>NC_084795.1:16239614-21239614 GCF_963169125.1 Humulus lupulus | reverse complement strand
AAGGCCTTAAAAATGATTAGCGAACCGAGAAATACCGTAGGAGTGCTAGAAGGAATCACTCGAAGACTACTTTTGTTCCACAGGGAGATAGGTCACCTCCAAGAATCTAAGCAAATCATGATGAGATCAACAGAGCTATACGTTTTAGTAATTAGACTTTTTAGAGATTATCCTACTGTGATTGTAGCCTTAGAAGAAATTTGGGAGACGATAGATGATGAAGATGAATTGCTGGTTGCTATGAGATATTACTTTCTCATACTTAGGTTCACTTCAAAAATGGAATTTCAATTTACAAATGAGCAAAAACATAGAATTTTTATGAATCTTCCTCGAGAGCATTTTGAGGCACAAGACAATGACGACTATGAAGAAATAGATGATGATATGTTAGATGAAGGATCGGATGTAAAAGATCCCGATTTTTAGAATATATTAGTTTCCCTGTTTATTTTAATTTATTATTTGTTTTCTTTTATGATTGTAAATAGTGAGAACTTTTTTTCCAAATTAATATCAATGTTATTTTGTTAACATGTATGAGTTTGATTTTTCTTTTGCAATCATAATAAATAATAAGTTTAATAAAGAATGACTAAGTTCAGTGAGGGTGGATACAAATCAATGAATCGAGTTCCTATATTGAGAGCTAGGGGGCCATAGTAGTGGGAACGATTTTACTGATCCCAGCCCTCCCTCAATATGGTTAACTTTGGAACAAAGATGCATTTCGAGCCTGAGAATTAAGTCATATAGGATAATTAGAAACACACTTAGAAAATAATAAAGATGGCTTATTTTTCTAAGTTTAGAAATACATCCTAATTAAAAAAAGGCTTATACAATTCTTTTCATAAGAAGTCATAATTAATAGGTCCGAGTTATGTTTGTTTAGATTAAGTTTTTGCCTTAGAACCTATTAGGGTAAAGTTGTAACATGTTTTTCTCAACTGTTAGAACTCTATTGAAGATGTTGCTCCAAAGTTCTCCTCGTACCAATGGAAATGCCTCCAACGCTGCTCCAGTGAACAATGAAGCCCCTCCAATTCGCAGAAGGGGAGTGCGTGCTGCTTCCAGCTGCAATGCATTGCCGCCACCGCCAGTTGACAACATTGCGGAGATTGCTAGATTGCGACAGCAAGTCGAGGAATTACTACAGCAACAGAGACAATAGGCTCAGCCTCAGACTCAGCCTCCGCCTCCACCACAGCCTCAACAAATAGCCCCAGCACCCCAAGAAGTTGGTCCATATGGGGGATGGCCAGTGGCGAACTATGCGCCATATCCAGTTCAGCACATGGAGCCAGTTTATGAGCGATTTCGTAAGCAACACGCTTTGAACTTTGAAGGGACTACAGACCCCTTCGAGGCAGAAGAGTGGCTCTGGAATGTGGAGCCAATCCTGACGCACATGAACCTCGGCAACGCTAACCGCATATCCTGTGTTTCGTCTCTGCTCAAGAAAGATGCCAGAGTATGTTGGGACTTAGTCTAGCATATGCATGATGTTGCCATTATGACTTGAACCCATTTTATGGAGCTATTCCACAAAAAGTACTATAATTCGGCTGTCATCGCTTCAAGAGTCGAGGAGTTCGCTGGCCTGAAGCAAAGGAGTTTATCAGTGGCAGAGTATGCTCGAAAGTTCGACCGATTAGCCAATTTTGCGCCGGAAATGGTTCTAACTAACTATCTGAGGGTGACCAAGTTCGTTAGAGGACTTCGACCAAAGATCGAGCTAGGGGTTAAGCTAGCAAACCCAGGAAATACTACCTATGTCAATGTTCTAGAAATGGCAAAAGAAGTAGAAAGATTTTAGGCTAATGTTAGTAAAGAAGAAGCCAGTAAGCCTGAGCCTAGACAACAGAGTCAACCTTATACTAGTCGGAACAACAACCACAACAACAACAGCAATCAGTCCAACAACAACAATGGTAAGAAAATAAAGCATCCTGACAATAAGCAGTCCGACAACGATAAAACGGCACAGAAAAATAGTGGAAGTAATAAGCCGGGTTATGTAGAATACCCGCAATGTACTAAGTGCCAGAAGAAACATCCTGGTGAATGTCGTGCAAACACTAAGGGAAGCTACAACTGTGATCAAGAAGGACACCGGAAGAAAGACTGTCCCTAGCTCAAGCCAGCGGGGAAAAAGAAAGATAAGATGGTTCCTGCCAGGGTATTTTCCTTAACCCCGAAGAGAGGTGGATGCTAGCAATAAGATGGTCACAGGTCAGGTTTCTATCCTCAATAATATATGTTATGTATTATTTGATTCGGGAGCCACTCATTCGTATATCTCGTTAGGAATTATAGAAAAACTAGATAAACCTTGTGAAAGATTTAGAACTAGGTTTGTAACAGAGTTGCCTTTGGGCAAAGTAGTTCTATCATCACGGATAGTACGAGGTGTGCCGATCAAGATTGAGGACGTAGAACTAGACGGAGACCTGTGTAGAGTCCAAGAACTTTACTTAGCTAATTATTTAGTAGTATTATAGTATGTATAGTATTATCTTTGTAACTGTGGATTTTTGGTTCAGACCAGGAATTATTTGGACACTCATAGTAGTACTTATAGATTTTCTAAGTTTAACCTATAGTTTAAGAATATTAATTTTAACCTAAGGTTTGATTATATGACTGATATTAAGAATAATATTTATTATACTATAAGGTTTAGATAAGGACCAATAGGATTTTAAGCACATGTTATGAATGGGTGATTAAGGATTAAGTATTTTGAGGATTTAATTTAATAAGGGTAAAAGTTTGAATGCTATAAGGTCAGTCAGCAGCTTTGAATACGTTGAGGGCTTAGTCAAGGATGTTTACTCCATTCAAACTTAGCTAAAAATGTGTAATTTCGTGTTTAATTAATCAGCGTGTGCCGATATATCGCAGCACGTAGATACGGAAAACACGAGACGATGCACGACTGCCTCGGGCATACTGGCCGAGGCGATATATTGCCTACAGGGGGTGATATATCGCCTCCTTTAAAATGTTTTGAAAGTTTTTGAATTCTTTTTCCATTCAGCCATTCAACCTCTTGATAAGTCCAGCATCTTTTTGAACGAGTCTTCAGCCTCTGCTGAACGATTATTCAAATTATTTTCACCTGAAAAGCTATTATTTTTATTCAAGTAAAATCAAGATCCTTTCATTCCTAAACTCTATAAATAGGACCTAGTACCCATCCATTATTCATCTTTTGCTCTAAGTTCAGAGGCTGCAAGTGCTAAGTGAGTGTGAGAGTGTAAACACCTGGGTTGGGGAATCATAAGCTTGATCATCATAAGCTTATCAAACACTTTGGGAAGTAAGGTATTCTAGTATTTCGGTTTGAGGTATAGATTGGTCTTACAAGTCTTTAAGGTAACCCAAAACTCTAGTTCATTGGTTTTATGTTATTTTCTTTCTCATAGTCTTCTACTCAGTCTTCTAACCTCATTCTTATTTTGGTTAGGAAATCTAAGTTCTTGAGCACATAAGTTTTGGTAAGTATGTTTCTCAATGGTTTAGTCTTCCCATTCCTTTTCATCTCTTTTTCTTCATTAGACTCACTCTTTTTCATAATGGTTATTAGGAGTGTTCCAAAGTCCCAACACTGTCCACATATCCCGGTAACTTTGGTAAGGAAAATAGGATAGAATCTATATGTTATATGCTTGTGTTATCTTATGTTTTATGTTATGAAATATGTTATAAAATATGTTATGAATATGTATGTTGTAGGCTTGGGCATATGACCCATATGACTAACAAGACCCCAAATAGATTATGGGCATATGACCTACTTAGCTAGTAGGACCCCACTAATCTCATGGGCATATGACTTGTTTAGTCTATGGGACCCCAAGTAATAATGGCCATTGTAGTAGGTGTATGTATTAGTGTTATGTTATGTCTTTATGTTTATTATGAAATTTATGTACATGATGTATGTGTTAGATTTTCCTTGCTGGGCATTAGGCTCATTCCTTTTTGTTTAATGTGCAGGAAAATAGCTATTAGTGGCGGTAAGGTTCGTGGATGCTTGGAGATTGTGTATCGATAGTGAATGGAGTCAAGGAGTCAAGAGTTTGATTTCGAGGATGTAGTCATTTATTTATGGTCTTTATATGTATTTTCCGCACTTACTATGTAATCCCTTTATTTTATAAATCATGTTATGTTTTGTTTTTCAAACAATGGGATCCCATATCCTTCTTGGTATTTATGTAAGTAACTCTTATTTCTATAAGTTTTCTAATAAAATTATGGTATTTTCGCAAATGTAAGTTTTAGTAAGAATTTGTATGTATAGTTTCGTTAATGGTCCAAGAGTCTAGAGTAGTTGGGTCATTACAACTTGATAGAACTGGAGATCAAAGACTTTGACGTGATACTAGGCATGGCGTGACCATCGACAACAAATGCAAGAAAGTGACGTTCGAGACTCCTAACGGCCAGAGATTATGCTTCATGGGACAATTTTCAAGATTACGCACACAACTAATATCATCTCTCCAAGCTCAAAAGATGGTAGAAAAAGGATGTCAAGCATACTTAGTTAGCATCACAGATATAGTAAAGGAAACACCACTTAAGATTGGAGACGTCCGAATTGTAAGAGAATTTCCAGAAGTATTTCCCGATGACTTACCAGGGTTGCTGTCGACTCGGGAAATTAACTTCATGATCGAATTAGTACCGGGCACCAAGCCTATCTCCAAGGCACCATACCAGATGGCACCTACAGAACTCAAGGAGTTAAAGATGTAGCTACAAGAACTCCTAGACTTGGGTTTCATTAGACTAAGCCATTCGCCGTGGGGGGCACCAGTTCTATTTGTGAAGAAAAAGGACGGAAGCATGTGGATGTGCATAGATTACCATGAGCTGAATAAGGTGACGATTAGGAATAAGTACCCACTACCCCGGATTGATGATTTGTTTGATCAATTTCGAGGCGCGACCGTATTCTCAAAGATTAATCTACGATCCAGGTATCACCAGCTCAAGGTACGGGAAGATGACATTCCTAAGACAACTTTTAGAACTCGTTATGGGCATTACGAGTTCTTAGCTATGTATTTTGGTCATACCAACGCTCCAGATGTGTTTATGGACTTAATGAACAAGGTCTTTAAGGATTACTTGGATAGATTTGTCGTAGTGTTCATCGACAACATCTTGGTGTACTCAAAGGACGAAGTCGAGCACGAGGAGCATTTAAGAATGACTTTGTTACGACTGAAGGAGCATCAAGTCTATGCCAAGTTCAAGAAATTCGAGTTTTGGCTTTCACAAGTGGCGTTCCTCGGGCACATTATATCCAAGGACGGAGTTTAAGTAGACCCATCCAAGGTAGAGGTTGTGAAGGATTGTCCATGACCAAAGAATGCATCTGAAGTAAGGAGCTTTCTGGGATTAGTAGGTTATTAGCGGAGGTTTGTAGAAGGATTTTCTAAGATAGCCACTCTGCTCACCAACCTGACTTGAAAACAGCAAAGATTCAACTGGACTGATAAATGTGAAGAAAGCTTCTAGTTGCTTACAGATAAGCTGTGCTCAGCACCAGTAATCTGTATACCGACAACCGACGACAAGTTTGTAGTCTACTATGATGTGTCGAAGCAAGGGTTGGGCTGTGTGCTGATGCAGAATAACAAGGTGATAGCCTATGCCTCATGGTAGCTGAAGGAGTACGAGCAACGCTATCCAACTCATGATATGGAGTTGGCAGCGGTGGTCTTTGCGTTAAAAATTTGGCGCCATTATCTTTACGGAGAACGGTGTGAGATTTATACTAACCACTAAAGCTTAAAATACTTCTTTACTCAGAAGGAGCTCATCATGAGGCATCGTAGGTGGTTAGAGCTAGTAAAGGATTACGACTGCGAAATCCTATACCACCCGGGAAAGGCAAACATAGTTCCCGATGTGCTAAGTAGGAAAATTTATGGAAATATAGCAGCACTAGCTGGAATAGAAAAGCTACTGCAGCAGGAGCTGATCAATGCCAGAATAGAAGTAGTTGTCGGTAAGCTGGATAACTTATCTATCTAGTCAAATCTATTAGAAGATATACAGATTGGGCAAGGGCAGGATGACACGTTAGTGGCACATATGGATGCAGTTAGAGAAGGCAAGGCTGCATATTTCTCAATATCAGGTCAAGGGTTATTGAGATACAAAGATCGGGTATGTGTGCCAAATGATCAAAGGATCAAGATGACGATTTTAGAAGAAGCGCACAATACCCCATACTCAGTTCACCCAGGGTCGACCAAGATGACACACGACATCAAGGAAATATATTGGTGGCCAGGGATGAAGAAGGATATGGCAGAATTTGTGTCTAAATTCTTAGTATGCCAGCAAGTGGAAGTAGAACATCAGCGGCCTGCAGGCTTATTTCAACCACTTAGCATACCATAATGGAAATGGAACGATATAGCTATGGTTTTCATGATGGGTTTGCCACGAACAAGTAAGCAGCATGATTCGGCTTGGGTAGTAATAAATAGACTAACCAAGTCCGCTCATTTCTTGCCTGTTAAGACTTCATACACAACAGATCAATATGCAGACATCTATGTCCAAGAGATAGTACGGTTGCATGGAATCCCCAAGACAATAGTGTCTGATAGAGGATTGGTGTTTACATTGAGATTTTGGGGAAGTTGACAGCAAGCCATGGGTACTAAATTAAGTCTTAGTATAGCTTTTCATCCTCAGACAGACGGTCAGTCTGAGCACACAATACATATTTTAGAAGATATGTTGCGCACATGTGTACTGGATTTTGGAGGATCGTGGAATAAGTATTTACCGTTGAAAGAATTCTCCTACAACAATAGCTACCAGTCAACGATTGGGATGGCACCTTATGAGTTACTTTGTGGAAGAAGGTGCAGATCGTCGTTGCATTGGGACGAGGTAGGAGAAAGGTAGATTCTTGGTCCCGAAGCTGTTAGAAAAGCTCATGAAGCAGCAGCGCTGATTAGAAAGCGTATGCTCGTTGCTCAAAGCCGTCAGAAAAGCTATGCGGATGCCAAGCGATGTGATGTGGAATTCAAAGTCAGAGATCAAGTCTTCCTAAAGATATCGCCTATGAAAGGTGTGAAGTGGTTTGGGAAGAAAGGCAAGCTTAGTCCTCGGTTTATAGGTCCTTTTGAGATATTGGACAAAGTGGGAGCAGTTGCATATAGATTAGCCCTACCGCCAGCCCTAGCAGATAGCCACAACGTGTTCCACATCTTAATGCTACGAAAGTATGTGTCAGACCCATCTCACGTCCTCAAGTACGATATGATAGCACTCCAGAAAGACTTGAGTTACGAGGAACGATAGGTTAGCATCCTAGATAGAGAGATGAAGCAGATACGGTCCAAGAGTATTCCGATAGTCAAAGTCCTATGGAGTAATAGTTCTGAACGGGAGGCAACGTGGGAGTTGGAGGAGGACATGTTAGCCTGGTATCCAGAATTATTTGGTAAGTAAATTTCAAGGATGAAATTCTTTTTTGTAGGGGAGAATTGTAGAGTCCAAGAATTGTACTTAGCTAGTCAGATAGTAGTAGTAATAGCTAGTAGTAGTATGTTTATTACAGTGGATTTTGGTTCAAGCCGGGACTTAGTTGGACACTCGTAGCAACACTTATAGATTTTATAAGTTTATCCTATAGTTTAAGAATATTAATTATAACATAAGGTTTGATTAATATAGCTGATTATAAAAATGATATTTATTATACTATAAGGTTTAGATAGAACTAATAAGGTCATGACACTTGTCATGTGCATGTTTATTGAGAAATTAATTATTTTTGAGGAATAGATTTATAAGAGGAATATTTGAAAACCCTAGAGTCTTCCAGCAGCTTTGAAATCGTTATAGGACTCAGTCAAAGCTGTTTACTCAATTCAAATTAGGCTGAAAAAGTGCAATTACATGTATAATATTTCAGCGTATGCCGATATATCGTAGCTCTAGGGGGTGATATATCGCCACTCGAGGAATTCAAAAAACACATAACTTCGCACGAACACTTCGACGAGCCTCGGGAATATAAGCCCAGACAATATATTGCCTACCATGGGCGATATATCGGCTCTAGGGCAATATTTTTGAATAATTTTGAAACCGAGCTCAATTCAACCCATAACCTCTTAGCTAGCCTCAGAATCTTTTTGACTGAGTCTCAAGCCTTTGCTGAACGAATATTCAAATGTTTTTCAATTAAATAGTCATTATTTTATTCAAGCTAAAAGAAAGATATTTTCATTCTTGAACTCTATAAATAGGACCTAGTACCCAGCCATTTCTTTCATTCTTCAAGCTGAGTTCAGAGCCTTCAAGCAGCTAGGTTTACTTTAGAGTGTTAAACACTTGGGTTAGGGTTATAATCTTTATCATCTTAAGCTTATTAAACACTTGGGATGTAAGGTAAATATTTTGTTTTTTTTGATATCGAGGTGTAGTTAGGTTATAGTGCATTTAAAGGTATTCCTATTCCTAGTTCCTTTCTGTATTGTTTCATTAGTTTTTATAGTTTTTGTCTACTCAAATCCTAACTCGTTGTTTTCAATTCTTGGTTAGGCATCTAAGTTCTTTGAACTTGAGGTTTCTTGTCGGTAAGTATCTTCTCGGTGGTTTTAGTTCATTTCGTTTCATCTCCTTTCTTTTAGAAATACTCACCTTCTATTATTGGTTTTAGGAGTGTTCCAAAATCATGTCCTTGTTCTCACATCCCGGTATTGGTAAGGAAAATAGGATAGTTATTATATTCCTATATGATTGTGCTATAATATGTTATGTTATGATATGTTTTTATATGTTATGATATATATGTTTTGGGGTTTATAGTTGCTTAAATAGCAAACCCCAACACTTTTATGTTCTTGGGGCTTATAGTTGCTTAGCTAGCAAACCCCAATGATTACCATGTACATGGGTTAGAATTGTGGTATATGTTATATGTTTATGTTTATATGTTTTAATAGATTTTCCTTGCTGGGCATTAGGCACATTCCTTTATTTTATATGTGCAGGAAAATACTTATGGCGGCAGAAAGATTCTTAGCGGCTTGGGATTGTGTATTGAGGGAGAATGGATTCGGTGGACTACGTGAACGATTTGAAGACGAAGTTGTTTTTAGTTATTTCAATTATGTTTTCTATGTATTTTCCGCACCTGATTTTGTAACGAATTTATTTAAGATTTAAGTTATGTTTTATTTTGAAACAATGGGATCCCCTATCATACCCCAAATTTTATGTATTTTAACCTTTGCTTTATAGTTTTTAATAAAGTTATGACTATTTTGTATGTATGTTTTCTTAAGACTAGTGTCTATGTATAGTAGTTTTAATGGTCCAAAGTCTAGAATTAGTTATGTCATTACAAATGATTTCCTCCTCAATTTGATGTTCCACATTACCCTACTTGTAATAAACCCATGTGAAAGAGATTCAAATGTAGCTTTCATTGGAAGTAAATATAATTCTACAAGAAAGCATAAATAAGCTCATTTCATTCATAATAAGTAAACCAAAACTGGAGTTTCATTGCTACATATATTATGATGGGTTCTCCCCATTACAACATGCATGTTAGTCTAGAATATGGGTTCACATTCATGAGATAGGGGTGGAGGGGGTGTTTTCACGTACTACACAAGAAGATGATACATTCTTCCTTACAATGAGTGCAAGTTACAAGAAAAACTGTCCAGCCAATCTTGATTAACATTCGTCATATTGGGAACATAATTGATGACTAAGTACTGGCATAGATTATAAAAGTTACTTAGACAATAAAGTAGTGGTTATATATAGATAGTTATCCCTTTGAATTGGTCAATCAATGGGGATGACCTCATTAGCCTGTTTTTATTGCACAACATTAATATAAATATCTCCACTCATACTTTGCATTCCATTGAGTATAACTCTGGATTGATCCAAAAGTTGGCGAATCTTGAAATTGATAGTGCGGGCATCTAGTGTAAATGTGCATAGCTCCTCCGACTTTGTGGTAGCATTCCTTCTCATTAATTTAAGCTTTAAAATATGAGCATCCTTGGCAATACAACCTTTGCATATGTGTTTCTTTGTAGATCTGCTTGTCCTAGACTTACTTCCAACAGAGGAGGCTGGTGATTTGGGTTATTTCTTCAGTGCAGATGGAGATTTCGGTGAACTTTTTTCTTTCTTAGGAATGGTTGAAGTTGGTTTCACTGGTGACGGGGAGCTGTCAAAAGTCCTATGTGGTGGGTAAAGTGTTGGGTAGTCATTAGGTAGCACATCTTCAGAACTAGATGATTCATTCTTCATTAGCTAAGATGGGAAAAGGACATGTGATGAGTTTGACATGTTGGTAATGGAATGGATGGAAATAACTTTGTTGTATGGTGGGTGTGGATGTGATTGTTCGATCAGTAATTGTCTTCCTATTTATAGTAGTTTCATTGTGGTGCTAGCCTCTTCGGCTCACTTCATTCATAAGTAACATATTAGAATCTTATTTCCATCATATCATTTCCGCCAATACTAGTCGAGCCAAATTATTTGTATGTATTCCTTTCGTTTAACTAAGGCTATCAGTTGACTTGCCACATGGTGGTCCAATTACATGTAGGATTAGCAAATGTAGAATGATATTGTGCTTAAATTGTGGGAGTGTCAGCGTGGAATATGACCCACCTTTACATATAGGTCTCCTTGCAACATGCTTCTTGTTCCCAAGCATAGCTGGTGTTGCGTGTGTAGAGTTTGACATATAAAAAAAACTATTTTTACATGTGTCGATCAAAATAACTATTTTTGTAGTCATTTAAATTGTTGTTCAATTGTTTATTCATTATATATGGCACTTCACGATCCATAAGAGTGCAACATCCCTAAATGCACGATCCATTTGTACACATTTCACCTAGGTTAGGTCCTCATGCAACTGTATTTTTGTACACAACCCATATCTATTTGCACTATTAAACATCGATTACAATCCCAAAACTTCTTAAAACTGACAAATGATTGAAATTTTGAATAACCTAACAAATTTGCATTATATAAATAAGGTTAGAAGAACACAATAGTTGTTTAAAACATAGCCATTGCCATCGACATGCTGGGTATATCAAGCCAAGATAAGCCCAAAAAAAATTTAGATACCTTAACTGATGTTAACTGGTATCTTGATACATTACTCTATTTCTTTTATATTTATTTACCGTAAGCCAATATTTTTCGTCGTTTTGCTGTAATGACCCAACTACTCTAGACTTTGGACCATTAACGAAAACTATCCATAGACACTAATCCTTAATAAAACTTACAAGTGAAATGATCATAACTTTATTAAAAACTTGTAAAAATAAATGTTAAACTTACTTAAAATTTAAAGTAGGATATGGAATCCCATTGTTTTAAAATCAAAACATAACATAATTGCAATTAAAATGGATTACATAATAAAGTGCGGAAAAATACACATAAAACCATAAGTAAAGAAACTTCATCCTCGAATCAAACTCTCGGCCCTTCGATTTCATTCCGCCTCAATACACATGCCCAAACTACCAAGAACATTTCCCGCCATCAAAGCTATTTCCTGCACATATAAACATAAAAGGAGTGAGCCTAATGCCCAGCAAGGAAAATCTAACACATAAACCATATACATAAAGTTCATAATGTAACATAAAACATATCATAAGACATATGTCACATACATACTATAATGGCCATTATTACTTGGGGTCCCATAAACTAAACAAGTCATATGCCCATTAGATTAGTGGGGCTTGCTAGCTAAGCAAGTCATATGCCCATAATTTATTGGGGCTTGTTAGTTGTACGGGTCATATGCCCAAGTCTGCAATTATACATATTATAGCATATTACATAACACATAATCATAAGATAACATTTATCATAACATATAAATCATATAACACATAAATCCTATCCTATTTTCCTTACCAAAACTACCGGGATATGAGAACAGTTTTGGGACTTTGGAACACTCCTAAAAACCATAAATGGAAGGGTGAGTATACTAAAGAGAATAAGATGAAAAGAATGGAAGAACTATACCATTACGAATATACTTACCAGAAAACCTTATGTTCAAGAACTTAGATTTCCTATCCAAGAATAAATAATAAAGTTAGGGGCTGAGTAGAAAACTATAAGAACTTGAAGAAAATAATACCAAATGAACTAGAGTTTTGGAATACCTTGAATGCTTTATGACCAATCTAAACCTTGAACTGAAATATGTTATAAACCTTACTTCCCAACTGTTTGGTAAGCTTAAAAATGATTAAGCTTATAATCCCCAACCCAAGTGTTTACCCTCTCACAATAACCTAGCAACTTGTAGCCTCTGAACTTAGCTTGATGAATGAATGAAAAATACTTGGTGCTAGGTCCTATTTATAGAGTTCTAGGAATAAAAATCTTCTTTTTGGCTTTGAATAAAAATAATAAATTTAATTGAAAATATTTAAATATCCTTCAGTCAAAGGCTTAGGAATTGGTCAAATTGTTTAGAGAGATTTAAGGATTAAAAGCTTGATTTTTAAAACAAAAATAATAAAAACAAATAGAATCCTAACTTCTAACTCCATAAATCTCGTAACTCTAAACTCCCCTGCAGTAAAATTAACATATCTGGAGCATTAGAACTCCAATTTGGACTCTCTTTATACCTTTAGAAAGCTAATTAAATTATCTACAACTGTCTAGAATATTATTTTTCAAAGTTCATAACATAACTGGGTCAAAAATAGGTCGGAAGTTACAGTACCCTAAAGTTACGAAAAATCTATTTAATTATCTAAATAACACAAATAAATAAAATTGTGATAAATGTCATGCTCCTAATATATTTTGGTGAAGACAAGTCTTATATTTCCCTTATTTTATCATTAAAATAATAATTTCTTAATAATCATGCATACGACAAATGACATAATCCTATTGGCTCTATCTAAACCTTAGGAATAACCATGCTCATGACAAGTGTCATATTCTTATTAGCTCTATCTAAACCTTAGGTTATAATAATTATCATATTAATAACCAGCAATATTAATCAAACCTTAGGTTAAAATTAATATTCTTAAACTATAGGTTAAACTTAGAAAATCTACAAGTGCCACTATGAGTGTCCAATTAAATCCCGGTCTGAACCAAAATCCACAGTCATAAAAATACTACTATTATTACTATTATACTACTATCTAACTAGCTAAGTAAAGTTCTTGGACTCAACATTTGCCTTGGTAGAGAATTGTAGACAAGGTGAAGGTTTCTTACGAGATCGACATCAGTCTATTTTGCGACCAGTAACATACTCGTTGTTTAATATGTTCTGGTGATGATGCCTACCACATTGAAGTGCACTACATCTTATAAGGTTGTTGTCTCCAACCAACAAATCTAGTGCAATGCCAAACTGCTAAGAATGAAGGTGAACCTACATAAACGTAGAACCTCACATGGGAGGAGGAAAATAAATTCAAAGCAATAATATAAACTTGAAATAATAAAAAATACACACCACCTCATCACAGAAAAATTTTCCTTCCGCAATGCTTTTTCACGTACACAATTAGCAAAACACCACAATCACTTTCTCTCATAGTGAAACGGGTCGTGGATGGACTAGGAATTAATTTGAATTTCCAAAACTTCCATCCAGTAGGAAAGTCATCCGCAATTTCTAAGGAAAAAAATCATCAAGCCATCTTAACTATTAACAAAACACCATTAACCATATCAGTACATGTGAAATCCCCTAAATTAATAACATGTTAAAGACTAATTAGATCTAACTGAAGTTTTAGTGAAGCCGATCAAATTTACCACTTCGAACACTATTTTTTGCTTTTCTATAAGTTGTGACAAAAATTCCCCAGAATCCCAAATCATGGCCAAAGCTTTTCTTAAATTCAATATAACCAAGATCCAGTGACTATGAACTACGTCCATCACCGGACCAACAATCTACATTAGTTACAAACATCCCAATTAATTTACCTTAAAATACAACAAACATTAACAAATCCATTTTCAAATTTCACAATTGATTTAACAAATAACAACTTGCTCAAGCTGGAAAATCACTTTTCTCCAACACAAGTCTTCTATTGATTCCCAACTCTTACCAAATTTTGCAAACAAAGAATTGCGGGAAACCTACAACTTCATTCATTGTAGAGTAATATTGAATAATGAAAAACAAATATGATATTAAAATAACGGGCTTCTAAAAATATTCCAATTACCTGTCTTGGAAAAAATTGAGGAGAAACAAACATCCATTACATTTCTCCAACTCTAAATTTTTTAGAGTATTAAATGATAACAATCCACAATAGACATCAATTATCTATGAAATTTAAACCAAAAATACTTTAATAAATCCGATTTTCCACACTTTTAACACCCAACCAAAATTACTCCACTTATAAATAGAAATTCTGGTCTTAGCACATGCACCCTTTCCAAAACATAATTTGGGGTCTCCACTAACACCTCACTATATTTTAAGATTATTACCAAATTGTTATATTCTTTTAAGTAAAATCCTTCCCAAGCCTAGGAATAACATGATGTAGACATATACTTTAATTTACATAGGTTTAGTGACATACCTTAATCTCATCTGAGGATCAAACACGTATAATGCCATAAAAAACTCTTCTTCTCTCAAGCAATTACATAAATTGAATGGACCAACTTTCAAACCTCCACTACCCTTATACGTTAAGCCCATTCTACTATTATGTCTAGTCAATAAACTGGACTCACCATCTCTCCTACCATTCATCATCTTTATTTTGCTATATTCATCCTTTGTTTTATTTTCTACATAATCAATTGTGAGAAGTTTGTATTGGTTACTTTCCTTTACCATTGCAGACTCAGTAATCATTGGATCATAAGTCCTAAAATGACAAACCTCATCACACATCTTGGAAATATCAACTTCTCCCGTAAGATTGGCAAAACAACCAAAAGGAATATTAAATTCACTTTCTCTATCCTCAGACCTACTTCTATGCATTCATGGTTTGCACTAGATGTACTTTAGTCTATTAACCTTGGAATTCCTTCCCTATGTAACATTCATTTTCCTAAATTGTTTACTTTACTCCTCCAATATCTCCCTTTCTTATCTAAAAATATAAGAAAAGCCTTAATAAGTTCTGAAAAGAGGACTTTACACGAGTTAGCCATTTCTTTTCAATATTGGATGGTAAAGGTTGTGTGGGATGAATCACAAGGTTGCGGTTATGGGTGACACCCCTGTTTGAGTCCACTTATATTTATAGGAATGAAACTCTATTACAACAGTGACACGTGTACTGGTAAGAGGGAATTGTATATGTTAGTCACTTCGTGTAAGGGCAACTAAAATACCATGTGTTTACTAAGTAGAATAAGGTATAGAATGTAGTAACAAGTCATTCATAATGGGTTCTTCACTGTTCAAGTTCAACTCCATTTGAACCATGGAAGATGACTACAATTTGGCATCACAATGTATGCATTAATTAAGCATCCCTAAATTAGGGATGGGCAACATAACTGAAATTCCGTATTTTAATGTTACCAAGTGATTTAAAATAAACAACTTAATTAAATGCGGAATACTAATTAAGTTGTTTAGACAAATTTTAGTTTTCTTCACACTACTTATGCAACTGTTTAAACAGAAACAGAAAAACATGTAAAATTTCAACACATGAGAATTTTTACGTGGTTCAGAAATCTTTTTAGATAACCTACATCCACGGGGCCACGCCCAGAGAATAAACCAATTAGTAAAGAAACAATGTGTACAAAAGCATTGACTTAAATAATGTAAGACTCTCTCTTAAACTATTGTCGCAATCTTGTTGTACTCTTCTCTACGAATCTGGTTTTGATGAAACGATGATTCTCTTGAAATCCCTTCAAATAATAGCAAGTGCTCACTTCCTCCCGAAGTGAGACTTAGATAGAATCCTCTCCCGAAGATCCTTATGAACACGTTCACAATAGACACTATCTGTTTACAATGGACTAGATAGATATCCACAAGTACACTCAACACTCTCACAAAGATTAAGGTGAACAAACTTAATCTCAACAAATAAAGACACTCTTCAAAATAACATAATGTTTACAAATTTTCAAAATGGAAGAGATGAAAATTCCAAAGGCCTTGGCAAGATATTTATAGGCAAGGAAATTGTTCAAGGCCATCATTTTCTGGTATCTTTGAAATCAATTTGCGAATTCCTTTGATTTAGGAAATCAGCCAGCCAGATGAATTCTGTGTCGACAGAAAAAGAAACTGATGAGTCAGCAATGTAATCAGTTTTATCTAGCAGAACGAACATGGTCATTTCTTTTGACCATGTTCATTTTCGATACCTTCTTTATTCCAGAATAAATATAATCCCTGAAAATAATCTCAAAATAATTGCAATCTCCTTCATTTCTAGGAGATATGCTACTGATTTTCCTTAAAAACTTTAAAATATTTTGTCTAAATTAAAGATAGCCAATAAAAGATTTTACAATCTCCCCCTTTAGCAACTTGATAGACAAAAATATTTTAAGAGTTTATTTTGAAAGATCCTGCAAAGACAAACCAGGTTAGAACAAATAGTAATGAAATTACTCCCCCTGCGAAATGCGTCTCAATTGTAACAAGGATCACAAACATGAAAACAAAATAAACCTGTTCAAAATAAACCTTCTTACTCCCCCTTGTTGTCTAGCAATAAGCCAAATGAGTAACAACACAAACAAAAGAAACCAAATGAAAAGACATTTAACAACGTTCTTTTACAATTTATTTAAACCAACAAAGAGAAAAACAAAATAGAGTAGAAATAGATGGCCCCATTTATAAGGACCCGCAGCAAATTGAGACATCATGGTCAAGAGACAATTCTTGAGACTGAAAACTTCTGTCTGAACAGATTCTCGAGTGGCCTTGACACCAGCGAGTTCAATAATGACAGAATCAGCATCGCCAACCTTGAAAGCAATCCCTTTAGTTGTATTGACTGTTGAGGATTCCTTCTTGAGTTTGTAATCTACTCTGGCAGTGGGAGGTGTCACGATTTCATATTCCAACTGGAGAGAGTTTTGAGAATCAAGCAACTTGTAGATCAAATGAGGAAACACCAAATATTGGCCTTTCTTTTTGGCTTTTCCTAAGGCAGTGATAAAAAATGAGTGGCAAGATCAACTTGGAGACCAGTCCCGACTTTGTACAGAAAGAAGGTTGTGTCAAAGGTAATGGTAGAGGTATTGTAACGCCCTAAACTCCAGGGACCGTTACGGTGTGCCTTGTAAACAGTGCTAAACTCGCTAATCGAGTCATTTGGCCAAAATCGTGAAACTAAGTATGATTAGCGATTTAGGTATTAAAATTTTTGGTTAAGATGTAACGTTTCATTAGAACGTTTAATTTATACATTGAGATCCCAAAAATATAATTTAATGGTCTATTACAGGAAAATATTTACAACCAGCCGGTCTAAGCGGCAAAACAGGGTTTAATCTTAGCTCCTTTCCTTCAAACCTCAGCCGTGGCGGTTGAGCAACTACATATGTACACATCGACACCTAAGCTCTCCAACTCAAGGATGGTCCAGCTTTCTTTTGCCTTTACCTGTACCACATAGCACCCGTGAGCCGAAGCCCAGCAAGAAAACTCAATATGCTCATGAACAGTAATAACATGTCATCAAATCATAAGGCACACACCTAGCAGATATAACCTTAGTCAAGCAGGCAAACAAATTCACGTAATATGGGTATCCAGGATAAGAAATCCTGCCCTCCTGAGTGGATGACTATCAAGTCAATCTCAATCAGATAAGTGATATAACACTGGTGGTTCCGGTAACCATACCGGGCTGATAGGCCTAAATAAAAGAATGACAGTGGTGCAAGTCACTAAGGTGGGTTCCACTCCCTTTATAAATAAGTGATCCTTTCACTAGCTTAAGTAGGATAGGTGCATGATGATTAGTCACCAACATAACCTTCCTCATGACCCTAGAGTCATAACTGTGGAACACTGTTCCTTAGCCATGTGACAAACAGTCACCTAGGCCTTAGGCCCTGACTCTGAGTAACTAGTCCTAGACTAGCCAAGCACTTATAATTTTCATCGACCTTCAGGTCAGTCCAGCATTAATACCCCATATGAGTCATTCAACACTGATATCGATTAGATCTAATCTTTATTCGGCCCTGCGTCCTCGACGCTTATGTCGTTTCTGACTCTCGGGTCAGTAATACGCGGCCAGTGTCGATTCTGAACAGTTGGTGCCACACACAAGCAAGCAATGCCACCAACCATATATCATACATCAAATATCTAAGTATAAGACATTCATCATGCTTACTTAACAACTGCTAGCGTAATTAGGATCATGCATAAACAGAGGCTCAAGCTCTAAACATTCTCATACTCAATAAACATAGCATGCCCTAATCACATGTTTCTCGTGCAGCACATGCATCACCTTTAATCACTTGACATGCCTCAATCATAACCATGCATGTCACATTTAATCAACCAACATGCATCAAGAATAACCATGTATGTCACATATACACAGGATGCAGTTTTCTTACCTCAGATTCGAGCTAGAATGAATAAAGAAACGACCCTTGAGAACGATCAACTTTTAGTTCGTTAGCGGTCACCTAGTCATAACCAACTACGGGACACCATTAATAAAAATGATCAACATAGGTTCCCAAACCAATATCTAGCCTCCGGGACATCAATCCAAACTAAACCGGGTAGTAGGATCAATCCCGAGGCCTAAGGCTAGCATTCCCAAGCCAAAAACTCATTTCTGGCCAAAAATGCCTCTAAGGGTCGCGACCCGCCCCTTTGTAGAGTCCCGGAATTTACTTAGCTAGTTAGGTAGTAGCAGCAGCAGCAGTAGTAGTAGTATAGTAGATCTAATGGTCCAAGGTCATAGAAATAGTTGGGTCATTACAGATGGTATCAGAGCAACGGTCCATTTGCATGAAGTTCTCCTTGATACACACGCTCAAGCTCCGAATCTAACCGCCAATGTAAGTGATTATGTTATAGTTGTTATGATTATGTGTTAGTAAAATGTTTTAGCTCTTATGTTTTTAGTTAAGAATACCTATAAATTAGTTTATTTTCTTTATTTATTATCTTTGCATTTATGATTGTACATAGTGAAAACTTTTTTTTCCAAATAAATATCATGGTTATTTTGTTATCATGTATGAGTTTGATTTTTCTTTTACAATCATAATAAATAATAAATAAAATAATTAATGACTAAGTTCAGTGAAGGTGGATACAAATCAATGAACCAAGTTTCTATATTGAGAGTTAGGAGGCCAAAGTAGTGGGAACGATTTTACTGATCTCAACCCTCCCTCAGTATGGTTAACTTTGGAACAACGACGAGTTTCGAGCCTGAGAATTAAGTCATATAGGATGATTAGAAACAGACTTAGTAAATTATAAAGATGGCTTATTTTTCTAAGTTTAGAAACAGACCCTAATCATAAAGAAAGCTTACATAATTTTTTTCATAAGAAGTCATAATTAATAGGTCCGAGTTATGTTTGCTTAGATTAAGTTTTGCCTTAGAGCCTATTAGGGTAAGTTCTAACATGTTCTCGACTGTTAGAACTTTTGGTGAAGATGTCGCTCAGAAGATCTGCTCGCAACAAAAGCTAACGCCTCCAACGCTGTTCCAGTGAACAATGAAGCCCCTCCAGTTCGCAGAAGGGGAGTGCGTGCTACTGCTAGTCGCAACGCGCCGGCACCGTCAGCTGACAACACTACGGAGATCACCAGACTATGACAACAAGTCGAGGAACTTTTGCAGCAGCAACGACAACAGGCTTAGCCCCAAACTCAGCCTCCGCCTCAGCCGCAGCCGCAGCCACAACAAATGGCCTCAACACCCCAACAAGTTGGTCCATATGGGAGATGGCCGGTGGCGAACTACGCGCCGTACCCAGCTCAACACATGGAGCCAATCTATGAGCGGTTTCATAAGAAACACACTCCAAACTTTGAAGGGACAACATAACCCTTTAAAGTAGAAGAATGGCTCAGAAATGTGGAGCCGATCCTAGCACATATGAATCTCGGCAATGCGAACCGCATATCCTGCGTTTCTTCTCTGCTTAAGAAGGATGCTAGAATATGGTGGGACTTAGTTCAGCAGACAAACGATGTTGCCACCATGATATGGACAAGATTTGGGGAGCTGTTCCACAAGAAGTATTACAACTCGGCAGTCATCGCTACAAGGGTCGAGGAGTTCGCTAGTTTGAAGCAGGGCAACTTAACGGTAGTAGAATATGTTCTGCAGTTCAACAGATTAGCCACCAGAGTTGGTTCCAATTGACTTTATGAGGGTGACCAAGTTCGTTAGAGTACTTAGACCAAAGATTGAATTAGGGGTTAAGCTAGCAAACCCGGGAAATACTACCTACGCCAATGTTCTAGAAACGACAATAGAAGTAGAAAGGCTTCAGGAGAATGTTAGTAAGGAGAAGGCTAGTAGGCTTGAGCCTAAAGAGCAGGGTCAACCTCAAAATGGTCAAAAAACAACAGCTGTCAGCATAGCAATAATAATAGTAATGGTCTTTAGAGAAGGCATCTAGATGATAAGCAACCCAATGGTGATCAAAGAGCATGGACAAACAATGGAGGCAATAAGTCGGGTTATGTAGAATATCTGCAATGCTCTAAGGGCCAAAAGAAACATCCTGGTGAGTGCCGTACAAACACCAAAGGATGCTTCAAATGTGGTCAGGAAGGTCACCAAAAGAAGGAATGTCCACAGCTCAAGCCAGTGGAGAAAAGGGACAGCAAGATGATTCCTGCCAAAGTCTTTGCCTTAACCCAGGGAGAAGCCCATGCAAGTAACAAGCAGTCACAGGTCAGATTCCTATCCTCGATAGTATATGTTCTAGTATTGTTTGATTTGGGAACAACATACTTGTATATCTCGTTAGGAATGATAGAGAAATTAGACAAACCTTGTAGAACTAGGTTTGTGACATAGTTGCCTTCGGGTGAAGTAGTTCTATCATCACGATCAGTACGAGGCATACCGATCAAAATTGAGGACGTAGAACTAGAAGGAGACCTGATAGAAATAGAGATCAAAGACTTCGACATGATATTAGCCATGGACGGGCTAGCAAGGCATGGCGCAATCGATAGCAGATGTAAGCAAGTAACGTTCGAAACTCATGATGGCCTAAGACTATGCTATATGGGAAAAATTTCAAGACTATGTATGTTGCTTATTTCATCTCTCAAAGCTCAGAGGATGATAGAAAAAGGATGTCATGCATTCTTAGCCAACGTTACGAATATGGTAAAGGAAACGCCACTAAAAGTTGGAGACTTCCACATTGTAGAGGATATTCCCAAGACAGCTTTTAGAACTCGTTATAGACATTATGAGTTTCTAGTTATGTCTTTTGGTCTTACCAACGCTCCAGCCGCGTTTATGGATTTAGTGGATAGGGTCTTTAAAGACTACTTGGATAAATTCGTCGTAGTATTCATTGACGATATCTTGGTGTACTCAAAGGATAAAGTCAAGCATGAGAAACATTTGAGGTTGATCTTGTTGCGACTAAAGGAGCATCAGCTTTACGCCAAGTTCAAGAAGTGCGAATTTTGGCTTTCACAAGTAGCATTTCTCGGCCACATAGTATCCAATGACGAGATTGCAGTAGACCCATCTAAGGTAGAGGCTGTAAAGAATTGGCCAAGACCAAAGAATGCGTCTAAGGTAAGAAGTTTTCTGGGACTAGCAGGTTATTATTGGAGGTTCGTAGAAGGCTTTTCTAAGATAGCCACTCCATTTACCAACCTAACCCGGAAATAGAAAAGGTTCAACTGAACGGATAAGTGTGAAGAGAGTTTCCAGTTGCTCAAGGATATGCTCAGCATTAGTACTTTGTGTACCGACACCCAATGATAAGTTTGTAGTCTATTGCGATGCATCGAAGTAAGGATGGGGTTGTGTGCTGATGCAGAATGATAAGGTGATACCTACACCTCAAGGCAAATGTAGATGCCGATGTGCTAAGTAGGAAGAATTATGGAAGTTTAGCAACGTTAGCTGGAATAGAAAAGCCGCTACAATAGGAGTTGATCAATGATAGAAGTAGTCATTGGTAAACTGGCTAACTTGTCCATTTAGTCAAGTCTGTTAGAAGATATACGGAATGGGCAAGTGCATGATGACACGTTAGTAACACATATAGATGGAGTTAGAGAAGGGAAAGCCACGGATTTCTCAATATAAAGTCAAGGGTTATTAAGATATAAGGATCGGGTATGCGTGCCAAGCGATCAAGGGATTAAGGTGAAGATTCTAGAAGAAGCGCACAATACCCTGTACTCAGTTCACCTAGGGTCGACCAAGATGGCACACGACATCAAGGCAATGTATTGGTGGCCAGGGATGAAGAAGGACATAGCAGAATTTGTGTCTAAGTGTCTAGTATGCCAGCAAGTGAAAGCAGAACATCAGCAGCCTGCAAGCTTATTGCAACCACTTAGCATTCCAAAATGGAAATGGGATGATATAGCCATAGATTTCGTGATGGGTTTACCATGAACAAGTAAGCAACATGATTCAGCTTGGATAGTAATAGATAGATTAACCAAGTCAGTTCATTTCCTGTTTGTTAAGACTTCGTACACAGCAGATCTTTATGGAGACGTTTAAGTCCAAGAAATAGTACGACTGCATAGAATCTCTAAGACAATAGTATTCGATAGAGGATCGGTGTTTACATCGAGATCTGGGAGTGAGTATCTGCCGCTAATAGAATTCTCCTACAACAATAGCTACCAGTCAACGATCGGGATGGCACCTTATGAGTTTTTTTATGGAAGAAGGTGTCGATCATCGTTGCATTATGACGAGGTAGGAGAAAGGCAACTACTTGGAACTGAAGCTGTTAGAGGAGCTCATGATGTAGTAGCCCTGATTAGAAAGTGTATGCTCGCTGCTCAAAGCCGTTAGAAAAGTTATGCGAATGCCAAGCGCGTGATGTGGAATTCAAAGTCGGAGATCAAGTTTTCTTAAGAATATCTCCTATGAAAGGTGTGAAGCGGTTTGGGAAAAAATGCAAACTTAGTCCCTAATTTATAGGTCCTTTTGAGATATTGGACAAAGTGGGAGCAGTTGTGTATAGACTAGCCCTACCACCAGCCCTAGTAGATAGTCACAACATGTTCCACATTTCAATGCTACGGAAGTATCACTACTACAAAAACGGGCTTTCCCGACAGTTTTTAACTATCGCTATTGAGCAATGACGACAGTCGACTAACTGTCGTATTTGCCTATGCCGGCGTAGGGGTAGCTATGCCGACAGTTAATAGGTGTCGTCGTTGCTGGCTACGCCGACAGTTAATAGGTGTCGCCATTGCTGACAACGCCGACAGTTAATATGTGTCATTGTTGCTTGCAACGCCGACAGTTAATAGGTGTCGCCGTTGCTTGCAACGCCGACAGTTAATAGGTGCGTCGTTGCTGGAAACACCGACAGTTATTAAGTGTCGCCGTTGCTAGAAATGCCGACAATTATTAGGTGTCGCTGTAACATTAAATTTATATATATAAATAATAATTTTTCAATAAATATTTTTTAAAACTTTTAATTATATTTTTAACAATTGAAATTTGATATATATTTAAATAAAAAAATTACTCACATAATTAATTATTATTACCATAACTTATAAAAAAAATTATATTTATCATAATAATAATTCATAAACATTCAACATTTATTCATACAATTAAAATGTAAATAATACATCAAATCACCATGAGATAAAATAATTCTCAATAAAAATTCATTATAATATTATAAATCCATAAACTTCAAAATAAATAATACAACAAATCTCAACAAGACAACATAATTCTCTTCTCCAAATCACTGCAAACTCAATCATGTTTCTTTTCTCAATATTCTTCCTAATAAATCTAGGCATCCACCTTTAGTCAGTCCTATGATATTCCCTACACCAATGAATTAAAGACTTCAAATTATAATTAAATAGTATATTTTACTGTTGACGCCGTTTTTCGTCAACAGTGAAAGAAGAGCACGAAAACAATAATCAGTAATGGCCAATAAAAATACGATAATACAAACGATATTTTTTACGTGGTTCAGCAGTTAAATCTGTCTAGTCCACGAGTCTTTGTTATTAAACTTAAGATGACCTCTGAAAATTCTTCAAGGATGAATTTTCTAGAGTTTTCTCTCAAGATCACAAAAAATCGGTCCTTTACAATGGTACATGACCTCTCTATTTATAGAGAAGATTTCATAATACTATCCCACATATTTTAGGAAGTTATTCTGTATATGCAAATAAATTAAATGGCATTAAAAGCCTGCAATCTGATATACAAGGAAACGTCTCCTGAAGATCAGGGGGCGTATAACTGAACAAATAATATCCCTTGATTATAGGGGATTTTTAGTAATAAATGTGGACCGTGTCTGTTATTGGTGATTCACTAGGATATTCAAAGTTATTATCCTATATCACCAAGGCCCCATTCACCCAGGTTTCTTATTGAATTTCGAGCTATAGCATCTTCCCGAGGCTATATGACTTCGAGCTCATACGCGCGTCAGGCTCGGTGTCCTGATCCGAGGCCATCCCGAGAACAGATGTACCTCGGGGTCTATCTTTCGAGCTTGTGAGGATTTCGAGGCTATCATCTTTGAAGTCGTCTCTGCTTCGCAGGCTCGATGCTTAGATCTCGGACATATTCCAGACTTTACGAATTCATTCCTTATGAATCCAGCTTTCGAGGTCACAATTATCATGGCTCGAAATCTGGGTGTAACATCTTGCTCCCTCAAAAGTATTTGTTCGAATCCTATGAGAAGGAAATTTTTTGAACTACTTTCTTCGAGAACCGCATCGTCACATGCTTGAAAATGGACACGTGTCAGTTGGGTATTGCCTATTCAGGGTACTCGAGTACCTTGGAAATCTGCCCATGATCGTTCGCCTGCCACCTTTATGGTACCATCTTATCATTAATCCCTATCCATTGGATTTTGCAAGGGCATTGTTCAATGGCTTAGATTAATCCCCTTTTTCCATCTATATATATAAGACCCCACTCATCATCTTCCTTTTATTTTTCGCTCATCATAGGAAAGAAGAAAAGCAAAACCAGAAACTCTCCCTGAGAATTTCTTGCTTGTGCATATTTTCTCAACCGAAGAAACAGAGGACCGCCAGTTTGTTCGAGACCGTGAGCTCATATCTGCAGCCTCTCCTTCAGTCGACGATTTCTCTACAATCGCCATTATTGTTTAAGTGTCCAATTTTTACTTTCCCTTATGCCAGTTTCTGTCCATATTGTTCTTGTTATTTCTGGGAGTGCACTAATATATTTCCTTAGTATGATATACTAGGAAATTTTTTATCGATAAACTTCTACGTTTACGTTCCCATACTAGGTTTAAATCTCTGGTTTCAAATCCAGTTTTTGTGTAGAACAAGGTCTCTTTTTTCTGGGTTTCAAAATTTTAAAAGACATATCTTGCACACCAAGATATCGGGTATAAAACCTTGGTTTTAAAGAACGCACGATACCCAAGATTACCTTTTCTGGATAACCGCCACTCTTTTTTCCCCTGATTTTTGGGATTTTAAAAAATTTTGTCCACTCTCCTCATTTTTCTCGTGGAATACACGTTCTGACTCTCAATCGGAGTCTTAGTTTCAAGCTCGTTGCATTCTTAAGCATTCTCCGAGCTCATCCTGTCAAGCTCGTAATTCTTGAATCCTTGCATGCATGGCCCTCACCATTTTTTCTTTCTCGCTAGATGTCACAGAATCTGGAAAGACGGTGGGGGTCGTTGTTGGCAATCCCTTACTCGCAAAAAAATCCCGAGCCCAGAGTCTCTGTTTGCTCGGAATCAACGTCTGATTTGCGAGTACGATCTCACGCGCGAACAGGAGGAGATTTAAGCTCATTATCGCCGCCAAATAGACAAGGTTATAGAGAGGAAAAAGAGAACCCTTCGGGAGGCTCTTTATCCAGAACCTGATTTTGGACCCAGGCCGATTCCCCTCGACCCTAAATTAAAAGTGACCATTGCTTATAGCCCGGGAGAGCTCCAATTCTCGCTCATGGGGGAGCCTTCTACCTCGCAACCAAGGAGGGAGTTCTTCGAAGCCGAGCACTACTGGAGCTCGGTTACCTCACTAGGCCAGATAACTGATATCTTGGCTCTCCATAGTCTTAGGCTGTCAGGCACCCTAAGGTGTCGAGCTCCTACCCCCAGTGAGCGAAGTTGCCGCGCCCTGGGAGATGGAAATCCCAAGCTGAGGTATGCGGCCTGGAGCCAAGAGCATATGAAGGCAGGAGCGTTACTGCCTTTGAAGTCGTTTTTCAAGGACTTCACAGATTTTGTTGGGCTGGCTCTATTCCAGCTCAACACCAATTCTTACAGGGTTCTGTCTGCCCTGAGGTCGCTATACCACGAGCTGAAGTGGGAAGGATCTTCACCACAGGAGATTCTATACCTCTTCTGTCTGAAAAGCAACCCCTCTCAAGCTCGGGGAGGAGACGTCTTTTACTATCTTTCAAGCTACCCCAAAGAGAAGAAGGTGTTTGAGGATCTTCCTAATCATCTACCTGATTTTAAGAAAGCCTTCTTCTGGACAGATGGCTTGTCCCCGTCTCGATGCTACTCATTCAGACAGATTCGTAAGTATTCCAACCTTCTTTATCTCTGTGCTCGAAATTTTATTTGTAAATCCGTACTTAGTTGAAATGTGTCTTATTTTCCAGCCAATTTTCACCGTCCCACTCCCAACGACGCAATGAAGGAGCATAGAGAGACTCTGCTCCAACTCCCTTACGGCAGGAGGTCCCTCTCATACCTCTTACATGAGAGTAAGCTCCAAGCTTGCGGGCTTTTGGGAGATGGCCAGTCCACCTCGGACTGGTCCAATAAAAAGTATGATTATTGGGAGCAGGTGCCTTTGCCCACAGGCATCCTCCCTCCAAGGAGAGAGGTGAGTCCTCCACCTCCAGCTCGGCGAAGGAGTCCACCATCGGGGAACAAGGCTAATGATGAAGCCTCGAGCTCAAACTCGGATGAAGAAGGTAAAGTCATCCTTAGCTCGAGAATGTGGTCCCCCACCTTATTAAAACACAAACCCGATAGGTTAGTTTTATGCCCGGATGATAGGGACCACTTCTACATATGGACTTTGGTAGACGACCGAGTTCATAGGTTTGATAGTTGGCTCGGGAAGTATGACACCATGTATAGTCTGAACGAGGTGTGGGACGAGATAGTCGTCCAATATGGGACCAATGATTATAGGGACCTTTCGAGGTTGACGTCCACCTATAGGGAAGGTACTCCCCCCGCCTCTTCTGAAGATGGGGGAATTTCATGGTCCCCAAGCTCGAGCTCAAGGGAGAGTTCCAGTTAGGTTTCTTTTATCATTGCTTCGTATATCTATACGATACTGAATCACTTTATATACTGTTCCCTCTTTTTGATATGATTCACCTTGTGTCGTGACTTTTGCAGACAAGATGGATTCCGACCTTGACAACATCATCGAAAGTGGTGGTGCCAAGAGGAGCAAGCGTCCCAGGGCGGGGTCGCGAAAGGTGGATCGGCCCACCAAAGTCCCCAGGAGGTCCGAGAAAACTCCTCCTCCTGCTCCGCCTGTTACGAGCTCCGTCGCGGCGGCGACTTCACAGGTTGGTGCTCCCCCAGCGGCACCGACCTCGCAGGTTGGTGCCTCTGCAGTGGCTGAGCCCCAACTTCCTGTAGCGGTCCAGCCATCACTTGGTCCTCCTCCCAGAAAGCCCTCTGTTTCGCGAGCCCACAAGCTGTCAGTTTCTACTCACGTCGAGGAGTATGTAATTGACAACGCGGGTGGAACCCATGGGTCCATGCTATGTTCAGATGTTATGTCCCGGATCGGCCAGAGCTTCAGCAGTCTCGAAGCTCCTCAATGGCAAGTTTTGAACAATGCCCGAGACTGCACTGCCCTTTATGAGAAGAGCATCGAGCTCGCTGCCGCGGTGAGTTTTCTTCTACTTTTTGGTTATATTTATACAGTCTTGATGTTAATGACGATTTTTTCTTTTCAGTCTCTTGCCTTTACTGCCCAACTCAACTATAGGTTGAGCAATGAGATCCACTCAAGCAAGTCTTATGCTCAGGAGGCAAAGGATCTTCAACTAAAAGCGAGTGACGACCTGAAGGCGGTGAATGAAAAGCTTGAGGCAGGAGCAGAGGAGCTTAAGGCCAAAGCGTCCGAGCTTGAGAAGCTGAACACTAGGCTTGCGGAGCTCGAGAAAGAGAATGCCAGGCTCGCTGAGCTTGAGAAGGAGAACACTCAGCTCCAAGAGGCTAATAAAAAGCTCAAAGAAGATCAGGCTGCTACCTTTGACATAACTGAGGGCGAGAAGGCTCGTCTCCTTGCTGAGTATAAGGAGAAGAAGGACCAGGCAGTTGATTCGGCCATGTACAGAATGTGGGCCAACAACGAAGACCTGGATACCAGCTTCTTAGGTCCTCTTGAGGCGAAGATTGTGGATAAGTGGAATGCTCGGCTCGAGGCGGAAGAGGCTGCTCAGGAGGCCGCCTCCGAAGGTGCTCAGGAGGATAGTCATGTTATTCGTCTTGTGGGGTCCAGTGCTGCTGATGTTGAGAAGGCCAAGGAGACTCCTTCTTGAATCTGATCTCGAGGAAATCTTATCTCGGGGCTGCGTCCCTTTATTTTTGTAATTACTTTAATTTATGCCCGTAGGGCTGATACAATTTCTTTTTAAATTAATACATATGCCTTACATTTCTTGGATTGAAATATTTTGCATATATTTTATATTAATGAATCATTTATGCTTATTTATTCATACAAACATAGTTTGGATTTAGGCTCAAGACTCGACGCGTTCATGCATCGTTTGTTTGAATTATCCGCTTCCAATCTCATTATTTTTCAAGGTTAGATATTATTTTAACCATGAACCCGAAAGTACTTGTATGGTATGTAATGTGAATGGTTTAGTTATATCTTATTGCTTAGTTACTTTTTCTTTTCCTCGGTTATTTCTCCGAGGTTATGAGTTCGAAACTATTTTCCTCTAAGATATTCCAGCCTCGATCTCGACTTATCTCGAAGTATGTTTAGGTTCCCACTTATCGTCGATTAGTTTTAGCTGGTTTGCTCCAAACCTGTTAAGTTCGCACATTTGGTTATATCCAAACGTTTTTATCTTTTGATAATTTGGTTATGTCCAAACTATCTATGCTCGCGTATCCGATTACATCCAAATACTTGTATATTTTTTATAATTCAGTTATGTCCAAACTATCTAAGCTCACGCATCTGGTTATATCCAAACACTTGTATATTTTTGATAATTCGGTTATGTCCAAACTATCTAAGCTCGCGCATCTAGTTATATCCAAACACTTGTATGTATTTCGTGCATGTTATTTTATTTTTTAAGCTGATGGTATATATACCCATGATGCCCCCTTAATATCCTATGAGTGTGACCATAGGTTATTAAATTAAGAGAGATTGCAAAAATAATAAGAGATAACATATTGAACGAAATAGATCTTTATTTGATGGAATTCAAAAGCAGACAAATTAATACAGATAGAAAATCATGGTTACAAGCAACACTTTTCCCATACTATTAGTAGTAAGGTCTTAGGTGTTCGCCATTCCATGCTCGCGGTACCAGGCTCCCATCCAATCTTGCTAGCTTGTAAATACCGGGCCGAATTACTCACTCTATCTGGTATGGTCCTTCCCAATTCGGCCCGAGTACACCAGCTGCCGGATCTCGTGTTGCCAAAAATACGCGTCTCAACACCAGATCTCCCATACCGAACTTTTGATCTCGAACCCTCTTGTTGAAATACCTGGTAGCTCATTGCTGGTAGGCATCGTTCCTCAGCTGAGCCTCGTCTCTCTTTTCTTCAATCAAGTCTAAGGTTTCTTCGAGTTAAGTGTGGTTTGAGTTTTGGTCGTAAATCTGAGTTCAGATTGTTGGGATTTCGACCTCGATAGGCAACATTGCCTCGCAACCGTATGCTAGAGAGAATGGGGTATGCTCTGTTGATGTTCGAGTTGTGGTCCTATACCCCTATAGGACTTGGGACAATTCTTCGGGCCATCGTCCCTTTGCCTCCTCCAACTTTTTCTTTAGTGAACTCTTGAGAGTTTTGTTTACAGCCTCGACCTGGCCATTCGCTTGAGGATGACCTACTGATGAGAAACTATTTATTATTCCGTTCTTTTCACAAAAGTTGGTGAACAAGTCGCAATCGAACTGGGTTCCGTTGTCGGATACAATCTTCCTCGGCATCCCATATCGGCACACGATGTTTTTTACCACGAAGTCAAGGATCTTTTTAGAAGTTATTGTTGCCAATGGTTCAGCCTCCGTCCACTTCGTGAAGTAATCCACAGCAACTATGACATATTTTACTCCGCCCTTGCCAGTTGGGAGAGAACCTATGAGGTCGATTCCCCATACCGCGAATGGCCATGGGGAAGTCAACATGGTCAGCTCGAATGGTGGAGCTCGGGGAATCGTTGTGAATCTCTGGCATTTGTCGCATTTCTTCACGTACTCGAAAGAATCCATTTCAATGGTAGGCCAGAAATATCCTTGGCGTATGATCTTCTTGGATAGGCTATGCCCCCCGGTGTGATCTCCGCAGAACCCTTCATGAATTTCTTCAATGATCTTCTTAGCTTCGAGGGGAGTTACGTACCGAAGTAATGGCATGGAATATCCCCTTCTGTATAGCTTTTCGTCCAAAATGGTGTAACGGGGAAGTTGATACATTAACTTTCGAGCCTGGTTCCGATCTTTTGGAAGGACTCCGTTCTCGAGATATTCAACTATTGGGGTCATCCATGTTGGCTCTGTTTCAATCATACACACATCTTCCTCCTCTGGCTCGTTAATGCTAGGTGCCGATAGGTGTTCTATCGGAACAACGTTCAGCTCATTATTCTCAGCGGAGGTGGCGAGCCAAGCCAAGGCATCAGCATTTGAGTTCCGTTCTCGGGGAACCTGTTCGATTGCATAAAATTCGAAACGCTCCAATGCGGATTTTGCCTTCTCCAAATAAGCTGCCATTTTCGTGCCACAAGCTTGGTATTCTCCCAGGATTTGATTAACCACGAGCTGGGAGTCGCTGTAGCAATGTATTGCTTTAGCTTTGAGTTCCCCGGCTATACGAAGCCCTGCCAGTAAAGCCTCGTATTCGGCCTCATTGTTCGATGCTTTGAAGTTAAATCTTAAGGCAGAATGAAATCTGCTCCCTGCGGGGGTAATCAAAATGATTCCTGCCCCCGATCCATTTTCACTGGATGAGCCATCAACGTATAGTTTCCACAGCTCGTGGGCCGGGGTTATGACTTCGTCGTTGGTCATGCCAGTACATTCTACTATAAAGTCCGATAATGCCTGTGCCATAATGGTCGTCCTCGGGTGGTAGGTGATCTCGAACTGTCCGAGCTCAACCGCCCATTTAAGGAGTCGACCTGAAACTTCTGGTTTAGACAAGACTTGCCTAAGTGGTTGATCAGTCAACACATGAATGGGATGCGCTTGAAAGTATGGGCGGAGTTTACGAGATGAATGAAATACACTAAGCGTCAACTTCTCCATCAGGGGGTATCTTGACTCTGCCCCCAGTAATCTTTTACTGATGTAGTAAACGGGTCTTTGTACCTTCTCTTCTTCTCAAACGAGTACTGCGCTTATTGCGTGTTCGGTGGTGGAAAGGTATAGGTACAGTACTTCTCCCGTTTCAGGTTTTGATAAGATGGGGGGTTCGGCGAAGTGCTTTTTAAGCTCCTGGAATGCCAGCTCGCACTCCTCTGTCCATTCGAATTTCTTACCTCCCCTCAAAAGGTTAAAAAACGGGAGACAACAGTCTGTAGATTTTGAAATGAACCTACTTAGGGCCGCCATTCTGCCGGTCAAACTTTGGACATCCTTGTCTCTTCGAGGTGAGGGCATGTCAATCAGGGCCTGGATCTTGTCGGGGTTAGCTTCTATTCCACGAGCGTTCACGATAAAGCCCAAGAATTTTCCTGAAGATACTCCAAAAGTGCACTTCTGAGGATTCAGTTTCATGTTATACTTGCGGAGCACGCCAAAGCACTCTTCGAGGTCATCAACATGGTTATTGTTAAGTTGAGACTTGACAAGCATGTCGTCAACATAAACTTCCATGTTATTTCCTATCTGTTCTGAAAACATCATGTTCACGAGCCGCTGGTATGTGGCCCCAACATTTTTGAGCCCGAATGACATGACATTATAACAGTATAGCCCCTTATCTGTTATGAAGCTCGTATGTTCCTGGTCGGGGGCATGCATGGGAATTTAGTTATATCTAGAATAGGCATCCATGAACGACATCAGGCCATGCCCTGCCATGGCATCCACGAGCTGGTCAATCCTTGGTAATGGGAAACAGTCTTTCGGGCAAGCTTTGTTGAGGTCTGAATAGTCAATACAGGTCCGCCACGTCCCATTAGGCTTCGGGACGAACACCGGATTGGCTACCCAGTCAGGGTAAAAGGCATCCCTAATGAATCGGTTTGCTTTTAACCTGTCAACCTCCTCCTTCAGTGCCTTCTTTCTGTCGTCGTCCAGCTGTCTTCGCTTTTGTTGCTTCGGAGGGAAGCTTTTGTCTATATTTAGCGCGTGACTTGCTATATTCGGGCTTATTCCCACCATGTCCGAATGTGACCATGCGAAGACATCCTGGTTCTTCTTTAAAAAGCAAATTAGTTGCTATTTTGTCTCATCCTGGAGGTGTTTTCCAACCTTCACCTTTTTCGAGGGATCGGTTTCCTCGAGCTGAATTTCTTCGAGCTCTTCTAAGGGTTCGAGGTCAGCTTTCTCCTCAATCCTTGGATCAATCTCCTCATCAATCTCTAAGATCGTCCCGTCTTTACTTTGAATAATGACGAGTGCTTGTGCGCTCGTCTGTTTCTTTCCTCTCAAGGAAATGCTGTAGCATTCCCTCCCAACTAACTGATCTCCCTTTAATGTTCCGACACCGCTAGGGGTCGGGAACTTAAGGGCCAGATGCCTTACTGATGAGACTGCCCCCAGCCCAACCAGGGCAGGTCTCCCGAGCAGCACATTGTAGGCTGAAGGTAGATCCACTACCACGAACTCCATCATCTTAGTTGCCGAGACTGGGTAGTCTCCCAAGGTTACGGGGAGCTCGATGGAGCCCATGCAGGCGGTCCCTTCTCCTGAAAAGCCATATAAAGTAGTTGCACACGCTTTCAGGTCGCGAAGGGAGAGTCCCATCTTCTCGAGGGTTGCTTTATAGAGAATGTTAACTGAGATCCCATTGTCTATGAGAACTCGGTGGACCCTTTTATTTGCCAGCTGGAGAGTGATGACCAGCGAATCATGGTGAGGAAACTGGACATGGGACGCGTCTTCCTCAGTGAAGGTTATTAGTTGGGATTCAATCCTCTGACTCTTTGGAGCTCTAGGTTCGGGTTCATAGGGAGACCCGTCCCCAGTTTTTAGCTCGTTAACGTATCTCTTTTGGGCATTTCTGCCCATTCCTGCGGGATGAGGCCCACCAGAGATGGTTATTACATCCTCTCCATCTATCGGCGGGGGCCTATCTTCTTCCCGAGCTCGAGAATTATTGTTTTGCGCGGATTGTGGCACGGCTACTTTCTGGCTCGCAGCCACCTGACTAGCACTCTAGTTCTTGACATATTGTCTGAAGTAACCTCTTGAGATCAATCCTTCGATCTCGTCTTTCAGTTGTCGACATTCATCAGTAGTATGCCCGGTGTCTCTGTGAAATCGACAATACTTGCTGGAGTCCCTCTTGGACTTTTGATTTCTCATCGGGTCTGAACGCCTAAAGGGGACCTGGTTTTCATTGGCCAGGTATATGTTCTCTCAAGACTCGTTGAGCTCGGTGTACACTCTGTACACGGAGAAATATCTCTCCCCTTTCTTTTTCTTTCCTCCCTCGGCCTCGGGGTTACTCCCTTCGTTCTTTTTTCTCTTGGAGGGGTTTTCCACAGCAGGTTTTGAAGCTACTGGGTCCGTTGAGGTTGAGGCAGAGTTGACGTTTGTCGTTGTAGTTTCGGGCTGGGAAGTCACATTAAGTGTCGACCTCGCTTCCTCTACATTGACAAACCTCTGCGCTCGTCTGTTAAACTTGGTTATGGACCTCACCGGTTTTCTTTGCATATCGTCCCAGAGGGCACTCCCTGGCATTACTCCAGCTTGGACAGCCATTAGATGTCCACTATCATCTACGTTTTGAGCTCGGGCAACTTCCAGATTAAACCTTGTGAGGTAACTTTTTAACGTTTCACCCGGTTGTTGCCGAACGTTAGTTAGAGTTGATGCCTCAGATCTAACCCCCATCATGGGTCTGAACTGCTTCTTGAAGTCTTTAGACATCTGCTCCCAAGAAGTTATTGAGTCTCTTATATTTTTCGAACCAGTTTTTGGATGGTCCTGTCAATACCAAGATGTTTGACTTTTTTCTGATGGGACGCCTTTCCGCTCTTGGAAAGCTTCCCCGTTTCCTTGTCTCCTCCCCGCACGCCTCTCGCCCTGGTCTCGAACTGGTTGAGCATTCCTGCGAGGGGGTGAAGGATATCGTATAGGTGATGGAGGGAACCGTATGGGTGACGGTGGCTGCCATCCATTCCGCAGCTTGGACGGTCCGGAGTTTGCCCGAGATGGGTTAGTTGCATTCGGTGCGCTCCCAGGGACTTGAGTCCGAGCCTCTGCAGGGACTCGGTTATTCTCAGTTCCTGCAGGTACTTCCACAGGTGGATTAACCGGGGCCCTAGCCCGGGTACTTCTCTGAGGCCTAGGGGGAGCGAATAGCTCTGCTGGTGCCGGAGGTTGTGCCGACCTTCTTGTGGCAGCATCCTTCCATGGACGCCCATGGGGCATGCGGGGAGGAACGTGCACGTCCCTCGGAGGAGGGGCTTGGTTTTCACGCAGAGGCGGGGGCTGAGCCACCTCTGCCTCTGCGGCTATCCTTGCCAACTCCTCATTCCGTTTGTTGGCCTCTGCCAACTGCTGTTTCAGTTGCCGGTTCTCAAGTTCCACAATGGGGACATACAGCTCAGGATTGTAATACATATCTTCATCCCTTGGTGGAGCAGGTGGTCCCCGAGAATCGGAAGATCCACTTCTTTCTTCGACATCTGGGTTTTCCATTGGCTGTTTCCCAGGACGTCTTGGGTAATTCTCTTCAGGAACATTCTGAGTATTAGTGGCCATGACTTATTCAAAGGCCGAATGCTTAAGGCTCTCAATGAAAGCACCAAACTGTTGACGCCGTTTTTCGTCAACAGTGAAAGAAGATCACGAAAACAATAATCAGTAATGGCCAATAAAAATACGATAATACAAACGATATTTTTTACGTGGTTCAACAGTTAAATCTGCCTAGTCCACGAGTCTTTGTTATTAAACTTAAGATGACCTCTGAAAATTCTTCAAGAATGAATTTTCCAAAGTTTTATCTCAAGATCACAAAAAATCGGTCATTTACAATGGTGCATGACCTCTCTATTTATAGAGAAGATTTCAGAATACTATCCCACATATTTTAGGAAGTTATTCTGTATATGCAAATAAATTAAATGGCATTAAAAGCCTGCAATCTGATATACAAAGAAACGTCCCCTGAAGATCAGGGGGCGTATAACTGAACAAATAATATCCCTTGATTATAGGGGATTTTTTAGTAATAAATGTGGACCGCATCTGTTATTGGTGATTCACTAGGATATTCAAAGTTATTATCCTATATCACCAAGGCCCCATTCACCCAGGTTTCTTATTGAGTTTCGAGCTATAGCATCTTCCCAAGGCTATATGACTTCGAGCTCATACGCGCGTCAGGCTCAGTGTCCTGATCCGAGGCCATCCCGAGAACAGATGTACCTCGGGGTCTATCTTTCGAGCTTGTGAGAATTTCGAGGCTATCATCTTTGAAGTCGTCTCTGCTTCGCAGGCTCGATGCTTAGATCTCGGACATATTCCAGACTTTACGAATTCATTCCTTATGAATCCAGCTTTCGAGGTCACAATTATCATGGCTCGAAATCTGGGTGTAACATTTACCATAATATATTAATGAATGAATGAGAACCAACAATAAAAATATGTAAAATTAGTTGATTAATTCCTCTTAGAGATTATTAAACAAAAGATGACCTTGTAAGAATGCCTACAAGGTTTGAGACGGTTGGGAGACCAATGATGTTGTAAATTAAAGTATAACAAAATTTCCAATTTAATAATAGAATATCTCCAATTTAATCATAATAAGGATTTCAGAAAGAAAAAAAAATGACTTATTATGGGCATTTATGACACTTTGTATGCCTTTAAAAATATAAGAACACAATAACTCCTATAATCATCAACATAATAAACATACTCGTTATTTTAACATCATTGACAAAAAAAAATGAATATCAAATATAATTAACAATAATAATACCAAAATCAATGATATATAAAAAAATATCCAACAAAAACATATATATATACACCAAAATCAATTAATGTAAAAATGAATCACAAAAAAAGAACTTAATTACAATAGTACACATATATACTCTAAATTTGAATAAACATAACAAAATCAAAGGCAAAGTATCCAACAGAAAATATATATACATAATATATACTAAAATCAACCAATCTAAAAGAAAATTAAGCACTAGCATCAAAACACAAATATACCCTAAAGTTGATTAACATAACATGATAATAAACAAAGTCTTCAGCACTAATAGAGTGGACACAACACAAATATGCCATAGAATACCAAATATAAAATTATATACAAGGTACCAAAAGGCACCAACAGAAGAATCTATATATATATATATATATATATATACCCTGAATCTAAATGATCATAACAAAATCAAAAGCAAAGTATCCAACAAAAAATATAAATACATAATATACACTAAAATCAACAAATCTAAAAAAATCAAGATATTATTTATGCTTTAGAAAAAAACTTCAAATTAATGCAAATAATCTTTAAACGTAAAATAAATTAAGCCTCAAAACAATGAAACACATCTTGGAGCCTCAGAATTTTGAAACAATAATCTAGTTTCAAATTTATATAGTGATTTCTCAAATTCAAACATGCTCAAAAACACACTTAAGAGAGCATCTTCGTCCCCACGGTGGAACCCTATGCAAAAGCTATTTTGCTACAATTCCACAACCCTCTTGCAAAAGCTAGTTTTTTTTGTTGTCATATTCAATATATGACTGCTTGAGCTCTATTTGAATATAAATGAAAGTGAAACATTAATCTTTCATAATCTAAACCATTCATATTATTTTTTATGATTTAGTTAGTGTAGTTAAGTTCTTCAAGCAAAAAAAAAAACAATTTTTATCTCTTGCCCCATTATTTTTATTTATCATTGCTAAATTTAAAACGGACAACACTTCTTCTATATTTGTAACATAACCATCTGTCAATATCAATTCAAACAACTAACAAATTTTCTTCCTTATATCTCCCCCAGCACGCAATTATATATATCACAGAACCTACTTCACTAAAACATGCAAGTTTTCAACCTTCCGTTATCACCGCAGCACACAATTATAATCCCATAACCTACTTCATTATGGATGAATATTTAAGATATTCAAACTCCTCTAACAGACATTTGTATAATATTAAAAATAATAAAAGAATATACCTCTTCCAATCAATAGCAAGCTTTTCTAATCCTGCTCACTAATTCCACTACCTAAAAATAAAATTACTGCTTGAAATATTATTACATGGAATATATTGTACTCAAAAGTAATACAAGTATGAATGAGAACCTCAAAAAGTGTTGTGCTCAAATAAATGCTAGTCCAAAAGAATGAAACTTAGAGTCCAATATAACTATGAATTATCAAGCAATATACTAATAATATCAAACTTTTGTATAGCATTTTATACTATTGAACCTAAACGTGATCACAAGAACCAAAAGTGATGCTCCATGTTATAAATGTAAGTGTGCTATGTCAATTGTAAGTGCAATATATGTAAGTGTACTATGTCATAAACAAGCTAATATAATAGTTAGCACCAAATACCCTTTCCTTGGGGATTATTTTAGTAATGAATTGACAAACTTGCTTATGAATGCACCCGCGCGCAGCGGACTATTCCTTAACCCTTTAAGATACCACTTTGGATAGTAGACCATATGATTGACCGGTTGAATCCGAAGTATGGCGAATATCAGGGAGAAAAAAAATGCACTGAGTATATTTATGGCTGCTCCAACTGCTATATCAATTAAAGAAGCCATATTTCCACTTCAAGGACCTAAAGGGTTGTTCTATAAACTGAAGACAGAAAGAGAAAAAAGGAAATGAGCTTGAAAACTATGAATCAACCCACATGCATCACAAAAGATTTTGGTCCAGTCATTTATATAATATGAAACAAACTGCAAGGACTTAAAAAACTTAAACAATATTTGCACAGAAAAAAAAACATGGTTCATGTTGAAAAAAGACTGATTTAATATTGCTTCTTTTTGACTTGTATAGTAAAGGTTCTCGTAGATACATGAACCAAGTCATCTCTTCCAATAATTAACATAGAAAATAACCCATAGCATAGTAAACAAAACATAGTTGATGACCATAAATCTTTTTGACATTTTGGCAAAGGGTTTAGTAGGTGCTTCATCAATTTTCTGAGTTCAAGTGCTTTGGGGAATATGCATAATCAGTACCCTCTGTTTAATAGAAATGCAGAGTTGGTACTGCAGCACATTAAGTGCATTTTATCAAACACTTTGTGTGCAACTTAAAATCCAAACAAAAACACATAATTATTTACTACAAATTTGAACCCTAAACTTTGAGACTTTAGGATTTTAAACTTTGAAATCTTTAAATCTATACAGAATTATATATAAACATATATATAAATACCAAATAATATATATACCTTAAAATCAAAACTGGTTTTTTCTTCGTAGCTCATCAGAGAGAGAGAGAAAACAAAGTTAATAACACATGAATATATATATAAAACTTTTAATGATGAATTAATAAGTAATGCATTTATATATATATACTAATTAGTTTATAATTGATTAGGATTGGGTAGGGAACTGACAATGCTTGGTCCAGGTTATAGATGAGTCTAGATGAATCTCGGTAGCCACTTCCTCTACAAAATTAGGGTTAGCATCATCTTGTTGATCCTCCAACTTGATAAATTGTTCATCTAGAAATCCCTGAAAATCATTGTTTAAAATAAAATCACATTAATATATTATATACTCATATATATAAGTAATTTTATTACAAATTCAAAGGGTGCATCATCATTTTTCTTTCTGATAGATTAATGATTACTCTTCATGATCATAAAGAAAGATAGAGGGTACTAGAGATACAAATACGAATATATATATATATACTTGTGTGAAATAAATCTGAAGAGGAAAATCTAATTACCTGATCAAAGAGAGACTGCCTCATTACGGCAATCTGCTTGCGCATCTAGTTACTCTATCCATATATATATTTATATATATCAGGATTATATGTGTATATATGAATCTACAAGGGGATAGAGAGAGAAATGGAACAGGTGAAAGAGTTAGTAGTGTAGATGAAAAATGAAGAGAGGAGAGAAAGTGAGTCGCATAGAAAGGAGAGGAGAGAGGGCGGGTCAGAGAGAGAGAGGGAGGTCGGAGGACACGGACAGGAAAAGAGAAGCGGGAAAAAGAAATAAAAAAGAGGGAAGAGGGAAAAAGAAGGTTGGGGGAAATATTAGCGGCTGAATTTTTTGAATGCAGATACCCGGACAGCTTATAGATGTCGCTATTGTGCCTTCATTAGCTTGCTTCATTAAAAAAAATTTAACTATTAGAATTGCTCTAATATATTTTTATAAAAAATTATTTAAACATATATATTAATAAAAAAATCATAACTAATAAATTTATATATTAAATGTTTTTACAATATTTTTTAATTTAATAAAACAACTATTTTTTAACTAATACAAATTTTATAAATGTGTTAAAGAATAATAAATTTAAATTTCGATATAAAAATTATTATAAATACAAAAGTTAATAATATGAAAAATTTAGAAACAAATTTTTTTTTAAAGTTTTTAATAAATACATAATTTTTATAAATATATATATGTACATAATTTAGTTTATTTTTAAAATTATACTATCCATCAATTTTTTTACAATATTTTTCCAATTAATAAAACAATTCTTTGTTTAACTAATACAAATTTTATAAATATGTTCAAGAATAATATAGTTAATTTTATAAATATGTTAAAGAATAATAAATTTAAATTTTGATATAAAACTTATTATAAATACAAAAGTTAATAATATGAAAAATTTAGAAACAAAAGAAATCTAGTTTTAATTTTTTTTAATAAATACATAATTTTTATAAATATATATTTACATAATTTAGTTTATTTTTAAAATTATATTATTCATTAATTATCATTTTAAATTGTTTATTTGAATTTTGGCTACATTTTATGACTGTCGGCATTGGAATTTTATTAACTGTCAGCGTTGGGGTCTATAGCGACACCTTTTAACTGTTGGCATTGGTCTCGAATTAACTGTCGGCGTTGGGGTCAATAGCTACACATTTTAACTGTCAGCATTGGTCTCGAACTAACTGTTGGCGTTGAGGTCAATAACGACACATTTTAGATGTCGGCATTGGTCTCGAATTAACTGTCGGCATTGGGGTCAATACCGACAGTCAAAAGCAACGGTGACAGTTATTAGCTGTCGGCGTTGGTGTCTATGCCTACAGTTTTTAACTGTTGTCGTAGAGTCCTGCTAAGCAATTACGACAGTCAACAGAGTTGACTGTCGTGGTTGGGTGTCGGGAAAGCCCAGTTTTGTAGTAGTGTATGTGTCAGACCCATCTCACGTCCTCAAGTATGATACGATAGCACTCCAGAAATACTTGAGTTACGAGGAACGACCGGTTAGCATCCTAGATAGAGGGATGAAAAAGTTACGGTCTAAGAGTTTTCTGATAGTCAAGGTCCTATGGAGTAATAGCTCTGAACAAGAGGCAAAGTGGGAGTGGAGGAGGACATGTTAGCCCGGTATCCGGAATTGTTTGATAAGTAAATTTCAGGGACGAAATTCTTTGTAGTAGGGGAGAATTGTAGAGTCCCAGAATTTACTTAGCTAGTTAGATAGTAGTAGTAGTAGTAGTAGTAGTAGTAGTAGTGGTGGTGGTAGTGGTAGTGGTAGTGGTGGTGGTGGTGGTGGTGGTGGTGGTGGTGGTAGTGGTAGTGGTAGTGGTAGTCGTAGTCGTAGTAGTGGTAGTAGTCGTAGTAGTAGTAGTAGTAGTGGTAGTGGTAGTGGTAGTGGTAGTGGTAGTGGTAGTGGTAGTGGTAGTGGTAGTGGTAGTAGTAGTAGTCACTACACCAAATACCCATTACCATAACACATGATTATAATAGAATTGAAAAAGAGTTATTGTAGGCGAAAAAAATTTCAGGCAGCAACTTAAAATAAGATACCGCCAAAATACTTAGCTTTTTTTTACTTGACTTTTTTTTACTGAACTTTTTTCAACCCGTGTACCCATTTCCCCCTATACCCATTTCCTCAATCTTCAATCGTTATTCCCCTTCCTGGTCTCCCGTTCCCTTCAATCTTCAATCGGTCTTCGTCTTTCTCCGTTCGTGGTCTATCTCTCTCGGTTTCCAGTAGGCTCGGTCTCTCGGTTTCCGTTCGTGGTCCGTTCGTAGCTTGCTCTTGCAGTTTGTTTCTAATCTGCATTTCTTCCGGCATTTCTTCTGCATTTCTAATATGCATTTCTTCAGTCTTGCAGGTCCCGTAGCTTGCTCTTGCAGGTCAGCCCTCTCTTTGTCCCAAGTTCTCCTTTGCTCTATCAATGGAGGAGCCTCTTCTATTCTGAGAAATACCTCAAACCCACCAGCTGTTTCACTCATTCTCAGGTACACAAATTAGGCACCTTTACTGTTTTCATGTTGCTCTTACAAGTAAATATGAATCAAATAATAATCTCATGAAAATTTCTACATATTTACTTATTCTATTAGACCATATATGAATGAAGAAACAACTTAAGTAACCTTAATTTTTATTTGCTCTTCTTGTCTTTAATAAACTAATAATCTTGTAAAAAAAATTAGTTGTTATTAGAATATTTTGTTTGGCTCAGGGTTGAGGATGTGTGGAGGTCTCAATCGCGAAGTGGTATTATAGAAGTCTTTAAGGATGGTCTTAGTAAAACCAAGGAGACATATAGGGAGATCCTTGTTCTATATATTTTCTCTAGTTTTCTTTGTTATTCTTTGGATTTAGCCGATACAAATGGTGAATCCTTGTGTTAGTTTCTGGTTGTTTGTATTGCAAATTTAATTGTCTCTCATACTGTCACTCTACCTATGTTTTGCAATCCTTAAGCTCTCGTCCTCACTCGCATTCTCTTGAAAAATCATATTTAATTTCCAACTGAACTCAGTCTCTATGATTATGGCTCTAGTTTGAGCTTTTTTCTTTGCATTTTTCTCACTCAATGTTTATTTTGTTGTTCTGGTTTGGTATGTTAATGGATTCTTTAATAGATGATGGCAAGTAAAATAGTGTAGTATGAGGCTAGGTGGCTTAGCCAGTCTTAAGATTATATCTTGTGTCAGCATTACAAATTGTAATTGTTTAACGTTTGATGTGAGGAGAGCAATTGATTCTTTATCAGCTCATACTTATTAAGTTGTATTTGTATACATACAAATATAATATTAGTAATTTTTTTTTGATCTGAGGGTGGTGTCAATATTCAATTCAATCATTGTTTCTTTCAGATGCCACATTTTGCAACAGCTTATGCAGCTGTCAATTCACTTATTACTATGGGTGGTCATGAAGCTTTGTCTTCAATCAATAGGTGGTCAGTTTATACTTCTATTTTGTGATACTTATTTTTATACATAAGGTTGCCTTTTTGAAATGATTGAACTCAGTTTGTCTTAATATTTTTCAGAAGTACATTATACATGTTTCTGCAGCGGATGAAACAGCCAAGTGGGGGTTTCAGGTATGAGATCACGTCCAATTGTGTGTAGTTTGAAATTAGAAAATGTGTCACTTTATGTGAGAAATTCATTTTTAATGCTTCTAAACTGGCTTGTACGAGATGCATTTGGTATTTTGAACTGTATTTTTCCAAGCCATTCCAAATTTCTTTTCTCTGTCACTCAATCTTAATTTTTTTATTTGTATGAAAGGATATTTTGGTGTTATGATCTATACGAATCTGCACTTCTAGGCCTCAATCAATGTTTTGTGATATTTTAAATAACAAATAATTTCCCCATCCTTTTAACTTCTTGGAAAAAGGTTTATATGTAGAAGCTTTAGCATATAACAAGGAATTATGTCTTTACCCATTTTTTTTTCTTGGAAGGTTTATATATGTTATATGTTGAAAATTTAACATCGTTACATCATAATTCTTAACATTTTTGGATGTATTCATCAGGATGCATGATGGTGGAGAAATTGATGTTTGGGCCTGCTATACTGCCATTTCAGTAAGTCTCTGTGCTTGTCTTTGTGATACAAGCACGTCAATGTGTATTCCATCCTAATTCACTTATGTGAAATTAACCCAAATGGTTGTTTAATCTTTATGCTCAGTACAGTATACTCTAATTTTTGTAAGTAGCTTAGTTTATGATTATCATTATGAAAGTCTTATTCTACCAGGTTGCAAGTATTTTGAACATTTTGGATGATGAACTAGTTCAGAATGTTGGAAATTACATATTAAGGTTGGTCTTGATTGCTCTTCTCAATATAAATCGGCTCCAAAGCATGCTCGTCATCTACTCAGGAGCTGTTTGTCTTGTGAAACATTGTTCCCAATTCTCATCCAGATTATGTTTTATAGCATCCCTTGTGCATGCATTTGATTCCACTGTTAAGTCTTTTACATTGTGATATTGTATTATGATAGGAGTAATATTATGAATTGCAGAAATCATCTTATATATAGTTGTTGATTTCTATAAATAATTAAAGCTTCCCTATGCAGTGTCAATCTGCAGCTGTCAGACTTGCGAAGGTGGCATTGGTGGAGAACCTAACTCTGAAGCTCATGGTGGGTATGTTTTTAGCACGCTACTTTATGTTTTGTTTTTGCTATGAAGTTATCTTTGTAGAATCTATTGGCTATAATATATCAATAGCATCTTCTAGTGGTATGTGCTAAGTGGTAAGGTTTACTTCTGTGGTATTTAGGTGTTCAAATGCTCCCTGATTATGAGCAATAAGGTGAATTATTGTCATTGTTAATTCAATTCAAATGAAATGAAACTTAAATTATGGATATCTGATATTGTTGCATATCTTTGATGCACATTAGGTACACCTTTTGTGGGTTGGCTACAATGATTTTGATCAATGAGGTCCATCGTTTGGACTTGTCTCGTTTAATTGTAAGATATGTAGTCTTCTTGTCATTCTTAGTACCTAGCCATTGCAATATTATTCTTGATCTTACTTTTTACTGTGTTTGAATGATGTTTCCTATTTTATTAGGATTGGCTGGTATTTCGTCAAGGAAGGGAGTGTGGATTTCAAGGGAGAACCAATAAATTGGTTGATGGATGCTATTCCTTTTGGCAGGTCATTTTCTGTCTTTTTCACATTTTTTACAATTCCTTCAGGACTATAATGGGGTTAACGAAAAGCACACTGACCAGGGAGGTTCTTTTGCATTATTACGAAGAGTCGGCTCATTTATTGATGAACAACTGGTGAGGCCAGATGATGTTGGACGTTGCAGCACTTCCACAGTATCTGATATACCTGAACAGGGAGGTAGGCCAATTTAGCAGAGTATAAGTTATGGTACCTGTACTTGAGCTTTTTTCATTTGTTAGGTTGTGATATTTATTCTTTTACTTTCTCATTCTCATTTGCAGGTCTAAATGCTTCTTTCCATGTGAATTACAATGATATTGGTCATAACTTTATCACAACATGTCCAGTAATGGAGCACCTTTTCAACAGCCATGCATTGCAGCAATACATACTTCTATGCACACAGGTTTGGATTTCATTAGTCATTTGACAACGTTAAGAACTTGACTTGATTCTTAATGATTTGAGTTTAGAATGCCCATCTCTTAGGCCTAGTTTAATAGTTTCTTTGGCTAAAACATGTAAAGTAGTATGGTTTTCTTTTATGCAAATGCAATAGAAGACTAGTGAATCAGCATTTGAAATGTTGAGGTTCTGAAAACTATGTTAAATAGACTGCTGCATGTGGAAGATTGTTACCTTTCAGAAATTAAACGTCATCCTTAGTAGTAAACAATCCTTTACTTCAGTCAATGCAGGTGCAAGAGGGGGGACTCAGAGACTTTCTTTGGGCTACAAGGAGGTGCATATTTTCAACAACCAAGTTAACTTCAAAATAGTTTTTATGTATTAAATTTCATATGAATCATTTCTGTTTACTTTTTTTTTTGTAGGCTGAGAAGGTGGTTGCCTCTTCTTTAGCATACTTGACATAACCAGATTCAAGCTCTGGAGTTGAAAACTTTCAACAGGCAAGTTGTCATTAGGTTTACAATATTTTCCTTCTCACTTGTGAGTTTTGACCTTATGTACTCTTTCTTTTACCCTGCTACTGGAACCCTTTTTTTGGTCATATACAAATAGGGCATAAATGGTTTTATTTCATTTCCCATGTTGCATGAGGCATCTTAGTCAATTGAAATTTGGGAACCTACATGCCATTGAGGCATGAAAGGGAGTAAATTGAACTTTTCTTTATTAGCTTTCATTTCAAAAGGGATTGGTTTAGGCTTTTATAATGTTGATGCATTTATTTAAGCACCTCTAACTTCAATCTTCAGCACCATTATTATTACACTTTTCTCAGTAACAGAGTGTACATCAATTCAGTTTTATGTTTTGGCTTTTCTTGGCAGTGTCCTCTTCTTAACATAAGTTATTGTCCTCCATCAGAAGCTGTCCTGTCTGATGGGAAAAGTTTGGTAAGTACATTTTTACTTGTAAGTTGTAATATCCAACTCAATTGAGTATCAGAGAATTCCCTTTTTTTTGTCATCTTATCATCATGTATTTTCTTGCTAGGTCGTTGTCATCTACAATTCCCTAGGGTGGAAGAGAGAAGAAGTAATACGAATTCCTGTAAGTAGCTAAACTGTACTTCATATGCTGATCAACATAAATTTGAAAAGGTCTACTTGAACTATGATTTCTATTACACACTTTCAACCAAAAAGAGTTCCAATATTGAACACTTGAGGACAGAACGCTATGTCTATCTGTGTCAAACACTTTCTTAATTTAAGAAGTAACCATCATTGACTTGGAGAAAACTGCAAAAAGTTTAATATTAACTTATTCATGTTTACTAATGGCTTTGCAACTGAAATTTTATGTAGGTTTCCACTGACAGAATTAGTGTTCAGGATTCTAGTGGGAAGAAAGTTGAAGCCCAAATTCTTCCTATATTGAATGCCACTTTTAGTGTTAGAAATTATTATGTGAGAGCATATTTGGGTGAATCTCCGAGAGAAACAATTAAATATTGGCTTGCATTTACAGTGTCAGTACCGCCAATTGGTTTCACCACTTACATAATTTCTACCACTAAACAAACAGGTTGGCCATATTGTAATGTTTAAGGTGTTACATATAAGAGCTCTCCAAGTTAGACCTGATAATCTAATTATTGCTCTACTTTACAGGCTCTAGTGTAGTCATTTCTTCTGTGTACAGGTCAGAAGAAAGTATAGACAACACTATAGAAGTTGGACAAGGAAGTTTGAAGCTAATTTATTCAGCTCGTGATGGAAAGCTTTCACACTATGCTAACAACAGAAATTTGGTATGCTATGTTGAAGATTTAGTTTCCCAGTACCTTTTCCACTTCATTTTATATGGTTTGTTTTTGTATGGAGTTTTTTTTATGTATCTTCTAATATTCAATCTTAATTCAAAATTAACACATATGGGTAAATTATCTCATAGACATGTCATGGACAGTGATGCTAATCTTTTTCCTCTTTTTCTTTTTTTGGTTTCCAATTTCCTTGTACATTCATGTATTTGCTCATGGTTTTATAAAATTCTATATTGATGGACAAAGACGGTGATGTGTTTACTATGTTATGTTCCTATTGAAGATTACAACATCTGCAGAACAGTCATACAGTTATTACAGTGGAAATGATGGAACTGATAAAGATCCACAGGTAGTGAATTATCTATGCACTTAAAAAATTTACTATGCTTTGTCAATTCCTAGATTACTTCTATTGTTTAGAGTAGTTTTAGCTGTTATCAATGTGGTCTTGTCTTTTCTGTTGAAGGCTTCTGGAGCATATGTCTTTCGTCCAAATGGCACATTTCCAATCAAATCCGATAGCCAGGTAACTAAAGTCGTTTAATTTGTGTAAAATTTTTAAATGATCATGAACTGTCAATTTATAGAATTGAGTACCTAAAGGTAACACTCCTATGTTCCAGGCTTCTCTAACTATGGTTCGAGGTCCGGTACTGGATGAAGTACACCAACGGCTCAATCCATGGATATCTTAGGTGATTTGCTACTCCAAATATAACAAGATCATACAGTTGTTTTAGACTTATGAATATTGTTGACTGTTTTTAATAATAGATAATATTTTAATTGTTTCATCTTTCTTTTGTCCAAGTAATCTATAGTGATTACTTTATTTTTTAATAGTTCAGGGTATTTCTTTTTTTAATACTTTCTTTTGTCAAACATCTTACTTGCCTAGATGTCACGTTAAGTATTATTTATTTCTTTAATTATTTTTATTGTTACACTAAATAAAAAGAAGTTAAGTTTTCAGTTTTACAGAAACATTTACTTTTACCCTTTGGCTACTAAAGTAATATGATAATTTTCAAACCTCTTTTTTTTTTTCTCTATGGGATACTAAATTGTAGAAAATGACAGCTTAACTGTCTATTTTGCAGATTGATGTAGGCATTGGATCTTCATCATTTACAAAATCACAGGGCCCGAAATGACTCATTGATAGTGGATGTTTGCCAGGTGAGTGGGAATTAAAGTCTTCTTTCTTGAAAGCTATATTTCTTCTTTCCTTGAACCATAAGCATTTATTTTTTCCTGTACTGGTACAAAAGTATTTTCTTCTCTTACAATGTTTATATGTTAATGGTCAGGGTCAATATAAGTCGACACTGGTTTGCCCAGCATGTGGAAAGATTTCAATCACTTTTGATCCCTTCATGTATTTGTCGTTGCCGCTACCTTCAACTGCAACTCGGCAAATAACCGTGACTGTGTTTTACGGCGATGGAAGTGGTCTTCCTATGCTATACACTGTTAGTTTGCTAAAGCAAGGTTGCTGTAAAGATCTTAGTGAACAACTAAGTACTGCTTGTTGCTTGAATGTTGATGAGATTCTTCTGCTTGCAGAGGTAAATTTGGTTTCCATTGATATCTGCTACAATTGATTTTATTTATTCCCTTAATTTTAGTTCTAGTGGTTGAGTAACTGTAATTTCGATTGCTAAGTTTATGAACATAAGATTTTTCGATATTTGGAAAACCCCTCAGAGCTATTGGCTCCAATTAAGGAGGATGCCCACTTATAGACTTTCTAAAAACGTTGTGGGAAGATCCAGAGTTGAAATAATTCATCGACCACATGAAAAGTAAGCTTGCATCCCTATCCTTATGTAATTGGTAAATAGCACTGGCAAACATGTGATGTACAAACCGGTGTTGCCAATCCATCTATTGAAAAATAGCTTTAACTAAGTAATTTCAGAAGGGGATTATAGTATCAATTAAAATAACTATTGGCTACTTGTTCATTAAGAAGCTGAAGTCCGTATGAATAAAGTTCAAGCGCTCCAAGTCAAGTGTTAACTAGATAATACTGGCTATATTATCTGCTTTTGAGAAATGTGTTTTAATTTTTTGTATCCTAGTCATTTTATGTCTTGGATCATCTACGTAGACTGCTTGTTAGACTTCTACTGGATTTCCTAACTTAGATAGTTGGATTTTTCAGGTGCCCGTCAGACAATGTTAAGGGTTGTCAGGGAAAGCTTATCGGTACCCCTTTTGTTACTTATTTAAAAGAGCCAATATGTGGAGCCAATGTTGAAGCCGGTGTTACTAGATTGTTGTCACCTTTGAAGAGAACGCGTCCTTCAGTTAAGCTCCAGAATGGTAAGGAAAATGGATTTGAAAAAGAGGTTATTGAAGAACCATCAAACAGCTACAATTCTAAGAACCTGTCAATGGATGATGCAGAAGTAGAGGAAAAATCCAGCGAAGCGTTATTTCTGTGTTGAAAGTAGTAAATTTTAGACTCCTTGAATACTTAAAGAATATTTTGTTGTTGATGACAATGTTGCATGTTTTAAATTAAATTGTGGATTGTTAATTCAATGTAGAATGTTTTTATTTTTTGTTATTTGAAAATCAAGTTCATTTGATAATGCTAGTATATATTAGAAAGCTAATTTTAATTATATAAAAAAAATTAAAATATAATAGAATAAATTAGTGTAATATAAATAAAATATATAATGAGAATTTAAATATAACAATAATACGAAAATTGAGTTATAATATATATTACAATAACACTTTTTATGCAAAGAATTATGTTATGGAAACTTTATTATATAACACAAATAATGTGTTATACTAAAGTGTAGTATAACACAAAAAATGTGTTATAGTAAAGTGTAGTATAACACAAAAAAAGTGTTATGCTAAAGTGTAATATAATACAAAAAAAGTGTTATAGTATTGACTATAAATAACATAATTCAACACTTATCTATATATTAAAATAACACAGAAATTGTGTTATCGTTGACAGTACAATAACACATCTGTATAACACTGATAAAGTGTTATGTAAAGTACCTTGACCTACGATAACATAGTCTGTCTTAACACATCAGAAAGTGTTATCGTAGGTTTTGATAACACATTTTTGGTGTTATTAAAAGCATTTTTTCTTGTAGTGAGTAGTAGTAGTAGTAGTAGTAGTAGTAGTAGTAGTAGTAGTAGTAGTAGGAGTAGGAGCAGCAGCAGCAGTAGTAGCAGCAGCAGCAGCAGTAGTAGGAGTAGTAGTAGTAGCAGCAGCAGCAGCAGCAGCAGTAGGAGTAGTAGTAGTAGTAGTAGTAGTAGTAGTAGTAGTAGTAGTAGTAGTAGTAGTAGTAGTAGTATAGTAGTAGTGGTGGTGGTGGTGGTGGTGGTGGTGGTGGTGGTGGTGGTGGTGGTGGTGGTAGTGGTAGTGGTAGTGGTAGTGGTAGTGGTAGTGGTAGTAGTAGTAGTAGTAGTAGTAGTAGTACTAATAGCTAGTATTAGTTATAGTATGTTCATTACTATGGATTTTGGTTCAAGCCGGGACTTAGTTGGAAACAATAGTTATGGATTTTATAAGTTTAACCTATAGTTTAAGAATATTAATTATAACATAAGGTTTGATTAATATTGCTGGTTATTAATATGATAATTATTATAACCTAAGGTTTAGATAGAGCTAATAAGAATATGACACTTGTCATGAGCATGGTTATTCCTAAGGTTATGATTATTAAGGAATTATTATTTTAATGATAAAATAAGAGAAATATAAGACTTAGTCTTCACCAAAATCTGATAGGAGCATGATATTTGTCACAATTTTATTTATTTGTGGATTAGGATGCAAATAGATTTTTCGTAACTTTAGGGTACTGTAACTTACCACCTATTTTTGACCTAGTTATGTTATGAATTTCGAAAAATAGTATTTCTACAAAGTTGTAGATAATTTAATTAGCTATCTAACGATATAAAGAGAGTACAAATCGGAGTTCTAAAACTCTAGATATGTTGATTTTACTGAAGGGGAGTTTAGAGTTACGAGATTTAGGGAGTTAGAAGTTAGGATTCTATTTGTTTTTATTATTTTAAAAATCAAGCTTTGAATCCTTAAATCTCTCTGAAAAATTTGACCAATTCCTAAGCCTTTGGCTGAAGGATATTCAAATATTTTCAATTAAATTTATTATTTTTATTCAAAGCCAAAAAGAAGATTTTTATTCCTAGAACTCTATAAATAGGACCTAGCACCAATCCTTTTCATTCATTCTTCAAGCATTGATCAGACCCTTCCATGTGCTAGTGAGACTATAGAGTGATAAAAACTTGGATTCGGGTTATAAGCTTAATAAACACTTGGGAAGTAAGGTTATAGTGTATTTCGGTTTCGAGGTATAGTTCGGTCATAGAAGCATTCAAGGTATTCCTACTTCTAGTTCCTTTCTGTATTGATTCTTATAGTTCTTCTCTACTCAAATCCTAACTCAGTCTTTTCTATTCTTAGGCATCTAAGTTCTTCGAACTTAAGGTTTTCATTGGTAAGTATCGTTTCGATGGTGTAGTTTATTCTTTCCATCTCTTTTCCTTAGTATACTCACTTCTATATTATGGTTTTTAGGAGTGTTCCAAAATCCCGACATTGTTCTCATCATCCCGGTATATTAGTAAGGAAAATAGGATAGGATTTTATATGTTATATGATATGTGATATGTTATCTTATGTTATGTTGTGTTATGAAATGTTATATTGTGTATGTTTGTAGACTTGGGCATATGACCTGTACACTAACAAGCCCCAATAAATTTATGGGCATATCACTTGCTTAGCTAGCAAGCCCCACAAATCTAATGGGCATATGACTTGCTTAGTTATGGGACCCCAAGTAATAATGGCCATTATAGTATGTGTGACATATGTTTATGATATGTTTTATTATATGCTACGTTATGAATTTTATGTATATGAGTTATGTGTTAGGTTTTCCTTGTTGGGCATTAGGCTCATTCCTTTATTTTTTTAGTGTGATGCAGGAAACTAGATACGAAGGCGGAAGGATTCTTGGAAGCTTGGCATGTGTGTTGAGGATGAACGGACTGAGTGGACTGCGTGTCGATCGAGGATGAAGTTATTTATATTTAGTCTTTTAGATCATGTTTTTCTGCATTTAGCTTTTTTAAACAATTGAATTAAAGTTTATGTTTTTCTTTTAAACAATGGGTACCCATGCCATATTTTCTATTATTATGTATTTGATACAATATTTTGAGATTTAATAAAGTTATATTATTTCTTATGTATCTTTCCCAAAATAGTAGTTATGTATAGTAGATCTAATGGTCCAAGGTCATAGAAATAGTTGGGTCATTACACCCTTGGACAGAGGCGGCCCTTCCTCAGCACCCACCGTGGGCCGCGACTCTTTTCCGCAATTCAACAAAAAGACCAGATTTCCTCACCTGCGTTTTTCCTTGAAACCAACCTTCCAAACCAATCCCAAACATCACCCAAACACCCAATTCAACCCCTAAACTTCATCTACAATACACTCTCATCAAAACCCAAGTTAAACACCAACCAAAACTTCCATTAATTCCCAACTAACACATCAAAATCTATAGGCTGAAACCCAAAAGAAAAACAGGGTATAACAAGACTTTCATGGATGAATTCCTTACCTCAAACTGGATTTTAAATCCCCTTCAATAGCTGAATCAAGTTCCTAAGCTCAAACCTTGATTTCCTAGCTTAATACCCCAAATTGGCTTCAAAAATTCCAAAGGAAGAAAGAGGAGAAATGGTGTACGGGTGTAAAGAACGCCCTAAACTAATACTTACAAAACATTCGCATAACATAGTTTATAAAAGAATAACATTCATTATCAAAGTCTCAGGGGGACTTATTTAAAACCATGCAAGTTAGGAAAAATAATTTAATCCAAAAACTTATTCAATTCATTTTAGTGAAGCTCACTTTATATTTTCTTACAAAAATTCCAGCAACTATTTTTATCATTAAAAATCACCATAATCAATTTAAAAAGCTCATATTTTCTAAAATTCAATAAAAATTATGTAGGTAAATAATTGAGTAAAATATCATTTAATGGGACTTAAAATCCCTTTTTTAATTTCATAAAATTAACATAACATCAAGAACATTACTTATGCATGCAAGTCATCTTTTTATCAACTTTTACCCAACTATTTACAAAAAAAACAGCAAGCTTAATTCCTCATGATACTCAACTTTTATCCCAAAAATCACATAAAATCATACATGTCCAAAACCTCATCATACTCTTATTATATGCATGTTTCTAATATCACCAACATATTCACATGAATTCTTTTAAAACCATTTTTTTGCTATTTCATGAAAACCAACAAAACACTATCAATAACAATAACATATAGTAATTCATAAGCACCATATTCACATATGCCTTATATTATCCTAACATGTTTCTATCCTTATTCTCATGCATCTTATAATTTATTCATTCTCAATATAACATACATCTTATCAAAATTTCATGGATCCAAATATCAAGATTGCCAATTATCAACTTACCCATAATACATAAGTCCTAAAACATGGATCTAATATATTGAAAATCACACAACATCACACAAAAATATCAAGAACATACTTAGGTATGCCTAGGCCGAAATCTCCATGCATGCATTCATAGATTATCACCAATTTTTATGCATAGCAAAGTCAACATCACAACCCTTTTAAAACACATCATACTCTCAAAATATACAAATCATATTCACCAATCCTACCAAAATCAACCATTAACATCCTCATCAAAACCTCATAGACAACTCACCAAAACCAATATAAAGGCTAAGAAAAGACCATTACCTCTCTTGATTGTAAAATCAAGAACACAATAAGATCAATACCCAAACTCCACACCCTTGTTCAAGCCTAGGGTTTTTATTGGAAAACCACCATGAGGAGAAGAAAGAACCCAAACACACACAACAATAAAACAAGTCAATAACATATTATCAATAAAAAGAGATTATACAAACAAGAAAAACAAGAGAACATACTCTAAGATGGGTTCCTCTTCACCTTCTCCTTCTTTCTTTCTTCCTCTCTCTCTCTCTCTCTCTACACGCCACTCTCTCTCTCTCTCTCTCTAGGTCACGGCAGCCACAAGAGCAAATGGCCCTTCTCCTCTTTCTTTTCCCCTTTATCATTATTCTCTCATAAAGCCTCACCAACACAAAATGGTAAGTTTCCTTTCTCCATTTTATTTTCTCTTAATTTCTCTTTATTTTCTTTTATAAAAATGATCACATGCCTATCCCCAAAATAACTATTGTCTTCAATTTTTGATTTTTATTACTTAAAAGAAATAATTCCTTTCCCACTAGGTTCACACGCCCAAACACTCTATTTCCCTTTTCTTTTCCTTTTTTTTTTATAAATTAACTCAAATAAAATCTAAAATAAGGAAATATAAAGTGTGTAGAAAATCTACACATGTGTACCATGCTACCATGCACTAGCACACACTAAATCACTAGGGTGCATTACTATCTATCATGCACCTTAGTGCATTCCACTATAGCTCACATAATTACCTCAATTGTCACACTTAATTAAAATGTAACACTAATAGTAAAATAACATGTTACACAATTATTCACTTATTAAATTAATTAACCAAACAATTCTAACAATTAAATAAAATAATAAACAATCAAATAAAACAAATAATCATCCAAATAAAAATAACAACACTTAAATAAAACAATTCATCACACTTAACATTTAAATAAAATAAATCACAAAAATTTTAAATAATCTAAAAATTTTTTTTTGGTGCACTACAACGGGTGAAGGAGAGAAAGAAGGATGATGATGCTCTATTTTTTACAATTCCACAGCCTTCTAATGGCTTATAAAAAATCCTACGGGTGAAAAGACTAAAATACCCCTAGGCCAAATAAATCCCTCTAAAGACTTCCAAGGGTAAAACCGTCCTTTCGCACCTATTTCGTTAATCATAATTAACATCTTCCAATTCCCATTATTCTCAATAATCTCAAATACCAATAAATCATATCCCGTTACCCTTTAATTCTCTGTAACGCTCTAATCATTAAAAATCACCCCGAGACACCCCGAGCCTAATCCTGTTATGACCAAACCGAACACTTGCATTTCACGATCGTCTCATGCCGAATAGCTCAAACCAATCCACCTTATAATGTGGCTATATTAATTAATCACAAACATGCACCAAAATACACAATTACGCCCACAACGGGCCAAATTGCCAAAATGCCCTTATAATTATAAATACTCCCATATGCATGCATTTATCATCATATAATAATATAATTCACACTAACATGCATATAGTCATTTAATATCATAATAAATCAATTATGGCCCTCCCGGCCTCCTAACAAGGTCCTAACCCATATTAGGTATTTCGGGGCATTACAGGTATGAGTGGTGGGAATCCAGTTGTTGGTGGCAAATTTGTGAAGCACAGCATAGTAATGAGTAAGATCGGTCACCTTGAGAATCGAGTGTTGTTCCCAAACCATATTCTGTCCCACCAACTCAGATAGAACCTTGTCTTTGTTGAACTCCACATTAACATTGATAACAACATGAGGCAAATTGAGAACCTTGGTAATCTCAGCAGCACTAAACAAATACCAATGTCCCCGAACATAAACTTGACCAAACATAAAAGACTTGCTATCAAACAAATCATCATTAAGATTAACATAGAATTCTTGAACAACCCGAGGAACAAAACCATCAAACCCAGTTAAAGAACCTAGCCACCCTCTATCCTCAATATTCTTAATGACCCCAAACACTCTATGGGTAGAAAAGGAAAAAAAATTCTCACAGATAAAATCACGGTGCTCATAATGCTTCATATTTTTCTCATTGTCATTGAAACAGAAATTCAAAGAGTGAGCTTTAAAAGATGAACCTGGAGCGACTTTAGGATCCACTGGTGACTTTGTGCGAATCTCAAGAATTTTCACAGCTTTCTTGCCCTTTGGAGAAACAAGAGGGTCCTCTGATGGGTCAGACTCGGCTTCAGATGCAACATCATCACCAATAGAGCGATCATCTTCAAAGGGATCATCATCAGAGGGAACCAAAGCTTCAGATGGATTAGTTTCAGAAGAGGAACAGGGTGGAGGAATCTTCTTCACCTTCGACCGAAACTTGGAACGTGGAGTGGAACCCACGGGAGAAGAGACATTTGGAGTGGAATCTGAAGGATTAGTACCTTTGGACCGAGGAGATTTTTGAGAAGAGGAGACCTGGAACCACCCTTTGCTTTTTTTCTTGGGTGCAAGAACATCAGGGGATTCAGAGGAGTCAGAATGGGTTTTGGGCGAATCACCGTCATGATCAAAGATATCATCTGAGAGGGATGCTCAGACATTTTTGGAAGACCCAGGAACAGAGGCGAGTGGAGCCACCGATGAAGGAAGTCCAGATGGTACTTTGGGGGCTTCTAGGTTAGGAATAACCACGGCTTTGCTCGTGGTGATGGAACCGTCAATGAGGCTAGGTTGAGACAAGGTACTCTTTCAAGCCTTTTTCTTGGTGAGAGATGGAGATGTAGTCAACGAACCATCCTTCAAATCCTTGATAGACCGAGATCCACTTCCTCTAGTTTTCACCATGATTGCTCGAGAAAGAGAGGAAACTGCCACAAGGAAAAAGAAACTGAAAAAAGGAAGAAGATGAAAGATGGAGACGGTTGAGATATTGGGCCCAAGGATGTCTGGATATAAAGAAAAGGATAGATAGGGATTTGAACTTTTATTCCATTTTTTGAGAATTAAATAGAATATACACTTTTGGAAAGTACATAGTAGTATCCCAAAAATAACTACCAACAAATGTACACAACACAAAATTGGGAACCAAGCACAAAATAGGAAACTTTTGATCTTAGAAAATATGAGATAAAGACAAAAACAAAAATGATACAACATACCCTTTTTGACACACTCAGATACAATTTTTCCTTTGAATGAATATATATATTTATTTAATTAATATATATATATAACCAAATGTACCAAAAAAAAAATCCCTTTTTGATTAGTGCTCAAAGTATTTGTGCCCTTGCATGTGGAGAGAGAAACAATCATTATTTCAAAACAAATTTTTACTATAAGGTTAGAAAATATATTTAATATAAATTATACTTTTTTTTTTTCAAAATAAAATATCACAAAATATTTACTCCTGTCACAAAAAATATTTTATTCAAATCAATGAGTGTGTATGAGACTTACAATTTTTCCAACATTATATCTTGAGCATTTGTGTGTGATTGTGAAACCAGAGATCATTGCCCTGTATGGCAATTTTAGCTTTTTGCAGGGACATTTCCCTATGTGGCAATTTTTAGCCTTTTTCTCAATGAGTACCCAAATTAGACGCTTTCACACTACACTGAAGGCTGCATTTAACAGTGGTAGAGTATCTTCTACATAATTTTTAGTTACATAGTTTCAACTTACTCAAAGATAGCATTTTACACAACAGTGTAGGTAGCTATATTCTAAGATGGAGCCTGAAATACTTTTCAAGGATCAAATGCTCATACACTATAAACACAGATTGATTTGAAAGAATATTAATTGGAGGGACTATTTATTTTGATTTCTTTATATTTTTATAAATATGTGCATGATATATATTAATTATAAATTCTAGCCTGAAGTAAAAAAATGTATTTTGACATAATGATTGAGACTTTTTCGGTGAACAAGGAAAAAAAGAAATCACACAACTTTTTCTAGCACAAGGATATGGTACAACACAAAAAAATAATTAATTAGGACATACCCCCAAGGATTTCCTGAGGGAATCAAACCTGACTGTATCAAGGGCTTTTGTAAAAACATCTGCAATTTGTTTGTCAATCTCAATATATTCTAACATCAAAGTTTTATTTTCAATGAGTTCCCTGATAAAATGATGACGAATGTCAATGTGTTTAGTGCGAGAGTGTTGAATAGGATTTTTTGAGATATTAATAGCACTAGTGTCATCACAAAAAATAGTCAAGGTTTTAATATCAAACCCATAATATGTTATCATTTGTTTCATCCATAAAAATTGCATACAACAGCTTCCTGCAGCTATGTACTCAGCCTCAGCAGTTGACAGGGAGATTGAATTTTGTTTCTTACTATGCCAAGAAACCAGATTGTTTCTCAGAAAAAAACATCCACCACTTGTACTTTTTCTGTCATCTGCATTGCCTACCCAATCAGCATCACTAAAACAAACAAGGTTAGAATTTGTTTCCTTTGAGTACCAAATTCCATACTCCTGAGTACCATTCACATACCGAATGATTCGCTTTACAGCTGTCACATGAGATTCCATAGGATCCCCTTGATATCGAGCACATACCCCAACACTGTAGCTAATGCCAGGACGACTAGCTGTGAGATACAGAAGACTTCCAATCATGCTTTTGTACAATGTTGGATTTACTTTGACACCATTTTCATCCTTGGTTAGTTTGACCGTGGTTCCCATTGGTGTTTTGGCATGTTTAGCAGACTCCATCCCAAATTTCTTGACCATATTTTTTGCATACTTACTTTGAGAAATAAAGGTTCCATCTTCTAACTGTTTGACTTGCAGTCCTAGAAAATAGTTTAACTCACCTACCATGCTCCTTTCAGACTCATCTGTCATTTGTTTGACAAATTCCTGCACAAAGGTGTTAGAAGTAGAGCCAAAAACAATATCAGAATCAACATTTTTGATGAAAAGAGTTTTATCGACTCCTCATCTTTTATAACCATTCAAAACAAGAAATTGAGTCAATCTTTCATACCAAGCTCTAGGAGCCTGTTTTAGATTGTAGAGAGCCTTTTTAAGTTGAAAAATATGATCAGGATTATGTGGATCTTCAAATCCTTTTGGTTGTTCAACCAATGCTTCTTCATTCAAAATTCCATTTAAAAAGGCAGATTTAACATCCATTTGGAATAATTTGAAACCAACAACACAAGCAACAACCAATAGCAATCTTATTGACTCAAGTCTTGCGACAGGGGCAGAAGTTTCATCGAAATCAACTCCTTCAATTTGAGTATACCCCTGGGCAACTAGCCTAGCTTTATTTCTTATTATTGTACCAAATTCATCAGTTTTATTTTTGAAGATCCATTTGGTACCAATAACATTTATATGATTTGGTCTAGGAACAAGAGTCCATACCTCATTTCTTGTGCATTGTTCTAATTCCTCTTGCATTGCTTTTATCCATGATTCATCATTCAAGGCTTCTTTCACATTTTTTGGTTCAAAGATGGATGTAAAGCAAACAAATTTAACCAAATTCACATACCTTTTTCTTGTCACCATGCCTTCTTCAATATCACCAAGAATGAGATCTGAAGGATGATTCTTTTTAATTCTGGCAGAAGGTTCTCTCTGTAATGAATCTGTGATGATTTCTTGCCCTTCCTTTGTTGGTCATTCAGATGATGTGGGAACAGATTCAGCTTCTGTTGCAACAGATTCTGTATGAGAGGGCACAACATCACCTATTGTCAGTGTAGGAGATTCTGTCTGAGAGGTTTCAGCAATGAACCTATCAATTTCTTCATCATTGGAATATTAAGAAAAATCTTTTAAATCATCAACAACAACATTGGACGATTCCATAACAGTTTGAGTTCTCATGTTATAAACACGATAAGCTCTAATATTCATAGAATTTCCAAGAAAAACTCCTATATCCCTTTTTGAATCAAATTTTCCAATATTCTCACGATCTCTAAGAATATAGCATATACACCCAAAAACATGAAAATAACTTACATTGTGCTTTTTACCTTTCCAGATTTTGTAGGGAGTTTTGGAGGTACCTGGGCAAAGAAACACTTGATTGATTGTCAAGCAAGCAGTGAATATTGCCTCTGCCCACAATCGTTTGGAGAGTTTCTTACTGTTTAGCATTACTCTGGCCATCTCTTGCAAGATTCTATTTTTCCTCTCAACAACCCCATTTTTTTCAGGAGTCTTGGGAGCTGAGAGCTCACGAGAAATACCTAGAGATTTACAAAAATCATCATAAACAACATTCTCAAATTCCTTACCATGATCACTTCTGATTCTCACAATTTTACCTATATTACAATCCTTACCAACTCTTAATTTAATGCAAAGATTTTTAAAGGCATGAAATGTGTCTGATTTTTACCTTAAAAAGTCAACCCAAGTAAAACGAGAAAAATCATCAACACACACAAAGATGTACCTTTTTCCATTAATACTTTCAACTTGAATAGGACCCATGAGATCCGTATGCAAGAGTTCAAGAACTTTTGAAGTATTAATTCTTGTAACGCTTGAGTGGGAGTTTTTTAATTGTTTTCCCAACTGACGTGGTTCACATTTACCTGTAGATTGTTTACCCAATTTGGGTAACCCATGAACTAACCTTGCACTTGCAATCTTTTTCAAACTTTTGAAATTTATGTGACCCAGTATTTCACGCCATAAGTCAGTGGTATTACCTATAGCCGAATGACATGTGAGGGTTGGCGAAAGAGTATAGCAATTATCAATAGATCTATATCCTTTCAATACACTCATACCATTTTGATCAATAACATTGCAATCATCACGAGAAAAATTTACTTTGAAGCCTTGATCACAAATTTGACTTACACTAATTAAATTAGCCTTAAGGCCTTCAACAAGAAAAACATTTCTCAATGTTGGTAATCCATCAAGACTTAGGGTACCTTTTCCAACAATATTACCTGACATACCATCACCGAAAGTTACAGCACCACATTTCAAAGATTTGAAATTAGTGAGTATATTTGCATCACCTGTCATATGTCTAGAACATCCACTATCAAAATACCAAGAGTTAGAGGCACGAGATTTATGACAAGTAAAAGCAGCAAAACAATTTGTTCTTGCCTTTTCAATCCAAACACTTTTTGTAGGTTTTTTTACAACCTGTTTTGTTTTACAATAATGATTTAGATAATTGTTTTTGAAAAAAATTCATCATAGTAAAACATCTGGGCCGGATGTGCCCTTTCACTCCACAAAAATGACAAATTGGAATAAACCGATCTGTTGTATTTCTTTTGAGAAACTTGGCCTATTTAATGGATGTGGGAACATATTGAACTTTTGTAGCATCACCTGTCTGAGATGTACCTGCAGAAACATTAGTGATTGACCAAGAATGAATGCCAGATTTCACAAAAATGGTTTTTCCTTTCGATTTAAAACCATCATATCCTAATCCAGAAAAATTACCAGCCATTTGTCCTGCACCAATAACATCATCCAAGATCCTAGAATTTGGATTAAGCATTTTAACACCTTTTACCATGTGGTTAATTTCATTTGATAATCTCTTAGTTTCACAATCTTTGGCAATAACTTTATCCTTAAGATTCTTCACAGTATTTTCAAGTTCATCACTCTTTTCCTGTAAGGATCTGTTATTGCTTGCCATTAAGCGATTATCAGAACAAACATTTAACCATTGATCATACATATCTTTGTATGATTATTTTAATGAGTCCACATCTAGATCAGACTCATCGGATTCACATTCAGAATTTTCTTCATGAACTGTGTTGTTCAGACAAACAACCCTTTTATTAACTTGCGAATTTAAAGTTAATCCATATTCAACGGAGGTTAAGGCAAGGTTTGAGTTATCTTCTTCATTGCTACTTTCGGAGTCCTGATCAATCCAAGTAGCTGCCATTACATTTTTATTTTTATTCAGTGTATTGGCACATTCAGATTGAATATGACCAAATCCTTCACATTCCCTGCATTGCACGCCTCTTTTATTACTATTGTCAAAAGGTTTAGAGAATTGATTACCTTTGGAAGATTTGAACATGGATTTTTTGTTACCAATATTTTTCATGTATTTTTGAAATTTTTTGGTCAGCAAGGCCATTTCGTCTTCACCATCATTTTCATCTGAATCTTTCATTTTTGATGATTTGAGAGCAACTGATTTTTCTTTGGGAGCACTTGGTTTTTCCTTTTGACGAATTTGCTGATTGAGTTCAAACGTTCGCAATGAACCCATCAACTCCTCTACTTTCATTGTGTCAAGATCTTTTGCCTCCTCAATTTCTTTGAGCTTTGTTTGAAACCTGTCAGGAAGCACTCTAACAATTTTTTGAACTAACACATTATTTTCCAATTTTTCTCCCAAAGCAAAATATTCATTAGCTATATCAGATAGTCTTTCATAGAAATTTGTGACAGACTCAGTTTCTGTCATTCTAAGATTTTCAAATCTTGTAGTTAGCATAACAAGCCTAGAACGTTTTGCATCAGCAGTACCTTCAAATTGAGTTTGAATGATTTCCCAAGCTTCTTTGGTAGATTCACACAAGGATATTAATTTTATGTTTCCTTCACCAACTCCATTAAAGATAGCATGCAATGCTTTGTTGTTATAACTAGACAATTTATCTTCAGCATCGGTCCAGTTAAGTTCATATTTTATCTTTGTTACATCATTTGATTCAGATGGAGGAGTCCAAATAGTTAAGATTGATCTCCACGCCTTTTCTTCTTGATATTTAATAAAGGCTCTCATCCTAACCTTCCAAGAAGGATAGTTGGAATCATTCAGTAAAAGAGAGCGAGTTATAGAACCACCTTATGAAAAGAAAGACATTTTACCAGGCACAAAACAAACGGAGTTTAGTGACATGCTCTGATACCAATTGAAATTTTGTATTTTAATGTTACCAAGTGATTTAAAATAAACAACTTAATTAAATGTGGAATACTGATTAAGTTGTTTAAACAGATTTCAGTTTTGTTCACACTTCTTATGCAACTTTTTAAACAGAAACAGAAAAACAGGTAAAAATTCAACACACGAGAATTTTTACGTGGTTCAGAAATCTTTTCAAATAACCTACATCCACGGGGCCACGTCCAAAGAATAAATCAATTAGTAAAGAAACAATGTGTACAAAAGCATTGACTTAAACAATGTAAGACTCATTCTTAAACTATTGCCGCAATCTTGTTGTACTCTTCTCTACGAATCTGGTTTTGATGAAACGCTGATTCTCTTGAACTCCCTTCAAAGAATAGCGAGTGCTCACTTCCTCCCGAAGTGAGACTTAGATAGAATCCTCTCCCGAAGATCCTTATGAACACGTTCACTGTAATACCCCAAATTTCCTAATAAGGTTTAGGACCTTGGTTAGGAGGTCGGGAGGGCCATAATTTCTTTACTTTGTTATTTAATGATAATATGCATGTTTAGGTGTATTAAATATGCATGTGAACCCATTTGTGATTAATTGGGTGATTTTCATATTTTGGTCGTTTCAGGCATTTTTGGCATATATGTGAAATGGGCGTGGTGCTTTGTTATTATTTGGTTATGCCAGGGTTACCCAGCACAAGACGATCCTAGGAGGTAAGCTAGTGGGAAAGTCACAACGGGATTTAAGCTTGACTTGGAGTAAGTCAAGGGGTATTTAGAGCATTACCGGGTTATTGGGTAATGAGAATTAATATTTGGTGATAAATTGGGAGTTAGTAAGATCAGGGGGAAATTCTGGAAGTTTTGACTATAATATGCCCGGGGGTGTTTTTGGGACCCCGAGCACTAGGTTTTATTGAAAGCTACTTAAGCTTGATTTAACCTTTTAAGAAATAAAAAGAACGTTATGTACGTTCTCTCTCCCTAAAAGTTCTATTTTCGTCTCTCGATCGCGTTTTCGAAGGTATCTGGAGTTTTAGGACTCGGATTCAAGCGATGATCGAGGCATAGCAATCCTAAGGAGAATTAGAAGCTTATTAGCCAGAGGATTTAGTTGGAAACAACTCAATCAGAGGTAATTCAAGTTTTAAGTTCTAAGTTTTTAAGCTTGAATTAGAATTTGTGTTTTGATGAGTTTTTGGGTGATTTGAGACTTGGGTTTTGTTGGTTTGGATGATGGGGATGTTTGGGAACTTTGATTTTTGAGTTTGGAGATGTTTGGATATGTTTTTGGGAGGTTTTAAAAGGTTGAAAACGAGGAAAAATGGCTGGTTCGAGGTAGGGTCGTGTTATCCAAAAAATTGGCATTGATGATGTGGCAAGTGATCCCTGGACACGTGGCTGACACCTGGAAGAGCTCTACTAGCGTATCGACCAGAAGACGTATTAGAAGCAGTAAGCAACCCAGTCTTACCTGCGACCAGTCTGGTCGATAGTTCCGCATACAATGTAATATTACTGTAAAGATCTTTGTAGATCCCGAATTTAACTCACACAATCTCCTGGATATCCGGTTATTTAGGAGAGAATATCGGCAACTAATTCATGTAATCCCCCTTTGAGCCTATAAATAGAGAAAGATAGCTCAAGGAAGGGACTTTTGACTTTTGAATTATTTTAGACTAGAGTAATTCTCCTTGGAATATTGTATTGTCCTTCAAAGGTCAGTGAAACTCATTGAACTCTAGTTCTCTGATCACCCCTTTGATTCTTATATCAATAACAATCTAAGTGGACGTAAGTCATTACCAGATCCTGGGGCCGAACCACTATAAAATATCGTGTTCTTATTCTTTTCGTCATTACGTTCTTTTCAACTCAGTCATTCATATCAAGCATATTCCGACTCCGTGTCAGTTGACCAAATCCTGGGTCAACATTCTGGTGCTTTCATTGAGAGCTTGATTTAACATTGTTGAGAAAACTAATGGCGAAAACTGGAAGGAAAGCTGGACAGGCGGCCGCTGCTGCGCCATCAAACCCACCTCCTCCTCCCCCTGCGAGCATGGCGGAGGATGAGCCACATCTGGACTTTAAGGAGGAAGAGATGGATGATGCAACACTGAAGAGTACCTTGGGGGCGTTGCAGGAGGAGCTGGCTAGTCTGAAAGCCAGTCAAGAGACTGCTGCCGAAGTTGTGGCACGGCAGCAGCAGGAGATTGAATGGCAGCGCGCGGAGTTGAGCGAAAGGCAGGCAGAGATGGACCACCGCCAGAGCGAAGCCATGGCAGCCCTCGAGGCGGCCTTGCAACTGGCAAGGAATCAGGCCGCACTGGATTCGCAACATGACCAACTTGTCAATGGGCCACCCCAGAGGGGTCCTAATCCCAGCCCACCGATCCAGCCTTCAAGTCCGCAAAGGCCCGAGCAGCCTCAGGTGCCCCATGACGATGTCCCGCTGGACCCTGAGGCGCAGCCACCATCCCAAGCTGGTCGCGGAAATCCCCCGCAACAGAGGCAGAATAGGGCCGAGCATCAGCCTTGTAGTCCTAGACGCCGTAGGGGCGATGAGCCAAACCTACCGAATAGAGGTCAGTATCCCCCTGGTAACAGGAGGGACTCAGAGTTAGGCTCTGTGGTCCAGGGTCCCCCACGACACGATAATGCACGGGGACGCCATGACCAGCGCAGGCCACCCTCTAACGTTCGGGACGTTTCAGCCAGGGATGGAAAGCGAGGGAACAGTCAATCCCACCATAGCCAATCAAGGTTCAGAGATGGCCATGGATATAATGAAGCCGACTCAGGCAAGGGAAACGTTGGTCGAAGGAATGAAGAGAGAGGTAAAGGCAGGAGCCAGGTCAAGATGACCAGCCCAATAGACGGGACGCTGGGGGGCAGCCCAAGCAAAATAATGTCTTCAACCGGCTCGGGGGTAGCGAGCAGCGGAGAAGAGACGAAGATTTGTGTGACGTACTCAAAAATCGCCGCGAGCGGCATGGCGAGAACATCCCCCCGGCAACAGAGGCCACAACGATTCCTGCCTCTGTACAGGCCCAAATAGATGCCCTCAACCAAGCAGTGCAGCAGCTGGTCGGGGGAAGGACGTCGTATATCGACCACGATAGGAGGAAAGGCACTCCTTTTGTACAGAGGATAGCTAATGCATAAACTCCAAGCAAGTTCAAAATGCCTACACTTCCAAATTTTTACGGGTACGGAGACCCAGTATCTCATGTCAATAAATTTGAGATACAAATGGACATTCAGAAAGTGTCCGAAGACGCTCGGTGCAGGATCTTCCTTGCAACACTTTCTGAAGCCACGCAGGAATGGTTTTTTAAGTTCCCTCCCGCAAGCATAGTTTCCTGGGAAATGTTCGTAAGGGAGTTTTACGGACAGTTCTATGCAGGTCACGTGCATCCGACCGAAGCAAACTAGCTGGTTGAAATTCGCCAGCAGGATGGAGAATCAGTGAAGGACTACATCCAACACTTTATGCGAGCAGCGGCTAGAGCGAAAACGGTGGGGGACGAAGGAAAAATGATGGCCATAACTGCAGGGGTTAAACGTCGTTCTCCCCTCTGGAAAAGTCTCCGAAAGGAAGGAGTAAGAACTACCCAGGAATTTTTGGACCGGGCTGATCGCTACATCAAGCTCGAAGAATCCATTGCCGACGATGGAAAGCCCTCAAGCAAGGATAAGAAGGCTTCCGAACCTGCCAAAGCCGCCAATGGTTCCAAACCTAATGGCAACGGCAAAGGCAACAGGAATGGCAACGGCAATGGCAAGAATGGTGGAAAACGGCCGTATAACGAGCCTTCCACCTCCGACAATAAACGAGCCAGGGGTAATCGTTATGAACCTCGGTTCACTAATTACACTGCCCTCATTGAGTCTCGGGGAGAGGTTTATCAGGCCACAAGTTCTAGTGTGCCTTACAAAAAACCTGGCCCCATTCGAAAGGATATTTCGAAGAGAGACACTACCAAGTTCTGTCGTTATCATAACGACTACGGACATGACACCAATGAATGCAACCAGTTGAAAGACAAAATCGAGTTCCTTATTAGACAAGGACACTTGAAAAGATACGTACGGGCCTCGGGAAATTCCCAACGAGAAGCTCCGGGTAGCAATGAACAGGCGCCCACGCGCCAACGTTCGCCATCCTTACAGCCTGCCCCCGTGACTGGCACACTCTTAACCATCTGTGGAGGCCCGCACCTCGCGGGAAATAGCGGAAAGGCCAGGGAACGATATGCTCGGACTCTGCGCCACGACCAGGACATCGAGATGATGACTGTGGAAGACCGTGCACAAAACAAGGCTCGGTCAGAGGAAGGTTAGATAACCTCCTCTGATGGCGATGCCCAACACGCCCGGTTCCCACATTCCGATCCGCTGGTCGTGGACATCCAAATGGCTAACATGATGGTAAAAAGAGTGCTGGTCGATACAGGAAGTTCGGTAAATATCCTGTATAAGTCTACTCTGGAACGCATGAAACTATCTGTTAAGGACTTGGAGCCCTGCAACCAAATGATATATGGCTTCTCAGGGGAAGGACTCGCCCCCGCCGAATTGATCAAACTACCAGTGACGACAGGTACAGCGCCTGCAACATGGACATTACTCGCCACTTTTGTAGTGGTCGATTATCCTTCGGCGTACAATGCCGTCATTGGAAGGCCTATACTGGTTGATCTGCGGGCCGTCATCTCTATGTGGCACTTGGCCATGAAGTTCCCAACAGACGCGGGAGTAGGACGCGTGTTGGGGAACCAGAGGGAAGCCAGGGAGTGCTACAACGCCTCAATCACAAAGGCGAAGAATGGAACGCTGAAGAGCACTACCTCAGATAGGTTGCAGATGGCAGTTGATACACAAGCCCAATCCGGTGATGGAGTCACCAAATAGGGCGTTGCCCAAAGTGAGGATAGAGACTTAGATCCTCGCTTTGGGGATTTTGAAGAAAACGTTGGACCCGTTGAGGACCTGGAGGAGGTCCAACTCGACAAAGAAAACTCGACCAGAGTCGTAAAGGTTGGGAAAAACTTAGAGCCTACCACGAAGCACGCACTGGTGGAATTTTTGCGAAAGAACCAGGAGGTTTTCGCCTTGTCACACAAAGACATGATTGGGATAGATCCTGCAGTTATCAGCCATGTCCTGAAAATAGACAAGACCTTTCCACCCGTGCAACAAAAGAGAAGGCTGCTCGATAACGATAGATCGCAGGCCTTAAAAGAAAAAGTTGAAAGACTAAAGGAGAATGGGTTCATCAGGGTGGCGTTTTATCCATCGTGGGTCTCCAATCCAGTGCTGGTTCCCAAGCCTAATGGCAAGTGGCGAACCTGCGTGGATTTTACAGACCTTAATAAAGCCTGCCCAAAAGACTGCTTCCCACTCCTAAGAATCGACCAGCTGGTCGATGCAACTGCAAGGCACGAGATCCTCTCGTTCATGGATGCATGTTCGGGCTACAACCAGATTAGCATGCACCCCCCTGACGAGGATCACACCAACTTTCGGACCGATAGGGGCTTATGCTATTACAAAGTAATGCCCTTCAGACTGAAAAACGCAGGTGCGACTTACCAACGGCTAGTCAACCACATGTTTAAGGAGCTGATCGGAGTAAACATGGAGGTATACGTGGACGACATGCTGGTAAAGTCTAAAAAGGCAGGAGGACATGTGAGGGATTTACAAGAGTGCTTTGATGTATTGAACAAATACCAGATGAAGTTAAATCCCCTCAAATGTTCCTTCGGAGTTGGATCAAGGAAGTTTTTGGGTTTCATTGTAAATTCAAGAGGAATCGAGGCCAACCCCCACAAGATAAAAGCACTGATCGACATGAAATCGCCAGAAAGGATCAAAGATGTACAAAGTTTAACTGGGAGAATCGCAGCCCTAAGAAGATTTATTTCGAAATCAACAGACAGGTGCGTTCCTTTTTTCAATATACTTAGAGGAAATAAGAAGTTTGAATGGACAGGAGACTGCGAGCAAGCTTTCCAGACCTTGAAAGCCCATATGGCACAACCTCCCATCTTATCAAAGCCAATCAAAGGAGAAACTTTGTTTATTTACCTAACGATTACTGAAGTTGCTGCTAGCGCGGTACTAGTGCGAGAGGAAGAAGGCGCACAAAAAGCAGTCTACTATGTCAGCAAAAGACTGATCGGGGCAGAATTGAGATATCCACCAATCGAGAGGTTAGCATATTGCTTAATCCTAGCCTCTAGGAAGCTACGCCCTTACTTTCAAGCCCATCCTATTACAGTTCTAACTGACCAGCCCCTTCAGCAAGTCCTCCAAAAACCAGAAGCGGTTGGACGATTATTAAAATGGGCAGTCGAACTGGGGCAGTTCGATATAACTTATTCACCGTGAGCAGCAGTCAAGGGACAAGTCTTGGACGACCTTATTGCAGAGTTCACCGAAATCCCACGCAGGAGCGGGAGTGATATTGATAACGCCAGAAGGGCATCGATTTCACTGCACTATTAGGTTCGACTTCACCGCGCCAAATAACGAAGCCGAATACGAAGCACTCCTCGCTGGATTGAGGATAGCGAAAGATATGAGCATAAAGACGCTTGATATCTACAGTGATTCACAGCTGGTGGTGAATCAAATTCTAGGAGAATATCAAGCGCGAGGTTTAAAAATGGTGGCCTACTTAAATAAAACAAAAGAGCTGCTAGCCCAGTTCATGAATTACACCCTCCAGCAAATTCCGCGAGATCAGAATTCAAACGCAGATGCCTTAGCCAAACTCGCGAGTGCGAAGGATGCTGACACTTTGAACATTGTGCCAGTGGAAAGACTAAGTAAGCCAAGCATACAAGCGATCGAATCCAGTATGGAGATTCGAATGGAAGATACATGGATGGCACCTTATTTGGAGTATCTGACAAACGGTACGCTACCAATAGATAGAAACAAAGCCAGAACTCTACAAAGGTAAGCTGCTAGGTACATACTGGTCGATGGTGTTATGTACCGAAGAGGATATTCCTTGCCACTACTCAGATGCGTTACACCAGAAAAAACTAAGGAACTCATGAAAGAGGTGCATGAAGGCTTCTGCGGGGATCACGCCGGGGGGCAGAGTTTGGCAAAGAAGATTTTAAGGCAAGGCTACTTCTGGCCAACTATGAACGAGGATTTGATGGAGTTTGTACGAAGATGCGATAAATGTCAAAGGTTCTCCAAGATTCCACGAGCAGCTCCAAACGAATTAAAACAGATGCAAAGCCTGTGGCCTTTTGCAGTATGGGGGATAGATTTGATTGGATCCCTACCCACAGGGAAAGGCGGAGTAAAGTACGCAGTCGTAGCAGTCGATTACTTCACCAAATGGGCCGAAGCTGAATCGCTCCCTACCATCACGACCAAGAAAGTCCTTGACTTTGTTATCAAGAACATTGTCTGTCGATATGGTTTGCCTAGAAAGATAGTTTCAGACAACGGAACCCAATTTGACAGCGACTTATTCACCGATTTCTGCGAAAGACATGGAGTCATTAAAAGCTTTTCTTCAGTTGCACACTCCCAAGCGAATGGGCAGGTCGAAGCCATGAATAAAACTCTTAAAGATACCCTCAAGAAGAGACTTGAAGAAGCTAAGGGAGCGTGGCCAGAGCAACTGCCTGAAGTCCTCTGGTCGTATAGAACGTCTCACCGAACAGCGACAGGGCATACCCCATTTTCCTTAGCCTATGGATATGAGGCGATGTTGCCTGTCGAATTAGATCCCCCCTCACATCGATGCTTAACATACGACCAAGACCAGAACAGCCAACTGATGATGGAATCCCTAGACTCGATTGATGAGATACGGGAGAAAGCCCAACTTCGAGTTACTGCATACCAGCAAAAAGTCGCCCGGTACTTTAACTCCAAAGTTAAAGAAAGAAAATTCAACGTCGGTGACATGGTGCTACGACGAGTTTTCTTAAATACTCGCGACCCCACTGCTGGAGTACTCAGACCTATTTGGGAAGGACCTTATCAGATTGAAGAAGTCCTTTATCCGGGCACCTACAAACTTGCACGCTTAAACGGAGATCTCATTCCACGTTATTGGAATGGAGAACACCTGCGCAAGTATTATCAGTGAACAGTCTTTTTAAAGGACTGGCTTGTATTAATTTTTTCTTATTACAAGTTTAGCAAAGAGGGTTAGCCACGTTGTATGGCTAATCGCTCGTATATGTAAGATTCTATTTCAGAATCACTCGTAAAGACATGTTTAGTCCATTTTTAATACGAGATTATAAGGGATTGTGCGCAGCCATTCATTCTTGCCAACCTTTGTGAATTTATATTTACAAGTATTTGTTCATTACGTGTGTTATTTTGCTGTATTACAAGTATTATTTTTTCACCCGAACAGGAATGTTCGAACAGGTCATGGTCAAAGCAAGTGACCAAGGACCTAAAGCTCCTCGATCACTTGGGGGGCATATAAGGCACATCATTAGCAAAGCGTACCATGAGGTATGTAAACACATGAACAAAATGAGTGAAAGCATGCTAAGGTACTTAGAGTCTTTTTCAAAATTTATATTTTGTTAAATCAAGCCAAAGTACTATGCTAAGTTCGGTCATACGGACAAATGTTATAATAAATGAAAATGTTATAGCATCATGAAGCAATCTTTTACACCGCAAGCATCACTGCTTGGATGTAACTGTTCAAATAAAAGGAAAAGTTTGCTGCCCATGCAGCAAAGTTTAAAATAAAAGATATTGTCTTTACATCACGACCCGTGGGTCGTGTAATCAAAAGAAAGAGAAAAACATAAAAAAGCTCAAGAGGCGTTGGGAGCAGGAGGGTCTTTATCAGCATTCTGATTGGTCGCGTCCTCAACGACCCCTTCTTCTTCAGCACCGGCCAGGCTTGGGGAAGCAGGGATCCTTGCTCTTGCCTCCTCATCAGCCAGTTGAGCAGTGCAGCGAGCCAGCTCAGCAGTCCTGACATCTTCTGAAAGATAGCTGAAATCGGCGCCCTGATTGTGTTTCCAGAAGTTATAAAAACACCGGAGCGTCGTCTTCTTATACCTTTCCAGATTCTTGGAGTTGTCGAGCTTCAGCTGCTCCACTTTTCCCTCAAGAGTAGCGATGGCATCGTCCTTGGACTTAAGCACCCCTTCCAACCTCTTGACTTCGCGAAACTGAGTTCGGCTGGCATCTTAATACTCCTCCCTCTACTTTATTATAGCTACCTTCATAGCTTCAACCTCTGATAGCTTTGTCACTGCGGCATCCCTCTGCTGAGCCATCGCCTCCAACTCCTTTGCATGCCTGGCCTCTACAGTCGAAAGTTCCTCAGCCGCTTTCACCTGGTGCCTCACGATAGCCTTTGCCCGAGCCTGTTCGATGGTGGCTTGGGTGCGGATACGAGCAGTGGTGGCAGACAGCAAAGCCTGAGGATAGAGGATAAAGTTAGAACCTGTGGCAAAGACTAAAAAACTGAGGACAAAAAGATAAAGAAGTACTTACGCTGGCTATTTCGTTCAGGGTCCTGTTCAGAATTAGGTCGACCGTCATACTCTCTGCCTCAACCATTGCATCCTTGACGCGGTCGTTTTTCCCGATGTGTGCAATACGGTCTTTGGCTGCTCATACGACACGACTCGAGAGTTTGGCCCCAAGAGTTTCGTCCCGCTTGTCTTGTTCCCTGTTGGGCGCAGCCGGAGGAGGGTTCATTGGAGCAGGAGGAGTCTCCCTCTCAGTAGGGGCCGGAGGATGAGCAGAAGTTTTCCCAGTTGGCACGCCCCTAGGAGGGTCTTCTGTTCGACTCTTTTTGGTAGGCCCCTGGCTCATCTCGCCGTTGTGTCTCTGTGACGACTTTCGCCGAAGCTGAGGAACTTCCTCTTCCTCCTCAGCCTAGTATAAGTCGAAGACGTTGGGAGTGGCCATATCTGCACACAAGTAAAAACATGCAAAGGGTAAAGATAAAAAGCAGATGAAGACTCTTTATCAAAACGAAAAAGAAGGTCACAAAGTTAGTACCCGAGCTACAACTACTGGTCGCTATACTATTGACTCTATTAATCACACACTCACTATCTGGCATGAAGAAGTCTGGCCCTAGATTTGGAGTATATGTAAAGTTTCCCTCCCCGTCAAACAAGTGACAGGGAATTGGCAAGCTATTTAAAAGTAAAATAATTTTACCATTCTCATCAGAGGATTCCCCCAAGTCCACAACCGGCTCTTTGGCCTTTTGTTTCCCCTTGCCTTGGGGGGCAGAAAGCCTTTCTACGGAAGGATTGCCCGTGGCCTCCCTGATTGTAACCCCCGTCGTCCTCCTTCGAGGAGGAGATGCAGGAGGTTGCTGTAATGACCCACTAATCTAGACTCATGGACCATTATCGAACTATACATACAAATTCTTACTAAAACATACATTTGCGAAAATACCATAATTTATTATAAACTTGTAGAAACAAAAGTTACTTTCATAAAAAAATAAGTAGGATATGGGTACCCATTGTCTTTAAAAAAAAATAACTTAAAATGAAAAGAGTTACATAGAAAATGCGGAAAATACATGTAAAACCATAAAAAAAAAAAAGTAAAATGAGACTACATCCTCAAATCGAATAACGCTCGACCCCTTGACTCCATTCATCATCGATACACATCCTCTAAGCGTCACGAATCTTACCGCCTCTAAAGCTATTTTCCTGCACATAAAACAAAAAGGAATGAGCCTAATGCCCAGCAAGGAAAATCTAACACATAGTCATACACATAAATTTCATAATAAACGTAAAGACATATCATAACACTTAATACATACACTTATTATAATGGCCATTATTACTTGGGGTCCCATAGACTAAAAAAGCTTATGCCCATAATCTTTTTGGGGTCTTGTTAGTCAAATAGGGCATAAGCCCAAGCCTACAAACATACATATTCATAACACATTTAATAACATAAAACATAAGATAACATAAGCATATAACATATTGATTCTAGCCTATTTTCCTTACCAAAGTTACCGGAATATGTGGACTGAGTTGGGACTTTTTGGAACACTCCTAATAACCATTAAAAAGAGTGAGTCTAAAGAAGAAAAGAGATGAAATGAAAGGGATGGAAAGACTAAACCATTGAAAGTTACACTTACCAAAACTTATGTGCTCAAGAGCTTAGATTTCCTAACCAAAATAAAATGGGGTTAGGAGACTGAGTAGAAGATTAAGAGAAGGGAAAATAACTTAAAACAAATGAACTAGAGTTTTGGTTACCTCAAATACTTGTAAGATCAAATTACACCACAACCGAAATACTATAGAACCTCACTTCCCAAAGTGTTTGATAAGCTTATGATGTTTAAGCTTATGATTTTCCCAAACCAGGTGTTTACACTCTCACACTCACTTAACACTAGCAGCTTCTGAACTTAGAGCAAAAGGTGAATAATGGCTGGGTACTAGGTCCTATTTATAGAGTTTGGGAATGAAAGTATCTTGATTTTACTTGAATAAAAATAATGGCTTTTTAGGTGAAAATCATTTGAATAATCGTTCAGCAGAGGCTGAAGACTCGTTCAAAAGATGCTGGACTTTTGAAGAAGTTTGAATGGCTGAAAGGAAAAGAATTCAAAAATGTTTGAATTTATGCTGGAGGAGGCGATATATCGTCCCCTGTAGGCGATATATCGCCTGGGCCAGTATGCCCGAGGCGACCGTGCATTGTCTCGTGTTTTCCGTATCTACGTGCTGCGATATATCGCCCCCTATAGCTGCGATATATCAGCACACGCTGAATATTTAAACACGAAATTACACATTTTTAGCTAAGTTTGAATGGAGTAAACAGCCTTGACTAAGCCTTCAACATATTCAAAGCTGCTGACTGACCCTATAACATTCAAACTTTACCCTTATTTAATTTAATCCTCAAAAATACTTAATCCTTAATTACCCATTCATAACATGTGCTTAAAATCCTATTGGTTGATATCTAAACCTTATAGTATAATAAATATAATCCTTAATTATCAGTCATATAATCAAACCTTAGGTTATACTTAATATTCTTGAACTATAGGTTAAACTTAGAAAATCTATAAGTACTACTATGAGTGTCCAAATAATTCCCGATCTGAACCAAAAATCCACAGTAACAAAGATAATACTAAACATACTATAATACTACTAAACAATTAGCTAAGTAAAGTTCTTGGACTCTATAGTTGCTGCTCGGGAACCCCCTCGGCAGTGGCATCAGCTACCACGGACCCTCTTGTTTCATGGTGAGGAGCCAAAAGGCCAGACAACCTCAAGTTTTCATCAGTAACTAGGGACTTGACGCTATTTTCTATGTCTGTCATCCCGGCCAATGTATTGGACCTCAACACCATGTCTGGTGTTGGGGTCGAACGTAACCATGGGCCTGAAAGACAAAGTACAGTTTGAGAAAAATGAAAGAAGACTCTTTGATTTAAAGTATCGACCAGTAAAAGACAGCACTTACCTCCTCGAGCGAAGGCCAGGTTGTTGCTGGTTATTTCCGGCGTAAGGAAGTACTCCTTATTGTACTGCCCCGCGTTGGATATGTTCATAGTGTCACTCAGGAATGTCCGGTTTGTCTCCTGGTGACAAAGATGGAAGAAACCCGTTCCATATTGTTGCGGGTTGGATTTAAGGTCAAAAAGATAATTGACCTCGTGGGGAGTAGGTTCTGGCCATTTTTTAAGTTTGTATAGGATATAGAGTGCGCCCAGCATTCTATATCTGTTTGGAGTAATTTGGAAAGAGGCGACGTCGGAATAATTTGCCACCCCCTGATAAAAAGGATGTAGAGGGAGGAAAGCCTCTGCCTCTATGTGATACTGAGACCAGGCGCTATATATACCTCCGGGGAGGTTAGCCCTTTGGTGTGCGGTAGGAATTGTAATGGAAACCCCTGTGAGAGGGTACTTCCTGAAATAGTTAGCAACCATTCGAAGGGTCACTACGCTGGTCGGGGAGGTATACCACTCGACATTAGGCAAATTCTGATGGCAAGGGCGGGCTCTAATTTGGATGTTAGGGTCAGGAACAGGATTGTCTCGACCGCTGGTCGAGGGGGCCCTAGCCTGCGAATCAGGCTAGGCAGGAAGGTTTGGACTATTGTCGGATTCAGGTCTTTTCTTGCCTAGAGATTTGGAACGAGCCATTTGTGATGGAGAAGGACGAGATCTGGAAGAGGATCGTGAGAAGGGAATCTCGTGGATTCGGTCGGCCGGTTGTTCTTCGCCTTCGAGCAACTGGGCAAGAAGATCGTCGTCAATGGGCCATTCACCTCCCCACAAATCTGGCATCAATGTCTAAAAACAGAAGAATGGGGAGGTGAGGATGAAGAATTTTTAAAGGCTTTTTAGAATAACGCTGGTCGAGTATAAAAGTCAAGCTTTTATACAACATCATTCTAACAAAAAGCTAAATTTTTCCACACGAACAGTTTGAAAAACGGATCAAAGGGTGAAAGTAAAAAGTTTTTCAAAAACGCTTTTTCAACTCCCCTTAGGGCGGGAAAAACCTATTTTCCAACTGGCCTAAAGATCGAAATTTTACTTCGATTTTACGTCCTAAAAATATGATCCTGGCTATTAAACTAACTCGTAACCCTTTTTTGCCTACAAGACATTCTACTCACAAGCATCTCAAACCAGAAGCAGATGAACTCAAACAGTCAACATACAAAAGCATGCATCATGAAAATTTGAAGCATAAGGATTCGAAAACTTACCAAGAAAATGATCGTGGAGATGGGAAAAGGGTCTTCGGAGATCAAGGAACTCTCGGACTAAATCTTGAAAATGCAGAAGAACGGTATCCGGAGAAGATTAAAGCTCTGGTTTTTAGGGTTTCTTGAGAAGACAATGGCGTGCGTAAAAAGAAAAGGAAGATTTCTGAGGTATTATATAAGTTTGTCTGTGGAATTAAAAAGGTGTAATCATCAGTTTCCTTTTTTCGAAGTATGGGGAAGCGGAATGGCCGTCGAATTATTACTGGGGAGCCGAAAAGTCATGATTAGACAGGAGTAGGTTGCTTTCTCCAAGAACACACGAAGGGTTCTGACACGTATGGTGGGGTTACCGAAGAGTCGTTCGCTCAAAAGTTTATTTATTGCTCGTAATAAATAAACTTGGGGGGCAAATGTTATCCAAAAAATTGGCATTGATGACGTGGCAAGTGATCCCTGGACACGTGGCTGACACTTGGAAGAGCTCTGCTATCGTATCGACCAGAAGACGTATTAGAAGCAGTAAGCAACCCAGTCTTACCTGCGACCAGTCTGGTCGATAGTTCCGCATACAATGTAATATTACTATAAAGATCTTTGTAGATCCCAAATTTAACTCACACAATCTCCTGGATATCCGGTTATTTAGGAGAGAATATCGGCAACTAATTCATGTAATCCCCCTTTGAGCCTATAAATAGAGAAAGATAGCTCAAGGAAGGGACTTTTGGCTTTTGAATTATTTTAGACTAGAGTAATTCTCCTTGGAATATTGTATTGTCCTTCAAAGGTCAGTGAAACTCATTGAACTCTAGTTCTCTGATCACCCCTTTGATTCTTATATCAATAACAATCTAAGTGGACCTAGGTCATTACCAGATCCTGGGGCCGAACCACTATAAAACATCGTGTTCTTATTCTTTTCGTCATTATGTTCTTTTCAACTCAGTCATTCATATCAAGCATATTCTGACTCCGTGTCAGTTGACCAAATCCTGGGTCAACAGGTCGCGGCCCTGTTCTTGGGCGCCGCGGCCCAGGCTTGAAGAAACAGGTGGAGGTTCTGTTTTGCCTAAGGGTCGTGCTTGTGGCTTATTTATTGGTAACCCATGCTTGGACCAAAGGTAAGAAAACTGCACCCCATATGTGACATGCATGGTTATGTTTGATGCATGTTGGATGTTTAAATGTAAACATTGATAGCATATTGAATGCTTAGAAATCTTGCTCATTTGCATATGGTTATTGTTGAGGCATGCTGGATGATTAAGTGTGATGCATGTGAAGCACGAGAAACATGTGATTAGGGCATGCCATGAATATTGACTGTGAGATTGATCAGAGCTTGAGTCTCTGTGCATGATCATAATTGTGCTAGCAACTGTTAAGTAAGCATGCTGAATGCCTGACGTTTGAATATTCGACATATGACATATGCTTGGTAGCATCGCTTACTTGTGCATGGTACTAACTCATTAGTCAGAATTGGCAAAGGTGTTAGTATCAACTGTGAAGTTGTGACTTATTAGTCAGGTTCGGCAGTGGTACTAGGCACTGGTCACACAGTACTAACTCATAAGTCAGGACGGCCTTAGCGTGTTCCACGCAAGCCAACAAAGATTAGATCTAATCGACATCTGCATTAGATGACTCAACAAGAGAATTAATGCCGGACCGACCTCAAGTTCGATGAAAACTAAAAGCGCTTGTGTGACTTACCCATCAGTCACTCATCTGTTAAGTTAGAGACTTACCCATCAGTCTCTCATCTGTTTTAGGCTAGTGGCTTACCCAGCAGCCACTCTTCTGTTTAAGCTAGTGACTACCCATCAGTCACTCATTTGGTTAGAGCCATTGCAGGAAAGCCCAGGTAACGGTGTCGTTACACGGCTATGGGCACTGAGCCCCTTAGTGACTTTTTTGGCAGTCACTCATTATGGTTTAACAGGACCTCAAAGTGATATTCACTCATCTGATCAGAGCTATGAGCTCTGTATGATCATTTTGATCATCATATGCATGGATTTGGGTGCTGAGCCCCGTGGTGACTCGCTTGTTGGTCACTCAGTATGGTCTACAAGAACCTCAAGTGTCGAAACACTTATCTGATTAGGGTTGACTTGATAGTCCTCCAATCAGAAGGGCAGGATTTCTTATCCTGGATACCCCAGCATTGTTTGAATTCATTTGCATGCTTGAATAAAGCTATGTTTGCTAGGCATGCTAGATATGATTTGATATCATGATATGACTGTTTATGAGCATATGAGTTTTCTTGCTGGGCTTCGGCTCACGAGTGCTTTGTGGTACAGGTAAAGGAAAAAGGAAGTTGGACCATCCTTGAGTTGGAGAGCTTAGGTGATGACGTGTACATATGCAGCTGCTCGACCAATACTTGGACGAGGTTTGAAAGAGGAACTAGGGTTAAACCCTGTTTTGCCGCTTAGAACAGCCTGTTGTAAATATTTTCTTGTAGTAGACTCTGAAATTATATTTTTGGGATCCCAATGTATATAGTAAACGTTCTAATGAAACGTTGTATCTTAACAAAAAAATTTAATCCCTAAACCGCTAATCATACTTAGTTACACGTTTATGGCCAAATGACTCGATTAGCGAGTTTAGCACTGTTTGCAATGTGCACTGTAGCAGTCCCTGAAGTTGGGGCGTTACATTCACAATAGACACTACCTGTTTACAATGGACTAGATAGATATCCACAAGTACACTCAGCACTCTCACAAAGATTAAGGTGAACAAACTTAATCTCTACAAATAAAGGCACTCTTCAAAATAACATAATGTTTACACATATTCAAAATGGAAGAGATAAAAATTCCAAAGGCCTTGGCAAGATATTTATAGGCAAGGAAATCATCCAAGGCCATCATTTTCTGGTATCTTTGAAATCAATTTGCGAATTCCTTTGATTTAGGAAATCAGCCAACTAGATGAATTCTGTGTCGACAGAAAAAGAAACTGATGAGTCAGCAATGTAATCTGTTTTATCTGGCAGAACGAACACGGTCATTTCTTTTGACCATGTTCATTTTCGATACCTTCTTTATTCCAGAATAAACATAATCCCTAAAAATAATCTCAAGATAATTGCAATACATATTTTTACCAAATATTGATTATTTGTGATAAATAAAGTAAAAAATATATTCACACTTAAAAGATATTTTCACACTAGAAAATCAGCTGAATCAATTTGATATTTAAACCATGAATCAATAAGGAGATATGCTACTGATTTTCCTTAAAAACTGAAAAGTATTTTGTCCAAATTAAAGATACCCAATAAAGGATTTTACAATAACGTACTACAACAATTGGGGCTAATTATTTCCCCAGACAAAAAGGAATGACAGTCCTTTATGACTTCCACCCGGAAAAACAGGTAATGCGTGTGCAATTGCTTGTTGAAGTGTATTTATCCTTCACAAAAGACACACAATTGAATAGTAGTCTATGAGAGCCTGCTCAGTTTTTCCATATTTTTTTGGCTAAAATAACCTTACCTTTGTATCCAAAACCACCTCTTCTTTACAACCATGTGATTGTGTATAAAAATATATTATTGTCTCATTCATTTTATACTATAAGTTTACCAACTAGATCATACATTTGATTCCTTTCACCTGGCATAGTCAGTGAAACAAGTGAAAATAAAAACACTGCAAAAACAACAATTAATGAAACATCTTACCAACTTCATTTGTATACTCTAAGTTTATATAGGTCTCCTACAACCTTATGTGATTATTTTGTATGTCTTCACTTATTAAATTGTACGACCATGTTAGATGATTACCATACCATGAGTTAACACGTAGGCATTTTCCCTAACATGAGATTTTATTTTATTTTATAGCAATTGTTTGTCAAATACACTTACTTGTTAATTTCCATGGCAGGTCCACCCACCAGTGGAATAGTTAATGAAAGCATTTACATCTTTTGAAAAAAAAATTGTACGTAAATAGAACATCCCTTTATGAGACACCATACAAACCTCTTTAGAACACTTGAAAGATGGGATCTTCCTCACCACCTAGGACCACTCCAATTAGTAGAGAGTTTATTCAATCCATATCTTCCCATTGTGTTTTCTTGAAGAAATTGGATTGACATTTGTAATGAACAAACACTACTACAAAAAAGGGCAATTGTGTCAGTCAAACGCATCAGTTAACGCAGTTGATTGACGTTGTTGACCAAAAATTAGCATTTGTGACAGTTAGGCACTGCCACAAATGATGGGGAAATTGCGTCATAACACACACTGACGTTGTTTAATGGGGTCGTTTGCATCAGTACCCCACTGACGCAAACGGGTCGTTAACAGCATCCGTGGGGCACTGACGGTAACGGCCCGTTTGCGTCAGTGTGGAACTGACGCAAACGCCTAAGTGAAATGCGCGTTTCACTATGGAGCGTTTGCATCAGTGCCCCACTGACGCTGTTAACGACTCGTTGGCGTCAGTGGGGCATTGACACAAACGGCCCCATTAAACAGAATAAACCCTCATCGTCCCGTGTACAGACCTATTTACCTAATGTTTAAAAACGAAAAGTCTTGAAAAACCAACGGTGCCTCCTTCCACATTTGCTCACCTAGGTATGTTTTTATCAATTTTTTCAATTTTAATGTAAAAATAATGATTTATATATGTTTATGTAATTTATATATTTTTTTAATTTTTTGTATAGATTTTGTATTTTTGAAGATTGTAGTTTGAAAACCCATAAACTTTCTTGGTTTTTTGGGGTTTTCTACATCAAGAACCCACATTGCTCAATTACCACAAGTAAGTGCAATTTTATTAATTTTTGTGATTTTTTTTTATAAATTGACATAATTTCGGATTTTTTAATTTTTGGATAGTTTTATATTAATGATTATGTAATTGTTTTAGGTTTAAACTTTGCATTAAAATATTTGATTTTGTTAGAATTTTTTTATTATAATTTATTTATTTTTTATTAACTTTTTTTTTAAATTTAATTTAATTTCGAATTTACTTATATAAATGAGTATATATACATATATTAACGAATATATTTTGTATAACTTTAATTTTATTAATTGTTTAGTTTGATTATTATTAGTAAATTTTTGTTTATATTTTGTTAACTCTTTAAATTTTGGGTTTAATTGGTTAAATATGTATATATTAAAATTGCTTGTTTTTTTAAGTTATATTTTATTATTTATTTAGTTAGGATATTTATAGTCGATTTTTCTTTATTTGATTTGTTAACTTTTTTTTTAAAAAATTATTTCGGATTTAAGTATATAAATGAGTACATATAATAAATTATTTGTTTTCTTTAAGCACTTTATTGTTTATTTAGTTAAAATATAGCTTTAATATATTGTGCTTTATATTTTGTTAACTTTTTTATTATTTTTTTGTTTATTGTTATATTTGAGTAGGTATTTTGTTGACAACTTTGTTGGTGAGATCAAGCTTTGGAGGATTTTATATTAGATCCACATCACTCAGGGCGTGGAGGTTATGCACTGGTAGAGCAACAAATAGAAGAGGAATTGGGTCATGAGTTGACCAAATATTACAGAGCTAAGATGTGGACATGGGCACGGATGAACAAGAATCGAGAAGTTATTGATGAAGAAACTCAAGATGTGGTCAAGACGATTGTAAGTGTTCTTCGATTTTTTAAAATAATTGTAATGATTAAGGTGTGTGTTAAATTCTAATCGATTTATTTACTATGTATATAAGCGGAATACAGACAAAATGTAATGACCCAACTTATTCTAGACTTTGGACCATTAATAAATACTATACACTGACACTAATCTTAAGAAAACATACATATGAAATAACCATAACTTTATTATAAACTGTAAAGAAAAAGTCAAATACATGAAAAATCATTTAGGATATGGGATCCCATTGTTTTGAAAATATTAAAATAATCATAACTTTAAATCTTAAAATTCGTTACAAAACAAAGTGCGGAAAATACATGTAAAGCATAATTTTAAATGACTAGAATCAACTTCATCCTCGAATCGTTCACACAGTCCACCAATTCCATTCTCCCTCAATACACATTCCCAAGCTGCCAAGAACCTTTATGTTTTCCTACACATATAAAACATAAAGGAATGAGCCTAATGCCCAGCAAGGAAAATCTACTACAAGCATGAAACATAATCATACACATAATCTATGAACATATATCATATACTATAACACACATATATCATAATTCTAACCCATGTACATGGTAGCTATTGGGGTTTGCTAACTAAGCAACTATAAGCCTCAAACTACAATGAGGTTTGCTAGTTAAGCAACTATAAGCCCCAAAAACATAAAAATGTTGGGGTTTCCTATATAACAACTATAAGCCCAAAAAGTGTTAGGGTTTGTTATATAACAACTATAAGCCCCAAAACATGCATATATCATAACACATAAAATCATACTATAGCATAATCATAACACTTTTATATAAACATAGCACATATCACACGAACTATCCTATTTTCCTTACCAAAAATACTGGGATGATGAGAACAAGGTCGGGATTTTGGAACACTCCTAAAAACCATTAATAGAGAGGTGAGTATTCTAAAAGAAAAGAGATGAAAAGAATGAACTAAACCATCGGGAAGATACTTACCAACAAGAACCTTAAGTTCAAACAACTTAGATGCCTAACCAAGAATAAAGAATACTGAGTTAGGATTTGAGTAGAGAAAAACTATAAGAACTAATGTGTTTACCAAGATTTTCGGAAACTATATTAACGAAAAGTAAGCGAGATTAATGAGATGGAATTTAGAAGATATAAACAAGATTTTTACGTGGTTGGGGCATTAATGAGCCTTAGTCCACGAGACAGTTGTATTAGAGCTTGGAAAGTCTTTGACAATGGAGTTTCTCTCTATGTTTTAATAGAGTAACTGTATACAAGTCGAAGAGAGGTCCCTTTTTCAGTGCTCTGTCACCTGTATTTATAGGTTCACAGGAAAACTAGGCTTGGGCCGGGCATGACCGGGCCCATCAAGGATATAGATACCCTTGGCTTCTCTGTCGGAAGCCCAATACAAAGGATAAAAATACAAAAGACTAAGAATGACCGAAGCCCACTGGGCCAGTCCAAAGCCTATATTTCGCCCGAAAAAATGGGGCTTTTGATCTGGGCATTCTGAGTTACGAGGCAGATTCAGGGGACAAAATCATTCAGTGTACTGGCAGCGCAGGTCTGAACCAATGGCGCGCAATCTCGAGGTGGCCTTTTCCGCAGATGAAAAGTGGGAACAGCCCCCACGCGTCACGGGGTGGCTTCAGGATCACGAATGCCTTTTCCTGCCAACCTGGAGGACTTGACCTAGGTTCGTTTACCTTTGTCCCTCTTCGTTTACCGTAGGCCCGGATCGTTTACCAGGCTCCGGGACCGTTTTGCATACACCTTGACCGTATCCCCAACTGGCTATACGTCTCCCAGACGATCGTCCTGGACCTTCTTTCCCGGACACCGTCCGGGTCTGGAGCCACACTTGGGCCATCGTTCCCGATCACTCCCCTTCTAAGCGGGCCTGGGCTGGGCCCAAATCCAATTGCCCAGACTGTGGGCCTGGACCACAGTCCCGGGCCCAAGGCAGGAAATGGGGATAGTATTTACCCCCTAAGCCTTCGCCTGGGTCTGTGAGGTGGAGGCTTGCCTTGCTCCCGGATACTCCATGGTTACCTTCCCAGTTCCTGCGTAGAATCGTGGGTCAGTGGCAAAGGGCAGTGATGCTGGGCGCACACGGGGCCCGGACCATTTACCAATGTCCGGGTCTGTTTACTGAAGTCCCGCTTCGTGGTGAGGGATACACGTGTCGCCAAGCGACTGTTGCAACGACGACACTTGACCTCGAAAGGTCACCTAACCACCTCCAGGGTCGCTAGGCCTAGGCTAGTGCATCAACACAGATTCTGAAGCGTCCCATCCACATGGGGGTCCTTCATTAATGCTTCTGCGCTGAGGTGGACCGTAGGATGGGGCGACCTTTGAAATTCGCCTCTCCTGGGACGTTGGATTGAAATGGTGAGGATCCAGCTCTTGAGTGCTCATTAATGCCCCTGCACGATTTTGGACCGTCCGATGGGGGAATTTTTATCCGCTGGATCAGAGACTAGGATTTGGGTCTCTATAAATACTCCTCAGACATTCATTTGGAAATTTTACACTCTCGAGCCATTTCAAGAACTGAGGATCTGTTTATGTCTGATATCGCCGACGACATCTTTCACCGCCTGCTCACTCTGCACCGTCGCCTTTTTCCAACAGTCCCGATGTCTGCACCTCCGCCTGAGCGCACGTCCTAGGCTTGCCCTATCGACGAGTTGCTGAACCTCTTTCACCAGTTCAAGAACGAAATTCTGCCGTCCTTATCGTCGGACAACCACCATCTTTCACGGCCAGCTATTCATAGTAAGTTTTTCTGTCTTTCTTCTTGGTAAATACATGAACGTAGGCTGTCCTTTTGTTCATATGCTTAGGCTGCTAGAACTTGCTTCCGCTTAGGAATAGTGCTAGGAAGGCCGCCTGGTCCAGGTTGCTCCGGGTCCGAATGATTCCTGGACAGACGGTGGAGCCTATTTAGTAGCCCATTTTTCATTCCCGATCTGGGTCTCATGGTTCTCTGGTGAACCCGGACCTGATCCGGAGGGGACTCCAAGCAGTCCGCAGGAGGCCCCCCATACTTTAACTGACTTTATTGGGTTTCGGTATTTACTGCTTGGTTTCTTTTCTTTGTTCCCAGATCATCAGCCATGACATCGATCATCACCCTTCGTTCGGAGGAGGAAGTCAACAGGGCCCCCGTCGCCCTCCCCGGGTCCTAGACCCCCAAAGGCAACAGATGGGAGATGGACACGGTGCCGAATCTGTTCCGGAACTACCGGATGATGTACGTCCTGGAGAAGCGCCTAGGCATAGAGTCCACTCCCAGACTCTTCCACAACCGCCTGGCCAGGATAGAGGAGCGGGAGCATACTTCCGTGGAAGGGTTCGGGGCCTAGAGCGCTGGCCACATCCGTGCGGGTGCCACACTCCCGCTTCACGACTACTTCGTGCGGTTCCTGACATACGTGGGAATCGCACTCTTCTAGCTTCTGCCCCAAGCCTACCGACTGCTTGTGGGATGGCGCGTCTTCTGCGCCGCGAAGGAGATTGCAGAGCCGACCCCCGTGGAAATCTTGTGTTTCTACAAGATGGAACCGCAGGTCAATGCCAAGGACAAGACCTTGGATGGCTTCTATAGGCTGAAGCTGCGAGGTAGCTACCCCGCTCCCACAACCTCCTGGAAGCATCCCCTGGACGTCTGGCATTACTGGTTCATGACGTCTGGGTTCCTCGTGGAGAAGAACCCCACGCTGTTGCTGGACTTCCAGCGAGTGGGTAAGTGCTTCCCCGACCCTTAGCTGGCCGGTTTTTCTTTTTCTTTTCTTTTTTTTATTTTTGTTTCTCATCGTGACTTCGGGTGGTAGGACCTTTTCCCCAGACTCCTCTCACCCAGTTCATCTTGGACTGGAGGAGGTTTTATTCTGGGCTGAGCATAGAAGACATGGATGTAGGAGGCTACGTCAACACGGACAACCTCCGACTGGTCGGGATGCTCGCGGCCCACCAGACTATCATCGTCCCGAACCTTCAGGAAATTCAGTGCGAGAAGATTGCCATCATAAGGGAGCAGCTGGCCCTGGAGAATATCGCGGAGGTGGAGACTGCGGCACAAGCGGACACGGCCAAGCAGAAGAAGGACTTGGCCCAGACGGAGGCGGCCGCTTCAGAGGAGTTAGAAGCCCTCGTGGCTCGGGGGTGCCCAATGCCCTCGCCAACACATCATCAGGGCCTTGGGGTTCCCATTGACCCTCCTCAATGAGTTTTCGATAATGAGCCTGTAAAATAAAATTAATTTATTTAAGTTAGTTATATTAAAATAAATAGATTATATAAGTTCAATATATATATAAAAACTTACAATGTTTTTTTGAACCTCAGCTGCCTCTCTAATAAGTTCTCCTTCTTTATTCTTCGGTCGACCCATCGTCCATAAATCAGCTCTATCAATATCAGATAATTGTTGCCCAGTCTGTTGTTGAAGCATCTCTTCCACACGCACGTAACCTCCTCTAGATAGGTTGTGGTTGTATTTTTTCATTCTTCGATATTCTTGCATTTGTAATCTCTTATCTTTCCACTCTGGTGTTAATCTTGAGTTGAAAAATTCTAACCATTGCTCATCAGTAATGATCTCCTCAAATCCATATGGTTTCCTAGGGGGAAACTCATCTGGTCTTTTCTCTAAAGCATTAAAGATGTGCTTCCTTGTTGTGTCAGTCTTCCATTGGCTGAACATCTTTGTTGTGTCTTTCATTGTCTGCTTTTTGGAGCTATATTCCAACTGAAAAGTTTTCTGCAAGTTTGAAATAATAATCATATTAAATCACATATTTTAAAATCTTTAAGTAAAATAGAAGTAATTAAATCATACCTTCATTAAATCCCATATATGAGTTTTGGTCTCTGCTGGAACTTCATTCCAGGAGTTACAGGTGATGGGCACAATAGTCCTCACTATAGAACCCAACGCTGAAGATCGATTACTTCTTGCGGTACCTATTACTTGACCATACTCATTGAACTTTACAGGTATAAGATTTCCTTCACTTGTATTCTTAATCAATTTATTCATCCATGTGCGTCCTTGCACATTTTTTTCATCTGTAATCTCTGGCTCAATATCAAGATTTTGTTTAGGATTTTCCTCCTCATCACTATCATCAAAAGGATCTGACATCTGTGAAACATAAAAATCAATATGATAAGTTATATATATAGAAAAAAAATGACAAACAAAAACATATCATAAACAAACCAAAATCATTTTTGCAAGTATGACAAACATAATTATATTATACCTCACATCAGGTTATCAATCCATAAACCTTCACCATTATCACGTAAACAAATACCATCATCATCAATTTCATCATTACATATTGGTGAAGTGAATATGATTGATTCTTCTTCAATAGGTATATCATGCAAATCACCATCTTTGGTATTCCATTCTTTTGCTGGTGTTGTAAGCACAATTGACCATTGGTTGTCTGAAGGATCATTCACATAAAACACTTGTTTTGCTTGTGCAACCATTATAAATCTGTCAGATTTGTGCCCTAGTCGATTTAGGTTTACTAATGTGAAACCAAAATCTTCATATATTATGCCACTGTCACTCTTCACCCAATCACAAAAGAAAACAGGTATTCGAGTTGTGATATAATCTAACTCCCAAATTTCTTTAATTACTCCATAGAAAGTCATATCACTTTGAACAAGATTTTTGTCTTTCACACTGGATATTTGCATAGTTCTAGCGACAAGACTAACACCACTATTTTGTGTGGTTCTATTGGTATCACGCTCCCTAGTATTGAATTGTGTACCATCGATTACATATGATGAAAACTTGATGACTCTATGAGAAGGGCCTCGAGAGATCCACTTAACAATGTCTGACACATTATTTGATGTGTTTTTCAATTCATTGACAACCTATTAAAAATACAACTAGTCAAACAACATACATTACTATATAATAAAAATAAAATTAAAAAAATCAACATAATATACCTTATTTTCTATCCAACTATTAAATGTACGATAATGTTCGTCTTGTAACCATTTGGAGTTCCTTGACTTTGATGGAAATTTTTTCTTGATCCAGTTAAAATGTTCCCTTCAAAATTACATATGCTGTTAGTGAACTAATTGTGAAAGTTATCACATATTTACATTGTATAAGCATTATATCTATGAAGATAAACTTACTCGATATAAGGCTGAATTTCATTAATATTTTGCAATACTAGACGATGTGCTTCATCTAGTTCATCCTGACTCACTGCGCAAACAACACTACCCTGACGACTCTGAATCTTAGCATTATTAACTTCATTTACCCCAATCCTCTGTACACCAGCCATGTATTCGGAACAAAATTCAACTGCCTCTTCAGCAATATAACATTCCACAATGCACCCTTCTGGGCGACTTCTATTTCTGACACACCCCTTAATAATCTTCATATATAGTTCAAATGGATACATCCATCTTAAATAAACGAGACCACAAAATCTCAATTCTCTAACCAAGTGAACTGTAAGATGAATCATTATATCAAAAAAGGAAGGTGGGAAGTATTTCTCCAGCTCACACAAGACCTCAGCAATTTCATCATGTAACTTGGGTAACTTAATAGGATCAATCACCTTATAATACAATGACTTGAAAAATAAACATAACCTTGTGATAATCTCTCAAAATTTTTGAGGTAAGACAGAACGAATTGCCACTGGTAGCAAGTGTTGCATTAGAATATGACAATCATGAGATTTCATACCACTCAGAGTACAACTTTTCATGTCTACCAATGACCTTATATTTGATGAATAGCCATCTGGAACTTTTACATTAAATAGATAGGAACAAACTTCCTTCCTTTCATCTTTAGTGAGGGTGTAAGCAGCAGGAGGCAAGTATGTTCGTCTTTTATCTATTTTCAGAGTTAATCCTTCACGTATACCCATTGCAGCCAAGTCTTGTCTAGCCTTAATTCCGTCCTTAGTTTTCCCAGGAATATTCAACAAAGTTCCAATCAAACTATCACATACATTTTTCTCTATGTGCATAACATCTAAATTATGGCGTACAAGTAAGAATTGCCAATATTCAAGCTCGAAAAAAATAGATTTCTTTTTATAACAACTTTTGGGCTCTTCCACATCCTTAGCCTTTCCACGACCCTTCCGCTTTGTAGGTGTACGAACTTTAGGCTTACCTAACTTAAACATGATTTTAGACATCTTCTCAAGTACTTCACTCCCATTTAAAGGTTGAGGAGCCTCCTCAAACTCCTGTTTGCCGTTGAATGCCTTTTTCCAAGTTCGATATTTATGCGTACTAATCAAGAACTTCCTATGACCCATGTAACATACTTTTCGAGAGTGTTTTAAGTATTCAGAACATGTTTTTTCTTCACAAACGGGACAAGCCTTATATCCTTTCACACTAAACCTGGATAAATTTCCATAAGCAGGAAAGTCATTGATAGTCCACAACAATACAGCTCTAAGATTAAATTCTTCTTGCCTGTACGCATCATAAACCTTAACCCCTTCATCCCACACAGTTTTCAAATCATCGATAAGAGGCGACAAATATACGTTGATGTCATTACCAGGTTGTTTAGGTCCCGATATCAACAATGCCAACAAGGTAAATTTTCTTTTCATGCACAACCATGGGGGTAGATTGTAAATGACAAGCATAATAGGCAAACAACTATACTTACTACTAAGAGAAGTGTGTGGATTAATCCCGTCAGTCGAAAGACCTAGACGAATATTACGAGATTCATTTCCAAAACAAGGCCACTTCAAATCAACCCTCTTCCAAGCTAGGGTGTCAGCTGGATGCCTTAATTTACCATCATTTATTCTCTCATTAGCATGCCACGATAAATTTTTAGCATGTTCGGCATTTTTAAACAACCGGATGAAACGAGGAATAGGAGGAAGGTACCACAAGACCTTGGCGGGTACTCCTTCCTTGACATCCTCACCATTTCTTTTCTTTTTCCATCGTGACTCACCACAAGTAGGACACATTTTTGCATCTGCAAAGTCATTATGATATAATATGCAATCATTAAGACATGCATGAATTTTTTCATATTGCATGCCCAATGAGCATAATGTTTTCTTTGCTTCATAAAATGAAGTTGGCATTTCATTACACTCCGGCAACAAATCATTCAAAAAACAAAGTAGATCAGACATCCCTTTATCACTCCAATCGTGTTTAGCTTTCAAATTGTACAACCTAAGGAGTGCGGATAACTTTGTAATTTTTTTACAACCGGGGTAAATCAGTTTCTCAGCATCACTTAGTAGTGTCTCAAACTTATCTGGGTCTACTCCGGATCCATAATGTGCGTCATCAATCATATCATCTAATGCATCACAATTCTCCTCTACTATATTCCTCCTTACTTCATTGGGTCTACTTGGTGGAGTTGGCGCGACATGCATTCTCTCCCCATTCATATACCAAACCGTGTAACTTTTGTCGATTCCATTGAAAAATAAGTGTTGTTTGATCTTACTAAGATCCATTTTCCTTACATTTCCACACTTAATACATGGGCAACGAGTAAATTTTAGGTCTTTCACATTTTTCGAAAAAAATCTTAAGAATAAATCGACCCCGTTTTTATATTCCACGGATAACCTATTCGCTGACATCCATTTTCTATCCATATCTTCTCCTATGTCTATGAAAAATTAAACAATAAAAACTACATAAGCATACGACCGAGCATATGAAAAATTGGGCAGCATTTCTTCTATATTAGTAACCTAGCCATCAGTTAATCTTATCAAATCCAATCAAATAAGCACAACACAATTCAAATATAATAATAGAATACATAATTCTAGACAAAATCAGACAGCATTTCCCCTATAATAGTGATCTAACCATCTGTTAACAACAAGTCAAACAATTCAAGCAGCACACAATAAGTTTCTTCCTTATAGCTCCACAGCACACAAACAAATTTTCCAGAACCTACTTCACTAAAACACGCAGTTCTCAACCTTCTGTTATCACCGCAACACATAATTTTAATCTCAGAACCTACTTCACTATGGGTGAATATTTAAGATATTCAAACTCCTCTAACAAAAATTTAATAATACTAAAACGAGAGATAAGATAATGTACGTACCTCTTGCAATTAATAGTCCTAGCTAGAAAATTTACTTCACTTTGCAATGCACTTTGCTATTAAATTCACAACCAACAAAGTTGAATTAGTTAATAAATAAGAAATTCCTAAATAAATAAATAAAACATAATATATATAATCAACCTACTTCAATGTTAATAAAATATTTAAAATATAAATATAAATATATATAATTTTAGAATAATATAATAATATAAATAAAAAAAATCATAAACATATATACTTGAATTACTTATTTCTATACATGCAATTTAGTATGTAAATTAAAACTAAATTCTTTTCCTTATTTTAGACATATATATATATATACTTAATCAACCTAAAAATTTAATTAAAAAATCTACAATTTTCGAATTAAATAGTAAAAAAAATAAAAAATAGTAAATAATGTGGTATAACTATTAAATCCCAATTGTGTATCTCAAATCATCATTAAAATCATTTTTCAAACTTTAAAAAAAATATTTATAATAAACTCACAAATCATAAAAAAATGCACAAAAATAATTATTTCTATCATTCTAACTATAATGCATTGTTTTAATAATGAAATCATATCTCAAATCTTCTTCAAATTGAGCAAATATTACACAAAACCGCAACCCACAATACCCTAAAATCTCAATATTAACCCATTATAATTAAAGAAAATAAATAAAAATATATTATCATAACTATTATACATTAATTAAAATGAACAAACATACCTAAAATTAGTTTTTGGAGGAGAAAATCGGCCAAAATCAGTATCAATTTCACCCAAAATCACCAATAATACCCAAAACCACAACCCACAAAATACCCTAAAATCCCAATATTAACCCATTATAGTTAAAGACAATAAATAATAAAATATTATCCTAACTATTAAACATGAATTAAACTTAAAAACTTACCTGAATTTAATTTTCGGAGGAGGAAAGAGGATGAAATTTCGCCCAAAATCGCCCAGAAAATGCCCAGAAATCGCCTCTAGTTCGTCTGGTTCGTGAATGGCTCGGGGAAGAGAAGTTATGCAGGGGAGGCCTCTAACGTCTTCCCTGGGAAGACGTGTACACATCCAACGTCTCCCCTGGGAAGACGTGTACACTTCCAACGTCTCCCCTGGGAAGACGTCCGATGTGTACACGTCTTCCCAGGGGAGACGTTGGAAGTGTACACGTCTTCCCAGGGGAGACGTTGGATGTGTACACGTCTACCCAGGGGAGTCGTTAGAGGGCTCCCATTGTCAGATTTAATTATTTTTTTCAACTTTTTAATTTATAATAAATAACGTCTCCCACTACTTTTAATGACTTACCCACTTAGTCATAAACAATAACTTTTAATGACTTGCCCCCTTAGACTTAAAATATCCCTAAATACTTTTAATGTCTCACACCATTGGTGTAAGTCATTATAGAGAGTCATTAAATGTCAATTTTGTTGTAGTGATTATTTTTCTCAATGTTTATATTTTTATAGTTATATTAATTTATTTTGAGATTTGTGAGTTAATTTTATTAGCATTTATTAGTAGTTTATTCAAATTCTAATAATTATTTTTGATATAATTTTGTGTAAAATATTGTTGAAAAGTATATAAAAATATCTATAACTATAATTTAAATAAACAAATGTATTTGGATTAGTGGTGAGTCCATTGATTGTTAAAGAGGAAGTAGAGGGTTCAATTCTCCATCCTTACAATTTTTGGCAATAATAAAATGGGTCAAAAAGTGGGCCCAAATAATGAAAGTGGGCCGGCCCGACTTGGACCTGACACGACATGGCTCGGGCCTATGGGTCGTGCTGGTCTTACTATTTCAAACATGGGCCAACTCGGCCCGACACGAATTTAAATACGGGCTTGCTTCGGCCCAACCCAAATTATTCGTAAGCACGAAAAATGTGGGCCGGGTCGGGTTGGGCCGGCCCACATTTACCGCTCTATATATGTCCATTTACTTCATTCTAAGATCATCTCTAGTTGTCTCAAATTTAGCACAAAAATGAGTTAATGATATATTTGTCCTAATATTTATAATTGTGCTACAATGCACAAAATACAAAATAACACAAAAAAATCAATAATTCATTTAATATTTATTGATAACATACAAAAATTAATTTTTTTTATTATCCAAATTATGTATTCCATGAAATTTATCATTAAAAAAATAAATAAAAAATGATATATGGTTGGTCATTGATTGTCAACTATTAACTTATAATAATTATTGACAATATGGTAAATAAAAAAAAGTAGCATCATTTATTGATGTGTCAAATTTGGCTCATGCTATATTTTGTGTCAAATTTGACACAACTTTTAACATGTGCCAAATTTGCACTACTCCAAAAATTGCAATTAGTGACATTTGTAAAAAAAATGTCACAATAATAGTATTTTAATAACATTTGGCCAAAAATGTCACTTTAATAAGAATAAAGGACATTTTAATTAGTGACATTTTAAAATGTCACTATTTATATGTTTTAATGACATTTGATAAAAAAAAATGTTACTAGTTTGTGGATAGATAGTTTTAGTAGCTTTCAAAAAATGTCACTAGAATATATCAATAGTGGCATTGTAAAAATATCACAAAATATTATATTTAGTGACATTTTAAAATGTCACTTAAATAAATATTTTTAGTGTCTTTTCAAAAGTGTTACTAGTGAAATGTTTTAGTGGCATTTTTAATTTGTTAATTATTTTCTTTTAATTTGTATTTTTTTATTTTACAAATTTAGATTGAAAGTTTAAATGTAATTTATTCTTTTAGGCCTAATTAATTTCATAGATTAAAAATAACCAAATAAATATTAACACATGATTATAATAATTTTTTTTGAATACATGCAATTAAACTCCATAAATATTATTAAGACAAATAAAATTGAGCAACATATGCAAAATATGAATAAGAAAGAAAATTACAATCCCTAAGCTTCTTCATCCACCTCATTTGTATCAAACGACACTGATGTATCAATAGTTATGTCTTGCATATCTTCCCTAACAAAACTACTATCTCCATCCCCAATATCAATAGTTGCACTACAAACCAATTTGCAAATAAGACTCCACATTCTCATCGTGTGATTGCACGCTCATATTATAATAATCTCTAGGATTGATTTTTAAAGCAACATGCCATCGGTTATGTTTGAGGTCTTCCACATACATGTTCCGCTTGAGAACCTAGTATAAATGGCTCATCTTCATGCATCAATTTTGAAAAGTTGACTCTTGTGCAATCCTTCTCTTTTTTAATGCTACTTCTTGAAATCCAATCACACTTAAAAAATGCAACACAATTTCCCAAATAGTAACCTAGTTCTATAATATCAGTTAATATTTCATGAAAAGTAACCTCTCCGAAAATAGGATTTGGGTCCCTACTACTTGCGAAACATTGAGTCATGGTAGTCATTATGAGATTCTTAAGTTCTTTTCGATTTCTTTTGTGTGAAAGCCGAAACCGTTTATTAGATATCTTTTAAATTGAATGAAAATATTGTTTGAACATTTTGCCAAACAACGTAAATCTTCAGAAACTTGATTATCCTCATTATCATATAATTCTTCTACCTCATTTGACAAAATGTATAAAGTATACTCAACATGTGTGTGGATCATTAAGTTGATGCAAAAATTATAGATTAAAAAACTTACCATTTTTGCTAACCATGAAGGAAAAGATTGGCTAGGAATCCGATCTAAGATCATTGTTGTTTGACGAGAGTTTTTTTGTACAATCATATTACGATGTTCCCTACAAAATAAGTTAGCATTAGTCATATTTATATGATGTTTTGCATTTTTTTATTATTAGAGATATAATAAATAACACTTACACAATAAATGATTCTACAATATTGCAATTAAATAATACATATCAATGTGCCTTAACTTTAGTATCCTCATCTAAATTCTTAGTATCTATTTTGCCCAAATGTCAACTTGTCGTTTGGAAAATAGATAGTGTTTCTCCATTTTGTTCCACATTACTGTAATTTCTAGGCTTGCAATTAAATTTTGTCTCCACACCTTCCATGTATCTTGAGAAAAATGTCAAACATTCATCAACTAAATATCCTTCAGCAATACAACCTTTTGATTTGCTTTTGTTCCAAACACATGACTTTAACTTAGAGAAGCACCTATAATTATTCATATAATCATTAGAAAAAATATTGAAACTTCTTACAATGAAATAAAATGAACATCAATCAAGATTTTTACCTTTCATTAGGGTACATGCAACGGTAAACTGATGGTCCAGCAATTATTGCCTCATATGTTAAGTGTATCACAAAATGAACCATTATATCAAAAAATGTCGGGGGAAATAATTTTTCAATATTATAAAGAATGATAGGTATTTTTTGTTCAAGTTGCATAAAATCTTGTGGCGGAGCACTTTTTGAATACATCATGCGAAAATAGTTGCTTAAAGGAGTCAGATGTAGACAAACATGCACTTGATATTCCCCTTACTGCTAGTGGTAGTAATTGAGTCATAATGATATGAAAATCGTGACTTTTGAGCCCATAATTTTTTCTTTTGCTTACATCAGCACATCTAGAAATGTTGGCAACATATCCATCTGGAACTTTAATTGTCTTTAGAAATCGACAGAAGAATTTTTTTTCTTTTTTGCTTATTGTAGAACATGCAAGCGGACACTACTACAAATATGTGTTTTCTCTGTGCTTTTTTTCAAACTTAAATAAAAAGCGCTAAGAAAAAATGTGAATGGGGAGGCAGAGACTTTTCTTCGTGGTTATTTCAAAAACCGCAGAGGCGGTTTTTCAAAATAATCGCGGAGAAAAATAGACTTTTCTCTGTAGTTTTTTCAAAATAACCGCAGAGAAAAGTTTCCTTCCCCATATGCTCGACCCTAACCCTTCACTCTCCTCATTTCACTCATTTGAGTCACGCGCGAGAACGAAAAACTCATCGTCCTCAGCCACGGTAATCACCATCTTCATCCTTTTTATGAGTTTTTTTTTTTTTTTTAAATTCCACATTAATGGTTTAAATCATGTATATATTCATAAAAATGATTTATTTTGAAGTTTTAAGGCAAAAATGAAGAAAATTTTAGTAGGTTTACTGCGGTTTTAATGTATGTTTATAGGTTGGGTTTTTTTTTTTTACAATTTTTGGACTTTTTGAATGTTTGTGGAGGATTAGAAGATACACTACTACAAAAATTGCATGAGAAGTCGGTTAAAAACCGACCTATAAATGTTCATAAGTCGGTTTGGAATCGACCTATAAATGTTCATAAGTCGGTTTGGAACCGACCTCCCATGCAATGACTTACCATGTAAACACATGGTAGGTCGGTTGGCGCCAAACCGACCTATAGTGTATAACATGGTAGGTCGGTTGTACAACCGACCTATGGTGTAGAACATGGTAGGTCAGTTGTTCAACCGACATATGGTGTACAACATGGTAGGTCGGTTGTCCAACTGACTTATGATGTACAACATGGAAGGTCGGTTGTACAACCGACCTATAGTGTACAACATGGTAGGTCGGTTGTCCAACTGACCTATGATGTACAACATGTTAGGTCGGTTGTCCAACTGACCTATGATGTACAACATGTTAGGTCGGTTGTCGAACCGACTTGTGGTATTCTGTTGTTTTTTTCTTCATATTAACCTGTATTTTTTCATATTAACTTATAGAACCCTCACACTATTGAAATCGAGCACCAAATAAAATAAAACCAATATCGAAATTACTAAAGTCACAAATAAAAAAAATACACTTAACATCACCAATATATATCAATAAATTTACAATCTTTAGATCTGTGAAAAATCAAACTTAAATCTGTACAATTTTACAAAATTCAATATATATAACACAAATATAGACACTCAGATCTATGCAAATTTACATATATAACTCATAGTACAAATGCCCAACTCCAACCATAAGAAGCAGAGAAACGAACTTCATGACCACCACAGGCACTTCGATAGGCGCCAACATCATTCTTTGTTGTGCCATTGATAGCTCCCATTCATAAGAAGCTAGAAGAATTCATGATCAATATACAAAACAATAATCTTATCACTTAAAATTCATAATAAATTTTAAAAAAATTAGATTGAATGCAAAAAATGAGTTTCATGCAAAATTTTTGAAACATTTCTACTGTGGCATCTTAAAATCATTTAAATACACTTATTAGAGCAAACACACTACTAAAAACTTGAAAATCTAAAAAAAATATGGCAAGTTTTCATGTTTCAGCATAATAAACTTAAAAAAATCAGATTGCATGCCAAATATGAGTTTCATGCAAAGTTTTTGAAATATTTCTGTTGTGGCATCTTAATACCATTTAAATACACTTCTTAAAGCAAACAAACCACTCAAAAATCAAAAGAATATGGCAAGCTTTCTTGAAATTTAGCATAACTAAAAAAAATTCAGATTGTATGCCAAAAATTAGTTTCATGCAACTTTCTAGAAAAAATTATTTTGTAGCATCTTAAAATTATTTAAATACACATGTTAGAGCAAAAAAACCACTGGAAATTAAGAAATTAAAATAATGGCAAGTTTTTGGACTTGTGCAGCAGGGATCGGAAAAAAAATTAAAACAATAAAAGCTCAATAGTAATAACAAAAAAAATTAAACATAGCATGTATATATAAAAATTAAGAAATTAAGTTATTTGTCTTCAACATATATACATATATATAATGACAGAGAAAGAGAGATCAGATTAGTATAATATTAAAGTGAATCAAACTCAAACAACATTTGTAATCGCTTGCAAAACTCAGGATTCTTGTAGCGTATCCCTTTCAAAGGAACATGATGCTTCTGGATAATATTAACACAAATATTTACCTCCAAGGCTTCTGCATAATTCCTTTCAATCTCAAAAATTTGATTTTGTGCCTATATGGTTATTCTCTCAATTTCATCCTAAAATGCTTTCTGCTGTCTTTCATATATTTATATATATATATAAACCAAGAAGTAAAACTATGCTCCCGAAGTAAACCAAGAAGTAAAACTGAAAAATGCTTATCAACTATAAATTTCAACAAGAAAAAAAAAGTGCCCAAGTCTCTTCTCTATTTAAAGAAAGTAAGTTGGAGTTAAGGGGATATGAAACTTGTCTTATCTCTTTTTTACCACTAAAAAAATCAATTGGCTATTATTGACCAATTAATACCTATAGATTTAATCTAAATCCTATATTGATCAAACTCAAATACAAACCTTGACCAAACATAGATCAGCATCAAAAAAGAAAACATTTATCAAAGGGTTCAGAGTTTGTAAGATGTGAGATGGTGCAAATTCTAAGGAAGCAATATCAGAAGGTGGGTCCCCATGAAGTTATTGGAAAATGAGTGTTAATGAGAGGCAATTGGTATTTCTATAGCTATAACTAATCTAATCAGTACAATATGTGCAAAGCTATTATGAATCTGAAGCCAATATCAATTTAATTGTAGCTAATTTGCAAATTAGGGTCTCTATCCATAATCCTTTAAGTGCAGAGCTAGAATTTTTTCCTAAAATAATATGATAGAAGCACTATAAAGAATAAATTGAATACAGAGGAAACGAAAGAAAAAAAAAATTCATGCAAAAGAATACCAAAAACAAAAGGGTGAGCACCTGAAACATATAGTCAAAAAATCATTGAAGTTGTATTGTATTAATGGTACAGGATTAATGCCCAGTTCCAAGTCATTAACATGAGGTCCATTTGTGTCCATAATAAAACTAATATTAGGAAATCCCTGCAAAGCCAGTGTGTGATTGAGACTTATACCATAATCAAATAACTGAAGACCTTGATCATGGAAAACCACTTCTCCTTTGATTTTAATAATCTCATTCTCATGTGCTCGAGTTGCACGTGGCTTTCAATTTTGTAAAAGTATAAGTATAATGTGGCTCACGACCAGAGACACTCCAATCCATGGCTTGATGATGAATAGATGGATGAGCACTTATTGTGGTACTTTATTTTAATTGTGTTGCTATAAACAAGCAGAGACACTCCTATCTAGTTGTTGCAACAAATTGACTTGACTAACAATCCAACACAGTAAATCAAACAAAACAATTCATTACCCAAACAAAGAAAAAAAACCAACAGTAGTTTATAAAAATAGGACACAGAGAGCTTAATCTAAGGCTTTTCTAATACAAATGAAACAAAATAGAATAATATATAAGATAAAAAGTGGTAAACACATGAAGATAACAAACTCAATACTATATATATACTATAAACAAACTATAAAAGGGAATTAAACAATATTGGATATGAAATTAAGCAAAGCAAAAAAACTTTTGGATAGAATGCATTATTTTACCTCTAAATTATACTGCTGTACTCTAAGAATTTCAAACAAAAAGATTAACAGAATGTACAAATTGAGAATTGGATAACATAATACTTGGAGCAACGTGAGAAAACAGAGCTAGCTAGCTAGTAGTCTTCGGTGTGCTTTTTCTTTAGTTTCAATTCAGTAATAACTTAATTTTAGCTTAAGAGAAGTTTCATAACTTCATCGTTTCCTCCTCTTTTTAAGCTTTTGCTAGCCTAGCCTAGCCTAGCTAGCTTTATCTGCATATATTATATATTGTAAGCTTTTTATATAAAGAAATAAATTATTGATCTTCTCTTGTGTGCATTTTTTACAGTTCCATTACAAAAACAATATACCCTATACAAATGATTTCTAATTAAACGTTTATATATATATGTTTTTTTAAAATACTATTTTAATTCTACAAAAATATTATTTATGACGAACATTTTTTTCTCAAATGAATACATCCTCAAGGTAATACGAAACTGCTTATAACTCAAATAATAATATTTTATGATCACTAAATATATATTACTTTTAGCCATAATTAAAAAGATTATAAATCAATATTTATTCCCAAATTATTACCAATATAATTAATAAAGAGAGGAAATAAAGCCAAGTAACGCAGCAGTACAAAAGTAACGAGGACATAAGCTTTTGGGGTAGTGTTGGTGCTTCTGTTGCTCAAAGACCATCTTAATCTATTTTTGCTTGGCCCTTTTGTTTTCTTATCTAATAAAAGATTTCACCTGCTTCATCTTTCTATTAGATTCACATAATCACATACAAATAAAGGGAAAACAAAAGTATACCTAAATTAAAAATAAATTCCAGAGATGCATTAGTGAGAAACTAAAATCATAAATTCATCACAACAAAGAATGGTAATTTAATCTTTAAACATCAACAAAATCTCAAAACAAAATGAGTAAGTCAAGATGGAAACTGGTAAATTCTTTACAATCAATATTGAGATGCATAGAACATAGATTATAGATAGAGAAACAAATTTATTTATACACAGTAAAAATGATTCATATATAATTTCGTTTGAATACATGGCATAAATTCGTGCGTGTGTGTATAAGAGATTAAGAGGTACCTTTTTTCCCAATGTAACCACGCTTTCTGTTGCCTTTCTTGGTAGAACGTCCAACACTGCAAATGGAGTCAATATTTTTCCTGGAAAAGCCTCTCTCATTGTTACAAATGAGCAGCGCCGCCGGTGCTCCAGTGGCCGTGATATCCTTGGACGTAAATATATACACAACCCACGACTCCCATTTATATATGATATATATATATGAAGAGACTGACCTGGCAGAATAACCAGTACGCAGTGAGAGAAACAGGTGAACGACGGAAGGAGCTGCTGCCGAAGTTGACCGGAGTTAAGGAGGGAGAGTCCTTTGGGTCGCTGGAGTAATGAAGTAGAAGAAGAAAAAGAAATGGCGGGGGTGTATACAGTGAAGAAGACGCGGGATACTTAAAAAAAAATTGGCTTTTATTTTCAATGCCCTAATTTTTACATGGTAAGTCGGCCCATTAGCAACTGACATATAATGTAACACCATATGTCTCTTCTACAACCGACTTATGATGCCACATATTAAGTCATTTCTCACACAACCGACTTACCATGTCACATGATAAGTCATTTACCACACAGCCGACCTCCCGCGTACTTTAAAAAATTATTAAAAAGATACTCTAAATTATTTTATAAAGTTTTTTTTTAAATTATAAAACTATTAAATCATAATATTTTCTTAGATCTACGAACTAAATTAATTTTTTTTAATTCCAAATAATTAATTATATATATTTCAAAAATTATAATATAAGTAATATTAATAAGTATATATTTTTTATACTCATTTCATACCCAAATAAATTATATGTATATATTTATTATATAAATAAAGTAATATATTTTAAAATTCAAATAATGTATATTAGAGTATCTTTAATAATGTATTTTTATAATGACATGGTGGGTCGGTTCTACATAACCGACATACCATGTCACATGAGAAGTCATTTCTCACACAACCGACCTACCATGTCATCTAAAAAATTATTAAAGAGATACACTAAATTATGTTATAAATTTTTTTATTTTAAATTATAAATATTATTAAATTAAAATATTTTCTTGTTTATAAAAATGAAATAATTTTTTTAATTACAAATAATTTATTAATTTATTTATATTTCAAAAATTATAATATATGTAATATTAATAAGTATATATTTTTTTATACTTATTTCATACCCAAATAAATTATATATATCTGTATTGTTTAAATAAATTAATATATTTTAAAATTTCAATAATATAAAACAAATTAAATTTTTAATTACAAATAAGTTATTGATTTATTTATATTTCAAAAATTATAATATAAGTAATATTAATAAGTATATATTTTTTATACTTATTTCATACCCAAATAAATTATATGTATATATTTATTATATAAATAAAGTAATATATTTTAAAATTCAAATAATGTATATTAGAGTATATTTAATAATGTATTTTTATAATGACATGGTAGGTCGGTTCTACACAACCGACCTACCATATCATCTAAAAAATTATTAAAGAGATACACTAAATTATGTTATAAAGTTTTTTATTTTAAATTATAAATATTATTAAATTAAAATATTTTCTTGTTTATAAAAATGAAATAATTTTTTTAATTACAAATAATTTATTAATTTATTTATATTTAAAAAATTATAATATATGTAATATTAATAAGTATATATATTTTTTATACTTATTTCATACCCAAATAAATTATATATATGTATTGTTTAAATAAATTAATATATTTTAAATTTTCAATAATATAAAACAAATTAAATTTTTAATTACAAATAAGTTATTAATTTATTTATATTTCAAAAATTATAATATAAGTAATATTAATAAGTATATATTTTTTTATACTTATTTCATACTCAAATAAATTATATATATGTATTGTTTAAATAAATTAATATATTTTAAAATTTCAATAATATAAAACAAATTAGAGTATCTTTAATAATGTATTTTTATAATGACATGGTAGGTCGGTTCTACACAACCAACCTACCATGTCACATGAGAAGTCATTTCCCACACAACCGACCTACCATGTCAACTAAAAAATTATTATAATTAAGTTTTTTATTTTAAATTATAAAATACTATTAAATTAAAATATTTTCTTGTTTATAAAAAATTAAATTAATTTGTTTTAATTACAAATAATTTATTAATTTATTTATATTTCAAAATTATAATATATGTAATATTAATAAGTATATTGTTTTATACTTATTTCATATTGAAATAATTATATATATATGTACTGTTTAAATAAATTAATATATTTAAAATTCAAATAATGTAAAATTTATATTTGTTAATATTACATTCTAATTATATTTTATAAATAAAAACATATTTTAATTTAATAATATTTACAATTTAAAATAAATAAATAAATATTTGATAAAAGAGTAGTGTCTTCAATCATTTTTAAAAGGACATGTTAGTTCGATTCTGTATCATTACACAAATATATTGCTAAAGATACTCTAATTTGTTTTTACATTATCAAAATTTTAAAATATATTAATTTAATTAATTAATTTATTTATACTTTAAAACATTATAATGTAATATTAATAAGTATAAATTTCTTACAATCATTTCATACACTAATAGCTTACATATAGATATATATATATATATATTTATAGTTTAAATAAATTAAAATATTTTAAAATTCTTATAATGTGACATGATAAGTCGGTTCACATAGTAGCGACCTACCATGTCAGCAAGGTAGGACATGGTAGGTCGGTCCACACAGAACTACCATGACAACATGGTAGGTCGGTTTTGCATGAACCGACCTATTATGTCTTCTACAAGCATGGGAGGTCGGTTTACACAGAACCGACCTACCATGTCCACATAGTAGGTCGGTTCTCGCGCAACCGACTTCCCATGCTTACCTTGGACATACATGATAGGTCGGTTCTGTGTAACCCGACTTATGAACATGTGTTAAGTCGGTTTAAGGAGAACCGACCTCTCATGTCCGATGGCTAATGTCCAAATTGTAGTAGTGATATTGTCATGCTTCAAAACATGTATTGATCTCTTAAACTTGACATTGTTTTTTTCTTTTTTAATATTTCATATTTTGGGATATTAATGCCTAATATATTTGTTTTTTCATAATGTTAATATTAATTATGTTCATTATTTACAATATATTATTTTTTACATAATTTTTTATATTATAATATTATTTTTTACATATCTTTTTATATTATTTGCATAATGATTTTTTTTTAAGTTAATTTTGTTAATTAATTTAGAAATCCAAATTTATTATTAATTTATCACTAAATTTGTAATTTTGATTTAGTAAATTTAATTTTAATGGTTTAACTAATTTATTAGAAAGTTACTAGTTGAAAATTGAGTTTATTTTTTTTAATTTAATAAATAATTTTGAATACTCTAATATATAATCATTGTTTAAACTTTTATTGTAGGAAATACTTGTTTGAATTTGAAGTTGTTGGTATTTATAGATCAAATCAGATATTATACGCAGCGGAACAACAATCAAAATTGTTAATTTAACCCCAAAATCCTTGAGATCTTACACCAAGATCTTCCAAAATGTTCTCAACACACAAAGAACGAGTGTTGGCTCGTTATACAAAATAATAGGCAAAATCTATTTATCAGATGTTCTCAACACATGAGATCTGATAAAGTTTTGACCTAAATTTGTGAAGAACAATGACCTATGCTTGTAGCACTGTTCTATTTCTCTCAGGGAGATTTCACGATATATATTCTATTTCTGAAAGGTATCGCTCTGAAAATCTGATCTCATTTATTTAATATATCCAATATATATTAAAATTAATAATATTAGTTATTTTAAACAAATTAAAAATAACTAATCAGTTATCAGTTTTTTGTTTAAATAATAATATTTTAATCATATTAAAATATCTCATTATTTATTTAATATTTTGATAACTAAAATTGTTGAACCAAGATTCCCCTGGAATCTTCTTGTGCGTGTAGCACAGTGTCTGTGCACGTGCTACACGGCCAATCCATGGCAGGGAGGGCATGTGATTTTCCTAATTTTTCATCACTATTTAAATACCAAATATCCCAAAAATAAATTAATTATATTTTTTTGTTAAATCAAATAATTAATTAATTCTCAATTAATTAATTACACATAATTATATAATAATTATGTTTAGTGCATAGAAAAACATTTTATTTATCAAATAAGTCATTTTGCCCATTTTTGTATTTATCTTTGTTAGTGTTTGTTTGAGCCATTTCGGGGACCATGGACCTATAAAATTAAGCTCCAATAAATTAAAACTAAATAATTAAACTCTTTCATCATACTAGTTTATTTATTAATTCTGATATTTCTCAACTATAAATTCAGAATTGAACTCTTTGTGTTATAGATGTACTTTTACATAAATCTTATTTTAAGTTGTCCATTGATATAACCATCTTACAATAATTTAACAATCTATTTAATTAGTTCATAAATTAGAATGGAAGAATTACCATTTGACCCTTCTAATTTACTTCTTATTCCTTAAGTATCATTAATTCACTAGTGAATAACTAATCTATAATCTAATTATAGATTTGAGCTCAAAATCATTCAGTTCCAGAATTAACCCTTAAGGGAACCAATATACGATCTGTTAGGAAAGATTAGATTCTATATTGTTGATACATGTTCACAGCCATCCATGATATTAAATCTCCAAAACAAAAAGCATTGGCCTTAATCTATGAGAGACCTTAACAAATGAATCAAAATATTTAATAAACATAAACAAGAGTTCATGAACAATTCAGGATTTATGTTGATCTATAAATGATTATGAGTTATGATATGAATTACAAATCTTTATTATTAAATGGTTTTTGGATAAAGACTTTTATTCACATCGGTCCTTGTCATATATAATCATATTATATAAAATCACATTTACCGAGATGTCTTACCACATCAATAATCTGAATCTAGATTATTTGTATCAATATGATACTCAGTAAACTGTACTTACAACCCTAATTAAATAATTCCATAACTTCAATTTGTTGTTGACTATTTTTATTCACTCACGTGATCTTAATTCTCTCGTACTAATACAAGATCATATTCTCAATAATGAATATGGAATTTTTATGATATTTACAAAAAAAATTATTCAAACAATAATTTAATAATCTAAATATAACAATAATAGACCATTGTATTTATTTATTCATTGAAATAATAAATGTCTCTTACATGCTTTTATGACATACTCCTAACAATCTCCCACTTGTACTTAAAGAAAGTAAGGCATTTCTCTCAATCCTATATTACGTACATGACCCTCGAATTGCTTTGCAGGAAGCGTCTTCGTAAACGGGTCTACCAAGTTATGATCTGATGCGATTTTCAGAATGGACACATCTCCTTTATGTACGATTTCTCTGACTAAGTGGTATTTGCGCTCTATATGCTTTCCCCTCTTGTGGCTTCTTGGTTCTTTAGAATTAGCCACTGCTCCACTGTTGTCACAGTAAAGAACAAGTGGTTTCGACACTTCTGGAACCACTTCCAGATCCGTGTAGAACTTTTTCAGCCAAACTGCTTCTTTAGCTGCTATGTATTTAGCTTCCATGGTTGAATCAGCTATACTGGATTGCTTAATGCTTCTCCGGACAACTGCTCCACCACCAAGAGTGAATACTGACCTAGAAGTAGATTTTCTACTATCTCTGTCTGATTGAAAATCTGATTCAGTGTATCCAGTAGGTTCAAGGTCACTACCCGAATATACTAGGATATAGTTTCTTGTTCTCCTGAGATACTCGAGAATATGTTTCATCGCAATCCAGTGTTCCAAACCTGGATTTGACTGATAACGACTGGCAATCCCTACTTAACATATGTCAGGTCTAGTACATAACATTGCATACATTAGGCTCCTTACAGCTGATGCATAGGGATACTTTCTCATGTCCTCTTGCTCTTGTGGTGTCTTTGGACACTGATCCTTGCAAAGAGTAATTCCATGCTGGTCGGCAATTGACCCTTTTTGGAATTTTCCATAGAGAATCTTTCAAGCACTTTATCAATATAATTTGCTTGTGAAAGTGCCAAGAGCTTGTTCTTTCTATCTCTTAGAATTTTAATGCCTAGAACATAGCTCGCTTCTCCCAAATCTTTCATTTGGAATTTTTCAGCCAACCATTTCTTTACATTTGATAATGTCTCTACGTCATTCCCAATTAGTAGGATATCATCTACGTAAAGAACTAAGAAAACCACAACTTTCCCTTTGATGTATTTATAAACACATGCTTCGTCAACATTTTGTTCGAAGCCATATGTTTTGATAGTTTCATCAAAAGTTAAGTTCCAAGATCTTGATGCTTGTTTCAATCCATATATGGATTTCAACAACTTGCAGACATTTTGATCTTGATCCTTCTTAATAAACCCTTCTGGTTGTTCCATATATATGGTTTCATCAAGTTGGCCATTTAGAAAGGCTGTCTTGACGTCCATTTGCCAGATCTCGTAATCATAGATGACAACTATGGATAAAAGTATGCGAATGGACTTAAGCATAGCTACAGGAGAAAATGTTTCTTCATAATCTACACCCTCTCTCTGTGTGTAGCCTGTGGCCACAAGCCTTGCTTTATAAGTCTCTACCTTTCCATCTGCACATCTTTTCTTCTTGTTGATCCATTTACATCCAATGGCTTTTACATTGTCAGGCAAATCTACAAGTTCCCAGATAGAATTGGAATACATTGATTCCATTTCTTGATTCATGGTAGCTTGCCACTTATCAACATCAGGGTCTTCCATTGCTTCTTTAAAGGTCAATGGATCGTCCCTTGCAGTATCTGATACAAGAATGTGTGCCATATGTTCGTAGCGAATAGGTTGTCTCACAATCCTCCCACTACGACGTTGCACTGGTTTTTCCTTTTCAAGATTTGTGGTTTCTTTTGTTGTTTTATCATTAACTGATGAAGAAGATGGAGATGAAATTTTATCTGTCATTAGTTCTTGTAAAACTACTTTGCTCCGAGGTTTAAAATCATTCATATAGTCGTGTTTTAAAAAGGTTGCATTTGTAAAAAAAAAATACCTTTTGATCACTTGGACTATAGAAATATCCGCCTCTTGTTTCTGGAGCATAGCCCACAAATATACACACTTCAGACCTTGAATCCAGTTTTCCAGATTTAGGGCTTAGCACATGAGCAGGACAACCCCAAATAAGGAAATGTCGTAAACTAGGTTTATTTCCATTCCATAATTCTAGTGGTGTCTTTGTCACAGCTTTGGACGGAACTACATTCAAAATGTAATTAGTTGTTTGAAGTGCATATCCCCAAAACGATAAGGGAAGTGAAGAGTAGCTTAGCATAGACCTGACCATATTCAACAAGGTCTGGTTTCTTCTCTCTGAAACTCCATTCTGTTGTGGTGTTCCAGGTGCTGTGAGTTGGGATACAATATCGTGCTCTAGCAAGAAATCCTTGAATTTAGAATCCAAATATTCACCACCACGGTCAGATCGGATTGTCTTTAAAGATTTACCTAATTGCTTCTCAGCTAAGGCTTTGAAGTCTTTAAACCTATCAAAAGTTTCTGACTTCTTAAGCATTAGGTAGACATGACCGTATCTAGAATAGTCGTCAGTAAATGTGACAAAATATTCATAAAAACCTCGAGCTTGAATGTTAATTGGACCACATACATCACTATGTATATGCTCTAGTGGTTCGTTGGCTCTATTTCCCTTTGAAGTGAAAGGTCGTTTTGTCAATTTTCCTTCTAAACAGGATTCACAAACTAGTAGGGTTCCAACTGTTATTTCCCTCAAAGGTCTATCTTTAGTTAACCGGTTTATCCTATCTAGACTAATATGACCTAATCTTAAGTGCCAAAGATACATGTCATTTTCTTTAGAAACCTTTTGTCTTTTGTTACTTTGTGGATTAACTACTTTGAATAATTCATAATTATTGAGTGATTTTTCAATTGGATTAAGCATGTACAGTCAGTCTTTTTGTTTTGCATATGACAAATATTGTTCCCATTTTTTGAAATAAAAATCACATTATTAATAAAGAAATGCCAAAATTTTGTTCATGTAACAAAGATAAAGAAAAAATGTTTCTAGTAATTTCAGGAATAAAGAAAACATTATTCAAAACTAGAAAATTGTTCTTAAAATTTAAACGGATTGTTCCACATGCTTTAGCTGAAACAAGTGCTCCACTTCCCACTCTCATAGTCATCTTTCCTTGCTCCAACTGCTTTGCGGACTCAAGCATCTGCAAACAAGAACAAACATGGTTAGTGGAACCAGAATCAACTATCCATGATGATTTATCATGCTCCACCATACAAGCTTCGAGTACAAGTAAATCTAATTTACCTTTCTTTTTCTCTTTCAGCTCGGTGAGATACTTTGGACAGTTTCTCTTCCAATGCCGTCGACATTACAATGGAAATACTTTCCTTTGGGTGCCTTTTGTTTGGGGTCATTGTTCTTTTTGTTCTCGAGTGCCTTGGATGACTTCTTTGTCTTTTTCGAATTGTCCTTTTTAGGTTTGTAGTCATTGTTATTGCTTTTCCTTTTCTTCTTCTTAGAAGAAGATGGTTTGGCTTCAACAACATTTGCTTCAGCCTGACTTGAGATTATCTTGTTCAAAGACTCAAAAGTTTGTAATTCATTCAACAATTGTGTCATGTTAAATTCTAATTTGTTCATGACATAATTTGTTGTGAATGTAGAAAAACCAGGATTTAAAGACTTAAGTATAATGCTTACTTGTGTCTTTTCATCCATGACTGCTCCGTGCATCTCAACTTCATGGAGTACACTGATCATGTTCAAGACATGCTCACACACAGATTGACCTTTCTTCATCTTAGCATTCATGTAGGTTCTAGTAGCCTCATGATGACTTTGATAAGATTAGCGCCCAAACATTTCTTTAAGAGATTCTAGTATCTCAAAAGCAGTTTCCATGGATTCATGCTTTGTTCGTAAGACATCACTCATGCTTACAAGAATATAGCACTTAGCTTTGTTATTGGATTGAATCTATGCATCATATTTGTCCCGAATATGTTTCGGGGCAGTGGCGCCAGGTTCTTCAAGACATTCCTCATTTAGGACAAACTTGTTGTTTTCGCTAACCAACAACAAATTCATATTTGATTTCCATTTTGTGAAGTTATCACCAGTTAATTTTTCTTGTGCAATTAAAGCAGTGATTGGATTACCAGAGATAGACATTTTTTGAATAAAATAAAAAAATACAAATATTATTATATTTAGAAAAATAAATATCAATGTATCGGAAATTAAACGTGATGCATAAACACAATTAAAACACATAAAATAAAGTTTAATTTCCGCACGATAAAACTTTCTAACAATTAAAGTGCCGCCTTAGGGTCAGTCAAATTAATCTTAGAGAATTTATAAGACATTCTTATCTTTATTGTTTAAAACTTAAAATAACTCATTATTTTCTCTTTTAAACATTAAAGTACCGCTTAGTTTGGTCAAGTTATGATTATCCACTGCAAAAGCTTAATCATAACTTTGTAAGTATAACCCATTATTTCGGAGTTCATGACTTAACTTAGGACATGCCGCCTTAGGGTCGGTCAAACTAAAATACATCATTAGTTCCTATCTTTGTAAGAAATATAACCTTGCTATTGACATGTCTAGACACTTTCCTTAGGGGGGCGGAAACAAAGCCATCACAAGGCGCTATTCATATCTCACGATGTTATATTAATAATGGAGACCACAAGTTATGTTGAGTTACCAACCTTCTCCCACTCACTATTTTGAAATAAGTGTTTTTAACCTAATTAATTCCAAATTAATTATAGATTCTTTAAACTTTATGAACATAATTAAAATTGGTAATAAAGCATGTTTCTAGGTCATATCCAATTTTAAATTACCAATTATATTCATCTAAACTTTACTAAAAAAACAATTTTAAAATAAATTCGGTTTAAAGAAATTAAGTCATAAAGACTTAACAAAAACGGTGTGATATTTTACCAAGTTTTCAAAGAATAAAACTAAGTAATTTGTATGCAATTGGTTTCGCAAAACAAATCATATAAACATATAGGACAATCCTAATAATCATGTTTCTACCAATGAGATGCATGATAATAACTGTGTGAGTTTTTTTTATGTATGACACAACATGCATGAACATATTATCAATCACATGAAAACAATTATTTAAATAAATAAACAATAAATGTTGAACCGGGTGCTTTTGAGTATTTCTAATTTTACAGCCTCTTTATAAAATCAAAATAAAATAAAAACCGCCTTGATCTCCATCGGGCTTTTTCACTTTACTTTTGATAGGATATGTGTCGTTGATCCAGAATAATAATAAGAAAATAATTTTCTAATTATCTTGATTAATTAAAACAAAACTTTTAAATAATCATAATTTTATTTTCCACTAATTAAAATAACTTTTAATTAAAAAACAGAAATAAATTTAATTAAAATCTGTTATTTTGAATTTTTTTTAAATAAGATATTAAGAAAAAAGTTTGTTAGGATAACAAAAATATCTCATTATTTAAATATCAAATTTCTAACAAATAGAATATTTAACATTTTCAAATTTAAAAAAAAAATAACAGATTAATTTCAGAAAAATTAAAAAAAACTCTAGACCAGTAAGACGGGGACACGTGGCACTGAAATGTGTTGTTGGGGCCCACTATATGGATCCGTACGGACGAGTTCGTACGGCGTCCCCAGCAGCAGCTCGAAGGATGGCCTCGGAGGAACGATGGCTGAATTCTAAATCCTGGGCTCCGTTTTGACTTTGTGTGATTGGAATTACAATTTTATGATTTCAAAAACCAAATAAAATTACATAAATCCTATGCCCCTTAATGGCTTACACAATGATCTAATCATGAACAAATCCTAACCCAAAAACACCATACAATTAACGATTCAACATTCTCATGCATTCAATCATATTAAGCCATCCATTCATTCATCATAATTAAATAAATGCATAAAACTAAACCCACACAAATTCAATATATATATATATATGAACCTCGCTCTGATACCATTTGTTGGTATTTATAGATCAAATTAGAGATTATACATAGCGGAACAACAATCAAAATTATTAATTTAACCCCACAAGATTTCTAGATCTACTTCTTCACATACATATATATATATATTGAATCAAAGAGATGAATAAAAAAATTACCTCAAGTCCTTCCTTGTTGCTATCTTTTTGTACGGCAAAATCCTTGAGATCTCACACCAAGATCTTCCAAAATGTTCTCAACACACAAAGAACGAGCGTGGGCTCGTTATACAAAACAATAGACAAAATCTATTTATCAGATGTTCTCAACACATAAGATCTAATAAAGTTTGGACTTAAATTTGTGAAGAACAGTGACCTATGCTTGTAGCACTGTTCTATTTCTCTCAGGGAGATTTCATGATATATTTTCTATTTCTGAAAGGTATCGCTCTGAAAAACTGATCTCCTTTATTTAATATATCCAATATATATTAAAATAAATAATATTAGTTATTTTAAACAATTTAAAAATAACTAATCAGTTATTAGATTTTTGTTTAAATAATAATATTTTAATCATATTAAAATATCTCATTATTTATTTAATATTTAAATAACTAAAATTGTTGAACCAAGATTCCTCTGGAATCTTCTTGTGCGTGTATCACAGTGTTTGTGCACTGTGCTACACGCTCAACCCATGGCAGGGAAGGTATGTGATTTTCTCAATTTTCATCATTATTTAAATACCAAAAATCTCAAAAATAAATTAATTCAAAATTAATTATATTTTTTGTTAAATAAAATAATTAATTAATTCTCAATTAATTAATTACACATAATTATACAATAATTATGCGTAGTGCATAGAAAAATATTTTACTTATCAAATAAGTCATTTTGCCCATTTTTGTATTTATCTTTGTCAGTGTTTGTTTGAGCCATTTCGGGGACCCTATAACATTAAGCTCAAATAAATTAAAACTAAATAATTAAAATCTTTAATCATAATAGTTAATTTATTAATTCTGATATTTCTCCACTATAAATTTAGAATTGAACTCTTTATGTTATAGATGTACTTTTACAGAAATCTTATTTTAAGTTATCCATTGATATAACCATCTTACAATAGTTCAACCCTCTAATTAATTAGTTCATAAATTAGAATGGAAGAATTACCATTTTACCCTTCTAATTTACTTCTTATTCCTTAAGTATCATTAATTCACTAGTGAATAATTAATCTATAATCTAATTATAGATTTGAGCTCGAAATCATTCAGTTCCAGAATTAACCCTTAAGAGAACCAATAAACGATTCGTTAGGAAAAATTAGATTCCGTATTGCTGATACATGTTCCCAGCCATCCATGATATTAAATCTCCAAAACAAAAGTCATTATCCTCAATCTATGAAGAGACCTTAACGAATGAATCAAAGGATTTAATAAACATAAACAGGAGTTCATGAACACTCAGGATTTAGGTTGATCTATAAATGATCATCAGTTATGATATGAATTACAAATCATTATTATTAAATGGTTTTTGGATAAAGACTTTTATTCATATTGATCATTGTCATATATAATCATATTATATAAAGCACCTTTACCGAGATGTCTTACCACATCAATAATCTGATTCTAGATTATTTGTATCAATATGATACTCAGTAAGCCGTACTTACAACCCTAATTAAAGAATTCCATAACTTCAATTTGTTGTTGATTATTTTTATTCACTCATGTGATCATAATTCTCTAGTACTAATATAAGATCACATTCTCAATAATGAATATGAAAATTTTCTGATATTTAGAAAAAAAAAATTATTCAAACAATAATTTAATAATCTAAATATAACAATAATAGACCATTGTATTTATTTATTCATTGAAATAATAAATGTATGTGTTGAAATGGTTGAAGATTAATTTTAAAGGTGAACAATAATTACTACTTAATGTTTTATTTTTCTTTTTGATATTATACAAACTATTGTTAGAGGAGATTTAATATATAAGATATTCATGCTTAAAGAAGTAGGTTCTGAGATAACATTGTGTGATGCGGAGATAACAGAAGGTTGAGAACATGTGTGTCTTAGTGAAGTTGGTTCTGCGAATTTTTGTGCTGCAGTGGTTTATGCACGAAATTATGCATGTTGATTGTTGTGTTTGTTTGAATTGAATTTATAAGTAGTAATAATTTAGGATATGCTATAGATATAGAGGAAACTCTCTCCAATTTTTTAAAAGGTTAATATATTGATTGAATTCATGCATGACAAATTTAAGAAAGAAGTCTTTATCTTAAAAGTTGTATTGTTGTGGACTGTTAATGATTTCCCGGCATATGGTAATCTGTCAGGGTTAACATAAAAGGTCACCAGGGGTGTCCAATAAGTTTCACTAACACATGGGTGCGTCATTTGCCGAATGGGCAAAAAATGTGGTTTTTATGTATTAAGATATATTTATGATCTTGTAAATGCATCGAATCCGGTAGAAATTATCAAAAAGAAAGTATATTATATTTTGTAATTTTTTTGTTTAAGAAAAGCTATATATAGTACTTAATCATCTAATTTATATTTACTTGTCAATTATGTAGTGGCTTGACAAAAATGTATTCTGCGTCAAGGATGACATGCTCTCACTACAAATCGACTGGTTAGCAAGATTTATGTCATTTATTTATGAAGTCTAATTTTTCTTATGTGTAACTTACTAACTTGATTCGTATGTTCTTATTAATTTTTCTTATGTATGTATATTGAACTACTTATGTATATATATAAATGATATCTTTTAATTAGTAATGATATGTGAATATTTTTCTTAATTTTAAATTATACATTATGTTTATTTAGATAATAATTTATTAAATTACGTATATAAGAATATGTTAAATGTTATATTATTATAAAAATTTATTTATATAAAATATGGTATTTTATATTAAAAAAATTTAAATATAATTTTGTATTGAATATAGTATTATTAATGTAATTTTATTGTTATAAAAAAATTAATATGAAATCAAATTATATATGAAAAGAAAACAAAAATAATTAAATATGAAAAAACCGCAGTGAAAAGTAGCACTTTTCTCCGCAGTTTTTTGTAAACTTTTCTCTGAGGTCGAATATACTGCGGTTCCTATTACTCCAAAAAACTGCATTTTATTAAGGAAAAAAACTGCGAAGGAAGCCATATTTTGTAGTAGTGGGAATGACAGTTTTCTTAGACTCGCTTTCCTTTGGATACAGTTTAGATCTAATACCCATATATTTTAAATCAAGACGTGCATACTGTCTTTATTTTTTTGCATCTAAACTCAATAATGTCCCAATCAAACTTTCACATACATTCTTTTCAATATGCATCACATCAAGATTGTGTTGTAATAAATAATCTTTCCAGTATGGCAAATAAAAAATATACTCTTTTTCTTCCAACTGTATTGCAATGAAGGATTAACCACTATCTTCCCAAATTTAAGATGGTAGCCTGCTAACATATCCAATATTATAGAACCGCTTAATGGTGTTGGAGCCATTCTTTTCTCTTTTGTGCCTTCAAAAGACTTTTCATCATTTCTAAACGGGTCGTTGTTTTCTAACCAGCTTCGCTGTCCCACATAACAATGTTTTTTGCTATACTTCAACCATAAAGAATAAGTGTCTTGATGACAAGATAGGCACGCATATTTTCCTTTCTTGCTCCATCCTGATAAGTTTGCATATGCTGGAAAGTCACTGATAGTCCATAATAGTGATGCCCGCATATTAAAGTTTTTTTTGGTAGATGCATCAAAAGTTTCAACTCCAGCTTCCCATAACTCCTTTAACATTTCAACTGTGGCTTTAGATATACATCAATAATATTTCCACGTGTGTTTGGACTAGGTATGAACAAAGACATAATGAAATTAGGTTGTTTCATACACATCCACAAAGGAAGATTATATAGTATCAAAATAATTATCTATGTACTATGGCGTACACTTAATGTTTTGAAAGGATTCATTCCATCAGAAGCTAGACCAAGTCTGGCATTTCGAGGATCTGAAGCGAAATCCTTATGGTTGTGATCAAAAGTCACCCATGCTGGAGAATTACTTGCGTGTCTCATACAACCATCACTTGTACGATCTTGTTTATGATGTCAAGTCATAAAATTAGAAGTTTGAATGACATAAATAATCTTCGTAATCTTGGTATCAATGGAAAGTAGTGAAAGACTTTAGCTTCACTCCTAATTTGATAATTAAAATATCAAGTTATTATACTCTAGAAAGTATAAATCAGGTAAAAGGAAAATAGTCTTATTTTGATTTTTACAATGTCAAGTTACTCTAATCTAGAGAAAGTATAAGACTAATAAAAGAAAAAAAGTGTTATATGTAACGTACCTTGGTGTAGAGCATACTTTACATTCAGTGTCATTTGCATGTTCTTTTCTATATAACATGCAATCTTTTAGACATGCATAATTTTTTTCTTAATCAAGTGCTAGGGCATTGATTAATTATTTGGCCTCATAAAAAGAATTGGGTAATGTTTCACCTTTAGGTGATGCTTTTTTGAATAAGTCAAGTACCTTGTCAAACGATTTGTCGCTCCATCCACAAATGCCCTTAATATGAAATACTTGAATAACAAACGAGAGCTTTTTAAAACTCATACAACCTGGGCAAAGTTCTTTCTTTGCATCTTTTATCAAATTTTAAAATTCTTTTGCTTTTGCATTTGGTTCATTGCCTTCACCATGAAGATTATCATTTTTAATTTCACATTCGCCGTCTCCAATATTTTTTCCAACTGCATCGTATACAATTCCTTTCATATCAATGGTATAATTTGACTCATGAGTATCACTAGGAGTGTCAACATTTTGCATAGCACGCGAAGAAGTTTCTCTGTGCAATACCCATTTAGTGTAACCATCTAAAAATTCATTGCATATCAAATGTTCAAATGCAATTGTGCGAGTGACAAGTGTAATAAGATCGCAATTTACACAGGGACATACCATATTTTCTTCATGACTTGTATTTTTAAAATCAAAATCAATGAAAAAATTAACTCCTTCTTGGTATGAATCACTTAATCTATAATTTTATTCGGTATTGAATTTTGAAAACTATAGATATGGAAGCTCAAGTGGCAAAGATCTTAGTGGAAGAACAAATGCAATTGATGACAATTCAAACCTTAAAATGATCTTAATATTTCAAGTGATTCTTCTTTTTCTTCCATACATTATATGTTTGAAATTCCTCAAAGTTAATGAATCTGATACAAACATTTAGACATAAATGCATTTAGATTTTTGAAAATTAGATATTCTATTAAGTTGTGTTATTGCTTTCTTTTTTAATGAATGAGTTTGAGAATTACTCATATTTTATTGTTCTTTCCATATGGGATTTGTGTTGTAGAAACTTTTTCAAAAATCAAACTTTTGTGTTCTTTCCATATGGGATTCTTTGTCTTTGCTTGGTAACTTTTCCAAATTGTTTCTTCTAGCTACTTGCTTAGTTACTGCTAGGGAACTTATCAAATTTTTATGGATAAACAAATTACTGTCAGGGACACTCATAATAGCGAGAATTCTTCTCTATGCGGATCCTTTAAACTTTGTTGGCCTCTATATCCAAAAAATAATGGATCAATCTAATTCTTATTTTAACTATTCAGTCCATTATATGCCTGAAGAAAAGCTTCTACAATTACATTAGAGTCCACAAACTTAGCTTCCTGTGGTAGATAAAGACAGCTCCCACCCCATTGATTTCATCTCTAAATACACAACTTTATAGCCAATTGAATAACAATAATTATTTTAGCATATAACATTATTCTTAGGCTGAAAGCTCATAAACATTAATATATTAGTAATCTAATCAATTATCTAACCTTAGGCTTCCTTATATATATATATATAAATACCTAATTATGTAAATTGTAGCTCCAAACAATGGTCTTATTCCAAATAATTCAGATTGAAGAAACAAGTATATAACACTAGTAAAGTTATTGTATACGATTTCATTCCAAATCCCCAATAATTTAGATATCTAGACTTTACTAAACCAGTCGGTCCTTATGTGAATATCCCCAAGAACTAAGCTTTCTGTAACCATTTTCAATAGCTGACATTTTAAAGTTTTTAATTGATATCTTAGCAATAGTTAGGTGGCCAAACCTATGATAGTGTAACAATGTATTTTGCTAGAGTTTTTGTGTATGTATATGTATATATGGAAGATTTTTTAATGGTTACTACCTATGAATGAGTACTAACAATTATGATGATGTGACAACAAGGGCATGAAACTTCTCAAAGATCTCAATTCTACAATGAGAATATCAATGGTGACTATGTTGGGCTCAACCAACATGAAGATCTTGAATATAAATTTCAATATTTAAATATATTTTTATTTAAATTAAATACAATATTAATGTTATTTGGAATAAATTTTGGCTAATTTCCAATGTAATAATTTTAATATTAATTTATTGAAATTATATTTTATATTAAATAAAATATTTGGAATAAATTTGGTATATATCACTAAAAGATTGTTACATCATTTTTATTAATTTTACTAATTAAAAAGCAAAAAAAAAATCTTAATAAATTCGTGCATTTCAAAATTAGTGACTTTTTTTAAAGAGAATTTGGAGAATTAGTGTGACAATTTGATGGTCTAATTTATAGCCACCCCATTCATTTTTCAATTAATATATAATAATAATTTCCTATTATCATCACTCTTTAGTTATTTCATTTTTTCAATTTAATAATTAAATAATAAATCTTCTTCTTAATGATCACACTAATTTTGAAATTAGTGTGTAGTGAGAAAATTATATTTTAAATTCACAACCTCAATCTTCTTTTTAGTTAATAATTTCTTTTGTAAATGCTAAAATCTATTTACTTTTGTATTCGAAATTAGTGTGTATTGATAACAATTTTATTAAAATTGCTCATTTTTTTAATTTAATAATTAAAAAATATGATTTTTTTTCTTAATTATTATATTAATTTCCAAATTAGTGTGTACATTATTATTTATTAAGAACTTCTATTGCCAAATTATTGTATCATAAAGCAGTTAAAAATTACATATTCAAACAGTAATTCATGTATTAAAATTACAAAATCAAAATGAAATGAATAAATTTATTGAAATTTCCCCCTAAATTTCAAAATTACTTGTAAGAAGACATGAAAGTATTATTTGCATTAATTTAGCAATAAGTGTTAATAATTTATAAGTGTATCATATTTGGCAAAATAGGACCACTAATTTAGAAACTTAACAAGCAAAATAGTTATATCTTCTAAAAATGACAAAAAAATATTTTATATTTTGTTGACGCCGCTTTTTGTTAACTTAAATTGTAGAGCAATTAAACAATATGAACTACGGTGTGAATGAATAATATAGTGGAACAATAAGATTTTTACGTGGTTCAGCAGTTAAATCTGTCTAGTCCACGAGTCTTTGTTATTAAGACTTGGAGTTTTCTGGAAATCTTTCAGAGATGAATTACCTAGAATTTTCTCTCAAGATATCAGATGATCCGTCCTTTACAAGTGATCATTACCTCTCTATTTATAGAGAGGTTACAGAATTCATTCCCACATATTTCGGGAAGATACTCTGCATATAAATTCAAGTAATTACATTAAGTGTTGTAACTCCTATATACAAGGAAACGTCCCGTGAAGACCCAGAAACGGATAACAAACTTGTTAATATTCCCTTAATGTTGGGATGTTACACCAATAAATATATTTAAACATACAAAACGCGTTACATCAGATGACTCATCGAATCTTTGAGGTTAGCAACCAACATCGTGTCATTCAAGACTTACGGTCATGTTACGAACTGACCATATTATTCCAAGACCTGCTCGGAGCAGATAAATACCATTGAGGCTGTCACATTCGAGCCTGTTCTTTTTTAAGCTCGGACTACTCGATTCGAAGGCACTCAATAACGGATGTATCCCGATGCTATGCCCTTTCGAGCCTAGAAAGAATCTCGAGGTTACATGTCTTCGAGATTGCTATCTTACATCGGAGGTTTTACAACTGGACCATAAACATGTATTTCATATATCTCGAGCTCATACTTGACGAGTCCAGCTTTCGAGGTCATAATTTCTAGTCTCGAAATCTGGGTGTAACATTTTTAATTGGAAAAATAATGTCGAAATATATTATGTTCAAAATAAAAATTAGTGTATTATTATAAATTGAAATTTTGAATTCACAACCACTCAAATTATGTATTTTATAACTATATATTAAACTTAATACCTAATATTTATTATTTATATTTGTATACGTAGATCCTAATATTTCTTACATTAATATTACAATTTTGGTAAATACCTAAGTTTAATAATAGTTTTTTTAATTAATGTGAAATAGTGAGGTAGTCTACATTTTTATAAGGATGAGTTCAATAGACATATTTTTACACACATTTATACATTAGCTTTTTACCATTAGATATTTCTTGATCTAATGGTCAAGATTATAGCACATATTAGTATTTGTTGACCCTTGATTTGATCAACGACACAGAGTCTAATAAAACGATAGAAATTAGATGAATTCAAGTCAAGAAGATAAATGACACAATGATTTAGAGTGGTTCAACCCCAAGTGATGGTAATGACCTACGTCCACTTAGTGTTTTTATTACTGTAATGAGAACCTGCGATCAGTAAACAATGGTTTACCAAGTTTCACAAGCTCAGTAATAGATACAAAGAATTGTGTAAAAATAATAACTTTATTTCTTGGTTCAAAGATCCCTCACACGAGCCCTTTGAGTCTTCTTTATAGGCTCAAGGATCTTTCTATGGGTCAATGAACATGGATTACATTTAATACAAACATATCTGAATAATAATGGAAATTACACTTTTTACATAAATGCAAGACCAAATATATGATATACTGCGACTAGCTCTGGTCGCCTATGAAACATGCCTTCTGCGGTACGAATTCTTCTCTGGTTGATGGTCGACGAGAATGTAACCACTTAAATAGTCACGCACATCCCACGTGCGTACTAATCCGGCCACGTCAGCAAGTAAATCTTTTTTGAGTAAACAATATTAATTAGAAAAAATAAAACCTAATAACTTCAAAAAAGATAAAATTAGCAAGCAAATATTAATTAACAACAAATATATATGACAAAAATAATATTTTCAAAAGCATGAAAGAAAATAAGAAAAAAGCTGAAAGAATGGAGCTAATTTTTAAAATTTTAAAATAAGTAATTATTATCAAAACTTATATTACAGTATTAGTAATAAATATATTGTCTATTTTTTATAACTCATATATTGTTCATATATGTTTTGAATTTCCTCGATTAAAAAGAAAAATATATATTAATAGTGACATATGTGAATATAGTATGCAAAATGTTAGCATTTAATTATTATTATTATTATTATTATTATTATTATTATTATTATTTAAGCATTGATACACACATATTTTAATAATAGTGTTTAGATATTAATATATTTGCATCGATTCTATTAACGAAAAAATATGGACGGTAAATTTTTGTGTCATTATAAATTTATTTGAAATCCTATTCATAACCTTTTCATTCAATTATAAATAAATATATATATAAATGGAATTTTATTGATATTAATACATGCCTTAATTTCAGCCATTAGATTAAGTTTTATCTAATTTCAACCATGAACTTTTCCAAATGAGATGATGAAATTATTGGTTATTGATAGGAGAAACATCACCACTCCTTTCGATTTTGCTCTTTTTAAGTGGAGACTCTACTTCGTGTCATTACAGATATCATGTTGACACATTTCAAACTACGTCACCATCATTGAAACGAGAAGGTGGAGAGTTATTAATATGTTGAATGAGAAATGAGAAACGTTATTAATAGACACGGTCGATGATTGTGCAAGAAACTTAATTTTTTTTTTTGTAAAATAGATTATTTCAGTATTGTACTGTGTTATATGTGATGATTGTACAATTTTTTTAGAATGGAACCATACATGAAAAAAACAGTCATTAAATAATTTATTCAATTTTAATTTCCAAATAAATCAAGTAGCTACCCATTTTAATTACAAGCATTTTTTATTACTTGTAAAAAAACACACACAGGCTATTATTTGCAATTTTTGGCCATTAATGTGTAATATGGTAACTTTCAAAAAACATAATTTTTTTTATTATATTTATGTATTAATGCCAAGTGTTACTCCATGACATGTGTAATCACGATGAAATTATGTATATCATAACATAAATTATAAATATTAATGTTATTTGATAGTCATTTTTTTTAATGTTATTACTTATAGTTATGAAATTGATTTTATATTATCTATAATATATTGCATGTGACATTTATTTTTTGAAAATGTTATTCATAATAATAATATAAAAAATTAAATATGAAAATTTATGTTATTTTATACTATTTCTTTTAAATAAATATGACATTAATGTTGTTAAATATAGTTATGAAATTAAGTTTATATTATCAATAATATAGTATGTGTGACATTTATTTTATGAAAACACCCGTCATAATTATAATATAAGAAATTAAATATTTGATATTAGTTTTTTTAATCAAATACGACATTAATGTTGCTACATATAGTTTTGAAATTGAGTTTATACCATCAATAGCATAGTATGTGTGTGTTATACCCAGATTTCGAGCTATAGTAAATATGACATCGAAAGCTGAGTTCGCAATAAATGGTCTCGTGAGGGTTAGGGTATGCTCTAGGATTGTAAATCGAGCTTGCAGAGTACGATACACGACCTCGAGTATCGTGACCTCGAAATGATCTCGAGCTCGAAAGGGAGCTCTGAGAGCACTCTCTTCTTTAGGAACAACTTCGGAGCAGGGGTCTTGAGCTCGACGTACTATCTTGAAAGCCACGTTAGCTCGGGAGATGTCACTGGCTCGGGCAATGATGGGAAACTTGGAAGGCAAAAGCCTTAGAGATACGCGATCGCCGCTTTGAATATCAACAAGTATTATAAACATGAGATGTAATCCTCATTTATTAATGTAAATCCCCAAGAATCGTGGGATATTATTTAATCAGTTATGCGTTTCCTGGTCTTCAGGGACGTTTCCTTTTTTATCTGATTATAGGCATTTAAAGCCATTTATTTTATTCACAAAAGAGTAACTACCCAAAATATGTGGGATAGTATTCTGCACCCTTCTCTATAAATAGAGAAGCCATGCACCATTGTAAATGACCGAAATTCTGATCCTTGAGAGAAAACTCTGGAGAATTCATACTAAAGAATTTTTCAGAGATAATCTTAAGATTAATAACAGAGACTCGTGGACTAGGCAGATTTAACTGCTGAACCACGTAAAAAACCGTGTGTTTGATTTGTTTGTACCGTTTGGCCATCGTTATTCATTGTTTTTGTGCTCTTCTTTTATCTGTTGACGAAAAACGGCGTCAACAGTTTGGTGCTTTCATTGAGAGCCTTAAGCATTCATCCCTGAGAGATTCATGGCTGCAAACAATCAGAACACTCCTGAAGAAAATTACCCAAGGCGTCCTGGAAAACAACCAATGGAGAACCCGGATGCTGATGAAAGAAGTGGGTCCTCTGATTCCCGGGGACCACCTCCACAACCAAGGGATGAGGACATGTACTACAATCCTGAGCGTTATGTTCCTATTGTAGAACTGGAAAACCGGCAGTTGAAACAGCTGTTGGCAGAAGCCAACAAACGGAATGAGGAGTTGACTAGGATGGCCGCAGAGGCGCAGGTGGCTCAGCCCCCGCCTCCGCGCGAAAACCAAGTCCCTCCTCCAAGGGACGTGCATGTTCCTCCCCGGAGGCCCCGTGGACGTCCACGGAAAGATGCTGCCACAAGGAGGCCGACTCAACCTCCGGCACCAGCAGAGCCATCCGCTCTTTCTAGGCCCCAGAGGAGTACCCGAGCTCGGGTCCCGCCTAATCCGCCTGTGGAAGTGCCTGCAGGAACTGAGAATAAACGAGCTCCTGCCGAGGCTCGGACTCAGGTTCCTGGTAATGCACCGAACGCGACTGACCCATCTCGGGCAAATTCTGGACCCTCTAGGCCGAGGCAAGAGCGACCACCATCGTCGCCCATACGGTTCCCTCCGTCTCCCGTAAGATATCCTTCACCTCCCCGTAGAAACGCTCAACCTATTCGAAATCAGGATCAAGGGCGTACGGGGGATAGACAAGGGCACAGAGAGACTTTCCAGGAGCGGAGAGGCGCACAATCTGAGAGAAGTCAGACGTCCCGGTCTCGCACTGCGGAGACGAGGCGACATGGGAAGAACCCATCGCGAAATGACCGATCAATGAGTTTCACCAGTGATGAGTCCGGAGAGACCAGGTCCGTCAGTAAACACGACCAAGGTCGTAAAAATACTGGAAGCCGCAAGAATCGTCCTAACCTACGAAATCATCTGAATCAGAGCAGGGGGAAGGGAGATCAGACAAATCCGGACCTGAGGAATCACCTGAATGGGCGTAGAGATCCCTCACAAAGACGCGAGCCTGGAATCATGATCAATGATTGTCAATTCCAGACACCACCTAAGGACCCAGTCCAAGAAAGGATCGATCAGCTCGAAAAAGCCTTTAGGCTTTTAAAGAATGAACGAGGGAATGGTCGATACGAAGACTCTGACGAGGAGCTCGAGACGTTTGCTCCCAATATTTCTAACACTCAGTTTCCCCAAGGGTTCCGGATTCCTCACGTCCCAGCGTTTGAGGGAAAAACTGACCCATGTAGCCACCTGAGTACATTCAACACTATTATGAGAGCTAGTAACGTGGGTTACGAGCTCAGGTGCATGTTGTTTCCAACATCATTGGCCGGACCTGCCAAGAGTTGGTTCGAGAAGTACAAGAGACACTCGATAACTTCATGGGATCAGTTGTCTAGGGACTTCAAGAAGCAGTTCCGAGCTATGATGGGAGTCAGACCAGAGGCATCCACTTTGACTAACGTCAGACAACAGCGGGGCGAAACACTGAAAAGCTACCTGACAAGATTTAATCTAGAGGTTGCCCGAGCTCGAGATGTGGATGACAGTGGGCACCTGATGGCTATCCGAGCTGGTGTTTTACCCGGAAGTGCCCTTTGGGATGACATGCAAGGGAAACCGGTGAGGTCAATAACCGAATTTAACAGACGGGCGCAGAGGTTTGTCAATGTAGAGGAGGCGAGGTCAACGCTGAAGGCGACCTCGCAGACCGAAACTACAACGATAAACATTAACTCCGCCTCAGCCTCAGCTGACCCAGCAGCTCCACAGCCTACCTCGGAGAATCCCTCCAAGAGGAAGAAGAGCGAGGGAAATAACCCCGAGGCTGAAGGAGGAAAGAAGAAGAAAGGAGAAAGGTATTTCTCCGTATATAAAGTGCACACCGAGCTCAACGAATCTCGGGAAAACATATACCTGGCTAATGAAAACCAGGTCCCCTTCAGGCGTCCGGACCCAATGAGGAATCAAAAATCCAAGAGGGATTCTAGTAAGTATTGCCGGTTCCACAGAGACACCGGACACACAACTGATGAGTGCCGACAGCTGAAGGACGAGATCGAAGGGTTGATCTCGAGAGGTTATTTCCGGCAGTACGTCAAAAACCAGAATACTGGACAGACTACTGCAAGCCAGAGAATAGCCGCGCCTTCGGCGGCACAGAATAATAACTCCCAATCTCGGGAAGAAGATAGTACCCCGCCGATTGATGGAGAGGACGTAATAACCATCTCGGGAGGGCCTCATCTCGCGGGAGGAGGTACAAATGCTCAAAAGCGATACGTGAATGAGCTGAAGACGGGGGACGGGTCTCCTTATGAACCCGAACCAAGGGCACCAAAGAGCCAAAGAGTAGAAACTCAACCTATAACCTTCACCGAGGAAGATGCCTCCCATGTCCAGTTTCCTCATCATGATCCACTAGTCATCACCCTGCAGCTTGCCAACAAAAGAGTGCGCCGAGTTCTCATAGATAATGGGAGCTCAGTTAACATTCTTTATAAAGCAACACTAGAGAAAATGGGACTCTCCCTTCGCGACCTGAAGGCTTGTGCAACCACTTTGTACGGCTTTTCTGGAGAAGGAACCGCCTGTATGGGGTCCATCGAACTCCCTGTGACCTTGGGAGACTATCCAGTCTCGGTGACCAAGATGATGGAGTTCGCGGTGGTAGAGTTACCATCTGCCTACAATGTACTGCTCGGGAGACTCGCCCTGGTCGGGCTGGGGGCAGTTTCATCTGTAAGGCATCTAGCCCTTAAGTTCCCAACTCCGAGCGGGGTCGGAACATTAAGGGGAGATCAATTGGCAGGAAGAGAGTGTTACAGCATCTCTTTGAGGGGAAAGAAACAAACGAGCGCTCAAGCACTCGTTATCGTACAAAATAAGGACGGGACGGTTTTAGAAATTGACGAGGAAATCGATCCAAGGATTGAGGAGAAAGTTGACCTCGAACCATTGGAAGAGCTCGAAGAAGTTCAGCTCGACGAAGCTGAACCCTCGAAGAAGGTAAAGGTCGGAAAACACCTCCAAGGCGAAGCAAAATAGCAATTAATTTGCTTTCTCAAGAAAAACCAGGATGTCTTCGCATGGTCACACTCAGACATGGTGGGGATAAGCCCAAATGTTGCGAGCCACGCATTGAATATAGACAAAAGCTTTCCCCCGAAGCAACAAAAGCGAAGACAGCTGGACGAGGATAGAAAGAAAGCACTAAAGGAGGAAGTTGACAGGCTGAAAGCAAACAATTTCATCAGGGACGCTTTTTACCCTGACTGGGTAGCCAATCCAGTGTTGGTCCCGAAGCCCAATGGGACGTGGAGAACCTGCATTGACTACTCGGACCTCAACAAGGCCTGCCCGAAAGATTGTTTTCCGCTGCCAAGAATTGACCAACTCGTGGATGCCACGACGAGGCATGGCCGGATGTCGTTCATGGATGCCTATTCTGGATATAACCAGATTCCCATGCATGCCCCCGACCAAGAGCATACAAGTTTCATCACAGATAAAGGGCTCTACTGCTACAATGTCATGCCATTCGGACTCAAGAATGCTGGAGCCACGTACCAGCGGCATGTAAACATGATGTTTTCAGAGCAAATAGGTAACAACATGGAAGTTTACGTTGATGACATGCTTGTAAAGTCTCAACTTAACAAGAACCATGTTGACGACCTCGAAGAGTGCTTTGGCGTACTCAGGAAATACAACATGAAGCTTGTAACGCCCCAAACTCCAGGGACCGTTACGGTGTGCCTTGTAAACAGTGCTAATCGAGTCATTTGGCCAAAATCGTGAACTAAGTATGATTAGCGGTTTAGGGATTAAAAACTTTGGTTAGGATGTAACGTTTCACTAGAACGTTTAATTTATACACTGGGATCCCAAAAATAAGTCTCAGAGTTTATTACAGAAAATATTTACAACAGGCCGTTCTAAGCGGCAAAACAGGGTTCAACCCTAGTTCCACTTTAAACCTCAGCCGTGGCGGACGAGCAGCTGCATATGTACACGTCATCACCTAAGCTCTCCAACTCAAGGATGGTCCAGCTTCCTCTTGCCTTTACCTGCACCACGTAGCACCCGTGATCCGAAGCCCAGCAAGAAAACATAATAAAGCATGATATAATATCAACAGCGATCATAATAACCATTCAGGACTATCAGTCCAAGCAAATAGGTGACAATAGCCAAAAGTCACAATAATGAGCATCGCTCCTTCTAGCCATGTGACGATAGGGTCACCAGGGCTCAACTGATAAGTGATCCTTTCATAAGTTTGATTAGGACAGGTGCAAGGTGAATGGTCACCAACATAACCTTCCTCCTGACTCTAGAGTCGTGCTATGGACAGCGTCCCTTGGCCATGTGACAAACAGTCACCGGGGTCATATACCTTGGCCATAAACATCTGGTCATAGACCAGGCAAGCGCTTATAAGTTCTTCGACCTTAGGGTCGGTCTAGCATTTATGCCATAGAGCCATTCAATGCGTGATTCTCGACTTAAGCTTGTTTAGGACAGGTGCAAGGTGATTAGTCACCAACATAACCTTCCTCACGACTCTAGAGTCGAAACTATGGACAACGTCCCTTAGCCATGTGACAAACGGTCACCGGGGTCATATACCTTGGCTATAGTCATCTGGTCGTAGACCAGGCAAGCGCTTATAAGTTCTTCGACCTTAGGGTCGGTCTGGAATTAATGCCATAGAGCCATTCAATGCGTAATTCTCGACTCTAGAGTCGGTCCCTGACTAGTCAGTGTCTTTCACTAGTAAGACATGCCACCAATCACATATCACATGTTCCACATCCATAAACGAGGCATTTAGCATGCTTACCAAACAGGTAGTAGTGCTATTAGGGCCATGCATAAACACAGAGGCTCAAGCTCTGAACAGTATCATACTCAGTATATAAAGCATGTCCCAAACACTTGTTTCTCATGCATCATATACAATAGATCCAGCAAACTAACATGCATCAATAACAGCCATGCATGTCACGTTTAATAACCAACCAACATGCATCAAGAATAGCCATGCATGTCATACATAATAGTCAACCGACATTCATCAATAATAGCCACGCATGACGTACTCATTAATTAACCAACATGCATCATAATAACCATGCATGTCTCATATACACAGGGTGCAGTTTTCTTACCTCAAAGTCGAGCTAAAACGATTTAAAGAACGACCCTTGAGAACGATCAACCTTTAGTCCTTTAGCGGTCACATAGTCATAACCAAACATAAGGTATCATCAATAAAAATGATCACTGAGGGTTCCCAAACCAAAACCCAGCCCCCGAGACATCAAATACTACTCAACCGGGTACTAGGTCCAACCCCGAGGCCTATGGCTTGAATCCCCAAGCTTAAAAACACATTTTTAGCAAAATTGACCTTAAGGGCCGCGGCCCTCCCCTGCTGCGCTGCGGCGCGCCCTCAAACAGAGAGGGCTCTCCCTCTGCCAGACGCCAAGGGCCGCGGCGCACCCCTGCTGCGCCGCAGCGCCCAGCCCAGAACAGCAAGAACGCCCACGCACGAACCAGTTTTCCCTGTGCGATTTCCTCTCAAACCAGCCCCTCAAACCTTCACAAAACCTCCCTCAAACATGTAATTAAACCCCCACATAACTCCCTTAGCTCACTCACATCAAACCCCAATCAAACCAACACTAAAACCCCCTTTGATTCACACTCCCCACATCAAAACGCTAAGGCTGAAACTAATGATCAAAACAGAGCATGCATAAAAACCAGTGGCTAAAGCTCACCTTGGAACCGGTTTTGGACCTCCCTCACAAGCCAAATCAAGTCTCCACTCCAGCCCTTAAGTTTCCCTAGCTTGAAACTCCACCAAGAACTCAAAAACCCTCAAAGGGTAGGTGAAGGAGATGATGTACGGGAGAAGAGGAAGCAAACCCCTGTTTTGCTCTGTTTATTCCACCACCTTCTACAGCCACTTAAATCTCATATATATCCACCCCCAAAATGACCAATTTGCCCTTGTGTCATCTAAAGTCTTCCAAGTTACTCTAGGGGTAAAGTTGGAACTTTTAGCTTAATCCGTTAATCATAATTAATGCTTCCCAATTCCCGCTAATTTCAATATCCTCAAACACCAACAATTCATATCCCGTTACCCTAAAATCCCCGGTAACGCCATAACCATAAACATCACCCCGAGACTCACCCCGAGCCCCGAGCTTAAACCCGTTATGACTAGACCGAACACTTACATCTCATGATCGTCTCATGTCGATAAGCTCGAACCAATCCACCTTGTAATGTGGCTATATTAAGTAATCACAATCATGCACCCAAAATATACAATTACGCCCACAGTGGCCAAATTACCAAAATACCCTTATAGTAATAAACACTCCCATATGCATGCATCCACCATCATATAATAATATAATTCACGTAAACATGCATATAATCATTAAATAACATAATAAATCAATTATGGCCCTCCCGGCCTCCTAATCAAGGTCCTAAACCTTATTAGGAAATTTGGGGCATTACAACTATCCCCTCCTTACAGAAATTTCGTCCTCGAAATTTACTCAACAGCTCGGAACAAGAATTCCACACGAATGACACAAATTTCCAATTCTCTAGGTCGTTTTCTCGACCTTATCATTCCTATAGCCTTACTATAACCCAAGGTTCCTTCTGTCTAACAGAACCTCATTACTTATGTCACAATCTGAACTGGCTATTCCTTACCGGAATACTTAACCTAACCTTCAGATCCTCATAATCAACCTCATAAGTTCCTTCAGCCCATGCCCCCTGCATGGAAGCGCATAACCCACTGTATACAACTGCCAGTGCCAAAAATAAAACTTATTTAGAGTCACCCTGCTCAGACCCAATCAGGATCCAACTGCTGAAACAAACTAGGGCTTAACTTGTCTTAATTCCTCACCCTTCTCTCATGGTGATACTTTAGAGGAGATACATTCTCCTACCTGGAATTCCACATTCTTATTTTCCAGTTCAATAATACTTTCCCATTTATTCTAAGAAATGAGCAACCAAAATTCAAGCTCCAGCAATCTCATAAATCCCTTGAACCACCTCAGGATCCAGACGTATATATATTACCTTACTCATCTTATAAGATGTTCCTCCAATAATAATTGGATAACCCTCTCTCTCCGATTTACCATCAGTCTGAGAGTAATAAACTGGACTGAGTTCCACTTATATACTCATTGCCTTTCTAACCCTTCCAAAACCTGGAAGTCACAATAAAGTCTTCATCTGATAAAATAGACCTTGAGTTCACGAAGGCTCCCTGCTCTTCTCACAAGGAGACTCAAATATGGATCAGCCGTACTATTCACCTACCCTTACTGATATAGTAACTCACTTGGACTCCCAGTCCACAATGACTTAATGTCAATTCATACCGATCCATCGACCTGGGAATCCCACTGCATAACCCACCGCGATGCTCTCTTATTCCCACTATGAAATACCCAAAGGCTGTAATGGCCTTGCTGTTTCCTGATATTCTGCCTCGACCTGCTAACAGGTTAAGAGCTTTTCACACATCTCATTACTTCCCTCTTCACCTCAGGCCATCACTATAAAATTTCCATATTATGTTACCCTTTCACAATGCCTGAATGAAACAAATAAAAGAATAGCATGAGATTCATCCAGAATCTCCCAGTTAACCTCAATGTCCATCGGATCCCAAGTCCGATCTCTATACCACCATAAATCATGTTTGTCACTATACAACCTTTAGCTAATCCAGCTAAAGCTTTCCATTCAACCTTGCCTGTCTATGGCTCACTTAACCATCTTTCCTTTTATCTTTCTTGAGAGAATAATCTCAAACAATAAACTGGCCACTTGACCTACCAGAAACTTTACTCCAGTTCTGGACAGATTCTTTAATCAACATGTTGCATAGGCAAACACTTTTCTTTATCACCAGGATGTCATAACAATCCACTAACTGATCCTGGTCCATACAGACCCAACACTTTCTTCCCAAGGCACCTGAAATATCTTTACTATCCATGGACCTTCCTGTCCCCAAGGCACTTTTCACTCTTGGCAATTCTCCGCAGAGAAAGCACCACTATTCCATCGTCCAAGACGATCATAAATCCCATTCAAATAAACCTTTGAATGCTTTATTCATCTGACTCACAAACACTTAGTATCAAACAATTCTCAAGATATGCTCAGCACTCGCAGTGCTCTAATCTGATACCAACACAACTCTTTACTTGATTTCCTCACGTTGATCTCTAACTGGTCTTAACCAGATCCAAGATCCACTTCAAAGGATTTCATCTTACCCAGCAATTAAACCTTTAATTCTTATAATTCCACTGAGCCACTCAAAACAATGTTTACATCTGATTCCATCTCTGGTATTAAATCAATCACCAATCTCATATTCTTTTAATAAAAAGAAGGCCTGGCAGACTATCTGGTAACCCATACTCATAACCCACAGACTAATCCAGTCTGTCCTGATCTCACTAACACAATCTAGGTGGTATCCACCACACTGGCTAAGAGTTCCATGCACCACCCTGCACAAACTCCAGCCCTCACATCCGATACCATAAACATATCAAATCCATGCACAGTGCCAATTGTCACAAGACTCTTTGCTCGCAAGCTCAAGAATTACTATACTTCCCTTGCCATTCAATACTGCTCTTTAATTACTTAACCAATCCAAACCCTGGATCAAACCAAAGCCTGTCATAACCAGCTTTATCAAAATCCCCGATGAGTCCTTGCCATAACCCAGCTTATCTCTTAAGTTGCCAATACCATGTTACATTTCCCATCATAACACAACCATGTGACCCACACATACCATCAATATACCCTTCTCTGTATACATACCAACAAAAGAATAACATGGCGCCAAAGCCAAACAACATAATCCACAGCTTAGAACTAGAAAACTGACCTGTCATCCCCGAGGAGCTAGTCTCGGTCTCAGACTCCGATTGCCCCGGGATAAACACTCGAGTTGGAATCGAGCTATCTATCCCCTTTTGCTCAACCTTCTTCCGCACTGGGCAATTCTTCTTACGATGCCCAAACATTCTGCAAAAGAAGCAGGCCTTTGCTCGGCACACTCCAAGGTGATGCCTCTTGCACCGAGTGCATACCGGATATGTCTTCTGACCTTCCTTGCTACCTGTTCCAATAAGTGGAGGTACCACTATCTGAGCTCCATACTCTCCAGCACTTTGCTGCCCAACTACTATACTCTCAACAGCAAGAGCCTTCTCCACCACCTGAGCATAGGTAGAGACTTCATGCACTGGAGCAACTCTAATGCCCTGAGCTATTCCAGGATTCAACCCCTGAATAAACCTTTCCTTCCGAGCCACATCTGTGGGTACCATGTCTAAGGCAAACTTGGCCAACTCATCAAATTTAGTAACATACTCGGTCACTGACGCATTGCCCTGAACAAGATTCATGAACTCATTCATCTTGGCAGTCTTAGCTACATCACAATAATACTTCTCATTAAACAGTTGCCTAAATTCTTTCCAGTCCATCACAGCTGTGTCTCGTGTTTGGGATACTACCTCCCACCATGTCCGGGCATCATCCCGCAGTACACATGTAACACAGATCACTCTATCATGACCTACCAACCCCATACTATCAAGAATGGAGCTGATCATACCTATCCATTGCTGAGCTCCGAATGGATCTAGGCCTCCCTCAAAGATCGGAGGATAAAACCTCAGGAATCTTTCACAGAGCAATTCCCACCTGTTCTCAACCCTAGGCTGAGCTGAAACTGATGCCACCCCTGGCATAGCAAAGGAAGAGGTACTCCCCAACAGACCCCGCTGTTGCTTCAAATACCTGATCTCTTCCTCCTGCCTCTGCAATCTTAATTGCAAATCTGTAAGCGTCTGCTGAACATGCAGAGATGCAGACGAAGAACTAATACCCTGGCTGTAACTCCCAACCCTTGTATAACTATCACCAGGCCTCATAATCTGCCTTGAGTATAAACCTGCTGATTCAATCTGCAGTCAATAACTTGATCCATTAGTCACAATAACCATATCAAGGGCTTTTCCCACGGGATAAACCTTACCACACCACAATCATAAACCACTTGCAGTGCTGCAAACATGCCCATGGCTTTCATACTTTACTCATATTCCCTGCTCTTCCAATACTCAAACCATGCTTCTAACCCCAGCATGCAAAGAACACAATTATATATATATATATTCGCAGAGCAGATAACCATATGATCACAATCATATATACATATATATTCACGGAGCATATAATCAAATAGTCAAGAGCCAGGCTCTATCAGAATCTCATGCTCCCTAGTACAATGTGCACGTAAATCATCCACATTTTATTCATACAGCTATGCACATAGCTACAGAAATATTTACCATTCCTTGAGTGAAGCTATCTTCAGTGATGAGTGTACATGCCCAGCTTGTTCTCAGGAACCATAAACCTTGGCTCGCTCTGATACCAAGTTGTAACGCCCCAAACTCCAAGGACCGTTACGGTGTGCCTTGTAAACAGTGCTAATCGAGTCATTTGGCCAAAATCGTGAACTAAGTATGATTAGCGGTTTAGGGATTAAAAACTTTGGTTAGGATGTAACGTTTCACTAGAACGTTTAATTTATACACTGGGATCCCGAAAATAAGTCTCAGAGTTTATTACAGAAAATATTTACAACAGGTCGTTCTAAGCGGCAAAACAGGGTTCAACCCTAGTTCCACTTTAAACCTCGGCCGTGGCGGACGAGCAGCTGCATATGTACACGTCATCACCTAAGCTCTCCAACTCAAGGATGGTCCAGCTTCCTATTGCCTTTACCTGCACCACGTAGCACCCGTGAGCCGAAGCCCAGCAAGAAAACACAATAAAGCATGATATAATATCAACAACGATCATAATAACCATTCAGGACTATCAGTCCAAGCAAATAGGTGACAATAGCCAAAAGTCACAATAATGAGCATCGCTCCTTTTAGCCATGTGACGATAGGGTCACCAGGGCTCAACTGATAAGTGATCCTTTCATAAGTTTGATTAGAACAGGTGCAAGGTGAATGGTCACCAACATAACCTTCCTCCCGACTCTAGAGTCGTGCTATGGACAGTGTCCCTTGGCCATGTGACAAACAGTCACCGGGGTCATATACCTTGGCCATAAGCATCTGGTCATAGACCAAGAAAGCGCTTATAAGTTCTTCGACCTTAGGGTCGGTCTAGCATTTATGCCATAGAGCCATTCAATGCGTGATTCTTGACTTAAGCTTGTTTAGGACAGGTGCAAGGTGATTAGTCACCAACATAACCTTCCTCACGACTCTAGAGTCGAAACTATGGACAACGTCCCTTAGCCATGTGACAAACGGTCACCGGGGTCATATACCTTGGCTATAGTCATCTGGTCGTAGACCAGGCAAGCGCTTATAAGTTCTTCGACCTTAGGGTCGGTCTGGCATTAATGCCATAGAGCCATTCAATGCGTAATTCTCGACTCTAGAGTCGGTCCCTGACTAGTTAGTGTCTTTCACTAGTAAGACATGCCACCAATCACATATCACATGTTCCACATCCATAAACGAGGCATTTAGCATGCTTACCAAACAGGTAGTAGTGCTATTAGGGCCATGCATAAACACAGAGGCTCAAGCTCTGAACAGTATCATACTCAGTATATAAAGCATGTCCCAAACACATGTTTCTCATGCATCATATGCAATAGATCCAGCAAACTAACATGCATCAATAACAGCCATGCATGTCACGTTTAATAACCAACCAACATGCATCAAGAATAGCCATGCATGTCATACATAATAGTCAACCGACATTCATCAATAATAGCCACGCATGACGTACTCATTAATCAACCAACATGCATCATAATAACCATGCATGTCTCATATACACAGGGTGCAGTTTTCTTACCTCAAAGTCGAGCTAAACCGATTTAAAGAACGACCCTTGAGAACGATCAACCTTTAGTCCTTTAGCAGTCACCTAGTCATAACCAAACATAAGGTATCATCAATAAAAATGATCACTGAGGGTTCCCAAACCAAAACCCAGCCCCCGAGACATCAAATACTACTCAACCGGGTACTAGGTCCAACCCCGAGGCCTATGGCTTGAATCCCCAAGCTTAAAAACACATTTTTAGCAAAATTGACCTTAAGGGCCGCGGCCCTCCCCTGCTGCGCCGCGGCGCGCCCTCAAACAGAGAGGGCTCTCCCTCTGCCAGACGCCAAGGGCCGCGACGCACCCCTGCTGCGCCGCGGCGCCCAGCCCAGAACAGCAAGAACGCCCACGCACGAACCAGTTTTCCCTGTGCGATTTCCTCTCAAACCAGCCCCTCAAACCTTCACAAAACCTCCCTCAAACATGTAATTAAACCCCCACATAACTCCCTTAGCTCACTCACATCAAACCCCAATCAAACCAACACTAAAGCCCCCTTTGATTCACACTCCCCACATCAAAACTCTAAGGCTGAAACTAATGATCAAAACAGAGGATGCATAAAAACCAGTGGCTAAAGCTCACCTTGGAACCGGTTTTGGACCTCCCTCACAAGCCAAATCAAGTCTCCACTCCAGCCCTTAAGTTTCCCTAGCTTGAAACTCCACCAAGAACTCAAAAACCCTCAAAGGGGAGGTGAAGGAGATGATGTACGGGAGAAGAGGAAGCAAACCCCTGTTTTGCTCTGTTTATTCCACCACCTTCTACAGCCACTTAAATCTCATATATATCCACCCCCAAAATGACCAATTTGCCCTTGTGTCATCTAAAGTCTTCCAAGTTACTCTAGGGGTAAAGTTGGAACTTTTAGCTTAATCCGTTAATCATAATTAACGCTTCCCAATTCCCGCTAATTTCAATATCCTCAAACACCAACAATTCATATCCCGTTACCCTAAAATCCCCGGTAACGCCATAACCATAAACATCACCCCGAGACTCACCCCGAGCCCCGAGCTTAAACCCGTTATGACTAGACCGAACACTTACATCTCATGATCGTCTCTTGTCGATAAGCTCGAACCAATCCACCTTGTAATGTGGATGTATTAAGTAATCACAATCATGCACCCAAAATATACAATTACGCCCACAGTGGCCAAATTACCAAAATACCCTTATAGTAATAAACACTCCCATATGCATGCATCCACCATCATATAATAATATAATTCACGTAAACATGCATATAATCATTAAATAACATAATAAATCAATTATGGCCCTCCCGGCCTCCTAATCAAGGTCCTAAACCTTATTAGGAAATTTGGGGCATTACAACTATCCCCTCCTTACAGAAATTTCGTCCTTAAATGGGCTGTTGAGCTCGGACAGTTCGAGATCACTTACCATCCAAGAACGACCATTAAGGCACAAGCCTTGGCAGACTTCATAGTTGAGTGCACTGGTATAGCCGGCGACGAGGTAATAACCACGGCCCACGAGCTGTGGAAACTTTACGTCGACGGCTCGTCAAATGAAAATGGAGCGGGGGCAGGAGTTATTCTGATCACTCCTGCAGGGAGCAAATTTCACTCTGCTTTAAGATTTGGCTTTAAAGCATCTAATAACGAAGCTGAGTACGAGGCTTTACTTGCGGGACTACGAATAGAAAAAGAGCTCAAGGCCAAAGCTATACATTGCTACAGCGACTCCCAGCTCGTGGTTAATCAAATCTTGGGAGAATACCAGGCTCGTGGCACAAGAATGGCAGCTTATCTGGAGAAGGCAAAATCCGCATTGGAGTATTTCGAGTTTTATGCAATCGAACAGGTTCCCCGAGAACAAAACTCAAATGCAGATGCCTTAGCTCGGCTCGCCACTTCCGCCGAAAATGAAGAGCTGAATGTTATACCCATAGAACACCTATCAGCACCCAGCATTACTTAGCCAGACGAGGAAGATGTGTGTATGATTGAAACAGAACCAACCTGGATGAGTCCGATAGTTGATTATCTCGAAAATGGAATTCTTCCAAGAGATCGAAATCAAGCTCGAAGGTTGATGTATCAACTTCCTCGTTACACCATTCTGGACGGAAAGTTATACAGAAGAGGGTACTCCATGCCGTTGCTTAGATGTGTAACTCCTCCCGAGGCTAAGAAGATCATTGAAGAAATTCATGAAGGGTTCTGCGGAGACCATACCGAGGGGCATAGCCTATCCAAGAAGATTATACGCCAAGGATATTTCTGGCCAACCATTAAAACGGACTCCTTCGAGTACGTGAAAAAGTGCGACAAATGCCAGAGATTCGCCATGATACCCCGAGCTCCACCTTCCGAACTGACCATGTTGACATCCCCATGGCCTTTCGCAGTATGGGGCATCGACCTCATAGGCTCACTCCCAACTGGCAAAGGTGGAGTTAAATATGCTGTGGTCGCCGTTGATTACTTCACGAAATGGACGGAGGCTGAACCATTGGCGACCATAACTTCGAAAAAGATCCTTGATTTCGTGGTAAAGAACATCGTATGCCGATATGGAGTACCAAGAAAGATTGTATCTGATAACGGAACCCAGTTTGATTGCGACTTATTCACCAACTTTTGTAACAAGAACGGTATAATAAAGAGTTTTTCGTCAGTGGCTCACCCTCAAGCGAATGGTCAGGTCGAAGCCGTTAACAAAACTCTCAAGAGCTCTCTAAAGAAAAAGTTGGAGGAGGCAAAGGGACGATGGCCCGAGGAATTGCCTCAAGTCCTTTGGGGATATAGGACTACAGCTCGGACTTCAACAGGACATACTCCGTTCTCTCTAGCGTACGGCTGCGAGGCGATGTTGCCCATCGAGGTCGAAATTCCAACGATCCGAACTCAGATTTATGGTCAAAGTTCCAATCATACTCAGCTCAAAGAAACTCTAGACTTGATCGAAGAAAAAAGAGAAGAGGCTCAGCTGAGAAATGCTGCTTACCAGCAACGAACCACGAGATATTTCAATAAAAGGGTCCGAGATCGAAAGTTTGGAGTAGGAGACCTGATTTTGAGACGCGTATTCTTAGCAACCCGAGATCCAGCAGCTGGGGTGCTCGGGCCAAACTGGGAAGGACCATACCAGATAGAATCAGTCATCCGACCTGGCTTATGCAAACTTGCGAGATTAGATGGGAGCCTGATACCACGAGCATGGAATGGTGAACACCTTAGACCATATTATCAATAGTGTAGGAGGTGTTGCCTGTAACCATGAATTTCTATCTGTACTAGTTTGTTTGTTTTTGAATTTCATCAAATAAAAGGTCTGCTTTGTTCCACATGTAATGTATTTTTATTTTTTCAATCTCCCTTAATCTAATAACCTATGGTCACACTCATAGGATATTAAGGGGGCATCATTGGTATACATACCACGAGCTTAAAAAATAATAAATATATATAAAGTATTTGGATGTAACCAAGTACGCGATTTAGATAGTTCGGACATAACCGAATTATCAAAGACAAAGTATTTGGATGTAACCAAGTACGCGATTTAGATAGTTTGGACATAACCGAATTATAAAAAACAAAGTATTTGGACATGACCAAATACGCGAGCTTAGATAGATCGGATATAACCGACCATCAAGAACCTAAAACATTTGGAGTTAACCAGATATGCAAACACAACAGGTTTGGAACAAACCAGCCAAAAAATTAGTCGATGATAAGTAGGAAACTAAACCTATTTCGAGATAAGTCGAGATCGAGGCTGAAATATCTTAAAGAAAAATAGTTTCGAACTCTTAACCTCGGAGCAAGAACTGAGGATGAGGAAAAGTGACTAAACAAAAAAAGATATAACCAGATCATTCATATTACACACCATATAAGTACTCTTGAGTTCATGGTAAAAGTAATATCCGACCTTGATAAGTAATGAGGTCGGAAGCGGATAATTCGAATAAACTATGCATGAATGCATCGAATTTCGAACCTAAAAATCCAAACTATGTTTGTATAAATAAATAAACATAACCGGTTCATCAATGAAAAAATGTGCAAAATATTTCGAGCCAAGAAATGTAAGCATATAAAAGAATAGTAAAGGGAATTGTATCAGCCCCGTGGGCATAAATTAAAATAATTACAGAAATAAGGGGACGCAGCCTCGAAAACTGATCTCCCTGAGGTCAGATTCAAAGAAGAGGACTCTCCTTGGCCTTCTCAGCATCAGTGGCACCGGACCCCTCAGGACGAATAGCATGACTATCCTCCTGAGCTTCCTCCGAAACAGTGCCCGGAGCAGCCTTTTCCTTCTCGAGCTGCTCAGCCTTCTCCTTCTCAAGCCGTTCAGCCTCTTCCTTCTCGAGCCAAGCATTCCATCGCTCAAGAAACGGCGCCTCGTGGGGACCCAAAAAGCTGGTGTCAAGCTCTTCGTTATAAGCCCACATCCGCTACATGGCTGAGTCAACCGCCGTTTCCTTCTTTTCTTTGTACTCGACAGTAAGGCGAGCTTTGACATCCTCTATAAGGTCGAAGGTGGCGGTCTTGTCCTCCTCGAGCTTCTTATTGGTCTCCCGAAGTTGGGTGTTATCTTTCTTTTGCTCCTCGAGTTCAGTTTTCAGCTTTCCGAGCTCCTTGGCCATTTCCTCACGCTCCTTAACCACTGCCTCGAGCTTAGTATTCGTCGCCTTCAGATCGTCGTTCGCTCTAAGGTGGAGGTCTCTCTCCTCTTGAGCATGAGTCTTGCTCGAATGGATCTCGTTGTTCAGCTCGTAATTGAGCTGGGCAGTGAAGGCAAGAGCCTGAAAAAAGAAAGAAACCACCATTAGTCTCAGGACAGTATGAATGTAAGCAAAAGTAATAAAGAAGGATACTTACCGCGGCAGTGTGTTCGATACTCTTCTCGTACAGGACAGTGCGGTCTCGGGTGCCAGTTAGGCACTGCCACTGAGGAGCCTCGAAACTGCCGTAGCTCTGGCCGATCCGGGACATGACATCCAAAATCAGCGTAGATCCATGAGGTCCGGCAGCGTTATCCACCACATACGAGTCCATATGGGTGGAGATGGTTAGCTTCTGAGCTCGAGAAGTAGAAGGTCTCTTGGCGAGCTGAGCAGAAGACGTTTGACCCGCCACAGGAGGTCGGGATTCGACCACGGCAGGGGTACCAGCTTGCGAGGCCGGTGCCACCGCAGGGACGACAGCCTGTGGGATCGTAGGGGCGCTGATCTGGCCAGTCGGCGTAGTAGCAGAGCTCGAAGCCGGCGGGGGAAGAGGAGGCGTTTTCTTAGATCTCTTGGAGCCTTTCCCCGGCTGGCTGGTCTTCACCGACCCTGCCCTGGGGCGTTTGCTCCTCTTGGCGCTTGCATTGTCGATAAGGGCGTCGAGGTCGGAGTCCATCTTGCCTGCACAAGTCACAACACTAAGTCAGTAAAAGAGAAATTTACAACAAGTAATTTCGGTATCAGACACAGAGTGATATGAAGGAAACCTAACTGGAACTCTCCCCCGAGCTCGAACTTGGGGACCATGAAATTCCCCCATCTTCAGAGGAGGCGGGGGGAGTGTCTTCCCTATAAGTAGGGGATAACCTCGAGAGGTCCCTATAGTCATTGGTCCCGTACTGTACCGCTATCCCATTCCACACCTCGTCCGTGGTGTACATGGTATCATATTTCCCGAGCCCATTATCGAACCTATGGACACAGTTGTCTACCCAACTCCATATGTAGAAGTGGTATCTATCCTGTGGGCACGAGACTAACCTATTGGGCCTGTGTTCTAGTAGTGTGGGGGACCACATCCTCGAAGTAGGGAGGACTTTACCTTCATCTGAGTCCGAGCTCGAGGCTTCATCGTTGTCCTCATTTCCGGACCGCGGAATCCTCAGACGAACTGGGAGTGTTGGCCTTCTCTCTCTCCTCGGAGGAAGAGCGCCTGTGGGCAGGGGCACCTCCTCCCAACGTTCGTATTTTTTATTAGACCAATCAGAGGTTGACTGGCCTTCTCCCAACAACCCACAGGCTCGGAGCTTGCCCTCTTGAAGAAGATACGAAAGGGACCTCCTGCCGTAAGGAAGTCGGAGCAAGGCCTCTCTGTGCTCCCCCATTGCCTTGGTGGGGGAGGGACGCTTAAAATTAGCTGAAAAGTGAAACACATTTCGGCTAAGTACGGTCTTAAGGGCTAAAATTCCGAGCTCAAAAAAAAAATAATAATAAAAGTAACAAGAGTACTTACGAATCCGCCTGAACGAACGATGTCGAGACAGGGACAAACCATCTGTCCAGAAAAAAGCCTTTTTGGAGTCAGGAGGGTGGTTTGGAAGATCTTCAAAAATCTTCGTCTCCTTGGGGTAGCTCGAAAGATAATAAAAACCATCTCCTCCCCGAGCTCGGGAGGGGTTACTTTTCAAACAAAAGAGATATAAGATCTCTTGAGGTGAGGGTCCTTCCCACCCCAGCTCGTGGAACAAGGACCTCAGGGCAGACAACACCCTGTATGAATTGGTGTTGAGTTGGAACGGAGCCAACCCAATGAAATCAGCGAAGTCTCTGAAAAAGGACTTCAAGGGCAGCAGAGCTCCTGCCCTCATATGTTCCTGGCTCCAGGCTGAGTACTTCACACTAACGTCGCAGCCCCCAGGGGCAAAACAGCTCCGTTCATGACTAGCTGGAGCTCGACACTTCAGGGTGTCCAACGAACTAAGGCCATGGAGGGCCAAAATGTCAGTTATTTGGTCGGTGGTGGTAACCGAGCTCTGGTAGTGCTCGGCTTCGAACATCTCCCTCCGAGGCTGTGAGGACGAAGGTTCTGCCATTAAAGAAAATTGGAGTTCCCCTGGAAGATATGCAACCGTGACTTTTAACGCAGGGTCGAGGGGAATTGGCCTAGGTCCTGGGTTGGGCTCCGGATAGATGGCCTCCCGAAGAACTCTTCTCTTCTTTTCAATGACCTCGTCTATCTGACGGCGATAGTGAGCTCGAGTGTCCTCTTGCTCGCGCGCAAGCTCGTATTCTTGTATCCGACGCTGATTCCGGACGAACAGTGATTCTGGGCTCGGAGATTTAGGCTCGTAAGGGATGGCTCGCAATGACCCCCACCGTCTTTCCAGATTCTGTGACATCTAACGAGAAAGAAAAAATGGTGAGGGCCATGCATGCAAGAATCACGAGCTCGATGGTGTGAGCTCGGGGATTTAGGAACAAGAAATTAAATGTTAAGACCCTTACTAAAGAGTCAGAGCGTGTGTCCCACGGGAGAGAAAAGGGAGCGTGGAAGATTTTTTGAAAATCCCGAAATTCAAGGGAAAGAAAGGTGGCGGTTAGCCAGGAATGGCATTCTCGGTTTTCGTGCATTTGTCAAGGACAAGGGTTTTTACCCGAAAACTTATTAGGCAAGAAACATGGCCTAAAATTTTCAAAACCCAGAAAATTGAGACTTTGCTCAAACGTTAAAACTGGATACAAACCAGTGATGCGAAGTCCAGCAGGAGAAGTCTAGAAAACTTGAAAGCCTATCGAAATGAAACCCCCTATCTTATTGTGCTAAGAACGTAAACTAGCATACACAGCAAAAATAGTATAAAAAGAAAAAACAACAGAAATGGCATACTTACACAGTGATGGTGATTGCAGAGAAATCGTCGACTGAAGAAGAGGTTGCAAGAAAGAACTCACTGACTCGAACAGACCAGGATTTCTTTGTTTCTTGGGTCGAGAAAACATGCGCAGGACAGAAGCTTCTTAGGAGAGTCTGGTTTTCTGGTTGTTTTTCTTTTCTTGCTTATGATGAACAAACGTGAAGAAGAAGTTGAAGAGGGGGGGGGGGGGGGGGTCTTGTATATATAGGTGGAAAAATGGAATTAATCGGGAGCGTCGAATGAAATCCTCACTAGATCGAACGGATGGGGATCAATGACAAGAAGGCGCCGAAAATTTGTCAGATGGACGATTGTGGGCATGTTTCCAAGGTACTCAAGTGCCTAAAGTGAGCAATACCCAGCTGACGCGTGTCCATTTTCAAAGGTGTGACGGTACAGTTCTCAGAGAAAGTAGTTCAAAAGTTTCCTTCTCTTAGGATTCGAACAAATACTTTTGAGGGGGCAAGATGTTATACCCAGATTTCGAGCTATAGTAAATATGACCTCGAAAGCTGAGTTCGCAATAAATGGTCTCGTGAGGGTTAGGGTATGCTCTAGGATTGCTAAATTTATCTGTTGACGAAAAACGGCGTCAACAGTGTGTTTGCTAAATTTAAAATACCATATTATGTGTGATATTTAAATTTGTAGTCAAAATTTTAGTATTGTAATGCTTAACAAAATCACTCTTATAACCTTTTTGAACGTATAGGTGAACTTTGAGACTGTAGTGGTAGGAATGGTGACCTCGGTGACAAGAGATCGATCAAGTCCCACACAATACAAATCATACCACTGGCGACTGGGACTGTTTGGGTCAAAGTGTTAGAATAGTGACTTTAATAAGTCACATATGGATTTCATACTTATGCATCACCTCGCACAAAATAGACCTATTGGATACAAAATGAACAGTTCGATTGAGGTCTTTTCCCACATACTACAATCGTACCACTATTAAGACATTGTACCTATATGGGTAAAATAGTACAACTTGGATGTAACACTTAAATATTATCTTGAACAAAATAAAAATATTGGAGATAAAATGAAACGTTCGATTGAGCTCCTGTAAGTGAGATGACCACTCATACCACTAATACCTCGATCGAGCTCTTGTCAACCAGACCATCATTTGTATTGCTAGTCTTAGAGTTCACTTAAATGTTTGAAATTGATATAATAGTGAATTTTGTAAGCGTTAAAATATGAAAATTTGAATTAGAAATTACAATGTCACAAATAATATAGTATTTTAAATTTATCAAACACACATATTATGGTATAGATAATATAAAGTTGATTTAATAAATATTATATATTTTTTAAAATAATAATAACATATTTAATTTTTTTTATATTATTATTTTCACTAATATTTTCGAAAATAATATGTCACACATATTATAATATAAGCTCAATTTTATAACTATATGTAACAACATTAATATCATATTATGTATTATAAAAAAAATAATTTTTTTTATTATGTTTAAGACTATTTTTTTGATAAAATAAATATCACACATACTACAATATAACTAATATATTGTAGTATTAAAATTCACCATTATATGTAACAACATATATATCATTTATCAAATAACAAAAATATTTAATTTCTTAATTATATATATATGATTAATGTTATTATAAAGTCAATGGTGTAGATAATATAAACTCATATGTAACAATTTTATGGAATATTTGCAAAAAAAAGTACGAAATAACATAAATTGTAATAACACATAGTACTTGATTAATTTGGAAAGTTACAATTGGATTATTTATATATTATGTCTTTATTTTTTTAATAATTAACTTGTTTTATTATTCTATGCAATAAACACTTCACAATTTCTTCAAAAACAAACAAACAAACACACCCCCACACAAAACTGAGATTCTATATTATTTTACTCAACAAAAAAAAAACAAGTTTCATCCACAATCACCAACTATGTCTATGATTAACATTTCTGATACAACCTATTCTAAAAATAAGAAACCTCTCCATCTTCTTAGTCCAATGATCGTGATAGAGTTCGTGATGTGTTACTCTGTGACATGTGTAATGACGATGAAGTAGAGTCCTCACCGAAGAAGATAAAGATTGAACCAATTAGTGATGATGAGAAAGATGTCAAGTCGTGTGATGTTTCTCCTGGTGCACCTAGAATTTATTCTCTTTTTTTAAAGATTTTGATAACAGTATCAATCATATGATTGAAATGAATAAGTTCATGGATGGACTTTTTGAAGAGGTTGCAAAGTTTTCCTCAATTTATTTTTTTTAATATGTTTTTTATGAGTTTAATTGTGTTTTGTTAGCATATGTTTCATTATTGTTTGGTGTTATTTAGAACATTGCCTCATTTTATATTATGTTTTTGTTTAAATAATCCATATTAATGAAAGCTTTTTTTTTTCTTATTTGGCCCCTTTATTTTAATAGTTTTCTTATTAAATAAATTATTACGAGACTAACACTGCGATCTTATAAACAAATTCAGGCATATGTTCTTTTCTTATAATTTTTTTTAAGTTATGATGTTATTAAAAATAATGTCAACTAAAAAAACGTAATTAATTCATTTTTGAAAAAAATAATTGTAATTACTTTTCAATGAATAACCTCTATTAAATAAATTGATTACAGATGTAAAAAAAATTATTGCTTTTATATATGGAAACAATAGAATCATAATTTTTCAATATTTATTACAGGCTATTAAATAGACCCAAACAACCCATGACATTAGATCTCAATCAATGTAATGGTTAAAAATAAGTTTAAAAATTGATGTAAAAAATGGCGTGGATTGTGAAAATTGAATGATGATTATATGACAATTTTGATAATTATAGTAATTGGTCAAAATCAAAATTCCAATTTAATTGGGATGTCTTTGATCCTCCTCCGCTATCCATTTGGGGGAAAAAAATTTCTATTAGCTGATTAAGTTACTTAATTCATGTTTTCTCATCCAAAATTGCACACAAAATATCTTATATATTAAGTGCTAATGTAATAATCAAAATATTTTCAATTTTCAGATGAAAGACATTGATTTTTCCACTTAATATGGGGATGCAAATAGATATAAGATTCTTGAAGTTATAGGGAAAGGAAGTTATGGAGTAGTTTGCGCAGCTACTGATACACAAAGAAAATAAATAATGTATTCAAGCATCTCTCCTCAGGCCGTCTCTCTCCACTGCTTTTTTCGAACTCACACTACCAATCAAGACAAGTCTGATGCTTCACAAGTCAAAATGCAACAAGCTTAGTCACCGCAAATAAACATGGTGACCAAACAACCTTCTGTGATGGTCGTTGACATGAACACCAATCCATACTACCAATTGCAAACGAAGGTCGATTAGATGACTACCATATACTCTAAACTGTTGCATGCGCAATCGCAATTTGACAATAAAGATGATAAAAAACAATAAATAAAGACAATGCATTTCAAAATTTAGTTTAATTAGGTAATATGAATTCCAAAATGATTTTTTTCTCATGGAATGGATAAAAGGAATGAAGAAGAAATAAAGAATGAATATTGGAATGAATCTTAAATAAATTTTTTTAATTTAATAAATATGTGACTGCCATGTCATTAGGTAGCCTTTTAAAAATTTGAAAAAATTAAAATTTATTTTTAGAAATATTAATTAACAACTATAAATATCAACCATTGATTTTAATCCAATGGTTAAAATTAAATTAACCATCTATGGGTAGTAACTATTAAGAGTACACTCATGTATATATATATATATGAGTATATTGTTAAGAAAAAAAGTTTGCAACATAACAAAATAATATTGTTAAGTATATTATTTTTTGCTCCTGATTGTGTGGTATTGTTTGCCTTTTTTTCTTTACTAATTTAGAATTAAGTAAATTACATATAACTACTTTATGTTTTCAAATCTTGAAAACAACTATGGATACATACATGAAATGTAAATTGGCCTCACAAGATAATATAAAATTATTTACATATATGTTGATGAATGATAATGGTGAAGAGAAAACTTGAGGCCTTACACAAATATGTGAAATATGGGAGAACTGTGATGGAGAGAAGAAAAAAACCACTTGCAACAATTTTGGACAGTCATATGATAAAAGTGCAATCAAACTTTCAAGCTTTATTGAGACATTATTACAAGATGAAAAAAAATGCTCCAATTAATTATAAAACTTGGCATGAGGTACCTGCTAAATACAAACTTGGAATGTGGAAAATCAAACATGTATTAATTATTGTTTTCATGATTATTTAATTTAGTATTTTATGTTAAAAGTTGAAGTAAGTATTATGTAATTTAAATATTTGTTTATTGTATTTATTGCTACCTAGTATATTTAAATTTGTGAATATTCAGAGTTTAAATTCTTGTAGGAAAAATTTGAAATTCGTCCTCATGCTAAGAATTGGACTTTCAGAACTTTTGGTAGGAAATTTAGAGCTTGGAAATCTTTTCTTACAAAAACTTATTATTTGAAGAACTTATCTTTTGAGGAGCAAAAGAAATATAAAGACAAACAAGTATATGATGATCAATGAGAGGAACTAGTAAAATATTGGGCAACAGAAAGTACGCGCAATAGTATTTTTCATTCAAACTTTTATTAACTTGCATTATTTTTATTGTATTTCAAGAATTTTTTACGAACTAAATTTTAATCTTTAATATTTGTTTAGATAAAGAGTGCTAAAAAAAAGACTAGACATGCAGGAAAAAAAATACAACCATACATCTAGCACAAAGAGTTTTGCTCACCTTAGAGCATTACAGGTAAAATTTATTTAGTATTTTAACATTAAAATTTGAATATTGTTTCAAAATTAGGTCAATTTCATTGCCTTTTAATTAAAACAATATGTTCTTTTGTAGAAAAAGGATGGTTTAAGTACACCAACACGTGCAACCATGTTCAAAATCTACTACTAAAAAAAAGATAAGAGCATTGCTAACTAGAAAACAAAAGAAGCAATTATAGATCCAATTATTTTTAATTAATGTGTTATTTCTTGCTTGCTAATTTAGTTTAATCTTAACTTACACGTTTACAATATTAAATCAATGATAGTTACATTTACAAGAGAAAGAAGAATTGAATGATGATGAATCAAAAGAAAAGAGTACGAATGACGTTTTTTCTGAAGTTATAGGTAAATAAAAATATGGATCAATTCCCATACATGGATTTGGTGTTTAGCCCATCTGATGTGTGGAAGGATAATTCAACTTGGAGAAGAAAGCAAAATGAGTATGTAGATACTCTGCAGTCAAAAGTAAATGATCCAAAAGATCTCAAGTTCAAATTCTCACTAAGACTATTTTGGGCAAGCAAAATAATGTCAATGAGATATCTACACTTCAGGTTAGTCAAACTACTAATTTTTCATTTATTTTGATTATTGACAATAAGTTGTACTAACTACATTAAATATATTTATGTGCACCATTTACATTGTAATGAAAATGCTACATCTTCACACTTGGTTAAGATTTATTTTATTTTATTGATTTTTAAGTTACTAACCTATAAACTATAAATAGTTATTTTGCTAAATTATTGTTATATATGTAGGACATAAATGCTAATACCTTACATAATAAAGAAACTCAACGTCAACTATTTTTTTCATCTTCAGCATATGATACTTTTGTTGTTGAGGTACTATTACTATATTATCATTTTTTAAAAATAATTAACTGGATCCTCCACTATTGAAATTATTCATTTATAAATGATGCGTGCAGGTTGGAGAAGTAATGAATCTTAAGAGTGTCACTAGTGAGGTTGGAGAAGTAGTCAAATCTTAAGAGTGTCACTAGTGAGCCTGAAATAATTGCTATTGGTATCGTTTTAAGTAGTGATCCATCAAAGGAAGTTGGAGGAAAAAAGCTCGGATCCTTTTTTTTTTCTGATGTTATAGTAAAAGTTCCTATTAAGCCTACTGAACAACTGATTAAATGTCCAACAACATTTTAAGACAATTGGTCAAGTTATTGGAGCGCCTATTACATGGCCAACAACATTTTTGATAAGTTAAATAAAAAAATTAGAATAATTGTCTTCCATTAAATGTCATTATATATGTGTGTATATAAATAATTAAATATGCTTGTTATTCTCTTGCAGGTTCCAAGGGAATTAGATACACAATTTGGTGACTCAATGCTATGATTTTATGTTGTAGAAATTAAACTCATGTATGTATTTTTTTTTATAGGTGTTTATAATATTTCATTGTTTTTGTATATAGAAGTTTCATTATTGTTGTTGTTTTAAGAGATGTTATTTTGCTACAATTATGTATTATTTATAATAGTTATCAGACTTTGTTGTTGATTAATATGATATATTTGTGAATATTATTGAAGTTAAATTTGTATAAAAATATTTCAAAATAAAAAAAAATATTTAATACATGAAAAATAAAATAGAGGATTTATATGTCAAATATGTACTTAATATTCTTTTAAATATATTAAAAATATACTTTAATTACACTTTTACAAATGTCACTAAAATTATTTTTAATATAAAGAATAAATATAAAATTTATTATAATAAATAATATAGTAAAATTTGAAAATTTTATTAATTATTATTTAGTAACATTTTTAAATGTCATTAAAAAATTACTATAGTTACATTTAAAAATATCACTCGCTTTTACTCGCATTCGCATATCTTACATTTACTATAAATGTCACAAAAGTATAAATGTTAACATACAATAATCACATACACATCATCTATTTATAGTATTAATATAATTAAAAAAGAGAAAGTTGTAAATAATTTAAATATATATTAAATAAATAAATGAGGTGTCTTAAACTAATTAGTAAGACTGTCCCCAATTTCCTATCCCCTCCATGCCCCACCAATTATTTTAAGACACATCATCTATTTATAGTATTAATATAATTAAAAGAAGAGAAAGTTGTAAATAATTTAAATATATATTAAATAAATAAATGAGGTGTCTTAAACTAATTAGTGGGACATGGAAAAAAAAAAAAGGTGGAATGCTATATTTAGCCTATCTTATAAAAGTTCTAACTCTAATGGTATTCCAAAAAATATGCCAACGGTACACAAAAATATTAATTTTGTGGGAAAAAAATTTGTTGTCCCCAATTTCCTATCCCTTCCATGTCCTACTAATTAGTTTAAGACACCTCATTTATTTATTTAATATATATTTAAATTAATTATTTACAACTTTCTCTTCTTTTAATTATATTAATACTATAAATAGATGATGTGTCTTACAATAATTGGTGGGACATGGAGGGGATAAGAAATTGGGGACAGTCCCAACACCTCATTTATTTATTTAATATATATTTAAATTATTTACAACTTTATCTTTTTTTAATTATATTAATACTATAAATAGATGATGTGTCTTACAATAGTTGGTGGGACATGGAGGGGATAGGAAATTGGGGACAACAGATTTTTTTTTGTTTATGTAATTAATAAGCTGAGTAACAGCAACATGATTCCCCAATTTCCTATCCCTTCCACGTCCTACTAATTAGTTTAAGACACTTCATTTATTTATTTAATATATATTTAAATTATAATCTGCTGTCCTCAATTTCCTATCTCCTCCATGTCCCACAAATTATTGTAAGACACATCATTTATTTATAGTATTAATATAATTAAAAAAAGAGAAAGTTGTAAATAATTTAAATATATATTAAATAAATAAATGAAGTGTCTTAAACTAATTAGTGGGACATGAAAGGAAAGGTATAGGAAATTAGGGAATCATGTTGCTGTTACTCAGCTTATTAATTACATAAACTACATTTCAAACTACATGATCCTACGTTCTGGCTAGCCAATCAAAAGCCATAAAACATAAACAAAATATTACATAATAAAGAGGAGAAAGAAATAAAAACAAAGAAATAATCATTTCCTCCACTAGAGGAGTTGGTTCTAGTAACATACAGCACTAGCTCTTAATTAATTATTACACGACCTTGACTTTTTCTTGGAATACTCAAACATCGATCGATCAGACACAATTGGATCGGTTGAGGCAAGACACCATTGACAAAAACTCTTTGTCAGCTTCAAGCTTAGCCATTTCTTCGGGTTTCAAACTAATGTACGCCTCTATTCCATGGCCCGTTTTATCGTCCATGTAAGCCACTACATTCTTGAAACATCGAGCAGCTGAGCTAACCCATGTGGGCTTGCCCCACCCGAAGTCAGCTTCGTAAAGTGGAAATCTACACAAACTAGTGAACACTAATAGAACCAACTCCTCTGATTTCACTTCATTATTATTTGGTTTGAGAGAAGCCAAGTACTCATCTCCCTTGAACCGAAGACTCTCCACAAAACCCTTGTCGAGCTTTCTTACGTCTTCACCCATCTTCTTAGCCAGTCCACCAAGATTACTTGTACCGGACGCAACTGTCGTGGAAGTACGATAATAGTTTCCAAAAGAATGCTCCCGCAATGGAGGATCGAACTTTGGACGAAGATTCACAGCTTGATGAATAGTGAAAATGGTCTCGCACTGTTCGGATTCAACCCTAGTCGCAGCCATGAAACGGCTCCATATGAAAGTGGACAGGACCTCAACACGAGAAGGACCTCGAGTGTTATGTTCTAATAACTGATTTGTTCTAATTTCTTTGTCGTATATGGATCGTAGAGCCTCAATCGCAGAAGCTTCAAACACAAATCTCTTTGTTGCAATTGTGTTAATTTTTTTCATATGACTATTTTCGTTATACCAGCTTGTATTCTTTGGAGGGAAGAGCTCAGCTGAAGAAAATTCAGGTCGAATAACGCAGTCACCACGAGCAATGGCCATCCAATTTTTGATGAAGACAAGGCATGACAAGGCGTCCGCAAGCCGATGCGAAATGCATACACCTATAGTGATCCCTCCGTTTTCAAAGATGTTGAGTTGGATTCCAAGGGGTAACTCGGCGAGTTCGTCGAGTTTGAAAGGACAGAGCTTATTGAGTACTTCAGAGGATGATGAGACTGTATCGTTAACAACATCAGAGAGTTCACACTTCCGCACTCGAGCTTCCAAGAAGAGAATTCCATCGTCGTTGCAATAGACGAAATCGTCGTTTGTGAATCTTCCGGCTAGAGGGTAGTAAAGGGTTAGGACTTGGGACAAAGATTCCTTGAGCTTATGGGATATGTTTTCAACGAGGTTGGGCTCGTTGATGTGATCGTTTAATGCGTAGAAGTAAAGAAAAGGACTGTAGCAGCTGGGAGATAATTGATCGAGGAAAGAAAGCTGGTAACGGCGAAGATGGTCAGGGGTGGGAGTAGAGGGTTTGATAATCTCTTTAGAGATTATTTCAACTTCAACCTTCATATTCTTAAACTTTGTGTAATTTAATGATTGCTTACGATTGTAAGTATTGATGTCTATATATATATATTTATATGCTCCTCTTATTTATATAAATATTTATATATTGAGACATATAAATATATTGTTCCTAACATATATATATATATAAATATATATGTTCCTTTACGTCTTTAACCAGAGGAGTTTTGCACAAAAAAAGATCCGCAGATCGAGACTCTGGGCCGGCCATGTATAGCACTAATATACAACTAAATATGACTATATATATGCGTGTTAATGAAATGAAAAGGTACAATGGAGACAAAAAGAATATGTGTATTGCTTTGATAATTAAATCGTAACAGTGGAAATAAAACAGGCTATATATTGAAGGAATCAGAAGATTCTCATAGCTGTATTGTACCAAATGTCTTCGGACAAAGGTAATTAAGGTACCACTAGATAACTAACAATTATTTCTAACTTAAAGATATCCAACATTATATAATAGTTGGCATATTAGAGTGGTGTAATGATATATTTTAATACTTATTAAATTTAAATGTGTGAGACTCAATATTAAATTACACCAGCGATATACTACATTCTTATGTGGTGGGCACCCCTGATACCCCTTAGCAATTCTGAATAACTAACAATATGATTATAATATCTAAAGCTAATATTTATTCACTAATAATGTGAAATTAATATAGAACTAGCAAACATAGATGTACATATATACTAGGTAAAAACAACGTGCACTTATTTAAACATATATTTATTTTTATTATTTTTTAATTATCATATAAATTTTAAATAAATAAAAAAATATAATAAAAATAAATCAATTATGTTTAATATAATGTATGACATAAATGTATTAAAAAAATTTAGAGCAAAATATTGTCTATAATTTTAATAAAAACCAGTTCACATTTTTTCAATATATAATAAAATAAATTACAGTTCTATAATATTTATAAATATTATAATCAATAATCTCTACGTATATGACATCTAAACACACTATTAATATAGATATATATATTTACATGACATATATAAATTACAATAACATTTAAATAAATATGAATAATAGAATAAAATAATAATAGAAAAAGTCATAATGTAGAGTAGTATACATGCATCAATTATGAAATTCCGTTTTTAGTAATTACCAAATTAATTAAACCAAGTGAATTAATTAAAGTGCGGAATGGTAATTAACTGTTTACACATAATACAGTTCTGTCGGGACAGAAACCAAACTTGTCACGACAGAAACTGAACACAATAAAAAGACAGTGCAAAATAATAAAGAACACAGCGAATTTTTACAAGGTTCAGAAACCCTTTCGGATAACCTAATCCTTGGGGCCACGCCCAGAGAATAAAACCAATTAATAAAGAATCACAAGTACAAAAATATTGACTTAAACAAAACAAGACTCCCTCTTGAGATTTGCCGCAACTTGTTGTACTTCTCTTCACTAATCTGATCTTGATTGAAACGCTCAACCACTTGAACTCCCTTCAATGGTCAGCGAGTGCTTGCATCCTCCCGACGCAAGGCTTGTAAAAAATCTTCTTCCGAAGACTACAAACGCTGTGTTCGAATTACAATGTGTATTCACTCATGAACATGGTATACTCACCACTAAAAACTAAACACACATAATTCTACAAGATCACATGGATACTTATGATCTTGAATACAAAGAGGAACTCTCACAAATATTACAATAAAGCTCACGAATAATGTACTAAAGAGTTCACTTTTCTCACTGCCTTTAGAGCCCTATTTATAGAGTCTTTTTCGTGCTCACAAAGGCAGAGAAAGAATTCTTCTAATAAAGGCAAGAATCACAGAAGTTATTCTTGATTGTCGAAGAGTTGCCTTATTTAGAAGAAGCTGATCCGACAGATGCGATATCGATGGGGACAGCTCAGACCTGTGTCGGATCAAAACAAGCTCAAAAAGGAAACAATAATTAATGACATTAAGAACCAGTTTCCTGATTGCAATCCTTGAGCTGTAAGAAAATATATCAGCAAATAATCCAAAAATAACTTTGGGTAAGTACCGAATATTTGCAATAAACTTTGTTTCCTTTATAAACAAAAAGAGACAATATATGCTAAATAAGGAAGCATATTATTGACCAAAAATCACACAAAAGGAAAGAGGGTTTCCGAAAATTGGAATAAGGGAAACCAAATATTTCCAAACAAATCTGAAAAATATAATAAAGGAAAACAACTATTTCCAAAAATTATAATAAAAGGAAAACAAATATTTTCGAAAATTATAATAAAAGGAAACAATTAAATCAACCAATTTCTCTTTTAAGAAAAAAAGATATTTCTATAAAAATGCCAATTATAGGATTTACAATCTCCCCCTTTGGCAATTTTATAGACAAGGAATATCTATTTTTAAAAGATCCCTGCAAAACACAAGTAAGTGCTTAAAATCATACACTATAAGAAAATGGGGTCTTTACCTACCAATTGTAAGTGTAGGTAAAACTAGGCTAATGGTGGGTAATATGGTTTACCTACCAATATTGAATTGGTAGAGATTGGTAGGTAAAGATTAGTGGGAAAAGAGTCTTTACCTACACTTATTAACACTGGTAGGTAAAAGAATCAGTGGACCCCACTAAGTTATAAATCAATTGATGAGTCATCAGATGACGTGTTTGATGACATGACATCCTACGTGTATGCTGACATGGTTTTTTTTAGTTTTACGTGTCTGATGATGTGGCATCATATGTGGCATCCTACGTGGCATCATATGTGGCATCCTACGTGGTGTCATTTTATTAGCCCACATAGCATTATTTTATTGGTCTGTTACACAATTTATATTTTGTTCAAATTTAATGGTTATGTGTAGGTAAAAGATAATAACAATTATTTATAAATGTTCTATATTAGAAATAAACTAGAAAAAAACCATACAATAATAAAATGTTTAGTGCTAAATTTCTTTATAATGTTCAATACTAAAATAAGACATAAAGTTATCATTTTAAAGTTACCCCTACCAAAATAAAAAAAAACTTCATAAAGTTCATTCCTTAGTAAATTAATGTAAATAAACTAAGAATCATCTTGTAACTCCCGAACTGAAAAAGATAGCGACTCTCTTAAATTTGCAGCTGAAGCTTGGTATGTTGGAGGTGGTGAAGGCGGTGCCATCAAATTGTTATGACGAAGTATATATACAAAGGCGGGAAATTGTATCATTAAGTCGTTCAACTAACTCTTCATAAGTTGGTTGATTACCCACAATATTTTCACGATGTGAAGTAGAAGTTGTGACACTAGGAGACCGTCCCCACCCTCGCAAGTATACCGAATCACGTCCAAGTACACGCTCCATAATCTCTTTATCAGACAGTTCTTCTGGAGGATGTTGACCACTTAACACCATCATTTTATCCTAATAATATATTTAATTAATTATTAGTAAGAAATATATTAAATAAAAATTTAAATTACTTACATATAATGGCCCGAGCTCTATTCCTGTAATGCCCTGGATAGCCAAGACCGTTACACTGTGTGTTTATAAAGTGCCAGACTTGCTAATCAAGTCATTAAAGTAAAAGCGTGCTACCGGAATAATAGAGGTACTAGGGTTAAAAGAGTTTTGGTCTCAAAAGTTACGTTTTCATTACTAGACATTGTTTATGTACATGGGATCCCAAAAATGACAGTTTAAAAGCCATTTACAAAAGTTACAAAGTTTAAATACATTGACTGGCCATACTAAGGCAAAAACGAGCTGTTAGGTAATCTTTGTCCTGACACACTCCTCGACCGTGGTGATCGAACGGCTGGCTATGTACATTTCACCTCGGAGCTCTCCACCTCAGGCCTGGTCCAGCTTGCCCTTGCCCTTACCTGCACCACGAAGCACCCGTGAGCCAAGGCCCAGCAAGAAAACACAGTAATAACAGAGCATGAACAACTAGCAAACAAGTCAATTACTCATATAGCATCTCATAAATTCAAGTATATTATCATTCAAGTATACCACATACTAAGCATCTCAGCTCAAAATACATAAAACACAGATGTTAACCAGGGCTAGCGCTCACAGGCTGCTCCCTCTGTTAACCTATTGTTTCTGGCTTCCAATGGCCAATTCGCGCTCCGTGCGCTAAAATCATGAACGGTACTCTTAGACCGCTTATACGTGTCCCTTGGCATAATACCAACGATGACACAATACAACTCTCGGGAGCACTTAGTCTCATCACAATCATACATTCGGGTGCAGTTTTCTTACCTTTCAATTCACTGGTTTCCGATGCCACGTAGCCACAAGCACGGTCCTCTACTCCAAGCCTCTCCAAAGTCCTAATCACAACACAAATATAATATTCTTTGTCATTAACCATTCCAAGACTACCTTCCCGGAACCTAACCCACACTCTCGGAACCCCCAAAACCTTAGAACAACACCCCGGAGACATCCCCCGAACCCCCGAAGCAAAGGTCAAAAATTGCCAAATGTGACACTCTGAAATTAGCCTTGTGCCGCGGCACCACTTCCTTGTGCCGCGGCACGCCTTCGCAGCCCAGAATTCTGGGTTTTTCCTTCGCATTTTCTCGAGCTCCAACCTCTCCAAATCACCCCAAACTCTATCCTAAGTCCCAAAACCAACTCTAAACCCTTAATAAACCTCACAACAACCCAAAAACATCATGCCCATGCTCACTCACACCTTCAATCCTAAAATTCACTCTTGAATTTCACACTTAGCAACTCAAACCAGAAAATTAAGAACAGCTTGAACTCAAACACAAACCACACTCCAAACTCCCTATACCTTAACAGAAACAAGCCTAATAAACACACAGAGACCTTACCTTGAATGATGAGTCCAATCTCCTGCTCTAAACCTCCTTCCCCTTGATTTCCCAATTCTGAAATTACATAAAACAAGCCACCAACTTGCCTCAATTCGCATTCATTATCTAAAATTTCAGACTAAAAACTTGGATATATCATAATCAAGATCTTACCTCTGAATATCCTTGATCTAAGCTTGCTTGACAACTTCAATCCCCCTTAAATTCTTCTTCCAAAAGCTAAATTTAGTTTCTCCCTTCTTCTTCTTAGGTTTGCTCTTTCTCTAGGTCCCCAATTTCAGCATAAACCCATTTCTCCAAGTATTATACGTATATCATATTTTCCCTTCAGCTAATGATCATTTATCCTACCAAATGACTGTTCTACCCTTCCACTAATACCCCTTCCTAACTAAACCTCAAGGCCATACTTGTCTTTTCACCAGCTTTGCGATTCTACCACTTTCCCCATAAAACCTGTTACTCTCTATGGTTACTAACAGTTACGCAGGTTACCAAATTACCAGTTACTATTATCTAGTTTCCTAGGACCGTCTCGGCACGTGCATCACGTTGGTATCATAGCACCCACGCGGTACGTTTCACACATCATAATTATCACATAATATAATTCACATAATCATATAACATGCTTAAAAATCATAATCATGCATCTTAATCATAATAATCACACATAATTCCCATCATGCCCTCCCGGCACACTAATCAAGGCCCTTAAGCCTTATTAGTGAATTTGGGTCGTTACAATTCCAGTCCATCATTTCTCAGCATCATAATGCTTTAGACACCATGTCTCAATTTGATACAATAATTACAAGATTTAACCAAACTTTCAAATATGATTTCAGCTCAGAAAGATAATATATAAAAGGAGTCGTTTCTACAACAATCTAACAACCAATGTCAAAAATATCCAGTTCACAGGCATGCCATGAGCAACACAGTAATAAAAACCACAAACTACAATATCATCACACTAAAACCACAACTGGAAAAACACAAAAATGAATCAAATAATAAAAACACTTAAAAGGAGAAGATGTGTACCACTTCAACGATTATGACTAGATCATCCCAATGTTTCTCATCTGCTAGTTGAATTGCAACACTGTCACCTCCATAACTAAGCAGGAACTACTAGTATAATAACATATATAAATTCTTCAAGATTCATTACTGGCACCTCCATAACTAAGCAGGCACTACTAGTATAATAACATATATAAATGCTTCAAGATTCATTACTGGCATATACATGCTTTAAATAAATAGTTAAACAGTCACAGAAAACATTTCTAGACTATTAGATATTAACTATTAAGTTTGTAAGGTATACATACAAAATTATAAATGGAGAAATACTACTGATAATGGATACTATATACATTATTACACTACATATGGAAAGAATATATATTTATAGATGTTGCTAACTGGCTCCTTTTTTAGAGAATTTCAGTCCAATTGTAGTCTATCAACATGCCAGACAAAGCAAGCAGCTCAAACAACTGAATGATTAGAGTGATTGACGACTTAATTAATTAATAATAGTAATCATTCAACATTAATCACAACAAGCTATATAGAAATACAAGGAAAAGGAGAGACATTTATATAAACTCTCTATGACTTTCATTGTAATGGAACAATACTTTTACCATGTGGAAATTTGAGGCCATCAAATACTTTTGACAATCCCTTTGAAAATATATTGTTATAAGCTCCATCATTGATTGCCTCTTATTCCTCCACATGAAAATTAATAATTTATAGTTTTTAATTTGAGTTTAAATCTATGTTCAAACAAAGGAGGCCAACTCAGATTTGTTCAAATTTCAGTTTAATTACATTAATTTGTTTAATTCAGCTCAAGTATGAATTTTGATTATATATATAGGCTAACTCTCTCTGTTTTTAAATAGACGAACCCAACTCAGATTGCCAATACTTACTACACGTGAAGAAATATATCAAAACACTAAAATAAAAAAAATGATAATCACCACTACTAATCTTCTGTCCGATTCAATATAAAATACAATCACTACTACAAAAAGGGATTTTTAGGACTAGCATTACGAGTCCTAAAAAAATTTTTAGGACTCGCGGGGCGCGAGTCCTCTATTTGAGAGCCTTAAAAACTAAGGTTTTTTAGGACTCGCAACGCGAGTCCTAAATAATCTGGTTGAGTGCCTTTAATTAAGTTTTTAGGACTCGCAATGAGAGTCCTATAAAATCTGGTTGAGTGCCTTTAATTAAGTTTTTGCGAGTCCTACAAAATCTGGTTGAGTGTCTTTAAGTAACTTGCGAGTCCTAAAAAATCGGGTTGAGTGCCTTTAAGTAATTTTTTAGGACTCGCGGGTAATTTTTTAGGACTCGCTTTGCATGACCTTAAAAATAATTTTTTTAAAAAAAAAATACAACTACAATTTTAATTTTGATTTAAAAATATATATATCCATTTGAGTGTCGAATATCTATTAAAAGAAATTTGAAAAGAAAATACTAAAAAAATGGCAAAAAAAATTTACGAAATATAAATTTAAAATTTCTAAACATGTATTGTAATTAGCTAGCTATAACATCATTCATTTTTCTCTAACCAATTGTAAAAATGACATTGCCCATTCTTCTCTAACTTATCAATTTCTTGAGTAGTATATGGTTTGTCCGAGGTGAACTGAAAAAAAAAACAAAAATTTAATTATAATTATGTTAGTGGTAATAAATTCAAAGCATATATAAAAATTGTCTATCCCGTGGAAATATAAGTGCTCTTTTATTATTGTGGCAGTCATCTTTTTCATATTTCCACACTTACTACAAGGACAACAAATATAGTTTGGATCTTTGGCATGATCCAAACTAAATTTAAGAAACTCATCGACCCCTTTTATATATTCTACTGACATCCTATCAGCTGACATCCATTCTTTGTCCATATTGCGCCTATTTGTTTTAATAAAAAATTAAAATTAAGAAAATAAAATAAAATAAACATACAAAACAAAACTAAGTACAAAAAAATCTATAGAAAATCGGGCAGCATATCCCCGAATTTACTAGCCTAGCCATCTGTCCCAATCAACACCAATATGTCAAACAAATCAAACAGCACACAGGTTTTCATCCATATATCATCGCAGCACACAAAATTCTCAGAACCTACTTCACTAAGACATGCAAGTTCTCAATCTTCCGTTATCACCACAGCACACAGAATTCCCAGAACCTACTTCACTACGGATGAATATCTAAGATATTCAAACTCCACTAAAGTAGTACAGTTATCATTCAAAATTGTAAAATATTAAATTTTTTAAAAACTAAATCAAATGCAACATACCTCTTGCAATTAGCTACCAATCCAATGCTTTAAAACCAATCAAAATATTAACCTATTCATTTTAATCAACATTATAAAACAAGAAAAATGTCAGATGTTGACATGCTCTTTTAAAAAAGTTAAAATCAACACAACAAATATATGCATACATACTTGTATATTCTTTTACAAGTCACACTTGTATCAACAGCTATTACTTTGGAACCAACTGGATTATCAGTGTTTCCTGCAATGTTGAGCCCTGAAGTAAAGAAATCATCGGCATTGACTTCCTTTGGATCCTTGCAAAACTTCCCATTCACAAACACTGCTCAAAATGAGTAATGTTCGTTAGTAACAGATAGAGGCTAGTAATTAAAAATAGTTACAAATGAAAATTATATAAAAGTGCTGTGCTAGCAGGTAATGTAAAAAAAAGGAAATGAGCACTCTTCATTTTTTTTTTTGGTAAACTGGTTAAGCTCTCTTTAATCTAACAGTTTCTGTAGTCACAAGTGAGAGCTATTGTAATTTAAACTGGCATGAAACCAAGTCTATTTATAGTGTGATTCTCTCTAACCTGAACCTAACTAGTCCATGTTTTCTAATCGAAGCAGCGAGTAAGACTTGGAAAAATGTAGTCTTTGGTTGTTATCTATTTAATAATGAAACAAAGAATCATTCTTCAACCACTGCGAAGAAGTTTATTTCATTTAATTTGATCATCAATCTTTTTTGCTTCATTCAATGACCAATTGCAAGGAAGTGGTCATCTTTCTCTCTAGTAGTATTACTTAGCTTTAAGTGCATTTTTAGCCACTTGTTTGATTTTAATTAGAGCTGAGAATCTATTTGATTTTATTTGTAATAAATAAGATATTACCTGCCTTTAGAATTTAGATGTGAAAACAAGACTTCTGTTAAGTAGAAACAATTCCATGTCTTGCTTGGGGAGCACTCTATAGAATTTTCACATATCCTAACTAACACATAAAATTCAAAACAACCCTTTTTTTGTCAACACACAAACAGTGCTTTTCTACCATCTCATTAGTTTTTCTGGCCATTTTACTACATTTATTCTCTAAAAGAAATGTGCTAAATTAGTTAAGTTGTTCTTAAAATGTCATTTAGGACCAACAAAAGATGAGCTATAATAGTTCTTTCCTTCATACGAAAACTTGGACTGGTTGAGGATACCCTTTGAGGCTAATTAAGTTGTAGCAAAAAAATTAAAGAAGTGGCATTTAGCATATTCAACTACAGGTTCTCTCATTCCAACCATGATTTGCTTACATATGCAAATTTACTACTTCTAGATCTAGACATGATTAGATATATATAGTAATAAAATATTTAATTTTTTAATAGTTGCAGGCCATGAAATCTCTCTATCTTCATTACAAATCTTGCTTTTTATCTATTTATTATATTTATCTACATTGAATAAACAACCATCATTTTCCTGTGGATAAAAGTCTCAACTGGTTCATATTCAAATAAGGTAGTTAGAGGAGCTTTCATTTAGATAAGTGTCATATTTTCCCAAATTGATCTCTAGAGGATGATGTGACTGTTATATGCTATGAAATGTATCTGGTGCAACACTTTCTATATATGCTATGATCGATTGCTTAGTCTGTCAAATATTAATTATTGCCTTGGACTGCTTCAAGTATTTTTAAAAGAACGTGTCAAATTGAAACTTCTTCTGATGTAAATTTTTTCCTCATTTGAGTATTTTCTTCTCAATTTTTTAATAATGTTTTTCAAATTTAGTCCATATGATCTTTTGTTTCTGCTAGTATCATTTTCCTGTAGTATTACTAGCCCACCCACTGAATAAGATTGTACTTTTTTTTTTAACTCTGCAGTTAGTTACAGTAAAACCTCTATATATTCATTTTTTTTGTAGTGTACTAATGCATCAGAAATACCAAAAATATGTTAGTCTTGAAGAACAGCTCCAAAAATGGTGCATAAATCTCCAACTTAAACTCAAGAGTTCTCTGATATGACATGACCATTAAGAGAGATCAGAAGAATGGGCAATCAAGTATTGACAAGTAAAAACAATCAATTAAAAAGAAAGTCAGAAAAGAAATTCAGGCATTGTGTGATATGCTCAAAATCACCAAATCAAATTTTTTTTCTTTTTATTCACAAAACTGGATCCCACAGTTTGAGAATGTAACCTCAATGGCATGTTTTCAGGCTCGTTCAGTCAACTCTGTTATGGAACTAGTGTACTATACAGTATATATATACATAACAGGATATATATAAGAAAAGATGTGTGGTGTATATATATATAAAAGCAAATAAATACATACCTGGAAATCACCGAAGCACGCCGAGAGACGGAACTGTGAGCAACCAGCACCCCATGCCAAGAAGCACGCCACCGGCGAGACTGCTGAAGCCGGGAACCCACCTGCCGTCGACGCCTATCACCACCGTCACTGCCATTCACCTACAGCCGCCGTTCACCTCTCTACCAGCCCTAAATGTTGTGATTTTGAATAAATCCCCAAATGTATTGCTGATAGTGCTCTATTGTGTTAACCCGAAAATTTCAAAAAATTTGATAGCTTTTTTTAAGTGTTTTATATAATAATTTTAAGGACTTGCTTGCTTTGGGAGTCCTTAATACTCTTTTAAGACTCCCAGCGAGTCCTAAAAGAAAGAGTAGTAAGGACTCTCAAAGCAAGTCCTTAAAATTATTAAGTAGCACACTTATTTTTGAGCTTATATTTTTTTAGGACTTGCATATTCTTTTAGGACACTCATTGCGAGTTCTAAAAGAGTATTAAGGACTCTCAAAGCAAGTCCTCAAAATTATTAAATAAAACACTTATTTTTTTAGCCCAGATTTTTTTAGGACTCGCATATTATTTTAGGACACTCATTGCGAGTCCTAAAAGAGTATTAAGGACTCCCAAAGCAAGTCCTCAAAATTATTAAATAAAACACTTATTTTTTTAGCCCAGATTTTTTTAGGACTCACATATTATTTTAGGACACTCATTGTGAGTCCTAAATTGTGTTTTTTCAGGACTCTCAATAAGTGTCCTAAAAACTCTAAAAATATTTTTAAGGACTTGCATTTAGGTGCGTGTCCTAAAAAAGTGTCCCGTAAAGGGTATTTTGTAGTAGTGAATTAATCCACCTGCATATTAGTAATCCAGCTAAACCACCTAACAAACAGTTGGAGTGGAAGAAAAAAACAGAGCATTATATATCAAAACAGAACAACTCTAAAAATTACCCATAGGGAAGTTTAAATGGAGATACCAATACAAAAATAGATTTATTCAAATTTAAAGCACACACATAAATATTGCGGATGGATGGAGAAAAAGCCATAAACCCAAAAAAGAAAAATAAACTTAAATATACAGAGTCTTGGATCGACAAGACAGAGAGTGGGCTTGACCAAGAGCTGCTCTTACCAGTAAATGGCGAGACAAGAAAGCAACGTTCAACAACAAAGAGAGAGAGAGAGAGAGGCTTCATCCAACAGGAAAAGGGGAAGCATGTTGCTCTTGTTGCTGCTCAGTAAGAATGCAAGGGAATGAATTTAGTGTTAGGGCTAAGAGCATGTTAGGGAAAGAGGAGAAAGTTTTAAATATACCCGACCAAAAAGAAAGAAAGAAACCTGGAGTGTTGATTATTCGGTCGAGCCTCGTTGCCGTTGCCGTCTCCGTCGAGACTTCTACGCCAGCCACCTGCAAGAGAAGACTTGGAGAGAGATTCGAGAGGTTGCGGCATTCTTGGCAGAGACGCCTCTGCCAATCTCTCAATTGTTGCTGAGGGTTGGCAAGCCTCGTTGCACCACCAACATCGCCACGCACCACCACCACTCTGTTGTCGGCGCCGTCGGAAGGAAGACCACCGTTGCCGAGAGAGAAGAAGGGGAGAGTCGAGTGGATCCGGGGGACGCAAGGCCAAAGACAAAAGAAGAAGGGGGGCTGAGAGAAGACAACGATGGAGAGGGTAGGAGGGGGGTGCGGCTGATAGAACTAGAGAGAGAGAGAGATTATAAGATTAGGTTAAAGTTTTAGGGCTTTTAATTGCCAAGCTTTTTTTTTTAAAAAAAAAACTTAATTGAATAAAAAAAATCATAACTAATAAATTTATATATTAAATTTATAAAAAATCATATGATATATTTTGATCATGTAGACAAACATATCACTATTATTTAATTGAAAAAATTAAAAAATTAATGTAAAGAATATACAATTGCGTGGGAAAATTTGGCTCCAAATTTTAATTGTATTCCCTCCAATTTTTTTTGTAGACAAAACTATTTACCTACAAATTTATTGGTAGCTAGCATAAATAATTCAATAATAATTGTCAACACCATCACCTATAAATATTACTAATCCCAAAAATATTGGTAGGTAAAGCATTCATTTACCTACCAATAAATATTGGTAGGTACAAAATGTGTAGGAAAAATCAAATTATTTACTCCACATAAGCTTCCAAATAAGCATTTATAATAATAAAATAATATAATGAAAATAAAAAACGGGGGGAAAATTGAGCGGGAATGGTTAAAAAATGTCCCTCCATAATATACGTAAGTAAAGATCATTACCTACTGATATTATTGGTAGGTAAAGCTATGTTCCGAAATATAATATAATGGATTAGCATTTACCTACTAATATTATCTACCAATAAAAATTGGTAGGCAAAACATTACTTTCCCTACCAATATATATTGGTAGGTAAAATATTGGTAGGTAAAGATCAGATTTCTTGTAGTGATAAGAGTCACAAAATAATCAAAAAATGACTTCCCCTGCGAAAGATAACCAAAGCCCAGTTAACAAAAGAAACCTATAAGAACCAGCAGGTTAACATAATCAAAGTACCGAAAATAGAGTCACTCTCTCCCCCTCATTGTCTGAAAAAATGCCAAAGAACAAACAAATGAAATCAAAAGAAAGACACATTAAGTGTTCTTTTACAACTAACAAAAGTAAAATAGATCAAAGGAACTGAGATCATTATGGGGTAGGAGAGTTGGATGCTTTGAGAGTGGCCAATGAAGCAAGAATTTGGCGCTGAGTTTCCTCCATGAGAGAGAACCAGACAGAAAGACTTGTAATGCCTGTCTGGACAACAGCAAAATCAGTCAGGACAGCAGGAGATTCGGTCACAACATTTCCAGAAGCAGGACCAGCAAGATTAATTCCTTTGACTTTCCGAGCCGTGGATGGAGGATGATCATCTTTGACTGTATAGGTGGGACCAACCAGGGGAGAAGTCAAGGTCTCATGAGACTTCTTCAGAGGACGTTGAGAGTCCAAAAGTTTGTAAATGACCTGCGGAAACAGCAAGTGTTTCCCCTTACATTTGGCACCACTTAGAGACATGATTTGGTCAAGAATAACAGCTCCAAGATCTATGGCGACTCCAGTACCAATTTTGAACAATAGGAAGGCCATATCTTGAGTGATGGTGGAGGAATGTGTGGTAGGCATCCAATTAAACATAGCAAATTTGAAAAGAGCACCATAGAAATGAGTGAGATCGGTGACTCGAAGAGAGGTGCTCGGTTCCCACACCATAGCCTGACCAACCAGTTCAGACAAAACTTGGTCCTTTGCAAATTCAATAGAATCATCAATCTCCACAGGGACGAGATTGAGAGGCTTAGCAATTTCGGAGGGCTAAAATTATACCAATGACCCCTAACATAAACTTTATGGAACATAACAGAATTGTCTAATAACTCATCATTCAAATTTGCATAAAATTCTTTAACAACCCGAGGCACAAACCCATCAAACCCAGACAAGGATCGCAACCAACCTCTTTCCTCTAAAGTAAGCAATACCCCATAAACACGATGAGGAGCAAAAAGAAAATTGCGTTCACTTATGAAATGACGATGGTCATAAAATTTCATGTTCTTCTCATTATCATTAAAACAGAATGAAAGAGAATGGGCTTTGAAAGAACCTGAGGTACGGACAGGAGCACCTTTTTGCTTCGCAAGTTTGGAAGACAATTCGGGAAATGCCAATGGAGTGGTGCCTTTTGGGTCCGATGCAACAGGAGAGGCTTCAGATGGGTCTTCTTTAGAGTCAGTCTCCTCAGCCAAATCATCAAGAGGAACTTCAGGATTTGGCTCGGTCAAATAAGGGTCCAACTCAGGCTGAGAGTCTTCCGTCTCGGGAGAGACATCCTCCGATGAGGTGCATGGGGGAGGATTGATTTTGGCCTTTAATTTAAAACGAGATAAAGGAGATGAATCAGAGATGGAGCTGGTACCTTTAGATTTAGCCACTTTGGTCTTTTTCTCTTTCTTCGACCCAACAGCTTTGGACTTACGTTTGCCCTTTGCCTTGGGTGTCAACACATCAGGTGATAGTGAGGATTCAGAGTCATGATCAGAGGGAACAAACACATCTTCAGTGGAAATTGATTTGGACTGACTAGTTGCCAAGGCCGGTTTGGCTTTTATTTGACCTTCGGGAGAGGCGAGTGAAACCGCTGAGGCTGGAATTGGCTCAGAATCCAAATTCGGGAACGTAACTCCTTTGCTAGAAGCACCAAGAACAGATGAACTTATAGGACCCGAAAGAGCAAGAACCTTCTTTTTTGCTGTGGTTTTAGAATGACAGCCTGGAGTAGGAGAGACAGCAGGGATTGATGCGGGGACCGAAGGAGTGGCAGTGAGAACAGATTCAGGAAGTGTCTCCTGCTGAGACTTCACAGACTTGGAAGATGAACCACGGCCTCGAGTCTTCATGGATGCCAAGAGAGAAACAAGTGAAACACACAAAGAAAGAAACCCTAAACACTTCGGTTATATGTGAGAGATTTAACAAGAAAAACACTGATTATAAAACAACCAAAGGGACTCCGAATATATAAAGTATTCGGAACACAAATGAGGCAAGTTCGAGAATGGATAACCAAAAATGGGTAACCAGATTTTTAGTGATAAATGCCAAAATATTTCCCTTTTTAAAACAAATTCTGTCACACCTCAAAATTGGAAACTTTTTAATATTTTTAGAATATATTGAGATAAAACAAATAAATTGCATAAATTAATTTTTCAAACCTTTTTTTTAAGTACACGGTAGATAACAGATTTTATTTTTCAATTTTTTTTTATTATTTTTATTACAAAAATTGCCGAAAATAAAGTGTAAATTGCCATACCATATGTGTCCATGTAAATCCCAAGTCCTGTTCAGAAGAAACAAGATAACCATATTTTTCACAAATTAGAGAAATGAGTTATAATTCAAATACTAAGAGACCATAATTCGAAAAACATACCAATCACAAAACATATTTGAGTCAATTCATTATATGTATGAGTCTTACAACCAACTTACACGGTCCAGAACAGGCATATGTGTGTGCATGTGTAAGCAATTTGGCGTTTCTTTTTGACCTTTTTAAAGCTAGTGTCATTGCCCATATTTGGCAATTTTTAGCCTTTTTCCAATTGTAACCATAATGGAGGCTATAACTCTTATACTGATGGTAGCCCTTTACGCTGGTAGAGTATCCTCCAATATAATTGCTAATTACCTGGTACCAACTTACTTAGTGTCGGCTTTCACACATCAGTATAGGTAGCTCTTTTCCAAAATGGAGCCTGAAAAAGAAACTGGATTAGGAATGCTCATACAAAGATAATGATTTGATCAAATATAATTTGGATGTCTATGATTTTTCAAATATGTTTTTTTATTCCAACAAGGTATAAGACTCATAACGATCATTTTCTAAAATACAAAAAATATGCTCATCAAATTTCTTCCAGTCAGGACAAGAGATTTACGCAAACACATATGTAAGGCAAGACAATCAATTTATTGGCAATTTCAAATCAAACAAACCCCCAAGGATTTCCTGAGGGAATCAAATCTGACCGTGTCTAAGGCTTTAGTAAAGATATCTGCAATTTGTTTGTTAGTCTCAACATATTCTAAAATCAACGTTTTGTTTTCAACAAGTTCCCTAATAAAATGATGACGAATGTCAATATGTTTGGTGCGAGAGTGCTGAACAGGATTTTTGGAGATATTAATAGCACTTGTATTATCACAAAAAATGGTTAAAGTTTTAACATCAAACCCATAGTCTGCCAACATTTGTTTCATCCACAAAAGTTGAGTACAACAGCTTCCAGCAGCAATGTACTCAGCTTCGGCTGTTGACAAGGAGATGGAGTTTTGTTTTTTACTATGTCAGCAGACCAAATTTTTTCCTAAGTAAAAACAACCACCACTTGTGCTTTTTCGATCATCAGTGTTTCCTACCCAATCTGCATCACTATAACACACAAGGTTAGAATTTGTTTCTTTGGAGTACCAAATGCCTAAATCAAGAGTATTATTGATGTAACGAATAATTCTTTTTACAGCAGTCACATGAGACTCCATGGGGTTCCCTTGGAAACGAGCACACACTCCAACACTGTAACTTATGTCAGGGCGACTTGCAGTTAAGTAAAGGAGACTCCCAATCATACTCCTGTAAAGAGTTGGATCAACTTTCTTCCCATTTTCATCTTTAGACAATTTGACCATGGTACCCATGGGAGTTTTAGCAGGTTTAGATGCATCGAGTCCAAATCTTTTCACAAGACTTCTTGCATACTTGCTTTGTGAAATGAAAATTCCTTCATCAGATTGCTTTACTTGAAGTCCTAGGAAGAAATTGAGTTCTCCTACCATGCTCATCTCAAACTCTTCCTGCATTTGTTTCACAAATTCCTGCACTAGAGAATCATTAGTAGAACCGAACACTATATCATCAAAATAGATTTTTGCTATCATAATATTTTCATCAACATTTTTGATAAATAGTGTTTTGTCTACTCCCCCTCTCTTGTACCCCTTTGAGACCAAAAATTGAGTTAGTCTCTCATACCAAGCTCGTGGGGCTTGTTTCAGCCCATACAAAGCTTTTTGCAATTTAAAAACATGATTAGGATTGTAAGGATCCTCAAACCCTTTGGGCTGTTCCACATAAGCTTCCTCATTCAAAAATCCATTTAAAAAGGCGGATTTTACGTCCATTTGGAACAATTTAAAACCAAGAACACATGAAATAGCTAGCAATAATCTTATGGATTCAAGTCTTGCAACAGGGGCAAATGTCTCATCAAAATCAATTCCTTCAACTTGAGTGTACCCCTGTGCAACTAGTCTAGCTTTATTTCTTATTATGGTCCCAAATTCATCAGTTTTGTTTTTAAATATCCACTTTGTACCTATAACATTGGTATGACTCGGTCTAGGGACAAGAATCCATGACTCATTCCTTGTGAATTGATCTAACTCTTCTTGCATAACATTGATCCATGATTCATCATTTAAGGCCTCCTTCACATTTTTTGGTTCCAAAGTGGAAGTAAAACAAACAAATTGAGCCAAATTTACATACCTCTTTCGAGTGACCATACTCTCTTCAAGATTTCCCTGAATAAGATCAGAAGGGTGATTCTTTTTTACTCTGGTTGATGGTTCTTTTTGAATGGAGTCAGAGGAAGTAATTGGATTTTCCTTCTCTGTTTGCCCAGTTGTTGTTTCGACAGAATTGGCATTTGATACGTCAGCAGTGGCTGTTGTCCCCTCCGAAGGTTGTGCTGTCGGATCTGCCATTTCTTTATGATGTTGAACATCAATGAGCTTGTCAATTTCCTCCTCATTGGAGTACTCAGAAAAATCTTTTAAATCATCTACAACCACATTAGTTGATTCCATAATAGTTTGGGTTCTCATATTATAGACACGAAAAGCCCTACTATTAGTGGAATAACCAAGAAAAATTTGCCTAGATTCTCACGATCTCTAAGAATATAACATAGACACCCAAAAACATGAAAGTAGTTAACATTGGGTTTTCTACCTTTCCAGATTTCATAAGGACTTTTGTTTGTACCTGGACGCAGAAAAACACGATTAATTATGTAACAAGCTGTATTAATAGCTTCTGCCCACAATTTCTTTGTGAGTTTTTTGCTGTTAAGCATAACTCTAGCCATTTCCTGCAAGGTACGATTTTTTCGTTCCACTACCCCATTTTGTTCAGGGGTTTTGGGAGCAAAAAATTCATGCAAAATTCCAAACGATTTATAATATTCATCATAAACAGAATTTTCAAACTCCTTACCATGATCACTCCTTATTCGTACAATCTTTCCAATGTTACAATTTTTTTCAACTCTCAATCTTGTACATAGAGTTTGAAAAGCTTCAAATGTATCTGATTTCTCTCTTAAAAAATCTACCCAAGTAAATCTAGAAAAATCATCCACACAAACAAAAATGTGTCTCTTGCCATTAATACTTTCAACTTGTATAGGACCCATGAGATCCATATGCAATAATTCTAACACATTTGAAGTATTAACATCAGACAATGCTTTATGGGAAATTTTCAACTGTTTTCCCAATTGGCATGATTCACACTTACCAAGCAATTCTTTACCCAACTTGGGTATACCACGGATGAGACCTGCATTAGCAATCTTTTTCAAGTTTTTGAAATTTATATGACCAAGTTTTTCATGCCACAAGTCAGTAATATTAAAACTTGATGAGGATGCATGACATGTGAATTTTTGTGTGAGAGTGTAACAATTATCCAAAGAACGAGAGCCTTTGAGAATAATATCACCATTTTGATTTAAAACATTACACTCGTCATGTGAAAAATTAACATAAAAACCTTGGTCACAAATTTGACTTATGCTAATTAAGTTGGCTTTCAGCCCATCAACAAGAAGCACATTTTTCAATTTCGGTAACCCTTCAATGTTTAGAGTACCTTTACCCAAAATATTTCCTGTCATTCCATCCCCAAAAGTTACTACTCCACACTTCAAGGATTTGAAGTTGGTAAGTATGTTGGCATTACCTGTCATATGTCTCGAAAAACCGCTATCAAAGTACCATGAACTAGATGCATGCATTTTGTGACAGGTAAGAGTAGCCAAGCAAACAGAGTTAACTTTCTTGACCCATACTATTTTTTATTTTGAATTTCTTTTGGTCAAGAACTGATTCATACCACCAAAGTGTTTATCATAATTCTTTTTGAACAAGTTTAATAGAGAAAAACACTTAGGTTTTATGTGACCTTTCATCCCACAAAAATGACAAATTGGTACAAAATGTTCAATGTTTCTTTTTGGAGAAATTTTCTTTAGTTGTAGATCTGTTGCAACAGATGGCAACTCTATCCTCTCAGCAGCGTGACTTGTTCCTGCAACATGGTTAGTTGACACAACAGACGGATAATTCATAGATTTTACAAAAACCTTTTTTCTTGAGGAATCAGATCCATTAGATCCTAATCCACTGTAGTCACCAACCTTTTTTCCTACAGAAAAAATATCATCCAAAATTCCAGATCTAGGATTAAGCATTTTGACACCTTTTTGCAAAAACTCAATTTCTTTATTCAAAGAAACAATTTCATCATTTTTGGAAGCAATAATCATCTCAACTTTTTTAATTTTTTCAACAAAATTTTTATTATTGCCAGCCATTAGACGATTCTCAGAACACACTTTCAGCCATTGATCATACATTATTTTATAAGACTCTTTCAATGACTCATCATCTAAATCAGAATCATCAAAATCACTGTCTGAATTCTCATTGTTCTGAACGGAATTATTAAGGCATAATACATCTTTGTAATCGACTGAAGAAAAAACAATACCTTTGTGAACAGAGGTTAAGGCAACACTATTTTCCTCCTCATCACTCTGTTCAGAGTCTTGATCACTCCATGGGGCTGTCATGACTTTCTTTTTCTTTAAGGTATTTGCACACTCAGATTGAATGTGTCCAAATCCTTCACATTCCCTGCACTGAATACCTTTTTTATTAGTCTCAAAGGGTTTAGAAAAATTACCTTTGGGTTTTTGGATATGGCCTTTTTGTTTCCCAATTTCTTTATGTATTTTTGGAAATTTTTTGTCAACAGAGCCATCTCATCATCCTCATCATCCGAACTTTCCTTCTTTTCTTTAGAGGATTTCAAGGCAATAGATTTTTCCTTGATTTCCTCTGTCTTACCTTTTTGTCTAATTTGTTGGTTTAGTTCAAAAGTTCGAAGTGAACCCATCAGTTCCTCTACTTTTATTTTGTCCAGATCTTTTGCTTCTCAATTGCAGTTAGCTTTGTCTGAAACCTGTCAGGGAGAACTCTAACAATTTTTCGAACCAAAACATTCTCTTCAAATTTTTCACCAAGAGAAAAATATTCGTTAGCAATATATGACAATTTCTCATAAAATTCAGTGAGGGTTTCATTTTCAAATTTTGTTGTGAGCATAACAAGCCTAGAGCGCTTGACATCAGCAGTTCCTTCAAATTGAGTTTGAAGAATTTGCCAAGCATCTTTGGCCGAAACACATGAAGAAATCAATTTAATGTAACCTTCACCAACACCATTAAAAATAGCATGTAATGCTTTATTGTTGTAACTGGACAGTTTATCTTCAGCATCAGTCCATTCAAGTTCACATTTTACCTTAGTTATATCATCGCTTTCTGCTGGAGGAATCCAACCACTTAAAACAGCTCTCCAAGCCTTTTCATCTTGAGATTTGATAAAGGCTCTCATTCGAACTTTCCAAAATGGATAGTTTGAATCGTTGAGTAAAGGGGGGCGAGTTATGGAACCTCCTTCTGTGAAAAAAGACATTGCAAGAACAAGAACAACAAACGGAATAAACCAAGATCACACTCAGAAATGAGTGACCCGCTTTGATACCAATTGAAATTCCATTTTTAGTAATTACCAAATTAATTAAACCAAGTGAATTAATTAAAGTGCGGAATGGTAATTAACTGTTTACACATAATACAGTTCTGTCGGGACAGAAACCAAACTTGTCACGACAGAAACTGAACACAATAAAAAGACAGTGCAAAAGAATAAAGAACACAAAGAATTTTTACAAGGTTCAGAAACCCTTTCGGATAACCTAATCCTTGGGGCCACGCCCAGAGAATAAAACCAATTAATAAAGAATCACAAGTACAAAAACATTGACTTAAACAAAACAAGACTCCCTCTTGAGATTTGCCGCAACTTGTTGTACTTCTCTTCACTAATCTGATCTTGATTGAAACGCTCAACCACTTGAACTCCCTTCAATGGTCAGCGAGTGCTTGCATCCTTCCGACGCAAGGCTTGTAAAAAATCTTCTCCCGAAGACTACAAACGCTGTGTTCGAATTACAATGTGTATTCACTCATGAACATGGTATAAACTCACCACTAAAAACTAAACACACATAATTCTACAAGATCACATGAATACTTATGATCTTGAATACAAAGAGGAACTCTCACAGATATTACAATAAAGCTCACGAATAATGCACTAAAGAGTTCGCTTTTCTCACTGCCTTTAGAGCCCTATTTATAGAGTCTTTTTCGTGCTCACAAAGGCAGAGAAAGAATTCTTCTAATAAAGGCAAGAATCACAGAAGTTATTATTGATTGTCGAAGAGTTGCCTTATTTAGAAGAAGCTGATCCGACAGATGCGATATCGGTGGGGACAGCTCAGACCTGTGTCGGATCAAAACAAGCTCAAAAAGGAAACGATAATTAATGACATTAAGAACCAGTTTCCTGATTGCAATCCTTGAGCAGCACGAAAATATATCAGCAAATAATCCAAAAATAACTTTGGGTAAGTACCGAATATTTGCAATAAACTTTGTTTCCTTTATAAACAAAAAGAGACAATATATGCTAAATAAGGAAGCATATTATTGACCAAAAATCACACAAAAGGAAAGAGGGTTTCCGAAAATTGGAATAAGGGAAAAAAAATATTTCCAAACAAATCCGAAAAATATAATAAAGGAAAACAACTATTTCCGAAAATTATAATAAAAGGAAAACAAATATTTCCGAAAATTATAATAAAAGGAAACAATTAAATCAACCAATTTCTCTTTTAAGAAAAAAAGATATTTCTATAAAAATGCCAATTATAGGATTTACAAACTATATTTAGTTTCTAATGTATCTCCCAATGTCCTTTGATGAATTTGATAAAGAAAAATAGCTTCAATCACTTGATAAAAAAGAAATTATCACACAAATTTATAAGATAAAAAAAATTATATGTATGACTTTATTATTTTTAAATAAATATGATTTAATTATTTAAATTATCATAAAATATCTTTGAAATATTCTATTTTAATTAATTTATTTATTTATTTATTTATTTTCGTTTAAGTTTATATTTATTCTAGTTTTTGAATTTGTCAGTGACAACAAGAGATTATATATTATATGTTTATGCATAGATTTTAAATTTAAGTTTGTTGCTAGCTTTTTTTTAAAAGAAGTTTATTTCTAGTTGATAGTATATTATATTTTGTTATATGTTTAATATGATATTATTTTAAGTTTAAGTTTAATTAAATTTTATTTTAAGTTATAAAATATATAGTTTTATTATTTTTAAATAATTATCATTGTAAAATATTTCAAAAATATCATATATATATTTTTTTTGATGAATAAGGTCATTGTATTGCTCAAACTTCCATGTACAAACAAACCAAGCAATTCCACACAAAAGGGAACAAACTTGGAACTAAAACATTAACAGTATCAGCTAAAAACAGTTAGCTCCTATACAATCAATCCCCTGTACAACAGTCAGCTATAAGCTACCCAGGAACTCTCTATCTTTACTTGAAGCTTTACATGGTAATACACTAAGTAATCGCAATTTACACTCATTTTGAATCATACTCACTGTGTGATTGTAGTGCCAAAGTTTCTGGTTCCAAAGAACATCATTCCTTGCCCTCCAAATATGATAAACAGTAGCGGCAAGGATGGTCAGCAGCATGCTCTTGTATATTCTCGATGACTTAGCATGGGAAATCCATTTCAGCAAACTCACCAGATTAATTGACTGTGCCTTCCAGTTGAGCCAATTTTTAATGGCGCTGAGACACTTCCTGCTATATAAGCACTGGAAAAAAAGATGCTCAATGCATTCATCTGCTTCCCCACAAAGTAGGCATACCGGATATAGAGATGAATTGTATTTGATGATATGGTTCTTTGTATTCAATCTCTCCCACATGACTAACCACATGATAAATCTATGTTTAGGAGTAATTAGTCTATCCCAAACAAACTTGTTCCAAGATACTTTACTGTCAGGAATACTCATCAGCTCTAAACCTCTTTTGATACTATAGTGCTGAGATAAGAAGGAGCCAAGTGAGACTTTGTCCTTGAAACGTTCTTTCACAGCAACTATACATTTCCAATACCAGCTGCAATCCAGAGGGCAAGTATAATCCCACCAGTTCCTGTTCGCTAAATAAACACTATTGATCCATTTGACAAATAGGTTATCTTTTTTCTTGGAAATATCCCAAACATATTTCCCTATGTTAGCCTCATTCCAATCAAGGATTCGCCTGAAGCCTAAGCCTCCTGCAGTTTTTGATAAACAGAGATGATCCCATGCAATTAAGCCATGACCTTGAGTATCCGAGGATCCTTTCCAAAGGAAAGCTCTATAGAGTGCTTCAACATCTCTAAGTAATTTTTTTGGTAAAATCATAATCTATGCCCAGTAAGAATGTATGGAAATTAATACTGAGTTAATCAAATTAAAATATCATAATTTAATTTGTTTAATTGTTTATTATTATTAAATTTTATTTAAATTTAAATCATCTTTATAATTTATCGTTATAAGAATATATATAAGAATATTATGTTATATATATAAGAATATTCTGTTAAAATTAATGAAAAAAAAAATAAAAAAACCATCAAAATCAAGAATTTATGTTATCTAAACACTTATTATATAGAAGAGATATACTCTTATATACATTTACGATAAAAAAAATATAAAATGACCATTCTTAAAAATACCCTTTGGCCAAAATCCTCGAGTCATCTTTTTCTTAAAATCCCGTTTAAGATTATATATAAAACCACTACAACAAAAATTAGTTACCGGCGGAGGATTCCGCCGGTAATAAATGGTGTGTCCGCAGGTAAAGGCCTGCCGGTATTAATTGGTCGGTATTAACTCAATTACCGACCGACTGACACACCCGCCGATATTGTATTAATACCGGCGGATTAATGGAGGCGGGACTCCGCCGGTAATGTGTAACCGCTGTCAACCACTAATATAATATATAAACAAAACCAATAATATTAATTAGCAGTTGATGAACCAAAAATTTTGATAAGGTAGCGCAACCAAATATATATGGCATTATTAGCAAGTTAGCCACTAATAATATAATTGTAAACTTCAATTTTCATATTATAACAAATTAATTATGAAGCGGCTGAGTTTTCTTTTATTTGGGAGATGAGATGGTACATGCATTTATAGCAATTGCGCAAACATTTCCATTCAATCCTAATCAAACCACAACACCCTCCATCGCTATATATATATCATTCTATTTCTAAACCACACTACTCTCTACATCTACATTTAAACAAAGTACCATCATATATACATGGCTTCCAGTAACATTTCTTTCATGATGAGCTTCATTCTTTATCTTTGCCCACTGATCATGTTCATATCGACAGCTGCTGCAACATCAACTACATCTTACAATGAATTGATGGGGTTTGGGGCGAAACCCAATGGCCTTGAAGACTCCACCAAGGCATTCCTGCGAGCATGGGACACTGCATGTGCCTCTACAGATGCCGTCCTCATATACGTCCCCAAAGGCAGGTATCTGCTTCACCCACTGGCCTTCAAGGGTCCCTGCAAAAGCCCCCATATCACCTTCCACATCGACGGAACCCTCGTCGCCCTGCCGAACTACCGAGTGTTGGGAGGAGATGAGAATTGGCTGGGCGGTGAGTGAGCCAGTAAGGTGCGTGAGAGAGTTTGAGAGTCTCAAACTCTCAAATTGAGACAGAGAGAGGGAACGAGAGAGGGGTTGTTGGCCATGAGAGTATGAGACAAGGAGCGACTGTGAAGGGAGGCCGAAGACTCTCACAGAAGACCATTATATAACATTATTACCGGCAGGACCCGCCGGCAATAATATTAACCCGCCGGTAATACACTATTACCAGCGGGTCCCGCCGCTATTAACCCGCCGGTAATACACTATTACCGCCAGATCTCGCCGCTATCACCAGAACCCGCACTACTACAAAAAAGGCCTTTCTCTGTGGTTTTTTTACTCCATACACTGCGGTTTTCGAGAGTATTGAAAAGCGCAGTGTATTCGACCACAGAGAAAAATGTTACGCAAACCGCGGAGAAAAGCTACACTTTTCTCTGCGGTTGTAGTAAGCCAACCGCGGAGAAAAGAGAGCTTTCTCTACGGTTGTAATAAGCAAACCGCGGAGAAAAGAGAGCTTTCTCTGCGGTTTGTTTATTACAACCGCAGAGAAAGCTCTCTTTTCTCCGCGGTTGACTTACTACAACCGCAGAGAAAAGAGCTTAATTTGAAAGAAAAAAAATTCAATTTCGGTTGATAACCCAGCATTTTTATTTCTAAAAATAATTAATTTTCAATTTTAATTATAAATAATTATTTTCAATAGTATAGATAATTTGTTAAATTGTTATATATACATTTCATATCTAATACAAAATAATTGGCTAGTAATGAATCAAAGACTTTAACCATTCTAACCAATATAAGTTAGCACTTTAATCTTACATACATACAAAAATTTAGATTTCATAAACAAATGGCATTAATCTAGGTAACCAATCACTTTGTAGTGGTAGTAGATCCTCTTTGACATTGAATTGCTTTTTGTCAAACTACTGCAAAATTGAAAAGTTAATATAGATTAGATAATTAAATACTATATCTAGTTTTTCTTAAGCAAAAAAGAGTTTAAAATATAACATACTTTCTTCTTGATAACTTCTGCTGGATTCGGTGCATTTACAAGATCATAAATGTATCTTAGTACATAATAACCACATTCATGACTTTCAGGTTGTTTTGGACAAGAACCTCTCACCAATTTTGTAAATGTGCCGATGTATTCATTTTCCAAACATTGTGTGTATGCTCTAGAAAAATTAAAATTAATTAAATACATATTATGCTCTCAACTTTTAAAAATTAATAATGCATACATTACAATTGAAGAACTTACTTTTCCATAACCTCCGTAATTATTGGTGGAGATTTATGATTTTTTAAAGGGTCCAAAATTATGGTCATCCCCCGCATCATCACGAGCACCAACATTTAATGTCGACTAAAATAATAATAAAATATGATTATTATAAAATTAAAATTCAACCATAGTAGTGATAATGTTTAAGTGGTTCGTTCTTACTCAACAATCCAAGGAATGAAATATATTTGGCCTCGTCTATCCATAGTCATCATCCATTTGGTTATAAGATCCACCGTATAGTTTTTACTTGCATCATTGCCAATAGAAAGATGTTCGGTGTCAAAAAATTTATATAATTGTCATGAATTTGGGTGCATGCTTTCCCAAATGCATCTGTAGAGAATCAATCATTCATATTACATTTTCAATTAATAAATTAATATCGTCAAAAAAAAATTGGGCAAAGTTTCCTCTGTTTCTATAGCATATCCAAAATTATTAGAACCTATAAATTCAATTCAGACAAAGCATACAACAAACAACATGCATGTTCTCAACCATAAGCCACCGCAGCACACAAAATTCGCAGAACCTACTTCACTAAGACACACATGTTCTCAACCTTCTATTATCTCCGCAGCACACAATTTCATCTCAGAACTTACTTCACTACGGATGAATATCTAATATATTCAAACTCCTCTAATAGTTTGTAATGACATAACAGATTGATACATACCTCATACCAAACATCATAGCTGAGGATCCAATATTATCCATGGAGGCTGCTTGATAAACGTCTTCCGAAGTGATGAAGATAGCCTCGCGTTCTCCTATAAACTCCGGGTCAACGGGAACTTGTACAACCCCATCTATTCCTTTATTGGAATAATACTCCTTCACTATAAATTTTAGACTCAGATCAATTTTGTCCCATTGGTTATCTGTTAACCAATTTGAAGGTTCTGGTTGAGTTATTTCAGCGGGGATGACTACGTGAGATCCAACTGATGATAAATGTGGGCTTGGTGATAGGGATTTGTGATTAGATGAAGATGGACCCTACATAATAGCATTAAACATATCAGTATAGTGTACCCATTTAAAAATAAAATTTAAATATCTAAGCAAATAATTTTATACCTGACAAGTGACAATTAAATTTTTAGGCCAAGGCAGGAATGTGTCTCGTGCGTCCCCAACATATCGTACGTTACCAAAGGGAATAGGGATCTCAGCTTCTTCTTGTAAGACATCTATAAGCCAAACCCTCGCAACTGAATCATCAAGTACATTTCCATGGACGGTAATTTGGCTACCCATGTTTGGTACAATGAGTACACCCTTAGCCACCACATTGTCAATATTATCAGAACACAAATAAACTTCATAGCTCGGTGGTGGCGGAGACTCATAAATTGATGATCCATCATCTTCATCAAAAGGATAGTCTTCGGTTTGATGAAAATGATCATCTACGTTGGGGGCAGGTTGATAGACTTCATCACTTGTATTCTCATAATATTGTCCCTCGTCAAATTGCCCTTCATCGTAGTATCCACACTCATCGTTTTCCTCATTATATTCTTCATTTTGAGCTAATTCCTCTTCTGTGCTAAATTTATGTCTTTTTAGCTCTTCAATCTCAGCTTTTAGTCGAGCAATCTCCTCTCTTGCAGTCATTGTTTTATGTTTTTTTCCAAACATTTTGGAAACGGTCGTAGTGAACCTACAAAAAAAATCAATAAAGTCCATCAATAAACCAATCTAAATAATTCTTAAAAGAAAACAACTATTATAAATTATCATACCCGCCAGCTCGAACACGACCTGGGTGTTCTGGTGTCCCTAATGCTTGAGTCAAGATGTCATCTCGACCCTGAGCTGTAATTTCGCCACGAATCAATTTTTCTTTGACGTCCTCCTACTCAAGATATTATTTGGTTAAATTAGTTTATATAAATAAAATCAATATATTGATTCTGAAACCTTAGAAAACTTACTATCTTTTTGGCAATTTGTCGGTCTAGCTCTGTCACAAGAACTTTATTTTTTTCACGCGATCTAAGCCAAACTTGATACCTCTCTGGATTTTGAATATTTCGTTCTTTTTTCTGCATTGTACAAGATAATTATAGTTATATGTTGCGATAATATCAACCATTATTTAAACTATAATATCAAATATACTTACCAAATCTTCTCTTATATTATCCATTCCTCTACGAGAGGTTCGATGCCTTGACTTCATTAGTAATGCACGTTTTTTTTGTTCTTGATGCACTATTTGAAACTCTAGACTTAGACGAATAGTTACAAATTGTAACCATTCTCTCTCGTCAATTATATCGCTATACCTATTTAGGGGAAATTTGAGTTCTTCCATCATACCCATTTCAACCAAAGGTTTGATGTACTCGGTAGTGAGTTCACTTTTAAAATCTCTCATTATTTGACCAGCTTTTTTCAAAATCTCACGTTTGAAGGTTTGAGGAATGTTGTGACCACCCTGAGAATATAATTAAGAAAAGTAATTATTAAATTTAGATATCACACATAAATAAATAAATAAATATCATAATGATAATTTCTTACAATGATATCCTCCCATAGTCCATCTTTCAAATCTTGTGGGACCTTCCTCCAATCACCTGAGTTGATAGAAATCGTGGCTCGTACTCTAGATCCAAGATATGATATCATGTTTGTATACACATCACCTATTGGTTGTCCCAAATCGTTCCATTGAAGATTTTTCTTGATTCCTTTGGCTTTTTGTTGGGTCATGTAACTCATTCTTGTTTTACCACGACCTTGTTGTTTCTCTTTGTCATCTCTGTTATCCGCCATCTGCATCACACAAATTACAAGTGTTAATGCATTATACAAATAAATAATCACAAGTATTAATGAATTATATAACTTACTAAACATGTTTTCTTCTTTTTCTTATTTTATTTCTGGTCGATTCACAATCGACCCGTATTCCTTCTTCGATGTCGGTTCTAAGATAATCACGATCATCGCTATCGCTTTCATTATCATGTTCCTGAATATTCTCAACTTGTTCATGTATCAGTTGTCCAACAATGAAACAGTCATGATATAAATCATAATTTTCATCGTACTCTTCTTTTTCTGAGAACTTTCGCTCGGGAACTGATAAAACAATGGACCATTTATCATTAACTGGATCAAGAATGTAAAACACTTATTTCGCTTGGGAAGCCATGATAAAAGGATCGTTCTTGCTTCCCTTCTTGCTTAAATCAACCAGAGTGAATCCAAGTTCGTCAGTTTTAACTCCAGTATTGTTGTCTACCCAGGAACATTTAAGAAGAGGAATACAAAATAATGAATAATCTAGCTCCCATATTTCTTCAACAACCCCGTAGTATGTCATTGTGCCTGAAATTGGGTTATTATCTTTTGCACTGGCAAAATGCATAGCTTCTGCGACTACACTTACTCCACTATTTTGAACCAGCCGAGCATCATCTCTTGACTTAGTATGAAATCGTTTCCCTTCAACAATGTAAGCTTGATGCTTTATTACATCAATGCTTTCTCCAAGAGATATGCGCTTCAACTCAGTCGACAGTCCATGATTTTTTTCTCCCAACTTCGTCAAAATTGTATTCTTCAACCACTGGCAAAACGTTTTATTATGCTCATCTATAACCCATTTTTGTTTATTTTTAATCTTGTTTGGAATCATCGACCGTAATAACTCTATGTGATCACTGAAACATAAAAGAAATAACAAAAAGTTTAAACAACAAAAAGAAAATCACTACTCGAATATATATGATTGAAATATATTTTCTACTTACATTATATATGATTGAATCTCAGGATTATTTTGCAACACAACTAATTAAGCTTGATCTAATTCTGCCCTAGACACGGTGGTCACTGTTCAATTCCCTCGTAGTCCTTTATCAACTCCATCTGAGTTATTTAGTGGTTTGCTGATTCCGATTGCTTCAACCCCACTCATGTATTCTGAGCAAAATTCTACTGCCTCTTCCGATATATAACATTCAACCATACTAGCTTCAGGACGATAATGATTACGCACATAACTTTTCAACACCTTCATACTTCTTTCAAATGGATACATCCATCTTGCCCAAACTGGTCCACACAACTTGGCTTCCCTTACTAGATGAACCATTAAATGAATCATAATGTCAAAGAAGGATGGCGGAAAAAACATTTCAAGGTTGCATAGAGTTTCCACTATCTTATAATGCAATGCATCCAATTTTTTCATTTCTAATTCATTTCCGCATAAATGATTGAAGAATATGCAAACATTCGTTAAACAATCTCGAACTTTTTTCGGTAATACTGACCGAATAACAATCGGAAGTAAATGTTGCGTCAACATATGACAGTCATGTGATTTCATACCCATCAGCCTCAAATCTCCCATGGATACCAAGTTTCGAATGTTGGATGAATAGCCATCAGGCACTTTCATCTATGCAAATGATTTACATACAACTTTTTTCTCTTCTCTGGACAACATGAAACAAGAAGGAGGTAAATATGTGCGTTTACCTTCCTGTTCAGGTGCTAAATCAGTTCGTATACCCATTTCAACAAGATCTAAACGACTAGTTAAACCATCCTTAGTTTTACCGGGAATATCAAGTAATGTACCTATAATACTTTCGCACACATTTTTTTCTATATGCATGACATCCAAACAATGTCGAACAAGTAAATCTTTCCAGTAAGGGAGACGAAAAAAAATTGATTTCCTTTGGAAACATCCACTTACTTTCTTATTTTTCTGCATTTTTCCATACTTGAAATCAATTTTCTCTACTTCTTTAAGAATTTGTTGCCCCGAAAGTGGCAAAGGAGCAAAACCTTGTTCTTTATCACCATCAAATGCTTTTTTTTTGTCCCTATAATGATGATTTAGGGGCAAATATCGTCTATGACCCATATAACAAATTTTGTGCCCATTAGACAGACAAATATCCTTTGTGTTAGTGCAACATATTGGACTTGGACATCCCTGGTAACCTTTTGTGCTTAACCCTGATAGATTACCATAAGCTGGGAAATCATTAACAGTCCACAACAAAACAGCTTTTAAGTTAAAGACTTCTTTCTTAAAACCGTCATATGCCTCAACACCATTTTCATACAAATCTTTCAAATCATCAATTAATGGTGCCAAATAAACATCTATATCGTGTCCCGGTTGTTTTGGGCCTGAAATCATTAACGTGAGCATCAAAAATTTTATTCTCATCACTAACCACAGAGGAAGATTGTACATAACAAGGAAGACAGGCCACGAACTATGCCTACTACTTAGAGATTTATGTGGATTTACACCATCGGCAGCTAGACCTAGACGAAGATGTCTTGCTTCAGTTTTAAATTCTGGATTTAAGTTATTAACTTTTTTCCAAGCCTGCGAATCTACAGGATGTCGAAGTTTACCATCTTTCACTCGCCTAGTCTCATGCCATATTAAGTTTTCAGAGTGTTCTGCACTTCGATATAATCGCTTAAGCCGCGGAATCAAAGGCAAGTACCACATCACTTTTTGAGGAATAAGTTTCCTGATCTCCTTACTCTTGTTAGGTTTGTAGCGGGGTGAATCACATTCTGGGCAAGTGTCCATGTCTGCATACTCTTTACGATATAACACACAATCATTCCGACATGCATGGATCTTTTCATACTTCAAGCCTATGCAATTTAAAGTTTTCTTCACTTCATACGTAGACTCAGGGAAGCAATTATCTGACGGCAAAATCTCTTTAAAAGCAGCTAAAAATTGACTAAAACATTTATCACTAACTCCATTTTCTGCTTTTATGTTGTAAAATTTTACCATCGTTGGTAATCTTTGTTTCAGACAACCATTGAATAATGGTTTATCTGCATCTCTAACCAATTTATCAAATTTTGAAGGATCATCAACAAACTCTTCTTGTGCTTCATCGAGCAATTCCATAGGATGATCGTCAAAATAACTATAACCCAAATCATCAACCCCTCGCCTCACGAATGGATATGGATTATTATTTTTCAATGATTCCCCATGCCAATACCATGTACGATAACTTGTATCAAATCCCCGACAAAATACATGATTTTTTATCATGGTAATATTTCCTTTTGTTCCATTACCACAATCTATACATGGACAATGAATTCTTTCCGGATCACTACAATTTGTTTGGCAAAATTCTAAAAATTGGTTGAATCCGTCTTGAAATTGTTGTGTTTCTCTATTCTCAAGAATCTATGACTTATCCATAATGATAATATCTACCTAATTCCTAAGTTGATAATGAAAAGAAAATTAGTATAGTAATACTCTAAAATTATGTTCAATTATTAAATTATAAAATGAAATGGACAGAGTTTCATTTATTTCTATAACATATTCAAAATTCATATGTATTTAAAATTTCAACAAAAATAAAAACATTATTATTATCTATAGTAACTTATAAAACATGTTCAACTAATATCATAAAAAAAAAAATTTGGGCAGAGTTTTCTCTGTATTTATAGCATATCCCAAGTTATCTACCTATAAATTCACATCAAACAAAACATATAACAAACAACATGCATGTTCTCAACCATAAGTCACCGCAGCACACAGAAAATTCACAGATCCTACTTCACTAAGGCACACATGTTATCAACATTCTGTTATCTCCGCAGCACACAATTTTATCTCAGAACCTACTTCACTATGGATGAATATATAATATATTCAAACTCCTCTAACAATAGTTTGTAAATATAAAAAATAAAAATAAAAAATTAAGTAGTAATTACTACTTACCTTAAAAATTAATATTCACTAATTTCAACCTCGAACAAATATTTCAACCTTGAGTGGGAGCTCACACTCAAACAAATATTTCCTACAATAAAAAGTTAAACATTAGTAAATATATGGTAATTGAATTTATCCTAAAATAATATAATTAACAAAAATATACTTTAAAAAAAATCATTACCTAAATAATATACAAAATTATGCAAGCACTAATTAATTTTTAATATAAAAAATTATGTAAACAACATTATTCTAAATAAAATAATACAAAAATACCCTAAACCGAAATATACATTAAATAAATTAAGTTTTAGTGATCAATAAACGTTTTAAACAATGAAAATATCCTCCAATCCTATATAAAATTTCAAAAATATTACAAAAAATAATCATATGAACATACATAGAAACCACCATTAAACCCACACAATATTTCTTCATTTTTACCCTAAAACTTCAAAATAACTCAAGATTAACTATATATACATGATTTCAAGCTTTAATATGCAAGAAAATGGAAAAAAAACAAAAAGAAATAGACATTGTGGGGCTTACCGTGGGTAGGGACGGCGTGGTGGGAGAGAGCTTCGGCCGTGTTCAACAAAGAAGAAGATGAGAAATATGAGTGGGAAAAATAGGTTTTTGGGCTTTAGTGGGTGGAGACCACCTTTCTCCGCAGTTTTATACCCAAAACCGCGGAGAAAGGTGCCACACTTTTCTCTGCGGTTTTAGCCCCCAAACCGCGGAGAAAAGTATCTCATTCAAACCTTTCACTGCGTTTTTTTTAAAAACCGCAATAAAATAGGGCGCGGACATTAAATATACTTTTTTTGACTCTTTCAAACCTTTTCACTGCGCTTTTTATTTATTGTTTAAAAAAAAACGCAGAGAAAGCCTATATTTGTAGTAGTGCCGCCAGTAATATCCCCGCCGGTAATGTCATTACCAGCTGACTGAGACCCGCCGTTAATAAATTTGAAACCGTTCCCGGGCATTGTATTAGCGCGCGGACAATCCGCCGCTAATAATGGGAAAGTCCGCCGCGAATAAAAAAATTAATTTTTTATTTTAATTTCCCCATTATTAGCGGCGGACCCAGTACTCCGCCGCTAATATCTTGTACATTACCGACGGGCTTTGTCCGCCGGTAATATTTCCGTCTCTAAAAACGTTTTTTCTTGTAGTGAACATTGTGTTTTTGTATTAAAATACACATGTATGTATAATAGTTGTTTTAAAATATAATTATAATATTTAATATTTGAAAAAACTCATCAAAATATTATTTGAATGATATAGAATGTGTAATTTTTTTAAATTTAATAAAATCTAATTAGTTATCTACAATTTAATAGGAAGATTTTTGTCATTTTTCATCAACGTTCCTAGTGCAATTTGCATGTATAAAAAAATGGTATTATAAAAATAGCTTAAGAGCACTTATAATGGGTGCTCTACTTTCCATACTTTAAAATATCTCTCCAAAATACACATTTTTCTATTTTACCTCTAAGTTTACATTATATCATACATCATATTTTCTATATATTTATCTACATCATTTAAATATTATATTTTTAAACATATTTTATTAATTAAAGTAAAGTAAAATAAAATAATTGAAAAAGAAAAAAGAAATAATAAATATATACTAAATGGGAGAAAGAAAAATTATAAAGAAAAATAATTATATTAAAATATTATATAAATGATATGTAAATGTAGATATGGATTAATTGGAGTTTGTACATAACTATTATAAATATATATAAATGAGCTGATGGAAGATGTTTTTATGAGTTTTAGCTAAATATTTTAGAGAAAGTGTATTACAAAATACATCGCCAAAACATATTTTTTTTATAATTTACCTCAAACTTTTACATTATATCATATATCAACTTCTCTAGTTTTTCTCTACATCATTTAAATATTATATTTTTGTTGACTGCGTTTTTAGCCAACGACGTGAGAACGTCAAATACGACAAGCCTTCAAGAGAAATCAAAACGACAACAGACGGTATCAACAAGAAAAGTAAAGAACACAGGAGATTTTTATAGTGGTTCAGCCCCGATTGTCGGTAATAGCCTAATCCACTTAGAGTTGTGATTTATAAATCTATACTCAAGATCAGATGGACTATGCCAACTGAGTTTCTTCAGTATAAATTGTGAAAATACAAGAATTCTCTCTAATTTCAGCACTTTCTCTCTCTAGAATAGACAGACCCAATTTTATCTCTCTAGAAAGAATAAGCAGAAGGGACCCCCTTCTCATCCCATCAGCTCTCTATTTATAGAGATGAGATCCTCAACTGATATCCCCTTATAATAGGGATATTTTATTATATTTATTACATTTATATTACAAATAAACATTCAAAATTCAAAATGTAACAAATTCCCCATTTGTGGGAAGAATGAGAGATTCCCGCGCATGTTGTTGAAGTTGTGTCTGACTTAGTCTCCTCTAGCTAGTTGGTCCACCTCCTACTCACTACCCATGCAAGTGCTGGTTAAACATGCATGGTGGTAGGATATGCATGGTGGTAGGACATGCTTTGGGTGGGTTGAACGTGCATGGTTCTCCTCGAACATGTACTCTCCTCTAGCATGCCATGTTCCTCCTTGAACCAATCTCCTTGGCTTCTCCTCGGACCAAGGTGGTCCGAGGCAACTTCCTTGGCACCTCACCTTGAACGACATTGAGGCAACCTCACCTTGGACAACATTGAGGCAACCTCACCTTGGACAACATTGAGGGAACCTCACCTTGGACAACATTGAGGGAACCTCACCTTGGACAACATTGAGGGAACCTCACCTTGGACAACATTGAGGGAACCCCACCTTGGACAACATTGAGGCAACCTCCTTTAGCATCTCCCAAACATGTCCGATTGAACATTGTATAGACTTTCCTTATGAAAGTCTAAGTCTCCATTCTCTTGCATGAGACTCCTCCTCCTTAGCTATTTACCTTGGGCACGTTCGAGCCAACACTTAGAAAACCTTGGGAGGCTTACCTCCTACACACCCTTGGGGTCTCCTAGGACCACACCCTCCTTGGGGTCTCCTAGGACCACCCTCTTAGCCCTCCTAGGAGGCACTCTCCTAGATGCATTCTCCTTAGCCTCCTAGGATGCATTCTCCAATTTTTGGGTATAACAATTTTTTAAAAATATTTTATTCATTTTAATAAATAAAATAATTAAATATAATAGTATCACACTAATATATATACAAAAATTTATAAAAAAATAATAAAATATTTATAGCTTGATGAATAGTATTTCACTACATATAGAGAAATACTAATCATTTAGGTAAAAAAAAATATAAGTTTACATCATCCATTAAAAGATTATTTAACTATTTTTTCTCTATATTATAAAAAATAAAATATTTTACCTCATCCATTAATAAGAATGTTCTAAGATCTTTCGTAATACAGGAATTTTGTTAAAAATACATTAAATATTTTGTTAAAAATATATTAAATATTATATTAAAAATAATTAAATATTAAAAATATATTGATCCATAATGTCTTCTTTGTATTATATGATTTTAATTTTTATTTATATTACTACGTACATATATATTACCGTACTATTCGTTAATATCAAGAGTCTTATATATGTTGTCGCATTTTCGGTAAGATTATAATGTAAAACCCATCATTTTTTTAAAATAAAATATTATTTCCATTAAATTGGTGGGACCCACTATTTTAAATATATTTTTTTGAGGGTCCCACTATTTTATATTCAACTTCATTAATTTAATATTTTATTTTATTTTAAATCTTCCTCTTTTAATTTATTTGGGAAAAGAGTTGTGTTATAAATTATCACTACAAAATACAAGGCCTATACCGAGAACAAATGTCCTCGGTATAAGCCGAAATGTCCTTGGTATACCCTTTACCGAGACAATGTCGTCGGTAGAAAGTTATTGGTACAGCCGCGTAGGTAAAACAAAACTTCTACCGACGACATGAAAAATGTTCTCGGTATAGGTTTTACCGAGAACATTGTCCTCGGTACAGCCAACCCCAATTTGTCATCGTACTGGTATATACCGACATCTTGCTGGTACATACCAAGGACAATGTCCTCGGTATAGACTTTTCCTGAATTTTTTTTTATATTTGTAATATTTATTTATTTATTTTGAATTAAATATAAAAAAATAGAATAACATTAAAACACTTATATTAAACATATAAATAAAAACATAAGAGTATGTTCGCTGAATCAAAATAAAGAGTTGTGTTAAACATGATAATGTAATAGTCAATTGTAATAAAATTCTTACATAAGTCCTACTGAGTCGGTGCTCCAACATCGGGATCATCGGGTGGTGGTGGGGCAGATTGAGATCCCGGGGTGATACAATGAGTCCGGACATGCTCCTCTAACTGTCGAAGACGCTCTCTCATCTCAGACAACTCTTCATCTCTAGTTTGTGAAGGACGAAAATCAAATGGAGTTCGGTCCCTTATGTTAAGGATACGTCCATATCCTTTCTGGTGGCCCCGTCGTTTTCCGAAGACAGTTTGTACCAAAGATATGTCTTCATCTTCAGGCGCACTCGAAACTGGTGTGGAACTCTCAGTATCAGTTGCCTGTGTCTGCTGTGTGTCGCGGTATGCACACAATTCCTCCTATGATACAATGTATAATGTAATTAAAATTTTGAAACAATTAAAATTTTGAAAAGTGTTTAAAAAAACTTAACGTACCCAAGTATTTTTGGCTGTCTCTGTCACCCACCCTGTGCCTGATTTATGGTGAGTATCCATCCAGCTATCCGGGATGGACTCAAGTTGCCCAGTTTCTAAATTGCGCTGTCACGTACATATATTTTTATAAAATTATTAATTAAACATAAATAAGAAAAATAAACTAAAAAATAATTAATTAACTAACTTTTTTATAGCGCAGGGCTGGGATTGACTGAGAACCTCCATAGCTAAGCTCTTTCAGTTTCCTTCTATTTTCCTTGTTGACCACAGAACGTTTCTGCAAAAAGTTATCGTTAGTAATATATTTAATTAAGATAGTTAAGTTTAGCAAGAAATTAATACCGTAATTTCTGGGCGTCGGAAAAATTAAATTGTTTTTTGCTACTGCGTATCCGTGCAACCACCATAACGATTTTGTGGCCCATTAATCGTTAAATGCTCTTTAATATCGTACTTCCAGTCAGAATAATTTTTAGCACACGAAGTATCAATGCCTCTCAAGATCCCAGGCATATGCCCTTCTCCATATCTAGTACGCCCAATATCAAGCAAATCATCCTAATTTACAAACATTTATTAGTAAATATGATATATAACATAAAATGAGAATTAACATAAAAATACATAAACTACTTACTTCCAAATGTGCAAGTATTCTTTCTTTCGAGGCATTTGGTACTTTTGACCATTGAGGACAGTCTGGATATGTGTACTGTCGAACAAGTAATCCGAGCTCTCTTGAGAAATTTGAGTTGTACTCTCCGATCTCTTTATATGTTCTCCCCCGCACATCCCACTCGAGAGGGAGAGGATGCCCAACTGTTCCCTCTTTTCCCGCGTGTTCAATCCTTTATGGCGTCCACGTTTATTTGGAGGCGCTATTGTATGCAAATTCAATATTTTAAAATTAATATGGATTAATTGTTAAATTTTAAGGAGTATATCAATGTGTAAAGTATTACCTCGTTCACAATCAACTGGGATATCTGACGGTCCACGTGGAGGATCGCATCCTCCACCATCACCCCCGTGAGATTGAGCAATAACATCAGCCATATCTGTCAAATTAATCGATATTACAATTACATTTATCGGTTAAAATGACTATATAAAATTATTTATTGTTAAAAATAATTACTTCAACATATTATAAAATTACCACTTAATTATCACTATAATAATCTTCACTATCATCATCGGTTTCTATGTGTTCATCTTCCTCTTCATCATCTTCATATTCAACCTCCTCCACTTCCTCTTCCTCCTCCTCCTCTTCTTCTTCCATTTCCTCCTCCCTCTCCTCCTCAATTGCAACATTATCTATCTCAACAAATTGTAATGGAGCCCCCGTACGTTCAAAGCTGATTTGTGGCCGCAGGCTTTTGTATCCGACCATTCAACTTCCTCAGCTGTAACTCTGGTCTCATCTTCATCTTCTCCAAGTCTACTCTGGCACTAACTGTGTCTTTGGTCTTATTCTCCAGCCCAACTACTGTGCCTACTAAACTGTCGCACACATTTTTCTCAACATGCATAGCATCTAGTCCCTTCTAATGGCATGTTTGATTGGTAAAAAATGTCTATGACCATAAAAATCAACCTTCTTTTGTAAACGAATAGATGGTGTTGCCACATTGCAAGTAGAGCAAGCATGATAACCTTGGCCAGTCCATCCAGAAAGGCTACTCCTTGCTGGGTAATCGTTTATAGTCCACATCAAAGCTGCCCGAAGAGTGAAGAAACTGCCATCGACTGCATCTCGAGTTTGTACACCAGTCACCCATAATTCTTTTAACTCATCAATCAATGGTCTTAAGAAAAACATCAAAATCTTTTACTGGCGAATGAGGTCCCGGAATTAATAAACTCAACATGAAATTAGTTTCTCTCATGCACAACCATGGTGGCAAGTTATATGTCGTCAACACTACCGGCCACATACTATAAGAAAGACTCATATTACCAAAGGGATTGAATCCATCTGCAGCCAATCCAAGCCGCACATTCTTGGGTTCCATTGCAAATGTTGGATTATTTCGGTCAAAGTCCTTCCAAGCTTTCCCATCAGCAGGATGACGCAATACACCATATTCTTTTATACATTGCTCGTGATGCCATCTCATATGTTGAGCAATGTGCCTCGATGCATATTTTCGCATTAACCTAGGGGTTAAAGGAAAATAACGCATCACTTTATGAGGCATTTTCTTTCCCTTGGTGTTCTTGTCCACCCATCGATCCTCCCGACAAACAGGGCATTTGCTTTTTCCAGCATGTTCTTTCCAAAACAGTGCGTAATCATGCTTGCAGACATGGATTAACTCGTAGCCCAATCCAAGTTTCCGCAACAACCTTTTCGCTGCATAATGCGATTTTGGAAGCTTATTTGGGGCTGGAAATGCATCATGTAACAACTCCAGCATTCCATCAAATATTTTGTTGGGAATTTTCCCCAACACTTTGAAATGCATTAACTTCACTAGGAAATTCAATGATGTGTAATTTTGACACCCGGGGAATAATGGAGCCTCGATCTCAGCAAACAAATCGTTATAATGTTGCCCACCCCTGTAGTCTGTTGTAGGTATCTCTTGACCACGCTCATTCTCCGCTTGTTCATCATTGTCATTTTGCATAAGATCATTGAGAACATCCATCATTTCATCTTCATCATTTTGATCTATCCGAGCTCTCATTGGTATTATTTCATCCTCTCCATGCCAATGCCAATTGGTATATTTCCGTAGAAAACCATTTACAAAAAGATGATTTTCTAATACATCAATCGTCTGAAATTCAACGTTGACACACCTCCTACACGGACATTTCACCAATCCCCTTGAGTCAACGCACTGCCGAGCTCTCTGGAGAAAATCCATCACACCAGCCTCATACTCATCGGATAGTCGATCTGTCAAATTAATCCAGCTCTTGTCGATCGACATTGTATGAATGTAGCACTGCACATAACACTAATCATCAAACTTACAATCAATTTGTATGTGTCCTAATTCAGAGAGAGGCAAATGTAAGAGTCTTCAATGACTCACCCTCTCTAAACGGGTCTAAGGCTTCTTGTGATGAACACTAAAAAAATATAATATTATCACTAGGTGATAATAACACTATTATATCTTTGGTAATAATTTCTTATTACCAAAGAAAAAAGCAAATAAAATTAAATATGTTTTTTTTAATGTCTTATGCTCTTTGAAGTTAATTATGTTGTTTTATGATATCTAACTATAATATATTTCAGTGTAAATATTATTAAAATTATTTAAATTTGACATATTAATTTAGTATTTATTAAATTACATATATTTACTTATGCTTTATTGAATAGTTTTATTAATTTAAACAAAATTTCTAAGATTTGTTTAAAATTTATTTAATTACTTTAGGATTTAATTATTACTTAAATTATTTAATTAATTTTTATTTTTATTAAAATTTAGTTGCATAATGTTAATGTTAATTTTTTTAATCTTAATTTTAAAATATATTATTTATATAAAAAAAACATAAATTATTCAAAAATTTAAAAAAAAATTTAAAAAAATACAGAAAAATTAAAAACAACTAACAAATATTATTAAAAACATATTTTTTTAATTTTAATTTTAATAATGATTAAAACTAACAAATATTAAATTTAATTTTAATTTTAATTTTAATAATGGTTTTCTAATAATATATTTGTTAATTTTATTTAATCAGAACTAACAAATATTATTTTTTTACATATTAATTTAGTATTTATTAAATTACATATTTTACTTATGCTTTATTGAATAGTTTTATTAATTTAAACAAAATTTCTAAGATTTGTTTAAAATTTATTTATTTACTTTAGGATTTAATTATTACTTAAATTATTTAATTAATGTTTATTTTTATTAAAATTTAGTTGCATAATGTTAATGTTAATTTTTTTTAATCTTAATTTTAAAATATATTATTTTACTTATCAATTCACTATTTATAAAATTAGAAATTTTATTGAGTACTTCTACTAATATTCACAATATCTCTAAATTTTACAATTCTATAAAAAATTCGACAGCATAACGACTATATTTTCATCTATCCCAAAATTTAAAATCCTGCAAATAACATATAAAAAATATCCAGACCCAGATCATGCAGAGAGCATTACAAATACATTTTAAACGACTATATAATTTATAATTATTAGTCTAAATTTTATTAATTATTCAAATTTCTAACCAAAATATTAAAATTCTACTAAAAATTAACAACAACAAATTAATCATCAATATTCATAAAATCTGAATTTTTACTACTAACATAACCAAAAAAATTAAAATTGACAACAACAACATACTAACATTACCACCAATATTTTCAAATTAACACTCAAATATTTAATATGTTTACTAATATGTTTAATACACATAAAATTTACCAAAACAACATAGAATTTATTTAAAAAAAAATACTAATTAATCATATAACAATTTTCTAATTCCTAATATCATTTTTACTAATACTTATTTTGAAAACCTAAAAATAAATACATTCTATCTAATATAATAATTTTAGATTTTTATTAAAATTAATATTATATTATTTATATAAAAAAACATAAATTATTCAAAAATTGAAAAAAAATTAAAAAAAACTTACCAATGCCTTCAATATCTTGCTAGCAATCTCTTTAGTCCAACAAAAACCGAATACCCAACCTTCAAACAAAAATTACAAAATATCATTATACAATTTCATAAATATATATATATAAAATGAATAAATAAACCATACCTTCAACAAATACATAGAAATTCCTTCACCCTTGGCAATTTTGGGGCTTAAAACCAAGCTTTTTGGGAGGAAAACGAAGATATTCGGCGGAGGGAGGCGGACCATTCGGAGAAAACCGAGAGAAACCAGAGAGGAAGGAGAAGGGGCTTCGCGGTTGAGGGGGATATTTATAAACCCTATACCGAGAACATGTTCTCGGTATAGGTTCTCGGTATAGCAGCTAAACCTATTCAGAACCGCGAAAATTTCCCGCGCATATGAAATTTCTATACCGAGGACAGGTTGTCGGTATACTGTTCTCGGTATAGAACCTTTTTTTTGTAGTGTATTTTTACACCAAATATTTATTTATGTAGATATCCTTTGCTCATATATGCTATACAATTATTTGGAACTTAAAGGGCATTTTATTGTTGATTAGTGATGTTATATTACATTAATAATATGGTATTTTCTCACCATTGATACCCTTATTTATTAATACTGTATGTCATACCAACAAATCTAATATATATTACATTATTCAGTGTATATATATAGTGCTTTTACTGATTATAGTCTTCGATTTTGGTGAACAACATATTTGAAGTCAACATCATTTATATATCACTACAAGAAACATGAGCTTTAGCGGGGCATAGCCACTAATAATAGCATTATTAGTGGCAAAAAAGTGTGGTTGCCCATGTAATTTTTTTTATTAAAATATTATTAACTGTGACATTTTAATATTAGGAGTCACTCGTGTTGCTGCTAATAAATTCAAAAATAAACTAAAAAAAATGTGGGAAATTTTCTACCAATTTGAATATATAAGACTATTAATGGCGTCACGTGTCCCACAAACATAATGTAGGAAATTATTTTATTTTAATATATTTTTTTTATTTTTTAATTATATAAAAGTATTAGGGGAAAGTGGTCGCTAATATTATATTATTAGGGACGACTTTTTATTATTAGGAGAATCACGATTTTTAAGGGCGACGTTCAATTTATTAGGAGCAAAATTGTTGTCGCAAATACTAATTATTAGGGGCGACTATTTTGTCGCCGCTAATGACTATCAACGACAACTTGGGGTAATATATTAGGGCGACACCCCTGATACTTTATTGTATTATGTATATATATGTATAAATATACTAGATACAAGCAACGTGCAATATACACGTTTGCTTAGTTTTATTTATAGAATTTATTAATTATTTTTATTAAATTTATATTAATGTCATATAAATTTGAAATAAATATCTTATTTTAATTAAATAATTTATTTATTTTTTTTCTAGTTTTTGAATTTGAGAGTGACAACAAGAGATTATATATTATAATGTAATATTAAATGTTATTGTTACACCTATATTTCGAGACCTGAGGTTGTGACCTCGAACGCTGGATTCGTCAGGTGTGAGCTCGCAATAGCTAAAGTGCATGTTCGTGATCTAGATGCCAAACCCTCGAAAACAGGTGGCAACCTCGAAGATAGGTAGCCTCGAATTCCTTTCTAAGCTCGGAAGACATAACATCAGAGTATGTACATTGTCAAGTGTCTTCGGATCGAGTAGCCCGAGCTTGGCATGGGTATGAGCTCGAAATGTAACGACCTCGGTGGTATTTACCCTCTCCAAGCTGGTCTTGGGGAAAGTTGTACAGCTCGTAATTTACCTAGAGACCTGGATTGACATGATGTTGATTGCTGACCTCGAACGGCTAAGTGAGTCATCTGATGAGACGCAGTCCATGCATTCAAAAGATATTTATTGTTGTAACTTCCCTACATTACAGGGATATTAACTAGTCTGTTATATGTCTCCCGGTCTTCAGGGGACGTTTCCTTGTATATAGGAGTTACAGAATTTAATGTCATTATTCCCATTAATGAAGAGGAGTATCTTCCCGAAATATGTGGGAACGAGCTCTGAAAACCCTCTATAAATAGAGAGGTCATGAACCTTTGTAAATGACCGAATTTTTGTTATCCTGAGAGAATTTATGGAGAATTCATCCCTGAAGGATTTCCAGAAAACTCCAAAGTCCCAATAAAAAAGACTCGTGGACTAGGCAGAGTTAACTGCTGAACCATGTAAAAAAACCCTCATTGTTCTACTGTATTATTCGTCTTTGCCATAGTTTTTATTGTTTACGTACTCTACATTTTAGGTTGACGAAAAACAGCGTCAACAGTTATACGTGGATTTTAAATTTAAGTTTCTTGCTAGTTTTTTTAAAAAGAATAAATTGCATTTTTGCCTCCCGAACTATGACTACTATATGATCGTGCCCCCCGAATAAGTCGCCATATTAAAAATTCTCTCCGAACTATGCACATTACTAAAATATGTGACTTCTGTTAGATTTCGTCCTAGGTGGCTAACAGATTGATGATGTGACATTTTGTCTGTTGATGTGGCACTACCATGTGTAGAATAATTAGCGATTTTGCCCCCCAAACTTTGACTTCTCCCAAATAATACCCCTTTTATTAAAACAAAATTAAATTTTTTTTCTAAAAATAATAATTAAATCCTTAAAATATAATTAGATTTTTAATTTTTTATTATTTAAAAATTTATTTAGTTAGTTTGAAACTTTTAGTATTGTTTATTTTCTTAATCTTTTAAAATGATTTTTTATTTAATTTTTAAGGACATAATTATTATTTTTAAGAAAAAAAAAGAGGTTTTCTTAAAAAAAAATTAAATTAGTTTTAATAAAAATGGCACAATTTGGTAGTGGTCAAAGTTTGGGGGGTAAAATTGTTAATTATTCTACACATGGCAGTGCCACATCAACAGATCAAATGTCACATCATTAATCCGTTAGCCACATAGGACAAAATTTAACACAGTCCCATATTTCAGTAACGTACATAGTTCAGGGGGAATTTTTAACATCGCGAATCATTCATGGGGCACAATCATATAGTAGTCATAGTTCCGAGGGTAAAAATGCTATTGACTCAAAATAATTTGTTGCTAATTGACACTAGATTATATTATAGGTTTAATATGATATTATTCTAATAAGTGAGTTTAAGTTTAATTACATTTTATTTAAGTTATAAAATGTATCATTAATAATTTTCATTGTAAAATATCTCAAAAATATCATATTTTAATTTCTTTAATTATTTATTATTTTTAAATAATTATGATGGTAAAGTATCTCAAAAATATTATATTTTAATTTGTTTAATTATTTATTATTTTTAAATAATTATTATTGTAAAATATCTAAATTAATTTTTTTAATTATTTATTTTATTTTATTTAAGTTTAAGTGTTTACAAACTACAGTTAAATATAAGAATATTGAGTTAAAATTAACATTAAAAAAATAAAAAATCTTTAAAATCAAGAATTAAGATATTGATATATATTTATATATATATTAAAAAGCATCATACCAATATTATTAAAACAAATTTATTGTAAGCTAAACAATATCATTAACTTGATTTCAGGATTTTGCATGACAATAACATATAAATAATATATGCTAGTCGTGTAGCACATAGGTAAATATTATATTCTCAATAGTTCATATTTTCTCAAACAATTATTCGAATCAGAGTGGAGAAACGGCTTTAAGGAACTCCTTGTCGTCTTCAAGCTTAACCATATTTTCTTCCTTCAATGAAACATATGCTTCGATTCCATTCCCCGTTCGAGTGTCCATGAAAGCCACAAGATTATCGAAAGTCAAAGAGGCTGAGCTGACCCAGGCTGGCTTACCCCAACCAAAGTCAGCGTCATAGATAGGAAACCTACATAAACTTGTGAAACTAAACGAAATCAACTGACCCCCTTTCATGAATAATTCTTCTGCATATTTCATAAGATGTTGTAAGCCTTCATCCTCTCCTTCTTGAACCTTTCTCAGATAATCCACGTCCATCTTTTTAAACCCTCCCCTTATTTGCTTCATCACCTCGTAACCGCAGTCCTCTTCCTCAGAAGAACTTAAGCTCGTTGAAGGCAATAGAACGATGCTACTCCGATAAAGGTTTCCAAAAGAATGGTCCGGTAGCGGCGGATCTAACTTTCGACGAAGATTTACAGGATGAACCACCGCGTAAACTTTCTCGGCTGTGGCACAACGTTCGTCGTCGTCATCACAACTGGTTGCCGCCAAGAAACGACTCCAAATGAAAGCAGACAAGGCCTCCACTCGAGACGGCCGTCTCTCCCCCTCCATTCTTGTTTTTTGCTCGTACTTTGACCTAATCGTCTCTATAGTAGAGGCTTCAAATACAAACCTCTTTGATATGACCTCTCTCGTGATTCCGATCTTTGGATCGTAGTTGGGATCATCCAACGGCGGGAAAAGCTTTGCCGAAACGAATTCAGGATGTGCTATATGATTTGCTTCTCCGCGAGCCATGGCCATCCAAGTTTTGATGAAGAATATGCAGGATAGCGCGTCAGCAATCTGATGTGAAATGCATATGCCAAGAGCAACTCCACCACGATCGAAGACATTGAGTTGGACTCCTATGGGGAATTTATTGAGTTCATGGAGTTGGAAGGGAAGGAAGTTGCAGAGTTCAGTCGGGAGGGGATTCTTTATGGCTTGGGAAAGATGGCACGGGGATTTGACTCGGGTGACTGTGTAAGAAACTCCCTCGTCGTTACAGTCAATGAAACGGTCGTTCTTGACTCGCCCGGCTAGAGGGTAAAAGAGAGTTAAGACCTCCGATAAAGAGTTCTTAATCTTATTTGACATTTCGTTGATTTTGGACTTATTATGATCATGATGATCATCATCATCATGATCTAACTCATAAAATAAGACTAAAGGATTGTATGTATGGGGAGAGAGTTGGTCAAGGTAAGATAGTTGGTAATGGCGAAGGTGGTCGAGGGTTGGAGATGAGGGCTTGATAATCTCATTAGAAACCACTTCCACATCAACTTTCATATTTCTTAATAGCAACAATATTAATTTGAAAATCCTTTGATTGATATTTCTTGGTTGTTAATGTGAATCGTGCTTTTATTAGCAAGCTGCAATTATTATAATTATATATAGATGAGTACGAGTTGAAGCTTTCGGGTTTTATATATTTAATTTTGATAAGAGTGCGAGGCCGGCTCAAGCTATAGCCATACTAGACAATCGCGGCCTAATTTTTATCAGTATTTTATTATTATTTTCATCATCTAATTAAAGTTTAATAATTAATTTACGAATTTTTTTCTAACAAATTTTAAAAATTAATTGCGCCTACTAATTTTTGGATAATTTCAACACAATCTATATTGTAATAATATAGATATTAATTGGTTAAGAGGATTTAATAAGTATATATCTTTTCTCTATAAAAAATGTGTAGATAATGAAATTGTTTTTGTTTCTTATATTTAAAGGTAAATTTTAAATATGACTTAAAACATAGATAAAATTAAATAAATAAATTAAATATGTAAAACCTAATGACTTTTCAAGTTAAAAAGTCAAAAAGAAAAATAAAAAAAAATTATATACCCAAGTGGTGGGACCCACTTATATATTTTTTTATATTCAGATTTGTTTTCCTTTTTCTTCTTCTTCTTCTTCTTGTTGCTTGCTTTTCTCACTGCAACAACCCACGACAAGGACCTCTTAGACTGCCACCCATCCGACCGCCATTTGGTGGACATAGGAAAAGCGTGATATAAAAATAGGAAAAGTTGAGAACTACCCATTTTTAGGAGTAGTTAACTAAAATTAGACACTAAATATATTTAGTTGAATTTTACCCATTATTATCATGAGATTTCCCAAATTACCCTTATTTGAGTACATGATTCTAAATGTTGTTGTAATGTGTATTATATGTGTCATATTATAGTTAAATTAGAAATACATTCTAATTGTAGTGTGTTTAAGGAGAAAAAAAAAACATGTAATTGAAGGGGTATAATGGGTACATTAATTGAAAATTTGGGTACTAAAATAAGAATTAAAAATAGTGGGTAAAAATTAAAATTGATCATTTAAAATGGGTATAAGATGTAATTTCCACTATAAAAATCAGATTAAATCATTGTAGGATCATCGTTAAGCTTGGGAGCATTGCTTTGGGCTCGGATTGAAAATTCTAAGGAGGTAGAGACTCAACTTGACTATTGGACTTATTTTACTCGTATTGAATTGCATTAAACATATTCCAATTTTTATATTTATAAAATATTTGAAAATTTGAAAACTCAATCTGCATGTTTTTTGATCTGTTCTGAGGGCACTGAGTGCCAAATATATTTTTGTTCACTTATTTATGTAGATTATGATTTTTGGGTTTTATTCAAATGCAGTTGTTATGCTGCCCAATTTTCTAAAATATAAAGGGAATTTGTTTCTTTCTTTTCATTTTTACCTGCATTTGGTTATACCTATGAGAACCATATATTGATCATGATTTGTGCATGTTGTTGTTTCACGACCTAGTCTCTGTGTCATCATAGGTAGATCATATGTCCACTCACTTGTAGGTGTAAAGACCTAGCATCTATATACATGAAGTTTTTTTAGCCTCCCCCTTGTGGTGGTTATCAGATACGGCTACCCCGTTTAGGATGTCGTTTTTTCTATGGTGGGTAACAGGTGTTACACCCAGATTTCGAGCCATAAGAATTGTGATCTCGAAAGCTGGATTCGTAATGAATGGACTCGTAATGTCTGGAACGTGTCCGCAACCCAGGCACCGAGCCTAGGTAGCAGAGACGACTTCGAAGATGGTAGCCTCGAGACCCTCACAAGCTCGAAAGACAAACATCAAAGTACGTCTGTTCTCGGGATGGCCTTGGATCAGGGACTCCGAGCCTGACACAGGTATAAGCTCGAAGTCACATGATCTCAGGAAGATGCTATAGCTCGAAAGTCAATAAGAGACCTGGGTGAATATGGCATTGGTGATATAAGATAATAACTTTGAATATCTTAGCGAATCATCAATGAGAGACGTGGTCTACATTGATTGCTATAAATTCCCTATAATCAAGGGATATTAATTGTTCAGTTATACGCCCCCTGATCTTCAGGGGACGTTTCCTTGTATATAGGATTACAGGCTTTTAATACCATTAAATTTATTTGCATATAAAGAATAATTTCCCAAAATATGTGGGATAGTATTCTGAAACCTCCTCTATAAATAGAGAGGTTATGCACCATTGTAAATGACCGAATTTTTGATAATCTTGAGAGAAAACTCTGGAGAATTCATTCTTGAAGAATTTTCAGAGATCATCTTAAGTTAATAACAAAGACTCATGGACTAGGCAGAGTTAACTGCTGAACCACGTAAAAAATTTCATTTGTGTTATCATATTTCTTTTGGCCATAACCAGTTATTGTTTTCGTGCTCTTATTTCACTGTTGACGAAAAACGGCGTCAACCGTTTGGTGCTTTCATTGAGAGCCTTAAGCATTCAGTCCCTGAACAAGTTATGGTCGCTAATAATCAGAACGTTCCTGAAGAAAATTATCCGAGACGTCCTGGGAAACAGCCGATGGAAAACCCAGATGTTAAAGAGAGAAGCGGATCCTCCGATTCTCGCGGACCACCCGCACCATCAAGAGATGAGGATATGTATTACAATCCTGAGCGATATGTTCCCATTGTGGAACTTGAGAACCGGCAGTTGAAACAGCAGTTGGCAGAAGCCAACAAGCGAAATGAGGAGTTGGCAAGGATGGCCGCCGAGGCGCAGGCGGCTTAGCCCCCGCCTCCGCGCGAAAACCAAGCCCCTCCTCCGAGGGACGTGCATGTTCCTCCCCGTAGACCCCGTGGGCGTCCACGGAAGAATGCTTCCACAAGAAGGCCGGAGCAACCCCCTGCACCAGCAGATCAGTCGGCCCCCTCTAGGCCCCAGAGAAGTACCCGGGCTAGGGCCCCGATTAACCCATCTGCGGAAGTACCTGTGGGAACTGAGAACAACCGAGCCCCTGTAGAGGCTCGGACTCAAGTCCCTGGGAGCGCACCAAATGCAACCAACCCATCTCAGGCGAACTCCGGACCATCTAGGCCGCAAGATGGGTGGTAGCCACCGTCACCCATACGGTTCCCTCCATCGCCTATAAGATATCTGTCACCTCCTCTCAGGAATGCCCAACCAGTTCGAGATTAGGATGAAAGGCGTGCGGGGAAAACACAAGGAAACAGGGAAGCTTTCCAGGAGCGGAGAGGTGCCCTATCTGAAAGAAGTCAAACATCTCGGTCTCGAACGGCAGAAACGAGGCGCCATGGAAAAGACCCATCTCGAAATAACCATGCGACAAGTTTTACTAGTGACGACTCTAGAGATACCAGATCGGTCAGCATGCACGATCGAGGTCGAAAGAATACTGGGAGCCGTAGGAATCGCTTTGACCTACGAGAACACTTGAATCAAAGTTGGGGTAATGTTAACCTGATGAACCTGGACCTGAGGGATCGCTTGAATAGGCATAAAGACCCCCTACGGAGGCGCGAGCCTGGAATTGTGATCGACGAAAACCGATTCCAGACAGTACCCCTCGCGGACCCAGTCCAGGAAAGAATTGATCAGTTGGAAAAGACCTTTAGGCTTTTGAAAAACGAGCAAGGTCAGGATCGATATGAAGATTTTGATGAGGAGCTTGAACCGTTTGCTCCCCATATTTCTAACACTCCATTTCCCCAAGGATTTCGGATCCCTCACGTCCCAACGTTTGAGGGAAAGTCTGACCCATACAACCATTTGAGTACGTTCAACACCATAATGAGAGCAAGCAACGTGGGTTACGAGCTCAGATGCATGTTATTTCCAGCATCATTGACAGGACCAGCCAAAAGCTGGTATGAAAAATATAAAAGACACTCAATAACTTCTTGGGAGCAGCTGTTTAAAGACTTCAAGCAGCAGTTCAGAGCCATGATGGGGGTTAGACTTGAGGCGTCAACCCTGACTAACGTTCGGCAGCAGCCAGGAGAAACATTGAAAAGTTACCTTACAAGGTTCAACTTGGAAGTTGCCCGAGCTCGGAACGTGGATGACAGCGGTCACCTAATGGCTGTCCAAGTTGGAGTTATGCGAGGGAGTGCTCTCTGGGACGACATGCACAGGAAACCTGTGAGGTCCCTAATCGAGTTTAACAAACGGGCACAGAGGTTTGTCAATGTAGAGGAAGCGAGGTCGACACTTAATGTGACTTCCCAGCCCGCAACTACAATGATAAACGTAAACTCTGTCTCAACCTCGGCGGACCCACCAGCTTCAAAGCCTGCCGTGGAAAACCAGTCCAAGAGAAAAAAGAACGAAGGGAGTAACCTCGAGGCCGAAGGAGGAAAGAAAAAGAAGGGGGAAAGATATTTCTCCGTATACAGAGTGTACACCGAGCTCAACGAGTCTCGGGAAAACATATACCTGGCTAATGAAAACCAGGTCCCCTTTAGGCGTCCAGACCCAATGAGAAATCAGAAGTCCAAGAGGGACTCCAAAAAATATTGGTGATTTCACAGAGACACCGGGCATACTACCGATGAATGTCGACAGCTGAAAGACGAGATCGAAGGATTGATCTCAAGGGGTTACTTCAGACAATATGTCAAGAACCAAAGTACTAATCAAGCGACCGCGAGCCAGAGAACAGCCGCGCCGCAGCCCACACAGAACAATAATTCCCGAGCTAGGGAAGAGGATAGGCCCCCACCGATAGATGGAGAAGACGTGATAACCATCTCGGGAGGGCCTCATCCCGCGGGCATGGGCAGAAATGCCCAAAAGAGATACGTTAACGAGCTGAAGACTGGGGATGGGTCTCCATATGAACCCAAACCTAGAGCTCCAAAAAGTCAAAGGGTTGAATCTCAACCAATAACATTCACTGAGGAAGACGCGTCCCATGTTCAGTTTCCTCACCATGATCCGCTGGTCATCACTCTCCAGCTGGCAAACAAAAGGGTCCACTGAGTTCTCATAGACAATGGGAGCTCAGTTAACATTCTCTATAAAGCAACCCTTGAAAACATGGGACTCTCCCTTTGCGACCTGAAAGCTTGTGCGACTACGCTATATGGCTTTTCAGGAGAAGGAACCATCTACATGGGGTCCATCGAACTCCCCGTGACCTTGGGAGACTACCCAGTCTCACACTACTACAAAAATGGGATTTCCCGACAGTTTTTAACTGTCGCTATTAAGCAATGACGACAGTTGACTAATTGTCGTATTTGCCTATGCCGGCGTAGGGTAGCTACGCCGACAGTTAATAAGTGTCGTCATTGCTGGCTACGCCGACAGTTAATATGTGTCGTCATTGCTGGCTACGCCGACAGTTAATAGGTGTCGCCGTTGCTGGCTATGCCGACAGTTAATACGTATCGCCGTTGCTGGCTACGCCGACAGTTAATACGTGTCGCCGTTGCTGGCTATGCCGACAGTTAATACGTGTCGCCGTTGCTGGCAATGCCGACAGTTAATAGGTGTCGCCATTGCTGACAACGCCGACAGTTAATAGGTGTCGCCGTAACATTGAATTTATATATGTATAATAATTTTTCGATATATATTTTTTAAAACTTTTAATTATATTTGTAACAAGTGAAGTTTGATATAAATTTAAATAAAAAAATTACTCACATAATTAATTATTATTACCATAAATTGTAAAAAAAATTATATTTATCATAATAAAAATTCATATACATACAACATTTATTCATACAATTGAAATGTAAATAATACATCTAATCCCCATGAGACTAAATAAGTCTCAATGAAAATTCATTATAATTCTCAATCAAAATTCATTATTCTCGATGTAAATAATACATCAAATCCTCACTGTACATAATTCTTACAAGCAAGAAAGAAAATAATACCCAACATCTTGAAGATGAATTTCGTGTTGCTTTGGTTCTCTTAAATATCCAAGTAGAGTTTTAGCCTACAATACAGAATAAACACCATTAAAGTTAAACCAAAACTAAAATAAATAGAGAACTTGAGGTTGCAGAATAAATAAAAAGGCTGATTGTGGTTTTCAGTCACAAAAATAATTTATATAAAAGTTGTATTTTTCTTATCAAATTGGATAGCCTCATGGCTTAAGTAGTTAGTCTTAATTCTTTTTTTTTTTTTTTTGAGTGAAATTCATAGAATTTTATTGGGCAAACAGCCAAGATGAAGCAAAAACATCAAACATAAAGAGTTTTAAGGCCACAGACATGAAGGCAAACCAGGCCACCAAACTCTAGGGGAATCAAGAGATAATGCAAGTTTTGCTAAGGAATGAGCTGTAGAATTACTAACTCTATTACAATGACCAATGGAAATGCATACTTGTCAGTCTCAATTTAAAAGTGCTTAAGCTAGTTTGTTTATGAAATCACAGACATTAATAAACCAAATTACCAATCATTCATAGCACATTAGCAAATATACAATAAACATCGAGAAATTAATATACATATATACACATATAAAGACATGCCCTGTGTAGGTAATATGCATAAGATTCTAAGTCCATAGTACTTAGCAAGAAAAAAAAAATAATATAGTTATAAATAAGAGCACCAAGAACATAAATATAATAGATCATTAATATGTAACACAAGCATACCAGGTGACATTTGTTAAAGTTATTAAAGTAACACAACGAGCATACCAGACAAAGTTGTTAAAGTAACACAACGAGTTGTGAATAAGCCTAATCCAAATTTATAAATCTAATTCACATTTGAAAGTCTACGCAAAATAGAAAATCATAATTTCTTTTGGTCAAGCATATATATTTCTTTTAATAAATAGCCATATAATTATGAATTCTATGCAAGCGCAACATTTTTAACAAAGTGATAATCAATCCATTTTAGAAAATTTTCAATTGTTTAAAGAATACATTGTTTCAACTAAGGCCATCGAACATGGTAAAAACAATCATAGTTTGGAAGAAAAAAATAACTTAGATATTATTTAAGTAAGAAAATGATCAAACTATTAGACTACAATGAAACACAAAGCTATGCTTCAATTAAAATAAACACAAATTGAGATAGTAGTTCTGGTGCAGAAAAGGAAATCATCGAGTAAATATATAAATATATATCCTATGTCTCAATTGATTGAACCCAAAACTCACCAATTGATTTTTTTAGAAAACTTTCAATTGTTTAAAGAATACATTGTTTCAGCTAAAGCCATCGAACATGGTAAAAACAATCACAGTTTGGAAGAAAACAAATAACTTAGATATTATTTAAATAAGAAAATGATCAAACTATTAGAATACAAAGAAACATAAAGCTAAGCTTCAATTAAAATAAACACAAATTGAGATAGTAGTTCTAGTGCAGAAAAGGAAATCATCGAGTAAATATATAAATATATATCCTATGTCTCAATTGATTGAACCCAAAACTCACCAATTGATTTTTTTAGAAAATTTTCAATTGTTTAAAGAATACATTGTTTCAGCTAAGGCCATCAAACATGGTAAAAACAATTACAGTTTGGAAGAAAAAAAATAACTTGGATATTATTTAAGTAAGAAAATGATCAAACTATTAGACTACAATGAAACATAAAGCTATGCTTCAATAGAACAAGTTTACTGGCTAATTTACCAATGAATGGAAAAATAATGATGTGCATCAAATTGTTTCTGATTTTGAAACAAGTCAAGTATTTTGGTAAGCTGTGATTCTGTTACTATAGATATTTTGTGAAATATAATCATTTTCTCTTGATTTTGCATAATAATATGTGTATATATATTTTGCAACTTCTAGAGAATTTCAAAAAATGGTAACCATGACATTCAAGAAGGAAATACTAGTTTTAATATTTCATCATGGTAGCATATATGAGAAGCAATCTTAAGCACAGCAACACATTTGCTAGGGAGTGTTCTTTCTTTATATATTTTCAATCATGGACTTAACAAATTATCTCAGACTAGCTCTTTTGGTTTTGAATTCCATTGCACTACAGACTTAACAAACCACATAGAAACTATAACTATTCAAATCTAATTGAATCATCTGTAGTTTAAACCACGGAAGGACACATCCAATTGAATCAAATTATTGGTTTTGTTGTCACAAACCTTTATATCAAGCCCTAAGAATGTTAAACAAGAATTTATGTCTATAGGTTAGAAGAATTAACAAAACTAACAAAAAAAAAAAGAAAAGAAAAGAAAAACAAATCTATGTTATAGCCAACGTTATTAAGAAAAATATTCACTGAAAAATTTTATTTTAACTCAGACCTTCTATCAAACAGATGGTGTGCCAATGGACTAAAAATGTGCACAAACTGATTAAACATTTTTATATAACAGCAAACATATTAATCATGAATCAAGGCACATAAGCAGCTGTGAAGGAAGACTTTTATATGTGTGTGTGTGATAATTCTTGAGAGCAATCAAGTAGGGTAGAAAACAATGAATGAAAAGCATTTTGTTGTCAATCTCAACATAAGAATCAGATTTGTAAATCGAAGGTGGCAAGCCCAAACCAACTTAGTTGTCTTTATAGTGTTTGATTCCTTCATCTTACATTTAGATTTTCCTCCAAGCCATAAATAAGAAAACAGAGCTAAGCTTAGTTTTTTTTTTTTTTTTTTGCTTGAATGTTTGGTGATAAAAATAGTGAGGAAAGCATTAAAGCAAATATATCATAAACAAATGAAAGAAATGGATGAACAACTGTGTACCTGGAGAGATGGTAGTAGCTTCTCCCAAGAGCTTCTGATGAATACAACCCACATCTTTTAATTTGTAGAAAGGATTTGTTTTATTTTTCTTGCATTACCAGAGGCATTTCAAAAATAAAAGCTGAAAAAAGGCTTTACGACCTTCAAAAGTGAAAATATGTTGATATGAAAATATACAAAATCAGAAAATGCATACCACTCAATTCAAAGCAAAGAACTAATAATAATATTCATTCAAAAAACTAGAATATGAGTGATATCACAAAAGTTACCATACATTGAATGAAGCATTTCATCAAACAGTTAGTATACATAAGTATAAAATAATCTTAATCAAAATGAAAACAATCTTATGATTTCAAGAGAAAGAAAGAGCATACAAAGTATGGTGGGTTTTGAAGCTTAGATCACGAGGAGTATGGTGGTGATGGTGGTTAGGCTCGGGGTAGTCGAAATCTTGCCGGAAAATGCAGGAGGCGGACAGCTTTGGACGGTTGGTTGACAGCCCTCGGCGGCGCGTACCGTGGTGAGCTCGCGGGGGTCGACGTTTCAAGGGTCGGCGGCTCGACTGGGCTGGCGCGTGTACGGCTCCGGCGATGGGACAACGAGCGGTCGGGCTTGGCAGAGGCAACGCATAGTGAGAGAGAGAGCTTCAGTGAAGAGAGGGAGAAGAAGGAAAGAGAAGTTTTAAGTTTCAGTTTTTTTTTTAACTTTGGTTATTTATTTAATTACAAAAAAATCTGACTTTTAATATATATAAATTCAATTTTAATTAACACAATTTCTTTTTTAATCAAATTAAAATCATCTTGATATTTATTTCTAATAATAATATACCAATTGCTTGATCAATTTTTTTTTATTTTGATTCTCATAATTTAAAATATAAATCTTTAATTCTTGATAAATCTCATTCATCAAATTTAAAATTTTCTTATTATTTATTGATATAATAATAAAATTTAACAAAAAGTAAAACTTTTTAAATTTAATTTATTCTCCAATTCTAAATTTTAATGTCACTTATTAATTATTCCAAAAAATAATACTTAATTTGGGACATAAATCAATCTATTATCCCATTATATAATTAAATTTCAATTTTAATATAAAAATTATTATAAATATAAAAGTTAATAATATGAAAAATTAATTAAAAAAATTAGTTTTAAAAGATATTAATAAATATATTTAATTTTTATAAATATATATTTAAAAAATTAGTTTATTTTTAAAATTAAATTATTTATTAATTATATTTTTAAAAAAATGTATTTGGATTTCGACGACATTTTATAACTGTCGGTATTGGGTTTTTATTAACTGTCGGCGTTGAGGTCAATAACGACAATTTTTAACTGTCGGCATTGGTCTCGAATTAACTGTCGGCGTTGGGGTCAATAACGACACATTTTAGCTGTCGGCATTGGTCTCGAATTAACTGTCGGCATTGGGGTCAATAGCGACACATTTTAACTGTCGGCATTGGTCTCGAATTAACTGTCGGCGTTGGGGTCAATAGCGACAGTCAAAAGCAACGGCGACAGTTATTAACTGTCAGCGTTGGTCTCTATGCCTACAGTTTTTAACTTTCGGCGTAGAGTCTCGCTAAGCAATTACGACAGTCAACAGAGTTGACTGTCGTGGTTGGGTGTCGGGAAAGCCCAGTTTTGTAGTAGTGTCAACAACCAAGATGATGGAGTTCATGGTAGTAGACCTGCCTTCGGCCTACAACGTGCTGCTCGGAAGACCCGCCCTGGTTGGGCTGGGGGCAGTCTCGTCCGTGAGGCATCTGGCTGTTAAGTTCCCGACCCCTAGTGGCGTCGGAACATTGAAGGGAGATCAGTTAGCTGGGAGGGAATGCTACAATATTTCCTTAAGAGGAAAGAAACAGGCGAGCACACAGGCACTCGTCATTGTTCAGAATAAAGATAGGACGGTCTTAGAGATTGATGAAGAAATCGATCCAAGGGTTGAGGAGAAAGATGATCTTGAACCCTTAGAAGAGCTCGAAGAGATTCAGCTCGAAGAGCTAGATCCCTCGAAAAGGGTAAAGGTTGGAAAACACCTCCAGGAAGAGACAAAATAGCAACTAATTTTCTTTTTAAAGAAAAACCAGGATGTCTTCGCATGGTCACATTCGGACATGGTAGGGATAAGTCCGAATATAGCAAGCCACGCGCTAAATATAGACAAAAGCTTCCCTCCGAAGCAACAAAAGCGAAGACAGCTGGATGACGACCGAAAGAAGGCACTGAAGGAGGAGGTTGACAGGTTAAAAGCAAACTGATTCATTAGGGATGCTTTTTACCTTGACTGGGTAGCCAATCCGGTGTTGGTCCCAAAACCTAATGGGACGTGGCGAACCTGTATTAACTATTCAGACCTCAACAAAGCTTGTCCGAAGGACTGTTTTCCATTACCGAGGATTTACCAGCTCGTGGATGTAACGGCGGGGCATGGACTGATGTCGTTCATGGATGCCTATTCTGGATATAACCAGATTCCCATGCATGCCCCCGACCAGGAACATACGAGCTTCATAACGGATAAGGGTCTATACTGCTATAATGTCATGCCATTCGGGCTCAAAAATGCTAGGGCCACATACCAGCGGCTCGTGAATATGATGTTTTCAGAACAAATAGGGAACAGCATGGAAGTTTATGTTGACGACATGCTTGTCAAGTCTCAACTTAACAATAACCATGTTAGTGACCTCGAGGAGTGCTTTGGCATGCTTCGGAAGTATAACATGAAACTGAACCCTCATAAGTGCACCTTTGGCGTATCTTCACGAAAATTCCTGGGCTTTATCGTGAACGCTCGTGGAATAGAAGCCAACCCTGACAAGATCCAGGCCCTGATTGACATGCCCTCACCTCATAGACACAAGGATGTCAAGAGTTTGACCGACAGAACCCCCCATCTTATCAAAACCTGTTACGGGAGAAATATTCTACCTATACCTTTCCACCACCAAACACGCAATAAGTGCAGTGCTCGTGCGAGAAGACGAGAAGGTACAGAGACCCATCTATTACATCAGCAAAAGGTTACTGGGGGTAGAGTCGAGATACCCCTTGATGGAGAAGCTGGCTCTCAGCTTAATTCATTCATCTCATAAACTTCGACCCTATTTTCAAGCACACCCCAGCCATGTGTTGACTGATCAACCACTTAGGCAAGTCTTGTCTAAGCCAGAGGCGTCAGGTCGACTTCTTAAATGGGCGGTTGAACTCGGACAGTTCGAGATCACTTACCACCCGAGGACGACCATTAGGGCCCAGGCACTGGCAGATTTTATAGTGGAATTTACTGGCATGGCCAACGATGAGGTTATAACCCCGGCCCACTCGACCCATGCTATTACTACGACGCGTAACTCCACCCGAAGCCAAGAAAATCATCGAAGAAATTCATGAAGGGTTCTGTGGAGACCATACCGGGGGGCATAGCCTGTCCAAAAAAATCATACACCAAGGATATTTCTGGCGTACCATTAAATCGGATTCTTTCGAGTACATAAAGAAATGCGACAAATGCCAGAGATTCGCCACGATTCCTCGAGCTCCACCATCCGAGCTGACCATGTTGACTTCCCCATGGCCATTCGCAGTATGGGGAATTGACCCCATAGGCTCTCTCCCAACTGGCAAGGGTGGTGTTAAATATGCTGTAGTCGTCGTGGATTACTTCACAAAGTGGACGGAGGCTGAACCGTTGGCAACGATAACTTCCAAAAAGGTCCTTGACTTCGTGGTAAAAAACATCGTATGCCGATGTGGGATGCCGAGGAAGATTGTATCCGACAACGGAACCCAATTCGATAGCGACTTGTTTACCAACTTTTGTGAGAAGAATGGAATAATAAAGAGTTTTTCGTCAGTGGCACATCCTCAGGCGAATGGCCAGGTCGAAGCTGTAAACAAAACTCTCAAGAGTTCGCTAAAGAAAAATTTGGAGGAAGCAAAGGGACGATGGCCCGTTCTCGCTAGCATACGGTTGCGAAGCTATGCTGCCTATCGAGGTCGAAATCCCAACAATACGAACTCACTTTATGACCAAAGCTCGAACCACACTGAGCTTGAAGAAAAGAAACGAAGCTCAGTTGAGGAACGCTGCCTACCAGCAACGAGCTACCAGGTACTTCAACAAGAGGGTTCGAGATCGAAAGTTCGGTGTGGGAGACCTGGTGTTAAGACGCGTATTTTTGGCAACACGAGATCCAGCAGCTGGTGTGCTCGGGCCAAATTGGGAAGGACCATACCAGATAGAGTCAGTCACCCGGCCCAGTGTTTACAAACTAGCGAGATTGTATGGGAGCTTGGTACCGCGAGCATGGAATGGCGAACACCTAAGACCTTACTACCAATAGTATAGGAAGGATGTCGCCTGTAACCATGATTATTTATTAGTACTATTTTGTTTACTTTTGAATTCCATCAAATAAAGATCTATTTCGTTTAATATGTTATATTTCTCTTTATTTTTGCAATATCTCTTAATTTCATAACCTATGGTCACACTCATAGGATATTAAGGGGGCATCATTGGTATATATACCATCAGCTTGAAAAATAAAATAACATACACGAAATACATGCAAGCGTTTGGAGATAACCAAATGCGCCAGATGGAACGGTTTGGATATAACCAAGCTGTTAAAAACGTACAAGTGTTTGGATGTAACCAAATGTGCGAGCTAGGATAATTTGGATATAACCGAATTATTAAAAACATACAAGTGAATGGATTACAAACCAATCACAACCTTAAAGGGTTTGGAACAAACCAGCTAGAACTAATCGACGATAAGTTTGGAACCTAAACCTACTTCAAGATAAGTCGAGATCGAGGCTGGAATATCTTATGAAAAATAGTTTCGAACTCATAACCTCGGAACAATAACCGAGGACGAGAAAAAGTAACTAAACAATAAGATATAACTAAACTGTTTGCATTACACACCATACAAGTACTTTCGGGTTCATGGTCAAAGTAATATCCGACCTTGATAAACAACGAGATCGGAAGCAGATAATTCGAGCAAACGATGCATGAATGCGTTGAGTCTCGAGCCTAAATCCAAACTATGTTTGTACGAATAAATAAACATATACGATTCTTTAATATAAAATGTGAAAAATATTTCGAGCTAAGAAATGTAAAGCATATGTATTAAAGAAAAATCGTATCAGCCCTACGGGCATAAATTAAAGTAATTACAAAGATACAGGAATGCAGCCCCGAAGTGAGGTTCAGGAAGGAGCAGTTCCCTTGGCCTTCTCAGCATCAACGACACTAGATCCCTCAGGACGAATAGCATGACTATCCTTCTGGGCAGCCTCCCGAGCAGCTTCACTCGCCTCAAGACGGGCATTCCACCGCTCTACATACTTCGCCTCAAGAGAACCCAGGAAGCTAGTGTCGAGGTCGGCATTGTCAACCCAAATTTTGTACATGGCCTGGTCGACCGCCTTTTCCTTTTGCTCTTTGAACTCGTCAAGGAGGCGGGCCTTCTCGCTTTCCATGATGTCGAAAGTGGCAGCTTTCTCCTCCTCGAGTTTAGCATTAGCCTTCTCCAACTCCGCAAGGCGAGTATTCGCCTGTTCAAGCTCGGCCTTTATCTTCTCCAGCTCCGCAAGATGAGTCTTCCCCTGTTCGAGCTTGGCCTTCACCTTCTCAAGCTTGGTCTTCGAGTCTTTGAGTTCATCAGCCATCTTAAGCTGAAGATCTCTCGACTCTTGGGCCAGAGACATGCTCGTATACACCTTGTTGGTCAGCTTATAATTAAGCTGTGCTGAAACGACGAGGGCCCGAAACACAAAGGATGAATTAGGTCACGAGCCAAGACGTAAACAATTAAAGGAGAGTTGCGAGAATTACCGCGGCAGTAAGTTCAATACTCTTATCATACAGAGTATTACAGTCTGGGGCCTTGTGCACAAGATCCCAGTGGTCAGCGCCGAAGCCTGAAAAACTCTGACCCACTCGAGAGAGAACGTCCGAGCTAAGCACAGCCCCTTGGGTCCCAGCAGCACCGTCAAGCACGAACTCTTCAACATGAGGTCGGGCCATCGGCAGTAGGACCTTGGAGATGGAGGGTTTCTTCGGAGGCCGGCCAATTGTTATTTGAGTGTCAGCTGGAGAAAGCAAGGTGGGCGCGGCCGAAACAGATGCATCGACCTGGACATTCGGCTCCTCGGCTGTGCTCGCAATAGCCTAAGCCATTGGGGTCTTCTCGGTGCGTCTGGGTACCTTGGATGGTCAATCGGACCTCCGCGAGGCTCTCAGGCGCTTACTCTTTTGAGCTCCAGCTCCCTCATCACTGAAAAGCACAGCGTCAAGGTCGGGATCCATAGCACCTGCACAGTTCCAATCGAAGTTAAACATAATACTAATAAACTTGGAAGATAAAAAAAAAAAAAACCAAGTAAAGAAAGACCTAACTGGAACTCTCCCTCGAGCTTGAGCTCGGAGACCACGAAATTCCCCCTTCTTCAGAAGAGGCGGGGGGAGTACCTTCCCTATAGGTGGACGTCAACCTCGAAAGGTCCCTATAGTCATTGGTCCCATATTGGATGGCTATCCCGTCCCACACCTCGTTCAGACTGTACATAATGTCATACTTCTCGAGCCAACTATCAAACCTATGATCTTGGTCATCTACCCAAGTCCATATATAGAAGTGATCCCTATCATCCGGGCATAAAACTAACCTATCGGGTTTGTGTTTTAATAAGGTGGGGGACCACATTTTCGAGCTAAGGATGATTGTACCTTGATCATCCGAGCCTGAGCTCGAAGCTTTGTCGTTGGCCTCGTTCCCCGACTGCGGGCTCCGCCGGTGAACCGGAGGCGGGGGCCTCACCTCTCTCCTCGGAGGGAGGATGCCAGTTGGTAGTGGCATGAGCTCCCAGAGGTGGTACTTTTTATTGGACCAATCCGAGGTGGACTGGCCATCTCCCAAAAGCCCGCAAGCTCGGAGCTTACTCTCATGCAAAAGATATGAGAGAGACCTCTTTCCATAAGGGAGTTGGAGCAGAGTCTCTCTATGCTCCTTCATCGCGTCGTCGGGAGTAGGATGGTGAAAGTTGGCTGGAAAATAAGACACATTTCAACTAAGTACGAACCTACAAACAAAAGTCCGAGCACAGAGATAAAGAAGGTTGGGATACTTACGGATCCATCTGAATGAGTAATATCAAGACGGGGACAGGCCATCTGTCCAGAAGAAGGCCTTCTTAAAGTCAGGTAGATGGTTAGGAAGGTCCTCAAACACCTTTTTCTTTTTGGGGTAGCTCAAAAGATAGTAGAAGCCGTCTCCTCCCCGAGCTCGGGAGGGATTGCTTTTCAGACAGAAGAAATACAAAATCTCTTGTGGTGAAGGTCCATTCCACTTCAACTCGTGGTATAACGACCTCAGGGCAGACAGAACCCTGTAAGAATTAGTGTTGAGCTGGAACGGAGCCAACCCAACAAAGTCCGTGAAGTCCTTGTAGAAAGACTTCAAAGGCAGTAGCGCTCCTGCCTTCATGTGCTCCTGGCTCCATGCCGCATACCTCAGCCTGTTGTCAGGGTATCCATTCCCTGGAGCACGACAGCTTCGCTCACCGGAGGTAGGAGCTCGACACCTTAGGGTGCTTGACAGCCTGAGACAGTGGAAGGCCAGAATATCAGTTAGCTGGTTTATCGAGGTAACCGAGCTCCAGTAGTGCTTGGCCTCAAAGAATTCCCTCCTCGGTTGCGAGGTAGAGGGCTCCCCCATCAGTGAGAATTGGAGCTCTCCCGGACTGTACGCAACGGTCACTTTTAACCTAGGGTCGAGGGGGATTGGCCTGGGCCCTGAATTAGATTCTGGATAAAGAGCCTCTCGAAGGGTTCTCCTCTTCCTTTCTATGACCTCAACTATTTGGCGGCGATAGTGAGCTCGAGTCTCCTCCTGTTCACGCACGAGATCGTATTCGCGAACCAGACGTTGATTCCGAGCAAACAGCGACTCTGGGCTCGGGGTTTTTGGCGAGTAAGGAATTGCCAGCAACGACCCCCACCGTCTTCCCAGATTCTGTGACATCTAGCGAGAAAGAAAAAATGGTGAGGGCCATGCATGCAAGGGTTCAAGAATAGCGAGCTTGATAGGACAAGCTCGGAGAATGCTTGGGTACGAAACGAGCTCGATACTGAAAACTCGTTTAAAGAGTCGGAACGTGTATTCTATGAGTAAAAGGAGGAGAGTGGATAAAATTTTTGAAAATCCCGAAATATCAGGGAAAAAGGGTGACGATTATTCAGAAATGGTAATCTTGGGTATCGTGCGTTCTTTAAAACCAAGATTTTGTACTCGATATCTTGGAGTGCAAGATATGTCTTTTAAATTTGAAACCCAGAAAAAAGAGACCTTGTTCTACACCAAAACTGGATTTAGAACCAGTGATTTAAACCTAGCATGGGGACTTAAACGTGAAAGCCTATCGGTCAAAATTTTCCTAGCGTGACAAACTAAGAAAATAAACTAGTGCATTCCCAGAAATAAAAGAACAACGCAGACAGAAACCAGCATAAAGGAAAATAAAAAGATCATCAGATACTTACACAATGACGGTGATTGCAGAGAAATCGTTGATTGAAGGAGAGGCTACAGTTATGACCTTACGGTCTCGAGCAAACTGGTGGTCCTTTGTTTCTTCGGCTGGGAGAACATGCACAAGCAAGAAGCTCTTTGAGATGGCTTCTGGTTTCGTCCCTTCTCTTTTATTTCTGATGCGTGTAAAATAAGAGGAAGAAGAAGACCTTATATATATAGAGGGAAAAAAGCGGTAAAAAGTATTAATCTGAGCCATTGGCCAGAATCCTCATAAAATCCAACGGTCAGGGATTGATGACATGATGGTATCGAAAAGATGGCAGGCGAACGATCGTGGGCGGATTTCCAAGGTACTCGAGTACCTTGAATGAGCAATACCTAACTGACGCGTGTCCATTTTCAAGTGTGTGACAGTGCAGTTCCCGAAGAAAGTAGTTCAAAAGTTTCCTTCTCGTAGGATTCGAACAAATACTTTTGAGGGGGCAAAATGTTACACCCAGATTTCGAGCCATAAGAATTGTGATCTCGAAAGCTGGATTCGTAATGAATGGACTCGTAATGTCTGGAACGTGTCCGCAACCCAGGCACCGAGCCTGGGTAGCAGAGATGACTTCGAAGATGGTAGCCTCGAGACCCTCACAAGCTCGAAGGACAGACATCGAAGTATGTCTGTTCTCGGGATGGCCTAGGATCAGGGACTCCGAGCCTGACACAGGTATAAGCTCGAAGTCACATGATCTCGGGAAGATGCTATAGCTCGAAAGTCAATAAGAGACCTGGATGAATATGGCATTGGCGATATAAGATAATAACTTTGAATATCTTAGTGAATCATCAATGAGAGACGCGGTCTACATTGATTGCTATAAATCCCCTATAATCAAGGGATATTAATTGTTCAGTTATACGCCCCCTAATCTTTAGGGGATGTTTCCTTGTATATAGGATTACAGGCTTTTAATGCCATTAAATTTATTTGCACATAAAGAATAACTTCCCGAAATATGTGGGATAGTATTCTAAAACCTCCTCTATAAATAGAGAGGTTATGTACCATTGTAAAGGACCAAATTTTTGATAATCTTGAGAGAAAACTCTGGAGAATTCATTCTTGAAGAATTTTCAGAGATCATCTTAAGTTAATAACAAAGACTCGTGGACTAGACAGAGTTAACTGCTGAACCACGTAAAAAATCTCATTTGTGTTATCATATTTCTTTTGGCCATAACCAGTTATTGTTTTTGTGCTCTTATTTCACTGTTGACGAAAAACGGCGTCAACAACAGGAACTAGGGATCTAGTGGACGGTGTGATGTGCATTTGTAGCTATGCTCTTATGATTATTTGTGGTTTCTCTCTATTTTGGTTTATACATGATGATGTATGTTTTGTTTTCAGAGCTAACCATGCAAGGGGTTGTATTAAACTTTTGGGTCCTATGTTATTAATTGCTTTCCTACTGGGCTTTATAAGCTCTCCCCCTGTATCTCTCCCATTCTAGGAGCCTAGTGACGCGAATGTGGAAAATGTGAATTATTGATGGAGCCAATGGGTTTAGCCTATTTCTATTTGGTGCCATTGTCTTATCTTTTGAACATTATATATGTATTTGATATGAAACCTAATGATCGGTGTATCTGAATTACCTATGCAATAGTTAGGAATGAGGAATGGTGGATGTTAAGTATTATTTTGGGTGTTTATGACTTATTAAATTTAATTGTTTGGTGACTACATAACTGTGGGGATATATTATTGTTCTGTGTATAATGATAAATGATCATACTTTTATCATCGATATTTTTGTAAAGGATCATTTATAAAGACTATTTTCCAACAAGGGTCTAAGTTTGACCTTTGTCCACTCAAGTTGTGGATATTACAAATCTGCCACGGCCTAGGGCTTGGGTCATGACAAGATATTTTTTTAGATATTTTGCAATGATAATTATTTAAAAATAATAAAACCATACATTTTGTAACTTAAATAAAATTTAATTAAACTTTACCTTCAAGTATTAGAATAATATCATATTAAATATGTAGATCCTCGATTTGGCCAACGACACAGAGTCAAATATACGACAAAGTATAAAGCAAGAATGAGAAAAATAATCTAATGGAAAGGAAGAAAACACCAAGGAATTATAGTGGTTCGGCCCCAAAGAATGGTAATGACCTACGTCCACTTAGTGATATTGTTATTATTGAATCTCAAAGTCGTGATCAAAGAACTAGGGTTCTTGAGTTTCACAAACATTGAATGTATTACAATCAGACGATGTACAATTCACTATAGCTCTCTTTTTCTCTCAATATTTAGCAAAAAGACTCGAGAATCAAAGGTTCAAAAGTCCCTTCCTTGAGGTATTTCATGCATATTTATAGGCTCAAGGAGGGTTACACATGCTAACGTGTCCTATCTTTTCTTAATAATCGCGTATCAAGATAATAATGAAGAAATATTCAACGCAGTTATTATAAAATTACAGCTTAAAAAGGAAATAACTAGGTTATACGACCAGCCTGGTCATATCAAAAATTTACCCTGACGATACGGTGTACTTCTGGTCAATAGTCGAGCAGTATTTTAACCACGTGTCAACCGCATGTAAAAAATTCTCGCCACATCATCAGCAACCGTTTTTTGGGTAAACATTTGCCTCCCAAGTTTATATATTACGACCAACAATAAGTAAACTTAGGAAACCGACTCTTCGAATACCCCATGAAATCTGTCAGAACCGCCCATGCTTTCTCGAAAAAGGTGGCCAATCATGTCTAATCAAGTCTTTTCAGTTTCCCAAGAATGTGTCCGGCAGCCATTTCACTTCCCTGTGCTTATAAAAAGTAACTCATGATTACCTCTTTTAACGTGCCATGGTCTTTATAAATAACCCCCAAGTTATCATTTTTCCCTTTTACCTACTTTTGCTTTCTTGAAGAACATTGAAGAACTCGTGCTCCAGAGCCCAGAAGTTTTCAAGCATCTACGCTCAGACGTTCAAAATCTTTCACCTTCAGACTTCAATCTTCATCTGAGTAAGCTCCACGAACTTTCTTGTCTTTTGAGTTACCATACGAAACTGCCTTATGCTTTCTTTCATTTCCGAACCCTTTCGTGTTCTTCGCTGAAAATGTATGGGGATTGTTTACATGTTGACAGATGATTGATAGGGTAGTGAAATATTGTTCCGTACGATTTAGGAGCCAGTTTGGTAGTCGAGATTGTAGATTTAGGGCGTAAACTCGAAGTAAAATTTTGATTTTTAAGCTAGTTGAAAAAATGGGTTTTTCCCGCCCCTTCGGAGTTGAAAAATATTTTTCCTGAAAAACTTTTTACTTCCGCTTTTCATTCTGTTTTTCAAACTGCTCGTATAGAACTTAGGGTTTTTGTTAGAATGCTGCTTGCCGTATAAAAACTTAATTTTTATACGCGAGCAACATTATTCCAGCTCTCAACACAAGCTTTTAAGCTTTATGTCTTACCTCCCCCTTTCTCTGCTCACAGCTTTTCATGCAAGATTCGAGGGGAGGAGAAAGACCCATCGACGATGACTTACTAGCTCAACTGCTTGAGGACGAGGAGCAATCGTCGTTGCTAATACCTGAAATTCCCTTTTCTCGTGCCACTTCAAACACTCCATCGACCCTCATTCAAAATATGGGTCGAGCAAAAACTAAAGCCCAGAAAAAGAAAACTCCTAATCCTTCAAATCAGCCTGCTCCTCGGGCTAAAATTTCCTCGACCAGTGGTTGAGCAGAAAATATTCCTGACCCAAATATCCAAACTCATGCTCAACCTCGAAATGTCATTCAACTAGATGTTGAATGGCATGTTGTACCTGAAAGATGGGTGATGATCAGGATGATCGCCAACTATATTAGGAATTATGGACTCTCGGGGGTGACACTAGTCCGACCCAATCAAGACCAACGGGCGAACTTGCCTGGAAGCGCTTTCAGCACTTGGTCGAGGTTCCATATTGAGGCAGGGGCTACCTTGCCTCTTCATCCCTTTTTCCAAGGGGTGGAAAACTACTTCGGGGTCGCCCCTTTCCAAATAACCCCTATTTGATATAGAATGCTTGCAACACTCTATATCCTTTATAGCCACAAAAAATGGCCTGTCCCCACACCACATGAGGTCAATTATTTGTTCGACTTCAAGTCTAACCCCAACCAAGAAGGCACGGGGTTCTTCCACTTCTGTCACTAGGAAACAGGCCGCACTTTCCTGAGTGACACAACTCACATATCGAACATGGGGAGGTACCATCAGGAGTATTTCCTTACGACTGACATGGTCGCGAACAACCTGGCCTTCACTCAAGGGGGTAACGTCTCTGTACCACTGGTCGTTAATCTTTCTTCAAATTTTTTCTCTGCAACTTCTTAGATTTTTAGTGCCTTTCAGGCCCATGGTTGCGACCATACCCTACTCCAGATATGGATTTAAGATCAGCCTTCTTGGCCAGTATGACTAACGTGGAGAAAAGCGTCAAGCATCTGGTCACAGAGGCTAACCTTAGGCTGGTCGGCATTTTGGCCCCTCATCGGGATGTGAGGGAGTCAATAGCGGGGAGTGCTACTAGCGGAGAGGTTCCCGAGCAGCACCCAGACGTGGAACAACCCCTTCCGAGGAGGGCCACTGGAGTAACAATCGGGGAACCTTCCAGCACTCTGCGGGCTGCTGCTCCCCCTACCCCAAAGGGAAAAGGAAAAAAGAAGGCCACTGAACCCCCCGCTCCCATCGACGAATCTTCAAATGAGAACGATACTGACCATTCGCTCTTAGATAGTTTGCCAATTCCCTGTCACTTATTTGATGGGGATGGCAACTTTAAGTATACTCCAATCTTAAGTTCAGATTTCTTCAAGGCAGCAAGTAGTTCAGTAAGTAATGTAGCGACCAGTAGTTGTAGCACGGGTACTTTACTTATAATCTCTTTACTTTTATTTTTAGCCCCGTATATATATCTTATCTCACTGCTCATGTTTTTTCCTTTTGTGCAGATATGTCATCTGAAGACGTGTTCGAGCATTACACGGCTACCGCTGCATCTTCTGGTAAGAAGAAGGACAGCAAGAGGTCTCGAGGGGAGAGAAGTAAAACCACCTCAAAGAAGGCACAAACCGAGGACCCTCCAACCACTGTCCCTTCGAAGGAGAACATACCACCTCCATCACCACTCGAGCAGCCGACCTCAACTCCTCCGGTCGACCAGCATTCCACTCCTTCAACACCCGTCGACCAGCACCCTACTCCTCAGGTCCCTACCAGCCAAACACAGCGCACTCAGCCCGAAGGCTCCCTGTCCAACATCGTGTTCAGCTCAGCCAAGGAGAGGATATACAAGCTCTCCAAACATAAACGCAGTCAAGAGGCCATTACCAAAACCATTTCCATTGAGCCTGACCAAATACTCAACCGAGGGCTGAATGAGATAGTTAGCATAAGTTACCTCCTGATGCTGAATAATTTATTTTTGGTTTTCTGCCATTGCCTTACCCTTTTTCATTTGATTGTAGGGATTACTGACCATGACCGCTGGCTGGCACCGTGTAGGGGCGATGGTGTCCCGAGCCAAAAATTTCGACACCAGGCTTGCTGAGGCTAAGAAAGAGCTCGAAGGGAAAAACGATGAGTTGCTCGAGAAGAACAATGAGCTAACTAAATAGAACGGTGAGTTGCTTGAGAAGAGTACGGAGCTGTCTAAGCAGAAAGAGGAACTGCTCGAGCAAAAAGCCACTCTGGCCGAGGAGCTACTGGAGGTTCGGGACGGCCTGAAGAAATCCAATGAAGACAAAGAAAAATTCAGGGAAAGCGCCAAACTCAACTACCAACAATCCGTATAGCTCGAGCTTGATTTGATTGCGAGCAGGCAGGAGACGGAGGAGCTGGAAAAGCGCATGAAGGAGCTTGAGGAACTTGAAGCCAAGAACTTGGAGAAGTACAAGGAAGCCACTCATTTTTGCTTCTATGAGTTTTGGAAGCACAACCGGGAGGCTAACTTCAACTATTTGTCAGAATGCCTGAGGCGGACTCTAATGTCTCAGTGTGCCATTCGCCTGGAGGAAGAAGAGAGGGCTAAAGTTCCTGCTTCACCGGAGATCTCTCTGGCAACAGGGATAGATGGTGCAGACAATGAAGCTGGCGCAGCTGTCGACCAGGATGTTCCTCAAGACCCTCCAGCCTTTAGTCTTTTTCCTTTTTATCTTTTAATCCTTTATTTACACGACCTACTGTTCGTGATGTAAAGACATTAATTTTTTATTGTTGCGTGGGCAGCTATTTTACTTTTAATTAGACAATTACATCCGAGCAGTACTGCTCGTGGTGTAAAGTAATTCATTTTTGATATTATAATACATTTTCATTTTATTATAACATATGTTTGCATGACCGAACTTAGCATAGCACTTTGGTTTGATTTAACAAAATACAAAATTTTGAAAAATACTCTAAGTACCCTATCATGCTTTCACTTATTTTGCTCATGTGCTTACATACCTTTTGATGATATGCTTTGCTTACTTGTACCTTATATGCCCCCAAGTGATCGAGGAGCTTTAGTTCCTTGGTCACTTGCCTTGACCAAAACCTGTTTGAAAAATACTGCTCGGAGCAAAATAATTGAAATTGTAATACAGCAAAACAACACACGTAATGAGCAAATACTTGTAATAAATACAATAATTGGCAAGAAATGACTGGCTGCGCACAGTCCCTTATATTTCTCGTAATAAATGGATGAAACATGTCTGTACGAGTGATCAATAAGATCTTACACTTATAAGCGATCGGTCACATAAAATGACCAACCCTTTTTCAAAACTTGTAAAAAGTAAAATTAATACAAGCCAATTCTTTAAGAAGAATTGTTTATTGATAGTACTTGCGCATCTCCATTCCAATAGCGAGGAACGAGATCTCTGTTTAAGCGAGCAAGTTTATAGGTGCCTGGGTGAAGGACTTCCTCAATTTGGTACGAACCTTCCCAATTAGGTCTGAGTACTCCAGCAGCTTGGTCGCGAGTGTTTAGAAAAACTCTTCGTAGTACAAGATCTCCAACGTTGAACTTTCTTTCTCGTACTTTAGAGTTGAAATACCGGGCGACTTTTTGCTGGTACGCAGCTACTCGGAGTTGATCTTGCTCACGTTTCTCATCGATTGAGTCAAGGGATTCCATCAATAGTTGGCTGTTTAAGCCTTGTTCGTACGTTATTCTATGATGCGAAGGCGGATCTAACTTAATAGGCAACATAGCCTCATATCCATAAGCCAAAGAGAATGGAGTATGACCCATTGCTGTTCGGTGGGAAGTTCTGTACGACCAAAGTACTTCAGGCAATTGTTCTGGCCACGCCCCCTTAGTTTCTTCTAGTCTTTTCTTTAGTGTATCCTTCAGCGTTTTGTTGACTGCTTCAACTTGTCCATTTTCTTGGGGATGAGCGACTGAAGAAAAGCTCTGGATAATGCCATGCTGTTCGCAAAAATTTGTGAATAAATCACTATCTAACTGGGTGTTGTTATCCGAGACGATCTTCCTTAGCAATCCATAGCGATAAATGATGTTATTGATCACAAAATCCAGGACCTTCTTGGTTGTTATGGTTGCGAGTGGCTCGCCTTCGGCCCATTTAGTAAAATAGTCGACGGCAACCACGACATACTTGACACCGCCCTTCCCTGTGAGCAAAGATCCGATCAAATCTATGCCCCAAACTGCAAACGGCCACGGACTTTGCATCTGTTTAAGCTCATCAGGGGCTGCTCGCAGGATTTTGGAGAACCTCTGGCACTTGTCGCACCTCTGTTCCAACTCCATCGAATCTTCATTCATTGTGGGCCAAAAGTATCCTTGCCTCAGTATCTTTTTTGACAAGCTTTTCCCCCGAGCGTGATCTCCACAAAAGCCTTTGTGTACCTCTTTCATCAACTCTTTGGCCTCCTCTTTCGAAATACACCTGAGGAGTGGCATTGAATATCCCCTTCGGTACAAGATCCCATCGACCAAGATATACCTAGCAGCTTGTCGCTGAAGGGCCCTGGCTTTGTTTCTGTCCGTTGGTAATATGTCTTGCGTTAGATACTTTATATATGGTGTCATCCATGCATCCATCATCTGGATCACCATAGCGGTCTCCTCTGCTTGGATGCTTGGCATTGTTAGCCGCTCAACCGGCACTATATTCAGAGTATCAACATCCTTCACACTTGCTAATTTGGCCAAAGCATCAGCATTGGAATTCTGATCGCGAGGTACTTGCTGGAGACTGTATTTGTCGAACTGAGCCAATAGATCTTTTGTTTTGTTCAGATAGGCAACCATCTTTAAACCTCGCGCCTGGTATTCTCCCATGACTTGATTCACCACCAGCTGAGAATCACTATAGATGTCAAGAACTTTTATATTCATGTCCTTGGCTAACCGCAATCCAGCGAGTAGTGCTTCATACTCGGCCTCATTGTTAGAAGAAGTGAAGTCAAACCTGATTGCGCAGTGAAACCGATGCCCCTCCGACGTTATCAATATCACTCCTGCCCCAGCGTGGCACTCGTTAGAAGAACCATCTGTAAATAATTTCCATGTGGGAGCTTGGTTTTGACATTCAGGCTCATTAGGCTCTTCAATCTGCTCGCCATTCGTAAGTTCAGTGAATTTTGCAATGAAGTCAGCCAGGGCTTGTCCTTTTATCGCTGCTCACAGCCAGTAAGATATATCGAACTGCCCAAGTTCAACTACCCATTTTAACAATCTACCTGCAACCTCTGGTTTTTGCAAGACTTGTCGAAGAGGCTGGCCGGTCAAAGCCATAATTGGATGAGCTTGAAAGTAAGGCCGCAGCTTCCTGGAGGCCAAAACTAGGCAATAGGCTAGCTTCTCGATCGGCGGGTACAGCTGTTCTGCTCCAATTAGCCTTTTGCTTACATAGTAAATAGCCTTATGCACGCCTTCTTCCTCCCTTACTAAGACGACACTAGCAGCGTATTCCGTGATCGCCAGGTAGATGAACAAAGTTTCTTTATCGACTGGCTTTGACAGGATGGGTGGTTGCACCATTTAAGTTTTTAGTGCTTGAAAAGCCTGTTCGCACTCCTCTGTCCATTCAAAATTTTGTTGCCTCTAAGTAGATTAAAGAATGGGATGCACTTATCTGTTGACTTTGAAATGAATCTACTAAGAGCAGCAATTCTTCTAGTTAAGCTTTGAACATCCTTAATCTTTGCTGGCGATTTGATGTCGATCAGGGCTTTAATTTTCTCGGGATTGTCTTCAATTCCTCTCGAGTTAACTATAAATCCCAAGAACTTCCCTGATCCGACTCCGAAATAGCATTTAAGGGGATTTAACTTCATCTGATATTTGTTCAAGACGTTGAAGCACTCCTGCAAATCCCTTACATGCCCTTATGCTTTCTTCGACTTGACCAGCATGTCGTCCATGTAGACCTCCATATTTTTGCCGATCAGCTCCTTAAACATGTGGTTGACGAGTTTCTGATAAGTCGCACTAGCATTTTTCAAACCAAAGAGCATCACTTTGTAACAGTAGAGCCATGTATCAGTCTGAAAGCTAGTGTTATCCTCATCAGGGGGATGCATACTAATCTGATTATACCCGGAGTACACATCCATGAACGAGAGGATCTCATGTCCTGCAGTGGCATCGACCAGCTAGTCGATTCTTGGGAGTGGGAAACAATCTTTGGGGCAAGCTTTATTTAAGTCTGTAAAATCCACGCACGTACGCCACTTGTCATTTGGCTTGGGCACTAGTATGGGATTAGAGACCCACGATGGATAAAACACCACCCTGATGAACCCATTCTCCTTCAACTTCTCGACTTCCTCTTTTAAGGCCATTGATCTATCTTTGTCGAGCAGCCTTCCTTTTTGTTGCACCGGTGGAAAATGCTTTTCGATGTTTAGGACATGGCTGATGACTGCAGGATCTATCCCGACCATGTCTTTGTGCGACCAGGAAAAGACTTCCTAGTTCCTCCTTAAAAATTCCACCAATGCTTGTTTTGTTGTTGTCTCTAAGTTTTTACCGACTTTCACAACCCTGGTCGGATTTTCTTCATCGAGTTAGACCTCTTCAAGGTCCTCGATGGGTCCCACTTCTTCTTCAAAATCCCCAAAGCGAGGATCTAAGTCCCTATCCTCACTTTGGGCAACGCCCTATTTTGTGACATTATCACCTGAGTGGGCCTGAGCATCAGTCGCCATTTGCAACTCCTTTCTGGGAGCATCCCTCGATACACCCTTCTTCGCCTTAGTGATCAAGGCCTTGTAGCACTCCCTCGCTTCCCGCTGATTTCCCAATATGCAACCCGTCCCTGCGTCTGTTGAGAATTTCATGGCGAGGTGCCATATCGAGGTGACAGCTCGTAGGTTGACCAAAATTGGTTTCCCAATTACAGCATTGTATGCTGAAGGATAATCAACTACTATAAAAGTAGTGAGTAATGTCCTATTAGTAGGTGCAGTACTTGTTGTAACAGGAAGCCTAATCGACCCTGTTGGGGCGAGCCCTTCACCGGAAAACCCATAAATGGTTTGGCTGCATGGCTCCAGGTCTTTGACGGACAACTTCATTCGTTCTAGTGAAGACTTGTATAGGATGTTAACCGAACTGCCTATGTCGACCAACACCATTTTCACCATCATATTGGCAATTTGTACGTCCACGACCAGCGGGTCGGAGTGTGGGAATCGTACGTGCTGGGCATCGCCATCAGATAAGGTTATTAATTCCTCCTCTGTACGAGCCTTTTTTGGTGCTCGATCTTCCACACTCATCATCTCGATGTCCTGGTCATGGCGTAGGGTTCGAGCATATCGTTCCCTTGCCTTCCCATTGTCTCCTGCAAGATGTGGGCCTCCGCAGATGGTGAGTAAAGTGCCTGCCACAGGAGCTGGCTGTAAAGGTGGTGAGTGTTGGCGTGCAGGCGCCTGCTCATTGCCACCTTGAGCCTTTCGCTGAGAACCTCCTGCGGCTCGTACATATCTTCTTAAATGTCCCTGCCTTATCAGGAACTCAATCTCATCCTTCAACTGGTTACACTCATTGGTGTCGTGCCCGTAGTCATTGTGAAAATGACATAACTTCGTTGTATCTCTCTTGGAGATATCTTTCCTTATAGGTGCGGGTCATTTGTAAGGCACACTTGAGCTGGTCGCCTGGTAGACTTCAGCCCGGCTTTTGACAAGGGTCGTGTAGTTGGTGAATCTCAGCTCATATCGATTGCCTTTGGGGCGCTTATTCTCGGAAGTTGAGGGTTCATTGTTCGCCCGCTTTCCACCATTTCTACCATTGCCATTCCTCTTGCCTTTGCCGTTTCCATTGGGTTTTTCCGACCCGTTGGTGGCTTTGGCGGGTTCTTTGGGCCCCTTGTCTTTATTTGGCGATTTCCCTTCGTTGGAAATCGCATCTTCGAGCTTGATATATCAATCAACCCGATCCAAGAACTCTTGGGTACTTCTAACCCCTTGCTTTCTGAGGCTACTCCAGAGGGGTGAATGGTGCCTAACTCTAGCAGTTAGAGCCATCATCTTACCTTCATCGCTCACTGTCTTGGCTCCAGCCGCAGCTCGCATGAAGCGTTGGACATACTCTTTCAAGGGCTCCCCCTCTTTCTGTCGTATCTCGACCAGCTGGTTGGCCTCTGTGGGATGTACACGACCAACTGGTTGGCCTCTGTGGGATGTACACGACCCGCGTAGAACTGTCCATAGAATTCCTTCACGAACATTTCCCAAGATACTATACTAGTAGGAGGGAACTTGAAGACCACTCCTAAGCGGTATCAGATAGTGTCGCAGGGAAGATTCGGCAGCAGACATCTTCCGACACTTTTTGTATGTCCATTTGTATCTCGAACTTATTAACGTGAGATACTGGGTCTCCGTACCCGTCGAAATTTGGCAATGTAGGCATCTTAAACTTACTGGGGGTTTCGGCCGCAGCAATCCTATGTACGAAGGGGGTGCCCCTCCTCCTATCATACTCGATATGGGACGTTCGTCCCCCGACTAGTTGTTGTACCGCCTAGTTCAAGGCATCAATCTGAGCCTGAACTGCCTCTGGGACTGCTGGTGCCGGGGGAGCGTACTCATCGTGCCTCTCACGGCGATCGTTAAGTATGTCCCTAAGGTCATCGTCTCTTCTTCTCTGCTCGCTAGCACCTAGCCGGCTAAAGACGTTCGGCTGCCTGGGGTGCCCCCCATCATTGTGGCTAGCTGGCCTATTTTCTCTAGGTGGGGGGCTTCTACCTCCACCTCTTTCTTCATTTCTCCAGCCAGCGTTCCCTCTACTGGAATCAGCTTCATTATAGCCATGGCCATCTCTGAATTGTGGCTGACTATGGCGCAGCCGGCTGTTCACGCTATTTCCTCCTCGGGGTGGCATCTTTCGAGCGTCAGGGGGAGGCCTGCGCTGTTCGTTGGGTCCCCGTGCATTGTTAGGTCGTGTGGGGCCCCTGACCGCAGAGCCTGACTCTGTGTTCCTTCTATTAGCAGAAGGACGCTGTCCTCTGCTCGGTAGGTTCGACTCGTCATCCCTTGGGCGTCTAGGGCTGTAGGGCAGTTGCCCGACCCTATTCTGCCTCTGGCGCTAGGGATTTCCTCGACCAGCTTGGGATGGAGGCTGCTGCTCAGGATCCCTAGGTGGGACATCAACCTAGGCCATAGGCGGCTGCTCTGGCCTTTGAGGGCTTGTTGGCTGGAGCGAAGGGCTTGGATTGGGACCTCTTTGAGGTGGTGCGCTCGGTGGAAAATCTGGCTGGGAGGGTGGTACAGCTTGACCCCTAGCCAGTTGAATGGCTGCTTCAAGGGCGACCATGGCATCCCTCTGCCGACGATCCATCTCAGCCTGCCGCTCACTTAGCTCCTGACGCTGGCATTCTATTTCTCTTTGTTGCAGTGCCATCGTCTCCGCAGCATTCTCCTTATTGGCCCTCAGATTAGCCAACTCATCTTGCAACACTCCTAGTGTTGCCCTCAGCGTTTCAGAGTCTATTTCCTCCTCATCAAACTCCAAATGTGGTTCATTTTCGACCACATTTGGGGGAGGAGGTTGGGATGGTGCAGTGCCAGCAGCTTGTCTAGTCTTCTTTGATGTTTTCGCCATTAGATTATTTCACAGTTCTTTCCCAAACTCTCAATGAAAGCACCAGAATGTTGACCCTCGATTTGACCAATGACACGGAGTCAAATATACGACAAAGTATAAAACAAGAATGAGAAAAATAATCTAATGGAAAGGAAGAAAACACCAAGGAATTAGTGTGGTTCGACCCCAAAGAATGGTAATGACCTACGTCCACTTAGTGATATTGTTATAATTGAATCTCAAAGTCGTGATCAAAGAACTAGGGTTCTTGAGTTTCACAAACCTTGAATGTATTACAATTAGACGATGTACAATTCACTATAGCTCTCTTTTTCTCTCAATATTTAGCAAAAAGACTCGGGAATCAAAGGTTCAAAAGTCCCTTCCTTTAGCTATTTCATGCATATTTATAGGCTCAAGGAGGGTTACACATGCTAACGTGTCCTATCTTTCCTTAATAATCGCGTATCAAGATAATAATGAAGAAATATTCAACGCAGTTATTATAAGATTACAACTTAAAAATGAAATACCTTAGGTTATACGACCAGCCTGGTCGTATCAAAAATTAACCCTGACGATGCGGTGTACTTCTGGTCGATAGTCGAGAAGTACTTTCGCCACGTGTCAACTGCGTGTAAGAAATTCTTGCCACGTCATCAGTAACCGTGTTTTGGGTAAACAAAATATATAATATAATATAATTTACTATCAACTAGCAACAAACATAAATTTAATATCTACTTATAATATTAATATTATATTAAATATATAATATATAATGTCTTGTTGTCACTTCCAAATTCAAAAACTAGAACAAAGATAAACTTAAACAAAAATTAACTAATTAATTAATTGAAATAGGATATTTTTAAGATACTTTATGATAATTTAAATAATTAAATCATATTTATTTAAAAATCATAAATACATATTATTTTTTTATCTTATAAATATGTGTGATAGTTTATTTTTTATCAAGTGATTGAAACTCTTTTTCTTCATTATATTCACCAAAGGACATCACGAGACACATTAGAAACTAAAAATAATGAATGCATGTATACTATTGTCTAGACTATGACTTTTTATATTCTTATTTTATTTATATTAGTAATTTCTTTTTAAATATCATTGTAACTTATATATATGTCTTGTAGCCATGTAAATATATGTATATATTTATGTCAATGTTGTGTTTAGATACCATATATGTAGAGATTATTGATATAAATATTTATATATACTATAATTCATTCTATTATATATATATATTTTAAAAATAGTGAACCAGTTTTTATTAAAATTACAATGTTTTCAACTTTAAAACTAAGCAAACGTGCATTGCACGTTACTTCTACCTAGTATATATATATATATGGGGGCACTCTTAATGGTTACTGTCCATGTCCATGGATGGTTACTTTAACATTAACCATTAGATTAAAATCAATGGTCCATATTTATAGTTGTTAATTAATATTTCTAAAAATAAAATTTGATTTTTTTTTTAATTTTTGGAAATACTACCTGATTAGATGGCAGTCACACTTTTATCAAATTAAATAATTAAAAAAAAATCATATTTAAGCATTATATATAACAATAAAGATAAAGGAAAAAAAAAGAAGTAATAAGAGTACTTTATATTGTCTTGTATTTTAGTCAAACTATACAAATATAATACAGCAATTATAAATGTCTGTTTTAACTTTTATTACATTTTAAAAAAAAAAAAATTAAGCGAAGACTATAAAAAAAGATTGATTTCTGGAGCCCAGTCAACTTGTGTAACGTAGTATTAAAAATGGTTTTTTTTTTCATAAATACCCATTTTTATGATTTTTTTTTACATTTTTATGGACCTTCATTTTTGTTTACGTTTTTATTAACTCAAGTTTTTAAAAATACGATTTTAATGTTTCAAAATTACAAAAATATGATTTACACTAAACATCAACCCACAAAACATAATGTTAAACAAACAATAAGAAAGCAACACGACAACAACACAGTGCAATTCATTGCAGCTACAAAAAAACCAAAAAACAACATCAAAGAACTCATTCTTACATTTTAAAAAAACAACACACTGAAATATCAAAAAAACAACTTAAATGCAACACTACAACAACCTCACAACAATATAGTGTTGAAAAGACAATTAGACATTAATTCATTGCATTAACTCAAAATAAATTAAAAAGCAACCTCAAAACAATTTTTCCCTGCATTTTTAAATGTGTAAAAAATAAACTGAAAATATATCTCAAAACAACTAAACATATATCCAAAATAAACTAAAAAAACAATTGGAAAACAACTAAACATTAACCCACTACATACTACCACGTTAAAAAACAACAATTGGACAACAACTAGAAGTCAACCCATAGCATACTAACATGTTTTTTTTCTTAAATCAAAATATATATGAAAACAACTAAACAATAATTAGACATCAACACAACAAAAGAACAACTATATATAAAATTAAACAGTTAAACAAACTAAAACAACAACATGAAAACATCTATACATAAATCTAAACAACACAAAAACAACTAAAGTGACCTAGAAAAAATTATCAAAAATGAAAGAGAAATTTCATGTTATATGCATAATAACTTAGTGAAACTTTTTAATATGCCAACATAAGTTACTATCCCAAATATATGACAATTTCAATTTTTTCGACAAAAATACCCATAACATTCAAACACCCATTTTCTTTCTCAATCCAAATGTTCTATCTCTAACATCTCTTATTCTCTCACTCTCTCACTCTCTCTAACATTCTAATCTTGTAGATCTCGAAAAAAAATACCAAAATTAAAAAAAAATCATCTGAAACCGACATTTGAGTGAAAAAATATGAACTTCCAAAGTTTTCGTCAAATTTCAGTGCAGAGCATAGAAATTGCATCGAAAAATCATCATTTTGGGCAAAAATCAAGTTTTCATGATTGCATCGAAATATCATCGATGCACCATCGGTTTTGCATCAAAATACCATCGTTCTGGAATCGAAACACCATCGAGTTTGCATCGAAAAGTCATTGTTTTGGCCATATAACAAGTTTTTATGATTGCATCACAAGAGCATCGAAACACCATCGATTTTTCATCGAAATTGCATCAAAACACCATAAAATCATCTAAATTGCATCAAAACGATGCATTTTCGATGCAATTTCGATGCTCTTGCGATGCAATCATGAAACTTATTTTTGGCAAAAACAATACTTTTTCGATGCAAAAATCGATGGAATGGATGGTGTTTCGATGTTCTTGTGATGCAAACATGAAGAAAAAAAAATCGCCAAAACGATAGTGTTTCGATGCAAAATCGATGGTGCATCAATGGTGTTTCGATGCAAAATCGTTGGTGCATCGATGCTGTTACGATGCAATCATGAAAACTTGATTTTTGGCCAAAACGATACTTTTTCGATGCAAAATCGATAGTGTTTTGATGCTCTTTCGACGCAACAAAACGATATTTTTTCGATGCAAAATCGATGGTACATCGATGTTGTTACGATGCAATCATGAAAACTTGATTTTTGGCCAAAACGATGCTTTTTCGATGCAAAATCAATGGTGTTTCGATGTTCTTTCAATGCAACAAGACGATATTTTTTCGATGCAAAATCAATAGTGTTTCCATGCAAAATCGATGGTACATCGATGATGTTTTGATGCAAAATCGATGATATTTCAATGTTGTTGCGATGCAATCATGAAAAATTGATTTTTGGCCAAAGCGATGCTTTTTCGATGCAATTTCGATGCAAAATCGATGCTCTGTACTGAAATTTGATGAAAACCTTGGAAGTTCATATTTTTTCACTTAAATGTCTGTTTTAGATGATTTTTTTTTTAATTTTGGTATTTTTTTCGAGATCTACAAGATTAGAATGAGAGAGAGAGAGAGTGAGAAAGTGAGAGAATGAGATATGTTAGAGAGAGAGAGAGTTTGGATTGAGAAATAAAATGAGTGTTTGAATGTCAGGAGTATTTTTGTCTAAAAAATTGAAATTGTCATATATTTGGGATAATAACTTATGTTGTTATATTAAAAAATTTCACTAAGTTATCATGCATATAACATAAAATTTCTCATTTGAAATCAACTAGACATCAACTAAAATTATAGGAAAACTAAATATATATATACATAAAAAAAAATTAACTTGCACAACAACAATAAAAAATAAAAAATATATATTTATCAAAAATATACTTGAAAGTACAAAATCAATTGAAAAGTGCACACATAATTTAATTAAACATAGAAAAAAACTAAAAATCAACATATCCATGTGTTTTATTCCCTTTATAACAAAGCTACCCTTTTTTCTTTTCCTTCCATTAAAATTATTTCAAATTAATAAATAGTTTATTTACTTTAAAATTATTTCTTTTCTTGGGACTCTAGCAAAATTTACAGCTTGTTTTTTGTGATATTATTAAGCCACTATCACACTATCAGCCCATATATATTGTAATATATATTTATATTTATTTGGAAGAAATAATCTTGATTTGAGAAGAAGACAAAATATGTAAATGATTCATAAATATTTTTTTTAAATACAAAGATCAGGGTATAGATTCTCTTTAACCTTCAATCAATATATATATATATATTAACATTTCTTCAATCAATATATATAAATATATATATTAACATTTCTTTATAATCAATTGTCTATAATCCTAGCTAACTTGATTCCAAAACAAAAACTTATAGCTAAAAATAAATATGGACACACTCTGAGCAAGCTTCATAGCTCCTTCGTTTTAAGAATAAAATATTAATATATATACATATAGATGTATATATATAAAAAAAAGTTAGACATTTCAACTCAATATTCAATTATAAATTATCTCAAATACTTGTAAAGCACGAAAATTTTGTGATCTAACAGAATTAATGATATATAAAATGTGAAAAAGTTTTATAAATGATAAACTCACCCTGTATAAAAGTAATTATATCCGTCTCACCATATAAAAATAATAATTTAGTAAAATTTGATAATTTTTATAAATTTCTCTATTAAAAATTTGGAAAGATACTTGTAAAATCTAGCGATATCTATACAAATAATAATAACAATAATATATATAAGAAGAAATAACTTAATTAACTATTTCTTTTGGAAAATTTATTATTATTATTCTAATTTAATATTGAGTTTTGTATATTTTAATTTAATAAATATTATAAAATATCACTAAAATCGTAGAGATGTACCAAATAATAACACAAGTAATAACACAAGTAGGTAATTGAATGATCCGCAATCTACACCATTATATTGATTTTTAAACAAAAGCAAATACATCAATTTAAAAACGCATACTCGCTGAGATTGTATTCCAAAAGAGTATACGACAACACATATATTTATACAAATCTTATTAGTAAATATATAAATGACAGGACTATCGTACCATTTATTATGAATAATTTTGTCATTTCTCATCAAACGTCCCTAGTTCAATTTCCATATATAAAAATATGGTATTCTAGAAATAGCTGTTATTATAAGTTCTTTCATAATACAGGAATCATTTTTTTTAAATATATTAAATATAATATTAAAATTAGTTGATTATAATCACCGTGGAAAAGGTTAATTTAATTATTAAAAATATATTGATCCTTAATGTCTTTTTTATATTTAGTTTTTTTAAGTATGTATGATTTTAATTTCTATTTATTTAACTACGTACATATATATTATCGTATTCGTTAATATTGATAGTCTTATAAGCTATCGTATTTTCGTTAAGTAAAATCTTTACAATCTAATTTATTTGTAATAAAATGTGTTATAAAAGAATTTAACACTGAATATTTATATTTTTAACTCATTTATGGGAACTATATATAGATATCCTCTACTCATATATGTAATAATGATAGTTTGTGAATTTGGAATAGAGAAAATAGTGATAATTTGTTGTAGTTTAGAATATTTGATGAGTATTAATAGTGGCTAGAGTAATGATGAGTTATGCTATTATAGTTGATGTTGCCGAGAGAACAAGTGAATAAATTTGGGTTTGGAGGAGTAAGATTTATGTTTTAGAGAGTATAAGATAGTAGAAAGTAGTATAGTTTTTGTTGACGCCGTTTTTCGTCAACTTAAACAGTAGAGCAATTAAACAAATGGAAAATTGAGCGAATGAATTTAAATAGGAATATAATAATGTTTTTTACGTGGTTCAGCAGTTAATTATGCCTAGTCCACGAGTCTATGTTATTAAGACTTGGAGTTTTCTGGAAATTCTTCAAAAATGAATTACCCAAAGCTTTCTCCCAAGAAATCAGAAATCAGAATTCGATCCCTTACAAGTGGTGATTCCTTCTCTATTTATTGGGAATGTTACAGAGTTCATTCTCACATATTTCGGGAAGATATTCTGTATATCAATTGAAATAATGATATTAAATGCGATATCTCCTATATACATGGAAATCGGGAACGATTAACAGATAAAATGATATCCCTTAAAATAGGGGATTAAATAACAATAATCACGTTCAAACGTAATGGGTTATTTTAGATGAATTATCCAATCTTCGAGATCGACCATTAGCATGGAATCTTGTCGAGACCAAGAGTCATTCACGAGCTTGCCACCCCAACTTCATGCTATGCTTAGGGCATGTGGTTGCCGACAAAGCTGCTACATCCGAGCTTGTACTTCCCGAGTTTGAACTATCTCGTTTGAAGGCAATTGGTGAAAAATATGTTTCACTATTACAAAAATTACACGATAAGTCGGTTAAAAACCGACTTCTAAATGTTTATAAGTCGGTTGGGAACTGACTTCCCATGTAGTGACTTATGATGTAAAAGCATGGTAGGTCGGTTGGCGCCAAACCGACCTCTGGTGTAAGACATGGTAGGTCGGTTGCACACCGACCTCTGGTGTAAGACATGGTAGGTCGGTGTGGCACACCGACCTTTGGTGTAAAATATAATAAGTCGGTTCACAACCGACTTATGGTGTAGACATCTATTGTTAGTTTTAGTAGAACCGACTTAATGTGTTTTTTTTATTAAAAAGTGTATTATGCCCCAAAAAAATCCTGCTTTTTATACAAACAAACTGAACAAAACAGATATCACAGTAACATAAAATACTAAACTTTGAACAAAGTATCCAAAATAACGAGTCTTGAGTTAATTACAAAATGACTTATATAAGCATTGTAAACTATAATTAGACAACAAAATTTTGTATATCTTCAAGAAAGACTAGGTTAATAGACAATCACACACAAATCATCTATCAATGTTCAATTACATATAACAAATTAGTAAAGTAAATAAAATGATATATTCTCTTATTTATGGCTCCAAGTCTAACGGATGTAATCTCCCAGCCAACTTGGTAGTTTCTTCTCACGCCTGCACCTTTCTTTGAGTCCATTAAAGTGTTTCTCAACCTGCTGGACTTGAATTGAACCATTTTGATCTTATTATATACATATAATTAAGAAAAGAATTGAAATATATAAAACCATTTTATCAAAGCAAAAATGATTTAATAGTGTGCAACGAAGCTTGTGCAAGACTGTTTCAAGAAATATCCTAGCAAGCCTAACCTTGTATAAACTTTAACACTATAATGAAAACAATTACATCAAAAAAAATTTGACCACGTCAAGAAAAGCCAAACCATCACAGATGAGATTATGCAAGAAACTGTAATGCCCCGAATTCTCCGATGTATTTAACGGCGTGAACAGTAGGCCGGGAGGGCCGTACTTTCTTAATTATGTTATTAATTGATTAAATGCATGTATATGTTGATTATATTATGATATGATGTGAAATGCATGCATATGTGTCCATATTTCTTTATACAGGGGTGTGATGGTAATTTGACCCGTTGAGGGTAAATTGATTATTTGTTTACATGTTGGTGATATAATTTGAGACCACATTATGATGTGGGTTTGTTCGAGCCATTTGGCATGAGACGGTCAAGGAATGTTAAATATCGGTTTGGTCATAACGGGCTTAAGCTCGGGGCTCGGGGTGAGTCTCGGGGTGCTTTTAATGTTTAGAGTGTTACCGGGTATTAAAGGGTAACGGGAGGTGAAATATTGGTGTTTGAGAATATTGAGATTAGCGGGAATTGGGAAGCGTTAATTATCATTAACGGTGTAGGTGGAAAATGTCAAAATTGCCCTTGAGTTGACTTTAGAGACTTTTAAAGACCTAGGGGTATTATGGTCATTTGTGATTTGGATATATATGATGTATGGATGGCTGTGAAATAGAACCCAAAACAGAGTGTGCTTCATCTTCTCCTTCCCGTACCTTCCCTTCCCTTCACTTTCTTCGCTTCTCCTTTGGAGATTTTGGGCTCAAGGGGTGGAACTAAGCTAGGAAATCAAGGGGTTTAAGCTATAGACTTGGTTCAGCCATTGGAGAGGGTTCAATACCAAGTTTGAGGTAAGCTTTGATCATTACTTTTCTAGTTTTGACCCTTTTTAATGATAAGTTTCAGCTTGAGTTTTTATGGAGGATTGTTGGAATTGATGGAGGTTTTAGGGGGTTGTCTTGGGTTATGATGAGGGAGAGTTTTGAGTGTTGTTTAGGGGTTTAAATGGGTGTTTGAAAGAGGATTGGGTGGTGTTAAAGTTGGGTTTGAAGGGTTGGTTCCAAGAGAAATCGTAGAGGAAGAAAAACAAGGTTTTTGGCTGAACTGGGTGTTGCGCCGCGGCATGGCAGGGGTGAGCCGCGGCCCTTGGGGGCTGCTAGGTTTAGGCGCCTCTGTCTGAGGGGCGGGCCGCGGCATGGCCAAGGAGGGCCGCGGCCCTTAAGGCATTTTTGGGCAAAGTGAGCTTTTAAGCATGGGGATTCAAGTCTAAGGCCTCGGGATTGAACCTACTACCCGGTTGAGTAGTGTTTGAGGTCCCGGAGGTTAGGTTTTGGTTTGGGAACCTTTTATTATTCATTTTATTGATGGAATCCCATAATTTGGTTATAACCAGGTAACCGCTAAAGGACCAAAAAATCGATCGTTCTCAGGGTCACTCTTTTATTTGTTCTTGCTCGAACCGGAGGTAAAAAAACTGCACCCAAAGTGTGACATGCATGGATATTTGTGAGGCATGTTAATTGTATAAATATGGACATAGATTGAATACAGAATCGACAAAAGTGTTAGTATCAGCTGTGAGGCTGTGACTTATTTGTCAGGCTCGGCAGTGTTACTGGACACAGGTCAGGAAGCGCTGACTTACTTGTCAGAACGGCCTTAGCGTGAATCACGCAAGCCAACAGAGATTAGATCTAATCGACCATTAGCATTAAATGACTCAAGGAGCATTAATGCCTGACCGACCCTGAGGGTCGATGAACAAACAGAGCCTGGAGGCTAGTGGCTTACCTATCAGCCACTCTCCCGCTACAAAACAGAGCTTGAAGGCTAGTGGCTTACTTAACAGCCACTCTCTCGCTAAAATCATGTGATGTTCATTTTCTTGTTGAAAGCTTTATGTTTAGTATGATTATAATGATAATCATTTGATAATGTTATTGAAAAGTGTTATGTTTTCTTACTGGGCCTTGGCTCATGGGTGCTATATGGTGCAGGTAAAGAGAAAGAAAAGCTCACCTAGCCTTGAGTGGAGTGCTGATGTGGTGGTGTGTACATATGCGGCCGCTTGACCGCCACGGTCATGGTGTTCTCAGAGGAACTAGGGGGTTTACCATATTTTTGCCGCTTAGGTCGGCGGGATTGTAAATTTGAAACTGTAATGACCATTTTGTACTGAGAACCACTTGTAAATGTTTTGTTTAGCTCTGCAGAGCTGTTTGTAATAAAATCTTCATTTCCTTTTTATTGGTTTTGTACCTTAACCTGTTAATCACACTTAGAGCACGTTTTTGACCAAAGGACTCAGGCAATGAGTCAAATTTCCGGTCCACCGTTCACCATAACTGTTCTGGGGTAGCCAGGGCGTTACAGAAACCATGTACTCAAATTGCATTATATACAACACATACACAGGATTCTTAATGAAAAGACACTCAAAATCTCAAAATCACAAACACATAGGTCTCTGTAACAACATTCAAACTAAGAAATCTGTAATTAATGTGTAAATATGCCACAGCCCATGCAAGTGTGTAGCTATATAACCTGCAACATATATGGCTTTCCTTTGTTATCATTTGAAATATAGAAGTAACTGAACAAAACTACAATACAATAAGATGAAAAAGTGGCAAGCAGCTCAAATAGATTAAACAGTTCAACTTAAACTAGTGAAGAGATTTCGTCATGTGGCTATTATAAGTCTAAGTGTGAACTACAAACTTACATTAAAGAAGGCTTACAATCTCCTCTCTTTAATTTCTTTGTTTTTTTTCCTCATACCCCTTAGAACGTTGCTTGTTTTATGTTGTGAAAGTTGTCCCCTTCCAGCTCTTCTGAGAGACCTCCCTGCATCAGAGAGACATTGGCATTAATTGAAAGTTTGCTAACTAACAGTCTATAAAATCCACATCAAACAAGGACGCCCAATCAACACCCACAGTTGAATAATTATAAAATTTTTAAGCAATCAAATACCAACTGATTACATGTATCTGTTTTGCTGGACATAAAATACAAGACTAATCTATAGAATGACATCTTATTAAACTTGTATCAATATAACCCAAACACACACAAAATTACTATAACTTTACAAAACAAAAACAAAATTAAAGACAGATAAACGACAAAAAAAAACGACTGGGTTTCAATGTGCTGAATACATAAACATACCCAGAGCACAATCTAACAGAGAAGAATCAAGTATGATGCTCACCCAAGTACCCCAATTAAGCTGCTCTCCTTCCTCTTCGATCTAACACATGCACCCAGTAAAGATACTCAATAATTAACACATTCTCTTTTTCCTAAACTATGGTTGATAACATAATTGTCAAAATAAAAAAACAATCAAAACAAGAACATGCAGAATATAACAAACAAGTAAAATACATTATCAAATAATTCACATAATAATTATATTTAATCTTCAACCACACACTTAACAACTTAGGAAAGTTATTATGAGTCTAGTATTTTGTTACACATTTCAGTAAACACTTGGAAGACATTCAATCTAATTGTAACATGGAACAAAATAACACCTAAAAGGACCAAAACAAAACATATATGAATAGCTAAAAACACATAACAGCAGCTTGAAGCAATAAATAATATGGACAAACAAGGAGACAATCATCCCAATGTATAATGAAGCTTCAGATGCATATTGAGAAGACACCAAAATGATTTTTCATGGGCTAAATTACATAGAAAACTAACTAAGGAATAACATGCAAACTTGTTAAGTGATGCAATTGGAAACAATATTTATACACTATCAAAATAATATATGACATGTACAGATTGAAAGAGAAAAAGAAAAAGCACAAAATCCAAAATACATTTAAAACATATGCACACTCATTCAATAATAAAATGTTCAGATAAGAAAAGGCAAACCCCAATAATTACAGTTCATCATGTTAGAGTGTGGCCAAAATAATATAAAAATGATCAGCTATACATTAACATATATATGTTATAATTAATCAAATATTAGGCAAATTAATGAAAATAAATTTGTTGAAAATATATTTATACCAAAAGGACTTCTCTTGCGGCAAGTGCTAAAATATCGGCACAAGAGACAGTGTTCCTGCAAACTTTCTCTCATTATATATATATACACACATATAACAATACTTCAACAAGTGCATCTATGAGCGGTACCACACAACCAGAGGCAGAAAAAAAAAACTTTCAGATTTCATTAAAAAAAATAAACTTAATATATATAAATATATTATGTTACCTGTGAGAAAAAGAGAAGACCACAGAGATAGAGATTGAGCTTAGAATCGGTCACTGAAAAAAAAACAGCAAAATCAAAACACGATATAATATATAGTAATAGTAGAGAGAAAAAAATGAAAACAGCAACAAAAAAACACAATAAGAACAGAGAAAGTACGGAAAAATCAAAAGAAAAAAAACTATAATAAACTTACCTAAGGACTGATCTGAGAGAGAAATCTTTGAGTGAGAAAGAAACTATGTAAGAGAGAAATGCCAATGGCCATATCCTCATTAACAATATGCTGGGAGAAAGGATCAAATATGAAACCTATTTGATATTTTTAGAATCATCGTTTGGATCATCCGAATCAGAATCACTTGCACTGTAGCCTATGACCAATAACGTACGCAGAATAGAATAAGCAAGAGCATAGCAATGATTCAACCAAAGAAAGAGATGCTGAGATAGAGAATACCTGGACGTTTATCACCTACTTTCCAAACAGAAGATCGACTTTTTGAAGCTCTACCAATCCAAGCACGTCCCTGCAAATGCATAGATTGTAGAATGAACATCTTTGGTAATTGGTATTTACAGAATCACAACCCAGGAATTGAAGAGGATAATCCCAATGAAAAAGGTAATGAGCACATTGATAACCAATTATGAATAAGATTTCTAGTTCAAGTGGGCATATAAATAAGATGAAGAACCCAACATAAACGAACAGACATGAACTCAACAATACCAAAATTCAATAATTATATTTAATAAAGCAAAACAAAACAAAAATATAACAAAATTAAAAAAGTGTTTCTGCACAAGGATGCACAACATAATATATACCCTTTTATCCAAATTTAGCCTGTGTCTAATGCAACTCTATTTGAGCCCCAAATCTTGATAATGCAAAACGTTGAAATTCAATTTCAGATAAAGACCATCAAACTATGGAACCAAAATCGAAACAAAAAATAATAATAAGAATAAACCTTTTGAGGGTCTTTAGCAACACCGTAACCGTTGAAATACATTTGGAGAAAGAAGAAAACAGAAAGAAAAAAAAAAAAAAGACAGGGTCTCTTACTTACCTGGAGGAGAGAGTCAGATCTAAGGGAGAGGTTGAGTGGAAGCTTGCATTGAGGAAGTTAGAGAGAGAGAGAGAGGAGGCGACGGGGAAAAAACCTGAGAGGTACAGAGAGAGAGGCGCGGCGTTGGAGGAGAAAATTGACAGAGCTAGTGGCGGTGAGGGTTTTATTTTAGGGGTTTGTATTTAAAAAATGGCAAAAAAATTTTTGATTCCAGGCGGACATAGTTGGCACGTATATATATTTATAATTACATGGTAGGTCTCTTCCACACAACCGACCTACCATGTCACATAAGAAGTCATTTCCCTTACAACTGACTTACCATGTTATTTAAAAAGATTATTAAAATGATACGCTAAATTGTTTTATAAGTTTTTTATTTTAAATTACAAATACTATTAAATAAAAATATTTTTTTATTTATAAAAATTAAATTAAAATTTATAATTATTAATAATTTATTTATTTATTTATATTTCAAAAATGATAAAATATATAATATTAATACGTATATTTTTTATTACTGATTTTTTACCCAAATAAATTATGTATATGTATTGTTTAAATAAATTAATATATATATATTAAAATTCTAATAATCTAAAAACAAATCTTTAATAATAGATTTTTATAAGGACATGGTAGGTCTGTTCACATACAACCGATCTACCATGTCACATGAGAAGTCATTTCCCACACAACTAACATATCATGTCATTTAAAAAATTATTAAAGAGATACTCTAAAAATTTTTATTTTAAATTATAAATATTATTAAATTAAAATATTTTATTGTTTATAAAAATGAAATAAATTTGTTTAATTACAAATAATTTATTAATTTATTTATCTTTCAAAAATTATAATATATATGTAATTTTAATAATTATATATTTTTTATATTTATTTCATACCCAAATAAATTATATATGTGCATTGTTTAAATAAATTAATATATTTTAAAATTCCAATAATCTAAAAAAATTTAGAGCATCTTTAATAATATATATTTATAATTACATGGTAGGTCGATTCTACACAACCGATCTACCATGTCACATGAGAAGTCATTTCCTACACAACCGACCTACCATGTTATTTAAATAAAATTATTAAAAAGATACTCTAAATTGTTTTATAAGTTTTTTATTTTAAATTACAAATACTATTAAATAATTTTTTTTTCTTATTTATAAAATTAAATTAAAATTTATAATTATTAATAATTTATTTATTTATTTATATTTCAAAAATTATAATATATATAATTATAATATATATAATATTAATAAGTAAATTGTTATACCCAAATTTCGAGCCATGTTAAATGTGACCTCGAAAGCTGGATTCACGGCGAATGAACTCGTAAAGTCTGAAGTATGTTTCAAGACTAGACATCAAGCCTGCAAAGCTGAGACGACTTCGAATATATTGGCCTCGAAATCCACACGATCTCGAAGGGGAGCTCCCGAGATGGTTCTACCCTCAGGGATGACCTCGGATCAGGGGTTCCGAGCTTGACGCGAGTACGATCTCGAAAGCCATGTGACCTCGGGAGATGTCATTAGCTTGAAAGTTGATGTAAGACGTGGGAGAATAAGGCCTTGGAGATATATGATAATAATCTTGAACATCTACAAGTGTTGTCCATAAGAGACGTGGTCTACATTTATTACGGTAAATCCCCTAAAATCATGGGATATTATTTGATTAGTTGTACGCCCCCTGGTCTTTAGGGGACGTTTCCTTTTATATCGGATTACAGACATTTAAAGCCATTTAATTTATTTGCACAAAAAGAGTAACTACCCGAAGTATGTGGGATAGTATTCTGCAATCTTCTCTATAAATAGAGAGATCATGCACCATTGTAAAGGACCGAATTTCTGAACCTTGAGAGAAAACTCTGAAGAATTCATCCTTGAAGAATTTTCAGAGATCATCTTGAGCTTAATAAAAAAGACTAGTGGACTAGGCAGATTTAACTGCTGAACCACGTAAAAATCATGTTTTGTATTATCATATTTACATTGGCCATCACTGTTCATTGTTTACGTGCTCTTCTTTCACTGTTGACGAAAAACGGCGTCAACAGTTTGGTGCTTTCGTTGAGAGCCTTAAGCATTCATCCCTGAGTAAGTCATGGCCACTAATAATCCGAATACACCTGAAGAGAATTATCCAAGACGTCTTGGGAAACAGTCGATGGAGAACCCAGATGTCGAGGAAAGAAGTGGATCTTTCGATTCCCGGGGACCACCTGCTCCACCAAGGGATGAGGATATGTATTACAATCCTGAGCGGTATGTTCCCATTGTGGAACTTGAAAACCGGAAGTTGAAACAGCAGTTGGTAGAGGCCAACAAACGGAATGAGGAGTTGACAAGGATAGCCGCAGAGGAGCAGGTGGCTCAGCCCCCGCCTCCGAGTGAAAACCAAGTCCCTCCTCCGAGGGACGTACATGTTCGTCCCCGTAGACCCCGTGGGCGTCCACAAAAAGATGCTGCCACAAGGAGGTCGGCTCAACCTCCGGCACCAACAGAGCCATCTGCTCCACATAGGCCCCAGAGGAGTACTCGAGCTTGGGCCCCGGCTAACTCGCCTGCGGAGGTACCTGCAGGAACTGAGAACAACCAAACCCCTGCAGAGGCTCGGACTCAGATACCTGGGAGTGCACCGCACGCAACCAACCCATCTCGGGCAAACTCCGGACCATCTAGGCCGAAACATGGGTGGCAGCCACCGTTGCCCATACGGTTTCCTCCATCACCTATAAGATATCCTTCGCCTCCCCGCAGGAATGCTTAACTCGTTCAAGAACAGGGCGAAGAGCGTGCGGGAGGAAGACAAGGAAAAGGGGAGGCTTTCCAGGAGCGGAGAGGCGCCCCATCTGAAAAAAGTCAAACATCTCGGTCTCGCACGGCGGAGACGAGGCGACACAGAAAGAATCCATCATGAAATAACCATGCGACGAGTTCTGCCAGTGATGATTCTGGAGATACAAGGTCGATCAGCAAGCATGACCGAGGTCGTAAGAATACTGGAAACCGCAGAAATCGTCCCGACCTGCGATAGCACCTGAATCAAAGTCAGGGTAATGACGACCTGAGGGATCGCTTGAATAGGTGTAGAGATCCCTTGCGGAGACGCGAGCCTGGAATCATGATCGATGACAACCGATTCCAGACAGTACCCCTTGCGGACCCAGTCCAAGAAAGAATCGATCAGCTTGAAAAGGCTTTTAGGCTTTTGAAAAACGAGCAAAGGAATGATCGATATGAAGACTCTGACGAGGAGCTCGAACCGTTTTCTCCCCATATTTCCAATACTCCATTTCCTCAAGGGTTTCAGATCCCTCACGTCTCGAAGTTTGAAGGAAATACCGACCCGTGTAGTCATCTGAGCACGTTCAACACCATAATGAGAGCCAGTAACGTGGGTTACGAGCTCAGATGCATGTTGTTTCCAGCATCGTTGACAGGACCTGCCAAGAGTTGGTTCGAAAAATATAAGAGACACTCAATAACTTCTTGGAAGCAGCTGTCTAAAGACTTTAAGAAGCAGTTCAGAGCATTTCAGACTAGAGGCATCAACCTTAACTAACGTTCGACAACAGCCGAGCGAAACACTAAAAAGTTACTTAACGAGGTTTAATCTGGAAGTCGCCCGAGCTCGGGACGTGGATGACAGTGGGCACTTAATGGCTGTCCGAGCCGGCGTAATGCCGGGAAGTGCCCTTTGGGACGACATGCAAAGAAAACCAATAAGGTCCATAACCGAGTTTAACAGACGAGCGCAGAGGTTTGTCAATGTAGAGGAAGCGAGGTCGACACTTAATGCGACTCCCAGTCCGAAACTACAACGATAAATGTCAACTCTGCCTCAACCTCGGCGGACCCAGCAGTTCCAAAGCCTGTCGCGGAAAACCCCTCCAAGAGGAAAAAGAACGAAGGGAGTAACCCCGAAGCCGAGGGAGGAAAGAAAAAGAAGGGGGAGAGATATTTCTCCGTGTATAGAGTATACACCGAGCTCAATGAGTCTCGGGAGAACATATACCTGGCTAATGAAAACCAGGTCCCCTTTAGGCGTCCGGACCTGATGAGAAATCAAAAATCCAAGAGGGACTCCAGTAAGTATTGCCGATTTCACAGAGACACCGGGCATACAACCGATGAATGTCGACAACTGAAGGACGAGATCGAAGGATTGATCTCGAGAGGTTACTTCCGGCAATATGTCAAAAACCAGAGTAATAGTCAGGCGACCGCGAGCCAGAGAGTAGCCGTGCCTCCGACGGCACAAAATAATAATTCCCGAGCTCGAGAAGAAGACAGGCCCCCGCCGATAGATGGAGAGGATGTAATAACCATCTCGGGAGGGCCTCATCTCGCAGGAATGGGCAGGAATTCCCAAAAGAGATACTTTAATGAGCTGAAGATTGGGGATGAGTCTCCTTATGAACCCGAACCTAGGGCTCCAAAAAGCCAGAAGATTGAAACACAACCAATAACCTTCACTGAGGAAGATGCGTCCCATGTCCAGTTTCCTCACCATGACCCACTGGTCATCACCCTCCAGCTGGCCAATAAAAGGGTCCACCGAGTTCTAATAGACAATGGGAGCTCAGTCAACATTCTCTACAAAGCTACCCTCGAAAAGATGGGACTCTCCCTTCGCGACCTGAAAGCGTGTGCAACTACTTTGTACGGCTTTTCAGGAGAAGGGACCGCCTGCATGGGATCCATCGAACTCCCTGTGACCTTGGGAGACTACCCAGTCTCGGCAACCAAGATGATGGAGTTCGTGGTAGTAGACTTGCCATCAGACTACAATGTGCTGCTCGGGAGACTCGCCCTGGTCGGGCTGGGGGCAGTTTCATCAGTAAGGCATTTGGCCCTTAAGTTCCCGAACCCTAGCGGAGTCGGAACATTAAAGGGAGACCAATTAGCAGGGAGGGAATGCTACAGCATCTCCTTGAGAGGAAAGAAACAGACGAGCGCACAAGCACTCGCCATCATTCAAAACAAAGACGGAACGGTCTTAGAGATTGACGAAGAGATTGATCCAAGGTTTGAGGAGAAAGTTGACCTCGAACCTTTAGAGGAGCTCGAAGAAATTCAACTCGAGGAAACCGATCCCTCGAAAAAGGTGAAGGTCGGAAAACACCTCCAAGATGAGACAAAATAGCAATTAATTTGCTTTTTGAAGAAAAACCAGGATGTCTTCGCGTGGTCGCACTCGGACATGGTAGGAATAAGTCCGAATATAGCAAGCCACGCACTGAATATAGACAAGAGCTTCCCCCCGAAGCAACAAAAGCGAAGACAGCTGGACGAAGATAGAAAGAAAGCTCTAAAGGAGGAGGTTGACAGGTTAAAGGCAAACCGATTCATTAGGGATGCCTTTTACCCTGACTGGGTAGCCAATCCGGTGTTGGTCCCAAAGTCCAATGGGACGTGGCGAACCTGTATTGACTACTCAGATCTCAACAAAGCATGCCCGAAAGACTGTTTTCCGTTGCCAAGGATTGACTAGCTCGTGGATGCCACGGCGGGGCATGGCCTGATGTCCTTCATGGATGCTTATTATGGATATAACTAGATTCCCATGCATGCCCCCAACCAAGAACATACGAGCTTCATCACGGATAAGGGGCTATACTGCTATAATGTCATGCCTTTCGGGCTCAAGAATGTTGGGGCCACATACCAGCGGCTCGTGAACATGATGTTTTCAGAACAAATAGGGAACAGCATGGAGGTTTATGTTGATGAAATGCTTGTCAAGTCTCAACTCAACAAGAACCATGTTGATGACCTCGAAGAGTGCTTCGGCGTGCTCCGGAAATACAACATGAAGCTAAATCCTCAGAAGTGCACTTTTGGGGTGTCTTCGGGAAAATTTCTGGGCTTTATCGTGAACTCTCTTGGAATCGAGGCTAACCCCGACAAGATCAAGGCCCTAATTGACATGCCCTCACCTCGAAGGCACAAAGATGTCCAAAGTTTGACTGGCAGGATGGCAGCCCTAAGCAGATTCATCTCGAAATCTATGGACCGTGGTCTTCCGTTTTTCAACTTATTAAGAGGAGGTAAGAAGTTTGAATGGATGGAGGAATGCGAGCTGGCCTTTCAGGAGCTCAAAAAGCACCTTGCGGAACCACCCATCTTGTCAAAACCTGAAACGGGAGAAGTACTGTACCTATACCTTTCGACCACCGAACATGCAATAAGCGCAGTGCTCGTTCGAGAAGAAGAGAAGGTGCAAAGACCCGTTTATTACATCAGTAAAAGATTACTGGGGGCAGAGTCAAGATATCCATTGATGGAGAAACTCGCGCTCAGTTTAATTCATTCGTCTTGAAAACTCCACCCCTACTTTCAGGCGCATCCCATCCAAGTGCTGACTGATCAGCCACTTAGGCAAGTCTTGTCTAAACCAGAAGCTTCAAGTCGACTTCTTAAATGGGCTGTTGAGCTCGGACAGTTCGAGATCACCTACCACCTGAGAATGACCATTCAGGCACAGGCGTTGGCAGAATTTATAGTGGAATGTACTGGCATAGCCAACGACGAGGTAATAACCCCGGCCCACGAGCTGTGGAAACTTTACGTCGACGGCTCATCAAATGAAAATGGAACGGGGGCAGGGGTCATTTTGGTTACCCCCGCAGGGAGCAGATTTCATTCTGCCTTAAGATTTAGCTTCAAAGCGTCGAATAATGAGGCCGAATACGAGGCTTTACTTGCGGGACTTCGTATAGCAAAGGAGCTCAAAGCTAGAGCTATACATTGCTACAGTGACTCCCAGCTCGTGGTTAATCAAATCTTGGGAGAATACCAGGCTCACGGCACGAGAATGGCAGCTTATTTGGAGAAGGCAAAATCCGCATTAGAGTGTTTCGAATTTTATACAATCGAACAGGTTCCCCGCGAGCGGAATTCAAATGCAGATGCCTTAGCTCAGCTCGCCACATCCTCTGAAAATGAAGAACTGAACGTCGTGCCCATAGAACACCTTTCGGCACCTAGCATTAATGAGCCAGAGGAGGAAGATGTATGTATGGTCGACACAGAGCCTACCTGGATGACCCCAATAGTTGAATATCTCGAGAACGGAGTCCTTCCAAGAGACCGGAACCAGGCTCGAAGGTTGATGTATCTACTTCCCCGCTACACCATTTTGGACGGGAAGCTGTACAGGAGGGGATATTCCATGCCGTTACTTAGGTAAGTAACCCCTCCCGAAGCTAAGAAGATCCTTGAAGAAATTCATGAAGGGTTCTGCGGAGATCACACCAGGGGCATAGCCTGTCCAAGAAGATCATACGCCAAGGATATTTCTGGCCAACCATTAAAACGGATTCTTTCGAGTACGTGAAGAAATGCGACAAATGCCAGAGATTCGCCACGATACCCTGAGCTCCACCATCCGAGTTGTCCATGTTGACTTCCCCATGGCCCTTCGCAGTATGGGGCATCGACCTCATAGGCTCTCTCCCGACTGGCAAAGGCGGAGTAAAATATGCTGTAGTCGCCGTGGATTACTTCACGAAATGGATGGAGGCTGAACCATTGGCAACTATAACTTCAAAAAAGATCATTGATTTCGTAGTAAAAAGCATCGTGTGCTGATATGGGGTGCCGAGGAAGATCGTATCCGACAACGGAACCCAGTTCGATTGCGACTTGTTCACCAACTTTTGTGAAAAGAACGACATAATCAAGAGTTTTTCATCAGTAGCTCACCCTCAAGCGAATGGCCAGGTCGAAGCTGTGAACAAAACTCTCAAAATTTCTCTGAAGAAAAAGTTGGAGGAGGCGAAGGGACGGTGGCCCGAAGAATTTCCCCAAGTCTTATGGGAATATAGGACCACAGCTCGAACGTCAACATGACATACCCCGTTCTCTCTAGCATATGGTTGCGAGGCAATGTTGCCCATTGAGTTCGAAATCCAAACGATCCGAACTCAAATGTACGATCAAAGTTCAAACCCTACTCAGCTCGAGGAAACCTTAGACTTGATTGAAAAAAAGAGGGAAGAGGCTCAGCTGAGAAACGCTGCTTACCAGCAACGAACTACCAGGTATTTCAACAAGAGGGTTCGAGATCGAAAGTTTGGAATAGGAGATCTGGTGTTGAGACGCGTATTTTTGGCAACACGAGATCCAGCAGCTGGAGTGCTCGGGCCGAATTGGGAAGGACCGTACCAGATAGAATCAGTCATCCGTCCCGGTGTGTACAAACTTGCGAGATTGGACGGGAGCCTGGTACCGCGAGCATGGAATGGCGATCACCTTAGACCTTACTATAGTAGTGTAGGAAAAGTGTTGCCTGTAACCATGACTTTCTATCTGTATTAGTTTGTTTGCTTTTGAATTCCATCAAATAAAGATCTATTTCGTTCAATATATTATCCCTTTTTATTTTTGCAATCTCTCTTAATTTAATAACCTATGGTCACACTCATAGGATATTAATAACCTATGCAATCTCTCGGTATATGTACCATTGATTTAAAAAATAAAAAATAAAGTATTTGGATGTAACCAAATACGCGAGCTTAGATAGTTTGGACATAACCGAATTATAAAAAACGTAAAGTATTTGGATTTAACCAGATACGCGAGCTTAGATGGTTTGGACATAACCGAATTATCAAAAAACATAAGTATTTGGATTTAACCAGATATGCGAGCTTAGAAAGTTTGGACGCAACCGAACTACCAAAAGATAATAACGTTTGGATTTAACTAGATGTGAAAACTTAATAGGTTTGGAGCAAACCAGCCAAAAAACTAATCGACGATAAGTAGGAACCTAAACCTACTCTGAGATAAGTCGAGATCGAGGCTGGAATATCTTAAAGAAAAATAGTTTCGAACTCATAACCTCGGAGTAAAGACCGAGGACGAGAAAAAAGTAACTAAGCAAAAAGATATAACTAAACCATTCACATTACATACCATATAAGTACTTTCGGGTTCATGGTTAAAGTAATATCCGACCTTGATAAATAACGAGATTGGAAGCAGATAATTCAAACAAAACAATGCTTGAATGCATCGAGTTTCGAGCCTAAATCCCAACTATGTTTGTATGAAGAGATAAACATAAAAAACTCATTCATATAAAATATGCAAAATATTTCGAGCCAAGAAATGTAAAGCATACATAAGTTTATAAAAAAAATTGTATCAGCCCTACGGGCATAAATAAAAAGTTACAAACAATAGAGGGACGCAGCCCCGAGGTAAGAATCAAGAAGGAGTAGTTCCCTTGGCTTTTCCGATGTCAACGACACTAGACCCCCCAGGACGAATAGCATGACTATCCTTCTGAGCAGCCTCTCGAGCAGCTTCACTCGCCTCAAGATGGGCACTCCACCGCTCTACATATTTGGCCTCGAGAGGACCCAGGAAGCTGGTATCGAGGTCAGCATTGTCAACCCAAATTTTGTACATGGCCTGGTCAACCGCCTTCTCCTTCTGCTCTTTGAACTCATTCTGGAGGCGGGCCTTCTCGCCTTCCATAATGTCGAAAGTAGCAGCCTTCTCCTCTTCGAGCTTAGCGTTAGCCTTCTCCAGCTCGGCAAGACGAGTCTTCGCCTGTTCAAGCTCGGCCTTCGTCTTCTCCAGTTCCGCGAGACGGATCTTCACTTTCTCAAGTTCGGTCTTCGAGTCCTTAAGTTCATCAGCCATCTTAAGCTGGAGATCCCTCGACTCTTGGGCCAGAGACATACTTGTGTGCACCTCGTTGGTCAGCTTATAATTAAGCTGTGCTGAAACGACAAGGGCCTGAAATACAAAGAACGAATTAGATCGCGAGCTGAGGCACAAACAGTTAAAAGAGAGTTGCAAAGGCTACCGCAGCAGTGAGTTCAATACTCTTATCATAAAGAGTATTACAGTCCGAGGCCTTGTGCACGAGGTCCCAATGGTCGGCACCGAAGCCAGAAAAGCTCTGACCCACTCGAGAGAGGACGTCCAAGCTAAGCACAGCCCCTTGGGTCCCAGCGGCGCCATCAAGCACGAACTCCTCAATATGAGGTCGGGCCGTTGGCAGTCGAACCTTGGTGACGGAAGGTTTCTTCAGGGGCTGGCCGACTGTTATTTGAGTGTCGGTCGAAGGAAGCGAGACGGGTGCAGTTGAACCAGACGCATCAACCTGGACAATCGGTTCCTCGGTTGTGCTCGCAGTAACCTGAGCCGTTGGGGTCTTCTCGAGGCATCTGGGGACCTTGGATGGTCGGTCGGACCTCCGCGAGGATCTCGGGCGTTTACTCTTCTGAGCTCCAGTTCCCTCATCACTAAAAAGCACAGTGTCGAGATCGGGATCCATGGCACCTGCACAGTTCCAATCGAAGTTAGACATAATGATAATGAGCTTGGAAAATAAAAAAGAAAAAACCAAGTAAAGAAAAGACCTAACTGGAACTCTCCACCGAACTAGAGCTCGGGGACCATGAAATTCCCCCATATTCAGAAGAGGCGGGGGGAGTACCTTCCCTATAGGTGGACGTAAACCTCGAAAGGTCCCTATAATCGTTGGTCCCATATTGGACAGCTATCCCGTTCCACACCTCGTCTGAAGTATACATGGTGTCATACTTCCCGAGCCAACTATCAAACCTATGAACACAAGCGTCTACCCAACTCCATATGTAGAAGTGGTATCTATCATGCGGGCATGAAACTAACCTATCGGGCTTATGCTTTAGTAAGGTGGGGGACCACATTCTCATGGTAGGGAGGGCTTTACCTTCATCCGAGTCTGAACTCGAGGCTTCGCCATTAGCCTCATTCCCCGATGGCGGACTCTTTCTACAAACTGGAAGTGGGGGCCTCACCTCTCTCCTCGGAGGGAGGACGCTTGTGGGCAAAGGCACCTGCTCCCAATGTTCATACTTTGTATTGGACCAGTCAAATGTGGACTAGCCCTCTCCCAAAAGTCCGCATTTTTGGAGCTTATCCTCATGTAAAAGGTACAAGAGGGACCTCCTGCCATGAAGGAGTTGGAGTAGGGTTTCTCTATGCCCCTTCATTGCCTCGTCAGGAGTAGGACGCTGAAAATTCGCTGGAAAGAAAGACACATTTCAACTAAGTACGGGTCTTACAGCTAAAATCCTGAGCACAGAGATAAAGAAAACTAGAATACTTACGAATACGCCTGAACGAGTAGTGTCGAGATGGGGACAGGCCATCTGTCCAGAAGAAGGCTTTTTTGAAATCAGGTGGGTGATTAGGGAGATCTTCAAAAACCTTTTTCTCTTTGGGATAGCTCGAAAGATAATAAAAGCCATCTCCTCCCCGAGCTCAGGAGGGGTTGCTTTTCAGACAAAAGAGATATAAAATTTCCTGAGGTGAAGGCCCTTCCCACTCCAGCTCGTGGTATAGCGACCTCAGGGCAGACAGAACCCTGTAAGAATTGGTATTGAGCTGGAACAGATCCAACCCAACAAAATCTGTGAAGTCCTTGAAAAAAGACTTCAAAGGCAACAGCGCCCCCACCTTCATGTGTTCCTGGCTCCATGCCACGTATCTCAGCCTGTTGTCACGATCCCCGGGGGCATAACAGCTTCGTTCGTGGGCGGCCGAAGCTCGACACTTCAAAGAACCTGACAACCTGAGGCCATGGAGGGCCAGAATGTCAGTTATCTGACTTGTCGAGGTAACCGAGCTCCAATAGTGCTCGGCCTCGAAGATTTCTTTCCTCGGCTGCGAGGAAGAAGGCTCCCCCATCAATGAAAATTGAAGTTCTCTTGGACTATACGCGACGGTGACCTTTAATGCGGGGTCGAGGGGGATCGGCCTAGGCCTTGAGTTGGACTCTGGATAAAGGGCCTCCCGAAGAGTTCTCCTCTTCCCCTCTATGGCCTCGTCTATTTGGCGGCGGTAATGAGCTCGAATATCCTCTTGCTCGCGTGAAAGCTCGTACTCACGGATTCGACGTTGATTCCGAGCAAACAACGATTCCGGGCTCGTGGTTTTTGGCGAGTAAGGGATTGCCAGCAACGACCCCCACCGTCTTTCCAGATTATGTGACATCTAGCGAGAAAGAAAAAATGGTGAGGGCCATGCATGCAAGAATTACGAGCTCAATAGGACGAGCTCGGAGTTTAGGAACAAAACAAGCTCGATACTAAGACCTTTATTAAAGGGTCAGAATGTGCGTTCCACGAGAAAGGGAGGAGAGTAAACATTTTTTTTTTAGAATCCCAAAAAATCAGGGGAAAAAGAGTGGCGGATAGCCAGAAAAGGTAACCTTGGGTATCTTGCATTTGTCAAAGCCAAGGTTTTATACTCGATATCTTGGTGTACAAGAAACGTTTTTTAAAATTTTAAAACCCAGAAAACAGAAATCTTGCTCAAACATCAAAACTGGATATGAACCAGTGATGTAAATCTAGTATGGAAACTTAAAACATAAAAGCCTATCGGACAAAAATTCCCTAACGTATTGTACTAAGAAAACAAACTAGTACATTCACAGAAATATCAAGAACAATATGAACAAAAACTGGGATAAGGGAAAACAAAGATTGGACACTTACACAATAATGGCGATTGCAGAGAAATTGCTGACTGAAGGAGAAGCTGCAAATATGAGCTCACAGACTCGAACAAACCAGAGGTCTTTTGTTTTCTCGGCTGGGAGAACATGCACGAGAAAGAGGTTCTCTGGGTTGGTCTCTGGTTTCGTCCCTTCCCTTTTTTGCTTCTGATGCGTGTAAAATAAGAGGAAGAAGAAGACCTTGAATATATAAAGGGAGAAAAGTGATAAAAAGGGTTAATCTGGGCCATTGGCCAGAATCCTAATGAAATCCGACGGTCAGGGGTCAATGACATGATGGAACCGAAAAGGTGGCAGACGAATGATCGTGGGCAGGTTTCCAAGGTACTCAAGTACCGTAAATGAACAATACCCAAATGACGCGTGTCCTTTTTCAAGTATATGACGGTACGGTTCCCGAAGAAAGTAGTTCAAAAGTTTCCTTCTCTTAGGATTCGAACAAATACTTTTGAGAGGGCAAAATGTTATACCCAGATTTCGAACCATGTTAAATGTGACCTCGAAAGTTGGATTCACAGCGAATGAACTCGTAAAGTCTGAAGTATGTTTCAAGACTAGACATCGAGCCTGCAAAGCTGAGACGACTTCGAATATATTGGCCTCGAAATCCACACGATCTCGAAGGGGAGCTCCCGAGATGGTTCTACCCTCAGGGATGACCTCGGATCAGGGGTTCCGAGCCTGACGCGAGTACGATCTCGAAAGCCATGTGACCTCGGGAGATGTCATTAGCTCAAAAGTTGATGTAAGACCTGGCAGAATAAGGCCTTGGAGATATATGATAATAATCTTGAACATCTACAAGTGTTGTCCATAAGAGACGTGGTCTACATTTATTACGGTAAATCCCCTAAAATCATGGGATATTATTTGATTAGTTGTACGCCCCCTGGTCTTCAGGGGACGTTTCCTTTTATATCGGATTACAGGCATTTAAAGCCATTTAATTTATTTGCACAAAAAGAGTAACTACCCGAAGTATGTGGGATAGTATTCTGCAATCTTTTCTATAAATAGAGAGATCATGCACCATTGTAAAGGATCGAATTTCTGAACCTTGAGAGAAAACTTTGAAGAATTCATCCTTGAAGAATTTTCAGAGATCATCTTGAGCTTAATAAAAAAGACTCGTGGACTAGGCAGATTTAACTGCTGAACCACGTAAAAATCTTGTTTTGTATTATCATATTTACATTGGCCATCACTGTTCATTGTTTACGTGCTCTTCTTTCACTGTTGGCGAAAAATGGCGTCAACATAAATTTTTTTAATATTGATTTCATACCCAGATAAATATTATGTATATGTATTGTTGAAATAAGTTAATATATATTAAAATTCTAATAATCTAAAAACAAATCTTTAATAATATATTTTTATAATGACATGGTAGGTCTGTTCCCACACAACCGACCTACCATGTCACATGAGAAGTTATTTCCCACACAACTGACATATCATGTCATTTAAAAAATTATTAAAGAGATACTCTAAATTATTTTATAAATTTTTTAATTTTAAATTATACATATTATTAAATTAAAATATTTTCTTGTTTATAAAAATGAAATAAATTTTTTAATTACGAATAATTTATTAATTTATTTATCTTTCAAAAATTATAATATATGTAATATTAATAAGTATATTGTTTTATACTTATTTCATACTGAAATAATTAAATATATATATGTATTGTTTAAATAAATTAATATATTTAAAATTCAAATAATGTAAAATTTATATTTGTTAATATTACATTATAATTATATTTTAATTTAATAATATTTACAATTTAAAATAAATAAATAAAAATTTGATAAAAGAGTAGTGTCTTAAATAATTTTTTAAAAGACATTTTAGTTCGATTTTGTGTCATCACACAAATATATTGTTAAAGATACTCTATTTTGTTTTTACATTATTAAAATTTTAAAATATATTAATTTAATTTAATTCATTTATTTATACTTCAAAACATTATAATGTAATATTAATAAATATAAATTTCTTACAATCATTTCATACACTAATAGCTTACTTATAGATATATATATTTATAGTTTAAATAAATTAATATATTTTAAAATTCTTATAATGAGACATGATAAGTCGGTTCACATAGTAGTGACCTAGCATGTCAGCAAGGTAGGACATGGTAGGTCGGTCCACACAGAACTGACCTACCATGATAACATGGGAGGTCGGTTTTGCATGAACCGACCTATTATGTCTTCTACAAGCATGGGAGGTCGGTTCACACAGAACCGACCTACCAAGTCCACATTGTAGGTCGGTTCTCGCGCAACCGACCTCCCATGCTTACATTGGACATACATGATAGGTCGGTTTTGTGTAAACCGACTTATGAACATGTGTTAAGTTTGTTTAAGGAGAACTAACCCCTCATGTCCGATGGCTTATGTCCAAATTGTAGTAGTGTTTAAGTGTCATGTCGTGCAAGCTCAGAACATATTTGAGGTTACACATCTTCGAGCGTTTGAGGTCAGCGATTACAGCAGAGCGGTCTGACTGAAGGATCAAATGATGACCATGCATACTTCGAGCTCACACCCGCCGAGCCCAGCTTTCGGGATCAAGACTCCTTATCTCGAAATCTGGGTATAACATTTTTATTGATGGTTTGTTGTTTGTAGTTACACCATTTGCTACCCATGATTGGGTATTTATAGTGGCTAGCCCACTTTACATTTGTGACTATAATTATTTGTTCTCGATTTTTCTAGTGTATTTGATTTACAAACACAACTCTAGATTAATATACACAAATTTACTTGTTTCTCAATCATAACTAGAAAGTTCTAGACTTAAGTTTTCTAGAAATGCTTATAAGAAATTCTAGAGTAATCTTATTCTACAAATATCTAGAAAATTCTAAAGTATTCAAGAAATGTGTAGCAACTTCTAATACTCCTCCTTAGTATACGTTTCAATAACTACAATCATGTCTCGTAGTAGCTCGAACTTTCTTCTTGGTAGTGCCTTTGTGAATATATCTACTAACTGTTCTTCAGTCCTGCAGTGCTTGAGTTTTATTTCTTTGTTTGTTTCAGCTTCTCTGATGAAATGATACTTGATGCTTATATGCTTCGTTCTGATGTGAAATACGAGATTTTTGGCCATTGCAATAGCTGATTTGCTATCGCAGTAGATCTTTGTAGCTTCATCTTGTGATTCTCCCATGTCTTCAAGTATTCTTTTCAGCCATATAGCTTGGCTTGTAGTCATTGCTGCAGCAATATACTCTAATTCAGCTGATGATTGTGCAATTGTCGCTTATTTCTTTGATGCCCAGGAAAATATCCCGATCCAATTGTGAAAGCATATCTTGACGTACTTTTCATGTCATCAACTGATCCTGCCCAGTCACTGTTTGTGTAGCTAATGAGTTTTAACTATTGCGTTACTCCATACCATATTCCGTAGTTCTTTGTCCCTTGCTAGTATCTAAGGACTCTCTTGGTTGCTTCGTAGTGAACTTGACTTGGACCGTGCATGAATCTTGATAGGAGACTGACTATCTTGATAGGACTCTCTTGGCTGCTCCATAATGTCTGGTATTGTAGCTGTCAAATAGAGTAAGTTACCAATTAAACTTCAAACTTCGATTCATCTGCTTTTGGTGAGCTGTCCTCTTTCTTAAAAGCTTTGTTGTTGTCTAGTGGAGTTGATACTGTCTTACATCCTTCCATTTTGAACTTCTTCAATAGTGTCTTTGTATACTTCTTTTGTGCAATGAAGATCCCATCTTCATTTTGAGTTATTTCATTCCCGAGAAAGTAGTGCACTCAGCCCAAATCGGTCATCTCGAAACTCTTCATCATGTCTTCTTTGCATTTCTTGATCATCTCCTTATTGTTGCCTATATAGATGAGATCATCAACATATAGAGAGTCAACAAGTGTGTCACTCGTACCTTGAGTCTTGATGTAGAGTGTTGGCTCACTTTTGCTCCTCCTGAATTCTTATTCAGTGAAGTAGCTATCAATCTTGCTATACTAGGCTCGCGGAGCTTGCTTCAAGCTTTATAAAGCCTTTTTTAATCTGAGAACTTTGTCTTCTTGTCCTTGCACCACGAATCATTGAGGTTGCTCTACATATGTTTCTTCTTCAAGATAGCTGTTGAGAAATGCTGACTTCACGTCTAGTTTGAAAATCTGCCATTTCTTTTGTGCGGCTAGAGAAATTAAGGCCCTTATTGTGTCCAGTCATGCAACTGACTCCATGTTGTTGTGAGTATCCTTTAGTGACTAACCTTGCTTTATGCTTTTAAATCGAGTTGTTTGGGTTGAGCTTTGTCTTGTAAACCCACTTGAATCCTATAGTGTCTTTGTCTTGCGGAAGATCTACAAGCTCCCATGTTTCATTCATCTCAATCATCTTTATTTCTTCATTCATGGATTTTCTCCATACTTCTTGTTGTTGAGCTGCTTCGAAGCTTTCTGGCTCCATAAGCAGTAAGTTGCATGTCTTGTAGATCTCTGCTAATGATCTCGTTCACAGTTGTAGTGATTTTGGTGGGGATTCTATGACTTGTGTCGGCTCCTCCATGGTTGGTTGAGTTGGAACATCATTTTGATCAAGTTCTTGTCTTGGCAGTAGAGGAATGTTGACAGTTATTCTTTCAACTTCTTCTATCTCCCAATTGTATGTCGTATCTTCATTGAATTGTACATCTCGGCTGATTATGAGCTTCTTCATTCCTAAGCTATAGACTCGATAGCCTTTTGATTGAGTACTATAGCCTAAGAAAATTCATTTCTCGGTCTTCTCGTCTAGCTTGCCTCTTTTTTCTTTTGGAATGTGAGTGTACGTAGCATATGCAGTCGAAGACCTTGAGATGCTTTGCTGATGGTTTCTGTCCACTCCAAGCTTTGATCGACATCTTGTCTTGCACAACTTTGGTTGGACATCTCTTTAGCAGATAAACTACAGTGCTTACTGCCTCTGCCCAAAAATGCTTTGGAAGACCTTTCACCATGAGCATGGCTCTTGCTGTCTCCATAACAATTATATTTTTTTCTCTTAGACACACCATTTTGTTCTGGTGCGTATCAAACTATGAGTTGATGCTCCATGCCTTCATCTTCGCAGAACTTGTTGAACTCATTAGAAGTGTATTCTTTGCCTCTGTCACTTCTTATTGTCTTGATGTTGCGACCACTTTGCTTTTCGACACAGGTTTTGAATTTCTTAAAAATATAAAAAAAACTTGCGATTTTTGTCGTAAAAAATAAACCCATGTCATTCTAGTAAAGTCGTTGATAAAGAGAATGAAGTACCTGTTTTGATCATTTGACAGAGTACGCATAGGCCCGCAAATGTCTGTGTGGATTAACTTCAGTGGCTCTTTGGCTCTCCAAGCTTTATCGGATGGAAAAGGTTGTCAATGTTGCTTCCCGAGATGCACCCTTCACAGACTGTGTTGAGCTCCTTGATTGGTGGGAGGTCTCGCATCATATTCTTCTACTAGAGGATCTTTAGCCCGTGGAAATTGAAATGTCCAAACCTTCTATGCCATAGCCACGATTCATCTACTTGCGCTTGCATTGCGACATTGCTTGCGTATCTCCATTGTAAAGGAAATCATCTGTTTTCTTTCATTTTAATTTTTGCAATTTCAAAGGATTTGTCTTGCTTATGATATATTTTACAAGAATCTCCTTCAAACTGCAAAGAGAACTTGAACCCTTCGCCACGCATATTTCTAGCACCCCGTTTCCTTAGGGATTTAGAATTCCTCATGTCCCACCATTTGATGGGAATTCGGATCCGTACAGTCATTTAAGTACGTTCAACACAATCATGCGAGCCAGTAATGTGAGCTACAAGCTCAGATGCATGCTGTTCCCAGCCTCGCTCACGGGACTAGGGAAGAACTGGTTTGAAATGTGTAAGAGACATTCGATTGCTTCTTGGGATCAATTATCAAGAGATTTCAAGAAGCAATTCAAGGCCATGGTCGGCATTAGGCCCAAGGCGTCTGCCTTGACCAATGTCCGACAACAGCCGAATGAAACTCTGAAAAGTTACCTCACGAGGTTTAATTTGGAAGTCGCCCGAGCTCGTGACGTCGACGACAGTGGCCATTTAATGGCTGTCTGAGCTGGAGTAATGCCTAGAAGTCCTCTGGGAGGATATGCAGAGGAAGCCTATAAGGTCCTTAACCGTGTTCAATCAATGAGCTCAGAGGTTTGTTAATGTAGAAGAGGCGGGGTTAGCATTGAATATGACCTCTCAGCCCATAACTACAATAATAACCGTAAATGCTGCCTCGACCTCGGCGGATCCTACGACCTCAAAACCCCTTGGGGACAACCCTTCTTAAAGGAAGAAGAATGAAGGGAATAATCCCGAGGCGGAAGGGGGAAAGATATTTATCCATATACAAGGTGTATAGCGAGCTCAATGAGTCTCAGGAGAATATCTACATGGCTAATGAAAACCAGGTCCCTTTCAGACGGCCTGACCCCATGAGAAACCAAAAGGCAAAAAGAGACTCCAACAAGTACTGCAGATTCCATAGAGATATCAGACATACAACCAATGAATGCAGGCAATTAAAAGATGAGATCGACGGCCTGATCTCGAGAGGATATTTCATGCAATATGTTAGGAATCAAAACCCCAATCAGGCTTCCACCAGCCAGAGGGCAGCACCACCACCACCTGCCCAGAACAACAACTCCCGAGCAAGGGAGGACGAACGACCCCCTCCGATTGATGGAGAAGATGTCATAACCATCTTGGGGGGACCACATATTGCAGGATTGGGCAGGAATGCCCATAAACGATATGAGAATGAGTTGAAAACTAGTGACGGATCTCCTTACGAACCCGAACCCAGAGCTCCAAAATAGCAAAGGGTTGAATCTCAACCCATAACTTTTACTGAGGATGATGCGTCTCACGTACAATTCCCGCACAACGACCCGCTGGTCATCACCCTTCAGCTTGCAAATAAGAGGGTACACAAGGTCCTAATTGACAATGGGAGCTCGGTAAATATCCTCTACAAGGCCACTTTAGAAATAATGGGACTCACACTTCGCGACCTAAAGGCCTATGCAACGACGTTGTATGGCTTCTCAAGAGAAGGGATTGATTTTATGGGATCCATTGAACTCCCCGTAACCTTGGGAGACTTCCCAGTATCGACAACTAAGATGATGGAGTTCTTATTGGTGGATCTTCCATCGGCCTACAATGTACTGCTCGGAAGACCCACCCTAGTAGGGCTGAGGGCAGTTTCATCCGTTAGGCACCTGGCCATAAAGTTCCCAAGTTCTAGTGGCATCGGGATGCTGAAAGGAGAACAACTCGCGGGAAGGGAATGCTACAGCATTTTTGTGAGAGGGAAGAAGTAGACAAGTGCACAAACGCTTGTGGTAATTCAGAGTAAGGATGGGATAGTCTTCGAGATAGATGAAGAGATCGATCCAAGAATAGAAGAAAGGGTTGATCTCAAGCCGTCGGAGGAGCTCGAAGAGGTCAAGCTCGAAGAGGTTGATCCCCAAAAACTGTGAAGGTAGGGAAAAACCTTCCAAAATAAATAAAGTAGCAATTAATTTGCTTCTTGAGGAAGAACCAGGATGTTTTCGCATGGTCACATTTGAACATGGTAGGGATAAGTCCGAATGTGATGAGCCATGCCCTTAACATTGATAAGAGCTTCCCCCCGAAGCAACAAAAATGAATACTCTTAGACGATGACAAGAAGAAAGCCTTAAAGGAAGAGGTCGACAGGTTGAAGGTGAATCGATTCATACGAGATGCCTTCTACTCTGATTGGGTCGCTAACCCGATACTAGTTCCAAAATCTAATGAAACATGGAGAACTTGTATTGATTACTCTGACCTCAATAAGGCATGTCCTAAGGACTGCTTTCCATTACCTCAGACCGACCAACTCATAGATGCCACAGCTGGGCACTGACTTATGTCATTCATGGACACTTATTATGCATATAACCAGATTGCCATGCACGCCCCAGACCAAGAGCATACGAGTTTTGTGACAGATAAAGGGATGTACTGTTACAATGTCATGCCTTTTGGGCTCAAGAATGTTTGAGCCACCTACCAAAGGCTCGTAAACATGATGTTCTCCGAGCAAATAGGTAATAACAAGGAAGTTTATGTTGATGATATGTTGGCCAAATCTAAACAGAACAATAATCATGTGGATGACCTCGAAGAATGCTTCATCGTGCTGCGAAAGTTCAACATGAAGCTCAACCCCCAGAAATGCTCCTTTGTAGTATCGTCGGGGAGCTTCCTGGGTTTCATTGTGAACGCACAGGGAATAGAGGTTAATCCTGACAAGATCCAAGCATTGATTGACATGCCCTCACCTCAAAAGCATAAAGATGTCCAGAGTTTGACTGGACGGATGGCGACATTAAGTAGGTTTATCTCGAAATCTACAGACCGTTGTCTTCCATTTTTCAACCTTTTGAGAGGGGGCAAAAAATTCGAGTGGACAGAGGAATGCGAGCTAGCATTTCAGAAGCTCAAGAAGCACCTCGCGGAGTCTCCTATCTTTTCGAAACCTATCATAGGAGAAATTTTGTACCTATATCTTGCTACAACCGAGCACGCCATCAATGTCGTACTCATTCGAGAAGACCAGAAGGTACAAAAGCCAGTATACTATGTCAGCAAAAGGTTATTGGGGGTAGAATCGAGATACCCCTTAATGGAGAAATTGGCTCTCAACCTAATTCACTCATCTCGAAAGCTCCGACCTTACTTTCAAGCACACCCCATCCATGTGCTGACTAACCAACCACTACGACAAGTCTTATCAAAGCTAGAAGCCTCAGGCCGATTATTAAAATGGGTTGTTGAGCTCGGGCAATTCAAGATCACTTATCATTCGAGGACAACCATATGAGGATAGTCCTTGGTAGACTTCATAGTGGAATGTATTGGAATGACTGACGACAAAGTTATAACCCCAGTCCGCGAGCTGTGGAAAATTTATGTCGATGGGTCTTCCAACGAAAATGGATCGGGGGCAGGAATCATATTGATCACTCCAACTGGAAGCCGATTTCACTCTGCCTTGAGATTTGACTTCGAAGCATCCAACAATGAGGCTGAATAAGAAGCTCTACTGGCAGGACTTCGAATAGCCAAGGAACTCAAGGCAAAGGCGATACATTGCTACAGTGACTCGTAGTTGGTGGTCAACGAAAATTTAGGGGAATACCAGGCTCGCAGAACAAAGATGGCTGCATATTTAGAAAATGCAAAAACAGCACTCGAACATTTCGAGTTCTACACAATAGAGCAGGTTCCGCGAGAACAAAATTCGAATGCAGACATCCTAGCCAGGCTCGCCACATCCATCGAGGTCGACGAGCTGAATGTTGTGCCAATCGAGCATCTATCGACACCCAGTATAAGTGAGCCTGAACAGGGAGATGTCTGCATCATTAACTCTGAGCCAACTTGGATGACCCCAATAGTTGATTACCTTGAAACCGTCATTCTTCCAGCAGAATGGAACAAGTCTCGGAAACTGATGTATCAGATTCCTAGATATACTATTGTGAAAGGAAAACTATATCAGAGAGGATACTCTATGCCACTACTCCGATGTGTACCTCCACTCGAGGCCAAGAAGATCCTAGAAGAGATACATGAAGGATTCTGTGGGGACCACACTAGGGGCATAGCCTATCAAAGAAAATTATACGTCAAGGATACTTCTGGCCCACTATCAAAGCAGACTCATTTGATTACGTCAAGAGATGTGATAAGTGTCAAAAGTTCACTACAATCCCACGAGCTCCACCTTTTGAGCTAACTATGATGACCTCCCCATGGCCATTTGCGGTCTGGGGAATTGACCTCATAGGCTCATTGCCAACTGGCAAAGGTGGAGTTAAGTAAGCATTAATCGCGGTAGATTATTTTACAAAGTGGACCGAGGCCGAACCTCTTGCAACAATTACCTCAAAGAAAGTTTTGGACTTTGTGGTAAAAAATATAATCTGCCGATATGGAATGCCAAGGAAGATAGTATCAGATAACGGTACTCAGTTCGACAGTGAACTGTTTACCAATTTTTGTGAGAAAAATGGGATAATAAAGAGCTTCTCCTCTGTGGCCCATCCCCAAGCAAATGGCCAAGTCAAAGCTGAGAATAAAACTGTGAAGAGTTCTATGAAAAAGAAATTGGAAGAAGCTAAGGGAAAATGGCCAGAGGAGTTTCCCCAAGTCTTGTGGGCATATGGACCACATCTCCCACTTCAACAGGACATACCCCTTTTTCTCTGGCATATGGATGCGAGGCTATGCTACCAATCGAGGTCGAAATACCCACTATTCATAGCCATGCTTATGACCAAGCCTCGAACCAATCCCAGCTCAAAGTAAGCCTGGACCTGATCGAAGAAAGACGAGAAGAGGCTCAACCAAAAAATGTAGCATATCAACAGCGAGTTACCCGGTATTTCAATAAAAAGGTTTGGGACAGAAAAATCGGATTGGGAGACTTGGTGCTAAGGCATGTGTTCCTAGCTACGTGGGACCCAGCTGCTGGCGTGCTCGGGACTAATTGAGAAGGGCCTTATCAAATCGAATTAGTTATCCGACCTGGTGTCTATAAATTGGCAAGATTAAATGGGGAATTGGTACCACGAGCATGGAATGACGAACATCTATGACCTTACTATCAATAGTATAGGAATGATGTCACCAATAACCGTGCTTGTTATTCTTTACAAAAGTTTATGATAATAAATTGTTCAATGTTGAATAAAGTCATTTTCGTGTCAATATGTTGTATTTTTTGCAAACTCTCTTAATTTAATAACCTATGGTCACACTCATAGGATATTAAGGGGGCATCAGTGGTATACATACCATAAGTTTGAAAAAATAAATAACTCAAAAATAGCATACACGAAAACTAAGCTAAAATTTGGACTGTTAACCAGATTATTAAAAGTAAAAGTGTTTGGATATAACCAGATATGCGAGCTAAAATTTGGACATAACCAAATTATATAATAATGTTTGGATATAACCAAATACGCGAGCTAAAATTTGGACCGTTAACTAAATTATATAAAAGTGTTTGGATATAACCAGATACGCGAGCTAAAATTTGGACATAACCAAATTATATAAAATAAAGTGTATGAATATGACTGGGTATGCAAACCAGTACAATCTAGATATAACTAGATCAAAAATATATAAGTGTATGGATTACGAACCAAACACCTGAATAGGTTTGGAACAAACCAGCTAAAATTGATCGACGCAGATGGGATATAAATAAACCCACTTCAAGTTAAGTCGATATCGAGGCTGGTTATCTTGCAAAAAGATAGTTTCGACCTCATAACTTTGGGGAGCTACTCGAGGACGAGGAAAAGTAACTAGAAAAGCAGGATATAACTAAACTACCTACCTTACATGTCATATAAGTACTTTCGGGTGCATGGTAAAAGTAAGTTTCGACCTTGACAAATAACGAGATCGGACACAGATATATCGAGCAAACTATGCGAAAATGCATAGAAACTCGAGCTGAAATCCACCATGTGTTTGTATGAATAAACAGACATAAAGGCAAACTTTTAATATAAATTGCTTAAAATATTTCAATTTAAGAGATGTAAAGAAAAAATATTAAAGAAGTAAAATATGGTATAATAAATATCATAAGAAAATAGCTCTTTTACGAGCTATAAATTGTCTTAGCCCCAAGGGCATATAAAGTAAAAGATAAAAACTATTACAAAAATCTCAAAGGGACGCAGCCCAGGATCGAGATTTAGGAGGAAGGAGCGCCTCCTTAGCCTTCTCAACATCCTCCCGAGCAGCCTCCTCCGCATCAAGCCGAGCTTGCCATTTGGCCACAAGCTCTTCCTTAAAAGAGCCTAGGAAGCTTGTGTCGAGATCGGCGTTGCTGGCCCAGATCCTGTACATGGCCATGTCAACCGTCCGATCCTTCCTCTCCTTGAACTCTTCGAGAAGATGAGCCTTTTCGCCCTCCATTATCTCGAAGGTGGCCTTTTTCTCCTCCTCAAGCTTGGCATTGATCTTCTCAAGCTCCTTGAGCTTGGCATTCTGCTTCTCAAGCTCCTCAACCTTGGCCTTCATCTGCTCGACCTCAGCCTCCAGCTTTGATTTCGCGGCCTTAAACTCGTCAGCGAGCTTGAGTTGAAGATTCTTTGACTCCTGGGCATAGGACATACTCACGTGGACCTCATTGTTCAGCTTGTAATTTAGCTGAGAAACTGCAATAAAAGACTTACACACAAAAAAATCAAGTTAGAACATACACTAAGCACAATTATAACAAGTAATAAGGTGAGAGAGGTTACCGCAGTAGCAAGCTCGACACTCTTGTCATAAAGGACATTGTAGTCCTGAGCATTGACCAAAAACTACCACTGGGGAGCCTCAAGACTACTAATGCTTTGGCCTACCCGAGATAGGACATCTGAGCCAAGTGTGACTCCACGAGTCCCGGCAGTGTTGTTGATGACATACTCATCAACATGAGTAGAAATTGACAACAGGTGCCCTTTGGAGGTCGCTAGTTTCTTCAGAGGTGGGCCATGCGTTGGGAGGATCTTGATGGCAGGAGGCAAAGGAGGAGCACCTGTGGTGGAAGCGTCAACCTGAGAAGTAGGATCCACAGCTAGGCTCGTAACAATGGGAGCTGGGGGAGGAGGAATCTTCTCGGTCCTCTTGGGGACCTTAGCAGGTCGGTCAGACTTTTGCGAGGCTCTGGGGAACTTACTCTTCTTGGCCCCCTCACCACTGGCAAGCACATTCTTGAGGTCGGAGTCCATGGTGCCAGAACAATCAAATTACATTATAAAAAAAGAAATTCAAGACGCAAAAAGTTAGCATAATGCAGACAGTCAAGGAATAAAGGACAAGTGATGAGGAACCTAACTGGAACTCTCCCCCGAGCTCGTGCTCGACGACCATGCAATTCCCCCATCTACGGAAGAGGCAGGGGGAGTCCCTTCCCTATATGTGGAAGTCAACCTCGAAAGGTCCCTATAGTCATTCGTCCCGTATTGGACAGTTATTCCGTCCAAAACTTCATTTAGACTATACATTGTGTCATACTTCCCTAGCCAGCTATCGAACCTATGGACCCTATCGTCTACCCAAGACCATACATAAAAATTGTGCCTATCATCTGGGCACAAGATCAGGGTGTCGGGTTTATGCTTAAGTATGGAAGGAGACCACAAGGCCGAGTTGAGAATGACTTTACCTCTGTTGCTCGAGCTCGATGCCTCATCATTAGCATCGTTCCCCGAGCCAGGACTCCCGTGACAGTGAACTAGGAATCGTGCCTTAGAGTTTCACCTTGGGGGAAGGCTGCCAGTTGGAAGAGGCACAAACTCCCACTTGGTGTACTTCTTGTAGGCCCTGTCGTCTATGGATTGATCCTTCTCTAGGAGACCACAGGCACGAAGATTATCCTCATGAAGAAGATGAGATAGGGAGCGCCTGCCATAAGGGAGTTGAAGCAAAGTTTCCTTGTGCTCCTTCATCTCATCTGTGGGAGTAGGGCGGTGATAGTTAGCTGAAGAATTGAATATATTATGAGTAGTTCGAGCTTAAACAAAAATCGAGCATGAGAGGAAAAGGATCGTATACTTATGGATTCGTCTGAACGAATATTATCTAGAGGGAGCTAGGTCGTCCGTCCAAAAGAACGCCAGTTTGAAGTTGGGAGGATGGTTCGGCAGGTCCTCGAAGATCTTCTTCTCCCTAGGATAGCTCGAGAGGTAGTAGAAGTCATCTCCTCCCCGAGCTCGGGAGGGGTTGCTTTTCAAGCAAAATAGATACAAAATCTCTTTTGGTGAAGGTTCTTTCCACTTTAGCTCGTGGTAAAGCGACCTGAGGGCTGACAAGACCTTGGATGAGTTGGTCTGGAGTTGGAAGGGCGCGAACCCAACGAAATCCAGAAAGTCCTTAAAAAAGGACTTTAAGGGCAATAAGGCCCCTGCCCTCATATGCTCGTGGCTCCAAGTCGCGAACTTTAGCTTATTGTCGGGATTGCCATCTCCCGGGGCATGGAAGCTACGCTCGATTGAGGTCAGAGCTCGACACCTTAGCGAGCCTGATAATCCTAGGCCATGGTGAGCTAGGATGTTGGTTATCTTCCCTAATGAGGAGACCGAGATCTAATAATGCGCGACCTCAAAAAATTCTCCCCTCGAGGTGGGAATGGCGGTTGGCTGTGAGGTGGATGGGGGATTTGATGATTCTTCCATCAATGAAAATTTGAGATCGCCCAGTTTGAATGCGACCGTCACTTTAAGATTAGGGTCGAGAGGAATTGGTCTGGGCTCGGGGTTCGGGTCTGGATAGATTGCAACCCTAAGTTTCTTCCTCTTTCTCTCTTCAACCTTGTCGATTTGGTGTCGAAAGTGAGCTCGGGTGTCCTCTTGCTCACACTTTAATTCGTGCTCCCGAATTAGCCGCTGGTTCCGAGTAAAGGGTGACTCTGGGCTCGGATTTGTCGGTGAATAAGGAATTGCAAGTATTGACCCCCACCGCTTTTTCCAAATTCTGCGACATCTAGCAAGAAAGAAAAAGGGTGAGGACCAGACGAACAAGAGATTAAGAATAAAAATCAAGACGGTCTGAGCTCGAATGCTCAAGACTATGGAACAAGCTCGATCAAAAGAACGAGATCAGGCTCGGAGCGTGTATTTGACGCAAAGGGAGGAAAGTGGATTTATTTTTAAAAAAGATCTCGGATTTTCAGGGAAAAAGTTGGCGGTTACTCAAAAAGTGATATTTTTGAGAAACGTGCAATTTGAAAACCCTAATCCTATACCCCATTTCTTGGTTTACACGATATGATATTCGAAATCAAGATAACCCAGTAAAAACCATATTTGCATCGTTTACGCAAAATCTGGGTTTAGAAATCCATAACATCATATGAGCCTAAAAACTACACGACATTGACTAAAGCATTCTGGTACTAAAACTGGTCTCCAAAGTGCTACTACAACATAAACATGCATGGAAAAACAGAATGTACATGAAAATATGAGAATAGGAACAGATACTTACACAATGTTGCTGGTGGGTACAGAGAAATCGAGGACCGAAGGATTGGTTGCAAGAACGATTTCACGGAGTCGAACAGGCCAGCGGTGTTTTGCTTCCTTGGCTTGGGGAACATGCAAGAGCCGAACGAGTTTTGAGTTCTGGTTTTTTTGTTCTTTTATTCTCTCTGAAAGCTCTGAATTTGAGAGTATGGGAAGAAGATGGCACAAGCATATTTATATGCCACAAAAGAATGTCAAACGACGAATCAATCTAGACTGTAGGACGAGTTTGGTATTTGATCAAACGAACGGGTACAGGCGTGGCAATGGCGGCAAAAAGGTGGCAGATGAGAAGACGTGGGCATAGTGCAAACATACTAAAATACTCTGATCATCTCGATGGTATAGTTTCCAAGAATGGCAGTTCAAAAGTTTCCTTCTTACTGGATTCGAACTGATACTTTTGAGGAGGGAAAATGTTATACCCAGATTTCGAGATAAGAAGTTATGACCCCGAAAAATTGGGCTCGTTAGGTGTGAGCTCGAAATATATGCGGTCATCGTATGATTCAACAATCGAACCTCTTTGAAGTAAACAACAACCTCGAGGATGTGTAGCCTCGAATATTCTCTGAGCTCGCAATGGGCATGGTACAACACTTGAATATATTTTTCACTGATTGCCTTTAAGCGAGATGGTTCGAGCTTGGGAAGTGCAAGCTCGGATGTGAAAACATCGTCTGCATCTACTTGTTCCGAGCATAAGCGAAGCTGGGTGGCGAGCTCGTGAATGACTCATGGTCTCGACAAACTCAATGCCAATGGCTGATCTCGAAGATTTGATGAATCATCTGGGATAATCAGTTACGTGTGAACATGTTTATTGTTGTAAAATCCCAATATTTAAGGGATACCATTTAATATGTTATCCGTTCCCGATCTTCATGGGACGTTTCCGTGTATGTAGGAAATAATGCATTAAATAGCATTATATTAATTAATTTACAGAATATCTTCCCGAAATATGTGGGAATGAATTATGCAACCTTCTCTATAAATAGAGAAGGAAACACCATTTGTAAATGACCGATTTCTGATTTCTTGATAGAAAACTCTGGGCAACTCTTCTCTGAAAAGTTTCTAGAAAACTGCTGAGTCTTAATAACACAGACTCGTGGACTAGGCAGAGTTAACTACTGAACCACGTAAAAATCTTCTGGTTTTCCTCTTTATTCATTTGCACCAATATTTTATTGTTTAATTTCTCTACTATTTAAGTTGATAAAACACGGCGTCAACAATATAGAACTAGCAAACATATATGTATATATATACTAGGTAAAAATAACGTGCACTTATTCAAACATATATTTATTTTTATTATTTTTTAATTATCATATAAATTTTAAATAAATAAAAAATATAATAAAAATAAATTAAATATGTTTAATATAATGTATGACATAAATGTATTAAAAAATTTTAGAGCAAAACATTATCTATAAATTTAATAAAAACCAGTTCACTTTTTTTCAATATATAATAGAATAAATTACAGTTCTATAGTATATATAAATATTTATATCAATAATATCTATATATATAACATCTAAACACACTATTAACATAGATATATATTTACATGGCAACATGACATATATAAATTATAATAATATTTTAAAAAAAATAATAATAGAATAAAATAATAATAGAAAAAGTCATAATGTAGAGTAGTATACTTGTATCAATTTTTTTTAGTTTCTAATGTATCTCGCAATATCATTTGATGAATTTGATGAAGAAAAATAGCTTCAATCACTTGATAAAAAAGAAATTATCACACAAATTTATAAGATAAAAAAAATTATATGTATGACTTTATTATTTTTAAATAAATATGATTTAATTATTTAAATTATCATAAAATATCTTTAAAATATTCTATTTTAATTAATTAATTTTTGTTTAAGTTTATGTTTGTTCTAACTTTTGAATTTGGCGGTGACTATAAGAGATTATATATTATATGTTTATACATAGATTTTAAATTTAAGTTTGTTGCTAGTATTTTTTAAAGAAGTTTATTTCTAGTTGATAGTAGATTAGATTATGTTATATGTTTAATATGATATTATTCTAAGTATAAGTATAAGTTTAATTAAATTTTATTTTAAGTTATAAAATATATGGATTTATTATTTTTAAATAATTATCATTGTAAAATATTTCAAAAATATCATATTTTAATTTGTTTAATTATTTATTATTATTAAATTTGATTTAAATTTAAGTCATCTTTATAATCTACCGTTATAATCTACCGTTATATAAGAATATTATGTTATATATATAAGAATATTCCGTTAAAGTTAATGAAAAAAAATAAAAAACCATCAAGATAAAAAATTTATGTTATCTAAATATTTATTATATAGAAGAGATATACTCTTATATATATTTATGATAAAAAAAATTATAAAATGACCATTCTTAAAAATACCCTTTCGCCAAAATCCTCAAGTGGTCTTTTTCTTAAAATCCCATTTATGATTATATATAAAACATTGTATTTTGTATTAAAATACACATATATGTATAATAGCTGTTTTCAAATATAATTACAATATTTAATATTTGAAAAAACTCATCAAAATATTATTTGAATGATATAGAATGTGTATTTTTTTTTTAAATATAATAAAATCTAATTAGTTATCTACCATTTAATTGGAATATTTTTGTCATTTTTCATCAACGTTCCTAGTGCAATTTGCATGTATAAAAAAAGGGTATTATAAAAATTGCTTAAGAGCATTCATAATGGTGCTCTACTCCATATTTTAAAATATCTTCCCAAAACACACATTGTTCTAATTTACCTCTAAGTTTTACATTATATCATACATCAGCTTTTCTATATATTTATCTACATCATTTAAATATTATATTTTTAAACATATTTTATTAATTAAAGTAAAATAAAATAATTGAAAAAGAAAAAAGAAATAATAAATATATACTAAATGAGAGAGAGAAAAATTATAAGGAAAAATAATAATATTAAAATATTATATAAATGATATATAAATGTAGATATGTATTAATTGGAATTTGCGCATAACTATTATAAATATATGTATAAATGAGGTGATGGAAGATATTTTTGTGAGTTTTATATTATAGAAAATGGTTTATACCTTTTTGGATCTTATGTTTTGTCTCATTACCTGTTTGGACCATGTGTTTTGACAAATTACTTTTTGAACCCTATGTTTTGTAAAATAGTTAAAATAGAACCCTAAACGCAATTTTGATGAAGAAAAAATTGAATATAACAATATAGTTTTTAAGGAAAATGATTTTATTTTTGTTCTGAATTGTTAGTTTGGTAAATTATTTGTGGTTTTAGTTGAGAAAACATTGACCAAAATCGGGTTTAGGGTTTTATTTTCACCATTTTACAAAACATATGGTCCAAAAAGTAATTTGTCAAAACACATGGTCCAAACAGTTAATGTGACAAAACACATGGTCCAAAAATGTCCAAAAAGAAAAATAATAATATTAAAATATTATATAAATGATATATAAATGTAGATATGGATTAATTGGAGTTTGTGCATAACTATTATAAATATATGTATAAAGGAGGTGATGGAAAATGTTTTTGTGAGTTTTATATTATAGAGAAAGTGTATTATAAAATACATCACCAAAACATATTTTTTATAATTTACCTCAAACTTTTACATTATACCATACATCAGCTTCTCTAATTTTTCTCTACATCATTTAAATATTATATTTTAAAAAAAAATATTTTATTCATTTTAAGAAATAAAATAATTAAATATAATAGTATCACACTCATATATATACAAAAATTTATAAAAAATAATAAAATATTTATAGCATGATTAGTGTTTCACTACATATAGAGAAATACTATTTATTTAGGTAAAAAATAATATAAATTTACATCATCCATTAGAAGACTATTTAATTATTTTTTTCTCTATATTATAAAGAATAAAATATTTTACCTCAACCATTTGGAGTGCTTAAGGTTTTTTATAATATAGGAATTTTGTTAAAAATACATTAAATATTATATTAAAAATATATTGATCCATAATGTCTTCTTTGTATTATATGATTTTAATTTTTATTTATATTACTACGTACATATATATTACCGTACTATTCGTTATTATCAAGAGTCTTATATATGTTGTCGCGTTTTCGGTAAGATTATAATGTAAAACCCACCATTTTTTTAAATAAAATATTATTTCCATTAAATTGGTGGGACCCAGTATTTTATATATATATTTTTTAGGGTCCCACTATTTTATATTCAGCTTCATTAATTTAATATTTTATTTTATTTTAAATCTTCCTCTTTTAATTTATTTGGGAACAAAGTTGTGTTATAAATTATTTTTACACTAAATATTTATTAATGTAGATATCCTTTGCTCATATATGCTATACAATTATTTGGAACTTAAAGGGCATTTTATTGTTGATTAGGGATGTTATATTACATTAATAATATGGTATTTTCTCACCATTGATACCCTTATTTATTAATACGGTATGTCATACCACTACTACAAAACATGGAATACCAACAAATCTAATATATTATTCGGTGTATATATACAGTGATTTTACTGATTATAGTTTACGATTCTCAAGAAAAACATATTTGAAGTCAACATCATTTATATATCACTACAACAACTAAGAACTTTGGTGGTGCATAGACACTAATAATAGCATTACTAGGCCAACTCCCATGGGTAAGTGTGGCTTAAATTGTCACATCAAAATTCAACCAATCAAATAAAAGAAAAAAAAAAAAAATTTGAAGGCAACGTTGCCACTGCTGGGCAACGTTGCCAAACTTCAACTTCTCCACATCAGTTTTTTTTTTCCTTCTTTGACCAATTCTGACAAGCAATAGGCAAGGCAACTCCCATTGGAGTTGGCCTTAGCGGCAAAAAAGTATGGTCGTCCCATGTTATTTTTTTTATTAAAATATTATTAGTTGTGACTTTTTAATATTAGGGGTCACCACTTGTCGCCGTAATAAATTAAAAAATAAACTGAAAAAAATGTGAGAAATTTCCTACTAATATGAATATATAAGACTATTAATGGCGACACGTGTCCCACAAACATAATGTAGGAAATTATTTTATTTTAATATTTTTTTATTTTTTAATTATATAAAAGTATTAGGGGTATTGCCCCTAAAAAATATAAAAGTGGTCGCTAATATTATATTATTAGGAGCGCAACGTACAATATACACATTTGCTTAGTTTTATTTATAGAATTTATTAATTATTTTTATTAAATTTATATTAATGTCATATAAATTTCAAATAAATAATTTATTTTAATTAAATAATTTATTTATTTTTAATTAAGTTTATGTTTTTCTAATTTTTTATTTTAAGAGTGACAACAAGAGATTATATATTATATGTTTAATGTAATATTAAATATTATACGTGGATTTTAATTTTAAGTTTTTTGTTAGTTTTTTTAAAAAAGAATTAAATTGTATTTTTGCCCCTTGAACTATGACCACTATATGATCGTGCCCCCTGAATAATTCGCTATATTAAAAATTCTCTCCGAACTATGCACATTACTAAAATATGAGACTTCTGTTAGATTTCGTCCTAGGTGGCTAACAGATTGATGATGTGGCATTTTGTTTGTTTATATGGCACTGCCATGTGTAGAATAATTAATAATTTTGGCCCCTGAACTTTGATATCTACCACATAATACCCTTTTTATTAAAAAAATTAATTTTTTTCTAAAAATAATAATTAAATCCGTAAAAAATAAAAAATTTAATTAATAACAAATAACTCTTTCTAGTTTTATTTATTTTTTCTTTTGCAGTATAGAATAAATCTATTTTAGAATGAAAATTTAAAATAAATACTAAAATATAGAAAAAACTTTTAATTAAAGAGGATGACAAATGATGAAAGGGAGCAAACTTTAAGAGGAGGAGGACGAAGGGGAACAAACTTTGTTTTAAGATTTATTTTTAATTTTTATTTTAAGATGTTCACCCTCGATTTGGCCAACGCCACGAAGTCAAATATACGACAAAAGATAGAACGACAATTGAAAAAGATAATCTACGGAAAGGAAGAAAACACCAAGGAATTATAGTAGTTCGGCCCCAAAGAATGGTAATAACCTACGTCCACTTAGTGCTATTGTCATTATTGAATCTCAAAGCAGTGATCAAAGAACTAGGGTTCTTGAGTTTCGCAAACTTTGGAAGAAATACAATAAAGCGATGAACAATTCCCTATGGCTCTCTTTCTCTCAGTATTTAGCAAAAAGATTCAGGGATCAAAAGTCAAAAGTCCCTCCCTTGAGCTATTTCATGCATATTTATAGGCTCAAGAAGGGTTACATATGCCAACGTGCCCTATCTTTCCTTAATAATCACGTATCAAGATAATAATGAAGAAATATTCAATGCAGTTATTGTTACACCCAAATTTTGAGCCTTAAGAATTGTGATCTCGAAAGCTGGATTCATTAGGAATGGGCTCATAATGTCTGGAACACGTGTTCGCAACCTAGGCACCAGAACTACAAGCAGCGGGCAACCTCGAAGATGGTAGCCTCGAAACCATTACAAGCTCGAAAGACAGACATCGAAGCACGTCTGTTCTCGGACGGCCTCGGATCAGGGGCTCCGAGCCTGACATAAGTATGAGCTCGAAGTCAAATGATCTCGGGGAAATGCCATAGCTTGAAAGTTAGTAAGAGACCTGGGTGGGAACAACACTGACAATGTAGATTGATAACTTTGAATATCCTAGTGAGTCATTTTGGAGAGACGCGGTCTACATTGATTGTTGTAAATCCCCTATAATAAATGGGTATTTATTATTCAGTTATACGCCCCCTGATCTTCAGGGGACGTTTCCTTGTATATAGGATTACAGGCTTTTAATGCCATTAAATTTATTTGCATATACAGAATAACTTCCCGAAATGTGTGGGATAGTATTCTGAAATCTTCTCTATAAATAGAGAAGTCATGCACCATTGTAAAGGATTGAATTTTGGTAATCTTGAGAGAAAACTCTGGAGAATTCATTCTTGAAGAATTTCCAGAGATCATCTTAAGTTTTAATAACAAAGACTCGTGGACTAGGCAGAGTTAACTGCTGAACCACGTAAAAAATCCCATTTGTTTTATCGTATTTCCCTGCCATAACTAATTATTGTTTTCGTGCTCTTTATTCACTGTTGATGAAAAACGATGTCAACAGTTTGGTGCTTTCGTTGAGAGCCTTAAGCATTCAGTCCCTGAACAAGTTATGGCCGCTAACGATCAGAACGTTCCTGAAGAAAATTATCCGAGACGCCCTGGGAAACAGTCAATGGTAAACCCGGATGCTGAAGAGAGAAGCGAATCCTCCGATTCTCGGGGACCACCCACACCACCAAGGGATGAGGATATGTATTACAATCCTGAGCGGTATGTTTCCATTGTGGAACTTGAAAACCGGCAGTTGAAACAGCTGTTGGCAGAAGCCAACAAGCGGAATGAGGAGTTAGTAAGGATAGCCGTAGAGGCGCAGGCGGCTCAGCCCCCGCCTCCGCGTGAAAACCAAGCTCCCCCTCCGAAGGACGTGCATGTTCCTCCCTGCAGACCTCGTGGGCGTCCACGGAAGAATGCTGCCACAAGAAGGCCGGAACAACCGCCGGCACCATCAGAGCCATTTGCTCCCTCGAGACCCTAGAGAAGTACCTGTAACGCCCCAACTCCAGGGACCGTTATGATGTGCCTTGTAAACAGTGCTAAACTCGCTAATCGAGTCATTTGGCCAAAAACGTGTAACTAAGTATGATTAGCGGTTTAGGGATTAAACATATTGGTTAGGGTGTAACGTTTCACTAGAACGTTTAATATATACATTGGGATCCCGAAAATATAATTTCAGAGTTTATTACAGAAAATATTTACAACAGGCCCTTCTACGCGGCAAAACAGGGTTCAACCCTAGTTCCACTTTAAACCTCGGCCGTGGTGGACGAGCAACCGCATATGTACACATCATCACCTAAGCTCTTCAACTCAAGGATGGTCCAACTTCCTCTTGCCTTTACCTGCACCACATAGCACCCGTGAGCCGAAGCCCAGCAAGAAAACATAACACTATATATAAACATTATCAAATGATTATCATTATAATCACACTGAGCGTAAAACTTTCAAACCAATGAGTGAACATCACATGATTCATGAGGGAGAGTGGCTGCTAGGTAAGCCACTAGCCTCCAAGTTCTTATTTCATTCATCGACCCTCAAGGTCGGTCTGGCATTAATGCTCTTCGAGTCATTCAATGCTGATGGTCGATCAGATCTAATCTCTGTTGGCTTGCGTGATCCACACTAAGGCCGTTCTGACTAATGAGTCAGCGCTATGTGACCAGTGTCCAGTATCACTGCCGAACCTGACTAATAAGTCACAGCTTCACAGTTGATACTAACACCTTTGCCAATTCTTACTGATGAGTCAGTGCAACGTGACCAGTGCCCAGTACCACTGCCGAACCTGACTAATGAGACACATCTTCACAGTTGATACTAGCCCCTTTGCTAAATCTGACTAATTAGTCAGTACCATGCACAAGTAAGCAATGCTTTCAATATGTATCATATGCCAGTTAGCCAAGAATAGGGCATTCAACATGCTTACTAAACAGTTGCTAGCATAATCATGATCATGCACAAACCCAGAGACTCAAGCTCTGACCAATCTCATACTCATCATTCATGGCATGCCCTAATCATATGTTTCTCGTGCATCACATGCATCACACTTAATCATCCAGCATGCCTCAATAATAATCATATGCAAATGGGCAAGATTGCCAGGCATTCATTATGCTATCAATGTTTACATTTAAACATCCAACATGCATCAATCATAGCCATGAATGTCACATATCGGGTGCAGTTTTCTTATCTTGGGTTCGAGCGAGAATTAATAAAAGAAACGACCTTTGAGAACGATCAGTCCTTTGGTCCTTTAACGGTCACCTAGTCATAACCAAAAATATAGAATACCATCAATGAAAATGAAAGCAAAGGTTTCCAAACCAATATCTAGCATCCGGGACATCAATCCACACTTAACCGGGTAGTAGGATCAACCCCGAGGCCTATGGCAAGCATCCCTAAGTAAAAAACCCTATTCTGGCCAAATCTTCCCTGATGGGCCGCGGCTCACCATAGCCATGCCGCGGCTCACCCTCAGACAGAGGCAAAATCTTGCCCAGAAGCACACTCAGGCCGCGGCACGCCACAGCCAGGCCGCGGCACATTACGCAAACCAGCAACAGACAGATTTTTCTCCCCTGCGTTTTCCTCGAAACCAACCATTCAAACCAATCCCAAACCTCAACCTAACATACAATTTAACCACTAAACATTATCCACAACTCACCCTCATCAAAACCCAAGATAGACACCATCCAAACTTCCATTAATTCCCAACTAACACATCAAAATCACAAGCTAAAACTTAAAGGAAAACAGAGTATAATCAGACTTTCATGGCTGAGTTTCCTTACCTCAAGCTCGGTTTTCAATCCCCTTCAATGGCTGAATCAAGTCCCTAAGCCCAAACCTTGATTTCCTAGCTTGTTCCTTCAAATTGGCTCTCAAAATTCCAAAGGAAGAAAGAAGGGAAATGGTGTACGGCAAAGAGAGAGGGATGAGGATGATGATGCTCTGTTTTGGTTCTGTTTTAGTTCCACATGCTTCTACAGCCAGCAGCCAATTTAAGTCATACAAATCCAGCCTTAAATGACCAAAATACCCCTAAGTCACTTAAAGCCTCTAAAACCACTTCAAGGGTAAAATTGTCCTTTCCAACCTATACCGTTAATCATAATTAACGCTCTCCAATTCCCGCTATTCTTAACATTCCCGAATACCAATAAATCATAACCCATTACCCTTTAATTCCCGGTAATGCTCTAATCATTAAAATGACCCCGAGACTCACCCTGAGCCCCGAACTTAGACCCGTTATGACTAGACCGAACACTTACATCTCATGATCGTCTCATGTCGAAAAGCTCGAACCAATCCACCTTATAATGTGGCTATATTAATTAATCACAACCATGCACCCAAAATACAGAATTATGCCCACAGTGGCCAAATTACCAAAATACCCTCACAATAATAAATTCTCCCATATGCATGCATTCACCATCATATAATAATATAATTAACGTAAACATGCATATAACCATTAAATACCATAATAAATCAATTATGGCCCTCCCGGTCTCCTAATCAAGGTCCTAAACCTTATTAGGAAATTTGGGGCATTACAACTATCCCCTCCTTACAGAAATTTCTTCCTCGAAATTTACTCAACAGCTCAGAACCAGAACTCCACTCACTTGACATAAATTTTCAATTCTCTGGGTCGCTACCTCGACCTCACCATCTCTATAGCCTTACCTTAACCCAAGGTACCTTCTGTTAAACAGAACCTCATTACTTAGGTCACAATCTGAACTGGCTATTCCTTACCGGAATACTTAACCTAACCTTCAGATCCTCAGAACTCAACTCATAGGTTCCTTCGACCCATGTCCACTGCATGAAAGCACATAACTCACTGCATACAACTTCCAGTGCCAAAAGTAAAACTAATTCAGAGTCACCCTGTTCAGACCCATTCAGGATCCAGCTGCTGAAGCAAACTAGGGCTTAACTTGAACTGGGGTTTCCTCACTTCTTTCCTCATAGTGATACCTTAGAGAAAATACATTCTCCTACTTGGAATTCCACATTCCTACTTTCCAGTTCAATAATACTTTCCCATTTATTCTGAGAAATGAGCAACCAAAATTTAAGCTCCAGCAATCTCACAAATCCCCTGAACCATCTCAGGATCCAGACATATATATATATTTCCTCACTTGTCTTTTAAGATGTTCCTCCAATAATAATTGGATAACCCTCTCTCTCTGATTTACCACCAGTCTGAGAGTGATAATCTGAACTGAGTTCCATTTATATATTCATCGCCCTCTAACCCTTCCAAAACTTGGAAGTCACAATAAAGTCTTCATCTGATAAGATAGACCTTGAGTTCACGAAGGCTCTCTATCCTTCTCACAAGGAGACTCAAATATAGATCCACAATACTATTCACCTATCCTTACTGATATAATAAACTCACTTGGACTACCAGTCCACAATGACTTAATACCCATTTCGTACCGATCCTTCAACCTGGGAATCCCACCGCGAAACCCATCGCGATGCTCACTTATTCCCACTATGAAATACCCAAAGGCTGTAATGGCCTTGCAGTTTCCTGATACACTGTCTCGACCTGCTAACAGGTAAGAGCCTTACACATGCCTCGCTATATGCCTCTTCATCTCAGGCCATCACTATAAAATTTCCATATTATGCTACCTTTTCACGATGCCTGAATGAAACGAACAAAAGAATAGCATGAGATTCATCCAGAATCTCTCAGTTAATCTCAGTGTCCATCGGATCCCAAGTCCGATCTCTATATCACCATAGATTCATGTCTATCACTATACAATCTTTAGCTAATCCAGCTAAAGCTTTCCATTCAACCTTGCCCGTCTGTGGCTCACTTAACTATCTTTCCTTTTATCTTTCTTGAGATAATAATCTCGAACAATAACCTGGCCACCTGGCCCACCAGAAACACTACCCCAGTTCTGGTCAGACTTTTTAATCAACATGTTGCATAGGCAATCACTTTTCTCTATCACTAGGGTGTCATAACAACCCACTAACTGATCCTGGTCTATAAAGACCCAGCACTTTCTCCCCAAGGCACCTGAAATATCTTTACTATCCATGGACACTCCTGTCCCCAAGGCACTCTTCACTCTTGGAAATTCTCCGCAGAGAAAACATCACTATACCATCGTCCAAGACGATCACAAATCCCATTTCAAACAAATCTTTGAATGCTCTATTCATCTGACTCACAAACACTTAGCGTCAAACCAATTCTCAAAATATACTCAGCACTCGCGGTGCTCTAATCTGACACCAGCACAATCTTTTACATAAATTTCTCTTTCTGATCTCTAACTGGTCTTAACCAGATCCAAGATCATCTTAAAGGATTCAATCTTACTCAGCAACTAAACCTTTAATTCTTATAATTCCACTGAGCCACTCAAAACAAGACTTACATCTGATTCTATTTCTGGTACTAAACCAATCACCATTCTAGTCTCTTTTCATTAAAAGGAGCCCTGGCAGACCACTTGGGAACACATTCAGAACTCACAGACTAGTCCAGTCTGTCCTGATCTCACTGGTACAATCCAGGTGATATCCATCACACTAGCTAAGAGTTCCATGCATCCCCCTGCACCAAACTCCAGCTCTCGCTACAAGTTCCATAAGCACACAGAACCATACACCAACTAATTGACACAAGGCTCTCCACTCTCTCAAGCCCAAGAATTACTATACTTTCCTTGCCATTTAAAATTGTCCCACAATTATTTAACTGATCCATACCTTGGATCAACCATAGTCAATCATAACTAACTCATGAAACCAACGATGAGTCCTTGCCATAACCCAACTTATCTTTTAGGTTGCCAATACCATATTACTTTTCCCATCACAACGTAACCATGTGATCCACATATACCATCCATATACCCTTCTCTATATACATACCAAAAAAAAGAAAAACATGGCGCCAAAGCCAAACAACTTAATTCACAACTCAGAACTAGAAGACTGACCTGTCATCCCCGAGGAGCTAATCTCGGTCTCAGACTCCGACTGCTCTGGAATAAACACTCGAGCTGGAGTCGAGCTGTCTATCCACTCTTGCTTAAGCTCTCTTAGTCTTGGACAATCCTTCTTAAGATGGCCAACCATTCTACATATGAAACATGCCTTTGCTCGGCGTTCTCCTAGATGATGCCTCTTGCACCGAGTGCACTTTGGACGAGTCTTCCAGCTTTCATTTTTACTTGTTCTAATAGGTGGAGGTACCACTATCTAAGCTCCATGCTCTCCAACACTCTGCTTCCCAACTACTATACTCTCAACAGCAAGAGCCTTCTCTACCACCTGAGCATAGGTAGAGACTTCATGCACTGGGGCAACTCTAATGGCCTGAGCTATTCCAGGATTCAATCCTTGAACAAACTTTTCCTTCCGAGCCACATTTGTGGGTACCATGTGTAAGGAAAACTTGGCCAACTCATCAAATTTAGTAACATACTCGGTCACTGATGCATTACCCTGAGTAAGACTCAGAAACTTATTCACCTTGGTAGTCTTAGCTACATCATAATGATACTTCTCATTAAACAGCTGCCTAAATTCTTTCCAGTCCATCACAGCTGTGTCTCGTGTCTGGGATACTACCTCCCACCATGTCCGGGCATCATCCCGCAGTACACATGTAGCACAGATCACCATATCGTGACTTACCAGTCCCACACTATCAAGAATGGAGCTGATCATGCCCATCCATTGCTCAGCTCTGAATGGATCTAGGCCTCCCTCAAAGATTGGAGGATAAAACTTCAGGAATCTTCCACAGAGAAATTCCCATCTATTCTCAACCCTAGGCTGAGCTGAAACTGATGCCACCCCTGGCATAGCAAAGGAAGGGGTACTACCTAACAGAATCCGATGTTGCTTCAAATACCTGATCTCTTCCTCATGCCTCTGCAATCATAATTGCAAATCTGTAAGCGTCTGCTGAACATTCAGGGATGCGGACGAAGAACTGATACCCTGGCTGTAACTCCAGCCCCTGTATAACTATCACCAGGCCTCATAATCTGCCTTGAATATAAACCTGCTGATTCAATCTGCAGTCAATAACTCGACCCATTAATCATAATAAGCATATTAAGGGCTTTCCCCCACGGGATAAATCTTACCACACCACAACCATAATCCACTTGCAGTACTACAAACATGCCCATGGCATTCATACATTACTCATAATCCCTGCTCCTCCAATACTCAAACCATGCCTCCAATCCCAGCATGTAAATAACACAATTATATATATTCATGGAGCAGGCAATCATATGATCACAGTCATATATATATATATTCACGGAGCATATAATCATATAATCAAGAGCCAGGCTCTATCAGAATCTCATGCTCCCTAATACAATGTGCAGGAAAAGCATTCACATTTTATTCAAACAGCTATGCACATAGCTACAGAAATAGTTACCATTCCTTGAGTGAAGCTATCTTCATTGATGAGTGTACATGCCCAGCTTGTCTTCAGGAACCATAAACCTTGGCTCGCTCTGATACCAAGTTGTAACGCCCCAACTCTAGGGACCGTTACGGTGTGCCTTGTAAACAGTGCTAAACTCGCTAATCGAGTCATTTGGCCAAAAACGTGTAACTAAGTATGATTAGCGGTTTAGGGATTAAACATATTGGTTAGGGTGTAACGTTTCACTAGAACGTTTAATATATACATTGGGATCCCGAAAATATAATTTCAGAGTTTATTACAGAAAATATTTACAACAGGCCCTTCTACGCGGCAAAACAGGGTTCAACCCTAGTTCCACTTTAAACCTCGGCCGTGGTGGACGAGCAACCGCATATGTACACATCATCACCTAAGCTCTTCAACTCAAGGATGATCCAACTTCCTCTTGCCTTTACCTGCACCACATAGCACCCGTGAGCCGAAGCCCAGCAAGAAAACATAACACTATATATAAACATTATCAAATGATTATCATTATAATCACACTGAGCGTAAAACTTTCAAACCAATGAGTGAACATCACATGATTCATGAGGGAGAGTGGCTACTAGGTAAGCCATTAGCCTCAAAGTTCTTATTTCATTCATCGACCCTCAAGGTTGGTCTGGCATTAATGCTCTTCGAGTCATTCAATGCTGATGGTCGATCAGATCTAATCTCTGTTGGCTTGCGTGATCCACACTAAGGCCGTTCTGACTAATGAGTCAGCGCTATGTGACCAGTGTCCAGTATCACTGCCGAACCTGACTAATAAGTCACAGCTTCACAGTTGATACTAACACCTTTGCCAATTCTTACTGATGAGTCAGTGCAACGTGACCAGTGCCCAGTACCACTGCCGAACCTGACTAATGAGTCACAGCTTCACAGTTGATACTAGCCCCTTTGCCAAATCTGACTAATTAGTCAGTACCATGCACAAGTAAGCAATGCTTTCAATATGTATCATATGCCAGTTATCCAAGAATAGGGCATTCAACATGCTTACTAAACAGTTGCTAGCATAATCATGATCATGCACAAACCCAGAGACTCAAGCTCTGACCAATCTCATACTCATCATTCATGGCATGCCCTAATCATATGTTTCTCGTGCATCACATGCATCACACTTAATCATCCAGCATGCCTCAATAATAATCATATGCAAATGGGCAAGATTGCCAGGCATTCATTATGCTATCAATGTTTACATTTAAACATCCAACATGCATCAATCATAGCCATGTATGTCACATATCGGGTGCAGTTTTCTTACCTTGGGTTCGAGCGAGAATTAATAAAAGAAACAACCTTTGAGAACGATCAGTCCTTTGGTCCTTTAACGGTCACCTAGTCATAACCAAAAATATAGAATACCACCAATGAAAATGAAAGCAAAGGTTTCCAAACCAATATCTAGCCTCCGGGACATCAATCCACACTTAACCGGGTAGTAGGATCAACCCCGAGGCCTATGGCAAGCATCCTTAAGTAAAAAACCCTATTCTGGCCAAATCTTCCCTGATGGGCCGCGGCTCACCATAGCCATGCCGCGGCTCACCCTCAGACAGAGGAAAAATCTTGCCCAGAAGCACACTCAGGCCGCAACACATTACGCAAACCAACAACAGATAGATTTTGCTTCCCTGCGTTTTCCTCGAAACCAACCATTCAAACCAATCCCAAACCTCAACCTAATATCCAATTTAACCACTAAACATTATCCACAACTCACCCTCATCAAAACCCAAGATAGACACCATCCAAACTTCCATTAATTCCCAACTAACACATCAAAATCACAAGTTGAAACTTAAAGGAAAACAGAGTATAATCAGTCTTTCATGGCTGAGTTTCCTTACCTCAAGCTCGGTTTTCAATCCCCTTCAATGGATGAATCAAGCCCCTAAGCCCAAACCTTGATTTCCTAGCTTGTTCCTTCAAATTGGCTCTCAAAATTCCAAAGGAAGAAAGAAGGGAAATGGTGGACAGCAAAGCGAGAGGGATGAGGATGATGATGCTCTGTTTTGGTTCTGTTTTAATTCCACATGCTTCTACAGCCATCAGCCAATTTAAGTCATACAAATCCAGCCCTAAATGACCAAAATACCCCTAAGTCACTTAAAGCCTCTAAAATCACTTCAAGGGTAAAATTGTCCTTTCCATCCTATACCGTTAATCATAATTAACGCTCTCCAATTCCCGCTATTCTCAACATTCCCGAATACCAATAAATCATAACCCATTACCCTTTAATTCCCGGTAATGCTCTAATCATTAAAATGACTCCGAGACTCACCTCGAGCCCCGAACTTAGATCCGTTATGACTAGACCGAACACTTACATCTCATGATCGTCTCATGTCGAAAAGCTGGAACCAATCCACCTTATAATGTGGCTATATTAATTAATCACAATCATGCACCCAAAATACACAATTATGCCGACAGTGGCCAAATTACCAAAATACCCTCACAATAATAAATTCTCCCATATGCATGCATTCACCATCATATAAAAATATAATTAACGTAAACATGCATATAACCATTAAATACCATAATAAATCAATTATGGCCCTCCCGACCTCCTAATCAAGGTCCTAAACCTTATTAGGAAATTTGGGGCATTACAGTACCCGAGCCAGGGCCCCGGTTAATCCACGTGCGGGAACTGAGAACAACCGATCCCCTGTAGAGGCTCGGACTCAAGTCCCTGGGAACACACAAAATGCAACCAACCCATCTCGGGCGAACTCCGGACCATCCAGACCAGGAAATGGGTGGCAGCTACCGTCACTGTTATGAAAATTGTATACGCATGTGCACGCAATCGTCAAACAAGTAATAAAGTGATAAGTAAGATCGTCTCCACAGGGATTGCGTGTCAAATTTGATGTAAACCAATTATTTAATAATTTGGAATTTTAAGAAAATAAATAGATTGGATGTTGTGAACTAAAATAAAATGATTAAACTGGAATCAAGATTAAAATATTGCTAAAAACACTGGAAAGAAAAAGTATCTATGGAATGATAGACTTGAATAGCTAAATCCGCCCCCCCCCCCCCCCTATGTTTTATCTGCCCAGTTATTACAGCATTACTTCAGCAAAACGCACAGAGTTAACTAGAATTCCTTACAAGCCCATGAGATTTTTCCAAAACTCATGAAATAAGTTCTATCATCTAACCCAATATATTCCTATATTAAATCAGATTCAAGAACATAATTTAAGCATCAATTCTCAAAGTTATGCAGGGTAGTAAAATATTCATATTCTACTTACTAAGAACAACCTAGAAAATGGGTGTTCTCTTGCATCATTCAAGTACCCACTACTAGATTTAACCTTTCCAGTATTAAATCCAGCTTAATAACCTGCCATTAATTTCCAAACAACAATAGTAAATAACCATGAAGCTCACTTGAATGAACTTTGACAATTTAGCTTAAGTAATGCATTCAAATTTAAAATACATGACAAAATGGGGTTTTAACCATTCAAGTCTCAAAAGTTTAGCTCATAACTAAAGTAGCTAACATAAACCAAAATAGAAAATTAATATCCATGAGTGCTAGAATAGCTATGCAAAATAAGAAAATACAAAATAGAGAAGAAAGGAAGAAATGAGAACAAAGCCTAGATTGATGGTGTTGTAGGTTGGATATTCTTGTCCTTATCTTCCTCATTCAATTCCTTGTGTTTCCTTTTTTTTCTTCTTCTTCTTCATGCTCTTTTTTTCTGCAACTTTTTCTCCCCAAATCGCAGCCCCCTTTTTTGTGTATTGATATATATGATGGTGGCTGGTACTTAGTTGCCTCCTCTCTAGGGTACAATTTTCATTTTACCCTAATTAGAAAGCCCACTTTCTTCACTTTGGTCCACTTGTCCAATCCACATTAGCCAGCTGACCTAACTTTTAAGTGACTGCCACATAAGCGCTGAGTTAGATGAAGAAAAGCCTGCTGGTATTTTGTCCACGTCATTTCCCAGTACCCAGAAATGCTATAGCATTTTGTTCTCCAGCAATTCAGCAGCATTTCCAGCTTAGTGTTCTCTTTAGCCTCAGATTCCTTTCTTTCCCTTAGCGATTCAAAAATTCCTTTCCTAAACAACAAAACAAACAGAATTAATTAATTAATTAAACAACTTAAAAGACTCCTAAATTAGTACACTAACTAGAAAAGAAAGATAAAAACTAATCAAACTTACAAACAACATCACATTCATTACTCTTTTCACTAAAAATCAAGTTCAAAGTTAATAAAAATAACTCTATACCATAGAGTTATCACACCCCAAACTTAGTGTATTGCTCGTCCTCGAGTAATGAAAAACAGAACTAACAAAGACAGTAAAAACAAACAAGACAGCAACAACACAACACTTGCAACAGAGAGGATACTACTCATTCAGACTTAGTTTAGCGAAGAAAATGCTCTCAGAATTATATGGAATGGAAATTGCAATGATGGTAGTGAATATGCCTTGAACCTATGTGTTTCAATCAAGTTTTGCATGCTATTTTTGTCCTTAATGCTTACCAAGAGTAACTCAATCACTAGAGTGTGCAAATGCTTCCCACCAACACCTTGAATTCCTATAATAACTACCCTCGATCCTCGAGTTTAAAAAGTTTGCTTCCATAAGTTGAATTAGTGCAACCCTCTCCACTAATGTAGTCTAGCTTTACAACCTAGATCAAAAGGACTTCATTAGGCCTGTAATGTGAGGCTTCGGCTAGGGTAGGATGAAAAGTAATATCTCTAAGGCTTACAACCTAACCACCTCAATTTATCAAGGACTTTTCTTTCTCTCTCAAGCTCTCACCCAAGATTTCACTCTTAACCCACAATAATGAAGTTGATACAGCTCAATTCTCTTGCTATTTTCATTTCCAAAACTGACTAGATAATGAGAAAGAAGGCCAATATATTTTCTTGTATAGGGGGTGGTACACCCCAAACTTAGGTTCAAAACTGCCTCTTTCTCTCCTTTTTTTTTGTTTTGTTTTTTTTTTTAAACAAAATATTGTAACAGTAAAGAGATATATATATATATAGCAAGAGAAATATGAATGTTTTTATGTGAGCTCATTCCCACACACCCCAAACTTAAATCCCATCATTGTCCCCAATGTGGCTATACAAATGAAACGAGGAATAGCTCACCACATTGCCAAAGGCTAACCCAATCTCCTAACCAACCGTATAGAACTGGTCCTTGATAAATTTCAGCAATTAAGTTCGGGTAATGAAGAATGAAAATAATGGGCATGGGGGTATATTAAACATTACTGGGTGTTAAGAAAAATTAGGCAAATCGGCTCAAATAGGGGTGACTAAAAGACAATTAATATTTATCGGGTTAGCTTGAAAGGCTCAATCGTCCAAGGATGGCCTAGATAATTTCTAAGGTGTAAAACTAGCTAGGATTTCGCCTCAAGGGTTACACCAACCAATTCTAGAAGCTTAAACTCTCTCAAGGTGTTAGTTATTCTAGAAACTCAAAGCACAGTGGGATAGCAAAAGCACACTTTTATTGAAAGAATTACTCCTAGACTAGCATTTGGACAATAATAGCACTTAGACTCGCAATTTTAACACACAAATTCAGGGCATATCACATATGGATGAGAATGGATGCTTTCATCATCGAGCACTACGCTAAACTAGCCTAAACAAAATAATACCTCTCAGTTACAAAACAAACACAAACACAGGTCACACAACTACAAGTAACATGTCCTAAACACACAAACTAACAACACAGAATTAAACAAACACAAACAGCCACAAAAAAAAGTAAAATAAAATAAAACTAAACTAAGGAAAGAAAAACTCCCTCTTTACTCGGACTTGTCGCCATGGGACTCCTCTGCTTCTACAATAACATCATTCCAAGGCTCCAAAAAATGCTCCTTCAGCTCTTTTCCCTCCGTTTTTTTATAAAGGGCCTCAAACTTTCTCAGAAAAAATGCTCCCAGTTGATATAGCAATGCTATAGCATAGCATTTTTCCTTCTGCGACCCTGTTAAATGTTGAAGCAATGCTATAAGACCTGGGACTTCCTCCTTCTAAAAAAAATATCTGCTTTCTTCAATACTCATCCCTCTTCCCAAATTACAACTTCCTTTCTTCCACCTTATCAATGATGTGAAATCTTGCTAGTGCTACCCTTCCTAAGTGCACCCAACTCCATTTGCGTTAATACTTGCACCTACAAGAGAGGAAAAGAAAAGAAAGGAAGAAAAAACTACAAGGCAATTTTCAAAACTATTTTACATTGCATATTTATTGAATTTAAAACAAAACAAAGACATAGTTTAAAAAGCTTGGGTTGCCTCCCAAGAAGCGCTTGATTTAAAGTCGTCGGCTTGACTTTCGGATAAGTGCTCGTCAAAAAGTGGCTTCCTCCCATTGAGAGTGGTATATGCCCTCACTAATGGGTCTTCATTGTGAACGCCCTCAAGATTGGCGAGATGCTGAATTGACGAGCACAAATGTTCAACTTTTCTTGACTTCGAAGAATGGGCATGATGGATGCCAAGGAATGAAGCTAGAGGAGGTGGAGGTGGTGGTGGCCAATATGGATCGTCATAGGTGTACTCCTCCATGAAATATGACTCATTAAATGGAAGACCAAATATTTGTTGCTCGGGTAGTGGTGGATTGACATGAGACTTTTCATTTTCTTCATTACTTTGGATTGAAGTGGGCTCTTGTAATTGCTCAAAACTTTCCCCAAGCATCTCCAACTCATCACCACTCCTCAAAATGACATTTTCACTTTTTTCTTCCTCCCTTGAATTTTCCATTTCACTACCCAAAGTTTCATAGGGTTTATCACACAACTCATTGACCAAAAGCTCAAATTGGTTCTCCAATTTCCTCAAGGATGAAGCTTGGCTTTGAATTAAGGCATCATTTTTAGCCATGAACTCCATCATCAACACCTAAAGTAAACTTGGTTGAGCCATTTGATGAGGATCTTTTTCTATGTTGAACTCTTGAAAATCTTCCAAAATCTCATCATTTGGTCCTTGAGTGTAAGTGTCAAAATTTGGCTCCAAATTGTTGTAGTTGTCCTCCCAAACATGGTCATTATTTGGAAAATTACAACACCATTCGTTGTATGTTGCCATATCTTCCAACATCCAATAGGCTTCCTCCAATGATAATTGGTAGAAATTGGTGGTACCATCTCCTTTTTCTACCCATTCCCTTGTTGTGGAATTCAGCCCATTGAGGAATACTTCTAATTGACACTCTTTGGACAACCCATGATATGGAAACCTCATTAGAAATGCCTTGTATCTCCACCATGCTTCATACAAGGGCTCCAAGTCGTGTTGAACAAAATTCATGAGAACTTGTCGATGAGACATCTCAAGCACCTTGCAAGACAATCAAACAAACAAAACGTACAAAGGAACAAGAAAAATAAAGATGAAAAATAAAAACCAAATTGAAAAGCAATTGATTTTAACAAGAAAAATTTCACTAAAAACAATCCCCGGCAACGGCGCCAAAAAACTTGTTATGAAAATTGTATACGCAAGTGCACACAATCGTTAAACAAGTAATAAAGTGATAAGTAAGATCGTCTCCACAGGGATTGCAAGTCAAATTTGATGTAAAACCAATTATTTAATAATTTGGAATTTTAAGAAAATAAATAGATTGGATGTTGTAAACTAAAATAAAATGATTAAACTGGAATCAAGATTAAAATATTTCTAAAAACGCTGGAAAATTAACTGCAAGAAAAAGTATCTATGGAATGATAGACTTGAATAGCTAAATCCCCCCCCCCCCCCCTATGTTTTATCTGCCCAGTTATTACAGCATTACTTCAGCAAAACGCACAGAGTTAACTAGAATTCCTTACAAGCCCATGAGATTTTTCCAAAACTCATGAAATAAGTTCTATCATCTAACCCAATATATTCCTATATTAAATCAGATTCAAGAACATAATTTAAGCATCAATTCTCAAAGTTATGCAGGGTAGTAAAATATTCATATTCTACTTACTAAGAACAACCTAGAAAATGGGTGTTCTCTTGCATCATTCAAGTACCAACTACTAGATTTAACATTTCCAGTATTAAATCCAGCTTAATAATCTGCCATTAATTTCCAAACAATAACAGTAAATAACCATGAAGCTCACTTGAATGAACAATGACAATTTAGCTTAAGTAATGCATTCAAATTTAAAATACATGACAAAAGGGGTTTTTAACCATTCAAGTCTCAAAAGTTTAGCTCATAACTAAAGTAGCAAACATAAACCAAAATAGAAAATTAATATCCATGAGTGCTTGAATAGCTATGCAAAATAAGAAAATACAAAATAGAGAAGAAAGGAAGAAATGAGAACAAAGCCTAGATTGATGGTGTTGTAGGTTGGATATTCTTGTCCTTATCTTCCTCATTCAATTCCTCGTGTTTCCTTCTTTTTCTTCTTCTTCTTCATGCTCTTTTTTCTGCAACTTTTTCTCCCCAAATCCCAGCCCCCTTTTTTGTGTATTGATATATATGATGGTGGCTGGTACTTAGTTGCCTCCTCTCTAGGGTACAATTTTCATTTTACCCTAATTAGAAAGCCCACTTTCTTCACTTTGGTCCACTTGTCCAATCCACATTAGCCAGCTGACCTAACTTTTAAGTGACTGCCACATAAGCGCTGAGTTAGATGAAGAAAAGCCTACTGGTATTTTGTCCACGTCATTTCCCAGTACCCAGAAATGCTATAGCATTTTGTTCTCCAGCAATTCAGAAGCATTTCCAGCTTAGTGTTCTCTTTAGCCTCGGATTCCTTTCTTTCCCTTAGCGATTCAAAAATTCCTTTCCTAAACAACAAAACAAACAGAATTAATTAATTAATTACATTTAATACTAACAACTTAAAAGACTCCTAAATTAGTACACTAACTAGAAAAGAAAGATAAAAACTAATCAAACTTACAAACAACATCACATTCAGTACTCTTTTCACTAAAAATCAAGTTCAAAGTTAATAAAAATAACTCTATGCCATAGAGTTATTAGTCACCCATACGATTCCCTCCATCGCCTATAAGATATCCTTCACCTCCTCGCAGGAATGCTCAACCAGTTTGAGATAAGGACGAAAGACGTGCGGGGAGGAGATAAGGGAACAAGGAGGCTTTCCATGAGCGGAGAGGCGACCTATCTGAAAAAATTCAAACGTCCCAATCTCGCACTGCAGAAACGAGGCGGCGCGAAAAAGACCCATCTCGAAATAATCACGTGACAAGTTTTACTAGTGACGACTCCGGAGATACCAGATCGGTTAGCATACATGATCGAGGTCGAAAGAATACTGGGAGCTGCAGGAATCGCTCCGACCTACGGGAACACTTGAATCAGAGTCGGGGTAATGTTAACCCGATGAACCCGGACCTGAGGGATTGCTTAAATAGGCGTAAAGACCCCCTGCAGAGGCTCGAACCTGGAATTGTGATCGACGACAACCAATTCCAAACAAGACCCCTCGCGGACCCAATCCAGGAAAGAATTTATCAGTTAGAAAAGGCCTTCAGGCTTTTGAAAAATGAGCAAGGTCAGGATCGATATGAAGATTCTGCTGAGGAGCTTGAGCCGTTTGCTCCCCATATTTCCAACACTCCATTTCTCCAAGGATTTCGGATCCCTCACGTCCCAACGTTTGAGGGAAAGTCCGACCCATACAGCCATTTGAGTACATTCAATACCATAATGAGAGCAAGTAACGTGGGTTACGAGCTAAGATGCATGTTGTTTCCAGCATCACTGACAGGGCCAACCAAAAGCTGGTTCGAAAAATATAGAAGACACTCAATAACTTCTTGGGATCAGCTGTCTAAAGACTTCAAGAAGCAGTTCAAAGCCATGATGGGGGTTAGACCTGAGGCATCAACCCTGACTAACGTTCGGCAGCAGTCAGGTGAGACATTGAAAAGTTACCTTACAAGGTTTAACTTGGAAGTTGCCCGAGCTCGGAATGTGGATGATAGCGGTCACCTAATGGCTGTCCAAGCTGGAGTTATGCCAGGAAGTGCTCTCTGGGACGACATGCAGAGAAAACTGGTGAGGTCCCTAACCAAGTTTAACAAACGGACACAGAGGTTTGTCAATGTAGAGGAAGCGAGGTCGACACATAATATGACTTCCCAGCCCGTAACTACAACGATAAACGTAAACTCTGCCTCAACCTCGGTGGACCCACCAGCTTCAAAGCCTGTTGAGGAAAACCCTTCCAAGAGAAAAAAGAATGAAGGGAGTAACCCCGAGGCCGAAGGAGGAAAGAAAAAGAAGGGGGAGAGATATTTCTCCGTGTACAGAGTGTACACCGAGCTCAACGAGTCTCGGGAGAACATATACCTGGCTAATGAAAACCAGGTCCCCTTCAGGCGTCCAGACCCAATGAGAAATCAGAAGTCCAAGAGGGACTCCAGCAAATATTGCTGGTTTCACAAAGACACTGGGCATACTATTGATGAATGTCGACAGCTGAAAGACGAGATCGAAGGGTTGATCTCGAGAGGTTATTTCAGGCAATATGTCAAGAACCAGAGTACTAATCAAGCGACAGTGAGCCAGAGAGCAGCCGCGCCGCAGCCCACATAAAACAACAATTCCCGAGCTAGGGAAGAAGATAGGCCCCCGCCGATAGATGGAGAAGACGTGATAACCATCTCGGGAGGGCCTCATCCCGCGGGCATGGGCAGAAATGCCCAAAAGAGATACGTTAACGAGCTAAAGACTAGGGACGGGTCTCCCTATGAACCCGAACCTAGAGCTCCAAAAAGTCAAAAGATTGAATCCCAACCAATAACCTTCACTGAGGTAGACGCATCCCATGTTCAATTTCCTCACCATGATCCACTGGTCATCACTCTCCAGCTGGCAAATAAAAGGGTCCACTGAGTTCTCATAGACAATGGGAGCTCAGTTAACATTCTCTATAAAGCAACCCTTGAAAAGATGGGACTCTCCCTTCGCGACCTGAAAGCATGTGGGACTATGCTATACGGCTTTTTAGTAGAAGGAACCGCCTGCATGGGGTCCATCGAACTCCCCGTGACCTTGGGAGACTACCCAGTCTCAAAAACCAAGATGATGGAGTTCGTGGTAGTAGACCTGCCTTTGGCCTACAACGCGCTGCTCAGGAGACCCGTCTTGGTTGGGCTGGGGGCAATCTCATCCGTAAGGCATCTGGCCATTAAGTTCCCGACCTCTAGTGGCGTCGGGACATTGAAGGGAGATTAGTTAGCTGGAAGGGAATGCTACAACATTTCCTTAAGAGGAAAGAAACAGACGAGCGCACAGGCACTCGTCATTGTTCAAAGTAAAGACGAGACGGTCTTGGAGATTGATGAAGAAATCGATCCAAGGGTTGCGGAGAAAGCTGACCTCGAACCCTTAGAAGAGCTTGAAGAGATTCAACTCGAAGAGTTCGATCCCTCGAAAAAGGTAAAGGTTGGAAAACATCTCCAGGAAGAGACCAAATAGCAACTAATTTGCTTTTTCAAGAGAAACCAGGACGTCTTCGCATGGTCACATTCGGACATGGTAGGAATAAGTCCGAACATAGCAAGCCACGCGCTAAATATTGATAAAAGCTTCCCTCCGAAGCAGCAAAAGTGAAGACAGCTGGATGACGGCAGAAAGAAGGCACTGAAGGAGTAGGTCGACAGGTTAAAAGCAAACCAATTCATTAGGGATGCTTTTTACCCTGACTGGGTAGCCAATCCGGTGTTGGTCCCAAAACCTAATGGGATGTGGCGAACTTGTATTGACTATTCAGACCTCAACAAAGCTTGCCCGAAGGACTGTTTTTCCTTACCGAGGATTGACCAGCTTGTGGATGCCACAGCGAGACATGGACTGATGTCGTTCATGGATGCCTATTCTGGATATAACCAGATTTCCATGCATGCTCCCGACCAGGAACATACGAGCTTCATGACGGATAAGGGGCTATACTGCTATAATGTCATGCCATTCGGGCTCAAAAATGTTGGGGCCACATACAAGCGGCTCATGAATATGATGTTTTCAGAACAAATAGGGAACAACATGGAAGTTTATGTTGACGACATGCTTGTCAAGTCTCAACTTAACAATAACCATGTTGATGACCTCGAAGAGTGCTTTGGCGTGCTCCGGAAGTATAACATGAAACTAAATCCTCAGAAGTGCACCTTCGGGGTATCTTCAGGAAAATTCCTGGGCTTTATCGTAAACACTCGTGGAATAGAAGCCAACCCTGACAAGATCCAGATTCTAATCGACATGCCCTCACCTTGAAGACACAAGGATGTCCAAAGTTTGACTGGTAGGATGGCAGCACTAAGTAGGTTTGTATCAAAATCTACAGACCGTTGTCTTCCGTTTTTCAACCTTTTGAGGGGAGGCAAGAAATTTGAATGGGCGGAGGAGTACGAGCTGGCCTTCCAGGAGCTTAAAAAGCACCTCGCAGAACCCCCCATCTTATCAAAACCTATTACGGGAGAAGTACTGTACTTATATCTTTCCACCACCGAACATGCAATAAGTGTAGTGCTCGTGCGAGAAGAAGAAAAGGTACAGAGACCCGTCTATTACATCGGCAAAAGGTTACTGGGGGCAGAGTCGAGATACCCCTTGATGGAAAAGCTAGCTCTCAGCTTAATTGATTCATCTCATAAACTTCGACCCTACTTTCAGGCACACCCCATCCATGTACTGACTGATCAACCCCTTAGGCAAGTCCTGTCTAAACTGGAGGCTTCAGGTCGACTTCTTAAATGGGCAGTTGAACTCGGAAAATTCAAGATCACTTACCACCCGAGGACGACCATTAGGGCATAGGAATTGGCAGACTTTATAGTGGAATGTACTAGCATGACCAACGATGAAGTTATAACCCCGGCCCACGAGCTGTGGAAAAGGTGGTATTTTTAAAGTAAAGAAAGAAAGAAAAAAGTGGCATTCTTGAAATGCCATAGCCAGCCCAAGGCAGGCCCACGCCCATTCAGCCTTCTTCAGGTGCAGCCCAGCCAGGCCCGTTTGCCTCTTGCCCCAGCCTTCACCTCTTGCTCTCCAACCGAAACCACCTCCCAGCAGCAAGCATATACTCCCAGCCATCATGCTCCTCAGCCACGCCTGGCACACCATGTCCAGCACTTGCAGCAGTCACGGCCCAAGTTCTCCATGCTGCCATCTCACTTCAGCAAAGAAGGCCCACATCCCCCTGCCTTTGGGCCTGCGCCAGCCCAGCCCATGCAATGAACGCATCCCTCCAGCCTTCACGCCAGCATGCCTCTTCAGCATTTATCCAAATAAATCATATGCTGCCATCTCAATTCAGCAAGTAGCCAAGGCACCCGAAGCCTTTTTCCAGGCACACGGGCCCATTGCATTCAGCCCAAGTCCATTTCGGCCAGCCTAGACCAAGCACCAAACAACCACCAAAAAGACCCAAAAATCACATTTTCATTCCCAATATTTTTCACTCAAATATCAATTCACTTTTCCCTATTTTTCTTACCTAAATAAACATTCCTAATTTATTTTTTTACCCTAGCTTTTCACTAATCTTTTACCCAACCAAACATTTCATTTTTCCAATACTCTTACACTTACTCTATTTATCCTACCACTTCCCAACACAATTAAATTAATCAATTTATTTATTTTAATTTGATTAATTTAATCTCCACATTTTGCCTATAAATAGAGTCTTGTAAGACCATTTGGGGAGCTCTTCTTCTTCATCTTTTCAACATCTTCTAGACATTTTTCTCTCTTCTTTTCACTAGTTTCTCTCTACCATTTTCATCTTTTGAAGAGCATGTCAAGTATGTTATTTTGTAATTTTTATCTAGTTATGAGCTTCTAATCTTTTTCAAAGGTTATTAAGATGATGATGAAGCAAAATGTAACTAGATAGTATTTTTTTGTTGTATGTTGATTTCCCATTTGTACAACATTGTTTATGGATTTTTCTATCAAAGATATGCATTTTTCATCTATTATTGATTGTTAAAGCATATTACACTTAGTTCTTCATTATGCAACAATATGATATTCTTTGATTAAATGTTTTTCATTAAATTGTTTACATCTAATTCTTAGAGCATAAGTATCATATTTTGCCTAAACATAATCTCTTTGATTTTTTGTAGTTTCATTAGGTTGTAACACAAATAATGCTTAGAAATTATATCTTTATAAGTGAAGAAAAATCCTACCTTTTTGAAAGAGTAACTTGTGCTTGAATAGAAAATATATTTTGAAAAAAAATATATAGTGTGATTTATTTCAACTATATCAAAACTTGGGAATCAATATACTTATGAATACTATTGAACTTGCATTTTGTGGATTCTAATATCTTAATAATCTTATTTTACTTATATCTTTTAAAGACCATTTTTCTATTTAATCTTAAATCTTTTTATTAATTGTCTTTTATTTTTCTAAAACAAAATCTCATCAAATATTTGGAACTAGGTTAGAATATTATTGCTTTGTTTGAAATAGTTTCTTTTGATGTTAGTCAACTCCCATGGGTTCGACCTCGTACTTACATGAACATTATATTCCGAAACGATTCGTGCACTTGCGAGTTTAAATTTTAAAACACCCTCTTTTGGGATCAACAAGTTTTTAGCGCCGTTGCCGGGGAGTTGCAAGAAAGAAACGATCTTTCTACAAGGTAAGTAACATTCTTCTACTAGTTATTTTATTTTTATTTGCACTATTATCTTAAAAAAAAAAAAAGCAAGCAACGTAAAAAAAATTATATATATATATATCTATAAAAAAAAAATCGAAAAAAGAGAAAATCGAAAAAAGAAAAAAAAAGTTATACATATATTTCTTTATATTGTTATATATATTATACTTATATATATATATATTTGGAAGACTTCTCAATGGTTACTACCCATAAATGAGTACTAACAATTATGATGATGTGGCAACATAGTGACTTGATATAGCAAGTCACCAACAGGTAAATATTTTTTTTAACATTAATTTCGAATTTAGTTATTATTTTTTTTTGCCATAATTAATGTTGTTTCCAACCAATGAGAGACACTAGCTATATTTTAGAAATTGACATGCATTTGAAAAATGAAAAGTTTACAATATTATATTTTTATAATAAATACATGTTTTTCATCAGGTAATCATTCCAAAAATTTGAAAAAGTCAAATTTTATATTTAGAAATATTAATTAACAACTATAAATATGGACCATTGATTTTAATCCAATGGTTAATACTAAAGTAACCATCCATGGATAGTAACCATTAATAGTGCACCCATATATATTTATATATATCTTGGTAGTTGATGGCATTTAGTGCCTCCTACTTACTTATTAGTTGAGTGCATTAGTGCCTCCTAACCACTTTTCTTTTTCTTTTACTTTTTATTATTTTTTTAGTTGAGTGCATTTGTGCCTCCTAATTACTTGATAGTTGAGTGCATTTTTTGCCTCCTACATACTTGAGCAATCTATCATTTCTAATGATGGCATTAGTGCCTCCTAGTTTGTATTTTTTTTTTATCTTAGTTGATGGCATTAGTGCCTCCTAAGTTTTATTATTATTATCATTATTATTATTAGTGTTGGTTGATGGCATTAGTGCCTCCTCATTTTTATTTTTTGTTAATCATTTAGTTGATGGAATAAGTGCCTCCTAATTTTTATATAACTATTTACTATTGCTATTGTCATTTTTTTTCTTAATTATCGCATTTAGTTAGTTGTAATTTTATTGTTTAAGAAAATACTTGAAAAAAAAAAAAAACTAAAAAAACAAAGCTTATTCTTTCAACATAAGCAATTTTTGCTTAAAGGAAATTTGGCAAAGTTCCCATCCACGCTTATTAATTAACCTCGGGGAGTTGTTATTAAGTTGTGAGTAAGTGGAATCAAATAGGCCTGGGAACAAGTTAAACCAAAAATAAAAAAAAAATCATAAAATTCATAACAAAAAAAAAAAATATATATTTATAAATTTTATAATCTCTTCTTGTTATAAGTATGCTCTGTGGTTGCGGATCTAACTGATCTTCCACATCAGAAATTTGTTTTCTTGTGATTGTTTGTGTTACTTTGTGAAATTTGTGACATTGTATGCATTAGTGGCATCGTAATTCAAAAAATCGTTTGGTGAAAAAATTAGTGTCTTTCCGTGAAATTGAAAGTGTTTTTGAAAATTTAAGCATAATGGAACAAGAAACTAATGTTGTGCAAGAAAAAACTCTTCTTGAATACTTTTCACCTATTTCATCTAATGCTCCATCATGCATTGTTTTGCCCACTACTAATGGCACTCATTTTGAACTTAAACCATCAATCATTCAATTGTTACCATCATTTTATGGTTTAGAAAGAGAGGATCCATACATGCATGTAAAAGACTTTTTGGAAATTTGCTCAACCTTTCGTTTTCAAAATTTTTCAGATGAGTCGGTTAAACTTAGGTTGTTTCCTTTTTCTTTACAAGATAGAGCCAAAACTTGGTTAAACTCACTTCCAACTGGAACCATAACTACTTGGGATCAACTTTTTAATAAATTTCTTGCTAAATTTTTCCCCATGTCCAAAACTGATAGTTTAAGAAGAGAAATCTCTAAATTTTATCAAAAAGATAACGAAGAATTTTATGAATGTTGGGAAAGATTTAAAGATTTATTATTAAAATGTCCCCACCATGGTTTTGAAAAATGGAGACTTGTAAAATATTTTTATGATGGTTTAACCCCTTCAAATCGACAAATGATTCAATCTATGCATACTGGAAAATTTTTAAAACTGCAAGGGCAAGAGGCTTGGGACGCTCTTGAAGAATTGTCTGTTAATTCACAACAATGGAATTATTCTGAGCCTAGGTCTAGAGCCAACCCTTCACCGAAAAGAGAAGGAAAATATGAAATAAAAGAAGAAAGTGATTTAAGAACATCATTTGATAAATTAGCAAGAAAAGTAGAAGCCTTAGTAATAAGTCAATCTATGAATTCTCATGTGCAACCTAAAAAAGATGTTTGTTCTTTATGTGCTAGTTCATGTCATAATGCTCAATCATGTCCTTCTTTTGTTGAAACATTTTCTGAAGAGGCTAATGCTTTACATTCATATGGAAAACCTTCTTCTGATAGCCCATTTTCCAACACATACAATCCAAATTGGAGAAACCATCCTAATTTTTCATGGAGACAAAACCAACCACAAATGAATCAAGGAAACCAATTTCACATGCCAAATCCAAATCATGCCCAACCAAGTCAACCTTACCCTCCACAAAGAAAACCTTCCTTAGAAGACACCTTACAACAATTCATGCAATCCACCCAACAAATCTTACAAAATCAGTCTCAATCCATTGCCAAACTCGAGACACAATTGGGTCAACTTGCTAGTGCTGTAACCGAGAGAGAAAAAGGAAGATTTCCTAGCCAACCCATCCCAAATCCTAAAGGCCAATATGAAATAGGAACCCCTAGTCATAAAGAAGAATCTAAGTCTATTTCAACTCTTAGGTCCGGAAAACAAATTGTCAAACCCGATTACATACCTCAAGTTGAAAAAGACCAAAGCCAACCTCAAAATTCCAACACAAATGACCTTTCAAAAGATGATGCTCAAATCCTTCATTCCATCCCAAAAGCTCCTTTTCCACAAAGATTAATTCCACTCAAGAAAGGTAATCAATATAGTGACATCTTAGAAGTTTTCAAACAAGTAAGCATAAACATTCCTTTCTTAGATGCCATTAAACAAATTCCTGCCTATTCTAAATTCTTAAAAGACCTTTGCACTGTTAAAAGAAACACAAATGTTCCAAAAAAGGCATTTTTAACTGAACAAGTTAGCTCCATAATTCAACATAAAAGCCTTGTGAAATATAAAGATCCCGGTTGTCCAACAATTTCATGCATCATTGGCGATCATTTTATTAACAAAGCTTTACTTGATTTAGGAGCTAGTGTGAATTTACTGCCTTATTCTGTGTATAAGCAACTTGGTCTAGGAGAATTAAAACCAACTTCTATAACACTTCAATTAGCCGATCGTTCAGTGAAAATCCCTAGAGGTATTATAGAAGATGTTTTAATTAAAGTGGATAAATTCTATTTCCCTGTGGACTTTATTGTTCTTGACACTCAACCTGTTGAAAATGCTCATGCTCAAATACCCATCATTCTAGGTAGACCATTTTTAGCTACATCTAATGCAATTATCAACTGTCGTAATGGTGTATTGAAATTATCTTTTGGAAATATGACTGTTGAATTAAATGTTTTTAATGTTGCTAAATCTGTTGAGTGTGAGGAAGTGCATGAAGTTAACATGATAAGGAGTATGTGTGAAGATGAAGGAAATGACTTATTTGATTTTTGTGAAAAATACTTTGGTATTAACTTGCATATTGATGATTTTAATGATGAAGTGAATTCTTTGTTAGAGTCTATACCCTTAAATGAAACCAAAGTTGAACCCTTTTCACCCTTAGATCATGTTCAATCAATTTCCGAGTCTCCAAAGTTAGACCTTAAACCTTTGCCAGAAGATCTAAAATATGCTTTTCTAGGAGAGTCTGAAACCTTGCCTGTTATCATAGCATCTGCTTTAGATAAAGAACAAGAAGATAAATTGTTAGATGTCCTTAGAAAACATAAGGAAGCAATAGGTTGGACTATTGGAGACATCAAGGGAATTAGCCCATCTATATGCATGCATAGAATCCATCTAGAAGAAAATGCTAAAACCTCTCGGGAATGTCAAAGAAGGTTAAATCCAAATATGAAAGAGGTCGTTAGAGAAGAAGTACTTAAACTGTTAGATGTCGGTATCATTTACCCTATTTCTGATAGTCAATGGGTTAGTCCAGTTCAAGTAGTGCCTAAAAAGTCTGGGATCACAGTTGTCGAAAATGAGAAAAATGAATTAATCCCTACTCGAGTACAAACGGGGTGGAGAGTGTGTATAGACTATAGGAAGCTAAATAATGTTACTAGAAAAGACCACTTTCCTTTACCCTTTATTGATCAAATGCTTGAACGTTTAGCTGGCCATGCATATTATTGTTTTCTTGATGGCTATTCGGGATATAACCAAATCCCCATTGCCCCTAAAGATCAAGAAAAGACTACCTTCACTTGCCCTTTTGGAACCTTTGCATATCGTCGCATGCCTTTTGGTCTTTGTAATGCTCCTGCAACTTTTCAAAGATGTATGATTGCAATATTTTCTGATATGGTTGAAAGAAATCTTGAAGTGTTTATGGACGATTTTTCTGTGTTTGGAAATTCTTTGGATGACTGTTTGCACCATCTTTCTCTTGTTTTAATTCGTTGCAAAGAAAATAATTTAGTTCTTAATTGGGAAAAATGTCATTTTATGGTTAAAAAAGGAATTTTTTTAGGTCATGTAATTTCATCTGAGGGAATAGAAGTTGATAAAGCAAAAGTTGACCTTATTTCAAAACTTCCCCCCACCTAAAACAATAAAAGAAATTAGATCATTCTTAGGCCATGCCGGTTTTTATAGAAGATTCATAAAAGACTTTAGCAAAATTTCATGCCCATTATGTCATTTGCTCGGAAAAGAAAATGCTTTTGTCTTTGATAATGATTGCTATGTTGCCTTTGAAAGATTGAAATCTCTTTTGACTAGTGCACCCATTATTCGCCCTCCTGATTGGAATACTCCTTTTGAAATAATGTGTGATGCTTCTGATTATGCTATTGGTGCTGTTCTAGGACAAAGAATTAACAAGTTACCTCATGTAATCTACTATGCTAGCAAAACTTTGAACGATGCTCAATTAAATTATTCTACAACTGAAAAAGAATTGCTTGCTGTTGTGTTTGCATTGGAGAAATTTAGGTCTTATTTGTTAGGATCTAAAATAATTATCTACTCTGATCATGCTGCATTGAAATATCTCTTGTCGAAAAAAGATGCTAAATCTCGCTTAATTCGTTGGATCTTGCTTTTACAAGAATTTGATTTAGAGATACGAGATAAAAAAGGTTCTGAAAATGTTGTTGCTGATCATTTGTCTAGAGTTGTTGTTGAGACTAATAATGACTCCACCACTGTAACTGAAACTTTTCCTGATGAACAACTCATGCATATATCTTCTTTGCCTTGGTATGCTGACATTGTGAATTATTTGGTCACTGGTGAAATTCCTTCTCATTGGTCTAAGTATGACAAATCTAAATTTTATTCTGAAGTGAAAAATTTCATGTGGGATGACCCTTATTTGTTTAAATATTGCCCTGATCAAATAATAAGGAGATGCATTCCAAATTGTGATCAACCTAAAATCATATCTTTTTGTCATGATCATGCATGTGGTGGACATTTTAGTGGTAAGAAAACTGCTTTGAAAATTCTACAATGTGGATTTTATTGGCCTACTATTTTTCATGACACTTATGTTTATTGCAAATCTTGCGAACGTTGTCAAATGTTAGGAAGTGTAACTAGAAGAAGCATGATGCCTTTGAATCCTATCCTTATTGTTGAAATATTTTATGTTTGGGGCATTGATTTTATGGGTCAATTTCCTAACTCTTTTGGTAACTTGTACATTCTTGTTGGTGTTGATTATGTGTCTAAATGGGTTGAAGCTGTTGCATGCCACACAAATGACCATAAAGTTGTGCTTAAGTTTTTGAAAGAAAATATTTTCTCTCGTTTTGGCTCACCACGTGCTATCATTAGTGATAACGGTACACACTTTTGTAATAGATCTTTTGAGCATTTAATGAAACAATATGGTATTACACATAAAGTCACTACACCTTATCACCCACAAACTAGTGGTCAAGTTGAAATATCAAATAGGGAAATTAAGCACATCTTAGAGAAAACTGTCAATCCATCTAGGAAAGATTGGTCCTTAAGACTCATTGATGCATTATGGGCATATAGAACTGCATACAAAACACCCATTGGAATGTCTCCCTATAGACTTGTGTATGGAAAGGCATGTCACTTACCCGTTGAGCTAGAACATAGAGCCTATTGGGCAATTAAGCAATTGAATTTTTCATTAGACAAAGCGGGTGAGAGAAGAAAGCTTCAATTAAATGAGTTAGAAGAGCTTAGGCATGATGCATATGATTATTCCAAAAAATATAAGGATTGAATGAAGATTTACCATGACAAAAACATTTTGCGAAAATATTTCTCTCCCGGTCAAAAAGTCCTTTTATACAATTCTCGTTTGCATCTCTTCCCGGGAAAGTTACGCTCTAGGTTGGTAGGTCCATACATTATTCACACTGTTTTTCCACATGGAGCCATTGAAATTGAAAATCCTAATAATGGTAATGTATTCAAAGTGAATGGACAAAAATTGAAACCATTTTTAGAATTGAAAACTGCTAAAGTGGATGAAATCCTTCTTGAGGATCCTATTTACCATGGTCCTTGATCGCTCTCATCAATTATTGGTAAACATGTGTTTTATTTATGTTTTTAGGTTAACTTCTTGTTTTGATTTTTGTTTCTTCTTTTTATTGCACTCTTGACATGCTCTATGATGAGGTACGACCATTCTCAACTCTAAACTCTTTCACACTTCAATTTATATTTGTATTTTGATACATTGAGGACAATGCATAATTTAAGTTTGGGGGTAGTGGGTTTATATGGTTACTTCTTTCATATGTTTGAAAATGGTAGAATTTCTTAAAAAAAAAAAAAAAAAACAAAAAAAAATGTTATCTTTCTAATATATATTTATATATAGTTTTGTACTTTTATACTTTATTTTCTATATAAAAACTATTAAAAAAAAAATTTAAAAAAAAAAAAAACAAAACCCCTTTGGTGATATCCGTTTTTCCTATGATAATACCCTTGATTGAGTTTGATTTTAGTTTAAAAAAAATATATATATGAATCTTTATTAAGCTTTGTGTTTAATTATTGGGTCAATTTTGCTTAAAAAAAAATGAAAATGAAATTTTGAAAAATAATTATTCATCATAATATGTGAAAATAAATAGTTTATTACAACAATTTTTCCAAAATTCACATAATAACTTGATAAATAATTCTCGACTTCTAATTTAAAATATATTTTCAAAGCAAAATTGACTATGGAATTAATTACATAAGATTAATTTTGATTCATATTTTTTTTTTATAAATTATTTTCAATGTGCAATCTTTGAGGACATTTTCGATATCACCAAATAAAAAAAAATAAAAAAAGAGTGTGTATTTAATTTTTCTTTTGCTCGAGGACCAGCAAAATATTAAGTTTGGGGGTGTGATAACTCTACAAAATAGAGTTATTTTACCACTTTTTATGTGTTAATTGTTGCTTAATTCTTGAGATTTTAATTGATTTATTAAGTTTTAAAGTAATTTTGAATTTATTAGTCTTATTTTGATTTTATATATTTTTGGAGTTAATTATTTAAATTATTATTGTTAAGTTAGTGGTAAAAAAATGTTGAACTTAAATGCGAAATATAAATTAAGTTATAATTAATATTTTCAAAGAATTAAATTGATTTATTTTATAGTTGAAAATATTTTATTATGATTTATTTTATATTTATTTTGTAAGGAAATTTATGACACTTTTGCTCTTGAAAAGAAAGAAAAGTGAAGAAAAGGTGGTATTTTTAAAGTAAAGAAAGAAAGAAAAAAGTGGCATTCTTGAAATGCCATAGCCAGCCCAAGGCAGGCCCACGCCCATTCAGCCTTCTTCAGGTGCAGCCCAGCCAGGCCCGTTTGCCTCTTGCCCCAACCTTCACCTCTTGCTCTCCAACCGAAACCACCTCCCAGCAGCAAGCATATACTCCCAGCCATCATGCTCCTCAGCCACGCCTGGCACACCATGTCCAGCACTTGCAGCAGTCACGACCCAAGTTCTCCATGCTGCCATCTCACTTCAGCAAAGAAGGCCCACATCCCCCTGCCTTTGGGCCTGCGCCAGCCCAACCCATGCAATGAACGCATCCCTTCAGCCTTCACGCCAACATGCCTCTTCAACATTTATCCAAATAAATCATATGCTGCCATCTCAATTCAGCAAGTAGCCAAGGCACCCGAAGCCTTTTTCCAGGCACACGGGCCCATTGCATTCAGCCCAAGTCCATTTCGGCCAGCCTAGACCAAGCACCAAACAACCACCAAAAAGACCCAAAAATCACATTTTCATTCCCAATATTTTTCACTCAAATATCAATTCACTTTTCCCTATTTTTCTTACCTAAATAAACATTCCTAATTTATTTTTTTACCCTAGCTTTTCACTAATCTTTTACCCAACCAAACATTTCATTTTTCCAATACTCTTACACTTACTCTATTTATCCTACCACTTCTCAACACAATTAAATTAATCAATTTATTTATTTTAATTTGATTAATTTAATCTCCACATTTTGCCTATAAATAGAGTCTTGTAAGACCATTTGGGGAGCTCTTCTTCTTCATCTTTTCAACATCTTCTAGACATTTCTCTCTCTTCTTTTCACTAGTTTCTCTCTACCATTTTCATCTTTTGAAGAGCATGTCAAGTATGTTATTTTGTAATTTTTATCTAGTTATGAGCTTCTAATCTTTTTCAAAGGTTATTAAGATGATGATGAAGCAAAATGTAACTAGATAGTATTTTTTGTTGTATGTTGATTTCCCATTTGTACAACATTGTTTATGGATTTTTCTATCAAAGATATGCATTTTTCATCTATTATTGATTGTTAAAGCATATTACACTTAGTTCTTCATTATGCAACAATATGATATTCTTTGATTAAATGTTTTTCATTAAATTGTTTACATCTAATTCTTAGAGCATAAGTATCATATTTTGCCTAAACATAATCTCTTTGATTTTTTGTAGTTTCATTAGGTTGTAACACAACTAATGCTTAGAAATTATATCTTTATAAGTGAAGAAAAATCCTACCTTTTTGAAAGAGTAACTTGTGCTTGAATAGAAAATATATTTTGAAAAAAAATATATAGTGTGATTTATTTCAACTATATCAAAACTTGGGAATCAATATACTTATGAATACTATTGAACTTGCATTTTGTGGATTCTAATATCTTAATAATCTTATTTTACTTATATCTTTTAAAGACCATTTTTCTATTTAATCTTAAATCTTTTTATTAATTGTCTTTTATTTTTCTAAAACAAAATCTCATCAAATATTTGGAACTAGGTTAGAATATTATTGCTTTGTTTGAAATAGTTTCTTTTGATGTTAGTCAACTCCCATGGGTTCGACCTCGTACTTACATGAACATTATATTCCGAAACGATTCGTGCACTTGGGAGTTTAAATTTTAAAACACCCTCTTTTGGGATCAACACGTTGGCAACAATAACTTCCAAAAGAGTCCTTGACTTCGTGATAAAAACATCGTATGCCGATATGGGATGTCGAGGAAAATTGTATCCGACAATGGAACCCAGTTCGATAGCAACTTGTTCACCAACTTTTGCGAAAGGAATGGAATAATAAAGAGTTTTTCATCAGTAGCTCATCCCCAGGCGAATGGCCAGGTTGAAGCTGTAAACAAAACTCTCAAGAGTTCGCTAAAGAAAAAGCTGGATGAAGCAAAGGGACGATGGCCTGAAGAGTTGCCCCAAGTCCTATGGGGATATAGGACAACAGCTCGAACATCAACGGGACATACCCCATTCTCTCTAGCATACGGTTGTGAAGCTATGTTGCCTATTGAGGTCAAAATCCCAACAATACGAACTCACATTTATGACCAAAGCTCGAACCACACTCAGCTCGAAGAAACCTTATACTTGATCGAAGAAAGAAGAAACGAAGCTCAGTTGAGGAATGCTGCCTACCAGCAACGAGCTACCAGGTACTTCAACAAGAGGGTTCGAGATCGAAAGTTCAGTGTGGGAGATCTGGTGCTAAGGCGTGTATTTTTGGCAACACGAGATCCAGCAGCTGGCGTGCTCGGGCCAAATTGGGAAGGACCATACCAGGTAGAATCAGTCATCCGGCCCAGTGTTTACAAGCTAGCGAGATTGGATGGGAGTCTGGTGCCGCGAGCATGGAATGGCGAACACCTAAGACCTTACTACCAATAGTATAGGAAGGATGTTGCCTGTAACCATGTTTGTTTATCTGTACTGATTTGTCTACTTTTGGATTTCATCAAATAAAGATCTATTTCGTTCAATATGTTATGTTTTTCTTTATTTTTGCAACCTCTCTTAATTTAATAACCTATGCACACTCATATGATATTAATGGGGCACCATTGGTATATATACCATCAGCTTGAGAAATAAAATAACATACACGAAATACATGCAAGCGTTTGGAGATAAACAAATGCGCCAGTTGGGATGGTTTGGATATAACCAAGCTGTCAAAAACGTACAAGTGTTTGGATGTAACCAAATGCGCGAGCTAGGATAATTTGGATATAACCAAATTATTAAAAACATATAAGTGTATGGATTACAAACCAATTACAACCTTAAAAGGTTTGGAGCAAACCAGCTAGAACTAATCGACGATAAGTTGGAACCTAAACCTACTTCGAGATAAGTCGAGATCGAGGCTGGAGTATCTTATAGAAAAATAGTTTCGAACTCATAACCTCGGAGAAATAACCGAGGACAAGAAAAAGTGACTAAGCAATAAGATATAACTAAACCATTTGCATTACACACTAGACAAGTACTTTCGGGTTCATGGTTAAAGTAATATCCGACCTTGATGAATAACGAGATCGGAAGCGGATAATTCGAGCAAATAGTGCATGAATGCATTGGGCCTCGAGCCTAAAATCCAAATTATGTTTATACGAATAAATGAACATATACGATTCTTTAATATAAAATATTTCAAACCAAGAAATGTAAAGCATATGTGTTAAAATAAAGAGAAATTGTATCAGCCCTACGGGCATAAATTAAAGTAATTACAAAAATAAAGGGACACAACCCCGAGGTGAGGTTCAAGAAAGAGCAGCTCCCTTGGCCTTCTCAGCATCAGCGGCACTAGACCCCTCAGAACGAATAGCATGACTATCCTTCTGAGCAGCCTCATCTGCCTCAGGTCGGGCATTCCACCGCTCTACATACTTCACCTCAAGAGGACCTAGGAAGCTGGTGTCGAGGTCGGCATTATCGACCCAGATTTTGTACATGGCTTAGTCGACCGCTTTTTCCTTCTTCTCTTTGAACTCGTCAAGGAGGCGGGCCTTCTCGTTTTCCATTATCTCAAAAGTGGCAGCTTTCTCCTCCTCGAGTTTGGCATTAGCCTTCTCCAGCTCCGCAAGATGAGTCTTCACCTGTTCAAGCTCGGCCTTCACCTTCTTAAGCTCGGCCTTCGAGTCTTTGAGTTCATCAGCCATTTTAAGCTGGAGATCCCTCGACTCTTGGGCCAAAGAGATGCTCGTATGCACCTTGTTGGCCAGCTTATAATTAAGTTGTGCCGAAACGACGAGGGTCTGAAACACAAAGGATGAATTAGAGAACAAGCCAAGACATAAGCAATTAAAGGAGAGTTGCGAAAATTACTGCGGCAGTAAGTTCAATACTCTTATCATAAAGAGTATTACAGTCTGGGGCCTTATGCACAAGATCCCAGTGGTCAGCGCCGAATCCTGAAAAACTCTGACCCACTCGAGAAAGGATGTTCGAGCTAAGTACAGCTCCTTGGGTCCCAGCAGTACCATCAAGCACGAACTCTACAACATGAGGTCGGGCCGACAGCAGGAGTGCCTTGGAAATTGAGGGTTTCTTCGGAGGTCGGCCGATTGTTAGCTGAGTTGTGGCTGGAGGAAGCGTGGCAGGCGCGGTTGAAACAGATGCATCGACCTGGGCATTCGGCTCCTCAGCTGAGCTCGCAGCAGTTTGAGCCGTTGGGGTCTTCTCAGTGCGCCTGGGGACTTTGGATGGCTGATCGGATCTCCGCGAGCCTCTCGGGCGTTTACTCTTTTGAGCTCCCTCATCGCTGAAAAGCACGGTGTCAAGGTCGGGATCCATAGCACCTGCACAGTTCCAATTGAAGTTAAACATAATGCTACCGAACTTGGAAGAAAAAAAAAACCAAGTAGAGAAAGACCTAACTGGAACTCTCCCCCGAGCTTGAGCTCGGAGACCATGAAATTCCCCCATCTTCAGAAGAGGCGGGGGGAGTACCTTCCCTATAGGTGGACGTCAACCTCGAAAGGTCCCTATAGTCATTGGTCCCATATTGGACAGTTATTCTGTCCCACACCTCGTTCAGACTGTACATAGTGTCATACTTCCCAAGCCAACTATCAATCCTATGAACCCGATCATCTACCCAAGTCCATATATAGAAATGGTCCCTATCGTCCTTGCATAATACTAACCTATCGGGTTTGTGTTTTAATAGGGTGGGGGACCACATTTTCGAGCTTAGGATGATTGTACCTTGATCATCCGAGCCCGAGCTCGAGGCTTCATTGTTGGCCTCGTTCCCCGACTGCGGGCTCCGTCGGTGAACCGGAGGCGGGGGCCTCACCTCTCTCCTTGGAGGGAGGATGCCTGTTGGAAAAGGCACGAGCTCCCAGAGGTCGTACTTTTTGTTGGACCAATCCGACGTGGACTGGCCATCTCCCAAAAGCCCGCAAGCTCGGAGCTTACTCTCATGTAAAAGATATGAGAGAGACCTCCTGCCATAAGGGAGTTGGAGCAGAGTTTCTCTGTGCTCCCTCATCTCGTCGGTGGGGGTGGGACGGTGATAGTTGGATAGAAGATAAAATACATTTTAACTAAGTACGAGCCAACAGACAAAAGTCCGAGCACAGAGATAAAGAAGGTTAGGGCACTTACGAATCCGTCTGAATGAATAGTATCGAGATGGGGACATGCCATCTGTCCAGAAGAAGGCCTTCTTAAAATCAGGTGGATTGTTGGGAAGGTCCTCGAACACCTTTTTCTCTTTGAGGTAGCTCAAAAGATAGTAGAAGCCGTATCCTCCCCGAGCTCAGGAGGGATTGCTTTTCAGACAGAAGAGATACAGGATCTCCTTTGGTGAATGTCTTTCCCACTTCAACTCGTGGTATAACGACCTCAGGGCAGACAGAACCCTGTAAGAATTAGTGTTGAGCTAGAATGGAGCCAACCCAACAAAGTCCGTGAAGTCCTTGAAGAATGACTTCAAAGGAAATAACGCTCCTGCCCTCATATGCTCCTGGCTCCAAGCCGCGTACCTCAGCTTGTTTTCAGGATTTCCATCTCTTGGGGCACGACAGCTTCGCTCGCTGGAAGTAGGGGCTCGACACCTTAAGGAGCTTGACAGCCTAAGACCGTGGAAGGCCAGGATATCATTTATCTAGCCTAGCGAGGTAACTGAGCTCCAATAGTGCTCGGCCTCGAAGAAATTCCTTCTTGTTTATGAGGTAGAAGGCTCCCCCATCAGTGAGAATTGGAGCTCTCCCGGACTATACGCGATAGTCACTTTTAACTTAGGGTCGAGGGGGATCGGCCTGGGCCCTGAATCAGATTCCGGATAAAGAGCCTCTCGAAGGGTTCTCCTCTTCTTTTCTATGACCTCGACGATTTGGCGGCGATAGTGAGCTCGGGTTTCCTCCTGTTCGCGCGCGAGATCGTATTCACGAATCAGACGTTGGTTCCGAGCAAACAGCGACTCTGGGCTCGAAGTTTTTGGCGAATACGGAATTGCCAGCAACGACCCCCACCGTCTTTCCAGATTCTGTGACATCTAGCAAGAAGGAAAAAATGGTGAAGGCCATGCATGGAAGGATTCAAGAATTGCGAGCTTGACAAGACAAACTCGGAGAGTGCTTGGGTACGAAACGAGCTCGATATTAAAAACCCGGTTAAGAGTCAGAACGTGTATTCTACGAGAAAAAGGAGGGGAGTGGATAAATTTTTTTAAAATCCCGAAATATCAGGGAAAAAGGGTGACGGTTATTCAGAAATGGTAATCTTGGGTATCGTGCGTTCTTTAAAACCAAGATTTTGTACCCGATATCTTGGTGCGCAAGATATGTCTTTTAAATTTTGAAAACCCAGAAAAAAGAGACCTTGTTCTACATCAAAACTGGATTTGGAACCAGTGACTTAAACCTAGCATAGAGACTTAAACGTGAAAGCCTATCGGTCAGAGCTTCCTAGCATGTCAAACTAAGAAAATAAACCAGTGCATTCCCAGAAATAAAAGAACAACACAGACAGAAACCGGCTTAAAGGAAAACAGAAAGATCATCAGATACTTACACAATGATCACGATTGCAGAGAAATCGTTGATTGAAGGAGGGGCTGCAGGTACAACCTTACGGTCTCGAACAAACTGGCGGTCCTTTGTTTCTTTGGCAAGGAGAACATGCAAAAGCAAAAAGCTCTCTGGGATGGCTTCTAGTTTTGCCTCTTTTCTTTTTTCTCTGATGAGTGTAAAATAAGAGGAAGAAGATGACCAGGGTCTTATATATAGATGGTAAAAAGTGGTAAAAAAAGGGATTAATCTGAGCCAGTGGCTAGAATCCTTATAAAATCTGACGGTCAGGGACTAATGACATGATGGCACCGAAAAGGTTGCAGGCGAACGATCGTGGGCAGATTTCCAAGGTACTCAAGTACCTTGGATGAGCAATAACCGATTGACACATGTCCACCCTCAAGTATGTGTGATGGTGCGGTTCCCGAAGATAGTAGTTCAAAAGTTTCCTTCTCATAGGATTCGAAGAAATACTTTTGAGGGGGCAAAATGTTACACCCAAATTTCGAGCCTTAAGAATTGTGATCTCGAAAGCTGGATTCATTAGGAATGGGCTCGTAATGTCTGGAACATGTGTTCGCAACCTAGGCACCAGAACTACAAGCAGCGGGCAACCTCAAAGATGGTAGCCTCGAAACCATTACAAGCTCGAAAGACAGACATCTATTCTCGGACGGCCTCAGATCAGGGGCTCCGAGCCTGACATAAGTATGAGCTCGAAGTCACATGATCTCGGGGAAATTCCATAGCTTGAAAGTCAGTAAGAGACCTGGTTGGGAACAGCACTGAAAATGTAGATTGATAACTTTGAATATCCTAGTGAGTCATTTTGGAGAGACGTGGTCTACATTGATTGTTGTAAATCCCCTATAATAAAGGGGTATTTATTATTCAGTTATACGCCCCCTGATCTTCAGGGGACGTTTCCTTGTATATAGGATTACAGGCTTTTAATGCCATTAAATTTATTTGCATATACAAAATAACTTCCCGAAATGTGTGGGATAGTATTCTGAAATCTTTTCTATAAATAGAGAAGTCATGCACCATTGTAAAGGATCGAATTTTGGTAATCTTGAGAGAAAACTCTGGAGAATTCATTCTTGAAGAATTTCCAGAGATCATCTTAAGTTTTAATAACAAAGACTCGTGGACTAGGCAGAGTTAACTGCTGAACCACGTAAAAAATCCCATTTGTTTTATCGTATTTCCCTGGCCATAACTAATTATTGTTTTCGTGCTCTTATTTCACTGTTGACGAAAAACGGCGTCAACAGTTATTATAAGATTACAGCTTAAGAAGGAAATAAATCAGGTTATACGACCAGAATGGTCGTATTAAAAATTAACCTTGATGATGCGGTGTGCTTCTGGTCGATAGTCGAGCAGTGCTTTCACCACGTGTCAACCACGTGTGAGAAATCCTTGCCACATCATCGGCAACCGTTTTTTTGGGTAAACATTTGCCCCCCAAGTATATTTATTGCGACCAAAAACAAGTAAACTTAGGAAACTAACCTTTCGTATGCACCATAGAACCTGTCAGAGCTGCCCATGCTTTCTTGAAAAAAGCAACCAATCATGTCCAATCAAGCCTTTTCGGTTTCCCAAAAACTTATCTAACGGCTACTACACTTGCCCATACCCAGAAAAAAGTAATTCATGATTACCTCTTTCGTGTCGCAGTCACTATATATAATACCCCAAATCCATATTTTTACTTTTTACTTTTCACTCGCCATTTTCTTGTCAAGAACTCCTAAGAACCTCGACCTTCAGAGCTCAAAAAATTTGATGAGCTTTGATTGCTGTTCTAAGGATCCTCCGTTTGGACGCTCACAGCTTTCGTTTTAGACCCCTCTTTCCATCCAAGTAAGTTTTACGAACCCCTTGGACGTTTGAGGTGCCATGCAAAACTATTTTTTATGTATTCAAATCTGTGTTCTTGACTGTTCTTGACCGAAACTGTTTTGGGGTAATGGGCATCTTGATCAATTCTTGATAGGATAGCGAAGTATTGTTCTGTAGGAGTTAGGAGCCAGTTTGGTAGTCGAGGTTGTAGATTTAGGGTGTAAAATTGAATTCGATTTTTAGGCTAGTTGAAAAACAGGGTTTTTCCCGAAAAACTTTTTACTTCCGCTTTTGAATCTGTTTTTCAAACTGCTTGTATAGAACTTAGTATTTTTGTTAGAATGCTGCTGGCCGTATAAAATCTTAATTTTTATTCGCGAGCAACGTTATTCTAACCCTCAACACATATTTTTAGGCTTTACGTTCTCACCTCCCCCTTTCTCTGTTCACAACTTTTCATGCAAGATCCGTGGGGCGGTGAAAGACCCATCGACGATGACTTTCTAGCTCAATTGCTTGAGGACGAGGAGCAACCGTTGTTACTAATACCTGAAATTCCCTTTTCTCGCGCCACTTTAAACACTCCATCGACCCTCATCCAAAATATGGGTCGAGCAAAAACTAAAGCATAGAAAAAGAAACCTTCCAATCCTTCAAATCAGTCTGCTCCTCAGGCTGAAATTCCCTCGACTAGTGGTCGAGAAAGAAATATCCCCGACCTTAGCATCCAAACTCACGCTCAACTTCGAAATGCCATTCAACCAGATGTTGAATGGTATGTCGCCCCTTCTAGCCGAGTAACAATTAGAATGATTGCAAATTATATTAAAAAATACAGACTTCCTGGGGTAACCTTAGTCCAACTCACCAAACACCAAAGGGCGAACTTGCCTGGAGGTGCTTTCAGCGCCTGGTCGAGGTATCACATCGAGGCAGGAGCTATCCTACCTCTTCACCCTTTCTTCCAAGGAGTGACCAACTCCTAATGGATATAGAATGCTTGCTGCACTCTATATCCTTTATAGCCACAAAAAATGATTTTTTATTTAATTTTTAAGGATATAATTATTATTTTGTAGCGTCCCGGAATTTTACTTAGTTAGATAGATAGTATTAGTTGTAGTATTTTAGACTCCGTGGATTTTGGTTTAAACCGGGACTTAGTTGGAAACTCATAGCAATAGTTATGACTTTTATAAGTTTAACCTATAGTTTAAGAATATTAATTATAACATAAGGTTTGATTAATATTGCTGGTCCTAGGTGTATTATTTATTATAAGCTAAGGTTTAGATAAAGCCAATAAGAATATGACACTTGTCATAAGCATGATTATTAGGGAATTAGAGTTTGTTATTTTATGGTTAGTTAAGAAATTTGTGGATTAGGTTGTTATTTAGATAATTAAATAGATTTTCCCTTAACTTTAGAGTACTGTAACTTCCGACCTATTTTTGACCCAGTTATATTATGAATTTCGAAAAATAGTATTTCTAAAAAGTTGTAGATAATTGAATTATCTTTCTAAAGGTATAAAGATGGTCTAAATTGGAGTCCAGACACTCTAGTTATATTGATTTTTCTATAGGTGAGTTTAGAGTTACGAGATTTAGGAAGTTAGAAGTTAGGATTCTATTTTTTTTTTTATTTTTAATTTTTAAAGCAAGCTTTGACTCCTTAGACCTACATTTGAACCATTTGACCGAGTCCTAAGCCTTTGACTGAAGAATATTCAAATATTTGCAATTAAATTCATTATTTTTATTCAAAGGAAAAAGAAGATCTTTATTCCTAGAACTCAATAAATAGGACTTAGAACCCAGCCCTTCCATTCACTCTTCAGCTGTGATCAGACTCCAGGTGCTAGTGAGACCTTAAGAGTGATAAACACTTGGGTTGGGAAAAAGCTTTGCCATTCATAAGTTTTATCAAACACTTGGGAAGTGAGGATTAGAGTTTTTCGGTATTGGACTTAGACCAATCCATAAGGTCAACTGGGGTACCCTTTGTTATCCAAAAAACAGGCATGGATGACATGGCAGACATTTAATACACATGGCTGACATCTGGCAGGATTCATGCTCGACTATTGACCAGGAAGATATCTATTGGCGCAACGCTCAATCTCTATATACGACCAGCCTGGTCGTATACACGCTATATACGGAGAAAATCTCATGCAGTTATGATCGAATCCGAAATGATCTCCCATGATTTCCTGAGTATCCGATTATTTAGGAAAGAATATCTGTAACAAATTAATGTAATCTTCCTTGAGCCTATAAATAGAGAAAGATAGCTCAAGGAAGGGGCACTTTTTTGCTTTCTGATTATCTGAGATTAGAGTTATTCTATTTTATATATTGTTTTGTTCTTCAGAGGTTGGTGAAACTCATTGAACCCTAGTTCTTTGATCACTCCTTTGAATCCTATATCAATAACAGTTCAAGTGTACGTAGGTTATTACCAGATTCTGGGGCCGAACCATTATAAACTCTTGTGTACTTTATCGTTTTTGTCATCACATTCATTTCAACGCATTTGTCCACATCAAGCGTATTTGACTCCGTGTTAGTTGGCCAAAATCAGGGTCAACATTCTGGTGCTTTCATTGAGAGCTTGATATAGTATCGTTGAAATATCAATGGCGAAAACTACAAAGAAAATTGGACAGGCGGCTGGCGCTGCACCATCTCACCCGCCTCCTCCTCCTCCAAACGTGACTGAGGATGAGCCACATTTGGAATTCGATGAGGAATAAATGGATTCCGAGACGCTGAGGAATACCCTGGGGGTATTGCAAGATGAACTGGCCAATCTGAGGGCCAGCCAGGAAAGTGCTGCTGAGGTTATGGCGCGGCAGCAACAAGAGATTGAACGACAACGCCTGAAACTGAGTGAGAGGCAGGCGGAGATGGATCGCCGACAGAGGGAGGCCATGGCAGCCCTTGAAGCAGCCCTACAGCTGGCTAGGAACCAGGCTGTACCTGCCTCGCATCCTGATCCACCTGCGAATGGGCTGCCCCAAAGGGGTCCTAATCCTAGTCTGCCTATCCAGCCCTCGAGCCCCCAAAGGCCTGAGCAGCCACCGGTGCCTCAGGACAATGTCCTGCTAAGGGACCTTGAAGCACAGCCTCCATCCCAAGCTGGTCACGACAATCCCACGCAACAAAGGCAGAATAGGGCCAAGCAGCCGCCTCGCAGTCCTAGACACCATAGGGGCGACGAGCCAAACCCTCCGAGCAGAGGATAGCGTCCTCCTGGTAACAGAAGGAACTCAGAGTCAGGCTCTGCGGTCCGAGGCCCCTCACGGCATGATAATGCATGGGGACCTACCGACCAACGCATGCCACCCTCTAACGCTCGGGAGGTACTAGCCCAGGAAGGCAACCGAGGGAACAATTGATCCCATCATAGGCAATCAAGATTCATAGATGGCCATAATTATAACGAGGCTGACTCAGGCAAAGGAAATGCTGGTCGGAGGAACGAAGAAAGAGGTGGGGGCAGAAGCCTACCACCTAGAGATGACCAACCCGAAAGACGGGACGTTGGGGGGAAGCCCAGACAAAATAACGTCTTTAACCGGCTCGGAGCTAGCGTGTAGCGGAGGAGAGATGAGGATTTAAGAGACGTACTCAACGATCGCCGGGAACGGCACGACGAGTACGTTCCCCCAGCACCAGAGGCCCCGGCGATTCCTGGTGCCGTGCAGGCCCAGATAGATGCCCTCAACCAGGCAGTGCAGCAGCTAGTCGGGGGAAGACGATCTTATATCGACCATGATAGGAGAAAGGGCACTCCTTTTTGTCCAGAGGATAGCTTTGGCAGAAACTCCTAGCAAGTTTAAGATGCCTACACTTCCAAACTTTGACGGGTATGGTGACCCAGTATTTCACGTCAACAAGTTTGAGATACAAATGGACATTCAGAAAGTGTCTGAAGATGCTCGGTGCAGGATCTTCCCTGCAACACTTTTTGATGCCACACAGGAGTGGTTTTTCAAATTCCCTCCCGCAAGTATAGTTTCCTGGGAAATGTTCGTGAAGGAATTTTACGGACAGTTCTCTGCGGGTCGTGTGCACTCGACTGAGGCAAATCAGCTGGTCGAAATACGCCAGCAAGACGGAGAACCACTGAAGGACTACATCCATCGTTTTATGCGAGCAACTGTTGGGGTGAAAATAGTGGGAGACAAAGGCAAGATGATGGCCATAACTGCAGGGGTTAAGCGCCGCACGCCTCTCTGGGACAGCCTCAGAAAGCATGGGGTCAGAACTACCCAGGAATTTTTAGATTGAGCTGATCGATATATCAAGCTTGAGGATGCCATCGCCAATGAAAGAAAGGCCCCAGGCAAAGAGAAGGGGACGGCCAAGCCCGCCAAAGCCGCCAATGGGTCGAAGCCCAACGGTAACGGTAATGGCAATGGCAATGGCAAGAATGGGGGGAAACGGCCACACAATGAGCCTTCTACCTCTGACAATAAACGAGCCAAGGGTAATCGTTATGAACCTCGGTTCACTAACTATACTATCCTTATTGAGTCTCGGGGAGAGGTTTATCAGGCCACGAGTTCCAGTGTGCCTTATAAGAAACCTGCCCCCATTCGAAAGGATATTTCGAGAAGAGACACTACCAAGTTCTGTCATTATCATAACAACTACGGACATGATACCAATGAATGCAACCAGCTGAAGGATGTGATCGAGTTCCTTATTAGACAAGGACACTTGAGAAGGTATATACGGACCTCGGGAAATTCCCAGCGAGAAGCTCTAGGTGGCAAAGAGCAAGCGCGTACACGCCAACGCTCGCCACCTTTGTAGCCTAATCCCGTAACTGGCACATTGTTAACCATCTGTGGAGGCCCGCACCTCGTGGGAAACAGTGGAAAGGCCAGGGAACAATATGCTCGAACTCTGCGCCACGACCAGGACATCGAGATGATGACTGTGGAGGATCGCGTGCCAAAAAGGGCTCAGTCAGAAGAGGGTGAAATAACCTTCTCTGATAGCGACGCCCAACATGTCCGATTCCCACATTTCGATCCGCTGGTCGTGGATATCCAAATGGTCAATAAGATGGTGAAAAGAGTGCTAGTTGACACAGGAAGTTCAGTGAACATCCTGTATAAATCTTCGCTGGAACGCATGAAGTTGTCCGTTAAGGACTTGGAGCCCTGCAACCAAAAAATATACGGCTTCTCTGGTGAGGGACGCGCCCTGGCAGGGTCAATCAGACTTCCAGTGACAGCAGGTACAACGCCTGCTACCAGGACATTGCTCATTACTTTCATAGTAGTCGATTGTCCTCGGCGTACAATGCGGTCATTGGAAGGCCTATACTGGTTGATCTTCGAGCTGTCACCTCAGTATGGCACTTAGCCATGAAATTCCCGACAGACGCAAGGGTAGGACGCGTGTTGGGAAATCAGAGGGAAGCCAGGGAGTGCTACAATGCCTCAGTCATGAAGGCGAAGAAGGGAACGTCAAAGAGTACTCCCCCAGATAGGTTCCAGATGGCTATTGATGGAGTCACCAAATAGGGTGTTGCCCAAAGTGAGGATAGGGATTTAGATCCTCGCTTGGGGATTTTGAGGAAAATGTTGGACCCGTCGAGGACCTGGAAGAGGTCCAACTTGACGAAAAATACTCGACCAGAGTTGTGAAGGTCGGAAAAAACTTAGAGCCAACCACGAAGCATGCACTGGTGGAATTTCTAAGAAAAAACTAGGAAGTTTTTGCCTGGTCACACAAAGACATGGCTAGGATAGATCCTGCAGTCATCAGCCATGTCCTGAACATTGACAAAAATTTTCCACCCGTGCAACAGAAAAGAAGGCTGCTCGATAGGGATAGATCGAAAGCCTTAAAAGAAGAAGTTTCAAGATTGAAGGAGAATGGGTTCATCATGGTGGCGTTTTATCCATCGTTGGTCTCTAATCCAGTACTGGTTCCCAAGCCTAACGACAAATGGCGAACCTGTGTGGATTTCACAGACCTCAATAAAGCCTGCCCAAAGGATTGCTTCCCACTCCCAAGGATCAACCAGCTGGTCGATGCAACTTCAGGACATGACATCCTCTCCTTCATGGATGCATACTCAGGTTACAATCAGATTAGTATGCATCCCCCTAACGAGGATCACACCAGCTTTTAGATCGATACGGGATTATACTGTTATAAAGTGATGCCCTTCAAACTGAAAAACGCAGGTGCGACTTACCAACGATTGGTTAACCACATGTTTAAGGAGTTGATCGGAGTAAACATGGAGGTGTACGTGGACGACATGCTGGTAAAGTCGAAAAAAGCAGAAGGACATGTGAAGGATTTACAAGAGTGTTTCGATGTATTGAACAAGTACCAGATGAAACTAAATCCTCTCAAATGTTCCTTCAGAGTTGGATCAGGGAAATTTTTGGGGTTCATCGTTAATTCAAGAGGAATCGAGGCCAACCCTGACAAGATAAAAGCCCTGATCGACATGAAATCGCCAGAGAAGATCAAGGATGTACAAAGTTTAACTAGAAGAATTGCCACCCTAAGTAGATTCATTTCCAAGTCGACGGATAAATGCGTCCCTTTCTTTAATCTACTTAGGGGCAACAAGAAGTTTGAATGGATAGGAGACTGCGAGCAGGCTTTTTAGGCCTTAAAGGCCCATATGGCACAACCTCCTATTTTATCAAAGCCTATCGAAGGAGAAACTTTGTTCATCTACCTGACAATCACTGAAGTTGCTGCTAGTGCGGTACTAGTACGAGAGGAAGAAGGCGTACAAAAGGCGGTTTACTATGTAAGCAAGAGGCTAATCGGAGCAGAGCTGAGATATCCTCCCATCGAAAGGCTAGCTTATTATTTAATCTTGGCCTCAAGGAAGCTACGTCCTTACTTCCAAGCCCATCCCATTATAGTCTTAACTGACCAGCCTCTTCGGCAAGTCCTCCAAAAACCAGAGGCGGCTGGGCGTTTATTAAAATGGGCAGTCAAACTAGGGCAGTTCGATATTACATATTCACCGTGAGCATCAGTAAAGGGACAGGTCTTGGCTGATCTTATTGTAGAGTTCACTGAGCTCCCAGGCAATGAGCAGTGCGAAAAGCCTAGTGCGCATGAGCCCCAAGTTGAAGCTCCTTCGTGGAGGTTATTCATGGATGGATCATCCAACGAATCTCACGCGGGAGCGGAAGTGATTTTGATAACGCTAGAAGGGCATCGATTTCACTGTGCCATTAGGTTCGACTTCACAGCGTCGAATAATGAAGTCGAATACGAAGCACTCCTCGCTGGACTAAGACTGGCAAAAGAAATGAGTATAAAGGTGCTGGATATTTACAGTGATTCATAGTTGGTAGTGAATCAAGTTCTAGGAGAATATCAAGCACGAGGCCTCAAAATGGTGGCCTACTTGAACAAAACTAGAGATCTGTTGGCTCAGTTCAAGAAGTATACCCTCCAGCAAATACCTCGGGAACAGAATTCGAACGCAGATGCCTTAGCCAAACTAGCGAGCGTGAAAGACGCTGACACTTTAAATATTGTGCCAGTAGAGAGATTATGCGAGCCAAGCATAAGAGCAGATGAGACTAATATGGAAATCCGGATGGGGAACACGTGGATGACGCCTTACTTGGAATATCTTACAAATGGTGTACTACCAGCAGATAGAAACAAAGCCAAAACTCTTCAAAGGCAGGCTGCTAGGTATATACTGGTCGATGGTGTTCTATACCGAAGAGGATATTCCATGCCACTGCTCAGATGTATTACACCGGAGAAAGCTAAGGAGCTAATGAGGGAAGTACATGAAGGCTTCTGCGGGGATCACGCTGGGGGGCAAAGTTTGGCGAAAAATATTATGAGGCAGGGCAATTTTTGGCCGACTATGAACGAAGACTCAATGGAGTTTGTGCGAAAGTGCGATAAGTGTCAGAGATTTTCCAAAATCTCGCGCGCAGCTCCAAATGAGTTAAAACAGATGCGGAGTCCTTGGCCTTTCGCAATATGGGGTATAGACTTGATTGGATCCCTGCCAACGGGAAAAGGCGGAGTGAAGTACGCAGTTGTAGCAGTCGACTACTTCACCAAATGGGCCGAAGCTGAGCCACTCGCTACCATAATGACCAAAAAAGTTCTTGACTTTGTCATCAAGAACATTGTTTGCCGATATGGTTTGCCTCAAAAAATTGTCTCAGACAACGGCACCCAATTTGACAGTGACTTATTCACAGACTTCTGTGAAAGACATGGAATCGTCAAAAGTTTTTCTTCAGTTGCACATCCACAGGAAAATGGGCAAGTTGAAGCTGTGAACAAAACGCTTAAGGATACCCTGAAGAAAAGACTTGAAGACGCTAAAGGAGCATGGCCAGAACAGCTGCCTGAAGTACTCTGGTCGTATAGAACTTCTCATCGAATAGCGACAGGTCATACCCCGTTTTCTTTAACATACAGATATGAAGCTATGTTACCTGTCAAGTTAGATCCCCCCTCACAGCAACGCATTACATACGACCAGGACCAGAATAGCCAACTAATGATGGAGTCCCTAGACTCAATTGACGAGAAACGAGAAAGAGCTCAACTCTAAGTTGCTGCGTACCAGTAAAAAGTCACCCGGTATTTTAACTCAAAAGTAAAAGAAAGGAAATTCAACGTCGGTGACCTAGTGCTACGACGAGTTTTATTTAATACCCGCGACCCCACTGCTGGAGTACTCGGATCAAACTGGGAAGGACCTTATCAGATTGAAGAAGTCCTTCATCCGGGCACCTACAAGCTTGCACGCTTAAATGGAGATCTCGTTCCACGCTATTGGAACGGTGAACACCTGCGCAAGTATTAACAATGAACAATCCTTTTTAAAGGACTGGCTTGTACTAATTTTTACTTTTTACAAGTGTCGAAAAAGGGTTAGCCACGTTGTATGACTAATCGCTTATAAGTGTAAGATCTTTTTAAGATCACTCGTAAAGACATGTTTAGTCCATTTTTAATACGAGATTATAAGGGACTGTGTGCAGCCAGTCATTCTTGCCAACCTTTGTAAATTTATTTTTACAAGTATTTGTTCATTACGTGTGTTGTTTTGCTGTATTATAAGTTTTACGTTTCTTATCGAGCAGTAATGTTCGCACAGGTCCTGATCAAGGCAAGTGACCAAGGACCTAAAGCTCCTCGATCACTTGGGGGGCATATAAGGTACGTCGATAGCAAAGCATACCAATAAGTATGTAAACACATGAACAAAATAAATGAAAGCATGCTGCGGTACTTAGAGTATTTTTCAAATTTTATATTTTGTTAAATCAAACCAAAGTACTATGCTAAGTTCGGTCATGCGAACAGATGTTATAATAGACAAAAATATTATAATGTCAACGCATTCTTTTACACCACGAGCAGTACTGCTCGGATGTAATTGTTTAATTAAAAGTAAAGTTGCCCTTGCAGCAATAAAAACCAATTGTCTTTACAATACGACCCGTGGGCCATAAAAACAAAATAAAAGAAAAAGAAAATTATTGAGGAGCAGGAGGGTCTTGAGGATTAGGAGGAGTGCCTTGGTCGGCCGGAGGGCTAGCCTTAGCGTCAACAGCAGGCACCTTGGTCTTCTCTTCTTCTTCCAGCCGAATGGCACACTGCGCCATCAGAGTCCTCTTCAACCGCTCGGATAGGTAGTTGAAGTTGGCCTCCCGGTTGTGCTTCTAGAATTCGTAGAAGCAGAGGTGAGTGGCTTCCTTGTACTTATTCAAATTCTTGGCCCCTTCCTCCTCGAGCTTCTGCACTCGCTTCTCAAGCTCCCTCGTCTCCTCCCTACTGGCGGTCAGATCAAATCCAAGCTGCTTACATTCTTGGGTGACAAGCTTGACACTTTCCCTGAATTTCTCCCGGGCATCGTTGGCTTTCTTCAAGGCGTCTTGGGCATCTTGAAGCTCCTTGGTGAGAGTATCTTGGTCCTCGCACATTTGTTCGTACTGTTTGGACAGCTCCTTGTTCTCCTCGAGCAGCTTCTCCTTGTCAGCCTCAAACGCTTTCTTTGTTTGGGCAAGCCTGGAGTCAAAGTTCTTGCCCCGAGAAACCAACGCCCCAACATGGTGCCATCCAACAGTTAGAGTTAGCAGCCCCTGAGAGACAAAAAATGAGACAAAGTAAGGGAAAGGAATCAGACATAAATGGCAAAGTAGCAGGAGATGACTTACGCTAACTATCTCGTTCAGCCCCCTGTTGACGACCTGATTAGCCTCCATTGAAGCGGTTTCGGTGATGGTGGACTGACTGCGTCTGTGCTTTGAGAGTTTGTATATCCTCTCTCTGGCTGATCCGACCACGAAACTGGGTAGTGAGCCTTCGGGCAAGTTGTCCAATGCCTCCTTGTCAACAGCCCTAGAAGAAGGCTGTGGATTAGCAGGTGTGGGAGTCGTCTGCTCGGTGGGGGGCGGAGGTGGTGTGTTCTCCTTGGAAGGGGTGGTAGCTAGAGCATCGTCTGTTTGAGCTTTCTTCGAGGGGGTCTTGCTGTTTTCCCCTCGAGTCCTCTTGCTATCCTTCTTTGGGACAGAAGAGGCAGGGCAGCCTGATAGTGCTCGAAGACATCCTCGGAGTCCATACCTACATAAAAGGAAGCAACTCAAGCAATAAGACTAAATGGTCATGCAGGGAACAAGGATAAAAGTAAAAGGATTACAAGTAAAGTACTCGGGCTACAACTACTGGTCGTAGCATTATTTACTGAACTACCTAGTTCCTGGAAGAAATCTGAGTTTAAAGAGGGAGCATTCCTAAAGTTGCCATCCCCATCAAATAGATGATAGGTAATTGGCAAATGATTTAAAAGCGAGATTATTGTACCATTTACATCCGATGAATCGTCAAAAAGTTCGGTAGGCTCGACAACCTTTTGTTTTCCTTTGCCCTCGGGGACCAAGGGTTTCTCTGCTCGATGAGGGACATCAAGTTCCCTGATTGTAACCCCAGTTGGCCTCCTCCGCAGAGGAGACGCCTGGGGTTGCTGCTCAGGTTCCACTTTGGCTTGGACACCGCCCGCCGAAGGTTCATTCATCGCAGGTTGGGAACTCCAAAGGCCAACCAACCTAAGGTTAGCCTCAGTAACTAAGTTTTTGACACTCTTATCAGCATTTGACATGCTGGCTAAGAGTGTTGCCCTTGAATCCATCCCTGGAGTGGGGATTGGACGTAACCATGGGCCTGGAACACAGTGGAATGTCAAGACATTGTGACAGAAAAACACTAAGTGAAGAAGCTATTGGCGTAATAATTTTTACCTCCTCGAGTGAAGGAAAAATTGTCTGCAGCTAGGTCAGGAGTAAGGAAGTATTCATGGTGATACCTCCCTGCGTTAGAGATATGAGTAGTGTTGGACAAGAAAGTGCGCCCGGTTTCTTGGTGACAAAAATGGAAAAACCCCATGCCATCTTAGTTGGGGTTGGACTTAAGGTCGAAAAGAAAGTTGACCTCGTGGGGAGTAGGTATTGACCATTTTTTGAGTTTATAAAGGATATAGAGTGCGGCCAGCATTCTATATCCATTTGGGATGATTTGAAAGGGAGCTACTCCGAAGTAATTCGCCAGCCCTGAAAGAACGAGTGAAAAGGCAGGGTGGCACCTGCCTCAATGTGAAACCTCGACTAGACGATGTAAGCTCCGCCTGGTAGGTTGGCCTGCTGGTCGATAGAAGGTTTGACTAAGGTCACCCTCGTCAGGTTGTATTTATTTAAATAGTTGGCGATCATCCGCAGTGTCACCTTACTCTGAGGAACGACGTGCCACTCAACAGCCAGCTGGTCAGCATGTCGAGGATGGGCACGCCTTTGAACATTGGTGTCAGGAGAAAATTCACCTCGACCACTGGTCGAGGGGGCATCAGCAGAAGGCTGGCCTGAGGGGTTAGGGGTTTTCCTTTTTTGGGCTTTTGTTTTCGTTCGAGCCATTCTCTGGGTTGGGACTGGAGGAAGGTTTGGGCTAGGGCGAGAAAAAGGGATATCCTGTATCAAAGTAGATGGGTTTTCTTCGCTTTCAAGTAGTTAAGCCAAGAGGTCGTCTTTAATGGGTCTTTCTCCTCCCCAAGGGTCTTGCATATGAATTGCAAATAGACAATGGAGGAGATAAGACACATAGTCTGCGAAGTAACGTGGGAGATTGGGATAACGTTGCTCTGACCAGCAGCATCCTACCCCTACTCTAAGTTCGGTACTAGTGGTTTGAAAAACGGATCAAAAAGGAAATAAAATGTTTTATGGAAGAGAAATTTTTCAAATCCTATAGGGCGGGAAAAAACCCATTTTTTTCAACTAGATTATAGATTAAATTTTTACGTCGATCTTACGCCCTAAGCCTATGACCCTCACTATCAAACTAGTTCCTAACCTATACAAAACTGAAAGACGTTCTCTTACCCAGCATTAGAAGGTTTATACGAAAATCCTCAAAAAACCCTATTCAAGAACACGAGAAATCACAGAGCATAGTAACGACATGCATGCCATAATGAAAAGTTTAAAAGACAAAGTGATTACTTGGGCAAAGGTGGAGATTCAGAAAAAAGTAGAAATTTTGAGTCAGAAAGACCTGCGGCTAGACGTCTGATTGGTTTCGAAGCTCTGGGTTCTGGAAGCAAAGTTCTTGAGGTTCTTGATAAGGATGGTGAGTAAAATATTATAAGGAAGAGAAAGAAGTTACTTATAGGGGCTGAGGTATGGCAAAAAGTGGCAATCATTACTTTCCATTTTTGAAACGTGGGGAAGTGTATAAGCCGCCAAATTGTTTTCTTGAAAACTAAAAAGACTTGATTAGACATAATTATGTCACGGCTTTCAAAAATGCACGGGGATCCTGACAGATTTTGTGGGGCATATGAACGGTTGTTTCCCTAAAGTTTCTTTATTGCTGGTCGCACTAAACAAACTTGGGGGCAAATGTTATCCAAAAAACAGGCATGGATGACATGGCAGACATTTAATACACATGGCTAACATCTGGCAAGATTCATGCTCGACTATCGACCAGGAAGATATCTATTGGCGCAGCGCTCAATCTCTATATACGACCAGCCTGGTCGTATACACGCTATATACGGAGAAAATCTCTTGCAGTTATGATCGAATCCGAAATTATCTCCCATGATTTCCTGAGTATCCGATTATTTAGAAAAGAATATCTGTAACAAATTAATGTAATCTTCCTTGAGCCTATAAATAGAGAAAGATAGCTCAAGGAAGGGGGACTTTTTTGCTTTCTGATTATCTGAGATTAGAGTTATTCTATTTTATATATTGTTTTGTTCTTCAGAGGTTGGTGAAACTCATTGAACCCTAGTTCTTTGATCACTCCTTTGAATCCTATATCAATAACAGTTCAAGTGGATGTAGGTTATTACTAGATTCTGGGGCCGAACCACTATAAAATCTTGTGTACTTTATCATTTTTGTCATCACATTCATTTCAACGCATTTGTCCACATCAAGTGTATTTGACTCCGTGTCAGTTGGCCAAAATCAGGGTCAACACCCTTATTCTTAAGTTCAATTCTGTTTGATTCCTTAGTTTCTTTAGTTTTCATTCAGGTTCTAACTTTTGTTATGGTTTTGTGGTTAGGTTTTTAAGTTCTTTGAACTTAAGTTATCTTTTCGGTAAGTTTCCTCTTGGTGGTTTAGTTCTATTCCTTTCATCTATTTCCTTTAGAAATACTCACCATTTTTATTGCTTGTTTTAGGAGTGTTCCAAGTGCCGCATTTATTCTCAATTATCCCGTTGTTGGCAAGGAAAATTAGATAGTTTAGTATTATGATCTAGTTTATGTAATGTATGATATTGTTTATGTTTGTATGACCTAACATTTCAGGTACAATAAAGGGGTAAGTGTGTCTGGACCTAAGGTGTCCAATGATGTATGACAGACTATGTCCGGTAGGCTCAGTTGCCAAAACTTTATGACAGACCTATGTCCGGTGTATGACGGACTTTTGTCTGGGGTTTAATTGCCACCCCTGTATAAGCACTTATCTTTTTATTATATCTGACTTGTTATTTTTAGTTATGATTATGATATATGACCTATAGTTATGATTTATGATCTATGACCTATGACTTATGACTTAGAGTATGACCTGTGATCTATGACTTAGATTTATGATTTAGAATTATGACTTAAGATATGATATGATCTAGATGTTTGTGTTTGTATGACTTTGGTGAATATCTGTTATGTTTGATTATATGACTAACCCTTGTTTGTATTTTCTTTACTGGGCTTAGAAGCTCACTCCTTATGATGTTGTTTTTTCAGGAAATTAAGGATAGAAAGGCCGCTGGCAAGTGGGACCTAAGAGCTTCGTGATGTATTTTTTGGGGACCATATAGTCGAGCAACATCAAGCGGGCCAAATTATTTGTTTATTTTAAAGTTTGTTTTATTTAAATATTGCTCATTTTTAGTTTAAAGACAAGTATTTTATTTTTTATAAAACCATGGATCCATTTATTTATTTTTTAAGTTTTTATTAAATAAAATAGCAATATTTACGATTATGACCCAACGCTGTGTTCTCGGTAGTCTATGAGAAATTAGGGCGTTACATATTTTTAAGAAAAAAAATGAGGTTTTCCACTACAAGAATTTCATACATTAGCGGCAGGGGACTCCGCCGCTAATAACCCGCGCCAAATTGTTTATCTCTAATAATCATTATTAGCGGCGGACTGACACACCCGCCACTAATAATATAATATTAGCAGCGGGTATTAGCGACGGAGCCCGCCGCTAATACATGTGTCCGATTCAGTATTATTAACCGCGGGGTCCGCCGCTAATATTGTTTTTATAATATATTTTAAAATTTATTTGAAATAAATTAATAAATTAATATTTATTAAATTTAATTATTTTTAAAAATAATTCATAATATAATTTAACAAAAATAAGCATTTAATTAATTTAAACAAAACTAACATTAAAATTAATGTGAATAGTTTTAATATTTATCAACCTAGCAAATATCGCTATTTTCATTAAAAATAAATACAATATTAATTTAGTCCAAATACATAAACTAGTAACTAAATAAAATCATTAAGATTAATATTGAAATTTTCCTCATCTTCAACATTTTGGTGTGGCTGTGAGGACGACGGCTGTGGCGGTGGCTGTGGCGGTGGTTGTTGCGGTGAGGGTGACGACTGTGGTTGTGGCTGTGGCGGTGAAGGAATATAAGGTGGCCGTGATGATTGTCTGAGCGTGAGGTCCCCAAACTGATCTCGAGGCTGTGGCTGCGACCCGCCCCCAAACTCACCATATCTCCATACGGTTGCTACGACGAACCTCTAACCTCCCCATATCTAACATTAGGTAGCAGAGGCTGCATCGATCCTCCTTGAAAATCGGTAAGGCTAAAATATAGTGGAGGAGTCTGGGAAGAGCATCCAAAAATGTATTGGTTTTGATACTAAGGAGGTTGTTGCGACGACACATGTGGCAGATACGGTGGGTGAGGCTGGTACAGTTGTTGTGGTGGATACTGTGAAGGAGGCTGGTACTGCTACTGTGAAGGAGGCTGGTACTGCTATTGTGGTGGTGTATGAAGGTTAGGATTGGCAGTGTTACTCTGAGAAGACGAACCTTGGGTCATACAGTTTACTGTGTTGCTCAGGTACCACAGATTGAAACGTCTCACGAATTGCCTTCATCATCAGAGCCATATAAGGCATATCTTCATTAGGCATACCAGCAGTATTTTCTTGGGACTGACTTTGATCTGTAGAGCTAGAGGATGTCTTTCTTGCCTTCCCTTTCGCCCTATAATCCACTCCTCTTTGGTAGTCAGATCTCTCCCCGAGTACTTTACTTAGTATCTCGTATTGATCGACCGGGGATGAATCAACGCCAGATACATTTAGAGATGCCTCACTCTGCTGTTTACTTTGCCTCTCAAGCTGTGACCTCTGAACCTCTGCCACCATTTTTTCCCGTATAAAGATAACATTATGAAAAAAAATTAGAAACAAGAAAACAATACTATTCACTTACATAATCTTGTTGAGCTGCCTCATTGACAAAAGATTTTGTCGATTTTCTCATATGAGCATCCCTCCAAGTATCAACAACATGCGCATCTGGGTTCTCCTATACAAATGTAAACAAAATGTTTCAGAATGTGTTATTTTATAAAATTAAATTAACATTTTCACTTACATATTGGTGACGCTTAGCTGCTAACGACTCTGCGCCTTGTGTTTTTACATACTTCATTTGTTTTCTGTTTGCTTGATTTTTAGCGGAACGAGCCAAAAATCTTTCGCTCAAAAACATTTCAAAAATATTCTGCCAAGCCTCCTTAGTGCAATGGTCAGGTGGCTTAGAGAGGACATTCTCCAAATCTTCTGGTCCATCATAATGATTTTTGAAGTGTCTATGTCTATTGTTCTTTTTCTCGCGATATCTTTTGCCCATCTCCTTGTTGACAGTTTCCAGAACTGACTCACGTTGTGGATGACCGTCTATATTATAGTAATACTGCATTAAGAAAAAAAATTAGATAACTTTGTAAATAATGGAAATAAATAATGAAAAGTACAAGATTTGTAATTTTTTTACCCTTATACGATCAAGCACTTGATCCTTAAACTGTTGAGGTACATCAGCAAAATCCAAATAATGTCTCGGGCACAAAATGGTAACTAGAGTGCCCAACATGCGAATAAAAGCTTGATCCTCCTGCCCAACCACTTTGTTGGTCACAGGATCAAGCTCTAGATCCAATGGATTCCCAGCTTTTTTCCTTCGTTCTTCAAGAACATTATTACTAGCAAGGCCACGTCCTTTTCTTCTTGTCGGCGGGGCTTTAAAATTTATTAACAATAATCAGTATTAGTATTGATGTTATATTTATCTAACAATATAATTTCTAAAAATAATTTTGATATGCAATATTTAACCTGACTCGCAAGATGATGGTACCCTAGAAGGATTTGGCGGGTCCTGACCCCCACCATCTCCGCCGTGATAAGTAGCTATATCAGCTGACATTATACTTCAGTTTAAAATTTATTAGTTAGTAATTAGCTTTAAAATAGAAGTATATCACATTGAATTCATAATAATAATTACAAAAAAAAACTTGATTATATTTAAATATATAGTTCTATTACACAAATAGAAAAATCTAAACAGAGTAATCACTATCATTTCCATCAGTAATCGGAGACACATTTTCATCTTCACAAAGCTCAACTAACAATTCATCCTCTGTATCTGCAACTTCCTCATGTTCTAACATATCAGCTTTGTCATCACCCTCTTCATCAGCTCCAACATATGCAACAGGTTGATCAGATTACATAATCAACTCTCCGAGGTCCACAGTCAACACAAAAATTTGATGAACTTGTTTCATGTACAACATCAATAACATCATTAACCTCATAAGAATTGTCCTTAATGTCCCAAATCTGTCGATGATTCACATCTTCTACAACTTTCCAATCACGACCTCTAAGTAAATCATCGAGATAAAAAACTTGCTTAGCTTGAGTAGCAAGTATGTACGGCTCATCTTTGTACCATTCACCATTGACGTTTATACTAGTGATATTATTTTCAATGACTGTTTTCTTCATTCTTGGATTTGTATTAAACCATTTGCACCGAAATAATGCCACTGAATATGCACCAGTGAAAGAAAGTGTCACTACTTCTTCAAGCGTGCCGTAATAATTAAAACCTTCTATTCCGGCAACAGACACTCCACTATTCTGTGTGGTGCGCTTTTTGTCTCGGTCGCGTGCAATAAATCAAACACCATTGACTATAAAACCTTGGTAAAAGGTTGACAAATGATCTGACCCAGATACTAAAGCTAACAGTTTATCACCATTTTCCAAAGACCCAAGCTTGTGCAAGTCATATATCTAAATACATAAAATGATATTAGATTCACAAAATATATCATTAATAAAATCACTGTTCAAAGTTCAAAGCTACCTTTATATGAAACCACGAACGAAATTTTTTCCTATGCAAACGATCATGATCACCATCTGGGTATTTTTGTTTAATCTCTTGTAGGTGTTTGCTGTTTGTTATACCCAGATTTCGAGCCATGAGGATTGTGACCTCGAAAGCTGGATTCATAATGAATGAACTCGTAAAACCTGGAATATGTTCGAAATCTAAACAACGAGCCTGCGAAGCAAAGACGACTTCGAAGATGGTAACCTCGAAATCCTCACGAGCTCGAAGGGTAGGCCCCGAGGTGCATCTGTTCTCTGGGATGACCTCGGGTCAGGGGCTCCGAGCCTGACGCGAGTAGAGCTCAAAGTCGTGTGGCCTCGGGAGATGTTATAGTTCGAAAGCCAATAGGAAACCTGGGGGAATAGGGTCTTGGTGATATAGGATAATAACTTGGAATATCCTAATGAGTCATCTATAAGAGACGCGATCTACATTTATTACTGTAAATCCCCTACAATCAAGGGATATTATTTGATCAGTTATACGCCCCCTGGTCTTCAGGGGACGTTTCCTTTTATATCGGATTACAGGCATAGAATGCCATTTAATTTATTTGCATATAAAGAGTAACTACCCGAAATATGTGGGATAGTATTCTGAAATCTTCTCTATAAATAGAGAAGTCATGCACCATTGTAAAGGACCGAATTTTTGTGATCTTGAGAGAAAACTCTGAAGAATTCATCCTTGAAGAATTTTCAGAGATCATCTTGAGTTTAATAACAAAGACTCGTGGACTAGGTAGATTTAACTACTGAACCATGTAAAAAATTGTGTTTGTATTATCATATTTTTATTGGCCATTACTGATTATTGTTTACGTGCTCTTCTTTCACTGTTCACGAAAAACGACGTCAACAGTTTGGTGCTTTCATTGAGAGCATTAAGCATCCATCCCTGAGTAAGTCATGGACACTAATAATCAGAACACTCTTGAAGAGAATTACCCAAGACGTCCTGGGAAACAACCAATGGAAAACCCAGATGTCGAAGAAAGAAGTGGATCTTCCGATTCTCGGGGACCACCTGCTCCACCAAGGGATGAGGATATGTATTACAATCCTGAGCGGTATGTTCCCATTGTGGAACTTGAGAACCGACAACTGAAACAGCAGTTGGCAGAGGCCAACAAACGGAATGAGGAGTTGGCAAAGATAGTCGCAGAGGTGCAGGTGGCTTAGCCCCCGCCTCCGCGTGAAAACCAAGCCCCTCCTCCAAGGGACGTACACGTTCCTCCCCGTAGACCCCATGGGCACCCACGGAAAGATGGTGCCACGAGAAGGCCGGCTCAACCTCCGGCACCAGCAGAGCCATCCGCTCCCCCTAGGCCCCAAAGAAGTACTCGGGCTAGGGCCCCAGTTAATCCACCTATGGAAGTACCTGCGGGAACTGAGAACAACTGAGCCCCTGCAGAGGCTTGGACTCAAATCCCTGGGAGCGCACCAAATGCAACCAACCCATCTCGGGAAAACTCCGGACCGTCTAGGCCGCAAAATGGGTGGCAGCCACCGTCACCCATACGGTTCCCTCCATCACCAATAAGATATCCTTCGCCCCCTCGCAGGAATTCACAACCAGTTCGAGATCAGAGCGAAAGGCGTGCGGGAGGGAGACAAGGAAACAGGGAAGCTTTCCAAGAGCAGAGAGGCACCCCATCAGAAAGAAGTCAAACATCCCGGTCTCACATGGCGGAGATGAGGCGGCATGGAAGAAATCCATCTCGAAATAACTATGCGACGAGTTTTACCAGCGACAAATCTGGAGATACCAGGTAGGTCAACAAGCATGACCGAGGTCGTAAGAATACTAGAAGCCACATAAATCTCCCCGGCCTGCGAGAACACCTGAATCAGGGTCGGGGTAATGTTGACCCGATAAATCCGGACCTAAGGGATCGCTTGAATAGGCGTAAAGATCCCTTATGGAGGCGCGAGCCTGGAATTGTGATCGATGACAACCGATTCCAGATAGTACCTCTCGCGGACCCAGTCCAAGAAAGAATTCATCAGCTTGAAAAGGCCTTTAGGCTTTTGAAAAATGAGCAAGAGCACGATCGATATGAAGACTCTGACGAGGAGCTCGAGCCGTTTGCTCCCCATATTTCCAACACTCCATTTCCCCAAGGGTTTCAGATCCCCCACGTCCCAACGTTTGAAGGAAAGACCGACCTGTACAGTCATCTGAGTACGTTCAACACCATAATGAGAGCCAACAACGTGGGTTACGAGCTCAGATGCATGTTGTTTCCAGCATCATTGACGGGACTGGCCAAAAGCTGGTTCGAAAAATATAAGAGACACTCAATAACTTCTTGGGAGTAGCTGTCTAAAGACTTTAAGAAGCAGTTCAGAGCCATGATGGGGGTTAGACCAGAGGCATTCAACCCTAATTAACGTTCGGCAACAACCGGGCGAAACGTTAAAAAGTTGCCTAACAAGATTTAATCTGGAAGTCGCCCGAGCTCGGAACGTAGATGACAGTGGACACCTAATGGCTGTCCAAGCCGGAGTAATGTCAGTGAGTGCCCTCTGGGATGACATGCAAAGAAAACCGGTGAGGTCCATAACCGAGTTTAACAGACGGGCGCAGAGGTTTGTCAATGTAGAGGAAGCGAGGTCAACACTTAATGTGACTTCCCAGCCCGAAACTACAACGAAAAACGTCAACTCTGCCTCAACCTTGGTGGATCCAGTAGCTGGAAAGCCTGTTGTGGAAAACCCCTCCAAGAGGAAAAAGAACGAAGGGAGTAACCCCGAAGCCGAGGGAGGAAAGAAAAAGAAAGGGGAGAGATATTTCTCTGTGTACAGAGTGTACATCGAGCTCAACGAGTCTCGGGAGAACATATACCTGGCCAATGAAAACCAGGTCCCCTTTAGGCGCCCGGACCCGATGAGAAATCAAAAGTCCAAGAGGGACTCCATTAAGTATTGCCGATTTCACAGGGACACCGGACATACTACCGATGAATGTCGACAACTGAAAGACAAGATCGAAGGATTGATCTCGAGAGGTTACTTCAGACAATATGTCAAAAACTAGAGTACTAGTCAGGTGGCCCACCCACACAAAACAATAATTCTCGAGCTCGGGAAGAGGAAAGGCCCCCGCTGATAGATGGAGAGGATGTAATAACCATCTTGGGAGGACCTCATCCCGCAGGAATGGGCAGGAACGCCCAAAAGAGATACGTTAACGAGCTGAAAACTGGGGATGGGTCTCCCTATGTACCCGAACCTAGGGCTCCAAAAAGCCAAAGGATTGAAACACAACCAATAACCTTCACTGAGGAAGACGCATCCCATGTCCAGTTTCCTCACCATGATCCGCTGGTCATCACTCTCCAGCTGGCCAATAAAAGGGTCCACCGAGTTCTCGTAGACAATGGGAGCTCAGTCAACATTCTCTATAAAGCAACCCTTGAGAAGATGGGACTCTCCCTTCACGACCTGAAAGCGTGTGCAACTACTTTATACGGCTTTTCAGGAGAAGGGACCACCTGCATGGGATCCATCAAGCTCCCCGTAACCTTGGGAGACTATCCAGTCTCGGCAACCAAGATGATGGAGTTTGTGGTAGTAGATCTACCATCAGCCTACAATGTGCTGCTCGGGAGACCCGCCCTAGTCGGGCTAGGGGCAGTCTCATCAGTAAGGCATCTGGCCCTTAAGTTCCCGACCCCTAGCGGCGTCGGAACATTAAAAGGAGATCAATTGGCTGGGAGGGAAAGCTACAGCATTTCCCTGAGAGGAAAGAAACAGACGAGCGCACAAACACTCGTCATTATTCAAGATAAAGACGGGACAGTCTTAAAAGTTGATGAAGAGATCGATCCAAGGGTTGAGGAGAAAGCTGACCTCGAACCCTTAGAAGAGCTTGAAGAAATTCAGCTCGAGGAAGCCGATCCCTCAAAAAAGGTGAAGGTTGGAAAACACCTCCAAGATGAGACGAAATAGCAACTAATTTTCTTTTTGACGAAGAACCAGGATGTCTTCATGTTGTCACATTCGGACATGGTGGGAATAAGTCCGAATATAGCAAGCCACGCACTGAATATAGACAAAAGCTTCCCTCCGAAGCAACAAAAGCGAAGACAGCTGGACGAAGATAGAAAGAAGGCACTAAAGGAGGAGGTTGATAGGTTGAAGGCAAACCGATTCATTAGGGATGCCTTTTACCCTAACTGGGTAGCCAATCTTGTGTGGGTCCCAAAACCCAATGGGACTTGGCGGACTTGTATTGACTATTTAAACCTCAACAAAGCTTGCCCGAAAGACTGTTTTCCGTTACCAAGGATTGACTAGCTTGTGGATGCCACAGCGGGGCATGGCCTGATGTCCTTCATGGATGCCTATTCTGGATATAACCAGATTCCCATGCATGCCCCCGACCAAGAACATACGAGCTTCATAACGGATAAGGGTCTATACTGTTACAATGTCATGCCATTCGGGCTCAAAAATGCGGGGGCCACATACTAGCGGGTCATGAACATGATGTTTTCATAACAAATAGGCAACAACATGGAGGTTTATGTTGACGAAATGCTTGTCAAATCTCAACTTAACGATAACCATGTTGATGACCTCGAAGAGTGCTTTGGCGTGCTCCAAAAGTATAACATGAAACTGAATCCTCAGAAGTGCACTTTCGGGGTATCATCAGGAAAATTCTTGGGCTTTATCATAAATGCTCATGGAATAGAAGCTAACCCCGACAAGATCAAGGCCCTGATTGACATGCCCGCACCTCGAAGACACAAGGATTTCCAAAGTTTGACCGGCAGGATGGCGGCCCTAAGTAGGTTCATTTCGAAGTCTACGGACCGTTGTCTCCCAGTTTTCAACCTTTTGAGAGGAGGAAAGAAATTTGAATGGACAGAGGAGTGTGAGCTGGCATTCCAGGAACTTAAAAAGCACCTCGCCGAACCCCCTTTCTTATCAAAACCAGAAACGGGAGAAATACTGTACCTATACCTTTCCACCACCGAACACGCAATAAGCGCAGTACTCGTTCGAGAAGAAGATAAGGTACAAGGACCCGTTTACTACATCAGTAAAAGATTACTGGGGGCAGAGTCAAGGTACCCCCTGATGGAGAAACTGGTGCTTAGTCTAATTCATTCGTCTTGTAAACTCCGCCCCTACTTACAAGCACATCCCATCCATGTGTTGACTGATCAACCACTTAGGCAAGTCTTGTCTAAACCAGAAGCTTCAGGTCGACTTCTTAAATGGGCTGTTGAGCTCGGACAGTTTGAGATCACCTACCACCCGAGGACGACCATTAAGGCACAGGCGTTGGCGGACTTTATAGTGGAATGTACTGCTATGACCAACGACGAAGTCATAACCCCGGCCCACGAGCTGTGGAAACTATACATCGATGGCTCATCCAATGAAAATGGATCGGGGGCAGGAATCATTTTGATTACCCCCGCAGGAAGCATATTTCATTCTTCCTTGAGATTCAACTTCAAGGCGTCGAATAATGAAGCCGAATACGAGGCTTTGCTGGCGGGGCTTCGTATAGCCAAGGAGCTCAAAGCTAAAGCAATACATTGCCACAGCGATTCCCAGCTCGTTGTTAACCAAATCCTAGGAGAATACCAGGCTCGTGGCACGAGAATGGCAGCTTATTTGGAGAAGGCAAAATCCGCATTGGAGTGTTTTGAATTTTATACAATCGAACAGGTCCCCTGAGAGCAGAACTCAAATGCAGATGCCTTAGCTCGGCTCGCCACATCCGCCGAAAATGAAGAACTGAACGTTGTGCCCATAGAACACCTATCGGCACCTAGAATTTACGAGCCAGAGGAGGAAGATGTGTGTATGATCGAAACAGAGCCTACTTGGATGACCCCAATAGTTGAATATCTCGAGAACGGAGTCCTTCCAAAAGATCGGAACCAGGCTCGAAAGTTAATGTATCAACTTCCCCGTTACACCATTTTGGACGGAAAGCTATATAGAAGGGGATATTCCATGCCATTACTTCGGTGCGTAACTCCACCCGAAGCTAAGAAGATCATGGAATTAATTCATGAAGGGTTCTGCAGAGATCACACAGGGGGGCATAGCCTATCCAAGAAGATCATACGCCAATGATATTTCTGGCCTACTATTAAAACGGATTCCTTTGAATACGTGAAGAAATGCGACAAATGCCAGAGATTCGCCACAATTCCCCGAGCTCCACCATCCGAGCTGACCATGTTGACTTCCCCATGGCCTTTCGCGGTATGGGGAATCGACCTCATAGGCTCCCTCCCCACTGGCAAAGGCGGAGTAAAATATGTTGTAGTCGTCGTGGATTACTTCACGAAGTGGACGGAGGCTGAACCATTGGCAACAATAACTTCAAAAAAGATCATTGATTTCGTGGTAAAAAACATCGTATGCCGATATGGGGTACCGAGGAAGATTGTATCCGACAACGGGGCCCAGTTCGATGGCGACTTGTTCACCAACTTTTGTGAAAAGAATGGCATAATAAAGAGTTTCTCGTCAGTAGCTCATCCTCAGGCGAATGGCCAGGTCGAGGCTGTGAACAAAACTCTCAAGAGTTCTCTAAAGAAAAAGTTGGAGGAGGCGAAGGGACGATGGCCCGAAGAATTGCCCCAAGTCCTATGGGGATATAGAACCACAGCTCGAACAACAACGGGGCATACCCCGTTCTCTTTAGCGTATGGTTGCAAGGCAATGTTGCCTATTGAGGTCGAAATCCCAACAATCCGAACTCAGATTTAAGACCAAAATTCAAACCACGCTCAGCTCGAGGAAACCTTAGACTTGATTGAAGAAAAGAGAGAAGAAGCTCAGCTGAGAAACGTTGTCTACCAGCAATGAGCTACCAGGTATTTCAACAAGAGGGTTCGAGATTGAAAGTTCGGAATGGGAGATCTGGTGTTGAGACGCGTATTTTTAGCAACACGAGATCCGGCAGCTGGTGTGCTCGGGCCGAATTGGGAAGGGCCATACCAGATAGAGTCAGTCATCCGGCCCAGAGTTTACAAGCTAGCAAGATTGGATGGGAGCCTGGTATCGCGAGCATGGAATGGCAAACACCTAAGACCTTACTACCAATAGTATAGGAAAAGTTTTGCCTGTAACCATGATTTTCTATCTGTATTAATTTTTCTGCTTTTGAATTTCATCAAATAAAGTTCTATTTCGTTCAATATGTTATCTCTTTTTATTTTTGCAATCTCTCTTAATTTAATAACCTGTGGTCACACTCAAAGGATATTAAAGGGGCATTATGGGTATATATACCATCAGCTTAAAAAATAAAATAACATGCACGAAAAACATAAAGTATTTGGATGTAACCAGATACGTGAGCTTAGATAGTTTGGACATAACCAAATTATCGAAAAACATAAAAGTATTTGGATATAACCAGATACACGAGCTTAGATAGTTTGGACATAACCAAAATTATAAAAAACATAAAAGTATTTGGATGTAATCAGATACGCGAGCTTAGATTGCTTGGACAACCAAATTATCAAAAGATAATAACGTTTGGATTTAACCAGATGTGCAAACTTAACAGGTTTGGAGCAAACCAGCCAAAACTAATCGACAATAAGTAGGAACCTAAACCTTCTTCGAGATAAGTCGAGATCGAGGCTAGAATATCTTAAAGGAAAATAGTTTCGAACTCTTAACCTTAGAGTGGTAACCGAGGACAAGAAAAAGTAACTAAGCAATAAGATATAACTAAACCATTCACATTACATACCATACAAGTAATTTCAGGTTCAAGGTAAAAGTAATATCCGACCTTGATGAATGACGAGATCGAAAGCGGATAATTCGAGCAAGCGATGCATGAATGCATCGAGTCTCGAGCCTAAATCCAAACTATGTTTGTATGAATAAATAAACATAAATGATTCATCAATATAAAATGTGCAAAATATTTCGAGCCAAGAAATGAAAAGCATAAATAAGTCAATATAAAAAGAAATTGTATCAGCCCTGTGGGCATAAATTAAAGTAATTACAAAACTAAGGGGACACAGCCCCAAGATAAGATTTCCCCGAGATCAGATTCAAGAAGGAGGAGTCTCCTTGGCCTTCTCAGCATCAGCAGCACTGGACCCCTCAGGACGAATAGCATGACTATCCTTCTGAGCTCCCTCGGAGGCGGCCTCCCGAGCAGCCTCTTTCGCCTCAAGCCAAGCATTCCACTTATCAAGAAGCTTCGCCTCGTGAGGGCCTAAGAAGCTGGTATCCAGGTCTTCGTTGTTGGCCCACATTCTGTACATGGCCGAATCAACCGCCTGGTCCTTCTTCTCTTTATACTCAGCAAGGAGGCAAGCCTTTTCACCCTCAATAATATCAAAGGTGGCGGCCTTTTCTTCTTCGAGCTTTTTGTTGGCCTCTTGGAGCTGAGCGTTCTCCTTCTGAAGTTCTGCGAGCTTGGAATTCTCCTTCTCAAGCTCCTCGAGCCTGGCTTTCAACTTCCCAAGCTCGGATGCCTTGGCCTCAAGCTCCTTAGCTCCTGCCTCAAGCTTTGCATTTGCTGCCTTCAGGTCATCACTTGCTTTGAGGTGGAGATCCTTCACCTCCTGAGCATAAGACTTGCTTGAATGGATCTCATTGTTTAACTTATAGTTGAGCTGGGCAGTAAAGGTAAGAGACTGGCAAAAGAAGAAATCGTCATTAGCGCCAGGTCTGTGTAATTATAACTAAGAAGTAGAAGAAAACTTACCGCAGCAGCGAGCTCGATACTCTTCTCATAGAGGGCAGTGCAGTCTCGGGCATTGTTCAAGTATTGCCATTGAGGAGCTTCGAGACTGCTAAAGCTCTGGCCGATTCGGGACATAACATCTGAGCCCAGCGTAGACCCATGGGACCCAGCTGCATTGTCAATTACATACTCCTCCATGTGAGTAGAAACTGACAGCTTGTGAGTCCGAGAAGCAGAAGGCTTTCTAGGAGGTGGACCAAGTGTCGGCCGAACCACTACAGGAAGTTGGGGCTCGGTCATGATAGAGGCATTGACCTGCGAAGTCAGTGCCACGGTTGAGGCACCGACCTGCAAAGACGACGCCATGATGGAACTGGTAACAGGCGGAGTTGGGGGAGGAGGTGTCTTCTCGGTCCTCTTGGGGACTTTGGCAGGCCGGTCCACCTTTCGCGACCCCGCCCTGGGACGCTTGCTCCTTTTGGCGACCACTCTCGATGATGTTGTCGAGGTCGGAGTCCATCTTGCCTGTACAGTCACACCACAATGTGAATCATAACAAAAAGAGGGAATAGTATATAAGGTGATTCAAAATCGCATAGATATACAAAGCAATGATAGAAGAAACCTAACTGGAACTCCCCCCCGAGCTCGAGCTCGGGGACCATGAAATTCCCCCATCTTCAGAAGAGGCGGGGGGAGTACCTTCCCTATAGGTGGTCGTCAACCTCGAAAGGTCCCTATAATCATTGGTCCCATATTGGATGGCTATCCCATCCCACACCTCGTTTAGACTGTACATGGTGTCATACTTCCCGAGCCAACTATCAAACCTATGAACTCGGTCATCTACCCAAGTCCATATGTAGAAGTGGTCTCTATCATCCAGGCATAAAACTAACCTATCGGGTTTATGTTTTAAGAAGGTGGGGGACCACATTCTCGAGCTAAGGATGACTTTACCTTCTTCATCCGAGTCTGAGCTCGAGGCTTCATCATTAGCCTCATTCCCTGATGGTCGGCTCCTTCGGCGAGCTGGAGGTCGAGGCCTCACCTCTCTCCTCGGGGGAAGGATGCCTGTGGGTAAAGGCACCTGCTCCCAATGATCATACTTCTTGTTGGACCAGTGCGAGGTGGACTGGCCATCTCCCAAAAGCCCGCAAGCTCGGAGCTTACCCTCATGTAAGAGGTACGAGAGAGACCTCCGGCCGTAAGGGAGTTGGAGCAGGGTCTCTCTATGCTCCTTCATCGTGATGTCGGGGGTAGGACGGTGAAAATTGGCTGGAAATAAGACACATTTTAACTAAGTACAAACCTACAAAACAAAGCCCGAGCACAGAGATAAAGAAAGCTGGAATACTTACGAATCCGTCTGAATGAGTAGCATCGAGACGGGGACAAACCATCTGTCCAGAAGAAAGCTTTCTTAAATTCTGGCGGATGGTTAGGGAGGTCCTTGAAGACTTTTTTTTCTTTGGGATAGCTCGAGAGATAGTAGAAGCCGTCTCCTCCCCGAGCTCGAGAGGGGTTGCTTTTCAGACAAAAGAGATATAAAATCTCCTGTGGTGAAGGTCCTTCCCACTTCAGCTCGTGGTATAACGACCTTAGGGCTAACAGGACCCTGTAAGAATTGGTGTTGAGATGGAACGGGGCCAACCCAACAAAGTCCGTGAAGTCCTTGAAGAAAGACTTCAAAGGCAGTAGCGCTCCTGCCTTCATGTGTTCCTGGCTCCATGCCGCATACCTCAGCTTACTGTCAGGATTTTCAGTCCCTGGAGCATGGCAGCTTCGTTCACTAGAGGTTGGAGCTCGACATCTCAAGGAGCTTGACAGCCTAAGGCCATGTAATGCCAAGATGTTAGTTACCTGAATTATTGAGGTGACCGAGCTCCAGTAGTGCTCGGCCTCAAAGAATTCTCTCCTCGGCTGCGAGGAAGAAGGCTCCCCCATCAATGAAAATTGGAGTTCTCCTGGACTATACGCGATGGTGACCTTTAATGCGGGGTCGAGGGGGATCGGCCTAGGCCCTGAATTGGACTCTGAATAAAGGGCCTCCCGAAGAGTTCTCCACTTCTTTTCTATGACCTCGTCAATTTGGCGGCGATAATGAGCTTTGATATCCTCCTGCTCATGCTCGAGATCGTACTCGTGAATCAGACGTTGATTCAGAGCAGACAACGACTCTGGGCTCGGGGTTTTTGGCGAGTAAGGGATTGCCAGCAACGACCCCCACCGTCTTTCCAGATCTGTGACATCTAGCGAGAAAGAAAAAATGGTAAGGGCCATGCATGCAAGGGTTCAAGAATTACGAGCTTGACAGGATAAGCTCGGAGAATGCTTAAGAATGCAACGAGCTCGAAACTAAGACTCCGATTGAGTCAGAACGTGTATTCCACGAGAAAAAGGAGGAGAGTGGGCAATTTTTTTTTTTAAAATCCCAAAAATCAGGGGAAAAAAAGTGGCGGTTATCCAGAAAAGGTAATCTTGGGTATCGTGCGTTTTTTAAGGTCAAGGTTTTATACCCGATATCTTGGTGTACAAGAAATGTCTTTTAAAATTTTAAAACCTAGAAAAAAGAGATCTTGCTCAAACACCAAAACTGGGTATGGTACCAGTGGTTTAAACCTAGTATGGAGACTTAAACGTGAAAGCCTATCGGTCAAAAATTCCCTAACGTATCGTACTAAGAAAATAAACTAGTACATTCACAGAAATAACAAGAACAATATGAACAGAAACTGGCATAAAGGAAAATGAAAAGACAATCGGACACTTACACAAGGATGGCGATTGCAGAGAAATCTTCGATTGAAGGAGAGGCTGCAGGTATGAGCACACGGTCTCGAACAGACTGACGGTCCTCAGTTTCTTTGGTTGAGAAAACATGCACAAGCAAGAAGTTCCAAGGGAGAGTTTTCTGGTTTTCTTTTTGTTCTTTCCTTTGATGAACGAAAAATAGAAGGAAGACGAAGAATGAGGTCTTATATATAGATGGAAAAATGGAGTTAATCTGAGCCAGTGAATAAAACCCTTGCAAAATCCAATGGATAGAGTTTAATGATATGATGGTACCAGAAAGGTGGCAGACGAACGATCGTGGGCATATTTCCAAGGTACTCGAGTACCCTGAGTGGGCAATACCCAACTGGCACGTGCCCATTCTCAAGTATGTGACGGTACGGTTCCCGAAGAAGGTAGTTCAAAAGTTTCCTTCTCATAGGATTCGAACAAATACTTTTGAGGGGGCAAGATGTTATACCCAGATTTCGAGCCATGAGGATTGTGACCTCGAAAGCTGGATTCATAATGAATGAACTCGTAAAGTCTGGAATATGTTCGAAATCTAAACAACGAGCCTGCGAAGCAAAGACGACTTCGAAGATGGTAACCTCAAAATCCTCATGAGCTCGAAGGGTAGGCCCCGAGGTGCATCTGTTCTCTGGGATGACCTTGGGTCAGGGGCTCCGAGCCTGACACGTGTACGAGCTTGAAGTCGTGTGGCCTCGGGAGATGTTATAGTTCGAAAGCCAATAGGAAACATGGGGGAATAGGGTCTTGGTGATATAGGATAATAACTTGGAATATCCTAATGAGTCATCTATAAGAGACGCGATCTACATTTATTACTGTAAATCCCCTACAATCAAGGGATATTATTTGATTAGTTATACGCCCCCTGGTCTTCAGGGGACGTTTCCTTTTATATCGGATTACAGGCATATAATGCCATTTAATTTATTTGCATATAAAGAGTAACTACCCGAAATATGTGGGATAGTATTCTGAAATCTTCTCTATAAATAGAGAAGTCATGCACCATTGTAAAGGACCGAATTTTTGTGATCTTGAGAGAAAACTCTGAAGAATTCATCCTTGAAGAATTTTCAGAGATCATCTTGAGTTTAATAACAAAGACTCGTGGACTAGGTAGATTTAACTGCTGAACCACGTAAAAAATCTTGTTTGTATTATCATATTTTTATTGGCCATTACTGATTATTGTTTACGTGATCTTCTTTCACTGTTGACGAAAAACGGCGTCAGCACTGTTAATTAGAATAGTGTTACGATTCTTGATAACAAAAAACTGATAATAACCACACATGTTCTTATTTATAATAGGATAAACTTACTCTAAATAAGGCTCAATTTCAGGAGAATTCTCAAGTATGAACCACTCAGCTATTTCACTAGTATTATGATTGAGAGGCTTCAAAGTTCCCTTTGTGAGTGGACGACATTGAGATTGGAAAACTGTAAGGTTTCGTGGGATATAACTTGCATCTTCATTTCGATCAAGACGGTTAAATCTTGTTTCAATGTCTTTGAAATACATTGAACAAAAGGTCAAAGCCTCATCTGCAACATAGCCTTCGGCGATCGACCCTTCAGGGCGAGCTTTATTTCCCACATAATTCTTTAATTTTTTCATGTACCTTTCAAAAGGATACATCCACCTCATAAATACCGGGCCACCCAATATTGCTTCTTCTAGCAAATGTAATACCAAATGAATCATTATGTCAAAAAAAGATGGAGGAAAAATCAACTCCATCTTGCACAATATCTGAAGAAGATCATTTTGTGCTTCCTCCATATCTTTAACATTTAAAGTCCTCGAACATATTTGCCTGAAGAAATTGCACAATTATGCAATAGTGGTCGATATAGATTTTGGAAGAAACTTGCGAACACCGAGAGAAAGTAATCGTTGCATTATCACATGACAATCGTGCTGACTTCAACCCAAGAATATTTGTATCATTCTCTGACACTTTCTTCTTCAAATTTGAACAAAAGCCATCTGGAAATCTAACTCCTTTTATAAACTGACAAAACTGTTGCCTCTGCGCCGGAGTTAACACATAAGGAGCGTGCGGCTTCATCAGCTTCCCATTCTCATCTTCATAAATCCACAATGATTCTCTCACACCCATCTTTTTCAAATCATGTCATTAGTGGTGTCCTTAGATTTATCATTGTCTAAGATGGTGCCAAGGATACTATCACACACATTCTTCTCAACATGCATGACATTTATATTGTATTTTAATTTGTTTGTACACCAATACTCAAGCTCGTAAAAAATACTTGTTTTCCTCCAAGTACCTTCATCTACTCCTCTTTTACGTTTCACACCCCCAAACTGGACATGTTTTCCTGGAACTTGCGCTGCAAGAGCATCAAGTTGTTCTAGTATATCCTCACAAGTAAACCATCTCGGAGGACGTCTTCTCTCAACTTCTCCATCGAACTCTTTGTCTTTTCTCATTCGATGAGTACTTGGCAAGAATCTTCTGTGACCAACGTAAGATGTCTTACCGATCACTCGGATGGAAGTTGTGTCCTCATTACACGTAGGACAAGCATTGTATCCCTGACCACTCCATCCAGACAAACTACTGCGAGCTGGAAAATCGTTCACTGTCCACAAAAGGGCTGCCCGCATCTTGAACATCCTGTTGGTCGTACTATCTTTTGTATCAACTCCGTTAACCCACAGATCCTTCAACTCATCCACCAATGGTCTCAGAAATACATTCATGTCCTTACCGGGTGATTTTGGCCCAGGAATAATGAGGGTCAACATGAAATAATTGTCTTTCATGCACAACCAAGGTGGCAGATTATAGTTTGCCAACACCACAGGCCACATGCTGTATGCAAGGTTCATGTTGCCAAATGGATTAAATCCATCAGCAGCTAATCCCAGATGAACATTTCTTAGATCCCTTGAAAAATCAGGATGCTTGGCATCAAAGTCCTTCCACGCAGAGCCGTCCACCGGGTGTCGCATCACCCCTTCATCTTTTGATTTCCCGGCGTGATGTCATTTCATGTGTTTTGCTGTAATCCTTGAACTGTATAATCTTTTCAACCGAGGGGTCAATGGAAAGTAACGCATCACCTTGTGTGTCACTTTTTTTTCCTTTCGTCATTTTGGAAGTAATCCATCTACTACTTCCGCATACTGGACATGTCTCTTTAGATGCATGCTCATTGTAAAATAAGCAGCAATCACACTGACACACATGAATGGACTCATATCCCAACCCTAATTTTTTCAATCTCTTTTTCGCCTCGTAGTACAATCCGGGGATTTTGTTTTCCTTAGGAAATGCAAGCTTTAATAACTTCAGCAATTCATCAAATATGTTGTTAGGCATCTTCCCTCTAACTTTTAGATGCAATAAATTTGCTAAAAAGTTTATGGATGAAATCCAATCACATCGAAGATACAACTCCCTTCAATCTCCTCAAATAACTCATCATAATACTGACTCCCACCGGGATCCCTTTCTACTTCCTTAGTTGTCGGTAAAAGGAAGTCTTCCTCAACGTGGATCATCTCATCATCTTCATTCTCATCAACCACCTCATCAGCAACAATTTCTTCCACCTCACCATGAAAAATCCACTTATCATAAGCTTGATGAAAACCCCTATCGAATACGTGTGCCCGAACTACATCTAAAGATTCAAATATATTATTATTGCATCTCAAACACGGGCACCTAATTCTTCCATCAGAATCTTTATGTTCCGACGCCATCCTCAAAAAAGCTTGCAGACCATTCCAATATTCTTGACAACCATGATTTCTCAATGTTGTCTGAGTCTTGTCAATCGCCATCTAAAGTGTTATAAGAGTGTGAGTTTTAGTAATGTGAATAGAAATGGATAACAAAGGAGATTTGTTATCATTTTTGAAATCTTATGCAATATTATAATATCTTATGCTATTTTATGATGTTTTATTAGATAATGTTATTTAATTAATTAAATTATTAAAAATTAATCAAAAAATAAATTATTATTTATATAATTATTTATTCTTAATTTTTTAAACTTTTATTAAATATAATTATCAATTTCTATATTCATGTAATTTATAACTATTTAATATTAGATAATGTTATTCAATAAACAAATTAAATTAAATTATTTAATTAGATAATATTATATCAAACTTTTATTATTTAATTAATTAAATTATTAAAAATTAATCAAAAAATAAATTAATATTTATATAATTATTTATTCTTAATTTTTTAAACTTTTATTAAATATAATTGTTGACGCCGTTTTTCGTCAAACAGTGAAAGAAGAGCATGTAAACAATAACTGAAAGTGGCCAATTGAAATAAAACAATGTAAACACACGATTTTTACGTGGTTCAGCAGTTAAATCTGCCTAGTCCACGAGTCTTTGTTATTAAACTCAAGATTATCTCTAGGAATTCTTTAAGAGTGAATTCTCCAGAGTTTTCTCTGAAGGATCAGAATTTTCGGTCCTTTACAATGGTGCATGGCCTCTCTATTTATAGAGAAGGCTAAAGAATAATATCCCACATATTTTGGGTAGTTACTCTTTTTGTATAAATAAAATTAATGGCTTTAAATGCCTATAATCAGATATAAAAGGAAACGTCCCCTGAAGACCAGGGGACGTATAACTGACCAAATAATATCCCATGATTCTAGGGGATTTACAATAATAAATGAGGATTACATCTCATATTTATAACACTTGTAGAATTTCAAGGTGGTTATCACGTATCTCTAAGGCTTTAGCCTCCCAGGTTTCCCGTCACCTTTCGAGCTGGAGACATCTTCCGAGGTCATATGGCTTTCGAGATCGTATGTGCGTCGAGCTCGGGACCCCTGACCCGAGGTCATCCCTGGAGATGAATGCTTCCCCGGAGCTATCTTTCGAGATCATGAATACTTCGAGGTCACCATACTCGAGGTTGTCTATGTCCTGCGGGCTCGACATGCAATCCTGGAGCATGTTTCCAACCTTATGAGTCTACTTACTTGCGAATTCCAACTTTCGAGGTCATATTTTGCATAGCTCGAAATCTGGGTGTAACAATAATTATCAATTTCTATATTCATGTAATTTATAACTATTTAATATTAGATAATGTTATTCAATAAACAAATTAAATTAAATTATTTAGTTAGATAATATTATATCAAACTTTTATTATTTAATTAATTAAACTAATAAAAAATAATTAAAAATAAATTATTATTTATTCATAATTTTTTAAAATTTTATTAAATATAATTATCAAATTTTATATTCATGTAATTAATATTAGATAATGTTATTCAATAAATTAATTAAATTATTTAATTAGATAATATTATATCAAACTTTTATTATTTAATTAATCAAATTAATTAAAAATAATTAAAAATACCCTTTTTGTTTATTGATAATTTTTAAATTTGTAATAATATTAATAATAATTTTACAAATTAATTATTGTTTGACTTTTAGACTAATCTATTTTTACAAATTATAATTATAATAATTTTACAAATTAATTATTGTTCTATTTTTGTGAAACATGTTCAATGCAAAGCAATTTTTTTTTTAAATAATGATGGACTTTAAACATTAACCACAAATTATGTGAGATAATTTTCTTTTCGATTTTAAAATGTCGCAAATAAAATACCAAATTTTTAAAAAGAAAATGTTTTAGAAATATGTGACATTGTTTTTGTAAAGAAGCCTTCTAAATTTTCAATAAATCGGAAAGCATTATCAGCATTCAAAAAACTATTCCAAATAAACAGAAACAAAAAACACAAAGCCAAAACAGAGAATTGTCCACATAATGTAAAAATGACAGATTCATCATTAAAAACTAATAACAAGTAACAACAATTCAGAAACAAAGTATCAAATATAAAATCTAAAATCAAAATAGATCAATGACTGTAGTCCAAAATATGGATATCAACATAAATCATAAAAAAAATACCTATGATAGCCAACCAAGACCAATCACAAAAGAGTCATTGCCATATATAAACAATAAAATACTGAAATGGAAAAATGGGTTGCATATATGATATAAAAATAATGGCAAGCATATATGATATAAAAAGTTAACAACATATATGAATAAATAAAAAGATAGCAGTAGCAGCTCATAGCTATCGACATATGACCATAAAAAATTGGCAAGAATATATGATATAACAACATAAATTAATTCCCAATTGAACTTGATTGTGTACGTTATAACTAGAACCAAATTTAAACAAATATAGCAGTACCTGTTTGTGGCTGGCACAGTCGTGTGTAGCAAAATGATGGAAACGACCAAAGAGAGAGAGTGGTGGAGATAGTGGTTCGACGGGGTTCTAGACCAAAAGAAAAACAATTGGTTACATATAACACAGAAAATTAAAGAAAAAAAACAAAATTAAATAACTACAATAAAAATTGGATACTTACACTTGCTGCTTCTCTGACCAGTCTGTGTACCAAAGGGAATGATCATAAGATAAAGAAGGGAATGGTGACAATGGCAGTCGGAGAAGACGGAGAAGTCGGAGAAGAAGAAAGGAGAACAGATGCAAAGAGGTGGTGCCAATTTGATTTGTATTCATAAGCATTAGCGGCGGGACCCGCCGCTATTAGTTTCTCCCGCCGCCATTAATATTATTAGCGGCAGGTAGCCCGCCTCTAATAAAAGGTGATTACCCGCCGCTGATACTATTAGCGGCGAATAGTCTGCCTCTAATATAGGTGATTATCCGCCGCTAATAAATTTAAAAAACTGTTCCCGTGCATTTATTTTGGAATATTAGCGGCGGAGCCTCCGCCGCTAATATATTTTTTAATATTTTTTAAATACTCACTTATTATTAGCGGCGGACCCCCAAGTCCGCTGCTAATATACTGTACATTACAGGCGGACTTCGTCCGCCGCTAATACTTACGCTGTTAATAGACTTTATTCTTGTAGTGTTCTTAAAAAAAATTAAATTAGTTTTAATAAAAAGGGCACAATTTGGTAGTGGTCAAAGTTTGGGGGGCAAAATTACTAATTATTCTATACATGGGAGTGCCACATTAACAGACCAAATGTCACATCATTAATCTGTTTGCCACCTAGGACAAAATTTAACATAAGTCCCATAATTCAGTAACGTGCATAGTTCGAGGGGAATTTTTAACATCGCGAATCATTCAGGGGGCATAATTTCATAGTTCGAGGGGGGGGGGGGGGATGCTATTAATTCAAAATAATTTGTTGCTAATTGCCAGTAAATTATATTATAGGTTTAATATGATATTATTCTAATAAGTGAGTTTAAGTTTAATTAAATTTTATTTAAGTTATAAAAAGTATGATTAATAATTATCATTTTAAAATATCTCAAAAATATCCTATTTTAATTTCTTTAATTATTTATTATTTTTAAATAATTATCATGGTAAAATATCTTATTTTAATTTTTTTAATTATTTATTTTATTTTATTTAAGTTTAAGTGTTTACAAACTACCGTTAAATATAATAATATTCTGTTAAATATAGGAATATTCCGTTAAAATCAAGAATTTTTGTTATCTATACTGTTGACGCCGTTTTTCGTCACCAGATAAAAGAAGAGAGCACGTAAACAATTAAAGACAATGGCCAAAAGAAACAAACGAATCAAACACACGGTTTTTTACGTGGTTCAGCAGTTAAATCTGCCTAGTCCACGAGTCTCTGTTATTAGCCTCAAGATTATCTCTGAACAATTCTTTAGCATGAATTCTCCAGAGTTTTCTCCCAAGGATCAGAATTTCGGTCCTTTACAATGGTGCATGGCTTCTCTATTTATAGAGAAGGATGCAGAATACTATCCCACATATTTTGGGTAGTTACTCTTTTGTGAATAAAAATAAATGGCTTTAAATGCCAATAATCAGATATAAAAGGAAACGTCCCCCAAAGATCAGGGGGCGTATAACTGAATAAATAATATCCCACAATTCTTGGGGATTTACATCAATTAATGAGGGTTACATCTCATAGTTATAATACTTGTAGATATTCAAGGTGGTTATAACGTATCTTCAAGGCTCCAGCATTTCAGGTTTCATGTCGTTGTGCGAGCCACTGACATCTCCCGAGCTAACGTTGCTTTCGAGATGGGATATCTCAAGACCCATGCTCCGAAGTTCCTGAAGATGAAGGTGTTCTCGGAGCTACCTTTCGAGATCGAGATCCTTTCGAGATCATATATCATACTTTGCAGGCTCGACTTACAATCCTAGATCACTCTAATCCTCACGAGACCATTTGCTGCGAACTCATCTTTCGAGGTCATATTTACTATGGCTCGAAATCTGGGTATAACTTCTTGCCCCCTCAAAAGTATTTGTTCGAATCCTAAGAGAAGGAAACTTTTGAACTACTCTTTCTGGGAACCATACCGTCACACTCTTGAAAATGGACACGTGCCAGATGGGTATTGCTCACTTTAGGTACTTGAGTACCTTGGGAACACGCCCACGATCGTTCGTCTGACAACTTTTTGGCGCCATCTTGTCACTGATCCCCATCCATTCGATCTGCTGAGGATTTTAATCAACGCTCCTGATTAATTTAGTTTTTCCACCTATATATACAAGACCCCCCTCTTCGTCTTCTTCTTCACGTTTGTTCATCATAAACAAGAAAAGAAAAAAAACCAGAAAACCAGACTCTCTTAAGAAGCTTCTGTCCTGCGCATGTTTTCTCGACCCAAGAAACAAAGAAATCCTGGTCTGTTCGAGTCAGTGAGTTCTTTCTTGCAACCTCTTCTCCAATCGACGATTTCGCTGCAATCACCATCACTGTGTAAGTACGCCATTTTTGTTGTTCTTTTTATACTGTATTTGCTGTGTATGCTAGTTTACGTTCTTAGCATAATAAGATAGGGGGTTTCGTTTCGATAGGCTTTCAAGTTTCCTAGTCTTTCCCTGCTGGATTTCGCATCACTGGTTTATATCTAGTTTTAACGTTTGAGCGAAGTTTCAACTTTCTGGGTTTTGAAAACTTTAGGCCATGTTTCTTGTACATTAAGTTTTTGGGTAAGAACCCTTGTCCTTGACAAATGCACGAAACCCGAGAATGCCCTTCCTGGCTAACCGCCACCTTTCTTTCCCTTGAATTTCGGGATTTTCAAAAGATCACCCACGCTCCTTTTCTTTCCTGTGGAACACACGCTCTGACTCTTTAGTAAGGGTCCCAATATTAAAATTTTTTTTTTGTTCCTAAATCCCCGAGCTCATACCATTGAGCTCGTGATTCTTGTATGCATGGCCCTCACCATTTTTTCTTTCTCGTTAGATGTCACAGAATCTGGAAAGACGGTGGGGGTCATTGCGAGCCATCCCTTACGAGCCTAAATCTCCGAGCCCAGAAACGATGTTCGCCCGAAATCAGCGTCGGATAAAAGAATACGAGCTTGCGCGCGAGCAAGAGGACATTCAAGCCCACTATCGCCGTCAGATAGACGAGGTCATCGAAAAGAAGAGAAGAGTTCTTCGGGAGGCCATCTACCCGGAGCCCAAGCCAGGACCTAGGCCAATCCCCCTCGACCCTGCGTTAAAAGTCACGGTTGCATATCATCCGGGGGAACTCCAATTTTCTTTAATGGCGGAGCCTTCATCTTCGCAGCATAGGAGGGAGATGTTCGAAGCTGAGTTCTAACAGAGCTCGGTTACCACCTCCGACCAAATAACTGACATCCTGGCCCTCCATGGCCTTAGTTCGTTGGACACATTGAAGTGTCGAGCTCCGACAAGGCATGAACGGAGCTGTTTCGCCCCTGGGGGTCGCGATTCCAGTGTGAAATACGCGGCCTGGAGCCAGGAACATATAAGGGCAGGAGCTTTGCTGCCCCTGAAGTCCTTTTTCAGAGACTTCATTGATTTCGTTGGGTTGGCTCCATTCCAACTCAACACCAATTCATACAGGGTGCTGTCTGCCCTGAGGTCCTTGTTCCATGAGCTGGGATGGACAGGGCCTTCACCCCAAGAGATTTTATATCTCTTTTTTTTGAAGAGTAATCCCTCCTGAGCTCGGGGAGGAGATGGTTTTTACTATCTTTCGAGCTACCCCAAAGAGACAAAGATCTTTGAAGATCTTCCGAACCACCCTCCTGACTTCAAGAAGGCTTTTTTCTGGACAGACGGTCTGTTCCCGTCTCGACACCGTTCGTTCAGGCGGATTCGTAAGTGTTCTCGTTACTTTCTATTTTTAAGCTCGGAATTTTAGCCCTAAAATCCATATTTAGTTGAAGTGTACCTCGTCTTTCAGCTAACTTTCAGCGTCCCACCCCTGACGAAACAATGAAGGAGCACAGAGAGGCCCTGCTCCGTCTCCCCTACGGCAGGAGGTCTCTCTCATTTCTATTACATGAGGACAAGCTACGAGCTTGTGGGTTGTTGGGACAGGGCCAGTCAACCTCTGACTGGTCCAGTAAAAAATATGAACGCTGGGAGGAAGTGACACTACCCACGGGCATCCTTCCTCCTAGGAGAGAAAGGAAAGCATCTCTCCCAATTCGCTCGAGAAGTCCGCGGTCGGGAAATGAGGCCAATGACGAAGCCTCGAGTTCGGACTCCGGTGGAGGTAAAACCCTTCCTACTTCGCGAATGTGGTCCCCCACTTTATTAAAACACAGGCCCAATAGACTAGTCTCGTGCCCACAGGATAGATACCACTTCTACATATGGAGTTGGGTAGATGACTGCGTCCATAGGTTTGATAGTGGGCTCGGGAAATACGACACTATGTACACCACGGACGAGGTGTGGAATGGGATAGCTGTGCAGTATGGGACCAATGATTATAGGGACCTTTCGAGGTTATCACCAACTTATAGGGAAGGCACTCCCCCCGCCTCTTCTGAAGACGGGGGAATTTCATGGTCCCCAAGCTCAAGCTCGGGGGAAAGTTCCAGTTAGGTTTTTTCTACCACCACTCTATACGTGATACTGAAGTAACTTGTACACCTCTTTTACTGACTCACTGTGTTGACTTGTGCAGGCGATATGGACTCTGACCTCGACGCCCTTATCGACAATGCGGGTGCCAAGAGGAGCAAACGCCCCAGGGCAAGGGGACTGAAAACCAGCCAGCCTGGGAAAGGCTCCAAGAGATCTAGGAAAACGCCTCCTCCTCCCCCGCCGGCTTCGAGCTCTGCTGCTGCGTCGACTGGCCAGACTAACGCCCCCACGACGATGCCATCCTCGCAGGCCGTCGTCTCTGCGGTGGCACCGGCCTCGCAGGCTGGTATCCCTGCCGTGGTCGAATCCCAACCTCCTGTGGCGGGTCAAACGTCTTCTGCTCAGCTTGCCAAGAGACCTCCTGCTTCTCGAGCTCAGAAGCTAACCATCTCCACCCATATGGACTCGTATGTGGTGGATAACGCTGCCGGACCTCATGGATCTACGCTGATTTCGGATGTCATGTCCCGGATCGGCCAGAGCTACGGCAGTTTCGAGGCTCCTCAGTGGCAGTGCCTAACTGGCACCCGAGACCGCATTGTCCTGTACGAGAAGAGTATCGAGCACACTGCCGCGGTAAGTATCCTTCTATATTCCTTTTGCTTACATTCATACTGTCTCGAGGCTAATGGTGGTTTCTTCCTTTTTTCAGGCTCTTGCTTTCACTGCCCAGCTCAATTACGAGCTGAACAATGAGATCCATTCGAGCAGGACTCTCGCCCAAGAGGAGAGGGACCTCCACCTTAGAGCGAATGATGATCTAAAGGCGGCGAATACTAAGCTCGAGGCAGTGGTTAAGGAGCGTGAGGAAATGGCCAAGGAGCTCGAAAAGCTGAAAACTGAACTCGAGGAGCAAAAGAAAGATAACATCCAGCTTTGGGAGACCAATAAGAAGCTCGAGGAAGACAAGACCGCCACCTTCGACCTTATAGAGGATGTCAAAGCTCGCCTTACTGCCAAGTACAAAGAAAAGAAGGAAACGGCGGTCGACTCAGCCATGTACCGGATGTGGGCTTATAACGAAGAGCTGGACACCAGCTTTTTGGGTCCCCACGAGGCGCCGTTCCTTGAGCGATGGAATGCTCGGCTCGAGAAGGAAGAGGCTGAACGGCTTGAGAAAGAGAAGGCTGAGCAGCTCGAGAAGGAAAAGGCTGCTCCGGGTACCGTTTCGGAGGAAGCTCAGGAGGATAGTCATGCTATTCGTCCTGAGGGGTCTGGTGCCACTGATGCTGAGAAGGCCAAGGAGACTCCTCTTCACTGAATCTGACCTCGGGGAGATCAGTTATCGGGGCTGCGTCCCCTTATGTAATTATTGTAATTTATGCCCATGGGGTTGATACATTTCTTTAACTAATTCTTTTACATGCTTTACATTTCTTGGCTCGAAATATTTTGCACATTTTTATAATTGATGAACCGGTTATGTTTATTTATGCATACAAACATAGTTTGGATTTAGGCTCGAAATTCGATGCATTCATGCATAGTTTATTCGAATTATCCGTTTCCGACCTCGTTACTTATCAAGGTCGGACATTACTTTAACCATGAACTGAAAAGTACTTATATGGCATGTACTATGAATGATTTGGTTAATCTTTTTTAGTTACTTTTCCTCATCCTCAGTATTTTGGCTCCGAGGTTAAGAGTTCGAAACTATGTTTCTATGATATTCCAGCCTCGACTTTGACTTATCTCGCAATAGGTTTAGGCTCCCATTTATCATCGATCGATAATTTGGCTGGTTTGTTCCAAACCTGTTAAGCTTGCACATCTGGTTAACTCCAAACGTTTTAGGTTTTTGGTAGTTCGGTTATATCCGAACTATCTAAGCCCGCGTATTTGGTTATATCCAAATACTTCGTATGTTTTTGATAACTCGGTTAAGTCCGAACTATCTAAGCTTGCTCGGTTAAGTCCGAACTATTTAACCTCGCTCGGTTAAGTCCGAACTATTTAAGCTCGCGTATTTGGTTATATCCAAATACTTTATGTATTTTTTATTTTTTAAGCTGGAGGTATGTATACCAATGATGCCCCCTTAATATCCTATGAGTGTGACCATAGGTTATTAAATTAAGAGAAATTGCAAAAATAAAAATAAATTACATGTGAAACAAAGTAGACATTTTATTTGATGAAATTCAAAAACGAACTAACATAGATAGAAAATCATGGTTACAGGCAACCCTTTTCCTATACTATTGATAATAAGGTCTAAGGTGTTCGCCATTCCATGCTCGTGGTATGAGGCTCCCATCTAATATCGCAAGTTTGTATACGCCAGGGCGGATGACTGATTCTATCTGGTATGGTCCTTCCCAGTTTGGCCCGAGTACTCCTGCTGCTGGATCTCGGGTTGCTAAGAATACGCGTCTCAATACCAGATCTCCTACTCCGAACTTTCGATCTCGAACCCTTTTATTGAAATATCTTGTGGTTCATTGCTGGTAAGCAGCATTTCTCAGCTGAGCCTCCTCCCTTTTTTCTTCGATCAAGTCTAGGGTTTCTTCGAGCTGAGTATGATTGGAACTTTGGTCGTAAATCTGAGTTCGAATCGTTGGAATTTCGACCTCAATGGGCAACATTGCCTCGCAGCCGTATGCTAGAGAAAATGGGGTATGTTCAGTTGATGTCCGAGCTGTAGTTCTATATCCCCAAAGGACTTGAGGTAATTCCTCAGGCCATCGTCCCTTTGCTTCTTCCAACTTTTTCTTCAATGAACTTTTGAGAGTTTTATTAACGGCTTCGACCTGACCATTCGCCTGAGGGTGAGCCACTGACGAAAAGCTCTTTATTAGACCATTCTTGTTACAAAAGTTGGTAAATAAGTCGCAATCAAACTGGGTTCCGTTGTCAGACACAATCTTTCTTGGCACTCCATATCGGCATACGATGTTCTTTACCACGAAATCTAGGATCTTCTTCGAAGTTATGGTCGCCAATGGTTCAGCCTCCGTCCATTTTGTGAAGTAATCAACCGCGACCACAGCATACTTTACTCCTCCTTTGCCAGTTGGGAGCGAGCCTATGAGGTCGATGCCCCATACCGCAAAAGGCCATGGGGATGTCAACATGGTCAGTTCGGAAGGTGGAGCTCGGGGTATCGTGGCGAATCTCTGGCATTTGTTGCACTTTTTCACGTACTCGAAAGAGTCCGTTTTAATGGTTGGCCAGAAATATTATTGGCGTATAATCTTCTTGGATAGGCTATGCCCCCCGGTATGGTCTCCGCAGAACCCTTCATGAATTTCTTCAATAATCTTCTTTGCCTCGGGAGGAGTTACACATCTGAGCAATGGCATGGAATACCCTCTTCTGTATAGCCTTCCGTCCAGGATGGTGTAACGAGGAAGTTGATACATTAGTTTCCGAGCCTGATTTCGATCTTTTGGAAGAATTCCATTTTCGAGATACTCAACTATCGGGCTCATCCAGGTCCGCTCTGTCTCGATCATACACACATCTTCCTCGTCAGGCTCAGTAATGCTGGGTGCTGACAGGTGTTCTACGGGTACAACATTCAGCTCCTCATTTTCGGCGGAGGTGGCGAGCCGAGCTAAGGCATCTGCATTTGAGTTTTGTTCTCGGGGAACCTGTTCGATTGCATAAAACTCAAAAAACTCTAATGCGGACTTTGCCTTCTCCAAATAAGCTGCCATTTTTGTGCCACGAGCCTGGTATTCTCCCAAGATTTGATTAACCATGAGCTGGGAGTCGCTGTAGCAATGTATAGCTTTGGCCTTGAGCTCTTTTGCTATTCGTAGTCCCGCAAGTAAAGCCTCGTACTCAGCTTCATTATTAGATGCTTTAAAGCCGAACCTTAACGCAGAGTGAAATTTGCTCCCTGCAGGAGTGATCAGAATAACTCCTGCCCCCGCTCCATTTTCATTTGACGACCCGTCGACATAAAGTTTCCACAGCTCGTGGGCCGTGGTTGCTACCTCGTCGTCGGCGATACCGGTGCACTCCACTATGAAATCCGCCAACGCTTGTGCCTTAATGGTCGTTCTCGGATGGTAGGTGATCTCGAACTGTCCGAGCTCAACAGCCCACTTTAGGAGTCGACCAGACGCCTCTGGTTTAGACAAGACTTGCCTTAGTGGTTGATCTGTTAGTACATGGATAGGATGTGCCTGAAAGTAAGGGCGGAGCTTGCGAGATGAGTGGATCAGACTGAGGGCGAGCTTCTCCATCAGTGGATATCTTGACTCTGCCCCCAGTAATCTTTTACTGATATAGTAGACGGGTTTCTGTACTCTCCCTTCTTCTCGCACGAGCACCGCGCTTATCGCGTGTTCGGTAGTTGAGAGGTATAGGAACAGTACTTCCCCCGTCTCAGGCTTTGATAGGATGGGCGGTTCGGCTAAGTGCTTTTTGAGCTCCTGAAAGGCTAGCTCGCACTCATCTGTCCATTCGAACTTCTTACTTCCTTTCAATAAGTTGAAGAATGGGAGACCGCGGTCCGTTGACTTCGAGATGAACCTGCTCAGAGCTGCCATCCTGCCAGTCAAGCTTTAAACATCTTTATGTTTCCGAGGCGAAGGCATATCGATCAAGGCCTTTATTTTGTCGGGATTAGCCTCGATCCCCCGATAATTGACAATGAAACCCAGAAATTTTCCTGAAGACACCCCAAAAGTGCACTTCTGAGGATTCAACTTCATGTTGTACTTTCTGAGCACGCCAAAGCACTCTTCGAGGTCATCAATATGGTTCTTGTTAAGTTGAGACTTTACAAGCATGTCATCAACATAAACTTCCATGCTGTTCCCTATTTGCTCTGAGAACATCATGTTTACGAGCTGCTGGTACGTGGCTCCGGCATTCTTGAGTCCGAATGGCATGACATTGTAGCAGTAGAGCCCTTTATCTGTGATGAAGCTCGTATGCTCTTGGTCGGGGGCGTGCATGGGAATCTGGTTGTATCCAGAATAGGCATCCATGAACGACATCAGACCATGCCCCGCCGTGGCGTCTACGAGCTGGTCAATTCTCGGCAGGGGAAAACAGTCTTTTGGGCAGGCCTTGTTGAGGTCCGAGTAGTCAATGCACGTTCTCCACGTCCCATTGGGCTTCGGGACCAACACTGGATTGGCCACCCAGTCAGGGTAAAAAGCGTCCCTTATGAAATTATTTGCTTTCAGCCTGTCCACTTCCTCCTTTAGTGCTTTCTTTCTGTCTTCATCCAGCTGCCTTCGCTTTTGCTGCTTCGGGGGAAAGCTTTTGTCTATATTCAATGCGTGACTCGCTACATTGGGGCTTATTCCCACCATGTCAGAGTGTGACCACGCGAAGACATCCTGGTTTTTCTTCAGAAAGCAAATTAATTGCTATTTTGATTCGTCTTGGAGGTGTTTCCCGACCTTCACCTTCTTTGAGGGATCAGCTTCCTCGAGCTGAACCTCTTCGAGCTCTTCCAAAGGTTGGAGGTCAACCTTTTCCTCAATCCTCGGATCGATCTCCTCATCAATTTCTAAAACTGTCCCATCTTTATTTTGTATGACAACGAGTGCTTGAGCACTCGTTTGTTTCTTTCCCCTCAAGGAAATGCTGTAGCACTCCCTTCCTGCCAATTGATCTCCTTTCAATGTTCCGACCCCGCTCGGAGTTGGAAACTTAAGGGCTAGATGCCTTACAGATGAAACTGCCCCCAGCCCGACCAGGGCGGGTCTCCCGAGCAATACATTGTAGGCAGATGGTAACTCTACTACCATGAACTCCATCATCTTGGTCATCGAGACTGGATAGTCTCCCAAGGTCACAGGGAGTTCGATGGACCCCATACAGGCGGTTCCTTCTCCAGAAAAGCCGTACAAAGTGGTTGCACAAGCCTTCAGGTCGCGAAGGGAGAGTCCCATTTTCTCTAGTGTTGCTTTATAAAGAATGTTAACTGAGCTCCCATTGTCTATGAGAACTCGGCGCACTTTTTTGTTGGCAAGCTGCAGGGTGATGACAAGTGGATCATGATGAGGGAACTGGACATTGGAGGCATCCTCCTCGGTGAATGTTATAGGCTGAGTTTCAACCCTTTGGCTTTTTGGTGCCCTTGGTTCGGGTTCATAAGGAGACCCGTCCCCTGTCTTCAGCTCATTCACATATCGCTTTTGAGCATTTCTACCCCCTCCTGCGAGATGAGGACCTCCCGAGATGGTTATTACGTCCTCTCCATCTATCGGCGGAGGCCTGTCTTCTTCCCGAGATCGGGAGTTATTATTCTGTGCCGTTGGAAGCGCGGCTACTCTCTGGCTGGCAGTAGTCTGTCCAGTACTCTGGTTTTTGACATACTGCCGGAAATAACCTCTCGAGATCAACCCTTCGATCTCGTCCTTCAGCTGTCGGCACTCATCAGTTGTGTGTCCGGTGTCCCTATGAAACCGGCAATACTTACTGGAATCCCTCTTGGACTTTTGATTCCTCATAGGGTCCGGACGCCTGAAGGGGACCTGGTTTTCATTAGCCAGGTATATATTTTCCCGAGACTCGTTGAGCTCCGTGTGTACTTTATATATGGAGTAATACCTTTCTCCTTTTTTTTTTCTTTCCCCCTTCAGCCTCGGGGTTATTTCCCTCGCTCTTTTTCCTCTTAGAGGGATTCTCTGAGGTAGGCTGTGAAGTTACTGGATCAGCCGAGGTTGAGGCGGAGTTAATGTTTATCGTTGTAGTTTCAGTTTGCGAGGTTGCTTTTAGCGTTGACCTCGCCTCCTCTACATTGACAAATCTCTGCGCCCGCTTGTTAAACTCGGTTATTGACCTCACCGGTTTCCCTTGCATGTCATCCCAAAGGGCGCTTCCAGGCAACACACCAGCTCGGATAGCCATCAAGTGTCCACTGTCGTCCACATCTCGTGCCCGGGCGACCTCTAGATTGAATCTTGTCAGGTAGCTTTTCAGTGTTTCACCCGGCTGTTGCCGGACGTTAGTCAAAGTGGACGCCTCTGGTCTGACTCCCATCATAGCCCAGAACTGCTTCTTGAAGTCTCTAGACAATTGATCCCACGAAGTTATCGAGTGTCTCTTGTACTTCTCGAACCAACTCTTGGCAGGTCCGGCCAATGATGTCGGAAACAACATGCACCTGAGCTCGTAACCTACGTTACTGGCTCTCATAATAGTGTTGAATGTACTTAGGTGGCTACATGGGTCGGTTTTTCCTTCAAACGCTGGGACGTGAGGAATCCGGAACCCTTGAGGAAACTGAGTGTTAGAAATATTGGGAGCAAACGGCTCGAGCTCCTCATCAGAGTCCTCGTACCGACCACTCCCTCGTTCATTCTTCAAAAGCCTAAAGGCTTTTTCGAGCTGATCAATCCTTTATTGGACTGGGTCCTTAGGTGGTGCCTGGAATTGATAGTCATTAATCGCGATCCCAGGCTCGCGTCTCCGTGAGGGATCTCTACGCCCATTCAGATGATTCCTTAGATCCGGATTTGTCTGATCTCCTTTCCCCCTGCTCTGATTCAGATGATTTCGCAGGTCAGGATGACTCTTGTGATTTCCAGTATTTTTACGACCCCGGTCGTGTTTACTGACGGACCTAGTTTCTCCGGACTCATCACTGGGGAAACTCATTGATCGGTCATTTCGCGATGGATCCTTTCTACGTCGCCTTGTCTCCGCAGTGCGAGATCGGGACGTCTGACTTCTCTCAGAGGGCGCGCCTCTCCGCTCCTGGAACGTCTCCCTGTTTCCTTGTCTTCCCCCTGTACGCCCTTGATCCTGATCTCGACCAGGTTGAGCATTTCTGCGGGGAGGTGAAGGATATCTTATGGGAGACGGAGGGAACCGTATAGGTGACGGTGGTTGTCGTCCTTGCCTCGGCCTAGAGGGTCCAGAATTTGCCCGAGATGGGCCAGTTGCGTTCGGTGCACTACCAGGAACCTGAGTCCGAGCCTCGGCAGGAGCTCAGTTGTTCTTAGTTCCTGTAGGCACTTCCACAGGTGGATTAGGCAGGACCCGAGCTCGGGTACTCCTCTGAGGCCTAGAAGGAGCAGATGGCTCTGCTGGTGCTGGAGGTTGTGCCGGCCTCCTTGTGGCAGCATTTTTTCGTGGACGTCCACGGGGGCTCCGGGGAGGAACGTGCACGTCCCTTGGAGGAGGGACTTGGTCTTCGCGCGGAGGCGGGGGCTGAGCCACCTGCGCCTCTGCGGCTATCCTAGTCAACTCCTCGTTACGTTTGTTGGCTTCTGCCAACAACTGTTTCAGCTGCCGATTCTCCAATTCTACAATAGGGACATAACGTTCAGGGTTATAGTACATGTCCTCATCCCTTGGTTGTGGAGGTGGTCCCCGGGAATCAGAGGACCCACTCCTTTCATCAGTGTCCGGGTTCTCCATTGGCTGTTTTCCAGGACGCCTTGGGTAATTTTCTTCAGGAGTGTTCTGATTGTTTGCAGCCATGAATCTCTCAGGGATGGATGCTTGAGGCTCTCAATGAAAGCACCAAACTGTTGACGCCGTTTTTCGTCAACAGATAAAAGATGAGAGCACGTAAACAATTAAAGACAATGGCCAAAAGAAACAAACGAATCAAACACACGGTTTTTTACGTGGTTCAGCAGTTAAATCTGCCTAGTCCACGAGTCTCTGTTATTAGCCTCAAGATTATCTCTGAACAATTCTTTAGCATGAATTCTCCAGAGTTTTCTCCCAAGGATCAGAATTTCGGTCCTTTACAATGGTGCATGGCTTCTCTATTTATAGAGAAGGATGCAGAATACTATCCCACATATTTTGGGTAGTTACTCTTTTGTGAATAAAAATAAATGGCTTTAAATGCCAATAATCAGATATAAAAGGAAACGTCCCCCAAAGATCAGGGGGCGTATAACTGAATAAATAATATCCCACAATTCTTGGGGATTTACATCAATTAATGAGGGTTACATCTCATAGTTATAATACTTGTAGATATTCAAGGTGGTTATAACGTATCTTCAAGGCTCCAGCATTTCAGGTTTCATGTCGTTGTGCGAGCCACTGACATCTCCCGAGCTAACGTTGCTTTCGAGATGGGATATCTCAAGACCCATGCTCCGAAGTTCCTGAAGATGAAGGTGTTCTCGGAGCTACCTTTCGAGATCGAGATCATTTCGAGATCACCGCATTCGAGATCATATATCATACTTTGCAGGCTCGACTTACAATCCTAGATCACTCTAATCCTCACGAGACCATTTGCTGGGAACTCAGCTTTCGAGGTCATATTTACTATGGCTCGAAATCTGGGTATAACATATACACTAATTATATAGACGATATTAATATATATATATATCTATATCTTCTATAGAATAAGTGTGTAGACAACGGAAATTCTTGGTTTTAACGATTTTGTATTATTTTAATGTTAACTTTAACGGAATATTCTTATATTTGACAGAATATTCTTATATTTAACGGTACTTTGCAAACACTTTAACTTATGTTGCTATATTAAAAAATTTCACTAAGTTATCATGCATATAACATAAAATTTCCCATTTGAAATCAACTAGACATCAACCAAAATTATAGGAAAACTAAATATATATATATACATAAAAAAAAAAATTCAACTTGCACAACAACAATGAAAAAATATATATATATATTTATCATAAATACACTAAAAGTACAAAATCAATTAAAATGTTCACACATAATTTAATTAAACATAAAAAAACCAAAGATCAACCTGTCCATGTGTTTTATTTCCTTTATAACAAAGCTACCCTTTTTTTCTTTTCCTTCCATTAAAATTATTTCAAATTAATAAATAGTTTATTTGCTTTAAAATTATTTCTTTTTTTGGGACTCGAGCAAAATTTACAGCTTTTTCATGGTGATATTGTTAAGCCACTATCAGCCCATATATAATGTAATGTATATTTATATTTATTTGGAAGAATAGTCTTGATTTGAGAAGAAGAAAAAATATGTGAATGATTCATAGTACTTTTTTTAAATACAAAAATCAGGGTATAGATTCTCTTCCACCTTCAATCAATATATATATATATATATTAACATTTCTTTGTAATCAATTATCTATAATCCTAGCTAACTTGATTCCAAAACAAAAACTTATAACTAAAAATAAATATGGACACACTCTGAACAAGCTTCATAGCTCCTTTGTTTTAAGAATAAAAAACAGAGCTTTTTCAAGCTTAGTAGCTCCACATATTAATATTATATACATATAGATGTATATATATATATAAATAAAAGTTAGAAATTTTAACTCAATACTCAATTATAAACTATCTCAAATACTTGTAAAGCACCACAATTTTGTGATCTAACAGTATTAATGATATATAAAATGTGGAAAAGTTTTATAAATATTAAACTCACCCTATATAAAAATAATTATATCCGTCTCACCATATAAAAGTAATAATTTAGTAAAATTTGATATTTTCTGTAAATTTCTCTATTAAAAATTTGGAAAGATACTTGTAAAATCTAGCGATATCTATACAAATAATAATAACAATAATATATAATAAGAAATAACATAATTAACTATTTCTTTCAGAAAATTTATTATTATTATTATTATTCTAATTTAATATTGAGTTCTACTCATTTTAATTTAATAAATATTATAAAATATCACTAAAATCATAAAGACGTACCAAATAATAACACAAGTAGGTAATTAAATGATTCGCAATCTACACCATTATATTGATTTTTAAACAAAAGCAAATACATCAATTTAAAAACTCATACTCGCTGAGATTGTATTCCAAAAGAGTATACGACAACACATATATTTATACAAATCTTATTACATACAACAATGGATCAATTCATTCAACAAGATCCGTTCGGATCGGACCAGGATGAATGGGATTGGTCTGACCTCTCGCTCGGATGTAAGACTCCCACCGCCGACAGATGTCCCATGCCAAGTTTCGTGAATAGCTATGCCCGAGAATGAATTGTGATATAGCGCCGAATAAGCCACAGCTCTATTCCCGACTCAAAATCCATAAAAGGACTATTGGTATATATATAAATGATAGGACTATCGTACCATTTATTATGAATAATTTTGTCATTTCTCATCAAACGTCCCTAGTTTAATTTCCATATATAAAAATATGGTATTCTAGAAATAGTTGTTATTATAAATTCTTTCATAATACAAGAATCAATTTTTTATATATATTAAATATTATATTAAAATTTGTTGATTATAATCACCGTGGAAAAGGTTAATTTAATTATTAAAAATATATTGATCCATAATTGTTACACCCAGATTTCGAGATTTGAGGTTGTAACCTCGAAAGCTGGATCCGTCAGGGGTGAGTTCGCGATAATTAAAATACATGCTCGTAATCTAGACACCGAACCTTCAAAGCCGGTGGCAACCTCGAAGATGGGCAGCCTCGAAGTCCTTACAAGCTCGAAAGACAAAACATCGGAGTACGTCCATTGTCGGGTGACCTCGAATCAAGTGACCCCAGCTTGGCATGAGTGTGAGCTCGGGGTAAGGCGGCCTCAGTGGTATTTACCCTTTCCGAGTTAATCTCGGGAAAGTAAGGCCACTTATACTTCTCAGAGACTTAGACAGGCATGGTACTAATCGGTGGTCTCGAACGACTTAATAGGTCACTTGAAGAGACAGTTTATGCATTCAAGAGATATTATTGTTGTAACTTCCCTACAATAAAGGGATATTTACTAGTCGGTTACACGCCCCCTGGTCTTCAGGGGACGTTTCCTTGTATATAGGAGTTACAGGCTTTAAAGCCATTAAATTTATTAATATACAAAATAACTTCCCAAAACGTGTGGGATAGTATTTTGAGTTCTTCTCTATAAATAGAGGAGTTGTGTACCTTTGTGAAGGACCGAAATTTTGTGATCTTGAGAGAAACTCTAGAGAATTCATCCCTGAAGGATTTCCAGAAATTTCCTAAGTTCTAATAACAAAGACTCGTGGACTAGGCAGAGTTAACTGCTGAACCTCGTAAAAAACTCTCCTTGTTTTACTGTGTTATTCTGGCCATAATTCTTTACTATTTACGTGCTCTAAATTTTAAGTTGACGAAAAGCGGCGTCAACAGTTTGGTGCTTTCATTGAGAGCCTTAAGTAGTACGATCCCTTAACAGTTATGGCCGCAAACGATCAAAACATTCCTGAAGAAAACTATCAAAGACGCCCTGGGAAACAGTCAATGGTAAACCCAGATACAGAGGAGAGAAGCAAGTCCTCCGATTCTCGGGGACCTCCAGCCCCAAGGGATGAGGACATGTACTATAATCCTGAATGGTACATCCCCATTGTGGAACTTGAAAACCGACAGCTGAAAAAACAATTGGCCGAAGCAACAAAAGCGAAGACAGCTGGACGATGATAGAAATAAGGTACTGAAAGAGGAAGTCGACAGGTTAAAAGCAAACCAATTCATTAGGGATGCTTTTTACCCCGATTGGGTAGCCAATCCGGTACTGGTCCTGAAGCCTAACGGGACGTGGCGAACCTGCATTGACTATTAAGACCTCACCAAAGCTTGTCCAAAGGACTGCTTTCCCTTACCGCGAATTGACCAGCTCATGGATGCCACGACAGGGCATGGATTGATGTCATTCATGGATGCCTATTCTGGATATAACTAGATTTCCATGCATGCCCTTGACCAGGAACACACGAGCTTCATAACAGACACGGGGTTATATTGTTATAACGTCATGCCATTCGGGCTCAAAAATGCTGGGGCCATATACCAACCGCTTGTGAACATGATGTTTTCGGAGAAAATAGGGAACAACATGGAAGTTTATGTTGACGACATGTTAGTCAAGTCCTAACTTAACGATAACCATGTTGATGATCTCGAAGAATACTTTGTCGTGATCCGGAAGTATATCATGAAGCTTAACCCTCAGAAATGCTCCTTTGGGGTATCTTCAGGAAAATTCCTGAGTTTCATTGTAAACGCTCAAGGAATAGAGGCTAAACCAGACAAGATCCAGGCCCTGATCGATATGCCCTCACCTCGAAAACACAAAGATGTCCAGAGTTTGACCGGTAGAATGAAGACACTAAGTAGGTTTATCTCGAAATCTACAGACCGTTGTCTTCCGTTTTTTAACCTGCTGAGGGGAGGCAAGAAATTTGAATGGACGGAAGAATGCGAGTTGGCCTTCCAGGAGCTTAAAAAACACCTTGCAGAACCCCTTATCTTATCAAAACATATTACAGGAGAAGTGTTATATTTATATCTGGCCACTACTGAGCACGCCATAAGTGCAGTGCTCGTACGAGAGGAAGAAAAGGTGCAAAGACTCGTATATTACGTCAGTAAAAGATTCCTGGGCGCAGAGTCAAGATACCCCTTGATGGAAAAGCTAGCTCTAAGCTTAATTCATTCATCTCGAAAACTTTGACCCTACTTTTAGGCGCACCCCATCCATGTATTAACTGATCAACCACTAAGATAAGTCTTGTCTAAGTTAGAAGCTTCAGGTCAACTTCTTAAATGGGCGGTTGAACTTGGGCAATTCGAGATCACCTACCATCCAAGGACGACCATTAGGGCACAAGCCTTGGCAGACTTTATAGTGGAATGTACTGGCATGACCAACGATAAAGTTATAACCCCGGCCCACGAGCTGTGGGAACTTTACATTGATGGGTCATCTAATGAAAATGGATCGGGGGCAGGATTCATTTTGATCACTCTCGCAGGAAGCAGATTTCATTCTGCCTTAAGATTTGACTTCAACGCATTAAATAACGAGGCCGAATACGAGGCTTTATTGGCAAGACTTCGTATAGCCAAGGAGCTCAATGCTAAAGCAGTACATTGTTACAGAGACTCCCAGCTAGTAGTTAACCAAATTTTGGGAGAATACCAGGCTCGTGGCACGAAACTGGCAGCTTACTTAGAAAAGGCAAGGTCAGCGTTGGAACATTTCGAGTTTTATGCAATCGAACAGGTCCCCCGAGAACAAAACTCGAATGCAGATGCCTTAGCTCAGCTCGCTACTTCCACCAAGAATGATGAGCTAAATGTTGTGCCAATTGAACATCTCTCGGCACCTAGTATTAACGAGCCAGAGCAGGAAGACGTATGTATGATTGATTCCAAGCCTACCTAGATGACTCTGATAGTCGAATATCTCGAGACCGGCGTCCTTCCGAAAGATCGAAACCATGCTCAAAAATTGATGTATCAAGTCCCCCGTTATACCATTTTGGATGGAAGGCTATATAGAAGGGGATATTCCATTCCATTACTTCGGTGTGTGACTCCACCCAAAGCCAAGAAAATCTTTGAAGAAATTCACGAAGGGTTCTGTGGAGACCATACTGGGGGGCATAGCCTATCCAAGAAAATCATAAGCCAAGGTTATTTCTGGCGTACCATCAAGTCAGATTCTTCCGAGTACGTAAAGAAATGTGATAAGTGCCAACAATTTGCCACGATTCCTTGAGCTCCACCATCCGTGCTGACCAAGATGACCTCCCCATGGCCATTTGCGGTATGGGGAATCGACCTCATAGGCTCTCTCCCAACTGGCAAGGGCGGAGTGAAGTACGTGGTGGTTGTCGTAGACTACTTCACGAAGTGGACAAAAGTAGAACTGTTAGCAACTATGACCTCCAAAAAAGTCCTTGACTTTGTAGTGAAGAACATTATATGTCGATATGGGATGCCAAGGAAAATTGTATTCGACAATGGAACCCAGTTTGATAGCGACCTGTTCACCAACTTTTGTGAAAAAAATGGAATAATAAAGAGTTTTTCGTCAGTAGCTCATCCCCAGGAAAATGGCCAGGTCGAAGCTGAAAACAAAACTCTCGAAAGTTCGCTAAAAAACAAGTTGGAACAAGCAAAAGGAAGATGGCCTGAAGAATTGCCCCAAGTCCTATGGGGATATAGGACTACGACCCAAACATTGACAGGACATACCCCGTTCTCTTTGGTGTACGGTTGCGAGGCTATGTTGCCAGTTGAGGTCAATATTCCTACAATTCGAGCCCATGCTTACGATCAAGCCTCGAACCACACTCAGCTCGAAGAAACCCTGGATCTGATCAAAGAAAGAAGGAACGAAGCTCAGCTAAGAAACGCTGCATACCAACAACGAGCTACCAGGTACTTCAACAAGAGGGTTCGGGATCGAAAATTTGGTGTGGGAGATTTGGTGCTAAGGCGTGTATTTTTGGCAACGCGAGATCCAGCAGCCGGTGTCCTTGGGCCAAATTGGGAAGGACCCTACCAGATAGAGTCAGTCATCCGACCTAGTGTTTACAAGTTGGCGAGATTGGATGGGAGCCTAGTACCGCAAGCATGGAATGGCGAACACCTACGACCTTACTATCAATAGTGTAGGAAGGGTGTTGCCTGTAACCATGCTTGTTTATTTGTACTGTTTTGTCTACTTTTGGATTTTGTCAAATAAAGATTTATTTCATCTAATATGGTTTATTTTTGCAATCTCTCTTAATCTAATAACCTATGGTCACATTCATATGATATTAAGGGGGCATCATTGGTATATATAAATACCTCCAACTTGAAAAACAAAGTAACATATACAAAATACATGCAAGTGTTTGGAGATAACCAAATGCACGAGCTAAGATAGTTTGGATATAACCAAATTATCAAAAACATACAAGTGTTTGGATATAACCAAATGCGCGAGCTAAGATAGTTTGGATATAACCGAATTATCAAAATCATACAAGTATTTGAATGTAACCAGATGCACGAGCTTAGATAGTTTGGACGTAACCAAATTATCAAAAGATAAAAATGTTTGGATGTAACCAAATATGCGAACTAGATTAAAAATATAAGTGTATGGATTACAAACAAACACAACCTTAATAGGTTTGGAGCAAACCAGCTAAAACTAATCGACAGTATGTTGGAACATAAACCCACTTCGAGTTAAGTCGAGATCGAGGCTGGAGTATCTTATAAAACAATAATTTCAAACTCATAACCTCGGAGAGATAACCGAGGACGAGAAAAAGTAACTAAAAAATAAGATATAACTAAACCATTTGCATTACACTCCATACAAGTACTTTCAAGTTCATGGTTAAAGTAATATCCGACCTTGACTGATAACGAGATCGGAAGCGGATAATTCGAGCAAACTGTGCATGAATGCATTGAACCTCGAGTCTAAATCCAAACTATGTTTGTGCGTATAAACAAGCATACACGATTCATTAATATAAAATGTGCAAAATATTTCAAACAAAGAAATGTAAAGCATATATATTAAAAGAAAGCCAAAAAGAAAAAGAAATTGTATCAGCCCTACGGGCATAAATTAAAACAATTACAAAAATAAAGGGACGCAGCCCCGAAGTGAAATTTATGAAGGAGCAATCTCCTTGGCCTTCTCAGCACCAGCAGCACTAGACTCTCCAGGACGAATAACATGACTATCCTTCTGAGCAGCCTCCTCCGCTTCAAGCCGAGCTTGCCATTTGGCCACAAATCCTTCCTCAAAAGAGCCCAGGAAGCTGGTATCAAGGTCAGCGTTGCTAGCCCAGATCCAGTACATGGCTTGATCAACCACCTTTTCCTTCTTCTCTTTGTACTCGGCAAGGAGGTAAGCCTTTTCACTCTCGATTATCTCGAAAGTGGCAGTCTTCTCCTCATGAAGCTTGGCATTAGCCTTCTCCAGCTCCGCAAGCCGAGCATTCGCCTTTTCAAGCTCTGTCTTCGAGTCCTTGAGCTCATCAGCCATCTTAAGCTAGAGATTCCTCGACTCTTAGGCCAAAGACATGCTCGAGTGCACCTCATTGGTCAGCTTATAATTAAGCTGAGCCGAGAAAACAAGAGCCTGAAACACAAAGACATTGAATTAGAACATAAGCCAAGGCACATAAGCAATTAAAAGTAAGTTGCGAAAATTACCGCGGCAATAAATTCAATATTCTTATCATAAAGAGTATTGCAGTCTCGAGCCTTATTCACAAACTCCAAGTGCTCAGCGTTGAATCCCGTAAGACTCTGACCCACCCGAGAGAGGATATCCGAGCCAATTACAGCTCTGTGGGCCCCAGCGGCACTATCAATCACGAGCTCATCAACATGAGGTCGGGCCGACGGCAGGAGTGACTTGGAGGTTGAGGGTTTTTTCGGGGGTGGGCCGAGGGCTGGAGGAATTGTAGCCGGAGGAGGCGCGACAGATGCGGCCGAGATGGATGCATCGACCTGGGCAGTCGGGTCCTCGGCTGTGCTCGCAGTAGTTGGAGCTGGTGGAGTCTTCTCAGTGCGCTTGAGGATTTTGGAGGGTCGGTCCGACCTCCGCGAGCCTCTTGGGCGCTTACTCTTTTGAGCCCCCTCGCTACTGGCATGCACGGCATCAAGGTCAGAATCCATGGCACCTGCATAGTTGCAATCAAGATTTAGCATGGTGCTAACAAACGTAGAGGATATAAAAAAAAAAACAAGTGGAGGAAAACGTAACTGGAACTCTCCTCCGAGCTTGAGCTTGGAGACCATGAAATTCCCCCATCTTTAGAAGAGGCGGGGGGATTACCTTCCCTATAGGTGGATGTCAACCTCGAAAGGTCCCTATAGTCGTTGGTCCCATATTGGATGGCTATAACTTTCCATACCTCGTTCAGGTTGTACATGGTGTCGTATTTCCCGAGCCAGCTATCGAACCTATGAACCCGTTCATCTACCCAAGTCCATACATAAAAATGGTCTCTATCATCCTCGCACAATACTAACCTATCGGGTTTGTGTTTTAATACGGAGGGGGACCACATTTTCGAGCTTAGGATGACTGTACCTTGATCATCCAAGCCCGAGGCTTCATCGTTGGCCACGTCCCTGATTGCGGGCTCCTTCGGCGAACTGGAGGCGGGGGCCTCACCTCTCTCCTTGGGGGGAGGATGCCTATTGGAAAAGGCGAGCTCCCAGCGGTCATATTTTTTATTGGAAAAATTCGAGGTGGACTGGCCATTTCCCAAGAGCTCGCAAGCTCGGAGCTTACCTTCATGCAAAAGGTATGAGAGGGATCTCCTGCCATAAAGGAGTTGGAGCAGAGTCTCTCTATGCTCCTTCATGTCGTCAGTAGGAGTAGGACGATGGTAGTTGGTTGGAAAATAAAATACATTTCAACTAAGTACGGGCCTATAGACAAAAGTCCGAGCACAGAAAAGAAGGAGGTTGGGATACTTACGAATCCGTCTGAACGAGTAGTATCGAGATAGAGCTAGGCCATCTGTCCAGAAGAAGGCCTTCTTGAAGTCAGGAGGATGGTTGGGAAGATCCTCAAACATCTTTTTATCCTTGGGGTAGCTCGAGAGATAATAGAAGCCATCTCCTCCCCGAGCTCGGGAGGGATTTCTTTTCAAACAGAATAGATACAGGATCTCCTCTAGCAGTGGTCCTTCCCACTTCAGCTCGTGGTATAGCGACCTCAGGGCAGACAGAACCTTGTAAGAATTGGTGTTGAGCTGGAATGGACCAACCCAATGAAGTCTGTGAAGTCCTTGAAGAAAGACTTCAAAGGCAGTATCGCTCTTGCCTTCATGTGCTCCTGGCTCCAAGCCACGTATCTCAGCTTGTTGTCAGGATTTCCATCTCCTGGAGCGCGACAACTTCGCTCGTGGGAGGTAGGGGCTCGACACCTTAGCGAGCGTGATAATCCTATACCATGAAAGGTCAGGGTATCGGTTATCTGGCCTAGCGACGTAACCGAGCTCCAATAATGCTCGACCTCGAAAAATTCCCTTCTGGCTGTGAGGTAGAGGGTTCCCCCATTAGTGAGAATCGAAGATCTCCCGGGTTGTAGGCGATTGTCACTTTCAGCCTGGGATCAAGGGGGATCGATCTGGGCCCTGAGTCAGATTTCAGATAAAGAGCCTCTCGAAGAATTTTTCTCTTCTTCTCTATAACCTCGACGATTTGACGACGATAATGAGCTCGGGTTTCTTCTTGTTCAGGAGCTAGCTCATGTTCACGAATCAGACGCTGATTTCGGGTAAACAACGAATTCAGGCTCAAAGTTTTTGGCGAATATGGGATGGCAAGCAACGACCCCCACCGTCTTTCCAGATTCTGTGACATCTTGCAAGAAAGAAAAAATAGTGAGGGCCATGCATGCAAGGAATCAAGAATAACGATCTTGGTGGGTCAAGCTCGAAAATGCTTGGATATAAGATGAGTTCGATCCTGGAGACCCGATTAAGTGTCACGACGTGTACTTCACGTAAAAGGGAGGGAAGTGGATTTAATTTTTGAGAATCCTGAAATATCAGGGAAAAAAGGTGGCGGTTATTCAAAAATGGTATTTTTGAGTATCGTGCATTCATTAAAATCAAGATTTTGTACCCGATATCTTGGTGTGCAAGATATGTCTTCCGAAATTTCAAAACCCAGAACAAAAAAGACCATATTTGGGTCTTCCTACATTTGAACTGGATTTAAAACCAGTAATGGGGAACCTAAACTAATATCTATCGATCAAAGTATCCTAGTACATCAAACTAAAGAATAAACCAGAACATTCCCAGAAATGTAAAAGCAACAAAGGCAAGATCAGATACTTACATACTGTAGATGGTGGTTGCAGAGAAACAGATGATTGAAGAAGAGGCTGCAGGTATAATCTCACGACCTCGAACAAGCTGATGGTCTTCTGTTTCTTTGGCTGAGAGAACATGTAACAGCAAATGCTTTATGGGCTTGCCTCTAGGTTTCTCTTCTCTTTTCTCTTCTGATAAACGTGAAAAAGAAAGGAAGAGGACGACTGGAATCCTATATATAGGCTATCAGAAATCGTAATAGAGGGAGTAATCTGGGCCATGGGCCAGATTCCGTATCAAATCCAACGGTCAGGGATAGGAGACAAGAAGGTGCCGTAAAGGTGGCAGGCGAACGATCGTGGGCAGCTTTCCAAGGCACTCGAGTACCTTGAATCTGACACGTGTCCATAATCGAGTATGAGTGACGGTGAGGTTCCCAAAGAAAGTAGTTCAAAAGTTTCCTTCTCATAGGATTTGAACAAATACTTTTGAGGGGGCAAAATGTTACACCCAGATTTCGAGATTTGAGGTTGTAACCTCGAAAGCTCGATCCGTCAGGGGTGATTTCAGGATAATTAAAATACATGCTCGTAATCTAGACACCGAACCTTCAAAGCCGGTGGCAACCTCGAAGATGGGTAGCCTCGAAGTCCTTACAAGCTCGAAAGACAGAACATCGGAGTACGTCCATTGTCGGGTGACCTCGAATCAAGTGACCCCAGCTTGGCATGAGTGTGAGCTCGGGGTAAGGCGGCCTCGGTGGTATTTACCCTTTCCGAGTTGATCTCGGGAAAGTAAGGCCACTTATACTTCTTAGAGACTTAGACAGGCATGGTACTAATCGGTTACACGCCCCCTGGTCTTTAGGGGACGTTTCCTTGTATATAGGAGTTACAGGCTTTAAAGACATTAAATTTATTAATATAAAGAATAACTTCCCAAAACGTGTGGGATAGTATTCTGAGATCTTCTCTATAAATAGAGGAGTCGTGTACCTTTGTAAAGGATCGAAATTTTGTGATCTTGAGAGAAACTCTGAAGAATTCATCCCTGAAGGATTTCCAGAAATTTCCTAAGTTCTAATAACAAAGACTCGTGGACTAGGCAGAGTTAACTGCTGAACCACTTAAAAAACTCTCCTTGTTTTACTGTGTTATTCTAGCCATAATTCTTTACTGTTTACGTGCTCTACATTTTCAGTTGACGAAAAGCGGCATCAACAATAATGTCTTTTTTATATTTAGTTTTTTTTAATCACTAGATACAAACAATGTGCAATATGCACATTTGTTTAGTTTTATTTATAAAATTTATTAATTATTTTTATTAAATTTATATTAATGTCATATAAATTTCAAATAAATATCTTATTTTAATTAAATAATTTATTTGTTTTTGTTTAAGTTTATGTTTGTTCTAATTTTTGAATTTGAGAGTGAAAACAAAAAATTATATATTATATGTTTAATGTAATATTAAATATTATGCATGCATTTTAAATTTAAGTTTCTTGCTTTTTTTTTTTTGCTAATTGATAGTAGATTATATTATAGGTTTCATATGATATTATTCTAATAATTGAGTTTAAGTTTAATTAAATTTTATTTAAGTTATAAAACATATGATTTTATTATTTATAAATAATTATCATTGTAAAATATCTCAAAAATATAAAATTTTAATTTGTTTAATTATTTATTATTTTAAAATAATTATCATTGTAAAATATCTAAAAAATATTCAACTTTAATTTGTTTAATTATTTATTATTTTTAAATAATTATCATTGTAAAATATCTCAAAAATATCATATTTTAATTTTTAAAATTTTTAATTTATTTTATTTAAGTTTAAGTGTTTACAAACTACCGTTAAATATAATAATATTCTCTTAAATATAAGAATATTCCGTTAAAGTTAACATTAAAAAAATAAAAAACCGTTAAAACCAAGAATTTCCGTTATCTACACACTTATTATATAGAAGAGATGTATGATTTTAATTTCTATTTATTTAACTACGTACATATTTATTATCGTATTCATTAATATTGATAGTCTTATAAGCTATCGCATTTTCGTTATGTAAAATCTTTACAATCTAATTTATTTGTAATATAATGTGTTATAAAAGAATTTAACACTGAATATTTATATTTTTAACTCATTTATGGGAACTATATAGATATCCTCTACACATATATGTAATACTGATAGTTTGTGAATTTGGGATAGAGAAAATAGTGATGATTTGTTGTAGTTTAGAATATTTGAAAAGTATTAGTAGTGGCTAGAGTAATGATGGGTTATGTTATTATAGTAAATGTTGCTAAGTGAACAAGTGACTAAATTTGGGTTTGGAGGAGTAAGGTTTATGTTTTAGAGAGTATAAGATAGTAGAAAGTAGTATAGTTTTTGTTGACGCCGTTTTTCGGCAACTTAAACAGTAGAGTAATTAAGAAAATTGAAAATGGAGCGAATGAATTTAAAGAGGAATATAAGAATGTTTTTTGACTTGGTTCAGCAGTTAATTCTACCTAGTCCACGAGTCTATGTTATTAAGACTTGGAGTTTTCTGGAAATTCTTCAAAGATGAATTACCCAAAGCTTTGTCCCAAGAAATTAGAAATCACAATTCGATCCCTTACATGGTGATTCCTTCTCTATTTATAGGGAAGGTTATAGAGTTCATTCCCACATATTTCGGGAAGATATTTTGTATATCAATTGAAATAATGATATTAAATGCGATATCTCCTATATACATGGAAACGTCCTATGGAAATCGAGAACGGATAACAGGTAAAATGATATCCCTTAAATTAGGGGATTAAATAACAATAATCACGTTCACACGCAATGGGTTATTTCAGATGAATTATCCAATCTTCGAGATCGGCCATTAGCATGGACTCTTGTCGAGACCAAGAGTCATTCACGGGCTTGCCACCCCAACTTCGTGCTATGCTCAGGGCATGTGGGTGTCGACGAATCTGCTACATCCGAGCATGTACTTCTCGAGTGTGAGCTATCTCGTCTGAAGTAAATTGGTGAAAAATATGTTTAATTGTCATGCCGTACAAGCTCAGAACATATTCGAGCTTTCGAGGTCGGCGATTACAACAGAGTGGTCTGACTGATGGATCAAATGATGACCATTCATACTTCGAGCTCACACCCGTCAAGCCCAGCTTTCGGGATCAAGACTCCTTTTCTCGAAATTTGGGTATAACATTTTGCCCCCTCAAAAGTATTAGTTCGAATCCCATGAGAAGGAAAATTTTGAAATGCCCTTTTGGGAAATTGTTCCATCCTTTTTACTCAAGTGTGGATACGCATCAGGTGGATATTGGAAGATTAGAATACTCGAGTGCGTTTTCACTACACCACGTCCTTTCAGTTTTCAGCTTTTGCCGCCATTGTGACATTTGCACCTGATCGTTGGATCAGATACCAAATCCAGCCAAGGGCCCAGATTAGCCCGACCTTTGACTTTCTCTTGGGACGTGTATATATATATAATAGTCTTCCCCTTCATCTTCATTCTTACTTCAAGTTTCAGAGAAAAGAAAAAACTAGAGCCGAGAACCTTCTTTTCTTTTTACATGTTCTCTAAACCCAGAAGACAAAACAATCTTGGCCTTTTCGTCTCAGTGAGATCATTCTTGCAGCCGCTTCTTCAGTCGTCCATTTCTCTATTTCCAGCATCTTCATTGTGTAAGTATTTTTTTTTGGTCTCACATGTTCATGTATATATTTTGTCTTTCCATGCATGTTTATTGTTGTAGTAGCATTTAGGTACGTTTTACCAGTTTTATGCTAGGCTGCTTCAATCAATGCCGTGTAGGTTTTAGGCTTTTCTGTTAGGATTTTTCAAACCCAAATTTTTGCATTTCAATGGGTTATCTTGATTTCCAACTATCTTATTGTGTAGACCAAGAAATTGGTACAAGATTAGGGTTTTCAAATTGCAAGTTTCCCAAAAATCTCACTTTTTGGGTAACTGCAAACTTCTTTTTCCCTGAAAATCAGGGATTCTCAAAAAATAAATCCAATTTTTCCCTTTATGTGGAATACACGCTCCAAGCCTAATCTCGTTTCTTATGATTGAGCTCGTTCCATAATCTCGAGCATTCAAGCTCAGATTATTTTGATTTTTGCTATTATTCTTGTTCGTTTGGCCGTCACCCTTTTTCTCTCTCTGGCTAATGTCGTAGAATTTGGAAAAGCGGTGGGGGTCAAAACTCGCGATTCCCTACTCACTGGTAACTCCGAGCTCGGAGTCACTTTTTACTCGGAATCAACGCTTGATTTGGGAGCTCAAACTAAGTTGTGAGCAAGAAGCACCATAGTCCACTTTCGACGTCAGATCAACGAGGTCGAAGAAGGAAAAAGGAAGAGACTTAGGGTTTCCCTCTACCCAGATCCAGACCCCAAACTTAGTCCAATCCCCCTCGATACCACGCTTAAAGTGACAGTTGCCTTTAGGCCCAGTGATCTTTAGTTTTCACTGATGGGAGAGCCCTCAAATCCCCCTTCTACCTCACAGCCAGCCTCCATTCCCACCTTGAAGAGAGAATTTTTTGAGGCCGAGCATTACTGGAGCTCGATTTATTCATTGGGGTAGATCTCTGACATCTTGGCCCTCCACAATATTGGACTGTCAGGATCGCTGAGGTGTCGAGCTCTGACCTCCCATGAGCGCAGCTGCCGCACCCCGGGAGATGGTAATCTTGACAATAAGCTAAGATACGCAGCTTGGAGTCAGGAGCACATGAAGGCAGGGGCTTATTTCCCTTAAAGTCCTTTTTCAAGGACTTCTTAGATTTCATCGGGCTTGCTCCTTTCAAGCTCAACACCAACTCTTATAGGGATTTGTCTGACCTGAGGTCGCTTTACCACGAGCTAAAGTGGGAAAGACCTTCACCACAAGAGATCCTGTGTCTCTTTTGCTTGAAAAGCAATCCCTCCCGCGCTCGGGGAGGAGACGGCATCTACTACCTTTCAAGCAATCCCAAGGAGAATAAATCTTTGAGGATTTACCCAACCATCCCCTCGATTTCAAGAAGGCTTTCTTTTGGACAGATGGCCTGGCTCCTTCCAGATACTATTCGTTCAGATGAATTCGTAAGTATAAAAAATCTCTTCCTTTTGTGCTCGAATTTTTGGCTTAGGCTCGAATCACTCATGATATGTTTATTTCTTTTGCCAATTATCATCGACCTTCTCCCCCCAATAAGATGAAAGAGCACAAGGAGACCTTGCTCCAATTACCTTACGGTAGGCCTTCCCTTTCCTATCTTCTTCATGAAGATATGATTCGAGCATGTGGCCTCCTGGAAAAGGATCAGTCTACAAATGATTAGACCAACAAGAAATATACCAAGTGGGAGTTTGTGCCTCTCCCGATTGGCAGCCTCCCTCTGAGGCGCAGTTCTAAGGCACAACCCCCAGCTTGACATCCCAGGAGTCCGCAATCAGGGAACGAGGCCACGAGGCCTCGACCTAGAGTGACAGAGGTACAGTCCCCCTTAGCTCAGACTTATGGTCTCCCTCACTACTTAATCATAAGCCAGATAGATTAGTCTTGTGTGAAGATGATAGGGACCACTTTTATGTATGGTTCTGGGTAGATGAGATAATACATAGGTTCGATAGTTGGCTAGGGAAATACGATACCATGTATAGCCTGAACGAGGTATGGGACGAAATAGCTGTTCAATATGGGACAAATGATTATAGGGACCTTTCGAGGTTGACTTCCACATAAGGGAAGCGACTCCCCCTGCCTCTTCTGAAGATAGGGGAATTACGTGGTCATCGAGAGTTCCAGTTAGGTTCCTCTTTACTTGTCTTTTATTCTGTGCTTGTCTGCATTGTGCTGACTTTTTTGTGGCTAGGATTTTCTTATAATGTGGTGTAATTATGTAGGTGTTATGGACTCTGATCTCGATACTGTGCTTGCCAGTGGCGAGGGGGCTCAAAGGAGTAAGCGCCCAAGGGGTCGCGGAGGTCAGATCGGCCTCCAAAGTCCTTAAACGGACTGAGAAAGCTCCTCCTCCTCCAGCTCCCACCGTTACGAGCTCGAATGTGGACCGTGCTTCCCACGTCGAAGCTTCCACCACAGATGCCCCTCCTATGCCTCCGACTATCCTAGTTCGCCCAACTCTCGGTCCTCCTCCGAAGAAGCCAACATCGAAAGAGCGCATGTTGTCGATTTCTACTCATGTTGATGAGTATGTCATCGACAGCGCCGCTGAGACTCGTGGGGCTACTCTCGGCTCGGGCATTTTGTCTCGGGTAGGCTAGTGGCAGTTTTTGAACAATGTTGAGGACTGCAACACCCTTTATGACAAGAGTATCGAGCTCGTTGTTGCGATAATTTCTCTCACCTTATTGGCGATGGTGTTTGCCTTATGGGTGATGGTGGCTGCCATCCATTACGGGGCCTAGAAGGTCTCGAGTTCGCTCGAACTGGTTCAGGAACGCTTTGCACGTTACCCGGATTTTGGGTCCGAGCCTCCGTGGGGGCTTGGTTATTCCCTGTCTCGGCCAGTACCTCTGCATTTGAGTTGGCATGAGCTCTAGCCAGGTACTTCTCTAGGTCCTTGATGGAGCAGGCTGTTTTGTTGGTGGCGGAGGTTGCTCCGTTCTCTGGGTGGCAGCATTTTTGCGCAGTCGCCCACGAGGCCTGCGTGGTGGAACATGAACGTCTCATGGAGGCGAAGCTTGGGCCTCTGGTGTAGGTGGGGCCTGAGCCACCTGGGCCTTGACAGCCATTCTGGCCAGCTCCTCATTACGTTTCTTGGCTTCTGGCAACTGCTTTCACAGTTGACGATTTTCAAGCTCCACTATTGGGACATATCGTTCTGGATTATAATACATGTCCTCGTCATCCCTGGGGGCCGGTGGTCCCTGAGAGTCGGATGACCCACTCCTATCATCAGGGTCCGAATTCACCATAGGCTACTTTCCGGGGCGTCGGGGATAGTCAGCTTCATCTAAAATTTCCTCCTCTAGAACGTTGGGATCATTCGCTGCCATTGTTGATTTAGGGAGGCTTTTTGACTAGACTCACACGCGTATTGCTTAATGCTCTCAATGAAAGCACCAATCTATTGATGCCGTTTTTCGTCAACTTAAACAGTAGAACAATTAAGCAAATGGGAAATGGAGCGAATGAATTTAAAGAGGAAGATAAGAAGGTTTTTTACGTAGTTTAGCAGTTAATTCTGCCTAGTCCACGAGTCTATGTTATTAAGACTTGGAGTTTTCTGGAAATTCTTCAAAGATGAATTACCCAGAGCTTTCTCCCAAGAAATGAGAAATCAGAATTCGATCCCTTACAAGTGGTGATTCCTTCTCTATTTATAGGGAAGGTTACATAGTTCATTCCCACATATTTCAGGATGATATTCTGCATATCAATTGAAATAATGATATTAAATCTGGGTATAACAATTTTATTGATGGTTTGTTGTCTGTAGTTACACCATTTGCTACCCATGATTGGGTGTTTATAGTGGCTAGCCCACTTTACATTTGTGACTAGAATTATTTGTTCTAGATTTTTCTAGTGTATTTAATTTACAAATACAACTCTAGATTAATCTACACAAACTTACTTGTTTCTCAATCATAACTAGAAAGTTCTAGACTTAAGTTTTCTAGGAATGCTTATAAGAAATTCTAGAGTAATCTTATTCTACAAATATCTAGAAAATTCTAAAGTATTCAAGAAATGTGGAGCAACTTCTAATACTCCTCCTTAGTATACATTTCAGTAACTCCAATCATGTCTCGTAGTAGCTCGAACTTTCCTCTTGGTAGTGCCTTTGTGAATATATCTGCTAACTGTTCTTCAGTCTTGCAGTGCTTGAGTTCTATTTCTTTGTTTGTTTCAGCTTCTCTGATGAAATGATACTTGATGCTTATATGCTTCGTTCTGCTGTGAAATACGGGATTTTTGGCCATTGCAATAGTTGATTTGTTATCGCAGTAGATCTTTGTAGCTTCATCTTGTGATTCTCCCATGTCTTCAAGTATTCTTTTTAGCCATTTAGCTTGGCTTGTTGTCATTGCTGCAGCAATATACTCTGCTTCAGCTGATGATTGTGCAACTTTAGCTTATTTCTTTGATGCCAAGGAAAATATCCCTGATCCAGTTGTGAAAGCATATCCCGACGTACTTTTCATGTCGTCAACTGATCCTACTCAGTCACTGTTTGTCTAGAAAATGAGTTTTGACTATTGCGTTACTCCATACCATATTCCGTAGTTCTTTGTCCCTTGCAAGTATCTAAGGACTCTCTTGGCTGCTCCATAGTGAACTTGACTTGGATCGTGCATGAATCTTGATAGGAGACTGAATACATACATAATGTCTGGTCTTGTAGCTATCAAATAGAGTAAGCTGCCAATTAAACTTCAAAACATCGATTCATCTGCTTTTGGTGAGCCGTCCTCTTTCTTGAGAGCTTTGTTATTGTCTAGTGGAGTTGATACTGTCTTATATCCTTCCATTTTTAACTTCTTCAATAGTGTCTCTGTATACTTCTTTTGTGTAATGAAGATCCCATCTTCTTTTTGAGTTATATCAATCCCGAGAAAGTAGTGCATTACGCCCAAATCAGTCATCTTGAAACTCTTCATCACGTCTTCATTGCATTTCTTGATCATCTCCTTATTGTTGCCTATATAGATGAGAACATCAACATATACAGAGTCAACAAGTGTGTCACTCATACCTTAAGTCTTGATGTGGAATGTTGGCTCACTTTTGCTCCTCCTGAATCTTTATTCAGTGAAGTAGCTATCAATCTTGCTGTACCAGGCTTGCGGAGCTTGCTTCAAGACGTATAAAGCCTTTTATAATCTGAGAACTTTGACTTCTTGTCCTTGCACCACGAATCATTGAGGTTTCTCTACATATATTTCTTCTTCATGATAGTTGTGAGAAATGCTGACTTCACATCTAGTTGGAAAATCTGCCATTTCTTTTGTGCGGCTAGAGAAATTAAGGCCCTTATTGTGTCTAGTCGTGCAACTGACTCCATGTTGTTGTGAGTATCCTTTAGCGACTAACCTTGCTTTATGCTTTTGAATCGAGCTGTTTGGGTTGAGCTTTCTCTTGTAAACCCTCTTGAATTCTATAGTGTCTTTGTCTTGCGGAAGATCTACAAGCTCCCACGTTTCATTCATCTCAATCATCTTTATTTCTTCATTCATGGCTTTTCTCCATACTTCTTATTGTTGAGCTGCTTCGAAGTTTTCTGGCTCCATAAGTGGTAAGTTTCATGTCTTGTAGATCTCTACTAATGATCTCGTTCGCAGTTGTGGTGAGTTTGGCGGGGATTCTATGACTTGTGTCGGCTCCTCCATGTTTGGTTGAGTTGGAACATCATTTTGATCAAGTTCTTGTCTTGGCAGTAGAGGAATGTTGACGGTTATTCTTTCAACTTCTTCTATCTCCCAATTGTATGTCGCATCTTCGTTGAATTGTACCTCTCAGCTGATTATGAGCTTCTTCATTCCTCAGCTATAGACTCGATAGCCTTTTGATTGAGTACTATAGCCTAAGAAAATTCCTTTCTCGGTCTTCTCGTCTAGCTTGCCTCTTTTTTCTTTTGGAATGCGAGTGTACGTAGCATATGCAGTCGAAGACCTTGAGATGCTTTGCTGGTGGTTTCCGTCCACTCCAAGCTTTGATCGGTGTCTTGTCTTGCACAACTTTGGTTGGACATCTCTTCAGCAGATAGACTACAGTGCTTACTGCCTCTGCCCAAAAATGCTTTGGAAGACCTTTCTCCATGAGCATGGCTCTTGCTGTCTCCATAACAATTATATTTTTTTCTCTTAGACACACCATTTTGTTCTTGTGCGTATCCAACTGCGAGTTGATGCTCCATGCCTTCTTCTTCGCAGAACTTGTTGAACTCATTAGAAGTGTATTCTTTGCCTCTGTCACTTCTTATTGTCTTGATGTTGTGACCACTTTGCTTTTCGACACGGGTTTTGAATTTCTTCAAAATATAAAAAACTTGCAATTTTTGTCGCAAAAAATAAACCCATGTCATTCTAGTAAACTCGTCGATAAAGAGAATGAAGTACCTGTTTTGATCATTTGACAGAGTACGCATAGGTCTGCAAATGTCTGTGTGGATTAACTCCAGTGGCTCTTTGGGTCTCCAAGATTTACCGGATGGAAAAGGTTGTCAATGTTGCTTCCCGAGCATACGCCCGTCACAGACTGTGTTGAGCTCCTTGATTGGTGGGAGGTCTCACATCATATTCTTCTACTGGAGGATCTTTAGCCCGTGGAAATTGAAATGTCCAAACCTTCTATGCCATAGCCACGATTCATCTGCTTGTGCTTGCATTGCGACATTGCTTGCGTATCTCCATTGTAAAGGAAAGCTTCTATTTTCTTTCATTTTTATTTTTGCAATTTCAAAGGATTTGTCTTGCTTATCATAGATTGTACAAGAATCTCCTTCAAAATGCAAAGAGTACCCTTTTTCAATCATTTGTCCTATAGTGAGTAGGTTTTGATCAATGTTGGGTACCAAGAGTACATCATTGAAGTATCTCTTTCCTTTTTTAGTGTCAATGACAATGGTGCCTTTGCCAACTGCTTCCATGAAGTCACCATTACCAAATTTGACTTTAGTCTTGGATTCATCAAGACTACGAAAGATGCTTTCATTTTTTGCCATATGATTACTGCAACCACTATCAAAATACCAAGTATCTTTTTCTTCAGATGCCGCTTGGCATACATAGAAGAGATTATTTTCATCATTTTTCTCTTCTAAAAAATTAGCTTTATTGGATTTCTTAAAACGACAGGTTTTTTTAGTGTGGCCAAATTTTTTACAATTTTGTCATCGAGGTTTTCTTTTAAACCAACAGTCTTTCTCCAAGTGCCTTTTTCTTTTACAAATGCCACATGGAGAGTACTTTTCATTATTTTCTTTTTGTTTTTCTTGAGAAATCTTGCTTTTAAAATATTGTAGAGATTTTCTCTCATCAACTTTAGATTTTTGAGACCGCGAATTAATTTTAGACTGAAAGGCAGTTTTAGTCGAATTTTTACTATGCCTTTCTCGCATACTTTCATATGCTTCAAGAGAGCCCATTAATTTAGTTGGTGATAGAGTATCTAATTCTTTTGTTTCTTCTATCACAAATATTATTACGTCATATATTTCTAAACAAGAAATTAGTAATTTTTTCTACTATTTTCTTGTCATAAATTATTTCCCCATAGGCTCCCATTTTATTTACTATTTCTCTAATTCTAGAATAGTAATCTTTTGCGGTCTCATTATCCTTCATTTTATGATTTTCAAAATCTCTTCTGAGCATCTGTAGTTTAACAGTGCGTACCTTGACAGTTCCTTGGAACTCCTCCTGCAACGTGTCCCATGCTTCTTTCGCAGTTGATGCACCCATAATCCGTGGAAATATATCATATGCCATTGCTTGCTGCAAGCAGAATAACGCTTGAGAATCTTTTTGTTGATTCTCCTCCAGGGCCTTCTTCTGATTTTCTGAGAGAGACAAAGTGTCTTCCAGAATAGTAAATCCAACCTCAACAATTTTTCATAGATTTTGTGATAGAAAATAGGTCCTCATTTTGATGGACTAAAAATGATAGTTTTCTCCATGGAAAATTGGAAGAGGTAGAGAAGAGCGGTTGGAATCGGTTGTCATGATGTGTGGAAAGTATTATGCCCAGTGTTTGAATCAACCTGGCTCTAGTACCACTGATGGTTTGTGAATTTGGGATAGAGAAAATAGTGATGATTTGTTGTAGTTTAGAATATTTGGTGAGTAGTAGTAGTGACTAGAGTAATGATGGGTTATGCTATTATAGTTGATGTTGTTGAGTGAACAAGTGAAGAAATTTGGGTTTGGAGGAGTAAGGTTTATGTTTTAGAGAGTATAAGATAGTAGAAAGTAGTAGAGTTTTATTGATGGTTTGTTGTTTGTAGTTACACCATTTGCTACCCATGATGGGGTATTTATAATTGCTAGCCTACTTTACATTTGTGGTTATAATTATTTGTTCTAGATTTTTCTAGTGTATTTGATTTACAAATAACTTCTAGATTAATCTACACAAATTTACTTGTTTCTCAAGCATAACTAGAATGTTCTAGACTCAAGTTCTCTAGAAATGCTTATAAAAAATTGTAGAGTAATCTTATTCTACAAATATCTAGAAAAATTCTAAAGTATTCAAGAAATGTGTAGCAACTTCTAATAAATACCTATTGTAGGGGGAAAATTTTCTTCATTAAACACAATGATATAAGTCAAGTGAAATGTATCTTTTATTTAATAAATTGAGAAGGATTAGACTAAGAACATGACTTCAGTAGAGTTTATCACAGAGAACGGGCTCAACGGAGCTCATTGAAGATAAGAGCTTAGAGCACTCTCAACAGCTCGTGTTGTCTATCATTCAAAATACACCATTAAAACTTAATTTTTTTAATTTTATATAAAAAAATTTGCATAAGACCATATATTAGATTCTCTATATATTTTCTTCCATTATTTAAATATTACATCTTTAAATATTTTATTAAAAGTAATAGTGAAGAAATAATAAAAAAATAAACAAATATTTAATTGGAAAATAGAAAGAAAGGAAAATAATAAAAAAAATTAGAGGTGCTCCTAACTTGCTTTATATTTAGTGAAACAACTAATATTTTTCCTATCTCCTCTAAAATATGTCACTTATATAGAGCACTTGCTAGAAGCATTATTATGCTTATTTCTTCAATTTTTTAAAGAAATCAGGCCTTTAGAGGAGCTATTGTGACTGTTCTTAGAGCTCAACGTAGATGAAGTTGAAGATATAGTTCAACAAAGAAAAGAACTTAAAAGAGTTTGTTGACGTCGTTTTTCGTCAACTAAAATCTGAAGAGCATTAAACAAAGATTCAAAAAATAAGAAAAGAACAGTAGGATTTTTACGTGGTTCAGCAATTAAAATTTGCCTAGTCCACGAGTTAATATTATTGATTCGTAATACTCTCTCAAAGCTTTCTCAGAGCAATTCAATAGAGTATTCTTTGTACAATATTCAGCGTCCGTACAAATGAAATTTCCCAGACCATTTATAGGCCTAGTTGACAAAATATCTTTCCTTTATGTCGGGAACTTACAATCAATCATTCAAATTTGATATAAATACAAATAAATTCATTAATTACATAATATCCCATGATAATTGGGATTTAATACTAGATAACAACAAATTCCTAAGGAATAGAGATCTCCTAACAGTTGTAGTGTGTAAAATGCGTTGCTGACCCCGAAAGCAAGGTTAACGCCCTTTCGAGATCGACCAACACTTCGAGCTCGTTATTCTTGTCAACCTCCTCCTTAGCTAGTGATTTCTTCAAGCTCAATCTTCAGAGACCAACATCTTCGAGCTTGCAACTAAGGCTCGAATAACACCTATATGCATCGGAGAAAATTCATTCTTTCAAGCTTGATAGTTAAGCTCGAGCCTTTTAAACTTGTGCTCGATCGCCAACAAGAACAAGTCATAAATCATGCAAATTTGTACAAGTGTCCAGCCACTATTTTTCATTTTGGAGGTTACGCTTTACGAGCCTACATTTCGAGGCTCATTTATGACTGTGTCAAAATTTGGGTGTAACAGAGTTCAAATGTAAATGTAAACTTGGAAGAGCTCAAAAGATTTCAAAAGTTTCTTGCCAAAGTTGAGAGCTTGGGGGAGCTCATTGTAGACAAGCAACTCAGCACGAGATCATCAGAAAGAAGAGCAAGCATGAGCTTATTCGTAGAATATTGTTCAACAAAACTCATTTGAAGGGTAGAGCTTGAAAGAGCACAATGTATGAACTCTGTCTCTAATTAAACGCACAGTTTAATTATAAATAAGAGAAGAACGATAAGTGACTAGTTAAAGTTTAATGAGAACAAAGGCTTGTTAAATTCTTTGTCATTGAGCTAAAAACTCGATTTCAAAGAAGAGAAAAGTATTGGGAAAGACGATTGGAAAGATTGACACGTTGACCAATCAGAATAAGTCTTTAAACTCTCTTTCTTATTAATTTCTCTTTATATAGTAGACACGAGACTCATTTTGGGGATGTACTTTGTATTCATTTTGCTATTTTTGATTGTTGGATTTGGGAGTGAGTCGTAGACTGTAACGTTTCAATTTCTCTAATAATGTTCAGTGCCTTGATTAGGGGACTAGGAGGGCAATAATTGATTTAATTCCTTATTATGTGAGTTGTATTATAATATGACTATATTGGCATGTGTTAGGTGTATAAAGCATGCATGTGGCAACGTTTCTTATTAGAAGGGAATTTTCGTAATATTGGCCCGTTGATGACATATATGAATTTGTGTGTGTGTTTTATGATTGAGACCACATTATTATGTGGATATATTTGAGTTATTCGACTCGAGACGATCCTTGTGAGCAGATTACGGAATAGTCACAACAGGGTTAAATACCCAGCCCAGGGTGAGACTAAGGGTATTATGGGAATTTAGTGTGTGTATGATGTTTATCGGGTAACGGGTAGTTATTTTGGTTATTATTTGGGTATTTCGGGATTAATTGAGAATTTATAGAACTACTTGAGGATTAGCGGGAAAGGTGGCAAATGACAGTATCACCCTTTGGAGCAATTAAGATAATGTTTGCTTTAGGCATTTATGGTCTTTTGTGCTAAGAGATAGACTTAGCTCTAGGCTCTAAACTTCAGTAGATATATTTGACCTTTGACATCCCCACTGAGGAATATATATGCACACCCCTTGACTACAAGAAAAAATGCTTTTAATAAGACCAAAAATGTGTTATCAAAACATACAATAACATTTTTTGACGTGTTAAGACCGACTATGTTATGATAGGTTAGGGTACTTTACATAACACTTTATCATTGTTATACAGATGTGTTATCATACTGTCAATGATAACACCCTTTCTGTGTTATTTTAATAAATAGATAAGTATTTAATTATATTATTTATAGTCGATTATATAACACATTTCAATACTTATAAATTTTTATTATACTACACTTTAGTATAACACATTTTTTGTGTTATATAATGAAGTTTGCATAACAAAATTCTTTACTTATAAAAACTGTTATTGTAATAGATATTATAACACATTTTTCGTATTATTTTAATATTTAGATAAGTTTAAATTCTTATTATATATTCATTTATATAACACTAATTTATTCTATTATATTTTATTTTTTATTTATATAATTAAAATTAGCTTTCTAATATATACTAGCATCATCAAATGAACTTGATTTTCAAATAACAAAAAGTAAAAACATTCAACATTGTATTAACAATCCACAAATTAGTTTAAAACATTCAACACTGTCATCAACAACAAAATGTTCTTTAAGTATTTAAGTAGTCTTAAATATTCAACATATTGAAAAGTTACTACTTTCAGCACAAAATATTCTATAGCTGCCCAACACAAAGCCTTCAAAATTAAGCATCCTTTTCTATTTTGATTGTCACATCTGCAAAATAAACAAAGAAATATTTTATTGTTATTATCTAGTAAAAGTAGGAATTCATGATCTTCCAAATGTCAGCACACCAAAGCCTTCAAAATATGATTTTCTTTTGCACTTCACTTGTTGAATCTGGTAAAAAAAAAATGAGGTCATGAAATATCATATCATTCATAGTGAGAGACAAAGAATATGGTAGTTATATGGAAACTAAAAGAATTCATCCTATTCATAATTACAACTAAGCTGAAAAGTATCACAATATATAAAGTGTGGTTATGAGGGAAATGTATAGATTTCATGATCAAAATCATAATCAAAGTGTCCAACTAAGATACAGGTGATAATCATGATCAAATTATATTCCCATTTATAAACGCAGAAAATAACTATCAGATCTTAAGAATGAAATGTTAACAACAACACATCAAATATCCACATATTTAGTTGTGCCTATCTAGAAGTTTAGGCCAATTTGCTAAAGACAATATACAAAATACTAAATCCTAAACATTGTAATAAACTGGCCGCCGACCGGTACTATTTAACTAGAATAAATACTGATATAATTAGTTTTTATACTACAAGTAGTGTATCTTAAGATATATACAAATGTAAAAGCTGATAAATTCGACCATTTAGCAAATCACATTCATAAGATGACTGTTTAGCTATTAATAAAAAAAACATATATAACAAACATGGTGTACCTGCCGAATAAAAGCGTGTGGTTAAACATACCTTGACATCAAGCTGCATCTCTCCATTGTAATCTGTAATAAGACATGCGCCATGTGCCTTCAACCACTCAATACATTCCTTTAATCCATCTGAATCTTTTTCATCATTGTCAGAAGAAACACTAGGGAAGCCCAGAACCTGAGCGATATAAGAAACAGGTAACGTAGGCTGATAAGATCAAGATATGCAGCTCACTACCTTAAACCACATCTTTTCAACATATAGATATGCATAAATTTTACATACTGTTACATGAATACGATTATTCTTTAATAATTATTTTTATTAAAATGGAGAGTGACTTAATCAAAACTCACCCATCAGGAAAGTGTTCAAATTTGGTGATGTTTTGAAGAGCCTGAAGAACATAACATAGTTTCCAGAAGTGACAGCTGCCCGAACTGCAAGAGCGTACCTTACTGCATTATCTCTTTTAGCTTCACTTGATAATCTGAACCCAATTTCACAACAAAGATTGAAGGTAAATACAAGTGTTTCAACACAGTACAAGGATGGTACATAGCGAACAAAATTTCCTCCAATCATAACTGACCTCGACATAGATGATACAAGATCTCTCTTGTTACTAGAGTGCAGGATAACACATAGTAAGTTGTATGTAGCAAACTCCATGTGGCATCCCTCAATTCATCCAGCATAAAGGGATTGCAACTAAGATTGGCAGTAAAATTGCATAGAAGAGTTCATCGAGATTATACTCATGTAGGTCCCCAACTTCCAATGCTAACCGAGCATGAGTATCATAAACCTGAAAGAAATTATGGATAATGAATACAATGGTAAGTTATATACATGTTAAAAGCCAAAGCTTCACTTGGCGGTACGGTATAACTACTCTATTTCATTGAACCCTCTAAAGTCATGTGAAGTTAATTAAAATATTAAAAAAAAATACACAAAAATACCCAACTTAACTAACTTCTTTTTCTATACATATAACTCTGAGCTTTAAAAATTTGAGACATGCCATACAACTTTTTAGAAAAGGTTTCTGATTCATGACCAAGACCATGCATGGTAGCTGCATATTACTATAGAAAGCATTGTTCATGGCAAGTTTGTGACCAGAGAGTTGTAAGATTGTATAATAAATTACAAATTGTTATGAAATTACATTGATTAAGTAAATTATTAAAATTTAAGGCAGTGCTTAGCTCTAAGTAATAAATAATTAGATTTACGTTAATTTGCATATTATAATTAAAGTAAAAGCCTTTTAGTAAAGAGCTATAATAATAGAAACTCTTTCAAAAAGATTCAGTTAATAATAACAAAGATATAGAATAACTTATATATATATAAAAAAAAAAGAATGGTATTTTTTTTCTTAAGTTATATATAATAACAAAGATATTGTAATACTAATGAGGATCTTGTAATAACTTATAACAAATAAGCATCATCTGAAGCTGAAGCTAAACCTGAAGTTGTCAAAAATCATCTTCTTCCTTTTTAACCAGATCACTCATACAGTAGTATATACAAAACCTCTTCCCCTCACAAAAATAAATAATCACAACAACAACAATGCATCAATGATTTATTTATGAAATTTTGGACATATAAATCAGAATTAAAAAATTATGATTACCCTATTCTCCCCACCATGAACAAGCAGATGTCACAATAACAAGAAGCATCCTAGAACTAAAAATAAAATGAAAAACCTGAAGCATTTAGGACACATCTCTTGCAAAGTACTGATTTAAAGAAAGGAGAACCAACCAACCAGTAGAAGTTGATTCAAGATAAGACAAGTAAATGTGTTTTGAAATATGAGCCTAATTGTAAGTGCATAAATCATATTTTGAAGGCTACATAATCAAAATTTAAATTTACCTTTTATCATACCTTTTTTTTTACAAAGGTCACAAGGCCTTTTATTATATTGTAAGTATGACAAAAATATGAATTTTCACTAATTCCACTACAATTTACCAATTCAATATTTGTCATCATCTTTGAATTACACTATTTATCTCCTTCACTTTACATTTTTTTAAAGAGAGTATTTATTTGGCCCTCAAACTGTAGAATTAGAATCTCATTTTGGCCGCAAATGTATGGTTTTACTACCCCATACCTAATTTTTTTTGTCAATAATAAAATAAGGGGCCAAAACATGATTAGAATGGTAAAATGAGACACTTGAAAGTTTAAAGGGAAAAATGTTAGAATGGTAGTGCATAAAAAAATAGGGGCAATGGAGACCCGAGTATATCCACAACAGCAAAAAAGCCACAACCAACAGCAGATCATAAAAACTTCTGTAATGCTTTTTTTTTAATGCAAAATGAATGTCCAAAAAGCAACATGCCACCTTCACAGATCAAAACAGGAAAGGGAAACTTTTCTAGAGCAATTATCATCATATTCATCATCTATTGCATATAATGGTTACATGAAAAGACTGTAAAGCCAAAGCGGTAATCATAGCTGGTTTGTAGTTATGGTGTTCAGCCAAAGATTCCTACACATAAAGTCGGTCTTACATAATAAGATGTATTGTTGAGCTCTATTAGTTTGTGTAGAGTAGAAAACATTTGAATATTCAATATTGACTGTCGAGAATTGTTAATGGAAATTAACTATGGACAATTTAAGTTTTTCCTACTATCTAGAGACAGTGTAATAAGAAAGATATTAAAGGACATATCTTGAATCAGGTTGAAAGAGTGGTTAGTTTTGCCTTTTCTCTGAGATTCCAACACTGAAGCAAAGCTTTAATCATCAGGTGGGAAATCCTCATTCGAGGCATCTCAAAAAGGGAACCCAAAGTTTTCCTAAAAATGCTGAAAGTTTTGTCGTCCTGAATCCAAATAGGAATGTTAATTAGAACTGGCAGAAAGGGACCCAAATGGCTTGAGCTCAGAAAACCTGAAGTTTATGGTTAGTAATTTAGTATATACCTGAGTTTTCCTTTTCAGAGACTCCTCCAATCGAGTAATTTTATCTCTGCAAGCTTTCTCATATTCTGACATCATACTTTTTTCTTTCTTCCCTGATGTCGTTTATTTACAACAAGACTACTGTAATTACATTTCTCTACAAGGGAATGAAAAGATTAGGGCCCTGTAAACTTACCCATTTGTTCATATCGCTTTAAAAGCCTTTCCTTCTCCTCTTCAAACTTGGAAATGGTATTTGACACCAGAAAATGAATCTATTTACCTTATTATTGTCACTAATCTTACCCATATATCATGTTGGTGTAATGACCCAACTACTCTAGACTTTTGGACCATTAATGAAACTATACATACAAATCCTTAATAAAGCTTACATTGCGAAAATACCATAATTTTATTAGGTAACTTGTAAAAATAAGAGTTTCTTACAAAAATATCAAGAAGGATATGGGATCCCATTGTTTGAAAAACAAAACATAACATGATTTATAAAATAAAGGGATTACATAGTAAGTGCGGAAAATACATATAAAGACCATAAATAAATGACTACATCCTCGAAATCGAACTCTCGACTCCTCGACTCCATTCACCATCGATACACAATCTCCAAGCATCCACGAACCTTACCGCCACTAATAGCTATTTTCCTGCACATTAAACAAAAAGGAATGAGCCTAATGCCCAGCAAGGAAAATCTAACACATACATCATGTACATAAATTTCATAATAAACATAAAGACATAACATAACACTAATACATACACCTACTATAATGGCCATTATTACTTGGGGTCCCATAGACTAAACAAGTCATATGCCCATGAGATTAGTGGGGTCCTACAAGCTAAGTAGGTCATATGCCCATAATCTATTTGGGGTCTTGTTAGTCATATGGGTCATATGCCCAAGCCTACAACATACATATTCATAACATATTTTATAACAAATTTCATAACATAAAACATAAGATAACACAAGCATATCACATATAGATTCTATCCTATTTTCCTTACCAAAGTTACCGGGATATGTGGACAGTGTTGGGACTTTGGAACACTCCTAATAACCATTATGAAAAAGAGTGAGTCTAATGAAGAAAAAGAGATGAAAAGGAATGGGAAGACTAAACCATTGAGAAACATACTTACCAAAACTTATGTGCTCAAGAACTTAGATTTCCTAACCAAAATAAGAATGAGGTTAGAAGACTGAGTAGAAGACTATGAGAAAGAAAATAACATAAAACCGATGAACTAGAGTTTTGGGTTACCTTGAAGACTTGTAAGACCAATCTATACCTCAAACCGAAATACTATAATACCTTACTTCCCAAAGTGTTTGATAAGCTTATGATGATCAAGCTTATGATTCCCCAACCCAAGTGTTTACATTCTCACACTCACTTAGCACTTGCAGCCTCTGAACTTAGAGCAAAAGATGAATAATGGCTGGGTACTAGGTCCTATTTATAGAGTTTAGGAATGAAAGGATCTTGATTTTACTTGAAATAAAATAATAGCTTTTTAGGTGAAAATAATTTGAATAATCGTTCAGCAGAGGCTGAAGACTCATTCAAAAAGATGCTGGACTTATCAAGAGATTGAATGGCTGAATGGAAAAAGAATTCAAAAACTTTCAAAACATACTGAAGGAGGCGATATATCGCCCCCTGTAGGCGATATATCGCCTCCTGTAGGCAATATATCGCCTGGGCCAGTATGCCCGATGCAGTCGTGCATCGTCTCGTGTTTTTCGTATCTACGTGCTGGGATATATCGCCCCCTATAGCTGCGATATATCGGCACATGCTGATTAATTAAACACGAAATTACACATTTTTAGCTAAGTTTGAATGGAGTAAACAGCCTTGACTAAGCCCTCAACATATTCAAAGCTACTGACTGACCTTATAGCATTCAAACTTTTACCCTTATTAAATTAAATCCTCAAAATACTTAATCCTTAATCATCCATACATAACATGTGCTTAAAATCCTATTGGTCCTTATCTAAACCTTATAGTATAATAAATATTATCCTTCATATCAGTGATATAATCAAACCTTAGGTTAACATTAATATTCTTAAACTATAGGTTAAACTTAGAAAATCTATAAGTACTACTATGAGTGTCCAAATAATTCCCGGTCTGAACCAAAAATCCACAGTTACAAAGATAATACTATAAATACTATAATACTACTATCTAACTAGCTAAGTAAAGTTCTTGGACTCTACAGTTGGTAAGTAAGAAAATATAGAATAAGAATAAAAAAAATGTGGAACTAACTAATGTATTAGAACATGAGCCAGTACAATTTCAAAAACAAAATTTAAAGAGTTCAATCCAAATCACATGTCCATTTTTTTGTCTCCATAATCATTGAATGGAGAACATATCATGTTATGAATTGAAACACCAAATGTGGAATTTAATTTAAATTTAAATAAGAGAGAATACCTTTCAACGCATGCAAATGGGTGCTTTTTCCTTGCAACATTACTGATAAAGTGTTAGGAACTTGGAAGTTTCCTTTTTCAAATAGTTCTCAAACTACACATACAAAAAACACGTGATCAAGAGGTCAAAAAAATTGCAATACACTAACAACAAATAATGAAATCGAAATTTTCATACTCAGACCTCTTTTGAGCTCTTCGAAAGTGCTTTAGAAAAACCTTGTCTGTGGACATAACAACTATCTGAATCAAACTAGAAAACACATTTTGACTTCAATGTGGACATTATTTATAGATGATCATACCTAGCTTTGACAAATTTGGACTTCAATTCATAAATCATAGACTTAATATTAGGAGCCACACTATCACCGCAATAAAAAAACTAACTAGCAAATTAGAAACCAGACTAGAATTTCATTCATAATCTCAAATTAATTATTCGATCATACAGTGTGTTAAAAGATTAGAATAACCTTGAAATGGCCTCTTCATTCTTATTTTGGCCATCCTTATGAGCTTTCTCCAAAATCACAATGCTACACTCAAAGAGCAAGACAAGAGCAATATTTCCACAATACATAATAGAATTAACCAAACATGGCAACTCAAGAGGAACAATTCACAAACACAACTAAGCCAATCCAAGGTACATAAAAATATTACCTAGAAAGATCTACAAAGGAGCAGCTCGGTAGTGGTGGAACGACATTGGGGCTCGGCACTACACCAAATACCCATTTGCATAACACATGAATATAATACTAATAAAAAAGTATTATGCTAGAGTACTTATATTGGGCCACCTTATGAAAAAAGGGCGGTAATAATAAAACCATCCCGCCACTTAGCTTTTTTTTTTTCATTTCATTTGGGGCCAATTCATTTCTTTCAATTCCTTCTCCTTTTTCCTCATCATTCTCTCTCCTCTCTCTTGGATCTCTTTCTCCCACCAGACATCTCTCCTTCACTCTTTCTCTCTCACCTTTGTCTTTGAGGAGACTGACCACTACCTTCCCCTACATGCGCTGGCTAGGGATCTTTAGAGGTCGTCGAAGCTTCGACCACGTGGGCCCAAGCCCTCACACGACACCAGAGGCGAACGAAGACACCGGAGGCCAGCTCTTCTTCTCCTCTTCCCTGTGTGTGGCCAAGCCTTCTTTTTCCCTGCGTGAGACACTTGATTTTTCTCAAGTTTGGTTAGAACAGGATGCTTTGCTTCTAGAAGATGCTAGACAAGCTACCAAGTCAGGAGAAAAGATGAACAGAGAACAGGCATAACACACATAATGATATCATCATATATGGTTTTAGTTTCCAACTTTCTTTGATTCTATGTTAGGTCCTTTTGACATTTTTTTTCTTGACAAAGTTGGTTTGTCTTGTTTTGTTTTGTTTCAGTATGGAGCTCTCAGAAGAAAAATTGGTTTCCAGTGTGGCGGACCTCGAGAGAGAAGCTTACCCTGTTTTGGACGAACTGGGTAGGAATGTAAGCTCACGAAGTCGTTGCATTCAGCCTCTCGAAGCCGTCGCAGCCCAACCTTGATTTTTTTCCTTATAGCTCCTGTTGCTATCGTCGTCACCTCCCAATAAACCCTTGGTTAGACCTCATTCTCTCTATATCAGGTAATATATATATAAATATATAGGTGTTTTTTAATTTATTTTCTATTAGTTTTTGGGTTTTCTTTGTAGTCCTTGCAGAGGAGGGGTTTCAATGTCTTCAAGGAGGGTTCACATGAGAAGTATTGGGGCTGGGATATCGTACATATTGGTCAGCGACATGTTTTATTAAATTGAACTGATTTTTCATTGAGATTAAATGACAATTGTTCTTTGAGATTATTAGATACTATGTTGAGATTCAAAATTTGGACAATGAATATGTGAAATGTTGAATGTACTCTTAAGATTACTAACCTAGAAGGATATTATTGGGAATTCTTTGCTTTGTGTTGGTTTGCATTCACATTTGAGTAATTACCAAGGATAGATTAAAGTTTTGTGATGAAACGTGAAGAAATTTATGTTAAGGAATTAAAGTTTTAGTTAATTTGTCACTTCTTTCAATGGTCAGACAAATTTAAATTATAAATGTATCGGGAAAAAATGTAAATGGGACATGAGTAATCTGTGTGGATGCCAGTGTGTTTTTCTTTCTATCACTATCTAAAAGTTCATACTTGCATTTTTTTTCATTTATATGAACACACACATAGAGTTATACACCTTTCATCTTCAGAAGAGCTTTCAGTCAACGATGATTTTTCTGCCCACCCTCTTTCTACCCCAAGCAATTTGATACATTTTGTGATAGCCATGACCATTGGTTAAAATATTCTAAGAACTAGCTTGAAGTGTTTCACATTTGATCTCACATTTTCTTTTTCACTCAGCTTGGTTGTATTTGTACTTTGTTTGTTTGTTTCTTTATTGCTTACTCTTTCTTTGGTAAAAACTCTAGGCACTGTTGCTTTCAAAATTTGTTCCTTTGACTTCAGTCCTATAAAATTATACAAAATTCATATGTGTGCTTCTTCATTTTCATATTCACTACCAAAAGAAGGTTTTATTTGCATCCAATAGCCATGCACCATTTATTTGAAACTATTTTACTAAATGTTCTTATCTCTACGAATCAGTTGGGAATTGTAAGCACCCAAAGCATACTAGAGGACAAAATTTGTAATTAACTTCCTTTTGTAGGCACAATTTGCTCTTTTATTTATTATTATTATACAAATGTCATAGTGATGAACTATTAATATACTTAAAAGCAATCATAGCCAATTAAAACAGGTTACCATTTAGTGTCTGGTTTTTTTAGCATGAATAATTTAATTTTGTGTGGTATTTTGCAGAAAGCTATAAAAACTGTCCAACCTTCTACTAGAAGAGAAGGGTTTTCTGCCATTCCTAATGTAAAATTGGAAGATGTAGGTGGACTAGATCTTATAAGGAAGGAACTTGATCGATTCATAATTAGGCATTTCAAATACCACGAGAAATTTAAGGCAATTTTGTTATGAAATTTATTTATGATAGCCATTGTACTGTAAATAAGAGTTAAAGTTGAGGTAACATTGTAAAAGTTAGCTTAGCTTTGTTTGAGTTCTTTTCTAAGTTTCTTGTAGTAAATTCTTATGCATAAACCTCATGTTAGTGTTGTTTATACTTTCATCTTGATTCTTGTATTTTTTGACATTTGTACTCGTTGCTTGTTTCATTTAGTTTGCAACATGAATTGCCTAACATTAAGTTTTCTTCATTGTTCCTGAGTGTTATCCTGGTTTCTTCTTTGAAAAACTGTTGTCTGGAAATGAATTTAGATGGTGAACCATAAATGATTGCATTGATCTAGTTTGTTAGTCCTGTACTCCTGTCATTTAAGGGCTAAGGTTATGGTTGGAATAGTAGCCTGTTGCTGACTCTTGAGCCAGTATTTCTTAATGGAAATTAACAAACAAGTGCGAAAATGATTGCAAATACTTTTAAATAATTTTTTTCTCTTACTTGCTTGGTTTATTTTCAATATTATCGAAAAGGTCATGTAGTCTTTTGACTTTAAAAGTCTAATTGTGATGGTGTCTTTTAATACTACAGTACCCAAATTTGAATTTTAGGTCCCTCTTGTTAATAAATTTACCCTGTATCTTTTAGTAATAGGGTGTTTCTTTGTGTAATAGGGTGTAAGGAAATGAAGCATTGTTTGATTATTTCTTATTTAGATCTGAACTAGTATTTGGTGGAGTTTTGATGGCTTATTGTGAATTCTGGTATGATTTTTTTTTTAATAGAGGTTTGGAATGAATTTAGATACAGAAATTTTGCTGTTGGTTTATCTAATCTGATATTTGAATTTGTGCTACTCTCTAGTGTGTTTGTGACTGGGATGATCATGAAAATAAGTTTATTGAAGTTGAAGGAATTCTGAGAAGACAGATAGTAAAGAATGCCCTAAACTAATATTTACAACACATTCGCATAACATAGTTTATAAAAGAATAACATTCATTATCAAAGTCTCAGGGGGACTTATTTAAAACCATGCAAGTTGGCGCCACAAGTTTTAAAATAAAACATAGGTTTTTATGCAAAGTTCAAAGAAACCAAAAATTTAAATAACTGAGTCCCACTGATAGTTTAGGAAAGTCTCTTAAAAACAAAACATAATTTAAAAATGGCGTTCTACGTCGATCATTTTTCGTCCATAGGATTACCCCACGCCATACACCCCATGATGAAAGAACTCCTCACGTCACCACGCGTGCCATAGAGAAATCCTATTTGCTACCTGGAAGGAAAGTAAGGGGGTGAGCTAAAAGCCCAGTAAGGAAGTACAAACAAATAAGCAAGTAAGAATACAACAAATACAAACACTAACGTTCATCTAAAACATCATGGTATATCATAACATAATCGTAACATATCATCATATCATAATATAATCGTAACATATCATCATATCATAACATAATCGTAACATATCATCATATCATAACATAAACGTGACATATCATCATATCACAAACATACAACATACATGATGAGCATGGAACGCTAGTTGTCCATGTCACCCTATGAGGTAAATAGGAGATCATTGGTCCTTGAATAACCTCGTCGCGTCCGCCCTAGGAGTCACGTCTCAATGTCCTTAGTAACTCGTTCGATGTATCTGACATCGTAATCTATTTGATGTATCTAACATCGTATTCTGTTTGATGTATCTGACATTGTAACTTGTTTGATGTATCTAACATCCATACACATATCACATTCAACATATCATCACGTTATGGCATTCATAATTCATAACAATTCATTCACACAACAGTCTTACCATTCACAGCATAAAATCATAGAATCTATCTAACTTCCTTACCTCAGGTCCAAGCTAAGAATTTCACAATCTTTCAACGAGCCTATATCATAATCAAAATAACATTTCTTAGGTTCATCAAATTACTATTTTTCCCTTCCATACAACTCATGTGTGCATGGGCCATGCACTCATGATAACAGTTACACTAAACATGCAATTATCGCCAAAAAGAATAATACTCGTTTTACCCATTTTACATGCATGATCGTTTTATAACAACCACATAGTTGAATATTAAACATAATTTTGGACGTAAAAGTGGATTTGCATGTAACATGCATACGTGGGAACATTGCGTAATAAAGACGTTTTCAAAAACGATAATTCTACATTTCTTACTTTTATTGTTTTAAAATCAATAGACATATTGCATGCTTTATTTTTCTTAAAATTTCTAAGTTGATTAAATTTCTCAAAACATTATTTATTCTATAAAATTATTTTATTTTAGCTTAAAAATAAAATATGTGACAAATTTCATTCATTAATCTCAAATTACAAAGAATTTACCAAAAAGATTGGATTTAATTAAAATACCTATTTTTAATATGTTTCTTTAGAAAAATAAATTTTATCATTGTGTTACATAAATGAGGTGAGAAAAATATATTTTTAAGTGTGGAAAAATATATTTCTATTGAAATTATTTAAGACTTAGTTTTATGTGACAAAATCCATATGTGACAATTAAATAACAATTTTTAACCTTTTTAAATCAAACTTTCAGCCACCATTTATTTTCTCAAAAATCACAAATAAATAGAATCTAAATATTTTTCTCAATCAAAATAAAGGAAAAATCATAACTTATCAAAATATGCATTTATACCATTAAAAATACCATTTTTCAATATTACCATAACTTAGGAAAAATAATTTAATCCAAAAACTTATTCAATTCATTTTAGTGAAGCTCACTTTATATTTTCTTACAAAAATTCCAGCAACTATTTTTATCATTAAAAATCACCATAATCAATTTAAAAAGCTCATATTTTCTAAAATTCAATAAAAATTATGTAGGTAAATAATTGAGTAAAATATCATTTAATGGGACTTAAAATCCCCTTTTTAATTTCATAAAATTAACATAACATCTCGTTTTTCTCTTCCTTCCTTCAATTATCCAGCAGCCTTGCCCATAAAGAGAGAAGGTGGCAGTAAAAGGCTAAGGGTCGGGTAAGTTTGAGATATATATTCTCTCTTCCTTTGTATGTGCATACTGCCCATGCCTGTTTTCATTCGTTGTTACTGGTTTTGAATTCAGGTATGTTAGTAGTGACTTTGGTAACCATCCACTGTCTCATCTGATGGGTTCTGTCTTTGGCATGCACAATAGAGAGAATCTTGAGGTTTGTTGATTGTTCCAAAGATTATTGAATTTACCCATTTCCTTCAACTACCATGAACTTAAACAAATCTGTTGGCAGGTCTTTTGCTATGCTTTAAGTGAAAATGATGGATCTGAATGGAGGTTGTGTATCTAATCAGAAGTGGAGCATTTTATAGATGTCTCATCCATGCCATCTGATATGATTGCCAAGATGATTAACGAGGATAAAATACAGATCCTTGTCAATCTTAATGGTTATAGTAAGGTATAGTATAGCTTGAGTTAGCCAGTGAGTGACATTGGGTCAAAGAACCTTGAAACATAATTATTAAGATTTAGTATGAATTTGCTCTTTTTTTCTTTATGCGTCAATTTAGTTTGTTTCAGAATTGACGTTCTGTGTTGTGTAGGGGACAAGAAATGAAATATTTGCCATACAACTGGCCCCTATACAGATTTCTTATATTTTCACGTGTCTAAATATAAATGCTTGTTAACATGATGGTATGTTTGTTGCATGTTCTCATCACCAAAAGTCTTGGCCTACATATTCCCATGTCACACATGCTAATATATTATATTAGCACATATGCTCATGTATATTCCCTTTCTCTTTCCAATGAATATTTCTACTCTCTGTTGTGTTGGCTTAAAAATACTTGTCTGAGTGTTCAAAGAAAAATAAATATTACCTTTATCTTTATTTTTTCCATAGTATAATTCATGTCTTACATGTGTATATATAGATAAGTATTAAAACAGATTGTCATGAAATGATCAGTAAGTCTTGTAAAGCTGTAAAATTTTATTTGTCTTTTTCAATATCAAAAGTTCTCAGTTTATTTATCATTGTTTTATGACAAATTGATGTGGTTTCAGGGCTGGATTAAATTACTAAAAGAAACGGTGTTGCAATTTTAGAGTGTGGGCAACCTTAAAGGTTCTACCATTATAGGTGAGATTCTATTTCACATTCTTATAAGTATATTGATTAGTGTTATTATTTACTTTTAAGTTTTTTATTCTTTAGTTTAAGATATTCTTTAATTATCAACATTTGTTTATTATCAATGCTCTCCAACTAGATGAGATTAGATCACTACAGGTTGCTCAAAGCATTCATAAGAATAAATCTGTTATTATTGTTATTTTAATTGTCGATGAATAATACTGATTAATGCTCTGTATAGTATGTTTCAATATAATTCAAGGTTTGGGTTGATCATTATGAGTAGTTATGTCTTGGTTCGTGTTTATGCTTGTAGCCTGTATAGTATGTTTCAATATAATCGTGTTTATGCTTCTTTTGCTCATTTTGGATATAGCATGCTCTCTTTTATGTTAGTAGACTTCCAAATCTTTGAAGTTAGAACCTTCTTTCTTTACTCTATGCAAGTAGGATATGATCTTCTGATCCAAACCAATAGTAATTCAATCTAGAAGTTAGTTGTACCAAACTAGTTTTTTAAGCTGTTGGTCTCGACCTGGCTAACCCGAATATCCATTTCCTCTTTAATTCATTACTTCTGTTGTAAAAAGGTCTATTGTTGCTTACAAGTATAAGTGCTTAGATTGGTATTAGTATATATTTAATATATTATTTTCTTTTTTAATTCATGCAGGTGTGTTGTTGTTATATGTCCAATAGTATAATAGTATTGGCTATCATTTGGGTCATGTTTTTTTTCTTCTGAGTTCAGGCATAGTTGCTCAAAGTTTGAAATTTGTCGAAATATCTGAATTTTCCAAGGTTCTGATATTTTTCTGAGTGTAAAACTTTATCTGTCAAAATATAGTAGAAATATTGTGGAAACATTGATGAAATGTCAGAAATATCAATTTAATTTTGAAAGTATCAAATAAAACACAAAAGAAAAAATTTAAATCATATTTTTTAATATGAAAACATAATTGATAGAGACTCTTGTAAGTAATCTTTGTAGAGTATCTTGTAACCACTTTAACATCATTTATGATTTTAGCAACTATAGAATGAAATCTTGTGATAGTGACTACTCTGAGGTTATGATGGTTTGTTGTGGACTCTGAGGTATTAAATAGTTTGTTTCTTTTCAAATTCTCTCCATCTCCACCTTTCTTTTGTGAGCTCATACGTTTCTATATTTTTGCATCTAAAGGAGTTTGCAAGAACTCTCTTTTGTGTTACTGCTACCAGATTCAGAGGATGCAAATTCATCTAGTTATTCCTCTTTAAATGAGGTACACATTTGGATTTTTATCCTGATAGATTTTGTTGTTACAAACCTTAAGATTGACTGCTTTATATTAACTTCATTGTTATATTAACTGGTTTGTTTACATGCAGGAGTCTTCCATTTTAAATGAGCAAATGGTTGTGCTGTTGCCTGGAGTTGTTTATGCTCTTTCTGCTGGTTATAAGGTATTTGGTGATCTATCCTAGTACTAGCAGGCTATAAATTTATACTTCCAGTTATCACTACAAAACTAAAACTAGATAATTGTTGTTGTAGACGGAAGAACTTGAGCAGGACTCGATGCACGGACTTTTAGAATGCTCCATTGATGTACTTGCGAATATTGATCAGGTTTCCTCTGTTAAGGTACTGGGGTTTTGTATCATTTCGTTCAATTTTCTGTTTTGCTTTTCTTTGTGATTTTTTTTCTTGTTTATATTAGAAATTATATCTTTTTCCTCATTAGATGAATGCTACATGTATGTATATATGCATTGCTGATTTGGGCCATCTCAAATTCCATGGATATGTAGAAGAAGATAATTGTGATCATATAGTCTAGTAAAGCATGCCACCCTGTATGCACCAGTTTTTTCTGGCTGCATACTTGATATTTCTTTCTGTATGTAATGAGTTAGATGCTAATTTTTTTTAGCAACAATTATCTGGTGGGTTATAGTATCAATATCAATTTTTAACTTCAGAATGTTTGATTAAAAAAGGTATTTTAAACAATCATGAGAAATTCAAGGCAGATTGGGTACTTTGTGTATATTTTTTTTACCAAATATGTATTATATTAACTTGATGTGGACCTAGTCTTGATGTGTGTCATATACTCCCAAGGATCTCTTTGGCACTACACTATAGATATATAATACTAGAAGAACCATATATTATTTATATTAGAGGATCTCTTTGGCACTACACTACAGGCCTGCAATGACACTAATCATTTATATTATCATGGTTTTTATTCCAATCAGTATATTGTGCTCTGCATTTTGTATAATAAAAATAATTTTTATACATTTTTTATCTATAAAAGTAATGCATGATAAGAACCATGATACGTTTTAGTTAATTTAACCATGTATATTTTAAGAATTAATTCATAGTAATATCATAGAACTTAGATAATTCAGCCTTCTTTTGGACAGTCCAACCTTTCATTATCGCTTCTTGAGTAAGATTTTTTATTTTTGGTTTCTGTACAATTTTTCAATTTGTGGATTTTGTTTTTTAGATTTTTTATTAGTCTTATGACTTCCAACACTTTGGTTTTGAGGGTACTGCAAGAGTACTGAACACAAACAGGAAACAGAAATTTAAGACATACCAGAAACCGTCTCCTCAAAACATCGATTCTTGTCATGGTGCGAAGTGAAGACATGAACTTTATGCCCATGTGACGCAAGTTATCCAGCCGCATCAACAATCAATCTCTCAGCTCCACCTAGCGAGATCATAATAAAGTCACGTCGTCACGAATTAATTTGTGAAGTAACTATCACATTTTGTGTTAGGCCACCACTAAATTAATGAATCCCATAACACACTTATTCAATTAGCATAATGACATAATATGATGGAAATGCTAACTGAAGCCGAATAATCAAAAATAGCTTGGATCTTTACAAAATTTCATACTAACATTAACTTCTTTAATTTTTCCCCTGCTGTATGTGTTTTACATTAGATTGTGTTGTTTCATTGGTTCACATTCTCTCTGTTCTTGTTGTTTCTCCTAATCTTGCTTGCTGTTTTGAACTTGTGTATATTCTTAGTTTGTTAATTTTCACTATCTTTATAAGAAATTTAACCAAAAGATCTTAGTTAAACTAGATTTTTTTTAATTTAGATTTTATTTATACATGTTCTATTATCTGATTTGGCCATTTGATAATTGAAAATTTTCTTCCATATGCAAGCAATTTATGAAATTATTGAAACCTGTCGTTCTCAATTGATAATGCCCAAGTGCTTATCTCCAATTACTCAACATGGTATGTACTCAACTCAGTTTTTTTTTAGTTTTTTATTTTGTTTCTTAGCCATTGACTTGATATAATATATGGCTTCAGTGTATTCTAGTTTCTTGCTTGACCTTTTATTTCCTTCTTTCATTATTGTCTCTAATGTTTTTTGCAACCACATGTTGACTTTGGATTAAAAGTACTTGGTGCAAATGCTATGTCAATTCCTGGCCTATACACTACAAGAAAATGAGGTCTTTACCTACAAATTGTAAGTGTAGGTAAAACTAGCCTAATGGTGGGTAATGTGGTTTACCTACCAATATTGAATTGGTAGAGATTGGTAGGTAAAGGTTAGTGGGGAAAGAGTATTTACCTACACTTATTAATACTGGTAGGTAAAAGAATCAGTGGACCCCACTAAGTTATAAATCAATTGATGAGTCAGCAGATGACGTGTTTGACGACGTGGCATCCTACGTGTCTGCTGACATGGTTTCCATAGTTTTATGTGTCTAATGCCGTGGCATCCTACATGGCATACATCAATATCGCCACTTGGCATCTTGTGGTTGCTCCACGTGTCAAACAATAATTTGTCCACGTGTCGTTTGATAATTAGTACATATGTCATCATTTGATATAGACCACGTGGCATCATTTTATTAGTCTACGTGGCACGATATTATTGGACCATGTGGGGTCATTTTATTAGCCCGCATAGTATGCTTTTATTGGTTTATTATAGAATTTATATTTTGGTCAAATGTAATGGTTATGTGTAGGTAAAAGATAATAACAGTTATTATAAATGTTTTATACTAGAAATACACTAAAAAAAAACCATACAATAATAAAATGTTTAATGCTAAAATTCTTTATAATGTTCAATACTATAATAAGTCATAAAGTTATCCTTTTCAGGTTACCCCTACAAAAATAAAAAAAATTCATAAAGTTCATTCCTTAGTAAATTACTGTAAATAAACTAAGAATCATCTTGTGACTCACGAACCGAACTCAAATAAATTATTTAACATTAATAATAAAATAAACAAACATATATTATAAAATATTCATTGCTTTTTAAAGATGAGTGTTAAACTAATTACATTTCATAAAAAATATCAACAAGTATATTACAAGTCTATTCTTGACTTTGAGATTATTACTAAAGAGCATCATTTTTCTCAAACTTGTGAATGTCGATGATGGCTTTGTGAGGTGGACACCGACGATGGTTGGAGGTGGGGTTTGGGTTGGCAACAATGGGAAAATATAATTAATCTCAACATAATAATTATCCCCAATTTAATCATCATTAGGATTTCAGAAAATATGACTTATTATTATGGGCATTTATGACACTTGATATACCAGCATATATTAAAAAACAAATATATGAGCACATCAAGTCCCATAATCACCAACATAAAATAAAATAATTTATCAACATCATAGGCAAAAAAAATAAAATAAAATCAAAGTAGCATAATAATCCAAATAAAAAAAAAAGAAAATATAAGTCAACATTCAAAACTACATTTAATAGGTAATATGCATCGAAAACTATAATTCATGTGATAAAACAAAGAAGTTCATATGCAGTATATATGAACATGTAAACAATGATGAAGATAATACAAACTAGATTCAAAGTTTAACATAAAAAAACTTAAAATAAAAAGTAGATGTCTCTTCTCCTTTTTAAAAAGAATAACAGATTCATATATATAATCAATGAACATAATACATAAATCAAATACCAAACACAAAATTTTCACACTTTAAAAAAATCAGATTCAAAACATATTTGTATACAGAATAAAAATCAGATTCAAACACACAAAACTCGTAAACTCAAAACTAGTTATCTCTCCAAAAACAAAGTTCACCCTACAATATCAATATCAATATCAAAGTTCACCCTACAAACCAGAAAATAGAGCATGCTAAAAATAGAGAAACACTTGAGATTAATGCAAAACTTTAGAAATAGAAAAACAAAGAAATATGAAAAAGCAAATATCTAAATATGAAAAACAAATATCAGAACATAAAAAAAAATTAGTAAATCTTAGTACAGGAACAAAGAATCAGATTCGCTAATGCAGTAAGCTTATTAAATTAATCTACATCCTAAATCTGAATATCAATATCAATAACAAAGTATAAAAAAATCTCCAAATCTGAATATAGCAACATAGTATCAATTTATTGATGATAGCATATACCTTGTTGTTATGTCTGTCTCTGCTACAGAACCAAAAGCTACTCCAAAACAGGGAATAACAAAGACCAAACACTATATGTGATGTTCCCAAATCATCATCAGTATTTCAAAACTAATTATGACCAAATATGGGCATTTATGACATACATAGAATGCCAATATAACTAAAAATACGGCATATCAAATGTCATAATCACTAACACATTAGCTAGTCATACTTATTATGGCTCTTCATTGACAAGAAAAAAGTGCACATCTACACAATGTCTCAAAAATGAAATAAGTAAACCATAACCATAAAATCAATTAAAAATACACTTGTTTAAGAGCCGAGGAAAGGTACTGTGTTCATAACTTTGAATACACAAAATCATATAATTAGAAAGACAAAAAATCACATATTCATAGCAATGTTTGAATCCAGACTGCCTTAAATAATAAAAACAATCCAAATCAATACACATAATCAAAGATTTTGATTTTCCACTAATAATAAATTTATTATTAAATATAAATATACACTTATAATAAAAATGAAAAAATAAAGAAAAAGGAACAACTGATTCAAATTTGCATGTATTGTATAGATATAATATTATATATTCCAAGCAAGACTGCACCAAAGTGGTTACACAAACTTACTTTCTAGTACACAGATGAGATCGAATGAACGAGAGTGATTAGGACACGACTTTGGCTTCAAGCAGTGTCTTCTCATACTCCTCCATGCATTTAAACAGCTCTGAGATATTACCCTTTCCGAAACCTCCACAGCCACCCTTCTGATACATCTTGCCTTTATCATCCTTTATCATGCACCCGACTCTCTGTATTATCTCGATGAATATGGTCAGTCTGCACAACATTTCAAACAAATTCTGATTTAGCACATACTAAACAAAATATTAGCACGTACGTACAACTTTATATATGCATGAAATAAGAAGCCAATACATATAAAGTGGTCCAGTAGTCTTTGTAGTGCGAAGAATTCTACCAGTTAGACTACTCGTACAACTACATAAAGATTTGACAATTGCTAATTGCCCAAGGTGTGCCGCGAACTGCAATTGTACACACGTGAACACTCTAAAGATTTTCTTCACTAAACTACTTTTACTAAATGGAATGTTACAGTGAAAATAATATTACCTATCTCCTAGTGGTTTGGTGAAAATCTGGAGCAGTGTACCCTCATGATCCCTGTCCACCAAAACCACGAACTCCTCGCACTCTTTTATCTGAGTCTCCGTCAACACATCCCCAGCTCGATTCTTGAGGTTCTTATAGTACATTGGCGATGGCGAAGGCATGAACTCGAACCCACCCAACGCACTTCGCTGCCTCATCTCTCTCAGCGTACTGAATATGTCATCGCTAACCAGAGCCAGGTTTTGAACCCCAGCCCCTTCGTTGTGCTCCAGAAATGTCTGAATTTGACTCCTCCTCTTCGTTCCGTACACCGGCTCATTCATCGGGATAATGACCCTTTCGTCGTTGTTCGCCAGCATCACCGAGTTAAGCCCGCTCTCACTCGTCCCGACGTCCACCGCCGAGAACTCGACAAACTCGTGGAAACCCGTGAATCCCTTCACGTACGACACTGCGGGTAGCAGTTCGGGAATGTTGCCCACTGTGTGGTCTAGACTTCGAATCCCAAAGTCCAAGGATTCGGCCTCAGCAGCCACGGGCTCGAACCCAGGCAGGAAACACAAACTCGGAGGATTTGGGTCTTGGGATTTGTAACTGACGTAGCGCAAAACGACGTCGCCATAGAGGCGTACCTCAGCAATGACGGCGCCGTCTCCGAGAGATACAGGAGGAGAGGAAGGTGTGGCTCCGTGGGCGACGCTAGTGGCGAAGGCGAACTCGGCGTCGTCGACCTCGACCACAATAGCACGGACTGCGAGACCATGGGCAGCGGAGAAGGAAAGGAAGGTGGAGCGGTCGAAGGTGGGTATGGAAGAGGAAGAGGTTGAGTCGGTGGCGTTAGGGTTTAGGTTTATAAATATATATTTATATTTAATAATAAATTTATTTATGTTTTTATTATATTTTATGTATTGATAAAATGATGTGTAAATTATAAAATAAGTATGGTTAGACACTAGGATAATGTTGTAGACACATCAGCATTAATTTTAATAAAATTTTAAAAATTAAAATAAAATTAGAGGGAAAAATGAGCTCCAAAAGCTTAATTTTTTCCCTCCAATATATACGTAGGTAAAAATCTTTACCTACCAATTTTATTGGTAGCGAAAAATATATTTGAAATAGTTTATATATTTTGTAATATTTACCTACGCATAGTTCGTACTATTAAATATTGGTAGGTAAAAGTCACATTTACCTACAAATAAATATAAGTAGGTAAGGAATTGGTAGGCAAATGTTGCACACATCATATTATTTACTCCACATAAGCTTCCAAATAAGCATTTATAATAATAAAATAATATAATGAAAATAAAAAATGGGGGGAAAATTGAGCGGGAATGGTTAAAAAATTTTCCTCCATAATATACGTAGGTAAAGATCATTACCTACTGATATTATTGGTAGGTAAAGCTATGTTCCGAAATATAATATAATGGACTAGCATTTACCTACTAATATTATCTACCAATAAATATTGGTAGGCAAGACATTACTTTCCCTACCAATATATATTGGTAGGTAAAATATTGGTAGGTAAAGATCAGATTTCTTGTAGTGATATGGGTTTGTCCAGGTAGAGTACTCGTTTAAGTTTCGTTGATTGAGGCTTAGTTGAATAAACACATAAATACATGCATCCATCTTATAGACAAACATAATTTTCCGAGAGTACATATTAATCATAATATAGTAACTAAATGAATATTGCTTGCAGTTTTTACTTATCTTTTTTTTATTATTCAGAGATGTTTCATTCTGTTCCTTAATACTATTTCTTTTATTATTATTTTCTACCTCAGGAAATGATTAAAGATCTAGTTGCAAACATGTATTTATGGCTCAAATCTCTAGAAGTACAAAGTATGGATCCAACAAAGTAATGACCTGAGCCCAAGGTCAGTATACATTTTCTTTTTCAGTAATGCTTTTTGTAGTCATGAAGTTTAGGTATCTCTTTTTCCATTATTTCAGGTAATGCATCTAGGACACTTAGCTGGTGGTGCTTTAACCAATGCATTGGGTGCTGGAAGAAAATGGTAAGAAATATAAATCAATTAGTGAAGGGTTCAACTCTGCTTATTTTAGTCTAAACAATTATTGTTCCAATGTTGAAGAGTCTTGCCAATTCAACAACATTATGGGAAAGAATCTGCAGGCATAAGAAACCTGTTGTAGAACCTAGACAATCTTCTTTGTTTTCAGAGTCAATTGAGGTTACTTACATTAGTACTAGATATATAGACATTATAAGCAAATAGGATTGGCGATTTAAAGTGCTCACTTGTATGTCTAGTGTTTTTGTATCTAAACTTCAAGATGGTTAAGTTCTTGGATTAGTTTTTCTGCCTTTGCCCCAGTGAATTCTGATTCTGGCTCTTTTCTAATTCTGTTTTGATTTTAAATTATTTTAAATAAAAGAAATAGGAAAGAGTGAGTTAGGGTGGGGAGCAGCAAGGATATGTTTGAAAGAAAAAATGTTGAACTTAAGGCCACTGATCTGCCACTCCAAAGGGCCAAAACAATAATAATATTAAATATTTCTTGAAAAACTAATTGCTTTTTCTTCAATATTGGCCTCTGTGGACACCATAACAGCCATAAAGAGTTATATAGCTTCAACCCCATTACTGAAATTAACAAATTTGTTTCTTCTCTCTTTTGTTCAAGCAAAAGTAGAATATGGTAATGATAACTACTACTATTACTCTATGACTCACTCATGTCTTAACTTTGAATTTCAAAGAACTAAATCAGACTTAGTTTATCAATTTAACATTGAATGTTGTTGTATTATGTTGTGTTGCAGTCTGCAATAAAAACACGGAGTGTGTTGGTTTTGCTAGAATTGGAAGTGAAGATCAAATCATTATGGCTGGTACAATGAAGCAACTTCAATTGCATGTTTTTTTCCTATGAAATAGTACTGTAGGAGTGTGCAACTACTCAAATTTTGACGTGTTATTATGTAAAAAATTAAACTCTTCAATATTTTGTGGTGAAAGTAGTAGCTTTTCAATATGTTGAATATTTAAGACTACTTGAATACTTAAAGAACATTTTGTTGTTGATGACAGTGTTGAATGTTTTAAACTAATTTGTGGATTGTTAATACAATGTTGAATGTTTTTACTTTTTGTTATTTGAAAATCAAGTTCGTTTGATGATGCTAGTATATATTAGAAAGCAAATTTTAATTATATATAAAAAAAGTTAAAATATAATAGAATAAATTAGTGTTATATAAATGAATATATAATGAGAATTTAAACTCATCTAAATATTAAAATAATACGAAAAATGTGTTATAATATTTATTACAATAACACTTTTTATGTAAAGAATTTCGTTATGCAAACTTCATTATATAACACAAATAATGTGTTATACTAAAGTGAATTATAACACAAATAATGTGTTATACTAAAGTGTAGTATAACACAAAAAATGTGTTATACTAAAGTGTAGTATAACACAAATTTATAAGAATTTAAATGTGTTATATAATCGACTATAAATAATATAATTAAACACTTGTCTATTTATTAAAATAACATAGAAAGTGTGTTATCGTTGACAGTATAATAACACATCTGTATAACAATGATAAAGTGTTATGTAAAGTACCCTGACCTACGTTAACACATAAAAAAGTGTTATGGTATGTTTTGATAACACATTTTTGGTGTTATTAAAAGAATTTTTTCTTGTAGTGCGGGTTGTGCTTTTGTTTAACCAGGAGCTCATGAAGCTGGGGTCGGGGCCGATTTTTTTCTGGGTGCGATGGAGCTCTCGATGCAGGAGTTTTCTTGGAGACACACCTAACCTCACATTAAGGGGGGGGGGGGGGGGGGGGGGGCGCGTTTGGGCTTGCGGAATCTAGGCCTCGCTTGGTGAGCACTCGAGGCTCTACAGCAAAACAGGTGCAGAATCGCGCCTGGTGGTGGCCCGCAAATGGAAGTCGCACTGGGTCGAAGGCACTCAGAGGTGGGCTCGCACCTGGGTCACTTGGTTCGTGGGTTGGGTGACGGGTGCCTGAGATTTGGAGCTTGGCTCGGAGAAAAAGGGTTGTGAGGATGGTGGTTAGGTGGTCGGAGCTGAGGATGATGGTGGTTATGGGAGTGGCGGCTAGGGCGAAGGGAGAGAAAAAGACAAGAAGGAGAAGGAGAATGAGAATGAGAATGAGATGATGGTGGTTACGGGAGTAGGCTTTTTTTTTATATTTTATTTCTATTACTTTAACACTTTTTTTTTACATAGTATACATTATAATACATTTTCAAAAGACTTATAATTATGTGTTGTATATATTATAACACTTTTTAGAGTTTATTTTTATTTATGTGATATTTTTTTTAGCCTATGGTATGATTGTATACTACTTATGCCTACTTAGTATCCTACGATTGTGATCTTAGGTTATTGAATTTTGAGGGTTTGCAAAAAAACATAACAACAAAAATACAACATATGAAAGAAATTTAGTACTTTATTAATCAAAAAGTAAAAATCAAATACACGCTTGGTTAAAACAAATAAACATAATTCCTACTTTATTGATAATAAGGGCATTGATGTTCACCATTCCAAGCTCGCGGAACTAGTCCTCCATTCAGCCACGCTAGCTTATAAACTCCAGGTCGAATAACAGACTCGATCTGATAGGGTCCCTCCCAATTAGGTCCAAGCACCTTAGCAAATGGGTCTCGTGTGGGCAGAAACACGTACCTTAACACCAAGTCTCCCAATCCAAATTTCCTATCTTGGACCTTCTTGTGAAAATATATCGTAGCCCTTTGCTGGTATGCAACGTTTTTCAACTGGGCTTTATCTCTTCTTTCTTCGAAGAGGTCCAAACTTTCTTTGAGTTTGGATTGGTTCGAGGTTTGGTCATATGTGTCGCGCCTTATGGTTGGGATTTCAGCCTCGATGGGCAACATGGTCTCGCACTCATAAGCCAGGGAGAAAGGGGTATACCTCGTCGAGGTTCTCGTCGTTGTTCTATATGCCCACAGGACTTGAGGCAACTCCTCTGGCCATCTCCTCTTTGCTTCTTCTAGCCTTTTCTTCATAAAACTTTTAAAGTTTTGTTCATGGCTTCAACCTGTCCATTTGCTTGGGGATGGGCCACAAAGGAAAAACTTTTTATTGTCCCATTCTTTTTCACAAAAGTGTGTAAACAAATCGCTGTCGAATTGGGTCCCATTACTCGACATAATCTTCCTGGGCATCCTGTATCTATAGATGATGTTTCTCACTACGAAATCTAGGACTTTCTTCAAAGTGATGATTGCTAAGAGTTCAACTTTGGTTTATTTAGTGAAATAGTCGACAACGAATACAACATATCTTACTCCACCTTTTCTAGTTGGCAAGGAGCCTATGAGGTCGATTTCTTATACCACGAATGGCCATGGGGAGCTCATCATGGTAAGCTTTGTGGGTGGAACTCGTACTCAAACTTGTTGTTCGATGCCTCAAAGCCAAACCTTAGCGCCAAGTGCAAGTGATTTCCCGTCTGGGTGAACAGAATGATACCTGCCCCTGATCCATTTTCATTGGAGGACCCATAGACGTAAAGTCTCAACATCTCACGGGCTGGGGTAACGACTTTCTCGTTGGAAATCCCTGTACACTCGACAATGAAATCTGCCAAATCATGTCCTTTGATCGTTGATCTAGGATGATAGGTGATCTCGAACTGTTCGAGCTCGACAACCCATTTCAACATTCTCCTGGATGCTTCAGGCTTGGATAATACTTGTCTCAAGGGCTGATCAGTTAACACATGGATAACATGTGCTTCGAAATAGGGTCGAAGCTTTCGAGATGCGTGCATTAGGTTCAAAGCTAATTTCTCCATTAATGGGTATCTCGATCTGCCCCAGTAACCTCTTACTGACGCAGTATACTAGATTTTGTACTTTCTTATCCTTTTGGACAAGTACTACGCTAATGGCATGCTCGGTTGTGTTGAGGTATAAGTATAAGATTTCCCCTGTGATTGGTTTAGACAAGATCGGTGGCTCGAGGGAGGGGGGGGTGTTTCTTAAGGATCTGGAATGCAAGTTCACACTCATCCGACCATTCAAACTTCTTGCCCCCTTTCAAAAGACTAAAGAATGGTAGACACCAGTCTGTAGATTTCGAGATAAACCTACTGAAGGTCGCCATTTGTCCAGTTAAGCTTTGAACATCTTTATGTTTTCGAGGTGAAGGCATGTCAATTAATACTTTGTTGTTGTCATGATTAGCCTCTATACCCTGAGAATTCACTACAAATCAAAGAAACTTACCCAAGGATACTCCAAATGAACATTTTTGCGGAATGAGTCTCATATTATATTTTCGGAGCACAATAAACATTCAACAGGATTGCCTACATGATCACTGTTATGTTTGGACTTGACAAACATATGGTCCATATAAACTTCCATGTTATTCCCTATCTGCTCAGCGAACATCCTGTTTAGCAATCTTTGGTATGTGGCTCCAGTATTTTTGAGCCCGAAAGGCATTACGTTGTAGCAGTACAAGCCCTTGTCGGTCACGAAGCTCGTAAGTTCTAGGTTGGATGCATGCATGGCTATCTGGTTATATCTAGAATAAGTGTCAATGAATGACATAATAATTTGGCCTGCAGTGGCATCTACGAGCTGTTCGATTAAAGGCAAGGGAAAGAAATCCTTGGGACATGCCTTATTGAGGTCGGAATAGTCCATGCAGGTTCGCCACTTGCCATTGGGCGTCGGGAGCAGCACAAGGTTGGCTATCCAATCAGGATAGAAAGCATCTCGAATAAACCGATTTGCTTTTAAACTTTTGACCTCCTCTTTTAGAGCTTTCTTTCTATCGTCATCCAGGAACCTCCTTTTTGGTTGCTTCAAAGGGAAGCTCTTATCTATGTTGAGAGCATGGCTCATAACACTCAAACTAATCCCTACCTTCTCCGAGTGCGACCATGCAAACACAAACTGGTTTTCTCTCAAAAAGCAAGTTAATTGCTATTTTGCATTTTTGAAAAGATGTTTCCCTAATTTTACCACCCTCGTGGTATCTTTCTTATCGAGATTCACTTCTTCAAGCTCCTTAATTGGTTCGAGATCGACCCTCTCTTCAACCCTAGGGTCGATCTCTTCTTCTATCTCAAAGACGGATCCGTTCATCTCCTGAATAACAACAAGTGCTTGTGCACTTGTTTGAATCTTCCCTCTCATGGAAATGTTATATCATTCCCGTGCGGCGAGTTGGTCTCCTTTCAACATCCTGATGCCACTTGACGTTGGGAACTTGATGACCAAATGCCTAACCAACGACACTACCCCCAGCCCAATCAGGGATGGTCTCCCGACCAACACGTTGTAGGCCGACGGAGTGTCCACCACCACGAACTCCATCATCTTGGTCAACGAGACTGGATAGTCTCCCAAGGTTACAGAGAGCTCGATGGATCCCATACAAGCAATCCCTTCTCCTGAAAATCCATACAACATTGTTGGACAGGCTTTGAAATCTCGAAGCCTGAGTCCCATCTTTTCTAGAGTGGCCTTATGAGGATATTGACAGAGCTCCCGTTATTACTAGGGGATCGTTAAGGGGAAACTAGACATGTGAGGCATCTTCTTCTGTAAAAGTAATGGGTTGAGATTCAACCCTTTGTTGATTTGGAGCTCATGGTTCAGGTTCGTGGGGAGAACCGTCTCTAGTCTTCAGCTCGTTTACATATCTCTTCTAGGCATTTCTGACCAATCTGGCAAGGTGCGTTCCCCCAAAGATGGTTACCACATCCTCCTTTGCTCAGGGATTATTATTATGCTGGTAAGGTTGCGCAGACGCTGCCCTCTGTCCAGACGATGCTTGATTGGTATTCCAGTTTCTTACATACTGTCTGAAATATCCTCTCGAGATCAAGCCGTCGATCTCGTATTTCGGTTGTCAACACTCATCAATGGTATGTCCGACGTCCCGGTGTAATCTGTAGTACTTGTTGGAGTCTCTCTTTCACTTCTGATTTTGCATTGGGTCAAGTCGTCTAAATGAGACCTGATTCTCATTTGCAAGAAAAATATTTTCCCGAGTCTCATTGAGCTCGGTGTAAACTGTATAAACGGAGAAATACTTGTTTCCCTTCTTCTTTTCCCCCTGTTTTCCTTTGATTTATTCCTTTCATTTTTCTTCCTTCTTGAAGGGTTCTCTCTTGAGGGTCATGACGTTGATGAGGGTAGTCGAGGTCGAGGCTGAGTTAACATTCGTCGTTGTAGTTATTGTGGGTTGAGGGGTCACTTTTAATGCTGACCTTTCCTCATCTACATTGGCGAATCTCTGAGCCCTTTTGTTGAACTCGGTTATTGTTCTTATCGATTTTCTCTACATATCATCCCAGAGAGGAATTCCTGGTAATATACCAGCTCGACCAACCATAAGATGACCACTGTCATCAATGTTCCAGCTTGCACCACCTTTATGTTAAACCTCGCGAGGTTTCTTTTTAATGATTCTCCCGTGTATCAGGTCCGGCTACCTGGCTTAGGATGTCAGTTTTTCTATGGTGTGTAACGAATACTAAGGATCTAATGGATGGTGTGATGTGCACATGTTGTTTGTCTCTTGTGATTATTTGTGGTCACTCTCTATTTTTGGTTTATACATAATGATATATGTTTTGTTTTGAAAGCTAACCATGGAGGGGTTTTATTAAACTTTTGGCCTCATGATATTAGTGTCTTTCCTACTAGGCTTTATAAGCTTACCCCCTATATCTCTCTCATTCCAGGAACCCAGTGATGCGAATGTTGAAGGTGAATTATTGGTGGAGCTAATGTGTTTTAGCATAGTTCTATTAATTGCCATAGTCTTATCTTTTGAACATTGTTTATATATTTGGTTTAGAACCTTATGCTCGGTAACTCTTAATTAGGAATGATGGATGATAAGTATTATTTTAGTGTTTTATGACTTATTAAATTTAACTGTTTGGTGATTACATAACTGTGAGGATATTATTGTTCTATGTATAATGATAGATGATCATGCTTTTATCACAAATATTTTTATACATAATTATATGAGTTATTCCATTATTTTGACTTAAAATTATAGTTTTATTTAATATAAACTAAAGAATCATTTATCAGGACTATTTTCCAACAAGGGTGAAAGTTTGACGTTTGACCACCCAAGTTATGGACATTACAAATCTGCCACAGGCTAGGGCTCGAGTCGTGACAAATATAGTATAGCTTAAATATAGGGCAATGATTATTTGTAAAATTACTATGAGTATATATATACCTAAAAAATTAATAGATTTGAAATATAAGATTTATATGGTTCTAGCTCTAGACATCTACACATCAATTTTTTTTTCGTTTTATGACATGAAAAAATTATAAAATTATAAAATAACAAAGAAAACACTCAATTGACATAGAGAAAGAGAATGGCTTATTGAGCTCAAACCATGATGTCGCGAAGCCTCGTCTCCACCACACATCATCACCCTCAAAGCCCCAACACCACCTATAATAGAAAATAGAAAGAAAAAAAAAATGAACATGAGAGAAATTGAGGGAGATATCGAATAATAGAGAAAGAGAGAAAGCTTACAGTTGAGAGAGAGAGACTGTATGAGAGAGTCGCTTGCCCCGTCTGGTTTCCCTTTCATGCGAGAGAGAGAGGTTGAGAGATGGAGAGGGTGGGAATGGTGGCGACTTGGGCTGATAAAGAGATTTTATAATTAGGGTAAAATTATGTCTTTGGGCCCATATTGACTTTAGTTATTAAAAAAATTACAAAAGCAACATTATTTGTGATACTTTGTAACTGATACAAACGAGTTGATTTGTGTTAGTGCGAAAGTGACACAAATGTTAAGGTTTGCGTCAATTACAAAATGACACAAACACTCTCCATTAACAACACTAGTCTTAAAAATGATATAAATGTCCTTTATTTCATGTCACTTTCCAACTAACGCAAATGCTTAAACTTAGTCAACCGTGTCAGTCAACACAAAAGATGATTTTGTAGTAGTGGGAGCTGCTGGGTTGACTAGTCTGCCAGAAGCCTATATGAAGTCTTTGATGGCTTTTCAGCGAACCTACTAGCCGGACTAGCTTAAAGAATTGGACTTTTGGACCCATATAATATGTATATGATTGCTTTGTAAATCTAAGATTTTGCCTCTCATTAGCATCAAAGACACTCCAATTGTTACCTTTCTCTAGCAATGTTTCTTTCTATGTGGTTACTATGTTGATTGAAATCCGCATTTTAGTTCAAAATTTTACTTAGAAAGAGCGAAACTGCTTGGATGGTGGCTGGGATTTCAATCTGGAGTTGATTCTTTGTTTTTTTTAGAAATGGGTTGATGCATTTTTTGTTATTCCAACACTACAAGAAAAATGATTTTTAGGGGCTACACTATTAGGGGTGACTCAAAATCGCGGCTAATAATGTCGTCATTAGTGGCGAAATGATGTTTTCAGGTCATTATTAGATTTTTTTTAATATGGGTCATTATTAGGGGTGACTTTTGTAATAATTTTGAAATTTTTCAGAAAAAAGTGTGGGAATTTTCCCACATAATTTTTTTCTCAACTATTAGCGGCGAATTTTGTAATATTAAGTCGCCCCTAATAATTTTTAAATTTTATTAGAGGCGACACGTGTCACTGATCATAGTGACCCCGTTAACAAAGCTCATTGGCTTATTCTCCTTCATGTTCTTTTCTGCAAAAAAAAAACCTAGCCTCTCTCTCTCCGAATCCAACCCCTCTATCTCCTCGACCTCTTCGACTCAACCCCCCTCTCTCCTCAATCTCTCCAACCCACTCTCTTTCTCCTCTCTAAGACCATCCTCTCTCTCCCTCTCTCTCTATAGTCTATCCTCTCTCTCTCTCTCTCTGATCTCTCCTACGCTCGATATGTCTCTAGAGATCTCTTTATCCCTTTCTCACATGGTCGATGGATGAATGGAAGGGTACAAGGGCTTCTCTAGGCGATGAGCTTCGACGGTAACAGACACACTCTCTCTATCTCGTTCTCTCTCTCAGACATTCTCTTGTCCGATCTTTCTCTTTGTCTCTTTTTTATTTGCAGGAGTGCAATGGGGTGATGGGGCTCAAGGCTTGCGACGTGTGACAGGGAGGGTTTGGTCATGGGTTCTATAGTGTGGCTCAGTCATGGGTATGACGGTGCGTACGATAGTGGTTCGTACGTAGACAAGGTTGTACTGCAAAAAATGATTTATTCTCAGATTTATGATTGTTTTGAGCTTTTACTTGATTTAGTTTGAAGAAAAATAATACAAATCTGGTTTTTTCCTTATCTTGATTTGTTTCTTGATAGATATCACTATGGATAATGGGATTTAAGTCTCAAATATGATAATTTTAAGGAATGAACTGAAGTTTTGTTTTATATTTTTACATTGAATAGGTTTTTTATTAGTCTTGTTCTGTGTGGTCTCTAGAAATATTAATAAAGCATTGAAATTTGTAATTAACTTATTTATATATATGCTCATGCTTGCTATTTTTGTTGATTTTAAAGTTTGTGGTTGTTTTTAAGTTAAAGATATACATTGGTTTCTTTAGCTTTGGGTCATTGACAATGCTCTATACCCATTTTTATTTTAAATTAGAAGTAATTTCCTCATTGTGTTTATTAAAGTGGGGATTTATTTATTTTTGTGTTTCTTTATTGATTTTAATTTTGAGTTTATGAAGCATCTAAGATAGACGAATCTTTTTTTAAGAGTAAGCACAATATATTTTTGGTTGATGAAAGGGTGGTGTATCTTTAGTATCTGTTAGGTACCCATAACTCTGGTTTTTATAATGTTGTAAAACTAACAGTAACTAGGTGTGTACCGGAACCTATGAACTCTTGTTAATGTTTAGAATATATTATAATTTTATAATGAAATATGAATAGAGAGAATATTTCTTGCTACATTACTTATTGGCAAGATTTATTGATAGTTCTTGGGTTTGGTATGTGCTCCCACATTAGGTCCCTCTCTCTTGGCATCCTAGCTACTTATGGATGTATTTTATTATCATATTGCAAGTTAAAGTTACAATTAACTCTTATATTTGCCTTGCATTGAGCATAAGTGTTGTGAAAGGAGTACAACAAATTAGTTATGCATATTTTGAATTTAGTCAATGAAAAGTTACTAAGATAAATTACACTTATTGCAAGAGGGTCATGTTTGGTTGTACAGGCCCATGACTTCGGTTTGGAGAGAATAATGATGTAAAAAAAAGATCAAGCCAAACGCGTCCCTTATTAGTGTTTTGGTAACTTTCTACTACAATTTTTATCTAAGAACTAAAGTGGAAAGTACGCTTTCTACTTCGGTTTTTACATAAAAACTGCAGTAGAAAGTGCCCAGCCATGCAATGCTGATTGCTCTTAAAACCCTTTCTTCCACACTAACAGCCCATAACCCTTCTCTTCTCCTCTGTGCAAACCCCAAAAGCTCCATTAACGCAACCGTATGACATAACCATTTATTGAATCAAACCTTTTTTTTTTCATTCTTTCTTACAAATTTCCTAATTATAAACCGAAATATAGCCTAAAAATATTTTTTTTGTTTTTTAGAGAAAAAAAATACATTTAGCCATGGGTATTATTTCTCATTGGTTCTTGGTGATTCTTGCTGGATTTTGACCGGATTTTTGTCATAGTAAGGTGTTTTTGAGCTTCAAAACAGGTATGGAGTACTAAATCATTGTTTTGATGATAATATTTTATTTTTCTATGTTTTTTTCTTTTTTTTTTGGTTCTCATATTTTGTGTTGAATGTGTATAGGTGTTTGAGTTTCAAAAGTGTGATAGAAGTTATTTCAATCATCAATGAATAGGTTTGATCCTACAAACTTTGTTTGAGTTATTTTTTTTATATTATTCCGAATTTTGTAATTAGATTTAGTAATATTTTGTTAACTTTTCTAGTTATTTGTTTATTTTGTTATTTTAAATAATGTGATAAAAATTTGGTTTATTATAAATATATATATATATCTATATTAGTAAATTTTAGAAATTGTGAAAAGATGAATTTTCTTTGTAAATATTTGAAAAAATAAATAGCTTGAAGATGATCAAAGTCTTGTTCATTAGTTTCTATAACTAGTTTGATTTGTTTTTTTTATTTAGTGGTTTGATAATTAATTATGTAGTTTACTAATTATGTAAGTAATGTCTTAGTAGGGTCGTCGATTGAGTTGTGACTTTGTTGTTCATTTCGGGTGAATTGAAGAGTAATATTGAAGGTTTATAATTTTTTAATTTTATTTATATTACTACAAGATTATGTATAAAGATAAGGTTAATTAAATCATGCATATTGGATTTAGTGAAAGTTATGTTTGAAAATTAGTGAAGTAGGCTCTGGGAAATTTGCGTGTTATGGTGATATAAGGATGGATTCATTTATGTTTGATTATTATGTTTGTTTGTGTTGCTTTTATAGGAAATTATGAAATTGCGGCATGCTATAGAAACAGAGGATACTCTGTCGAATTTTTTTTAAATTTTCATAAGACTAGAACCTAATAATGATGGATTCATCTATGCTTGATTATTGTGTTTGTATGTATTGATTTTATAGGTAATTATGAAATTACGGTATGCTATAGAAATAGAAGAAACTCTGCCGAATTTTTAAAAAAAAACTATAAGACTAGAACCTAATAATGATGGATTCATCTATACTTGACTATTGTGTTTGTTTGTATTGATTTTATAGGTAATTATGAAATTACGGCATGCTATAGAGACAGAGGAAACCCTACCGATTTTTTTAAAAAAATTTATAGGACTAGAACCTAATAACATGCCTAAAGTTATCATGCATAGAGTATAACTCTTTAAATGATTGAATTCTTTTTGAAACTTATATAAGTTCTTTTCTAACTTATTAGGAGTTTAATATTGTTATTAGTATGGATAAATCATGGATGCTTGAGTGGAAAGAAACACCACAATTTCAAGATGGATTCAACAATTTTTTAAGATTTTTGCCTAAAGAATTGTAGTTATCCACAAAGAATTCGTTGTCCTTGTATTGATTGTGGTAATGGAGTAAAGGGGAATATTACCATGATAAATGATCATGTATTTTGTCAGGGATTTGATATAAGTTATACAAGATTGTATTGGCATGGAGAATTATTAAATGATGACCCATATCAATTAGGTAGGCGAGGTGTAGATGATTTTGAGAGTAATGATTTTAATGATCATCCTATAGAATTGCTTGATGATGCACAAGAAGAGATTTTCATAATCCATAAAAATTCGATAGTGTGGTTAGAGATGCAGATAGATAATTGTTTAGTGGTTGCAATAAACTTAGACTGCCAACAATGGTTAAATTTTATAACATAAAAGCAGAAAATGGTGTTAGTGATAAGTGTTTTAGTCAATTTTTAGCTGCTTTCTAGGAGATTTTGCCGCTAGAAAATTGTTTTCCGGAGTCTACACATATGAATTAAAGAAAACATCAAGTTTGATAGGGTTGAAGTATGAGAAGATTCATGCATGTCTGAATGATTTTGTTTTATATCGTAAGGAGTATGCAGACATGGACACTTGCCCAGAATGTGGTTTACCATGGTACAAACTTAACAAAAGTAAGGAGATTAGGAAACTTATTCCTCAGAAAGTGTTATGGTACATATCTTTGATTTCGTGGCTGAAGCGATTATATCGAAGCGCAGAACACTCTGAGAACTTAATATGGCATGGGCTGGAAGAGTGAAAGATCGTAAACTCTGACATCCTATAGATTCACAGGCCTAGAAGAAAGTAAATTATTTCAATCCAGAATTAAAAAATGAACTATGACATCTTCGTCTCGGTTTAGCTGTTGATGGAGTAAACCCGCATAGATCTCTGAGTAGTAGGCATAGTTCATGGCATGTCTTCTTGATTATGTACAATTTTCCTCCTTGGTTGGTCATGAAAAGGAAGTACTGATGCTTTCATTAATTACTTTAGGCCCAAAACAACCAGGACACGATATCAATGTTTATTTGGCACCATTAATTGATGATTTGAAAGAGTTGTATGAAAATGGTGTTGAGACATATGATGGTTTTAAAAAAAAGTATTTAATTTAAAAAGCAGTGTTGTTGTAGACTGTAATGATTTTCAAGCATATGGTAACCTATCAGGGTTGAGCACAAAAGGTTACCAAGCTTGTCCAATTTTTTGCACCAACACAAGGGCCCGTCACTTGTCAAATGGACAAAAAATGTGTTATATGGGTCATAGCACTACAACAAAATAGACATTTAATGGCTATATGGGGGAGACATTGTAGACATTTGATGTCTCCCCCTGGGAGACGTTGGATGTCTACAAAGTCTCCCCATGGGAGACGTCATAGGTACCTACAACGTCTCCTATGGGGAGACTTTGTAGACATCCAACGTCTCCCACTGGGAGACGCCATAGGTTGTACACGTACACCCTATGATCTACAAAGTCTCCCCACGGGAGACGTCATAGGTTTTTGTATTTTTTTTTAAAATTAAATAATTATTTTCAGTATATTAATTAATAGAATTAAATATATTAATTTTTTTTAAATAGAATTAAATATATTAATTAAAAAATCTAAATTATATACAAATTTAAAATTTGAATTTTCATTAATAAAACCGAAATGTGTATATCTAATATGTTTTTGCTAGCTAAATATACAAAATTGTAATATTTGTTGTTAAACATACAAAATTAACAAATATTATACTAGCTAGCTAAACATATAGTAAGAAAGAAAAAGTAAAAGTAAAAAAAAAACCTAATATGTGGGACGATGACTTTGAATTATTTGTAGCATATGGTTCACCCAGTGTTGTCGCATTTCATTAATCTGTGCTTGTGTATATGGCGTAGTGTTTAGCTACAAAAAATACAAAGTAAAATATATTAGTTAATCAATTATTTGATTATATATACTTTAATAATAAATAAATTGTTAACTTTGTATAAATTTATATACATAACTCTTTCTTCAAGTAACGTCCAGGTCGTGAATGTTCAATGTAATCCTTGAACATTCTCATCGCATAATATCCACATGCCACATTGTCTGGTTGGTGCGGACACTAATATTTAAATAAAATATCAAGCAATTAATATAAAAAAATATCAGTAAAATTCAAGTATAATTAAAGTCGTAGTTACTTACTTTCAGTTGCACAATTTCTATATTATTTGGAATCTCAGGAGGTTTTGGTAGACTGGTCAGAAAAAGGTTGAAAGCATTGACTATTACTGCCACAATTTCTTCACGGTTTTCCAGTTCTGAGTTCACCGGATCACAACAACAAATGTAATATGCATATGGGGCCAATATAATCAACATCCAATGATCACTGCACAAGAAAAACAATACTTGGTATAAGTCTCCAACACAAATGTTATAAGGACTAAGTATCTGGCAGTAACAAATTTTTGAACTTACCCATGGTTCCAGGGGACAATCATAAGTTTCTCACTTGATCTTAATTGATGACAGTGCTTGAACAGACCTTGAACACGCTCTTCAAATGAACTTCCTTTAGTGGCTACAACATTAGGATTGACAAATAAAAACTTATTTTGGCGCCCTTGTTCTACCAAAAAATTGTATAACAACCTATTAAAAAAAGAGTAGTAGTCAAAAATATAATTTAGGAAATTTGTTGTTAAAATAAATCAAATAAGAAAGGTTAAGTAAAAAACTTGTGAGATACCTCATGTAGCAAACGACAACTCCTTGTCCAATCTTTTCCATTCGAATAAATTGAAGTATGTCCTCTTTGCACATGTAAAGACTAGAAATATCCTGACTGAATACATCCTCATCTATGCCTGGATTGACACAGTCATCGTCATTCCAACGAGATATAATATTGTATATCTGTTCCAAAGGACTTGTGTCTTGTGTCAGAGGATCACTCAAACGTTGTATTCTTTCTCGAGGTCGTTGTGTTGAAGGAGCAATTGGTCGTTCTGATATGTTATTACTTCTAGAACAAGTATGTAAAATAATATTAATAATTAGAAAATTTACAAACAAATTGAAATATATAATAACAAATATGATTATATAAACAAGATACATCACCTGTTCATGTATATCATCAGATACGATGACCAATTCCTTAGGCCATGATATAGGATTCCCAATAGCCTGAATGACTATGTACATATGCTGATCAGGTTTTGCATAAGGAAGAGGTGTCGCCGGCTTAATGGCATCAGTAATCACCACTTGGTAGTTGTTACCCAACTCTTTGTCAATGAGCTTGCCTGATGCAACAATATTGGATAGCGAACCAATGGCTAACTGACAACTAGGTACCTGCACATTATAATAAGTAGCATTATGTATATATGTGTGTATGCATGTACATACATAGTCATTTTCAACTATCAAATTGAAATTACCTCAGTCACAAATGGTATTGGTGGTTCAGGTTGATAGTAAGATGGTGCTGGTGGGTCGGGCACATAGCAAGATGGCCCTGGAGGGTCGGGCACATAGTAAGATGGTGCTTGTGGGTCAGGCACATAGTAAGATGGTCCCGGTGGGGTTGGAACTACTAGTGGGACTCCAATATTGGATCCTAAACCACTCTGTTGGGCCATGAAAGATCTCAACATTTCCTCTTGTTTACGAAAACGTTCTTCTAGACGCGCTTCTTGTTGACGATGTCGTTCTTCTTGTTGACGAAGTCTTTCCTCAAACTCATTTCTCATAGCGCTAGCCGAAACCGTGTCTTTCGAATTCTCTTTCATTTTGGTAGGTTTCGGAGTATCCCAAAACAATGCGGGGGACACACCATAACCTTTAGCCCGAACACGCCCTCGTGGCTCGGGGGTGCCCAATGCCCTCGCCAACACATCATCAGGGCCTTGGGGTTCCCATTGACCCTCCTCAATGAGTTTTCGATAATGAGCCTGTAAAATAAAAGTAATTTATTTAAGTTAGTTATATTAAAATAAATAGATTACATAAGTTCAATATATATATATAAAAACTTACAATGTTTTTTTGAACCTCAGCTGCCTCTCCAATAAGTTCTCCTTCTTTATTCTTTGGTCGACCCATCGTCCATAAATCAGCTCTATCAATATCAGATAATTGTTGCCCAGTCTGTTGTTGAAGCATCTCTTCCACACGCACGTAACCTCCTCTATATAGGTTGTGGTTGTATTTGTTCATTCTTCGATATTCTTGCATTTGTAACCTCTTATCTTTCCACTCTGGTGTTAATCTTGAGTTGACAAATTCTAACCATTGCTCATCTGTAATGATCTCCTCAAATCCAAATGGTTTCCTAGGGGGAAACTCATCTGGTCTTTTCTCTAAAGCATTAAAGATGTGCTTCCTTGTCGTGTTAGTCTTCCATTGTCTGAACATCTTTGCTGCGTCTTTCATTGTCTGCTTTTTGGAGCTATATTCCAACTGAAAAGTTTTCTGCAAGTTTGAAATAATAATCATATTAAATCACATATTTTAAAATCTTTAAGTAAAATAGAAGTAATTAAATCATACCTTCATTAAATCACATATATGAGTTTTTTTCTCCACTGGAGTTACAGGTGATGGGCACAATAGTCCTCACCATAGAACCCAACGCTGAAGATCGATTACTTCTTGCGGTACCTATTACTTGACCATACTCATTGAACTTTACAGGTATAATATTTCCTTCACTTCTATTCTTAATCAATTTATTCATCCATGTGCGTCCTCGCACATTTTTATCATCTGTAATCTCTGGCTCAGTATCAGGATTTTGTTGAGGATTTTGTTGAGGATTTTCCTCCTCATCACTATCACCAAAATGATCTGACATAAAAATCAATATGATAAGTTATATATATTGAAAAAAAAAAGAGAAACAAAAACATATCATAAACAAACCAAAATCATTTTTGCAATAATGACAAACATAATTATATTATACCTCACATCAGGTTATCAATCCATAAACCTTCACCATTATCACGTAAACAAACACCATCATCATCAATTTCTTCATTACATATTGGTGAAGTGAATATGATTGATTCTTCTTCAATAGGTATATCATGCAATTCACCATCTTTGGTATTTCATTCTTTTGTTGGCGTTGTAAGCATAATTGACCATTGGTTGTCTGAAGGATCATTCACATAAAACACTTGTTTTGCTTGTGCAGCCATTATAAATCTGTCAGATTTGTGCCCTAGTCGATTTAGGTTTACTAATGTGAAACCAAAATCTTCATATATTATGCCACTGTCACTCTTCACCCAATCACAAAAGAAAACAGGTATTCGAGTTGTGATATAATCTAACTCCCAAATTTCTTTAATTACTCCATAGAAAGTCATATCACTTTGAACAGGATTTTTGTCTTTCGCACTGGATATTTGCATAGTTCTAGCGACAAGACTAACACCACTATTTTGTGTGGTTCTACCCCAATCCTCTGTACACCAGCCATGTATTCGGAACAAAATTCAACTGCCTCTTCAGCAATATAACATTCCACAATGCACCATTCCGGGCAACTTCTATTTCTGACATACCCCTTAAGAATCTTCATATTTCGTTCAAATGGATACATCCATCTTAAATAAATGGGACAACAAAATCTCAATTCTCTAACCAAGTGAACTGTAAGATGAATCATTATATCAAAAAAGGAAGGTGGAAGTATTTCTCCAGCTCACACAAGACCTCATCAATTTCATCATGTAACTTGGGTAACTTAATAGGATCAATCACCTTACAACACAATGACTTGAAAAATAAACATAACCTTGTGATAATCTCTCGAACTTTTTGAGGTAAGACAGAATGAATTGCCACTGGTAGCAAGTGTTGCATTAGAATATGACAATCATGAGATTTCATACCACTCAGAGTACAACTTTTCATGTCTACCAATGACCTTATATTTGATGAATAGCCATCTGGAATTTTTACATTAAATAGACATGAACAAACTTCCTTCCTTTCATCTTTAGTGAGGGTGTAAGTAGCAGGAGGCAAGTATGTTCATCTCTTATCTATTTTCGGAGTTAATCCTTCACGTATACCCATTGCAGCCAAGTCTTGTCTAGCCTTAATTCCGTCCTTAGTTTTCCCAGGAATATTCAACAAAGTTCCAATCAAACTATCACATACATTTTTCTCTATGTGCATAACATCTAAATTATGGCGTACAAGTAAGAATTGCCAATATTCAAGCTCGAAAAAAAAAAATAGATTTCTTTTTATAACAACTTTTGGGCTCTTCCACAACCTTAGCCTTCCCACGACCCTTCCGCTTTGTAGGTGTACGAACTTTAGGCTTACCTAACTTAAACATGATTTTAGACATCTTCTCAAGTACTTCACTCCCATTTAAATGTTGAGGAGCCTCCTCAAACTCTTGTTTGCCGTTGAATGCCTTTTTCCAAGTTCGATATTTATGCGTACTAATCAAGAACTTCCTATGACCCATATAACATACTTTTCGGGAGTGTTTTAAGTATTCAGAACATGTTTTTTCTTCACAAACGGGACAAGCCTTATATCCTTTCACACTAAACCCGGATAAATTTCCATAAGCAGGAAAGTCATTGATAGTCCACAACAATACAGCTCTAAGATTAAATTCTTCTTGCCTGTACGCATCATAAACCTTAACCCCTTCATCCCACAAAGTTTTCAAATCATCGATAAGAGGCGACAAATATACGTCGATGTCATTGCCAGGTTGTTTAGGTCCCGATATCAACAATGTCAACAAGGTAAATTTTCTCTTCATGCACAACCATGGGGGTAGATTGTAAATGACAAGCATAAAAGGCCAACAACTATACTTACTACTAAGAGAAGTGTGTGGATTAATCCCGTCAGTCGAAAGACCTAGACGAATATTACGAGATTCATTTCCAAAACAAGGCCACTTCAAATCAACCCTCTTCCAAGCTAGGGTGTCAGCTGGATGCCTTAATTTACCATCATTTATTCTCTCATTAGCATGCCACGATAAATTTTTAGCATGTTCAGCATTTCTAAACAACCGGATGAAACGAGGAATAGGAGGAAGTTACCACAAGACCTTGGCGGGTACTCCTTCATTGACATCTTCACTATTTCTTTTCTTTTGTCATCGTGACTCACCACAAGTAGGACACATTTTTGCATCTGCAAAGTCATTTCGATATAACATGCAATCATTAAGACATGCATGAATTTTTTCATATTGCATGCCCAATGAGCATAATGTTTTCTTTGCTTCATTAAATGAAGTTGGCATTTCATTACACTTCAGCAACAAATCATTCAAAAAACAAAGCAGATCAGTCATCCCTTTATCACTCCAACCGTGTTTAGCTTTCAAATTGTACAACCTAAGGAGTGTGAATAACTTTGTAAATTTTTTACAACCGGGGTAAATCGGTTTCTTAGCATCACTAAGTAGTGTCTCAAACTTATCTGGGTCTACTCCGGATCCATAATGTGCGTCATAAATCATATCATCTAATGCATCACAATTCTCCTCTACTATATTCCTCCTTACTTCATTGGTTCTACTTGGTGGAGTTGGTGCGACATGCATTCTCTCCCCATGCATATACCAAACCGTGTAACTTTTGTTGATTCCATTGAAAAATAAGTGTTGTTTGATCTTACTAAGATCCATTTTCCTTACATTTCCACACTTAATACATGGGCAACGAGTAAATTTTAGGTCTTTCACATTCTCCGAACAAAATCTTAAGAATAAATCGACCCCGTTTTTATATTCCACAGATAACCTATTCGCTGACATCCATTTTCTATCCATATCTTCTCCTATGTCTATGAAAAATTAAACAATAAAAACTACATAAGCATATGGCCGAGCGTATGAAAAATTGGGTAGCATTTCTTCTATATTAGTAACCTAGCCATCAGTCAATCTTATCAAATCCAATCAAATAAGCACAACACAATTCAAATATAATAATAGAATACATAATTCTAGACAAAATCGGACAGCATTTCCCCTATAATATTGATCTAACCATCTGTTAACAACAAGTCAAACAACACACAATAAGTTTCTTCCTTATAGCTCCACAGCACACAAAAAAATTTTCCAGAACCTACTTCACTAAAACACACAGTTCTCAACCTTCTGTTATCACCCCAACACACAATTTTAATCTCAGAACCTACTTCACTATGGATGAATATTTAAGATATTCAAACTCCTCTAACAAAAATTTAATAATACTAAAACGAGAGATAAGATAATGTACGTACCTCTTGCAATTAATAGTCCTAGCTAGAAAATTTACTTCACTTTACAATGCACTTTGCTATTAAATTCACAACCAACAAAATTGAATTAATTAATAAATAAGAAATTACTAAATAAATAAATAAAACATAATATATATAATCAACCTACTTCAATGTTAATAAAATAATTAAAATATAAATACAAATATATAATTTTTGAATAATATAATAATATAAATAAAAAAATCATAAACATATATACTTGAATTACTTATTTCAATACATGCAATTTAGTATGTAAATTAAAATTAAATTATTTTCCTTATTTTAGACACATATATATACTTAATCAACCTAAAAATTTAATTAAAAAAAATCTACAATTTTCGAATTAAATAGTAAAAAAAATAAAAATAGTAAATAACATGGTATAACTATTAAATCCCAATTGTGTATCTCAAATCTTCATTAAAATCATTTTTCAAACTTTAAAAAAATATTTATAATAAACTCCAAATCATAAAAAAAAATGCACAAAAATAATTATTTCTATCATTCTAACTATAATGCATTGTTTTAATAATGAAATCATATCTCAAATCTTCTTCAAATCAAGCAAATATTACCCAAAACCGCAACCCACAATACCCTAAAATCTCAATATTAACCCATTATAATTAAAGAAAATAAATAAAAATATATTATCATAACTATTATACATTAATTAAAATGAACAAACATACCTAAAATTAGTTTTTGGAGGAGAAAATCAGCCAAAATCGGTATCAATTTCGCCCAAAATCACCCACAATACCCAAAACCGCAACCCACAAAATACCCTAAAATCCCAATATTAACCTATTATAGTTAAAGAAAATAAATAATAGTACATTATCCTAACTATTAACATGTTTTAACTTAAAAACTTACCTCAAATCAATTTTCGGAGGAGGAAAACAGAAGAAAAATCGCCAAGGAAATACCCAAAAATCGCCTCAGGTTTGTGAATGGCTCGGGGAAGGAGATATATAGGGGAGGCTTCCAACGTCTTCCCTGGGAAGACGTGTACACATCCAACGTCTCCCCTGGGAAGACGTGTACACTTCCAACGTCTCCCCCAGGAAGACGTCCGATGTGTACACGTCTTCCCAGGGGAGACGTTGGATGTGTACACGTCTTCCTAGGGGAGACGTTGGATGTGTACACGTCTACCCAAGGGAGACGTTAGAGGGCTCCCATTGTCAGATTTAATTATTTTTTTTCGACTTTTTAATTTATAACAAATAACGTCTCCCACCACTTTTAATGACTTACCTTGGTAGTCATCAACAAGAACTTTTAATGACTTACACTATTAGACTTTAAATATCCCTTAATACTTTTAATGACTTATGTTATCCAAAAAATTAGCATTGATGAGTGGCAGGTGATCCCAGGACACGTGGCTGACACCTGGAAACGTTCTGCTAGAGTATCGACCAGAAGACACATTAGAAGCAGTGCGGCCCAGTCTTACCTGCGACCAGTTTGGTCGATAGTTCCGCATACAAAGTAACATTTATAGGAAGATCTTTATGAATCCCGAATTTGTCTCACACAATCTCCTGGATACCCAATTATTCAGGAGAGAATATCTGTAACAATCTTTTGTAATCCCCCTTGAGCCTATAAATAGCAAAAAGATAGCTCAAGGAAGGGACTTTTGGCTTTTGAATCATTAGAGACTATAGTAATTCTCCTAGCAATATTCTATTGTTCTTCAGAGGTAAGTGAAACTCATTGAACCCTTGTTCTTTGATCACTCCGTTGATTCTTAGATCAATATCAGTCTAAGTGGACGTAGGTCATTACCAGATCTTGGGGCCGAACCACTATAAAATACTGTGTCTTATTTACTTCTGTCATTACGTTTTTCTCTACGCATTCATTCATATCAAGCATATTCTGACTCCGTGTCAGTTAGCCAAATCGTGGGTTAACAACTTACACCATTGGTGTAAGTCATTATAGAGAGTCATTAAAAGTTAAAATTGTTGTAGTGTAGATGATATTTGCATTTAAGTCACCCTGACAGAAATAAAGAAAAAGCATTTGACGGTACTGTGGAACGAGACCTTGCTCCTTTTCCATTGTCAGTTGAGAAAATTCTTAAGGAAGTAGAAAAAGTTGACTTTAGGTATGGGACGAGGAATAAAAACAAAAAAATCCAATGGATGTTTTCAAAGAAAATCAATTTTCTTTCAACTTCCTTTTGGGAAAGATTTACTCGTTAGACATTACTTGGATGTCTGCACATAGAAAAAATGTGTGTGAAAGTATAATCGGTACATTACTTGATATCCCAGGTAAAACCGAAGATGGTTTGTCTAGTCGTTTAGATCTTGTTGAGATGGGTATAAGACACCGCTTGACACCTCAAGAAAACGGTAAACGCACATATTTTCCTCCTGCTTGTTTTACATAGTCTAAAGAAGACAAGCAAGCCGTATGTAAATCATTAGCAGAGATGAAAGTGCCCTATGGTTATTCATCGAATGTTCGAAACTTGGTGTCTATGCAAGATTTGAAGTTAATTGGAATGAAATCACATGATTGTCATTTATTAATGCAACAATTACTTCCAATTGTCATTCGGTCATTTTTACCAAAAAGAGTTCAAGATAGTGTGACAAGTGTGTGCACCTTCTTTAATCAATTATGCGAAAAAGAATTGGAAAGGAAGAAGTTGAATGCATTGCATGATGAAATAGTTGAAACTTTATGCAAGCTTGAAAAATATTTTCCTTCATCTTTTTTTGACATCAATATACATTTGATGGTCCATTTAGTAAAAGAAGCTAAGTTGTGTGGGCCAGTTTGGGTCAGATGGATGTATCCATTTGAAAGGAATATGAAGGTGTTGAAAGGATATGTATGTAATCACCATCGTCACCAGTTTGGGTGAGATGGATGTATCCATTTGAAAGGAATATGAAGGTGTTGAAAGGATATGTACGTAATCACCATCGTCCTGAAGCTTGTATGGTTGAGTGTTATTTACCAGAAGAAGTTGTGGAATTTTGTTCAGAGTACATGGTTGGAGTCGACACAATCGGAATTAGCAAACCACGAAATAACTCGAATGGAGTTGATAGAGGATTACAAGGGAATGGAACATTGTGTTGGAAAACAATCCTGAGGTTCAACCATATATAATGTAAGTTATAAATTTAATAAACATTATGCTCAATTTTAGGTATAATTGAAATTTTTATGTTGAACTTTGTATTTGCAGTGAGCACATGGAGTTGTTACAATCAATGATTCCAAACAAGGTTAAAAATTAACAGAAATGGATTATAGATGAGCATCATAAAACATTTAGTCGATGGTTGAAAAATACTATTCTAGCAAGGTTGGGTGAAGAAAACCATGGAGTGTCAACAGAGTTAAATCGCATATCATTTGGAGCAAGTGTTCATGTAATAAAGCACCATGCTTACATTGTTGGAGGAAAAAGATTTCACACAAAATCAAGAGATGATGCTCAAATGGTTCGAAATAGTGGAGAAATTATTGTTGCAGAAGCAATGCATTTCGCTAGTGCAAAAGACAATAATCCAGTAGCTGGTACTATGAAATATTATGGGGTTGTTGAAGGAATATGCAAGCTTCATTATTCCTTATTCCAAATTCCCCTTCTCAGGTGTTCTTGGATGGACAACAATGTTGGGGTTAGAATTGATGAACTTGGATTCACTTTGGTTGATTTAAGTAAGAAAGGTCACAAGAATGATCCTTTCATAATGGCTACCCAAGCAAAACAAGTGTTTTACATAACTGATATTGCTGATGATAAATGTTAGTTATTTTACGATCCCAGGAGAGGCAGTTTATAGAAGATGAAAAAGACGAAGAAAATGTTGATTTGTTTCATGATAATTTTAGTTGGACAACCAATACATGAGAAAATTGAGAAAATCCATGATTTCAATGAAGATGATGATGATGATGTTGATGGGGAATACATTAGAAATGATATTAGAGACGGAATATGGGTAGATTGTGAATCAACCAAAAAAAGAGAAAAGAAAATAAAATGTGTCGAGTTAGTAATGTATTAATTTTTAAGTTAAATATGTATTTATTTATGTCATAATTGTAATGTTAATTCTTGTTTATGTGCAGATGACAAATTCTGAAGAGGAGAATGCACTAAATAGGGGAGGCCCAACAAAAAAGAACAATATAAATAATCAAAACGCTAAGGGAATAAGGAGATATATTAAGTTTAATGATAAGGGTCAACCTATAGGGAAAGCATTGGCGAGATACACAATCGTACCTTGGAGTTAAAACTAGGAGAATAGTCTCTCTCAATTATAAGGATTGGAGACAAGTCCCACAAGAATTTAAGAATAAAATATGGGAGGATGTATATGTAAGAAAATATTTTAATTATTTTAATATATTGATCATTTTCATGAATTACTTTGTATTTCATTAATCATTTTCTTTATATTTCAAGGTGGTTTTATGTAATGACCCAACTATTTCTAAGACATAGACCATTAAAACTACTAGACATAATTACTACTTTGAAGAGAACATACATGAGAAATATTCATAACTTTATTGAAAACTTTAAAATAATAATTGTAATACATAAATGAGCTCATTGTTTTAAAATTAAAACATAACTTTAAATGAAATTGTTTATAAAGCTAAATAAGGAAAATACATAAAAACGTAATTTAAAGAGACTATAAAATAACGTTGTCCTCAAATCGACACGCAGCCCATCCACTCCATTCACCTCAACACATATGCCAAGCTTCCAAGAATCCTTCCGCCTTTGTATCTATTTTCCTGCATCACACTAAAAGTAAAGGAGTGAGCCTAATGTCCAGCAAGGAAAAACTACTAACAACATAAAACATATACATAAATGCTATCATAAACATATACTATAAACATATGTCATATTATACTACAATGACCATTATACTACTTGGGGCTTGTTAACGAAGAAAGTTGTAAGCCCATTAGATTTGTGGGGCTTGCTAGTCAAGCAAGTCATATGCCCAAGGTCTATAAGCATACTATACATAATGTAAACATTACATAACATAACATAATATAACATAATATAACATAATATAACATAACATAACATAACATAACATAACATAATATAACATATCATATAAACATATAAAATTTTATCCTATTTTCCTTATCAAAACCGGGATATTTGAGAACAAATGCGAGACTTGGAACACTCCTAAAACCAGCAATAAGAATGGTGAGAATTTCTAAAGAGTAAAGAATAAATTTTGGAACTAAACCTTCAAGAAGAAGATCCTTAAGTTTCAAAAACCTAGTCAAAACCAATATCAAAAGTTAGTTTTTGAATAAAAGGAACTAAAGAAAAACTACAGTAGTTTAAAGAACTGGACTTAGAGAATAGGAATACCTTAGTTGACCTTATGGATTGGTCTAACTTCAATACCGAAATACACTAAACCTCACTTCCCAAGTATTTTATAAAGCTTAAGAATGGCAAAGCTTTTTTTTTCCCAACCCAAGTGTTTATCACTCTATGGTAGCACTAGTACCTTGGAGTCTCTGATCACAGCTTGAAGAATGAGAAGAAGAGCTGGGAACTAGGTCCTATTTATAGAGTTCTAGGAATTAAATATCTTCTTTTTGGCTTGAATAAAAATATTGAATATAATTGAAAATATTTGAATATTCGTCAGTCAAAAGCTTAAGACTCGGTCAAAAACATTAAGAGGCAGGTCTAAGGAGTCAATGTTTATTTTTAAAATTAAAAAATAAATAAAAAAATAACCCACTAAGGGCGATCTATCCCCCCTATGTGGCGATATATCGGCTCTGCCCTAATCCCGAGCCTCTGTTCGTACATTCGTGCAACATCAACACATTTTCCGTATCCTTCGTTAGGTGATATGTCAGCTCCAAGCTGCAATATATCGGCATACGTGAATATTTTAAACATGTAATTGCACTTTTTCAACATAATTTGATTGGGATAACTGCTTTAAGTGAGTCATAATACGAACCTAACAGTTTCTGGTGAATACTAAAGCTTATATTTCTTTATTTTATCATCAAAATACTTAATTCCTTAATAATCATGCTTATGACAAGTGTCATATTCTTATTGGCTCTATCTAAACCTTAGGTTATAATAAATAATATATCTAGGACCAACAATATTAATCAAACCTTATGTTATAATTAATATTATTAAACTATAGGTTAAACTTATAAAATCCATAATTGTTGTTATGAGTTTTCAACTAAGTCCCGGTTTGAACCAAAATCCACGAAATCTAAAATACTACAACTACTACTAACTAGCTAACTAAGTAAACATTCTGGGACTCTACACTTTAACATTCCAGAAACTTGGAAACTAGAATTCATGAAATGCACGGGAAGAATGATGAGAGATTTTAAGACCAACATCACTAGTGACTACATCTACCCTTTGGCAAAAGCGGGTCTGATAAATGAACTATAATTCCTTCCTAAGAAATATCCAGAACTTGACCTAGAAGAATTGACAACCTTTGTTAGCCACCGTCTCTCTCCTGAGTTTATGGTACTATTACGTATATGATTTATTAGTTTTGAAGTATTAATAATTGCTTAAAAACTTACCTTTACTTATTTTATGTAGGCTTTGCGTTAAGCACAACATGAAAGAGCTCTCAAATATACTTCGAGGCATTGCACATCTTGTAGAGGGCTTGCCAATGTTAGAGAGGACTTGGTAAGTAATTCACATCACTATTTTACAACTGTCAACCTCTTATGAAGAATATTGCACTCACCAACGTTAATTAATTGTTGTATGTTGTAGAAAAATGAACTAGGTGTGGAAGATGTAGAACGGTACCAAGTTTGGATAAGAGCACGAGAAAAGAAGAAGGTTCTTGTCATAGATTTGGACAAACAAATTGAAGCAATAATTGTAAGTGTTTTAAAGTAATGTAAGAATGATAAAGTTCTTATAAGTTATTAATATAATTGATCACTGGTTTGTTTCACAGAATGAGCTGAAAGAAAAAGTTAGTAGTGGAGAAATCATTGCAAAGGGTCAGAATGACATATTAACGCAAGCTTTAGGGACACTGAGCACCCATGCTGTGTTAGAGAAATTGGGTATGATATTGTTCTTTATTTGTTGCATTTAACTTTATTCTTAAATATTTTAGTTTTTAAATAAATGGGTTGATTATTGTAGGTCATTTGCGAATATTTCTTCCGTCTTTGGAAGAAATCCAAAAAATGCAAAACAAATGGCTAATGTTATTAGTCAGAAAGATGCAGAAATTGAGATGCTCAGAGCAGAAATTAAAGCCTTGGAGAAGGAAAGAGCTAAACAAGCAGGTGGGATACAGGATATGGAAGAACAAGACAACGATGACGAGCAGAATGACGAATAATATCACACATCGTGCATGCAGGATGACGTGCCTCCACAATTTACAACTGATGTGTTACTTTGTTCAGATAATATTCAAAATGTGGTGGCAGATGGTGCTATCATTGATGGGGTGGGTCCACTGACTATTCATGGTATTCAACTGATAGACAAATACGCGAGGGTGCGAATCACCAAAATGTTACAAGAGGATGCTGAAATCACATGTTCAGTTGGGGAGATATGCTATGTTCGGAATACCTATGACGTATTCATTCCTTGGCCAAAAGAATAAATTATAACTAATCAGGTATAAAAGAATTCTTTAATTTGTTACCTATTAAAATATTTGTTGGCTCGTTATTTTAATATTCATTTTACTTGATGTTGTGCAGGGTCCTCTAAAAAAGAGACCTCCTATGTCAACAAGCCCATCCAAGGTTAAGACGAACCGTAATTCTACGTCCAACCCACATCTGTCATAAGTTGGATCTCACATCAATCCAGGAAACACTCTGATAGAATGTCAACCATTTGGCAATCACATCATGAATCACATCCATGTTAGCCTTCAGTTTATGGTGAGAGAATTTTGCATAGTTAAGGGAATAAACAAAGTAGTCTCAATTCCAGTGGACCCATCATTCATGAATCGTGAGCCAATCTTTATAACTTCAGAGGATGTAGAACAAGTTGCTACTTTGCATATGATTGGAGGCTCATCAATGATATTCGGACTAAGGTATCCCTTCAACTAATTCTTTTGAATGATATGAAATTCAGAATGGTTATGAGTATTGCCTGTGATCTGTTGCATATTTTCATAGTAAATTGAATGTTTACAGATTTAGGCAGTCCCATTTATAGGGGAAACTCTGCCGAAATTTTTCAAAAATATTTAACACTTAAGAAATTTTGCAGATGCATTTGGGAGTCCCTATTTCCAAATCAACGTGTCTTTTACAAGTTTTTTGACACTGAGCGTCTTACAATTAATAATGCTAAAGATCTATAACGATCAACCATTGACTTGGCAAATTGGTTGATGGCCATGAATAGAGTTGGTCAACTATACTTTATACCTTGGAATCTACGGTAAAAAATATTATACACTTTTCTTATTTGATTATTCATATTAAAATTTTAATTATTTTATTTACCATGCTTAATATTTTAGGGAACATTGGATGTTGGTGATTGCTATGCCAAAAGGAAAAATCGTGTTCTTGGATCCATTGAAAGCACACAAACGTCCTGAAGAAATTGATTCAATGATATTGAGATAAGTTTTAAAATTTTAAAAATATTTCTTAAACCACAACATCTATTACATGTTACTACATTTTAATAACTTTTGTAATTTTTCTTTTTATATAGTGCATATTATAAGGCTTCTTCCAATGAATTACTCGGCAATCCTACAAATATATTCAATGTTGCATGTCCAAAACAACCACAAATTCATGAATGTGGTTTTTATGTGTTGAAGTACATTAGAGATCTTGTACAGGCATCAAATGCAATAGAAACCCTAAAAGAAAAAGTTTATATTTTACAACTTATTTTGGTATCGATAACCTATAAAATAATCAATGTTGTTATTAATTAATTTATATTTATTAATTTTACAGTTTGATGGGAAGAAGGAATATTGTGAGATTGTAGACCTTTGGCCAATCCAGCACGAATGGTTAGGTCGATTGTTGGCATACACTTATTAGTAAGCTTATTTTGTTTATGAGTTCGTTTAGTTCTAAAGTTAGTTTTATTTAAATATATTAATGTTAAGGCTAGCTATCTTACTTAAGTACTTGTGTTTTATTTTTATGCATGACATTTCTAATTAATGAAAGCTAGCATATTTTCATTCAAAAAAATCATAATTAATTCCAATTGTAAAAATATATATAACTATAAAATCATATAATTAGACTATTTAAAAAAAATCAGTGGAAAAAATATATATATAAATTAAGAATTGGGTCATTTTAAAATAATAAGAAATAATTATTCCAAAAACAAAAATGGGGGGACGGGGGGGGGGGGGGGGGGGGGGCTTTCTACTTTGGTTATTATGTAAAAACCAAAGTAGAAAGTGAGGATTCTACTTCGGTTTTTACATAATAACCGAAGTACAAAGTGCCTAGCAACGAAGTGTACACAACTTTCTATTTCGGCTATTATGTAAAAATCGAAGAAGAATCCCTACTTTCTACTTTGGTTTTTACATAATAACCGAAGTAGAAGTCTATTTTTCACTTCGGTTTTAATCTACTTTTTACTTCGCTCCGAACTACTGCATTTGCAAATTTAAGCGAAAACCGAAATAAATCCAGCATAAAAACCGAAGTAAAAACATTTTTTTTCTTGTAGTGGTACATTCTACATCATTTTGATTTAACAAGAACAAAAATGAAGAAAACTACAACAAAACCTCTTAAAGTCACTTATTAATTTTGTTATTTGAATGAATTATTATAAATATTGAATGAATTAATTTAAATATTTAAAAAGGTATTGTTTTTATGAACTAAAAAAAAATATTATTTATATTTTTTTTATTTTTTTAATTATATAAAACTATTAGGGGCGATTTTTGTCACCCCTAATAATAAAAAGTCATCCCTAATATCCAGGCAACATGATTATTAGAGGCGACTCTGAATTTATTAGGGGCAAAACTGTCGCTGCTAATGTTGATTATTAGGAGCGATATTTTTTGTCGCCGCTAACAATTAGCATTAGTGTCAAATTATTAGCGGCGACTGATTAAGGGCAACATGTCGCTTCTAATTGTCATCAGAGATAACTTTGGACATTATTAGGGGAGACATCCATCGCCCCTAAAGGCCATTTTTGTTGTTCTGGAAGAATGAATTTTAATTTTTAGGATTGATTCAGTAAGTATTTTAAGTTTATGATTTATATTAAGGTTTATATTGTGTTTATTGTTAATTTTAATTAAAAATTATTAATTAATTAAAATATGATTTTCTTAATTGCGTTTTGAATTTTTTTTCAAATTTTAATTTATTAAATTAATTAATTAATAAAATCAGGGTATTTTGTTCCATTTTGAAAAACACAAGATCCAAACTGTTATTTAACAAAAGAGAGGGTCTAATCGATAAATTTTGCACAGCATAGTGTCCAATATGTTATTTACCATTTTTATAATAGAATTTTATAGCATAATTTAGGTTATTTTTGTATACTTTTTATAACTTAAAGAGTAATTTGCGGCGAAAATACCTAAGTTTATCAAGTTGATGCACTTAAATACATAAGCTTTTTTTTTGTGGTTAAAATACCTTCCGTCACCAATTCCGTAGGTACCTTGGCGTTAATTGCCACATGTACTCACAAATGCACGATTTTTATTGGTTCGCGTCATTTTACCCATACCCAATCAGCAGTTGGTGCCAAATCATTAAAAAAATGCCATGTGAGCAACATAAATATACTTAATTAAAAACTAATTTAAACCTATTTCTTAATAATACTACTATTAAAACCTAAATTAAAAAAATAAAGTTATATAAGAAATAAAATCCTAAAAAAAATTTGAAGTAAAATTAAAAGAGGTGAAAAACCCTAAAGCTATCAATTGAGAGGAAAATCCCCAAATTATAGAGAGAGAAGCAGGAGGTGTCGAAATTTTTGGAGATGGACTAAGGTTCTGCACTATGGATTCTGGGTGAGATCTCTGAGTGAGTAAGGGAGGTATAGAAGGAAGACGAAGTATTTGGGTGGTAGTTTTGAACTGTTGTAGGACGGGGGAGGCGACTTTGACGTTGCTTTTTCCAATAAGGGATCGTAATGAATTTTTACAGGGAAGAAGGTGAGCCAGAGCCCGACTATGGTAAGTGGTTGCTGAACCCTTTTTTTTTAAATTTTTGTGTCTTTGCTAGCTGTTACGCAAGTTCTGAGTTGTAATGCATGAAAATTTGTATTGATCTTAAAAAAAAGGCTCTTTTTATGAAACTGAATACTTTACATGTTTTTGTTTCAAATTTAATGTTGTGAAAGTTATTGTTATTGGTAAGTTAGTCCACTTTGGTGGTGTCACACGGTTTTGGTCAAATTTTAGAACAATGATGTTTTTGTCTTCTTGTGGTGTAATTTATTACATTTCTGATGAGTGTCCTTCCCCAGTCTTGTGCTTTTTTCTGATTATGGTATTATTTTGCACAGGTATGGGTACTTTACCTTGAAAATGCATCATGAAGGAAAAAAATTCACACCGTTTGGGAACAAAAAATATGAGGGTGAGAGAGTAAACTATTTTGAGTGGATTGAGAAAAACAAATTTAGTAGAGTGATGATTGAGGAGTTTTCCATCAATTTGGGGTACAACCTTCCATTTGGAATTTTGTACAAGTCAAAAGATAAACTTCTTAGTCTTTGGAAGATGATTCTATGGGATGCAGAGATAATAGAGATTTTAGAAGAAATTGGAAGGAATAGTATTGATGAAGTGGTTGTTTACTTGGTCTTACAAGAAAAGACATTTGGGTTAGAATGGAGGGAGGACCCAAGTGTTATACTTCATGTATATGAGCCTAAGACTCTACCAAAACTTGAGCATTGTATAATTGAGGAACTTCCCCCAGATATTGATGTTGTCCCTGATGTGGTTGGTATTCATGAAGATATGACCAAGAAGAAAAGTGTAGACACTGAAGAACATGAGGTGATTCATATAGATGACAGTGAAGATGATGGCAATGCAGAGGATGATGTTTGTGATGAAGATGGATTTGAGGCAGATTCAGATGAGTATGAGGATGATGTTTGTGATGAAGATGGATTTGACACAGATCTGGTTGAATATGAGGGGTGATGAGTGGGAACAACCTATTGAGCTAGATGCAAGGGAGGATGCACCTGCTCCTGATATTGAGACACAAACTGAACTCGTTGAGCCTGAAATTGAGCCACAAACAGAACTTGTTGAGACTAAAATTGGGCCACAGTTAGAGCTAGAAGTTAAGCCTATGGTTGGTAATCAAGATGAAGAAACACCTGAGGAGTTTGAGCTTCATGAGGATGAATACGAGAAAGAAGTTGAGGCTAAGAGAGACATTGGCAAAGGGACTGATCTGAAGACCTAGTGGGGTAATGTAACTAATTTATGCAGCCAAGGGGGACCCAATGAGAATGTGGATGGTATAGATTCGAAGGAGGACTTACAATCTTTTCCTAGTGATGATGATGGGCGTGGTCCTACGAAAAAGACAAGTGAATATTGTTAGGAAACGATTATAATATTACGACTCTATGCAATAATATTACAAGTAAATATAGATTGATTAAACAAGGTTACAACTCTATAACTGAAAATACAAATAAACCAAAGAAAGGGAGAAGATGATGATGAAGAAGAGAATGGTGGAAATACAACTCAAAGCAAAATGTTACAAGTAAACTAAAATGTTTGAAATAAAGAAAAGAAGATTACAACCTTTGAACAAGAAATACAAGTAATAGGAACAAGAGAATAAGTAGAAAACAATGCAATAGAAAGAAGAACAGAAACAAAAGCAAACTCTCACTTACACAACCTAAGTGAAGAGGATTGGGGATCACCAACTTGAACAAGGTATAAAACCTTTGTCCAAAAGCTTATTTCCCCCTAACTCAAGCACTAAGGGATCTCTCTCATATATTGGAAAAACTTTCTGGAATTATCAAGCCTCAAGGTGTTTCTAGCCAAGTGCTCTAGTGGATAGAAATGTTGTGTCTTACAAGTGAGCTATAGGCTCCTATTTATAGAGTTTAGAGACACCCTTTGAATTTCAAATTCCACCAACCCCCATGGCTGTTACCAATGTTTAATTGGATTAATATGGAATTAAAAAGGAGATTTGGGAGTTATTTGGGTTTTTTGAGCCGTTCAACAAATATTGAAAAAACTGAAAATTTGGTCAGTTTTTGGCCTATGGCCGCAGCCACTGGTGTAGAGTCCAAGAACTTTACTTAGCTAAGATAGATAGTAGTATGATAGTATTTATAGCATTATCTTTGTAACTGTGGATTTTTGGTTCAGACGGGGAATTATTTGGACACTCATAGTAGTACTTATAGATTTTCTAAGTATAACCTATAGTTTAAGAATATTAAGTTTAACCTAAGATTGATTAATATGACTGATATTAAGGATTATATTTATTATATTATAAGGTTTAGATAGACCCAACAAGATAGTAACACTTATCATATGTATGATTATTAAGAAATTATTATTTTAATAAGAGAAATATAAGACTTAGTCTTCACCAAAATCTGATAGGAGCATGACATTTATCACAATTTTATTTATTTGTGGATTAGGTTGATATTTAGATAATTAAATAGATTTTTCGTAACTTTAGGGTACTGTAACTTCCGACCTGTTTTTGACCCAGTTATATTAGGAATTTAGAAAAATAGTATTTCTTAAAAGTTGTAGATAATTTAATGAACTTTCTAAAGGTATAAAGAGAGTCCAAATCGGAGTTCTACAACTCCAGATATGTTGATTTTACTGAAGGGGAGTTTAGAGTTACGAGATTTAGGGAGTTAGAAGTTAGGATTCTATTTGTTTTTATTATTTTAAAATCAAGCTTTGAATCCTTAAATCTCTCTGAAAATTTTGAAAAATTCCTAAGCCTTTGGCTGAAGGATATTCAAATATTTTCAATTAAATTTATTTTTTTTATTCAAAGCCAAAAAGAAGATTTTTATTCCTAGAACTCTATAAATAGGACCTAGCACCAAGCATTTTTCATTCATCAAGCTAAGTTCAGAGGCTGCAAGTTGCTAGGTTATTGTGAGAGTGTAAACACTTGGGTTGGGGATTATAAGCTTGATCATCATAAGCTTATCAAACACTTTGGGAAGTGAGGTTCGTTAGTATCTCGGTTGTGGTTAGATTGGTCTTTCAAGTCTTTGAGGTAACCAAAACTCTAGTTCATTTCTGTATTATGTTATTCTCTTTCTCATAGTCTTCTATTCAATCTCTAACCTTAATCTTCATTTTGGTTAGGAAATCTAAGCTCTTGAGCACATAAGTTTTGGTAAGTGTACTTTCAATGGTTTAGTCTTCCCATTTTCCTTTTCATCTCTTTTCTTCTTTAGACTCACTCTTTCTAATGGTTATTAGGAGTGTTCCAAAAAGTCCCAACTCAGTCCACATATCCCGGTAACTTTGGTAAGGAAAATAGGCTAGAATCAATATGTTTATGTTTATGTTATCTTATGTGTTATGTTATGATATGTTATGAATATGTTATGATTGTGTATGTTTGTAGGCTTGGGCTTATGCCCTATTTGACTAACAAGACCCCAAAAAGATTGTGGGCATAAGCCTATTTAGCTGGTAGGACCCCACTAATCTCATGGGCATAAGCTTGTTTAGTCTATGGGACCCCAAGTAATAATGGCCATTATAATAAGTGTATTATGTGTTATGATATGTCTTTATGTTTATTACGAAATTTATGTTTATGACTATGTGTTAGATTTTCCTTGCTGGGCATTAGGCTCATTCCTTTTTGTTTATGTGCAGGAAAATAAGCTTTAGAGGCGGTAAGATTCGTGACGCTTAGAGGATGTGTATCGATGGTGGATGGAGTCAAGGAGCCGAGCGTTATTCGATTCGAGGATGTAGTCTTGTTTATGTTTTTATGGTTTTAAATGTATTTTCCACATTTTCTATGTAACTCTTTTTACTTTAAGTTATTTTTGTTTTAAAGACAATGGGTACCCATATCCTATTTATTTTATGAAAGTAACCTTTGTTTCTACAAGTTTCTAATAAAGTATGGTATTTCCGCAAAAATGTAAGTTTTATGTATAGATTTGTTAATGGACCAAATAGTCTAGATTAGTGTGTCATTACAACTGGTCTCTGACCCACAGGCCGCGGCCACTGAATGTTGGTGGCCGCGGCCACTGATCAAATTCAGCACAAAATTGTGTTGTTTTTCCAAACGGTTCCAAACCCTCCCAAATGATTTTGTAACTCCCAAAACACCTTATTGGGGTTAAAATCATATCTCTAACAGCCATATCACATATGGTTTTTATTAAATTCATCTCAATATTGTGTAACAACAATTTACACAATAAAGGGTAATATTTGGAGGTTACAAATTTGTAACACCAAATATGTTACATTATTTGGATATATCTTATATATCTAAATATTATAACTCTCTATTATATGTTACAATATGTGACCCACTTTGTGACATTTATTTAATCTAAAACATTATATTATAATATAATATAATTTTACATTATATTATAAAATAATATAACAAATATAACCCAACTAATTTTAAAGACTTCAAGTTTGTATTGGGAATGGTGTTTGGCACCCTCCAACTATACAGAAAACCAATTATAGAGTATTTTATTAAAAATAATATGGATTTTAGATACATTAGTAATGACACTAGGAGGGTATGGGCCACGTGCAAAGGTAAAGAATGCAAGTGGCTGATATATGCAAGTAGGACCTGTCTTGATGAAAACACCTTTAGGGTTCAAACCCTAATATATAAGAATGATTGTGGCATAGTCCTAAATAACACCCACATTACATCTAACTGGCTCGACAATCACTTCATTGACCAATTCGTAATTAACCATAATATGCACTACAACGTCTTCAGAGAAATGACCCAAAATGGGAAGTTCTCCATGGTTAGCAATTGGACATTCTATAGAGCAAAGAGCAAGGCGAAAGAGATGTTGGAGGGTTCTGTTTCATAGGAGTATGCTATTCTGGATGATTACTGCAAGCAAGTTTTGGTTACCAATCCAAGCAGCATTGCAAAAATAAAATAATGATAGAGTTGGAGACAAGGGAGTATTTGAAAGGTTCTATATTTTCCTCTAGGCTTGCAAGGATGGTTTAGGAAATGGTTATAGAGACTTAATATGTCTAGATGGTTGTTTTTCAAAGGGTTACTGTAAATGGATGTTGTTGGCTGTAGTAGGGATAGATCCAACAAATGTAATGTTTCCCATAGCTTATGCAATTTGCGAAAAGGAAAATACTGAGTCATGGAAGTGGTTTTGTGATCTTCTGAAGATAGATCTAGACATTGAGAGGCCAGAATTGTATACTTTCATGAGCGATTGATAGTAAGGCTTGGAAAATGCAGTTGAGTTTATTTTCCTTGGGGCAGAGGTCATATTCTCTGTTAGGCACTTGAATTCGAATTTTAAGAAAGATCACCCAGGTCTAGTTATGAAGCAGATGCTTTGGTCAGCAGTAAGAGCAACCACAGAGCCTGAGTTTCAAAGGAGAATGAGAGAGCTAATGAGTGGACCAAGCCACATTTCTCAGAGGGATTGAAATGTGATGTGCTTCTAAACAATCTGTGTGAGTCCTTTAATGCTGCAATAATTAATGCAAGAGATTAGCCTATTATCACTCTATTGGAGAAAATAAGATACTGGCTCATGTGTCGCTTTTGTAAAAAAAGGGAAATTGCTTCTAAGTGGATCCATCCAGTTGGAAAAAAGATTAATGAGATAGTAGACAAGAACAAACAAGTTGCAAAGAACTGTTTGACTAGAAAAGTTGCGACAGACAAGTTTCAGGTTGACTGTCCTAGGAATTACAATTTCTCTGTTAATTTGGTTGATAGATCTTGCACATGCAGGGGGTAGGAATTGAATGGTATCCCCTTTGGTCATGCACTTGCATGTATATGGGAAGCATACCATGATGTCATGGATTATAACCATGAATGCTACAAAAAAGAGAAGTTTGAGAAAGCATATGAAGGGATCATTGAGCCTATGCCAAGCCCAGACTTCTGGCCTAATATTGGGTTAAATCTAATCCACCCACCAAATGAAACAAATCTCCTGGGAGACCAAAAAAGAGTAGAAGGAAAGAATCTGATGACATTCCAACAAGTTCAACAAAGAATTGAAGATTTGGTAAAGTTCACAAATGTAGCAATTGTGGACAAAAAGAGCATACTCCAAGAAAATGTGGTAATCCACCATTAGTTGAGGTATAATATATTATAATAAGTGTCAATGTTCAATGTATAATTTCTTAACAAATACTATATAAATTATAATGCAGGTCTCTGTTCAGAAGAAAAGAGTGAGACCACATTACTACAAAAACACCCTTTAGGACATTTTTTTAGAGCACTCACCTTGATACGAGCCCTAAAAATAGCTCCTGAACTTTTTAGGGCTTGTGTTGTGAGTTCTTAAAGAATTTCTTTTAGGGCTCGCGGAGTGAGTCCTAAAAACTATGTGTGTCCTAAAAGTTTGAATTTGTTTTTTTAACAAACACCTCCTAGTCTTTTTAGGACACTCATTGCGAGTCCTTAAATATTTTTTTAGGACACGCGGTGCAAGCCCTAAAAACTTATGTGTGTCCTAAAAGTGTGAATTTTAAAAAATCACAAATTCCCTCCAATCTCTTAGACTTTTTAGAACTCGCGTTGAGATTCCTTAAAGAATTTCTTTCATGACTAAAATTGATGCATGTCCTAAAAACAAATTAATGTAAATAACTAAATTAAAACAAAAAAACAAACCCACACTCAGCCCCTTCTTCTTTCTCTCTCCTCTCTCTCGCCTGAAAGTTTGCCGAGCCCGACTGCCGCCTTCCCCGGCGCCACCAGCAACACGCGTCGGCCAGGGAGCTTCAGAGGCCACCGAAGCTTCGACCCCCACGAGCATGAGCACTCATGCGCCACCTAAGACGGACAATACAACCATCAGTTTTGGGTTTTCCCAAAGTTTTCGACGAGATTCCGACCACCTTGGGTTGTTGTCTCTCTCTCCTCGGTTCTCTCTCTCTCTCTCTCTCTCTCCCGAAGCTCCCCCTCTCTCTCTCTCTACCTCGTCTCTGACAAGGACAAATGGCTGCCTTGCCATCACCGCCCAACACCACACGCTGCCCCAATCGATGCGCCGCCCACCGAAACTTCCAACACTCAGAGCTCAGCCCATCATGTGTGGCCTAAGGCACTCAAAGTGCTTGTTGAAGTTTCTGCGATTTTGGGTTTTCCCAAACTTTCTGGCCACCTCAAGCCACCACGAGATGAACCAACACCACCACCATATTCCTTACATCTTGGACTTCAAAACCCAATAAAGAATTAGGCCCAATAGCCACCGTGGAGTGGTGGTGCTACTACTTACTCCGTCCATTCTTTTAAGGTTCACGTCAATTCTCTTATGGCTCGCAATGCAAGCCCTAAAAACATTTTGCGAGTCCTAAGAAATCTCATTTTTTAAGGCTCTCAAATAGAGGACTCGCGCTGCGAGTCCTAAAAAGCTTTTTTTGTAGTGATGCCTCTATCCCGAAATCCCACTGAAGCTACAAAAAAGAGGAAGGAAAGGTTGAGGAAACAGATGAAAAGAAAAATGGGGAGGGGACTTCACAGGGAGTTACCACTAGGTCTTCATGGCAAAAATCCCACTGAAGCTACCCTAAACTTTTGAATATAGTTGTGGCAAACCTAGGAATTTGACCACTTTTGTATACTGTCTTTTGAGACTAAATGGCCTAATATGCTCTTGCATTTTGTTGGCTGACAGACTTGTGTTATGTACAAATTAGTTGGCAAACATATTTATGGCCTGATATGTTATTGCATTTTGAAATAGAAAGTCCAACATTCCAATGCTTTATTATCTTGTGCTGTGAGATGATTTATTTTTCTCATATGTGCTTCCCTTTCATTCAAATGCATCAAGAAACAAACAATTAAATACTTGCATTTTGACAAAAGCAAACAACAATTACAATATGTGCCCATTAAAAAAATTCTTTCAAAAAAATATTTTGAACAAAAAATATATCATTACAAATCCCAAAACCCACTTCCAACATTTATATTTTTTATGTACAACAGAAGTAGTTTCACTTTCCTCTTCAAACACTTTGCTCCTCTCATCTCCATGTACACTGAATGTACCATCTATTGTAGAACACCAATTACTTGTTGAATGCCCATTGTCGCCACCTTGGCTACAACATCCACTTAACCTTTGTTGCCCAGTCAAACCACCATGGATACAACAACATGAACTTAAGCCTTGGTGCCAATTCCAACCACTATGGGTGTTTGTCAAAGAAAGGTCATCCTCCAAAGTATGGTAGTCTACCCATTCAAAAAAATTACATCCTCCATTATTCTGTATTCACAAAATCAATAAAACCCAGAAAAGTTGAGAAAAACCATGGGAAGAAATCCAAAACTAAACAAAGAAAGAAAAATGAAAAAAAAAATTCAAACCTTATGCTTCGGGCAAGTCTTGAAGCTTCTTCCTCGATTTCTACTAGTCCAAGACGTTCTAATCACAACTTGTTTTGGGGGATTGAAATTGCAAGTCCATCGTCCCATGCTCCTACCCGTTGCTTGGTTTCTTCTTTTTCTGCTCCTTATTGTGCCCTAGCTCTTCTACATAGGTTTTTTTTTTGTTGAAGCTCTTCTAGTATATATGAAAATTAATTTATGTTTTTAGTAAGAAAAAGGTTTAAATTTTTAAATTTGGGTATGGGTTTAAATTAGTTTTTAATTAAGTATATTTATGTTGTTGACATGCCATTTTTTTAATTATTTGGCACTAGCTGTTGACTGGGTATGGGTAAAATGACGTGGACCAATAAAAATCGTGCATTTGTGAGTACATGTGGCATTTAACACCAAGGTACTTACGGCTGCCAATAATTGGTGATAGAAGGTGTTTTAGCCACAAGAAAAAGGCTAGGTATCTAAGTGCATCAACTTATAAGTTATTAGGTATTTTCGCCTAATTTAAAATACATTTATATTAAAAATTTTAAAATTGTTTAGGTGGTACAGGTGCAACGTTTTAGCAAATTTAAGTATTTTTCCACCAAAAATAAAATTTAAGTATTTAAATGTAACATTTTTGCAACTCTGGGTATTTTTTTTTTTTTTAAATGAGTATGTAAATGCTACATTCTATTAACATTGAGTATTTTTTATGCAAAAACCCCAAAAATTTATAAATCAATAAAAATTAATTATTTATTGTGAATTAATAAATTTATAATAGCCATTTCTAAAATATTTAAAGGAAAAAATATTTATTAATAAAATAAATGAATAACGTTTTTTTTTTAATAAAATAACATGATTTTATTTTATTTATCTTTTTTTAGAGGGATTTAGTCAATTTGAATTTTATGTTTTAAATTATTGTTGATCCGCTTTTTGGCCAACGACACTGAGTTAATACGAACGACAGTAAATAATTTTAAATAATATTAAAAGGCTTAAATAAAGTAAAACTACAAAGTAAATTTATAGTAATTGGGTCTCAAAAGTTAGTAATAACTTACATGAACTTGATTTTATAAATTTTATTTGTTTATTTTCATCATCATTATAATCATTCATCATCAAAGTGAAAAGATTGCATTAAGGAACTCCTTGTCGTTTTCAAGCTTGACCATATTTTCTTCCTTCAATGAAACATATGCTTCGATTCCATTCTCCGTTTTAGTGTCCATGAAAACCACCAGATTATCGAAAGTCAAGGAGGCTGAGCTGACCCATGTTGGCTTCCCCCAACCAAAGTCAGCATCATAGATAGGAAACCTACATAAACTTGTGAAACTAAACGAAATCAACTGACCACCTTTCATGAATAATTCTCCTGCATATTTCATAAAATGTTGTAAGCCTTCATCCTCTCCTTCTTGAACCTTTCTCAGATAATCCATGTCCATCTTTTTAAACCCTCCCCTTACTTGCTTCATCACCTCATAACCGTAGTCCTCTTCCTCAGAAGAACTTAAGATCGTTGAAGGGAATATAGCGATGCTGTTCCTATAAAGGTTTCCGAAAGAATGGTCCGGTAGCGGTATATCTAACTTCCGACGAAGATTTACAGGATGAACCACCGCGTAAACTTTCTCGGTTTTGACAGAATGTTCTTCGTCGTCGTCGCAACTGGTTGCCGCCACGAAACGACTCCATATGAAAGCAGATAATGCCTCTACCCGAGATGGCCGTGTCTCACCATCCATGCTTGTTTTTTGCTCGTACTTTGACCTAATCGTCTCTATAGTAGAGGCTTCAAATACAAACCTCTTTGATATGACCTCTGTCGTGATTCCAATCTTTGGATCGTGCTTGGGATCATCCAACGGCGGGAAAACCTGTGCCGAAACAAATTCGGGAGGTAATATTTGATTGGCTTCTCCTCTAGCTATGGCGACCCAAGTGTTAATAAACAATATACAGGATAACGCATCAGCAATCTGATGTGAAATACATAAGCCAAGAGCAACTCCACCACGATCGAATACATTGAGTTGGACTCCTAAGGTGAATTCATTGAGTTTATGGAGTTCGAAGGGGAGCAAGTGGCAGAGTTCACTCGGCAGGGGATTCTTCATGGCTTGGGAAAGATGGCATGGGGATTTGACTTGGGCGACCGTGTAAGAAACTCCCTCGTCGCTACAGTCAATGAAACGGTCGTTCCTGACTCGTCCTGCTAGAGGGTAGAAGAGAGTCAAGACCTCCGATAAAGAGTCCTTAATCTTGTTTGATATTTCGGTAATTATGGATTCATGATCTAGATGATCATCATCAAGCTCATAAAATAAGACGAATGGATTGTATGTATGGTGAGCTAGTTGGTCAAGGAAAGATAGTTGATAATGGCGAAGATGATCATGGGTTGGAGATGAGGGCTTAATAATCTCGTTAGAAATTACTTCAACGTCGTCGAACTTCATATTTCACAGCAGCAAACTATATTAATTTGAAAATCTCTTCATTGATATTTCTTGGTTGTTTATGTGTATATATATTAGCAAGCTGCAATTATAATAATTATAAATAGATGATCGATCAAGTCGAAGCGTTCTGTTTTCATTTATTATTATCGGTACAGGCACACTCTAGACAATGGCAAGAGCCAAGAGCCAAGAGCCTCATTTTTATCGGTATTTTATTATTATTATTATCCTTAAAGTTTAATCATCTACGATTTTTGTCTTGCGCATTTAGAAATTAATTGGGCATATGCTAAATTTTGGATAATTTAAACACAATATGTGTGTTGTAATGATATAAAATTTAATTGGTTAAAAACACTAAATACGTATATATAACAATAAACATATAGGAAAAAAGCAAAAGGAATAACAGTAATATATATTGTCTTATTTGTTAGTCAAACTATGTAATATAAGCTGTAGAACACTACAAGAATTTTGTGTAAATATTACGGTAAGATATTACATATTTTTTAAAGTGCTATTATTGACTTAGCTCTAAAACATACGGAGGCTCTAAAACATACGGAGGGAAGTTTTTGGCGCCATGTGAATTAGTAATGGCGCTTTACTTTTCATTTTTTTTCACTCAACACTCTAATCTGAGAAGCCCTAAGCCGCCACCCTCTCCTCCTCTCACTCCTATCCTTTATTCTTCTTTTTCTTCATTTCCTGATTCCCCTCAACCTCTTTTCTTTGGTTCTCTCTCTCTCTTTGCTACCTCAGGGCCTCTCATTTCTACTCACGCCCTCCTGCTTCGAAACCATCCCCACTTCACTCTCTCTTGGAAGAATAGGTGACGGCGCCTAGCGGAGGCGGAGGCAGAGGCGAGGTCACGGGTTCGACGCTGCGTGGGTCTTCTTCTCCTCAGCACACGACGAAGGCGAGATCTGGTATGTTTCCTCTCAACTTATTTTTGTTGCTGTTGGTTGGTTCATGGTAGTCGAAGGCTTAGTATGGGATATTTTAATTTCTTTATTCTCATTCTTTCTCTCTCTCTCGACTTTCTTCTCTCAGCGATGTACCTTTTCTCTTCTCAACCCTATCTCCCTCACATCTATCTAACCTCTCAACTCCATCATTTTTCACATTTCTCTCTTGTAGGTGGCTGGCGCGGGAGACTAGACGGAGGTGGTGACGAGGACTCGGAGGTGCAGGAGCTTGAAGATTTCTGTCTCTGATTTCATCATTACAAGTCCGGCAGTGTGCAGGGTCGAGCGTGGGACTGGGCTTGTTGGTGGAGAGCGAGACAGAGGAGGTAGACAATTGGAGTTCAGGTTTCGTCCCTGAAACACCATCAAACACATTTGATAGATTACTAAATGCATAATAATAGGGTACTCTTCCTTGTTGTTACATGTTTCTTAATTACAGTTAGTGAGGAAAACCATTGACATAATTTATGATGAACTATATGTTTAGGCGTTCTCAGTTTTTGTTATTGCCTTTAAGTAACTACTAGTACTAGTCATGGTGTCTTTCCTTTGAACTACACTGATGGTTGAGAAAGAACTTTTTCTTCACATAATAATTATAAAACCATTGTATTGCTAAAAATGAAAGCTTTGGGACTTTATTTATATTTGGGGGAGATTGAAAATTTGAAACTGTTTGCTCGGATAGTTATTTCAGAGTGTTTACTACATAATTTGATGTTGGGTATTGGGTTATTAGGATTGGTAACTCTGTTTCTTTCATTGTTAGTTTGGTTGTGATTTAGTTGAGAAGATTATATTTCAAACAATTTGGTCCCGAGTTCTGATGGTGGGAGTTTTGTCTTTTCTTGACTGAATTTGCTTCAGGCATATCTGATATTACTTTAGCCATATCTGTTTCAAGCATTCCTTTTCAAGGTTCTGTTAGGTCTCTCTCTCAGTCCCTTTTCAACGGTATTTCTTTTAGGAGAATAAAAGATTGATTGAATTTCTTAACTTGACATTGCTTTTGGTAGAATGTCATTATCTTCCTTGTGGCTGCTGTATTTGATAATACAGATTGTTGGCTGATGTGAATTTTACTGTATTTAGTAATGTATTCTAATTTATGAAAAAAGAGGGTTGGTTTCATTCACCTGGGTTTTCATGTCTGGTCTGGTTATATCATAAAGGCTATAAATTTGTATGTAATTGTGATATTAACTGTATATCTGGGTCACAGAAAAACGTAATTCATCAATTTTCTGAAAAAATTGATTCTTGTATTGATAATCGCCCTGTTTGTTCTTGTTATGGCTATAGGATGAAGATCTTATCTTTTTCACCCTCGGAACCTCATGAACAGCTGCAAGACAATAATCATGTTGTATATCCAGAGGAGAAGATGAGTTTCTAAATCTTTTGAGATCAAGCATATCTAGAGGAAGCAGCTTTTAGGTATCTTGTTGTATATCATGTACATGCATAGAAAGTTTGGTTTGACTTTAACATAAAAAAGGTTCCATATTGGAAAAGAAAAGGGTTTATTCTGTATAGCAATTAACTTAGAAAAACACACATCCCACGAGCTTGTTAGTGTTTGATTCATTGTTGTGTGCCATTACATATTTGATTGAATGAATTTATCATCATCAAATTGATTTCAATAACTTTGAAGCTAAAATATTTCACTGCTTTATCTTTAGCTTGTCTTTTTCTTAGTGTCTTATCCTTTTAAGAAATCATGTAACTACTTCCTTGTATTTTTTCTTTATATAAATAGTACAAGTGAATACAAGTAGTGTTGTTTCTTTTTAAATCCCTGTTGTTCGTAAATTTTAAGTGCAACTCTCTAATTTTTGGTTCTAGTTTCATGTGATTAGAAAGGCCCTCTTATTAGTTTATCTTGTTTTTTAATTTTTGGTTCTAATTCAGTGGTTGAATCGTTTCACACACTTTTATGTTTTCTTTTTCTTGTATAACAGAAATCATATTTGTCTTTTTTTCTTAGGCCCTTTTTCTTGTAGGACCTTTATCGAATTACTTAAGTTTCTCCCTTCACACATCTTACTTAGCCAAAATGTTATAAAATTGGATGAGTTCCTCTGTTTACTGTTCATATATATTCTTTAATAAAGGGGTTGAAAAATGGTTGATGCTGAAATGTAACTAATGGACAACCTTGCTGCAATGTAAAAGGGGTCGTATAAACTTGTTTTATTGTAAGCTTTGTTGCTCTCTCTGATTATAGGGCATTGGCATTTGTGCTTGTGCTGCATCAACTGGTTTTCCAGTTGGTTAAAAACTTTGATTAGAGTCATTAGATTTTTGACATAACCACTGCTGGGACATAAGTTCAATGATGTTATTTTCTATAACCAGGTCAAATAGAACAGGTCCTCTGTTATCCTTGATTGAAAACATGAACTTTTTTCAAAAGGTTTTGCTTTTGATATATGTTTGTCTTTGGTTTTGAAAAAAAAGTTATGTTCATGGGAATAATTTGTTAACAGTTTCCAATATGCTAATTGTGAGATTTTTCTTATGCTAAGGTTAAGGTGGAAACTTTACAGAATCTGTTTCTCACTTGGTAGCTTAACACCTTTCATGTCAGGTGCCCCTTTTGAGATGGAAGAGATTTGCTTTAGTTGCAGCAATGTGCATTCTCACAGTTCGAGCAGTGATTGTTCAACTAGCTTTTTTTCTTCACATGCAGGTTATGTTATATCTATTCCTCTTGTTGCAAGCCAAGTTGAACTTTGCATGTCTCTTTCTACTCATACTATGCATGATCCAAACATTCTTATTTCTTGTGCCCAAAGCTGATTGTCTTTTAATAAAAATAAGTTTTCATTATGCCATTTATTGTATGGATATAAACTAAAAATAACTAAATCATGCATGACATAGATATTAAGAATGTAAATGAAAAGGAACATGTATCATATAAATAGAAGGGGAAGGAATAATGTTTATTTGGGTATCTGTTTTACCAAATAGTTGCATATTTTAGCCATTTGTTACTATGATCATGTAAATTATAATAGTAATGCGTTTCAGATTTCAATAATTTTTTTTTTTAAATTGAAAAGATTTCAATGATTCCAAGTACTGAAATATGCATTGATTTTCAGACCCATGTCTTTAAAAGGCCAGCTGCCTTCTCAAGGCCTCTCATATTTGCAACTGCATTTATGAGCTTCTTCTCAGTTGTTATAGCATTATTTAAGGTATCAACTTTTGTTTTTTTTCCATGGAACTATGTTGTGTGCTTTCCCTTTCTGCTTGATTAGTACTGTGAATGTTGATTTTTTTATATGTATTTCCTTGATTAGGTATTGGGACACACAATTTTGGCTTCAATACTCTGGACTAATGCCAAGTCGGTTGATTTGAGCAGCAAAGCTGCAATAACATCGTTTTACATGTTCATATGGAAGGTAAATAACTATGGTGCCAAATTTAATTTGTTTGGCGCTCAGTTTAGTTTAACAAAATTGCAAAAATAATATTTTAGATCAGGAACCTATTTTTAGATCAGAAAGTACTTAAAAGGGAAAGAATACCCCATTTTTGTTACTTGAAAACAAAGCAGTTTGATGAATGCATAAGAAGGTTCTGAGGTATTGAGTTGTCTTCCTTTTGATTTCTATTATACTATATATCAGTCAACTGTGATTAATAATCAAGACATTTATAATAATAGCACCAAAGCTAGAGGACTGTTTGTTATCTAAAATTGCTTTTGTATTTTCTCATTTTCAATCTATCAGTTCTGATCTTATAATAAAAAAATTGTTTTAGAAAATAATGCTTATAATAAATGTCTTCTGAAGGATGTTTATGCAATTGCCCTGCTAACCATTGGGGGACATTCTTGTTGTTAGGATGCTGTCTCTGATCTTATCAAGGCTCATGAAGTTTCTCCTGATGATGAAACAATTGCAGAGGTCTTGAGGTGTGATTTCTTGTGAATGATCTTCTTGGACTTTGTTATAGCAGATTAACATCAATTGTTCCTTCTTTTTCTTTTTTTAACTAGCATATATTGTTTTAACAGGGATGCTGAGGAAAGATTACTGAAGGAGGGAGGTGCACCAAGAGGTTTGTTAATTTTGTACTTATTTTATTTTCAGTTGATGTTAGTTCATTACTTTGCATGAAGTTCGTATGAAGCTATATTCTTTTCTTTTCTTTTCTTTGTTTAAGATATATTTATTGTTAAATCTTATTTGTGTATATCCTAAAACTAAAAAGTAAACAAAGGAACAAAATAGATCTAAACTTGTCTAGAAATATTTGGTTTATCACTTCATAATGATGCTGATTTCGGCTAAATTCTTCATGCTATTACAGGATGATGACTTGGAAAGCCTCAAATTTTTGATAAATTCTGCTAGATGTTAGGCACCCAATAAAAGGTAAAAAAAAATGAATAAATGAAGTTGTGGGTAGTGTAAAAGATTTTCTTGAAGGTGAGTTATATTTTGTGGTTAAAGAGTCTCAGTGGTCTCTTGAATACACCATTAATTTGTTTGTGGGTCTTTGTATTGCTGATGCACACTAGTATGTTGAATAACTAGAATGAATCTTTATTGATACCAAAACCATATTACAAGGGGTTCCAAGACTTATTTTCCTTGGATTATATTTCTTATGAGAATAGTTTCATTTTTGTTAGCATGCAGTTTTATATTTGTTGCTTATCTTTATCTATTTATTTTTCAGAGTGTTTGAACAAGTTCCCTCGAAGGACTAGTACACCATCTAGGGTTCACAGTCAAGCACAACAAGCTGAAGAATAGCTACAACATCAGCAACAGCAGCAGCAACAATAGCATCATCCAAACTATAGTTTGAAGTAAAAAATGTTCAAGATTATAAAACTTTATTATGTTAAGTTTTCAAATTTAAGTTAGAACTAAGATCTCATGAAGTAGACACATTCATGGTTCGAATTAGTTATTGTTTAATATAATACTTATGGTTTATCAATTTATTGAGAATTACATTTTATGATTAATTTTGATTTTGTTTATCAAAATACAATAATGAAAATCTTTTAATTAAAAAAAACCATACAAGTATACTTATCAAAAAATAATTTAAAATATATTATCCACACTAAAGTAACAATTTTATTACTATATGTTATGATTTAAAAATATATTATAAGCGTAAAAAATCGTTATGGTTTATATAATATAACAAACTAAAAATGTTATCAAAATAATCAAATGTAACAGTTGAAAAATGTTATGAAAAAATACAAGATTAAACTTCAAATTTATAACCAAAAACTCTATCTAAATGTTATTATTTGAATATTATAGCACCTAAATATGTGTTATTGAATAGTTTAAGATAACACCGAACATAACATTCAAAAACTGTTATAGAAAAGACTGGACTTTTAATAACAGGGGCTATGTTAGCATTTTCAGAAGTGCTATCAATAGTCCCGGATAGCAGTTTTTAAGTGTTATGAATACTGTTTTTTCTTGTAGTGGAAATTATAAATTTGTATTTTAGCTATTATCTCATTTTTCAAAAATTAATTTTAAATGAAGTCTACATAAAATAAAATAAAAAAAATCCAAAGCTCCACTTGTATACTTACTATTAAAAAAATTCGAAAGTTACTTGTAAAATCTAGGAATTCAATATATATAAAAAAGATAATAATAATAATAATAATAATACTAATAATAATAATATATTACAAGACGGAATTTAATTTACTATTTCTTTTGGAAAAATTGGTACTAGTAATTATTTTTAACAAGTAGCTATATATGGTGCAATTGATCCGACATGTCGGTACACTCTCCACAATATATATTCATTTATAAACAAAATCAAATACATCAATTTAACAACTCATACCACCGCAAGAAGAAAAACTCTACAGCGACGATATCTATTGCGATGACTCTAAAGTCGTCATTGTATGAAGTCGAAATCAACGAAAAAATCATTTTTTTTAATATATTAAAATTAATAAGCTATAGCGACAATATGACATCACTGTAGGGTCGTCAACAATATAAGATCAGATCATCCAAATTTCTGGTACCCAACAACAACGACCTGTCCTCACTGTAGGATACCAGGAATTTGGAGGGAACAAGAGGCGGAAACTGACTCAATGGCGATGAAGTCATCACTGTAGAGTCCTCGTCGAACAAAAAAGAGGGAAATATCACGTCGTTGCTATAGGGTACGGAGGGAACTTGATCGCCAAAATTTTGTTGTCAATTTTCACTCCCTATGTCGTCGCTATAGAGACCCATTTAATCGAGTGAGCAGTCAAATTTTAGTGTATAGCGACGACATCGCTATAGAGTTCAAAAAAACAGAGGGAAAGTGAACCACCAAAAATTTCAGTTAAATTTTCACTGGCTATAGCGACGACATGTCGTGCTATATAAAGACTGGACGCGTAGTAAACGATATGATTTGTGTACTATCCCTTTATTTATAGTAACGAAATGTTGTCGCTATAGTTTTTTTACTGTTTGAGTGAAACAGTGCATTCAACCTCGGTGACAACTGTTTTATTACGTCGCTATAGGTCAGAGCGATAACCCCCAGGCAGAGCCTTTCTTCTTCATTTTGCTTCAGTTTTCTTCAAACACACACTACTACAAAATACCCTTTACGGGACACTTTTTTAGGACACGCACATAAATGCAAGTCCTTAAAAATATGTATGAAGTTTTTAGGACACTCATTGAGAGTCTTGAAAAAACACAATTTAGGACTCGCAATGAGTGTCCTCTAAGAAAATGCGAGTCCTAAAAAAATCTGGGCTATAAAAATAAGTGTTTTACTTAATATTTTTAAGGACTTGCTTTGGGAGTCTTTAATACTCTTTTAGGACTCGCAATGAGTGTCCTAAAAGAATATGCGAGTCCTAAAAAATCTGGGCTAAAATAAAGTGTCTTACTTAATATTTTTAAGGACTTGCTTTGGGAGTCCTTGATACTCTTTTAGGACTCGCAATGAGTGTCCTAAAAGAATCTGCGAGTCCTAAAAAATCTGAACTAAAAAATAAGTATTTCACTTAAAAAATTTAAGGACTTACTTTGGGAGTCTTAATATTCTTTTAGAAGCAAGTCCTAAAAAAGTATTAAGGACTATCCAAACAAGTCCTTAATTATTTTGAAGTAAAAAGCATAAAAAAAACTATGTCTTTTTCGAAATTATAAGGTTAAAATACACAAAATAGAAAACTCATCAGCCATTTGGGGATTTATTCATCACACGATCTAGGGCTGCTGGGTGGTGAACGGCGACTGCTGGGCGAATAGCGGCTCGACCGCAGCTGGGTGAACGGCGATGGTAACGGTGGTGAACGTCTCCAGCAAGCGTGGGTTCTCAGCTTCAGCACTCTCGGCGTCGTTGACAGGAACGGTGACAGGAAAATCTTCTCCGGCGTTGGTTCTCGGCTCCAGCACTCTCGGCGGCGGTGCGGGTTCTTGGCTCCATCACTCTCGGCGGCGGCGTGCTTCTCAGGGTGGGTCTCTGCTGGTTGCTGGTTCACGATTCCAGCAGGTTACTTTGTTTTTTTATTTTTTAATATTTTTTTTTTGCTTATATAAATATATATATGTAGCTATTTATATGGGTTTTAATTTAATTTTGTTTTTATTTAAACCTGTTCTTCTTCTTCTTTGTTTGGATTCTGGGTAAATGATGAAAAATGTAAGATGAAAATGCTCACAAAATATCAACTCCAGCCAGCGTGGTGGTGAAGGGCGATGGTGACCGTAGGTGAACGCCTCTAGCCAGCGTGGGCTCTCGGGACCCTCGAAAATCTGTTCCGGCAACGTTGGATTTCGGCTGTTGGTGGTGAACGGTGACGATGAGGCGTGGGCATCTCTGGGTTAGTGGTTCACGGTTGGTTCCTCTGAGCAGGTTTTTTTTAATTTCTTTGCTTATATACATAATATATAATATGATAACAATTATATACATAAGCAGACCAACTCAATTGCACTCGTCAGAATGGAAAAGAGAAGAAAACAACTAGCTAAAATGACCTCAATGTATACTTTACAGAAATAAAAGATATGTCATTAAAGCTCTTTACTTACCTTCCATTACTTAGTTTATAGAGAAGATAAAATTTAGCTTAATTGTATAGTATGCAATAAACCTACCCTTTAAAAACAAGAGCTATTGCTTAGTGAAATGCAGACCAAATTAGCAATATAATTACAGACCAGGCTAGCAATAGTACGGGCCTACCATGCTCTAACCCATATGTATAAATATATATATATATATAATATAGCCTTTTTCATTGCTCTTTTCCTTTTATTCTATTATATTTTTTGTTCTTGTTTTTATGTGTTTTTTTTATAAGCAATAATGAGCCTTGATATGTCTTTTTATTTTTGGGTCTTGGCCCTGAATGACATTAATTGAGGATGCATAGGTTTGTTTTCCTGTGTGCATGGATGTGTGTTTCTTTTTCAGTCCATTGGATTCAAGATTGATATGACATTACTATGCATGCATAATTTGGATCCTTTAGAGAGATTTTTATGCTCCTCTTCTTTTCCATGTTATTAATATCTACTATAAAGGTAATGGAATAAAAAAAAATGTACTTAATGCCTCTTTTTATTATTGATACGAGTATTTCTGATGCTTATTAGATACCTCTCCTGTTCTGAAAAGGGCATGTACTACTACTATATGTGTTGATTACTATATATCATGAAGGATTTCTCAAAAATAAAAATAGATATTAAGAAGAGACATAAATAAAAAAGTGTTTACACTATAATTTTGAGCAGGTAAGATGCCAAAAGGATTTCTCAAAATTGAAATGAATATATGTTTTGCTTTCATAAAAATGATTCATCCATTTAATGCAGTCATGTCTGTTTATTGCTCATATGTCTAATGAATAGGGCACTGATATCTATGTGTGGGCCTTCTTGTTTGGTGTGGCTTATCTCAATTGAGCCATGACTCACGTGACATGTTCACTTCCAAGAAAAAAAAAAAGTTTTTGATACATAGATCATCAACAGTGAGTCATGTTCTCTTTACTTACCCCTAAGACTAGTCACTAAGGTTGAGTATTCGTTTGCATACTCTAGCTTAAAGATTCCATTCACCCAATTGCAAGAAACATATAAGAAGAAGTAAGAGTCCACACAATTAAGATTTGAGGAAACAATTGGCTTCTTCTTATTTTTTCATTATTATATAAAAACAGAAATGATGGTTAGATATCCTTAAAGCTATATTTAATATTCTACTGTTTTCTCAGCTAAGACTACAGAACCAAGTGAGAAACGACTTGGATTCTTTTAGACTAAGTGATATATATATATATATATACTGGTGAAAATTGACATACTTACTTTGCAAAATGACATTCTTTTTTATAATTCTTTGCAAATTAGTATTCCAAACAGAGTATGGAGTGTATCAGGAAAGACTTTACAAAGAGTCATCAAAAGAAAATTACTTTGGCGAGCTATAGACATCCATGGATTCTTGATGACAACATGTGACTTGATGCATAACATTTGCTAAGTAATCCACATTGCCTGAGGTTACACCTGCCAACATCAGCACCATACATTTGAGCAATAGATATCAGTACTCTATTCATTTTTTGTTGCAAAACACCCTTTGAACTATTGCTATCTTTGTTGAAAGAAATTTTTTGACTGATTACTGATGTTGTTCATCACAGTTTGAGTTACTTTCAGCTTCTATACTCCACTATAACCAGCAATCTCATTTATAATTATATAATTTATAAGAATGTATACAAATGACAAAGTGAGTAATTTATTATTGGAATTAGTAGCTATAGTGTTGTAAAATATATTATAGAGGCTGAGATACTTAAAGTATGATGAACTATGTCAGTAATAATATATGATCAGTATATAAAAATAAATGAAACATAACATAAAGAATATCATCACAAAGAGGGGAGACTATTTTAGTAGCTAGATGTAGTTTGGTAATCTTAAAGCATTTGTTTGTAGAAAAATTGTGTGCCATCATCAATATTAATAGTCTTCAAACCTAGGCAAACTGATGTGGTTCTTCATTAATATTTGTACATAATTATCTAGTTGTATATTATAATGTATGCTCCTTTTGAACTCCCATGCTGCTCATTTTTAGTGCTAGCAATAGGAAAATAATTGATAGACAAACTTTACTATTGCCTATTTGCCTTCTTGATGTACCTTTTGAAGCATATTCACTCATAGCTCGAAAACTATTTTCATCTCAATCCACAAACAATTAATATGGTAAAAATATTTTCATAGCCTATTTTAAGCCATTTTTTTCTCTTGTTTTCTAACACTATTTCAGCTGCCTTAGCCTACTCATGGAAAGAGTTGATTAAATTGATCGATGTCTCCAAACTCTGTTAGTATTCCATCTAGTAAAGCTTATTATATTAAAAACATGACCAATTTTTATTATTATGGCCAATCAGACAAACACAAATTGTCCAATGAAGAAAGTAATATAATAATTGCACTAAAACCACATAAAGCACTTTTATTATTACTAATTATTAAACTATCATATATATATTAACTTCATATTTTTTTTTATCATTTTCCTCTAGGTAGGAAGTCAATGTTTATACGCATGAAATTTTATGGTTCATAATTTGTATATATAGTATTGAATTACAGTTGTAAGAAAATAAATAAATACCAAGCTGTTTATGAATCAACCAGCCTAGCACCAGTGGTCTAGTGGTAGAATAGTACCCTGCCACGGTTAATATGTTTCATCTGTCCTTTTTCTTTTTTTATAATGTTGATTAAACTGAATAGGTTACTATTTTGATTGGTCTTAAAGCATTAGATTGGTAGCCAATTGCAAGAGGTATGTTACATTTGATTTAGTTTTAAAAAATTTCAATATTTTACAATTTTGAATGATAACTGTACTAATTTAGTGGAGTTTGAATATTGTAGATATTCATCCGTAGTGAAGTAGGTTATGGGAATTGTGTGCTGCAGTGATAACGGAAGATTGAGAACTTGCATGTCTTAGTGAAGTAGGTTATGAGAATTTTGTGTGCTGCGGTGATATATGGATGGAAATCTGTGTGTTGTTTGATTTGTTTGACATGTTGGTGTTGATTGTGACAGATGGCTAGGCTAGTAAATTAGGGGATATGCTGTCCGATTTTCTATAGATTTTCTTGTACTTAGTTTTGTTTTGTATGTTTATTTTATTTTATTTTCTTAATTTAAATTTTTTATTAAAACAAATAGGCGCAATATGGAAAAAGAATAGATGTCAGCTGATAGGTTGTCAGTAGAATATATAAAAGGGGTCAATGAGTTTCTTAAATTTAGTTTGGATCATGCCAAAGATCCAAACTATATTTTTTGTCCTTGTAGTAAGTGTGGAAGTATGAAAAAGATGTCCAACCTATGGTATGTTTCTATTTGTATAGTTTATGTATATGTAAAGATGTTTAAGATATTTAATACTAAGAATTGTATATGTATTACAAATCTTTATATAGTGTCGTAAACAACCAAACAATATCGACTGCGGATATTACGTTATGAGGATGATGAAGAATGTACTTATCAATGCCCCTCATATCAAACATTTCTTGTCGAAACAGGTAATAAACAATATACAACTACATAGTATTAATCTAGTACAATTTTTATATATGTTTTGAATTTATTATCACTAACATAATTATAATTAAATTTTTGTTTTTTTTTTCAGTTCACCTCCGACAAACCATATACTACTCAAGAAATTGACGAAGTTAGAGAAGAATGGACAATGTCATTTTTACAATTGGTTAGAGCAAAATGAATGATGTTATAGCTAGCTAATTACAATACATGTTTAGAAATTTTATATTTATTTCGTAAAATTTTTTTGCCATTTTTTTAGTATTTTCTTTTCAACTTTCTTTTGATACATATTCGACACTCAAATGGATATATATTTTTAAATCAAAATTAAATTTGTAGCTGTATTTTTTTTTTAAAAAAATTACTTTTAAGGTCATGCAAAGTGAGTCCTAAAAAATTACCTGCGAGTCCTAAAAAATTACTTAAAGCACTCAACCCGATTTTTTAGGACTAGCGTTGCGAGTCCTAAAAACATTTTTTTAGGACTCGCAACGAAGTTAATTAAAGGCACTCAACCAAATTTTTTAGGACTCACATTGCGAGTCCTAAAAAACTGTTTTTAGGACCTGCAATGCGAGTCCTAAAAACTTAATTAAAGGCACTCAATCAGATTTTTTAGGACTCGTATTGCAAGTCCTAAAAACATTCTTTTAGGACTCGCAATGCAAGTCCTAAAAACTTAATTAAAGGCACTCAACAAGATTTTTTAGGACTCGCGTTGCGAGTCCTAAAAAACCTTAGTTTTTAAGGCTCTCAAATAGAGGACTCGCGCCCCCCGAGTCCTAAAAAATTTTTTAGGACTCGCAATGCTAATCCTAAAAAACCCTTTTTGTAGTAATGACAGAGATGATTCTCTGTGTTTTCTCCACCGTCCAGCGCCACCTAGCGCCGCCCAACGATTTCTGACGACATTTTTGGCACTCCAATGTTAAGGTTTGTTCCTTTAGACCCTAATAATCTAATTATTTCTTTTAAATTTAGTTTTTTATGATTATTTGTGTGTATTTTGTATGTTATTGTAGTGGGTTTGTTAAACTTTTTATTGATGTTTTTTTTTGTTTTCAGATTGTATTCGAGCATCCTGAGCCTTTGACCAATTTATTGATATCATCGCGAGCCTTTGCATATTGTTTGTAATCTTTTTTTTTTATTGATTAGTATATTAATTGATACATGTTTGTGTTGTGAAATTTATTGTTACGCAAGTGCAAGCATCACAAATTAGTAATAATCTTGGTAAAACCAAGCATTGTCCTCAATGACTGAATTACCAATTACCAATCAATTAATTTTTTTTTTCTATTTGGTCAATTGAACTTTGATTTTTGTAACAAGGTAAAAAAAATATAAATTGTAGAAACAATATTCAAGAACACAATAAAGGAAATAAGTAAAAGAAAACCTTGAATTTAAATAATGATAGAGTAATTAGGGCATTTAATCTCATCAACTATCTTCTCTATTAATCCCTAATACAAGCTAAAAATTTCTTCTTCTTTCTTCCTATTTCAATTAACGAGTTGACAAAAGCAGCTTATAATCATGTTATGAATTATAAACTCAACCTAAGTGAAAATTTCTTATATTTCTATGGTAAATTTAATCACAAAGATAGCATTAATTAATCAAAACAACTTAAAAGAGAGTTACACAATTAATCTAGATACTCTCGTTCCAAATTAAATGTGTGTTCTAAACAACCAAAGCAAATTCAAATCGCACTTTTCAGATTTTGATTAAAAAACATAAAAGTAATGACTATAGATGGTCAGTCAATATTCAATCAACAAGCATAGATTGCAAGGAATTGAAAAGAAGATGAAGAAGGAATGATAATTGCATTAGTTCATAATAAGAAGTCAAGCGATTCAATTAATAGCCCTAATAGAAAATTAGTTCATAATTGTCATTCTAAACACAAAGAAATTCAAGAACAAACATAAAAAAGAAGATGAATGACAAACAATTGAGGAAGCCTCCAAAGGTGTTCTCCAAGATTTTTAGCCACCCAAAAACTCTCTCCTCTTTCTTTTCGAAATTAGGTTTATAACCTATTTTTTTTTCTTTCTGAAGGAGTTGGGCCGCCGCCCAGCTATTCAAGCGCCGTGGCCCGTGTCCCCAAAACTGAATTTTTCGTTGAGGTAGGTCGCGGGGCAACTGTCCACCTGCCGCAGCCCATGTCTTTATTACCCTGGGAATTTGCTCTTCCAAGCCGCGACCCGTGTCTTTACTCTGAAACACTGCTTCTGTGAAGAGGCTAGTCGCGGCTCCAAATTGCTCAAGCCGCGACCCTTAATGAATTCTTCAATTTTTGCAATTTTAAACCCGAAAAACCACCAATGCCTTCAAATCAAGCTAGAATCCATCCTTTATTCAAAACAACACCGAAACTTGGGTTTTTCTTCTCTTTTTGAACCAATTTCCTCCAAGTATTCAAATCTTCCTTTTTATTCGCTAAAAGTGAAAAATAAACAAACAAAAGCATAAAACTGCACTAAATGAAGAAAAAAAACAACATAAAAGACTACCTAAAACACCACCTAACCATGACATAAACTAGACTCTACAGTTTGTTAAATTTTTTGTTGTTTTTTTTTCTTTTTCAAATTGCATTGAAGTCTTTTGATATCATCTCTAGCTTTTGGGAATTGTTTCCAATTTTTAATTTTTTTTGTTTTGTGATTATTAGTATATTGATAAATAACGATAGTTAATTTGTATACATAAATAGTTTTAAATTAAATTTGTATGTTTGTTAATTTTATAGTTAATTTGATATTAAGTTATGAAATTTTTTTAGGTTTGATTAATTTTTTGTTTTGAATTGTATATATGTTAGGTTAAATAAAATTTGTGTTTTGAATTATATATATGTTAGGTTAGATAAATAATATGTTGATTTGAGAATATTTTTATAATATGTTTTTCTTGTTTTTTTGTTAAATTAAATGATTGTATTAAATTTTATGTATGCTCTAGAGGACTGCTTGATGTGTTTTTATGCAGATGTTTAATTTTGGGATAGATTAGATTACAATTGATATGTTGCCGAAATTTCAGTAGATTTAGAAAAACTAAGTATTACAAAGTAGTTTTAAAATTAGAGTGATTAAATTTTTTTAATTAATAAATTTTAAGGCAATTAATAAAAATTAATTAAAAAATTATAAAGTGTAAACTAAAATAATAATGTTACACGTATAAAACTTTATTAATATTTTTTATAAAATAAGTAGAAATTAAAATAATAATATTTAATGGTAAATTAATAAATATATAATTAAATATTTTTTATTTCATTTATTTTATAATATAGTTATAAAACTTGATAATATATATAGATAAAATAGGTAATTAAGTTAACTATACTCTTAAAATTAAGTTAAAATTAAAATAATAAAATTTATTGTTCTTTTTAAAAAAATAAAAATTGAAAATTGTAACTAAGTACTTTTAAAATTAGTGTTATTAAAATTTCTAATTAATAAATTTTAAAGCAATTATAAAAATTAATTAAATTTACTTAAAAAATTAGTGCTTTGGTGATAAAAAAAATTATTACCAAACAAAGGTTGTTTTTATGATTATCACATTGTGATAATTTATTTTCCACTAGAATCAGTTATGATGATTGACAAGAGTTGGATAACTAATAAACAACATAACTCTCATGAGTTTTGGAATGGTCTTCAAGCATTTATACAAATGGTCAAGAATCATGTAAATGTTTCGGCAGAAGTCAAGTGCCCATGCATTCAGTGTGTTATTATGCTAAGTTACAAACTAGATCTGGTGGAGGCTCACATACACAGATATGGGTTTCTGCAGCGATATGTGAAGTGGACCTACCACAGTGAAGTTGATATGTCTCCAGTGGTGGACGATGGGGCTCTAGTGTTTGATGAGATGATTGACATCATCAATGATGTTATTGGTGAACAAAACACTAATGAAGATTGTGTAAATGAAGGAATTTCATATGGTGGTGACAATAGTGCGGATAATCAATTTGATGACTTGTTTCAAGAGGTCGAAGTTGGGGTATACCCTGGTTATATCTGGTTATCTTCCTTGAGCTTCTTAGAGAAGATGTAGCACATGAAGGTTATGAATAAATGGACAAATAGTTCCTTTGATGAACTTTTAAAGTTTATGAAATTTGCATTCCCAAAGGAGAATAAGATTATGGCTTCATACTATGAGTTTAGGAAAAAAAAATGAGAAAGTTAGGATTAGGTTATCAATCAATTCATGCTTGCAAGTAAAACTATTGTTTGTTTTGGAAGGAGAATTCCCAAAAACAGAGTTGTCTTGTATGTGGTGAGAGTCGATGGGTTGACAAAGACACAAAGGGGAAAAAATTCGCCCACAAAGTGTTGTTGTACTTCCCTTTGACTCCTAGGCTTAAGCGTCTTTATGGTTCAAGTCATACAACAAATGATATGACCTGTCATTATCAGCACCGTTGTAAGCAAGGGTCGAAATGTGACTGAGAATAACATCACTAGTATCATGATTAATTCTGAATGGTACAAGAACAATTAGTTTATTCTCGCCACTCAAGCAAAACAAGTTTTCTACTTGGAAGATCCTTCAAGAAACAAAAATTGGAGGGTACTAGAAGAAGTCAATTATCAAAAGATCTGGATCATCCAAGTATCGATAATGATAATGAGGTTGCATCGTGCATGGCAGTACTTCATCAAATTTTGTACTCACTATGGAATTAGGAGAGTTGGAGGTTATGCCTTTGGATCGAGCTGGTCACACCAGCATAATTGGGGAAACGTCTCAAATCTTTTCCACATGTGGATGATGATTTCATCAATGACGATGATGATGACGAAATTAGTGAAGATGATTTAGAAAGTGCAGATATTGATGTAGGAATCGACATTGACGAGGAATAATATTTTATTGTGAATGTTTAATGTGTATGTTTTAATTTCAAGACTTTTAAATCAATATATGATTTTTCTCAACAATGTTTGGTTTTCAATAGTTTCCAATGCATTACTAAAATTTTAATGTGGATGCCCTACATTTTATTACTATTATTTTATAACTGATTTAAAGTTAATAATTATATAAACTATAAAGATATGTCTGCTATTGTTGCTCGTTCTCATGGTGGTGATGGAGCTGGTTATCCTAAGCCTGATCCTATGTGGGTGCATACTTCTTGTGAGACAAGTAATATACTATAATTAGTCTATCTTTTATCAATAAATGACAAATTTTTATTATTTTATTTAATTGTTTAATCAAAAGATGGAGCGGTTGCCACGAAAAGAAGAGGTCGATCTCGATCCAAAAATTTGCAGCAGCTCGTCGATGACAATAAACGACTGCGACTCTATAATTTGATCTGAATGAGGGAACCTACAAAGCAGCTGGTGATTTTGGGACATTGTTCACGAGACTTATTAGTAACCTTATTGGTCACCAGGTGCCTTTATATTATGATTCGTGGTAGAGTGTTCCGAATGAGGACAAGATATGATTGATGCAAAATATTGAGGTAAATCTATCAATTTATTCACACGTAATGTTTTTTATAATTTCAAAATTCTAACAAGTACGACTGCTTTTTTGAAGTAATTTTTCATTTTTCCCCAAGCTTTCCCTGAGTGGCGACTAATAGAGACTGACATTGAGAGAGAGTTTTAGGATCGCTACAAGGATAGAAAAGGTCACAAGAAAAAATACTTCAATGAACATGGATGGTATGAGGATGTTGAGACAGCCAGAAATAATCCATCGGAGGACATGGACAACAAGAGTTGCCAGAATTTGGATGACCTTTTCACCACTCCACAGTTCATGGCATGCTGAAAGGAAAATGCTGTCAACATAGCAAAACATAAGTATCAAAGTCTCCATGGATCGACCTCTTATGCTTCTGCACGATTTAAAAAGGTAAATAAAAATATGTAGATAATTTGAAAAAAAATTCTATTACCTTAATAATAACTTCAATATTTAACTAATATTTTGTTTTCTAAAGATAAATCTTCAGACTAAGGAACTGCCCAACATTATTGATACGTTCCATGACATGCACAATCATCTGACACGTGGATGGGTGAAGACGAATGCTAAGGATGCATAAATAAGTAACTTTCTAAATTTTTTATATATGTTTTTTATTTAATTATATTATGTATTAATTTTCTTGTTTCTAAACTGGGGATGCCTTGCAGTAAAAAGTCCAGACGCAATCCCAATCCCAATCCCAATTTGAATCTTCAGTAGGAAGTGTCTCTATTGATGAGACACAACTCATCTCAAAGGTACTTGGTAAACCTCGTGGAAACAACCGTGGTATTGGACGCGAGTTAAAGGGCACTAGTGGACGAAATTCTTATACAAGGTCTTATATATTTTCATGTAAATCATATATTAAAAAAATAAATATAAGAAAACCTAGAACATGTTTCTATAATTGAATTTAAACAGAGATAATGATAAGAACACATACAATATATGCAGTGGAATGAATAAGTCCTTCATTCAATTTCACTAACCATTGTATCCTTTCTGTCGCAGGGTAACCATGAAACTGAACCGATTTTCAAATTTCTGCACAGTCTTCCACGATATCCTTAGAATCACCTAGACTAGAGTGGGAAATTCTCAACACATGAGATCGATACGGAGAGAAGATCGAAGAGAAGAAAATATAGAGGCTTTGAAAAGGACTTTTGTTGTAGAGAGAGTCTAAACCCCTAAAGTATTAAAACTAGATCTTCTGTTCATTGGTTTTAAACTCTCACTTAGCATTCCTTTTAAAGGCTCAATTAGGTCACTTATTTAATTAAAAATCAATAAAATAATAGGTAAATACAACCCTTATTAGGTCGAAATTCTCCTAGGCTATAGGCCTGTGAAATTTCTCATTTAATTATAAGCTCGTTGGACTTAAATTCAAGGCTCGTATTATTTTCTATTGATTAATTATATAAATCCTTTATCAAATTAATTATTTATAATTTGAACCTTGATTTAAATTTATTTATTAATCTAGGCAACAATTTTTTTTAATGAATAAAATTGCCCTAAAATCTATTTTCTTCTCTAAATTGCATAACTTGTGAAATAATCCAAAATTGACCTGGTCAACTTTGATAATTAAATCAATTAATGGTAACTATCTAGATGATTTTATCCAAGGTATTGTGGGGACCATGGGCCTATAAAATTACACTCCAATAAGTTATAATAAATTTAGCAAATAAATTTACTAACTTATGAATTCCTCGTGTCTCCACTAAAGACTCGGAATTGCACTTTTGAAGTCATAGAACACTCTATAAGCAATATAGATACGTTATTAGTTATCCATTGTTAAAACCATAATTATCAGTCAATCCTCTATGGTCAGTCTAAAATGAGATGGGACTAAAATACCGTTTTATCCCTCATTGTATTTTTTCCTTAAAACACTTAGTTCCTTGAAAATGATATTTCAGTAATCTAATATTAATTACTGAAATGAGATCTCTATCATTTAGCACCTCGAACGAAACTAAAAGGAAACCATCATTTTACTTCTTCATCAGAAGCTATAGATGTTCATATCTATGATTAACACTCCCACTCAATTATACAACCGAGTTCCCAAGATGTAAGTATGGGCTAGTTCGTAGGGTAAGCTGGTAACGAACAAGTCAAAGAACTAAAATAATACAATTAGTTAGAATACTAACCACTCAGAATTAAGATTGAATTGACATATGGTCAATATATATTATGACTAGACTAGATAATAATGGTATGTTTACTTATCTTATCTACTGTCAATATCGGTCCAGTGCGATGTAACAAGTACACGCGATCTTATCTATTTTACAAATGTTCTAGAAAAAACATAATACTACAATGTGTAAGTAGATCATATCGTAGATTCACTACTACAAAAAAGGCTTTTTAGGACTCCCATTGTGAGTCCTCTATTTGAGAGCCTTAAAAACTGAGGTTTATTAGGACTCGCGTTATGAGTCCTAAAAGAATGTTTTTACGAGTCCTAAAAGAGTGTGCGAGTCCTAAAAGTTTTATTTTTAATTTTTAAAAAATGAATTGGTAGCTAAAGCTCCAGACGGAGCTCCGGCGACAGCGGCGGCGCCACCACCCTACGACGATGGTTTGAGAAAACAGTGATTGGCTTTCGAAGCCTAAGGCTCCGGGAATGTCGTGGTGGTGGTGGTTCTTCGTGGAACGAAATGTGGTGGCCAGATTGGAGGTAAAAAGTTTCGGACTCCATAGATTCCAACGAACACCAAAAATGAAATCCTGCGACGTCTAACCCGATCGTTGGTTGGGTTTTGCTCGCATGAAAGTGTTGAGTACGATGGTGGTGGTGGCTCGACTCACAACAACCCAAAGTGGTCGGAATCTCGTTGAAAACTTTGGAAAAACCCAAAACTGATGGCTCTGTTATCCGTCTTAGGTGGCGCATGAGGGCTCGTGCTTGCGAGGGTCGAAGCTTCGCTGGCCTCTGAAGCTCCCTAGTTGGCGCGTGTTGCTAGTGGCGCCGGGGAAGGCGGCGGTCGGGCTCAACAAACTTTCAGGCGAGAGAAAGAAGAGGAGGCTGAGTGTGGGTTTGTTTTTTTGTTTTAATTTAGTTATTTACATTAATTTGTTTTTAGGACATGCATCAATTTTAGTCCTGAAAGAAATTCTTTAAGGAATCTCAATGCGAGTTCTAAAAAGTCCATGAGATTGGAGGGAATTTGTGATTTTTTAAAATTCACACTTTTAGGACACATAAGTTTTTAGGACTCACAAAGAGTGTCCTAAAAAGATTCTTTAAGGACTTGCAATGAGTGTCCTAAAAAGTTCAAGAGGTGTTTGTTAAAAACAAAAACAAAAAATCAAACTTTTTTAGGACACCCATAGTTTTTTGGGATCGCAGAATTCTTTAAGGACTCGCAACGCGAGTCCTAAATAGTCCAGGAGCTATTTTTAGGACTCGCATCTAGGTGAGTGTCCTAAAAGGGAGTTTTTGTAGTAGTGATTAGCAGGTCACTGTAAATCTTGTGCACTAACTAATCTTAGGAATAACCTTTTTTTGAACATATAATCATATTTATATTCCACTGTTATTATGTCACTCTAAATATGAGTAGTTATATGCTCGGGATTTAATATAAAATTATATTAAACAAATAATCATGAAAATAAAATATGTGAGCAAAGTTATTGACCAAGTCAAAAATTACTTCTATTATTTTATTGATAATAAAATGTGGTTACAAAGAAATTTGGTTTTAATTAGGGCATAAAACCCCAACAAATGCCCACTTGCACTAATTTAAACTAATGCCTTAATTCTACTAATCTCATTTCCTTGATGTGCTTATCAAATGTAGCTTCTGGTAGTGTCTTTGTAAATGGATTTGCAAGATTTTCTTCAGATGCAATCTTCGAAACCTTCATATCTCCCCTGGCCACATATTCTCCATTTATGGGATACTTCCATACTATATGCTTATTCCTCTTGTAACTTCGAGGTTCTTTAGAGTTGGCTTTCGCTCCTGTGTTGTCACAAAACAACACAAGTGATTTATCCCATATCTAGGATAACACCAAGATCGAAATTGAACTTCTTTAGCCAGACTATTTCCTTAGCTTCTTCAGACGCAGTTATGTACTCTGCCTCCATTGTGGAATCTGATATCGCAGACTGTTTTATGCTTTTTCATATCACAACTCCACCCCTAAGAGTAAACACCATTCCAGAAGTAGACTTCCTGTCATCGACATCAATCTGAAAGTCTGAATCGGTGTAACCTACAGGGTTCAAAACGCCACCCTTGTAGACTAACATATAATCCCAAGTCCACCTTAAATCCTTTAAAATATGCTTAACTGCTATCCAATGTTCCAGTCCTTGGTATGACTAATACATGCTCACTACTCCCACGGCATAGCAGATATCTGGTCTACTACACAACATAGCATACATCAGACTTCCAACTGCAGATGCGTATGGAACTTTTCTCATTGCATCTTCCTCTTCAGAAGTATTGGGAGACTGCTTCTTTGAAAGATCAATTCCATGGCGGGACGGTAGACGTCATTTCTTGGAATTCTTCATTGAGAAATGTTCAAGCACTTTATCAATGTAAGCTGCTTGAGATGAAGCAAATATTTTTTTCTTTCTATCCCTAATGATTTGGATACCAAGAACATAACTCGCTTCACCCAAATCCTTCATCTAGAATTGAATGCTCAACAAATTCTTCACATCTGATAATTTCTTTACATTATTTCCAATGAGTAAGATATCATATACATAAAGAACCAAGAATACTACTATTTGATTTTCCTTCAGTTGGTAAACACAAGGCTCATCAATATTTTTTTCAAAGCCATATGTTTGGATTATCTCATCAAACCTAAGGTTCTAGGAATGAGAAGCTTGCTTAAGTCCATAAATGGACCTATTCAACTTGCAAACTTTTCCTTCTTGTCCAGCTACTTTAAATCATTTTGGTTGATCCATATAAATGAATTGGTCAAGCTTCCCATTAAGAAAAGCTATCTTGACGTCCATTTTGCTAGATCTCATAGTCAAGAGAGGATGCTATGGATAAGAGGATGTAAATGGATTGAGCATGGCTACCAGACTAAAAGTTTCCTCATAGTAAACACATTCTCTTTGGGTATAACCCTTTGCCACTAATCAAGCTTTATAAGTTTTGATATTTCCATCAACACCTCGTTTCTTCTTGTAGAACCACTTGCACCTAGTGGGCCTAAAGTCATTAGGTGTTTCCACAAGATCCCAGACGGAATTTGAGTACATGGACTCCATTTCTTGTTTCATGGCATCGAGCCATAGTTCCTTTTTAGAGCTAGACATTGCATGTTTGAAAGAAAATAGATCATCGTCACTAGTGTCACCAACAACTATAATGGTTTCACCATCCAAACCATAATGAAATGGGTTCCTAGAAACCCTCCTACTACAACGAGGCTCCATGATTGTTTGCTCAAGAAAAGTGGCACTTTCTTCATTTAAATCAACTTGTGTCGGTTGGAGATGAAGAGTGGGGAGTTCATCATCAACTTTTGTTGATGACGGTGGAACATTGGTTGGAGTCAATTCTTCAACCATCTCCTATAAAACTACTTTGTTGCGTGGCTTGAAGTTTGGGACATAGTCAATTTCTAGAAAAGTAGCATTCGTAGAAGTAAACACTTTCTTTTTTTAATGACTATAGAAAAATCCACCCTGATTGCCTTTATGATAGACAACATACATGCAAACTTTGGTTCGCAATTCTAGATTTCCATCCTTTTTCCTCGGGATGTAGGCGGGACACCCCCAGATTCTATAATGACGTAAAATAGGTTCACGACCATTCCAGCATTCTAAAGGTGTTTGGGGGATTGATTTGGATGGTACATAATTTAGAATGTCGTTCATAGTTTCAGTTGCATGTCCACAGAATGAAGTTGGAAAAGTTGAGTAACTAAGCATGCATCTAACCATTTCCAATAAAGTTTTGTTCTGGCGTTCCGCTACACTATTTTGTTGCAGAGTACCCAGGGCAGTAAGTTGAGATAAAATCCCAAGTTTAGCTAAATGATCTTGGAAATGGATATTCAAATATTCTCTATCCCTATCAGATCGCAAGATCTTTAACATTTTACCTTATTGGTTATGAGCAATAGCTAAGAATCCCTTAAACTTTGAAAATGATTATAATTTCCTATGCATTAGGTAAAGACATGATTATCTAGAGTAATCGTCAATGAAAGTGACGAAATGCTCAAAACCTCCCTTGGCTTTTACATTGAAAGGTCCTGAAACATCTGAATGAACAAGTCCAAGTGGTTCCTTGGCCCTATAACCCTTTGCAGAGAATGGACGCTTGGTAAGTTTGTCTTCTAGAAAAGATTCACAGACGGGTAGTTCGCCTAATGTGAGTTCCCTCAAAGGCTCGTCCTTTGTAAGTCTTTGAATTCTATCATAGCCAATGTGACCTAGTCTCAAGTGCCATAAATAAGTCATGTTGTCGTTATCGGTCTTTTGAATTTTATTGGTCCTTGGTTTAGCTACTTTGAATAAATCATTATTAAGCGTGAGAGGTTCGTTAGGTCGCAGAATATAAAGCCCATTTTCCAAACAAGCAATGCACAACTGTTATCCATTGAATGAAATTGATATATTAGAAGTTGTGAAAGTCATAACAAATCGTTCTAATTTCAACATGGAAACTGAAAACAAATTTCTACTAAAATACATCTTTCAAAATTAAATATTTATTTTTGAACTTCAGGCGAGCTCTTCCTCTAGCTTGGACCACAACGAACGCTTTGTTCCCTACTCTTAGCTTTAGGCCGCCTACGTCCCCTTCCTCCCATGATTCAAGAAGTTGTAAAGAGTTACAAACATGGTTAGTAGATCCAGAATCAATAATCAAAACAAATTTATCATTATCTAAAACACATGTTTCTAAGATAAATGAACTATAATCATTATGTTTGTTTTTCGCTGTTAGAAACTTAGGGCAATCCTGTTTCCAATGCCCCTTCTTATTGCAGTGAAAATACTTACCTTTACCTTTTTTGTTCTTATTTTTCTTCCCCTTAGGCATCTGTGCACTTGGTTGTGCACTCATCTTTGCAGCCTTTGTAGGCTTGGGGTTGGTGTTTTGTCCACCTTTCTTCTTGTTTCCAGCTTTCGAAGATGAAGCTATGTTAGCTTCAACCATAGTTGGATCAGCATCAGCACCAGTAATCTTTTTTCCTCCTTCCTTACTTGGTCCACACATGATTGGCTCAAAAGTCTGAAGCTCGTTCATGAGCTGCGACACACCATAGTTGGGTTTGTTCATCACATAGTTGGTGGTGAACGCCAGGAAAGCTGGAGAAAGACTATTGAGGTTTAAGCCGACTTGAGTCTCCTCATCTATTATTGCTCCGTAAAGTTAAGCTTCCTGAAAGTTGTTGGTCATTTTGATTAGGGGATCACGAACGTGTTAAGACAATGCCATTCAAGCATTGGCTTACTTCTTAGTGGCCTCAAAACGAGTTTCCATTGATTTTTCCCCGAATATGTCTTCGAGCTGATTCATGATTTCGTAGGTCTTCTAGACATTCTCCATCTTTGTCTTGAGAGTGTCGACTATACTAGTCAACATGTAGTATCGTGCCTTGTTGTTAGCCGCCTGCCAATGCTCATATTTGTCCCTAACAATTTTGGTAGCTCCTTGAGCTGGAACTTCCGGGGATTCCTCAATCATGACGAACTTGGAGTTGTCATCAATCAACACTATGTTGATGTTCTACTTCCACTTAAGGAAGTTTTCTCTAGTGAGTTTCTCTGTTGAAAGTTTAGAAAGGATGGGAGTAGACACAACCATAATAATACTACGTATTATTAATAAAATCGAAATCAATCACATTTTCTCAATAAAACTTCTATTCACTCAAAATTCAAGAAATAACACAACATATTCCACAAAATATGTAATATATGGAAAAAAAAATACAATAATAATCATATCTTTATTTCTTTAGGTATTTAACTAATCTATGATATTGTTGTTCTGGTTGGCGAGAGTAAAAAAAATTACCATTAGTTAAATAGAGTTTTAAACTAAATTAATAATGGACACCATTATTAACAAGCTACCATTCGATCAAAATAAGAAAGAAAAATTAATTATTTTATGAGCTAGACCCACAGTTTCGATAATCATAGATTTAGTCTTAGTAGCCACCGTAGGGGTGAGTTTATTAGAATTTGAACTATAATTATCTATCATTCGAAGTCTAGCCTTAACAAAATAACTAACGAACAACTTCCGTAAGGGGATGAATAAAGCACTCAACGCCCCATTAAGATATCGACCTTGTTAAACTAACAGTGGAGATCGAATATAATTCTTAAAATAAGCTCATTATTTAATTAAAAATAGTATTTTTATTATTAAGTTTAAAAAATTAATGACTATGGTTCTCCAAAAGAAAAAAACTCAAAACCAAAGTCCTATAATTTTCTATTAATTCTAAAGTATCACATTGAAACAAATTCAATTAAATTATAATTAATTTGTTGATAATCAATATTAGGTTTAACTATTATAATGAACCTATACAATTAAGTCCAACTCAGGTTAATGGATCTTAACAATTGGGCTTGTATGGAGGAGGGTTGGGTCCAGTATGTCGTTTCCACTACTAGGACCCCCAAACCTCCATACAAGGTCCAAAAGACCGAAATTTAAACCTTTGTTTTATTAACTGTTGTTAATTGATTAGGCTCACTATAGTCATGCAAAGTAAATGGGCCTTCACAAATGGAATCACTCATAAGAGATGAATTTAAACTTTACATTTTCTAATGGGCCCGAATAAAACCTATCATTTTATGAATGTTTTATTTATAAAAATACCATATATTATGCAAACATATAGGGCCATTATATGCATCTGAGACCAATTGCAAAATACAACATATAGTGTGAACAGACATGTTATAATTGGATAGTCCTAATCATGTTACTATATGAGCAAGTCTATGAATTTATGCAAAAATACCACAATTTATTTCATTTGCAAAAATACTACAATTAATTATCTAGAATTTATTCAAAATTCGAATTAATTAATTTTTTGCAAAAAATAAATAAGTCAATTAATATGAAATTTATCAACAATTAACAAAAGCTAATTTAAATTTCATTTATTAACAATCAACTTAGTTTAGGTTATTTTGAAAAATATTAATTTAATTTAAATAGGATTTTTCAACAATTAACCAAAGTTAATTTAAATCTCATTTATTAAAAAAGAATATTATATTAATTGGTTTGCAAAACGTGATCTTTTTAAATTTTAACTAATTTTAAATTTTTAAAACAAATATCATTAACTATTTTTCAAAAAATATCTTGTGCTGTTACAACTATTAGCAAATATCTTAACCATTTATTAAAAAAATATTAATAGTTATAACAATCCTAAAATATCTTAAATAGTTAAACAAATTCAAATATCCATAAAAATATCTAGTCAACAAATTTTCAAATTTCAAATAATTTAAACATTAACATCCATAGAATAATTAGATATTAATAATTTCAAATAAAAGATATCAAAAAATAACAAGTATTTAAAACAGGGATTTATACCCAGGTCGCGGTGAGCCAAGAGGTATTTGGTAATTTTGCGTAATTTGCAAATTTATGGGATATGTTGAGAAAAATACTTTTGTTTGGTAGATTAGTGAATTAATTGGGAATTTAGGGTGTTAATATAGGTTTAGCAGGAAAGTTGCACAAAATGACATTTTAGCCCTAGAGGGCTTTGGTGAGCGACTAAGGAGGTAGGGCTAAGTGTTGAGCATTTGAGTTCTGAACGTGTAACTATCTCTTCTCTCCTTTGGAAGCTCTCCCTTAAGCCTTTGTGGGAATTGTAGCTTGTGGTAAGGGACTTGAGCCTGTGTAGAGTCCAAGAACTAGTAGTTATAGTATGTTTATTACTGTGGATTTTGGTCTAAGCCGGGACTTAGTTGGGCACTCGTAACACTTGTAGATTATATAAGTTTAACCAATAGTTTAAGAATATTAATTATAACCTAAGGTTTGATTAATATGACTGATTACGAAGATGATAATTATAATACTATAAGGTTTAGATAGACCCAATAAGATATTAACACTTGTCATGTGTATGTTTAATGAGAAATTAAGTATTTTTGAGGAATAGTTTATTAAGAGTAATATTTGAAAATCATAGGGTCTGCCAGCAGCTTTGAAATCGTTAAAGGACTTAGTCAAGGCTGTTTACTCAATTCAAATTAGGCTGAAAAAGTGTAATTACGTGTATAATATTTCAGCGTATGTCGATATATCGCAGCTCTAGGGGGCGATATATCGCCATACGGGGATACGAAAAACACGTAGATTCGTACGACAACCTCGACGAGCGTCGGGCATATGAGCCCAGGTGATATATCGCCTATGGTAGGCGATATATCGGCCCTAGGGCATAAATTTTGATTGATTTTGAAACCGAGCTCATTTTAATCCTTAACCTCTTGATAAGTCCAGAATCTTTTTGACCAAGTCTTCAGCCTCTACTGGACGATTATTCAAATGTTTTCAATTAAAAAGCCATTATTTTATTCAAGCTAAATGAAGGTCTTTTTATTCTTGAACTCTATAAATAGGACCTAGTACCCTGCCATTTCTTCATTCATCAAGCTGAGTTGAGAGTCTACAAGCTGCTAGGATTACTTTAGAGTGTTAAAAACTTTGGTTGGGGTTATAAGCTTTATCGTTATAAGCTTATCAAACACTTGGGAAGTAAGGTTTATAGTGTATTTCGGTTTCGATGTGTAGTTCGGGTATAGCAAATTCAAAGGTATCCCTATTCTTAGTTCCTTTTTGTATTGTTTCATTAAGTTCTTATAGTTTTTCTCTACTCAAATCCTAACTTAGTATTCTCTATTCTTGGTTAGGCATCTAAGTTCTTCGAACTTGAGATTTCTTGTTGGTAAGTATCTTTTTGATGGTGTAGTTCATTCTTCTCATCTTTTTCTTTTAGAATACTCACCTTTCTTAATTATGGTTTTAAGAGTGTTCCAAAATCCCAACCTTGTTCTCATCATCTCGGTATTTTTGGTAAGGAAAATAGGATAGTTCTTATATGTGCTATGTTTATAAAAGTGTTATGATTATGCTATAGTAGGATGTGTTATGATATATGTATGTTTGGGGCTTATAGTTGTTATATACCAAACCCTATCACATTTATGTTTTGGGGCTTATAGTTGCTATATAGCAAACCCCAATAGTTATATGTTTTTGGGGCTTATAGTTGCTTAACTAGCAAACCTCATCATAGTACGAGGCTTATAGTTGCTTAGTTAGCAAACCCCAATAGTCACCATGTACATGGGTTAGAATTATGATATATGTTCATAGTTTATGTGTATGATTATGTTCATGCTTGTAGTAGATTTTCCTTGCTGGGCATTAGGCTCATTCCTTTATGTTTTTATATGTGCAGGGAAATAGTTATGGCAGTGGGAAGGTTCTTGGCAGCTTAGGAATGTGTATTGAGGAAGAATGGAATCGGTGGACTGCGTAAACGCACTACTACAAAAAAGACTTTTTAGGACTCGCGGGGGGGGCGCGAGTCCTCTATTTGGGAGCCTTAAAAACTAAGGTTTTTTAGGACTCACATTGAGAGTCCTAAAAGAATGTTTTTGCAAGTCCTAAAAACTCTCATTGAGTGCCTTTAAGCAAGTTTTTAGAACTCGCAAGAATGTTTTTAGGACTGGCAACGCGAGTCCTAAAAAATCAGGATGAGTGCCTTTAAGTAATTTTTTAGGACTCGCGTTGTGAGTCTTAAAAGAATGTTGCGAGTCCTAAAAGATCCCGTTAAGTGTCTATAAATTAAGATTTTAGGACTCGCTTTGGATGCCCTTAAAATTAAATTTTTTTTAAAAAAAATGCAGCAGAATTTTCATTTTGATTTAAAAAAATATATATCTTTGAGCGTCTAAAATGTATTATATATGTTAGATTTCTAAAATTTCAAAAGAAAATACTACAAAAACACAAAAAAAAAATCAAAAGAAATTTAAAGTTCTCATTAACATATAATGTAAGCTAACTTATAACATCTTTCAACATTATCAATAAAATAAATAAATAAATACATAAAAAAACTCAAGCCACCTCTAAGTCCTAATAACAATCTAAATATTTCAATTTGATACTCTATTAATGGATCTTACGATAAAATTACTCTAATTTTATATTATTCATAAAAATGACAAACCAAATGATATATGAGAAGCGTGTGTGACACTTGTACCCTTCTCTCCCGCAGATACACTAGCTCTTCCTTCAGCTTCTCTGGTAAAAAGAGCTCCAATGCCAGTTGATCCCAAAACTGTAAATAAATCAATCATCCATATCATGCATGATATGAGAGATCTAAAATTTCATATGAGAGCAAAATATAGATGCTAAGCCCAACTACGGATTCATATATGAAATTGGTTTCTCAAATAAATTTCACAGATACTGCTAAGCTAATACAACTTAATTTTTTTTTAAAAAGCTAATACAAGACTTAATTGACACAATTGTTTCTGAAATTGCATTCATGAATGTAACAAAATCTTTTTTGCACCTACATTAGCAAGCACTCAGTACAAAAATATTCTGCAACTTACACAATATATAATGAATTGTAGAAAAAAAGTACGATTTTCATGTATTTAGAAATACAAAAATAACTACATTAAAAAATGGTGCATCTTCACCATGTAGAAATCCGACTGAAAGTCAGTGTCTCACATTGTCTACTTCTAATCATCAAGACCTAAAAAGACAGAACATAATTGGTGGTATCTACCAACAGAAACAATTTATGTAAAAATAGTTCAATTATACATGCATACACATTTAAATACAAACATGCAAACATAAACATGTATTCATTTTCTAAACTTTCCTGACTGAAATACCATAAGTTTTCCTCCAGTTCTCTTCATAGCTAGGAAGGCAGCCTAAAAAAAACATAACAGTGAGCAGAAGTAATATTAAAATGCATGTTTTGATATACAAATATTAATTGATGTTATATCATCATGTGAAGCATGCAATATTCCAGTTTCTTGTAGCTAGCACAAAGTAACTCACATAATTAGTCTCATTTTGGTTAAATATTTTAAATTAAATCCAGAAAATATTGTTTGTAACATAAGACACCTAAGATCTCGGTGTTGTTTTCAAGTCAAATGAGAAAATGCATGTGTTAAAATTTCCCCAATAATTCTAGCCTAATTAGATACAACCAAGTCTAACTGCATCAATTTTATAGAAAACAACAGCACTGAAAAGTCAAAGTTTATTCCAAGTGTGCCTACCCCTCCTAAAACAATAACTCTTTAAGAAAATAATATATCAAATTTAAGTAAAAAAAATATGTTGCACATCTTGAAAGCATTCATCAAAACGTTACATCACCTTCATTTTCAGTTGATTATTAGTGGGCATTCAAATATACTAAACCAGTACTTCAAAATATTTACAATTTACTACAGTTATGGAAATAACACAATGGATCGATTTTGTCCTTTTTTATTTTGACAATGACATACTGGAACAATTTATTGAAGTTGAGATAAGCTTCTTCATTCCCCCAGGTATGCTTGTGATTGTACAAGAGAGCCAAATTTTGGCCTTTTTTTAAATAAATAAAATAAAAGCTAGTATTGTTAATGATACTAGAATCTTAGAAAGCAAAGGGAGCAAACAAATTCCCGAAACCAACGACATCAACTCAAAAAATGTATCAAGTACGAAATTGTTGTCAGCCAAAAAAACTAGTGATGTGTTTCCAGGTGTAACAACATAATTAAAACACTAAGGACCGTAAACTGTCTTAATAAAAATGGCAAACCTTACTTGCAGCGCCAAACGCTGATCCGGCAATTTTACTATTCTGAAACATGGTTGGAATGCTTTCCAGCAATAATTCTAAATGTTGGTGGCACTATATCAACAAAGAAAACAAAAGATCAACTATTATTGGCAATTAAATATTGCCTCAAACACAATAGAATAGTATAGTACAAAATTAACGAAGAAAAAACAGTCTAGAAAACAACAGCCTTGGAAATTAACCTCGGATACAGAACAAGAACATCTGTCTGTAAGGGAGTATAGACATCTTGTACATCAGGAACTATTAGCATTAGTGGCTGCAAAATATTATTGGAAGACAGAATCAATGTAAATAACTGTTGAGAAAGTTACAGGTCGAGAATACCCAACTAAACTAACTACATAAATAGAAACATATAAGTAATTATACAAAATATTGTTTAGTGTAAAAACCAATCTATAATAGCAATTAAAAGGAAATTTCGTACGTCTACAACTAAAATTATAAAAATTAGAAGCAGAGATCATGTGTCCTGTGTGCAAAGTCATTGCAAGATATACTTTGTTCTTTAACTACTATACTATATACTAAACACTACACTATGTATGACTCTGTACGACTCTAAACCTCTAAACTTCATATGCTTCCTCTGTGTATGTATTTGACTCTGTCTAAATTTATGCAGTAATGAGATGCCATCAACTTAATACATCACAATTAAGCAGAAAAACTCGTGAGCACCTACGTATATACATATTAAAATCTTACAAGAGATCCAAGCAGTTAACAGAAGCAACAAATATATATTATACCATCAACTTAAATAGAAAATATATATTCATTACTTAAACCCATATATACATAAAAATTGATAATGTAAACCCAACATATTACAAACAAACTGAAACATGAGAGAACAAATAGACAGATCAAAAAATAAAAGACAGGTCTGGAATTTACCATCTTAAGCCATAGTCTATCATTGGACCCCACGGGAAGAAAAAGATGGGCAAACATGTTAGAATATCATTTTCTACAACATTGGACCCCACAAAAATGATGGTGGTTACATAGTCTATTTTATATTCAAGTAATGTTTATATAAATGTCTGCCAAGTAGAGAGGTGGCCTTAATTATATGTAATATATAACATTTCGATTGACTATATAAAACATGCTTAAAGGTGTCTCAAAACCTTTAGATTTTGGAGACTAATATTAAGATTATAGGATAAAACTTGGGACTTTCATCAAACATGTGCTATGCAAGAAAATTGTAGAACATGCATAAATTGCTATAATGATATAATCACACAACATAATCTGACTGAGCAAAACACAACATCAATTAACTGAAATATACTACATGAAAATTTAACAAAAAAATAGGTTACAAAAAAACAAAAAACATATTACATGAAAACTAAAACATAGTAAAATACACATCTTGCACTGAAAATAGAAGAAAAAGAGAAAAGCCAACATGTCACCGTCTATAGAAAATCGGACAGCATATCCCGTAATTTACTAGCCTAGCCATCTGTCACATTCATGTCAAACAAATCAAACAGCACACAGGTTTTCATCCATATATCACCGCAACACACAAAATTCTCAGAACCTACTTCACTAAGACATGCAAGTTCTCAATCTTCCGTTATCACTGCAGCACACAGAATTCTCATAACATACTTCACTACGAATGAATATCTAAGATATTCAAACTCCACTAAAGTAATACAATTATCATTCAAAATTATAAAATATTGAAAAGTAAAAAAAAATCAAATACAACATACCTCTTGCAATTAGCTACCGATCCAATGCTTTAAGACCAATCAAAATATTAACCTAAACATTATTATTAACATTATAAAAAATTAAAAAGTTAGATGTATGTTCCATATCATGTTATTACCCCAAATCATGTTATTTGAAATTCTATAATCAACTTAATTATTAATTAGATGGTCAAATGTTAAGATTGCAGGAAAAAACAAAGGAAAAAATGTGATGAATCATTCCATGAAAATCCACTTGCTAGAAAGCTACTTAAATAGGCCACAAAATCATATTATAAAAATCATATCTACCAATGAAATTGTATACATTAAAGTTCTTTGCAATATCAAGCAAATAATAAGATTTCTCACATACATTCTCAAATAAAACTCATTCACTATAATTCTACTAAGAGTTCTCTCAATTGCTCTGTCATCACTGTTTTCTTAATTAATAGAAGGAAAAAATTCATTTGGAAATAAATATATTACATAAAAATTATAAATATATTAATAAACAATTTTAAGAAAGATGACACATTCTCTATACTGCATTTCTAGAAAGATTATAGACCAAATTAACATCCACACATTCTCTGAAACAACTTATTCCATAGAAGAAAGGAGGCACGAGACCCTTTAAATTCATTTATTACAACAGCAAAAAGATTAAGTCCAGGGAAAATGGAGGATATATCAAAATAAACAAAAAGAAATAATGAACACAAACATTTTTAGATAAAAAAATAGATAATCATAACTGAAACAGATGAATCATATACTTGAGGTTGTTACTAATCCTTCAATTTGTAATTTTTGAGATAATAAATGTACTTTACATTTAACCTTTTTAATAGGATAAGACATTTGCCCTTTTATCGTAGATAGCATCGAAGTGAAAAACTTACCAGGGCATTCCACAAGTCAACACATTGCCAAGTACCTTCACCAGGAGTCCTATAGGGCACCCTTGGAGTTCCAATAGGCATCATTCCAATTTGTGCTTTTGTTGGTTTATGATTACTGGTCCTAAAAGCATAAGTAGTATGGATCATCGCTGAATCAACAAATTTAGAATTTAAAATAGCCCTCGAAGTAAAGTTTTTCCACACAAAGAGATAACATGTTATAACTATTCATTAAAATAAACTGAGTATAGCCACTAGCTACTTCTGCATATAAACTCAAATTAACTCGAAGAGTACAATGGTTGAAGGATAATGTGAAGCTGCTAATCAGAAGGTATATAATAACAACAACAATGATAATGAACTTATCTTTGCATTCAAATTACTCCAAGACTGCATTAAATGTTATAGTTCAAAAAATTATAAAGCTTCATGAAACAAGTCTACAAGATCCAAATGTCGAATATGCTAAATTTTAGCACACACCACCGAATTGCCAATAATAATAATACGTAGCAAAAGTACACAAAAATATATATACCAAATTACCTAGGCTGGAGTCTCTTATGAACTTTTCCATAGAATTCAGCAGTCAAGTTGGGTTTTCCAGCTCCAAAAGTGCCTTAAAAAAACAAAATTAGAGCCTAAATTTTTACCTATATAAGTTGAATAAGATTACGAAGAGCAAAGCAATGCACATACATGAAGATTGAAGCTTTAACCCCGAATAAAGCTTTGTTCCACAACTGCCATAAACAAACAAAAGAATGAAAAAGACTCAATTTTGAAGAAATCCCAGTAAGGAAAAATGAAAAGGATAGAAACCCCATGAAAGATAAAGAGAAAGAATCTTGGAGGCGGGTGAGCGAGTTTGGCTTGAGGATGAATAGTTGTCTAGAAAGAGACCGCCATTTCGATAGAGAGAGAAGTGGGTCACCCCCAATTGAGATTGAAGACGAGGTCGGAGAAGAGAGCTCTCACTCTCGGAGCAGAGACCACTGTCGCGACCCCTGCGAGGCCACTGCTCCACCAGCTGGCATACCTCAGATTGTTCAATGCCCCAACAGTCATTTACTTGTCCAAAAGTACGAGCCTGGAGGCTTCTGCTCGCGATGGAGAATGGCAACGAAAGGCTCACGAGGTTGGAGTTCCAGCGGTGTCTGGTACTCCTAATCCGGTGTCTGCATGCCGGCGACCATCGGTGGGCAGCCATTCAGGCCTAGCAGAGAAGAGAGCATGTGAGAGAGAGAAAGATGGAGAAAGGCAAGTGTGGATCGGGTAGAGTGGGAGAGAGAAAAGGATTTGGCACTTATATTTGATTTATTTATTTTATAAATAAAAATATGAGTATATTATTCAGATAAAAAAAATGTGATTATAAAACTCCCAATTTTATATTCCTAATATTATAAAAAATAATTTTGAAAATATAAAATATACAAATTCTATTCAAACTTATAATAATTGTTACATAAAATAATTTTAGACTCTTTTACTTAACAATTTTAAGGTCTTGCTTTGAGAGTCTTTAATACTCTTTTAGGACTCGCAAAGCGAGTCTTTAAAAGTCATCATTCCTAATTTTTTAGGAAAGGTGTTTTTAGGACTCGCAAAGCGAGTCCTTAAAGAGTATCAAAGACTCCCAAAGCAAGTCCTTAAAATTGTTAAGTACAAAACTCATTTTTTAGCCCAGATTATTTTAGGACTCGCATATCTTTTTAGGACACTCATTGCAAGTCCTAAATTGTGTTTTTTTAGGACTCTCAATGAGTGTCCTAAAAACTCCATAAATATATTAAGGACTTGCATTTATGTGCGTGTCCTAAAAAAGTGTCCCATAAAGGGTATTTTGTAGTAGTGACAATTCGAGGATGAAGTGTTTTAGTCTTTTAAAATTATTCTTTACATGTATTTTCCGCACTTTATTTTGTAACGAATTTTAAGATTTAAATTATGATTATTTTAATATTTTCAAAACAATGGGATCCCATACCCTAACCGTATTTTTATGTATTTAACCTTTGCTTTACAGTTTATAATAAAGTTATGGTTATTTTTATATGTATGTTTTCTTAAGATTAGTATAATAGATTTTAATGGTCCAAGGTCTAGAATAGTTGGGTCGTTACAGTTGGTATCAGAGCAACAGTTCATTCGCATGAAGTTCTCCTCGATACACACAGTCGAAGCTCTGAATTTGATCGCCAAGTAAGTGTTTAAGTTATAGTTATTATGTTTATAAGTATAGCTAACAATTTTAGTCTTTATGTTTCAATTAAGAATGAACGAAGCATTAACTTATGAGGATATCCGAGCCATTAAGGCTTTAAAGAGAATTAGAGAACCGAAAAACACCGTAGGAGTGCTAGAAAGAATCACTCAGAGGCTGGTTTTGTTCCACAGAGAAATAGGTCATCTCCAAAAATCTGAGCAGATCATGATGAGAGCAACAGAGCAATACATTTTAGTAATTAGACTATTTAGAGATTATCATACTGTAAAACACAGCCTTAGAGGAGATATGGGAAACAATGGATAATGAAGATGAATTGCCGGTAGCAATGGGATATTATTTTCTCTTAATTAGGTTCACTTCAAAAATGGAATTTCAGTTTACAAATGAGCAAAAGCATAGAATTTTTACGAACCTTCCTCGAGGCGATTTTGAGGCACATGATAATGAGGACTATGAAGAGTTAAATGATGATATACTAGATGAAGGATCAGATATAGAAGATCCCGATTTTTAGAATAATTAGTTTCATTGTCTGTTTTAATTTATTATTTGTTTTCTTTTATGATTGTAAATAGTGAAAACTTTCTTTTGCAAATTAATATCAATGTTATATTGTTAACATGTATGAGTTTGATTTTCTTTCTCAATCATAATAAAAAATAAAAAAAATAAATAATGACTAAGTTCGGTGAGTGTGGATACAAATCAATGAACCAAGTTTCTATATTGAGAGTTAGGGGGCCATAGTAGTGGGAACGATTTTACTGATCCCAGCCCTTACTCAATATGGTTAACTTTGGAACAAAGATAAGTTTTGAGCTTGAGAATTAAGTCATATAGGGTGATTAGAAATAGACTTAGAAAATGATAAAGATGGCTTATTTTTCTAAGTATAGAAACCCACTCTAATAATAAAGAAGACTTGTATAATTTTCATAAGAAGTCATAATTAATAGGTCCGAGTTATGTTTGTTTAGATTAAGTTTTGCCTTAGAGCCTATTAGGGTAAAGTTCTAACATGTTAGAACTCTGCTGTGATGTCGCTCCAAAGATCTGCTCGCACCAACGGAAATGCCTCCAACGCTGCTCCAGTGAAAAATGAAGCCCCTCCAGTTCACAGAAGGGGAGTGTGTGCTACTGCCAGCCGCAACGCGCCGCCGCCACCAGCTGACAACACTGCGGAGATCGCCAGATTGCGACAACAAATCGAGGAACTATTGCAGCAACAGTGACAACAGGCTCAGCCCCAGACTCAGCCTCCACCTCCACTGCAGCCACAACCACAATAAATGGCCTCAGCACCCCAACAAGTTGGTCCATATGGGGGATGGCCAATGAAGAATTATGCACCGTATCCAGTACAACACATGGAGCTAGTTTACGAGTTGTTCCGTAAACAACACACTCCGAACTTTGAAAGGACAACAGACCCCTTCGAGGCAGAAGAGTGGTTAAGAAACATCGAGCCAATCCATACGCACATGAACCCCAACAACGCGGACCGCATATCCTGTGTTTCGTCCTTGCTCAAGAAAGATGCCAAGATATGGTGGGACTTAGTCCAGCAGACGCATGATGTTGCCACCATGACTTGGACTCGATTTGTGGAGTTGTTCCACAAAAAGTACTATAATTCGGCTGTACTCTCTTTAAGAGTTGAGGAGTTCGCTGGCCTGAAGTAAGGAAGTTTATTAGTGGCAGAGTATGCTCGGCAGTTCGACCGTTTGGCTAAGTTCACACTGGAAATGGTTCCAACCGACTATCTGAGGGTGTCTAAGTTCATTAGAGTACTTCGACCGAAGATTGAGCTAGGGGTTAAGTTAGCAAACCCAGGAAACACTACTTATGTCGACGTTCTAGAAACAGCAATAGAAGTAGAAAGGTTGTAGGCTAACGTTAGTAAAGAAGAAGCCAGTAAACCTGAGCCTATATAGCAGGGTCAATCTCAGACAAGTCGCAACAATCAGTCCAGCCACAACAACTTCAATCAGTCCAGCAACAACAACAACAACGGTCAGAAAAGAAGGCATCCTGACAATAAACATCCTGACAATAATAAAAGGGCACGGACAAATAATTGAGGAAGTAGGTCGGGTTATGTAGAGTACCCGCCATGTGCAGTGTCAAAGGAAACATCTTGGGGAATGCCGGGCAAACACCAAAGGATGTTACAACTGTGGTCAAGAGGGACACCAAAAGAAAGAATGTCCTCAGCTCAAGACAGAAGGGAAAAAGGAAGATAAGATGGTTCCTGCCACTACTACAAAAAAGGTTTTTTAAGACTAGCATTGCGAGTCCTAAAAAAGTTTTTAGGACTCACGGGGCGCAAGTCCTCTATTTGAGAGCCTTAAAAAGTGAGGTTATTTAGGACTCGCAAAGGGAGTCCTAAAAAATCTAATTGAGTGCCTTTAATTAAGTTTTTAGGACTCGCAATGCGAGTCCTAAAATATCTGGTTGAGTACCTTTAAGTAATTTTTTAGGACTCGCAACGCAAGTCCTAAAAGATCGAGCTGAGTGGCTTTAAGTAATTTTTTAGGACTTGCAATGCGAGTCCTAAAAAATCTTGTTGAGTATCTTTAAATTAAGATTTTAGGACTCGTTATGCATGCCCTTAAAAGTAATTTTTTTTAAAAAAGAAAGCAACTACAATTTTCATTTTGATTTACAAAAAACATATCCCTTTTCCAAAATGTATTATATATGTTAGATTTCTAAAATTTTCAAAAGAAAATACAACAAAATATTTTTTTTATTAATTACTCTAAAATATAATTTTAATATTTAGTCTACTCAGCTTACAAAATCATATTACATGATAGTTATAATTGCATATAGATATTTTGGTCAAAGTAATGTTAGTCCATGCCATTCCAAACAAAATTTCAACCAAACAAAAGAATTGATATTTCTTTCCCATTCTATTTCTATTCTCACATAAACACTATCATTTCAATCCCAACTAAACAAGATTGTTTTAAAAAAGATGATATGAAATCACCTGTACTGTATTACAGTCTAGACAACCTCAGACTAAGATAGTACATATAAGACATAAAACTACAAATAGAGGCCAACAAAGACAGCAAAGAGGCCCTCATGAAAAACTATCAAAACTACAACCACAAGTGCCAGTCACAAAGAAGCATTGAGTATTCCTTAAAGCAAGGCGTGCTACACCCAAAAAAAATGCCTGAGCATTTTTCTTTTCAAGCAAGGAATGATTTCACAGCATCACAATTTTTTATTATTATTAAGGATTTCTTTCAAGTATTTCTTCATGAGCAATGAACTTAACTTTACCAGTTTCTACTGGCTTTTTCTTCTTGGAATGAAGCTGTGAAATTGACAATTTCCCCTTGCTCATTGCTATTGTGACAGCTTCATCTCTCTTCCCAGATTCCATCAAAACTGAGTCACTGACACTTTGGCATGATTCACAGACCCAATCTTCCCATGCAATAACTAAAAACAGAGAGATATAAGAATCATTTATGATTGATTATTATCAATACTTGTATCATCACACACACTCAAAAAGACATGGAAAAAATATATATGAAAGTTAGAAGCAATAAACATGTACAGAAGAATATCTTCATGTTGAAAACAAAAGCATCATAGAGTTGCAGCACACCATAGCTTACAAACATGAAATTTAGGATCATTGTTCTGAGCTAATGTATTAGCAAGCACGGATTTGCTCCATATCAGCTAAGTTTGTAACATTTACCCCTCTCACATGTTCCATTGACATCAACTGAGACTGCTCCTGTGAACAAAATTACAAAATCAAACTCAATGTATGGATGACTATTTTATAATTCTTCAAAAGGTTGAAAGAGCAGTCAAACAATCAATCAAAGAGATAAAACCCTTTAGTGGATGAAGTTGATGTAAAAAAGAAGATAGAATTTATAACAAAAAAATATATTTAACTACATTGTAAATCAAAACTTAAGTGGTCCAATTTGGATACACGCTCCAAGAGCAATTTTTTTACTGTAAAGGCTTATGTGCCAATTATCTTTATGGTTAGTCTTTTATAATCCTATAAATGAATTAACATTATAAGTGTATATCCCATCCTGTGATATTTTTTATAAGATAAACATAAGAAAATAGTTAAAACATAAAAATAACAACGAAGCTATACTATTCTGATTGACACACCACAAAATTGAGCTCTACAACTAGTGCTAATGGTACTACTGCGGACCTCAATAATAATGCAAGCTTAAGATATATTCAGAGCGTTGGCACTGCAAATCTATAATTAGTACAAAAGATATACATTAAGTTCAGCAGAACAAATATTTAAGCAAAAGTCATAATCATGAGGCTCAAACATAATAAAACTAAGCAATCTAGTAATCTACAAATACACAAGATTAAAAGAAGAGAAAAATATCTTGAAAATTAAAGTTACATTTTCTTTCAAGTCACCAAAGTTGTTTATTTTATTTACTAACTCAGCTTTAGGAATAAAACCTCTCAAACCTTGCAAAGTAAGATTTAAGATTGGTACCAATTGACTAAAAAACAAAACAAATGAGATAAAAGTCACAACTTTATTTAGAGGACATACATTCTCAATTATTTGGAGCCCATTCACATATGTTTTATCCTCTCTTCATCAAGAATTAGAATTTGACAGCGTAGAATTTATCAATGGCAAAATATGTGTCATTTTTACACCTCACATTAACCTAATTCAGCTTGAACAAACAATAATGTAGAAGAAAACTACAAGGCTACACTAATAGTATCATTGAAACATATTTGGAAATAGATGGTGTGCAGCGTCAATATTCTCAGAGAAATAAAAGACTATACTTAAACCAAATAAGAATCAAACCAGAAATAATGTTTAATAAATAGCATGATACTGAACAAGACCCAAAACAGAGAAATGAAAAACAATAATTCATGGAAAATGAGATATGATAGATGCATACCAACCATTGTTTTTTTCCAAAAAATTCATGGAAAATAGTCTTCTCCCTAGCCATCCCGAACAATCTCCTCTTGACTATTTCCTGCATTGATCCTGAAGATCCCTTCTGCCTAAACATGGAAAATATGATTTGTACATAAAGATGGTTACCATATGAAGAGTATTGTCCATGCTTTGTTACAGATTATTATGAAATTGGATTCTGGTAGTATGCCAAAGATATGCAGGGAACAAGGGCAAATAAAATGTTAATAGAGCTTTTTCTTGTGTTGTGACATGTGTAAGTATTTTTTGTATCTTCCTTTAATTGAATAAGAAAAACATAAACCATAAAACATGTGTCTATAGCACTTGCTCATATAAGAGCTTATTCCATCATTATATTCTTACAGAATCAGTTGATCAATCCTACCTACAATCTCTCATTTTTACCCGTTAGCATGTACAATAAGCCTAGCTAACTAACTAAGCTTATTGTATCCTGTTAACCATGATTTTGAAGCTGTACTTTTCAATTTCAGTTCAGCAGCATTTGACTTTAAGTTATGGTAATTTTTAACTAGGCTTAGATGAAAACAATACTCAATTTCATGCAACATATAATGCTACCTGCAAGTATGAAATTTCCACACTATCAAAACCAGGAGATGTACAAGAAAGTATGTCCTCCAGAGCTCTGCCATTATACCACGCTCAGACGTATCATCTTTACCCAGCCTGCTGAGTGTGTAAGTTTTACCAGTACCTATTTGACCGTAAGCCATAACTGTTCCATTATATCCATTCAAGACACTCTGCGAAAAATTCATACAAAACAAAAACAAAATATCCATAAGTTACAGAATTTCCATGAAACAAAATTTGAGATCAACAACCAGTCTCAATGTACACTCTCCAAACTAACCATTTGAAAAATAACTAGAAAAACAAAGAGATGGGGGACAAAATGCAAAGCATAAACACATACACATACTAGAATCAATATTTTAGAACTTGTTTTGTTATGCTAATTTCAGCACCAATTGCAAAATTAATCAATACTTCATTGATTATTGTAGAAGTCATTAGTCTCTTGATGAGTTACCTCAACTACAGGCTTGGTAACCGCTTCGTAAACTCGCCTTTGGGAGGCAGTGTTTGTAAAAACTTCATCAAATCTATAAGATTCCGAGCTCCAGTTGTTTTTTCTCAACTTCAGTCTCTTCAGCTGCATAAGAGAAAAATATAGAATTATGGTGCTACTCTAAACATTCCTGTGGTTGAGGTAAGATAAGTAAGGCTTAGCTGATTTGCCCTTTGGGAGAAACATAAACAGATATATTGGAAAAAATGAATGCACTGTTTTAGAAAGAAGAAAAAAGAATCTACAATCAATTGAAACCAAAAATGTCTTTTTTTTTATAACTATATAATCATTAACCATGAAAGTAGTTTATCAAATAAACAATAAAAAATAAGGAATGGCACTAAAAATACCTCTGGCTGCAACTCAACGTAATCAACAAAATCAGAATCTTGAAGTAGATCCTCAGCATTTTTTGGCCTAAGTATGATAGCAACTCTCACTCTTTCAGAATTTGTAGTAAATTTACCAAAAAAAGGCAAGTGATTATGACAGATGAGGAGATCCTAAACTAAATCATCTCAAGAGAAAAAGTGGTATAAACCAAATCATATAATCACCAAATGCTCTTTTTCTTTTTCCTTTTTGAAAAATGTATGCGAAATGTAACAACTTCCCAAACCAACAAGTCTGATACCATAAAATTACAATTTGAACAACCAACATTAATTTCTTCACAAATTAATATTTTATACATGTATACACACATATAATTTTAACTTCAAATATTGAATAAAAGATAAGAAAGAAAAAAAGGGGAACCTTGTTCAGAGTCGTGGGTAGAACGAATTCTGGGACTAGGAGTGACAGAGCGTCTAGAAGAAGGAGCTTTAGGACGATTGGAGAAATGGGTCTGTCCTATGTTAGAAGAAGAAACTTGTTGATGTTTCTCAGACCTGGCATTATTACCATTATGCCCTCCTCCTGCTCCTGCTGTGGAAGAAGAAGATGAAGAAGAAGTTGTTGCCATTGATGACCTTGAAGCCGAAGCCATTAACATACTTATTGAATAGTATGTATATAGAAATATATATATATAGGAGAAAACATAATAAAAAAAAATTCAAAATTCAAATAAGAGAAATATATATAGAAATTGAACAGGACAAAATATCAGTAAAATCAAACTCACTCAAGCTTCTTTTAGAATTTGAACTTGGAAACCGAGTTTCCTGCATTAATGATATATGTGCACACATTAGCAATTGTCAAACCTAAAAAAAAGACAAATTTGAAAATCAATATAAAATAAAGTGTACAAGAAGCAAATAGCCATGCTTCATAAAGAACTATGACTCTATGCACTTTGAATATATATATATATATATAAATAGGGTCCTTGGTATACATAATATATAATACAAACATATGTAACAAAATCTGCCCACATTTATGTTTGGATAAGTACAGAGAAAAAAAAACTAAAGATGACAACTTAAACCCAACCCATTACAGAATGTTTATCTCAAAGATTCAAAAACATAAAGTAAAAATATTTATATCCAAAAGTTAAATATACAAAACACAAAAGTCCATCTCATTCATTGATGTTGTTTCTAATTTCTGGACAAGCAAACACATAGAAAAAAAAAATAACACAAAATAATGCTTATTGATGATCATGAAAATTGGGCACTAAACTTTGGTTCCATTTTCTAGTGTGCAGAGTGTTAACTGATTAAAAAGTTTCCATAAACATCTTAATATCCACTCATAATATGTGCAAGTAATAACAATGGTTAATACCACACTAACATAAATAAAACCAAAAATTATAAAGGCTCATCCGGATAGGACACATGACCAATCAATTCAATCTTTGTTTCTAATAACAAAATTTTGGCATTTTGTCAAACTAAATATATGAGCTAAACACAATATAAACCTCTAAGAGTGCATTCGACCAAAAATTTAACGCATAGCAAAACCACAAAGATTGAAAGCAAATATGACATTCAAGGGCATCAGTTCTTAAATTCTCCCAAATTAGGCTTCAAATATTATCTGGTTTGAGGCTTTGAGCTCAAAATGTAAGTCGTAATCAAATCAAAGGCCAAATATTAAACAAATTCATAACAAAAAAAAATCGGAATAGTAAAATAATAAAAAAAATAGTGATTAAACTCTGAGTGAGAAAGCCTTGGATATAAGAGAAAAGTGAGAGAGATCCTTTGTTAAGTTAATAATATTAAAAATAAATGAAACTAAATATATGTATATATATATACCTAAAAATAAAGAGGTAGCTGCACCTGTAGATGAGCCGGAGCAGAAGGGAGGAAGGCGAAGAGACAGGCAGTCGGAGGGCCATCTACAAGTCGGAGATCAGGAAGAAGAAAAGGAAAAAAAAATAGTGGGGAAAAATTAAAGAAGAAGAGGTATCTAACAAAAAATGAAAAAAATTAACCAACAGTGAGCTGAGGGAGGGAAAATGGAGAAGATCTTGTGGGATTTGGGGGTTTCGACATTTGGGGTTTCAGAAGGGAGAGAGAGAGACTGAGGTGCGAGAGAGCTGAGAAATAGAATTGGGAAAAAAATGAGATTTTTTTTATTACCTTTAGCGCGAAATAAAAGAGGGAAATGCGAAATAGAAGAGGGAAATTGAGGGAAATTTGAAACATTGAGTGTTTTTATGCTCTTTTACTTAACAATTTTAAGGACTTGCTTTGAGAGTCCTTAATACTTTTTTAGGACTCGCAAAGTGAGTCTTTAAAAGTCATCATTCCTAATTTTTCAGCCCAAGTGTTTTTAGAACTCGCAAAGCGAGTCCTTAAAGAGTATTAAGGACTCCCAAAGCATGTCCTTAAAATTGTTAAGTAAAACACTCATTTTTAGCCCAAATTTTTTTAAGACTCGTATATTTTTTTAGGACATTCGTTGCGAGTCCTAAATTGTGTTTTTTTAGGACTCTCAATGAGTGTCCTAAAAGCTCCATAAATATTTTTAAGGACTTGCATTTATGTGGTTGTCCTAAAAAAGTGTCCCGTAAAGGGTATTTTGTAGTAGTGTGCCAGGGTTTTTGCCTTAACCCAAGGAGAGGCTGATGCTAGCAATAAGGTGGTCACAGGTCAGGTTTCTATCCTCAATAATATATGTTCAGTATTATTTGATTTGGGATCCACTCATTCGTATATCTCGTTAGGAATGATAGAAAAACTAGACAAACCTTGTGAAAGATTTAGAACTAGGTTTGTAACCGAGTTACCTTTAGGCAAAGTAGTTCTATCATCACGAATAGTACGAGGAGTAACGATCAAGATTGTGGACGTAGAACTAGAAGGAGACCTGATAGAACTGGAGCTCAAGGACTTCGACGTGATACTAGGCATGGACTGGCTAGGAAAGCATGGCACGACCATCGACTGCAAACGCAAGAAGGTAATGTTCGAGACTCCTTACGACTAGAAATTATGCTTCATAGGACAAGTTTCCGGACTACGTACACCGCTAATATCATCTCTCAAGGTCCAAAGAATGATAGAAAAAGGGTGTCAATCATTCTTAGCCAGCATCACGGATGTGGTAAAGGAAACACCACTTAAGGTTGAAGACGTCCGTATTGTAAGAGAATTCCCAGAGGTATTTCTCGATGACTTGCCAGGGTTGTCGCCAACTCGGGATATTGACTTCACAATAGAATTAGTACCGAGCACAAAGCCTATCTCCAAGGCACATACCGGATGGCACCTACGGAAGTCAAGGAGTTAAAGATGCAGTTACATGAACTCCTAGATTTGGGTTTTATTAGGTCGAGCCATTCCCCATGGGGAGCACTGGTGCTATTCGTAAAGAAAAAGGATGGAAGCATGCGGATGTGCATAGACTACCGCGAGTTGAATAAGGTAACGATTAAGAATAATTACCCGTTACCCCAGATTGACGACTTGTTTGATCAACTCCGAGGTGCGACCGTATTTTCAAAGATTGATTTACGGTCCGGGTATCATCAGCTCAAGGTGTGGGGAGAAGATATTCCTAAGACAACTTTTAGAACTCGTTATGGGCATTACGAGTTCTTAGTTATGTCTTTCGGTCTTACCAATGCACCAGCCGCATTTATGGACTTGATGAATAGGATCTTCAAGGACTACATAGATAAATTCGGCATAGTGTTCATCAATGACATCTTAGTATACTCCAAGGACAAAGTCGAGCATGAGGAACATTTGAGGTTGATTTTGTCGCGACTAAAAGAGCCTCAACTCTACACCAAGTTCAAGGAATGGGAGTTTTGGCTTTCGCAAGTGGCATTCCTCTGGCACATTATATCCAAGGACGGAGTTGCAGTAGACCCATCAAAGGTAGAGGCCGTGAAGGATTGGTCAAGACCGAAGAACGCATCCAAAGTAAGAAGCTTTCTTGGATAAGCATGTTATTATAGGAGGTTCGTAGAGGGCTTTTCCAAGATAGCCACTCCACTCACCAACCTGACCCGGAAACAACAAAGATTCAACTGGAATGATAGATGTGAAGAAAGCTTCCAGCTTCTTAAGGACAAGATGTGCTCAGCACTAGTACTCTGCGTACCAACACCCAACGATAAGTTCGTAGTCTACTGTGATGCATCGAAGCAAGGGTTGGGTTGCGTGCTTATGCAGAATGACAAGGTGATAGCCTATGCCTCAACGCATGATATGGAGTTGGCAGTGGTGGTCTTTGCGTTAAAAATATGGCGCCATTATCTTTATGGAGAACGGTGTGAGATTTATATGGTCCACAAAAGTTAAAGTACTTCTTCACTCAGAAGGAGCTCAACATGAGGCAGCGCAGGTGGTTAGAGCTAGTGAAGGATTACGACTGTGCAATTCTATACCTTCGAGAAAGGAAAACGTAGTTACCGATGCGCTAAGTAGGAAGAGTTATGGAAGTTTAGCAGCACTAGCAGGAATAGAAAAGCTGCTACAGTAGGAGCTGATCAATGCTGGAATAGAAATACTTGTCGGTAAGCTGGCTAATTTGTCCATCCAGTCAAATCTGCTAGAAGATATACGTATTGGACAAGGGCATGATGACACACTAGCGACACATATGGATGTAGTCAGAGAAGGCAAGGCCACAGATTTCTCAATAAAAAGTCAAGGATTATTGAGATATAAGGATCGGGTATGCGTGCCAGATAATCAAGGGATTAAGATGGCGATTCTCAAAGAAGCACACAGTACCCCGTACTCATTTCACCCAGGGTCGACCAAGATGACACATGATATCAAGGCAATATATTGGTGGCCAGTGATGAAGAAGGACATAGCAGAATTTATGTCTAAGTGTCTAGTATGCCAGCAAGTGAAAGCAGAGCATCAGCGGCCTGCAGGGTTATTACACCTGCTTAGCGTACCAGAATGGAAGTAGGATGATATAGCTATGGACTTGCCACGAACAAATAGGCAGCATGATTCATCTTGGGTAGTAATAGATAGACTAACCAAGTCGGCTCATTTCCTGCCTGTTAAGACTTCATACACAGCGGATCAATACGCAGACATATATGTCCAAGAGAAAGTACGGTTGGATGGAATCCCCAAGACAATAGTGTCAAATAGAGGATCAGTGTTTACATCGAGATTTTGGGGAAGTTTACAGCAAGCCATGGGTACTAAGTTAAGTCTTAGTACAACTTTTCATCCTCAGACAGACGGACAGTCCGAGCGTATGATACAGATTTTAGAGGATATGCTACGCGCTTGTATACTTGATTTCGGAGGATCATGGAATAAGTACTTGCTGCTGATAGAGTTCTCTTACAACAATAGCTACCAGTCAATGATCGACATGGCTCCTTATGAGTTGCTCTATAAAAGAAGGTGTCGATCACCGTTGCATTGGGACAAAGTAGGAGAAAGGCAGTTTCTCGGTCCTGAAGTTGTTAGAAAAGCTCAAGAAGCAGTAGTGCTAATTAGACAGTGTATGCTTGCTGCTCAAAGCTGATAGAAAAGCTATGCGGATGCCAAATGACGCAATGTGGAATTCAAAGTCGGAGATCAAGTCTTCCTGAAGATATCTCTTATGAAAGGTGTGAAGCGGTTTGGGAAGAAAGGCATGCTTAGTCCCCGATTTATAGGTCCTTTTGAGATATTGGGAAAAGTGGGAGCAGTTGCGTATAGATTTGCCCTACCGCCAGCCTTAGAAGATAGTCACAACATGTTCCATCTCAATGCTACGCAAGTATGTGTCAGACTCATCTCACTTCCTCAAGTACGATACGATAGCACTCTAGAAAGACTTGAGTTATGAGGAACGACCAATTAGCATCCTAGATAGAGGGATGAAGCACTTACGGTCCAAGAGTATTCCGATAGTCAATGTCCTATGGAGTAATAGTTCTGAACGAGAGGCAACATGGGAGTTGGAGGAGGACATGCAAGGCCGGTATCCGGAATTATTTGGTAAGTAAATTTTGAGGACGAAATTATTTTTAGTAGGGGGAATTGTAGAGTCCAAGATCATTACTTAGCTAGTTAGATAGTAGTAGTAGTAGTAATAGCTAGTAGTAGTTATAGTATGTTTATTACTGTGGATTTTGGTCCAAGTCGGGACTTAGTTGGACACTCGTAGCAACACTTGTACATTTTATAAGTTTAACCTATAGTTTAAGAATATTAATTATAACCTAAGGTTTGATTAATATGACTGATTATGAAGATGATAATTATTATACTATAAGGTTTAGATAGACCCAATAAGATATTAACACTTGTCATGTGTATGTTTAATGAGAAATTAAGTATTTTTGAGGAATAGTTTATTAAGAGTAATATTTGAAAATCATAGGGTCTGCCAGCAGCTTTGAAATCGTTAAAGGACTTAGTCAAGGCTATTTACTCAATTCAAATTAGGCTGAAAAAGTGTAATTACGTGTATAATATTTCAGCGTATGCCGATATACCGCAGCTCTAGGGGGCGATATATAGCCATACGGGGATATGAAAAACACGTAGTTTCGCACGACAACCTCGATGAGCCTCTGGCATATGATCCCAGGCGATATATCGCCCACCCTAGGGCTTAAATTTTGAATGATTTTGAAACCGAGCTCATTTTAATCCTTAACCTCGTGATAATCCCAGAATCATTTTGACCGAGTCTTCAGCCTCTACTGAACGATTATTCAAATGTTTTTCAATTAAAAAGCCATTATTTTATTCAAGCTAAATGAAGATCTTTTCATTCTTGAACTCTATAAATAGGACCTAGTACCCTGCCATTTCTTCATTCATCAAGCTGAGTTCAGAGTCTACAAGCTACTATGATTACTTTAGAGTGTTAAACACTTGGGTTGGAGTTTTAAGCTTTATCATTATAAGCTTATCAATCACTTGGGAAGTAAGGTTTATAGTGTATTTCGGTTTCGAGGTGTAGTTCGGGTATAGCAAATTCAAAGGTATCCCTATTCTTAGTTCCTTTCTGTATTGTTTCATTAAGTTCTTATAGTTTTTCTCTACTCAAATCCTAACTGAGTATTCTCTATTCTTGGTTAGGCATCTAACTTCTTCAAACTTGAGATTTCTTGTTGCTAAGTATCTTTTCGTTGGTGTAGTTCATTCTTTTCATCTTTTTCTTTTAGAATACTCACCTTTCTCTATTATGGTTTTAGGAGTGTTCCAAAATCCCGACCTTGTTCTCATCATCCTTGTATTTTTGGTAAGGAAAATAGGATAGTTCTTATATGTGCTATGTTTATAAAAGTGTTATGATTATGCTATAGTACGATTTTATGTGTTATGATATATGTATGTTTGGGGCTTATAGTTGTTATATAGCAAACCCTATCACATTTTTGTTGTAGGGCTTATAGTTGCTATATAGCAAACCCCAATAGTTATATGTTTTTGGGGCTTATAGTTGCTTAACTAGCAAACCTCATTATAGTACGAGGCTTATAGTTGCTTAGTTAGCAAACCCCAATAGTCACCATGTACATGGGTTTGAAGCTCGGGATTTAGATTCAATCCCTAATTAGAGTATGTTTATGTTGTGACTAGATTTCTGCAAGGCTCAAGATCGAGATCGCACTTGAGGTCATATCGTCATTCATAAGAAACTCGAGATAAGAAAACTGCACCCGTGTTTAAATTAGAGCTTGAGCCCCTGTGATTGAACGTGTTGTATCCATGCTTAGAAATGTTTGATTAAATATGAATAACTGGGCTATATACATAGTTGTGTTATGTATGCAATGCATGTCTACATGGACATATATATATATTTACACATACATATATTTAAACACACATATAAATATATATGGGCATACATACACAAATATATACACACATTTACATATATATACACACATACATACACAGCCACACACATATATACACACACATCATCAGAGAAGGAGCTACACCTATGTCAAAGGGGTGCACTGGTCACTCCCAATTATATTTTTTTATATTTTTTTTAATATGCATTAATCATTCTTAATGTGCCTAATTTATTAGAGTAGTCCCCTCAAGTAAACAAAGAAAACTTAAATCCCAAAACACTAAATTTTAGTTGCCTTTTTATTTTATTTTATTATAATAATAGGTTATGGCAGATACTAAAGAACATACAAATACTCAACTATTATAAAATACACTATGTCCATTACAGTGGAGCATTATTACAAAGTTGATATTTTCAATATAGTGATAGATTCTCAACTACAAGAATTAAAAAATAAATTCAATCATAACACAATGAAGTTACTCATTCTTAGTTCGCATTTAGATATGTGAGAGATGCATGCATCATTTAGAATTGATGACATTCGCAAGTTAATAAATTTTATTTACCCAAATTCCCCTTGGGGTAGCTCGAGAGATAATAGAAGCCATCTCCTCCCTGAGCTCGGGAGGGATTGCTTTTCAAATAGAAAAGATACAGGATTTCCTCTGGCGATGGTCCTTCCCACTTCAGCTCGTGGTATAGCGACTTCAGGGCAGACAAAACCCTATAAGAATTGGTGTTCAACTGGAATGGAGCCAACCCAGCGAAGTCTGTGAAGTCCTTGAAGAAAGACTTCAAAGGCAGTATCGCTCCTGACTTCATGTGCTCCTGGCTCCAAGCCACGTATCTCAACTTGTTGTCAAGATTTCCATCTGTTGGAGTGCGGCAGCTTCGCTCGTGAGAGGTAGGGGCTCAACACCTTAGCAAGCCTGACAATCCTATACAATGAAAGGTCAGAATATCGGTTATCTGGCCTAGCAACGTAACTGAGCTCCAATAGTGCTCGGCCTCGAAAAATTCCCTCCTCAGCTGTGAGGTAAAGGGCTCCCCCATCAGTGAAAATTGCAGGTCACTTAGTTTGAAGGCAACTGTCACTCTAAGTTTAGGGTCGAGAGGAATCGGTCTAGGCTCGGTATCAGGGTCCGGATGAAGGGCGACCCCTAGTCTCTTCCTTTTTCCTTCCTCAACCTCGTCTATCTGACGTCGGAAATGATCTCGAGTGTCCTCTTGCTCGCACCTCAGCTCGTGTTCGCGAATCAGGCACTAGTTCAGGACAAACAACGACTCCGGGCTCGGAGTTTTTGGCGAATACGGGATGGCAAGCAAAGACCCCCACCGTCTTTCCAGATTCTGTGACATCTAGCAAGAAATAAAAAATGGTGAGGGCCATGCAGGCAAGGAATCAAGAATAACGATCTTGGTGGGTCAAGCTCGAAAATGCTTGGATACGAGATGAGTTCGATCTTGGGGACCCGATTAGTGTCACAACGTGTGTTTCACGAAAAAGGGAGGGAACTGCATGTAATTTTTGAAAATCCCGAAATATCAGGGAAAAAAGGTGGTGGTTATTCAAAAATGGTATTTTTGAGTATCGTGCATTCTTTAAAATCAAGATTTTGTACCCGATATCTTGGTGTGCAAGATATGTCTTCCGAAATTTGAAAACCCAGAAAAAAGACCATACTTGGGTCTTCCTACATTTGAACTGGATTTAGAACCAGTAATGGGGAAACCTAAACTAATATCTATCGATCAAAGTACCCTAGTACATCAAACACTTACGCACTGAAGATGGTGGTTGCAAAGAAATAGATGACTGAAGAAGAGACTGCAGGTATAGTCCCACGGTCTCAAACAAGCTGATGGTCTTCTGTTTCTTTGGCTGAGAGAACATGTAACAGCGAACACTTTCTGGGCTTGCCTCTTATTTTCTCTCCTGGTTTTCTCTAATAAACGTGAAAAGGAAGAGGACGACAGGAGTCTTATATATAGGCTATCAGAAATCGTAATAAAGGGAGTAATCTGGGCCATTGGCCAGATTCCGTATAAAATCCAACGGTCAGGGATAGAAGACAAGATGGTGTCGTAAAGGTGGCAGGCGAACGATCGTGGGCAGATTTCCAAGGCGCTCGAGTACCTTGAATAACCAATACTCAACTGATGCGTGTCCACACTCGAGTATGTGTGACAGTGCGGTTCCCAAAGAAAGTAGTTCAAAAGTGTCCTTCTCATTGGATTCGAACAAATACTTTTCATGGGGCAAATTGTTACACCCAGATTTCGAGACTTGAGGTTGTAACCTCAAAAGCTGGATCCGCCAAGAGTGAGTTTGCGATAATAAAATACATGCTTGTAATCTAGACGCCGAACCTTCAAAGTAGGTGGCAACCTCGAAGATGGGCAGCCTCGAAGTCCTTACAAGCTCGAAATACAGAACATCGGAGTACGTCCATTGTCGGGTAGCCTCAGATCAAGTGGCTCGAGCTTGGCATGAGTGTGAGCTCGGGGTAAGGTGGCCTCGGTAGTATTTACCCTTTCCGAGTTGATCTCGGGAAAATAAGGCCACTTATACTCTACCCAGAGACTTAGACAGACATGATACTAATCGCTGGTCTCGAACTTCTTAATATGTCACTTGAAGAGACACAGTCCATGCATTCAAGAGATATTATTGCTGTAACTTCCCTACAATAAAGGGATATTTACTAGCCGGTTACACGCCCCTTGGTCTTCAGGGGACGTTTCCTTGTATATAGGAGTTACAGGCTTTAAAGCCATTAAATTTATTAATATACAGAATAACTTCCCAAAACGTGTGGGATAGTATTATGAGACTTCCTCTATAAATAGAGAAGTCACGTACCTTTGTAAAGGACCAAAATTTTGTGATCTTGAGAGAAACTCCGGAGAATTCATCCCTGAAGGATTTCCAGAAATTTCATAAGTTTTAATAACAAAGACTCGTGGACTAGGCAGAGTTAACTGCTGAACCACGTAAAAAACTCTCCTTGTGTTATTGTGTTATTCTGGCCATAATTCTTTACTGTTTATGTGCTCTACATTTTAAGTTGACGAAAAGCGGCGTCAACACCTCTCAGCCCATAACTACAACAACAAACACAAACTCTGCCTCGACCTCGGCGGATCCTACGACCTCAAAACCCCTCGAGGATAACCCTTCTAAAAGGAAGAAGAATGAAGGGAATAACCCCGAGGCGGAAGGGGGAAAGATATTTCTTCGTATACAATGTGTATACCGAGCTCAACGAGTCTCGGGAGAATATCTACCTGGCTAATGAAAACCGGGTCTCTTTTAGACGGCCTGACCCCATGAGGAACCAAAAGGCTAAAAAAGACTCCAACAAGTACTGCAGATTTCATAGAGATATTAGACATACAACCGATGAGTGTCGGCAATTAAAAGACGAGATCAAAGGATTGATATCGAGAGGATATTTCAAACAATATGTAAAGAATCAAAACCCCAATCAGGCTTCCACCAAACAGTGGGTAGCTGCAGCACCACGTGCCCAGAATAACAACTCCCGAGCAAGGGAGGATGAACGAGCCCCTTCGATTGATGGAGAAGATCTCATAACCATCTCTGGGGGACCTCATATTTCAGGATCGGGCAGGAATGCCCAGAAATGATATGTGAATGAACTGAAAACCGATGACGGGTTTCCCTATGAACCCGAACCTAGAGCTCTAAAACAACAAAGGGTTGAATCTCAACCTATAACTTTTACTGAGGATGACGCATCTCATGTACAATTCCCTCACAACGGTCCGTTGGTCATCACCCTTCAGCTCGCGAGCAAGAGATTACACCGATTCCTAGTTGATAACGGGAGCTCAGTAAATATCCTCTACAAGGCCACCTTAGAAAAGATAGGACTCGAGCTTCGTAACCTAAAGGCCTGTGAAACGACGTTGTACGGATTTTCTGGAGAAGGGATTGCCTGTATGGGATCCATCGAACTCCCTGTAACCTTGGGAGACTTCTCAGTCTCGAAAACCAAGATGATGCAATTTGTAGTAGTGGATCTGCCATCGGCCTACAACGTACTGCTCGGGAGACCCGCCCTAGTAGGGCTGGGGGAAGTTTCATCTGTAAGGCATCTTGCCATCACGTTCCGGACTTCAAGTGGTATCGGGACTCTGAAAGGAGACCAGCTCACAGGGAGGGAATGCAATAGCATTTCCGTTAGAGGAAAGAAACAGACAAGTGCACAAACACTTGTCATAATTCAGAATAAGGATGGGACAGTCTTTGAGATAGACGCAAAAATTGATCCGAGAATAGAGGAAAGAGCTGATCTCGAGCAAGCTCGAAGAGGTCAAGATCGAAGAAGTTGACCCCCGGAAAAATGTGAAGGTGGGGAAAAACCTTCCAGAAGAAACGAAATAGCAATTAATTTTTTCTTTTTGAAAATGAACCAGGATGTTTTCGCTTGGCAACATTCGGACATGGTAGTACTACAACAAAAAAGGTCATTTGCGTCAGTTTATAACTGCCACAATTGATTTTTTGCGTCAGTTTGATTTGTGACACAATTGCCCATGCGCAAACCAGAGTGTCATTTGCGTCAGTGGGGCACTATCACAAACTGACATTTGTGGTAGTGCCCCACTGACGCGAATGCCACTCTGGTTTGCGTCAGTGGGGCACTGCCACAAATGTTAAAAATGAGTATTTTTGCGTCAGTTGGGCACTATCACATAAAGTATTAACCAGGGAAATTGCAAATGTTTATGCCAATTTCCATGGCCTGTTTTGATAAAAAAAAAAAATCAACACTAGAAATAGAAAAATGGCAGTATGAACTGAAAAATAGCAGTTTGAACAGAAAAACAACAGTATAATTTTTTTTAAACATTTATCTAGAGTTAACAGTTGTGATCAAAACTATAAAAGTAATTCAGATATCAAAGTTAATATATGTACTCTTGTATGTTCTAAATTTCTAAGTATTAAACCTACTTAAACTAAAATTTCCTCACCAACTTGCTCATTTGCTAATTGAGATACACCATAATTGATTCAATCCACTCATCCCGTATCTCGTTGATTTCGTCAGCCGAATATGGACTCGTATTCGTAAACTAATTAGAAAATATTTAAAATAATAAGTTAGAAATCATCCAAATAAAATCATGAACGATAGTTTAAATGAAAATTAAAAAGTAAAACAATACCTCATTTTTCAAGTAGGCCTTCGGTCTAGGTTGTGAAATCAAGTCTCTAGCAAATTTCATAATGTAAAAGCCACACTCGGTTGGCCAAGTTTGGTTTCAACACTATTACAAAATAGTTATCCAAAGTTAAGTATTATATTTAGTAAGTTATTATAATAGAAATATGTCAAAAAGTTGAATACGATAAGTAATATAATTTACTTACCTTAGGAACACAAACTTTTAGATTGATTGACTCTTTTAGTCTTCGGTGTGTATCATATTGATCCAACGCCCTACACACAATATTAATATTTACCCATATATGAGTTTGAAATAAAATCATAAATTAATTAAGTAATATGAAAAACTTACATGATAACTATCTCCTTGATTTCTGGACAGAAATGTGAGTTTACAGGATCCAAAAAAGCCACCGAATGACTGTATGGCTGAATTAATACTAACATCCAATGAAAGCTACAATAAAAAAATTTGTGTAAGATATTTATCAATAAACAAAATATATGAATATAAAATTTAGTTGACTTACTTGTTGTTCCAAGGATAAATAAGAAACTGTGTCTCTAGCTCCATTTGTAGAAACCGATCAAAGAGATTTTTAGCACGTATTTCATTGATTCCTGCATTAGTGGACACTAAAGCGGGATGCATGAAAGTGTACATGTGGTTCAATCCCTTCGTTTGCACCAAATCGTCGAGGAAGCTACATATAATTAAAAAAGTTAATAAACTATTAAATTTCAAGTTAAACTAAATAAACTAAAAGATTATAAACACCATTGTACCTCATATATAATGCTAACTCAGTCTGTCCAATCATCACATAGTTGCAAAAGTGGAGGATATCATCTTTCCCTAACAGAGCGACAGTTTGGAATCCAAATACCCTTTGAACAATTAGAATTTCTACCACACAGTCAGATTTCCATTTATCAATAAACTTCACCAAACACCTCAATATTTTTGTGATAGGCACTTCTGTAGGCTCCTGTGTCAATGCCTCTATTCTTTTCTTTGATTGTCTTGGTTGTTGAGTAGAGGGAGCAAGTGGCTCTATCGTTTGTTGGTTAGTAAGAACCCAATGTTGTGGCCATCCAACATCATACATGACTGCTTGTCCCCTCAATGTATAACCTTCCATTGTAAGAGGATATGATAAACTAGCGTTCTATTGAATGGCTACCTCAACTCTGACACGATAATTTACAGGAGGCAGTTGAACGCTAAGTATTTCTGTGCAATAGGTACTTAAAAGTTTCCCCTCTGCAACTATATTTTGTGTCGAACCAAGACACAACTTACAATTAATCTTATACATTCCAATTAATCTGTTAGACTTTTCGATAAACTAGTTTATTTTTACTGTATCAAATATATGCAATAATGAATTAATAAGAAACTATTACCTCATCAGGAGCTAGGGACACGTGGCACGTCTTCCAGTGGGAGACGTTGGATGTCCCCACAAACACGTGTTTAGACCCCCAATTTTCAACGTCTCCCTACACTTTTAATGTCTTACAATTTTAGTAATTAATAAAAAAAATCAATGTCTCCCAACATAAGACATTTAAAATCCCTCATAATTTTTAATGTCTTACACCATTGATGTAAGACATTTGTAGGGAGTCATTGAATGTCAAAATTGTTGTAGTGTTTCTTTTATTTTTCATGGACATAGGAGAAGATATGGATAGAAAGTGCATGTCAGCGAATAGGTTATCTGTGGAATATAGGAACAGGGTCGATTTGATTGAACATGCAAGTCCAGAACATTACTTAAGAACAGTATTATTAATTAAAATTTACAAATTATTTTTGAATCCATATATATAAATGTAATCAAATAATTGATTAATGTATTTTATTTTTTGTAGCTAACAAGTGCGCCATATACATAGACACAAATTGATGAGTTGCGACAAAAATGGGCGACAGATGTGTTATCGATAATCCAAAGTTACCGGCCTCGTTGTTAAGTTTTCTTACTTTTTACCGCTTTCTTCATGTATAGTGCAATATTTGTTAATTTTGCATATGTCTAATAAATATTGCTTATCTTGTAAAATAATCTAAATTTTCATTAATGAAAATTTGCAATTTCATTTTATTAATTATATCAATTTAAATTTATTAATTATATCAATTTCAATTTAATTAATTATCAAATCAAATTCATTTTAATTAATTATTAAATCAATTTAAATTTATATTAATCATTAAATCAATTTTATTTTAATTAATTATTAAATCAAATTAAATTAATATTAATTATAATTTAATTTAATTAATTTATTTTTAAAAATGGGAGACTTTTCAATGTCTCCTACTGGGAGACCTCAGATGTCTCTCACATCTCCTAGTGGGAGACATTGAAAAGTCTCCCAAGGACTTTCAATGTCTCCAGAGGTGATAGACATCTCACGTCTCCTAGTGGGAGACATTGAATGTCCACGTTTTTGGACACCTTTCAACCTCTCCCATTGGGAAACGTGGGATGTCTCTCACCTCTCTCAGTGGGAGACGTGGGATGTGCACTTACAATGACTCCACCTACGATGTCTCCCTTATATTGTTGTAGTGAAGAAATGCACACAAAAGAGATGATGACAAAACACTACTACAAAAAAGGGGCATTTGTGTCAGTTAGAACCGCCACAATTAAGTTTTTGCGTCAGTTTTATATGTGACACGAAATCCCATGACGCAAATCATGCTGACATTTGCGTCAGTGCCTAACTATCACAAATACCATATTTGTGGCAGTTCCCTACTAATGCAAATGCTAAGCATCTTGTTATAGATTTATGTTTACTAATAGTATATAGATTTTGTCAAGTACTTTCTATATATTATCAAATTAGTGAAGATAATATAGATAATATCTTTATCATTTTCTCCATCTCATTCATATATATTTACTTTTGCTAAATCTATATAGAATTAGTCATGCTCTTTCTATGTATTTTCTAAATAGTAAAAGTAATATTTGTGTTAGGTTTTATGTCCAATCTTTTATTGCATTATTGCCAATGTTATAATGTCATTTTTAGATTTCTCATAAGATTTATCTTATCCTTCCAAGGTAAAGAATATTAATCACTTGAATGCAATTTTGTGAAATATATATGTGCTTCAATGCTAAATCTTCCAAATGAAAAGTTGGAATGTGAATTATTCATTTTTGTAATTTTTGTGAATCAAAGATCCAAATAAACAAGTATGCATATTGGTGACTCTTGATCGTTCCTACTTGTTACCTTTTGTTGCATCACACTTTATTCTATCTTTATTTCTTTAAATCTCAAAAACAACAAAAATATCACTTGTTCTATTTTCCTCATATTATTTATCTCTTAACTTTATTTACCACCCGATCTATACTATAACCACCGTTTAGAGGATGCATGGGCGTTAATCAACTGAACTACGTGTGTGTATATATATATGACATATTTTAATTTGTAATGATATGTGAGTGTTTTTCTAAATTTTGATTTATACATCATGTTTATGTAGATAATAATTTATAAAATAATTATATAAAATTTAGTTATATAAAATAGGTATTTTATATTAAAAAATTTAAATATAATTTGGTATTGAATATAGTATTATTAATATAATTTAATTGGTATTAAATAAAATTATTCTGAAATCAAATTATATATGAAAAGAAAACAAAAATAATTATATATTAAAAAAAAAACCTTTCTTTATGGTTTTTTCGTGAACTTTTCTCCGCAGTCAAATACATTGATGTTCCCATTACTCCAAAAAAATAGCAGTGTATTAAGAAAAAAAAATTGTGGAGAAAACCCAATTTTGTAGTAGTGGGCGCACCCTAAAATCTAATTCAGGGCTTGGATTAGCCTTTTTTGTAGTAATGGTTGAAGGTTTAAAAGCCAACCTGATCAGTATCAGTCAGCTGTGAAATTCAGGTTATCGTGTGAATTTCTCTAACATTAGTTGCGTTGTTGTCTGATCTGATGGAAATTCAATCTTGACAGGGAAAATGTCCAATGAGAACTGTTATAGGCAAGACAGTGGTGTCCTTTGTCATAGCATAATACTTGAAAAATCAGAATTATGGCACCTCATGTTGGGGCATATGAACTATAGAGATTTCAAAAGATTATTAAGCTTAAGGCTATCAGAGGTATTTTGGATTGCAAAGTCAGTCAGGAAAAATTATGCATTCCATGTCAGAAAGGAAAGCAAGCTGGATCTTCACATCCCTCCATCAAGCATTTACAAACTTTAACGGTGTTGGAACTACTACATGTGGACTTAATAGGACCTATGCAAACTGAAAGATTAAATGGGAAGAAATAGTTGATGGTGTGTGTAGATTATTATTCCAAATATTCATGGGTCAACTTTATAAGAGAAAAATTAGATACTTTTAGAGTTTTTTCAGCCTTTGTTATCAAGCATCAAAAAGAAAAATTCTTAAAGATTTTGAAAGTCTACAAGGTGAGCATCAATCATGGAAGGGAGTTTGAAAACAGTTTGTTTGCAGAATTTTGTGACAAACTTGGAATATCACATGAATTCTCTGCCCCAAAAACACCTCAGCAAAATAGAGTAGTTGAGAGAAAGAATAGAACCCTTCAAGAAATGGCACGGGTCATGTTGAATGCAAAGAAGATAACTACTCGTTTTTGGGTAGAAGGTTTTAACACAACATGTTATATTAGCAATCGTTTTCATCTAAGATCGGGTATTTCGAATGATAGAGAGCACCTTGCTAAATTTGACCCTAGAAGTGATGAGGAAATATTTCTGTGGTATGCTATCAACAGTAGGGCTTACATAGTGTACAATAAGCGCACTTTTACTGTCATGGTACCCATGGATGTTAGATTTGATGAATTAGAAAATAGAGAGGATGTCAGTGAACAAGATGAGGTTCCTGTCCTATCATCTCCTCCAGTTGTTTCATCTAAGCCTATTCACATGAGTGACCAATCTCCTTCTCAGTCAGTTGAAAATCCGCTGTCTGATAATCAAATGACATGCAAGACGAGTCTTTACCAAGTACAAGTTCCAATGCAACATTTGATGATCGCCAATCCAAACCATCTGATGCAAAGCTGTATAAAAATGGTCCACCCTCATGGATTCCAAACGTTCATCCACCAATAGTGATTATTGGTGATTGTTTTGGACGGATGGCGACAAGACAAAAAGCAACAATAAAAATCAATCATTCTTGCTACATTTCATTGTTAGAACCGAAGAATGCCAAAGAATTGGAGCACTTCAAAAGAAATGATGTCTGGGAACTTGTCCCGAAGCCAATGGATACAAACATTGTAGGGACAAAATGGATCTTTGAGAAAAAAACTGATGAGTTTGGAAATGTGACAAGGAATACGGCTCGTCTTGTGGCACAATGATATAATGAAGTAGAAGGTATAAACTTTGAGGAAATGTTTGCACCAGTAGCACGACTCGAGTCCATTAGAATGATTCTAGTCATAGGTTGTCAACTTAAAATTCAGCTTCATCAGATGGATGTAACGTGTGAAATATTTCTCAATGGTATTCTACAAGAAGAAGTGTTTGTGGAACAACCAACTGGGTTTAAAGACCCTAATTTTTTAGACCATGTATATAAGATAAAGAAAGCTTTGTATGTGCTAAAGCATACACCAAGAGCTTAGTATGATCGACTCACATCATTTCTTCTTAGCAACTATTTTCTCATGGGCAATGCTGATCAAATACTTTTTTATTAAACATTTGGACACATGTATATTTGTTGCTCAAATCTATGTAGATGACATTATTTTTGGATCTACTTGCCCTGATGAAATTCATAACTTTGTAGAATTAATGAACTGAGTTTGAGAAGAGCATGATAGGTGACCTTAGTCAAACTCACTATTTTGATAAATGTGTAACTATTTTATTCAAACTATACCTAGCACAGATTTTGAATAAAATAATGATAGGCACACTACAACAAAAACAGGTTTTAGGGCCGACGCATGTCGCCCCTAATATCCCTAAAAGTCACCTCTGATATGTCACCATTGATAAAATGCGCCTAATAGTGTACATTAGGGACGGCTCAATGGGTCGCCAAGTAGCCCCTAAAAGTTGGAATGTCGCCCCAAAATATTGCACATTTGGCCAAATTTTTGTTGATGTGTTGCCCCTAATATATCAATAGTCACCCCTAAAATTTTAAATGCCGCCTCAAATATTTGAACACTTGGCATAATTTTAGTCGATGTGTCTCCCCTGATATGTCAATAGTCGCCCCATAAATTTTAAATGTCACCCCAAATATTTGAACACTTGGCATAATTTTAGTCGATGTGTCGCCCGTGATATGTCAATGGTCGCCCCTAAAATAATTTTATTTATTAAAAATTAATATAATTAAATAATTAATTAAAATTTAAATTATTGAAAACAAATATATTAAAAATAAAAATATTATATTAAATATTCAAATTAGTTCATTCAGATAACAATTATCCATATTGTTAATACATTAAGATAACAAATATCCATATTGTTAATATAATGTAACAACAACTAACAAAAAAAAAAAAAACCTAGTCTCCTAAATGAGTTGTCATGTCCTCCCTATTATCTTCTTGTTGCGGTTGTGGTTGTTATGGTGGGTGCGGCAGCATTGTAACGCCCTAATTTCTCATAGATTACCGAGAACACAGCGTTGGATCAAAAAATGTAACAATAACTAACAAAAAAAATAAACCTAGTCTCCTAAATCAGCTGCCATGTCCTCCCTATTATCTTCTTGTTGCGGTTGTGGTTGTTGTGGTGGGTGCGGCGGCATTGTAACGCCCTAATTTCTCATCATAGATTACCGAGAACACAGCGTTGGATCATAATTCATAAATATTGCTCTTTATTGAATAAAAACTTGAAAATAATGACATGGATCCATGGTTTTACAAAAATAAAATAATTGTTTTTAACATAAAAATGAGCAACATTTAAAATAAAACTTTAAAATAACATGATTTCATAAAAAATAGGCCCGCTTGATCTTCCTCGACTATATGGTCCCCACGAGTACATCACGAAGCTCTTAGGTTCCACTCGCCACCAGCCTTTCTATCCTTAATAGCCTGAAATAATAACATCATAAACGATGAGCTTCTAAGCCCAGAAAGGAAAATACAAACAAGAGTTAGTCATATAATCGAACATAACATAAATTCCCAAGAGTCATACAAACACTAACCTCTAGGTCATATCGTAGCTTAAGTCATAATTCTATATCATAATCTAAGTCATAAATCATAGGTCATAAGTCATAAGTCATAGATCATAAATCATAGGTCATAAATCATAATCATAACTATAGGTCATGGGTCATAATAACAAGTCAGATATAATAAAAAGATAAGTGCTTATACATGGGGTGGCAATTACGCCCCGGACATAATTCCATCATACACCAGACATCACTTAGGTCCGTCATAAAGTTTTGGCAACCGAACCTACTAGACATAGTCCGTCATACATCATTGGACACCTTAGGTCCAGACACATTTACCCCTTTATTGTACCTGAAATGTTAGGTCATACAAACATAAACTATATCATAAACTACATAAACTAATTCATAATACTAAACTATCTTATTTTCCTTACTAAAAACCAGAATATTGGAGACAAGAGCGGGATTGAAACTCCTAAAAGCAAACATAAGAAACCATAAGTTTCCTAAAAAATAAGATGAAGAGAAGATCTAAACCATCGGAATAGAAACTTACCGAAAACCTTATGTTTCAAAGGAATTGACCACCTAACCAAAAGTCATTATCACAATTTAGGATTTGAAGAAAAAAAAATGAAAGAATAATACAAACTATGGTGAACTAAACCTGAAGATAATGAATACCTTGGATAGCTTAGAACCTCGATCTATACCTCGAACACCAAAAATCACACAAAATCTTAGTTCCCAAGTGTTTATAATAGCTTAGATTTGAAAAGCTTTAACCCCAAAACTCTAGTGTTTCTCTCTAGAATAATCTTAGCAACGTGGAGCCTCTGAACTGTGCTTGAATGATGAATGAAATGGCTGAGTGAATGGTCCTATTATAGAGATCAAGGAGTGAAACTAACTCCTTTAAAATGAATAAATTTGAATTATATGTTCAACAGATGCCCAGAACTCGGTCAAAAACATTCAGGAATGAGTCAAGGTTGTTGAGGGTGGTTTCTAGTTCAAAATTCTACAAAAATTCAAAAATTGGTCATTAGAGTTGATATATCGCCCCTACCAGGATATCTAGGGTCCGTAGTTTCGTTCGTGCGAAGTTGACGTGTTTTCCGTATCAATTATAGGCGATATATCAGCCTTTATAGCTGCGATATATCGGCACACGCTGACACTTCAAACATGTTTTTGCACATTTCAGGATAATTTGAAATTTATTAAAACTAGTTTGACTGAGTAAAACGTGATCCTAACAGATAATGGAAGGTTCTAGAGCTTCTAGATCTTTCTTTTAATTAAACTATTCATCAAAAATACTTAAATCCTTAATAAACATGCTTGTGACAAGTGTAACGTTCTTAATTAATCTATCTAAACCTTAGATTATAATAAATAATATTCTTAGGAATATATTCATTAATCAAACCTTATGATAAAATTAATATTTCTAAACCATAGGTTAAATTTATAAAATCCATAACTATTTCTACGAGTTTCCAACTAAATCCCGGCTTTGACCAATATCCACGAAAACTAAAATTCTACAGCTACTACTACTACTACTACTACTACTACTACTACTACTACTACTACTACTACTACTACTACTACTACTACTACTACTACTACTAATACTAATACTGCTACTACTATCTAACTAAGTAAAATTCCAGGACGCTACAGGCATCAACCAAGGATATTGGGGAAGTGATGTGGACGATCCTACTCCATACATGTAGGGACACGACAACGGTGGAATCGGCCACGGATAAGGTGATGGTGTTGTTCTGTACATGTATGGAGGTACCACATGTTGAGACGACACTGCCCCGTACATGGAAGGATGGGTTGGAGCTGGAGGTTGAGAAGACGAAGCTCTAAAAATATTGTTGCTATCAGGCATAGGTGACATTTGAACGTTTGCTGGACGAAATGAAGTTAGAAAAAGTGGAGATAAGAAATTAACTTGGTCAGTCAATTTCTGTAGATTATTCTCCAATTTTTCTATATGTTATGTTCAACATTGAGGTGGAGTTTGAGACTCGCTGAAGTGAGAGTGTTGGGTAGATGATGAGCCTGACCCCTTCAATTAGCGACCCACTCCTCACTCATGTCCACGCCTTTGGCCCAATACTTTTTGTAGTATCTCCACCTAATCAACTGTTGTCAAACCATCATTATTGGAAGCACCAACGGATGTTTGCTAAGTTTGTAACTCAAAATCAGCCTTCAGTTTTTGCTGTTTTCCGAAAACATTAGACACAAACATTAAATTGAATATAACTCTATGAATATTAGAAAACATAATTCAAACTTACATAATCTTGGTGAGCATTGTCGTTTACGAAATCATTTGTTGTTTTCTTTCAGTGGTATTCCTTCCATGACTCATTAAGGTCCAGGTTCGCCTAAAAAATATAACCCAAATGTTAGAGAACATATAATTTAAAAGAACATAATTTTGATAACATTTTACCTTTTACTTACTTTTTCGTGACAGATGGCTGCCAACAATTTTGTACCATGCGTTGTAGAATACTTCTATTTATTTTGATTTTCCTTATTCCTTGGGGAGCGTGCAATAAATTTCGAACTTGTATATAACTGACACATCTACTTCCACTCCTCCTTGTTAACATCCTTGGTTGGGTTTTTTAGAACATTGTCCCAATCCTTTGGTCCATTGTAGTGTTTCTCAAAGTGTTCGTGTCTTATTGTTTTCCTATGACGGTATCGGTCTTTAATCTATCGATCGATACCATCTAAACACTTTGAGAAATCCTCGCGGCCCCCTATATGATAATACCACTAAATTGAAAAAGAAACATATTAATCATATATGTACTATATTAAGAATAGATTTATAAAAAATTATGTAATATTTTTTTTTTACCTGGATTATGCCAAGGACCTGGTCCTTGTATTGTTTAGGCACTGATTCCAATTAATTTGGGTGCCTAGGAGGCGGACAAAAGCAGCGTGCTCTCCCCCAACAACCTTGTACGTTCACAGGCAAAATGTTACTTCCAGTGGTTTTCCATTTTTATGCTGTCTCTCATCTAGATCTTTTCCAATAGCTGCGTCACGACCCTTTCTCTTACTTGGGATTACTGTAATTTTTTTTATTAACAATACATAGAATATTAGTATATACAGGATAAACATATGTGAGTGAATAAAAGAACAAAAAGATTACCTGACTCACATGTAGTCGGGATCCTAGTTGGATCCAGTGGAGGATCACCGCCAGCGTCTCCACCGTGGGCTCTAGACACATCTGTTGACATCTGCTAACACAACAATAATTTAACCTATCTATTTTAATATTTAATTCTTATTTATAATTAATTTATTAAGTATTATTTTAATTGATTAGGTAATTTGAAACATGCTATTTGGAAACAAACTTTTTATTTCTCAATATGTATAATACATTTAACACTAGATACAAAAATAAGTAGAATAGTCACTATCATCACTAATTACATCAACATTTATCAAGCACACATCATCAGTATTATCATCACTAAGGCCGACAAGAAATTCATCCTCATCTTCTGCTTCTTCTATGATGTCCACCATATCATCTTCATTGTTATTAATAAATCCATCATCATCTTGAACAACTAAAGAAGATCGATGGGTCGTGTTAACTTGAGTTGCTGGTGCATCAGATTGTTGAACAACCAACTCTCCGAGATCCACAGTCAAAACAAAATTCGATGAGTTGGTGTCATGTACAACATCAACATCAATAATCAATCAGAAGCATCTGGAGAGTCCCAACCTTGCCGATGATTCACTTATTGAACAACTTTCCAATCTCGTCCTCTAACGGGATCATCGATGTAGAATACCTATTTTGCTTGGCTAGTTAGTATGAACGGTTCATCTTTATAATATTCACTGCTGACGTTGATACTGGTGATATTATTTTCGGTGATGGTTTTCTTCTTTTTCAAATCTGTATTGAACCGTTTACATCGAAATAATACCACTGAATAAGAACCACTAAGAGACAGCTGGAGTATTTCTTCATGTTTCTTGTAATAGTTAAAACCTTCTCTTCCAGCAACACACACTCCACTATTTTGTGTAGTTCGATTTCAATCTCGATTGTGTGAAACAAATCGAACTACATTCACTATACATGCTTGATATGAGTAGGCCAATAGATTCGACCCAGATGCTAAAGCTAGCAATTCATCAGCATGCTCTAATGACCCAAGCTGATGCAAGTCATATATCTAATAATGGAGAAGTATATTAGAGAGAGAATGTAAGTTTTAGTAAACATTTTACTAATTACAAGTTACACGTAAAAGTTACCTTTTTATGAAACAATGAACCAAACTCTTTCTTTTGAATCAATTTATGATTAGCAGCCACATCTCTTTGTTGCACCTCAGTTAGGTGTTCCCTGTTAATTAATTAATAGTGCCAAGATTGTGGGAGGAGTAGATTGAACAAAGAATAATGTGAAAATTAATGTTGTACTTACTCTAAATACACTTCAGAGAATTATCCAATATGAACCACTCAACATTATTCCGAGTATTTTCGTCGAGGGGCACGGGAATTCCCTTAATAAGTGGACGACATTGAGATTTAAACATTGTGAGGTGTCGATTCACATACGATGCATCTTCATTACAATCAGGCTGATTAATTTTTTTTCCACACCTTTGAAATATATTGAACAAAATGCTAAAGCCTCATATGCAACATATCCTTCTGCTATAGATCCTTCAGAACGAACTTTCTTCCTGACATAATTTTTAAATTTTTTCATGTATATTTCAAAAGGATACATCCACCTCATAAATACGGGTCCTACCAATATAGCTTCTTCAGGCAAGTGCAAAACCAGATGGATCATTATGTCAAAGAATGCCAGAGGGAAAATCAACTCCATCTTGCATAAAATTATAATTAAGTCATCTTTAACTTCCTCCATATCAGAAACGTTCAATGTTCTAGAGCACAATTTTTGAAGAAATTATACAATTCGGTAGTGGTAATGGATATAGATTCTTGTAAAAACTTGCGAACACCTACTGCAACTAATCGTTGCTTTATCACATGACAATCATGGGACTTCAACCCAACAATGTTTGAGTCATTGGCTGTGACTTTTTTTTTTTTTCAGATTAGAACAAAATACATTAGGCAACTTCACTCCTTTGAATAATTGACAAAAATCTCGCCTCTGTTTAGGAGTGAACACATATGGAGCATGCAGTTTCATTAACCTTTTATTGGCATCCTCGTAAATCCACAACGATTTACTAACCCCCATATTCTTTAAATCATGGCTTGCGTTAGTGGTGTCCTTAGATTTATCATTATCTAACAAAGTCCCAAGGAGACTGTTGCACACATTCTTTTTGACATGCATCACATCTAGGTTGTGTTTTAACTGGTTTGAACTCTAGTAATCAAGTTCATAGAAAATAATTTTTTTCCTCCAATTACTTTCCTCTGCACCTCGCTTGCGCTTCGACCCCCCCCCCCCCCCCCCCCCCCTTCAAATTTGTCATGTTTACCAGGCACATGAAGCGGTAAGACATTGACTTGATCTAAAATTTGTTGACAAGTAAACTGTTGTGGAGATTTCATTTCTCAACTTTGCCATCAAATTCTTTGTCTCTTCTATACTTATGATTACTCCTCAAGAATCGCCTATGACCGACATAAGATATCTTACCAATCACTCGGGTGGAAGTGGTGTCTTCATTGCACGTTGGACATTCTTTGTACCCTTGCCTGCTCCAACCAGACAAGCTACTATGAGCAGGGAAATCATTAATTGTCCACAAAAGGGTTGCACACATATTGAACCATTCATTCCTTGTGCCAACTCTTGTGTCGACCCCGTTAATCCACAATTATTTTAACTCATCCACAAAAGGTCTTAGAAATACATCCATGTCTTTACCTGGTGATTTTGGCCAATAAGCAGAGTTAGTATAAAATACTCTTCCTTCATACATAGCCAGGGGGAGATTGTAGTTCGTCAAAATCACATGCCACATGTTGTATGATAAGATCATGTTGCCAAAAGGATTAAACTCAAAAAGTTTAAAGATGATATCCAATCGCAATCCAGATACAACTCAGCTTCAATCTCGTCGAATAACTCATCATAATATTGTCCCATTCGACTGCCACACACACCATCTGCTTCCTCTTCATTTGTCGGTAAGATGAAATCGTCAACGACGTCAACCATCTCGTCTACATGTTCATTCTCCTCAATTACCTCATTGGCGACACCAGCTTCCACATCACCGTGGTAAACCCACTTTTGATAATTCGGTTGAAAACCCTTGTCAAAGACATGAGCCTCCACCATATCTATAGTTTGTCGTTTAACATTCAGGCTCCTCATGCATGGGCATAAAATTCTCCCGTCGCAATCTACGTGTTCTTTTGCCATTTTCAAGAAGGCTTGGAGAACTTTCCAATAAGCATCACAGTTATGATTCCTTAATGTCGTCCAACTCTTATCGATCGACATCTATGGTACAAGAATAAACAACAATTAAACATTATTGACTATGTGTGTGTGTGCCCTAATCCACATTTTCACTCCATTTCTATAAGGGTAAAGAACCTATCCCATTCAGATTTGTACTATACATATAATTTAATCTACACCCTTAAAATTGTTTCATTTATGTAAAAAATTTGGCAACACCTCCCAATGGTTCTTATAAGTGAGCAGACTAAAATTAAGTCTGTCCACTTACGAGAACAAATAAGGAGACACATACTGAAATCTTTACTAACGAAACAATAAAATGAGTAATAGATCAAATTATAGGTACACAACAAATCCAAACTATCCATGTGGACACATACCATCTTGGATAATTAAAATAAGCATATTTAAGAGTTCCTACTGACTCAACCTCTCCGAACGGGTTTAAGGCTTTTTGTGAATAAAAATAATTAAGAAAACATTATCAATAGGTAATAATATATAAAACTTCTATCCTATCTTTGGTGATAAAATTTTATCACCCAAGAAAAGCAACAAAAAATGAAATTTTTTTTATCAGTACCTGTTTTATGATGTCTTATAAAATCTTATGATACCATAAAAAGATTAATTGATTAGTTTATTTTTAATTATCAAACTTATTTTTTCATCTCAATTAATTAATGATTTATTTTTAAATTATTCCTCTAATTTTTTAATTTATTTTTAAATTATTAAATTTGTTTATTTATTATTTATTATTTGGCAAATTTCGGCAGAATAACGTGTATATTCTAAGATATATCCTGAAACTTTAAAAGTCTAGAAATGACATTAAGAAAATTCCCAGAACATTGACAATATATTATACATTTTTCTACACATATATTTCCTCATAAATTTTATTCCGAACTCCAACCTACCCTATTCCGACCTAGTGGATACTTTGGAGATTGCAAGCAGACATCTACTCCAATCTCTTTAATTTCATAAACACACAATTTATCATTGGTAATAGCCAAAGAGATTGGTGGAATTTGAAAATCCAATGGCGATCCAAAACTCTATAAATAGATACCATTTGGTCACTTGTGAATAGGATTTTCCTATCCATTTTAGCAGTTTACTAAAAAAATAAGGCTTGATAATTACAGAGAGTTATTTCATAAACTTTGAGAGTCCCTCAGTGATAAGAAAATAGGGAGAAATACGCTTTTCACTACTACAAAAAAGGCTTTTTAGGACTCGTGGGGCGCGAGTCCTCTATTTGAGAGCCTTAAAAACTGAAGTTTTTTAGGACTCGCAATCATGTTGAGTGCCTTTAAGTAAATTTTTAGGGCTTTCTTCGCGAGTCCTAAAAGATCCCATTGAGTGTCTTTAAATTAAGATTTTAGGACTCGCTTTGCATGCTCTTAAAAGTAATTGTTTTTTTTTAAAATATGCAGCTACAATTTTCATTTTTATTTAAAAAAATATATCCCTTTAAGTGTCCAAAATGTATTATATATGTTATATTTTTTAAATTTCAAAAGAAAATACTAAAAAAATGCCAAATTTTTTTAAAAGAAGTTTAAATTTCTCAACATGTATTATAAACGAAAACATGATTCAATATAAAATAGAAGAAATTCCTACTTATTAGTACAATAAAAAAGAGCATAAATAACTTAATTGACTAAATTAATCAATGACTAGTAACCTTTCTCTCAATCTCTTTCTTTGAATGAACACTTCTTGTCCACTTTAAACATTGGAATAATCAACTGTGGCAACATCATGACATTTTTTTTTGTTATACATTTCCAAATGATAGAATTCTTTGCAACCCTACATAATAAAATTAGATCAATATCATACATAATAAAGATGAGTAAGGAGTGAAACAGATTACAACAAAAACATCTAAAATCCTTGTTGTCTTACCATTTCATCATATGGCAAACCAATCTAAGTTTTAGTACAACAATACTAATGGCAGCCAATCAAAACAAGACCCAAGAACAAGAACCATTCTTAAGTTGCACTCTCAAGAACGAAACAAGCATTCATAAACCCAATGCATAAACTAAAGTGGCTCCACTATATCAATCAAAGAGGACAACAAATCTATCAATTAAAGAACAAAGATTTAGTCAATTTAAAAAACTTGGCATATAGCAATTGCTAACGAGAATAAGAAGATAAGTGAAAACAATAGCAAAAATACAAACAAAAATGACAGAATTTCTTTCACAAGTCGAAGTTACATGAGAATAAGGCCAACAAAAACTAAATTTCATGAGAAATGCATATTGACAACTTATAACTTATCATACATGATACAACAACTTTGTCTTGCTAGCCCAAATAGTGTATCTTATCATACATGAATCATGATACAACAACATTATCTTTGAGAAGAAACATAAATAAATTCTTAGCAAATAAAAGTCAAGCAATGAAATCTTACAATCCAAATTTTAAATCACACTAGGAGATGCAGTTTACCCTGAAAAATAAAATCACCCCTCACAACATCATTGTGGTGGTCATCTTTTTCATATTTCCACACTTACTACAAGGACAACAAATATAGTGTGCATCTTTGGCATGATCCAAACTAAATTTAAGAAACTCATTGACCAATTTTATTAATTCCACAAACAATATATCAGCTATATCACAGACAACATATTGGCTGACATCCATTCCTTTTCCAAATTATGAATTTAAAATAAGCATATTGTGCCTATATCATCGTAGCACACAAAATTCTTAGAACCTACTTCACTAAGACATGCAAGTTTTTAACCTTCCGTTATCACCGCAGAACACATAATTCCCAGAACCTACTTCACTAAGGATGAATATCTAAGATATTAAAATTCCACTAAAGTTATACAAATTCAATTCAAAATTATAAAAGATTGAAAATTAAAAAAAAAATCAAATACAACTTACCTCTTGCAATTAGCTACCAATCCAATGCTTTATGTAACGCCCAAGTTACCCCAAGACAGTTACGGTGAACTTTGAACCATGAATTTAACTCGCTAACCAAGTTCTTTGGTTAAAAACGTGCTTCTAGGAGTTCTTAATAGGTTAAGGTGGAAAACCAATCAAAAGGAAAGGATGCATTCTATTTAAAACATAAAACTGTTCATGGGCCCATAAAAACGTTTCGAGTTATTTATGATACAAAATGGTCATTATAGTATAAAATTTACAACCTGCCGATCTAAGCGGCAAAAATAGGGTAAACCCCCTAGTTCCCCAACTCCTTGGTCGTGGTGGTCAAGCGACCGCATATGTACACATCACCACCTAAGCTCTCCACTCAAGGTTGGGTGAGCTTTTCTTTCTCTTTACCTACACCACATAGCATCCATGATCTGAAGCCCAGCAAGAAAGCTCAATAACGCATGTATATAATATCAAATGATGATCATGATAATCATACAGAGCCCATAGCCCTAAACAGATGAGTGAATATCACTTTGTGGTTACGTTAACCATGAAGGAGCTTATAACTTTAATCAGATGAGTGATTTAACACTTGAGGTTTTGGTGAACCATAATGAGTGACTGATGAGCAAGTCACTAGCTTAAACAAATGAGTGATTGATGGGTAAGTCACTAGCTTAAACAGATGACTGACAGATGGGTAAGTCACTAGCATAAACAGATGACTGACAGATGGGTAAGTCACTAGCTTAAACAGATGAGTGACTGATGGGTAAGTCACCACGGGGCTCGGCACCCATAGCCATGTGACTAAACAGTCACCGGGGCTCACTAGCCCTGACTCTAAATGACTATCCTTTGGCAAGACAAGCGCTTTTAGTTTTCATCGAATTTGAGGTCGGTCCGGCATTAATGCTCTCTTGAGTCATTCAATGCAGATGTCGATTAGATCTAATCTTTGTCAGCTTGTGTTAACACGCTAAGATCGTTCTTGACTTATGAGTCAATACCATTTGACCAGTACTCAGTACTATTGCTGAACTTGACTAATGAGTCACAGCTTCACAGTTGATACTGACACCATTGCCAATTTTGACTATTTAGTCAGTGCCATACACAAGTGAGCAAGATTTGCTAAGCATTCGATATTCAATCAATGTCCACATTTAAACGTTCAACATGCCTCATGAATAACCATTCATGTCACATATGGGGTGCAGTATTCTTACATCTGATTCGAGCGAGAATTAGCAAAAGAACAAACCTTGAGAACGATTTGTCTTTTAGTTCCTTAGCGGTCACCTAGACGTAACCAAATATGAAATTCCATCACTAATATGAATAACAAAGGTTCCTGAACCAAGAATTAGCCTTTGGGACATCGAATCCCACTAAACCGAGTAGTAGGAACGATCCCAAGGCCTAAGATTTGAGTTCCCATGATCAAAACACTTATTTGGCCTAAAACACCCTCAAGCACCACGGCCCCAATACCCTGAGCCGCGGTCCCCAGCCAAGACAGGGGGACCTGAAGCAAGCGCCGTGACCCACCTTCCCCAATGTCGCGGCCCCCAGACCTCACAACTCCACTGCCAATCTACAACCTGCTCGGGCCACATAGCCTAAGAACAGGGTCGCGACCCCACCTGGGAAATAAGCCATAACCCTGATTTTCCACTTCTAAATCCTTCCAAAAACCTAGTTAAACATCTCCAAATCCAAAAATTGAAGTTCCCAAACATCCCAATGATCCAAAATCATCAAATCCCAAGGCTCAAACAAATCAAAATCTCATCAACACACAAAATCCAAATCAAAGCTTAGAAACTCTAAAACTCAAAACTTAAAGCTTAGATTACCTTTGATCAAGTTGTTTCTCGCTAAATCCTTCCATAAAGAAGCTTCTAATCTTTCCTAGGATCGCTATGCCTCGATCCTCGCTTGATTCCGACTCATAAACCCAAGTTTTCTTCGAAATTGCGACGAACGGTCAAAAGGATAATGGGAGAGAGACAAAGGTGTTTGAACGTAGTTTTCTTTCTGACAGACTACTTCAAGCTTAAGTAACCTCAAATAAATCCTAATGCTCGGGGTCCCAAAAACGCCCCTGGGGACAAAATAGGTAAGACTCCCAGAATTTCCTCCTGATCTCACTAACTCCCCATATATCCTCAAATAATCATTATCATTATCCAATATCCCAATAATTGACCCCGTTATGACAAAACCGCTAACTTGCATCCTAAGATTGTCTTATGCCGAATAGCTCAAACATATCCACATAATGATGGGATCTCATCCATAAATCACAAACATGCACCAAAATATACAAATATGCCCTCAATAGGCCAAATTACTAAAATGCCATTCTAATGAAATGTGGACCCACATGCATGCATTTAACATCATATTATAATATAATTCACATAAACATGCACATAATAGTTTAATGGTGTAATAAATCAATTATGGCCCTCCCGGCCTACTAATCCAACCATTAAATCTCTTTAAGGATTTCAGGGCATTAGAACTATTCCCTCCTTACAGAAATTTCATCATCAAAATTTACCTAAACAGGTTGGGATACTAATCATACATATCTAACTCCAGCTCCCAGGTCATTTCCTCGACTTTGTTGTTCCTCCATAGTACCTTAACCAAAGGTATCATTTTATTCCTGAGGACCTTGTCCTTTCTGTCAAGTATCTGGACTGGCTGTTCCTCATAGAAGAGATCTGCCTCAAGCTCCAGATCTTCATAACTCAAGACATGAGTCACATCAGATACGTACTTATGAAGAGCTAATACGCGAAACACGTTATGCACGTCTAACAATGCTGGAGGTAAGGCAAACCTTTAAGCTACCTGACCAATCATTTCCAAGATCTCAAATGGACCTACAAATCTAGGGCTCAGCTTACCCTTCTTCCCAAACCTTCTCACCCCTTTCCATGCCGAGACTCTAATTAAGACGTAGTCTCCCACCTAGAACTCCATGTTCTTGTGCTTGGGATCTGCCTAACTTTTCTGTCTACTCTTAATGGCCTCACTAGTCCTCTGCACTGCCTCAGGACCTAAGTATCTCCTTTCACCTGCTTCATCCCAATGAATGGGATATCTATACTTCCTACCATACAACATCTCATAAGGTGCAATCCCAATGGTAGATTGATAAATGTTGTTGTAGGAAAACTCTATCAAAGGTAGATACTTACTCCAGGATCCACCAAAGTCCTGCACACATGCCCGCAGCATGTCTTCTAATATCTGGATCGTCCTCTCAGATTGCCCATCTGTCTAAGGATGATAAGCAGTACTGGACTTCAATTGTGTTCCCATGGCCTACTGTAAACTTCCCCACAACTTGGAAGTAAAAGTGGGGTCCCGATCTAACACGATCGACCTGGGTCCTCCATGGAGACGCACAATCTCTTTCACATAGAAATCTGCATACTGATCAACTGTGTACGTAGTCCTCACTGGCAAGAAGTGAGCTGACTTAGTGTAGCGATCCACTATCATGTAACGCTCTAATTTCTCATAGATTACCGAGAACACAACGTTGGGTCATAATCGTAAATATTGCTCTTTTATTTAATAAAAACTTAAAAATAAATACATGGATCCATGGTTTTACAAAATTAAAATACTTGTCTTTAACATAAAAATGAGCAACATTTAAATAAAACAAACTTTAAAATAAACATTAAAATAAATAAAAACTTTGGCTCGCTTGATCTTGCTCGACTATATGGTCCCCAACAAATACATCACAAAGCTCTTAGGTCCCACTCGCCACCGGCCTTTCTATCCTAAATTTCCTAAAATAACATCATAAGGAGTGAGCTTCTAAGCCCAGTAAGGAAAATACAAACAAGGGTTAGTCATATAATCAAACATAACATATATTCACCAAAGTCATAAAAAAACAACATCTAGATCATATCATATCTTAAGTCATAATTCTAAATCATAATCTAAGCCATAAATCATAAATCATACTCTAAGTCATAAGTCATAGGTCATAAGTGATAGATCATAAATCATAGGTCATAAATCATAACTATAGGTCATATATCATAATCATAACTAAAAATAACAAAACAGATATAATAAAAAGATAAGTGCTCAAACAGGGGTGGCAATTAAGCCCCAGACAAAACTCTGTCATACACCGGACATAGTTACGTCATAAATTTTTGGCAAACGAGCCTACCGGACATAGTCCGTCATACATCATTGGACACCTTACATCCAGACACACTTACCCCTTTATTGTACCTAAAATGTTAGGTCATACAAACATAAACTTTATCATACATTACATAAACTAGAGCATAATACTAAACTATCTAATTTTCCTTACCAACACTGGGATAATTGAGACCAAATGCGAAACTTGGAACACTCGTAAAACCAGCAATAAAAATAGTGAGTATTTTTAAAGGACAAAGAGGAAAGGAATAGAACTAAACCACCAAGAGGAAACTTACCGAAAAGACACCTTAAGTTCAAAGAACTTAAAATCCTAACCACAAAACCATAACAAAAGTTAGAACCTGAATGAAACTAAAGAAACTAAGGAATTAAACAGAATGAAACTTAAAAATAAGAGTACCTCAGTTGACCTTATGGATTAGTCTAACTCCAATACTGAAACACTCTAACCTCACTTCCAAAGTGTTTTATAAAGCTTAAGAATAGAAAAACTTTTTCCCAACCCAATTGTTTATCACTCTTGTGGTCTCACTAGCACATTGGAGTCTGATCACAGCTGAAGAGTAAGTCAAAGGGCTGGGTCCTAAGTCCTATTTATAGAGTTCTAGGAATAAAAATCTTTTTTTTGGCTTGAATAAAAATAATGAATTTTATTGAAGATATTTGAATATTCGTCAGTCAAAGGCTTAGGACTTGGTCAAATTGTTCAGAGAGAGGTTTAAGGAGCCAAAGCTTGATTTTTAAAATTAAAAAAAAAAACAAATAGAATCTTAACTTCTAACTCCCTAAATCTCGTAACTCTAAACTCACTTACAATAAAATAAATATAACTAGACTTGTATGACTCCGATTTAGACTATCTTTATACCGTTAGAAAGATAATTCAATTATCTACAACTTTATAGATACTATTTTTCGTAATTCATAATATAACTGGGTCAAAAATAGGTCGGGAGTTACAGTACCCTAAAATTACGGGAAAAACTATTTAATAATCTAAATAACAACCTAATCCACAATAAAATAAAATCGTGACAAATGTCATGATCCTAACAGATTCTGGTGAAGACTAAGTTTTATATTTCCCTTATTTTATCATTAAATTAAGAATTCCTTAGTAATCATGCATTTGACAAGTGCCATAATCCTATTGGCTCTATCTAAACCTTAGGAATAACCATGCTCATGACAAGTGTCATATTCTTATTGGCTCTATCTAATCCTTAGGTTATAATAATGATCATATTAATAACTAGCAATATTATTCAAACCTTATGTTATAATTAATATTCTTAAACTATAGGTAAAACTTATAAAATCCATAACTATTGCTAGGAGTTTCCAACTAAGTCCCGGTTTGAACCAAAATCCACGGAATCTAAAATACTACAACTACTACTATCTAGCTAACTAAGTAAAATTCCAGGATGCTACAATTCTCCCCTACTTAAAATAATTTCGTCCTCGAAATTTACTTACCAAACATCTCGGGATACCGCTCCCTTACACATTCCTCGAATTCCCATGTGGCCTCTCTTTTTGTGCTATTGCTCCACAAGATTTTAACCATAGGAACACTTTTGGACCTTAACTCCTTAGTTCCCCGTTCTAGAACGCGTACTGTCCGTTCTTCATAACTAAAATCTTGTTTTAACTCTAGAGCCTAGTGATCGAGCACATGGGATGAATCTAATATGTATTTTCTCAACATCGATACATGAAGAACGTTATGCATTTTAGCTAATGATGGTGGTAAAGCCAACTAATATGCTACATGCCTTAATTTGTCCAATATCTCAAAAGGACCTATAAACCTGGGGCTTAACTTTCCTTTCTTTCCAAAATGCATAATCCCCTTCATTGGAGAAATTTTGAGAAATACTTAGTCGCCTACTAAAATCTCAACACTTCGTCTCTTCGCGTCGGCATAGCATTTCTGGCGACTTTGAGCGGCAACCATTCATTGCCTTATCTTTTCTACTGCCTTTATTGCTTCCCTTATAGCCTCGGGTCCTAAGTATCGTCTTTCACCCACCTCATCCCAATGAAGTGGTGATCGGCACTTCCGTCCATATAGCATCCCATAAGGTGCCATGCCTATCGTCGCTTGCTAACTATTGTTGCAAGAGAATTCTATTAATGGAAGATACTTGCTCCATGATCCTGAGAAGTCTAAAGCACATGCTCTCAACATATCTTCTAATATTTGTATGGTGCGTTCTGACTGACCATCGGTTTGAGGGTAAAATGCCGAACTTAGTTTTAACTTAGTGCCCATTACACGATGTAAACCTTCCCAGAACTTTGATGTGAAAACTGATCCTCTATCAGAAACTGTCGTCTTTGGAGCTCCATGTAGTCTCACTATCTCCGCCACGTAAAGCTCTGTGTACTGCTCCGCATTATAAACTATTCTTATTGGTAAGAAGTGAGCAGATTTTGTGAGTTTATCTACTATCACCCAAACAGAGTCATGCTGCTTGGTGGTCCTTGGTAATCCTGTCACGAAGTCCATCGCTATATCTTCCCATTTCCATTCGGGAATCTCTAATGGTTGCAAAGTTCCAGCGGGTCTTTGATGTTTGGCTTTAACTTATTGACATGTAAGGCATTTCGCTACAAATTCTGCTATGTCTTTCTTCATCCCCTACCACCAGTACATTGTCTTGACATCGTTGTACATAGTGGTCGATCCTGGGAGAAGTGAATATGGAGTAATGTGCACTTCCTTCATAATACTTTCTCTTAATTCACCATTATCGGGCACACACATCTGATTCCTATATCATAGCATGCCTTCTTTTGTCAAGGAGAAATCAACATTCTCTGAGCTTTGTAGTGCTGCCTTCATCTTAAGAAGAAACTCGTCTTCTTGTTGTTTCTCCTTTATTTCCTCCATTAGAGTTGACTTGATCGTGAGGTCAGCTAGTTGTCCAGTTATTTTCTCAATTCCGGACCACTTAATATCATCTTGTAAGTGTTGAGCTATCCCCTTAAGTGTTGACAAGCTTCCGTAACTCTGCCTACTAAGTGTGTCTGCCACGAAGTTAGCCTTTCCCGGATGATATAAGATCTCACAATCATAGTCCTTCACTAACTCCAGCCACCTTCGTTGCCTCATATTAATCTCATTCTGCGTAAAGAAGTACTTTTGACTTTTGTGATCCGTATAGATTTCACACTTTTCTCCGTACAGATAGTGCCTCCAAATCTTTAGAGCGAAGACCACCGCTGCTAATTCTAAGTCATGAGTCGGATACCGCTGTTCGTACTCCTTAAGCTATCTCGAGGCATAGGCGACCACTCTTTCATCTTACATCAAAACGTATCCAAGTCCCTGCTTCGACGCATCGCAATACACTACAAACTTGCCCTTATCTTTTGGAACGCACAGAATTGGGCTGTTATGAGCTTATCCTTTAACGTCTGGAAGTTTTCTTTGCATTTCTCCGTCCATTCAAATTTCTTTTGCTTCCTCGTCAAATTTGTTAAGGGTTTAGCTATTCTGGAGAACCCTTCAACAAATCGTCTATAGTATCCTGCCAATCCCAAAAAAATCTCACCTCCGTGGCAGTCTTGGGTTTGGGCCAATCCTTCACTACTTCGATCTTGGCTAGATCTACTTCCACGCCATTTTTAGACACAATGTGTCCCAGAAATGTCACCTTCTTTAACCAGAATTTGCATTTCTTAAACTTAGCGTATAATTGATGACCTTTGAGTCGTCCCAACGTTAGTCGCAGGTGCTCTTCATGCTTAGCTTTCATTTTTTAGTAGATCAATATGTCGTCTATAAACACCACAACAACTTATCCAGGTAGTCCTTAAATACGCGCTTCATAAGATCCATGAACGTTGTTGGTGCATTTGTTAAGCCAAAAGACATTACAAGAAACTCGTAGTATCCATATCTACTCCAAAAAGTCGTCATTGGGATATCTTCTTTTCGTACTCTTAGCTGATGATACCCTGACCTCAAATCTATCTTCGAGAATAATGTAGATCCTTGTAGTTGATCAAAAAGATCGTCTATTCGAGATAAAGGGTATTTTTTCTTGATCGTCACTTTATTAAGTTCTCGATAGTCGATGCACATCCTCATACTCCCGTCCTTCATTTTGAGAAAAAGCATTGGTGCTCCCCAAGGCGAATAGCTTGGTCGGATGAAACCCTTGTCTAGAAGCTCTTGCAGTTGTATCTTTAACTCCTTTAGCTCAGTAGGCGCCATTCTATAGGGAGCTTTCAAGATTGGCGCTGTCTCAGAAGCCAATTCTATTTCAAACTTGATTTCCCTACTCGGAGGTAATCCCAGTTGATCTTCTGGAAACACCTCGGGAAATTCGCATACAATAGGTACATCCTTTGGTTCGAGTTGTGTCTCTCGTGACTTGTCCACCACACTAGCTAGAAATTCCTGGAAACCACTATTGATTAATCGCTAAGCTTTGAGAGCTGAGACTATCGGTATGCAAGTTCGAGAAACTTCTCCTTTGAAAGTGAACTGCTCTCCGCCTTCTAGTTGAAAGTTGACTGTCTTACCCTTACAGTCTATTGTTGCCCCATGTTTTGCTAACCAATCCATGCCTAAAATTACATCATAATCCTTAAGGCTAACTCGATCAAATCTACTGGTAATTCTTTTCCTTCGATTCTAACTACAACATTACACACCCCTCTGCTAGATAGCATTCTTTCCCCCGAGGGTAACTCCGTGACAAACTTATCTCTAAAAAGTCTGCATGGTCTATCTAAGCTATCGATCATATTTATAGAAACAAAAGAATGCGTGGCTCCTGAATCGAATAATACATTGCATAGTTTACTAGAGATAATGACCTGACCTGTTACCACAGTATTACTAGTTTCTGCTTCACCTCTAGTAAGAGCAAAAACTCTGGCTGGCACGAGCTTGTCATCTTTCTTTTGATCCTTCAACTTTGGGCAATCCTTTTTAATGTGTCCTTCTTCTCCGCACTTGAAACGACCTTTCGTCTTATATCTGCATTCTCCTGAATTCTTCCTCTTACAAATAGGGCACTGGGGATATTCCACATAGGGCTTTTTATTCCCATTACTTTCTGACGCAATCTTATTCTTTTTATCGGCCTTTTGATTTTGACCACTGTCATGTTTTCGTTTGTGGTCATTCTGGTCATTGTTATTCCTTTTTGCATCCCTTTTGGCCGCGCCTTCTTTCCAAATCTTTTCTTCAGCCTGCTCAGCTTCCAAGGCTACCTCTAATGTTTACGCATAAGTGGTTATCCCCCCAATCAACTTCACATCACGGGCTATCATAGCTTTTAGTCCCTTCACGAATCTTTGAATTCTTAGCGTCTCAGTGGGTACCATGTCCGCCACGAACTTAGCTAGTCTATCAAACTTCCTGGCATACTCTGTCACAGACGAATTCCCTTGAGTAAGCATGATGAATTCGTCCACCAATGTGGCTAGAATCACAGGATTGTAGTATTTCTTGTTGAGCACTTGGATAAACTCATCCCAAGTCATAACGTTCACATCTCTAGTCTGTTTCACTATATCCCACCAGATGCGGGCATCTTTCTTTAGTAAACTCGAAGCGCATGAGACTTGGTCCTCGTTCCCCAATCGCATGTGTTCTAGTATGGAATCCACCGATCGAAGCCATTCTTCTGCTTCTATTGGGTCTGACCCGCCATCGAAGTTCGAGGGTTGTTGCTTCCTAAAGCGTTCATACACTGCCTCGTAGCGAGGTTCTGCCAACTGTAGTAATTGTGTTAGAGGAATGACTTGTTGTGCCACTTGTTGTTGCCCTGAATTTATTTGGAATTCTTCTTCCCTTCTCTTTAGCTCTGCCCTAAGACGGGCATTTTCTCTTTCCACATTAATTTGAGTAGTAGCAGTTGCCGGCTCTTCCACTACATTGAGTGCTTCTGGCACTCGCGGGGTTGCTGGAAATTCTTCATATAAAGGGGTGGCGGCTACTCCTCTTCCTCGCCCCTTTCCCCTTCCTCGGCCTCTGCCTTGGCCTCTTACATGGCCATTTAGTCTTTCAGATCTTCTTGGTTCTTGTTCCATGTGTCTTCTCTGCTTCCCCAAAAGAGAAAAGAATTGAAAAACTAAGACAAACAAAACAAAAGAGGGTACAACTAAGCCTATTGCACTACTGTCTATTAGGTCCATCTAACTATAAAAGCTACCCTATTACAATTAAGTCCAACTCAGGTAAATGGGCCTTAACAATTGAATCTTCCATGGAGGAGGGCTGGGTTCAGTATATCGTACCCACTACTAAGGCCCCCTAACTTCCACTTGGACCCAAAAGACATGAATTTGAACCCTTGCTTTATTAATTGATATTTATTTGAAATTGGCTCCAATCTAATAATGCAAAGAAAATGGGCCTTCACAAATGGGCTAACCCAAAAGAGAGGAATTTAAACTTTACACTTTCAAATGAATCCAAAATTTTCTTAACACTTACTAAACAATGAAACAATAATAAAGAAAATAACATGTAAAAAAAACAACTAACAACATATAATAAAATTTAACGATGTGTTCTTATATGCGTCTAATCTTCAACATTGGATCCATCATCATACTCAGGGTCTGGTATTTTTCTTATAGCTTTAACCTTTGTCCATTAGGCTAATTTATGAAAATAACACAAGAAAAGCATTACAAACATATTTGCAAAAACAATGTATATACTTACTTGGTAACGAGTAGGTCCTTTGTAGCTACGTGTGTATTTTGTGGGAACGTTCAGGACCAATATAGTCATGGCTTTGATACCACCTGTAACGCCCTAATTTCTCACAGATTACCAAGAACACAGCGTTGGGTCATAATCATAAATATTGCTCTTTTATTTAATAAAAACATAAAAATAAATACATGGATCCATGGTTTTATAAAAATAAATACTTGTCTTTAACATAAAAATGAGCAACATTTAAATAAAACAAACTTTAAAATAAATAAATAATTTGGCCCGCTTGATCTTGCTCGACTATATGGTCCCCAACGAAGACATCACGAAGCTCTTAGGTCCCACTCGCCACCGGCCTTTCTATCCTTAATTCCTAAAATAACATCATAAGAAGTGAGATTCTAAGCCCAGTAAGGAAAATACAAATAAGGGTTAGTCATATAATCAAACATAACATATATTCACCAAAGTCATACAAACACAACATCTAGACCATATCATATCTTAAGTCATAATTCTAAATCATAATTGTAACGCCCCAACTCCTGGGACCGTTAAGGTGTGCCTTGTAAACAGTGCTAAACTCGCTAATCGAGTCATTTGGCCAAAATCGTGATCTAAGTATGATTAGCGGTTTAGGGAATAAACATTTTGGTTAAGATATAACGTTTCACTAGAATGTTTAACATATACATTGGGATCCCGAAAATACAATTCAGAGTTTATTACGGAAAATATTTACAAGAGGCCGTTCTAAGCGGCAAAACAGGGTTCAACCCTAGTTCCACTTTAAACCTCGGCCGTGGCGGTTGAGCAGCTGCATATGTACACGTCATCACCTAAGCTCTCCAACTCAAGGATGGTCCAGCTTCCTCTTGCCTTTGCCTGCACCACATAGCACCCGTGAGCCGAAGCCCAGCAAGAAAACATAACACTAAACATAAGCATTATCAAATGATTATCGTTATAATCAAACGGAGCATAAAGCTTCCAAACCAATGAGTAAACATCACATAATTCTAGCGGGAGAGTGGCTGTTAAGTAAGCCACCAGCCTCCAAGCTCTCTTTTCTAGCGAGAGAGTGGCTGTTAGGTAAGCCACTAGCCTCCAAGCTCTGTTTTCTAGCGAGAGAGTGGCTGATAGGTTAGCCACTAGCTTTCAAGCTCTATTTTCATTCATCGACCCTCAGGGTCGGTCAGACATTAATGCTCCTTGAGTCATTCAATGCTAGAAGTCGATTAGATCTAATCTCCGTTGGCTTGCGTGAACCACGCTAAGACCATTTTGACTAATCAGTCAGCGCTATGTGACCAGTGTCCAGTATCACCGCCGAACTTGACTAATCAGTCACAGCTTCACAGCTGGTACTAACACCTTTGCCAATTCTGGGTGACCGGTGTCTAGTATCACTGCCGAACTTGACTATTCAGTCACAGCTTCACAGCTGATACTAACACCTTTGCCAATTCTGTCTGACGATTCAGTGCAACGTGACCAGTGCCCAGTACCACAGCTGAACCTGACTAGTGAGTCACGGCTTCACAGCTGATACTAGCACCTTTGCCAAATCTGACTAATTAGTCAGTGCCATGCACAAATAAGCAATGCTATCAATATGTATCATATGCCAATTATCCAAGAATAGGGCATGTAGCATGCTTACTAAACAGTTGCTAGCATAATCATGATCATGCACAAACTCAGAGACTCAAGCTCTGGCCAATCCCATATTCATCATTCATGGCATGCCCTAATCACATGTTTCTCGTGCATCACATGCATCACACTTAATCACCCAGCATGCCTCATTAATAATCATATGCAAATGGGCAAGATCGCCAAGCATTCATTATGATATCAATGTTTACATTTAAACATCCAACATGCATCAATCATAGCCATGCATGTCACATACGGGGTGCAGTTTTCTTACCTCGGGTTCGAGCGAGAATTAATAAAAGAAACGACCTTTGAGAACGATCAGCTTTTAATCCTTTAGCGGTCACCTAGTCATAACCAAACATATGGGATACCATTAATAAAATGAATAATAAAATGTTCCCAAACCAAAACGTAACCTCCGGAACCTCAAATACTACTCAACCGGGTAGTAGGTTCAACCCCGAGGCCTAAAGCTTGAATTCCCAAGCTAAAAACCCCATTACGGCAAAAATGACCTTAAGGGCCGCGGCCCTCCTTGGCCATGCCCCGGATCGCCCCCCAGACAGAGGCGCCCAAACCCTGTTTACACCAAGGGCCGCGGCTCTCCTTGGCCATGCCGCGGCGCAACCCCTATTTCAGCCAAGATGACAACTCGCACACCAGAATGTCCCCTGCATTTTCCCTTAGAACCAGTCCCTTAAAATATCTCTAAACCTCCTCCAAACACATAATTAAACCCCCAAATAACACCCTTAACTCACCCTCATCAAACCCCAATCAAAACAACACAAAACCCCCCTTTGATTCACACTTCCCACATCAAAAACCATGAATTAAAAACTAAAACAAAAATAGAGCAACACCTGAAACCAAAGGCTAAAACTCACCTTCAAATTGGTCTTGAACCTCCCTTACAAGCTAAACCCAGTCTCCAACCCAGCCTTTAAGTTTCCCTTGCTTGAAACTCCACCAAGAACTCAAAACCCTCAAAGGAGAAGTGAAGAAGGTGATGTACGGGAAAGGAAGAAGCAAACCTCTGTTTTTGCTCTGTCCTTCTACAGTCCTCCTATGTTATATATATCCAAAACCCAAAATGACCAAAATACCCTTAAGCCAACAAAAGCCTCTAAACCATTTCAAGGGTAAAATTGGTACTTTCCGCCTATCTCGTTAATCATAATTAACGCTTCCCAATACCCATTAATCTCCGTATTCTCAAATACCAATAAATCATATCCCATTACCCTTTAATTCCCGGTAATTCTCTAATCATTAAATTCACCCCGAGACTCACCCCGAGCCCCGAACTTAAACCCGTTATGACTAGACCGAACACTTACATCTCATGATCGTCTCATGTCGAAAAGCTCGAACCAATCCACATACAATGTGGTAAAATTATAATTAATCTCAACCATGCACCCAAATTACACAATTACGCCCACAGTGGCCAAATTACCAAAATTCCCTTGCATTTAAAATATGAGCCCATATGCATGAATTCACCATCATATAATAACATAATTCACATAAACATGCATATAATCATTACATATCATAATAAATCAATTATGGCCCTCCCGGCCTCCTAATCAAGGTCCTAAACCTTATTAGGAAATTTGGGGAATTACAATAATCTAAGCCATAAATTATAAATCATACTATAAGTCATAAGGCATAGATCATAAGTCATAGATCATAAATCATAGGTCATAAATCATAACTATAGGTCATATATCATAATCATAACTAAAAATAACAAATCAGATATAATAGAAAGATAAGTGCTTATACAAGGGTGGTAATTAAGCCCCAGACAAAAGTCCGTCATACACCGGACATAGGTCCATCATAAAGTTTTGGCAACCGAGCCTACTGGACATAGTCCGTCATACATCATTGGACACCTTAGATCCAAACACACTGACCCCTTTATTGTACCTGAAATGTTAGGTCATACTAACATAAACTATATCATACATTACATAAACTAGATCATAATACTAAACTATCTAATTTTCCTTACCAACACCGGGATAATTGAGAACAAATGCGGAACTTGGAACTCTCCTAAAACCAGCAATAAAAATAGTGAGTATTTCTAAAGGACAAAGATGAAAGGAATAGAACTAAACCACCAAGAGGAAACTTACCGAAAAGACACCTTAAGTTCAAAGAACTTAAAATCCTAACCACAAAACCATAACAAAAGTTAGAACCTGAATGAAAACTAAACAAACTAAGGAATCAAACAGAATGAAACTTAAGAATAAGAGTACCTTAGTTGACCTTATGGATTAGTCTAACTCCAATACCAAAACACTCTAACCTCACTTCCCAAAGTGTTTTATAAAGCTTAAGAATAGAAAAGCTTTTTCCCAACCCAAGTGTTTATCACTCTTATGGTCTCACTAGCACCTTGGACTCTGATCACAGCTGAAGAGTAAGTGAAAGGGCTGGGTCCTAAGTCCTATTTATAGAGTTTTAGGAATAAAAATCTTCTTTTTGGCTTGAATAAAAATAATGAATTTTATTGAAGATATTTGAATATTCGTTTGTCAAAGTCTTAGGACTTGGTCAAACTGTTCAGAGAGAGGTTTAAGAAGGCAAAGCTTGATTTTTAAAATTAAAAACAAAAATAATAAAAGCAAATAGAATCTTAACTTCTAACTCCCTAAATCTCGTAACTCTAAACTCACCTGTAGTAAAATCAACATAACCGGAGATCTATGACTCTTATTTATACCATCTTTATATCGTTAGAAAGATAATTCAATTATCTACAAGTTTTTGGAAATACTATTTTTCGAAATTCATAATATAAATGGGTAAAAAATAGGTCGGAAGTTACAGTACCATAAAGTTACGGGAAAATCTATTTAATAATCTAAATAACAACCTAATCCACAATTAAATAAAATCGTGACAAATGTCATGCTCCTAACAGATACTGGTGAAGACTAAGTCTTATATTTCCCTTATTTTATCATTAAAATAAGAATTCCTTAATAATCATGCATATGACAAGTGTCATAATCCTATTGGCTCTATCTAAACCTTAGGAATAACCATGCTCATGACAACTGTCATATTCCTATTGGCTCTATCTAAACCTTAGGTTATAATAATTATCATATGAATAACCAGCAATATTAATAAAACCTTATGTTATAATTAATATTCTTAAACTATAGGTTAAACTTATAAAATTCATAACTAGTGCTAGGAGTTTCCAACTAAGTCCCGGTTTGAACCAAAATCCACGGAATCTAAAATACTACATCTACTACTATCTAGCTAACTAGGTATAATTCTGGGACGCTACATATCACCCAAATAGAATCATGTTGACCAACAGTCCTGGGTAACCCCACCACGAAATCCATCGTGTTGTCCTCCCATTTCCACTCTGGGATATCCAGAGGCTGCAATAACCCTGCCTGCCTCTGATGCTCAAACTTAACATGTTGACATGTCAAGCACTTAGCCACATATTCCACGACATCCCTCTTCATCCCTGGCCACCAATACAATGACTTCACATCCTGATACATCTTCGTGGTTCCTGGATGTAAAAGGTATGGTGTAGTATGAGATTCATCCAGAATCTCTCGCCTCATAGCAGTGTCTAACGGAACACATATCTGCTCCATGTATCACAACAAACCTAAATTAGACACTGTATAATCTCTGGATGCTTCCACCAAAACATCCTCTCTGATCTTGATCAGTTGTGGATCACCCAACTGACTCTCCTTGATTCTTTCCAACAGTGTAGACTGTAGCGTAATATTGGCCAACTGGCCCACCAGCAACTCTATACAAGCTCTGGTCATATCATCTGCTAACTCTCTAGCTATCAGCCTCGCACTATAAATTTGCCCCGGACCCTTCCGGCTTAAAGCATCAGCTACCACGTTGGCTTTTCCTGGATGATACAAAATCTCACAATCATAATCTTTTACTAACTCCAACCAATGCCTTTGTCTCATATTCAAATCTTTCTGTGTGAAGAAGTATTTTAGGCTCCTGTGGTCTGAATAAATCTCACACTTCTCTCTATAAAGGTAATTCCTCCATACCTTTAAAGCAAAGACCACAGCCGCCAATTCTAAATCATGAGTGGGATATATTTTTTCATACTCCTTCAGCTGATGTGAGGCATAAGAAATTACCTTCTCTAACTGCATCAGAACACAGCCAAAACCTTGATGTGAAGCATCGCATTATATCACAAATTTCTCCTACTCTGTTGGAAGACTCTGAACTGGAGCTGTAATCAATCTCTACTTCAATTCATGGAAGTTGTTCTCATACTTGTCTGACCACATAAATTTCTAATTCTTGTGTGTCAATTCAGTCAATGAAGTAGCAATCTTAAAGAACCCTTCCATGTAACGCCTATAATAACCTGCCAATCCAAGGAAACTTCTAACCTCAAAAGCATTCTTTGGCCTTGGCCAATCTCTGACTGCCTCAATCTTTGCTGGATCTACCTTAATCCCCTCCTTACTGACAATGTGCCCAAGAAAGGATACCTGAGATAACTAGAACTCACATTTCTTGAATTTTGCAAACAGTCTGTGTTCCCTCATTCTCTGTAGAACCAATATCAGATGTTGCTCATGTTCTGACTCGGACTGAGAATAAACCAGGATATCATCGATGAAGACGATCACAAACTGGTCTAGATAATCCTTGAATACTATATTCATCAGATCCATAAAAGAAGTTGGGACATTAGTCAATCCAAAAGACATGACTAAGAACTCATAATACCCATACATGGTGCGAAAAGCAATCTTCAGTATGTCTCCCTCCTGCACCCTCAACTGATGATAACCAGTACGAAGGTCGATCTTCGCGAATACCTTCTTACCTTACAACTGATCAAACAGATCATCTATCCTTGGGAAAGGATGCTTGTTCTTAATTGTTAACTTATTCAGTTATCTGTAATCAATATACATCCTCAGAGAACCATCATTCTTTTTCGCAAATAGAACTGGCGCTCCCCAAGGAGAGAAACTAGGTATGATAAAACCCAAATCTAACAGCTCTTGCAACTGTACCTTTAATTCTTTTAACTTAGTTGGGGCCATTCTATTTCTCAGTGAGGTGGCAACCCTGGAAAATCTTCTGGAAACACATCCAGGTATTCATAGACTAACCTGGTCTCTTCTGGTCTCACTGGCACGACCTGAGTGGTGTCAACCACACTGGCTAAGAACTCAATGCAAGCTCCTTGCATTTGATCTCTAGCCCTCAAAACAGAAATCATTGGTATGCGAGGTCCATGCACAGTACCAACAAACACAAAAGGATCCTCACCTTCAGGCTCAAAGGTCACTATCTTCCTTCTGCAATCAATGGTTGCCCCATACTTTACCAACCAATCCATACCCAATATCATGTTGAAGTCAGTCATAACCAACTCAATCAAATCCACTGACAACTCTCTGCCCTCCATTGTCACTGGCAAAGATCTGACCCATCTCCTGGATACCACTAATTCCCTAGTGGGTAAGAAAGTTCCAAACCCCACAGTATAAAAACCACAGGTTCTACACAGTCTATCAATAACACTACTAGCAACAAAAGAATGTGTAACATCAGAATCAATCAAAACATTATAAGGGGCTCGAGCACTAAGAATTTGACCTGTAACTATTGAGGGAGAATCCTCAGCTTCTACTTATGTCAATGCGAACACTCAAGCTGGGGCCAAACTGTCCATTTTACTGGGTTCTTCCTTTCTTGCCTTAGGGAAATCTTTCTTAAAATGACCCACTGCTCCACAAAAATAGCAGGCCTTTGCTCTACACTCTCCCAAATAACGCCTCTTACATCAAGGGCATTCAAGACGAGTCTTCTAGGCTTCACTACCACCTTGACGACCCATTGAAATACCACAGGGCTGCCTATCAGGACCTGGAACTGGGAAGGTGTCAGGAACCTTCCTCTTCTAATCACTTGGGCCTCCACCCCTACTTGAACCCACAAAAGGAGAACCTATTCTCCTAAACACCTTTCTGGTTGTATTATCTCGCCAGATCTTATTCTCTGCACTCTCAGTTGTGAGTGCCTTCTCAACCACCTCTGCATAGGTAGTAACCTAAGCCACAGTGGTAAGGCGAACATCACGGGATAACCTAGGCTTTAGCCCCTGGAGAAATCTCTCCCTCCTGGTCCCATCAGTGGGTACCAGCCCCATGGTAAACTTTTCCAATCGATCAAACTTCAGGGCATACTCAGTCACTGACAAACTCCCCTGAAGTAACCTGATGAACTCCTCAACTTTTTCCACCCTAATGGCATCATTGTAATATTTCTCATTGAACAGAGTCTGAAACTCTTCCCAACTCAGGGCATTAATGTTTCTAGTTTGGAATATAACTTCCCACCAAATTCAGGCATCCTCTCGAAACATATATGTGGCACAGGACACCCTCTCATTACCAGTCACCCTCATGAAGTCCAAGATGGTGGTAATCATGCTCATCCACTGCTCAGTTTTGGCAGGATCTACACTGCCTTCAAATACTGGAGGTTGCTGCTTTCTGAACCTTTCATAGATAGGCTCCCATTTATTACCAATCTCAGGCAACTGCTCAGCTGCTGGCACTGACACAGGAGATGCCTCAGATACACTAGCTACTGCAGGAACCGACTGTTGTCTCAGGAGGCGGAGTTCTTCTCCCTGCCTCAACGCTATAGCCTACAGATCATTAAATAATTGTTTCTAGTTCTCAGGAGCTGGCTGTGGAATCTGGCCTTGGTCATTCTCCTGACCCTAATTACTATTATTCTGGCCTTGATAACCCTGGCCAGCTGATGAATCTGTCTGTCGTGGATTCATTCTTATGACTTAAACCTTGCTGAAATAATCAATGGGGCTAGTTAAGTAGTAATAACAAAACCTATTGCCGCCTCACGGTCTAAGATCAACAGATAATCACCAAATTCCATTGTTATACAAGTATACAAATGGATACATGATTATAGCATTTAGCACTTAACATGTATGAAATAATAGTTCACAATCAAAAATACTAATGAGTATGTTCTAGCAATATCAGTACTATTTAGCACACTGTTGCCGAAGATGCAGTATTCGGGGCACAGTTTTAACATGGTGTCTCATGTAAATAGGTAAAGCATTTATACCATATTTAAGCAGTTATACATATAACTACATAAATAGTTACCAAACCATGAGTCGAGCTTGACTTCAGTGGTGAGTGTAGATGCCCTGCCGGTCTACAGGAACCCTAGACCTTGGCACACCCTAATACCAAGTTGTAACGCCCTGGTCACCCCAAGACAATTACGGTGAACTTTGAACTGTGAATTTAACTCTCTAATCGAGTTCTTTGGTTAAAAATGTTCTTCTAGGTGTTATTGATAGATTAAGGTGGAAAACAAATCAAAAGGAAAGGATACAATCTATTTAAAACATAAAACTATTCATGGGCCCATAAAAACATTTACAAGTTATTTATGATACAAAATGGTCATTACAGCATAAAATTTACAACCTGCCGATCTAAGCGGCAAAAATAAGGTAAACCCCTTAGTTCCCCTGAGAAGTCCTTGGACATGGTGGTCAAGCGGCCGCATATGTACACATCACCACCTAAGCTCTCCACTCAAGGTTGGGTGAGCTTTTCTTTCCCTTTACCTGCACCACATAGTGCCCATGAGCCAAAGCCCAATAACACATGTATATAATATCAAATGATGATCATGATAATCATACAAAGCCCACAGCCCTGAACAGATGAGTGACTATCACTTTGTGGTTACGTTAACCATGAAGGAGCTTATAGCTTTAATCAGATGAGTGATTTAACACTTGAGGTTTTGGTGAACCATAATGAGTGACTGACGAGCAAGACACTAGCTTAAACAAATGAGTGACTGATAGGTAAGTCACTAGCTTAAACAAATGACTGGCTGATGGATAATTCAATAGCTTAAACAGATGAGTGACTGATGGCTAAGTCACCACGGGCCTCGGTACCCATAGCCATGTGACTAAACAGTCACCGGGGCTCGCTGGCCCTGGCTCTAAATGACTAGCCTTTGGCTAGACAAGTGTTTTTAGTTTTCATCGAACATGAGGTCAGTCCGGTATTAATGCTCATTTGAGTCATTCAATGCATATGTCGATTAGATCTAATCTTTGTCAGCTTGCATTAACACGCAAAGACCGTTCTTGACTTATAAGTCAATCCCATGTGACCAGTGCTCAGTACTACTGCCGAACTTGACTAATGAGTCACAGCTTCACAGTTGATACTACACTATTGCCAATTCTGACTATTTAGTCAGTGCCATACACAATTGAGCAAGATTTGCTAAGCATTCGGTATTCAATCAATGTCAATATTTAAACGTTCAACATGCCTCATGAATAACCACGCATGTCACATATGGGGTGCAGTTTTCTTACCTCTGATTCGAGTGAGAATCAGCAAAAGAACGACCTTTGAGAACGATCTATCTTTTAGTTCCTTAGCGGTCACCTAGTCATAACCAAATATGGGATTCCATCAATAAAATGAATAACAAAGGTTCCCGAACCAATACATAGCCTCCGAGACATTGAATCCTACTAAACCAGGTAGTAAGAACGATCCCGAGGCCTAAGATTTAAGTTCCCATGATCAAAACACTTATTTGACCTCAAAAACCCTCAAGCGCCACGGATCCAATACCCTGAGCCGCGGTCCCCAACTAAGATAGGGGCATCTGAAGCAAGCCCCATAGCCCACCTTCCCCAGTGCCGCGGCCCCCAAACCTCACAACTCCACCGCCCATATGCAACCTGCTTGGGCCGCAACCCCACCTGGGAAATCAGCCATAACCCCGATTTTCCACTTCTAAATCCTTCCAAAAACCTACTTAAACATCTCCAAATCCATAAATCAAAGTTCACAAACATCCCAATGATCCAAAATTATCAAATCCCGAGGCTCAAACAAATCAAAAACTTATCAACACACAAAATCCAAATCAAAGCTTAGAAACTCTAAAACTCAAAACATAAATCTTAGATTACCTTTGATCAAGTTGTTTCTCGTTAAATCCTTCCATCAAGAAGCTTCTAATCTTTCCTAAGATCACTATGCCTCGATCCTTGCTTGATTCCGACTCCTAAAACCCAAGTTTTCTTCGAAATTGCGACGAACAGTCAAAAGGATAACGGGAGAGAGACAAAGGTGTTTGAACGTAGTTTTCTTTCTGACAGGCTACTTCAAGCTTAAGTAACCTCAAATAAATCCTAATGCTCGAGGTCCCAAAAACGCCCCCGGGGACAAAATAGTTAAGACTCCCAGAATTTCCTCCTGATCTCACTAACTCCCCATATCTCATCAAATAATCATTATCATTATCCAATATCTCAATAATTGACCCCGTTATGACAAAACCGCTAACTTGTATCCTAAGATCGTCTCATGCTGAATAGCTCGAACATATCCACATAATGATGGGATCTCATCCATAAATCACAAACATGCACCAAAATATACAAATATGCCCTCAACAAGCCAAATTACCAAAATGCCCTTCTAATGAAATGTGGACCCACATGCATGCATTTAACATCATATTATAATATAATTCACATAAACATGCATATAATTGTTTAATGGTGTAATAAATCAATTATGGCCCTCCCGGCCTACTAATCCAACCATTAAACCTCTTTAGGGATTCTGTGGCATTACACTTTAAAAGAATCACTAAAGTATTAATAAATCATAAACCCATTATAAATACTATCACTTAAAAATCTTCCTTGAACAAAATATAAATTTAAAGCAACTGGATCCTAACCAAAAAAAAAAAAAAAAGGGAAACAAGGCAAATGATGGTTAAACAATCACAAAGAATATATATATATTTATATGAAATTTTAACAAAAGAGTATTGTTAATTTCCATTACAATTATCAGCTAGTAAAAAGTACTTAACGAAGAGTTGAACACCCTTTCTCTCACCAATCCGTATGTGATAAAAACAAGAAGAAAATCAGAGAAAAAAAAAAAAGTGAATGCCATCACTTTTGAACAAAATGAAAGGAAATTGTAGAGTCCAAGAACTTTACTTAGCTAATTGTTTAGTAGTGTTATAGTATGTTTAGTGTTATCTTTGTTACTATGGATTTTTGGTTCAAACCGGGAATTATTTGGACACTTATAGTAGTACTTATAGATTTTCTAAGTTTAATCTATAGTTTAAGAATATTAAGTATAACCTAAGGTTTGATTAATGTGACTGATATTAAGGATTATATTTATTATATTATAAGGTTTAGACATCAACCAATAGGATTTTAAGCACATGTTATGAATGGTGATTAAGGATTTAAGATTTTTGAGGATTTAATTTAATAAGGAGTAAAGTTTGAATGTTATAGGGTCAGTCAGCAGCTTTGAGTACGTTGAGGGCTTAGTCAAGGCTGTTTACTCTATTCAAACTTAGCTAAAAATGTGTAATTTCGTGTTTAAATATTCAGCGTGTGTCGATATATCGCAGCTATAGGGGGCGATATATCGCAACACGTAGATACGGAAAACACGAATCGATGCACGGTCGCCTCGGGAACAATGGTCCAGGCGATATATCGCCTATAGGGGGCGATATATCGCCTCCTCCAGCCTAAATTCAAATACTTTTGAATTCTTTTCCTTTCAGCCATTCAAACTCCTCCATAAGTCCAGCATCTTTTGAACGAGTCTTCAGTCTCTGCTGAACGATTATTCAAATGATTTTCACCTAAAAAGCCATTATTTTTATTCAAGTAAAATCAAGATACTTTCATTCCCAAACTCTATAAATAGGACCTAGTACCCAGCCATTATTCACCATTTGCTCTAAGTTCAGAAGCTGCTAGTGTTAAGTGAGTGTGAGAGTGTAAACACTTGGTTTGGGAAAAAATTATAAGCTTAAACATCATAAGCTTATCAAACACTTTGGGAAGTGAGTTCTATAGTATTTCGGTGGAGGTTAGATTGATCTTGCAAATCTTTAAGGTAAACCCGAAACTCTATTTCATTTATTTCATGTTATTTCCTTTCTCAAAACCTTCTACTCAGTCCCCTAACCTCATTCTTATTTTGGTTAGGGAATCCAAGTTCTTAAGCATATAAGTCGGTAAGTATGTTTTTTGTATGGTTTAGTCTTTCCATCTCTTTCATTTCATCTCCTTTCTTTAGACTCACTCTTTCTTATGGTTTTAGGAGTGTTCCCAAAAGTCCCAACTCAGTCCATTATATCCCGGTAACTTTGGTAAGGAAAATAGGCTAGAATCAATATGTTATGTGCTTATGTTATCTATATGTTTTATGTTATCAAATGTGTTATGATATGTATATATGTTTGTAGGCTTGGGCATATGACCCATATGACTAACAAGACCCCAAATGGGTTATGGGCATATGACCTACTTAGCTAGTAGGACCCCACTAATCCCATGGGCATATGCTTGTTTAGTCTATGGGACCCCAAGTAATAATGGCCATTATAATAAGTGTATGTTATATGTATTATGTATTATGTTAAGTCTTTATGTTTTCTTATGAAATTATGTATATGACTATGTGTTAGATTTTCCTTGCTGGGCATTAGGCTCATTCCTTTTTGTTTTATGTGCAGGAAAATAAGCTTTAGAGGCGGAAAGGTTCGTGACGCTTAGATGATGTGTATCGATTGTGAATGGAGTCAAGGGGCCGAGTGTTATTCGATTCGAGGATGTAGTTTCGGTTTTATGTCTTTTTACATGTATTTTCCGCACTAATTATGTAATGTCTTATTATTTTAAATTATGTTTTTGTTTTAAAGACAATGGGATCCCATATCCGTTTTGGTATTTACTTTGTAAGTAACTCTTATTTTTATAAGTTACCTAATAAAATAATGGTATTTTCGCAAATGTAAGTTCTTTTAAGGATTTTATGTATAGTTTCGTTAATGGTCCAAATAGTCTAGAGTAGTGGGTCATTACAGAAATGAATGCTAGTATGCTCCTGCTCATTTTCATATTATCTGTAACAAGGATATCACTTGTAGACCATCTACCCAAAGCACCACATTTATCTGTAACTCAACTTTTTAACTGCAATAAAATTTGTTTGTGAAATTTTTATGCCAATGGAATATTATTGAATAATACGTTAAAATTTAATTACTAAGGCAAAAGGAAAATAGAAAGTAGCTTATGTACTGTACTATGCTGAATCTGTATTCTAAATTATCATTTTCTCTCAAGAATTGCTAGCATCATCTTTTCACTCTCTTCATTTTCGCACATTGGAAAAAGGGCAGTGTTAAACAAAATCCCAATCTATTATAATTAGCATTTGTTTATTGTATAGCCAATACGACAAAGTTGGTCTTATAGTTCCGGAAGTTTCAGTTGTCAATCATCTAAAGATCAAACACAAACAACATTTAGTATATTGATGTATATATATGCACAAGTAAGGGCAATTGATTCTTTCTATGGAAAACTTATTCAAGCAAAATATGACATTTAATTTATTCATATTTTATACTCACTTCAAAATCAAAAAAAAATTCGATCTTGCTTTCTTGAATTATTACATATAACTTCTAATCATCTCAAGTCCTAGCAATGGGCATTTACTCAATAAAAATCAATACTTTAAAATTCAAAAAACATATGAGAACTTTTATCAAACAGATTGTGTGTGATCTTCTATACTAAAAAGATGATCAATAATTAAATCAAACAATAATGCATAAATACATCTTAAACTATACAAGATCATCAATAAAATGTAATTTACCTTAGAGGAACCTTTCATCAAACAATTTAAGACACACAAATAGTACTTATTTTCACAATGATTCCACTGCTAGAAATATAGGCTTTTACTTCGTTTTTTACACATAGAATATAAAAATACTGAAGTAAAAGCCTTTCAATGGGTTTTTACTTTGCTTTTGGGAATGGTAGTACATAAAAAAAAAAAAGGCTATTACTTCGGTTTCTTAAAAAAACGAAGTTAAAATAGAAAATAGACAAGGGTCATGTTTTGTTTCCACACTATATCGGGGCTTTTCACTTCGGTTTTTATGAAAAAACTGAAGTGAAAAGTGGAGCAAACCAAATGCAGCCCTGAAGGCTTTTACTTCGGTTCTTATATAAGAACCGAAGTAGAAAGGGTACTTTCTACTTCGGTTTTTGTATAAGAACTGAAGTAAAAGAGTTTTATTACCCTTAATATATAGCTCCCGCGGTTCATTCATCTCTCTGAAGCAAAAATCCCAAATGCCAAACCCAGAAAACCTCCATTGTTGTCGTACTCCCGTGAGAGTTTTATAAAATATACCAGTTTTTTATATTTTTTTTACCATTTGAAACCATTTTTCTTACTTAAAAATAGAAATATTAGTTCCATTTTTATTTTTGAGGGAGAAAATAAAGATTTTGGGTGTGGGTATTTTTAGGGTTTGAAAATGGGTATTGTTATTAGACTTTGACTGGTTTTCTTGCATTAAAATAAAATCTTGAGCTTCAAAAAAGGTATGAAACACTAAATCTTTGTTTGTATGATTTTTTTTAATTTTCTATATTATTTTCAGATTTTTTTTCTTATAGATATAATGTGTTTATTATATATAGGTTTTAGAGTTGCTAATATTGATTTAGAGGTTATTTTGAGCTTCAAAGAAGGTTTGTTAGCTTAAAACTTTGTTTGTGTTAATTTTTTTTTATATTATTCCGAATTTAATACTTATTTTTTAGTATATTTGTGTTATATTTTTTTATTTATTTTGTTATTTTATATAATGTTATTAATTATATATATATTAGTAAAATTTAAAAATTGTTGTGACTTGCTATTTAAATTTCTAAACATAGCTTCAATAGGTAATGTTGTTGCTAATGTTAGAACTTGAAATGTTTGGATTATTAGTGACATTTGTTTTTTATTTTCTATAACTAGCTAGCTTGATATGTTGTCTGATGATTATGTAACTAGTTTAATTAATTATGTAATTCATTTTTATTTATTTTTTTTATGCTTTTTAGTAGGGTTGTTGATTTAGTTGCCAATTCGGTATTGATTTTGGGTGACTTCAAGAGTAATATTGGAGGTGAGTAATCCTTACATTTTATTTATTACTATTGCAATATTTATTTATAAAATTAGAGTTAAATCATGCATGTATTACTTTAGTGAAGTAGGTTCTGAGAAATTTGTTGTTGGCGGTGATATAAGGATGGAATTATGTATGTTGATTTTGTGTTTGTTTGTGTTGAATTTATATATAATTATAAAATTGGGATATGCTACAAAAACAAAGGAAACTCTGCCAATTTTTTATAGATTTTATTAATTGTTTTCCTTTTTCAATTTGCACTATATTTTGTGTTATTTATAGGTTTTAAAATTTTTAGAGATGTTAAAATGCAGTTGTTATGCTGCCGAAATTTTGTTAGACTTAGGAAAATTTAATAATTAAACTTCAATTATGTTTGATGTGCTAGAAAAAAAATCTAGGAGTGGAAGATGTAGATGGATATGAAATTTGGATAAGAGCGCGAGAAACGAAGAAGACTCTTGTCGAAGATAATTTGGACAAAAAAATTAAAGAAAGAGCTGTAAGTGTTTTAAAGCAAAGTAGGAAATTTTTTTAAGTGTTGTTACAAGTTACTAATTTAATCTATCATTAGTTTGTTTCGTAGAATGAACTAAATGACAAAGTTACTAGTAGTCAAATTGTAGCCAAGGGTCGGGAGGACATCTTGCCAATCCAACAAGAATAGTTAAGCTAATTGATGACTTAAATTTATTAGTAAAGCTATTTTGTTTATACATACCTTTAGTTTTATGTGAATGTATATATAAATGTTTACGTTATTTTACTTAATTACAATTATGTGAATGTATATATGAATGATTAGGTTATTCTACTTAACAATTATGTGAATGTATAAATATTTAATTTTATAAGAATTTTAATTCTAAGCGTATAAATTTTGTGATTTTTATTTCTATTATAAATTAAATGAAAATAAACCAATTCCAATTGTAAAAATATATAACTATAAATTCATATAATTAGACTATTTAAAAAAATTAGGGCAAAAAAATATATAAAAATAGAATTAGGCCATTTAAAAATAATTAGAAATAATTATTAAAAAAAGGAGCGGGGGGCTTTCTACTTCGGTTATTATGTAAAAACTGAAGTAGAAAATGGGGATTCTACTTCGGTTTTTACATAATAACCGAAGTAGAAAGCCTATTTTTCACTTCGGTTTTTAACTACATTTTACTTCGCTCCGAACTACTGCGGTTGCGAATTTTAGCGAAAACCGAAGTAAATCTAGCTTAAAAACCGAAGTAAAAGCCCTTTTTTATTGTTGTGTTCTTTGTGTTAAATAAAACTTCACCAATCAATAAAATTCGATTCCAAAATCAATATATATATATATACTTTACCATCATGATTTCAGCTCCAAAATTATGAGGTCTAGAAAAGTAATCGTGTGCCCTCGGCTCCTCAAGTTCCCTCGCCAGTCCACCTAATATATCATCTTCCTTGAGCCTTCGTCAAAGTTATGAACCCAGCAAGCCACCGTCATGTAATCTTCCCCCGTCACAAGCTACTGCAGTAAGGGAAACTTGCATAAATTTCATACATCACACTTCAAAATCCATATCACAAACACCTGGTTTGCATCATACAAGAGTGCATATATATTCTCATATATCAAAAACAGAGTAATAAATCAAATGAAAATTTTAAAATTTTAATGACAACAATTGATTCTGCTATTTAGGTGCACCAGTAAGAAATCTATTCTTCATAGATTTACTTCTATTTTGTGGGTTAACGTATTTCACAATCCTACAAAATCAAAACCAATATTATAAGCCTTAAATACAACAATCAAAACTGACAAAACCAAACATATATATGATTAACATTAGAGAAGCGTGTGCCGAATTGGTACCAAAAGAAAAGAAAAGACAATAATAATGTTCTCTACAAATTAGAAAAACTAGCACGTAGAAATCAATATGAATATCATACTTTTTTTAGTGTATTATATATATATATATATTCTTATAACAGAGAAACTCTACCTCAGAACATGTGTAAAATACAAAAGCCCATAACAAAATTACTCGCCTCAAAAACTCAATTGAAGAAATCACCTACACCATTGATGCCAAAGACTACCATCGAACCACCTTCGTCGCATAGCCCGAGCCCCCATTGCGACGTCACTGTTGGGTGAATTAAAAGAGTTATCTATCAAAGAAATGAAAAAAAAACATGTTGTCGAGACCATCTGCAACAGTGCCGCTGCCAAGACCCTCTACTATAGTTGTCGGAGCCGAGAGAACCTAGGAGTCGTGCGTCTATGCCTGCATTCTTCTCCGTCTTCGTATGCCTATAGCAGGAACCCAACACGTCGACGACAACACTCCATAGGACTTCACCGTCTGCAGCATGAGCCTTCGTGGTACGTGCCCCTGCCATAGAGACCATCACTGCCCTGCCGCTGTTGCCCCCTGGTTTCAAACCCAAGTAGCCAAGACCCTATTCTCTCCTCTTCTTTGTGTGCTGAAATTTTTTTATGGAACCTTAAGTAAAAATCCCCAATTTAAAAAATATTATAGTGTATTTATCAAATTTTACTTAAAATATTTTAGGGCTCACTTTGGGAGTCCTTAATATTCTTTTAGGACACCCAAAGTGAATCCTTAAAGTCACCACTCTTAAATTTTTTATTCAGGTTTTTTAGGACTCACATATGTTTTTAGGACTCTTATTGTGAGTCCTAAAATGTGATTTTTTAGGACTCTCAGAGAGTCCTAAAATCTCCAGAGATATTTTTTAGGACTTACATTCAGGTGCATGTCCTAAAAAGGTTTTCCGTAAAATGTATTTTGTAGTAGTGTTTGGACAAATATTTCGAACCTTGTTCAAGTTTAGTGATTTATACTACTTTTCACTTTGGTAGTGTGAGTGAGAGTTTATTTTCTTCCTTCATCCTTATTTCTATTGTGTTTATTTGTATATTATTATCTTGAGTTGTATCCTCTATTCTTCTAGTTTATCTCCATTTATTTGTATTTTGAATTATTAGGTTGTAACTTCATTTTATCATATTATTGTCCAATCCCCGGCAACGGCGCCAAAAGCTTGTTGTGAAAATTAATATATGCAAGCATACGCAGTCACACAAGTAATATAATGATAAGTGAATCGTCTCCATAGGGATTGGTATTAAAAAGTTCAATGTAAACACCAATTAATTACAATTTAGAAATTTAAGAAACTGAATTGAGTGGTTGTTGAAACTAAAATAAAATGAAAGAAATTAAAATATGCTTAAAATTAACCACAAGTTCTAGAGAAATAACAGCAAGAAGAATTATCAATGGAAAAATTGGACTTGAATAGCTAAATCTCCCTATGTCAGAAACTGCCTAGAATGCTATAGCATTAAATTTAGCAAATCGCACCAGAGTTAACTAGAATTCCCAATATGCTCACCAGATTTTTCCAAAACTCATGAATATAGTTCTACCATCCAATTAAATATATTCCTATATCAAATCAGACTTAGAACACAAATAACAGCACTAATTCTCAAAAGTTATGCAAGGTAAGTAAAATATTCCTATTCTACTCACTAAGAACAACCTAACAATGGTTATGCTCTTGCATCATTCAAGTACAAACTACTACATTCAACCTTTCCAGAATTAAATCTAGCTTAATAATCTGCCATTGTTGGCCAAACAACAACAAACAATAATCATGAACAACACTTGAATGAACAATGGTGAATTTACGTAAATATGCATTTAAACTTTAATAACTATGACATAGGGTTCTTTAACCATTCAAGTCTCAAAAAGCTTAGCTCATAGCTAAATTAGTATCCAAAATCTGAAATGGAAAATTGATATCCATGAGTTCTAAAATAGCTATTCTAAATTAGGAAATACAAAAATAAAAGAAGAAGAGTAAATGGGACAAATCTGATATAGTTGGTGTGTGAATCCTCCTTGTCCTTTGTAGTGCACCAAAAAAAAAAAAAATTTTTTTTTTAGATTATTTAAATTTTGTGCTTTATTTGATTTAAATGTTAAGTGTGATGAATTGTTTTATTTAAGTGTTGTTATTTTATTTAATTGTTTATTTGTTTTATTTGATTGTTTGTTATTTTATTTAATTGTTAGAAATGTTTTGGTTAATTAATCTAATAAGTGAATAATTGTGTAACATGTTATTTTACTATTAGTGTTACATTTTATTTAAGTGTGACAAATGAGGTAATTATGTGAGCTATGGTGGAATGCACTAAGGTGCATGATAGATAGTAATGCACCCTAGTGATTTAGTGTGTGCTAGTGCATGGTAGCATGGTGCACATGTGTAGATTTTCTACACATTTTATGTTTCCTTATTTTAGATTTATTTGGGTAATTTATTTATAAAAAAAAAGGGGAAAAGAAGAGGGAAATAGGAAGTGGGCGTGGGACCTAGTGGGAAAGGAATACTTTCCTTAAGATGGTAAAAATCAAAAATTGAAGACCATGATCATTTGGGGATAGGCATGATCACATTTTATTCCTTTGTATCTTTTTGAAATAAAGAGAAATTAAGAAAAATAAAAGAGAAATGGAAACTTACCTTATTGTCTTTGGGGAGACTTTATGGGGGGATTTGTGATAAAGGGGCTATGAAAGGAGAGAAGAGCCATTGTTCTTGTGTATGTGTGTGGCTGCCGTGACCTAGAGAGAGAGTGGCGTGTAGAGAGAGAGAGAGAGAGAGAGAGAGGAAGAAAGAAAGAAAGGAAGAAGGAAGGAGAAAGTGAAGAGGAACCCCCTAGAGTATGTCTTCTTGTTTTTCTCTTTGCATAATCTTTTTTTGATAATATGATTTTGATTTTTGTTATTTTCTTGTGTGTGTTTGGGTTCTTCCTCCTCCTCATGGTGGCTTTCCCATAAAAACCCTAGGCTTGAACAAGGGTGTGGAGTTTGGGGTATTGATCTTTTGTGTTCTTGATTTTTACAATCAAGAGAGGTAATGGTCTTTTCCTTAGCCTTATATTGTTTTTGGTGGGTTGTATATGAGGTTTTGCTAATGGTGCTAATGGTTGATTTTGGTAGGATTGATGTATAGGATTTGGATTTTGTGAGAGTATGATTTGTGTTTAAGGGTTGTGATGTTGATTTTGCTATGCATAAAAAAATTGTAATAATCTATGAATACTTGTATGGTGATTTCGGCCTAGGTACACCCAAGGGTGTTCTTGATATGTTGTGTGATTTACAATATAATTTATCCATGTTTTAGGACCTATGATATGTGGGTAAGAGAATAAGTGGTAATCTTGATATTTTGATCATGAAATTTTGTTAGATGCATGTTATATTTTGAATGATTAAATTATGAGATGCATGAAAATAATGATAGAAATATGCTAGGTTAATATAAGGCATATGTGAATATGGTGCTTATAAATTTACTATATGCTATTTTATTGATAATGTTTTGTTGGTTTTCATGGAATTGCAACAAATGGTTTTTAAAAGGATTCATGTGATTATGTTAGTGATATTAGAATCATGCATATTATAAGAGCATAATGAGATTTTAGGCATGAATGATTTTATGTAATTTTTAAGACAAAAGTTGAGTTTTACAAAGAATTAAGCTTGCTGTTTTTTTTCAAAATAATTGGGTAGAAGTTGATAAAAAGATGAGTTGCATGCATAAATAATGTTCTTGATGAATGTGTTAATTTTTATGAAAATAAAAGAGGATTTTAAGTCTCATGTTATGATATTTTACCCAATTAATTTCCTACAGAATTTTTATTGAATTTTGAGAAAAAAATGAGTTTATAAAATTGAATATGGTGATTTTAATGATAAAAAAATGGTTGCTGGAATTTTGTAATAAAATATGAAGTAAGTTTCACTAAAAATGAATTTGATAAATTTTTGGGATAAATTATTTTTTCCTAAGTTATGGTAATATTGAAAAATGATATTTTAATGGTATGAATGCATATTTTGATAAATAATGATTTTTCTTTATTTTGATTGAGAAAAATATTTAGACTCTATTTATTTGTGATTTTTGAATAAAATAAATAGTGGCTGAAAGTTTGTTTTAAAAAGATTAACAATTGTTATTAAATTGTCACATATGGGTTTTTACTACTTAAAAACTAAGTCTTAAATAAATTAAATCAAAATGTATTTTTCCACACTTAAAATATATTTTTCACATCATTTTTTGTAACACAATAATAAAATATATTTTTCTAAAGAAACATGTTAAAATAAGTATTTTAATTAAATCCAAGCTTGTTGGTTAATTCTTGGTAAGTTAATATTTATTTAATGAAAATGTCACATATTTTATTTTGAGCTAAAATAAAATAAATTTTTGAGAAATTTAATCAACTTAGAAATTTTAAAGAAACATAAAGCATGTAATATGGTTATTGATTTTCAAACAATAAAAGCAATAAATGTTGAATTATCGTTTTTGAAAAACGTCTTTATTACGCAACATTCCCACGTATGCATGTTACATGCAAATAAACTTTTACGTCCAGAATCATGATTATTATTCAACTATGTAATTTTTATAAAGCAATCATGTTAGTAAAATGAGTAGAATGGGCATTATTCTTTTGGCGATAATTGCATGTTTTAGTGTAACTGTTATCATGAGTGCATGGCCCATGCACACATGAGTTGTATGGAAGGGCAAAATAGTAATTTTATGAACCTAAGAAACGTTATTTTGATTATGATATAGGCTCGTTGAAAAGATTGTGAAATTCTTAGCTTGGACCTGAGGTAAGGAAGTTAGATAGATTTTTTATGATTTTATGCTATGAATGGTAAGGCTGTTATATGAATGAACTGTTATGAAATTATGAATGCCTTAATATGATGATCTGTTGAATGTGATATGTGTATGGATGTTAGATACATCAAACAGATTTCGATGTCAGATACATCGAACGAGTTACTAAGGACATTGAGACGTGACTCCTAGGGCGGATGCGCCGAGGTTATTCAAGGACCAGTGATCTCCTGTTTACCTCATAGGGTGACATGGACAACTAGCGTTCCATGCTCATCATGTATGCTGTATGTTTGTGATATGATGAAATGTCACATTTATGTTATGATATGATGAAATGTTACATTTATGTTATGATATGATGAAATGTTACATTTATGTTATGATATGGTGAAATGTTACATTTATGTTATGATATGATGATATGTCATATTTATGTTATGATATGATGAAATGTTACGATTATGTTATGATACCATGTTGTTTTAGATGAGCGTTAGTGTTTGGTTGTTTGTTGTTTTTCTTACTTGCTTATTTGTTTGTACTTCCTTACTGGGCTTTTAGCTCACCCCCTTACTTTCCTTCCAGGTAGCAAATAGGTTTTCTCTATGGCACGCGTGGTGACATGAGGAGTTCTTTCATCATGGGGTGTATGGCGTGGGGCAATCCTATGGACGATAAAACGATCAACGTAGAACGCCATTTAAATTATGTTTTGTTTTAAGGGACTTTTTCCTAAATTATCAGTGGGACTCTGTTATTTAACTTAATTGGTTTTTCTTTGAACTTTGCATAAAAAAAAACTATGTTTTATTTTAAACTTATGGCGCCAACTTGCATGATTTTAAATAAGTCCCCCTGAGACTTTAATAATGGACGGTATTCTTTTATAAGCTATGTTATGCGAATGTTTTGTAAGTATTAGTCTAGGGCGTTCTTTACATCCTTCTCGTTCCCCTTCAACAATTGTACTTCTCTTTTTCTCTCTATTTTTCTGTACTTTTTCTTCTAGTGATAGTCCTTCAATGGCTGCACTAAGGTGATACGGCTGGTACCCCTATTTTCCAAATTAGGGTACAAAAAACCTCATGTCTCCAATTAGAAAGCCCACCTTCTTTTCCTCCACTTAGGCCCACTTAATTGGACCACTTTTCTGCCCAAAACTCCAGCTGGCGCCATTTATGGACTCATGCCACCTGGCCACGAATTAGAAGGAAATGACACAGTTGCCTTTAATTTCCACGTCAGCAAGTGAGCTCCAGCATGCTGCAGCATGAATTTTAGCAATCTGGAAAGTTCAGCTTTTGCTTCCAAACCAAACTTCCAATTTTTCTTCTTCAATCCTTCCATGGATCGCTTGATTCCCTTTTTACACAGAAAACTAGAACAAGATTAGTTATTTAATTCCAATTTAAACCCAAAATATTGTAAGACTCCAATATTAGATCAACTAATTATATAGCTAGATAACAACTTAAAATTAACAAACAAACACCAAAATCATCACTCTTTTTATGCATAATTAAGTGTAAAAGTCAAATAAATAACTCTATATCATAGAGTTATCAATTATATAATTTTGTTTTCATTATTCCATTGAATTTATATAAAATTATCTAACAAATAATATACATTATTAGGCTTACTAAAATATGATTTAGTCAATTATATATATATATATTAATAGATATATACTATTCAATTCTACCAAGTTATATACATAATTGGAAACAAAAGGGAATTATATATGTCACTCTCAATACATGTTGGACAAAAGAAAATTGATCAAAATATTATACTGAAGAAGATATTCCCAATCAAAAAATTATTTGTGGAGTAGAGAGAAGAAGAGATCGATATATATATATGCTTAAAATGCTAAGCTATGTCTGTATATATAATTACATATATAGCCATTTTATACTAATAAGATTGATAAAAAATATCTAAATTTAGAATTCAACTTTTAGGATATCATGGCTTTATTATAAAATTAATAATGTGGTCCATACAACGCATTTCTATTGCATACATGCTGTTTTACCTTACATCATTAAAAACGAGTTGTTATAGACCTTGACTGATATACCAACTATCACAATATAAATATATATAATGGAGAACTACCTACCTTACCTAAGACTAAGTCCATACTTCTTGTACAGGCAAGCTTATTTACACGTTTTAATTATATATATTTATATATATATATATAGAGAGAGAGAGAGAGAGAGAGAGCGTGGCAAGTTAAAGTTAATCAAGTTAATCCTTATCTCTCCGAAGTCTTGGAACGTACCTAACACTTTACTAGTAATTCAATCTAATATAGTTATTTACTTTTCATTTACCGAGCACACAGAATTCTAAAACTGGAACATGTGATATATTTCTTCTTTTTTTAAAAAAAAAAAAATTCTATGACAATTTTAATTAACAATAATATGACATAAAAAAAAGGTGGGATAGCAGATCTGCGCAGCTGAAAAAAATAGTTTTGTTTCTTTTTATTAATCATATGCATAAAAAAAATTTTAGATGATTTTGAATAAATTATTTAATAAAAATGATTTATTCAATTAATAAGTATTTTTTCTCTATAAATACTAATTGCAAATATGCAAGATCAGCACACCACATGAATAATCAAAAGGCCAAATATATTTAAGTATTTTTTTATCTTTATTTTGTTTTGGTTGAGAATAATGAAAGTCGAGGTTGAAGTTGAAGTAATCTCCAAAGAGATTATCACGCCCTCATCTCCTACCCCAAGCCATCTTCGCCATTATCGGCTATCCTACCTTGACCAAATATCTCCCCAAACTTACAATCCTTTAGTCTTGTTCTATGAATTAGACGATGATTATCAAGATCATCACAATGGCTCCATCAATATCGATCAAATATCCAACAAGATTAAGAATTCTTTATCAGAGGTTTTAACTCTTTACTACCCTCTAGCCGGACGAGTCAAGAACAACCGATTCGTTGACTGTAACGACGAGGGAATTCCCTACTCAGTAGCCCGAGTCAAGTCCCCGTCTCATCTTTCCGATGCCATAAACAATCCAGCCCCTAAAGAACTCAATAAATTTCTTCCATTTATTGAACTCTCTCCATTAAACGAATTTTCCTTGGGCTTCCAACTCAACATCTTCGATCGTGGCGGTGTCGCTGTCAGCTTATGCCTATCGCACCAGCTCGGCGATGCATTATCTTGCATCATGTTCGTAAAAACTTGGGCCGCCATCGCTCGTGGAGAAGGCGATCGAGTAGCGCGTCCTGAATTTGTTTCGGCAGAATTGTTTCCACCGGTGGATGTACTCAAGTTCAATCCAAACGGCAGTATCAATAAAAATGTCATATCAAAGAGGTTTGTGTTTGAAGCCAAAACGATCGAGGCTATCAGGTTAAATTACGAGAAGAAGACACGCTTGGAAGGCGAGAGAGGACCATCACGAGTGGAGGCCTTATCTGCTTTCATATGGACCCGTTTTGTGGCTGCAAACACCAGCAACGACGTCGACAAGCTCTACTTGGCCAAATCAGAGATAGTGTACTCAGTGTGTCATCCCGTAAATCTTCGTCCAAAGCTTGATCCGCCACTGCCTGACCACTCATTCGGGAACCTTTATCGGTGGGGCTTTTCATTATACCCGATGTCATCATCATCGGTCATAGGTACTTCTTTTTCAAGCGACGAGTACGGTTGTGAGGCGGTGAGGAAAATAAGAGAAGGGATAAGACAGGTGGACAATGACTTTTTGAGAAAGGTTCAACAAGGAGAGGAAGAACAATTTGATTTCATCATGGAATATGCAAAAGAGTTGTATTTGATAGGAGGAGAGTTGAGACTTTTTAGCTTTTCCAGTCTGTGTAGGTTTCCTCTTTATGATGCTGACTTTGGTTGGGGCAAGCCACTATGGGTCAGCTCAGCTTCTTTGACTTTTAGTAATCTAGTTGCCTTAATGGACTCTAAAAATGGTAATGGAATTGAAGCATATATTGGATTGAAGGAGGATCAGATGGCTAAGCTTGAAGCTGACCAGGACTTTCTTAAAGCATGCTCTATACCTAATAATGTTTCGTGAATTACTTTGGCCATATTTTTAACAAAAAAATTTTAGGTATACATGGTAACAATCCCCATCATTTATATATACTTGTAATATGATTTATATATATACATATATTAATATTGTGTTGTCGTGTACTCTTTCGGAATTCAATCTCTGCGAGTATGAGTTTTTAAATTGATGTATTTGATTTTGTTTAAAAATGAATATAATGGTGCAGAGTCTGCAGATGTGTATGATCGATTGCACCATAGCTACTTGTTAAAAACAAATATTTCGTACCAAATTTTCCCAAAGAAATAGTTAATTAAATTCCGTCTTGTAATATATTATTGTTATTATTATTTTTGTATAGAATTCCTAGATTTTACACGTAATAACTTTCCAAAATTTTAATACTACCTACCTAACCAAGCAATTTTTATTGTTATTATTACTTTTTTTTAATGAAAATTTCTTTTTAAAGTATTTGGATATAAACAAAAAAAAATTCTTTTATAAGTAAATTAGGAATAAGAAAATTATTCTAATTTAAAAAAATAACTTCTAAAAAAAGTCTTGAAAAAAGCTACAAATCCTACCTTCTCAAAAAAAAAAAAAAAAAAAAGATCTCGTAAATTAAAAAATGATTTTTTTTTCCAAAACCCTTCCAATATTGCTTTTTTAAATCTATAAGCTTAAAGTAGCTTATAAAAAAAAGCAAAGCCAAACGGGGTACTCTTATTTAGTCTTTTTAACCAATTAGTTTTAATATCTTTAAAACATACATTGTCTTTAAATTATCAAAAAAATAGTATGCCCAATTAATTTCTAAATGCGCAAGAAAAAAAATATGAAGTGATTAAACTTTAATAATAATAATAATACACATAAAAATGAGGCTTTGGCGATTATCTAGTTTACCTAAAGTTTGAGCCCCCCCTGAAGGCTGGTTTAAAGTCAAATGCAGTGGTGCATTTTCGAAAGCTCCCACCAACTCCCTTTGGAATATTTTATGAAGGCAGACCTACCACCCACTCATTTTGACAGCAGCTAAGGAGTGGTTGTTACTGATAAAAAAAAGGAGTGGTTGTTACCGATAAAAAAAAAAGAAGTGGTTGTTACTATGCAGTTTCCAAATTTAATTGTTTTGTGTTTACTATTATTGCTTTTGACTGTAATACTTTTGCTAGAAAACCCCCACTTTTTGTATTGCCTAATATTTGAGACTCATCTGTTACGAGATCTCCCTTGCAATGAAATTGGATGTTGAACAAAAAAAAAAATAGCTTGATCCGGCCTTGCATGCATCTATCAAAATAAAATACTCTACTAGAAAAAAGGGATACAACTTCGGTTTTAAAAAGGAGAAAGACTTGGTTTTTGCTAAAATTATAACCGAAGTCGTTCCATGCGAAGTAAAAGTCTTGGAAAAGCCGAAGTGGAAAATGAACTTTCCACTTCGGTTTATAGAAAACTTTCATTCAAGGGGTCGTTGTGTGCATTGGAACCTTATTAACACTTCAGTTTATACCTATAAACCGAAGTGAAATTTTTTTATTTTAATTTCCACCGAATTTAGGAAAATTGGATATTAAATCTCATTTATATGTGATTTTTTTAAATTCATATCTTCTATTTATTTTCATTTAATTAAACATATATAAAAGTAAAAATATTTATGCACTATGAATTAAAATAAAATATTTACATAGGAAAATTTGACTATTGATGCATAAAAGTAGCTCATATAACAAAATGATACAAAGCTAAAAAAACATCATATTTTTATCATAGTATTCCCATGGATTCCCAAAATGTCTCTATTATAAATTTCTCTCTTTAATTCTCGATTGTGTTCTCCCTCTCTATCTCTCAAGCTTTCATACACCAAAAAAAAAAAAAAAAGACAGCTACTATTATCTTAATCTATACTAATTTTCGAGCATTGGATTTCAAATTTAGGGGCAAGTTATGAATCCTTTCAAGGCAAGAACTTCATTTTGGATTTCATATATAGGGGAAAAAATTGTATGGGTAAGTATATATTTGTTATATGTAGTGATGAAACTTGTTTATCTGTTTTCCTATTTCGAACAGATCTGTGTATGCCTTCGTGTTTTATTTTAATTTTTCACTATCAGGATGGATTTTCATTTTTTTCTTGGTTTTTTTTCAGGGTTTTTTCTCTGCCTCGATGAGACTTGATGGTCCTCGATAAAACCCTCATATGTTTATATTAATTGGCTACCTCGATATGCCTCGATGAGACTCGATAGTCCTCGATGGACCTCGATAAAACCCTCACACATTTAGGGAAAATGACTACCTCGATGGTCCCCGATGGACCTCGATAGAGGCATAGAACTTAATGAATGTAGTATATGCCTTGATGGGCCTCGATGGGGCTCGATGGGTTCATAAGAAATTTGTTGGGCAATCTGCCTCGATGTATCTCGATTGTACTCCATAGACCTCGATAGGTTGACATCGATAGGCCTTGACATATCTCGATAGAAATTGATTTTTTTGTTGTTTTATGTTATAGTTTTAATTTTTGACCTATTTTTTTTATACAGATTTGATAGTTTCCATATTTGTTGCATTCAATGGTATTTGAGAAATGGAAAATAGGGATTGGATTTTCAGGGATGCTGAAAATCAAATTCTGCCTTTGGAGAAAGGTGTAACGTATGAGCAACTGCTTGACCTTCTGTACAATGAGCTTGAAGTGGATAAATGTGTGTATGACTTGAAAATTGAGGTCTCGTACACATGTCTCTCAGAATCTGTCAAACCTACCGCTGTAAAAAATGATAGACATGTGCATGCATTCATTGGGTTAGCATCGAAATCTGCAGAGAAGTTGATTCCACTATGTGTGACATTGGTTAAGGAGGGAGGTATAAGAAAAGCATCGGCCTCTCCCAGCGTCTGTTTGGAAAATATATATTTGCCTCAATGGAAATGGTAAGAAAATACAACTCTAGACAAAATATTACAAATAAATATTGATTGATTAAATAAAGTGTCACAACTCTACAACTGAAAATACAAATAAACAAAAGAAGAAATAGAAGTAGAGAATAGTGAAATACAACTCTAAGCAAAATATACAAATAAAGTGAAGGGTTTGAAACAAAAGAAATAAATATTACAACTCTAAACAAAGATACAAGTAAATATAACAAGAATGATGAGAAGAGAAGCAATATAAGTAAAATAAGAACAAGAACAAAAAAAAAAGAAAACTCTCACTCACACAACCAAAGTGAAGAGTGTTGGAGATCACCAACTTGAACAAGGTTTGAAACCTTTGTCGAAAAGCTTATTTCCCCCTAACTCAAGCACTAAGGAATCTCTCATAGATTTTGGAAATGCTTTCTGGAATAATCAAGCGTCAAGGTGTTTCTAGCCAAGTGCTCTAGTGGATAGAAAAGTTGTATCTTTTAAGTGAGCAATAGGCTCCTATTTATAGAGTTTTGAGACACCCTTTGAATTCAAATTCCACCAACCCTCATGGTTGTTACCAATGATTAATAGGATGTTTATGGAATTAAAATAAAGATTTGGGAGTTACTTGTCTGTTGGAAACGTTCAAAATTGGATAAAACCAAAGTTTGGAAAATGTTGTCCGCAGCTCAGGCCGCGGCCCACGATGTATTTTTTTGCCTCTTGGGCCGCAGCCTGAAAAACTCAGGCCGCGGCCCAAGACGTTTTTTCAGCAACCAATTTTCCAAATTTTCTAAAATGTTCCAAATTCATTCCCACTTGATTTTGTAACTTCCATACACATTATGGGAGTTAAAATCACATCTTTAACAGCCATTTCACATATGGCTTTAAGAAATTCATCTCAATATTGTGTAACAACAAATCTACACAATAATGGGTAATATTTGGAAGTTACAAATTTGTGATTGAATTTGTAACACCAAATATGTTACATATTTGGATATTTGACATATATCTAAATAATGAAACTCTCTATTATATGTTACAATATGTGACACTCTTTGCCACATTTATTTAATCTAGAACAATATATTATAAAATAATATAATATTACATTATATTATATTATAAAATAATATAACATTCCCCTACTAGATTAAATAGTTATCTATTGTAACACTTATTTAATCAGTCATTATATTTTGAAATATAACATATCCCCCACTTGATTAAATAGGAACTCTCTCTTATAGGAGTCATTGCATTGGTGCATAAAATAAAGTGTTTTTCAACTTGAACTTTACTATAGTGTAATTATCACAAAATTTGTCGAAAATTTGGTTGCACTAGGCCTTGAACCATCTTTTCATGATAACAAATCGGTGATAAAACACACCATTGCGATGTTCACTTGAGACCTCTATGTCTCGCTTTGCACTGTTAATGCCCATGTGCACTTTCCATTCATGGACGGTCTTGAGAATACTCCCAATTCTCATGAGAGGTGGCACCACCCTTAGGTCTATATAGGTAGAATTCTTACAATATTTTGTTACCAAAAATACTTGTCTTAACAATACTGAATTCTATTAAAAAAACCTCTCGGTTTTAACCCTCAACTTGGTAACTCACAAGTACTCAACATCTCAAATGGGTCTTGTTTTAAGTACAACTAATATTCACTTGATTGACTTGTTGTTACCTATTGAATGTAACATTAGTTAAATAACTAGTGTTAAGATAGGTAGCCATCAATTGTGAATCTCTTTAGGGAGTTTAAGTCCCATCCCTCGAGATGATGTAGCCACTAAATCCCTCGTTAGTGGCATAGTGAAAGGATCCACAAGATTTTCACTTGTTCTCACATAAGATATTGAGATGACTCCTCTTTGAATCAATTCTCTTACATATCCATGTCTTAGACTAATGTGTCTAGACTACCCATTATACACTCCGATGTATGCTCTAGCCAATGTTTCTTGGTTATCACAATGTATCGATATAGTTGATACATTCTCTTTGATTAGGGGTATCTCTACCAACAGATCCCTTAACCATTCTGCCTCTTTGCCGGTAGCAGCTAGAGCTATAAACTCTTCTTCTATAGTGGAATGAGAGATACAAGTTTGTTTCTTGGATCCCCAAGAAATTGCACCCCCACCAAGTGTAAATACCCAACAAGTTGTGGACAAGTTGTCCCCAAGATTGGATATCCAGCTTGCATCTGTATATTCTTCTAAGATTGAAGGAAATTTAGAGAAATGAAGGCTGAGTCCTTTGGTTTTCTTGAGATAACCTAGGTCTCTTCCAATCTCCTTCCAGTGATCCATACTTGGATTACTTGTAAACCTGCTAAGTTTACTCACCGCAAATGCTATATCAGGTCTAGTACATTGGACAACGTATATTAGACTCCCTATAGCACTAGCGTACTCCAATTGAGCCACCGCTCTTCCTTCATTCTTCTCTAATTTTACACTATGATTGAATGAAGTATTGGCATCTTTAACCTTGAGATGATTAAATTTGTTTAATACTTTCTCAACATAGTGGGCTTTCCCTAACGCAAACCCCCACTATGTTTCTTTACTTTGATACCAAATATGGTGTCAACTTCTCCAAGATCTTTCATCTTGAAGGTTGATGATAAAATCTCTTCGTTTCTTTTATCCCTTTCATGCTATCACTTAGAATAAGCATGTCATCCACATATAAGAAAACAATGATCACATATCCCTTACAAGTTTTGGAATACAAACACTTGTCTCCATTGTTATGTCTAAAACCATTAGACATGATGGCTTGATCAAATTTCTCATGCCATTGCTTAGAAGCTTATTTCAATCCATATAAGGATTTTACAAGTCTACATACTTTATGTTCATATTATTGTAGGACAAACCCTTTGAGTTGTTCCATATAGACCTCCTCATTGAGGTCACCATTAAGGAATGTCGTTTTGACATGTATTTCATGAACATACAAGTTGTGTATAGAACCTACAGCGAACAAAATTCTTATAGAAGTTGTTCTTCCAATAGACGCATAGGTATAGAAATAATCGATACCCTCTTTTTACCTAAACCCTTTAGCTACTAATCTAGCTTTAAAGGTTTGGATAGTGCCATTAGTGTGGTATTTTCTCCTAAATACCCACTTACACCCAATTGTCTTAGACCCCGGTGGGAGGTCTACCAATTCCCAAGTGTTGTTAGAAAGAATGGAATCCATCTCATCATTGATGGCTTCTTTCCAAAATGCACTATCTCTTGATTGCATAGCTTCTCTATAAGTCCTAGGATCATCCTCAATAAGAAGTACAATAGGAATTTTCCTAATGACTTCCTCTCTATTTCCTTCTACCATGTAGAATGAAATTCATTGAGAATCTATCTCATCCACGACTAGACTTTTCTCCTTTTTAAGCCTTTGACTTCTTCTAAGTTCAAAGGGTTGCTTTACATTCTTTTGAGAATTCTCCTCTTGAGAATCATTTTTGGATGTAGAATCTTGAGAATTGTTTTTATATATCAAAATATCCTTTAGAAATGTTGAAACTTGAGAATTGTTGTCACATAACATGTTCTCAAAAAATTCAACTTCTCTAGATTCATTCACAATATTAGACTCTAAGTGTAATAGCCTATTATTATTGGCATAACTAACAAAAGCACACTTTCTGGCTCTTGAACCTAAATTTGTTTTATTAGGTTCATTTTTCTAGCAATATGAAAGACACCCCCACACTTTGAAGTACCCTATGTTGGGTTTTCTTCCTTTCCATAACTCATATGGAGATATCTCGTTTTCTTCATCGGTATTCGATTAAGAATGTGACAAGCGGTTAATAGCGCTTCACCCCATAAGTTGAAGTTCAACTTAGAAAACACCAACATAGAATTTATCATCTTTAGATGAGTCTTATTTTTCCTTTTGACAACACCATTGTGTTGTGGTGTATAAGGTGCGGTGCACTCATGAATTATATCATTTTCTTCACAAAATGTATTGAATTCATTAGAGAAGTACTCTCCTCCTTTATCACTTCTTAGCACCTTAATCTTTTTATTTAGTTGATTTTCAACTTCTAATTTATATAATTTAAAAGCATCAAAAGTTTCATCTTTATGCCTTAAAAGAAACACATAGGTATACCTACTAAAATCATCTATGAAAGTAAGAAAATACCTTTTACAACCTCTAGTCAAAACACCATGTGAAAATTTCTCAAGAAAATAATCACTAATTTCACTTTTAGTTGTCTAAATAATCTCAAAGTCACTTAAACAAATTTTGTGTGTTTTCTAAGAGTCTCTTTGAGATTCTTTTGAAAACATCATTTTGACATCCATTGATTTTCTCATCAAAATCAATTTGAGGATGTCAATTTTAAACACTTAAATCAAAGAAAATAAACCCTTGATGATTTATTTAAACACTTTGATTTATAATGCTTTGGTTTAACATTATCTCCTCATTGAGATTAATTTAAAACATATTATCATCTTTAACAAGAATGAATAAAATTCTCTTCAACCTTATTCACTATTGGTATAAAGATTCAAAATTGCTTCTCCAATTTTGTAATGTCACCTCATTGAGGCATTGAATATTTGAGAATTGTTGTCACTAAATAATTCTCAAATGTTTTCTCTTTTGACCACACTTTTAGACTCCAAGCCTATAGGTCAATATGTCATCCCATAATTTTGGATCCCCTTAATCCATTTTCTTGCAATAGCAAGACACATATTAAAAGATGTGACCCCTTAGGTTCATCTTTTCTTATCTTATAAGTTAAGATAAGATGATCAACACTTAATGAGAAATGTTAATTTCTCAAATAATTCACTTTATTTACCAAATAAATGGTAACTCATCACATTGCAATAATAGTGGATAAAACATATATATATTATTATCACCTTAATAATAATATTATATGGCACGCCATAATAATCATGATAATTCTCATGTAAATATCAAAATACTTTTATCTATTAACATAATTATGTCTCAAAGAAATTTCACATAATTTGTCAACATACATCCATCATATTAGCATGCATTTTGAATCTAATAATTATATTTTATGTATATCAGAAATATCATACAATAATTCACATATCCACATATTGATATATACTATTGATTCATAAAATCAATATATAGGCATGTCAAAAACTATCTAATTATCATGCTTTATAAATTCTCAAAACATAATTTTCATGTCAAATGTACGTAATACTATCTCACATATAGCATACACATAAGATTAACAATCCCTACATTATGTAGAGCTTGTCAAAAGTTAACTTCTAAGAATTACACATTAACTTTCACAAATAGATTTGTCAACTATGTTACAATGTATGTCATAGTGTATTAACATGTTAACATCTACACAATTATTCATATATCAACATTTGAAAACATGCTAATACATGAAATAAATTTCATCACTATTATATAAAATAGTGTATACAATTACACTTACCTTGCCTTACCACCTAGTTCAATTGGATCCATTAAACCTATCCAACCTCACTAGGTCTTGATTCATGATCTTGATAGTCCCACCTTCCATTGAAACAAACAAAGGGATAAGCTTTTGAATGTTTGGACAATATATATTTGCCTCAATGGAAATGGTAGGAAAAATACAACTCTAGACAAAATATTACAAATAAATATTGATTGATTAAATAAAGTGTTACAACTCTATAACTGAAAATACAAATAAACAAAAGAAGAAATAGAAGTAGAGAATAGTGAAATACAACTCTAAGCAAAATATACAAATAACGTGAAGGGTTTGAAACAAAATAAATAAAGATGACAACTCTAAACAAAGATACAAGTAAATATAACAAGAATGATGAGAAGAGAAGCAATATGAGAAAAATAAGAACAAGAACAAAACAATAAGAAAACTCTAACTCACACAACCAAAGTGAAGAGTGTTAGGGTTCACCAACTTGAACAAGGTTTGCAACCTTTGTCCAAAAGATTATTTCCCCCTAACTCAAGCACTAAGGGATCTCTCACAGATTTTCGAAATGCTTTCTGGAATAATCAAGCGTCAAGGTGTTTCTAGCCAAGTGCTCTAGTGGATAGAAAATTTGTATCTTTCAAGTGAGCAAGAGGCTCGTATTTATAGAGTTTTGAGACACCCTTTGAATTTTAAATTCCACCAACCCCCATGACTGTTACCAATAATTAATTGAATGTTTATGGAATTAAAATAGAGATTTGGGAGTTACTTGACTGTTGGAAACGTTCAAAATTGGATAAAACTGAAGTTTGGAAAATGTTGTCAGCTGCTCAGGCCGCGGCCTGAAAAACATGGGCCGCGACCCACGATGGGTTTTTTGCCTCTTGGGCCGCAGCCCAAGACATTTTTTCAGCAACTAATTTTACAAATTTTCCAAAATGCTCCAAATTCATTCCCACTTGATTTTGTAACTTCCACACACATCATGGGAGTTAAAATCACATCTCTAACAGCCATTTCACATATGGCTTTAAGAAATTCATCTCAATATTGTGTAACAACAAATCTACACAATAATGGGTAATATTTGGAAGTTACAAATTTGTGATTGAATTTGTAACACCAAATATGTTACGTATTTGGATATTTCACATATATCTAAATAATGTAACTCTCTATTATATGTTACAATATGTGACACTCTTTGTCACATTTATTCAATCTAAAACATTATATTATAAAATAATATAATATTACACTATATTATAAAATAATATAAAAACGTCAATAAAGAAGTTCGATTTGAAGAGAACATTTCTCCCAAATGTCATGGTTTCAAAGGAACTCAAAGTTAGGTTGAGACATTTGTTCCCGAGACAAATCTAGACGTAATAGTCCATGATGATATCCCTGTTAGAGATCCACCATATTTTCATGACACAGCGGAGTACGATCAATATGGCTACAATCCTTATGTCAACGACAATCCTGTTGCTAATGCAACAGATCTTGGTGGGCCAAATATTAGGACAAATTTGCCAACACAGAGTTCAAATGTTATGGTAGTTAAGGAGAGCAAAATAGAAGATCGGCAAACACCTGGAGCCAACAGTAGTCGTCCAAGTCCAAGTAAAACTGATGATAGTTTTAGATGGAGTTCTCTATTGGACTTAAGTGAAGATTGTAGAGGATGGAGTGCTCCCAAGTTTTACCAAAGAGGATATAGAGGCCTCACATGAACATCATTCCTCAACAAGCAAAGCTTTAGGAGAATTGCACCTTGGCAAGTTCTTTCAAAACAAGGTTGAATTGAAAACCAAAGCATCCACATTTGCGATGAAGAATAATTTTGAGTTTACGGTGAAGAAATCTGGGACTGATGTGTGGTACATTACCTGCAAGGATCCTGGTTGTGATTGGAGATAGAGGGGAAAGAAAAAAAATGTGATTCAGAATGTTCAACGAAGTACACACTTGCTCGCAAGAAATTTGAGAGAAGGACCACCATCAAGCATCACCGTGGGTTGTTGTCCACCTAATCAAGAGGAAATTTGCTACTGATGGTACTTGGTACATGGGAAACAATATACGGGAGGACATGAAGCACCTTTTTAGGGTCAAAATAAGCTATGATAAGACATGGAGATGCAGAGAAAAGGCCCTTATGTATGTCAGAGGGACACCTGAGGAATCATACTCCAAGTTACCTGGATACATGTGTCGGTTGGAGCATAAGAACCCAGGTACAATTAATTATTATGTAGCAGAAGATGGTCATTTCTTGTATTTGCTTCTTCTCCCTAGGTGTTTCTAGGCGTGGATTCCAGTATTGTCGTCCTATCAATTGTGTGGACGACACGTTCTTGAAGAATAAGTATGGTGGCCACATGCTCTGTGATGTTGCGTTGATTACAAGCAACCAGTTGTTTCCTATTGCGTTTGCATTGGTGGACAGTGGAACCATAACTCTTGGAATTATATCATGAGAAAATTGATGGAAGCCATAGGGGACGTTGACAACCTACCTTTTGTATTGGACAGGCATAAAAGCATTAATCATGCTTTGGAGCTTGTGCTCCCAGATGCCTATCACGGTGCATATTACCACCACATCTAAATGAACTTGGTGGCAAAATTCAAAACTGACCACTGTCAAGACATCATGAGGCGTGCAGCGTACGCATTTCGAAGAACATAATTTCACAAGTTCTTTGATAAGATTAAGGTAATTGATCCGCCCATTGCTCAATATCTTGAGGGAATTGGTTTTGAAAGATAAAGTAGCACATATTTTCTTGGAAACCGATACAATATCATGACGAGTAATGTAGAGTCCAAGAACTTTACTTAGCTAGTTAGATAGTAGTATTATAATATTTATAGCATTATCTTTGTAACTGTGGATTTTTGGTTCAGACCGGGAATTATTTGGACACTCATAGTAGTACTTATAGATTTTCTAAGTTTAATCTATAGTTTAAGAATATTAATTTTAACCTAAGGTTTGATTATATGACTGATATTAAGAATAATATTTATTATACTATAAGGTTTAGAGGAGGACCAATAGGATTTTAAGCACATGTTATGAATGGGTGATTAAGAATTAAGCATTTTGAGGATTAAATTTAACAAGGAGTAAAGTTTGAATGCTATAAGGTCAGTCAGCAGCTTTGAATACATTGAGGGCTTAGTCAAGGCTGTTTACTCCATTCAAACTTAGCTAAAAATGTGTAATTTCGTGTTTAATTAATCAGCGTGTGCCGATATATGGCAGCTATAGGGGGCGATATATCGCAGCACGTAGATACGGAAAACACGAGACGATGCACGACAGCCTCGGGCATACTGGCCCAGGCGATATATCGCCTCCTTCAGTGTATTTTGAAATGTTTTGAATTCATTTTCCTTTCAGCCATTCAACCTCTTGATAAGTCCAGCATCTTTTTGAACGAGTCTTCAGCCTCTGCTGAACGATTATTCAAATTATTTTCACCTAAAAAGCTATTATTTTTATTCAAGTAAAATCAAGATCCTTTCATTCCTAAACTCTATAAATTGGACCTAGTACCCAGCCACTATTCATCTTTTGCTCTAAGTTCAGAGGCTGCAAGTGCTAAGTGAGTGTGAGAGTATAAACACCTGGGTTTGGGAATCATAAGCTTGATCATCATAAGCTTATCTAACACTTTGGGAAGTAAGGTTTTAGAGTATTTCGGTTTGAGGTGTAGATTGGTCTTACAAGTCTTCAAGGTAACTGTAAAGAACGCCCTAAACTAATATTTACAACACATTCGCATAACACAGTTTATAAAAGAATAACATTCATTATCAAAGTCTCAGGGGGACTTATTTAAAACCATGCAAGTTGGCGCCACAAGTTTTAAAATAAAACATAGGGTTTTATGCAAAGTTCAAAGAAACCAAAAATTTAAATAACTGAGTCCCACTGATAGTTTAGGAAAGTCTCTTAAAAACAAAACATAATTTAAAAATGGCGTTCTACGTCGATCGTTTTTCGTCCAAGGATTACCCCACGCCATACACCCCATGATGAAAGAACTCCTCACGTCACCACGCGTGCCATAGAGAAATCCTATTTGCTACCTGGAAGGAAAGTAAAGGGGTGAGCTAAAAGCCCAGTAAGGAAGTACAAACAAATAAGCAAGTAAGAATACAACAAATACAAACACTAACGTTCATCTAAAACATCATGGTATATCATAACATAATCGTAACATATCATCATATCATAATATAATCGTAACATATCATCATATCATAACATAATCGTATCATATCATCATATCATAACATAAACGTGACATATCATCATATCACAAACATACAGCATACATGATGAGCATGGAACGCTAGTTGTCCATGTCACCCTATGAGATAAACAGGAGATCACTGGTCCTTGAATAACCTCGGCGCGTCCGCCCTAGGAGTCACGTCTCAATGTCCTTAGTAACTCATTCGATGTATCTGACATCGTAATATGTTTGATGTATCTAACATCGTATTCTGTTTGATGTATCTGACATCGTAACCGGTTTGATGTATCTAACATCCATACACATATCACATTCAACATATCATCACGTTATGGCATTCATAATTCATAACAATTCATTCACACAACAGTCTTACCATTCACAGCATAAAATCATAGAATCTATCTAACTTCCTTACCTCAAGTCCAAGCTAAGAATTTCACAATCTTTCAACGAGCCTATATCATAATCAAAATAACATTTCTTAGGTTCATAAAATTACTATTTTGCCCTTCCATACAACTCATGTGCGCATGGGCCATGCACTCATGATAACAGTTACACTAAACATGCAATTATCGCCAAAAAGAATAATACTCGTTTTTACCCATTTTACATGCATGATCGTTTTATAACAACCACATAGTTGAATATTAAACATAATTTTGGACGTAAAAGTGGATTTGCATGTAACATGCATACGTGGGAACATTGCGTAATAAAGACGTTTTCAAAAACGATAATTCTACATTTCTTACTTTTATTGTTTTAAAATCAATAGACATATTGCATGCTTTATTTTTCTTAAAATTTCTAAGTTGATTAAATTTCTCAAAACATTATTTATTCTATAAAATTATTTTATTTTAGCTTAAAAATAAAATATGTGACAAATTTCATTCATTAATCTCAAATTACAAAGAATTTACCAAAAAGCTTGGGTTTAATTAAAATACCTATTTTTAATATGTTTCTTTAGAAAAATAAATTTTATCATTGTGTTACATAAATGAGATGAGAAAAAAATATTTTTAAGTGTGGAAAAATATATTTCTATTTAAATTATTTAAGACTTAGTTTTATGTGACAAAATCCATATGTGACAATTAAATAACAATTTTTAACCTTTTTAAATCAAACTTTCAGCCACCATTTATTTTCTCAAAAATCACAAATAAATAGAATCTAAATATTTTTCTCAATCAAAATAAAGGAAAAATCATAACTTATCAAAATATGCATTTATACCATTAAAAATACCATTTTCAATATTACCATAACTTAGGAAAAATAATTTAATCCAAAAACTTATTCAATTCATTTTAGTGAAGCTCACTTTATATTTCCTTACAAAAATTCCAGCAACTATTTTTATCATTAAAAATCACCATAATCAATTTAAAAAGCTCATATTTTCTAAAATTCAATAAAAATTCTGTAGGTAAATAATTGAGTAAAATATCATTTTAATGGGACTTAAAATCCCCTTTTTAATTTCATAAAATTAACATAACATCAAGAACATTACTTATGCATGCAAGTCATCTTTTTATCAACTTTTACCCAACTATTTACAAAAAAAAACAGCAAGCTTAATTCCTCATGATACTCAACTTTTATCCCAAAAATCACATAAAATCATACATGTCCAAAACCTCATCATACTCTTATTATATGCATGTTTCTAATATCACCAACATATTCACATGAATTCTTTTAAAACCATTTTTTTTGCTATTTCATGAAAACCAACAAAACACTATCAATAACAATAACATATAGTAATTCATAAGCACCATATTCACATATGCCTTATATTATCCTAACATGTTTCTATCATTATTCTCATGCATCTTATAATTTATTCATTCTCAATATAACATATAGCTTATCAAAATTTCATGGATCCAAATATCAAGATTGCTAATTATCAACTTACCCATAATACATAGGTCCTAAAACATGGATCTAATATATTGAAAATCACACAACATCACACAAAAATATCAAGAACATACTTAGGTATGCCTAGGCCGAAATCTCCATGCATGCATTCATAGATTATCACCAATTCTTATGCATAGCACAATCAACATCACAACCCTTTTAAAACAAATCATACTTTCAAAATATACAGATCATATTCACCAATCCTACCAAAATCAACCATTAACATCCTCATCAAAACCTCATAGACAACTCACCAAAACCAATATAAAGGCTAAGAAAAGACCATTACCTCTCTTGATTGTAAAATCAAGAACACAATAAGATCAATACCCAAACTCCACACCCTTGTTCAAGCCTAGGGTTTTTATTGGAAAATCACCATGAGGAGAAGAAAGAACCCAAACACACACAACAATAAAACAAGTCAATAACATATTATCAATAAGAAGAGATTATACAAACAAGAAAAACAAGAGAACATACTCTAAGATGGGTTCCTCTTCACCTTCTCCTTCTTTCTTTCTTTCTTTCTTCCTCTCTCTCTCTCTCTCTCTACACGCCACTCTCTCTCTCTCTCTCTCTCTAGGTCACGGCAGCCACAAGAGCAAATGGCCCTTCTCCTCTTTCCTTTCCCCTTTATCATTATTCTCTCATAAAGCCTCACCAACACAAAATGGTAAGTTTCCTTTTCCCATTTTATTTTCTCTTAATTTCTCTTTATAAAAATGATCACATGCCTATCCCCAAAATAACTATTGTCTTCAATTTTTGATTTTTATTACTTAAAAGAAATAATTCCTTTCCCACTAGGTTCACACGCCCAAACACTCTATTTCCCTTTTCTTTTCCTTTTTTTTTTTTATAAATTAACTCAAATAAAATCTAAAATAAGGAAACATAAAGTGTGTAGAAAATCTACACATGTGTACCATGCTACCATGCACTAGCACACACTAAATCACTAGGGTGCATTACTATCTATCATACACCTTAGTGCATTCCACCATAGCTCACATAATTACCTCAATTGTCACACTTAATTAAAATGTAACACTAATAGTAAAATAACATGTTACACAATTATTCACTTATTAAATTAATCAACCAAACAATTCTAACAATTAAATAAAATAATAAACAATCAAATAAAACAAATAATCATCCAAATAAAAATAACAACACTTAAATAAAACAATTCATCACACTTAACATTTAAATAAAATAAATCACAAAAATTTTAAATAATCTAAAAATTTTTTTTTGGTGCACTACAATATACCCTCCTTAAAAGGAATTTCGTCCCGAAATTCTTTCTTACCAAATAACTCAGGGTATCTTGCTTTCATGTCATCCTCCAACTCCCATGTTGCTTCTCGTTCCGTACTATTCTTCCACAGGACCTTGACTAGTGGAATCCTTTTGGATCTTAGCTCCTTGATTCCCTTTTCTATAATGCGCTCAGGCTGTTCATCATAACTCAAGTCTTGCTTCAGCTGTAACGACTCGTAACTCAACACATGAGAGGGGTCTGACACATACTTACGCAACATCGAGATGTGAAAGACGTTATGCATTTCAGCTAATGCTGGGGGCAGTGCCAAACGGTATGCAACTTGCCCTATCCTGTCCAATATCTCAAATGGACCGATATATCTAGGGCTTAACTTCCCTTTCTTTCCAAAACGCATCACACCTTTCATCGGCGAGATTTTCAAGAAAACAAACTCGCCTACTGAAAACTCGATGTCCCTTCTCTTGAGGTCAGCGTAGCTCTTTTGCCTACTCTGCGCAGTAAGCATCCTTTGGCGTATCTTCTCAATTGCCTCACTAGCCTCACTAACTGCTTCAGGCCCTAAAATATGTTTCTCCCCAACTTCATCCAAGTGCAAAGGAGATCTACATTTATGCCCATAAAGCATCTCATAGGGAGCCATCCCTATGGTAGATTGGTAACTGTTGTTATACGAGAACTCCATTAGAGGTAGACATCGGTTCCAAGACTCTGAAAAGTCCAATGCACAGCACCTCAACATGTCTTCTAATATCTGTATAGTCCTCTCAGACTGGCCATCAGTCTGAGGATGAAAAGCAGTGCTGAACTTCAGTCTTGATCCCATAGCTCTCTGTAGCCCTTTCCAAAAGTTCGATGTGAAAACTGACCCTCGATAAGAAATTATCGACTTTGGCACCCCATGAAGTCTCACTATTTCACTAACATACAAGTCAGCATATTGATCCGTCGAGTATGTGGTCTTAACTGGCAGAAAATGAGCAGATTTAGTGAGTCTATCTACTATCACCCACACTGAGTCATGCTGCTTGATAGTTCTAGGCAACCCTACCACAAAATCCATCGTGATATCCTCCCATTTCCATTCAGGAAGATAGAGCGGTTGAAGCAACCCTGCTGGTCTCTGGTGTTCCGCTTTGACTTGCTGGCATGTCAAAAATCTAGCAACAAACTCAGCAATGTCCCTCTTCATCCCATGCCACCAATATAGTGCCTTGAGGTCTTGGTACATTTTCGTGGACCCTGGGTGCAAGGAATAAGGCGTTGTGTGTGCTTCTTTCATGATAATTTCCTTAATTTCAGCACTGTCAGGTACACAAATCCTATCCTTGAATCTTAGCAATCCACCATTAGACACCGTGAAATTGCTGCTGCCACCTTCTTGTACCAAAGCCTCTTGTTTCACCAAGGCTTCATCCAATTTCTCTCCTTCTCGGATTTGTTCTAGTAAAGAGGATTGCAATGTGAGGTTTGCCAAACTTCCTGTCACAATTTCAATCCTAGCATTTATGATCTCCTTCTGAAGAGGTATCTCTATCGCATGCAGCGCTGAGACACTCCCATGTCCCCGCCTACTCAAAGCATCGGCAACTACGTTTGCCTTGCCTGGGTGGTATAGAATCTCGCAATCATAATCCTTTACTAATTCCAACCACCTTCGCTGCCTCATGTTTAGTTCCTTTTGTGTGAAAAATTATTTCAGACTTTTGTGGTCGGTGTATATCTCACACCTATCTCCGTACAGGTGATGTCTCCATATCTTGAGCGCGAATACTACAGCTGCCAATTCAAGGTCATGAGTGGGATACCGCTGCTCATAATCCTTGAGTTGTCTGGAAGCATAAGCTACCACCTTCCCTTCTTGCATCAACACGCATCCCAAACCGTTCTTTGACGCATCACAGTATACCACAAATTTTCCGCCCTCAGTGGGAACACAAAGGATAGGCGCGGAAATCAACTTATCCTTCATGGTCTGAAAACTCTCTTCACATTTTTCTATCCATGCGAACTTCTGATGTTTCCGGGTTAAGTTAGTCAACGGGGTAGCGATCTTCGAGAAACCCTCGACAAACTTTCTATAATAACCTGCCAACCCTAAGAAACTCTGAACTTCTGAGGCATTCTTTGGCTGGGGCCAGTCTCTAATGGCCTCGATCTTTGATGGGTCTACTACAATCCCATCCTTGGAGACTATGTGCCCTAAGAAGGTTACCTGTTCCAGCCAAAATTCGCATTTAGAGAACTTGGCGTACAACCGATGTTCCCGCAATCTGTTTAGAGTCAATCTCAAATGCTCTTTGTGCTCCTCCTTGGTCTTTGAGTAAATGAGGATATCATCAATGAACACTACTACAAACTTGTCCAAGAAATCCATAAATACCATATTCATCATATCCATAAAGGCTGCTGGGGCGTTGGTGAGTCCAAAGGACATCACTAAGAATTCGTAGTGTCCATAGCGAGTTCTGAAGGCCGTTTTTGGTATGTCTCCCTCTTTCACTTTCAACTGATGGTACCCAGACCGCAGATCAATCTTTGAGAACACTGAAGCCCCTTGTAGCTTATCAAAAAGGTCGTCTATCCTAGGCAAAGGATACTTATTCTTAATGGTGACCTTATTGAGCTCTCGATAATCAATGCACATCCTCATACTCTCGTCCTTCTTCTTCACAAATAGGACTGGTGCTCCCCATGGCGAATGGCTAGGTCTTATGAACCCTTTGTCCAACAACTCTTGTAGTTGGTTCTTAAGTTCCTTTAACTCTACTGGTGCCATTCGATAGGGTGCCTTAGATATCGGTGCAGTTTCAGGTGCAAGCTCGATTACAAACTCGATCTCTCTGTCCGGGGGTAGTCCTGGTAATTCCTCGGGAAACACCTTCGGGAACTCGCAAACAATATGAACATTTTCTGGCTTTAGTTCTGACTCCTTAGACTAATCCACTACACTGGCAAGGAATGCCGAACATCCATGTTGCATCATATTCTGTGCTTCCAGTGCAGATATTATGGGTGTTCGAAGGCCTGCTACTTCACCTTTAAAGGAGAAAACCTCTCCTTCCTTTGGCCTGAACTCTACGATCTTCTTTCGACAGTCTATCGTAGCCCCATGCTTGGATAACCAATCCATGCCGAGTATGACATCATAATCCAGTATACTCAGTTCTATGAGATCTGCTGGGCACTCTCTACCTTCTACCATTACAGGTGTTGACAGTAACCACTTATTTGACAACATCATATCTCCCGATGGCAACAACGTACTAAAGTTATGTGCAAACATCTTACAAGGCATATTCAGTCTATCAATCACATTCATGGAAACATAGGAATGAGTTGCTCCAGAATCAATTAAGACTCTACACATTGTACCAGATATAGGGAGCTGACCTGTAACCACGGTGTTGCTATTGGCCGCTTCGTTCTGAGTTAAGGCGAAGACTCTTGCTGGCACCAGATTGTTATTGTTATTCTGTCCCGCCTTCCATTGTGGGTAATTCTTCCGCAAGTGTCCTGCCTGGCCGCACTTGAAGCATTTGTTGGTACCGGCCTGACACTCTCCTGGGTGTTTCCTTGTGCATTTAGGGCAGGTAGGATGCTCAACTCGGTTGCCTTGTTGGTTCCCACGGTTCCGGTAATTGAAGCGGTTATTGCGGTTACTATGGTTATGAGAGTTGTGGTTGCTGCTGTTCGGGACTGGAGGTCTAGGCCTTTTATCAACCCCACTATTCTGTCCTTCGATAGCCTTTCTCTTATTGCTCTCATGGAAGTTCTTGTTGCGGTGGCTCTCTCTTCTAGCGGCATTATCCTTCCATATTCGATCCTCCAAATATTCAGCCTCAAGAGCTCTATCCAATACTTCTGCATAACTAGCCACCTCAGCGCTGGTCATCCTAACATCCCTTGCTATCATCGGTTTGAGTCCCTTTACAAACCTCTGAACTCGCATTGCATCAGTCGGCACCACTTCAGGGGCAAATTTGGCCAATCGATCGAACTTCTGTGCATAGTCGGTGACCGAAAGGCTCCCTTGAACCAGAGTTATAAATTCATCAACCTTAGTTGCTAGCACCGCTGGACTATAATACTTCTTACTGAATGCCTGGACAAACTGCGCCCAAGTCATGGTATTTGGATCATGGGTCTGTTTAGTCACGTCCCACCAAATACGTGCATCCATCTTAAGTAGATAAGCTGCGCAGGAAACAATTTGGCGATCATCTAACTCCATATGATCAAAAATAGCCTCAACAGACCTTAGCCAATCTTCTGCCACCATTGGATCAACTTTCCCTTCAAACGTCGGTGGGGCTTGTTTCCTGAAGCGTTCATATACTGGTTCAAACCCATAGGCTACAGGTTGTGGTGCAGGTGGTGGTACTGGTGGCTGCGGTTGTGCCACTGGTACTTGAGGTATAGGGTGCATTTGAGATGTCTGTGGTGCTTGTCTAGCTTGCGCTAGCTCCTCATCTCTTAGTCTCAACTCTTCTCTTAACCCTGCCACCTCTGCAGCCAGGTCCACAGTTGGCGCTGCTGGAGCTGCAGGTTGAACAGTTGGCACTTCAACATCAGGGATGGCCGTAGTTTCAGATCTTGTGGAGGTACCCTTTCCTCTGCCTCTACCTCTTCCCCTTCCTCCTGTTCCTTTGGTTGACATGATGAAGTTCTAAGGCAATCACAGGAAAAATCATAAGGAAGGAACTTTGCATATCGATGGATATTTGTAAATCATGCATTCACATCACACTATTAAATTTGCAATAAAATATCCATAGCATTCAAAAATGTTTAAAGTATTCCAAAATTAAACAATCCCAAAAAGTGTTTAATTAATCCAAAACATATTTCCTTAAAGTTTTAGAAAAAAAAATTATTATTGATCCATCTTATTTATTGGCATCCCCATGCGACGATCATGAAGTGGACTCTAGTCCTCGATGGTGCACTCGTCCCCTGAATCATAGTTGAAAATGTCCTCCGGAATGTGGTAGTAGTCAGGCGCACTTGCCATAATCTCCATCCTCGGGGTCGGACGCGGTATAGCACACAGTACTTCTTCCACGTCATATATCGACTCTAAACGCTCCTCTATTTCGCCATCATCTGTCATTACTAATACCAACTCCTGATGATCTAGCTCGTAACTTACCAAAAAGTCGCGAATCGTAAACTCCATAGTGCTAAACTCCATGTCATCTATCACAACGTTATTCCATGATTGATTTAACTGTAAAAGAGCCTCTGGGTACATTGACAACGCATCACTCATTACCCAGTATTGTTCTATGGGCCAAAGCAAGGCTCCTCTCTTATTCATCATTCTTTGTATACGTTCGCAAACCTCCTTCGTCGTCTTTAAGACCGCTACCTTCCAATCGTAGTAGTCTTCGTCAAGCTCAACTTTAGGAATTGCACGGATCTCCTTAATCAATTGTTTCTTTGTTGTTCTTAACACAGGAGGCATATTTACTACAGCAGTTAACAATAGAAAAAGAATTAAATAAAATAGAAACAAGCAATAACACATAAGCAAATACTTACGACGTGGTGAAGTGAGATTTTCCCATCTTTAGCGTGTATGGGGGGGGGGGGGTCCTTGGAAAACATGGACGACCGTCTCTAATACCATTTGTAAAGAACGCCCTAAACTAATATTTACAACACATTCGCATAACATAGTTTATAAAAGAATAACATTCATTATCAAAGTCTCAGGGGGACTTATTTAAAACCATGCAAGTTGGTGCCACAAGTTTTAAAATAAAACATAGGTTTTTATGCAAAGTTCAAAGAAACCAAAATTTTAAATAACTGAGTCCCACTGATAGTTTAGGAAAGTCTCTTAAAAACAAAACATAATTTAAAAATGGCGTTCTACGTCGATCGTTTTTCGTCCATAGGATTACCCCACGCCATACACCCCATGATGAAAGAACTCCTCACGTCACCACGCGTGCCATAGAGAAATCCTATTTGCTACCTGGAAGGAAAGTAAGGGGGTTAGCTAAAAGCCCAGTAAGAAAGTACAAACAAATAAGCAAGTAAGAATACAACAAATACAAACACTAATGTTCATCTAAAACATCATGGTATATCATAACATAATCGTAACATATCATCATATCATAATATAATCGTAACATATCATCATATCATAACATAATCGTAACATATCATCATATCATAACATAAACGTGACATATCATCATATCACAAACTTACAACATACATGATGAGCATGGAACGCTAGTTGTCCATGTCACCCTATGAGGTAAACAGGAGATCACTGGTCCTTGAATAACCTCGGCGGGTCCGCCCTAGGAGTCACGTCTCAATGTCCTTAGTAACTCGTTCGATGTATCTGACATCGTAATCTGTTTGATGTATCTAACATCGTATTCTGTTTGATGTATCTGACATATGTGATGCCCCACATCACTATGGCTGCTTCTGGAATGACGACTGACCCTACAAACCAAGACAAGTCTTTTCAGCATGCTTTGTCCTCACTCGCACACTTCTTGGGAAAACTTCCCAGGAGGTCACCCATCCCTAGATTACCCCAGGTCAAGCACGCTTAACCATGGAGTTCTCAAGTGATGGGCTACCGAAAAGAAGATGCACCTTCCTGATATAGGTAGTACCCATCAATCCATTTAATCCCTCTTCAACTGTGTAGTCCCATACCTACACAGTCTTAGAATCATTACACTTGACCTTCCCCAGGCGGTGTGGGATTGCACAGCTTACCCGGTCTTTCCCCTTACGGATCACGGGATTCTGACTGTCACAGTAACCCAAAACTCTAGTTCAATTCTGTATTTGTTCTTTTAATTTCTCATAATCTTCTACTCAGCCTCTAACCTTAATCTTTATTTTGGTTAGGAAATCTAAGTTCTTGAGCACATAAGTTTTGGTAAGTATGTTTCTCAAAGGTTTAGTCATTCCATTCCATCCATTCTTTTCATTACTTTTTCTTCAATCTACTCACCCTGTTATATATGGTTATAGGAGTGTTCCAAAAGTCCCAACGCTGTCCTCTTATCCCGGTAACTTTGGTAAGGAAAATAGGATAGAATCTATATGTTTTATGCTTATGTTATCTTATGTTTTATGTTATGAAATATCTTATGAAATATGTTATGAATATGTATGTTTGTAGGCTTGGGCATATGACCCATATGACTAATAAGACCCCAAATAGATTATGGGCATATGACCTACTTAGCTAGTAGGACCCCACTAATCTCATGGGCATATGACTTGTTTAGTCTATGGGACCCCAAGTAATAATGGCCATTATAGTATGTGTATGTATTAAGTGTTATGTTATGTCTTTATGTTTCTTATGAAATTTATATACATGATGTATGTGTTAGATTTTCCTTGCTGGGCATTAGGCTCATTCCTTTTTGTTTTATGTGTAGGAAAATAGCTTTAGTGGCGGTAATGTTCGTGGGTGCTTGGGATTGTGTATCGATGGTGAATGGATTCAAGGAGTCGAGAGTTCGATTTCGAGGATGTAGTGTTTTATTTATGGGTTTATGTGTAATTTTTTCGCACTTTCTATGTAACTCCTTTATTTTAAATTATGTTATGCTTTTAAGACAATGGGATCCCATATCCTTCTTGATATTTTGTAAGTAACTCTTATTTTTACAAGTTACCGAATAAAATTATGGTATTTTCGCAAATGTAAGTTTTAGTAAGAATTTGTATGTATAGTTTCGTTAATGGTCCAAGAGTCTAGAGTAGTTGGGTCATTACAGTTGGTATCAGAGAAATGGTTCCTTCGCATGAAGTTCTCCTCGATACACACACTCAAAAGCTCCGAATCTGACCGCCAAGTAAGTATTTAAGTTATAGTTATTTTGCTTATGTATAGCTAACGATTTTTAGTGTTTATGTTTTCAGTTAAGTATGAACGGAGCTTTAACCTATGAAGATATCCGAGCCATTAAGGCTTTAAAGAGAATAAGGGAACCAAGGAACACCGTAGGAACACTAGAGAAAATCACTCAGAGATTGATCTTGTCCCACAAAGAGATAGGTCACCTTCAAGAGTCTAAGCAAATCATGATGAGAGTTGCAGAACAATATGTCCTAGTAATTAGGCTTTTTAAAGATTTTCCTTCAGTAATTTCACCTTTAGAAGAAATATGGGAGACTATAAATAATGATGATGACTTACAAGTAGCCCTAAGATATTACTCTCTCATACTTAAGTTCACCTATGATTTAGAGTTTCAATTCACTAATGAGCAACAACATAGGATCTTCTTGGATCTTCCCCGAGGAAATTTTAAGGCTCAAGACAATGATGATTATGAGGAGATAGATGACGATATGCTAGATGAAGGATCGGATGTAGAAGATCCCGATTTTTAGAATAGTTAGTTTTTCATTGTTTGTTTTATTTCTTTCTTTATTTTATGATTGTAATAAGTGAAAACCATTTTTCCAAATGAATAACATGCTATTTTATTATCATGTATGAGATTGAATTTTTTTCGCAATCATAATAAGTAATAAATAAAATGAATAATGACTAAGTTCGGTGAGGGTGGATACAAATCAATGAACCAAGTTTCCTTATTGAGAGTTAGGGGGCCATAGTACTGGGAACGATTTTACTGATCCCAGCCCTCCCTCAATATGGTTAACTTTGGAACAAAGATAAGTTTCGAGCCTGAGAATTAAGTCATATAGGATGATTAGAAACACACTTAGAAAATAAAGATGACTTGTTTTCACTACAACAATATTGAGTATATATTACATTAAAGAATAGCATATTTTTAAAATTGCTATTATTAATGGGGGATTAAAATTAACACGGAACTGATGAATAGTGATGAATAGTGGGGATTAAAATTTTTGGCACCATATGACTAAAATCCCAGGCGGCAAAATGAATTTATGCCAACATTCCCTTTCTCTCAGATTTTCTCAAGCCTTTCTCTCAGCCTCAATCTCTCACTCACGAAGTCTCTCCGCCCTCACGAAGTCTCTCCGCCCTCACGAAGTCTCTCCGCCCTCACCGAAGTCTCTGCCTCACGAAGACAACTTTCCAGAGTCGCGTCTCTCTGCCTCTCCGTCTGGACAGTTGTTGTGCTCACCGATCGCCTCAGTGACGAGGAGTCTCTTTCACTATCTTCCGATCGTGGCTGGTATTGCTCTGCTATTAGTCAATCGTTGTTAGATTTTCTTATAAAGTTCATTTAAAAAAAAAACTGGAGCTTTCCATTTCTAAAGTGAGAGTAAAACTCATTATTTCTGACTAACAAACTTGTAATTAGGTACTTCTTAAGTCTTTCTTATATAAAAGATTGGCCTGTCTGATTCTGCTTGCAGATTTTCTTATCTCATTCTTCAAATTTTTTTTTTGCCCATCCCCAGATTGCACCTTTTGATATTGAGTTTTCAGTGACACACAAGGAACTTGACTTCTCTCATTTGCTGGTTAGTTCCTCCAGAGCTAAACCTTTTGATGCTATTCTTAACTAAAAATTTCATATAATGGAAGGAAGGTCTCAATTGTTGTTGAACTGTATTTCCAGGATCATTTAAGACGGCTACTTAGAGGTCAAGCCTCTCTATTTGATTGGTCTAGATCTTCTTCCCTGGCGAGGACCTTATCACCCAGAGTTTTGGAAAGTCAAATAGATGCTAAGAAGGTTTGTGATTCACTTGCAACTATTTATGCTGTTATTATTTTTTAGTGTGTAATACGTATATACATACAAGTATATAATTTTTTTTAAATTCTTAAATTTCTTTAGAACTCTGTTTAGTTCTTAGTTCAGCAAGCTCTTGAATATTTTTTTGCTGATGATATCAGCTTTGATGCTTTAAGGGAAGAATAAATGATAACCTTGTGGAGATGAACAAATTACATGAGAGAAATCTATGAGATACATAGACTAGTGCATGGAAGTTTATGACAATAGAGTTGAACCATTTTGAAATGCCTGAAAGTTCAAGTGTTTACAATTTCAAGCCCCTAGTTATTCATCGAGTAGTATTGAATCTGTAAGTATATTTGGTTTAAACTGAAATTACTCAACTCAATACACCAAACAAATTCAATAGCTTCTTTTTCTTTTTCTTTTTTAATAATGAAACAGTGCCATCAAATTGTTTGGGAAAAAGAAAATCGATTAAGTTTCTTAGTCATTAATGCAAAATACCTGATCACTGTCAAAGAGAGCATCCCAGTTTTTGGCCTCTAGAAGTTTCCGGGTGTCAGAGTAGCTCAAGGAAATCTGGTAGTTCAGGTCCCCAAGCCATATGATCCGACTACAATCGTTTTCCAACAGACATATCAGATAAATATCTGTTACTTGAGACTAGCTTAAGTGGTTGAGTGTGTGAGTGAAAGGGTTCTAATCCCGTAGTATAAAAAGAAAAATCAGATAAAATTCTGTTCAAGTTTTCAATCAACTATTATAGAGGGCATTGTTGTCTGTAATAGATCCATTAGTTGTTTGTCTGAACTGGAGATCTCACTAATCTTGTCACTCAACCCCTCAACCAATCCCAACAAGTTTTCTCTTTCTGATGATAACTTAGTGACATCTTCAAGTAAGTTTCTTCTCTCACTCTTGAGCTCTTCAATCAAAGCATCTGACTCTTTAGTTCATGCCCTTTACAGGCTAATGGAATGCTAGCGTATTTTGTGACACTGACCACCTATTTTGGCCTTTGGTGGTAAGAAACTTTTCCATGATGGCTTACCAGTCAAGTTGAAATAGCTTTTAGAGCCTGAAGTTATTATAGTATTACTCAGTTGTGTAGCATCTTTTTCATTTAAAACCGATGTCTTAGGTTTTATTCATCTTATTTTGTTTTTCAGACTTCACCTTCTGAATTATTGCAGTGATCACTAATTCACTATGATTAATGTGCATCATTATTCATTACAATGTTATTAATTAATTTGTCTGTTTTACTCTTATTTACAAATTCTTTGTGAAATGTTGGAATTTATTAGCTGATGAGATATTCTGAAATTTCATAATGTTCCAAGTGAAATATTTCTTTGTTTTAAGTTAAAGGACAGTGCTGCCGGTTAATTACTATTTTGAAAGTTAGATGCTTATATTGTTCAATTTGGGATTGATATAAGCAATGTGCTATATTATATCTTGGTACTTTTTTTTGGCTGTCTTCAGGTTTGGCATATTCAATCCTTCAACTGTTTATGATCATTTGGGAGAAATATATTCTGCCCTTATTTTCGGAAGCTTGGTTTTTTGCATTTTATTATACATAAAAGTAAGGATTTTGAATTGTTATGTAATACAATTGTTGTTCCCCTTTCACAAATATGAACTTAGAGATACATTTTTGAGACTCTTTCTTTCTGTTTTAAGGGCCATGTGGCACCGTCTTCCACTGATTCTAGCTCGTCTGGGAACATCATAATTGATTTCTATTGGGTAAGTGTGATTCTTCTGGGATTTCTGCTTTTCTTGTTTATTAAATTTGGGATGTGGTAAATTAGAAAAAAACTGTAATGAGATAAGGTTGTGAAGGTACATGTAAATTTAGGATTGTCGACTAGGTTTTTGGAGTGTGACATTCTTTGTAAGGATAATTCACCTATCAGTTGTTCTTAAGTCTTATTCAAGGGCTTTGTGCTATCACATGTAAATACTATTAGAAATCACAATAGTTCTCTGCTTGATTTCTTCTTCTTTTTTATTTATCTAGTTTTTTAATTTAAATAATCATAATAATAAAATTAGCACAAGTCTTGGCACCACTTGTCAACTGTCAAAGGACTTTGAGTGGATTTTTGGTGGTGGTGGTTGTTACTTGTTTCTGTTAGTTTTTTGTTGTTGTCATTTTTACTATTTCAATTTTGCTAGAGAGTATGTGCTTTGTAGCAGCTTAAACTCTGCTGGGTTACTAAGTGTATGCGGTCATTATTGAAATTTTCCCAAACCATAACTTTTGAATATCCTTTCGAATTTCGATTGTCTTTTTGCAGGGTATGGAACTCTATCCTCGCATTGGTAAAAACTTCGACATTAAAGTTTTTACAAATTGCAGATTTGGAATGATGTCTTGGGCAGTTCTAGCTGTAACCTATTGCATAAAGCAGGTAGCGTCTATGGGATAGTTGTGAATTATGCCTAATTATGTCAGTAATTCAGCATCACTTTGTTTATGTCCATGGTGTTGGTTGATGTGCCAGTTGCAATATGAATTGCATTTTAGGTTTGAAACTTGGCTCGCTTACAATTTGAAATATGTGGCAGCAGTGTAGCCATTTGATTGTGTGAACTTAGACTGTTAAAATTTTATTAACGAATCTGAGTTGCTTTGCCACAAAATCTCTACAATCCATTTCCAGCGGCCAATCATTTTCCCTCTTGTTCAAGGATTGTTTCTCTGTATAATTCATTTGAACAAAAAGAACACTTAATCTTACTTTACTGTGTGCCCGTGCAGCTGGCCTGGTGGTTATTTCTTACCTCTAAATCAGACCCGACCTTCCTGTTTTACACTTCTACAACAGATTGCTTTGTGGACACACTCTTTAGCTCTTTTGCTAGTATTTAACGTCTATCTTTTTTCTTTTTACCAGTATGAAGTGAACGGCAAAGTGGCTGATTCAATGCTTGTTAATACCATATTGATGCTGGTGTATGTTACTAAGTTTTTTTGGTGGGAAGCTGGATACTGGAGCACAATGGATATTGCACATGATCGAGGTTCTACATCCTTTTATTTTAACTTTCCATCCTTGTTATCCATTATTTTATTAAACATCATTTTGGCAATAATCTTCTGGATGGTTTGATATTTTGGAACATGTACAAATATAGATGTCTTATTATTTTTTTGAATGCATACTAAGCATAACTTATATTTATGAATTAAGTGAGATAGAAATAAGATAACTCATCTTCTATGAAGTCATCATCATTAAAGTCTCTTACTTTCGTTACCATTCGAAGATTATAGTTACTTCCCCTTTAACCTTTTCCATCTATTGCTGTATTTGATCCCAATTACTTGGATTGGCTACCATGACGTTGCAAATTCTTGGCCTTAATTTTAGCAGATAAATTGTTTCTACTACCTAATTTTTCACTGTGATTAGAAGAGACCAAATAATTATTAAACAAATGTTCTTGTAGTGCTGAATTTATCTATTGCTTCTTTCCCGTTCTTTTGGTTTGTTCATACTTTCTCTCATTTGGATCATTGTACCTATCATTTTGACAGCTGGTTTTTATATTTGCTGGGGATGCCTTGTATGGGTGCCTTCTATATATACTTCTCCTGGCATGTACTTGGTCAATCATCCCGTACACCTTGGAACTCAGGTATAAAGTTTTCTATTCTAAGTTTATTTGGTCAATAAAATGTAATATTACTGCTTTCGTTCAGGAACAGTTCCAAAATGTTTTTCAACCTTTTCAAAATGTGAACACTTTTCTGCATTACTAGAGAGTAGGAAACTATAGCAATGGCTATGTAGATACCTTGGTGGGATTCAAACTTTAGACCTTATGGAAGCAAACCACATGTCTTCCCATTTGAGCTAACTCCCCTTGGTATACACCAGTAATATTATTATTAGCTTGTAAAAGCTATATATTGGCAATTTGATTCTAGATTTGAGTTAGAAGCTGCAAATCTATTCTACCAGCCAAATGCAAAAGTTGAATGCTTGTAACTTTGTTTGTAAGCTGCCAAGCCCATGAGATGAGCGTAGACTTGATTTTTTTTGCAACCAACCATACTTTCTTTTCTGTCCTATTTCCCCATTGTCCCTGTTAAATTAATTCTTAATTTTAGTTGTCTACTTTGCTTTGTCACAGTTGGCACTCTACATCCTAGTAGCAGGCATTCTTTGCATATACATCAACTACGACTGTGATAGGCAAAGGCAAGAGTTTCGCAGAACAAATGGCAAAGCTTTGGTTTGGGGTAAAGCTCCATCAAAGGTATATGGTTCTCTGAAACTCGTTATTTGGTTCTCATTATACATACAATTTTCTGTATATCTGCTGCTAAATCCTGCATAATTCTTCCCTTTCTGTTTCATAGATAACTGCCACTTACACTACCACAACTGGGGAAACAAAAAGCAGCATTCTTTTAACTTCGGGATGGTACGTTTTCAGGCTCTGCCATGTAAATCTGAACTAACTGGATTTTTTTTTCTTCTTGGTTATGAATGCGGGGGGTTCATAACCAAGAAGAAATATTAGCTAATCCAAGTAAGTAATTTTAGTTGTTCCATGTAAATATAACTGCCACTTGTGCAATATTAGCTTTCATTCATAACCACTATGTCCCAGAAATATTAGCTGCATTTTTCTGGACTGTTCCAGCTCTTTTTAACCACGTAAGTAATTTTCCTTCTGGGGTTTAGATTTGTTTATGTTGTTAGAAGTTATGTTTGAATTGAATCACTTTTGTCCTGCAGGCTTTACCCTACTTTTATGTGGTGTTTCTTACAATCCTTCTCCTCGACCGGGCGAAAAGGGATGATGATCGGTGCCGATCCAAGTAAGCAAACACAATCTCATCATTTGTTTATGAAAAATTATATGTCCCTTAAAAATTGCAAAGGTAAACCTTCCAAATTTAGTTTTTCAAATAGATCCCGAAGTTGAGGTAATTCATTAGTTAAAACTTACCTTACGAGTGCTACTAGTTTATTTGCTTGTATGGGAGAGACAAACTCTGATCATGTTAGTGGTTTCTGGTCCAACAGGTGTAGACAATTTACAAACCGATACCAGTGTAGAGAAAAATAAATAAGTAGACGAAATGAATAATGGTTTGCGCGTTTTCATACAGATAAAGGCATAAAATCTTGACATGTGATTGTTATTGTAGGTATGGAAAATACTGGAAATCGTACTGCGAGAAGGTTTGGTACAGGGTCATCCCCAGAATTTACTGAGAAAATGTTGCACAAGTGTTTGTTCTATGTTGAGAATGGCATGTATATTCAGCCTTTCCAAATTAAATGATGGCAGGCTGGCATCATGTTGTTGTTATTGTTGTTTTTGTAATGGTCAACTTTATGGATGTTGTATTTCTCTCATCTTCAATGACCAAAAACTTTTCTTGTTTAGGAAAATTACTATAAAGTTTTGTTTCTATTTTTCATTTTTGAAGTAAAAATTGTTCAAGATTATAAAACTTTATTATGTTATGCTTTCAAACTTAAGTTAGAACTAAGATCTCATGAAGTAGACACATTTATGGTTTGAATTAGTTATTGTTTAATGTAATACTTATGGTTTATCAATCTATTGAGAATTACATTTTATGATTAATTTTGAATTTTTTTTTATCAAAATACAATAATGAAAATCTTTTAATTAAAAAAAAACCATATAAGTATACTTATCAAAATAAAATTTAAAATTTTATTACTATATGTTATGATTTAAAAGCATATTATAAGCGTAAAAAATCGTTATGGTTTATATAATATAACAAACTAAAAATGTTATCAAAATAATCAAATGTAACAGTTGAAAAGTGTTATGAAAAAAATACAAGATTAAACTTCAAATTTATAATCAAAAACTCTATCTAAATGTTATTATTTGAATATTATAGCATCTAAAAATGTGTTATTGAATAGTTTAAGATAACACCGAACATAACATTCAAAAAATGTTATAGAAAAGACTGGACTTTTAATAACATGGGCTACGTTAGCATTTTCAGAAGTGCTATCAATAGTCCCAGATAGCACTTTTTAAGTGTTATGAATACTGTTTTTTCTTGTAGTGTTTTCTAAGTATAGAAACCCACTCTAATAATAAATAAAGACCTATATAATTTTTTCATAAGAAGTCATAATAAATAGGTCCGAGATATGTTTGTTTTAGAATAAGTTTTGCCTTAGAGCCTATTAGGGTAAGTTCTAACATGTTCTCGACTGTTAGAACTTTGTTGAAGAAGTCGCTCCGAAGATCTGCACGCACCAACAGAAATGCCTCCAACGCCGTCCCAACAACCAATGAAGCCCCTCCAGTTCGCAGAAGAGGAGTGCGTGCTACTTCTAGCCGCAACGCGCCGACACTACAAGCTGACAACACTGCGGAGATCGCCAGACTGCTATAGCAAGTCGAGGAACTTTTGTAGCAACAACGCCAACAGGCTCAAACTCAGCCTCAGCCTCCGCCGCAGCCGCAGAAGAAGCCACAGCAAATGGCCCCAGCACCCCAACAAGTTGGTCCATATGGGGGATGGCCAATGACGAACTACGCGCCATATCCAGTACCAAACATGGAGCCAGTGTATGAGAGGTTCCGCAAATAGCACGCTCCAAACTTCGAAGGGACTACAGACCCCTTTGAGGCAGAAGAGTGGCTAAGGAACATGGAGCCGATTCTAACGCACATAAATCTCAGTAATGCGGACCGCATATCCTGCGTACTCGTCATTACTCAAGAAGGATGCCAAAATATGGTGGGACTTAGTTTAGCAGACTAACGATGTCGCCACCATGATATGGACAAGATTTGTGGAGCTGTTCCACAAGAAGTATTACAGCTCGGCAGTCATCGCTAATGGTAGAAGAAAATGCTCGTCAGTTCGACAGATTAACCAAGTTTGCACCAGAGTTTGTTCCAACTGACTTTATGAGGGTGACCAAGTTCTTTAGAGGACTTAGACCAAAGACTGAATTAGGGGTTAAGCTAGCAAACACGGGAAATACCACCTATGCCAATGTTCTAGAAACGGCAATAGAAGTAAAAAGGATTCAGATGAATGTTAGTGAGGAGAAGAGGGATTAAGCGATGGTTCCAGACCAAAAGTCTTTGCCCTGACCCAGGGAGGAACCCATGCTAGTAACAAGCATTTACAAGTCAGATCCTATCCTCGATAGTATATGTTCTAGTATCGCTTGATTTTGTAGCAATATACTTTTATATTTCGTTAGGAATGATAGAAAAACTAGGCAAACCTTGTGAAAGATTTAGAACTAGGTTTGTAACTGAGTTGCCTTCGGGCAAAGTAGTTCTATCATCACGGATAGTATGAGGCGTACCGATCAAGATTGAGGACATAGAACTAGAAGGAGACCTGATAGAGCTAGTGATCAAGGACTTCTACGTAATACTAGGCATGGACTGGCTAGCACGGCATGGCGCAACGATGGACTGCAAATGCAGGAAGGTGATGTTCGAGACTCCTGACGGCCAGAAACTAGGCTTCATGGGACAAGCTTCAGGATTACACACCCCGTTAGTGTCATCTCTCAAAGCTCAGAGAATGATGGAGAAAGGATGTCAAGCGTTCCTAGCTAGCATCAAAAATGTGGAAAGGGAGACACCACTCAAGGTTGAAGATGTACGTGTCATACAAGAATTTCCAGAAGTATTTCCCGATGACTTGCCAGGATTGCCGCCAACTCGAGAAATAGACTTCACGATAGAATTAGTACCAGGCACCGAGCCTATCTCTAAGGCACCATACCGGATGGCACCTACGCAACTCAAGGAGTTAAAGACGCAGCTACAAGAACTCCTAGACTTGGGTTTTATTAGGCCAAGCCATTCACCATGGGGAGCTGCGGTACTATTCGTGAAGAAGAAGGAGGGAAGTATGCGGATGTGCATAGACTATCGTGAGCTGAACAAAGTAACGATTAAGAACAAGTACCCGCTACCTCGGATCGACGATTTGTTTGATCAACTCCGAGGCGCGACTGTATTTTCAAAGATCGATTTACGGTCAGGGTATCATCAGCTCAAGGTAAAGGGAGAAGATATTCCTAAGACAGCCTTTAGGACTCGTTATGCACATTACGAGTTCTTGGTGATGTCTTTTGGTCTTACTAATGCACCAGCCGCGTTTATGGACTTAATGAATAGGGTCTTCAAGGATTACTTAGATAAATTCGTCGTTGTATTCATCGACGATATCTTAGTATACTCCAAGGATGAATTAGAGCATGAGGAACATTTAAGGATGATTTTGACGCGATTGAAGGAGCATCAACTCTATGCAAAGTTCAAGAAATGCGAGTTTTGGCTTTCGCAAGTGGCGTTCCTCGGGCACATTATATCGAAAGATGGGGTTGCTGTAGACCCATCAAAGGTAGAGGCCATGAAGGATTGGCCCAGACCAATGAACGCATCTGAAGTAAGAAGCTTTCTAGGGTTAGCAGTTTATTATAGGAAGTTTGTAGAGGGCTTTTCTAAGATAGCCACTCTGCTCACCAACCTGACCCGGAAGCAACAAAAGTTTAACTGGAATGATAAGTGTGAAGAAAGCTTCCAGTTGCTTAAGGATAAGCTTTGCTCAACACCAGTACTCAGTGTACCGACACCCAACGATAAGTTCGTTGTCTACTGCGATGCATTGAAGCAAGGATTGGGTTGCATACTAATGCAAAATGACAAGGTGATAGCTTATGCCTCACGACAGTTAAAGGAGTACGAACAACGCTATCCAATTCACGATATGGAGTTGGTAGCGGTGGTCTTTGCGTTAAAAATCTGGTGTCATTATCTTTACGGAGAACGGTGCGAGATTTATACGGACCACAAGAGTTTAAAGTACTTCTTTACTCAGAAGGAGCTCAACATGAGGCAGCGCAGGTGGTTGGAGTTAGTAAAGGATTACAACTGCGAAATCCTATACCACCCGGGGAAGGCAAACGTAATTGCCGATGCACTTAGCAGGAAAAGTTATGGGAATTTAGCAGCTTTAGCCGGAATAGAAATGCCGCTACAGCAGGAGCTGATCAGTGCCGGAATAGAAGTAGTTATAGGCAAGCTGGCTAACTTTTCTATCCAATCTAATTTGCTAGAGGACATTCGAATTGGTCAGAGACATGATGACACGCTAGCAGCACATATGGATGCAGTCAGAGAAGGCAAGACTATAGATTTCTCAATATCTAGCCAAGGCTTATTGAGATATAAGGATCGGGTATGCGTGCCAAATGATCAAAGTATTAAGAAGAAGATTCTAGAAGAAGCGCACAGCACCCCGTACTCAGTTCATCCAGGGTCTACCAAGATGACTAATGACATCAAGGCAATCTATTGGTGGCCAGGGATGAAGAAGGACATAGCAGAGTATGTATCTAAGTGTCTTGTATGCCAGCAAGTGAAAGCCGAGCATCAGCGGCCTGCAGGTTTATTGTAACCGTTTAGCATACCAGAATGGAAGTGAGACGATATAGCCATGGACTTCGTGACGGGTCTGCCAAAGACGAATAAGCCGCATGATTCCGCTTGGATAGTAATAGATAGACTAACCAAGTCGGAACATTTCCTGCCTGTTAAGACATCATACACGGCAGACCAATATGCAGAAATTTACATCCAAGAGATAGTATGGTTGCATGGAATCCCCAAGACGATAGTGTCAGATAGAAGATCAGTATTTACGTCAAGATTTTGGGGAAGCTTACAGCAAGCTATGGGTACTAAGTTAAGTCTTAGTATAGCTTTTCATCCTCAGACCGATGGGCAGTCCGAGCATACGATTCAGATTTTAGAGGATATGCTACGCGCGTCTGTACTTGATTTTGGAGGATCATGGAACAAGTACTTGCCGCTGATCGAGTTCTCGTACAACAACAGCTACCAGTCAAAGATCGGGATGGCACCTTATGAGTTGCTTTATGGAAGAAGGTGCCCATCATCGTTGCACTGGGACGAGGTAGGAGAAAGGCAGCTTCTAGGGCCCGAAGCTGTTAGACAAGCTCAAGAAGTAGTAGCGCTCATTAGACAGCGTATGCTTACTGCTCAAAGCCATCAGAAAAGCTATGCGGATACCAAGCGACGCGATGTGGAGTTCTAAGTTGGAGATCAAGTCTTCCTAAAGATATCTCCAATGAAAGGTGTCAAGCGGTTTGGGAAGAAAGGCAAGCTTAGTCCCCGATTCATAGGTCCTTTTTAGATATTGGACAAAGTGGGACCAGCTGCGTATAGACTAGCCCTACCGCCAGCCCTAGCCGATAGTCACAACATCTTCCACATTTCGATGCTACGCAAATATGTGTCAGACCCATCTCACGTCCTCAAGTACGATACGATAGTGCTCCAGAAAGACTTAAGTTACGAGGAACGACCGATTAGCATCCTAGATAAAGGGATGAAGCAGTTACGGTCGAAGAGCTTTCCTATAGTCAAAGTCCTATGGAGTAATAGTTCTGAACGAGAGGCAACGTGGGAGTTGGAAGAGGACATGCAAGGCCGGTATCCGGAATTATTTGGTGAGTAAATTTCGAGGACGAAATTCTTTTTAGTAGGGGAGAACTGTAGAGTCCAAGAACTTTACTTAGCTAGTTAGATAGTAGTATTATAGTATTTATAGCATTATCTTTGTAACTGTGGATTTTTGGTTCAGACCGGGAATTATTTGGACACTCATAGTAGTACATATAGATTTTCTAAGTTTAATCTATAGTTAAAGAATATTAATTTTAACCTAAGGTTTGATTATATGACTGATATTAAGAATAATATTTATTATACTATAAGGTTTAGAGGAGGACCAATAGGATTTTAAGCACATGTTATGAATGAGTGATTAAGAATTAAGCATTTTGAGGATTAAATTTAATAAGGAGTAAAGTTTGAATGCTATAAGGTCAGTCAGCAGCTTTGAATACGTTGAGGGCTTAGTCAAGGCTGTTTACTCCATTCAAACTTAGTTAAAAATGTGTAATTTCGTGTTTAATTAATCAGCGTGTGCCGATATATCGCAGCTATAGGGGGCGATATATCGCAACACGTAGATACGGAAAACATGAGATGATGCACGACAGCCTCGGGCATACTGGCCCAGGCGATATATCGCCTACAGGGGGCGATATATCGCCTCCTTCAGTGTATTTTGAAATGTTTTGAATTCATTTTCCTTTCAGCCATTCAACCTCTTGATAAGTCCAACATCTTTTTGAATGAGTCTTCAGCCTCTGCTGAACGATTATTCAAATTATTTTCACCTAAAAAAGCTATTATTTTTATTCAAGTAAAATCAAGATCCTTTCATTCCTAAACTCTATAAATAGGACCTAGTACCCAACCATTATTCATCTTTTGCTCTAAGTTCAGAGGCTGCAAGTGCTAAGTGAGTGTCAGAGTATAAACACCTGGGTTTGGGAATCATAAGCTTGATCATCATAAGCTTATCAAACACTTTGGGAAGTAAGGTTTTAGAGTATTTCAGTTTGAGGTGTAGATTGGTCTTACAAGTCTTCAAGGTAACCCAAAACTCTAGTTCAATTCTATATTTGTTCTTTTAATTTCTCATAATCTTCTACTCAGCCTCTAACCTTAATCTTTATTTTGGTTAAGAAATCTAAGTTCTTGAGCACATAAGTTTTGGTAAGTATGTTTCTCAAAGGTTTAGTCATTCCATTCCATCCATTCTTTTCATTACTTTTTCTTCAATCTACTCACCCTGTTATATATGATTATAGGAGTGTTCCAAAAGTCCCAACGCTGTCCTCTTATCCCGGTAACTTTGGTAAGGAAAATAGGATAGAATCTATTTGTTTTATGCTTATGTTATCTTATGTTTTATGTTATGAAATATCTTATGAAATATGTTATGAATATGTATGTTTGTAGGCTTGGGCATATGACCCATATGACTAATAAGACCCCAAATAGATTATGGGCATATGACCTACTTAGCTAGTAGGACCCCACTAATCTCATGGGCATATGACTTGTTTAGTCTATGGGACCCCAAGTAATAATGGCCATTATAGTATGTGTATGTATTAAGTGTTATGTTATGTCTTTATGTTTCTTATAAAATTTATTTACATGATGTATGTGTTAGATTTTCCTTGTTGGGCATTAGGCTCATTCCTTTTTGTTTTATGTGTAGGAAAATAGCTTTAGTGGCGGTAAGGTTCGTGGGTGCTTGGGATTGTGTATCGATGGTGAATGGATTCAAGGAGTCGAGAGTTCGATTTCGAGGATGTAGTGTTTTATTTATGGGTTTATGTGTAATTTTTTCGCACTTTCTATGTAACTCCTTTATTTTAAATTATGTTATGTTTTTAAGACAATGGGATCCCATATCCTTCTTGATATTTTGTAAGTAACTCTTATTTTTACAAGTTACCTAATAAAATTATGGTATTTTTGCAAATTTAAGTTTTAGTAAGAATTTGTATGTATAGTTTCGTTAATGGTCCAAGAGTCTAGAGTAGTTGGGTCATTACAAGTAACTATGCAGAAAACTTTAACAATCAAACCAAGGAGGCAAGGAGATTTCCAGTTGCCACTTTCCTTGAATTCATAAGATTCACTCTTCAATCTTGGTTTGCTGATAGACGTGAAAGAGTTGCAAAAGCAACAACTATGTTATTACCTGAGATGGAAAAGGATGTGAAGCAAATAGGTGAGAAATCAATTTTCCTAGATGTCCAATCGAGTCCTATCGAGGCATATTTTGTTAAGTATTATTTTTTTACCTATCAAGGCTTATTGAGGCAGTTTGTTTGACCCATCAAGTTTTGTCGTGGCAGATAGATTCTGTGAAATTAGTAGTTTTTTATTTAATAACTAAAAAAAAATAATGGTTGATAAAAAAACCATATACAAAACTAACTATATGCTATACTATACAAAAGGTGTATCAAGAAAATGTAAAGAGCATCACGATGACAATTTCTGATAAAATAGGTCCACACATCACTTGGTCCTGAAATGCTGCATGTTAACATCAATAATTGTATCGAGTGGTAGCCTGGAAACCAATTGCTTGATATGTTTGATGGAAAACATACCACAATCCTCACTACATACAATCGATTTTGTGTCAATACAAGATATAAATAACTTTAATATTTAGATTTCAAAAAACACTAATTAAATCGGGGAATATCTGTCTTCGTCTGAGGACACTCCTCAGGAGAAATACGACAATGCATAAAATCTTTGCTTTCTAATCAGGATATGTCTGGAGGTCCTCATGGTTGTCAAACATGCAAGAACACCACAACAACGAAGGCAACAATAAGCACCACGACTTGATCACTTATGCCAAAAGAGTTGAACTAAGCACGCTATGGTTGGAATCATAAATGTTGATGCAAGACAATAAAATGAAGACTTCAATGGTGATCCAATGCTTAACTTGATCAACGTGTAAGGCGAAATATACTTCACTCACATTGTGCCAGGATACGAGGAATTGATTATCATCACCCTTCAGCATTTTCAGCACATCATCGTCCCATGTATACTTAGTGTCGATCTCCTTGACATGATAGCAATGAACTAGGCACACTTGGGGGAAGGTGGATTTCATGATCGCAACATCCTGCCAAAATGCGGCTTGATAAAAGTGGCGTCGGTGGCATAGCATGTGCAGAGCGACATCAATATGTTGAAAAACCATGAAAATTCGTTAGTACCATCAATATATATTTTAAGATTGAATTGAAAACATAAATGTAATTTACATACCGAATCCCAAAGCCAAGTCTGAATTGTGTGTAACTGCAAGAACCATGCCACACCGTGCGTCCCAGTATGGACGTTCCGATTCGTCTTGTTGTCGATATTCTCGATGATCCACATATGGAAGCTCTTCTCCTGCTAGGGGTCACACTTCCTCAAAGGTTCAGTAACTAGCCCCTGTTTATCTACCCTCATCCTCTTAGTTGGGTCGGTGAAGTCATCAAAACGCTTGGGCCTGCGTTTCTTCCTAACAACATCAAGGCCAGTTTCCTCCTAAGGCTTTAGTACTCATACAACAGGACTGTCAGCGTCACTGTCAACAAGAGATGTCTAGGCCTATGGAGTGGAGCATGGATCAGTGGGCTCGTAGTCCAAAGGCAAGATATCAGACTCTGTATCTGATTTTAAGTGGATGGACCGATCTGAGACCATTGAAATAAGCTACACCAATTGAGCCATAATTGTAGTCTGATTCTGAAGTAAGGTTGCCTGGCCCCCCTTGACCTTCTTGATCCTCTACATCAACTGCCCATAATCAGGCAGGGCAACCTGACAAGAAGAAGGTGCACAGGCCTGTGAAGTGCCCTCCTCTACCCTTGGGACATCCTCGTAAAAATTGGATGCTTCATTCGCAACCTCTGCCAGCTTCTCTGCCTCCTACTCAGACTCTACTTCCTCTGTTGTAGTCCCACCCTCCATTACAGTTGATTCCAACTCAGGAAATAACCTAGAATCAACGTCTGGGAGGCTATTATAGTAAACTTCCTCACCGGGACGTGGCTTCAGCATCGAAAAAACCACTAACTGCATGGTCGAATAACATGTGTCAGAAATACTTTAATAAAATAAATTGTTAATCAATTAAATTGTGACATTTAACAAGATAAAGTGGAACTTGACGCTTGGCAAACATAGGATCCAAGTGAGCTGTCGAAAGAGTGATATCAGTCTTCGTAGCCCAGCTAAGCATCCTCGGAATCTAGTTCCTACTATTCTCACCGTACTTACACCCGATAGATGGCATGGCCTCAAAAGCTCAGTACGAAACTGCAGGGGCATAGCCATAGAAACTATACTTTGAATCCTTTTGTTTTTTGCTTGAACCCTCTTTCTTCTTCTCCTCAAAATGTTTCAATTGTTTTTGCATGTCCTTTTGAACTCCTCTAATAACCTTCTTGAAGGACAATTTCCCCCACATATACTTTAAAAAGTAGACAAGATCCTCAACCATCTTCAGGGAATCACCCTATATCTGTGTTGTCTTCTATGGGGCATTCAGTACCCCCTCTATCAAATAACACAAACCCAGATTAAATGCATCTTCTAGGTTTGTCGAGGTCTTCAAAGCATCTTCCAACTGGTTGAAACTAACCTTGGAATCACCATTAAAATATTCTTGGATAATCCGATCACTTTAAAGATGCTCTCTCAACTCTTATGGGGACAGGTTGTTCCCAAAATTCAGCCCGGTGACTAGGGCAATCTCTACAATCCCTAATCTGCAAAGAGTGTTGCCCAAGTAGAACTGGCCCTCTTCAGGCTTCTTGCTTTACCTTCTACAGGCATTCCTCTGCCTGTTCAATTATCCTGTGCCACCTAAACTGCTCTATTAGCGTATCCAAGTATGCACTACCCCTATAGGTGACACAACAAGGAAAGTGCTTCTCTAGTGATACAATGAAATCGGGCATCTAAAAAAAATAGAAAAAATTGTTAGTAAATATATTTTAAACAATCTGGTAACTATCGAGGACCATCAAGGCATATCGAGGCCAATCGAGGTTTAAAAAATCAAAAAAACAAACAAACTATCAAGGTCTATCGAGGCCTATCAAGGCTTGCCAAGGTAGCACACAATATTAATGCTGACCATTACTGTCGAGGCCTATCGAGGCTTGTCGAGGTCTATCGAGGCATATGTAAAATCAGAAAATACCCAATTCTATCGAGGCAGATCGAGGCCTATCGAGACACATACAAAATCATAAAATGCCTAATTCTATCGAGGGAAATCGAGGCCTCAAACAATATTGATGCTAGACACCACTATTGAGGTATATCAAGGCAATGCAAATCATAATATATCTAACTCTATCGAGGCTTATTAAGGCACATGCAAAATCAGAAATATGCCTTATTCTATCAAGGCCCATGCAAACCAAGAAGGTAACAAATACTATCATGGCCTATCGATTTCTATCCAGGTGAATAAAAATCTAAAAAAAAAACCCAAATTTCTTCCTACCCCATCCCCGATCTATCTTGTGAACAAAAAAATTACTAATAAACCAGGCCCAAACAATTTATTTTAGAATAAACAAGTAAATCCCTCACATTTTCCTGTTTCGGGGTTGTTTCGTCGATCTCATGGGATTTCTTGCCTACCCGCCTACTCCGGCAATGATTTATTGCCACTTTATGTGCTGCCATGGTTGTGGAAGACAATGCCATAGTGAATGCATGAAAGGAGAGTGAGAGATTTTGGGGATTTTGGTTTTGGGACAAATAATAGAGAGAGTAGAGAGAGAAAGTGGGAAACAAATGAGAGAGGTATTTTTGGAACTAGTGAAAATACTAGGATCAAATACATATGTATACATTGGGTAGGGTATTTTTTCTATGGTACCCCATTTCATGCATCAATAGTCAAATTTCCCTTTACATATTCTCATAATTATAATTACGTAAAATATGCTATAGTTCATACATACATGATTCTTTATTATGGTAATATTTTACTCCATTATGTACTACAATCAACACATGGACACTGAATTCTTTCTGAATCACTACAATTTTTAGGCAAAATTCTAAAAATTTGTTTAATCCATCTTAAAATTGTGGTGTTTCTCTCCTCTCAAGCATCCACAATTTATCCATAATAATAATGATAATAAATTCCTAATAAATTTGAAAGAAACTGATATAAGTTTCAACAACAATTCAATCATGCAAAGAGTTATACTCTATGCATGATAACTTTAGGCATGCTTAGGTATACTAATTAGTTATGACCTAAGTACTATTTAATCCTTTTGTTCTTGTCTTATGAAAATAAAAAAGACTCCAATTAATATAACCTATAAAAATTTCGGTAGAGTTTCCTCTATTTCTAGAAAATATCTCAATTTCATAATTACCTATAAATTTAACACAAACAAACATAATAATCAAACGAACATGATTTCATCCTTTTATCATCGCAACACACAAGTTTGACAAAGCCTATTTCACTATTTTCCGAACATAATTTTAAGTAAATCCAATATGCATGAATGATGTAATTCTAACTCTATATACATAAATATTTCAATAATAATAAATAAAATTGAAAATTACTCACCTCCAATATTACTCTTAAAATCACCCAATGTCAACACCAATCTTACCACTGAATGCGTATAAGTTGCAACAAGAACTGAATGTGCATGGGGATACGGATGCTAATTCTGGGTTTTGGAAGATGTTGTGGACTTTATAAAATCATCGTAAAGTGAAGAATATGGTGTGGTGGGTAGTGTCGGGGTGTCTCCCAACAAATATGTTGTTGAGATCAAGCCATGTACAGGTGCCGACACTTTTTCCTCAATGCACATAGGAAGCAAAGACAATCTTGCACTGCCTTGTTATTTTCCCTTATGCTCGGGCGTGTTGGCATCGTAGTGGGTTTGGGCGAGGTGGGGGACTCACCGAGACTTTTGCAGGTTGGCTATAGCGAGAGTTTGAGAGGACTGACAATGACAAATTGGCCTTTGATTGCAGCTGTTGCAGATTTTATGCTAACAAGTATACGTAATCGCAATTTGTAATAAATCTTGGTAAGACCAAGTATCGTCCCATAAAGACTGATTTATCAATTACCAAGTAATTAATTCTTGATTTCTATTTGGCTAACGAAAATTTGATTTGTAAAATTTTAAAAAAAGAAAGCATAAATAAATGAAAATTGTAACAATCAAATAATAACAAGAACACAAGGATTAAATTCAGAATGAAAACAATTAGGAATTCTAATGCAATTACTACTGAAATTTTTCTCACTAAAATGATAGACATACAAAATCATTAACTATTCAGATTAAGAAATAGAAAACTCGACCTAATGTGAATTCTCTATATTTCTATGGTCAATTCAAGCAATAGGAAGTAATAAATACAATCCTAAATCACATAGACCATTTTGATACTCTCGTTCGAAATTGAAATCTGCGTCTACTCAATTTTTGCATATTCAAATCTTACTTTTTAGATTTTGATTCAAATTCATAAATAGTATGTAAAAGGTGCGCAGTCAATCACATACACAATAAATACAAATTGAGTAAATTTCAGACGGGGAAAGAGTAGATAAATGCATTAAACCATAATTGTGTTTCAAGAGAGTCAATTGGAAACCCTAATAATAAAATTAGTTCATCAACATGACGAAAAACTCCATAATACTAATGAGTTCATAATACTAAGTAGTTCAGAACATAAAGAAGAATAAAGAAAAGAGACAAGAAAAACTCTAGATCCAATCCAATCTTCACCGAAATGGCTCCCTAGCGTGTTCCTCTTGTTTTCTGTTGCCAAAACATTATTTTTTCTTCAAATATTTCGAACTTATACTGTGCCCTAAATTTTTCCCTTAAAAAGGACAAAATTTCCCATTAAGTTAGTTCTCGTACGAACTATAGTGCTAGGACCCACGAGGTAGCGTTAGGGGCGCTATAAAAAATCGTAAAACATGCTCTCTGGAAAGCAGACAACGCTGGGGCGCTGAAATGTAGCGCCTAGGTGCTGAAACCTGGATTTTTGCCTCTCATTTTTTTTCTTCTTAGTGCATCCTCATGTTACCCGTTTGACATAAAAGCTACCCAGAACACTCCAATTTGTCTTCAGACTGGCCAAATATCACTTTTTTTTTTTATTCATTTTCAACTTTATTCACTCCCACTTATAAGTGACACCAATGCAACCTGAAACAGAATAAAAAACAAGCATAATGCTGCACTACACAAATAAAATAAACTTAAATACTACCTAAAACATACCCTAATAACAGTATGAAACTGGACCTAACAACCTTCGCCAAACTTAACATTTACTCGCCCTCGAGTAAAGAACTCTAAACAATCCTAAAAACATAAAACAACCAAACAAAGAAGAATCAAGTTGACAACAACAAATCAAGCCTCCAAATTATGTCTTTCATGCTCGCATAGTTCTAAAAAATTCAGCCATCATGATAATCTAGAATTTCAATCAAAATATATCTTCAACTCACTTAGGTCCATACAAATATATGCTCTCCTAATCATGATCAATAAATAACATGCATTTGAATCCATTTAAACTTACCAAATTACTCACCACAAACCATCAAATTTTATTATCTCATATGCTTGCATCACTTACTACTCTCCACTAATGTAAACAACACATGCTTAAGAATAAATAGGAATTTTATAGTTTATAACGATAGGCTTAGGCACAGGTAGATAAAATGTCATTTAAGCTCAAAATTACGATAAGCATAAACAAACCACACAAACCAAACTTGATATCTACATTACATCCCAAAGACAGTCCCAATTTTTCCTTTTCTTTTCTAAGATTGAGAAAATTCACACTTACAAATTGCTTTTCCAAACTACACTGTCTTAAACTTGCTTTTCAATGTATGTACAAAGAGAATGTAGTGTACTTTCAATATCTAACTTTTTTTATTAATTTTTTTTATTCTTTTGAATTTTTCTCAATCTTTTTTTTCAATTTTTCTCAATCATTTTTTGTTAACACCCAATCAAAAACACACCCCATTACGAAACCAATCCCCAATCAAATACTTATACTCCTGGTAAAATCCAAGGGAAGGAAAAATAGATAAGTGTTTCAAGTAAGCTCAAAATAGGAGTAAACAACAAAAAATTTCACTTGAACACAACAAGAAAAAAGGGCTTATACTTCGGTTTTTAAGCTAGATTTACTTCGATTTTCGCTAAAATTCGCAAATGCAGTAGTTCGGGGCAAAGTAAAAAGTAGTTAAAAATCGAAGTGAAAAATAAACTTTCTACATAAAAACAGCAGTAGAAAGTGCACAACCACTAATAAGGGACGCGTTTGGCTTGACTGTTTTTTTACATCCTTATTCTCTCTAAACAGAAGTCACAAGCCTGTGCAACCAAACATGGCCCTCTTTCAATTGAATTTTTAACGTCGTTTTTTTTAAAAAAGCGAAGTAGTATCTATTTTTTTTAAGCGTCAAATTCAAAAGCGAAGTAAGAGAGTTTAAAAAGGCTTTTAATTCAGTTTTTTTGTATGCTAAGTATAAAAACCGATGTAAAAACCTATATTTCTAGTAGTGGAAGCTCGAAAAGGGTAACTAAGGATTAAATTAATCAAGGTTGGCTTGAAAGGTTCAATCGTTAAAAAAAAATTGCCTAAATCATCTTCTTAAACATGCATCATCTAGGATTTTGTCTCAAGTAGCAAGCAAGCAAGTTCTAAGAATAATCATACATCTTTTTTCTCAACCAATATTTAGCAAGCATAAATATCACCAAATGCATGAAATATATTAAAAAATCATGATAAAGCTCCCAAATATTTAAATGGACCCATGAAACTCAAAGAAAATTTCAACCAAGCACACATATTTTATATATTTAATGGCTTTCATTTCATCAAACTATACAAGAAATTCATTCATTCCTTATCATTTGCTAATCATTATCAACTTGGTTGAACAAACACTCTAAACACCCTAAACACAAAACAACCTAACAAAAACAACATAATATCTAACAAAAATAAAACAAAACAAGGACAACTACAGACAACTTAACCACTATATACAAAACAAAAAGAATAAATCTCTTCCCCCAAACTTAGTCAATACATTGTCCCCATTTGTGGTGAATTTATTTTATGTGGGAAATAGTTAAGTTTCGGTTATGGATTTGATAATGGGTTTGGTTATTTGGGGCTTATGCTCTGTAAATGTGAATTTGTAAGGGTATTGACTTATGCTGTACCATTGTATATCTTTGTATTGTAAAGGAAGAAGAAGAAGAAATTATGGTAAGGTTATGGGCAAAAATCAAGACCGTAATTTCTAATAGGTATCTTCCATTTGTGTTTCTTTCTTTCTTTTTTTCTATTTTAGCTTCTCTGTATCTCTATCTCTTTGTTATTCTGTAAAAATTCAAAGTACATTACTGAGGTGCTTACTCTCAAAATTCACAGATTTTGTTTTTGTTCATAGATAAATTGTTCTACTTTTGTCTACAATTTAACTGATGTAGATTGTTTTGTCATATTTTTATTTAATATGATAGTTAGTTTGACTTTTAAAGACTGAAAAGTTTTTTTTTTTTAGAGAATTGAAAGTAGAATCATAAAAGAATAGGCATCCAACCCATACCAAGGTTTCATTGCTAATGTACGGGTGGAAATTCTTGTGAAAATATGATCAATAATGCTTACTGTAAAGATTTTGACTTCATTCCTCAACCAATAAAAAGATTACTCATAATGATAGCTCATAGTAGTTTGCACTTCTCAGTTGTAACTATGTTTTTTCCAGTCGCATCTACGTGCACACCAGTAGTTCTTAACAGAATAACAGATTGTTGTTAGTTTTTGTTTGGCTCTTTAGTTCTTGCATCTCGCCTCTATATATAGTTTTAGGCCTGATTAACCTAGAGCAATTCAATTTCTGAGAGTTTTAGCTGAGAATAAGAATTGTATTATAATACAAAGTGGGAGAGTGTTTCAAGAGAAGTTGGATGAGTGTTGTTGTAATCTTGAGAGCTTGGAGTGTGTAATCTTTTTGCAGATATAGTGGATTTGACTTAGGCATTGCTACCAAGCCTTGGATGTAGGATCAACTACACTGGTTGTATTCGAACCAAGTATTTTTTCTGCTCTTTCTTTTGTGTTTTACTTTTGATTACTTTGTGTTTGTTTAATTGTCTATTGCTTGGTCTTCTTTGTTGCTGTTATTTGTGCACTGTATTTATTGTGTTGTGTAGGTCCTAATCCCCAATAATTGGTATCAGTGACAGGTTAGAGTGGCTGCATTCTTCACCATCTTCAACTGTGATTTCTCCAAGAAAGATCAAGAACTTCGAAGTACTTCAGCAATTGAGAACTTGTTCGCTGGCCAGGAGAAATTCTCTTCAATATGTCGACTTCCAAGTTTAAGGTGGAGAAATTTGATTGCAAGAATGATTTCAGTCTATGGCGTGCAAAGATGATGGCTCATATGGGTAATCTAGGATGTGAAGAAGCCCTACAAGAAGAAAGTAAGATGGCTAAGTTGGAAAACAAGGCAGAGGTGCTAAACAAGGCAAAGAACACAATCATTATGAGTTTGAATGATCAAGTTTTGGGGAAAGTAATCAAAGAAGAAATAGCTCATGATATGTGGAAGAAGTTAGAACAGTTGTACATGATGAAGGCATTACCAAATCGAATCTATCTCAAACAAAGATTCTATGGATTCAAGATGGAGGAATCCAAGTCTATTGATGATAATATAGACAACTTCACTAAGCTAGTTTCAGATTTGGAGTAAATTGATGTAAAGATTTACAAAGAGGAACAAGCAATTTTTCTATTGAACTCACTCTCGAAGGCCTATGATAATCTGAGGGACACTTTGAAATATGGTAAAGATACATTGCCACTTCAAGAAGTGATTGGTGCTGGATACTCAAAGGAATTAGATCTGAAAGCTAATGTTAAGGTGTCAAGATCTAAAGTCGAAGGTCTAAATGTGAGAGGAAGACCCGAAAGAAAAGATGGCAACAACCATAGAAATGGAAAGAGCAGAGGGAGATCAAGATCCAAGTCAAAACCAAGGAGAACCTTCTGGATTTGTAACCAAGAAGGTCATTTCAGATGAAAATGTCCACAGAGAAGAAATGAAGGACAAAAGCAAGACAACATAGTTGAAGCTCATGTCACAGATGGATTTATGGATGCTGATGTTCTGACTGTGTCAACTAGTTATCCTAAGGATGAATGAGTTATGGATTCTGGTTGTACATTTCACATGTCACCAAGAAAAGATTGGTTCTTTGATCTAAAAGAAGAAAGTACAAGGCAACTGTTGATGGGAAATAACAACACATGCAGAATTCAAGGAATTGGTTCTATCAAGATCAAATTAAGAGATGGCACCATAAAGGTACTTTCTAATGTTAGATTTATACATGATCTAAAAAGGAATTTTTTATCTCTTGGTGTTTTAGATTCCAAAGGCTATAGCTACAAAGATGAAGGTGGAGTTTTGAGAGTATCCAAAGATACAATGGTGTTTATGATAGGTGAGCTAAGACAAGGACTTTACATACTGCAAGGAGAGACTATAACTGGGTCTGCTGGAGATTCAACTGGGTCGGCTGGAGATTCAACTATAGAACCTAATACCACAGAATTATGGCACAAACGACTTGGGCACATGAGTCACAAGGGAATGGTAGAACTTGGTAAGCAAGGTTTTTTGAACTCTAAATATATTTAAGACTTACATTTTTGTGAAACTTGTGTTCTAGGAAAAGCTCACAGGTTGAAATTTGCAAGTTCAACTCATAAAACCAAAGAAATATTTGAATACATTCATTCAGATTTATGGGGTTCATCCCATGATAAGCTCAATGTTTCCTTTCTATTATTGAAGACTATTCTAGGAAAGTGTGGATCTATTTTCTTAGAGATAAGTATGAGGCTTTTGGAAGGTTTAGAGAATGGAAAATTATGGTAGAAAAGCAAACCATAAAGAAAGTTAAGAAACTTAGAACTGACAACGGTTTGGAATTCTGTAATGCTGAGTTTGATTCTTATTGCACTAAAAATGGCATTGTTAGGCACTATACGGTTAGGAACACCCCACATCAAAATGGTCGTACTGAGAGAATGGACAAAACAATCATGAATAAGGTTAGATGCATCCTAGCTGATTTAGGTTTGCCAAAAACATTTTGGGCAGAGGCAGCTGCTACTGCTTGCTACCTCATTAATAGGTCACCTTCATTTGCATTATAATGTAAGGTTCCTAAACATGTTTGGTCTGGTCATAAACCAAGTTACAATCACCTGAAACCTTTTGGTTGTATAGGTTATGTTTATATTAGTCAAGGGAAGTTGAATCCTATGTCTATGAAAGGTGTAACTTGGTTATCCAAGTGGTGTCAAGGGTTATAAACTTTGGTTAATAGATGAGAAAAAATGCATTGTCAGTCGTGATGTAATATTCAATGAGCACTTCTTTTATAAAACTAACATGAAATTTAGTGATCAAAGCAGCTCTAAACAATCTAAGCAAAAAGATACTATGCAGATTGAATTGAGAGAACCATCATAGAATGAGAATCAAGGTGGAGTTCAAGAGAGTGAACTTGGAGATGCATTTGGAAGAGATGCAGATGGCACTGAAGCTGATGACAGAGATGCTCAAGCTTAAGATTATTTCTTGGCTAGAGATAGAGCAAGGAGACAGATCACACCTTCTAAAAGATTTGCACGTGCAAATATACTGCTTTTTCCCTAAGTGTAGCTTATTTACTAGAGCTACATGAGCCTATTTGCTACAAGGAAGCCAAGAATAATGCTGAATGGAGTAAATGGAATAAGGCTATGAAAGAAGAGATTGAGTCTTTTTCCGAGAATGAGACATGGATTCTGGTGGATAAACCTAAGAAAAAAAGAGTAATAGGCTGCGAATGGGTTTTCTCCTGTTGTTAAACACACTTCTATAAGAATTATATTGGTTATCACTGCAATTCAGAATTTAGAATTGGATAAACTTGATGTGAAGACAACATTTCTTCATGGTAATCTTGATGAAGAAATACACATGCAACAACCTGAAGGATTCATATAGCCTGTAATGACCCGACTAACTTAAAGACCTCAGACCATTAAAACTACTAAGACATACTACTAGCTTTTCGATATAAACATAAAATAATAGACTTTATTATAAAAATCCAAAATTCAGGATCCCATTTTTATTACATAAAATCATAATGAAAACAAAACCTTTAATTAATTGTTCAATTTCTAAATGCGGAAAATCATAAATAAAAAATTAAATAGACTGAAAACATAAACATCATCCTCAACCTTTCCCATCAGTCCATTCATTCAGTTCTCCCCCGATACACATGCCAAAGTTGCCATAAATCCATCTTTCCTTCCAAGCTTATTTTCCTACACCATCACAAATAAAAAGGAGTGAGCCTAATGCCCAACAAGAAAATCTACTAAAACATATCATAAATCAAAAGACTAAAAACATAAATCATAAAACGTTTGACATAAAAAATGTAAATCATAAAACATAGGACTACAATATTAAAGGGCAATAAATCATTACCGCATCATGTGATAGAAACCATTTGGGTCCTCTTGCTACTATTCGAGGTTGGTTTAATCCTAACTATAGTCTACAATAATGACTAAAATCTTGGGATTCGCTAATTTTCTATCTAAGTAACTATATTTCCCAAGTGACTACAACATAAAACATATACATACATACATACATACATACATAACACGTAAATTCTAACCTATTTTCCTTTCCAGAAATCGAGATATTGGAGACAAAAGCGGGATTGGAAGCTCCTAAAACCAAACTGTAAGATCCATAAGTTCTCTAAAGAAAATAAGATGAAGAGAAGATCTAAAACACCAAGATTAAAACTTATCGAAAACTTTTAGTTTCAAAGGAATCAAACACCTAACCAAAATCCATTATAACAAGTTAGGATTTAGAAAAAAAATGAAAAGAATAAGAGGAACTATAATGAACTAAACCTGAGGATAAGTAATACCTTGGATAGATTAGAACTTTGATCTACACCTCAATACCGAAATATCACACTATCATACTTCCCAAGTGTTTAAAAAAGCTTAAATTGGAAAGATTTTAAGCCCAAAACCCTAGTGTTTCTCTCTAGAATGAACTTAGCAGCTTGGAGGCTCTGAAGAATGCTTGAATGATGAAGCAAATGGTTGAGTGAAAGGTCCTATTTATAGAGTTCAAGGAGTGAAACTAACTCCTTTTTAAAATGAATAAATAATTGAATAAAATTTGAATTTTATGCTCAACAGATGCCTAGAACTCGGTCAAAAATGTTCAAGAGAAAGTCCAAGTTGTTGAGCGTTGTTTCTTGCTTGGATTCCACAGGTTTTCAAAACATGCAAGTGGAGATGATATATCTCCCCCTATAGCCAATATATCACCTCCCCCTTAGTTTCGAATCTCCGTCTTTTCGTTCGTGCGAAGTCGACGTTTTTTCCGTATCAATCATAGGCGATATATCGGTATACGCTGATATATCAAACACGTTTTTGCACACTTTCAGCATACTTTGAATTTGTTTAAACAACTTTGACTGAGTAAAATGTGATCCAAATAGCTGTGGGAAGGTTCTAGACTTCCTAGGTTTATCCTTGATTAATTTATTCATCTAAAATCTTTAAATCCTTAATAATCATACATGTGACAAGTTTCACATTCTTAATTATTCTATCTAAACCTTAGGTTATAATAAATATCATTTCTAGGACCAACTATATTAATCAAACCTTATGTTAAAATTAATATTTCTAAACTATAGCTAAACTTATAAAATTTATAACTATCTCTATAAGTTTCCAACTAAATCCCAACTTCAATCAATAATTATGAAAACTAAAATACTAAGCTGCTACTGCTACTATCTAGCTAAGTAAATTTTCGAGACACTACAATTCTCCCCTACTTAAAAGAATTTCATCCCCGAAATTTACTTACCAAAAAATTTCGGATAACGTGCTCAAATGTCTCCCTCCAATTCCCACGTTGCCTCCCATTTTGGACTATTACTCCATAAGACCTTGACTATCGGAATACTCTTAGACCGTAATTCCTTCATCCCCTTCTCTATGATGTTAACCGGTTGTTCCTTGTAACTCATGTCTTTCTGAAGTGTTAACGTATCGTACTAGAGAACATGGGATGGGTCTGACACATACCTATGCAACATCGAGATGTGAAACACGTTGTGGCTATCTGCTAGGGCTGGCGGTAGGGCTAATCTATATGCTACTGGTCCCACCTTGTCCAATATCTCAGAAGGACCTATAAACTAGGGACTAAGTTTGCTTTCTTCCCAAACTGCTTCATTCCTTTCATAGGATATATTCTTAAGAAGTCTTGATCTCTGTCTTTGAATTCCACATCTCACTGCTTAGCATCCGCACAGCTCTTTTGTTGACTCTGAGCAGCAATCATACGCTTTCTAGTCAGTTCGTTGCGTTTTGAGCCTCTCTAACAGCTTCGGGTCCAAGACGTTGTCTTTCTCCTACCTTGTCCCAATGTAATGGCCACCCACATTTCCTTGGATAAAGTAGCTCATAAGGTTCCATGCTGATAGTTTCCCAGTAGCTATTATTGTAGGAGAGCTCTATAAGTGGCAAATACTTACTCCACGATCATCTAAAGTCTAGTACACAAACGCACAACAAATCTTCTAAAATATGTATGGTACGCTCGGACTGACCGTTGATCAGAGGATAAACTGTCGTACTGAGACATAGCCTGGTAACCATGGCTTGCTGCAAGCTTCCCCAAAATCTCGATGTAAACATCGATCCTCTATCGAATACTATGGTCTGATGGATACCATGCGTTGATCCTCTAAACATCGATTTGTAGTGAACGTAGTCTTGACAAGCAGGAAGTGAGCTGACTTTGTGAGTCTATCTACCACAACCCAAGCCCAGACATGTTGCTTATTTGTTCATGGTAATCCTATCACGAGGACCATGGCTATGTGTTCCTGCTTCCATTCTGGAATACTAAGCTGTTGTAATATGCCTGCGGGTCGCTGATGCTCTGCCTTTACTTCTTGGCATATTAGGCATTTGGAGACATAATCTGCTATGTCTTTCTTCATTCCCGGCCACCAATATAGTGCCTTAAAGTGGTGAGTCATCTTGGTCGACTCCGGGTGAACTGAGTATGGGGTTGTGTGTGCCTCTTATAAAATCTTCATCTTAATTCCATGGTCATTCGACATGCATACTCGGCCCTTATATCTGAAGATCCCACCTGTCCTAATATAGAGAAATCCATAGTCTTGCCTTCTTTGATTGCGGCCACATGTGATACTAACATGTCAACATGCCCTTGCCTGATCTGTATATCTTCTAATAAACTTTACTGGATGGACAAGTTATCTAGATGACCCATGACTAGTCCTATCCCTTCCTTAATCAGCTCTCGCTGTAGCAGCTTTTCAATTCCGGATAATGTAGCCAGATTTCCTTAACTCTTCCGACTTAACGCATTTGCAACTACATTCACTTTTCTTGGGTGGTATAGGATTTCACAGTCATAATATTTTACTAGTTCTGACCACCTGTGCTTCCTCATATTGAGCTCCTTTTGCGTGAATAAATATTTTAAGTTCTTGTGCTGCATATAAACTCCACACTGTTCTCCATACAAACAGTGGCACCAGATTTTCAGTGCGAAGACCACTGCTGCCAACTCCATATCGTGTGTTGGATAGCATTGCTCGTATTCCTTCTGCTACCTTGAGGCGTAAGCTATCACCTTGTCATTTTGCATCAACACACAACCCAAACCTTGCTTTGACGCATCACAGAATACTACAAACTGGTCGTTGGGTGTCGGTACACAAAGTATTGGTGCTGAGCATAATTTATATTTGAGAAACTGGAAGCTTTCTTGAAATTTATCCGTCTAGTTGACTTTTGATGTTTTCGGGTTAGGTTGGTAAGCTTAGTGACTATCTTAGAAAATCCTTCTACAAATCTCCGACAATAGCTTGCTAGCCCGAGAAAACTTCTAACCTCTGACACACTCTTAGGTCTTGGCCAATCCTTCACAACCTCTACCTTAGTTGGGTCTACTACGACTCCATCCTTGGATATTATGTGGCCGAGGAACGCTACTTGTGATAGCCAAAATTTGCATATCTTGAACTTGGCATAAATTTTATGCTCCTTTAGTTGCAGCATAGTCAATCTCAAATGTTCCTCGTACTCAACTTCGTCCTTGGAGTACACCAAAATATTGTTAATGAACACTACGCCAAATTCGTCCAAGTAATCCTTCAAAACTCAATTCATTAAGTCCATAAATGTGGTTGGAGCGTTGGTAAGACCAAAAGACATGACTAAGAACTCGTAGTGTCCGTATCGAGTCCAAAAAGTTGTCTTTTGTATATCCTCTTTGCTTACCTTAAGCTGGTGACAACCGGATTGTAGATCAATCTTTGAAAATACAGTCTCTCCTCAGAGTTGATCAAATAAGTCATTGATCCAAGGTAGCAGGTACTTGTTCTTAATTGTCACCTTGTTCAGCTCGTGGTAATCGATACGCATTCACATGCTTCCATCCTTCTTCTTCATAAATAGAATTGGTGCTCCTTATGGCAAATGTATTGGTCTGATGAAACCCAAGTCTAAGAGTTCTTGTAACTGCATTTTCAGCTCCTTGAGTTTGGTAGGAGCCATCCGGTATGGTGCCTTTGAGATAGGTTATGTTTCTAGTACTAGTTCGATTGTGAAGTCAATTTCCCAAGTAGGCGGTAACCTTGGTAAGTCGTCAGGAAATATCTCTGGAAATTCCTTTATAATGCGGACGTCTCTAAACTTTAATGGTGTTTCCTATGCCACATTCATGACGCTTGCTAAGAATGCGTGACATCCTTTTTCTATCATCCTATGAGATTTGAGAGATGAAATAAGTGGTGTCGGTAGTATTGAAACCCTTCCCTTAAAACATAGTTTCTGACTGTCAGGAGTTTTTAACTTCACTTGCTTGTGTCTACAGTCGATGGTTGCACCATGCCTCGCTAGCCATTCTATGCCCAGTATTACGTCGAAGTCCGTAATCTCTAGCTCTATCAGTTCTCCTTCTAGTTCAGTGCCCTCGACTTTGATCGGAACTGCTTGTACTATTCGTGATGATAGAACTACTTCGCCCGAAGGCAGTTCCGTAACAAACCTAGTTATAAATCTCTCACAAGGTTTGTCTAATTTCTCTATCATTCCTAACGACATATAATAGTGTGTTGCGTCCAAATCAAACAATACTGAACATATATTATTGAGGATAGGAAGCTGACCTACGACCACCTTGTTACTAGCTTCGGCTTCTCCCTGCGTTAAGGCGAAGACTCTGGCTAGAACCATCTTGTTGTTCTTCTTTTCTTCTTGTTTGAGCTGCGGACAATCATTTTTCCAATGACCTTCCTAGCCACAATTGAAACAACCCTTGGTGTTTGCACGACACTCCCCAGGATGTCTTTTTTGGCACTTGGAGCATTGAGGGTATTTAACATAACCTGACCTATTGTTACCGTTATTGGTCCATGCCCTTTTGTCAGCATCGGCTTGCTTATTATCACGATGCTTTCTTTTTTCCAATTATTGTTATGCTTGTTGTTTTTGTGGTTTCAACCATTCTGCGTCTAATTCTGCTATTTGGGTTCAGACTTAATTGCCTCCTCCTTACTAATATTTTCTTGGAGCTTTTCCACCTCTATAGCTGTTTCTAGAACATCAACGTAAAAAGTGATTCAGGGTTTGCAATGTTGACTCTTAACTCAATCTTGGGTCTAAGTCCCCTGGTGAACTTGGTAGCCCTCAAGTAGTCGATTGGGACTAATACTAGGGAAAATTTGGCAAGACGATCAAATTGTCAAGCGTACTCGACTACCGTCAAATTGCCCTACTTCAGACTAGCAAATTCTTCCACCCTCTTAGCGATGACTGCCGAGTTATAGTACTTTTTGTGAAACAACTCCACAAATATGGCCCAAGTCATGGTGGTGACAACATGAGTTTGCTATACCAAATCCCACATTATTCTACCACCCTTTTTCAGTAGAGAGGAAATATAGGATATGCGATCCGCGTTGCCAAGGTTCATGTGTGCTAGAATCGGCTGTACATTCCAGAGCCATTCTTTAACCTCAAAGAGGTCGGTTGTCCCATCAAATTTTGGAGTGTGCTACTCATGGAATGGCTCGTAGATTTGCACTATGTTCTAAGCTGGATAATGGGCATAGTTTGTCACCGGTCATCCCCCATACGGATACCCTACTTTCTAGGGTGCTTGAGCCGCTGGCTAAGGCTGCGGTTGAGGTTGCGGCTGAGGCTGAGGCTGAGGTTGCGGCTGTTGTCATTGTTGCTGCACTAGTTCATCCACTTGTCCTCGTAACCGGATAATCGCTGTAGCGTTGTCAACTAGTAGTGTGCATTTCTATTAGCAGCAGCAGTAGTAGCTCGCGTTCCCCTTCTTCGACCTGGAGGGAATTCATGAGTCTCAGTTACGGTGCTGGGGGTACTGACGTTCGTGTGTGCAAACCTTCGTAGCGACATCTTCAGCAAAGTTCTAACAGTCGAGAAAAACACGTTAGAACATACCCTAATAGGTTATAAGGAAAAACTTAGTATAAGCAAACATAACTCACACCTATCAGTTATGATTTCTTATGAAAAATTATGTAAGCCTTCTTTATAAATTAGGGTATGTTTCTATACCTACAACATTAAACCATCTTTATTATTTTCTAAGTCTGTTTCTAACCAACCTTTATGACTTAATTCTCAGGCTCGAAACTTGTCGCTGTTCCAAAATTAACCATATTGAGGGAGGGCTGGGATCAGTAAAATCGTTCCCACTACTATGGCCCCCTAAACTCTCAATACAGAACCTGGTCCATTGATATGTATCCACCCTCACCGAACTCAGTCATTATTTATTGAATTTATTCTAAATTTCTTATGATTGTAAAAAAAAAAATCAACCTCATACATGCTATTCAAACATAACAACTTTATTCATTTGGAAAAAGATTTTCACTTATTACAATCATAAATTCAAAATAAAGAAACTACATTAATAATAACTAGGGTAAATCTCTAAAAATCAGGATCTTTTACATCTGACCCTTCATCTAACATATCATCATTTATTTCCTCATAATTATCATTATCATGAGCCTCGAAACTACCTCGAGGAATATTCATTAAGATATTATGCTTTTGTTCATTAGTGAATTGAAACTCAAACCTATAGGCGTTATCCCCAAAATTTGAAAATGATGACGTGACAGTAGAAGTGACAAATGACAAGGAATGGTTGATCTGGCTTGGGAGTGATCCGGTGGACCGGTGAATATTTTTGACTGACCAGTCAAGTGTCATGATCGACCAGTCATGTGCTTGACTGACCAGTCAAGTGTCATGACTGACCAGTCATGTGCTTGTCCGACAAGTCATGTACTTGTCCGACCAGTCATGTGCTTGTCCGACCAGTTAGGTGCTTGTCCGACCGATTATGTGCTTGTCCGACCAGTCAAGTGTTTGACCAACCGGACATGTGTTTGGCCGACCAGTCACTTGTCTTGGCCGACCAGTGAGGATGTGGCCAACCAGTGAATTTTTTTGGCCCTTCAGTTTTCCTTCTGAGTGTGGTATGGACTGACTAAGCAGATTATCTCAACGCAAGAAATCCCAGTAACAGCTTCACCAAGAATTAGTCGTGCCTACGCGGGAATCTCTCAGATTATCCACAAAAGTAGTGTATTGTTGTATTTTGAATATTGTTATTAATTAAATATAGTGAGAATAAAAAAATATCCCGGTTATGGGGGACTTCATTTGTACGATCCTGAGCCTATAAATACAAATCTCATGGCATCATAAAAGGGATTTTCAGATTCTAATTTTCCAGGGAGAGTATTTGTATCTTGAGAGAATTCTTGTATTCTTTTCATCTACACTGAAGAAACTCAGTTGACTCGGGTTCATCTAATCTTGAGTGTAGATTCATAATCATAACTGTAAGTGGACTAGGCTATGACCAACACATTGGGGCTGAACCACTATAAAAATTGTTTGTGTCGTATTTTTCTCTTGAAGGTTTTTTGTCGTTTTGACGTCTACACGTCGTTGGCCAAAAACACGGTCAACATTTTGGTGCTTTCATTGAGAGCCTGAAGACAAAGATAGACAATCACTATAGCATCATGGCTCCTAAGAACACCAATGCGGCCTCCAAGAAGCTAGGTTCCTCTAGAGAGCCTGCTAGATCAGAAGGTCCTGGCCCTCAAGACCATGAGACTGAGCCTAGAGTCCTGCTTGCGGACGTGACTCCAAAGGTTGCACAACTCCACAAAGCCATGGGGGCTTTTCAGGAGGAAATGGCACAATTCAACGCCAGACAGGAGTTGTTCGCTGAAGAAATGGCTAGACAGAAGGCTGCATTTGAGCAGCGAAAATGGGAGATGGATGCTAGGAGCGAAGAGATAAGGCGACAGCAGGAGGAGGCCGATAGGCGACATCGCGAGGCTGCACTCACTCTGGAGGCAGCTACGCAGCTGACCCAAGCCAATACCCAAGCTGCAGCACGAGGAGTAGCCGCCCAAGGAGCAAGGACCACGGAAGATGGTCGAAAAAACACTGATAGACCCAATTCTCGAGGACCAAATAGAAGCAGTAGTAACCCACCTAGTAGGGAAGAAGATGGGGTCTGATCGGGCACTGCCTCCACCCAAAGGGGAAACTCCAAAACCCCCTCAAGGAGCCATCGATCAGAAACTTATAGGTCCGAAAGTCACAAGTCAGGCAGTAAGAAAACTCCACCTGAGTAGGAGCAAAATAGAGCTCCTCGAGGTAAAGAAACTTCACACTTCAAAGACGGGCATGGTCATGATGAAGCTGATAATCATCACACTGATCAGTTGAAGGAGAAGAATGATAACAACCAGGGAAGAGGAAAAGACCGCCCAGCACAGACAGGAAGGCCACCACTGCATCCCAACCAGCAGCGCAATGGCAAGGAGCATGTCCTGCACGGCAGGCCTTCTAAAAAAACTCGGAGCATGGTGTTCAATGGGTTAGGGAGGCATACCTCTTAGAAGGATCTAAGATATGTCATTGCCGATAGGAGAAAGACCATCCCGGTCGATGGGCGAGATCCGAACCGACCTACCAATCAAGTAGAAATACTTGATGATGGTGAGTCGGATAGGAGTGCCCGACCAGGCGGTCTCGAGAATGAGTCCCAAGAAGTGGCCCCAGGCATCCAAGCCCATCTTGATGCTCTGACAGCAGCATTTCAAGGTCTATCAAAATGACCTTCTGCAATCGATCTAGTAGACCACAGGAGTGGCAGCCCGTTCTGTGCTCGAATTAGAGCAGCCCAGCCACAAATGAAGTACAAAGCTTCAATACTGCCAGTTTATACAGAAAAGGCAGATCCAATAATGCATGTGGGGAAATTCGATGACCAAATGGAGCTGCTCAGAGTGAGTGATGACTATTGGTGCAAAGTTTTCCCCACTACATTATCTGACACTGCCCAAGAGTGGTATTGGAAATTTAAGCCAAACTCCATCACTTCTTGGGAAAGTTTTAGGAAAGAGTTTTCAGGCAGTTCAGTGCTGCTCGGACCCCTCTGGTTTACGCCAATCACTTGGCGGATATTAAACAAGGGAAAGACGAATCTCTCAAGAACTACATACAAAGGTTCATGAGAGAAGCCAACTGAGCAACAACAGTTGAAGATGAGGGGAAGATGGTGGCCATTTCTTCTGGCATAATCTATCGGAGTCCTTTATGGGACATTATTCATCGCAACCCAATTTCAACGTTACAACAATTTCTTGACCGGGCGGATAAATATATGAAATTGGATGATGCGAATGAGAAGGGAGAGAAAGGCCTGAATAATCCGAGCGGATCGACTAATCCTCCCAAGAATGGTGGAAATGATCAAAGTGGTGGTAAGAAATGTGGAAATAACAAGTCTGACCGCCACAATGAAAAGAAGGCTAAGTTGGGACCAAATGACAAGCCAACTAAGTATGAACCTCGGTTCACTAATTACACAACTCTTTCGGCCAGCCGAGCGGAGTTATATCTCACAAGTCATCAGGAGTTCCCCTACCGAAAACTCCCACCCATCAAGAAGGAGATGAGTAGGAGAGAGTTGAATAAGTTCTGTCGTTTCCATTAAAAATATCACCATTGTTAGGATTTTCAATTTTGATAACCCAATGTGGAAAAACAACTCAAACAATATAGGGACCGGTCCACCTAGAATGTAATTTTCCTGGAAATAAATGCAACCGAGAGTTGTATAATTGGACTTTTTAACTGGGAGAAAAATCTTTTCTCAAAATGTTTTTGTCATGGTAAAATTTCATGCGATCCTTATAATTTTTTGAATAGTAATATGCATCATTCCTAATTTCATCTAGCTCATTGAATTGAAGTTTTCTTTTCTCACCTGCCTTTTCTAGAGAAAAATTTAACTGCTTAATAGCCCAAAGGGCTCTATGTTCTTACTCATCAGGTAAGTGGCATGCCTTCCCATACACAAGTCTGTAGGGTGACATGACAATGGGCGTTTTGTATGTGGTATGATACGCCAATAATGCATCAATGAGACTAAACGACCAATCTTTCCTAGTTGGATTCCTAGTTTTTTTCTAAAATGTGCTCAACTTCCCCATTAGACACTTCAACTTAACCACTATTTTGTGGGTGATATGGTGTTGAGACTTTATGTGAAATGCCATATTGTTTCATCAAATGTTCAAATGGCTTATTACAAAAGTGTGTACCGTTATCACTAATGATAGCACATGGTGAACCATAATGGGAAAATATATTTTCTTTCAGAAACCGAAGCACAACTTTGTGATCCTTAGTGTCGCATGCAATAGCTTCAACCCATTTAGACACATAATAACCTCCAACAAGAATATAAAGATTACCAAAATAGTTAGGAAATGGTCCCATAAAATAAATGCCCCAAAAATCAAATATGTCAATTAAAAGAATATGATTCAAAGGTATCATGTTTCATCTAGTTAAACTTCCTAACTTTTGGCAACATTCACAAGCTTTAAAATACACATATGTATCACGAAAGATAGTTGGCCAAATGAAAACAACATTGTAAAAACGTAGCAGCAATTTTCTTACCACTAAAATGTCCTCCACATGCATGATCATGAAAAAAAGATATAATTTTAGATTGGTCACAATTTGGAATGCATCTTCTAAGTATTTGATCAGGGTTGTATTTAAATAAGTACGAATCATCCCAAATAAAAAATTTCACCTCATAATAAAATTTAGATTTATCATGCTTAGACCAATGAGATGGTATTTCTTTAGTGGCCAAATAATTCACAATATCAGCATACCAAGGCAAAGAAGAAACATGCATCAATTGTTCATCATTAAAAGTTTCAGTGATAGGAGTGGAATCATGTATAGTTTCAACAACTAGTCTAGATAAATGATCAGCAACAACATTTTCAGACCCCTTTTTATCACATATATTTAAGTCAAATTATTGTTTAGGTGGGGGAAGTTTTGAAATAAGATCAACTTTTTCTTTATCAACTTCTATTCCCTCAGATAAGATTACATGACCTAAAAAAATTCCTTTTTTAACCATAAAATGACATTTTTCCCAATTAAGCACAAGGTTTTTCTCTTTGCAACGAATTAAAACAAGTGAAAGATGGTGCAAACATTCATCAAAGTAGGAACCAAACACAGAAAAATCATCCATAAACACTTCAAGGAATCTTTCAACCATGTCAGAAAAAATTGAAATCATACACCTTTGAAAAGTCGTAGGTGCATTGCATAATCCAAAAGGCATGCGACGATAGACAAAAGTCCCGAAAGGGCATGTAAATATAGTCTTTTCTTGATCTTCTAGGGAAATGAGGATTTGGTTATATCCCGAATATCCATCAAGAAATCAATAATATGCATGGTCTGCTAAACGTTCAAGCATTTGATCAATAAATGGTAATGGAAAATGATCTTTTCTAGTAACATTATTTAGCTTTCTATAGTCCATGCACACTCTCCACCATGTTTATACTCTAGTAGGGATTAATTCATTTTTCTCATTTTCAAAAACTGTGATCCCACACTTCTTAGGTACAACTTGAACTGGAGTAACCCATTGACTATCAAAAATAGGGTAAATGATACCTACGTCTAATAATTTAATGACCTCTTCTCTAACTACTTCTTTAATATTTGGATTTAGCCTTCTTTGACATTCTCGAGAGGTTTTTGAATTCTCTTCTAGATGGATTCTATGCATACTGTTACACCCCAATTTCAAGATTGGAAATCTTGATCTCAAAATTCAGGCTTGTAAGGTGTAAGCTCGAAGTGAGCATAGTAGTCATGTAATCAGCATTAATACGAAAGTCAAAGACAGTCTTGCTGAGCAGTAGATGCGGGATTGGTGAACTCAGAAACTACGTAGTCTCAGAGGTGTTCAGAGGTTATAAGTTAGGCTCGAAACTCACAATGGAAAAGGTTCAACACTTGTATAAATCACTTGACTCATTTCCTTCCCTTAGACAAGATGATTCGAGCTCAAGTATTGTGAGCTCGAAGATGATGGTCTCGTCAACGTTACATGTCGACAACAGAGGCGAACCGAGGTATCGAGCTCGCGATGGGTGAACAGTCTCGAAGGCATGTGAGTCTAGTGTCCGAGCTCATAAGCTGTATGTGAACATGTTTATTCTTGTACAATCCTTATGTTTAAGGGATCAGATGTAATCTGTTATTGAATCCCAAATATCATGGGATATATATGCGTACGTAGTAACTAATTCATTTAATGGCATTTATCTTAATTGATTTGTATCATATCAACCAGAATTATGTGGGAAGATATTTAGTAAACCACTCTATAAATAGAATGGGACAGCTCATTTGTATGGACTGAGAAACGGAGATTGGGAAAACTCTGTATAATTGCTTCCATACAACTTTAAGAGAATTCCAAAGAGTTAATAAAACAGACTTGTGGACTAGGCAAATTTTAACTGCTGAACCACGTAAAAGAGTCGTGTCTATATATATATATATTGTTTCCTCCGGTATTTTTTGTTTAATTGCTCTTCTTTTCAAAGTTGAAAAAAAACGGCGTCTACAGTTTGGTGCTTTCATTGAGAGCTATTAAACAAGACGTGAGCCTGTTTAATCAGAAAGTGTCCCGAATCATTAAGGGTCAGTGCAAGTAACCCCAGTACGGGTGAGTGACCAATGCCCAATGTACCTGAGGAGCAGATTCCTCACGCTGAGGATTACCCACGACGTTCTGGAAAGCAGCCCATGATGGACCAAGATCCTGAAAACATGAATGATTCGTCCAACTCCCAAGGGCCACCTGCCCCCATGCATGACGAGGATATGTATTACAATCCTGAAAGATATGTTCAAACTGTGGAACTTGAAAATTTCAAACTACGCAAACAGTTGGCAGAGGCAACAAAACGCAATGAAGAATTAGCCAGACAGGCTGGTAACGCCCAAGCACCTCCTTGGAGGCCTAGGGGACGTCCTCGTGGGAGCACGACCACCAAGAGAGTGGAGCAAGTGCCACCACCAACATCTCAGCCAATTCAGCCAAGGCCCCAGAGGAGTAACCAGGCTGAGGGTACTGCCATCCCGGCTGTAGAAGCACCAACATGAACGGGGAATAATCGAGCCCCCTCAGCGGCCCAAAACCTGAATCCTGATACTCCGTAAGACAACTTGAAGCCTGACTGGGAAAACTCTGGACCATCTAGGCCTGAAAATGGGAGATAGCCACTGTTACCCATAAGACACCCACCATCACAAATAAGGCACCCCTCGCCAGTCCAAGAGGTTCCACGACTTGCACATCGAGATGAAGATCGACAGGCTAGGCATGGACAGGGCAATGAAAGAGAAGCTACCCTAGATCGCAGGGCTTCTCAACCTTCGCGAAGTAAAATGTCAAGATCACAAACTAATGGGACAAGGAGGTTAGCAAGGGACCCACCTTGTAATCACAGGGCTACGAGTTATGTAAGTGAAAGCTCGGATTACACTCGGTCCGTGAGCATTTACAACACGAAACCAAGGCATACAGGGAATCAAGGAAATCTCCCTGACCTGCGAGAACACCTAAACCATAATCAGGGTTGAGATAATCCCCCGAACTCAGATCTGCTAGACCATCTGAATGGGCACAAACAGTCGGAGTATAATCCTATACCGAGACAGGGAGCTGGAGCTTCTTTTAATGATAACCAGCCCCTCAGGCCCATGCTAGACCCCTAGTGGATTTTGTTCAAGAAAGGATTGATCAACTAGATAGAGCATTCAGGCTCTTACAGAACGAGCGTAGCAGGGACAAGGCTCAAGAGTCCGATAAAGAGCTCGAGCCTTTTCCCCACATGTCTCCAGCACTCTATTTCCTTAGGGATTCAGGATACCTCATGTCTCACCATTTGATAGAAACTCAAACCCCTATAGCCATCTGAGAACGTTCAACACCATCATTCGAGCCAACAATGTTGGTTACGAGCTCAAGTGTATGCTGTTCCCAGCCACACTTATAGGACCGGCAAAAAACTTATTTGAGAAGTTCAAAAGGTATTCGATCGTGCCCTGGGATCAATTGTCTAGAGAGTTCAAAAGACAATTTAAGGCTATGGTTGGCATTAGGCCCAAGACCTCGGCCTTAACCAGCATCCAACAACTAGAAAATGAGTCGTTAAAAAGTTACCTCACGAGGATTAACTTAGAAGTGGCCCGAGATCGAGATATCAACGATAGCGGTCACTTGATGGCTGTTAGAGCAGGTGTATTGCCAGGAAGTCCCCTCTGGGAAGACTTGCAAAGGAAACCTATCAGGTCGTTAACTGAGTTCAATCAGAGGGCCAAGAGGTTTGTCAATGTAGAAGAGGCAAGATCTGCACTGAACATGACCTCTCAGCCCATAACTACAACGACAAACGTAAACTCTGCCTTGACATGGGTGGACCCATCAACTTCGAAACCGTCTGGGGATAACCCTTGTAAAAAAAATAAAAATGAAAGGAGGGAAGAAAAAGAAAAGGGACATATATTTCTCCATATACAAAGTATATACCGAGCTCAATGAGTATCGGGAGAATATTTACCTGGCTAATGAAAATCAGGTCCCGTTCAGATGACCTAACCCCATGAGTAACTAAAAGGCAAAGAGATATTCAAATAAATATTGTAGATTTCATAGAGATATCGAACATAAAACTGCTGAATGTCGACAGCTGAAAGATGAGATTGAAGGTTTGATCTTGAGGGGTTATTTCTGAAAGTACGTCAGAATCCGAAATCCCAATCAAGCTTCGACCAGCCAAAGGGCAGCAGCTGCACAACCTTCCCAAGACAATAACTCCCGAGCTCGGGAAGACAAGCAACCCCCTTCGATTGATGGAGAAGATGTAATAACCATTTCGGGGGGACCTCATATCGCAGGATCGGGCAGGAATACCCAAAAAGATACGTCAATGAGCTTAAGACAGGGGACGGTTCTCCCTACGAACCCGAACAACGAGCTTCAAAACAATAGAGAGTTAAGACTCAACTCATAACGTTTACTGAAGAGGACGCATCACACTTCCAGTTTCCCCATAACGACCCCCTGGTCATAACCCTCCAACTCGCGAACAAGAGGGTATGCCGAGTCCTGATTGATAATGGGAGCTAGGAAAATATCCTTTATAAAGCCACTCTAGAAAAGATGGGACTCATGCTTCGCGATCTGAAAGCATGTGTAATCAGGAGAAAGGATTGCCTGTATTGGAACCATTAAACTTCTCGTGACCTTGGGAGACTATCTAGTCTCAGTAACCAAGATGATGGAGTTTGTCGTGGTGGACCTCCCATCGGCCTACAATGTACTGCTCGGGAGACTCGCCCTAGTTGGGCTGGGGGCAATGTCATCTGTTAGGCACCTGTCCATCAAGTTCCTGACTTCTAGTGGCATCGGGACGTTGAAAGGGGATCAACTCGCAAGAAGGGAGTGCTACAGCATCTCCATAAAGGGAAATAAACAAACAAGTCCATAGGCACTTGTAGTTATTCAGAACAAGGATGGGACGGTCTTTGAGATAGATGAAGAGATCGACCCCAGAATAGAAGAAAGGGCTGACCTCGAACCTCTAGAAGAGCTAGATGAGGTCAAGCTCGAAGAAGTAGACCCCACAAAGACGGTGAAAGTGGGAAATAATCTTTCAAAATAAACAAAATAGAAATTAATTTTCTTCTTAAAAGAAAACCGAGAAGTATTCGCATGGTCACACTCAGACATGGTGGGAATCATTCCAAATGTCATGAGCCATACACTTAATATTGAAAAAAACTTCCCCCCAAAGTAGCAAAAGTGAAGACTCCTGGAGGATGATAGAAAGAAGGCCCTCAAGGAAGAAGTCGACAGGTTAAAGGCAAATCGATTCATACAAGATGCCTTCTCTCTTGATTTTATTGCCAATCTAGTGCTGGTTTTGAAACCCAACAACAAAGGGTGAACCTGTATTGACTACTCCGATCTTAACAAGGCATGCCCTAAAGACTGTTTCCCCTTACCTCGGATATATCAGCTCGTAGACGCCACTGCAGGTCATGGCATAATGTCATTCATGGATGCTTATTTTGGATACAACCAGATCGCCATGCATGCGTCGGACCAAGAGCTTACGAGCTTTGCAACTGATAAAGGGCTATACTGCTACAATGTCATCCTTCTCGAGCTCAAAAACGCTGGAGCTACGTACCAAAGGATGGTAAATAGAATGTTCTCTGAGCATATAGGGAATAACATGGAAGTTTATGTTGACGACATGCTAGTCAAGTCCAAACATAACAGTAACTGTGTGGATGATCTCGCTGAATGCTTTACTATTCTACAGAACTATAACATGAAACTTAACCCACAAAAGTGCTCTTTCGGAGTGACTTCGGGAAAGTTTCTGGAATTTTTAGTGAATGCATGAGGAATAGAGGTTAATCCAGACAAGATCAAGGTATTGATTGATATGCCATCACCTCGAAAGCATAAGGATGTCAAAAGTATAACTAGACAGATGGCGATACTAAGTAGGTTTATTTCAAAATCTATAGACTATTGTCTTCTTTTTTTTAACCTTTTAAGAGGGGGCAAAAATTTTGAGTGGTCAGAGGAATGTGAACTAGCATTCTAGAACCAAAAGAAACATCTCGTCGAACCACCAATCTTGTCGAAGCCTACCACAGTAGAAATCTTGTACTTGTACCTCGCTACAACCGAGCATGCCATTAGTTTCGTGCTCGTCCGAGAAGAGAAGAACCAATGTACTATGTCAGCAAAAGGTTACTGGGGGCAGAATCGAGATACCCTTTAATGGAAAAACTGGCTCTCAGCTTGATCCACTCATCTCGAAAGTTCCAACCTTATTTCCAAGCACACCATATTCATGTGCTAACTGAGTAGCCACTACGACATGTTTTATCTAAACCAGAAGCATCTAGAAGACTGTTAAAGTGGGTTGTGGAACTCAGACAATTTGAGATCACATACCACCCGAGAATGACCATCAAGGGACAGGCCCTGGTGGATTTCATTGTAGAATGTACTGGAGTGTCTAACGACGAAGTTGGAACCCCAGCCAGCGAGCTGTGGAAACTTTATGTCGACGGATCCTCCAACGAAAATGGATTGGGGGCAACCAATATACTGATCACTCCAGCAGGAAGTCAATTCCAGTCTGCTTTAAGGTTCAACTTTGAAGCATGGAATAACGAGGTTGAATATGAAGTATTATTGGTGGGACTCCGAATAGCCCAGGAACTCAAAGCGAAGGCTATACACTGCTATAGTGATTCATAGCTGGTTGTCAACCAAATTTTAGGGGAATATCAAGCTCGTGGCGTGAAAATGGCTGCATATCTAGAAAAAGCAAAGGCTGCGCTCAGATGGTTCGAGCTCTATGCTATTGAACAAGTTCCCCGAGAACAAAATTTAAATGCAGGCGCATTGGCCAGGCTCGCCACAACCAGTGAGGTCGATACATTGAACATGGTCCCGGTAGAGTTTCTATTGAATCTGAGTATCAGGAAGCCTGACAAGGAGGACGTATGCATGATCCACTCTCAACCTACCTGGATGACCCCAATAGCCGATTACCTTGAGAATGGAATTCTACCAACAGAATGGAACGAAGCTCTCAAACTGATGTATTAGATCCTAAAATATACTATTGTAGAAGGAAGGATGTATCGAACAGGGTATTCTATGCCATTGCTCCGACATGTAACTCCACCCGAGGCAAGGAAAATTCTTGAAGAAATTCATGAAGGATTTTGTGGAGATCACAGTTGGGGGCATGGTCTATCCAAAAAGGTGATAGGGTAGGGGTATTTCTGGCACACTGTTAAGGCAACCGCATTCAAATATGTCAAAAGATGTGATAAGTGCTGGGGATTTTCCTCACTTCCACGAGCTCCACCTATCGAGCTTACCATGCTAACCTCCCCATAACCATTTCCGGTGTCGGGAATCGACCTAATAGGCTCGGTACCAAGAGGCAAATGTGGAGTAAAGTATGCTGTGGTCGCAGTCGATTATTTCACGAAATGGACCGAGGCCAAACCCCTGGCTACGATTACCTCAAAAAAAGTTTGAGATTTTGTGGTAAATAATATCATCTCCCGATATGGAATGTCCAGAAAGATAGTGTCGGACAATGGTACCCAGTTCGACAGTGACCTGTTTACCCATTTCTGCGAAAAGAATGGGATAATAAAACACTCCTCCTCCATCGCCCATTCTCAATCAAATGGCCAGGTCAAAGCAGTCAACAAAACCCTAAAAAGCTCCATAAAGAAAAGGTTAGATGAGGCTAAAGGAAGGTGGCCTGAAGAGTTACCTCAGGTTTTGTGGGCTTATCGAACAACAACTCGAACTTTGACATGGCACACTCCCTTCTCCCTAGCATATGGATGTGAGGCCATGTTGCCGATTGAAGTCAATACCTATAATACGGAGCCATGCTTACAATCAGGCCTCGAACTAGACCCAGCTCGAAGAAAGTCTAGACTTCATCAAAGAAAGGCGAGATGAAGCTCAATTGAAAAATGTTGTCTATCAACAACGAGCTACCAGGTACTTCAATAAGAGGGTTCAAGATAAAAAATTCTGATTAAGAGACTAGGTATTAAGACGTGTATTTCAGGCTACACGAGACACGTATGTTGGGGTACTCGGACCTAACTGGGAAGGACCTTACCAGATCGAGTTTATTATCTGACCTGGAGTGTATAAATTGGCGAGATTGAATGGAGAATTAGTATCGCGAGCTTGGAATGGAGAACATCTACGACCTTACTATCAATAGTGTAGGAATGATGTTTTATTGTAACCAAGCTTGTTTATTTTTTAGACTTTTTGGTAATAAAGTGTTAAAACTTTGCTCAAAAGATATTTTCTTTATTAAATGTTGTATTTTTTGCAAACTCTCTTAATTCAATAACCTATGGTCATACTCATAGGATATTAAGGGGGCATCAGTGGTATACAATAATACCTTAAGTTTGAAAAAATAAATAACATAGAATAAAAATGGCTAGATCGTTAACCCGACATAAAAATGTTAAGTACACATATAAACTAACAAAAATGTCTAGATCATTAACCCAACATAGAAGTTATAAGTGTATACGCGAGGTAAAGCTATTTGGATATAATCAGATGTGCGAGCTAAGATGATCTAGACATAACTAGATTACCAAAATTATAAGTTTCTGGATATAACCAGATGCACGAGCTAAGATGATCTGGACATAACCAGATTATAAAAATTATAAGTGTATGGATTAATAACCAAACACGCGAGTTAAGATAGTCTGGACATAACAAGATTATAAAAATTATAAGTGTCTGGATATAAGTAGATGCGCGAGCTAAGATGATCTGGACATAACCAGATTACCAAAATTATAAGTGTCTGGATATAACCAGATGCGCAATCTAAGATGTTCTGGACATAACCAAATTACCAAAATTATAAGTGTCTTGATATAACCAAATGCGTGAGCTAAGATGATCAGGACATAACCAGATTATAAAAGTTATAAGTGTATGGATTAATAACCAAACACGCGAGTTAAGATAGTCTGGACATAACCATATTATAAAAAAAAATTATAAGTGGATGGATTACAAAGCAGACATGAGCTAAATAAGTTTGGAACAAACCAGCTAAAACTAATTGATGGAAAGAATGTAAATAAACCTACTTCGAGTTAAGTCGAGTCTGAGGCTGGAATATTTTGTAAAAAGATAGTTTCGACCTCACAACCTTGGGGAGCTACTCGAGGAATAGGAAAAGTGCATAGAAAATCAAGATATAACTAAACTACTAATCTTACATGCCATATAAGTACTTTCGAGTGCATGGTGAAAGTATGGTCCGATCTTGACAAATAACGAGATCGAACATGGATATATCGGGTAAATTGTGCATGAATGCATTGAAACTCGAGCTTAAATCCAACAAGTGTGTTTGTACATATAAACAAACATAAAAGCAAACCTTTAATATAAGATGTTTGAAAATTTTCGACTTAGAAATGTAAAGCAAAAATATTAAAGAAAAAGCTTAATGTAAAATCAAATGTATAAAGGTTTTCGAGCAAGAAAATCGTATATATAAAGATTAAAATTACTATTTGAACAAACATAAAATAGCCCTAAAATGAGCTACAAATTTTCTTTGCCCTAAGGGCATAAATAGAGAAGTATTACAAAAATGTTAATGGGATGCAGCCTATGACCTCGCCTCTATGAAGCAGGTGCGTCCCCCTCAGCAGCATCGGGCTTCTCCGCCATCTTTTCGGCCTCCTCGTCCAGCTGAGCCTGCCACCTCTCAAGGAACTCATCTCTGAGAGTGTCCAGAGAGCCAGTGTCGAGATCAGCATTGTTGGCCTACATATGGTACATGGCCATATCAATAGCATGATCCTTCTTCCACTTAAACTGGTCAAGAAGGCGAGCCTTATCACCCTCGATTATATCAAAGGTGGTTTTCTTCTCCTCGAGCTTGACATTCAACTCCTTAAGCTCCTTGATCCTGGAGTCTCTCTCCTTGATTTCAGCGTGCTTAGCCTCCATTTTTTACTCGAGTTCAGATGTCGTCGACTTTGCAGCTGTGATCTCGTCTGCTAGCTTAATCTAGAGGTTCTTCACCTCATGAGCATAGGATCGGCTCGTCTAGACCTCGTTGTTCAGCTTGTAATTAGGCTGAGCAAACGCGGTTAAGGCCTGTGCACACAAAAAAAATATGGGTTAATAAATACAGAGGATAAGTCCATAGAAGAAACATGGCAGAGAAAAAGGAATTACCGAGGTAAAGAGCTCGCTGCCCTTGTCAAGATTGTATTGGTGTCACGGCAGAAGGTGAGAAACTGCCATTGAGAAGTGCCCAAGTTGCTAAGACTCTAGCCAACTCGGGAAAGTACGTTTGAGCCCAGACTGACTCCGTGTTTCCCTGCAGTGTTATCAATCACGTACTCAGGGACATGAGTCGAGATCGAAAAAAAAGCGTTCCAGTGAGGGAACTTGCTTCTGCGAGGCCGGAGCAGTTTGTTGGGAGATTTGAACCTCAGGAGGAGGCAGAGGAAGTGAGACCTCAGTGCAGACTCTGACCTCGGGATTCGAATCAACAGGTTGGCTCGGGCCGTGAGTTTCCGAGGCAAAAGGTGTCACCTAAATTTTTTTCTGAATTTTGGAGGGGCACCTCGATCTCTTCGAGGCCCTTGGGTGCTTGCTTTGCTTAGCTCCCGAATGGCGATTGAGAAAATTTTCAAGGTCAGATTCCATGTCGCCTGCACATAGACAATTTGCACATTAGTGAACGGGCCTAAATAACAAAAAGAAAACAAGACTAAAGTGAAAAAAAAAACACCTAACTGGAACTCTCCCTCGAGCTTGTGCTCGGTGACCAAGTAATCCCCCTATCTTCAGAGGAGGCTGGGGGAGTCCCTTCCCTATACGTAGGTGACATCCTTGGAAGGACTCTATAGTCGTTGGTACCGTATTAAACAGAAACCCCATCCCAAACTTCATTTAAATGTGAAAGTTATCTCTGGGATCTAGGAATAGGATCAGAGTATCGAGCTTATGTTTAAGCATAGAGGGAGGCCACATACCCGAGCTAAGTATAATTTTACCTCCACCACTTGAGCTTGAGGCCTCATCTTGGGCTTCATTTCCAGAGGACGCGCGATCAGGACGGCGAACCACAGGGGAATGGGCTTGTGAGCTCGAAGACCTTTGTCTCGGAGGAAGTCTTTCAGTGGGAAGAGGCACGTGCTCCCACTTCAAGTACTTGCGATAGGTGACATAGTCTATCGACTGATCTTGCTCCAAGAGGCCGCAGGCTTAGAACTTTTCTTCAAGAAGAAGATAAGATAGGAAGCATCGACCATATGGTAGTTGGAGCAGGGCCTTCTTATGCTCCACCATGGATTCTGAGGGTGTGGGATGGTGATATTTGGCTGAAGAAATGGATGTGTTATTAGCCTAAGCTTAATAAATTCAACGAACAAGAAAGAAATAAGCATGAATACTTATGGATTTTTTGGAATGAGTAAAATTTGGAAGGGGCAAGGCCATCCGTCCAGAAGAAGGCCAACTTGATGTTTGGAGGATGGTTTAGCATATCCTCAAAAATCTTCCTCTCCTTCGGGTAGCTCGATAGATAGTAGAAACCATCCCCTCCCCGAGCTCGAGAATAGTTGCTTTTCAGATAAAAGAGATATGAAATCTCTTTTTGTGAGGGTCCTTCCCACTTCAGCTCGTGATATAACGACCTGAGGGCAGAGAGAACCCTATAAGAGTTGTTTTGGAGTTGGAATGGGGCAAGCCCAACAAAATCCAGAAAATCCTTAAAAAAGGATTTCAGGGGGAGTAGGGCCCCTGCCTTCATATGCTCACGACTCTAGGCTGCGAGCTTGATCTTACTGTAGGGATTGCCATCACCTGGGGCATAGCAGCTCCACTCTTTTGGGGTCGCAGGCCGACACATCAGTGTGTCAAAGAGTTTCAGGCTCTGGCAAGCCAGGATCTCAAAGATTTGGCCCGTCGAATTTACCAAGCTCTAATAATGCTCGACCTCGAAGAATTCCTCCCTGAAGATAAGAACGGAAGCAACTTGCAAGGTGGAAGGGTGGTTTGAAGAGTCTTCCATCAGAAAAAAGGAAAGTACACTAGGCTCATAAACAATGGTGACTTTGAGTTTAGGATTAATCGAGATAGGCCTGATCTCGGGGTCCGGATCTGGATAGATCACGACCTGGAGTTTCTTCCGTTTTCTTTTCTCGACCTCGTTAATCTGATGTCGGACATAGTCTCGGATGTCTTCTTGTTTGCAACGTGCATGGTGCTCGTGTATCAGTAGTCGGTTCCGAGTGAAGGGAAACTCCGGACTAGGTGTTGATGGAGGAAAGGAATTGCAAGCATTGACCCCCACCAATTCTCAGAGTTCTGTGACATCTAACAAGAAAAAAGAGGGTGAGACCCAGGCAAGCAAAGAACTACAAAATACAATTTTGGTTATTCGAGCTCGAAAGCCCGAGATCACAGAGTAAATTCAGTCAAGACCAAGGTCTCGAAGGGTTAAGATCGAATTCGAAGTAGAACCCCAAACTATTGGAAAGTTCAGGCTTCGAGCGTGTACTTAAAATGAGAGTGGGAAAGTTTGGATTCATTTTAAGAATCCCACATTTTCAGGGATAAAGTTTTCGGTTACCCAAAAAGGTGATAATTTTGGGATTTGTGCAATTGAAAACCCTAATTCAGAACCCCCATTTCTTAGCTTACACGATTCATTACCTTTAAACCGAAAAGACCCTATGTTTGCACTTTTTACGCTAAATTTGGGTATTAGAGCTATGTTGTCAAAAGCTTTGAATCAAAATTTTATGTTAAGGAATATTGCTAAGATTACTAGTTACAACATACATTCATACACAAATGAAAAACGTAAAAGTGTATGAAGACATAAACGTACAGGAGTCAAGAACAAGAAACTTACACACTGAAGCTTGCGGATAAAGGGAGATCGTTGACTGTAGGAGCGGTTGCATAGAAGCTCTCACAAAGTCAAAAATTCCAAGAGTGTTATATCTCTTCGGTTTGGAGAACATGCAAGAAAATATAAGAATTTTTTGCTCTAGTTTTTTCTTTCTCTCTGAAGCTTGATATGAACAAATGAAAGTGAAGAAGAAGAGAAAGAGAGACAGGTTATATATACTTCCCAAAAGGAGGTCAAGGGACAAGACCACCAGGGCCTTTGGTTGGATTCAATTTTTGATCGAACGGTCAGGGGCAAACATGATGATGGCGGCAAAAAGATGAAATGCGAAAGGATGTGGGCATGTTGGAAAAGTACTCAAGTACTTAGTTTGACCAATCTGTGGCCGACACGTGTCCATATTCGAGTGTGGTAGGTGGCCCAATTTTTTAAAGTGGCCGTTCAAAAGTTTCCTTCTCATAGGATTCGAACAGATTTCGAGAATTGAAATCTTGATTTCAAAATTGAGGAGGCAAAATGTTACACCCCGATTTCGAGAATTGAACTCTTGATTTCAAAATTCAGGCTCGTAAGGTGTAAGCTCGAAATGAGCATTGTAGTCATGTAATCAGAATTAATACGAAAGTCAAAGATAGTCTCACTGAGCAGTAAATGTGACAATGTCGAGATTGGTGAACTCGGAAACTACATAGTCTCGGAGGTGTTTTGAGGTTATAAATTAGGCTCGAAACTCACAATGGCAATGTTTCAACACTTGTATAAAAATCTTGATTTATTTCCTGCCCTCAAACAAGACGATTCGACCTCGTGTATTGTGAGCTCGAAGGGGATGGTCTCGTCAACGTTACTTGTCGACAACAGAGGCGAACCGAGGTATCGAGCTTGCGATGGATGAACGGCCTCGAAGGCGTGTGGGTACAGTGTTTGAGCTCGTAAGCTGTGTGTGAAGATGTTTATTGTTGTAAAATCCCTATGTTTAAAGGATCAGATGTAATTTATTACTAAATTCCAAATATCATGGGATATATACGCGTATGTAGTAACTAATGCATTTAATGTCATTTATTTCATTTATTTGTATCATATCAACCCGAATTATGTGGGAAGATATTTAGTAAACCACTCTATAAATAGAGTGGGATGATTCACTACTACAAAAACACCATTTTAGGAAACTTTTTTAGGGCACTCACCTAGATGCGAGTCCTAAAAACAGCTCCTAGACTTTTTAGGACTCGCGTTGCGAGTCCAAAAAGAATTTTTTTAGGGCTCGCGGAGCGAGTCCTAAAAACTAACGCGTTTCCTAAAAGTTTGATTTGTTTTTTTAATATACACCTCTTGGACTTTTTAGGACTTGCGTTGCGAGTCCTAAAATAATTTTTTGAGGGGTCGCGGAGCAAGTCCTAAAAACTAATGCGTGTCCAAAAAGTTTTATTTTGTTTTTTTAATAAACACCTTTTGGACTTTTTAGGACTCGTGTTGCGAGTCCTTAAAGAATTTTTTGTAATAATAAAATTTTGATTAGTACTTACATATCATCAAATATTGTTTGGTGTGGTAGTTTGCTACCCATTTAACTTACTGTAGGTCCAAGGCTCTAATCTCATCTTTACAATTTTGATTTCTATCATAATATGCACACTTAATTTATAGTTAGAATTAAGTAGTGTTTGGGGTTAATTTTTTCAGATCTAACCAAAAAAAAAAAAAAAGGATCGGGAGGGTTGGGTGGTGGGCGACGGGGGTGGCTAGAGGGCTGGGCTCGGGGCTGGCTAGGAGGCTTGGTTGATGATACAAGGAGGGTTTCGTGGCTGGGCTGGGCTGGGCTCGAGTCGATGGTGCATGGAGGGGCTTGGGCAGGGAAGGGCTCGGCAGGAATGATGGTTGGGCTGTGCTCGGGGCTGGCTGGGGGTCGACAGCACAAGGAGGGGTTCGGGTTAGGTTAGGGTTTTTCTGGGTCGACGATGTAGGGAGGGGCTCGGGTAAGGAGGGGCTCGTCAAGGACAGTTGCTGGACTGGGCTCGGGGCTGGCTGGGGGTCGACGGCGCAGGGAGGGGTTCGGTTGGGCTGGGCAGGGTCTGGGTCGATGGTGCAAGGAGGGGCTCGAGCAAGGAGGGGCTTGGCAGGGACGGTGGTTGGGCTGCGCTGGGCTCGAGGCTGGCTGGTGGGGTTCTCAACTTCACGGCGGCGACATTGTAGCTCCCAGCGGCAGTAGGTATTTATTTTATTTCTTTATTTTTTTATGTTAAAATATATTTGATTTGATTGTGTTGGATATGTTCAAATCTTATTTTGAGCTTAGACTAATAATGAATATCATCTTTACTATATTTTGTTTATGCTTTAATGGCTTTATACTTGTGTTTCACTACTGGTTTTTGGTGTATTTTGTGACTTGATTTGGTTGTATTTTGTGACTGGATTTTGGTGTGTTTATGGTCTATTTCGATGCTTCTTTAATGGCTACTACTTGTATTTTGCTACTAGTTTTGGTATATTTTGAGACTGGATTTTGGTGCATTTTGCAACCAGTTTGAATGGATTAATATGGTTAATTTATGGTCTATTTTGCTGATGCTTTTGGTGTAGTTTGCTATTATGCAATGGAGACTAATTGAGGTCTGTCAAAGATTGGAGCATGATCTTGTGATCCAGAGTTTTAATGGTATATTTTGCTATTGTTTTAATGGTATATTTTCTGTATTGTGCTACTGGTTTTTTGGTGTATTTTGTTAAATAAGTTGAATGGATAAATATGGTAGATTTATGGTTTATTTTGGTGTAGTTTGCTACTATTTTGAAATACCTCTATGTACTGGATGAATAACATTTTATAAAAATAGTACTATCTAACTAGAAATTGTTTGCTGCTTGACTATATGAATACCTATAATGATAGTTTAATTCTCGCTTCTATTATATATATATATTTATAATTGTTGTGTGTGTCTACTTATTTATAAGTTTGAATTATTATATAGATCTCCAAATTAATTGGATATACATTATCCGTATATCTAGAGATGTACACTGATCAATTATGTGTGGACCTCTCTTGTTCTTTATTTCTAGTGGTCAACATTTTAAGAACTTTTTATTTCCAGTGGAGAAACTTTTTATTGATTAAAGAACTTTTTTATAATGTGCATGTCTATATTGAGATGCATTTCTTTGGCAATGATAGAATTTAACTCACACAACTTTAAATACATTTCTTGTTTAATATTTGGTGATAATACAATTTGACTGTGGTATAAACTAGCATGTAATATGATTTTGTAAGATGAGTAAACAAAATAATGAAATTATATTTTTGAGTAATTAATAAAAAAATCATTTTCTTGTATTTTCTTTTGATATTTTAGAAATCTAACATATATAATACATTTTGGACACTCAAAGGGATATATATATATTTTAAAATCAAAATGAAAATTGTAGCTGCATTTTTTTTTAAAAATTACTTTTAAGGGCATGCAAAGCAAGTCCTAAAATCTTAATTTAAAGTTACTCAACGGGATATTTTAGGACACGCATTGAGAGTCTTAAAAACATTCTTTTAGGAATCGCGAAGAGAGCCCTAAAACTTACTTAAAGGCACTCAACGAGATTTTTTAGGACTCACAATGCGAGTCCTAAAAAGCATTTTTTGTAGTAGTGATTCATTTTTATGGACTGAGAAATAGAGACTGGGAAAACTCTGTATAATTGCTTCGAGAAAGCTTTAAGAGAATTCCAAAAAGTTAATAACAAAGACTCGTGGACTGGGCGGATTTTAACTGTTGAACCATGTAAAAAATCGTGTCTATATATATTGTTTCCTCAGGTATTTTTTGTTTAATTGCTCTTCTTTTCTAAGTTGATAAAAAATGGCGTCAACACATACATATAGATGGGCTAATTCCTTTAATATCTCCAATGGTCCAACCTATGGCTTCTTTATGTTTTCTAAAGAAATCTAACAATTTATCTTCTTGTTCTTTATCTAAGGCGGATGCTACAATAACATGTAAGGTTTCAGACTCTCCTTGAAAAGCATATTTTAAATTTACTGGCAAAGGTTTAAGGTCTAAGTTTGGAGAGTTGCAAATTGATTGAGCATGATCTAAGGGTGAAAAAGGCTCAACTTTAGTTTCATTTAAGGGTATAGAGTCTAGCAAAGAATTCACATCATCATTAGAATCATCAACATGCAAGTTCATACCAAAGTATTTTTCACAAAAGTCAAGTAAGTCATTTCCATCATCTTCACAAATACTATCTATCATGTTAACTTCATGCACTTCCTCACACTCAACAGATTTAGCAACATTAAATACATTCAATTCAACAGTCATATTTCCAAAAGATAATTTCAAAACACCATTACGACAATTAATGATTGCATTAGATGTAGCTAAGAATGGTCTACCTAAAATGATAGGAATTTGAGCATGCACATTTTCCATAGGTTGAGTATCAAGAACAGTGAAGTCAACAGGAAAGTAAAGTTTATCAACTTTCATCAAAACGTCCTCTATAATGCCTCTAGGAATTTTCACAGAACGATCGGCTAATTGAAGAGTTATAGAAGTAGGTTTTAGTTTACCAAGACCAAGTTGCTTATAAACATAATAAGGCAATAAATTCACACTAACACCCAAATCAAGTAAATCCTTGTTAATAAAATGATCCCCAATAATGCATGAAATTGTGGGACACCCAGGATTTTTATATTTAACAAGACTCTTATATTGAATAATGGAACTAGCTTGTTCAGTTAAAAATTCCTTTTTAGGAACATTAGTGTTTCTTTTTACAGTACAAAAATTCTTCAAAAATTTAGAGTAGGCTGAAATTTGCTTAATGTCATATGAGAAGGGGATATTGATACTAACTTGTTTAAAACTTCTAAGATGTCATTATATTGGCCGCCTTTTTTAATTTGAAGTAATCTTTGTGGGAATGGGGCTTTTGGAATGAAAGGATTGATTGGAGTATCCTTATTTGAAGAGTTATTGGCATTAGAACTAGAAGGCTGGCTCTTTTCTTTTTCTTTTTCAACCTCAGTTATGTAATCAAGTTTGACAATGTTCTTTCTGGACCTAAGAGTTGAAATTTATTTGACTTCTCCATTATGACTAGACTTTCCTATCTCATATTGACCTTTTGGATTTGGGATAGGTTGACTAGGGAATGTTCCTTTTTCTCTATCAGCTAGAGTAGTAGCGAGTTGTCCTACTTGTGTCTCGAGTTTGGTAATTTATTGAGATTGATTTTGTAGGATTTTTTGAGTGGATTGCATAAATTTTTGTAAATTATCTTCTAAGGAAGGTTTCCTTTGTTGAGGATATGGTTGATTTTGTGGGGCATGTGTTTGGTTTTGCGTGTTGTATTGGTGCCCTTGATTCATCGGAGGTTGGTTTTGTCTCCATGAAAAGTTTGAATGGTTTCTCCGATTTGGATTATAACTGGATGAAAATGGGCTATCATTTGGTTTCCCATAAGCATGAAGATCATTGGCCTCCTCAGAAAAGGCTTCTTGGTAGGAAGGACATGATTATGCATTATGGCAAGGACTAGAACATATAGAATAAACATCTTTTCTTGGTTGTATTGGAGAATTTATAGTTTGGCTTATGGCTAAAGCTTCTACTTTTCTAGCTAATTTGTCTAAGGATTTTCTTAAGTCTAATTCATCTTTTACTTCATACCTTCCTCCTCTTTTTGGTGAATTAGTTGACCTAGACCTAGGATCAAAATAATTCCATTGTTGTGAATTGACAGATAAATCTTCAAGGGCGTCCCAAGCCTCTTGTCCTTGAAATTAAAAAAAAAAAAAATCACTATGCATAGATTGAATCATTTGACGATTAGAGGGAGTCAAACCATCATAAAAATATTTTACAAGTATCCATTTTTCAAAACAATGATGAGGACATTTTAATAATAAATCTTTAAATCTTTCCCAACATTCATAAAACTCTTCATTGTCTTTTTGAAAAAACTCGAAGATTTCTATCCTTAGACTATCAGTTTTAGACATAGGAAAAAATTTCAGCAACAATTTATTATAAAGTTAATCCCATGTAGTTATAGACCCCTTGGGAAGGGAATTTAACCAAGCTTTTGGTTTTTCTTTTAATGAAAAAGGGAATAATCTTAGTTTGACTGACTCATCAGAAAAAATTTGAAATTTAAATGTTGAGCAAATTTCTAAGAAATCTTTGACATGCATATAAAGATCCTCTCTACCTAACCCATAAAAAGATGGCAACAATTGAATGATTGATGATTTACGCTCAAAATGGGTAGCATAAGTAGTAGGAAAAACAATACATGAAGGAGCATTAGATGAAATAGGTTCAAAATATTCAAGCAAAGTTTTTTCAGGCACAACATTTTCATCAACAGGATTTCTAGTAATATTAGCAATTGGTTCCATGATGCTCAAATTGTTGCTAACACTTTCAAGTTCAAACAAAGATAAACGTCTTTTTACTAATCTATTTTTAGAGTTACGTTCCCAATGATGCATACAATTTCACAAACAAGGCAACAAAGATAATCTCAAACAAATAATTTTTTAATGCGGAAGATCAGTTAAAATCGCAACCACAAAGCATACTTAGAATTTTTAGAGATTTCACAAGAATATAATTTTTATGATTTACTTGTCCCCAGACCTATTTGATTCCAATTACTCACAGACTACTAACAACTCCCCGAGGTTAATTAGTAGAGGCAGATTGGGAATTTTGTTCAAAATTCCTTTAAGCAAAAATTGTTTATGGTGAAAGGACAAGATTTATGTTTTTTTCAAGTATTTTTTTTCACAATTACACAATAATATGATAAGAAACAAAGAAAAATAAGGTAAAATTAAATAAGGCTATAAAAAATTAGGCAATTGTAGGGAGGCATAGCATGCCATCAACCATGACAAAAATAAGGTAAAAATTAGGAGGCTCAAGTGTCATAAACTAAAACATAAGATAAAAGACTAGGAGGCAAAATTTCCATCAACTAGCTAGGAGGCAAAATTGTCATCAACTAGTAAATTGTACCAAAATATAACAACAAGATAAATAAAGTAAATTACAGCAAAGGTTAGAAGGCACAAGTGCCGTCAACAAACAAAAATTCAATAAATATAAATATATAAGTTTTTTTTTATGGGTGGTAGAACCGTCTCAAAGTTTCTTTTTATCTTCTTTTTTATCTTTATATATATATATATATATATTTCTTTTTAAGTGTAGAAATTGAAATAACTAGTAGAAGAATTTACTAAACTTGACAAAAAGTTTGTTTCTTTTCTTGCAACTCCCCAGCAACGGCGCCAAAAACTTGATGGACCCAAAAGTGGGTATGTTTTAAATATGTAAATCGCAAGCGCACGAATCGTATATATAGTATAGAGTTCATGTAAGCAAGGATGTCGAACCCAAAGGAGTTCTCTAAAATTAAAAATAAACTATTTTAAATCAATATTAAATAAATTCTAACCTAGCTCCACGAGATTTAATGAGAATTTGTGACTAGAAAATCAAATAAGAAACAATAATAAAGAAATTAAAGACAATATATATAAATAAATTAATAGTAGAAATCAAGATAGAAAAATAAGATTATTAATGTATTAGAATCCACAAAATATAAGTTCAATAATATTTATAAGTACATTGATTCCCAAGTTTCATTAATAGTAGAAATTAATCAACTGTCACTTATTCAAATTATATATTTTATTTAAGCACAAAGTATTATAGAATTGTAGGATTTTTCTTCACTTTTAAAATTATAATTTCAAAGTATTTAATGTAAATCATAACTAGAATAGAAATTACAAAATAAAGAAAATACATACTTGAAAATGCTCTTGAAAAACATCAAATGGGGGAGAGAATGGTAGAAAAGATGAGAGTCCACCAAATTCAAGCACCCATAAATGGTCTTGAAATTACATATTTATAGCCAAAATGAGATGATTAAAATAAACAACTTAAATTAATTAAATTGACTAGAATAATTAAATAAAATGAATATGGCATGTAGAGGTAAATTATAGGTGTAATGATGATTTTGTGGTGAAATATGTAGGAAAGTTGGGTAAAAATATGGCATTTTCGGACAAAGGGATAAGGGGACAATTGATGGGCTCAAGAGAATAGGAGACAGCTGGGTTTGGTGGCTGGGCTTCGGATTGGGCTTTCAGGCGGGCCCAGGTGGAAAGCAGTTTTCTTGGTGGGCAGGCTGGCAGGTGTGGGCCAAGCTGGGCTTCAGGCCTGGGTAGCTTCTTTTCCCTCTCAAAAATACCATATTTTGATTTATTTATTCTAGTTTTACTTCTTTTTCCTTTCCTTCATTGCTCTTGTTTTTCAAGAGCCCAAAAATTCAAAATATTCCCTATCAAATAAACATAAATTAAATTAAAACTAAATATTTTCAATAATAAAATATACAAGAAAATACAAATTAAAACTTAATTTACTTTAACATTTAAGCTCAATAAAAGTGTAATTTTTTTACGTCTAACTTAACAATACTAATTTCAAATAATTAAACTACAACATATTACAATATAAAATATCTATAAAAACATATAAAAATCTAAAAAATTACAATAAGACTAATAAATTCAAAATTACTTAAAATCTTAATAAATTATTTTAAAACTCAAGAACTAAGCAACAATTAGCTTACAAAATGTGGTAAAATAACTCTATTTTGTAGAGTTATCAACGACAGAGTGTACTTATTTGAAGGTAGAAATTGAGGAGCTCATACACAGGGGGCACCTGAGCAGATATGTCAGAAGAAAAAATAAAAAACCGAAGGACGGGCCGGCGTCACCTTGGGGCTGAGAAAGAGCCCTAGATGTACAAGAAGAAGTAAGAACGATCTTTTGATGCCCAGGGGCGAGACAAGAATGCTAGAGAAGCTAGACGAAGTCCACCCCCGTTTATCGTGAGCTTGGAGCAACGACCCCCGAAGAGTTTTAAGGGAGAGAATGATTCAATCACTTTCACGGAGGAGGATGCACGAGGGGTGCACCTGCCCCCAATGATCCTTTAGTGATGACAGTCCAACTAGCCAATATGAGGGTAGATCGAGTCCTCGTAGACAATGGAAGTTCTGTGGACATCTTGTATCTCCCCACCTTGGAGAAGATTGGTTTAGGCGTCAAAAACTTGAAACCCCTCCATTCCTCCTCATACAAATTCACAAGAGACTCGATAAAACCCCTAGGAGTGATCGAATTGGCCCTCACCATGGCAGAGCAACCCAGACAAACTAATATAATGGCAAAATTCATTGTGGTAGATTGTGCTTCAGATTTCAACGACGTATTGAGGAGACCATCCCTAAGAGAATTTAAAGCGATAACTTCAATATATCACTTACCTGTCAAATTCCCAACTCCTGGAGGAATAGCGAGTATGAAAGGGAAACAAAAACAAGCAAGGGGTGCTATAACACCTCCGTCCGCACGTCTGTATAGCCACGGGAACCTACGGCGATGGTAATACATGGAGGCACAAACCCGCAGGAGCTAGAACCCCGAGTCACAGAGAAGCTAGGAGCCGAACATGTGGAGGAGTTAGAAGAAATCGTTGTAATGGAAGAACCTTTGCGAAAGTTGAAGGTGGGAAAAAACCTTCAAGATGACATAAAGGAAAAATTAATAACATTTCTTAAGGATAACCTTTGATGTATTCTCTTGGAGTCACGAAGACATGGTGGGGGTAGATCCTTCCATGATGTGCCATCACTTAAATATCAACCCCAAGGCAAGGCTGGTTAGGCAGAAGAGACGAGTGCTCGACCCGTTAAGATATGCAGTCTTGAAGGAGGAGGTCGACAAATTAAAGGCAAATGGGTTCATCCGTGAAGCGTTCTACCCTGTATGGGTATCGAATCTCATACTAGTCCTAAAACCAAATGGAAAGTGGAGGACCTATGTGGACATCACTAACCTCAATAAGGCTTGCCCTAAGGATAGCTTCCCGCTTCCCAGAATAGATCAATTGGTGGACGCAACATCCGAACATGAGTTGCTTAGCTTCATGGATGCTTACCCTGGATACAACCAGATACCCATGAGCCCGACTAATGAAGAGCCTACTTCATTCATAATGGATAAATGACTCTATTGTTATAAAGTGATGCATTTTGGGTTGAAAAATTCAAGTGGCACCTGCCAAAGATTGGCAAACAAGATGTTCACTAACCAGATAGGAAGGAACAAGGAGGTATACATAAATGATATGTTCTTCAAGACTAAAACGGTCAAAGAACTCAACGGGGACCTAAGTGAGATGTTCGACACAGTCCGAAAATATCGAATGAAGCTGAATCCACTCAAGTGCACTTTCAGAGCCTCTTCGGGAAAGTTCTTGGGTTTCATGGTCAACTCCAGAGGCATTGAGGGTAACCCTAACAAAATAAAGGCCCTAGTAGCGATGAATCCACCCAAGAGCAAGAAAGAGGTGCAATGTCTAATGGGAAGAGTGCTAGCACTCAACAGGTTCATTTTGAGGTCTACGGACAAGTGCCTCCCCTTCTTCAACATCCTAAAAGAGAGCAAAAAGTTCGCTTGGGATGGAGATTGCGAGGAAGCCTTTAACAAGTTGAAGGAGCACCTAGGGAAGCCACCCTTGTTGGCTAAAGCAAAAAAAGGCGAAAGGATATACCTATACTTTCCAGTATCCGAGCATGCCATAGGTGATGCCTTGTTTAAAGGAGAGAAGAAACATCAACAACTCGTGTACTACGTCAGTAAATTCTTGGTAGACATGGAAACCTGATACCCAGAAATAGAGAAGTTAGCGTATTGCCTTAGTTGTGGCATCAAGAAAGTTAAGGCTCTACTTCCACACCCATGCGATTGAGGTACTCACTAATAACCCCTTGAGGCAGGTCTTGCACAAACCTGAAACCTCGGGAAGGCTGATGAAATGGTCAATTGAGTTAAGTCAATTCGACATCATATATACCCTAAGGTCCTCCATCAACAGGCAGGTGCTCACGGAATTCATAGTCGAGTTCACCTATCAGCCAAATGAAGGAGAGATAGGAGAGAGTGTGTAATGCCCCGAAATCCCTAATGCGGTTTAATGGATGGATTAGTAGGCCGGGAGGGACATAATTATTTAATTATGCCATTACATGATTATATGCATGTTTATGTGAATTATATTATAATATGATGTTAACTGCATGCATGTGGGTCCACATTTCTTTACAGGGGTGTTTTGGTAATTTGGGTCGTTGAGGGTGTAATTGTATATTTGTATGCATGTCAGTGATATATTACTGAGACCACATTATAATGTGGGTTTGTTCGAGCTATTCAGCATGAGACGATCTTGGAATATTAATTAGTGGTCTAGTCATAACAAGTTTAAGTTCGGGGCTCAGGTTGAGTCTCGGGCTGATTTTAATGATTAGAGTGTTGCCGAGAATTAAAGGTTAATGGGATATGAATTATTGGTGTTTGAGAATATCGAGAACAGCGGGAATTGGATAGCGCTAATTATGATTAACGAGATAAGTGGGAAATACCAGTTTTGCCCTTGGGAGCCTTTACAAACCCTTAATTGACCTAGGGGTATTTTGGTCTTTTCACCCCTTGGATAAATATTAGCCATTTAAGGCTGTAGAAAGGTAGTATAACAGAGCATAAGTCTGAAGCTTCTCCCGTACCTTTTCTCCTCCAGTTTTCTTTGTGATTTTTGAGCCATTCTTGAGGATTTAAGATTGGGAAGTCAGCCTTGTGAGTTTGGGAGTGTGTTCCACCATTGAAGAGTATCATAAGCTGAGCTTGGGGTAAGTTTCTAGCAATTAAAATACATGCTTTGCTCTGTCTTAGTTCTGGTTTTCAGTTGGGATTCCTAGGTTGGATGATTGGTTTTGTTGGGAGTTTTGGCTAGGGTTCTTGTGGTTGTGATGCTTGGGGTATGTGAGGATGGTTTTTGGGTTCATTTGGCACCAAAAATGAGGTTTGGAAGCATTGGAATCGAGTTATAATTGAAGGAGTAGAAGAAGGAGGTTTCAGGGGAGCATCAGTCCAGGGGTAGCGCTACAGCGCCCATCAGAGGGTGCTATAGCGCTACACAGGACTTTTGTTGGGCGGTTGGGGTTCTAAGTATAGCACTGGGGCGCTATTGAGCAGTGATGTAGCACTACTCTCTTCCTCCAAAATCCCGTTTTGAGTGTTTTGAAGGGTTTTTGGCTCAGGGTTTCAATCCTTAAGGCCTGGGATTGAATCTACTCACCGTGTGGGCATGTTTCGAGGTCCCGAGAGTGGGGTTTAGGTTAAGACCCTTTCATTGTGGATTTTCATTAATGGAGGTTATAATTGGCTGTGATTAGTTAACTGCTAAGGAATCAAAAGGTCGATCGTTCTCAGGAGTCGTTCTCGTTTTATTTCTCGCTCGAACCAAAGGTAAGAGAACTGCACCCCATATGTGACATGTGTGGTTTTTCATGAGGCATGTTGAATGTGTAAATGTGGACATGGATTGATTATTGAATGCTTAGCAAATCTTGCTCACTTGTGCATGGTACTGACTAATTAGTCAGAATTGGCAAATGTGTCAGTATCAACTATGAGGCTGTGACTTATTAGTCAAGTTCGGCAGTGGTACTGGGCAGTGGTCACATAGTGCTGACTTATAAGTCAGGAACGGCCTTAGCGTGTTCAACGCAAGTCAATAAATATTAGATCTAATCTACATCTGCATTAAATAACTCAGAAGAGCGTTAATGTCGGACCAACCTCAAGTTCGATGAAAACTAAAAAGCGCTTGTGTGACTTACCCATCAGTCACTCATCTATTAAGTAAGAGACTTACCTATTAGTCTCTCATCTGTTTAAGCTAATGACTTACCCAATAGTCACTCATCTGTTAAGGCTAGTGACTTACCCAGCAGTCATTCATCTGCTTAAATTAGTGACATGCTTGTCAGTCACTCAGTATGGTTTACCAGAACCTCAAGTATTGAGTCACTCATTTGATTAGAGCTATAAGCTCATTCATGGTTAATGTAAACACAAAGTAATATTCACTCATTTGTTCATAGCTATAAGCTCTGTGTGATTATAATAATAATCAGTTGTTAATATCTATATGCATTACTGTGTTTTCTTGCTGGGCTTTGGCTCATGGGTGCTATGTGGTGCAGGTAAAGGGAACGAAAAGCTCACCCAGCTGTGAGTGGAGAGCTTAGGTGGTGATGTGTACATATGCGGCCTCTTGACCACCACGGCCAAGGAGTTCTCAGAGGAACTAGGGGTTTACCCTATTTTTGCAGCTTAGGTCAGTGGGTTATAAATTTGAAACAGTAGTGACCACTTTGAGTTATAAATAACTTGTAAATGTTTTGATGGGCCCATGAAAAGTTTTATGTATTAAATAAAATATATCATTTCCTTTTGATTGGTTTTCCACCTTAGCTTATTAATAACACTTAGAAGCACGTTTTTAACCAAAGGACTCGGGTAGCGAGTCAAATTTCGGGTTCACCATTCATTGTAACTGTTCTGGGGTAACCAGGGCGTTATAGAGTGAATCGGTTGGTATGGCAGAAGAAAGAAAGCTCAAGGAATAGCCTCCACATGGATGGAGCATCCAACGAAGGGGGAGCTGGATCAGGTATTGTGATGCCTGGACCCGAGGGCACAAGATGTGTTGTGCGATAAGGTTTGTATTTGAAGCTTCGAACAACGAGGTGGAGTATGAAGTGCTTCTAGCCGAATTGCGGTTGGCCAATGAGCTAAAGGCAACACATTTACACATTTTTAGTGACTCAAAGTTGATGGTATTCTAGGTGAAAGGTGAGTATCAGGTGAAGGGTCCCAAGATGGCCGCATATTTAACAAAGGTAAAAGGCTATTTGGGGCAATTGGAGGGGTAGTAGTAGTAGTAGCTTAGTCGGGATTTTATAAGTTTAGCCTATAGTTTAGAAACTCATATAAATAGTTGGAAACTCATAAGCTACTACTATGGCCTATAGTTTAGCCTATAGTAGTAGCTTATTAGTTCAAGTCGGGATTTAGTTGGAAACTCATATATATAGTTATGGATTTTATAAGTTTAGCCTATATTTTAGAAATATTAATTTAACATAAGGTTTTATTAATATAGCTGGTCCTAGAAATTGAACGTGACACTTGTCACATGTATGAATATTAAGGATTTTAGATTAATAAATTAATCAAGGATAAACTTATGAAATCTATAACCTTCCCTCAGCTGTTAGGATCACATTTTACTCAGTCAAAATTGTTTAAAAAAATTCAAAGTGTGTTGAAAGTGTGCAAAAACGTGTTTGATATATCAGCATATGCCGATATATCGCAGCTATTGGGGCCAATATATCGCCTATGATTGATACAAAAAAAAACGTCGACTTTGCACGAACGAAAACACAGAGACTCAGAATTAACGGGAGGTGATATATCGGCTATAGGGGGAGATATATCGGCTCCCTTTGGCATTTTTTATAATCCATGGAATCCGAGTTAGAAACAACCCTCAACAACTTGGACTTGCTCTTGAATGTTTTTGACCGAGTTCTGGGCATCTCTTAAACAGAAAATTCAAATTTTATTCAATTATCTATTTATTTTAAAAGGAGTTAGTTTCACTCCTTGAACTTTATAAATAGGACCTTTCACTCAACCATTTGAATCATCATTCAAGCATTCTTCAGTGCCAAGCTGTTAAGTTTATTCTACAGATAAACAGTAGGGTTTTGGGGTTACAAGCTTTCCAATCCAAGCTTTTATAAACACTTGGGAAGTAAGATAGAGTGATATTTCGGTATTAAGGTGTAGATCAAAGTTCTAATCTATCTAAGGAACTCTTACCCTCGAGTTTAGCTCATTATAGTTCCTTTTATTCTTCTCATTTTCTTCAAAATCCTAACTTGTTATAATGGCTTTTGGTTAGGTGTTTGAGTTTCTTGAAACTTAAGGATTTTGATAATTTTTATCTTGATGGTTTAGATCTTCTTTTCATCTCCATTTCTTTAGAAAACTTATGGATCTTACTGTTTGGTTTTAGGAGTTTTCAATCCCGCCCTTTTCTCCAATATCCCAATTGTTGGTAAGGAAAATAGGTTAGATTTTATGTGTTATGACTATGTTTATATGCTATGTTACTTGGGAAATATAGTTGCTTAGATAGAATATATATGCCCATGTAACGGTATGCTATGTTATAGTTTATATGCTATGCTATGTTATAATCATACATAGACCCCACTCGCCGTCAAAAATATTGCCCATGTAACGGTTTCATGGCCTCTTCGTACTGATTTGCCAAAGGATGACCTCAGGAAGCGGAAGAATGAGCTCGGTGAGAGAGACATGTATACCTGTCGATGCATACTTAGACAAGGAGGAGACCGGGAAAGTCCTGATCCATCCACAGACGCACGTGGGGTAAAGGGGGGCGGAGTAACCTCTTTAGGAAGCAAGGCACCTGAAGACATTTGCCCCAAATACGCCCCCAAGGGTGGAAAGGCATCACCAAAAGAAGGTAGGAAAAAATTCCTCTACAAGATAGGAGGATCGGGAGCATGGGTGTTGAAAACAAACTCGCCACCAAGCACCGTCGGTGGGATCCGAGAAGTAACGCCGTCAGTATGTCCGTCATCAACAACATCCCCAGCCTCGCCAGCCAAGGACCTTAAACATGAATAATTCTTGGACTCCACCTCGACCTCATCTTCTGTATCCATCTGGTCACCCTCTAAGTTGTCATAATCTTTATCATCCTCATCATCATCATCATCTTCATCATCACTTATTATCCTCGGGATGGTAGATTTGGACGATATGAAGCATAAGGAAACAACTTGATCTGGACACAGCAAGTTGTACGAATAGAGATTTCCCTTCGTAAAAAGGCTACAGGCCTGTTTGCGCGAGGCCGCCACACCCAGGATCTTCGCCACACGATCGCGGGCTATCAGACTCAAGGTAGGGCCGAAAACCCCTTCAAGACCTATGGTCAAGAAAAAGAAATAACTATGATTAGACAAATCTGAAGAGAGGGGTAAAGAAAAAGTTCCTATATATACACTCAAGGTAGAAAAAAGCTTACTTGATGTGTTGAAATGCGTATGTTGAGTGGATACGTTGTTGGTGAAGAAAAAGTCACTCTATTCGACAAGCCCCTATTGGAAATAGAACCCTCCACGAGGGGGTACCCTGTAAGAGCAACGACTTTCTGGAGCTGATAGAAGCCCGAGGCAATTGGGTTCACCCTAAGAGTGTACAGATGATGGACCTCACTCATGGAAGGTCCCCTACAGTGCACTTGCTTATATAATACTTTTAAACAACTAAGCACAACCTAGGAGTTGGGAGACAGTTGCAGGGGTGCCAACTCAAAATAGTCGAGTACCTTAACAAAAAAGGGGTGAAGCGGCAAGACCCCACCAGACTTGATTACTGAGTCACTGAAAGCAACAAGTCCCTCAGGTGGCTCAGATGCACAGTCATTGCGAGATGGAATGATGAAGTTGATGTCCGGTGATAGTTGATGGGCTTTTAGCATGTTGGAAAGCTTAACCTGGGTAAGAGTAGACACGATGCCTGCGTCCTCAGAATCGTCAAAGATCTCCCTCGGCATGTTTGGTACCTAGACAGAGACAATGGGCGGTTTGTGAGCGACTGACTTCATCAACCCCCTAGAAGGCCCTCTACATGTCCTACGTCTACCCACATACTACTTGACCCTATGACGTACGGTCGGGGACAGACGAGGAAATATGGGAAAAACCATGGAAAGGAACTTAGGTTGCAATGGATCATAATCAGCACCATCACGGGCAGGACCCCCATAGCCTAAGGCTTCATCGCCATAGGAAGATTAAGGTTCAGGTGGCAGGTTTTCCTCTAGGCACGCGATTTTGGCTATACAATCTTGAAGGGGTTATTTTAGTCGGGAGACTTACGTTTCATGCCACAGGGAGAAACCTATACCCCCATCACTAGTAACAGATTCAAGTTCATTCTCAAGGCTCCATGCCTTCTGCCTGAGGTAGGATAACCTCTGTAGGTAGAGCATTCACACATCCTCATTTAGAGAGGGTTTGCAAACGTCAGCCTCAAAGTCGGAGGATGACAACTCGGTAAATTCAACCCTAGGCAGACCTTTAAAACACCATCCAGATGCCATAGGCAAGCTAAGACTCGATGACGTGTGTGCGTGAAGACAACCCTATATCTATAACATGAGAGTAGAGGGTGTGAGAAAAGGACCCATATATGTGTGCCTAATGAGCCATGAGAATAAAAAACCCTTAAGGAACAGGTACATATCAACCTATGGCCTACCCTCATATAAAAAATAAAAGAGACATGTATATCATTCGGGAAGGAGGTTATACCTGGGTGCATATATGTGAATCCACAGATGTGCGAGGACATGCTTTTAGGTGTGTGAAGAAGGACCGGGTGACAAACAAGAGTAGACCTTTAACAACGAGAGAACGTCTTACACCCCTACAATGTTAACATGATATGAGAAAGAATAAGTAAAAAAAAATGAATAAATGAAAAGAGGTAAAAATTACCTCAAAGATGCCTCTGTAAGGGATAGAACCTTAGAGCTCCTAGAAATAACTGAAAGAAGATACCACTAGGCTAAGCAAGTTTTGGTGTGAAGTGAATCCAAGTCTTGACGGGGTATTTATAAGGATAGTCAAGACTTCCTAGTCATTAGATCAAATCTAGATGAATGGTGGGGATCAAGAGCCTTGGCAACCTTGGGATCCACGCTTAGAAATGATTGGCCCTCATCCCATCTTAAGGAAACACTTGGTGTAATGACCCAAAATCCCTAATGCGGTTTAATGGTTGGATTAGTAGGCCGGTATGGCCATAATTGATTTATTTTGCCATTAAATTATTATATACATGTTTATGTGAATTATATTATAATATGATGTTAAATGCATGCTTGTGGGTCCACATTTCATTATAAGGGCATTTTGGTAATTTGGCTGTTGAGGGCATATTTGTATATTTTGGTGCATGTTTGTGATTTAAGGATGAGATCCCATTATTATATGGATATATTCAAGCTATTCGACATTAGAAGATCTTAGGATGCAAGTTAGCGGTTTTGTCATAACGGGGTGAATTATTGGGATATTGGGTAATGAGCATGATTATTTGATGATATATTGGGAGTTAGTGAGATCAGGAGGAAATTCTGGGGGTTTTGACTATTTTTTCCTCTGGGACGTTTTTGGGACCCCGAGCATTAGGATTTACTTAAGCTTGAAGTTACCTGTCAAAAGGAAAACTACGTTCAAACACCTTTTCTCTGGCACCCGTTTTCCTTTTTGAATATTCGTCGCAATTTCAAATGAAACTTGGGTTTTAGGAGTCGAAATCAAGCTTCTTAACCGAAGGATTTAGCAAGAAAAAATTTAATCCAAGGTAATCCAAGCGTTAAGTTTTGAATTTTAGAGTTTCTAAGTTCTTATTTGGATTTTGTGTGTTGATGAGTTTTTTTATTTATTTGAGCCTCGGGATTTGATGATTTTGGATCATTGGGGTGTTTGGGAACTTTTATTTTTGCATTTGGAGATGTTTGAGTAGGTTTCTGGAAGGTTTTAGAAGAGGAAAATCAGGGTTATGGCTGAGTTTTCAGGTGGGGTCGCGGCCCTATTCTTGGGCGTCGCGGCCCGAGCTTGGTGTAGGTGGGCGGTGGAGATGAAGGGCCTGGGGGCCGCGGCGCTGGGGAAGGAGGGCTGCAGCGCTTGGTGCAGGTGCCTGAGGCTAGCACCTCTGTCATGGCTGGGGACCGCGGCTCTTGAGGGTATTTGTGGCCAAAGTAGTGTTTTGATCATAGGAACTCAAACCTTAGGCCTTGGGATCGTTCCTACTTCGATGTCCCGGAGGCTAGGTCTTGGGTTCGGAACCTTTCATTACTCATTTTATTGATGGAACTTTATATTGGTTATGACTAGGTGACCGCTAAGGAACTAAAAGACAGATCGTTCTCAAGGGTCGTTCTTTTACTATTTCTCGCTCGAACCAGAGGTAAGAAAATAGCACCCTATAAGTGACATGCATGGTTATTATTGAGGCATGTTGAGTGTTTAAATGTGGACATTGATTGGATATTAAATGCTTAGCAAATCTTGCTTACTTGTGCAGAATGGTGACTTTTGAACCAGAAGGGGAGGTACCCTTTGTGTTTGTGGGGTCAGTTAATGGACCGTGTGTACCAATGATTTCAGCCTTAAGGGCTAGGGACCTGATGCAGAAAGGTTGCATAGGATTCCTGGCAAGCGTTGTGGATACCTCTAGGGTGGTGTCGGTTGGACCGGGTGAGACTAGATTGGTATGTGAGTTTCCGAATTTGTTTCCAGCGGATTTGCTGGGGTTGCCGCTGCAACGAGAGATTGACTTCGTTATAGAATTGGTACCAAGAGCGGAGCTAGTATCTAGGAAACCTTATAGAATGGCTCCAGCGGAGTTAAAGGAGTTGAAGATTCAGTTGCAGGAGTTACTTGATTTGGGGTTCATCAGACTGAGTTTCTCGCCATGGGGTGCTCCAGTGTGGTTCGTTAAGAAAAAGGATGGGTCCCTTAGGATGTGTATTGATTATAGGGAGCTGAACAAGTTATCCATTAAGAACAAGTATCCACTGCTTAAGATCGATGATTTATTTGATCAGCTACAGGGGAGAACAATGTTTTCCAAGATAGATCTCCGATCCGATTACAATCAGTTAAGGATTAAAGAGGAGGACATACCAAAGACTGCTTTCTGAACGAGGTATGGACACTATGAATTCCTGGTTATGTCCTTTGGATTAACTAATGCCCCAGCAGCTTTCATGGGCATGATGAATAGGGTTTTCAAGGATTATCTGGACAAGTTTGTGATAGTATTCATCGACGACATCCTAGTGTACCCTCAGTCGAAGATGGAGCACGAGCAGCATCTGCGGTTGGTACTATAGCGGTTGAGGGAGCATAAGTTATATGCTAAGTTCAGTAAGTGTGAGTTCTGGTTGCCACAAGTTACATTTCTGCGCCATATTGTCAGTAAGGAGGGGATTCTGGTTGACCTAAGTAAGATCGAGGCGGTCAGAGATTGGCCTAGACCGAGCAGTGTTCCTGAAGTGAGAAGCTTTCTCGGTTCAGCGGGGTATTATCGGCGGTTTGTTGAGGGGTTATCCAGGATAGTTACGCCGTTGACAGAGTTCACAAAGAAGAAGACCAGGTATGCCTGGACGGACAGATGTGAGAATAGTTTTAAGGAACTAAAGTGGCGATTGATTACTGCGCCAGTACTTAGCTTGCCGACAAAGAATGAAAAGTTTGTGGTCTACTGTGATGCATCCAGACAGGGTTTGGGGTGTGTGTTGATGCAAGCAGGCAAGGTGATAGCCTATGCATCGAGACAGTTAAAGGAATATGAGCAGAGATATCCTACGCATGACCTGGAGTTGGCGGCGGTGGTATTTGCACTTAATATTTGGAGGCATTATTTGTATGGTGAGAAGTGCGAGATATACACCGACCATAAGAGCCTGAAGTATTTCATTACACAGAAGGATCTGAATATGCGCCAGAGGCGGTGGCTAGAGTTGGTTAAGGATTACGATTGTGATATTCTTTACCATCCTGGGAAGGCTAATGTTGTGGCTGATGCATTGAGTCGGAAGGGCCCAGGACAGTTGTTTAGCTCGAGGCAGTTATCTGATAAGTTAGCTGAGGAAATGACCAGAGCCGGTATAGAGTTGGTGGTTGGTCAGTTGGCCAACATCACTCTTCAGTCTACACTCCTTAAGAGGATCAAGGAAGCACAGGGGAAGGATTCTCAGTTGCGAGATCATAGGGAGAGTGCCTTAGTCGGAGCGACAAAGGACTTTTCCATTTCTGAGATGGGGTTACTGAAGTACAAGGGTCGGATCTGTGTTCCAATGGATTCTGGTATCCGGAGAGAGATCTTGGATGAATCGTAACCATTCCCTATTCTTTGCACCCGGGTACGAAAAAGATGTACTAGGATTTGAGAGCTTTGTACTGGTGGTCGGGCATGAAGAGGGATGTGGTGGATTATGTGGCTAAGTGCTTAACTTGTCAGCAGGTTAAGGCTAAGCACCAGAGGCCAGCGGGGTTGTTGCAGCCTTTGGGGATCCCAGAGTGGAAGTGGGAAGATATTACCATGGACTTCGTAGTTGTTTTACCGAGAAGTGTGGGACAGCATGACTCAGTGTGGGTGATTGTTGATAGGTATACCAAGTCTGCCCACTTTTTACCTGTTAGGACAACTTATACTGTGGAGCAGTATGCTGAGTTGTATGTGAAGGAGATTGTTCGACTTCATGGGGCTCCGAGGTCGATAGTATCCGACAGAGATCCCACCTTCACTTCCAAGTTCTGGGAGAGTTTGCAGAAGGTTATGGGCACGCAGTTACGGTTTAGTATCGCTTATCATCCTCAGATGGATGGGCAGTCTAAGAGGATGATTCAGATATTGGAAGATCTGCTACAAGCCTATGTGCTTGATTTTGGGGGATCGTGGAGTAAGTATCTACCTTTGATCGAGTTCTCGTACAATAACGATTATCAGGCGACCATTGGTGTGGCTCCGTACGAGATGCTTTATGGAAGGAAGTGTAGATCACCTATTCACTGTGATGAGACAGGTGAGACGAGGTATTTGGGACTAGAGATGGTTCAGAGGACCAATGAGGCAATTGAGAAGATTAGAGCACGTATGCTCGCCTCCCAAAGTCGACAGAAAAGTTATTCAGACCTGAAACGCATGAGCGTGGAGTTTCAGGTTGGTGATCACGTGTTCCTTAGGGTTTCACCCATGAGGATTATGAAATGATTTGGTGTTTGGGGTAAGTTGAGCCCCAAGTTTGTTGGCCCCTTCGAGATTCTGGAATGGGTTGGAGAGGTAGCATACAGATTAGAGATGCCTCCAGCTTTGTCAGGGGTTCATGTTGTTTTCCATGTATCCATGCTCCGGAAGTATATGTCAGATTCAACGCATGTTCTAAGTTTTGAGAATCTGGAGCTTGATCAGGATTTGTCCTATGAGGAGAAGTCAGTTCAGATTCTTGATCGAAAAGATAAGGTCTTGAGAAACAAGACCATCGCCTTGGTGAAAGTGTTGTGGAGAAACAGCAAGGTTGAGGAGGCGACGTGGGAACTTGAGTCAGAGATGAGGGAGCGGTACCCCGAGTTGTTCAAGTAATTTTGAGGATGAAATTTCTGTAAGGAGGGGATAGTTGTAACGACCTGAATTTGCTAATCGGGCTTAGGGCCTCGATTAGTGTGCCTGGAGGGCAATAAGTGATTTAATGTGCTTATTTGTGGATTTATGTGAATATATGAATATGATGCATGTTTAGTTGAGTTAAATGTGCATGTGGACCCCGTCTGGATATTAGGGGTATAATGTGATAAATGTGATAAATGTTGTATATATGTTATGTCTGTGCAGCACGGTCCGAGACAGTCCTGGTGAGCGGTTAGTCAGAAAGTCGCAATAGGGTTGAGATTTGGACTCGTGGCGAGTTGAGGGGTAATTTGGGTACTAGGTGTGTTTTGGGGTTATCGGGATATGAAAATAAATATTTGGAGATATATTTGAGAATAGAATGACTAGGCGGGAATATTGGGGAAATTTACCATTTTGCCCTCGGGGACGTTATGGTACCCCGAGCCTTAAGGTAACCACATAGACTTAAGTGAATAAAACAAAAAAAGAGGAATTAATTATAAGCTCTAGGGGAACCAACTTATACTTATGCTTTCAGCTGAGATAGTTCTCAACTTCTTCTCTCTTTCACTCTCTAAGGCAAACCCAAGGGAAAACTTGGAGGAATTGGCTAGGAACTAGAAGGATTTCAGCTGAGAAATCTGGGGAGCTTGGAGCTTGAGGATTAAGGATCAACTTCTGGAATTGAATTCAGCAAGGGGTAAGCTTTAATTATAAGATTATGCTTAGATTTGCTGCTAGTTTGAATGAACTTGCATGTTGGTTAAGTTTGATCTGTTTTAAGTGTTTTGGTTGAGCTTTGGAGTAGGATTCAATGGGGTTTTGGTGCTGTTACTAAGCTGAAATAATTGTGTTAGTTATCTGGGTTTAATAGATGAGTTTTGGGTGAATTGGCTTGAGGAAAGGTGTGGAAAAATGGTGGAAAATCTGGGTTCAGTGATGAGGGCCGCGGCCCTATGATGGGCGCGCCGCGGTCCGTGTGCGCGCGCGGCCGAGGGTGGTCGAGGAGTTCTTGCGCGCCGCGGCGCTTGGTGCGCGCATCGCGGCCTGTGTGTGTTGCAAGGGTGTGCTAGCCTCTGTTTTGAGGCTAGTCGCAGCCCTTAGTGCCAATTTGAGTTTTTAAGGGTATTTAGGCTTGGGAACTCAACGGGTAAGGCTCGGGATGGATTTTATCACTTGGATTGATAGAATTCAAGGTTCGGGAGGTAGGGTTATGGCTCGAAGTTATTTAATGGATTAGAACTTGATGGATGGGTATTGTTAATGTGTTGTGACTAGGGATTCTGAGAGGCTCAAGTTAGAGGACTGTGCTCGGGGCATCGGTCTCAGGAAGCTCGAAACTTAGGTAAGAAAACCCTTGTTCCCATAGAGCTTGTGTGCAAGGCTGAGCCCAATGTGTTTGAATAGAATTGGTATGCAGGGCTGAGCCCAATATGTTAGAACTGCGGGGCGTAGCCCTTTAACTGAATATGCTAGAATTCTGTACTTGCTTGTTATGTTATCTGTATTATGATGTGAATGATCGGCAAGAGCCGGAAACGGTGTAGACCGAGAACGGCGAAGGGCCAAGAACGGCATTGGGCACGTTGAGTGCAAGGCCGAGAACGGCAAGGGGCCAGGAGCAGTGGTGAGCACGTGGAGTGCGAGTTGCCAGGGCAGGTCCCTAAAAGGATACCTGAGATATCCTCACGGTGTGAACCGCGAGCCCAGAGCTTGGTAATCGCCTGGGATGGCTAGGCTGTATGTGTTTAGCCCTTTGGTGGCCTGTTTATATGCTTGATATATGTGTTGCATATGTTATCTGTTTGTGGGTTTTCTTGCTGGGCTTCGGCTCACAGATGCTCTGTGGTGCAGGTAAGGGTAAATAGAAGGTCAACCAACCATGAGTACAGCAGGCGTGAGGCGGCGTGTACATGTTTGGCCAGCCTGGCTGCCACGGCCAGTGGTTTTGGGAGATGCTTGTAAATAAACCTAGATTTTGTCGTTTAGTCGACTTGGCTCAGTTTAAATGTTGTATATATCTCTAAACTGCATTTTGGGATCCTAAGTGTAAAAATTTTATGATTTTCTATGGAAACTACTGTTTCTAAAGTTTTTCCTTTGTTTATGGCTTAATTACACTGTTTAACCTAAAACCTCGATTAGCGAGTTGAAAACACATTTTTAAACTAACTTAGTAACGGCTCTAAGGAAGTAGGGCGTTACAATAACAATGGATGAGCATGATTACCACCATTCTGGACTTTATGAGGGTGACTGGTAATGAGAGAGTGGCCTGTGCCACATATATGTTTTGGAAGGATGCCCGAATTTGGTGGGAGGTTATATCCCAGACCATAAACGTTAATGCCCTGAGTTGGGAAGAGTTTTAGACTCTGTTCAACGAGAAGTATTGCAGCGATGCTATCAGGGCGGCAAAAGCTAAATAATTTATTAGGTTACTTCAGGGGAGTTTGTCAGTTACTGAGTATGCCTTGAAGTTTAATCGACTGACAAATTTTTCCATGAAGTTGGTGCCCACTGATGGACCAGGAGGGAGAGATTTCTCTAGGGCCTACAACCTAGATTAGGCCGAGATGTTTGCATTAGCAATGTGGCTGGAGTTACTACCTATGCACAGGTGGTTGAGAAGGCACTCACTGCTGAGAGTGCTAAAGAACAAGATATGGCGAGATAATACAGCCAGAAAGGAGTTTAGGAGAACAAGTTCTCCATTTATGGGTTCTGGTAAGGGTGGAGGCCCCAGTGATCAAAAGAGGAAGGTTTCTGACACCTTCCCAGCTCCAGGTCTTGATGAGCGACCCCGTGGTATTTCAATGGGCTGCCAAAGTGGTGGTGAGACCTGGAAGTCTTATCCTGAATGCCCTAGATGCAAGAGGCATCATTTGGGAGAGTGTAGAGCAAGGGCCTATTTTTCATGTGGAGTAGCAGGTCATCTGAAGAAAGATTGCCCTAAGGCAAGAAAGGAAGAACCCAAGAAAGTGGACAGCTCGGCCCTGGCTCAAGTGTTCGCATTGACACAAGCAGAAGCTGAGGCTTCTCCCTCAATAGTTACAGGTTAGCTTCTTAGTGCTGAAACCCCTCATAATGTTTTGATTGATTCTGGTGCTACACATTCTTTTGTTGTTAGTAGAATTAATGATAGACTGTGTAGACCCTATGATTTTTATGTTGTGGGGTTTGGAACCTTATTACCCACTCGGGAGTTAGTAGTATCCAGAAGATGGGTCAGGTCTTTGCAAGTGACAGTGGAAGGCAGAGAGTTGTCAGTGGATTTAATAGAGTTGGTTATGACTAACTTCGATATGATACTGGGTATGGAGTGGTTAGTGAAGTATGGGGCAACAATTGATTGCAGAAGGAAGATGGTAACCTTTGAGCCTGAAGGTGATGATCCTTTTGTGTTTTTTGGTACTGTGCATGGACCCTGCATACCTATGATTTCTGTATTGAGGTCTAGAGATCTATTGTAAGGAGGTTGCATTGGATTCTTAGCCAGTGTGGTTGACACCACTCAAGTCATGCCAGTGAGACCAGAAGAGACCAGACTAGTCTGTGAATTCCTGGACGTGTTTCAAGAAGATTTGCGAAGGACACCACCACACAGAAAAATTGAGTTCGTGACAAAACTGGCACCAGGGATGGAACAAGTGTCCAGAGTACCTTACAGAATGGCCCTAGCTGAGTTGAAAGAATTGAAGGTACAGTTGCAAGAACTGTTGGATTTGGGTTTTATCAAACTTAGTTTCTCACCTTGGGATGCACCAATTCTGTTTGTGAAGAAGAAGGATGGTAATAAGCTAACAATCAAGAACAAGTATCCTTTGCCAAGGATAAATGATCCGTTTGATCAGTTGCAAGGTAAAAAGTTATTCTCAAAGATCGACCTTCGTTCTGGTTATCATCAGTTGAGGGTCAAGGAGGGAGACATACCGAAGACTACTTTTTTGCACTCGCACCAGGTATGGGCATTATGAGTTTTTAGTCATGTCTTTTGGATTGACTAATGCCCCAGCTGCTTTTATGGATCTGATGAACAGAGTGCTCAAGGATTATCTGGACCAGTTTGTGATCGTCTTCATCGATGATATCCTGGTTTATTCTCAGTCAGAGTCAGAGCATGAGCGGCATCTGAGGTTGGTTCTATAGAGACTGAGAGAACATAGACTATTTGCAAAGTTCAAGAAATGTGAGTTTTGGTTATCTGAGGTATCTTTTCTTGGGCACATTGGCAGTAAGGAGGGGATTAAGGTAGATTCAGCGAAGATTGAGACTGTCAGAGATTGTCCAAGGCCAAAGAATGCTTTTGAGGTTAGAAATTTCCTTGGAATGGTAGGTTATTACAGGCGTTTCGTGGAAGGGTTCTCAAATATTTCTACTTTGTTGACTCAGCTGACATGCAAGAATCAGAAGTTTGTGTGGTCAGACAAGTGTAAGAACATCTTCCAGGAACTGAAGTAGAAATTGATTACAGCTCCGATTCTGAGCCTTCCGACAAATCAAGAGAAGTTTGTGATTTACTACGATGCTTCACATCAAGGTTTGGTTGTGTTCTGATGCAGTCAAGGAAGGTCATTGCTTATGCCTCACATCAGTTGAAGGAGTATGAGCAGAGATATCCCACTCATGATTTAGAGTTGGCGGCTATGGTCTTTGCTTTAAAGGTATGGAGGCATTACCTTTATGGGGAGAAGTGTGAGATCTATACTGACCATAGGAGCCTGAAATACTTCTTCACACAGAAAGACCTAAATATGAGACAAAGGCGTTGGCTGGAGTTCATAAAAGATTATGACTGTGAGATTTTGTATCATCCAGGAAAGGCCAATGTGGTAGCTGATGCTTTAAGCTAGAAGGGTTCGAGGCAGAATTATAGTGCGAGGATGATAACCAGAGAGTTAGCAGATGATATGACTAGAGCTAGTATAGAGTTGATGGTGAGACAGTTGGCCAATATTACGCTACAGCCTACATTGTTGGAGAGGATCAAGGAGGGTCAGTTGGGTGATCCACAGCTAATCAAGATCAGAGAGGATGTTATGGCTAGAATATCCAGAGATTATACAGTGTCTGAGATGGGCTTGCTGAGATACAAGGGTCGGATATGTGTTCCGTTAGACACTGCAATGAGGCGAGAGATTCTGGATGAATCTCATTCTACTCCTTACTCTATGCATCCAGGCACCACGAAGATGTATCAGGATGTGAGATCGTTGTATTGGTGGCCGAGGATGAAGGAGGATGTAGTAGTAGAATATGTGGTCGGACGCATGTCCAAGGAGAGACAAAGCGTGGTCGGACGCATGTCCGAAAGGCGTGGTAAGACGCATGTCCGAGAGGCGTGGTCGGACACATGTCCGAGGAGCCAAAGGGGAAAATGCATCCGGTCGGATGTGTGTGTCCAAGCATGAGACTTGGCCCTAGCCCGAAGCCAAGAGTCCAGTCAGACCCAACCACAACCACTTGGACTAAGTCCTATCCGATCACCGAAATTATAATCCTAGCGCAACCAAATCGAGGATACTCAAAAACCTGTCTCTATACCATGATGATTTTGCAAAATAGACAAAGGGAGAATTGAGAGAGAATAAAAGGGAGCCTATGTTTTCATTATATCAAGAAAATAGAGTTCGAAGAAATCACAAGACAAGTTATGTCGTGGGGGTTTACGTGAAAGTTATCAACCGGATAGGAGCTTTTGGATGACCTCGAGAACATTTGGTTAGAAGAAAAGTTTATCATACGAAGAAAATCGTATAATAAACTTGGGGGGAAAATGTTATCCCCAAAAATTGGAGATCGATGACGTGGAAATAGAGGTGACAAGTGGCAGTACATGGTCCGTAAAAGACACATTAAATAGTCAATAAATACATTGACTCCTCAGAGTTATGATAAAATTTTGACTGGCTTGAGAAGTGTCATGACCGACCAGGCATGACCTTGTGCGACCAGTCACGACATTACTACCCAAGAGTGGCATGCTAGACCAGAGTGTCATGTTAGAGGAGAGACATGGCATGCTAGACCAGAGTGCCATGTTAGAGGAGAGACATGGCATGCTAGACCAGAGTGCCATGTTAGAGGAGAGGAATGCATGTCCTACCAGCATGCACATGTCCTACCAGCATGCACATGTCCGACCAGCAAGTATATATCCTACCAGCTAAGTGCGAGACTATCTGTTACAGGTGTGATTGACCAGCTTGAAGGAGATATGGATCGACGAGATAGAGGAGGACTAAGTCAAGATTCCTAGAAACGGCTTCAACAAGAACCGGTCATGGCACACGCGGGAATCTCTCATTCTTCCCAAAAATTTAGTGTTCTGTTAAATTTTGAATATTTTTGTAATTTATATATAATAAATATAATGAAATATCCCGATTCTAGGGGATATCAGATGTATGATCCTAAGCCTATAAATACATGGCTTATGAGATTAGAAGGGGGCTTCTTCTTCTTTTTGGGACTTTTAGGAAATTTTGGGTCTGAGTTTCTAGAGAGAGAAAGTGCTTGTATCTGGAAAGAATTCTTGTATTCTTGTAATCTGTACTGAAGAAACTCAGTTGACTCAGCTCATCTGATCTTGAGTACAGATCTATAATCACAACTCTAAGTGGATTAGGCTATTACCAACATATTGGGGCTGAACCACTATAAAAATTGTGCGTGTTATTTATTTTCTTTTCAAACCTGTCTGTGTCGTTTTATTTCTCTTGAAGGCTTCATCGTTTTTTATGTGCTCACGTCGTTGGCCAAAAACGCGGTCAACATTTTGGTGCTTTCATTGAGAGCCTGAAGAGAAAGACAGACGGTCCCTGAAGTGATATGGCGCCTAAGAGCACCACTGCAGCCTCCAAGAAGACAGGCTCCTCTAAAGAGCCTGTTAGATCAGAAAGTCCTAGCCCAAAAGATCATGAGAATGAGCCTAGGGTCATGCTCGAGGACGTGACTCCAGGAGTTGAAGAGCTCCAAGAGGCCATGGGGGCCTTCCAGGAGGAGATGGCACAATTCCACGCCAGGCAGGAGGCGTTTGCTGAAGAGATGGCCAGGCAGAGAGCTGCGTTAGACCAGCAAAGACGCGATATGGAGGCCAGAAGTGAGGAGCTCAAACAACAACAGGAGGAGGTCAACTGGAGACATCGTGAAGCAGCACTTGCTTTAGAGGCAGCTACCCAGTTGGTCCAAGCCAATGCCCAAGCTGCATCACGAGGAGCAGCCACCCCAGGAGCAAGGACCACAGAAGCTGGTCGTAAGAACAATGATAGACCAAGGAGGGGTGGTAATAACCCACCTGGTCGGGAGGAAGATGGAGTCCGATCGCACACTGCCTCAACACAAAGGGAGCACTCTAGAACCCCCTCTAGGAGCCACCGATGAGAAACTTCAAGATCAAGAAGTCACCGATCGGATAGTAAGAAGACTCCACCTAGGCAGGAACAAAATATAGCTCCTCGAGATAAGAGGACCTCACAGTTCAAAGATGGGCATGGTCATGATGAGGCTGATAGTCATCCCACCGACCAGTCAAAGGAAAAGGAGGGCCACAACCCACAAGGAGGAGAAAACTGCCCAGAGCGCACCAAGAAGCCTCCACTGCACCCCGACCAGCAGCGTAGTAGGAGAAAGGAAGTCCCGCGTAGTATGCCCTCTGGGAAATCGAAGAGTACAGTGTTCGATCGGGTAGGAGCGCATGCTTCTCAGAAGGATCTAAGGGATGTTATCACCAACAAGAGGAGGACCGTCCCGGTCGAAGGGCAAAATCTGGACCGCCCTGCCAGCCAAGTAGAAATACTTGACGGTGGTGCACCAGATGGTAGTGCCCGACTAGGCGGTCAAGACCTTGGAACCACATCAGTTGCACCAGCCATCCAAGCCCAGCTTGACATGCTAGCAGCAACAGTTCAAGGTCTGACGAAACGACCCTCTGCGATCGATCCAGTAGACCACAGGAGTGGCAGCCCATTCTGTGCTCGAATTAGAATAGCCCAGCCACCAGCAAAGTACAAAGCACCGGTACTGCCAATTTATACAAAAAAGGCAGACCCGATAAGGCACATAGGTAAATTTGAAGATCAAATGGAACTTCTCGGAGTGAGTGATGACTATCGGTGTAGAGTCTTCCCCACCACCTTGACGGACACTGCCCAGGAGTGGTATTGGAAGTTTAAGCCAAACTCCATTACCTATTGGGAAGCATTCAGGAAGGAGTTTTATAGACAATTCAGCACTGCCCGGACTCCACCAGTATATGCCAACCACTTGGCAGATATCAAACAAGGAAAAGATGAGTCTCTAAAGAACTCTATACAGAGGTTCATGAGAGAAGCCAATAGAGAAACTGTTGTAGGAGACGAGGGGAAGATGGTTTCCATATCCACTGGGATAACTTATCGAAGTCCTTTGTGGGATAGCATAAATAGAAATCCAATTTCAACACTTCAACAATTTCTTGACCGAGCGGACAAATATATGAAATTGGATGATGCAATAGAGAAAGGGGAGAATGGCATAAACAATCCGGGCAGACCAACTGACTCTCCTAGTGATGGTGGAAAGAAACGTGGAAATAATGGGTCTGACCACCATGAGGAAAAGAAAGAAAAGTTGAGTTCAAGTGAAAAGCCAACCAAATATGAGCCTCAATTCACCAACTACACCACTCTCTCAACCAGCCGAGCAGAGATATATCTTGCTAGTCATGAAGAGGTTCCCTACAAGAAGCCTCCACCCATCAGGAGAGAGATGAGGAAGAGGGACATGAACAAGTTTTTTCGTTTCCATGAAGATTATGGTCACGACACGAATGAATGCAACCACCTCAAGGACGAGATATAATTTCTTCTCCGGTCGGGCAAGTTGAGGAAGTACCGGGCAGAGACACCCCAAGGAGAAGGAGGTAGCAACAACTCTGGTCTCCAGCGACAAAGATCTCCACCCTTTCAACCTGGACCTGTGGACTTTACCTTAGACACTATATGTGGAGGTCCACACTTGGCTGAGGAGAGCAACGAAGCAAAAGGAGAAGTATGCTGAGCAGGAGTGCTAGGATCAGGAACCACTGGAGTGGTGAGCACCAAAGGATATATTATTTTTAAATACCGCTTTCAGAGTGGTAGCTTGATTTCGAGTTTTTAGACTTGTTATTTAAGTTTGGTGTATGAGCTAGTTATTTGCTAACCATTCATTTTATTTTTGAACAATTTTGGTTGTTTAAGACTCGTTATTAGACATGTTTTGTCCATTTTAATTTACGAGTAATAAAAGAGACTACGTGCAGCGTGGTCGATTCTTGCTACAAATATGCATGTGTGTTAGTTATCCGAGCAGTGTTCAACTGGTCGGTAAAATCGGGTAGTGTTCAACTGGTCGATATGTTCAAGCAGTGTTCAATTGCTAAAATATTTTCTATTTATTCTATGTGTTTCACGAGTAATTAACTGCTCAAACAGATTCTGTCAAGTAGCAAGTGACTAAGGATCTTTCAACCCTCAATCACCTGGGGGGCACATGGGGTATACTGGTATATAATTTAACACAGGCAATAAGAGCACGAGTTAATATATCTGTTTTTAGGCTGACTTGTAAATTTTCGAAGTCCAAAAAGGCCATTAAGCTAACTTGTTTGACAAAGTTTAAGTAACTTGGAATTTTGTTTAAAAATTTCAAGTTAGGAGCAGATATTCGTGTGACAATAAGCATGCTCATTAAATGTTAGAGCAATAAAAGTGTGAGAAAGTATACTTAGCATGGACTTATGAAATGTCTAGAATTTCTAAGTTAGAAAACTAAGTACTCATGAGAAAATATATGGCATACACCAGAGTGACTTTACTATTCACAAAAAACTTATAACTTTTTAAGTATAGAGGAGACTTAGAATGTTTTAAGTTAACAAAGAAAAGTAAAGTATAATTGCCAACAGCACAGCTACATAACAAAAAAGAGTAAACTACTGGCAAGGTACAAAGTCTAGTTGATCAAGTGCAACGTTTTCCTGGTCGGGAGAGATACAACTTCCCTGGTCAGCTGAGCATGTACCACTGGTCGAGTAGGGAACTCTATTGTCGAGCATGACTAACATCGATGAGTCCCTGGAGTGAATCAAACAAATGCATGCAAAATAAATGCTACATAGTGAAAAGTTTTCCTTGAGAGGAAAATTCAAGTTTTCACCAAGATTGATTGAGAGAAATCAATCTCTCAAAATAATTATGGGAGATTCGAACAAGGTGCTTTGGTGGTTTTTTGTAAGGAAGGACTTAAATGGCTATGCCATGTGCCCAAGCAAATGCCTAAGAGTGCCTAAAGGTGCTTAGTGTTTAAAAAATGTGGTGTCGAGCATACACCTTGAGATGGTCGATCGGATGCATGTTGATCCGAGGAGCATCTTGCCTATGTCCAAGCCAAGTGCACCCGAGGAGCCCAACGCCAACACCCTTGTGTGTCCGGTCGGACAACTTAGGTTCAAAGGCGTGGTCGGACACATGTCCAAGGAGAGGCCAAGGGCATGGTCGGACTTTGGTCCGAGGAGAGTCCAAGGGCGTGGTCAAAGACATGTCCGAGGAGAGGCTAAGGGCGTGGTCAGACTTTGGTCTGAGGAGAGTCCAAAGGCGTGGTCGGACACATGTCCGAGGAGAGGCTAAGGGTGTAGTCGGACATTAGCTCGAGGAGAAGGATCAAGAGGGTGCATGCCTTTTATCCGTGATGAGGCATGGGTTGGTTCGAGCGGACCATGTTTGGCATGGTGCCGGTTGAGCGTGTCCGGTCGGACCATGTCCAAGAATATGTGGTCGGACTCATGTCCGAGAAGATGTGGTCGGACTCATGTCCGAGAAGATGTGGTCGGACTCATGTCCGTGAAGATGTGGTGGGACTCATGACCGAGAAGATGTTGTTGGACTCATGATCGAGAAGACGTGGTCGGACTCATGTCCGAGAAGCCTGGTCGGACGCATGTCCGAGGAGAGACAAAGTGTGGTCGGACGCATGTCCGAAATGCGTGGTCGGACGCATGTCCGAGAGGCATGGTCGGACACATGTCCGAGGAGCCAAAGGGGAAAATGCATCTGGTCGGATGTGTGTGTCCAAGCATGAGACTTGGCCCTAGCCCGAAGCCAAGAGTCCGGTCGGACCCAACCACAACCACTTGGACTAAGTCCCATCCGATCACCGAAATTATAATCCTAGCGCAACCAAATCGAGGATTCTCAACAACCTGTATCTATACCATGATGATTTTACAAAATAGACAAAGGGAGAATTGAGAGAGAATAAAAGGAAGCCTATGTTTTCATTATATCAAGAAAATAGAGTTTGAAGAAATCACAAGACAAGTTCTGTCGTGGAGGTTTACGTGAAAGTTATCAACCGGATAGGAGCTTTTGGATGACCTCGAGAACATTTGGTTAGAAGAAAAGTTTATCATACGAAGAAAATCGTATAATAAACTTGGGGGGAAAATGTTATCCCCAAAAATTGGAGATCGATGACGTGGCAATAGAGGTGACAAGTGGCAGTACATGGTCCGTAAAAGACACATTAAATAGTCAATAAATACATTGCTCCTCAGAGTTGTGATAAAATTTTGACTGGCTTGAAAAGTGTCATGACCGACCAGGCATGACCTTGTGCGACCAGTCACGACATTACTACCCAAGAGTGGCATGCTAGACCAGAGTGTCATGTTAGAGGAGAGACATGGCATGCTAGACCAGAGTGCCATGTTAGAGGAGAGACATGGCATGCTAGACCAGAGTGCCATGTTAGAGGCGAGGAGTGCATGTCCTACCAGCATGCACATGTCCGACCAGCAAGTATATATCCTACCAGCTAAGTGTGTGACTATCAGTTACAGGTGTGTTCGACCAGCTTGAAGGAGATATGGATCAACGAGATAGAGGAGGACTAAGTCAAGATTCCTAGAAACGGCTTCAACAAGAACCGGTCATGGCACATGCGGGAATCTCTCATTCTTCCCACAAATTTGGTGTTCTGTTAAATTTTGAATATTTTTGTAATTTATATATAATAAATATAATGAAATATCCCGATTCTAGGGGATATCAGATGTATGATCCTAAGCCCTATAAATACATGGCTTATGAGATCAGAAGGGGGCTTCTTCTTCTTTTTGGGACTTTTAGGAAATTTTGGTTTTGAGTTTCTAGAGAGAGAAAGTGCTTGTATCTGGAAAGAATTCTTGTATTCTTGTAATCTGTACTGAAGAAACGCAGTTGGCTCAGCTCATCTGATCTTGAGTACAGATCTATAATCACAACTCTAAGTGGATTAGGCTATTACCAACATATTGGGGCTGAACCACTATAAAAATTGCGCGTGTTATTTATTTTCTTTTCAAACCTGTCTGTGTCATTTTATTTCTCTTGAAGGCTTCATCGTTTTTGACGTTCTCACGGCGTTGGCCAAAAACGCGGTCAACAATGGGCATTTTGGTAATTTGGCCATTGATGGCATATTTTTATATTTTGGTGCATGTTTGTGATTTATGGATGAGATCCCATTATTATGTTGATATATTCGAGCTATTCGGCAAGAGACGATCTTAGGATGCAAGTTAGCGGTTTTGTCATAACGGGGTCAATTATTGGGATATTGGGTAATGAGCATGATTATTTGATGATATATTGGGAGTTAGTGAGATCAGGAGGAAATTTTGGGGGTTTTAACTATTTTGTCCCCTGGGACGTTTTTGTGACCCTGAGCATTAGGATTTACTTAAGCTTGAAGTTACCTGTCAGAAGGAAAGCTACATTCAAACACCTTTTCTCTAGCACATGTTTTCCTTTTTGACCATTCATCACAATTTCGAAGGAAACTTGGGTTTTAGGAGTCGGAATCAAGCGAGGATCGAGGCATAGCGATCCTAGGAAAGATTAGAAGCTTCTTAACAGAAGGATTTAGCAAGAAACAACTTAATCAAAGGTAATCCAAGCTTTAAGTTTTGAATTTTAGAGTTTCTAAGCTCTGATTTGGATTTTGTGTGTTGATGAGTTTTTGATTGTTTGAGCCTCAAGATTTGATGATTTTGGATCATTGGGGTTTTTTGGAACTTTGATTTTTGGATTTGGAGATGTTTGAGTAGGTTTTTGGAAGGTTTTAGAAGTGGAAAATTGGGGTGATGGCTGAGTTTCCAGGTGGGGCCACGGCCCTGTTCTTGGGCACTGCGGCCCGAGCTTGGTGTAGGCGGTGGAGTTGAAGGGCCTGGGGCTGCGGTGCTGGGGAAGGAGGACCACGGAGCTTGGTGCAGATGCCTGAGGCTAGCGCCTCTGTCATGGCTGGGGGTCGCGGCTCAAAGAGGTGGGGTCGCGACGCTTGAGGGTATTTGTGGCCAAAGTAGTGTTTTTATCTTCGGAACTCAAACCTTCGGCCTCGGGATCGTTCCTACTACCCGGTTTAGTAGGATTTGATGTCCCAGTGGCTAGGTCTTGGGTTGGGAACCTTTCATTACTCATTTTGTTGATGGGACTTTATATTAGTTATGACTAGGTGACCACTAAGGAACTAAAAGACAGATTGTTCTAAAGGGTTGTCCTTTTACTATTTCTCGCTCGAACCAGAGGTAAGAAAATTACACCCTATAAGTCACATGCATGGTTATTATTGAGGCATGTTGAGTGTTTAAATGTGGACATTGATTGCATATTAAATGCTTAACAAATCTTGCTTACTTTTGATTGGCTCTGATTTACTAGTCAGAATCGGCAATGGTGTCAGATCCGTCTATGAAGCTGTGACTTACTAGTCAAGTTCAACAATGGTTTTGAGCACTCGTCGTACATTACTGACCTAAGAGTAAGGAGTGGCATAGGTGTCATGAATGCAGAGCCGATAAGAGATTAGATCTAATCCACATCTGCATTGAATGACTCATTATGAGCATTTATGCCGGACCAACCCTAAGTTTGAAGAAAACTAAAAGTGCTTGCCTAGTTCTATGACTAGTTACTTAGAGCTAGGGCCAAAAGGCTCGGGTGACCCTATCATCACATGGCTAAGGGTACGGAACCCACATTAGTGACTCTATGGTCACTCGGTTGGTTTACATTGGTGACTTGCTCATCAGTCACTTATCTGGTTTAAGCTAGTGATTTGGTCACTTATTTGTTAAGGGAACGGAACCCACCTTAGTGACTTTTACAACTGTCACTTATCTATTTAGGGCTAAAAGTCTTGGGTTATTATTATGATCATCGTTTGATATTATGTTCTTGTAGTATTGAGTTTTCTTGCTGGTCTTTGGCTCATGGGTGCTATGTGATGCAGGTAAAGGGAAAGAAAAGCTCACCCAGCCTTAGGTGAAGAGCTTAGGTGGTGATGTGTACATATGCGGCTACTTGACCACCACGGCCAAGGAGTTTCTCAGAGGGAGTAGGGTTTAACCCTATTTTCGCTGCTTAGGTCGGCGGGTTGTAAAGTTACACTGTAGTGATCATTTTGAATTGTAAATAACTTGTAAACGTTTTGTGTGGGGCCATGAACAGTTTTATGTTTTAAATAAAATATATCATTTCCTTTTGATTTATTTTTCACCTTAACCTATTAATAACACCTAGAAGCGCGTTTATAACCAAAGAACTTGATTAGCGAGTTAAGCACGGTTCAAAGTTCACAGTAACTGTCTTGCGGTAACCACACTTGGATCACCACCAAAGTTAGTTGGTTTTTGTGTTTCTTTATGAACTACAAAGAAACACACCACCAAGGTCCATCTTGTGTTTACTCATTCACCACAAGATATCATTCAAAAGGTGAGCCTTCCACGCCCCTTAAAGGAAAATGAAGCATAAACGCCATTCATATCGCATAAGGAAGAAATGAAGAAGTCTGCAAGAACACTTAAAGTATACTTATAGACTTGGGGCAAGTGTGAGTATGGAATAATTTCCCTTGAAGCATTTGTCGATGAAGGCATATATGAGAGTGGGTATTGAAAGGGCGAGGGCCTCGCTATGCGATACCCAACTCGCCCTAGGCGTGTGTACATACTCCTCCATGGAAACTCAACTCAACCCTTTGTAGACAAGGGCCTCACATAGTGAGACCCAACTCACTAGATGTCCAGCAATCTTCGGTGCCCCAAGAGCAACACTCATCGACACGCCCCTCGGTAGGCAAGGGCCTTGCGAAGCCCAACTCTTTAGGTTTATAGCAATCTTCGGTGCCCCCAAGATCAAGACTCGTCAACATGCCCCTTGGTAAGCAAGGGCCTCGCTATCCGAGGCCCAATTCACTAGATGCCTAACACTCTTTCATGCCTCAAGATCAAGACTCCTCAGCACAAGGCCTAAGGTATCATATGCCTTGGCATGAGGCCCGTGTAGCGAGGCGCTGCATGCCCTGTCATAAGATCGATACGCAGTAGGGCCCCACTATCCAAGGCCTATTTCACGAAGGTGCATCAACATGGAAACCTTGTGTAGGAAATATGTTCTATGTTAATGAAGATCCCATGATACTCTCCAATACTTAGCTAAATATCAAGAAGCTTGGAGAGAATTTGTATCTTCCAAATGAAAGAATGACCAACAAGTACAAGGCACGCATACGAGTACGGGATATACAGCTATAAAGGTGGCATATGTGTGACCTGACGTCCGTATCCGACATGCAGTGGTGGCACGAATTAGTATGAGAAGTGGTGACATGCTTTGCATACCCCTGACCATATATCAGAGGCGACGCCATGACCCTCTGTACCATTACGTTCTGCACCACTACCCTGACAATGTACCTACGTATGATCTTGTCCCTTGGGACCACCATGTACCAGGGGCCATTAGTGCCCAGCTATAAATAAACCCCCATTCCTCATAATAAGGGATTGGAAAATTCTTTGTATGCTCAGACAATTAAGAAAGATACGGTTTTTACTCCATTGTAGTTCTGCATCTTTCTCCTTCAAGTTCTTTCTCTCTTCCTTCTACACAGTTTTTGCAACACACTTTGAGTTTTCCGATCGTATATCGTTGACGAGTTCTCACCATCAACATTAATTATAACATTTTTAATTTAACAAATGTAGAGAGATTTTTTTACTAGCCAAATATTATTTTAACTAAAATAGAGAGTGTGATTGGAGTAGGTCATACAAAAGTTACTAGCTATTTTAACTTTAAAAAAAAAAAAAAGTAGAGAGCTCACTTGGAGATGCACTTAAGTAGATTGACTCCTTTCTTTTTCTTATTTTGAGTTCAATTTATTTTGTCATGGCACTTATTATTACTATTATACTTTTGTTAGTTAAGTAGTGTAGATTCCCTGAATATTTACTTAACTAGCTAGATAATAGTAGTAGTAGTAGTTAGTATTAGTTTGTAGTATATTGTATTCCATGGATTTTGGTTCAAGTCGGGACATGATTGGAAATTCATAGCAATAGTTATGAATTTTATAACTTTAACATGTAGTTTAAGAATATTAATTATAACATAAGGTTTGATTAATATTGTTGGTCCTAGATGTATTATTTATTATAACCTAAGGTTTAGATAGAGCCAATAAGAATATGACACTTGTCATAAGCATGATTATTAGGGAGTTAGAGTTTGTTATTTTATGGTTAGTTAAGAAATTTGTGGATTAGGTTGTTATTTAGATAATTAAATAGATTTTCTCGTAACTTTAGGGTACTGTAACTTCCAACCTATTTTTGACCCAGTAATATTATGAATTTTGAAAAATATTATTTCTGGAAAGTTGTAGATAATTGAATTCTCTTTGTAACGGTATAAAGATAGTCTAAATCGAAGTCCTACAGCTCCAATTATGTTAATTTTACTACAGATGAGTTTAGAGTTACGAGATTTAGGAAGTTAGAAGTTAGGATTCTATTTTTTTATTTTTATTTTTAATTTTTAAAACAAGGATTGACTCCTTAGACTTTCCTTTGAACGATTTTACCGAGTCCTAAGCCATTGACTAGAGAATATTCAAATATTGCAATTAAATTCATTATTTTTATTAAAAGCCAAAAAGAAGATCTTTATTCCCAGAACTCTATAAATAGGACTAAGAACCCAGCCCTTCTCCTCACTCTTCAGCTGTGATCAGACTCCAAGGTGCTAGTACTACCATAGAGTGATAAACACTTGGGTTGGGAAAAATCTTTGTCATTCCTAAGCTTTATAAAATACTTGGGAAGTGAGGTTTAGTGTATTTCGATATTGGAGTTAGACCAATCCATAAGGTCAACTAAGGTACTCTTATTCATTAAGTCCAATTCTTTAAAACTCTTTAGTTTTCTTTAGTTCCTTTTATTCAGATCCTAACTTTCGTTATTGGTTCTTGATTAGGTTCTTGAAACTTAAGTTCTTTCTTGGTAAGTTTCTTCTTCATGGTTTAGTTTTCACACTAATTCTTTATTCTTTAGAAATACTCACCATTTGTATTGTTGGTTTTAGGAGTTTTCCAAATCCCGTCCTTGTTCTCATATCCCAGTGTTGGTAAGGAAAATAGGATAGATTTTATGTGTGCTTATATGTTATGTTATGTTATGTTATATGTTTATGCTATGATATGTATATGTATGATATGTTTTAGTTATTGGGTATATGTTTTGTTTAGATAACAAGCATATAATTTGTTTAGATAATAAATAACTTGTTTAGATAACAAGTCCCAATAGTATATTCCTTGGGCATATGATTTGATTAGATAACAGGCCCCATAAATTTATATGACTTGTTTAGATAACAAGCCCTGTAGAATTATGAGCATATGATTGCCTAGCTAGCAAGCCCCAAGATGTATGATGACCATTATAATAGATGTTTTTGTAGCCATATATTTTATAATGTATGCTTATGATATATGATATATGTTTTAGATAGTCTTATGTTCTTTTATATTATTTGATGTAGTCTTATGCTTATGTTTACGATGTATGTTTTGTTTTTAGTAGATTTTTGTTGCTGGGCATTAGGCTCATTCCTTTATTTTAGTGTGATGCAGGAAAATGATTATGGAGGCGGAAGGATTCTTGGTAGCATGACATGTGTGTTGAGGATGAATGGAATGGATGTGCTGCATGTCGATCAAGGATGACGTTTGTTTTAGTCTTTTGAAATATGTCTCTTTTGTAATTCCGCATTCAAATTTTTTTTTGAACTTGTTTTTAAAGCTATGGTTTATATTTTGTAAACAATGGGATCCGATACCATATCACATTTTATTTTACATTTTTAATAAAGACATATTATTTCTTATATTTTGGGTTTTCAATAAAGGCATGTTATTTCTTATGTTTGTATCGAAATATTAGCTATGTCTAGTAGTTTTAATTGTCCAAGATCTTAGAAATAGTAGGGTCATTACAATTTGTATCAAAGCAACAGTCCATTTACATGAAGTTCTCCTTGATACACACGCTCAAGCTCCAAATCTAACTGCCAATGTAAGTTTTTATGTTATAGTTGTTATGATTATGTGTATTAGCCCTTATGTTTTCAATTAAGAATATTTATAAATTCGTTTTTTTCGTTATTTATTTTATTTATTATCTTTGCATTTACGATTGTATATAGTGAAAACCTTTTTTTCAAATAAATATCATTGTTATTTTTGAATGACATGTATGAGTTTGATTTTCTTTTACAATCATAATAAATAATAAATTTAATAAATAATGACTAAGCTCGGTGATGGTGGATACAAATCAATGAATCGGGTTCTCTATATTGAGAGTTAGGGGGCCATAGTAGTGGGAACGATTTTACTAATCCCAACCCTCCCACGATATGGTTAACTTTGGAACAACGATGAGTTTCGAGCCTGAGAATTAAGTCATATAGGATAATTAGAAACACACTTAAAAAATAATAAAGATGGCTTTTTTTTCTAAGTATAGAAACACACCATAATTCAAAGAAGGCTTATAAAAATTTTCATAAGAAGTCATAATTAATATGTCCGAGTTATGTTTGCTTAGATTAAGTTTTTGCCTTAGAGCTTATTAGGGTAAGTTCTAATATGCTTTCTCGACTATTAGAATTTTGCTAAGGATGTCGCTCAGAAGGTATGTACGCACAAACGCTAATGCATCCAATGCCGCTCCTGAGAGCAATGAAGCCCCTCTAGTTCACAGAAGGGTAGTGCGTTCTACCGCCAACCGAAGCGCACCGCAGCCGCCGCCGGTTGACAACACCGTAGAAATTTCAAAACTATGACAACAAGTGGAGGAATTACTACAGTAACAGCGACAACAGCCTCAGCCTCCGTCGCAATCAAAGCCTCAACAAATGGCTCAAGTACCCCATCAAGTAGGTCCTTATGGGGGATGGCCAATGGTGAACCATGCGCCATACCCAGCTCAACACATGGAGCCAATCTATGAGCGGTTTCGTAAGCAACACGCTCCAAACTTTGAAGGGACAACAGACCCCTTTGAGGCAGAAGAATGGCTCATAAATGTAGAGTCGATCCTAGTGCATATGAATCTCGGCAATGCGGACCGCATATCTTGCGTTTCGTCTCTGCTTAAGAAGGATGCTAGAATATGGTGGGACTTAGTTCAGCAGACTAACGATGTCGCCACCATGACATGGACAAGATTTTTGGAGCTATTCCACAAGAAGTATTACAACTCGGCAGTCATCGCTACAAGGGTCGAGGAGTTAGCTAGTTTGAAGCAGGGGAACTTGACGATAGTAGAATATGCTCCGCAGTTCGACAAATTAACCAAGTTTGCACCAGAGATGGTTCCAACTGACTTTCTAAGGGTGACCAAGTTCGTTAGAGGACATAGACCAAAGATTGAGATAGGAGTTAAGCTAGCAAACCCGGGAAATACTACCTATGCCGATGTTCTAGAAACGGAAATATAAGTAAAAAGGCTTCAGGCGAATGTTTGTAAGGAGAAGGCTAGTAAGCCTGAGCCTAAATAGTAGGGTAAACCTCAGAATGGTCGGAACAACCACAACAATAGTCGTCAACATAGCATTAGTAATAGTAATGGTCAGAAGAGAAGGCATCCAGATGATAAGCAGGCCAATGGTGATAAAAGAGCACGGACAAACAATGGAGGCAATAAGTCGGTTATGTAGAATACTCGCAATGCTCTAAGTGCCAAAAGAAACATCTTGGGGAATGTCATGCAAACATCAAGGGATGCTTCAGCAGTGGTCAGGAAGGTCACTGAAGGAGGCAGTGTCCCCAGCTCAAGCAAGAGGAGAAAATGGACAATACAATGGTTCCTGCCAGGGTATTTGCTTTAACCCGAGGGTAAGCTAATGCTAGCAATAAATTGGTTACAGGTTAGAATTCTATCCTCAATAATGTATATTTTGTATTATTTGATTCGGGAGCAATATACTCGTATATCTTGTTAGGAATGATATAGAAATTAGACAAACCCTGTAGAACTAGGTTTGTGACATAGCTGCCTTCGGGTAAAATAGTCCTATCATTATGGATAGTACGAGGCGTACCAATGAAAATCGAGGACATAGAACTATAAGGAGACTTGATAGAGCTGGAAATCAAAGACTTCAACATGATATTAGGCATGGACGGGCTAGCAAGGCATGGCGGAACCATTGATAGCAGATGTAAGCAAGTGATGTTCGAGACTCCTGACATTCAGAAACAATGCTATATGGGAAAAGTTTTAGGACTACATACGCCGCTTATTTCATCTCTCAAAGCTCAGAGGATGATAGAAAAGGATGTTACGCATTCTTAGCCAACGTTACAGAAGTGGTAAAGGAAACACCACTAAAAGTTGGAGACTTCCACATTGTAAAGGAATTCCAAGAGGTATCTCTTGGCAACTAGCAGGATTGCCGCCGACACGAGAGATAGACTTCACAATCGAACTAGTACTGAGCACCAAGCCATTCGCTATGGGGAGCACAGGTTCTATTTGTGAAGAAGAAGGACGGAAGTATGCATATGTGTATAGATTATCACGAGCTGAATAAGGTGACAATTAAAAATAAGTACCCGCTACCCCGACTTGATGACTTGTTTGATCAACTCCAAGGGGTAACCATGTTTTCAAAGATTGATCTACGGACCGGGTATCACAACTCAAAGTATGAGAAGAAGATAATCCCAAGATGGCTTTTAAGAACTCGTTATGGACATTACGAGTTTTTAGTTGTCTTTTGGTCTTACAACGCTCCAACCTTTTTTTGGATTTAATGAATAGGGTCTTTATGGATTATTTGGATGAATTTTTCGTAGTGTTCATCGACGATATCTTGGTGTACTCAAAGGACAAAGTTGAACATGAGGAGCATTTAAGGTTGATGTTGTTACGACTAAAGGAGCATCAACTTTACGCCAAGTTCAAAAAGTACGAAATTTGGCTTTCACAAGTAACATTCCTCAGGCACATAGTATCCAAGGAAGGATTTGCAGTAGGCCCATCTAAGGTAGAGGCTGTAAAGATTGGCCAAGACCAAAGAATATGTCTAAGGTAAGAAGTTTTCTAGGACTAGCAGGTTAATATTGGAGGTTCATAGAAGGCTTTTCTAAGATACCCACTCCCCTTACCTACCTGACCCGGAAACAACAAAGGTTCAACTGGACTGATAAGTATGAAGAGAGATTCTAGTTGCTTAAGGATATGCTTAGCACCAATACTTTGTGTACCGATACCCAATGATAAGTTTGTAGTCTATTGCGATGCAAGGATTGGGTTGTGCGCTGATGCAGAATGATAAGGTGATAGCCTGAGCCTCAAGGCAAACGTAGTTGTTGATGCGCTAACTAGGAAGAAGTATGGAAGTCTAGCATCATTAATTGGAATAGAAAAGCCGCTACAGTAGGAGCTGATCAATGTTGGAATAGAAGTAGTCATTGGTAAACTGGCTAACTTGTCCATCCAGTCAAGTCTGTTAGAAAATATACGGATTGGGCAAGGGCATGATGACACATTAGTAGCACATATGAAGGCAAGGCCACAGATTTCTCAATATCAGGATTGGGGTTATTAAGATATAAGGATCGGGTATGCGTGCCAAATGATCAAGAGGCTTAAGATGAATACTTTAGAAGAAGCGCACAATACCCCATACTCAATTCACCCAAGGTCGACCAAGATGACTCACGACCTTAAGGCGTTATATTGGTGGCCAGGAATGAAGAAAGATATAGCGGAGTATGTGTCTAAATGCTTGGTATGCCTGCAAGTGAAAGAAAAACATCAGCGGCCTGCAAGCATATTGCAACCACTTAGCATTCCATAATGGAAATGGGATGATATGGCCATAGATTTCGTGACGGGTTTGCCACGAACAAGTAAGCAGCATGATTCGGCTTGGATAGTAATAGATAGATTAACCAAGTCAGTTCATTTCCTATCTGTTAAGACTCCGTACACAACAGACCAATACATAGACGTTTAAGTCCAAGAAATAGTACGACTACATAGAATCTCTAAGACAATATTATTCTATAGAGGATCAGTGTTTACATCGAGATCTTGGAGTAAGTATTTGCCGCTGATAGAATTCTCCTACAACAATAGCTACTAGTCAACAATCAGGATGGCACCCTACAAGCTACTTTATAGAAGAAGGGTCGATCGCCGTTGCATTAGGACGAGGTAGGAGAAAGGCAACTACTTGGACCTAAAGTTGTTAGAGGAGCCCACACTACAACAAAAAAGGTCATTTGCGTCAGTTTATAACTGCCACAATTGACTTTTTGCATCAGTTTGATATGTGACGCAATTGCCCATGACGCAAACCAGAGTGTCATTTGCGTCAGTGGGGCACTGTCACAAACTGGCATTTGTGGCAGTGTCCCACTGACGCAAACTCTTGGCATTTGCGTCCATGGGGCACTACCACAAATGCCAGTTTGTGACAGTGCCCCACTGACACAAATGACACTCTGGTTTGCGTCAGTGGGGCACTACCACAAATGTTAAAAATGAGTATTTTTTGTGTCATTGGGCACTATCACATAAAGTATTAACCAGGGAAATTGCAAATGTTTATGCCAATTTCCCTGGCCTATTTTGATAAAAAAAAAATCAGCACCAGAAACAAAAAAACAGCAGTATGAACTAAAAAATAGTAGTATGAACAGAAAAACAACTGTATAAATTTTTTTAAACATTTATCTAGAGTTAACATTTGTGATCAAAACTATAAAAGTAATTCAGATATCAAAGTTAATATATGTACTCTTGTGTGTTCTAAATTTCTAAGTATTAAACCTACTTAAATTAAAATTTCCTCACCAACTTGCTCATTTGATAATTAAGATACGCCATAATTGATTCAGTCCACTCATCTCGTATCTCGTTGATTTCGTCAGCCGAATATGAACTCGTATTCGTAAACTAATTAGAAAATATTAAAAATAATAAGTTAGAAATCATCCAAATAAAATCATGAACGATAGCTTAAATGAAAATTAAAAAGGAAAATAATACCTCATTTTTCAAGTAGGCCTTCGGTCTAGGCTGTGAAATCAAGTCTCTAGAAAATCTCATAATGTAAAAGCCACACTCGGTTGGCCCAGTCTGGTTTCGACACTATTACAACATAGTTATCCAAAGTTAAGTATTATATTTAGTAAGTTATTATACTAGAAATATGTCAAAAAGTTGAATACGATAAGTAATATAATTTACTTACCTTAGGAACACAAACTTTTAGATTGATTGACTCTTTTAGTCTTCGGTGTGTATCATATTGATCCAACGCCCTACACACAATATTACTATTTACCCATATATGTGTTTGAAATAAAATCATAAATTAATTAAGTAATATGAAAAACTTACATGATAATTATCTCCTTGATTTCCATACGGAAATTTGAGTTTACAGGATCCAAAAAAGCCATCGAATGACTGTGTGGCTGAATTAGTACTAACATTCAATGAAATACAATAAAAAAAAATTGTGCAAGATATTTATCAATAAACAAAATATAAGAATATAAAATTAAGTTGACTTACTTTTTTTTCCAAGGACAAATTAGAAACTGTGTCTCTAGCTCCATCTGTAGAAACCGATCAAAGAGATTTTTAGCACATATTTCATTGGTTCCTGTATTAGTGGACACTAAAGCGGGATGCATGAAAGTGTACATGTGGTTCAATCCCTTTGTTTGCACCAAATCATCGAGGAAGCTACATATAATTAAAAATGTTAATAAACTATTAAATTTCCAGTTAAACTAAATAAACTAAAAGATTATAAATACCATTGTACCTCATATATAATGCTAGCTCAATCTGTCCAATCATCTCATAGTTACAAAAGTGGAGGATATCATCTTTCCCTAACAGAGCGATAGTTTGGAATCCAAATACCCTTTCAACAATTGGATTTTCTACCACACGGTCAGCTTTCCATTTATCAATAAACTTCACCAAACACTTCAATATTCTTGTGATAGGCACTTATGTAGGCTCCTGTGTCAATGCCTCTATTCTTTTCTTTGATTGTCTTGGTTGTTGAGTAGAGGGCGCAAGTGGCTCTTTTGTTTGTTGATTAGTAAGAACTCAATGTTGTGGCCATCCAACATCATACCCGACTGCTTGTCCAACCAATGTATAACCTTCCATTGTAAGCGGATATGGTAAACTAGCGCTCTCTTGAATGGCTACCTCAACTCTGACACGATAATTTCTAGAAGGCAGTTGAACGCTATGTATTTCTGTGCAACAGGTACTTTAAAGTTTCCCATCTGCAACTATATTTTGTGTAGAACCAAGACACAACTTACAATTAATCTGTTACATTCCAATTAATCTGTTAGACTTTTCGATAAACTAGTTTATTTTTACTGTATCAAATATATGCAATAATGAATTAATAAGAAACTATTACCTCATCAGGAAAATTTGACTGTGGTGGTGGGGGAGCACATGGTGCCTGCGTCGGTGGTGGTAGCTTTGAGGGTGGTCGGTGAGCTTATGATGTCCATGTTGGTGGTGGCGGAGCATGTTGTGCCTGTGTCGGTGGTGGAGGGGCATATGGTGTGTGTGGTGTGTTTGAGGTTCCTCCTACACCCAAACCAGATGCATTTGATGATCCAAATGCACCGCTCTGTTGAGATGCAATATGCGCCATCAACTAGTTTAACTTTTCCTCCTGTTGACGTGCCCTTTCTTCATATTGACACCATTTCTCTTCAAGGTCTTTATAACGAGCATCTTCCACACATTTTTGTTTGTGATTGAATCTGTTTGGTGGTGGGACATGAAAAAATTGACGGGGAGCGACATATGCACCGAGCCCCCCTAACACGTCCCCCATGCTCTGGAGTGCCTAATGCCATTGTTAGTATATCGTTGAACCTTCCTCCACCAACTCACCTTCTGCTACTTTTTGCCTGTATTCCGCCTATATACATAGTAAATAAATCGATTAGAATTTAACACACACATAAATCATTACAATTATTTTTAAAAATCAAAGAACACTTATAATCTTCTTGACCACATCTCGAGCTACTTCATCAATAACTTCTCGATTCTTGTTCATCTGTGCCCGTGTCCACATCTCAGCTCTGTCATATTCGATCAACTCATGACCCAATTCCTCTTCCATTCGTTTCTCTACCAGTACATAACCACCACGCCCTGAGTGATGTGGATACTTGTTCTGAGCCCAAGCATTTTGTTTTTGTTTTCTCATCTCTTCCCAGTCTGGGGTTAGTCTTTTTGCAACAAAATTTTTCCAATCTTTAGGTTTATAATACTCGATGTAGTCTGATGGCGGCTTGGCAAGAAGCTCAGGAGCTACATTCTTATATACATATATAAGTTCTTTTGTTAGTCTTGTTTTCCAGTTTCTCCATGTTTTTCCTGCTTCTTTGAGGACGTCTGTTTTAGAAGAATTTGGAAGTTCTAACGTTTCCTGCACAAACGAACCCAAAAATGTTAAACTTTTTTCAATATATTAATTCGTTATGATAAATTTAATATTCAATATTATAGCTTACCTGTATTTGACCCCATAAATTCTCTTTTTTATCCTTTGGCATTTGTTTCCAATTGTCGATATCTGAAGGAAGGGTTGTGCGTGATAGAAGACTGATGGTGCTGTTCATCTTGATCCCCCATTTTCCCATCGGTCGATCAAAACGATTGTACTCGACCTCATAATTGCGACCCTCACTTCTTGCTTTGAATACATCACTACAGTTTGATTTACCCCTATAATTCTTATGTTGTGTATTTGTTGGTGCGGTAGGATTAATCCCCTCCAAACCATTATCATTATCATCAACAAACGAATCGCCCTCTTCATCATATGATGGATCCATAATCAATGTACCTGCAATTAAGTAAACACAAATATTATCTGGTATAAACTTCACAAAATACATAAAAACAAAATCATAAAATTAATATACATACATTTAATTATCTACCCACAACCCTTCACCATTCTCGTGTATATAGTCATCATCATTATCAATGGTGACATCAATAGGCGGTGAATCAATGGTAAATGTTTCTTGTTCACGTATAATGTCATCGCTCCCAGACTCTTTGATCAAATAATCTTTCCGTTGACTTGTTACGACAACTGACCATCGAGCATCTACTGGATCACTCACATAAAATACTTGCTTGGCTTGTGATGCCATTATAAAGTGGTCAGATTTATGTCCTATTCGGTTTAAGTCCACCAGTGTGAATCCTAAGTCATTTGTTTTGACCCCATTATCACTTTTCACCCAATCACACAAAAAGACAGGAATTCGAATAGTCACATAATCTAGTTCCCAAATTTCTTTGATCATCCCATAAAACGTCATATCACAATTTATGGGATTTTTATCTTTGGAACTAGATATTTGAAAAGTCTGGGCGATAATAGTAAAACCACTATTTTGTGTCTTTCTAATATTATCACGTTCTACGGTGTTGAATTGAATACCGTGAATATAATAGCATTGATACTTAATTATACTCATTGAAGGACCTCGTGCTGTCCATTTTAGTATTTCAGACACTTTGTTTGTGGTGTTAATCAAAACCTAGAATACAATAAAATAAAACAAAGTATATTAAATTCTAACAAGCTAAAATACAATAACACTCAAACAAAAATAACATAAGTATTTTACCTCATTCTCGAACCAAGTGATGAAATTTTGATAATGTTCATCTTGTACCCATTTTTTATTTCGAGACTTATTAGTACAAGTAGTCTTGATCCAATTGAAATTTCCTCTTCAAGAAATATTATTTATATCGACAAACAAAATTCATTGCCAATATAATGAAAGAGAAAAATAAGATTGATCATGCATATGTATGAGAACTTACTCAATGTATGGTTGAACATCATCAATATTTTGTAAGACTAGGCGATGTGTTTCATCTCTATCAGATTTATTTACTTCAGAAACAACACCACCTCTACCACCTTTACTTATTTCAAACTCAATTTTAGAAAAAACATAGTCCAATGCTCGCAACACCTCATAAGTATTATGAGCAGAACTCCATTGCTTCTTCAACGATGTAGGATTCAACTATGCAACCCTTAGGTCTACTTCTATTTCTAACATAACCATTTAAAATCTTCATATATCGTTCAAATGGCCACATCCATCTCAAGTATACTGGTCCACACAATTTTACTTCTCTTACCAAATGAACTATTAATTGAACCATTATATCAAAAAATGAAGGTGGGAAATACTGCTCCAACTCACACATAGTTATCACGATATTTGTTTGAAGATTGTCCAACTTCGACACATCTGTCACTTTACAACAAATAGATTTAAAGAAAAAGCATAGTTTGGTAATTGCATATCGAACTTTTTTGGGTAACACAGAACGGATAGCTACCGGTAGAAGATGTTCAAGTAGTGTATGATGGTCATAAGACATCATTCCAACTAAATTAAAAAATTTCATATCTACCAGAGAAGAAATATTTGAAGAATAACCTTCCGGTACTTTCACATTCGACAAAGAATGACATACAATTCATTATTCTTCTTTAGACAGGGTATAACACGCAGGTGGTAAATAGGTTCATCTCTCACCAACCTCTGGTTGTAACTTACTGCGTATACCCATTACTTTTAAATCCAACCGAGCTTTGATGCCATCCTTACTCCGACCAGGAATATTCAGCAATGTACTAATTAGGCTATCCGACACGTTTTTCTCAATGTGCATTACATCCAAGTTGTGCCACAAAACCAAATGCTCCCAATACTCAAGCTCAAAAAAAATAGATTTCTTCTTCCAACAACCTGTCGCACCATCTACAACCTCCTTTGTTTTTTCACGTCTAACATTTTTTCTCTTATTTGTAAAATTTCTAGGTTTTCCAAACTTGCATTGGACATTGTTCAACTTTGTTAACAATTGTCCTCCAAGTAAAGGTGGTGGAGCCTTTCCAAATTCAGGTTTACCATTAAAGGCATCTGTCAAACTTCGAAATTTATGTTTTTCGGATAAGAACATTCGGTGTCCCATATAACAAATCTTTCTAGAATGTTTTAAATATTCAGAATGAGTCCCTTCTTCACAAATGGGACATACCTTGTACCCTTTCACACTAAATCCAAAAAGATTACCTAAGGCTGGAAAATCATTAATAGTCCACAACAACACTGCTTTAAGATTAAAATTTTCTTTCTTATAAGAATCGTAAGCATTAACCCCCTCATACCACAATGTGCTCAAATCATCAATTAAAGGAGCTAGGTATACATCAATATCATTTCCAGGTTGTTTAGGACCATATATCAATAAGGTCAACATGGTAAACTTCATCTTCATACACAACCATGGCGGTAGATTATAGATGACTAACATTACAGGCCAACAACTATATTTACTACTAAGGTAATTGTGTGGATTAATTTCGTCAGCAGAAAGACCCAAGCGAATATTCCTCGGTTCATTGCCAAATTCTAGCCATTTAACATCAATTTTTTTCCAAGTTGGCAAGTCAACTGGATGTCTTAGCTTGCCATCCTTTACTCTATCTTTAGCATGCCAAATTAAATTTTTAGCATAATCATCATTTCGATACAACCTAACCAAACGAGGTATCGGTGGTAGATACCATAAAACCTTTACAGGGACACCTAACTGCATCTGAATTTTTTTTTTTTTTTGCCATCTAGACTCGCCACTTGTCGGACATACAATTGCATCAACAAATCTCTTTCGATATAAGATGCAGTCATTAGGACAAGCATGTATTTTTTTCATATTGCATGCCTAACGAACGCAATGTCTTCTTTGCTTCATAAAATGAAGACGACATTTCATTACCTTTGGGTAATAATTCTCCTAAAAATGTTAACAACACTGTCATTCCCTTATCACTCCACCCATGTTTGGCTTTTAAGTTATACAACTTAAGTAGTGCTAATAATTTAGTGAACCTTATACAATTAGGGAAAATAGGTTTCTCAACATCTTCTAAGATTGATTGAATTTAATTGGATCCACATATGAATCACATTGTGCATCATCAATCATCTCTGCAATATCATCAACTTTGTAATCAACATCAAAATACTTATTATTCTTAGAGGGTCCCTCATCAGTGACTTTCATTCTTTCTCCGTGCAAAAACCTTACTTAATAACTTTTGTCTATTCCATTCCTAAATAAGTGATCTTTTATTTTAAAAATTGGCATCATCACAACGTTACCACACTTAACACATGGACAAGGAATACTATTAGGAGATTGAGTATTTCTTGCACAAAATTCCAAGAAAAACTCAACTCCATTCCTATATTTCATGGATAACCTATCGCTGACATTCAATCTCTATCATTGTCAAACTTCACACAACAAAAAACCAAACAAACAAAGCAACAAACATTAACAATTAAGTTCGTGGATTACTTAATTGACAAGTAAATAAAGGAAACAATATGTCCAAAAAAAATTGGCCAGAGAAATAAGGTTTTTGCCAGCGCAATTCGGAATTGCGTCAGCAAAAACAACTTTTACCGGCGCATTTAGTGAATTGCGCTGGCAAAAACAAACACTTTTGCCAGCGCAATTTTGCGCCGACAAAAGTAACATCAGTTTTTTTTAAAAATACCATAGACTTTTGCCACGCGCATTTCACCTAACGCGCGCGGCAAAAGTCAAAACGAGCATTTTAAATTTGTGCACGTTTTCAACAAAGTAGGTGGCTAGACCTTTACTGGCGCGTTTTGTTGCGCTGGCAAAAGTCTATTTTGCGTCAGTAAAAGTCGGACTAAGTAAAACGGCACCGTTTTATCCTAGGGTTTTATTGAAGACTTTTGCCAACACATTTTTAGACTTTTGCCGGCGCAACGAAACGCGCCGACAAAAGTCATAGCGATATTACTGCAGCCATGAGCCCTTCTTTCCCATTTCAGATTTTTATTTCAAAAAAACTTCTTCTTTCTCTGTGTTAATGGAATCCAACCACCCCATGCCATAATCCCACCGTGGCTCAGCTCATACAGTGAAACTTTTCTCTCTCAAGGTTAGTAAATCCAATGGCAAAAATTTTAACATTTTTAGACTTTTTTCTCTATATCTCATTTTGTAATTGTATTTTTTTTTTTTGTTCTCTCTCTCTATAAACAGGTGTTGCAGCTCCAATCCCTCGGTAGAACAACTCCAAATGTTAGTTTATGTATATATGTGTACGCCCTGATTTTCCCACGTGCTGATTAACGAGCTGAGATACGACCTAATCATGACTACCACGTGGACATCCCCAAGACCGGAGCTGCCATCGTAAGATCCTACCTCCTTAGCTCGAGGTAACCCAAGGGTTTGCCACGATTGCTTATGGACTGAGCCTGGACTCTGAAGGCCGCAGGTCGAGGGAAGCATCCAGCTCGTGGTACGAGCTAGAGTTGGAGGCTGTGACCTTTTATAAAGTCAACCACGTAAGGTAAATGTGAATATATCAGACATCACGTGTCTGATATATCCCTGACTTCTCGGACACGCAGCATGAACGTGCGTATTCAGACACCCACAACTGGGTTGGGCCGTGCGGCCCATTATCCCCTTACCTATTGATTAGACCACACTTATGTGTCAGGTTTTAGGAATTAATCATGAATGTCACAGAGTTGACATGATAGGTAAGAAGGTCACGGGATGACCTTCTTACCAACCCCCAGGTGCCCTCTCCTATAAATATGGAGACCCTGGAAGTTACAAGGGGTTGGATTATATTATGTAAAAAATACCCTGTAAAAGAATACCAAGCATATAGCAATAATATTGACTGGTGGAGTAGAAGGATTTTAACATTTGAATCACCTAAAAAACGTATTTTGTGTCACCATTCCATTTCCAAGATCATTCATCTATTTTGGTTCAACATAAGCACTAATCCCTTCCTCTTTCTTTTCTTAATTACCTGTTGGCGAAGAACCACGTCAACAATATGAATATATTTATATATATATATATATTTATGTCTATTTATATATATTTATATGTATATATGTTTATATGTATATATATTTATGTCTGTTTATATATATATTTATATGTCCTTATATATGTATATTTATATTTATATTTCTGTTTTTTTGTATATATATATATGTTTGTTTATGTATATATGTATATATGTAAATACATATGTTTATTTAATGTTAATTTTTTTTAGAAAATTGATTAATTAATTGTGAACTATTAATATATATGTACGTGTGTGATATTTGGTATTATATTTATATTTTTCTGTTAAAAAAAACAAATAAATCTGTGTAGTTTTAGAAAAATGAGATTAATAATGAAAAAAGAAAAAAAGAAATATGGTTTTAGTATTTATTAAAAAAAAAAACTGATTTGAGTATGTATATTTTTTTAATTTTAATGCTTTATATGTATATTAAAAAAATAGATTAGATTATTATATTATATTGTATATTTGCATTATACTTTATTTTTTTATATTAAATATTATTTCTTTATAAATATTTACTAAATAAATTGTTTTGATGTTACTGATATCAAAAGATTTGATATATGTTATTAATCTTGGTTTATGTTGTGCATGCTCTGGGAATATTCTGTATATTGTGTGTAGTTTGCAGGTTTTATAAAATTTTGGGATAGTTTAACATATAGCCGTTATGTTGGCCAAATTTCGTTAGTCTTAGGAAAATTAACATTAATTACAAAAATTATTGCTGTTAACATTAATTTTTATTTTAATGCTTTATATTTATTTGTTTCTCTTAACAACAACTATTTTTAAGATATTTTTATAATATATGTTTTTTGTATTTATCAATTTTTTTTGTAAAATTAAAAAAAAACAGATTTGAATATGTATTTTTTTTTATTTCAATGCTTTATATGTATTTGTTTATTTTTTCTTGTTAATATTTATTATATTGTATTTTGTGATATATATATATATTTAGTTAAAGTATGAACTTAAAAAAAATCAGATTAATAATGTATGTTTATATTTTTAAATTGTTTTATATTAAATGTGATATGTTTGTAAATATGTATTTAAAAAAAAATTGTATTAATAAAAAAATCAGTTTTGGTATATGTTTTTTTGTGGTTAAATATTTGTATATATGTAAATTGATGTATTTGTTAATGTATATATATGTTTTGTATGATCTAGGAATATTCTGGTTATATATGTGTTTAATTTGTAAGTTTTAAAAATTTTGGGATAGTTTGAAATATAGTCGTTATGCTACCCAAATCATGTTAGGGTTAGTAAAATTAATAAACATTTAATAATTAATTAAATAAAAGTTTAAGTATAATTAAAAAATACATCAAAACATTAATTTTTAACTATAATGTAAATAAAGTAAAATTACCAATCATAATAATTAACAATTAATTTTAACATTAATATTAAATGTTTTGTAATTGAAAAAATTTTAAAATATAAATGATTTAATAAAATATAATTAAGTAAAATATAAATATAATAAAATTGTTATTAATTAAGCAAATAATCAAATACAAATTGAAGAATTTAATAAAAAAGTTACAAAATGAAATTAATGTATAATTAAATTAATTTTAAAATAAAAGTAATAAACAAGTAAATGATTTAAAAATTTGTAATAATTAATAATTAGCTACATTTTCTTTGGTAATTATAAATAATTATTTTTGCTAGAGATAGAATATTATTATCACTTAGTGATAATAAGGGAGACAAACGGTCATGAAATATTTTGACTATCATTTCCCTTATTTTAAGATAATTATTAATATTTTCTGAATTATTTCGCTTGAAGATGGCGAGAGACAGAAGCTGGATGAGTGCGAGGAACCGTTGGTCTCTAGAGTATAGAAATGGTGTTAATGAGTTTGTCGAGATCGCTAAAAATCAAGTGAACGATCGAGGTTTGGTTCATTGTCCATTGCAAGAAATGTGGGAATGTTAAGTTCCAGCCTATAAATGCAATTTCGATGCATTTATTCAACAATGGAATCATACAGTCCTACAAAGTGCTGCATTACCATGGAGAGGCACTGCCACCGCCACCAGATGTGGTACGAGATCTGGATAGAGATGAGATAGCGGATATCCTGGAGGATGTTTACGCTGAAGATGACGTTCCTGCTGGAAACTATAATGATCCTCCCCAAGATGATGTTCAACATCGCGACAAGTATGACAATTTATTTAAGGAGATGTCAAGTGAACTGTACCCGGGTTGCCGAAAGTATTCCGCGTTGAACTTCTTGGTTAAGTTGATGCATCTGAAAGTTATTAACAAGTGCAGTAATCATTACTTTGATTGTTTGCTGGAATTGTTAGTCGACGCTATGCCTGACGGAACAATTTTACCTAAGTCTAACTATGAGGCGAAGGAAAAGTTGCGAAGTATTGGATTGGGATATGAGTCCATCGATGCTTGCAAGCATGACTATGCACTGTTTTGGAAGGAGAATGCGAACTTGGAATTTTTTCCGGTTTGTGGTGAGTGTCACTGGCAAGATAATCGTGGGAATGGGAAGAAAGTGGCTCATAAGGTCATGCGGTACTTTTCGTTGACGCTGAGATTGAAAAGGTTGTACAGTTCAAGATATACTGCAGAGGATATGAGATGGCACTATTCTAAAAGCCCAAAGGAAGATGGTGCGATGAGGCACCCCGCTGACTGTAAGGCGTGGAAGCACCTTGCTGAGTTGTACCCATCTTTCGCAGCCGAACCTTGAAATGTTAGGCTTGGGTTGGCTACAGATGGTTTCAATCCTTTTGGGAACATGAGCAACTCTTACAGCATGTGGCCTGTGATACTTGTCCCTTACAACTTGCCGCCGTGGAAGTGCATGAAACCACAGTCATTAATGTTGTCTATTCTAATTCCAGGTCCTTCTTCATCTGAAAAAGATATCGATGTCTATATGAGACCTTTGCTTGACGAGTTGAAGGAGTTATGGGTGAATGGTGTCGAGACACGAGATGCATACAATAGTACCTTGTTCAATATGCGTGCAACAATCTTGTGGACCATTAACGACTACCCAGCTTATGCTATGATGTCTGGGTGGAGCACAAAAGGGTAGAAGGCATGCCCCACATGCTATGAAGAAACTCCCTCTGTAGGGATTAGAAGTGAAATTGCATACATTGGCCATTGAAGGTTTCTTTATATGGATCATGAATGGAGGAGCAAACGAGCACTATTTGACGGTAACAAGGAACTCAGGCCGCCATCGAAAGATTACTCCGGTGATGATATGTTGAAGCAATTAGAGAATTTGCAGATTAGACATCCTGGGAAACACAAAGAATTTGGTGGTGTGAAACGCAAAAGGGCTCCGATTGAACTTAATTGGTCGAAGAAGAGCATATTTTTCGAGCTTGATTATTGGAAGGAATTATTGCTGAGGCATAACTTGGACGTAATGCACATTGAAAAGAATGTTTGCGACAATGTCTTGGGAACTTTGTTGAACTTAGAGGGAAAATCTAAAGACACTGAAAAGGCAAGACTTGATCTAGCAGACATGAAAATTAGGAAAAAACTCCACCTCCGCAAAGAGGGAAACAAGTGGAAGAAACCGCACGCAAGTTACACCCTTAGTGTCCCAGAGCGTCGAGTTTTCTGTGAATTTGTGAAGTCGGTTGAATTCCCGGATGGTTTTGCTGCAAACCTTTCGAAGAATGTCAATGTCAATGATGGCAAGATAACTGGGCTGAAATCACACGATTGCCACGTGTTGTTTCAGCAATTGTTGCCCACCGCAATTAGGTCGTTTTTGGTTCCTGAAGTTCGGAAGTCAATTATTGAGTTGTGCGGTTTTTTCAAAAAACTTTGTTCATGGACATTGAATGTGAAAGACCATGAGAAGATGGAGACAGACATTATCACCATTTTATGCAAGTTGGAAATGATATTTCCTCCAGCATTTTTCGACATTATAGTGCATTTGGTTTTGCATCTTCTGAAAGAGGCAATTCTTGGCGGTCCCGTGCACTTTAGGTGGATGTATCCCATTGAATGTTCAATGGCGGTTTATAAACAATATGTAAGAAATCGTGCACGTCCGGAAGGTTCAATCGCAGAAGCTTACGTGGTCAACGAGGCCTTAACCTTTTGCTCAATGTACCTCCGGGGGTTTGAGACTCGATTCAATCGACCTGAGAGGAATGACAATAACGTTGAATCCCAACCAAATCGGGAATATTCTATTTATAAGGCTGTTGGTCATCCATTTGGTAAGAAATCAAGTATGTTCCTCAATCCGCAATTAAAGCAGAAGGCTGAGTGGTATATCTTGAACAATTGTGCCAAAATTAAGGAGTACCATAGGTGTGTTTTCTAGTCTTTTTTCAATAACTTTGTTTGGTTTATATACCGAGTAAAGGCAAAAAATCATAACATTGTTGTCCATTTGTAGTGAGCATATGGATGAATTAAGAAGACGGGGGGGGCTCGAATCTTGAAGTTCAACAAGAAGCTGATTTTCCTCAGTGGTTCAAAGAAAGAGTATGTATATTAGTCAATTCTTTTCAGAAGCCCCACTTAATCAATCCAAAACTAACTTTCAATGTTAATGTTGATAGGTGAACAGTTTGCATGAGTCAACACCTACTGAAGTGAATAATGAATTGTATGCTCTCGCAAACAAATCAAGTGGCACCGTGTTCTCATATCGAGGGATGATAGTGAATGGTGTGAAATTTGTGATTCATGGTCGTGATATGAAGCTTAAAACACAAAATTGCGGTGTAATGGTGTCAAGTGAGGAAGGAGTGAACTACTATGGAGTTCTGGAAGAAGTAATTGAATTATCCTACTTGATGGGTTACAGTGTTGTCCTATTCAAGTGTAGATGGTTCAATACAAGTAGAATTAAAGTGGAATCCAATTTTACGAGTGTATATGAGAAGGAAGAATGTTATAAAGATGATCATTTCATTCTCGCATCTCAAGCGAAGTTGGTGTATTATCTTCGAGATGTGAAAAATGGGGATGATTGGAGGCTTGTTAATGAATACATTCCGAGGAATGTATGGGATTTCTCAAATTTCGATGTTGATGATACTGAGACCACAAATGATATACCAATATTGCAAGAAGTTAATTCTTCGTCATTTTAGTTGCGGGTAGAACTTCCAATTTTTGATAATCTTCAGTATGATCGGGTTGATGTCAATCCCACTGAAGTGTACAACATCGATGATGTGGTTGGTGAAGGTTTAGATGAGTTTGTTGTCGAAGATGAAGTTGAATTTGAAGACGACACGTTGGCCGAGTATGAAGACGATGAGGATGATGACAATGTTCTAGTCGATAGTGATAGTGATAGTGGTGTTCATAATGATGTTGTAGTTAGTGAGGATGAGGACAGTGATATGTAATTTAAACAAGTATATGTAACTTTTTATTTAATTCAATGAAAACTTTATTTATTATCATTAATTAATGATAGTATTAGAAATAGGTACACATGCACCTATTGGATGCCTTGGGGATAATCAATATATTCATGTACTGGTTCTCAATTTTTCAAGATATTTGATGAAATATCTTGAAGAAATTAGAATTAGTACATGATTGCTTACTATCTCCAAGGGATCCACTAGGTCAGAATAAGGTAGGTTGGGAAATACCATAAGTAATAAAATATTATTTTTATAACAAAAACCTAGTGGATTCCTTGGGGATAGCCATGTATTCATGTACTGCTCCTCATTTTTTCAAGATGTTTGAGAAAAATTTTGAAAAAATGTGAAGAACTACATGACTGCTTACTATCTCAAAGGGATCCACTAGGTTGGAATAGGGTAGGTTGGGAAAGACCATAAGTAATAAAATGTTAATTTTATAACAAAAAACAACAGACATACATAATTTGAATTAGTTAATTAATGAATATTTTAATGTAGAATGGTCGAACCAAGTACTGACACAGGTGGTGGCTCCAAGAGGGGCACGGAAGCTTATTACGGTGCCAATATCGAGAAAGAGCTGGCCACCAAAAAAGTTAGCCATCTGAAAGTAGAGTTTGATGCACAAATTGGAAAAGCTATTCAAACATACGGCAAGTGGTTCAACAATTCTATGGCTCGTTATTTGCGTAACACTGTACCCCCAACTACACTATCTTGGGAACAAGTAAAACCAGCTGATATCCAAGTTATTCGACAGAGGCTATCTGTAAGCATTTTTTAGACCTTTAATAACTCACTATTAAAGATTTTGTCTATCTTCATAATATTTTAACAAATTCCAAATTTAATTGTGATTTTATGACAAATTCATTTATCCACAAGACAATCTTGTAATCAACGATGTTATGGTAAGACAAATGCAAAAGCATCTGACTGATTGGCGCCACACGATGAAGAAACACTGGGTAGAGGTTGGAGGAGAGGTGGACAACGAGAGAGCGAAATCAAAACCTTTTGGGTCGATTACTTTTTCTTATTGAGCAATTCTATGCGATTTTTGGGATTCTGATTCTCAGCAGGTATGTCGTAGATTTTACATTAATGTTTAGTTATAAAATTACAATTCATATTAATGAGTACTATTTTCTGTTGGAAGCGTATATCGAAGAGAAATAAAGAAGCTCGAGCAAAAATGGCCATACCAGGAGGACACGGTTCCAAATCCATCGTTGCCCATGTTTATGATCACGTAAATTATAATAACCTATATCCTTACATTTACGAAAATATTATAAAGGTAACAATGTTTAAATAATTTTCCTTTTTAGATGGACCCATCAACTGGCGAGCTTCCAAGCATGATCGACACATTCGAGCACCTCCACAAGAAGAAGGATAAGTGGATTAGTGATGTAGCGGCAACAAAACATGTAAGTTGCATAACCTTAACTAATTTATGATCATTTAACTTTAAAAAAGTTTAGTAAATAATAAATAAATATTAATTATTAATTGGTTGGTGTCAATTAGTAATTATTTATTAATTATTAATTAAATTTTTAACAATTAAATCTTTATAATTTATGTGCCAATATTTTTATGATTAATGATTGTGGACTAAGATAAAAAAAAAAGAATGTAACTAATGTTGTCCCCGTATCAAGGAGCTTGTGGGCTAAAGTAAATTTGGTCATGAAAATCCATATCTAAATCAAAAACATGCAAATATAGTTGATGTATATGTTTAGAGACGTAAATTCCTCATTAATGGAATTAACTGCACTTACTTTATATATCAACAACATCTTCATGATTTTGATTTAGATATGGATTTTCATGACCAAATTTACTTTATCCCACTTGCTCCCTGATATAGGAACAAAATTAATTACATTCTTTTTCAATCACTGGTCTGCAGTCATTAATGATAGGATGTTGGCAGAGAGATAATAAAGTTATATTTTATATGTTGTTATATTAAAAATTTATAAGTTAGGTTTTCAAATAATGTTATATTGGAATTCGAGATACGTGCTTTTTATTGTGCAGACTGAGATGACCGAGCGTTGAGCATGGCAGAGTATGGCCCCTGTATCATCTGTTGCTTCTTGTGTCGGCGATAATGTCGACGGTCAGTTCCCGCCTGATATGGATATTGTCACGGATGTCCTTGGACCCCGCTCGCGTTATAAGAAAGGTTTGGGGGGTTGCCTAGGTTGAAGGCAATTGGCGCAAAGAGGGCAGCATCTTCGTCAACTTCTCAAATGTCCGAGCAATTGCCACCTGAAGTGGACACCATTTTGTAGCAAACTCAGGACATTATGCTACAAAATCAGAACCTAAAGAAGTATACGACTAAACTTGAGAGTCGTCAACGGCATCAAGATGTCCTACTCGGTGCTTTATTGAAGCAGGTTGGTGAATTGGCTCCTGATTTTATTGTCGACTTACCAGAACAGGATCCAGACGATGACGATGATGCTGACGGGGGCGGGGATGATGAGGCGGGCAGTACTCATTTGTAGAACTTTTTTTATTTATTTAAATTTTAATTTATTAGGCATTTAATTTACTAAACTACTTTTATATTTTCATGTTTGGTGGAGACAATAAATATTAATAGTTGTAATTTTTTTTATTTATTTATAAAATTTTAATTTTAATTTTATTTCTAATTAAATAATATTACTAAAAAATTAAATAATTATTAATATATTAAAATCAAAATTTATTAATTAATATTAATATATTGAAAATGAAATTAGTAATACGATCAAAAAATTTATTTAAAAACAACTTTTACCCGCGCAAAATTATGTCGGCAAAAGTCTCAATCTTCACTACAAATATCCACTTTTCCCGGCGCAAAAACGGGCCACTAAAAGACACATCTTTTACCGGCACAATTTTGCACCACTAAAATAGTCATCTTTTGCCGGCGCATTTTTGCGCCGCTAAAAGTGTTTTCCACAACAACGTGACCAATTTTTTTCCCAGCGCATCCTTATTTTTCCCGGCGCATTACATTTTGCGTCGGAAAAAGTGCCATTATCGACGGGGGAGCGTTGTGGACCTTTTCTGGCGCAAAATTGCGTCGGTAAAACCCACAGGGCTTTTGCTGGTTGCGTCGGCAAAAGTAATTGTTTTTGTAGTGACATTTCTCTTATTTCTATCACATTTCCCAAATTTAAAATGTGCATTTATACAGCACATAGTATACACAAAAATATCCAACTAATCAATCAAACATGCATAATTCTCAAATTACTAAATCCTAAAAAAAATTGGCCAGCATTTCCATTATTTCTATCATATTTCCCAAAATTTAAATAAGCTTATATTCATCACATAAACACAACAACCCAATTAATCAATCAAACATGCATAATTCCCAAATTACTAAATCTTAAAAAAAAAATTGGACAGCATTTCCCCTATTTCTATCATATTTCCAAAATTTTAAATAAACCTATATTCATCACATAATACAACAAACCAATTAATCAATCAAACATGCATAATTCTCAAATTATTAAATCTTACAAAAAAATTGGGCAGCATTTCCCCTATTTCTATCATATTTCCCAAATTTTAAATAAACCTATATTCATCACATAAATACAACAAATCAAGTAATCAATCAAACATGCACAATTACAGCCTTATATCACCGCAGCACACAGTCCCAGATCCTATCTCCACTATTTTATAATTCGCACATTGTACTAAGTTCAATATCTTAATTATAGTAAGGTTTAAAATATTACCTCTAATATAAAATCCTCCAAAACTTGATCTCACCAACAAAGTTGTCAACAAAATACATACTCAAATATAACAATAAACAAAAAAATAATAAAAAAGTTAAAAAAATATAAAGAAAAATATATTAAAGCTATATTGTAACTAAATAAACAATAAAGTGCTTAAAGAAAACAAATAATTTGTTATATGTACTCATTTATATACTTAAACCCGAAATAATTTTCTTTTTTTAAAAAAAAAGTTAACAAATCACATTGTAGAGTCCAAGAACTTTACTTAGCTAATTGTTTAGTAGTATTATAGTATGTTTAGTATTATCTTTGTTACTGTGGATTTTTGGTTCAGACCGGGAATTATTTGGACACTCATAGTAGTACTTATAGATTTTCTAAGTTTAACCTATAGTTTAAGAATATTAAGTATAACCTAAGGTTTGATGATATGACTGATAATTAAGGATTGTATTTATTATACTATAAGGTTTAGATATCAACCAATAGGATTTTAAGCACATGTTATGAATGGGTAATTAAGGATTAAGTATTTTTGAGGATTAAATTAAATAAGGGTAAAGTTTGAATGTTATAGGGTCAGTCAGCAGCTTTGAATACGTTGAAGGCTTAGTCAAGGCTGTTTACTCCATTCAATCTTAGCTAAAAATGTGTAATTTCGTGTTTAAATATTCAGCGTGTGCCGATATATCGCAGCTATAGGGGGCGATATATCGCAGCACGTAGATACGGAAAACACGAGACGATGCACGGTCGCCTCAGGCATATTGGCCCAGGCGATATATCGCCTACAGGGGGCGATATATCGCCTCCTCCAGCATAAATTCAAACACTTTTGAATTCTTTTCCTTTCAGCCATTCAAACTCCTCCATAAGTCCAGCATCTTTTGAACGAGTCTTCAGCCTCTGCTGAACGATTATTCAAATGATTTTCACCTAAAAAGCCATTATTTTTATTCAAGTAAAATCAAGATACTTTCATTCCCAAACTCTATAAATAGGACCTAGTACCCAACCATTATTCACCTTTTGCTCTAAGTTCAGAAGCTGCTAGTGTTAAGTGAGTGTGAGAGTGTAAACACCTGGTTTGGGAAAATCATAAGCTTATTAAACACTTTGGGAAGTGAGGTTCTATAGTATTTCGGTTAAGGTGTAGATTGGTCTTTCAAGTCTTTGAGGTAACCAAAACTCTAGTTCATTTCTGTATTATGTTATTTTCTTTCTCATAGTCTTCTACTCAATCTCTAACCTTAATCTTCATTTTGGTTAAGGAATCTAAGTTCTTGAGCACATAAGTTTTGGTAAGTATAACTTTCAATGGTTTAGTCTTTCCATCCCTTTCATTTCATCTCCTTTCTTCTTTAGACTCACTCTTTCTAATGGTTATTAGGAGTGTTCCAAAAGGTCCCAACTCAGTCCACATATCCCGGTAACTTTGGTAAGGAAAATAGGCTAGAATCTATATGTTTATGTTTATGTTATTTTATGTGTTATGTTATGAAACATGCTATGAATATGTTATGAATGTGTATGTTTGTAGGCTTGGGCTTATGCCCTATTTGACTAACAAGACCCCAAAAAGATTATGGGCATATGCCTACTTAGCTAGTAGGACCCCACTAATCTCATGGGCATAAGCTTGTTTAGTCTATGGGACCCCAAGTAATAATGGCCATTATAATAAGTGTATGTATTATGTGTTATGATATGTCTTTACGTTTATTATGAAGTTTATGTTTATGACTATGTGTTAGATTTTCCTTGCTGGGCATTAGGCTCATTTCTTTCTGTTTTATGTGCAGGAAAATAAGCTTTAGAGGCGGTAAGATTCGTGACGCTTAGAGGATGTGTATCGATGGTGAATGGAGTCAAGGGGCCGAGCGTTATTCGATTCGAGGATGTAGTCTTGTTTATGTTTTTTTATGGTTTTAAATGTATTTTCCGCATTTTCTATGTAATTCTTTTTACTTTAAGTTATTTTTGTTTTAAAGACAATGGGTACCCATATCCTACTTATTTTTATGAAAGTAACCTTTGTTTCTACAAGTTTATAATAAATTATGGTATTTTCGCAAATGTATGTTTTAGTAAGAATTTGTATGTATAGTTCGATAATGGTCCAAGAGTCTAGATTAGTGGGTCATTACACACATAAAGAAAAATCGACTATAAATATCCTAACTAAATCAATAATAAAATATAACTTAAAAAAGCAAACAATTTTAATATATACATATTTAACCAATTAAACCAAAAATTTTAAAATAAATTTAAAAAGTTAACAAAATATAAAAAAAAATTACTAATAATAATCAAACTAAATAATTAATAAAATGAAACTTGTACAAAATATATACATTAATATATATAAGTAAATTCGAAATTAAATTAATTTTTTAAAAAAAAGTTAATAAAAAATAAATATATTATAATAAAAAAATTCTAAAAAATAAAATATTAAAATGCAAATTTTAAACCTAAAACAACTTCATAATCATTAATATAAAACTATCTAAAAATTAAAAATCCGAAATATAGTCAATTTATAAAAAAAAGCACAAAAATTAAATTTAAATCATAAAAATTAAGAAAATTACACTTACTTGTGTTAATTGAGCAATGTGAGTTCTTGAAGTAGAAAACCCAAAAAAAACCAAGAAAGTTTATGGGTTTTCAAACTACAATCTTCAAAAATACAAAATCTATACAAAAAATTCAAAAAAAAGATCTATATATAAGTTACATAAACGTATATAAATCATTATTTTTACATTAAAATTGATAAAAATGTACCTAAGTGAGCAAATGTGCAAGGAGGCAGTGCTTGTTTTTCTGGTTTTTCACATTTTTTTCGTTTCAGAAACATTAGGTAAATGGGGTCTCTGTCTTGGGGACGATGGAGTTTATTATGTATACGGGGCGTTTGCGTCAGTGCCACACTGACGCAAACGGGCCGTTAACAGCGTCAGTGGGGCACTGACGCAAACGGTTCATAGTGAAACACGCATTTCACTTAGGCGTTTGCATCAGTGCCCCACTGACGCAAACAGGCTGTTACCGTCAGTGCCCCACTGACGTTGTTAACGGCCCGTTTGCGTCAGTGGGGCACTGACGCAAATGCCCCCATTAAACAGCGTCAGTGTATGTTATGATGCAATTGCCCCATCATTTGTGGCAGTGTCTAACTGTCACCAATGCTAATTTTTTGTCAACAGCGTCAGTCAACTACGTTGACTGACACAATTGCCCTTTTTTGTAGTAGTGTCAGGATGTAGTAGCGCTGATTAGAAAGTGTATGCTCGCTGCTCAAGTCGTTAGAAAAGTTATGCGGATGCCAAGCAACGTGATGTAGAATTCAAAGTCGGAGATCAATTTTTCTTAAGGATATCTCCTATGAAAGGTGTGAAGCGATTTGGGTAGAAAGGCAAGCTTAGTCTCAGGTTTATAGGTCCTTTTGAGATATTGGACAAAGTGGGAGCAGTTGCATATAGATTAGCCCTACCGCCAGCTCTAGCAGATAGTCACAATGTGTTCCACATCTTGATGTTGCGTAGAAATGTGTTAGACCCATCTCACGTCCTCAAATATGATATGATAGCACTCCAGAAAGACTTGAGTTATGAGGAATGACTAGCTAGCATCCTAGATAGAAGGATGAAAAAATTACGGTCTAAGAGTTTTCTGATAGTCAAGGTCCTATAGAGTAATAGTTCTGAACGGGAGGTAACGTGGGAGTTGGAGGAAGACTTGTTAACCCGGTATCCGAAATTGTTTGATAAGTAAATTTCGGGGACGAAATTCTTTTTAGTGGGGGAGAATTGTAGAGTCCCAGAATATTTGATTTAACTAGTTAGATAGTAGTAGCAGTATTAGTTTGTAGTAGTAGTTAGTATTAGTTTATAGTATGTTAGATTCCGTGGATTTTGGTTCAAGTCGGGACTTAGTTAGAAACTCATAGCAATAGTTATGAATTTTATAAGTTTAACCTATAGTTTAAGAATATTAATTATAACATAAGGTTTGATTAATATTGTTGGTCCTAGGTGTATTATTTATTATAACCTAAGGTTTAGATAGAGCCAATAAGAATATGACACTTGTCATAATCATGATTATTAGGGAATTAGAGTTTGTTATTTTATGGTTAGTTAAGAAATTTGTGGATTAGGTTGTTATTTAGATAATTAAATAGATTTTTTCGTCACTTTAGGGTACTATAACTTCTGACCTATTTTTGACCCAGTTATATTATGAATTTCAAACAATAGTCTTGAAAGTTGTAAATAATTTAATTAGCTTTCTAATGGTATAAAGATAGTCTAAATCGGAGTTCTACAGCTCCAGTTATGTTGATTTGACTACATGTGAGTTTAGAGTTATAAGATTTAGGAAGTTAGAAGTTAGGATTCTATTTTTTTTTTTAATTTTTAAAACAAGCTTTGACTCCTTAGACTTCCCTCTGAACGATTTGATCGAGTCCTAAGCCTTTGATTGAAGAATATTCAAATATTTTCAATTAAATTCATTATTTTTATTCAAAGCCAAAAAGAAGATCTTTATTCCCGGAACTATATAAATAGGACTTAGAACCCAGCTATTCTCCTCACTCTTCTGCTGTGACCAGACTCCAAGGTGCTAGTACTACCATAGAGTGATAAACACTTGAGTTGGGAAAAAGCTTTTCCATTCCTAAGCTTTATAAAATACTTGGGAAGTGAGGTTTAGTGTATTTCGTTATTGGAGTTAGACCAATTCATAAGGTCAAATAAGGTACTCTTATTCTTTAAGTCCAATTCTTTAAAACTCTTTAGTTCCTTTTATTCAGACCCTAACTGTCGTTATTGGTTCTTGATTAGGTTCTTGAAACTTAAGTTCTTTCTTGGTAAGTTTCTTCTTGATGGTTTAGTTTCCACATTCATTCTTTATTCTTTAGAAATACTCACCATTTGTATTGTTGGTTTTAGGAGTGTTCCAAATCCCGTCCTTGTTCTCATATCCCAGTATTGGTAAGGAAAATAGGATAGATTTTATGTGCTTATATGTTATGTTGTGTTTATGTGTTATGTTATGTTATGTTATGATATGTTATGTTATGTTATGTTATATGTTTATGCTATGATATGTTTTAGTTATTGGGTATATGTTTTGTTTGACAACAAGCATATAATTTGTTTAGATAACAAATAACTTGTTTAGATAACAAGTCCCAATAGTATAATCCTTAGGCATATGATTTGTTTAGATAACAAGCTCCATAAATTTATATGACTTGTTTAGATAACTAGCCTTGTAGAATTATGGGCATATAATTGCCTAGCTAGCAAGTCCCAAGATGTATGATGGCCATTGTAATAGATGTTTTTGTAGCCATATGTTTTATAGTGTATGCTTATGATAAATGATATATGTTTTAGATAGTCTTATGTTCTTTTATAGTATTTGATGTAGTCTTATGCTTATGTTTACGATGTATGTTTTGTTTTTAGTAGATTTTCCTTGCTGGGCATTAGGCTCATTCCTTTATTTTAGTGTGATGCAAGAAAATGATTATGGAGGCGGAATGATTCTTGGTAGCATGACATGTTGAGGATAAATGGAATGGATGGGCTGTGTATCGATCGAGGATGACATTTATTTTAGTCTTTTGTAATTTCGCATTCAATTTTTTTTTTGAACTTGTTTTTAAAGATATGTTTTATGTTTTGTAAACAATGGGATTCGATACCATATCACATTTTATTTTACATTTTTAATAAAGACATGATATTTCTTATATTTCGGGTTTTCAATAAAGGCATGTTATTTCTTATGTTTGTATCCAAATAGTAGCTATGTCTAGTAATTTTAATGGTTCAAGGTCTTAATGATAGTTGGTTCATTATAAGTAGTTAGATTTTGACTTGTATCATGTACCCTTAATGTATCCATATACAATATAAGCTCTTATAGGGAAAATCTCTCTGACTGGTTCTAGTGCATATGTGCTCATCTACTTGTATATTGCCAACTTATCTTTTTGTTCTGTATTTTCTATGTGATTTCTTCTTGAAACAAATAAAGCACGGGGGCAGCACAAATTTCTTCACAGCTAGTGAGCACAACAATTATTATTTTGACGTGAATGCTGATTGTTTTGAAGAGGCTGTGGACAGGTTGATGCTACAATCATTTTCATTTTGTCAATATTGTAGTGCACCCATGATATTAGATTAGATTGGTTTAATTGTAGTTAACAGTCAACTTATTTGTTTTACCAATTGTAACAGAGTTTGTTATGGTCTATTTTAGTTAGACCTCTTGCCTTGTATCTCGGCAATATATATAGCCTCATGATTGTAATTCGATGATTATCAAGAAATAAACTGATTTTCCTTTCTCAATGCTTGTCCAGCTAATACATGATATTAGTGATCTAGAAGTATCTCTGTTTTTATGTTCAGATTTGCTCAGTTCTTTATCAAACCTCTGATGTTTGCTGATGCTACAACAAGCGAAATCAAAGTTGTTGATTTGGGTTAGCTTTTATGTTCTGATCAATGTCGATCTTTTATTTCCTTTTGTTGATTAATTTTCTCTTCTTTTTTGGTTTGCTTGTTTGTTTTGTTTTGATTTTGTTTTAAGGTATAAGCAATTGTCATATATGATGACTAACAGACAATTAAATAATTTATGTGCTACTTCTTTATGTTTTAAAGAACATACAAATCGAGCGACATATTATATAAACCACACATCAACTTGGCTAAATAAAGACCTTGTTGTTCAAGACCCAACATTCGAGGTGATTCATCAAGCAATAACTATTACTTTTCATGTTAAGAGATGTGCATGATTTCTAATAGTACTAGAAAAATTTGCTAAACAAGACATGTAGTGCATGTACACATAGGAAATATATGTTCTCATTTGATTTTACAATTTGGTAATGATGTTATGTTAATCTTTTCTTTACCTTGTTTTCGGCTTCTGCTTAGCTCCAAGGATGAAGCTTTGGCCAACAAATTAAACTGAACTATGCATGAGTTATTGAATGTTGTGAACTAAACTGGGGAAACCTTCATTTATCACACTGTATGCTCACGTCACTTAGCCAATATAGTTCATAAATTTTGATAATGAAATGATCACTTGACTGCCTTGTGTTGCTTCTTTCTATAGTTCAAAAAGACTTGTGTTTATTTTGGAGAATATAATTTAAAAATTATTTTTTTCCTAAACTTAATGCTTTGCACATCAAATAATATAGAAACATTTTAAGAAAAAAATATAATATATTTTTTATTATTCTTATTTGTTATTTTCTACTAATTAACATAACTCTAAAAGTATACTTGACTGTTACTAAACTAAGATTGACGTGTATGTTATGGTAGTTTGTTCTATTTATATGATTAAAATCCTTTTTCTTATCTTGTTTAGATAGTGGAAGCTTGTTTACATTGATTGCACGAGACATTTTAGTTACAAGAGCTCCACATGTAAATCACGTTTTGCTGCTCATTTTTTAGAGAAATGTTTTTATTGTCTTAGCTTAAAAATATTTAATTATTTGAGTAATATCTTGTTGTTTATATTTTCCTTAAAATTTGAGTTATATTTTTGTCTGTGTATTTCCCTATCAATATTTGATTCTTAGTCTATATTTATTCTTTATTGTTTATGATGAAATGACTCAATTATTATAAGCCTAAAACATTACAACATCAACATATTCATGTTCTCTACACACCAATTTCCATACAAATACTCTCTAGACTTAATATAGTCAAATTTAATAACTTTGTTTCTTGTTTTTAGTATTGAAAATACATCATACGTATGTTGACACTACAAGAAAAATAGTTTTTAGAGGCAGAAATATTACCGGCGGACTAACTCCGCCGGTAATGTGAAGAATATTAGCGGTGGAGTACTGGGTCCGCCGCTAATACAAATGCCGGAGACTGATTTCAAATTTAATATCAGCGAGTATTTTACCGGCGGGTCCCGCCGGTATGTTATATTACCGGCGGAGTAATACCGGCGGGTCCGCCGGTATGTTGTATTACCGGCGGGATAATACCGGCGGATTCCGCCGGTGAAATTGTATTACCGGCGGAGCCGCCGGTGATGTTTTATTACCGGCGGGTAATACTGTTATAATTTCTGTAAAGATTTTTCCCCACCCCATTGTCTCCCTCACCCGTTTTCTCTCCCTCATTCAAACATTTTTTTTGCTCATATCGTCTCAATCCCACGAGCCACCACATCTCACCCACCGGCCGCCGCACAGCCTCGCGGTCACTGCCTCACCATCTCAGTTCAGATTTTATCTTCTTTTCAGGTATGTATTCTTTTTCGCATACCTAATGTCGAGTAGTTTCTGGAATCAAAGGGTACTGTTGCTCATTTCTTGTGCTTTATCAGGTTTGTTTGGTCGTTTTCCGAATTGGGTCTGTCAATTTTTAGGGGAAGCATTACTCTGCGAACGGTGTTGTTCATTCTTGCTCGTTTCTGAGGGGAAGTTGTTTTCTTCTCATTTGTACTGGTAATTTTTTATGTTCTTCAAAATTTTGTTTTCTACTTTATTGATCATGATCTTCTTTTCATTTATTAATTGTTTTTTGTTAATAAATCTCTCTACAATTTGACATGTGTGCTTAATTTAATTTAAAAAATAAAGGTAGTCCTGTATGAGCAACTTCTTACGCATATATATATATATATATATATATATAGAAATAGAAGCAACTTGCTGATTTGATGAAATTAAAAAGAAAGAAAAAAGCTCAAAACCTATCATATAATACAATTAATTAATATTGTATATTTCATGTAAAATAATACATGTATACATTATATATAATATTAATGAACTTGATGAAATCAACAAACAAGTTAAATTAATGAAATTGTCAGCTAGGGAGTAGTCAAAACATTGGTAAAGAAAAATCATGTAGAAAGAACTACATAAGTACAGCCATATTTTACTTGCTAAGAAAGGTCATCTATTATTTACTTGCTAAGAAAAATGCCTTTATCAGTTTTCAAAAACAAATACAGCCATATTTTACTTCATCTAATTGATTATTTCATTTAATTTTTCTTTCCCAGTTATATTTAAGAGCCCACCATTACACATCAACCATTTTTTTTAATTTGAGCAGAATACCTCATTTGAACATATATGTTCGGTAAAATTTAAGAAAAGAATTAAAAAAAAAACATTTTTAATTATTTATGGATTTATCAAAATTGATTGTGTGTATGTATTTTTATTTCAGACTTGGATCGTTTACAGTGTTGGGGTTTGAAAGTTTTACAGTGTTGGGGTTTGAAGGTTCTTTGAGGTTTTTGGCAAGTATGTATCTTTGTTTACTCTGTTTGGATAAATAGTCTGTTTGTCTATTTACTCTTTTTGTTTACTCTGTTTGTTTGTTTATTCTATTTTTTATAAAATAAATTATTTTATAGTATTTGACTGGGATTTTTATAAAAAAAAAAAAAAGCATTGATAATATGTTTTTTATACAATTTATAGTTCGTGCTTTGCCGCTGTTTATTCTGCTAAGCTTGATAATGACATGAATATATTAATGGTTAATTATTATGAATGAAAGAGAAACTTGATAATGATGTTTTAGTCTTTTAGATTTGCATATATAAGCTTGATAATATTCTCAGACACTCAACCATTTGAGATAGCCTAACTTGTAGAATAAAACTCTTTTTTAATAATGTACAAATAATTTAAAATTTTGTAGGAAATAACTCAAAATTGATATCAACAAAAAATAAAACTAAAATTTTCGAAGTTAACAACACACAATTTTGAAAAAGGTGGAATATAAAATTTTCTTTAAATAATAAATTATTGATGTTACTTAAATAGTTAATATTATTAATTATTTAATTTAATAATTAATGTTACATAATTAATAATATTAACTATTATTAAATTATTTTAATATAGAAATTGAAAATTTTATTTAATAAAAGTTTTTACAATTAATAATGATTAATTAAAAATTACTACATATATTATAATAATTTATTTTTTATTAAATAACATTATCTAATTGAATAATTTTATCTAATTTAATACAAATCTTAAAAATTAATAATGATCACTTAAATAGTTAATATTATTAATTATTTAATTTAATAATTAATGTTACATAATTAATAATATTAACTATTATTAAATTATTTTAATATAGAAATTGAAAATTTTATTTAATAAAAGTTTTTACAATTAATAATGATTAATTAAAAATTACTCCATATATTATAATAATTTATTTTTTATTAAATAACATTATCTAATTGAATAATTTTATCTAATTTAATACAAATCTTAAAAATTAATAATGATCACTTAAATAGTTAATATTATTAATTATTTAATTTAATAATTAATGTTACATAATTAATAATATTAACTATTATTAAATTATTTTAATATAGAAATTGAAAATTTTATAGTAATAAAATTTTTTACAATTAATAATGATTAATTAAAAATTACTACATATCTTATAAAAATTTATTTTTTAATTTTTTAATTAATTAAATAATAAAATTTTGATTCAACATTATTTAATTAAATAATTTAATTTAATAAGTCTTTAAAATTAATAATGATTAATTAAATAAATAAGAAATTATTTTAATTTATTTATTGAATATTATTATCTGATATTAACTATTATTAAATTATTTGAATATAGAAATTGAAAATTTTATTTAATAAAAGTTTTTACAAGTAATAATGATTAATTAAAAATTACTACATATCTTATAATAATTTATTTTTTATTAAATAACATTATCTAATTGAATAATTTTATCTAATTTAATACAAATCTTAAAAATTAATAATGATTAATTAAATAGTTAATATTATTAATTATTTAATTTAATAATTAATGTTGCAGAAAAAATAAATTATTAAAAATTACTATCTTATAATAATTTATTTTTTCTGTCCCGGTATGCTTATGATTGATGGTTGTTGACCACAACCATCAATTATAGGGATATCGACACAGAAATGATAAGTTTAAAGTATTAACAATAAAATAATGAATGAATTGTTTTTTTTAATTTGAATAACATTTTCTAATAAAACATCATAAAATAACATAAAATATTATAATATTGCATAAGATTTAAAAAATGATAACAAATTTTTTTGTTATCCATTCCTTTTCACATTACTAAAACTCACAGATTCTTGTAACACTCTAGATGGCGATTGACAAGACTTGGACAACATTGAGAAATCGTGCTTGTCAAGAATATTGGAATGGTCTACAATCATTTTTGAGGATGGCCTCGGAATATAAGGATTCTGATGGAAGAATTAGGTGTCCGTGTGTCAGATGCATAAATAATAGGCTTGAAATTTTACCTGTTGTCGAAGCACATGTATTCGATTGGGGGTTTTATCAAGGTTATGAGAGGTGGATTTATCATGGGGAAGCAGAACTAGATGTTGTTGATGTAGTTGATGATGATGAAGTTGACGAGATGATTCCCATAGTGGAGGACTTCCTCTTACCGACAACTGAGCAAGTAGACAATAGTGGCGCAAGTCAATATTACGACGAGTTATTTGAGGAGGTTGAAGCTGAGTTGTATCCTGGTTGTGATTGGATTTCTTCCCTTAACTTCTTAGCTAAGCTATTACATTTGAAAGTTAGAGGGAAGATTCCTAACAACATATTTGATGAATTATTGAAGTTGTTAAAGATTTCCTTTCCGAAGGAAAATAAAATTCCATCAACGTACTACGAGGCTAAAAAGAGATTGAAGAAATTAGGGTTGAGATACGAGTCGATTCATGTGTGTCAATATGATTGCTGTTTATTTTACAAAGAGCATGCAAACAAAGAGGAATGTCCAGTTTGTGGAACTAGTCGATGAGTGACTTTTGAAAAAACTAAAGGAAAAAAGGTGCCGCATAAGGTGATGCGTTACTTTCCATTGACACCCCGGTTGAAAAGACTATACAGCTCAAGGCTTACAGCGAAGGACATGCTATGGCACCACACTGGGAAATCGAAAGATGATGGAGTGATGCGACACCCGGTGGATGGGACGGCGTGGAAGAACTTTGACGTCAATCATCCTGGATTTGCAAGTGATCCTAGGAATGTTCGTTTAGGCTTAGCTGCTGATGGATTTAATCCATTTGGCAACATGAACCTGGCATACAGCATGTGGCCTGTGGTGTTGGCGAACTATAATCTTCCACCTTGGTTATGTATGAAAGACAACAATTTGATGATGACCATCCTTATTCCTGGTCCAAAATCACCGGGTAAGGACATAGATGTATTTCTAAGACCATTGGTGGATGAGTTGAAGGAGTTGTGGGCTAACGGAGTTGTTACGAGAGATAGTACGACCAACACTATGTTCAAGCTGCGCGCAGCTCTTTTATGGACAGTCAATGATTTTCCAGCTCGAAGTAGTTTGTCTGGATGGAGTGGTCAGGGATACAAAGCTTGTCCTACATGTAATGAAGACACATCTTCCATTCAAGTGATCGGTAAGACATCGTATGTTGGTCACAGAAGATTCTTGCCTAGTACACATCGAATGAGAAGGAACACTGAGTTCGATGGACAAATTGAGAGAAGACGTCCTCCGAAATGATTTACTTGTGAGGAAATATTAGAACAAGTGAACAACCTTCCACCCTAAGTTCCTGGAAAACACTTGCAGTTTAAAGGTGTCAAACGTAGAAGAGTTGCGGAAGATAGAAATTGGAGGAAAAAAAGCATCTTCTACGAGCTTGATTATTGGAGTACAAACATTTTAAAACATAACATTGATGCCATGCATGTCGAAAAAAATGTGTGTGATAGTCTCCTCGGCACAATCTTGGACAATGATAAGTCTAAGGACACCACTAATGCAAGATATGATTTGAAGAAGATGGGAGTAAGGGAATCATTGTGGATTTATGAAGATGAGAGTGGAAAGTTGATGAAGCCGCATGCTTCTTACGTGTTAACTCCTGATCAGAGACAACAATTTTGTCAATTTATTAAAGAAGTGAAATTTCCAGATGGCTTTTGTTCAAATTTGAAGAAAAAAGTAATAGAGAATGAAACAAATATCATTGGGTTGAAATCCCACGATTGTCATGTTATAATGCAACGATTATTGTCTGTGGGTGTTCGTAAGTTTCTCCCAAAAGATATATCGACCACAATTTCTGAACTATGTAGTTTTTTCAGGCAACTATGTTCGAGGACTATAAATGTTACAGATATGGAGGAAGCACAAAAAGACCTTGTTCTGATATTGTGCAAGATGGAGTTGATCTTTCCTCCGGCTTTTTTTGATATAATGATTCACTTGGTCTTACATTTGCCTGAAGAAGCAATTTTGGGTGGACCGGTATTTATGAGATGGATGTATCCTTTTGAAAGGTACATGTAAAAATTGAAGAACTACGTGGGAAATAAAGCTCGTCCTGAAGGGTCAATAGCTGAAGGCTATGTCGCTGATGAGGCTATGACATTTTGTTCGATGTATTTCAAAGGGGTTGAAACTAAATTTAATCGTCTTGATCGCAATAAAGATGAGGTGTATGTCCCACGACACCTTACTGTGTTTCAATCTCAATGTCGTCCCCTAACAAAGGGATCTCTCAAGCCTCTAGATCTTGCGACTCGTGAAATGGCTGAATGGTTCATCATTAACAATTCACCTGAAATTCAGGGTTACTTAGAGTAAGTTTATTCCCTTTAAAGTGAAATTTATGTTTATTCCAAATTATTTTATCTAATAGTCAAAGCATTCAAATTTAAAGCGAACACCTAGTAGAGATCAAACTGAAATTCCCAGATGGTGATCATAATCTTTTACAGAAGAAAAATTTTCGCCAGTGGTTTCATAAGAAGGTAAAATTGAGATTATTTTTAAACATTTATTATTGTAATGATATTTTTATCATTCTAATATAAGTTTATTAATTTATTTAGATATATGACTTGCACAAACAAGGATCTTTAGAGAATGGTGATGAGTTGCTAGCTTTAGCATCTGGGTCAGATCACTTGGCAACATACTACGAAGGTTGTATAGTTAACGGTGTTCGATTTATCGCTTATGACCGAGATCAAAAGCGCACCACACAAAATAGTGGAGTGTCTGTTGCGGGAACTGAAGGTTTTAACTATTATGGCACGCTTCAATATGTACTGGTCTTATCTTTCACTGGTGCATATTCAGTTGCATTGTTTAGGTGTAAATGGTTTAACACTGATCCAAGCAAGAAGAAAACAATCACTGAAAATAATATCACCAGTATAAACGTCAGTAGCGAATGGTACAAAGATGAGCCTTATATACTTGCTAGCCAAGCTAAGCAAGTATTCTATCTCAATGATCTACTTAGAGGCCGACACTGGAAAATTGTTGAGGATGTCAATCACCGTCAAATTTGGGACATCAAGGACGATGAAGCTGATGCAGATGTTGATGTTGTACATGACATAAACTCATCAAATTTTGTGTTGACCGTGGATCTCGGTCAGTTGGTTATGGAATCTCATGAACCTGCAACATATATTGGCACTATACAAAATTCACCTGCTGATCAATTAGATGAAAATTTTATAAATGACGACTTAGGCGAAGAAGAAGAAGTCCATGAAGAAGATGAATTGCTAGTTGATATTTGTGAAGATGATGTTAATCATGTGTCTCCGATTGATGTTAATTTAATTAATGATGAAAGTGATAGTGATTATTCTACTTAGTTTTTATATTTTTGTAATAATGACAATTGTTTAAAATATAATATATGAGACTTGTAATCATGATGTTCATTTCCATTGGTGATATTTGATACTAACTAACAATTTAATACTAACTAATCATTTTTGTTCCTAAGTACAATGTCAGCAGATATAGCCACCTCTCATGGCGGAGATGGTGGAGGTCTAGACCCGCCAGATCCTAGTAGAGTACCGTCTTCCTGCGAGTCAGGTTAATAATAATTTTCAAATTTTGCTCATAGCTTGAAAGTCAAGCTCAACGAATGTTTAAATATAATATTAATATTTCACATTTTGGTTATTCTTGAAAATGTGGATAGCTGAAGTGCCGAGAAGAAAGGGTCGTGGCCTGGCTAATTCGAAGCCACTTGAAATTCGACGGCGAAATGCCGGGAAACCACTAGATCTTCAGCTTGATCCTAGGACGGACCAAGTGGTTGGCTTGGAGGACCAAGCTTTTGTCCGCGAGATAGGCCTCCAAGTCACTTTGTCGTTGCCAGGACATTACTTGGATTTCGCTGATGTACCTCAACAATTTAAGGAACAAGTTGTACAAAGGATGAAGGTACAAATTTAGAACAAGTTTTGTTGTATAATTTTTTTATTAAAATCATTTACAAACTAGACTAACGTGTTATTTTTAATGTAGTATTTTTATAATGTTAATGGTCATCCAGAACCTGAGAGAGTTATGAAAACTATCTACACAGAGATGCGCAAAAGATATTCTGAGAGAAAGAACATCAGACATACTCATTTCAAAAAATATTACTCTAATCCGGAAGATTTGCAGAGTGTTTTAGTTGCCCCACCTGACCATTGCTCCAAGGAGAGTTGGAAAGATATTGTTCAGTTGTTTTTGAGCCCAAAATTTATCGCGCGATCCAACCAAAACAAGAAAAACAGAAAAGAAATGAAGTATACATCGACGCAAGGCACAAAATCGATGGCGACTAAGCGTCACCAATTTGTAAGTAAAAATATTAATTTAATTTAACAAAATTTTACATTCTAACTTCCTATCTCTAAATTTGTATAGGCGAACCCTGATGAACATGTTATTGATACTTGGAAAGATAGCCATTTGAGAAAATCGACAAAAGTTTTTGTCAACGACACAGCTCGAGAAACTTTTGTAAGTTTATACTTTTGTGTTATTATTTTCATTAAACTATGTTACTGATGTGTTTCTAACACTTTTTATGAACAGGAAAAAATGACGGAAGAGCTTGAGAGGGCACGACTTCAAAGCCAGTCTCAAGGACCGACGGAGGGATCTGAAACTGGATCTGCTGCTGAATCCTCGTCGATCGATCAGTACGAGATTATGAGTAAAGTACTTGGGGAGAGGTCTGACTTTCAAAGAGGAGTAGGTTACAGCAAAGGCAAAGGGAAAAAATCAGCTTCTAGCTCCACAAGTCAAAGTCAGTCACAGGCCCAACCTCGGGAAGACATTGCTACTATGGCAGAAATAATTAAGTCAATGCGTGAAGAGATCCGGATGTTGAAATCTCAACAAGGTCCATCTGGTAATCCTCAGCATACCAGTACAGAAACTGAGTCGCGGTTTGAAAGCCTTCTCCAACGATATTTACCATCACAACCTGAAGGTGGTATATCTTCTCAAAGTCCACCTCCTTGGTCGATGCCACAACAACAACAACAACAACAACAACAACAACATGTGTATCCACCTCAACAGAATTATCCAAACACGTACGGACGTTCCTCCCAGTCCCCTCCTTTATATTACCCCGACGTCGCTACCGGATCTCAGACATCACATCCTAGGCGTCGTGACTTCGGGGATTCATTGCAGCAGCAACATCCACAGCAGATGTATGGTCAATTTGTGAGTCCGTCGCAGCAGCAGAGGTATGGTCAGTTTGAGAGTTTTTTGCATCAGTCTCCCTCGCCGCGACCACATGCTCGACAATTTAGATCATCTTCGCAGCATCACTCTACACAAGCACCACAGTTTGCTTCACCACCGTTGCCGCGCCCTAATACTAGTGATCAAGATATTGATCTTAATGAGTATTTTACACCAAGTTGGCCTGATCAAAACAATAATAATTAGATTATGTTTTTTAATTATATTAAGACAATTGAAATTTTATTATGTTTATGTTATAATTACTTTATATGTAATTAAAATGAGACAATTTGTATTTTCTTATTTTAATTTTATGATTAATTACAATGTTAGTTTTGTTTGATGAATATTAATTGTGTTATTAATTATAATATATGTTAAATATTATTATTTTTAAATAAGTATTATATGTATATTTATTAAAAAATAAAATAAAATTAATTGTTTTATTTTAATATTAGTATTTTAATACCGGCGGATTAATACCGGCGGAACCCGCCGGTAATAAACCAGTCAAAAACGGTGTCAGCGTTGCACATCACCGGCGGACTCCCGCCTCTATTAATCCGCCGGTAATAGTGAAATACCGGCGGGTGGTGTCAAACGGTCGGTAATGGTGATAATACCGACCGTTTATTAATGGCGGGACTTTACCGGCGGATCTCCGCCGGTAATAACAAATACCGGCGGATATACCATGTATTACCGGCGGGCTCCTCCGCGCGGTAATAGTGATTTTTGTTGTTGTGTGACTTTACGAAATGAGCATCCCCAACAAGTATTGTCTGATAAGGATATCATGGAGCGTGTTCTTGGGCGGAATTATGTTCGCCTACGAGGGTGGGGGCGCTCACTTGCTTTCACAACCACAACTTCTGATACTGATTCAAGTGGTTGCAAACGTCCAATGTATGATGAGTTACATAAGCAACTTCAAGAGATTTTGAAGAATCTTAATGAGTTTCGATATGTGCTAATAGAAAACAATCTCATGCAACCTTCAAGACATTGCACGTCTGTGTGATCTGAATTCAGATCATTCTTATACACATGGTTTTCCCTCTCAAGAGTTTTCAGAGTATTATGATGACTTGTAGTATGAGTTTTGGAGACTACTAGATAGGACACTTGGTATATACATGTGGTCTAGATATTGTTGTGACACTTAGTATATTTGTTTTGGAGACTGTAATGACTTAGTATTTGTGTTTTATAATTTGATACGAGAGAACTTAGTCTTTGTATTCTACAAGTTACCTTGATGACTTAGTCTATAGATTACTCTTATGACGTGCTTTAGAGATTAATCAGATGAGCCATTTTATAATAAATATTGTTAGCATTTTTTAAAAACAATAAAATATTGTTAGTTCTTTCGATCTATTTCAAAATAATTTTAATATTAAAATTAAATAAAATTCACATAAAAATCTTTTGCTTACACATTTGTTTTTAATTTACACATCTTTTCACTTACACATAATTTAAGTTTTATTTACATATAAAAATATTTTACGTACACATAATTTATGTTGTAATTACACATAATTCAAGTTTTCCTTACATATAATAAATATTTACTTATACAAAATTATTATACGCGTCATTGTTTTGTTTCGACGCATGACAACATCATTGTGCCACATGGGCGGTATGTCATTTGCCACATCCATAGCCATGTCATTGACACATTATTGTCAAATATCACCACATCATCACCAATTCATTGAGACGTCATTGGCTACGTCATTGCCACATCACCAACCATGCCATAGCCACAAACCACGTCGCATTTTCTAAAGGTTTACTTACTCATATAATTTTATGTGTGAGGAAAATATTTATCTACACAATATTGCTTACAGATCTCTACAGTTATTCTATGTGTAAGAACACATAATTAAATTTTACCTACAAATATATGTGTAAATAAAGACTCAATTTTTTTTATAGTATATAACTATTTAAAGTATCTAATTTAAACATTGTTTTTTGCACTATAAATTAATATAAATTTTTTGAAAAATCATCTAGATACTGAAAACATGAACAGAGTGCACCATGCACCCAAAAATATGGGTTGCACCCTAAAATTTTCCAATATATATATAGTCTGTTTTAGATAAATTACATTATTTATCAATTAGAAATTGAACACAAGCATATTCAAATAATTTTATATAAATACGACAAACGAACTAAAATATATATATATATATATGTGAAGTTATAATATATAATATGGGGACTGGGTGTAGTGTAGTGGTGAAGTGAAAATCACCTTTTGAGTGGGTTTGGGTTGTTAACTGCTTTCCGAAGTCGGTAGCCTTGGCGTGAACCGTATTAAAAAAAAAGAAATCAATTCTGTGGACAAACACAATAATGTTTAAAATTGCCGTACCCAGCCCACTTTACACCCCATAACAAACAACCCCTTATATGATATATAGGGAATTACAAATCTGAGAGGACACACACACCACGTTCACGTGTCTGAGAAATTGTTAGTTGGAAATTAAATGGCAGCTACTCACTTGTCCACGTGGATTGCATGTATAGATCAGTAAATGTCTTCAGTTTAGCTTAGGGCTTAACTCATCCACTCTTAAAAGTATCCTTTTCTCTAGTCCTCGTTTTTTTTTTCTTTGGGTTTGTCATCGTCGTAGGGACTATCTTAAACTTGTTTAGATTGATCATGTATATTTCATACCTTGGAATCACGTTTATATTATTTAATTCCAACATGGCCCATTATGTTTTTGTTAATTATGGTCTCAAAAACTCTTTTAATTGTACTTAGCTTGAGGGATTTACCTCTCTCTGCATCTGATATATATAGCTAAGATCATGCACATTTGCCTTTGCTTGAGTAATTGCTCGATCCCTTCTATAATGAAGTTCTTTGAAAAAAGTTGAAAATATAGTAATTATATTTGTATATGAAATAATATATTCTTGACAAAATTCTATAAAGTTTCTGCCATTCGGCCTAGTACTTTTTTGACAAAATTCGGCCAGGTACTGTGGTATAAATTTGTTGGGGAACAAGTACAGTAGTAGTACTATTCTAGTCCAGTAGTGCCTAGTTCAATCATTTGGGCCATTTCCAACCACAACTATTGTGTGTTAAATAATAAAACCCTAAATAAATTATTAAATTAATTGGACTCTTCTTATAGGTAGCCCTAGCTTATATTTGTTAATTAAGGCCACCATTTAATAATTATATAAATGAGGGGCCATTCAAGCTTCAAAGTTGGTTCAATTCAAACAATGCGTCAAATAATTAGTACTATTATTAGTGACTAAGAGCCATATATATGATGGCGGTATTTGGCCATATAATTTTTTAAATATATATATATAATCAAAAGAAAAGAAAAAATAATAAAAGAGGGGAGTAAAACAAATGCAAAGGAGATGTAAATGTTATTGTTGAAATGAACGAGGGTAAAATAATAATAATAATAATAATAAAGATGGAAGAGAAAAACGACAAATAAATATGGAGGCTCTATCTATGCATGTGTATATCACATGGGACATTTGGATTTCTGAACGTAATTAGTATTGTTGTTGTTGATGATGTAAAAGGCATCCATATCACCATCTCCCTTGCTCTTTTTCTGTCAATTTTCAATTCGAAGATCCACTTCTTAATAATTTCAAACAGGAGGTACCTTCTGGTTCATTCAATTATTAATAATTTTGACAAATTTAAATTAGATTATATTTATTTATTTATTTATTTTGTGTATGAATGAGCGAATAATAATTTGATGAATGAAGGGGGATCCTTCTTTCTAAGTAACTTCTTCTTAACCTAAAATAATGAATTTTCCAGTCTGATAACATATCATCATCATCATCATCATCATCATCATCATCATCATCTCTACACTGAATAGTAGGCCATGCATTCATCATCTTCTTTCTTTCTATTTAAATACCCCTCAAGTCAAAACTAATAAGTTTCTTGGATAGAATGAAAATAAAAGAATAAAAATGAGAAAATGAAGAAGAGAATAGAATGGAATAAAAGAAAAATTAATCTAAACGAAAAAATTGATAAAAAAAATTATTAAATTTATTTTAATCTTGCATTGAAATGATATTTCGTTAAATTTTAAATGTAATAGGCATTCTAGCAAAATGGTAGAAAAATTATTTCATTAGTATGACATTCCAATACTCTAAAATGCAATCAAATATTTCTATTAGTCCCAACCAAACACGAGTTAAGACAATGTCAGCATATTCCTAACGTGAACAATTAGTCATTTTTTTCCGTCACTTTTGCTAGTAGTATGCATTTTCCCCTTCACTTTTGACATTGTCTTCAAATATCCCTTAAATGGCAAAATTAGTATTTGTTTACCCCTAACTACTTCTCTTAATATGAACTTACCCCCAAACTTTTTGTCCGTCATTAAATATCACATGCATGATAAGTTATTTCAATTTTACCCTTAAAGTTTTTTTTATTATAAATTTGATCATGCCGTTGATTTTATTTTTAATTTGGAAAATGTTGATTTCGAAAAAACTCAAAGAATTTCCAAATTTATATAGTTTGGATATGATTTTGTGTTATTTTTTTTTAATAATAAAACTCGATGAAAGTTTGTTAAAATATTTATTTTTTTCCAAAACAAATATATTATTAGTTGATAAAGATAAGAATAAAAAAGAATGATGAAAATAAGAATTCAAAAAAAAAATTAAGCAATTTAAAACTTTTTATATTATTTATTTGGTTATTTATTAATTTAATTTCATAAGGAAAATTATTTATTTATATGATGGTTGATAAAATTATAAATAGTTTAATATATTTTGTATTTTTAATCAATTTTACTTAGTCTTATATTGTTATATAAGTAAATAAATTTTTGCGTAAATATTTTTTAATAGCATGTTTGTTAGGGGTAGAAAAAAATCTTAATATTTAAATAACACTTGAATATAATAAATCATGACAACAAATTAAATTGATAAGAAAAATCTAATTTAAGGGTATATGAAACAATTTTGTGAATTTATGTGATATTTAAATATAGATAAAAAATTTAGGGTGTAAATTTATATTAAGATAAGTAGGTAGGAGGAAAAGAATAAAATTAATCTAAGAGACATTTGAAGTCAATGTCAAAAGTGAGAAAGGGACAAATGCATGCTACATGAAAAAAATGAGGAGGTATCATCTATTAATGCATTCATGTGTTAAAACCTTATTGATTTCTATCTTATATTTTAAAAATATAAAATCTAATTGAATAATGTCAACTTATCAAGCATTTACTGGAGAGTTTACTTAAAACTTCACTTATTAATTTGTTTCTAGTACAAAAGATAGACACTAGCTAGGTAGTTCGTCCAATCAGATACAGCTAATAAATAATAATAAAAAAAAGCATTTTTTTTTTCCTGATCGAGGTGAGATGATGATAATTATAACATAACTCACTTGGCTCACTAAACACAGTACTTTTAGTTTATGTTTGAAGTTTAGATTTTATTACGAAAACAACTTATTTTGACCAAATTATTCTTAATAAGAATGATTAGTCTTTTGATAAATAACTGTATATTTTTTTACACAAATAACCGTATTTTATTTTTAGGAAATAAATAATTTTTTTTATTTATTATATAAACCTAATAATATAGCATAAATACTATACTTGTCATATTGCATGATAAATTAAAAATACAGTCGTCATTCCTTGAAAAAATACAGTAGTTATAGAATTTTTTTCTTAGAGAAAAATGATAATTGTAATTTTTTTATTTAAATTGATTATTTTTTTAATTCTACATGTAGTCGGAAGAAAAACAATTGTTAGTTTTCTTCTAAAAAATCGGTTAGTTTGCAAAAGAAGTAGCCGATCACTTTCTGACTCATATTATATTGATTATTTTGTCAATATGCACACAAAAAGTAGTAGGCGAACAGTAAAAGAGTGAGGACAAAAAGGGCATATACTAATAATGATTTTGTAAAAGAACCACTTTTCCACCCAATTTCTAATTGACTAATAATTTAGAGCACGCACATTTTTTTTAGTACCATAACGATCAATTATACATTTTTACATTCGCAAACTTCTAATTTTTTTTACATGACTATGTTGACTGTACTTACTTCAAAATTACTCAGAATTTATTTAGAAAATTTTAAATAATTTAAAGTAATAAAAATAAAGTATAAATCAATATTTGTGCGTTTAGAATATTGTTTTGGCCCCTTAAATTATTTATATTTTTACGAGAATTGTAAGAGTTTTATTGCGACTATAATAAACATTGTCATGTATAATTGAGATCATAACGTATATACATGTGTAAATGTATACAATTCACAATAATAGTGTAAAAAAATGTATACTACTGTAGTCGTGCTAAATAATTCATACATTTAGATGAATAAAAATTTCTCTGGAAAGGTAATTTGGTAGCAAAAAATTAATGGGATCAAATAATTAAACTAGACAAAAGAAACGTAATCTATTTCATTTCTTTCTAACTGATTTCTTCTAACTAAACACAACAATGAATTTTTGTTCAAAATTTCTCAAAAATTAATAAGATACATTCTGCAACTACATTGTACACTTTCATGTAAAAAAATAGTTATAATTTTTCCATATGAAACGCTTCTACTAATAAGGAAAAAAGTGACACCGCTATCTAAAAAAATTTCTTATATATTAAGAGTTTATTAAGTAGGGGCATAACTATGTGGGAGAAATTACTATTTTGGTACATAAATAAATTATAACCTGTTTTTTTATATAACAATGTACATTATAATTATAGCAAGTATCTTATTAAATTTTTTTTTATAAAATTGAATAATTTATTGTGTTGAAATCATGATTCAAATAGTTTATTTTATATGTATATAAAAAAAATAGATACGAGTATAACTGATTGTTTAAATCATATTTTCAACACGGTAAACTATTCCGATTTTCTCTAAAATTTGTAAGATATCTACTACAACTATAATATATATCATCATATAATAAAATTTAATTTATAATTTCTCCATATTCTAAAAATAAAAATTATCCATATTGATAGAATCAAAAGTGATGTGCAGAATAAAAGGCCCCAATATATAAATAAAACCTATATTGACTGAGTTTTTGCTCTAAAATAGTGGAAAATCTTACGGCAATTCCAATGAGACTGCATCCCAGTAAAATGTTGCTATTTTAACAACATATCAAACCCAATGACAAGCCAAATGTTACCCCATTTTGCAGAAATGTTATAGTTTTACTTTTTAATTTTTATATTAATATTTAAATATAAATTTATGTGTATATTATTTTATTTATAAGATAAATTAATATAGTAAATAGAATATATTTTTGGTGTAAATTTTAATGTTAAGATCGGAATGGAAAAAAAGTAATGCTAAAATTTTATTATTTTCGTATTGATTTAACATCAAAATGGTTTGATGGCCTTAATAGGATCCCATGTCCGTGTGGTTGGGGTTTAGTTTTAAGTACATATACATATGAATGGTTCAATGTATTTATCAGCATTTGTGGTTAGGGCTCACCAGGGGATGGGACAATTCCCATCATATCTATTTATTAGAATTTAGTAAGCTACCTGTAAAATTTTTGTATGCAAAAGTAATAAATATTTTACTGTATATATATCGATATTTATTAAGGGTCATATTTCCATGAATTATAGAAATATATATATATATATATAGTGAGAGAAAACGAATTAATTAATGAGATAAGCCTGATAAGGTTGACCGAGTACGGAAGTCCCACGTGGTCTGATCTTGACGATTTGCCCACACGTGACGGTGCATTAGTTTGATGTGCACATTCGGGCGTGTCCGTACTTAAATCAGCACTTTATGATATCCCTAATCCAATGGGCAATATATATGTCATTTTTATGTGCTGCTTAGGGTACTCTGGCGAAGGTTCACTCGAGATCAGGGTCCCCTGTCTTCATCTCATCGTGTAGCCTTTGGATTTTGTCTTCGACAAATTCAACTGTGTATTTTTTTGAATTTAAGGGTATGTTTGGTCAGAGACAATCTAATCAAATAATTTTATTTACTATTTTAGTAGAATTGCTATACGTTCCCCAAATGAGAAAATAGGTAATTTTAATCAAATGCTGGCTTCTTCTTTCAAGTCACTTTTAGAATTTCTCATGTGTAAGTTTTATGTTTGTTATGGTTAGAAATGATGATGTACTTTTCCTTCCTTATTAACTAGTGTAGTCCTAATTTATATATATATATATGAATTTTTTTTAAGTAGGGATATTATTTTTGTCCTACTGTAATAGCGTTTTCTAATTTTGGTACTTGAAAAAATTATAATCAATTTTTTTTTTGCATGATGACGTACATTATAGTCATACCAGACATCCTCATAATGTTTGGGAAATTTTGAATAATTTACGGCACCGAAATGAGAGTTCAAACAGTCAGTTGCACTACACGTGCTTAATTTTTTTTAATACCCACGAAAAACATGATATTTCAACTCTGATTTCGGCACTGTAAATTATTCATAATTTCTAAAAAATTGGCGGGATGCCTACTAAAAAAATCATGTACACTATCATACAAAAAATATTGGGTTATAATATATCTAAATACTGAAAATAGAAAACGTCCCTAAGAAATTCCCCATATATAGATATTAGTAGATGAGTACATGCCTCGGCACGTACTTTTTAATTAAAAAATATTAAAACTAATTAATTTGATAGTTACTTTGTTGTAGCATTTATTATTAAACCCAAAGCTTCTTCCTTGGCAAACATTAAACAACATCTAGGAGAGTCACTTAAGAAACATCTTGCAATGTTCAATATCAAAGCAGCTCGAGCTCCAGATGTTGATGACAACAGCCATTTAATGGCTATTCGAGCTGAAATCTTGCAAGCAAGCCTCCTCTGGGATAATTTGCAATGAAAACCAGTGCGAACTATAGCGGAGTTCACTCTTCAAGCTCAAAGGTGCATCAATGTAGAGGAGGCCAGATCGACATTACAATTAGCGCCTCCTACCCCAATAACTACAACAAACATTAAATTTGTGACAAGCTCAACAGCACCATCTACAACTCAACCTTCTAATGATATTTCTTCCAAGCGAAAGAAGAATGAAGGAAATACCCCCGAGGCAGAAGGGAGTAAAAAGAAAAAGGGAGATAAATACATCTCCATATACACAGTGTACACTAAGCTAACAGAGACTCAGGAGAACATATATGTGACCAAAGCGGTGAGGATTGGGAAGAACCTCACTAAGGAAGTGAAATAGTAATTAATACACTTTTTGAAGGAAAACCAAGATGTTTTTGCTTGGTCCCACACATATATGATTGGGATCGATCCCGAACTCCACCTACCGTGCTCACAATGTTAACATCCCCATGACCATTCCCAATATGGGGAATAGACCTTATTGGGTCATTACCAATGGAGCAAGGTGGAGTTAGGTATGTGGTAGTAGATGTTGACTATTTCACAAAATGGACCGATGATGAATCCTTAGCAACTATCACATCGTAAAGGTGCTAGACTTCGTGATAAAAAATATATTATGCCGATATGGGATACCAAGGAAAATAGTCTCCGACAACATAACCCAATTAGATATCGAATTATTCACTCATTTTTGTGAATGAAATGGGATTATGAAGAGCTTCTCCTCAGTGGCCCATCCTTAGGCAAATGGTCAGGTCAAAGTCGTAAACAAAACACTTAATTGCTCTTGTTTAATTTTAGTTGACGAAAAACATCGTCAGCATTTTTTCTTACTCAGGCGAGTATTTTTTGCCACACAAGACACAAAAATAGGAGTACTCAGGCCTAATTGGGAAGAACCTTACCTAATTGAATCCATCATTCGACCAACGTCTATAAACTGGCTCAACTAAATGGAGAATTGGTCCCACGAGCTTGGAATGGTGAACATCTACGAACATATTATCAATAAATTTTGGAAGATGTTTGTTTAGTTGTAACCAAGCTTGTATTTATTTTCAATATTATCAATAAAGTACTATTCATTTTCATTTTTCATTTGATAAATTTTTTCTTGCACCTAGAATTAAACAACCTAAGATTTCACAATCGTAGGAGTTAAAGGGACATATACAGTATTACCAATGATACCATAAGCTAGAAAAAATAACAAAGTAAAAAATGATAATGTTAAGTGCAAGGACAATTAAAATAACACGTGCATATATATATATATAATAATAATAAGTTCAAAATAACCAAGTAATAGAAAATAATTGGACAAACTTATACTACAAACCATTAAATATTTTTGCAACAATAAAAATATTGGTTGAAGTAGTAGTCGAGCTCGTCTAAAATAAGATCAAACCAACAGCAAAGGAACAAATAAACCATACATGATAATGTATGGAAGTTTGAAGTAAGCTTGAAGAGTATTTGTATGGATAATTAAGTATCAAATACACAGCTATAAATAAAGCAGGCTCGAAATATTTCAGCACATTAGCAAAAATTGGGCATATTATGAAAGTAGAATTAAAGTGACATGTGCATAAACTCTGTTGTTTAAGAAAGTTAAATGAAAACTACTTCAAATTTACTAAGGATATAAATGAAATAGCTCGACAATTCGAGATAATGATTGTCTCGGCCACGAGGGCCTTAATTAATAAAAAATAAGGGTTAAAGCCCTTGATACAAAAGTAGAAAACAAATGTTTATTCCTTTGAATGAGCAAACTCGACATCGTCACCCTTTTCCTCATCGACCCCAGCCTCCACCTTGGTTACCTCGGCTGCCTCTTCCTTAGCAAGGCGAACTCGCCACCATCCCAAGAAGGCTTCCTCTTTATCGTCTAAGAAGGAAGTGCCAATCTCGAGATTCATGGGCCACATGTGATACATGTACATACAATGGTCTTTCTTGACTTTAAATTTCTTAGTGGGGCGCTTCTTTTCCTTTTCCATGACGTCGAATGTCGCCTTCTGTGTTAGGATTAATGCCCTAAAAGCATGTAGAGACATTTTATTGGTTTTATATAAAAGTACAATTTTATTTTAGTTGAATGTTATAATTAATGTTTGAATTAATTATATAACAATATCAAGAAAATTCTCTATTCATTCATGAGAATATAATCTTGTATTAGTATGAGAGAATTAAGATCATAAATAATGAATAAAATAGTCATTAACATATTAAAGTAAGGAATCTTTAATGAATGGTTACTAGTACGGTTTGCTAAGCATACGAGATGCAAGTTGTAATGCCCCAAATTTCTTAATAAGGTTTATGACCTTGATTAGGAGGTCGGGAGGGCCATAATTGATTTATTATTATTATATTAAATGATTATATGCACGTTAATGTGAATTATATTATTATATGATGGTAAATGCATGCATATGGGTTCATTTTTTAATCATAAGGGCATTTTGGTAATTTGGCCATTGAGGGCGTGATTGTGTATTTTCATGCATGTGGGTGAATTATAAATAATACCACATTATAGGTTGATTGGTTCGAGCTATTCGGCATGAGACGATCATGGAATGTAAGTTTTCGGTCTAGTCATAACGAGATTAAGTTCGGGGCTCGGAGTGAGTCTCGGGGTAATTTGGTGATTAGAACGTTGCTGGGAATTAAAGGGTAACGGGATGTGAATTATTGGTATTTGGGAATATTGAGAATAATGGGAATTGGAGGGTGTTAATTATAATTAACGAGATAGGCGGGAAATGACGATTTTACCCTTGGGAGTCTTTAGAAGCCTTTATTTGACCTAGGGGCAAAATGGTCTTTTCACCCCTAAGATTTATATCAGCCTTTGTGGTTAGAAAGCTGTAGAAAATGTTAGAGAAAACAGAGCATCCTCATCTTCATTGCTTCTCTCCTTCCCATACACCATTTCTCCTTCATCTTCCTTTCAATTTTTGAGGGCCAACTTAAGGTATCAAGCTAGGAGATCAAAGGTGGGGGCTTAGGACTTTGGTTCAATCATTGAAGGGGATCTAAATCCAACTTGAGGTAAGGTTTCATCCAAGAACTTAAGCTTTACTCTGTTTTTTTCTATTAAGTTTTCAGTTGAGGATTTTGATGTGTTAGTTGAGAATTTATGGAAGTTCTTGAGTTTGGTTACTTGGGTTTTGATGAGGGTGTGGTGTATATGAGGTTTGGGGGTTGAGTTTGATGTTTTGATGATGTTTGGGATTGGTTTGGAGGTTTTTTTTTCAAGGGAAATCGCAGGGGAGAAGACCAGAAAAGTTTCTGGTCTGCTGATGGTGCCCCAGCGCCATTAGGCAGCGCCCCAGCGCTAGTGTATTTTCCAGCAACCATATTTTAGGGCTCGGAAGGACTTTTAAGGTTTGGGGGTTGGTTCCTTTACCCCGTTTGGGTAGATTGAGAGTCTCGAGAGTGTGGGATGGATCCCGGAAGTGAGGTTTTAGATTGTAAACCTTTTTATGATTTATTTTATTGATGGGATTCCATATTTGGTTATGACTAGGTGACCGCTAAAGGATCAAAGGATTTATCGTTCTCAAGGGTCGTTCTTTTACTAGTTCTTGCTCGAACCTGAGATAAGAAAACTGCACCCTGTGTATATGTGACATGCATGACTATTATTGGTGCATGTTGGATTGTTAAATATGATGCATATGATGCACGAGAAACATGTGATTAGGAGATGCTTTATATACTGAGTATGATATTGTTCAGAGCTTGAGCCTCTGTGTTCGTGCATGGTCCTAATTGTACTAGTACTTGTTAAGTAAGCATGCTGAATGCCTTATTTATGGATATTGGATATGTGATATATGTTTGGTGGCATGGATTACTTGTGTGTGGCACTGACTTATTAGTCAGAATCGGCAATGGTGTTAGATCCATCTGTGAAGCTGTGATTTACTAGTCAAGTTCACAATGGGTTGAACACTGGTCGTGTTTTACAGACCTAAGAGTCAGAAATGGCATAGCGTCATGAACGCCGAGCCAAATGAAGATTAGATCTAATTGATATTAGCAAAGAATGGCTCATAAGGGGTATTAACGCTGGACCGACCCTAAGGTCGATGAACTTATAAGCGCTTGGCTAGTCTGAGACTAGTTATTCAGAGCTAGGGCATATGGCCCCGGTGAATGTTTGTCACATGGCTAGGGAACGTTGTTCCAGGGTTATGACTGTAAGTCATGGGGAAGGTTATGTTGGTGACTAATCATCATACACCTATCCTGTTCAAACTTATGAAAGGTTCTCTTATCAGTTAAGCTCGAGTGACCCTAACGTTACATGGCTAGAGGGGGATGTACCCACGTTTGTGACTGTTGCGACTGTCACCTATTTGTTGGGGATAAGAGTTCTGGATGATTATTATGATCATTGGTTGATGTGTTATACTCAACATTATGTGGATCTGTTGCCTGTTGGAGTAGGGCGTGTGCCTTATGATCCGATGACATGTTATAACTGTTCATGAGCATATTAAGTTTTCTTACTGGGCTTCGGCTCACGGGTGCTATGTGGTGCAGGTAAAGGCAAAAGAAAGTTGGACCATCCTTGAGTTGGAGAGCTTAGGTGATGATGTGTACATATGCAGCTGCTCGTCCACCACAGCCGAGGTTTGAAGAGGAACTAGGGTTTAACCCTGTTTTGCTGCATAGAACGGCTTGTTGTAAATATTTTCTTGTAGTAGACTCTGAAATTATATTTTGGGATCCCAATGTATATATTAAACGTTCTAATGAAACGTTACATCTTAACCAAAAATTTTAATCCCTAAACCTCTAATCATACTTAGTTACACGATTTTGGCCAAATGACTCGATTAGCGAGTTTAACACTGTTTACAAGGCACACCGTAGCAGTCCCTGGAGTTGAGGGCGTTACACAAGTAATCTAGATTCAGATTACTGATATGGATAGACATCTTAGTAAATGTGTTTTATTTGATAGAGATTATATATGACATGACCGATGAGAATTAATTATCTTTATAAACTTGTCATTTGATGTAAAGATTTAATTCTTGTCATAATAGATGATGATTTGTAGATCAATCTAAATCCTGAGTATTCATGAACTCCTATTTATGTTTATTGAATCTTTTTATTCACTCATTAAGGTCTCTTAGAATACTAAGGCTAATGACTTTTGTTTTGGAGATTCAATATCATGGATAGTTGGGAACATGAATTACAATATTGGAATTCATGCTTTATTATGGATCGAATATTGGTTCCCTTAAGGGTTGATTTTGAATCTGAATAGTTATTGAGCTCAACTCTCTAATTATATTATAGATTAATTATTCGCTAGTGACTTAATGGTACTTAAGGATCAAGAGGTAATTAGAAAGGTAAAACGGTAATTTTTTACCAGCTCTAATTAACGAATCAATAATGGAGGACAGAACTACATATATTGATTATATCAATGAACTTCTAGAGAAAACTCTGTAAATGTAATTCTATAAATACTTAGAGTGCAATTCCATGTTTATAGTGGAGTAATCGTGGAAATTATAAATAAGATTATTAGATGAAAGAGTTTAATTAATAATCTGGTTTACTAGAGCTTCGTATTATAGGTCCATGGTCCTCAGATCACATCTGTCTTATACTGTCAAGGATGTCAAAAGAAAGCTTTGTATAGAGAAATGACTAAATTGCAAAGGAATTAATTTTCCAGGGCAAGGAAATAATTATTTGATAATTATGGGTAATTGATCAATTGCAAATTAATTAATTATTTAACTATATAGTTTTTATTTTAAAAAACTATAGGTTAAAATTAATATTAATCTTGTTTGGATTAATATAAAGAGAGAATAATAAATATCTTATGTATAATATGATATTTATTTATTTAATTTAAAACTGATATTTTAAGATAAAGTTAATTTTGAATTAACTGATATTTATGTTGGGATAAATATTCTGTCTTTAAAGTTGATTAAATAAACAAATGAGAAAATTAGGGCAACCCTAATAGGGCTGGATGACACACATTGTACAGTACAGTGTGTGGCGCCTAGTATTAGGGATTTTTATCCTTGGGATTCGAATTTTGAATATCAAATAAGTTTGTTTAATCAGTTATTTAATTATTCTTTTTAAATATGATTTAAATAAATAATTAAATGAAAATACCGAATTAGATTTTAATTAGAATTATATTTTAATTAAATAAAGATTATTTAATTAGATTAAATATCTTTATAATTATGATAGTACGTAACTTTCAGGATAATGAATTATTATTATTTTGAATAATAAAAATATAGACTCTCTCTCTAAAGCAATAATTTTCTCTAAATGTGAAAACTATTCTAAACCCTCTCCCTGTCAAAACTCTCTAGATTTAATGTGTTGAGTACATCTAGGGAGTCACATAAATTAACCTTTTGAATCCTATGTGCCCACACACGTCCTTGTGTGTGAGGATTGGTCTAGAAGATCAGGGTGTGAGATCTCATAACACTGGATAGAAAGATAGTTGATTTATACAAAAAGACTCAAGGACACTTGATAGGCTACCAGAGGTAATCCTTGATCTATCTGTATGTGATTTAATATTTATATATGTATATGATATTGGCTAGTATTAATATTTATTAAAAGGGATCCATATATTCTGCTGCATACCTTTAATTTGATCATTTAATACCAACATTCTTTTCTTCCTCGAACTTTAGGACTTGAGATTGGAGGTGTTCGAGTTCAGCGATTTTGGCATCGAGTTTGGCCTTGGCAGCGCTAAAATCAACATTCTTCCAATTAATATCGGCCTTTGTTGCGTCGAGTTTGGTCTTGCCCCGGTTGAGCTCGAACTTTGAATGCCCAAACTCGGCCTTCGAAGTTGCCAATTTTCTATTAGCCTCCTTAAGGTCATCCTCAACCTTAGTCTGAGCCTCTTTGCCATCGTGAGATTGTTTATAACTGATGGCCACCTAGGTCGTGCGAAAAGAGTGTTGGCATAGGAAGCTAAGCAATGCTTGAAATAGACAAAATGTTCATAAAATACACATAAAATAATAATAGCTTCAATCTTGGTAAGGTTCTCACGGAGACACCTAACTCCACACTCTCGTCAAGGAAAGTGGTGGAGTTTTCACCCTTCAAAACTTTCCAGACGGGCGTGTCTAGGTTGTTGCAAGCTTGACCCACTCGAGTCAAGAGGTTTGAAGAGAGATCGGCTCTAAAGGCACCAGCCTCATTGTCCAATATGAACTCCCGTTCATGACTCGAGGCAACAAACATGCAAGTCAAGGTCGGGGCACCACCTGGCCTCGAAGTCTAGAGGTCAACAATGTTCTTCCCCTTGTCTGCTGAAAGGAACTTGCTGGGAGGAGGAGAAGGAGGGGTCTTTGCCTTTGGGGACGGAGGAAAAACTTTCCCTTAGGTGGTAGGAGGCCTCGAGGCAGCTTGTGAGGAGGGGTTCTTAGTAACCTTCACAATTTTAGTAGGAGGCGGTGGAGGTCCATCCTTCTTTGAAGAAATTCATCCTCGCTTTCCACCTTAGGCTTTGGGAGGCTTGCTGAGGAAACTGTCAAGGTCTAAGTCCTTGTCACCTACAAAGTGGAAAAATTACATTAGTATCTTTTATGGTTAACCAAAATGAAAGTTTGCAAAGTGGGGAAACCTAACTAGTAGAACTGGAAGGCCAGGAAACTACTAAGTCATCTGAGGATATCTCGATGGCAAGACTAGGTTCCTTGGATATGCCTGACTCTTCACCTCAGAATGTGGGAGATAATTTGGAAAGATCTCGCCAATCATTCGAGCCATATTGTGATAATATACCTTCCAACATTTTATTCATACTATACATTGCTTGCGACTCTAACAACCAACTATCTTCCTTGTGTACCTAAAAGTCTACCTTCGACCAAGTCATAAAATTGCTCTCGAGGTCTAGAAAAGAAACTAAAATGTTCGGCTCCCATTTGAAAAGAGTGAGAGACCAACCTGATTGGCCGAGGATAACTTTACCTCCATTGAGGTTTGGGACGCTTCGTCCTGAGCATCATTCCCCAAACCAGAAGTCTTGCCAGGGGAGGGAATAACTTGGCTTGAGCTCGAACATCTGTTTTCTCTTTTTCTAAGAAGGGTTGGAAGATGTATGGGTTGAGGCATTTTTCCATGATGCTATAATGACCCAACTACTCTAGACTTTTGGACCATTAACGAAAACTATACATAAACACTAATTCTTAACAACACTTACAAGTGATAAGATCATAACTTTATTAAAAACTTGTAAAAACAAATGTTAAACTTACATAAACTCAAAGTAGGATATGGGACCCCATTGTTTGAAAACCAAAACATGACATAACGATAATTAAAAAGAGATTACATAAATAGGTGCGGAAAAATACACATAAACCATAAATAAAGACTACTTCCTCGAAATCGAAACTCTCGACTCCTTGAATCCATTCTGCCTCAATACACATTCCCCAAGCTGCCAAGAACCTTACTCGCCACTAAAACTATTTTCCTGCACATATAAACAAAAAGGAGTGAGCCTTATGCCCAGCAAGGAAAATCTAACATATAGCCATATACATAAAAATTCATAATGCAGCATAAAACATACCATAACACTTATGTCACATACATACTATAATGGCCATTATTACTTGGGGTCCCATAAACTAAGCAAGTCATATGCCCATTAGATTAGTGGGGTCTTGCTAGCTAAGCAAGTCATATGTCCATAATCTATTTGGGGCTTGTTAGTTGTATAGGTCATATGCCCAAGTCTACAATCATACTTAACATAACATATTACATAACATAAAATCATAAGATAACATATAAAAGCATATAACACATAAATCCTATCCTATTTTCCTTACCAAAATAACCGGGATATGAGAACTGACTTGGGACCTTGGAACACTCCTAAAAACCATTTATAATATGGTGAGTATATTGAAGAAAAGGGATGAAAGTGAAGAAGGAACTATGCTATCAAAATATACTTACCAAAAACCTTGTGCTTAAGAACTTGGATTTCCTAACCAAGAATAAGAATAAGGTTAGAATGAGTAGAAGACTATGAGAATTTTAAAGAACATAATACAGAAATGGACTAGAGTTTGGAAATACCTTGAAGACTTATATGACCAATCTAAACCTTGAACCGAAATGTGAATAAACCTTACTTCCTGAAGTGTTTGGTAAGCTTATAGTGATCAAGCTTATAACTCCCAACCCAAGTGTTTACACTCTCACACTCACCTAGAAACTTGCAACCTCTGAACTTAGAGTAATAGATGAATAAATGGCTGGGTACTAGGTCCTATTTATAGAGTTTAGGAATAAAAAGATCTTCATTTAACTTGAATTAAAATAATGGCTTTTTAAGTGAAAATAATTTGAATTATCCTTCAGCAGAGGCTGAAGACTCGTTCAGAAAGGTGCTGGACTTATCAAGAGGTTGAAGGTTTGAATGGAGAACATTTTTGAAAACTTTCAAAAATATGCTGAAGGAGGCGATATATCACCCCCTATAGGCGATATATCGCCTGGGCCATTATGCCCGAGGCAATCGTGCATCGTTTCGTATTTTTCGTATCTTCGTACTACGATATATCGCCCCCTATAGCTGCGATATATCAGCATACGCTGAATATTTAAACACGAAATTACACATTTTTAGCTTAATTTGAATTGAGTAAACAGCCTTGACTAAGCCCTCTAACGTTTTCAAAGCTGCTGACTGACCTTAGAGTATTCAAATTTTAACCTTAATAAATTAAATCCTCAAAATACTTAATCATTAATAAACCTATACATGACATGTGCTATTATCTTATTAGTTCTTATCTAAACCTTATAGTATAATAAATATTATCCTCAATATCAGTCATATTAATCAAACCTTAGGTTAAAATTAATATTCCTAAACTATAGGTTAAACTTAGAAAATCTACAAGTACTACTATGAGTGTCCAAATAAATCCCGGCCTGAACCAAAAATCCACAGTCATAAAGATAATACTATTATTACTATTATACTACTATCTAACTTAGCTAAGTAAAGTTCTTTGGACTCTACAGATGCATACATGGGAGTCCCGGCATCATCCGTAGTATCGCCTTCCTCGAGGAGACCACATAAACGAAGCTTATCCTTGTGAAGTAAATAATTTTAAGATCGCCTACCGTATGGGAGCTTCAAAATATCCTCCCAGTGATCCATCATTTGTAATGACCCAACTAATTCTAAGACCTTGGACCATTAAAACTACTAGACATGGATACTACTTTGAAGAAAACATACATAATAAATAATCACAACTTTATTAAAACTCCAAAATAAATGTTGTGCAAATTACAAAATAAAATATAAAATGTGGTATGGGTACCCATTTTTTAATAAAACATAAGAACATAGCTTTAACTCAATGTAGAATTACAAAAGAAACATAATTCAAAAGACTAAAATCAGCGTCATCCTCGATTGACAAGCAGCCCATTCATTCCATTCATCCTCAACACACAAGTCAAGCCACCAAGAATCCTCCCGCCTCCGTATCTATTTTCCTGCATCACACTAAAAATAAAGGAGTGAGCCTAATGCCCAGCAAGGAAAATCTATTAACAACATATAACATAAATCATAAACATAAGACCATATTGTAAACATATACTATAAAACATATATCATAACTCTAACCCATGATCATGGTAATCTTGGGGTTTGCTATCTAAGCAACTATAAGCCCCAAGCAACATTAAAACATTGGGGTTTTCTTGCTATGCAACTATAAGCCTCAAGCGACATAAAAGCATTGAGGTTTGCTAGCTATGCAACTATAAGCCCCAAGGACTACAAGACATATTCATATACATATCATAACAAAAACATATTATAACATAACATATAAGAATATAAAATCTATCCTATTTTCTTTATCAAAACCGGGATATTTGAGAACAAGAGCGGGATTAGTACACTCCTCAAACCAAAAGTAAGAATGGTGAGTTTCTAAAGAAAAAGGATGAAAATAAAACTAAACCATCAAAGAAGAAACTTACCGAGAAGAACCTTAAATCAAAGAACTTAAACACCTAACCACAAAACCATAAACAGAAGTTAGGATCTGAAAGAAACTTAAGGAAAACTAAGGAATCATAAAGAATAGAAATAATGAATAATATTACCTTGGATGAACTAGAACCGATCTACACCTCAATATTGAAAACACACTTTATCTCACTACCCAAGTGTTTATAAAGCTTAAGATGATAAAGCTTTTATCCCCAAAACCCAAGTGTATCTCTTTATAGAAATCCTAGCAGCTTGAAGGCTCTGAACACAGCTTGAAGAATGAAGAAAAATGGTTGAGTACTAGGTCCTATTTATAGAGTTTAAGGAATGAAAATATCTCCTTTTTGGCTTGAATAAAATAATGAATATTAAATTAAAAATATTTGAATATTCGGTCAATAGATGCTTAGGACTCAGTCAAAAATGTTTAGAGGCAAGTCAAGAGGTTAAGGGATGAATGAAGCTTGGATTCCTCAAAGTTTGAATGTAACGACCCCAAATTCGCTAATGAGGCTTAAGGGCCTTGATTAGTGTGCTAGGAGGGCATTATTGGGTTAAATGTGATTTGAATGATTTTATTGATTTAAATGCATAATTATATGATTAATAATGTTTGTATGATTATATTGGTATTAATGTGATATGTATATATATGGTAATTGTGAGAACCACATTATTATGTGGGTAGGTCTGCAGAGCACGACTCGAGGCGATCCTAGGGCTAGTTAGTGGGGGAAAAGTCACAACAGGGCTTAACAGCTAACTTTGGATAAGTCAGGGGTATTTTAGGTATCGAGTAGTTATTTAGACTATCGGGTTATGAAAACAAATATATGGAGATATATTTGAGGTTAGGAAGTCTAGGCGGGAATATTGGGGAATTTTAACGTTTTTCCCTTGGGGACGTTTCCGACACCCCGAGCCTCGGGATTGACTTAATGGGATAAGAATAGGTTAAAATTAAAGGAAAACAGTAGAACAAATATTAGACCGACTTATCTTCTCAGCTCTTCTCTCTTCTCTCTCTTTCAAGGAAAAACACAAGGAGGAAACCACTGAAAATTTAGTGAATCGAGCTGGGAATTTATGAGAATTGAGGTGGGGATTTAGAGGCTCAACTCAAGGATTGTCCAAGGAACATTTAATCAAGGCTAAGGTAAGAATTAAATTGTGTTTTGAAGTTAGAAACTTTGAGTTTTTGACTGAGTAATGAGATGATTGTGATATTGATGTTAAGGTTGAATTGGAGCTGGAAAACTTGGGAATTAACAGGGATTCTGCTTAGAAAAGGAGTTCAGCTGAAGAGGTAAGTTATAATTGATGATTTAGAGGCTTAAATTCGAGTTTTGCATGGCTGGGCTTTGAGTTTTTGGGTTAGAAAGTTTCAGTAATTGAAATGGGTTTTTGATGGGTTTCTAGCCTAGGATTCAGTTGGGTTGTGTTGTTGGAATCTTGTGGGAAGTTTTTGGATAATTGAGTTGTGGATTTGGGGTGGTTTTGAGTGAGTTTGCATGAGGTTTGGGAGTTAAAAATGGTGGTTTTTCTGGGTTTGAAGGGGTCGGGCCACGACATAGTTCTTGGTGAGTCACGGCCCTTCGAAGCTGATGGATGCTGAGGAAGGAGGGTGGGCCGCAGCATGGTCTAAGTAGGGCCGTGGCCCTTACCTGTTTTTGGGCATTGGGTGGTCTCTAATTGGGGCCATGCCGTGGCATGGATGGCTAATGCCGCGACCCTTAAGATATTTTGGGATTTTGAGATTCTAGGCTTGGGAAATTAACCTAGGGTGCTCGGGATTGAATCTTTTACCATGTTTGGTGAAGTTCAATGTTCCAGAGATTAGAACTTTGTCTAGAAGCTCATTTAAGTTTTTTAATGGTATCCTTCACCTTGGTTGTGGCTAGGTGATAAAAGCTAAGGCTCGGGAATGGATCGTGCTTGAGGAGTGTTGCTCATAATCAGTAACCGCAAAGATTAAAGGTAAGAAAACTGCACCTGGTTGAATATATGTAATGGGACTAAGGGTTCCCTATTGTGTATGCTTGAATAGATGGTATTATGACAGTCAAGCTAATTAGTGAACCAACGGCCTAAGGTTGCCAAGGGTTACACTAGCGCATAGGGCACGACTTGGCCACTGGTAGCCAAGGACAGCTTAATATGCACTGAGCTCGGTTTAAGCGGGCCGGAGTCAGTGGGATAAACAAAGGGTGCGGCCTAAGTTGTCGGCCTTGATTATTATGTGATATAAATGTTATAAGTGTTTGATTGCATCCGTGATTCTGAATTTATTCTGAATGATTAATGTGGGTTATATGATGAGAGTTCATGCTTAGTGAGTTTGTTATCTGTTATTACTGTTTGTGTTGCACATGTTTTCTTGCTGGGCCTTGGCTCACGGGTGTTATGTGGTGCATGTAAAGGCAAGGGTAAACTTGATCAGCCTTGATATGGAGAGCTCTGCGAGCGGAATGTACATGGCCAGCTGCTCAGCCGCCACGGTTGAGGTTTAGGCAGGGACGCGAGACCCAAAGATTGTCCATTTTGCCTTAGTATGGCTAACAATTGTTTGTATTATTTTGGAAATCTGTAATCCAACTTTTAAACTCTGTTTCTTTTGGGATCCCATGTATATAACTGTTTAATTATATAAAATGAAACTTTTGAGACCAAAACCTTTTTAACCCTAGCTCGTACATGTTTAGTGACACGTTTTTAAATTAATGACTCGATTAGCAAGTCTTGCACCTTTATAAGTACACAGTGTAGCGGTCTTGGCTATCCAGGGCGTTACATTGAAAAACTAAACCTAGGGCCGATATATTGCCCACCCTAGGCGATATATTGCCTGACCCTATATCCCGAGTGTTCATGATTTTGTTCGTGCGAAGTCAACGTGTTTTCCGTATCTCCCGTGTGGCGATATATCGCCCCTATAGCTGCGATATGTCGACATACGTTGATATTTTAAATGCGTTTTTGCACAAATTTAGGATAATTAGAGTTGATTAATTAACTTTAATTGAGTAATACATGATTCCAGTAGGTTCTGGAAGGTTCTAAAGCTTCTAGATACTTCTTGTTATCCAAAAAGCAGGCATGAGTCATTTTGGAGAGACGCGGTCTACATTGATTGTTGTAAATCCCCTATAATAAAGGGATATTTATTATTCAGTTATACGCCCCTGATCTTCAATGGACGTTTCCTTGTATATAGGATTACAAGCTTTTAATGCCATTAAATTTATTTACATATACAGAATAACTTCCCGAAATATGTGGGATAGTATTCTGAAATTTCCTTTATAAATAGAGAGGTCATGCACCATGAAAAAGGACCGAATTTTTGTAATTTGGAGAGAAAACTCTGGAGAATTCATTCTTGAAGAATTTCCAGAGATCATCTTAAGTTTTAATAACAAAGACTCGTGGACTAGGCAGAGTTAACTGCTGAACCACGTAAAAAATCCCATTTATTTTATCATATTTTCTTGGCCATAATACTTATAGTTTTCGTGCTCTTATTTCACTGTTGATGAAAAACGACGTCAACATTTTGGTGCTTTCATTGAGAGCCTTAAGCATTCAGTCCCTGAACAAGTTATGACCGCTAATGATCAGAACGTTCCTGAAGAAAATTATCGAGACGCCCTGGGAAACAGCCGATGGTAAACCCAAATGTTGAAGAGAGAAGCGAATCCTCCGATTCTCGGGGACCACCCGCACCACCAAGGGATGATGATATGTATTACAATCCTGAGCGGTACGTTCCCATTGTGGAACTTGAAAACCGGCAGCTGAAACAGCAGTTGGCAGAAGCCAACAAGCGGAATGAGGAGTTAGCAAGGATAGCCGCAGAGGCGCAGGCGGCTCAGCCCCCGCCTCCGCGTGAAAACCAAGCTCCCCCTCCGAGGGACGTGCATGTTCCTCCCCGCAGGCCTCGTGGACATCCATGAAAGAATGCTGCCACAAGAAGGTCGGAACAACCTCCGGCACCAGCAGAGCCATCCGCTCCCTCGAGAACCCAGAGAAGTACCCGAGCTAGGGCCCCGGTTAATCCACCTGCGGAGGTACCTGCAGGAACTGAGAACAACCGAGCCCCTGCAGAGGCTCGGACTCAAGTCCCTGGGAACGCACAAAATTCAACCAACCCATCTCGGGCAAACTCCGGACCGTCCAGACCACGAAATGGGTGGCAGCCACCGTCACCCATACGGTTCCCTCCATCGCCTATAAGATATCCTTCACCTCCTCGCAGAAATGCTCAACCAGTTCAAGATCAGGAAGAAAGGCGTACGGGGAAGAGACAAGGAAATAGGGAAGCTTTCCAGGAGCGGAGAGGTGCCCTATCTGAAAAAAGTCAAACGTCTCGGTCTTGCACGGCAGAAACGAGGCGGCACGAAAAAGACCCATCTCGAAATAATCATGCGACAAGTTTTACTAGTGATGACTCTGGAGATACCAGATCGGTCAGCATGCATGATCGAGGTCGAAAGAATACTGGGAGCCGCAAGAATCGCTCCGACCTACGGGAACACTTGAATCAAAGTCGGGGTAATGTTAACCCAATAAACCCAGACCTGATGGATCACTTAAATAGGCGTAAAGACCCCCTGCGGAGGCGCGAACCTGGAATTGTGATCGACGACAACCGATTCCAGACAAGACCCCTCGTGGACCCAGTCCAGGAAAGAATTGATCAGTTAGAAAAGGCCTTCAGGCTTTTGAAAAATGAGCAAGGTCAGGATCGATATGAAGATTCTGATGAGGATCTTGAACCGTTCGCTCCCCATATTTCAAACACTCCATTTCCCCAAGGATTTCGGATCCCTCACGTCCTAACGTTTGAGGGAAAGTCTGACCCGTACAGCCATTTGAGTACATTCAATACCATAATGAGAGCAAGTAACGTGGGTTACGAGCTCAGATGCATGTTATTTCCAACATCACTGACAGGACCAGCCATAAGCTGGTTCGAAAAATATAAAAGACACTCAATAACTTCTTGGGATCAGCTGTCTAAAGACTTCAAGAAGCATTTCAGAGCCATGATGGGGGTTAGACCTGAGGCGTCAACCCTGACTAACGTTCGGCAGCAGCCAGAAGAGACATTGAAAAGTTACCTTATAAGGTTTAACTTGGAAGTTTCCCGAGCTTGGAATGTGGATGACAGCGGTCACCTAATGGCTGTCCAAGCTGGAGTTATGCCAGGAAGTGCTCTCTGGGATGACATGCAGAGGAAACCGGTGAGGTCCTTAACCGAGTTTAACAAACGGGCATAGAGGTTTGTCAATGTAGAGGAAGCGAGGTCGACACTTAATGTGACTTCCCAGCCCGTAACTACAATGATAAACGTGAACTCTGCCTCAACCTCGGCGGACCCACCAGCTTCAAAGCCTTCTGCGGAAAACCCTTCCAAGAGAAAAAAGAATGAAGTGAGTAACCCCGAGGCCGAAGGAGGAAAGAAAAAGAAGGGGGAGCTCAACGAGTCTCGGGAGAACATATACCTGGCTAATGAAAACCAGGTACCCTTCAGGCGTCCAGACCCAATAAGAAATCAGAAGTCCAAGAGGGACTCCAGCAAATATTGCCGGTTTCACAGAGACACCGACCATACTACTGATGAATGTCGACAGCTGAAAGACGAGATCGAAGGGTTGATCTCGAGAGGTTATTTCAGGCAATATGTCAAGAATCAGAGTACTAATCAAGCGACCACGAGCCAGAGAGCAGCTGTGTCGCAGCGCACACAAAACAATAATTCCCGAGCTAGGGAAGAAGATAGGCCCTCGCCGATAGATGGAGAAGATGTGATAACCATCTCGGGAGGGCCTCATCTCACGGGCATGGGCAGAAATGCCCAAAAGAGATACGTTTACGAGCTAAAGACTAGGGACGGGTCTCCCTATGAACCCGAACCTAGAGCTCCAAAAAGTCAAAAGATTGAATCCCAACCAATAACCTTCACTGAGGAAGACACGTCCCATGTTTAGTTTCCTCACCATGATCCGCTAGTCATCACTCTCCAGCTGGCAAATAAAAGGGTCCACCGAGTTCTCATAGACAATGGGAGCTCAGTTAACATTCTCTATAAAGAAACCCTTGAAAAGATGGGACTCTCCCTTCGCGACCTGAAAGCATGTGCGACAATCCTATACAACTTTTCAAGAGAAGGAACCGCCTGCATGGGGTCCATCGAACTCCCTGTGACCTTGGGAGACTACCCAGTCTCAACAACCAAGATGATGGAGTTCGTGGTAGTAGACCTGCCTTCGGCCTACAACGTGCTGCTCGGGAGACCCGCCCTGGTTGGGCTGGGGGCAGTCTCGTCCGTAAGGCATCTGGCCATTAAGTTCCCGACCCCTAGTGGCGTCGGGACGTTGAAAGGAGATCAGTTAGCTGGAAGGGAATGCTACAGCATTTCCTTAAGAGGAAAGAAACAGAAGAGCGCACAAGCACTCGTCATTATTCAAAGTAAAGACAGAACGGTCTTACAGATTGATGAAGAAATCGATCCAAGGGTTGAGGTGAAAGCTGACCTCGAACCCTTAGAAGAGCTCGAAGAGATTCAGCTCGAGGAGTCCGATCCCTCGAAAAAGGTAAAGGTTAGAAAACACCTCCAGGAAGAAGTCAAATAGCAACTAATTTGCTTTTTGAAGAGAAACCAGGACGTCTTCGCATGGTCGCATTCGGACATGGTAGGAATAAGTCCGAACATAGCAAGCCATGCGCTAAATAAAGACAAAAGCTTCCCTCCGAAGCAACAAAAGCGAAGACAGCTGGATGACGACAGAAAGAAGGTACTGAAGGAGGAGGTCGACAGGGTAAAAGCAAACCAATTCATTAGGGATGCTTTTTACCCTGACTGGGTAGCCAATCCGGTGTTGGTCCCAAAACCTAATGGGACGTGGCGAACCTGTATTGACTATTCGGACCTCAACAAAGCTTGCCCAAAGGACTGTTTTTCCCTTACCGAGGATTGACTAGCTCGTGGATGCCACAGCGGGGCATGGACTGATGTCGTTCATGGATGCCTATTCTGGATATAACCAGATTCTCATGCATGCCCCCGACCAGGAACATATGAGCTTCATAACGGATAAAGGGCTATACTGCTATAATGTCATGCCATTCGGGCTCAAAAATGTTGGGGCCACATACCAGCGGCTCGTGAATATAACCATGTTTTCAGAACAAATAGGGAACAACATGGAAGTTTATGTTGACGACATGCTTGTCAAGTCTCAACTTAACAATAACCATGTTGATGACCTCGAAGAGTGCTTTGGCGTGCTCCGGAAGTATAACATGAAACTAAATCCTCAGAAGTGCACCTTCGGGGTATCTTCAGGAAAATTCCTGGGCTTTATCGTGAATGCTCGTGGAATAGAAGCCAACCCCGACAAGATCCAGGCCCTGATTGACATGCCCTCACCTCGAAGACACAAGGATGTCCAAAGTTTGACCGGCAGGATGGCGGCCCTAAGTAGGTTCATATCAAAATCTACAGACCGTTGTCTTCCATTTTTCAACCTTTTGAGGGGAGGCAAGAAATTTGAATGGACGGAGGAGTGCGAGCTGGCCTTTCAGGAGCTTAAAAAGCACCTCGCAGAACCTCCCGTCTTATCAAAACCTATTACGGGAGAAGTACTGTACTTGTATCTTTCCACCACCGAACATGCGATAAGTGCAGTGCTCGTGCGAGAAGAAGAAAAGATATAGAGACCTGTCTATTACATCAGCAAAAGGTTACTGGGGGCAGAGTCGAGATACCCCTTGATGGAGAAGCTGGCTCTCAGCTTAATTCATTCATCTCGTAAACTTCGACCCTACTTTCAGGCGCACCCCATCCATGTGTTTACTGATCAACCACTTAGGCAAGTCCTGTCTAAACCGGAGGCTTCAGGTCGACTTCTTCAATGGGCGGTTGAACTCAGACAGTTCGAGATCACTTACCACCCGAGGACAACCATTAGGGCCCAGGCATTGGCAGATTTTATAGTGGAATGTACTGGCATGACCAACGATGAAGTTATAACCCCAGCCCACGAGCTGTGGAAACTTTACGTCGATGGTTCATCTAATGAAAATGGATCGGGGGCAGGGGTCATTTTGATTACCCCCGCAAGGAGCAGATTTCATCCTGCCTTAAGATTCGACTTCAAGGCATCGAATAACGAGGCCGAATACGAAGCTTTACTGGCGGGACTTCGTATAGCCAAAGAGCTCAAAGCTAAAGCAATACATTGCTACAGCGACTCCCAGCTTGTGGTTAATCAAATCTTGGGAGAATACCAAGCTCGTGGCACGAAAATGGTAGCTTACTTAGAGAAGGCAAAATCCGCATTGGAACATTTCGAGTTTTATGCGATCGAACAGGTTCCCCGAGAGAAAAACTCAAATGCAGATGCCTTAGCTCGGCTCGCTACTTCCACCAAGAATGATGGGCTAAACGTTGTGCCCATAGAACACCTCTCGGCACCTAGCATTAACGAGCCGGAGGAGGAAGACGTGTGTATGATTGAGTCCGAGCCTACCTGGATGACCCCGATAGTCGAATATCTCGAGACCGGAGTCCTTCCAAAAGATCAGAACCAGGCTCGAAAGTTAATGTATCAGCTTCCCCATTACACCATGTTGGACGGAAAGTTGTACAGAAGGGGATATTCCATGCCATTACTTCGGTGCGTGAGTCCACCCGAAGCCAAAAAGATCATTGAAGAGATTCATGAAGGGTTCTGTGGAGACCATACTGGGGGGCATAGCCTGTCCAAGAAAATCATACGCCAAGGTTATTTCTGGCCTACCATTAAATCAGATTCTTTCGAGTACGTAAAGAAATGCGATAAATGCCAGAGATTCGCCACAATTCCTCAAGCTCCACCATCCGAGCTGACCATGATGACTTCCCCATGGCCCTTTGCAGTATGGGGAATCGACCTCATAGGCTCTCTCCCAACTGGCAAGGGCGGTGTGAAGTATGCTGTAGTCGCCGTAGATTACTTCACAAAGTGGACCGAGGCTGAACCGTTAGCAACAATAACTTCCAAAAAGGTCATTGAATTCGTGGTAAAAAACATCGTGTGCCGATATGGGGTGCCGAGGAAAATTGTATTCGACAACGGAACCCAGTTCGATAGCGACTTGTTCACCAACTTTTGCAAGAAGAATGGAATAATAAAGAGTTTTTCGTCAGTAGCTCATCCTCAGGCGAATGGCCAGGTCGAAGTTGTAAACAAAACTCTCAAGAGTTCGCTACAGAAAAAGTTGGAGGAAGCAAAAGGACGATGGCCCGAAGAATTGCCCCAAGTCCTATGGGGATATAGGACTACAGCTCGAACATCAACGTGACATACCCCATTCTCTCTAGCATACGGTTGCAAAGCTATGTTGCCTATCGAGGTTGAAATTCCTACAATCCGAACTCACATTTATGACCAAAACTCGAACCACACTCAACTTGAAGAAACCTTAGACTTAATCGAAGAGAGAAGAAATGAAGATCAACTGAGGAATGCTGCCTACCAGCAGCGAGCTACCAGGTACTTCAACAAGAGGGTTCAAGATCGAAAGTTTGGCGTGGGAGATCTGGTACTAAGGCGTGTATTTTTGGAAACGCGAGATCCAGTAGCTGGCGTGCTAGGGCCAAATTGGGAAGGACCCTACCAGATAGAGTCAGTCATCCGCCTCAGTGTCTACAAGTCAGCAAGATTGGATGGGAGCTTGGTACCACCCTAAATATAAACATCAAGATAAGTTTCATTTCAAAAATACCAATTTTCAGTTGTATAGTTGCAAGAAAGAATTGCTACCAAGTGTTCTTTAAGTAGATTAAACATTTAAGCCATTTGAATCTTCATATTATGTTGTTCTTCTTCCAACAATGTCATCTTGTCTTTACACATATTAACAACAATTAATTTTGACCTTGTTACCCCCCTTCCTTGTCCGAGTAAGTGCCTAGATTTTGGATTACGAAATAATTTTGTTAATGCATCCTCATCGGTAATGTCTGTAGTTCCAGATTTTGGGTCTTTACATATAATTTCATCCAATTCTTCCTACATATAAATTAGTACAGCTAATGTAAGACAATAGAAAACAAGTATAAACATCCAAAATTAAATAATATATACTCACAAAAACTTTATATGCTGTTTGGTTGATTGGTTTACCATTCTTCTTGGTATGGGCTCTTCGAATGATACTTCATAAATATTCTTTTGTAGCTCTACAATTTTGAAGGATACTTCAATAATAAAATACCAAAACTTAAACTATATAATTTTATTTACTAACCTGTTAAGATGGATCCAAGTGTTATCCATTTGCATATCATAATCATAGATATAAAAAAGCTAATCACAACTCATATGTATAATGTTTTATTATTCAAACCCTAAAGCTAGAGACATGAAAACTACCCTTATTCACACCCCCAAGCGAGATATTTGTCAATATAATCAAACCAATTCAAGCAAACACAATTTATTTGCAAAAAGATAATACATAATTCTAAATAAAATCAGACATCATTTCTCATATAATAGTGACCTAACTATCTATCAATACCAATTAAAACAATTCAAACAACACACAATAAGTTTTCTTTCTTATATCACCGCAACACACAATTTTAATCTGAGAACATACTTCTCTACGGATGAATATTTAAGATATTCAAACTCTTCTAGCATTTGTATGATATTATTAAAAAAGTTAAGAGAACATACTTGCGTACCTCTTGCAATTAATAATCAAGTTAATTAACTTTGCTATGCTCCTTTCCAATTCGATCCACAACCTAAATAATATAATCAACACCTAAAAGATAAATACAAAATTAAAATTAAATGATACAATAAGTTAAAAATTTCTTTTATATATTAATTTTTGGGTATATGGTTATTATATTATTATAGGGACTATAGAAAAGAATAGTCGAAACTAACAGTGTTGAATAAAAATGAAGAATCACCAGTCAAAATGTGTTCTTTGTAAGCATAAACAAAATCATAAAATAAGTTTTTGCTATTTAGCATGTGTTTTTTTTTTCAAAAATAGAAGCAACATGTGTAAAATATGAAAAATGTTACAATATTAATGAAACTAAAGAATCTAATATAAGGCATGATTACCAAAGGAATCCAAACACTAGTGCTAATTTCCTATTATACATATATGGAACCACATAATATAATATATTAAAAAAAACTTTGGAGTTTAGTGAAATGAACCTGGTAACAATTTATAATAACAATGATTGCTCACATATATAAATACTAGTTCCTGGGTACGTGCCTAGGCACGTACCGTTAATTAAAAACATATTTTTTTTTATTAATTTTTGTTAGTTATTATATTTTAACATTTTTGTGAAAGATTATTTTATTTTTATTTGTTTAAACTATTTTAATTCAATTTTTGAAAATGAAATTATAACAAATAAAATGAGTAATTAGCTAAATAAATAATTCAATTTGTATACTTTTTTCATGTATTATTATTGTTGATTTTATTTATTTATCCATGCTACGAAATATATTTTACAAAATCTATATACCTCAGTGTATAAAGAAATAAAATGCAAGTACTGTATAATAGATTAGTAATTTATTTTATTAGTTTATTGTAATTTAAAATTCATACATATATATATATAATATAATAAATAAATTTAAATCTAGAATATACTGGATAATAAGTGTGTAATTTGTTTAATAATATATATTGTTAATAACTGAGGTTGTAGATTAAAAATTTGAGAATGAAAGAGATGAGAAGTAATATTCAATCCCAAAGTATGATTTCCTTCTAGTTTATTAAGAAAATAAGAATAGTTTATTATATAGTAAATTAACATGTGAAAAAGTTGATAAAAAAAAAAAAAACAAAGAAAACCTTATTAACAAAATATATAATTGAATAGAAAAAAAAATACAATACAAGTCGCTGAGAAATATCATTAATTAAAAAAAATGAGAAAAAAATAATTTAAATATTTGTTTAAGAAAGTTAATATTTAATTGCCTACACAATCCTAAAAGGTATAATGAATTGTGTACATTTTTTTATATAATAATATATAATTTTTAAATTCATATAATAATATATAATTATTTTATATAATAGAGATAATAAAAAAAGGCATGAAAAATATGTGGCATATGTATAATAAATAAAAAAATTATAATTTTAAAAATATAAATATGTAAATCTCAATTTAAAAAATAAAATAGTAAACACTTAAGTAAAAAAAAAAAACACATTAAATAGAAATGCAAAATCACTATTTAAAAAAATAACAATTCAAAAAGACAAAAGACAAAATAAGATAAAGAATATTTCTATGAATAAGGAATATTTCTAAATTATAATCATCTACGCTTCTATATATTACTATTAATGTATAATACATGCAAAGAGACAAACAAAATAAAATTATTATATCTATTTAATTATGGAATAATATAAACTTATAGAAAGGAAGAAAAAGACAAAATTACTACTCCAAGACAAATATGAAAGCTTATATATGAAATCACTTCAAGAAGCAATTTCTCATAAGAAAATGACATTTCATATCAACAAGAAAACATGATTCTAAAGATCCAAAACTCATACTTAATCAGTAGAGGGACCATATATGAAAATTATAGTTAAGGAAGTAGAAAGTCCCACACAAAATTTAGTAAATCCGAAAAGAAAAAACACATAATATAAAATTAGAAATAAATAAAAATGACAAAGAAAAAGAAAAAACAATATCATTAGGACATAAAAAGTCGTGAAAATCAAAGAGCACTAAAAGATATATAAGAAGAATTATGTTTTCAAAATCTTAAAGAGGAACATACTTCAACTATTATTGAAGGCCCATTATAATTACTAAATCTTCAATAATAGCATACTTCAGCTAGACAAGACATCTTTTATATCAAAGATAAAATGAAGGTGAAGTCATAGTGATGTAAACATAAATAAATATCTATTTATAGACACACATTTATTAAATGGTAAAATATTATGCTACAAATTCAAGATATTTATAATAATTTACCCAAAATTCACCTTTGATATGTTTTGGATAATGATCTAATCAAGTCTTCTTGAACCACCTGCTTAACCTGTTCACAAAATTGAGGTTACCATTAAACCTACCAAACATCTTATAATTTTAAAATTCAATCACAAAGAGTTGAAATAAGCCAAACTCTAGGTTTGCTGCCTGCTGCAAGTCAGATTTATCTCTGAGCTAAGAAACAAGTTATGAGTTCACAATGATAGTAAATATGCTCTTAGTAAATTATTATTGCATATTACTCGAAATTATGAAAGAATAGCAAATATTTGATATGCTTACTATATATATACATTAACTCTACCTTCCTAGTTATGCGTAACAAATATTCATGAACAAATTTATAAAGAATAAACTAAGAAACATTGATGATATACTAGACAACTAGTGTTGCTTATTGTATTCGCTTTATGTTTAATGTTAAAAATCTTTTTTAGTAATCTTCATGTCCATATTTTAGTACATCCAGTGAAGGATATATGTGAGTTTTCTAAACTTGTTAGGGCATTGTAATTGCTCTTTCTGATTCATCAACTATTATATTGGCATTCACATTATAGAATGATACTTATTATGTTTTAGAATTTAGATGCTATAGGAAAAACAGGGCAGTCTTTATAAAGAGAAGAAAATATGCAGTTGGGCGTTAAAATGCTTTGTTTGCTCCATTGTTTCTCAAAAATAAAAATGATAATTGAAACTATGATTTCACATATTTTGTTTGTTGATTTGGTTTTAAGAGCACATATGGCTTGATTCCAACATAAAAATGTAGATGTACCAACAAAATTGAGCATATAGGCTGTTAATTTTTAAATGATCTAAATCAATAATTGTTTCACAAATACTATTTTTCTCTACTGTATGCACACAAAGCTTGATTAATTAATAGTAAGAAATCAATTATTTAGAAAGCTTAAAAATCATAACAACAATTCAAATGCAGATCATTCTCTCACCCAAAACTCTTTAAGAATGAAAGAACATTCTCTTTAATAACAAATGAGCCAAAAAATTTCAACATAACAGAAAGAGAAATAACACATACCTAGGTTAGATAATATCCAGAGAGAGCCTTGAAACCATTTAATGCAACTCAGAATCAGATTTTCCAAGAATTCAGAAGAAAATTTTAAAATTCATTCTATCCAGCAACTCCTATTAATATCCAAATGTGAGAGAGGAAAAACATGAGAAAGGTTGAGTTTTCCCAAAAAATAAAAAAAATAAATGACGGAGAGAAGCTCGAATTTTGGACTCAAACATAAAATGTGATAGAAAAATGCTTTAATACAGACAAAAAAGGCAGAAAAAAGCTTAATATTAATGAAAATGAAAAGAGATGAGAAGAATACAGAACTTAAGTTGAAAAATAAGAGAGAAAAAATACATGTATAGTCGAGAAATGAGAGAGAGGCCTCGCTATTTGTTCTAAAAGATTAAGGCATAAATATATTCTATTCAATAATTAAATAAATACCTAACGTGATTATCCACAAAGGAAATATAGAAGGAAATTGTTCCAATAAATTATATTACCCAAACTAATATTAACATTAAAAAAGAATCAGAAGTTAATATCATAATGAATATATAGATAAGAAAAACATCAAAGAAAAATAAAACCTGAGATGACAATGGAAGATGAAGCAAAACTTAGAGTATACATAATAAATAAGGTGCATACAAGGTTCAAATCTCCAATTCAACTTCATGGTGTCTGGGGTTCTAGTCGAACAAATAAAAGATATACTTATTCTTTGGTTCAAATAAATAAAAATAAAATAACTAAAACTTAAAGCTTTCAGTACAAAGATTTACAAACATGAAGAAACATAGATCGTAAGTAAGAAAACTAATATAAAGGGTATCGCAATACAAACAATATGGGTTATTATAAAGCACAACAAAAAAAACAACCTAACTTAGATTTCTAACTTAAAAATCACATTCGAACAAGAACCCTAAGCTGCTAATTTTGGGGAAAACCTACAATAAACACCTAAGATAACAAGACATAATCAAGAGAGAAAGAAAATTAAAGACTTAGATTTACCAGAGGACTTACCTAGACAAATAAAAAATGAGAAATAAAATGAGAGAGAGAGTCGAACAAAAAGCAAATTTGAGATAGGGGACAAGTCACCAGAGAAGCTAACTTGAGAAGCTGCTAGTTGAGTGAGGAAAAGAGAAAATTGCTCTGAGCTCTGGAGGAATAAAACATGGAAAAATGGCGCTTGCTACACTTTCAGAATTTTAGATTACAAGGCACATATTTCCCAAAAAATCCCGCTCTTTTTTTTCCTTTTCCTTTCAACCTATTATAATACTTTTTTAATACTATTATAGTGATGTGTTGTAAAAAAAGGGTCTTTGGTGTAGTGGTTAATTTAATTTAATGAAATGTTATGTTATAAAAAATGTATGATAGGTTAAATATAAGTATAAGTATATGTATATAAATGTGATTATGTGAATATGTTTATATGTATATAAATGTGAATGTGAAATATATTTTTAAATTGTGTGGTTGGTTAGATTAATATGATTAGATGTTTATTATAATTTTTGTTTTTAATTGTATATATGTTAGGTTAAAGAAATTTTTTGTTTTGAATTATATATAAGTTAGGTTATATAAATAATATTTTGATTTGTGAATATGTTTATAATATGTTTTTGTTGTTTATTTCTGAATTCAAATGGTTGTATTAAATTTTAGGTATGTTCTGAGATTGATTTATATGTTTTTATGCAAATTTTAAATTTTGGGATTGGCTAGACTACAGCTGTTATGCTACCGAAATTTTTGTAGATTTAGAAAACTAAACATTACAAAATAGTTTTAAACTTAGTGTGATTTAATTAACAATTTTTAAAGCAATTAATTAAAAAAATTATAAAGTATAAATTAAAATAATAATTTTACAAGTATAAAACTTTATTAAATTTTTTTTATAAAATAAGTAGAAATTAAAATAATAATCTTTAATGGTAAAATAATAAATTTATAATTAAATATTTTTTTATTTAATTAATTTGATAATATATTCATAAGATTTGATAATATATGTAGAGAAAAAGGTAATTAAGTTAACTTTACTCTTAAAATTAAGTTAAAATAAAAATAATAATTTTAAAAATAATAAAACTTTATTGTTATTTTAAAAAAATATAAGAAGTGAAAATTATAATAAGAATTTGATAATTATTAAAAAACATAATAATAATAATAATAATAATGAAATATTTGTTTATAGAATGAAACTTTACAATACATTCATAACTAAAAATAATATATATTCATAAATTTTGATAATATATATTTATAAAATGTAATAATTTATTCATAAGATTCAATAATATTTCACAATTTACTTGAAAAAATTAGTGTTTTGGTGATAAAATAAATTATTAGCAAATAAAGGTAGTTTTTTATGATTATCACATTGTGTAATTTATTTTCCACTTGAACCAGTTATGACGATTGATAAGAGTTGGATAACTAATAAACGACGTAACTCTGATGAGTTTTGGAATGGTCTTCAAGCATTTATACAAATGGCCAAGAATCATGTGAATCCTTTGGAAGAAGTCAGATGCCCATGCGTTCGGTGTGTCAATATGCTGAATCAGAAACTGGATGTGGTGGAGGCTCACATACACAGATATGGGTTTCCACAGTGATGCATGAAGTGAACCTACCACGGTGAATTTGATATGCCTCCAGTAGTGAACGACGGGGCTCTAGTGACTGATGAGTTGATTGACATCATCAATGATGTTATTGGTGAACAAGACACTAACGAAGAAGGCGTAAATGAAGGAATTTCATATGATGGTGGCAATAGTGCGGAGAATCAATTTGATGATCTGTTTCAAGAGGTTGAAGCTGAGTTATACCCTGGTTGTACTTGGTTTTCTTCCTTGAACTTCTTGGTGAAGATGTTGCACATGAAGGTTATGAATAAATGGACAAATAGTTCATTTGCTGAACTTTTGAACTTTATGAAATTTTTCCAACTTCATTCTATGAGTCTACGAAAAAAATGAGGAAGTTAGGGTTAGGTTATCAATCAATTCATGCTTGCAAGCACAACTGTTGTTTGTTCTGGAAGGATAATTCCCAAAAACAGAGTTGTCCTGTATGTGGTGAGAGCCGATGGGTTGATAAACACACAAAGGGGAAAAAAGTCGCCCACAAAGTTTTGTGGTACTTTCGTTTGAATCCTATGCTGAAGCGTCTTTATGGTTCAAGGCATACAAAAAATGATATGACTTGACATAGTACGGGATGATCGAAAGAAGATGGTGTGATGCACCATCCTGTTGATGGGGGTGCTTGGAAACAATTTGATTCCAGATATCCTGATTTTTCCAAAGAACCTAGAAATGTTCGATTGGGTTCGAATGCTGATGGTTTTAATCCATTTGGTAACATGAGTCTATCTTACAACATGTAACCGGTAATATTCTGCACGTACAATATGCCTCCTTGGTTGTGCATGAAAGATTCATCATTCATGTTGACCTTATTCATTCCTGGTTCGAAATCACCTAGGAAGGACATGGATGTCTTTTTGAGGCCTATGGTAGATGAATTGAAGGAGTTGTGGGATGAATGAGTTTAAATACGATCCAAAAGAGCTTAATTGGAGTAAAAAGAGTATTTTCTTTGAACTTCATTACTGGTCCGAACTTGAACTGAAGCACAATTTAGATGTGATGCATGTAGAGAAAAATGTTTGTGATAGTTTACTCGGTACTTTTCTTATGAATGAGAAATCTAAAGACACCACCAACGCATGAGTAGACTTGAAGAATTAGGGTATCCAAGAAGAGTTTCACCTCAAGCAAGACTTCTTGTTGGCTTCGATTCAAATTTCTCTGAGAAAGTAACTAACAATGATGACAACATTGTTGGGTTGAAATCACATGATTGTCACATTCTTATGCAACATATATTGCTGGCAGGAGTTCGAGGCTCTATTTCGAAGACAATCATTGAGCTTTGCAATTTCTTTAAGCAAATTTGTGCTCGTACATTGATTGTTAAGGACATGGAGAATGCAGAAGATCATGTGATAAAAATTTTGTGCAATTTGGAGTTAATTTTTCCTCCAGCCTTTTTTGACATAATGATTCATTTAATTATTCATTTATCGCAAGAAGCTATCCTCGGAGGACCAGTTTACATGAGGTGGATGTATCCATTTGAGCAATATATGAAGAAGTTGAAAAATTATGTCAGGAATAAGGCGCATCCTGAAGGTTATATAACGGAGGGTTATGTTGCCGATGAAGCTTTGACTTTTTGTTCGCAATATCTTCAAGGAATAGAGACTAAATTTAATCATCTGGAAAGAAATGCAGACATTGTTATTCCTAAAAGACAGTTGTCAGTTTTTGAATCACAATGTCATCCAAGTAGCAAAAATAAAATCATATCCCTTGACTATCTTCATCGAAAAAAAGCGGAGAGATTTGTGCTCAATAATTTCCCTGAAATCAAACCATATATGGAGTAAGTAGCTCAACACATATATAAATTCATAGCAAACTATTATCTTACCTTAATTCTTGTGCTATACAATGAATGCCTTCAAGAAAATTCAAACATAAATCTTCAAAAATATTTCTCTAGCTGGTTTAAATTGAAGGTAAATTATCGAAACTGTAGAATTATGAAATTCGTATCTATCAATACTCATCTCATTGTGTTTATTTGTGTGTCATACTTTATAGATTGGTCGTTTGCGACAAGTACAGTGAATTGAGTGTACTGATGAATTATTTGTTTTAGCAAACTGGTACAATCAGAATGCATACTCCTACACTGCTTGCATTGTTAATAGTGTGAAGTTTTCGGTACATAGTCGTGACGAAAGGCGTACCACTCAATATAGTGGAGTTTCGGTGCCAGGAACCGATGGTTTCACTTTCTATGGCCAACTTGAGGAGATTGTAGAGTTATCCTATTCCCATGGTTACTCGGTAGTATTATTTCAATACAAATGGTTCAACACCGATGCAAGCAAGGGTTGAAATGTGATTGAGAATAACATAAGTAGTATCATGATTAATTCTGAATGGTACAAGAATGAGTAGTTTATTCTCGCCACTCAAGCGAAACAAGTTTTCTACTTGGAAGATCATTCAAGAAACAAATATTGAAAGGTAGTAAAAGAAGTCAATCATCGAAAGATATGAGATCATCCAAGTATCGATGATGATAATGAGGTTGATGTCGTGCATGATAGCACTTCATCAAATTTTATACTCACTGTGGAATTAGGAGAGTTGGTGATTATGCATTTGGACTGACCTGGTCACACTAGCATAATTGGGGAAACGTCTCGATCTGTTCCGGATGTGAATGATGATTTCAATTTCATCAATGACGATGATGATGAAGAAATTAGTGAAGGTGATTTAGAAAGTGCAGATGATGATGTAGGAATCGACATTGATGATGAATAATATTTTCTTATGAATATTCTTATTATATGTTTAATGTGTATGTTTTAATTTCAAAACTTTTCAATCAATATTTCTCAACAATGTTTGTTTTTCAATAGTTTCAAATGCATTAGCGAAATTATTTAAGTTCTGTAATTAACCTCCAACTATAACTAATTTTAAGTTAATAATTATTTAAACTGTAAAGATATGTCTGCTACTGTTGCTCGTTCTCATGGCGGTGATGGAGCGGGTGATCCTCCTCCAGATCCCACGCGAGTTCCTTCTTCTTGTGAGACAGATAATATACTATAATTAGTATATCTTTTATCAATAAATGACAAATTGTTATTATTTTATTCAATTTAATTTTATTGTTTAATTAACATATGTAGCGGCTGCCGCAAAAAGAAGAGGTCGATCTCGATCCAAAAATTTGCAGTAGCTCATCAGCGACAATAAAGGTCTGTTGGCTCTACAATTTAATCTGAAGGAGGGAACCTACAAAGCAGTTGATGATTTTGGGACATTGTTCACGAGACTTATTGGTAACCTTATTGGTTACCATGTCTCGTTATATTATGACTCGTGACAAAGTGTTCCGGATGAGCACAAAATAGGATTGATGCAAAAGCTTGAGGTAAATTTATCAACTAATTCACATGTAATGTTTTCTTTTATAATTTAAAAAATCTAGCCATTATTTTAAGGAATTTTTCATTCTTCCCTGAGCTCTCCCTGAGTGACATCTGATAGAGACTGGGATTGAGCGAGAGTTTCAGGATTGCTACAAGGATAGAAAATGTCGCAAGAAAAGATACTTCGATGAACATGGAGGGTATGATGAAATTAAGATAGCTAGAAAGAATCCACCAGAGGACATGGACAACGAGAGTTGGCATATGTTGGTTGACCTTTTCACCATCCACAGTTCATGGCACGCTCAAAGGAAAATGTTGCCAACAGAACAAAACAGAAGTATCCAAGTCTCCATGGATCGACTTCTTATGCTTCTGCTCGATTTAAGAAGGTAAATAAAAATATATAGATAAATTGAAATATTTTAAGTTATCACAATAATAATTTTAATATTTAACTAAGATTTTGTTAAATTTAGTTTTCTAAATATGAATCTTCAGACTAAGGATTTGCCCATCATTATCGATACGTTCCATGACATGCACAATGATCTGACACGTGGATGGGTAAACACGAATGCTAAGGATGCATATGTAAGTAATTTTCTAAGTTTTGTATATATGTATATTATTCAATTATATTATGTATTAATTGTCTTGTTTCTAAACTTTAGGATGCCTTGTAGTAAGAAGTCTAGACACAATCCCAATCCCAATCTCAATCTTCAGCAGGAAGTGCCACTGTCAATGAGACATAAGTTGTAACGCACCACGTCACTATGGCTGCTTCTTGGAATGACGACTGGCCCTACAAACCAACATGAGTCTTTCCAGCGTGCTTTGTCCTCACTCGCACGCTTCCTGGGAAAACTTCCCAGGAGGTCACCCTTCATCAGATTGCTCCAGGTCAAGCACGCTTAACTTTGGAGTTCTTAAGTGATGGGCTACCGAAAAGAATATGCATCTTGTTAGCATAGGCAATACCCATCAATTCTTTTAAACCCTCTTCACCTATGTAGTCCCATACCTATACATTCTTAGAATCATCACACTTGACCTTCCCGAGGTGGTGTGGGATCGCATATCTTTACTCGGTCTTTCCCCTCACGGATCACGTGATTCTAACTGTCACACAAGTTGTCTCAAAGGTACATGGTCAACGTCGTGGCCACAACCGAGGTATTGGACGCAAGTTGAAGGGCACTAGTACCTTTGCCTCAGATGCCACCAGATCCTCTTCACAATCAGATGCATCACCATTTTCGTCCACCACAATCGGCCCTCCAACGGTACCACCCGAGGCTTTCCATTCAATGGTTCAACACTTCAGTCAAGCCATTATGACCCAGAACAACAACTTCTAGCAAATGCAACAATTTTTGCAAGCAACAAATCCAAACATCCAAGCTCCACAATTTCAGCCTTTCAACTTGGACAAGAATATGATACAGTCCATGATGGCAAACTTTCAACCACAACAACCACAGCAGCCACAACCACCACAGCCCGAAAATAATGACTTTGGAATTGATTTTGATGACATTTCATTTTATTATAATATTATTTTGAACTTATTGATATTTTGTGTTGTATTTTTTATTTTGGAGACAATACTACTTATGTTTTGTTATTTAATTTTTTGGAGACTATGGATATTGTTAAATTGGATTTATTATTTATTTAATAAATTGGTTTTATTATTTAATCAAATAAATTGTTTTACTTTTTAATTAATATTTAATATTTTATTAAATAAATTTTAATCAATATAATATATTAATTTAAAAAAAAAAATTATATACCTATAGCGAAGACATGTCGTCGCTGTAGGGTGCCCGCTGAACACGAAAATATGAGATTACGTGACACTACAGCGACGACATGTCGTCGCTGTAGGTATATAAACCCACACACTCTTCAGTGACGATATGTCGTCGTTGTAGATGGGGTGGTCGAATGACCTACAACGAGGACATGTGGTCGCTGTAGGAGTTTTTGAAATTCAAATTTTCAAAATTTGTAACCACACACAGCGATGACATGTTGTCGCAATATCCTAGTCCAACCGAAAAAGTGATTTCCTACTGCAACGAATGTGTTTTGTCGTCGTTGTAGGTCGCTACATATATGGACCTACAACGACGCCGTTTTGGCGACGACAAAAGTCGTCGCTGTTTATCAAGTTTTTCAGAAACTAGAATTATCAAAGAGAAGGGAGCTTAGAAAGTAATAAATAAAAATTATCGCACAAGGAGTTTTACGTGGTTGGAGCGTTAAAGAGCCTTAGTCCACGAACAATTGTATTATAGCTTTTTAGGAGCTTAAGTAATGAACTCTCTGAATTGGAGCAGAGTGTATGCTCCAAAGAATTCGATCCCTTTCCCTAGTGCACCACTGTTCATATTTATAGGCAAGTGAGTGCACTGGGCTTGGGCCGGACTAATCCGGGCCCAATAAGGGTATAAATATTATTTTCTCTCTGATGGAGGCTTAATACAAAGGATTGTAATATATAAAGTACATTAACTAAGGCCCATTGGGCCAGCCTAAGCGTAACCACACTATAATACTCACGACAGAATGCTACTCCAGTCTGGGTGTCGTGGGCTTCGAGGGAGATTCAGGGGACAAGATCAGTCAGAGTAGTGGCAGTACAGTTCTGAACTGATGGCGTACATTCCCGATGTAACCTCTTCTGCAGGTTAACTATGGGGACATAGCTCCACACTTCTTGGGATAATGTCAGTATCGAGGTTACTTTATCACGCCAACCTGGCCACCCGGTCCAGGTCCGTTTACCAACATCCCTATTCCTTTACCAGGGTCCCGGTTTGTTTACCAGGAGGCACCGGACCGACGCGATCTCGGGAGTATGCAACACACCAAGGCGATGGTCCTGACTTCTATTCCAGGATGCCCTTTGGGCTTTACCGAGACTTAGGCCATCTTCGTCTACTGGGCCTGATCTGGGCTTTAAGTCCCTGCAGGGCGGCCCATAAACTCAGAGTGTGGATCCATACACTTGGGGAGAAACGGGGATAACATTTACCCCCCAAGCCTTCATCTGTGCTTGCGCGGTGGAGGGTTGTTGCCTTCCCGGATCAGTTCTATACGTCTCGGTTTATTTCCAAGGCAACGGGTCCACTGCCGTGGGGAATTTCTTGCCGAAAGCTTATGGAGTGAGCTCCTGTATCAGTGTCCCTGATCGAATCCTAGAAGCCCGGTCTGTTTACTAGGATCCAGGTTTGTTTACTAGAGCCCCGATTCATTCACTTCAGGGCCATTTAGATGCCTCCTATTCTTTCGGCTTCATCATGATGTGCATACGTGTCCTCTTGTCATTGGCGTGTTGATGGCACTCAAATTTGATAGGTCAGAAAACATTCTATTGGTTACTGTGTTGGCAATCATACGTCAGCGTGGCTTCCGAAGCGTCCCATCCGCATGAACGACCTTTTTAATATCTCTACGTCAAAGAGGATCGTTGGATGGGATGACCCTTGAGATGCTCTTCTTGTGGGTCGACTGATCAGGGAGGCGCGGATCATACCTTTGGGTTACCGTGACCCGGTACTCGAGTAGGCTAATTAATGTCCCTGCACGATCCAGGACTGTCCGATGGGTGGGATCGCGCTGAACTATTAGATCAAAAACAACCTTTCGGTTCTTATAAATACCCTTAGACTTTCATTTAAAATCTTTACACTCTCATAATGAAATCGCCCAAGGGACCTTTTATGTCCGAGCTCGCCGACGACATTCATCGTCAGCTACTTCGCCTTTGTCGTCATTTATTTCCAACTTGTCTGATCTCTGAACCCTCGCCTGAATGGACAACCTCAGGCTGCCCACTAGACGAACTCTTGTGCCGCCTTCACTTGTTCAAGACTGTGATTTTTCCGTCACTGTCGCCGAAAATATGCCATTATTCACGACAAGCTCTTTCTAGTAAGCTTTCCTAACTTTTTGCTTTTGTTTCCTTGCGTTTATTATATCGTCATATTGCTTTTACAACTATAAGGTTGCAAGAGCATGTGCCTCCGTTTAGGGTGGTTCTGGGTGCATTAGAGTAGGAGAGGAAAAAAAAAGTTGTCTGGGTTGTCCCGAATCTCCTCAGGTTCGGGCTGTCCCTGGACAAGCGGTAATAGGCCGGCTTAGAAAAACTTTAGCAAGAACCCTTCCTATTTGTTCTTGATCAGGGTTTTGTGGATCCTTGGTGATCCCGGATCTGATCCGGAGGGGACTCTTCCAAGAAGTTCGTAGGAGAGCCCCCATACCTTAACCAACCTTTTTGGGTTTTGGTACTGACTGCTTGGTTTGTTTTGCTTCCTTTTATTCTCAGATCATCAGCTCTGAATTACGTCGTCACCCTCCATTCAGAAGAACATGTTCAAACAACCCCTTTCACATTGTTACGACATAAGGCTCCAAGTGGCAACAGATGGGAGATGGATGAGCTGAAGAACCTATTCCAAAACTATCGGATGTTGTACGCCCTAGAGAAACATTTGGGCGTGGAATCGACTCCCAGACTATTGTACAACCGCCTAGCCAGAAAAGAAGAGAAAGCCCACATCGCCGTGGGCGAACTTGGGGTCTGGAGCGTGGGCCACTCTCCTGCTTCACGATTACTTTGTGCAATTCCTCAAGTTCGTGGGGATTGCACCTTTCCAGCTCTTGCCTCAAGCTTATCATTTGCTTTCGGGATGGGGCATTTTCTGCGTGGTGAAGGAAATCCCGGACCCGACTCCCGCAGAGGTGTTGTACTTCTATAAGCTAGAGCCACAACTTAATGCCAAGGACAAGACCCTAGATGGCTTCTACAGATTGAAGCCTTGTGGCAACTACGCTGCCCCCACCAGCTCATGGAAGCCCCCCGGATGTCAGACACTATTGGTTCATGAATCCGGGTTTCTATTGGATAAGAACCCCACACTGACGTTGGACTTCCAGCGAGTGGGTAAGTAGCTTCTCATTTCCTAGTTTAATTATGTTTTTCAAATTTTGATTACCCACTTTCAACTCACTGCCTTGGATGACAGGACCCTATGCCCAGACTCCCCTCACTCAGTTGATCCTTGACCGGAGGAAGTTCTACTCCACGCTAAACGCGGAGGACCTGGACGTAGGGGGCTACGTTAACACCGAAAACCTTCAAGTAGTCGGGATACTGGCAGCCAACCAGACAATCGTGGCCCCTAGCCTCCGGGGGATACAATGCGAGAAAAATCCAGCCTTGAGGGAGGAACTGGCCCTCGAACATATCAAGGTCGTGGAAGACGCGACCCGGGTAGACGGGGTCAAACGGAAGAGGGAACAAGATCAACAAAAGGAGAAGGCCACCTCCGAGGAGCTGGAAGCTCTTTTCGACGAGGCTCAACCGAACACAGGGTCTCCCGGTGCTAGTGTATCAGGGCAAGGTAATTCACATTTGCTTCTGACTTATGCTCCCTGTTTTGGGGACTTAGTTAGGGATAGACTAGTTTATCGAGGTCCTCTGTTCGGGGCAGATGGAGAAATGAGACCTTCATCCCCCATCACTATAGACCCAGAGACTCTCATGTACTCGTCCGGGTTCCTTCAATATGGGAACTTCCTGGAACCAGATGACATGGGAGACCGAGTTCATTCCTTTGCTTTAGGAGAATTGATTCGAGTCCGAGTTCTAGATAAGGATTCGTCCCGGAGGACTTTTAGCTTAGTTTTTACTTTCACTTATCCTGATTCGTATATTTTGCAAACTTTCTTTTTGTTTATCCATTTCAGAAGAATTTGACATGTCTAACCCACTAGAAAAGATGAAGAAAGCCCTTGAGGCCCGGGCTGCCAAGGCCAGGGCTTCAGCTAAGAAAGCTGCCAAGGGTGTGCCCAAGCCGAAGGTCCTGGACGCGATTTTTGGGGGTTCGGTGCCGGAGCCAAACCCAGTCAGGGAGGCCCCAATCGTGCTCCCCACTTCGACAGTCCACGCTGAAACCGTACCACCTCTCCCCGCCCGACCTCCGGTAATCGATCTGGAGCAGGAACCTCTGACGAGTCAGGGATCCAAGAAGAAAGTTGCGGACTCGGTTGCGGGTGAGTCTGCGAAGGGGGCGAAGAGGGCCAAAACCAAAGACTCTTCCTTGGCCAAGGATTCTTCCAGGGAAAGCCAATTTGCCACCCGGGATCTTCCAGAAGCACCTGTGCTTCCCATCAATTCGGCCCTACCCGAGAAGGGAGAGATGATCTTGTGGGAGGAGCAATCCAAGATGGTGTCCTAGACATGAGAAAATGGTCGGGGGAAGAGGGAGGAAGTTTACCAGGCCTTGACGATTCGTCGCAAGGTCAAGTTCTCCGAGCGTCCGGCAGCCTTCAGCGTTCCCCAACCGATTGTGGATCGGCTTGTTGCTGAGACTGAGTTTAATCCCAAACTGGGGCAGGACATAGCTTCATTTGCCGCAGACTTGTTGGAGCAGGTTGGGGCTACTCTGTCCAACCTCCAGCTGAAACGGTACGCCACCATAGCCAACCAGGACGCTTTATTCATCTCCTAGGATATCCGTCATCAGGCCACCGCTGTAAGTTATCCGTTTACATCTCCTTTTGATTTTCGTATTTTTAGTTCTATATATTTTTTCTAACTTCAATTTATTCCAGGACGCTTTATTGGCCCATCGAAACACCGACTTGGTGGCCGAGATGGCGATGAAACTGGAGACGGGCCAGTTGGAGCTAGAGGCAGCTGTGAACTAGCGGGAAGCCGCTAAAGAATCCTTGGGCAAGGAGGTGGCTAAGTCCAAAGCGGACCGCGAAGAGGTTGCTCGGATCAGATTCTAACTTGAAATGATTTCATACCGGAGAGAAGTCGAGAATAGAAAACTGGTGGCTAGTTTGGAGGTGGAGCTCCTCCATGTTAAGGCTCTCCTGGAGGCGGTCGAAGCCCAGTCTAACCAGGATCGGGAGAGGATCACCGGTCTTGAGTCTCGGATCCAAGCATTGGATGATCTGCTTCAGCTGGAGGTGAAGATGCACGGGGAGACCCGTCAAGAGAAAGAGCAAGCAGACGCCTTGCTGGAGGCTACCTTCGACGAGGCCATCTATATGGCTTGGCTCCAGGACAAGAACATGAACCTCCTTCTTTACCCTGACCCTGCCGCGAAAAGAGCCGAGTTTGAGGCCAAGGAGAAAGCTGATGCGGAACCCTTGGACGAGGAAGAGGCAGGTGGGGCCAACCTGGAGGCATCAGGACATGGGGAGGCCTAAGCCCGGGTCTTTTGCTTTGTGTTGTTCTTGCTCCTTTTTTTATTTCTTTTTGTAACCCTTTTATGGATGCAGGTGCGTCCAAGACAATTTATATTTATATATATATATATCTAATTTTCCTTTGGCAAAAGCTTTCCCGTTATATGAGAGAGTCAAGTATTCGGTTCTGGTTCCAACGGCAAGGACCGTTGTAAGACTAGATTTCAATTATAGTTTTTTTGTTTCTTTTAACTCACTTTACTCATACTGCCCAGGTTCCAATGGCCTGGGTCACTAGGGTGTTAGTAATTACTACCAAGTTTATTTGTCCTGATTTTGGTGTTCAGGTTCCAACGGCCTGGGCCATTAGGGACTAATTGACCATTCAAATCCGGGATGGGACTTGGCTTTGTGCCTTGCGTCCTATCCAGTTCATACCCCCCGGACCGAATTGGTCCGGGTTGGGACCAGGCGTTGGCCTTGCGTCCTTTCGGGTTTGGGACTAGGCGTTAACCTTGCGTTCTTTTGGGTTTGTACCTCCCAGACCTTGTCGGTCCGGGTTGGGACAAGACGTTAGCCTTGCATCCTTTTGTTAGGAGTTAAGTTTCCATTGCCATCCGTTTGTACGGTCCAAACAAAGAGCATTTAGCTTCCTATTTTGTTTTTGTTCCCGGACTTGTTCGTAGGAATGAATATACCCCCCCGCCCCCCAAGTGAGCGATGACTAGTCTTGGGTCACTTGTTTATGGAGACGGACGAGAACTTTCATTGTTTCACAATATTTCTATATGATGTTTTGTACACATCATTTTTATTATTCAAGAGATCGCCTTGGGGCGTACATTGTTTACAAGGAAAATTAAAAGCCAAAACATGCTCTCCTAATTACTAATAGTACTTACGGAGATGTTCCGCGTTCCAGACCCTTGGGACTTCGGTTCCGTGGAGTAAGGTCTAAAGACTCCTGGAGTAAGGCGTCCTCTTCAATGTTCCCAGAGCATTCCACGATGAAGTCGGCCAGGGCCTGCCCCTTGATTGATATTCTAGGGACATACGCAATGTCGAACTAACTCAGTTCCATGGCCCACTTCAAGAGCCTTCCCGATGATTTGGGTTTTTGCAACACTTGTCGCAAGGGATGGTTGGTCAGTACTATTATGGAATGGGCCTGAAAATATGGCCTAAGCTTCCGGGACGCGATTAGTAGGCAAAATGTCAACTTTTCGATTAGTGGGTTTCGTGATTCCGCACCTAATAACCTTTTGCTTACGTAATAGACCGGGAGTTGGGCCTTCCCTTCTTTCGGTACTAGTGCGGCACTGATGGCACATTCGGTCACGGCCAATTCGAGGTACAACGGTTCTCCCTCCACCAGTTTCGCTAATATTGGTGATTGGGCTAGATGTTCTTTTAGTCTTTAGAAAGCCTCTTCGCATTCAGCCGACCATTCGAACCTTTAGCTTCCTCGAAGGACATTGAAGAATGGGACGCACTTGTCCGTGGCCTTTGAGACAAAACGGCTCAAGACGACTATCTGCCCATTTAGGCTCTGAACATCTTTGTGCTTTCGTGGCGAGGGCATGTCAATCAGTGCTTTGATTTTTTCCGGGTTGGCCTCTATTCCCCGGTAACTATGAATCCCGGGAACTTCCCGGATGCCACGCCAAAGGTGCATTTTTTGGGATTCAACTTCATCCCATACCTTCGAATGATCATGAGGGCTTCAGCCAAGTCATCAGCGTGTCCTCCGGAGGTCTTGACTTGACCAGCATGTCGTCGATGTAGACCTCCATGTTCCTTCCTAGCTTGGCTTGGAACATTCTGTTGACAAGCCGCTGATACATGGCTCCGACGTTTTTGAGTTCAAGAGGCATGACAATGTAGCAGTGCACCCCCTTTTCAGTTTGGAAGCTGGTATGTTCCTGGTCAGTTACATGCATAGAGATCTGGTTGTAGCCTAAGTAGGCATCCATGAAGCTCAAGATCTCGTAGCCGGATGTAGCGTCCACCATCTGGTCATTCTGGGGGAGCGGGAAACAATCTTTAGGGCAAGCTTTGTTGAGATCTGTGAAGTCGATGCACGTTCTCCAAGTCCCATTCGGCTTAGGCACCAGCACTGGATTGGCTAGCCTCACAAGATATAACGCTTCTCGGATGAAGTTGATCGAGTATAACTTTTCAACTTCCAGTTTGAGAGCTTCCACCCTTTCCACCCCTAGGGGTCTCCGTTTCTGTCGGACTGGGGTCGCATCCTTGTTGATATTCAAGGCATGACAGATGATATCGCGGTCGATCCCGGTCATATCCGAATGAGACTAGGCCAGGACATCCTGGTTCTCTTTCACCCGGGCGACAATGGCGGCCCGAACCTTTGCATTCAGGTTCTTCCCGACTTGTATTACCTTGGTCGGGTCGGTGTTGCTGATGCATAACTCTTCAATTTGCTCCATGGGCTCCAGTGCGCAGTCCTCCCCTATTCGCGGGTCCAACTCGTCTTCCTCCCGGACCATCCGTCTCGCCGGGGTAGGAGGCGGGACCGGATCGACGTTTTCCTCCTCAAGAGGTTCTTCATGGACTGTATAAATGGGTCGGGGAGACACGGGTAACACTTCTGGGCACTCTTTTGGTCTCCCCAGACTGTTCCTACTCCTTCGTTGTCGTAGGGGAACTTCATGGAGAGGTGGCGGATGGAAGTGATTGCCCCAAAGTTGACCAGTGCGGGCCGACCGAAGATGATGTTGTACGCGGTGGGGCAGTCAACCTCTACGAATGTAAAAAATTTGAACGAGCCTTGGATCTCGGTCCCCAGTGTTACGGGCAACTGGATTTTTCCCATCGGGAGTATCGAATCTCCATTGAACCCGTAGATCTGGGTTGGGCATGAGGCCAGATCTGCCTCAATCAAGCCAATCGCGACGAAGGCTGGCTTGAACAAAATGTTGACGGAGCTTCCGTCGTCCACCAATACTTGGGACACCATCTTGTTAGCTATTTGGGCATCAATGACCAGAGGATCATGATGTGGGAAATGGACATTGCAGGCGTCATCTTCTGTTAAGGTGATGGGGAGGTTCATCAACTTCGAGCGTTGAGCCAGTGGTTGGACCAAGGCGCATACCTCTTGGTCGTGGTCAAGCTCACTGAGGTAGTGCTTTTGATCATTCCGAGATGGTCCTCCCAGATGGGGCCCGCCCGAGATGGTGGCTACGTGATCATCTACTCAAGGGGGCGTGGTCCTGGAAGGGTAGGGCATTCTAGGTCTGGGCGCTTTCACAGTACGGCCCCCCTGAGGGACTTGTGCTCCGAGGCCCGTCGCGTATCCTCCCTGGGGAGGTGGGTACACTCTAGGTGCACCGGAACACCGTCAGGCATCCTGACCCACTGGTGGAGATGTCCCAGCTTGATCAAATTCTCGATTTCGTCCTTCAGTTGCGGACATTTTTTGGTTGTGTGGCCCACATCCTTATGGTACGCGCACCTTTTGCTGGTATCCCTTCAATTCTTTCCCCTTTTGAACATGGGGTCGGGCTTCCGGTAATGAATCGTCCTTTCTACGGCCAGGTATATATTTTCCTTGGTATCCACTAAATTGGTATATTCTGAATATCGGGGCTCGTGGCCCCTCTTGCCCTTCTTAGAGGGCTCAGACCAGTTTAGTCCTTTCCTAAATCTCTTTCCCCGGGAGGGGTTCACACTTGCCTCAGTCCCCCCCATCTGGGATGGCTGGGCCCCACTGGGAGCAGCACTGTATCTGACTAGCGCCACCCCGTACCCGGGCAAGGGGGTAAACTGGGCCAGGGCGTATCCAGAAGATGCACGACCGTAGACCATAGGCGTGACAAAAGTCATTCCAAGCGTACCTTCCGATCATGGCGCTATTGGGGTCGTTAGGTACTGCGGGGTCAGATACTGCATCCCGTACCCCGGAACGGTTTGGGCACTTGGCTGGGGAGCCGACTGCCATCCGAATGCTTGGATTCGGGCCTCCTCCAAGTTGATAAAGCCTTGTGCCCTCCTTATGAATTCTTCGAGGGTGGCCGCCTTACTGCGCTGCATGTCGTCCTAGAGGGGAGACCCAGCCCGGATCCCGGATTGTAGGGCCACCAGGCGCTGCCCATCGTCCACCTTGGTTTTTTAGGCTTCCTCTATGAAACGCTGGATATAGGCCCTTAGAGTCTCCGCGGGAAGCTGTTTAATGTTAGCGAGGGCGCTAATTTGCAAATCCATCCTCATGGCGGCCACAAATTGTTTGCAGAATGTCGACTGTAGTCTGGACCAGGACTGGATGGATCCCGGCTTGAGCCTCTTCCACCATTCCTCCGCAAGTCCATCTAAAGTAATAAAAAATCAGAGGCACTTGCCGTTGTCGCAGACGTGGGCTACGGTCATTAACCGCTTGTAGCGCGATAGATGGTCTCTGGGGTCAGTGTTCCCAGTGTAGGAGGGTAGATTCGACATTTTCAATCCTTTGGGGACCACCACATCCAGGATGTGTTTGGCGCAAGGTTCCTTTTCCTCTTCTTCGAAGTCAGAATCTCCTCCCTCCTGCTTGCGGACCAGGCGATCCGTGACCTTTTCTAATGCGGCCAGTTGTTCCATGAACTGTCTGGCCGTACTATCATCTAGGGGAACCCTCTCGTTCCTTCTGTCGTTGAGATTATTTAGCAAATCGCCTCCTCGGGGGCAGATCTTTTCCTTGCGGGCCCGCTCCTTTCGAGTGTTCAGCCCGTCGCCCAGGTCTACCCAGGACGTGTCGTCCCCTGAGCTAAGGGCGTTTGGCTTGTCATCATGTTGGCGTCCTCGGTGATCTTTATTCATAGAGGCGGTTGGGCGGAAAAGTCATTTCCGTCTAGTCTGCCTAGGGGTAGCCTGAGGCTTGGTACCCTGCGAGCGCATCCCTTGCGGATTGATCGAGTGATCTTGTCCTGGGATGAGACGCACCTTCTCTCTCCTAGGGAGCGGCCAAGGGTTGAACCCTGTTCTCTGGACTGGAGGAGTTTTCCTCTGCGGGTTTTCTTTTCCCTCAGAGTTGGCCGCTTTGGCCTTCCCTTTCTCTTGAGTCGGGTTAGGCGGGTCCTGTTCGGGATCTTGTCCCGGGGGAGGAATCGGCCTCGCATTTTCGCGCACGTTATTCCTAGCCTGCGGGGCAGGCGGTTGTGTTCCTGGAGACGAAACAATTGGAGAACTGGCCGCCAACCCTTGGGCGGAAATGAAAGCTTGCAAGGCTAGGAGGGATTCTTGCATCCGTCGAGTGGCTTCTTTTTGTTCAGCAATCCTGGCCTCTTGGTCCAGGACTTGTTGTCTTAGTTTTGTCACCTCCGGGTCCACCTGGTCGGGGTCTACTTCTTCTGGGATCGCTGGATCCTCAGCTTCGAGATCATGGTATTCCCCCTCATTTCTCTCCTTTTCCTCGTAGTAATCTTCCTCAAAATCGGCCCCACCCTCATAGTTCTGTGACTCGTCAGGCTGGGGCATCTGATAAGGTGCGTCCTCAGGTTGGTTCTGAGGAAGAGGTTGACTGGGCAGTGGCTCTCCATTGCCTTGTTCTTGGTTAGTAGGGTCGAAAGTGGCGTGTCTTGTGGTTACCATTATTGCAGATGTTTAAGATCAACTCAAGCTTTCTTCAGCTCTCAATGAAAGCACAGAAATGTTTACTGAGTTTTTCAGACACTAGAATTATCAAAGAGAAGGGAGCTTAGAAAGTAATAAATAAAGATTATCACACAAGGAGTTTTACGTGGTTGGGGCGTTAAAGAGCCTTAGTCCACGAGTCAATTGTATTATAACTTTTTAGGAGCTTAAGTAATGAACTCTCTGAATTTGAGCAGAGTGTATGCTCCAAAGAATTTGATCCCTTTCCCTAGTGCACCACTGTTCATATTTATAGGCAAGTTAGTGCACTAGGCTTGGGCCGGACTAATCTGGGCCCAATAAGGGTATAAATATTATTTTCTCTCTGATGAAGGTTTAATACAAAGGATTGTAATATATAAAGTAAATTAACCAAGGCCCATTGGGCCAGCCCAAGCATAACCACACTATAAGACTCACGACAGAATGCTGCTCCAGTCTGGGTGTCGTGGGCTTCGAGGGAGATTCGGGGGACAGGATTTGTCAGAGTAATGGCTGAACAGTTTTGAACCTACGACGTACATTCCCGATGTAACCTCTTCTGCAGGTTAACTATGGGGACATAGCTCCACACTTCTTCAGATGATGTCAGTATCGGGGATACTTTATCACGCCAACCTGGCCACCTGGTCCAGGTCCGTTTACCAACATCCCTCTTCATTTACCAGGGTCCTGGTTCGTTTACCAAGACCCGGGTTCATCCACAGCTGTCCTGGTCTAATCTCAGACTTGGGAGCCACAACCTCTTCATTGCAATCCGGGAGGCACCAGACCGACGCGGTTCCGGGAGTATGCAACATGCCAGGGCGATGGTCCTGGCTTCTATTCTGGGATGCCCTTTGGGCTTTACCGAGACTTGGGCCATCAATGTTCATTCCATTTTCATCTACTGGGCCTGATCTGGGCTTTAAGTACTTGCAGGGCGGCCCATAAACTCAAAGTGTGGATCAGTACACTTGGGGAGATACAGGGATAACAGTCGCTATAGAGTCTTTTTATTGTAATGTGTATTAAATAAGTAGAACACTTTGTTTCGATTAAATTTGGTATTGTATTAATTATTACAATAATTTTTCTTAATACAATATCTACATAAAAAATAGTATGTGTTAGCATGTATTGTAATATTTTGAAATTAGATTTTATAATGGTAAGGTCCGGGTTGAGGTTGAGGTCGAGGTCAGGGGTCATGGTCAAGGTCAGGGTCAGGGTCAGTGCCAGAGCCAGGGTTGGGCTCGGGGTCAAGGTCAAGGTGTCGAGGGTCGAGGTCGGGGTCTGGGGGTCGGTATAGTGGTCAAAACTGGGGGTTGGGGTTGGGGCCAGGGGTCGTGGGCTGGGATCGGGGGCTCGGGGTCGGGATATGTGTCAGAGTCGGGGTAGGGTTTTGCGTTGGGGTTGGGGTTGGCGATTGGGGTCAAGGTTCGCTTCCAGTACTGCTGTGGTCAGGTTGTGGTTGGGGTCCGGTGCGAGGGTTGGGGTCGCTATCGGGACTGGGTTCCGGGGTCGAGATTGGGGTAGTACCGTATATGATATCGTTTGAAAATATTTGTTTTTTTAGTTTTAATTAATACAATACAATTGCTTACCAACCATAATATAATTTAATGCAACATTTTAATACAAGTGAATATCAAACACAATGTTGTATAAAAAAAATACTATATAATATACTACAATAGGATGTACCAAATGTGACCCTAAGGATAGCTATCATTCCTTTTTTGCTCCCTCCTATATTTTAGATAAAGAGCTAATTGAGCTCTTCTGTTTGAGATTCTCTAAAGCTATTTCTCGAGCAAATATACTACTGTATTATTAATCGGAATATAATTGCAATGTGTAACAGTATTTAACATTAACGTTTGCTACCGGCCTCTTTTAATTATATAACAAAATTATAAACGAAAAAAAACATTAAAACAAAGAATTTCCTATCATACACATACTTTTTGTATATAAAGTTATATACATATATAATTATCCAAAATAAAATTTTAATTACAATCATAAAACCTAATTTGGCATTTCAGAGTAACTATCAATATTTATATATCTAATCACACTAATTAAATTTTTAGACAAAATAAGTGACATGTGATGTTTATAACCATGTGGTTATTTGAAAAAAAAACATATCATACCTCGTACGGTCCACGAACCGAAGTCTTATTTTCCAATCTTATAACTATTAATTTTTTTACAAATTGTTACAGCATATAAATGTGTGGATTAAATGAATATATGAGTTAATAAATTTAAAGAAATAACTGATTTGTATAGGGAAATTTTATGTTATATGCATGACATCGAATTTTTTTAATTTTTAACAGAAGTTACTATCTCAAATATATGACAATTTAAATTTTTTAGACAAAAATACCCATAACATTCAAACACTCATTTTCTCTCTCTCAGTACGAACTCTCTCTCTCTAACATCTTTCATTCTCTCTCTCATTCTAATATTGTAGATTTCTAAAAAATACAAAAAAAAAAAAATCATCTGAAATAGATATTTGAGTGAAAAAATATGAACCTTAAAAGTTTTCGTCAAATTTCAGTACAGAGTATCAAAATTGCATCGAAAACGCATCGTTTTGGCAAAAAATCAAGTTTTCATGATTGCATCACAAAAGCATCAAAACACCATTGATTTTGCATCGAGAAAGCATTAATTTTGCATCGAAAAAATATCGTTTTTGCCAAAAAAACAAGTTTTCATGATTGCATCACAAAGCATAGAAGTGGTGATCTCGTCTTCGATTTCGCATCGAAAAAACATCGTTTTGCCCAAAAATCAAGTTTTATGATTGCATCGCAAGAGCATCGAAATTGCATCGAAAAAGCATCATTTTGGCCAAAATCAAGTTTTCATGATTGCATCGCAAGAGCATCGAAACACCATCGATTTTGCATCGATGTTGTTTCGATGCTCTTGCGATGCTATCATGAAAACTTGATTTTTTTTTTGCCAAAACGATGCATTTTCGATAAAAAATCGATGGTGTTTCGATGCAATCATGAAACTTGACTTTTGGCCAAAATGATGCTTTTTCAATGCAAAATCGAGGAAATTTCGATGCAAAATCGATAGTGTTTCGATGCTCTTGCGATGCAATCATGAAAACTTGTTTTTTGGCCAAAATAATGTTTTTTCGATGCGAAATCGATGCAATTTTGATGCTCTTGCAATGCAATCATTAAGCTTGATTTTTGGCCAAAATGATGCATTTTCAAAGCAATTTCGATGCTTTCCACTGAAATTTGACAAAAACTTTGGATGTTCATATTTTTTCACTCAAATGTCTATTTCAGATGATTTTTTTTTAAATTTGGTATTTTTTCGAGAGCTAAAAGCTTAGAATGAGAGAGAGAGAGTGAAAAAAATGAGAGATGTTAGAGAGAGAAAGTTCAGACTAAGAGAGAAATGTTAGGGGCACTACTACAAAAAGGGTTTTTTAGGACTAGCATTGCGAGTCCTAAAATTTTTTTTAGGACTCGCGGGGCACGAGTCCTCTATTTGAGAGCCTTAAAAACTAAGGTTTTTTAGAACTCACTGCGAGTCCTAAAAAACTGTTTTTAGGACTCGCAACGCAAGTCCTAAAAAATCTGGTTTAGTGCCTTTAATTAAGTTTTTAGGAATCGCATTGTGACTCCTAAAAGAATGTTTTTAGGACTCGCAATGCGAGTTCTAAAAAATCTAGTTGAGTGCCTTTAATTAAGTTTTTAGGATTCGCAAAAAAATCTGGTTGAGTGCCTTTAATTAAGTTTTTAGGACTCGCTTTGCGAGTCCTAAAAAATCTGGTTGAGTGCCTTTAAGTAACTTTTTAGGACTCGCGACGCTAGTCCTAAAAAATCGGGTTGAGTGCCTTTAAGTAATTTTTTAGGACTTGCGGGTAATTTTTTAGGACTCGCTTTGCATGACCTTAAAAGTAATTTTTTACAAAAAAAATACAGCTACAATTTTAATTTTGATTTAAAAATATATATCCATTTGAGTGTCGAATATCTATCAAAAGAAATTTGAAAAGAAAATACTAAAAAAATGGCAAAAAATTTTTACGAAATAAATTTAAAATTTCTAAACATGTATTGTAATTAGCTAGCTATAACATCTGTAATGACCCAACTATTCTAGACTCTTGGACCATTAACGAAACTATACATACAAATTCTTACTAAAACTTACATTTGCGAAAATACCATAATTTTATTAGAAAACTTATAGAAATAAGAGTTACTTACATAAATACCAAGAAGGATATGGGATCCCATTGTTTGAAAAACAAAACATAACATGATTTATAAAATAAAGGGATTACATAGTAAGTGCGGAAAATACATATAAAGACCATAAACAAATGACTACATCCTCGAAATCGAACTCTCGACTCCTTGACTCCATTCATCATCGATACACATTCTCTAAGCGTCCACGAATCTTACCGCCTCTAAAGCTATTTTCCTGCACATAAAACAAAAAGGAATGAGCCTAATGCCCAGCAAGGAAAATCTAATACATAGTCATAAACATAAATTTCATAAAAAACATAAAGACATAACATAACACTTATTACATACACATACTATAATGGCCATTATTACTTGGGGTCCCATAGACTAAACAAGTCATATGCCCATAATCTATTTGGGGTCTTGTTAGTCATATGGGTCATATGCCCAAGGCTACAAACATACATATCATAACATAAGAAACATAAGATAACATATAGAACATATAACATATGCATTTCTATCCTATTTTCCTTACCAAAGTTACCGGGATATGTGGACAGTGCTGGGACTTTGGAACACTCCTAATAATCATTATGAAAAAGAGTGAGTCTAATGAAGAAAAAGAGATGAAAAGGAATGGGAAGACTAAACCATTGAGAAACATACTTACCAAAACTTATGTGCTCAATAACTTAGATTTCCTAACCAAAATAAAGATTAAGGTTAGAGGCTGAGTAGAAGACTATGAGAACTTAAAAGAACAAATACAGAATTGAACTAGAGTTTTGGGTTACCTTAAGGACTTGTAAGACCAATCTACACCACAAACCGAAATACTATAGAACCTTACTTCCCAAAGTGTTTGATAAGCTTATGAGGATCAAGCTTATGATTTCCCCAACCCAGGTGTTTACACTCTCACACTCACTTAGCACTTGCAGCCTCTGAACTTAGAGCAAAAGATGAATAATGGCTGGGTACTAGGTCCTATTTATAGAGTTTAGGAATGAAAGGATCTTGATTTTACTTGAATAAAAATAATAGCTTTTTAGGTGAAAATAATTTGAATAATCGTTCAGCAGAGGCTGAAGACTCGTTCAAAAAGATGCTGGACTTATCAAGAGGTTGAATGGATGAATGGAAAAAGAATTCAAAAACTTTCAAAACATACTGAAGGAGGCGATATATCGCCCCCTGTAGGCGATATATCGCCTGGGCCAGTATGCCTGAGGCAGTCGTGCATCGTCTCGTGTTTTCCGTATCTACGTGCTGCGATATATCGCCCCCTATAGCTGCGATATATCGGCACACGCTGATTAATTAAACACGAAATTACACATTTTTAGCTAAGTTTGAATGGAGTAAACATCCTTGACTAAGCCCTCAACGTATTCAAAGATGTTGACTGACCCTATAGCATTCAAACTTTACTCCTTATTAAATTTAATCCTCAAAATACTTAATCCTTAATCACCCATTCATAACATATGCTTAAAATCCTATTGGTCCTTATCCAAACCTTATAGTATAATAAATATTATTCTTAATATCAGTCATATAATCAAACCTTAGGTTAACATTAATATTCTTAAACTATATGTTAAACTTAGAAAATCTATAAGTACTACTATGAGTGTCCAAATAACTCCCGGTCTGAACCAAAAATCCACAGTTACAAAGATAATACTATACATACTATAATACTACTAAATAATTAGCTAAGTAAAGTTCTTGGACTCTACAATTCTCCCCTACTAAAAAGAATTTCGTCCTCGAAATTTACTTACCAAATAATTTCGGATACCGGCCTTGCATGTCCTCTTCCAACTCCCACGTTGCCTCTTGTTCAGAACTATTACTCCATAGGACTTTGACTATAGGAAAGCTCTTGGACCATAACTGCTTCATCCCTCTATCTAGGATGCTAACCGGTCGTTCCTCGTAACTCAAGTCTTTCTGGAGCGCTATCGTATCGTACTTGAGGACGTGAGATGGGTCTGACACATAATTACGTAGCATCGAGATGTGGAAGACGTTGTGACTATCGGCTAATGCTAGCGGTAGGGCTAGTCTATATGCAACTGGTCCCACTTTGTCCAATATCTCAAAAGGACCTATGAATCGGGGACTAAGCATGCCTTTCTTCCCGAACCGCTTGACACCTTTCATAGGAGATATCTTAAGGAAGACTTGATCTCCAACTTGGAACTCCACATCGCGTCGCTTGGTATCCGCATAGCTTTTCTGACGGCTTTCTCCTAACTCGTCCCAGTGCAACGGTGATTGACACCTTCTTCCATATAGCAACTCATAAGGTGCCATCCCGATTGTTGACTGGTAGCTGTTGTTGTACGAGAACTCGATCAGTGGTAAGTACTTGTTCCACGATCCTCCGAAATCAAGCATACACACGCGTAGCATATCCTCTAAGATCTGAATCGTACGCTCGGACTGCCCATCTGTTTGAGGATGGAAAGCTGTACTAAGACTTAACTTAGTACCCATGGCTTGTTGTAAGCTTCTCCAAAATCTTGACGTAAACACCGATCCTCTATCTGACACTATCGTCTTGGGGATTCCATGCAATCGTACAATCTCTTGGATGTAGATGTCTGCATATTGGTTTGCCGTGTATGAAGTCTTAACAGGCAGGAAATGAGCCGACTTGGTTAGTCTATCTATTACTATCCAAGCGGAATCATGCTGCTTATTCATCTTTGGCAGACCCGTCACGAAATCCATGGCTATATCATCCCACTTCCATTCTGGCACGTTAACTGGTTGTAATAAGCCTGCAGGGCGCTGATGTTCCGCTTTCACTTGCTGGCATACCAGACACTTAGATACATACTCTGCTATGTCCTTCTTCATCCCTGGCCACCAATAGATTGCCTTGATGTCATGAGTCATCTTAGTAGACCCTGGATGAACTGAGTACGGGGTGCTGTGCGCTTCTTCTAAAATCGTCTTCTTAATACTTTGATCATTTGGCACGCATACCCGATCCTTGTATCTCAATAAGCCTTGGCTAGATATTGAGAAATCTGTCGTCTTGCCTTCTCTAACTGCATCCATGTGTGCTACTAGTGTGTCGTCATGTCCCTGACCAATTCGTATATCCTCTAACAAATTCGATTGGATAGACAAATTAGCCAGCTTGCCTACAACCACTTCTATTCTGGCACTGATAAGCTCCTACTGTAGCGACTTTTCTATTCCGGATAAGGCTGCTAAATTCCCATAGCTTTTCCTACTAAGCGCATCGGCAACCACGTTCACCTTTCCTGGGTGGTATAGGATTTCGCAGTCGTAATCCTTTACTAACTCCAACCACCTGCGCTGCCTCATGTTGAGCTCCTTCTGAGTAAAGAAGTACTTTAAACTTTTGTGGTCCGTATAAATCTCGCACCGTTCTCCGTAAAGATAATGGCGCCAGATTTTTAACGCAAAGACCACCGCTGCCAACTCCATATCGTGAGTTGGATAGCGCTGTTCGTACTCCTTTAACTGTCGTGAGGCGTAGGCTATCACCTTGTCGTTTTGCATCAACACGCATCCCAATCCTAGTTTTGATGCATCGCAGTAGACAACGAACTTATCGTTGGGTGTCGGTACACTGATTACTGGTGTCGAGCAAAGCTTATCCTTAAGCAACTGGAAGCTTTCCTCACACTTATCATTCTAGTTAAACTTTTGTTGCTTCCGGGTCAGGTTGGTAAGCGGAGTGGCTATCTTAGAAAAGCCCTCTACAAATTTCCTATAATAACCTGCTAGCCCTAAGAAGCTTCTTACTTCAGATGCGTCCTAATAAACCCATAACAAATAATTAATAATGGAATAAGTAAATAAAAATTTAATAGTCTTAAAAGAATTACCTGTGTCGCTCCATTGAAGATGACTAGCGACTTGGGCCAACGTATCAAACTCCCAATAGCTTGTTTGACTGTATAAATCTCACTGTTAGGGATCGGGTTAACAAGTAGAGCATCAGGTTGGTCAGCAAACTCAATTGCACCGCGGTAGTTTTCTCTTATGTTTTCTCCATGTATGTCTGAGCTACTAGTAACTAGAATGTATCCCCTACCAACGATGTTGGTGATAGAGCCTAATGCAAATTTGCATTCAATCATTTTATCCTGCACATATTTAGATATGTATAAATATGTTATACAAGTTCACAAATTTAGATTTTAAAAAGATAAAGCTATACCTGATTTGAGCCAGGAGTGGGGATAAACACAGGTGCCTCTTCTGGTTGTGGGGGCGGGGGTGCTAGAGGTTGATGTTGCGATTTCGGTGATGCCTGATGAGATGGTGTCACCTGATCTATAGGTGATCCATAGTTTGGCACTGACGCATGAGAAGATCCTCCAAAGCCATTATGTTATCCTTTCATCTGTTCCATAAATTGTCGCATCATTTCCTCTTGTCTTTTTATCATTTCCTGTTGTTGTTTCATTATTTCTTCTTGTTGACGGTATTTTTCTTCCATCATTGCAAATCGAGCCTCAACTGAGGAAGCCTCAAATTCCTTTCCCTTTTTCTTACTGGATAGTGGGGCTTTCCAGAATTGGCTAGGCGTTACACCGAGCCCAATACCCCTCACTCGCCCTCTGCTCTCAGGGGTGCCTATGCCATAGTAAGCACATCCTTAGACCCATTAGGTTCAAATTTTCCTTTACTCATGAGCTTATTATAGTGCTCCTGCAAAAAAAATATAGAAATATAGTTATTCTCATTAAAAATAAGTAATCCAATCATATAAAATGTAGTACACTTACTATGTTGCGAGCTACGCTTGTTGCCTCGGTACCAACCGGCTCACCCTTTTTGTTAGAATGTCCCACCAACCACAACTGTAACCTGTCGATTTAAGACACCTCGAGTCCAAATTTTTTTTGTTGCAGCCTTTCCAGTGCCAACAAATACCCACCTCGTGACATATGATGGTTGTGTTTATTTTTTTTTTGACGATCTTGATGTATTTTTCTTATTTTCTTCCAATCATCAGTCATGTGTGAAACACAGAACTCATCCCATTCTGTTTTAGTGATCAAGTGTGAGTAAACTCTTGGCATATTGAACGTCTTGATGGTCGGATTTGCATCAAGTACATCATAGATGCATACCTTTGTCAGATGGGATTTGAATGATCTCCATCGTTTTGCCGCCCTTGACATAATTTTTCTTTTTGCTTTATGGTCTATGCCAAATGTAGCCTATAATTGAAAACAATACATATCGTTAGTCTACATTAAAAATACAAACAACATATATTATAGTGATAGAGAAAATACCTTAATGATTTCCCAAAAAATTTCTTTGTCTGATTTAGGGACTTTATCCCAGCTCGCGTGTGTGATTGAAGTACACCTCTTGATAGTTGATCCGATCATTGATCCCAATTTTGATCTCATTGTACCAATCACTTGTCCATATTCATTGAACTTGATCGGTACCTTAACACCTTCACTTTGCATCTTGGCTATGTCGGGCATGGTACATAGTCCCCTAACAGATCTCACATGCACCATAGCATTGTCATCATTCTCCTCCTGACCAACATTATTTTAAAGTCCAGGAAGTGGACAATCATCATCAAGTCCAGGAAGTGGACAATCATCATCAAAACCTCCTGGATCAGCCATGGAAATATTTGAAAAGGAAACGATTATAAGTAATGTTAATAGACAATCGTCAATATGATAGGAAAATTAAATATAAAATGAACAAATCCAACCTTCAGAAGAAAAAAAAACAAGTCAACATTTATCACAGTATATGATCAACCCATACACCGTCACCAACAAAACGCAAACAAATATCATCGTCATCTACACCATCATCAATAGGGTATTCGGTAAGCTGTGGTTCGGGAATTGTGACAGGTTGTTGAAGGAGTGGTAAGTCATGTACATCATTCTCTTTGTCTCTCCAATCTATCGGTTGAGTAGGAATCACGACTGACCATTGCTTGTCTGATGGATCATTCACATAAAAAACTAGTTTGCCTTGTGTTGCCATTATGAAACGATCATTTTTGTGCCTAATTCGATTTAAATCAACTGAAGTAAAACCTAAATCATCAACCTTTACTCCCTTGTCACTTTTCACCCAATCACATAAGAAGACCGGCACTCTAGTTGTAGTATAATCTAATTTCCAAATTTCTTGGATTACTCCATAAAATGTCATATCACACTCTACATGATTTTTGTCCTTTGAACTAGAGATTTGCACAGTTTTTGCTACAATACAAACTCCACTATTATGTGTGGTTCTTACATTATCTCGTTCCAAAGTATTGAATTGAGTACCGTTGACGATGTGTGATGGGTACTTAAACACATTCAGAGAAGGACCACGGGAAATCCACTTAACTATGTCCGACACATGACACGACATGTGGGTCACTTCAATTGCAACCTTTGTTAAAAAAATGATATAATAATTAATGACATGTCATGCAATCAAAACAAAAGATTTAAAATTATTTACTCAAATCAATACCTTGTTCTCTAACCAAGTACTAAACGTACGATAGTGTTCATCTTGGATCCATTTTTGGTTCTTTGACTTAGATGGATATTTTTTCCGAAGCCAAACAAAATGATTCCTCCATAAATGTATGAAAAATTAGTATGAATCAATACAAATATCACAATAATGTTTTATGATATCATACTTTCTAAGATAACTTACTCGATGAAAGGTTGAATCTCATCAATGTTTTGCAATACAAGACAGTGTGCTTCATGTCTTTCATCTTGAGTTATTGAGCATATAACACCACCTTTTCCACCATAACCACCATTACTTTTATTTAATGTATATTGATCGCCCACGCTTGTCACACCATGCAAGTATTCTGAACAAAATTCAATGGCTTCTTCTGCAATATAGCATTCAACAATACATCCTTCGGGTCTACTTCTATTTCTAACATAACTCTTAAGAATCTTCATGTATCGCTCAAAGGGATACATCCATCTTAAATAAACAGGTCTGCGTAGTTTAATCTCTCTAACCAAATGGACTGTAAGATACACCATTATGTCAAAAAAAGAAGGTGGGAAGAATCGCTCTAAGTAACACAAGATTATAGCAATCTCCACTTATAAATTGTCTAACGTTGAAACGTCAATCGTCTTACAACATAAATACTTGAAAAACAAACACATCCGTGTGATTATTTCTCGAACCTTTCTAGGTAGCACACCACGAATAGCCACAGGTAGAATGTGTTGGAATAGGACATGACAATCATGAGATTTCATGCCGACCAAATTCAAATTCTTCATATCCACCAATGTTCTTATGTTTGAAGAATACCCTTCTGGAACTTTAATATTGTATAGACAATTGCAAAGTTCTTTTTTCTCATCCTTAGTGAGTGTGTAACAAGCTGCCGGTAAAAATGTTCTATTAGGGCCAGCTTTTGGATGTAGGTTTTTTCGCAAGCCCAATGCAGCCAAGTCTTTCCGAGCTTTAATATCGTCCTTAATTTTACTTGGAATATTTAACAAAGTTCCTATTAGACTATCACACACATTTTTCTCAATGTGCATGACATCTAAATTATGTCGCAAAAGTAACTTTTCTCAATATTCAAGCTCAAAGAAAATTTATTTTTTCTTCCAAGGACTTGTAGACTCATCCGCACTAGTCAAACTAACTTCAGTCTTATCCTTGCCAACACTCTTTCCACGACCCTTCTTCTTCTTAATTGGACAAACAATAGGTTTTCCTACCTTAAACTGAATTACAGATACTTTATTAATTACTTGATTCCCAGTCAAAGGAACTGGAGCCAAACCAAACTCTTGTTCACCATTGAATGCATTTTTCCAAGTTCTAAAATAATGTCTCCGGGGCAAGAATTTTCTATGTCCCATATAGCACACCTTGCAGGAATGTTTCAAATATTGAGAGAAAGTCTTCTCCTCACAAATAGGACAAGCTTTGTATCCTTTTACACTGTAACCAGATAAATTTCCATAAGCAGGGAAGTCGTTGATTGTCCATAACAACACCGCTCGAAGGGTAAATTCTTATTTTCGGTGTGCATCATAAGCCCTAACTCCTTCATTCCATAAAGTTTTCAAGTCATCAATTAGGGGAGCTAAGTAGACATCAATATCGTTACCAGGTTGTTTAGGTCCAGATATCAGCAAGGTCAGTAAGGTAAACTTCCTTTTCATACAAAGCCATGGCGGTAAATTATATATGACTAACATAACAGGCCAACAACTATACTTACTACTGAGAGAAGTATGAGGATTAATTCCATCCGTAGAAAGAGCTAGACGAATATTTCTAGGTTCATTGGCAAATGAAGGCCATTCAAAATCCACTGTCTTCCACGCTGGTGAGTCAGCAAGATGTCTAAGTCTACCGTCCTTTATTCTCTCATTTGCATGCCAAGTCAAATTCTTAGCATGATCAACATTTCGATAAAATCGAATTAAACGAGGAATGGGAGGAATATACCACAAAACTTTTGCTGGTACTCCTTCCTTAACTTCCTCTAAATTCCTTTTCTTTTGCCATCTGGACACACCACAAGTAGGACACGAATTCACATCTACAAGGCTATTCCGATATAATACGCAATCATTAGGACAAGCATGTATTTTTTCATATTGCAAGCCTATTGAGCACATAGTTTTCTTAGCCTCGTAAAATGATACGGGCATCTCGTTTTCTTCAGGCAGTAAATCTTTTAAAAAAACTAACAATTCCGTGAAACTCTTATCACTCCATCCATTTTTGGCTTTTATATTGTACAATCTAAGAAGGGCTGACAACTTTGAAAATTTAGTGCAACCAGAGTAAATCGGCTTTTCAGCGTCATTAAGAAGATTTTCAAACTTAACGGGATCTACTTTTGGTTCATAATATGCATCGTCAATCATTTCATCGAAATTATCCTCACGATCCAATTGCCTATAATTCCGATCATCATTCATCATAGGAGGGTCTGGAGTAACATGAAGCTCTTCACCATGCCAATACCATATTTTATAACTTTTGTCTATCCCGTGGAAATATAAGTGCTCTTTTATTATTGTGGCAGTCATCTTTTTCATATTTCCACACTTACTACAAGGACAACAAATATAGTTTGGATCTTTGGCATGATCCAAACTAAATTTAAGAAACTCATCGACCCCTTTTATATATTCTACTGACATCCTATCAGCTGACATCCATTCTTTGTCCATATTGCGCCTATTTGTTTTAATAAAAAATTAAAATTAAGAAAATAAAATAAAATAAACATACAAAACAAAACTAAGTACAAAAAAATCTATAGAAAATCGGGCAGCATATCCCCTAATTTACTAGCCTAGCCATCTATCACTATCAACACCAATATGTCAAACAAATCAAACAGCACACAGGTTTTCATCCATATATCACCGTAGCACACAAAATTCTCAGAACCTACTTCACTAAGACATGCAAGTTCTCAATCTTCCGTTATCATCACAGCACACAGAATTCCCAGAACCTACTTCACTACGGAAGAATATGTAAGATATTCAAACTCCACTAAAGTAGTACAGTTATCATTCGAAATTGTAAAATATTGAAATTTTTTAAAACTAAATCAAATGCAACATACCTCTTGCAATTAGCTACCAATCCAATGCTTTAAGACCAATCAAAATATTAACATATTCATTTTAATCAACATTACAAAAAAAGAAAAATGTCAGATGTTGACATGCTCTTTTAAAAAGGTTAAAATCAACACAACAAATATATGCATACATACTTGTATATTCTTTTACATGTCACACTTGTATCAACTATTATTTGTCTAATGAACACTTTAAGAGCTTTTTTTATTTAGAAATATTTTCAGTGTGTGTGTGTCTAATTATATTATATATTTAAGGCATGCAAAAAGTTGCTCGTTTGTTAATAATAATGGTTTGTGTTTATATGTATTGATTTCAACAATACTAGAAAGATGAATAAATGTAAGATACAAGTTACTTTAGCTTCATCATTATTCCACTTAAACTAAACAAAGCAAACACTTAAACAAATTTCCTTGATGTGATCAAATATAGATCCTTGATCTCTCTTCTCTTAGTATATATACTAATAATATCTCATAATATTACCTAATCAAATCCAAATCCAATTTTTTTTATTATGTTTTTACCATGGAATGCATGAAATCATCAAAATTTTGTGATAAATAGGATCCAAATCACAATGAGTGATTTGGATTTTAAGATCCAATCAATCACATATATACCAACTACAATGTGATTACCAAATTTAATGTAATAGTAAAATCATAAAATAATTCTAAATTTTTAATAGGACAAAGATATAAATTTTTGGTATCATATAATTTCACTCACATATATACTTAGTATCTTATTATCAAATTTTGTACACAAATTAAGACAATAATTAATATATAAGTATGCAAACATATGTAATCAATCCATAAAAAATAATATATACTAAACTGTATATTAATATAGGAAACCAAACCGTAGCTTATCTGAAATAATAAACCAAATAGTATCCAAGCACCACACCACTCACATCACTAACTCTTTTGGGAGAGAAAAGATGAGGATTTTGATTTAAATTCTAGAAAGACCTATTCTGTACTTATAATCTTGAAAGCACAAATAACATGTCATACATAGTTACTCTAAATCAACTCTTTTGAGGCTCGGATTAAGCAAATTTTGTGATTAGTAGGAAAATTGAAATTCAACTTAATTATTAATTAGACGGTCAAATGTTAAATATCCGAATCACAAATTTATCATTGTGACAGTTATATCATTTTCATATTTCCATACAAAACTAAGTACAAAAAAATCTATAGAAAATCGGGCAGCATATCCCCTAATTTACTAGCCTAGCCATCTGTTACAATCAACACCAACATGTCAAACAAATCAAACAGCACACATGTTTTCATCCATATATCACCGCAGCACACAAAATTATCAGAATCTACTTCACTAAGACATGCAAGTTCTCAATCTTCCGTTATCACCACAGCACATAGAATTCCTAGAACCTACTTCACTACGGATGAATATCTAAGATATTAAAACTCCACTAAAGTAATATAATTATCATTCAAAATTGTAAAATAACAAATAGTATCAATATTAGCCTATATTATTTATTTGTATATTAAAACTTGAAATTATATTATTACCCTATATTATAAATAGAAAATTATTAGCCTATATTATTTTTAGTGTTTTAAACATTCTAGTTCCCTATATTATTTATTTGTATAACCATTGAGTTTATTATTTTTATTGTTATAAACATTCTAGTTACCTATATTATTTTAATTTTTTGTATATTAAAACTTGAAATTATATTATTACCCTATATTATTATCCTATATTAAAATTTGGTATTATAATATTACCAATTATAATATATATAAATATAATATAAATAAATAATATAATACCAATTACCAATTTTTTATAATATAAATAAATAAATAAATACCAATCCTATAAATAAATCTGATATCATATATATATATTTATCATATATATCATATATATATCTTAAATTATAATATATATATTTATGTAACCAAACAAATAATAAAAAAAAAACAATATATATACCTGAACCACGGTTCGGCTGGAACTGTGAGCAACCGCCTGGAACCCACGCCGAGAACCTGCTGGAGCCGAGACCCTGCACTGCCGGCGAGACTGCTGGAGCTGAGACCTGCGTCGCTGTGAGTGCTGGAGCCGCGGTAGTGCGCTGCCGTGAGTGCTGGAGTCGAGAGAACACAGCCTGTCAACCGCCGCCGAGAATGGTGTAACCGAGAACCCAGCGCCGTTCACCACCGTCACTTCCGTCGAGCGCTGTTCACCACCTGCTGCCGTTCATCTCCTTCAGCCGTTCAGCAGCCTTGGTCCGTTCAGCCGTTCAGCAGATTTAACAGCCGTGTGGTTGCTGGTTTTGAGTAATAAAATCCCCCAATTTGTATAGTTTTTTTAAGTATGTAACCCTATATTTCGAAATGTATATAGCTATCTTTAAGTGTTTTACATAAAATATTTAAGGGCTTGCTTTGGGAGTCCTTAAATTTATTAATAAGTAAGACACTTTTTTTTAGCCCAGATTTTTTAGGACTCGCAGATTCTTTTAGGACACTCATTGCGAGTCCTAAAAAAGTATTAAGGACTCCCAAAGCAAGTTCTTAAAAATATTAAGTAAAACACTTATTTTTATAACCCCGATTTTTTTAGGACTCGCATTTTCTTTTAGGACACTCATTGCGAGTCCTAAATTGTGTTTTTTTAGGACTCTCAATGAGTGTCCTAAAATCTTCATAAATATTTTTAAGGACTTGCATTTATGTGCGTGTCCTAAAAAAGTGTCCCGTAAAGGGTATTTTATAGTAGTGGGGTATTTTTGTCCAAAGTATTAAAATTGTCATATATTTGAGATAGTAACTTATGTTAGCATATTAAAATATTTCACTAAGTTATCATGCATAGAACATGAAATTTCTTTGTGTATTGCAAAGAACCACCAAACAAGTGGCCTAGTGGTATTAAGACATGCCTGGAGCTAGAGGTTATGGGTTCAAAATGGGTGGCTCCCTTCAGAGTCTTAAATGCGAAGGCTTTGGCTCTTGCCCACCTTGTCTGCTCTCTACCTCAGGATCCTACTAATGCTAGTTGTTCGAATGGGGCTCAAGTGACTTAGGTGGAGTCGACCTATTAAGAAGAATCTTGGTCAACATTTTTTGGCAGGGCTGGAACTGTTTTGATAACACCAAGAGAAGGGAGGCGACTCCTACCCTTTTTACTAGAGAAAAAAAATAGTATTGCTAGTAGGTAATTTGATGTGTCATTATACCATTATCGATGCAAATTAATATCGAGTCTCATATATTTTATTTTAAAGATTATTGTTAATGGATACGACAATCATGCCCAACACCACCTTACTTGACATAGTTTCATCACACCACCTTTACATGATATATTTTAATTTAAAATAAAATATATAAGACCCGATAATAAATTGTACCAATCAACATAAGGTAGCTAGGTACAATTTCATAGCTCATGATCTTGCCAAGTTGGCTCTTTCCATTGACAATACTATGATTAGGTGGCCTGACTTTCCAAGATGTATGAGTCCTTAACTTTAGTATTAGGCAGTTGCCTTTTAATGAAATCTTCATTTCTTTTAAAAAGAAACATAAGGTAGCAGGAAACTATAGATATTTTATTGCTCTATTTTAAAAATAAGATATATATGTGAGACCAATATTGATTTTCCACCAATAGCATATGCCACTGTCATATTCGACACTTAATACCAAATATGAATGCAATGCTCAATTTTGAATAGAATAACATAAAAGAAATATGTGATTAATTTGAAGCTTTATCATATTATTATACATATATCAGATTTTTTTTTTGTAGAATTTGAAAAAAAAATCTGTTGTTTTTAATTTTCTGTCATTTTCATGTCCCACCAATTATTTTAAGACACCTTATTTATTTATAGTATTAATATAATTAAGAAAAAATAAAATTATAAATAATTTAAATATATATTAAATAAAAAAATAAAAAATCTTAAAATAATTAGCAGGACACTGAGAAATAAAAAAATTAGTCATACCAGAATTTTTTTCAAATCTCGGAAGTTAATGTGCATCCAATAATGGCACACTTATTAATAATACACGCGCCATAAGGGAACGCGTAACAAAGAAATTGATATACTGGTATCAAGGCTCAGGCCAACAGCACTGGCTTTAGCCGTTCTCTTAGTTAACTTTGTCAAAATTCAAAACAACCAGCTATCTCTCTCTCGTCTTCAACATATATATAATTCTCACGAGCTTAATAGTACCACTTTGTCTGATAGTCGAGCTAGCGTTGATCTTCATTATTTCACCCTTAATAATTCTTTCAGGCTACCGTGGGCACATAGCAAATCCTATATATATATATATATATATATATGAGCGCCTGTGTTGGGTTGAAGATCTGATCAGTTATATATATATATATATATATCACTCCGGAATCAACTGCAAAATATCTATAAATGGGTCAGAGGAACTACAAGTTTGACGTAATTACTTATATATGTTTATATGCTTACGTTATTTTTGTTGGTTTGATTTGATTTGGTCATATATATGTGAAGGTGAATATTGAGCAGCCTGAATTTATATATATTTATATTTATAGTACACAAGACTACTGTGGCGCTTTCCTTAATAAAGGGAATTCTATTCAAACTTATCTATAGTAGTACTAGAACAACTGCAGCTCACCAAAACCCAACTACAACACAACTAAGTACTTACTACTACTTCCGATTAAAGCCGCAGCCACCACTCCCACTCCTCACACCGACATTTATATTCCATCCTTTCCCCAATTTCTTTTTATGAAAATAAAAATAGATCGCTTGGTCTAGATTCTATCCTCATATCTTATCCCGGTTTGAATTTTTTTTCAAGTAATATCCTAATACCATCATCCAAAGTGATAAAGGTACTAGATCAACTATCCAGTGTTATAGGGTTGTAACACCAATCAAAGTTATGTAGCTAGGGGGTATGAGACAGTTCTATTTTTTTTTTTTGGTAATTTCGAATACCACTTCCTAGACTTAGTTATTGGGTTCTTAGCTTAACTCATCGCTCTCTATTTCTTGTATGAAACTATAGTTTGTACCATGATAGGATTGGGCATGAAGAAGATAATATTAATTCATATAGATTTATATTTATATTTATATTATAGGTTTGTTTTTGTTGGCCATTTTCTTTTTCCCTATATATATATATATAATTTTTTTAACGATTTGGGTACAGAAAGTGGCAAATAACAAGTGGTGGGAAAGAGTAGATGTGGCCACCATGGACGAATACAACAACAATGAGCAACAGCAACAAGAACCGCCGCCTGCATCATCTCATCGAAACCTTCATCGTCTCTTCAGTACACCGGAGCTGCACCTCCAGCAAACAATCTTATCGAATAATCATCATCATTACAGCATTGATAATTCTCCAGAGTCGTCGAAGGAAGATTCTCCCGACATTGACCCGACAGGCACGGCTTCCGCTTCCACTTCTAGCCGCCGCCCGCGCGGCCGTCCTCCCGGCTCGAAAAACAAGCCCAAACCCCCAATCGTCATCACCCGAGACACCCCCAACGCCCTGCGGTCTCACGTCCTTGAAGTCTCGGCCGGTTCCGATGTGGTCGACAGCGTTTCTGCATACGCCCGCCGGAGGGGTAGAGGAGTCTATGTGCTTGGAGGAAACGGAACCGTCGTCAATGTAACACTGCGGCAGCCGGTTTCCCCCGTAGAAAGAGTCGTCAGTCTACATGGCCGTTTTAAGATCCTCTTGCTATCCGGGACGGTGCTTCCGCCACCAGCACCGCCTGGGTCTAGTGGATTGTCAATATTCTTGTCGGGTGGGCAAGGACTATTAATGGGTGGGGATGTGGTGGGGCCGTTGGTGGCTTCTGGGCCGGTGGTGCTGATGGCGGCCACGTTTGCCAACGCTGTTTTTGAAAGGCTGCCGCTTGAGGAGGAGGAAAGTAAACCTCCTCCGGCGGGGTTGACGGGTGTACAAGGGCAGCAATCGATGGGATCCCAGTCTTCGGGTGTTACTGGAGGTAGTCATCAACCCGAGCAAGCTGCGGCGGGGGAGGGCGGTGTTTTGTTTTTTGGAATGGGCTCAGCACCACCAGGATCACCAGGGGCTGGGAATTTTCAATTTTCGGGAGATTTGTTGGGTTGGGGACCAGGTAACACAACAGCAAGTACTACTACTATTCTTCCAAGACCTCCATTTTACTAGTCTGTTGTTCATATATATATATATGTGTGTAACTTCTTTGAAGATGATAAATTAAGCTGAGCTAGTCTGCTGCAGAGCAGCAGAGGGTGTATTAGATGTTGATCTTAATTTAAAATGATGATGATGATGAGTATTAAGACAGCAGAAATAAGGTTTTATTATCCAATGCTGATGAGTACGTAAGTATCTGTGTTCGATTGATCGGTCAGTAGTATTGTAAGTTCGTTCTTGCGTTGTCGTATGATAAATTAAAACTAATCATATCTCTTTGGGTTCTTGATCTTCATGCTTACATATGTACATTTCCACTATTTTTTTTCCTTTTCTTTTTCTTATATTTTTGAAGAGGTTACTTAATTTCGAATGGTAGCTATATATAATAGTTGTAATATTAATAACTGTAGAATTAATGGCTATATATGCTATGAACATGGTTAGTACTAATTAAGAAGCAGCATGTATAAATCTAACTCCACATGCATTAATTATTACTTCTTTATCATATATTGCTTGTTTTCTTTATAATTTTCTTACTAATACGTACTATTTAAAAAGATGCATATATGCATATAGAACGTGTCAACTTAATTTAATTGACATTTATTAACAATTAACCTTTCACACACACACACACACATATATATATATTTATACAATAATATATAATAATGTTCTAGCCAGGATTTAAAGTTGGGGCGCCAAATTATTAAAAATTTAAGTAACAAATATTGGAAAATACACCATTAAATTCATAGTCAATAAATGAAAATCCAGAATGTCTCTCTTGTATATCACGAAAGTCATCTATAAATGAATCCAAACTAAAGCTTACATCAATTTTCTTTTTAATGTAAAATAGCAAACAATTAGTTAAAAATTCATCTTCCATCTTGTTGCGAGGTGTATTCTTTACAATATTCATTGCTGAAAAAAATCATTATGTGGTAGCTATAGAAATTGGAATTATAAGAATAAGAGTTACCACTCTTTGCACAATTGGAAATACTTCTACTTTTCTAGTTTTCACCAACCACTGACATAAATCATTTACCAAAGTTGTAAAATCAAGAAGTTGTCGCACATGATCAAAATGTTTCAAATTGTATCCTTAGTTGTGTCATCTCGTATTCTCTAAAGTTTCTTTGGTAAAATTTTTGTATTAACACTACAACAAAAATGAATTTTAGGGGCGACGCATGTCGCCCCTAATAACCCTAAAATTCGTCACTGATACATATCAGGGGCAACATGTTGCCCTTGACATGTCGCCCCTGATAAAATGTGCCTAATAGGGTACATTAGGGACTACTCATGGGTCGCCCTTAGAAGTTGGAATGTCACCCAAAAAATTTGAATATTTTGCATATATTTCTTCGATGTGTCACCCCTGATATGCCAATAGTCGCCCCTAATACTATATTATTAGGGGCGACATGTCGCCCTGAATATTATGATATGTCGCCCCAAATGTTTACACGTGGCATCAATATTAGTCTATGTGTCGCCCCTGATATGTCACTAGTCGTCCCTGTTCGCCCCTAAAACTATTTTATTTATAAAAAATGATAACATTAAATAATTAAATAAAATTTTAATTAATTATTAATCTAAATTATTAATTAAAATTTAAATAATTAAAAACAAATATATTAAAAATAAAAATATTATATTAAATATTCAAATTAGTTTATTAAGATAACAATTATCCATATTCACAATACATTAAAATAACAAATATTCATATTGTTCATTAAATTTAACAATAATTAATAATAAAATAAACCTAGTCTCCTAAATCAGCTGCCCCATTCTCCCTATTGTCTTCTTGTTGTGGTTGTTGTTGCTGCGGTGGCTGCAGTTGTGGTTGCAGTGGCGACATCGGCCAAGGATATTAAGGAGGTAATGTGGACGATCCAGCTCCATACATGTAGGGATACGACGACTGCGACGACGGTGGAATCAGCCACAGATAAGGTGTTGCTCTATACATATATGGAGGTACCATATGTTGAGACGGTGTTGCCCCATACATGGAAGGATGGGTTGGAGTTGGAAGTTGAGAAGACGAAGCTCCAAAAATATTGTCACTATCAGGCATAGGCGACATTTGAACGTTTGGTGGACGAGATGCAGGTGGAAAAAATTGAGATAAGAAATTAACTTGGTCAGTCAATTTCTGTAGATTATTCTCCAATTTTTTTTAAATATTATCTTGAATGTTGAGGAGGAGCTTGAGACTCGCTGAAGTGAGAGAGTTGGGTAGATGATGACCCCGACCCCGACCCCGACCCCGACCCCTTCAATTTGCGGCCCACTCCTCGCTCATGTCCACGCCTTTGGCCTAATACTTTTTGTAGTACCTCCACCTGATCAACTGTTGTCGAACCATCATTATTGGAAGCATCAATGGATATTTGCCGGGTTTGTAACTCAAAATCAGCCTTCAGTTTCTCCTGTTTTTAGAAAATGTTAGACACTAACATTAAATATAACTCTATTAATATTAAAAAAATATAATTCAAACTTACATAATCTTGGCAAGCATCATCGTTCACAAAATCATTTGTTGATTTATTCCAGTGATAAGCCTTCCATGACTCAATAAGGTCTGGTTTCGCCTAAAAAAATATAACCCAAATGTTAGAGAACATATAATTTAAAAGAACATAATTTTGATAATATTTTACCTTTCACTTACTTTTTCGTAACGGATTGCTGCAAGCGATTTTGTACCCTGCGTTGTAGAATACTTTTGTTATTTCCGATTTTCCTTATTCTTTACGGAGTGCGCAATAAATTTTGGACTTGTAAATAACTGACAGATCTGCTTCCACTCCTCCTTGTTAACATCCTTGGTTGGGTTGTTTAGAACCTTGTCCCAATCCTCCAGTCCATTGTAGTGTTTCTCAAAGTGTTCGTGTCTTATTGTTTATGATGTCTTATAAAATCGTATGATACCATAAACAAATTAATTGATTAGTTTTTTTTAATTATCAAACTTATTTTTTCATCTCTGTTGACGCCGTTTTTCGTCAACTTAAATTGTAGAGCAATTAAACAATGAAGCGAATAAATGATGAAGAAAAATAAGAGGATTTTTACGTGGTTCAGCAGTTAATCTGCCTAGTCCACGAGTCTATTTATAGAGAAGGTTGTAGAATTCATTCCCACATATTTCGAGAAGATATTATGTAAATCAATTAAAATAATGATATTAAATGCATTATCTCCTATATACACGGAAACGTCCCATGAAGATCGGGAACGGATAACAGATTAAATGATATCCCTTAAATATTGGGATTACATAACAGTAGTATGTTCACACGTAATGGGCTATCCCAGGTGATTCATCAGGTCTTCGAGATCAGCGATTGGAATTGAGTCCATCAAGTCTATGGGTTAGTCACGAGTTCGCCATTCAACTTCACTCTATGCTCGGGATAGGTAGGTGCTGACGAGGCTGTCACATCCGAGCTTGCACTTCCCGAGCTCGAACTATCTCGCCTGATGGCAATTGATGAAAAATATATTTAAGTGTCATTCCATTGCCCATTGCGAGCTCAGAGAATATTCGAGGTTACGCATCCTTGAGGTTGTTGTTTTACTTCATAGGTTTTACGGCTGGACCATATGATGTTTTCATTCATTTTGAGCTCACTTGACAAGCCCAGTTTTCGGGGTCATAACCTCTTATCTCGAAATCTGGGTGTAACATTTTGCCCCCTCAAAAGTATCAGTTCGAATCCTATGAAAAGGAAACTTTTGAACTGCCCCTCTTGGAAATTGTACCATCAATTGCACTTGAGTGTGGACACGCGTCAGCCAGGTATTGATTAATCAGAATACTTGAGTGCCTTGGTACCATGCCCATGTTCGTTCACCTGCCAACTTTATGGTACCATCATCTCATTTGTCCCTGACCGTCGGATCGGATACGACATCTGGCCAATGGCTCAGATCAGCCCGACCTTTGACATCATCTCTATATCCGCCATCTACATTGTGTAAGTATCTGCTCTTGACCTCTTATATCCGTGTTTATACTTTATTTTTTCCATGCACGACTTACGTTGTTGCACTTAGGAACATTTACTAGTTTTGCACTAGAATGCTTCAATCAATACCATGTAGTTTTTAGGCCCTTCTATTGTTATGGATTTTCAAACCCAGAATTTGCATGAACGATGCAAATTCGGCTATTTTTCTGGGTTATCTTAATTTCGAGTATCATATCGTGTACACCAAGAAAATGGGTATAGAGTTAGTGTTTTCAAATTGCACGTTTCCGAAAAATATCACTTTTTGAGTAACCGCCAACTTTTTTTCTTGAAAATCCGGGATTCTAAAAAATAAATCCACCTTTCCCTTTTTACGTGGAATACACGCTCCGAGCCTGTTCTCGTTCTTTTGATCGAGCTCATTCTATAGCTTCGATCTTTCGAGTTTAGGCCGTCTTGATTTTCATTCTTAATCAATAGTTCGTTTGGCCCTCACCCTTTTGTTCTCTTACTAGATGCCGCAGAACTTGGAAGAGCGGTGGGGGTCAAAATTTGTGATTCCTTACTCGCCGGCAACTCCGAGACCAGAGTCACCTTTTACTCGGAACCAACACTTTATACGGGAGCATGAACTTAGGTGTGAGCAAGAAGACACCCGAGCTCATTTCCGACACCAAATTGACGAGGTCGAAGAGAGGAAAGGGAAGAGACTTAGGGTCGCCATTTTCCCAGATCCAGACCCCGAGCCTAGACTGATCCCCATCGATCCCACTCTTAAAGTGACAATCGCATTCGAACCGGGTGATCTCCAATTTTCACTGATGGGAGAACCATCAAATCCCCCGTCTACTTCGCAGGCAACCTCTATTCCCACCTCGAGAGGGGAATTTTTTGAGGCCGGACATTATTGGAGCTAGATTTCTTCACTAGGGCAGATCTCTGACATCTTGGCCCTCCAAAGAATTGGACTATCAGGCACGTTGATTAGTGGTGAAAAATACACATTTATTGATTTTAATAGTCAAAATAAATTAAGTTTTAATTAATATTTTCATGGAATTAATATGATTTATTTTATAAATGAAAATATTTAATTATGATTTAATTTATTGTTATTTTGTAGGAATTAAAGTTGTATTTCGAAACTTTGAAATGAAGAGAAAATAAAATAATTAAATATGAAAAAAAAAAGAATAGAAAGTGGCATTTTTCTTGAAAGTAAGTGGCCCAATTGGAAGGAGAAGCCCCGGCCCGTCCTTGCCCAAGCCCACCAAAGCTGAGTTGAGCCGCAGGGCCACCGAGCTGCTGAAGCCTCCTTGCGCCACCTGTCCAGGAGCTCTCTTCCCAGCCTCTCCAAAGCAGTCTCCCAGCAAAGCATCAACTCCCCAGTAACAAATCCAGCAGCTTGTAGCAAAACATGCCCAACGAAGGCCCATTCCTCCACCTCCAGCAGCCCAAAATCGAAGGCCTCCTCATTTCCCTTCAGCCAGTGCCTACGTGGAACTTCCCTATTGGCTGGGAATGGGTCAAAACCCTCTTTTGCCACCAGCCACCTTCAACCCATGTTTTGTGGGTATTGGGCCTTGCAAAATTACCATTTTGAGCTTTAAAGCTCATCTTTTTTGGTACTTTAGAAAAATGGCATTTTGACCATACACCAAAATAACTAGGTTAATATTTATAATAAGATTTGATTTTTCAAAATTATATTTTATTATTAATATTTTAGATTTATTTTGTAAACCCCAAATTATTGTTTAATTTCTTTTTAATCATTTTCTCCCTCTATAAATAGGGACTCTTCTTTCACAATTTGTACGTAATTTTTTAGGTAGCAAAACTCTACCAAATTTTAGTCTCATTTCTCATATTTTCTTTCTAGAATTTCATGAGAATGTCTAGCATAATAGGATAACCTTCCTAGGAAGGTTAGGATGATCCTATATGCACTATGACTTTGTTTGGTATTTTTGATTCACTATGTGCTTAAAGTTTATATATTTGAGTGATTTATTTTCTTTCATCTCTATTTCTTCATCTTGTTATCTATACTTATGTTTACTAATAGTATATAGAATTTGTCAAGCACTTTCTATGTATTATCAAATTAGTGAAAATAAAATAGATAATATCTTTATCATTTTCTCCATCTCATTCATATATAATTACTTTTGCTAAAATCTATATAGAATTAGTCATGCTCTTTCTAAGTATTTTAGAAATAGTAAAAGTAATATTTGTGTTAGGTTTTATGTCCAATCTTCTATTGCATTATTGCCAATGGTATAATGTCATTTTTCGATTTCTCATAAGATTTATCTCATCTTTCCATGGTAAAGAATAATAATCACTTGAATACATTTTAGTAAATCATATTTGTGCGTCAATGTTAAATCTTCCAAATGAATAGTTGGGATGTGAACTATCCATTTGTGTAATTTTTGTGAATCAAAGATCCAAATAAATACGTATGCATATTGGTGACTCTTGATCATTCCTACTTGTTACCTATTGTTACATCACACTTTAATCTATCTTTATTTCTAATCTTTAAATCTTAAAAACAACAAAAATATCACTTGTTCTATTTTCCTCATATTATTTATCTCAAAACTTTATTTGTTGATTAACTTTATTTCTTTACCTCCTTTTGGAATCGACCGCCCGATCTATACTACAACCACCGCTTAGTGGATGCACGTTTTGGGCGTTAAACACTTGCTGAGGTGCCGAGCTCCAACTTCCCACGAGCGAAGCTGTCGCGCCCCGAGAAATGGTAATCTCGACAGTAAGTTGCAATATGCGTCTTGGAGCCATGAGCACATGAGGGCAGGGGCCTTATTGCCCTTGAAGTATTTTTTCAAGGACTTTTTGGATTTCGTCGGGCTCGCTCCCTTCCAACTCAACACCAACTCGTACAGGGTTTTGTCAGCCCTGAGGTCACTTTACCACGAGCTAAAGTGGGAAGAACCTTCACCAAAGGAGATTTTATATCTCTTTTGTTTGAAAAGCAACCCCTCCCGAGCTCGGGGAGGAGATGGCTTCTATTACCTCTCGAGCTATCCCCGGGAGAAGAAAATCTTTGAAGACCTGCCAAACCATCCCTCTAACTTCAAACTCGCGTTCTTCTGGATGGACGACCTGACCCCCTCCAGATACTACTCTTTCAGGCGAATCTGTAAGTATATGATCCTTTTCTTTTCATGCTTGGCTTTTTTTTTAAGCTCGGACCACTCATAACATTCAATTCTTCAGCCAACTACCACCGCCATACTCCCACAGACAAGATGAAGGAGCACAAGGAAGCCTTTCTCCAACTCCCCCACGGTAGGCGCTCCCTGTCTTATCATCTTCATGAAGATAAGCTTCGAGCCTGCGGTCTCCTAGAAAAGGATCAATCCACAAAGGACTGGTCCAACAAGCAGTACACCAATTGGGAGTTCGTGCCTCTTCCAACCGGCAGCCTTCCTCCGAGGCGAAGCTCTAAGGAACGATCCTCATCTCGCTATCCAAGGAGTCCGTGCTCGAAGAACGAGGCCAATGACGAGGCTTCGAGCTTGAGCGATAGAGGTACGGTCATCCTTAGTTCGGCTTTATGGTCTCCTTCGCTACTTAAGCATAAGCCCGATACCTTAATCTTGTGTGAAGATGATAGGAACCACTTTTATGTATGGTCCTGGGTAGATGAGAGGGTTCATAAGTTTGATAGTTGGTTAGGGAAGTTGGGGAATTTCATGGTCACCGAGCACGAGCTCGGGGGAGAGTTCCAGTTAGGTTCCTCATTACTTGTCCTTTTACTCCTTGACTATCTGTATTACGCGTATTGAGATCATCTTCTAATGTGATTTGGTGGTACCATGGACTTCGATCTCGATACCGTGCTTGCCATTGGCGAGGGGGCCAAGAGGAGTAGGCGCCCGTGAGCCTCACAAAAGTCAGATCGGCCTGCCAAGGTCCTTAAGAGGACCGAGAAGACTCCTCCTCCCCCAGCTCCCCAGTTATGAGCCTAGCCGTGGATCCGACTCCTCAGGTTGAAGCGTCAACCACAGGTGTTCCTTCTTTGCCTCCTTCGATCATGGTCTGCTCAACGCTCGACCCACCTCCGAAGAAGCCCTCAGCCTCCAAAACACGCCTGTTCTCGATTTCGACTCATGTTGATGAGTATGTTGTCGACAATGCTACCAGGACTCATGGGGCCACACTTGGCTCATACGTCTTGTCTCGAGTAGGCTAGAGCATCAGCAGCTTCGAGGCTCCCCAGTGGCAGTTTTTGAACAATGCTCGCGACTGCAACATTCTTTACGAGAAGAGTGTCAAGCTCGCTACTGCGGTATCCTCTCTCACCTTATTATTTGTTGTAATTGTGCTTAGTGTATGTTCTAACTTGATTTGTTTGTTTTTCAGTCTCTTATTGCCTTTGCTCAGCTTAATTATAAGTTGACCAACGAGGTCCACTCGAGCATGTCCTATGCCCAAGAGTCAAAGGATCTTCAAATTAAGCTCGCTGACGAGTTCAAGGGTGCAAAGGCAGAGATGGAGGTTGAAGCAGGGCAGATGAATGCCAGGATAGCCGAGCTCGAGAAATTGAATGCCAGGCTTGCAGAGCTTGAGAAGACCAATGCCAAGCTTGAGGAGGAGAAAAAGGCCACCTTCGAGATAACTGAGGGCGAAAAGGCTCGTCTTCTCGAAGAGTTCAAGGAGAAGAAGGATCGGGCGGTCGACCTGGCCATGTACAGGATCTAGGCTAGTAACGCTGATCTCGATACCAACTTCCTAGGCTCTTTTGAGGTAGAGCTCATGGCCAAATGGCAGGCTCGGCTCGATGCGGAGGAGGCTGCTCGGGAGGAGGCAGAGAAGGCCAGGGAGGATGCTGAGAAGGCTAAGGGGGGCGCTCCTCCCTCCTAAATCTCAACCCGGGGCTGCGTCCCCTTGAACCCTTTGTAATAGTTTCTGTCTTCTGTTTTCTATGCCCTTGGGGCTAAGACAATTTATAGCTCGTAAAAGAGCTATTTTCTTATGATATTTATAATACCGTGTTTGACTTTACTTTAATATTTTTTCTTTACATTTCTTAAGTCGAAATATTTCAAGAAATTTATATGAAAAGTGTCCTTGTGTTTGTTTATTCATACAAACACGTGGTGGATTTTAATCTCAAGCTTCAATGCATTCATGCACAGTTTACTCGATGTATCCGTGTCAAATCTCGTTACACATCAAGGTTGGAACTTACTTTCACCATGCACTCGAAAGTATTTATATGGCGTGTAATGTAGGTGGTTTAGTTATATCCTGCACATCTAGTTACTTTCCTCGTCCTCGGGTAGCTCCCCCAAGTTATGAGGTCGAAACTATCTCTTTGCAAGATATTCCAGCCTCGATCTCAACTTAACTTGAAGTAGGTTTATTTATATTCCAACTTTCTGTCGATTAGTTTTTTCTGGTTTGTTCTAAACCTATTTAGGTTGTGCTTTTGGTTCGTACTCCATACACAAATATTTTTGATCTAGTTATGTCTAGATCGCGTATTTGGTTTTATCCAAATTACCTTGCCTCGATCATTTGGTTATATCCAAATACTTTTATTCTTTAATAATTTGGTTATGTCCAAGCTATCTTTGCTCGCGTATTTGGTTATATCCAAACACTTTTATTCTTTTAATAATTTTGTTATGTCCAAACTATCTTAGCTCGCGTATTTGGTTATATCCAAACACTTTTATTCTTTTAATAATTTGGTTATGTCCAAACTATTTTAGCTCGCGTATTCAGTTTTATCCAAACACTTTTATTCTTTTCATGTACGCTATTTTTTATTTTTTAAAGCTTACGGTATATGTACCACCAATGCCCCCTTAATATCCTATGAGTTTGACCATAGGTTATTAAATTAAGAGAGTTTGCAAAAAATACAGCATATTGGGACAAAAATAGACCTTTATTCGGAATTGAACAATTTATTGACAGAAGCATAGTAAAGAAAGACAAACACGGTTACAGGTGACATCATTCCTACACTCATGATAGTAAGGTCGTAGATGTTCGCCATTCCATGCTCGCGGTACCAAATCCTCGTTTAATTCGCCAATTTGTAGACGCCAGGTCAGATAACCGATTCGATCTGATAAGGTCCTTCCCAATTAGGCCCGAGCACGCCAGCAGTCGTGTCTCGCATAGCTAAGAACACATGCCTTAGCACCAAGTCTCCCAATCTGAATTTTCTGTCTCCAACCTTTTATTGAAATACCAGGTAGCTCGCTACTGATATGCTGCATTTTTTAGTTGAGCCTCGTCCCGTCTTTCTTTGATCAGATCTAGACTTACTTCGAGCTGGGATTGGTTCGAGGCTTGATCATAAGCGTGGCTACAAATGGTGGGTATTTCGACCTCAATTGGTAGCATAGCCTCACATCCATATGCCAGAGAAAAAGGGTATGTCCTGCTGAAGTACGAGATGTGGTCCGATATGCCCACAAGACTTGGGGCAATTCTTCGGGCCATTTTCCCTTAGCTTCTTCCATTTTCTTCTTCATTGAGCTCTTCAGGGTTTTATTCACAGCTTTGACTTGGCCATTTGCTTGGGGATGGGACACAAAGGAGAAGCTCTTTATTATCCCATTTTTTTCACAAAAATTAGTAAACAGTTCACTATCGAACTGAGTACCGTTATCCGATACTATCTTCCTTGGCATTCCATATCGGCAGATTATATTTTTTACCACAAAGTCCAAGAATTTCTTTGAGGTAATTTTTGCTAGGGGTTCGGCCTCGATCCACTTCGTAAAGTAATCTACCACGACTACTGCGTATTTAACTCCGCCCTTGCCTATTGGCAATGAGCCTATAAGGTCAATTCCCCAGACTGCAAAGGGCCATGGGGAGGTCATCATAGTTAGCTTGGAAGGTGGAGCTCGTGGGATTGTGGCAAACCATTGACACTTATCGCATCTCTTGACGTAATCAAATGAGTCTGCTTTGATAGTGGGCCAGAAGTACCCTTGGCGTATAATTTTCTTAGATAGGCTATGCCCCCTAGTGTGGTCCCCATAGAATCCTTCATGTATCTCATCTAGGATCTTCTTAGCCTTGGTTGGAGTCACACATCAGAGTAGTGGCATAGAGTATCTTCTTCGATATAACCTTCCTTCCGCAATAGTGTATCTGGGAATCTGTTACATCAGTTTTTGAGCCTTGTTCCGTTCAGCTGGAAGAATGTCAGTTTCAAGGTACTCAACTATTGGGGTCATCCAGGTTGGCTCAGATTTAATCATGTAGACATCTTCATGTTCAGGCTCGCTTAAAATGGGTGTCGATAGATGTTCGATTGGCACAACATTCAGCTCGTCGACCTCGGTGGATGTGGCGAGCCTGGCTATGGTGTTTGCATTCGAATTTTGTTCTCGGGGAACCTGCTCTATTGTGTAGAATTCGAAATTTTCGAGAGCTACTTTTGCTTTTTCTAAATATACAGCCATTCTTGTCCCACGAGCCTGGTATTCCCCTAAAATTTGGTGGACCACCAACTGGGAGTCACTGTAGCAATGTATCGCCTTAGCCTTGAGTTCCTTGGCTATTCGAAGTCCTGCCGGTAGAGCCTCGTATTCAGACTCGTTGTTTGACATTCCGAAGTCAAATCTCAAAGCGGAGTGAAATTGACTCCCAGTTGGGGTGATTAGTATTATTCCTGCCCCCGATCCATTTTCGTTGGAAGACCCATCGACATAAAGTTTCCACAGCTCGCGGGCTGGGGTTATAACTTCGTCGTCAGTCATTCCAGTGCATTCCACTATGAAGTTTGCCAAGGGCTATCCTCTTATAGTTGTCCTCAGATGATAAGTGATCTCGAATTTCCTGAGCTCAACAACCAATTTTAGTAATCGACTCGAGGCTTCTGGCTTGGATAAGACTTGTTGTAGTGGTTGGTCGGTCAGCACATGGATGCAGTGCGCTTGGAAGTGAGGTCGGAGCTTTTGAGACGAGTGGATTAGGCTAAGAGCCAACTTCTCCATTAAGGGGTATCTCAATTCTGCCCCCAGTAACCTTTTGCTGACATAGTATACTGGCTTTTGCACCTTCCGTTCTTCTAGGACGAGCATGACGCTAATGGCGTGCTCGGTTGTAGCGAGATATAGGTACAAAATTTCTCCTGTGACAGGTTTCGACAAGATAGGAGGTTCCGCGAGGTGCTTTTTGAGCTCCTAAAATGATAGCTCGCATTCCTCTGTCCATTCAAGTTTTTTGCCCCCACTCAAAAGGTTAAAAAATGGAAGACAACGATCTGTAGATTTTGAGATGAACCTACTTAATGCCGCCATCCGTCCAGTTAAACTCTGGACATCCTTATGCTTTCGAGGTGAGGGCATGTCAATTAATGCTTGGATCTTGTCAGGATTAGCCTCTATTCCCTGGGCATTCACAATGAAACCTAGGAACTTCCCCGACGATACTCCAAAAGAGCATTTCTGAGGGTTGAGCTTCATGTTGTACTTCCGTAGCATGACAAAGCACTCTTCAAGGTCGTCCACATGATTATTGTTATGTTTAGATTTAACTAATATATCATCAACATAAACTTCCATGTTATTACCTATCTGCTCGGAGAACATCATGTTTACAAGCCGTTGGTATGTGGCTCCAGCATTCTTGAGCCCGAACGACATGACATTGTAGCAATATAGCCCTTTATCTGTCACAAAACTCGTATGCTCTTGATCCGGGGCATGCATAGCAATCTGGTTATATCCAGAATAAGTGTCCATGAACGACATGAGTCCATGCCCAACTGTGGCATCTACGAGCTGGTCGATCCGAGGTAGGGGAAGCAGTCCTTAGGACATGCTTTATTGAGGTCTGAGTAATCAATACAGGTTCGCCATGTTCCGTTAGGTTTCGGAACTATCATCGGGTTAGCAACCCAATCCGGGTAGAAGGCATCTCTTATGAATCGATTTGCCCTTAACCTGTCGACCTCTTCCTTCAGGGCCTTCTTCCTGTCGTCGTCCAGGAGTCTTCGTTTTCGCTGCTTCGAGGGGAAGCTCTTGTCAATATTAAGAGCGTGGCTTATCACATTCGGACTTATCGCTACACTACTACAAAAAAGGGCAATTGTGTCAGTCAAACGCGTCAGTCAATGTAGTTGACTGACGCTGTTGACCAAGAATTAGCATTTGTGGCAGTTGGGCACTGCCACAAATGAGGGTCCAATTGCGTCATAACATACACTGACGTTGTTTAATGGGACCGTTTGCGTCAGTGTCCCACTGACACAGACGGGCCGTTAACGGCGTCAGTGGCCCACTGACGGTAACGGAGCGTTTGCGTCAGTGCCCCACTGACGCAAACACCCATTACCATCAGTGGGCCACTGACGCAACTGGCCCACGTTTTCACCAAAACCCTCATCGTCCCAACCGAGACCCCATTTCCCTCAAAAAATTTCAAAGACGATTCCTTCACAAACCGGTGGCGCCCCAACCAACTTCTACTCATTTAGGTACGTTTTTATCCCTTTTTTTTAAAAAAAAATTTTAATGTCAAAATAATGATTTATTTATGTTTATGAAACTTATATATAGTTTTTTTTTAATTTTTAGTATAGATTTTGTTTTTTTTAAGATTATAGTTTGAAAACCCATAATCTTTATTGGTTTTATGGGGTTTTCTACTTCAAGAACCCACATTGCTCAATTACCACAAGTAAGTGTAATTTTCTTAATTTTTATGATTTAAATTTAATTTTTGTGATTTTTTTTATAAATTGACTATATTTCGGATTGTTAATTTTTAGATAGTTTTATATTAATGATTATGAAATTTTTTTAGGTTTAAACTTTGCATTTTAATATTTTATTTTTTTAGAATTTTTTATTATAAATTTTTTATTAACTTTTTTTTAAAATTTAATTTAATTTTGAATTTACTTATGTAAATGAGTATATATATATATTAATGTATATATTTTGTATAAGTTTCGTTTTATTAATTATTTAGTTTGATTATTATTAGTAAATTTTTGTTTATATTTTGTTAACTTTTAAAATTTATTTTTAAATTTTGGGTTTAATTGGTTAAATAGGTATATATTAAAATTGTTTGTTTTTTTAAGTTATATTTTATTATTGATTTAGTTAGGATATTTATGGTCGATTTTTATTTATGTGATTTTTTAACTTTTTAAAAAAATAAAAATTATTTCGAGTTTAAGTATACAAATGAGTACATATAACAAATTATTTGTTTTCTTTAAGCATTTTATTGTTTATTTAGTTACAATATAACTTTAATGTATTTTTCTTTATATTTTGTTAACTTTTTTATTATTTTTTTGTTTATTGTTATATTTGAGTAGGTATTTTGTTGACAACTTTGTTGGTGAGATCAAGCTTTGGAGGATTTTATATTAGATGTATTATTTTAAACCTTAATGTATAATAAATATATTGAACTTAGTAGAATGTACGAATTATAAAATATTGGAGATAGGATCTGAGACTGTGTGCTGTGGTGATATAAGACTATAATAGTGCATGTTTGATTGATTACTTGATTTGTTGTATTTATGTGATGAATATAGGTTTATTTAAATTTTGGGAAATATGATAGAAATAGGGGAAATGCTGCCCAATTTTTTGTAAGATTTAGTAATTTGAGAATTATGCATGTTTAATTGATTAATTGGTTTGTTATATTTATGTGATGAATATAGGTTTATTTAAAATTTGGGAAATATGATAGAAATAAGGGAAATGCTGTCCAATTTTTTTTAAGATTTAGTAATTTGGGAATTATGCATGTTTGATTGATTAATTGGTTTGTTGTGTTTATGTGATGAATATATGTTTATTTAAATTTTGGGAAATATGATAGAAATAGGGGAAATGCTGGCCAATTTTTTTTAGGATTTAGTAATTTGAGAATTATACATGTTTGATTGATTAGTTGGATATTTTTGTGTATACCATGTGCTGTATAAATGCACATTTTAAAATTGGGAAATGTGATAGAAATAGGGGAAATGCTGCCCAATTTTTTTTGGACATATTGTTTCCTTTATTTACTTGTCAATTAAGTAATCCACGAACTTAATTGTTAATGTTTGTTGCTTTGTTTGTTTGTTTGTTTTTTGTTGTGTGAAGTTTGACAATGGATAGAGATTGGATGTCAGTGGATAGGTTATCCATGAAATATAGGAATGGAGTTAAGTTTTTCTTAGAATTTTGTGCAAGAAATACTCAATCTCCTAATAGTATTCCTTGTCCATGTGTTAAGTGTGGTAACATTGTGAGGATGCCAATTTTTAAAATAAAAGACCACTTATTTAGGAATGGAATAGACAAAAGTTATAAAGTATGGTTTTTGCACGGAGAAAGAATGAAAGTCACTGATGAGGGACCATCTAAGAATAATAAGTATATTGATGTTGATTACAAAGTTGATGATATTGCAGAGATGATTGATGATGCACAATATGAATCACATGTGATCCAATTAAATTTCAGTCAATCTTAGAAGATGCTGAGAAACCTATTTTCCCTAATTGTACAAGGATTACTAAATTATCAGCACTGCTTAGGTTGTATAACTTAAAAGCCAAACATGGGTGGAGTGATAAGGGAATGACAGAGTTGTTAACATTTTTAGGATAATTATTACCCGAAGGTAATGAAATACCGTCTTCATTTTATGAAGCGAAGAAGACATTGCTTTCGTTAGGCATGCAATATGAAAAAATGCATGCTTGTCCTAACGATTGCATCTTATATCGAAAGAGATTTGTTGATGCAATTGCATGTCCGACATGTGGCGAGTCTAGATGGCAAAAGAAAAAAATTCAGATGCAGTTAGAAAAGGTGTCCCTGCAAAGGTTTTATGGTATCTACCACCGATACCTCGTTTGGTTAGGTTGTACCGAAATGATGATCATGCTAAAAATTTAATTTGGCATGCTAAAGATAGAGTAAAGGATGGCAAGCTAAGACATCCAGCTGACTCGCCAGCTTGGAAAACAGTAGATGTTAAATTGTCGGAATTTGGGAATGAACCGAGAAATATTCGTTTGGGTCTTTTTGCTGACGGAATTAATCCACACAATTCCCTTAGTAGTAAATATAGTTGTTGGCATGTAATGCTAGTCATCTGTAATCTACCGCCTTGGTTGTGTATGAAGAGGAAGTTTACCATGTTGACCTTGTTGATATCTGGTCCTAAACAACTTGGAAATGATATTGATGTATACCTAGCTCCTTTAATTGATGATTTGAGCACATTGTGGCATCATATTATTCTGAGTTATACACACCCAAGATAATGCCTACAAGTGCTATACTCACACAAGCAACTAGAATTTAGTAGCACGTCTACTCTATCATCTAAGCATGTCTACTAACTAAAATCCCTAGCACTATCCTCATGCTAGTCAACCTAATGCAACAATTCAAGTCACAATATAATTACATAATTAGACAAATAGGAAAACAAGGTTGTATGCATAACGTACACCATGTGCGCAGATGTCCACTCTTCTTACCTTAAGCAGTGAATTGTCTGTTGATGTGTCTCGAACCACTTGTTGTATCACATCGACGACCACAAGCTCCTAGACGTCCAATTACACAGTGACAATTGAGGAAAAATAAAAATAGGCATTAGGGTTTTATTTCGAAACCCTAATTATCGAAATAATTTAACTATGCAATTTTAACATGCATGACACGTAAGTTAAAACTATTTTCCACAAAGGTTCAAACCATCATGTCACATGCACAAACCATGATGTTTCTAACATATCACATGAATTCATAAAAATACTTTTATGTGAAAATTACCAAAATACCCTTTAATATCATAATTACATTAAAGACTCAATAATTTTCTAAATATTATCATATGACAACAAAATTTAATAAACAACTTTTTCAAAACCCTAAATAATCAGCAAAGGCTCATATAAGAACAGAAAAAATAATTTTTAACATTTATAAATTATTTTTCCTCAATTTCCCAAATAATTTAGATAATTCAAAATAATTATACAGCCAGCCCAAAACTCAAACTAATCATACATAACTTTTCAAAAAGCTAAAATTAACTTATAAAAATTATTTTAGAATTTTCTGGGCAAACTAACTATTTTTCTTAATTGATTTAATAGAAAAACCAATTAATTCAAGAAAAATAGATAAACGATTTAAAAATAAAATATAACTATACAAACTGGTTTCTATACCCTACAGTATCACACACAAATTACCTAGGGTTCAGAACAGTAACATTAATATTTTTCATATTTAAAATATAGAATAAGCTAAATAAATCATGAAAATTACATAAATGATAAAAATTAGAAATAAATTACAGAGAGCCTTAGAATCTCATTTCAAACATATACAAAAATTCTCATAATATTTAGAATACTTTAAATAATTTTTTCTACATTTATTTTCTTAAATCACATATTTAAAAGTAAACAATTGAAGAAAATTATCAAATACGATCAAAACTTAAATATAAACTTACAAAATGATTCTAAATAATACAGAGATCATTCAAACATAAACTCATATTTTCTGAACAATAAAAATATTTTTCATAATTAATCTCTATTTAAACTTAAATAAATCATAGTAATCCAAAGAAAAATTAGAAAAATATCAAACGAGTTGGAAAGTGCTATAAAATTAATGTAATAATTTTTAGGATTTAAAAAACAAAGAAAAAACCTCCATAAATACCCAGATTGGGTTCGTCGGAGCCTCACCGGAATCTTCTTCTTCTCTATCGCGGGCGAGATTCTAACTCCTCTTTCCACTTGTTTTTGACACTCCAAACCGATTGAAATTTGTTCCCAAAGATCTTAGCACCTCAAATAACCCTTGAAGCTCAAGAAAACAGACCCATGATGGCCGGATCGTGCTTGTCTTCCCCGTCACCAGTGTACCGCCAAAAATGGTGGTCAAAATACAAAATTTTGTTTTGGAGCTTTTTGATCCCTTTCTTCAAGTCCAAAACACTTCTTAGGGTCCCTCTAGGCTTTCTAAACACTTCAAACAAACCCGGAACCTCCCATGTTCTCTTAGATCCAAAATTATTCAAGAACACCCACTTTAATGGTGAAAATTTGTGATTTTTGAAAAAGACATTTCTAGCCCCTTTTGTCATGTCAAAAACGTTCATTAAATCATAAGAAAGATATTTCAAACACTCAAAACCACCCAGAAATTTCCTAGAGCTCTGAAACCTGAAATCTCCCTTTCTCTCTCTAAAAAAATTCAGGAACGTCTATTTTCTTCCACTAGTGCAACTCTCCCTCTCTTCCCACGATTTTGAACTGTTGAGAGGCCCTCTAAATCATGCTTAAACAAAAAGAAATGAAGGCTTAACCACTTGGTTGATGTTGACCGATTCTAAACCTATGCTTAAGGAATTTATTTTATAATTAAATAAAAGAAATGGTGATCTTATTATAACTGAATTAAATTTCGAATTTAATCAGTTAATTGCATTTGAAATCATATTCTAATGTCATTTAAATGCCCCCCAAGTAAATTCAAACATAGGGACATTATGGTCATTTTATAATTACATGCAATTACCATTATTTAATCAATTTAAATAATAATGCAATAAACCGTATAATAAAATAAAATGAATTCATATCATGTTATTAATATTATTATGCTCATAATAATAATAACTTTCACAACAGAAGTAAATAATTAAATTAACCCATGTAATTAATTTTTTATTAGGCATTATGCATATGCTGAGATTTAAATCTCATTCTAGGTTATTAAACATAAGAAATCGAGAATCTTTGTTATCATTGGAATCCATACATATCTAAACCCATAAATATGTAAAATGATAAAATACTCTCAATGGAAAAATTACAAAATGACCCTTTCGAGAAAACAGATATTACAAAGAACTTGTGTGTTTTAGTGAAGTAGGTTTCGAGAAATTTGGTTGTGTGCTGCGGAGCTATAAGGAAGAAACTTATTGTATGTTGTTTGAATTATTTGTTTTGCTATTCACATGAAGATAGTTAGGTCACTATTATAGGGGAAATGCTGGTCGATTTTATCTAGGATAATAAACAATTAGCTTTATATCGACATCTAACTTTATCACGTACTTATTTAGTGTCGTTTCTTTTATTTTTCATAGACATAGGAGAAGATGCGAGTCCCAGACATTACTTGAGAACAGTATTATTAATTATAATTTACAAATTATTTTTGAAACCATATATATAAATGTAATCAAATAATTAATTAATATATTTTACTTTTTATTTTTTGCAGCTAACAAGTACGTCATATACAGAGACACAGATTGATGAGTTGCGACAAGAATGGGCAACATATATGTTACCGATAATCTAAAGTTACCGACCTCGTTGTTAGGTTTTCTTACTTTTTACCTCTTTCTTCATACATAGTGCAATATTTGTTAATTTTGAATATTTTAACAAATATTGTGTTTCTTGCATATTTTCATTTTATTAATTATGTCAATTTCAATTTCAATTAATATTAAATTGATTTCAATTTAATTAATTATTAAATTAATATTAAAATAATTTCAATTTAATTCATTATTAAATCAATTTAAATTAAAATAATTTCAATTTAATTAATTATTAAACTATTTTAAATTAAAATTAAAATAATTTAAATTTAATTAATTATAAAATCAAATTAAAATTATATTAATTATAAATTAATTTTTTTTAAACCTGAGAGACTTCCCATGTCTCCTAGTGGGAGAGGTTGAAAGTCCACGTTTTTGGACACCTTTCAACGTCTTTCACTGGGAGACATGGGATGTCTCTCACCTCTCCTATAGGGAGACGTGAGATATCTTACAATGACTCTACCTACAACGTCTCCCCCTATGGGAGACATTATAGACTTTCAATGTCTCCCAAATAAAGTCATAAAACTCCTATTTTGTTGTACTGAAATGACACTAAGTAGCATGTGATAGAGTTTGATGTCTATATAAAGCAAATTGTTTGTAATCCTAGATAAAATCAGGCAACATTTCTCCTATAATAGTGACCTAACCATCTGAATGTGAATAGCAAAACAAACAATTCAAACAACATACAATAAGTTTCTTCCTTATAGCTATGGAGCACAGAAACAAATTTCTCATAACCTATTTCACTAAAACATACAAAGTTCTCAACCTTCCGTTATTACCGGAATACACAATTTTATTCTCAGAACCTACATCACTATGGATGAATATTTAAGATATTCAAACCCCTCTAACATTAGTTCAATAATATTAAATGTAGAAGTAAGAGAATATATATTTACCTCTTGCAATTAATAATCCAAGCTAGCAAAATTACTTCACTGAGCAATCCACTTTGCTATTAAATTAACAACCAACAAAATTAAATTAATAAATAATAAATAAAATATCACTAAATGTCTAACAATATATAACTTATTCTTGTAATTTTATAAACTTAATTACGTCAAATGTAAGCTTGAAATATAAATTTTGAAGCAAAAAATACCCTAAAAATCTCACTCCAACAAAACCACAACCTACAAAATTAAATTAATTAATATATAAAGATTACTAAACAAATATCACTAAACAATTTCCAATGAGCCACTAATTAACCTAAACAAAAAAAGTGGTATATATAGAGCTTAGACTTATAAACTCCAACAACTAAGTCACTAAAAACTTAATAATCAACAAAAACATATAACTTTTCATATATCTCTAATTTTTCAAATTATTTAAAAAATTTATTTTAACATAACTATATATAATTAACCTAGTTACAATGTTAATAAAAAAAATAATAAATATATATCTAAAATATACATAATTTTCAAATTAAACAATAATAAAAATCACAAAAAATCATAAACATATACTTGAATCAAATCTATGCACAATGCGATATGTAAAATTAAAATTAAAATTGAAATTATTTTCTACATTGTCAACAAAGTTATTTTCTAAGAAACCCACTCAAAATCTCCAAATAATCACAACAAATAAATAAAACTATCACTAAATTTCATTTTAACAATAATTTATACTTATAATTTTGAAAACTTACCTCAAATGTGTGCTTGAAATAGATATTTTGAGTCAAAATCTCAAGTTCCTACACCTCCTATATTATCCAAGAAAATCCTAAAAAATCTAATGAAAACACAACAAGAATTAATGCTATCAGTGGCAGGAAGGTCCGCCGCTAATAAGGGTTGGGTCCACCGCTAATTAGTATTAGCGGCTGGGCTCCACTGCTAATGCCCCGCTGCGAATTATTGGTCACTAATAAGGATTATTGGTGGCGGACTGACACACGCACCGCTAATAACATATTATTACCGACGGACAATAGTAGTGGATCCAGCCGCTAATACCTGTGTCAAAGGCGACATTATTAGCCGTGGGGTCCGCCGGTAATAATGTTTTATTATATATTTTAATAAATAATTTTAAATAAATTAATATTTATTAAATTTAAATATTTTTTAAAAATAATTCATAATAAATTTTAACAAAATAACCAATTAATTAATTTAAACATAACTAACATTAAAATTAATATATAATTTTAATATTTATCAAACTAGCTAATATTGCTATTGTCATTAAAAATAAATACACTGTTAATTGATGAACTTTCAAAAGTAGTGGAAAACTTTTCTCTTTTCTCTCTCAGCTTTTAGCTGGTGCAATGGCAAAGGGGGTTCAGGGGAAGGCGAAAGCTCAGGTGAAGAAGAACAAAAAGAAAGGACCATCTTCTTTTGATGGTGTTCGGAAAACTAGATCCATGATGGAACTGTTGGGTGTGGAACCGATAGAGTTTGAGAAGGGCAATCTTCACATAGATGAACAAGAAACCCAGATAGATGAGCAGGAAATTGTTTCTCCAAGATCTACTCTGATGCATTTACAGTGACAGGAGGCCATCCGAAGAGATTTCTCTCATTTTATCCAAGCCTCTCAGATCTGTTCGAAAGAAATTGCAGAAGGTAAGAAACCCTTTCCTCCGATCTTACATACTGGGCATATTGTTCAGAATCTGAGCTCGAAATTTGACAGCGATTTGGAGAAAGGAACTGTGAGTGATGATATTAAGATTGAGCTAGAAGATATTGAAGATGAAATTCAATTTTGGAACTCATCTATAGTTTGTTATGTGCTAGGTGCAAACCCTCCAATCTCTGTTTTGGAAGGTTTTGCTAAACTAATGTGGAAGAATAAAGTTGATAAAGTGGGAATTCTTTCTCATGGAGTTTTCATAATCAAATTTGAATATGTGGATGATAGGGATGAAGTACTAAATGGAGGATATATCTTCTTTGATAACAAACCTGTTATTATTAAACCATGGAATGCTGTAACAGATTTCAGGAAAGAAAATGTGGCAACCATTCCTACTTGGATTCAACTTTCTGGTCTTGAATTGAAGTACTGGGGGGAGAAGTCTTTATTCAAAATTGTGAGGCAACTTGGGAAGTCGATTAAGGTTAATGAGATAACTAAAAACAGGGGAAAGGTTGAATTATCCAAGGATATTGATAGAAGTGTCTTTATCACAGAATTTTCCATATGAAATATCCTTTATTGATGAGTTTGGTCAGAGGGTGACGATTGATGTCCATTTTGAATGGAAGCCGGTTGTTTGTAGTAATTGTAAAGGATTTGGGAATACTGTTGATCTTTGTAGGAAGAAGGTAGGCCAGAGAAAAGAATGGGTGATCAAAAAGGACAATAATGTGAAGAATATAGATTCAAAAGTTCAGCATGAGGTTTTGATAGATGAGGATGGTTTTCAAAGAGTGCTTAGAAGTGGCAAGAGGGCTCTGAATTTGTCTCAACCTACTATAGTGATTAATAGTTTTCAAGCTTTGAATAATGAAAATGGAGAGAGCTCTCAAGTTGAGTTGGAAAAAGATAAAACAGAGGGAGGGGGGATCCTCCCCAACCTAATTGATAGGATTTTAAGTTGGAATGTCAGGGGGATAAATAATCCAAAGAAGCAAATTGAAGTTAAGAAATTCTTTTCTTCAAAGAGAGTTGGATTAATTAGTCTCCTTGAGACTAGGGTCAAGGCTGAACTTTTGGGTGCCTTGTACCTCCGTATGTTTGATGGTTGGTCTTTCACGTCTAATAATGCTTGGCATAGTGGTGGGAGAATAGTTGTTAGCTGGAATCCTATTATGTTTGATGTTAGTATCCGGTTCTGTTCCAGTCAAATGATTCATTTGCTTGTGAGACCTATACATGCTACAATGAGTTTTTTTGTTACATTTGTTTACGATTTCAATGAAGAAGAGGGAAGAGCTGGTTTGTGGGCTGATTGTTACATCTTTCGGGTGGAATTGAACGTCCTTGGATAGTCATGGGTGATTTTAATGATATTCTTAATAAAGAGGAAAGGGTTGGAATGCGTGTGAAGTATTAAAAAATCTGAGGCATTTCGGAATTGTGTTGTTGTTTGTTAGTTAGAAGATGTGAAGTTTCGAGGGAATTTTTTTACTTGGAATAATAAACAACATGGTAATGCTAGAATATATTCAAAGATAGAAAGGGTTTTAGTGAATCAATTGTGGTTAGAGAAGTATAATGAAGCAGAGGTGAACTTTTTGAATGAAGAGTTGTTTGATCATAGTCCAGCTCTTTTATCTGTGTATCAAGAAACTAATTTTGGCAAGAAACCTTTCAAGTATTTTTGAATGTGGAAGGGTGCTCCAGATTTTAATCATAAGCTTATTACTAGCTGGAATAATAACAATAATGGGACAGCTATGCACAAGTTAGTTTCAAAGTTGAGACAAGTTAAATTGGTTCTCAAGGAGCTTAATAAAGTGGGGTTTGCTGATATTCAAATGGCAGATTTACAGAAAAGGAAATTTTTAGCTGATTGTCAATTAGATCTTCAGCACGACCCTCTAAATAAAGAGCTGATTCTGAAAGAGAAAATGGCTAGAGACCAGTTTGTTTTGACTCATAAAGCTTACTGTTCTTTTCTTCACCAAAAGGCTAGAGTTCATTGGTTGAAAGAGGGTGATGAAAACTCAGCTTTTTTTCATGCTAGTATTCGTGCAAGGCATACACAAAATAGAATTTATTCAATTACAGATGAGAGTGGTACTGGGCATGATCAGCCTGACAAGGTAACTGAAGCTTTTTTACAGTTTTATACTACTTTGCTGGGTTCTAAAATGGCTGATAGAAGACATGTTATAAGAGAAGTAGTTGAAGATGGTGCTCTTGTCTCTGAGGAGCAAGATTCAATGTTAATGGCTGATTATACGATTGATGAAGTCAAGCAAGCTATTTTTTCAATCCCTGGAAGGAAAGCACTTGGCCCTGATGGTTTTTCTAGCTATTTTTTTCAAGATAATTGGGATATTGTTGGGAACAAGGTTTGTGATGCTATTATGTCTTTCTTACATTCAGGTAGTTTGTTGAAAGAGCTCCACTCCACAGTTCTAACTCTTGTCCCTAACAGTAAGTGTCCGAATGTTGTTAGTGATTACAGGCCAATCGCTTGTTGTAATGTGATCTACAATGCAGCAACAAAAATGATTTGCTCAAGATTGCGATTGATTCTGCCTGATTTGATTGCACACAATCAAGGTGGCTTTGTTCATGGGCGTTTTATAGCTCACAATATTATGGTGTGCCAGGACTTAGTCAGACATTATGGAAGGAAGAATGCCAAGCCTAATTGTATGATCAGACGTGGTCTCCGGAAAGCTTATGATACATTGGAATGGGATTTTTTGGAAGAAATGCTTGTTGCCTATAGGTTTCTAATGAAGTTCATCCATTTGGTAATGCAATGTGTTACCACTCCAAAGTTTTCTCTAATGTTTAATGGTGTTCTTCATGGTTTTTTTGCTGCTAAAAGAGGTTTGAGACAGGGTGACCCAATGTCACCGCTGCTATTTGTTTTGGGAATGGAATACTTATCTAGAACATGAAGAAAATAGGGCAAAAAGAGGATTTTAAATTCCATGAACGTTGTGAGGAATTACAACTCAATCATTTGAGTTTTGCGGATGATGTTCTTCTTTTTTGTCACGGTGACTTTCGGTCCATATATAATTTGTTGCAAGGATTGTAACTCTTCTCACAAACATCAGGACTTCACCCAAATGAAGCCAAATCATCAGTCTACTGCTGTGGTATGACTGAGTACGATGTGCAAAGGGTCCTTGAAGCTTCTGGTTTTAGCAAGAGCCAAATGCCCTTCAAGTACTTGGGGATTCCAAGTTTATGCTAAAAAGATTTCAGCGAAGGATTGTGAGCTTTTACTGGAAAAAAATGGTGGTGCGCATTCGGACATGGAGTTCTCGTAATTTGTCTTATGCAGGGAGAATAATTATGATTAATTCTGTTCTGACCTCTATACACTCTTATTGGTCACAAATTATGCTCATTCCCGAACATGTGTTAAAGAGAATAAATTCTATTTTCCGAGCTTTTTTATGGAAAGGTCAGGTTGACTTTGTAGGTGTTGGGAATGTGGCTTGGGAGCAGGTTTGCAGGCCAAAGAGAGAGCGGGGTCTTGGCTTTAGAGATCTCTTTAAATGGAATATTGCAGCTCTTGGGAAATATATATGGGCGGTTGCAACAAAAAAGGATAATCTATGGGTGAAGTGGGTGCATAATGTATACATTAAGAATGACGATTGGTAGGCTCATAGAGCCCCTTCACAGAGTAGTTGGTATTGGAAAAAAATAGTGGAAGTCAAAGATCGATTCAAACATCTTATTGACATCCCAGGTTTTATACATGATGAGTATACCATCAAAAATGGTTATCATCTGCTCTGTTCAGCTCATCATCGAATTCAATGGTGTTCAGAATTGTGGGGAAGGCTAAATATACCGAAGCATAGTGTCATCATGTGGCTGGCTACTCTTGACAGTTTAAAGACTAAGCAAAGATTGCTGAATTTCCAGATGGTGAACACCTCAACCTGCTTACTCTGTGATATTCATGAAGAAAGTGTAACTCATCTTTTCTTTGAATGTCATCTTAGTAAGAGTTGTATTAAGAAGGTGAAAGAGAAGATGGGTTGGGGTGCAAAATCTGAAGATTTGCGCAGCCTTTTAAGGTGGATCTCTCGGGCTCAAATGAGTAAGTTTCGTAAGATGGTCTATGCGGCTTTTGTTGCTGCGGTGGTTTATCATATTTGGAAAGCAAGGAATGAAGTTTTTTTGTTGCTTCAGGTGAGAAGGATAGATTTAATTGTGAATAATATTATAAATGATGTAAAAAATAGAGTTCAAGGTGTTATGCCTAAAACAGTTAGTAGTGTTGACAGGGAGTGGTTTGATTCATTGTAAAGTTTTTTCTCTGGTTGTACAGAAAATGAGTTTCTCAGGCCTTTCATTAGTTGTTGTTAGGTGTATTGTTTAACTGGTTTCAATGTTAATGATACTACTGATTTACCAAAAAAAAAAAAATACACTGTTAATTTAATCAAAATACATAAACTAATAAAAAAAATAAAATCATTAAAGTTAATATTGTAATTATCCTCATCTTCAACATTTGGCTGTGGCTGTGGCGGTGGTAGTGGCGGTGAGGGCGACGGCTGTGTCTGTGGCGGTGAAGGAATATAAGGCTATTGTGAAGATCGTCCAAGCGTGAGGTCCCCAAACTGATCCCGAGGCTGTAGCTGTATCGGGGTGGCTAAAAAAGGATGCTGCGACTCGCCCCCAAACTCACCATATCTAACATATAGCTGCTGCGACGAACCTCTAACCTCCCCATACCTAACATTTGGTAGTGGATGCTCGTTGAAAATCGGTAAAGTTAACATATAATGGAGGAGACTGGGAAGAGCGTCCAAACATGTACTGGTTTTAAAATTGTGGAGGTTGTTGCGATGACACATGTGGCAGATACTGTGGAGGAGACTGGTACTGCTGCTGTGGCGGTGTATGAAGATTAGGATGGGCGGTGTTACTCTGAGAAGACGTACCACCTTTAGATTGTGATGGCAAATACCTCTGCAGAAAACTGTCAAACCGTGGGTCATACAGATTACTGGGTTGCTGAGGTACCACCATCTGAATTGTCTCACGCATTGCCTTCACTATGTGTAGCCATCGTAGTCATATCTTCATTAGGCGTAGTAGCAGTATGTGCTTGGGACTGACTTTGATCTGTAGAGCTGAAGGTTGTCTTTCTCGCTCTCCCTTTCACCCTATAATCCACTCCTCTTTGGTAGTTAGATCTCTCCCCGAGTACTTTACTTAGTATCTTGTATTGATCAACCGGGGACAATCAATGCCAGATACATACCGAACCCCTCACTCTGTTGTTGAGTCTACCTATCAAGTTGTGACCTCTGAAGCTCCGCCGCCATTTTTTTCTGTATAAATAAAACATTATAAACAAAAATTAGAAATAAGAAAACAATAATATTCACTTACATAATCTTGTTGAGCTGCCTCGGTGACAAAAGTTTTTGTCGATTTTTTCATATGAACATCCCTCCAAGTATCAACAACATGCGCATCTAGGTTCTCCTATACAAATGTAAACAAAATGCTTTAGAATGTGTTATTTTATAAAATTAAATTAACATCTTCACTTACATATTAGTGATGCTTAGCTGCCAATGATTTTGTGGCTTGTGTTGTTACATACTTCATTTGTTTTCTGTTTGCTTGGTTTTTAGTGGAGCGAGCCAAAAATCTTTCACTAAAAAAAAACTCAAAAATATTCTTCCATGTCTCCTTAGTGCAATGGTCAGATGGCTTAAAGAGGACATTCTCCCAATCTTCTGGTCCAGCGTAATGATTTTTGAAGTGTTTATGTCTGATGTTCTTTCTCTCGCGATATCTATCTCCCATCTCCTTATAGACAGTTGCCAGAACAGACTCATGTTGTGGATGACTGTCTATATTATAGTAATACTGCATTAAGAAAAAAATTTTAGATGAAATTGTAAATAATGCAAATAAATAATGTAAAGCATAAGATTCGTAATTTTTTACGCTCATACGATCAAGCACTTGATCTTTAAACTTTTGAGGTAAATCAGCAAAATCCAAGTAATGTGCTAGACACAAAATTGTAACTTGAGTGCCCAACATGCGAATAAAAGCTTGGTCCTCCTGCCCAACCACTTTGTTCGTCACAGGATCAAGCTCTAGATCCAATGGTTTACTGGTTTTTTTTTCTTCGTTCTTCAAGAACATTATTACTAGCAAGGCCACGGCCTTTATTTCTCGTCGACGGGGCTTTAAAATTTATTAACAATAACCAGTATTAATATTGTTTATATATTTCTCTAACAATATAATTTCTAAAAATAATTTTGATATAAAATATTTAACCTGACTCGTAGGACGACGGTACCCTAGAAGGATCTGGCGGGTCTCGGCCACCACCATCTCCGCCGTGATTGGTTGCTACATCAGCTGACATTATACTTCAGTTTAAAATTTATTAGTTAGTAATTAGCAACAAATTAAATTAGAGGTATACTAGTTAATATCACATTCAATTCTTATTAATAATAATTATAATTTTTTTTTATTATATTTCAATATAGTTCTATTACACAAATAGAAAAACTAAATAGAGTAATCACTATAATTTCCATCACTAATCGGAGACACATTTTCATCTTCACAAAGCTCAACTAGCAATTCATCCTCTGCATCTGTGACTTCCTCATGTTTTGGCATATCACATTCGTCATCACTCTCTTCATCAACCCCAACATATGCAATAGGTTGATCAGATTGCATTATCAACTCTTCGAGGTCCACAGTCAACACAAAATTTGATGAGCTTGTTTCCTGTACAATATCAATAGTATCATTAACCTCATCAAAATTGTCCTTAATGTCCCAAATTTTTCAATGATTCACATCTTCTACAACTTTCCAATCACGACCTCTAAATAGATCGCCGAGATAGAAAACTTGCTTAGCTTGGCTAGCAAGTATATACGACTCATCTTTGTACTATTCACCATTGACGTTTATACTTGTGATATTATTTTCAATGATTGTTCTCTTCCTTCTTGAATTTGTATTAAACCATTTGGACTGAAATAATGCCACTGAATATGCACCAAGAAAAGATAGTGTCACTACTTCTTCAAGTGTGCCGTAATAATTAAAACCTTCTGTTCTGGCAACAGACACTCCACTATAGGTTGCCAAATGATTTGAGCCAGATGCTAAAGCTAGCAATTCATCATCATTTTCCAAAGACCCAAGCTTGTGCAAGTCATATATCTAAATACATAAAACTGTATTAGATTCACAAAATATATCATTAATAAAATGAAAGTTCAAAGCCACCTTCTTATGAAATCACGAGCGAAATTTTTTCCTATGCAAACGATCATGATCACCATCCGGGTATTTTTGTCTAATCTCTTGCAGGTGTTCACTGTTAATTAGAATAGTGTTACGATTTCTTGATAACCAAACATGTTCTAATTTAAAAGGGAATAAACTTACTCTAAATAAGGTTCAATTTTAGGAGAATTCTCAAGTATGAACCACTCAGCTATTTCACGAGTGTTATGATTGAGAGGCTTCAAAGTTCCCTTTGTGAGTGGACGACATTGAGATTGGAAAACTATAAGGTTTTGTGGGATATAAGTTGCATCTTCATTTTGATCAAGACGATTAATTCTTGTTTCATTATCTTCAAAATACATTGAACAAAAGGTCAAATCCTCATCTGCAACATAGACTTCGGTGATCGACCCTTCAGGGCGAGCTTTATTTCCCACATAATTCTTTAATTTTTTCATGTACCTTTCAAAAGGATGCATCCACCTCATAAATACCGGGCCACCCAATACACCTTCTTCTGGCAAATGTAAGCCCAAATGAATCATTATGTCAAAAAAAGTTGGAGGAAAAATCTACTCCATCTTGCACAATATCGAAATAAGGTCATTTTGTGCTTCCTCCATATCTTTAACATTAAAAGTCCTCGAACATATTTTCTTGAAGAAATTGCACAATTCTGTAACGGTGGTCGATATAGATTTTGGGAGAAACTTGCGAACACCGAGAGAAAGTATTCGTTGCATTATCACATGAAAATTGTGTGACTTCAACCCAACAATATTTGTATCATTCTCGAACACTTTCTTCTTCAAATTTGAACAAACGCCATCTAGAAATCTAACTCTTTTTATAAACTGACAAAACTATTGCCTCTGTGCCGGAGTTAACACATAAGGAGCGTGCGGCTTCATCAACTTCCTGTTCTCATATTCATTAATCCACAATGATTCCCTCACACCCATCTTTTTCAAATCATGTCTTACATTAGTGGTGTCCTTAGATTTATCATTGTCTAAGATGGTGCCAAGGAGACTACCACACACAATCTTCTTAACATGCATGCCATCTATATTGTGTTTTAATTTGTTTGTACACCAATACTCAAGCTCATAAAAGATACTTTTTTCCTCTAATTACCTTCATCTACACCTCTTTTATTTTTCACACCCCCAAACTGGACATATTTTCCTGGAACTTGCACTGCAAGAGCATTAACTTATTCTATTATATCCTCATAAGTAAATCGTCTCGAAGGACGTATTGTCTCAACTTCTCCATCGAACTCAGTGTCTCTTCTCATTCGATGAGTACTTGGCAAGAATCTTCTGTGACCAGCATAAGATGTCTTACTGATCTCTCGGATGGAAGTTGTGTCTTCTTTACACGTAGGACAAGCTTTGTATCCCTGACCACTCCATCCAGACACACTGTTATATTATTTTATAATATAATGTAATATTATATTATTTTATAATATAATATAATATTATATTATTTTATAATATAATGTTTTAGATTAAATAAATGTGACATAGAGTGTCACATATTGTAACATATAATAGAGAGTTACATTATTTAGATATATGTGAAATATCCAAATATGTAACATATTTGGTGTTACAAATTTGTAACTTCCAAATATTACCCATTATTGTGTAAATTTGTTGCTACACAATATTGAGATGAATTTCTTAAAGTCATAAGAGATATGACTGTTAGAGATGTGATTTTAACTCCCATAATGTGTATCGAAGTTACAAAATGAAGTGGGAATGAATTTGGAACGTTTTGGCATAGTTGGAAAATTGGTTGTTGAAAAAATGTCTTGGGTCGCGGTTTGAGTTTTTTAGGCTGCGACCCAAGAGGCAAAAACACATCGTGGGCCGCGGCCTGTGTTTTTGAGGCCGCGGCCTAAGCGACTGACAACATTTTCCAAACTTCGGTTTTATCCAATTTTGAACGTTTCCAACAGCCAAGTAACTCCCAAATCTCTATTTTAATTCCATAAAAATCCAATTAATCATTGGTAACAGCCATGGGGGTTGGTGGAATTTAAAATTCAAAGGGTGTCTCAAAACTCTATATATAGGAGCCTATTGCTCACTTGAAAGATACAACTTTTCTATCCATAAGAGCACTTGACTAGAAACACCTTAAGGCTTGATTATTCCAGAAAGCATTTCCAAAAATCTGTGAGAGATCCCTTAGTGCTTGAGTTAGGGTGAAATAAGCTTTTGGACAAAGGTTTCAAACCTTGTTCAAGTTGGTGATCCCCAACACTCTTCACTTTGGTAGTGTGAGTGAGAGTTGTTTCTATTTTGTTTTCTTTTTCTTTCTTTCTATTCTATTTCTCCTCATTTTCATATTCTTCTCTTATGTTTATTTGCATTTCTTATTTTGAGTTGTAATCTTCTTTTCTTTTTGTTTCAAACACTTCTCTTTGTTTGTATTATTTTGCATAGAGTTGTATTTCTCTATTTCTCTTCTTCTACTTCTTCTTTTATTTATTTGTATTTTCAGTCATAGAGTTGTAACTTTATCTAATCAATCAATATTTATTTGTAATATTTTGTTTAGAGTTGTAATTATCTTACCATTTCCATTTAGGCAAAACTATTTTTCCTAACACAAACTACTGCGAGCTGGAAAATTGTTCACAGCCCACAAAAGGGCTACCCGCATCTTGAACATCGTGTTGGTTGTACTATCTCTTGTATCAACTATATTAACCCACAGATCCTTTAACTCATCCACCAATGGTCTTAGAAATACATCCATGTCCTTACCTGGTGATTTTGGCCCGGGAATAAGGAGGGTCAACATGAAATAATTGTCTTTCATACACAACCAAGGTGGCAGATTATAGTTTGCCAACACCACAGGCCACATGCTATATGCGAGGTTCATGTTGTCAAATGGATTAAATCCATTGGCAACTAAGCCCAAACAAACATTTATGGGATCCCTTGAAAAATCAGGATGCATGACATCAAAGTCCTTCCACGCAGAGCCATCCACTAGGTGTTGCATCACCCCATTATCTTTTGATTTCCCGGTGTGATACCATATCATGTGTTTCGTTGTAATCCTTGAACTGTATAATCTTTTCAACCGAGGTGCCAACAGAAAGTAATGCATCACCTTGTGTGGCACTTTTTTTCCTTTCGTCATTTCGGAAGTAATTCATCTACTAATTCCACATACTGGACATGTATCTTTAGATGCATGTTCATTGTAAAATAAGCAGCAATCATACAGACACACATGTATGGACTCATATCCCAACCCTAATTTTTTCAATCTCTTTTTCGGCTCGTAGTATGATCCGGGAATTTATTTTTCCTTAGGAAAGGCAAGCTTTAACAACTTCAGCAATTCATCAAATATGTTGTTAGGCACCTTCCCTCTAAGTTTTAGATGCGAACTTTGCTAAAAAGTTCAGGGATGAAATCCAATCACAGTCAGGATACAACTATGCTTTAATCTCCTCAAATAACTCGTCATAATACTAACTCTCACCAGGATCCCTTTCTACTTCCTTAGTTGTTAGTAAAAAGGAAGTCTTCCACAACGTGAATCATCTCATCGTCTTCATTCTCATCAACCACCTCATCAGCAACAATTTCTTTCATCTCACCATGAAAAATCCACTTATTATAAGCTTGATGAAAACCCCTATCGAATACATGTGCCCGAACAACATCCAAAGATTCGAATATATTATTATTGCATCTCACACACGGGCACTTAATTCTTCCATCAGAATCTTTATGTTCCGACGCCATCCTAAAAAAAGCTTGTAGACCATTCCAATATTCTTGAAAACCACGATTTCTCAATGTTGTCCAAATCTTGTCAATCGCTATCTAAAGTGTTATAAGAGTGTGTGAGTTTTAATAATATGAATAGGAATGGATAACAAACAAATTTTGTTATCATTTTCGAAATCTTATGCAATATTATAATAGCTTATGCTATTTTATGATGTTTTATTAGATAATGTTATTTATAAACAAATTAATATTTTTTCCTAAACTAATTTATTATTTATTATTAATTTTTTTAACTTTTATTAAATATAATTATCAATTTCTATATTCAACTAATTTATAACTATTTAATATTAGATAATGTTATTTAATAAACAAATTAAATTAAATTATTTAGTTAGATAATTTTATATCACACTTTTATTATTTAATTAATTAAATTAATAAAAAATAATTAAAAAATTAAAAATAAATTATTATTTATTTAATTCTTTATTCATAATTTCTTAATTTGTAATAATAATAATAATAATTTTACAAATTAATTATTATTTAACTTTTAGAATAATTTTTTTTAAATAATTAGATAAATTTTATTAATATTTTTCATTCATTATTTTATTAATAATATTTTAAACTTATCATTTTTGTGCCGATAACCCTATAATTGATGATTGTTGTTAACAACCATCAATCATAAGCATAGCGGGACAGAGAAAATAAATTAACTACTAATTATTTTTTTTAATAATTTTCAATTAATTATAAAAATACCAATTAACTAAATTATATAATATTCATTACAATTCTCATTATGTTGATATAACATATAACATATAACAAAAAAAAAAAAAATTAAAACTACTTTACTTTATTAAATTTTACAAAAAATTTGACAACATAGCAGTTTAATATGGCCATTTCAAAAAATTTAAAATCCTGCACTGAGAAAATCCCAAAACATTTATTATATGATATATAGTTTTTTTTTTTTTTTTAAATTTTGACAACATAACAACTTAAATTTGACCTATCCCAAAATTTAAAATCTCCAAACAACAAACCTAGAATAACTAGAACAACAAAATAATTTTTAAAATAATATTACAACACAAGTAAACATAAACCATAATATGATTAATACAAAAAAAAAAAAAAAAAACAATAAAAACTTACATTAATAATCTGATTTTTTTTTCAATCAAAATTTTGATGCTCTACTAAAAATATAAAACAACATACTAATATTTTTTTAATTATAAATTTTTTAATAATCAAATCTCATTCTTTTAACAATAAATTAAATACAATACAATACAACACATAAATCTATTTTTTTAATAAGACCAAAACAATTTTTTTAATGAATATTATGAAACTAATATCATTAAAAAATATATACACTTGTGGTGGTCTGAAACTCCGGCATGGAGGGTTGTGAACAAAAATACAAACAATTAAAATTAAAAAATTAATACAATATATACTTGATAACTTGGGGGTTGTGCATGGCGGTCCGTTTCAGACAAAGATTAGAGAGAGAGAGGGAAGGGCGGGGTGGTAGCGGTTGTTTCAAACAAGGAATAGAGAGAGAAGGGAATCGGGGTGGGGTGTTGTGGGTGAGTGATGGTGATGGTGATGGTGGGGCAGTGGGTGGTGGAGGGGTGGGGTAGGTTTCAGACAAGGAATAGGGAGAAAGAGAGAGATGTCGGGGTGGGATGGGGCTTAAACCGTATCCATTTCAGACAAAGATTAGAGAGAGAGAGAGATGGGGTGGTAGCGGTTGTTTTAGACAAGGAATAGAAAGAGAAGGGGATCGGGGTGGGGTGGGTCAGCGGTGGTGATGGTGGTGTGGGGTTGGTGGAGGGGTGGGGTAGGTTTCAGACAAGGAATAGGGAGAAAGAGAGAGATGTCGGGGTGGGATGAGGCTTAAATCGTAAAAGTATTAGCGGCAGAGCCCACCGTTATTAAATATAGTACACCGTTAAAAATACTACCCGCCGCTAATAAATCTTGAAAAAAAAACTTATCACTTTCCGAGGCATTTTCTTTGGTCTATTAGCAGCGGACTATCCGCCGCTAATTATGTAAGTCTGCCACTAATAGATTATATAATAATTTTAAAATAATCAATACATTATGTGGTCCGCCGCTAATAACATCTGCAATAGTGCGCGGGCTGTCTCTGCCACTAATAGTTACGCCGGAAATGGCTCTAATTGTTGTAGTGAAAACTCATAATCATAAACAACTAGCACAAAATCGCATATAAATATCATCTTAATGTCAAACCTATAATTTTTTCCAGAAAATTTACCTCGCTTGAAAATTGAGAGATTTTCGTAGGTTTTGAACCCTAAAAATCGCCAAAAGAAGCTCCAATTCACCTCTGCCCGCCTCTGTTGTGTATCACGCCTCAGGAAGAGAAGAAAGTCGAGAGTAATAGTCAGTGAGGACTTCCATTGTCTCCCACTGGGAGACGTGGTAGACGTGCCACGTGTCCCACGTCTCTCAGTGGGAGACGTTGGAAGTCCTCCCTAGACACGTGTTACACATCCATTTTTCAACGTCTTTCCATTGTTTTAACGTCTTCCAATAATTTGTCATTATTAAAAAAATTCAATGTCTCCCAATTTTTAATAAGACATTAAAAAATCCTCCTAATTTTTAATCACTTACACCAATAGTATAAGACATTGTGGGGAGTCAATGAAAGTAGAATTTGTTGTAGTGTTTATTCCGTAGTAACTAATATATTATACTTTTACTTTTTTTTTTATTAATTTATTCTCCAATTGGATGCATAAAGGATATCTATATTTATATAATTATAGGGAAATGGTCGTAAGTGCTACGTATATATTATCTTAATAGATCTATACTACTATCTTATGAATCTTTTTATAATAATATATTATTCATGTTAGAAATTAAATGAACTATGATATCACAGCATACAAGGCCACGACCATTAATAATCAACTCTCTCTCGGCCCAACTTGTTTTGTCCATATGTATGCATATATATGCTATATATCTTACTGTAATAGAATACAAAGTTATAAAATAAAGTGATTATTACAATTAACTGTTGAAATATGCATGCGAGTGCTAACTGTTATTATAAGGCAATTATATATTAATTATTTGATGTCCCCATAAAACGATATTCTTGAAATCTTTAAAAATGCTCTTCTTTTTAAAATTCAGTAATCGAGCGATCAATAAATTTATTTACTTTGTTTTACATTGTAAATTAAGGTATTATTCTCGTTATTGTCCTTTCATGTTTTGTTCGGAATGAACGCCTCATGTATTTTGTTCAATTATCTATTTAGACTTTGTGTTTTGACAAATAATTTTTTGGTCTATTTATTTTGTAAAATAGTTCAAATAGAACCCTAAATTCGATTTTGGTCAAAGTTTTCTAAACAAAATTACAAATAATTCACTAAACTAACAATTCAAAACAAAAATAAAATCATTTTGCCTAACAACTATGTTGTTATATTAATTTTTTTCTTCATTAAAATTGAGTTTATGGGTCTATTTGAATCATTTTACTAACACACAGGGTTCAAAAAAAAATTTGTCACACTACACCAAAATACCCCTTTTGTGTCCGTCAAATTCTTTGACTGACGCAGTTGACTCAGTTTAAGCATTTGTCACTTGGCAAGTGACACGAAATAAAGAGCATTTGCGTCATTTATAAGACTAGCACAATTAGTACCGACACAATTGAGCTCGTTTACGTTGATTGCAAACTGCCACAACTGTTATTTTTCTATTTGCAATGAAGAATAACTTTCAGTATATGGTGAAAAAGTCAGGTACTAACGTGTGGTATATCACATGCAAAGATCCTGACTATTGTTGGAGACTGAGAGGGAAAAAACTACCAATTTCCCGCATGTTTGAGATCACGGTGTATAAGAGCGTACACACATGCTCACTAGATGTTCGACAAAAAGGGCATCGTCAAGCTGCACCATGGGTTGTTGGGCACCTCATAAAGAACAAATACACAGTTGATGGGACCAACTGCATGGCAAACAACATAAAGGAGGATATGAAGAAATTTTTTGGCATTGATATGAGTTATGAAAAGGCATGGAGACGTAGAGAGAAGGCACTTAGTGTGTTAGAGGAACATATGAAGATTCGTATTGTAAGTTGCCATCCTACATGCACATGTTGCAGCAAAATAATCTAGGTCGTTGAAGATGGTCGTTTCCTCTATTGCTTCTTTTCCCTTGGAGATTGTAAGAAGGGATTCAGATTTTGTTGTCCTGTGATATATGTGGATGGCACATTCTTGAAGAACAAGTACGGTGGCCATATGTTATGTTCCATTGTTTTGGATGCGAATAGTCATTTATATCCAATTGCGTTCGGGTTTTGTGTATTTCATGATGAAGTTGAAGTAAGCCATTGGGGATGTTGATGACCTAGCTTTCGTGTCAAATAGGCACGCTAGATTTATTCATGCTCTAGAGGCTATCTTTCCTGATGCCTACCACGACGCATGCAACCATCACATCAGTATGAATGTGAGAGCTAAGTTCAAGACTGCTCACTGTCATAATGAGATGTGGGCAACAGCCTATGCATGGAAGAAGACCCAATGTCTAAAGTATTTTGAAAATATTAAGTGAATGGATTCTCCCATAGCTACCTATCTGGAGGGAATTGGTTTCAATAAGTGGTCTCGTCCTCTCTTTCTTGGGAAACGATATAATATAATGATAAGCAACTATGCTAAAAGCTTCAATAACAAGACCAAGGATGCAAGAACCTTTCCTGTTACAAATTTTTTGGAATTTATTTGGTTCACACTACAGTCTTGGTTTTTTTAACAACGTAGTGTGATAGAGAAGACAACCACCAAATTATCCACCCTGATGGAGGCAGATGTATCGAACAATGCTGACAAAGGAAGGTTCATGAATGTCTATGCCCTTGGCCAATTCGAGTTTCATGTAACTAGTCTAGACGATGATGTTGAGGTGAATTTGATGACGAAATCATGCACATGTGGGATATTCCAGCTCATAGGCATACCTTGTCCCCATGCAGCTGCAGCTGCTATAGAGTGTGGGGTGAACCTTTACTCTTTGCATTTTCCGTTTTACACCACTGAGTCATGGATGAATTCATACAAAGAAACCATTTACCCAACTGGGAATGAGGATGATTGGATACATCCAGATGACATTAAGAATATGGTAGTTGGTGCACCTATAGAGAAACAACAAGTTGTTCGTCTAAAGAAGCCAAAGCTAGGAAGACCAAGGATATATCGTTGGGCATCCAGCGGGGAAAAATATGTGAAAATGCGTAAGTGAAGTAGATACGGTGGTCGTGGTCACAACAAGTCCTCATGAAAAGCTCGGCTCTGAGTATAATTTTTTTGTATTTTATTTAAACTGGATTGGTCAGGTTAATTTTTCTGTATTTTATCTAAACTGTATTCTGTGTTGGTCAGTTATTCGATGCCTGCTCGATGGCCACCAATGCATGTTTGATGACTATCCATGTGTATTTCTCGATGCCTAATAATTATGTTACTAGCTAAATTAATGAATAAAACTCGATACATGCTCGACGGCTACTCGACGCTTGGATTTTTACTGCTAGTTGTTGTTAATGATATGCATGGTTTGCATGCTTGATTGATGCTTGATGATAGCCAATGCATCCTCGATGGCAGCCAACAAATGCTCGATGCATGTTCGATGTTTCTCCATGTTCTCATGCTGAATGTAAGCTTGATGCATGCTCGATACATAATTTCTTTTAGTAACATAGATTTTAAGCAAAGAAATATAACAAGAGAATGGTCAATGCCTAACATTTTGATACTATAAGTCAATTTTCCACTTGTTTCTGAACAAATCCATGTTGTCATCGTAGATCATGTGAAGTGGTATCCTACCTAATAAGTGCTCGATGTGCTTGATGACGTACATACCACAATCTCCAGTGTGAACAAAACATAAAAATGCATTAGTACCAAAATCAACATAAAATTTTAAAAACATGAATAATAACAAGGTTCAAATCAACCCATTGAACCCACATCAAACCACCATTGAACCCTATCGAACATACATCGAACCCCCATCGAACCCAAATTAAGATAACTAGAACCAGGTAATATGCCTCTACCCATCGAACCTACATCTTACCCCTATCGAACCCTATCAAATATACATCTAACCCCCTATCGAACCTTACTGAACCCAAATTAAGATAACTTAAACCAAAAATTTTGATTACCTGACTTTGGTTTGGGGTAGTGAATAACATGGCATGCGGTTCACCTTGAACTCTTTGTATCTTTTAGGTCTAGGTGGAATCATCAACCAAGGGTCATCCTTGAAAAGGCGTGACTGTAATAACATCGATGGGAACAAAGTAAACCATGACTTCATAAAGGATTGCCGTAGTTCACCATTTATAACTGTCACGTCTGAATCATAAACATTGAGAGTCCAAGTAAAAATGGATGCTTCAACTATAAACCAATGCGCTTGAAGGTAGTTCTGGAACCAATATACAATGTATACCCCCTTTCACGACGCCATAAATTGATTGTCAATGCTTGTAATCATTAAAATTACATCTGAATCCCACAAAAACCTTTTCTTATCCTCTTCCTTGGCATTCTGATATACGTCATAACGGGCCAGTACCACTTGTGAGAACATAATATTCATCACAACAACATCTTGCCGATACGCCCTGGGATAGAACTGGCGACGCCTATGTAGCATATGCTTGGCTGCATCAATATGATGCAAAAATAATAGGATAAAAATTGTTAAAGCATCTCCCTCTACCCCTATCAAACCCCTATCTAATCCAAACTGAAGTTTCTAGAGCCAAAACATCTGCATCTACCCATTTGAACCACATCAAACCCCTATCGAAGCTACCAGAACCAAAACATCTGCCTCTACCCATCAAACCAACATCGAACCCCTATCAAACCCGAATTGAAGCTACTAGAACCAAACCATCTACCTCTGCCCATCGAACCCTATCGTACCCTTATCGAACCCAAATTGAAGCCACTAGAACCAAACCATCCGCCTCTACCCATAGAATAAACATCGAACCCTATCAAACCCAATTTGAAGTTTCTAGAATCAAAACATCTGCCTCTAACCATCGAAACAACATCAAACCCTATCGGACCCCTATCGAACCCAGTTTGAAGTTTCTAGAACCAAAACACCTATCTTTACCCATCGAACCCAATTTGAAGTTTCTAGAACCAAAACATTTGCCTCTACACATTGAACCCCTATCGAACCCAATTTGAAGTTTCTATAACCAAAACATCTGTCTCTACCCATCAAACCAACATCGAACCCCTATCAAACCCAATTTGAAGCTACTAGAACCAAAACATCTGCCTCTACCCATCGAACTAACATCGAACCCTATCAAACCAAAATTTTGGAAATACGTACAAGATAAAAAGATATTAAAAAAAGTACTTACCCCATCATCGACCCAAAACTATGGTGTCTTCAGCGTCAGAAACAAACTTGGACCATGCATCCCAGCTCTTCATCTTGTTCAGAATATCTCCAAGTACCCATTTGTCGACCATCTTGTACTGTCTAGCAAGTGGCTTCTTCAAAGGGTTAAGGACTAATGTCATGCATTGATCACATCCACGCGAGGTTTCTTCATGGTTGGGTTAGTGTAGTCTTCAAATTTCTTAGGTTTGCATCTTTTCCTCTTGCCTAATTCAAACTTTACCCTAACAACATCCACAGATTCTATAATAGCAACACCTGGCGTCTCAAGATCAATTGTGAGTACTATCGGCAGAGGAGTTCCTTTGTCATGTACGGCAAAATCATCTGGGAGGTCAAGTGAGTCAGAATTATAATCATTCTCCGTCGTGTCTCTGGGAAGATCTTGTACAAATGTCAAGATCTTATTGATAGCATCCATGATGATCGCTTGGTTTTGAAGGACGGTCTTATGATGACTCTCAACTCACTCCAACCTCTCTAACACCTCTCATAATTCAGGTTGATCAGGACTGGGGTATACCGATGGGACCGGGGCCGAGGGTGTGGGGCCGATGGGGATTGAGGTATTGGCTGCCTTAGCAGCCTCAACACTATCTCCACCACCTTCTCAAAATCAGTGGGAGTTTCATCCTCTTCTTCTTGGCCTAACCCAAGATACAAGGGAGCATCACCCTCAGTCAGCGCCCTATAATAATCTATCTCCGAAGGCCGGGGCTTCAACATGGACAACACAACCAAGCATTAAGTTCGTTTGAAACCACCAAAGAATAATGTATTTTGACATAATATAGAAGAAATTTCACTCGTCTTCTTGAACATCGGTGCAAGGTCGACCTTTGAAATAGGACACTACTTATTGCTCGACCAACTGAGCATCATCAGAAACTAGTTTCCATGGTTAATACCATACTCACGTGTAAACTGTTGGATGGCCTCGTATGCCCAATACTGCAATGTAGGGACATAACCATACAAACTGTATTTTGCTTCTTTCTATTTCCCCTTAACTTCCTTCTTTGTCTCATAGTTCCTCTTCTGATGATGCATGTCTTTTTGACATGCATCCATACGTGTAATGCCCCAAAATCCTTAATAAGGTTTAATGGTTGGATTAGAAGGCCAGGAGGGCCATAATTGATTTATTATGCTATTAAATGAGTATATGCATGATTATGTGAATTATATTATTATATGATGATAAATGCATGCATGTGGGTCCACTTTTAATTATAAGGGTATTTTGATAATTTGGCTCGTTGAGGGCATATTTGTATATTTTCATGCATGTTGGTGAATTATGAATGAGGCCACATTATAATGTGGATTTTTTTGAGCTATTCGGCATGAGACGATCTTTGAATGCAAGTTAGCGGGTTGGTCATAACGGGGTTAATTTACGGGCTCGGGGTGAGTCTCAGGGTAATTTGATGATTGGTACATTACCAGAAATTATAGGGTAATGGGATATGATTTATTAGTATTGGATAATATTTGGAATAATAGGAATTTGAGGACGTTAATTATAATTAACGAGATAAACAGGAAATGACGACTTTGCCCTTGGGGGCTGTTAAGAAGTGAGTTAGGCCTGGGGGGCATTTTGGTCTTTTGACCATGGGTTATATTGAGTTAGAAGGCTGTAGAGGAACAAAGAAAAAATAGAGCTTCCTTTCTCTCCCACGATTATCACTCTTCTCTTTCCTTTTCTTGAGGTCCTAGGCTAGTGTTCAACCATTGAAAGGGATTCAATTCTAAGTTGAAGGTAAGAATCTCAGCCATATTTTCTTTGGTTTTGCTCTATTTTGGCTGGGTTTTTAATTGATATTTTGGGACTGAATTTGATGAGGTTTTGAATGGTTTAAAGCTTAGGTTTTGTTGGATATATGATGGATAAGTTGTGGTAATAATTGGGAACTTTGCTTTGTGGAATTGGAAGTGTTTTAGTAGGTTTTTGAAACGAGTTTGAAGAGGAAAAACAGGGGTGTTTGGCTGGGTTACAGATGGGACCGCGACTCTTTTCTAGAGTGCCGCAGCCCGAGCTTGATGAGGAAGAAGGGGTGGTGCTGAAGGGTCTTGGGGCCACGGCATGGGGAGAGGCTGGCCGCAGCGCGTGTTAACGACAGGGAGGCTAGTGTCTCTATTTGGGAGGTGGGCTGTGGCATGGTGGTGTAGGGTCGCAGCTATTAAGGGCCTATTTGGCAAGAAATGTGTTTTTGTCATGGGAACTCAAACCTTAGGCCTCGGGATCGTTCCTACTACCTAGTTTAGTAGGATTTGATGTCCCGAAGGCTAGGTCTTGGTCCGGGAACCTTTTATTATTCATTTTATTGATGGAATCCCATATTTGGTTATGACTAGGTGACCGCTAAGGGACTTAAGGATTGATCGTTCTCAAGGGTTGTTCTTTTATTATTTCACGCTCGAACCAGAGGTAAGAAAACTGCACCGAGCATGTGACATGCATGATTTTTGATGTAGCATGTTGAATGCCCTATTTGTATATCTGGAATGCATATTAAATTCTTAGCATGTTGCTTATCTACGTATGGCACTGACCTATGAGTCAGAATTGGCAATGGTGTCAGTATTGACTGTGAAGCTGTGACTCATTAGTCAAATTTGGCAGTAGTACTGAGCACTGGTCGTATGATATTGGATTATGAGTCAAGAACGGTATTAGTGTGTTTAACGCAAACTGAATGGATTAGATCTAATCGACATAAGCATGAAATGCTTGACTGACCTTAAGTTTGATGAAAACAAAAACGCTTGTCTAGTCTAAAGGCTAGTTACTTAGAGCCAGAGCCAAAAGGCTAAGGTTATCGACATGTCACATGGCTTAGGGATTGGATCCCCAGAGTCGGACTTATTAGCCATCTATTTAAGGAGTAGAACCCTAGAGATGGACTTATTAGTCATCTATACAGGGAACAGATCCTTAAAGGTTGACTTATTAGTCACCTGCCTAAATTTGTGACTCTATAGTCACTCATCTGATTAGGGTTCAGAGCCCTAGAGACAGACTTATTAGTCATATATTCAGAGTATGACTTAATAGTCACTTATCTGATTGGGTTGCAAGCCCCAGCATGATTATCAGAATCTTTATTGACCATCACTTATCTGATTTGGGCTACAAGCCTAGTATGATTATCATAATCATTAATTGATATTGTATACATGCAGTAATGAGTTTTCTTGTTGAGACTTGGCTCACGGGTGCTATGTGGGGCGAGTAAAGGGAAAGAAAAGCTCACCTAGCCTTGAGTGGAGAGCTTAGGTGGTGATGTGTACATATGCGACCGCTTGACCACCACGAGCAAGGTGTTTCTCAGAGGAACTAGGGGTTAATCCTATTTTTTCCGCTTAGGTCGGCGGTTTGTAACTTTTACACTGTAATGACCATTTTGGATTGTAAATAACTTGAAAACGTTTTTATGGGCCCATGTACCGTTTTGTGTTTTAAATAAAACATATCCTTTCCTTTTGACGAAGATTTTTGACCTTAGCCTATTAATAACACCTAGATGCAAGTTTATAACGAAATGACTCGTTTAGCGAGTTAAGCATGATTTAAAGTACATAGTAACGGTCTTGGAGTAACTAGGACGTTGCAATAAGCTTGTTAAAAGACACCTTCCCCCATAGGTAAGTAAAGAAGTACTCAGTGTCCTCCACCATCTTCAGCAAATCTATCCAGGCATTTAACTTGCCCTCTCATGCAAGTAAAACCCCCTCAATAAAGAAACATAGGCCCAACTTGTAGGCATCTTTAACTACAGTGCAGATTTTTAAAGTAGCCTCTAAATGCATTATCTTGCCCGTTTCTTCATCATTAAAGTACTCCTTGATTAAGTGGTCACTAGTCAGGTGATTCTTCAAATCAGTCTCAAATGGCCTAGCATTAAAGTTCAACCACGTAGCCAGAGCAAACTCGCATCTACCAAATCTACAAGATCTAGATCCCAAATGGAAATCCAACTCATCCTCTCTGTTGCAATGGATCTTGCACAACATTAATTGATGTTTGAGAGATGCAGAGAAGTCCAACTTCTTAGCCATGAAAAACTATTTGAAAAGGGATTCCTTCACCCTTTCTATTAACCCGAGCTCCTCAAACTTGTCCTTGATTGTTTTAAAGTAACCATTACCCATGTATGTAACTCGACCAGGAAAGTGATCTGTCAAGGGAAAAAGAAACTTTGGCATCTACAAAAAAATATATATAATACAGTTAAACAGAATCACATGAAAAATCCATCAATAAACATAAATGCAACCATCAAACCACTATCAAGTACCCATCGAACTGGAAAACTAGACATTTCCATAAAAAAAAACCCCATTGAACCAGCCTACAATATCCATTGAACCACTATTGAGCTTGCATTGAACTACTACAACATTATCATGTACCCCATGTAATGCCCCAAATTTCCTAATAAGGTTCAGGACCTTGATTAGGAGGCCGGGAGGGCCATAATTGATTTATTGTATTATTAAATGATAATATGCATGTTTAGGTGTATTAAATATGCATGTGAACCCATTTGTGATTAATTGGGTGATTTTCATATTTTGGCCATTTCGGGCATTTTTGGCATATATGTGAAATGGGCGTGGTGCTTTGTTATTATTTGGTTATGCCAGGGTTACCCAGCACAAGACGATCCTAGGAGGTAAGCTAGTGGGAAAGTCACAACGGGATTTAAGCTTGACTTGGAGTAAGTCAAGGGGTATTTAGAGCATTACCGGGTTATTGGGTAATGGGAATTAATATTTGGTGATAAATTGGGGGTTAGTAAGATCAGGGGGAAATTCTGGAGGTTTTGACTATTTTGTCCCCAGGGGTGTTTTCAGGACCCCGAGCATTAGGATTTGGTTGAGGCTACTTAAGCTTAAAGTAACCTTTTAAAAGAATAAAAAGAACGTTCTGTACGTTCTCTCTCCCTAAAGTTTCCTTTTTGTCTTCCGATCGTTTTTTCGAAGATAACTTGAGTTCTAGGACTCGGATTCAAGCGAGGATCGAGGCATAGCGATCCTAGGAAAGATTAGAAGCTTATTAGCCGGAGGATTTAGTTGGGAACAACTCAATCGGAGGTAATTCAAGTTTTAAGTTCTAATTTTTTAAGCTTGAATTGGATTTTGTGTTTTGATGTGTTTTTGGGTGATTTGAGACTTGGGTTTTGGATCATGGGGATGTTTGGGAACTTTGATTTTTGAGTTTGGAGATGTTTGGATATGTTTATGAAAGGATTTTAGATGAAGAAATGGAGGATTTTTTGTTGGGTTCGAGGTTGAGCCGCGGCTCAGTTCTTGGGCACTGCGGCTCAAGCTTGAAGAAGCTGCTGAAATGGTGCAGATGGGCTATATGAGCAGTGGCTCTATGGGGTAGAGCTGAGGCTCTAATTTCTGTCAGAGAGTATTTTTGGGCCTGATTTGGGTGGGGCTGCGGCTCTAATGGATGGGGCCGCGGCTCAAAAGAGGAAAAGTGACCAAAATGGGTTTTTAGTCATGGGAACTCAAACCTTGGGTCTCGGGATCATTCCTACTACCCGGATTAGTGAGGATTGATGTCTTGGAGGCTAAGTTTTAGTTCAAGGGTTGATTTTAGAACTTGAACTCATTGGATCACCATTTTTGGTTGTGACTAGGTTATCACTAAAGGCTTGGAATCGGGATCGTGCTTGTGGCTCATTTGTTGGTAGCCTGTGCTTGGACCAAAGGTAAGAAAACTGCACCCTGTGTATATGTGACATGCATGGCTATTATGGATGCATGTTGGTTGATTATTGAGTATGACATGCATGGTTATTATGATGCATGTTGGTTGGCTGTTGAGTATGACATGAATGGCTATGTTTGATGCATGTTGGATGTTTAAATGTAAACATTGATAGCATAATGAATGCTTGGCAAGTCTTGCCCATTTGCATATGACTATTGTTGAGGCATGCGGGATGATTAAGTGTGATGCATGTAATGCACGAGAAACATGTGATTAGGGCATGCCATGAATGATGAATATGAGATTGGTCAGAGCTTGAGTCTCTAAGTTTGTGCATGATCATGACTATGCTAGAAACTGTTTAGTAAGCATGTTGAATGCCCTATTCTTGGATAACTGGCATATGATATATATTGATAGCATTGCTTACTTGTGTATGCACTGACTCTTCAGTCAGAATTGACAAAAGTGTTAGTATCAACTGTGAAGCTGTGACTTACTTGTCAGGTTCAGCAGTGATACTGGACACAGGTCAGGTAGCGCTGATTTATTTGTCAGAACGGCCTTAGCGTGAATCACGCAAGCCAACAGAGATTAGATCTAATCGACTACTAGCATTGAATGACTCAAGGAGCATTAATGCCTGACCGACCCTGAGGGTCGATGAATGAAAAATAGAGCTTGGAGGCTAGTGGCTTACCTAGCAGCCACTCTCCCGCTAGAAAATAGAGCTTGGAGGCTGGTGGCTTACCTAGCAGCCACTCTCCCACTAGAAAACAGAGCTTGGAGGCTGGTGGCTTACCTAGCAGCCACTCTCCCGCTAGAAAAGAGAGCTTGGAGGCTGGTGGCTTACCTAACAGCCACTCTCCCGCTAAAAAAGAGAGCTTGGAGGCTAGTGGCTTACCTAACAGCCACTCTCCCGCTAAAATCATGTGATGTTCACCCATTGGTTTGAAAGATTTATATTCAGTGTGATTATAATGATAATCATTTGATAATGTTTATGAAAAGTGTTATGTTTTCTTGCTGGGCTTCGGCTCACGGGTGTTGTGTGGTGCAGGTAAAGCAAAAAGGAAGCTGGACCATCCTTGAGTTGAAGAGCTTAGGTGATGACGTGTACATATGCAGCTGCTCGACCCCCATGGTCGAGGTTTAAAGTGGAACTAGGGTTGCACCCTGTTTTGCCGCTTAGAACGGCTTGTAGTAAATATTTTCTGTAATAAACTCTGAAATTTATATTTTTGGGATCCCAATGTATATATTAAACGTTCTAATGAAACTTTACATCATAACCAAAATGCTTAATCCCTAAACCGCTAATCATACTTAGATCACGTTTTGGCCAAATGACTCGATTAGCGAGTTTAGCACTGTTTACAAGGCACACCGTAATGGTCCCAGGAGTTGGGGCGTTACACCCCAGATGGCCTACCTTATTGAACCCAGACAACACCCCCATCGAAGACCCATTGAGTATGCATTGAACCCCCTAAATGCCTACCCAATCGAGCTAATATCAAGAATGCATCGAACCTTACATACCATGCAACTGGCACCCGGCACCCCTAAGGCCCACCCTATCGAACCAACCTTGAGGGTGCATCGATTCACCCTCGAACTTGCTCTTGGAACCCCTAAATGCCTACCCCATCGAACCCAAATTGAGCATACATCAAGCCCCATCAACCATGCATCTAGAACCCCTTAATGCCACCCCATCGAACCAATATCAAGCATGCACCTAGATCCCTTAAATGCTAAACCAATCCCCCCATCGAACCCCTATCGAGCAACCTCATGAAACCCAGAAAATGCTCAGAAATTCATTCTACAATTCCCACTACATTCCATACAAAAATCCCAATCACAAAAAAAAATGCATACACAAAACCAAAAAAAAAACAAAAAACACAAAAATCCTATATTATAACACTAACAAATCAAATCAAAAATATGTCAAGAACTTACCTTTGTACACTTGAATCTCGTGGGTTTTGGTCGAGGTCGACGGAGACGAGATACACGAGATGGAGAGTTAGAGATGGAGACTTCGGTTTTACCCTTTGGTTAATGGAGAAAGAGAGATGCGGCCCTTTGGTTTTTATAGCATGGGGGTTCGACGGAGAAATGGGCGGAGGTCGACAGATGCACGGTGGTTCGACGTCGACGGGAAGGGCTGGGTTCAATGGATTTTAGGCAGAGGAGAGCTGAACCGAGAGAGAGAGATATGAGAATCAAAAGTGGGGGGGGGGGGGAATTTTTGTGGCAGGGACATTTTGGGTACTGTAAAAAATTTTGGCATTATTTTGAAATGATCAAAGAGCCTAGTATTTTTTTGACTTAATACCCCTCATTAAGCATAAAGGTTCAAATTTCTCAATTAATATGTGGGACCTGATAATAAATTGCACTTATAAAAGTATGTCATAACAGGTGTTGTTGGGAACTAGTTGTACTATTTAGCAACATACTCTAATATATAAAAATATTTGATAATACTATCATTTAAAGGCAGATATTATGATTCGGAAAGCTATTTATTTTTTTTTGAAAAAAAATAAGGACAAAAGACATTAAGAAACTAAAAGTATCTACGTGCTCTAGATATATATATATATAATGTAAATTTTGATAATACTATCATCTCTATTTAAAGATAGATATGTAGAATTTGGGAAGATATTCAATTTTAAAAAATAAAATAAAATAAGGACTAAATATTATTTTTCTTAATTTTGGGGATTTTTTTCCTACAAATAATAATATAATTGATGATTTCAATAAAAATAAGTGAAGATACAGTTTTTCATAATTAATTCCCCAAACATCATTAGCATCTTACTAAAGATACAACTTTAGGGAAATCCTCATCATCTTCAAGCTTAGTCATATTTTTCTCTCTCAATCTAATATACTTCTATTACATTACATGGCAAAACACAATAAGGCTAAGCTAACCTAAGTTGGCTTACCCCAGCCAAAGTCAGCTTCATAAAGAGGAAACCTACACAAACTAGTGAAGTACAATGAGATGTAATGTCCTCCTTTCATCAAAATCTTTTTCGAATGTTCCTTCAGATGTTTCAAGTGCAGATCTTCTCCTTGTTGGACCTTTCTGAAATGGTCCATCTCCACTGTTCTCACTGCTTCCCTTATTTGCCTCACTATTTGATAACCAAACTCTTTCTGGCGGATCGTATCTGGGATGAATATTCATCGGAAGAACTATAGAGTACCCTTTCTTGGTCGAAATGGAGGAACCTTCTACAATTATCGCATGATACGATTGAATATGAAAGTTGATAAAGCCTTAACTCGTAAGGGCCGGTGTTTCTGGGGATCATCATTATGTGTTCCTTATTTGTCATTGTATTTCATTCTAATAGACTCTATCACAGAGGCGTCGAACACAAACCTCTTTGTTATGATCTTGTTCGTGACCATGACTGTTGGGTCGTACACAGGCTCATTAGGGAGCGGGAAGAGTCTGTCGGAAATGATTTCGAGACACGTGACTTGATTATTTTGCCTATGAGCAATGGCCACCCAACTTTTGACGAACATGATGCAAGATAACTTGTCGGTGATCTTGTGGGAGATGCATAAGGCGATGGCGATGCCGCCTCATTTAAATTGGTTGAGTTGGACACTGAGGGAAAATTTGGTAACATGGTGAATTTTGAATGGAAGGTATGTTGGTGGAGAGTGAGATCACCACCACAATAATAAGAATCAACATAAAATTATCCTTGACAGAGACCAAAGAAAGATTGAATTAGATGATGCAAACTCTAGTTGTAGAACAATCTTCTTCAACCTTGATGAAGCTTCAAAACCCTAGTTGAAGCACCACTTTGAATTTCTTCTTCTTCAATGTAAAAACACAACCAAAATACTTATATATGACATGTATCGCTTTCTAATTCTCTATTTCCTAGCCCTCCATTGATGCTTGAGACTTTTTAAAAGAGGAAATGAGAATTGAGATTGAACAAGCCTTAAACTCACAAACTCAAGCATTTTCTTTATGAGTTTCTTGAAGAAAACTTGAGATTCTAGAAAGTTAGAGAGCTTGTGATCAAGTCTTCCAAAACTCTATGAGGATCCTTTTTTAGTGTAAGCACCATCATTAGGTCTAACCAATAGGATTAGAGCCACAAAACTCATCATTTTGAGCTTAAAACCGTGTCCGTACGGACACGTTAGGCAACGTGTCACCTGCCTATAGGCGATGCGTAGCTTACTAGCAGGCGATGTGTTACCTGCTGGGGTTTTTAAACCCCTTCAAGTTTAGGTGATGCAACACCTTTAAAGAGGCGATGCATCGTAACCCTCTCTGCATAATCTAAGGGTCCTAAAAATGCTCAAAATGCTGCCAAACTTTTTGGGGATCTTTAGATACCTCCATGTATCACTTTGGACCCAAAAATACAATTTTTAAGTGCCTAGAATTGAAACTCAAATTTCACATCTTCACTATGTGAAATTCACTAAGTATTTTATACCTAACACAACAAGAAATAAGGTTATTAGCGGTGGGAAGGTTCGCCGCTAATAAGGGTAGGGTCCGCTGCTAATTAGTATTAGCGGCGGGGCTCTGCCGCTAATTCCCCGCCGCCAATTATTGGTCGCTAATAAGGGTTATTAGCGGCGGACTGACACACTCACCACTAATAACATATTATTACCGGCGATTCCCGCCGCTAATAATGTTTTTATTATATATTTTAATAAATAATATTAAATAAATTAATATTTATTAAATTTAAATATTTAAAAAAATAATTCATAATAAATTTTAACAAAATAACCACTTAATTAATTTAAACATAACTAATATTAAAATTAATATATAATTTTAATATTTATCAAACTAGCTAATATCGCTATTGTCATTAAAAATAAATACACTGTTAATTTAATCAAAATACATAAACTAATAACTAAATAAAATCATTAAGGTTAATATTGTAATTATCCTCATCTTCAACATTTTGTTGTGGCTGTGGCACTGGCGGTGAGGGTGGCGGCTGTGTTTGTGGTAGTGAAGGAATATAAGGCTGCTGTGAAGACCTTCCAAGCATGAGGTCCCCAAACTGACCCCAAGGCTGTGGCTGTATCGGGGTGGACAAAAAAGGTTGCTGCGACCCGCCCCCAAACTCACCATATCTAACATATGGCTGTTGCGACGAAACGCCAACCTCCCCATACCTAACATTAGGTATCGGATGCAACATCGATCCTACTTGAAAATCGGTAAAGTTAAAATATAGTGGAGGAGACTGGGAAGAGTGTCCAAACATGTACTGGTTTTGAAACTGTGGAGGTTGTTGCGACGGCACATGTGGCAGATACTATGGAGGAGGCTGGTATTGCTGCTGTGGCTGTGTATGAAGGTCAGGATGGGCAGTGTTACTCTATGAAGATGTACCACCTTCAGATTGTGATGGCAAATACCTCTGCAAAAAACTGTCAAACCGTGGGTCATACATATTACTGGGTTTCTGAGGTACCACCATCTGAATCGTCTCACGCATTTCCTTCATCATCAGAGCCATAGTAGTCATATCTTCATTAGGCGTAGGAGCAGATGTGCTTGGGACTGACTTTGATCTGTAGAGCTGGAGGTTGTCTTTCTCGCTTTCCCTTTCACCCTATAACCCACTCCACTTTGGTAGTCAGATCTCTCCCCGAGTACTTTACTTAGTACCTCGTATTGATCAACTGGGGACGAATCAATGCCAGATACATTAAGAAACCCCTCACTCTGTGTTGAGTCTGCCTATCAAGTTGTGACCTCTGAAGCTCCACTGCCATTTTTTCCTATATAAAGAAAACATTATAAACAAAAATTAGAAACATTAGAAACAAGAAAACAATAATATTCACTTACATAATCTTGTTGAGCTGCCTCGGTGACAAAAATTTTTGTCGATTTTTTCATATGAACATCCCTCCAAGTATCAACAACATGCACATCTGGATTCTCCTATACAAATGTAAACAAAATGCTTTAGAATGTGCTATTTTATAAAATTAAATTAACATCTTCACTTACATATTAGTGATGCTTAGCTGCCAATGATTTTGTGCCTTGTGTTGTTACATACTTCATTTGTTTTCTGTTTGCTTGGTTTTTAGTGGAGTGAGCCAAAAATCTGTCGCTTAGAAACAACTCACAAATATTCTTCCATGTCTCCTTAGTGCAATGGTTAGGTGGCTTAGAGAGGACATTCTCCCAATCTTCTGGTCCAGCGTAATGATTTTTGAAGTGTTTATGTCTGATGTTCTTTCTCTCGCGATATCTTTCGCCCATCTCCTTATAAATAGTTGCCAGAACTGACTCACGTTGTGGATGAGCGTCTATATTATAGTAATACTGCATTAAAAAAAATTAGTATACTTTGTAAATAATGCAAATAAATAATGTAAAGCATAATATTTGTATTTTTTTTAGCCTCATACGATCAAACACTCGATCCTTAAACTGTTCAGGTAAATCAGCAAAATCCAAGCAATGTCCCAGACACAAAATTGTAACTTGAGTGCCCAACATGCGAATAAATAGCTTGGTCCTACTGCCCAACCACTTTGTTCGTCACAGGATCAAGCTCTAGATGTAATGGTTTACCAGCTTTTTTCCTTCATTCTTCAAGAACATTATTACTAGCAAGGCCATGACCTTTTTTTCTCGTTGGCGGGGCTTTAAAATTTATTAACAATAACCAGTATTAGTATTCTTGTTATATTCTCTAACAATATAATTTCCAAAAATAATTTTTATATGAAATATTTAACCTAACTCACAAGATGATGGTACCCTGGAAGGATATGGCGGGTCTCGAACACCACCTTCTCCGCCGTGATAGGTTGCTATATCAGTTGACATTATACTTTAGTTTAAAATTTATTAGTTAGTAATTAGCATCAAATTAAGTTATAGGTATACTAGTTAATATCACATTCAATATTTATTAATAATAATTACAATTTTTTTTTATTTTCAATATATTGTTCTGTTACACAAATAGAAAAACTAAACTGAGTAATCACTATCATTTCCATACGTAATTGGAGACACATTTTCATCTTCACAAAGTTCAACTAGCAATTCATCCTCTGCATCTGCAACTTCCTTATGTTCTAGCATATCTCTTTCGTCGTCACCCTCTTCATTAGCCCCAACATATGCAGTAGGTTGATTAGATTGCATAATCAACTCTTCGAGGTCCACAGTCAACACAAAATTTGATGAGCTTGTTTCATGTAAAACATCAATACAATCATTAACCTCGTCAGAATTGTCCTTAATGTCCCAAATTTGTCGATGATTCGCATCTTCTACAACTTTCCAATCACGACCTCTAAGTAGATCATCGAGATAGAAAACTTGCTTAGCTTGGCTAGCAAGTATAGACAACTCATCTTTGTACCATTCACCATTGACATTTATATTGTTGATATTATTTTCAATGATTGTTTTCTTCCTTCTTGGATTTGTATTAAACCATTTGCACCGAAATAATGCCACTGAATATGCAGTAGTGAAAGATAGTGTCACTACTTCTTCAAGTGTGCCGTAATAATTAAAACATTTTGTTCTGGTAACAGACACTCCACTATTCTGTGTGGTGCGCTTTTTATCTCAGTCGTGTGCAATAAATCAAACACCATTCACTACACCAAAGACCCCTTTCCACAACACCAAAAGAGTATTATCAAATACATACCATAACACTTTTCAATGTCTTAAGGAAAGTGGTATTATCGTAGGTAGGACCACTTTGCATAACACTTTTCCATAGTTATAGAGAATTGTTATTCTATAGTCTATGATAATAATTTTGACGTGTTATTTTAATTATTTAATAAGTGTTCTTTACGCTATTTATAATGTTTTATATATAACACTTTTTGTGGCTTACAAAATAGTATTATAGTATACTTTACAATAACACTTTTCTTGTCTTATTTTCATTAATGGATAAGCTATAACTGTTGTTGAATATTATTAAATTATATATCTTTTTTTTCTTTCACTTACATGATAATAAAAAGAAAAGAAACAACACAACACTACACTTAAAGTCAACCAAACATGATAATACAACTAAATATTTATTAATCACTTGAATATAATTTTAATATTTTGCCTAATCTAGGCTTACAAAATAGTAAATCATCATTGGTAATTGTATGCAAAAGATGTAAATAACTATCCAAACCATCTACAAGCCTCTAGTGGTATTACTAAAATGGCACACATTAACATAATGACATTGTGATGCAGTGCTCAATCCTGATTGTAGGTGACCAACTTCCTGAAAAGCCAATAGATGTATAAAACTTGAAGTAGCAGGCTTACAACAACAAGCAAAATGTACTCCCAACTGTGTAGAATACAACATCCATCCTTACATTCTCATTTCCTGCAACACAAAAAAAATACGTCATAAGTAAAAATTGCAATAAGGGGATGAGAAAATTACATGAGATAACTGTGAAAAAAATTACATGAGATAACAGAGATAGAATTATTAAACAACATACCATCTGCATCTGTATTTACAAATTATATAACTGAAAAAAATCAACTTAAGGACAAAAAATCAAGTTAAGACAGATTTTTTATGATTTTACTACAATATTAAAAAGAAATCTTTAAAAACAACAAGGTTCTTCTTTTTGTCACCCATATATATGATCTATTTATAGCTAATAGACATGAAAATTAATTATCAACTAAGAATTCATATAAATATAATATAATGTTTCACAATAAGCTGCAACAACAATCCTTTAGAAAATTGATTTTTATGCTATCAAACACATCATTTTTAGCAGCAAAATAAAAGAAAAACTAAGGAAAAACAGAGAAAATGGGCAACATTTCAACTTCTATTCTATACAATTACATCTGATTTTTTTGATACAAAAACATAAACAAAACTTGTCTAGTACACTTCCTCTAAGTTGTTAATCTAACCCTAGATAATTTTTACAACACACAAATTATAAATAAAATATACTAATGATAATAACAGCAACACATTACAAAGAGCAAAAACAATAAAAAGATTTTCTCACGCAACTTAAGAAGTTTATCAACTTCTTTTATTTCAAGAAACGAGTCATGAGTGCATAATATGTTATGCAAGCATCAAAGTGGATTACTAATACTTTACTTGAGTGGAGACCCATAAAACATGAAAGTGAATTGTTATATTATATAGTTAAAGTGGACTAATAAAGCATCTAATGATTCATCGGAACATTTACATTTCTACTACATTCATAATAGTAGAAGATAGTTTAAGCAACGTTTTGGGAAGTTTCCTACTCTTTATTTCATTTTCTCTTAAAAAAACAATAAAAGAAGGTCGCTGTAAAACAACCATTCAAATCAAAGAAATGAGATAGAAAACAAAATTATATTATCAAATAAAGATAATAATATTTCTTAATTACCAATTGCAATCAAATGTTGTTTCTTCTTCATCATCTTTTACTTCTTACTAGATGACATTTTTATATCCAATTTTACAAATAGCCATCGCACTCTCTCTCTCTCTTCTCTCTACAATAAGGTTCTCTTCAAAGCTGCAACACTGAAAGCAACAACAAATAAGCATGAGCGTGATAGTCATTCATCCATATTTTTACCACTAATAATCACGAGCAAAGTAAGCCAGTAAAAACAAATTGTAGTTCTTAAAAAAAAAATTGTTGTAGTTACAAGTCAATTACACAATCATCTCATATAAATTTTTTAAAATAATCAAACATGTTAATAATTACAAAAATAAGAGTGTAGTGATTTTTTTACATGTCAATATTAGTAAGAAAAATAAGTAAATAATGCATCACCTGCACTCCAAAATTAATCTAGCAAACAGAGTATTAATTAGCTGAGACTACACTAAAAGTTTGACTTACAAAAGCAAAAATTCCATTAATGCTTCATTGTTTTTTTTAATGTAGTAATAAATTAATACTCCATCTTCACATAATTATTGCAGTTCATCATAGCATAAAAGAAGATAAAGGTAGTGGACAGCCAAAAATTGTAAATATAATAATAAACAAATAGAAAAATAAATGGTGATTGAAATGCATGTATGAGAACATATGATTGTTTGGTTGAATAAGAACTTGACAAAGAACGTGATACTAGTAGTCTTGGTCAAATGAACCATTTTTGCATAGAAATATGTGAACATCATGTAGTGATATTAAGATTAGTACAAACCAAAGAAATAATAATTAATCTAGGATTAGGTGTGGTTCATTTTCATGTGAAAAGAAAAAAGTAGTGTCATGCCTAATCAATACCAACTGTACCTTATATGCTTAAAATATATATATTATAGCATCATCACCGTTATCTACTCTTTATTCACTAAAGTCTAACTCTAGCACAAAATGTTTAGCATCCATCAAAATATAGTGCCCAAAAAGACTAGTACTCTATCGAGAATAACATCAATGAAACAATAACATGCAGTTATATACACAATTAGCAAATGTTTAGAAGCTAGTAATAAATGTTCAATTATAAAACTCACAGACACACATATATAAATATATTTAGGCCGATTTTACATGAATTAAAAATACTCTCACAACAGATTTTATGATATTATCAATATATCAACCTACTTGTGTGTAAAAATGACGTATTAGTATTATACCAAAGTAAAAAAAAAATCACATGGGTCAGACTCAGTTGAAGTTGTTATTGAGGTCACTGAGGAATTATATCAAACACAATTTAAATCAAATACAGATTAATGAAGAATTTAATCAAAAATATTATATTCACACATCATCATTTTAAAAGAATCAGAAACAACTCTATAGATTATGCCAACATATGTTTATGAAAAAACATAACATAAATCGGTATATTAAAAATATGTTTAAATTCAAAATAAAAGATATAATAAAGTCAACTACAGATAATTCTTTAAAAATGATTAGTAAACTCAAAATAGAAAGAAATAAGAAACCCAACAAAAAATCAAACTGCAATACCTTAGTTTTGGGTGTTGGAAGAAAATATCTACCGGATGATGGACAATAGATAACTTATCGGATGATGAAGAAGCTTGTGATAATAGAAACCAATCAAACCCATTTGAAAGAATAAGAAATACATCAACTCATTATACAAATGAAAAGAAAAAAATAAGTGAAAGAAAACAAAACCCGGCCAGTCCAACGCTATCAAATTGGGGCTTTTGAAAAAAAAAACAACAAAAGTAACACTCATACATAGTTGAACTCAAACCGACTTCAAAGGTTCAATCTCGTAAGTTGCAAAAAAAAAAAAAAAAAAAATTATAAAAACTCTTACATTTATACTCCCAAAATATTGAAGGCTCGAGCTCCATTGTTGAAAGCTCAACAGATAGAAATTGATGATACATCAAAATAATAAATTTTCTATTTTTGTTCTTTCCAAGCTCTTGAATAATGAGATTAGACAAAATGGAGAGAGATAGAATGGGGAAAAGATGAGAGAGAGAGAGAGACTAAAGAAGAGACATATGAAGGGAAATGGAGAATTTAATAAGTTTAAGTGTGCTGCTAAATTTTTTGAGTGTGCGCCAAAATTTTGTAACGTCCGCCAATTTTTTTTTGCCGCTTTTTAGATATTATAATACTTTTTCAATAGAGTTATATGGATGTGTTGTGAAGATTAGTTTTTGGTGTAGTGATTGACTATACAACCTTGGTAATAGATTGCCAAATTATCTGACCCAGATGCTAAAGCTAGCAATTCATCACCATTTTCCAAAAACCCAAAATTTTGCAAGTCATATATCTAAATACATAAAACTGTATTATATTCACAAAATATATCATTAATAAAATGAAAGTTCAAAGTTCAAAGCTACCTTCTTATAAAACCACGAATGAAATTTTTTTTTATGCAAACGATCATGATCACCATTCGGGTATTGTTGTCTAATCTCTTGTAGGTGTTCGCTGTTAATTAGAATAGTGTTACGATTCTTGATAACAAAAAACTTATAATAACCACACATGTTCTAATTTAAAAGGGAATAAACTTACTCTAAATAAGGCTCAATTTCAAGAGAATTCTCAAGTATGAACTACTCAGCTATTTCACGAGTGTTATGATTGAGAGGCTTCAAAGTTCCCTTTGTGAATGGACGACATGAGATTGGAAAACTGTAAGGCTTCGTGGGATATAAGTTGCATCTTCATTTCAATCAATACGATTAAATCTTGTTTCAATGTCTTTGAAATACATTGAACAAAAGGTCAAAGCCTCATCTGCAACATAGCCTTCGGCAATCGACCCTTCATGGCGAGCTTTATTTCCCACGTAATTCTTCAATTTTTTCATGTACCTTTCAAAAGGATATATCAACCTCATAAATATTGGGCCACCCAATATAACTTCTTCTGGCAAATGTAAGACCAAATGAATCATTATGTAAAAAAACACTGGAGAAAAAATCAACTCCATCTTGCACAATATCTGAATAAGGCCATTTTGTGCTTCCTCCATATCATTAACATTTAAAGTCCTCGAACATATTTGCTTGGAGAAATTGCACAATTCTATAATGGTGGTCGATATAAATTTTGGGAGAAACTTGCGAACACCGAGAGAAAGTAATTGTTGCATAATCACATGACAATCCTCTGACTTCAAGCCAAGAATATTTGTATCATTCTCGAACATTTTCTTCTTCAAATTTGAACAAAAGCTATCTGGAAATCTAACTCCTTTTATAAACTGATAAAACTGTTGCCTCTGCGCCAGAGTTAACACATAAGGAGCGTGCAGCTTCATCAACTTCCCATTCTCATCTTCATAAATCTACAATGGTTCCCTCACACCCATCTTTTTCAAATCATGTCTTGCATTAGTGGTAGTGTCCTTAGATTTATCATTGTCTAAGATGGTGCCAAGGAGACTATCACACACATTCTTCTCAACATGCATGACATCTATATTGTGTTTTAATTTGTTTGTACACCAATACTCAAGCTCGTAAAAGATACTTTTTTTCCTCCAATTACCTACATATACACCTCTTTTACGTTTCACACCCCCAAACTGGATGTGTTTTCTTGGAACTTGCGCTGCAAGAGCATTAACTTGTTCTAGTATATCCGCACTAGTAAACCGTCTTGGAGGACATCTTCTCTCGACTTCTCCATCGAACTCGGTGTCTCTTCTCATTCGATGAGTACTTGGCAAGAATCTTCTATGAGCAACATAAGATGTCTTACCGATCACTCGGATGGAAGTTGTGTCTTCATTATAGGACAAGCTTTGTATCCCTGACCACTCCATCCAGACAAATTACTACGAGCTGGAAAATCGTTCACTGTCCACAAAAGGGCTGCCCCCATCTTGAACATCGTGTTGGTCGTACTATCTCTTGTATCAACTCCGCTAACCCACAGATCCTTCAACTCATCCACCAATGGTCTTAGAAATACATACATGTCCTTACCTGGTGATTTTGGCTCGGGAATAAGGAGGGTCAACATGAAATAATTGTCTTTCATACACAACCAAGGTGGCGGATTATAGTGATTAAATCCATCGACAGCTAAGCCCAAACGAACATTTCTGGGTTCCCTTGAAAAATTAGGATGCTTGACATCAAAGTCCTTCCACGCAGAGCCATCCACCGGGTGTCGCATCACCCCATCATCTTTTGATTTCTCGGTGTGATGCCATATCATGTGTTTCGCTGTAATCCTTGAATTGTATAATCTTTTCAACCGAGGTGTCAACGAAAAGTAACGCACAACCTTGGGTGGCACTTTTTTTCCTTTTGTCATTTCAGAAGTAATCCATCTACTACTTCCACATACTGGGCTTGTCTCTTTAGATGCATGCTCATTGTAAAATAAACAACAATCATACTCACACATGAATGGACTCGTATCCCAACCCTAATTTTTTCAATCTCTTCTTCGCCTCGTAGTACGATCCAGGAATTTTGTTTTCCTTGGGACATGCAAGCTTTAACAACTTCAGCAATTCATCAAATATGTTATTAGGCACATCCCCTCTAACTTTTAGATGCAATAACTTTGCCAACAAGTTCAGGGATGAAATCCAATCACAGCCAGGATACAACTCCGCTTCAATCTCCACAAATAACTCGTCATAATACTGACTCTCACTAGGATCCCTTTCCACTTTCTCAGTTGTTGGTAAAAGAAAGTCTTCCACAACGTGAATAATCTCATCGTCTTCATTCTCATCAACCACCTCATCAGCAACAATTTCTTCCACCTCACCATGAAAAATCCACTTATCATATGCTTGATGAAAACCCATATCGAATACATATGCCCGAATAGCATCCAAAGATTTGAATATATTATTATTGCATCTCACAAACGGGCACCTAATTCTTCAATCAGAATCTTTATGTTCTGGCGCCATCCTCAAAAAATCTTGGAGACCATTCCAATATTCTTGACAACCACGATTTATCAATGTTTTCCAAGTCTTGTCAATCGCCATCTAAAGTGTTATAAGAGTGTGAGTTTTAATAATGTCAATAGGAATGGATAACAAAAAAATTTTGTTACCATTTTTTAAATCTTATGCAATATTATAATATCTTATGTTGTTTTATGATGTTTTATTAGATAATGTTATTTATAAACAAATTAATATTTTTTCCTAAACTAATTTATTATTTATTATTAATTTTTCATACTTTTATTAAATATAATTATCAATTTCTATATTCAACTAATTTATAACTGTTTAATATTAGATAATGTTATTTAATAAACAAATTAAATTATTTAATTAGATAATGTTATATCAGATTTTTATTATTTAAATAATTAAATTAATAAAAAATAATTAAAAAATTAAAAATTAAGTTATTATTTATTTAATTCTTTATTCATAATTTTTTTAATTTTAAATAATAATAATTTTACATATTAATTATTATTTAAATTTTAGATTAATTTTTTTTAAATAATTAGATAATTTTTTTTTTCATTCATTTTTGTATTAATAATATTTTAAACTTATCATTTTTGTGATAATATCCCTATAATTGATGGTTGTGGTTAACAACCATCAATCATAAGCATACCAAGACAGAGAAAATAAATTAACTTCTAATTAACTACTAATTAATTTTTTTTAATAATTTTCAATTAATTATAATAACACTAATTAAATAAATTTTATAATATTTATTACAATTCTCAGTATGTTGACATAACATATAACAAAAAAAAAAACTACTTTACTTAATTAAATTTCACAAACATAACAGTTTAATACAACCATTTCAAAAAAATTTAAATCTTGCACACAGAAAATTCCAGAACATTTATTATAAAACATAAAATATTTAAAATTAACCAATTTCAATTATTCAATTTTTTTCCTATTTTAAATTTTAAAAAATCAAACATATATCTGGTTATTCTTATATATGAGAAGTGTTATTCCTGGAAAAACTTTAGTTTTATGATCTCTTATTACTTAATTAATTATTCTAAAATTAAAATATTTTTCTATTTATAATTAGCAAATTAATAAATATAATTTAATAATTTTAAAGTAAATTAAATTTATTTATAATAATTACATTTATATTAAACAACCATAATTTATTTATTTTTAAATTTTTAATAAATACTAATATTATTATTATTATTATTAACTTTATTACTATAATTAAATCTAGTTTATTTTTTAAATATTAAAATAATTATTAATTTAATATAATAAGAATGAATCTTTTCCAATGATCGGTCACTTTATCATCAAAGAAAAACAATCTTTTTCATACAAAATAAATTACATTTCATAAACCATCAAATCCTCCCTGCTCTCTGTGTGTCTACCATATTTACAAGTGAAAATGACATTTGTTACAAGTTTTTAATTTAATATCAAGAAGTAAACCCAAAGAGAGGGAATAAATGACATTTGTTACAAGTTTTTATCAGAATTGCATCTGTCTCTAATCTCTACAGGTCAAATGTACTAAGACTCAACAACTTTATCACCTTAAATACATGTTTGGAAATTCTACAACAAGATATATGTGGATATACAGTTGGCCTTAATAAAATATTGCTAATATCCAAGAAAACATATGTTACCTCAGAATCTTTAGGTATATGTTGCACAGCACGTACAATAACTAATCTTCCCTCAAAGACCAGAACAGAATTTGGCAAGCAACTAAGCACCAAAAACATTTAACAGATTTAAATCAGGAGGATATATAGTACCTAAAACATATAAACCAACTAAATTTTTTAACTACCATTATTAAACTGATATAGTTACCTGTGGTTAATAATGGAAATGATAGGAAATAGTCCAGTCCCCTGGGGTCTCAATTCATTATCACAAATGGCACATGCATTACAAGCAAGCCACATAGATAGAGAAGGATATTAATTTAAGCAAGCTACAATGCGTAACATTACCATTAGAATCAAAAATCTAGAAACCCAAAATTAATAAACAAAAAACCAGAAAAAGAAAACCGAGATATAGAAATATCACTGTCATTTATTAAAGAACAATAAAATTGCACTGAAAAATAAGTAGTTATACATGCTTATAAAACTCCTCTGTCTCATTCATTTACACTTAAGTTGAATAGTATGTTCAATCATTACAGGTATATATATATATATATAAGTTTTAGATTTATTTATCATATTTATATTTATATGTAATAATGAACGGTTATACTGAATTCAGCCAAGACAAATCCAAGAGAATATTTTGCTATAGCGAACGAGGTCACTAATCCATACAATTTATAAGAGCAAAGAAAGACATAACTGCAAATTTGGTTGTTTCCCTCTGCCTCTAAACAAATAAGTTAATAACATAATCACATTTAGCGAACCCAAAAATTACCCAAAATCCAATTGTGATTAACAAAATAGAAAGAGAGATATACATACATTCTTACCTGATCAGAGATAGAAAGAGAGAACCGAGAGACAAGCTTCAGGTGAAAGAGGAGATAACTGAGAGTAAGCTTCAGGCAATAGAGGATATAACCAAGAGAAAATGTGTTTCAGTGATTTGGGAGAAAGAGATGATGGCGTGGTATAAACCGTAAAAGTATTAGTGGCGGGGCCCGCCACTATTAATATAGTCCGCCGCTAATAAAAGAGATTACCCGCTGCTAATACTATTAGCAACGGGTAAGCCGCTACTAATAAAAAGAGATTACCCGCGCGCTGATAAATCTTGATAAAAAAACTTATCACTTTCCCAGGCATTTTCTTTGGTCGATTAGCGGCGGACTATCCGCTGCTAATAATAGTAAGCCCACCGCTAATAGATATTATAATATTTTTTAGATAATCTATACATTATTACCAGCGGAAGCTGTACTCCGCTGCTAATAACCTCTGCAATAGCGGTGGACACAGTTAATAATTACGTCGCAAATGGCACTATTTGTTGTAGTGTAACTTATATAACAACACTTATCATTTGTATTTAACCAATCATTCAAAGGTATTTGTAGAGTTCATTGGGAAGTGGATTGCAGATGGCATAAGAAAGACTGCAAGGGGAGTTGATTTGGGCTACTTAGTACGAAACTCCTTCGTATTTTTTCACTTACAAGTCGCCCGGCTAAAGGGTAGAAAAAAGTTAAGACCTCTGATAAAGATCTTTTAATCTTGTTGGATATTTCAGTGGTATTTTGATCATTATTCAACTCATACAAGAAGACCAAACGACTATAAATTTTGGGGGACAATTGATCAAGCAATGATAAATGTTAGTTGCGAAGATGGTCTGGTGTTGGAGATAACACTACTAGAAATATAGGCTTTTACTTCGTTTTTTACACATAGAATATAAAAAAACTGAAGTAAAAGCCTTTTAATGAGTTTTTACTTCGCTTTTGGGAATGATAGTACATAAAATAAAAAGGCTATTACTTCGGTTTCTTAAAAAAAATGAAGTTAAAATAGAAAATAGACAAGGGCCATGTTTGATTTGCACACTATATTGGGGTTTTTCACTTTGATTTTTATGAAAAAACCGAAATGAAAAGTGGAGCAAACCACACGCGGCCCTAAAAACTTTTACTTCGGTTCTTATATAAAAACTGAAGTAGAAAGGATACTTTCTACTTCGGTTTTTATACAAGAATCGAAGTAAAAGAGTTTTAATACCCTTAATATATAGCTCCCGCCCCTCATTCGTCTCTCTGAAGCAAAAATCTCAAACGCCAAACCCAGAAAACCTCCATTGTTGTCGTACTCCCACGTGGGTTTCACTAAATATACCATTTTTTATGTTTTTTTTACCATTTGAAACCATTTTTCTTACTTAAAAACAGAAATACTAGTTCCATTTTTATTTTTGAGGGAGAAAATAAAGACTTTGGGTGTGGGTATTTTTAGGGTTCGAAAATGGGTATTGTTATTGGACTTTGACTGGTTTTCTTACATTAAAATAAGTTCTTGAGCTTCAAAATAGGTATGAATCACTAAATCTTTGTTTGTATGATTTTTTTTATTTTCTATATTATTTTCAGAATTTTGTTTCTTATAAATATAATGTGTTTATTATATATAGGTTTTAGAGTTGCTAATATTGATTTAGAGGTTATTTTGAGCATCAAAGAAGGTTTGTTACCTTAAAACTTTGTTTGTGTTAATTTTTTTATATTATTCCGAATTTAATACTTATTTTTTAGTATATTTGTGTTATATATATTTTTTTATTTTGTTATTTTATATAATCTTATTAATTATATATATATATTAGTAAAATTTAATAATTGTTGTGACTTGTTATTTAAATTTCTAAACATAGCTTCAATAGGTAATGTGGTTGCCAATGTTAGAACTTGAAATGTTTGGATTATTAGTGACATTTGTTTTTTATTTTCTATAACTAGCTAGCTTGATATGTTGTTTGATGATTATGTAACTAGTTTAATTAATTATGTAATTTATTTTTATTTCTTTTTGTTTAAGCTTTTTAGTAGGGTTGTTGATTTAGTTGCCAATTTGGTATTGATTTTGGGTGACTTCAAGAGTAATATTTGAGGTGAGTAATCTTTAAATTTTATTTATTACTATTGCAATATTTATTTATAAAATTAGAGTTAAATCATGCATGTTTTACTTTAGTGAAGTAGGTTCTGGGAAATTTGTTGTTGGCGGTGATATAAGGATGGAATTATGTATGTTGATTTTGTGTTTGTTTGTGTTGAATTTATATATAACTATAAAATTGGTATATGCTACAAAAACAAAGGAAACTCTGCCAATTTTTTATAGATTTTATTAATTGTTTTCCTTTTTCAATTCGCACACTATGTCGAGATATTTTGTGTGTTATTTATAGGTTTTTAAATTTTTGGAGATGTTAAAATGCAGTTGTTATGCTGCAGAAATTTTGTTAGACTTAGGAAAATTTAATAATTAAACTTCAATTATGTTTGATGTCCTAGAAAAAAGAACTAGGAGTAGAGGATGTAGATGGATATGAAATTTGGATAAGAGCGCGAGAAACGAAGAAGACTCTAGTCGAAGATAATTTGGACAACAAAATTGAAGAAAGAGTTGTAAGTGTTTTATAGCAAAGTAGGAATTTTTTTTAAGTGTTGTTACAAGTTGCTAATTTAATCTATCATTGGTTTGTTTTGTAGAATGAACTAAATGACAAAGTTAGTAGTAGTCAAATTGTCGCCAAGGGTCGGGAGGACATCTTGCCAATCCAACAAGAATAGTTAAGCCGATTGATGACTTAAATTTATTAGTAAGACTATTTTGTTTATACATACCTATAGTTTTATGTGAATGTATATATAAATGTTTAGGCTATTTTACTTAATTACAATTATGTGAATGTATATATGAATGATTAGGTTATTCTACTTAACAATTACGTGAATGTATAAATATTTAATTTTATAAGAATTTTAATTCTAAGTGTATAAATTTTGTGATTTTTATTTCTGTTATAAATTAAATGAAAATAAACCAATTCCAATTATAAAAATATATATATAACTATAAATTCATATAATTAGACTCTTTAAAAAAAATTAGGACAAAAAAATATATAAAAATAGAATTGGGCCATTTAAAAATAATTAGAAATAATTATTAAAAGGGGGGGGGGGGGGGGAGGGGGGGTTCTACTTCGGTTATTATGTAAAAACCGAAGTAGAAAGTGGGGATTCTACTTCGATTTTTACATAATAACCGAAGTAGAAAGTGCCCTGCAAGAAAGCGTACCCCACTTTCTACTTCGGTTATTATGTAAAAACCGAAGTCGAATCCCCACTTTCTACTTCAGTTTTTACATAATAACCGAAGTAGAAAGCCTATTTTTAACTTCGGTTTTTAACTACTTTTTACTTCGCTTTGAACTACTGCGGTTGCGAATTTTAGCGAAAACCGAAGTAAATCCAGCTTAAAAACCAAAGCAAAAGCCATTTTTTCTTGTTGTGTGAAGGTCTGATAACCTCTTTGGAAATTACTTCAACCTCAACGATCTTCATTTTTCCAAGATTGTTTGAGTTAGATTAATAAATTCAGTGTCTTATTATGTCACAATGGTGTATAATACGAGGTACTTTATTTCTCTCAACTACTTCCAAACTTTAAAGAGGATAATGGTTTAAGGGAATAGTTAATAAATAAACATGTTCACTGCAAATAAAGGTAGCCTTTAGTAACAACTTTTTAGTCACAACATATATTTTGTGTGACTAAATGTCGCTTTTAGTAACAACAAAAAATTACCTGCGACTAAAAAGTCATACTTAATCACAAGTTGTCCCTAATGTAGTTTTAGTCACAACCTATTATTTTTAGTGATAAAGTTTGTTGTGACTAAAAATACATTTAGTGACAACAAATTGTGATTTTTTTATGACTAATACTTTTAGCCACAGACTTTTTAGTGATGGCATAGGTAAGATGATTTTTCTTTAATCACATTTTTTTTGTTTTTAGTCACAAAATTTATTGTGACTAAAACTAAGATGTTTTGTAATGTTATTTGATTTGGATAAATCAATTTTTTTTATCGTTATACAATAGTTTCCAGCTCAACCTTTTTCCTCGATAAGTTTATTTTTTGTATATTATTATTGATTTTTTAATTGGAGAGAGAATAATGTTAATGTTACACCCAGATTTCGAGGCTTGAGGTTGTGACCTCGAAAGATGGATTCATCAGGTGTGAGCTCACGATAGCTAAAATACATGTTCATAATCCACTACAAGAAAAAGTGCTTTTAATAACTCCAAAAATGTGTTATCAAAACCTACGATAACACTTTCTGATGTGTTAAGACATACTGTGTTATCGTAGGTCAGGGTACTTACGATAACACTTTATCAGTGTTATACAGATGTGTTATTGTACTGTCAACGATAACACAATTTCTGTGTTATTTTAATATATAGATAAGTGTTTAATTATGTTATTTATAGTCGATACTATAACACTTTTTTTGTGTTATACTACACTTTAGTATAACACTTTTTTTGTGTTATACTACACTTTAGTATAACACATTATTTGTGTTATATAATAAAGTTTCCATAACATAATTCTTTGCATAAAAAGTGTTATTGTAATATATATTATAACTCAATTTTCCTATTATTGTTATATTTAGATATATTTAAATTCTCATTATATATTTTATTTATATTACACTAATTTATTCTATTATATTTTAATTTTTTTATATAATTAAAATTAGCTTTCTAATATATACTAGCATCATCAAATGAACTTGATTTTCAAATAACAAAAAGTAAGAACATTCTACATTGAATTAACAATCCACAATTTAGTTTAAAACATGCAACACTGTCATTAACCACAAAATATTCATTAAGTATTCAAACAGTCTAAAAGTTACTACTTTGAAGGAGTCTTAAGTATCCTTTTATACTTCGCTTGTCATATCTGCAAAATAAACAAAGAAATATTTTATTGTAATTATCTAGCATCACAAATTACTTCTAAAAAAATGCTATGGAAATTATATCCAAGAAAGGACACCACATACAAAATAATAGATTCAAAACTACACCAAAGCAAACAAAGAAACAAAACACTAAATTATAAGACATTAGTTATTTTTTTAGTATAAAAATGTACCTCTTGGAACAACTTTTTTAGAAGGCCATGCAACTGTGGAACCAACTGCTTCTTGTATTGTAAGCATCGCATGATTAGGACGAAATAAGTAAAACTCTGGTACAATAGCAACATCAACCCATACTCGCATAAAGTCTGGTCCAAGAGGCTTTCCATGTACAGTTATATTTGGATCACTAGAATCCCAACGACCTTCAGCAACAATTGCATCTGCCCAGTCAAGAAAGTAGCAAGCATTCTTCCCTTCTGTAAAGTTATGTCTTTTTTCTAGTGCAACACTCTACCAAATTTATTTTAAAGACAATATATTAGTTTCTGTAATTGTTCTTCTAAAATGAAAATTTAAAACAATAACAACTTTTATAATTTACCTTAGGGGACTGAACATTGTTTGACTGCGGTACATTGCGAGACTGTCCTTCGCTTGGTGTCACTTTACCACCAACCTAAATATAAAATCAAGATAAGTTTTATTGGAAGAAAAGAAATAAGATTTATAAGTGCAAGATAGAAATACCACCAAGTGTTCTTTAAGTAGATTCATCATTTCAATCATTTTGAGCTTCATATTATGTTGCTCTTCTTCTAACTTGGAGATCTTGCTATTACACATATTACCAACAGTTAGCTTTGACCTTGTCACGCCTCTTCCTTGTCCGATTAAACGACCAGATTTTTGGTTACCAAACAATTTTGTCAAGGCATCCTCATCAGCGTTGTCAGTAGTTCCAGATTTTGGGTCTTCAACGAGAATCTCATTCAATGAACCCTGCATATAAATTAGTATAACTAATGTATGCATTATGGAAAATAAGTAAAAATTCACAAAAATTAAATGACTAATACTCACAAAAATATCAGATGCCGTTAGGTTTATAGGTCCACCATTCTTCTTGGTATGGGCTCTCCGAAAAGCATCGACTCTAGATATTTTACCATCCTCATTTTAATGATCACTTTTGCTGAAGATTCTAGAGTGGAGTTAATTACTTAATTCCAATTTACAAATTTGTTATAGTTCCCTGTAGAGTGTTTGGGATTTCTTTATGGTCTCGTACCTTTTCTGATTGTTAATGGATATAAATTTATAATTGATTCCAGATTTGTGGTTTATAGATCATTATTAGTTCTCAGTTTGATTATATAACCGTGTATGGTGAGTTGTGTTCAGAATAAGTGGTAAACATTTCTAGAAGAACAGGGTTATTTTAGATTTAGAGAGAGAATTAAGACAGAAAATAAAATAGAATAATAACAGAGAAGGTGAACATTTAAAGAGAATCAAGAGAGGAAGAATTCAGCAATTCATTCATTTCTTACTAGTGTCAAAAACAGTGTACAGATAAAAACACTGAATTTTTTTCCATTAATTTGATGGTTTCAAGTGAATATTTGTTATCTAATTCTTATCTAGGGTGCATGTGAAGTGGACAACTTCAAATTTGATGCACTTGACTAGGTTTGCTTTACTACTGTAAAACGAAATAGATCTTTGATGTGTTTATGATTACACAGGAAAAAAACTATTGTTTGGTACTGTCCTAAGCATTTTTAGACTAGGCTTCATTTCATTCTACTCTAGCTTGTATCCAAATTATTAGATTCATATTCAACAGATGTGTTCAATTTTTCTGAAGACTGATTTTAATTTTAGCGACAACTTTGAGTATCCGTTTTACCAAGTAAAAATGCCTAAAATGATTTTATTTTTGGTGTGAGTGTTTTTTACACAGCCTATTATGGTTCTAATGCCCCCTACTGTTTAAAAGGTTCACTTTCATGAAGAATAATAATAGTAGGATTGAGTGTGTTTTTTCTAGGAGAGTTGTGCAGGTTGTTTTTGACTGGTTGCAAGGGCTCTGTTGGCCTCCTATCTTTACAGACTGGTGCAGTTGGCTGGAGGCTGACAGGAAGAACATTACAGACCAGATCATTATTACAGCTCTAGCAGCTTCAGTTTATTACATATGGCTTACTCGGAACATATGCCATTTTGACAGCAGCTGTTTTATGGTCTCTACTGTAACTAGTCTAATTAAAACCTCTGTTTCAGCTAGATTATTTGGCTTAAAGCTTCGATCTAAGGCTAGGACTTCTAGAGCTATTCAAATGACTCAATTCTTGTCTAGTCTGTATTGATTGAGAGCTGTGTTTGCTCTGGTTGTTTTCAGTGTGTTTGTGAGCTGTGTTTGCTCTGTTTGTTTTCTGGTTGTAATCAGTGTGTTTGATCAATAAATTACCTTTTTCTTGATCAAAAAAAATATATATAATAGTAGGTTATTTTTTTAGCTTCAGTTATTTTCATGAAGAATGGTTGCCATTGGTATATTTGTTAGCTTCAGTTATTAACTTAAGATGATTGATTTGTTTCTAACGTTTTTTTTATGGATCTTATGGACCCTTTAATGATCTTTTAAGCATGTAAAATGTTTCAGTTTGAGTAACAATACCGAGTTTTTGTAGGCTAAATTGCTGGTTGAATCAAATTATTTGTGAAGAAATGTCTATGATATTGTATTCCACTTGTCTAATCAAGCTTCAGACCTTAACCATTGCATGCCATTCCAAACAAAAAAACAAGGCAATCTAGTGTGTTTGACATATATTCTTGCTGTGTCAATTGGTGATGACATTATTTAAATATTCCCTTTGAACTTGTTTGAGAATACATTGGCTGGTGTGTGTTTGATTGACTGTACTGCGATTATTAGTTATTACAGTTTATATGATTTTTGATAATGAACAGCATAATTATTTGCATATTTGTTATGGTTGGTAAGGCACTACTGTTTTGGCAGGACCTCATATATTCTCTTTCTTTCTATTTTTTTTTTGGGAAATAAACAGGAGTTGGTTGTTCTAAAATTTGTTTTCTTTGGAATATAATACAGTATATGCTTGTATTCTTATGCAGAGATCTTTCAGGCATGACAGAATCATGGAAGGTCTTAATGTTACTGAAGAAATGTTGATCTAAAATAGCATGATTATGTAGTTTTAATATAATAACTGTAATCATAAAGATTTATATATGATCTAATGCTTTAATATAGTTGTATGTAGTTGTCTAGTGGATTAATTAGAGAAAATATTATCAAAGAAAGTTAAGTATAGTTATTTTCTTCTAATTGTTTCTGTATAATCTTTCTAATTTTAGAAAATTAAGGATGGGACTTGAGAAGCTAGCTTGCAAGTTATGATTAAACGAGTTTCAAGTATGGTTCATAGTCTCTCTCTTTGTTTCTTCTTGGCTGGTTGTTTATGGAATACATTTTAGCGCTCCCTACTGTTTAAAAGGTTCACATTCATGAAGAATAATAATAGTAGGTTATTTTTTTAGCTTCAGTTATTTTCATGAAGAAGATTGTGAGTACTACTTCACTCACAATCTTCTTGTTTATCCATCTATACTTTTGGTAAAGCTCTAGTTTTTCTCTTTCTCTTTTTCTTTTTTTCTTTTGTCTATACACTTATTTTTTCTTTCCTTCCCTCACTTGTGAATTTGAGTTGGGGATTTTGTCTTTTAATAGTTTTTGGTCGTTGAGATGTACATTGGTGTTGTTCAACTTCAAGGTTTCCTCTTTTAACTTTTTTAATGGAAATTAATTCTAGCGTGGCTTTCAAAATCTCTAAATATGCTTTTGAATGCTTCCATTTGATGACACTCAATGTGAGAATATTGAGAGTTTGATTGAGAATGATGATGAAATTGAAGATCCTTTGCGTGGTGACCCTACAGCTACATGTTTTATTCAATTTATTTCTCAATGCTTTTGCATGAGCTCTCTTGAAATTGGGCAAAGAATTAATTAATGGGTTTTTGTACAAAAGAGGAGTAGAAAGGTGTTAAGTCCAAAAATGCAACTCTAGCATGTTTCTATATGTTTTATGATGTTAGATGCCAATATGGGATTATTATGGTGACAGTGACCATGTGTGATCTAAGGTTGAACAGAACCATGGGATGGGACCAAACTAAGAAAGTTTTGTCAATGGGTTTATGATATATGAGCCACTGATATGGGCAGCACCACATCACAACAAATACATAAGGTGCATCTTGATTCTTGAGCCTTACTTATGGTGAATTTTTATTAACTACTTGTAATTCATTCATTCAAAACTATTAAATTTGGTTCAACTAAAGCCTTGAGTGCTCAGAAGAAATGAAGAGCTAATAATATTTGTTTGATTTGAAATCTTTTTTGGGCAAATAAATTTATGAGTGGGGACTTTATGAGCTTCAAACTCATTAGGCTCTGCACTGATCAGAAGATTCAGAACTGAACTCATTTCCATAAAGGATCAGCTAGCTATCTGAGTCATAATCATCAAACTGATGCTGAGGAGAGGAAGTGAACTTTTCACCAAACAATTTTTTTCTTTTCTTTTTCTTTTTCCTTTTATGTTATAGCAGTTACTTGATTTTCTAGTACCATGATTCTTAGTCCCACTAAAGCTAAGTTGTTTAAAAGGTTCACTTTCATGAAGAATAATAATAGTAGGTTATTTTTTTAGCTTCAGTTATTTTCATGAAGAAGATTGTGAGTACTACTTCACTCACAATCTTCTTGTTTATCCATCTAAACTTTTGGTAAAGCTCTAGTTTTTCTCTTTCTCTTTTTCTTTTTTTCTTTTGTCTATACACTTATTTTTTCTTTCCTTCCCTCACTTGTGAATTTGAGTTGGGGATTTTGTCTTTTAATAGTTTTTGGTCGTTGAGATGTACATTGGTGTTGTTTAACTTCAAGGTTTCCTCTTTTAACTTTTTTAATGGAAATTAATTCTAGTGTGGCTTTCAAAATCTCTAAATATGCTTTTGAATGCTTCCATTTGATGACACTCAATGTGAGAATATTGAGAGTTTGATTGAGAATGATGATGAAATTGAAGATCCTTTGCGTGGTGACCCTACAGCTACATGTTTTATTCAATTTATTTCTCAATGCTTTTGCATGAGCTCTCTTGAAATTGGGCAAAGAATTAATTAATGGGTTTTTGTACAATAGAGGAGTAGAAAGGTGTTAAGTCCAAAAATGCAACTCTAGCATGTTTCTATATGTTTTATGATGTTAGATGCCAATATGGGATTATTATGGTGACAGTGACCATGTGTGATCTAAGGTTGAACAGAACCATGGGATGGGACCAAGCTAAGAAATTTTTGTCAATGGGTTTATGATATATGAGCCACTGATATGGGCAGCACCACATCACAACAAATACATAAGGTGCATCTTGATTCTTGAGCCTTACTTATGGTGAATTTTTATAAACTACTTGTAATTCATTCATTCAAAACTATTAAATTTGGTTCAACTAAAGCCTTGAGTGCTCAGAAGAAATGAAGAGCTTATAATATTTGTTTGATTTGAAATATTTTTTGGGCAAATAAATTTATGAGTGGGGACTTTATGAGCTTCAAACCCATTAGGCTCTGCACTGATCAGAAGATTCAGAACTGAACTCATTTCCATAAAGGATCAGCTAGCTATCTGAGTCATAATCATCAAACTGATGCTGAGGAGAGGAAGTGAACTTTTCACCAAACAATTTTTTTCTTTTCTTTTCTTTTTCTTTTTCCTTTTATGTTATAGCAGTTACTTGATTTTCTAGTACCATGATTCTTAGTCCCACTAAAGATTTATTGGTCTAAATCTATTACTAATTTCTAGTACTTTAGTTTCATTAAGCTTTCAAGAGATTCTAGTGTTGTTTTTAATTTAATAATCAGATTCTAAAATGGTAGCCACTAACTAATTGGGTTTGGATCAAAGACAAGATTTTAGCTTGGGTTGTGGCAATTAAATCTAATCTATACATATGGAAATAATGAAAACAATATGACTAAATGAAAAATTTAATCTATACATATAATGAAAAATCTAATCTATTCATATAAAGGCTTACCTAACCATCTATCAATACCAAGTCAAAAAATTCAAACAACACACAATAAGTTTTCTTCCTTATATCACCGCAGCACACAAACAAATTTTCCAGAACCTACTTCTCTAATACACACAAGTTTTCAACCTTCCGTTATCACTGCAGCACACAATTTTAATCTCAGAACCTACTTCTCTATGGATGAATATTTAAGATATTCAAACTCCTCTAACATTTTAAAGATATTAATAATAAGAGTTAAAAGAACAAATTCCGTACCTCTTGCAAATTACCTTTGCAATGCTCCTTGCCAATTCGATCCCCAACCTGAAGAATATAATCAATACTTAAAAGATTAATACAAAATTAAAATTTGTCAATAGATATTAAACAAGCATGTATGATAAACTAACAAACTAAACAACATGGCAAGCAAGCTCAAACAACCAAAAATAAAAGTTGGAATATCAAATAAATGTAACAACAGTGGTTTTATCTTATATTATTTCTTTATTAATCCTTCTTTTAAAAAAGAAACCTTGTGGTTTTCCATGTTTGTTCATATGTAACTTTGATCATTGTTATGAAAATTAACTAGATGAGTAATTTGTCCATGTTGGGATTGTTTTATTAGTATTCAAGTTTTATCATTGTGGTTTTACCTGCGAGAATCCAAGTTTAATGAGGAAATTAGGCTCTGCAACATTTCATGGGAGTGTTATTACTATATTTTTTTTTTACTGAAATAGTCTAAAATTAATAACAATTACATGAGATAAGAACAAATAATTCTTATCCAAAAATTGTTCAATTAATGAATTAGAATTTCATTACCAAATAAGACAGCCGTGCAGCCATCACCACATACCAAAGACAGTTACTTACATGGAATAAAATTCCCTACTAAACCCAATATCACAACACTATCTTTAAAAGAACTTTATAAAGAAAATATAAATATTTCATGGGAGTGTTATTACTGCTACCAATAAGCCTTAGAAAAAACTGATTAGAAGATGTATTAATAACTCGCACACCATTGAGAATCTCATGTTTTGACCCCTGCATTTTTTTATTATTTGAACTCACCCACTTCGTCAAAGTTGATATTGATACCAAAATCTTAAAATAAACTTTAGCAAAGTAGACTCAACATACATATCAGCATATTTAGTCTCACACAAGCTCATTTTTACAGATGTGATTTCTCTTTTACTTTGCAAAAGATTTATATCCATTTTTTATTGTTTTTGAGACTAGTTTTACAATCATTATCAAAATTATGGAACTTTATAATTAACAATGACAGAGAACTTTTAGTAGAACAACCAAACACTGATATAAGCACAGGAAAAAGAAGAGTTGTATTCTCATTTATACATGGAAATGAAATGAAACATCAATGATATGAGCCATTCATGGTACAGTGACTTCAGTATGAAACAGTATACTAAATGCAGGTTTCCTACTGTAAGCGATTTCCTACTGTATTAATTTACATGTACTTTAGCTAAACAATAAATTTATTATGTTAAATAATTAGAATACTATCTTTTTAACATAACTAGGAGGAGCTTTTATATTTATTTGGTACCAAATTATTTCAGAGCTTGTCTGTCTGCTTATTTTACAGTGTGTAATGTCTTCTTTTAACCACCCATTTTCTTTTCTTTTTTTTTATGGAAAAAATGAATATATTGAACAAACCAGCAAGATTACAAACCAAGCTCAAAGAGCCAAACAAAAACAGAAACTACTGAGAAATAGCCCCTAAGAACGCCTCCACACAAGACCTAAAAAAGCAATAAACCAGCAAGAAAACAAACCAAGCTCAAATAGCCAAACAAAAACAGTTATAACTGAGTAATAGCCTCTAAGAACGCCACCTCACTGGTCCTCACTTTCAGCTTAGGCAACCTGGCTAGTCTAGATCTAATACTGAACTTAATCAGCTGAATTACAGGACCAATAGCCAAAGATCTCATCTCAAACACACAGAGATTTCTATTTCTAGAGAGCAATATACATGGTAAAATCTTATACATGAAATTTATTAATGGAAATTAATAGCTAGGAAAATATAGCAATTATATTTGTAACAAATTAATTTTATTTGTTTTGTTTTGTACAATAGAAATAGATGATTTCTAATTTGGTATCCCTCTATTAAATTAACCTATATTCATATCTGTGTCGCTAATACTACAAGGACACATGTAAAGCACGAAAATCAATTTATTAATATTACTTTTTAGCAAAAAGATAAATAATAGTATGATTAAACAATGCAAGTAGGCAGAATATAAGAATTAGTTCAAAGGGTCTTAATGGTGTACTCCTTAAGAATATTGGCTCACAAACATTTAATTAAGAGATTCGCCAGACTGTCAAGATGTGATCTTCTTCCTCAAATCACAATTTTGTGAAGCCTTCAAGGATACAGTAACTCATTTTGACATTGTCATTGCCAAATTGAAATAAGCCAGGTAGACAAACCAAACCAGTATGAGATAAATAATAATATTCATATACTTATTTAATTTCTTAATTCTCACCACCTCAAATATACCATGTCGGACAACTCATAAATAGAACCTGAATTTTATTAATTATTGTAGCTCCTTATCTATGCAGCTTTTAATATTTTATATTTTGTCCAGTTTGATATTACATTTCATGCTTTGGTCAACTTTTGAGTAACACTGACTTCAAGATGATCAAGTCAGACAATGCATTTTGTTGTGAAAATTCAGTGTTTATAAATAAATAAATGATCTACCCAGTCATCAGAAAACTTATGCAATTTAATTCAAACTATTTCTTTAAAAGGAGAACAAACCTAATTAGTTAAATCATTTTTAAAGAATTGGACAACTGTTAGTTTTTAATACACACAGGCTGTACCATGTACACACAGAGATCTCATCACATATCATGTATACATTTATGAGGTGCATGTACCAACACAGATGTAATACATACTTTAAGCATAAACCTTCCCCTGTTTTAGCAAAAGACTGAATTGTTCGATCACATCTTAATATTTTATTAGGATCTGGAAATGAAAAGAGACCATTTTTCATCTAGACCAGATTTAAAAAGGTCAAACAAGAAAAACCTAATTTAAGAATACCATCATATGATCAGTCATCATATAGCAAAGCAAGTACGACACCCTACTAAATTCTGAGACCACCTGATTCATTTACAAGAGTGCAATTTTCTTTTTCCTTTCAAGTAAGACTGTATTCTATCATATACAAGATTTACAACACCAAAGAAAAATGTGAACAAAGTAAAAAAAAAAAACATAAAAGAAGTTAATTAAGCAAAAGAAACATGAAAACAGTAAAGGTGCCTAATTTGTGTACCTGAGAATGAGTGAAACAGCTGGTGGGTTTGAGGTATTTCTCAGAATAGAAGAGGCTCCTCCATTGATAGAGCAAAGGAGAACTTGGTACAAAGAGAGGGCTGACCTGCAAGAGCAAGCTACGGGTTAGGCAAGACTGAAGAAATGCAGATTAGAAATGCAGAAGAAATGCAGATTAGAAACAAATGTCCGATAAAACCGAGCAACAATCTACACAAAACCCACACTGCAATAACAAAAACAAAACAAGCTACGAGAAGACATGCAAGAGGGCTGACCTGCAAGAGGGCTGACTTGCAAGAGCAAGCTACGAACGGACCACGAACTGAAACCGAGAGACCGAGAGAGAGACCGAGTCTACGGGAAACCGAGAGAGATAGACCACCACGCACGGACCAGGAATGGAAAGACGAAGAACATTGAAGATTGAAGGGACTGAGGGGAAAGGGAAGACCGAAGAATGGTTGAGGAAATGGGTATAGGGGAAGTGGGTACACGGGTTAAAAAAAGTTCAGTAAAAAAAAGTTGAGTAAAAAAAGCTAAGTTATTTTGGCGGTACCTTATTTTAAGTTGCTGCCTGAAATTTTGTTTATTTACCATAACTCTTTTTAAAATCTATTATAATCATGTGTTATGGTAATGGGTATTTGGTGTAGTGATCTGGATGCCAAATCTTCAAAGCAGGTGGCAACCTCGAAGATAGGTAGCCTCGAAGTCCTTATAAGGTCGAAAGACAGAACATCGGAGTATGTCCATTGTCGGGTAGCCTCAGATCAAGTGGTCCGAGCTTGGCATGGGTGTGAGCCCGGAATAAGGCGGCCTCGGTGGTATTTATCCACTCCGAGCTGGTCTTGGGGAATGTAATACAACTCGTAATTTACTCAGAGATCTAGACTGGCATGATGCTGATTGCTGATCTCGAACGGCTTAGTGAGTCGCCTGAGTAGACACAGTCCATGTGTTCAAGAGATATTTATTGTTGTAACTTCCCTACAATAAAGGGATATTAATTAGTCGGTTATACGCCCCCTGGTCTTCAGGGGACGTTTCCTTGTATATAGGAGTTACAAACTTTAAAGTAATTAAATTTATTAATGAACAGAATAACTTCCCAAAACATATGGGATTGTATTATGAGATCTCCTCTATAAATAGAGAGGTCATGTACCTTTGGAAGGGAGCCGAAATTTGGTGATCTTGAGAAAATTTCTAGAGAATTCATCCCTGAAGAATTTCTAGAAATTTCCTAAGTCTTAATAACAAAGACTCGTGGACTAGGCAGAGTTAACTGCTGAACCACATAAAAAACTCTCATTGTTTTACTGTGTTACGTGCTCTACATTTTAAGTTGACGAAAAACGGCGTCAACAGTTAATTATTAACTCTAATATTTTAGTATGTTCATATTAATCAATCAAGTACTTAAAAGTATATGAAACATACACTACTAAAAAATGGCTTTTTAAGACCATTTAGAAGGGACATTAAATACTTTTCATATCCCAACTAAATGGGTCATGAAAGCTAGAGTCGTTAAAAATATTTATGTTTCATGACCCTTGAAACAGGTCATGAAAATTTAATTCATGTCCTTTTATATGGGTCATGGAAAGTGGTCCCCACATGGACCACATTTCATAACCCATATAAATGGACGTAAATTATATTAATTTTTTAGGACCACATTTCATGTCCCACATAAAGGGACGTGAAACATATTAATTTTTTATTTATAAATTATAATTTATCCAATATATATTTACAAATTTATTAATATAAATAAATATAATTTCAAAAATTAACTTTTTTTATTAATATAAAGAAATATTTACAAAATTTGTCACACCTATAGCAAAATTTGTTAGACCTATAACAAAATTAACATGTACTAGCTAGTGCCTTAACAATATGATTTTGGATGGTAGCATATCCCATACCCATTCTTGTTTCATCTCATCAAATTGTCCTTATGTATATTTGTGTTTGGTGAGCTACAAAAAATAAAATGAAAATATATTAATAAAATTGGTAGTTAATTAATCTTAATCTTATAGTATTAACAAAATTATATTTGAAATTGATTGATCCAAAAAAAAACATATGTAGATATAAATCATATATAATGTGTACAACAATACAATACCATCATAAGAGACACATATAGCATTTCAACAATTCATCAATTCCTTAATTCCTTAATTTTAGCATTTCAACAATTCCTCAATGCTTTAATTTCTTAATTCTAGCATTAAAAAGTAACTCCTTAATTCATCATTATTTTTCTAAAAAAATGTACAACATAACAACTATAATTTAAACAATTCCTGAAATCACAAAACATGCATAAACACATATACAAATATAAAAGAGCAGCCAGATAATTTCACACATCACAAAACTTCATAAAGCACAAATAAGATCCTAATTGCATAATAATTTCCTAAATTTCAATAAAATTCTAAAACTCAAAATAATTTAATTGGGGATTAGAAAATTTATACCCAAAGGCTTTGGAGGGCAATATGAAGTGTTTGCAAGTGTGTTTTGCCGAAGTACCATCGTGTATGTCGACGACAAGCGCGAAGCCACCACTTAGAAGGGTTGGCTCAGGCGAATGGGCTACTAGGTTTTGTTCACCTTGACTCTCTTAGTCCAACCATGCCATTGGTTTGTCGATTTGAAGTTGGAGATGCTCAGAAAATGGTTGGGAAGCTCTCGACTGTCGCAACTTTGATGGCGTCGTTCTCCTCATCCACTACAAGAAAAAGACTCTATAGCGACGATTTTTGTCGTCGTTGTAGGTATACAGCGACGAAATGTCTTCGCCAAACGGCGTCGTTGTAGGTCTGTATGTGTAGCGACCTATAGTGACGATAAAATGCAGTTGTCGCAGGTGTTTTACTACAGTGAAGACATGTCGGTCGTAGTAGGAAATCCTATTTTCTGGTTAGACTGGGATATTGCGAAGACATGTTGTCGCTGTAGGTGGTTGCAAAATTTGAAAATTTGAATTTCAAAAACTCCTACAACGACCATCGTTGTAAGTCCGGCGACTGCCACATCTACAGCGACAATATGTCGTCGCTGTAGAGTGTGTGAGTTTATATGCCTTCAGTGATGACATGTCGTCGTAGGGTAACGAAATGTCATATTTTTGTGTTTAGCGAGCACCCTACTGCGACGATAGTTCATCGCTGTAGGTATATAATTTTTTTAAATAAAAAATTAATTATATTAATTAAATTTTATTTAATAAAATATTAATTATTAATTAATAAAATAATAAAATCAATTTAAAATTATTATAGTCTCCAAAATGTAAAAAAACAAAACATAAGTAGTATAGTCTCCAAACTTAAAAAAAAATACAAAATATTAATAAGTTCAAAATAATAATATAACCAAACTAAATGTCATCTAAATCAGTTCCAAAGTCATCATCAACGTTGAGCCATTATGGTGGTTGTGGAGGCTGCTGTGATGGTTATGGTTGATGTGGCTGTTGTGGTTGAAATTGGCCTGAGCCTGGAATGTTCACCATCATGGAATGTATCATATTCATGTCCAAGTTGACAAGCTAAAATTGTGGAGCTTGGATGTTCGGATTTGTAGCTTGCATAAATTGTTGCATTTGTTGGAAGTTGTTGTTCTGAGTCATAATGACTTGGCTAAAGTGTTCAACCATGGACTGAAAAACCTCAGCTGGTACCATTGGAAGGTTGACTATGGTGGACGAAAATGGTGATGCCTCTGATTGTGAAGAGGATCTGGTGGCGCCTGAGGCAAAGGTACTAGTGCCCTTCAACTTGCGTCCAATACCTCGGTTGTGGCCACGACATTGACCAAGTATCTTTGAGATGACTTGTGTCTCATCGACAGAGGCAATTCGTGCTGAAGATTTAGATTGAGATTGGGATTGGAATTGCGTCTAGACTTCTTGCTGCAAGGCATCCTGCAGTTTAGAAACAAGACAATTAATACATAATATAATTAAATAATAAACATATATACAAAACTTAGAAAGTTACTTACATATGCATTGTAATGCCCCAAATTTCCTAATAAGGTTTAGGAACTTGATTAGGAGGCCGGGAGGGCCATAATTGATTTATTATGTTATTAAATGATTATATGCATGTTTAGGTGTATTAAATATACATGTGAATCCATTTTTGAGTAATTGGGTGATTTTCATATTTTGGCCATTTAGGGCATATTTGGCATATATGTGATATGTGTGTGGTTCTCTATTATTATTTGGTTATGCTAGGGTTACTCAGCACGAGATGATCCTAGGAGGTAAGCTAGTGGGAAGTCACAACGAGATTTATTCTTGACTCGGAGTGAGTCAGGGGCTATTTAGCACATTACCGAGTTATTGGGTAATGGGAATAAATATTTGGAGATAAATTGGGAGTTAGTAAGATTAGGGGAAAAATTATGGAGGTTTTGACTATTTTGTCCCCGGGGGTGTTTTCGGGACCCCGAGCATTAGGATTTGGTTGAGGCTACTTAAACTTGAAGTAAACTTTTAAGAAATAAAAATAACGTTCAGGAAGTTCTCTCTCCCTCTAAGTTCCATTTTCATCTCCCGATCGCATTTTCGAAGGAAACATGAGTTCTAGGACTCGGATTCAAGTGAGGATTAAGGCATAGCGATCCTAGGGAAGATTAGAAGCTTATTAGCCGAAGGATTTAGTTGGGAAATGACTCAATCAGAGGTAATTCAAGTTTTAAGTTCTAAGTTTTTTAAAGTTATTAAGCTTGAATTGGACGTTGTGTTTTGATGAGTTTTTGTTAGACTTGAGACTTGGGTTTTGTTGGTTTTGGATCATGGGGATGTTTGGAAACTTTGATTTTTGAGTTTGGAGATGTTTGGATAGGTTTTATGAAGATTTTCAAATGGAGAAATCGGGTAAAATGGCTTGTTCGAGGTTGGGCCGCGGCCCTATTCTTTGGTGCCGCAACCCAGGCTCGATGAAGCAGGTGGAAGGTTTTGTGAGTGCTGGGGGTCATGGTACTGGGTAAGGTGCATCGCGACGCTTGCCCCTGGTGCTTCTGTTTTGGCTGGGGGCCGTCGCTCAGGGTTTTGGGGCCGCGACTCTTGAGGGTTTTTATGGTCGAAATGATGTTTTAAGCTTGGGAAGTCAAACCTTAGCCCCCGGGATCATTCTTACTACCCGATTTAGTGGGATTTGATGTCTTGGAGGCTAGGTCTTTGTTCTGGGATTGGTTTTAGAACTTGAACTCATTGGATCACTGTGTATGGTTGTGACTAGGCTATCACTAGAGGCTTAGAATCAGGATCATGCTTGTGGCTCGTTTATTGGTAACCTGTGCTTGGACCAAAGGTAAGAAAACTACACCCTATGTATATGACATGCATGGTTATTCTTGATGCATGTTGGATGTTTAAATGTGATGCATGTGATGCACGAGAAACATGTGATTAGGGCATGCCGTGAATGTTGAATATGAGATTGATCAGAGCTTGAGTCTTTATGTTTATGCATGATCCTAATTATGCTAGCAATTGTTAAGTAAGCATACTGAATTCCTATATTCGGATATTTAACATATGATATATGTTCGGTGGCATTGCTTACTTGTGTGTGGCACTGACTATTCAAGATCGGTACTGGTCACGTATTACTGACCTCAGAGTCACAAAACGGCATAAGCGTCATGAACGCAGAGCCGATAAAAGATTAGATCTAATCGATATCACGTTGAATGACTCTAGGAGCTTTAATGCTGGACCGACCCGAAGGTCGATGAAAATTATAAGCGCTTGTCTAGTCTAAGTCTAGTTACTCAGAGTCAGGGCCTAAGGCCTAGGTGACTGTTTTGTCACAAGGATAGGGAGCGGAATCCCACGGTTTTGACTCTATGGTCACTTAGTAGGGTTATGTTGGTGATTACACCATCAAATACCTACCTTGTTTAAGCTAGTGAAAGGATCACTTATTTGTAAAGCCCAGGTGACCCTATCGTCACATGGCTAATGGGAATGGAACCCACCTTAGTGACTTATACAATTATCACTCTTCTATTTTAGGCTATAAGCCAGTATGGTTAATGGAACCACTAGTGTTAAATCACCTATCTAATTAGGATTGACTTGATAGTCATCCACTCAGGAGGGCAGGATTCCTTATCCTGGATACCCATCATTACGTGAACCTATTTGCCTGCTTAAATATGGCTATATTTGCTAGGCATGCGCCTTATTATTTAATGACATGTTATTAATGTTCATGAGCATATTGAGTTTTCTTGCTGGGCTTCGGCTCACGGGTGCTATGTGGTGCAGGTAAAGGCAAAAGAAAACTGGACCATCCTTGAGTTGGAGAGCATAGGTGACGATGTGTACATATGCGCCTACTCGACCGCCACGGCCGAGGGTTGAAAGAGGAACTAGGGTTAAACCCTGTTTTGCCGCTTAGATCGGCTGGTTGTAAATATTTTCTTGTAATAGACCTTTAAATTATATTTTTGGGATCCTGATGTATACCGTAAACGTTCTAATGAAACGTTATATCTTAACCAAAATTTTTAATCCCTAAACCGCTAATCATTCTTAGTTACACATTTATGGCCAAATGACTTGATTAGCGAGTTTAGCACTATTTATAATGCGCACCGTAACAGTCCCTGGAGTTGGGGCGTTACAATTTGGTATTAGAGTGAGCCAAGGTTTATGGTTCCTGAAGACAAGCTTGGCATGTACACTCGTCACTGAAGATAGCTTCACTTAGGGAATGGTAACTATTTTTGTAGTTATGTGCTTAACTGTTTAAATAGAATGTAAAATGCTTTACCTGCACATTGTAATAGGGAACATGAGATTCTGATAGAACCTGGCTCTTGATTATATGATTATATGCTCTGTGCATATATATATGAATGTGATCATATGATTACCTACTCCATGTGTTGACGCAGCTTTTCGTCAACTTAAATCGTAGAGCAATTAAACAATATGAACTACGGTGCGAATGAATAATATAGTGGAACAATAAGGTTTTTACGTGGTTTAGCAGTTATTACGTAATTACAAGTTAGTCTATGTTATTAAGACTTGGAGTTTTCTGGAACTCCTTTAGAGATGATTTACCCAGAGTTTTCTCTCAAGATATCAGATGATCGGTCCTTTACAAGTGATCATTACCTCTCTATTTATAGAGAGGTTATGGAGTTCATTCCCACATATTTCGGGAAGATACTCTGCATATAAATTCAAGTAATTACATTAAATGTTGTAACTCCTATATACAAGGAAACGTCCCCTGAAGACCCAGAAACGGATAACAAACATGTTAATATCCCTTTAATGTTGGCATGTTACAACAATAAAAATATTTAAAAATACAGAACGCGTTATATCAGATGACTCATCAAATCTCCGAGGTCAGCAACCCGCATCGTGTCAGTCCAGGCTTACAGACTTGTTATGAACTAGCTATCTTATTCCAAGACCTGCTCGGAGCAGATAAATACCATCAAGGCTGTCACATTTCGAGCTTGTACTTTTTAAGCTTGGACTACTCGATCCGAAGGCTCTCGATAACGGATGTATCCCGATGCTATGCCCTTTCGAGCCTAGAAAGAATCTCGAGGTTACATGTCTTCGAGGTTGCCATCTTACTTCGGAGATTTTACAACTGGACCATAAACATGTATTTCATATATCTCGAGCTTATACTTGACGAGTCCAGCTTTCGAGGTCATAATTTAAGGTCTCGAAATCTGGGTGTAACAGTTTGCCCCCTCAAAAGTATTAGTTTGAATCCTATGAGAAGGAAACTTTTGAACTACTTCCATTGGGAACCGTACTATCAACTCACAGGTCCTTGATCATTTGATCTGATACAGAATCAGGCCAATGGCCCAGATTAATCCGACCTTTTACATTTCCACGGGCTTATAAATAGGATTTTATTCGTCTTTTTTTTTTACTTTCACGTTCAAAATTTCAGAGAGAAAAAACCAGAAACCTCTGTGCCCATTTCTTACATGTTCTCCAAGCTAAGAAGACAAAGCAACGTTGGACTCCTTGATTCTGTGAGATCGTATTTGCAGCCGCTTATACAATCATCAATTTCTCTACTTTCGCCGATCGTAATGTGTAAGTTTTCTGTTCATGGCTTCGTAAGTCCGTATCTTTGCATTGTTTTTTCCATGCATGTCTATGTTGTTGCACTGTTGCTCCATTCATTAGTTTAACGCACTAGAATGTTTCGGTTGACAAATATTAGATTTAAATTCTAACATTATTGGTTCCAAACCCTAGTTCATGTGCAAAAGAGCCAAATGTGGTTCTTTCACTGAGTTTTTGAATTTCAGATGACATATCTTGCACACCAAGATATTGGGTACAAAATCAGGGTTTTTTAAAGAATGCACAATTCCCAAAAATATCACTTTTTGAGTAACCGCCACCTTTTTTCCCTGATATATCGGGATTTTCAATAACATGTCCACCTTCCTCTCTTTCGGTGGAATGCACGCTCTGAGACTGGCCTCATCCTTTGGATCGAGCTTGCCTTGTAGCCTCGATCATTCGAGCTTAGGTCTTCTATTTATCTCATTATTTCCTGTTCGCTTGGTCTCCACCCTTTTTCTTTCTTGTTAGATGCCGCAGAACTCGGGAAAGTGGTGGGGGTCTAAGCTTGCGATTCATTATTCACCTGCAACTCCGAGCCTGAAGTCTCCTTTCACTCTGAACCAGTGCTTGATCCGGGAGAACGAATTGAGGTGTGAGCAAGAGGACATTCGAGATCATTTTCGACGTCGGATAGACTAGGTCGAAGAAGGAAACAGGAAAAAACTAAGGGTCGCCCTCTACCTAGATTCGGACACCGAGCCTATACCGATTCCTCTCGACCCTACGCTCAAAGTGACAGTCGCTTTCAAGCCAGGTGATCTTCAATTCTTGCTGATGGGGGAACCTTCTACCTCGCAGCCGACCTCGATACCTACCCCAAGAAGGGAATTCTTCAAGGCCGAGCACTGTTGGAGCTCGATCTCATCGTTAGGGCAGATTACTGACATTCTGGCCCTACACGGCATAGGACTATCAGGCTCACTGAGGTGTCGAGCTCCAACCCCCCACGAACAAAGTTTCCGCGCTCCGGAAGATGGGAATCCTGACAGTAAGCTGAGGTATGCAGCTTGGAGCCAGGAGCACATGAAGGCGGGGGTTGTTCTACCTTTGAAGTCCTTTTTTAAAGGCTTCTTGGATTTCTTTGGGCTGGCTTCCTTCCAGCTCAACACCAATTCTTACAGGGTTTTGTCCGCCCTGAGGTCACTTTACCACGAGCTGAAGTGGGAAGGACCTTTGCCTGAAGAGATCTTATATCTCTTTTGTCTGAAAAGCAATCCCTCCAGAGCTCGGGGAGGAGACGGCTTCTATTACCTTTAGAGCTATCCCAAGGAGAAGAATATCTTCGAGGATCTTCTCAACCATCCTCTGGACTTCATCTCCAGCTTGGCATGGAGATCCCTCTCCTATCTCTTGCACGAAGACAAACTCCAAGCATGTGGCCTCTTGGAGAAGGATCAGTCCACATTTGACTGGTCCAATAAACAGTATGACCAGTGGGAGCTCGTGCCTCTCCCAACCGGCAACCTTCCTCCAAGGAGAAATGTGAGGCCTCCATCTCCAGCTCGGTGTCGCGTGAGTCCGCAATTGGGGAATGAGGCCAACGATGAAGCCTCGAGCTCGAGCTCGAGTGACAGGGGTACAGTCATCCTTAGCTTGGATTTGTGGTCTCCCTCACTACTAAATCATAAACCCGATAAATTAATACTATGTAAGGACAATAGGAACCATTTCTATGTATGGTCTTGGGTAGATGAGAGGCTACATAGGTTCGATAGCTGGCTTGGGATATATGACACCATGTATAGTCCAAACGAGGTATGGGACGGAATAGCCATTCAATACGGGACAAATGACTATAGAGACCTTTTGAGGTTGACTTCCACTTATAGGGAAGGTACTCCCCTCACCTCTTCTAAAGATGGGGGAATTACGTGGTCGCCGAGCACGAGCTCGGGTGAGAGTTCCAGTTAGGTTTCTCTCCACTTGTCTTTTCATTCCTTGTCTGACTGAATCATGCTAACTTATTTTTTTTTGGGATATCTCATAATGCGATGTGAATGTGCAGGTGATATGGACTCCGACCTCGACAACGTACTAGCCAGCGGCGGAGCCCAAAGGAGTAAGCACCCGAGGGGGTCGTGGAAATCAGATCGGCCTACTAAGGTCCTTAAGAGGACCGAGAAGACACCTCCTCCACTGGCTCCAGCTGCTCCGAGCCTGGCTTTGAGTCCACCTCCTCAGGTTGAGACGTTCTCTGCGACCTTGCCTCCCGCTCCTCCTGCGATCTGGGTCAACCCCACGCTTGGCCTACCTCCAAAAAAACCCTCAGCCTCAAGAACACACCTGCTTCGATTTCTACTCACGTCGATGAGTATGTGATCGATAATGCAGCCGGACCTCATGGGGCTACGCTTGGCTCGGACGTTCTGTCTCGGGTGGGCGAGAGTTTTGGCAGCTTTGATGCCCCTCATTGAAAGTTCTTGAATAATGCTCGAGACTGCAACACTCTTTATGCGAAGAGCATCGAGCTCACTGCTGCGGTAATCTTTCTCATCTCGCTACTAGCTGTATTTATACTTGGTTCGTATTCTAATTTGATTTCTTTGTATGCCAGACTCTTGCTGTCTCAGCTCAACTTAACTATAAGTTGAACAACGAGGTCCATTCGAGCATGGCTTTTTCTCAGGAGTTGAAGGATCTCCAACTCAAGCTTAGTGACGAGCTCAAGGCCACAAAGGAAAATATGGAGGCAGAAGCTAAGCAGCTAAAGGCAAAGACAACCGAGCTTGAAGAGCTGAATGCCCGGCTCGCGGAGTTTGAGAAGATGAATGCCCGGCTCGCGGAGCTTGAGAAGATCAATGCCAAGCTTGAAGAAGAGAAGGCCACCACTTTCAAGATCATGAAGGGTGAAAAGGCTCGTCTTCTTGAAGAGTTTGAGGAGAAGAAGGATCGGGCAGTCGACCTGGCCATGTATAGAATCTGGGCCAATAATGTCGACCTCGACACCAGCTTCTTAGGCCCCCTTGAGGCAAAACTTGTGGCTAAATGGCAAGCTCATCTTGATGAGGAGGAGGCTGCTCGGGATAAGGCAGAGGGAGCCAGGGAGGATGCTGATGCTGAGAAGGCCAAGGAGAATGCTCCTCCTTCCTAAATATTTCTTCGGGGCTGCGTCCCTCTGAATATCTTGTAATAGTCTTTGTGTTTGATTTTTTACTTTTCATGCCCCCAAGGATAAGACAATTTTATAGCTCGTGAAAGAGCTGCCTTTTTACGAGCTATTTTTGGGCTCAGACTTATGATATTTGAGATACCATTTTTTACTTTATCTTAATATATTTGCTTTACATTTCTTAGGTCGAAATATTTCGTGCATTTTATATTAAATTGTCCTATATGCCTATATATTCATACAAACATGTGGTGGATTTAAGCTCGAGGTTCAACGCATTCATGCACAGTTTGCTCAAAATATCCGCATCCGATCTCGTTATTTGTCAAGGTCAGAGATTACTTTTACCATGCACCCGAAAGTACTTATATGGTGTGTAATGCAAATGGTTTAGTTATATCTTACTTTTTTAGTTACTTTTTCTCATCCTCGGGTAGCTCCCCGAGGTTATGAGGTCGAAACTATCGTTTTGCAAGATACTCCAACCTCAATTTCGACTTAACGCGAAGTGGGTTTATGTTCCAACTTATTGTCGATTAGTTTTAGCTGGTTTGTTCCAAACCTATTAAGGTCGTGTTTGTTTTATAATCCATACACTTATATTTATAATCTAGTTCGCATATTTGGTTACATCCGAACATTTTTATCTTTTGATAATTTGGTTATGTCCAAACTTTCTTAGCTCGCGCATTTGGTTACGTCCAAACACTTATATGTTTTTGATAGTTTGGTTATATCCAAACTGTCTTAGCTCGCGCATTTGGTTATATACAAACACTTATATGTTTTTGATAGTTTGTTTATATCCAAACTATCTTAGCTCGCGCATTTGGTTATATCCAAACACTTGTATGCTTTTCGTATATGCTATTTTATTTTTTCAAGCTGATGGTATATGTACCACTAATGCCCTCTTAATATCCTATGAGTGTGACCATAGGTTATTTAATTAAGAGAGATTGCAAAAAATACAGCATGTTGAAATGAAATCAAACTTTATTCGAATAATTCAATAATAGGAAAATAGTACAGACAAACAAGCATGGTTATAGGCGACATCATTCCTACACTATTGATAGTAAGGTCGTAGATGTTCTCCATTCCATGCTCGTGGTACCAAACTTCCATTCAATCTTGCCAACTTGTATACACCAGGTCGGATGACTGATTCGATCTCATAAGGTCCTTCCCAATTTGGCCCGAGCATGCCAGCTGCTGGATCCCGTGTTGCTAAGAATACACACCTCAGCACCAAATCTCCTACGCCGAATTTTTTATCTCGAACTCCTTTATTGAAATACCAGGTAGCTCGTTGTTGGTATGCATAATTTTTTAGCTTCGATTGGTTCCAGGCTTGGTCATAAGCGAGGGCACGAATTGTGGGAATTTTGACCTCGATTGGCAACATAGCCTCGCAAATATATGCCAGAGAAAATGGGGTATGTCCTATTGAAGTACGGGTCGTGGTTCAATATGCCCACAGAACTTGGGGCGATTCTTCGGGCCATTTCCCTTTAGCTTCTTCCAAATTTTTCTTTAGCGAACTATTTAGGGTTTTATTCACAGCTTCAACCTCCCCATTCGCTTGGGCATGGGCCATAGATGATAAGCTCTTTATTATCCCATTGTTTTTTGCAAAAGTTGATGAACATGTCGCTGTCGAATTGAGCATCGTTATCGGACACAATCTTCCTTGGCATCTCATATCGACATATGATGTTTTTTACTACGAAGTCCAGGACTTTCTTCGAGGTGATGGTTGCCAAAGGTTCGGCTTCGGTCCACTACGTGAAGTAATCTACGGCGACTGCTGCATATTTCACTCCACCTTTGCCAGTTGGCAATGAGCCTACGAGGTCGATTCCCCAGTTTGAAAATGGCCATGGGGAGGTCATCATAGTTAGCTCGGAGGGTGGAGCTCGAGGTATTGTGGCGAACCGTTGGCACTTGTCACACTTCTTAACGTAGTCAAATGAATCTGATTTTATGGTAGGCCAGAAGTACCCGTGGCATATGATCTTCATGGATAGGCTATGCCCCCTAGTATGGTCTCCATAGAATCCTTCATGAATTTCCTCTGAGATTTTCTTAGCTTCTGGTGGAGCCACACATCGGAGTAGAGGCATGGAATATCCTCTTCTATATAGATTTCCATCTATAATGGTATACCTGGGGATCTGATACACCAGTTTTCGAGCCTTGGTCCGTTCTTCTGGGAGAATGCCGATCTCAAGGTATTCAACTATCGGAGTCATCCAGGTTGGCTCGGAATTGATCATGCAAACATCTTAAAGCTCAGGCTTGATAATACTATGCGTCGTGAGATGTTCGATCCGCACGAAATTCAGTTCGTTGACCTCGGTAGAGGTAGCAAGCCTGTTTAAGGCATCTGCATTCAAGTTTTGTTCTTGGGGGACCTGTTCTATCGCATAGAAATCGAAATGATCCAGTGCTGCTTTTTCCTTTCATAAATACGCAGCCATTTTCGTACCACGAGCCTGGTACTCCCCTAAAATTTGTTTAACCACCAGCTGGGAGTCACTGTAGCAGTGCATCGCTTTGGCTTTGAGTTCCTTGGCTATACGAAGTCCTGCTAGTAGAGCCTCGTATTCGGCTTAGTTGTTCGATGCTTCAAAGTCAAATCTCAAAGCAGAGTGAAATCGACTTCCTGCTGGGGTGATCAGAATTACACCTGCTCCCGATCCATTTTCATTTTAAGACCCATCAACATAAAGTTTCCACAGCTCGTGGGCTGGGGTTATAACTTCATCGTTGGTGACTCCAGTACACTCCACTATGAAGTCTACCAGGGCCTGTCCTCTTATGGTCATCCTTGGATGATAAGTGATCTCGAATTGTCCGAGTTCAACGGCCTATTTGAGCAACCGGCCCGAGGCTTCTATCTTGGACAATACTTGTCTTAGTGGTTGATCGGTCAGTACATGGATGGGGTGCGCTTGGAAATAAGGTCGGAGCTTTTGAGATGAGTGGATTAGGCTAAGAGCTAACTTCTCCATCAAGGGGTATCTCGATTCTGCCCCCAGTAACCTTTTACTGACATAATATACAGACCTTTGCACTTTCTGTTCTTCTCGTACGAGTACCGCGCTAATGGTGTGCTCGGTCGTAGCAAGGTATAGGTATAGAACTTCTCCCGTGATGGGTTTTGACAAGATGGGGGGGTTTCGCATGGTGCTTCTTGAGCTCCTGAAAAGATAACTCGCACTCATCCGTCCATTCGAATTTCTTGCCTCCCCTCAAAAGGTTGAAAAATTGAAGACAATGGTCAGTAGATTTCAAGATAAATTTACTTAGCGCCGCCATCCTGCCATTCAAACTTTGGACATCCTTATGCTTTCGAGGTGAGGGCATATCAATTAGAGCGTGGATCTTGTTTGGATTTGCTTCTATTCCCCGGGCATTTACAATGAAGCCTAGGAATTTTCCCGAAGATACCCCGAAAGAGCACTTCTAGGGGTTGAGCTTCATGTTATATCTCCGTAACACGGCAAAACATTCTTCGAGGTCATCCACATGGTTATTGTTATGTTGAGATTTAACTAACATATCGTCAACATAAACTTCCATGTTATTACCTATTTTCTCGGAGAACATCATGTTTACGACCCGCTGGTAAGTGGCTCCAGCATTCTTGAGTCCGAATGGCATGACGTTGTAGCAATACAGCCCTTTGTCTGTCACAAAACTCGTATGCTCTTGGTCAGGGGCATGCATGGAAATTTGGTTATATCCATAATAGGCCTCCATGAATGACATAAGTCCATGCCCTGCCATGGCATCTACGAGCTGGTTGATCCGAGGTAAGGGGAAGCAGTCCTTAGGACAGGACTTATTGAGGTCCAAGTAATCAATACAGGTCCGCCATGTCTCGTTAGGCTTCAGGACCAGCACCGGGTTGGCTACCCAATCGGGGTAAAAGGCATCCCGAATGAATAAATTTGCTTTCAACCTATCGACTTCCTCTTTTAGGGCCTTCTTCCCGTTGTCATCCAGTATTCTTCACTTTTGTTGCATCGGAAGGAAGCTTTTGTCGATATTCAATGTGTGGCTCACTACATTCGGACTTATCCCTATCATGTCCGAATGTGACCATGCGAAAACACCCTCGTTCTTTTTCAAAAAGCAAATTAATTGCTATTTCATTTCTTTGGGAAGGTTTTTCCCTACCTTTACTGTCTTCGGGAGGTCTGCTTCCTCGAGCCTGACCTCTTCGAGCTCTTCCAATGGTTCAAGGTCAGCTCTTTCCTCTATTCTTGGATCGATTTCTTCGTCTATTTCAAAGACTGTTCCCTCTTTATTCTGAATTATGACGAGTGTTTATGTACTCATCTGCTTCTTTCCTCTAATGGAAATGCTATAGCATTCCCTTCCTGCTAGCTAGTCTCCCTTCAGTGTCCCGATGCCACTAGAAGTCGGGAACTTGATGGCCAAATGCCCCCCAGCCCTACTAGGGCGGGTCTCCTGAGCAACACATTGTAGGCTGATGGCAGGTCCACTACTACGAATTCCATCATCTTGGTTGTTGAGACTGGGAAGTCTCCCAAGGTCACAGGGAGTTCGATGGACCCCATATAGGCAATCCCTTCTCTGGAAAATCCGTACAACGTCGTTGCACAGGCCTTTAGGTCACAAAGCGCGAGTCCCATCTTTTCTAAGGTGTCCTTATAGAGGATCTTCACTGAGCTCCCATTATCAATAAGAACTTGGCGAACCCTCTTGTTCGCGAGCTGAAGAGTGATGACCAGTGGGTCGTTGTGAGGAAATTAGACATGGGATACATCATCCTCAGTAAAGGTTATAGGTTGAGATTCAACCTTTTGGTATTTCAGAGCTCTGGGTTCGGGTTTATAAGGGGACCCGTCGCCAGTTTTTAGCTCATTCATGTATCGCTTTTGGGCGTTCTTGCCCGATCCTGCAAGATGAGGCCCGCCCGAGATGGTTACAACATCTTCTACATCAATCGGAGGAGGTCTCTTGTCTTCCCTTGCTCGGGAATTGTTGTTTTGGGTAGGCAGTAGTGCAGCTATCCTCTGGCTTGTAGAAGCCTGATTATTGTTTTGGTTCCTTACATACTGCCTGAAGTATCCTCTCGAGATCAGAACTTCGATCTCGTCTTTCAGCTGCCTGCATTCATCAGCAGTGTGTCCAGTATCTCTGTGAAATCTGCAGTACTTACTGGAGTCTCTCTTGGATTTTTGGTTACTCATGGGGTCTAAACATTTGAAAGGGACCTGGTATTCATTGGCCAGGTAAATATTCTCCCGAGACTTGTTGAGCTCGGTGTACACCTTGTACACGGAGAAATACCTTTCCCCTTTCTTCTTCTTTCCCCCTTCCGCCTTGGGGTTACTTCTTTCATTCTTCTTTCTTTTGGAAGGGTTTTCTGCAGGGGGTTTCGAGGCTGATGGATCCGCCGAGGTTGAGGCAGAATTTAAGTTTGTCGTTGTAGTTATGGACTGAGAGGCCATATTCAGCGTTGACCTCGCCTCCTCTACATTGACAAACCTCTGAGCTCGTTGATTAAACTCGGTTATGGACCTCACATGCTTCCTCTATATATCTTCCCAGAGGGGACTTCCCGGCATTACCCCAGCTCGGACATCCATTAAATATCCGTTGTCGTCTACATCTCGAGCTCGGGCGACTTCCAGATTGAATCTTATAAGGTAGCTCTTCAATGTTTCATTTGGTTGTTGCCGGACATTGGTCAAGGCAGACGCCTCGGGCCTTATCCCGACCATGGCTCTAAATTACTTCTTGAAATCTCTCAACAACTGATCCCAAGAAGCGATTGAATGCCTCTTATATTTCTCGAACCATTTTTTTGCTGGTCTTGTAAGCGAAGTTGGAAACAGCATGCATCTGAGCTCGTAGCCCACATTACTTGCTCTCATAATAGTATTAAATGTACTTAAGTGACTGTATGGGTCGAATTTCACTTCAAATGGTGGGACATGAGGAATCTGAAACCCTTGAGGAAACGGAGTGCTGGAAATATGGGGAGCAAATGGTTCGAGTTCCTCATCAGAATCTTCGTCCCGATCCCGACCTCGCTCATTCTGTAATAGCCTAAATCCTCTTTCCAATTGATCAATTCTCTCCTGCACTAGATCCACAAGGGGTCTAACCTGAAATTGGTTATCGTTAATCACAATTCCAGGTTCGCGCCTTCGCTTGGGATCCTTGCGCCCATTTAGGCGATCTCTCAGGTCTGGGTTCGAGCGGTTACCGCTACCCTGATTCTGATTCAGGTGTTCCCGTAAGTCAAGGTGGTCCCTTTAGTTCCCAGTATTTTTGCGTCCTTGGTCATACATACTGACTGATCTGGTGTCCCCTGAGCCTTCGCTGGTGTCCCCAGTATTTTAGGTTGTCTCGTCTCTATAGTGTGAGACTGAGACATTTGGTTCCTCGTAGGCTGGGCGCCTCTCCGTTCTCTAGCAGCTTCTTCATTCCCCTGCTTCCGTCCAGCCCGCCTTTCCCTATCACCCTGAGTCAGTTGTGTGTTTCTCTGAGGTGGTGAGTGATATCTTATCGGCGATGGAGGGTGCCATATGGGTGATGGTGGCTGCCACCCTTTTCGGGGTTTGGAAGGTCCCGAGTTCGCCTGTGCTGGCTCGGGAACGTTCTGCGTGTTACCAGGATTTTGAGTCCGAGCCGCTGCGGTGGCTCGGTTATTCCCAGTTTCGGCTGGTAACTCAACAGTCGAGTTAACAGGAGCTCCAGCCCGGGTGTTTCTTCGAGGCCTCGAGGGAGCAGGTTGTTCTACCGGTAATGGAGGTTGCTCTGTTCTTCGTGTGGCAGCGTTTTTGCGAGGTCGCCAACGAGGCCTGCGGGGAGGAACATGAACATCCCGCGGAGGTGGGGCTTGGACCTCCGGCAGAGGTGGGGGCTGAGCTGCTTGCGCCTCCGCAACCAATCTAGCTAGCTCCTTGTTACGCTTCTTGGCCTCCGCCAACTGCTTTCTCAACTGACAGTTTTTTAGTTCCACAATGGGGACATATCGCTCAGGGTTATAGTACATGTCCTCGTTGTCCCTGGGGGCCGGTGGTGCAGGAGGTCCTTGAGAGTCAGAGGATCCACTTCTCTCCTCTGGGTCCGGATTCATCATTGGTTGTTTCCCAGGGCGCCGCGGATAGCTAACTTATTCTTCAGGAATATTAGGATCATTCGCGGCCATAGCTGATTAGGGAGGCTTCTTCGACTGACTAGACTCAAATTCATGTTGCTTAATGCTCTCAATGAAAGCACCAAACTATTGCCGCAGCTTTTCATCAACTTAAATCGTAGAGAAATTAAACAATATGAACTACGGTGTGAATGAATAATATAGTGGAACAATATGGTTTTTACGTGGTTCAGCAGTTAAATCTGCCTAGTCCACGCGTCTATGTTATTAAGACTTGGAGTTTTCTGGAAATCCTTCAGAGATGAATTACCCAGAGTTTTCTCTCAAGATATCAGATGATCGGTCCTTTACAAGTGGTCACTACTTCTCTATTTATAGAGAGGTTACAGAGTTCATTCCCACATATTTCAGGAAGATACTCTGCATATAAATTCAAGTAATTACATTAAATGTTGTAAGTCCTATATACAAGGAAACGTCCCCTGAAGATCCGGAAATGGATAACAAACATGTTAATATCCCTTTAATGTTGGGATGGTACAACAATAAATATATTAAAACATACAGAACGCGTTATATCAAATGACTCATCGAATCTCCAAGGTCAGCAACCAGCATCGTGTCAGTCAAGGCTTATGAACTTGTTATGAACTGGCCATCTTATTCCAAGACCTGCTCGGAGCAGATAAATACCATCTAGGCTGTCACATTTTGAGCTTGTACTTTTAAATCTTGGACTACTCGATCCGAAGGCACTCGATAACAGATGTATCCCAATGCTATGCCCTTTCGAGCCTAGAAAGAATCTCGAGGTTACATGTCTTCGAGGTTGCCATAAACATGTATTTCATATATCTCGAGCTCATACTTGACGGGTCCAGCTTTCGAGGTCATAATTTCTGGTCTCAAAATCTGGGTGTAACACCATGAATATATATAATTGTGATATTTGCATGCTGGAGTTGGAGGCATGGTATGAATGTTTGATGGATGCTCACTTCTCAGAATAAATGGAAAAGTGTTACTGAATTGAAAAGTAGGAACATGGAATTCCAAATAGAAGATTGTTTCTTTCTTAAAGTATCACCATGAAAATGGGTGAGGAGATAGGGGCAAGTTGAACCCTAGAGGGGTATAACAACATGAGTCCTGATTAGGACTGGTCAGGTTGACTTTGGATCAGCCTTATCTTTGGCACTGTCAGCAGTATACAGTGTGTTATGTATTTCCATGCTGAGGACATGGGTTAAAAGAAACTCATGAGTTGAGTTATGAGAATCTGGGGATTTGAGGCTAAGTTATCCTGTAAGGAAAAGCCAGTCCAGATATGAAACAGAAAGAATAAGGTTCTGAGGAACAAGAGTGTACCTTGAATTAAGGTAATGTTACAAAAACAGTGAGGTTGAGGGAACGACCTGGGAAACTGGAATCAGTTGTGCAGAATTCTTATTCCGGGCAGTTCAAGTAAATTTTGAGGATGAAATTTCTGTAAGGAGGGGATAGTTGTAATGCCCCAAATTTCCTAATAAGGTTTAGGACCTTCATTAGGAGGCCGGGAGGGCCATAATTGAGTTATTATGTTATTAAATGATTACATGCATGTTTAGGTGTATTAAATATACATGTGAATCCATTTTTGAGTAATTGGGTGATTTCCATATTTTGGGCATTTCAGGCATATTTGGCATATATGTGATATGTGTGTGGTGCTTTATTATTATTTGGTTATGCTAGGGTTACTCAGCACGAGACGATCCTAGGAGGTAAGCTAGTGGGAAGTCACAACGGGATTTATTCTTGACTCAGAGTGAGTCAAGGGGTATTCAGCACATTACAGGGTTATTGGGTAATGGGAATAAATATTTGGTGATAAATTGGGAGTTAGTAAGATCAGTGGAAAAATTCTGGAGGTTTTGACTATTTTGTCCCCGGGGATGTTTTCGGGACCCCGAGCGTTAGGATTTGGTTGAGGCTACTTAAGCTTGAAGTAACCTTTTAAGAAATAAAAATAACGTTCGAGAAGTTCTCTCTCCCTCTAAGTTCCATTTTCATCTCCAGATCGCATTTTCGAAAGAAACATGAGTTCTAGGACTCGGATTCAAGCGAGGATCGAGGCATAGCGATCCTAGGGAAGATTAGAAGCTTATTAGCCGAAGGATTTAGTTGGGAAATGACTCAATCGGAGATAATTCAAGTTTTAAGTTCAAGTTTTTAAAAGTTATTAAGCTTGAATTGTACGTTGTGTTTTGATGAGTTTCGGTTAGATTTGAGACTTGGGTTTTGTTGGTTTTGGATCATGGGGATGTTTGGGAACTTTGATTTTTGAGTTTGGAGATGTTTGGATAGGTTTTTGGAAGGTTTTAAAATAGAGAAATCGGGGAAAAATGGCTGGTTCGAGGTTGGGCCGCGACCCTATTCTTGGGCGCCGTGGCCTAGGCTCGATGAAGTAGGTGGAAGGTTTTGTGAGTGCTGGGGGCCGCGGCACTGGGTAAGGTGCGTCGTGGCGCTTGTCCCTGGTGCTTTTGTTTTGGCTGGAGGTCGCCGCTCAGGATTTTGGGGTCGCGACTCTTGACGGTTTTTATGGCCAAAATGATGTTTTAAGCTTGGGAACTCAAACCTTAGGCCTCGGGATCATTCTTACTACCCGGTTTAGTGGAATTTGTTTTCTCGGAGGCTAGGTCTTGGTTTCGGAATTGATTTTAGAACTTGAACTCATTGGATCACCGTTTATGGTTATGACTAGGTTATCACTAGAGGCTTGGAATCAGAATCGTGCTTATTGCTCGTTTATTGGTAACCTGTTCTTGGACCAATGGTAAGAAAAATGCATCCTGTGTATATGACATGCATGGTTATTCTTGATGCATGTTGGATGTTTAAATGTGATGCATGTGATGCACGAGAAACATGTGATTAGGGCATGCCGTGAATGTTGAATATGAGATTGATCAGAGCTTGAATCTCTGTGTTTATGCATGATCCTAATTATGCTAGCAATTGTTAAGTAAGCATGTTGAATGCCTATATTCAGATATTTGACATATGATATATGTTTGGTAGCCCTACTTACTTGTGTGTGGCACTGACTATTCAGGATCGGCACTGGTCGCATATTACTGACCTGAGAGTCAGAAAACGACATAAGCGTCATGAACGCAGAACCGATAAAAGATTAGATCTAATCGATATTAGCGTTGAATGACTCTAGGAGCATTAATGCTGGACTGACCCGAAGGTCGATGAAAATTATAAGCGCTTTTCTAGTCTAAGACTAGTTACTCAGAGCCAGGGCCTAAGGCCTAGGTGACTGTTTTGTCACAATGCTAGGGAGCGGAATCCCACGGTTGTGACTCTATGGTCACTCGGTAGGGTTATGTTGGTGATTACACTATCAAATACCTACCTTGTTTAAGCTAGTGAAAGGATCACTTATTTGTAAAGCCCAGGTGACCCTATCGTCACATGGATAATGGGAACGGAACCCACCTTAGTGACTTATACAATTGTCACTCTTCTATTTTGGGCTATAAGCCAGTATGGTTACCGGAACCACCAATGTTAAATCACTTATCTGATTAGGATTGACTTGATAGTCATCCACTCAGGAGGGCAGGATTCCTTATCCTGGATACCCATCATTACGTGAACCTATTTGCCTGCTTAAATAGGGCTATATTTGCTAGGCATGCGCCTTATGATTTAATGACATGTTATTACTGTTCATAAGCATATTGAGTTTTCTTGCTGGGCTTCGGCTCACGGGTGCTATGTGGTGCAAGTAAAGGCAAAAGAAAGCTGGACCATCCTTGAGTTGGAGAGCATAGGTGACGATGTGTACATATGCGCCTACTCGACCGCCACGGCCGAGGGTTGAAAGAGGAACTAGGGTTAAACCCTGTTTTGTCGCTTAGATCGGCTGGTTGTAAATATTTTCTTGTAATAGACCTTTAAATTATATTTTTGGGATCCCGATGTATACCGTAAACGTTCTAATGAAACGTTATATCTTAACCAAAATTTTTAATCCCTAAACCGCTAATCATACTTAGTTACACGTTTATGGCCAAATGACTCGATTAGCGAGTTTAGCACTGTTTATAATGTGCGTCGTAACGGTCCCTGGACTTGGGGCGTTACATGCATCCTTAGCATTCATGTTCAACTATCCACGTGTCAGGTGATTGTGCATGTCATGGAACGTATCTATAATGCTGGGCAGTTCCCTAGAAAATATAATTTAACAAAATATTAGTTAAATATTTAAATTATTATTAAGATAACTAAAAATATTTCAAATTATCTATATAATTTTATTTACCTTCTTAAATCAAGTCGAAGCATATGAGGCCGATCCATGGAGACTTGGATACTTCTGTTTTGCTCTGTTGGTAAAATTTGCCTTCGATCCATGGAGAATGTGACAATCATGGGATTTCAACCCAACATTGTTGCCATCATTGTAAGGTATTTTCTTAGAGAAATTTGAACCGAAGCCATCAGGAAATCTATCTCCTTTTATGAACTAACAAAAAAATCGTCTATCATCTAGCATGAAAGAGTACATATAATGTGGTTTTGATCAACTTCATCATGCCTTCCATGAGGTGCAACTCTTCTCGGATACCCCAATTCTTCAATTATACTCATACGTTGATTGTGTCCTTAGATTTCTCATTCATAAGAAAAGTACCGAGTAAATTGTCGCAAACATTTTTCTCTACTTGCATCACATCTAAATTATGATTCAGTTCAAGTTCGAACCAGCAATCAAGTTCAAAGAAAATACTCTTTTTACTCCAATTAAGATTTTTTGGATCTCACTTTCTTTTCACACCTCTGAAACTGACATATTTACTTGGCAAACGATCTAGAACATGCGCAAATTGTTCGAGTATGTCTTGAATACTGAATTTTCTTGGCAGACGTCCTTTTTCATAATTCACATTAAACAAGCGACTTTTCCTCCACTTATGAGTAGAAGATACGAATCTTCTATGACCAACATAAAACATCTTCCCAATTACCCGACATGAAGGAGTGTCTTCGTTGCATGAAGGACATGTCATATATCCTTGGACACTCTAACCAGACAAACTACTATGGGCCGGAAAATCATTGATAGTCCATAATAGTGATGCACACATTCCGAAAACACTGTTTGTTGCAGAATCTCTAGTTTGAACTTCTTCATCCCACAACTCCTTCAATTCGTCTACCACATGCCTAAAAAAGACATCCATCTCTCTCCCACGTGATTTCAAAGCGGGAATCAATAAGGCCAGCATGAATGATGACTCTTTCATGCACAACCAAGGAGACATATTGTATGTGCAGAATATTACCAGCCACATGCTGTAAGATAGAATCATGTTACCAAATGGATTAAAACCATCAGCAGCCAAACCCAATCGAACGTTTCTGGGTTCTTTGGCAAAATTTGGATATCTGGAATCAAATTATTTCCAAGCACCTCCATCAACAGGATGGTGCATCACACCATCTTCATTCGATCGTCCCATACTATGCCAGGTTATATCATTTGTTGTATGCCTTGAACCATAAAGACGCTTCAGCATATGAGTCAAAGGGAAGTACCGCAATACTTTGTGGGCGGCTTTTTTTCCCTTTGTGTCTTTGTCAACCCCTCGACTCTCACCCCATACATGACAACTCTATTTTTGGGAATTATCCTTCCAGAATAAACAACAGTCATACTTGCAAGCATGAATTGATTGATAACATAACCCTAACTTTCTCATTTTTTTCTTAGACTCATAGAATGAAGCCGGAATCTTATTCTCCTTCGGGAATGCAAATTTCATAAACATCAAAAGTTTATCAAAGGAACTATTTGTACATTTATTTATAACTTTCATGTGGATCATCTTCGCCAAGAAGTTAAAGGAAGACAACCAAGTACAACCAGGGTATAACTCAACTTCGGCCTCTTGAAACAGGTCATCAAATTGATTCTTCGCATTATTGCCACCACCATCTGAAATTTCTTCATTTACTCCTTCTTCGTTAGTGTCTTGTTCACCAATAACATCATTGATGATGTCAATCATCTCACCAGTCACTGGAGCCCCGTCGTCCACTCACCATGGTAGGTCCACTTCGCATATCATTGCAGAAACCCATATTTATGTATGTGAGCCTCCACCACATCCAATTTCTGACTCAGCATATTGACACACCGAATGCATGGGCACCTGACTTCTCCTGAAGCATTCACAGGATTCTTGGCCATTTGTATAAATGTTTGAAGTTTATTCCAAAACTCATCAGAGTTACGATGTCTATTAGTAATCTAACTCTTGTCAATAGTCATAACTAATTAAAGTGGAAAATTAATTATCACAATATGATAATCATAAAAAACTACCTTTATTTGCTAATAATTTTTTTTTCACCAAAACACTATTTTTTTAAAGTAAATTATGAAATCTTATTGAATCTCATAAATAAATTATTAAATATTATGAATATATATTATAAAATTTAATAATTTATTATGAAATTAATTAAATATACAAATATTTAATTATAAATTTATTAATTTACTTGTAATGATTATTATTAATTTCCACTATTTAATTTTTTAAAATAACAATAAAGTTTTATGCTTGTATAATTATTATTTTATTTTCTACTTTATAATTTTATGAATGTATATTACCAAATTTTATGATTGTATTATAAAGTTTCATTATATAAACAAATATGTAATTATATATTTATTAATGATTATTATTTTAATTTTCACTTTTTATTTTTTCAAAAATAACAATAAAGTTTTATAATTGTAAAAAAAAATAACAAATGTTGACTTTCAACCTCTCCCACTGGGAGACGTGGGAAGTCTCCCACCTCTCCCAATGGGAGACGTTGGACCTATACCTACAATGACCCTGCCTACAACGTCTTCCCAATTGAGAGACATTGTAGACTTTCAATGTCTCCCAAACAAAGTCATAAAAATATAAATGAATATATAATGAGAATTTAAACTTATCTAAATATTAAAATAATACGAAAATTGTGTTATAATATCTATTACAATAACACTTTTTATGTAAAAAAACTTGTTATGCAAACTACATTATATAACACAAATAATGTGTTATACTAAAGTGTAGTATAACACAATTTATAAGTATTGAAATGCGTTATATAATCGACTATAAATAATATACTTGAACACTTATCTATTTATTAAAATAACACAGAAAGTGTGTTATCGTTGACAGTATAATAACACATCTGTATAACAATGATAAAGTGTTATGTAAAGTACCCTGACCTACGATAACATAGTCGGTCTTAACACATCAAAAAGTGTTATGGTATGTTTTGATAACACATTTTTTGTGTTATTAAAAATATTTTTTCTTGTAGTGAGGGCCTGGTCGTGCGTTGTTGATGACCCTACGACGATGACAAGTCATCGCTATAGCTTATTTATTTTAATAAATTAAAAAAATGATATTTTCATGGATTTTGACTACATACAACAATGAATTTAGAGTCGTCGAAATAGATGTCATTGCTATAAAGTCTTTTTCTTCTAGTGATCGGCGTCACATGGTGGCCAGAGGTCGCGGGGGCGAACATCTCAGCGGCTTCTGCTTCCACTTGTTGGGTGCATGTCAATGGCCAGAGTTGGCAACGAAGACCTAGTAGATCGCATGAAGGAGAGAGAGAGAAAGAAAGAGAACAAGAAAGAGAAAGAGAGAGAATAAAGACAGGGGTCGGGGCTGAGGGAAAAATAGGGTTTCTTTTTTTACATAATTATTTATTTAAATATTAACATATATATATATAATATAATAGAAAAAAAATTATCCACGTCCCTTTTTAAAGAGACATGAAAAGCATGTTTTCATGACCCATCTATTGGGGCGTGAAACACATATCATGGCCATTTAAAAGGAACGTGGATTATTTTTAAAAAATAAACTAATTACTTTTCGTGACCCATATTAGATTTTATATTCCATTAAGTGTGACTTAATAAACTACATTTTATGACCTATAAAAAAAAAGACATGAAATAAGCTTTTTTAAAGACCCATTTTTAATTGTGGGTCATTAAAAATAGAGGAAATTACATTATATGGGATTTTTAATAGAGTGTACAAAAATATGGCTTTTTTCTCAAAAAAAGTTAATCGATGGCCTTTTTTAAGAATTTTCACTTTTATGAGTTTATTTTTCCATATTTTTGTATAAAAGTTGGTTTATGCCATAGTTTTACTCTTAATAAAGTTTTTTTAATTTGGAAGGGTATGATTGTAATTTGATTATTATTTTTTAGTTTATTTGTTGTTTTATATAACTAATTTTATATTAAATTTTTCTTTGGTTGTTTTGTAATAACTAATTTTTTTAGTAATATGAATTGTGTTTATTATTATTTTTTAAATTTATTATAAACATTTTTTTCTTTTTTTTAGAATGTCCGTTTCTTTTTTCAAATTCTAGGTAAGGTAACCAGTTACTTGATTGATCTTTGACAATTACGTAAAAAAAATTATAGAGCTAGGTTAAATAATATGTAACATGAGGAGTAACCAATTACCTTGAGAGGACTAACCTTCTGACATAAGAGGGTCACCAGTCACCATAAGTTGGTTAACGAGTTACTCATATTAAATATGAAAGAAACATCAAATTTGAATGAAAAAGAGGAAGAACACTTCATTAAAAAAGGAAGAAGAAATAACTATGATTTTAATAACATAGGTAACCAGTTATCATAAAGAACCCAGAAATTTACACACACGTGAGAACATGAAGGTAACCAGTTACCCCGAGAAATATATACACAACGAACGAGAAGGTAACCAGTTACCCCAAAAAATATATACACAAAGAACAAGAAAAAAAATAAAAGTAAAAAAGAAAGAAAATTCATACGTGTGAAAAAAGAAAAAAAAATGGAAAGAGAAAATAATAAATACAAAAATGAAGAAAAAATAGAAGGAAAAATGAAAAAAAAAACTGAAAAAGAAGAAAGAAAACTGAAAAAATGTGGAAAAAAATAAAACAATACAAATGAAAGAAAAAAATAGATAAATAAATAAAGAAGAAGAAGAAGAAGAAAAGATGGAGGAACAAATTGGTAGAAAAAAATGAAAAATAGAAGAAAAAATAAGTTAATTACCATAGTACCTCTCTTTTTGATGTGTTTTTGTTTAATTTTGAGTATGTGATTAGTTTTTCCATAAATTGAATTTTTTTTAATTAAATTTTTTCATACAAATTAGACTAAAAAGTCATATTTATGAAAAAATCATAGTCATAATTTATATATATTGTAGTAGTTATGTTTATATACACAGAAAAATTCACTTAGTCAAATGTGTTAATGAGTGCGAGTTGGCAACTTGTTTATATATAATTGGTTTTTGTATGATCGACTTAGAGAATTCCTCTACAAATAACATTCAGCGCTAGCGTATTCTGATATACCAAACAACATATTATACATACAGAGGACGGGATCTTTCCACGAGCTATAAACATATTAGTCATAACTGATAGGAGAGCATTACTATAAAGTATCATAGTGGATCCCATTCTAATTACACCAGTAACTATTTATCATATCAAGTAGTATTGGCCACTACTCATGTACGTTAACAATTTTCTTTAAAATAATGCATGCCACAATACAAGAATTGATAAAATAAAATTAAAAAAAAAAAGATAATTAAAGTTATCTTAGCAAAAATAAATAAATAATTAACAATCTTTGGCTTACCCCAACCAAAGTCAGCATCATAGATAGGAAACTTACATAAACTTGTGAAACTAAACGAAATCAACTGACCATAATTATTCTGCATATTTCATAAAATGTTGTAAGCCGTTACCCTCTCCTTCTTGAACCTTGCTCACATAATCTATGTCCTTCATTTTAAACCCTCCCCTTATTTTGCTTCATCATCTCACAACCGTAGTCCTCTTCCCCCGAGGAAACTTTCTCGGTTTTGGCAGAATGTTCTCCGTCGTCGTCACATCTGGTTGCCGCCACGAAACGACTCCATATGGATTTCGAAGGGAAGGAAGTTGCATGCAGAGTTCAATCGGGAGGGGATTTGACTAGGGCGACTGTGTAAGAAACTGCCTCATCGTTACAGTCAATGAAACGATAGTACTTAAGAGAGTGAAGACCTCCGATAAAGAGTTCTTAATCTTGTTTGAAATCATCCAGCTCATAAAATAATTAAGACGAATGGATTGTATGTATGGTGAGATAGTTGGTCCCGGAAAAATAGTTGATAATGGCGAAGATGATCAAGGGTTGGAGATGAGGGCTTGATAATCTCATTAGAAACCTCTTCAACGTCGACTTTCATATTTCTCAACAGCAAACTATCTTAATTTGAAAATCTCTTGATTGATATTTCTTGGTTGTTTATTTATAAATGGATGAGTCCGAGACGAAGCATTCTGTTTTTATTTATTTAATTTACATTGCAAGGCCGGCTATACGCATACTAGAAATTATAAATGTGTATTTTTCTTACACATTTAGTAATTACTTAATAATTTTTGGATAATTTAAACACAATGTATATTGTAATAATATAAAAAATTAATCGGTTAAAAAGATTAAATAAGTGTAACAATAAACATAAAGAGAAAAAAGATGAGATATAGTACTATGTATATTGTCTTACTTTCTATAAAATAAATTTAATTTCCAAATATCAGTAACTTGTGTACGTATTATATTAAAGTTTTTTAAAGTTACGTGTAAATCAAGGGATTCTATAAGAATAATATAATACAAGACAGAATTTAATTAACTTTCTTTCGGAAAATTTGGTACGTAATATTTATTTTTAACAATAAGTAGCTATTTGGCGCAATCGATCAGACAGGTCTGCAAACTCTGCACCATTAAATTTATTTATAAACAAAATCAAATACATTAATGTAAAACTCACACTCGCAGAGATTGAATTCCGAAAGTGTACACAACACACAAATATATATATATATATAAATGATGGGATTGTTGCCATGTTTCCTAATATTTTCTTCTTAGTAATACGACCAAAGTAATTCACGAAATATTATTAGGTATAGCATACGGTTGGAGAAAGGGCATTAAGAAAGTCCTGGTCAGCTTCAAGCGTAGCCATCTGATCCTCCTTTAATCCAATATAAGCTTCAATTCCATTACCATTTCTAGAGTCCATCAGGGCAACAAAATTACTAAAAGTCAGCGAAGCTGAGCTGACCCATAATGGTTTGCCCCAACCAAAGTCAGCATCATAAAGAGGAAACCTACACAGACTGGTGAAGCTAAAAAATCTCAACTCTCCTCCCATCATATACAACTCTTTTGCATATTCCAGGATGAAATCAAAGTGTTCTTCTTCTCCTTGTTGAACCTTTCTCAAGAAATCATTGTCCACCTTTCTTATCCCTTCTCTTATTTTCCTCACCGCTTCACAACCGTACTCATCGCATGAAAAAGAAGTATCTATGGCCGATGATGATGACATCGGGTACAATGAAAAGCCCCACCGATAAAGGTTTCCGAATGAGTGATCAGGCAGTGGCGGGTTAAGCTTTGGACGAAGATTTACGGGATGAAACACAGAGTACACGCTCACTGATTCGGCGGAGTGGTGTTCGTCGACGTTGTTGCTGGTGGTTGCAGCCACAAAACGAGTCCATATGAAAGCAGATAAGGCCTCCACTCGTGACGGTCGTCTCTCGCCTTCCAAACGTGTTTTCTCCTCGTAATTTAACCTGATAGCCTCGATCGTTTTGGCTTCAAACACAAACCTCTTTGATATGACATTTTTAGTGATAGTTGCGTTTGGATCGTACTTGAGAACATCCACCGGTGGAAATAACTCTGCTGAAACAAACTCAGGGCGAACTACTCGATCGCCTTGTCCACGAGCGATGGCGGCCCAAGATTTTACGAACATGATGCAAGATAATGCATCGCCGAGCTGGTGCGAAAGGCATAAGCTGACAGCGACACCGCCACGTTCGAAGATGTTGAGTTGGACGCCCAAGGGAAATTCGTTTAATGGATAGAGTTCATTAAATGGAAGAAACTTATTGAGTTCTTTAGGAAGTGGATTGTTTATGGCATCGGAAAGATGAGACGGGGACTTGACTCGGGCTACTGAGTAGGGAATTCCCTCATCGTTACAGTCAACGAATCGGTTGTTCTTCACTCGGCCGGCTAGAGGGTAGTAAAGAGTTAAAACCTCTGATAAAGAATTCTTAATCTTGTTGGATATTTGATCGATATTGATGGAGCCATTGTGATGATCTTGATAATCATCGTCTAATTCATAGAACAAGACTAAAGGATTGTAAGTTTGGGGAGATATTTGGTCAAGGTAGGATAGCTGATAATGGCGAAGATGGCTTGGGGTTGGAGAGGAGGGCGTGATAATCTCATTGGAGATTACTTCAACTTCAACCTCGGTTCTCATTATTCTCAGCCAAAATTAAAGAAAAAAAATACTTAAGTGTATTTGGCTTTTTTATTACGCATGTGGTGTGTTGGTCTTGCCTATTTGCAACTAATATTTATAGAGCAAAAATACATATTAATTGAATAAATTAATTTAAAACAATAAAAAGAAAGCAACCAAGATCTAATATTTTTTTTATGCATATGATTAATAAAAAGAAACAAAACTATTTTTTTTTCTGCTGCGCAGATTTGCTATCCCACCATTTTTTTTTTTGTCTCACTTAATTAAAATTGTCACACAAATAATTTTATTTTTAAAAGGAGTTTTTTATTTTTTTAAAGAAATATCACATGTAACAGTTTCAGAATTACTAGTAAATGTTAAAAACGTAAGAAGAGAAAAGGATTAAGTTGATCATCTTTGACTTGCGTAGCAATTGTGATAGGCGAATAAAATTGTAGATAAACAATTGTAAACTCTTCTCTCTCTCTCTCTCTCTCTATATATATATATATATATATATAGGTACACTTTGAAGGATTACTACTCATATAATATAATGTTATTTTAATATTAATTATTGGATTAAAATCAATGGTCCATATTTATAGTTGTTAATTAATATTTCTAAAAATAAATTTTAATTTTTTCAAATTTTTTAAAAGATTACTTAATGAACAACGTGTATTTATTATGAAAATATAATATTATAAACTTTTTATTTTTCAAATACATGTCAATTTTTAAATATAGCTAATGTCTCTCATTGGTTGGAAATAACATTAATTATGGTAAAAAAAATAATTAAATTCGAAATTAACGTAGAAAAAAAAATATTTACATGTTGGTAACTTGCTATACCAAGTCACTATGTTGCCACATCATCAAAATTGTTAGTGCCCATCTATAGGTGGTAACTATTGAGAAGTCTTCCAAATTTATATTATCATATTTGAATTTGATTTTATATTAATATCCACAACAAGAAATAAGGTTATTAGGAGGGGGATTGTCTGCCGCTAATAAGTATTGGATCCGCCGCTAATAACCCGCCGCCAATTGTTGGTCGCTAATAAGGGTTATTAGCGATAGATCCCGCCGCTAATACAGATGTCAGAGCCGATATTATTAGCTGCGGGGTCCGCCGCTAATAAAGATTTTATTATATATTTTAAAAATTAATTTTTAATAAATTTATATATTTTTAAAAACAATTCATAATAAAGTTTAACAAAATAACCAATTACTTAATTTAAACATAACTAATATTAAAATTAATGTGAATAGTTTTAATATTTATCAAACTAGTCCATATCGCTATTGTCATTTAAAATAAATACAGTATTAATTTAATCAAAATACATAAACTAATAACTAAATAAAATCAATAAGTTTAATATTGTAATTATCCTCATCTTCAACATTTTGTTGTGGCTGTGGCTGTGGCGGTGAGGGCGACGACTGTGGCTATGGCAGTGAAGGAATATAAGGCTGTTGTGAAGATCGTCCAAGCGTGAGGTCCCCAAACTGATCCTGAGGCTGCGATCCTCCCCCAAAATCACCATATCTAACTTATCGCGGCTGCGACGAACCTCCAACCTCCCCATAGCTAACATTAGGTAGCAGATGCTGCATCAATCCTCCTTGAAAATCGTAAAGTTAAAATATAGTGGAGGAGACTGGGAAAAGCGTCAAAACATGTACTGGTTTTGAAACTGAGGAGGTTGTTGCGATGACACATGTGGCAGATACGGTGGAGGAGGCTGGTACTGTTGCTATGGTGGATACTGTGGAGGAGGATGGTACTAATGTGGTGGCGGTGTATGAAGGTCAGGATGGGCGGTGTTACTCTGAGAAGACGTACCACCTTTAGATTGTGGTGGAAAATACCTCTGTAGAAAACTGTCAAACCGTGGGTCATACAGATTACTGGGTTGCTGAGGTACCCCCATCTGAATCGTCTCACGCATTGCCTTCATCATCAGAGCCATAGTAGTCATATCTTCATTAGGCATAGGAGCAGTATGTGCTTGGGACTGACTTTGATCTATAGAGCTGAAAGTTGTCTTTCTTGCCTTCCCTTTCACCCTATAACCCACTCCTCTTTCGTAGTCAGATCTCTCCCTGAGTACTTTACTTAGTATCTCGTATTGATCGACCGGGGACGAATCAACGCCAGATGCATTAAGAGATCCCTCACTCTGCTGTTGAGTCTGCTTATCAAGCTGTGACCTCTAAAGCTCCGCCGCCATTTTTTCCTGTATAAATATTACATTATAAACAAAAATTAGAAACAAGAAAACAATATTATTCACTTACATAATCTTGTTGAGCTGTCTCCTTGAGAAAATAATTTGTTGGCATCCCTCCAAGTATCAACAACATGCGCATCTGAGTTCTCCAATATAAATGTAAAAAAATATTTTAGAGTGTGTAATTTTATAAAATTAAATTAATATCTTCACTTACATATCCGTGATGCTTAGCTGCCAACGATTTTGTGCCCTGTGTTGTTACATACTTCATTTGTTTTCTGTTTGCTTGGTTTTTAGCGGAATGAGCTAAAAATCTTTTGCTAAAAAATAACTCACAAATATTATTCCATGTCTCCTTAGTGCAATGGTCAGGTGGCTTAGAGAGGTTATTCTCCCAATCTTCTGGTCCAACGTAATGATTTTTAAAGTATTTATGTCTGAAATTCTTTCTCTCGCGATATCTTTCGCCCATCTCCTTATAGATAGTTGCCAAAACTAACTCGAGTTATGGATGATCGTCTATATTATAATAATACTGTATTAAGAAAAAAAAATAGATGACTTTGTAAATAATGTAAAGCACAAGATTTGCAATTTTTTACCCTCAAACGCTCAAGCACTTGATCTTTAAATTGTTGAGGTAAATTATCAAAATCCTAGTAATGTCCCGGACACAAAATTGTAACTTAAGTGCCCAACATGGGAATAAAAGCTTGGTCCTCCTGCCCAACCACTTTGTTCATCACAGGATAAAGCTCTAGATCCAATGGTTTACTGGCTTTTTTCCTTCATTCTTCAAGAACATTATTACTAGCAAGGCCACAACCTTTTTTTCTCGTCGGCGAGGCTTTAAAACTTATTAACAATAACCACTATTAGTATTGTTGTTATATTTCTCTAACAATATAATTTCCAAAAATAATTTTGATATGAAACATTTAACCTGACTCGCAAGATGATGGTACCCTAGAAGGATCTGGCGAGTCTCGACCACCACCATCTCCGCCGTGATAGGTTGCTATATCAGCTAGCATTATACTTCGGTTGAAAATTTATTAGTTAGTAATTAGCATCAAATTAAATTAGAGGTATATCACATTCAATTCGTATTAATAATAATTACAAAAAAACTTTATTATATTTCAATATATAGTTCTGTTACACAAATAGAAAAACTAAATAAAGTAATCACTATCATTTCCATCAGTAATCGGAGACACATTTTCATCTTCACAAAGCTCAACTAGCAATTCATCCTCTGCATCTGTGACTTCCTCATGTTCTAGAATATCACATTCGTCGTCACCCACTTCATCAGCCCCAACATATGCAGTAGGTTGATTAGATTGCATAATCAACTCTCTGACGTCCACAGTCAACACAAAATTTGATGAGCTTGTTTCATGTACAACATCAATAGCATCATTAACCTCATCAGAATTGTCCTTAATGTCCCAAATTTTTTGATGATTCACATCTTCTACAACTTTCCAATCACGATCTCTAAGTAGATCATCGAGATAGAAAACTTGCTTAGCTTGGCTAGCAAGTATATACGGCTCATCTTTGTACCATTCATCATTGACTTTTATACTGGTGATATTATTTTCAATGATTGTGTTTCTTCCTTCTTGGATTTGTATTAAACCATTTGCACTGAAATAATGCCACTGAATATGCACCAGTGAAAGATAGTGTCACTACTTCTTCAAGTGTGCCATAATAATTAAAACCTTCTGTTCCAGCAACAGACACTCAACTATTCTGTGTAGTGTGCTTTTTATCTCAGTCGTGTACAATAAATCGAACACCATTGACTATATAACCTTGGTAATAAGTTGCCAAATGATCTGACCCGGATGCTAAAGCTAGTAATTCATCACCATTTTCCAAAGACCCAAGCTTGTGCAAGTCATATATCTAAACAAATAAAATTGTATTAGATTCACAAAATATATCATTAATAAAATGAAACTTCAAAGCTACCTTCTTACGAAACCACGAACGAAAATTCTTCCTAAGCAAACGATCATGATCACCATCTGGGTATTTTTGTCTAATCTCTTGTAGTAGTTCGCTGTTAATTAGAATAGTGTTACGATTCTTGATAACAAAAAACTTATAATAACCACACATGTTCTAATTATAAAGGTAATAAACTTACTCTAAATAAGGCTCAATTTCAGGAGAATTCTCAAGTATGAACCATTCAGCTATTTCACGAGTGTTATGATTGAGAGGCTTCAAAGTTCCCTTTGTGAGTGGACGACATTGAGATTGAAAAACTGTAAGGTTTCGTGGGATATAAGTTGCATCTTAATTTCGATCAAGACGGGTAAATCTTGTTTCAATGTCTTTGAAATACATTGAACAAAAGGTCAAAGCCTCATCTGCAACATAGCCTTCGGCGATCGACCCTTCAGGGCGAGCTTTATTTCCCACGTAATTCTTCATTTTTTTCATGTACCTTTCAAAAGGATACATCCACCTCATAAATACCAGGCCACCCAATATAGCTTCTTCTGGCAAATGTAATACCAAATGAATCATTATGTCAAAAAAAGCTGGAGGAAAAATCAACTCCATCTTGCACAATATCTTAATAAGATCATTTTGTGCTTCCTCCATATCATTAACATTTAAAGTCCTTGAACATATTTGCCTGAAAGAAATTGCACAATTCTGTAACAGTGGTCGATATAGATTTTGGACGAAAAACTTGCGAACACAGAGAGAAAGGAATTGTTGCATTATCACATGACAATCGTGTGACTTCAACCCAAGAATATTTGTATCATTCTCAGACACTTTCTTCTTCAAATTTGAACAAAATCCATCTAGAAATCTAACTCCTTTTTTAAACTGACAAAATTGTTTCCTTTGCGCCAGAGTTAACACATAAGGAGCGTGCGGCTTCCTCAACTTCCCGTTCTCATCTTCATAAATCCACAATGATTCTCTCACACCCATCTTTTTCAAATCATGTCTTGCATTAGTGGTTTCCTTAGATTTATCATTGTCTAAGATGGTGCCAAGGAGAGTATCACACACATTCTTCTCCACATGCGTGACATCTATATTGTGTTTTTATTTGTTTGTACGCCAATACTCAAGCTCGTAAAAGATACTTTTTTCCTCTAATTTCCTTCTGATACACCTCTTTTACGTTTCACACCCCCAAACTGGACGTGTTTTCCTGGAACTTGCGCTGCTAGAGCATTAACTTGTTCTAGTATATCCTCACAAGTAAACCGTCTTGGAGGACGTCTTGTCTCAACTTCTCCATCGAACTTGGTGTCTCTTCTCATTCGATGAGTACTTGGCAAGAATCTTCTATGAACAACATAAGATGTCTTACCGATCACTTGGATGGAAGTTGTTTCTTCATTACACGTAGACAAGCTTTGTTTCCCAGACCACTCCATCCAGACAAACTACTGCGAGCTGGAAAATTGTGCACTGTCCACAAAAGGGCTGCCCCCATCTTGAACATCCTGTTGGTCGTACTATCTCTTCTATCAACTTCATTAACCCACAAATCCTTCAACTCATCCACCAATGGTCTTAGAAATACATCTATGTCCTTGCCCGGTGATTTTGGCCCAGGAATAAGGAGGGTCAACATGAAATAATTGTCTTTCATACACAACCAAGGTGGCAGATTATAGTTTGCCAACACCACAGGCCACATGCTGCATGCAAGGTTCATGTTGCCAAATGGATTAAATCCATTGGCAGCTAAGCCCAGACGAACATTTCTAGGATCCCTTGAAAAATCAGGATGCTTGACATCAATGTCCTTCCACGCAGAGCCGTCCACCAGGTGTCGTATCACCCCATCATCTTTTGATTTCCCGGTGTGATGCCATATCATGTGTTTCACTGTAATCCTTGAACTGCATAATCTTTTCAACCGAGGTGTCAATGGAAAGTAACGCATCACCTTGTGTGGCATTTTTTTTCCTTTCGTCATTTTGGAAGTAATCCATCTACTACTTCCGTGTACTGGGCATGTCTCTTTAGATGTATGATCATTGTAAAATAAGCAGCAATCATACTGACACACATGAATGGACTCGTATCCCAACCCTAATTTTTTCAATCTCTTTTTCGCCTCATAGTACGATCTGGGAATTTTATTTTCTTTAGGAAAGGCAAGCTTTAACAACTTCAGAAATTCATCAAATATGTTGTTAGATACCTTCCCTCTAACTTTTGGATGCAATAACTTTGCTAAAAAGTTCAGGGATGAAATCCAATCACATCCAGGATACAACTTTGCTTCAATCTCCTCAAATAACTCGTCATAATACTGACTCTCACTAGGTTCCCTTCCTATTTCCTTAGTTGTCAATAAAAGGAAGTCTTCCATAACGTGAATCATCTCATCGTCTTCATTCTCATCAATCACCTCATCACCAACAATTTCTTCCACCTCACCATGAAAAATTTACTTACCATAAGCTTGATGAAAACCCCCTATCGAATACGCGTGCTCGAACAACATCCAAATATTCGAATATATTATTATTGCATCTCACACAGGGACACCTAATTCTTCCATCAGAATCTTTATGTTCCGACGTCATCCTCAAAAAAACTTGCAGACCATTCCAATATTCTTGACAACCACGATTTCTCAATGTTGTCAAAGATTTATCAATCGCCATCTACGATGATATAATAGAGCATAAGACATTAAAATTATTTTCTAGTTTTTAATGTCCTACACTATAGGTGTAGGACATCATAGAGAGCCATCAAAAGTAGAAATTATTGTAATGTAAGGGTATAAAAGTCCTTACTCGATTTAAACCATAAAGTTGTATCCTAAGATCTTAGAAAAATTCTAAAATCGAGACCGAGTTATTAAAATTCGGACTTTATGTGTATTTTATTGACCCGTTCCCACTATCGGGCCAAGTAAGATTAAATATTTTGGAACGTTTTAACTTTATAAAATTACCCTTTCTTTTGATAATTTACAAAGAACTTATTAATTTTTGTAGAATTTATTAATTGTAACCTTTTAAGAAATAAGTTAATTTTATTTGATTAAGAAAATAATTACAAGGATGATTATAATGAAATTTATTTTTTAAAAGTCTATGAGAAGATTAATTTGATTAAAACTTAATTATTTTTAATTTCTTAAAAATTAAAGCTTTGGTACATTTTTATTTTATTTTAAATAAAATTTATTAATTTGTAAAAAAATATTATTTCTTGCGTCCAAATTAACCATAATAATTATTTAGTGTACAAAATTTAATTTCATAATTATTAATATTATAACAAACCAAAAATCTAACATTTTATAGAAAATCTCAATTTTTGCACCAAGTGTAATTCCCTAAATTTGGAAGGTTATATTTTAAAAAGTTTTATTATTTTAAATATTTTATAATGTTTTATGAGAAGTGTTAATCCTGGACAAACTTGAGTTTTATGATCTCTTATTACTTAATTGATTATTCTAAAATTAAATTATTTTTCTATTTATAATTACCAAATTAATAAATATAATTTAATAATTGAAAAGTAAATTAAATTTATTTATAATAATTTCATTTATATTAAACAACCATAATTTATTTATTTTTAAAAAATTTAGTATATTCTAACACACTCAAAAAAGACAAAAAGTATCAGGGCACACTGCATTTTACTTTTCGTGACCATTCTTTTGAAGTTGCAAACCCCTAATTTATATTTGCAATTAGAAAGCTAACTCTAAATTATTTGAAATTAAAAACAAATTAAAAATACAATTACTTCCAAATACCATCAATTACATTAAGAATGAATTTTATCACATCCAAAATCTATAAAATTAATTAAACCAAAACAAAAAGACTTGCTTTGTCAATAACATCAAACTGCATAAATAGCTGAATAAAGAAAATTAAATTATTGAAAAGAATGTGCACCAGTGGATTATAAACAAGGAATTTGGGATAAAGAAACATTTATTCATTTCAAAAGCATTTGATTGGAGAAGTAACACTACAGTTACCAAATACCCAAAATTAGATAAGACTTCTCTAATACAATACCTAAAATAAAATAAAAAGAAAAGAACTTTACAAACAAGAAACCCTAATTCCCTACTCGGTCATTCGCAAGAAATAATGACTATAACCCAAGAATAGAGTCATTGATCTAAGAACTAGTAAACATATCATCTCCACACATTCAACTAAAATAATAAATCTTAAATACAAACCACACCATAGATATCAAGAAAAGTTTTATAACCTGTTGTTGCCGAGGGGACCCTTGCTGTTGCCGAGAGAGCAACAGCAAGAGAAGAGAAGAGAGCAAAGTTTTATAACCTGCTGTTGCCGAGAGGACCCTTGTGCCTGAGAGAAAGAAGAGAAGAGAGGATTGCTGTTGCCGAGAGGACCCTTCCTTGCGCCAGAGAGAGAGAGAGATGAGAAGAGAAGTGAGAGGGGAAACAAAGAGAAGGGAAATGGGCTGTGAAAATTTTAAACTGTAAGGGTATCAGCAGCGGGACCCGTCGCTATTATTATAGTCCGCCACTAATAATACTATTACCGCTGGGTACTCCGCCGCCAATGAAAGAGATTACCTACCGCTAATACTATTAGTGGCGGATAGTCCGCCTCTAATAAATGTGGTTATCCGCCGCTAATAAATCTTAAAAAAAATCCCTCGATTTTCCGGGCATTTCATTACTGTCCGTTAATAATGGTAAATCCGTTGTTAATACATAATAATATATATTTTAAAATAATCAATACTTCATTAGCGGCAGACCTCCTAATCCGCCGCTAATAGTTACATCACAAATAGCATTTATTGTTGTAGTGATCATTAATAAATATTTATTCTAATTAATTTTAAATGTATATTCCATTAAATATTTAGAAAATTCTGTTAAAGTTAATAAAACAAATTATTAAAACAAAAAATTTCTATTATCTACACACTTTCTACAACAACCCGATTTTTTATGTAGTAAAATATAACAACATATATATACAATGTAAATGCGGTGTATGGGACCACGTTATAAATTTTATAATAAAGTCATGATCTTCTAAAAGTTGAGTTCTTAATTTAGAATTTTTTTATTCAATCTTAGTATACAAATGGCTCAAGGAGTCTATATCTCTTCTATAGAATAAGTGTGTAGATAACAGAAATTCTTGATTTTAACAGTAGTTTGTAAACACATAAACTTAAATAAAATAAAATAAATAATTAAAAAAATTATAATAGGATATTTTTTAGATATTTTAAAATGATAATTATTTAAAAATAATAAATAATTAAACAAATTAAAAAATGATATTTTTAAGAAAGTTTACAATGATAATTATTTTAAAATAATAAATAATTAAACAAATTAAAATAAGATATTTTAGAGATATTTTACAATGATAATAATTTAAAAATAATAATATCATACGTTTTATAACTTAAATAAAATTTAATTAAACTTAAACTCACTTATTAGAATAATATCATATTAAACATATAATATAATCTACTGTCAATTAGCAACAAATTATTTTTTTTTTTTAAAAACTAGCAAAAAACTTAAATTTAAAATCCACGCATAATATTTAATATTACATTAAATATAGATTATATAATCTCTTGTTGTCACTTCCAAATTCAAAAACTATAACAAACATAAACTTAAACAAAAATAAATAAATTATTTAATTAAAATAAGATATTTTTTTGAAATTTATATGATATTAATATAAATTTAATAAAAATAATTTATAAATTCTATAAATAAAACTAACTAAACGTACATATTTGCACGTTGCTTGTATTTAGTATATATATATACATAATTGAGAATTTTAATTATATAAATATATAGCGATTTCTTCTCCTCTGTGCTACTCAAATAATTTTTTGATATTGTCCATGTATGGATATAATGTGCCCTTTTGTTTTCAATTATGTATAAGCTATATAATAAGGATGTAAATGACATAAATTCTTTGTTTTAACGTTTTTTTTTTTTTTAAATTTCCGTTAATTTTAACGAAATATTCTTATATTTAACAGAATATTATTATATTTATCAGTAAATATGATTTAAACTTAAATAAAATTAAATAAATAATTAACCAAATGAAAATATGATATTTTTGAGATATTTTACAATGATAATTATTATAAAATAATAAAACTATACATTTTATAACTTAAATAAAATTTAACGTTTTTTTTTAAAACAATTTTCCGTTAACTTTAACGAAATATTCTTATATTTAACAGAATATTATTATATTTAACAGTAAATATGATTTAAACTTAAATAAAATTAAATAAATAATTAAATAAATTAAAATATGATATTTTTGAGATATTTTACAATGATAATTATTATAAAATAATAAAACCATACATTTTATAACTTAAATAAAATTTAATATTATAATAAACATATAATATATAATCTTTTGTTGTCACTGCCGAATTCAAAAACTAGAACAAAAACATAAACTTAAACAAAAATAAATAAATTAATTAAAATAAGATATTTTAAAGATATTTTATGATAATTTAAATAATTAAATCATATTTATTTAAAAATAATAAATGCATACATATCATTTTTTTTTATCTTATAAATTTGTGTGATAATTTGTTTTTTATCAAGTAATTGAAGTTATTTGTCTTAATAAAATTCACCAAAAGACATTGTGAGATATATTAGAAACTAAAAATAGTTGATGCATATATATTGTCTACATTATGACTTTTTTATTATTATTTTATTTGTATTATTAATTTCTTTTTAAATATTATTATATTTTATATATATATCATATAGTCATGTAAATATATATATATATATATCTATGCCAACATTGTGTTTGGATGTGATATATGTAGAAATTATTGATATAAATATTTATATATATTATAAACCTATAATTCATTCTATTATATATATATTTTTTAGAAAAAACAATGAACAAATTTTTATTAAAATTATAGACAATGTTTACAATTTTAAAACTAAGCAAACGTACGTACATTGCACGTTACTTCTACCTACTATATATATTTGTTAATATATATATATATATATATAACATTGACTCAATCATATTTTAATAGAGGCTAATGATATATATTATCTTCATTGATTAATAAGTCCACGAATATTGAAGACTCGTTCTATGTAATAATTAATATTAAGCAGGTACGTGATGAGCAAGATAAATTAGCTAGAAAAAATATTAACAATGGAAGGTATACGTAAGAAAATTAGTCGACTGGCTCTTTGTGTGTAGAATTCTCGTTCTTCTTTTGTTCTCATCTGTTTTGTTTGCATTTCTTGTTCGGCAGCAAATAATATATCATACTTTTGTTAGAATATATTATTATATTAATTAGAATTATAAAAAATCATTAATTCTAATAATTGATTCTGATTAAAGTTAATATTGAGATTAATTAACAGATATTCTTAATATGATCAGCATTTACCCAATATTTCATATTTTAATGAATATCAAATGTTATCACATTAATTGTGGCAGAGACCTTGATGGAAGGTCTTACCTATATAAATATAAGGTTTTGGTCCCCAAACTCAACGCTCATTTTAATACTCCATCTAAAGAGCTAGTGAGAGTTTGGAAGTCCATTACTCTCTCTAATTCTCTTTTATAATTTTTCTTTTGCAGATCTAAGGACTTTAGATCGAGATTATCAAATCAATGGATAGATGTATAATTAATCGATCTCCTTTATGTTTCTAACAATCATATACAGTTTTATTCCACATATTAGAATTGTCAATGCCACTAGATTTATATTAATCTTACATTTGGTATCAAGAGTCAGATTTGCCTCTGCCTTGATATTGTTGCATGCATATATATATATATATATGGTTTGTCTTCATATATACACATATTCATTGGTGTATATGATTTGTATATTTATGTTTTTACTGCATTTTGTTGTTAGAAATGTTTCATTTATTAAATTTCTAACCGTTTTTGGCAATAAAACTTAAAGAATAGGCTTCATCATAAATGTGCAAATTTTGTTATTATTTCAAATTTGTTTTTCCATAAAGAATAGCATTAGAAATCAATTAGTTCATGTTTCTAATGATTTGGTGAAAGAAAAAATGAGTTTGAAACTTAAGAAAACAATGCTTTTAAAAATTTGCATATTTATTCATGGTCAAAACTTAAGGAAAATCAAAGTTTGATTTCTAGTTGTTTCTTTAGCAACCTAAGGTTGTAAATCTTCAAGTTCATGATTTTTCAATTAATTTGTGCATTAAAATCGAGTTTCCCCAATGCATAAATTAAAACAAAAAACAAATTAAGAAAAATCTGAAAAATTACAAATTTTCAAATATTTTTTGAATTAATATTTTTCTTGATTTTTACATTAATTTAGGCAATAGATTTAATTTTTTAATTTTGCTTATTTTAATTAAGCATATAATTTTAGTAATTTATATGTTATTTGGAAATTTATTAAAATATGCAATTTTTTTATTTGGTATAGTTATTGCATGATTTATTTTTATTTATTGAGCATGCAATAATGATAATTGTACTAATTTGAGTATAAAATCACATTTAATGTCTTACAATTAAGTTTTAGTACAATTATTTATTAATTTAACAAATATTGAGTAATTGATTTATTGCCGCATTAAGCATTAATTTTTAAATTAATTCTTAATTTAATTATTTATGGAATCATTGCATTTATTTTTATCATACGTATAAATGTATGTACTAATTTTGTATGTTTATTTATGTTTTAATTCATGCAATATTTATTATTAGTACAATTAATTTTGAGATATTATATGTATGAATTTAGGGTTTAAATGCATGATATATATTCCATATTTGTACTTTTATGCTTAAATACTTTTGACATAATGTTATTCATGTTATGTAATTTATTACATTTTATGAGTATAATTAAGTACATAAAAAATTAATATAATATACATTCAATTATAATTAATTTTTGTTATATGAAATATACTCATAAAATTTCAGAAATTTTTAAGCATAAATAAAATGTGTCTAAGTGATTCATATAATTTTATTTATGTTTATCCATAAATCAGCTGCTGGTGATGTGGCAAGGATTTTCGACACGTAGCAGAGATACGACTCGCCTATCGACCAGCATTATTTCTACACGGAGAGATCAAGTTCCATATGCGACTAGTTTGGTCGCATACTCCGTTTATTTATGTAAAGATCTATACAGTCGTGATGATATCCGAGAATATCTCTTCATTATGACCTGCAGATCCGATCATTAAGGATAGATATTATTTCCTAATTCTTGTAACTCTTCCTGAGCCTATAAATACACAAGAGATAGCTCAAGGAAGGAGATCTGTCTTTTTTGCTTTGAGAATTATCCATTGTTGTATTGTTTTCTTCTTTGAAGGTCCGTGAAACTCAGGAACCCTAGTTCTTTGATCACACCTTGGGAGCTCAATATTAATAATAGTATTAAGTGGACATAGGTCATTACCAATCACTGGGGCCGAACCACTATAAATCCCTGTGTTCTTTTATCTTTCCATTAGATTATTTTCAAGCTCTATATCATTTTCCTATCGTTTCCTAGACTCCGTGTCGTTGACCAAAATCAGGGTCAACATTCTGGTGCTTTCATTGAGAGACTTGAATCCGAGAAAATCTAATGGCAAAGACTATCAAGAAAACTAGACAGGCTGCTGCCGCAGCATCCCAGCCTCCTCCCCCAAATATGGCTGAAGACGAACCTCATTTGGAGTTCGATGAGGAGGAAGTGGACTTTAAGGCCCTGAAGACAACACTAGGGGTGCGCAAGATGAGTTGGCCGCTCTAAGGGCCAATCAAGAGAGTGCCGCCGAAATAATGCCGTCACAGCAAAGGGAGATAGAGCGCCAGCGCCAAGAGCTGAGCGAAGGACAGGCGGAGATGGATCGTCGTCAGAGGGACGCCATGGCGGCCCTCGAAGCAGCCCTCCAATTGGCTAGGAATCAGGCTTCACCTACCTCATAGTTTGATCAACCCCCGAGTGGGCCACCTCAAAGAGGTCCCAATCCTAGCCCTCCGCTCTAGCCAACAAGCCCTCAAAGGCCGGAGCAGCCACCAATGCCTCAGGATGATGTCCCACCTGGGGACCATGAGACACAGCCTCCATCCCAGGCTGGTCGAGGTAATCCCCCGTGTCCAAGGCGGAATAGGGTCGGGCAACAGCCCCTTAGCCCTAGACGCCCTGGGGGTGAAGAGCCACGCCCACCAAGCAGGGGGCAGCGTCCTTCTGCCAACAGAAGGAACTCAGAGACAGGCTCTGCGGTCAGGTACCCTCCACGGCATGACAATGCATGGGGACCCACTGACCAGCGCAGACCTCCCCCTAACGCTCGGGAAGTTCCAACCCAAGGAGGCAACAGTGGAAACAGTCGGTCCCACCATAGCCAGTCAAGGTTCAGAGATGGTCATGGCTACAATGAGGCCGACTCAGGCAGAGGGAATGCTTGTCGGAGAAACGAGGAGAGAGGTGGAGGCAGAAGCCCACCACCTAGAGAAGACCGACAAGCAAGACATAATGCTGGGGGGCAGCCCAGATAAAACAACATCTTTAGCCGGCTCGGAGCCAGCGAGCAGCGGCAGAAAGATGGTGACTTGAGGAATGTACTCAATGACCGCCAAGAAAGGCACAATGAGTACATTCCCCCGGCACCAGAGGCCTCATCAATTCCTGAAGTCGTTCAGGCTCAAATCGATGCCCTGAACCAGGCTGTGCAGCAGCTGGTCGGGGGGCGGACATCGCATATCGAGTACGATATGAGGAGAGGCACCCCTTTCATACAAAGGATTGTTGTGGCAGAAACCCCCAACAAGTTCAAGATGCCGACTCTGCCAAAATTTGACGGGTACGGAGACCCGGTATCTCATGTAAACAAATTTGAGATACAAATGGACATTCAGAAAGTCTCTGAAGATGCTCGCTGTAGGATCTTCCCAGCGACCCTTTCTGATGCTGCTCAGGAGTGGTTCTTTAAGTTCCCTCCTGCAAGTATAATATCCTGGGAAATGTTTGTGAAGGAGTTTTACGGACAGTTCTATGTGGGTCGTGTGCACCCCACTGAGGCAAACCAACCGGTCGAGATATGCCAGAAAGAAGGGGAGCCTTTGAAAGAGTATGTTCAGTTCTTCATGCGAGCCACAGCAGGAGCCAAGACTGTCGGCGATGAAGGCAAGATGATGGCCCTAACCGCTGGGGTTAGGTGCCATTCTCCTCTCTGGAGTAGCCTCAGGAAGCATGGGGTTAACACTACCCAGTAGTTTTTAGATCGAGCTGATTGGTACATCAAGCTCGAGGACGCGATTGCCAACGAAGGCAAATCGCCAGCAAAGGACAAGGGGCCCAAAGAAGAACCCGCCAAAGTCGCCAACGGGTCTAAGCCTGATGGCAACGGCAAAGGCAACGGGAATGGCAACGGTAAAAATGGTGAAAAGTGGGCGAATGGCGAACCCTCGACCTCCGAGAGTAAGCGCCTCAAAAATAATCGGTATGAACCAAAGTTCACCAATTACACCGCCCTTTTCGAAAGTCGAGCCGAGGTTTTCCAAGAGACCAGCTCGAGCGTGCCCTACAGACGACCCACGCCTATAAGAAAGGATATCTCCAAGAGAGATTCGAGAAAGTTTTGTCGTTATCATAACGACTACGGGCACGACACCAATGAGTGTAACCAGCTGAAGGACGAGATTGAGTTCCTGATAAGACATGGACACTTAAGAAGATATGTGCGAGCCGCGGAAGGTTCTCAATGAGAGGCTCAAGGTGGCAACGAGTCGGCGCCTGCACGCCAGCGCTCGCCACCTTTACAGCCAGCTCCCGTGGCAGGTACCCTACTCACCATCTGCGGAGGCCCACATCTCGCAGGAGATAATGGAAAAGCGAGGGAACGATATGCACGAACCCTACGCCACGACCAAGACATCGAGATGATGAGTGTTGAGGATCGTGCACCCAAAAATGCTCGAACAGAGGAGGAATCGATCACCTTCTCTGATGACGACTGTAGAGTCCAAGAACTTTACTTAGCTAGTTAGATAGTAGTATAATAGTAATAGTAGTGGTATTTTTATGACTGTGGATTTTGGTTCAGACCAGGATTTATTTGGACACTCATAGTAACACTTGTAGATTTTCTAAGTTTAACCTATAGTTTAAGAATATTAATTTTAACCTAAGGTTTGATTAATATGACTGATATTGATGGTGATATTTATTATATTATAAGGTTTAGATAAACCCAATAAGAAAATAACACTTGTCATATGTATGTTTAATGATGATTAAGTATTTTTGAGGAATAAGTATATTAAGATTAAAATTTGAATATCCTAGGGTCTGTTAGCAGCTTTGAAAACGTTAGAGGACTTAGTCAAGGAAATTTACTCAATTCAAATTAAGCTAAAATTTGTGTAATTTCGTGTTTAAATATTCAGTGTATGCCGATATATCGCAGCTATAGGGGGCGATATATCGCAGTACGGGGATACGAAAAACACGAAACTTCGCACGATCACCTCGGGCATGCTGGCCCAGGCGATATATCGCCTACAAGGGGCGATATATCAGCTCCCTTAGTGTATTTTGAAAGTTTTTGAAAGCATTCTCATTTTAAATCTTTAACCTCTTGATAAGTCCAACATCTTTCTGAACGAATCTTCAGCCTCTGTTGAACGATAATTCAAATATTTTTCACTTAAAAAGACATTATTTTTATTCAAGTTAAATGAAGATCTTTTCATTCTTGAACTCTATAGATAGGACCTAGTACCCAGCCATTATTCATTCATCAAGCTAAGTTCAGAGGCTGCAAGTTGCTAGGTTATTGTGAGAGTGTAAACACTTGGGTTGGGAATTATAAGCGTAATCATTATAAACTTACCAAATACTTGGGAAGTAAGGTTTATAGCACATTTAAGTTCAAGGTTTAGATTGGCTATAGAAGAATTCAAGGTATTCCACACTCTAGTTCATTTGGTATTATTCTTCTTTAAGTTCTTATAGTTTTCTACTCAGCATCCTAACCTTATTCTTTATTCTTGGATAGGAAATCTAAGTTCTTGAACATAAGGTTTTTGGTAAGTATATTCTTGATGGTATAGTTCTTCATCACTTTCATCTCATTCTCTTTAGCATACTCACCCTTCCATTTATGGTTTTGAGGAGTGTTCCAAAGTCCCAAATCTGTTCTCATATCCCGGTATTTTTGGTAAGGAAAATAGGATAGGATTCTATATGTTATATTATGTGTCATCTTATAATATATGTGTTATGATTAACCTATGATTTATGTGATGTTATGTTTGTTTGTAGACTTGGGCATATGACCTGTATAACTAACAAGCCCCAATAAATTTATGGGCATATGACTTGCTTAGCTAGCAAGCCCCACAAATCTAATGGGCATATGACTTGTTTGTTTATGGGACCCCAAGTAATAATGGCCATTATAGTATGTATGTGACATATGTTTATGATATGTTTTATGTTACTTTATGAATTTTATGCATATGGTTTATGTGTTAGATTTTCCTTGCTGGGGCATTCAGCTCACTCCTTTTATGTTTATATGTGCAAGAAAATAGCTTTGGTGGCGGGAAAGGTTCTTGGTAGTTTTGGCATGTGTATTGAGGCGGAATGGATTCAAAGGACCGAGAGTTCGATTCAAGGATGAAGTTTCTTTAATTATGGTTTATATGTATTTTTCCGCATTTTACTATGTAATTAATTTTATTTACAATTATGTTATGTTTTTCTTTTAAAACAATGGAATCCCATATCCTACTTTAATTTTTATGTAGTTTAACATTCGTTTTTACAAGTTTTTAATGAAGTAATGATTATTTCACTTGTAAGTTTTATTAAAGATTAGTGTCTATGTATAGTTGTCGTTAATGGTTCAAAGTCTAGAGTAGTTGGGTCATTACAGTTGGTATCAGAGCAACGGTTCCTTTGCATGAAGTTCTCCTCGATACACACACTCAAAGCTCCGAATCTGACCGCCAAGTAAGTATTTAAGTTATAGTTATTTTGCTTATATGTATAGCTAACGATTTTAGTATTTATGTTTTTAGTTAAGTATGAATAGAGCATTAAGCAATGAGGATATCTGAGCCATTAAGGCTTTAAAAAGAATAAGGGAACCAAGAAACACCGTAGGAGCACTAGAAAGAATCACTCAAAGACTGCTTTTGTTCCACAAAGAAATAGGTCACCTTCAAGAGTCTAAGCAAATAATGATGAGAGCAACGGAACAATATGTATTAGTAATTCGACTGTTTAAAGATTTTCATCCTGAATTAGCAGCCTTAGAGGAAATATGGGAAACAATGGATGATGAAGACGAACTGCCAGTAGCAATGCGATATTACTTTCTCTTAGTTAGGTTCACTGGCAAATCAGAATTTCAGTTTACAAATGAGCTAAAACATAGGATTTTTACGAACCCTCCAAGAGGACATTTTGAGGCACATGATAATGAAGATTATGAAGAATTGGATGATGATATGCTAGATGAAGGATCGAATGTAGAAGATCCTGATATTTAGAATAGTTAGTTTTTCATTGTTTGTTTTATTTAATGTTTGTTTTATGGTTGTAACAAGTGAAAAACTATTTTTCCAAACTAATATCATGTTATTTTCTTATCATGTATGAGTTTGATTTTTTTTTTTTGCAATCATAATAAATAATAAATAAAATAAATAATGACTAAGTTCGATGAGGGTGGATACAAATCAATGAACCAAGTTTCTATATTGAGAGTTAGGGGGCCATAGTAGTGGGAACAATTTTATTGATCCCAGCCCTCCCTCAATATAGTTAACTTTGGAACAAAGATGAGTTTCGAGCCTGAGAATTAAGTCATATTGGATGATTATAAACAAACTTAGAAAATAAAGATGGCTTGTTTTTCTAAGTATAGAAACCCACTCTAAATAATAAAGAAGACTTATAAATTTTTTCATAAGAAGTCATAATAAATAGGTCCGAGATATGTTTGTCTTAGAATAAGTTTTGCCTTAGAGCCTATTAGTTAAAGTTCTAACATGTTTCTTTCAACTGTTAGAACTCTGCTACGATGTCGCTCTGAAGATCTGCACGCACCAACGGAAACGCCTCCAACGCTGTTCCAGTGAGCAATGAAGCGCCTCCAGTTCGCAAAAGGGGAGTGCATGCTACTGCTAACCGCAACGCGCCAGCACCGCCAACTGACAACACTGCAGAAATTTCCAGACTGCGACAATAAGTCAAGGAACTTTTGCAGCAACAACGACAACAGGCTCAGACCCTGACCCAGACTCAGCCTCCGCCTCCACCGCAGCCGCCGCAACAGCAAATGGCCTCAGCACCCCAAAAAGTTGGTCCATATGGGGGATGGCCAGTGGCAAACTACGCGCCATATCCGGTATAGCACATGGAGCCACTACAGATCCCTTTGAGGCAGAAGAGTGGCTAAGGAATGTGGAGCCAATTCTGACACACATGAATCTCAGTAATGCGGACTGTATATCCTGCGTCTCGTCATTGCTCAAGAAGGATGCCAGGATATGGTGGGACTTGGTCCAACAATCGCATGATGTTGCCACCATGACATGTACTCGATTTCTGGAGCTGTTCCACAAGAAGTACTACAATTCGGCTGTACTCGCTTCAAGAGTTGAGGAGTTTGCCAACCTAAAGCAAGGAAATTTATCAGTTGCAGAGTATGCTCGTCAGTTTGACCGCTTAGCTAAGTTCGCATCTGAGATGGTTCCAACCGATTTTCTGAGGGTGAACAAATTTGTTAGAAGACTTCGACCGAATATCGAGATGGGGGTTAAGCTAGCAAACCCGGGGAATACTACATATGCCGACGTCCTTGAGACGGTAATAGAAGTAGACAGGTTGCAGGCTAATGTAAGTAAAGAGGAAGCCAGTAAGCCTGAACCTAGACAACAGAGTCAACCGCAGACCAGTCGAAACAGCAGCTATAATGGCAACAATCAGTCAGGCAACAACTGTAACGGTCAAAAGAGAAGGCATCCTAATAACAAGCAATCTGACAGCGATAAGAGGACATAGACAAATAATGGGGGAAATAGGTCGGGTTATGTGGAATACTCGTCATGTGCTAAGTGTCAGAAGAAACATCATGGAGAATGCCGCGCAAACACCAAGGAATGTTTTAACTGTGGTCAGGAAGGACACCGGAAAAGAGATTGTCCTCAGTGCAAGCCAGAAGGAAAGAAAGACGACAAGATGGTTCCTGCTAGGGTTTTTACCTTAACCCAAGGAGAGGCAGATGCTAGCAATAAGGTGGTCACAGGTCAGGTTTCTATCCTCAATAACATATGCTCTGTATTATTTGATTCAGGAGCCACTCATTCATATATCTCGTTAGGAATGATAGAAAAACTAGACAAACCTTGTGAAAAATTTAGAACTAGGTTTGTAACCGAGTTGCCTTCGGGTGAAGTAGTTCTATCATCATGGATAGTACGAGGCGTACCGATCAAGATTGAGGACGTAGAACTAGAAGGAGACCTGATAGAACTGGTGATCAAGGACTTCGATGTGATACTAGGCATGGATTGGCTAGCACGGCATGGCGCAACCATCGACTGTAAACACAAGAAGGTGATGTTCGAGACTCTTGACAGCCAGAAACTATGCTTCATGGGACAAGCTTCAGGATTATGCACTCCGTTGGTATCATCTCTCAAAGCTCAAAGAATGATGGAGAAAGGATGTCAAGCATTCTGAACCAGCATCACAGATGTGGTAAAGGAGACACCGCTTAAGGTTGGAGATGTAAGTATTGTACGGGAATTCCCAGAGGTATTTCCCGATGACTTGCCAGGATTGCCGCCAACTCGGGAAATTGAGTTCACAATAGAATTAGTACCGGGCACCGAGCCTATCTCTAAGGCACCATACCGGATGGCACCCACGAAACTCAAGGAGTTAAAGACGCAGCTACAAGAACTCCTAGACTTGGGTTTTATTAGGCCAAGCCATTCCCCATGGGGAGCTCCGGTGCTATTCGTGAAGAAGAAGAACAGAAGTATGTGGATGTGTATAGACTATCGCGAGCTGAACAAGGTAATGATTAAGAACAAGTACCCGCTATCCCGGATCGACGACTTGTTTGATCAACTCCGAGGCGCAACTGTATTTTCAAAGATCGATTTACGGTCCGGGTATCATCAGCTCAAGGTAAAGGGAGAAGATATTCCTAAGACAGCCTTTGGAACTCATTATGGACATTACAAGTTCTTGGTTATGTCCTTTGGTCTTACTAACGGACCAGCTGCGTTAATGGACTTAATAAATAGGGTCTTCAAGGACTACTTAGATAAATTCGTTGTAGTGTTCATCGACGATATCTTTGTATATTCCAAGGATGAAGTAGAGCACGAGGAACATTTGAGGTTGATTTTGACGCGATTGAAGGAGCATCAACTCTACGCCAAGTTCAAGAAATGCGAATTCTGGCTTTCACAAGTGGCATTCCTTGGGCACATTATATCAAAAGACGGAGTTGCAGTAGACCCATCAAAGGTAGAGACCGTGAAGGACTGGCCAAGACCAAAGAACGCATCTGAAGTAAGAAGCTTTCTAGGGTTAGCAGGTTATTATAGGAGGTTCGTAGAAGGATTTTCTAAGATAGCCACTCCGCTCACGAACCTAACCCGGAAACAACAAAGATTCAACTGGAATGATAAGTGTGAAGAAAGCTTCCAGTTGCTTAAGGATAAGCTTTGCTCAGCACCAGTACTATGTGTACCGACACCCAACGATAAGTTCGTAGTCTACTGCAATGCATCGAAGCTAGGATTGGGTTGCGTTCTGATGCAGAATGACCAGGTGATAGACTACGCCTCACGACAGTTGAAGGAGTACGAGCAGTGCTATCCAACTCACAATATGGAGTTGGCAGCGGTGGTCTTTGCCTTGAAAATCTGGCGCCATTATCTTTACGGAGAATGGTGCGAGATTTATACGGACCACAAGAGTTTAAAGTACTTCTTTACTCAAAAGGAGCTCAATATGAGGCAGCGCAGGTGGTTAGAGTTAGTAAAGGATTACGACTGCGAAATCTTATACCACCCGGGGAAGGCGAACGTAGTTGCCGATGCCCTTAGTAGGAAAAGTTATGGAAATTTAGCAGCTTTAGCCAGAATAGAAAAGCCGCTACAGCAGGAGCTGATCAGTGCCAGAATAGAAGTAGTTGTCGGCAAGCTGGCTAACTTGTCTATCCAGTCGAATCTGCTAGAAGACATATGGATTGGTCAGGGACTTGACGACACACTAGCAGCACATATGGATGCAGTCCGAGAAGGAAAGACCACAGATTTCTCAATATCTAGTCAAGGTTTATTGAGATATAAGGATCGGGTATGCGTGCCAAATGATCAAAGGATTAGGAAGATGATTCTAGAAGAAGCGCACAGTACCCCGTACTTAGTTCACCCAAGGTCTACTAAGATGACTCATGACATCAAGGCAATCTATTGGTGGCCAGGGATGAAGAAGGACATAGTAGAATTTGTGTCTAAGTGTCTTATATGCCAGCAAGTGAAAGCAGAGCATCAGCGGCCTGCGGGCTTATTACAACCGCTTAGCGTACCAGAATGGAAGTGGGATGATATAGCTATGGACTTCGTGACAGGTCTGCCAAAGAAAAATAAGCAGCATGATTCTGTTTGGATAGTAATAGATAGACTAACCAAGTCGGCTCATTTCCTGCCTGTTAAGATTTCATACATGGCAGACCAATATGCAGACATCTACATCCAAGAGATAGTACGGTTGCATGGAATCCCCAAGATAATAGTGTCAGATAGAGGATCGGTGTTTACATCGAGATTTTGGGGAAGTTTACAGCAAGCTATGGGTATTAAGTTAAGTCTTAGTACAACTTTTCATCCTCAGACAGACAGGCAGTCCGAGCGTACGATTCAGATTTTAGAAGATATGCTACGCGCATGTGTACTTGATTTCGGAGGATCATAGAATAAGTACTTGCCGTTGATAGAGTTCTCCTACAACAATAGCTACCAGTCAACGATTGGGATGGCACCTTATGAGTTGCTTTATGGAAGAAGGTGCCGATCACCGTTACACTGGGACGAGGTAGGAGAAAGGCAGCTTCTAGGTCCTGAAGCTGCTAGACAAGCTCAAGAAACAGTAGCACTTATTAGACAGCGTATGCTTGCTGTTCAAAGCCGTCAGAAAAGCTATTCAGATGCCAAGCGACGTGATGTGGAATTCAAAGTTGGAGATCAAGTCTTCTTACAGATCTCCTATGAAAGGTGTAAAGCGGTTTGGGAAGAAAGGCAAGCTTAGTCCCCGATTTATAGGTCCTTTTGAGATATTGGACAAAGTGGGAGTAGTTCCGTATAGACTAGCCCTACTGCCAACACTAGCAGATAGTCACAATGTGTTCCACATCTCGATGCTGCGCAAATATGTGTCAGACCCGTCTCACGTCCTCAAGTACGATATGATAGCACTCCAGAAAGACTTGAGTTACGAGGAACGACTGGTTAGCATCTTGGATAGGGGATGAAGTAGTTACGGTCCAAGAACTTTCCTATAGTCAAAGTCCTATGGAGTAATAATTTTGAACGAGAGGCAACGTTGGAGTTGGAGGAGGACATGCAAGGCCTGTATCCGGAGTTATTTTGTAAGTAAATTTCGAGGACGAAATTCTTTTTAGTAGGGGAGAATTGTAGAGTCCAAGAACTTTACTTAGCTATTTAGATAGTAGTATAATAGTAATAGTAGTGGTATTTTTATGACTGTGGATTTTTGTTCAGATTGTGATTTATTTGGACACTCATAGTAACACTTGTAGATTTTCTAAGTTTAACCTATAGTTTAAGAATATTAATTTTAACCTAAGGTTTGATTAATATGACTAATATTGATGGTGATATTTATTATATTATAAGGTTTAGATAAACCCAATAAGAAAATAACACTTGTCATATGTATGTTTAATGATGATTAAGTATTTTTAAGGAATAAGTTTATTAAGATTAAAATTTGAATATCCTAGGGTCTATCAGCAGCTTTGAAAACGTTAGAGGACTTAGTCAAGGCTGTTTACTCAATTCAAATTAAGCTAAATTTTGTAATTTCGTGTTTAAATATTCAGCGTATGTTGATATATCACAGCTATAGGGGGCGATATATCGCAATACGTGGATACGAAAAACATGAAACTTCGCACGATCACCTCGGGCATGCTGGCCCAGGCAATATATCGCCTACAAGGGGCGATATATCGGCTCCCTTAGTGTATTTTGAAAGTTTTTGAAAACATTCTCATTTTAAATCTTTAACCTCTTGATATGTCCAGCATCTTTCTAAATGAGTCTTCAGCCTCTGCTGAACGATAATTCAAATATTTTTCACTTAAAAAACCATTATTTTTATTCAAGTTAAATGAAGATCTTTTCATTCTTGAACTCTATAAATAGAACCTAGTACCCAGCCATTTATTCATTCATCAAGCTAAGTTCAGAGGCTACAAGTTGCTAGGTTATTGTGAGAGTGTAAACACTTGGGTTGGGAATTATAAGCTTACCAAACACTTGGGAAGTAAGGTTTATAGAAAATTTTAGTTCAAGGTTTAGATTGGCTATAGAAGCATTCAAGTTATTCCACACTCTAGTTCATTTGGTATTATTCTTCTTTAAGTTCTTATAGTTTTCTACTCAGCATCCTAACCTTATTCTTTATTCTTGGATAGGAAATCTAAGTTCTTGAACATAAGGTTTTTGGTAAGTATATTCTTGATGGTATAGTTCTTCATCACTTTCATCTCATTCTCTTTAGCATACTCACCCTTCCATTTATGGTTTTTAGGAGTGTTCCAAAGTCCCAAATCTGTTCTCATATCCCAGTATTTTTGGTAAGGAAAATAGGATAGGATTCTATATGTTATATTATGTGTTATCTTATAATATATGTGTTATGATTAACCTATGATTTTTATGTGATGTTATGTTTGTTTGTAGACTTAGGCATATGACCTGTATAACTAACAAGCCCTAATAAATTTATGGGCATATGACTTGCTTAGCTAGCAAGCCCCACAAATCTAATGGGCATATGACTTGTTTGTTTATGGGACCCCAAGTAATAATGGCCATTATAGTATGTATGTGACATATGCTTATGATATGTTTTATGTTACATTATGAATTTTATGTATATGGTTTATGTGTTAGATTTTCCTTGCTGGGCATTAGGCTCACTCATTTTATGTTTATATGTGCAGGAAAATAGCTTTGGTGGCGGGAAAGGTTCTTGGTAGTTTGGGCATGTGTATTGAGGCGGAATGGATTCAAAGGACCGAGAGTTCGATTCGAGGATGAAGTTTCTTTAATTATGGTTTATATGTATTTTTCCGCATTTTACTATGTAATTAATTTTATTTACAATTATGTTATGTTTTTCTTTTAAAACAATGGGATCCCATATCCTACTTTAATTTTTATGTAGTTTAACATTCGTTTTTACAAGTTTTTAATGAAGTAATGATTATTTCGCTTGTAAGTTTTATTAAAGATTAGTGTCTATGTATAGTTGTCGTTAATGGTCCAAAGTCTAGAGTAGTTGGGTCATTACAACGACGCCCAGCATGTGCGATTCCCACACTCTGATCCGCTGGTCGTGGATGTCCAAATCACAAATATGATGGTGAAAAAGGGGTTGGTTGATACAGGAAGTTCGGTCAACATCCTATATAAGTCCTCGCTGGAAAGGATGAAACTATCCATCAAGGACCTAGAGCCATGCAACCAAACCATTTATGGTTTTTCCATAGAAAGGCTCGCCCCAGTAGGGTCAATTAGACTCCCAGTTACAGTAGGTACCGCGCCTGCTAACAGGACATTACTCACCACTTTTATAGTGGTTGATTGTCCTTCGTCGTATAATGTCGTGATAGGGAGACCTATTCTGGTTGACCTTCGAGCCATCACCTCTGTATGGAACCTCGCCATGAAATTCCCAACAGACGTAGGAGTAGGATGCATACTGGGAAACCAGCGAGAGGCGAGAGAATGCTACAACGCCTCGATCACCAAGGTAAAAAAGGGTGTATCGAGGGATGCTGCCGGAGAAGAGTTGTAAATGGCATCTGATGTTCAAGCTTGCTCAGGTGATAATCTCACCAAATAGGGCGATGCCGAAAGTGAGGATAGAGACTTAGATCCTCCCTTTGGGGATTTCGAAGGAGAAGTAGGCCCCATCGAGGACCTTGAAGAAGTCCAACTCGATGAGGGAAATCCGACTAGAGTTGTGAAAGTCGGTAAAAACTTAGAGATAACAACAAAACAAGCACTGGTGGAGTTCTTAAAAAGGAACCAGGACATCTTTGCCTGGTCGCATAAAGACATGGTTGGGATAGATCCTGCAATCATCAGCCATGTCCTGAACATTGACAAAAGCATTCCACCTATACAGCAGAAAAGAAGGCTACTCGACAAAGAACGATCGAAAGCTTTGAAGGAAGAAGTCGAGAAGCTGAAGGAGAATGGGTTCATCAGGGTGGCGTTTTATCCATCGTGGGTCTCCAATCCCGTACTCGTGCCCAAGCTGAATGGCAAGTGGCATACGTGCGTGGATTTTACAGACCTCAATAAAGCCTGCCCTAAAGACTGTTTCCCACTCCCGAGGGTCGACCAGCTGGTCGATGCCACTGTAGGACACGAGATCCTCTCATTCATGGATGCATACTCTGGGTATAACCAGATTAGTATTTATCCCCCTGATGAGGCTCACACTAGCTTTCGAACCGATACAGGGCTCTACTGTTACAAGGTGATGCCCTTTGGTTTGAAAAACGCTGGTGCGACTTACCAGAGACTCGTCAACCACATGTTTAAGGAGCTAATCGGGGAAAACATGGAGGTTTACGTCGACGATATGCTAGTTAAGTCGAAGAAGGCAGAAGGACATGTAAGGGACTTGCAGGAATGCTTCAACGTCCTTAATAAATATAGGATGAAGCTGAATCCCCTTAAATGTTCCTTCGGAGTTGGATCAGGGAAAATCTTGGGATTCATAGTAAACTCAAGAGGAATTGAAACTAATCCCGAGAAGATAAAAGCCATGATCGAGATGAAGTTGCTAGTGAAGATTACGGATGTCCAAAGTCTGACTGGGAGAATTTCCGCCCTTAGTAGATTTATTTCAAAATCAACGGACAAGTGTGTCCCATTTTTAAATCTACTCAGAGGCAACAAGAAATTTGAATGGACAGACGAGTGCGAACAAGCCTTTCAAGCACTAAAAGCGCATATGGCGCAGCCACCCATTCTGTCGAAGCCAGTCAATAAAGAGACTTTGTTCATCTACTTGGCAGTCACAGATTACACTGCTAGTGCTGTTCTGGTGAGAGAAGAAGAAGGTGTGCAGAAGGCTGTCTATTACACAAGCAAAAGGCTGATCGGAGTAGAATTAAGATATCCCCCCATTGAAAGGTTAGCCTACTGCTTAATATTGGCCTCTAGGAAGCTGCGGCCTTATTTCCAAGCCCATCCGATTACGGTATTAATCGACCAGCCTCTTCGGCAAGTTCTGCAAAAGCCAGAGGCTGCCGGAAGATTACTAAAGTGGGCAGTCGAGCTCGGGCAGTTCGACATATCTTACCTGCTGCGAGCAACGATAAAGAGACAAGCCTTAGCTAACTTCATCACCGAGTTCACAGAGCTCGCAGGTAGCGAGCAGATCGAAGATCCTAGCGAGCCTGAATGTCAAACCCAAGCACCCTCGTGGAAATTGTTCACCGACGGATCATCTAACGAATCCCACGCAGGAGTAGGAGTGATTATGATAACGCCGAAAGGGCATCGATTTCACTGTGCAATAAGATTTTACTTCACTACTTCTAACAATGAGGCTGAATATGAAGCACTGTTCGCTGGACTGCGGTTATCCAAGGATATGAACATAAAAGTGCTTGACATTTATAGTGATTCTCAGCTAGTCGTGAATCAGATCTTGGGAGAATATCAAGCGCGAGAATTAAAAATGGCCGCCTATCTGAACAAAGAAAAGGATCTGTTAGCCTAGTTCGACAGATACACTCTACAGCAAGTGCCTCGTGATCAGAATTCCAATGCAGACGCTTTGGCAAAGTTGGAAAGTGAAAAAGATGCTGATACTCTGAACATAGTGCCAGTCGAGCGACTACCCGCACCCAGCATCCAAGCAACAGAAACCACTTTAGTCATCCAGATGACGGATACATGGATGGCGCCATATGTAGAGTATCTATCAAGCGGCGTGCTACCAGCGGACAAAAAAAAAGCTAGGACCCTTCAGCGGCAGGCTGCTAGGTATATCCTGGTCGATGGAATTCTGTACCGAAGGGGATACTCACTGCCACTTCTCAGGTGTATTACAAAGGAGAAAGCCAAAGAGTTGATGAAGGAGGTACATGAAGGTTTTTGCGGAGACCACGCTGGGGGGCAAAGCCTGTCGAAAAAGATCCTAAGGCGGGGATAGTTCTGGCCAACAATGAATGAAGACTCCATGGAGTTTGTGCAAAAATGTGACAAGTGTCAAAGGTTTTCTAAAATCCCGTGAGCAGCTCCCAATGAGTTAAAGCAGATGCAGAGTCCATGGCCCTTTGCGGTTTGGGGAATAGATCTAATCGGATCTTTGCCTATGGGGAAAGGTGGTGTAAAGTGCGCAGTGGTTGCCGTCGACTACTTCACCAAATGGGTCGAAGCTGAGCCACTCGCGACCATAACGACGAAGAAAGTGCTTGACTTCGTGGTCAAAAACATCATCTGTCGCTATGGATTGCCAAAAAAGATAGTCTCAGATAACGGCACCCAGTTCGACAGTGATCTATTCACAGACTTCTGCAAACGTCACGACATTATTAAAAGCTTTTCTTCAGTCGCTCATCCCCAGGCGAATGGGCAAGTTGAGGCAGTTAATAAAACGCTAAAGGATACATTAAAGAAAAGACTTGAAGAAGCGAAGGGAGCATGGCCTTAACAGTTGCCTGAAGTCCTCTGGTCGTACAGAACTTCCCACCGAACAGCAACAGGTCATACCCCGTTTTCCTTGGCATACGGGTATGAAGCCATGTTGCCTATTGAGTTGGATCCGCCCTCTCACCGCAGATTAACATACGACTAGGATTCTAACAACCAGCTACTAATGGAATTCTTGGACTTGATTGATGAAAGGCGAGAACAAGCCCAGCTCCGAGTAGCTGCATACCAGCAAAAGGTCGCCCAGTATTTCAACTCCAAAGTTCGAGAAAGAAAGTTCAACGTTGGAAACCTTGTGCTCTGAAGAGTTTTTCTTAACACCCGCGACCAGGCTGCTGGAGTACTCGGGCCAAATTGGGAAGGGCCTTACCAGATTGATGAAGTCCTTCATCTAGGCACTTATAAACTTGCCCGCTTAAACGGAGATCTCGTTCCTCGATATTGGAATGGAGAACACCTGTGCAAGTATTATCAATGAACAATTCTTCTTAAAGAATTGGCTTGTATAAATTTTACTTTTTACAAGTTTTGTGTAATATCTTATTGATCACTCGTAAAGACATGTTTAGTCCATTTACTACGAGAATATAAGGGACTGTGCTCGGCCAGTCATTTCTTGCCAACTATTGTATTTATTACAAGTATTGCTCATTACGTGTGTTGTTTTGTTGTATTATAATTCTAATCGCATCACAACAAGGAAAATGGGCTTTTACTTCGGTTTTTAAGCTTAATTTACTTCGGTTTTTGCTAAAATTCGCAACCGCAGTAGTTCGGAGCGAAGTAAAAACTAGTTAAAAACCGAAGTAGAATCCCCACTTTCTACTTCGGTTTTTACATAATAACCGAAGTAGAAAGGGAATATACGCATCCATCCTGGGCACTTTCTACTTCGGTTTTTAGGTAAAAACCGAAGTAAAAGGGCCACTTTCCACTTCGGTTTTTACCTAAGAACCGAACTAGAAAGTGCCCCAACTTTTTATTTAATATATATTGCTGATTATTTTTAAATGGCCGATTTCTATTTATATATATATTTTTGGCCTAATTTTATTTAAATGGTCTAATTAATATATATATATTTTGACCTAATTCTTTTTCAACGGTTTATTTATATGAATTTACAGTTATATATATTTTTACAATTGAAATTGGTTAAGAATTTTTTTTGAATGAAAATATGATAACTTTCATTAATTAAAAATGTCATACATAAGCATATAAAACACAAGTACTTAAGTAAGATAACTAGCCTTAACATTAATACATTTACAAAAAACTAAACTTACAACTAAACGAACTTATAAACAAAATAGGCTTACTGATAAATGTATGTCATCAATTGACCTAGCCATTCGTGTTGGATTGGAAAGAGGTCTGCAATCTCACAATATTGCGTCTTCCCATCAAACTGTAAAATTAATAAATATAAATTAATTTTATAGATTATCGATACCAAAATAAGTTATAAAAAATGAACTTACTTTTTCTTTTAAGGTTTCTATTGCATTTGATGCCCGAACAAGATCTCTAATGTACTTCAACACATAAAAACCACATTCATGACTTTGTGGTTGTCTTGGACATGAAACATTGAATATCTTTGTAGGATTGCCGAGTAATGCATTGGAAGAAGCCTTATAATATGCACTATTTAATAAGAAAATTAACAAAAGTTATTAAAATGTAGTAACATGTAATAGTTGTTGCATATTAAGAAATATTTTTAAAAATTTAAAACTTACCTCATTATCATTGAATCAATTTCTTCAGGACGTTTGTGTGATTTCAGTGGATCCAAGAACACGATTTTTCCTTTTGGCATAGCAATCACCAACATCCAATGTTCCCTAAAATAAGAAGCGTGTTAAGTAAAATAATTAAATTTTTAATATATGAATAATCAAATAAGAAAAGTTTACACTATTTCTTACCGTATGTTCCAAGGTATAAAGTATAGTTGACCAACTCTATCCATGGTCATCAACCAATTTGCCAAGTCAATGGTTGATCGTTCTACATTGTTAACATTATTAATGCTAAGACATTCAATGTCAAAAAAACTTGTAAAAGACATGCTGATTTGGAAATAGGGACTCCCAAATGCATCTGCAAAATTTTCTTAAGTGTTAAATATTTTTGAAAAATTTCGGCAGAGTTTCTCCTATAAATAGGACTACCCAAACCTGTAAACATTCAATTTACTATGAAAATTTGCAACAGATCACAGAGCAGTACTCATAACTGATTCTGAATTCATATCATTCCAAAGAATTAGTTGAAGGGATACCTTAATCCGAATATCATTGCTGAGCCTCCAATCATATGCAAAGTAGCAACTTGTTCCACATCCTCTGAAGTTATAAAGATTGACTCGCGATTCATGAATGATGGGTCCACTGGAATTGAGACAACTGTGTTCATTCCCTTAACTCTGCAAAATTCTCTCACCATAAACTGAAGGCTAACATGGATGCGATTCATGATGTGATCGGCAAATGGTTGGCCTTCGGTCAGAGTGTTTTATGGATTGACGTGAGACCCAGCTGATGACAGATGTGGGCTAGTCAAAGAATTACGGTTCGTCTTATCCTTGGATGGAGTTTTTGACATAGGAGGTTTCTTTTTTAGAGGACCCTACGCAACATCAAGTAAAAATAATATTAAAATAATGGACCAACAAATATTTTAATAGGTAACAAGTTAATGAATTCGTTTATACCTGATCAGTCATAACTAATTCTTTTGGCCAAGGAATGAATATGTCATAAATATCTCGAACATAGCGTATCTCCCCAACAGAACATGGGATTTCAGCATCCTCTTGTAACATTTTGGTGACTCGCACCCTCGCGTATTCGTCTGTCAGTTGAACACCATGAATAGTCAGTGGACCCACCCCATCAATGATAACACCCTCTGCCACCACATTATGAATATTATCTGAACAAAGTAACACATCCTGCATGTACGGTGTGTCATCCTGCATGTACGGTGTGTGATATTCTTCGTCGTTCTGCTCGTCATCGTTGTCGTGTTCATCCATATCATCTATCCCACCTGCTTGTTTAGCTTTTTCCTCCTCTAAAGCTTTAAGTTCTGCTCTGAGCCTCGCAATTTCTGCATCTTTCTTACTAACAACATCAGCCATTTCTGTTGCTATTTTTGGTTTTCTTCCAAAGACGGACGAAATCTTCGCAAACGACCTACAATAATCAACCAAATTTATTTAAAAACTAAAATATTATAGAATGAAGTTAAATGCAACAAATAAAAAATAATATCATACCCAAGTGCTCTAACACGCCCTGGGTGCTCAGGTGTCCCTAAAGCTTGCGTTAATATGTCATTCCGACCCTTTGCAATGATTTCTCCACTACTAACTTTTTCTTTCAGCTCATTCTGTGGAACAAACCAGTGGTCACTTATATTAGTGACTTATAAGAACTTTATCATTCCTGCATTACTTTAAAATACTTGCTTGAAACCACTTACAATTATTGCTTCAACTTTTTTGTCCAAATCTGTGACAAGAACCTTCTTCTTTTCTCGTGCTCTTATCCAAACTTGGTACCGTTCTACATCTGCCACACCTAGTTCAGTTTTCTACAACATACAACAATTAATTAAAGTTGGTGAGTGCAATATTCTTCATAACAGGTTGACAGTTGTAAAATAGTGATGTGAATTACTTAACCAAGTCCTCTCTAACATTGGCAAGCCCTCTACGAGATGTACGATGCCTCGAAGTATATTTGAGAGCTCTTTCATGTTGTGCTTCCCGCAAAGCCTACATAAAATAAGTAACAATAAGTTTTTAAGCAATTATTAGTATTTCAAAACTAATAAATCATATACATAATAGTACCATAAACTCAGGAGATAAACGGTGGCTAACAAATGTCCTCCAATCTTCTATGTCAAGTTCTTGATATTTCTTAGGAAGGATTTGGAGTTCATCTATCAGACCATCTTTTGCCAAAGGGTAGATGTAGTCACTAGTAATGTTGGTCTTAAATTCTCTCATCATTCTTCCCGCACATTTAATTAATTCTGGTTTCCAATTTTCTGGAATGTTAAAGGCACCCTGAAATAGAAAGAAAATGATTAATGAAATGCAAAGTAATTCATGAAAATGATCAATATATTAAAGTAATTAAAATATTTTCTTACATATACATCCTCCCATATTCTATTCTTCAATTCTTGTGGGACTTGTCTCCAATCCTTATAATTGAGAGAGACCGTTCTCCTAGTTTTAACTCCAAGGTACGATTGCATCTCACTATATGCTTTCCCTATAGGTTGACCTTTATCATTAAACTTAATATTTCTCTTTATTCCCTTAGCTTTTTTATTATTGATATTGTTCTTTTTTGTTGGGCCTCGCCTATTTGGTGTGTTCTCCCCTTTAGAAATTGTCATCTGCACATAAACAAGAATTAACGTTACAATTATGACATAAATAAAATACATATTTAACATAAAAATGAATACATTACTCACTGGACACATTTTATTTTCTTGGTTGATCCACAATCTACCCATATTCCATCTCTAATATCATTTCTAATGTATTCCCCATCATCATCATCTTCATTGAAATCATGGATTTGCTCAACTTGCTCATGTATTGGTTGTCCAACAATAAAATTGTCATGAAACAAATCATCATTTTCTTCGTCATTTTCATCTTCTATAAACTGCCTTTCCAGGGTTGTAAAACAACTGACCATTTATCATCAGCAGGATCAGTTATGTAAAACAGTTGTTTTGCTTGGGTAGCCATGATGAAAGGATCATTCTTGTGACCTTTCTTACTTAAATCAACCAAAGTGAATCCAAGTTCATCAATTCTAACCCCAACATTGTTGTCCACCCAAGAACACTTGAGTAGAGGAATTTGAAATAAAGAATAATCAAGCTCCCATATTTCTTCAACAACCCCATAATATGTCATAGTACCAGCTACTGGATTATTGTCTTTTGCACTAGCGAAATGCATTGCTTCTGCAACAATACTTACTCCACTATTTTGAACCATTCGAGCATCATCTCTTGACTTTGTGTGAAATATTTTTCCTCCAACAATGTAAGCATGGTGCTTTATTACATGAACACTTGCTCCAAATGATATGCATTTTAACTCTGTCGACACTCCATGGTTTTCTTCTCCCAACCTTGCTAGAATAGTATTTTTCAACCATCAACTAAATGTTTTATTATGCTCATCTTTAATCCATTTCTGTTTATTTTTAACCTTGTTGGGAATCATTGATTGTAATAACTCCATGTGCTCACTGGAAATACAAACTACAACATTAAAATTTCAATTATACATAAAAATGAGCATAATGTTTATTATATTTATAACTTACGTTATATATGGTTGAACCTCAGGATTGTTTTCCAACACAACTAAATGAGCTTAATCTAATTCTGCATGAGATATGGTCACTACTGTTCCTTTCCCTCGTAATCCTCTATCAACTCCATCCGAGTTATTCCGTGGTTTGCTAATTCCGATTATGTCGATTCCAACCATGTACTCTGAACAAAATTCCACAGCTTCTTCTGCTAAATAACACTCAACCATACAAGCTTCAGGGCGATGGTGATTACGTACATATCCTTTCAACACCTTCATATTCCTTTCAAATGGATACATCCATCTCGCCCAAACTGGCCCACACAACTTCGCTTCTCTTACTAAATGGACCATCAAATGTATCATGATGTCAAAAAAATATGGTGGAAAATATTTTTCAAGCTTGCATAAAGTTTCAACTATTTCATCATGCAATGCATTCAACTTCTTCATTTCCAATTCTTTTCCACATAGTTGATTAAAGAAGATGCACACACTTGTCACACTATCTCAAACTCTTTTTGGTAAAACTGACCGAATGGCAATTGGAAGTAATTGTTGCATTAATATATGACAATCATGTGATTTCATTCCAATTAACTTCAAATCTTCCATAGACACCAAGTTTCAAACATTCGATGAATAACCATCAGGCACTTTCATCATTGCCAATGATTGACATACGGCTTGCTTCTCTTCTTTAGACAATGTAAAACAAGCAGGAGGCAAATATGTGCGAGCCCCTTTTTCTTCAGGTGCCAAGCGGTGTCTTATACCCATCTCAACAAGATCTAAACGACTAGACAACCCATCTTTGGTTTTACCTGGGATATCAAGTAATGTACCGATTATACTTTCGCATACATTTTTTTCTATGTGCATGACATCCAAGCAATGCCTAACGAGTAAATCTTTCCACTAAGGAAGTTGAAAGAAAATTGATTTTCTTTGAAAATATCCATTGAATTTTTTGTTTTTATTCTTCTTCCCATACCTAAAGTCAACTTTTTCTACTTCCTTAAGAATTTGCTCACCTGACAATGGCAAAGGAGCAAGGTCTCATTCCACAGTACCGTCAAATGCTTTTTCTTTATTTCTGTCAGGATGAATTAAATGCAAATATCATCGATGACCCATATAACACATTTTGCGTCCATTTGACAAGCGATGGGCCCTTGTGTTGGTGCAACAAATTGGACAAGCTTGGTAACCTTTTGTGCTTAAACCTGATAGGTTACCATATGCTGGAAAATCATTAACAGTCCATAACAACACCGCTTTCAAATTAAAAACTTCTTTTTTAAAACCATCATATGCCTCAACACCATTTTCATACAACTCTTTCAAATCATCAATTAATGGTGCCAAATAAACATCGATATCATGTCCTGGTTGTTTTGGGCCTAAAATCATTAATGAAAGCATCATAAACTTCCTTTTCATGACCAACCAAGGAGGAAGATTGTACATAACCAGGACGATAGGCCATGAACTATGCTTACTACTAAGAGATCTATGCGGGTTTACTCCATCAGCAGCTAAACCGAGACGAAGATGTCTTGGTTCATTTTTGAATTCTGGATTGATATAATCTACCTTCTTCCAGGCCTGTGAATCTGCAGGATGCCGAAGTTTACCATCTTTCACTCGTCCAGTCTCATGCCATATTAAGTTCTTAGAGTGTTTTCGACTTCAATATAATCGCTTCAGCCGCGAAATCAAAGGTAAGTACCATAGCAGTTTCTGAGGAATAAGTTTCCTAATCTCCTTACTTTTGTTAGGTTTGTACCGTGATAAACCACATTCTAGGCAAGCGTCCATGTCTGCATACTCCTTACGATATAAAATACAATCATTCGGGCATGTATGAATCTTCTCATACTTCAACCCTATCAAACTTAATGTGTTCTTTACTTCATATGTAGACTCCAGAAAACAATTTTCTAGCGGCAAAATCTCCTTGAAAGCAGCTAAAAATTGACTGAAACACTTATCACTAACTCCATTTTCTGCTTTTATGTTATAAAATTTAACCATTGTGAGCAATCTTAGTTTATTGCAACCACTGAACAATTGTCTGTCTGCATCTCTAACCATACTATCAAATTTTTCTGGATTATGAAAAAACTCTTCTTGTGCTTCATCAAGCAATTCTATAGGATGATCATCAAAATCATTACTCTCAAAATCATCTACAACTCGCCTACCTAATGGATATGGGTCATCATTTAATAATTCTCCATGCCAATACCATTTACTATAACTCATATCAAATCCCCGACAAAATACATGATCCTTTACCATGGTAATATTCCCCTTTACTCCATTACCACAATCGATACAAGGACAACGAATTTTTTGTGGATCACTACAATTCTTTAGGCAAAACTCTAAAAATTTGTTGAATCCATCTTGAAATTGTGATGTTTCTCTCCTCTCAAGCATCCATGATTTATCCATACTAATAACAATATTAAATTCCTAATAAGTTAGAAAAAAACTTATATTCGGTTCTAGTCTTATAAATTTTTTTAAAAATTCGACAGAGTATCCTCTGTTTCTATAGTATACCGTAATTTCATAATTACCTATAAAACCAATACAAACAAACACAATAATCAAGCATAGATGAATCCATCATTATTAGGTTCTAGTCTTATAAAATTTTTAAAAAATTCGGCAGAGTATCCTCTGTTTCTATAGCATACCGCAATTTCAAAATTTCCTATAACAACAACACAAACAAACACAATAATCAAGCATAAATCAATCCATCCTTATATCACCACAGCACGCAAATTTCCCAGAGCCTACTTCACTAATTTTCAAACATAACTTTCACTAAATCTAATATGCATGATTACATTAGCCTTATCTTTATACATAAATCTTGTAGTAATATAAATAAAAAAAATAGCTAACCTTCAATATTACTCTTCAATGCACCCGAAATGAACAACAAAGTTCACCACTCAATCAACGACCCTACTAAAACATTACATAATTAGTAAACTACATAATTAATTATCAAACCAATAAATAAAAAAAATCAAACTAGTTAATGAAACTAATGAACAACACTTTGATCATCTTCAAGCTATTTTTTTTTTTTCCAAATATTTAAAAAGCAAATTTATCTATTGTCACAATTTCTAAAATTCACTAATATACATATATATATTTATAATAAACCTAATTTTTATCACATTATTTAACCTAAAAAAGTAAACAAATAATTAGAAAAGTTAACAAAATATTATAATTATATTAATTATAAAATTCGGAATAATAAAAAAAATAAAAAAACATAGAAAAATAAAAAATTATCATCAAAACCATATTTTAGTAATCTATACCTGTTTTGAAGCTCAAAATCCCATTGCAATGACAAAACTCCGGTCAAAATCCGGCAAGAAACACCAAGAAACCATGGAGAAAATACCCACGGCCAAATGCTTTTTTTTTCTCTAAAAAACAAAAAAAAAAAAAAAACAGATTTTTGGACTATATTTCGGTTTATAGTGGAGAAATATAGCAAGAAATAAAGAAAAAAAAAGGTTTGGAGAATGAAAATGGGTGTTGGCTCACGGTTGTTAATGGAGGTTTTTGGGGGTTTTTTACACAGAGGAGAGAGAAGGGTTTGAGGGAGATGACCGTTCAGGTTGGGGAAATGGGTTATAAAACCCTTTTACTTCGATTTTTAGGTAAAAACTGAAGTAAAAGGGGCTTTGGACATAATGGTTGTGCACCTTTAACTTCGGTTTTTAGGTAAAAACCGAAGTGGAAAGTGCACTTTCTACTTCGGCTTTTACCTAAAAACCGAAGTTAAAGGTGCACAAGGGCCGCGTTTGGCTTGGCCATTTTTTCACATTTTTATTATCTCTAAACATAAGTCACGGGCTTGTGCAACCAAACACGGCCCTCTTCACTATGAATTTTTCACTTCGTTTTTTTAAAAAAGCGAAGTAGTATGTAATTTTTTTCAGAGCGCCAATTTCAAAAGCGAAGTAAAAGAGTTTGAAAAGGTTTTTACTTCAGTTTTTTTGTATGCTCAATATAAAAACCGAAGTAAAAGCCTATATTTCTAGTAGTGCATTGCTGCGAGCAGTAACGTTCGGACAGGTTCGAGTCAAGGCAAGTGACCGCGAACCTAAAGCTCCCCGACCACTTGAGGGGCATACAAGGTACAAGTAAGCAAAGCATATCGTTAAAAGAAATGTAAACACATGAGCAATATAAGTGAAAGCATGCTAGGGCACTTAGAGTATTTTTAAAAAAATTGATATTTTGTTAAATCAAACCAAAGTGATATACTAAGTTCAGTCATGCGAACAATTAGATGTTATAATAATATGCAAATATATTATAATATCAAAGCGATCCTTTTACACCACAAGCAGTATCTGCTTGGATGTAATTGTTCAAAATGAAAGTAAAAGCTGCTCGTGCAGCAAGCCAAAAAATTATATTATCTTTACATCACGACCCGTAGGTCGTGTAGTTAAAAAAGAAATATAAAAGAAAAAAACTAAGGAGCTTGAGGAGCTGGAGGATCCTAGGGAAGGTTCTGGTCGACAGATTCATTATCTACACCCTCCATCCCCGCGCCCATCGAGATTTCAGGGGAAGCGGGGACCCTTGATCCTTCTTCTTCAGCCAGTTGAGCCGTGTAGCGAGCCAGCTCAGCTTCCCTCACGTTCTCAGGAAGATAATCAAAATTGGCACCCTGATTGTGGTTCCAGAAATCATAGAAGCACCTCAAGGTGGAATTTTTGTACATCTCTAGGTTGGCAGCGTTAGTCTTCTCCAAGTCCTTAACTCGGTCCTCCATGTCTCTAGTTTCTAGCCTGCTCGCGATCAAGTCTAGCTTGAGCTTCTTAGCCACTTTATAGTTAGAGTGGTTGGACTCCTTGTATTGGTCCCTCAGCTCGCGGGCTTTTTCTAGAGACTTCAGCTTCTCCTCCAACTCCTTAGCTAGTTGGGCCTTCTCCGCAGTCACCACTGCCAGCTGATCAGCATGTCTGGCCTCGGCAGCTTTGAGTTCATCCTCGTGCTATTGATCTGATGTCCTAGCCTCCTCGGTGACAGCAACCAGGCAGATGCGGCCGGCAGTAAGGATTAGCATGGCCTGCATTCATAACAAAATTAGACAAACAGTAAATTACCGAAGACCTGATTTCACAAGGGGAGAAAACTTACACTAGTGAACTCATTCAGGGTTCGGTTCAGAATTGGGTCAATGTCCATCATCTCCGTAGCCACCATGGCCACTCGGCAGCGTTCGTGCTTCGCAATTTTGGTGACCCTTTCCTTGATCAGCTTAAAGGCGCGACAAACCATCAAGTTCCCAGTAGAGGCGGGATCCTCTTGCTGAGGTTGGTCAGATGGGGCATCGGGAGAAGGAGTCGACCCGGCCGCAGCAGATGGAGTCTGCTGCTCGCGGGGGGAAGGCGGAGTCCCTGTGGCAGAGGGCCCATCCTCCAAAGGACCTGCATTCCGGGCCTTCTTTGCCTGAGGCTCTTTGCTGCTCTCCCCAGTATGTCTCTTACTGGTTTTCTTTTTGCTTGGAGGGGCAGCAACAGCCTCTGGGGTGCTGTAAAGGTCGAACACGTTGGTGGAGTCCATGCCTGAAAAACAATAACAAAGTCAAACAATGAGATAGCATGAATAGCCAAACACATTACATCAGAAGAACAAAACAAAAAAAGGATTGCAAAGTCCAATACCCGAGCTATTATTACTGGTCGCTACACTACAGACTCTACTAGTCTTACATTCATTCTTTGACATGAAGAAGTCTAGCCCTAATTGTGGAGCATATTTAAAATTGTCATCCCCGTCGAATAGATGATAGGGAATTGGAAAATTGTTTAAAAGCAAAATTACTATACCGTTGTCATCCGAAGAGTCGTCAGAGAGGTCGACAGGCTCGGTGGCCTTCTGCTTTCCTTTTCCTAAGGGGGTCAAGGGCCTCTTTGCTCGAGGAGTGCTAGCAGGTTCCCTGATCGTGACCCCAGTCGATCTTCTCCATGGAGGAGACGCTTGAGGTTCCTGCTCGGGTTCCTCTTCGGTGCAAGCACTCCCTGCCGAAGGCCCCCTCGTATCCGAATGAAGGGCCCAGAGGCAAGCCAACCAAAGGTTAGCCTCTGTAACTAGCTTCTTAACACTTTTCTCAGCATCTGGCATGCTGGCTAAGAGTGCCGATCTTGACTCCATTCCCGGAGTTGGGTTTGGTCACAGCCACGGGCCTGGAAGACATCAAAAGTTTAAGACATTGTGGAGGAAAACACTAAGTGAAGAGGTCACCCAGCGATACGAAAGTTTTACCTCCTCATGCGAAAGCTAGGTTGTCCGCGACTAGGTCTGCTGTAAGGAAGTACTCTTGATAGTACCTCCCCACGTTTGAGATGTGGGTCGTGTCAGTCAGGAAAGTGCGTCCATTTTCCTGATGGCAAAGGTGGAAGAACCCCTTGCCTTCATGGTTGGGGTTAGATTTGAGGTCGAACAGATAGTTGACCTCATGAGGCGATGGCACGGGCCATTTTTTCTGGCTGTACAGGATATAGAGTGCAGCAAGTATCCTATATCCATTTGGGGTAATTTGAAAGGGGGCAACTCCAAAATTGTTGGCCACCCCCTGAAAGAATGGGTGAAGAGGCAAGGTGGCCCCTGCCTTAATATGAAACCGCGACCAGGCGCTATAGGCGCCTCCAGGCAGATTAGCCATTTGTTCTGGGTTGGGCTTGACTAGGGTCACCCCTGGCAGACTGTATTTCCTTAAGTAATTGGCGATCATTCTGACCATCACCCTACTTTCAGAGACTACATGCCACTCGACATTCGGTTGAATAATGTGTCGAGGCCGGGCATGTCTTTGGATGTTTGGATCGGGGGCATTTTCGTCTCGACCACTGGTCGAGGGAGCATCAGCTGTAGCAACAGGCTGATGAGAAGTTTTGAAGGTTTTTCTTTTCTGGGCCTTGGTTTTGGTGCGAGCCATGTTTCGGGTCAAGACCGGGGAAGTGTTTGGATTAATACGAGAAAAGGGAATATTGGGTATCAATGTCGAGGGTTGATCTTCGTCCTCGAGCAGTTGAGCTAGCAGATCGTCGTCGATGGGTCTTTCTCCTCCCCACGGGTCTTGCATATAAACTGCAAACAGACAAAGGAGGAGATAAGACACACAGCCTGGGAGCTTATGTTGAAAGTTGGAATAACGTTGCTTGCGTCTATCGACTAGCAGCATTCTAACCGAAACACTAAGTTTTATGCGAGCAGTTTGAAAAACGGATCAAAAAGTGAAAGTAAAATTTTTTTTTTCTGAAAAAAGCTTTTTCAACTCCAAAGGGGCAGGAAAAACCCAGTTTTTCAGCTAGCCTAAAAATCAAATTTTTACTTCGATTTTACGCCCTAAACCCATGATCCTGACTATCAAACTGATTCCTAACTTATATAGAGCAAAAGTACACTACCCTATCAAGCATCAAACTGTATATGCAAAATCTTCACAAAATTCTACCCAAGAACACAAAAAGTTTCAGAGCATAGAAGCAGCATGCATGGCATCTCAAAGGGTTAAACGTCGAAGAAATTTTACCTGAATGAAGATTGGAGATCCTGAAAGGGAGAAGCTTTGGGTTTGCAGGCGAGAGATCCTCGGCAAAGCTTCTGAAACTTTAAAATCCTGGGCTCTAGAAAATAGTTCTTGAGAGTTCTTGGCAAAAAGATGCCGTGTAAAAAGTTAAAAGAAGAATCTGGGGATTATTTATAGAGTTGAGGTGTGCCGAAAAGGGGTAATCATGAGTTACCTTTTTCAAGGCATGGGGGAGTGTAACAGCCGTTGGAATGGTTTCTTGAAAACTAAAAAGGCATGATTGGACGTGATTAGGTCATTATTTTCAAGAACGCACGAGAGCTCTGACAGATTTCGTGGGGCATACGAAAAGCTATTTTCCTAAGTTTACTTATTGCTGGTCGTGATAAATAAACTTAGGGGCAAATGTTTATCCATAAATCAGCTGCTGGTGACGTGGCAAGGATTTTCGACACGTGGCTAACATGTAGCAGAGTTACGGCTCACCTATCGACCAGCATTATTTCTACACGAAGAGATCAAGTTCCATATGTGACCAATTTGGTCGCATACTCCGTTTATTTATGTAAAGATCTGTACAGTCGTGATGATATACGAGAATATCTCTTCATTATGACCTGCAGATCCGATCATTAAGGATAGATATTATTTCCTAATTCATGTAACTCTTCCCGAGCCTATTAATACACAATAGATAGCTCAAGGAAGGGGATCGATCTTTTTTTCTTTGAGAGTTATATTACTATTATCCATCGTTGTATTGTTTTCTTTTTCGAAGGTCTGTGAAACTCAGGAACCCTAGTTCTTTGATCACACCTTGGGAGCTCAATATTAATAATAGTATCAAGTGGACGTAGGTTATTACCAATCACTGGGGCCGAACCACTATAAATCCCTGTGTTCTTTATCTTTCCCTTAGATTATTTTCAAGCTCTATATCATTTTCCTGTCGTTTCCTAGACTCCGTGTCGTTGACCAAAATCAGGGTCAACAATTTAGTTATAGAGTAGCCACAACATTTTTAGTTAAATAAAATTATATATTATGGCAATAAGGATCACATAAATATTTTAGACATTAATTAATTTAAGTACAAAATAAATTAGATTTGTAAAATTTTAACATACAATTTAGTTAAAAGTTAGCACTTTAAGATTCATAAAATATTCTCTAATTAATTAGAATAATTAAGTTATGAATAATACATAAACAATTTTGTGGTTAACATGGAAAAGCATGAAACTGAGACAATGCTCAATCTAGAACGATTTTTAATGATCTTCGGACGACCACACTAAGAATACTCATAGTGATTGCCTATTATGTTGCTGCATCGTTGTTCTTAGTATTTAAGTTGAGCCTCAAATATAATGTCTAGTGACCCATATAATTGTAAATAATTAGGGAGTAGCCACAACATCTCTAATTATATAAAATTATATATTAAGTTGATTAGGATCACATAATGGACATAAATTGTGATTAATTATATAGATGTAAAAATTTTACCCCACGGGGATTTTATTATGTTTATATAATTAATTAGGATATTATATTAAATTAATTTTTCTTAATTTGCTCACACACTACTACAAAAACAGTCTTTTATGACACTTTTTTAGGGCACTCACCTAGATGCGAGCCCTAAAAATATCTTCTGAACTTTTTAGGACATTCATTGAAAGTCCTTAAAGAATTTCTTTTACGACATGCGGTGCGAGCCCTAAAACTGATGCGTGTCCTAAAAGTTTTATTGTTTTTAATAAAAGTTCCTGGACATTTAGGACACTCAATTGAGAGTCCTTAAAAAACACATTTTATGATTTGCAATGAGTGTCCTAAAAACATATGTGAGTCCTAAAAAACCTGAATAAAAAATTTAAGTGTTGTCATTTAATTTGAATTATTATTACTTATTTGGAAATAATTAACAAGATATTTTTTTTAACATTTCATTTAAATTTTATAAATGTTATATCATCAATATAATACCTAAACCTAACCTAATTCACATTAACTCTGCCACATCCCCTTCATTCTTCTTCAACAAAAAGCACTCAGCTCCTCGACAACTCTCCTTCAACATAATGACACCCTTAGCCGCTCATCATCAACGCCTACGGACGACGACTGACGGTGGCGCAAGGCTTTGGGCTGGGTGGTTCTCGGTGACGACGATGACTTCGAGCGACGCAAGGGCAACAACTTCAGGCTTCAGGCTAGGTGGTTCTCGGCGACGACTACGGCTTTGAGCTACGCAGGGGCAATGACTTCGGGCTTCGGGAGACGTAGGGGCTCATCGGCGCAAGGCTTCTGGCTGGGGTTCGACGTTGACGACGACTGGTGATTCTCGACGCCTCCGTCCACCACGGTAGTTTAATTTGTTTTTTTAATTAATAATTAAATGTTATTTCTAAATTATATATATATTGATTTTAATTTTAGTTTGGGTATGTTTTTAGTGTATAGATTAATATTTCAGATCATCAATTTTATTTTATTTTGGGTATGTTTTTAGGGTATATTAATATTTTAGATATTTTGTGTTTCATTTGCAAATTAGTTAATGTTTAACTAATATTGTCTTTTTTTTTTTGGTGTACAATTTTTTGTAATGTTGCTGTTTTTAGGTTCATGTTTTTTTCTCTTTGAGAGTAACATGATCCTATTTTTTTTTGTATTTTATTCTATTGATTAAATACAAGATCAATAAAGCAACGACAATATGAAATTCACATTCAATAGAAACAAAATATGTTGTGTTTGTTTCTAGACTGCCTGAGATTGTTTATATGTTGTGTTTACAGGTTTGTAAAATTTGGGGATGTCCGATTTGCAGCTGTTATGCTACCCATTTTTCTAAGAAAATTTACGGACTTGTGTAGAGTTAATTATATAAAATTGTTGGGGAATATGCATATGAAAGGATTGATTATTTATATTTGTTCCAAAATTTATTTTTTTTAGATTTGTAACTATCTCATTGAATGTACAAGTTTTGTTATTTTAATTTATATGTTTTCAGATTTGTATATAAATGTTTCATTTAAACCGTAATTTTTAATTTAAAATAAATATAAATTATTTTTTTTAAAAATAAAAATAAAACTTTTCAGGACTTGCAATGCGAGCCCTAAAAGTATTTTTTTAGGATAATTAAGACTCTCAAATAGGGGATCCGCAAGTCCTAAAAAACTTTTTTTGTAGTAGTGACAAGAGTTATGATAATTAATTTAATAGTTTTATCATATAGTTTATTTAGATAGAAATATTGAACCTTAAGTTTTTCAAATGTTTGATTAAACTATCATAATGTACATATAATCTTATTAAATTAAAAATTTTGCCCACATACATTTTTTTTTAATAAGATTTCATCTTCAGCATGTTTGTACATTGGTAAAAACATGAATTCATATAAACCTCAAAAACATTTATGCTTATAAACTTGTTATCCTATTCATACAACATCACAAACAAATTTATTCTAATGTCCCAAAAGAACTTAACATTAACCTAATGAAGCCAGTTGGAAGTGAGCAAAGCATCTTATCTAGAAACAAGATGAGCTGACATGTGGAAGCTATGAGAACATGCACTTTAGTTTAAGTAGTAGTTTTGTTTTAAAAGTTAGAAAAGACCCTTTATGTTCCAAGTTCTTCTAGAAACTTGATTTCAGTTTCAAGACTCGTACCTTTTGGATATTCTTTACATTTTCAGACAAATATATTAACATATTGTATCAATCTGAATGTGTTGGGAATGGTACAATGTATGATGGTCTTTACTACATTAATCTGTAAAACAATACCACTCATAATGTTATGCATGTTTAAACTAGCATTAAGAGATGTGTTATGAATGAAGATTCCTCTACATTGTGACACCGGAGATTGAGACATATCTCCATTGATAGAATTAAGAGGTTAGTAAAGGATGAGGTACTTAATACATTAGATGTTATTGACTTTCATACTTGTGTGGATTGCATTAAGGGAAAGCATACCAACAAGTCTTAGAAAAGTGGTGTCCATAGGAGTTCTGAATCATTAGAAATCATACATACAGATATATGTAGTCGTGATATGGACTCATATGGTCAGAAATACTTCATCTGCTTTATAGATGACTACTCACGCTACATGTATCTCTACTTACTTCATAACAAAAGCAAAGCATTGGATGTCTTTAAGACATTTAAAGATGAAGTACAGAAACGATGAAATAGGAAAATTAAGATAGTGAGATTAGATAGAGGTGAAAAATATTATGGTAGATACACTAAGGATGGATAAGCACCCGGTTCGTTTGCGATGTTTCCTGAAGAAAATGGGGATATCCTTGCCCAGTACACCATGCCTGGTACACCCGAGCGAAATGGTATTGCAGAAAGAAGAAGCCGAACACTATTGGACATGGTACGGAGTATGCTTAGCAGCAACTCCAAACTTCCTAAATCCTTATGAACTAAAGCTCTAAAAACGGATGTGTACATATTAAACCGTATTCCAACCAAGACTATCTCAAAAATGCCTTTTGAATTGTGAATAAAGGTTGGAAACTAAGTTTGTAACATGTAGGCGTTTGGGGATGCCCGTCTGAAGTTAGGATGTCTAATCCACAAGAAAAGAAACTAGACCCTAGGACCATTAGTAGTGTTTACCCAAAAATGGTTTTTGATGACGTGGCAAAGATTTCTTACACGTGGATTGACACGTGGCAGAATTGAAGGACAAAGGTGCTGCTCGGCCATCGACCAGGAGCACATCTCATCATCAGCATTAATTTTTTGATACGACCAGGCTGATCGTGAAGCCTGATTTATTTCCTTAAGTTGTAATCTAATATGAACTGCATTTGAATATTTCTTCATAATTATCCCTGATATACGGTTATTAAGGAAAGATATGACACGTTAGCATGTGTAACCCTCCTTGAGCCTATAAATATGCATGAAATAGCTCCAGGAAGGGATCTTTGGGGGATTCATTAGCTTTTTTGCTTGATATTGAGAGAGAAAGAGCTATAGGATTGGTCATCATTCTACTGTAATCCTTTCAAGGTTTGTGAAACTCAAAGAACCCTAGTTTTTTTATCACGACTTTGAAGTTCAATAATAACTATACACTAAGTGGACGTAGGTTGTTACCAATCTTTGGGGCCGAACCACTATAATTCCTTGGCATTTTTTCCCTTTCCATTAGATTATCTTTTCAAGTGTCGTTCCATATTTTGTCGTATATTAGACACCGTGTCGTTGGCTAATTCGATGGTCAACATTATGGTGCTTTCATTGAGAGCTTGTGAAAGAATCTAATGGCAAAAACATCCAAGAGGACCGGACAGGCCGCTGGCGCTGCATCATCCCAGCCTCCTCCCCCAAATATGGCGGAGGACGAACCACATTTGGAGTTTGACGAAGAGGAGTTAGATTCTGAAACATTAAAGGCAATGCTGGGGGTGTTGCAGGATGATTTGGCCAATCTGAGGGCCAATCAAGAGAATGTTGCAGAGATAATGGCATCGCAGCAAAGAGAAATAGAACGCCAGTGTCAGGAGCTGAGCTAGCGGTAGGCTGAGATGGATCGTCGACAAAGGGATGCCATGGCCGCATTTGAAGCAGCCATCCAACTGGCTAGGAATCAGGTTGCGCCAGCCTCCCAGCCAGATCAGCCACCAAACAGGCCGCCTCAAAGGGGTCCCAATTCTAGTCCTCAGCTCCATCCGGTAAGCCTTCAAAGGCCGGAGGAGCCGCCTGTGGCTCAGGATGATGTCCCACCTAGGGATCCTGAGAAACAGCCTCCATCTCAGGCTGGTCGAGGAAATCCCCTACGCCCGAGGCAGAATAGGGCCAGGTAACCATCCCGCAGCCCTAGACGCCCAGGGGATGAAGAGCCAAACCTACCGAGCAAGGGGCCACGTCCTTCTGCCAACAGGAGGAACTCTGAGACAAGCACTGCGATCAGGGGCCCCCCACGGCATAACAGTGCCCAGGGACCCACCGACCAGCGCAGGCCTCCCCCTAACGCTCGGGAAATGCCAGCCCGAGGAGGCAACAAAGTGAATAGCCAGTCACACCATAGTAAGCCACAATTCAGAGATGGCCACGACTACAATGAAGTCGATTCCAGCAGAAGGAATGCTGGTCGGAGAAATGAAGAAAGAGGTGGAGGCAGGAGCCCCCCACCTAGAGAGGACCGACCAGCGGGCCATAACGCTGGGGGGCAGCCAAGGTAGTAGAACGTCTTTAGTCTGCTGGGAGCCAGCAAGCAGAGATGAAGAGACGATGATCTGAGGGACGTACTTAACGACCGCCGTGAAAGGCACGATGAGTACGTTCCCCCGACACCAGTGACCCCGGGAATCCCAGAAGTTGTTCAGGATTAGATTGATGCCCTGAGCCAGGCGGTGCAGCAGCTGGTCGGGGGCGAACATCCTACATTGAGTATGATCGAAGGAGAGGCACCCCCTTCGTATAGAGGATTGCTGTGGCTGAAACCCCCAGTAAATTCAAAATGCCAACATTGCCAAATTTTGATGGGTATGGAGACCCGGTATCTCACATTAATAAGTTTGAGATACAAATGGATATACAAAAGGTGTCAGAAGATGCCCGCTGCCACATCTTCCCTGTAACACTGTCTGACACTACCCAGGAGTGGTTCTTTAAGTTCCCTCGTGCTAGTATAGTATCGTGGGAAATGTTCGTAAAGGAGTTTTACAGACAATTCTATGTGGGTCGCATGCACCCCACTGAGGCCAACCAGCTGATCGAGATACGTCAGAAAGAGGGAGAGCCCTTGAAGGAGTATGTTCAGTGCTTCATGCGAGCTACAGCTAGAGCCAAGACTATGGGCGATGCAGGTAAGATGATGGCCCTAATTGCTGGGGTTAGACGCCATTCACCCCTCTGGAGCAGCCTCAGAAAGAATGGGGTAAGAAGCACCCAAGAGTTCTTAGATCAAGCTGATCGGTACATCAAGCTCGAGGACGCGATTGCCAACGAAGGGAAATTGCCAATAAAAGACAAAGGGCCCGAGGAAGAACCTGCCAAAGCCGCCAATGGGTCAGAAAAACCCAATGGCAACGGCAAAGGAAACGAGAATGGCAATGGTAGAAATGGTGGAAAGCGGGCGAACAATGAACCCTCGACCTTCGAGAGTAAGCACCCCAAAGGCAGTTGGTATGAGCCGAGATTCACCAATTACACTGCCCTTATCGAAAGCCGAGCTAAGGTCTATCAGGTGACCAGCTCAAATGTGTCCTACAAACGACCCGCACCTATTAGGAAAGATATCTCCAAGAGAGATACAACAAAGTTTTGTCATTTTCACAATGACTACGGGCACGACACCAACAAGTGTAACCCGTTGAAGGACGAGATTGAGTTCCTGATAAAGCAGGGACATTTAAGAAGATATGTGCGAGCCACAAGAGGTTCTCAGCGAGAGGCTCAAGGTGGCAACGAGCAGGCGCCTGCACGCCAACGCTCGCTACCTTTACCGCCAGCTCCTGTGGCAGGCACTCTACTCACCATCTGCGAAGGCCCGCATCTTGCAGGAGATAGTGGGAAGGCAAGGGAACGATACGCTTGAACCCTGCGCCATGACCAGGACATCGAGATGATGAGTGTCGAGGATCGAGCACCAAAAAAGGCTCAAACAGAGGAAGAACTGATAACCTTCACTGACGACGACGCCCAGCACGTGCGATTCCCACACTCCGATCCGCTGGTCATGGACGTGCATATTGCAAACATGATGGTGAAGAGGGTATTGGTCGATACAGGAAGTTCGGTCAATATCCTATACAAGTCTTCACTGGAAAGAATGAAGTTGTCCGCGAAGGACCTGGAGCCATGCAACCAAACCATTTACGGTTTCTCAGGAGAAAGGCTGGCCCCAACAGGGTCAATTAGACTCCCAATTACAGCAGGCACCGCACCTGCTAATAGGACATTACTCACTACTTTTATAGTAGTTGATTGTCCTTCGGCATACAACGCTGTAATTGGGAGACCAATTTTGGTCGACCTACGAGCTGTCACTTCGATATGGCACCTCGCCATGAAATTCCCAACGGACGCAGGGATAGGTTGCGTATTGGGAAACCAGAGGGAAGCGAGGGAGTGCTACAACACCTCGATCACCAAGGCGAAGAAGGGTGTATCGAGAGACGCTACCGGAAAGGAATTGCAAATGGCGACTGATGTTCAGGCCCACTCGGGTGATGATGTCACCAATTAGGGCATTGCCCAAAGTGAGGATAGGGACTTAGATCCTCTCTTTGGGGAGTTTTAAGAAGAAGTGGGACCGATCGAGGACCTTAAAGAGGTCCAACTCGATGAAGAAAACCTGACTAGAGTTGTGAAAGTCGGTAAAAACTTAGAGACAACAACAATTGGTGGAGTTTTTGAGGAACCAGGAGGTCTTTTCCTGGTCGCACAAAGACATGGTCAGCATAGATCCTACAGTCATCAGCCATGTCCTAAACATTGACAAGAGCTTTCCACCAGTGCAACAAAAAAGAAGGTTGCTCGACAAAGATAGATCAAAGGCTTTAAAAGAGGAAGTTGAGAAGCTGAAAGAGAATGGGTTCATCAGGGTGGCATTTTATCCATCGTGGGTTTCTAATCCCGTACTAGTGCCTAAGCCGAATGGCAAGTGGCGTACATGCGTGGATTTTACAGACCTGAATAAAGCCTACCCCAAAGATTGTTTCCCACTCCCAAGGATCGACCAGCTGGTCGATGCCACTGCAGGACATGAGATCCTCTCATTCATGGATGCATACTCCGGATATAATCAAATTAGTATGCACCCCCTGATGAAGATCACACTAGCTTTCGGACTGATATAGGGCTCTACTGTTACAAAGTGATGCCCTTCGGTTTGAAAAACACTGGTGCGACTTACCAGCGACTCGTCAACCACATGTTTAAGGAATTGGTTGGCACAAACATGGAGGTCTACGTCGACGGCATGCTGGTCAAGTTGAAGAAAGTAGAAGGGCATGTAAGGGATTTGCAGGAGTGCTTCAACGTCTTGAATAAATATCAGATGAAGCTAAATCCCCTTAAATGTTCCTTCGGAGTGGGATCAGGAAAGTTCTTGGGATTTATAGTTAACTCGAGGGGAATTGAAGCCAATCCTGAGAAAATTAAAGCTCTGATCGACATGAAATCGCCAGTAAAGATTAAGGATGTTCAAAGCTTAACCGGAAGAATTTCTGCTCTAAGTAGATTCATTTCAAAGTCAACAGATAAGTGCGTCCCATTTTTTTAATTTACTTAGAGGCAGTAAAAAGTTTGAATGGACAGGGGAGTGCGGACAGACATTTCAAGCACTAAAAACACATATGGCGCAACCACTCATCCTTTCAAATCCGGTCGATAAAGAAACTTTGTTCATCTACCTGGCGATCACGGAATACGCTGCTAGTGTCGTTTTAGTAAGGGAGGAAGAAGGCGTGCAAAAGGTTGTTTACTATGTAAGCAAAAGGCTTATTGGAGAAGAACAGTGGTACCCGCCCATCGAGAAGCTAGCCTATTGCCTAGTTTTGGCCTCCAGGAAGCTGCAGCCTTACTTTCAAGCTCATCCAATTACGGTCATGACCGACCAGCCTCTTCGACAAGTCCTGTAAAAACCAGAGGCTGCAGGTAAATTGTTCAAATGGGCAGTCGAACTTGGGCAGTTTGACATATCTTACTTGCCACGAGCAGCGGTAAAAGGACAAGCCCTGGCGGACTTCATTGTAGAATTCACTGAACTTACGAGTGGTGAGCAGATTGAAGAACCTAGGGAGCCTGAGTGTCAAAGCCATGCCCCCACATGGAAATTATTTACAGACGGTTCTTCTAACAAGTGCCACACTGGGGCAGCGGTGATATTGATAACGCCAGAGGGGCATCGATTTCACTGCGCAATCATATTTGACTTCACTGCTTCTAACAATGAGTCCGAGTATGAAGCACTGCTCGCTGGATTGTGGTTAGCCAGAGACATGAATATAAAAATGCTTGACATCTATAGTGATTCTCAGCTGGTGGTTAATCAGGTCCTGGGAGAATACTAGGTGCGAGGTTTAAAGATGGGTTCCTCTCTCAATAAAACAAAGGATTTATTGGCTTAGTTCGACAGATACAGTCTCCAGCAAGTACCTTGCGATCAGAATTCCAATGTAGACACTTTAGCCAAATTAGCAAGTGCGAAGGATGCCGATACTCTGAATATAGTGCCGGTTGAGCGGCTAACAATGCCAAGCATCCAAGCGGAGGAAACCACTCTAGTGATTCAGAGGGTGGATACGTGGATGGCTCCATATGTAGAGTATCTGATGCAAGGCGCATTACCAACAGACAAAAACAAAGCCAGGACCCTTCAGCGGTAAGCTGCTAGGTATATCCTGGTCGATGGAATCTTGTACCGAAGGGGATATTCAATGCCACTCCTCAGATGTATTACAAAGGAGAAAGCCAAATAATTGATGAAAGAGGTGCACGAAGGTTTTTGTGGAGACCATGCTGGGGGGCAGAGTTTGTCAAAAAAGATACTGAGGCAAGGATATTTCTGGCCCACAATGAATGAAGATTCGATGGAGTTTGTGCGAAAGTGTGACAAATGTCAGAGATACTCCAAAATCCCACTGGCAGCCCCTAATGAGCTTAAACAGATGCAAAGCCCATGGCCATTTGCAGTTTGGGGTATTGACCTAATCAGATCTTTGCCAGCGGGAAAAGGCGGTGTCAAATATGTTGTGGTTGTCGTCAACTATTTCACCAAGTGGGCCGAGACTGAACCGCTTGCAACCATAACAACCAAGAAAGTGTTGGATTTCGTGATAAAAAACATCATTTGTCGCTATGGATTGCCAAGGAAGATCGTCTCGGATAACGGCACCCAGTTTGACAGTGATTTATTCACGAACTTCTACGAGCGACATGGTATTATTAAGAGCTTCTCTTCAGTCGCTCATCCCCAAGAAAATGGACAAGTTGAAGCAGTCAACAAAACGTTGAAGGATACACTGAAGAAAAGACTAGAAGAAGCTAAGGGGGCATGGCCAAAACAATTGCCTGAAGTACTTTGGTCGTACAAAACTTCCCACCGAACAGCAACGGGTCATACTCCGTTCTCAGTGGCTTATGGATATGAAGCTATGGTACCTGTTGAGTTAGATCCGCCTTCACATCGTAGAATAATGTACGATCAAGGTTCGAATAGCCAGCTATTAATGGAATCCCTGGACTTGATCGATGAGAAATGTGAACAAGCCCAACTCTGAGTAGCTGCGTACCAGCAAAAAGTCGCCCGGTATTTCAACTCTAAAGTGCGAGAAAGAAAGTTCAGTGTTGGAGATATTGTACTCAGAAGAGTTTTTCTAAACACCCGTGACCAAGCTGCTGGAGTACTCGGACCTAATTGGGAAGGATCATACCAGATTGAAGAAGTCCTTCACCCAGGCACCTATGAACTTGCTCGCTTAAACGAAGATCTCATTGCTCACTATTAGAATGGAGAACACCTGCATAAGTACTACCAATAAACAATTCTTCTTAAAGAATTGGCTTGTATTAATTTTACTTTTTATAAGTTTTGAAAAAGGGTTGGTCATTTTATGTGACCGATCGCTTATAAGTGTAAGATCTTATTGATCACTCATACAGACATGTTTCGTCCATTTGTTACGAGAAATATAAGGGACTGTGCGCAGCCAATCATTTCTTGCCAATTATTGTATTTATTACAAGTATTTGATCATTACGTGTGTTGTTTTGCTGTATTACAATTTCAATTATTTTGCTCAGAGTAGCATTGTTCAAACAGGTTTTGGTCAAGGCAAGTGACCAAGGACCTAAAGCTCCTCGATGACTTGGGGGGCATATAAGGTACAAGTAAGCAAAGCATATCATTAAAAGGTATGTAAACACATGAGCAAAATAAGTGAAAGCATGCTAGGGTACTTAGAGTATTTTTCAAAAATTTTGTATTTTGTTAAATCAAACCAAAGTGCTATGCTAAGTTCGGTCATGCGAACAGATGTTATAATAAAATGAAAATGCATTATAATATCAAAAACGGATTACTTTACACCGCGAGTAGTACTGCTCGGATGTAATTGTCTGATTAAAAGGAAAATAGCTACCCGCGCAGCAATAAAAAATTAGTATCTTTACATCACGACCAGTAGGTCGTGTAATTAAAATATCAAAAGAAAAAAGGAAAAAGACTAAGGGGCTGGAGGTTCTTGAGGAATGTCCTGGTCAACATCTATGCCGGCTTCGTTGTCTGCACCATCTATCCCTGTTGCCAGAGAGATCTCCGAGGAAGCAGGTACTTTAGCTCTCTCTTCTTCCTCCAGGCGAATGGCACACTGAGCCATTATAGTCCGCCTCAGGCGTTCAGACAGATAGTTGAAGTTAGCGTCCCGGTTGTGCTTCCAGAACTCGTAGAAGCAAAGATGAGTGGCTTCCTTGTACTTCTCCAAGTTCTTGGCTTCACTTCCTCAAGCTCCTTCACGCGCTTTTCCAGCTCCTCCGTCTCCTACCTGCTCGCGATCAAATCAAGCTTAAGCTGTGCAGCTTGTTGGTAGTTGAGTTTGGCACTTTCCCTGAACTTTTATTTGTCTTCGTTGGATTTCTTCAAGCCGTCCCGAACTTCCAACAGCTCCTCGGTCAGAGTGGCTTTTTCCTCAAGTAGTTCCTCTTTATGCTTAAACAGCTCCGTACTCTTCTCAAGCAACTCGCCGTTCTGTTTGGTTAGCTCATTTTTCTTCTCGAGCAACTCGGCATTTTTCTCTTCGAGTGCTTTCTTAGCCTCAGTAAGCCTGATGTCGAAATTTTTGGCCCGGGACACCATCGCCCTAGCACGGCGCCAGCTAGCGGTCATGGTCAGTAATCCCTGTAATTAGATAAAAAAGGATAAAGCGATGGTAGAGAATCAAAAATAAATTATTCAGCATCAGGAGGTAGCTTACGCTAACTATTTCGTTCAGCCCTCGATTGAGTATTTGGTCAGGCTCCATGGAAATGGTTTCGGTAATAGACTATTGACTACGTTTTTATTTGGAGAGCTTGTATATCCTCTCCCTGGCTGAGCTGACCACGATGCTAGACACGAAGCCTTTGGGCTGAGTGCACTGTGTTTGGCTAGAAGGGACCTGAGGAGTAGGCTGCTGGTCGACGAGTGTTGAAGGAGTGGAATGTTGGTCGACCAAAGGAGTTAAGGCTGGCTGCTCAAGTTGTGATGGAGGTGGTGTGTTCTCCTTCGAAAGGACATTGGCTGGAGGGTCCTCGGTTCGAGCCTTCTTTGAGGCAGTTTTACTGCTCTCCCCTTAAGACCTCTGGCTATCCTTCTTCTTGCCAGAAGATGTAGCAGCAACCTTGTAATGCGAACACGTCTTCAGATGACATATCTGCACAAAAGGAAACAACACGAGCAGTGAGACAAGATATTTATACTGGGCTAAACATGAAAGTGAAGAGATTATAAGTAGAGTACCCGCGCTACAACTACTGGTCGCTACATTACTTACTGAACTACTTACTGCTTGGAAGAAATCTGAACTTAAGATTTGAGTATACTTAAAGTTGCTGTCCCCGTCAAAAAAGTGACAGGGAATTGGAAAACTATCTAAGAACGAAAGATCAGTACCATTCTCATCTGAAGATTCGTCGATGGGAGCGGGGGGTTCAGTGGCCTTCTTTTTTCCTTTTCCCTTTGGGGCAGGGGGAGCAGTAGCCCGCGGAGTGCCGGAAGGTTCCTTGATTTTTACTCTAGTGGCCCTCCTCGGAAGAGGCTGTTCCACGGCTGGGTGCTGCTCGGGAACCTCTCTGCCAGTAGCACTCCCTGCTGTTGACTCCCTCACATCCTCATGAGGGGCCAAAAGGCCGACCAACCTAAGGTTAGCCTCTGTGACCAGATGCTTGACGCTTTTCTCCACGTCGGTCATACTGGCCAAGAGTGCGGATCTTAACTCCATGTCTGGAGTGGGGTTTGGTCGCAACCATGGGCTTGAAAGGCACTAAAAATCTAAGAAAATGTAGAGAAAAAATTAGAGAAAGATTAATGATCAATGGTACAAAGGCATTACCTCCTTGAGTGAAGGCCAGGTTGTTCACGACCATGTCAATCGTGAGGAAGTATTCCTGGTAGTACCTCCCCACGTTCAATATGTGGGTGGTATCGGTCAAGAAGGTGCGCCCTGTTTCCTGATGACAAAAATGAAAGAACCCCATACCTTCTTGGTTGGGGTTAGACTTAAGGTCGAACAAGTAATTTACCTCATGGGGTGTTGGTACAGGCCATTTTTTGTGGCTATATAGGATATAGAGTGCTGTGAGCATTCTATACCCGTTGGGGGTTATTTGGAAAATAGCGACCCCGAAGTAGTTGGCCACCCCTTGGAAGAATGGATGAAGAGGCAAGGTAGCCCCTGCCTCAATATGGTATCTCGACCAGGCACTGAAAGCGCCTCCGGACAAGTTCGCCATTGGTCTTGGTTGGGTCGAACTAATGTCACCTCCGGGAGTCCATATTTCCTAATGTAGTTAGCGATCATCCTGATCGTCACCCGGCTTTCAGAGACAACATACCGTTCAACATCTGGTTGAATGGCATTTCAGGGTTGAGCATGAGTTTGGATATTGGGGTAAGGAGTATTTTCTGCTCGACCACTGGTCGAGGGAATTTCAGCCTGAGGAGCAGGCTGATTTGAAGGATTGGGAGTTTCTTTTTCTGGGATATAGTTTTTGCTCGAGCCATATTTTGAATAAGGATAGACGGAGTGTTTGAAGTGGCACATGAAAAGGGAATGTCAGGTATTAGCGATGACGGTTGCTTCTCGTCCTCAAGCAGCTGAGCCAATAATTCATCGTCGATGGGTCTTTCTCCTCCCACGGATCTTACATGAAAACTGCGAACAAAGAAAGGGGGAGATAAGACGTAAAGCTTCAAAGCTTGTGTTGAAAGTTGGAATAACGTTGCTCGCGTATACGACCAGCAGCATTCTAATAGAAACACTAAGTTCTATACGAGCAGTTTGAAAAACAGATTGAAAAGCGGAAGTAAAATTTTTTTAGAAAAAAGCTTTTTCGACTCCGGAGGGGCGGGAAAAACCCAGTTTTTCACCTAGCTTAAAAATCAAATTTTTACGTCGATTTTACGCCCTAGATCTACAATCTCGACTACCAAACTGGCTCTTAACTCATACGGAACAATATTTCACTACCCTATCAATCATCTGTCAACATGCAAACAATCCCCGTACATTTTCAGCCAAGAACATGAAAGGGTTCAGAGATGAAAGCAAGCATAATACAGTTTCGTATGATAACCCAAAAGACAAGAAAGTTCGTGAAACTTACTCAGATAAAGATTGAAGTCCAAAGGTGAAAGCTTTTGAACGTCCACGTGTAGATGTTTGAAAAGTTCTGGGCTCTGGAACACGAGTTCTTCAATGTTCTTCAGAAAGGCAAAAGTATGTAGAATGTGAAAAATGATTCTGAAGGGTCATTTATACTAGCGAGGAGCGGTTACCAAAGTAATCATTAAGAGTAATTTTTCAAGGAGTGGGAAAGCGTGATAGCCGTTGGACACATTCTTGGGAAACTGAAAGGACCTATTTAGACATGATTGGTCACCTTTTTCAAGAAAGCATGGGCGGTTCTAACAGATTTCGTGGGGTATTCGAAGAGTCAATTTCCTTAGTTTACTTATTGTTGGTCGCAATAAGTAAACTTGGGGGGCAAATGTTTACCCAAAAATGGTATTTGATGACGTGGCAAAGATTTCTTACACGTGGATTGACACGTGGCAAAATTGAAGGACAAAGGTGTTGTTCGGCCATCGACCAGGAGCAAATCTCATCATCAGCATTAATTTTTTGATACGACCAGGCTAATCGTGAAGCCTCATTTATTTCCTTCTTAAGTTGTAATCTAATATTAACTTCATTTGAATATTTCTTCATAATTATCCTTGATATGCGATTATTAAGGAAAGATAGGACACGTTAGCATGTGTAACCCTCCTTGAGCCTATAAATAAGCATGAAATAGCTCCAAGAATGGATCTTTGGGGGATTCATTAGCTTTTTTGCTTGATATTGAGAGAGAAAGAGCTATAGGGATTGTTCGTCATTCTATTGTAATCCTTTCAAGGTTTGTGAAACTCAAAGAACCCTAGTTTTTTTATCATGACTTTGAAGTTCAATAATAACAATACACTAAGTGGACGTAGGTTGTTACCAATCTTTGGGGCCGAACCACTATAATTCCTTGGTATTTTTTCCCTTTCCATTAGATTATCTTTTCAAGTGTCATTCCATATTTTGTCGTATGTTAGACTCCGTGTCGTTGGCTAATTCGAGGGTCAACAAGTAGGTATTTCATTAGAAATACTAAAAGGTCCAAAGGTTACATATTCTACTGTCCATCTTATAGCACTAGGATTGTTGAATCAAGAAGTGCAAAATTTCTTGAAAAATAACTTGATTAGTGGGAATGATCAATCAAAGGACTTAAATTATGAGAAATATCATTTAGAACCTTCCACCTTGGGAATAAGATTGATAGTGGTTCAAAACATCTCTCACGTTCAAACAGATGTTGAACAACCACAACAAGTCATTGAAAATCCACAAGTCGATGATGAAGTTCCAATAGATTAAGTTGTTCACGAATTACCTATAGTTGATGAACAACCAGTTGAACCACCTACTCCCTAAGAGCTTGCTTGTGTAGCCTTAAGAAGATCCACTAAAACGACAAAATTGGCAATTCATAGTGACTACAAGACTCTGACTACAATATTGGAGCCAGAAATGATTTAGAAATATTTTCACAAACCATGGATAGTCAAGAATTGAAATTGTGGTATAATGCCATGAATGAATAAATGACTTCTATAAAGAGCAACGAAGTCTGGGATCTTGTTGAGTTGCCTAATAGGGCGAGGATTATTGGGTTAGTGGGTCTTTGAAAAAAGAAAGATTCATTAGGCAACATTGAGAGACATAACGCGAGACTTGTTGCTAAGGTATTCACTCAGAAAGAAGGAATTGATTACACAGCGATCTTTTCTCATGTTTCTAAGATAGATTCCCTTAGAGTAATCATGGCATTAGTTGCTCATTTCAATTTAGAGCTATGGGAAAAGGATGTGAAATTTACTTTCCTAAATGGTGACCTAGAAGAAGAGGTATACATGAAAAAACCAGCAAGATTCTCCCCTAGTGATGGTGAGCACTTGGTATGCAAGCTTAAGAAGTCCATCTATGGATTAAAACAAGCGTTCCGTGAATGGTATTTAAGATTCCATGATGTCCTCTCTTCCTTTGGACTTGAAGAGAATGTCATGGATTAATGAATATACCAGAAGATTAGTAGAGTAAGAGTTGTTTTCTTATTTTATATATGGATGATATTTTTCTTGCAAGCAATGATAGGGGTTTCCTCCATGAGGTGAAAAAGTTCTTCTCAAATAACTTTGAGATGAAGGATATGTGTAACGCCCCAACTCCAGGGACCGCTACAGTGCACATTGCAAACAGTGCTAAACTCGCTAATCGAGTCGTTTAGCCATAAACGTGTAACTAAGCATGATTAGCGGTTTAGGGATTAAAAACTTTGGTTAAGATATAACGTTTCACTAGAACGTCTAATATATACATTGGAATCCCAAAAATATAATTTTAGAGTTTATTACAAGAAAGTGTTTACAACAAGCCGTTCTAAGCGGCAAAACAGGGTTCAGCCCTAGTTCCACTTTCAAACCTCGCCCAAGTATTGGTCGAGCAGCTGTATATGTACACGTCATCACCTAAGCTCTCCAACTCAAGGATGGTCCAGCTTTCATTTGCCTTTACTTGCACCACAAAGCACCCGTGAGCCGAAGCCCAACAAGAAAACTCATATGCTCATAAACAATCATATCATGATATCAAATCATATCTGGCATGCCTAGCAATCATAGCTCTATTCAGCATGCAAAAGAATTCCAACAAATGATGAGGAATCCAGGATAAGAAATCCTGGCCTTCTGACTAGAGGACTATCAAGTCAATCCTAATCAGATGAGTGTCGCAACACTTGAGGTTCCGATGGACCATGCTGAGTGACCAACAAGCGAGTCACTAATTCAAGTGGAAGGGTGGCTGTTGGGTAAGCTTCTAACCTTCAACAGGTTCTGGTAAACCATACTGAGTGACTGACAAGCAAGTCACTAATTCAAATGGAAGGGTGGCTGTTGGGTAAGCCTCTATCCTTCAATAAGTTCTGGTAAACCATGCTGAGTGACCAACAAGCAAGTCACTGGGGCCTCAGTGCCCAAAGCCATGCATATGATGATCAAGATGATCATACAGAGCTCATAGCTCTGATCAGATGAGTGAATATCACTTTGAGGTCCTGGTAAACCATATTGAGTGACTGACAACCAAGTCACTAGGGGCCCAGTGCCCATAGCCGTGTAACAACACCGTTACCTAGGCTTTCCTGCAATGGCTCTTATCAAATGAGTGACTGACAAGCATGTCACTAAGGGGCCAGTACCCATATCCATGTGACCTAATAGTCACGGGGCTCGCTGGCCCTGGCTCTAAATGATTAGCCTTTGGCTAGATAAACGCTTGTTTATATTCATCGAACTTGAGGTCGGTCCTGCATTAATGCTCTTTGAGTCATTCAATGCAGAGGGTCGATTAGGTCTAATCGACATAGCTTGCACTAAACACACTAGGGTTGTCATGACTAGTGAGTTAGCACAATGTGACCAGTGCCCAGTACCACTGCCGAACCTGACTAGTGAGTCACAGCTTCACAGTTGATACTAACACCTTTGCCAAATCTGACTAATTAGTCAGTACCATGCACAAGTAAGCAATGCTATCAATGTGTATCATATGCCAATTATCCAAAGTAGGGCATTCAGCATGCTTACCTAACAGTTGCCAACAAAACCATGATTGTGCACAAACACAGAGACTTAAGCTCTGACCAATCCCATATTCATCATTCATGGCATGCCCTAACCACATGGTTCTCGTGCATCACATGCATCACACTTAATCATCCAGCATGCCTCAATAACAATCATATACAAATGGGCAAGATTACCAAGCATTCATTATGCTATCAATGTTTACATTTAAACATCCAACATACATCAATCATAGCCATGCATGTCACACATGGGGTGCAGTTTTCTTACCTTGGGTTCGAGCAAGAATTAGTAAAATAACGACCCTTGAGAACGATCAATCCTTTGGTCCTTTAGTGGTCACCTAGTCATAACCAAATATGGAATCCCATCAATAAAATAAATCATAAAAAGGTTTACAATCTAAAACCTCACTCCTGGGATCCATCCCACACTCTCGGGGCTCTCAATCTACCCAAACGGGGTAAAGGAACCAACCCCCGAGCCTTAAAAGTCCTCCCGAGCCCTAAAATATGCTTGCTGGAAAGTGCACTAGCGTTGGGGCGCTGCCTAATGGCGCTGGGGCGCTGCCCCAAAGTCAGAGAGCTCCAGAAACAGCTCTGCCTAGCGCTGGGGCGCCATCAGCAGACCAGAAACTTTTCTGGTCTTCTCCCCTGCGATTTCCCTTGAAAAAAAAACCTCCAAATCAATCCCAAACATCATCAAAACATCAAACTCAACCCCCAAACCTCATCTACACCACACCCTCAACAAAACCCAAGCAACCACACTCAAGAACTTCAATTAATTCTCATAACTAACATCTCAAATTCCCAACTGAAAACTAACTTGAAAAACAGAGTAAAGCTTAAGTTCTTGGATGAAACCTTACCTCAAGTTGGATTTGAGTCCTCTTCAATGTTTGAACTAAGTTCCTAAGCTCCCACCTTTGATCTCCTAGCTTGGTTCTTCAAGTTGGCTTCAAAAATTCCAAAGGATGGAAGAGGAGAAATGGTGTACGGGAAAGAGAAATGGACTGAAGATGAGGATGCTCTGTTTTAAAATTTTCCACAGCCTTCTAAACTAAATGAGCTGATATATATCTTAGGGGTGAAATGACCATTTTGCCCCTAGGTCAAATAAAGCTTCTAAACACTCCCAAGGGTAAAACCATCCTTTCCCGCCTATCTCGTTAATTATAATTAACACCCTCCATTTCCCGTTATTCTCAAAATTATCAAATACCAATAAATCATATCCCATTACCCTTTTATTCTCGGTAATGTTCTAATCATCAAAATGACCCCGAGACTCACCCCGAGCCTCGAACTTAATCCCGTTATGACCAGACCGAAAACTTGCATTCCCATGATCGTCTCATGTCGAATGGCTCGAACCAATCCACATATGATGTGGTAAAATTATAATTCACCCATATGCATAAAATTACTCAATCACGCCCCCAACCGCCAAATTACCAAAATGCCCTTGCAATTAAAATATGAGCCCATATGCATGCATTCACCATCATATAATAATATAATTCACATAAACATGCATATAATCATTAAATACCATAATAAATCAATTATGGCCCTCCCAGCCTCCTAATCAAGGTCCTAAACCATATTAGGAAATTTGGGGCATTACAATATGGGTGATGCATCTTATGTCATTGGCATTAAGATCTATCGAGACAGATATCGCCTTTTAGGTTTATCTCAGGAAGCCTACATCAACAAAGTTTTACAGAGATTTTAGATGAAAGATTATTCACCAAGTGTTTCTCCTTTTATTAAGGGTGATAAATTAAATTTGATCCATTATTCAGATAGTGATCTTAAAAGGGAAGAAATGAAAAAACGTTCCTTATGTCAGATGCTAAGCTCAAAACATGACATTGCATTTGCTGATAGATTGATGGGATGATATTAGAATAACTTAGGTATAGACCACTTAAGAGCTACATATAAAGTGATGAGGTATCTTTATGATACCATGGATTACATGCAATTTTAGACGAACTAACAATGTGGAAATAGTTAATTAACATAATTTCATTATGTTTTATATTTACTGGTAGAGTTGTGTCATGGAAAACCCTAATTGCTACTTCCACTTTAGAAGTCGTATTCATTACTGTTTTGAGGATACATTGTATGGTGTATAATTTTAGAGTTCCAGGTCTTAGAAATTTAGAATATATTTCTAAAGCCATTAGGAAAAAAACTTGCAACAAATTCAGCTGCAGTATTTATGGCGTGAAAAATAACAATAATTGTAGTCGAAGCTAGCTTATCGACATTAAGTATTTAGCCATAAAGGAGCGTGTTAAAGAAAATGAAAGTGGTCACTAAGCACGCAAGCACTGAAATGAATGATCGCAAATCCCTTGACTAAAGACATGCCACTACATAAATTCAAGGATCATAAAGTGAATATATGGGATTTTGTTTCCCTTATGTAATTTTTCATTAAAATTATTAATGAAACTCTTATTTAGATATTTTCTCATATTCATGTGCATCTTAATTTCAATTGACAAAATTTATCTTCATTGGACCTGAATAAAAATAAGGTTTATTCATTAAGTTGTATTGCCACATAAAGTTTATTGTTGAGTAATAAATGCATTGTAATACATGGAAGATAATACTTGTCATAAAAAGAGGACCTATCACTATGATTCATGTGTTTGTTGCCTAACAAGGATAATCATTGGGCTTAAGTGGTACTTTAGTTTAAATGCAGATCAAGTGGGAGAATGTTATAATATATTATTATATTAATTAGATTTACCAAAAACCATTAATTCTAATTGAAATTGATTAAAGTCAATATTTGGATTAATTGACAAATATTCTCAATATGGTCAGCGTTTAAGGTAGTTACTCAATATTGAGTTACCCAATATTTCATATCCTATTGAATTTCAAATATTATGACATTAATTGTGGCAGAGATCTTGATGGAAGGTCTCACCTATATAAATATAGGGTTCTGGTCCCCAAACTCAACGCTTATTCTAATACTTCGTCTAAAGAGATAGTGAGAGCTTGGAAGTCCATTACTCTCTCTAATTCTCTTTTGTTTTTCTTTTGCAGATCTAAAGACTTTATATCGAGGTTATCAAATCAATGGTTGAAGGTATATTTAATCGATCTTCTTTATTTTTGTAACAATCCTATACAAGTTTATTTTGCACATTAGGATTGCCAATGCATCTAGATTTATATTAATCTTACAACTTTTATTTTTTTATTAATTAATTCTCCAATTAGATGCATAAAGGATATGTATATTTATATAATTATAGGGAAATGGTAGTAATTGCTACGTATATATTATATTACAAGAAGTGTTATGCGTTCCGCTTGAAGCTTCAACACAATCCAAATTGCAATTTGTGGTAGGTCCACCTTTCAAGCTTCCACCACATGGCACATTATTAAAAGAAAATCTCGTATCTCGATTTTAAAGTAAAGGGAAGGAAACATGTCACGACCCGAGCCCTAGGCTGTGGCAGATTTATAATATCCATAACTTCAGTGGTCAAAGGTCAAACTTTGACCCTTGGTGGAAAGTAGTCTTTATAAATGATCCTTTAGTTTATACTAGATAGTACTATAATTATAAGTCAAAAAAATGGAATAACTCATATAATTATATATAAAAATATTAGTGATAAAAGCATGATCATTTATCATTATACATAGAACAATAATATCCCCACAGTTATGAAGTCACCAAATAGATAAATTTAATAAGTCATAAAACACTCAAAATAATACTTATCATCTACTATTCCTCATTCCTAACTATTACATAGCTAATTTAGATATACAGACCATTAGGTTCTAAATTAAATACATATATAATGTTCAAAAGATAGGACTATGGCACAAAATACATTGGCTTCATCAATAATTCACCTTATCCACATTCGCGTCACTAGGCTCCTGGAATGGGAGAGATATAGGGGTGAGCTTATAAAGCCCAGTAGGAAAGTAACTAATATCATAGGACCCAAAAAGTTAAATAAAACCCCTCCATGGTTAGCTTTGAAAACAAAACATATATCATCATGTATAAACCAAAATAGAGAGAAACCACAAGTAATCATAAGAGCATTGCTACAAGTGCACATCACACCGTCCACTAGATCCCTAGTTCCCGTTACCCACCATAGAAAAACCAACATCCTAAACCGAGTAGCCGGACCTGATAACCACCACAAGGGGAGGCTCAGAACACTTCCTATATACAAATGCTAGGTCTTTACACCTACAAGTGAGTAGACACCTGATCTACCTATGATGACACAGAGACTAGGTCGTGAAACAACAACATGCACAAATCATGATCACTATGGCTCTCATCAGTATAACCAAATGCAGGTACACATGAAAAGAAAGAAACATATTCCCTTTATATTTTAGAAATTTGGGCAGCATAACACCTGCATTTGAATAAAACCCTAAAATCATAACTTGCATAAATAAATGAACAAAAATATATTTGGCACTCAGTGCCCTCAGAACAGAACAGAAAACATGCAAATTAAGTTTTCAATTTTCAAACATTTTATAAATATCAAAATTGGAATATGTTTAATGCAATTCAATACGAGTAAAATAAGTTCCATAGTCAAGTTGAGTCCCTACCTCCTTAGAATTTTCAATCCGAGCCCAAAGTGACACTCCAAGCTTAACGATGATCCTAGAGTGATTTAGTCCGATTTTTATATCATATTTTTCCTACATGCATCAAATGAGCAAACGATTATCATCATTTCATTCCTTATTCAAAATCGTGTCCAACGACATATAATATGACCATATTTAAAATTTCAAGTTCTTGAACCTCACCCAAGCGGTGCACAACAATAGTTGGTGGCGGCAATGAGCGGTGTACCAGAAACGTCAACGAATATATGCAATGCATATATCAAAATGATCCTCTCGATGAGTACAACACGGAAGTACAACTTCTTTGCCCAAATGACCTCCGATGTCGCCGGAAAATGCTTCCAAAGAGGTGGAGATACCCAAAATCTTGCAGGAGAAAAATGGCGACTTGACCGGAATGAATTAGTGGGAGATGTTCCTCTCACGATGTTGATTCCAACGGTGCCACCCACTCGCCAAATGGTAGTCAGAGTTCGCCGGAAAGTCACCTAAAATTTTTTACGGCAAAACTTCGGAGTGGCCGTACGGGATGCGCTCTTGCTCTGATGGTCACCAAACTTTGGGATTGCTGTGGTCGCTAGTCGGGGAAGCTACAGCACCGACGAGTGTTGAAAGTGGTGGCCGGTGGTGGTTGGGTTTGGTGCCCTTGTCATGGCTTGCCGAGAGAAAAGCAAGGAAGAAGAAGAAGAAAGAAGAAAAGTCGGGGAGGGAGAAGAAAAAGGGAAAAAAATCTGAATATTAATAAAAAAATAAATGGGTCCCACCACTTACATTTATAATTTATTTATTATTTTTTTTTTACTTTTCAACCTGAGAAGCCCTCAGGTTTCACATTCCTCCCTCCTTAAAGAAATTTCGTCCCGAAATTTTCATAGTACAACCTCAAGCAGAAAATTAAACAAATGATGATACTTCTCATACATCTCCGACTCTAACTCCCAAGTAGCTTTGTCTTCTCTATGGTTTCGCCATAAGACCTTGACTACGGGAATCTCTCTATTCCTCAGCACCTTTAACTCTCTCGCCAAGATTCTAATAGGTTATATTCTTCACATGTCACGTCCTCTTGAAGAGGGGTAGCCTCATACTCAATAATGTGCGATGGGTCTGGAGTATACTTCCTCAACATCGACACATGGAACACATTGTGAACATACCCTAACCGTGCTGGTAAGTTCAATTGATAAGCAACCTCCCCAACCCTCTCGATAACCTCGAAAGGTCCAATATGCCTTGGGGCTATCTTACCCTTCACTCTGAATCTCATCACACCACAAATGGGAGTAACTTTCAAGAAGACGTAGTCACCAACCTCAAACTCAACTTCTCGTCGGTGGAGATCGGCATAACTCTTCTAACGACTTTGAACAACCTTAAGTCTCTCTTAGATGTCTTTGATCTTCTCAGTGGGACTAGCAATAATTTGGGGTCTAATTGCGACATGTTAATCTGGTTTCTCCCAACACAAGGGTGATATGCATGGTCTCCCATATAAGGCCTCATGAGGAGCCATGCCTATACTGGCCTGGTAGCTATTATTATAAGTGAATTCCACCAATGACAAGTGTTCTCCCACTTACCTCCAAAATCCAAAATACAAGAACGAATCATGTCCTCAAAGGTTTGGATGGTCCTCTTAGACTGTCCATCTGTCTGAGGGTAGTGAGCGGTGCTCAAGTTAATTTCAGTTCCTAAAGCTTTTTGTAATGCTCGCCAAAACCTTGATGTAAATCAAGGATCTCTATCAGAAACAATGCTGTAAGGCAACCCATGCAGTTGAAGTATATTACCCACATAAAGTTGTGCTAGTTTAGAAACCTTATAATCCTTCCTAATTGGAATGAAATGAGCAGATTTGGTCAAACAATCGACAATCACCCGGACAGTGTCATGCTTTAATGGTGTTAATGCTAATCTTGCCACAAAGTCCATCATGATTTTATCCCACTTCCATCTTGGTATAGGTAAAGTTTGAAGCAACCCTGAAGGTCTCTCGTGCTCATCCTTAACCTGTTGACAAACCATGCACTTAGCTACAAAGCTAGCCATATCTCTCTTCATACTTTCCCACCAGAATTGTCTTTTCAAGTTTTGGTACATCTTTGTACTTCCAGGATGTACAGTAAATTTAGACCTATGAGCCTCGATCATAACATACGCTAAGATCAAGGATATTTGCAACGACCAATCTTCCCTTATGTTATAAGAATCCATCGCCATTTACTGTCCATCCATCTAACTGATCACCGTTTCAGATTCGATTCTAGATAAATCTCACTTTCTCATATTGCCATTGCCATTGCTTAACTTGCTGAAGTAGCACTGGTGTAACCACTACGTTTGAAACACAAACAATCGCTTTTCCTTCATAGTACTCTAATTCATAATCACCCACCATGGCCGTTCTCTTCCAATCCTCAAGAGCCAAACAAGCCAAAGTGCCATGAGGTTTTATACTTAATGCATCCGCGACCACATTTGCTTTTCTAGGATGATATTGCAAAGTGAAATCATAATCTTCCATGTACTTGACCCATCTTCTTTGCCTCAAAGTCAAGTCTCTTTGAGTAAAGAGATACTTTAAACTCTTATGATCATAATATAATTCAAACTTTGCCCCATATAAGTAACATCTCCAAATTTTCAAGGCAAAAATCACTGTTGCAAGTTCCAAGTTTTGTGTAGGGTAGTTCTTCTCATGTAGCTTCAATTGGAATTATATTGAATTAAAAAATTTACACTTTTTTCTACAAACCGGTATCATTATACATTCTACAATACAATAGAGAAAATATGATGATAAGTGAAGTAATTTTTGCTTCGAAAAAAGGATAAATATGTACAGTGATTAATTATATAATATGTTTAGATTTTAAAAAAAAAACTTTCTAATATCAGACCATGACGTTAATTCTTCTCTTCCACGAAAAGAAATCAAATCCCCCTACTGGTATCTTTTGTAACTTTACTGCTTGGATCTATTTCTAATGTGTATACAAAAATATATATATTTTTAAAAAAGCCAAGCTTGTGTACATTTATAAGGGAAGAAATTTATACAAATATTTTTTTCTTTTTTTTTTCCTGAAGATCAGTGCCCCATCAAACACAGGGAACCCGACGATAGATTAGTAAACGAAAAGTGGTACTAAAACAACAATCAAGCTAGCTAGATTAGTACAATCCGAACATAGAAACACTTAAGAAAACAGAGATTATGAGAAGCAGCAAACTAATAACACACAAAGCAACTACTAGACTACTCACTTGCAAGACCCACGAAGAGATAGGAAATATTCGTGATGCCTCGTTATTATTGACGCACACCCTCTTTCCTCAAGCACAACAGCCCGTTGACTCCACACTCATCCTCGTGCGGCCTCCTCCCTCACGACTTTACTACCCGACCAACGAAGGCCTCCTCCCCCATGACCCCAACTGGCAAAGGCCTACGGTGGTCGGTGGCTGGACCTGAACGTTTCCCAATAAAAACTATGGAGTCTTTCCTTTCGAAATTGTGGAAACTAGTTTTAGTTTTGGGCATTTTTTTTCAATAGAAAAAAAAAATTATTCTGTTAATTTTCACAAAGAAAGAAATAAGATGCAAAAAATTTCACATGGGCCCACGTAATAGTAGATTTTTATTTTAAAATAAACTAGTATTTTTTATTGTTATAAATTAGTAGGACCCACCGAAAATAATAGCCACCTAAGCTCGTGATTTTTTTCAATCGGGATTAATAGCATTTTTCATGGGAAATTTGATATAATATGCTAAAAAATTAAACAAGGTAACAAAAAATAAACATAGGAAAGTTATCCTACTTTTTCAATTTCTTCCCCAAATTACCCCTCACTTTTCAACTTCCCCCCATTTTCTCTAACTCCCTTCTCTCTCCTCCTTCTCGCCATCTCTCTATTCTACTCTTAGTTATAGTTGTGCATGGAACCCAGCCACCGAGCCGAACCCACCCACCCAGTCGAACCCAGCCATCAAGCCGAACCCAGCCACCCAGTCGAACCCAGCCACCCCGCAACGCCACACCGAACCCAGCCACCCCGCAACCCACACGAACACACCGAATCAAGCAACGAACCCACACGAACCCAGTGACCCACGCGGACCAAGGAACCTAGTGACCCACACCGAACCTACACGAACCCAGTGACCCACGCGGACCAAGGAACCCAGTGACCCACGCGGACCAAGGAACCCAGTGACCCACACGGAACCCAGCGACGAACCCACACGAACCCAGTGACCCACGCGGACCAAGGAACGAAAGGCCAGACCTCCGAGAACCGCACCAGTCTCCGATCACCGCCGCCACCACCATTTGAACCCACGGGAACCAAGGTTTGTTTTTTATATTTTTCTTTTAATTTCACTTTTTAATTTGAACCAAATTGGTGTATTTGAGGTTAGTTTGTTTTTTTAGAACTGAATTCTGTGATTAATGTTTAGATTTCTAATATTTTGTGTTTGGGGAAGAATCTTGGTATCGGGACATTGCTTTTTCTTTGGTTTCTTATAAATTTACGATATTAAGCAATGTTGTGCGATTTTGTGCGACTTATCATGACAAGTATGGTTGCTTGGCATTGTTTGTGTTTGCTTTGCGATTTTTGAACGACATTTGGGCGATATTGTGCGATTATTTAGGGAAAATAATGATAGTTTATGGCATTTGTGTTGTTTTGCGATATTGAGCGATATTGAGCTATTTGAGCGACAGTCAAGGTACTCATAGTTTTAGCGATCTGTGTGCGATGTTTGTGCGATTATATTGGATAGGTTTTGTGATTTTAATTTAAAAACCTTATACATTTTTTCTGTGATTCATTGCGATGTTTGTGCGATTCATAATTGTAGTTTTGCGAGTTTTTGCGAGTTCTTTTGCGACATTTGTGCGATTAATAATAATTCCTATTTTTAAAAATGCAGATGGCTCCAGAGTTCGTTCTCCCATTGTCCGAGCATTTTCTAGGGCGTATCAACCATAGAGGGAATGGGTACTTCATTGCTATAAAGGATAAGTTCGAAGCCTTTAAGTTGACTGATAAGGTGAAGGAAAGTCCCTTCGGATCTTTTTGGAATGCCAGTGTTCTTCAATTCTCCGGGGTGATTGTGCATCAACTGTTATTGAGGAAAAAGAAAGTCAGTGAAGTTAAAAACGATGAAGTGTGGTTTTACGTGGGTAAAACGGAAGCCAGATTTGGGAGGTCTAAGTTCGGTTTGATCACAGGCCTAAAGATGAGCGGTGGCCCCAAGACAGCAGAATTGAATACACAATGTGATTCTGATCGGATACTACGGGACTATTTCAACAATGCGAAAAGGGTGGCCTTCAAAACCCTTTTGGCTAGCTTTTGAGGCATGTGATGTTGAAGATGATGTTTACAAGCTGGGTTTATGTGCTTTTGTTGAAGGCGTTTTGTTGGCATGGTCCGAGGGTGTGTATATTTGGACTAATATGCTGAAGTTAGTTGAAAATGTAGATAACTTCTTCGAGTATCCTTGGGGCCTCCTTTCTTATCAGAAGCTGTTGTCTTCCACAGCTAAAAATATGCAACAACTACGGCAAAACTACCTGGATAAGTTGTCGAGCAAGAAAGATAAGAAGAAGAAGAAATCCAAGAAGGAGAAAAAAGTTACTCAACTAGAAGCGAAGTACAATGTGTACGGATATGCACCGGCCTTACAATATTGGGCGTTTGAGGTCATGCTAGATGTGGGGAAGAAGTATGGGCAGTGCAAAGGGAGCAGATTCCCTAGAATGTTGAACTGGAGCACCCCCGTTACTGTTACGAAACACGATGTGAAGCAAACTGATGTGGCACTGCTGTTTGAGAAAATGGTATGTAAATCTTTCTCTATTTCTCATTGTTGTTCTGATATATTTTGCTTTCAGTATTATTTGCGATATATGTGCGAGTTTTATGCGACATTTGTGCGATAACATTTTTCTTTATGCGATTTACATTATCTGTTTTGCGACATATTTGCGACATTATGCAATTTTTTTATTTTGTGATTTATATTTGATTTTGCGACATTGTGCGATGTTTATTCGATTATGTACGATATGTTCTCGATTTCTTTTAAAAAAAATTAGCGACATAATTGTGATTTCTTGCGACACAAATGCGATTTTTATTACTTTGTTGATATTATAATTTTGCGACATTATGCGATGTTTCTTCGAGTTTCTGCGATATTGATTGTTTTCTAATTTTTTGGTTATGCAGATGGTTGTTCTTCAAATCTTGTACCCTCGGAATTGGGAGGTTGAATACTGGAAGTCCAATTGTGAGGGTGAAGTCCCCACGGTGGATATGGGCTCAGATGAGATGGAAGAAATAGAAGCTGGAACACAAGATTCCACTCAATTCGAGACCCAAGCAAAACGGGTGGCGGAATATGTTCAAACTGCGAAAATCATTCCACTATCACCACCGAAAGAACAAACAGAGCCGTCCACATCAGGCACTGTGCCTCCAACCTTAACTCCTGCAGCCAATGACACCGACTACCTTGGGTTGGTGAAGAGATTGGAGAAGGTCGAAGCCCAACAAATAGCAATTCTAGCTGCACAGAATGAGATGAAGACTACGTTTGAGAGTAGTCAGGCTGAGATGAAGAAGCTTATCATGGATCAACTTGCGACCATGATAAGTTTGTTACAGAAGCAACCATCACAGCCAGCAAAGGATGAACGTCGTCAGTATAATTCTGGTTCTGAAGACGACGTGTACCCTGAAGATTGGGAACCCAACTTATGTCCATCGGAGATATGCAGTCTCAGGATGTGCAACAGTTGGATGGGCCACCAGCTGGAGTGGAATTTGTGAGGAGGGCAAAACAGAAGCTAGTGTATTTGAAGGACTACACTGCGGGGAAGAAGAAACAATGAACTGGTCCAGTTGAGGTTGATACTTTGAGGCCAGTAGACCCACGACTCTACAAATTTTTCAAAAGGTGGATTACTTACTCGAGGGACAACCGCCGTCCTAGAGAAGTGCACACTGGCATTGCCGATCGGAGTTGGTTTGTGAAGTTGGTGGTGGAGCACGAATGGATCGACGATGCTGTAAGTACTTGTTTCTTAACTGTTTAATTTAACTATTTTCTCATTTTGAACAATACATCATTTTATTTGCGATATTTAGTGATGTATAAGTTGATTGTTTGTTTAAATCGCAATTAAATCGCTTTAAGTCACTCATAAAATCGCGAAAATGGTACATTGGGATATGCGCGACGTTTTGCGATGTCTGTGCGACATAAAGCAATTTAATTACAGAAATTGTGTTTTATGCGACCTATATGCGACATGTTTGCGATATTAGCCTAGAAAATTTGTGTTTTGCAACTTATTTGCGACATTTGTGCGACTCTTTTGCGATACGATTCTAACCATTTTTATTTCAAATGCAGCAAATTGATGCCATATTCCACTTGTTGAGAAGAAGGAGGAAGCTCTTCCTTGAGGTGTACACTACGAATTGTGTGGTTCTGGACACATTTGCTCCACAAATATTTTCAATGTACTGGAATTGTCATGATGGTGACAGAAGCACATTTACCTGGGATGAGTCAGTTATTCATTATGTGAGGGGGATGGAGCATCGGTACTTGCCTTGTTGGGAGAACCAGGAGTACATCTACTTCACATTGAACCTTCCTGCTGAGAAGCATTGGGTGGCTGTTGAGGTAGATATTGAGAATTGGCATATTGTTGTATATGACTGTGATATCGGCGCCACGACTGAGGACAATATGAAGTCATTTTTGAAGCCTTATACCGAGATATTTGCATCCTTATTGCGGGCTTCTGGTTATTTTAAGACCAACAGTTATGTATTTCCGGTTGAAACAGGTGATCTCAACCAGCTCCCACCAATGCATTATAAACGAGCTACTCCGGAAGTTGTACCGCAAGTGGAAAGCAGGTAAATGTCTCTTTTTGTATTTATTTTATTTTGTACTCCATTACGAATTACTTTACTAAATTGTTACTAATAATTACCAATATCTTTTTATTTGCAGTGGCGATTGTGGAATGTATGCCATTGAATATGTGGAGCACCGAATGTTGGATCGGTCGTTTGAGAAAGTTAACGATGATAACATGCTCACCTTTAGACATAGGTTGTGTGTTGACTTATTTTACCATAATCTATAATATTTACGACACTATTATATTTTGTCAGATTAGTAAAATATGTTAGAAATCGTCTTTAATCGCTAATTTCGCTTTGAAAATCGCACATTGTCGCACAATTACATTGTCTGAAATCGCATTTATCGCACAAAAATCGCATACAAATCGCATAATTAATCTCCATAGTTTCTGGTGTAAATGTAAAAAAATCGCAAATATATCGCAAAAGAATCGCATAAAAATCACATAATTAATCTTCATAGATTCCTGGCGTGCAATAACTGAGCATCGGAAATATATCGCACAAAATCGCATACTAATCGCGTAATTAAACTTCATAGATTTCTGGTGTACATTAACTAAGCATCGCGAAAATATCGCTAATAATCGCAAATCATCGCTTTAAACGAAACAAGGATCTTGTAAATATTTATGTTCTAAATTGCCCAAAAATCGCGAACAAATCGCAAGAACTCTCACAAACATATCGCAGAAATATCGTTTGCTATCGCAAATAATCACGTATAATCGCAAAAACATCGCCAGATATTGCAAAATTGGAAAAAAAATCTACTTTGACCCTATTAAAAATTCTACATGGTTCACACATTCCTGTATAAAAAAAAAGGTTAAAAAACTGTAACAACAACCAGGAATACAACACAAAAATCCAGTCAAAAAATAAGTGCATTACAACTAATATAGATAAGTATACTAATAGAGAAAAGCTTCAAACTCGAGCTTTGCATGTAGCTCTGTTGTGCCCCGAACCACCGCAGTTAGTACAATGGCGAGGTTCCACAACCACTTGACCATTAGATGGGCGACGCTTCGTCGGTCTTCTACCTGCATTGCTCTTCCTAGGCCGACCCACCGGTTTTTATCCACTGGTACCCCGACTCTCATGTTCTTGATGTGTTCCGGTAGTACCCAATCATCCTCCTCGCCGACAACATTAATTGTTGCATCATAGGTCTTCTTCCACGTGTCTTTTGTGTAGTATGGGGAGCTAAGTGCGTACAGGCTAGCATTCTGACTAATTACTGCGGCACATGCATGAGGACAAGGGATTTTTAGCAATTGGAACATTCCGCATGTGCATGTTCTCTCGACTAAGTCCACATCACCACCTATCTGACCTTCAGGACTCGTACCAACATTAAATAATTGAGCACCATTACGATAGACACTCCTGAACCTACCATCTTCATGTTGTGCTTTTAAATCCTTCTCAAAAGTAGTTGCCAAAGGGGTAGTGCACTTACTTGCATTTTCGAGATGATCAACAAACCAATTTTGTAGTGTGAACCTGGTGAATTCAACCAAAGTAGTTATTGGATATTTCCTGAATTCTTCTGTCACGTTGTTGAAGCTTTCAGCGGCGTTGCTTGTCATTATGTTGTACCGATCGCCTGGACAATAAGGACGAGCCCACTTTTCAAGCCCTATTTGCTCGACGTATGTAGCAATGGGAGGATCCATCCGTTTGAGCACCTCAAAATGTCTATCACATTCAGTCTTCGACCATGCGTAGGCTGCCAGCCATATTTGCGTGTTACATACATCAGTCTTGAACTTGTGCGCGACATTCATAGTAATATGTTTAAAGCAAAAACATTTGCATGCTACGGGGAAAACGACCTCGAAAGCATGTTCAATGCTCTGATGCCTATCCGATACGAACACAAGGTTTTCAACCTCCCCAATGGCTTCCCTTAACTTCTGCAAGAAATACTTCCAAGAGTCGTGGTTCTCACTGTCGACAATTGCAAAGGCCATCAGAAACAATTGGTTGTTTGCACTGTATGCAACAGCAAGTAACATTGTGCCCCCATACTTTGTCTTCAAGAATGTTCCGTCAATACTAATCACAGGATGACAAAACTTAAATCCCCTCCTACAAGCATCCAGTGACCAAAAATAGTACTTGAACCGGTCGTCCTCTCTCACAATGTCAGTAATAGTACCCGAATTCTTCTGTTCCAGCATGTACAAGTAACCATATAACTTTGTATAAGATTCTGCTGGCGTACCACTCACATACGTAAGTGCCTTCTCTCTGCACCTCCAAGCCTTCTCATAACTAATCTTGATGCCATATTCCTTAAACATATCCCTCTGTATGTCTTTTTCCATGTACTTAGTTCCATCTGATGTGTACTTTTCCTTAATAATGTGGCCAATAACCCACAGTGCTGCTTGACGGTGATCAGAATTTCTAGAATCCAAGTTACATGTGTGTTCGTTGTGGAACACAGTAACCTCGAACATGTCACAACGTGCCTTCTTCCTCCCCCTTAATCTCCATTTACAATTTTGATCCTTGCAAGTAACATACAGCACATCAGTGCCAGACTTCCTCACCATCCACTCAAAATTCTTTTTCAGTGCATACCTTCCCACTACATTCTTAAATTCTTCCTTGTTTGTGTACAACTTGCCAAGATGTATCTCCCCTGAAGGCGTACCACTAAGAGATGTCGTATAGACATGATTTTCCTCTATGTCTTCCCTATTTTACATAAGAGGTTTGAATTTGGTACAAACTTCAAATTCAGAAGCAGGAGTACTAATGGAAGGACCTGGCCGACTGCTACTAGTTCCTAGTGTTTGGTGATTCTCACTACAGGGGGGTCTTCTTTGTCGCTCTGCTTGGTTGCTTGGAGTTAGTTCCAACCTCAAGGGAGGTACCTATACAGCTCCATCAACTTCCAACTCCACATCATCATCCTCATCCAAATCTACCACAGGATCATCGTTGTAATAGGGACCATCGAACTCATCTAAATGATCAAATGCGATATCGGCTCTGTGGTCATCTATATTAATAGGTAGTTGCTCATTCAAACCAACCCCCTGATCAGTTTCTGGGACAAAGGTCCCAACCACACTTCGAGGGGTTACACTTCAAGTAGGCTCCAAATTCACATTCTTCTTCACCTTAGTCACAAATAGTGGCAGCAAGTTGTCCACACTCATCTTTGCTTTCATGCTCAAAAACACTCGTAGTTGACTATCTTTCACTAAAACCTCCGGCGGAAACTTGGTGCCTTTCATGTACATGTAACAGACTTCTAATTTCAGTTCATACACCAAAGGATCCACATCCAACTCTTCATACAAAACTTCACTCAACTTTTCCAGAGTAGTGTCAATGTCAAACATCAACGTCTTACTTGTTGGGGAATTGAATACCCAGTTGAAACCCTCGACAGTCCAAACACCATCATACAATACAGGCACTAATACAGTTGAATCTGTCACAAACAAAAAAATTTAAAATTAGAAAAAAGTACAAATAAAGTCGTACAAATTTAAAATCGCACACATATCGTTCAATATCGCAAAAACATCGCACAAAGTCGCACAACTATCGCAAGAAATTTTGGACAAAATTAATACAGACAAAATCGCAATGATATCGCATAGGCATCGCACAAGTATCGTACACAGATAAAGTCGCCCACAATCGGAATGGCATCGTTCAAATGTCGCAGAGTTTCAACCCTAACCTCTGACTTTGGTAGAAATCGCACAAAATCGCAATTTATCGTTCAAAAATCGCAAAAAAACGAAAAACCCAGAAAAAAAACGCAGAAAATGGAGCATAGTCTACTTTCATTTCAGAACACAAAATGGACAAAATACAACCAACAATGTACAGATCCATACAACTTACACTAAATATAACAAAAGCCAACAATATTTTGCATAAAAAAACACTTACCCATTGCTTTTGGGTGAGAAAAATGAATGTGGAGGTCGGTTGAGTGTGTGGGAGGTCCGGCTGAGGTGGTGGTGGGTGGAGGTCCGGCTGACTGCAAGCCGTGGTGGTTTTTTTTGGTCTGAGAGAGAGAGAGAGCGAGAGATGGTGAGAAGGAGGAGAGAGAAGGGAGTTAGAGAAAATGGGGGGAAGTTGAAAAGTGAGGGGTAATTTGGGGAAGAAATTGAAAAAATAAGATAACTTTCCTATGTTTATTTTTTGGGTTTAATTTTTTAGCATATGATATCAAATTTCCCTCTTTCATTATCTTACTGTAGTAACAATTCAAAGTTATAAAAAAATGTGATTATTACAATTAAGTCATGCGACAATACTAACTGTTATTATAAGGTAATTATTTATTAACTATTTAATGGCCGGATAAAACGATATTCTTGAAAACATTAAAAATATTCTTATTTTTAAAATTCAATAATCGAGCGATCAATAAATATTATTTTGCTAAAAAGACACTTTATTTATTTTTACTTTGTTTTACATTGTAAATTAAGGTATTATATTCTCATTATTTGTAGTTATTGAAAAAGACACTAAATGTTGAATTGTGTTTAGCTAGCTAGCACTAAAATTTAAGCTCAGATTTATTATTATTAAAAAAAATAATAATATATGAGGTGATGATTTTATTATTTTCAAAATTCTAATAATTAAAACCTAGCCCAGCCCGCCTTCCCTATTAACTCGCTTATTTACATTCATAGTCGTCCTACGTAGTGTTACATCCACGAGGGCCGGCATACTCTTAATATATAAAGTATTGCTATATGGCATCGTGTTGACCAACATCACTTGGCACAATTTTTTTAGGGTTGGTACAATTAAATATCATGTTTTACTTTTTCTATTTTAAATTAAAATATATAAGATCTAATACTAAATTGCACCAATAATTATATATCATGATAGATAGTGTTGAGCATCATTGGTGCCAATTAACAATACTCTAATATATATTATAAATTTTGATAATACTATCATTTAAAGGCGAATATGAGGATTTCTGAAGTCGATTTAATTTTTTAGAAAAAAAATAAGGACTAAAGACAATTAAAAAAAATAAAAGGATTTAGATACTCTAGATATATATAATATAAATTTACTATCATTTATATTTAAAGATAGATAAATAGATATTTGGGATGACAAACTAGTGAAGCACAATGAGATGTACTGTCCTCCTTTCATCAAAATATTTAGTGCATGTTCCTTTAGATGTTTCAAGTGCGGATCTTCTCCTTGTTGGACCTTTCTCAAATAGTCCACCTCCACCATTCTCACCGCTTTCCGCATTTGCGTCACCATCTCATAACCGCACTCTTCCCATGGCGCACTACTTAATATTATGATGACATACCAGTTAATGTTCCAGACTAATGTTCTGGAAGCAGCAGATTATATTTGGGACAAATATTCACCAGAAGAACTATCAAGTTGCCTTTCTCGGCTGATACGACAGAACCTTTTATGGTTGCGAGCGCGAAACGATTGAATATGAAAGCTGATAAAGCCTCAACTCATGAGGACTGACATTTCTGGGCATCACAGAGGTGTCGAACACAAACCTCTTTGCTATGATCTTGTTCGTGACCATGACTGTTGGGTCGTACATGGGCTCATTAATGAGCGGGAATAGTCTCCACTACAAGAAAAAGTACCATTAGTGTAACGCCATACTACCCTAGAATCGTTACCATGTTATTTTAAAATGTGTCATTAGCTCGCTAATTAAGGTTTTAGACCGTAAAGTATAATTAAATAAAGTAAAGACTCATTTAAATAAGAGTTCAATATAAAAGTTTGGATATTCATTAAAATTATAAAAGTGTTTTATTGGGATCCCAAAATATTTTTCTAAAACATATTCACAACTCAAAAGCTAGTTATAGTCGACCTAGGCAACAAAATCGATCATTTACACAACGTTCCTCAAAACTACCCTAGTCGCGGCGGCCAAGTAGGCCAAACATGTACGCACCGCTCCATTCCCTCCAACTCCCGTGAGCCGAGGCACAACAAGAAAACAGCACAACATATAATAATTTATTTGAATAATGCATAACTAATCAAACATAATAGACAAACTACAAGTTTCTACTAAAATTCACCACAGTGCCCTACGTCGGTCAGGTTGCGTTACTAGGCACCAAGTTCATGGTCTTAACCGAGCGGGTGAGTACGGTACCCTTAGAGGGTCTCGCCCTGACGGCCTGCATTTAGCATGCTTAATGCTGATCCCGACCTTTGTCGTTCCCGATCTTTGTCATCCAGTCATAAACACATGTATGGCGTAATAGTTACAAACAACTTACACATAAATATAGGCACAATGTAAGGACACATAATCGGGTTATGCCCTACTCTACGGGAAAAATAATTTTCTTACCTTGAGTCCCGAGCTGACAGCACAAGGCAACCCCGAGCCTTAGAAGTAAAACCTAGTTACAATGTAATAATAAATAACCATCACAACCTAAATCAATTAAACACTTCGGAATAATATACTAGCATCTATGACCTCGAATTCTACTAAACCGGGTAGTAGAATCCTTCCCGAGCCTTTAGATTTGAGTTCTCGAGCTTAAAACCCTTAATCAGCCAATATTCTCTATTTGAGTCATAATCTCGAGGCTCTCATCTGAGGGGAAATAGGTCGCGGTGCGCCCTAACCTGTGCCGCGGGACCTGTGCGATTTTAGGGACCCCTAATGCCTCTAGGTTAATGCAGGCCGCAATGCCCCAGAATAATGCTGTTGCGCGACCCCGCGAACCCAGAAACTTCAGCATTTTTCCGAGCTAAACTCACCAAAATTCAGTATAAGACACACACTAAAGTCATAATTGCGTCTAGGACCCTCAATAACACATCCTAGACAGCATAAGCAACCAGAAATCTAGATCAAATCCCTAACCCCACTCAAAAACAAAACCAGAACAAAACACAGTCAAATCCTAAACTAACTAAAGAATTCATAGAAAAAAACCACGTTGTAAAGCTTACCTTAGAAAGGATTTCAACTCTTGAGCTAAGTCCTCAATCAGGTTAGCCTCAATCTTCAATTTCCTAAGCCTAGTTTCTCAAGAATTCCAAAATCTTCCAAAACACCAAGAAGGGAAGAGATAAACGAGAGAGAGAGAGAGAGAGAGAGAACTGAGAGATTGTTTTGGTTTTCTTTGGTTTCTAGTTGTTTCTTATGTCTCCTAAGTCTATCCTAAGCCTAGGGAATGACCAAAATGTCACTAGACTTACCTTAGCCTCTTAATGCCTTTAAGGGAAATCCCATCATTTAACACACTTCTCGCTAATTCCTCGAGTAGTCCTATAAGTCCCCACCCGGCATACCCAAATAATCGCTAAATAGCTACCCGTTACCCGGTAAATCCCGAACACACACCAAGTTCCCAAAATATCCCTAGGCTCACCCTGAGCTAGGTATTGGACCCCGTTGTGACTATTTCGCTAATACGCTCACTAGGATCGTCTCGGACCACACATCTCAAATATATCCCCATAACACATACATAATGCAAATATACCCTCAACGTGTCAAAAATTACAGATATGCCCCACTTTACAGAAATAGGCCCACATGAATATTTAATACACATGAACATGCATATCTAGTCACATTACCACACAAATTATTTATACCGCATAATCACACATATATTAAATTAAATCCACATATAAACTCGATTATGTCCTCCTGGCACAGTAACCAAGGCACTCAGCCTTAATAGAAAATTTTGAACGTTACAAATATCCCCTCCTTATTGAAATTTTGCCCTCGAAATTTATTGAAACATCTCGGGATACTAATCCCGCACATCTGACTCTAAATTCGGAGTCATGTTATTTGCCCTGTAACTTCCTTGTAACACCCTCACTATAGTGACAGTCTTATTCCGTAAGATTTTATCTCATTTGTCCAAAATTCCACTGACTTTTCCTTGCACAATAATTCCACTTAAATTCTAGGGTCTCTTCGCCCAATCAGGGGTAGTACTCAATACCCTTCCCTTAACATTGGCACTGGTAACACCTTATGAACCTCTACCTATGCTGGGGGTAAGGCTAATATGTAGGCCCCTTGCCTAATCCTTATTAGGATCTCACAAGTCTATCAAATCTAGAGTCAAATCTCCTCTTTCTTTCCCAAACTATCTTACCCCTTTTTTTGTCCACAATACTCGAAGAAATACAAAGTCTCCAATCTGGGAACTCACGTTCCCATGTTCAAATTTGTGAATTCTTATGTCCTTTCAAATAAGCAGACACCCATTCCCTAACAATCCTTAGTAACTTCATTAGTCATTCGAACTAATTCTGAACAAGAATACTTCTTGTCCCTCATTTCATTTCCCTGAATGAGTACTTCTCATTTCCTTTCTCACAATATCTTATTCAGAGTCACACTAGATGTCGACCAATATTCATCACCGTGACAATCCAATCAAGGGACCGTATTTGCCTCAATGTCCTGAAAACTTATATATTCGAGGTAAAGTACTTAAAGTATGAGTCGTTCCTTCAGGTTATCATTCTGTCTTAAGGTAACCAATAATTCCAAATTCCAATCTTATGCTCATCACCCTCTATGACCCTTTTCAGAACATAGGAAATAAAAGGTCTCACTCTAACGCTATCGACTTCGGTGTCCCACGGAGACGTACGGTCTCCCTTCGCACATACTCATTCCTATGATAACTTGTTCACGCAAACCAGAGTGTGCTAATCTAATATGTCAAATAATCACTTCTATCATCCACTCATCTCACCAGCAATCTGAGGTGATCCACCCTTACGGTCCATAACTATATTTCTCCATACTGGAGGATTAGGCAGTGCACCTCCCTAGAGTCATGACAGCCCTTCTAGCTTATGTTTATCATTTCTCACTTACTGGAGGATTAGGCAGTGCACCTCCCCGTATACAAATTTTAGGTCTTAACGCCCATTCAAACTTCCTGGATACGACAATCATAAGGGATAGTATAAGATTCATCCAGAATTTCTACCTCGACACCAGAAACCATTGGATCTTTCATCTGATCCTCATATCTTAACCTATCCATGCCAAAAGTGTTAGGATTCTTAACCATTCCTACAAGATCCTTCTTTTGTATTTCATTCTTCAAAGAGGTATATCTGCTAATTATCAATCACAGGTTCTATATCAATTCTGGTCGTTACCTCACCCTAACCGAGGCTAACTAGCATTACTATCAACTTAAACTCCCATGTAGAGCATCTATGTTCTTCTTCCTTTATCCACCGTGAAGCACGAACAATCACCTTTTCAGTCTACACATGGGCGCACCCTAATCCTTGACGCACCGCACTAATACTCCATGTTTAAGCAAGGACAATGTCTTTTGAACTGTCCTCCTATGCCAGTCCATCACATGCGTATTCTAATACCATGGCATGTGAATCAACCCTTATTTCAATTTCTGAGAATTTGATACACAACTATCCATTCAGACAAACTTTACATTTCTACGTTGCTTCAGTCAAGCGTACGACGATCCTCGAATACGCTTCAAGTAAAATCCAATGTGTCTCACCAATCTCACTGTGCTTCTAACCCGTAAGGCGTTCTTTTAACAATTGCCTTATGACTTCTATCTTAATTGAATCATATGAAATCCTATCACTTCCCATAATGTGCCCATGAATATCATTTGAAGAAATTGGAACTTATCCCTTCTGGAACCTTACCTGTAATCCTCACTTCTCCAGCCTTAGTAGTATTAGTGGAAGTGTTATTTGTGTTCTGTTCTTGACTGGAAGTAGTCCAAAATATTCTCGATAGACCCAAATACGACTTGTAACGACCCAAAAATGCTAATAGGGTTTAGTGCCTTAACTAGTGTGTCGAGAGGGCATAATTGGATGTATGTGTGATTAATTGATTAAATGCGTAACTATGTGGCATGCATGATTTATATGATTATATGAATGTATATTTATATGCTTGTTTATGAGTATTAAATATGCATGTGGGCCCGTTCTTGTTTATAAAGGCATATCTGTAATTTTGGTCCGTTAAGGGCATAAATGTGAATATATGTGTTTAATGATTGCGAGCACATTATTATGTGGATATATTTGCATTATACGGCTCAAGGCGATCTTAGTGAGCGGATTAGCGAAATAGTCACAGTAGGGTTCAATACCCGGCTCGGGGTGAGCCTAGGGGTATTTTGGGAAATATAACATATATTTGGGATTTATCGAGTAACGAGTAAATGTTTGGTGATTAGTTGGGCATGTCAGGATTAATTGGGAATTTGTAGGATGATTCGAGGAATTAGCAGGAATTGGGGTTAATGACCATTTTTCCCATAAGGGTAATTAGGAGGCTGGGTTAGTACAAGGGGCATTTTGGTCATTCTAATTATAGTGATATAGTTAGGAAATATCAGAACTTAGTAGAACAAGTTAGAAATCTCTGAAGCACTCTCTCCCTCTCCCTCTTACACGTTCACTATCTCTCCCTCTCTTGTGCTTTGAAGCTGAAGGAAAAATTTGAAGAGAGGCTTGGATTTGGGTTGGGAAATCTCAAGAATTGAGGCTAGGAGTAGACAAGAAATAGTTGGGGGATTCGAGCCACTAATAGATTTAAAGTTTCAAGTCTTAAATTATTGAATTCTGATTAAGTTTCAATATGCTTGGGGATAATTGGGTTAGCTATTGAGTTTAGGATTTATGGGAATTTGAGTTGGTATTTTAGGTTATATGGTTTTTCTTTGAAGTAGTACTGAGAATTCTGAACCTGGTTTTGATTGGGGTGTGTATTAAGGTGGGATTTTGGGACTGAGAGTTGGGAAAAAACATTGGAAACCCATGGATTTTTGGGTTCACGGGGGCGCGCCGCGGCCCACGTGCCCAGAAGGCCTTGGGAGGGCTTACTGATTTGTGGGCGCACCGCGACCCTAGGGGCAAGTCACGGCCCGCTCCCCCCTGAACAAAAGGCTGATGCATCTAACTTGAGGCATACCATGACCCTTAAGGTCAGTTCGCGGCGTGCCTAAGTAGCCATAGCCTAGGTTGGTTTGTTTTAGGCTCCAAGATTCAAACCTAAGAGCTCGAGACGAATTCTACTACCCGGTTTAGTAGAATTCGAGGTCCCAGAGGCTGGTATTTTTTTCCAAAACATTTAGTTGGATTAAAATTTGATAGATATCCATTGTTGCTTGTAACTAGGGTTACCATTAAGGCTCAGGACTGAGGTTCGTGCTCATGACCGCTCTTTATCCTTTGCTCGGGACGTGAGGTAAGAAAACTGTACCCAAGTGGTTATGAATGAGACTGAGGTTTCCTGTAATTGAACATATGTCTTCTGTAATTTATATATTTGTTATGTGTGATGTAAAAGTACAACCTAAGGGAGCCAGGGCTGATGATAAATGTACTGAATGCGACTCGGCCTAAGCAAGTCGTGATCAACTAAATAACTAGAAGGCTCGGCCTAAGGGCGCCGACACCTACATATTGTTTTAAAGGTTGAATTATATGTTTAGAAGTATATGTGTTTATCGTTGCCTAGCTTAGTACTTGTATTCTTCTGATTAATTGAATTGATTGGACTAAAGTTTGTTATATGCACTTGTTGCTGTCTATGCTTGTTGATTATGGTTTTCTTGCTGAGCCTTGGCTCACGGGTGCTATGTGGTGCAGGTAAAGGCAAGGAAAATATGGACCAACCATGAGTTGGAGAGCTTTGGGGCGGAGTGTACATCGACAGCTACTCGACCGCCATGGCCAAGGGAATTACAGGAACTAGAGCTCAAACTCGTATTTTTCCATTTAGACTACCTACTGCTTGTTGACGTCGTTTTTCGTCAACAGTGAAAGAAGAGCAGGAAACAATAATCAGTAATGGCCAATAGAAATACGATAATACAAATGAGATTTTTACGTGGTTCAGCAGTTAAGTCTGCCTAGTCCACGAGTCTTTGTTATTAAACTTGAGATGATCTCTAAAAATTCTCCAAGGATGAATTCTCCAGAGTTTTCCCTCAAGATCACAAAAATTCGGGTCCTTTACAATGGTACATGACCTATCTATTTATAGAGAAGATTTCAGAATACTATCCCACATATTTCAGGAAGTTATTCTGTATATGCAAATAAATTAAATGGAATTTATCACAAAAATGCCTGCAATCCGATATACAAGGAAACTTCCCCTGAAGATCAGGGGGCGTATAACTGAACAAATAATATCCCTTGATTGTAGGGGATTTATAGTAATCAATGTAGACCGTGTCTCTTATAGATGACTCATTAGGATATTCAAAGTTATTATCCTGCATCACCAAGGCCCTATTTACCCAGGTTTCTTGTTGACTTTCGAGCTATAGCATCTTCCCGAGGCCACATGACTTCGAGCTCATACGCGCGTCAAGCTCGGAGCCCTGATCTGAGGCCATCCCGAGAACAGATGTACGTTGGGGTCTATCTTTCGAGCTTGTGAGGATTTCGAGGCTATCATCTTCGAAGTCGTCTCTGCTCCGCAGGCTCGACGCTTAGATTTCAGACATATTCCAGACTTTACGAGTTCATTCATTATGAATCCAGCTTTCGAGGTCACAATTCTCATGGCTCGAAATCTGGGTGTAACATCTTGCCCCCTCAAAAGTATTTGTTCGAATCCTATGAGAAGGAAACTTTTGAACTACTTTCTTCGGGAACCGCACCGTCACATTCTTGAGAATGGACACGTGTCAGTTGGGTATTGCCCATTCAGGGTACTCAAGTACCTTGGAAATCTGCCCACGATCGTTCGTCTGCCACCTTTCTGGTACCATCATATCATTAATCCCTATCCATTGGATTTTGCAAGGGTTTTATTCACTGGCTCAGATTAACCCCCTTTTTCCATCTATATATAAGACCCCATTCATCGTCTTCCTTTTTATTTTTCGCTCATCAGAAGAAAGAAAAGAAGAAGAACCAGAAACTATCCCTGAGAACTTCTTGCTTGTGCATGTTTTCTCAACCGAAGAAACAGAGGACCACCAGTTTGTTCGAGACTGTATGCTCATATCTGCAGCCTCTCCTTCACTCGACGATTTTTCTGCAATCACCATCATTGTGTAAGTGTCCGATTGCCTTTTTGTTTGCCTTTATACTAGTTTCTGTCTATATTGTTCTTGTTATTTCTGGGAATGCGCAGACATATTTTCTTAGTATGATACGCTAGGAAATTTTTTACCGATAGACTTTCACGTTTAAGTCTCCATACTAGGTTTTAAGTTACTGGTTCCAAATTCAGTTTTGGTGTAGAACAAGGTATCTTTTTTCTGGGTTTCAAAATTTGAAAGACATATCTTGCACACCAAGATATCGGGTACTAAATCTTGGTTTTAAAGAACACACGATACCCAAGATTACCCTTTCTGAATAACCGCCACCTTTTTTCCCTGATATTTCGGGATTTTCAAAAAATTATATCCACTCTCCTCCTTTCTCTCGTAGAATACACATTCCGACTCTTTAATAAGGGTCTTAGTTTCAAGCTCATTTCGTTCTTAAGTTCCGAGCTTGTCTTGTCAAGCTCGCAATTATTGAACTCTTGCATGCATGGCCCTCACCATTTTTTCTTTCTCGCTAAATGTCACAGAATCTGGAAAGATGGTGGGGGTTGCTGCTGGCAATCCCTTACTCACCCAAAACCCCGAGCCTGGAGTCGCTGTTTGCTCGGAATCAACGTCGAATTCACGAGTACGATCTCGCGCGCGAACAAGAGGAGATTCGAGCTCATTATCGCCGCCAAATTGACAAGGTCATAGAGAGGAAGAGGAGAACCCTTCAGGAGGCTCTTTATCCAGAACCTGATTCTGGACCTAGGTCGATTCCCCTCGACCCTAAATGAAAAGTGACCGTTGCGTATAGCCCGGGAGAGCTCCAATTCTCGCTCATGTGGGGGCCATCTACCTCGCAACCGAGGAGGGAGTTCTTCGAAGCCGAACACTACTGGAGCTCGATTACCTCACTAGGCCAGATAGCTGATATCCTGGCTTTCCATGGCCTTAGGCTGTCAAGCACCCTAAGGTGTCGAGCTCCTACCCCCAGTGAGCGAAGCTGCCGCGCCCCGGGAGATGGAAATCCCAAGCTGAGGTATGCGGCCTGGAGCCAAGAGCATATGAAGGCAGGAGCGTTACTGCCTTTGAAGTCGTTTTTCAAGGACTTCACGGATTTTGTTCGGCTGGCTCCATTCCAGCTCAACACCAATTCTTACAGGGTTCTATCTGCCTTGAGGTCGCTATACCACGAGCTGAAGTGGGAAGGACCTTCACCACAGGAGATCTTATACCTCTTCTGTTTGAAAAGTAACCGCTCCCGAGCTCGGGGAGGAGATGTCTTTTACTATCTTTCGAGCTACCCCAAAGAGAAAGAGGTGTTTGAGGATCTTCCTAATCATCCACCTGATTTTAAGAAAGCCTTCTTCTGGACAGATGGCTTGTCCTCGTCTCGATGCTACTCATTCAGACGGATTCGTAAGTATTCCAACCTTCTTTATCTCTGTGCTCGGGATTTTATTTGTAAATCTGTACTTAGTCGAAATGTGTCTTATTTTCCAGCCAATTTTCACCTTCCTACTCCCGACGACGCAATGAAGGAGCATAGAGAGACTCTGCTCCAACTCCCATACGGCAGGAGGTCTCTCTCATACCTTTTACATGAGAGCAAGCTCCGAGCTTGCGGGCTTTTGGGAGATGGCCAGTCCACCTCGGATTGGTTCAATAAAAAGTACGACCGTTGGGAGCAGGTGCCTTTTCCCACAGGCATCCTCCCTCCAAGGAGAGAGGTGAGGCCTCCACCCCCAGCTCACCGAAGAAGCCCGCCATCGGGGAATGAGGCTAACGATGAAGCCTCGAGTTCAAACTCGGATGATCGAGGTAAAGTCATCCTTAGCTCGAGAATGTGGTCCCCCACCTTATTTAAGCACCAACCCAATAGGTTAGTCTTGTGCCCATATGATAGGGATCACTTCTATATATGGACTTGGGTAGACGACCGAGTTCATAGGTTCGATAGTTGGCTCGGGAAGTATGATACCATGTACAATCTGAACGAGGTGTGGGACGGGATAGCCGTCCAATATGGGACCAATGATTATAGGGACCTTTCGAGGTTGACGTCCACGTATAGGGAAGGTACTCCCCCCGCCTTTTCTGAAGATGGGGGAATTTCATGGTCCCCGAGCTCGAGCTCGGGGGAGAGTTCCAGTTAGGTTTCTTCTATCATTACTTTGTATATCAATGTGATACTGAATAACCTTATATACTATTCCCTCTTTTTGTTATGACTCACAATGTGGCGTGACTGTGCAGGCAAGATGGATTCCGACCTTGAAAACATCATCAAGAGTGTCGGTGCCAAGAGGAGCAAGCATCCCAGGGCAGGGTCGCGAAAGGCTGATCGGCCCACCAAGGTCCCCAGGAGGTCCGAGAAAACTCCTCCCCCGACTCCGCCTGTTACGAGCTCCGTCGTGGGGACGACTTCGCAGCTTGGTGCTTCCACCGTGGCGCCGACTTCACAAGTCGATGTCTCTACTATGGCCGAGCCCCAACTTCCTGTAGTGGTCCAGCCATCACTTGGTCCACCTCCTAGAAAGCCTTCTGCTTCTCGAGCTCAGAAGCTGTCAGTTTCTACTCACGTCGAGGAGTATGTAATTGACAACGCGGCTGGTCCCCATGGGTCTATGTTGTGTTCAGATGTTATGTCCCGAATCGGCCAGAGCTTTAGCAGTCTCGAGGCTCCTCAATGGCAATACTTGAAAAATGCCCGAGACTACACTGCCCTCTATGAGAAGAGTATCGAGCTCGCTACGGCGGTAAGCTTTCTTCTACTTCTTAGTTATATTTACACAGTCCTGGTGTTAATGGCGATTTTTTCTTTTTAGTCTCTTGCCTTTACTGCCCAGCTCAACTAGAGGTTGAATAACGAGATCCACTCGAGCAAGTCTTATGCTCAGGAGGCAAAGGATCTTCAACTCAAGGCGAGTGACGACCTGAAGGCGGCGAATAAAAAGCTTGAGGCAGGAGCTGAGGAGCTTAAGGCCAAAGCGTCCGAGCTTGAGAAGCTGAATACAAGGCTTGCGGAGCTCGAGAAAGAGAATGCCAGGCTCGCGGAGCTTGAGAAGGAGAATGATCGGCTCCAAGAGGCTAACAAAAAGCTCGAAGAAGATCAGGCCGCTACCTTTAACATAATTGAGGGCGAGAAGGCTCGTCTCCTTGATGAGTATAAGGAGAAGAAGGACCAGGCGGTTGATTCGGCCATGTATAGAATGTGGGCCAACAATGAAGACCTAGATACTAGCTTCTTAGGTCCTCATGAGGCGAAGCTTCGGGATAAGTGGAATGCTCAGCTCGAGGCGGAAGAGGCTGCTCGAGAGGCCGCCTCCGAAGGTGCTCAGGAGGATAGTCATGCTATTCGTCCTGAGGGGTCCAGTGCTGCTGATGCTGAGAAGGCCAAGGAGACTCCTCCTTCTTGAATCTGATCTCGGGGAAATCTTATCTTGGGGCTGCGTCCCCTTATTTTTGTAATAGTTTTAATTTATGCCCGTAGGGCTGATACAATTTTTTATATTAATACATATGTTTTACATTTCTTGGTTCGAAATATTTTGCATATATTATATTAATGAATCATTTATGTTTATTTATTCATACAAACATAGTTTGGATTTAGGCTCGAAACTCAACGCATTCGTGCGTCGTTTGCTCAAATTATCCGCTTCTGATCTCGTTATTTATCAAGGTCGGATATTACTTTAACCATGAACCTGAAAGTATTTCCCAAATGGCGCTTCTAGCATCTAGTGCACTCTGGATAGCTCCTCCATGTCTCACCGCCTCCCAGGGTGGCCGCCAGGGAGGCGGTGAGACATGGAGGAGCTATCCAGAGTGCACTAGATGCTAGAAGCGCCATTTGGGAAAATTCCTGGAAAAGGCTTGTTACTTGTGCGAGGTGGTTGGATACCTCAAGAAAGATTGCCCGACATTGAAGAATGAGGAACTAGGGAAGGCAGACATCTTGACTCCAGCTCGAGTGTTCGCCTTGACACAGGAAGAGGCTGAGGTTAGTCCCTCGGTAGTGATAGGTCAAATTTCTAGCGCTAGCTCTTCATATACTGCATTGATTGACTCTAGTGATACACATTCATTTGTTTATAGTAAAGTGATTAATAGATTATGTATGCCTAGTGAGTATTATACTGCGGGTTTTGGACTATACTTCCTACAGGGGAACTGGTAGTTTCTAGGATATGGATTAGAGCACTGCTAGTGATGGTGGATAGTAGGGAACTATCAGTGGATTTTATTGAGTTGGGTATGGATGATTTTGATATGATTTTGGGGATGGATTGGCTAGTCAGATATGGGGCCTCTATAGATTGTAGGAAGAAGATGGTGACTTTTGAGCCTGCGGGTGAGGACCCCTTTGTTTTTGTGGGTGCTATGGATGGACCTCACATCCCTATGATATCGATGTTAAAGGCTAGGGACCTATTACAAGGACATTGTATAGGTTTTCTAGCTAGTGTGGTGGACACCACTAGAGTTACACTAGTAAAGCTGGGAGAGACTTCTATGTGAGTTCTTAGACGTGTTTCCTGAGGACTTACCGAGACTATCGTCACACAGGGAAATTTAGTTTGTCATTGAGTTAGCGCTAGGTACAAAGCCAGTGTCGAGGGCACCATATATGATGGCTCCATTAGTGCTAAAGGAGTTGAAGATACAGTTGCAAGAGCTTCTAGATTTGGGGTTTATCAGACCTAGCTTCTCATCATGAAGTGCTTCGGTTTTATTTGTGAAGAAAAAGGATGGGACTCTGAGAATGTGTATAGATGTTTAACGCCCAAAATGTGCATCCACTAAGCGGTGGTTGTAGTATAGATCGGGCGGTCGATTCCACAAGGAGGCAAAGAAATAAAGTTAATCAATAAATAAATGTTAGAGATAAATAATATGAAGAAAATAGAACAAGTGATATTTTTTCTTGTTTTTGAGATTTAAAGATTAAAAATAAAGATAGAATAAAGTGTAATGTAACAATAGGTAACAAGTAGGAAGGATAAAGAGTCACCAATATGCATACTTATTTATTTGGATCTTTGATTCACAAAAATTACACAAATGGATAGTTCACATCCCAACTATTCATTTGGAAGATTTAACATTAAAACACAAATATATTTCACAAAAATGTATTCAAGTGATTATTATTCTTTACCATGGAAGGATGAGATAAATCTTATGAGATATCTAAAAAATACATTATACCATTGGCCATAATGCAATTAAAGATTGGACATAAAACCTAACACAAATATTACTTTTACTATTTATAAAATACATAGAAAGAGCATGACTAATTCTATATAGATTTTAGCAAAAGTACATATATATGAGTGAGATGGAGAAAATGATAAAGATATTATCTATATTATTTTTACTAATTTGATAATACATAGAAAGTGCTTGAAAAAATCTATATACTATTAGTAAACATAAATAAAGATAATAAGATGAAGGAATAGAGATGAAAGAAAATAAATCACTCAAATATTTAAGCTTTAAGTACATGGTGAATCAAAAATACCAAACAAAGTCATAGTGCATATAGGATCATCCTAACCTTCCTAAGAAGGTTAGCCTATTATGCTAGATATTCTCATGAAATTCTAGAGAGAAAATATGAGAAATGAGACTAAAATTTGGTAGAGTTTTGCTACCTAAAAATTGCATAGAAAATGTGAAGAAAGAGTCCCTATTTATAGAGGGAGAAAGGACTAAAAAGAAATTAAACAACAATTTGGGGTTTACAAAATAAATCTGAAATATTAATAATAAAATATGATTTTTAAAAATCAAATCTTATTATAAATATTAACCTAGTTATTTTGGTGTATGGTCAATATGCCCTTTTTCAAAAACACCAAAAAAAATGAGCTTTAAATTTCAAAATGGAAATTTGCATGGCCCAAGGTGCATAAAAGGTTGGGCCAAATGTTGCTGGTGGCAGCTGGGCCATTGACCAATCCCAGCCAATCAGAGGAGGCCACGTAGGCAGATGGAGCTAAAGGAAGAAGGCTGGTTGACTGGGTGTTGGGCAGTTGGGGAGTTGGGCCTTCGTTGGGGTGCACTGGGCAGCTGGGGAGTTGGGCCTTTGTTGGGGTGCACTGGGCTTGGAGGCTACGTTGAAGGAGATGGCTGAAGCTACGTTGGATGGATTGAAGACTAACAGCTGAAGGAGGCTGGTCACGTTGGAGGAAAAGCCATGTATTGATGGACACGTGTCGTGTGGGAGAAGATGCCACTTGGCACTGCAGGTGGAAGGAGAGAAGAGGTGGATTGGGCTTGCGGTCTTTTGGGCCAAATCTTGGACTTCATGTTGCAAAAATGCCAACTTTTCCCCATTTCTTCAATTTTATTTATTTATTTATTTCTTCTTTATTTTCTTTTTGACAAATGCATCTTTAATTCCTACAAAATAACAATAAATTAAATCATAAGTAAATATTTTCATTTATAAAATAAATCATATTAATTCCATGAAAATATTAATTAAAACTTAATTTATTTTGACAATTAAAATCAACAAATGTGCATTTTTCACCACTAATCAATAGACTATAGGGAGTTGAACAAGTTGACTATCAAGAAAAAGTACCCCTTACCGAGGGTAGATGACATGTTCGATCAGTTGTAGGGTAAGACGGTATTATTGAAGATTGATCTTCGATCTGGTTATCACCAGCTGAGAATCAAGGACGAGGATATTCCGAAGACGACCTTCCGTACGAGATATGGGCATTATGAGTTCCTAGTCATGTCGTTTGGTTTGACCAATGCCCTAGCAATGTTTATGGATTTGATTAACAGGGTGTTCAAGGACTTCTTAGACCAGTTTGTGATTTTCCTCATCGACGACATCCTAATTTACTCCAGTTCAGAGGCAGAGCATGAGCAGCATCTCCAACTGGTATTGCAATGATTGAGAGAGCATTAGTTGTATCCTAAGTTTAAGAAGTGTGAGTTCTAGCTACTAGAAGTGACATTCCTTGGACACATTGTTAGTGGAGATGGGATTAAGGTAGATCCGGCCAAGGTAGAGTAAGTTAGGGATTGGTCGAGGCCTAGGAACACCTCGAAGGTTAGGAGCTTCCTTGGGCTAGCAAGATATTATAGACGGTTCATTGAAGGGTTTTTAAAGATTGCCACACCATTGACTGAGTTGACAAGGAAGAAACTGAAGTTCACCTGGTTAGACAAATGTGACGGTAGCTTCCAGGAGTTAAAGCGACGGTTAATTTATGCTCCTATGCTGAGACTCCCTTCGGAGGGAGGGAAGTTTGTAGTGTACTGTGACGTGTTGAGACTGGGATTGGGATGCGTGTGGATGCAGAATAAGAAGGTTATTTCCTATGCATTGCAATAGTTGAAGGATTATGAACAGCGGTATCCTACCCATGATTTGGAATTAGTAGCGATGGTATTCGCACTAAAATTATGGCGACATTATTTGTACGGGGAGAAGTGCGAGATATACACCGATCATAAGAGTTTGAAGCATTTCTTCACCCAGAAGGACTTAAACATGAGACAGAGATGTTGGCTAGAATTGGTGAAGGACTACAACTATGAAATGCTTTACCACTCAGGAAAAGCCAATGTAGTGGCAGATGCGCTGAGCAGGAGGGGCCCGAGATAGTTGTTTAATTTGAAACAAATATTGAAGGAATTAACTGAGGAGATGACTAGAGCGAGAATAGAGTTGGTGGTGGGCCAGTTGGCCAATATTACATTACAGTCTACCCTTCTAAAGAGAATAAAAGAGGGTTAGGTGGGTGACATACAGTTACAGGAGGTTAGAGGAAATGTCCTAGCTGAAGTGGCTAAGGATTATTCCATTTCACAGATAGGTTTACTACAGTATAAGGATCATATATGTGTTCCGATGGATATGGGGATTAGACGAGAGATACTTGATGAATCCCATACTACACCATACTCACTCCATCCAGGCACCAAGAAGATGTATCAGGATCCATAGACTTTATATTGGTGGCCTGGGATGAAGAAGGAAGTGGTTGAATATGTAAACAAGTGTTTAACCTGTCAGCAAGTAAAGACTGAACATCAGCGACCAACGGGGTTGTTACAGCCTTTGGGTATTCTCGAGTGAAAGTGGGAATACATTACCATGGATTTCGTGGGAGGGTTACCCAGGACGGTGGGGCTACATGACTCGGTGTGGGTGATAGTTGACAAATACACAAAGTTAGCTCACTTTCTGCTAGTGAGGATGACCTATACTGTAGATCAGTACGTGGAGTTATATGTGAGGTAGTTTGTACGTCTCCTTAGAGTTCTTAAATCTACAGTATCGAACTGGGATCCCATATTCACCTCCAAGTTTTGGGGTAGTTTGTAGAAGGATATTGGAACTTAGCTGAAGTTCAATACAACCGTTCATCCTTAGACAGACGGGCAGTGTGAGAGGACAATTCAGATATTGGAGGACATGCTTAGGGCGTGTGTGCTAGATTTTGAGAGATCTTGGAGTAAGTACCTCCCGTTGATTGAGTTTTCTTGCAACAAAAGTTATCAATCAACGATTGGAGTAGCTTCAAATGAGATGTTATATGGAAGGAAATGTAGATCGCCCATTCATTGGGATCAGATGGGGGAAAGGAAGTATTTGGGATCGGAGATGGTTCAGAAGACTAATGAAGTTATTGAGAATATCCGAGATCGAATGCTCGCTTCGTAGAGCAGACAGAAAAGCTACACTGATCTTAAGCATAGAGACGTGGAGTTCCAGGTTGGGGACCACGTGTTTCAGCGAGTTTCACCATTGTGAGAAGTGAGGAGATTTAGGAAAAAGGGCAAGTTGAGCCCTAGATTCATAAGACCTTTTGAGATCTTGGAGAGGATCGGGCAGGTAGCCTATAGATTGGCTCTGCCACCGTCATTATCAGGAGTTCACGATGTGTTCCACATCTCTATGCTTTGGAAGTACGTCTCAGATATGACTCATGTATTGGGATATGAGAATCTAAAGCTACAAACCGATTTATCGCATGAGAAGCGACCGGTTCAAATCCTAGATAGGAAGGATAAAGTTTTGAGGAACAAGATGATTCCTCTAGTCAAAGTCTTATGGAGGAATAGCAAGGTCGAGGAAGCGACCTAGGAGCTTGAGTCAGCTATGTAGGATCAGTATCTTGAGCTATTCAGGTAAATTTCGAGGACAAAATTCTCAATAGGAGGGGATAGTTGTAACGACCCAAAATGCTTATAGGGTTTAGTGCATTGACTAGAGTGTCAGGAGGGCATAATTGGATATATGTGTGATTAATTGATTAAATTGGTGACTATGTGGCATGCATGATTTATATGATGATATGAATATATATATATATTTATATGCATGTTTATGAGTATTAAATATGCATGTGGGCCAGTTCTTGTTTACAAGAGCATCTCTGTAATTTTGGCCCGTTAAGGGCATAATTGTGATTATATATTTTTAATGACTGAGAGCACATTACTATGTGGATATATTTGCAGTATATGACTAAAGGCGATTATAGTGAGCAGATTAGCGGAATAGTCACAGCAGGGTTCAATACCTGGCTCGGGGTGAGCCTAGGTGTATTTTGGGAAACTTAACATATATTTGAGACTTATCGAGTAATGATTAAATGTTTGGTGATTAGTTGGGCATGTTATGATTAATTGAGAATTTGTAGGATGACTCGAGGAATTAGCGGGAATTGGGGTTAATGACCATTTTGCCCATAAGGCAATTAGGAGGCTGGGTTAGTACAAGGGGCATTTTGGTCATTCTAATTATAGAGATATAGTTAGGAAATATTAGAACTTAGTAGAACAAGTTATAAATCCCTGAAGCACTCTCGCCCTCTCCCTCTTACACGTTCACTATCTCTCCCTCTCTTGTGCTTTGAAGCTGAAGGAAAACTTTGAAGAGAAGCTTGGATTTGGGCTGGGAAATCTCGAGAATTGAGGCTAGGAGTAGACAAGGAATAGTTAGGGGATTCAAGCCACTAACAGATGTAAGGTTTCAGGTCCTAAATGGTTGAATTCTTATTAGGTTTGAATATGCTATGGGATAATTGGGTTAGCTATTGAGTTTAGGATTTAAGGGAATTTGAATTGGTGTTTTAGGTTATATGGATTGTCTTTGAATTAGTACTGAGAATTCTTAACCTGGGTTTGACTGGGGCGTGTATTAAGGTGGGATTTTGGGACTGAGAGTTGGGAAACAACACTGGAAACCCAGAGATTGTTAGGTTCGCTAGGGCGCTTCGCGACCTAGTTCATGGGTGCCGCGACCCACATGCCCAGAAGGCTCTGGGAGGGCTTGCTGATTTGTGAACGCATCGCGAGCCTAGGGGGCAAGTTGCTGCCCGCTCCCCTTGAAAAAAATGCTGGTGCATCTGACTTGAGGCACGCAGTGACCCTTAGGGCTAGGTCGCAGCGCACCTAGGCAGCCATAGCCTAGGTTGGTTTATTTTAGGCTCGAGGATTCAAACCTAGGAGCTCGGGACGAATTCTACTACCTTGTTTAGTAGAATTTGAGGTCCTAAAGGCTGGTATTTATTTCCAAAATATTTAATTGGATTAAAATTTGATAGTTATCCATTGTTGCTTGTGACTAGGGTTACCGTTAAGGCTCAGGACTGAGGTTTGTGCTCGAGACTTGAGATTAGAAAATTGCACCCAAATGATTGTGAAAGGGATTGAGATTCTCTGTAATTTAACATAAATGTTTTGTAATATATATATATGTTATGTGTGAAGTAAAAGTACAACCTAAGGGAGTCAGGGCTGATGATAAGCCTATTGAACGCAGCTCTTCCTAAGCGAGTCATGATTAGCTAAATAATCAGAAGGCTCGGCCTAAGGGTGCCGACATCTACATATTGTTTTAAAGGTTGAATTATATGTGTTTCTCGTTGCCTAGCTTAGTGCTTGTATTCTACTGATTAATTGAACTGATTGGACTAAAGTTTATTATATACACTTGTTGCTGTCTATGCTTGTAGATTATGATTTTCTTGCCGAGCCTTGGCTCACAGGTGCTACGTGGAGCAAGTAAAGGCAAGGGAAAGCTGGACCAACCATGAGTTGGAGAGCTTTTGGGGAGGAGTGTACATCGACAGCTACTCGACCACCACAGCCGAGGGAATTACAGGAACTAGAGCTAATACTCGTATTTTTCCATTTAGACTGGCTACTGCTGTATTAACTTTTGAGAGTAGTTTCTGCCATGTAAACCTTATTTTTGGGTTCTCATGTATCAAACTATTATCTTAATGAAAATCAATCATTTTATGATCAAAATCTTTTAACCCTAACATGTCTCTTGACTCTAGAAACACATTTATATTCAAATGACTTGATTAGCGAGTCTTGCACTATTTTAAACACATAGTGTAACGGTCTTGGTTACCCAGGGCGTTACAAGACTTGTCCACACCATTTATGTACTCTCTACTTGCTGAGTTTACGTGGGCCATTGAAATGTTTGTCAGTTCGAAAGCCTTCACTAAAAACTCATCACATCATACTTGGCATGAGTGGAAAGTCTTGAAATGTTTCTTTCCTTAATCCTCAGCTGGTAATAACGAGATCGAGGGTAAATTCTTGAGAGCACTGTCCTACCTTGCAACCAGGAGAATGCATCCTCCATTCTTGGCAATGGACACCTATTCTTTGAAATTAATTTATTTGGGTATCCATATGCGGTACACATTCTCACAGACTTGGCCTTCTTCTTAATAAATGGTGTTGACATGTTCCATGATGAAATACTCCGTCTGATCAATCCCTAAAGTCAAATAAACATCTTTGACTGAACCTTTAATTCGTTCTTCTCAGCTAGGTCATTCTTCCTTATGTCCCTGATACTGGTTCTATCCTTGCCTTGATCCCGTGGCACACTCAATTTCTTAGTAGTGATAGAAATCTTAGTGAATCCTTATAAACCTATCTAAAATCTCACTGACCAATTTAGTTTCCCTCTTGTCTAACTGATATAATCCCTCATGGTATCCACCATAATAGCTAGGCATCTCGTGAATGCAACCGGGTCCTTTCCTTTTAAACCCGGAAGTCACCATCCTCTCTTATAGTCCATGGTTGTCCCTTATTTGGCAAACTAATCCATACGTAGGATCATACCGAGATCCTTATATAATCATCTTAATCAATTATTACTGCTAACTTTCTACCCATAATATTCTAATCCATTTCCTGGAAATTACCAATTTTCCCTAGCAAACACAAGATCTCAAGCCCCATAGCCTAATAGTCATACAGTACATATCACATATCTATGTCTCTATTAAGAGATACGTAGCACCAAACTTAATATGCACAATATAAATGAACGAAAACTAGAAATCGAACCTGTCATCAATGAGGAACCAGCCTCAAGCTCTGACTATATTTAGGCAGACACTCGAGCCGGAGTCAGGCTATCCACACTCCTTGGTTCTCCCATCTTTGATCTCGGACATTCCCTCTTGAAGTGCCTAACTATTCCACATAGAAGACATTCCTTCACTCGACATTCTCCCAGATGGCGTCTCCTACACCTGGTGCACACTGGATAACGTCTCTAGACCTCGTTGTCACCCTGGCGGCCACCCCGAATACTATAACCCCTCCTACTAGGACCAGAAGTGGTAGAAGAATCATGGGTCTTTCTTTTCTGGTTACTGGTGCCTCTGCCCCTACCTGATCCCGCAAATGGAGGTACCATTATCTGAGCTTCCTGCCCTATGACACACTCGCTCCATATCTCACCTCCTACGTTCTCTGTAGCAAAGACCCTCCCTACCGCCAGAGCGTAGGTCAAAATCTCATCCACTGGAGCGATCCTAACTCTTTGGGCTACCCCTGAGTTCAGTCCTTCAATGAATCGTTCCTTCCGGGCCACATCCGTTGGTCCCAAATCAAAAAGGAATTTGGCTAACCAATCAAATTCATTTTCATACTCTGTCACTGTCTTCCTACCTTGAACCAAGTTCATAAACTCACTAGTATTCCCAACTCAAACTATGTCACAGTAGTATCTTTCATTGAACAATTGTCTAAATTCCTCCCAACCCATTATGGCAACATTCCAGGTCTGGGATACAACTTCCCACCATGTTCGAGCATCCTCCGACAACATGTACGTTGCACAAGCCACTCTATCATTGCCTAAGGCTCTTATATAGTCAAGGATGGAGCTAATCACGCCCATCCACTCTTCATCTCTGAACGGATCCAAGCCTCCCTTGAAAACTGGAGGATAATGTTTCTGGAAGCTTTCATACAGTAATTCCCATCTATTCCTACCCTCTAGTGGAACAAAAACTGGTGCCATTGCTGTCAAAACACACAAGGCAGCGTTCCCTAACAAAACTCGTTGTTTCCACTACCTAATCTCTTCCTCATGCTTTTGCAATCTTGCTTGCATACCAGTAAACATTTGCTCCAAATCCCAGGGGGCAGCTGGAGGATTCTGGCCCCGACTATCATTCGCAACCCCGGTATTAACAATGCCTGGTCCATTTGATAGCCTTGGATACATAACTTCTGAATCTGTCTGTAGTCAATGACTTCACCTATCAGGCATGATGATCATATCCAAAACTACTCCATGAGCAGATCCAAACAACACAATTACACATATAATAAGCATACCAAGACACAAGTCTATAATGTTCATGCTCTATACATTAACAAGTAGATAAGGAAATTCACATAAGCAATTAGACAAATATTTCACTTAATACATATTAACCCTGAGTCGAGCTTGTCTTTCGCAACGAGCGTACATGTTCGGTCAATCTCTAGGTACCATAAACCTTGGCTTGCTCGGATACCAAGTTGTAAAGACTTAGCTCGCTAATCGAGGTTTTAGACAAAAAAATGTGATTAAACAAAGTAAAGACTTCATAATGTCATTTAAATAAGAATTCAGTATAAAAGTTTGGACATTCATTAAGATTATAAAAGTGTTACATTGGGATCCCAAAATATTGTTCTAAAATATATTTACAACTCAAAAGCTAGTTACAGTTGACCTAGGCGACAAAACCAATAATTTACACAACGTTCCTCAAAACTACCCCTACCGTGGCAGCCAGGTAGGCCAAACATGTACGCATCGCTCCATACCCTCCAACTCATGGTTGGTCGACCTTTTCCTTGCCCTTACCTCACCATAGAGCACCCGTGAGGCAAGGCCCAACAAGAAAACTTCACAACACAACATATAATAATTTATTTCAATAAATGCATAACTAATCAAACATAACAGACAAACTACAAGTTTCTACTAAATTGACAACAGCGGCCTACGCCGGTCAGGGTGCATAACCAAGCACCAAGTCTTAATCGAGCGGGTGAATATAGCACCCTTAGAGGGTCTCGCCCTGACAGCCTGCATTCAACATGCTTAATGTCGATCCCAACCTTTGCCATTCCTAGCCTTTGTTGTTCCCAACCTTTGTCGCTCCCGACCTTTCTTGATCCCAACCTTTGCTGCTCCCAGTCTTTGCCGTTCCCAGCCTTTGCCGTTCCGACACAAACACACGTATGATGTAATAGTTACAAACAATTTACACATAAATCTAGGAACAATGTAAGCACAGATAATTGGGTCATGCCCTGCTCTACGTGCACATACAGTTTTCTTACCTTTAGTCTCGAGCTGACAACACAAGGCGATCCCGAGCACGATCCCTTATCCAGACCCTTAGCGGTAAAACCTAGTCACAACGTATTAATAAATAACCATCACAAACTAAATCAATTAAACACTTTAGAATAATATACTAGCCTCCGAGACCTCGAATTCTACTAAATCGAGTAGTAGAATCCTTCCCAAGCCTTTTAGATTTGAGTTCCCGAGCTTAAAATCATTATTTGGCCAATATTCTATATTTGAGTCGCGACCCTCCTCAGAGGCACCGCGACTCTCTACAAGTCAGAGAGCTTGAGGATTTCACCCAGGGGACACATGCCGTGGCGCGCCCTAATCTGCGCCGTGGTGCTTGTGCGATTTCAGGGACCCCTAAGGCCTTCTAGGTTCATGCAAGTCGCGACAGCCAAGAATAGCGCCGCGACGTGACCCTGTGAACCTAGAAACTTCAACATTTTTCCTATGTTTTTCCCAAGCTAAACTCACCAGAATTTAGTATAGACACACACTAAAGTCACAATTGCGTTTAGGACCCTTAATAACACATTCTAGACACACACAAACAACCTGAAATCTAGATCAAATTCCTAACCCCACTCAAAACCAAAACTAGAATAAAACACAGTCAAATCCTAAACTAATAAGAGAATTCATAGAAAAAATCAAGTTGTAAAGCTTACCTTAGAAAGATTTTGACCCCTTAGCTAAATCCTCAATCAATTTAGCCTTAATCTTCAATTTCCTAAGCACAACTTCTCAAGAATTCAAAAATCTTCCAAAGAACCAAGAAGGGAAGAGAGAAACGAGAGAGAGAGAGAGAGAGAGAGAGAGAGAGAGTTGAGAGATTGTTTTGTTTTCTTTGGTTTTTGGTTGTTTCTTAGGACTCCTAAGTCTTTATTAAGCCTAGGCAATGACCAAAACATCGCTAGACTTATCCTTAGCCTCTTAATGCCTGTAAGGGAAAACCTGTCATTTACCACATTTCTCGCTAATTCCTCGAGTAGTCCTATTAGTCCCCAATTAATCCCGGCATACCCAAATAATCGCTAAATAGCTACCCATTACTCGATAAATCCCGAGCACATGCCAAGTTCCCAAAATGTCCCTAGGCTCACCCCGAGTCGGTTATTGGACCCCGTTGTGGCTATTCCGCTAATCCACTCATTAGGATTGTCTCAAACCACACATCTCAAATATATCCACATAACACTGGGGTCTCACTCACAACACATACATAATGTAAATATACCCTCAATGGGTCAAAAATTACAAATATGCCTCAATTTACATAAATGAGTCATCATGCATATTTAATACACATAAACATGCATATCTAGTCACATTACCAAACAAATCATTTATACCTCATAATCACACATATATTAAATTAATTCCACATATAAACCCGATTATGCCGTCCTGGCACAGTAATCAAGGCACTCAGCCTTAATAGCAAATTTGAGACGACGGATGTCGCCCCTAATAACGCCAAAAGTCAACCATAAACAATTGCCCCTAATAAGTCGACCCTAATATTCATTATTAGCAGCAACAAAGTTAGTCGCCCTTAACAATCAAACATTAGGGGTGGCATTTTCACCCCCAATACTTTGACAGTCGCCCCTAATAATGGTGTTCTCATAATCAATTTTTGCCCCTAATTTTCAAACATCACCTCTAATAACACATTATTAGGGGGCAAAAATGCCCCTAATACTTTAAAAGTTGCCCCTAGTGATGGTGTTCCCCTAATCAATGTTCGCCCCTATTAATACAACATTAGGGGTGAAAAAATTCGCCCCTAATAGATTTATACAAATAAAAAATATATTTATTGAAATAAAGTATAATTTTTTAAAATCATATTTCTTAATTCATAAAAATAATAATTTTTTCAGATTACAAAACTAATATCCATGTATTAATTAAAAGTAATTGTGTAATATTAAGATCTAATCTCTCAAATCCATAGTGTCGTCTATATTGTCCCCTTCCGAAGCCTGCGTCGTCTGCCAAGTCTGCGTTGACTGTGGAGGTATCGGCCACAGATACTGTGGAGGTAACGATGATCCTCCAACTCCATACATGTATGGATAAGGATAGGGCCGAGGTTGAGATGATGGTCCACTCATATGAAGAGTCGGAGGTTGAGACGATAGTCTACTCATACAAGGAGGTGGGGATTGAGACGAAGGTCCACTCATATGAGGAGGATACACTACTACAAAAAAGGCTTTAACTTTGGTTTTTTCGCTTGTTATTCTTCGGATCTCACGGAGATATTAATCGAAGTTAATCCGAGCAAAGTTAAAAGTTAAAGGTATTTTTTCCTAAATAAATATATTTATTTTTTTATATTATTATTTTGGTTTTTTATAAAATATTTTAATAATTATTTTTTTAATTCTATTTGCAATTATTTTAATATTAATAAATATATTTGAACATTCCAATAAACTTAAACAAAATAAAATTCACAAACTTTATAAACTTAGTGTACATATATATACACATTCATACAGAAATAAAAGCTAAGTACCACATAAACACCTAAAGTGTTCATACAACTAAACATGTGAAGTTTACCTAACTAATTATTTGAAATATTAAAATTTCTTAAGTATTAAATATTTTTCAAAAAATTTAGTAGAATTTTCCCTATAAATAGGACTACCCAAACCTGTTGACATTCAATTTACAACTAAAATTTGTAACAATTCACAGAGCAGAAAAGCATAATCATGTCAAATTTATCAGAATTTGGAGGAAGACCACATACCAAAAAGCAAAGCTTAGTCTCCAATTACAATAGAACTCATGTTAATTCATTTTCCATCTTGAATGCTTGCCTTGAATTTTGACGGTATCCATAAGTCCTGTAGTTCAAAGTAACTGTATCTAGTCAAGAGGCATGATAAAGTTACTTAAAACTAGAGACTTATGGTTATCACCGCAGCACACAAATTCTCAATATCTACCGCCAAACCTAAAAAGTTTAAATTATAACTCTATGAATAAATACTACATATTTAAAAAAGTGTTAAATTATTAAATCCTAAAAAGTTGGCAGAGTTTCCTCTGTTCTTATAACATATCCCAATTTCATAAGTACCTATTAATTCAATACAAAGAAAAACAACAATCAACATGCATAATTTCATCCTTATACCACCGCAACACAAAAAGTTTCCAGAACCTACTTCACTAATTTTCAAACTTAATTTGCACTAAATTCAATATGAATTAACTATAATTCTATAAATATGTGCAACAGTAATAAATAAAACTAAAATACTTACCTTCAAATTAATCTTCAAGTTAGTAACTGCCAATTCAAAACCAAAATATTGCCAAAACAATAATCGTCCTAAAAAGTTTAAACAAAAATAAAGTATTAAAACTATTGAGTTTATATATAACTAGTACCAAACATATTTAATATTTAATACAAACTAAACATTAAAATATATTTATACAAATGACTCTTTGAACAAAATATTAACTTGATTTTTTTTATAACAACAACATATTAATTAATTTGTTTTTATTCAACAGCCAAATATCGATTGATTAATACACCAAATAATTATTATAAATAATAATATTTTTTAAAATAACAAAAAATTATAAATTTATTAATATAATAATATTAAATTTAGATTAATAAAGAAAATGATCATAAACACATATTTGGAAGATTCATATATTTTTAAATAGTCAAATGCAACTCCAAATCAAGATTATCAACCTTAAAACCCTATACATTATCAATATATTATAAAAAATATAATAAATCCAAAATAATAAGAAAAAATATAATAAATCATACGAACTAATATTTAACGATCCATGCCTATTTAAAAGCTCGAAAACGTGTTTGAATGTTGAAAATTCATTCAAAAACTCAAAACAATGGGTATTTTCGACCACCACTCACACCCATTATAAAATCAACAACGTTTTCCTCTCAACAATAAATATAATCAGTTTTCTATGATTTAGATGAGTTTTTTTTTTTTTTTTTGCAAAAATGATGGAAGAAAACAAGAAAAATGATGGAAAATAGGTGAATCCTTTTTCTCTATCATGGTGGTAATGGGGGTTTTCAGGTCTGTTTTGTGTTTCAGAATGAGGAGATGTGCAGGTGGAAAAGGGTTTTAAAGACCTTTAACTTTAGTTATTATAAAAATATCGAAGTTAAAGGCTACCTTTTAACGTCGCTTTTCTTTAAAAAATATCTAAGTTAAAAGGTGCATTTTAACTTCGGTTATTATGAAAAGACTGAAGTTAAAGGGTACCTTTTAACTTCGTTTTTTTTTTTTAAAACCAAAGTTAAAAGCTTCGTTCTACTTATCTTTAATAAAACCGAAGTAATAGGTTAATTCCTTTGGGTGCCAAACAAAAAAGCAATGTTAAAAGTCGGTTAAAAGCTTTAACTTCTATTTTTATGTATTTTCCATCAATTCTATGTATAAATACCAAAGTTAAAGCCTATTTTTGTAGTAGTGATAGCCTGAGGGTACGGAGGCATCGACCATTGATACATGTATGGATGAGCTGGCCATGATGGTGGAGGCATCTAGAGATGACCTTGTGAAGGCTAAGAAGGTGATCCTTAAGACATGTGGGGTGTCTGTGGTTCAGAAGATGAATCTACATACATCTGGTAAAATTAATTATTGACATGTATTGTGTATCTCTATCTCCATGTTTGTTGTTGGATATTTTTTCAGGTGGAATTTGTTGATACATGTACCGAAGTTGCTCATTTATGCTCATTACCATATCAACCAATTCACGTATATCATCAGCCGACTGGTGAGGTGTATTAGAAGGCACAGGTTGACGCTTATTACCCTTTAACTTGCGACCAACCTCTCCTCGCTCGTGGCCACACCTTTCACCAAGAACTTGATGTAGTATCTTCATTTGATCGACCGAGGAAGAATCATCAGTAACAGATTCAACTGTTTGCTGAGTCTCAACTTCAAGAGCTAACTTTAACATTTCTTATTTTAGAAAAACATTATAAACAAACAAAAATATGATTATTTGAATTGGCATATAACAAAGATACTTACATAGTCTCGTTCAGCATCCCGTCGACAAACTTCTTGTTCTTTTACGTCCAGTGATATTCCTTCCATTCCTAAGCGAGGTTCGGGTTCAACTAATAAAGAAAATGATAATATTAGAGAACTTATAATTTAATACAACTTAATTAAGTTGATATTTTCACTTACTTTTTCGTGACAAGTGGTCGCTAATGATTTCGTCCCTTGTGTTACAGAGTACTTTATTTGATCTCAGTTGATTCATTCTTTTGTGTGCGTGCAATAAACGCTGGAGTCGTGAAAAACTCACAAATTTATTTCCAGATTTTGAGCTATGTTAAAAATGACCTCGAAAGGTGGATTCGCAGCAATTGGACTCATAAGGTTTGAAGTATGCTCCAGGATTGAATATCGAGCCTGCAAGACATAGACGACCTCGAATGTCGTGACCTCGAAGTATTCATGACCTCAAAAGGTAGCTCCGGAGACGCATCCATCCTCAGGGATGACCTCGGATCAGGGGTCCCGAGCTCGACGCACATATAGTCTCGAAAGCCACGTGACCTCGGGAGGTGTCTCTAGTTCGAAAGATGACGAGAAACCTGGGAAGCAAAAGCCTTGGAGATATATGATAACCACCTTGAATATCTATAAGTGTTGTCCATATGAGATGTAATCCTCATTTATTACTGTAAATCCCCTAGAATCGTGGGATATTATTTGGTCAGTTATATGTCCCCTGGTCTTCAGGGGACGTTTCCTTTTATATCTGATTATAGGCATTTAAAGCCATTTATTTTATTCACACAAAAAGAGTAACTACCCAAAATATGTGGGATAGTATTCTACAGCCTTCTCTATAAATAGAGAGGTCATGCACCATTGTAATGGACCGAAATTCTGAACCTTGAGAGAAAACTCTGAAGAATTCATGCTTAAGGATTTTCAGAGATAATCTTGAGTTTAATAACAGAGACTCGTGGACTAGGCAGATTTAACTGCTGAACCACATAAAAATCGTGTGTTTGTGTTGTCATATTTAAATTGGCCATTATCAGTTATTGTTTACGTGCTCTCCTTTCACTGTTGACGAAAAACGGCGTCAACAGTTTGGTGCTTTCATTGAGAGCCTTAAGCATTCATCCCTGAGAAAATCAGGGCCGCAAACAATCAGAACATACCTAAGGAAAATTACCCAAGACGTCCTGGAAAACATCCAATGGAGAATCCGGATGTTGAAGAGAGAAGTGGGTCTTCTGATTCCCGGGGACCACCTCCTCCACCAAGAGATAAGGATATGTACTACAATCCTGAGAGGTATGTTCCTATCGTAGAGCTTGAAAATCGGCAATTGAAGCAGCTGTTGGCAGAGGCCAACAAACGGAATGAGGAGTTGACAAGGATAGCCACAGAGGTGTAGGTGGCTCAGCCCCCACCTCCGCGCGAAAACCAAGTCCCTCCTCCAAGGGACGTGCATGTTCCTCCTAGGAGACCCCGTGGGCGTCCACGAAAAGATGCTGCCACAAGGAGACCGGCTCAACCTCCGGCACCAGTAGAGCCATCCGCTCCACCTAGGCCCCAGAGAAGTACTCGGGCTCGGGCCCCGGCTAACCCGCCTGTGGAAGTGCCTGCAGGAGCTGAGAATAACCGAACCCCTGCAGAGGCTCGGACTCAGGTACCTGGGAGCGCACCAAATGAGACCGACCCATCTCGGGCAAATTCTGGACCCTCTAGGCCGCGACAAGGGTGGCAGCCACCGTCGCCTATACGGTTTCCTCCGTCACCCATAAAATATCCTTCGCCCCCCCGCAGGAACGCTCAACCTGTTCGAGATCAGAATGAAGGGCGTGCGGGGGAAAGACAAGAAAACAGGGAGACTTTCCAGGAGCGGAGAGGCGCTCCATCTGAGAAAAGTCAAACGTCTCGGTCTCGCACGGCGGAGACGAGGCGACAAAGAAAGAATCCATCACGGAATAACCGAGCAATGAGCTTCACCAGTGATGAGTCCGGAGAGACTAGGTCCGTTAGTAAACATGACCGAGATCGTAATAACACTGGAAGCTGCAAGAATCGTCCCGACCTGCGAAATCACCTGAACCAAAGTCAGGGTAATGGAGATCAAACAAATCCAGACCTGAGGGATCGCTTGAATAAGCGTAGAGATTCCTTGTGGAGACGCGAGCCTGGAATCACGATCAATGACAATCAATTCCAGACAGCACTTCCTACTGACCCAGTCCAAGAAATAATCGATCAGCTCGAAAGAGCCTTTAGGCTTTTAAAGAATGAACGAGGAAATGGTCGATATGAGGACTCTGATGAGGAGCTCGAGCCGTCTGCTCCCCATATTTCCAACACTCAGTTTCCTCAGGGGTTTCGGATTCCTCACGTCCCAACGTTTGAAGGAAAAACCGACCCGAGTAGTCACCTAAGCACGTTCAACACTATCATGAGAGCCAGTAACGTGGGTTACGAGCTCAGGTGCATGTTGTTTCCAACATCATTGGCAGGACCTGCCAAAAGTTGGTTCGAAAAATATAAGAGACACTCAATAACCTCATGGGAGCAGTTGTCTAAAGACTTTAAGAAGCAGTTCAGAGCAATGGTAGGGGTCAGACCAGAAGCATCCACCTTAACTAACGTTCGGCAGCAACCGGGCGAAACATTGAAAAGTTACCTAACGAGATTTAATCTGGAAGTAGCCCAAGCCCGGGACGTGGATGACAGTGGGCACCTAATGGCTATCTGAGCTGGTGTAATACCGGGAAGTGCCCTTTGGGACGACATGCAAGGGAAACCGGTAAGGTCAATAACCGAGTTTAACAGACGAGCGCAGAGGTTTGTCAATGTAGAGGAAGCGAGTTCGACGCTCAAAGCGACCTCCCAGTCCAAAACTACAATGATAAACATCAAATCTGCCTCAACCTCGGCGGACCCAGTAGCTCCAAAGCCTGCCACGGAGAACCCCTCCAAGAGGAAAAAGAACGAAGGAAGTAACCCCGAAGCTGAGGGAGGAAAGAAAAAGAAAGGGGAGAGGTATTTCTCCATATATAGAGTATACACTGAGCTCAATGAGTCTCGGGAGAACATATACCTGGCTAATGAGAACCAGGTCCCCTTTAGACGCCCAGACCCGATGAGAAATCAAAAATCCAAGCGGGATTCCAGTAAATATTGTCGGTTCCACAGAGACACCGGACATACAACCGATGAATGTCGACAACTGAAGGACGAGATCGAAGGGTTGATCTCGAGAGGTTACTTCCGGCATTATGTCAAAAACCAGAGTACTAGTCAGGCGGCCGCGAGCCAGAGAGTAGCCGCACCTCCAACCACACAAAACAATAACTCCCGAGCTCGGGAAGAAGACAGGCCCTCGCCGATAGATGGAGAGGATGTAATAACCATCTCGAGAGGGCCTCACCTCGCAGGAGGGGGCAGGAATGCCCAAAAGAGGTATGTTAACGAGTTGAAGACAGAGGACGGGTCTCCTTATGAACCCGAACCTAGGGCACCAAAAAGCTAGAGGATTGAAACACAACCGATAACCTTCACCGAGGAAGACGCCTCCCATGTCCAGTTCCCTCATCATGATCCGCTAGTCATTACTCTTCAACTGGCCAATAAAAGGGTCCACCGGGTTCTCATAAATAATGGGAGCTCAGTCAACATCCTTTATAAAGCAACCCTCGAGAAGATGGGACTCTCCCTTCGCGACCTGAAAGCATGTGCAGCTACTTTGTACGGATTTTCAGGAGAAGGAACTGCCTGTATGGGATCCATCGAGTTCCCCGTGACCTTGGGAGACTATCCAGTCTCGGTGACCAAGATAATGGAGTTCGTGGTAGTAGACTTACCATCTGCCTACAATGTGCTGCTCGGGAGACCCGCCCTGGTCGGGCTGGGGGCAGTTTCATCAGTGAGGCATCTAGCCCTTAAGTTCCCAACCCCTAGCGGAGTCGGGACATTAAAAGGAGACCAATTGGCAGGGAGGGAATGCGATAGCATCTCCTTGAGGGGAAAGAAACAAACGAACGCTCAAGCACTCGTCATCGTACAAAACAAAGACGGAACGGTCTTAGAGATTGACGAAGAGATCGATCCAAGGATTGAGGAGAAATTTGACCTCGAACCCTTAGCGGAGCTTGAAGAAATTCAGCTCGAGGAAGCTGATCCCTCGAAAAAGGTGAAGGTCGGAAAACACCTCCAAGACGAGGCAAAATAGCAATTAATTTGTTTATTGAAGAAAAACCAGGATGTCTTCGCGTGGTCGCACTCAGACATGGTGGGGATAAGCCCAAATGTAGCAAGCCACGCACTAAACATAGACAAAAGCTTTCCTCCAAAGCAACAAAAGCGAAGACAGCTGGACGAAGACAAAAAGAAGGCGCTAAAGGAGGAGGTTGACAGGTTGAAGGCGAACCGATTCATTAGGGATGCCTTTTACCCTGACTGGGTAGCCAATCCGGTGTTGGTCCCAAAGCCCAATGGGACGTGGAGAACCTGTATTGACTACTCAGATCTCAACAAAGCTTGCCCAAAAAACTATTTTCCGTTACCAAGGATTGACCAGCTCGTAGATGCCACGGTGGGGCACGGCCTGATGTCGTTCATGGATGCCTATTCTGGATATAACCAGATTCCCATGCATGCCCCCGACCAAGAACATACGAACTTCATCACAGATAAAGGGCCATATTGCTATAATGTCATGCCATTCGGGCTCAAGAATGCTGGAGCCACATACCAGCGGCTCGTAAACATGATGTTTTCAGAACAAATAGGGAACAACATGGAGGTTTATGTTGATGACATGCTTGTAAAGTCTCGACTCAACAAGAACCATGTTGATGACCTCGAAGAGTGCTTCGGCGTGCTCAGGAAGTATAACATGAAGCTAAATCCTCAGAAGTGCACTTTCGGGGTATCTTCAGGAAAATTTCTGGGCTTTATTGTGAACTCTCGTGGAATCGAGGCTAACCCCGACAAGATCAAGACCCTGATTGACATGCCCTCACCTCGAAGGCACAAAGATGTCCAAAGTCTGACCGGCAGGATGGCAGCCCTAAGCAGATTCATCTCGAAATCTACGGATCGTGGTCTTCCATTTTTCAACTTACTAAGGGGAGGTAAGAAGTTTGAATGGACAGAGGAATGCGAGCTGGCCTTTCAGGAGCTCAAAAAGCACCTTGCGGAACCACCCATCCTGTCAAAGCCTAAAACGGAGGAAATACTGTACCTATACCTTTCAACTACCGAACACGCGATAAGTGCAGTGCTCGTCCGAGAAGAAGAGAGGGTGCAAAAACCCGTTTACTACATCAGTAAAAGATTACTGGGGGCAGAGTCAAAATATCCATTGATGGAGAAACTCGCGCTCAGTCTAATTCATTCATCCCGTAAGCTCCGCCCCTACTTTCAGGCACATCCCATCCATGTACTGACTGATCAACCACTTAGGCAAGTCCTGTCTAAACCAGAAGCTTCAGGTCGACTTCTTAAATGGGCTGTTGAGCTCGGTCAGTTCGAGATCACCTACCACCCGAGAACGACCATTAAGGCACAGGTATTGGCGGACTTTATAGTGGAATGTACTGGTATAGCCGACGACGAGGTAATAACCACGGCCCACGAGCTGTGGAAACTTTACGTCGACGGCTCGTCAAATGAAAATGGAGCGGGGGCAAGGGTCATTTTAGTTACCCCCGCAGGAAGCAGATTTCCCTCTGCCCTAAGATTTGGCTTCAAAGCGTCGAATAATGAGGCCGAATACGAGGCTTTACTCATAGGACTTCGTATAGCTAAGGAGCTCAAAGCTAAAGTTATACATTGCTACAGTGACTCCCAGCTAGTGGTTAATCAAATCTTGGGTGAATACCAAGCTCGCGGCACAAGAATGGCAGCTTATTTGGAGAAGGCAAAATCCGCGTTAGAGTGTTTCGAATTCTATACAATCGAACAGGTTCCCCGCGAGCAGAACTCGAATGCAGATGCCTTAGCTCGACTCGCCACGTCCGCCGAAAATGAAGAGCTGAATGTTGTACCCATAGAACACCTATCAGCACCTAGCATTAACGAGCCAGAAGAGGAAGATGTGTGTATGATCGAAACAGAGCCGACCTGGATGACCCCGATAGTTGATTATCTCGAAAAGGGAGTTCTTCCAAAAGATCGGAACCAAGCTCGAAAGTTGATGTATCAACTTCCCCGTTACACAATTTTGGATGGAAGGCTGTACCGAAGGGGATATTCCATGCCGTTACTCAGGTTCGTAACCCCTCCCGAAGCTAAGAAAATCATTGAAGAAATTCATGAAGGGTTCTACGGAGATCACACCGGGGGGCATAGCCTGTCCAAGAAAATCATACGCCAGGGATATTTCTGGCCAACCATTAAAACGGATTCTTTCGAGTATGTGAAGAAATGCGACAAATGCCAGAGATTCGCCACGATACCTCGAGCCCCACCATCCGAGCTGACCATGTTGACATCCCCATGGCCTTTCGCGGTATGGGGCATCGACCTCATAGGCTCACTCCCAACTGGCAAAAGCGGAGTGAAATATGCTGTAGTCGCCGTGGATTACTTCACAAAATGGACGGAGGCTGAACCATTGGCAACTATAACCTCGAAGAAGATCCTTGATTTCGTTGTAAAGAGCATCGTGTGCCGATACGGAGTGCCGAGGAAGATCGTGTCCGACAACGGAACCCAGTTCGATTGCGACTTGTTCACCAACTTTTGTGAAAAGAACGGTATAATAAAGAGTTTTTCATCAGTGGCTCACCCTCAAGCGAATGGCCAAGTCGAAGCTGTGAACAAAACTCTCAAGAGTTATATAAAGAAAAAGTTGGAGGAAGCAAAGGGACGGTGGCCCGAAGAATTTCCCCAAGTCCTTTGGGGATACAGGACCACGGCTCGGACCTCAACAGGACATACCCCGTTCTCTCTAGCATATGGCTGTGAGGGAATGTTGCCCATAGAAGTCAAAATCCCAACGATCCGAACTCAGATTTACGACCAAAGTTCAAACCATACTCAGCTCGAGGAAACCTTAGACTTGATTGAAGAAAAAAGAGAAGAGGCTTAGCTGAGAAATGCTGCCTACCAGCAACGAACTACCAGATATTTCAACAAGAGGGTTCGAGATCGAAAGTTCGGAATGGGAGATCTGGTGTTAAGACGCGTATTCCTGGCAACTCAAGATCCAGCAGCTGGAGTGCTCGGGCCGAACTGGGAAGGACCGTACCAGATAGAATCAATCATCCGTCCTGGTGTGTACAAACTTGCGAGATTGGACGGGAGCCTAGTACCACGAGCATGGAATGGCGAACACCTTAGACCTTACTATCAGTAGTGTTGGAAAAGTGTTGCCTATAACCATGAGCTTCTATTTGTATTAGTTTGTTTGTCTTTTGATTACCACCAAATAAATATTTATTTCATTCAGTATATTATCTCTGTTTATTTTTTATTTTTGCAATCTCTCTTAATTTAATAACCTATGGTCACAGTCATAGAATATTAAGGGGGCATCATTGGTATATATACCATCAGCTTAAAAAATAAAAAATATATGAAGTATTTGGATGTAACCAAATACGCGAGCTTAGATAGTTCAGACATAACCGAATTATCAAAAACATATAAAGTATTTGGATATAACCAGATACGCGAGCTTAGATAGTTTGGACATAACCGAATTATCAAAAACATAAAAAGTATTTGGATGTAACCAGATACGCGAGCTTAGATAGTTCGGACATAACCGAATTATCAAAAACATATAAAGTATTTGGATGTAACCAGATACGCGAGCTTAGATAGTTCGGACATAACCGAATTATCAAAAACCGAAAACGTTTGGAGTTAACCAGATGTGCAAACTTAACAGGTTTGGAACAAACCAGCCAAAAAACTAATCGATGGTAAGTAGGAACCTAAACCTATTTCGAAATAAGTCGATATCGAGGCTGGAATATCTTAAAGAAAAATAGTTTCGAACTCTTAACCTTGGAGCAAAAACTGAGGATGAGGAAAAGTGACTAAGCAAAAAAGATATAACCAAATCGTTCACATTACATACCATATAAGTACTTTTGGGTTCATGGTTAAAGTAATATCCGACTTTGAAGAATAACGAGGTCAGAAGCGGATAATTTGAACAAACTGTGCATGAATGCATTGAGCTTCGAACCTAAATCCACAATATGTTTGTATGAATAAATAAACATAAATGGTTCATCCATAAAAAATGTGCAAAATATTTCGAGCCAAGAAATGTAAAGCATATATAAGTAATATTTAAAGAAATTGTATCAGCCCCGAGAGAATAAATTAGAATAATTACAAAATAAGGGGACGCAGCCCCAATAGATGGTTTCCCCGAGATCAGATTTAAGGAAGAGGAGTCTCCTTGGCCTTCTCAGCATCAGCAGCACCGGATTCCTCAGGACGAATAGCATGGCTGTCCTCCTGGGCTCCCTCCGAAACAGCATCCCGAGCAGCCTTTTCCTTCTCGAGTTGATAAGCCTCTTCCTTCTCGAGCCGAGCATTCCACATGTCAAGAAGAGTCGCCTCATGAGGACCTAAGAAGCTGGTGTCCAGATCTTCATTGTAGGCCCACATTCGGTACATGGCCGAGTCAACCGCTTGTTCCTTCTTCTCTTTGTACTCAGCAAGGAGACGAGCTTTTGCATCCTCCATGATGTCAAAGGTGGCAGTCTTTTCCTCTTCAAGCTTCTTGTTGATCTCCTGAAGCAGGGTGATCTCCGTCTTATGCTCCTCGAGCTCAGTTTTTAGCTTCCCAAGCTCGGTGGCCATGTCCTCACGTTCCTTGGCTCCTGCCTCAAGCTTCGCATTCACTGCCTTCAGATCATCGCTCGCTTTGAGATGGAGATTCTTCGCCTCTTGGGCATGATACTTGCTCGAATGAATCTCGTTGTTCAACTTATAATTGAGCTGGGCGGTAAAGGCAAGAGACTGAAAAAGGAAAAGTCATCATTAACACCAAGTCTGTGTGATTGTAACCAAGAAGGACTATAGAAGGATACTTACCGCGGCAGCGAGCTCGATACTCTTCTCATAGAGGACAGTGCAGTCTTGGGTATCGTTCAAGCATTGCCATTGGGGAGCTTCGAGACTGCCAAAGCTCTGGCCGATCCGGGACATGACATCCGAGACCAGCGTAGATCCATGGGACCCAGCGGCATTGTCGACCACATATGCATCCATATGGGTGGAAACTGATAGCCTCTGTGCTCGAGAAGCAGAAGGCCTTCTACAAGGCAGACCTAAGGATGACTGAACCACCACAGGAGGTTGGGACTCAACCATAGCGGAGGGACCGACCAGCGAAGTCGGCGCCACTGCAGAGGCGACGACCTGCGAGGACGGCGCCGTTGTGGAAGCGCCGGCCTGGGAAGTCGCCGCAGCGATGGAGCTTGAAACCGGCGGAGCAGGAGGATGGGTTTTCTTGGACCTCTTGGGGCCTTTACCCGGCCGGTCGATCTTCAGCGACCCCGCTCTGGGACGCTTGCTCCTCTTGGCGCCGACACCATCGATGATGTTGTCGAGGTTGGAGTCCATCTTGCCTGCACAAGTCACAACACAGAGTGAGTTAATAAAAGAGAAGCATACAAGTTTTTTCAGTATCACAGACATATAAAGTGATGATAGAAGAAACCTAACTGGAACTCTCCCCCGAGCTCAAACTTAGGGACCATGAAATTCCCCCGTCTTCAGAGGAGGCGGGGGGAGTGCCTTCCCTATATGTGGGTGATAACCTCGAAAGGTCCCTATAATCGTTGGTCCCGTACTGAACAGCTATCCCGTTCCACATCTCGTCTGTGGTATACATGGTGTCGTATTTCCCGAGCCCACTATCAAACCTATGGACACAGTCATCTACCCAACTCCATATGTAGAAGTGGTATCTATCCTGTGGGCACGAGACTAACCTATTGGGCTTATGCTTTAGTAGAGTGGGGGACCACATTCTCGAGGTAGGGAGGACTTTACCTTCATCTGAATCTGAGCTCGAGGCTTCATCATTAGCCTCATTCCCCGACTGCGGACTCCTCAAGCGAACTGGAAGTGGTGGCCTCATTTCTCTCCTCGGAGGAAGGGCGCCTGTGGGCAGGGGCACCTGCTCCCAGCGTTCATATTTTTTATTGGACCAGTCAAAGGTGGACTGGCCCTCCCCCAAAAGTCCACACTTTCGGAGCTTATCCTCGTGTAAAAGGTATAAGAGAGACCTCTTGCCATGGGGGAGTTGGAGTAGGGTCTCTCTATGCTCCTTCATTGTCTCGTCAGGAGTGGGACGCTAAAAATTGGCTGAAAGACAACATATTTCTACTAAGTACGGATCTAAGAACTAAAGTCACGAGCACAGAAATAAAGATAATGGGAATACTTACGAATCTGCCTGAACGAATAGTGTCGAGATGGGGACAGGCCGTCCATCCAGAAGAAGGCCCTTTTGAAATCAGGCGGATGATTGGGAAGATCTTCAAAGACCTTCTTCTCCTTGGGATAGCTCGAGAGATAATAAAAGCCATCCCCTCCCCGAGCTCGGGAGGGGTGACTTTTCAGACAAAAGAGATACAAGATATCTTGAGGCGAAGGTCCTTTCCACCCCATCTCGTGGTATAAGGACCTCAGGGCAGACAGTACCCTGTAAGAGTTGGTGTTGAGTTGGAACGGGGCCAACCCAACGAAATCCGTGAAGTCCTTGAAAAAAGACTTCAAGGGCAACAGTGCTCCTGCCCTCATATGTTCCTGACTCCACGCCGCGTATTTCACATTGGCGTCGCGGCCCCTAGGGGCGAGGCAGCTTCGTTCATGGTCGACCGGAGCTCGACAGTTCAAGGAGCCTGACAGGCTGAGGCCGTGGAAAGCCAGGATGTCAGTTATCTGACTAGTTGTGGTAACCGAGCTCCAGTAGTGCTCGGCCTCAAACATTTCTCTCCTCGGCTGCGAGGAATAAGGTTCCCCCATTAGTGAAAATTTGAGCTCTCCTGGATGGTATGCGACAGTGACCTTTAACGCAGGATCGAGAGGAATCGGCCTAGGTCCTGAATTGGATTCCGGATAGAGGGCCTCCCGAAGAACTCTCCTCTTCCCCTCTATGACCTCGTCTATCTGGCGGCGGTAATGAGCTCGAATGTCCTCCTACTCGCGAGCAAGCTCGTGCTCCCTTATCCGACGTTGATTCCGGGCGAACAGCGATTCTGGGCTCGGAGATTTTGGCTCGTAAGGGATTGCCAGCAACGACCCCCACCGTCTTTCCAGATTCTGTGACATCTAGCGAGAAAGAAAAAATGGTGAGGGCCATGCATGCGAGAGTTTCGAGCTCGAAGTTACGAGCTCGGGGTTTAGGAACAAAACAAGCTACATATTAAGGCCCTTATTAAAGAGTCAGGACGTGCGTTCCACGGAAAAGGAAGGAGAGTGGATAATTTTTTGAAAATCCCGAAAATCAAGGGAAAAAAGAGTGGCGGTTAACCAGAAAAGGTAGCCTTGGGTTTCGTGCATTTGTCAAGGCCCATGTTTTTTACCCGAAATCTTGGTGCACAAGAAAAGTCTCTTAAAATTTTAAAACCCAGAAAACAGGAACCTTGTTCAAACATCAAAACTGGGTATGAACCAGTGATGTAAATTCTATGTTAGGAGTCTATAAAAGCACAAGAGCCTATCGGACAGAAATCTCTTATCGTATTATGCTAAGGATGTAAACTAGTATATACACATACACAGCAAGAACAGCATGATCAAAAACTAACAAAATGAAAAACAAAGATTGCATACTTACACAATAATGGCGATTGCAGAGAGATCGTTGACTGAAGAAGAGGTTGCAAATAAGAACTCACGGACTCGAACAAACCAGGGTTTCTTTGTTTCTTTGGCTGAGAAAACATGCACAGAATAGAAAACTTTATAGGAAGGTCTCTGGTTTTGTTTTTCTTCTTTTCTTGCTTTTGGTGAACGAAGGTAAAAAATAAGATGAAGAGTGGGATCTTGTATATATAGATGGAAAAAGGGGGATTAATCCGGGGCGTTGAATGAAATCCTTGCTAGATCCAACGGATGGGGATCAGTGACAAGATGGCGCCGAAAAGGTGACAGACGGGTGATCGTGGGCATATTTCCAAGGTACTCAAGTACCAAAAATGAGCAATACCCAGCTGACGCGTGTCCATTTTCAAAAGTGTATGACGGTACAGTTCTCAAAGAAAGTAGTTCAAAAGTTTCCTTCTCTTAGGATTCGAACAAATACTTTTGAGGGGGCAAGATGTTATACCCAGATTTCGAGCTATGTTAAAAATGACCTCGAAAGGTGGATTCGCAGCAATTGGACTCATAAGGTTTGAAGTATGCTCCAGGATTGAATATCGAGCCTGCAAGACATAGACGACCTCGAATGTCGTGACCTCGATGTATTCACGACCTCGAAAGGTAGCTCCGGAGACGCATCCATCCTCAGGGATGACCTCGGATCAGGGGTCCCGAGCTCGACGCACATATAGTCTCGAAAGCCACGTGACCTCGGGAGGTGTCTCTAGTTCGAAAGATGACGAGAAACCTGGGAAGCAAAAGCCTTGGAGATATATGATAACCACCTTGAATATCTATAAGTGTTGTCCATATGAGATGTAATCCTCATTTATTACTGTAAATCCCCTAGAATCGTGGGATATTATTTGGTCAGTTATACGTCCCTTGGTCTTCAGGGGACGTTTCCTTTTATATCTGATTATAGGCATTTAAAGTCATTTATTTTATTCACACAAAAAGAGTAACTACCCAAAATATGTGGGATAGTATTCTACAGCCTTCTCTATAAATAGAGAGGTCATGCACCATTGTAATGGACCGAAATTCTGAACCTTGAGAGAAAACTCTGAAGAATTCATGCTTAAGGATTTTCAGAGATAATCTTGAGTTTAATAACAGAGACTCGTGGACTAGGCAGATTTAACTGCTGAACCACGTAAAAATCGTGTGTTTGTATTGTCATATTTAAATTGGCCATTATCAGTTATTGTTTACGTGCTCTCCTTTCACTGTTGACGGAAAACGGCGTCAACAATTTATATATGTTTATATATATATATATTTCGGTTTATATATATATATTTATTTCGGTTTATATATATATATATATTTATATCTGATTATATATATTTATTTAGGTTTATATATATATATATTTATATCTGATTATATATATATATTTATATGTCCGTATATATATATATATATGCATATTTAAATTTGTCTATTTTTTTATATGTATATATGTTTGTTTATGTATATATGTTTATATGTATATATGTAAATGTGTGTGTACATATGTTTATTTAATGTTAAATTTTTTTAGAAAATTGATTAATATATATGTATGTGTGTGATATTTGGTATTATAATTATATTTTTCTATTAAAAAAAACAAATAAATATGTGTAGTTTTAGAAAAATGAGATTAATAATGAAAAAAAAATATGGTTTTAGTATTTATTAAAATAAACTTATTTGAGTATGTATATTTTTTAATTTTAATGCTTAATATGTATATTAAAAAATAGATTAGATTATGTATATTAAAAATATATATATTATATTTTTTTATATTAAATATTATTTGTTTATAGATATTTACTAAATAAATTGTTTTGATGTTACTGATATAAAAAGATTTGATATATGTTATTAATCTTGGTTTATGTTGTGCATGCTATGAGAATATTATGTATATTGCTCTGGGAATATTTTGTATATTGTGTGTAGTTTGCAGGTTTTATAAAATCTTGGGATAGTTTAAAATATAGACGTTATGCTGGCCAAATTTCGTTAGTCTTAGGAAAATTAACATTAATTACAAAAATTATAGCCATTAACATTAATTTTTATTTTAATGCTTTATATTTATTTGTTTCTCTTAATAACAACTATTTTTAAGATATTTTTATAATATGTGTTTTTTGTATTTATTAATTTTTTTTGTAAAATAAAAAAAACAGATTTGAATATGTATTTTTTTTATTTGAATGCTTTATATGTATTTGTTTATTTTTGCTTGTTAATATATATATATATTTTTTTTTTATCAAGAATGGAAAATTATATGTATTTGCTTGTTAATATTTATTATATGTATTTTGTGATATATATATATTAGTTAAAGTATGAACTTAAAAAAAAGTAAGATTAAGAATGTATGTTTATATTTTTAAATTGTTTTATATTAAATGCGATATGTTTGTAATATGTATTTAATAATTTTTTTGTATTAATATAAAAATCAGTTTTAGTATATGTCTTTTTTTGGTTAAATATTTTTTAATGTATATATATAATGTATGATCTGAGAATATTCTGGTTATATATGTATTTAATTTGTAGGTTTTTCAATTTTTGGGATAGTTTGAAATATAATCGTTATGCGGCCCAAATTTTTTTAGAGTTAGTAAAATTAATAAAAGTTTAATAATTAATTAAATAAAAATTTAAGTATAATTAAAAATTCATCAAAAAAATAATTTTTAACTAGAATTTAAATAAAATAAAATTACCAATCATAATAATTAATAATTAATTTTAACATTAATATTAGATGTTTTGTAATTGAAAAAGTTAAAAATATAAATGATTTAATAAAATATAAATATAATAAAATTGTTATTGATTAAGTAAATAATCCAATACAAATTGAAGAATTTAATAAAAAATTACAAAATGAAATTAATGTATAATTAAATTAATTTTAAATTAAAAGTAATAAATATGTAAATGTTAAAGTAGACTAGTCAAAGGACACGTGGCACTACATGATTGGTCCACATTGTTATTATTCTTAAAATAATTTTCAATTTATTTTTTAATTTAACAAAAAATAAAATTTACATTTTTTAAAAAAAAAATTCAAACTTTTTTTCAATTTAAGATTAAGTATGAAAAATACATTTTTTTTTAATTTAATTTTTTATTGTTAATATCCTCAAATTTATTATTATTATTATTATTATTATTATTATTATTATTATTATTATTATTATTATTATTATTATTATTATTAAAATCTTCCTATTTATCATTTTTTCTACTTTTTTTCAATTAAAGATTAAATAATTTTGTTTAAAATCCAAGCAATAATTTAAGATTAAATATATTTTTTTACTTAATCTTAAATAATTGATTAAAAGCAACAAATTTGATTTTTTTTCGAAAAAAATGAGAAAAAATTATTTTTTGTTACTTTTAAATTGAAAAACAATAAATTTGATTTTTTTTTTAAAAATTAAAAATATAAAATGATATTTTTTATGAAAAATTATTTAAAATAATAATAATAATGTGTACCAATTATGTGGTGCCACGTGTCATTTAAGTGTTAGTAAGTTGTACGTTTGAGTATTTTAGCCGCAAATATCCCTATAAATAATTAGTTTTGCCAGAGATAGGATATTATTATCAGTTAGTGATAATTAGAGAGACAAACAGTCATGAAATACTTTGACTATCATTTCCCTCATTTTAAGACAATTATTAATATTTTATTAATTATTTCACTTAAAGATGGCGAGCGACAGAAGCTGGATGAGTGCGAGGAATCGTTGGTCTCTGGAGTATAGAAATGGTGTTAAGGAGTTCTTCGATATAGCCAAATCAGTTGAACGATCGGGGTTTGGTTTGCTGTCCGTGCAAGAAATGTGGGAATGTTAAGTTCCAGCCTATAAATGCAATTTCGATGCATTTATTCAACAATGGCATCGTACAGTCCTACAAAGTGTGGCATTACCATGGAGAGGCGCTGCCGTCGCCACCAGCTGTGGTACGAGATCATGATAGAGATGAGATAGCGGATATCCTGGAGGATGTTTACGCTGAAGATGACGTTCCCGCTGGAAACTATAATGATCCTCCCCAAGATGATCCTCAACATTGCGACAAGTATGAAAATTTATTTAAGGAGATGTCAAGTGAACTGTACCCGGGTTGCCGAAAGTATTCCGCATTGAACTTCTTGGTGAAGCTGATGCATTTGAAAGTTATTAACAAGTGCAGCAATCATTACTTTAATGCTTTGCTGGAATTGTTAGTCGACGCTATGCTTGACGGAACAATTTTACCCAAGTCTAACTATGAGGCGAAGGCAAAGTTGCGGAGTATTGGATTAGGATATGAGTCCATCGATGCTTGCAAGCATGACTGTGCACTGTTTTGGAAGGAGAATGCGAATTAGGAATTCTGTCCGGTTTGTGGTGAGTTTCGCTGGCAAGATAATCGTGGGAACGGGAAGAAAGTGGCCCATAAGGTCATGCGGTACTTTCCGTTGACGCCGAGATTGAAAAGGCTGTACAATTCCAGATATACTGCAAAGGATATGAGATGGCACTATTCTAAAAGGCCAAGGGAAAATGGTGTGATGAGGCACCCCGCTGACAGTAAGGCGTGGAAGCACCTTGATGAGTTGTACCCATCTTTCGCAGCCGAACCTCGAAATGTTAGGCTTGGGTTGGCTACAGATGGTTTCAATCCTTTTGGGAACATGAGCAACTCTTACAGCATGTGGCCTGTGATACTTGTCCCATACAACTTGCCACCGTGGAAGTGCATGAAACCACAGTCATTAATGTTGTCTATTCTAATTCTAGGTCCTTCTTCACCTGGAAAAGATATTGATGTCTATATGAGACCTTTGCTTGACGAGTTGAAGGAGTTATGGGTGAATGGTGTCGAGAAACAAGATGCATACAACAGTGCCTTGTTCAATATGCGTGCAGCAATCTTGTGGACCATTAACGACTACCCAGCTTATGCTATGATGTCTGGGTGGAGCACAAAAGGGTACAAGGCGTGCCCCACATGCAATGAAGAAACTCCCTCTGTAGGGATTAGAAGTAAAATTGCATACATTGGCCATAGGAGGTTTCTTGATATGGATCGTGAATGGAGGAGCAAACGAGCACTATTCGACGGTAACAATGAACTCAGGCCACCACCGAAAGATTACTCCGGTGATGATGTGTTGAAGAAATTAGAGAATTTGCAAATTAGACATCTTGGGAAACACAAAGAATTTGGTGGTGTGAAATGCAAAAGGGCTCCGATTGAACTTAATTGGTCGAAGAAGAGCATATTTTTCGAGCTTGATTATTGGAAGGAATTATTGTTGAGGCATACCTTGAACGTAATGCACATTGAGAAGAATGTTTGCAATAGTGTCTTGGGAACTTTGTTGAACTTAGAGGGAAAATGTAAAGACACTGACAAGGCAAGACTTGATCAAGCAGACATGAAAATTAGGGAATAACTCCACTTTCGCAAAGAGGGAAACAAGTGGAAGAAACCGCACGCTAGTAACACCCTCAGTGTCCCGGAGCGTCGATTTTTCTGTGAATTTGTGAAGTCAGTTGAATTCTCGGACAGTTTTGTTGTAAACCTTTCAAAGAATGTCAATGTCAATGATGGCAAGATAACTGGACTGAAATCACACGATTGCCACGTTTTGTTTCTGCAGTTGTTGCCCGCCGCAATTAGGTCGTTTTTGGTTCCTAAAGTTCGGAAGTCAATTATTGAGTTGTGCGGTTTTTTCAAAATACTTTGTGCACGGACTTTGAATGTGAAAGACCTTGAGAAGATGGAGACATACATTATCACCATTTTATGCAAGTTGGAAATGATATTTCCTCCAGCATTTTTCGACATTATGGTGCATTTGGTTTTGCATCTTCCGAAAGAGGCAATTCTTGGCAGTCCCGTGCACTTTAGGTGGATGTATCCCATTGAACGCTCGATGGAAGTTTATAAACAGTATGTAAGAAATCGTGCACGTCCGAAAGGTTCAATAACAGAAGCTTACGTGGTGAACGAGGCCTTAACCTTTTGCTCAATGTACCTTCGGGGGGTTGAGACTCGATTCAATCGACCTAAGAGGAATGAAGATCGCGTTGAATCCCAACCAAATCGGGAATATTCTATTTATACGGCTGTTGGTCGTCCATTTTGTAAGAAATCAAGTATGCTCCTCAATCTGCAGTTAAAGCAAAAGGCTGAGTGGTATATCTTGAACAATTGTGCCGAAATTAAGGAGTACCTTAGGTGTGTTTTCTAGTCTTTTTTCAATAATGATGTTTGGTTTATATACCGAGTAAAGGCCAAAATCATAACATTGTTGTCCATTTGTAGTGAGCATATGGATGAATTAAGAAGACGGGGGGGGGGGGGCTCGAATCTTGAAGTTCAACAAGAAGCTGATTTTCCTCAGTGGTTCAAAGAAAGAGTATGTATATTAGTCAATTCTTTTCCGAAACCCCACTTAATCAATCCAAAACTAACTTTCAATATTAATGTTGATAGGTGAACAGTTTGCATGAGTCAACACCTACTGAAGTGAATAATGAATTGTATGCTCTCGCAAACAAATCAAGCGGCACCGTGTACTCATATCCAGGGATGATAGTGAATAGTGTGAAATTTGTGATTCCTGGTCGTGATATGAAACTTAAAACACAAAATTGTGGTGTAATGGTGCCAAGTGAGGAAGAAGTGAACTACTATGGAGTTCTGGAAGAAGTAATTGAATTTTCCTACTTGATGGGTTACAGTGTTGTCCTATTCAAGTGTAGATGGTTCAATACAAATAGAATTAAAGTGGAATCCAATTTTACGAGCGTATATGTGAAGGAAGAATGTTATAAAGATGATCCTTTCATTCTCGCATCTCAAGCAAAGTTGGTGTATTATCTTCGAGATGTGAAAAATGGGGATGATTGGAGGCTCGTTAATGAATACATTCCGAGGAATGTATGGGATTTCTCAAATTCTGATGTTGATGATACTGAGACCACAAATGATATACCAATATTGCAAGAAGTTAATTCTTCTTCATTTAAGTTGTGGGTTGAACTTCCAATTTTTTATAATCTTCAGTATGATCGGGTTGATGTCAATGCCACTGAAGTGTACAACGTCGATGATTTGGTTGGCGAAGGTTCAGATGAATTCGTTGTCGATGATGAAGTTGAATTTGAAGACGACACGTTGGCCGAGTATGAAGACGATGAGGATGACCACAATGTTCTAGTCGATAGTGATAGTGATAGTGATGTTTGTAATGATGTTGTAGTTAGTGATGATGAGGACAGTGATATGTAATTTAAACAAGTGTATGTAACTTTTTATTTAATTCAATTAAAAATTTATTTATTATCATTAATTAATGATAATATCAGATATAGGTACACATGCACCTATTGGATGCCTTGGGGATAGTCAATGTATTCATGTATTGGTACTCATTTTTTCAAGATGTTTGAGAAACATCTTGAAAAAATGGGTATTCGCACGTCTGCTTACTATCTCCAAGGGAACCACTAGGTCGGAATAGGGTAGGTTGGGAAAGACAATAAGTAATAAAATGTTAATTTTATAACAAAAAGCAATTTATATGCACCTAGTGGATGCCTTGGGGATAATTAATGTATTCATGTAGTGGTTCTCATTTTTTCAAGATATTTGATGAAATATCTTGAAGAAATGAGAATTGCTACATGACTGCTTACTATCTCCAAGGGATCTACTAGGTCGGAATAGGGTAACTTGGGAAAGACAATAAGTAATAAAATGTTAATTTTATAACAAAAAATGATAGTGATGCACCTAGTGTATGCCTCGAGGATAGCCAATGTATTCATGTACTGCTCCTCATTTTTTAAAAATATTTGAGAAACATTTTTAAAAAATGAGGAGAAGTACATGACTCCTTACTATCTCCAAGGGATCCAATAGGTCGAAATAGGGTAGGTTTGGAAATACCATAATAAATAAATGTTAATTTTATAACAAAAAACAACACACATACATAATTTGAATTAGTTAATTAATGAATATTTTAATGTAGAATGGCCGAACCAAGTAATGGCACAGGTGGTGGCTCCAAGAGAGGCAGGGGAGCTTATTACGGTGCTAATATCGAGAAGGAGCTGGCCACCAAAAAAAATAGTCATTTGAAAGTAGAGTTTGATGCACAAACTGGAAAAGTTATTCAAACGTACAGCAAGTGGTTCAACAATTCCATGGCTCGTTATTTGCGTAACACCGTACCCCCAACTACACTAGCTTGGGAACAAGTAAAACCAGCTGATATCCAAGTTATTCGAAATAGGCTATCTGTAAGCATTTTTTAAACCTTTAATAACTCATTATTAAATATTTTGTCTATCTTCATAATATTTCAACAAAATCCAAATTTAATTGTGATTTTAGGACAAATTCATTTATCCACAAGACAATCCAGTAATCAACGATGCCATGGTAAGACAAATGCAAAAACATCTAACTGATCAGTGCCACACGATGAAGAAACACTGGGTAGAGGTTGGAGGAGAGGTGGACAATGAGAGAGCGAAGTCAAAACCTTTTGGGTCGATTACTTCTTCTGATTGGGCAATTCTATGTGATTTTTGGGCTTCTGATTCTCACCAGGTATGCCGTAGATTTTACATTAATTTTTAATTAGAAAATTACAATCTAGATTAATGAGTACTCTTTTCTGTTTGAAGCGTATATCGAAGAAAAATAAAGAAGCTCGAGCAAAAATGACCATACCAGGAGGACACGGTTCCAAATCCATCGTTGCCCATGTTTATGATCACGTAAATTATAATAACATATATCCTTACATTTACGAAAATATTATAAATGTCACAATGTTTAAATAATTTGCTTTTTTAGATGGACCCATCTACTGGAGAGCTCCCGAGCATGATCGACACATTCGAGCACCTCCACAAGAAGAAGGATAAGTGGATTAGTGATGTAGCGGCGACAAAACATGTAAGTTGCATAACCTTAACTAATTTATGATCATTTAACTTTAAAAAAGTTTAGTAAATAATTAATAAATATTAATTATTAATTTGTTGTTGTCAATTAGTAATTATTTATTAATTATTAATTAAATTTTTAACAATTAAATCTTTATAATCTATGTGCCAATATTTTTATGATTAATGATTGTGGACTAAGATAAAAAAATAATGTAACTAATATTGTCCCCGTATCAGGGAGCTTGGGGACTAAAGTAAATTTGGTCATGAAAATCCATATCTGAATAAAAAAACATGCAAATATAGTTGATGTATATGTTTGGAGACGTAAATTCCCCATTAATGGAATTAACTGCACTTACCGTATATATCAACATCTTCATGATTTTGATTCAGATATGGATTTTCATGACCAAATTTACTTTCGCCCACTTGCTCCCTGATACAGGAACAAAATTAATTACATTCTTTTTTAATCACTGGTCTGCAGTCATTAATGATAGGATGTTGGCAGATAGATAATAAAGTATTATTTTATATGTTGTTATATTAAAAATTTATAAGTTAGGTTTTCAAATAATGTTATATTAGAATTCAAGATACGTGCTTTTTATTGTGCAGACTGAGATGACTGAGCATCGAGCATCGCAGAGTACGGCACCTGTATCATCTGCTGCTTCTTGTGTCGGCGATAATGTCGACGGTCAGTTCCCGCCTGATATGGATATTGTCACGGATGTCCTTGGACCCTGCTCGCGTTATAAGAAAGGGTTTGGGGGGTTGCCTAGGTTGAAGGCAATTGGCGCAAAGAGGGCAGCATCTTCGTCAACTTCTCAAATGTCCGGGCAATTGCCACCTGAAGTGGACAACCTTTTGCAACGAACTGATGACATTATGCTAGAAAATCATAACCTAAAAAAGCATAATACTAAACTTGAGAGTCGTCAACGGCGTCTAGATCTCCTGCTCAGTGCTTTGTTGAAGCAGGTTGGTGAAATGGCTCCTGGTTTTACTATTGACTTACCAGAACAGGATTCAGACGATGACGATGATACTGACGGGGGCGATGATGATAAGGCGGGTGGTACTCATTTGTAGAACTATTTTTTTTTATTTATTTAAAGTTTAATTTATTAGACATTTATTTTACTAAACTACTTTTATATTTTCATGTTTGGTGGAGACAATAAATATTAATAGTTGTAATTTTTTTTATTTATTTATAAAATTTTAATTTTATTTATAATGAAATAATATTACTAAAAATTAAATAATTAATAATATATTAAAATCGAAATTTAAGAAGTAATATTAATATATTGAAAATAAAATTAATAATATAATAAAAAAATTATTTAAAAAATACTTTTACCGGCGCAAAATTACGTCGGCAAAAGTTTCACTCTCAATGCATATGTACATCTTTACCGGCGCAAAAACGTGCCACTAAAAGAGTCAACTTTTGCAGGCGCATTTTTGCGCCGCTAAAAGTGTTTTTCACAACAACATGACACAATTTTTTACCAGCGCATTTTTTCGTCGCCAAAAGATACCATTGCCGGCGCATTACATTTTACGTCGACAAAATTGAAATTAGCGACTGGGATACGTCGCCGACTTTTGCCTTGCGCTGGGAAAAACTATATGACTTTTGCCGGCGCAAATTTGCGCCGGCAAAAGTGAGGTTTTTTGTAGTGATATACATAAACATAAAACACATAATACATACCAATTAATAGAATGATCCAAAAGAGAAAGCTCTAACAATTAGACCAATTTATTTTCTCCTAAATAGAAAACAAAGTTAGTAAAATAAAAAAAATTATAACACATATATATAAAAAAACACATAAATATATATATACATATATATATACATCTCATGGAGAGAGAAAGAGAGGGAGAGATAGAGAAAGGGGGGAAAGAGGGAGAGAGGGGAATCGGCCTAGGGGTCATGGTTGGGGTTTAGATGGCTGATCGAGGATTGGGGTTCAGGGGTGGGGGTTTGAGGTTGGGAATGGGGTTTTCCGACGAGGGTTAGGTGAGCACCGACAAATTTAGGGAATTTTGGGTTTTATTTTAATGTCAAAAATGGGAAAGATGAAGTCTGAATTTGGGTATATAAGATTATTATTAGTGGCGACATATTCGCCTCTAATAGTCGAAAAAAAAATTAAGTGAAAAAATTTCCAAGGTTTTTTAAGCTGAATTTTGAATTTATTATGTCGCCGCTAATAATTTTCATTGCCAATGAATTAATTATGCGGTCTTATTAGCAGTGACTACATATTATCGCTGCTAAAAAAACCCATTATTAGCGGCAGTTTTATGTCGCCGCTAAAAATCATATTTCTTGTAGTGTCTGCCGGAAATGAATTCGAGACACGCGACTTGATCGCTTTCTCCATGAGCGATGCCCACCCAACTTTTGATGAACATGATGCAAGATAACGCATTGGCAATCTTGTGAGAGATGCATAATAAGCCGATGGCAATACTGCCTCGCGCATTTGAACAGGTTGAGTTCAACACCTAGGGAAAATTCAGTAAGATGGTGAAGCTCTCGAATGAAAGGTATTTGCAGAGTTTCCTAGGAAGTGGATTGTTGATGGCGTTTGAAAGACTGCAAGGGGCACTACAAGAAACAAGCTTTTTTCCGGCGCAATTCGGAATTGCGCCGGCAAAAGCAACTTTCACTGGTGCAATTGGTGAATTCCACCGGCAAAGGTGACTTTTGCCGACGCAATTCGAGGTTGTGCCAGCAAAAGTGACCGCTTTAAAAAAAGGCAGTACCTTTGCCGGCGCAACCCCGAATTGCGCCGGCAAAAGTACCATCAAATTTTTAAATAAAACCCACAAACTTTTGCCGGCGCATTTCCCCTAACGTGCTGGCAAAAGTCAAACGTGTTTTTTGAATTTTGCACGTTTTCAAGCAAGTAGGTGAGTATACTTTTGCCGGCGCGTTTTGTTGCGCCGACAAAAGTCAAAAAATGCGCCGGCAAAAGAGGACATTAGTAAAACGACGACGTTTTGTGGTAGGGTTTACTAAATACTTTTGTCGGCGCAACGAAACGCGCCGGCAAAAGTCATAACGATATTACTCAGCCGCAAGCCTTCTTCTTCCCCATTTCAGTTCCATTTTTCAGAAAAATGAAAGTCTCTCTCTCTCCTCTGTGTTAATTTCTCCGACACTCTCTTCTCTCATTTTTTTTCAGACACTCTCTTCTTCAACGGCTCCATTTCTCTCAAGAGTAAGTTATTTTATTTTTTTGTTTGTTTTGCCCCTAAATTTTCTTCTCATTTAATTTATTTTTTCTCAGTTTTAGGACACCTTGCCGATGGGACCACTCCGCCACACGTTGCCAACCAGACCACCACGCTGCACAGTGCACAGGTATACCGATATATATATTTACATATGTTATATATTATATATATAAACTGATATATATATATTATATATAAACTGATATATATTATATATTATATATAATTTGATATATATGTTATATTATATATTTAAATTAATATATACTATATATTTAAACTAATATATATATTTAAACCGAAAATGTATATGGTTATATTTATATTTATGTTTTTTTTTCTGTTTTGTATTTTTTTTATTTTTTATTTATTTATTTATGTTTATATATGATTTAATTTTTGTTTTTTGTTTATTTTTTATTTTTATTTTTTGTTTTAAATCTTATTCTAATATAATCTCATAATTAGAAATTAATTTAATTAGTATTCGATTAATCTTAAGATTATGAGATTAGATTTGGTATTATAATAAGATTAAATTTTAGCAATTAAAAATCAAATTTTAAAATATTTTAGAAATTTTAAGTAAATATGCGTTTATGTTGTGCATGCTCTGGGAATATTCTGTATATGGATCTAGTAATATTATGTATATTTTTGTGTGTAGTTTGCAGGTTTTATAAAATTTTGGGATAGTTTAAAATATAGCTCTTATTACTGCCCAAATTTTGTTAGTCTTAGGAAAATTAACATTAATTACAAAAAATATAGCCGTTAGCATTAATTTTTATTTTAATGCTTTATATGTATTTGTTTCTCTTAATAACAACTATATTTAAGTTACTTTTATAATATATGTTTTTTGTATTTATTAATTTTTTTGTAAAATTTAAAAAATAGATTTGAATATGTATTTTTTTTTTATTTTAATGTGTTATATGTATTTGTTTAATTTTGCTTGTTAATATTTATTATATTGTATTTTGCGATATATGTATTTTAGTTAAAGTATGAACTTAAAAAAACCAGATTAATAATGTATGTTTATATTTTTAAATTGTTTTATATTAAATGTGATATTTTTGTAAATATGTATTAATAAAAAAATTAGTTTTTGTATATGTTTTTTTGTGGTTAAATATTTGTATATATGTAAATTGATGTATTTGTTAATGTATATATATGTTTTGTATGATCTGAGAATATTCTAGGTATATATGTGTTTAATTTGTAGGTTTTTCAATTTTTGGGATAGTTTGAAATATTGTCGTTATAGTGCCCAAATTTTGTTAGAGTTAGTAAAATTAATAAAAGTTTAATAATTAATTAAATAAAAATTTAAGTATAATTAAAAATTCATCAAAAAAATAATTTTTAACTATAATCTAAATAAAATAAAATTACCAATCATAATAATTGATTTTAACATTAATATTAGATGTTTTGTAATTGAAAAAAGTTAAAAATATAAATGATTTAATAAAATATAATTAAGTAAATTATAAATATAATAAAATTGTTATTGATTAAGTAAATAATCCAATACAAATATAGTTGATGTATATGTTTGGAGACGTAAATTCCCCATTAATGGAATTAACTGCACTTACCGTATATATCAACATCTTCATGATTTTGATTCAGATATGGATTTTCATGACCAAATTTACTTTCGCCCACTTGCTCCCTGATATAGGAACAAAATTAATTACATTCTTTTTTAATCACTGGTCTGCAGTCATTAATGAGAGGATGTTGGCAGATAGATAATAAAGTATTATTTTATATGTTGTTATATTAAAAATTTATAAGTTAGGTTTTCAAATAATGTTATATTAGAATTCAAGATACGTGCTTTTTATTGTGCAGACTGAGATGACTGAGCATCGAGCATCGCAGAGTACGGCACCTGTATCATCTGCTGCTTCTTGTGTCAGTGATAATGTCGACGGTCAGTTCCCGCCTGATATGGATATTGTCACGGATGTCCTTGGACCCCGCTCGCGTTAAAAGAAAGGGTTTGGGGGGTTGCCTAGGTTGAAGGCAATTGGCACAAAGAGGGCAGCATCTTCGTCAACTTCTCAAATGTTCGGGCAATTGCCACCTGAAATGGGCAGCCTTTTGCAGCGAACTGAGGACATTATGCTAGACAATCATAACCTAAAAAAGCATAATACCAAACTTGAGAGTCGTCAACGGCGTCAAGATCTCCTGCTCAGTGCTTTGTTGAAGCAGGTTGGTGAATTGGCTCCTGATTTTACAGTTGACTTACCAGACCAGGATCTGGACGAGGACGATGATGCTGACGGGGGCGGGGATGATGGGGCGGGCAGTACTCGTTTGTAGAAGTTTTTTTTTATTTATTTAAAGTTTAATTTATGAGACATTTATTTTACTAAACTACTTTTATATTTTCATGTTTGGTGGAGACAATAAATATTAATAGTTGTAATTTTTTTTAATTTATAAAATTTTAATTTTATTTCTAATTAAATAATATTACTAAAAAATTAAATAATTATTAATATATTAAAATAAAAAATTATTAATTAATATTAATATATTGAAAATAAAATTAGTAATTTAATAAAAAATATTATTTAAAAAATACTTTTACCAGCGCAAAATTTCGTCGGCAAAAGTTTCAATCCTCACTATATATATACACCTTTCCTGGCGCAAAAATGCGCCACTAAAAGAGTCAACTTTTACCGCGCGCATTTTTGCGCCGCTAAAAGTGTTTTCCACAACAACGTGACAAAAATTTTTGCCGGCGCATCCTTATTTTTCCCGGCGTATTTTTTCGTCCCCAAAAGATACCATTACTGGCGCATTACATTTGCGTCGGCAAAAGTAAAATTAGCGACGGGTTTGCGCTGACAAAAACTTCCTGGGTTTTGCCGGCGCAAATTTGCGCCGGCAAAAGTCCCGTTTTTTGTAGTGGGGAGTTGACTTGGGCTACTGAGTATGAAACTCCGTCGTTGCAGCTGACTAGTTTGTCGCTTACGAGTCGCCTGGCTAAAGGGTAGACACGAGTTAAGACCTCTGATAAATAGCTTTTAATGTTGTTGATATTTCAGTGATATTTTTATCATTATTTAACTCGTAAACGAAAACCAAAGGACTATAAATTTTGGGGGACAATTGATCAAGGAATGATAAATGGTAGTCGCGGAGATGGTCTGGGGTTGGAGATGAAGGTTTGATAACCTCTTTGAAAATTGCTTCAACCTCAACGTTCTTCATTTTTCTCATACTAGTTGAGTTAGATTAACAAATTTAATCTTTTATAATTATGGCACACAGTGTACAATATGAGGTGCTTTATTTCTCTCAACTACCTCCAAACTTTATAGAGGATAATAGTTTAAGGGAGAATAGCTAAATAAACATCTTATTTTATTTGGATTCGTACAATTTTCTTCTTCTTTTTCTTATAATTGTTATCCAATAGTTTATTTTTCGTATACTTTTGTTGATTTTTTAATTTGATAGAGAAAAATATTAATTAACTCTAATTTTTTTTTATACAATTAACTCTAATTAGTCAAATGTGTTAATGAGTGTGAGTTGGCAACTTGTTTATATTTAATTGGTTTTTGTATGACTTAGAAGTACTCTACAAACAACAATATCTCTTCTATATAATCAATCAAGTATCTAACAGTATATGGATATATATATAGAAAAATTCACTTAGTCAAATGTTAATGAGTGTGAGTTGGCAACTAGTCTATATTTAATTGGTTTTTTTATGAGATAGAAGTACTCCACAAACAACAATAATGAAAATTATTTGCTTCAACAATTTTTTATTTTTTTCGGTTAATTTTAACATAATATTCTTATATTTAACAGAATATTGTTATATTTTAACTGTATATTGTCAATATGACTTAAAATTAAACAAAAATAAATATATATAAACAAATTAAAATATGATATATTTGAGATATTTTATAAATGACAATTATTTAAAAACAATACAATCATATATTTTATAACTTAAATAAAATTTAATTAAACTTAAACTTAATATTATATTAAACATATAATATATAATCTTTTGTTGTCATTGCCAAATACAAAAACTAGAACAGGCAAACAAAAATTAATTAATTAAAATATGATACTTTTAAAATATTTTATGATAATTTAAATAATTTAATCATATTTATTTAAAAAATAATAAATGCATAAATATCTTTTTTTTTCTTATAAATTTGTGTGATAATTTGTTTTTTATCAAGTGACTGGAACTCTTTTTGTAATGCCACGGATTCCCTATTATGGTTTAATGGCTGGATTAGTAGGCCGGGAGGGCCATAACTGTTTAATTATGCCATTAAATGTGTTTAAGCATGTCTATGAGAACTATATTATAATATGATGTTAAATGCATGTATGTGAGTCCACATTTGTTTACAGTGGTGTTTTGGTAATTTGGCCCGTTGAGGGTATAATTGAATATTTGTTTGCATGTTAATGATATATTGTGAGACCACATTATAATGTGGATTGGTTCGAGTATTTCGACATGAGACGATCTTTAAACATGGTTTATCGGTTTGGTCATAACAGGTTTGAGCTCGGGGCTCGGGGTGAGTCTCGGGGTGATATTAATGATTATAGCGTTACCGGGGATATTAGGGTAACGGGATATGAATTATTGGTGTTTGAGGATATTGAGATTAGCGGGAATTGGGAAGCGTTAATTATGATTAACGGGATAAGCGGAAAGTACCAATTTTACCCTTGAAATGGTTTTAGAGGCTTTAGGTGGCTTAAGGGTATTTTGGTCATTTGAGGGGATTAATATTACCCTTTAGTTGGCTGTAGAAGGATAAAGATTAAACAGAACAAAAACAGGGGTTGTCTTCTCCCTTCCCGTACATCACCCTTCTCTATATTTCTCTTTGGTGTTCTTGAGCTCAAGGTGGGGTTTTAAGCTAGGAAACTTAAAGGCTGGGTTGGTGGACTTGGTTCAACCATTGAAGGAGGTTCAAATCTGAATTTGAGGTGAGTTATAGTCATTGGTTTCAAGTGTTACTCTGTTTTCCTTTTAGTTTTCAGCTTATGGTTTTGTTGTAGAAAGTGGGGATTAAGAGGAGTTTTTGTGTATGTTTGATTGGGTTTTGATGAGGGTGAGTTATGGGTGGTGTTTAGAGGTTAAATTGAGTGTTTGGAGGAGATTTGGAGTTGGTTCGAAGGGTTAGTTCCAAGGGAAAACGCAGGGGAGAGTTGGCTAGTGCGTGCTGGTTTCTTGGCTGTTTTGCGAAATGAGCCACGGCCTGGCTAGGGTGTGCCGCGGCCTGTGTTGGCTTTAAAGGTGAAAATGGCTCTGTCAGGAGGGTGAGCCGCGGCCCATCAGGGCAAATTTAGTCAAAAACATGTTTTAGCTTGGGGATTCAAACCTTAGGCCTTGGGGTTGAACCTAGTACCTAGTTGAGTTATGTTTGATGTCTCGGAGGCTAGATCTTGGTTTGGGAACCCTCAATTATCATTTTTATTGATGAATCCTATATTTTGGTTATGACCAGGTGACCGTCAAGGAATTTAAAGGTTGATCGTTCTCAGGGGTCGTTCATATAATAATTCTCACTCAAACCAGAGGTAAGAAAACAGTGTATGAATACAGTTGCACCCTGTATAGGTATATGACATGCATGGTTTGATATTGGGGCATGTTGGTTGATATATGTGGACATGGATTGCATATTAAATGCTAGTGAACGCTGATTACCTGTTTGAGACACTGACTAGTCAGGGACCGACTCTAAAGTCGATGATCACGCATTGAATGGCTCTATGGCATTAATGCGGGACCAACCCTAAGGTCGAAGAACTTATAAGCGCTTGCCTGGTCTATGACCAGATGTTTATAGCCAAGGTATATGACCCCGGTGACTGTTTGTCACATGGCTAGGGGACGATGTCCATAGCACGACTCTAGAGTCGGGAGGTAGGTTATGTTGGTGACCACTCACCATGCACCTGTCCTGGTCAAACTTATGAAAGAATCACTGATCAGTTAAGCCCTGGTGACCCTATCGTCACATGGCTAGAGGGAGCTATGCTCATTATTGTGACTTTTGGCTATTGTCACCTATTTGCTTGGACTGATAGTCCTGAATGGTTATTATGATCGTTGTTGATATTATATCATGCTTTATTGTGTTTTCTTGCTGGGCCTTGGCTCATGGGTGCTTTGTGGTGCAGGTAAAGGGAAAGAGAAGCTCACCCAACCCTGAGTGGAGAGCTTGGGCGATGTTGTGTACATACAGGGCCGCTTGACCGCCACGGTCAAGGAGTTCTCAGAGGGACTAGGGGTTTACCCTATTTTTGCCGCTTAGGCCGGCGGGGACTGTATATTTGAAACAATAGCGACTCTTTTGTATTACGAACTACTTGTAAACATTTTGAAAGGCTCATGAGAAGTTTATTTACTTAGTGAAATATATCCTTTCCTTTTTACTGGTTTTTCACCTTAACCTGATAATAGCACTTAGATCACGTTTTTAACCAAAGGACTCGGGTAGCGAGTCAAATTTCCGGTTCACTGTTCACCGTAATTGTTCTGGGGTAACCAGGGCATTACAACTTGGTATCAGAGCTGTGCCAAGGTTAGGGTTCCTGTAGACTGGCTGGGTATGTACACACATCACCGAAGTCAAGCTCGACTCATGGTTTGGTAACTATCTATGTGGTTACATGTATAATTGTTTAAATGTGATATATATGCTTTAGCTGTGTGCATGAGATACCATGTTGAGCATGTGCCCTGAAATACTACATCTTCAGCAAATGTGTGCGAATTAGTACTGAGATTGCTGGCGCTTGCTTATTAGTATGGTTGTTTATAAGTTATTATGCGATACATGCTGAGTGCTGAATGCCATAAACATGTATCTGATTGTGAATATTGAATGACTGTGGAATGTGATAATTGTCTGTTGTTCTTGGACCGTAAAGCGGCAAGAGGTTTAGTTATTATTACCTGACTGGCCATATTGATTATTGTTTCAGTAAGGTATCAGTGACAGAATGAACCCAGAACAGACAGACACTGCAGCTGGCCAGAGTGGTCAGGGTCAGAATAATGACAATAGTCAGGGTCAAGAGAATGACCAATCTCAGGTTCCACAGCCAGCATCTACAAATTGGTAGCAGATGTTTAATGATTTGCAGGCTATAGTGTTAAAACAGGGAGGGGAGCTTCGTCTCCTAAGACAGCAGCAAGTGCCTGTGGTGGCCAGTGTTGCAGAGGCACCTTCTGTGTCGGTACCAGTTATTGGGCAGCTGCCTGGGGTTGAAAACAGATTGGAACCTCTTTATGAGCGGTTCAGGAAACAACAACCTCCTGTGTTTGAAGGCAGTGCCGATCCTATTAAAGCTGAACAATGGATGAGCATGATTACCACTATTCTTGACTTTATGAGGGTAGTTGGTACTGAGAGGGTGGCCTGTGCTGCCTATATGTTTCGGGATGATGCCCGGATTTGGTGGGAAGTGGTTGGCCAGACCAAGGATGTTAATCTCCTGAGCTGGGAGGAATTTCAGACCTTGTTCAATGAAAAGTATTACAATGACGCTATTAGAGCGGCGAAGGCTGATGAATTTATGAGGCTACTTCAGGGAAGCTTATCAGTAACCGAGTATGCCTTAAAGTTTGACCGTTTGGCAAAGTTTTCCAAGGAGTTGGTGCCCACTTATGGGACCAGGAGAGAGCGTATCTTACAGGGGCTACAGCCCAGGTTAGCCCGAGATGTACGCATCACCACTGTGGCAGGAGTGACTACTTATGCACAGGTGGTGGAGAAGGCACTTACAGATGAAACTGCAGAGACTAAGATCTGGCATGACAATGCGGCCAGAAGGGATTTCAGGAGGCCAGGTCCTCCATTTGTGGGTTCTGGTAAGGGTGTTGGCCCCAGTGATCAGAAGAGGAAGGTTCCTGACACCTTCCCAGTTCCAGGTCCTGACAGACGGCCCCGTGGTATTTCTATGGGTCGTCCAGGTGGTAATGAAGCCTGGAAGTCTTATCCCGAGTGTCCTAGATGCAAGAGGCATCACTTGGAAGAGTGTAAGGCAAGGGCCTGCTTCTCTTGTGGAGCAGTGGGTCATCTAAAAAAGGATTGCCCTAAGGCAAGAAAGGAAGAGCCCAGAAAGGCAGACAACTCGGCCTCAGCGCGAGTGTTTGCATTGACTCAGGCAGAAGCTGAGGCTTCCCCCTCAGTTGTTACAGGTCAGCTTCTTAGTGCAGGAACTGCTTATAATGTATTGAGTGACTCTGGTGCTACACATTCCTTTGTTGCTAGTAGTGTTATTGATAGGTTGTGTAGACCTTGTGATTTCTATGCTGTGGGGTTTGGTACTCTGTTACCCACTGGGGAGTTGGTTGTATCCAGGAGATGGGTCAGATCTTTGCCAGTGATAGTGGAGGGCAGAGAGTTGTCAGTGGATCTTATAGAGTTGGTTATGACTGACTTCGATATGATACTGGGTATGGATTGGTTAGCCAAGTATGGGGCAACCATTGATTGTAGAAGGAAGATGGTCACCTTTGAGCCTGAGGGTGAGGATCCTTTTGTATTTGTTGGTACTGTGCATGGACCCCGTATTCCTATGATTTCTGCATTGAGGGCTAGGGATTTATTGCAAGGGGGTTGCATTGGATTCTTAGCCAGTGTGGTTGATACCACCCAGGTCGTGCCAGCGAGACCAAAGGATACTAGACTTGTGTGTGAGTTTCTGGATGTGTTTCCAGAAGATTTGCCAGGGTTGCCACCACACAGGGAGATTGAATTTTTTATAGAGCTGGCCCCAGGGACGGAGCCAGTGTCTAGGGCACCATACAGAATGGCCCCAGCTGAGTTGAAAGAATTAAAGGTAGAGCTGCAAGAGCTGTAGAATTTGGGTTTTATCAGACCTAGCTTTTCACCTTGGGGTGCGCCAGTTCTATTTGTAAAGAAGAAAGATGGTTCTCTGAGGATGTGTATAGATTACAGAGAACTGAATAAGCTGACAATTAAGAACCGATATCCTTTGCCAAGGATAGATGATCTGTTTGATCAATTGCAGGGTAAGACGGTATTCTCTAAGATCGACCTTCGTTCTGGTTATCATCAGTTGAGGGTCAAGGAAGGAGACATACCGAAGACCGCTTTTCGTACTAGGTATGGGCATTATGAGTTTCTAGTTATGTCATTTGGGTTGACTAATGCCCCTGCTGCTTTCATGGATATGATGAACAGGGTGTTCAAAGATTATTTAGACCAGTTTGTGATCATCTTTATCGATGATATTCTGGTATATTCTCAGACTGAGTCAGAGCATGAACATCATCTGAGGTTGGTTTTGCAGAGATTGAGAGAACACAGATTTTTTGCAAAGTTCAAGAAGTGTAGATTTTGGTTGTCTCAGGTGTCCTTCCTTGGGCACATTGTCAGTAAGGAGGGGATTAAAGTAGATCCAGCAAAGATTGAAGCGGTCAGAGATTGGCCAAGGCCAAAGAATGCTTCTGAGGTTAGAAGTTTCCTTGGATTGGTAGGGTATTACAGGTGTTTTGTGGAAGGGTTCTCAAAGATTACTACTTCGTTGACTGAGCTGACACGCAAGGGTCAGAAGTTTGTGTGGTCAGAAAAATGTGAGGACAGCTTCCAAGAGTTGAAACAGAGATTGATTACAGCTCCAGTTCTGAGTCTTCCAACAGACCAAGAGAAGTTTGTGATATACTGCGATGCTTCTCATCAGGGTTTGGGCTGTGTTTTGATGCAATCAGAGAGAGTCATAGCTTATGCTTCTCGTCAATTGAAGGAGTACGAGAAGAGGTATCCTACTCATGACTTAGAGTTGGCAGCGGTGGTTTTTGCTTTAAAGATATGGAGGCACTATCTCTATGGAGAGAAGTGTGAGATTTATACAGACCACAAGAGCCTGAAGTATTTCTTCACCCAGAAGGACTTGAACATGAGGCAAAGGCGTTGGCTGGAATTAGTGAAAGATTATGATTGTGAGATTCTGTATCACCCAGGGAAAGCCAACGTGGTAGCTGATGCATTAAGCCGGAAGGGTCCGGGACAGATTCATGGTATTAGGCTGATAGCCAGAGAGTTAGCTGATGATATGACCAGAGCTGGTATAGAGTTGCTGGTGGGCCAGTTGGCCAATATTACGCTACAGTCTACGTTGCTAGAGAGGATCAAGGAGGGTCAGTTGAATGATCCACAGCTGATCAAGATTAGAGAGGATGTCTTGGCTAGAGCATCCAGGGATTATACAGTGTCTAATTTGGGGTTGTTGAGATACAAGGGGCGGATATGTGTTCCGTTAGACACTGCATTGAGGCGGGAGATTTTGGATGAATCTCATACTACACCTTACTCTTTGCATCCAGGCACCACGAAGATGTATCAGGATGTGAGATCATTGTACTGGTGGCTAGGGATGAAGAGAGATGTAGTAGAGTATGTGGCTAAGTGCTTGACATGTCAACAGGTCAAGGCTGAGCATCAGAGGCTGGCAGGGTTATTGCAGCCTCTGGATATCCCAGAGTGGAAGTGGGAAGACATCACAATGGACTTTGTGGTGGGCTTGCCCAGGACAATTGGTTAGCATGATTCCATTTGGGTGATAGTGGATCGCTATACCAAGTCAGCTCACTTTCTGCCAGTGAGGACTACTTATACTGTTGACCAGTATGCAGATCTCTATGTGAGAGAGATCGTGCGCCTCCATGGAGCTCCTAGGTCGATTGTGTCAGATCGGGACCCTACTTTCACTTCCAAGTTTTGGAAGAGTTTACAGACAGCCATGGGTACACGACTGAAGTTCAGTACAGCTTATCATCCTCAGACAGATGGGCAATCTGAGAGGACGATCCAAATATTGGAGGACATGCTGCGGGCATATGTGCTGGACTTTGGTGGGTCATGGAGTAAGTATCTGCCTTTGATAGAGTTCTCCTATAATAACAGTTATCAGTCTACCATTGGTGTTGCACCTTATGAGATGCTACATGGTAGGAAGTGTAGGTCTCCCATTCATTTGGATGAGACAGGTGAAAGGAGATACTTAGGTCCTGAGGCAGTTTAGAGGACCAGTGAGGCTATTGACAAGATTAGAGCTCGAATGCTTACTTCTCAGAGTAGACAGAAGGGCTATGCAGATCCCAAACGCAGGAACGTGGAGTTCCAGGTAGGAGACTATGTCTTCCTTAGAGTCTCGCCATGGAAAGGGGTGAGAAGGTTTGGGAAGAAAGGCAAGCTGAGTCCCAGGTTTGTAGGTCCATTTGAGATCCTGGAGAGGATTGGTCAAGTGGCTTACAGGCTAGCTTTGCCTCCAGCATTGTCGGCCGTGCATAATGTGTTCCATGTATCCGCTCTTCGGAGGTATGTTTCTGATGAGAGACATGTTTTGAGTTATGAGGATCTGGAGCTTGAACCAGATCTCTCCTTTGAGGAGCAGCCTGTTCAGATACTTGATCAGAAAGATAAGGTCCTCAGGAACAAGACAATACCTTTGGTTAAGGTATTGTGGAGGAACAGCAGGGTTGAGGAGGCGACCTGGGAGATAGAGTCAGATATGCGGAGCCAGTATCCCGAGCTGTTCAGGTAAATTTCGAGGATGAAATTTCTGTAAGGAGGGGATAGTTGTAATGCCCCGGATTCCCTATTATGGTTTAATGGTTGGATTAGTAGGCCGGGAGGGCCATAACTGTTTAATTATGCCATTAAATGTGTTTAAGCATGTCTATGAGAACTATATTATAATATGATGTTAAATGCATGCATGTGAGTCCACATTTGTTTACAGGGGTATTTTGGTAATTTGGCCCGTTGAGGGTATAATTGAATATTTGTTTGCATGTTAATGATATATTGTGAGACCACATTATAATGTGGATTGGTTCGAGTATTTCGACATGAGACGATCTTTAAACATGGTTTATCGGTTTGGTCATAACAGGTTTGAGCTCGGGGCTCGGGGTGAGTCTCGGGGTGATATTAATGATTATAGCGTTACCGGGGATTTTAGGGTAACGGGATATGAATTATTGGTGTTTAAGGATATTGAGATTAGCGGGAATTGGGAAGCGTTAATTATGATTAACGGGATAAGCGGAAAGTACCAATTTTACCCTTGAAATGGTTTTAGAGGCTTTAGGTGGCTTAAGGGTATTTTGGTCATTTGAGGGGATTAATATTACCCTTTAGTTGGCTGTAGAAGGATAAAGATTAAACAGAACAAAAACAGGGGTTGTCTTCTCCCTTCCCGTACATCACCCTTCTCTATATTTCTCTTTGGTGTTCTTAAGCTCAAGGTGGGGTTTTAAGCTAGGAAACTTAAAGGTTGGGTTGGTGGACTTGGTTCAACCATTGAAGGAGGTTCAAATCTGAATTTGAGGTGAGTTTTAGTCATTGGTTTCAAGTGTTACTCTGTTTTCCTTTTAGTTTTCAGCTTATGGTTTTGTTGTAGAAAGTGGGGATTAAGAGGAGTTTTTGTGTATGTTTGATTGGGTTTCGATGAGGGTGAGTTATGGGTGGTGTTTAGAGGTTAAATTGAGTGTTTGGAGTTGGTTCGAAGGGTTAGTTCCAAGGGAAAACGCAGGGGAGAGTTGGCTGGTGCGTGCTGGTTTCTTGGCTGTTTTGCGAAATGAGCCGCGGCCTGGCTAGGGTGTGCCGCGGCCTGTGTTGGCTTTAAAGGTGAAAATGACTCTGTCAGGAGGGTGAGCCGCGACATGGCTCTGGTGAGCCGCGGCCCATCAGGGAAAATTTAGTCAAAAACATGTTTTAGCTTGGGGATTCAAACCTTAGGCCTCAGGGTTGAACCTAGTACCTAGTTGAGTTATGTTTGATGTCTTGGAGGCTAGATCTTTGTTTGGGAACCCTCAGTTATCATTTTTATTGATGAATCCTATATTTTGGTTATGACCAGGTGACCGTCAAGGAATTTAAAGGTTGATCGTTCTCAGGGGTCGTTCATATAATAATTCTCACTCAAACCAGAGGTAAGAAAACAGTGTATGAATACAGTTGCACCCTGTATAGGTATATGACATGCATGGTTTGATATTGGGGCATGTTGGTTGATATATGTGGACATGGATTGCATATTAAATGCTAGTGAACGCTGATTACCTATTTGAGACACTGACTAGTCAGGGGCTGACTCTAAAGTCAATGATCATGCATTGAATGGCTCTATGGCATTAATGCGGGACCGACCCTAAGGTCGAAGAACTTATAAGCGCTTGCCTGGTCTATGACCAGATGTTTATAGCCAAGGTATATGACCCCGGTGACTGTTTGTCACATGGCTAGGGGACGCTGTCCATAGCACGACTCTAGAGTCGAGAGGTAGGTTATGTTGATGACCACTCACCATGCACCTGCCCTGGTCAAACTTATGAAAGAATCACTGATCAGTTAAGCCCTGGTGACCCTATCGTCACATGGCTAGAGGGAGCTATGCTCATTATTGTGACTTTTGGCTATTGTCACCTATTTGCTTGGACTGATAGTCCTGAATGGTTATTATGACCGTTGTTGATATTATATCATGCTTTATTGTGTTTTCTTGTTGGGCCTTGGCTCATGGGTGCTTTGTGGTGCAGGTAAAGGGAAAGAGAAGCTCACCCAACCCTGAGTGGAGAGCTTGGGCGATGTTGTGTACATACAGGGCCGCTTGACCGCCACGGTCAAGGAGTTCTCAGAGGGACTAGGGGTTTACCCTATTTTTGCCGCTTAGGCCGGCGGGGACTGTAAATTTGAAACAATAGCAACTCTTTTGTATTACGAACTACTTGTAAACATTTTGAAAGGCTCATGAGCAGTTTATTTACTTAGTGAAATATATCCTTTCCTTTTTACTGGTTTTTCACCTTAACCTGATAATAGCACTTAGATCACATTTTTAACCAAAGGACTCGGGTAGCGAGTCAAATTTCTGGTTCACTGTAACTGTTCTGGGGTAACCAGGGCGTTACACTTTTACTTCATCAAATTCACCAAAAGACATTGTGAGATACATTAGAAACTAAAAATATTTGATGCATGTATACTACTGCCTACACTATGACATTTTCTATTCTTATTTTGTTTCTATTATTATTTTTTTAATATTATTATATTTTATATATGTAAATATATATTTATATCAACGTTGCATTTAGATGTCATATATATAGAGATTATTGATATAAATATGTATATATTATAACATTAGAATTCATTCTATTATGTATATATATTAAAAATAGTGAATCAATGTTTACAACTCTAAAACTAAACAAATGTGTATTGCATATTGATTCTACATAGTATATATATATATATTTATATAAATAAACGGAGGATGGGATCTTCGGCGAGCTATAAACATATTAGTCATATAGATGAAGTGTCTTCATTTAAAATAATGTTATGAATGATTACAAGAATTCATTAAAAAAAATTAAAGTTATCTTAGCAAAAATAAATAAATATTTTAATCACTTGCGTACTTCATTTTGTCATATTTATTTATTCAATCCCATTCACGCGTTATTTTGTAAATTTACCAAAATATTTAGTTATAAAAAAAAGATTTGGGCAAATATTATGCAGGTTTTCAACCTTTACTACTGTATTTTTTTCATATAAGTTCCCCATAATTTTTCCAAATAATTCATGGAAGCATATATATATATATATATATATATATCCAAATAAGATAATAAATGTGTTAATAAACTCAATTTATTTGATTCGATTTATCTAAGCAAATCTTATTTTACTAATAAATAATGATTGTATATTATTAAAGTCACAACCTGATTTCCTACATAAAAATATTATCAAGTGCAAATAACAATTAAAACAATAATAACTTGGGGTTGTACGTCTCCATTGATCAAATCGAGATAAAATAATAAAATGAACAAGTCAGAAGTTATTTTGAAACATAAAAAAATTCAGGATTTCCAAAGTCAAGAATTTACCCAGGGCTGGGTGATCTACATTGTAGTGCACCTATAATTTACTGCATACTGCGTCTAACATTTTCTAGATTATGTTTAGTCCCACCAGCTGACTTTCAGTACGTGCGTCATCTTTAAAATAGTGCAAGCGCGAGATTTTTTATTTATATATTTTTCTATTTAGCTCATGGCAAATATGTAATCCCTCATTTATTTTTTTAGGAATGTGAAAACTCCACAGTTTTGTAGCTATTGGATTGAGTAAAATAGTGAAATTTGTGTATCCTAAAAATTGGGGCTATGCTATCTAAAAGTCACGACTTTTAAATGTTATAAATACTTCAAATGAGCCATTTCTAAAAAAAAAAGTTTGAGGGTGTTTGACACTTTAATTAAAAAATTATTTTTTGTTTTTAAAAGCTAAAATCTGTTTTTTGAAAACAAGTTAGGATGTTTGGCGTTGTTTTTATACAACAATTTTTAAAAACAAAGTTACAAAAAACAGAAAATTTTGAGAACAACAAAAAGTTGTTTTCTGTTGTTCTCAAAATAAATTTATCTATATTTTTTTTTCTCACATCATTTATTTATTTATTATTCTCTAACATCATTTATTGTCACATAATTTTCTCTCTCATTAGTTTCTCTCTCTTCAGTTTCTCTCTCATCACTTAATATATCATCATTTTCTCTCTCGTCATTTTTTCTCTCTCGTCATTTCCTCTCTCATCATTTTCTCTCTACTCACTTCTCTCTCTTCACTATCTCTCTCATCACTTTCTCTCTACCCACTTCTCTCTTTTCACTTTCTTTCTCATCACATTCTCTCTTATTTTTTCTTGGATCAATTTCTCTCTTCTCAATTTCTATTTCTTCAAAAAATTTCTCCTTACTTTCTCACTTCTTATTTTTCATCATTTTTTTTCAAATTATTTTATCTCATTATTTATTACAAATTTTTAAAATATTTTTCTTTGTAAATATATTTGTTAATATTTTATTTAAGATTTAAAAAAAATAAAACTAAAAAATTGTTTTTAGAAAACATTAACCAAACACCTCTTGTTTTTTAGAAACTACAATAACAATTTTATGTTCTCATTTCTGAGAACACAACTTTGAAAACAAAAAACAGAAAACAATGCCAAACAGACCATTTTTCTGTACTTTGATCGGTATTTAACTTGTAGAAGCAAATTAGGAGCTCATTTGACATTGTTTTCTGTTTTTTTGTTTTAATTTTTTTTTTTCAGAAATGAGAACAGAAAATTGTTTTTATAGTTTCCAAAAAACAAGTAGTGTTTGGTTAATATTTTCTAAAAATAATTTTTTAGTTTTTAATTTTTTTAAGAAAATCTTAAATAAAAAATATATAAACATATTTACAAAGAGAAAAATATTTTGAAAGTTTATAATAAATAATGAAATAAAGTAATGTGAAAGAAAATTTGATGAAAAATAAGTGAGAATGTAATTAAGGAGAGAAAATTTGAGAAAAGAGAAAATGATGAAAGATAAATTGAGAAGAGAAAAAATGTTACAAGAAAAAATGAGAGAGAAGGATGAGAAAAAAAAATGAAGACAGAGAAGTGAGGAGAGAAAGTGATGAGAGAAAAAATAGCAATAGACAAAAAATGAGGAGAGAGAAAATGATGATATAATAAGTGATATGAGATAAAATAAGGAGGTAGAAAGTGATCATAAGAGAAAGAATGAGAAGATAGAAAGTGACAAAATGGCGTGAGAGAAAGTGATGAGAGAAAAAAATAAAGAGAGAGAAAGTGATGTTAGAATAAATGATATGAGATAATAATAATTAAAAAAAGTAATATGAGAAAAAGAAAAAAAAAGATGGAGAATATTTTTTTAAAAAAAAAAACATAAAACTTTTTTTTGTTCTTAAAATTTTCAGTTTTTTGTTCTTTTATTTTTAAAATTTGTTTTATCAAAATAATATCAAACACCCCTACTTGTTCTGAAAAGACAGTTTTTAGCGTTTAAAAACAAAAAACTGATTTTAGTTAAGGATTCAAACACCCTCTAAATTATTATACATTTTGGGAGACAATTGATCAAGAAAATGGTGATGAAGGTTTGAAAACCTCTTTGGGAATTAATTGTCAAACTTGGTAAATTATAGATTTTAAAGTGTTGTGATTTGGAAAAACTGTAGCAGAGTATTTGGTAAACTAAGTACTGTTAAATATTAAAAGACCAAAATAGAAATCATATTTATTTTATTTTATTAAAATAAATTCACACATACTAAATAAATTTCAATATAATTATTGTATTTATTTAAACATGTTAAAATTAAAATTTATTTTTGATAAAACACTAATAATAAAGATATCATCAACAAAAAGTTATATTATATAATATACACATATATTTGTATATATATTATTACTAGTTGGTGTAGCTAAAATTCTAATTATTATATTATAATAATATGGTCATGATATAATCACAAATATATAAAATTTAAGTTATGCAAAACTCTAACTTTTTATGTTTTTAATTATTTCCTTTTTTTAAAGCATAAAATTAATATGTGGTTGATGAATTATAAATTAAAAATACTATGAGATACAAAAATAATATTATAGAATATAAAAAAATCTATATTAAATATTTTTTTAAATCTCTATATTTATGAGATTTGCTAACATATTAATAAAATAAAATATTTAAAACTATCTAATAAATATAAAATTATAAAAATATATTTAGAATAAAATAAAAATATTTATGATTTAAGTATTATTTATGTTATTATAATATTAATTTATTTTAATTTGGTTAATATATAATAAATAATTAAATATATTTAGATAAAAAAAACATTTATTGTAGAGTTTTTTCAAAATGAGTTTTAGAAAAAGCTAAAAACTGGGTGTGCCAGTTTAACCTTTTAGTTTTAAGTATAACTTCTACATAAATTATTCAATAAGTTGTTTTCTGAGTATTTACTAAATACTTTTATTGCATAGCTTTATTAGAAACCAGCTTCTAGATTTTCTACAAGTTGTACCAAACTGGCTAAAGTCTATCTTTATATGATGTGTTGCATGAATCAAATCAATTATATATGATGGTTTACTATATAAAATTAAATATCATCAAATATAATTAACAATAAGAAACAATAATGTCTTAAGAGACATATATAAAATATCAAGATTTTAACCGTCAACCTCATTGCCCGGCTGGGGCTGAGTGATCTACAATTTTATGTGCAAGAGTAGTGTCATTATTAAAACGAATTCAAATCTAATTCTTTTGGAAGTAATAAATTAAGGGAGTAGTACTATAATTTAGTGCATATACTACACAAAGCACATTTGGTAGGTCATATTATATTATATTGTATTGTATAATATTATTTTTATACAACACTATGTGCTGGTATTCCCTTGTATTAATTAAAACTAAATAAAATAAATATTTTATAACAATATCATATGTGATACTACCCCGACCCCAACCCTAGGCCCTAACCTTCGACCCTAGCCCAGCCCCCGAAACCAACCCTGACCAAGGACACCAACCCTACCCCAGCCTTGACCCCCAACCCTAGCCTCAGACCTAGGATCCCGACCCCTAACCCTGACCCTACCCTAACTTTGATTAGTACCCCAACCTCGACCCCAAACCTTGGCCCTGGCCCTGACCCCGACCACGAACCCCAGTCCTAGATTCTGAACTCAGACCCCACCCCCCGCCACTGATGCCGGACCCTGGCTTCGACCCTAGCCCCAACCCAAAACCCCGACCCCGAAGCCTGCCTTGACCCCTTACCCGTACCACGACCCCAGACCCCAGATTCCAACTCTCGACCTCGGACTCTGGCCCTGGCCCCAACCCAAGACCCCGACCGTAGACCTCGACCCCAACTCCGGCCCCGTCTCTTGACCCGAACTCGACCCCAATCCCAGCCCCTGACTCTGGCTCCGACCACAACTCTAGCTCCGGCACTTACCCTTGCCCCAGACCTTACTACAATACAACTTAATTTAAAAAATATTACAATACGAGTTAATACATACATTTTTCTTATGCATTGTAATATACAGTTGATATATTTTTTTTTCTTATAATTTGTGATTGTAATAATTAATACAATACAAAATTTATTCCAAACGTAGTGTTCCACTTATTTAATACAATACGAGCTTTATACGGTATGCCAAACTATACTATACTATACTATACTATACGCAGATCTTCGAGATTATGATTAGTCGTACCTGCCATTACATACGTCATCTAAATAATTGTCTTTTTCTTTCATAATTTTTTTAAACAAAAAAACAAACCACACAACAAGCCTTTTTCAATATACAACACTAACGCAAAGTATTTATATATTATCTCAAATAATTGAGAATAGTATTTATATATATATTTATATATATACTCTTTCTAGATCTCAAGGGTGGACATTTTCAAACACTATAGCAGTCTCTTAATTATTTGTCATATTATTGAACATGCATGGAAATTTCACTTTTATTTTATATATTGACAAAGAAAATTTCACTTTCATTTAACTTAGTTAAAATGGCAAACAACCTGCTTTTCGTGAAACTATATATCTTCCTCCCTAATTTTTGTTTTATTCCCCTTATTTTTGTTTTTAAAATTAAACAGATAAAAAGAAACTTACAAAGTAGCTAGGTGGTGATCTTGAGTTGATATAAATCTCAATTATATTTTATAACAAGGGAATGTTTTTGAAAAAGAAAATATATAATATAAACGAGATGATAGTAGAAACTTACTGAAAAGTTGAACAAGGAAAGTTTAGGGGTCAATAATGTAACACGCATATAGGTAAATTTATTACCCAATGAGAAAAAATAAAATAAAAAAATTGAAGTATCATTATTGGAGTTAACATGTTTGAGGGAATTAATGTTAAGACATGGCACATATGTAATTATCTTGTGTTGTGTGAGAGATGGGTGGGATGCTATGCTAAGGAATTTTGGAATTATGAGTGATCTTCTACACTAGTGAGTGAATTAACTGAAATGATGCGAAAGAGAGTATTTATATATATATATATATATATAAGTTATTTGTGGAAAAACTCTTTATTTTTTTACAAAAATTGTGACAAAATCCCCTATAAAAAATTTTTGACAGCAAAACTCCATTTTCGTTAATGATTTGTTGCAAGTTAGTCATTTTATGTGTTAAATGTCACATAAATACGTCAAGTGTCTACTAAGATACATGTGACAACACTTTATAGGCAACGTTTTAAAAACTAATTAATTATTATTTTTAAAAAATATATTTTAATTAATAAAAAAATAGAAAAATAAATTAAAATTGTTTTTTCAATTTTAAATTTTGTTTAGTTTTAATTATGTATTATTATTTTAAAACATTAAAATAACAGAAAATAATAATTAAAACACTAAGAAAAGTTTAAAATAGAAAAAAAAATTTAAAACATTTTTCAAAACTTAAATTTATTTGAAAAAAGTTTTTAAGTTTATTCCCTTCAAAATTTAAAAATATTTGAAAAAAGTTTTTTTTTATTTTATTTTAAGCTTTGTTTTAGTATTTTAATTATTTTTCTAATGTTGTAAAATAATAATACATAATTAAAATTAAACAAAAAGTAAAATTAAAATTGAAAAAAAATTATTGTGGCCTTATAAAGTGTTTCCATTAGTATTTTTTATGGTACTTAACCTGCTTACGTAACATTTACCACCTAAAGAAGCTAACTTGAAACAACTAATTAACAGAAGGAGTTTTACCGTGAATTTTTTTTTATTGGGATGTTTGTTGGTAAAAAAATATAGGGCCACTATGGAATATGCCTTAACAACAATAATATTAATTATATATTTTGAGTGTGAGAGAGAAACTTTGAAAATCATAAATGATTATAAAACATCATACATCATTGACGGAAACAAATTTACATACTGAAATTGAGGAAGAAAAATAAATTCATTTTGGAGGTGGGAACTGATCAAACTTATAATATGATGCATATAGACAAACTTTGGATTATCCACTTGGCCGAGAGTAGTTGAGTGTCCATATAGTGACAAATTAAGTTCACGGTTGAGGTCATCGCCAAACTTAATTAGTGGCTTTAGGAAACTCGTGGTTGGCTTCAAGCTTAACCATGTGCTCCTCCTTCAAAGAAATATAAACTTCTACTCCATTACCAGTTTTAGTGTCCATAAGAACAACCACATTATTAACACACATCGCAGCTGAGCTAACCCAAGCAGGCTCACCCCAACCAAAGTCAGCTTCATACAGTGGAAACCTACAGAGACTAGTGAAAATGAATGAATTGAACATTCCTCCATTCATGAATATTTTTCTTGCATATGCTCGTAAGAAATTCAAGTTCACATCTCCTTCTTTCATCACTTTACTCAAATACTCCATGTCTATATTTCTTATCCCTTCTCTCACTCTTCTCACCATCTCGCCATAACCGCAGCAATACTCCTCTTCCCCATTAAACATTACGATGGAACACCTGCTTAGGTTTCCGAATGACTCTTCCGGCAGCGGAGGATCGAGTTTCCGACGAAGATTCACAGCGTGAATCGCCGCGTAAGCATTCTCGGAATCGGAAGAACACTCTTCGCTGGTTGCAGCAACTAGATGGCTCCATATGAAAGCAGATAAAGTCTCAACCCGAGAAGCCGGTCTCTGATACTCTTCCACTGAGTTTGTCATTTCTTCGTTTTTGTTCTTTGCCCTGATGGCCTCAATCGCCGACGCGTCGAACACAAATCTCTTTGTCACGATCGCTGTACTGATATTTGCACCTCCGTCGAACCCTGGATCCTCCTTGGGGGGGAAGAGCGTGGCGGAGACGAATTCCGGACGCGCTATGGTATCTGCTTCGCCGCGAGAAATGTCAACCCAGGCTTTGACGAACATGAGGCATGATAATGCGTCGGTGATTTGATGCAAAACACATAAGCCAACGGCGATGCCGCCGCCTTCGAAGATGTTGAGTTGGACTCCGACGGCGTATTCAGTGAGTTGGTGGGTTTTGAATGGAAGGAGCTCGCTGAGATCACTAGGGCGGAAATTCTTCATAGCCTCGGAAACATGGCAGGGTGGGTTGACTCGGGCTACTGTGTAGAGAACTCCCTCATCGTTGCAGTCAACGAATCGGTCGTTCTTAACTCGTCCGGCTAGAGGGTAGTAAACGGTTAAGACCTCCGATAAAGATTTCTTAATCTTGTTTGATATTTCATCTATGCTATTACCATCATCACCATTTAAGTCGTAGAAATAGACAAAAGGGTTGTAGCTTTTGGGTGATGTTTGATCAAGGAAGGATAGCTCATAATGGCGAAGATGATCTGGGGTTGGGGATGAGGGTTTGATAATCTCATTTGAGATTACTTCAACTTCAATAACATTCATTTTTTTTTTTTAATCTGCTTTGAATTGTTGGATCTGTATGTTTTTATTTGTGATTTTTGTAACAATTTATAGGACAACAACATAAATAAATTAATAATAAAATAACAAAGGATGTTAAGGGCTTACCAATAAACACTAATGCAAATGTGAATAATCCTATTGTAATTTAATACATTAAAGTCCATTTGTATTATTTTTATAGTAATGTGTAATATGTGATGTATGAAATAATTAATGTATATATTTGTACGAATCATCTGGTATGATTAATTGTCTACGAGGTAACTCCTATTTATTGTAAATATAGTTCGCACATTAATCATTCTCAATTGTAGTAGATATCAATCTTTTTCTTTTTGTTAATTAATGACACAATAAGTCAATATACATGCGCATTTTATTACTTATTTTTAATGAAAAAATTCATAATTTAATTATAATTTCATTGTATTAAAATGGAATAGCTGGTCAAAAGATAATAAATATAAACACTTGAAGGATTATGCCGAAGATTAAGGTACGAAAAGAGTAGGAACACAACACAGTGTGTGATTAATCTATTGAATTTCTGTTTAATTTTTTCATTTGTTGAAAGTTGACTTTATATGCATTTGACCATAAATAGTCAGATAAACCGATCATCACAATAATATTATCTTTCAAGACGTTTTTCTTCCAACAAAATTAGATAAGAGAAATTAAGCACTTGAAAATAATAAGAAAGAAAAGAAAAGATTTAGATTTTTTTCGTGATTCAGTACTTAAATCTAGCTAGTCTACGATTAACTTTTATTAATCTAGTATGTGTTAAAAAGATTGAGAGCAATTTCACAGAACATGAGTATATAACTTGAGCGTGAAAATAAATAACTATAACCCAGACTATTTATAGATGTGGTTTACAGAATATATATTCCCTTAATTTTAGGGAAAATTTACATAATATCTGATTTGAATTCAAAATAATACAATAATTAATAAATATACAATCAGATATATATATATATAGAATATCAAATATCCCTTAAGAATAGGGCTGTTAATATAAAGATATATAACCAATTTCACAATCACTGCTACAAAAAAAGCTTTTTAGGACTCGCGGGACGTGAGTCCTCTATTTGAGAATCTTAAAAACTGAGGTTTTTGCGTTTTTAGGACTCGCGAGTCCTGAAAAATTTTATTTTTTATTTTTAAAAAATTAATTGGTGGGTTTTGAATCCGGCGGCGGGCTCCCATTTAAAGGTGGTGGTTCGGAAAACAAACTATTGGGTTTTAAAGCCCAAGAAGCAAGGAGTATGGTGGTGGTGGTGGTTTAGCTCGTGGTGGCTCGAGGTGGCCGGAATATGCTCGAAAAGTTTGGGAGAAACCCATGAACGACCGAACTTCAAGTACCCTGTTGAGGGCCTTAGGCCGCGCGTGAGGTCGCCAACTCCAGGAGGTCGGGGGTTTCGGGGGACGGCGCTTCCACTGGTCCGGCGCGTGGCAGTGGTGGGAGACGGGACGGCGGCCGTTCGGCGATGGCACTTCGGGGGAGAGGGAGAGAGAGAAGAGACTTTGGGGGAGAGAGAGAGGGAACCGAGGAGAGAGGGTGAAAAATGGTTTGAGTGATTTTTTTTGTTTTTTTAATATATAATAATAAAACTTTTGTTAAAAAAAATTGGAGGGAATTTGAAAGTTTTTAAAATTCAAAATTTTATGATACACATAAGTTTTTAGGACTCGCAATGCAAGTCCTAAAAAAATTCTTTTAGGACTCGCGTTGTGAGTCCTAAAAAGTCCAGTAGGTGTTTCTTTAAAAAAAAAACTCAAACTTTTAGGACACACATAGTTTTTAGGACTCGCTCTGCGAGTCCTAAAACAAATTCTCGAGTCCTAAAAAGTACAGGAGGCTTTTTAGGACTCGCATTTATGTGAGTGTCCTAAAAATGTGTTTTTGTAGTAGTGAATTATAGGGAATTGTAAGCGTCTACTTTGGTATTCGGGTGTGCTTTCGAGCTTGCAACATGGTTTGAGCTCGCCGCTACATGACTATTCACCTCCTCATCTGTCAAGCCTTCTAGACTAACTTTCAGAGTGAACCCTCTTCTTCGAGCTCACATATCATGCTCACACCATGACTATGATGTGGCAGTTTGGTGAATGATTACCAGTGTAAGTCATCATATTGTTTGTCTGTTGTATACTCGATCTCCACTCTTGTGAGCCTACATTTCGAGGCTGATAAATATATCTCGAAATTTGGGGTCTAACATTTTGCCCCCTCAAAAGTATCTTTTTAAGCACCGTGAGAAGGAAACTTTTGAACTTCTCTTTCAAGAAACGGGCCCACCTACCACACTCGAGTGGGTATACGTGTTAACACACGAATGGATGTTGAGAGTACTCGAGTACTCTTCTTCTGCCCATGTCTTTTCACTTGCCTGCTTTTTGCTGCCAGTTTTTCGAGATTAAATGTTGTCCCTTAGATCACGGGTTAATTCATTTTAAATGCCCAAATCCCTTCTTGAATCACCCCCTTAGCCTATTTAAACCCCATCTTCTCCAATTTTTAATCACTTTCACTCTTGAAGAAAACCAAAGCTTCTTGCATGTCCTCTTCGAAGAGGAACATATCAGATATATGTCCCCCAATTTCTCACACAATCTCCTTTTTACGAAGAGTTTCCAAGGATCTCCTTGTACAAGCATTTTCAATCCACTCTACAGTTTCATCAACTTCCCGTGTGTAAGTTTCTCTACTGTTTCTTTGTTGATAATGTCTATGAGCTTTTTCTTTTTCTTGTTCTTGCTGTGTTCTTGATATATTTGTGTAAAAATGGGGTATTTTGATATATTTTCCTCAAGATTTTGTGGAAAAAAATGAGTTTTTTAAGGTAAAAATTGCATTTTTTTAGGGTTGTAAAGTGGTAGGATATAGGTATCGTGTATTACAAGAAATAGGGTTTTAGATGTCAGGTTTATATGCATGCAAACCAATGATAACCCATTTTTGGGTAATTTTTCATAAAAAATTGGGATAGCTCATATTGAAAATTAACTACCCACTTTATGTGGGTATTGCCTCAATACTTTGAGCCTATATTGGTTCGATTACATCAAAACTTTAACCTCGTTATTTCGAGCCTATTCAGGCTCGAATTTTTGAGATATTTTCTCAATTTATCCATCTTTTTAATTAATGGGCCCTCACATTTTTCTTTATTTAATAAATGATGCAGCCTTCCGAGAAGAATTAGTGGGGGCTTGACCTTGCCATCCCTTACCAACCTTCCTCACCTTGAATAAAGTCTCCATTCTTGCGTAATCAATGACTGATACGTGAATACGAAGAGCACACTAAACGTGAAGACATCAGTTCTCATTTTTCTACGTCAAGTTGTCGAGGTTCAAGAGGGTAAAAGAAGAAGGTTACGCCTAGCAATTCATCTCGACCCTGAATCTTGCATCTGTCTTGTTCCTTTGGACCCCAAACTCATTGTAAGCATAGCCTTCCACCCCAACAAATCCCCTTTGAGATCATGGAGAGTCTTTATCCCCTTAGTCGTCTTCTCTCCCCTCTTCAATAGTCTGTCTCAAGCTTTTCTGTCGTTCACCACCAACTATGTGTTGAATAAACTCAACTATGGTCTAACGCAGCTCATGAACGAGCTTCAGACTTTTGAGTCTATCATGGGTGGACCAAGTAAGGGAGGAGAAAAGAAGACAACTACTACTATTGTTGTTGATCCAGCTAAGGCTGAAGCTAACCAAGCTTCGTCTTCAAAAGATGGAAACAAGAGGAAAGGTGGGCAATGTTATATTATTTTAAATAATATAATGTTCGATTAAATAATGTGACATAATATGATTTGTCACACCTTGTAACATATTATTGAGAGTCACAAAATTGGATACATGTATGTGCCCAAATGTGACATATTTTGGAGTTACAAACTTGTAACTCCCAAATATTACCCAATAATGTGTAGATTTGATATTACACATTTTGATTTGAATTTCTTAAAGCCATATGTGAAATATGGCTGTTAGAGATGTGGTTTTAACTCCCATAATGTGTATGGAAGTTACAAAATCAAGTGGGAATGAATTTTGAACGTTTTGACAAATTTGGAAAATTGGTTGCTGAAAAAATGACTTGGGCCGCTGCCTATGTTTTTCAAGCCGCGGCCCAAGAGGAAAAAATAGGCAAAAAACACACCGTGGGCCGCGGCTCGCGTGTTTTTCAGGCCGCGGCCTGAGCGTCTAACAGCATTTTCCAACTTTGGTTTTATCTAATTTTGAACGTTTCCAACAGCCAAGTAACTCCCAAATCTTTATTTTAATTCCATAAACATCTAATTAATCATTGGTAACAGCCATGTGAGTTGGTGGAATTTGAAATTCAAAGGGTGTCTCAAAACTCTATAAATAGGAGCCTAATGCTCACTTGTAAGACACACCATTTTTCATCCACAAAGCACTTGGCTGAAAAATACACCTTGAGGCTTGATTATTCCAGAGAGATATTTCCTTGAGAGATCCCTTAGTGCTTAGAGAATAGGGGGAAATAAGCTTTTGGACAAAGGTTTTGAACCTTGTTCAAGTGGGTGATCTCCACTACTCTACACTTTGGTTGAGTGTGAGTTTGTGTTTTTCATTGATCTTTTCATTCAGTTTTTCTTCTTGTATTATTATTGTATTGAGTTTGTAATCCTCTTCTTCTATTTTTATTTACATATTTATTGGTATCTTTTGTTTTAGAGTTTTAGTTCTAATAATTTTCTTCTTTCTCTCTCTTCTACATCTTTCTATTTACTTGTATTTTGAGCAATTGAGTTGTAATATTTATTTATCTATTGTATTTTTTGCATAGAGTTGTATATTGGTTTTTCCATATTTCCATTGAGCAATAATATATATTCTCAGAGTGTGGAGCACGAGACACTTGTCTTACATGGGAAGAGTCACTCTAATCAATTCTGTTTTGATTACTTTGCACTCTTATTGGGCCCAAATAATGGTTCTTCCTAAAAGGTTATTAAAGAGTGTTGAAGCTATCTGCAGGGCGTTTCTCTGGAAAGGTTTGGCTGATAGTACTAGTCCGGGGTTAGTAGCTTGGCATCAAGTTTGTTTGCCTAAGACAGCTGGTGATTTAGGCTTTAGGAAGGTTTTTGATTGGAATTTGGCTGCAATGGGTAAGTACGTTTGGGCAATAGCCAATAAAAAGGATAATCTGTTTGTGAAGTGGATTAATAGTGTTTATCTGATGGATAGAAACTGGTGGGAGTACCAGGCGGCTTTTGATTGCAGCTGGTACTGGAAGCGGTTGGTTGCTGTCATAGATGCCTTCAAAGTTAAGATTGAGCTGTCTAAATTTGCAGGGATGAGATATAGTATTAAAGCTGGTCATGAACTGCTGTTTGAGCATCCTGTTGCAGTTAAATGGAGCAAAGTTGTTTGGGATAGGCTGAGCATTCCGAAGCATAGATTTATGCTTTGGCTGGTCATGATGCAGAGGCTTTGTACTAGAGAGCAATTGCACAAGTTTCAGCCGTTAATAGACCAATCTTGTCTGCTTTGTGGAGGTGATATTGAGAGTATTGGTCATCTCTTTTTTCACTGTCAATATAGCAGTTCCTGTTTGCAGAAGATCAAGCAAAGTTTGGGTTGGAATTCAGTTTCCTTAAATCTGGAGCAACTTTTCTGTTGGACTCACAAAGCTAAGAGATTGAGTGTTGTTCGGAAGAGCATCCTTTACTCTGTTCTTACAGCTCTCGTGTAGCATATATGGAGAGTGAGAAATGATGCTTTTTGGAACAATAAAGTTTGGCATGTAGATAATACTGTACAAAGAGTTGTTAGAGAGATTCAGTTTAGACTTTCTCTTGTAATGCCTAAAAAGGCTAAAGCTATAGATAGGGAATGGGTCACTAAGTTCAGTATGAGCTAGTTTCCTGTTGGTTGGATTTGTTTGATCTGTATTTGGTTTTGTAGCTGGTTGGTAGGCTTGTAACTAGCTGAATTGTACCCTTTGGCTGTTGAGTAATACACTGAAGCTTATTCACCAAAAAAAAATAATATATATTCTCTAACAATCAAAAGCTTATCCCTTTTTGTTTCAATGGAAGGAGAGACCATAAAGATCATGAACCAAGACTTAGTGAGGTTGGATAGGTTTGATGGATCCAATTTCACTAGGTGGCAAGACAAGGTGAAATTCCTTTTGATAACACTCAAGATAGCCTACATCCTTGAGTCATCCTTGGCACCTCTAGACGAGCCATCCGACAAAGACACTCCTGAAGAGGTGGAGAAAAGAAGGAAGAGAGAAGAGGACAACATTCTTTGTAGGGGTCATATCCTTAATGCCCTATCCGATAGGCTATATGATCTCTATACCAATACCAAATCCGCGAAGGAGATTTGGGATGCCTTGGAGAGTAAGTACAAGGCAGAGGAAGAAGGTACAAGAAAATTCTTAATTTCTCAATATTTTGAATTTTCTTTCATTGATGGGAAAACTCTTTTACCTCAAATTCATGAGTTACAAGTGATTGTGAACAAGTTGAAAATTATCAAGATTGTGCTTCTCGAGGCCTTCCAAGTTGGTGCAATAGTGGCAAAATTACCACCAACTTGAAGGAGCTATAGGAAAAAAATCCTCCATAAGAATGAGGATTACACTTTGGAAGAGATCCAAAAACACATTAGAATTGAAGAGGAATCGAGAATAAGAGACAAGGGTGTGAATGAGTCTAAAGATGAGACTTCCACAGCCAATGCGGTTTCACACAAGCATCCAAAGGGCAACAACAACAACAAAGGGGGTAGTGGGAACCCTTTAGGTCCAAAGAAAGATCATGGAAAATTCAAAGACGTGAGAGGTCATTGTTTTGTTTGTGGAAAACCCGGGCACTATGCTAGAGTATGTAGGTACCGAAAGGACCCACATGAGAATGAGGTAAATGCTATAGAAAAGGAAGAAGATATCCTAGCATGATTACCATGTTTATGTGCCTTGTTGGAATTTTTTTTATTGTAATAAAGCTTGTACTCTTAAAAGCTATCAATAAAATTAAAGTATTATTCTATAATAATTCTTTATTTTGCTATGAGACATTTGTGTGAGACATAAACAAAGTTTCAAAATGAACTTGTTAAAATAATAGGTAAGTGTGTAGACCTATTATTTCATAATGTGATTATTTGTTTGAGAAATTCTCACATTACACTTATGTTCACATTTTATTTTGTGAAATATATAAAAGAAAGCAACCAAGTGAAAGTTACTTTCAAATAAGTGTGCCTTGCTTTAGCAAGTAAATGAATCAAGATAAACATTGAGGTTTTTTTATCTTGATCTATTGAGTGTTTATCATGAAGCTTAAGGACTCACGATAAACTTTGAGAATCATAGGTCTAGATTTATCTTGGAGGATAAATGACTTATTAGAAATAAGGAGATTTCTATTTTAAAGTGGTATTTTATTATCACTATGTGAGAAATGCGGGGGTGATGCTCCAAAGTTAATCAATTTATTTTGCTGTTAATCAATTGATTAATTTGGTCATCCTATCAAATAGGTAATTTGGAATTCCACATTCTAAATCACATTCCCTATAAGTGTATAGAATGGATAAATCTAGACATGCTTGGTGTCTAAAGTTACTGTTTGTAATATTTTGATTCAAGATGGAATCAATTTTAAACATAAAGGAGAATTTTAGAAACAAAGAGGTTTCTAGAATTAATATTCAAATGTTTATCTTGGATATTAAACTATAAAATAGTGGGGGTGTTGACTATCACTACAACAATTAATGTTAGTTGCGGCGTAGCTATTAGCGGCGGGTACAGTCCGCCACTATTATACAGGGCATTAGCGGCGGGCTAGGGGGTCCGCCGCTAATACAACAGAGGAAAATGCCCGAGAAGCAAACAGTTTATTTTCTAAAGTGTTATTAGCGGCGGATAATCACCTTTTTTTAGAGGCAGATATCTGCCGCTAATAGTATTAGCGACGGAGTATATCATTTATTAGCGACGGGCTATAGTAATAGCGGCGGTACCCCGCCGCTAATGTTTATGTAGAGGTTACATATTGCACCGCACCTCTCTTCTTCGCATCTGTTCTCTTCTCCTGCCTTCGCACAGTCTCACGGTGCTCCTCACTCCTCACGCAGGTCACGGTGCTCCTCACTCCTCACGCAGCTCTCGGTCCACCATCTCTCCCTTAAGGTAGAGACGGCCCTGGTTAATTATTTTCATATTATAAACTGTACTATGAAATTTTGTTATGTTACAAGTTGAGAGGTGCTTTTGTTTGAGCCTTTTGACTCCTTTCTCATGAAATTCTAGCCAGGTTGGTAGAGCTGGTAGGTTCGGCACAAAAGGGCTTGCCATAACGTTTGTTTCTTCCGCCGCTGATTCTGATGTTCTAAATGATGTAAGGATTTAATTTTTCTTACACCATCTCTCTTTTACTTTCTATTTCGTACTGCTATTGGTCATTAAAGAAATTTTGGTATATGAAATGCAGGTTCATGAGAGGTTTGAGGTGGATATAAAGGAGCTTCCAGAGCAGATTGATACTTCCACATACAGTATGTTCTCTCTTTATTCTGGGTTTATGTCAACGTCATTTTTCACATTACGTCTAGGGTTGTTCCTTCCAGGCCTGCTTTGTTAAGCTGATATTAGGCTTCTGCCATTTTAATTTCTCTAATTATTTAAAAAAATAAATTAGCCTTAAAGTTAAATAATAATTAATTTGTAAAATTATTATTATTACAAATTAAATAATTATGAATAAATAATAATTTATTTTTAATTATTTTTTACTAATTTAATTAATTAAATAATAAAAAATAATTAAATAGGTATAAATTACATAAATATAGAAATTGATAATTATATTTAATAAAAGTATAAAAAATTAAGAATAAATAATTATATAAATAATAATTTAATTTTTGATTAATTTTTAATAATTTAATGAATTAAATAATAAAAGTTTGATATAATATTATCTAAATAAATAATTTAATTTAATTTGTTTATTGAATAATATTGTTTAATATAAATTACATGAATATAGAAATTGATAATAATATTTAATAAAAGTATAAAAAATTAAGAATAAATAATAATTTATTTTTTATTAATTTAATTAATTAAATAATATCTAATTAAATTATATAATTTAATTTGTTTATTGAATAACATTATCCAATATTAAATAGTTATAAATTACATGAATATAGAAATTGATAATTATATTTAATAAAAGTATAAAAAATTAAGAATAAATAATTATATAAATAATAATTTAATTTTTGATTAATTTTTAATAATTTAATGAATTAAATAATAAAAGTTTGATATAATATTATCTAAATAAATAATTTAATTTAATTTGTTTATTGAATAATATTGTTTAATATAAATTACATGAATATAAAAATTGATAATAATATTTAATAAAAGTATAAAAAATTAAGAATAAATAATAATTTATTTTTAATTATTTTTTATTAATTTAATTAATTAAATAATAAAAGTTTGATATAATATTATCTAATTAAATTATGTAATTTAATTTGTTTATTGAATAATATTATCTAATATTAAATAGTTATAAATTACATGAATATAGAAATTGATAATAATATTTAATAAAAGTATAAAAAATTAAGAATAAATAATTATATAAATAATAATTTAATTTTTGATTAATTTTTAATAATTTAATGAATTAAATAATAAAAGTTTGATATAATATTATCTAAATAAATAATTGAATTTAATTTGTTTATTGAATAATATTGTTTAATACAAATTACATGAATATAGAAATTGATAATAATATTTAATAAAAGTATAAAAAATTAAGAATAAATAATAATTTATTTTTAATTATTTTTATTAATTTAATTAATTAAATAATAAAAGTTTGATATAATATTATCTAATTAAATTATATAATTTATTTTGTTTATTGAATAATATTATCTAATATTAAATAGTTATAAATTACATGAATATAGAAATTGATAATAATATTTAATAAAAGTATAAAAAATTAAGAATAAATAATTATATAAATAATAATTTAATTAATTAAATTATAAAAGTTTGATATATTATTATTTAATTAAATAATTTAATTTAATTTGTTTATTGAATAATATTATCTAATAAAAAATCATAAAATAGCATAAGATATTATAATATTGCATAGGATTTCAAAAATGATAACAAATCTCCTTTGTTATCAATTTCTATTCACATTACTAAAACTCACACTCTTATAACACTATAGATGGCGATTGACAAGACTTGGACAACATTGAGAAATCGTGGTTGTCAAGAATATTGGAATGGTCTACAAGCTTTTTTGAGGATGGCGTCGGAACATGTAGATTCTGATGGAAGAATTATGTGCCCGTGTGTGAGATGCAATAATAATAGATTTGAATCTTTAGATGTAGTTCGGGCACACGTATTCGATAGGGGTTTTCATCAACCTTATGATAAGTGGATTTTTCATGGTGAGGTAGAAGAAATTGTTGCTGATTAGGTGGTTGATGAGAATGAAGACGATGAGATGCTTCACATTGTGGAAGACTTCCTTTTACCGACAACTGAGGAAGTAGAAAGGGATCCCGGTGGGAGTCAGTATTATGACGAGTTATTCGAGGAGATTGAAGCAGAGTTGTATCCTGAATGTGATTGGATTTCATCTCTTAACTTTTTAGCAAAGTTATTGCATCTAAAAGTTAGAGGGAAGGTGCCTGTTGTACCCAGTTTTCGAGCCATGTTAAATGAGACCTCGAAAGTCGGATTCACAAAAAATTGGACTCGTAAGGTTTAGAGTATGCTCCAGGACTAAATATCGAGCCTGCAAGACATAGACGACCTCGAATATGGTGACCTCGAAGTGTTCATGATCTCGAAAGGTAGCTCCGGAGACGCATCCATCCTCAGGGATGACCTCGGATCAGGGGTCCCGAGCTCGACGCACATACGATCTCGAAAGCCATGTGACCTCGGGAGATGTCTCTAGCCCGAAAGCTGACGAGAAGCTTGGGAAGCTAAGGTCTTGGAGATATATGATAAAAACCTTGAATATCTATAAGCGTTGTCCATACGAGATGTAATCCTCATTTATTACTGTAAATCCCCTAGAATCTTAGGATATTATTCGATTAGTTATACGCCCCCTGGTCTTCAGGGGACGTTTCCTTTTATATCTGATTATAGGCATTTAAAGCCATTAATTTTATTTATACAAAAAGAGTAACTACCCAAAATATGTGGGATAGTATTCTGCAGCCTTCTCTATAAATAGAGGGGTCATGCGCCATTGTAATGGACCGAAATTCTGAACCTGGAGAGAAAACTTTGAAGAATTCATGCTTAAGAATTTTCAGAGATAATCTTGAGTTTAATAACAGAGACTCGTGGACTAGGCAGATTTAACTGTTGAACCACGTAAAAATCGTGTGTTTGTGTTGTTATATTTTAATTGGCCATTATCGGTTATTATTTACGTGCTCTCCTTTCACTGTTGATGAAAAACGGCGTCAACAGTTTGGTGCTTTCATTGAGAGCCTCAAGCATCCATCCCTGAGAGAATCATGGCCACAAACAATCAGAACACACCTGAAGAAAATTACCCAAGACGTCCTGGAAAACAACCAATGGAGAACTCGGATGTTGAGAAGAGAAGTGGGTCTTCTGATTCCCGGGGACCACCTCCTCCACCAAGAGATGAGGATATGTACTACAATCCTGAGCGGTACGTTCCTATTGTGGAACTTGAAAACCGACAACTGAAGCAGCTGTTGGCAGAGGCCAACAAACAGAATGAGGAGTTGACAAGGATAGCCGCAGAGGCGCAGGTGGCTCAGCCCCCACCTCCGCGCGAAAACCAAGTCCCTCCTCCAAGGGATGTGCATGTTCCTCCCCGGAGGCTCCGCGGGCGTCCACGAAAGGATGCTGCCACAAGGAGGCCGACTCAACCTCCGGCACCAGCAGAGCCATCTGCTCCACCTAGGCCCCAGAGGAGTACTCGGGCTCGGGCCTCGGCAAACCCGCCTGTGGAAGTGCCTGCAGGAACTGAGAATAACCGAACCCCTGCAAAGGCTCGGACTCAGGTACCTGGGAGCGCACCAAATGCGACCGACCCATCTCGGGCGAATTCCGGACCCTCCAGGCCGCGACAAGGGTGGCAGCCACCATCGCCTATACGGTTTCCTCCATCACCCATAAGATATCCTTCGTCCCCCCGCAGGAACGCTCAACCTGTTCGAGATCAGAATGAAGGGCGTGCGGGGGAAAGACAAGGAAACAGGGAGACTCTCCAGGAACGGAGAGGCGCTCCATCTGAGAAAAGTCAAACGTCTCGGTCTCGCACGGCGGAGACGAGGCGACATAGAAAGAATCCATCACGGAATAACCGAGCAATGAGCTTCACTTTTGATGAGTCCAGAGAGACCAGGTCCGTTAGTAAACGTGACCGAGGTCGTAATAACACTGGAAGCCGCAAGAATCGTCCCGACCTGCGAAATCACCTGAACCAGAGTCGGGGTAATGGAGATCAAACAAATCCGGACCTAAGGGATCGCTTGAATAGGCGTAGAGATCCCTTGCGGAGACGCGAGCCTAGAATCACGATCGATGACAATCAATTCCAGACAACACTTCCTACTGACCCAGTCCAAGAAATAATCGATCAGCTCGAAAGAGCCTTTAGGCTTTTAAAGAATGAACGAGGAAATGGTCGATATGAGGACTCTGATGAGGAGCTCGAGCCGTTTGCTCCCCATATTTCTGACACTCAATTTCCTCAAGGGTTTCGGATTCCTCACGTCCCTACATTTGAAGGAAAGACCGACCCGTGTAGTCACCTGAGCACGTTCAACACTATCATGAGAGCCAGTAACGTGGGTTACGAGCTCAGGTGCATGTTGTTTCCAACATCATTGGCAGGACCTGCCAAAAGTTGGTTTGAAAAGTATAAGAGACACTCAATAACCTCATGGGAGCAGTTTTCTAAAGACTTTAAGAAGCAATTCAGAGCAATGGTGGGGGTCAGACCAGAAGCATCCACCTTAACTAACGTCCGGCAGAAACCGGGCGAAACATTGAAAAGTTACCTAACAAGATTTAATCTGGAAGTAGACCGAGCCCGTGACGTGGATGACAGTGGACACCTAATGGCTATCCGAGCTGGTGTATTACCGGGAAGTGCTCTTTGGGACGACATGCAAGGGAAATCGGGAAGGTCAATAACCGAGTTTAACAGACGAGCGCAGAGGTTTGTCAATGTAGAGGAAGCGAGGTCGACGCTCAAAGCGACCTCCCAGTCCGAAACTACAACGATAAACATCAACTCTGCCTCAACCTCGGCGGACCCAGCAGCACCAAAGCCTGCCACGGAGAACCCCTCCAAGAGAAAAAAGAACGAAGGAAGTAACCCCGAAGCTGAGGGAGGAAAGAAAAAGAAAGGGGAGAGGTATTTCTCCGTGTATAGGGTATACACCGAGCTCAATGAGTCTCGGGAGAACATATACCTGGCTAATGAAAACCAGGTCCCCTTTAGGCGCCCGGACCCGATGAGAAATCAAAAATCCAAGAGGGATTCCAGTAAGTATTGCCGGTTCCACAGAGACACCGGGCATACAACTGATGAATGTCGGCAATTGAAGGACGAGATTGAAGGGTTGATCTCGAGAGGTTACTTCCGGCAGTATGTCAAAAACCAGAGTACTGGACAGATGGCCGCGGGCCAGAGAGTAGCCGCGCCTCCGACGACACAAAACAACAACTCCCGAGCTCGGGCAGAAGACAGGCCCCCGCCGATTGATGGAGAGGATGTAATAACCATCTCGGGATGGCCTCATCTCGCAGGAGGAGGCAGGAATGCCCAAAAGAGATATTTTAATGAGTTAAAGACAGGGGACGGGTCTCCTTATGAACCCGAACCTAGGGCACCAAAAAGCCAGAGGAGTGAAACACAACCAATAACCTTCACCGAGGAAGACGCCTCCCATGTTCAGTTCCCTCATCATGATCCGCTGGTCATTACTCTTCAGCTGGCCAATAAAAGGGTCCACCGAGTTCTCATAGATTATGGGAGCTCAGTCAACATCCTTTATAAAGCAACCCTCGAGAAGATGGGACTCTCCCTTCGCGACCTAAAAGCATGTGCAACTACTTTGTACGGCTTTTCAGGAGAAGGAACTGCCTGTATGGGATCCATTGAGCTCCCCGTGACCTTGGGAGACTATCCAATCTCAGTGACCAAGATAATGGAGTTCGTGGTAGTAGACTTACCATCTGCCTACAATGTGCTGCTCGGGAGACCCGCCCTGGTCGGGCTGGGGGCAGTTTCATCAGTAAGGCATCTGGCCCTTAAGTTCCCGACCCCTAGTGGAGTCGGGACATTAAAAGGAGACCAATTGGCAGGGAGGGAATGCTATAGCATCTCCTTGAGGGGAAAGAAACAAATGAACGCTCAAGCACTCGTTATCATACAAAACAAAGACGGAACGGTTTTAGAAATTGACGAGGAGATTGATCCGAGGATTGAGGAGAGAGTTGACCTCGAACCTTTAGAGGAGCTCGAAGAAATTCAGCTCAAGGAAACTGATCCCTCGAAGAAGGTGAAGGTCGGAAAACACCTCCAAGACGAGGCAAAATAGCAATTAATCTGTTTTTTGAAGAAAAACCAGGATGTCTTCGCGTGGTCGCACTCAGACATGGTGGGGATAAGCCCGAATGTAGCAAGCCACGCACTAAACATAGACAAAAGCTTTCCTCCAAAGCAACAAAAGCGAAGACAGCTGGACGAAGACAGAAAGAAGGCGTTAAAGGAGGAGGTTGACAGGTTAAAGGAAAACTGATTCATTAGGGATGCCTTTTACCCTGACTGGGTAGCCAATCTGGTGTTGGTCCCAAAGCCCAATGGGACGTGGAGAACCTGTATTGACTACTCAGATCTCAACAAAGCTTGCCCAAAAGACTGTTTTCCGTTACCAAGGATTGACCAGCTCGTAGATGCCACGGCGGGGCATGGCCTGATGTCGTTCATGGATGCTTATTCTGGATATAACCATATTCCCATGCATGCCCCCGACCAAGAACATACGAGCTTCATCACGGATAAAGGGCTATACTGCTATAATGTCATGCTGTTCGGGCTCAAGAATGCTGGAGCCACATACCAGCGGCTCGTAAACATGATGTTTTCAGAACAAATAGGGAACAATATGGAGGTTTATGTTGATGACATGCTTGTAAAGTCTCAACTCAACAAGAACCATGTTGATGACCTCGAAGAGTGCTTCGGCGTGCTCAGGAAGTATAACATGAAGCTAAATCCTCAGAAGTGCACTTTTGGGGTATCTTCAGGAAAGTTCCTGGGCTTTATTGTGAACTCTCGTGGAATCGAGGCTAACCCTGACAAGATCAAGGCCCTGATTGACATGCCCTAACCTCGAAGGCACAAAGATGTCCAAAGTCTGACTGGCAGGTTGGCGGCCCTAAGCAGATTCATCTCGAAGTCTACTGATCGTGGTCTTCCATTTTTCAACTTACTGAGAGGAGGTAAGAAGTTTGAATGGACAGAGGAATGCGAGCTGGCATTTCAGGAGCTCAAAAAGCACCTAGCGAAACCACCCATCCTGTCAAAACCTGAAACGGGAGAAGTATTGTACCTATACCTTTCAACCACCGAACACGCGATAAGCGCTGTGCTCGTTCGAGAAGAAGAGAGGGTGCAAAGACCCGTTTACTACATCAGTAAAAGATTACTGGGGGCAGAATCAAGATACCCATTGATGGAGAAGCTCGCGCTCAGTCTAATTCATTCATCCCGTAAGCTCCGCCCCTACTTTCAGGCACATCCCATCCATGTGCTGACTGATCAACCACTTAGGCAAGTCCTGTCCAAACCAGAAGCTTCAGGTCGGCTTCTTAAATGGGCTGTTGAGCTCGGTCAGATCGAGATCACCTACCACCCGAGAACGACCATTAAGGCACAGGCATTGGCGGACTTTATAGTGATATGTACTGGTATAGCCGACGACGAGGTAATAACCACGGCCCACGAGCTGTGGAAACTTTACGTCGACGGCTCGTCAAATGAAAATGGAGCGGGGGCAGGGGTCATTTTAGTTACCCCCGCAGGAAGCAGATTTCATTCTGCCTTAAGATTTGGCTTCAAAGCGTCGAATAATGAGGCCGAATACGAGGCTTTACTCGCAGGACTTCGTATAGCTAAGGAGCTCAAAGCTAAAGCTATACATTGCTACAGTGACTCCCAGCTAGTGGTTAATCAAATCTTGGGTGAATACCAAGCTCGCGGCACGAGAATGGCAGCTTATTTGGAGAAGGCAAAATCCGCGTTAGAGTGTTTCGAATTCTATACAATCGAACAGGTTCCCCACGAGCAGAACTCGAATACAGATGCCTTAGCTCAACTCGCCACGTCCGCCGAAAACGAAGAGCTGAATGTTGTACCCATAGAACACCTATCAGCGCCTAGCATTAACGAGCCAGAAGAGGAAGATGTGTGTATGATCGAGACAGAGCCGACCTGGATGACCCCGATAGTTGATTATCTCGAAAACGGAGTTCTTCCAAAAGATCGGAACCAAGCTCGAAAGTTGATGTATCAACTTCCCCGTTACACAATTTTGGATGGAAGGCTGTACCGAAGGGGATATTCCATGCCGTTACTCAAGTGCATAACCCCTCCCGAAGCTAAGAAAATCATTGAAGAAATTCATGAAGGGTTCTGCGGAGATCACACCGGGGGGCATAGCCTGTCCAAGAAGATCATACGCCAGGGATATTTCTGGCCAACCATTAAAACGGATTCTTTCGAGTATGTGAAGAAATGCGACAAATGCCAGAGATTCGCCATGATACCCCGAGCCCCACCATCCGAGCTGACCATGTTGACATCCCCATGGACTTTCGTGGTATGGGGCATCGACCTCATAGGCTCTCTCCCGACTGGCAAAGGCGGAGTGAAATATGTTGTAGTCACCGTGGATTACTTCACAAAATGGACGGAGGCTGAACCATTGGAAACTATAACCTCAAAGAAGATCCTTGATTTCGTTGTAAAGAGCATCGTGTGTCGATACGGAGTGCCGAGGAAGATCGTATCCGACAACGGAACCCAGTTCGATTGCGACTTGTTCACCAACTTTTGTGAAAAGAACGGTATAATAAAGAGTTTTTCATCAGTGGCTCACCCTCAAGCGAATGGCCAGGTCGAAGCTGTAAACCAAACCCTCAAGAGTTCTCTGAAGAAAAATTTGGAGGAAGCAAAGGGACGGTGGCCCGAAGAATTTCCCCAAGTCCTTTGGGGATACAAGACCACGGCTCGAACATCAACAGGGCATACCCCGTTCTCTCTTGCATACGGCTGCGAGGCAATGTTGCCCATTGAGGTAGAAATCCCCACGATCCAAACTCAGATTTACGATCAAAGTTCAAACCACACTCAGCTCGAAGAAACCTTAGATTTGATTGAAGAAAAAAGAGAAGAGGCTCAGCTGAGAAATGCTGCTTACCAGCAACAAACTACCAGATATTTCAACAAGAGGGTTCGAGATCGAAAGTTTGGAATGGGAGATCTGGTGTTGAGACGCGTATTCTTGGCAACTCGAGATACAGCAGCTGGGGTGCTCGGGCCGAACTGGGAAGGACCGTACCAGATAGAGTCAGTCATCCGACCTGGTGTGTACAAACTTGCGAGATTAGATGGGAGCATGGTACTGCGAGCATGGAATGGCGACCACCTTAGACCTTACTATCAGTAGTGTAGGAAAAGTGCTGCCTGTAACCATGAATTTCTATTTGTATTAGCTCGTCTGTTTTTGAATTTCATCAAATAAAAGATCCATTTCGTTCAAATATGTTATTTCTTTTTCTTTTTGCAATCTCTCTTAATTTAATAACCTATGGTCACACTCATAGGATATTAATGGGGCATCATTGGTACATATACCATCAGCTTAAAAAATAAAATAACATATACAAAAACATATAAAGTATTTGGATGTAACCAGATACGCGAGCTTAGATAGTTCGGACACAACCAAATTATCAAAAACATATAAAGTATTTGAATATAACCAAATACGCGAGCTTAGATAGTTCGGACACAACCGAATTATCAAAAACATATAAAGTATTTGGATATAACCAAATACGCGAGCTTAGATAGTTCGGACACAACCGAATTATCAAAAACATATAAAGTATTTGGATATAACCAAATACGCGAGCTTAGATAGTTCGGACATAACCGAATTATCAAAAACCGAAAACGTTTGGAGTTAACCAGATGTGCAAACTTAACAGGTTTGGAACAAACCAGCCAAAAAACTAATCGATGATAAGTAGGAACCTAAACCTATTTCGAAATAAGTCGAGATCGAGGCTGGAATATCTTAAAGAAAAATAGTTTCGAACTCTTAACCTTGGAGCAAAAACTGAGGATGAGGTAAAGTGACTAAACAAAAAAGATATAACCAAATCATTCACATTACATACCATATAAGTACTTTTGGGTTCATGGTTAAAGTAATATCCGACTTTGAAAAATAACGAGGTCGGAAGCGGATAATTTGAACAAACTGTGCATGAATGCATTGAGCTTCGAACTTAAATCCACAATATGTTTATATGAATAAATAAACATAAATGATTCATCCATAAAAAATGTGCAAAATATTTCGAGCCAAGAAATGTAAAGCATATATAAGTAATATTTAAAGAAATTGTATCAGCCCCGAGGGCATAAATTAAAATAATTACAAAAATAAGGGGACGCAGCCCCAATAGATGGTTTCCCCGAGATCAGATTTAAGGAAGAGGAGTCTCCTTGGCCTTCTCGGCATCAGCAGCACCGGATTCCTCAGGACGAATAGCATGGCTGTCCTCCTGGGCTCCCTCCGAAACGGCATCCCGAGTAGCCTTTTCCTTCTCGAGCTGATCAGCCTCTTCCTTCTCAAGCCGAGCATTCCACCTGTCAAGAAGTGTCGCCTCGTGAGGACCTAAGAAGCTGGTGTCTAGATCTTCATTGTAGGCCCACATCCGGTACATGGCCGAGTCAACCGCTTGATCCTTCTTCTCTTTGTACTCAGCAAGGAGACGAGCTCTTTCATCCTCCATGATGTCAAAGGTGGCAGCCTTTTCCTCTTCAAGCTTCTTGTTGGTCTCCTGGAGCTGGGTGATCTCCTTCTTATGCTCCTCGAGCTCAGCTTTCAGCTTCCCTAGCTCGGTGGCCATACCCTCACGTTCCTTAGCTCCTGCCTCAAGCTTTGCATTTGCCGCCTTCAGATCATCGCTTGCTTTGAGGTGGAGATCCTTCGGCTCCTGAGCATGTGACTTGCTCGAGTGGATCTCGTTGTTCAACTTATAGTTGAGCTGGGCAGTAAAGGCAAGAGACTGACAAAGGAAGAAACCATCATTAACTCCAGGTCAGTGTGATTATAATAAAAAAGGAAGGACTATAGAAGGATACTTACCGCGGCAGCGAGCTTGATACTCTTCTCATAGAGAACAGTGCAGTCTTGGGTATCGTTCAAGCATTGCCATTGGGGAGCTTCGACACTGCCAAAGCTCTGGCCGATCTGGGACATAACATCCGAGACCAGCGTAGATCCATGAGACCCAGCGGCATTATCGACCACATATGCATCCATGTGGGTGGAAATTGATAGCTTCTGAGCTCGAGAAGCAGGAGGCTTTCTAGAAGGCGGACCTAAGGATGACTGAACCACCACAGGAGGTTGGGACTCAATCATAACAGAGGGACCGACCAGAGAAGTCGGCGCCACTGCAGAGGCGACGACCTGCGAGGACGGCGCCGTTGTGGAAGCGCCGGCCTGGGAAGTCACCGCAGCGATGGAGCTCGAAACCGGCGGAGCAAGGGGAGGGGTTTTCTTGGACCTCTTGGGGCCCTTGCCCGGCCGGTCGATCTTCAGCGACCCCGCTCTGGGGCGCTTGCTCCTCTTGGCGCCAGCACTTTCGATGAGGTTGTCGTGGTCGGAGTCCATCTTGCCTGCACAAGTCACAACACAGAGTGAGTCAGTAAAAGAGAAGCATACAAGTTGTTTCAGTATCACAGACATATAAAGTGATGATAGAAGAAACCTAACTGGAACTCTCCCTCGAGTTCGAGCTTGGGGACCATGAAATTCCCCCGTCTTCAGAGGAGGCGGGGGGAGTGCCTTCCCTATATGTGGGTGATAACCTCGAAAGGTCCCTAGAATCGTTGGTCCCGTACTGAACAGCTATCCCGTTCCACACCTCGTCCGTGGTATACATGGTGTCGTATTTGCCGATCCCACTATCAAACCTATGGACACAGTCATCTACCCAACTCCATATGTAGAAGTGGTATCTATCCTGTGGGCATGAGACTAACCTATTGGGCTTATGTTTTAGTAAGGTGGGGGACCACATTCTCGAGGTAGGGAGGGCTTTACCTTCATCCGAATCTGAGCTCGAGGCTTCATCATTAGCCTCATTCCCTGACAGCGGACTCCTTGGGCGAACTGGAAGTGGCGGCCTCGTTTCTCTCCTCGGAAGAAGGGCGCTTGTGGGCAGGGGCACTTGCTCCCAGTGTTCATATTTTTTATTAGACCAGTCAAAGGTGGACTGGCCCTCTTCCAAAAGTCCGCATTTTCGGAGCCTGTCCTCATGTAAACGGTACAGGAGAGACCTCCTTCCATGGGGGAGTTGAAGCAGGGTCTCTCTGTGCTCCTTCATTGTATCGTCAGGAGTGGGACGCTGAAAATTGGCTGAAGTGCAAGACACATTTCAGCTAAGTATGGATTTAAGAGCTAATGTTTCGAGCACAGAAATAAAGATAACAAGAATACTTACGAATCCGTCTGAACGAGTAGTATCGAGACGGGGACAGACCGTCTGTCCAGAAGAAGGCCCTTTTGAAATCAGGCGGATGATTGGGAAGATCTTCAAAGACCTTCTTCTCCTTGGGATAGCTCGAGAGATAATAAAATCCATCTCCTCCCCGAGCTCAGGAGGGGTTACTTTTCAGACAAAAGAGATACAAAATCTCTTGAGGCGAAGGTCCTTTCCACCCCATCTCGTGGTATAAGGACCTCAGGGCGGACAGCACCCTGTAGGAATTGGTGTTGAGTTGGAACGGGGCCAACCCAACGAAATCCGTGAAGTCTTTGAACAAAGACTTCAAGGGCAACAGTGCTCCCGCCCTCATGTGTTCCTGGCTCCATGCCGCGTATTTCACATTGGCGTCGCGGCCCCTAGGGGCGAAGCAACTTCGTTCATGGTCGACCGGAGCTCGACACTTCAAGGAGCCTGATAGGCTGAGGTCGTGGAAAGCCAGGATTTCAGTTATCTGACTAATTGTGGTAACCGAGCTCCAATAGTGCTCGGCCTCAAACATTTCTCTCCTCGGCTGCGAGGAAGAAGGTTCCCCCATTAGTGAAAATTGGAGCTCTCCTGGATGGTATGCGACAGTGACCTTTAGTGCAGGGTCGAGGGGAATCGGCCTAGGTCCTGAATTGGATTCCGGATAGAGGGCCTCCCGAAGAACTCTCCTCTTCCCCTCTATGACCTCGTCTATCTGGCGGCGGTAATGAGCTCGAATGTCTTCCTGCTCGCGCGCAAGCTCGTATTCCCTTATCCGGCGTTGATTCCGGGCGAACAGCGATTCTGGGCTCGGAGTTTTTGGCTCGTAAGGGATTGCCAGCAACGACCCCCACCATCTTTCCAGATTCTGTGACATCTAGCGAGAAAGAAAAAATGGTGAGGGCCATGCATGCAAGAGTTGCGAGCTCGAAGTTACGAGCTCGGGGTTTAGGAACAAAACAAGCTATATATTAAGACCCTTATTAAAGAGTCAAGACGTACGTTCCACGAGAAAGGAAGGAGAGTGGCGATTAACCAGAAAAGGCAGCCTTGGGTTTCATGCATTTGTCAAGGCCAATGTTTTTTACCCGAAATCTTGGTGTACAAGAAACGTCTCTTAAAATTTTAAAACCCAGAAAACAGGAATCTTGTTCAAACATCAAAACTGGGTATGAACTAGTGATGTAAATTCTGTGTTGAGAACCTAAAAAAGCACAAGAGCCTATCAGATAGAAATCTCCTATCGTATTATGCTAAGGATGTAAACTAGTACATACACAGACACAGCAAGAATAGCACGAACAAAATCTAACAAAATGAAAAACAAAGATTGCACACTTACACAATAATGGAGATTGTAGAGAGATCGTTGACTGAAGGAGAGGTTTTAAGTAAGAACTCACGGACTCGAACAAACCAAGGTTTCTTTGTTTCTTTGGCTGAGAAAACATGCACAGAATGGAAACTTTATAGGATGGTCTCTAGTTTCGTTTTTTCTTCTTTTCTTGCTTCTGGTGAACGAAAATAAAAAAGAAGATGAAGAGTGGGGTCTCGTATATATAGATGGAAAAAGGGGGATTAACCCGGGGCGTCGAATGAAATCCTTGCCAGATCCAACGGATGGGGATCAATGACAAGATGGCGCCGAAGAGGTGGCAGACGGATGATCGTGGGCATGTTTCCAAGGTACTCAAGTACCAAAAATAAGCAATACCTAGCTGACGCGTGTCCATATTCAAAAAGCATATGACGGTATGGTTCCCGAGGAAAGTAGTTCAAAAGTTTCCTTCTCTTAGGATTCGAACAAATACTTTTGAGGGGGCAAGATGTTCTACCCATTTTTCGAGCCATGTTAAATGAGACCTCGAAAGTCGGATTCACAAACAATTGGACTCGTAAGGTTTAGAGTATGCTCCAGGACTAAATATCGAGTCTGCAAGACATAGACGACCTCGAATATGGTGACCTCGAAGTGTTCATGATCTCGAAAGGTAGCTCCGGAGACGCATCCATCCTCAGGGATGACCTCGGATCAGGGGTCCCGAGCTCGACGCACATACGATCTCGAAAGCCATGTAACCTCGGGAGATGTCTCTAGCCCGAAAGCTGACGAGAAGCCTGGGAAGCTAAGGTCTTGGAGATATATGATAAAAACCTTGAATATCTATAAGCGTTGTCCATACGAGATGTAATCCTCATTTATTACTGTAAATCCCCTAGAATCTTAGGATATTATTCGATTAGTTATACGCCCCCTGGTCTTCAGGGGATGTTTCCTTTTATATCTGATTATAGGCATTTAAAGCCATTAATTTTATTTATACAAAAAGAGTAACTACCCAAAATATGTGGGATAGTATTCTGCAGCCTTCTCTATAAATAGAGGGGTCATGCGCCATTGTAATGGACGAAAATTCTGAACCTGGAGAGAAAACTCTGAAGAATTCATGCTTAAGAATTTTCAGAGATAATCTTGAGTTTAATAACAGAGACTCGTGGACTAGGCAGATTTAACTGCTGAACCACGTAAAAATCGTGTGTTTGTGTTGTTATATTTTAATTGGCCATTATCGGTTATTGTTTACGTGCTCTCCTTTCACTGTTGACGAAAAACGGCGTCAACAGTGCCTAATAACTTATTTGATGAATTGCTGAAATTGTTAAAGCTTGCATTTCCTAAGGAAAACAATATCCCCGGATCGTACTACGAGGCGAAAAAGAGAGTGAAAAAGTTAGGTTTGGGATACGAGTCCATTCATGTGTGTCAGTATAATTGCTGCTTATTTTACAATGAGCATGCATCAAAAGAGACATGTCCAGTATGCGGAAGTAGTAGATGGATTACTTCCGAAATGACGAAAGGAAAAAAAGTGCCACACAAGGTGATGCGTTACTTTCCGTTGACCCCTCGGTTGAAAAGATTATACAGTTCAAGGATTACAGCAAAACACATGATATGGCATCACTCCAGGAAATCAAAAGATGAAGGGGTGATGCGACACCCGGTGGATGGCTCTGCGTGGAAGGACTTTGATGCCAAGCATCCTGATTTTTCAAGGGATCCCAGAAATGTTCGTCTGGGCTTATCTACTGATGGATTTAATCCATTTGGCAACATGAACCTTGCATACAGCATGGGGCCTATGGTGTTGGCAAACTATAATCTGCCACCTTGGTTGTGCATGAAAGACAATTATTTCATGTTGACCCTCCTTATTCTTGGGCCAAAATCACCCGGTAAGGACATGGATGTATTTCTGAGACCATTGGTGGATGAGTTGAAGGATCTGTGGGTTAACGGAGTTGATACAAGAGATAGTACGACCAACAGGATGTTCAAGATGCGGGCAGCCCTTTTGTGGACAGTGAATGATTTTCCAGCTCGCAGTAGTTTGTCTGGATGGAGTGGTCAGGGATACAAAGCTTGTCCTACGTGTAATGAGGACACAACTTCCATCTGAGTGATCGGTAAGACATCTTACGTTGGTCACAGAAGATTCTTGCCAAGTGCTCATCGAATGAGAAGAGATAAAGAGTTCGATGGAGAAGTTGAGAGAAGACGTCCTCCGAGACAGTTTACTTGTGAGGATATACTAGAACAAGTTAATGCTCTTGCAGCGCAAGTTCCAGGAAAACATGTCCAGTTTGGGGGTGTGAAACGTAAAAGAGGAGTAGATGAAGGTAATTGGAGGAAAAAAAGTATTTTTTTACGAGCTTGAGTATTGGTGTACAAACAAAATAAAACACAATATAGATGTCATGCATGTTGAGAAGAATGTGTGTGATAGTCTCCTTGGCACCATCTTAGACAATGATAAATCTAAGGACACCACTAATGCTAGACATGATTTGAAAAAGATGGGTGTGAGAGAATCATTGTGGATTTATGAAGATGAGAATGGGAAGCTGATGAAGCCGCACGCTCCTTATGTGTTAACTCCGGCGCAGAGGCAACAGTTTTGTCAGTTTATAAAAGGAGTTAGATTTCCAGATGGCTTTTGTTCAAATTTGAAGAAGAAAGTGTCCGAGAATGATACAAATATTCTTGGGTTGAAGTCACACGATTGTCATGTGATAATGCAACGATTACTTCCTCTCGGTGTTTGCAAGTTTCTTCCAAAATCTATATCGACCACTATTGCAGAATTGTGCAATTTCTTCAGGCAAATATGTTCGAGGACTTTAAATGTTAAAGATATGGAGGAAGCACAAAATGATCTTATTCAGATATTGTGCAAGATGGAGTTAATTTTTCCTCCAGCTTTTTTTGACATAATGATTCATTTGGTATTACATTTTCCAGAAGAAGCAATATTGGGTGGCCTGGTATTTATGAGGTGGATGTATCCTTTTGAAAGGTACATGAAAAAATTAAAGAATTATGTGGGAAATAAAGCTCGCCCTGAAGGGTCGATCGCCGAAGGCTATGTTGCAGATGAAGCTTTGACCTTTTGTTCAATGTATTTCAAAGGCATTGAAACAAGATGTAATCGTCTTGATCGAAATGAAGATGCAACTTATATCCCACGAAATCTTCTAGTTTTCCAATCTCAATGTCGTCCACTCACAAATGGAACTTTGAAGACTCTCGATCATAATACTCGTGAAATAGCTGAGTGGTTCATACTTGAGAATTCTCCTGAAATTGAGCCTTATTTAGAGTAAGTTTATTCTCTTATAAATTAGAACATGTGTGGTTATTATCAGTTTTTTGTTATCAAGAATCGTAACACTATTCTAATTAACAGCGAACACCTACAAGAGATTAAACAAAAATACCCAGATGGTGATCATGTTCGTTTGCATAGGAAAAATTTCCGTTCGTGGTTTCATAAAAAAGGTAGCTTTGAACTTTGAACTTTGAACAGTGATTTTATTAATGATATATTTTGTGAATCTAATATCATTCTATGTATTTAGATATATGACTTGCACAAGCTTGGGTCTTTGGAAAATGGTGATGAACTGTTAGCTTTAGCATCTGGGTAAGATCATTTGTCAACCTTTTACCAAGGTTGTATAGTCAATGGTGTTTGATTTATTGCACACGATCGAGACAAAAAGTGCACTACACAGAAAGTGGAGTGTCTGTTGCAAGAACAGAAGGTTTTAATTATTACGGCACGCTTGAAGAAGTAGTAATACTTTCTTTCACCGGTGCATATTCAGTGGCATTATTTCGGTGCAAATGGTTTAATACAAATCCAAGAATGAAGAAAACAGTCATTGAAAATAATATCACCAGTATAAACGCCAATGGTGAATGGTACAAAGATGAGCCGTACATACTTGCTACTCAAGCTAAGCAAGTTTTCTATCTCGATGATTTACTTAGAGGTCGTGATTGGAAAGTTGTAGAAGATGTGAATCATCGACAGATTTGGGACATTAAGGACAATTCTGATGATGTTATTGATGTTGTACATGAAACAAGTTCATCAAATTTTGTGTTGACTGTGGACCTCGGGGAGTTGATTATGCAATCTGATCAACCTGCTGCATATGTTGGAGCTGATGAAGATGGTGACGATGAAACTGATATGTCAGAACATGAGGACGTTACACATGCAGAAGATGAATTGGTTGTGGAGCTTTGTGAAGATGAAAATGTGTCTCCAATTACTGATGGAAATGATAGTGATTACTATGTTTAGTTTTTTCTATTTGTGTGACAGAACTATGTATTTAAATATAATGAAGTTTTTTTTTGTAATTATAATATAAGATATTTGAGCTTTGTGAAGATGAAAATGTATCTCCGATTACTGATGGAAATGATAGTGATTACTCTGTTTAGTTTTTTCTATTTGTGTGACAGAACTATGTATTTAAATATAATGAAGTTTTTTTTTGTAATTATAATATAAGATATTTAAGCTTTGTGAAGATGAAAATGTATCTCCGATTACTGATGGAAATGATAGTGATTATTCTGTTTAGTTTTTTCTATTTGTGTAACAGAACTATATATTTAAATATAATAAAGTTTTATTTTGTAATTATTGTTATTATGAATTCAATGTAATATACTTCTATTTTAATGCTAATTACTAACTAATAAATTTTAAACTGAAGTATAATGTCAGCTGATATAGTTACTTATCACGGCGGAGATGGTGGGGGTCAAGACCCGCCAGATCCTTCTAGGGTACCATCATCTTGCGAGTCAGGTAAAATATTGCATATCAAAATTATTTTTAGAAATTATATTGTTAGATAAATATAACATCAATACTAATACTGATTATTGTTAATAAATTTTAAAGCCCCGCCGACGAGAAGAAAAGGTCGTGGCCCTGCTAGTAATAATGTTCTTGAAGAACGAAGGAAAAAAGCTAGGAAACCATTGGATCTAGAGCTTGATCCTGTGACCAACAAAGTGGTTGGGCAGGAGGATCAAGCTTTTATTCGCATGTTGGGCACTCTAGTTTCCATTTTGTGTCCGGGGCATTATTTGGATTTTGCTGATGTACCTCAACAGTTTAAGGATCAAGTGCTTGATCATATGAGGGTAAAAAAATTACAAATCTTGTACTTTTCATTATTTAATTCCATCATTTACAAGTTATCTAATATTTTTTTTCTTAATGCAGTATTACTATAATATAGACGGTCATCCACAATGTTAGTCAGTTCTGGCAACTCTCAACAAGGAGATGGGGGAAAGATATCACGAGAGAAAGAACTATAGACATAGACACTTAAAAAATTATTATGCTGGACCAGAAGATTTGGAGAATGTCCTCTCTAAGCCATCTGACCAATGCACTAAGGAGGCTTGGCAGCTTATTTGTGAAATGTTCTTGAGCGAAAGATTTTTGGCTCGTTCCGCTAAAAATCAAGCAAACAGAAGACAAATGAAGTATGTAACAACATAAGGCACAAAGTCGTTGGCAGCTAAGCGTCACCAATATGTAAGTGAAGATGTTAATTTAATTTTATAAAATAACACATTCTGAAACATTTTGTTTACATTTGTATAGGAGAACCCGGATGCGCATGTTGTTGATACTTGGAGGGATGCTCATATGAGAAAATCGACAAAATCTTTTGTCAATGAGGCATCTCAACAAGATTATGTAAGCGAATAGTATTATTTTCTTGTTTGTAATGTTTCTAATTTTTGTTTATAATGTTATCTTTATACAGGAAAAAATAGCGGCTGAGGTTGAGAGGTCACAGCATGAGAGGCAAAGTCAACAGCAGAGTGAGGCATCTCTAAATGTATCTGGTGTTGATTCATCCCCGGTCGATCAATATGAGATACTAAGTAAAGTACTCGGGGAGAGATCTGACTACCAAAGAGGAGTGGGTTATAGGGCGAAAGGGAAGGCAAAAAAGACATCCTCTAGCTCTACAGATCAAAGTCAGTCCCAAGCAAATACTGTTGCTTCGCCTAATGAAGATATGAGAGTTATGGCTTTGCTGATGAAGGCAATTTGTGAGATGTTTGAGACTTCGACAACTGTGCATCCCAGTAAACTGTATGACCCAATGTTTGACAGTTTTCTGTAGAGGCATTTGCCACCACAATCCAAAGGTGGTTCGTCTTCTTAGAGTAACACTGCCAATCCTGACCTTCATACACCGCCACAACAGCAGCACCAGCCTCTTTCACAGCAGCAGTATCAGCCTCCTTCACAGCAGCAGTTCCAGCCTCCTTCACAGTATTCACCACATTAGCTGTACCAGCCTCACCCAATGTATCTGCCATATGTGTCGTTGCAACAACCTCCTCAGTATCAAAACCAATACACTTTTGGACCCTCTTCCCAGTCTCCTCCACAATATTTTAGTTTTACCGATTTTCCAGGAGGATCGATGCAGCCTCCGCCACCTAATGTTAGATATTGGGAGGTTGGAGGCGGGTCGCAGCCACAGCCACAGCCTCGAGATCTGTTTGGGGACCTCACGCTCGGACGATCATCACAACCACCTTATATTCCTTCACCGCCACAGCCACGGCCGTCACCCTCACCGCCACAGCCACCGCTACCACCACCGTCACAACCGTCGTCCTCACAGCCAAACCAAAATGTTGAAGATGAGGACAATTTCAACATTAATCTTAATGACTTTCTTTAGTTACTAGTTTATATATTTGGACTGAATTAATACTTTATTTATTTTTAATGACTATAGTGATATTTACTAGGTTGATAAATATTAAAACTATTTATATTAATTTTAATGTTAGTTATGTTTAAATTAATTAAATGTTTATTTTTGTTAAATTATATTATAAATTATTTTTACAAATAATTAAATTTAATAAATATTAATTTAAAAAAAAATTATAAAAACAATATTAGCGGCGGACTCCGCGGCTAATAATAATGCATCAGACATAGGTATTAGCGGCGGGTTCCGCCGCTAATAATTGATTATTAGCGACGGGTGTGTCAGTCCGCCGCTAATAATCATTATTAGCAACAACTTTTTAAGCACGGCGTATTAGCGGCGGAGGCCCGCCGCTAATGGGTATTAGCGGCGGATTTAGAAATTATTAGCGGTGGAGTCCCCCGCCGCTAATACTAGAATTTCTTGTAGTGTATGGTCAAAATAACTATTTTAAAAGGGGTAACCATTTTAATCAAACTATGGCTAGCAACAAAGTTTGAATAAAATAAAGATAGTGTTTAAAGTATGCATACATGAGAAAAGAAATGATTCAAATGGAATCATTTCTACATCTCAAGGAGTGGGACTTAGACTCCCTAAAGAGATTCACGGTTGATGGTAACATTTCTTAATACTAGTCACCAAACTAGTATTAGGTTCAATAGTCACCAACTTTGGTTTTATCTAATTTTGAACGTTTCCAACAGCCAAGGTACTCCCAAATCTCTATTTTAATTCCATAAACATTCAATTAATCATTGGTAACTGCCATGAGGGTTGGTGGAATTTGAAATTCAAAGGGTGTCTCAAAACTCTATAAATAGGAGCCTAATGCTCACTTGTAAGACACACCATTTTTCATCGACAAAGCACTTGGCTGAAAAATACACCTTGAGGCTTGATTATTCCAGAGAGCTATTTCCTTGAGAGATCCCTTAGTGCTTAGAGAATAGGGGGAAATAAGCTTTTGGACAAAGGTTTTGAACCTTGTTCAAGTTGGTGATCCCCACTACTCTACACTTTGGTTGAGTGTGAGTTTGTATTTTTCATTGATCTTTTCATTCAGTTGTTCGTCTTGTATTATTATTGTATTGAGTTTGTAATCCTCTTCTTCTATTTTTATTTACATATTTATTGGTATCTTTTGTTTTAGAGTTTTAGTTCTAATAATTCTCTTCTTTCTCTCTCTTCTACATCTTTCAATTTACTTGTATTTTGAGCAATTGAGTTGTAATATTTATTTAATCAATTACCTTGTCTATTGTATTTTTTGCATAGAGTTGTATATTGGTTTTTCCATATTTCCATTGAGCAATAATATATATTCTCTAACAGAAAAAACAACTACCCCAAGCCTGCAAAGGCTGCAAAGATGAGTGCACAACCAAATGCATAGATGCCTAAGGGGAAGAACAAGAAAAAAAAAGGGTTAAGGTAAGTGTTTTCATGGCAAAGAGAATGGGCATTGGAAACAGGATTGCCCCAAGTTTCTAGCAGCTAAAAACAAAGATCATGATTATAGTTCATATATCTTAGAAACATGTGTTTTAGAGAATGATAAATCTGTTTGGATTGTTGATTCTGGATCTACTAACCATGTTTGTAACTCTTTACAACTTGTTGAATCGTGGGAGGAAGTGGACGAAGGCAGCTTAAAGCTAAGAGTTGGGAACGGAGCATTCGTTGCGGTCCAAGCTAGAGGAAGAGCTCGTTTGAAGTTCATAAATAAATTTTTAATTTTAAAGGATGTATTTTTTATTTCGAAATTTAGTAAAAATTTGATTTCAGTTTCTATGTTGCAATTAGAACAATGTGTTATGACTTTCACAAGTTCTAATATATTTATTTCTTTCAATGGATTACAATTGTGTATTGCATGTTTGGAAAATGGGCTTTATATTCTGTGACCAAACGAACCCTTCGCTCTTAACAATAATTTATTCAAAGTAGCTAAACCTAGGACCAATAAACATCAAAAGACCAATAATGATAACATGACGTATTTACGGCATTTGAGACTAGGTCACATTGGCTTTGATAGGATTCAAAGACTTACAAAGGACGGGCCTTTGAGGGAACTCACCTTAGGTGAATTACCCTAGGTTAGATGCATGCTTAGTTACTTAACTCTACCAACTTCGTTCTGGGAACATGCAATTGAAACTGTGAATGACATTCTCAATGTTGTGCATCTAAATAAATCCCCAAAACACCTTTAGAATGTTGGAATGGTTGTGAAAATAGTTTACATAATTATAGAATCTGGGGGTGTCCCGCCCATGTCCTGAGGAAAAAGGAGGGAAAGCTAGAACTGCGAACTGAAATTTGCATGTTTGCTGGCTATCCTAAGGGTACTCAGGGTGGAATTTTCTATAGTCATTCAGAAAAGAAAGTGTTTACTTCTACGAATGCTACATTTCAAGAAAATGACTATGCCCAAAACTTCAAACCATACAGTAAAGTAATTTTAGAGGAGATGGTTGAAGAATTGACTCCAACCAATGTTCCATCATCATCAACGTAAATTGATGATGAAATTTCCACTCTTTATGTCCAACCAACGCAAGTCAATTTAAATGAAGAAAGTACCACTGTTCATGAGCAATCAATCACGGAGCCTCGTCGTAGTGGGAGGGTTTCTAGGAACCCAGTTCGCTATGGTTTGGATGGTGAAACCAATATGGTTATTGGTGACACTAGTGATGATGATCTGATGTCTTTCAAATAGGCAATGGCTAGCCATGAAAAGGAACTATGGCTCAAAGCCATGAAGCAGGAAATTGAGTCCAGGTACTCAAATTTCTTCTGGGATCTTGTGGAAGCACCTAGTAACTTTAGGGCCATTGGGTGCAAGTGGATCTACAAGAAGAAATGAGGTGTTGATGGAAATATCAAGACTTATAAAGCTCGATTAGTGGAAAAGGGTTATACCTAAAGAGAATGTGTGGACTATGAGGAAACTTTTAGTCTGGTAGCCATGCTCAAGTCCATTCGCATCCTCCTATCCATAGCAGTCGCTCTTGGCTATGAGATCTGGAAAATGGACGTCAAGACAACTTTTCTTAATGGAAAGCTTGACAAAGTCATTTATATGGATCAACTTGAAGGATTTAAAGTAGCTGGACAAGAAAGAAAAGTTTGCAAGTTGAATAGGTCTATTTATGGACTTAAGCAAGCTTCTCGTTCCTGAAACCTTAGGTTTGATAAAATAATCAAAACCTATGGCTTTGAAAAAAATATTGATGAGTCTTGTGTTTACCAACTGAAGGCAAATCAAATAGTGGTATTCCTGGTTCTTTATGTAGATGATATCTTACTCATTGGAAACAATGTTAAGAAATTATCATATGTGAAGAATTGGCTGAGCACTCAATTCCAGATGAAGGATTTGGGTGAAGCAAGTTATGTTCTAGGTGTCCAGATCATTAGGGATAGAAATAACAAACTCTTAGCACTATCTCAAGTAGCTTACATAGATAAAGTGCTTGAACGTTTCTCAATGACAAATTCCAAGAAATGACATTTACCATCCCACCATGGAATTCATCTTTCAAATAAGCAGTCTCCCAAGACTCCTAAAAAGGAAGATGCAATGAGACAAGTCCCTTACGCATCTGCAGTTGGAAGTCTGATGTATGCTATGTTGTGTACTAGACTAGATATCTGCTACGCAATAGGAGTAGTGAGTAGGTATCAGTCAAACCCAGGACCGGAACATTTGATAGCAGTTAAGCATATCCGGAAGTATTTTAGGCGAACTAGGGATTATATGTTAGTCTACAAGAACTACTACAAAAAAGACTTTTTAGGACTAGCATTGCGAGTCCTAAAAATTTTTTTAAGACTCGCGGGGCGCGAGTCCTCTATTTTAGAGCCTTAAAAACTGAGGTTTTTTAGGACTCGCATTGAGAGTCCTAAAAGAATGTTTTTAGGACTCGTAAAATTACCTGTGGAGTGCCTTTAAGTAAGTTTTTAGCGAGTCCTAAAAAATTGGGTTGAGTGCCTTTAAGTAATTTTTTAGGACTCGCTTTGCGAGTCTTAAAAGAATGTTTTTAGGACTCGCACTGTGAGTCCTAAAAGATCCCGTTGAGTGTCTTTAAATTAAGATTTTAGGACTTGCTTTGCATGCCCTTAAAAGTAATTTTTTTTAAAAAAATGCAGCTACAATTTTCATTTTGATTTATAAAAAATATATCACTTTGAGAGTCCAAAATGTATTATATATGTTAGATTTCTAAAATTTTGAAAAGAAAATACAACAAAATAATTTTTTATTAATTACTCAAAAATATAATTTCAATATTTAGTCTACTCGGCTTACAAAATTATATTACATGATAGTTTATACTACAGTCAAATTCTATCATCACCAAATATTAAACAAGAAATGTATACAAAGTTAGTGAAATATATTTTTGATTCTAAAAACTTCAACTACCAATGTTTTCTAGTATTGCGCCAAAGAAATGCATCTCAATGTAGACATGCATATTATAAAAAAATTCTTTAATTATTAGGTTCATCAAACTTTTCAAAAGTTTGCTTAGAAACAATCAATCCATTGCAAGCTGATAATTAATATTAGCAAGAAAATTGTAGAACATGCATAAATTGCTATAATGATATAATCACACAATATAATCTGACTGAGCAAAACACAACATCAATTAACTGAAATATACTACATGAAAATTTAACAAAAAAATAGGTTACAAAAAAAACATATTACATGAAAATTAAAACATAGCAAAATACACATCTTGCACTGAAAATAGAAGAAAAAGAGAAAAGCCAACATGTCACCATCTATAGAAAATCGAACAGCATATCCCCTAATTTACTAGCCTAGCCATCTATCACATTCATCACCAACATGTCAAACAAATCAAACAGCACACAAGTTCTCATCCATATATCACCGCAGCACACAAAATTCTCAGAACCTACTTCACTAAGACATGCAAGTTTTCAATCTTCCATTATCACCGCACCACACATAATTCTCAGAACCTACTTCACTACGGGTGAATATCTAAGATATTCAAACTCCACTAAAGTAATACAATTATCATTCAAAATAGTAAAATATTGAAAATTAAAAAAAATCAAATATATCATACCTCTTGCAATTAGCTACCGATCCAATGCTTTAAGACCAATAAAAATATTAACCTAAACATTATTATTAACATTATAAAAAATAAAAAAAGTTAGATGTATGTTCAACTTCTATTTTGCAAGAGTCTACCTTCTAAGCTAACAAACAAGAAATGTGACACAGGACAGAAAATAAGCCAATCCCAAAATGCATGCCCCACTATTGACAAAGCAATAGAAAATTGTGTATCATTTCTTAAGTTTTGACGTCACTGTCAAGTCATATGAAAGTTTATTCTACAAGTTGGGAAATATAGTACATACTCTTTTTAAGAAAGTTGATCTCCGCATAAATGCCTTAGTTTCCTAAAGCTGCTTGTCTTCTTTCCTGAATTTCTGTAAAAGTCCTAAAGAAATTTAAAAAACAGGTTTTGTGTAGAGAATCCAATAAATCAAAAACGCTTGTGACAATTATTAAGTATATGGAGATAAACATTTTCAATATACATAGGGAAAATGCATTCAAAAAAACCATATCTTCAAACAAATCTAGAATTTATTGCACCTATATCTAAAAAACCAGCAGACCCTATTGTTTCCAAGAAGAAACACTAACTCCATGTTTCTAAAATGAAATAATATATAGTGAGCACATTAGTCATTGTTTCCAAAAGATACGTCTGTCATAATACACTTAAAATGAAAAAATAATTGTAATACTTTTTGAGTTCAAGATATGCAAAAAAGAAAAATCTGATTAGTGATTTTGATTAATCTAATATTTCTCAACATCAGCCTCAATTTTTCTTTAGAAAATTGTATATGCATGTGTACATGTATGTAAAAATGATTGTTCCTTCTCAACAATGACACACAACAAGTCAAGTGCCAACAACCAGCAAATATATTTTTCCTGTTTCGTTCCCAACAAACAAGAACTCATCAAAAAGCACTCTACAATTGCCTGATGAATTACATTAGCTCAAGTGCCAACAGCCAACAAAAAGATGAGAAAAGGTTTGTAGCTAGAATTACAAAATGCAAAAGGAAAGAAAGTTTTAGTAGATGACTAAGAAGTTTATAATATATTAACCATGGTTAATTATATGACTGTCCTATGATATGTGTAATGGGAAACTGAGAGTCAACATAAACCTTAGTTTCAGGCATGGGAAACTTTATTCTACATAAGTTTCTAATATATTTACCATGGTTGAATGGCACACTTGTCATTTGAGAATACTGGCGGGACACCAATTATTTAACTCATGCACAGATGAATGGCACACTAAATATTGAGAATACTAGCAGCTTCATTACATTACAATACTTCTATCTCTATATGGAATAAAAAGATTTTCATACACTGATTTAGTTATGATGACAAGTCTTTTCATTAATACAATGAATTTTATATATATAAAGAGGCATCTGAAATGTAATGAGCATATATAAACTAATTAATTGGAAATAGAATGTCAAAGAAGGTTACTAGGTTATAAAAATAATATTACTAACTTTCCTCATTTCTTTTTTCTTTCCTTTCATTACTGAACTATTGTACAAAAGTTAAAATAACTAGAAGTTATCTCATATTGAAATAACAACATGCTTATAAGATCAAAATAAAAAATACATGAACATAGGCATAGAATAAAAGTTATCACCACCACATCGATCGAAGTCATACTATCCTTTCTTTTCTTTTCTCTTTCTCTAATAAATTCCAACGAAGAATTCATGAGTTTCAGGGATTAATATATGTGTTTTACTTGGGATTTTTATCGAACATGTGGTATGCTAGATAGTTATTATCATGCTCAAACTGATTTATTTATTTATACAATCTAACCAGGAATTATTTAATTTATATAGAGAAAACACAACCAACTATTTTGATTTCTCATAATTGGTACTTTCTTGTGACAATGAATACATATAACAAAATGAATAAACACACATATATATACACATATGCATGGTTTATACTACTAAATCAAGCCAAAATCAAGATCTTTTCCACTATTATAAATATATACCAAAGTAAATTAAGTCATGCAAGTGCTACTACTAAAGTAAATAAACAAAACAATCTCCTTTCTTACTTCCAGAAATAAAATGATCAATTTTAAGAATTAAATATAAGATTCAATACAGGGAAAAAGAAGCCATAATAATACCTTGAATTATATCTAAGAAACCAGACCCATCTTCCCACACAAACCATAAAAAAAAACCAGAGAAAGATCAGTGATTGAAGAATGCGATTGATCTTTTCTCCTCTTCAAGCGCACAAGTCTTCTTTTTTTTTTTAATCTAAAATAAGCATATTACATAACTATTTTTACAGTGATTATTTTTTTCTATGTTTCCTATTAAAACTTATAAATGAAAACCTATAAAATAATATATATTATTGACAATTGGCTTTCTGTATATACTTTTCCATCCAGTCATTAACTCTAAACCAATAAATGTACTTAAAAACAGAGCTATAATAAAGACCATAAGCATAGAATAACATCTTGACCTTGAAAACGGTGAAGAATACATGACAAATGAAAGGTATAATAATTATTGCATTGTGGATAGAATGATATTAAATAGGATACGATCATAAGATACATTTGCTTAAAGAATGTGAGATCTAAAAGTGCCCAAAGCAGATCTACAAAATAGACTAGGTCAAGTGTATTACCTCACAGAGATGTTCTTGCCTAGGTTCTTGCTTCCAGCAAGGAAGATACCGTCGTGACTCAAGCGAGGGAGACAGAGCACCATGACTCATACTGGCGTGACTCAGACCAGCATGCTCCAGCGACTCAACGAAATGGAAAGAGGGCTCCATCAGTGTGGTGTGCTCCAGTAGCGAGCATTGTAAATATGATCAATTTTAACATATAACTTAATCAAAATCCTCCCCGCAATTACACCTATTTCACGAAACAGAACCTATAATTACTAATAAGAAGAAACAAACTCAATCTACCAAAAACACATTTACATGCAAAGAGAGGAAGATTAATTAGTTCTCTAAATTGTTCACCAAATAATATATAGTGTTGACATTCAACAAAAGCATATTATTTTGGCATTTTATCAAACAACTTTAATGCATAATAAAAAAAATAGCAACAACTCTAATTTTTATGCTATCAACTATATCACTTTCAGCAGCAATATATACATATATATATATCATATTTACATATAACAACACAGAGAGATACCATGGGAGAGAGAGAGATCAAACCCAGCTGTTCCCAAAGTCCCCACAACGTACGTAGATCCCCATCCCCGCCATTGAGCCCGCATCTGAGACGAGAAAGACCACGAGCCCAGACCCACACCTCTTCCCCGTGCCCTTCTTCAAACAAGAGGCTCAGGGTAGTCGGAATCTCGCCGGAAAGTGCAAGAGGCGGATGACTTCGGACCATTGGTTGACAGCCCTGGGCAGCGGGTATGGTGGTGAGCTCGTGGGGGTCGATGTTTCGAGGGCCGACGGTTCGATTGGGCTGGCGCGTGTACGGCTCCAACGATGGGACGATGGCCGTTCGGGCTTGGCAGAGGCAACACAGTAGTCAGAGAGAGAGAAAGAGGGCTTCGGGGAAGATAGAGGAAAAGAGGAAAAAAAGAAGCTTTATGTTTCATATTTTTTTTTTATTTACAAATTTTCTTATTTATTTAATTACAAAAAAATCTGATACCTAATATATAAATTATTTTATTAGTTAACACAATTTCTTTTTTATTTAAATTAAAATCATATTATGTGTGACTGAAATAAATCCCCAAATGTGTATTTTGACCCTATATTTTTGAAACAATGAGTGTTTTTATGCTCTTTTACTTAATAATTTTAAGAACTTGCTTTGAGAGTCTTTAATACTCTTTTAGGACTCGCAAATCGAGTCTTTAAAAGTCACCATTCCTAATTTTTCAGCTCAGGTGATTTTAGGACTCACAAAGCGAGTCCTTAAAGAGTATTAAGGACTCCCAAAGCAAGTCCTTAAAATTGTTAAGTAAAACACTCATTTTTAGCCCAGATTTTTTTAGGACTCCCATATTTTTGTAAGACACTCATTGCGAGTCCTAAATTATGTTTTTTCAGGACTCTCAATGAGTATCCTAAAAAATCCATAAATATTTTTAAGGACTTGCATTTATGTGCGTGTCCTAAAAAAGTGTCCCGTAAAGAGTATTTTGTAGTAGTGAAGGGTGGTGCTCTGAACCCTGTAGGCTACACTGATTCAGATTTTCAGACTGTTGTCGATGACAGGAAGTCTACTTCTGGAATGGTGTTTATTCTTGGGGGTGGATCTGTGATATGGAGAACCGTAAAGCAGTCTACAATCTCAGATTCCACCATGGAGGCTGAGTACATAGGTGCGTCAGAAGCAGCTAAGGAAATAGTCTGTCCAAAGAAGTTCTATTTGGATCTTGGTGTTATTTCAGAAATGGATAAACCGCTTGTGTTGTTTTGTGACAATACAAGAGCAATAGCCAACTCGAATGAACCTCGTAGTCACAAGAGGAGTAAACATATAGAAATAAAGTATCACATTATTCGAGAATATGTGGTCAAGGGAGATGTGAAGGTTATGAAGATTACATCTAAAGACAATCTTGCATATCAGTGTAGAAAGACATTACCAGAAGCTACATTTGATAAGCATATCAAGGAAATGAGATTAGGAGAATTAAGGCATTAGTTTCAATTAGTGCAAGTGGGAGTTTGTTGGGGTTTTATGCCCTAATTAAAACTCAATTTCTTTGTAATCTCATTTATTATCAATACAAGAATAGAAATCATTTTTTGACTTGGTCAATCACTTTGCTCGCATGTTTTATTTTCATGATTATTTGTTTGATATAAAATTCTATTACATCCCGAGCATATAGCTAATCATATTTATAGTGACATAATCACAGTAAATATGATTATATATTCAAATATAAGTTAGTTCTAAGATTAGTCAGTGCACAGGATTTACACTGACTTGCCAATCTTCGATATGATCTACTTACACATCGTAGTGTTATGTTCTTTCCAGAACATTAGTAAACTAGTAAGCATACCATTATTATCTATTCTAGTCATATCATATAGTTGACCATAGGTCAATTTAATCTCAATTCTGAGTGGTTAGTATTCTAACTGATTGTATTATTTGAGTTCTTTGACTTGTTCGTTACCAACTTACCCTACGGACTAGCCCATACTTACATCTTGGGAACTCGGTAGTATAATTAAGTGGGAGTGTTAATCATAGATATGAACATCTATAGCCTCTGATGAATAAGTGAAACGATGGTTTCCTTTTAGTTGGTTCAAGGTGCTAAATGATAGAGATCTCATTTCAATAATTAATATTAGTTTGTTGAAATATCATTTACAAGGAACTAAGTGTTTTAAGGATAAAATACAATGAGGGGTAAAACAGTATTTTAGTCCCATCTCTTTGTAGACTATCTATAGAGGATTGAGTGACAATTATGGTTGTAACAATGGATAATTAATAGCGTATCTATATTTGTTATAGAGCGTTCTATGAATTCAAGAGTGCAATTCCGAGTTTATAGTGGAGTCGCGAGGAATTAATAAGTTAGTAAATTTATTTGTTAGATTTATTATAACTTATTGGAGCTTGATTTCATAGGCTCATGGTCCCCATTGTACCTTGGATAAAATCATTTAGATAGTCTCAATTAATTGATTTAATTATCAATTAGAATTATCAAAGTTGACCATGTAAATTTTGGATAGTTTCACAGAGTTATACAATTTTGAGAAGATAAGAGAAATTAGGGCAGATTTATTAATTAAGATAAATTTGTATCTAAATTAATAAATAAGTTTAAATCAAGATTTAAATTATAAATAATTAATATGATAAAGGTTTTGAATAATTATTTAATTAATTAAATCAATAGAAAATAATACATGCCTTGATTTTAAGTCCAACGGGCTTATAATTAAATGAGAAATTTCACGGGCATGATCTTAAGAACATGTTGAAGTGGATTGGGAAAAAGAAGCTTTCGCAAGGCAGAAGAAAGATAGCTTTCAGTATTGTTTCGACTACGGTCTACTTCATTTGGCACAGTAGGAATTGTGTTCTTTGGGACAAAAATTGTTCCCCTATTGATGTTATACACTACAATATTTTCATGTATTAGCGGCTGGAGACTCCGCCGCTAATAATGGCGACATCCGCCGCTAATACACTGCGCCTAAAAATTTGTCACTAATAATGATTATTAGCGGCGGACTGACACACCCGCCGCTAATAATCATTTATTAGCGGCGGATATAAGCGGCGGAGCCCGCCGCTAATACCTTTGTTAGAGGCATGATCATTAGCCGCGGGGTTCGCCGCTAATATTGTTTTTATAATATTTATTAAAATAAATTTGAAATAAATTAATAAATTAATATTTATTAAATTTAATTATTTTTAAAAATAATTCATAATATAATTTAACAAAAATAAACATTTAATTAATTTAAACATAACTAACATTAAAATTAATATGAATAGTTTTAATATTTATCAACCTAGTAAATATCGCTATTGTCATTAAAAATAAATAAAGTATTAATTCAGTCCAAATACATAAACTAGTAACTAAATAAAATCATTAAGATTAATATTGAAATTGTCCTCATCTTCAACATTTTGGTTTGGCTGTGAGGATGATGGCTGTGGTGGTGGCGGTGGCTGTGACGGTGAAGGAATATAAGGTGGTTGTGATGATTTTCCGAGTGTGAGGTCCTCAAACTAATCTCGAGGCTGTGGCTGCGACCCGCCTCCAACCTCCCCATATCTAACATTAGGTAGCGGAGGCTACATCGATCCTCCTGGAAAATCGGTAAAGCTAAAATATAGTGGAGGAGACTGGGAAGAGCGTCCAAAAGTGTATTGGTTTTGATACTGAGGAGGTTGTTGCGACGACTCATGTGGCGGATACATTGGGTGAGGCTGGTACATCTGCTGTGGCGGATACTGTGAAGGAGGCTGGAACTGCAGCAGTGAAGGAGGCTGGAACTGCTGTTGTGAAGGAGGCTGATACTGCTGCTGTGAAGGAGGCTGGTATTGCTGTTGTGGCGGTGTATGAAGGTCAGGATTGGCAGTGTTACTCTGAGAAGACGAACCACCTTCGGATTGTGGTGGTAAATACCTCTGCAGAAAACTGTCAAACATTGGGTCATACAGTTTACTGGGATGCTCAGGTACCACAGTCTGAAACGTCTCACAAATTGCCTTCATCATCAGAGCCATAATTTTCATATCTTCATTAGGCGTAGCAGCAGGATTTGCTTGGGACTGACTTTGATCTGTAGAGCTAGAGGATGTCTTCTTTGCCTTCCCTTTCGCCCTATAACCCACTCCTCTTTGGTAGTCAGATCTCTCCCCGAGTACTTTACTTAGTATCTCGTATTGATCGACCGGGGACGAATCAACGCCAGATACATTTAGAGATGCCTCACGCCTGTAATTGATGGCTGTAGTCAACAACCATCAATAACAAGCATACTGGGACAGAAAAAATAAATTAACTACTAATTAATTTTTTAATAATTTTCAATTATTTATAATAATACTAATTAACTAAATTATATAATATTCATTTCAATTCTCATTATGTTGACATAACATATAACAAAAAAAAACCATTTTACTTAATTAAATTTCACAAAAAACATAAAGCAACATGCTAATATTTTTTTTATTATAAACTAATAAATAAAAAACCACCAAGTCAATTGATTCAAAAAAACTTAATCAAACCATAAAATCTACAACTTCCTCACCATACTATAAAATCTACTAAAGTTTTCTCATACCTGAATATCGAGACAGAGTTTAGGGCTAGGAAATCTAGAGTAGCTCTACACTTCAGCAGTAAACTACCAAAAACAATATCTGCATATTGAATTATGGAAAAAAAAATTAAAAAAAACCCAATAAAATATAGTATAACTGAGCATAAATAAACACTTCTTGATCCATAAAAAAATTGGTCGATTCATTCCACTAAAAGCAGAGAGAACAAAATCATACAGCCATAAATACAAGTGTACAATTATATACAAACTTTATAACCTGTTCTTCAAGAATATATATTTTGTTTTGAGAAAAGAAGTACCTAAAGCACTGTGATAGGCAGCAAAAAGAATATTGATCCCAAGTTATTAGAGAGGAAGAAGTTGAGCTCGAATCTGTTAAGAAAAGAAAAACCCAAAATCAATATACAATTAGTATAGTGATATATATATATATATAAATATATGTATATATATAGCAGCCAAAGAGAAGAGACTCTAAATCAAATGGAAGATATGCACATTTTGAAGAGCAGGGGAGTGTGTATAGAGAATGAAAAATGGGTATGACGATTTGTTTTAGGTTTTGGTCTGGGATGCGATGTTTCTGGGTTTATCGAATTTCAGCTCTTAACACTAATTTGAAAATCAAACTAGAGCCCCACAAATATTCATATTTTCTTCCAGAAAGAAAATCAAAAACAAATATCTCATCAAGAAAGTATCACAAGCATCAAAATTAAAGCTGTAAAAGGATTTCAATAACATATATTTATATATACCTGTATAAATTAAAAGGTGCGTAGGAGAGACTGAGAGAGGATAAAGACTGGATGGAGAGAGGAGGATAGTGCGAAGTGCGACTACGAAAGGAGTGGACGGAGGGTTGGAGAACGTCGCGCGGTGGTGTGGCGGTGCGGTGATGCAGGGGTACTGGTTGTGCGGCGACTGCGAGTCTGAGAGATGAGAAATTGGAGATGACGGGAAGTTATTTGCTTGAGTGGCAAGTGAGTGATGAAAGGAAATGAGGTGAACTCAGTACTCAGTACAATGGCACCAGAAATCTTGAGTAGAAAATTTTGGTGTGAGTAGGGGATATCATGAATGATCAGTGAAGAAAATGGAGAAGGGTTTTGACAAAGAGAAGGGAAGAGAAGAAGGAAATTGGGCTGCGAAATTTTAAACCGTAAATGTATTAGCGGCGGGGTCCCGCCGCTATTACTATACCCGCTGCTAATAATGGTATAAGCGACGAATACTCCGTCGCTAATAAATGAGATTCTCCGTCGCTAATACTAGTAGCGGCGGAGAATTCGCCTCTAATAAAAGGTGATTATCCGTCGCTAATAAAACTTAAAAAAATAATTGTCTGTTTCCCGGGCATTTCATCTATTGTATTAGCGGCGGACTACCCGTCGCTAATAATGGGCTGTCTGCCGCTAATACATATTATTATATATTTTTTAAATAATCACATATAATTAGCGGCGGACCCCCTAGTTCGCCGCTAATAGCCTGTATAATAGCGACGGACTGAATCCGCTGCTAATAGCTACGCCGCAACTAGCATTAATTGTTGTAGTGTATAGTTAGGAATATTATTCATAGTGTGTGTGAGAGACTTCATAATATGAATTTAAGTAAGCTCAATAGGGTAGATCATATTTGGGTGGAGGCTCTATTAAGAGTGTGTAATTAATAGTTAGGTATTATAGTTTCTTTGTAATTGTTGTGTTGAAATACAAATCTTATTGATTTACCAAAAAAAAAAATTTGTATGAATTTATAAGTTCTCTAACATTCTCATTTTCTTTATTAGTTGAACCCGAACCTCATTGAGGAATGGAAGGAGTATCACTGGACAGAAAAGAACAAGAATTTTGTCGACGAGGATGCTGAACAAGATTATGTAAGTTTAACTTTTTATCAATTCAAATAATTATATTTTTCTTTTGTATTATAATATATTTTTTTAAAACAGGTTAAGTTGAAGTCAACTCTTGAAGCTGAGACTCAGCAGACAGTTGAATGTGGTACTGATGATTCTTCTTCGGTCGATCAAATGAAGATACTAAGTCAAGTTCTTGGTGAAAGGCAAGGCCACCTGCGAGGAGTTGGCCGCAACTTAAAGGGTAAAGCGTTAACTCGTCCCTCTTAAAACACTTAGTCCCAGGCACCACCTCACCAGTCGACTGAGGATATACATGAATTTACTGATATTGTGAAGACCATGAATGAGCAGCTTAAGTACATGTATCGACAACTTCCACCTGAAAAACGTCCGGCAACAAACGTGGAGATATAGAATAGATGTCAGTGGTTTTTCGAGAAGTATGTAGGTTCGTTCTCTGAACCTTAGACACATCACATGTCTCATGCTTCAGCTTCTTAGCCTTCACTAGGGCATCTTAACATGCCTGCACCAAGTTGCCATCTCAACCTTCGGCCCAGCCATATATATATCAATGGCCAATGCCTCCGTACCCTTAAGCTTATCATCCTTATATGAGTGGACCTTCGTCCCAACCCCCACCTCCTCATATGAGTGGACCGTTGTCTTAACCTCTGCACTATCCTTATCCATACATGTATGGACCTGGAGGATCATCGTTACCTCCACAGTAATCATGGTTGTAATGCCCCAACTCCAGGGACCGCTACAGTGCACATTGCAAACAGTGCTAAACTCGCTAATCGAGTCGTTTGGCCATAAACGTGTAACTAAGTATGATTAGCGGTTTAGGGGTTAAAAACTTTGGTTAAGATATAACGTTTCACTAGAACGTTTATTGTATACATTGGTATCCCAGAAATATAATTTCAGAGTTTATTACAAGAAAGTGTTTACAATAGGCCGTTCTAAGCGGCAAAATAGGGTTCAGCCCTAGTTTCACTTTCAAACCTCGCCCAAGTATTGGTCGAGCAGCTGCATATGTACATGTCATCACCTAAGCTCTCCAACTCAAGGATGGTCCAACTTCCTCTTGCCTTTACCTGCACCACAAAGCACCCGTGAGCCGAAGCCCAGCAAGAAAACTCATATGCTCAAAAACAGTCATATCATGATATCAAATCATATCTTGCATGCCTAGCAATCATAGCTCTACTCAGCATGCAAATGGATTTCAACAAATGCTGGGGTATCCAGGATAAGAAATCCTGGCCTTCTGATTGGAGGACTATCAAGTCAATCCTAATCAGATGAGTGTCGTAACACTAGAGGTTCCGATAAACCATGCTGAGTGACCAACAAGCAAGTCACTGGGGCCTCAGTGCCCAAGCCATGCATATGATGATCAAAATGATCATGCAGAGCTCATAGCTCTGATCAGATGAGTGAATATCACTTGAGGTTCCGATAAACCATACTGAGTGACTGACAACCAGGTCACTAGGGGCCCAGTGCCCATATCCTGCAATGGCTCTACATGACTAGCCTTTGGCTTGATAAATGCTTGTTTATATTCATCGAACTTGAGGTCAGTCCTGCATTAATGCTCTTTGAGTCATTCAATGCAGAGGGCCGATTAGGTCCAATCGACATAACTTGCACTACACACTAGGGTTGTCATGAGTAGTGAGTTAGCACAATGTGACCAGTGCCCAGTACCACTGCCGAACCTGACTAATGAGTCACGGCTTCACAGTTGATACTAACACCTTTGCCAATTCTGACTAATGAGTCAGCCCTGTGTGACCAGTGCCCAGTATCACTGCCGAACCTGACTAATGAGTCTCAGCTTCACAGTTGGTACTAGCACCTTTGCCAAATCTGACTAATTAGTCAGTACCATGCACAAGTAAGCAATGCTATCAATGTGTATCATATGCCAATTATCCAAGAACAGAGCATTCAGCATGCTTACTAAACAGTTGCTAGCATAATTATGATCATGCACAAACTCAGAGACTCAAGCCCTGACCAATCTCATATTCATCATTCATGGCATGCCCTAATCACATGTTTCTCGTGCATCACATGCATCACAATTAATCATCCAGCATGCCTCAGTAATAATCATATGCAAATGGTAAAGATTGCCAAGCATTCATTATGCTATCAATGTTTACATTTAAACATCCAACATGCATCAATCATAGCCATGCATGTCACATATGGGGTGCAGTTTTCTTACCTTGGGTTCGAGCGAGAATTAAGAAAAGAAACGAGCTTTGAGAACGATTAGTCCTTTGGTCCTTTAACAGTCACCTGGTCATAACCAATTATGGGATTCCATCAATAAAATGAATAATAAAAGGTTCCCAAACCAAAACCTAGCCTCCGAGACATCAAACACCACTAAACCGGGTAGTAGGATCGACCCCGAGGCCTTAAGCTAGCATCCCCAAGTCAAAAACCTACTTTTGGCCAAAAAGCCACTAAGGGCCGCGACCCTCCTTGGCCATGCCGCGGCCCACCCCTCAAACAGAGGCGCCCAATACGCTGCATCCTCCAAGGGCCGCGGCCCACCCTGGCCATGCCGCGGCGCAACCCCCAGTTCAGCCAAAACCCCTGTTTTTCTTCCCTCGCGTTTTCTCGTGGAACCAACCCTTCAAACCAAGTTTAAACACCACTCAAACCTCCAATACAACCCCTAAACTTGATCTATAACACTCCCTTAGCAAGACCCAAGATAAACCATAATCAAAACTTCCATTAATTCCAACTAACCACCAAGAAATCACAAGCTGAAATTTAACACCAAAATAGAGTATAACCATACTTTCATGGCTGAGTTCCCTTACCTCAAGCTTGGTTTTCAACCCCCCTTCAATGGCTGAATCAAGCCCCTAAGCCCAAACCTTGATTTCCTAGCTTGTTCCCTCAAGTTGGCTCTCAAAATTCCAAAGGGAGAAGGAAGAGAAATGGTGCACGGTGAGGGAGAGAGATGAGGATAAATATGCTCTGTTTTTTAAACGATTCTACAGCCTTCTAAAACTCAAAAGCTGAAACCAATCCTTAAGGTCAAAAGACAATAATGCCCCTAGGCCAATTTAAAAGCTTCTAAGCACTCCCAAGGGTAAATTCGTCATTTCCAACCTATACCGTTAATTATAATTAACGCTCTCCAATTCCCGCTAATCTCAACATTCTAAAGTGCCAATAAATCATACCCCATTACCCTTTAATTCCCGGTAATGTTCTAATCATCAAATGATCCCGAGACTCATCCCGAGCCTCGAACTTAATCCCGTTATGACTAGACCGAAAACTTGCATCTCATGATCGTCTCATGTCGAATGGCTCGAACCAATCCACATATAATGTGGTAAAATTATAACTCACCCATATGCATAAAATTACACAATCACGCCCCCAACGGCCAAATTACCAAAATGCCCTTGCAATTAAAATATGAGCCCATATGCATGCATTCACCATCATATAATAATATAATTCACATAAACATGCTTATAGTCATTAAATACCATAATAAATCAATTATGGCCCTCCCGGCCTCCTAATCAAGGTCCTAAACCTTATTAGGAAATTTGCGGCATTACAATAGTCGATGCCTCCGCACACACCACAGGCACCGCAGCCACCATAGGCACCAGAAGAAGGGGATGATACGGAGGACGCGCGAGGGTTGAGATGCTTTATATATTATTGTATTAAACAATAACTTTTAATTAATATATTATTGTATGCATATTTAATTTGGATAATATTGCATTAGTTGTGTAATTTGAATAAATTATTAATTTTATGCATATTTAATTTTAATATTATTATTTTTATGCATATTTAATTTTGATGTTATAAAATAAAAAAGAATATTTAAATATTTTATTTCATAATTTTTTTATTATATAAAAATATCAGGGGCGACATTTGTTGCCGCTACTATTATATTATTAGGGGAAAATTTTGATTTGGGAATTACTATTATTAGGGGCGACGTTCAATTTACTATGGGCGAAACTGTCACCATCAATATTTATTATCAAGGACGATTTTTTTTGTCATCGCTAATAATCAACATTAGCATCGAAATATTAGCGGCGACAGGTTAGTAGCGACATGTCGCCCCTAATGACTATCAACGACGACTTTGTGTATTATTAGGGGCGACTGTCGCCCCTAAAGACCCTTTTTGTTGTTGTGTGAAGATTAATTTTGAAGGTGAGTAATAATTACTACTTAATGTTTTATTTTTCTTTTTTATATTATACATACTATTGTTATAGGAGTTTGAATAAATTAGATATTCATCCGTAGAGAAGTAGGTTCTGAAATAAAATTGTGCACTGCAGAGATAACGGAAGATTGAGAACATGTGTGTCTTAGTGAAGTAGGTTCTGCGAATTCCGTATGTTGCGGTGGTTTATGGACGAAATTATACATGTTGATTGTTCTGTTTGTTTGAATTTAATTTATAGGTAGTAATAATTTGGGATATGCTATAGAAATAGAGGAAACTTTTCCCAATTTTTTTTTAAGATTAATATATTGATTTAAATTATGCATGGCGGTTTTAAGAAATAAGTCTTTAACTTAAAATTTGTGTTGTTATGGATTTTTAATGATCCCGGCATATGATAATATGTTAGGGTTAAGCACAAAAGTTACCAAGGATGTCTAATATGTTGCACTAACACATATTATGTATTAAGCACAAAAGGTTACCAGGGATGTCCAATATGTTGCACTAACATATTTAACTCGCAGCTCGTCGTCTGCTGAATGAGCACAAAATGTGATTTTTATGTATTAAGATTTATTTATTATCTTGTAAATACACCAAATCCGAAAAAAGTTATCAAGAAGAAAGTATGTTATATTTTATACTTTTTTTATTTAAGAAAAACTATATATAGTACTTAATCATCTAATCTATATTTACTTGTTAATTTTGTAGTGGTTTGACAAAACTTATTTAGTGTAAAGGATGACCTACTCCCACTACATACCGACTCATTTGCAAGATTGATGCCATTTATTATGAAGTCTAATTTTTCTTATGTGTAACTTATTAACTTCATTCATATGTTCTTATTAATTTTTCTTATGTATGTATATTGGGCTACTTATGTATATATAAGTGAATGTTTTTCTTAATTTTAATTTATATATTATGTTTATTTAGATAATAATTTATAAAATTACATGTATAAGAATATGTTATATATTATATTATTATATAAATTTATTTATGTAAAATATGTATTTTATATTAAAAATTTTAAATATAATTTTGTGTTGAATATAGTATTATTAATATAATTTATTGGTATTAAAACAAAAATTTTAATAAGAAATCAAATTATAAATGAAAAGAAAACAAAAATAAGTATATATTAAAAAAAAACATTTTTTTTTGAGGTTTTTTTTTGTACTACTTTTCTTTCATTTTTTAAAAAAAAAACCCGCATTGAGAAGTAATGTATTAAGAAGGAAAAAACTTTTCTCTGCGGTTTTTTCGTAAACCTTTCGTTGCAGTCGAATACACTGGGATTCTAATTACTCCAAAAAACCGCAATGTATTAAGAAGAAAAAAACTTATTTTAGCTCTGCCTTATTAACTTTCGAAATCCGTTGGCTGTTTTCTTTGGCTGTATGGTGTGCCTTTAATTCATTTCATTATTCAATTTATAATCGAAAACATTAATGATGAATATGCCTACGACTAAGAAAAGATGCTCCAATAAAAGAAAGAAAATTGCTTACAAGGAAAACATTTGTGCATATTAATTAATTGTTCCAATTAACTAAGGACAATTAATATCTATGCATAAATTTTCGTTGATTTAATCGACGAGGTTACAAGAAGATAAATAAATTATTACGTGGACGTGAATTTTAAGGCATTGTTATCATAACAGTAGTGTGAATAACCTAATTATTATGAGATAGCATATACCTGTAAACATGTGATGTCAATATACATTTATATAAAAATGGCGGTGAAGCACTGAAGTAAGAAACATAATTAATATTTGCAATGCGTACTTGATAAAATATTGCTTGTTTTAACATGATGTGTTTGAATAATGAATTATAATTTTGATTTAAATAGACAAAAAGGCTAAATTAAGGTCTGAATATAGATTGTATATATTGAAGTAAATATATATTTGTAGATATGAGATATTCTTCTAAGAAAAGGTGTGTATGAACGTACGCAATAGGGTTAACGATCATGATTATATATGTGTACAAATAGATGATTTTATCTTTAATGCTTCTCACAACATTATACTGCTATTGCTATTGGTGCAATTCAATATCGGATCTCACTTATTTAAATTTAATAAGTATTATTAAGGAGTATCACTAACTATTTATGGAGTGCCACCTAAAGTGGTATTAGACACCTTAAGGTACCAAATAACAATACTCAATAATTAATAATCATTATTTTAAGGGGCATTGTCGTAAAAAGGTCGAGAGAAATACTACAACTCATACCGTATTTTCCCACCAATAGAGTACGACAGTTCTATCATATTATGCATGCATTTGAAGAGAGGTCATGATTGCTGATCGAGAGAGATCAGGAAGGGGACGTTGACACAAAATAACATATCGAGAAAATTAATGTACAAATCTTATAAATACCAACAAAACAATAAGATAATAACAGCATTTTTTTTTCATTTATAAAAGCACTAATGATAATACAGTAATATATTACAACGGTTAATAATATATATAATGAAATTTTAATTTGGATAGTTTTTTACTACGGAGAACATGATTTTTTTATTAAGTTTTATATTTATATTTGATGTTTTTTTTACCAAAAACATAATTTTAAGCAAAGAACAAAGCAAAAAATTGGCATCAATGTTTAATCAATGTGTTTATTGATTTTTATTTACGTAGTATTGAATATATTTTAATGATAAAATATTATATGTTTTAGTTTTTATTTGGTAGGGAAATGAAAAATATTCAAATATCTAAATTAATTTTAAATATTTTTCATATATAAAATTTATTTCAATTTTTTATTAAATATTAATTATGATGCAATATTTATCATAATGGGCGAAATTACCATATTAGTCTTACCAAACATGATAATAAGAATTCAATTGTAATTACTACATCGAAACAAACGTATTTCAAAATACTATGTGTCTATGTGTTAGTTAGGTTGTGTAATTACTACCACAACTTAGTAATTACATAATGACTTTCAAACACACCAAAATGATATTTAAGAAAAATGAAAAAAAGTTGGAATTAAAGTTTAAGGTTAATTCATAATTAATTTAGCAAATAAAAAAATTATGAATTGGGGGTCATAATTAACAAAAAAAAAATCTTACTTTTAGTCAACAAAATTTGTAACTAAAGATGAAAAATTTCGAAAAAATCATTTTACTTACATCGTCACTATATATTTTTTGTGACTAAATATATTTATAATTACTATATATAATTTGTTATAGGTCATAAGTAATTTTTTTGTTCTAACTAAAAGTGTCATTTAGTCAAATATATATCTCTTGTATATAGTAAGTGTGTCGATAACAAAATTATTGGTTTTAACGATTTTTTATTTTTTTCGTTAACTGTAACATAATATTCTTATATTTAACTTTAGATTGTAAACATGATTTAAATTTACATTTACATAAAATCAATTAAATAAATAATTAAACAAATTAAAATAAGATATTATTGAGATATTTTACAATGATACTAATTTAAAAATAATAAAACCATATATTTTATAACTTAAATAAAATTTAATTGAATTTAAACTTAATATTATATTAAACATATAATATATAATCTTTTGTTATGAATGTCAAATTAAAAAACTAGAACAAACTTAAACTTAAACAAAAATAAATTAATTAATTAAAATACGATATTTTTAGGATATTTATGATAATTAAAATAATTAAATCATATTTATTTAAAAATAATAAAGACATACATATCATTTTTTTATCTTATAAATTTGTGTAATAGTTTATTTTTTTATCAAGTGATTTGAGTTTTCTTTTATTCATCAAAGTACATTGCGAGATACATTAGAAACTAAAAATAGTTGATGCATGTATACTAATGTCTACACTATGACTTTTTATATTCTTATTTTATTTATATTATTAATTTCTTTTTAAATGTTATTGTAATTTATATATATGTATGTATATGTCATGCAGCCATGTAAATATATATTTATATACACTATGACTTTTTCTATTATTATTTTATTTATATTATTAATTTCCTTTTAAATGTTATTGTAATTTATATCTATTATATATAAAAAGTGTGTAGATAACGGAAATTCTTGGTTTTAACGGTTTTTTATTTTTTTAATGTTAACTTTAACGGAACATTCTTATATCTAACAGAATATTCTTATATTTAACGGTAGTTTGTAAACATCTCTTAAACTTAAATAAAATAATTAATTAAAAAATTTAAGATAAGATATTTTTTTAGATATTTTACAATGATAATTATTAAGAAATAATAAATAATTAAACAAATTAAAATATGATATTTTTGAGATATTTTACAATGATAATTATTTAAAAATAATAAATGATTAAACAAATTAAAATATAATATTTTTTAGATATTCTACAACGATAATTATTTAAAAATAATAAAATCATACATTTTATAACTTAAATAAAATTTATTTAAAATTAAACTCACTTATTAGAATAATATCATATTAAATATATAATATAATCTAATGTGAATTAGTAAGAAATTGTTTTTTTTTTTAAAAACTAGCCAGAAACTTAAATTTAAAATACACATATAATATATAATCTCTTATTGTCACTTCCAAATTCAAAAACTAGAACAAACATAAACTTAAATAAAAATAAATAAATTATTTAATTAAAATAAAATATTTATTTCAAAATTTATATGACATTAATATAAATTTAATAAAAATAATTAATAAATTTTATAAATAAAACTAAACAAACATGCATATTGCACGTTGTTTGTATCTAGTATATGTATATATATGTCATGTAGTCAGGTAAATATATATTTATGTTAATGTAGTGTCTAGATGTCATATACGATATATGTAGAGATTATTGATATAAATATTTATATATAATATATAATTATAATTCATTCTAATATATATATTTTAAATCATAGAACCAATTTTTATCAAAATGATAGATAATGTTTACAACTTTAAAACTAAGCAAACGTATTGCACATTGTTTCTACCTAGTATATATATATATGGTGTGAATATAATAAAGTTATTATTTGAGTTATCCCTAAATAATAATCTTTTTTTTATTTTTGTAGTGGTTAAAATTAAAACGTCATCTTCCTCTTCGTACGTAATTGAAGATAATATCTAAGAGCTTTATCAAAATAAGTTAAATCCAATAATATATACTAAAATTGATTAGATGTCTAAAACAATAAACAATTGAGTTTTTTTTTTTAAAGTGAAATGTAACAAGCTATTACAGTAAAAACAAATTTGAATACTCAAGTACATTGTCTTACTTTTATTAGTTGATTAACTTTGTCTTTCTTCAATGGCATGATGCTTTTGTTAGTCTTCATTATTTATTCGGCAAGTACCTTTCTCTTACAAATACTTATGTATAGTGATATCAATTGGCAGTTATAGTTATAATATAATAATAACAGTGAAAGTCTAACATCATCAACTCATTATATTATCACAATAATTTAAAGGTAACTTAAATTTTTATATCAAATTTACAATGTATCCAATATTGGTGGAGAGGGAAAGAAGATTTTAAAATTTAGCACATTGAACTATATATAGCAGACAATTTTTTTTTTTAAATAACAGATTCTTTAAATTTTAAAACTACATGACTACTGTAGTCATATTTATTAAGTAAAAGTTTATTAGTGCATTATATATGGTGTGTATATGACCATTTGTTGCTTTTCTTGATTTAAATCGCGACCACGCGGCCTTTAAAATAATCCGAACAAAGGACTAACAAACATAAAAACAAAAACAAAAATTAATAAGAATACGACTCAAATCAGGATTGAAAAAACATATACTTAACAGTAAAAATTATATCAAGGATACTCGTTATTTTATTCAACGAATGATTTGTGAACAAGACCGAGTAACTATCCTTCTTTTAACTTCTTATAAATTTACATTTTATATATCAAGATTAATAATTTTTTTTAAACTGTTACTATAAATATTTATATATTTTAGTCTATAATTACACGGTAATTTTTTAATGATATTCTATATAATAAGTGTGTAGATAACGGAAATTGTTGGTTTTAATGGTTTTTTATTTTTTTCCATTAACTTTTACGGAATATTCTTATATTTTACAGTAGAGTGTAACACTTAAATTTATATAAAATAAAATAAATAATTAAAAAAATTAAAATATGATATTTTCGAGATATTTTACATTGATAATTATTGAAAAATAATAAATAATTAAAAAATTAAAATATGATATTTTTTAGATATTTTACAATGATAATTATTTAAAAATAATAAATAATTAAAGAAATTAAAATAGGAAAATTTTCAGATATTTTACAATTATAATTATTTTAAAGTAATAAATAATTAAACAAATTAAAATATGATATTTTTGAGATATTTTACAATGATAATTATTTAAAAATAATACAATCATATGTTTTATAACTTAAATAAAATTTAATTAAACTTAAACTTACTTATTAGAATAATATCATATTAAACATATAATATAATCTACTGTGAATTAGCAACAAACTGATTTTCTTAAAAAAACTAGCAAGAAACTTAAATTTAAAATTTACGTATAATATTTAATATTACATTAAACATATAATATATAATCTCTTGTTGTCACTCCAAAATTCAAAAACTAGAACACACATAAACTTAAACAAAAATAAATAAATTATTTAATTAAAACAAGATATTTATTTGAAATTTATAAGACATTAATATAAATTTAATAAAAATAATTAATAAATTTTATAAATAAACTAAGCAATCGTGCATATTGCACGTTGCTTGTATCTAGTATATATATATAATCTTTAGTAACAAAATAATATTATATCAGAATAAATTATATTATTTTTTGTGATTAAATTTTAACAACAAAAGTTTTAGTCACAGGAAAAATTTTAAGTTACAAATTCTAAAGTTTTTATCCTAAATAATTGCGTTGTGATCTAAAAAAAAATATATAATTAGCATATTTCCAACTTTAATTAATAAAAAAAATTGAAAATTTTGTTCATCAAATGAACGAAACAATAATCATGACTACATTTGATGAATATCAAGTTTATTAACTATTTAAATTCCATGAATCATTACTAGTCCATCTATTCACATTATAATAAACGTATAAAAATTATTAGGCAGTTAATAATCTATTGAAAATAAAATAATTATATTCTATCTTCTATAGTTATAGCAAATGAGAATTAACCCTTTATACATGCATAAAAATTGTTGGATGAATGAAAAAGGGTACGTATAATCTTACATTATAATCACAATCATAATATTGATAAACACAAACCCAAAACATACCATTTATTTCATACAGCACACAATATTAGAAGTTACAAACATTTTCTCAACCAGATATATCACACAATTTATTTTCCACATACACACACACACATAGCTAGCACCAAACTGAAGAAACGGCTTTAAGAAAGTCCTTATCGGCTTCGAGCTTAATCATGTGTTCCTTCTTCAAAGCAATATATGCTTCAATACCATCACCAGATTTAGTGTCCATGAAAGCTACGAAATTAGCATAACACAGATTGGCTGAGCTGACCCATATTGGGTTGCCCCAACCAAAGTCAGTTTCATAAATAGGAAACCTACACAAACTAGAAAAGCATAACGATGTGTACTGTCCTCCTCTCTCAGTTATTCCTCTACCATAGCTCATAATTAAATCCAAGTATACATCTTCTCCTTTTTTCACCTTCTCCAAATACTCCATGTCCAACTTTCTTATACCTTCTCTTATTTGCCTCGTCACTTCATATCCGTACTCCTCACCGGTTTTTAAGATTACGACGCCGCAACGACTAACATTTCCGAAAGAATATTCCGGTAGCTGTGGCTCAAGCCTGGTACGAATATTCGCCGCATGAACCACTGAGTAGCCCTTCTCAGTTCCCTCCAATAATTCGTCTTTGGTTGCAGCCACGTAACGATTCCATATGAAAGCCGATAAGGACTCGATTCGCGAGGGACGTTTCGCGGAGTACTGGTCATCATCGGGTGTTCTTTCTTCAATGCATTGGTGTCTCAATCTGATATCCTCGATCACAGTGGCCTCGAACACAAACCTCTTTGTTATGATCTCCTTTGAGGCCGTGACAGTTATGTCGGGCCCGGGTTCATCCTTTGGAGGAAAGAGAGTCGCCGCAATGAACTCGGGATGAGGCACTTGATCGGCTTCCCCACGAGCGACGGCGACCCAAGTTTTGGCGAACATGATGCATGACAATGCGTCGGCCAACTTATGAGTGATGCATAGGCCGACGGCGATTCCGCCGCCTTCGAAGATGTTGAGTTGGACACCTAGGGCAAATTCCGTGGTGGGAAACAGTTCAAAAGGAAGTAGGTTACATATTTCATTAGGGTTTAGATTATTGAGCGCGTCGGAAAGACTGCACGGGGAAATAACTCGGGCTACTGAGTAGGAAACTCCTTCGTCGTTACAGTCAACGAATCGGTCGTTGATGACTCGGCCAGCTAGAGGGTAGTAAAGGGTTAAGACCTCCGATAAAGAGGTCTTGATCTTGTTGGATATTTCAGTGATATCATGGTCGTCTTTTAAATAGTAGTAGAAGACTAGAGGATTGTAGGTTTTGGGACATAATTGATCAAGAAAGGATAGCTGGTAATGGCGAAGATGGTGTGGGGTTGGTGAAGAAGGTTTTACAGTCTCGGTCGAGATTTGTTTAACTTCGAACTTCATTTTTCTTTGATGAGTTTCACCATTGGTTAACTTGATTTATATACACATATAGCTCCAACAAGGTATACAAATTGTTTTTTTTTAATCAGAAAAGACCTAGATTTTGTCTTTAATATGTGTTGGGATTTGTATGAATTATTGTATATGTGACAAATATTTTGTAAGATAACGACGAAATTTTTAGGCCGGTGGCATCTTCTGCGGCATCATCTATTAGTAAATAATGAGAGTTTTCTTATTTTAAAATTGGCTAAATCAATCAAAACGTGGACATGTATACAAATATATATATATATATTTATATATCTTCTCTTCTGTATATAAAAAAAAGTGTGTACATAACCCTTAACAAAGTTCATGATTTTTATTTTTTAAAAAAAAAAACTCTACCATAATATTCTATATATAATAACAAAATATTCTCTGCAGTTTTGGGTATAGAACCGCGGAGAAAAGTGGTCTCCACCTACTTTAGCACAAAAATCTATTTTTCCCTCTCATTTGCACATCTTCTTCTCCTTCACAGAGACACGGCCGAAGCTCTCCCACCACCGTACCTACCCACGAGTAAGCCCCACATTGTCCATTTTTTTTTGTTTTTTTTTTTCCATTTCCTTGCATATTAAAGCTTGAAATCATGTATGTATACTTAATCTTGAGTTATTTTGAAGTTTTAGGGTAAAAATGAAGAAATATTGTCTGGGTTTAATGGTGGTTTCTATGTATGTTTATATGGTTTTTTTTTAATATTTTTGAAATTTTATATAGGATTCGAAGACATTTTCATTGTTTAAAATGTGTATTGATCACTAAAACTTGATTTCTTTAATGTATATTTCGGTTTAGGGTATTTTTGTATTATTTTATTTATAATAATGTTGTTTATATAATTTTTTATATTAAAAATTAGAGCTTGCATAATTTTGTATATTATTTTGGTAATGATTTTTTTAAAGTATATTTTTTTTAATTATATTATTTTAGGATCAATTCAATTACCATATATTTACTAATGTTTAACTTTTTATTGTAGGAAATATTTGTTTGAGTGTGAGCTCACACTCAAGGTTGAAATATTTGTTCGAGGTACGGTGAATATTAATTTTTAAGGTAAGTAGTAATTACTACTTAATTTTTTATTTTTATTTTTTATATTTACAAACTATTGTTAGAGGAGTTTGAATATATTAGATAATCATCCATAGTGAAGTAGGTTCTGAGATAAAATTGTGTGCTGCGGAGATAACAGAAGGTTGAGAACATGTGTGTCTTAGTGAAGTAGGATCTGTGAATTTTCTGTGTGCTGCGGTGACTTATGGTTGAGAACATGCATGTTGTTTGTTATATGTTTTGTTTGATGTGAATTTATAGGTAGATAACTTGGGATATGCTATAAATACAGAGGAAACTCTGCCCAATTTTTTTTTGATGATATTAGTTGAACATGTTTTATAAGTTACTATATATGATAATAATGTTTTTGTTTTTGTTGAAATTTTAAATATATATGAATTTTGGATATGTTATAGAAATAAATGAAACTCTGCCCATTTCATTTTATAATTTAATAATTGAACATAATTTTAGAGTATTACTATACTAATTTTCTTTTCATTATCAACTTAGGAATTAGGTAGATATTATCATTATGGATAAGTCATGGATTCTTGAGAATAGAGAAACACAACAATTTCAAGATGGATTCAACCAATTTTTAGAATTTTGCCAAACAAATTGTAGTGATCCGGAAAGAATTTATTGTCCATGTATAGATTGTGGTAATGGAACAAAAGGAAATATTACCATGATAAAAAATCATGTATTTTGTCGGGGATTGGATACAAGTTATCGTACATGGTATTGGCATGGGGAATCATTGAAAAATAATAATCCATATCCATTCGGGAGGCGAGGGGTTGATGATTTGGGTTATAGTGATTTTGACGATCATCCTATGGAATTGCTCGATGAAGCACAAGAAGAGTTTGTTGATGATCCTTCAAAATTTGATAAATTAGTTAGAGATGCAGATAAACCATTATTCAATGGTTGTCTAAAACAAAGATTACCAACGATGGTAAAATTTTACAACATAAAAGCAGAAAATGGAGTTAGTGATAAATATTTTAGTCAATTTTTAGCTGCTTTTAAAGAGATTTTACCGTCAGATAATTGCTTCCCTGAGTCTACGTATGAAGTGAAGAAAACTTTAAATTGCATAGGCTTGAAGTATGAGAAGATCCATGCATGTCCGAACGATTGTGTGTTATATCGTAAAGAGTATGCAGACATGGACACTTGCCCAGAATGTGATTCACCCCGCTACAAACCTAACAAGAGTAACGAGATTAGGAAACTTATTCCTCAGAAAGTGATGTGGTACTTGCCTTTGATTCCGCGGCTTAAGCGATTATATCGAAGTGCACAACACTTTGAAAACTTAATATGGCATGAGACTAGGCGAGTGAAAGATGGTAAACTTCGACATCCTGCAGATTCGCAAGCTTGGAAAAAAGTTAATAACTTAAATCCATAATTTAAAACTGAAGCAAGACATCTTCGTCTAGGTCTAGCTGCTGATGGTGTAAATCCACATAAATCTCTAAGTAGTAGGCATAGTTCGTGGTCTGTCTTCCTTGTTATGTACAATCTTCCTTCGTGGTTAGTGATGAGAAGAAAGTTTTTGATGCTCACGTTAATGATTTCAGGCCCAAAACAACCGGGACACGATATAGATGTTTATTTGGCACCATTAATTGATGATTTGAAAGATTTGTATGAAAATGGTGTTGAGGCATATGACGGTTTTAAGAAAGAAGTCTTTAACTTAAAAGCTGTTTTGTTGTGGACTGTTAATTATTTCCCAGCTTATGGTAATCTATCAGGGTTAAGCACAAAAGGTTACCAGGGATGTCCAATATGTTGCACTAACACAAAGGCTATTCGTCTGTCTAATGGGCATAAAATTTGTTATATGGGTCATAGACGATATTTGCCCCTAAATCATAATTATAGGGACAAAAAAAAAGCATTTGATGGTGATAAAGAACAAGGTGTTGCTCCTTTGCCACTTTCGGGGCAACAAATTCTTAAAGAAGTAGAGAAAATTGATTTCAAGTATGGAAAAATTCAGAAAAATAAGAAGTATAGATGTCTTACAAGAAGAAGCTGAGATCCCTATTCCCTTTGGTAACGTACGATATGTTGGGGACGCACGAGACACATTCCTGTCTTGGCCAAAAAATTTAATTGTGGCTTGTCAGGTATAAAATTATTTGCTTAGATATTTAAATTTTATTTTTAAATGGGTACACTATATTGATATGTTTAATGCTATTATGTAGGGTCCATCTTCATCTAAACACAAATCCCTATCACCAAGCCCACATTTATCATCAGTTGGATCTCACGTAGTCATCCCCGCTGAAATAACTCAACCAGAACCTTCAAATTGGTTAACAGATAACCAATGGGACAAAATTGATCTGAGTCTAAAATTTATAGTGAAGGAGTATTATTCCAATAAAGGAATAGATGGGATTGTACAAGTTCCCGTTGACCCGGAGTTTATAGGAGAACGCGAGGCTATCTTCATCACTTCAGAAGACGTTTATCAAGCAGCCTCCATGGATAATATTGGATCCTCAGCTATGCTGTTTGGTATGAGGTATGTATCAATCTGTTATGTCATTACAAACTATAAGAGGAGTTTGAATATATTAGATATTCATCCGTAGTGAAGTAAGTTCTGAGATGAAATTGTGTGCTGCGGAGATAACAGAAGGTTGAGAACATGTGTGTCTTAGTGAAGTAGGTTTTGCGAATTTTGTGTGCTGCGGTGGCTTATGGTTGAGAACATGCATGTTGTTTGTTGTATGTTTTGTCTGAATTGAATTTATAGGTTCTAATAATTTTGGATATGCTATAGAAACAGAGGAAACTCTGCCCAATTTTTTTTTTGACGATATTAATTTATTAATTGAAAATGTAATATGAATGATTGCTTATATTAATTTTGGATATGCTACAGATGCATTTGGGAAAGCATGCACCCAAATTCATGACAATTATATAAATTTTTTGACACCGAACATCTTTCTATTGGCAATGATGAAAGTAAAAACTATACGGTGGATCTTATAGCCAAATGGATGATGACTATGGATAGACGAGGCCAAATATATTTCATTCCTTGGATTGTTGAGTAAGAACGAACTACTTAAACATTGTCACTACTATGGTTGAATTTTAATTTTATAATAATCATATTTTATTATTATTTTAGTCGACATTGGATGTTGGTGCTCGTGATGATGCGGGGGATGACCATAATTTTGGACCCTTTAAAAAATCATAAATCTCCACCAATAATTACGGAGGTTATGGGAAAGTAAGTTCTTCAATTGTAATGTATGCATTATTAATTTTTAAAAGTTGAGAGCATAATATGTATTTAATTAATTTTAATTTTTGTAGAGCATACGCACAATGTTTGGAAAATGAATATATCGGCACATTTACAAAATTGGTGAGAGGTTCTTGTCCAAAACAACCTGAAAGTCATGAATGTGGTTATTATGTACTAAGATACATTTATGATCTTGTAAATGCACCGAATCCTGCAGAAGTTATCGAGAAGAAAGTATGTTATATTTTAAACTCTTTTTTGCTTAAGAAAAACTAGATATAGTATTTAATTATCTAATCTATATTAACTTTTCAATTTTGCAGTGGTTTGAAAAAAAGCAATTCAATGTCAAAGAGGATCTACTACCACTACAAAGTGATTGGTTAGCTAGATTAATGCCATTTGTTTATGAAATCTAAATTTTTGTATGTATGTAAGATTAAAGTGCTAACTTATATTGGTTAGAATGATTAAAGTCTTTGATTCATTACTAGCCAATTATTTTGTATTAGATATGAAATGTATATATAACAATTTAACAAATTAGTTATACTATTGAAAATAATTATGTATAATTAAAATTGAAAATTAATTTTTTTTATTAAAAATGATGGGTTATCAACCGAAATTGAATTTTTTTTTTAATGAGAAGCTTTTTTCTCTGCGGTTGTAGTAAGCCAACCGCGGAGAAAAGAGAGCTTTCTCTGCGGTTGTAATAAACAAATCGCAGAGAAAACTCTCTTTTCTCCGCGCTTGGCTTACTACAACCGCAGAGAAAAGTGTAGCTTTTCTCCGCGGTTTGCGTAACACTTTTCTCTGCGGTCGAATACATTGCGCTTTTCAATACTCTCGATAACCGCAGTGTATTGAGTAAAAAAAACCGCAGAGAAAAGCCTTTTTTGTAGTAGTGCATCTTCGAGGTTGCCACCTACTTTGTAGGTTCGGCACCTAGGTTGCGAACACGCATTCTACACTACAACAAAAATGAGTTTTAGGGGCGACGCATGTCGCCCCTAATAACCTGAAAAGTCGCCCCTGATTAGTCGCCCGTGAAAAAATGTCCCTGAAGGGTACATTAGGGGCGACTCGCCCCTGATATTCAAATATTGTCGCCCCTGATATTCAAATACCAGAGGCGACACAGTCGCCCCTAAAACTTGAAATTTCGCCTCAAAAATTTGAAAATTTTGAATTATTTTTGTCGATATGTCGCCCCTGATACTCCATTAGTCGCCCCTAATACTATACTATGTCGCCCCAAATGGTTGCACGTGGCATATTATCTGGGGCGACAGTGTCGACCCTAATACTATTTTATTTATAAAAAAATAATAAATTTAATTACTTAAATACAATTTTAATTAATTATTTATCGAAATTATTATTTAAAATTTAAATAATTGAAAACAAATATATTAAAAATAAAAATATTATATTAAATATTCAAATAACAATTTTACATATTCATAATACATTAACATAGCAAATATTCAAATTGTTCATAAAATTTAACAATAATTAATAATAAAATAAACCTAGTCTCCTAAATCAGCTGCCTCGTCCTCCTCCCTATTGTCTTCTTGTTGTGGTTGTTGCGGTGGCTGTGGTTGTGATTGCTGCGGTGGCGGCATCGGCCAAGGATATTGGGGAGGTAATGTGGACGATCCAGCTCCATACATGTAGGGATACGATGGCTGGGAGGACGGTGGAATCGGACACGGATAAGGTGTTGCTCCGTACATATATGGAGGTACCATATGTTGAGACGGCACTGCCCCGTACATAGAAGGATGAGTTGGAGCTGGAGGTTAAAAAGACGAAGCCCTAGAAATATTGTCACTATCAGGCACAGGCGGCATCTGAACGTTTGGTGGACGAAATGAAGGTACAAAATATTGAGTTAAGAAATTAACTTGATCAGTCAATTTCTGTAGATTATTCTCCAATTTTTCTATATATTCTCTTGAATGATGAGGAAGAACTTGAGACTCGCTGAAGTGAGAGTGTTGGGTAGATGATGACCCCGACCTCGACCTCGACCTCGACCCCGACCCCGACCCCGACCCCGACCCCGACCCCGACCCCTTCAATTTGCGGCCCACTCCTCGCACATGTCCACGCCTTTCGCCTAATACCTTTTGTAGCACCTCCACCTGATCAACTGATGATGGACTATCATTATTAGAAGCATCAGTGGATGTTTGCTGAGTTTGTAACTCAAAATCAGCCTTCAGTTTTTCCTATTTTCAAAAAATGTTAGACACTAACATTAAATATAACTCTATTAATATTAAATAATATAATTCAAACTTACATAATCTTGGCGAGCATCATCGTTCACGAAATCATTTGTTGATTTCTTCCAATGATAATCCTTCCATGACTCAATGAGGTCTGGGTTCGTCTAAAAAATATAACCCAAATGTTAGAGAACATATAATTTAAAAGAACATAATTTTGATAATATTTTATCTTTTACTTACTTTTTTAAAACGGACGGCTGCCAGCGATTTTGTACCCTGCGTTGTAGAATACTTTTGTTTCTTCCGATTTTCCTTATTCTTTATGGAGCGCGCAATAAATTATGGACTTGTAAATAATTGACATATCTGCTTCCACTCCTCCTTGTTAACATCATTGGTTGGGTTGTTTAGAACCTTATCCCAATCCTTCGGTCCATTGTAGTGTTTCTCAAAAGTGTTCGTGTCTTAGTGTTTTCCTATTACGGTATCGGTCTTTCATCTCTCGATCGATACCATCTAAACACTTTAAGAAATCCTCGCGGCCCGCTATTTGATAATAGTACTAAATTGAAAATTAAACATATTAATAATATATGTACTATATTAAAGACAAATTTTAAAAAAATATATTTAATACTATTTTTACCTGAATTATGCCAAGGACCTGATCCTTGTATTGTTTAGGCATTAATTCCCATGAACCGTAATGTCCGGGAACTTTCGTTTTAATTTGGGTTCCCACAAGGCGGACAAAAGCAGCGTGCTCGCCCCCAACAACCTTGTACGTTCGTGGGCAAAATGCTACTTCCAGTGGTTTTCCATTTTTACGTCGCCTCTCCTCTAGATCTTTTCCAATAGCTGCGCCACGACCCTTTTTCTTAGTTGGGATTCCTGTATTTTTTTTTATTAATAATACATAGAATATTAGTATATACATGATAAACATATGTGAGTAAATAAAATAACAAAAAAATTACCTGACTCGCATGTAGTCGGGATCCTAGGAGGATCACCGCCAGCGTCTCCACCGTGAGCTCTAGCCACATCTGCTGACATCTACTAACACGACAGTAATTTAACCTATCTATTTTAATATTTAATTATTATTTATAATTAATTTATTGAGTATTATTTCAATTGATTAGGTAATTTGAAACATGCTATTTGGAAACGAACTTTTTATTTCTCAATATGTATAGTACATTAAACACTAGATACAAAACTAAGTAGAATAGTCACTATCCTCACTAATTACATCAACATCTATTGGGCACACATCATCAGTATTATCATCACTAAGGTCGACAATTAATTCATCCTCATCTTTTGCTTCTTCTACACTGTCTTCCATATCATCTTCATTGTCATTAATAAATCCATCATCTTCTTGAACAACTAAAGAATGTCGATGGGCCTTGTTGACTTGAGTCGCTGGTACATCAGATTGCTGAACAACCAACTCTCCGAGATCCACGGTCAACAAAATTCGATGAGTTGGTGTCATGTACAACATCCACATCAGCAATCATATCTGAAGCATCTGGAAAGTCCCAAACTTGCCGATGATTCACTTCTTGGACAATTTTCCAATCTCGTCCTCTAACGAGATCATCGATGTAGAATACTTGTTTTGCTTGACTAGCTAGTATGAACGGTTCATCTTTATACCATTCACCGCTAACATTGATACTAGTAATATTATTTACAGTGATGGTTTTTTTTTTTTTTCGGATCTGTATTGAACCATTTACATCGAAATAATACCACCGAATAAGAACCAGTAAAAGACAGCTGGAGTATTTCTTCAAGTTGCCCGTAATAGTTAAAACCTTCTGTTCCAGCAACACACACTCCACTATTTTGTGTAATTCGATTCTGATCTCGATTGTATGAGATAAATCGAACTCCGTTCACTATACATGCTTGGTAGGAGTAAGCCAATAAATCTGACCCAGATGCTAAAGCTAGTAATTCATCAGCATGCTCTAATGACCCAAGCTGGTGCAAGTCATATATCTAATAATAAAGAAATATATTAGAATGAGAATGCAATTTGTAGTATGCAATTTGCTAAGTACAAGTTACCTTCTTATGAAACCATGAACGAAACTCTTTCTTATGTATCAATTTATGATTGACAGCCATATCTCTTTGTTGTACCTCAGTTAGGTGTTCCCTGTTAATTAATTAACAATGTCAATATTGTTAATTAAGGAGTAGATTGAACAAAGAATAAAATGAATATTAATTATGTACTTACTCTAAATACACTTCAGTTTTTGGAGAATTATCCAATATGAACCACTCAGCTTTATTCCGAGTATTTTCATCGAGGGGCACGAGAATTCCCTTACTAAGAGGACGACATTGAGATTCAAACATTGTGAGGTGTTGATTCACATACGGTGCATCTTCGTTACGATCGGGCTAATTAAATTTTGTTTCCACACCTTTGAAATACATTGAACAAAATGTCAAAGTCTCATCTGCAACATATCCTTCTGCTATAGTTCCTTTAGGACGAGCTTTATTCCTGACATAGTTTTTTAATTTTTTCATGTATCTTTCAAAAGGATACATCCACCTCATAAATACAGGTCCTCCCAATATTGCTTCATCAGGCAAGTGCAAAACCAGATGGATCATTATGTCAAAGAATGCTGGAGGGAAAATCAACTCCATCTTGCATAAAATAACAATCAAGTCATCCTTAGCTTTCTCCATATCAGAAACGTTCAGTGTCCTAGAGCACAATTGTTTGAAGAAATTACACAATTCAGTGATGGTAGTGGATATAGATTCTGGTAAAAACTTGCGAACACTTACTGCAAGTAATCGTTGCATTATCACATGACAATCATGGGACTTCAACCCAAAAATGTTTGAGTCATTGTCTGTGACTTTTTTCTTTAGATTAGAACAAAAACCATCGGGCAACTTCACTCCTTTCAAAAATTGACAGAAATCTCGCCTCTGTTCAAAAGTGAACACGTATGGAGCATGCGGTTTCATTAACCTTTTATTGGCATCCTCGTAAATCCACAATGATTTCCTAACCCCCCATATTCTTTAAATCATGTCTTGCGTTAGTGGTGTCCTTAGATTTATCATTATCTAACAAAGTCCCAAGGATACTGTCGCACACATTATTCTCAACATGCATCACATCTAGGTTGTGTTTTAACTGATTTGAACTCCAGTAATCAAGTTCATAGAAAATACTTTTTTTCCTCCAATTACTTTCCTCTGCACCTCGCTTGGGCTTCATCCCCCCAAATCTGTCATGTTTACCAGACAATTGAAGCGGTAAAGCATTGACTTGATCTAAAACTTGTTGACAAGTAAACTGTTGTGGAGGATTTCTTTTCTCAACTTTGCCATCAAATTACTTATCCCTTCTATACTTATGATTACTACTCAAGAATCGCCTATGACCGACATACGATGTCTTACCAATCACTCGAATGGAAGTGGTGTCTTCATTGCACGTTGGACATGCTTTATACCCTTGCCCGCTCCAACCAGGCAAGCTACTACGAGCAGGGAAATAGTTAATTGTCCACAGAAGAGCTGCACGCATCTTGTACAATTCATTCCTTGTGCCATCTCTTGTGTCGACCCCGTTAATCCACAATTGTTTTAACTCATCCACCAAGGGTCTTAGAAATACATCCATGTCTTTACTCGGTGATTTTGGCCCAGGAATAATTAGAGTTAGCATAAAATACTCTTCCTTCATGCATAAGCTCATGTTGCCTATGGATTAAACCCATCAGCAGCCAAGCCAAAATCACAGGCCACATGTTGTATGATAAGCTCATGTTGCCAAAAGGATTAAACCCATCAGCAGCCAAGCCTAGACGAACATTTCTAGGATCTTTTGCAAAATCAGGATGGGTGGCATCAAAGTCTTTCCATGCAGACCCGTCAACCGGATGACGCATCACCCCATCTTCTATTGATCTCCCAGTATGATGCCATAACATGTCATTAGCTGTATGTCTTGAACTGTACATTCGCTTTAATCTGGGAGTCAACGGAAAGTAACGCATCACCTTGTGTGGAACCTTTTTCCCCTTCTTCTTTTCATTGACCCATCGGCTACTCCCACACACATGACATGAATCTTTGCTTGCATGCTCATTATAAAATAAGGAACAATCATATTTACACACATGGATTGATTGATATCCCAACCCTAACTTACTCAGCTTCTTTTTCGCCTCATAGTGTGTTGGGGGGATTTTATTATCTTTCGGAAATGCAAATTTTAGTAACTTCAACAATTCATCGAAAGAGTTATTTGGCCACTTCCCTCTAACTTTCAAATGCATCAACTTCGTCAAAAAGTTTAAGGATGATATCCAATCACAACCCGGATACAACTCAGCTTCAATCTCGTCGAAAAACTCGTCATAATACTGTCCCATTCGACTGCCAGACACACCATCTTCTTCCTCTGCATTTGTCGATAAGAGGAAATCATCAACGACGTCAACCATCTCGTCTACATCTTCATTCTCCTCAACTACCTCATTGGTGACACTAGCTTCCACCTCACCGTGGCAAACCCACTTTTGATAACTCTGTTGAAAACCCTTGTCAAAGACATGAGCCTCCACTGTATCTATAGTTTGTAGTTTAACATTCAGGCACCTCACACACGGGCATAAAATTCTCCTGTCGCAGTCTACGTGTTCTTTTGCCATTCTCAAGAAGGCTTGGAGACCATTCCAATAAGCATCACAGTTACGCTTCCTTAATGCTGTCCAACTCTTATCGATCGGCATCTACGATACAAGAATAAACAATAATTAAAACTTATTGACTATGTGTGTGTGCCCTAATCGACCTTTTCACTCCACTTCTATAAGGGTAAAGAACCTATCCCATTCAGATTTGTAGTATACATATAATTTAATCTACACTCTTAAAATTGTTTCGTTTATGTAAAAATTTCGGCAGCACCTCCCTATAGTTCTCATAAGTGGGTAGACTAAAATTAAGTTTGCCCACTTACGAGAACAAATAAGGAGACACATATTGAAATCTCTATTAACGAAACAATAAAATGAGTACTAGATCAAATTATAGGTACACAACAAATCCAAACTATCCATGTGGACACATACCGTCCTGGATAATTCGGAGAAGAATATTTAAGAGTTCTTACTGACTCAGCTTCACCGAACGGGCCTATGGCTTTTCGTGATTGAAAATAATTAATAAAACATTATCACTAAGTGATAATATATAAAACGTCTATCCAATCTTTGGTGATCAAATTTTATCACCAAAGAAAAGCAACAAAAAAAAGAAATATTTTTTAACACTAGATGTTTTATGATGTCTTATAAAATCTTATGATATTAAATTATAATTTTGTAATTTATTTTGAAATTATTTATCTAACTTTTAATTTATTTTTAAATTACTAAATTTGTTAATATTAAATTAAATTATAATTTTGTAATTCATTTATCTAAAATTTTAATTTATTTTGAAATTATTTATCTAATTTTTTAATTACTAAATTTGTTAATATTAAATAAAATTATAATTTTTTAATTAATTTATCTAAATTTGTAATTTATTTTGAAATTATTTATCTAACTTTTAATTTATTTTTAAATTACTAAATTTGTTAATATTAAATTAAATTATAATTTTGTAATTTATTTTGAAATTATTTATCTAACTTTTAATTTATTTTTAAATTATATATCTAATTATTTAATTTATTTTTAAATTACTAAATTTGTTAATTTTAAATTATAATTTTTCACTTTATTTTAAAATTATTAAATTGTTAATATTAAATTAAATTATTTATCTAATATTTTAATTTATTCTTTAATTTATTTTGTTAATTCTAAGTATTTAATGTCTTATTTATTATATTATTATTTATTTAGTCCTTTAACTCTACCAAAATTTTGACAGCATAACATCTCTATTATAACATATCCCAAAAATTTAAAACCCTACAAAAAACACTCAGAAAATTCCCAGAACATTCACAATATACATATTATTAATCAAATTTAAATACTAACACATACTACAATTTTATACACATATATAAATATATCACTAAACACATCTCACTTTGTACACACATTCACATATTAATCATATTAATTAAACCAATAACATAATTAAAAAATAAATACCTTGATGCAACAAAATTATATTATACCAGTGACCGAATTTCCAAGAGACACTCCTTCAATTTCTACACAAAATCAACCCAAATAATTAAATTTAAAATAATTAAATCAACTTAATATATATATATAAAAGCAACTATATATATATTCTGAGTTGGGTTTCAGCTTACCTGGGCTTCGGCGTCTGAGAGATCGGGGAGAGATTGTAGAGCAGACCGAGAGTGAGGGTGAGGTGAGGGTGCGACAACAGAGAGATCGAGAGTACTCTATACATAAATAAGAATATAACTCTCAAAAACACCAATAATGTCTAAAAGCAAAAAAATCAAAATCCAATTTCCTTTAACAAAAAGTCTTCAAAACTTTGAACTAAAGCAAATTATGATCTAACAAAGTAGTACAAGCAAAGTATTAATTAGTTACATAATCATTATGCTTAGTTGCATATTCAATTAGATGTATAAATGAACATAACTCAGTGATCATTATATACATTGGTTGGAGAAACATAAAAATGAAAATATCAAAGCGAGCAAAATGAATATATTTCTCATATTTTAATATAATTTATATATTCAACAAAAGTTTCCTGAGAGAGATATAGAAGAGACAGAGAAAAGCAGAAAAAGCAAAAAAAAAACTCATATAGATTATATTGAATTTCATTATCACTCAATCCACTAATAAAACAAAAGCAAGGAACACCCACCAATTAAAATTTCCTCTGTACAATTCTATAAACTTTAGCTGATAAATTAGCACTCTATTTCTTTTTTTAATACATAACACTAAGTTCATTAAACCAGAATACTAATTTTAGCAATTCTAGGTGACATTTTTGAACTGCAAACTTAAATTATTGAATGCATACAATCCCCTCTCTTTAATTTCCTCTTAGCAGAAGCTGTCAACCAAGATTTAGATTCATTGAATTTTGATGATAAATCTTTGTCTGATAAAAGCTAGCCGGTCTTGCTATTTCAGAAAAATAAGATTCTAAGTTATCTATGCACAAATCATTTCACTCTTTAATTCTTAGCATAAGGCACGCAAAACATAGTAAAGAATGATAAGCATATTAACCAAAACAAACCATACACAGTAAGAGTATTTTGCAATAAGTATATGCTTTCAAGAACAATTTTCTTTCTTTATATCTCATTCTTTTAAGAATTTTGTTTCTCCATTATTTATACAAGTTGATTGTCCGATTGAGGTAATATTTCGCAGTTTAATAAACAAACTATACATGTTCCCAAAAAAGAAAAATGTATACTTTTGCTCAAGTTTTAAGTCTAAAGTCTAAATTCTGCTATGAAGAAGATAAGCAACAAAAGTCTAAATTCTCATACGCTTTTTATTGCCACCCAAAAATATTTAACATTTCAATCCCAACCAATGTCCAACACACAAAGCATATATGTAGTCATGATATGGAGTCTAGAAAGAGAAAGGCAACAAATAATATTTTAAAATATAGCATTGGTAAGAGAAGTAAACAAATAGCTGATATATCAATTACAAAATTTAAAATACTTGATTCTTAATGGGTAAAACTTAATTGTAAAATAATTATACATGAAATGCCTTGAAGATGAAGATGTCTTCTCTGAGTTTCGTAGTACTCTGAGATGCTTAGAACAGAACAGAAAAAAATAAAGAAGAAAAACCACCCTACCCAAGAATAGAACAAAAACAGTAAGAATGAGACCAAGAACAGAAGAAGCAAACCGAATTGCACATAATGTAGATAATATTATCTCACGTCATGTAATCATAGTATGTAAAAACAAAGATCAAACATATGTGATCAACCAATAAGATACCAATCCCAATTCTAATACTAAAAAAATGTCCAAATAAAAGCACATACACACATAATATATACACATATATAAACATATCCATAATTCCTGAACAAAAATCTCATCACGTTTCATCACAAAACTTTAAACTATTCTTGGTAATTACTCAAACATGAATGCAAACCCACACAAAGCAATGCATTCCCAATAATATCCTTCTAGGTTAGTAATCTTAAGAGTACATTTCAACATTTTACAAATTCATTCTACAAAATTTGAATCTCAATACATAGTATCTAATAATCTCACAGAACAATTATCATTTAATCTCAATGAAAAATAAGATCAATTCAATAAAATTGAAACCTGTTGCTGAACAAATCTGTACGATAGCCCAGCACCAATACTTCTCATGCAAACGGTCTTTGAAGACGTTGAAACCCCTCCTCTGTGAAGACTATCGAGAAAACCCAAAAACTAATAGCCTACGCACCCCTTCTCACCAGCATCTGTAGCCTGCGCAACCCAGTCGCGGGTCAATTGCAAAACAACACGAAAGAGACAGTGAAAGGGGAAGAGAGAAAAATATTTTTACCTGCACCGTCTAGTTTCCGGGCCTGTGTCGTCGAGCCTCTCGCAGTCCCGTTGAGCCTCTGTCAGCCCCGTAGAGTCGAAGCCTTGTATAAAGGGAGATCGAGAAAGTGAGAGTAAGAGAGTGATAGTGAGAGGGTGACAAAGAGGGAGTGAGCGAGGGAGATTAAGAGAGGGTATGAGAAGGGGTGCAGACGGAAAGTGTGACTAAATGCAGGAGAAGGTGGCTTGGCGGTGGTCGAATGGTCTGATTGAAGGCTAGTTGGTCGTACGCATATATATGTAGTGGTTTGGGGTTTGAGTTTTGGGGTCTGAGAGGAGAGAGAGAGGTTTCAGGTTTGAGATGAGAGATTGGGGTTTGGGGTATGGGTCTGAGAGAAGAGAAGAGAGAGGTTTCGAGTCTGAGGGAAAATTTTTTGGGGGTTTTTATTTTGGTTTCGCGCGTAACAAAAAATATAGGAGCAGAAATGATCAGTGGCCGCGGCCATCAGCATTTACTGGCCGCGCCCTGGGAGACAGGGAGTATTGGCCGCGGCCTCCGCGCGATCATGGCCCAGAATATGACCCGTGGCCGCGGCCATCAGGAATCACTGGCAGCGGCCTGGAGATCCGAGAGTAGTGGCCGCGGCCACCAATAAGCTCAGGCCGTGGCCACTTCACGTTTTCAAAAAAAAAAAAAAAACAAATTCACTCCCCACACAAAGACCCAAAACCGAAAAATCACTCTCATTTTTTTCATATCATTTCATCATTTCTCTCTCATTTTCACTCCAATTATTTCCCCCAAAAAAATCATTAAATCCTATCATCAATCTTCAATCTTTTTACAACTTTTCACACATTATCATCAAAATCCTCACTATCTACACAAATTTCCTTTCAAAACCTTAAGTCCCATAAATTTTAAATTTGATTATTGAGATTAATCAACAAGTTTCAAGGTGCTTCATTGATATTATCAAGCTTTCAAAGACTTTATATAGTCAATTACAAGTAAGTACCTTTTCTTGATTCTTTGATTATTGGGTTTTGAGTATTCAAGAATATGATTTTGGGTATTTTGTATTAATTGGTTTTTGGTGGATGAAATATTTATATATTGTGATAATTGGATTAGATTAAGTGATTATGTTGTTATATTAGTAATAATTCAAATTTTGGGAAGATTGAAACACTATAACATACTTTTTCACTATTGGTTAGTCTTTGCCCACTAAGTGTTTGATGAAAGTTCTTAGAGGAGTATGTTTCAGTTTTAAGGGGAATTAATGCAATATTTTTGAAGAGGAAGTGTTTATTGGTTTAACAGAAGTTTGTTGGGAATAATTAGAGGATTTTGACTTTATATTTTGGGGTATTTTGAATTATTCTTTTAGTGCTTAATTATTTGTGTTTAAGGAAGGTTATCTTTGAGTCTTGAACTGACGAATGGCTCCAAAGAGATTTCGAAAGAATGCTAAAGGTGTTCCCTCATCTGAGGTTGAGTTTGATGCCACCAAATTTATTTCTGAGGAGGCATTCAAACGCTATCAAGATGCGGTAGTGAAACAGAAAGCGATGATTGAAGAAAGGGGGTTCGATATGGAGATTTGTCATGGGTATCCATCTATTGCAGAACAGATTTAGAAAAGACATTGGATGAAATTTTGTTCACAACCAGATGCTGCAGTAATCCCTATTGTCAGAGAGTTCTATGCTCATGGAATTTCTCAATTTACAGCTATGGCTACAGTGCGAGGAGTTAATGTGAACTTCTCAAGTGCAGCCATAAATCAATTTTATGGGCTTCCTAGCATTGAAAATGATGAGTACAGCCAAATCGTTGATAATCCTGACTTGAATGAGATTATCCAATTTCTGTGTAAGCCAAATACCCAATGGAAGTTAACTGAAATAGGTCATCCTATTAAATTTAAGAGAGAGGCGATGGGAGTTATTGAAAAAGCATGGCATAAGTTTATTAATGCAAAATTATTTCCCACTAAACATGTTAGTGATGTGAGTGTGGATACTGCTATACTTCTATATGCTATCTTGAAGGGGAAAACAATTGCTGTGGGACGCATTATTAAATCTTCCATTCAGAGCAATTTCAGAAATATTTCTAAGGGGTTCTATCATCCCCATCTCATTACCGCTATGTGTGCTCAAGCTGGTGTGAAATGGGATCCCTCAGAGCCTTTGTTGCAACCCATGCATATACTGAATAGATCCTCCATTACTTGCTTTAAGGTCACTGACACTGCTGGGGCTAGCTTATCTTCTCATACTCAGACTAGACCACCGCCATCTATAAAAAATATGACCTTGGTAGACCGTATGACACTTGTGGAGGAATCTCTGTACACTACATCTCAAGAGTTGCATGCTCACCGTACTGAATTCCAAGCACATCAGCAGCGCATGATTGAGTGGGCTAGTTATCAAGATGTTTGTTTCAGGATGAATGCCATACACCTTGGCTTGGACATGACAAACTACCCACCTGCACCACAGTGGATTCAACCATATCCACCACCTATTCCCATGATGCAAGATGATGAAAATCAGGAGGAAGCTGAAGATGATCAAGGAGATGCCTAATTAATAAACATTCACTTCGGTTGAGGGAGTTTTTCTTTATCTTTTCTTTCTTTTCTTTCATTTTATTTGCATTGAGGACAATGTTTCTTACAAGTGTGGGGGAATTTGATAAGGGTATTTTGGATATTATATATTTTATCCTTTGGCATTTAGATAATGTTCCTTTAAAGTGTTTTTAGGTGTTCTTAGCTTTGTTTTTCGAGTTTTTTTTATTTTTAAGTCATAAAATATTTTATAAGGTATTATTGATGAATTTGATACAATTTTGTGGTTAAAAATGAAAGTGCAATGATATGACTCGAGAAAATGAAGTTTTGAGCGAGATTGAAGTGTTTTCGAAGTCCCTAAACCCGATGATTAAGCCTAAGTTGGAGATTATGAAGAAAAAAATATAGGAGCAGAAAATGATCAGTGGCCGCGACCACCAGCATTTACTGGCCGCGGCTTGGGAGACAGGGAGTATTGGCCGCGGCCAACATGATCTCCTGGCCGCGGCCTCCGTGCGAACATGGCCCAGAATATGACCCGTGGCCGCGACCATCAAGAATCACTGGCCGCGGCCATGCGACAAATTTTTCTTTAAAATTTAAATTTTAAATGTAATTATTGGGGGATATAAAAGGGATTAGGGTTAACTTTTATCATAACTTTGGATTGCGATTTTTAGAGGCTAGAGCAACAGAGGAGGAGGAAAAAACATCATCATCTATATTCTTCAATCTAGCTTTTCTTTCTTCTCAAAACACTTTTATTTTCATTGAATATTTATGTTTATGAATATTTAATTTTAATCTATTATTAGCATTGGTCTAGAATTAACTGTCGGCGTTGGGGTCAATAGCAACACATTTTAACTGTCGGCATTGGTCTCGAATTAACTGTCAGCGTTGGGGTCAATAGCGACAGTCAAAAGCAACGGTGACAGTTATTAGCTGTCGGCGTTGGTCTCTATGCCTACAGTTTTTAACTGTCGGGGTAGAGTCACACTAAGAAACTACGACAGTCAACAAAGCTGAGCGTCGTGGTTGGGTGTCGGGAAAGCCCAGTTTTGTTGTAGTAAGTGAGAGTGAGGGTGAGGGTGCGGCGACGGTGGCGGTGCGGCTACAATCAGCTGGCTAAGATCGAGAGTGAGGGTGAGGGTGCAGCGACGGCGGCGGTGAGGCTGAGATCGAGAGTGAGAGTGATAGTGAGGGTGCATCGGCGACGGTGGCGATGAGGCTGAGATCGAGAGTGAGGGTGAGGGTGCAGCGGCGGTGAGGCTGAGATCGAGGGTGAGGTCTGCGGCAATAAAGAAATTGAAACTATAAGGCAAAGAGGAAAATGAGGGCTGCGGCTGTGTAATTAGGTTTTATGCAGTGGAGGAGAATGATAAAATGTATCAGGGCCGGTGATGGTTGATGGTAGGGAACTCTCGGTGGATTTGATTGAATTAGATTTGGCAGACTTTGATATGATTCTAGGAATGGATTGGCTGGCTAGGTACGGGGCTACGATTGATTGTAGGAAGAAGATGGTCACTTTTGAGCCAGAGGGCGAGGACCCTTTTGTCTTTGTGGGTGCGGTGTCTGGACCCCGTGTACCTATGATTTCAGCATTGAGAACCAGAGACTTGCTGTAGGGGGGATGCATAGGTTTTCTGGCTAGTGTGGTGGATACCACCAGAATTATGCCGGCAGGGCTGGGTGAGACCAGGTTGGTGTGTGAGTTTCTGGATGTCTTCCCTGAGGATTTGTCAGGGTTGCCACCGCGTAGGGAGACACAGTTTGAGATTGAGTTGGCATCGGGAACAGAACCAGTGTCTAGGACACCGTACAGGATGGCACCAGCAGAACTGAAAGAGTTGAAGATACAGTTGCAAAAACTTCTAGATTTGGGATTTATCAGGCCTAGCTACTCTCCATGGGGCGCACCGGTACTGTTTGTTAAGAAGAAGGACGGGACCTTGAGGATGTGCATCGATTATAGAGAATTGAACTAGTTGACTATTAAGAATAAGTACCCTCTGCCAAGGATTGATGACTTGTTCGATCAGCTGCAAGGTAAGACGGTGTTCTCAAAGATTGATCTTCGATCTGGTTATCACCAACTGAGGATCAAGGATGAGGATATACCAAAGACGGCTTTCCGGACGCGTTATGGGCATTATGAGTTCTTGGTCATGTCTTTTGGTTTGACCAATGCCCCAGCAGCTTTTATGGATCTGATGAACAGGGTGTTCAAGGACTTTTTGGACCATTTCGTCATTGTCTTCATCGACGACATCTTGGTATACTCTAGCTCAGAGGCAGAGCATGAGCAGCATCTATGACAGGTTTTACAGAGGTTAAGGAAGCATCAGTTGTACGCTAAGTTTAATAAGTGTGAGTTCTGGCAACCAGAGGTGACCGTTCTTGGACATATAGTTGGGGTAGAAGGGATTAAGGTGGATCTGTCCAAGGTAGAAGCAGTTAGAGATTGGCCGAGGCCAAGGAATGCCTCGGAGGTACGGAGTTTCCTTGGGTTGGCTGGTTACTACAGGCGGTTTGTAGAGGGGTTCTCGAAGATTTCTTCGCCGATGACATAATTGACAAGAAAGAATCAGAAGTTCGTTTGGTCATAGAAGTGTGAGAACAGCTTCCAGGAATTGAAGCGACGACTTATTTCTGCGCCTGTGTTGAGTCTTCCTTCGGAGGAAGGAAAGTTTGTGGTCTACTGTGACGCATCGAGGTTGGGTTTAGGCTGTGTGCTGATGCAGAATGAGAAAGTTATAGCCTATGCGTCTCGACAGGTGAAGGAGTATGAGCAGAGGTATCCGACTCATGATTTGGAGTTAGCGGCAGTTGTGTTTGCACTAAAGGTGTGGCGTCATTATCTGTATGGAGAGAAGTGCGAGATCTACACTGATCATAAGAGTCATAAATATTTCTTCACGCAGAAGGATCTGAATATGAGACAGAGACGTTGGTTAGAATTGGTTAACGATTATGATTGTGACATCCTTTACCATCCTGGGAAAGCCAACGTGGTGGCAGATGCATTGAGCCGGAGGGGTCCAGGACAGTTGTATAGTTCTACTTAGATCTCGAAGGAATTGGCTGATGAGATGGTTAGGGCAAAGATAGAACTGGTGGTGGGCCAGTTAGCCAATATCACTTTGCAGTCGACCCTGTTGGTGCAGGTCAAGGAGGGTCAGTTGACTGATGTGCAGTTGCAGGATAGTAGGCAGCATGCCTTAGCGGGGACAGCTAAGGATTATTCAGTTTCAGAGACAGGTTTGCTCCAGTATCAGGGACGGATATGTGTTCCGGCAGATGAGGGGATTAGGCGTGAGATATTGGATGAGTCCCACACTACGCCATACTCACTTCATCTGGGTATCATGAAGATGTATCAAGATCTACGGACATTATACTGGTGGCCTGGGATGAAGAGGGATGTAGTTGAGTATGTGTCCAGATGTTTGACATGTCAGCAGGTTAAGGCTAAGCATCAGCGACCAGCGGGGTTGCTTCAGCCTTTGGGTATCCCAGAATGGAAGTGGGAGGATATTACGATGGATTTTGTGGGAGGATTACCCAGGACATTTGGACTCCATGACTCAGTGTGGGTGATAGTGGATAGATACACCAAGTCAGCTCATTTCCTACCAGTTAGGTCAACTTATACTGTGGAACAGTATGCAGAGTTATGTGTGAGGGAGATAGTTCGTCTCCATGGGGTTCCAAAGTGTATTGTATCTGATCGAGACCCTATCTTTACCTCTAAGTTCTGGGGAGCTCTGCAAAGAGCCATGGGGACTCAGTTGAAGTTTAGCACAACTTTTCATCCTCAGACTGATGGACAGTCTGAGAGGATGATTCATGTATTGGAGGACATGCTTAGGGCATGTGTGATTGACTTTGAGGGTTCGTGGAGTAAGTATCTTCTATTGATTGAGTTTTCATATAACAACAGTTATTAGTCCACAATTGGAGTAGCTCCTTATGAGATGTTATATGGAAGAAAGTGCAGATCACCTATTCGCTGGGATGAGATGGGTGAGAGAAGGTATTTGGGGCCAGATATGGTTCAGAAGACTAATGAGGCCATTGAAAAGATTCGAGCTAGAATGCTTGCCTCGCAGAGCAGACAGAAAAGCTACGCTGATCCTAAGCGTAGGAACGTGGAGTTCAAGGTTGGGGACCACGTGTTTCTGCGAGTTTCACCGTTGAGGGGTGTGAGGAGGTTTAGAGTGAAGGGCAAGTTGAGCCCTCGGTTCGTTGGACCCTTTGAGATTTTAGATAGGGTTGGGCAGGTGGCTTACAGGCTGGCCTTGCCACCGTCCTTATCGGGAGTTCATAATGTGTTTCACGTCTCTATGTTGCGGAAGTATGTTTCTGATACTACACATGTGCTGAGGCATGAGGACTTGGAGCTGCAGGCAGATTTATCCTATGAGGAGAGACCAGTTCAGATTTTAGATCGGAAGGATAAAGTTCTGCGGAATAAGACAATTCCGTTAGTGAAAGTGTTATGGAGGAATAGCAAGGTCGAGGAGGCGACCTAGGAGTTAGAGACGACGATGCGGGATCAGCATCCCGAGCTATTCCGGTAAATTTCGAGGACGAAATTCTCGTTAGGAGGGGATAGTTGTAACGACCCAAATTCGCTAATAAGGCTTATGGGCCTTGATTAGTGTGCCAGGAGGGCATTACTGGAATAATTGTGATTTAATGAGTAATTATATGTGGTAATATGATATGTGATATATGCGTGAGAACCACATTATTATGTGGACAAGTTCGTTGAGCACGACTCAAGACGATTCTAGGGCCAGATAGTGGGAAAAGTCACAATGAGGGTTTAAGATAAGACTTTGGAGAAGTCGGGGATACTTTTAGATAGCAGATAGTAATTTGGGTTATCGGGACACGGAAATAAATATATGGAGATATATTTGAGGTTAGGATGTCTAGGCGGGAATATTGGGGGATTTTACCATTTTGGCCTCGGGAACGGTTTCGGCACCCCGAGCCTCGGGATTAACTTAACAGATAAGCTAGACTTAAGGAAGCCTTTAGAAAAAACACAAATCGACTAAGCCTTTTGTCCCAGCTCATTTACACGTTCTAGGGAAACCAAGGAGAGAAAAACACAGAAAACTTAAGGGAGAAACAAGCTGGAATTCTGAGATTTGAGGTGAGGAATTGAAGGTCTAGCTCAAGGATTTATCAAGCACTAGAACAGGGATTAAGGTAAGCATCTAAACATCTTTTCTGTGGTTGAATTCTGTGCTCTAGCTGGATTTTGGATAAGTGTTGAAACCAGTATAGCTTTGGTGTTTTAAGGCAGAATTAAAGAAGGCAACTTAGGGACCTAGCTTGGCTATAGCTTGGTGAAGTGATTCTACAGCAAAGGTGAGTCTCTACTCCTGGTTTAGAGGTTTTTCATTGAGTGTCGCCCCTAATAATTTTCAGAAATGGGGAAAATTTCTCAACATCAGGGGCGATTTATACCAATATCAGGGGCGACTAATGATGTGTCGCCTCTGATTTCTAGAGTCGCCCCTAATAATTTTCAGAAATGGGGAAAATTTCTTAACATCAGGGGCAATTGATACCAATATCAGGGGCGACTAATGATGTGTCGCCCCTGATTTCTAGAATATTAGGGCCGACACGTCACCCCTAATAATTTTTACAAATGGCGAAAATTTCTCAACATCAGGGGCGATTTATACCAATATGAGGGGCGACTAATGATGTGTTGCCCCTAATAATTTTTACAAATGGCGAAAATTTCTCAACATCAGGGGCGATTTATACCAATATCAGGGGCGACTAATGATTTGTCGCCCCTGATTTCTAGAATATTAGGGGTGACACGTCGCCCCTAATAATTTTTACAAATAGCGAAAAATTCTCAACATCAGGGGCGACTAATGATGTGTCGCCTTTGATTTCTAGAATATTAGGGGCGACACGTCGCCCCTAATAATTTGTACAAATGGCAAAAAATTCTCAACATCAGGGGCGATTTATACCAATATCAGGGGTGACTAATGATGTGTCGCCCATGATTTCTATAATATTAGGGGCGACACGTCGCCCCTAATAATTTTCAGAAATTGGGAAAATTTCTCAACATCAGGGGCGATTTATACCAATATCAGGGGCGACTAATGATGTGTCACCCCTGATTTCTAGAATATTAGGGGCGACACGTCGCCCCTAATAATTTTTACAAATGGCGAAAAATTCTCAACATCAGGGGCGATTTATACCAATATCAGGGGCGACTAATGATGTGTCACCCCTGATTTCTAGAATATTAGGGGTGACACATCGCCCCTGATTTCTAGAATATTAGGGGCGACACGTCACCCCTAATAATTTTCACAAAAATGGGAAAATTTCTCAACATCAGGGGCGATTTATACCAATATCAAGGGCGACTAATGATGTGTCACCCCTGATTTCTAGAATATTAGGGGCGACACGTTGCCCCTAATAATTTTGACAAATGGCGAAAAATTCTCAACATCAGGGGCGATTTATACCAATATCAGGGGTGACTAATGATGTGTCGCCCCTGATTTCTAGAATATTAGGGGCGACATATAGTCGCCCCTAATAGAGTCACCTCTAAAACCAATATTTCTTGTAGTGCTAGATATTGACAGCTAACACTTGACGAATACAGCTTTCGAGATCACAATTCTCAAGGCTCGAAATTTGGGTGTAACATTTTGCCCCCTCAAAAGTATTTGTTCGAATCCTATGAGAAGGAAACTTTTGAACTACTTTCCTCAGGAACTGCACAATCACACATGTTCGAGTATGGACACGTGCCAGTTGGGTATTGCTCACTCGAGTACCTTGGAAACCTGCCCACAATCGTTCGCCTGCCACCTTTTCGGCACCATCTTGTCATTTGTCCCTGACCGTCAGATTTGATAAGAATCCTAACCAATGGCTCGGATTAATCCCTTTTTTCCACCTCTGATTGTCTATATATAAGGCCTTAGCCATCTTCCTCATTTTACTTTTACGTTCATTAGAGGAAAAAAAAAAGAAAAGAGAAAGGAAACACCAGAGGCTATCCCAAAAAGCTTCTTGCTTTTGCATGTTTTCCCAGCCAAAGAAGCAAAAGACCGCCAACTTGCTCAAGACCGTGGGATTATACTTGCAGTCTCTTCTTCAATCAACGATTTCTCTGCAATCTTCATCTTCATTGCGTAAGTATTTGATATATATATATTTTTACAGTGTCTGGATTTGCTGTTTTTTAGTTTCTGGGAATGCAGTGGTTCATTTTGTAGTTTGATATACTAGGACGCTTTGACCAATAGGTATTTAGGTTTAGGTTTTCCCATTACTGGTTCTAAATCTAGTTTTTATGTAGAACAAACCCAAACATGGTCTCTTTTTTCTAGGTTTTCAAAATTTAAAAGACGTATCTTGCACACCAAGATATTGGGTACAAAATCTTGGTTTTAAAGTATGCACGATACCCAAGAATACCATTTTTGAACAATCGCCACCTTTTCCCTGATATTTCGGGATTCTAAAAAATTAGACCTACTTCCCTCCTCTTTTTTCGTGGAATACACGTCGTGACCCTTAATCGGGTTTCCAGGATCGAGCTCATCTCGTACCCAAGCACTTCCGAGCTTGTCTCACCAAGCTCACTACTCTTGATTTCTTGCATGCTCGGCCCTCACCATTTTTTCTTTCTCGTTAGATGTCACAAAACCTGGAAAGACGGTGGGGGTCACTGCTTGCCATCCCGTATTTGCCAAAATCTCCGAGTCCGGAATCGTTATTTGCCCGGAACCAACGCCTAATTCGTGAACACGAGCTAGCTTGTGAGCAAGAAGAAACCCGAGCTCACTATCGCCGTCAAATCTTCGAGGTCATAGAAAAGAAGAGAAGAATCCTTCGAGAGGCTCTTTATCTAGAATCTGATTCAGGGCCCAGACCGATCCCCCTTGATCCTAGGTTAAAAGTGACAATCGCATACAACCCGGGAGATCTCCAATTCTCACTGGTGGGGGAACCCTCTACTTCGCAGCCGAGGAGGGAATTTTTTGAGGCCGAGCATTATTGGAGCTCGGTTACCTCGCTAGGTCAGATAAACGAAATCTTGGCCTTTCACGGTATAAGATTGTCAGGCTCATTAAGGTGTCGAGCCCCTACTTCCCACGAGCGAAGCTGTCATGCTCCAGGAGATGGAAATCCTGACAACAAGCTGAGGTATGCGGCTTGGAGCCAGGAGCATATGAAGGCAGGAGCGATACTGCCGTTGAAGTATTTCTTCAAGGACTTCACGGACTTCGTTGGGCTGGCTCCATTCCAGCTCAACGCTAATTCATACAGGGTTCTTTCTACCCTGAAGTCGATATACCACGAGCTAAAGTGGGAAGGACCGACGCTAGAGGAGATCCTGTATCTTTTCTATTTGAAGAGCAATCCCTCCCAAGCTCGGGGAGGAGATGGTTTTTATTACCTTTCGAGCTACCCGAAGGAGAAAAAGATGTTTGAGGAGCTTCCCAACCATCCTCCTGATTTTAAGAAGGCCTTTTTCTGGACGGATGGCCTATCTCCGTCTCGATTTTATTCATTCAGACGGATTCGTAAGTACCTGGACCTCCTTTATCTCTGTGCTCGAACTTTTGTCTATAGACTTGTACTTAGTTTAATTGTATCTTATTTTCCAGCCAATTATCATCATCCCACTCCTTCTGACGAGATGAAGGAGCGTAGGGAGACCCTGCTCCAACTCCCTTATGGCAGGAGATCACTCTCATACCTTTTGCACAAAGGTAAACTTCGAGCTTGCGGGCTCTTGGGAAATGGCCAGTCCACCTCGGACTGGTCCAACAAAAAGTACGACCACTGGGAGCGCGTGCCCTTGCCAACAGGCATCCTCCCCTCGAGGAGAGAGGTGAGGCCCCCGCCTCTAGTTCGCCGAAGGAGCGCGCAATCAGGGAACGAGGCCAACGATGAAGCCTCGAGCTCGGGCTTGGATGATCAAGGTACAGTCATCCTAAGCTCAAAAATGTGGTCCCCCACCTTACTAAAACACAAACCCGATAGGTTAGTACTGTGCGAGGACGATAGGAACCATTTTTACATATGGACTTAGGTAGATGAACGGGTTCATAGGTTTGATAGCTGGCTCGGGCAAAACGATACTATGTATAGCCTGAACGAGGTGTGGAATGGAATAACCGTCCAATACGGGACCAATGAATATAGGGACCTTTCGAGGTTGACGTCAACATATAGGGAAAGTACTCCCCCCGCCTCTTCTGAAGATGGGGGAATTTCATGGTCTCCGAGCTCAAGCTCGACGGAGAGTTCTAGTTAGGTTTTTCTCCACTTGCCTTTTCATCACTTTGCATACTGGTGTGATGTTGAGTTACTTTTTATATATTTCTTTCTTTTTTGTTAACTCTACTACGGTGTCACTGTGTAGGTGAGATGGACTTCGATCTTGACAATATTCTCGAGAGTGGCGGTGCCAAGAGGAGCAAGCGCCTGAGGGGGTCACGAAAGATTGACCGGCTTGCGAAGGTCCTTAAGAGGACCGAAAAGACACCTCCTCCACCAGCTCCGCCTGTCACGAGCTCCACTGTGGTGCCGACTTCACAGGTCGATGCCTCCACTATGGTCGAGGCTCAACCTCCTGTCTTGGTTCACCCGACGCTCGGTCCATCTCCAAAAAAACCTTCTGCTTCTCTAACCCATAAGTTGTCAGTTTCTACTCATGTTGAGGAGTATGTAATTGACAATGCTACTGGGTCCCATGGGGCTACGCTGGGCTCGGACGTCTTGTCCCGAGTGGGCCAGAGCTTTAGCAGTTTTGATGCTCCTCAATGGAAATTTTTGAACAATGCCCGAGACTGCAAGACACTCTACGAGAAGAGTATCGAGCTTTCCGCCACGATAACTTTTCTTTTTTCGCCTTTAGCTATATTTATAGACGGTCCGTATGCTAATGATGATAAAAAAAAATTTGTATGACAGACTCTTGCTGTTTCTGCTTAGCTCAACTATAAGTTGAATAACGAGATCCACTTGAGCAAATCCTATGCTCAGGAGGCGAAGGATCTTCAACTCAAACTGAGTGATGAACTAAGGGCAGCAAATGCAAAGCTTGAGGCAGGAGCCGAGGAGCTTAAGGCCAAGGCATCCGAGCTTGAGAAGTAGAATGCTAGGCTCGCGGAGCTTGAGAAGGAGAATGCTAAGCTCGTGGAGCTTGAGAAGGAGAATACTCGGCTCCAGGAGGATAATAAAAACCTCGAAGAAGACAAGGCCGCCACTTTTGATATAATTGAGGGTGAAAAGGCTCGCCTCCTTGCCGAGTACAAAGAGAAGAAGGACCAGGCGGTTGATCTAGCTATGTACAGAATATGGGCCAATAATGACGACCTCGATACCAGCTTCCTAGGCCCTCTTGAGGCAAAGCTCCTAGATAAGTGGAATGCTCGGCTTGAGGCAGAGGAGGTTGCTCGGGAGGTCGCTAAGGAGGCTGCTCAGAAGGATAGTCATGCTATTCGTCCTGAGGAGTCTAGTGCTGCTGGTGCTGAGAAGGCCAAGGAAACTGCTCCTTCTTGAATCTCACCTCAGGGCTGCATCCCTTTATTTTTGTAACTACTTTAATTTATGCCTGTAGGGCTGATACAATTTCTTTTTCTTTTCTTTTAATACATATGCTTTACATTTCTTGGTTTGAAATATTTTGCACATTTTATATTAAAGAATCGCGTATGTTTGTTTATTCGCACAAACATAGTTTGGATTTAGGCTTGAGGTTCAATGCATTCATGCACAGTTTGCTCGAATTATCCGCTTCCGATCTCGTTATTCGTCAAGGTCGGATATTACTTTAACCATGAACCTGAAAGTACTTGTATGGTGTATAATGCGAATGGTTTAGTTATATCGTTACTTATGATCGTCCTTGGTTATCTCTCCGAGGTTATGAGTTCGAAACTATTTTTTATAAGATACTCCAGCCTCGATCTCGACTTAACTCGAAGTGGGTTTATGTTCCAACTTATCGTCGATTAGTTTTAGCTGGTTTACTCCAAACCTTTTAAGGTCGTGATTGGTTTATAATCCATACACTTATATGTTTTTTATAATTCGGTTATATCCAAATTATCTTAGCTCGCGCATTTGGTTATATGCAAACACATAAGTGTATTTTGTATATCTTAATTTATTTTTCAAGCTGGTGGTATTTATATATATACCAATGATGCCCCCTTAATATCCTATGAATGTGACCATAGGTTATTAGATTAAGAGAGATTGCAAAAATAAATCATATCAGACGAAATAGCTCTTTATTTGATAAAATCCAAGAGTAGGAAAAACAGTACAAATAGTCAAGCATGGTTATAGGCAACATCCTTCCTACACTATTGACAGTAAGGTCTTAGGTGTTCGCCATTCGATGCTCGCGGTATTAGGCTCCCGTCCAATCTCGCTAGCTTGTAGACACCGGGTCGGATGACTGACTCTATTTTGTAGGGTCCTTCCTAATTCGGTCCGAGCACGCCAGCTGCCTGATCTCGCGTTGCCAAAAATACACGCCTTAGCACCAAATCTCCCACACCGAATTTTCGATCTCGAACCCTCTTGTTGAAGTACCTGGTAGCTCGTTGTTGGTAGGCAGCGTTTCTTAGCTGAGCTTTGTTTCTTCTTTCTTCGATCAGATCTAAGGTTTCTTCGAGTTGAGCGTGGTTCGAGCTTTGGTCATAAGCGTGGGTTCGAATTGTAGGAATCTCGACCTCAATAGGCAACATAGCCTCGCAACCGTATGCCAGAGAGAACGGGGTATGTCCTGTTGATGTTCGAGCTGTAGTCCTATATCCCCATAGGACTTGGGGAAATTCTTCAGGCCATCGTCCTTTTGCTTCCTCCAACTTTTTCTTTAGCGAACTCTTGAGAGTTTTATTTACAGCCTCGACCTAGCCATTCGCCTGGGGATGAGCTACTGACGAAAAACTCTTTATTATTCCATTTTTCTCGCAAAAGTTGGTGAACAAGTCGCTATCGAACTGGGTTGTCGGATACAATTTTTCTCGGCATCCCATATCGGCATACAATGATTTTTACCACAAAGTCAAGGACTTTCTTGGAAGTTATTGTTGCTAACGGTTCAGCTTCTGTCCACTTTGTGAAGTAATCTACGACAACTACAGCATACTTCACTCCGCCCTTGCCAGTTGGGAGAGAGCCTATGAGATCGATTCCCCATACCGCAAATGGCCATGGGGAAGTCATCATGGTCAGCTCGGATGGTGGAGCTCGAGGAATCGTGGCGAACCGCTGCCACTTATCGCACTTCTTTACGTATTCGAAAGAATCCGATTTGATGGTAGGCCAGAAATAACCTTGGCGTATGATTTTCTTGGACAGGCTATGCCCCCCAGTATGATCTCCATAGAACCCTTCATGAATTTCTTCAGCGATCTTCTTGGCTTCGAATGGAGTCACGCACCGAAGTAATGGCATGGAATATCCCATTCTATACAGCTTTCCATCCAAAATGGTGTAACGGGGAAGTTGATACATTAACTTTCGAGCCTGGTTTCGATCTTTTGGAAGGACTCCGGTCTCGAGATATCTGACTATCGAGGTCATCTAGGTAGGCTCAGAATCAATCATACACACGTCTTTCTGCTCCGGCTCTTTAATGCTAGGCGCCGAGAGATGTTCTATTGGTACAACATTTAGCTCATCATTCTCGGTGGAAGTAGCGAGCCGAGCTAAGGCGTCTGCATGTGAGTTTTGCTCTCGAGGAACCTGTTCGATCGCATAAAACTCGAAATGTTCCAAAGCGGACTTTGCCTTTTCTAAGTAAGCTGCCATTTTCATGCCACGAGCCTGGTATTCTCCCAAAATTTGGTTAACCACAAGCTGGGAGTCACTGTAGCAATGTATTGCTTTAGCTTTGAGCTCTTTGGCTATACGGAGTCCCGCCAGTAAAGCCTCGTATTCGGCCTCGTTATTCGATGCATTGAAGTCGAATCTTAAGGCAGAATGAAATTTGCTTCCTGCGGGAGTTATAAAAATGATCCCTGCCCACAATCCATTTTCATTAGATGACCCATCGACGTAAAGTTTCCACAGCTCGTGGGCCAGGGTTATAACTTCATCGTTGGTCATGCCAGTACATTCCACTATAAAGTCTGCCAGGGCCAGTGCCCTAATGGTCGTCCTCGGGTGGTAGGTGATCTCGAATTGCTCGAGTTCAACCGCCCATTTAAGAAGTCGACCTGAAGCTTCCGGTTTAGACAAGACTTGTCTCAAGGGTTGATCAGTTAATACATGGATGTGGTGCTCCTGAAAGTAGGGTCGAAGTTTGCGAGATGAATGAATTAAGCTGAGAGCTAGCTTTTCCATCAAGGGGTATCTCGACTTTGCCCCCAGTAATCTTTTACTGATATAATATACGGGCCTCTATACGTTTTTCTCTTCTCGCACGAGCACTACACTTACTGCATGTTCGGTAGTGGCAAGATATAAGTATAGTACTTCTCCCGTAATAGGTTTTGATAAGATAGGGGGTTCTGCGAGGTGCTTTTTAAGCTCCTGGAAGGCCAGTTCGCAATCTTTCATCCATTCAAATTTCTTGCCTCCCCTCAATAGGTTGAAAAACGGAAGACAACGGTCTATAGATTTCGAGACAAACCTACTTAGTGCTGCCATCCTGCCGGTCAAACTTTGGACATCTTTGTGTCTTCGAGGTGAGGGCATGTCGATTAGGGCCTGGATCTTGTCTGGGTTAGCTTTTATCCCACGAGCGTTTACAATGAAGCCCAGGAATTTTCTGGATGATACCCCAAAGGAGCATTTCTGAGGGTTAAGCTTCATGTTATACTTCCGGAGCACGGCAAAACACTTTTCAAGGACATCAACATGGCTATCGTTAAGTTGAGACTTGAACAACATGTCATCAACATAAACTTCCATGTTGTTCCCTATTTGCATCGAAAACATCATGTTCACGAGCCGCTGGTATGTGGCCCCATCGTTTTTGAGCCCGAACGGCATGACGTTGTAACAATATAGTCCTTTGTCTGTTATAAAACTCGTATGTTCCTAGTCAGGGGCATGCATGGGAATCTGGTTATATCCATAATAGGCATCCATGAACGACATCAGTCCATGCCCTGTCGTGGCATCCACGAGCTGGTCAATCCTTGGTAAAGGAAAACAGTCCTTTGGACAAGCCTTGTTGAGGTCCGAATAGTCAATGCAGGTTCGCCATATCCCATTTGGCTTTGGGACCAACACCGGATTGGCTACCCAATCAGGGTAAAAAGCATCCCTAATGAATCGGTTTGCTTTTAACCTGTCGACCTCCTCCTTCAGTACCTTTTTTCTATCGTCATCCAGTTGTCTTCGCTTTTGTTGCTTCGGTGGGAAGCTTTTATCGATATTTAGTGAGTGGCTCGCTATGTTCAGACTTATTCCTACCATGTCCGAATGTGACCAAGCGAAGACATCCTGGTTTTTCTTCAAGAAGCAAATTAATTGCTATTTAGTTTCCTCCTAGAGATGTTTCCCAACCTTTAATGTTTTGGTAGGACTTGACTCTTCGAGCTCTTCTAATGGTTCGAGGTCAGCTTTTTCCTCATCTATCTCCAAGATCGTCCCACCCTTGGGTTGATCTCCTCATCTATCTCCAAGATCGTCCCATCTTTGTTTTGAATAACTACGAGTGCCTGTGCACTCGTCTGTTTCCTTCCTCTTAGGGAGATGCTATAGCATTCCCTTCTGGCCAACTGGTCTCCCTTCAACGTCCCGATGCCACTAGGAGTAGGGAACTTAATGGTCAGATGCCTCACATACGAGACTGCCCCTAGCCCTACTAGGGCGGGTCTTCCGAGAAGCACGTTGTAGGCCGAAGGCAGGTCTACTACCACGAACTCCATCATCTTGGTCGTTGAGACTGGGTAGTCTCCCAAGGTTACTGGGAGTTCAATGGATCCCATGCAAGCGGTTCCTTCTCCTGAAAAACCGTACAGTGTTGTCGCACATGCTTTCAGGTCGCGAAGAGTGAGTCCCATTTTCTCTAGGGTGGCCTTATAGAGAATGTTAACTGAGCTCCCATTGTCTATGAGAACTCAGTGAACTCTCTTATTTGCCAGCTAGAGAGTGATGACCAGTGGATCATGGTGAGGAAACTGAAAATGGGACGCATCGTCCTCAGTAAAGGTTATTGGCTGAGACTCAATCTTTTGACTTTTAGGAGCTCTAGGTTCGAGTTCGTAAGGAGATCCGTCCCCAGTTTTTAGCTCGTTCACATATCTTTTTTGGGCATTTTTGCCCATTCCTGCGAGATGAGGCCCTCCCGAGATGGTTATCACGTCTTCTCCATCAATTGGAGGGGGCCTATCTTCTTCCTTGGCTCGGGAATTGTTGTTTTGTGCAGGTTGTGGCGCAGCTGCCCTCTGGCTTGTAGACGCCTGATTAGTATTATGGTTTTTGACATATTGCCTAAAGTAGCCTCTCGAGATTAATCCTTCGATCTCGTCCTTCAACTGTCGACACTCATCAGTAGTGTGCCCGGTGTCTTTGTGAAATCGACAATATTTGCTGGAGTCCCTCTTGGACTTCTGATTTCTCATTGGGTCTGGACGTCTGAAGGGGACCTGGTTTTCATTAGCCAGGTATATGTTCTCCAGAGACTCGTTGAGCTCGGTGTATACTCTGTACACGGAGAAATATCTTTCCCCCTTCTTTTTCTTTCCTCCTTCGGCCTCGAGATTACTCCCTTCGTTCTTCTTTCTCTTAGAAGGGTTCTTCGCAGCAGGCTTTGAGGCTGGTGGGTCTGCCGAAGTTGAGGCAGAGTTTACGTTTATCATTGTGGTTACGGGCTGGGAGGTCATATTAAGTGTCGACCTCCCCTCCTCTACATTGACAAACCTCTGCGCTCGTTTGTTAAACTCGGTTAGGGACCTCACCGATTTTCTCTGCATTTCGTCCCAGAGAGCACTTCCTGGCATTACTCCAGCTTGGACAGCCATTAGATGACCGCTGTCATCCACATTTCGAGCTCGGGAAACATCCAAGTTAAGCCTTGTAAGGTAACTTTTTAATGTCTCATCTGGCTGCTGCCGAACGTTAGTCATAGTTGATGCCTCAGGTCTAACCCCCATCATGGCTCTGAACTGCTTCTTGAAGTCCTTAGATAGCTGATCCCAAGAAGTGATTGAGTGTCTTTTATATTTCTCGAACCAGCTCTTGGCTGGTCCCATTAGCGATGCTGGAAATAACATACATCTGAGCTCGTAACCCACGTTACTTGCTCTCATTATGGTATTGAATGTACTCAGATAGCTGTACGGGTCAGACTTTCCCTCAAATGTTGGGACGTGAGGGATTTGAAATCCTTGAGGAAATGGGGTATTGGAAATATGGGGAGCGAACGGTTCGAGCTCCTCGTCAAAGTCCTCATGCCGACCTTGGCCTTGTTCATTTTGCAAAAGTCTGAAGGCCTTCTCCAACTGATCAATTCTTTTCTGGACCGGGTCCGTGAGGGGTCTTTCCTGAAATTGGCTGTCATTGATCACAATTCCAGGCTCGCGCCTCCGCAGGGGATCTTTACGCCCATTTAGGTGATCCCTCAGGTCCGGGTTTGTCGGGTTAACATTACCCCGACTCTGATTCAAGTGTTCCCGCAGGTCGGAACGATTCCTGCGGCTCCCAGTATTCTTTCAACCTCGATCATACATATTGACCGATCTAGTATCTCCTGAGTCATCACTGGTAAGACTCGTCGCATGATTATTTCGAGATGGGTCTCTTTCATGCTGCCTCATCTCTGCAGTGCGAGACCGGGACATTTGACTTCTTATAGATTGAGAGCCTCTCCGCTCTCTGAAGGCTTCTCTGTTCCCCTGTCTTCTTCCCGCACGTCTTTCCTCACCATCTCGAACTGGCTGAGTATTCTTGCGAGGTGGTGAAGGGTATCTTATCGGTGATGGCGGGAAGCGTATGGGTGAAGGTGGCTGCCACCCATTTCGAGGCCTAGGTGGCCCAGAGTTTTCCCGAGACGGGTCGGTTGCATGCTGCATGTTACCAGGGATTTGAGTCTGAGCCTCTACAGGGGTTCGGTTATTCCTAGTTCCCGCTGGTACTTCTGCAGTTTAATTAACCGAAGCCCTAGCTCGGGTGCTTCTCTTGGGTCTCGAGGGAGCGGATGGCTCTGCTGGTGCCGGTGGTTGCTCTGGCCTTCTTGTGGCAGCATTTTTTCATGGACGTCCTCGGGGCCTGCAAGGAGGAACATGCACGTCCCTCGGAGGAGGGGCTTGGTTTTCACGCGGAGGTGGGGGCTGAGCCGCCTGAGCCTCTGCGGCTAACCTAGCCAACTCCTCATTCCGCTTGTTGGCTTCAGCCAATTGCTGTTTCAGCTGCTAGTTTTCAAGTTCCACAATGGGAATGTACCGTTCAGGATTGTTGTACATATCCTCATCCCTTGGAGGTGCTGGTGGTCCCCGAGAATCGGAGGACTCGCTTCTCTCTTCAGTATCCGGGTTTACCATTGGCTGCTTCCCAGGGCGTCTTGGATAGTTTTTTTCAGAAATGTTTTGATCGTTTGCGGCCATAACTTATTCAGGGACTGAATGCTTAAGGCTCTCAATGAAAGCACCAAACTGTTGACGCCGTTTTTCGTCAACAGTAAATGTAGAGCATGTAAACAATAAATAGTTATGGCCAGAAAAATATAATAAGACAAGTAGGATTTTTTACGTGGTTCAGCAGTTAGCTCTGTCTAGTCCACGAGTCTTTGTTATTAGAACTTAGGAAATTCCTGGAAATTCTTAAGAGATGAATTCTCTAGAGTTTCTCTCAAGAACACAAAAATTCGGTCCTTTACAAAGGCACATGACTTCTCTATTTATAGAGGAAGTCTCAGGATACTATCCCACACGTCTCTGAGAAGTTATCCTTTGTATTAATAAATTTAATGGCTTTAAAAGCCTGTAACTCCTATATACAAGGAAACGTCCCCTGAAGACCAGGGGGCGTATAACTGAATAATAAATATCCCTTTATTATAGGGAAGTTAAAACAATAAATGTAGACTGCGTCTCTCCAAGTGACTTACTAAGATGTTCGAAGTCAGCAGTCAACATCGCCAGCATCGTACCAGCCCAGGTCTCTGGGTGACTTTCGAGTTGTATTATTTTCTCAAAATCAGCTTAGAATGAAACACCGAGCTCACACTTAAGCCAAGCTCGGGCCACTTGATCCGAGGTCACACGACAATGGACGTATCTCGATGTTCTATCTTCCGAGCTTGCAAGGACTTCGAGGCTACCCATCTTCGAGGTTGCCACCTGCTTTGTAGGTTCGGCGCCTAGGTTGCAAACACGCATTCTAGATATTGCGAGCTCACACCTGATGAATCCAGCTTTCGAGATCACAATTCTCAAGGCTCGAAATCTGGGTGTAACAAACATCACGTATTAGAATAATATTATATTAAACATATAATATAATATAATCTATTATCAACTAGCAACAAACTTAAATTTAAAATGCATGTATAATATTAATATTATATTAAACATATAATATATAATCTCTTGTTATCACTGCCAAATTAAAAAACTAGAACAAACATAAACTTATAAAAAATTAAATATTAATTAATTAAAATAGGGTATTTTAAAAATATTTTATGATAATTTAAATAATAAAATTTGTTACACCCAGATTTCGAGAATGAGAATCTTGATCTCGAAATCCAGGTTCGTAAGGTGTAAGCTCGAAATAAGCAAGGTCATTATGTGATCCACCAGTCAAACACCTCGTGAGCTCGAGCAGTATGTAGCCTCGAAGGTGCTCCGAGCTTATAAGGTGAACTCGCAACTCACAATAGCAAGGGTTCAACACTTGTATAAGTTTCTTGATGCATCTCTTGCCCTTAGAAAAGATTGTTCGAGCTCGAGAAGGGTAAGCTCGAACATGTCGGTTTCATCAATGGTTACTTGTTGGGAGCATAGACGAAGTGGGATGACGAGCTTGTAATAGAAAAACGGCCTCGAAGGCACATGGATATGGTGTCTAAACTTGTCGGCTGTGTGTAAACGTATTTATTGTTATAAATTCCCTATGTTTAAGGGATATGATGTAATTTGTTACCCAATCCCACATATTAGGGGATGTTACCACGTACATAGTAAATAATGCATTTATTAGCATTATATTATTTGATTTATAAAATATCTTCCTGAAATATGTGGGAAGCAATTCTGAAACCCTCTCTATAAATAGAGATGGATAATTCATTTGTAGAGAACCAAAATATTGATATTTAGAGAGAAAACTCTGGGCAATTATTCTCTGAAAGTTTCTAGAAAACTCCAAAGAGCTAATAATATAGACTCATGGACTAGACAGATTTTAACTGCTGAACCACGTAAAAAAGATCTTGTTTTAAATTCTTATTAATTCACTTCTTCTGATATATTATTGTTTAATTGCTCTTATTTCTTAAGTTGACGAAAAACGGCGTCAACAAAATTATATTTATTTAAAAATAATAAAGCCATACATCATTTTTTTTATCTTATAAATGTGTGTGATAGCTTATTTTTTATGAAGTGATTGAACCTCTTTTTCTTCATTAGAAACTAAAAATAGTTGATGCATGCAATATTACTGTACATTATGCTTATTTATATTCTTATTTTCTTCTATTATTTATTAATTTTTAAATATTATTGTAATTTATATATATGTCATGTAACTATGTAAATATATATATCTATGTGAATGTTTTGTTTAGATCTCATATATGTCTGAGATTATTGATATATATATATATACTATAGAATTGAATTCATTCTATTATATATTTAAAGAAAAAAGTGAACCGATTTTTATTATAATTATACACAATGTTTTGCCCTAATTTCTTTAATACATTTGTGTCATACATTATATTAAATATATTTTATTTAATTTTATGATATTGTTTATTTATTTAAAATTTATATGATAATTAAAAAAATACATGTTTGAATAAGCATGTTTACAACTTTGAAATTAAAAATTAAACAAATGTGCACCTTGTTTCTACATAGTATATATATATATATTTATTTATTTACATGAAAAGCAAGAGATAGTTATATTAACCAATAAGCTATATGAATAGGAAAATGCAATAACCACTAGCTTTCGTGGGTTGCATTTTTTATTTAAATATATATCTCTTTTATATAAAAAGTGTGTTTATAACGGAAATTCTTGATTTTAACGATTTATTTTGTTAACTTTAAGAGAATATTTTTAATATTTAACAGAATATACCTTTAAAACTAATTAAAAATAGATATTTATTAATTATATTAATATAAATTTAAATATTATAATTTAAATTCAAATGTTATAAAATATCATTACTATAATAATATATATTTTTCAAGTCTAGATATTTAATAAATACTAGGTATAAGGAACGTGCAATACAGGTTTGCTTAGTTTTAAAATTGTAAATGTTTACCCAAAAAATGACTACCTGATGACGTGGCAAAATTAACATACACGTGACCATTTAAGTGAGTATGATCTGTTCAACAATCGACCAGAAGAGAATTCACTCAGCAGACAATACATTTCATGGGCGACCAGTCTGGTCGCGGCATTTGATATATTTCCTTCAAATATTTAATATTGCATTTATGTAATAATTGTGATTTCCATTAATATTTAGACACGCCTGTATCAAATGTAATTGAGCACATCGGCCCATGTAGAACTCCTTGAGCCTATAAATAAGAATCAAGGGGCTCAAGAGAGGGGACTTTTCTTTTGGACTTTTCGAACTTCAAAATTCTAAGAGAGAATTATAGTGTTATTATCTGTCATTCATCCTGAGGCTTGTGAAACTTGTGAACCCTAGTTCATTGATCACAGTTCTTGGGATTCTATGTCAATAAGAACACTAAGTAGACGTAGGCTATTACCATTGGCCGAACCGCTATAAATATTTTGTGTTGTTTATCTTTTTGTCTTGATTTCATCTCATTTCTATCGTTTTACTTGACTCCATGTCGTTGACCAAATCGAGGGTCAACATTTTGGTGCTTTCATTGAGAGTTGAACTCAAGACCTCCAAGAAGATCGAATGGAGAAAACAGCTAGAAAGATTGGACAAACCTCTGGTACTGCACCAACCCAGCCTCCTCCGCAAAATGTGGCTAAAGATGAGCCACAAGTGGATTTGGAGGAGGAAATGGATTATGAGACCCTGAGGTTGACTCTGATTCGTATTGCAAGAGGAATTAGCCAATCTCAGGGCTAATCAAGAAAATGTGGCTGAAACGATGGTGTTGCAGCAGAGAGAGATTAATAGGCAACGCCAAGAATTGAATGATCGACAAGTCGACATGGACCACCGACAGAGGGACCCCATTGCCGCTCTAGAGGTAACCATTCAGTTGGCCCGAGGACAGCCTGCACCGGCTTCCCAAATGGATCAGTCACCTAATATGCCACCGCAGCAAGGTCCGCATTCAGATCATCCTCAACATCGCCACACACCACCTCAACCGGCAAACCCTTAGAGGTCGGAGCAACCCCCTGCTGCTCCTCCCCAAAGTCCTAGGCGCCAAACTGCTGAGGAGCCAAACCCACCAAGCAGGGGACAACATCCTTCTGCGAGCAGAAGGCGTGTTGATTCAGGCTCTGCAGTCAGGGGTCCCCCACGACATAATAATGCCCGGGGACCTATCGACCAACGCAGGCCTCCAATTTTCGGACAGGGCATGCCTATAAGAGGAGGGGAAACAGTGCGATCGGTAGGTCACACCATATTCAGTCACACTTTAGGGATGGCCATGACTATAATGAGCCAAATTTCGGTAGAGGAAATGCTCGTCAACGGCAAGAAGAGAGGGGTGGAGAACAGAACCCTCCACCAAGAGAAAACCGGCTGACGAGCCAGAATGTTGGGGGCAGCCTAACATTTTTGATCGACTAGGCGCGAGCGAACAAAGGCGAATGGATGAGGATTTGAGGGATGTTCTCAATGACAGACGAGAAAGACACGGCGAGTATGCCCCTCCAGCACCAATCGTCCCAATATTACCAGACGTTGTACATGCCCAACTTGATGCGTTGAATCAGGCCGTCCAGCAGCTAGTGGGGAGCCGGACATCCCACATTGAATACGACCGGAGAAGAGCCACTCCGTTTGAACAAAGAATAGCAATGGCCGAGACCCCAAGCAAATTTAAGATGCCGATCTTGCCCAACTTCACTGGATTAGAAGACCCAGTATCTCACGTGAATAAATTAGAGTTACAAATGGATATCCAGAAGGTGTCAAATGACGCTCGAAGCATAATCTTTCCAGCCACCTTGTCCGATACTGCTCAGGAGTGGTTTTTCAAATTCCCTCATACCAGCATAGTTTCTTGGGAAATGTTCGTGAAAGATTTTTACGGACAGTTTTATGCTGGTCCAACCAAGGCCAACCAACTGGTCGAGATATGCCAGAAGGAGGGAGAAACCTTGAAAATGTATGTCCAACATTTTATCCAAGTCGCTACTGGGGCTAAGACAGTTGGTGATGAAGGAAAGATGATGGCACTTACTGCTGGAGTACGACGCCATTCATCCCTCTGGAACAGCTTATGAAATAATGGGGTAAAAAGTACCCAATAATTTCTAGATCGAGCAGACATGTACATCAAGCTCGAGGAGGCCATTGCCAACGAAGGAAAGTCGCCTGCAGACAACAAGGGTCCAAAAGAAGATCCCACCAAAGCCGCCAATGGGTCTGAGAAAACCAATGGCAGCGACAAAAATAATGGGAAAAATGGAGGTAAAAGGGCGAACCATGAACCCTCAACATCTGAAAACAAGCGCCCTAAAAGTAACAGATATGAGCTGAGGTTCACCAATTACATGGCCCTAGTCGACAGCAGAGCATAAGTGTATCAGACCAATCACACCACTGTTCCTTTCAGGCAACCAGCCCCAATCAGGAAAGATATCTCCAAGAGAGATACAACCAAGTTTTGTCGTTTTCATAACGACTATGGTCATGGCACCAACGAGTGCAACCAACTTAAAGATGAGATTGAGTTCCTTATTAGACAAGGACACTTGAGAAGATATGTACGAGCCCCTGGAGGTTCTCAGCGAGAGGCTCAAGGAGGCAACGAGCAGGCACCTGTACGCCAACGCTCGCCCCCTTTACAGCCAGCTCCAGTTGCTGGTACATTGCTGACCATCTGCAGCGGCCCACATCTGGCGGGTGATAGTGGGAAGGCAAGGGAAAAATACGGTCGAACCTTACGTCATGACCAGGATATTGAAATGCTGAAGGTAGAGGAGCGAACTCCCAAAAAAGATCGAACAGAGGAAGAACCGATAACTTTCTCTGAGCTTGGCGCTCAGCATGCCCGATTTCCCCATTCGGATCCTCTAGTCATAGATGTCCATATCACTAATATGATGGTTAAACGAGTATTGGTGGATACAGGGAGCTCAGTGAACATTCTATACAAATCTTCGCTGGAGAGAATGAAGTTATCAGTGCAAGATTTGGAGCCATGCAACCAAACCATTTATGGTTTTTCCTGCGAAGGGCTCGCGCCAATAGGGTCGATCAGGCTTCCAGTCACAGCAGGAACTGTACCGGTGAACATGACATTACTCACTACTTTTATAGTAGTTGACCGTCCTTTTGCATATAATGATGTGATTGGAAGGCCTATTCTAGTCGACTGGGAGTCGTGACCTCGGTCTGGCACCTGGCCATGAATTTTCCAACTGACGCAGGGGTAGGATGTGTGTTGGGAAACCAACGATAAGCGTGAGAATGTTATAATTCCTCGATCACCAAGGCAAAAAGGGGTGGATCGGGGGGAAAAGCCGAGAAAAGGTTGTTGTTGGTAAACGAAGCACAAGCCCAATCAGGTGAACAGGCCACCAAATAAGGTGTTGCCCAAAGAGAGGATAGGGATTTAGATCCTCGCTTTGGGGATTTTGAAGAGAGTGTAGGACCCGTGGAGGACCTCGAGGAGGTCCGACTTGAAGAAGCAGATCCGACTAGGGTTGTGAAAGTCGGTAAAATCTTAGAGACAACAACAAAGCAAAAAATGGTGGAATTTTTGAAGGAGAACGAGGAGGTGTTTTCCTGGTCACATAAAGATATGATTGGGATTGACCCAGTAGTTATCAGCCATGTCTTGAATATAGACAAAAAATTTCCACCAGTGCAACAAAAAAGGAGGCTGCTCGACAAAGACAGATCAAAGGCGTTAAAAGAGGAAGTCGAGAAGCTAAAGGAGAACAGATTCATCAGGGTAGCGTTTTATCCATCTTGTGTCTCTAATCCTGTATTGGTTCCCAAGCCGAATGGCAAGTTGAGGGCGTGCATGGATTTCACAGACCTCAATAAAGCCTGCCCGAAGGATTGTTTCCCACTCCCAAGGATCGACCAACTTGTCGATGCCACATCAGGGCATGAGATTTTATTATTTATGGATATATACTCTGGGTACAATTAAATTAGTATGCATCGACCTGATGAGGATCACACTAGCTTTCGAACTGATACAGGGCTTTACTGTTACAAAGTAATGCATTTCAGTTTGAAAAATGCTGGTGCAACTTACCAGTGACTAGTCAACCACATGTTCAAAGAGCTGATCGGTGTTAACATGGAAGTATATGTCGATTACATGCTGGTCAAGTCGAAGAAAGCAAAAGAGCACAATAGAGACCTGCAAGAATGCTTCAACATCTTGAATAAATATCAGATGAAGCTAAATCCCCTCAAGTTTTCATTCGGTGTAGGATCGGGAAATTTTTTAGGATTCATAGTAAACTCGCGAGGTATCGAAGCTAGTCCCAAAAAGATCAAAGCCATGATCGAGATGAATTTTCCTGCCAAAATTAAAGAAGTTCAAAGCCTCACCGGAAGGATTGCCGCTTTGAGTAGATTCATTTCCAAATCAACGGACAATTGTGTTCCATTTTTTAATCTACTCAGGGGCAATAAGAAGTTCGAGTGGATGGAAGAGTGTGAGCAGGCTTTTCAGGCGCTAAAGTCTCATATGTCGCAACCACCAATCTTGTCCAAACTAGTAGAAAAAGAAACTTTGTTCATCTACTTGGCAGTCATAGAATATGCTGCTAGCGCAGTTTTGATAAGAGATGAGGACCATGTCCAAAAAGCTGTGTATTATATAAGCACGAGGCTAGTATGAGCAGAGTTGTGGTATCTGCCCATTGAGAAATTAGCCTATTGCTTAATTCTAGTCTCTAGAAAACTGCGACCGTACTTTCAAGCTCACCCCATCGTGGTACTTACCGACCAGCTATTACGGCAAGTCCTGCAGAAATCAGAAGTCGCTGGTCGATTATTGAAATGGGCAGTCAAACTTGGGTAGTACGATAATTCTTATTCACCCCGAACAGCTGTGAAGGGACAGGCTGTAACGCCCCAACTCCAGGGACCGTTACGGTGTGCCTTGTAAACAGTGCTAAACTCGCTAATCGAGTCATTTGGCCAAAAACGTGTAACTAAGTATGATTAGCGGTTTAGGGATTAAACATATTGGTTAGGGTGTAACGTTTCACTAGAACGTTTAATATATACATTGGGATCCCGAAAATATAATTTCAGAGTTCATTACCGAAAATATTTACAACAGGCCGTTCTAAGCGGCAAAACAGGGTTCAACCCTAGTTCCACTTTAAACCTCGGCCGTGGCGGTCGAGCAGCTGCATATGTACACATCATCACCTAAGCTCTTCAACTCAAGGATGGTCCAGCTTCCTCTTGCCTTTACCTGCACCACACAGCACCCGTGAGCCGAAGCCCAGCAAGAAAACATAACACTATACATAAGCATTATCAAATGATTATCATTATAATCACACGGAGCATAAAGCTTCCAAACCAATGAGTGAACATCATATGATTCAAGAGGGAGAGTGGCTGCTAGATAAGCCACTAGCCTCCAAGCACTTATTTCATTCATCGACCCTTGGGGTCGGTCTGGCATTAATGCTCTTTGAGCCATTCAATGCTAATGGTCGATTAGATCTAATCTCCGTTGGATTGCGTGAGCCACGCTAAGGCCGTTCTGACTAATAAATCAGCGCTATGTGACCAGTGTCCAGTATCACTGCCGAACTTGACTAGTAAGTCACAGCTTCACAGCTGATACTAACATCTTTGCCAATTCTGACTGACGAGTCAGTGCAACGTGACCAGTGCCCAGTACCACTGCCGAACCTGACTAATAAGTCACAGCTTCACAATTGATACTAGCACCTTTGCCAAATCTGACTAATTAGTTAGTACCATGCACGAGTAAGCAATGCTATCAATATGTATCATATGCCAGTTATCCAAGAATAGGGCATTCAACATGCTTACTAAACAGTTGCTAGCATAATCATGATCATGCACAAATCCAGAGACTCAAGCTCTATCCAACCTCATATTCATCATTCATGGCATGCCCTAATCACATGTTTCTCGTGCATCACATGCATCACATTTAATCACCCAGCATGCCTAAATGATAATCATATGCAAATGGGCAAGATTGCCAGGCATTCATTATGCTATCAATGTTTACATTTAAACATCCAACATGCATCAAGAATAGCCATGCATGTCATATTCAATAACCAATGAACATGCATCATAATAGCCATGCATGTCATGCTCAATAATCAACAAACATGCATCCATAATAGCCATGCATGTCACGTATACACAGGGTGCAGTTTTCTTACCTTGGGTTCGAGCGAGAATTAATAAAAGAAACGAACTTTGAGAACGATCAACTTTTAGTCCTTTAGCGGTCACCTAGTCATAACCAAACATATAGGATACCATTAATAAAAATGACCAACATAAGTTCCCAAACCAATATCTAGCCTTCGGGACATCAATCCACACGTAACCGAGTAGTAGGATCAACCCCGAGGCCTATGGCAAGCATCCCCAAGTCAAAAACCCTATTCTGGCCAAATTTGCCCTGATGGGCCGCGGCTCACCCTCAGACAGAAGCATATTTCCTCCCAGAAACACACTCAGGCCGCGGCACACCATAGACAGGCCGCAACACATTACGCAAACCAGCAAGCCACCAGCTTGCTTCCCCTGCGTTTCTCCTCGAAACCAAACCTTCAAACCAGTCATAAACCTCAACCCAACACCCAATTTAACCACTAAACATTATTAACAACTCACCCACATCAAAACCCAAGTAAAACATCAACTAAACTTCCATTAATTCCAACTATTTACCATGAAATCACAAGCTGAAAGTCCAAACCCAAAACAGAGTATACCATGAAACTAATGGCTGGAACATACCTCAAACACGGTTTTGAATCCCCTTTAATGGCTGAATCAAGTTCCTAAGCTCCCACCTTTGATCTCCTAGCTCAACTCCCCAATTTGGGCTCTCAAAATTCAAAGAGAAGTGAAGAAGAAGCTTGTACGGGAAGAGAGGGAGAGATGAGGATGGGGCTCTCTATTTTTGTTCTGTTTCTACAGCCTTCCAAACCCCCTTAGGCTGATATAAATCCTTATGGTCAAAAGACCATTATGCCCTTAAGCCAAATAAACCCCTCTAAAAGCTTCCGAGGGTAAAACTGTCATTTCCCGCCTATCTCGTTAATCATAATTAACGCTTCCCAATTCCCACTAATCTCCATATTTTCAATTACCAATAAATCACATCCCATTACCCTTTAATTCCCGGTAATGCTCTAATCAATAAATTCACCCCGAGACTCACCCCGAGCCTCGAACTTAAACCCGTTATTACTAGACCGAACACTTACATCTCATGATCGTCTCATGTCGAAAAGCTCGAACCAATCCACCCTATAATGTGGCTATATTTAGTAATCTCAACCATGCACCCAAGATATACATTTACTCCCACTGTGGCCAAATTACCAAAATGCCCTTGCATTATAAATATGAGCCCATATGCATGCATTCACCATCATATAATAATATAATTCACATAAACATGCATATAATCATTAAATATCATAATAAATCATTTATGGCCTTCCCGGCCTCCTAATCAAGGTCCTAAACCTTATTAGGAAATTTGGGGCATTACACAGGCTCTGGCAGACTTTGTTGCGGAATTCACTGGAATCCAGGATACCGAGCCTATAGATGAGCCTGAACTCCAAAGTCAAACTCCTACTATAACACCCTGGACAGCCAAGACCGTTACACTGTGTGTTTATTAAGTGCCAGACTTGCTAATCAAGTCATTTAATTAAAATCGTGTTGCAGAAGCTACAAAGGTACTAGGGTTAAAAGCGTTTTGGTCTCAAAAGCCACACTTTTCATTAAGAAACATTATCTGGTTACACGGGATCCCAAAAATACAAGTTTAAAGATTGTTTATAAAAGTTGTAAGACTCAGATACAATAACCAGCCATACTAAGGCAAAACAAGCAGTTAGGTAGTCCCTGTCCTGGTCCACTCCTCGATCGTGGTGATCGAACAGCTGGCTATGTACATTTCACCTCGGAGCTCTCCACCTCAGGCTTGGTCCGGATTTCCCTTGCCTTTACCTGCACCACGTAGCACCCGTGAGCCAAGGCCCAGCAAGAAAACACAACAACAACGGAGCATAAGCATTTAACACTCAAGTCAATATCTCACATTGCATCACATAGCCTCAGTCAAATAACCACTCAATATAGTCAAGTATTCCATATGTTAAGCAGATCAATTCATAACATGCACAGTTTATAACGATAACCAGGGCTAGCGCTCACAGGCTGCTCCCTCTGTTATCCCAGTGTTCATGGCTCCCAGTGGCCAAATCGCGCTCTGTGCGCTAATAGTATGTACGACACTCTTAGGCTGCTTTTACGTGTCCCATGGCATGATACCAACATTGACACGATACCATTCTCGGGAGCACTTAGTCCCTTCACAATCATATAACCAGGTGTAGTTCTCTTACCTTTCAATTCACAAGCTTTGATCCCTTGACTCCTTGAGCACAATCCCCCTCGAGCCCTAGCGCTCACCTAAACACAATCATGGCCAAAGTCATCATCAATCCTCAAGTTCAAAACCTAGTCCCTGGGCCAATCTCGAGCCCCCGGGAAGTCCTAGTTCCACCAAACAAGGTGGTGGAACCAAACCCCAAACCTTAGGTCAAAAACCCTTGAAAATAACCCTAAAATCCCCTTCAGAAGGCAGGGTAGCGCTACAGCGCTCTTGGGAGGGCGCTACAGCACTACAGACAGAAGCCAAATTCCCCTCAGCATTATGGCCTAGCGCTACAGCGCCCAAAGGCTAGCGCTAGTCACAGACAGCCCAGCACCAAAATTTCACTTCTGCGATTTCCTCGAACCAACCTCAACCAAACCTCTTCCAACTCTTACCCAAACTCAAAAACAACCTCATAACCACACTCCACTCATCCCAAGCACCCCAAACATCTAAAACCTAAGCACATGCATCCACAAACTCAGAATTCACCATAGCCACTTCTAAACTCTAAAACTCAGTAAAAACCAGCTGAACATCAAAGTTTAGAGTTTAGACCTTATACCTTTGATAGAATTTCGACCACAAGCTGCTTCTAGACTCCTTTGGCTTGCTCCTCCTCAGCCTCAAGTCTGAATTCCCTAAGGTTCCACCCAATTTCAACTTAAGCACCACAACTCAAAAACCAGAAACTAAAACTGAAGAATTCTAAGTCTTACCTCAAGTGTTGATGAACCCTTGCTAAACCTCTGTCAATTCCTCAGTCTTAGGTTAGGATCCTTAATGCCTAGTTAATCCCAGCTCTCCTCTGAGCTTTACTCCATAAATCCTCAAGAAACAAGTGAAGGAAGCACAAACCGACCTAGAGAATTCTCTCTGTTTTCTCTTCTTTCTTTTCCCTTCCTTTTCCTTCTTTTTCAGACTTCTTTGATATTCTAAAAATTCCACTAACATAAAGCCTTAGGATAATCTAACTTCTGTAAAGCAAATGACCATTATACCCTCCCTATTAATTCTAACCCTTTAGTCCACTTAAGGGCATTTTAGTCATTTCACCCAATTCCCGCTAATTCCTCGAGTGTCTTTATTATTCCCCGCTTAATTCCCGATACCTAATTAATCACCAATGGTATTCCTCAATGTCAAAATAGACTCCAATATATCCGCCAGACTCCCATTTATACCCCTAAGCTCACTCCGAGCCAGGTATAAATCCCCGCCATGACTTTTCCGCTACTTTGCTCACTAGGATCGTCTCGAGTCACAGATCACAGATATATCCACATAATAATATGGTCTCGACAATTATCACATATATCAAAGCAGTTATGCCCATAATGGCCAAAATTACGATTATGCCCTTCTAACCTAATCAGGGCCTATATGCATACTAACACACATAGTCATGCATCTCAAATATTCAAGTAATCATATAACATGCTTTAAATCATAATCATGCATCTTAATCATTAAATTCACACATAATCCCCATTATGCCCTCCAGGCACACTAATCAAGGCCCTTAAGCCTTATTAGCGAATTTGGGTCGTTACACCTACGTGGAAATTGTTCGTGGATGGCTCTTCCAACGAGCACAATGTTGGAGCAGGGTTGATCTTAACCACACCTGAAGGACATAGAATCCCCTGTGCAATCAGATTTGACTTTACAACATCCAATAACGAAGCCGAATATGAAGCGCTGCTCGCAGGATTAAGATTAGCCAAGGGCATGGATATAAAATCGCTTGAGATCTACAGTGACTTCCAGCTGGTGGTTAATCAAATTATTGGAGAGTTCCAAGCCCGAGGTCTCAGGATGGTTGCTTATTTGAACAAAGCAAATGACTTGTTAGCACAATTCGAAAAGTATACCCTCCAGCAAGTTCCTTGCGATCAGAACTCAAATGTCGATGCTTTGGCCAAGTTAGCAAGCGCGAAAGATGCAAACACCTTAAACATAGTACCAGTTGAGCATTTGTCCGCACCAAGCATTCAAGTAGAAGATTCTTCCCAGGTAATCCAAGCGACAGACACATGGATGACACCCTTTGTTAAATACCTAGAGCAAGGAGTGCTACCGGCGGACGAAAACAAAGCAAGAACCTTCCAAAGGCAGTCGACTTGATTCATTATGGTCGATGGAGTTTTGTATAGGAGAGGGTACTTGTAACACCCTGGTTACTCCAAGACCGCTACTGTGATCTTTGAACCGTGCTTAACTCGCTAATCGAGTACTTTGGTTATAAACGTGCATGTAGGTGTCATTAATTTTAGAGTCCCATAATGTTTACTTAGTTAGCTAGTTAGTAGTAGTTTTAGTATTTTAGATTTCATGGATTTTGGTTCAAACCGAAACTTAGTTGGAAACTCCTAGCAAGAGTTATGGATTTTATATGTTTAACCTATAGTTTAAGAATAGGCTATTAGGATTTTTGCCCCTCGAACTATGACCTATACATTATTGTGCCCCCTGAATTTTTTGGGTCGTTAAAAATTGCCCTTGAACTATTCACACTGATGTAAAGTGAGACTTCTGTTAAGTTTTATCCTATGTGGCTAACGGAAGGCTGACGTGGATATTCACTCGCTGATGTGTTATTGCCACATCAGCGCCACATGTGTAATTCAATTTAAAAGAAAAACTATTTTCTTATTATAAATTAATAAATAAAAAATGACTAAACAAAAAATAACATTTCTTATTAATTTTAAATACCTTGCCACATAATTAAAATAAAAATTAAAAATCCATTTCCTTTTAAACTTAAAAAAATTATAAAAATACATTAAAAACAAAACTAAAAAAACCCTAATTATTTTTTCCTCTTCTCCCAATCTTCTTCTTCCTTTTCTCTCGATTTTCTTCTTCTTATTCTCCCAATCTCCTCTCTTCTTCTTCGCAAGTGATGTCGATGGAATGGTCGGCTCTTGGACTATGCTTGCGAACAGAGATTGTGGTCGGATCTGGTGCTTCTACTGTCGGACAGAGGGTCGGATCTGGGCTTGGGGGTCGGAAGAGAGGTAGGTGGAGGGCTTGAGTTCTAGACAAAGATGATGAATGGGCTTCGGGGTGACGAGGTTGAGGGATTTTGGTACGAAAGCACTTGGGACCTGCTGGGTGACGAAGATAGCTTGGAAAATGCAATTTTTAGGAAGGTAGCATGAAGAGGGGCGGGAATATGGCTTTGACAAAGATGGCGATCTGTGTTGTTAAAAGATTTGAGTTTTTGTTTTTCAAATATGGATTTTTGTTCTTCAGATCTGGGTTTTGTTTATTGATTTTTGGATTTGGTTTTTGTATTTTGGTGAGATTTGTAGTTTTTTTTACCATTGTATATCTACCTTTGAGAGATTTTGAATGAAAATCAGTATATTTGAGTTTATTGTGTTCAACATTTTGAATGGATCTGGATTTATGTTCATTTATAATTCATTGGAAGAAAATGATGAATATGTTTTTTTTAATTGGTTGAATGATTTTACGTGTTCTTCATTTTTGTTTTCAAATTTAGTATTTTAAATTATTTAGAATATGAGTTAAGTTTTAATAATAGAAATAGCACGGTTGAATGGTTTTTTCTTTAAAAAAATTGTTTTGTTTTTTTATATTAATTTTTGTATATCAAAATTTTGATTTAATATTAATTTAGTTTATTTTAAGGGATTTTAATTAGTGGGGTTTATTTTAATAATCTAAATGATAATGTTAATTAAATAATATATATTTGGGAGTTATAAGATTTTTTTTAATTTTTAGTTTAAGCATATTTTTTAAAATTATAAATTATTGTTTATTTTAAATTACACATGTGACGCTGATGTGGCAATAACACATCAGTGAGTTAATAGCCATGTCAGCCTTCCGTTAGCCACATGAGATAAAACTTAACATGAGTCTCACTTTACATCACTGTGAATAGTTCGGGGGGAATTTTTAACAGCCCAAAAATTCAGGAGGCACAATAATGTATAGGTCATAGTTCGGGGGGCAAAAATCCTAAATTTTATTATAACATAAGGTTTGATTAATATTGTTGGTCACAAATATGATATTTATTATAACCTAAGGTTTAGATAGAGCCAATAGGAATATGACACTTGTCATAAGCATAATTAATAAGGAATTAGTATTTTAATGATAAAATAAGGAAATATAAGCTTTAGTCTTCACCAGAAACTATTAGGATCGTAGTTTGACTCAGTCAAAGTAGTTATCCAACCTTAATTATGCTGAAAAAGTGCAATTATGTGTTTAAAGTATTCACGTATGTCGATATATCGCAGCATTGGAGCCAATATATCGCCTGACGAAGAATACAAAAAATACGTTGACGTTGCACGATCGTAGGAACGGAGGCTCGGGAATAGGGCAGAGCTGATATATCGCCAAATAGGGGCGATATATCGCCCTTAGTAGATTTTTTTTTTAAAAAAAAATAAGCTTTGACACCTTAGACCTTCCTTGGATAGTTTTGTACGAGTCTTCACTCACTCTTCAGCTGTGATCAGACTCCAAGGTGCTAGTACTACCATAGAGTGATAAACACTTGGGTTGGGAAAAAGCTTTGCTATTCTTAAGCTTTATAAAATACTTGGGAAGTGAGGTTTTGTGTATATCAGTATTGGAGTTAGGCCAATCCTTAAGGTCAACTAAGGTACTCTTATTCTTTAAGTTCAATTCTCTAAAACTCTTTAGTTTTCTTTAGTCCTTTTATTCAGATCCTAACTTTTGATATTGGTTTTTGACTAGGCTCTTGAAACTTAAATATCTTCCTTGGTAAGTTTTGCTTTGAAGGTTTAATTTCCACAATTATTCTTTACCCTTTAGAAATACTCACCATTTTTATTGCTGGTTTTAGGAGTGTTCCAAGTCCCGAATTTGTTCTCAAAAATCCCAGTTTTGGTAAGGAAAATAGGATAGTTTTTATATGCTTGTATGTTATGATTATGCTATAATATGTTATGTTATGTTATGTTATGTTATGTTATGTTATGTTATAGTATATATGTTTTGGGGCTTATAGTTGCTTAAATAGCAAACCCCAACACTTTTATGTTCTTGGGGCTTATAGTTGCTTAGTTAGCAAACCTCATTGTATTTTGAGGCTTATAGTTGCTTAGCTAGCAAACCCCAATATTCACCATGTACATGGGTTATAGTTGAGATATATGTTTTATAGTGTATGTTTTGTTATGATCTTATGCTTACGTTTGATGTTATATATATATTGGTGGATTTTCCTTACTGCGCATTAGGTTCATTCCTTTTTCTTTTTAGTGTGATGGAGGAAAATAGATACAAGGCGGAAGGATTCTTGGAAGCTTGGTGTGTGTGTTGAGGTGAATGGAGTGGATGGGCTGCGTGTCGATTCAAGGACGACGTTATTTCTTCTTTAGTCCCTTTAAATTACATTTTTATGTATTTTCTGCATTTAGCTTTGTAAACAATTTCATTTAAAGTTATGTTTTATTTTAAAACAATGAACTCATTTATGTATTACAAATATTATTTTAAAGTTTTCAATAAAGTCTTGAATTTTTCTCATGTATGTTCTCTTCAAAGTAGTAGTTATGTCTAGTAGGGTTAATGATCTAAGTTTTAGAAATAATTGGGTCATTACAGTTGGTATCAGAGCAACAGTACATTTACATGGAATTCTCCTTGATACACACGCTCAAGATCCGATTCTAACCGCCAATTTATGCATTTGTGTTTTAGTTATTATGTTTCTGTGTTTTAGCTGACATTTTAGTCTTATGCTTTCAGTTAAAAATATGGATGAAGCTTTATCATATAACGATATCTGAGCCATTAAGGCGTTAAAAAGGATTAGAGAACCAAGAAATACAATAGGAATATTGGAGAGAATCATTCGAAGATTTCTTTTATTCCATAATCAAATAGTTCATCTCGAAACAACTAAGCAAATAATGATGAGAGTTATGGAGCAATATATTTTAGTAATTAGGATTTTTAGAGATTTTCCTTTTGTAATTGCTGCTTTGGAAGAAATATGGGAGACAATAGATGTTGAAGATGAAATACCACCAGCAATGAGATATTATTTTCTCATAATTAGGTTTACCTCTAAGATGGAATTCCAATTCACACAATAACAAAAGAATAGAATTTTTACGAATCTTCCAAGATGAATTTTTTAGGCTCACGAAAATGATGATTATGAAGAGATAGATGATGACATGTTAGATGAAGGTTCTGATGTAGAAGATCCTAATTTTTAGAATATATTAGTTTCTTTATTTATTTTATTTATTATTTTGCCTTTATGATTGTACTTAGTGAAAACTGTTTTTCCAAATTAATATCATTGTTATTTTGATGACATGTATGAGTTTGATTTTAATTTTCCAATCATAATAAATAATAAATTTAATAAATAATGACTAAGTTGAGTGAGGGTGGATACAAATCAATGAACCAGGGGTCTATATTGAGAGTTAGGGGGTCATAGTAGTGGGAACGATTTTACTGATCCCAGCCCCCCCTTAGTATGGTTAACTTTGGAACAACGATGAGTTTCAAGCCTGAGAATTAAGTCATATAGGATAATTAGAAACACACTTAGAAAATAATGAAGATGGATTATTTTTCTAAGTTTAGAAACACACCCTAATTATAAAGGAGGCTTATATAATTTTTCATAAGAAGTCATAATTAATAGGTTCGAGTTATGTTTGCTTAGATTAAGTTTTTGTTTTAGAGCCTGTTAAGGTAAGTTCTAACATGTTTCTCTCAACTGTTAGAACTCTGCTGAAGATGTCGCTCAGAAGATCTGCTCGCAACAATGGCAATGCCTCCAACGTCGTTCCTGAGACGAATGAAGCCCCTCCAAGTCGATGAAGGGGAAGGTGTGCAACCAATGCTGCTGTTAATGAAGGTGAGCCGCCGCCGTCGGTCGACAACACTGCAGAAATTGCCAGGCTTCAGCAGCAAGTTGAGGAATTACTACAGCAGCAGTGACAACAGGCTCAACCTCAAACTCATCATCAGCCGCATCCACAACCTTAACATATGGCTCAAGCACCCGTTCAAGTAGGTCCTTATGGGGGATGGACAATGGCAAACTATGCGCCATATCCAACTCAGCACATGGAGCCAATTTATGAAGGGTTTCGAAAGCAACACGCTCTAATCTTTGAAGGGACAACCGACCCCTTCGAGGTGAAAGAATGGCTCAGAAATGTAGAGCCGATCCTTGTACACACAAATCTCGACAACGCGGACCGCATATCCTGCATTTCGTCTTTGCTCAAGAAGGACGCTAGAATATGGTTGGACCTAGTGCAGCAGACTCACAATGTCGCCACCATGACTTGGACCAGATATTTGTGGAGCTGTTCCACAAAAAGTACTACAACTCAGTTGTCATCGCTTCAAGGGTCGAGGAGTTTGCTAGTTTAAAGTAGGGCAACTTGACGGTAGCAGAGTATGCTCGACAGTTCGACCGATTAGCTAAGTTTGCATCAGAAATGGTTCCAATTAATTTTTTGAGGGTGAACAAGTTCGTTAGAGGACTTAGACCAAAGATTGAGCTAGGGGTTAAGCTTGCAAACCCAGGAAATACTACTTATGCTGATGTTATAGAAACGACAATAGAAGTGGAAAGGCTTCAGGTGAATGTTAGTAAAGAGGAGGCAAGTAAGCCTCAGCCTAAATAGTCAAATCCACCCCAGAATGGTTGGAACAACCACAAAAACAACAACCAACAGTCCAACAATAGTAATGGTCAGAAAAGAAGGCATCCGGACAACAAGCAATCTGACAACGATAAAAGGGCACAGACTAACAATGGAGGCAATAGGCTGGGTTATGTAGAATACCCGCAATGTACTAAATGCCAAAAGAAACATCCAGATGAGTGCCGTGCAAACACTAAGTGATGCTACAACTGTGGTCAGGAAGGTCACCGAAAGAAAGAATGTCCCCATCTCAAGTCAGAAGGAAAAATAGACGACAAGATGGTTCCTGCCAGGGTTTGTGCCTTAACCCTAGGAGAAGCTGATGCTAGCAATAAAATGGTTACAGGTCAGGTTTCTATCCTCAATAATGTATATTTTGTATTATTTGATTCGGGAGCCACTCATTCATATATTTCGTTAGGAATGATAGGAAAATTAGACAAATCTTGTGAAAGATTTAGAACTAAGTTTGAAACAGAATTACCTTCAGGTGAAATAGTCCTATCATCACGGGTAGTACGAGGCGTACCAATCAAGATTGAGGATGTAGAATTAGAAGGAGACCTGGTAGAACTGGAGATGAAAGACTTCAACGTGATACTGGGAATGGACTGGCTAGTAAAGCATGGTGCAACCATCAACTGTAAACGTAAGCAAGTAACGTTTGAGACTCTTGACGGCCAGAGACTATGTTTTATAGGAAAGGTTTCAGGTCTACGCACACCGCTTATTTTGTCACTCAAAGCCCAGAAGATGATATAAAAATGATGTCAAGCATTCCTAGCTAGCGTCACAGATGTGGTCAAGGAAACACCACTAAAAGTTGGAGACGTTAATATCGTAAAGGAATTTCCAGAGGTATTTCCTGAAGACTTGCCAGGATTGCTGCCGACTTGGGAAATTGACTTCATAATCGAACTAGTACTGGGCATCGAGCTTGTCTCCAAGGCACCATATCGGATGGCACCTACCGAACTCAAAGAGTTAAAGACACAACTACAAGAACTCTTAGACTTGGGATTCATTAGACCGAGCCATTTGCCATGGGGAGCATCGGTTCTATTTGTGAAGAAGAAGGACAGGAGTATGTGGATGTGCATAGATTACCGCGAGCTGAATAAGGTGACGATTAAGAACAAGTACCCATTACCGCAGATTGATGACTTGTTTGATCAATTCCAAGGAGCGACCGTGTTCTCAAAGATTGATCTACGGTCTGGGTATCATCAGCTCAAGGTACGAGAGGAAGACCTTCCTAAGACAGCTTTTAGGACTCGTTATGGGTATTACGAGTTTCTAGTCATGTCTTTCGGTCTTACAAACGCTCCATCCACGTTTATGGATTTAATGAATAGGGTCTTTAAGGACTACTTAGATAAATTCTTCATGGTATTCATTGACGATATCTTGGTATACTCAAGGGATAAAGTTGAGCATGAGAAACATTTAAGGTTAACCTTGTTGCGACTAAAGGAGCATCAACTTTACGCAAAGTTCAAGAAGTGCGAATTTTGGCTTTCACAGGTAGCATTTCTTGGCCACATAGTATCCAAGGACAGAATTGTTGTAGACCCATCTAAAGTAGAGGCTGTGAAGGATTGGCCAAGACCAAAGAATGCGTTTGAAGTAAGAAGTTTTTGGGACTAGCAGGTTATTATCGGAGGTTTGGACAGGGTTTTTCTAAGATATCCACTCCACTTACCAACTTGACATGGAAGCAGCAAAGGTTCAACTAGACAGATAAGTGTGAAGAGAGTTTCCAGTTGCTTAAGGATAGGTTATGCTCAGCACTAGTACTTTGTGTACCGACACCCGATGACAAGTTTGTAGTCTATTGCCATGCATCGAAGCAAGGATTGGGTTGTGTGATAATGCAGAATGACAAGGTGATAGCCTATGCCTCAAGGAAGTTGAAGGATTACGAGCAACGCTATCCAACACACAATATGGAGTTGGCAGCGGTGGTCTTTGCATTAAAAATCTGGCGCCATTATCTTTATGGAGAATGGTGTGAGATTTATACAGACCATAAAAGCCTAAAGTACTTCTTCATGCAAAAGGAGCTTAACATGAGGCAGCGCATGTGGTTATAACTAGTAAAAAATTATTACTGCAAAATTTATTCCACCCAGGAAAGGCAAACATAGTTGCTGATGCGCTAAGTAGGAAGAATTATGGAAGTCTGGCAACATTAGCCGGAATAGAGAAGCCACTACAGCGGGAGCTGATCAATGTTGGAATAGAAGTATTCATTGGTAAACTGGCTAACTTGTCCATTCAGTCAAGTCTGTTAGAAGATATACAGATTGGACAAGTGCATGATGACACGTTAGTAACACATATGGATGCAGTTAGAGAATGGAAGGCCACAGATTTCTCAATATCAAATCAGGGATTATTAAGATATAAGGATCGGGTATGTGTGCCAAATGATCAAGGGATTAAGGTGAAGATTTCAGAAGAAGCGCACAATACCCCATACTCAGTTCACCCAAGGTCGACCAAGATGAATTACGACATCAAGGAAATGTATTGGTGGCCATGAATGAAGAAAGATATAGCGGAGTACGTGTTTAAATGTCTAGTATGCCAGCAAGTGAAAGTAGAACTTCAGCGGCCTACAGGTTTATTGTAACCACTTAGCATTCCAGAATGGAAATGGGACGACATAGCCATGGGTTTTGTGACGGGTTTGCCTCGGATGAATAAGCAACACGACTCGACTTGGGTAGTAATAGATAGATTAACCAAGTTAGCTCATTTTCTACCTGTCAAGACTTCATATACAGCAGATCAATACGCAGACATTTATGTCCAAGAGATTGTACGACTTCATGGAATCCCTAAAATAATAGTATCTGATAGAGGATCGGTGTTTACATTGAGATTTTGGGGAAGTTTACAGCAAGCCATGGGTACCAAGTTAAGTCTTAGTACAACATTTCATCCACAGACCGATGGTCAGTCCGAGCGTACCATACATATTTTAGAAGATATGTTGCGCGCTTGTGTACTTGATTTCAGAGGATCCTGGAGTAAGTATTTTCCATTGATAGAATTCTCCTACAATAATAGCTACCAGTCAACGATCGGGATGACACCCTATGAATTACTTTATGGAAGGAGGTGTCGATCGCCGTTACATTGGGATGAGGTAGGAGAAAGGCAACTACTTGGACCCAAAGCTGTTAGAGAATCTCAGGAAGCAGTAGTACTGATTAGAAAACGTATGCTCACTGCTCAAAGCTGTCAGAAAAGTTATGCAAATGCCAAGTGGCGTGATGTGGAATTCAAAGTCGGAGATCAAGTCTTCTTAAGGATATCTCCTATGAAAGGTGTAAAGCGGTTCGGGAAGAAAGGCAAGCTTAGTCCCAGGTTTATAGGTCCTTTTGAGATATTGGACAAAGTGGGAGTAGTTGCATATAGATTAGCCCTACCACCAGCTCTAGCAGATAGTCACAATGTGTTCCACATCTCGATGCTGCGTAGATATGTGTCAGACCCATCTCCCGTCCTCAATTATGATACGATAGAACTTCATAAAGACTTGAGATAGGAGGAACAGCCGGTTAGCATCCTAGATAGAGGGATGAAGGAATTATGATCTAAGAGTATTCCGATAGTAAAAGTCCTATGGAGAAATAGTTCTGAACGGGAGGCAACGTGGGAGTTGGAGGAAGACATGCAAGCTCGATATCCGGAATTGTTTGGTAAGCGAATTTCGGGGACGAAATACTTTGTAGTAGGGGAGAATTGTAGAGTCCCAGAATGTTTACTTAGTTAGCTAGTTAGTAGTAGGTGTAGTATTTTAGATTTCGTGGATTTTGGTTCAAACTGGGACTTAGTTGGAAACTCCTAGAAATAGTTATGGATTTTATAAGTTTACCTATAGTTTAAGAATATTAATTATAACATAAGGTTTGATTAATATTGTTGGTCACAAATATGATATTTATTATAACCTAAGGTTTAGATAGAGCCAATAGGAATATGACACTTGCCATAAGCATGATTATTAAGGAGTTAGTATTTTAATGATAAAATAAGGAAATATAAGCTTTAGTCTTCACCAAAAATTGTTAGGGTCGTAGTTTGATTCAGTCAAAGTAGTTATACAACCTTAATTATGCTGAAAAAGTGCAATTACGTGTTTCAAGTATTCACGTATGCCGATATATCACAGCATTGGAGCCAATATATTGCCTGACGAAGAATACGGAAAACACGCTGACGTTGCACGATCGTACGAACGGAGGCTCGACAATAGGGCAGAGTCGATATATTGCCACATAGGGGAGATATATCGCCCTTAGTAGATATTTTTTTATTATTTTTGTTTTTAATTTTTTAAAATAAGCTTTGACTCCTTAAACCTGCCTTGGATAGTTTTGACCTAGTCTTCAGCCTCTGATTGAGGAATATTCAATTATTTTCAATTTTATTCATTATATTTATTCAAATCCAAAAAGAAGATATTTATTGTATATTATGATTATGCTATAATATGTTATGTTATGTTATGCTATGTTATGATATGTTATAGTATATATGTTTTGGGGCTTATAGTTGCTTAAATAGCAAACCCCAACACTTTTATGTTCTTAGGGCTTATAGTTGCTTAGTTAGTAAACCTCATTGTATTTTGAGGCTTATAGTTGCTTAGCTAGCAAACCCCAATATTCACCATGTACATGGGTTATAGTTGAGATATCTGTTTTATAGTGTATGTTTTGTTGTGATCTTATGTTTACCTTTAATGTTATATATATGTTGGTAGATTCTCCTTGCTGGGCATTAGGCTCATTCCTTTTTCTTTTTAGTGTGATGCTGTAAAATAGATACAAAGGTGAAATGATTCTTGGAAGCTTGGTGTGTGTGTTGAGGTGAATGGAGTGGATGGCTGCGTGTTGATTCGAGGACGGCGTTATTTTTTCTTTAGTCTCTTTAAATTACGTTTTTATGTATTTTCCTCATTTAGCTTTGTAAACAATTTCATTTAAAGTTATGTTTTATTTTAAAACAATGAGCTCATTTATGTATTTATGTATTACAAATATTATTTTAATGTTTTCAATAATGTCTTGAATTTTTCTCATGTATGTTCACTTCAAAGTAGTAGTTATGTCTAGTAGGGTTAATGATCTAAGTTTTAGAAATAGTTGGGTCATTGCATTAATAGGTTAAGGTGTAAAACCAATCAAAAAGGAAAGGATATATTTTTTTGAAACATAAAACTGTTCATAGGCCCGTAAAAACGTTATTTACAATACAAAATGGTCATTAGAGTTTAAAATTACAACCCCCCGACCTAAGCGGCAAAAATAGGGTTAACCCTAGTTCCTCTGAGAAACTCCTTGGCCGTGGTGGTCAAGCGGCCGCATATGTACACATCTCCACCTAAGCTCCTCACTCAAGGCTTGGTGAGCTTTTCTTTCCTTTTACTTACACCACATAGCACCCATGAGCCAAAGCCTAACAATAAAACTCAATACTGCATGTAAATAATATCAAACAATGATCATGATAATCATCCAGGACTTATAGTCCTAAACTGATGAGTGACAAATGTATAAGTCACTAACATGGGATTCCGCACCCTTTACAAATAAGTGATCAAGTCACTAGCTTAAACAGGATAAGTGACTGATGAGCGAGTCACCAATATAAACCAAGGGAGTGACCAAGAGTCACTACTGTGGGCTTTGTACCCTTAGCCATGTGACGATAGGGTCACCTAGGCCTTCTGACCCTAGCTTTGAGTAACTAGTCATAGAACTAGGCAAGCGCTTTCAGGTTTCATCGAACTTGTGGTCGGTCTGGTATTAATGCTCATGATGAGTCATTCAATGCAGATGTTGATTAGATCTACTCTTTCATCAGCTCTGCGTTCATGACTCTTATGCCACTCCTGACTCTTAGGCCAGTAACATATGACCAGTGCTCAAAATTACTGTCGAACTTGACAAGTATGTCACAGCTTCACAAATAGTTCTGATACCACTACCGATTCTGACTAGTAAGTCAGTGTCATTCACAAGTAAGCAAGATTTGCTAAGCATTTGATATGCAATCCATGTCCACATTTAAACACTCAACATGCCTCAATAATAACCATGCATGTCACATATGGGGTGCAGTTTCCTTACCTCTGGTTCAAGCGAGAAATAGTAAAAGAACGACCCTTGAGAACGATTGACCTTTTGATTCCATAGCAGTTACCTAGTCATAACCAATTATAACCTCCATCAATGAAAATCAACAACGAAAGGGTCTTGACCTAGACCTCACTCCCGAGACCTCGAATTGTACCCAAACAGTGAGTAGATTCGATCCCGAGTCTTCAGGATTGAAACCCCAAGCCAAAAACCCTTAAAAATGCCCAAAACCAAAATTTGAAGGAGCAGGGTAGTGCTACCCCACTAGCGCCCAAGACAGATCCAAAGCCTCACAGAGTAGCGCTGTAGCGCCCCCTTGTTGGCGCTATAACGCTACACCCAGCTAGAAATGGCCCTAAAACATTCCCCTTCAACTCCTCCATTTCCAACTTGAACCAAAAGCTCCCAAAGCCCATTTTAAGTCCCAAATGAACCCAAAAACCATCTACACATGTCCTAAGCATCACAACCCAAGTAACCCTAGCCAAAAACTCCCATCAATTCCCCTCAACCAATCTAACAAACCAAGCTGAAAAGTAGAACAAAAATAGAGCAAACCTAGAGTTTTAATGGCTAGAAACTTACCTTAAGCTCAAATTAGGACCCTCTTCAATGGTGGAACACAATACTAAGCCCTCAATATTCACTTCCCTAGCTTGAATCCTCAAGAACAGCTCAAAAATTCAAAAGAAAAAGGGAGAGAAAAGTGGTACGGGGGAGATAAGTCTATGCTCTATTTTTCCAACCTTCTACAGCCTTCAATGGCTTAAATATAACATATGGTGTAAAGACCCTTTTTCCCCTAGGTCATTTAAAGGTTTCTAAAGACTCCCAAGGGTAAAACCGTCCTTTTCCATCTATTTCGTTAATCATAATTAACACCCTCCAATTCTCATTATTCTCGATATTCTCAAATACCAATAATTCATATCCCGTTACCCTTTAATTCCCAGCAACACTCTAATCACAAAATTACCCCAAGACTTACCCCGAGCCCCGAACATAATCCTGTTATGACTAAACTGCTAATCTGCACTCAAAGATCGTCTCATGTTGAATGGCTCAAACAAATCCTCATTATAATGTGACCTCAACAATAGATCACCGACATGCATACAAATATACAATTATGCCCTCAACAGGCCAAATTACCAAAATACCCCTGTGATGAAATGTGGACCCACATGCATGTATTTAACATCATATTATAATATAATTCACATAAACATGCATATAATATTTTAATGGAATAATAAAACTATTATGGCCCTCCCGGCCTACTAATCCAACCATTAAACCACATTAGGGATTTTGGGGCATTACAGTACTTGATGCCACTTTTAAGGTGTGTTTCAAAGGAAAAGGCTAAGGAACTAATCCGAGAAGTCCATGAAGGTTTCTGCGGAGATCATGCTGAGGGCAGAGTTTATCAAAAAAGATCCTAAGGCAAGGATAGTTTTGGCCTACAATGAATGAGGACTCTGTGGATTTTGTTCGGAAATGTGACAAGTGCCAAAGGTTCTCCAAGATACCACGAGCAGCCTCTAATAAGCTCAAAAAGATGAAAAGCTCATGGCCATTCGTAGTATGGGGGATAGATTTGATCGGGTCTTTACCCATAGGAAAAGGAAATGTCAAGTATGTAGTAGTTGTTGTTGACTACTTTACAAAATGGGCCGAAGCTGAGCCACTTGCAACAATAATGACCAAGAAGGTGCAGGATTTTGTGGTCAAAAACATCGTTGTCGATATGGGTTGCCAAGAAAGATTGTCTCAGATAATGGCACACAATTTGACAGTGATCTGTTCACGGATTTTTGCGAAAGGCACGAGATTATCAAGAGTTTTTAATCGGTAGCTCATCCGCAAGAAAACAGACAGGTTGAAGCTGTCAACAAAACCCTAAAGGACACCGTGAAGAAAAGGCTTGAAGAAGCAAAGGGGGTATAGCCAGAACAGCTACCAGAAGTCCTTTGGTCATATAGAATGTCCCATCGAACAACAACGGGCCATACTCCATTTTCTTTGGCCTATGGACATGAATCCATGTTGCCTGTTGAATTAGAACCATCATCACATAGAAGGTTGGCATACGATTAGAGTGCTAATAGTCAGTTATTGATGGAATCTTTGGATTTGGTCGATGAAAGACGTGAGCAAGCTCAACTTCGAGTGGCAGCGTACCAGCAAAAGGTCGCTTGGTATTTCAACTCTAAAGTGCATGAAAGAAAATTTAATGAGGGAGATTTGGTACTTAGAAGAGTTTTTCTTAACACCCGTGATCAAGCTGCCGGAGTGCTTGGACCTAACTGGGAGGGTCCATATCAAATTGAAGAAGTCCTCCAACCAGGCACCTATAAACTTGCTTGCTTAAACGGAGATATCGTTCCTCGCTATTAGAATGGAGAACACATGCGCAAGTATTATCAATAAAGCAGTTCTTTTTAAAGAATTGGCTTGTATTAATTTCATTTTTTACAAGTTTATGAACAAGGGTTAGTCAGTCATATGACTAGTTTTTTATAAGTGTAAGATCAAATTTTTATCACTCATACAGACAAGATTGTCCATTTATTACGAGAAATAAAAGGAACTATGTGCAGCCAGTTATTCTTGCCAATTATTGTATTTATTACAAGTATTTGCTCATTACGTGTATTGTTTTGCTATATAATCATTTTTTATAAGTATTTATTACGAGCAGTAATGTTCGAACAGGCCTTGGTCATGGCAAGTGATCGAGGACCTTAAGCTCCTCAATCACTTAGGGGGCATATAAGGTACTAAGCAAGCAAATCATATCAACAGGCATATGTAAACACAAGAGCAAAATAAGGGAAAGCATACTACGATACTTAGAGTATTTTTCAAAATTTTGTTTAAAGTTTGTCAAATCAAAACAAAGTGTTATGCAAAGTTCAATCATGCGAACAAATGTTATAATAAATTGCAAATATTATAAAGTCAAAATAGAAATGTGTTACACCGCGAGCATTTGCTGCTTGGATGTAACTATTAATTAAAAGGAAGCTACCCTACGCAGCGAAAATTGTCTTGACATTACGAACCGGGGTTTGTATGTCCTAGTTATAAATTAAAATAAATAAATAAAGTTATTGTGTGGTAGGAGCAGCTGGCACTACACCAAATACCCCTTTTCATAACACAAGAATATAATACTATCGAAAAAGTATTATGATATACTTATATATATGTGGTAAAAGAAAAAAATGGCGGTAATTTATTTTGGGAGCCCGCCTATAACTTTTTACAAGTTATATTTTTTTCCTACCTAATTCCTTTTTTCCTAGCCCGCCTATAACTCCCCCATTTTCTTCTTCGGCTACGGTGTCTCTGAAGTCAATCCCAGTCGTTCGGCTTCAAATCTCCTCTCTCTCTGTCGTCTTTCTCTATCTCTCATTCTCTCTGTTTCCAATTAGTCCTCCTCTGACCCATCTGCGCCTCTCCCAGCTTCGAAATCTTCCATTGACGCAATACCCACCATTAGAATCGACCAATCCCTTCTGAACGATGACCCTTTTATGCTCTGCGTCGTCTGCAAGGACCAGTTCGAGCTTGGCATTGAGGCCAAGCAGCTTCCCTGTAAGCATCTCTACCATCCCGACTGCATTTTTCCCTGGCTCGCTCACCATAACTCCTGCCCCGTTTGTCGGTTCCGGTTACCCATAGAGTAAGCCAACCGGGACTCTTTTGGGTCCCCTGAAGGGGTTTTGAGGTTAGGGGACTTGATGACGGGGGAAGAGGACTGGTTTGATTACGCTAGTACTTTGAGATATATTGCTAGGAGGCATGATCTTCTGTTTTCCACAGGGAATGGTGGTAGCGGCGGTGTTCAGGGCTCATTCTCTCCCAACCAGATTGCGGAGGTGGAGACAGAGACTGAGATGGAAGCGGTCTCCAGTTCTCCAGTTGCGGGTACAACTCGTATAAATGGTGAAGATGGAGAGTTGAGTTTAAGTCGCGGGGTCATTGAGGAGGGCGATGTTGCCATTTCTGAAACTTTGAGGTCTGTACTATTTCTTTAGCTACTTGAAATTGGGTTTTGGAATCTTGATTGGTGTCTCAGTTAGCATTATTGAAGAAAAGGGTAAATTAGATCATGGAAAAGTCTTCAAGAAGAACATTTATAAGACTCAATAAATGGAAGTTTACTTAGTTTTGTAGGAATTTAGGGTCTATTGCTGCTAGTGTTCCATTAAAATAAACCAGTGTTTTCTTTTCGGTTATTTATGTAATTATTCACACATAAAACTATATATTGATAAACACAAACCCAACCCTATAAATATAACATACAATATTAAATTTAGAAGTTACAAATAGTTTCTCACTAGAAATCGCATAGATTATTTTCCATATAATTAAAATAAAGCAACTGAAGGAATCGCATATAAGGGACTCTCCCATTCAATTATTGTCTTAAAAAATATCCATGCATTTTTCATTAATATAAAGTGTTGTTACATGAGTACCTAAAATGTAAATAGCAATTGGTATAAAATATATGCACCATTTATTATGGCGCATTATGTTGTGGTTGGAGATGATATCTTGCTCCATAACATTATTAATTCTTAATACTATATATTTATTAGACAATGCTGTGCTTAGCAAACACCAAAGGATCAAGAAACGGCTTTGAGAAACTCCTCATCGGCTTCAAGCTTACTCATCTGTTCCCTCGTCAATGCAATATATACTTCAATTCCATCACCAGATTTAGTGTCCATGAAAGCGACGACATTAGGATAACACAGAGTGGCTGAGCTAACCCATACTGGATTGCCCCACCCAAAGTCAGCTTCATAAATAGGGTACCTACACAAACTAGTAAAGCTTAGCGATATGTACTGTCCTCCTCTCATCATTACTCCTCCACCATAGCTCAGGAGCAAATCCATGTATTTATCTTCTCCTTGCTTCACCTTTTCCAAATACTCCATGTCCAACTTTCCTATACCTTCTCTTATTCGCTTCACCAACTCATAACCGTACTCTTTCCCGGTACTCAAGATTGCGATGCTGCAACGACTAATATTTCCGAAAGTATATTCTGTCAGCTGTGGCTCAAACCTGGTACGAATATTCACAGCATGAATCATTGCGTAACCCTTCTCAGTTTCCTCCAATAACTCGTCCTTGATTGCAGCCACGTAACGATTCCATATGAAAGCCGATAAGGACTCGATTCGCGAGGGACGTTTCGGGGAGCAGTCATCGGGTGTTCTTTCTCCATTGCATTGGTGTTTCAGTCTGATATCCTCGATTACAGAGGCCTTGATCACAAACCTCTTTGAAGCGATCTCCTTTGTGACCGCGGCAGTCATGTCGAACCCGATATCATCCTTGGGTGGAAAGAGAGTCGCCGCAATGAACTCCGGACAAGGCACTTGATCAGCTTCGCCCCGAGCGAAGGTGACCCAAGTTTTGGCGAATAGGATGCAGGACAATGCGTCGGCGATCTTATGCGAAATGCATAGGCTGACGGCGATTCCACCGCATTCGAAGATGTTGAGTTGGACGCCTAAGATAAATTCCGTGATGGGAAACAGTTCGAAAGGAAGAAAGTTACATATTTCGTTAAGGTTTGGATTATCGAGCGCGTCGGAAAGACTGCACGGGGAAATAACTCGGGCTACTGAGTAGGAAACTCCTTCGTCATTACAGTCGACGAATCGGTCGTTGATGACTCGGCCAGCTAGAGGGTAGTAAAGGGTTAAGACCTCCGATAAAGAGGTCTTGATCTTGTTGGATATTTCAGTAATATCATGGTCGTCTTTTAAAGGGTAGTAGAAGACTAAAGGACTGTAGGTTTTGGGACTTGATTGGTCGAGAAAGGATAGCTGGTAATGACGAAGATGGTGTGGGGTTGGAGAAGAAGGCTTTACAGTCTCATTAGAGATTAATTCAACTTCGAACTTCATTTTTCACGTTGGTTTATTTCTTTTGGAGAGTACTTCATTGGTTAACTTAATTTATATATATATATATATATATATATAGCACCAACAAGGTACATACAAATTGGATTTTTTAATCAGAAAAGACCTAGCTTTTATCTTCAATATACAGTTTCTGTAAATTATTGTGTAATGTGACAAATTTTTTTGTAAGATAACGACGGATTTTATTTGCTGTTGGCATCTTTCTGCGGCATTATAGATTTGCAAATATGATAACTTTTTTTTATTTTTTTTATTTTGGAATTGATGTATAGTACATCTATTTACAAGAAATGTAAGATGTAAAGCTTCGCCCCTTAGTCCACCAGCGTGATTTATATACATTTACAAGAAAAGCAAGATTAATTATGTATTAACTAACAAGCTTTATGAATATAGGAAAATGATTATATACGTAATTAGCAACGTTATCCTTTTTGTCTTTCTTCTCGAGAGGCATGATCCTTTTGTTCAGTATATTTTAATTTATTATATACAACTAGGGTGATCTTAAAACGAGGCTACATTAGAAAAACCACACGATTCACCTCATAAACAACTAGCAGTATTCATCAAACCGCCCACACTACACCACACCGCACCGCAATTTGTGGTTTGAAACCATTCTCAGTGTGGTTGTTGATTGCACTTTTGCCCTAGTTCAAACCCTAAAAAAAACAAGGCCTATACCGAGAACAAATGTCGTCGCGGCATAAGCTTGAATGTTCTCGGTATAGCCTCTACTGAGAACATGTTCTCAGCAGTAAGTCCTCGGTACAGCCGCGTCGGTAGAGGCAAACTTCTACCGATGGCATTCAATATGTTCTCGGTATAAGTTTTACCGAGGACATGTCGTCGGCAGAGAGTGGACAATGTCCTCGGCACACCCAGCCCAAAATTTTCATATTGATGGGCTATACCGAGGACAATGTCTTCGGTATAGAATTAACCAATAATTTTTTTTATATTTGTAATGTTTATTCACTTATTTATCTATTTATTTAATATGAATTAAATATAAAACAATAGAATAAAATTAAAACACTTATATTAAACATATAAATAAAAACATAAGAGTATATTTGCTGAATCAAAATAAAGAGTTGTCCTAAACATGAAAATGTAATAGTCCATAGTAATAAAATTCACACATAAGTCCTACTGACTCGGTGCTCCAACAACGGGATCATCAGGTGGTGGTGGGGCACAATGAGATTCCAAGGTGATACAATGAGTCCGGATGTACTCCTCTAATTGTCGAACACGCTCTCTCGTCTCAGACATCTCTCCATCTCTAGTTTGTGGAGGATCAATAGTAAATGGAGTTCGGTCTCTTATCCTTTCTGGTGCCCACGTTGTTTTCCGAAGATAGTTTGTGCCAAAGATAAGTCGTCATCTTTAGGCGCACTTGAAACTGGTGTGCAACTCTCAGTATCAGTTGTCTGTGTCTGCTATGTATCGTGATATGCACGCAATTCCTCCTATGATACAATACATAATGTAATTATGTATTGTAAACAAACAATTAAATTTTTGAAAAATGTTTAAAAAAACTTAACATACCCAAGTTTTTTTGGCTGTCTCTGTCACCCACTTTGTGCCTGATTTATGATGAGTATCCATCCAGCGATCCGGGATAGGCTCAAGTTGCCCAGTCTCTAAATTGTGTTGTCACGTACGTATATTTTTATAAAATTAATAATTAAACGTAAATAAGAAAAACAAACTTAAAACTAATTAGTTAACTAACTTTTTTATAGCGCAGCGCTGGGATTGACTGAGAACCTCCATAGCTAAGCTATTTCAGTTTCTTCATATTTTCCTTGTTGACCCAAGAACGTTTCTGCAAAAAGTTATCGTTAGTAATATATTTAATTAAGATAGTTAAGTTTAGTAAGAAATTAATACTATAATTTCTGGGCGTCGAAAAAATTCAATGGCTTTTTGCCACTGCGTATCTGTGTAACCACCATAACAGTTTTGTGGTCCATTATCTGTGTAACCACCATAAATGTTCTTTGTGGTGTCCACGTTTGTTTGGAGGCGCTATTGTATACAAATTTAATATTTTAAAATTAATATGGATTAATTGTTAAAATTTAAAGAGTATATCAATGGGTAAAGTATTACCTCGTTCACAATCAGCTAGGATATCTTACGGTCCACGTAAAGGATCGCATCCTCCACCATCACCCCTGTGAGATCGAGTAATAACATCAGTCATATCTGTCAAATTAATCGATATTAAAATTACATTTATGCTAAACATAATAACTATAATAATCAATTATTGTTAAAAATAATTACTTCAGCATAATATAAAATTACCACTTAATAATCACTATAATAATCTTCACTATCATCATCAGTTTCTATGTGTTCATCTTCATCTTCATCATCTTCATATTAAATTTCCTCCTCCTCCTCCTCCTCCACTTCCTCTTCCTCCTCCTCCTCCTCTTCCTCTTCCTCTTCCTCCTCCCTCTCTTCCTCAATTGCAACATTATCTATCTCAACAAATTGTAATGGAGCCCCCGTACGTTCAAAGCTGATTTGTGGCAACGGTCCAAGATCAATGAATAATTCGAAATTAGAGGAACTTATGTCGTGCATAACATCTACTTCTACATCCTCTGCTTGTTCTTCAACTAGTGGGATGTCCCACACATTTCTGTGATGCACTTCTTGGACGAATTTCCAATGAGATTTCCCACACATTTGGTGGGAGGCATACTCAGTGACTGACAAATTTCCCTGAAGTAGCCTAATGAATTCCTCAGCTTTTGTTGCCCTGATGGCATCATTATAATATTTCTCGTTGAATAGAGTCTGAAACTCTTCCCAACTTAGGGCATTAACATTCTTGGCCTGGGTAATAACCTCCCACCAAATTCGGGCATCCTCCCGAAACATATAAGTGGCACAGGCCACCCTCTCATTACCAGTTACCCTCATGAAATCAAGGATAGTAGTAATCATACTCATCCACTACTCTGCCTTGGCCAGATCTGCACCGCCCTAAAAAACTGGAGGTTGTTGCTTCCTGAACCTTTCATAAAGAGGCTCCCATTTATTTCCAACCTCAGGCAGATGCTCTGCTGCTGGCACCGACACAGGAGGTGCCTCTGATACACTGGCCACTGCAGGCGCTTGTTGTTGTCTCAGGAGACGAAGCTCTTCTCCCTGTCTCAACATTGTTGCCTGCAGATCGGTAACTATCTGCTGCCAGTTTACAGGAGCTGGCTGTGGAATCTGTGATTGGTCATTCTCTTAACCCTGACTATTATTATTCTGGCATTGATCACTCTGGCCAGCTGAAGTATCTGTTTGCTGTGGATTCATTCTTATTACTGATACCTTGCTGAAACAATGATCAATACGACCAGTCAGGTAGTAATAAATAAACCTCTTACCACCTTACGGTCCAAGAACAAGCAGACAATTATCATATTCCACAGTCATACAATTATACAAGCAGATACATGTTTATAACATTTAGCACTTAGCATGTATCACATAATAGTTCACAATCAACAATACTAATAAGTATGTTCCAGCAATCTTAGTACTATTTAGCACACATTTGCTGAGGATATAATATTTTAGGGCACAGGTTTAACATGGTGTCTCATGCATACAGGTAAATCATATATATACTATATTTAAGCAGTTATGCATATAACTACATAAATAGTTACCAAACCATGAGTCGAGCTTGACTTCAGTGATGTGTGTACATGCCCAGCCAGTCTACAGGAATCCTAAACCTTGGCACGCTCTGATACCAGTTGTAACGCCCTGGTTACCCCAGAACAGTTACGGTGAATCGGAAATTTGACTCGCTACCCGAGTCATTTGGTTAAAAACGTGCTTCTAAGTGTTATTAACAGGCTAAGGTCGAAAACCAATCAAAAGGAAATGATATATTTTATTTAATACATAAAACTATTCATGGGCCCATCAAAAACTTTTACAAGTTATTTACAACTCAAAATGGTTATTGTTATCCCAAAAATCAAGAAGTGAATGATTTGGCAGGCATTAATTACACGTGGCTGACATCTGGCATTATCTGTGCTCGACTATCGACCAGGTAGATATTCAGTATCATGTGATCGGTTCCTTTATACGACTAGCCTAGTCATATGCACAAAATACGCGGAGGGAATCTTAGGCAGTTATGATGGAATCCGAAATTATCTCCCATGATTTCCTGAGTATCCGATTATTTAGGAAATCATATCTGTAACAAATCAATGTAAATCTTCCCTGAGCTTATAAATAGAAGAGAGGGCTCAGGGAAGAGGATCCTTTTTTCTTTTTCTAATTTCTAGATCACTTGAGATTAGAGTTATCAAATTAGTCATATTGTATTGTTCTTCAGAGGTTGGTGAAACTCATTGAACCCTAGTTCTTTGATCACTCCTTTGGATCTCACATCAATAACAATCTAAGTGGACGTAGGTTATTACCAGATCCTGGGGCCGAACCACTATAAAATATCGTGTTCTTATTATTTTCGTCATCACGTTCTTTTCAACGCATTCATCCATGTCAAGCGTATTTTGACTCCGTGTCAGTTTCCAAAAATCAGGGTCAACATTCTGGTGCTTTCATTGAGAGCTTGATATATCACCGTTGAGAAAACCAATGGGGAAAACTACCAGGAAAACTGGACAGGCGGCTGGCGCTGCACCATCTAACCCGCCTCCTCCTCCCCCTCCCAACGTGGCTGAGGATGAGCCACATTTGGAATTTGAGGACGAAGAAATGGACAACGAAACACTAAAAAGTACTTTGGGGGCGTTGCACTGTTGCGATAATTTTTCTATGCAAGTGCACACAGTCGCAATTCGTAATAAAATGGTAAAAACCAAGTATCGTCCTCAAGGACTGATTTATCAATTATTAATCAATCAATCTTTTTAATTCTATTTGATTAAACAATTTCAGAGATTTCAAACAAAGAAAAATATTAACGAAGTACAATGAGAATTTAAACAAAATGACAGAGAAAATGAAATTAGGACAATTATGATCCTCTATTTTCCCCCCTTTTATTTCCTAATGCAAGAATTTATATCCTCTTCTCCCTATTCAAGAATAAGTTGCAAAAACAATTCATAATCTGGTTAAGATTTATAAAATTCAATCTAAATGACAACTTCCTATATTTCTATGGTAAGTTGAATCATGTAGAAGGCATTAACCACGCAACTCAGAAAAATAGGCAAACAATCTAGATACTTTCGTTCAAAATTGAATTTGCATCCAAACAATCAAAGCATATCAAATTTCACTTTTCAGATTTCAATTTGATTCATGAAATAAAAATTAGAGGTGATCAATCAATAATTGCACAAATGACACAGATTGTAAGGAATTGAAAGAGATGAAGAAGAACAATAATTCTGCATTAATCAATAAAAGGGTTTCCAAAAGATTCACATAATAGCCCTAAAGAAGAAATTAGCCCACAATATTCATTCTAGCAATAAGATAATTCAATTACAAACATAAAAATTTAAAGAAAAAGATGAAAAAAAAACACAGGAATGAATCCTCCAAGATGGTATTCTTACACCCAGCCGTCGTACCCTCTTCAGCCGTCCTTCAGTCGCACATATGTTTCTCCAAAAATCCCTACCAAATCCCCCACGTGAAAAGACTCGATTTCCCATCAAAAAGTGATCAGATATGTCAAAAATCGCGACACCAGCACGGTAGCGCTGTCATTGTAGCGCTGTAGCGCTAAAGTCAGAAACAAAATGGGGGAAAATCTGGGCACCAGCGCTGTAGCGCTAAAGTCAGGAACGAACTTCCTGAATACTGCGTCCAAGCGCTGTAGCGCTGATGTTGTAGCACTGTAGCGCTAAAGTCAGAGCCGAGCTTCTTCAGAAATTCTTCCTAGCGCTACGGCGCTCCCTTAGTGGCGTTGTACAGAACCCAAAAAATTCACAAATTCGTCCCGATTTTGTTCCACTTTCGCTTCTTTTCATTATTTGTATCACTTTAGCATTAATCACCCTGAAACATGAACAAACAAGCATAATTATGAAATAAAATAATCCTAACTAATGAAAAATAGCCTAAAAACTTAGACCATAAACGAGCCTAAAACTCGTTTATCAAACTCCCCCAAACTAAATCTTTACTCGCCCTCGAGTAAATACCAAGTTAAACTAACAAAAAGAAACAAACACAAAACGAACAAGCTAAACCATCATTACCATCTACACTGCTTTGCCAAAACTCATGAAATCTCAATTGCAATAATAATAACCAGAATTTCAGCCCAATTGCCTTTAAGTCCAGTTTGTAAAGTTCAATTAGGGAAATCAATAATATATCATGAAAATGACTACAACACTTTGACTCTGTCATATATGCTCAACTCATTCCAGACAATTCCACAAACCAATTTTTCAATATGCTTGCATTACTTAACCTTCTCCACTAATGTCAATAACACGTGTTTTGAAATCAAAAGGACTTTCACGGGTTATAGCGTTAGGCTTAGGCAAGGGTAGATGAAATTGTCATTTAGGCTCAATCATTACCATAAGCATATAAACTTTACACCCAAGCTTGATATTCACCACACAATTTAACACAACCCAAAGATCCTCTTTATTTCCAAAGATTGAGAAATTTAAACACTAGAGAGTTTTTTTTTTTTTTTTTATATATATATTTACTACCTTTCCCCCAAACTTATGCATTTTAATGGGGACATCAAAAGAAAAGTAGTTTCTCTCTTTTTTTTATTTTATTTTTTATTTTTTATTTTATTTCTCAATCTTTTCTTGAATTTTTTTTTTCTATTGCCAACACCAATACACAAGAGTAACACCCATTATAAATCAATCCCCTATTAGATTTTATAAGCTCATGGAACAAATCTAGGAATGGAAAAATAATAAGGTATTCGGTTAAGCTCAAAAACAAGTGTTTAACAATAAAAGGTAGACTTTTAGGCTCAAAGAGGGTATCTAGGGAAAATCAAATCAAGGTTGGCTTGAAAAGCACAATCGATCCAATAAAATTTCCTAAATCACTTTTCAAAACACATGTCATCAAGGATTTCGCCTCAAAGGCCAAATAATGCAAGTTCTATCAAATTCAAATTGTCATACCACCAACCCTAGTCAACATATATAATAAAATCCAAAATGTTGCATTTTCAAAACATATTAAAAATTTCCCACAAAACCTTTAAATTAAACTCTAAAACAATTGAACCAAGCACACAGTTGAATTCAAATTCCTTTTCACGAGCAAAGACAAAGCAACAACAGACACGAATGATGGCTTAACAATTACACTAAACAACCACAGAAAATAACACAAGAGACTAAAATCTAAACTAAACAATGCACAAAAATAAAAATAAAACAAAACAAAATAAGCTCCCCCACCCCCCCCCCCCCCAAACTTAAGATGCACATTGTCCCCAATGTGATAAAGAAAAGAACAGAGGGAGAGAACTTACCTAACCAGCCACATCAGTATGGCGGTGGTGGTAGTTGGAACGAAGGACCTTCAAAAGGCTGAGACTGCGGAGGTGGAGGTTCAGGAAAACATGCAAAGGACGGGGGTGGAGGCGGAGGGTAAAATGGAGAGTACAGTGGATAGGGCGGTGGTGGAGCAAAATAAGTGCGATCCGATTCATCTAGCGACCAGCGGCTCACCAAATTGTTTAATTGAGCCACATGACTCACTTCATAATCATATCGCTGGCCCAAATACTGATTCACCATATGCTGTTGTTGAACCACATATTGATTTTGTTGGATTAGATCATCCAACTTGTCATTAACTTGCTGCAAACTTGAATTGCTACTGCCACCCAATAATACTAGTTCAGCTTCTTCCTCCAAATCAGTTTCCACACGGCGCTTTCCCTTTTTTCTTGCCTGCGGCACATATAGAGCAGGCTCAGGATAGTCATTCATCAAATTGATGGACAACGGTTGTTGCAGCGAATGATAAATATCAGTAACAAATTCTGGAACACCAGCCTTACAGCACAACATCGTGATGACGGATCCATGGGCCAAACCTCCAGTAGTGTGCCCTTTTTCAATAAAATTAATGTTGGCCTTGATCCAAATACCCGGATTAACACTCACGCCCAGCATCAATGCGTACATCAATAAGACTCGATCTTTAGTCATATCAAACACATGACTAACCGGCATAAATCGAGTACACACAAAGAACGCCCAAAATCTCGCCTTAATGTTAAGCTACACGATTCTATACTCTTAGGGAGACTGCCAGATAAATTCCAGGGAGCGCCTTCAAAGCATAGTCTATTAGCCACAGCCGCAAAATCTATAGATCCATTCAAGAACTGAGCATATTCCTCCTCCTCCTGTTTTATGTGCGGGGCTTTGAACACCTTATTAATCAATTAAGCAGTGAAAGGCACACGCTTACCTCGAACAAAGACTGTATCATTGTGTTTATCTCTTAAGTTCGCATAAAACTCATATACCAATGATACATTAGCCTGTGCCAATCTAGTTACAAAATCTCCCCATTTCCTATTCATAAGATTTTCCCGAACCCGTTCAAAAATCTGATGAGCAAAAGGTTCAGACTGAAATTCCACTTCACGCTCGGGAATCAAAGGCTTTCTAACAAATTTCTCATACCGCTCCTGAGCCTTGAAATTGATAAACCTAGTCTCATCGTACTCATGCTCAGAACTATCCTCCCTTGGTTGAGACGCAGATGCTTGTCCCTTACCTTTATCCTTATTTCTACCCGCTCTACTCTTAGGGGCCATTATCTACACTCTCACCAACCCACAAAACAGAATTTTGACAGCACCTCCCCTACAAATGAACCCTTTTCCTCTTCACAAACAGTTACAATATTCAATCTTTCAAGCAGATCAACTAAAATCCCCAAACCCAAGCCACAGAAAGGATCCACCCTCTTCAATCAATCAAAACAAGCCAATCCCAAATACCACAAAAAATCTGAGGGGAAAAGGGTGAGGACCCACTTACCCAACCTTGCAATGGACTCCTTTATGCTTGAATTAGGACAGCCCCTTGAAAATTTCCATCTCCATTAAGAAATTAAATCAGTGAATTTTTAGGGTTTCAAATGATTGGGGAAATGTGAATGGGTTGGAGAAGAAATCAAAGAAATGAGAGAAACAGAAGAAGAAATAAATGAGAGAGAGAAGGTGTGGTGAAATTTCTAGGGAGAGGTTGAAAGGAAAAATCTATGGAGCTATGAAGGAGATGGGGGAGAGGCAAAATGAAGTAAACAAAAAAAGAAATAGAAGGAATGAGGGGGAAATAAACGAAACCACTCTGTTATATAAAAATTACTGGTCATAGCGCTGTAGCGCTATGTGTATAGCGCTGTAGCGCTAATGTGCGGTCTGGGAGTCTAGCCTCTGGAACCAGCGCTGTAACGCTGATTAAACCCCGAATTTCTTTTTCTTCTCTGAGAAGAGCGTCGTAGCGCTATGGCACCTTCAATCACCACATTTTTATATTTTTATTTTTATTTTTATTTTTTTTCACGATTTTCACGGTTCAAACAATACATGAAAATAAAAATAACAACTAAAAACAAAATCCCTTCATTGTTCAAAACCAAATAAAATAAAATAAAATGAATTTACAACTGAGAACTGCCTCCTCAAAGCGCTGTCGTTAACGCCATTTAGCCGGACGCTAGACCCCTCTTCAGAGAGGCTTCAGAAGGAGGATAGACTTTGCTTGATCAAAAGTACCACCCAAGTAGGGTTTCAATCTCTGGCCATTGACTTTAAAGGAATCACCTGAGTTACCCCGAACTTCTACAGAACCATATGGAAAGACCTGAACAACAGTGAATGGTCCTGACCATCTTGACTTCAATTTCCCAGGAAAAAGTCTCAGCCTTGAATTAAAAAGAAGTACCTTCTGCCCTGATTGGAACTCCTTCCTAACTAAGTTCTTGTCATGCCAAGCCTTTGTTCTCTCCTTATAAATCTTGGCATTTTCATCAGCCTCATTTCTGAACTCATCAAGTTCATTCAGTTGCAACGACCTTCGTTCACTGGCTGCACTCCAATCAAAATTTAATTTTTTCATAGCCCAGAATGCCCTATGCTCCAACGCAACTGGTAGATGACACGCTTTACCAAACACCAACCTGTAAGGAGACATGCCTATTGGTGTTTTGAATGCAGTTCTGTATGCCCAAATTGCATCATCTAACTTCTTCGACCAATTTTTCCTCGAACTGTCAACAGTCTTCTCAAGGATGCTCTTGATTTCTCTATTTGAAATTTCAGCTTGCCCCTTTGATTGAGGATGGTAAGGCAAAGCTTTTCGAGGATATACTCCATAACGTGCCAGCAATGCATCAAGTTGCTTATTCACAAAGTGTTTCCCTTCATCACTAATAAGAGCTCGAGGAGTGCCAAATCTAGTAAAAATATGTTTATGCAGAAAATTAAGCACAGTTTTACCGGCATTGGCTCTAGTTGCTGCAGCCTCCACCCATTTGGATACATAATCTACTGCCAATAGAATATATTCATTGTTGTAAGATGGTGGAAAAGTCCCCATGAAATCGATGCCCCATACATCAAACAATTCCACTTCAAGAATCCCCTGTAAAGGCATTTCATTTCTCCTCGAGATATTACCAGTTCGCTGACATCTATCACATGCCTTGACAAAAACATTGGCATCCTTAAATAATGAAGGCCAATAGAACCCACTTTGTAATACCTTGGCCACCGTTCTTGATGCTCCAAAGTGCCCTCCACATTGTTGAGTGTGCAGTTATTAAGAATGGATTGCATCTCTTCTTCAGGAACACACCTTCTGATAATCTAATCAACACAATGCCTATAAAGAATAGGCTCCTCCCAATAGTAATGTTTCACCTCAGAAAATAATTTCTTTAATTGCTGCTTTTACATTTCAGGAGGCACAATCTTGGCAACCAAGAAGTTCACTATGTCAGCAAACCAAGGGACAGCTAAAGTCTCACTTACCCCAAACAGCTGCTCATCAGGAAAGTGATCATTGATTTGCACTGCTTTCTTATTTTCAGTCTCCTCCACTTCAAGTCTAGAGAGATGATCAGCTACCACATTCTCGCTGCCCTTCTTGTCACGAATTTCCATGTCAAATTCTTGAAGCAAAAGAATCCATCTAATCGGGCGGGGCTTGGCATCTTTCTTTGACATCAAGTATTTAATGGCAGAGTGATCAGTGTAGACAATCACTTTGTTACCAATCAGATATGGTCTAAATTTGTCACAAGCAAACACAATAGCTAGCAGCTCTTTTTCTGTAGTAGCATAATTCAGCTGAGCATCATTTAGAGTCCGACTAGCATAATAAATAGACCTGAATACCTTGTCAATCCACTGTCCCAAAACTGCCCCCACTGCGTAGTCACTGGCATCACACATCAACTCAAAAGGCAATTCCCAATTCGGAGCTATCACAATTGGAGCAGAAATAAGCTTTTCTTTCAAGAAATTGAAAGCCCTCAAACATTCATCATTAAAATCAAAGACAACTCCATTCATAAGCACATTTGAGAGAGGCTTGGACACTTTAGAGAAATCTTTTATGAATCTTCGATAGAACCCAGCGTGGCCAAGAAAACTTCTAACACCTTTGACTGAAACTGGTGGAGGCAGCTTTTCAATGGTAGAAATTTTTGCTCTATCTACCTCAATTCCCTCACTCGAAATTTTATGGCCAAGAACAATCCCCTCTTTCACCATAAAATGGCATTTCTCCCAATTTAGCACCAGATTTTCCTTCTCACAACGATTCAGCACGTTCTCCAAGTTACCCAAACAGAGGTCAAATGATGAGCCAAAAACAGAGAAGTTATCCATGAATATCTCAATACACCGTTCTACCATGTCTGAAAATATGGCCATCATGCACCGTTGAAATGTTGTAGGGGCATTACATAGTCCAAATGGCATTCTTTTGAAAGCAAATGTGCCATAAGGACATGTAAAAGTTGTTTTCTCTTGATCCTCTGGTGCAATAGCGATCTGATGATACCCTGAATACCCATCCAAGAAACAGCAGTAGCTATGGCCCGCGAATCTGTCAAGCATCTGATCAAGGAAAGGCAAAGGAAAATGATCCTTCCTTGTTGCCTTATTGAGCTTGCGGTAGTCTATACAAATCCGCCACCCCGTTACAGTTCTTGTTGGGATGAGTTCATTGTTTTCATTTTTCACCACTGTCATACCACCCTTTTTAGGTACCACTTCCACAGGGCTCACCCATGCGCTATCAGAAATTGGGTAGATCACCCCAACATCCAACCATTTAAGAATTTGCTCCAGTACTACTTTCTTCATGGCTGGATTGAGTCTTCTCTGGGCCTCTATGGATGGCTTGCTATTCTCCTCCAATAAGATTTTATGCATCACTGTCGATGGGCTTATTCCTCTAATATCCGCCAAGGTCCACCCAATGGCCAATTTATGCTCCCTTAAAACCCTCAACAGTTTCTCTAATTCTATCTTTGACAGGTCAGCTGACAAAATGACAGATAAAGTTTCATTCTCTCCCAAGTAAGCATACCGCAAGTGGTCTGGGAGAACCTTCAATTCCAGCTGTGGTGGCTGCTGAATGGATGTCAGTGGTTTATCAGGCGCATCTGCTAATTCTTGAAACTTCTTCCAATATGGCAAGAAAGAATTGATCCAGTTTACACAATCTCTGATCTCAGCATCATCATCATCATCGACCTCATCACCCAATAATACTGCCTCTAAAGCATCACTACTCATCCTTCTCTTGGAGACTGCCTTCTCTATCACATCTACACTATAGCAACTGTCACTAGCCACCGGATACTTCATGGACTTGAAGACATTAAAGACCACCTCTTCTCCTTGAACTCTAAGCTTAAGCTCTCCTTTGTGAACATCAATAAGAGCTTGGCCTGTGGCTAGAAATGGCCTACCGAGAATAATTGGTACATCTGTATCCTCCTCCATGTACAAAACAATAAAGTCAGATGGAAATATGAACTTATCCACCTTCACAAGAAGATCTTCAATAATACCCCGTGGATGTGTCAACGATCGGTCTGCGAGCTGTAAAGTGACAATTGTTGGCTTTGCCTCCCCCAAGCCAAGTCTTCTAAACACAGATAAGGGCATCAGATTAATACTCGCCCCCAGATCACATAAAGTATGTTTGCATTCAAATTTTCCAATGGTGCAAGGTATGGTGAAGTTCCCCGGATCTCTCAGCTTTTGGGGTAGCTTTCTCTGTAATATCGAGCTGCACTCTTCAGTGAGTGCTACAGTCTCATAGTCCTTCATCCTCATTTTCTTTGACAGAATCTCCTTCATGAATTTCACATAGCTGGGCATCTGCTCCAAGGCCTCAGCAAAAGGAATGTTTATGTGCAGCTTTTTAAACACCTCTAGAAACTTAGAAAATTGTTTATCTAGTGTAGTCTTTCTAAGCCTTTGAGGGTATGGAACTCGAACTGGCTGCTCAATAACAACTGGCAAACTCTTTTCTGGAAGCTGGTGCTCTTCCATACCCCTTTTTGAATTAGATTGTTCACCCATCTCTTTATTCTGAACCACTGCCTGTGGAGGTCTAGGCTGCTCAATCTGCTTCCCACTCCTCAGAGTAATTTCCTGAACTTGCTCCTTAGGGTTGACTTCAGTATACTGGGCAAATTTCCCTGTGGTCTGTTATTGAGCATATTGGCCAACTGCCCAACTTGTGTTTCCAGGTTTCTGATAGAAGATCTAGTCTTTGTCATAAACTGGGTTTGAGTATTGGTGAGAGTCAATAATGCAGCTTGCAGTTCATTAGGCCTTTCAGGTTGAGCTTGATTCATTGATTGTTACGGCCTAGGCTGTTGTGATGATGAAGCTTGATACATAAGTGGCTGAGGCATGTTATTCTGAAATCGGCCCTGAAACTGAGGTTGTTAGCCTTGATTATTCTTCCAAGAAAAATTGGGATGATTTCGCCACCCAGGATTGTAAGTATTGGAGAATGGGTTATTGAGTGGCCTTTGGAAGTTTCCCACCGCTTGAACTTGAGCATGATCCATCGGAGTGTTATTATTCATATTGATAGGGCACTGATCGACAGAATGAGAACCACCACACATTTCACACCTCACTGCCATCTGAACCGCATTAGCAGATACAGTGCTCTGTTGTAACTTTTTCGTCAAGGAGGCTACTTGTGCTGTTAGAGCAGTGATTGCATCCAGCTCATGCACCCCAGCTACCTTTCTAACTCCTGATTATCTTTCCTCAGACCACTGATGATTATTGGTGGCCATGTCCTCCAGCAGCTCATAAGCACCAATTGCACTCATGCTCATAAAAGTACCACCCGCTGCAGCATCAATAATAGTTCTTGTTGTAGGACATAAACCATTGTAAAAATTCTGTACTAGCATCCACTATTCAATGCCATGATGAGGACATCTTCTCAAGAGTTCCTTAAAATGTTCCCAAGCTTCATACAATGACTCTCCATCATTCTGGCAAAAATTATTGATCTCTCCCCTCAATTTAGCAGCTTTGGACGGAGGGAAGAATTTTGACACAAACTTCTGAGCTAGATCTTGCCAGGTGACAATGGAGTTTGGTTGCAACAAGTTCAGCCAACTTTTAGCTCTGTCCCTCAGAGAAAATGGGAAAAGCCTAAGTTTAATTGCATCATCACTCACCCCATTGTATCTGAAGGTTCCACACAATTCCAGAAAATTAGACAAATGGGTGTGAGGATCTTCAGAAGGCAACCCATTAAATTGCACAGAGGATTGCACCATTTGTAGAATAGCTGGCTTGATTTCAAAATTGTTGGCCTCTACAGCTGGTGGGCGTATACTGTTTTGTACTCCCATCAGAGTGGGCAGTACATAATCTCTCAAGCTCCTCTCAGCATTGTTCTGAGCCTGACCCCCTTGTACAATTTCAGGAATTAAAGCATTCCTGCCATCCCCTTCATTCTGTGCCATCTTCACAGATTTCTGGGCCTCCCTCTTGTTCTTTCTGTTTTGCTTGCAGGACTTTTCAATCTCAGGATTCAAAGGAACAAGTTTGTCTGCTCCTCTTCTGCTACGCATATAACACAGTTCACCTGAGATAGATAAATTAAGCAACTAAACAGATTATAAACAAGAGAAATTAAAATCAAATTAGAATAAAAATCTATTAGACTGATATTGATAATTATTTTCAGTCCCCGGCAACGGCGCCAAAAACTTGTTGCGATAATTTTGCTATGCAAGTGCACACAGTCGCAATTCGTAATAAAATGGTAAAAACCAAGTATCGTCCTCAAGGAATGATTTATCAATTACCAATCAATCAATCTTTTTAATTCTATTTGATTAAACAATTTCAGAGATTTCAAACAAAGAAAAATATTAACGAAGTACAATGAGAATTTAAACAAAATGACAGAGAAAATGAAATTAGGACAATTATGATCCTCTATTTTCCCCCCTTTTATTTCCTAATGCAAGAATTTATATCCTCTTCTCCCTATTCAAGAATAAGTTGCAAAAACAATTCATAATCTGGTTAAGATTTATAAAATTCAATCTAAATGACAACTTCCTATATTTCTATGGTAAGTTGAATCATGTAGAAGGCATTAACCACGCAACTCAGAAAAATAGGCAAACAATCTAGATACTTTCGTTCTAAATTGAATTTGCATCCAAACAATCAAAGCATATCAAATTTCACTTTTCAGATTTCATTTTGATTCATGAAATAACAATTAGAGGTGATCAATCAATAATTTCACAAGTGACACAGATTGTAAGGAATTGAAAGAGATGAAGAAAAACAATAATTCTGCATTAATCAATAAAAGGGTTTCCAAAAGATTCACATAATAGCCCTAAAGAAGAAATTAGCCCACAATATTCATTCTAGCAATAAGATAATTCAATTACAAACATAAAAATTTAAAGAAAAAGATGAAAAAAAAACACAGGAATGAATCCTCCAAGATGGTATTCTTACACCCAGCCGTCGTACCCTCTTCAGCCGTCCTTCAGTCGCACATATGTTTCTCCAAAAATCCCTACCAAATCCCCCACGTGAAAAGACTCGATTGCCCATCAAAAAGTGATCAGATATGTCAAAAATCGCGACACCAGCGCTGTAGCGCTAAAGTCAGAAAAAAATGGGGGAAAATCTAGGCACCAGCGCTGTAGCGCTCTTAACGTAGCGATGTAGCGCTAAAGTTAGGAACGAACTTCCTGAAAACTGCGTCCAAGCGCTGTAGCGCTGATGTTGTAGCGTCGTAGCGCTAAAGTCAGAGCCGAGCTTCTTCAGAAATTCTTCCTAGCGCTACTGTGCTCCCTTAGTGGCGTTGTAGCGCTACTTACAGAACCCAAACAATTCACAAATTCGTCCCGATTTTGTTCATCTTTCGCTTCTTTTCATTATTTGTATCACTTTAGCATTAATTACCCTGAAACATGAACAAACGAGCATAATTCCAAAATCAAATAATCCTAACTAATGAAAAATAGCCTAAAAACTTAGACCATAAACGAGCCTAAAACTCGTTTATCATGCACGAAGAGCTGGCCAATCTGAGGGCCAGCCAGGAAAGTGCTGCCGAAATCATGGCACGGCAGCAGCAAGAAATAGAACGGCAGCGCGTGGAGTTAAGCGAGAGGCAGGCTGAGATGGACTGTCGCCAGAGCAAAGCCATGGCAGCCCTCGAGGCAGAAGGCCCAAACAGCCTCAGGTGTCCCATGACGATGTCCCACTGGACCCTGAGGCACAGCCTCCATCCCAAGCTGGTCGCGGCAATCCCCCGCATCAGAGGCAGAATAGGATCGGGCATCAGCCTCGCAGTCCTAGACGCCATAGGGGCGACGAGCCGAACCTTCCGAATAGAGGTCAATATCCTCCTAGTAATAGGAGGAACTCAGAGTTAGGCTCTACGGTCCGAGGTCCCCCACGGCATGATAATGCACGGGGGCCTAACGACCAACGCAGGCCACCCTCTAACGCTCGAGACGTTTTAGCCGGGGAAGGAAATCGAGGGAACAGTCGATCCCACCATCGTCAATCAAGATTTAGAGATGGCCATGGTTACAATGAGGCCGACTCAGGCAAAGGAAATGCCAGTCGGAGGAATGAAGAAAGTGGTGGAGTCAGGTGCCAGATACCTCAAGATGACCAACCCAACAGACGGGACGCTGGGGGGAAACCCCAGAAAAATAACGTCTTCAACCGGCTCGGAGCTAGCGAGCAGCGGAGAAGAGACGAGGATTTGAGAGATGTTCTCAATGATCGCCGTGAGCGACATGGCGAGAACATCCCCCCAGCAACAGAATCGTTGTGCAGGTCCAGATAGATTCCCTCAACCAAGCGGTGCAACAGCTGGTCGGGGGAAGAACATCTTACATCGACCATGACAGGAGAACAGGCACTCCTTTCGTCCATAGGATAGCCATGGTAGAGACTCCGAGCAAGTTTAAAATGCCTACGCTTCCGAACTTTGATGGGTACGGTGACCCGGTGTCTCACGTCAATAAGTTTGAGATACAAATGGACATTCAGAAAGTGTCCAAAGATGCTCAGTGCAGGATCTTCCCAGCAACACTTTCTGATGCCACGCAGGAGTGGTTTTTCAAGTTCCCTCCTGCGAGCATAGTTTCCTAGGAGATGTTCGTAAAGGAGCTGGTTGAAATACGCCAACAGGATGGAGAACCACTAAAGGACTACATCCAGGGCTTTATGCGAGCAGCCACTAGAGCAAAAATGGTGGGGGACGAAGGCAAAATGATGGCCATAACCGCAGGGGTTAGGCGTCGCACACCTCTCTGGAAAAGCCTCCGAAAAGATGGGGTCAGAACTACCCTGGAATTCTTGGACCGGGCTGATCATTACATCAAGCTCGAAGATGCCATTGCCGACGATGGAAAGCCTCCAAGAAAGGATAAGAAGGCTACCGAGCCCGCCAAAGCCGCCAATGGGTCTAAGCCTAACGACAAGGGCAACGGGAACGGTAACAGCAATGGCAAGAATGGTGGAAAACAGCCACACAATGAGCCTTCCACCTCCGATAATAAACGAGCCAAGGGTAACCGTTATGAACCTCGGTTCACTAACTACACTGCCCTAGTTGAGTCTCGGGGGGAGGTTTATCAGGCCACGAGTTCCAGTGTGCCTTATAAGAAGCCTGCCCCCATTCGGAAGGATATTTCGAAAAAAGACACTACCAAGTTCTGTCGTTATCATAACGACTACGGACATGACACAAATGAATGCAACCAGTTGAAGGATGAGATCGAGTTCCTTATCAGACAAGGACACTTGAGAAGATATGTACGGGCCTCGGGAAATTCCCAATGAAAAGCTCCAGGTGGTAACGAGCAAGCGCCCACACGCCAACGCTCGCCACCTTTGCAACCTGCCCCCGTGACTGACACATTGTTAACCATCTGTGGAGGCCCGCACCTCGCGAGAAAGAGCGGAAAGGCCAGGGAACGATACGCTCGGACTCTGCACCACGACCAGAACATCGAAATGATGACTGTGGAGGACCGCGCGCCAAAAAAGGCTCGATCAGAAGAGGGCGAGATAACCTTCTCTGATAGCGATGCCCAACATGTCCGGTTTCCACATTCCGATCTGCTGGTCATGGATATCCAAATGGCCAACATGATGGTGAAGAGAGTGCTGGTCGATACAGGAAGTTCAGTGAATATCCTGTATAAGTCTTCGCTGGAACGCATGAAGTTGTCCGTTAAGGACCTGGAGCCCGGCAACCAAACAATATACGGCTTCTCTGGTGAGGGACTCGCCCCTGCAGGGTCAATCAGACTACCGGTGACAGCAGGTACAGCGCTTGCTACCAGGACATTACTCGCTACTTTTATAGTAGTCGATTGTCCTTCGGCGTACAATGCCGTCATTGGAAGGCCTATACTGGTTGATCTACGGGTCGTCACCTCTATGTGGCACTTGGCCATGAAATTCCCAACAGACGCTGGGGTAGGACGCGTGTTGGGAAACCAGAGGGAGGCCAGAGAGTGCTACAATGCCTCAATCACGAAGGCGAAAAAGGGAACATCAAAGAGCATTACCTCAGATAGGTTGCAGATGGCAATTGATACACAAGCCCAATCTGGTGATGAAGTCACCAAATAGGGTGTTGCCCAAAGTGAGGATAGAGATTTAGATCCTCGCTTTGGGGATTTTGAAGAGAACATAGGACCCGTCGAGGACCTGGAAGAGGTCCAACTTGATGAAGAAGACCCGACCAGAGTCGTGAAGGTCGGGAAAAACCTGGAACAAACCATGAAGCATGCACTGGTGGAATTTCTGAAGAAGAACCAGGAAGTATTTGCCTAGTCGCACAAAGACATGACTGGGATAGACCCTGCAATTATCAGGCATGTCCTGAACATAGACAAGACTTATCCGCCCGTGCAGCAAAAAAGAAGGCTGCTCGATAAAGATCGATCGAGAGCCTTAAAAGAAGAAGTTGAGAGGTTAAAGGAGAATGGGTTCATCAGGGTGGCGTTTTATCCATCGTGGGTCTCCAATCCAGTGCTCGTTCCCAAGCCTAATGGCAAACGGCGAACCTGTGTGGATTTTACAGACCTCAATAAAGCCTTCCCAAAGGACTGCTTCCCACTCCCAAGAATTGACCAGTTGGTCGATGCTACTGCAGGACACGAAATCCTCTCTTTCATGGATGCATATTCAGGCTACAATCAGATTAGCATGCATCCCCCTGACGAAGATCACACCAGCTTTCGAATCGATATGGACTTGTACTGTTATAAAGTAATGCCCTTCAGACTGAAAAACGCAGGTGCGACTTACCAGCGGTTAGTTAACCACGTGTTTAAAGAGTTGATCGGGGTAAACATGGAGGTATACGTGGATGACATGCTGGTAAAGTCTAAGAAGGCAGAAGGACATGTAAGGGATTTACAGGAATGTTTTGATGTGTTGAACAAATACCAGATGAAATTAAATCCCCTCAAATGTTCCTTCGGAGTTGGATCAGGGAAGTTTTTGGGGTTCATTGTAAATTCAAGAGGAATCGAGGCCAATCCCGACAAGATAAAATCCCTGATCGACATGAAATCTCCAGAAAGGATTAAAGATGTACAAAGTTTAACCAGGAGGATTGCATCCCTAAGTAGATTTATTTCAAAATCAACAGACAAATGCGTCCCTTTTTTCAATCTACTTGGGGGAAATAAGAAATTTGCATGGACGGAAGACTGTGAGCAAGCTTTTCAGGCCTTGAAGGCCCATATAGCACAGCCTCCCATTTTATCAAAGCCAATCGAAGGAGAAACTTTGTTCATTTACCTGGCGATCACTGAAGTTGCTGCTAGTGCGGTACTAGTACGAGAGGAAGAGGGCGTACAAAAAGCAGTTTACTATGTAAGCAAGAGACTGATCGGAGCACAACTGAGGTATCCACCCATCGAGAGGTTAGCATACTGTTTAATCCTAGCCTCCAGGAAGCTACGTCCTTACTTCCAAGCCCATCCTATCACAGTTTTAACCGACCAGTCCCTTCGGCAAGTCCTCCAGAAACCAGAGGCAGCTGGGCGATTGTTAAAATGGGCAGTCGAACTAGGGCAGTTCGATATTACATATTCGCCGCGAGCAGCAGTAAAGGGACAAGTCTTGGCCGATCTCATTGTAGAGTTCACCGAACTCCCAAACGACGAGCAATGCAAAAAACCTAATATGACTGAACCTCATGATGAAACACCCTCGTGGAAGTTATTCACGGATGGGTCGTCTAACGAATGTCACGCAGGAGCAGGTTTGATATTGATAACGCCAGAAGGGCATCGATTTCACTGCGCCATTAGGTTCGACTTCACTGCATCAAATAATGAAGCCAAATACGAAGCACTCCTTGCTGGGTTGAGAATGGCGAAAGACATGAGCATAAAGACGCTCGATATTTATAGTGATTCACAGCTGGTAGTGAATCAAGTTCTTGGGGAATATCAAGCACGAGGTCTAAAGATGGTGGCCTACTTGAATAAAACAAAAGACCTGCTAGCCCAGTTCACAAAGTATACCCTCCAACAAATACTGCGGGATCAAAATTCGAATGCAGATGCCTTAGCCAAACTCGCGAGCACGAAAGATGCTGACACTTTGAACATTGTGCCAGTAGAAAGATTGAGTGAGCTAAGCATACGAGCAATAGAAGCCAGTATGGAAATCCGAATGGAAGATATATGGATGGCGCCTTACTTAGAGTATCTGACAGATGGTGTGCTACCAATAGATAGAAACAAAGCCAGAACTCTACAAAGGCAGGCTGCTAGGTACATACTGATCGATGGTGTTATGTACCGAAGAGGATACTCCATGCCACTACTCAGGTGCATTACACCAGAAAAAGCAAAGGAGCTCATGAAAGAGGTACATGAAGGCTTCTGCGAGGATCACGCTGGGGGGCAAAGTTTGGCAAAAAAGATTCTAAGGCAAGGTTATTTCTGGCCGACCATGAACGAAGATTCGATGGAGTTTGTACGAAAATGTGATAAATGTCAAAGGTTTTCAAAAATTCCACGAGCAGCCCCAAGCGAGTTGAAACAAATGAAGAGTCTATGGCCTTTTGCAGTATGGGGGATAGACTTGATCGGATCCCTACCAACCGGAAAGGGTGGAGTGAAGTACACCGTTGTGGCAGTCGACTACTTCACTAAATGGGCCGAAGCTGAACCACTTGCTACCATAACGACCAAGAAAGTTCTTGACTTTGTCATCAAAAACATTGTTTCCCACTATGGTTTGCCTTGGAAGATTGTTTCAGACAACGGAACCCAATTTGACAGTGACTTGTTCACCGACTTCTGCAAAAGACATGGGATTATCAAGAGCTTTTCTTCAGTTGCGCATCCACAAGTGAACGGGCAGGTCGAAGCAATAAATAAAACGCTTAAGGACACCCTGAAGAAGAGGCTTGAAGATGCTAAAGGAGCATGGCCAGAGCAGCTGCCTGAAGTCCTCTGGTTGTATAGAACTTCTCATCAAACAGCGACATGTCATACCCCATTCTCCTTAGCCTACGGATATGAGGACATGTTACCTGTCGAGTTAGATCCCCCCTCACATTGACGCATAACATACGACCAGGACCAGAACAGCCAACTGATGATGGAGTCCCTAGACTCAATTGACAAAATACGAGAAAAAGCCCAACTCTGAGTAGCTGCGTACCAGAAAAAGGTCGCCCGGTACTTTAACTCAAAAGTGAAAGAAAGGAAATTCAACGTCGGTGACTTGGTGCTACGACGAGTTTTCTTGAACACCCGCGACCCCACTGCTGGAGTACTCGGACCCAATTGGGAAGGACCGTACCAGATTGAAGAAGTCCTTCACCTGGGCACCTACAAACTTGCACGCCTAAACGGAGATCTCGTTCCACGCTATTGGAATGGAGAACACCTGCGCAAGTATTATCAGTGAACAGTCCTTTTTAAAGGACTGGCTTGTATTAAATTTTACTTTTTACAAGTTTTGAAAAAAAGGGTTAGCCACGTTGTATGGCTAATCGCTTATAAATGTAAGATCCTTTTTTAGGATCACTCGTAAAGACATGTTTAGTCCATTTTTAATACGAGATTATAAGGGACTGTGCGCAGTCAGTCATTCTTGCCAGCATTTGTAAATTTATTTTTACAAGTATTTGTTCATTACGTGTGTTGTTTTGCTGTATTACAAGTATTAAATTTTGCAACGAGCAGTAGGCAAGTGACCAAGGACCTAAAGCTCCTAGATCACTTGGGGGGCATATAAGGTACATCGATAGCAAAGCGTACCATGAGGTACGTAAACACATGAACAAAATAAGTGAAAACATGCTACGGTACTTAGAGCAGTTTTCAAAAATTTATGTTTTGTAAAATCAAACCAAAGTACTATGCTAAGTTCGGTCATACGAACAGGTATTATAATAAAAGAAACATTATGATATCAGAAAGGCAATCGTTTACACCGCGAGCATTAGCGCTCAGATGTAAATATGAAATTAAAAGGAAAAGACCTTTACACTGCGAGCAATACTACTCGGATGTAATTGTTCAAGCATAAGTAAAAAAGCTGCGCTCGCAGCAATAAAAGAAAAAAGATTGTCTTTACAAAAAGACCCGTGGGCCATAAAAGCTGGAGAAAATAAAAGAAAATACTAATTTTGCTGGGGGGCAGGAGAGTCTTCTGGATTAAGAGCACTCTGATCAGCCGGAGGTCCAGCTGCAGCATCAGCATCAGTGGTTTGGACCTTGGCTCTCTCTTCCGCCTCTAGCCGAGCAGCACATTGCGCCATCAGCGTCCTTTGCAACCGCTCGGAGAGATAGTTAACGTTGGCCTCCCGATTGTGCTTCCAGAAGTCATAGAATCAGAGGAAGGTGGCTTCCTTGTACTTCTACAGATTTTTAGCTCTGTCCTCCTCAAGCTCCTGTACTCGCCCCTCGAGCTCGCGCACCCGCTCCTCAAGCTTCTTTGCCTCATCCCTGCTGGCGGTCAGATCGAGTGTGAGCTGTTTACACTCTTGGGTGTGGAGTATAGAACTCTCCCTCCATCTGTGTCGCTCATCGATAGCTTTCTTCAGGGACCCTTGACTTTCCTGAAGCTCTTGAGTGAGGTTGGCTTGGTCCTCGCATAATTGTTCGTTCAGCTTGGACAGCTCCTTGTTCTCCTCGAGCAGCTTTTTCCTCTCATCCTCAAGTGCTTGCTTGGACTGAGCATGCTTGGCGTCAAAGTTCTACCCGCGAGAAACCAGCGCCCCAGTACGGCGCCAGCCAGCAGTTAAAGACAGTAGTCCCTGAAAACAAAAAACGAAAAAGTAAGGAATAGAAGTCATAATAAATGATGAAACAACAGAAATTGACTTACGCTGACTATTTCATTCAACCCTAGGTTAATGATTTGGTCGACCTCCATTGAGGCAGTTTCATTGATGGCGACCTGGCTGCGTCTGTGCTTTGAGAGCTTGTAAATTCTCTCCCTGGCCGACTCGACCACAAGGCTGGATAGGGAGCCTTCGGACAAGTTGTCCAGAGTCTCTCTACCAGCGACCCTAGAAGAGGGTTGTCAATTCACAAAGGCAGGCGACGACTGTTCGATGGGAGGCAGAGGTGTCATGTTCTCCTTAGAAGGGTCGGCGCTGAGAGCATCCTACGTTCGAGCCATCTTTGAGGGAGTCTTACTGCTTTCCCCTCGAGCCCTTTTGTTGTCCTTCGGGACAGAAGCAGTAGCAGCGGTTTGGTAATGCTCGAAGAAGTCCATACCTGCACAAAGGAAAACAATTCGAACAGATTAGATTAGAGGATCACGAGCAGCAGAGATCGAAGTGAAAGGATTACAAATAAAATACCCAAGCTACACCTACTGGTCGTAACATTATCTACTGAACTACCTAGTTCCTGGAATAAATCTGAGTTTAAAGTAGGGGCATTCCTAAAATTGCTGTCCCCATCAAATAGATGGGAAGGAATTGGCAGATTATTCAAAAATGAGAATGATATACCGTTTACTTCCGACGAGTCGTCAGACTGTTCGGTAGGCTCAACATCCTTTTGTTTCCCCTTGCCCTTGGGGACCGACGGTTCTGCTACTTGGTGGGGAACAGCAGGTTCCCTGATTGTAACCCCAGTTGCCCTCCTTCTAGGAGGAGGTGCCTGAGGTTGCTGATCGGGTCCCTGCTCAGCTCCCACATCAGCATGAACACCACCCGCCGCGTGTTCGCTGGTCGCAGGTTGGGAGCTCTTAAGGCCAGCCAACCTAAGGTTAGCCTCATTGATCAAGTTTTTTACACTCTTAGCATCATTTGACATACTGGCTAAGAGTTCTGCCCTCGACTCCATTCCTGGAGTGGGGGTCGGGCGTAACCATGGACCTGAAACACAATGGAACAGTGAAGTATTACGACAAGAAAGATTTAAAGCGCAGGAACTACTGTTTTAAGGATCATTATTTTCCTTACCTCCTTGGGTGAAGGCCAGATTGTCCACGGCGATGTCGGGCGTAAGGAAGTACTCCATATGATACTTCCCCACGTTGGAGATATGAGTGGTCTCGGACAGAAAGGTGCGTCTTGTCTCCTGGTGGAAAAAGTGGAAAAACCCAGTACCATCTTGGTTGGGGTTGGACTTGAGATCAACCAGATAATTGACCTCGTGAGGAGAAGGGGCTGGCCATTTCTTGAGTTTATAAAGGATATAGAGTGCGGCCAGCATCCTATACCCATTCGGGGTAATTTGAAAAGGGGCCACCCCTTGGAAAAATGAATGAAGAGGCAGGGTAGCACCCGTCTCGATATGGTATCTCGACCAGGTGCTATAAGCCCCCCCTGGCAGGTTAGCTCGCTGGTCTAAGGAAGGTCTGACTAGGGATATCCCCGTCAGATTGTACTTATTTAAATAGTTGTTGATCATGCGAATTGTCACCGTACTTGTGGATACCACATGCCACTCGACAGCCGACTGGTCGGCATGGCGAGGACGGGCACGCCTCTGAACTTCGGTTTCAGGAGGGAATTCACCTCAACCACTGGTCGAGGGAGCATCAACAGGAGGCTGACTTGGAGAGTAAGGGTTGCATCTTTTTCTAGCCTTGGTTTTTGTTCTGGCCATTTTCTGAGTAGGAGCTGGTGGAGGATTTGGGTTAGAGCGTGAAAATGGAATTTTTGGAATCAGCGTGGATGGATTCTCTTCGCCCTCGAGCAGTTGGGCCAAGAGTTCGTCTTCGATAGGTCTTTCTCCCCCCCAAGGGTCTTGCATATGAACTGCAAACAGACAATGGAGGAGATAAGACACAATCCGCGAAGTAGTGGGAGGAGCTGGGATAACGTTGCTCATGCCTAAATAACCAGCAGCATCCTAGTCCTACACTAACTTCAATGTGGGTAGTTTAAAAGACGAATAGAAACAAAAAGGAAAGAAAAATGTTTTCTGAAAGGAACTTTTTCGACTCCTGAAGGGCGGGAAAAAATTTCGGTTTTTTCACCTAGCTTAAAGGTTGAATCTTTCGTCAACCTAACGTCCTAAATCAGAGATTCTATATATCAAGGTATCGACCTAACCCATACAAGGCATAAAAACGTACTTTTACCTAGCAATAGATGGCTTATACCAAGAAACTCTTAAAACCCTATTCAAGAACGCAGAGGTCATAGAGTACAGAAATGGCATGCATGGCGTAATAGAAAGCTTAAAGAACGAAGTTCTTACCTGGGCGAAAATGGAGATTCGGAGAAAGATGGGAACTTCAATCGAAAGACCTGCGGCAAGACGTCGGACTGGTTTTCGAAGCTCCGAACTCTGGTGCAAGTTCTTTAAAATATTGGCAAAGGTGATGGGTAAAAATTTCTTAAAAGAGAAGAAAAGCCTATTTATAGGGATCGAAGGGACAGCCAAAAGGCAGTAATCATCACTTCTCACTTTCAAAACGTGGGGAAGTGTATAAGCTGTCAAATTTCCTTTTTGGAAACCGAAAAGGCTTGATTAGACATAATTATATCACGGTTTTCGAAAATGCACGGGGATTCTGACAGACATCATGGGAATATGAACGGTTGTTCCCTTAAAGTTTCTTTATTGCTGGTCGCGCTAAACAAACTTGGGGGCAAATGTTATCCCAAAAATCAAGAAGTGATTGATTTGGCTGGCATTAATTACACGTGGCTGACATCTGGCATAATCTGTGCTCGACTATCGACCAGGGAGATATTCAGTATCATGCGATCGGTTCCTTTATACGACCAGCCTGGTCATATCCACATAATACGCAGAGGAAATTAGGCAGTTATGATGGAATCCGAAATTATCTCCCATGATTTCCTGAGTATCCGATTATTTAGGAAATCATATCTGTAACAAATCAATGTAAATCTTCCCTAAGCTTATAAATAGAAGAGAGGGCTCAGGGAAGAGGATCCCTTTTTCTTTTTCTAATTTCTAGATCACTTGAGATTAGAGTTATCAAATTAGTCATATTGTATTATTCTTCAGAGGTTGGTGAAACTCATTGAACCCTAGTTCTTTGATCACTCCTTTGGATCTCACATCAATAACAATCTAAGTGGACGTAGGTTATTACCAGATCCTGGGGCCGAACCACTATAAAATATCGTGTTCTTATTATCTTCGTCATCACGTTCTTTTCAACGCATTCATCCACGTCAAGCGTATTTTGACTCCGTGTCAGTTGCCCAAAATCAAGATCAACAGTTATTACTATTTTAAATTTACAAACCCTCTGACATAAGCAGCAAAAATAGGGTAAACCCCCTAGTTCCTCTGATAACTCCTTGGTCATGGTGGTCAAGCGGCCGCATATGTACACATCACCACTTAAGCTCTCCACTCAAGGCTGGGTGAGCTTTTCTTTCCCTTTACCTGCACCACATAGCACCCATGAGCCAATGCCCAGCAAGAAAACACAATATAGCATGAATATAATATCAGCAATGATCATAATAATCATTCAGGACTTTCAGTCCAAATAGAGGAGTGACAATTGGAAAAGTCACTAAAGTGGGTACAACTCCCTTTAGCCATGTGACAATAGGGTCACCGGGGCTTAACAGATAAGTGAACATTTCACTAGCACTACTACAAAAATGGGATTTCCCGACAGTTTTTAACTGTCGCCATTGAGCAACGATGACAGTCGACTAACTGTTGTATTTACCTATGCCGGCATAGAATAGCTACGCCGACAGTTCTTAGGTGTTGTCGTTGCTGGCTACGTCGACAGTTATTAGGTGTCGTCGTTGCTGGCAACGCCGACAGTTATTAGGTGTCGCCGTTGCTGGCTACGCCGACAGTTAATAGGTGTCGCCATTGCTGGCTACGCCGACAGTTAATAGGTGTCGCCGTTGCTGGCTACGCCGACAGTTAATAGGTGTCGTCATTGCTGGCTACGCCGACAATTAATAGGTGTCGCCGTTGCTGGCAACGCCGACAGTTAATAGGTGTCGCCGTTGCTGGCTACGCCGACAGTTATTATGTGTCGGGATTGGTTGTCTATTGTGACAGTTTTTAACTGTCGCAAAGTTTCCACACCAGAGGACATTGCAAATATGTTGTCAATGCCCCCTAGTTTCAAAATCAACGTATCAATTGCAGTAAAAGAATGCACATCAAAAATTAAATTAACATTGGTAACATTAACTTTACATTTTATTAGTTCTAACACTTTCTAAATAAAAGAAATACACAGTTCCAAAATAGTTTGTCATAAAATGAATATTTAGCACAGTATACACCTCAAAAAGCTAAATTAACTACATATAATTTGTTAGATTGATTTTGTATTTGATTAGTTCTAACAATTTCTAATAAAAGAAATAAAAAGTTCAAAAAATGATTAAATCCCCTCACATAGGTAATAATCAAGCATGCCATCATTTAGCGAGATGCGGTAGAATATATTTTGCCCACTCTTCTTGAACTTCATTAAGTTTTGCGTCAGTATATGGTAAATGTGAATTGAACTGCAAATTTAAATTATAAGTTACATGTCAAATATATATGAAATTAAAATATAACTTTATTAAAGTTAAAAGGTAAACACATTTAATTATTACATTATTCGATAGATATGCTCTGGTTCTTTGTTGTGAAATGAGATCCCTAGCATACTTCATGCAGTAGATACCGCACTCTGTTGTTTTTGGTTGTTGTCGGCATTGTTAACATGGACAAATGTAAAAGTATATTACATATACTTGTTAGTATACTTGTAATTTAAATCTTATGTTTTATAAAGTTGAATGTTACTTACTTTTGGACTATAATACTTTAGACTTACAACTCTTTTTCCTTTTTCTGTATCATATAGCGTAAAAGCACTATACATAATAAAAGTATTTTAATTAGCAAACAAGTACTATTAAAAAGATAATATACTTTAAGGAATGAAACTTATATAAACTTACAGCCTAACTATATTTTTAATCTCAATGCATAATTGAAGGTTAATGGGATCCAAGAACGCCACTGAATGTGAGTGAGGTTGAAATAGCAATAACATTCAATGTTCACTAGAAAACAAACAATCAAATATTTAGAAGATGACTATATGAACTTAACATTTCAAAACTCAATATAAACTTACTTGTTATTCCAGGGACAAATAAGGAACTGCTTCTCGCCCATTTGAATGAATCGATCTTTAAGTGCTTGGGCACGCTTATTCTGATGACCTACACTAACTTCACCTAGATGCTGAAATGCGTACAAATGATCCAACCCATTGGTATGTAGTATATCATCCAACAACCTAGAAATTAATCATATTTAATTATAAAAGACATGCATATAATTGAAACTTGAAATTATAAAAGACATGAATATATACCTCAAATACAATATCATTGGAGTTTGCCCAATCTTGTCCATGTTGCAAAATTGCGTCACATCATCCTTGAAAAGTGTAGCAATCGTGTTGTATCCAAAAACATGCGATGGGATATTAATCTTCTTGTGGTAGTCATTATCCCATGGTGATACAAACTTTAATAAAGAGGTCAAATTGCTTGACATAGATGTCGAATCATTGTGAGAGATTGACACTACCTCCTGTGTCAATGGCTCTACACGCGGAAGCTTTGGGGGCTGTGGATGTTGAGTGGAAGGTATCATTGCCTCAATATCTTCATGCTTTCTCTTCTGCTTATGACCCAAGGAAAAGTTAAAATAAAATAAATTTCAAAATAAAATAAGTTAGGCGAGCATAACAGGCCAACAACTATATTTACTACTTAGGGAAGTATGTGGATTAATTCCATCAGCCAAAAGGCCTAAACGAATATTTCTAGGTTCGTTACCAAACTCAGGTCATTTCCAATCGACTCTCTTCCAAGCAGGTGAGTCAGCTAGATGTCTAAGTTTACCATCCTGTATTCTATCATTGGCATGCCATGTTAAGTTTTTAGCATGATCATCATTTCGATAAAGTCGAATCAAACGAGGTATAAGCGATAAGTACCATAAAACTTTTGCAAGAACTCCTACCCTAACCTCACCAGAATTCTTTTTCTTCTGCCATCTTAACTCACCACAAGTGGGACATGCATTTGCATCAACCAATCTTTTTCGATATAGGATGCAATCGTTAGGACAAGCATGAATTTTTTCGTATTGCATGCCTAACGAACGCAATGTCTTCTTTGCCTCATAAAAAGACAATGGCATTTCATTATTTTCGGATAATAACTCTCCTAGAAAGGAAAGTATATCCGTAAAGTTCTTATCACTCAACCCATGTTTGGTTTTTATATTATACAACCTAAGAAGTGTTGACAGTTTGGTGAAGTTATTACAACCAGGGTAAATGGGTTTCTCAGCATCCTCTAACATGGATTGAAATTTCACTAGATCAAAATCTGATTCAAATTGTGCGTCACCTATCATTTCTGCAATGTCATCTCTCTCATCATCATTCACATAATCAAAATTATTCTTCTTAGATGGAGATTCTCTACTAAATGTGATTTTTTCTCCATGCATAAACCACATCTTATAACTTTGATCTATTCCATACTTAAATAAGTGACCCTTTATCTCAGTAATTTTCATTCTTTGAACATTACCACACTTAATACAAGGGCAACAAATGTTATTAGGATCTTTAGCATTTCTTGCGCAAAACTCCAAGAAATTCTCAACTCCATCCTTATATTTCACTGATAATCTATCCGCTGACATCCATTCTTTATCGATTGCCATTATTTTGTCTAAAAATGTACACACAAAAAAATCTATTTTCAGAACTATGTTCAATTAAATAATCTAAAATATTCAAAATATAAGAAACTTATTTTCTTCCAATTTTATTAGAGTTAATTATCTTGAAATGACTATCTCATTCCATCTTTACTCATATAATGTATTATTTCATATCATTTTCCAATACCATATGCTATGATTTTAAGTTTAAACTTAGGTTGATTTAATTAGACTAAGGAGTTTGAATTAAAACAATCTAATTTTTTAATATTGTTTGCATACATGCACTAAGGATTTCATGATATTTTAAAAAAATATATTTATATATTATCCCCTATATAATTTTCTCTGAATCGCATGCGCATTTTATTGTCAAAAGCGCCTTAATATGTTAAAATGTGTATTGCAAATAAATTAACCAATAAAAAATTCTTAATGAATTGAAAGTATGTTGTCGGTGTCCTTATATAAACAGGGGAAAATGCTCCTTTAGTTTTAGAACAATATATTTATCAATCCACTTATTGTGTGCTTTTCTTTTCTTAAAAAAAGTGTACAGGGAATCTGTAATAGATATAAATATTCAAGAAAAACAAAAGTTTAATTTTTTGTGTAAAAATTAAAAAATATATATATTTAAGGACTAAAGAGTAAGTAAATTGGTTTGAAGATTCATTGCAGAGGTTTGAAAGCTTGAAGTAGTCAAAATATATGACTACTTGAGCTTTGAATATAAATGAAATTGAAACGTTAATCTTTCATAATCTAAATCATTATACAACTTTTTATGATTTAAAACGGACAGCACTTCCCCTATATTTGTAACCTAACCATCTGTCAATATCAATACAAATAATTCAATCAATTCAAACAACAAACAAGTTTTCTTTCTTATATCTCCCCCAGCACGCAATTATATAGATATCACAGAACCTACTTCACTAAGACATGCAAGTTCTCATTCTTCCATTATCACCGCAGCACACAATTATAATCCCAGAACCTACTTCACTATAGATGAATATTTAAGATATTCAAACTCCTCTAACATACACTTGTATAATTTTAAAAAGAATAAAAGAATATACCTCTAAATATGTTTAAACAATTAGAATCCAAATTAATAAGTTTTAACCATTAAAACATACCTGAGATGATCTATTTGAACTTTAGATTGCTTTCTGAAGTAAAAATCTGCGATCAAGAGTTTTATCCCGAAGAGCCTTTCAAAAACATGAAATAAAATAAATAACAGAGAAATAAGTTTATGCTTAAATCTCTGTCAACATTTACTTTCTAAAATAATAATACTAAGCTACCAAACTAAGTGAGATGATATATTTATATAATAGCTACCAAGCTAAGTGAGATTATATATTTATATAATAGCTACAAAACAATAATAATAGTCAGAATATATATACTTAATTATAATCCAACATTATGACTCCATTTTCAAAAGTAAAATTATAATACAACCTAATAAACAGAGTTCCCAAAATTAAGATTATTTTTTTTCAAGTTTAAAATAGGGATAATTATGAAATCATCAAGAAATGAAATCTAGTAACTCTGTATCCTAGTAGTGTATGCGATTGGGTGTCTAACATGGTGCTGCTAAAGGAGCAGTCTTATTTGTATTTTTTTTAAAAAGGACCGTCTTATGTTCCATTGACACTATGCGGAGTGGAGCTCTATAACATGTCTTAGACTTGTCATTGATAGTCTAGTCTTGTCATGTGCTAATATAAATTTACGTCTGAAAGTAAATTTCCAGTTATTTCAGTGTGAAAGTAACCCAGTCTTGTCCTTCCTCTCCTAAAATCATATTAGTATTTTTTTAAAAAGAAAAGGGACTATTATTGGGAAAAAGACAAGTATTCCCCCTATTCTACAAGAGATAATCAAGACCCAGCTAACTACTTTAGATGTTATCACAATGTTAAGCAGATAAAGAAGTAGCTCACAAAACTGAAAATAAATAAATCAAAGAAGTTGATAGTTCTCACCTGTTGAGGCTGATATGTTAAACGTGGCTGGCTTGCCTATTACCACAGGATCAGGAGAAATCTTGACTCCATGGACCTTCACAGCGTAGTCAATGTTATTATCTGCAATTTTAAATTACAAATCCAAGAAGAAAAATAATTCAATAAATAAATTTATCAAATGTTTTATAGAAACAACTATTCTATTTAAGAAGGCTAACTTAAAACTTTGTATTGCCTTCAACACTATGTATATTCAACCATTTTCAAGGTTTTTCTCAGCTACAAAGTGCAACAGAAAGTAAGTTGTTTTTCTCTTGTAGAACAGGGGGAATACTTGTCTTTTTCCGAGTATGCTTACATTACACATAGAAATATATTAATGGGAAAAGAATAATACAATAAGTGGAAGAGAAGTCCACCAAAACAAAATCTCAATCCTTAATAAATCAAAGAATGAAAAGAACCCACCTTCTAAAGATTAACTAACTTTCAAAAAGAATTTGTAATAATGCTGCAAATACCCTCCCACCTTGCAAATGTATGCATGTAATAGCAAAAAGCAAAGTTCCTTTTTGTTGGATGTCAAAAAAGAAGTTTGCATAATCTTTAGATTCAAAAAAATATGGATGTGGCTGGTTGAATACAACCCAAACTAGAAGACAATACAAGATATATATATATAGAGAGAGAGAGAGTGAGAGAGGGACCGTGGGTGTGGCTGGTTGCTGGCAGCACGAAAGACGAAACCTTTTGGCTGGTGGGTGAGAGTCGATGAGGCGGTGCCGGCGGGTGAGAGGCTGGTTCAGCGTCGACGACGTGGTGGTGGGCTGGCTGGTGGAGGAGCCTTTCGGCTGGAAGCTAGAGGAACTATTTTGGCTGGAAGAAAGAAAGAAGAAGAGGGAAAAGAAAGAAAGAAGGAAGAGGGAAAAATTGAGGTTTGGGGGGAAAAAATTTACCAGCTAATTTTTTTTAATGGGCAATGCCGGCACTTATAAGCTGTCGCTATTGCCTCCTATAGCGACAGCTTATAGGTGTCGGCATTGCCCCAATACGTTTTTATAAAAAAATATTTAAACATATATATTAATAAAAAAAAATCCTAACTAATAAATTTATATATTAAATTTTTTTACAATATTTTTCCAATAAATAAAACAACTCTTTTTTAACTAATACAAATTTTATAAATGTGTTAACGAATAATATAGTTAATTTAATTTATAAATATGTTAAAGAATAATAAATTTAAATTTTGATATAAAATTTATTATATAAATACAAAAAATAATAATATGAAAATTTTAGAAACAAAAAAAATCTAGTTTTAAAAGTTTTTAATAATTTTTATAAATATATATATTTACATAATTTAGTTTATTTTTTAAATTATACTATTCATTAAATTGTTTACAATATTTTTCCAATTAATAAAAAATAACTCTTTTTTAACTAATACAAATTTTATAAATGTGTTAAAGAATAATATAGTTAATAATATAATTAATTTTATAAATATGTTCAAGAATAATAAATTTAAATTTTGATATAAAAATGATTATAAATACAAAAGTAAATAAAAAATTTAGTTTTAAATTTTTTTAATAAATACATAATTTTTATAAATATATATTTACATAATTTATTTTAAATTTTTAAAATTATACTATTCATTAATTATAATTTTTTATTTGAATTTTGGCGACATTTTATGACTGTCGGCATTGGAATTTTATTAACTGTCAACGTTGGGGTCAATAGCGACACCTATTAATTGTCGGCATTGGTCTCGAATTAACTGTCGGCGTTGAGCTCAATAGCGACACATTTTAAGTGTCGGCAATGGTCTAGAATTAACTGTCGGCGTTGGGGTCAAGAGCGACACATTTTAACTGTCGGTGTTGGTCTCGAATTAACTGTCGTCATTGGGGTCAATAGCGACAGTCAAAAACAACGGTGACAGTTATTAGCTGTCGGCGTTGGTCTCTATGCCTACAGTTTTTAACTGTCGGTGTAGAGTCCCGCTTAGCAACTACGACAGTCAACAGAGTTGACTGTCATGGTTGGGTGTCGGGAAAGCCCATTTTTGTAGTAGTGTAGCTTAAACAGGATAGGTGCATGATGAGTAGTCACCAACATAACCTTCCTCATGACCCTAGAGTCATAACTATGGAACACTGTTCCCTAGCTATGTGACAAGCAGTCACCTAGGCCTTAGGCCCTGGCTCTGAGTAACTAGTCTTAGACTAGTCAAGCGCTTATAAGTTTCATCGACCTTAGGGTCGGTCCAGCATTAATGCTGATATCGATTAGATCTAATCTTTATTCGGTCCTGCGTTCAGGACGCTTATGCCGTTTCTGACTCTTAGGTCAGTGATACACGACCAGTGCCGTCCCTGACTAATCAGTGCCATACACAAGTAAGCAACATCCGTTAGCATTTAATATGCAATAAATGTCCGCATTTATTAACCAACATGCCTCAACAACAATCATGCATATCATATACACATGGTACAATTTTCTTACCTCAGGTTCGAGCGATAATAAAACAAGAACTACTCTTGAGAACAATCAACCTTTTGATTCCTTAGTGGTTACCTAATCATAACCAATTATAACCTCCATTAATGAAAATCAACAATGAAAGGATCTTAACCTAAACCCCACTCTCGGGACCTCGAAACATGCCCACACGGTGAGTAGGTTCGATCCCGGGTGTAGCGCACCAAAAATTTTTTTTAGATTATTTAAAATTTTGTGCTTTATTTGATTTAAATGTTAAGTGTGATGAATTGTTTTATTTAAGTGTTGTTATTTTATTTAATTGTTTATTTGTTTTATTTGATTGTTTGTTATTTTTTTTAATTGTTAGAAATGTTTTGGTTAATTAATTTAATAAGTGAATAATTGTGTAACATGTTATTTTACTATTAGTGTTACATTTTATTTAAGTGTGACAAATGAGGTAATTATGTGAGCTATGGTGGAATGCACTAAGGTGCATGATAGATAGTAATGCACCCTAGTGATTTAGTGTGTGCTAGTGCATGGTAGCATGGTGCACATGTGTAGATTTTCTACACATTTTATGTTTCCTTATTTTAGATTTATTTGGGTAATTTATTTATAAAAAAAAAGGGGGGAAAAGAAGAGGGAAATAGGAAGTGGGCGTGTGACCTAGTGGGAAAGGAATACTTTCCTTAAGATGGTAAAAATCAAAAATTGAAGACCATGATCATTTGGGGATAGGCATGATCACATTTTATTCCTTTGTATCTTTTTGAAATAAAGAGAAATTAAGAAAAATAAAAGAGAAATGGAAACTTACCTTATTGTCTTTGGGGAGACTTTATGGGGGGATTTGTGATAAAGGGGCTATGAAAGGAGAGAAGAGCCATTGCTCTTGTGTGTGTGTGTGGCTGCCGTGACCTAGAGAGAGAGAGAGAGAGAGTGGCGTGTAGAGAGAGAGAGAGAGAGAGGAAGAAAGAAAGAAAGAAAGAAAGAAAGAAGGAAGGAGAAAGTGAAGAGGAACCCCCTAGAGTATGTCTTCTTGTTTTTCTCTTTGCATAATCTTCTTTTGATAATATGATTTTGATTTGTGTTATTTTCTTGTGTGTGTTTGGGTTCTTCCTCCTCCTCATGGTGGCTTTCCCATAAAAACCCTAGGCTTGAACAAGGGTGTGGAGTTTGGGGTATTGATCTTTTGTGTTCTTGATTTTTACAATCAAGAGAGGTAATGATCTTTTCCTTAGCCTTATATTGTTTTTGGTGGGTTGTATATGAGGTTTTGCTAATGGTGCTAATGGTGGTTTTTGGTAGGATTGATGTATAGGATTTGGATTTTGTGAGAGTATGATTTGTGTTTAAGGGTTGTGATGTTGACTTTGCTATGCATAAAAAAAAAATTGTAATAATCTATGAATACTTGTATGGTGATTTCGGCCTAGGTACACCCAAGGGTGTTCTTGATATGTTGTGTGATTTACAATATATTTGATCCATGTTTTAGGACCTATGATATGTGGGTAAGAGAATACGTGGTAATCTTGATATTTTGATCATGAAATTTTGTTAGATGCATGTTATATTTTGAATGATTAAATTATGAGATGCATGAAAATAATGATAGAAATATGCTAGGTTAATATAAGGCATATGTGAATATGGTGCTTATAAATTTACTATATGCTATTTTATTGATAATGTTTTGTTGGTTTTCATGGAATTGCAACAAATGGTTTTAAAAGGATTCATGTGATTATGTTAGTGATATTAGGATCATGCATATTATAAGAGCATAATGAGATTTTAGGCATGAATGATTTTTTGTAATTTTTAAGACAAAAGTTGAGTTTTACAAAGAATTAAGCTTGCTGTTTTTTTTCAAAATAATTGGGTAAAAGTTGATAAAAAGATGAGTTGCATGCATAAATAATGTTCTTGATGAATGTGTTAATTTTTATGAAATTAAAAGAGGATTTTAAGTCTTATGTTATGATATTTTACCCAATTAATTTCCTACAGAATTTTTATTGAATTTTGAGAAAAAATGAGTTTATAAAATTGAATATGGTGATTTTAATGATAAAAAAATGGTTGCTGGAATTTTGTAAAAAAATATGAAGTAAGTTTCACTAAAAATGAATTTGATTAATTTTTGGAATAAATTATTTTTCCTAAGTTATGGTAATATTGAAAAATGATATTTTAATGGTATGAATGCATATTTTGATAAATAATGATTTTTCTTTATTTTGATTGAGAAAAATATTTAGACTCTATTTATTTGTGATTTTGAATAAAATAAATAGTGGCTGAAAGTTTGTTTTAAAAAGGTTAACAATTGTTATTAAATTGTCACATATGGGTTTTTACTACTTAAAAACTAAGTCTTAAATAAATTAAATCAAAATGTATTTTTCCACACTTAAAATATATTTTTCACATCATTTTTGTAACACAATGATCAAATATATTTTTCTAAAGAAACATATTAAAATAGGTATTTTAATTAAATCCAAGCTTGTTGGGTAATTCTTGATAAATTATTATTTATTTAATGAAAATGTCACATATTTTATTTTGAGCTAAAATAAAATAAATTTATAAAATAAAATAAAGTTTTTGAGAAATTTAATCAACTTAGAAATTTTAAGAAAATGAAGCATATAATATGTCTATTGATTTTAAAATAATAAAAGAAATGTAGAATTATCGTTTTTGAAAACGTCTTTATTACGCAACATTCCCACGTATGCATGTTACATGCAAATAAACTTTTACGTCCAGAATCATGATTATTATTCAACTATGTAATTTTTATAAAGCAATCATGTTAGTAAAATGAGTGGAACGGGCATTATTCTTTTGGCGATAATTGCATGTTTTAGTGTAACTGTTATCATGAGTGCATGGCCCATGCACACATGAGTTGTATGGAGGGGCAAAATAGTAATTTTATGAACCTAAGAAACGTTATTTTGATTATGATATAGGCTCGTTGAAAAGATTGTGAAATTCTTAGCTTGGACCTAAGGTAAGGAAGTTAGATAGATTTTTTTATGATTTTATGCTATGAATGGTAAGGCTGTTATATGAATGAACTGTTATGAAATTATGAATGCCTTAATATGATGATCTGTTGAATGCGATATGTGTATGGATGTTAGATACATCAAACAGAATGCGATGTTAGATACATCAAACAGATTTCGATGTCAGATACATCGAACGAGTTACTAAGGACATTGAGACGTGACTCCTAGGGCGGACGCGCCGAGGTTATTCAAGGACCAGTGATCTCCTGTTTACCTCATAGGGTGACATGGACAACTAGCGTTCCATGCTCATCATGTATGTTGTATGATTGTGATATGATGATATGTCACATCTGTGTTATGAAATGTTGATATGTCACATTTATGTTATGATATGATGATATGTCACATTTATGTTATCATATGTTGATATGTCACATTTATGTTATGATATGTTGATATGTCACATTTATGTTATGATATGTTGATATGTCACATTTATGTTATGATATGATGAAATGTTACGATTATGTTATGATATACCATGATGTTTTTAGATGAACGTTAGTGTTTGGTTGTTTGTTGTTTTTCTTACCTGCTTATTTGCTTGTACTTCCTTACTGGGCTTTTAGCTCACCCCCTTACTTTCCTTCCAGGTAGCAAATAGGTTTTCTCTATGGCACGCGTGGTGACGTGAGGAGTTCTTTCATCATGGGGTGTATGGCGTGGGGCAATCCTATGGACGATAAAACGATCAACGTAGAACGCCATTTAAATTATGTTTTGTTTTAAGGGACTTTTTTTTTCCTAAATTATCAGTGGGACTCTGTTATTTAACTTAATTGGTTTTTCTTGAACCTTGCATAAAAACCTATGTTTTATTTTAAACTTATGGCGCCAACTTGCATGATTTTAAATAAGTCCCCCTGAGACTTTAATAATGGATGGTATTCTTTTATAAATTACGTTATGCGAATGTTTTGTAAGTATTGGTCTAGGGCGTTCTTTACACCGGGCCATAAAGATTGAAACCCCGAGCCAAAAGCCCTTAAAAACACTCAAAACGGACTTATGGAGGAACAGAGTGGTGCTACAGCGCTGCTCAATAGCCCCCCAACGCTATACTCAAAACCCCAAACCGCCCATCAGCAAACCTGTGTAGCGCTATAGCGCCCTCTGATGGGTGCTGTAGCGCTACCACTACAAGAAATCTGATCTTTACCTACCAATATATATTGGTAAGGAAAGTAATGTTTTGCCTACCAATATTTATTGGTAGATAATATTAGTAGGTAAATGCTAGTCCATTATATTATATTTCGGAACATAGCTTTACCTACCAATAATATCAGTAGGTAATGATATTTACCTACGTATATTATGGAGGGAAATTTTTTAACCATTCCCGCTCAATTTTCCCCCCATTTTTTATTTTCATTATATTATTTTATTATTATAAATGCTTATTTGGAAGCTTATGTGGAGTAAATAATATGATGTGTACACATTGTACAACATGTGGCATGCCACGTGTGTACATAGTTGGAAAAAATACAAATAAAATATATTTATAATAAATTTATATTTAAAATTAAAATAAAAACTAAAAATTCTACCTACCCATGTTTTTTTCTTTTCCCCTAAACCCTATCTCTCTATCTTTCTCACTTCTCAGCCGCAACACTCACTCTCTCAACTCCCTCTCCCTCACGCTCGGCGAACAACACGAACGGCTTCAGAGTTTGTTGAAACCTCTCTCCCTGTGACCCCGCCACCTGACGCGTCGGAGATCGCCGCAGGAGGAGCTTGGAAGTCGCACCGCAGTTGTGGGTTTCGAAGCTTTTTCGGACCTCCACCGTCGTCCAAACTAGATTCCAAGGGAATGGTTGTGATCCGGACACCGAGAGGATGAAAAGCCACCAAAGAATCAATGGGGGACGAAGACCCATGGTTAGCTCGAGACAAGTTGTACCATGTCCTCTTATGATTTTCTCTAACCCTTATCTTCACCACCTTGGCCAACCTAACCCACTACCCTTTTCTGCGTCGCCACTCCATTTGGATTGGATCCATCGCTTCCCTCTTCGCCGGCGCCACCAAAGAGGTTGCCGACGAACTTGGGTTCTTTAGATCGGCCGGAGCCTCATCAAGAGATGCCTTTGCTGATATCCTCGGTGTGTTGCTTGCTGGTTTTGCTCTCTCATTAGCTAAGCGTTGCTCTCGACCTAATAATCATGCTACGGATCACACCCGAGGGGTTTCGCTGGTTTGAGAATGATCAATTGCGTTGGGTTATGAAAAAGGAAGGGGTTGTTTGGTTGCTGAGAAAAGTTTTTCAGAATGGAAAATTGCAAAAGGTACAATTTTGATATTGGGGTTTTAGTAATTTTGACACAATATTATATGTAAGCGAGGCCAATGGTGAAACAAGGTTCTTGAATAGGAATCACTGAACAATTACTTTTGGACATTTTCTTGTTGATTTACATTTCACTTCGTAATGTATTACAAATTTAGTCTCATTATCTCGGTACGCTTATTGAATGTTGTTTCTAAACTGTGTGTTCATCATTCTAACTGATAGCATGGTGTCATTATTTTTATGCCTTTTTGGAAACTAAAAGGATTGCAAAGATTGAATTTTGTTTGCAAAAAACAACATAGAACTTGTGATTTAGAATTTGATAAATATAGTGAGGAGCCAAGCTAATTTGTTTATTTAATACAACCAAGCTAGATTAGATTGTCTTAGTGAGACAACCATGATTCCAGCTTATGGAAAGGAAGATTGGTAGTTTTAAAATTTATTATCTATGTGAAGGCAATTCATAGAATAAATAAGCACACCGATTGGAGTGTTATAAGCATAATGTTAAGATAATCCTTTAGTTTTCTGTAACTTGCATTACTACATACATGATCAACCATACTTATGAAAGGGAAAAAGAGCCCAAGATTACTAGGATTGTGAAATTGAGCCTCCTAATATAAGCTTCCTCTGCTTCCAATTTAATTATAAAAAGACTATATTTCTATACTAAGTGGAGAAAGGTCAACTAGGAGTGAGTGGAATTCCTTACTTGATTGTTAATGATGCACATGACTATTTTTAGTTTATTCGTTATGTCTATGTACCCAGATGGACTTCTATCTGTACTAGAGCTCATTATAGAGTTGTGTTCCTCTCTGAACCTGAGTTATTCATAGATATTTCTTGTGACAGACTTAATCAGTCACCTCCTGAAGCTCCTTCTAGTTGAAGGCTTATCATGATTGTCTCCATCTTCCTCTGGAAGCTTGACAGCAGAATAGACCCCTGCACCGCAAAGTGCTCCAAGAATAGGAGCAGTGAGGTAGACCCATATTGCTTCATAGTTGTTTGCAGCTGCTGCAGGCCCTAAAGTCCTCACAGGGTTCATTGAAGCTCTTGTTGTCTCCCTACAAAATTAAAGGTTGATGAGTTCAAGTCATAGTTGAAGACATCTTTACCTTCCTTCAAAAAAAAATATAATTATATATCTTATCCCACATGCATGTATATATGTTATCTGCTTTGTCTGTATGAGTTTAAAAATGTGCTAATGTAGTTAATTATGTGTACTTATGTCTTTACTCAGGAAGCTAGATAGAAGGTCGGAGTTCAAACATACCCTGCAACAAGTATATTGAGCATAACAGTTGCTCCTACCGCGATTCCTGCCAACTCTCCCACCTGTTTGACAATGAACATTTGATCTCACATTCATCCATGTTAGGAGATTCTTTTCGTACCCTTCTAATTTAATTTCCTATTATTGATACATCACGTTGAATCAGTGAAGTATAAATTATTTGCTTAATACTTAGCTGCTCATTTTCAGTGAAAGTTTTTCTTGTCTTATTATGGCAAGTTTTGATTGATGACTAGAAGAGGGATGCCCATCCTGACCATTTGTTTAGGTGTTGACTGTTAAGTTGACTTTGGTCCTAGAGATTTTTGGATATGGACAAGATTGAACTAGGAGTTATTATTAGTATAATATAGTATTGGAAGTAGTACTTAGTATAATATATTATTCAGTTTCAGTATTACTTAGTTTGTATATCTCTTATACTTGAAGAGCTCATTACTGTGTGTTCCTATGAAAATAATATTTATAGTTTATGTTAATATGCATGGTTGACTTAGGGAATCCCTATGAAAAAAATAACACTTAGAAAAGAAAAGTTTTTGCTATTGTTTGCAATTGGATCTACTTGGGCGGTATGGGTATATTGAAGAGAGACTTGCATTGTATTGAACTTATCTGTATGTTATTTTTTTAATGTAAAAATAAATTGTTTTTTAACAACTTTAAACAATGAATAATTTCTAAACTACTCCCTCGAGAAGGTGTTTATAAATAATTTCTAAAGTGCTTTTCACGATTGATTTAACTGAACCTGAATTACTTGTTTATCTTTTCCAATTTGCTTTCTGCATCTAAATCTCATTTGTCATGCTTGGCTTATGTGTTTTGATCCCATGACAGCTCGGGTTGGAACTTGTTGGTGAAAGCCTCATCTTTTTTCTTTGTTTTGTTTGCAAAAAGGTTAGGTTCTTATTATTACATATTTGTCGAGCATTTTTTTTATGTAAACCCAGTTTTCTTCTTTCCACTTGATGCTGAAACTGAATTTTTTTCAATATTTTTGTGTTAGTAATATAGGTTGCCAATTAAGAGACGTGTTTTGGGGTTGAAAGAGATTTCTTTGTTTGCTTAGAGAAAGATTGTCCTAATATAGTATTTATATGAAGGATTTAATTTAATGCATTACTTTTGTAGGGTCTTGAGTATAAAGCTTAGCAACAAAGCAAAGTAGTGTTCAATTACTTGGTGCAATGGCCTATTGTGCTCCTGAGCAATTGTCCCAGTGTCTCCATAAGATTGTACCAAAACTGACAGAGGTCTCTCTTTGTGTTTATGAATTTTTTAATTTATTATGTAAAATATTTCATGCTCATACTTAATTTTGTTTATCTTTGTCTTCTTTAAACTCTTAGGAATGCAGGTTTTAACTAATGTCCATCCAAGTTTTTGCTGGTTATGCAGAAGCATAGCAAATATATGTGAAACTTGGCTTTTTATGTGTGTCCAGTTCATTAAAATTTTGTATTAAAATTCTTAGGCAATTTTTTTTATGCTCTGTTTGAGGTAATTTTTTATAATATGTATCGATCCTTTTTTGTTGCTCTGGTTTGTTGTTAGGCAATCTGTTGTGGTAGGTGTCATTGTTACTTTGAATTATTTTGGCCTATGATGTTCAAGAATAAATATACTTATTTTATGTTGGTGATTATGACACTTGATGTGCTCATATTTTATTTTTATTTTTAATATATGTTGGTATCTCAAGTGTCGTAAATGCCCATAATAATAAGTCATATATTTTCTGAAATCCTTATGATGATTAAATTGGGGGTATTTATTTTGCTGAAATTAATTATAAAGTCCTTCTCACTGGCACCAATTCGAACCCCACCTCCGGCCATTGTCGGTGTCCACCTCCCAAAGTCATCATCGACATTCACAATAAGTTCAGTCAGAAAAAAGGAGGCTCTCAGCAATGATCCCAAAGTGAAGAATAGGAAGAATGTCAAGAAAAATGACATTATTGAGTTTTCAATGACCTAAAAATAATGTATAGATATTTTTTTTTATGAAATGTGCTTCTTAATAAGCAATGAATATTGTATAATATATGTTTGCTTATTTTTTTTATTAAAGTTAAATAATTTATTTGATTAATAATGTTAAATATTTTTCAAATTAATTACTTTCATTTATTATTTATATTAAATATAATTTATATATAATTAAAATTACCTACATAGAAATATTATATTTACTCACAAATAAATAAGTGTAGGTAAAAATAAGTATACTAAAACATGTCACGTGGACCAATCATTTAGTGCCACATAACCGATAAAAAGGGGATAAGTAACACAATCATTCGAATTTCTCGTAGCACGTGGACAAATTAGTGTCTGACACGTGGCGCAACCACAAGATGCCAAGTGGTGGTTTTGATGTATGCCACGTAGGATGCCACATCATCAGACACATAAACTATGGACACCATGTCAGCAGACATGTAGGATGCCACATCATCAAACACGTCATTTGCTGACTCATCAATTGATTTATAACTTAGTAGGGTCCACTAATTCTTTTACCTACCAGTATTAATAAGTGTAGGTAAAGACTCTTTCCCCACTAACATTTACCTACCAATCTCTACCAATTCAATATTGGTAGGTAAACAATATTACCCACCATTAGACTAGTTTTACCTATACTTACAATTGGTAGGTAAAGACCACATTTTCTTGTAGTGTACCCCCAGAACAGCTCTCCCCTGAAACCTCCTTCTTCGACTCCTTCAATTCTAACTCGATTCCAATGCTTCCAATCCCATTTTTGATGCCAAATGAACCCAAAATCCATCCTTACATACCCAAAGCATCACAACCACAAGAACCCTAGCCAAAACTCCCAACAAAACCAATCATCCAACCTAGAAATCTCAACTGGAAAACAGAACTAAAACAGGGCAAACTAGGGAATTTAATGGCTAGAAACTTACCTCAAGCTCAGATTATGATGCTCTTGTTGGAGATGTGCCCTGAAAGCATATGCAGTAGACATTGTTTTTATGAAATAAATAAATAAATTGAATTTGTTATGCATATATTTTATGGACTATATTATTCTATGATAATATTATGTAAATATCAGGAAAATTCCTAAGTTCATGAATGTAATCTCAAACACGTATTAGTACGAGAGGATTGTGTTTGAGATAAATGAACTTGAATAGTTCGCAGTAAAATAAAGTTATGGAATCTTTAGATTAATTACTGCAAGTACGGTCCACTAGTATTATGAATACATGTGATCTAGGTCCGGATCACTAGTGTGGTAGGACACTTTAGTGGAGGTGCTTTATATATTAGAGAATATATAGAACTGGGCCAGATATGTTTATTAATACTTAGTTAAATACTGTTTCGAAGTATTAATTAAATATATCAACTGGTGATCATATACAAGTAGATCTTAATCCTGAGGTTACTATGAACTCCTGTTTATGTTATATGAGTTCTTTGATTCACTTGTTAGGGTCTGTCAGAATGATCAGGCTAAAACCTTTTGTTTTGGGAACTCATTAATATAGATGGCTGGGGACATAGTGTACAGATATGGAATCTATACCTTCTCGCAAGAGATTGAATGATGGTTCTCTTAAGGGTTGACTTTTGGGACTGAAAGGTTATTGAGCTCAAATTGATAATTTAGTTATGAATTAACCTTCACTAGTAGAGTCAATGGTACTTAAGGAAACAAGACATAATTAAAAGGGTAAAACGGTAATTTTATTCCCGATTAATTATGAACCATTATTAGAGGGTCAAGTTGTATGCAATGATTAAATCAATGGACGCTTTATGATTATAAAGTACTCAATAAATGAAATGTCTATAATTACAAGAGTGCAGTCTCATATTTATAGTGGAATAATCATGAGATTAATAAATTAAGATTATTTAATTAAAGAGTTTAATTAATAATCTCAAATTTATTGGAGCTTGGAATTATAGGTCCATAGGTCCCCATAGCGGCTCTATCAACACTGTTCAAGGTAAGAGTTGATATGAAGGGAAAATAGTTTAAAGACATATTTAGGAAGAAATTTGTTCTTCAGGCCAAATATGCAATTATATGATAATGGTGATTAATTAATTAATTACAAATTAGTTGTAGTTAACCAAATTAATTAATATTTAATTATTATATAACTTTCGAAATTATATTAAATAATTAAATTAATTTTTTGAAATTTAATTAATTAATTAATTAATTATAATTTTTTGAAATTATAATAAATTAAATATTTAATTTCGAAAATTTGGGTTTAATTAATTAGTAGAATTAATTAAATATCTTTATTTGAGTGGGAGAAAATAATCTGATAAGTTCAAATTGGATTTCAATTTAAAAGATTAATATTTATTCAAATAATTAATTATATTTGATAATTAATTAAAAAGATAATTAATTTGAATTCAAATTTGAATTAGTTATCAGGTTGTTAGATCTTATCTGACAAAGAAATTTGAATAAATAATTAAATAAAATTTGAAAAACAAATATCCCTAGAAATTAGGAAGCTACACGTTCACACACAGTCCAGGACTGTGTGTGGCGTGTAGCACCAGTGTTTTTCAGGGATGGGATTTTCAATTTTATTTATTTAATTAATTAATTAATGGATAATTCGAAAATTGGTTTTTGGATTTTTTCATTAATGGAATAATTAATTAATTAAAAAGTAAATTGTAAAATGGTTATAGATTTATTTTTTAAATTTTGAATATTTTCTGTTAAGTAAGACTGATCAGATTATTATTATGGATAAGAAAAGAGAGTGAGACTACTCTACACATTCGCTCTGTGAAAAATAGAACGATAGTTTTCTCTCGCCCTGAAAATAAAGAACCAATTCACTGGCCTATTCTCTTGATCTCATGAGTTGAGTACATCAAGAAGAATCACAAATAAACTATCCTTCATTCTCCAAGTGCCCACACATTTCTTGAGGTGTAGAGAACGCTTTGGAAGATCTTGGTATGAGTACGTAGGAGCGGCTTGGATAGGAAGATCGTTCTAAATAAGAAAAGATAGCAAGGACACTTGATAGACTTCAAGAGGTATGATTTCTATTAGTATCTTGTTTATGATTAATGTATGTATATTAATGGATCCGCATATTTAAAGGTAGTTTAAATATGTTACAAAATTTTTGTTGTACACTGGGCCAACAACACCACCTTTCCGCTGCGTATTAGGAAACTCGTTCCTAACAGCTCTTCAATGGTGGAACACACTCCCTAACTCTCAAGACTTACTTCCCAAGCTTGAATCCTCAAGAATGGCTCAAAAATCACAAAGAAAACAGAAGGAGAATAGGCATGGGAGAAGCTTGAACTTATGCTCTGTTTTCCTCTTCTTTTTACAGGCTTAAATGGCTTATATCTATCCTAGGGGTGAAAAGACCAAAATACCCCTAGGTCTAATAAGGGTTTCTAAAGGCTCCCAAGGGCAAATTTTGTATTTCCCACCTATCTCATTTATCATAATTAACACTCTCCAATTCCCACTATTCTCAAACATCAATAATTCATATCTCGTTACCCTTTAATTCCCAGCAACGCTCTAACATTAAAATCACCCCGAGACTCAACCCGAGCCCCGAACTTAAACCTATTATGAATAAACCGCTAATTAATATTCCAAGATCGTCTCATGCCGAATAGCTCGAACAAACCCACATTATAATGTGATCTAAGCAATAGGTCATCGACATGCATACAAATATACAATTACACCCTCAACGGGCGAAATTAACACAACACCCCTGTAATTGAATGTGGATCCACATGCATGCATTAAACATCATATTATAATATAATTCACATAAACATGCACATAATCATTTAATGGCATAATTAAACAGTTATGGACCTCCCGGCCCACTAATCCAGCCATTAAACCGCATTAGGGATTCCAGGGCATTACAAGTAGTATTTGTTGACGCCGTTTTTCGTCAACAGATAAAAGAAGAGAGCACGTAAACAATTTAAGACAATGGCCAAAAATAAACAAACGAATCAAACACGGTTTTTTACGTGGTTCAGCAGTTAAATCTGCCTAGTCCACGAGTCTCTGTTATTAATCTCAAGATTATCTCTGAACAATTCTTTAGCATGAATTCTCCAGAGTTTTCTCTCAAGGATCAGAATTTCGGTCCTTTACAATGGTGCATGACTTCTCTATTTATAGAGAAGGATGCAGAATACTATCCCACATATTTTGGGTAGTTACTCTTTTGTGAATAAAAATAAATGGCTTTAAATGCCAATAATCAGATATAAAAGGAAACGTTCCCCAATGATCAGGAAACGCATAACTGACTAAATATTATCCCACGATTCTTAGGGATTTACATCAATAAATGAGGATTGCATCTCATATTTACAATACTTGTAGATATTCAAGGTGGTCATATCGTATCTCCAAGGCTTCAGCATCTCAGGTTTCACGTCATTGTGCGAGCCACTGACATCTCCCGAGCTAACATTGCTTTCGAGATAGTACATCGAGCTCAATATCCCTGCTCCGAAGTTGTTCCCGAAGATGAGGGGCTCTCAGAGCTATCTTTCGAGATCGAGATCATTTCGAGGTCAGTACATTCGAGGTCATGTATCATACTTTGCAGGCTCGATTTACAATCGTAGAGCATACCCTAACCCTCACGAGACCGTTTAATGCGAACTCATCTTTCGAGGTCATATTTACTATGGCTCGAAATCTGGGTATAACATTTTGCCCCCTCAAAAGTATTTGTTCGAGTCCTAAGAGAAGGAAACGTTTGAACTACTCTTTCTGGGAACCATACCGTCACACTCTTAAAAACGGACACGTGCCAGATGGGTATTGCTCACTTTAGGTACTTGAGTACCTTGGGAACACGCCCACGATCGTTCGTCTGACAGCTTTTCGGCACCATCTTATCACCGATTCCCCTCCATTCGATCTGTTGAGGATTTTAACCAACGCTCCTGATTGATTTAGTTTTCCCACCTATATATATAAGATCTCCTCTTCGTCTTCTTCTTTACGTTTGTCCATTGTAAACCAGAAAGAAAAGAAAAAACAAGAAAGCCAGAAACTTTCTTAAGAAGCTTCCGTCCCGCGCATGTTTTCTCGACCCAAAAAACAAAGGAACCCTGGTCTGTTCGAGTCAGTGAGTTCTTTCCTGCAACCTCTTCTCCACTCGACGATTTCACTGCAATCACCATCACTGTGTAAGTACACCATTTTTTTTCTTAGCTCTTCTCTTTTTTTTTTGTTATGTCACTCTTGCTGCGTATAATAGAATGGTACGATAGGAGGTTTTGGATCAATAGGCTTTATGTTTTCTGGATTTTCTTTCTGGACGTTCGTCTCTGGTTTATACCCAGTTTCGACGTTTGAATGTGGTTCCCATTTTCTGGGTTTTGAAGTTCTTAGGCTATGTTTCTTGTACACCAAGTTTTCGGGTAAAAAACCCTTGTTCTTGACAATTACACGAAACCCGAAAATGCCCTTTCTTGGCTAACCGCCACCTTTCTTTCCCTTGAATTTCGGGATTTTCAAAAAATCATCCACGTTCTTTTTCTTCCCTGTGGAGTACGCGCTCTGACTCTTTAGTGAGGGTCTTAATATTTAGTTTCTTGTCGTTAGATCTCCGAGCTCATCCATCGAGCTCGTGATTCTTGCATGCATGGCCCTCACCATTTTTTCTTTCTCGCTAGATGTCACAGAATTCGGAAAGACGGTGGGGGTCATTACGAGCAATTCCTTACAAGCCCAAATCTCCGAGCCCGGAATCGATCTTTGCCCGGAACCAGCGTCGGATTAAAGAGTACGAGATAGCACGTGAGCAAGAAGACATTCGAGCCCACTATCGCCGCCAGATTGACGAGGTCATCGAAAAGAAGAGAAGGGTCCTTCGGGAAGCCATCTATCCGGAGCCTAACCCCGGACCTAGGCCAGTTCCCCTCGACCCAGCGTTAAAAGTCACGGTAGCATACCACCCGAGGGAACTTCAGTTTTCCTTAATGGCGGAGCCTTCATCTTCGCAGCCTAGGAGGGAGATGTTTGAAGCCGAATTCTACCAGAGCTCGGTTACCACCTCCGACCAGATAACTGACATCCTGGCCATTCATGGCCTTAGCTCGTTGGACACACTGAAGTGTCGAGCTCCGACAAGGCATGAACGGAGCTGTTTCGCTCCTGGGGGCCGCGATTCCAGTGTGAAATACGCGGCCTGGAGCCAGGAACACCTAAAGGCAGGAGCTTTGCTGCCCCTGAAGTCCTTTTTCAGAGACTTCACCGATTTCGTTGGGTTGGCTCCATTCCAACTCAACACCAACTCATACAGGGTGCTGTCTGCCCTGAGGTCCTTATTCCACGAGCTGGGGTGGATAGGACCTTCACCCCAAGAGATTTTATATCTCTTTTGTTTGAAGAGTAATCCCTCCCGAGCTCAGGGAGGAGATGATTTCTACTATCTTTCGAGCTACCCCAAAGAGACAAAAATCTTTGAAGACCTTCCGAACCATCCCCCTGACTTCAAGAGGGCTTTTTTCTGGACAGACGGTCTGTTCCTGTCTCGACATCGTTCGTTTAGGCGAATTCGTAAGTATTCTCGTTACTTTCTATTTTTGAGCTCAAATCTTTAGTCCTTGAATCCATGTTTAGTTGAAGTGTATCTCGCCTTTCAGCTAACTTTCAGCGTCCCACCGCTGACGAGACAATGAAGGAGCACAGAGAGAGCCTGCTCCGACTCCCTTATGGCAGGAGGTCTCTCTCATTTCTGCTACATGAGGACAAGCTACGAGCTTGTGGGTTGTTGGGACAGGGCCAGTCAACCTCTGACTGATCCAGTAAAAAATATGAACGCTGGGAGGAAGTGCCTCTGCCCACAGGCATCCTTCCTCCGAGGAGGGAAAGGAAAGAATCTCTCCCAATTCGCTCGAGAAGTCCGCGGTCGGGGAACGAGGCCAATGATGAAGCCTCGAGTTCGGACTCCGATGGAGGTAAAACCCTTCCTACTTCGCGAATGTGGTCCCCCACTTTATTAAAACACAGGCCCAATAGACTAGTCTCATGCCCACAGGATAGATACCACTTCTACATATGGAGTTGGGTAGATGACTGTGTCCATAGGTTTGATAGTGGGCTCGGGAAATACGACACTATGTATACCACGGACGAGGTGTGGAATGGGATAGTTGTGCAGTATGGGACCAATGATTATAGGGACCTTTCGAGGTTATCACCAACTTATAGGGAAGGCCCTCCCCCCGCCTCTTCTGAAGACGGGGGAATTTCATGGTCCCCAAGCTCAAGCCCGAGGGAAAGTTCCAGTTAGGTTTTTTCTTCCACCACTCTATATATAGTGTTGAAGTAACTTGTATCTCTTTTACTGACTCACTGTGATGACTTGTGCAGGCGATATGGACTCCGACCTCGACGCCCTCATCGACAATGCGGGTGCCAAGAGGAGCAAACGCCCCAGGGCAGGGGGACTGAAAACCAGCCAGCCTGGGAAAGGCTCCAAGAAATCTAGGAAAACGCCTCCTCCTCCCCCGCCGGCTTCGAGCTCTGCTGCTGCGTCGACTGGCCAGACTAACGCCCCCACGACGATACCACCCTCGCAGGCCGTCGTCTCTGTGGTGGCGCCGGCCTCGCAGACCGGTATCGCTGCTGTGGCCGAATCCCAACCTCCTGCGGCGGGTCAAATGTCTTCTACTTGGCTCGCCAAAAGACCTTCTGCTTCCCGAGCTCAGAAGCTAACCATCTCCACCCATATGGATTCGTATGTGGTGGATAATGCTGCCGGTCCTCACGGATCTACGCTGATCTCGGATGTAATGTCCCGGATCGGCCAGAGCTACGGCAGTTTCGAGGCTCCTCAGTGGCAGTGTCTAACTGGCACTCGAGACCGCACTGTCCTGTACGAGAAGAGTATCGAGCACACTGCCGCGGTAAGTATCCTATATTCCATTTGCTTACATTCACACTGTCTCGAGGCTAATGACGGTTTCTTCCTTTTTTCAGGCTCTTGCTTTCACTGCCCAGCTCAATTACGAGCTGAACAACGAGGTCCATTCGAGCCGGACCCTCGCCCAAGAGGAGAGGGACCTCCACCTTAGAGCGAATGATGACCTGAAGGCGGCGAACATTAAGCTCGAGGCAGTGGTTAAGGAGCGTGAGGAAATGGCCAAGGAGCTCGGAAAGCTGAAAGACGAACTCGAGGAGCAAAAGAAAGATACCATCCAGCTTCGGGAGACCAACAAGAAGCTCGAGGAAGATAAGGCCGTCACCCTCGACCTTATGGAGGATATCAAAACCCGCCTTACTGCCGAGTTCAAAGAAAAGAAGGAAACGGCGGTCGATTCAGCCATGTACCGGATGTGGGCCTATAACGAAGAACTGGACACCAGTTTTTTGGGTCCCCACGAGGCGTCCTTCCTCAAACGATGGAATGCTCGGCTCGAGAAGGAAGAGGCTGAACGGCTCGAGAAAGAGAAGGCTGAGCAGCTCGAGAAGGATAAGGCTGCTCCGGGTACCGTTTCGGAGGGAGCTCAGGAGGATAGTCATGCTATTCGTCCTGAGGGGTCCGGCGCCGCTGAGAAGGCCAAGGAGACTCCTCTTCATTGAGTCTGACCTCGGGAAGATCAGTCATTGGGGCTACGTCCTCTTATGCAATTATTGTGAATTACGCCCATGGGGCTGATACAATTTCTTTAACTAATTTAATTTTTTACATGCTTTACATTTCTTGGCTCGAAATATTTTGCACATTCTTATAATTGATGAACTCGTTTATGTTTATTTATGCATACAAACATAGTTTGGATTTTAGGCTCGAAATTCGATGCATTCATGCATAGTTTATTCGGATTATCCGTTTCCGACCTCGTTATTTATCAAGGTCGGATATTACTCCAACCATGAACTCGAAAGTACTTATATGGTATGTAATATGAATGATTTGGTTATATCTTTTTTTTAGTTACTTTTCCTCATCCTCAGTATTTTAGCTCCAAGGTTAAGAGTTCGAAACTATATTTCTAAGATATTCCAGCCTCGACTTCGACTTATCTCGCAATAGGTTTAGGCTCCCATTTATCATCGATCGATAATTTGGCTGGTTTGTTCCAAACCTGTGGTGTCTACACATCTGGTTAGCTCCAGATATTTAGGTTTTGATGGTTCGGTTATATCCGAACTATCTAAGCTCGCGCATTTGGTCATGTCCAAATACTTTGTGTTTGATAATTCGGTTATGTCCGAACTATCTAATATCGCGTACTTGGTTATATCCAAATACTTTGTGTTTGATAATTTGGTTATGTCCGAACTGTCTAATATCGCGTACTTGGTTATATCCAAATACTTTATGTACATTTTTTATTTTTTAAGCTGGTGGTATGTATACCAATGATGCCCCCTTAATATCCTATGAGTGTGATCATAGGTTATTAAATTAAGAGAGATTGCAAAAATAAAAAATAAATTATATGTGAAACAAAGTAGACCCTTTATTCAAAAACAAACTAAATACAGAAAATCATGGTTACAGGCGACACTTTCTACACTATTGATAATATGGTCTAAGGTGTTCGCCATTCCATGCTCGAGGTATCAGGCTCCCATCTAATCTCGCAAGTTTGTATACGCCCGGTCGGATGATTGACTCTATCTGGTATGGTCCTTCCCAGTTCGGCCCGAGCACCCCAGCTGCTGGATCTCGGGTTGCTAAGAATACTCGTCTCAAAATCAGGTCTCCCACTCCGAACTTTCTGTCTCGAACCCTCTTATTGAAATATCTCGTGGTCCGTTGCTGGTAAGCAGCATTTTTCAGCTGAGCCTCTTCCCTTTTTTCTTCGATCAAGTCTAGGGTTTCTTCGAGCTGAGTATGATTGGAACTTTGGTCGTAAATCTGAGTTCGAATCGTTGGAATTTCGACCTCAATGGGCAACATTGCCTCGCAGCCGTATAGTAGAGAAAACGGGGTATGCCCAGTTGATGTCCGCGCTGTAGTTCTATATCCCCAAAGGACTTGGGGTAATTCCTCAGGCCATCGTCCCTTTGCTTCTTCCAACTTTTTCTTCAAGGAACTCTTGAGAGTTTTATTAACGGCTTCGACCTGACCGTTCGCCTGAGGGTGAGCCACTGACGAAAAGCTCTTTATTATACCGTTCTTGTTACAAAAGTTGGTAAATAAGTCGCAATCAAACTGGGTTCCGTTGTCAGACACAATCTTTCTTGGCACTCCATATCGGCAAACGATGTTCTTTACCACGAAATCTAGGATCTTCTTCGAAGTTATGGTCGCCAATGGTTCAGCCTCCGTCCATTTTGTGAAGTAATCAACTGCGACCACAGCATACTTTACTCCTCCTTTTCCAGTTGGGAGTGAGCCTATGAGGTCGATGCCCCATACCGCAAAAGGCCATGGGGATGTCAACATGGTTAGTTCGGAAGGTGGAGCTCGGGGTATCGTGGCGAATCTCTGGCACTTGTCGCACTTTTTCACGAACTCGAAAGAATCCGTTTTAATGGTTGGCCAGAAATATCCTTGGCGTATAATCTTCTTGGACAGGCTATGCCCCCCGGTATGGTCTCCGTAGAATCCTTCATGAATTTCTTCAATAATCTTATTTGCCTCGGGAGGAGTTACACATCTGAGCAATGGCATGGAATACCCTCTTCTGTATAGCCTTCCGTCCAAGATGGTGTAATGGGGAAGTTGATACATTAGTTTCCGAGCCTGATTTCGATCTTTTGGAAGAATTCCATTTTCGAGGTACTCAACTATCGGGCTCATCCAGGTCGGCTCTGTCTCGACCATACACACATCTTCCTCGTCGGGCTCAGTAATGCTGGGCGCTGACAGGTGCTCTACGGGTACGACATTTAGCTCCTCATTTTCGGCGGAGGTGGCGAGGCGAGCTAAGGCATCTGCATTTGAGTTTTGTTCTCGGGGAACCTGTTCGATTGCATAAAACTCAAAAAACTCCAATGCGGATTTTACCTTCTCCAGATAAGCTGCCATTTTTGTGCCACGAGCCTGGTACTCTCCCAAGATTTGATTAACTACGAGCTGGGAGTCGCTGTAGCAATGTATAGCTTTGGCCTTGAGCTCCTTTGCTATTCGTAGTCCCGCAAGTAAAGCTTCATACTCAGCTTCATTATTAGATGCTTTAAAGCCGAACTTTAAAGCAGAGTGAAATCTACTCCCTGTAGGAGTGATCAGAATAACTCCTGCCCCCGCTCCATTTTCATTTGACGACCCGTCGACGTAAAGTTTCCACAGCTCGTGGGCCGTGGTTGTTACCTCGTCGTCGGCTGTACCGGTGCACTCCACTATAAAATCTGCCAACGCTTGTGCCTTAATGGTTGTTCTCGGATGGTAGGTGATCTCAAATTGTCCGAGCTCAACAGCCCATTTAAGGAGTCGACCAGATGCCTCTGGTTTGGACAAGACTTGCCTTAGTGGTTGATCCGTTAGTACATGGATAGGATGCGCTTGAAAGTAAGGGCGGAGCTTGCGAGAAGAGTGGATTAGGCTGAGGGCGAGCTTCTCCATTAGTGGATATCTTGACTCTGCCCCCAGTAATCTTTTACTGATGTAGTAGACGGGTTTCTGTATTCCCTCTTCTTCTCGAACTAGCACCGCGCTTATCGCGTGTTCAGTTGTTGAGAGGTATAAGAACAGTACTTCTCCCATCTCAGGCTTCGATAGGATGGGTGGTTCGGCTAAGTGCCTTTTGAGCTCTTGAAAGGCTAGCTCGCACTCATCTGTCCATTCGAACTTTTTACTTCCTTTCAATAAATTGAAGAATGGGAGACCGCGGTCCGTTGACTTCGAAATGAACCTGCCCAGAGCTGCCATCCTGCCAGTCAAGCTTTGAACATCTTTATGCTTCCGAGGTGAAGGCATATCGATCAGGGCCTTTATTTTATCGGGATTAGCCTCGATTCCACGAGAGTTGACAATGAAACCCAGAAATTTCCCTGAAGACACCCCAAAAGTGCACTTCTGAGGATTCAACTTCATGTTGTACTTTCTGAGCACACCAAAGCACTCTTCGAGGTCATCAACATGGCTTTTGTTAAGTTGAGACTTTACAAGCATGTCATCAACATAAACTTCCATGTTGTTCCCAATTTGCTCTGAGAACATCATGTTTACGAGCCGCTGGTACGTGGCTCCGACATTCTTGAGTCCGAATGGCATGACATTGTAGCAGTAGAGCCCATTGTCTGTGATGAAGCTCGTATGCTCTTGGTCGGGGGCATGCATGGGAATCTGGTTATACCCAGAATAAGCATCCATGAACGACATCAGACCATGCCCCGCCGTGGCGTCTACGAGCTGGTCAATTCTCGGCAGGGGAAAACAGTCTTTCGGGCAGGCCTTGTTGAGGTCTGAGTAGTCAATGCATGTTCTCCACGTCCCATTGGGTTTCGGGACTAACACTGGATTGGCCACCCAGTCCGGGTAAAAAGCGTCCCTTATGAAATTATTTGCTTTCAGCCTGTCTACCTCCTCCTTTAGTGCTTTCTTTCTGTCTTCATCCAGCTGCCTTCGCTTTTGCTGCTTCGGGGGAAAGCTTTTGTCTATATTCAATGCGTGGCTCGCTACATTAGGGCTTATTCCCACCATGTCAGAGTGTGACCACGCGAAGACATCCTGGTTTTTCTTCAGAAAGCAAATTAATTGCTATTTTGATTCGTTTTGGAGGTGTTTCCCGACCTTCACTTTCTTTGAGGGATCAGCTTCCTCGAGCTGAACCTCTTCGAGCTCTTCCAAAGGTTGGAGGTCGACCTTCTCCTCAATCCTTGGATCGATATCCTCATCAATTTCTAAAACGGTCCCATCTTTATTCTGTATGACAACGAGTGCTTGCGCGCTTGTTTGTTTCTTTCCCCTTAAGGAAATGCTGTAGCACTCCCTTCCTGCCAATTGATCTCCTTTCAATGTTCCGACCCCGCTTGGAGTTGGGAACTTAAGGGCTAGATGCCTTACAGATGAAACTGCCCCCAGCCCGACCAGGGCAGGTCTCCCGAGCTGTACATTGTAGGCAGATGGTAACTCTACCACCACGAACTCCATCATCTTGGTCACCGAGACTGGATAGTCTCCCAAGGTCACAGGGAGTTCAATGGGCCCCATACAGGCGGTTCCTTCTCCAGAAAAGCCGTACAAAGTGGTTGCACAAGCCTTCAGGTTGCGAAGGGAGAGTCCCATTTTCTCTAGTGTCGCTTTATAAAGAATGTTAACTGAGCTCCCATTGTCTATGAGAACTCGGCGCACTCTTTTGTTGGCAAGCTGTAGGGTGATGACGAGTGGATCATGATGAGGGAACTGGACATGGGAGGCATCCTCCTCGGTGAAGGTTATAGGCTGAGTCTCAACCCTTTGGCTTTTTGGTGCCCTTGGTTCGGGTTCGTATGGAGACCTGTCCCCTGTCTTCAGCTCATTCACATATCGTTTTTGAGCATTTCTGCCCCCTCCTGCGAGATGAGGACCTCCCGAGATGGTTATTACGTCCTCTCCATCTATCGGCGGAGGCTTGTCTTCATCCCGAGATCGGGAGTTATTATTCTGTGCTGCCGGAAGCGCGGCTACTCTCTGGCTGGCAGTAGCCTGTTCAGTATTCTGGTTTTTGACATACTGCCGGAAATAACCTCTCGAGATCAATCCTTCGATCTCGTCCTTCAGCTGTCGGCACTCATCAGTTGTGTGGCCGGTGTCCCTATGAAATCGACAATACTTGCTGGAGTCCCTCTTGGACTTTTGATTCCTCGTAGGGTCCGGACGCCTGAAGGGGACCTGGTTTTCATTAGCCAGGTATATGTTTTCCCGAGACTCGTTGAGCTCGGTATGCACTTTATATACGGAGAAATACCTTTCTCCTTTTTTCTTCTTTCCTCCATCAGCCTCGGGATTATTTCCCTCGCTCTTTTTCCTCTTGGAGGGATTCTCCGAGGTAGGCTGTGTAGCTGCTGGGTCAACTGAGGTTGAGGCGGAGTTAATGTTTATCGTTGTAGTTTCGGTCTGCGAGGTCGCCTTGAGTGTTGACCTCGCCTCCTCTACATTGACAAATTTCTGCGCCCGTCTGTTAAACTCGGTTATCGACCTCACCGGTTTCCCTTGCATGTCATCCCAAAGGGCACTCCCGGGTAAAACACCAGCTCGGATGGCCATCAAGTGCCCACTGTCATCCACGTCACGAGCTCGGGCGACCTCTAGATTAAATCTTGTAAGGTAGCTCTTCAGTGTTTCTCCCGGTTGTTGTCGGACGTTAGTCAAAGTGGATGCTTCAGGTCTGACTCCCATCATAGCTCGAAACTGCTTCTTGAAGTCTCTAGACAATTGATCCCACGAAGTTATAGAATGTCTCTTGTACTTCTCGAACCAACTCTTGGCAGGTCCGGCCAATGATGTCGGAAACAACATACATCTGAGCTCGTAACCCACGTTACTAGCTCTCATGATAGTGTTGAATGTACTCAGGTGGCTGCATGGGTCGGTTTTTCCTTCAAACGCTGGGACGTGAGGAATCCGGAACCCTTGGGGGAACTGAGTGTTAGAAATATTGGGAGCAAACGGCTCGAGCTCCTCATCAGAGTCCTCCTATCGACAGTTCCCTCGTTCATTCTTCAAAAGCCTAAAGGCTTTTTCGAGCTGATCAATCCTTTCTTGTACTGGGTCCTTAGGCGGTGTTTGGAATTGATAGTCATTAATCGCGATCCCAGGTTCGCGTCTCCGTGAGGGATCTCTACGCCCATTCAGATGATTCCTAAGATCCGGGTTTGTCTGATCTCCCTTTCCCCTGCTCTGATTCAGATGATTGCGCAGGTCGGGATGGCTCTTGTGATTTCCAGTATTTTTACGACCCCGGTCGTGTTTACTGACAGACCTAGTTTCTCCGGACTCATCACTGGTGAAACTCATCGATCGGTCATTTCGTGGTGGATCCTTTCTACGTCGCCTTGTCTCTGCAGTGCGAGATCGGGACGTCTGACTTCTCTCGGATGGCGCACCTTTCCGCCCCTGGAACGTCTCCCTGTTTCCTTGTCTTTCCCCCGTACGCCCTTGATCTTGATCTCGACCAGGTTGAGCATTCCTGCGGGGAGGTGAAGGATATCTTATGGGAGACGGAGGAAACCGTATAGGTGACGGTGGTTGTCTTCCTTGCCTCGGCCTGGAGGGTCCAGAATTTGCCCGAGACGGGCCAGTTGCGTTCGGTGCACTACCAGGAACCTGAGTCCGAGCCTCGGCAGGAGCTCGGTTGTTCTCAGTTCCTGCAGGCACTCCCACAGGTGGATTAGGCGGGACCCGAGCTCGGGTACTCCTCTGAGGCCTAGAAGGAGCAGATGGCTCTGTTGGTGTTGGAGGTTGTGCTGGCCTCCTTGTGGCAGCATTTTTTCGTGGACGTCCACGGGGCCTCCGGGGAGGAACGTGCACGTCCCTTGGAGGAGGGACTTGGTCTTCGCGCGGAAGCGGGGGCTGAGCCACCTGCGCCTCCGCGGCTATCCTAGTCAACTCCTCGTTACGTTTGTTGGCATCTGCCAGCAGCTGTTTCAGCTGCCGATTCTCCAATTCTACAATAGGGGCATAACGCTCAGAGTTATAGTACATGTCCTCATCCCTTGGTTGTGGAGGTGGTCCCCGGGAATCAGAGGACCCACTCCTTTCTTCAGCGTCCGGGTTCTCCATTGGTTGTTTTCCAGGACGCCTTGGGTAATTTCCTTCAGGAGTGTTCTGATTGTTTGCAGCCATGAATCTCTCCGGGATGGATGCTTGAGGCTCTCAATGAAAGCACCAAACTGTTGACGCCGTTTTTCGTCAACAGATAAAAGAAGAGAGCACGTAAACAATTTAAGACAATGGCCAAAAATAAACAAACGAATCAAACACGGTTTTTTACGTGGTTCAGCAGTTAAATCTGCCTAGTCCACGAGTCTCTGTTATTAATCTCAAGATTATCTCTGAACAATTCTTTAGCATGAATTCTCCAGAGTTTTCTCTCAAGGATCAGAATTTCGGTCCTTTACAATGGTGCATGACTTCTCTATTTATAGAGAAGGATGCAGAATACTATCCCACATATTTTGGGTAGTTACTCTTTTGTGAATAAAAATAAATGGCTTTAAATGCCAATAATCAGATATAAAAGGAAACGTTCCCCAATGATCAGGAAACGCATAACTGACTAAATATTATCCCACGATTCTTGGGGATTTACATCAATAAATGAGGATTGCATCTCATATTTACAATACTTGTAGATATTCAAGGTGGTCATATCGTATCTCCAAGGCTTCAGCATCTCAGGTTTCACGTCATTGTGCGAGCCACTGACATCTCCCGAGCTAACATTGCTTTCGAGATAGTACATCGAGCTCAATATCCCTGCTCCGAAGTTGTTCCCGAAGATGAGGGGCTCTCAGAGCTATCTTTCGAGATCGAGATCATTTCGAGGTCAGTACATTCGAGGTCATGTATCATACTTTGCAGGCTCGATTTACAATCGTAGAGCATACCCTAACCCTCACGAGACCGTTTAATGCGAACTCAGCTTTCGAGGTCATATTTACTATGGCTCGAAATCTGGGTATAATAGTATTATTTCAGTGCAAATGGTTCAATACTGATCCGAACAGGAACAAATCAATCACTAAAAATTATTTTACTAGTATTAATGTCACTGGTGAATGGTATAAAGATGACTAGTATATACTTGCTACCTAAGCGAAGCAAGTTTTCTATCTTGACGATCTGTTGGAAGGTCGAGGTTGGAAGGTGGTTCAAGATGTGAATCATAGACATGTTTGGGATATTCCGGAGCCTAATGAAGTCATCATTGATATTGATGTTGTCCATGTTGAAAACCCATCAATATTCATCCTAATTGTCGATTTGGGAGAGCGTATTGTGCAACAGTCTAACGAATCAGCTCAACATATTTTGATATAGCAGGGCGGCCAGACTATGATCATATTATTGAGGCTATAGATGATTATGCTAGTGTCAAATATCGTGATAGGAAAATGCGTACGAAGGCGCACTTCAAGAAAGTTTATGGTGATGATAAGAACTTAGAGCGGGCCCTCAACAACCCCCACGTTGGTGTTAATGCTCAAGACTGGAAACAATGCATTGACTTATGGTTGGATGAGAAATCAATTAAATGGGCAGAGAAGAATTAGGCCAATAGGGAACAGATGAAGTATCCTTCTACTCAAGGATCGAAGTCATTTGTCGCGGCCTGTCATGATAGAGTAAGTAACAAAAAATAAATAAATCATTTCTAATATTAATAAATTCTTTATCTAATAAGTTGTTTCTTTGTGTTCAGGCGAACTCGGAATCGGGGAATGTACCAAGTTACATTGAAAGCTGGAAGAAATTCCACACCCACAAGGATAAAGAAGAATTCGTCAATGAGCAAGCGAAAACGGACTATGTAAGACTTATCTTATTTTTTTACCTTAAAATTACTATATTTTGGGTGTATTACTGATATTTTTCTGTAAAAATAGGAAATGATGTACAAAGATTTTTAATCGCAGAGCCAGCAAGTCCCGTCTTCTATTTCTAATGAAGGAAGTTCAGTTGACGAAAGGATGATTATGAGAAAGGTGTTGGGTGAACGTCTCGGGCATGAAAGAGGAGTTGGTCGCACATTGAAGGGGAAAAAGCCCTCCAGTAGTCAATCTCAAGCTCGGGCACCATTCGCCGTCATACACTCAGCCTCCTCAATCCAATGATAATAATAACATTATGGGATAGGCGATGGCTAACTTGTTGAGACAATACAAACCAGACATTGAGTTCTTGTCTCAACGTCTTCCTCTTGAATCTTACCCACCACCTCAAACAATGAGATTGGATGAAGTAACTCAATGGTGGGAGATGTATGCGGCTGCACCTTCACAAGCTCCACCATCGCCTCCACATATATGTTCTAAGACGACACACCTACACATGTTCCCACGCCATTCCCGCCTCAATCTACTTTTAGAAATGGCGCGTCTTTGTCACCACCTCCGCCACGATCTCCACCACCCCCAGTCATTCAGTTTTCAGATGACTTAGACGATGATGATGCGACCAACTTAGGATAGATTATATAGTTATATAAATAGTAGTGTTTATTTGTTTTAATACTATTAAGACAATTATTAATATTAGAATATTGTATGGTTTATTTTCATATCAATTAATGGAGACTACAATTCTGATTATAAATTTTATTAAATATTAAATTTAATTTTTTTTAATTTTTTTTATTTCTGTTACACTATTTGCAGCGAATTGTTGGCCGCAAATAAGAGTCAGACTAGACAAATCACCCATCATTTGCGACGAATAATAGGACTATTTGCGGCGAATTATTTTAAATTTTCACTGCAAATAAGGGTCAATTACGACCAAATCCAAAATTATTTGCGGCAGATTTACTGATTTTGCACCGGTAAGTTCGCTGCAAATAATGAAGTTATTTGTGGCGGAAATTTTATTCGCTGCAAATAATGATATTTTCAACGACCGTTTTGCGGTGACTTATTTAAGGCAAATTTGGACGTATTTGCCGAGAAATTGATCGCCACAAAAATCTCAATTTCTTATAGTGTAGTCAAATAAAAAAAAATAAGATTACAATTTATGGGTCTACCAAAAATAGATTTAATTCTTACCGTTCAGAATATGTCCTGTAAAAGTTCCCTTTATATGTATTCTATATACATTTTTTATTTTTATTAAGTTTTATAAAATTTGTAGATAAAAATGATGATATTAAATTAGTGATAACTTGAGGCGACTTGGTGGCTAAGAATTTTTAAATAGCCTTATTATTATTATTATTATTATGAATTTTTAAATAGCCTTATTATTATTATTATTATTAATATTATTATTATTATTATTATTATAAATCAAAACAAATTCTGTAAATAATAAACAATAGTATTTATTTATTTATTTTGGTACAGCTATGAATATTATTGTTATTATTAAATCAAAATAAAATATAGAAATGTTTTTTTGATTACACTCCTTCATAATTAACGTCATATCTTGGAAAACAAATGTCTTAACCTCTCTGTATCCGACCTACCATATTCTGATATTATTTTATGGTTGGTGTTGAAGATGAATAAATACATAAATAAAAAATAAAAAAACAAGAGTAAAACACTGAAATAATGTATATATATATATATATGCTCTCTCAGTTTGTCACTGGATTTTTCGTCCACACTCAAGAAGAAAGAATTAAAGAAAAAAGATTAAACTCTCACCAAACAATAGTACGTATTATGTTTGTATATCATTCGTCCATAAAAAAATATTCAGCATTTTCAAAAAATTATTACGTACAACCACGAAATCCGTTCTTTATTAGTAAAACCATAAACATGGAAAATTATATATAATCAGCTAGAGATACATTTTCAAGTATTCATCCATGCGGGTATATTTCACCTCTGGATAAAGTTTGGAAGCTTCTTCTCCCTCTTCTCCTATCTCAAAATTAGTTAAACAACCTTCGTAGAAAATATGATAGAAGTGTCCCACTCCTACCTGCTCAGCGTAATCCAAATCTACACCATAATATATAAACCAAAATCAAATTAATTTGGCAACACTTAAAAAAATAGTTTTTTATTTAATTAATTAAAATTTTGAAAATTAAACATAAAATATGTTTGGTAACTCTATTTTTATTTTTTAATTTTAATTAAAATTTATTAAATTTTGAAAATAGAATTTTTTCACTTTCAAAATATTTTTAAACAATTTTCAATTTTTTTTTCTTCTCTTCTTCAAATCAACACTTCATATTATTAAACAAAAATATAAACAAAAATAAAAATAAAAGTTATCAAACGTATTTATTATTTTTTATTTTTAAAAATAAAAAACAAAAATAATTATCAAACATATTTTTTATTTTTGTGTTTCAAAATTTCAAAAACAAAAATTTTACCCCTAACGGACCCTAATAATTTAAAAAGAAAGGATATATATATATATATATAATTTTGTTATATGCGTTTTTTTTTACCTTTCATGGAGTTCAAAAAGTCTTGTTCGGAGATGGTAACCTTTTCCAGCTTCTTTCCAATCATTTCTTCCCATTTCTCAACCAATTGTCTCTGAGAGAGAATGTTATCTGGTGGCTGCAGGTACACAGTTTTGTTCAGTGTTCTAGGGTCGTCTATGGATTTTATTGTGTATGTTGCCACGTCGTCTTCGTCCATAAAAATTACTGTATGTATTTTCCATATGCAATATTATTATTATTAAACGAATATATATATATACGCACAGAGAGATTATTAGTAATTTAGTAAATACTATGGAACATAATAATTCACCACATACTAACCTTGAATTCATTTATACACATGCATGATATAATAATTTATTGCCCATATTTATTATTTCATGGATTTTGTGTGCATGGTGCTCAATTACTATGTATAGATGTCTCAGCAATAAGAAAATAAATGATACATATATGTACGAAGAACATAATAATTAATCACATATCAAAGCATATATAGTCTTGCTAAGACTTCGCCATGGTCCATGTGTTAACAGTAAAAGATTTGTCCTTGACATATTGGACCCTTGCACTAATTTAACTTTGGTTTTTATACATAGAATTATTAAGAAATACATAAAAAATGAAGTTAAAGCTTTTGATGGACTTTTAACTTCGCTTTTTTCGTTTAGCACTCATAGAAATTAAACTTTTACTTCGGTTATTTACGTAAAGTGAAGTTAAAGGGTAATAGGCGGAGGAGAAAAATGACGGAACCCTTTAACTTCAGTTTTTTTTATAAAACCAAACTTAAAGGTAACCTTTTAACTTTGGTTTTTAGCAAAAAACTGAAGTTAAATGTGCTTATATCCTAAGCCCTTCGATTTCTCACTCATTTCTGAAGCGCTAAAACCCCCCAAACAGAGAGCAAAAACCTCCATTTCCACTGTGAAAAAAATGAGGGTTTCACCATATAGCACTATTTTCTCTCATTTTCTTCTATCAATCTTGCTAGAAAACTCAAATATATATCATCGAAACTTGGTTATTTTCAGTTTTGATTGAAAAAATTGTGTCTTGACAATGGTGACATGTGGTGGTCGGAAATACCCATTGTTTTGGGGTTTTCAATGGATTTTCAGCTTCTATACAAATTTTTGAGGTTTGTACTATGTATTGATTGTTAAATAGATGTTTACATGAATTTTTTTTATATATATTATTTCAGATATTTTTTATATTTTTGATAATATATTGATAATGTATATGTGTTTATGGTAGTTGATAATAATGTTTTAGAGTTGTATTTGATTATTTAAGAATGTATGAATCTTAAAAAATGTGTTTGTGATCATTTTTTTTATTAATCCAAATTTAATATTAATGTATTACTAAATTTATAATTTATTTGATTTATTTTTGTATTTTATATTATGTTTTTATTTATAATAATTATTTAGAAAACTAATGAAGTTAATATTTTGTTGTTGTTAAAAAAAAGTTAATATGTTGTTGTTATAATAAAAAAAATCAAGTTAATATCTAGTTAAAAAAAATTCATTTATAAAATATAGTTTTAATGTTTAGATATGTTGTTGTAAAAAAAATCAAGTTAATATTTAGTTAAAATAAAGTTTTATTTGTATAATATTTTTAATGTTTGGTACTAGTTATTATAAACTTAATAATTATTATATTTAATTTTGTTTATATTATTTTTAGGACGGTTATTGTTTTGGAGGTAATTTGATTTTTCACTAGTGGTTACTAGCTTCAAGATTAATTTTAAGGTGAGTGAGAAGTTTATTTTTATTTATTACTATTGTACATATGTATAGAATTATAGTTAAACCATATTGAATTTAGTGGAAATTATGTTTGAAAATCAAGGAAGTAGTTTTTGATAAATTTGTGTGGTAAGGTGGTATAAGGATGAAATTATGCATATTGATTATTATGTTTGTTTGTGTTAAATTAATAGGTACTTATGAAATTGAGATATCTTATAGAAATAGGGGAAACTCTGCCCAATTTTTTAGGATTTATTAATTGAACATGTTTTTAAATATGTATTATTTATTCATATAGTTATAATTTAAACTTTTTAATTTTGGCGGTAGGTTTTGAATAGGATATGAGGAATTTATGTATTGTGATGATAACCATAACTCCCTAGTTTAAAGTAACATTATCATGCCTCTTGACTAGATAATGTTACTTTGAACTAGGGGCTTATGGATACCTTCAAAATTCAAGGCAAGCATTCAAGAAGAAAAGAGATTAACATGAGTTCTATTGTAATTGGAGACTAAGCTTTGCTTTTCGATATGAGGTATTCCTCCAAGTACTTGACATAATTTTGCTTATCTGCTCTGTGAACTGTTGCAAATTTTAGTTGTAAATTGAATGTCAACAAGTTTGGGTAATCATATTTATAGGGGAAAGCTAATTTTTTTAAAAAATATTTAATACTTAAGAAAATTTAATATTTCAAATAATTACTTAGGTGAACTTCACATGTTTAGAATGTGGTACTTATGTTTTATTTCTGTTTTACAAAGGTAATGATTTGAGATTTAGGCTCTGTTTGGCATGGCTTTGGAAGAGATTTTGAAGTCTTAAAGTTACTTTTAGGTGTGTTAGGATAAAATATAGAAATAACTTTTTTAATTTAGAAGAGTTTTTAAGAGAAGCAGAGACTCACCAGCTTTTTCAGGAAGGACTTCTAAAATAACACGGGAAGCTATTTTCTTATTTTAATGAATCTTTCATAATACCTATTTTACCCCAATTTTTTATAAAAGAAAAAAAGTAAATTACATCTTTATCCTAAATTAATTGTGAAGATAACAGTTATATAATACGATTTCTTTTTTCTTAAAAAGTATTCTATCTAATTTTTCTAAAAACATTTACGTATGATTTTTTTTAGTTTTTTTTTCTTATTATTGTTTTATATATAGAATTTCTTTTTCTAACTACATTTAGATTTTTATATTTAAATATTTAATTTAAAATTTTAGATTTTTTGTTAATTACGTTTAGATTTTTATGATTTTTTATTTATTAATTAATATTAATTCATATGTATGCAATTAATTTTTTTTTCAAACGATTAATTTTCAAATGAGTTCAGACATAACACATATTATTATTATTATTATAAACATATATTTATGGTTAAATTTGATATTTATTTTATCAGAGTTTTTATGCAGTATATACCAAATACTCTGAAAAGCTCTTTAACAAAGAAAAAAGCTATTTTAAAATATAAATACAAACAGGAATTAGAAAGTTCAAATTTTTACTTCTCTTCTTCTCATGTCTAAAAGTAAAAATTATGCGACACAAGCCCTTAGTATTAGTTGTTGTTTGACATGAACGGTAGTTAAGATATTTTTTATTGAAATATTAAAAGTAATATTTACTATTTGCCACAAAACACAAAAAAGAGTGATATTTACTATTGAATCATAAACTACTTAGCTTAATTAATATACGCACTCCCGATCGAGTGTACGTACCTTTAGAATTGCCATCTCCATATATATAGAGTTTGTCCCTCGGCGGAAAAAGATTGCCCATTTGTGAAAGATTGCCAGCGAAATAACCGGCAAAGCAGTTGGCCGAAACGTAAGTGAAAGGAATATTTGACTCTTCAATTGCTTTCCTAACTCGCATTTTCTCTTCAAATGTCACATTTCCTGGCTCAAGTGCATCTCCCATTCGTGCTGGATCCATACCAAATTCTGACGGTAAGAATCGCTGCCACCCACCAATTTCATAACATCAATAATATATATTTTCTTATACGTTCCAATAGATCTGATATTATTATCCTCAAATTAATAAATGGAATTTGGGAATGTATATTAAAAATTATCAGTATCTGTTTTGTTTTAGAGAAAATCAGTACAACAACAAACAAACAAAAACAAATTTAATGTAAAAATAAAAAACACAAACAAATTAAACAAATTGGAGTCCGGCCGACAGAATGGATCTAGCTATAGTTAATCAAATTAGAAGGGTTTCCATTCCAATTCTAGATATCTTTCAAAAGCAACTAAGTCAACGCCTATTTGCTCTGGATCTACTGGCCCGGAATCTTTGAATTATTAACTACTCTCGTAAAGAAAAGAAAAGAAAAAAACTAAATAAAGTACAACAAAAATCATCGTCCAGAATCGAAACTTACGCTATTTGATTTGAACAGTAAAAATCATAATTCTATAGAGAGGTGAATTTAAAAATAAAATAAAAAAGTTGTAACAAAATCATCTATAGTTACCTCATAAAAAATTAATATATAAAATATATCCAAAACAAAATGAAAGCAATATATTTATAATGTAATTAATATTAGCATAAACAACTATAATTGATTTGATTAATTAGGTTTGTACCATAACATTTCCAGCTTGTTTAATGGCTTCAATAAGCTTGAGCTGCATCAAAATGTTGTGACTACGAAAGTGGACACCTGACATGGTGCAAATGACAACATCGACCAGTTTCACTGCATCCACAAGGCTTTGGAAATCAGAAAAGGAGCCCTCAACAAGATGAGCTCCTTCCATCTTGAACCCTAGAAGCATCTGTACCTTCTCGATATCGAGGCCGATCTCCTTCCGCTGGAGGACGAAGGTCGGGTGGCCTTCCGCTAGGCTTGCCTTTACAATTCTCCTCCCTATGTAGCCAGTACCACCCACTACAAGAACCTTGCTTTTCCCACCCATATTTTTGTGTTTTGTTTTTTTTGGTTTTCACCTCGTATTGGTACTTACATATATAGAGTTTATGGTAGGTTGTTTTCTTGTGTCATGTTTTGACTTTCTCGACCTTTTCAGTTTAGTATTTATTGAAGAAAAGAAAAAGGAAAGATTACTTGCAAAGTTGAATTCGTTATAGTAAAAGCTACTCTTTGTTATATTATTTTATAATAATATAATGCTGATTAAATATATGTAAGAAATAAATGAGAGTGTGACATATATAGAGTTTATGGTAGGTTGTTTTCTTGTGTCATGTTTTGACTTTCTACCTTTTCAGTTTAGTATTTATTGAAGAAAAGAAAAAGGAAAGATTACTTGCAAAGTTGAATTCGTTATAGTAAAAGCTACTCTTTGTTATATTATTTTATAATTATATAATGCTGATTAAATATATGTAAGAAATAAATGAGAGTGTGACAAATTCATTTTGTCAAAATTTTGTAACATAATTTTTTGGGTGTACCAAATCTTATTACAATTTTGTCACTCCCAAAAAATCACCATTTTAACTATGCTAATTGGAGTTACACTTTGAATTTGATTTTCATAAAGCTATAATATTTTATAGTTGTTAAGATATGATTTTGGCAATTTTGGGTAACCAAAGGAGTGAGTAAAATAGAGGCACATGTGTTGCGTCGCCCATTGTGAGGCGATGCATCGCAGATACCTTTATGGGAAAAGTTACACACCAGGTGATATATCATCTGGTGATAGGCGACACATTGCTTAATATACGTACCAGACGAATCGCCTAGTATATAACAATTCATATTTTGAGTTATTTGAAACATTTCCAAACGTTTCAACACCTCATATAATTCTCAAATCTTCCATTTAACATCATGAACGTCCAATTGATGTTCTGTAACAGCCAAATAAATTGGTGGAGTTTGAAAATCAAAATGTGATTCAAAATCTCTATAAATAGGAGTCTTGTGTTCACTTGAAAGACACTCTATTTTCTATCCACTAGAGTAGTTGGCAAGAAATACACCAAAAGACTTGATAATTCCAAATAACTATTTCCATTTGAGAGTCCCCTTAGTGCTTAGAGAATATGAGAAAATAAGCTTTTTGACAAAGGTCTTGAACATTGTTCAAATTGGTTATCTCCACTACTCTACATTTTGGTTGTGTGAGTGTGAGAGTTTTTTCTATTGTTCTTGTTATTGTTCTTCTATTTCTATTGTTATTATTTCTAGCTTCTTTATATATTTATTTGAATTGTTATGCTTTGAGTTGTATTTTCTATTCTCTTCTTTTACATCTCTCTATTTTATTTGTATTTTTTATAATTGAATTGTAACATTTATTTAATCTATTACTTTGTCTATTGTATATTTTAATAAAGTTGTATTTTAGTTTTTACCATTTCCATTGAAGCAATTTATTTTTCTCTAACACTCTTTTATTTTTTTGTAAATCAGAGAGCTTTGTATTCCAACACAACAATTACAAAGAGGGAACAAACTTCCTAAACAAATTAATTACAAACTCTTAACAGAGAGTCCACCCAAATAATATCTACTCTATTGAGCTTACTTAAATTCATATTTTGAAGTCTCAATTTCAGACAATGAATTATATTTCTAACAATAACATCAATGGAGATAAACTTTTGGTCCCAAACCATACTGTTTCTACTGTGCCAAATGAAATAAACCACAGTTGATATAATACTGTAAACAATCTTCCTTCTGCCTTGAGAGAGCTTATTTTTCCCAATCCACTTCAAAAGGTTCTTGAGGTCATGACCATGATAAGAAATAGCACTCCACTGAAGAGTTTCAACCAGAATTTTAGCACTCACACTACAGGAGAAAAACAAATGAGCATGGCATTCAGCAAACTTTCCACACAGCACACAACTAACACTCTGAAGCGATTTGAATCTCTGTATCCTGTCAAATGTTGGCAATCTTTCAAGAAGAGCAAGCCAAATGATAAATCTATGTTTGGGAATAGAAAATCTATCCCAAATCATATTAAACTTCCATCTACCAGCAATCAAATGCACTTTAGAAACCATCCCTGCTATAGTATAATTGAACTTCTGAAATTCAATAAAAGAAAACACAGCTTTAATTCTATTTTTCACTTGCACTATCCTCTTCCAGTACCAGCTAGCATCAATAGGAGCTTCATGATCCCACCAATCATCTTGCTTGATATAGATAGCATTTACCCACTTCACCCATAAATTGTCCTTCTTAGAAGCAATGTCCCAAACATGTTTGCCCATAGCACATAAATTCCAAGACTCAATGTCTTTAAAACCCAAACCACCCTCTGTTTTAGGGCGACAAACATCAGACCAAGAAACATAGCCCAGGCCACTAATCCTGTCAACTCCTTTCCAGAGAAAAGCTCTACACACTTGGACAATACTGTGCAAAACTGATTTTGGTAAGATTACCAACTGAGACCATTAAGAATTAATAGTAAGGAGAACTGAATTAATTAAGACAATTCTACCCGCATATGACAGATTTCAACTACTCCAAACCCTAATCCTGTTAACCATTTTCTCCACCAAACAAACACAATCAGATTTAGATAATCTTTTGGCACAAATTGTCATACCAAGATACTTAAAAGGCAAGCTACATTTCGGAAAACCAGATAATTCCACCAGCCTATCAATAGAATTAGTATCCATACCTGCCCCATAAACCGCTGACTTACTTATGTTCGCTTGGAGCCCTGATGAATTAGAAAACAGTTTAAAACCCCTAAGCAACAATGTAGCTGCTTTGTAATCTCCTTTACAGAAAAAAAAAAAAAAAGAAGGTCCTCTGCAAAAAAAAGATGAGTGAGCTGTAAACTTTTGCATCTTGGGTGAAACTTAAAGTCAGCCTCCTTAGACACCTTGGACAAGATTCTAGACAAGCATTCCATGCCAATCACAAAAAAGAGCGGTGATATAGGATCACCTTGACGTAAACCTCTGCGAGCATGAATATATCCATGAAGAGCACCATTAATGGAAAAGGAAAACTGAGGAGTGGTAATACAATCCATAATAAGATCAACAAATTTCTTAGGAAAATTTAAAGCTTCAAGCATTTCTTTAAGGAAATCCCAGTCTAGAGAATCATAAGCTTTTTGGAGATCAATTTTGAACAAACAAGCAAATTTTGCACTTCTTCTGTCATAGCCCCGAACCATGTCTTGACAGAGCATAATATTATGAGCAATGCGACGACCTTTAACAAAACCACTTTGATTTTCTGAAATGATATCAGGAAGAACCTCTCTTAACACTCTTAAATAGTTGTATAATGTGTCCATATTGAAAAAGCAAATAATAATAATTTTTTTAAAAAAATAATGGGATACTAATAATAATAATAAACTTGATCCATTAGTTTTGTGGGGGACTGGTGGTTGGATTTTTGTAAAAATAATTTACTATATATGTTGTGGGATTTGTGGTGTTGTGGTTGGATCAATAATAAACTTGATCCTTTAGTTTTGTGGGGGACTGGTGGTTGGATTTTTGTAAAAATAATTTACTATATATCTCATGTTTCGTGTACTTATTTCTTGAAAAATATGAAAAGTAGTTTTAATTATAAGGTGGGTCGATGGGAAATTATTGTATTTTTGCTCGGTGGATCGGCAATTATTGTTTTCTTGTCAATGGATCGGCAATTATTATTGATTCTTACTTATATATAAACTAGAAAACATAATTGCGATTCGAGCTAGTGTAGTATTTTGTAATTATTAAAAAATATAAAAAAAATTTGAAAATTTTGTGGTAGTGAGTTTTTTTTCACTCTATCAATACAACAAACTCCTTATATGGATACATTGGGTCGTTTTGACTCTATGTTTTTTATGATGGTGTTCACTGTATAGCGATCCTCCTACAAGTTTTAAAAAAATTCTAAATAATTACAGTACTAAAAACAAAGTTCAAACAACTTATTACACGCATGTTTTTTTTAAATATGTTTTGCGTGGTTCTTTATAAAAATATCTAATTTATGTTTTGTGTAATGACCATTTTTGCAAAAATGAACTTTTATTCAATTTTTAGCAAGAAGTAAAGAGTGTTGAAAGGATAGAGAATTTAAAAAGGATGAAGAGGATAATTAGTTTTCTTAATATTATTTGGTATTGAGAGGCTGATTTAAAATTTAAATTTAATAAATTATTTCTTATTATATAATATATATTTAATTTAATAAAGGGCATATATATAATTTTTTTCTATTTCTTTGCATAGTCTAAAATCTTTCCTTTTTGAAAAATTGATTTTGGGGATTTGGAGAAAGACTTCTCTCTATCTCTCCTCTCTTTTCTACTTTCTCTCTTACCAAAAAAGTATTTTTTTTTCTCTCATCTTTCCCCCATATGCCTTCCATCTCTTCTAAAAATCTCTCCTACCAAACATAGGGACTCTATGTTTTATCAACAGATTAAAAATAAGAATAGTCAAATAGATTATTTAAACCTTGTATTTTTGCTGATTGCATGTTTTGACGCCTTCTTTTTAAAATTTAATTTTTGGACTCCGTATTTTGTCAAAAGTTTAAAAATTTTAAATAAAACGTCTAAATTATTTTGATAGAAATTTATGTTTTGTGTAAGGATTCACAGTATTTTGAACCTTGTATTTTAGCAGATTGTAAGTTTTGACTGTTTATTTTTTAAAATTAAATTTTAGACCCCGTGTTTTGTCAAAAGTTTAAAAATATGAATAGATAGATTATTTATTGTTATATATATTTTTAACTGACATAATATAAAAATGTAAAAAAAATGAGAAAATAGATAGTGTGATTAGAGATTTGTTAGAGTGTCACATCAACTCCTTAGGGGTTCTCATTAACATAAATATATAAATAGATAGACAAATATTTTTAATTGACATATATTATATTTATTACTAGAATAAAAAAATTTAGAAAATAGATATAGTGTCTCTTTAAATTAATTAATAACCATAAATTAAAAAAATATAATTATAAAATGAGAAAAAAAATGATGTTTATGACATTGATAATTTAATTAAACAATAATCATAATTAATTATATATATTGTTTAAATAAAAATATAAAAGATATTTCATTATTAATTAATAATCATAAAATTAAAGAATTGCCCAATTGATGTCTTGAAATTAAATCACAATTGGGCCTAAATTCAAACTATTTTTATTTATTTATCTTTTAATTAATTAATTAAATCTTTATTCAAATTAACTAATTATATTTTGAAACCTGATTTAATATTATTTATTTATATGGACACCAATTTATCAATATTAATAAATCTCATTTATTTCCAAATTCTTATTACATGTAAATATCAGTAAATTGACCTAGTCAATTTGATATTTTTAATTGATAATTAAATCAATTTTTTGAGACCATTCAACTTGATTTGATGAGAGACGACATAGGAACCATAAATCCATGAATACAAGCTTCAATAAATTCCCGCGAGTTTACTTATTAAATAAATTATTGCACAATTTATTAATTCCTCATGACTCTACTATAGATTCGGAATTGAGCTCTTGAATTCATAGAACGTATTTTCAAAACATCAAATACGTTATCTATTGTTATAACTATATAATAGTCAGTCAATCCTCTATCGATGACTTTCTAACGAGCATGGTGCAAATTACCATTTAACCATCCATCAGTATTTTATCCTTAACTCCGACTAACTTCCTTATAAATGATATTTCTGTTAACTTAATCACAGAAATGAGATCTCAATCATTTAACCTTTTGAACAAAACAATTAAGGAAATCATCATTTCACTTCTCATACAGAAGTTATAGATTTCATATCTATGAACAATACTCCCACTCAATTACCCTACTAAATCGCCATGATATAAGTATGAGCTAGACCGTAGGGTAAGCTGATAACGAACAAGTCAAGAGATTTAAATAATACAATTAGTAGAATATTATCAAGCGATGTATCATCTGGTGATAGGCGACACATTGCCTAATACGTACCAGACAAATCGCCTGGTATATAACAATTCATATTTTGAGCTGTTTGAAACCTTTCCAAACGTTTCGACAACTCATATAACTCTCAAATCTTCCATTTAACACCATGAACGTCCAATTGATGTTCTGTAACAGCCAAAGAATTGGTGTAGTTTAAAAATCAAAATGTGATTCAAAATCTCTATAAATAGGAGTCTTGTGTTCACTTGAAAGACACACTATTTTCTATCCACATGAGTACTTGGCTAGAAATACACCAAAAGACTTGATAATTCCAAATAACTATTTCCATTTGAGAGTCTCATTAGTGCTTAGAGAATATGGGGTAATAAGCTTTTTGACAAAGGTATTGAACATTGTTCAAGTTGGTTATCTCCACTACTCTACACTTTGGTTGTGTGAGTGTGAGAGTTTTTTCTATTGTTATTGTTATTGTTCTTGTTCTTCTATTTCTATTTTTATTATTTCTAGCTTCTTCTTTATATATTTATTTGAATTGTTATGCTTTGAGTTGTATTTTGTATTATCTTCTTTTATATCTCTCTATTTTATTTGTATTTTTTATAATGAGTTGTAACATTTATTTAATCTATTACTTTGTCTACCATTTCCATTGAAGCAGTTTATTTTTCTCTAACACTCTTAAATAGTTGTATAATGTGTCCATATTGAAAAAGTAAATAATAATAATTTTTTTTTAAAATAATGGGATACTAATAATAATAATAAACTTGATCCATTAGTTTTGTGGTGGACTGGTGGTTGGATTTTTGTAAAAATAATTTACTATATATGTGGTTGGATTTGTGGTGTTGTGGTTGGATCAATAATAAACTTGATCCATTAGTTTTGTGGTGGACTGATGGTTGGATTTTTGTAAAAATAATTTACTATATTTCTCATGTTCCATGTACTAATTTCTTGAAAAATATGAAAAGTAGTTTTAATTATAAGGTGGGTCGATGGGAAATTATTGTATTTTTGCTCGGTGGATCGGCAATTATTGTTTTCTTCTCAATTGATCGGCAATTATTGTTTATTCTTACTTATATATAAACTAGAAAACATAATTGCGATTCGAGCTAGTGTAGTATTTTGTAATTATTAAAAAATATAAAAAAAAATTTGAAAATTTTGTGGTAGTGAGTTTTTTTCACTCTATCAATACAACGCACTCCATATATGGATACATTGGGTCGTTTTGACTCTATGTTTTTTATGATGGTGTTCACTGTATAGAGATTGTTACGACCCAACTATCTATGAAACTTAGATCATTAAACTTACTAAACATAAACACAACTTTGAAAAGAACATACATAAGAAAATTCATAACTTTATTCAAAACTTTAAAGAAAAAAATATTTGTAATACATAAATGAGCTCATTGTTTTAAAATAAAACATAACTTTAAATAAAATTGTTTACAAAGCTACATGCGAAAAAATACATAAAAACATAATTTTAAAGAAACTAAAAAAAAACGTTGTCCTCGAATCGACACGCAGCCCATCCACTCCATTCACCTCCATACACACACCAAGCTTCCAAGAATCCTTCCGCCTCTGCATCTATTTTCCTGCATCATACTAAAAGAAAAGGAGTGAGCCTAATGCTCAGCAAGGAAAGACTACTAACAACATAAACATACACATAAAATCATATCATAACATATACTAAAATTATATCATAACATATACTATATAAGACTATACTAATAATGGCCATTATGACATGTGATAAACTATCTACGCCCCCTGTCTAATATTTGAGGTAGGTTAGATCACATGTAGTGTATGATAACCAATCTATGTCCCCTGTCTAATATTTGAGGTAGGGTAAATCATAACATAACATATAAAAACATAAACTTATCATAACATATCAAACATAACATAACATATCATACTAACATACAAGATGTAGCCTATTTTCCTTACCAAAATACCGGGATGATGAGAACAAGGTCAGGATTTTGGAACACTCCTAAAAACCATTAATAGAGAGGTGAGTTTTTTAAAAGAAAGAGATGAAGAGGAATGAACTAAACCATCGAGAAGATACTTACCAACAAGAAATCTCAAGTTCGAAGAACTTAGATGCCTAACCAAGAATAGAGAAGATTGGGTTAGGAATTGAGTAGAGAAAAACTATAAGAACTAATGAAACAATACAGAAAAGGAACTAAGAATAGGAATACCTTTGAAATTGCTATGACCGAACTACACCTCGAAACCGAAATACACTCTATGAACCTTACTTTCCAAGTGTCTAATAAGCTTAGAATGATAAAGCTTATAACCCCAACCCAAGTGTTTATCACTCAATAGTCTCACTAGCACCTAGAAGGCTCTGATCAATGCTTGAAGAATGAATGAAAAGGCTTGGTGCTATGTCCTATTTATAGAGTTCTAGGAATAAAAATCTTCTAATTATAATTCAAATTTCAATTTAAATTTAAAATAGAATCTTAACTTCTAACTTCCTAAATCTCGTAACTCTAAAATAACCTACAGTAAAATCAAAATATTTGGAAGCTGTAGGACTCTGGTTTAAAATATCTTTATACTGTTAGAAACCTAATTAAATTATCTACAACTTTTTAGAAATACTATTTTTCGAAATTCATAACATAACTGGGTCAAAAATAGGTCGGAAGTTACAGTACCCTAAAGTTACGAAAAAAAAAAGATTTATTTAATTATCTAAATAACAACCTAATCCACAAATAAATAAAATTGTGAGTCTAAATATCTAAATAAATATCATGCTCCTAACAAATTCTGGTGAAGACTAAGTCTTATATTTCCCTTATTAAAATAATAATTCCTTAATAATCATGCATATGACAAGTTTCATAATCCTATTGGCTCTATTTAACCTTAGGAATAACTATGCTCATGACAAGTGTCATATTCTTATTGGCTCTATCTAAACCTTAGGTTATAATAATCATCATATTAATAACCAGCAATATTAATCAAACCTTATGTTATAATTAATATTCTTAAACTATAGGTTAAACTTATAAAATCCATAACTATTGCTAGGAGTTTCCAACTAAATCCCGGCTTGAATCAAAATCCACAGTAATAAACAATACTATAACTACTACTAGCTATTACTATTGCTACTACTATCTAACTAGCTAAATAAAGTTCTTGGACTCTACAATTCTCCCCTACTAAAAAGAATTTCGTCCTCGAAATTTACTTACCAAATAATTCCGGATACCGAGCTTGCATGTCCTCCTCCAACTCCCACGTTGCCTCTCGTTCAGAACTATTTCTTCATAGGTCCTTGACTATCAGAATACTCTTAGACCGTAATTTTTTCATCCTTTTATCTAGGATGCTAACTGGCTGGTCCTCATAACTCAAGTCTTTTTGGAGTGCTATCGTATCATACTTGAGGACGTGAGATGGGTCTGACACATACCTACGCAGCATTGAGATGTGGAACATATTGTGACTATCTGCTAAAGCTGGCGGTAGGGCTAATCTATATGCAACTGGTCCCACCTTGTCCAATATCTCAAAAGGACCTATAAACCTGGGACTAAGCTTGCCTTTCTTCCCAAACCGCTTCACACCTTTCATAGGAGATATTCTTAAGAAAACTTGATCTCCGACTTTGAATTCCACATCACGTCGCTTGGCATCCACATAACTTTTCTGACGACTCTGAGCAGCGAGCATACGCTGTCTAATCAGCGCTACTGCATCCTGAGCTTCTCTAACAGCTTCAGGTCCAAGTAGCTGCCTTTCTTCTACCTCATCCCAGTGTAGTGGCGATCGACACCTCCTTCCATAAAGTAGCTCGTAAGGTGCCATCCCGATCGTTGACTGGTAGCTATTTTTGTAGGAGAACTCTATCAGTGGCAAATACTTACTCCATGATCCTCCGAAATAAAGTACACAAGCGCTCAACATGTCTTCTAAAATTTGTATGGTACGCTCAGACTGACCGTCTGTTTGAGGATGAAATGCTGTACTAAGACTTAACTTGGTACCCATAGCTTGCTGTAAGCTTCTCCAAAATCTCGATGTAAACACCGATCCTCTATCAGACACTATTGTCTTGGGGATTCCATGCAATCGTACTATCTCTTGAACATAAATATCTGCGTATTGCTCAGCCGTGTATGAAGTCTTGACAGGTAGAAAATGAGCTGACTTGGTTAATCTATCTATTACTACCTAAGCCGAGTCGTGTTGCTTATTCGTGTTAGGCAAACCCGTCACGAAATCCATTGCTATTTCGTCCCATTTCCATTTTGGTATGCTGAGTGGTTACAATAAGCCTGCAGGCCGCTGATGCTCTGCTTTCACTTGCTGGCACACCAAACATTTAGACACGTACTCCGCTTTATCCTTCTTCATTCCTGGCCACCAATACATTGCCTTGATATCGTGAGTCATCTTGGTCGACCCTGGGTGAACTGAGTATGGGGTATTGTGCGCGTCTTCTAGAATCTTCACCTTAATCCCTTGATCATGTGGCACGCATACCCGATCCTTATATCTTAATAACCCTTGACTTGATATTGAGAAATCTGTGGCCTTCCCTTCTCTAACTGCATCTATATGTGTTACTAACGTGTCATCATGCACTTGCCCATTCCGTATATCTTCCAACAGACTTAACTGAATGGACAAGTTAGCCAGTTTACCAATGACTACTTCTATTCCAGCATTGATCAGCTCCTACTGTAGCGGCTTTTCTATTCCAGCTAACGCTGCTAGACTTCCATAATTCTTTCTACTTAGCGCATCAACAACTACGTTTGCCTTTCCTGGGTAGTATAAAATTGTGCAGTCATAATCTTTCACTAGCTCTAACCACCTGCGCTGCCTCATGTTGAGCTCCTTCTAAGTGAAGAAATACTTTAAGCTTTTGTGGTCCATATAGATCTCACACCGTTCTCCATAAAGATAGTGGCGCCAGATTTTTAATGCAAAGACCACCGTTGCCAACTCCATATCGTGAGTTGGATAGCGTTGCTCGTACTCCTTCAATTGTCTTGAGGCGTAGGCTATCACCTTGTCATTCTGCATCAGCACACAACCCAACCCTTGCTTCGACGCATCGCAATAGACTACAAACTTTTCATTGGGTGTCGGTACACAAAGTACTAGTGTTGAGCATAGCTTATCTTTAAGCAACTGGAAACTTTCTTCACACTTATCATTCCAGTTGAACCTCTGCTGCTTCCGAGTCAGGTTGGTATGCGGAGTGGCTATCTTGGAAAAACCTTCTACAAACCTCTGATAATAGCCTGCTAATCCCAGAAGGCTTCTTACTTCTGACGCATTCTTTGGTCTTGGCCAATCCTTCACAGCCTCTACTTTAGATGGATCTACAGTAATCCCATCCTTGGATACTATGTGGTCGAGAAATGCTACTTGTGAAAGCCAAAATTCGCACTTCTTGAACTTGGCGTAAAGCTGATACTCCTTTAGTCGTAACAAGATTAACCTTAAATGTTTCTCGTGCTCGACTTCGTTCTTTGAGTACACCAAGATATCATCAATGAATACTACAACGAATTAATCCAAGTAGTCCTTAAAGACCCTATTCATTAAATCCATGAATGTGGCTGGAGCGTTGGTAAGATCGAAAGACATGACTAAAAACTTGTAATGCCCATAACGAGTTCTAAACGCTATCTTAGAAATGTCTTCTTCCCGTACCTTGAGCTGATGATACCCAGACCCTAAGTCAATCTTTGAAAACACGGTCGCACCTCGAAGTTGATCAAATAAGTCGTCAATCCGGGGTAGCGGGTACTTATTCTTAATCATCACCTTATTCAGCTCGCGGTAATCTATGCACATCCGCATACTACCGTCCTTTTTCTTCACAAACAAAACCGGTGCTCCCCATGGTGAATGACTCGGTCTGATGAAACCCAAGTCTAGAAGTTCTTGTAGCTGTGTCTTTAACTCCTTGAGTTCGGTAGGTGCCATCCGGTATGGTGCCTTGGAGATAGGCTCAGTGCCCGGTACTAGCTCGATTGTGAAGTCAATTTCCCGCGTCGGCGGCAATCCTGGCAAGTCGTCTGGAAATACCTCTGGAAATTCCCTTACAATACGTACATCTCCGACCTTTAGTGGTGTTTCCTTTACTACATCCGTAACACTAGCTAAGAATGCTTGACATCCTTTTTCTATCATCTTCTGAGCTTTAAGTGAGGAAATAAGCGGTGTACGTAAACCTGAAACCTTTCCCATAAAACATAGCCTCTGGTCGTCAGGAGTCTCGAACATTACTTGCTTACGTTTGCAATCGATGGTTGCGCCATGCCTTGCTAGCCAGTCCATTCCCAGTATCAGGTTGAAGTCTTTAATCTCCAGTTCTATCAGGTCTCCTTCTAGTTCTACATCCTCTATCTTGATTGGTACGCCTCGTGCTACCCGTGATGATAGGACTACTTCACCTGAAGGTAATTCTGTTACAAACCTAGTTCTAAATTTTTCACAAGGTTTGTCTAATTTCTCTATCATTCCTAACGAGATATACGAATGAGTGGCTCCCGAATCAAATAATACATAACACTTATTATGGAGAATAGAAACCTGACCTATAACTACTTTATTGCTACCGTCAGCTTCTCCTTGGGTGAGAGCAAAAACTCTGGTAGGAACCATCTTATTATCCTTTTTCCCCTCTGACTTGAGCTGAGGACATTCCTTCTTCCGGTGCCCTTCCTGACCACAGTTGTAGCATCCCTTGGTGTTTGCGCGGCACTCACCAGGATGTTTCTTTTGGCACTTAGCACATTGCAGGTACTCTACATAACCCGACCTATTTCCTCCATTGTTCGTTCGTGCCCTCTTATCGTTGTCGGACTGCTTGTTGTCAGAATGCCTTCTTTTCTGACCGTTATTGTTGTTGGACTGCTGGTTTTTGTTGTTGTGGTTGTTGTTCCGACCATTCTGGGGTTGACCCTGCTGCTTAGGCTCAGGCTTACTAGCCTCCTCTTTACTAACGTTTGCCTGAAGCCTTTCCACTTCTTTTGTCGTTTCTATAACATCGGCATAAGTGATATTCCCCGGGTTTGCTAGCTTAACCCCTAGCTCGATCTTTGGTCGAAGTCCTCTAACGAACTTGTTCACCCTTAGAAAATCAGTTGAACCATTTCAGATGCAAACTTAGCTAATCGGTCGAACTGCCGAGCATACTCTGCTACTGTCAAATTGCCTTGCTTTAGACTAGAAAATTCCTCGACCCTTGAAACAATGACAGCTGAATTGTAGTAATTTTTGTGGAATAGCTCCACAAATCTGGTCCAAGTCATAGTGGCGACATCGTGAGTCTACTGTACTAGGTCCCGCCATATTCTTGCATCCTTCTTGAGTAGAGAAGAAACACGAGATATGCGGTCCGCGTTGCCGAGGTTCATGTGCACAAGGATCGGCTCCACATTTTTGAGCCACTCTTTCGCCTTGAAGGGGTCAGTTGTCCCTTCAAAATTTGGAGCGTGCTGCTTACGAAACCGCTCATAGATAGGCTCCACGTGTTGAGCTGGGTATGGTGCATAGTTCGCCATTGGCCATCCCCCATATGGACCAACTTGATGGGGTTCTGGGGCCATTTGTTGTGGCTGTGGTTGCGGCAGAGGCAGAGGCTGAGGTTGAACCTGCTGTCGCTGTTGTTGCAGTAATTCCTCAACTTGTCGTCGTAGTCTGGCAACTTCCGCAGTGTTGTCAACCGGCGGCGGCGGCGGCGCATTCCGGTTGGCATTTGGATGCCTTCCCCTTCTGCGAACTGGAGGGGCTTCATTCATCTCAGGGGTGACATTGGGGACATTGCCATTGGTGCGAGCAGATCTTCGGAGCGACATCTTCAGCAGAGTTCTAACAGTTTGAGAAAAACATGTTAGAACTTACCTTAATAGGCTCTAAAGCAAAAACTTAATCTAGGCAAACATAAATCAGACCTATTAATTATGACTTCTTATGAAAAGAATTATATAAGCCTTCTTTATAATTAGGGTGTGTTTCTAAACTTAGAAAAATAATCCATCTTTATTATTTTCTAAGTGTGTTTCTAATTATCCTATATGACTTAATTCTCAGGCTTGAAACTCATCGTTGTTCCAAAGTTAACTATACTGAGGGAGGGCTGGGATCAGTAAAATCGTTCCCACTACTATGGCCCCCTATCTCTCAATATAGAGAACCTAGTTCATTGATTTGTATCCACCCTCACCGAACTTAGTCATTATTTATTAAATTTATTATTTATTATGATTGCAAAAATAAAATCAAACTCATACATGTCATCAAAATAACAATAATATTAATTTGGAAAAACAATTTTCACTAAGTACAACCATAAATGAAAAACAATAAATAAAATAAATAAATAAACTAATCTTTTCTAAAAATCAGGATCTTCTACATCAGATCCTTCATCTAACATGTCATCATCTATCTCTTCATAATCATCATTTTCGTGAGCCTCAAAAATTCCTCTTGGAAGATTGGTAAAAATTCTATTCTTTTGTTCTTGTGTGAATTGGAATTCCATCCTAGATGTAAACCTTATTATGAGAAAATAATATCTCATAGCCGGTGGTACTTCATTCTCAACATCTATTGTCTCCCATATTTCTTCCAAAGCAGCAATTACAAAAGGAAAATCTCTAAAAAGCCTAATTACTAAAATATATTGCTCAGTAGCTCTCATCATTATTTACTTAGTTTCTTGGAGATGAACTATTTGATTATGGAATAAAAGAAATCTCCGAGTGATTCTCTCCAATATTCCTATGGTATTTCTTGGTTCTCTAATCCTTTTTAAAGCTTTAATGGCTCGGATATCGTTATATGATAAAGCTCCATCCATATCTTAACTGAAAACATAAGACTAAAACGTTAGCTACAACACATAAACATAATAACTAAAACATAAATACTTACATTGGCGGTTAGATTCGGAGCTTGAGCGTGTGTATAAAGGAGAATTTCATAAAAAATGGACCGTTGCTCTGATACCAACTGTAACGACCCAACTATCTATGAAACTTAGATCATTAAACCTACTAAACATAAACACAACTTTGAAAAGAACATACATAAGAAAATTCATAACTTTATTCAAAACTTTAAAGAAACAATATTTGTAATACATAAATGAGCTCATTGTTTTAAAATAAAACATAACTTTAAATAAAATTGTTTACAAAGCTACATGCGGAAAAATACATAAAAACATAATTTTAAAGAAACTAAAAAAAAACGTTGTCCTCGAATCGACACGCAGCCCATCCACTCCATTCACCTCCATACACACACCAAGCTTCCAAGAATCCTTCCGCCTCTGCATCTATTTTCCTGCATCATACTAAAAGAAAAGGAGTGAGCCTAATGCCCAGCAAGGAAAAACTACTAACAACATGAACATACACATAAAATCATATCATAACATATACTAAAAATATATCATAACATATACTATATAAGACTATACTAATAATGGCCATTATGACATGTGATAAACCATCTACGCCCCCTGTCTAATATTTGAGGTAGGTTAGATCACATGTAGTGTATGATAACCCATCTACGTCCCCTGTCTAATATTTGAGGTAGGGTAAATCATAACATAACATAACATATAAAAACATAAACTTATCATAACATATTAAACATAACATAACATATCATACAAACATACAAGATGTAGCCTATTTTCCTTACCAAAATACCGGGATGATGAGAACAAGGTCAGGATTTTGGAACACTCCTAAAAACCATTAATAGAGATGTGAGTTTTTTAAAAGAAAGAGATGAAGAGGAATGAACTAAACCATCGAGAAGATACTTACCAACAAGAAATCTCAAGTTCGAAGAACTTAGATGCCTAACTAAGAATAGAGAAGATTGGGTTAGGAATTGAGTAGAGAAAAACTATAAGAACTAATGAAACAATACAGAAAAGGAACTAAGAATAGGAATACCTTTGAAATTGCTATGACCGAACTACACCTCGAAACCGAAATACACTCTTTGAACCTTACTTCCCAAGTGTCTAATAAGCTTAGAATGATAAAGCTTATAACCCCAACCCAAGTGTTTATCACTCAATAGTCTCACTAGCACCTAGAAGGCTCTGGTCAATGCTTAAAGAATGAATGAAAAGGCTTGGTGCTAGGTCCCATTTATAGAGTTCTAGGAATAAAAATCTTCTAATTATAATTCAAATTTCAATTTAAATTTAAAATAGAATCTTAACTTCTAACTTCCTAAATCTCGTAACTCTAAACTAACCTATAGTAAAATCAAAATATCTAGAGCTTTAAGACTCCGATTTAAAATATCTTTATACCGTTAGAAACCTAATTAAATTATCTACAAATTTTTACAAATACTATTTTTCGAAATTCATAACATAACTGGGTCAAAAATAGGTCTGACGTTACAGTACCCTAAAGTTACGAAAAAAAAAGATCTATTTAATTATCTAAATAACAACCTAATTCACAATTAAATAAAATTGTGAGTCTAAATATCTAAATAAATATCATGCTCCTAACAGATTCTGGTGAAGACTACGTCTTATATTTCCCTTATTAAAATAATAATCCCTTAATAATCATGCATATGACAAGTGTCATAATCCTATTGTCTCTATCTAACCTTAGGAATAACTATGATTATGACAAGTGTCATATTCTTATTGGCTCTATCTAAACCTTAAGTTATAATAATCATCATATTAATAACCAGCAATATTAATCAAACCTTATGTTATAATTAATATTCTTAAACTATAGGTATTAAACTTATAAAATCCATAACAATTGCTAGGAGTTTCCAACTAAATCCTGGCTTGAACCAAAATCCACAGTAATAAACAATACTATAACTACTACTACCTATTACTATTACTACTACTATATAACTAGCTAAGTAAAGTTCTTGGACTCTACAGAGATCCTCCTGCAAGTTTTGAAAAAATTCTAAATAATTACAGTGCTAAAAACAAAGTTCAAACAACTTATTACACGCATGTTTTTTTAAATATGTTTTGTGTGGTTCTTTATAAAAATATCTAATTTATTTTTTGTGTAATGACCATTTTTGCAAAAATGAACTTTTATTCAATTTTTAGCAAGAAGTAAAGAGTGTTGAAAGGATAGAGAATTTAAAAAGGATGGAGAGGATAATTAGTTTTCTTAATATTATTTGGTATTGAGAGGCAAATTTAAAATTTAAATTTAATAAATTATTTATTATTATATAATATATATTTAATTTAATAAAGAGCATATATATAATTTTTTCTATTTCTTTTCATGGTCTAAAATCTTTCCTTTTTTGAAGAATTGATTTTGGGGATTTGGAGAAAGACTTCTTCTCTCTATCTCTCCTCTCTTTTCTACTTTCTCTCTTACCAAAAAAGTATTTTTTTTCTCTCATCTTTCCCTCCTACGCCTTCCATCTCTTCTAAAAATCTCTCCTACCAAACATAGGGACTCTATGTTTTATCAAAAGATTAAAAATAAGAATAGTCAAATAAATTATTTAAAACTTGTATTTTTTTTTATTGCATGTTTTGATGCCTTCTTTTTAAAATTTAATTTTTGGACTCCGTATTTTGTCAAAAGTTTAAAATTTTTAAATAAAACGTCTAAATTATTTTGATAGAAATTTATGTTTTGTGTAAGGATTCACAGTATTTTGAACCTTGTATTTTAGCAGACTGTGCGTTTTGACTGTTTAATTTTTAAAATTAAATTTTAGACCCCGTGTTTTGTCAAAAGTTTAAAAATATGAATAGATAGATACTTTATCGTTATATATATATATTTTTAACTGACATAATATAAAAATGTGAAAAAAAATGAGAAAATAGATAGTGTGATTAGAGATTTGTTAGAGTGTCACATCAACTCCTTAGGGGTTCTCATTAACATAAATATATAAATAGATAGATAAATATTTTTAATTGACATATATTATATTTATTACTAGAATAAACAAATTTAGAAAATAGATATAGTGTCTCTTTAAATTAGTTAATAACCATAAATTAAAAAAAAGAATTATAAAATGAGAAAAAAAAATGATGTTTATGACATTGATAATTTAATTAAACAATAATCATAATTAATTATATATATTGTTTAAATAAAAATATAAAAGATATTTCATTATTAATTAATAATCATAAAATTAAAGAATTGCCCAATCGATGTCTTGAAATTAAATCACAATTGTGCCTAAATTCAAACTATTTTTATTTATTTATCTTTTAATATATTAATTAATTAAATCCTTATTCAAATTAACTAATTATATTTTGACACTTGATTAATATTATTTATTTATATCGACACCAATTTATCAATATTAATAAATTTACCCAAAGGCTCTCCTTTATTCCCAAATTCTTATTACATGTAAATATCAGTAAATTGACCTAGTCAATTTGATATTTTTAATTGAGAATTAAATCAATTGTTTGAGACTATTAAACTTGATTTGATGAGAGACGACATGGGAACCATAAATCCATGAATACAAGCTTCAATAAATTCCCGCGAGTTTACTTATTAAATAAATTATTGAACAATTTATTAATTCCTCATGATGCTACTATAGATTCGGAATTGAGCTCTTGAATTCATAGAACGTATTTTCAAAACAAGAAATACGTTATCCATTGTTATAACTATTATAGTCAGTCAATCCTCTATCGATGACTTTCTAACGAGCTTGGTGCAAATTACCATTTTACCACCCATTAGTATTTTATCCTTAACTCCGACTAACTTCCTTATAAATGATATTTCTGTTAACTTAATCACAGAAATGAGATCTCAATCATTTAACCTTTTGAACAAAACAATTAAGGAAATCATCATTTCACTTCTCATACAGAAGTTATAGATTTCATATCTATGAACAATACTCCCACTCAATTACCCTACTAAATCTCCATGATATAATAAGTATGAGCTAGACCGTCACTAAAACAATTTTCACTTTTAATGACTCTCTATGATGACTTACACCAATTTGTAAGACATTAAAAATAATCAGGGATATTTAAAGTCTAAGTGTGCAAGTCATCAAAAGTTATTGTTTATGACTAAGTGTGTAAGTCATTAAAAGTAGTGGGAGACGTTATTTATAATTAATTAAAAAATCAAAATAAAATAATTAAATATATATATGTCTGACAATTTTAGGCTTCTAACGTCTCCCCAGGGAGGACGTGTACACTTCCAACGTCTCCCCTGGGAAGACGTGCACACTTCCAACGTCTCCCCTGGGAAGACGTGCCACATCGGACGTCTTCCCAGGGGAGACGTTGGAAGTGTGTTCGTCTTCCCAGGGGAGACGTTGGAAGTTTGCACGTCTTCCCAGGGGAGGCGTTGGAGGCTTCCCTTTTATATAACCTATTCCCTCTTCTTCTTCCCCGAGCACACGAACCAGAGGCGGAAAGAGGCGATTTCTAGGCGATTTTGGGCGATTTTGGCTTCCGTTTTTGGTTGATTTTCATCAACAAAAATTACTTTAGGTATGTTTTTAAGATTTAATTACTGTATAATAGTCAGAATAATGTTTTTTTTTATTTATTTTCTTTAAATATAGTGGGTTAATGATGGGATTTTAGGGTATTTGTGTATAGTGCGGTTTTGAGTAATTTTAGGATATTAGAAATATTTATTTAAAGTTTGAAAAATAATTTTAGTGAAAATTTGACATTAAGAATTGTGATATTGATATTATACCACATTATTTAATGTTTTTTAATTTTTTTTACTATTTAATCCGAAAATTGTAGATTTTTTAATTAATTTTTTAGGTTGATTAAGTATTAATATATATATATATATCTAAAATAAGGAAAATAATTTAATTTTAATTTACATACTAAATTGGATGTATAGATATAAGTAATTCAAATATTTATGTTTATGATTTTTTTAATTTATATTATTATTTAATTAAAAAATTATATATATTTGTATAAATATATTTTAAATATTTTATTAACATTGAAGTAGGTTGATTATATATATTATGTTTTTTATTTATTTAGTAATATTTTATTTATTAATTAATTTAATTTTGTAGGTTGTGGTTTAACTAGAGAGATTTTTGCCTCAAAATTTCTATTTCAATACACATTTGAGGTTTTTAAGTTTCTAAAATTGCAAGAATAAGTTATTGTTAATCCAATTATTTAGTGATATTTGTTTAGTAATTTCTTATTTATTAATTAATTCAATTTTGTTGGTTGTGAATTTAATAGCAAAGTGCATTGCAAAGTGAAGTAAATTTTCTAGCTAGGACTATTAATTGCAAGAGGTACGTACATTATCTTATCTCTCGTTTTAGTATTATTAAATTTTTGTTAGAGGAGTTTGAATATCTTAAATATTCATCCATAGTGAAGTAGGTTCTGAGATTAAAATTGTGTGTTGCGGTGATAACAGAAGGTTGAGAACTGTGTGTTTTAGTGAAGTAAGTTCTGGAAAATTTGTTTGTGTGTTGTGGAGCTATAAGGAAGAAACTTATTGTGTGCTGTTTGAATTGTTTGACTTGTTGTTAACAGATGGTTAGATCAATATTATAGGGGAAATGCTGTCCAATTTTATCTAGAATTATGTATTCTATTATTATATTTGAATTGTGTTGTGCTTATTTGATTGGATTGATAAGATTGACTGATGGCTAGGTTACTAATATAGAAGAAATGCTGCCCAACTTTTCATACGCTCGGCCATATGCTTATGTAGTTTTTATTGTTTAATTTTTCATAGACATAGGAGAAGATATGGATAGAAAATGGATGTCAGCGAATAGGTTATCCGTGGAATATAAAAACGGGGTCGATTTATTCTTAAGATTTTGTTCGGAGAATGTGAAAGACCTAAAATTTACTCGTTGCCCATGTATTAAGTGTGGAAATGTAAGGAAAATGGATCTTAGTAAGATCAAATAACACTTATTTTTCAATGGAATCGACAAAAGTTACACGGTTTGGTATATGCATGGGGAGAGAATGCATGTCGCGCCAACTCCACCAAGTAGACCCAATGAAGTAAGGAGGAATATAGTAGAGGAGAATTGTGATGCATTAGATGATATGATTGATGACGCACATTATGGATCCGGAGTAGACCCAGATAAGTTTGAGACACTACTTAGTGATGCTGAGAAACCGATTTACCCCGGTTGTAAAAAATTTACAAAGTTATCCGCACTCCTTAGGTTGTATAATTTGGAGAGGCAGCTGAGGTTCAAAAAAACATTGTAAGTTTTTATATATTTATTGAACTTATATAATCTATTTATTTTAATATAACTAACTTAAATAAATTACTTTTATTTTACAGGCTCATTATCAAAAACTCATTGAGGAGGGTCAATGGGAACCCCAAGGCCCTGATGATGTGTTGGCGAGGGCATTGGGCACCCCCGAGCCACGAGGGCGTGTTCGGGCTAAAGGTTACGGTGTGTCCCCCGTATTGTTTTGGGATACTCCAAAACCTACCAAAATGAAAGGGAAATCGAAAGACACGGTTTCGGCTAGCGCTATGAGAAATGAGTTTGAGGAAAGACTTCGTCAACAAGAAGAACGACATCATCAACAAGAAGCGCGTCTAGAAGAACGTTTTCGTAAACAAGAGGAAATGTTGAGATCTTTCATGGCCCAACAGAGTGGTTCAGGATCCATTATTGGAGTCCCACCAGTAGTTCCAACCCCACCGGGACCATCTTACTATGTGCCCGACCCATAAGGGCCATCTTGCTATGTGCCCGACCCACCAGCACCATCTTACTATCAGCCTGAACCACCAGTACCATTTGTGACTGAGGTAATTTCAATTTGATAGAAAATGACTATGTATGTACATGCATACACACATATATACATAATGCTACTTATTATAATGTGCAGGTACCTAGTTGTCAGTTAGCCATTGGTTCGCTATCCAATATTGTTGCATCAGGCAAGCTCATTGACAAAGAGTTGGGTAACAACTACCAAGTGGTGATTACTGACGCTATTAAGCCGGCGACACCTCTTCCTTATGCAAAACCTGATCAGCATATGTACATAGTAATTCAGGCTATTGGGCATCCTATATCATGGCCTAGGGAATTGGTCATCGTATCTGATGATATACACGAACAGGTGATGTATCATGTTTATATAATCATATTTGTTATTATATATTTCAATTTGTTTGTAAATTTTCTAATTATTAATATTATTTTATTGACTTGTTCTAGAAGTAATAACATATCAGAACGACCAATTGCTCCTTCAACACAACGACCCCGAGAAAGAATACAACGTTTGAGTGATCCTCTGACACAAGACACCAGTCCTTTGGAACAGATATACAATATTATATCTCGTTGGAATGACGATGACTGTGTCAATCCAGGCATAGATGAGGATGTATTCGGTCAGGATATTTCAAGTCTTTACATATGCAAAGAGGACATACTTCAATTTATTCGAATGGAAAAGATTGGACAAGGAGTTGTCGTTTGCTACATGAGGTATCTCACAATTTTTTTACTTAACCTTTCTTATTTGATTTATTTTAACAACAAATTTCCTAAATTATATTTTTGACTACTACTCTTTTTTTAATAGGTCGTTATACAATTTTTTGGTAGAACAAGGGCGCCAAAATAAGTTTTTATTTGTCAATCCTAATGTTGTAGCCACTAAAGGAAGTTCATTTGAAGAGCGTGTTCAAGGTCTGTTCAAGAGCTGTCGTCAATTAAGATCAAGTGAGCAACTTATGATTGTCCCCTGGAACCATGGGTAAGTTTAAAAATTTGTTACTGCCAGATACTTAGTCCTTATAACATTTGCGTTGGAGACTTATACCAAGTATTGTTTTTCTTGTGCAGTGATCATTGGATGTTGATTATATTGGCCCCATATGCATATTACGTTTGTTGTTGTGATCCGGTGAACTCAGAACTGGAAAACCGTGAAGAAATTGTGCGAGAAATAGTCAATGCTTTCAACCTTTTTCTGACCAGTCTACCAAAACCTCCCGAGATTCCAAATAATATAGAAATTGTGCAACCGAAAGTAAGTAACTACGACTTTAATTATACTTGAATTTTACTGATATTTTTTATATTAATTGCTTGATATTTTATTTAAATATTAGTGACCGCACCAACTAGACAATGTGGCATGTGGATATTATGTGATGAGAATATTCAAGGATTACATTGAACATTCACGACCTGGATGTTACTTGAAGAAAGAGGTATGTATATAAATTTATACAAAGTTAACAATTTATTTATTATTAAAGTATATATAATCAAATAATTGATTAACTAATATATTTTACTTTGTATTTTTTGTAGCTAAACACTATGCCATATACACAAGCACAGATTAATGAAATGCGACAACACTGGACGAACCATATGCTACCGATAATTCAAAGTCATCGTCCCACATATTAGGTTTTTGTCATTTACTTTTACTTTTTCTTTCTTACTATATGTTTAGCTAGCTAGTGTAATATTTGTTAATTTTGTATGTTTAACAACAAATATTACAATTTTGTATATTTAGCTAGCAAAAACATATTAGATATGCAAATTTCGGTTTTATTAATGAAAATTCAAAATTTAAATTTGTATATAATTTAGATTTTTTAATTAATATATTTAATTCTATTTCAAAAAAAATTAATATATTTAATTCTATTAATTAATATACTGAAAATAATTATTTAATTTAAAAAAAAAAATACAAAAACCTATGATGTCTCCCATGGGGAGACTTTGTAGACATCCAACGTCTCCCCCTGGGAGACGTCATAGGGTGTACGTGTACAAAGTCTCCCCATGGGAGACGTCATAGGTACCTACAACGTCTCCCATGGGGAGACTTTGTAGACATCCAACGTCTCCCCCTGGGAGACGTCAGAGGTTGTACACGTACACCCTATGACGTCTCCCAGGAGGAGACGTTGGATGTCTACAAAGTCTCCCCATGGGAGACGTCATAGGGCCACTTTAGATGGCCCCTGCAACAACGTCTCCCCTAGGGGGAGACATCAAAAGTCTACAATGTCTCCCCCATATAGCCATTAAATGCCTATTTTGTTGTAGTGCGTAGGGTAAGCTGGTAACGAACAAGTCAAGAGATTTAAATAATACAATTAGTAGAATATTATCAAGCGATGCATCATCTGGTGATAGGCAACGCATTGCCTAATACGTACCAGACGAATCGCCTGGTATATAACAATTCATATTTTGAGCTGTTTGAAACCTTTCCAAACGTTTCAACAACTCATATAACTCTCAAATCTTCCATTTAACACCATGAACGTCCAATTGATGTTCTGTAACAGCCAAAGAATTGGTGGAGTTTGAAAATCAAAATGTGCTTCAAAATCTCTATAAATAGAAGTCTTGTGTTCACTTGAAAGACACACTATTTTCTATCCACATGAGTACTTGGCTAGAAATACACCAAAAGACTTGATAATTCCAAATAACTATTTCCATTTTAGAGTCCCCTTAGTGCTTAGAGAATATGGGGAAATAAGCTTTTTGACAAAGGTTTTGAACATTGTATAAGTTGGTTATCTCCACCACTCTATACTTTGGTTGTGTGAGTGTGAGAGTTTTTTCTATTGTTCTTGTTCTTGTTCTTGTTCTTCTATTTCTATTTTTATTATTTCTAGCTTCTTCTTTATTCTATCAATACAACACACTCCTTATATGGATACATTGGGTCGTCTTGACTCTATGTTTTTTGTGATGGTGTTCACTGTATAGCGATTCTCTTGCAAGTTTTGAAAAAATTCTATATATTTACAGTACTAAAAACAAAGTTCAAACAACTTATTGCATGCATGTTTTTTTAAATATGTTTTGCGTGGTTCTTTATAAAAATATCTAATTTATGTTTTGTGTAATGACCATTTTTGAAAAAATGAACTTTTATTCAATGTTTAGCAAGAAGTAAAGAGTGTTGAAAGGATAGAGAATTTAAAAGGGATGGAGAGGATAATTAGTTTTCTTAATATTATTTGGTATTGAGAGGCAGATTTAAAATTTAAATTTAATAAATTATTTATTATATAATATATATTTAATTTAATAAAGGGCATATATATAATTTTTTCTATTTCTTTTCATAGTCTAAAATCTTTCATGTTTTGAAGAATTGATTTTGGGGGATTTGGAGAAAGACTTCTTCTCTCTGTCTCTCATCTCTTTTCTACTTTCTCTCTTACCAATCAAATATTTTTTTCTCTCCTCTTTCCCTCCTACGCTTTCCATCTATTCTAAAAATCTCTCCTACCAAACATAGGGACTCTATGTTTTATCAAAAGATTAAAAATAAGAATAGTCAAATAAATTATTTAAACCTTGTATTTTTGCTGATTGCATGTTTTGACGCCTTCTTTTTAAAATTTAATTTTTGGACTCCGTATTTTGTCAAAAGTTTAAAAATTTTAAATAAAGCGTCTAAATTATTTTGGTAGAAATTTATGTTTTGTGTAAGGATTCACAGTATTTTGAACCTTGTACTTTAGCAGATTGTGCGTTTTGACTGTTTATTTTTTAAAATGAACTTTTAGACCCCGTATTTTGTCAAAAGTTTAAAAATATGAATAGATATATTATTTATTGTTATATATATTTTTAACTCACATAATATAAAAATGTGAAAAAAATGAGAAAATAGATAGTGTGTTTAGAGAAATGTTAGAGTGTCACATCAACTCCTTGGGGATTCTCATTAATATAAATATATAAATAGATAGATAAATATTTTTAATTGACATATATTATATTTATTACTAGAATAAAAAAATTTAGAAAATAGATATAGTTTCTCTTTAAATGAATTAATAACCATAAATTAAAAAAATAGAATTAAAAATATGAGAAAGAATTATGTTTATAACATTGATAATTTAATTAATAATAATAAAATTAAAGAATTGCCCAATCGTTGTCTTGAAATTTAATCACAATTGGGCCTAAATTAAAATATTGTTATTTATTTATCTTTTAATTAATTAATTAATTAAATCCTTATTCAAATTAACTAATTATAATTTGAAAACTTGATTTAATATTATTTATTTATATTGACACCAATTTATCAATATTAATAAATTTACCCAAAGGCTCTCCTTTATTCCCAAATTCTTATTACATGTAAATATCAGTAAATTCACCTAGTCAATTTGATATTTTTAATTGATAATTAAATCAATTGTTTGCGACTATTAAACTTGATTTGATGATAGACGACATGGGAACCATAATGTAACGACCCAAAATTACTAATAAGGCTTAAGGACCTTGATTAGTGTGCCGGGAGGGTATAATTGGAAGTTATGAGAATTAATGGTAAGAAAGTATGTTTATGGGTACTGGATAGCATGGGGGGCCCTGTTTGGATGGCAAGAGCATAATTGTAATTTTGGCCCGTTAGGGCATAAACGTGATTGTGTGTGATAAATTGTTGAGTCCACATTATTATGTTGATATATATATATATATGTGTGTGCTTACGTGTGTGTGCAGCTTTTGGCACGAGGCGATCCTAGGGAGCAGGTAGCGGGAAAGTCACAACGGGACGCAATACTCGACTCGGGGTGAGTCAAGGGGTATTTGGGATATTAGGTGGTTATCTGGGTTATCGGGTTATCAAAATAAATAATTGGAGATATATTTGAGGTTAGGAAGCTTATGTGGAAATACTGGGGAATTTTACCAGTTTGCTCTCGAGGACGTTTCGGTACCCCGAGCCTTGGGATTGATTTAACTAGTTAATGATAGATTAAGTAAAGTGTAGAACTCAGTGGAACAGAGGTTAGAACTGACCTTCTTCTTCTTCTCTATCTCTTTTTCTATCAAAGGGACCACAGAAGCAAGAGGAGATTGGCTGGAAATTCAGAGAAATTGAGCTGAGACTTTGGGGATTAACTCAGGGTTAGCTAAAGGATCTAATCAAGAGTTAAGGTATGTTATGAGTTTTGTTTCTGGTGGTCAAATTTTGTGTATATAGCTGAGTTTTAAGTGTTTATGGGTTTTTGAATTAAAGGTTGAATTTGGGCAGAAAGCTTGGGAGATAGCTCAGTGAGTGTTTGGAGGATGGATTCTTCAATGAAGGTAAGATCTAATTTGTGATATAGTATTTGAATTCTGGGTTTTTCATATTGGTTTTGGAGTTCTTGAGTTGTTGGGTTTCAAAGATGGAGATGTGGTTTTGATGAGTTCTAGACTAGGTTTCTGTCGGGTTATGTGGTTGAAATCATGTTAGAATGTTGGGGTAATTGGATTGTGTTATTGGGATGATTATGAGAGGTTTTGAGTGAGGTTCGAGAGTTGAAAATGGTGGTTTTTCTGGGTTCGAAGGGGTCGGGCCGCGACATAGTTCATGGTGAGCTGCGAGCCTTTGAAGCTGATGGTGCTGGAGAAGGAGGGCGGGCCGCGGCATGGGGAATGGAGGGCCGCGGCCTGTGTCTATTTCTGGGCATGGTTGGGCTCTGTTTGGGGCCATTCCGCGGCATGAGGAGGCTTGAGCCGCGGCCCTTAAGGAAATTTGTGTCCTTGGGATTCTAAACATGAGAATTTAACCTAGGGTGCTCGGGATCGATTCCACTACCGTGTTTGGTGAAATTCGATGTTCCGGAGATTAGAACCTTATCCGGAAGTCTTTTACAACTATTGATGGAATCCTTTATTATGGTTGTGACTAGGTTTATGCTTAAGCTCGGGGCAGGATCGTGCTCGGGGGTCATCTTTACTAGCTAAAGCTCTTGGAGATTAATGGTAAGAAAACTGCACCTGGTTGTGGATTTATATAGGGACTAAGGGTTCCCTGTCTTGTATGCTCTTTAAGAGGATGGTATTATGCCATGTGAATTGTGAATGGATTGTATCATGCCATGTAAATAGTAAACGAGCGGCCTAAGAGCGCTGGAGTTTACACTTGCGCACAGGGCGCGGCTCGGCCATTGGTAGCCGAGGACATCTTAATATGAACTTAGCTCGGTTTAAGCGGGCCGGAGTCAATGGGATAAATAGGGGTTGCGGCCTAAGTTGTCGGCCCTAATTATCATGTGATTGGATTGTTATTATTCTGATGAAAATGATATGCCGGTTATTTGAATGACAGATTGTTGGTTTGTTAACTGTTATCGTTGAATAGATAAATGTTGTGTTCTGTTGAGTACCTGGTTATGTCTTGTGAAATAGTAGGTTATTAATATTGATTGTGTTTTAAATGTTATGTTTTCTTGCTGGGCCTTGGCTCAAGGGTGCTACGTGGTGCAGGTAAAGTCTAGGGTAAGACGAGTTGGCCATGGGTTGGAGAGCTCTGGGGGCGAGGTGTACATTGTCAGCTTCTCGGCTGCCACGGTCGAGGGATTGTACAGGAAAGAGAACCTAAAACATGTATTTTGCCATTAGAGTGGCTTGATTATTAATAAAGTTTGGAAATTCTGTAGTTACGTTATTTAAACCTTGATTTGGGATCCCATGTACCAAACACTTATCTTAATGAAAATTATTTCATTTACAACCAAAATCTTTTAAACCTAACCTGTTTGTGTCATTAGATTCACGTTTTTATTTAAACGACTTGATTAGCAAGACTCACACTATTTCAAACACACAGTGTAATGGTCTTGGTTATCCAGGGCGTTACACATAAATCCATGAATACAAGCTTCAATAAATTCTCGCGAGTTTACTTATTAAATAAATTATCTCACAATTTATTAATTCCTCATGACTCTACTATATATTCGGAATTGAGCTCTTGAATTCATAGAACGTATTTTCAAAACCTCTAATAAGTTATTCATTGTTATAACTATTATAGTCAGTCAATCATCTATCGATGACTTACTAACGAGCTTGGTGCAAATTACCATTTTACCACTCATCAGTATTTTATCCGTAACTCCGACTAACTTCCTTATAAATGATATTTCCGTTAACTTAATCACAGAAATGAGATCTCAATCATTTATCCTTTTGAAAAAAGCAATTAAAGAAATCATCATTTCACTTCTCATACAGAAGTTATAGATTTCATATCTATGAATAATACTCCCACTCAATTACCCTACTAAATCTCCATGATATAAGTATAGGCTAGACCGTAGGATAAGCTGGTAACGAACAAGTCAAGAGATTTAAATAATACAATTAGCAGAATATTATCACTCACAATTAAGATCGACTTGACATATGGTCAACATTGTGACCTTGATTAGATTCGATAACAACGATACTTATTTACCTATCAATAATCAATATTGGTCCTAGTCCGATGTAACCAAATACATCTGATCTTATCCACTAAGTCAATAATTTGGAGAAGACATCACACCTCGAATGTGTAAGTAGATCATATCGTAAATTACCTAATCAATGAAAATTAAATGCATTAATTTAATCTTAGGACTCATTCTTTTGAACATATAAATACAACCATAATCCACTGTGACCTAGTCTTTATAATTGTAACTATCCATATGTTCGGGATTTTATGAATGTTTGTATTAATTGGATATACATGTAATAAAATAGGTGAACAATGCGATTGAATAAAAAAAATGATTTATACTTCTTTTATTGATAATAAAAATGTGTTACATGAGAAATATGTTTTTATGAAGGGCATAAAATCCAACACAAGGTTTTTACTCATTTCTGCTACATACAAAACATTGGTGAGTAGACCCTTTTTGCTGGAAGTGAAGAATAGATCAATTGTTCCCTTACCTTCAACCTTCGATCATTTCTTATTTCCCATTTGGATTTCATGCCCTTCCTTTGATGTCTCAAAGGTCATGAATAAAGATCTAAGTAACATGGATGGTAGAACAAGTGTCATAACACCATCCATTTACCTTTCCGTGTATGGCATTAATCTCACTTAGTGTTTCCACTAACTCTTCTTTGGTTGAATTAGCCCTTGCCTCATTATTGTGGTTCCTCTTGAACCTACAATCCCTTGCAAAGTCGCCATTCTTGCCACACACAAAGGAAGGTCCTTTGGAACCCTTGAACTGACCTTCATTCTTCATATGTCCCAAGGGTTTGTAACCCTTGCTTTTATTCTTCCCAATTCAATTGCCTTTGTTGTTGTTCCGAGGTTTGGCCACCATATTGGCCTTAGAAGTGTCTCCATTCGGCTTCCATGTTCTTATCTCTTGAACGGGATTTGTGACGTCCCAAATTCGTTATTAAGGCTAACTACCTTGACTACAGTGCCTAGAGGGCCAAATTGGGATTATATGAGCGAGTAATGGATTATATGTGTGATTATGTGATATAAATGATTTTTGTGGTAATGTGACTAGACATGCATGTTTATGTGTATTAAATATGCATACAGGCCAATTTCTGTAAATTGGGGCATGTTTGTAATTTTGGCTCATTGATGGTGTAAATGTAATTATGTAAGTGTTATGAGTGAGACTCCAGTGTTATGGGGATATATTTGAGATGTGTGATCCAAGGCGATCCTAGTGAGCGGATTAGCAGAATAGTCAAAATGACGTTTAATACCGGGTTGAGCCAAGGGGTATTTTGGGAATGTAGTATGCATTCGAGGTTGAACGAGTAATAGGTAATTATTTAGTAATTATTTAGGTGTGTCGGGATTAATTGGGAATTTATAGGACTACTCGAGGTTTAGTGAGAAAATGGTGGCAAAAGACGGTACTGCCCTTGGGGGCTTTAAAGGGTATGTTTTGGAACTAGGGACATCTTGGTCTTTTTTCCAAGGGATAGACCCAACCTAGGAGTGACTTAGCCACTTAGAGACTTAGGAAACTAGGAGAAGATTGCAGAACAAAAGGGATACTAAGCAACTATTTTTTTTCTCTCTCTCCCTCCCTTGGTGTGTTAAGAGGTCTATAGAAACTCATGGAGAATTGGTGCAGAAGTGGAGGATTAAAAAGCTTGGGGGCTGGGGAATCAAGCTAGGACAACTTGAGGATCAGCTCAGGACCAGGATTATGATCAAGGTTTTACTGCTAAGGCTCAGATTTAGGGATCGTGCTCGGGATCACCTTGTGCTATCAACTTGGGACTCAAGGTAAGAAAATTATCTATACACGTAGAGTTATATTGTGCTTAATACTGTGTGTATGGTTTGCAACTATTACGTCATACGTGTGTTTGTGACAGAATGACAAAGTCCGGAATCAGCAGAGGTTGGAAACGGCAAAGGCTATGATCCGCGAAGGTCAAAAATGGCAAAGGATGGGAACGACAAAGGTTAGGATCGGCGTAGGCCAGGATCTATATTAATCATCCTGAATGCAGGTCGCCAAGGCAAGACCCTCAAATGTTGTTGTACTCACCCGCTCAATTAAGATCATGGACTTGGTGCCTGGTAACGCACCCTGATCGGTGGAGGTCGCTGTTGTGCTTATGTTCTGTCTTGCTGCTGTGCTGTTGTGATGTTATGCTCTTGTACTATTGTGAATTCAGATAGGAACTTGTAGATAATTTGACACGTTTGATTAATTATGCATTTGTTAAAGTAAATTATTTTACGTTGTTTTGTGAAGTTTTCTTGCTAGGCCTCGGCTCACGAGTGCTCTGTGGAGTAGGTACAGGCAAGGAAAGGATCAATCAACCATGAGTTGGAGGGCATGGAGTGGTGCGTACATGTTTTCCTAGGGTATTAGGGTGCTATAAATTGGTATGAGAGCGTTCCAAGGTTTATGGTTCATTGAGATTGACCGAACATGTACGCTCGCTGCCAGAGACAAGCTCGACTCAGGGTTGGTTGGTATTAAGTGCAATATTTGTTTAACTGCTTATCTGAATTTCCTTATCCGCTAGAATAGGGAGCATGATGGATATGTATGTATTTTTTGGGAATGAGGCTTGATGATTAATGCATGAGCATTATGGACTTGCGTCCCGGTATGCGTATTGTATATGGCTATTGTATTGTTTAGCCTTGTTAATGGTATAGTTCTGGATTAGAATATCAGGGCTGGTAGGTTAAGTTATTGGCTGCAGATAGATTTAGAAGTTTTTTATCTAAGGCAATCAACTGGATCAAGTAGCGTTAATGGTGGGGTTGTGGATGGCAGTTGAGGTCAGAATCATCCATCGGCTCTAGGATTTGCAGTAGATGTTTGCTTGTGTTCAAGAAAGATTGCAAAAGCAAGAGGAAGAGATTAGATGGTTGAGATATCGGGTTTTGTCAGGGAATGCTGCCTTGTGTGTGTTGACAACAATGGCACCAGTTACGATTCAACATGAGGGTGGAAACAGATGGGAATTACGGTATGAATGATTCCAGAAGAATCATCCTCCAGTTTTTGAGGGAGGTTTGGACCCGTTCAGAGATGAACAGTGGATGGGCATGATTAGCTTTGCCCTTGGCTATATAGGAGTGAAAGGAAATGATAGAGTGGCTTGTGCCAAGTTCATGTTGTGGGAGGTTTCCTGAACGTGGTGGGAAATTGTATCCCAGACTAGGAATTTCATCATGATGGGTTGGGAAGAATTCAAACAATTGTTCAACAGGAGGCACCACTGTGACATGATTTGAATTTTGAAGAATGATGAGTTTACGAACTCGGTTCAGGGTAGTAAGACAGTGACAGAATATGTTAGTGAGTTCCATAGATTGACCAAATTCGCTTTTGATTTGGTACCAACTAATGTGGCCTGGAAGGAGCGATTCACTCGAGGATTGAACCCTGGGATGGCTCAGAGCGTTAGGATCGCTCCAGTATATGAGATTATTATCTACGCTTAGGAAGTAGGGAGGGCCTTTGTTATAGAGAATGCAAGAGAAGAGACATAGAGTAAGAGTGTCATTGGGTGGGAAGCTCAGGCAATGGTATCCCCATTTGCAGAATCTGGTAGGGGCGGAGGCCCAATAACCAGGAAAGAAAGACCCTTGATAGTTTTACTACTCCTGGTCCTGACAGGAGCGGTCATAGTATTCAGGGCGGCCGCTAAGACGTTGATGAGGTCTGGAGGAGTTATCTAGTATGTGCTAGGTGCAGGAGACGCCATCTGGGAGAATGCTAAGAGAAGGCAGGTTTTCTATGTAGAATGATTGGGAAAATCAAGAAGAACTTCCCAAAGACAAAGACAGAAGAACCAAAGAGTATAGATAGCCCTACCCCTAGCTCAAGTTTCCGTCTCGACGTGGTCAGAGCCTGAGGCTAGTACCTCAGAGGCGGCAGGTCAGCTTTCTAGTTCCTGTACTTTTTATATTGGGTTGATTTAGTCTGGTGCTATGTATCTCTTAGTGAAACATAGATACGCTGTACATACCATATGATTATTACGCTATGGGGCTTGAGACTTGTGTCTACTAAGGAAAGTTGGTAATTTCCAAGAAATGGGCCAGAGTATTATGGATGATTACGGTATGATCCTAAGTATGAATTAGTTTTCCAAAAAGGGACAACCATAGACTGTAAGAGAGAATAGTGACTTCTGGGTATAAAAGGAAATGATCTGGCTACGATTACAAGATGCCTAACTATTGTGGTTAGTACCCCCAGGAGTTATCACTACAAGAAAAAATAATATACATAACATACTAAATGCAAAATTATTAAAAAAACGCTATAGTTACTAAAAAAAAGGCGCTCATTTATTTTGCTATCCCGCCAAAACAGAAAAAAAATTTGAGCAAAACCTAAATAACAAAAACCCCTTTCTTCTCTCAGGTTCGGTCTGCATCTACCACTCTCTTTCTGCTCTCAGGATTCCGTCTGCCACCCTCATTCTCTCCAGCCTCCACGAGAGAGTGCCCAAACCACAAAGACGTTGTTCTCCTCCATCGGTGGTCAGATCGGTCTACCCCATCGGCTCACGAAGTCGTTGTTCACCAACCTAACGAAGTCCCTCTCCACCCCATCGGCTCGACTAAGCAAAAATTGAAGGTACTCTTTCTTCTCTCGAACTCACTCTGGTAATGGTGCTTCAACTTTTTGATTAATGGAACATTCTTGGTTCATAATTTTGCAACCCTTACTTAATTTCTAACAAGCAACACAAATTTTCCTATTGAACATCCTTTTATCTTCAGTGTACACGTATTCTATCACCCACCAAAGATTTTACTTTATATCTACACGGGTAACTATTATTCTCCAACACCTATATACTGTAAACCCACCAACCGTAAACCCATCTCCTTTGAAGTTAATCCTCTTCTTCTTCTTCTTCTTCTCATTCTCTGTGGAACCGGTATCATGGGGTTTTTCTTCTTATGCTTTTGGTAAAGGTCTATCTCTCTCTCACCATGAGGTTATGTTGTTCTATCCTTTGTTTGCTTCTGAACATTTTTTAAACGATGGTTAATAGAGTTTATTTTAGTGATTATATGAATAGTTTTTTTATGCTTTTATGTTATGGGTTTGCTTTTTTCTTCTTCTCTCTTCATATTTTTTTAGTATCTTTCTCGGTTTTGATTAATGGTGATGAAAATTTTGCCAGGTTTATGTTCTTATTAGGTTGTTCATTTTTCGAATTGTGAAATTTTTCAGCGAGTTTTGGATTTTAAGTTAATCTGAATTGGGTTTCTATGTTAGTTCTCTGTTTCTCCCTTTTATGGAATTATTGTTTGCTTGGGATTGATCAAGCAAAGATTACAACTTGATGATGTAAAATATATTTTGTATTGGGTTTATGAAAGCTGATAGTTTCATAGCTTTTGGTAATGTAGCTTTGGTTAGTTTCATAGCCTTTTATTTTGTATTTGATTACCCTCTGATAAAAAATAAGTTTATTTATTTATTTTAGTTTCCCCTCTTTTGTTAGGAATTTTCCATTTTGTGAACTTTGAATAATCTTTTTCCTATTTGTAATACTAATGCTGATAACTCTACAAAATAGAGTTATTTTAACACTTTTTATGTGATAATTGTTGCTTAATTCTTGAGTTTTTAATTGATTTATTAAGTTTTTAAGCAATTTTGAATTTAGTAGTCTTATCATGATTTTATATACTTTTGTGTGTTTTTATAAGTATTTTGTTGTAAAATGTTGTAGTTAATTATTTGAATTATTATTGTTAAGTTAGTGGTAAAATAAATGTTGTATTATTGAACATAAATGTAAAATATAAATTAAGTTATAATTAATATTTTCAAAGAATTAAATTGATTTATTTTATAGTTGAAAATATTGTATTATGATTTATTTTATATTTATTTTGTAGGGAATATTGGCTCTTGAAAAGCAAAGAAATCAAAGGAAAGGTGGTAGTTTTGAAAGAAAGTATCAAGAAAAAGGGCATTTTTCAAAGGCCCAAAAGCCATCTCCTGCCAGGCCCATGGCCCGAGCCCAGCTCCCACCTGCCTCTGCGCCTGGCCCAATCCCAAGCACTCCCTCTTCATTAGCTGCCAGCTATCCACATGCTCCATCACACACAAAGTCTTCAGCAAGGAGCCAGCCTCACGTGTTGCACCAGCCTTTATGCTCTAAATAGCTGAATTACTCCAGCATACATCAGCCTACTCCCATCGTGGGCCTGCACCAACCACGGCCCATCATCCTTTGCCCTGGCCCAATCTGAAGCTTCCTAGCCGCATGCTCCTCAACTTCAGCAAGTCCTCACTTCGGCTCAAGCACCATCTGCCTAGCCCAAGTCAACCATGCCAAAGCCAAAAAAATAAGACCAAAAACTCACATTTTTATTCCCAATATTTTTCACTCAAATATCAATTCACTATTCCCTATTTTTCTCACCTAAATAAACATTCCTAATTCATTTTTTTACCCTAGCTTTTCACTAATATTTTACCCAACCAAACATTTCATCTTTCCAATACTCTTACACTTACTCTATTTATCCTACCACTTCCTAACACAATTAAATTAATCAATTTATTTATTTTAATTTGATTAATTTAATCTCCACATTTTGCCTATAAATAGAGTCTTGTAAGACCATTTGGGGAGCTCTTCTTCTTCATCTTTTTTTTCAATCTCTTCTACACTCCATATTTCTCTCTTCTTTTCACTATTTTCTATCTACCATTTTCATCTTTTGAAGAGCATGTCAAGTATGTTATTTTGTAATTTTTATTTCAATCTAGTTATGAGCTTTTAATCTTTTTCAAAGGTTATTAAGATGATGATGAAGCAAAATGTAACTAGATAGTATTTTTTTGTTGTATGTTGATTTCCTATTTGTACAATATTGTTTATGGATTTTTCTACCAAAAATATGCATTTTTCATCTATTATTGAGTGTTAAAGCTTATTACACTTAGTTCTTCATTATGCAAAAATATGATATTCTTTGATTAAATGTTTTTCATTGAATTGTTCACATCTAATTCTTAGAGCATAAGTATCATATTTTGCCTAAACATAATCTCTTTGATTTCTTGTAGTTTCATTAGGTTGTAACACAACTAATGCTTAGAAATTATATCTTATATAAGTGAAGAAAAATCCTACATTTTTTAAAGGGTAACTTGTGCTTGAATAGAAAATATATTTTGAAAAAAATATATAGTGTGATTTATTTCAACTATATTAAAACTTGGGAATCAATATACTTATAAATACTATTGAACTTGCATTTTGTGGATTCTAATATCTTAATAATCTTATTTTACATATATCTTTTGAAAACCATTTTTCTATTTAATCTTAAATCTTTTTATTAATTGTCTTTTATTTTTCTAAAACAAAATCTCATCAAATATTTGGAACTAGGTTAGAATATTCTTGCTTTGTTTGAAATAGTTTCTTTTGATGTTAGTCAACTCCCATGGGTTCGACCTCGTACTTACATGAACATTATATTCCGAAACGATTCGTGCACTTGCGAGTTTAAATATTAAAACACCCTCTTTTGGGATCAACAAATGCATTTGGAGCTATTACAGTTTTGGTTTCGTTTGGTGCTTGTAGTTAAGTCTTAAAATAAATTAGCTATTAATGGTTCTGTTTTGAGTCTGAATTATGTGAGAGATAATAGTATTGATGTTGTTTTCTCTGTTCTTTTGACATTTTTTTATTATCAATTTTATTATGTCAATTGGTGAACAAATATAATTGATTCTCTTGAACAATCAAAAATGTATTTATAATCTATTTGTGTGTATTTATGTTATTAGTTATGTTCTATTAGGGTTCATCTATGTTTTGCTATATTTTTATGTCAAAATTTTCTCTGTTTTTGACAGAATTTTACAAGATGGTCTGTGAGGCAGATGAAACTGATCTAAATATACATGTATTGGTTGTCATGCTACCGCATTATGATGGCTTGAGCTTGTAAAGAATGCTGCTTAACAGTTCATCAGGTTATACTTCTGTTATTATTAGAGATTGTAAAGAAATAAGAGTTTGTTTATAGCATTGGATTTGACATGTATCTTAGGATTTTAGTTGTTTTAGTTAGTACACCTCGCACGTATTCTTTCAATGTGTAAATATATGTAGGGAGGGATTCATTTGGTGCGGTTTGCATATATATTCAATTATATTGAATTTGATCAGCCAGATCTTACATTAACCTTACTGAAAGTTTTATAATTGGTGGCCTTGAGTAGTGTTGGTTTCTTTAACTTTTATTGTGCTTGAATGCATTTTTAATTGAAATCAGAAGTAATTAACTAGCCATTGATTCTCATGGTCTTCTAAAGTAGCATCTTTTTTATTATAATGTAATGTTATGATCTGAGAGTCTTTTCTAGTTTCATGGAGAATACTATCATTTATTATTCATTTATAGAATGATTTTGACAATAAATTTATTGACGTGGAAGAAATTGCGTGCTTTTGGGTGCATAATATAAATTACAAATGAATTAGAAACTTAGCTATGCTTATTTCTTTCTGTTTTGCAAGTGCACTAGTGGCTGTGAGGTTTGATGGTGGTAGGGCTTGGAAAGGCGAGGTGTAGGCTCGATGGTACGTATCTCTTCTAAATCTCTCTCTTGTCTTCTGATTTTGTTTTCCCTCATAGAGAGGAAGGATCCTATGCCATTTGTTCTGATCAATTTCAAGTGATTCAATTGTATAAAATTGTTTCTGTTGTTTTTCTGTTTTGGGGGAGCCTTGTTTTCTGTTATGTTATTGGTCTCTGGTGTCGTGGTTCATCTTTGACCTATTTCTGAGTATGGTATTTTGATTGTTGTTTGATAATGGTATTTTGGACCATAAGACGTCTTGCCAAAAGTTTTATTATTATAGTTTTTTCATTAAAAAAATCTGATATATTAAGTATTAATTTCAAGTCTGTGTCCATGTCACAATGTGAAGTTTACTTTGCAGTTGATATTTTAGTTATTTGATTCTCTTTTAATGTGTGCTGATGGAGTTCTTTTACCTCATATGGAATGTCCATCAATTTATTTGATTTTCATGCTTTTTTTTTGTTAAAGAGTCTTGATTGATTTTTTTACTTTTTTCTTTCTAAATATTATTTTCATGAAATTGTGACTATTTGATTTAGTTGACTTTTACATTTATAGTTGTCCCGATGTCAATATTTTTACTTAAGCTTTAAACATTTCATTGAGAGAAACTAACTTTGAAAATTTAAATTCGAATGAGTTCTGATAACTTGGGATATGTTGTTAGTTTTATTTGGATTTTAAATTTTATTTGCATAAACAGAGATGGGGAATGATTTTGTTAGACGGATGGTCATTTAATGCATGCATTTCCAATCGAATATATCAAGAAATGAGTGTTGGGGTGGTTGATCCAAGTCTAATAAAATTTAGAAGCAGAAGGTCTTATTGTAATACTCATTTCAAATGAAATTGGAGATGCTTCTTAAGTATATGTAGTAACTTCTAAATTTGGAGAAGCTTTTTTCAGTCATGCTTTCTTGAAAACTTAATGAAATTGACTACCACATCTTTTCAAGCTTTGCTATTTAGCTGCTATAGTTCAAAACAAGATAGTCAAGTTATACCTTATGCTCTTTGTAGTTCAGTCCAACCAGTAATCAATGCTCTATATTTTTTTTAAGGTGCGGCCTGTTGGCATAATCCTTTTTGTTGCTATCATGACTACACTAGGCATGATTCTATAGCTTGATTTCTTATAAGTTTTTCACCATGTCATTTTAACTACTGATAGCAAAACAATTTTCTTGCAATTTTAGATATAATGATTTTTAAATTGTTTTTTTTTATTATTTTTTTCTACTTTTGAAATGGCATGTTGCTTGCAAAAACTTAAGAGAGACAGACTTTTCTAGTTTAATCAATGGCGGTCCCCTATTTTTTAGATTGCGACCTTTAAATGATGAGTATTTCCTTCTGTTATGGTGTATTCAGTATTTCCATCTGTTTTCTGTTAATTTTGTTTGCTTGTAGGGTTTGCTTTTGTTTACAGCTTGCCTGCAGCTACATTTTGATCTCTGTTTCAGGCTCCTGTTAGTGGTATTTTTTATGCTCTGCAACTAGTTCTGTTTTCTGTTTTGTTTTATGTTTTTATGCTCTACATTTTGATCACATGCTTTTAACCTTTGAAAAATGGCACTACTAAATTTCTTTTTATTTAAGTCTTTTAACTCTAAGGCTAAAATGGTAGCTACAAAGGGGATACCTCCCAAAGACTAGGAGCCTAAGACAATTGGCATCTAATTATGTATTTGAGCTCTATTTATATGATCTTGTTTACTTTCTGACCTTAAATTCGACCTAATTGTTCTGTTCCAATTGATTTCAGTGCAAGGTTTTTCCACTGTAAATTTTAGAGGTTTTTGAGTAGTAAAATTGTGGAGCAAATATATTTGCTCTCATATTGCTTCTTTGAAAGATGAACTTGAGTGTTGCTCTGTCTTGCATTGGTGTTTGGACTTGTGAATGATGATAAACTGCAATAAACTTTGAAAGATGAACTTGAGTGTTGCTCTATCTCGTTTTAATGTTCTTTCATTACATGGTATCACCTCTCTTTTCATTAGATCTTTCCATATTTGACTTATTTAGTGAATTATTTGTTTACTTTTGTGTGTGTCTGTGTCTGTGTCTGTTAATGTTGGATTGATTGTCTTCTGATGGTTGCCTTATCCAAAATACAGGTTTAGCTATCTGAGCAGGGAGTACAAATATTTCTTTTGGGAAGACAATCTAAATCTCAAGGTATATCTTTTAGCTCTTTTCGATTAGCTCAATAAATGATCTGTTTTGTGTGTTGCTTCAGTTTAGAATTAACTTTAATTAGTTAGCTATCTGAGCAGGGAGTACAAATATTTCAGTCATTTGAAATTACTCCTTGTGATGTGAGGTTAACACTGGTAGATTAATTCTCTCTCATTCATGTTGAAATTCAGTAGTTAAACCTGACCTTTCTTGCCTAGGTTATAATTATCGTTGTACTTATTGATTTATTCTATAAAACATGTAATTGAGGGTGCAGGAACTATGTGTGAGAACTATAAATAACGGTAGTCAAAGCTGAGTAGAAAATAGTAGTAGTAGCTTCTAAAGTTTGCGATCGTAGCTCTAGAGACATACCTATATTCTGGGTTTCACAAGCACCAGCTAGGGAGCAGACTTGTGATAAAAGCATTGTTCCCTGACTACAAATGCAAGTTGCTGAATGGACTTGTCTTACTGTTCTTTTAAGATAATGTTTGAGTATTGCTGAACTTTTTTAGGTTTCAAGGAAACCAACTTTGGGCTAATTATGATGGAATATGTCAAAGAGAAGGTTAAGGAGAAGTCACTGGTTGCAGGTTTGGGAGAACCTGCTGTATTCTTGGATTCTTGTAATATATTAAAATGTGATGTTGAAAATATTTTTATGCTCTGCAACTAGTTTTGTTTTCTATTTTGTATTCTTCTACATTATTAGTATTTTTGTTATTTTATATACTCAAATGACTATAGTACAATTAAAATGGATTCTGTTTTAATCTTTTAAAATATCACTATGAGTGTAAATAGAATTATTGATCACATGTGCTGATGCTTTTAACCTTTGAAAAATGGCACTACTAAATTTCTTTTTATCTCTTTGAGATATTCTCTCGTTCAACCTTTCTCTCTATTTGTTGCAGGTGTGCTCTAGGGTGGTGGGCTCTTGCAGCTTGAGGCGTGTAACAGGGAGACTCAGCTCATGGGTTCTACAGGGTGGCTTCCTCGTGGGTGCGACAGGTTTGACTTCGATGAGGTTATGCTGCAACAAATGGATTTTCTGGGTTTGGTAATTGTTTTGAATGTTGTTTTGATTTAGTTTGAGATTGAGTTTGAAGAAAAATAATACAATTCTGGTTTTTTCTTCTGTTTATCTGGATTTATGGCTTGATAGAGATGGTAATGGGTTTTAAGTCTCAAATACAGTAGTTTTAAGGAAAAACTGAAGTTTAGGTTTATATTTTTGCATTGAATAGTATTTTTATTTTTTTCTAAGAAGTTTCAGGAAAGATAAATACAACATTTAAATTTGTGATCAAATTATTTAGTTCTAGTTGGCCAAATTCTTAGACAATTCACAGTTTGTGGTTTTATTTTTAATTTGAAGATATGTATATATATGCTCATGCTTGCTGATTTTTGTTGATTTTGATGTTTGTGGTTATTTTTTATTTAAGATATATATTGGTTTTATTGTGCTTAAATGCATTTTTAATTGAAATCAGAAGTAATTAACTAGCCATTGATTCTCATGGTCTTCTAAAGTAGCATCTTTCTGATTATAATGTAATGTTATGAGAATACTATCATTTATTATTCATTTATAGAATGCTTTTGACAATAAATTTATTGATGTGGAAGAAATTGCTTGCTTTTGGGTGCATAATATAAATTACAAATGACTTAGACACTTAGCTATGCTTATTTCTTTATGTTTTGCAGGTGCACTAGTGGCTGTGAGGTTTGATGGTGGCAGGGCTTGGAATGGCGAGGTGTAGGCTCGATGGTACATATCTCTTCTAAATCTCTCTCTCTCTTTTGTCTTCTGATTTTGTTTTCCCTCATAGAGAGGAAGGATCATATGCCATTTGTTCTGATCAATTTCAGGTGATTCAATTGTATAAAGTTGTTTCTATTGTTTTTCTGTTTTGGGAGAGCCTTGTTTTCTGTTATGTTATTGGTCTCTGGTGTCGTGGTTTATTTTTGACTTATTTCTGAGTATGGTATTTTGATTGCTGTTTGATAATGGTATTTTGGACCATAAGACGTCTTGCCAAAAGTTTTATTATAGTTTTTTCATTAAAAAAATCTGACTTATTAAGTATTAATTTCAAGTCTATGTGTCCATGTCACAATGTAAAATTTACTTTGCAGTTGATATTTGAGTTATTTGATTCTCTTTTAATGTCTGCCATTTGCACGTCACATTTCCCTTTTAAAAAAAAAAAAAAAATACTGTCCAGGGATTTGTATGAAAGTTAAATAGCTTGGGAATTTGAGTAAGAAAATGTCCTCACAAAACATTGACATGATATTGTATTCTCTCAATGTCTTTTAACAACTTGAGCCAACCAAGTTCATTAAGTTATTGGATTATATCTCTTATGAGAATAGTTTCATTCTTGTTAGCATGCATTTTTATATTTGCTGCTTATCTTTCTCTATTTATTTTTTAGAGAGTTTGAACAAGTTCCCTCGAAGGACTAGTACACCATCTGAGGTTCACAGTCAAGCACAACAAGCTGAAGAACAGCTACAACATCAGCAATAGCAGCAGCAACAATAGCATCATCCAAACTATAGTTTGAAGTAAAAAATGTTCAAGATTATAAAACTTTATTATGTTAAGCTTTCAAATTTAAGTTAGAACTAAGATCTCATGAAGTAGATACATTCATGGTTTGAATTAGTTATTGTTTAATGTAATACTTGTGGTTTATCAATCTATTGATAATTACATTTTATGATTAATTTTGATTTTGTTTATCAAAATACAATAATGAAAATCTTTTAATTAAAAAAAACCATATAAGTATACTTATCAAAAAATAATTTAAAATTTATTATCCACACTAAAGTAACAAAATTTTATTACTATATGTTATGATTTAAAAACATATTATAAGCGTAAAAAATTGTTATGGTTTATATAATATAACAAACTAAAAATGTTATCAAAATAATCAAATGTAACAGTTGAAAAGTGTTATGAAAAAAATATAAGCTTCAAATTTATAACCAAAAACTCTATCTAAATGTTATTATTTGAATATTATAGCAACTAAAAATGTGTTATTGAATAGTTTAAGATAACACCGAACATAACATTCAAATACTGTTATAGAAAAGATTGGACTTTTAATAACAGGGGCTATGTTAGCATTTTCAGAAGCGTTATCAATAGTCCCGGTTAGCAGTTTTTAAGTGTTATGAATACTGTTTTTTCTTGTAGTGTATATCGGTTAGACCAGAGGGAGGCTGGATCAATCAGTGAGGATTCAAATAGGTGTATAATGATTTTTCAGGATTTTTTTCGCATCAAGGAATTGAGTGTGCTACGTGATTAAGGTAGGGATAGAACTAGTATCAGAAACATCATGAAGAATGACGCTAGCTGAGCAGAAAGGATTAAAGGTTCAGTTGAAGAGGTTATTTGACTTGAGGGTTGATCAGATGAAGCATCGCATTAAGGGACACGTCAACACCATTTTTTAAGAGGAAGGCCAAGTCTGTGAGGATGTGTACTGCATATGGATAGCCAAATAAAGTAATTGTTAAGAACATATATCCATTGCCAAGGATGAAGGATTTATTTGCCCAATTGAAAAGTAGGACAATGCCCTTAAGAATTGACCCTCAATCTGGTTATTACTAGATGAGGATCAAGGAAAGAGACATTTTAGGAATTGCTACTCACACCAAGTTTGATTTGATGGGTTATTAGTGAAGGCTCTCGAAACTGCTCAATATTCCAGCGAACCACATAAACTCAACAAGTAGAGAATATATGGATGATTTGGACAAGTCCTATCTAGCTTGATTGAGAATGTTTTGGGCTACTTCCAATTAAGAACAAAATATGAGTAATACCTGTGTGTACGAAGGGAGACCGTACGTCTCCACCAGACACCGAAGTTGATAGTGTCAGATTAGGACCCTTAGGTTCCTATGTTCTGGAAAAAGGATCATAGAGTGGCTCCGAGTAGGATATTGTGAGATAGGGAATGAGAAGTGCTTATTCTGGAAAAAGAAACCAGAGACAAGAAGTATCCTAGTTCAGAATTGGCTCAGGGAACAAGTGAAATTTAAGGATCGTTAGGGCAGGAGTGTTTGCATTATTAAAAGGACATAAGAGTTCGCAAATCTAAATATGGGAACATGGAGTTCCAGGACTGAGGACTTTGTATTTTTCCAAGTATTATGAACTATCAAGGATAAGATGTTTCAAAAATGAAAGAGGGGTTTGACTCTAGATTTGATATATATTTGTGAGGTCCTAGTAAAGATTAGGCCAGGGGCCTACAGATTAGCCTTACCCTAGCATATGGTGTTATTGGTGCCAATGTTAAGGAAAAAGGTGTCGAGTACGACCCCTGATTGGGTGAGGAGACCCTGGAAATTCATAAAAACTTATTGTGTAAGGAAAAGCCAGTGGAGATTCTTAATGAAAGAGATAAAGTCACACAGATTAAGACTATCATTATTGTGAAGTTATTACAAAGAAGTAGCAAGGTAAATGGCCTGATTTTGAAGTTATGTTAAGGTTTACAGAATTAGTATCCCTAGATGTTTGACTAAATTTTGAGGATGAAATTTTAATAAGGAGGGGATAGTTGTGTAACGCCCTGGGTAACCAAGACCGTTACACTATGTGTTTAAAGTAGTGCCAGACCTGCTACTTAGGTCGTTTGAACATAAATATGTTTCTAAAGTCATCTAACAAGTTAGGGTTAAAAGATTTTGATCGTAAAATGGTTGATTTTCATTAAAATAAAAGTTTGATACATGGGATCCCAAAATAAGGTTTACATGGCGAAAACAACTCTAAAAAATTAATATAGTTGTAGCCAGTATAAATGGCAAAATACAAGTTTGAGCTCTAGTCCCTGTAATTTCACTCGGCCGTGGCGGTCGAGCAGCTGTCGATGTACACTCCGCCCCCAAAGCTCTCCAACTTATGGCTGGTCTAGCTTTCCCTTTCCTTTACCTGCACCACGTAGCACCGGTTAGCCAAGGCTCAGCAAGAAAACCATAATCAACAAGCATAGACAGCAACAAGAGCATATAATGAACTTCAATCCAATTAGTTTAATTAATCAGCAGAATACAAGTATTAAGATAGGAAATGATAAACATATACTTTCAAACATATAACTCGATCTGTAATACAAATATTTAGGTGTCGATGCCCTTAAGCCGAACCCTATGGTTAGTTAGTTGATCTCGACTCGCTTAGGCTGAGTCCTATGGTTATTTAGTTGGTCTCGGCTCACTTAGGCCAAGATGCATTCAGTACGCTTATCATCAGCCCCAACACCCTTAGGCCGTACTTTCACATCACACGTAAGAGATATATAATTCATAGAACACATATGTTCAATTACAGGGAATCTCAGTCCCGTTCACAACCACTAGAGTGTAGTTTTCTTACCTCGAGTCCCGAGCGATGGATAAAGAACGGTTCCGAGCACGATCCTCAGTCCTGAGCCTTAATGGTAACCCTAGTCACAAGCAACAATGGATAACTATCAAATTCTAATACAATTAAATGTTTTGGAAACAAATAATAGCCTTCGGGAGCTCAAATTCTACTAAACCGGGTAGTAGAATTTGTCTCGAGAACTTAGGTTTAAATCCTCGAGCCTAAAAGCCAACCTAGGCCATGGCAGCCTAGGCGGGCCGAGACCTGCCCCTAAGGGTCGCAACACACCTCAAGTCAAAGGCGCAACCTCTTGCTTCTGGGGGAGGCGAACCACGACTTGCCCCTAGAGTTGCAGCGTGCCCATAAGCCAGCAGCCCTCCCAGGGCCTTCTAGGGTACGCGGGTCGCGATGCCCATGAACTGGGTCACGGCGCGCCCCCGTGAACCCAAAAATCCCTAGGTTTTCTCAGCATTTTTCCTAGCTACAACCTTAAAATCCAACCTAAATATACACCTAAACCAAAACCAAGTCCAGAATTCTTAATATCACATTAGAAACAACACATAAAACCAATATCACCAGTTTAATCCTTTCTAGAATACCAAATTCAGAAACCAAACCAACACCCTTAAACAAAACCAAACCCAACAAAATTCAACTATTAGCATCTAAAATATTGCCTCAATTGACAGCTTAATCTCCACGTAAATCCTCTGACTGATCCTAGTTTTGATTCTCTAGAGTTTCCCAGCCCAATTCCTTGAGTTTTCTCCTCCGAAGCTTTAGAGTTCCCCTTAGGTTCTAGAGAGAGAGAGAGAGAGATCATGTATGAAAGAGAGAGAAAGGGAGCTGAGGGAAGTGTTTAAGTGTATTCCTAATAATTTCGATTGCTTCCTAGAATCCCAGCTGAATATACACTTTAACCAAAAGACAAAAATACCCCTCAAGACAACTCAACCCTCTAATTACTCTTAAGGGAAAACGATCATTAATCCCGATTCTCGCTAATTCTTCGTGTCATCCTACAGATTCCCAAGTAATCCCGACATGCCCAACTAATTACCAAACACTTACTCATTACTCAATAAACCCCAAAATATTCTCTAAATTCTCAAAATACCCCTAGGCCCACCTCGAGCCAGGTATTAAAACCTGTTGTGACTATTCCACTATTCCGTTCACTAGGATTGCCTCGAGCCGTATACTGCAAATATATCCACATAATAATGTGGCCTCAGCCATTTAACACATATAATCACATTTATGCCCTTAACAGACCAATATTACATATATGCCCTTATAAACCATAACAGGCCCACATGCATATTTAATATTAATACACATGCTACAAATATAGTCATATCATCATATATATCATGCGTGCCACATAGTCATGTATCTAATCAATTAATCACAAACATATCCAATTATGCCCTCCCGACATGCTAATCAAGGCACCAAACCCTATTAGCATTTTTGGGTCGTTACAAGTTGTGACGTCCCGAATTCGTTATTAAGTCTGAGTGCCTTGACTATAGTTCCTGGAGGGCATAATTGGGATTATATGAGCGAGTAATGGATTATATGTGGGAATATGTTATATCAATGATTTGTGTAGTAATATGATTAGACATGCATGTTTATGTGTATTAACTATGCATGTGGGCCCATTTTTGTAAATTGGGGCATGTTTGTAATTTTTGCCCATTGAGGGCATAAATGTAATTATGTATGTGTTATGAGTGAGACCCCAATGTAATGGGGATATATTTGAGATGTGTGGTCTAAGGCAATCTTAGTGAGCGGATTAGTGGAATAGTCACAACGACGTTTAATACCCAGCTTGGGGTGAGCCAAGGGGTATTTTGGGAATGTAGTATGCATTCGAGGTTGAACGGGTAATCGATTATTATTTAGTAAGTATTTGGGTATGTCGGGACTAATTGGGAATTTATAGGGCTACTCGACGCTTAGCGGGAAAATGGTGGCAAAAGACGATACTGCCCTTGGGGGCGTTAAAGGGTAAGTTTTGGACCTAGAGACATCTTGGTCTTTTGGCCAAGGGATAGAACCTACCTAGAGGTGACTTAGCCACTTAGAGACTTAGGAAGCTAGGAGAAGGTGGCAGAACAAAAGGGATACTCAGCAACTCTTTTTTTTCTCTCTCTGTTCGGTTCTCTCTCCCTCCCTTGGTGTGCATAGAGGTCTAGAGAAACTCATGGACAATTGGTGCAGAAGTGGAGGATTTGAAGCTTGGGGACTGGAGAATCAAGCTAGGACTACTTAGGGATCAGCACAGGACCAGGATTATGATCAATGTTTTACTGCTAAGGCTCGGGATTAGGGATCATGCTCAGGATCACCTTGTGCTGTCAGCATGGGACTCAAGGTAAGAAAACTCTCTGCGTCCATAGAGCTATATTGTGCTTAGTACTCTATGTATGGTTTGAAACTATTATGTCATACGTGTGTTTGCGACAGATTGACAAAGGCCGGAATCGGCAGAGGTCGGAAATGGCAAAGGCCGGGATCGGTGAAGGTCGGAAATGACAAAGGTCGGGAACAGCGAAGGCCAGGATTGGAAAAGGCCGAAAGTGGCAAAGGCTGTGGTCGACATTAAGCATGCTGAATGTAGGCCGGCAGGGTGATACCCTTAAAGGGTGCTGTACTCACTCGCTTAGTTAAGACTGTGGACTTGGTGCCTGGTAACGCACCCTGATCAACGGAGGCCACTGTGTTGCTTATGTGTTGTCGTGCTAATGTGATGTTGTGTGCTGTTGTGAATTCAGATAGGAACTGGTAGATGGTTTGACACATTTGATTAATTATGCATTTGTTAAAGTAAATTATTTTACGTTGTGCTATAAAGTTTTCTTGCTGGGCCTCAGGTCATGGGTGCTCTGTGGTGCAGGTAAGGGCAAGGAAATGGTCGATCAACCGTGAGTTGGAGGGCATGGAGCGGTGCGTACATGTTTGCCCTACCTGGCCACCACGACTGAGGTTGTTTTGAGGGACACATTCTAAAAGTTCAATTTTGTCGCTTAGGTTGACCGTGCCCACATATTTGGATTGTAAATATATTTCAAAATAGTATTTTGGGATCCCAATGTAACACTTTTACGATTTTAATGAATGTCCAACCTTTTATACTTGATTTTAATTGAACGAGTCTTTATTTTAATTTAATCATACTTTTCACATTAATACCTCGATTAGCGAGCTAATGGCACCTTTTAAAATCACATGGTAACGACTCTAGACTAGTAGGGCGTTACATGATTCCTCCTCAATCCACAAGTTTTTGAGAATTTCCTCCAATGAAATTTCCTCATTCTTGTTGAGGATTTTCTTTCAACAGCCCCTCCAAGATGGAGGCAACTTGGCTATAATCGCATCAACAAGGAATTGTTTAGACAATACAATATTTAGGGTAAATAGCTTATTCACAATAATTTGTAATTAATGTATTTGTGGTAGAAGGGGTTTCATATCATAAAACATAAATTCCATATATTTAGTAATAAGGAATTTCCTTGTACCTTCTTCTTCCCCTTTGTACTTATTCTCCAATACTTCCCAAATCTCTTTAGCTGTCTTTGTGTTGGTGTAGAGATCATGCAACCGGTCTAAGAGAGCATTGAGAATGTGACCCCTACATATAAGTTCATCTTCTTCACGTCTCTTCCTTTATTTTATGAATTCTTGTGTGTCACCCTCCTTAGTGGGTTTTATGGCCTTTGGATCCTTGTCTAGGATGTAGAACACCTTGAGATTAGTTAGGAAAAAACTAATCTTGTCTTGCAAATGGACAAAGATAGTTCCATCAAATCTAACAAAGTCTTGTGTCATGAATTTAGAAGCCGAAATTGAAGATGATTCTTCCATGAAGATGTATATCAAATAATACAGAATTTAAATGTTGAGAGAGAGTGAGATTACACCACCACAATAATAAGAATATACAAAAAAAATTATCTTTGACAGAGTCCAATAAGAGATTGACATAGAAAATGCAAACCCTATTTTTGGACCAAAACTCTAGGATCTTCTTGAAATCTTCAAACCAAGGCTTATACCTGAGGAGTATCGCTATCCAAATTCTCTATTTCTTAGGCCTTGATGGATGCTTGATGCTTCCTCTAGTATGAAATGGGAATTGAGATTGAACAAGCCTTGAAATTCATAAAGAAAAGCATTTCTTTATGAATTTCTTGAAGAAATCTTGTGATCTTGAGAACTAGAGAGAGATTTGAGATAGTGATCAAGTCTATCAAAACTCTAAGAGAATCCTTTTATAGTGTAGGCATAGTCATTAGTTCTAACAAATAGGATTAAAACTCTTAAACACATCATTTGGAGCTTAAAACAAATGTCTGTATGGACTTTTAAACACAAGTAGCCTTCCAAAGTTCAGAATTTGTCACAAAACAAGGCAGTTTTCAACACTTAGTAATTTTGGGACTTTTCTATAAAAAGCTATGTTTTTAATTTTATTTTAATCTTAACAAGATATCTCAACAAATTGTAATGGAGCCCCCGTACGTTCAAAGTTGATTTGTGGCAACGGTCCAAGATCAACGAATAATTGGAAATTAGAGGAACTAGTGTCGTGCATAACATCTACTTCTACATCCTCCGCTTGTTCTTCAACTAGTGGGATGTCCCACACATTTCTGTGATGCACTTCTTGGATGACTTTCCAATGAGATTTATTTTTAAGGTCATCGATGTAGAAAACTTGGTTAGCCTGAGTTGCTAAGATAAATTTATCATCTTTGAAGGCTTCCAGACTGGTTTTGATACTCATTATGTTTAAGAGTCTTCAATGACTCACCCCCTCCGAACGGGTCTAAGATATCTAATTATGTTGTTTTATGATATCTAACTGTAATAAATAATTGAGTGTAAATATTATTAAAATTATTTAATTTTGACATATTTTTTTTTAACTTAAAATATTAATTTTAATTTTAATTACAAAAAATAGTGAAAATTATAAATGTTAATTAATGATTTATTAAATTAAATTTTATGCTTTTACATAATTGAATAATTTAATTAATTTTCACACAATTTCTAGGATTTGGTTAAAAGTTATTTAATTACTTTATGATTTTTTTTTACTAAACCTATTAAAATTTTTATTTAATGCTTTTACTAATATTCACAAAATCTCTAAATTTTATAATTATATGTAAAATTCGGCAGCATAACGACTGTATTGTCATCTATCCCAAAATTTAAAAACCTGCAAATAACACATAAAAAATATCTAGTCCCAGATCATGTAGAGAGCAATACAAATACATTGTAAACGACTATATAATTTATAATTATTAGTCTAAATTTTATTAATTATTCAATTTTCTAATCAAAATATCAAAATTCTACTAAAAATTAACAACAACAAATCATCAATATTCATAAAATCTGATTTTACTACTAACATAACCAAAAAAATTAAAATTAACAACAACAACATACTAACATTAGCACCAAAAATTCCAAATTAACATTCAAATATTTAATATGTTTACTAATATGTTTAATACACGTAATTTTCACCAAAACAACATAGAATCTATTTTAATAAAAAAAATACTAATTAATCATCTAACAATTTTCTAATTCCTAATCTCATTTTTACTAATAAATATTTTTAAAACCTAAAAATAAATACATTCACCCTAATATAATTTCTGATTTTTACTAAAACTAATATTATTTTATTTATATAAAAAACACAAATTATTCAAAAATTGAAAAAAAAAATTCAAAAAAAATAGAAAAATTAAAAACAACTTACCAACACCTTCAATTCCTTGCAATCTTTCTCTGTAGTTCAACAAAAACCGCACCCACACCTTCAAACAAAAATTAAAAAACTACATTACCATTTCATAAATATATATATATATAAATGAAGAAATAAACCTTACCTTTGACAAATAGAGAGAAACCCCTTCACTTTTGGAGATTTTTGGACTTAAAAATAAAATTTTTGTGAAGAAAATGGGGGATTTCGATTGAGAGAGGCGGAGGGAACGATGTCTGAAAACATAGGGAAAGAGAGGAAGACGAAGGGGGTTCGCGCAGCTGGGAAGATTTATAAACCCTATACTGAGAACATGTTCTCGGTAGAGGAACTTACCTTATTCCAGAACCACGAAAAGGTCCCGCGCATCTGAAATGTCTATACCGAGAACATGTTCTTGGTAAAGTGTTCTCGACATAGCACATTTTTTTTATAGTGAAACACGGCATTGTTATATATATATATGTCAATTTTACTACATATAAATTTAATGCATATGTATTTATATGGGATAATATATACAGTATCTAAAAAAAATATTATGTTTGATATGATGCTAACACATATTCTATTTCAACGTAAAGATATTCTCCTTAATTAAATATGGTTACTTCTATATCATATTTTTTCTTTGTTATTACTTATTAGTTTGTTGTTTTATAAAAAGTTTATTAGTTTGTTATATATTTATTATTTTATTAACATTCTTTAGTTATGAGCTTTATTATGAATATTTATTAATTAAAATGTTTAATTGTTAAATTATTTGGCTATTGTTATAAACCGCTCACACCACTAAGCATTTTTGCGGTGCGGTTTATGCAGTTTGAGATTTATGCGGTGCGAGTTGCAGTTCGAAAATTGCTCAAACTGCATATGCGGTGTTGTTCAATAAATTGAAAAAAAAAAATCGCACTGCACCGCGAGCACCCCTAGAAACAACAATACTAATAAAACGACAATAATTTAGAAAAACGACATATAGCACTCATAAATGAAAAAATTAAAAGGGAGTTGCTAAGGGGCACCAGTGGTGCCCAACACCACAAGGAGGTGACATACTGCTATTGGTGAAATCCAATATCGGGTCCTACGCATTTTAATTTAATAATTATTATGGATGTCATTAACCAATTATAGAGTGTTACCTCATGTGGTCAGTGACGGAGCCAGAAATTATGCTCAGTGAGGGCTTGGACAAATATTAATTCGAAACTAACAAAAATAGCTAATAAATTGTCCTTATAAATTTTCATGTTCAACAAAATAAAATAGGACACTGTCATAGAAAATAAAATAAAAATTACAATCTGCCTTGACGGGTTTTCATGTTTTGAAATCGTTGCATGATAACTTCATTGTCAAGGCTACTGAAGATGTCTTTTTCAATGTACACAAGTAAACAATCAATCATCCACTGTTCACCCATTCAATTACGCAATCTATTTTTCAAAATATTCATAGAAGAAATACTATTTCCACCGTAGCAGTAACAACAGGTAGAATCAATGTCAATGTAATAAGTCGATACACCATTGGATAGACAATGTTTTTCTTTGTCTTGACCATTTTTTGAGGAAGATCACCAATACTTTTTAAACCCAAGAACTTCTCAGTAGAACGTACATCAATAATGTAAGTTTCAAGTTGATCATCAACTATCATAAGCTCAAAAGTAGAAAAATCTTTGGGATAATACTCAACAAATCATACCAACTTTATTTTTTGTCAAAAGCTACAAATGAATCACCAGAGCACAAAGAAGCTAAACAAAGAAGTAGTTCGGTGTTTACCTCATTGAAACGTTCATCTAGCTCTTGATGTCGGATATCAATAACAACAAAAAATAACTCCACACAATTGTCACGACCCGAGCCCTAGGCCGTGGCAGATTTGTAATATCTATAACTTGGGTGGTCAAAGGTCAAACTTTGACCCTCGTTGAAAAATAGTCTTTATAAATGATCATTTACTTTATAGTAAATCATACTATAATTGTAAGTTAAAATAATGAAATAACTCCTATAATTAGATAGAAAAATATTAGTAATAAAAGTATGATCATTTATCATTATGCATAAAACAATAATATTCCCACAGTTATGTAATCACCAAATAGTTAAATTTAATAAGTCATAAACACTCAAAATAATACTTAGCATCCACCATTCCTCATTCATAACTATTTCATAGCTCATTCAGATATACCGATCATTAGATTCGAAGTCGAATACATATAAAATGCTCAAAAGATAAGACAATGACACGAAATAGAAATAGGCTAAACACATTGGCTCCATCGATAATTCATCTTTTCCACATTCGCGTCACTAGGCTCCTGGAATGGGAGAGATAGGGGTGAGCTTATAAAGCCCAGTAGGAAAACAACTAATAACATAGGACCCAAAAGTTTAATACAACCCCTGCATGGTTAGCTTTGAAAACAAAACATACATCATCATGTAAAAACCAAAATAGAGAAACCACAAATAATCATAAGAGCATAGCTACAAGTGCACATCACACCGTCCACTAGATCCCTAGTTCCCGTTACCCACCATAGAAAATCCGACATCCTAAACCGGGTAGCCGGACCTGATAGCCACCACAAGCGGGAGGCTCAGAACACTTCTTGTATACAGATGCTAGGTCTTTACACCTACAGGTGAGTGGACACCTGATCTACCTATGATGACACAGAGACTAGGTCGTGAAACAACAACGTGCACCAATCATGATCACTATGGCTCTCATCGGTATAACCAAATGCAGGTAAACATGAAAAGAAAGAAACATATTCCCTTTATATTTTAGAAAATTGGGCAGCATAACAGCTACATTTGAATAAACCCAAAAATCATAACCTGCATAAATAAGTGAACAAAAATATATATTTGGCACTCAGTGCCCTCAGAACAGATCAGAAAACATGCAGGTTAAGTTTTCAATTTTTCAAACATTTTATAAATATCAAAATTGGAATATGTTGAATGCAATTTAATACGAGTAAAATAAGTCCAATAGTCTAGTTGAGTTCCTACCTCTTTAGATACCTCCTTAGAATTTAATTTGGGCCCAAAGCAACGCTCCTAAGCTTATCAATGATCTTAGAATGATTTAGTCCAATTTTAATATCACGTTTTTCCTACGTGCACCAAATGAGCAAACGATTATCATCATAGCATTCCTTATTCAAAATCGTGTCCAATGACATATAATATGACCATATTTAAAATTTCAAGTTCCTGAACCTTACCCAAGTGGTGCACTATAGCGGTTGGTGGCGGTACCGGAAACGTCGACGAATATATGCATGGCATATATCAAAACGATCCTCTCGATGAGTACATCACGAAAGTACAGCTCCTTCGCCCAAATGACCTCCGGTGTCGCCGGAAAATGCTTCCAAAGGGGCGAAGATACCCAAAATCTCGCCGGAGAAAAATGGTGAGTTGACCGGAATGACTTAGTGGGCGACGATCCTCTCACGACGCTGATTCCAACGGTACCACCCACTCGTCGAACGGTGGTCGGAGTTCGCCGAAAAGTCACCTCAAAGTTTCGACGGCGAAACTTCGAAGTGGCTGTATAGGCGCGTCCTTGCTCCGATGGCCACCAAACTTTGGGGTTTCCGTCATCGCCAGTCAGGGAAGCTGCAGCTCCGGCGTGTGTCGGAAATGGCGCTCCAGCGGTGGTCCAACTGGTTGTGGCCGTGACTGGTTTGGAGAGAAAACAAAGGAAAGAAAAGAAAAGAAAAAGGGAGAAGAAGAAGAAGGAGAAAGGTTCGGGAGGGAGGGAGAAAAAAAGGAAAGAAAAAAAAATCAAATATATAATTTAATTTTTTTTTTTTTTTTCCTCCCATATTTGACTTTTTCAACCTGAAAAAGTCTCAGGTTTCACATTCTTCCCTCCTTAAAGAAATTTCGTCCCGAAATTTTCAAAGTACAACCCCAAGCTAAAAATTAAACAAATGAGGATACTTCTCATACAACTCCAACTCTAACTCCCAAGTAGCCTCGTCTTCTCTATGGTTTCGCCATAAGCCCTTGACTACTGGAATCTTTTTATTCCTTAGCACATTTAACTTTCTCGCTAAAATTCTGATAAGTTGTTCTTCACATGTCACGTCCTCTTGAAGAGGGATAGCCTCATACTCAATGATGTGCGATGGGTCTGGAGTATACTTCCTCAGCATCGACACATGGAACACATTGTGAACATGCCCCAACCGCGCTGGTAAGTTCAATTGATAATCGACCTCCCCATCCCTCTCGATAATCTCGAAAGGTCCAATATACCTCGGGGCTAGCTTACCCTTCCCTCCAAATCTCGTCACACCAAGCATGGGAGTAACTTTCAAGAAGACATAGTCACCAACCTCAAACTGAACTTCTCATAAGAGGAAATCGGCATAATTCTTCTGACGACTTTGACCAACCTTAAGTCTTTCTTTGAGAAAAAAAAAATTACTCAGATCTTCCCAGTAGTACTAGCAATTTGAGATCCAATTGTGACATGCTAATCTGGTTCTGCCTAACACAAATGTGATCTGCATGGCCTCCCATATAAGGCATCATAAGGAGCCATGCCTATCCTGGCATGGTAGCTATTATTATAAGTGAATTTCACCAATGACAAGTGCTCTCACCAGCTACCCCCAAAATCCAAAATACAAGAACGAAGCATGTCCTCCAAAGTTTGGATAGTCCTCTCAGACTGTCCATCTGTCTGAGGGTGGTGAGCAGTGCTTAAGTTGAGTTCAGTTCCTAAAGCTTCTTGCAATGCTTGCCAAAACTTTGATGTAAATCGAGGATCTCTCTCAGAAACAATGCTGGAAGGCAACCCATGCAGTCAAAGGATATTACCCACATGAAGTCGAGCTAGTTCAGAAACCTTGCAATCCTTCCTAATTTGAATGAAATGAGCAGATTTGGTCAAACGATCGACAAACAATCGGACAGTATCATGCTTTAATGGTGTTAATGGTAATCTCATCCAAAGTCCATCGTGATCTCGCCCCACTTCCATTCTGGTATGGGTAAAGGTTGAAGCAACCCTGAAGGTCTCTAGTGCTCAGCTTTAACCTGTTGGCAAACCATACACTTAGCTACAAAGTTAGCCGCGTCACTCTTCATACCTTCCCACCAATATTGTCCTTCCAAATCTTGGTACATCTTTGTGCTTCCAGGATGTACAACAAACTTAGACCTATGGGCCTCAATCATAATAGACTCTCTAAGATCAGGGATATTTGCAACGACTAATCTTCCCTTATGGTATAAGAATCCTTCAGCATTTACTGTCCATCCATCTAACTGCTCGTCGTTTTGGATTCGATTATAGATAAGTCTCAATTTCTCATCTTGCCACTGACATTTCTTAACTTGTTGAAGTAGCACTGTGTAGCAACCGCATTTTCTTTTCCATGAGGATATTTCAAAGTGAAATCATAATTTGCCCTGTACTCGACCCTTCTTCTTTGCCTCAAATTCAAGTCTCTTTGAGTAAAGAGATACTCTAAACTCTTATGATCAGATTCTAATTCAAACTTTTCCCCATATAAGTAACATCTCCACATTTTCAAGGCAAAAATCACTGCTGCAAGTTCCAAGTCATGTGTGGGCTAGTTCTTCTCATGTGTCTTCAATTGGCGTGAAATATAGGCAACAACCTTGCCATTTGGCATGAGAACTCCGCATCAGTAAATACCACAAACGGTTCATCACTATTAGGCACAACGAGAATAGTCGCCATAGTCAATCTTGGCTTAAGTTCTCTGAAAGCTTCTTCACAACTGTCATCCCACATGAACTTTCTTGTTATCTTTTTCAAAGGCATAGCAATTCGAGAAAAAAAATTCTCCACAAAGCGACGATAGTAACCTACTAACCCAAGGAAACTTCGAATCTTAGTAACGTTCTTTAATTTTTCCCACTGTAGGATAGAATCTATCTTCACATGAATTCACAATAATGTCCTCTTGATATTTTACATGCCCTAGGAATTTGACCTCAGTCCTCCAGAAGTCGCATTTTTCTTTCTTAGCATATAATTGATGGTCCCTCAAAGTTTGCAACACAACTGTTTAATGTTCTGTATGGTCCTCAGATGTCTTGGAATACACCAAAATTTCATCACTAAAAACAACCACAAACTTCTCCAAATAGGGTCTAAAGATTCTATTCATAAGGTCCATAAATATTGTAGGTGCATTCGTCAATCCAAATGGCATCACCAAAAACTCAAAGTGCCCATAACGCGTTCTGAAATTAGTTTTAGGAATATCCTCTTTCTAAATCCTCAATTGATGATAGCCTGAGCTTAAGTCAATCTTGGAAAAACACTTTGAACATATGAGCTGATCAAACAACTCATATATCATTGGCAATGGATACTTGTTCTTAATTGTCATCTTAATTAATTTCTTATAATCGACGCACAATCACAAGGATCCATCAGATTTCTTGGCAAACAAAACTGGAGCTCCCCATGGGGAAGTACAATTCCTGATGTACCTTATCCATTAGCTCACCCAATTGCTTTTTCAATTCATCCACTCTGCAGGTGCCATGCGATAAGGGGTAGTAGAAACTGGTTGAGTCCTGGGAATCAAATCAATGCAAAATTTGATCTCTCTATGAGGTGGTAGTCCTGGAAAATCCCCAGGAAACACATCTAGAAAGCCACTAACCACCGATATCCAAGGAAACTTGTCTAGAGGCCTAGACTTATCCTTAATTGCAAACAGACTCCCATAACACTCTAAGTTTCTTTTCCCACCTAAACATGCCTTAAGGATAGGATCCTGCCTTACTGCATTCATGTTGGCTCAATATACAATGAAATCTCCACTTGGAGTTAAAAGAGTCACCCTTTTGCATGAGCAATCAATAATGGCTTGGTACTTAGACAACCAACCCATGCCAAGAATCACATCAAATTGTCCTATAGGTAACCATCAGGTTTCCTAATAAATTATTCCATTCAAACACAATACAACCGATTTGCAGATGGTTGATACTTCACCATGCCCTCCCATAGGTACACTCAACTGCAATGCGGGACTAAAAGTTTCCCAACTCAAACCCAACATGCTGGCAAACATTAATGATATACAAGAATGAGATGCACCAGTATCAAATAATACATGAGCCCAAGAGTGTGAGATAAAAACCACACCATCCATAACTCCTTGGCATGCTCCTCCTCGCACATCATCACTACTAAGAGCATAGGCTTGACCATAGGCTTTTTCCTTTGCTTTCCCTTTTCCTTGACCATATGGCTTGTGCTTGCACTAGAGTCTCCTCCGAGATTGAACTATCTCTAACTTCCAGCAGAAATAGGACTTTGAAAACTCTGCGAGTATCCTTGGTTGAATCCTGAACTTTGGGGCTAGAACTAATGTTGACATTGGGATTGTTGCCCTAGTGTGGGTGTGAAACCATATGATGAAGTCTGAGACTGGTTACTCTTAGTTTGTCCTGTGAAAGGAGTAGACCTAGCATAACTCCCTATGGGTCCTCCAGGTGATGGTTGGAACCTCTGTTGTCGTGTGGGCAATTTTTTCTTCTTATAACCCTGTTGGCCACAACTGAAACACCCATACGACCCAATTCGAGTCTTTCCTGAAGATTTGCTACTATTGCTACCCCCACTAAGTTGTTGTCCTTGGGATAACCATCGCCCTTGGTTCTTCTTGTTCATTTTCCTATCATTTCCTCTTTCTCGGGCCGGATTATTTATTTCAATTCTTTCTTGATGAGCCTCAGTCTGTAAGACTGCTGTCACACACTCATTCAAATTTCCAAAGGTCATAGGGCAAGTGGACCCAGCATTGAAGGGAGTGAGGGACGGAGGAACTGCTCAATTAAAAGAGGTTGATCGACCGTACCAGCATAAACATAAGAAGATAACTCTACAAACTTCATGTAGAATTCATTCACTCATATCCATCATTATCTAGTCATTCTGTGATCTCATCAACCTATCATTAATCTTAAGCAATCAAATGATCCAATCAAATCTTCCTATGAGATGGGTTAAAATATTGTTCTTCGAAAACCCATCTCAAAATTTCCTCAAGTCATCCCATCAGTTCCACTCATCCTATTTAAGACTCTCCACCAATCTGGTGCACTCCTTTCCAACTTGGGCACATTAATATTAACATGATACTCCTTAGGTATTCCCATAATGTCTAAACTCTTCTTTATATGCCTCGACCATCTTTCAGCAACCATGGAATCCTTTCCACCTTTAGACTTAAGTATTTGAATCTGATGGAAAAATCTGGAAGTGATTGCTCTGTCGGGCAGCTGGATCCATCTGTTTGGTAGGAATGCCTCTTAAAGCCTCAAGAATGGCGTTCACAGGGAATGCAACTGGCGAAGAAGGAACCTCAGCCTCAAGGACAACATCTGCAGGCCTTCTCCTTGTTGTCCTTCCTTTCGGAGGCATTTTCTTAGGTCAGTAACTCAAAAGCTAACCAGTTAGTGAGGAATGGATGCTATCTATATACATACGCCTTTTATAGATCAAAATACTTTATTTTAAAATAAATTTAATCTATTTGGTGACACACTTCGAGGTATTTGAACCCGGTGCTCTGATACCATTTTTCTGTCACGACCCGAGCCCTAGGCCGTGGCAGATTTGTAATATCTATAACTTGGGTGGTCAAAGGTCAAACTTTGACCCTCGTTGAAAAATAGTCTTTATAAATGAAATAATGAAATAATTTAAAATAATTATAAGTTAAAATTATTAAATCATACTATAATTATAAGTTAAAATAATGAAATAACTCCTATAATTAGATAGAAAAATATTAGTAATAAAAGTATGATCATTTATCATTATACATAAAACAATAATATTCCCATAGTTATGTAATCACCAAATAGTTAAATTTAATAAGTCATAAACACTCAAAATAATACTTAGCATCCACCATTCCTCATTCATAACTATTTCATAGCTCATTCAGATATACCGATCATTAGATTCGAAGTCGAATACATATAAAATGCTCAAAAGATAAGACAATGACACGAAATAGAAATAGGCTAAACACATTGGCTCCATCGATAATTCATCTTTTCCACATTCGCGTCACTAGGCTCCTGGAATGGGAGAGATAGGGGGTGAGCTTATAAAGCCCAATAGGAAAACAACTAATAACATAGGACCCAAAAGTTTAATACAACCCCTGCATGGTTAGCTTTGAAAACAAAACATACATCATCATGTAAAAACCAAAATAGAGAAACCACAAATAATCATAAGAGCATAGCTACAAGTGCACATCACACCGTCCACTAGATCCCTAGTTCCCGTTACCCACCATAGAAAATCCGACATCCTAAACCGGGTAGCCGGACCTGATAACCACCACAAGCAGGAGGCTCAGAACACTTCCTGTATACAGATGCTAGGTCTTTACACCTACAGGTGAGTGGACACCTGATCTACCTATGATGACACAGAGACTAGGTCGTGAAACAACAACGTGCACCAATCATGATCACTATGGCTCTCATCGGTATAACCAAATGCAGGTAAACATGAAAAGAAAGAAACATATTCCCTTTATATTTTAGAAAATTGGGCAGCATAACAGCTACATTTGAATAAACCCAAAATCATAACCTGCATAAATAAGTGAACAAAAATATATATTTGGCACTCAGTGCCCTCAGAACAGATCAGAAAACATGCAGGTTAAGTTTTTAATTTTTCAAACATTTTATAAATATCAAAATTGGAATATGTTGAATGCAATTTAATACGAGTAAAATAAGTCCAATAGTCTAGTTGAGTCCCTACCTCTTTAGATACCTCCTTAGAATTTAATCCGGGCCCAAAGCAACGCTCCTAAGCTTATCGATGATCTTAGAATGATTTAGTCCAATTTTAATATCACGTTTTTCCTACGTGCACCAAATGAGCAAACGATTATCATCATAGCATTCCTTATTCAAAATCGTGTCCAATGACATATAATATGACCATATTTAAAATTTCAAGTTCCGGAACCTTACCCACGCAGTGCACTATAGCGATTGGTGGCGGTACCGGAAACGTCGACGAATATATGCATGGAATATATCAAAACGATCCTCTCGATGAGTACATCACGAAAGTACAGCTCCTTCGCCCAAATGACCTCCGGTGTCGTCGGAAAATGCTTCCAAAGGGGCGAAGATACCCAAAATCTCGCCGGAGAAAAATGGTGAGTTGACCGGAATGACTTAGTGGGCGACGATCCTCTCACGACGCTGATTCCAACGGTACCACCCACTCGCCGAACGGTGGTCGGAGTTCGCCGAAAAGTCACCTCAAAGTTTCGACAGCGAAACTTCGAAGTGGCTGTATAGGCGCGTCCTTGCTCCGATGGCCACCAAACTTTGGGGTTTCCGTCATCGCCAGTCAGGGAAGCTGCAGCTCCGGCGTGTGTCGGAAATGGCGCTCCAACGGTGGTCCAACTGGTTGTGGCCGTGACTGGTTTGGAGAGAAAACAAAGGAAAGAAAAGAAAAGAAAAAGGGAGAAGAAGAAGAAGGAGAAAGGTTCGGGAGGGAGGGAGAAGAAAAGGAAAGAAAAAAAAATCAAATATATAATTTAAATTAATTAATTTTTTTTTCCTCCCATATTTGATTTTTTCAACCTGAAAAAGTCTTAGGTTTCACACGATAGTGATGTAAATTTGTCATTTCTTGAGTTTTGCATCGTGATCGACCTTGGGCAACAAATATATCATCCATTTCAGGAACATCCACATTATATTTAGCACAAAAGGTTGAGACTTGATTAAGAAAGGAATCCCATTCATGGTTTCTCATTGCTTGTAATCTTTTCTTGCAAATTTCCACTAATTTCATGGCATTTACAATATCTTGATCTTTTCTCTGTAGTGCTTTTGACAATTCATTTGTTATTCCCAACAATGCTTTCATTAAATGAAGACTGAATATAAAATCAAATGTAGCATAATGTGAACCCCAACGAGTATCACCGGGACATTTAAGATTGGTTTCTTGATTTAGCCCTCTTCCATTTGAAATTTCACCACACTTGAAAGCTTCAGAAATAATAACATCATGCTTTTCTCTAAGAATATCACAATGCTCAGAAGAACATCCAATGACATTTATCACCATAGTTACCACACTAAAAAGATAAGCAACTAGCATATGTTTCTTTGGGACAGCTACAAGAGCAAGTTGAAGTTGGTGAGCAAAACAATGAACATAAAAAGATAATGGATTCTCATTCAAAATAAGAGTTTTAAGACCACTTAACTCCCCTTGCATATTGTTTGCCCCATCATAACCTTGTCCCTGCAATTTAGATATGCTTAATCCATATCTAGAAAATAATTTATCAATAGCACCTTTAAGTGACACAACTGTGGTATTGGCTGCATGTTCAATTCCCACAAATCGTTTAATCACACACCCATCTTTATCTACATATCGCAACACAATAGTCATTTGCTCCTTAGTTGAAATATCATGAGATTCATCAACTAAAATAAAAAACAACGCATCTCCAATTTCTTTAATAATCATATCAAGTGTTTCAAAAGCTGCAACCCTCACAATATCTTTATGAATATCAGGTGATGTTAATTTTAAATTATCAAGAGCATTTGTCAATGTAACTGCTTTGATGTCTTCATTATGATCAGCAAGAAATTTTAAAATCTCAAGAAAGTTACCTTGATTACTCAAGTCTTCAAATTCATCACCACCACGAAAAGCAAGCCCTTATTGCAATAACAAACGAATACAATCAACTACTGCTTCCAAACGACTTTGATACTCACTACGAGCTTGCTTCGATTATTTTTCAAAAAATGTTTGAATATGTTGTTTGTCATTCATTAACACTTCCCACATTTTCCTGGCTTGATTGTGAAAACTAGATGGACCTCCAACATGAGTATAATGTCTTGCTTTTCCATTTTTGAAATTTTTGAATCCTTGACCAACAAATGAATCACCACCTCATTGTCCTCTGCAATTTGATTTAAACAAATAACAATACAGACAAAATGCACCATCTTTTGAAACACTATATTCAAGCCAATTTTGAAATTCCTCATACCAAGCACCGTTGAATGCTTTTGATTGAGGTCCAGCTTTTGTCTATGGAACTGGCTTGAGGTGAGGTTGATAATGATCTTTTTGCACATATGCCTGCCAAACTTGATCACGAATTTTTAATGGATGGTCCATAATTGGTGTTCTCAATCTCGGGTCACTTTCAAGATCTCCAAGATTTATGTTGACGTCCGCATAACTTGATTTTGTAATTTTATCATTCTTTCCTATAGAAGTTGAGGAATTTTGTATACTTTTAAAATTCCTCTTCATACCTATTGTAGTTAAATATATGAAAGATTAATAATAAGACTCGTGAATATGATTATAATTATGAAATATAAGAATATTACATAATTAGAATCTAAACAAGGAAGCAAACAAACAACTATAAAACACACAACATAGCTCAATAAAGATTCGATATAAAGTAATTGTAAATTTTCTGTTCTTTTATAAGTTCAAAAATTATATCATCAATTCATTCAAGGATATATAATATATATATATATATATTTATCCACAATGACTATAAGGCTACTTTTTCTCCTTGAAGTTTATTAATTACATTTAGTGTTGCTCATGGTTGTTTTCATGCCTATTTTTCAATTTTTTATTGTAGTATTGTTGTAAGAATTTTCTTTTATCTAGTTTAATGGTTTGTGGCCCCTTGTTCTATTTCTATGGGTTCACTCAAGAAAAGAAAAAGATATATATATATATATATCTTTATACGACATCTAATTTCTAAACAATTGCAAATAGAAAAAAAATCAATCACTAACAAAAATTGAAAAGCAAAAGAAAGAAAAACAAAATTAACTACTTTGTTGTGCTATTTAAACCATTTATTATATTAAAAAAAAAGTAAAGGAAAGAAAGAAGAAGTTACTCACTTTTGCAATTGGTTGTGCTATTTTCTAAGACTCTTTTGAATTTGGCTCACACTTGCCTCACCAACCAAGGACATATGGCTTGCTCTCCCGTTGAAAAGTTTTTTTTTTTTTTTTGAGATGATAGCTTGCTCTCAAAGTTTATTTTCTTTGACTGTAAAAATTTTGGTCTGAGAAGGAAGTTTCTAGAGGATTTGAAGAGACTTCCTATAAAAGAAAAAAAAAAATCTAGTAGCGTAATAGGAAACAAATAGAACCATACAATTGCTTGTGTATTAAATATATAATTATCCTCTATTAATTTATTAGGCTGGGTTTAGTTTGAAATAAATGAGCTTAACAAATTTAAGTAATGTCTTATGTTTTATAAGAGTTATATACATTTGTTTTCTTTAAATAAATATATACATATAGTACCAAAAAAAATACAAGAATTAATAAATATCAATATGTATATGTTGTTTTTTCTAATATTTTCAGTGAGGATTTAAGTCTATCCAAAGGCTTGACTGCCTCCGTTCCTGCATGTGGTGTTAGGCACCTTAATGTGTCAAATAGTAACACTCAAACTAAAATAATTGTAAAAAGTTTACTAAAAACAACTCCGAGTGTGGATAAGAGTCCCTCGAACAATATAGAGAAGGGGGATTCACTTTGCGAACAACCAAAACCAAGAAACGGTCAGCCAAAATGTCCTGTACGCCCTGCTCAAGGACCCTTGATCAAGGAATAAAAGCTTCAAGTTTTAATATAGTTATTAGTGTTTGAATTTTTTTTTTTAAATTAATAATAATAATTGCAGCACAAGTCTATATAGTTTCATCAATTGCGACACACCTATGTTCTTAATATATGTTTATTGTAACAGTAAAAATCATGATTTGAAAACATATATATTTTCATAAAAAATAATATTGTTATTATTTTATAGGAGAGCAATGAAACTAATGAAATTTGAGCTTTTAAGATTATTAGGCCACCTCTAGCTAGATTCCTTGGCTTTGGCTCCTATGTAAAATTAGCATTGAGAAGCACGGTCAACGGATAATCTTTCGAACAAGGTTGACAATAAGAACTTTTCTAATCGATCAGAGACTAAATAGTCTCTCTAAAGGTAGATTGCAAATATGTAATAATTTCAAAAAACTATGGTTGGTATTAAATATGAACCATTTCCTTTTTATTTCCATATTACCGTAACAAAAAAAAGTAATTATACAAGAGAAATAATTTTAATATTTTCAAACAGTATTATCTTCAAACAAAACATATAAAGATACAAATATATGTCATTCTAGCCTATATAGGTAGCGTTTACACTGCAAAAAACAAGGTCTGTACCGAGAGCAAATGTCATCGGTATAAGCCTAAATGTTCTCGGTAGACCTTATATCGAGAACATGTCGTCGGCAGTAAGTCCTCGATACAGCCGCGTCGGTAGAAGTAAACTTATACCGACGACAATCAACATGTTCTCGGTATAGGTTGTACCGAGGACAATGTCATCGGTATAGAGTGAAAAATATCCTCGGGACAACCAACCCAAATTTGTCATCTTAATTGTATATACCGAGGATAATGTCCTCGGTATAGACTAAACCATAATTTTTTTTATATTTGTAATATTTATTCCCTTATTTATTTATTTAATTTGAATTAAATATAAAACAATAGAATAAAATTAAAACACTTATATTAAACATATAAATAAAAGCATAAGAGTATGTTTGTTGAATCAAAATAAAGAGTTGTCTTAAACATGATAATGTAATAGTCCATTGTAATAAAATTCATACATAAGTCCTACTGAGTCGGTGCTCCAACATCGGGATCATCGAGTGGTGGTGGGGCACATTGAGATCCTGGGGTGATTCAATGAGTCCGGACATGCTCCTCTAACTGTCGAAGACGCTCTCTCATCTCAGACATCTCTTCATCTCTAGTTTGTGAAGGACGAAAATCAAATGGAGTTCGGTCCCTTATGTTAAGGATACGTTCATATCCTTTCTGGTGGCCCCGTCGTTTTCCGAAGATAGTTTGTACCAAAGATATGTCTTCATCTTCAGGCGCACTCGAAACTGGTGTGGAACTCTCAGTATCAGTTGTCTGTGTCTGCTGTGTGTCGCGATATGCACGCAATTCCTCCTATGATACAATGTATAATGTAATTATGTTTTGTAAACAAACAATTAAAATTTTGAAAAATGTTTAAAAAAACTTAACGTACCCAAGTATTTTTGGCTGTCTCTGTCACCCACCCTGTGCCTGATTTATGGTGAGTATCCATCCAACTATCCGAGATGGGCTCAAGTTGCCCAGTCTCTAAATTGCGCTGTCACGTACATATATTTTTATAAAATTAATAATTAAACGTAAATAAGAAAAACAAACTAACAAATAATTAATTATAGTTTTTCATATAACGATGATCGTTAAATATTATGTAATATGCATATCTCTATATAAAAAGTGTCTAGATAACCCGAATATATAAAGAGCAACTATAATGTATCAACTTTTTTGATAACATCGGTGCATTTTTTTTTTCTATTTTTGACACTTGGATAGATGTAATCTTGAATTTTTTTTATATGACAGTGTACATTGTAGCTATCTAGAACATCCTACAAATTTTCAAGAAATTTTGAATAAATTATGGTACTGAAAACAGGGTTCAAAGAGCTAGTTACACTCGTGCTTATTTTTTTTTGTTTACGCATATAAAATTCAACTGTTTGAACCTTATTTTCGGCACTGTAAATTATTCAGAATTTCTTGAAAATTTTCAGGGTATCTGAAATGATTACAATGTACAATATCATATAAAAAAATTGGAAAGAAAATTATCAAGGTGTAGAAATCACAAACTGGTTGCACCAGTGTTATTTAAAATGGTTGCGTTGTATAACTCCCTATATTTATTAATTATAATAATATAAATTTAAATATTATAAAATATCATTATTATAAATTCTATATATAAAAAATGTATAAATAACATAAATTCTTAATTTTGACTAAATATTTAGTTAACTTTAACCGAATATTTTAAATACTGAAAATAATATATTTTTAAAATAAATTTAAATTATATATTTATTAATTATATTAATATAAATTCAAATATTATAAAATATCATTATCATAACTAAATATTTATTAATTATATTAACATATAGGCTTAATTTTTCTTTTTTATATATAATGGTGTTGTTTGATAACATTTAAAAAAATAATTTTTTATTTAATTAATTAAAAATTTGACAATAAAACATAAAACAGTGTTTGATAACTTTATTTTTATTTACTATTTATTAAATTTTAAAAATTGAATTTTTTCACCTTCAAAAAAATTTAAACCAATTTTTACTTTTCGTTTTTTTTCTTCTCTTCCTCAAATCACACATCATTTAATATTATTAAACAAAAAAATAAAAAGAAAAATTATCAAAAGCATTTATTATTTTTGTTTTTAAAAACAAAAAAAAAATAGTTACCAAACATATTTTTATTTTTTAAAAATAAAGAAACAAAAATAAAAATAATATTTTCATTTTTGTGTTTAAAAAAATAATAAACAAAAATTTTACCAAACACAAAAATAGTATTTATTTATTAAAAATTTATAAAACAATTATAAAAACTAAATTTTCTACATAATATCAACCAAACCAGTATATATATATATATATATATATATATATATGTATATTCACTGTCTTTTGTCTAATTAGCAACCCTAACTGATGAAATGGCTTCAAGAAAGTCGTGGTCGGCTTCAAGCTTAGCCATGTGTTCCTCCTTCAATCCAATATATGTTTCAATTCCATCACCCGATTTGGTATCCATGAACACAACAAGATTATTATACGTCAAAGTTGCTGAGCTGACCCACGCAGGCTTTCCCCAACCAAAGTCAGCATCATAAAGAGGAAACCTACACAAGCTAGTGAAGATGAACGAAGTTGGCTGTCCTCCTTCCATAATGGCAGTTCTCATAAATCCTACGACGGCATCAAAGTGTGAATCTGAACCTTGTTGTACTTTTTTCAAATACTCCATATTCACTTGTCTTATTCCCCTTCTTATTTTCCTCACCACCTCAAACCCTTTCTCTTCTCCGGAAAAAACTCCGAAGCCACACCGACTAAGATTTCCAAAACTATGGTCCGGAAGTGGTGGTTCAAATCTAGGACGAGCATTCACGGCGTGAACTACCATATATGATTTCTTGGATTTTGGGGCATGTTCATCACTTGTTACGGCCACTAAACGACTCAATATGAAAGCAGATAAAGCCTCTACTCTTGTGGGTCGTTTACGGTGATCAATGGCATCATCATCATCAACTATGCTTGTTGTTCTTCCTTCATCGTATTTGGATCTAATAGCTTCAATAGCAGAGGCATCAAACACAAACCTTTTTGACACGACCATCTTTGAAATGTTGGCGTCTCCATCGTACTCAGGATCATCTTTAGGCCGAAAGAGCGAGGCCGAATTAAATTCAGGGTTCACTATTACTTGATGATCACTATCATCAGCTTTACCGCGGCGAGAAATGGCGACCCAAGTTTTGACGAACACGATGCAAGATAGTGCATCGGTGAGCTGATGCGAAATGCATAGACCGACGGCGATTCCACCGCGTTCGAAGATGTTGAGTTGGACGCCTAGTGAAAAGTCACTAACAGGGTGGAGTCCAAAGGGAAGGAATTTGCAGAGTTCACCAGGGGGAGCTTTTTCGATGGCGTCAGAAATATGAAACGGCGAGTTGACTCGGGCGACGGAGTAGTGAACTCCCTCGTCGTTACAGTCGACGAATCGGTCGTTCTTGACTCTCCCAGCTAGAGGGTAGAAAAGGGTCAAGGCCTCTGATAAAGAGCTCTTAATCTTGTTTGATATTTCATCGAGGTTGGATTGGTGTTGATGATAATCAACATCTAGTTCGTAGAAGAAGACTAAAGGGTTGTAGGTTTTGGGAGATTGTTGATCGAGGAGGGATAGCTCGTAATGGCGACGATGGTGTGGTGTTGGATTTGAAGGTTTGATAATCTCTTTAGAGATTACTTCAACTTCAACCTTCATTGTTATTCTCAGATAATTTGCTTTAGCTGATTTGTACACAATTTATGGGTTATACAAACAGATCTACAGTAAAGGAATAAACAGGCCGGGGAAAAGGTTTGCATAAGAAGAAAACAAATTTCTTGTCTTTTGCTGAACGTTATAACATCATTTATAATTTTAAACCTTGTATTATCTATCAATGATATGTTGTGATTACTACTGCCTATTTCTTAAGTATATTTTTTGGATGATTAGGTAAGAAATACATACAAGACTACTCATATTTGTTTGTTAGATATGTCCTATATACACGTAGTAACGAAAGTAATTAAAAAAAAAAAGAAGCATACTAAAATTTGGGATGACGTATATTAGAGATTTTTTATGGGAGCATACCTAAGGAAATTATAACATAATTTTTTGTGTATGATGGTGTACATTATAGTTATAACTAACTTTTTGTCAATTTTCACAAAATTACGAATAATTTATGATGCCGAAATGAGAGTTCAAATAGTCTGTTTTTCATACTAATAAAAAAATCAAACATGAGTGTAACTGGTTGTTTGAACTCTCATTTCAACATTTTGAATTATTATGAATTTCTCAAAAATTGGCGGGATGCCGGTTATAACTATAATGTACGCCATCATACAAAAAAATTGGGTTCGCACGTCAATGACAATAAAGGTTCGTTGGCTCTATAATTTGATCTAAAGGAGGGAACCTACAAAGCAGTTGGTAATTTTGGGACATTGTTCACGAGACTTATTGGTAACCTTATTGGTCACTATGTCCCGTTATATTATGACTCATGGCAGAGTGTTCCAGATGAGCACAAGATAGGATTGATGTAAAAGCTTGAGGTAAATTTATCAACTTATTCACATGTAATGTTTTTTTTATATAATTAAAAAAATCTCACCATTTTTTTAAGGAATTTTTCATTCTTTCCCGAGCTCTCCTTAAGTGGCGACTGATAGAGACTGGGATTGAGCGAGAGTTTCAGGATTGCTACAAGGATAGAAAAGGTTGCAAGAAAAGACACTTCGATGAACATAGAGAATATGATGATATCGAGACAACCAGAAAGAATCCACCGGAGGACATGGACAATGAGAGTTGGCAGAAGTTGGTTGACATTTTCACCACTCCACATTTCATGGCATGCTCAAAGCCAAATGCTGCCAACAGAGCAAAACAGAAGTATCCAAGTCTCCATGGATCGACTTCTTATGGTTCTGCTCGATTTAAGATGGTAAATAAAAATATATAGATAATTTGAAATATTTTAAGTTATCTTAATAATAATTTCAACATTTAACTGTGATTTTGTTTAATTTTGTTAATAAAAGATGAATCTTCAGATTAAGGAACTGCCCAGTATTATCGATACATTTCATGACATGCACAATCATTTGACACGTGGATGGGTGAACACGAATGTTAAGGATGCATATGTAAGTAACTTTCTAAGTTTTGTATATATGTATATTATTAATTGCCTTGTTTCTAAACTACAGGATGTTTTGCAGCAAGAAGTCCTGACACAATCCCAATCCCAATCCCAATCTCAATCTCAATCTGAATCTTTCCTAGGAAGTGCTGCTGTCAATGAGACACAAGTCATCTCAAAGATACTTGGTCAACGTCGTGGCCACAACTGAGGTATTGGACGCAAGTTGAAGGGCACTAGTACCTTTGCCTGAAGCACCACCTGATCCTTTTCACAATTAGAGGCATCACTGTTTCCGTCCATCATAGTTGGCCCTCCAACAGTACCACCTGAGACTTTCTAGTCCATGATTCAACACTTCAGTCAAGCCTTTATGACCCGAAACAACAACTTCCAAAAAATGCAACAATTTTTGCAAGCAACAAATCTGAACATCAAAGCTCCACAATTTCAGCCTGTCAACTTGGACATGAATATGATACAATCCATGATGGAAAGCTTTCAACCACAACAACTAGAGCAGCCACAACCATCACAATAGCCCGACGATAATGACTTTGGAATTGATTTTGATGACATTTAGTTTTATTATATTATTAATTTGAACTTATTTATATTTTGTGTTGTTTTTTTTTTATTTTGGAGACAATACTACTTATGTTTTGTTATCTTACATTTTGGAGACTATGAATATTGTTAAATTGGTTTTATTATTTAATTAATAAATTAGTTTTATTATTTAATTAAATAAATTGGTTTTATTTATTTAATTAATATTTTATATTTTATTAAATAAATTTTAATCAATATAATTAATTAATTTTTTAAAAAAATTTATACCTACTGCGATGACATGTCGTTGCCGTAGGGTGCTCGCTGAACATGAAAATCAGAGTTTTCGTGACATCGTTGCTGTATTCATATAAACCCATACACTCTTCAGTGATGATATGTCGTCGCTGTAGATGAGGCGGTCAACGGACCTACAGTGACGACATGTTGGTCACTATAGGAGTTTTTGAAATTCAAAATTTAAAATTTTCAACCACCAATAGCGACGACATGTCGTTGCAATATCCCAGTCCAACCGAAAAAAGGATTCCCTACTACAACCAACACTACTACAAAACTGGGCTTTCCCGATACCCAACCACGACAGTCAACTCTGTTGACTGTCGTAATTGCTTAGTGGGACTCTACGCCGACAGTTAAAAACTGTAGGCATAGAGACCAACGCCGACAGCTAATAACTGTCACCGTTGCTTTTGACTGTCGCTATTGATCCTAACGCCGACAGTTACTTCAAGACCAATGCCGACAGTTAAAATGTGTCGTTATTGACCCCAACGCCAACAGTTAATTCGAGACCAATGCCGACAGTTAAAATGTGTCGCTATTGACCCCAACACCAACAATTAATTCAAGACCAATGCCGACAGTTAAAAATTGTCATTATTGATCTCAACGCGGACAGTTAATAAAAGCCAATACTGACAGATATAAAATATCGTCGAAATTCAAATAAAAAAATAAAAAAATATAATTAATAAATAATTTAATTTTGAAAATAAACTAAAATTTTTTAAATATATATTTATGAAAATTATATATATTTATTAAAAACTTTTAAAACTATTTTTTTTTTCTAAATTTTTCATATTATTAACTTTTGTATTTATAATAATTTTTATATTAAAATTTAAATTTAATTATATAATGAGATAATAGATGGATTTATGTCTCAAATTATGTATTATTTATTGGAATGATTAATAAGTGACATTAAAATTTAGAAATGGAGAGTAGATTGAATTTAAAAAGTTTTACTTTTGTTAAATGAATAATTTAATTTTTTTTAAAAACTAAATTATGTAAATATATATTTATAAAAATTATGTATTTATTAAAAACTTTTAAAACTAGATTTTTTTTGTTTCTAAATTTTTCATATTATTAATTTCTATATTTATAATTAATAATTTTTATATTAAAATTTAAATTAGTTATGATATAAATAATAATATACTTAAATTTAATGTAACTACATTATTCTTTATCATATTTATAAAATTAGTGTAATATTGAAAATGAGTTGTTCTATTTATTAGTTAAATATTGAAAATAATTTAAAAATTTTATATTATACAAATATATTCATAAAAAATTATTAATTATTAATTTGCAACATAGAGTAGTTATTAGTTAAAAAATAACTTTTCATTAATTGTCTATTTTTTTTAATATTAATTCAATTAGTTATTATATATTTAATAAAAGAAGTTTTTTTAAATAAAATTTTATTAATAATACTTATTATGGTGTATTATTTTTTTAAATAAAAATCTAGTATAATTTTTTTCTTGTAAAAGTAATTAAAATTATTTTTTATCTAATAGTGGATTATTAAATTGTGATCCACCAATTTAATAATATATTATAAAAAAATATAAAAGATTATTCAAATAATTTATTTCGCGCGAAACCAATAAAATATCCTTCCAAAATTTTCATTTCCCTCCATACAAACAAATTTCATTCCCAAACCTCAAACCCCAAATGCATTTCAGACTCAAACCCCAAACCCCAAATGCGAAGATCGAAACCCCAAACCGCATACAACGATACCGAATCGGAAACCCCAAACTCAGAAACCAAATCGGAAACCTCTCTCAGCTAACATATAAGGTATATTTCCCTCTTTCAGGTCTTGTCTTTATTTTATTTTTTGCACTGTTTACTTCTTCTTCTTCTTCTTCTTCCTTAGCTATGCGTTTTTATTCTTGGGAAGCTGGGTCATTTGGTTCGACCATCTGTGGCTGCAGCATCATGGTATAGAGTAGCAGCTTTGACTGCTAAGGACAAGTGCCAGCCTTCGTGATTATGTATACGCCCTGCCCCGTATGCGTTCACGATCAATTCGTGCTCCTTTTTTTGGCTGCAGATCAACCAAAAAAATCCTTTTTTTTTTCTTTTTGCTCTTGTCATTTATAATTTACGGTCTTAACAATTTTAAGCTCTCCGTTTTTATTCTTTTTGTTCTTGATGTTTTTTCTATTTCTCTTTTTCATTTCTTTCGCTCTTCTTCTGTTCTCTGCAAAGTTTTTGTGGCTTTCTTTGTATTCGTTGCTCTAAGTGGGTTGGGGCTTAATTCGGAATATAAATTGAATTATTTGCACTTGATTGAAATTTCATCATCTGTAGGTGGTGATAATTCATTTGTTTATTATACTCTTTGTTTTCAAATGAATGGAAAAGAAAGGAAAAAAAAAACCATTTTAGCTTTCTTTTTCCACACTTTTGGATACTGAAGTTTTAGTGCAATGATATGAGGAAATGAAGTTTTTTTATTTTTAATTTTTTTTTTCATTCGGGGTTCAGATACCGGAAGCTGCAGTGGTATCTTCGGATTCGGCTTCAATGGAGAAACATGCTGCTAGATCACGTTCTTCATCTTCCAAACACCAAAATGCATATGTTGCTAAGAACATAATATCCCAGGATTTGTTTACCCCAGACTACATTCTCAATAGGATCTTTCGGAAGGATGGCCCTCCCCTTGGTGTGAAATTTGATTCTCTTCCTTCAGGAAAACTATTCCATTGCAAAGGTATGCGGTAGAATCAATTCATTGCATATAGAAATATAATTGACGGCTTTCCTCTTTATGGTTGGAAATGTGATTGTTTTTTATTCGATGAGCTTACTCAATTCGAAATATTACTAAGGCTTTTGAATTTATTTTGAAGGTTTTATCAGCTTAGCTTGTCTAAATCTTTCCTAACATTAAATATTGTTGATGGTCTTTCTTATGAACATTTGAGTCTGTTTTAAAAACTCGCCTAATGTATTGTCAATTGGTGCTTAGCTACTTGCTAGTTTTATTTGCCAACTTCTAGCCTAGAACATTTTCTTTTTGTACGAGTCCTGATCTTTTGCTCTGCTTTTTATTTCTGTAGAATGTGTTGTGTTAAGATATTATTTTTGTGAGTTGTACCATAATATAAATTAGTCTGGTTATGAATAGTAAAACAGAGAGTATAATTCTGGATAATTTTCAAGCCCATGTCTTCATGTGGTTTAATATTATTTGTATTTATTTATTTCAATATGCCTTTAGATTTTAGATATGTTTTCACATGCATCTCGATCTTCTGTTGTTGTTCTCTTAGATCCTGAAATTTTATATTCCTCTTGCAAAGAGAGCCAGAGAGCGGCTAAAAAGACAAAGGTGCTTGAGAAAATAAATTTCAGATAGCATTTTCTTTTGATTATGTAAGATCTAAGATCTAATGCAAAATTTCTTTTGGAAAAATACTGGATATATGTAAGATCTAATGCAAAATAATGATTTTTTTATGTTATACTATCATATGAGATCTTTCTCTTCCTGTTAGATTAGGCTCACTTTTTGGTTCATAGTAATATATAAATTATATGCCACGTTTTGTGAAATATATCTTCTTTCTGGTTTGTGGACAAGCAAAATTCAGCTATCACTATTGTGGACAGCGAGGAGCACTTGCATTGAATTTTCTCATCTGTTTTTTTTTAGGAAAAGTGGTGCCTAAGAAGGATATTGCTGAAATAACTAAAAGGTTCAACATCCAAGTCAGCAATTTGACTCACAGGTAAGTTTCTTTATCACTCAGTGATTAAAATATGAATTAGTACAAGTGATAAGTTCAATAACACATATTTTTTTCACTGTGAAATCTGAAATTAAAACATATGTTAAAAATCATATAAGGAACAACTTTTTATTTATTTTTAACATGTGTTTTTATTTGAGCTATTAGATGAACCGGATATAACAGTGTAAAAAATGTTTGTTAATTAAAATTGTCCCATATACATAAGTTTATATTAGTCTACATGAATCTGTCTGTAGGACTACCTTTTGTGAGGTTTTTTTTTTTTTCCCGAATAAGGAATGAAGCCAACCCAAGTGAGTTAGTTTAATTTTTCTGAGCGGGTTAATTTTTTACGGACAAAATTTATATGAAATGACCTACTATACTAAATTGGGCAACTAAGTCCTTCCTATGGTGGATGGAAAGGATTATAATTGGACGGTCTCTCTCTCTCTGTTAACAAAAAAAAAAACACTTTTGATTAAAGGCAGTATCATTTCATTTGATAGCTAAATTCAAATTGTAAAGCTTAAAATTCTTTTTTCTATAACCCTTGGTTTCTTTATGCTGCTATCATTTTATATTATGTATAAATACGATTTAATAAATATTTCATAGATATGCTACAAGTTATCTCCTGTAGAACTTCTTGAAGAGATTGAGAAGGCCGTTGGCGATCTTCAACTTCCAATTCGGCATTGTGCGCTAAATTTTATTGAGAATTATTTAGTTTTATGGGGATTTGATGTATTATTTACATTTTAGTTGTATGAATAAATATTGTATGCATATGAATTTTTATTATGATAAATATATATTTTTTTACAAGTTATGTTAATAATAATTAATTATGTGAGCAATTTTTTTATTTAAATTTATATCAAACTTCAATTGTTAAAAAAAATTAAAAGTTTTAAAAAATATCTATCAAAAAATTATTATTTATATATATAAATTTAATGTTACGGCAACATCTATTAATTGTCGGCGTTGCTAGCAACGGCGACACGTATCAACTGTCGGCGTTGCCAGCAACGGCGACACGTATCAACTGTCGGCGTTGCTAGCAACGACGACACCTATTAACTGCAGGCGTAGCCAGCAACGACGACACTTATTAACTATCGGCGTAGATACCCTTACGCCGGCATAGGCAAATTCGACAGTTAGTCCACTGTCATCATTGCTCAATAGCGATAGTTAAAAACTGTCGGGAAAGCCCATTTTTGTAGTAGTGCAACATGTCGTTCCTGTAGTAAAACACTATTGCAACGACTGCGTTTTGTCGTCGCTATAGGTTACTACACATACGGACCTATAGTGACGTCGTTTTGGTGACGACTTCGTCTTTTTCTTGTAGTGAGCCCTAACCCCTACATTCCATAAATTTGTCAAGTCATCAATTAGAGGAGCTAAGTAGACGTCAATATCGTTATCAGGTTGTTTAGGACCTGATATTAGCAAGGTCAATAAGGTAAACTTCATCTTAATATTCGTATAAAGCCATGGTAGTAAATTATATATGACTAGCATAACAGGCCAACAACTATACTTACTACTGAGAAAAGTATGTGGATTAATGCTGTCCGTAGAAAAAGCTAGACAAATATTTCTAGATTCACTGGAAAATGAAGGCCATTCAAAATGCACTGTCTTCCATGCTAGTGAGTCAGTAGGATGTCTAAGTCTACTGTCCTTTATTCTCTCATTCGCATGCCAAGTCAAATTCTTAGCATGATCAACATTTCGATAAAACCGAATCAAATGAAGAATTGGAGGAATATAACACAAAACTTTTGCCAGTACTACTCCTTCCTTAACTTCCTCTGAATTCCTTTTCTTTTGCCATTTGGACAGACCACAAGTAGGACACAAATTCACATCTACAAGGCTATTCCTATATAATACGCAATCATTAGGACACGCATGTCTTTTTTCATATTGCAAGCCTAATGAGCACATAGTTTTCTTAGCCTCATAAAATGACACGGGCATCTCATTTTCTTTAGGCAATAAATCTTTAAAAAAAACTAACAATTCCGTGAAACTCTTATCACTCCATCCATTTTTGGCTTTCATATTATACAATCTAAGAAGGGCTGTCAACTTTGTAAATTTAGTGCAACCAGGGTAAATCAGCTTTTCATCGTCATCAAGAAGATTTTCGAACTTAACAGGATCTACTTTTGATTCATAATACGCATCATCAATCATTTCATCTAAATTATCCTCATGATCAAATTGTCTATAATTTTGAACTTCATTCATCCTAGGAGGGTCCGGAGTAACATGAAGCTCTTCACCATGCCAATACCATATTTTATAACTTTTGTCTATCCCGTGGAATTATAAATGCTCTTTTATCATTGTGGCGGTCATCTTTTTCATATTTCCACACTTACTACAAGGACAACAAATGTATTTTGGATCTTTGGCATGATCCAAACTAAATTTAAGAAACTCATAAACCCCTTTTATATAATCTACTGACAACCTATCAGCTGACATCCATTACTTTTCCATATTGCGCCTATTTGTTTTAGTAAAAAAAATTGAAATTAAGAAAATAAAATAAACATACAAAACAAAAACTAAGTATAAACAATCTACAAAAAAGCATACAACATATCCCCTAATTTACGAGCTTAGCCATCTGTCACAATCAACACCAACATGTCAAACAAATGAAACAACACACAGGTTTTCATCCATCACTACACCGAAAAGGGCATAGGCAACACTAAAATCTAACAGAATTAAAAAAGTATTATGCTTGGTAAAAAACCACCATGAGCGAGTGACTCAATATTTTGGGCGCCAACATTAATATGTCACGTTTCTCTCTCAGTTTCTCTCTTATCTATTTAAAACTTTTTATATTAAAAAATATTAATAAAGGAAAAAATCCCTAAATCTCTTTTTCTTCGTATATGTGCCTCTCTCCTCTCAGCCGCCCCCTTCATCTTTCACTGTATTTCTCTCAAACCATCTCCTCTCAAGCTCCATGTCTCCTCTATCTTCCTCTCTCACATCCATGGGAGACCACGACTAGACTCATGGCAGCGTGCGGTGGCTCACAACGATGATCTGTCGTGGCTTGCAGCGGCGACATATGGTGGTCGCAACTACGATTGGTCGACCGTGGGCGGAAGGGTGGGGCTGAATCTCTTTGCCATGGACGCGGAGTGGTAAGATAATGGTTTCGACATCTTATTTTTTTAGTTGCAGAAATTGTTTTTCATAAATTGAACCTATTTGTTATATTGTATAATTTTCAAGCATATATCCATATGAATTTGTAAGCACGCACACACATATTTATATATATATACATATGAAATAGTTGGAAATAGTTGGAATGGGAAATGGAAAGAACGAGCCAGAGCAAGAGCGAGAGTTAGAGGATGTTATAGTAGACAATACTCTCCAAGTTTCTTGTTTAAAATCAGATACCACTCAACTTGGCCGAAATGAGTTTCTAAATCAGATTTTTGCAGGTATTATAGCTTTATATTCTTCAGATTACATCATTGATGATTGGCTTTATATTCCATTAATAATCAACTCATTTTGCATCATTTTTGTTTTAGGGTGAAAGATCCTATGAAACAAGCGCTAGGTAGGCTTGTTTTGGGTTAGTTGGGGAGGCTTGCATTTCCTCCATCTGGAACCCTTATGGTGCCTCAAGCATGACCTTTCTTTTGCTGTGAGTATGTTATGTTATGATGGATAATTTTGATTAATAAAATTTGAGTGTTGTATTGCAATGAACTTGTGTACATTTTTATTATCTTAACAGGTGTTTTCCCGTTGTTCGATCCAACCAATGTCCCCAAGGCCAAAGGTGTGTATACAAAGTTTGTGAATTTTCCGTAGTATTTGTGAGCAGTTTATAATTGCTTGTTTTTCCTTACTAAATTTTACAAATTACAATAGAATTGTCCAACAAATGGAGGAGACAGGAGAAAAGCTTTTGGGTATCTAAAGCATGAATATAATGTGTTTTGGTACATATGATCTAATTTTTTAACCTTATTTTGATTAATAATATTGCTGTAAACTTGTGTACATTCTTATCTTCACAGGTGTTTTTTCATCGTTTATTCCAATCTATGTCCCCAAGGCCAAAGGTGGTGTGGATACAGTTAATTATAGAGCCTTAGGTCAATGATATGAAACAGTTGGAAACCTTCTTTCACAAGCTCAGTTTTTTCTTACATATATTGGATTACTCATGTATTTTTGCTTAGTCACATTTGGCTCCATTTTCCTAAGAATTTCCATATCACACATGTAATCTAGCCTTTGAATTTGTCGAAGTTGATAAGCTAGATTAACTATAATTAATATTATGATATTATCTTATAAGTTATATCTTACCTTCATGTGATTCTATGTGCAGCAACCGTTGTAACTTTGACAGACCTTGGCTTCCTATGGTTTAGAGAATTTTATTTGGAATCGTCTTGTGTTATTCAGGTATAAACAACTTTATAGCATTAGAATTGGAGTCTTCTTAAACTTGAAGTAGCATATGTAGCTGAAACATGCATACAGAGGGATACTTTTAAATAGATACAATTTCTAATGATTTCATAAATTGTGAAATGTTTGCATTCTTATTTGTTATTTATTTTTTTGTTGTACTCACTCGATTTTCTTAAAAGTTATTACATTGCTGTTCCGACTAATCATCAATAGTCCTATTTATTTTATTGAAACATTTTTATTCTCCTTGTTCAGTTTCCTATTGAATGCTCTCTTCCCTGGATGTTGGTGGATAATGTTCTTGAGTCACAGAACGCGAGTCTTATTGAGAGTATTTTAATGCCATTTGACATCTATAATGATTCAGCCCAGCAAGCATTAATTTTCTTGAAACAAACATTTCCTCTATGATGAAATTGAGGCTAAGGTATAGAAATTTTTGAAGTAGTTTGAGACATTGTAGTTTTATTCTTGTATTTCCATTTATCCTACTGGGCAATAAATATTCTCTTACCTTGTTTTACTATCCGCTATATTCTTTCCTTGATGATTCCTTTGGCTAATATTTAGTACAAACGTGTTATGATAATCATTTATTACAAAAGTATAGTCTTCTGGAAATTCTGCCCAAGTCGTGTAAATTTTCTTCAGTCAGATGTTTTAATTTTTTTTTAATACATGTTTTAGTTTGGACCAATAAATTCCCTTGCTAGATCGAAAGCATCTTCTATTATGTTATGGATATTCTCTTACACTTCTATTAGTTTGGACCAATAAATTCCTGTGCCATCGAAATATGAATGCTATTGTTATTCCTTTTACAGGAACTATGAGATAGCTAATAAATATTGTTGTTCATATATTTGCAGTGAATTACTTGATCCCTCATTCCTCTTTGCATCAGATAATGGTGATAAATTTTCTATCCATCCTATGAGGTTTAGTGCACTCCAAAAGATGACTAGAGTGAAGGGAAATAATATTTTTTTAGTTTGTTACTTCATTTCTTTTGTTATCTAAAAAAAAGGGGGGACTTTTATTACTATATAGTAGAAATTTATGTTTATTTATGGGGTTTGATATCATAAGATCAATATCTTTAACTTTGGCTCTCTCAATATTATTCTTTTAAGAGTTTTGGATAATATTTCCTAATCTGTGTGAAGATTTCTCTATGCACAGGTTGTATGAGGCTTGTAAAAGAACAGCTTAATTGGGGAAGAAAATCAGAGCTCAAATCAGAGGTTCTCCTGGGGATAAAGGAGATTGGAAGTGTGTTATATTGGATGGGGCTTCTAGATATAGTGTTGGTTGGTATCCCATATGCTTCATTTTACATATTAGAGATGATTATAAATCAAAACCCATATTGTAAGTATAACGGACATCTAAAGTAATGTGCAACAGGAAAAGATTATAATCATATATATAAGAACATTAAACCTCAACTTTGTCCAAATGCACTCAAAATGAGTTTAACAAGGCAATATTATGGAGAATTCCGTTGCCAGAATTTGTCATATTATGGGAGGATGAACCTAATGTATACCATCTAATTGGTTAGTTAAAGTTGAGATATGTGTTTCTGGCAACTAGAATCTTATTGTTGCCATCTCACATGCTGAACACAGAGAAGTAGATACCTGGCACTTCATGCAAACAGCCCCTTGGCTGGGTTTACTTCCAGGAGCAGATGGGAAAGTATTACATTCTCAAGATGGTGGAGATAGTCCAATTGTCAGTCTCTTTAAATCAGTCACTGCTGCAATATTATCTAAGCCAGAGTGCCCACATCCAACCTCTTTCTGCACCCTATCAAAACAAGCAGAAGCTACAGGTACAGAGCTGAACATTCAATATTTCGAAAGCTCATTGTATGTATATATCATCGATTCTCGGGTATTTCAAATTGTCAGACATGTGGTTTGCTCTCATAAAGTTTGAGATTCGAGTTTTATTGAACATCTACATAGCTATTCCTCAAATATCGTAGGGTTAGGCAGAGAGTAGTTTAAATATGTATCAATTATCAATACCCTCTTTTGATTTCTTTTGCGGGCAAAATCTTTTGAATTTGATGCAGTGTCGAGGTTGTCTTGTAAATTATTTTTGGATTGTAACTACTTTGAGCTTTGAAATTGCGACAAAGTGGTTCCTTGTAAGTTTGGGTTAAATTTTAACCAAATATTCTGATTATGGTTTTTTCACTAGTGAGTTTCTTCTCATACATTTAGTTCAATGCTCTTTTGGGGCAAGATAGTTTTAACACTCATTGCTTGCTTTCTTTGCAACATTGTTGTCATGAGACATCATCAAGTTGTGCAAATATTAGTTTAATTTGACTGTTGTGTGTGAGAAATCAAAACATTTACTCGGAACATTTTCAGCCTTCAATAATGACGATCACTTAAATTCTCTGCTTCCTAAATTGATATGCAAATCTTGCTTTTATCTTTATAGTTCATCTAAAATATTGAAGTGTCTTCCAATTGCACATCTTTTATACAAGGCAAATATGAATACTAGAAGTGTGCTTGAATATGCGCCCTCGCCTTTACAAGTGCAGTATTGGATAAGTATTGCAGTAAATGGAGTGCTATTCCCAAAACAGGATTTGTTGACATTACAACTTCAAAGGATTTCTACCGAATATACAGTGGACTTCAAATTGTAAGGAAAAGTTCTAAGTGGTTATTTTTATTTATTTATTTTTATAATAGCATATTTCTTAAATTCTGAGTGTATGTGTTGCCTCACTTTAGTGCGATTTCTTTTGAGATTGCGAAGAAATTGTAATGACCCACTACTCTAGACTTTTGGACCATTAATGAAACTATACATACAAACCTTAATAAGACTTACATTTGCGAAAATACCATAAATTCATTAGAAACTTGTAGAAACAAAAGTTACTTTCATAAAATAAGTAGGATATGGGTACCCATTGTCTTTAAAACAAAACATAACTTTAAGTAAAAAGACATTACATAAATAGTGCGGAAAATACATGTAAAAAGACATAAAACAAAACAACATCCTCGAATGATCGAACTCTCGACTCCTTGAATCCATTCACCATCGATACACAATCTCCAAGCATCCACGAACCTTACCGCCACTAATAGCTATTTTCCTGCACATAAAACAAAAAGGAATGAGCCTAATGCCCAGCAAGGAAAATCTAGCACATAGTCATAAACATAATTTCATAAGAAACATAAAGACATATCATAACACTTATTACATACACTTATTATAATGGCCATTATTACTTGGGGTCCCATAGACTAAACAAGTCATATACCCATGGGATTAATGGGGTCCTACTAGCTAAGTAGGTCATATGCCCATAACCCATTTGGGGTCTTGTTAGTCATATGGGTCATATGCCCAAGCCTACAAACATACACATATACATATACATATTTATAACATATTTCATAACATATTTCATAACATAACACATAAGATAACATAAGCATAAAACATATAGATTCTATCCTATTTTCCTTACCAAAGTTACCTTGATATGTGGACTGAGTTGGGACTTTTGGAACACTCCTAAAACCATATATAAAGGGTGAGTAGATTTGAAGAAAAGAGATGAAATGAAAGGGATGGAAAGACTAAACCATTGAAAGTCACACTTACCAAAACTTATGTGCTCAAGAATTTAGATTTCCTAACTGAAATAAGAATGAGGTTAGGAGACTGAGTAGAAGACTAAGAGAAGGAAAATAACATAATACAGAAATGAACTAGAGTTTTGGTTTACCTCAAAGACTTGCAAGACCAATCTACACCACAACTGAAATACTATAGAACCTTACTTCCCCAAAGTGTTTGATAAGCTTATGATGTTTAAACTTATGATTTTCCCACCCAAGTGTTTAACTCTCACACTCTCCTAGCACTTGCAGCTTCTGAACTTAGAGTAAAAAGTGAATAATGGCTGGGTACTAGGTCCTATTTATAGAGTTTAGGAATGAAAGGATCTTGATTTTACTTGAATAAAAATAATAGCTTTTTAGGTGAAAATAATTTGAATAATCGTTCAGCAGAGGCTGAAGACTCGTTCAGAAAGATGCTGGACTTATCAAGAGTTTGAATGGCTGAAAGGAAAAGAATTCAAAAACATTTGAAAATACACTGAAGGAGGCGATATATTGCCCCCTGTAGGCGATATATCGCCTGGGCCAGTATGCCCGAGGCGACCGTGCATCGTCTCGTGTTTTCCGTATCTACGTGCTGCGATGTATCGCCCCCTATAGCTGCGATATATCGGCACACGCTGATTAATTAAACACGAAATTACACATTTTTAGGTAAGTTTGAATGGAGTAAACAGCCTTGACTAAGCCCTCAACGTATTCAAAGCTGCTGACTGACCCTATTGCATTCAAACTTTACTCCTTATTAAATTAAATCCTCAAAATACTTAATCCTTAATCACCCATTCATAACATGTGCTTAAAATCCTATTGGTCCTCATCTAAACCTATAGTACAACAAATATTATCCTTAATATCAGCTATATAATCAAACCTTAGGTTATACGTAATATTCTTAAACTATAGGTTAAACTTAGAAAATCTATAAGTACTACTATGAGTGTCCAAATCATTCCCGGTCTGAACCAAAAATCCACAGTTACAATGTTAACACTATACATACTATAATACTACTATCTAACTAGCTAAGTAAAGTTCTTGGACTCTACGGACTTTACTTAGCTAGTTAGATAGTAGTATTATAGTATGTATAGTGTTATCATTATAACTGTGGATTTTTGGTTCAGACCGGGAATGATTTGGACACTCATAGTAGTACTTATAGATTTTCTAAGTTTAACCTATAGTTTATGAATATTAAGTATAACCTAAGGTTTGATTATATAGCTGATATTCAGGATAATATTTGTTGTACTATAAGGTTTAGATGAGGACCAATAGGATTTTAAGCACATGTTATGAATGGGTGATTAAGGATTAAGTATTTTGAGGATTTAATTTAATAAGGAGTAAAGTTTGAATGCAATAGGGTCAGTCAACAGCTTTGAATACGTTGAGGGCTTAGCCAAGGCTGTTTACTCCATTCAAACTTAGCTAAAAATGTGTAATTTCGTGTTTAATTAATCAGCGTGTGCCGATATATCGCAGCTATAGGGGGCGATATATCGCAGCACGTAGATACGGAAAACACGAGACGATGCACGGTCGCCTCGGGCATACTGGCCCAGGCGATATATCGCCTACAGGGGGCGATATATCGCCTCCTTCAGTGTATTTTCAAATGTTTTTGAATTCTTTTCCTTTCAGCCATTCAAACTCTTGATAAGTCCAGCATCTTTCTGAACGAGTCTTCAGCCTCTGCTGAACGATTATTCAAATTATTTTCACCTAAAAAGCTAATATTTTTATTCAAGTAAAATCAAGATCCTTTTATTCCTAAACTCTATAAATAGGACCTAGTACCCATCAATTATTCACCTTTTACTCTAAGTTCAGAAGCTGCAAGTGCTAGGAGAGTGTGAGAGTTAAACACTTGGGTGGGAAAATCATAAGCTTATCAAACACTTTGGGGAAGTAAGGTTCTATAGTATTTCGGTTGTGGTGTAGATTGGTCTTGCAAGTCTTTGAGGTAAACCAAAACTCTAGTTCATTTCTGTATTATGTTATTTTCCTTCTCTTAGTCTTCTACTCAGTCTCCTAACCTCATTCTTATTTTGGTTAGGAAATCTAAATTCTTGAGCACATAAGTTTTGGTAAGTGTGACTTTCAATGGTTTAGTCTTTCCATCCCTTTCATTTCATCTCTTTTCTTCAAATCTACTCACCCTTTATATATGGTTTTAGGAGTGTTCCAAAAGTCCCAACTCAGTCCACATATCCCGGTAACATTGGTAAGGAAAATAGGATAGAATCTATATGTTTTATGCTTATGTTATCTTATGTGTTATGTTATGAAATATGTTATAAATATGTATATGTATATGTGTATGTTTGTAGGCTTGGGCATATGACCCATATGACTAACAAGACCCTAAATGGGTTATGGGCATATGACCTACTTAGCTAGTAGGACCCCATTAATCCCATGGGCATATGACTTGTTTAGTCTTGGGACCCCAAGTAATAATGACCATTATAATAAGTGTTATGATATGTCTTTATGTTTCTTATGAAATTATGTTTATGACTATGTGCTAGATTTTCCTTGTTGGGCATTAGGCTCATTCCTTTTTGTTTTATGTGCAGGAAAATAGCTATTAGTGGCGGTAAGGTTTGTGGATGCTTGGAGATTGTGTATCGATGGTGAATGGATTCAAGGAGTCGAGAGTTCGATCATTCGAGGATGTAGTTTTGTTTTATGTCTTTTTACATGTATTTTCCGCACTATTTATGTAATGTCTTTTTACTTAAAGTTATGTTTTGTTTTAAAGACAATGGGTACCCATATCCTACTTATTTTATGAAAGTAACTTTTGTTTCTACAAGTTTCTAATGAATTTATGGTATTTTCGCAAATGTAAGTCTTATTAAGGTTTGTATGTATAGTTTCATTAATGGTCCAAAAGTCTAGAGTAGTGGGTCATTACAAATTTCAGGATTTAACATAGCAGAGATGAGTGCCAAACTAAATTATATCTTGAAATTGAAACTATGTGGCAGATTTGGATAGCTACAAATTCAATATCTTGGGAACTTACCAAATTCAAAACTCCATTAGGTTCTTTGAGGGAGAAAGTCAGTTCTTCATTCTAGACTAGATTAAGGCAACTATTTATTACCTTTGTTTTTGCTGTCTGTTACAGAAATAAAGATTAAAAAAAAAATACAGAAGTAAACAAACGTTTAAGTCATTCTTGTGCTTAAGAGTCTAGAGGATTGCAAAAGTCTCATCAAGGCAAGGTAAAGAAGACCAAGGTCCCAAGTATTTTTAAACACCAACTATGAATAAAAAATGCCATTTTAGGTACTCAAATAAATAAATAATAATAAAATTTAAAAAAAAATCTAAAGCCAGGTTGAGGGCAGAGTAAAAGAACGATAAAAAATGTAGGTCCCTTGTGCTGTCATCTCCCAAAAGAATCAAGAATCAGTGGAGTTCAGCCAAGATTGGCGAGGAATATCAACATCATAGGATTGACAAAGTGTACCAGGTTGGGAACGAATCAAAAGAAGATTGTAGCTCACCTGATTGCCTAATTTGACTACAACGTAAGGATCACTACTCTTGAAATCCTGGATGACTAGTCTTTTCCCTTGCACAACAACAACTTTTAGCAGCCCCAATTGCTCCTCCATAATCTGCTTAATTTCCAAAAAAAAAAAGACTTCCAACTTAACCAAAGATTCAACCGGATTATGTAAAAAGAAAAAGGAGTGTCGGTTTGTAAACCAATGCCACATTAACTTGAAAATTTAGGAAAGCCTATTTTTTCAAAGAATCATATCATTACCAACCGAGAGATATATCAAATACATTCGGGTATATTTATATTGTGATACATCTCTCATATATATAAGTATACATGTATAAAGGAGAATGAGGAAACCTTAATGAGTGCGAAGCACAGAAAAAGAGGAACTTAATTTACAAAAATAGCCTCCTGATTATGCAGGAACAACTTAAATTAGAGCAAAGCTTGGTGATTTGCCATGAAAACCAGAAAAGAAAGTAGTCCCAACTTTGCAATAAATCAAAAGGAAGCAGCTTTTATCACAACTCAAAAGCAACAACATATAAGATCTAAACCATACCTTCCATAAATAATATCAAAGCAACGATAAAAGGCAACAGATTTAGTAGAACTACCCCCAAATCCAGTTTCAGAACCGGCTCTTCCTCGTTCTCCTTCAATTCCAACCTCGCATGCTCCTGACGAATAGAAGCTCCGCTTACCTCCTTTTCCTTCTCCTTCTTGACCGCCCCATGACTGAGATCAGAAGTTTTAGGATCGGAATCATCATTTTTATTAGAAGAAGAAGAGGAAGACGGTGGCTAATACTGAAACCCTAACAGGTTATAGCTTGAGGGATGGTCAGAAGTGTGTTAGAAAACAGTTTAGAGCTTTGGAAATAAAAAAATAGAGGCAAATAAAAAAGTAAAAAGTAGAAGATAATTTGGCTCCAAAATTTTGGTACCGCCAATTTTGGTACCAAGAATTTTTTTTCCCACATGTTATTTTATTGTTTGATGTATTATAATACTTTTTCAATACTATTATATTCATGTGTTATGGAAAGGGGTATTTGGTGTAGTGTAACTTGTTGGGGTGCTGAGGCCATTTGCTGTGGCTGCGGCTGCGGTGGAGGCTGAGGCTGAGTCTGGGGCTGAGCCTGTTGTCGCTGTTGCTGCAAAAGTTCCTTGACTTGTTGTCGCAGTCTGGCGATCTCCACCGTGTTGTCAGCTGGTGGTGCCGGCACGTTGCGGCTGGCAGTAGCATGCACTCCCCTTCTGCGAACTGGAGGGGCTTCATTGCTCACTGGAGCAGCGTTGGAGGCATTTCCGTTGGTGCGTGCAGATCTTCCGAGCGACATCGCAGCAGAGTTCTAACAGTTGAAAGAAACATGTTAGAACTTTACCTAATAGGCTCTAAGGCAAAAACTTATTCTAAAACAAACATATCTCAGACCTATTGATTAAGACTTCTTATGAAAAATTATGTAAGTCTTCTTTATTATTAGAGTGGGTTTCTATACTTAGAAAAACAAGCCATCTTTATTTTCTAAGTCTGTTTCTATTCATCCTATATGACTAAATTCTCAGGCTCGAAACTCATCTTTGTTCCAAAGTTAACCATATTGAGGGAGGCCTGGGATCAGTAAAATCGTTCCCACTACTATGGCCCCCTAACTCTCAATATAAAAACTTGGTCCATTTATTTGTATCCACCCTCACCGAACTTAGTCATTATTTATTTGATTTATTATCTATTATGATTGAGAAAAAAAAAATCAAACTCATACATGATAACAAAATAACATGATATTAATTTGGAAAAGAGTTTTCACTTATTACAACCATAAAACAAACAATGAAACTAACTATTCTAAAAATAGGATCTTCTACATCCGATCCTTTATCTAGCATATCATCATCTAGCTCTTCATAATCTTCATTATCATGTGCCTCAAAATGTCCTCGAGGAAGGTTCGTAAAAATCCTATGTTTTTGCTCATTTGTAAACTAAAATTCTGATTTTGAAGTGAACCTAATTACGAGAAAGTAATATCGCATTGCTGCTGGCAGTTCATCTTCATCATCCATTGTTTCCCATATCTCCTCTAAGGCTCTCATCATGATTTGCTTAGACCCTTGAAGGTGACCTATTTCTCTGTGGAACAAAAGCAGTCTTCGAGTGATTCTCTCTAGTGTTCCAATGGTGTTTCTTGGTTCTCTTATTCTCTTTAAAGCCTTAATGGCTTAGATATCCTCATAGGTTAATGCTCCATTCATACTTAACTGAAAACATAAATGCTAAAATTGTTAGCTATACATATAAGCATAATAACTATAACTTAAATACTTACTTGGCGGTCAGATTCGGAGCTTTGAGTGTGTGTATCGAGGAGAACTTCATGCGAATGAACCGTTGCTCTGATACCAACTATAATGACCCAACTACTCTATACTTTGGACCATTAATGACTATTATACATATACACTAATCTATAAGAAAACTCACAAGTGAAATAATCATAACTTCATTAAAACTTGTAAGATAAATGTTAAACTACATAAAATTTTAAGTAGAATATGGGATCCCATTGTTTTTAAAATAAAAACATAACATGGCTTTAAATAAATGGATTACAAAATAAAGTGCGGAAAATACATATAAAGCATAATTTTTGAAAGACTAAGAAGCGACTTCATCCTCGAACCGAACGCTCAATCCATCCATTTCCATTCTGGCTCAATACACAACCTCCAAGCTTCCAAGAACCTTTCCGCCACCATAGCTATTTTCCTGCACATAAAAAAACATAAAGGAATGAGCCTAATGCCCAGCAAGGAAAATCTAACACATAAATCATATACATAAAATTCATACCGCAACATATGCTAAAACATATCACGAACATATGTCACATATACTATAATGGCCATTATTACTTGGGGCTCGTAAACTAAACAAGTCATATGCCCATAAATTTATTGGGGCTTGTTAGTTATACAAGTCATATGCCCAAGTCTACAATCATACATATTATAACATATAACATAACACATAAATCATAAGATAACGTATAACATAACATATAAAATCCTATCCTATTTTCCTTACCAAATATACCGGGATATGAGAACAAGTTTGGGACTTTGGGACACTCCTAAAAACCATCAAAGAAAGGTGAGTATACTATAGAAAAAGGGATGAAAAGAATGGATGAACTATACGATCGATAATATACTTACCAAAAATCTTACGTTCAAGATCTTAGATTTCCTAACCAAGAATAAAGAATAGAGTTAGGATTTTGAGTAGAAAACTATAAGAATAACACAGAAATGAAGTAGAATAATGAATACCTCGAATGCTTCTATAACCGAACTACACCTCGAACCGAAAATTACTATGAACCTTTCTTCCCGAGTGTTTATTAAGCTTATAAAGTTAAAGCTTAAATTCCCAACCCAAGTGTTTAAGCACTCAAAAATAACCTAGCAGCTTGCAGCCTCTGAACTTAACTTGATGAATGAATAAATGGCTGGGTACTAGGTCCTATTTATAGAGTTCAAGGATGAAAAGATCTTCATTTAACTTGAATAAAATAATGGCTTTTTAAGTGAAAAATATTTGAATTATCGTTCAGCAGAGGCTGAAGACTCGGTTAGAAAGATGTTGGACTTATCAAGAGGTTAAAGATTAAAATGAGCTCGGTTTTAAAAACATTTAAAAATTATTCAAAGGAGTCGATATATCGCCCCTAGTAGGCGATGTATCGCTTGGGCTAATATGACTGAGGCTCGTCGAGTTGGTCGTGCGAAGTTACGTGTTTTTTGTATCCCCGTATTGCGATATATCGCCCCTATAGCTGCGATATATCGACATACACTGAATATTTAAACACAAAATTGCACATTTTCAGCCTAATTTGAATTGAGTAAACAACCTTGACTAAGTCCTCTAACGATTTCAAAGCTGCTGACAGACCCTAGGATATTCAAATATTGATCTTAATGAACTTATTCCTCAAAAATACTTAATTATCATTAAACATGCACATGACAAGTGTTACTTTCTTATAGGGTTTATCTAAACCTTATAATATAATAAATATCACCATCAATATCAGTCATATTAATCAAACCTTAGGTTAAAATTAATATTCTTAAACTATAGGTTAAACTTAGAAAATATACAAGTGTTACTACGAGTGTCAAATTAAATCGCGGTCTAAACCAAAATCCACAGTCATAAAAATACTAAAACTATTACTATTGCTACTACTATCTAACTAGCTAAGTAAAGTTCTAGGACTCTACACCACCACATTCATTTTAGTGCTAGAAAGTATATTACAATAATGTGCATGCAAGGACACATACATATGCATAAGCAAGTTTTGACTTAGAATATTCTTTGGGAATCCATATTAGAATGACGCTGATTGGGCTTCGGTAGGCCAATATTATGGTAGTTTTTTTTTTTAGATGCTATGTATTGCATGTTTACTTTTAAAAAAATAAATCTCTTCCTCTCATATATATATAATATAATTATTTATTATAAAAGTGATAGAATCTAATGGGAATCCATCTCCATGTTTTTTACATTATATTCAGCTTGAATTCAGAGGCTGAAGCATCACTGGATTTTTTGCTGAATGGTGCCGATGAGGCTTTGATTAGTGCTTTTTTGGTGTTACTGAGAGCCAAAGGAGAGACTTTCGAGGAAGTAAGGTTCCTTTATTCATATCAATGTGAACTTATTTATACTAGATAACTTAGTTTGTCCAGCCAGGATTTTAGACTGTTGAAAGTCTTATTACCATGCTGTTTGGATAGAAAGAACTGTTATCAATGAAATTGCTTATTTTCAAAGAAATTTTTATAGGTTGTAGGTTCTCTACTGAAGAATTTTTGGGGGTATGTTTTAAGGAAATAAGTAAAGAAATGACTTATGGATTTTAGTGGTTAAACAGATTGTGGGGCTTGCGAGGGCGATGATCAAGCATAGTTTAGAAGTAGAGGGCTTACTTGATGTAGTGGACATTATTATAACTGATGGTGATGGAGCAAACACAGTTAACATTTCGACTGGAGCTTCAATACTTGCTGTAGCTTGTGGTGGAAAAATTGCAAAGGTGGCATCAATTTTATTGAATACTTGACATGAATGTGATCCCATATTGTAAATTGTTAGAGCTAAACTTGATTTTTTTCCCCTTTAAGCAAGGAAATCGTTCAAGTTCTTCAGCATGTGGAAGTGTCGATGTATTAGAAGAGTTAGGGATAGCAATCGACCTGAAACCTGAGGTTGGTGCTATAAAATTTCTATTTTAGATGAATAAGCTGGTAGATTAATAAGATGCTAAACCAATTTCAAATTTGTCAATGTCTTTGTCAGCAGCAGCTTCTCATCTTGTAAGAGTGTAACTGAACTAATTATCATATGGTCAATTTATCTCCTGATAACAGGGAGTTTCAAGTTGTGTGAAAGAAGTAGGCATTGGATTTATGATGGCTCCAACATATCATCCAGCAATGAAGCTTGTCCGTTCAGTCACCGAAAAGCTGAAAGTAAAAACTGTATTTAATATATTGGGCCCTATGTTAAACCCAGCAACAGTACTGTATGCTGTTGTGGGTTTTTATTCAGAAGATTTGGTAAGCTTTTTGTCAGATTTTTATAATTTTAAACTTTACTTCTACCTGTTTTGTTGAATTGTGGTCTACATATGATGTTCATGGTGACTAGCAAATATGACTAGCATATCTAAGGCTTTTACATAAATGATGATGGAACCGTTTGTAAAACAAAAAAGATAAAGTCCACATAGGAACAAACAATAAAGATCTGAATGCCTTTTTCATTTCAGACTTGTGGTAGAACTGGAGAATTTCAGATTGTGACTTGTGATACTCTCTATCATCTAGCTCAGTCTTCTATAATTTTAGTGTAAATCATAAGGACCAATCTAGCTGCGTGGAACAAGTTTAACTAATGAAAACAAGGTGTTTATTTTATTTTATAATGTCTATCCTTTAATGCAAATAGATTAGATGGCTTATAAATTCTATATCACTATGCTTTGCATGTAATTCACATTATACAACTCTTTGACAAGCATAATCTTTTAATACCTTGTTTTATGTTTCTATGGTTCGTTGAATTGGTCTTGAAGATGGCTAAAGCATTGCAGCAATGTAATGACCCACTAATCTAGACTTTTTGGACCATTACCGAAACTATACATAAACTTACATTTTTACGAAAATACCATAATTTTATTGAGTAACTTGTAAAATAAGAGTTACTTACAAACAAATACTAAGAAGGATATGGGATCCCATTGTCTTTAAAAAAAAAAAACAAAACATGATTTAAATGAAAAGAATTACATAAGAAATGCGGAAAATACATATAAAACCATAAAAAAGGTAAAATGAGACTACATCCTCGAATCGAATAACGCTCGGCCCCTTGACTCCATTCACCATCGATACACATCCTCTAAGCGTCACGAATCTTACCGCCTCTTAAAGCTATTTTCCTGCACATAAAACAAAAAGGAATGAGCCTAATGCCCAGCAAGGAAAATCTAACACATAGTCATAAACATAAATTTCATAATAAACGTAAAGACATATCATAACACTTAATACATACACTTATTATAATGGCCATTATTACTTGGGGTCCCATAGACTAAACAAGCTTATGCCCATGAGATTAGTGGGGTCCTACTAGCTAAGTAGGCATATGCCCATAATCTTTTTGGGGTCTTGTTAGTCAAATAGGGCATAAGCCCAAGCCTACAAACATACACATTCATAACATATTCATATCATATCATATTTCATAACATAACACATAAGCAATACACATATAGATTTCATCCTATTTTCCTTACCAAAGTTACCGGGATATGTGGACTGAGTTGGGACTTTTTGGAACACTCCTAAAACCATATGAGGAAGAGTGAGTCTTATGAAGAAGAAGAAATGAAAAGGATGGAAAGACTAAACCATTGAAAAACATACTTACCGAAACTTATGTGCTTAAGAACTTGGATTCCCTAACCAAAATAAGAATGAGGTTAGGGGACTGAGTAGAAGGTTATGAAAGAGGAAATAACATAAAGCAAATGAACTAAAGTTTTGGTTTACCTCAAAGAATTGAAAGACCAATCTATACCACAACCGAATTACTATAGAACCTCACTTCCCAAAGTGTTTGATAAGCTTATGATGTTTAAGCTTATGCTTTTCCCAAACCAGGTGTTTACACTCTCACACTCACTGAACACTAGCAGCTTCTGAACTTAGAACAAAAGGTAAATAATGGCCGGGCACTAGGTCCTATTTATAGAGTTTGGGAATGAAAGTATCTTGATTTTACTTGAATAAAAATAATGGCTTTTTAGGTGAAAATCATTTGAATAATCGTTCAGCAGAGGCTGAAGACTCGTTCAAAAGATGCTGAACTTATGAAGAAGTTTGAATGGCTGAAAGGAAAAGAATTCAAAAATGTATGAATTTATGCTGGAGGAGGCGATATATCACCCCCTATAGGCGATATATCGCCTGGACCATTGTTCCCGAGGCGACTGTGCATCGATTCGTGTTTTCCGTATCTATGTGCTGCGATATATCGCCCCCCATAGCTGCGATATATCGGCACACGCTGAATATTTAAACACGAAATTACACATTTTTAGCTAAGTTTGAATGGAGTAAACAGCCTTGACTAAGCCCTCAACGTATTCAAAGCTGCTGACTGACCCTATAACATTCAAACTTTACGCCTTATTAAATTTAATCCTCAAAAATACTTAATCCTTAATCACCATTCATAACATGTGCTTAAAATCCTATTGGTTGATATCTAAACCTTATAGTACAATAAATATAATCCTTAGTATCAGTCATATTAATCAACCTTAGGTTAAAATTAATATTCTTAAACTATAGGTTAAACTTAGAAAATCTACAAGTACTACTATGAGTGTCCAAATAATTCCCGGTCTGAACCAAAAAAAAATCCACAGTCACAAAGATAACACTAAACATACTATAATACTACTAAACAATTAGCTAAGTAAAGTTCTTGGACTCTACAAGCAATTTGGCATGAAATGGGCATTAGTTGTTCACTCAGAGGGCTTGGATGAGATGAGCCCCCTTGGTAATGCGTCTAGTAGTTGGAAAGTTTTGACTTCCATAAGCTAATTTTTTTTATATACAAGTTTCAGCGTACATAATCTTCAAAACTACTCATAAGTTATTTGACACAGGACTTGGGCTAATCCTTGATGTTACACCAGAAAAGATTGAGAAGTTCGCATTTGATCCATGTGAGAAACTTGTCGCTAGTTTTTAATTTTGTTTTCTTTTCCGTTCAAGGAAATATGCCATTTAGGCTACCAAGATGGAATTTCAGATGTTATATTGCCACTTCAATCTGCTAACAAATCGCTGATTATGCAGTGGACTTTGGGATTCCTAAGTGTACCCTGGACGACTTGCAAGGTGGAGGCTCAGAGTATAATGCCGAGGCACTAAAGCGTGTATTGTCAGGGGAGAAAAGTTCAATTACAGATGCATTTGTAAGTATCTCCTTAATTCTTATGACAAAGCACTAGTGTCTTAAGTTTTTTTGAGAACATAATTCATGCCAAAAACATTGGATCAGATCTTAAATGCAGCAGCAACGCTCATGGTTAGTGGCAATGTGAACTCTTTGGCTGAAGGGATCGCTCTAGCTCGCGAGACTCAACTATTAGGCAAAGCTATCAAGACGCTCGATCAGTGGATAGATGTGTCCAATGGGGTTTGAATCTTATTGTTGCCATCTCACATGCTGAACAGAGAGAAGTAGATACCTGGCACTTCATGCAAACTGCCCCTTGGCTGGGTTTACTTCCCAGTGCAGATGGGCAAGTATTACATTCTCAAGATGGTGGAGATAGTACAATTGTTAGTCTCTTTAAATCAGTCACTGCTGCAATATTATCTAAGCCAGGGTGCCCAAATCCAACCTCTTTCAACACCCTATCAAAACAAGCAGAAGCTACAGGTACAGAGCTGAACATTCAATATTTCGAAAGCCCATTGTATGTATATATCATTGATTCTCGGGTAGTTCAAATTGTCAAACATGTGGTTTGCTCTCATAAAGTTTGAGATTCGAGTTTTCTTGAATATCTACATAGCTATTCCTCAAATATCGTAGGGTTAGACAGAGAGTAGTTTAAATATGCATCAATTATCAATACCCTCTTTTGATTTTTTTTTTGGGCAAAATCTTTTGAATTTGATGCAGTGTCGAGGTGGTCTTGTAAATTATTTTTTGGATTGTAACTACTTTGAGCTGTGAAATTGCGACAAAGTGGTTCCTTGTAAGTTTGGGTTAAATTTTAACCAAATATTCTGATTATGGTTTTCTTCACTAGTGAGTTTCTTCTCATACATTTAGTTCAGTGCTCTTTTGGGGCAAGATAGTTTTAACACTCATTACTTGCTTTCTTTGCAACATTTTTGTCATGAGACATCATCAAGCTGTGCAAATATTAGTTTAATTTGAATGTTGTCTGTGAGAAATCGAAACATTTACTCGGAACATTTTCAGCCTTCAATAATGATGATCACTTAAATTATCTTCTTCCTAAATTGATATGCGAATCTTGCTTTTATCTTTATAGTTCATCTAAAATATTGAAGTGTCTTCCAATTGCACATCTTTTATACAAGGAAAATATGAATACTGGAAGTGTGCTTGAATATGCCCTCGCCTTTACAAGTGTAGTATTGGATAAGTATTGCAGTAAATGGAGTGCTATTCCCAAAACAAGATTTGTTGACATTACAACTTCAAAGGATTTCTACTGAATATACAGTGGGCTTCAAATTGTAAGGAAAAGTTCTAAGTGGTTATTTTTATTTATTTATTTATGTTTATAATGGCATATTTCTTAAATTCTAAGTGTATGTGTTGCCTCATTTTAGTGTGATTTCTTTTGAGATTGCAAAGAAATTATCTTGAAAGCCAAACTACAGATGTGAAAACATATTGCCTTTTAGTATATGGCTAGTCTCAAAACTGTTGCTTTAAGTTTTGTTGATCTTTTTGCAATCCTCTACATTTCAAACTTGTGGAAGGTTATATTTAGGTCTAGCTCCGCAATTTGGCCGAATGCAAAGTTGAGGAGACCAACAGCTTTGATACAGATCCCTGAGATAATGTCAATCAATAGCCACCACATTCATTTTAGTGCTAGAAAGTATATTACAATAATGTGCATGCAAGGACACATACATATGCATAAGCAAGTTTTGACTTAGAATATTCTTTGGGAGTCCATATTAGAATGGCGGTGATTGGGCTTCGGTAGGCCAATATTATGGTAAACTTGAATACTGTATATCCTGTATTCCTGCTAATTTGTCATAACCTTGAATTGTAGGGATATCTGGAAGAATCTGGGCAAGTCTCTTCAAACAATCATGAACTGTTGGGTGATTCAGTAGTGTGGGGTGGTTTGCACCATGATATATTTGCTTGGGCTACAGATACATTTTGAGCTTTTAGATTTTTCACATCAAGTCCTCAATGTCGCAGAAGTAGAGACTCTGTCATCTGAAAAATCACCCAGGAATCCTCACTTTTCCTAGGTATGCAAGATTGCCTTCTATTTCTTTTAAAAAAGCCATCCATCTATTTTAAGCTTATAGTATTAAGATTTCAAAATCAATAATCAGGCTCATTCATGTACGTTAGTATTGTCTGCATTATCTGCATTTAAATTGATGTTCTGATTATTCTATTGAACGAGCTTTCTAAATAATTGATTTCTTACTATTAATTAATCAAGCTTTGTGTGTATACAGTGGAGAAAAATAGTGCTTGTCAAACAATTATATCATCAATGTTGCTTAGTTTATTCTTTATAAAAGGGATTTGATTTCTGTGTTCAATTAAATTGGGTCCTTGACTTTTTTGAGTTTGGAAATACATTATAAAGTTTGATAGAAAATTTTCTTTTTCTGGAAAAGAGAAATCAGAGGGAATTTCCCTTGCTTTTGTATTCACATTTGTGATTGTCCTTGGCTTTGCATTTGTGATTGTCTTTTGTTTATTTTTTTTGTTACATATTGTTTTTAAGTTGCTAAAATATTGTTTATTTTAGTTTTTTAGTAGCTGAATTTAAGATAGAATGAGCGGAAATGATGATGATTATGAAAATGATGATTTTTTTGGACATTTGAGTTGGAATATGTTTCTTTATGTTAAGTTTGAGCCATTAATGAATATAGTTTATGATTTTAAGTCTCATAACAAGTAATTTCATGAATTTTATGGTTTTATTTTATCTTTTAATTTTGTATTAATCTTTTAGTTATTGATTATATTCTTTAGGCTGTGGATCGAATTGACGAGGAGCATTGCAAAATCTTTTATGTTTTATATACCAAATTCAACAAATCAAGTGCAAAAGAAAATCTGATTTGGAAGGCTTTGGTGTGCTGACATTTGGAAGATCATGAATTCCTACCTTTACTTTTGAATATGCAACTGTTTAAGACTATTTTGTTAACTATTGTGAGAATGTTTTGTTTATGTTAATTAGGCAGTGTTGAATATCTTAAGACTTTTGGATTATTTTTTAGATAATCTTGAATGTATTTTGACACAATTATTTGGTTATATGTGTTATGAACCATATAATTGGTACTAAAAAATATATTTGTACAATGTTAAGGGTGTCTTAAGTATATTAAATGAAGCGTGTTTGAATTAAAGAAATAAAAAATAATTATAATGTATAGGTTTATATAATAATAATTCAAGCTTATCCAAATATTAGAATAATACAAAAAATGTGTTGTTGTATCTTTTATAATAACGCTGGTTTATAAGCATAAAATTATGTTATGCAAACTATTTTCTATAATGTAGAAAGTGTGTTATTATAAAGTGTATCATAACACTACTTTATAAGTACAAAAAAGTGTTGTATACTACTTATGAATAGCATAATGAAATACTTATCTAACTATTAAAATGACACAACAAAAGTGTTATCGTAGGCTATACCATAACACATGTCTATAACTATGGAAAAGTGTTATGCAAAGTGCTCCGACCTACTATAACACAGCTTTCCTTACCACATCAAAAAGTGTTATGGTATATATTTGATAATACTTTTTCGGTCTTATTGAAAGTATTTTTTCTTGTAGTGTATATATCACCGCAACACACAAAATTCTCATAACCTACTTCACTAAAACATGCAAGTTCTCAATCATCCGTTAGTACCGCAGTACACAGAATTCCCAGAACCTACTTCACTACGAATGAATATCTAAAATATTCAAACTCCACTAAAGTAATACAGTTGTGATTCGAAATTGTAAAAGATTGAAAATTTAAAAAAAAAATCAAATACAACATACCTCTTGCAATTAGCTACCAATCCAATTATTTAAGACCAATAAAAATATTAACGTAAACATTATTATCAACATTATAAAAAATAAAAAAGTTAGATGTTGACATTAATTTTAAAAAGTGCACATAAATATAATTCAAATAATAAATCATGTCAATTCCTAGAGATCTTATACCAAGTGTTTCAAATCACTAATTATTTTATTTTTAAAAGGAATAACTAAAATATTTTAAAAATCATAAACACATTATTTTATAATTGTTAAATAATTAGTAATAAATAGAATAATATTCATGAATGTTTCTATAACTTTCTATGAGAACTACTCTTCACACTTGTTTTTATCTCTAATCTTTTCTTAAAACTTATTCCATTGATCCATATCACTTTTTCCCTAGTATTTATTCTAGAATTAAACCAGCCAGAAAAAAGATATATAACTCATAATACAACAATAATTTTTTTTTAATTAGTTGAAAAAAAACAGAAAAATATCTTCAATCAACAATTACTATCTATTATAAAAATAAAGATTTAAAGAATGTAGGTTTCATATATAACTATCTATTATATACAATTTTTGTAATTTTTAGGTTTTTGATAATTGAAACTCAAAAATTTACCAAAGAGTTAATTCACTACAACAAAATAGAGGTTTTATGACTTTAATTGAGAGACATTAGAAGTCTACAATGTCTCCCACTTAGTGAGACGTTGTTGCTAGGGTCATTGTAGGTATATATCCCACGTCTCCCATTGGGAGACGTGCCTCACTTCCCACGTCTCCCACTGGGAGAGGTGGAAAGTCAAACGTTGACTTTCCACCTCTCCCATTGGGAGACGTGGGAAGTGACTCACCTCTCCCAATGAGAGAGGTGGGAAGTCTCCCACCTCTCCCAATGGGAGACATTGAAAGTCTCCCACATTTAAAAAAAATAAATTAAATAAATTTATAATTAATATTATTTTAATTTGATTTAATAATTAATTAAATTGAAATAATATTAATTTAATTGAAATTATTTTAATTTAAATTGAAATTATTTTAATCTAAATTTAAATTAATTTAATAATCAATTAAATTGAAAGAAAAAAATATATTTGTTAGATATATACAAGAAATACAATATTTGTTAGAAATATTCAAAATGAACAAATATTGCATTGTGTATGGAGAAAGAGTTAAAAAATTTAAAAAAAAAACTATCAACGAGGTCGGTAACTTTGGATTATCGGCAACATATATGTCGCCCATTCTTGTCGCAACTCATCAATTTGTGCCTCTGTATATGATGTGCTTGTTAGCTGCAAGAAATATAAAGTAAAATATATTAATTAATTATTTGATTACATTTATAGTTTCAAAAATAATTTGTAAATTTTAATTAATAATACCGTTCTCAAGTAATGTCCGGGACTCGCATGTTCAATCAAATCCTTCAACATCCTCATTAAGTAGTATCCACATGCCACATTGTCCGGTTGGTGTGGACACTAATTATTTAAAAATATGAGTAATTTATTATTAAATTGAAACTTTTTAAAAAATGCATACATATTATTCTACTTAATTATTATAAATGTTCAAAAATTTATGCTAAAGTTACTTACCTGAGGTTGCTTAATGCGTAGAGTATCAGGGATCTCGACATCAGGAAGATTCATAGAGAAAAAAAGATTGAAAGCGTTGACGATCACTGATACAATCTCCTCACGATTATTTAGCTCTGAATTCACCGGATCACAACAATAAACATGATATGCATATGGTGCCAAAATAAGCAACATCCAATGTTCACTGTATAAGAAAAACAAAAAAATTATAGCTCAAATGTTAAACAAAGAAATTATTGATATGGGTCGGAAAAATGACAACTTTTTAAACTTACCCATGGTTCCAAGGGACAAGCATAACTTGTTCTTTTGATTTTACGTCATTGCAACGTCTGAACAGATTCTGAACACGATCGTCGAATGAACTCCCTTGAGTGGCGACGATATTAGGATTGACAAATAAAAACTTATTTTGGCGACCTTGTTGTACCACATATCTGTAAATGAACCTAATACAAAAATATGAAAAATTGTTATATGAATGAATAAATCAAATTTGAAAATTAAATGAACAAACTTATTTGTGAGATATATACCTCATGTAGCTGACGAGTACTGCTTGTCCAATCTTCTCCTTTCGAGCAAACTGAAGTATGTCATCCTTAAATATATAACAGTGAGACATATCCTGATCAAAAACTTCAGACTCTATGCCTAGATTGACACACTCGCCATCATCCCAATGAGATACGATATTCTGTAATCGTTCCAATGGAGTGTGGGCTAATTGTGTTGGAGGAGTTTGTTGTCGTCTTCTTTCTCGAGGTTGTTGTGTTGATGGAGCTCTTGGTCGTTGTGATTTGGTCCTACTTGTAGAGGGAGTCTGTATACAATTATATCAACAATTAAAAAAAATTACAAACAAATATAGAATTGTAAAGATAATTATGTAAAAACATGGCATCACCTCATGAGTTACATCTTCAAATATAATGACAAAATCCTTAGGCCACGCTATTGGCGTCCCAATGGCCTGAGCAACTATGTACATGTCCAAATCAGGATATGCAAAAGGGAGAGGACAGGTTGGCTTAAGAACACTCATAATCATAACTTGGAAGTTGTTGCCTGCCTCTCTTTCAATGAGTGTACCTGATGCAACAATGTTTGAAACCGAACCAATTGCTAATTGGCATGCTCGGCCCTGCGTAAGAAACATATTATATACAAATAATCATGTTGAAGCAGTAAAGAAATTTATTTGGTTTCAGAATATTCCAGAAAGTTTAATTACCTCTTGCAAAAGCGGTTGTAGTGCAACAATGTGGTGTTCTGCTTGAGGCACTATTGGGTCTGGAGTATAGTAGAACGCCTGCGCTGGTGGCACTGGTGGGTCGGGCACATAGTATGATGATGGCGCTGGTGGGACTCCAACGTTAGATCCTGACCCGCTCTGTTGGGCCAATAATTTTCTCAAGAGCTCATCTTGTTGCTGAAGGCGCTCTTCTAGGCGTTGTGCTTGTTGATGATGCTCTTCTTCTTGTTTTCGAAATCTTTCTTCAAATTCCTTTCTAATGTTGTCATTCGAAGAAGAGGCTTTTGATTTATTTTTTGTTGAGGTAGGTGTTGGAGTATTCCAGTATACTGAGCGGGACACACCGTGTCCTCCAGCCCTAACATGTCCTCGAGGCTCAGGAGTGCCCAACGCCCTCGTCAGCACATCATCAGGGCCATCAGGTGCCCATTTACCCTCAGCTTGGAGTTGCCGGTAATGATTCTGTGAAACAATATTCACAGAAAGTTATATATATATAAGCTAATAATTTGACATATCAACATTATTAAATATGAGCACTTACAATATTTTTTTGAATCTCAGAGGCCTCTCCAATGAGCTCTCCTTTTGCATTCCGACGACCCATGCTCCATAAGTCTGCCCTATCAAGTTCAGTCAGACTTTTCCCACTTTGTTCCATTAACATCTCTTCAATACGCACATAGCCTCCTCTAGAGAGGTTGTGATTGTATTTATTCAGTGCCATTGGTTGTCTGAAGGATCATTCACATAAAATACTTGTTTCGCTTGTGAAGCTAATATAAATCGATCAGATTTGTGCCCAATTCGATTTAGATTAACTAATGTGAAACCAAAATCTTGATATATTATGCCGCTGTCACTTTTCGCCCAATCAAAAAAGAAAATAGGTACTCGAGTTGTGATATAATCTAACTCCCAAATTTCATTAACTACTCCATAAAAAGTCATATCACATTCAACTGGATTTTTATCTTTTGCACTAGAGACTTGCACAGTTTTAGCAACAAGGCTAACACCACTGTTTTGTGTGTTTCTGTTGTTATCGCGCTCCCTAGTGTTAAATAGAGTACCGTTAATCATGTATGATGAAAACTTGATGACATTAACTGAAGGTCCTCGAGAAATCCACTTAACAATGTCTGAAACCTTATTTGATGTGTTTTGTAATTCTGACACAACCTATCAAATCAACATACCAAAAACAACCAAAAATGTCATCTTGTAATTAAGTACTAATTAATGAAAACTTTCAATAATCAACACAATTTACCTTTTGTTCTATCCAACTACTAAAAGTTCGATAATGTTCGTCTTGTAACCATTTTGAGTTCCTTGACTTGGATGGAAATTTGGTCTTTATCCAATTAAAATGTTCCCTTTAATTATAAATATGCTGTTAAAAAATTGAATATACGAAGTTACACAACTTAAACTTAATGTATTATATGAATATAACTCACTCGATATAAGGTTGAATTTCATTTATATTCTGCAACACAAGACGATGCGCTTCATCTAGAAGATCTCGACTTACTGTGCATACAACGCTACCACGACGACTCTGAATCTCAACATTTTCAACATCATTTAACCCAATTTTCTGTACACCAGTCATGTATTCAGAACAAAATTCAACTGCCTCTTCTGCAATATAACATTCGACGATGCATCCTTCCGGCCGACTTCTATTCCTAACATACCCCTTAAGAATCTTCATATATCGCTCAAATGGATACATCCATCTTATATAAACTGGACCACAATATCTTAGTTCTCTAACCAAGTGAACTGTCAAATGGATCATTATATCAAAAAATGCCGGCAGGAAATATTTCTCCAACTCACACAATACCTCAACAATTTCATCTCTTAACTTAGGTAACTTTAGCGGATCAATCACCTTACAACACAGTGACTTGAAAAACAAGCATAACCTTGTGATTACATCTCGAACTCTCCTAGGCAACACAGATCGAATGGCCACTGGTAGCAAATGTTGCATTAGAATATGACAATCGTGAGATTTCATGCCAGTCAGAATACAACTTTTCATGTCTACCAATGACCTTATATTTGAGGAATATCCGTCTGGAACTTTTATATTAAACAAACATCTACAAATTTCCATTCTTTCCTCTTTAGTAAGAGTGTAAGCTGTAGGAGGTAAATATGTTCGTCTCTTATCTGGTTTTGGAGTCAATTCATCCCTTATACCCATTGCAACCAAGTCTTGTCTAGCCTTTATTCCATCCTTAGTTTTCCCAGGAATATTTAACAAAGTGCCAATCAAACTATCACATACATTTTTCTCTATGTGCATAACATCTAAATTATGACGTATAAGTAAGAAAGGCCAATATTCAAGTTCGAAGAAAACAAATTTCTTTTTATAACACCCTTTTGGCTCCTCCACAACCTTGGCCTTGCGACTACGTTTCATCTTTGTAGGTGTACGAACTTTGGGCTTCCCTAACTTGAACACAATTTTAGACATCTTCTCAAGTACTTGGATCCCATTCAATGGCTCAGGAGCCTCTTCAAACTCTTGTTTACCATTGAATGCCTTCTTCCAAGTCCGAAGTTTATGCTTATTAGGCAAGAACTTCCTATGTCCCATATAACATATTTTCCGAGAGTGTTTCAAGTATTCAGAACATGTTTTTTCTTGACAAACGGGGCAAGCTTTATATCCTTTCACACTAAACCCAGATAAATTTCCATAAGCAGGAAATTCATTAATTGTCCACAATAAGACCGCTCTAAGATTAAATTCTTCCTGCCTATACGCATCATAAACCTTAACCCCTTCATCCCACAAAGTTTTCAAGTCATCTATAAGAGGAGCTAGATAGACGTCAATATCATTACCAGGTTGTTTAGGTCCTGATATCAACAAGGTCAAAATCGTAAACTTTCTCTTCATACACAACCATGGGGGTAGATTGTAAATAACAAGCATAACAGGCCAACAACTATACTTACTGCTAAGGGATGCGTGTGGATTAAACCCGTCAGTCGAAAGACCTAGACGAATATTATGAGATTCATTTCCAAAAGAAGGCCACTTCAAATCAACTCTCTTCCAAGCAAGGGTGTTAGCTGGATGTCTTAATTTACCATCCTTTATTCTTTCATTAGCATGCCACGACAAACTTTTAGCATGTTCAACATTTCTAAACAATCAGATGAAACGAGGAATTGGCGGAAGGTACCACAAAACTTGTGCAGGTACTCCTTCCTTGACATCGTCACCATTTCTTTTCTTTTGCCATCGTGACTCACCACAAGCAGGACACGATTTTGCGTCTGCAAAACTATTTCGATATAATATGCAATCATTAGGACATGCATGAATTTTTTCGTACTGCATGCCTAATGAGCATAACGTCTTCTTTGCCTCATAAAATGAAATTGGAATTTCATTATCTTCAGGCAATAACTCCTTCAAGAAACCAAATAACTCAGTAATGCTTTTATCACTCCAGCCATGTTTAGCTTTTAGATTGTACAACCTAAGAAGCGCAGATAATTTTGTAAATCTTGTACAACCAGGGTAAATTGGTTTCTCGGCATCATTAAGGAGTGTCTCAAACTTATTTGGGTCTACTCCTGATCCATAATGTGCGTCGTCAATCATTTCATCTAATGGATCCCAGTTCTCCTCCACTATATTCCTCCTCACTCCTTTTGGTCTACTTGGCAGAGTTGGAGCAATCGGAGCTATCTCCCCATGGTAATACCAAATTGTGTAACTCTTGTCGATCCCATTGAAATATAAGTGTTCTTTAATCTTTTTAAGATCCATCTTTTTAACATTTCCACACTTAAGAATGGAAAATAAGTAAAATTTGGGTCTTTCACATTTTCCGAACAAAACCTTAAGAACAAATCGACCCTGTTCCTATATTCCGTAGTTAACCTATTCGCTGACATCCACTGTTTATCCATATATTCTCCTATGTCTATGGAAAAGAAAAGAAACAACACTAAATAAGCACGTGATAAATTTGTATGTCTATATAAAACGAATTTTTTATTATCCTAGATAAAATCGGGCAGCATTTCCCCTATAATAGTGACCTAACCATCTGCATGTGAATATCAAAACAAACAATTCAAACAACATACAATAAGTTTCTTCCTTATAGAATGTCTATATAAAACTAATTGTTTATTATCCTAGATAAAATCGAGCAGCATTTCCCCTATAATAGTGACCTAACCATCTGCATGTGAATAGCAAAACAAACAATTCAAACAACATACAATAAGTTTCTTCCTTATAGCTCCGCAGCACACAGTCAAATTTCTCAGAACCTACTTCACTAATACACACAAGTTCTCAACCTTCCGTTATCACCGCAGCACACAATTTTAATCTCAGAACCTACTTCACTATGGATGAATATTTAAGATATTCAAACTCCTCTAACATTTGTTTAATAATATTAAAAGTAGAAGTAAGAGAATATATATGTACCTCTTGCAATCTTTAATCCAAAAGCTAGCAAAATTACTTCACTTAGTAATCAAATTCGCTATTAAATCCACAAACCAATAAAATTAAATTAATAAATAATAAATAAAACATCACTAAATATCTAGCAATATATACCCTATTATTGTAATTTTAGAAACTTAATTACCTCAAATGTGTGATTGATATAGGAATTTTGATGCAAAATACTCTCTAAAATCTCACCACAAAAATCACAACCTATGAAATTAAATTAATTAATATGTTAAACATTACTAAACAAATATCACTAAATATCTAATAATAGTAAATGATATTGGTAAACAAATAAAAAAAATCCCAATGTGCTGCTAATTATAACCTCAACAAAAAATCAATATAAAATTTCATAACCTAAAAACTTAATAATAAACAAAAACATAAAAATTTTCATATATTTATATTTTATAAATTATTTAATAAATTTATTTTAACATAACTATATATATAACAAAATAGTTACAATTTAAAAAAAAATTCAAATATATACAAAAATATATCTAAATTTCGAAATAAAAAATGATAAAAATTTAAAAAAATCATGACCATATATACTCTAATGAAATCTATACAATGTGATAGGTTAAATTAGAAAAAAAAAACTAAAAAATCATAAATCCCTAAAAACTTCCATGGAAAAACCACAAAATCCTACAATGTATATAAAAAAATGCATAAAAATGTAAAACTAACACAAAATCATGTATATTACTCATCCTAATGCAAAACCTATGATTTATTTGCAAAATAATTAACTAAAAATCAATAAAATAAAATAAAAACTTACCTTAGAACCCTAAAATCGCAGCCCTAATTCGCCTCTCTGGTTTGTGCATGCTCTCGGGTTGGTGTGGTGAGGAAGAGGAAGAAGATGGGTATTATAAAAGGGAGACATCCAACGTTTCCCATTGGGAGACGTGGGACACGTGGCACGTCTCCCAGTGGGAGACGTTGGATGTACCCATAAACACTACCCCAGCCTATTTCCAACGTCTTCCACCATTTTTAATGTCTTCCAATTGTAGCCATTAATATGCACTTTCAATGTCTTACACCATTAGACATTTAAAACCCCTGATAAGTTTTAATGTCTTACACCAATGGTGTAAGACATTGTAGGGAGTCATTGTATATCAAATTTGTTGTAGTGATTTAACATAAACAAACTCAAAGAAAATACTTACCCACTCCATATTAGAAAACAAGATACCTCAATTTGAAATTAGGGATTTCAAATTGATACATATCCTAAACACATACACAAACTAAAATTAGGGACAATAAACATATTTTAGAAAGAGCATTTAAATAGAAAATGAATGTAAGACATTATTAATCATAGAAATGAAAAAAAGGAGAAAATATACCTATAGTTGCCACCGTCTCTGCTGCGCCGCCATTGTCCTTGCTGCCGTCGACGAGAAACCCAACTGCCAAGGATGTCATTGCCAAGAAACCCAGGTGCCCAAGAACCCGTAGGTGCGCCTGTCGTGGTGGCTCAGATTGCCTATCGTTGCCTGTGTCCCCTCCCATCACTACCGTCGCCCCTCGATTTCAAACCCTAGCCGAGACTCTCTCTTCTCTCTTCTCTTCTTTGTGTGCTGAAAGTGATATGAACCCTAGCTCTAAAAACCCCCCAATTCGAAAATGACCAGAATATTTTATCAAATTTTACTTAAAAAATTTTAGGGCTAACTTTGGGAGCCTTTAATACTCTTTTAGGATACCCAAAGTGAGCCCTTAAAAGTCAGCACACTTAAATTTTCTATTAAGGTTTTTTAGGACTCACATATGTTTTTAGGACATTCATTGCGAGTCCTAAAAATGTGTTTTTTAAGGACTCTCAATGAGAGTCTTAAAAACTCAAGGGACATTTTTTAGGACTTACATTTAGGTGCCTGTCCTAAAATGGTGACCCATAAATGGTATTTTGTAGTAGTGTCACTCCACTTCTAAAAGGGTAAAGAACCTATTCCATTCAGGTTTGTAGTATACATATAATCTAATCAACACTCTTAATTTTTTTTTTTATGTAAAAAATTTGACAGCACCTCCCTATGGTTCTCATAAGTAGTGGGCAAACTAAAATTAAGTTTGCCTACTTACGAGAACAAATAAGGAGACATAGACTGAAATCTCTACTAACGAAAGAATAAAATGAGAAATAGACCAATTATAGGTACACAACAAACCCAAACTATCCATGCGAACAAAAAAAAATCCTGGATAATTCGGAGAAGTGTATTTAAGAGTCCTTACTTACTCAGCCTCAGGCTTTTTGTGATTAAAAATAATTAAAAAAAATTATCACTAGGTGATAATATATAAAAATATTTGCTATCTTTGGTAATCAAATTTTATCACCAAAGAAAAGTAACAAAAAAGTAATATTTCCTTATGCTAGTTATATTATGATGTCTTATAAAGTCTTATGATATCACAAAAAAATTATGATGTTTTATAAGCTCTTATTTTATAATGTTTAAAATTACTATTAATTCATATTTTAATTATTATTTAATTAAGTTAATCAATAGTAATTATTTCCATCCTTAGTTTTTTTTTTTCTTAATTAGCTTCATTTTAATTATCAAACTTACTTTTTCTTCTTTCAAATTAATATTATATTTTAAAAAAATTGAATCTATGAATGATTTATTTTAAATTATTAATTTAATTATTATTAATAATTTTATTTATTATTAAGTTTACTACTTTCTTTTATTACTAATTATTTTAGACAGTGTGTTTTTGCTAAAGGTTTATCTCATTTTTTAATTTATTTATTAAATTTGTGAATATTAAATTAAAATTTATTTTTATTAAAGCTTAATTTAATTCTATTTTCAATTATATACCAAATTTGTTCCTCGTTTTATATTTTTTAATTTAACTAATTAATAATGATAAACAACAATAATTATTTTTTTGTTTAAATAACTTATCTATTCTTTAATATATTTTGTTAATTTTAATTATTTACATTTCTAATTATTTATATTTTTATTTATTATTTAATTTAGTCTCCTAACTCTACCGATGTTTCGGCAGCATAACGACTATATTTTAAGTTATCCCAAAAATTTAAAAGTCTGCACATGACATTTAGAAATTTTTCAGAACATTCACAATATATTATAGATCAATTTCAAACACTAAAACACCATACACATAAACACATATTAATAACATAAAATTTTCTACACACATTCACAATATATTTTTCTATTCATACTATTCAACAAATTCAAACTCTAATATTACCACAATATCAATATTAACATTAACAAATATAAATATAAATATAATATTTTTCTTCGATATACAAGATAATCAAGTCAACAAAGTTAATTAATTAAAACAGCATAATAATATAAAAAAATACATGCTGCCAAATATTGGATACACCCTAGTGAGAGAACCCTCTTTCAATTTTCTACACACACAATAAATATATTATTTTAAAATAAAAACAGCAAAATTAAAAACAGAAACAAGAAACAAAATAAAAATATAAAGTAGAAAAAAAAATTAAAACAAAAAAAATTAAAACTGAATAATAAAAAAACAAGAAAAACGAAAAAAAATATAAACCAAGAAATAAAAAACAGAAAAAATAGAAAACGAAAATAAATAAAAACATAAAAAAAATACAAAATACAAAAATATAAACAAAAAAAAAAATAAACAAACAAATATATATATATATGTATACCTTGGTGGTCTCGGGGCAGTGGTGGAGGCGAGGGCGTGGTGGAGGCGGCAGCCGACTGGAGAAAAAGAGATTGAGAGAGAGGGTAGGAGTTTTTTTAGATGAGATATGATAGGAATAAGAGATTGAGAGATTTAGGGGTTTTTTGAGGAATTGAAGTGATTTTTGAGAAAAGATTGAGAGATTTAAGGATATTTTGAGGAATGGGAAAAAAATAGCGGAGGGCCTACTGCAATTTTGAGGGGGTGGCTGTGCTTTAGAGGAAAGTGGAGAAGAAATGATTTAGGGGTTAAGTTATATTAGTTTTCTAGGGGCCACACTCAACAATATTAGGGGCGACAAGTGTTGCCCCTAATATAAAAACAGATTGTTGTCAAAATTTAACGTTATTAGGAGCGATGTGTTAGATTATTAAGGGCGACACCTAGTCGCCCCTAATAGTGCCGCCCTTAAAGATCTTCTTTCTTGTAGTGGACAAGGCAAATCTTGAATATCCTGTGAGGATAAACGAACTCCACCATAGCACCATAAAGAGGCCCCGACTCCTTATCAGAACTCATAGTCAAAAGTCATATAATCATAAACTAAACTCAAGGAAGGCAATTGTTTGTTTGCTTATGCTTCATCAGGCGAGAAGTTTAAGTACAATGCCCTAAGCAAGACACTAATTCATTCGAAAAATCACCTAAAGTGTTTTGGCATCATAGAAACATAACCTGGTCTCTGCCTTTAAACTCTCACCAAGAATAAAATCAACAAGATAAGAAACGACAACCTATAAGCCTTCTCGATCTTACGCGTTAAAAGAAGACAATCTAGCTAAAATGTCTAGTAAATCACTAATTGTATTTTGGTAAATTATAAAAATATTCCTCTTATAAATCGGAGAGGTGATTTCCATTAAAAAGGGGAGGAGGCCGAGGGCTTTGTAAGGAAAAACACTCTTCAACAATAATATGCCCACACTCAAATTCTTTCTTAAGTCATATCTCACTTCTCCTTAAACTTTCTCTATCTCTTTTTCTTCCCTTTCTTAACCACTCTTACAATATATATGTAAATATATATATGAATAAATAAAAATTTTCTCCCCTCAATTATTACCTCTTCAGATAATGCCCCTGAATTATTTTGAATGTTTAAAATCCCCCCCCCCCCCCCCCCCTTCAATTATTACCTCTTCAGATAATGCCCCTAAATTATTTTCAATGTTTAGTATTGTTGTGGCAATACACACTAGAGTTTGTTTAAAAAATGAAAGAAACACAAAAGTAAATAAATTATTTTTCTATATATTTTTTATGGTCTTCATTATAAAATATGGGTTTACATGTCTCTTCTTCTTCACAATTCTTTTCAACATGCATCTGTGGCTTGCTAGATTTGTGGAAGAAGGTATTATAACCTAAATGTCTCATTCTAGTAATTTTGTCAATAGTGGAAGAAGGTGTGAAGAAATTTTGGAATGGAGGCGACCATCTTGTGATTGTGGGTTTGAGGTTGTACAACACACTATTTGGACAATAGACAATTCAGGTAGAAGATTTTATGGCTACACAAGATACAAGGCTGGTTGTTGTATTTATTTTATTTTTAAATTTTTTCTTTGATGGGCTTAAGATCTTCTACTTTGTGTTATTAATTGTCTCTAATTTATGTTATTTTTTAACAGAGAAATGTGAACGATGAATGTGGGTTTTTAAGATGGATAGACCCCCTACAAACCTTCCAAGAATTAGGAATGATTTAGGAGGGTTATTTAGAAGCCTAGATGAGATTTAGGGCAATCTTAAGGAACTGCATGTAATTGTTGAAAAAAGACATGAAGCAGATGGAAATTTTTTGATGTTAATGAAAGATGTGAAATTAGGTCTTTGTATTTTTCTTGCAATTTTTTCTAGTGATCTGTATCTGTTAGTGGGGAGGTCTAACTTTGAAACATGTTGTTATGGAATGTAAATTTTGTTTAGTTTTTTTACTATCCAAGGTGTCAATGTATTTAATGAATGAAATTTTAGTATCAATTTTTTGTTCTAATTTACATGTGGTTTTGGTGTTGTGAAATTGTTGAATATGTTGTCATTATGTAGCTTAACTGGTGGCTGATTTTGGTGTGCAACAAAAATAAAATTTGATAGTAAATAAAGGTTCAAATTTTGAACTAAAAAATTCATTTATTTCCATAATATGTTTACAAGAATCCAAAGAAGACAGCTGCTGAAATAAAATTTCATAAGATAAGGGTCTATCCATAGGCAGCAAAAAAAAAAAGGATAGAGTAACCTATCCAAATGTAAATTTACAACCATCATGATTTGTAGTGAAATGTTAAACAGACAAAAAAGGATACAATAACTTATCCAAATTCATAGACAACGGATACAACCAAATACATTAGCAACGAAATATACAAAAGAAATCCAATAACTTATCCAAATCTATTCATTGAGCATGAAAATGATAAAAGAAAACATACAAAAATTCGGCATTACAGCCCTAACATTTAGTTCCAGACTGATAAAAAGCCAAAAGCACATTAGGGAAAAAAAAAAATATTCCAAATGAACATGCTTCTTTATTCCTAGCTTCAATTTGGTTGCTCCTGATCATGTTGTTCTTAGCTTGGTTTTTGGAATTGTTCCATGTAGAACACCTTGATTAGTTGAAGAACCGAGTGAAGCATTTTTGTGTTTGATTACTATTTCTGTCATAAGTTCCAAGAGCCTTAGGTGGAGTTCTGTTTGCATATAAATACAAACATGTTCAACCATATATCATTAATTGTGTAATTGTCAATCATTCTGAAAATGACCAAGCAGTCAAACTTACTGAATTTGTATTGTTTCTAGCACAAATTTGAAAGTTGGGACCCGCTGCACCACAGTCAAAGCATCTAATCATGACATATCTCCTTTTTAATTTCTTTCATGTTCGTGGAGAAAATTTGTCAAGTTCTACTCTCTTACTTTTCTTAGGCCTACCAGATTGTATTTTGCTAATTGGCTTAATCATTCTCACATTCCCAGTTCCAGGTCATTTATTTTGATTCGTAATATGTTGAGAGTAGGCTTTCATGTAGTATTCCTTGGTGTACCACTTACTGACATAAAAGATTGGGTTCTCTCTTTTATGACAAATGGAAACAACATCATGACTACAAGGAATACCAGTCAAATCCCATCTCCTACATGAATAGACCAAATGTTGCAAATCTACTGAGTACATTCCTCTATACATATTCATGACCTGGTACATAAACTTGTCTGATTTAATGGAAATGTGACTACCAGATTCCACTTTGTTCTTCTAAAAAATTGCTGCTATCTTTGGTCCAATATTAGACTCCCACATTACTACAGATTGCCTATGCAACACCCTGGTTACTCCAAGATTGTTACTATGGACTTTAAACAGTGCTTAACTCGCTAAATGAGTCATTTAATTATAAACATGCATCTAGATGTTATTAATAGGCCAGGGTGGAAATCTTGATCAAAAGGAATGGATATATTTTATTTAAAACATTAAACTATACATGGGCCCATAAAAGTGTTTACAAAGTTATTTACAATCCAAAATGGTCATTACAGTATAAAAATTACAACCCGCCGATCTAAGCGGCAAAAATAGGGTTAACCCCTAGTTCCTTTGAGAAACACCTTGGTCATGGTGGTCAAGCAGCCGCATATGTACACATCGCCACCTAAGCTCTCCACTCAAGGCTGGGTGTGCTTTTCTTTCCTTTTACCTGCACCACATAGCACCCGTGAGCCAAGGCTCAGCAAGAAAACTTATTATTTCATGTATGTAATATCAATAAATGATTATGGTAATCATTCTTGGGCTTTCAGCCCTAATCAGATACTGAGTCACACTTTGGGGCTCCGCACCCTAATCGCATAGATGACTAATAGGTCTATCTTTGGGGATTTGTTCCCTGAATAGATGACTATTAAGTCTATCTCTAGGGATTCGCTCCCTGAATAGATGACTATTAAGTCTATCTCTGGGGCTCTACACCCTAAGCCATGTGATGTTTCAGTCACCTGAGCGTTTTGGCTCTGGCTCTAAGTAACTAGCCTTTAGACCAGACAAGCTGTAGAGTCCAAGAACTTTACTTAGCTAGTTAGGTAGTAGTATTATAGTAGTAATAATATTATCTTTATGACTGTGGATTTTTGGTTCAGACCGGGAATTATTTGGACACTCATAGTAGTACTTGTAGATTTTCTAAGTTTAATATATAGTTTAAGAATATTAATTTTAACCTAAGGTTTGATTAATATGACTGATATTAAGGATAAAATTTATTATACTATAAGGTTTAGACAACAACCAATAGGATTTTAAGCACATGTTATGAATGGGTAATTAAGGATTAAGTATTTTGAGGATTAAATTTAATAAGGAGTAAAGTTTGAATACAATAGGGTCAGTCAGCAGCTTTGAATACGTTGAGGGCTTAGTCAAGGCTATTTACTCCATTCAAACTTAGCTAAGAAAGTGTAATTTCGTGTTTAATTAATCAGCGTGTGCCGATATATCGCAGCTATAGGGGGCGATATATCGCAGCACGTAGATACGGAAAACACGAGACGATGCACGACAACCTCGGGCATACTGGCCCAGGCGATATATCGCCTCCTTCAGCATAATTCAAATTTTTTTGAATTCTTTTTCCTTTCAGCCATTCAACTTCTTCATAAGTCCAGCATCTTTTGAACGAGTCTTCAGCCTCTGCTGAACGATTATTCAAATTATTTTCACCTAAAAAGCTACTATTTTTATTCAAGTAAAATTAAGATTCCTTCATTCCCAAACTCTATAAATAGGACCTAGTACCCAGCCATTATTCACCTTTTACTCTAAGTTCAGAAGCTGCAAGTGCTAGGAGAGTGTGAGAGTTAAACACTTGGGGTGGGGAAATCATAAGCTTAATCATATTAAGCTTATCAAACACTTTAGGAAGTAAGATTTCATAGTATTTCGGTTTGAGGGTTAGATTGATCTATAAGTCCTCAAGGTATTCAACACACTCTAGTTCATTGGTTTTATGTTATGTTTCCCTTCTCTTAGTCTTCTACTCAGTCTTCTAACCTCATTCTTATTTTGGTTAGGGAATCTAAGTTCTTGAGCACATAAGATTTGGTAAGTGTGACTTTCAATGGTTTAGTCTTTCCATTCCTTTCATTTCATCTCTTTTTCTTCATTAGACTCACCCTGTTATATATGGTTTTAGGAGTGTTCCAAAAAGTCCCAACGCTGTACTCTTATCCCGGTAACTTTGGTAAGGAAAATAGGATAGAATCTATATGTTTTATGCTTGTGTTATCTTATGTGATATGTTATGAAATATGTTATAAATATGTTATGAAATGTGTATGTTGTAGGCTTGGGCATATGACCCATATGACTAGCAAGACCCCAAATAGATTATGGGCATATGACCTACTTAGCTAGTAGGACCCCACTAATATCATGGGCATATGACTTGTTTAGTCTATGGGACCCCAAGTAATAATGGCCATTATAATAAGTGTATGCAATAAGTGTTATGATATGTCTTTATGTTTATTATGAAATTTTATGTTTATGACTATGTGTTAGATTTTACTTGCTGGGCATTAGGCTCATTCCTTTTTGTTTTATGTGCAGGAAAATAGCTTTAGAGGTGGTAAGATTCGTGGACGCTTAGAGAATGTGTATCAATGGTGAATGGATTCAAGGAGTCGAGTGTTCGATTTCGAGGATGTAGTCTTTTCTTTATGGGTTTATATGTAATTTTTCCGCACTATCTATGTAATTCCTTTTTATTTTAAATTATGTTTTGTTTTCAAACAATGGGATCCCATATCCTTCTTGGTATTTATGTAAGTAACTCTTATTTCTATAAGTTTTCTAATAAAATTATGGTATTTTCGCAATGTAAGTTCTATTAAGGTTTTGTATGAATAGTTTCATTAATGGTCCAAAAGTCTAGAGTAGTGGGTCATCACACAAGCGCTTTAAGTTTTCATCGAACTTGGGGTTGGTCAATCATTTCATGCTCGTGTTGATTAGATCTAATCATTTCGGCCTGTGCTAAACACATTAATGTCGTTCTTGACTCTTAAGTCAATGCCATACAACCAGCGCTCAGTGTCACCACTGAACTTGACTAATAAGTCATAGCTTCAAGATCAATACTAAACACCATTGTCGTTCTTTGACAAATAAGTCAGTACCATACACAGATAAGCAAAGCTGTTATGCATTTACAATGCAATCAATGTCCATATATAGAGATCTCAACATACTGGGTGCAGTTTTCTTACCTCTGGTTCGAGCGTGAAATAATAAAAGAACAATATTTGACAACGATCGGTTGTTAAGTCCCTTAGCGATCATCTAGTCATAACCAATATGAAATCCCATCAATAAAAATAAATAATAAAGGGTTCATGGTCTAAACCCCGCTCCTAGGGCCTCGAATCTTACTAAAACAGTTAGTAGATTCGAGCCTGAGCCTTAGGAAATGAAACCCTAAGCCTAAACCCTTGAAAAACCCCTCTTGGCACAAAAAGAAGGGGCAGGACGCGACCTGGCCTAAGAGTCGCGGTGCGCCCCAAAGACAGAGAACATATGTCTGGGGTACTAGGGGCGGGCCGCGACTTGGCCTAGTGGGTCGTGGCGCGCCTGCTTAAAAGAGCCCAGGGGAGGCTCTGGAATGGGCTCAAGTCACGACTTGCATGACCTCGGTTGCGACTTGACCCTGTGAACCCAGCTCCCCTGCCTTTTTCTCAATTCAAACCAGCCCAAACCTTCATCAATTAAATAAAAAAATCACACCCAAGCATTAACACAAAATATACACTAATTTAACAACAAATCCAAAGCTTTAAACCACCCAAAACAGCAACACAGATCCAAATCCATGATCAAAACCTCAAGCTAAAGAACTAACCTTAAAACAGAGTAAAACCATAAATTATGGTTGGAATCTTACCTTAAACATAGGTTTGAATCCCCTTCACTGGCTGATCACTAGCCTAAAACCTCAAGCTTTAATTCCCCAAGATGAATCCTCAATCTTGCTTCAAAATTCCAACCGAAAAGAGAGAAAGAGAGATGATCAAGAGGTGGAATAAAGTTACTCTGTTTTTCTGCCTACTTCCTTCTACATCTTTCTAACTTAAGCGTATCCCATGGTCAAAAGACCAAAATGTCCCTAAGCCCATTTAATTCATTTACAACCACCCAAGGGCAAAACAGTCATTTCCAATTTATCCCGCTAATTATAATTGACGTCCTCCAATTCCCGTTATTCCCAATATTCTCAAATAATGATTAAATCATAACCCATTGCCCGTTCATTCCTGGTAATGTACTGTAACGACCCAACTATCTATGAGACTTAGGTCATTAAACCTACTAGACATAACTACAACTTTGAAAAGAACATACACAAGAAAATTCATAACTTTATTGAAACTTTGAAAAAAATAATATTTGTAATACATAAATGAGCTCATTGTTTTAAAATAAAACATAACTTTAAATAAAATTGTTTACAAAGCTAAATGCGGAAAAATACATAAAAACGTAATTTAAAGCGACTAAAAAAACGTTGTCCTCGAATCGACACGCAACCCATCCACTCCATTCACCTCCATACACACACCAAGCTTCCAAGAATCCTTGCGCCTTTGCATCTATTTTCCTGCATCATACTAAAAGAAAAGGAGTGAGGATAATGCCCAGCAAGGAAAATCTAAAACATATACATAAAATTATATCATCAACATATACTATAAACATATCATACATATACTATAAACATATGACTATAAAAACGTACACCATATAAGACTATACTAATAATGGCCATTATGACATGTGATAAACCATCTACGTCCGCTGTCTAATATTTGAGATAGGTTAGATCACATGTAGTGTATGATGACCCATCTAGGCCCTCTGTCTAATATTTGAGGTAGGGTAAATCATAACATAACATATTAAAACATAAACTTATCATAACATTTTATATATAATATAACATAAAAGCATAACATATCATACAAACATACAAGATCTATCCTATTTTCCTTACCAAAACCGGGATATGAGAACAAATGCGGGGCTCGAAATACTCCTAAAACAAGCAATAGAATAGTGAGTATTTCTAAAGGAAAGAGATCAAAAGAATAGAACTAGACCACCAAGAGAAAACTTACCAAAAAGACACCTTAAGTTCAAAGAACTTAAAATCCTAACCACAAACCATAACAAAAGTTAGAACTTGAATGAAAACTAAAGAAACTTAGGAATCAAACAGAATTGAACTCAAGAATAAGAATACCTTTGTTGATCTTATGGATTGGCCTAACTCCAATACCGAAACACTCTAATCCTCACTTCCCAAGTGTTTGATAAAGATTAAGAATGGCAAAGCTTTTTCTTTCCCAACCCAAGTGTATCACTCTTATGGTCTCACTAGCACCTTGGAGTATGATCACAGCAGAAGAGTAAGTGAAAGGGTTGGGTACTAGGTCCTATTTATAGAGGTAAGGAGTGAAACTAACCCCATTTTGATTTGAATAAAAATAATGAATTTAATTGAAGATAATTGAATATTCGTCAATCAGAGGTTGAAGACTCGATCAAAACTAATAGATGTAGGTCTAAGGAGTCAAAGGTGGTTTTTAAAAATTAAAACAAAAATAATAATAACATGGGCGATATATCGCCCCTATGTGGCGATATATCGGCTGGGCCCTAATCCCGAGTCTCCGTTCGTACGATCGTGCAACGTCAACGTGTTTTTTGTATTCAGCGTCAGGCGATATATCGGCTCCAATGCTACGATATATCAGCATACGTGATTATTTTAAACACGTAATTGCACTTTTTCAGCATAATTAAGATTGGATAACTACTTTGACTGAGTCAAACTACGATCCTAACAGTTTTTGGTGAAGACTAGGTCTTATATTCCCTTATTTTATCATTAAAATAATAATTCATTAATAATCATGCTTATGACAAGTGTCATAATCCTATTGGCTCTATCTAAACTTTAGGTTATAATAATTATCATACTTATAACCAGCAATATTAATCGAACATTATGTTATAATTAATATTCTTAAACTATAAGTTAAACTTATAAAATCCATAACTATTGCTAGGAGTTTCCAACCAAGTCCCGGTTTTAACAAAAATCCACAAAATTTAAAATACTACAACTACTAGCTAGCTAGCTAGCTAAGTAAACATTCTGGGACTCTACAATTCTCCCTTACTACAAAGAATTTCGTCCCCAAAATTTACTTACCAAATAATTCCAGATACCGATCTTGCATGTCCTCCTCCAACTCCCACGTTGCCTCGCGTTCAGAACTATTTCTCCATAGGACCTTGACTATCGGAATACTCTTAGACCGTAATTCTTTCATCTCTCTATCTAGGATGCTAACCAATTGTTCCTCGTAACTCAAGTCTTTCTGGAGTGCTATCGTATCATGCTTGAGGATGTGAGATGGCTCTGACAAATATCTACGTAGCATCGAGATGTGGAACACATTGTGACTATCTGCTAGAGTTGGCGGTAGGGCTAATCTATATGCAACTGCTCCCACTTTGTCAAGTATCTCAAAAGGACCTATAAACCTGGGACTAAGCTTGCCTTTCTTCCCGAACTGCTTCACACCTTTCATAGGAGATATTCTTAAGAAAACTTGATCTCCGACTTTGAATTCCACATCACGTCGCTTGGCATCCGCATAACTTTTCTGACGACTCTGAGCAGCGAGCATACGCTGTCTAATCAGCACTACTATATCCTGAGCTTCTCTAACAGCTTCGGGTCCAAGTAGTTGCCTTTCTCCTACCTCATCCCAATGTAGCGGCGATCGACACCTCCTTCCATAAAGTAGCTCGTAAGGTGTCATCCCGATCGTTGACTGGTAGCTATTGTTGTACGTGAACTCTATCAGAGGAAAATACTTACTCCATGATCCTCTGAAATCAAGTACACAAGCGCGCAACATATCTTCTAAAATATGTATGGTACGCTCGGATTGACCGTATATTTGAGGATGAAAAGTCATACTAAGACTTAACTTGGTGCCCATAGCTTGCTGCAAGCTTCTCCAAAATCTCGATGTAAACACCGATCCTCTATCGGACACTATTGTCTTGGGGATTCCATGCAGTCTTACTATCTCTTAAACATAAATATCTGCATATTGCTCAGCCGTATATGAAATCTTGACAGGTAGAAAGTGAGCTTACTTGGTTAATCTATCTATTACTACCCAAGCTGAGTCGTGTTGCTTATTCGTTCGAGGAAAACTCATCACGAAATCCATTGTTATGTCGTCCCATTTCCATTCTGGAATGTTGAGTGGTTGCAATAAGCTTGCAAGACACTGATGTTCTGCTTTCACTTGTTGGCACACGTAATCCGCTATATCCTTCTTCATTCCTAGCCACCAATACATTGCCTTGATGTCGTGAGTCATCTTGGTCGACCCTAGGTAACTGAGTATGGGGTATTGTGCACTTCTTCTAAAATCTTCACCTTAATCCCTTGATCGTTTGGCAGGCATACCCGATCCTTATATCTTAATAACTCTTGACTTGATATTGAGAAACCTGTGGCCTTCCATTCTCGAACTGCATCCATATGTGTTACTAACGTGTCATCATGCACTTGCCTATTCCGTATATCTTCTAACAAACTTGATTGAATGGACAAGTTAGCCAGTTTACCAGTGACTACTTCTATTCCAGCATTGATCAGTTCCTGCTGTAGCAGCTTTTCTATTCCAGCTAATGCTCCTAGACTTCCATAATTCCTTCTACTTAGCGCATTAGCAACTACGTTTTCCTTTCCCAGGTGGTATAAAATTTTTCAATCATAATCCTTTACTAGTTCTAACCACCTGCGCTGCCTCATGTCGAGCTCCTTCTGAGTGAAGAAATACTTTAAGTTTTTGTGGTCCATATAAATCTCACACCGTGTAATGACCCACTACTCTAAACTTTAGGACCATTAATGAAACTATACATACAAACCTTAATAAGACTTACATTTGCGAAAATACCATAAATTTATTAGAAACTTGTAGAAACAAAAGTTACTTTCATAAAATAAGTAGGATATGGGTACCCATTGTCTTTAAAACAAAACATATCTTAAAGTAAAAAGGGTGTTACATAGAAATTGCGGAAAATACATGTAAAACCATAAAAAAGTAAAAACAAGACTACATCCTCGAGAAATCGAACTCTCGACTCCTTGTCTCCATTCACCATCGATACAAATTCTCTAAGCGTCCACAAATCTTACCGCCTCTAAAGCTATTTTCCTGCACATAAAACAAAAAGGAATGAGCCTAATGCCCAGCAAGGAAAATCTAACACATAGTCATAAACATAAAATTTCATAATAAACATAAAGACATATCATAACACTTATTGCATACACTTATTATAATGACCATTATTACTTGGGGTCCCATAGACTAAACAAGTCATATGCCCATGAGATTAGTGGGGTCCTACTAGCTAAGTAGGTCATATGCCCATAATCTATTTGGGGTCTTGCTAGTCATATGGGTCATATGCCCAAGCCTACAACATATATATCATAACATAAGAAACATATTTCATAACATAAGACATAAGATAACATAAGCATATATCATATAGATTCTATCCTATTTTCCTTACCAAAGTTATCGGGATATGTGGACAGCGTTGGGACTTTGGAACACTCCTAATAACCATTATGAGAAAGAGTGAGTCTAATGAAGAAAAAGAGATGAAAAGGAATGGGAAGACTAAACCATTGAAAAACATGCTTACCAAAACTTATGTGCTCAAGAACTTAGATTTCCTAACCAAAATAAGAATGAGGTTAGGAGACTGAGTAGAAGGCTATGAGAAAGAAAATAACATAAAACAAATGAACTAGAGTTTTGGTTTACCACAAAGACTTGTAAGACCAAATCTACACCACAACCGAAATACTATAGAACCTTACTTCCCAAAGTGTTTGATAAGCTTATGATGTTTAAGCTTATGATTTCCCCAAAACCCAGGTGTTTATACTCTCACACTCACTTAGCACTTGCAGCGTCTGAACTTAGAGCAAAAGGTGAATAATGGGTGGGTACTAGGTCCTATTTATAGAGTTTGAGAATGAAGGAATCTTAATTTTACTTGAATAAAAATAATAGCTTTTTAGGTGAAAATAATTTGAATAATCGTTCAGCAGAGGCTGAAGACTCGTTCAAAAGATGCTGGACTTATAAAGAAGTTGAATGGCTGAAAGGAAAAAGAATTCAAAAACATTTGAATTATGCTAAAGGAGGCGATATATCACCCCCTGTAAGCGATATATCGCCTGGGCCAGTATGCCCGAGGCGACCGTGCATCGTTTCGTGTTTTCCGTATCTACGTACTGCCATATATCGCCCCCTATAGCTGCGATATATCGGCACACGTTGAATATTTAAACATGAAATTACACATTTTTAGCTAAGTTTGAATGGAGTAAACAGCCTTGACTAAGCCCTGAACGTATTCAAAGCTGCTAACTGACCTTAAAGCATTCAAATTTTACCCTTATTTAATTTAATCCTCAAAATACTTAATCCTTAATCACCCATTCATAACATGTGCTTAAAATCCTATTGGTTGATATCTAAACCTTATAGTATAATAAATATTATTCTTAATATCAGTCATATAATCAATCCTTAGGTTAACATTAATATTCTTAAACTATAGGTTAAACTTAGAAAATCTACAAGTACTACTATGAGTGTCCAAATAATTCCCAGTCTGAACCAAAAATCCACAGTTACAAAGATAATACTATACATACTATAATACTACTAAATAATTAGCTAAGTAAAGTTCTTGGACTCTACAATTCTGCCCTACTAAAAAGAATTTCGTCCTCGAAATTTACTTACCAAATAATTCCGGATACCGGCCTTGCATGTCCTCCTCCAATTCCCACGTTGCCTCGCGCTCAGAACTATTGCTCCATAGGACTTTGACTATAGGAAAGCTCTTGGACCGTAATTGCTTCATCCCTCTATCTAGGATGCTAATCAGTCATTCCTCGTAACTTAAGTCTTTCTGGAGTGCTATCGTATCGTACTTGAGGACGTGAGATGGGTCTGACACATATTTGCATAGCATCGAAATGTGGAAGACGTTGTGACTATCGGCTAGTGCTGGCGGTAGGGCTAGTCTATACGCAACTAGTCCCACTTTGTCCAATATCTCAAAAGGACCTATGAATCGGGGACTTAGCTTGCCTTTCTTCCCGAACCGCTTGACACCTTTCATAGGAGATATCTTCAGGAAGACTTGATCTCCAACTTGAAACTCCACATCACGTCGCTTGGTATCCGCATAGCTTTTATGACGGCTTTGAGCAGCAAGCATACGCTGTCTAATAAGCGCAACTGCTTCTTGAGCTTGTCTAACAGCTTCGGTGTAATGACCCACTAATCTAGACTTTTTGGACCATTAACGAAACTATACATAAACTTACATTTTTATGAAAATACCATAATTTTATTGAGTAACTTGTAAAATAAGAGTTACTTACAAATAAATACTAAGAAGGATATGGGATCCCATTGTCTTTAAAAACAAAACATGATTTAAATGAAAAGAATTACATAAGAAATGCGGAAAATACATATAAAACCATAAAAGATAAAATGAGACTACATCCTCGAATCGAATAACGCTCGGCCCCTTGACTCCATTCACCATCGATACACATCCTCTAAGCGTCACGAATCTTACCGCCTCTAAAGCTATTTTCCTGCACATAAAACAAAAAGGAATGAGCCTAATGCCCAGCAAGGAAAATCTAACACATAGTCATAAACATAAAATTTCATAATAAACATAAAGACATATCATAACACTTATTGCATACACTTATTATAATGACCATTATTACTTGGGGTCCCATAGACTAAACAAGTCATATGCCCATGAGATTAGTGGGGTCCTACTAGCTAAGTAGGTCATATGCCCATAATCTATTTGGGGTCTTGCTAGTCATATGGGTCATATGCCCAAGCCTACAACATATATATCATAACATAAGAAACATATTTCATAACATAAGACATAAGATAACATAAGCATATATCATATAGATTCTATCCTATTTTCCTTACCAAAGTTATCGGGATATGTGGACAGCGTTGGGACTTTGGAACACTCCTAATAACCATTATGAGAAAGAGTGAGTCTAATGAAGAAAAAGAGATGAAAAGGAATGGGAAGACTAAACCATTGAAAAACATGCTTACCAAAACTTATGTGCTCAAGAACTTAGATTTCCTAACCAAAATAAGAATGGGGTTAGGAGACTGAGTAGAAGGCTATGAGAAAGAAAATAACATAAAACAAATGAACTAGAGTTTTGGTTTACCTCAAAGACTTGTAAGACCAAATCTACACCACAACCGAAATACTATAGAACCTTACTTCCCAAAGTGTTTGATAAGCTTATGATGTTTAAGCTTATGATTTCCCCAAAACCCAGGTGTTTATACTCTCACACTCACTTAGCACTTGCAGCGTCTGAACTTAGAGCAAAAGGTGAATAATGGGTGGGTACTAGGTCCTATTTATAGAGTTTGAGAATGAAGGAATCTTAATTTTACTTGAATAAAAATAATAGCTTTTTAGGTGAAAATAATTTGAATAATCGTTCAGCAGAGGCTGAAGACTCGTTCAAAAGATGCTGGACTTATAAAGAAGTTGAATGGCTGAAAGGAAAAAGAATTCAAAAACATTTGAATTATGCTAAAGGAGGCGATATATCACCCCCTGTAAGCGATATATCGCCTGGGCCAGTATGCCCGAGGCGACCGTGCATCGTTTCGTGTTTTCCGTATCTACGTACTGCCATATATCGCCCCCTATAGCTGCGATATATCGGCACACGTTGAATATTTAAACATGAAATTACACATTTTTAGCTAAGTTTGAATGGAGTAAACAGCCTTGACTAAGCCCTGAACGTATTCAAAGCTGCTAACTGACCTTAAAGCATTCAAATTTTACCCTTATTTAATTTAATCCTCAAAATACTTAATCCTTAATCACCCATTCATAACATGTGCTTAAAATCCTATTGGTTGATATCTAAACCTTATAGTATAATAAATATTATTCTTAATATCAGTCATATAATCAATCCTTAGGTTAACATTAATATTCTTAAACTATAGGTTAAACTTAGAAAATCTACAAGTACTACTATGAGTGTCCAAATAATTCCCAGTCTGAACCAAAAATCCACAGTTACAAAGATAATACTATACATACTATAATACTACTAAATAATTAGCTAAGTAAAGTTCTTGGACTCTACAATTCTGCCCTACTAAAAAGAATTTCGTCCTCGAAATTTACTTACCAAATAATTCCGGATACCGGCCTTGCATGTCCTCCTCCAATTCCCACGTTGCCTCGCGCTCAGAACTATTGCTCCATAGGACTTTGACTATAGGAAAGCTCTTGGACCGTAATTGCTTCATCCCTCTATCTAGGATGCTAATCAGTCATTCCTCGTAACTTAAGTCTTTCTGGAGTGCTATCGTATCGTACTTGAGGACGTGAGATGGGTCTGACACATATTTGCATAGCATCGAAATGTGGAAGACGTTGTGACTATCGGCTAGTGCTGGCGGTAGGGCTAGTCTATACGCAACTAGTCCCACTTTGTCCAATATCTCAAAAGGACCTATGAATCGGGGACTTAGCTTGCCTTTCTTCCCGAACCGCTTGACACCTTTCATAGGAGATATCTTCAGGAAGACTTGATCTCCAACTTGAAACTCCACATCACGTCGCTTGGTATCCGCATAGCTTTTATGACGGCTTTGAGCAGCAAGCATACGCTGTCTAATAAGCGCAACTGCTTCTTGAGCTTGTCTAACAGCTTCGGTGTAATGACCCACTAATCTAGACTTTTTGGACCATTAACGAAACTATACATAAACTTACATTTTTATGAAAATACCATAATTTTATTGAGTAACTTGTAAAATAAGAGTTACTTACAGATAAATACTAAGAAGGATATGGGATCCCATTGTCTTTAAAAACAAAACATGATTTAAATGAAAAGAATTACATAAGAAATGCGGAAAATACATATAAAACCATAAAAGATAAAATGAGACTACATCCTCGAATCGAATAACGCTCGGCCCCTTGACTCCATTCACCATCGATACACATCCTCTAAGCGTCACGAATCTTACCGCCTCTAAAGCTATTTTCCTGCACATAAAACAAAAAGGAATGAGCCTAATGCCCAGCAAGGAAAATCTAACACATAGTCATAAACATAAAATTTCATAATAAACATAAAGACATATCATAACACTTATTGCATACACTTATTATAATGACCATTATTACTTGGGGTCCCATAGACTAAACAAGTCATATGCCCATGAGATTAGTGGGGTCCTACTAGCTAAGTAGGTCATATGCCCATAATCTATTTGGGGTCTTGCTAGTCATATGGGTCATATGCCCAAGCCTACAACATATATATCATAACATAAGAAACATATTTCATAACATAAGACATAAGATAACATAAGCATATATCATATAGATTCTATCCTATTTTCCTTACCAAAGTTATCGGGATATGTGGACAGCGTTGGGACTTTGGAACACTCCTAATAACCATTATGAGAAAGAGTGAGTCTAATGAAGAAAAAGAGATGAAAAGGAATGGGAAGACTAAACCATTGAAAAACATGCTTACCAAAACTTATGTGCTCAAGAACTTAGATTTCCTAACCAAAATAAGAATGGGGTTAGGAGACTGAGTAGAAGGCTATGAGAAAGAAAATAACATAAAACAAATGAACTAGAGTTTTGGTTTACCTCAAAGACTTGTAAGACCAAATCTACACCACAACCGAAATACTATAGAACCTTACTTCCCAAAGTGTTTGATAAGCTTATGATGTTTAAGCTTATGATTTCCCCAAAACCCAGGTGTTTATACTCTCACACTCACTTAGCACTTGCAGCGTCTGAACTTAGAGCAAAAGGTGAATAATGGGTGGGTACTAGGTCCTATTTATAGAGTTTGAGAATGAAGGAATCTTAATTTTACTTGAATAAAAATAATAGCTTTTTAGGTGAAAATAATTTGAATAATCGTTCAGCAGAGGCTGAAGACTCGTTCAAAAGATGCTGGACTTATAAAGAAGTTGAATGGCTGAAAGGAAAAAGAATTCAAAAACATTTGAATTATGCTAAAGGAGGCGATATATCACCCCCTGTAAGCGATATATCGCCTGGGCCAGTATGCCCGAGGCGACCGTGCATCGTTTCGTGTTTTCCGTATCTACGTACTGCCATATATCGCCCCCTATAGCTGCGATATATCGGCACACGTTGAATATTTAAACATGAAATTACACATTTTTAGCTAAGTTTGAATGGAGTAAACAGCCTTGACTAAGCCCTGAACGTATTCAAAGCTGCTAACTGACCTTAAAGCATTCAAATTTTACCCTTATTTAATTTAATCCTCAAAATACTTAATCCTTAATCACCCATTCATAACATGTGCTTAAAATCCTATTGGTTGATATCTAAACCTTATAGTATAATAAATATTATTCTTAATATCAGTCATATAATCAATCCTTAGGTTAACATTAATATTCTTAAACTATAGGTTAAACTTAGAAAATCTACAAGTACTACTATGAGTGTCCAAATAATTCCCAGTCTGAACCAAAAATCCACAGTTACAAAGATAATACTATACATACTATAATACTACTAAATAATTAGCTAAGTAAAGTTCTTGGACTCTACAATTCTGCCCTACTAAAAAGAATTTCGTCCTCGAAATTTACTTACCAAATAATTCCGGATACCGGCCTTGCATGTCCTCCTCCAATTCCCACGTTGCCTCGCGCTCAGAACTATTGCTCCATAGGACTTTGACTATAGGAAAGCTCTTGGACCGTAATTGCTTCATCCCTCTATCTAGGATGCTAATCAGTCATTCCTCGTAACTTAAGTCTTTCTGGAGTGCTATCGTATCGTACTTGAGGACGTGAGATGGGTCTGACACATATTTGCATAGCATCGAAATGTGGAAGACGTTGTGACTATCGGCTAGTGCTGGCGGTAGGGCTAGTCTATACGCAACTAGTCCCACTTTGTCCAATATCTCAAAAGGACCTATGAATCGGGGACTTAGCTTGCCTTTCTTCCCGAACCGCTTGACACCTTTCATAGGAGATATCTTCAGGAAGACTTGATCTCCAACTTGAAACTCCACATCACGTCGCTTGGTATCCGCATAGCTTTTATGACGGCTTTGAGCAGCAAGCATACGCTGTCTAATAAGCGCAACTGCTTCTTGAGCTTGTCTAACAGCTTCGGTGTAATGACCCACTAATCTAGACTTTTTGGACCATTAACGAAACTATACATAAACTTACATTTTTATGAAAATACCATAATTTTATTGAGTAACTTGTAAAATAAGAGTTACTTACAAATAAATACTAAGAAGGATATGGGATCCCATTGTCTTTAAAAACAAAACATGATTTAAATGAAAAGAATTACATAAGAAATGCGGAAAATACATATAAAACCATAAAAGATAAAATGAGACTACATCCTCGAATCGAATAACGCTCGGCCCCTTGACTCCATTCACCATCGATACACATCCTCTAAGCGTCACGAATCTTACCGCCTCTAAAGCTATTTTCCTGCACATAAAACAAAAAGGAATGAGCCTAATGCCCAGCAAGGAAAATCTAACACATAGTCATAAACATAAAATTTCATAATAAACATAAAGACATATCATAACACTTATTGCATACACTTATTATAATGACCATTATTACTTGGGGTCCCATAGACTAAACAAGTCATATGCCCATGAGATTAGTGGGGTCCTACTAGCTAAGTAGGCATATGCCCAAAATCTTTTTGGGGTCTTGTTAGTCAAATAGGGCATAAGCCCAAGCCTACAAACATACACATTCATAACATATTCATAACATATCATATTTCATAACATAATACATAAGATAACATAAGCAATACACATATAGATTCTATCCTATTTTCCTTACCAAAGTTACCGGGATATGTTGGACTGAGTTGGGACTTTTGGAACACTCCTAAAACCATATGAGAAAGAGTGAGTTTTATGAAGAAGAAGAAATGAAAATGAATGGGAAGACTAACCCATTGAGAAACATGCTTACCGAAACTTGTGTGCTTAAGAACTTGGATTTCCTAACCAAAATAAGAATGAGGTTAGGAAACTGAGTAGAAGGCTATGAGAAAGATAATAACATAAAACAATGAGCTAGAGTTTTGGGTTTACCTCAAAGACTTGCAAGATCAATCTACACCACAACCGAAATACTAAAGAATCTTACTTCCCAAAGTGTTTGATAAGCTTAGGATGTTTAAGCTTATGATTTTCCCACCCAAGTGTTTAACTCTCACACTCTCCTAGTACTTGCAGCTTCTGAAGTTAGAGTAAAAGGTGAATAATGGCTGGGTACTAGGTCCTATTTATAGAGTTTGGGAATGAAAGTATCTTGATTTTACTTGAATAAAAATAATGGCTTTTTAGGTGAAAATCATTTGAATAATCGTTCAGCAGAGGCTGAAGACTCGTTCAAAAGATGCTGGACTTATGAAGAAGTTTGAATGGCTGAAAGGAAAAGAATTCAAAAATGTTTGAATTTATGCTGGAGGAGGCGACCGTGCATCGATTCGTGTTTTCCGTACCTACGTGCAGCGACATATCGCCCCCTATAGCTGCGATATATCGGCACATGCTGAATATTTAAACACGAAATTACACATTTTTAGCTAAGTTTGAATGGAGTAAACAGCCTTGACTAAGCCCTCAACGTATTCAAAGCTGCTGACTGACCCTATAACATTCAAACTTTACTCATTAAATTTAATCCTAAAAAATACTTAATCCTTAATCACCATTCATAACATGTGCTTAAAATCCTATTGGTTGATATCTAAACCTTATAGTATAATAAATATAATCCTTAATATCAGTCATATAATCAAACCTTAGGTTATACTTAATATTCTTAAACTATAGGTTAAACTTAGAAAATCTATAAGTACTACTATGAGTGTCCAAATAATTCCCGGTCTGAACCAAAAATCCACAGTTACAAAGATAATACTATACATACTATAATACTACTAACCAATTAGCTAAGTAAAGTTCTTGGACTTTACACACCGTTCTCCATAAAGATAGTGGCACCAGATTTTCAATGCAAAGACCACCGCTACCTACTCCATATCATGTGTTGGATAGCGTTGCTCATACTCCTTCAATTGTCTTGAGGCGTAGGCTATCACCTTATCATTTTGCATCAGCACACAACCCAACCCTTGCTTCGACGCATCACAATAGACTACAAACTTGTCATTGGGTGCCGGTACACAAAGTACCGGTGCTGAGCATAGCTTATCCTTTAGCAACTGGAAGCTCTCTTCACACTTATCATTCCAGTTGAACCTCTGCTGCTTCTGAGTCAGGTTGGTGAGCAGAGTGGCTATCTTAGAAAAGCCTTCTATGAACCTCCGATAATAGCCTGCTAATCCCAGAAAACTTCTTACGTCAGATGCATTCTTTGGTCTTGGCCAATCCTTCACAGCCTCTAATTTAGATGGATCTATTGCAATTCCTCCCTTGGATACTATGTGGCCGAGAAATCCTACTTGTGAAAGCCAAAATTAACACTTCTTGAACTTGTTGTAAAGCTGATGCTCCTTTAGTTGCAGCAAGATCAACCTTAAATGTTTATCATGCTCGACTTTATCCTTTGAATACACCAAGATATCGTTAATGAACACTATGGAAAATTTATCCTAATAGTCCTTAAAGACCCTATTCATTAAATCCATAAATGCGGTTGGAGCATTGGTAAGACCAAAAGACATGACTAGAAACTCATAATGCCCATAATGAGTTCTAAAAGCTGTCTTAGGAATGTCTTCTTCCCTTACCTTGAGCTGATGATACCCGAACCGTAAGTCTATCTTTGAGAACATGGTCGCTCCTTGGAATTGATCAAACAAATCGACAATCTGTGGTAGTGGGTACTTTTTCTTAATCGTCACCTTATTCAACTTGCGGTAATCTATGCACATCCGTATACTCCCATCCTTCTTCTTCACAAACAGAACTTGTGCCCCCCATGGTGAATGGCTTGGTCTAATGAAACCCAAGTCTAGTAGTTCTTGCAGCTGCGTCTTTAACTCCTTGAGTAAGGTAGGTGCCATCCGGTATGGTGCCTTGGAGATAGGCTCGGTGCCCAGTACTAGCTCGATTGTGAAGTCAATTTGTTGCGTCGGCGACAATCCTGGAAAGTCAGGAAATACCTCTGGAAATTCCCTTACAATATGTACATCTCTGACCTTTAGTGGTGTTTCCTTTACCACATCCGCAATGCTAGCTAAGAATGCTTGGCATCCTTTTTCTATCATCTTCTGAGCTTTAAGTGACGAAATAAGTGGTGTGCGTAGACCTGAAACCTTTCCCATAAAACATAGCCTCTGGCCGTCAGGAGTCTCAAACATAACTTGCTTACGTTTGTAGTCGATGGTTGCTCCATGCCTTGCTAGCCAGTCCATTCCCAGTATCACGTCAAATTCTTTAATCTCTAGTTCTATCAGGTCTCCTTCCAGTTCTACATCCTCTATCTTGATCGGTACGCCTCGTACTATCCGTGATGATAGGACTACTTCACCCGAAGGTAATTCTGTTTCAAACCTAGTTCTAAATCTTTCACAAGGTTTGTCTAATTTCTCTATCATGCTTAACGAGATATATGAATGAGTGGCTCCTGAATCAAATAATACATAGCATATATTATGGAGAATAGAAACCTGACCTGTAACTACTTTATTGCTAGCGCTAGCTTCTCCTTTGGTTATGGCAAAAACCCTGGCAGGAACCATCTTATCATCCTTTTTCTCCTCTGACTTGAGCTGGGGACAGTCTTTCTTCCATTGTCCTTCCTGACCACAGTTGTAGCATCCCTTGGTGTTTGCGCGACACTCACCAGGATGTTTCTTTTGGCACTTAGCACATTGCGGGTACTCTACATAACCCAGCATTGTTCGTCCGTGCCCTTTTATCGTTGTCAGACTGGTTGTTGTCAGGAGGCCTTCTTTTCTGACCGTTATTGTTGTTGGACTGCTGGTTGTTGTTGTTGTGGTTATTCTGACCATTATGAGGTTGACCCTGCTTCTTAGGCTCAGGCTTATTAGCCTCCTCTTTACTAACATTTTCCTGAAGCCTTTCCACTTCTATTGTCGTTTATATAACATCGGTATAAGTAGTATTCCCCAGGTTTGCTAGCTTAACCCCTAGCTCATTCTTTGGTCGAAGTCCTCTAACGAACTTGGTCACCCTCAGAAAATCAGTTGGAACCATCTCAGATGCAAACTTAGCTAATCGATCGAACTGCCGAGCATATTCTGCTACCGTCAAGTTGCCTTGCTTTAGACTAGCGAATTCCTCGACTCTTGAAGCAATGACAGCTGAATTGTAGTACTTTTTGTGGAACAGCTCCACAAATCTAGTCCAAGTCATGGTGGCAACATCGTGAGTCTACTGTACTAGGTCCCACCATATTCTTGCATCCTTCTTGAGCAGAGACGAAACGTAGGATATGCGATTCACGTTGTCAAGATTCATGTGCACAAGGATCGGCTCCACCTTTCTGAGCCATTCTTCTGCCTCGAAGGGGTTGGCTGTCCCTTCAAAATTAGGAGCGTGTTGCTTACAAAACCACTCATAGATGGGCTCCATATGTTCAACTGGGTATGGCACATAGTTCTCCATTGGCCATCCCCCATATGGACCAACTTAATGGGGTGCTAGAGCCATTTGTTGAGTCTGCGATTGTGGTGGAGGCGGAGGCTGAGGCTGAGCCTGCTATCGCTATTGCTGCAGTAATTCCCCAACTTATCATCATAGCCTGGCAACTTCTATAGTGTTGTCAACCGGCGGCGACGGATGCAGTGCATTCCGGTTGGCATTTGCACGCCTTCCCCTTCTTTGAACTGGAGGGGCTTCATTCATCTCAGGAGCGACGTTGGGGACATTTCCATTGGTGCGAGCAGATCTTCAGAGCGACATCTTCAGCAGAGTTCTAACAGTTGAGAAAAACAGGTTAGAACTTACCTTAACAGGTTCTGAAGCAAAAACTTAATCTAAGCAAACATAACTTGAACCTATTAATTATGACTTCTTATTAAAAGAATTATATAAGCCTTCTTTATAATTAGGGTGTGTTTCTAAACATAGAAAAATAAGCCATCTTTATTATTTTCTAACTGTGTTTCTAATTAACCTATATGACTTAATTCTCAGGCTCGAAAATCATCGTTGTTCCAAAGTTAACCATACTGAGGGAGGGCTGGGATCAGTAAAATCGTTCCCACTACTATGGCCCCTGTCTCTCAATATAGAGAACCCGGTTCATTGATTTGTATCCACCCTCACCGAACTTAGTCATTATTTATTATGATTGCAAAAATAAAATCAAACTCATACATGTCATCAAAATAACAATGATATTAATTTGGAAAAAACAGTTTTCACTAAGTACAATCATAAAAGCAAAATAATAAATAAATAAACTAATCTATTCTAAAAATTGGGATCTTCTACATTAGATCCTTCATCTAACATGTCATCATCTATCTCTTCATAATCATCATTTTTGTGAGCCTCAAAGATTCCTCTTTGAAGATTTTTAAAATTTCTATTCTTTTGTTCTTATTTGAACTGGAATTCCATCTTAGATGTAAACCTTATTATGAGAAAATAATATCTCATAGCTGGTGGTACTTCATCCTCAACATCTATTGTCTCCCATATTTCTTCCAAAGCAGCAATTACAACATGAAAATCTCTAAAAAGCCTAATTACTAAAATATATTGCTCTGTAGCTCTCATCATTATTTGCTTAGTTGTTTGGAGATGAACTATTTGATTATGGAATAAAAGAAATCTCTAAGTGATTCTCTCCAATATTCCTATGATATTTCTTGGTTCTCTAATCCTTTTTAAGGCTTTAATGGCTAAGATATCGTTATATGATAAAGCTCCATCCAAATCTTAACTGAAAACATACGACTAAACTGTTAGCTATAACACATAATCATAATAACTAAAACATAAATACTTACATTGGCGGTTAGATTCGGAGATTGAGCGTGTGTATCAAGGAGAATTTCGTGTAAATGAACCTCTTCTCTGATACCAACTGGACCGACCCAACTATCTATGAGACTTAGGTCATTAAACCTACTAGACATAACTACAACTTTGAAAAGAACATACATAAGAAAATTCACAACTTGAAACTTTGAAAAAAAAAATATTTGTAATACATAAATGAGCTCATTGTTTTAAAATAAAACATAACTTTAAAAAAAATTGTTTACAAAGCTAAATGCGGAAAAATACATAAAAACGTAATTTAAAGCGACTAAAAAAAACGTTGTCCTCGAATCGACACGCAACCCATCCACTCCATTCACCTCCATACACACACCAAACTTCCAAGAATCCTTCCGCCTTTGCATCTATTTTCCTACATCACACTAAAAGAAAAGGAGTGAGCCTAATGCACAGCAAGGAAAATCTAAAACATATACATAAAATTATATCATTAACATATACTATAAACATATGACTATAAAAATGTACACCATATAAGACTATACTAATAATGGCCATTATGACATGTGATAAACCATCTTCGTCCCCTATCTAATATTTGAGGTAGGTTAGATCACTTGTAGTGTATGATAACCCATATAGGTCCCCTGTCTAATATTTGAGGTAGGGTATATCATAACATAACATATTAAAACATAAACGTATCATAACATATTATATATAACATAACATAAAAGCATAACATATCATACAAGCATACAAGATCTATCATATTTTCGTTACCAAAACCGAGATATGAGAAAAAATGCAAGGCTTGGAATACTCCTAAAACTAGCAATAGAATAGTGGGTATTTCTAAAGGAAATAGATCAAAAGAATAGAACTAAACCACAACGAGAAAACTTACCGAAAAGAAACCTTTAAGTTCAAAGAACTTAAAAACCTAACCACAAACCATAACAAAAGTTAGAACCTGAATGAAAACTAAAGAAACTAAGGAATCAAACAGAATTGAACTTAAGAATAAGAGTACCTTTGTTGATCTTATGGATTGGCCTAACTCCAATACTGAAACACTCTAATCCTCACTTCCCAAGTGTTTGATAAAGCTTAAGAATGGTAAAGCTTTTTCTTTCCCAACCCAAGTGTATCACTCTTATGGTCTCACTAGCACCTTGGAGTATGATCACAGCTAAAGAGTAAGTGAAAGGGCTGGGCACTAGGTCCTATTTATAGAGGTAAGGAGTGAAACTAACCCCATTTTGATTTGAATAAAAATAATGAATTTAATTGAAGATAATTGAATATTTGTCAATTAGAGGCTTAAGACTCGGTCAAAACTAACAGAGGTAGGTCTAAGGAGTCAAAGGTTGTTTTAAAAAAATAAAACAAAAATAATAATATGGGCGATATATTACCCCTATGTGGTGATATATCGGTTGAGCCCTAATCTCGAGTCTCCGTTCGTACGATCGTGCAACATCAACGTGTTTTCTGTATTCAGCGTCAGGTGATATATCGGCTCCAATGCTGCGATATATCGGCATACATGATTATTTTAAACACGTAATTGCACTTTTTCAACATAATTAAGATTGGATAACCACTTTGACTGAGTCAAACTATGACCCTAACAGTTTCTAGTGAAGACTAAGTCTTATATTCCCTTATTTTATCATTAAAATAATAATTCCTTAATAATCATGCTCATGACAAGTGTCATAATCCTATTGGCTCTATCTAAACCCTAGGTTATAATAATTATTATATTTATAACCAGAAATATTAATAAAACCTTATGTCATAATTAATATTCTTAAACTATAGGTTAAACTTATAAAATCCATAACTATTGCTAGGAGTTTCCAACTAAGTCCTGGTTTGAACCAAAATCCACGAAATTTAAAATACTACAACTACTACTAGCTAGCTAACTAAGTAAACATTCTAGGTCTCTACATGTACTAAGAATCAAATTACCCCCGGACTTACTCCGAGCCTGGAAATTAGTCCCGTTGTGACCAAATTGCTAAATTGCATTCTAGGAACGTCTCATGCCGAATAGCTCGAACATATCCACATTATAATGTGGTCTCATCCATAAATCATAAACATGCACATAAATATACAGATATGCAATTATAATCATATCATCTTATAATCATGCATTTAATCACGTAATTGCATAATAAATCAATTATGGCCCTCTAATCCAAGCATAAACCACATTAGGGAATTTGGGATATTACAACCAATTTCTAGTCAGCCTTTGCATCATTTACATTCTAATACGCTCAAGCATTGACAATATCGGTCTATTTCTAGCAGCCAATATTGCCTTTTTACCATTAAATCTCTCGCCCATGTTTTTCACAAGTATATCACACTTAGGTGATTTTCTAAAGTGTGATCTACTCTAGTGATGTGGACCTGTAACCATTAACCAGTTGAAGGCGTCCTCATTCACCATTTTAATCTCTAACATGGAAACTTCAAATCTCCTGACACTTACTTCTCTTACAGCTTTCCATAAAAGATCTTTCAATATTTTATCCCTAAATGCCTTGTTAAAATTCTTCTACAAATGCCTTGCATAATTTCTATGCTCGGCCTCAGGTATGACCTCATCCCACATACCCTTTAAGGCTTGTTCTAAACCTTTTTTCTTATCTATAATAAAGCTCCAACGGTGTGAGTTTTCAATGTTGAGCTTCACCCTTAACAGGTTCACAAACCAACTCCAATAGTCCTTATTCTTTATTTCCAGAACAACAAAGGCAATAGGATACATTTGGTTGTTTACATCTATTCCAACTATTGTTAGAAGTTGTCCTGGATGTACACCTTTAATATGACAACAATCCAAACCAATCGCTAGTCTACATCCATTATTGAAACCTTATTTCAATAGAGTATAACATATATACATTCGCTTGAAACGTGGCTTCCCATTATCTCCAGGTTCTGTCATAAATTCTATAGTTGAACCTTTGTTGATCCACTTAATCTCCTCAGCATAATCCCAAAGAGCATCATATTGTTCTTCAAAACTCCCTTCAATTGTTCTTGTTGCGTTCAATTGAGCTCAGCATGCTTTGTCCTCAAGAAAGGATGCTCGCCAAGATTTTGTAAGTTTATATTATGTTTTTTTTAATATTCATAGAGTTATATTTTTTGTTATTCTCTAACATTTCTCGGAAACAGAGAAACTTGAAGGCTGATTTTGAGTTACAAATTCAGCAACCATATGCTTCTGCTTCCACTTCCAATGATGATGGTTCGACAACAGTTGATTAGGTTGAGGTGCTACAAAAAGTACTGGGTTAAAGGCGTGGCCACAAGTGAGGAGTGGGCCACAAATTGAAGGGTTCGTCACCATCTACCCAGTGCTCTCACTTTTGCAAGTCTCAAGCCCCTCCTAACTGTTCATCAGGATAGATCGAAAAATTTGGTGAATACGGTAAAGAATTTGACTGACCAAATCAATTTCTTGTCCCAATTTCTTCCACATTCATTTCATCCACCAAACGTTCAGATGCTGCTTATGCCTGATAACGACTATATTTCTAGAGCTTTGTCTTCTCAACCTCTAGCTCCAGCCTATCCTTCCATGTACAGGGTAGCGCTGTCATAACCTATGGCACCTCCTTACATGTACGAAGCAACACCATCACCTTATCCGTAGATGGTTTCACCGTCGTTGCAGCTGTCGTATCCCTACATGTATGGTGTAGGATCGTCCACATTACCTCCCCCAATATCTGTGGCCGATTTCGCCGCAACCATCACAACCCCATCAGGAAGACAATATGGAGGACGATGCCACTCATTTAGGAGACTAGAATTATATTATTGTTAGTTAATTGTTACATTATATTAACAACATGGATATTTGTTATCTTAATGAACTAATTTGAATATTTAATATATTATTTTTATTTTTAAATATACTTGTTTTCAATAATTTAAATTTTAATTATTATAACAAATTTATTATTTTTTTATAAATAAAAAAGTATTAGGGGCGATGAGATACATATCAGGGGAGACAAGTCGACCAAAAAAATTTGCCACATGTGAAAATTTTTGGGGCAACATCTCAAGTTTTAGGGCGACCCACATGTCGCCCTTAATATACAGAATTTGGTACACATTATTAGGGGCAACTTTCATGGTCTTTAGAAACAGCATCCTTGGCCCCTAAAATTCATTTTTATTGTAGTGGTCATGCTGTTATTGACACATAATTTTCAGATTCACGTGTCCTATAGAATCAGTACGGGCTTTCTTGGGTCTTGAATATTGATATAGGGAGGATCTCCTCGCTAGTCGCATGTTCTTGTAGGTTTCCTTATGGGTCACCGTCTTGCGACAACTTCTCCCCCTAGACTTTTAGGATGATACACTTTTCTTTTTAAGGAGAAGTGATAACTTAGGTGATGACTTCATGTACTGTGTGGGTTTTGTAAAATGGGTGTGAGTGTGAGTATGCTAAGAATGTGACATGTGCTTTTTTTATGAAGATCTCACCTCTAAAAAGGGAGTAAATTAATATATAAAAGTTCGAACTAATAGGGAGAAACAGGGAACCAACTGTCTGACAACACTAAAGCTCATTAGCATACAGGCTAAAAGGCAGTAGAACACATCCACACCAGAAGCTAACTACAACCATCCACAATGCTAAAGTAACATACAGTTAAATTATCAGACAAGCTAGCAAAAAAACAATTTTATCCAACTAGACAGAGACTAGCAACTACTGAATAACATAGACTGAGATTCAGTGACAATTCGAGTTGTTATAGCGGATAATAGGCCTTGTAATCATCAAAGATCTTCATGTCCAGAGTCTTCTAGTCATCTTGCCAGTCTAATGGTTCTTTTAAGTAGCACCTGCCATTATGAGCTGCAAAGTTAATTTCTCGCAAGATTTTAGTCACCTCCCAAAGCTGCAAACGACTACAAAGGCTTCTGAACTTCATAGCAAAGTCTTCAAACAATGCAGCTCTCATCACGTCATTCTCCTTAAAGGATTCCACAGCCCAATGACAAACACTATTAAAGATCACTACATCTAGTTTCAACTCAAAAACTGCACTAGCTGCCATAACCAATGCTAAGGCTTCCACTTGCAAAGAATCTGTTTGAGGCACCCTGTCTACCGCTGCATGTACTATGCAGCCCATACTATCATGACCCAAAGCTGCCAGAAATCTACCGCTGTCTATGACAGCCACATCTACCAACTGGGTGGGGGGTTGGACCAATGATGGTTTTGAACCACATCTACCGAGACATCCCACTCCTGGATATGTTTGCTTACCGACCCACAAAGTATGTCGAAAGGCACCGCGGGTGCTCCATGGGCTATTGAGTTCCTTTCCCTCCAAATCTCATAAACAATAGCTGACGCTCTTTGCATGAGGTCATTGAAGGATAACATGGGTGGTCTATTAGATCCATCTCCTATCACTTGAAACCATTCCTTCCAAGAGGATATCCTCATCCTCTCCATTGTGAGACCCCGACAGTATAAGAACCATAGCCTAGCCGAAACTGGGCAATACCAGAGAAAATGTAAAGAGTTTTGTAATGATCTGGTTACTCCAAGATCATTACTATGAACTTTAAACCGTGCTTAACTCAGTAAACGAGTCATTAGGTTATAAACGTGCATCTAGGTGTTATTAACAGGCTAAGATGAAAAATCTTGATCAAAAGGAAATGATACATTTTATTTAAAACATAAAACTGTACATGGGCCCATAAAAACATTTACAAGTTATTTACAATCCAAAACGGTCCTTACAGTGTAAAAATTACAACCCGTCGACCTAAGCGGCAAAAATAGGGTTAACCCCTAGTTCCCCTGAGAAACACCTTGGCCGTGGTGGTCAAAGCGGCCGCATATGTACACATTGCCACCTAAGCTCTCCACTCAAGTCTGGGTGAGCTTTTCTTTCCCTTTACCTGCACCACATAGCACCCATGAGCCAAGGCTCAGCAAGAAACTCATTACTGCATGTGTACAATATCAATTGATGATTAGGATAATCATACTGGGCTTGTAGCCCAAAATAGATAATATCGAGATTTTGGTAATCATGATGGGGCTTGTAGCCCTAATCAAATGGTATCGAGATTCTAATAATCATACTGGGGCGTGTAGCCCTAATCAGATAAATGACTGATGAGTGAGTCATGAAGTTGAACCAGATAAGTGACTATGGACTCATGAACTTGAATCAGATAAGTGACTAATGAGTGAGTCACGAACTTGGGTTCCGCACCCTTAGCCATGTAACGATGCAGTCACCTGGGCGTTCTGGCCCTGGCTCTAAGTAACTAGCCTTTAGACTAGACAAGCGCTTTTGTTTTCATCGAACTTAAGGTTGGTCAAGCATTTCATTCTTATGTTGATAATGCTTATGTCGATTAGATCTAATCTTTTCAGCTTCTACTAAACAGGCTAATACCATTCTTGACTCATAAGCCAATACCATACGACCAGAGCTCGGTACTACTGCCGAACATGACTAATATGACACAGCTTCACAATCAATACTGACACCATTATCGATTCTGACTAATAAGTCAATACCATTCACAGATAAGAAAGACTGCTAAGCATTTGATATGCAATCAATGTCCACACATAGAGCACTCAACATGCCTCATTAATAACCATGCATGTCACATACTGGGGGTAGTTTTCTTACCTCTGGTTCGAGCGAGAAATAATAAAAGAATGACCCTTGAGAACAATCAATCCTTTAATCCTTTAGCGGTCACCTAGTCATAACCAAATATGGAACTCCATCAATAAAATCAACAACAAAAGGTTCATGATCTAAAACCTCACTCCCGGGCCTCGAATCGTACTCAAACAGCTAGTAGATTCGATCCCGAGCCTTAGGAATTGAAACCCCGAGCCAAAAACCCTTAAAAGTGCCCAAACTAGTACCCTGGAAAATAGGGTAGCGCTAAAGTGCTGCTCCCTGGCGCCATGGAACTATAAGCAGGGCTGACTTTCCCTGGACAGCGCTGTAGCACCCACCCTTGGGCACTGTAGCGCTAAAACCAGGGCGATTCAACCCTAGTTTTTCCCCTTCGACTTCTCCAATTAATAATCTTCAAAAACTGATTCCAAACCTCAACCAAACTTACAAATGAACCCAAATACCCATTCTACAAGTTCTAGGCATCATAACCCAACCAAACTTAGTCAAAAACAACATTGAATTCTCAACTATCAAATCTAAAATTTTAGTTGAAAATCAATAGAAAAACAGAGTATAACCAGAGTTTCCATGGCTAGAATCTTAACTCAAGCTCAAGATGGAACCCTCTTCAATGGTAGAACACAATCCTAAACTCTCAAGGCTTGATTCCCTAGCTTGAATCCTCAATTGGAACTTCAAAATTTCAAAGGAAAAATGAACAAAAGGATGTATTGGGAGGAAGAGGAAGATGAGCTCTGTTTTTGGTTAAGTTTAATCCACAACCTTCTAGTTTGATATAACCCTTGGCAAATGACCAAATTTCCCCTAGGTTAAGTAAAATCCTTTCAAGGCTAGCAAGGGCAAAATTGTCCTTTCCCGTCTATCTCGTTAATTATAATTAACGTCATCCAATTCTTGTTATTCTCAATATTCTCAAATGCTAGTAAATCATATCTAATTACCCTTTAATTCTCAGTAATGTACTAATCATCAAATTACCCCGAGACTCACCCCGAGCCCCGAAATTAATCTCGTTATAACCAAACCACTAAATAGTATTCAAAGATCGTCTCATGCCGAATAGCTCGAACATATCCACATTATAATGTGGCCTCATCAATAATCCACCAACATGCATGAAAATATACAAATATGCCCTCAACAGGCCAAATTACCAAAATTCCCTTATAATGAAATGTGGACCCACATGCATGCATTTATCATCATATAATAATATAATTCACATAATCATGCATATAATCATTTGATGGCATAATAAATCAATTATGGCCCTCCCAGCCTACAAATTCGACCATTAAACCTCATTAGGGATTTTGGGGCATTACAGTTTTCCTCCTCTAGATTAAACAATGTGCATCTTAAATCAGTCACCTGCAAGAATTTTGCCACTTTAGTCTTACAAGGGACAACATCCATCAGAATCTGCCACCACAAGATCTTTTGCCTCTCATGGATCTTGCTCTTCCAAATTTGCATCCAAATTTCAAAAGAGAAGTCCTCATGGGATGCAATTTTCATGGAGAAATGGATTGTGAAGGAACCAGATGGGTCCGCATCCCAGAACTCGTTATCGTCACGTGAGATCAGGATATTAAGAATAAGCCTCACCTCAGACGGTTGGAACCAATTGTACAACTTTTTCACATCCGACTGACCTTCCAAAATGAACTCAAAGACCCAGTTAACTCCTAAGGTGGCATCGACTTTAGGGGTTGGCTTTCAATCACCCCCAGGCACCCAATTATCAAACCAAATGGATGTTCTTTTTCAATTCCCTATTTGGTGACATGCCCATTTAGCCAGTCGAGGACGCATTTTCATTATAGCCTTCCAAATGGTTGAGTCATGTTGCTTGGGTTCAAAATCAAAGATACACCGACCACACAAATATTTTGATCTCATCAACTCATGCCATAGAGCTTGTTTCCCCACCAGCAGCTCCCAGCCTCTCTTGGCCAAGAACGCTTGGTTCACCAAGTTAACTGGCTGAAAGCCAAGCCCGCCAATAACCTTAGCACGACATAGGAATTCCTAGGCTATTAAATGGAGACCATATTTCCCAGTTTTGTCACCCTACCAAAAGATTCTCAACTCTCTATCAATTTTCCTAGCTGTCGTAATTGGGATGGCCCCGAAGCCGCCACATTGGCGGTAAGAGAACCACCAACTGAGGGAACTAATGTTGCTCTACCTGCCTTGGAAAGTAACTTAGCCTTCTAGTTCTGGATCCTATATTTTACTTTGTCCAAAGTGAAGTTGAAATACTTAGTAGTAGCATGCGAGTTTAGCAAAGGTACACCTAGATAGCGACTTTCCTGTTGCACTATATTCATTCTCAGATGGTCAGCAATATTAATCGCCTTCAGTTTGGTTAGCCCTTTTGAGAAGAAAACTGATGATTTATCATAATTAACCTTTCCTCCCGACCAAGTACAATAATCAGTTACACATTTCATGAACGCATCTGCCTCAGGAATAGTAGCTCTACCAAAGAAAATTAAATCATCTGCGAACAAAAGATGACTAATAGTTGGGGAATTATGAGATATCCTTATAGCTTTCAACATTCTGGATTCTTCTGAGCGAGTGAGGAGTCTAGAGAGAACATCCTCCACAATAATAAATAGGCTAGGCGATAGAGGGTTGCCCTGGTGGAGGCCTCTGCTTGGTTGAATTCCTTCCAAGGGACTGCCATTAAGAAGTAAAGTAAAGTGTGAAGAGGATACACATAACATTACCCAGTTGATAAAAATCTCAAAAAATCTCCAACACGTGAGAATATGACTAAGAAATCCCCAGTCCACTCTATCATATTCCTTTTCCATATCTAATTTCATAAGCATGAAACCTTCCTTGGATTGCTTCTTGCTCATTAAGTGGATGATCTCTTTGGCAATCATGATGTTATCGTGGATGACTCTACCTTTGACAAACGCTGATTGCATTGGAGAAATAATGTCACGCAGAACCATTCTGATTCTATTTGTTAAGATCTTTGAGATGATCTTGTATGTGACATTGCAAAGAGCGATTGGGCGATAATCATTAACTGAGCATGGGTTGTCTTTTTTTGGGAGCAAGACAATGTTAGCACAATTCAAGTGTTTGGACAACACTGATCTCTTGAAGAACGCCATGACCATCCCATAGATGTAATGCCCCAAAATTCGTAATGAGGTTAAATGCTTGGATTAGTAGGCCGGGAGGGCCACAATTTATTTATTATGCTATTAAATGATTATATGCATGTTTATCTAAACTATATTATTATATGATGTTAAATCCATGCATGTGGGTCCATATTTCATTACAGGGGCATTTTGGTAATTTGGCCCGTTGAGGGCATAATTGTGTATTTTCATGCATGTTGGTGATTATTGATGAGGCCACATTATAATGTGGATTTTTTCAAGCCATTCGGCATGAGACGATCTTTTAAAGCAAGTTAGCAGTTTGGTCATAACGGGGTTGATTTCGGGGCTCGGGGTGCGTCTCGGAGTAACTTGGTGATTTAATCATTACCGAGAATTAAAGGGTAATGGGATATGACTTATTGGTATTTTAAAATATTGGAAATAACAGGAATTGGAGAGTGTTAATTATAATTAGTGAGATATGCGGGAAAGGACGATTTTACCCTTGGTGGCTGTTTAGGGTTTTATTTAAGCTTAGGGGCAATATTTTCTTTTCACCTTAAGGATTATATCATCCATTGAAGGTGGTAGAACATGCAAAAATAGAGTATCTAGTTCTTCTTCTCCGAGCACCATTTCTCCATCTTTTTCTCTTTGGATTTTTGAGCTTCTTTAGAGGATTCAAGTTAGGGAAGTGAGTTTTGAGGGCTTAGGGTTGTGTTCCACCATTGAAGATGGTTCTATACTAAGCTTGAGGTAAGTTTCTAGCCATTAAAACTCTAGTTTTATACTCTGTTTTCATTTGGTTTTCAGCTTGGTTTTTGAGTTAGATAATTGAAGATTGATGGGAGTTTTTGGCTATGATTGATTTGTTGGGGTTTAATGCCCTAATTAAAAACCAAATTATTTGTAATCTCATTTTATTATCAATTAAAGAATAGAAATCATTTTTTTGACTTGGTTAATCACTTGGCTGACATATTTTATTTTCATGATTATTTGTTTAATATAAACTTCTATTAAATCCCGAGGATATAGCTAATCTTATTTATAGTGACGTAGTCATAGTGGAATATAAATAAGATTATATGTTCAAAATAAGTTAGTCCTAAGATTAGTCAGTGCACCGGATTTACACTGACTTGCCAATCTATGATATGATCTACTTACAAATTACAGTGTTATGTTCTTCCAGAACATTAGCAAAGTAGATAAAATCGGATGTATTTGTTACATCGGACTGGACCGATATTGAAAGTTGATAAGATAAGTAAACATACCATTATTATCTATTCTAGTCATATCATATAGTTAACCATAGGTCAATTCAATCTCAATTATGAGTCGTTAGTATTCTAACTGATTGTATTGTTTGAGTTCTTTGACTTGTTCGTTACCAGCTTACCCTACGGACTAGCCCATACTTACATCTTGGGAACTCGGTAGTATAATTGAGTGGGAGTGTTAATCATAGATATGAACATCTATAGCTTCTGATGAAGAAGTGAAATGATGGTTTCCTTTTAGTTTGGTTCAAGGAATTACATGATAGAGATCTCATTTCAGTAATTAAATTAGTTTACTGAAATATCATTTACAAGGAACTAAGTGTTTTAAGGATAAAATACAATGAGGGGTAAAACGTTATTTTAGACCTATCTCATTGTAGACCGTCTATAGAGGATTGAGTGAAAATTATGGTTGTAACAATGGATAATTAATAGCGTATCTATATTTGTTATAGAGCGTTCTATGAATTCAAGAGTGCAATTCCGAGTCTATAGTGGAGTCACGAGGAATTAATAAGTTAGTAAATTTATTTGTTAGATTTATGATAACTTATTGGAGCTTGATTTCATAGGCCCATGGTCCCCATTCAACCTTGGATAAAATCATCTAGATAGTCTCAATTAATTGATTTAATCATCAATTAGAATTATCAAAGTTGACCAGGTCAATTTTGGATAGTTTCACAGAGTTGTGTAATTTTGAGAAGAAAAGAGAAATTATGGCAGATTTATTAATTAAGATATATTGGTATCTAAATTAATAAATAAGTTTAAATCAAGGTTCAAATTATAAATAATTAATTTGATAAAGGATTTGAATAATTATTTAATTAATTAAATCAATATAAAATAATACAGGCCTTGATTTTAAGTCCAATGGGCTTATAATCAAATGGGAAATTTCACGGGCCTATAGCCCATGATAATTTCGACCTAGGGCTTCGAAATGGCTATTATCTTATTTATTTTTTAATTAAATTAAATGGCCTAATTGAGTCTATAAAAGGAGTGCTTAGAGAGAAGTCAAAACAAAAGTTTAATCACTGGTTTTCTGATAGTTTTAGATTCTCTCTAAATAGAAGTCCTTTTCTAAACCTCTTTGTTATTTTCTTTTCTTCTTCTCTGTATCTATCTCATGTGTTGAGAATGGCCCACACTAGTCTAGGTGATTCTAAGGATACATTGGAAGATTGTGAAGAAAATAGAAGATCGATTCAGTTTCTTGATAATACTCAGCGATAGAGAGAATACAAGAGTCAGAGAAACTGAAGGAAGGATTGTTTCATTCCGCTGCGTACTGTAAGTATTCTATTCTTTGTTTATCTTTCAATTCAATTTTAGAAACATGTTTTAGGCTATCTCGTATTAAATTGTTTAATATTAGATATACATGAAAATAAATAAAGATCCTGTATAAGTTTTCCTAACATGATTGGGTTATGATGCCTTGGATTTGTATATATGGTTTTGGGGTTCTTGTATGTGTTTGGGTGAAGTTTAGAATCAATTAATGAAGGTTGGAAGTGGATAAGTCGAAGGAGGGAAAAACCAGGGTTGAAAACCCTGGTTGTAGCATTACAGCGCCCAGGTATGAGCGCTACAACGCTAGCAAGGGGCCTTTCCGCTCTGCCTGCAACACTGGGGAGCTAGGGGGCAGCGCTACCCTGCTTTTCCATCTTCCTATTTTGAGCACTTTGAGGCTTTTTGGCTCGGGGTTTGAATTCTTAAGGCTCGGGATCGAATTTACTCACCGTTTGGGTATGATTCGAGGTTCCGGGAGTGAGGTTAGGTCAAGAACCTTCTTATTTCTCATTTTCATTAATGGAAGTTATATTTGGTTATGACTAGGTGACTGCTAAGGAATCAAAGGATCGATCGTTCTCAATGGTCGTTCATTTATTAGTTATCGCCCGAACCAGAGGTAAGAAAACTACATCCCATATGTGACATGCATGGTTATTACTGAGGCATGTTGAGTGTTATATATGTTGACTTTGATTGCATATTAAATGCTTAGCAATCTTGCACTGACCTATGAGTCAGGACTCAGCAATGGTGTCAGTACTGACTGTGAAGATGTGAGTAATTAATCAAGTTCGAGAGTAGTGATGAGTACTGGTTGTATGGTATTGGCTTATGAGTCAAGAACGATATTAACGTGTCTAGCACAAGCCGAAAAGATTAGATATAATCGACATAAGCATTATCATCATGAGCATGAAATGCTTGACCGACCTTAAGTTCGATGAAAAACATAAGCGCTTGTCTAGCCTAATGGCTAGTTACTTAGAGCCAGGGCGAGAAGGCCCAGGTGACTACATCGTCACATGGCTAAGGGTGTGGAGCCCAAGTTAGTGACTCACTCATCAGTCACTCATATGATTCAAGTTAGTGACTTACTCATCAGTCACTCATCTGATTTAAGTTAGTGTCTAATTCATCAGTCTCTCATCTGATTAGGGCTACACACCCCAGCATGATTATTAGAATCTCGATATTATATGATTAGGGCTACAAGCCCCAGTATGGTCACTAGAATCTTGAAGTGATATTCACTCATCTGTTTAGGGCTATAAGCTCTGTATGATTATCATGATCATCATTTGATATTTAATACATGCAGTAATGAGTTTTATTGCTGAGCCTTGGCTCACTGGTGTTATGTGGTGCAGGTAAAGGGAAAGAAAAGCTCACCCAGCCTTGAGTGGAGAGCTTAGGTGGCGATCTGTACATATGCATCCGCTTCACCATCACGGCCAAGGTGTTTCTCAGAGGAACTAAGGGGTTTAACCTTATTTTTTTCGCTTAGGTCGGCGGGTTGTAATTCTTACACTGTAATGACCATTTTGAGTTGTAAATAACTTGTAAACATTTTTATGGGCCCAAGTACAATTTTATGTTTTAAATAAAATATATTATTTCCTTTTAATTGAGTTTTTCACCTTAGCCTATTAATAACACCTAGATGCACGTTTATAACCAAATGACTCAATTAGCGAGTTAAGCACGGTTCAAAGCTCACAATAACGGTCTTTGAGTAACAAGGGCGTTACAACTTGGTATCAGAGCGTGCTAAGGTTTAGGGTTCTTGTAGACTGGCTAGGCATGTACACTCGCCACTGAAGACAAGCTGAACTCATGGTTTGGTAACTATTTATGTAGTTATATATTTCACTACTTAAATAAAGTATAAATGCTTTACCTGTCTACATGAGATACCTTGATAAGGTTGGACCTTTACTACTACATCATCAACAAGAACGTGCTTATTAGTACTGATATTGCTAGAACATACTCATTAGTATTCTTCATTGTGAATTATCAATTGATACGTGTTAAATGCTAAATGCTATGATCATGTATCCATTTGTATATTTGTATAATTGTGGAATGTGAGTGATATCTACTTGTTCTTGGACCGTGAAGTGGCAAAAGGTTTAGTTATCATTGCCTAATTGGTCGCATTGATTGTTTCATCACAGTATAAGTGATAGAATGATTCCAAGACAGACAGGTTCATCAGCTGGCCAGGATGATCAAGACCAGAATAACAGTCAGGGTCAAGAGAATGAGTAGCATCAAATTCCACAGCCAGCTCCTGATAACTGGCATCAATTGTTTAATGACCTGCAGGCTAGAGTTTTGAGGCAGGAAGAATAAATTTTCCTCCTCAGACTACAACAAGTTCCTACATGGAACGTTTTTCCTGAGGCACCACTTGTATCGGTGCCAATAGTTGAGCAGCTGCTTGAGGCTGGAAACAAATGGGAACCACTTTATGAAAGGTTCAGGAAACAACAACCTCCAATTTTTTAGGGCAGTGCAGATCCAGCAAAGGCAAAGCAATGGATGAGTACGATTACCACCATCCTTGACTTTATGAAGGTGTCTGGTAATGAGTGGGTGGCCTGTGCCACATACATGTTTCGGGAGGATGCTCGAATTCGGTGGGAGGTTATATCCCATACTAGAAACATCAATGCCCTGAGTTGGGAAGAGTTTCAGACTCTGTTCAACGAGAAGTATTATCATGATGCCATCAGGGCTACAAAATCTGAGGAGTTTATCAGGTTGCTTCAGGGGAGTTTATCAGTGACTGAGTATGCCCTGAAGTTTGATAGATTGGCAAAGTTTTCCATGGAGTTGGTTCCCACTGATGGGACCAGAAGTAAGAGGTTTCTCTAGGGGCTACAGCCTATATTAGCCTGGGATGTTCATATCATCACTGTGGCTGGAGTTGTTACTTACGCATAGGTGGTGGAAAAGGCGCTCACAGCTGAGAGCACAGAGAACAAGATTTGATGATACAATGCAACCAAAAGAGAGTTTAGGAGGACATGTTCTCCATTTGTGGGTTCTGGTAGGGGTGGAGGCCCCAGTGAACAGAAGAGGAAGGTTCCTGACACCTTCCCAGCTCCAGGTCCTGATAGGCAACCACGTGGTATTTCAATGGGTCGCCAGGGTGGCAGTGAGGCTTGGAAGACTTATCCTTAGTGCCCTAGGTGCAAGGGGCGCCATTTGGGAGAGTGTAGGGCAAATGCATGCTTCTTATGTAAGGCAATGGGTCATTTTAAGAAAGATTGCCCTAAAGTAAGAAGGAAAGAACCCAGAAAGGCGGACAGCTTGGCCCCAGCTCGAGTGTTCACATTGACTCAAGCAGAAGCTGAGGCTTCACCCTCGGTAGTTACAGGTCAACTTCTTAGTGCCAGAACCCCTTATACTATTTTGATTGATTCTGGTGCTATACATTCTTTTGTTGTTAGTAGAATTATTGATAGACTGTGTAGACCCTATGATTATTATGATGTGGGGTTCGGGACCTTATTACCCACTGGGGAGTTAGTAGTATCCAGGAGAACGGTCAGATCTTTGCCAGTGACAGTGGAGGGCAGAGAATTGAAAGTTGATTTGAGAGAGTTAGTTATGACTGACTTTGACGTGATTCTGGGTATGGATTAATTATTGAAGTATGGGGCAACCATAGATTTCAGAAGGAAGATGGTCACCTTTGAGCCTGAAGGTGAGGATCTTTTTGTGTTTGTTGGTACTGTGCATGGACCTCACATACCTATGATGTCTGTTTTGAGCGCTAGAGATCTATTTCAAGGAGGTTGCATTGGATTCTTAGCCAATGTGGTGGACAACACTCAGTTCATGCCAGTGAGACCAGAAGAGACCAGACTAGTATGTGAGTTTCTGGATGTGTTTCCAAAAGATTTACCAGGGTTGCTACCACACAGAGAGACTGAGTTTGTGATAAAAATGGCACCAGGGATGGAGCCAGTGTGTAGAGCACCTTACAGAATGGCCCCAGCTAAATTAAAAGAATTGAAAGTATAGTTGCAAGAGCTGTTGGATTTGGGTTTTATCAGACCTAGTTTTTCACCTTGGGGTTCGCCAGTTTTGTTTGTAAAGAAGAAAGATGGTTCTCTGGGGATTTCCATTGATTACAGAGAACTAAACAAGTTAACAATTAAGAACAAGTATCATCTGCCAAGGATAGATGATTTTTTTGATCAGTTGCAAGGAAAAAGGGAATTCTCAAAGATAGACCTTCGTTTTGGTTACCATCAGTTGAGGGTCAACGAGGGAGACATACCAAAGACTTCTTTTCGCACTGGATAAGGGCATTATGAGTTCTTAGTCATGTCTTTTGGATTGATTAATACCCCAGCTGCTTTTATGGATTTGATGAACAAGGTGTTCAAGGATTATCTAGACCAGTTTGTGATCGTCTTCATCAATGATATTCTGGTTTATTCTCAGTCAGAGTCAGAACATGAACAACATTTGAGATTGGTTCTATAGAGACTGAGGGAACACAGACTGTTTTCAAAGTTTCAGAAGTGCGAGTTCTGGTTATCTCAGGTATCTTTCCTTGGGAACATTGTCAATAAGGAGGGGATTAAGGTAGATCCAGCCAAGATTGAGGCAGTCAGAGATTGGCCAAGGCCAAAGAATGCTTCAAAGGTGAGAAGTTTCCTTGGATTGGCAGGTTATTACAGATGTTTCGTGGAAGGATTCTCTAAGATTGCTACTTCATTGACTGAGCTGACGCACAAGAATCAGAAATTTGTGTGGTCAGACATGTGTGAGAACAGCTTCCAAGAACTGAAACAGAGGTTGATTACAGCTCCAGTTCTGAGTCCTCCAACAGGTCAGGAAAAGTTTGTGATTTACTGTGATGCATCACATCAAGGTTTAGGTTGTGTCCTGATGCAGTTAGGGAAGGTGATCGCTTATGCTTCACGTCAGCTGAAGGAGTATGAACAGAGGTATCCTACTCATGATTTAGACTTGGCAGCTGTGGTCTTTGCTTTGAAGGTATGGAGGCATTACCTTCATGGGGAGAAGTGTGAGATCTATACTGACCACAAGAACATGAAGTACTTCTTCACACAGAAAGGTTTGAACATGAGACAAAGATGTTGGCTAGAATTAGTAACAGATTATGACTGTGAAATTTTGTATAATCCAGGAAAGGCCAATGTAGTAGCTGATGCTTTAAGCCAGAGGGGTCCAGGACAGATTTATAGTTCGAGGCTGATAACCAGGGAGTTAGTAAATGATATGACAAGAGCTGGTATAGAGTTACTGGTGGGCCAGTTGGCCAATATTACATACAGTCTACATTGTTGGAAAGAATCAAGGAAAGTCATTTGGGTGATCCACAGTTGATCAAGATCAGAGAAGATGTTTTGGCTGGAGTATCCAGAGATTACACAGTGTCTGAGATAGGTTTGTTGAGATACAAGGGTCGGATATGTGTTCTATTAGATACTGCATTAAGATGAGAGATTCTGGATGAATCTTATACTACTCCTTATTCTTTGCATCCAGGCACCACGAAGATGTATCAGGATGTGAGATCGTTGTATTGGTGGCCTGGGATGAAGAAGGATGTAGTAGAATATGTGGCTAAGTGCTTGACATGTCAACAGGTCAAGGCTGAGCATCAAAGACCAACATGGTTATTGCAGCATCTGGATATCCCAGAGTGGAAATGGGAGGACATCACGATGGATTTTGTGGTGGGGTTACCCAGGACTATTGGTCAACATTATTCAATTTGGGTTATTGTGGATCGCTACACCAAGTCAGCTCACTTCTTACCAGTGAGGACTACTTATACAGTTGACCAGTATGCGGATCTCTATGTGAGAGAGATCGTGCACCTCCATGGAGCACCGAGGTCGATCGTGTTAGATCGAGACCCCACTTTTACTTCCAAATTCTAGGGGAGTTTACAGAAGGCCATGGGAACACAGTTGAAGTTCAATACAACTTATCATCCTTAGAAAAATGGACAATCTAAGAGGACGATCCAGATACTAGAAGACATGCTGCGGGCATGTGTGCTAGACTTTGGTGGATCCTAGAGTAAGTATCTACCTTTGATAGAGTTTTCCTACAACAACAGTTATCAGTCGACCATTGAGGTGGCACCTTATGAGATGATGTATGGTAGGAAATGCATTTCTCCCATTCATTGGGATGAGACAGGGGAAAGGAGATACTTGGGTCCTAAGGCAGTTCAGAGGACCAGTGAGGCCATTGAGAAGATTAGAGCTCGGATGCTTACTACTCAAAGTAGGCAGAAAAGTTATGCAGATCTCAAGCGCAGGAATGTGGAGTTCCAAGTGGGAGACTATGTTTTCCTTAGTGTCTCGCCATGGAAAGGGGTGAGAATATTTGGGAAGAAGGGCAAGTTGAGCCCTAGATTTGTAGGTCCATTTTGAGATCCTGGAAATGATTGGTCAGGGGCTTATAGGTTGACCTTACCACCGGCATTGTCAGTCGTGCATAATGTATTTCATATTTCAGCTCTTCAGAGGTATGTATCTAATGTGACTGATGTCTTGAGTTATGAAGATCTAGAGCTTGAGGCAGATCTCTCCTATGAGGAACAGCCAGTCTAGATACTTGAAAGAAAGAACAAGATTCATAGGAATAAGACGATACCTTTGTTTAAGGTATTATGGAAGAACAGCAAGGTCGAGGAAGTGACCTGGGAGCTGGAGTCAGATATGCAGAATAAGTATCTCGAGCTGTTCATGTAAATTTCAAGGACAAAATTTTTGTAAGGAGGGGATAGTTGTAATGTGTAATGCCCCAAATTTCCTAATAAGGTTTAGGACCTTGATTAGGAGGCTGGGAGGGCCATAATTGATTTATTATGGTATTTAATGACTATATGCATGTTTATGTGAATTATATTATTATATGATGGTGAATGCATGCATATGGGCTCATATTTTAATTGCAGGGGCATTTTGTTAATTTGGTCGTTGGGGGCGTAATTGTGTAATTTTATGCATATGGGTGAGTTATAATTTTACCACATTATATGTGGATTGGTTCGAGCCATTCGACATGAGATGATCATGAGATGCAAGTTTTCGGTCTAGTCATAACAGGATTAAGTTCGAGGCTCGGGGTGAGTCTCGGGGTCATTTGATGATTAGAACATTACCGAGAATTAAAGGGTAATGGGGTATGATTTATTGGACTTGAGAATGTTGAGATTAGCGGGAATTGGAGAGCGTTAATTATAATTAACGGTATAGGTTGGAAATGACGAATTTACCCTTGGGAGTGCTTAGAAGCTTTTAAATTGGCCTAGGGGCATTATGGTCTTTTGACCTTAAGGATTGGTTTCAGCTTCTGAGTTTTAGAAGGCTGTAGAATCGTTTAAAAAACAGAGCATCTTTATCCTCATCTCTCTCCCTCACCGTGTACCATTTCTCTTCCTTCTCCCTTTGGAATTTTGAGAGCCAACTTGAGGGAAAAAGCTAGGAAATCAAGGTTTGGGCTTAGGGACTTGATTCAACCATTGAAGGGGGTTGAAAACCAAGCTTGAGGTAAGGGAACTCATCCATGAAAGTATGGTTATACTCTGTTTTGGTGTTAAATTTCAGCTTGTGATTTCTTGGTGGTTAGTTGGAATTAATGGAAGTATTGATTAGGGTTTATCTTGGGTCTTGCTAAGGGAGTGTTATAGATCAAGTTTAGGGGTTGTATTGGAGGTTTGAGTGGTGTTTAAACTTGGTTTGAAGGGTTGGTTCCAAGAGAAAACGCGAGGGAAGAAAAACAGGGGTTTTGGCTGAACTGGGGGTTGCGCCGCGGCATGGCCAGGGTGGGCTGCGGCCCTTGGAGGATGCAAAGTATTGGGCGCCTTTGTTTGAGGGGTGGGCCGCGGCATGGCCAAGGAGGGCCGCGACCCTTAGTGGCTTTTTGGCCAAAAGTAGGTTTTTGACTTGGGGATGCTAGCTTAAGGCCTCGGGGTCGATCCTACTACCCGGTTTAGTGGTGTTTGATGTCTCGAAGGCTGGGTTTTGGTTTGGGAACCTTTTATTATTCATTTTATTGATGGAATCCCGTAATTGGTTATGACCAGGTGACTGTTAAAGGACCAAAGGACTGATCGTTCTCAAAGGTCGTTTCTTTTATTAATTCTCGCTCGAACCCAAGGTAAGAAAACTACACCCCATATGTGACATGCATGGCTATGATTGGTGCATGTTGGATGTTTAAATGTAAATATTGATAGCATAATGAATGCTTGGCAATCTTGCCCATTTGCATATGATTATTACTGAGGCATGCTGGAAGTATTAAGTGTGATGCATGTGATGCACGAGAAACATGTGATTACGGCATGCCATGAATGATGAATATGAGATTGGTCAGGGCTTGAGTATCTGAGTTTGTGCATGACCATAATTATGCTAGCAACTGTTTAGTAACCATGTTGAATGCCCTGTTCTTGGATAATTGGCATATGATACACATTGATAGCATTGCTTACCTGTGCATGGTACTGACTAATTAGTCAGATTTGGCAAAGGTGCTAGTACCAACTGTGAAGCTGTGACTCATTAGTCAGGTTCGGCAGTGATACTGGGAATTGGTCACACAGGGCTGACTCATTAGTCAGAATTGGCAAAGGTGTTAGTATCAACTGTGAAGCCGTGACTCATTAGTCAGGTTCGGCAGTGGTACTGGGCACTGGTCACATCGTGCTAACTCACTAGTCATGACAACCCTAGTGTGTAGTGCAAGTTATGTCGATTGGACCTAATCGACCCTCTGCATTGAATGACTCAAAGAGCATTAATGCAAGACCGACCTCAAGTTCGATGAATATAAACAAGCATTTATCTAGCCAAAGGCTAGTCATGTAGAGCCATTGCAGGAAATGGGCACTGGGCCCCTAGTGACTTGGTTGTCAGTCACTCAGTATGGTTTATCAGAACCTCAATTGATATTCACTCATCTGATCAGAGCTATGAGCTCTGCATGATCATTTTGATCATCATATGCATGGCTTGGGCACTGAGGCCCCAGCGACTTGCTTGTTGGTCACTCAGCATGGTTTATCAGAACCTCTAGTGTTACGACACTCATCTGATTAGGATTGACTTGATAGTCCTCCAATCAGAAGGCCAGGATTTCTTATCCTGGATACCCCAGCATTTATTGAAATCCATTTGCATGCTGAGTAGAGCTATGATTGCTAGGCATGCCAGATATGATTTGATATCATGATATGACTGTTTATGAGCATATGAGTTTTCTTGCTGGGCTTTGGCTCACGGGTGCTTTGTGGTGCAGGTAAAGGCAAGAGGAAGTTGGACCATCCTTGAGTTGGAGAGCTTAGGTGATGACGTGTACATATGCAGCTGCTCGACCAATACTTGGGCGAGGTTTGAAAGTGGAACTAGGGCTGAACCCTGTTTTGCCGCTTAGAACGGCCTGCCGTAAACACTTTCTTGTAATAAACTCTGAAATTATATTTTTGGGATCCCAATGTATACAGTAAACATTCTAGTGAAACGTTATATCTTAACCAAAGTTTTTAACCCCTAAACCGCTAATCACACTTAGTTACACGTTTATGGCCAAACGACTCGATTAGCGAGTTTAGCACTGTTTGCAATGTGCACTGTAGCGGTCCCTGGAGTTAGGGCGTTACATAATGCCCCAAAATCCCTGATGAGGTTTAATGGTTGGATTAGTAGGCCGGGAGGGTCATAATTGATTTATTATGCTATTAAATGATTATATGCATGCTTATGTTAATTATATTATTATATGATGTTAAATGCATGCATGTGGGTCCACATTTCATTATACGGGGCATTTTGGTAATTTGGCTGGTTGAGGGCATAATTGTGTATTTTCATGCATGTTGGTGATTATTGATGAGGCCACATTATAATGTGGATTTGTTCGACCCATTCAGCTAGAGACAATCTTTTAAAGCAAGTTAGCAGTTTGGTCATAACGGGGTTTATTTCGGGGCTCGGGATGAGTCTCGGGGTAATTTGGTGATTAGATCATTACCGGAAATTAAAGGCTAATGGGATATGGCTTATTGGTATTTGAGAATATTGGAAATAACGAGAATTGGAGAGTGCTAATTATAATTAACGAGAAGGGCGGGAAAGGACAATTTTTCCCTTGGTGGCTGTTTAGGGTTTTATTTAAGCTTAGGGGCAATATTGTCTTTTCACCTTAAGGATTATATCAACCATTGAAGGCTGTAGAACTTGCAAAAATAGAGTATCTAGTTCTTCTTCTCCCGAGCACCATTTCTCCATCTTTTTCTCTTTGGATTTTTATGCTTCTTTTGAGGATTCAAGTTAGGGAAGTGAGTCTCCATTTAAGAGGGTTCTATACTAAGCTTAAGGTAAGTTTCTAGCCATTAAATCTCTGGTTTTATACTCTGTTTTCATTTGGTTTTCAGCTTGGTTTTTGAGTTAGATAATTGAGGATTGATGGGATTTTTTGGCTATGATTGATTGGGTTATGATGCCTAGGACTTTTATATATGGTTTTGGGGTTCTTTTGTGATTTTAAGTGAAGTTTAGAATAAATTCATGAAGGTTGGAAATGGAGAATTCGAGGGAGGGAAAAACTAGGGTTGAAAACCCTTGTTGTAGCGCCACAGTGCCCAGCGTTAGCCAGGGGCCTTTCCACTGTGCCTGTAGTGCTAGAGCGCTAGGGGCAGCGCTACAGTGCTACCCTGCTTTTCCATATTCCTATTTTAAGCACTTTGAGGCTTTTTGGCTCGGGGTTTGAATTCTTAAGGCTCGGGATCTAATTTACTCACTGTTTGGGTACGATTCGAGGTCTTGAGAGTGAGGTTAGGTCAAGAACCTTCTTATTGCTCATTTTCATTAATGGAAGTTATATTTAGTTATGACTAGGTGACCGCTAAGGAAGAAAAGGATCAATCCTTCTCAATGGTCGTTCTTTTATTAGTTCTCGCCCGAACCAGAGGTAAGAAAACTGCACCCCATATGTGACATGGATGGTTATTAATGAGGTATGTTGAGTGTTATATATGTGGACTTTGATTGCATATTAAATTCTTAGGAAACTTGCTTATCTGTGAATGGCACTAACCTATGAGTCAGGAATCGACAATGGTGTCAGTACTGACTGTGAACCGTTGACTAATTAGTCAAGTTTGGCAGTAGTGTTGAGTACTGGTTGTATGGTATTGGCTTATGAGTCAAGAACGGTATTATCATGTTTAACGCAAGCCAAAAAGATTATTTCTAATCGACATAAGCATTATCATCATGAGCATGAAATGCTTGACCGACCTTAGGTTCGATGAAAAACAAAAGCGCCTGTCTAGCCTAATGGCTAGTTACTTAGAGCCATGGCGAGAAGGCCTAGGTGACTAAATCATCACATGGCTAAGGGTACGGAGCCCTAGTTAGTGACTCACTCATTAGTCACTCATCTGATTCAACTTAATGACTTACTCATCAGTCACTCATCTGATTTAAGTTATTGACTTACTCATTAGTCACTCATCTGATTAGGGCTACACGCCCCAAAATGATTATCAGAATCTTGATATTATCTGATTAGGGCTACAAGCCCTAATATGGATACTAGAATCTTGAAGTGATATTCACCCATCTATTTAGGGCTATAAGCTCTGTATGATTATCATGATCATCATTTGATATTATATACATGCAGTAATGAGTTTTCTTGTTGAGCCTTGGCTCACGGGTGTTATGTGTTGCAGGTAAAGGGATAGAAAAGCTCACCCGGCCTTGAGTGGAGAGCTTAGGTGGCGATCTGTACATATGCAGCCGCTTCACCACCACGGCCAAGGTGTTTCTCAGAGGAACTAGGAGTTTAACCTTATTTTTGCCGCTTAGGTCGGCGGGTTGTAATTCTTACACTGTAATGACCATTTTGAGTTGTAAATAACTTGTAAACGTTTTTATGGGCCTATGTATAGTTTTATGTTTTAAATAAAATATATCATTGCCTTTTAATTGAGTTTTTCACCTTAGCTTATTAATAACACCTTGATGGATGTTTATAACCAAATGACTCGATTAGCGAGTTAAGCACGATTCAAAGCTCACAGTAACGGTCCTTGAGTGACCAAGGCGTTACAATAGACATCCTTCTGTATCGTATCCCAGTGATGCATGTAGAAATCCCCTGGCATCCCATCGGGCCCCGAGGCTTTATTGGGATCAATATTCATGAGAGCTTACTTAATCTCGGCTTCATCTAGAATATTGGATAGGCTAACGTTGGTGGCTTTTGAAATCTGAGTGGGAAACAACCTGTCTATGTTATCCGGGAACACTGTAGGTTGGGCTTGGAATGTTTCCTTAAATTTCTTAACAAAGCAATCACCTATCTCTTTTCTCTTATAGACGCATCTGCCTTCATCCTTTAGTGCCGAAATTGCATTTCTCCTTCCTCTAACCACATTAGACATATGAAAGAACTTTGTACTCCTATCATCTTCTTTAAGCCAACTGACTCTAGACTTTTGCCTCCAAAGGATTTCCTTCCTTCTCAAAGCTTCGTTGAGTACACCCCTAGTTTCCTCTTCAAGTATAGGATTGGGAACAACGGCTAATTCAATTTGAAGCAGCTTTGTTTTAGCATTGTTAATCTAATTTTTGACATCCTTGAATTGTTCCTTGTTCCATTTTGCTAGGCCCTTTCTAGTTGCATTAATTTTAGCTCTAAAGTTTTCTGTAGGCATATCAAGCTTAATGGAACCCCACGCTTTCTTAACCACCCAATAAAATCTTGGATCCCTTGCCGACATGTTCTCATACTTGAATAAATTCTTAAGTCTCTCTCTGTTTCCAGAAGTACTCGACACAATTGGATTATGGTCAGAGGTCAACGACGGCACATTAAAAACTATAGCAGAGGGAAATGAAATCCTCCACTCTAGAGTAGCAAAACATATGTCTTTTAACGCCTTGGATAACCTTGACGGATACACTGTGTAGTTAAAATAGTGCAGGATTTGCTAATCAGGTCATTTGAATAAAAATGTGATCCTAGGTTCAACAATCGGGTTAGTGTTAAAATATTTTGATCATAAACGGTTAACTTTTCATTAAAATAGATGTTTGGTACATGGGATCCCAAAAACAGGGTTTAAGACACAAAGTTACAAAATTATCAAAAGTTATATACAATCCAATGGCCATTCTAATAGAAAAATACAAATTTTAGGTAATGTCCCTGTACTTTCCCTCGGTCGTGGCGGACGAGCAGCTGACAATGTATATCTCACCCCTAAAGCTCTCCAACTCATACCATTGCCTTTACCTGCACCACGTAGCACCTGTGAGCCAAGGTCCAACAAGAAAACCATAATAGTAATACGTAATTAGTGATGATAATCATTCAATCATAAAACAGTCATCCAAATAATCAACAAATCATAGACATCAAACTAATATTAGTAAACATATACATTCAACAATTTATTCTATATACAATATTCAGGGTTGACGCCCTTAGGTCGCGCCCTCTATTTACTCCACTGACTCTGGCTTGCTTAGGCCAAGTCCAGTGTTTATTTAGCTGACCCAAGCTCATAATGGTCGAGTCGCGTCCTGTGCAAAAATTATTAGCCCTAGCTCTCTTAGGTCGTTCATTCTCATATGCCAAATCAATCATTTATCCATATAGTTTACATGTTCAAGTATTGGGAATCTCAGTCCCGTTACAACTACTTAAGGGTGTCATTTTCTTACCTTGAATTTCAATTGGAGATAACGGAACGGTTCCGAGCACGATCCTCAATTTTGATCCTTGGCGATAAACCTAGTCACAGTGGCCAATATGTATTTATCAACTTCTAATCCAAATAAATAAATGGGAGATAAAAACTAGGCTCCGAGACCTCAATTTCTACTAAATCGGGTAATAAAAATTGTCCCGAGTGCTTAGGTTCGAACCCCCGAGCCATATCAATTCTAGAAGCCATCCTAAAGAAAAAATCCCTAGGCGGGCCATAACTTGGCTTCAAGGGTCGCAACATGCCCTCAAGTTAGAGACCAAAAACCCAAGCCACAGGGGATGCGGGCCGCGACTTGCCTCCTAAGGTCGCGACGCGACCCCATCTCAGAGATCATTATTACGAAAACTTATACAGGATCTTTATTTATTTTCACCTAGATCAAATATTAAACAAGTTACTATGAGACAACCTATAACATGTTTCTAAAATTGAATTCATAGAGAAATAATGATAAGAATACTTACATTATATGCAGTGGAATAAATGAGTCATTCCTTCAGTTTCTCTAACCCTTCTTTCCTTTCTGTCGCAGAGTATTACCAAGAAACTGAACCGATCTTCAATTTTCTTCACAGCCTTCCAAAGTATGCTTAGAATCACCTAGACAAGAGTGGGCAATTCTAAATGCATGAGATAGATATAAAGAGAAGAAAAGAAAATAAAAATTAGGCTTAGAAAATGACTTATGTTTAGAGAGAATCTAAAACCTATCAGAAACTTGTGTTTCAACTTGTGTTTTGGCTTATCAAACTTGTGTTTTCAACTCTCTCTTAACATTCCTTTTATAGACTTAATTAGGTCATTTATTTAATTAAAAATCAATAAAATAATAGCCAATTACAGTCCTAGGTCGAAATTATCATGGGCTTTAGGCCCATGAAATTTCCCATTTGATTATAAGCCCATCGGACTTAAAATCAAGGCATGTATTATTTTTTATTTATTTAATTAATTAAATAATTATTCAAATCCTTTATCAAATTAATTATTTATAATTTCAACCTTGATTTAAACGTATTTATTAATTTAGATACCAATTCATCTTAATTAATAAATCTGACATAATTTCTCTTTTCTTCTCTAAATTATATAACTCTATGAAACTATCCAAAATTGACCTGGTCAACTTTGATAATTCTAATTGATAATTAAATCAATTAATTAAGACTATCTAGATAATTTTATCCAAGTTACAGTGGGGACCATGGGCCTATGAAATCAAGCACCAATAAGTTACCATAAATCTAACAAATAAATTTACTAACTTATTAATTTCTCGTGACTCCACTAAAGACTTGGAATTGCATTCTTGAATTCATAGAATGCTCTATAACAAATATAGATACACTATTAATTATCCATTGTTACAACCATAATTGTCACTCAATCATATATAGACGGTCTACAATGAGATGGGACTAAAATACCGTTTTACCCCTCATTGTATTTTATCCTTAAAACACATAGTTCATTGTAAATGATATTTCAGTAAACCAATATTAATTACTAAAATGAGATCTCTATAATTTAACACCTTGAACCAAACTAAAAGGAAACCATCGTTTCACTTCTTCATGAGAAGCTATAGATGTTCATATCTATGATTAACACTCCCACTCAATTATACTACCAAGTTCTCAAGATGTAAGTATCGGCTAGTCCGTAAGGTAAGCTGGTAACGAACAAGTCGAAGAACTCAAATAATACAATCAGTTAGAATACTAACCACTCAGAATTGAGATTGAATTGACCTATGGTCAACTATATGATATGACTAGAATAGACAATAATGGTATGTTTACTTATCCTATCAACTATCAATATCGGTCATGTCCGATGTAACAAGTACATCCAATCTTATCTACTTTGCTAATGTTCTGGAAAGAACATAACATTGCAATGTGTAAGTAGATCATATCGTAGATTGGGAAGTCAGTGTAAATCTTGTGCACTGACTAATCTTAGGACTAAATTATTTTGAACATATAATCATATTTATATTCCACAGTGATTACGTCACTATAAATACGATTATAGCTATATGCTCGCGATTTAATAGAAGTTTATATAAAACAAATAATCATGAAAATAAAACATGTTAGCAAAGTGATTGACCAAGTCAAAAAATTATTTCTATTCTTTTATTGATAATAAAATGAGATTACAAGGAATTAAGTTTTAATTAGGGCATAAAACCTCAACAAACTCCCACTTGCACTAATTGAAATTAATGCCTTAATTCTACTAATCCCATTTCCTTTATATGCATATCAAATGTAGCTTTTGGTAGTGTCTTTGTAAACAGATCTGCAAGATTGTCTTCAGATGCAATCTACATAACCTTCACATCTCCCCTGGCCACATATTCTCGAATAATGTGATACTTCCTTTCTCTATGCTTACTCCTCTTGTGACTATGAGGTTCTTTCGAGTTGGCTATCACTCTTGTATTGTCAAAAAACAACAAAAGTGATTTATCCATTTCAGGTCTGACACCAAGATCCGAATAGAACTTCTTTAGCCAGAATATTTCCTTAGTTGCTTCTAACTCAGCTATATACTCAGCCTCCATGGTGGAATCTGAGATTGGAGACTGCTTTGCACTTTTCCATATCATAGCTCCACCCCAAAGAGTAAACACCATTCCAGAAGTAGACTTCCTGTCATCGACATCAGTCTGAAAATCTGAATCAGTGTAGCCTACAGGGTTTAGAACACCACCCTTGTAGACTAACATATAATCCCTAGTCTGCCTTAAATACTTCAGGATATGCTTAACTGCTATCCAATGTTCCATTCTTGGGTTTGACTGATACCTGCTCACTACTCCCACTGCATAGTAGATATCTGGTCTAGTACACAATATAGCATACATCAGACTTCCAACTACAGATGTGTAAGGAACTTTTCTCATTGCATCTTCCTATTCAGGATTCTGGGGAGACTGCTTCTTTGAAAGATGAACTCCATGGCGGGACGGTAAACGTCCTTTCTTGGAATTTTTCATTGAGAATCGTTCAAGCACTTTATCTTTGTAAGTTGCTTGAGATAGAGCTAAGAGTCTGTTCTTTATATCCCTAATGATCTAGATACCTAGAACATAACCTGCTTCACCCAAATCCTTCATCTGGAATTGAGTGTTCGGCCAATTCTTCACATCTGACAATTTCTTAACATTGTTTCCAATGAGTAAGGTATCATCTACATAAAGAACCAGGAATACCACTATTTGATTTGCCTTCAGTTGGTAAACACACGGCGCATCAATATTTTGTTCAAAGCCATAGGTTTTGATTATTTCATCAAACCTAAGATTCCCGGAATGAGAAGCTTGCTTAAGTCCATAAATAGACTTATTCAACCTGCAAACTTTTCCTTCTTGTCCAGCTATTTTAAAACCTTCTAGCTGATCCATATAAATGACTTCGTCAAGCTTCCCATTAAGAAAAGTTGTCTCGAGGTCCATTTTCCAGATCTCATAGTCAAGAGCAGCTACTATGGATAGGAGGATGCGTATGGACTTGAGCATGGCTACCGGACTAAAAGTTTCCTCATAGTCCACGCCTTCTCTATGGGCATAACCCTTTGCCACTAATCGAGCTTTATAAGTCTCGATATTTCCATAAACACCTCGTTTCTTCTTGTAGATCCACTTGCACCCAATGGCCCTAAAGTCACTAGGTGCTTCCACAAGATCCCAGACAGAATTTGAGTACATGGACTCCATTTCTCGTTTCATGGCTTTGAGCCATAGTTCCTTCTCAGGGCTATCCATGGCCTGTTAGAAAGACAACGAATCATCATCACTAGTGTCACCAAAACCCATATTGGTTTCACTATCCATACCATAGCGAACTGGGTTCCTAGAAACCCTCCCACTACGATGAGGCTCTGTGACTGTTTGCTCAGGAATAGTGGTACTTTCTTCATTTAAATGGACTTGCGTCAGTTGGACATGAACAGTTGGAATTTCATCATCAACTCGCGTTGATGACGATGGAACATTGGTTGGAGTCAATTGTAATGCCCTAAACTCCATGGACTGTTACGGTGTGCATTTTAAACAGTGTTAAACTCGCAAATCGAGTCATTTGGCCTTAATCGTGTAACTAAGTATGATTAGCGGTTTAGGGTTAAAAATTTTGGTTAAGATATAAAGTTTCACTAAAACGTTTAATGTATACATTGGGATCCCAAAAGTATAATTTAAAGGTTTATTACAACAAAATATTTACAACTAGCCGACCTAAGCGGCAAAATAGGGTTTACACCTAGTTCCTCTTTAAACTCTCGGTCGTGGCAGTCGAGAAGCCGCATATGTACACATCGTCACCTAAGCTCTCCAACTCATAGATGGTCCAACTTTCTTTTGCCACTACCTGCACCACATAGCACCCGTGAGCCAAAGCCCAGCAAGAAAACTCAATATGCTCATGAATAGTAATAGCATGTCATCAAATCATAAAGTGCATGCCTAGCAATAATAGCCTTAATCACGCAAGCAAATAAGTTCAAATAATGATGGGGTATCCAGGATAAGGAATCCTGCCCTTCTGAGTGGATGACTATCAAGTTAATCCTAATCAGATGAGTGATTTAACACTGGTGGTTCCAATAACCATGCTAGGCTTATCGCCCTAATCAAAGTCACTAACATGGGATCTTCACCCTTAGATGAGTGACTAATAAACAAGTCACTAACATGGGATTTGCACCCTGAGATGAGTGACTGATGAGCAAGTCACTAACATGGGATTCGCACCCTTAGATGAGTGACTAATAAACAAGTCACTAACATGGGATCTGCACCTTGAGATGAGTGACTGATGAGCAAGTCACTAACATGGGATCCGCACCCTTAGATGAGTGACTAATAAACAAGTCACTAACATGGGATCTGCACCCTAAGATGAGTGACTGATGAGCAAGTCACTAACATGGGATCCGCACCCTTAGATGAGTGACTAATAAACAAGTCACTAACATGGGATCTACACCCTGAGATGAGTGACTAATAAATAAGTCACTAGTGTGGGTTTCGTACCCTTAGCCATGTGACGATACGGTCACCTGGGCCTTCTGGCCCTGGCTCTGAGTAACTAGTCATAGACTAGACAAGCGCTTATAGTTTTTCATCGAACTTGGGGTCGATCATGCATTAATGCTCATAATGATTCATTCAATGCAGATGTCGATTAGATCTAATCTTTCATCGACTCTGCGTTCATGACGCTTATGCCGCTCCTGACTCTTAGGTCAGTAACATACAACCAGTGCTCATAACTACTGCTGAACTTGACTAGTAAGTCACAGCTTCACAGCTAATTCTGACACCATTGCCGATTTTGACTAATAAGTCAGTGTCACGCACAAGTAAGAAATATTACCAGGCATATATCATATGTTAAATATCATAATGTAGGGCATTCAACATGCTTACTTAACAATTGCTAGCATAATTAAGATCATGCACAAACACAGAGACTCAAGCTCTGATCAATCTCATATTCAACATTCATGGCATGCCCTAACCACATGTTTCTCGTGCATCACATACATCACATACTAGGTGCAATTTTTCTTACCTTTGGTCCAAGCACAGATTACCAATAAATGTGCCACAAGCACGATCCTGATTCCAAGCCTCTAGTGATAACCTAGTCACAACCATAATATAAAACCTCATCAAAATCAGTAATAAAAGGTTTTTGGACCAAGACCTAGCCTCTGGGACATCGAATCCCACTAAACCGGGTAATAGGAACGATCCCGAGGCCTAAGGTTTGAGTTCCAATGATCAAAACATCACTTCAGCCTCAAATGCCCTCAAGTTGTGTGGCCCCACCTCTCTGAGCCGCGGCCCCCAGCCGTGACAGAGGCACCAGCCTCAGACACCTACACCAAGTGTGCGTCGCGGCCCTCCATCCCCAGCGCTGCAGCCGCCAGGCCCTTCAGCTCCACCGCCCACCTGCACCAAGCTCAAGCCACGGCCCCACCTCAAAACCCAGCCATAACCTCAATTTTCCTCTTTTAAAACCTATCAAAACATCTCCAAATTCCAAAATCAAAGTTCCCAAACATCTTAATCATCCAAAACCATTTAAACCCAAGTCTCAAATCTTCCAAATACTCATCAAAACATAAAATCTAATTCAAGCTTAAAAACTTTAAAAAACCTTAGAATTTAAAACTTGGATTACCTCCGATTATGTTATTTCTCGCTAAATCCTCCGGCTAATAAGTTTCCAATCCTTCCTAGAATCGCAATGCCTCAATCCTTGCTTGAATCCGAGTCCTAGAACTTAAGTTTCCTTCGAAAATGCGATCGGGAGACGAAAATGGAACTTAGAAGGAGAGAGAACATTATGAACGTTCTTTTTATTTCTTAACAGGTTACTTCAAGCTTAAGTAGCCTCAAACAAACCTAATGCTCGGAGTCCCGAAAACGTCCCCGGGGGCAAAATAGTCAAAACTTCCATAATTTCCCCCTGATCTTACTAACTCCCAATTTATCATCAAATATGTATTCCCATTACCCAATAACCTAGCAATGCTAAATACCCCTTAACTCACTCCGAGTCAAGTATAAACCCCGTTGTGACTTTTCCACTAGCTTACCTCCTAGGATCGTCTCGTGCTGAGTAACCCTAGCATAACCAAATAATAATGGAGCACCACACACATATCACATATATGTCAAATATGCCTGAAATGGCCAAAATATGAAAATCACCCAATTAATCAAAAATGGGTTCACATGCATATTTAATACACCTAAACATGCATATAATCATTTAATAGCATAATAAATCAATTATAGCCCTCCCCGCCTCCTAATCAAGGTCCTAAACCTTATTAGAAAATTTGGGGCATTACAACTATCCCCTCCTTACAAAAATTTCATCCTCGAAATTTATCTGAACTGCCCGGAATATAAATTCCGCACAACTGATTCTAGTTTCCCAAGTCGCTCCTTCGACCTCACTGTTTCTGCATCATACCTTAACCCAAGGTATAATTTTGTTCCTCCGAATCTTATTCTTTCTGTTAAAATCTGAACTCGCTACTCCTTACAGGATAACTTAGCCTTAATCCCCATATTCTCATAACTCAACACATGAGTTTCTTTTAACCCATGTCCTCAACATGGAAATATAAAATACATTGTATACAACTGACAGTGCCAAAGATAAGGCCAATCCAAAGGCAACCTGGCCGATCCTATCCAGGATTCAAACGGTCATATAAATCTAGGGCTCAATTTGCCCTTATCTCTTCACCCATTTCCATGGTGATACTTTAAGGAAGATACAATATTCTACTTGGAACTTCATGTTCCTGCATCTCAAATCAACATAACTTTTCCATTTACTCTGAGAAGCGAGCTTCCAAGCTCCAACCTTTTCGAAAACCTCAATGATCCTCTGAATTACCCTAGGATCCAGATAATATCTCATTCATCTTATAAGATGTTCTTCCAATAATAATGGGATAACTCTCTCTCTCTCTCTCTCTCTTTCTCTCTCTCTCTTTGATTTACCATCAGTCTGAGAGTAATAAAATGTGTATTCATCACCTTCTGCAATCCTTCCAAAACTTGGAAGTAAAAATAGAGTCCTCATCTGATAAGATAGACCTCAAATTCCATGAAGGCGCACTACCTCTTTCACAAAGAGGTCTGAAATTTGATCAGCTGCATTACTTGTCCTTACTAATAGAAATGAACTCACTTGGAATACTGGTCCATAATGACCCAATGCCAACTCATACTGGCCCCCTATCCTGGGCAGCCCCTCTACGAAACCCACCGCGATGTTTCCTTATTTCCACTATGGAATACTCAAAGGCTGCAATGGCTTTACTGGTTTCCGATATTCTGATTTGACCTACTTATCAGGTTAGGAACTTTGTCACGTATTCCATTATGTCCCTCTCCATCCCAGGCCACCACTATAAACCTTTCATATCCTGTTACATTTCCATGATGGCTGGATGAAGAGAATAAGAGGATAATATGAGATTCATCCAAAATCTTCTAATTAATCCCAGTGTCCATCGGATTCCAAATCTGATCTGTATACCATGATAAATTCATACCTGACACTGTATAGCCCTTAATTAATCCAGCTAAGACATTCTCCTCAACCTTCCTATTTGTGGTTTACTTAATTATCTTTCCTTTGATTCCTTCCGAAATAGTAATCTCAAATGTAAAGTTGGCCACCTGGCCCACCACAAACTTTACTCTAGTTCTGGTCAGACACTTTAACTAACATGATGCATAGGCAATCACTTTTTCCCTATCATTGAGATGTCATAACAACCTGGAAACTGATTCTGATTTGTAAGAAGACTCAAAACTCTTTCCCGAAGCACATATAATATTCTGCCCATCCAAGGAAAATCTTGCCTACCGAGGCGTTCCTTGACCTTGGCAAATCTTCGCAAGAAATACATCACAATACCATCATCCAAGACGATCACAAATCCCATTCAAATAATCCTTTGAATGCTCTGTCCATCTAATTCATCAAGACAACTCAACATTAATTACCCTCTCAAACATAACTCAGCACTCCTAGTTGTTTGTTTTTATAGATCAAATCAGAGATTATACGCAGCGGAACAACAATCAAAATTGTTAATTTAACCCCACAAGATTTCTAGATCTACTTATTCGCATACATATATATATTGAATCAAAGAAATGAATCGGAGTTCATGACATAACTTAGGACATGCCGCCATAGGGTCGGTCAAACCTAAAATACATCATTAGTTCCTATCTTTGAAAGAAATATAACCTTGCTATTGACATGTCTAGACATCTTCCTTAGGGGGGCGGAAACAAAGCCGTCGCGAGGCGCTATTCACATCTCACAGTGTTATATTAATAATGGAGACCATGGGTTATGTTCAGTTATCAACCCTATGTTAGGGTTTTATGCCCTAATTAAAACTCAAATTCTTTGTAATCTCATTTTATTATCAATAAAAGAATAAAAATCATTTTTTGACTTGGTCAATCACTTTGCTCACATGTTTTATTTTCATGATTATTTGTTTAATATAAACTTCTATTAAATCCCGAGCATATAGCTAATCTTATTTATAGTGACGTAATCACAGTGGAATATAAATAAGATTATATATTCAAAATAATTTAGTCCTAAGATTAGTCAGTTACCGGATTTACACTGACTTGCCAATCTACGATATGATCTACTTACACATTACAGTGTTATGTTCTTTCCAGAACATTAGCAAGTTGATAATATCGGATGTATTTGTTACATCGGACAGGACCGTTATTGACAGTTGATAAGATAAGTAAACATACCGTTATTATCTATTCTCGTCATATCATATAGTTGACCATAGGTCAATTCAATCTCAATTCTGAGTGGTTAGTATTCTAACTGATTGTATTATTTGAGTTCTTTGACTTGTTCTTTACCAGCTTACCCTACATACTAGCCCATACTTACATCTTGGGAACTCGGTAGTATAATTGAGTGGGAGTGTTAATCATAGATATGAGCATCTATAGCTTCTGATGAAGAAGTGAAATGATGGTTTCCTTTTAGTTTGGTTCATGGTATTAAATGATAGAGATCTCATTTCTGTAATTAAATTAGTTTACTGAAATATCATTTACAATGAACTATATGTTTTAAGAATAAAGTACAATGAAAGGTAAAATGGTATTTTAGTCCTATCTCATTGTAGATCATCTATAGAGGATTGAGTGACAATTATGGTTGTAACAATGGATAATTAATAGCGTATATATATTTTCTATAGAGCGTTCTATGAATTCAAGAGTACAATTCTGAGTCTATAATGGAGTCACGAGGAATTAATAAGTTAGTAAATATATTTGTTAGATTTATGATAACTTATTGGAGCTTGATTTCATAGGCACATGGTTTCCATTGTACCTTGGATAAAATCATTTAGATAGTCTCAATTAATTGATTTAATTATCAATTAGAATTATCAAAGTTGACCAGGCCAATTTTGGATAGTTTCAGAGAGTTGTGTAATTTTGAGAAGAAATGAGAAATTATGGCAGCTTTATTAATTAAGATAAATTAGTATCTAAATTAATAAATAAGTTTAAATCAAGGTTCAAATTATAAATAATTAATTTGATAAAGGATTTAAATAATTATTTAATTAATTAAATCAATAGAAAATAATACAGGCCTTGATTTTAAGTACAATGAGCTTATAATCAAGTGGGAAATTTCACGGGCCTAAAGCCCATGATAATTTCGACCTAGGACTTCAAATTGGCTATTATTTTATTGATTTTTTAATTAAATTAATTAACCTAATTGAGTCTATAAAAGGAGTGCTTAGAGAGAAGTCAAAACACAAGTTTAATCACTGGTTTTCTGATAGTTTTAGATTCTCTCTAAACACAAGTCATTTTCTAAGCCTCTTTGTTATTTTCTTTTCTTCTCTCTATATCTATCTCATGTGTTGAGAATTGCCCACACTAGTCTAGGTGATCATAAGAATACATTGGAAGACTGTGAAGAAAATAGAAGATCAGTTCAGTTTCTTGATAATACTCTGCGACAGAGAGGATACAAGAGTTAGGGAAACTGAAGGAAGGACTATTTAATTCCGCTGCATATAGTGTAAGTATTCTATTCATTGTTTCTCTTTGAATTCAATTTTAGAAACATGTTTTAGGCTATCTCGTGTTAATTTGTTTAATAATAGATATACCTGAAAATATATAAAGATCATGTATAAGTTTTCCTAACAACTGCCTCAGAGCCTTTGGTAATCTTTATTTTCAGCACGAACATATTTAAAATTGGATTATTTGATGTGTTTGAATAATTGGATGGTTTTCATGTGTTTTATGAAGCATATTGATTTTATGTGAATTTTAGCAATTTTTAGGTTATTTTGTTGTGTTTTCTATGCTATTAATTTTAATATATGCTTTATTTTGTGTAAAACATGTTAAAAATTAATTAGAAAATTGTTTTGGTTTGAAAAATTGCTCAAAAAAAAATTTTGGAAAAATTTGGCCTGGCTCCTCATGCATGCGTGCACGCCCGCACGCACGCCCGTGTGCACCCCTCGCGCCGCCTGCGTGCACAACCACGGTGAACAGTACCCACTGGTACTATTCATCCAAAAAAAATTTTTGAATTAAAGAAAATTAAAATTATGGATATTTATTATTTATAATCAAAGCAAAAAATATGAGATTTGTTTTTTAAAAATAAGATATTTTTGTTAATTGAGATTTAAATAATTAGATATTTTCTACAAAGATTCAAATTCAAATTTAAAATTAGACTAACAACTTAATTTTAAATATTTTAATATATTAAAATATTATAATTATGATATTAGATATTTAAGATATTTTCATTTAAATTATTGATTTTTTTTATTAAATCTTTTCTTGAAAATATAAATATCTTTTTATTCTATAGTTTTTAATATTTAAATTATTTGAAATTTGAATATTGTTAGTTAGATATTTTTATGGATATTTGAATTTGTTTAACTATTTTGAGATATTTTAGGGTTGTTATAACTATTTATATATATTTTTGGAAAATAGTTAAGATATTGATTTTAAAATTTAAAATTTGTTAAATTTTGAAAAATATCATTTTTTTCAACCAATTAATAAAATATTTTTTTAATAAATGAGATTTAAATTAATTTTGGTAAATTGTTGATAAATCCTATTTAAATTTTTTTTTTCAAATTAACCTAAAACCAAGTTGATTGTTGATAAATGAAATTTAAATTAACTATTGTTAATTATTGATCAATTTCATTTAAATTGACTTAGTTTTTGCAATTGGGCTTAGATGCATATAGTGGCCCATATGTTTCTTAAATATATGGTAGTTTGCCAAATAAAATATTCATAAAATGATAGGTTTTATTTGGGCCCATTAGAAAATGTAAAGTTTAAATTCCTCTCTTGTGGGTGATTCCACTTGTGAATGCTCATTTGCTTTGCATGACTATAGTGGGCCTAATCAATTAATAACAAATAATAAAACGAATGTTTAAATTCCTGTCTTTTGGACCTTGTATGGAAGATAGGGGGTCTTTGTAGTGGGAACGACAAACTGGACCCAGCCCTCCTCCATACAAGCCCAATTGTTAAGGCCTATTTACCTGAGTTAAACCTAAATATTGATTAGCAACAAATTAATTCTAAATTAATTTAATTTGTTTCAATGTGACACTTTAGAATTAATAGAAATTATAGGACTTTGGTTTTAAAAAATTTAATCTATTTTTTTTTTTGGGGAAAACCATAGTCATTAATTTTCTAAAAATAAATAATAAAAATACTATTTTTAATTTTATAATGAGCTTATTTTAAGAATTTTATTCGATCTCCACCGTTGGTTTAACATAGTCAATAGCTTAATGGGGCCTCGAGGCGCTTTGATTTGTCCCTCTACGGAAGGTGTTCATTAGTCATTTTGACAAGGTTAGATTTCGAAAGATAGATAATTATAGGTGAAATTCTACTAGACTCACCCCCTACGGTGACTACTAGGACTAAATCTATGATTATTGAAACTGTGGGTCTAGCTCATCAAATAAGAGATTTTGTTTTCTTATTTTGATCGAATAGTAGGTTGTTAATAGTGGTGTCCATTATTAAATGAGTTTACAACTCTATTTAACTAGTGGTATTTTTTACTCTCGCCAACCAGGACAAGGATGTCATAGATTAGTTAAAAACCTAAAGAAATAGAGATATGATTGTTTTTGGTATTTTTTCTCATATCTTACATATTTTTTGTATATGTTGTGCTATTTCTTGAAACATGTGTGAATAGAAGTTTTATTGAGCAAATGTGATTGATTTCTATTTTATTGGTAATTTGTAGTTTTAAGTTAAGTAGTGCCTACTCCCATCCTTTCTCAACTTTCGATGGAGAAACTCACTGGAGAAAAATTCCTTAATTGGAAGCAGAACATCAACATAGAGTTGATTGAAGACAACTCTAAATTCTTCATGATTGAGGAATCCCCAAAACGAGCATTGTGTCCGCGCGTTCGTGATGGCACCATCAATGCTCGTGATGGTACCGTAAATGCTTGGATAACACCGTCTCCACACGTACCCAAAGGGCCATTGGGTGCAAGTGGATCTATAAGAAGAAACAAGTGGTGAAGAGTTATACCCAAAGAGAAGGCGTTGACTATGAGGAAACTTTTAGTTCGGTAGCCTTGCTCAAATCCATTCGCATCCTCCTATCCATAGCAGCCGCTCTCGATTATGAGATCTGGAAAATGGACGTCAAGACATCTTTTCTTAATGGAAAGCTTGACGAAGTCATTTATATGGATAAGCCAGAAGGATTTAAAGTATCTGGACAAGAAGGAAAAATTTGCAAGTTGAATAGGTCCATCTATGGACTTAAGCAAGCTTCTTGTTCCTGGAATCTTAGGTTTGATGAAATAATCAAAACCTATGGCTTTGAACAAAATATTGATGAGCCCTGTGCTTACCAACTGAAGGCAAATCAAATAGTGGTATTCCTGGTTCTTTATGTAGATGATATCTTACTCATTGGAAACAATGTTAAGAAATTATCATATGTGAAGAATTGGCGGAGCACTCAATTCCAGATGAAGGATTTGGGTGAAGCAAGTTATGTTCTAGGTATCCAGATCATCATGGATAGAAAGAGCAGACTCTTAGCTCTATCTCAAGCAGCTTACATAGATAAAGTGCTTGAACGTTTCTCAATGAAAAATTCCAAGAAAGGACGTCTACCGTCCCGCCATGGAATTCATCTTTCAAAGAAGCATTCTCCCCAGACTCCTAATGAGGAAGATGCAATGAGAAAAGTTCCTTACGCATCTGCAGTTGAAAGTCTGATGTATGCCATGTTGTGTACTAGACCAGACATCTGCTATGCAGTGGGAGTAGTGAGCAGGTATCAGTCAAACCCAGGACCGAAACATTGGAAAGCAGTTAAGCATATCCTGAAGTATTAAAGATGGAGTAGGGATTAAATGTTAGTCTACAAGGGTGATGTTTTGAACCCTGTAGGCTACACCGATTCAGATTTTCAGACTGATGTTGATGATAGGAAGTCTACTTCTGGAATGGTGTTTACTCTTGGGGGTGGAGCTGTGATTTGAGAAGTGTAAAGCAATCTGCAATCTCAGATTCCACCATGGAGGCTGAGTACATAGCCGCATCAGAAGCAGCTAAGGAAATAGTCTGGCTAAAGAAGTTCTATTCGGATCTTGGTGTTATTCCATAAATGGATAAACCACTTGTGTTGTTTTGTGACAATACAGGAGCGATAGCCAACTCGAAAGAACCTCGAAGTCACAAGAGGAGTAAGCATATAGAAATGAAGTATCACATTATTCGAGAATATGTGGCCAGGGGAGATGTGAAGGTTATGACACTTGAAGAAAAAATGCTTTTAATAACACCAAAAATGTGTTATCAAAACATATACCATAACACTTTCTGATGTGTTAAGACCAACTATGTTATCGTAGGTCAGGGTACTTTACATAACACTTTATCATTGTTATACAATTGTGTTATTATCTTGTCAACGATAACACACTTTCTTTGTTATTTTAATAAATAGATAAGTGTTTAATTATATTATTTATAGTCGATTATATAACACATTTCAACACTTATAAATTTGTGTTATACAACACTTTAGTATAACACATTTTTTGTGTTATACTACACTTTAGTATAACACATTTTTTGTGTTATATAATGAAGTTTGCATAACATAATTCTTTACTTATAAAAGGTGTTATTGTAATAGATATTATAACACATTTTTCGTATTATTTTAATATTTAGATAAGTTTAAATTCTCATTATATATTCATTTATATAACACTAATTTATTCTATTATATTTTTATTTTTTATTTATATAATTGAAATTAGCTTTCTAATATATACTAGCATCATCAAATGAACTTGATTTTCAAATAACAAAAAGTAAAAAGCATTCAACATTGTATTAACAATCCACAAATTAGTTTAAAACATTCAACACTGTCATCAACAACAAAATGTTCTTTAAGTATTCAAGTAGTCTTAAATATTCAACATATTGAAAAGTTACTACTATCAGTACAAAATATTGAAGAGTTTAATTTTTTACATAATAACACGTCAAAATTTGAGTAGTTGCACACTCCTACAGTACTATTTGATAGGAAAAAAACATGCAATTGAAGTTGCTTCATTGTACCAGCCACAATGATCTGATCTTCACTTCCAATTCTAGCAAAACCAACACACTCCGTGTCTTCATTGCAGACTGCAACGCAACATAATACAATAACATTCAATGTTAAATTGATAAACTAAGTCTGATTTAGTTCTTTGAAATTCAAAGTTAAGACATGAGTGAGTTATAGAGTAATAGTAGTAGTTATCATTACCAGATTCTACTTTTGCTTGCACAACTTCCAGGAGCTGCTCAATAGCAGTCTTTATTGTCATGTACCTAGGTGGTTCATATTGCTTCTTCCCTCTAAAATTAAACAAGAAATACAGAGAAAAACTCAGAACCTGGATGCATTAATATAATTTCCACCTGAATGGACCCACTATAGTTTCTTATTGCTACTAAAATCACTCCCATAAAGAAATAATATAAATCAAGAAAAACAAAAAGAACATAGAGAGAAACTAAATTAAGAGGAAAAATAAAACAAATAAGGTCATTAAATACAAGAATTGAAACTTATCACATTTCAGAGTAAAGGAAACCAGGAAACCAGACCCATGCAACTCAGGAGAAAAAGAAAGGGAAAGGACAATTCATACTAACTAATTTATCACCCTATATTCCATAAGAAGAACCAATATGAAGAAACAATTCATACAGTTTGTACTAACTTCTATCCCCATTTATTTCTTCTCTAAAGACCTAGCAAGGTTAATTCCTTTCTGTAAAGTTCAATACAAACATAGCATTGATGTGCAAATAGCTTTGGCAAAATTCTCTCTGTGACAGGTAACCAACAGGGCATCAAGTATTGCATCCAAATTAATAAGTAGAATGTGAATATGGCTGTTAGAGGTCCTTTATGAAGCCCATGCTATTCCTCTTATTCTCCCAAAGTTTCTCTTTCTTTCTAAGCTGGAAGTGGGAAATGTGTTTAGAGTTAGGTTATGGGAAGTTTAATGGAGGGGCTTTTCTCTTTTTAAAATCTCTTTCCCTGGTATTTTCTTATCTTGGGGTGATAATATTTCTAAACTTTCTATGTAACACTACTGAGTTTTGCTTTTGCTGGTATTTTCTTATCTTGGGGTGATAATATTACTTTTGCTTTTGCTGTCAAATACCATGAGTATCACATAAACAACCAAGTAAAGTGAACAGCAAACTAAACTAAACCAAAGACAGCAATAAGAAAGTTATATATGCAACTAGCTACACAGAGAACAGAGGACAAAAGATACAATAAGAAAGTGAAGATAAAAAGGCTAATGGAAGCAAAAGACTGATTCAAGCCCAAAATTCAAGCCTTATCATATTAAACCATTCACAACCCCTTAATGAAAGTTTATAGTCCCTAAACACAGATTAAAACTAACTTGTGAAGATGAAAGAAATAACAAGAATGTATATTCTTCATCTTGATTATGTATTATACAGGTAGGGCAGGGCAGGGCATACACGTATATAATTTATATATCTTACACCTCTATTGCTACATAAATGGCTACTAACGGTAATGCATAGAGGCAGAGGTACATGATTAGAGTGGGCAGAAGGGATCATACATCATCTTGATCATCTATACACACCCCATAAAAAAAGCTGATTAAAAAAAAGCTATAATAATAACTCAATTTACTCATATGTCTCATTGAAGCATTCCATCAAACAGTTATTATGCATAGGTTAAGCAAAGCTTAGTTTTATATAATAAAACCAGTTTAAGCAGTCAAACAAAACAAAACTTACAGATAAATTGAATCAAACATCAATTAACACAAATACACTCTATTTCAAATAAATTATTAAGTTTCAAAAGGAAAACAACAGTAAGAATTTCAGACCTTCGGTTCGAGTTGTCAATAAGTAGAATGGACCACTCCAACACAGAATTCCTTGGGTCGAACCTGCAACCAATAAAAAAAGCAAATTGATACGGAACTCAAATAAAATATAGTGCAACTCATAAACAATGCAAATGGATACTGACCTTGAACAGCATAGAGCTAGTAAAGTTCAGCAAAAATGTCAGACATGATATGATAAATATCCTAAAATTTCATTGACAACGTATGATACCTCAACATGTGCTACTGACACGTCATTGAGAAAAAAGAGGACCCTAGAACATGGTTTTCTATTTTGTGTAAATAACAGTAATGCTAATGCAATGGTTTTTTTATGATGCTATATAAAATGCTGATAAAAACTCAAACTAAAAAAAAAAAAGAGCAAAACATATAATAGAACAAAAACAATAACCATAAAACAAAGACAATCAGATAAATAACCAAGAAACCAAACCCCAAAAAAGAACCCTTGGATCCAATATTGTGGTTTAGCTACCACAATTCCACACATAACAAATGTACAAATTACATTAGTAAAAAAAACAGAAAATTATGCAGAACATAAAAGGAGAAATCAAGGGTTAGCTACATAACATAAAGTTAAAGTACAATGCAATATAGTAGTTGTGGCAACCATGAGCAATTGTTATATGTTATTTAATATACGTCAAAGATAAATAGATAAACAAGAAAATATATATAAATATAACCCATTAATTTTTGGAGTTGATATAACATATATTTTCAAAGCTATTTTTGAAAGAAATGTGAATCTGGGCCACTAATGCAAAACAATAATACAACTAACAACCAAATAAAATGAACAAGAAAGAAACATGACTCAATCCAAACAAACCATGATATCATATATGACATGGGGAAGAATATACATAACCCTATAAAAGATACTACAACCAATTCAACAAACCCAAATTTGAGACTAAGTGGCATGGCAAAGAAGATGCAGAAAGGTCATGTAAAATCCTCCTATAGAACCAGTCTTTTCCATAAATGAGCACAAATCATTTTCTTCTTTAAGTTAGCAAATAAAACAGAAAACCAGTAAATAATTAGAAAAAAAAAAGTATGATCACTATAACTTACCAATTTGCTGAACTTCTCAATTGTCATGAGTGGTATGGTACCAAGAGAAATGATATTCCTAGTTCCTTCACTCTTGAAAAAAAAAATTACTCAACATAAATAAAGATAAAAGAAAATCATGCACCAAAAGGAATCACAATGTATTCAATAAAATTGACTTGATATAGCCAAAAGATTACTATTCCTCAAAACTAGAGGTCTGAGAATTCAGTCAAATGAAAGCAATCATACATGCAGGCCAAATACTAGCTTAAATTCAACAAAAGATACTAAGGTGGAAATACTACACGATTCACATACCAGAAAAATAAGTCGATAATTGGTTACTAACAGTGTCCCTGCCTCATCAGTGTTAACAAGAACAACACCATAACCCTGAAAGTAAATTCAACTGTTACTAATCTAGAAAGTGCATACCAGAAAAATGTGATAATATAACAGTTAATATATTCACAAAATCAATCACCGATAAAACATAATACTTTTACAGATAAAATCTATCGCCAGTAATTTATCACAATTACTTACTATGCAACCAATCCCCAAGTTATTTTGTAATTAGGTAACAAGAAATGTATCATCACAGCTTTTCTGCTTTAACGTAACTTTTGATTTGGCATAACTTACCTCTACAAACATGGCAGAGAATAGTTATTATTAATAGTGTCCTATTGAATATATTTCAGTTAACAGTTAAAAGAACAAAGAAAATGATGTCGTGGTGGATATGAAAACTGAGAATAATAAGAAGAAAAATATATTCTTCAATGCTTGAAGCTTTGAACTATGAACTTATAATGTCTCTTGCGTGGTGTTTCTTGAATCTGTGAGCTAAAATGAGAATTCATAACCAAACAAAATCTGAAATGCCTTATCAAAATGTTTGACAAACACAAATCTTTAGTTAAGAAGAGGAAGGAAATTAGTATGTAAAACAAATCTACATGTTTGATTTTTCATATCTGTTTTAGTAACCATATTTATTGTGTTCTGAGTTTTGTGCTTAATCAAAAAGTATGATCTTGAAGTGGTGTGTATGTATGCAACAAAACAAGAAAGAGAGGTTCTCTACTGTTTCAGGTCTGAAAACCCATGTAATCACAATAAGAAAACAGATATGAACAGATCTACCAAGCTAATTTTTTTGCTAACAGATCTACCAATAGACAAAATCTCATCCAAGCACTCCCAAAAGAGATTTTTGGTCTCTAGACAGTCTCATGCCAAATAGACCAGTAAAGACTAAAATTAAAAGACACAAATCAACTGTAATGTCCCAAATTTCCTAATAAGGTTTAGGACCTTTATTAGGAGGCCGGGAGGGCCATAATTGATTTTTTATAGTATTTAATGACTATATGCATGTTTACGTGAATTATATTATTATATGATGGTGGGTGCATGCATATGGGAGAATTTATTATTGTGAGGGTATTTTGGTAATTTGGCCACTGTGGACATAATTGTATATTTTGGGTGCATGATTGGGATTAATTAATATAGCCACATTATAAGGTGGATTGGTTCGAGCTATTCGACATGAGACGATCATGAGATGTAAATGTTCGGTCTAGTCATAACGGGTTTAAGTTCGGGGCTCGGGGTGAGTCTCGGGGTGAATTTAATGATTAGAGCATTACCGAGAATTAAAGGGTAATGGGGTATGATTTATTGGTATTTGGGAATATTGAGAATAGCGGGAATTGGGAAGCGTTAATTATGATTAACGGGATAAGTGAAAAGTTCCAATTCTACCCTTGAAATGGTTTTAGAGGTTGTAAGTGACTTAAGGGTTATTTGATCTTTTGGAGTTTGGATATATATGACATAGGAGGGCTGTAGAAAGAACAGGGCAAAACAGAGTTGTCTTCTCTTCTACCCGTACACCATCCCTCACCATCTCTTCTTTGGTGTTCTTGAGGCCATCTTGAGGTTTTGAGCTAGGAAATCAAAGGTGGCAGCTAGGGGACTTGTTTCAACCATTAAAGGGGACTCAAAGCTGTGTTAGAGGTGAGTTTTAGTCATTGAATTCAGGTGGTACTCTGTTTTCTTCTTTGGTTTTTCAGCTTTGATTTCTTGTTGGAAGTTTGGATTTAAAGGGGTTTTGATGGGTGATGAGATTGGGTTTTGATGAGGGGAGGTTATGGGTGATGTCTAGGGGTTTGAATGAGTGTTTGGAAAAGGTTTTGGGCTAATTTGAGGGGCTGGTTTGAGAGGAAAAACGCAGGGGAAGAACTGAGATCGCGTGCTGGTTTTTGCCTGGTCTGGGCTGAGCGCCGCGGCGCAGCTGTGGTGCGCCGCGGCCCTTGGCGTCTGGCAGGGGGGAGCCCTTTCTGTTTGAGGGCGCGCCACGGCGCATCAGGGGAGGGCCGCGGCCCTTAAGGCCATTTTTACCAAAAACATGTTTTTAGCTTGGGGATTCAAGCCATAGGCCTCAGGGTTGAACCTAGTACCCGGTTAAGTGGGGATTGATGTCCCGGAGGCTAGATATTGGTTTGGGAACTTATGTTGATCATTTTTATTGATGATACCTTATATTTGGTTATGACTAGGTGACCGCTAAAGGACTAAAAGTTGATCGTTCTCAAGGGTCGTTCTTTTAATCGTTCTAGCTCGACTTTGAGGTAAGAAAACTACACCCTATGTATATGTGACATGCATGGCTATTATGATGCATGTTGGTTGATTATTGAGTATGGCATGCATGGCTAATATTGATGCATGTTGGTTAATTATTGAGTGTGACATGCATGGTTATTATTGATGCATGTCGGTTGATTATTATGTGTGACATGCATGGCTATTCCTGATGCATGTTGGATGTTTAAATGTGAACATTGATAGCATAATGAATGCCTGGAAATCTTGCCCATTTGCATATGATTATTACTGAGGTGTGCTGGGTGATTAAGTGTGATGCATGTGATGCACGAGAAACATATGATTAGCGCATGCCATGAATGATGAATATGAGATTGGTCAGAGCTTGAGTCTCTGGGTTTGTGCATGATCATGATTATGCTAGCAACTGTTTAGTAAGCATGCTGAATGCCCTATTCTTGGATAACTGGCATATGATACATATTGATAGCATTGCTTACTTGTGCATGGTACTGACTAATTAGTCAGATTTGGCAAAGGGGCTAGTATCAACTGTGAAGCTGTGACTCATTAGTCAGGTTCGGCAGTGGTACTGGGCACTAGTCACGTTGCACTGACTCATCAGTCAGAATTGGCAAAGGTGTTAGTATCAGCTGTGAAGTCGTGACTTATTAGTCAGGTTCGGCGGTGATACTAGACACTGGTCACATAGCACTGACTCATAAGTCAGAACGGCCATAGCGTGGATCACGCTAGCCAACAGAGATTAGATCTAATCGACCATCAGCATTGAATGACTCAAAGAGCATTAATGCCAGACCGACCTCGAGGGTCGATGAATGGAATATGTGCTTGGAGGCTAGTGGCTTACCTAGCAGCCACTCTCCCTCTTGAATTGTGTGATGTTCACTCATTGGTTCGATAGTTTTATGCTCAGTGTGATTATAATGATGATCACTTGATAATGTTTATGTATAGTGTTATGTTTTCTTGCTGGGCTTCGTCTCACGGGTGCTACGTGGTGTAGGTAAAGGCAAGAGGAAGCTGGACCATCCTTGAGTTGGAGAGCTTAGGTGATGACGTGTACATATGCAGCTGCTCGTCCGCCACGGCCGAGGTTTAAAGTGGAACTAGGGTTGAACCCTGTTTTTCCGCTTAGAACGGCCTGTTGTAAATATTTTCTGTAATAAACTCTGAAACTATATTTTCGGGATCCCAAAGTATATATTAAACGTTCTAGTGAAACGTTACACCCTAACCAAAATGTTTAATCCCTAAACCGCTAATCATACTTAGTTCACGATTTTGGCCAAATGACTCGATTAACGAGTTTAGCACTGTTTACAAGGCACACCGTAACGGTCCCAGGAGTTGGGGCGTTACATCAACAAATCAAATTCGTTTCTTTTGTGAGGAAGAGAGTAGTGAAAGTATAAATATAAATAGAGAGAGAGAGAGAGAGAGAGATACCCATGCTTTACACCCTTGCTGAGAGATACATGTATTTTGGTGATTCAAACTTATAGACAAAATAATGATGGCCACATACTAGTAGTATATACAATACAAGAAGCCAATACTACATGCCAACTCATATATACATATATTGGAACAATACCTGAAAAAAAAAAAGTATTGGAGTATACTGTGGAATCAGTAATAGAAGAAATTGAAGAAACAACATGAAAGAAAAACTTCGAAAGATCATCAGAAAATCAACAAAAAATGCAATACTTTATGTATATGTCATCGACCAATCAATAGAAATTTAAAATAAAATCACAAAGATCAATCCCAGCTTACTTTTGAGAAAAATTGACCCACTTTGGATAATTCCAATCACCTTTCTTCATTTCAATATCACCTCCTCCTGACTTCTTTGGTCCCTCAGCTTTGCACTTCAGGCAGCGGATATTTCTAGCAAAATTGGCGAAATTGCATTTGCAGCACATCAAAAAGGAATCAACGATGAGTTTAGGCAAAAACAAAAGTGAAAAAGGGACCTTAAGAAATAGAAAAATTGAAGAAACTGTGACTGTGGCACATCAAAAGGGCATCCATTCCAAGATTGAATTAAATATATACAAAAACTATAAATAGGATCATACTGTGTGAATTGTAAAACAGGGGTAAAAAAAAGTTGAAAGAATGTATAAAAGGGGTAGTTTAACTCAGCTACAAATAGACTTAATCAAGGAAACGAAAAGAAATCATGAAACATAAAGCATGCACTATAGCCAATCTCAGTCTAATCATAACTATGATTTATCACTAGCTAGAACGTGTTTCAGGACATACAGTAAGAACTTGCACTCTTAACGGTGGACCAATTCAACATCAAATACTAACATACAGCACAAAAGTGAGCCCCAGTTGATTAAAAAAAAACAAATCTTTTGTCTAAATCATTATCTTGATTACTCAATCAACTCATTAGTCATGGAACCCAATAGTGATCTAAGACCTCTTTCTGTTTTTAAGGCCCTTGAGTGGGTACATTGGGAAAATATATGGCCACCAGACTATGCTAGCAAGTAAAACCTTGTTACTAATGTACAAACACTTCTGTTACCCCCAAAACACAGGTAAAAATCACATCTTTTTTAGGGAAAATCAAAGCAAAATGTAATAGCTTTAGCTTATAAAAAAACCTAAAGTAACAGAGTTTTCTGGACATTACAAGTGGGAATCCCCTTGCAAAGAGCCCAAGACCCACAATAGAAACCAGTGGCACGATTATAATAGGACTAAATAAGCCATTTATGAAGAAATTTTTGCTCTTTTGGCTAGACTATACGCAGATGTAGACTAGTAGCAATTTTGCTCTAGTTCGAACCAAGTAAATTATGGTGTGTTGTTTCCTATTATTTTGTTATTCTTTGTTTTACTGTTATTTTTTTGATCAATTTTTTTGGTCTTTAAATTTGTATCTTGATTAAAGCTTCTGTTTTGTGGTGTTCTTCTTGATATACTTGGCACAACAAAAACTATCTATTTTTCAAGTTCCTCTACTAGAATTAGATAATATATGACCAAACCAAAACAACACTCAATATTGATAACCTTATACTAACAAGTCTATGCTCCTTTATGCCTCAATTCAATATATGACATATCATATTTGACATACCACTGTCTTTTTACAGATTGAAGAAAAAATGAAAAAAATAAATAAATAAAAAAACCCACTTTCTGTATGTAGTATATGTTAAGTGTTGGTCAAATGCTCAAGGTCAACTTGGCTATTATTGGACATCATAACTGAATTTTGTAAATTTAGCTATGACAGTTGGTGCTCGGGCCTTGGAGGGGATTTCAGTCACTTACATCACATGTATATATATAAGGCTCCTATTCTATCATTTAATCCAATTCAGTTTTTACATACATTGTAATATTGAGAGTGAGTTTTAGAGAGCCTAGAGATATCTTGTACTACTGTTATGAGAGAAGCTTGGAGCTAGACTCCATTGTTCAACTAATTGAAACTTAGAATCAATAAAGAGATTGTCAAGCCCTTGAGGCTGGTTTTGGCCGTGGAGTAGAGTGGTGTCTAGCCAACATAATAAAAGAAATAGTATTAAGGAACAGAATGAAACATCTCTGAAAAATAAAAATAAAAAGATAAGTAAAAACTACAAGCAATATTCATTTAGTTACTATATTAGGATTAATATGTACTCTCGGAAAATTATGTTTGTCTATAAGATGGATGCATGTATTTATGTGTTTATTCAACTAAGCCTCAATCAACGAAACTAAAACGAGTACTCTACCTGGACAAACCCATATAGGCCAGGAATGGACATAGCATTTGCACCAAGTACTTTTGATCCAAAGTCAACATGTGGCTGCAAAAAACATTAGAGACAATAATGAAAGAAGGAAATACAGATTTTTTTTTAAGACAAGACCTAAAAGAGTGCCACAAATATAAATAAGTAAACAAATAAATAAGAGTGCCATCAAATTATAAAATCAAAACTGATTCTGTATATCCAACCTCTCCTCGAATCATTAGTTGCAGTGAGAAATAACTAGACTCGTAATAGAAAGAGGCCAAATGAATCACAGTACTGATATGAAAATTTACCAAGAAGATTTTTATACTTCAAGAATTCAACAACTGAGCCCCAAAATTTAGTCTAATGTATCATCAGAGACAGCTTAATAAAAATTTATATATTTATATATATATATTAAATCAAAACAGATATACATGCTTAATAACTTCAATTTAGCATTAAGATGACATGATTTTATGACAAATATAAATCAGAGACGTAAATATGACATGATTTTATAAATTCGATCAAGCACAGAACCATCTACACTGACAGTAACCATTTCCTGCCCAATGACAATTACATGAAGTTTTGAATAAGACGTACATTACCGAAAATAAGATTGCACAAGGGTTCAATAACTTTAAACCTCAGGCTATGGACAGTCATCTCTACTTCTGTGCACCGTAGTCAGGATGTCTCGAGAATACCCATTTTCCTGGTACAAATGGAAAAAGAAAAAGAGTCAGAGCACTAAAAATCTTACAGAAAGATTAAATTATCTGGGACAGGCCTATGGCTACTAAAACTGTCAGTTAGTTTTCACTTAATTTGATCGGGTAAAATGGCATCCTTGTTAAATCAAAAACAAAATTCAGAGCTTCAGTCCCTTTGATAGATTTGTAACAGGAATAGTCCATGCATTATAGACTAATTGTTCCCTTTTTAAAAGTTTACCAAATTGGAGTAGTATGCATTTTTTTTGTAATAAAACAGATGGAAAACTAACTGTGCAACTTTCAAAATTCTGGGCATACACGTATAGAATTTATAATGAAAATAACATATAACACATCTCTTGTAAGACTAGAATTAGAGTATGGATGTTCATCTCTTGTAATTTTCCAAAATAAAACGCATACTTTCTGTCTTAATTATAGAATGAATCATGGACAATAATCAGCAACTAGGCCAATCATCCTTGTAAAGTATCAGTACTAACAAACCAAACAACAAAAAGAGAGCTCATAATCAATAATTACACTATAAAATTGTTGTAAAATAAATAATTATACAGTAAAGGTAATGAAAAATCCAAAAACTCACACAAACACAAAAATGAACACAGCCCAAATCTAAAGGACTATTATTAATTAAAACTGCCATATTCAAATAATTTAAAATATGAACCTAAACTTGTATCAAAGTAAGAACAAAATAAGTTAGGAAAGAAAGGTGCGAATAGAGAACAGAGAGTATAGAATCACCTTGCTAATTTATTTATATATCAAGATCAAGTATCATAAATGTAGCTCAATTTTGGAAACAAAACTAACATAAACGCTAAAACCAACAACTTAGCTGAGCAAAAGTACCATGAACTCACCTCAATGCACGAAGCCTCATCCGAGCCTCCAATCGATGACGACCCTCCCAAGAATTCGACATCCGCTGCTCGAATCCTACGTGAATGGTCCGGAGTCCCGACTTGGCGAGGATCGAATCAGTCTCATTGCTAGCTCCACCAGCTTCCACCACGATCCAAACGACTTCGTACGGCACCAGCATCAGCGAGTGCATCAGACCGGTCATGTGAAGGGCCTGGAACGTCCTCACATAAGTGGGAGTCACCACAATGATGATTCTAGGGTTCTTGACTCCAAATTGACGCCTCTGCTCCCTCTGAACCGTGTCAATAATCTGGTGCGCCTTCATGACCACAATCGGATTCGGATGCAGCCAAGGTCTGATTCGGATCCCGTGGCGGCCAACCACCACACGGCTAGTAGAACTACCAGTGAGGACAGTCCTATTCATCGGGAATTCATCACCGAAAGGATTCGAACGATGGAGCAAGTCAAAGGGACCACCACCACCACCACCACCGAGCTCAGAAGCAGACCAAAACGGCACAGGATAAAGATTATTAGTAGAGGACTAGAATTTTGGGATTTCAGTGAGAGGTAGGGAGAGCTGGGAGTTTGAGGCTGTGGGGAAATTTCTGGGAAATTTGGAGAATTTCCTCTCAGAAAGTTTGGAAATTTTTTTAGACAGGAGGTTCGGGAAAATTTGGGGTTTGAGTAAGGAGATTTCTGCTAGGTTTAGATAGATGTGAGGGAGACAGAGAGTTAAGAGAGAGAATGAGATATGTAGATTTAGAAAATGAGAATAGAAAGTGAAATAATACAATATTTGGCACAATTATTTCATTTGCCACCAATATTTGGTCATGTGAGATATTTGCGCCATTTTTTTTATGTCCTGCCAAATTTTATGGGTTTAGGATAACACTTTTTTAAAAGTGTTATACTTAAATGTTGTGGAAAGGGTTATTTGGTGTAGTGTGAAGATTGCAACTAAAAACAATCTTGCAGATCCGTTTACAAAGACACTATCAGAAGCTACATTTGATAAGCAAATCAAGGAGATGGGATTAGTAGAATTAAGGCATTAGTTTCAATTAGTGCAAGTGGGAGTTTGTTGGGGTTTTATGCCCTAATTAAAACTTAAATTCTTTGTAATCTCCTTTTATTATCAATAAAAGAATAAAAGTCATTTTTTGACTTGGTCAATCACTTTGCTCACATGTTTTATTTTCATGATTATTTGTTTAATATAAACTTCTATTAAATCCCGAGCATATAAATAATCTTATTTATTGTAACATAATCACAGTGGAATATAAATATGATTGTATGTTCAAAATAATTTAGTCCTAAGATTAGTCAGTGCACCGGATTAACACTGACTTGCCAATCTACGATATGATCTACTTACACATTACAGTGTTATGTTCTTTCCAGAACATTAGCAAAGTAGATAAGATCGGATGTATTTGTTACATCGGACAGGACGGATATTGACAATTGATAAGATAAGTAAACATACTATTATTATCTATTCTAGTCATAGCATATAGTTGACCATAGGTCAATTCAATCTCAATTCTGAGTGGTTAGTATTCTAATTGATTGTATTATTTGAGTTCTTTGACTTGTTTGTTACCAGCTTACCCTACGGACTAGCCCATACTTACATCTTGGGAACTCGGTAGTATAATTGAGTGGGAGTGTTAATCATAGATATGAACATCTATAGCTTCTGATGAAGAAGTGAAACAATGGTTTCCTTTTAGTTTGGTTCAAGGTGTTAAATGATAGAGATCTCATTTCAGTAATTAAATTAGTTTACTGAAATATCATTTACAAGGAACTAAAGGGTAAAACGGTATTTTAGTCCTATCTCCTTGTAGATCAACTATAGAGGATTGAATGACAATCATGGTTGTAACAATGGATAATTAATAGTGTATATATATTTGTTATAGAGCATTCTATGAATTCGAGAGTACAATTCCGAGTCTATAGAGGAGTCACGAGGAATTAATAAGTTAGTAAATTTATTTGTTAGATTTATGATAACTTATTGGAGCTTGATTTCATAGGCCCATGGTCCCCATTGTACCTTAGATAAAATCATCTAGATAGTTTCAATTAATTGATTTAATTATCAATTAGAATTATCAAAGTTGACTAGGTCAATTTTGGATAGTTTCACAGAGTTGTGTAATTTTGAGAAGAAAATATAAATTATGGAAGATTTATTTATTAAGATAAATTGGTATCTAAATTAATAAATAAGTTTAAATCAAGGTTCAAATTATAAATAATTAATTTGATAAAAGATTTAAATAATTATTTAATTAATTAAATCAATAGAAAATAATACATGTATTGATTTTAAGTACAATGAGCTTATAATCAAATGGGAAATTTTACGGGCCTAAAACCCATGATAATTTCGACCTAGGACTTCAAATTGGCTATTATTTTATTGATTTTTTAATTAAATTAAATGACATAATTGAGTCTATAAAAGGAGTGCTTAGAGATAAGTCACAAGTCAGATTTTCTGATAGTTTTAGATTCTCTCTAAACACAAGTCCTTTTCTAAGCTTCTTTGTTATTTTCTCTTCTTCTCTCTATATCTATCTCATGTGTTGAGAATTGCCAACACTAATCTAGGTGATTCTAAGGATACATTGGAAGATTGTGAAGAAAATAGAAGATCGGTTCAGTTTCTTGATAATACTCTGCGACAGAGAGGATACAAGAGTTAGAGAAACTAAAGGAAGGACTCTTTAATTCCGCTGCATATACTGTAAGTATTCTATTCATTGTTTCTCTTTGAATTCAATTTTAGAAACATGTTTTAGGCTATCTCGTATTAATTTTTTTAATATTAGATATACATGAAAATAAATAAAGATCATGTATAAGTTTTCCTAACACCCTCTGTCACTCACTATTTTGAAATAAGTGTTTTTAACCTATTGAATTCCAAATTAATTATAGATTCTTTAAACCTTATGAACATAATTAAAATTGGTAAGAAAGCGAGTTTCTAGGTCCATATCCAATTTTATATTACCAATTATATTCATCTAAACTTTGCTAAAAAACAATTTTAAAATAAAGTTGGCTTAAAGAAATTAAGTCATTAAGACTTAAAAAAATTGTGTGATATTTTACCAAGTTTTCAAAGAATAAAACTAAGTAATTTATATGTCGCAAAACAAATCATTTAAACATATAGGACAATCCTAATAATCATGTTTCACCAATGAGATGCATGATAATAACTGTGTAGGTTTTTTAATGTATGGCACAAAATGCATGAACATATTATCAATCACATGAAAACAATTATTTAAATAAATAAATAAACAATAAATGTTGAACCGGGTGCTTTTGGGTATTTCTAATTTTAAAACCTCTTTATAAAATTAAAATAAAATAAAATTCGCCTTGATCTCCATCGAGTTTCTTCACTTTACTTTCGGTAGGATATGTGTCGTTGGTCCAGTATAATAATAAGAAAACAATTTTCTAATTATCTTGATTAATTAAAACAAACCTTTTAAATAATCATAATTTTATTTTCCTTCTAATTAAAACAACTTTTAATTAAAAAAAACATAAATAAATTTAATTAAAATCTGTTATTTTGAAAAATAAATTTTTAAATAAGATATCCAAAAAAGTTTGTTAGGATAACAAAAATATCTCATTATTTAAATATCAAATTTCTAACAAATAGGATATTTAACATTTTAAAAAATTAAAAAAAAAATAACAGATTAATTTCAAAAAAAAAATTCTGGACCAGTAAGACGGGGACACATGGCACTTGAAGGTGCTGTCGGGGCCCACTGTACGGAACCGTACGGACGTCTGTACGACGTCCCTAGCAGCGGCTCGGAGGATGGCCTCGGAGGAAAGGTGGCTGAATTCTTAATCCCGGGCTCCGTTTTGACTTTGTGTGATCGGAATTGCAATTTTATGATGTCAAAAACCAAATAAAATTACATAAATCATATGCCCCTTAATGGCTTACACAATGATCTAATCATCAACAAATCCTAACCCGAAAACACCATACAATTAACGACTCAACATTCCCATGCATTCAATCATATTAAGTCATCCATTCATTCATCATAAATAAATAAATGAATAAAACTAAACCCACACAGATTCAATATATATATATGTGTGTGTGTGTGTGTGTGTGAAGATGGCTTTGGTACCATTTGTTGGTTTTTATCTATCAAATCAGAGATTATACGCAGCGGAATAACAATCAAAATTGTTAATTTAATCCCACAAGATTTCTAGATACACTTCTTCACATACATATATATATATATATATTGATTCAAAGAAATGAATAGAAAATTACCTCAAGTCCTTCCTTGCTGCTATCTTTTTGTACGGCAAAAATCTTTGAGATCTCACACCAAGATCTTCCAAAATGTTCTCAACACACAAAGAACGAGTGTGGGCTCGTTATACAAAAAAATAGGCAAGATCTATTTATCAGATGTTCTCAACACATGAGATATGATAAAGTTTTGACCTAAATTTGTGAAGAACAGTGACCTAAGCTTGTAGCACTGTTCTCTTTCTCTCAGGGAGATTTCACGATATATTTTCTATCACTGAAAAGTATCGCTCTGAAAAACTGATCTCCTATATTTAATACATCCAATATATTAAAAATAAATAATATTAGTTATTTTTAAAATAACTAATCAGTTATCATATTTTTATTTAAATAATAATATTTTAATCATATTAAAATATCTCATTATTTATTTAATATTTAAATAACTAAAATTGTTGAAGCAAGATCTTTCTAGAACCTTCTTGTGCGTGTAGCATAGTGACTGTGCACTATGCTACACGCCCACCTCATGTCAGAGAGGGCATGTGATTTTTCTCAATTTTCATCCTTATTTAAATACCAAAAAATTCCCAAAAATAAATTAATTCAAAATTAATTATATTTTTAAATCAAATAATTAATTAATTACACATAATTATGTTTAGGGCATAGAAAATTATTTTACTTATCAAATAAGTCATTTTGCCCATTTTTGTATTTATCTTGTCAGTGTTTGTTTGAGCCATATCGGGGACCATGGACCTATAAAATTAAGCTCCAATAAATTAAAACTAAATAATTAAACTCTGTAATCATAATATTTAACTTATTAATTCTGATGTTTCTCCACTATAAATTCATAATTGAACTCTTTATGTTATAGATATACTTTTACAGAAATCTTATTTTAAGTTGTCCATTGATATAACCATCTTACAATAGTTCAATCCTCTAAAATCCGGAATAAAAAATACATCATTTAAGATTAAAAATTTATTTCTGAATTTCAGACGAGCTCTTCCCCTAGCTTGGACCCCAACGAACGCTTCATTCCCAACTCTATGCTTTAAGCCACCTTCGTCCACTTCCTCCCACGATTCAAGAAGTTGTAAAGCGTTGCAAACATGGTTAGCAGATCCAGAACAATAATCCAAATAGATTTATCATTCTCTAATACACATGTTTCTAAGATAAATGAACTATAATCATTACCTTTGTTTTTCGCTGCTAGAAACTTGGGGCAATCCTGTTTCCATTGCCCTTTCTCTTTGCAGTGAAAACACTTACATTTACCTTTATTGTTTTTCTTGTTCTTTCCCTTAGGCATCTGTGCATTGATTGTGCACTCGTCTTTGCAGCCTTTGTAGGCTTAGGGTTGTTGTTTTGTCTACCTTTCCTCTTGTTTCCAACTTTTGAAGACGAAGCTTGGTTAGCTTTAGCCTTAGCTGGATCAGCAACAGTAGTAGTAGTTGTCTTCTTTTCTCCTCCCTTACTTGGTCCACCCATGATAGACCAAAAGTTTGAAGCTCGTTCATGAGCTACGTCAGAACATAGTTGAGTTTATTCAACACATAGTTGGTGGTGAACGGCAGGAAAGCTGGAGAGAGACTGTTGAGGATTAAGCCAACTTGAGTTTCCTCATCTATTGTTGCTCCATGTAGTTCAGCTTCCTGAAAGTAGTTTTTCATCTTGATCAGGTGATCATGAACATGTTGAGAAGGTTCCATCCGAGCATTCACAGTGCCATCACGTATGTGTTGAGACGGTGCTATTTGAACATTTACGGTGCCATCACGAGCGTGCGGAGACGGTGCTCATTCTGGGGAAACCTCAGCCATGACGAACTCGGAGTTGTCACCAATCAACAGAATGTTGATGTTTTGGTTCTATTTAAGGAAGTGTTCTCCAGTGAGTTTCTCCATCAAAAGTTGAGAAAGGATGGGAGTAGACACAGCCATATTTAAAATCTACCAATTATCAATAAAATAGAAATCAATCACTTTTGCTCAATAAAACTTCTATTCACACAAAATTTCTAAAAATAGCACAACATATACCAAAAATATGTAAGATATGAGAAAAAATACCAAAATAATAATATCTCTATTTCTTTCGGTTTTTTACTAATCTATGATAGCATTGTCCCGGTTTGCGAGAGTCAAAAATACCACTAGTTAAATAAAGTTGTAAACTTATTTAATAATGGACATCATTATTAACAACCTACTATTCGATCAAAATAAGAAAACAAAATCTCTTATTTTATGAGATACACCCAAGGTTTCAATAATCAATAGATTTAGTCCTAATAGTCACCGTAGGAGTGAGTCTGGTAGAATTTGACCTATAATTATCTATCTTTCGAAATCCAACATTGTCAAAATAACTAATAAACACCTTTCATAGGGGGACGAATCAAAGCATCTCGAGACCCCATTAAGCTATTGACGTTGTTAAACCAACGATGGAGATCGAATATAATTCTTAAAATAAGCTCATTATAAAATTAAAAATAGTATTTTTATTATTTATTTTTAGAAAATTAATGACTATGGTTCTCCAAAACAAATTGAAAAGATTAAATTTTTAAAACCAAAGTCTTATAATTTCCTATTAATTCTAAAGTGTCACATTGAAACAAATCCAATTAATTTAGAATTAATTTGTTGCTAATCAATATTTAGGTTTAACTAATATAATGGACCTATACAATTAAGTCCAACTCAAGTTAATGGGCCTTAACAATTGGGCTTGTATGGAGGAGGGTTGGGTCCAGTATGTCGTTCTCACTGCAAAAGCCCTCATACTTTCCATATAATGTCCAAAAGATACAAATTTAAACCTTCATTTTATTAATTGTTATTAATTGATTAGATCCACTATAGTCATTCAAAGAAAATGAGCATTCACAAGAGGAATCACCTACAAGAGAGGAATTTAAACTTTATATTTTCTAATGGACCCAAATAAAACCTATCATTTTATGAATATTTTATTTGGCAAAAACCATATATCTAGCAAACATATGAGCCACTATATGCATCTAAGTCCAATTGCAAAAATACCACATATAGTGCAAACACACATGTTATAATTGGATTAGCCTAATCATGTTACTATATGAGCAAGTCTATGAATTTATGCAAAAATACCACAATTTATTTCATTTGCAAAAATATCACAATTAATTATCAAGAATTTATCAAAAAAATTCGAATTAATTAATTTTTTACAAAAATAAGTCAATTTAAATGAAATTTATCAACAATTAACAAAAGTTAATTTAAGTTAATTTAAATTTCATTTATCAACAATCAACTTGATTTAGGTTAATTTGAAAAAAAACATCAATTTAATTTAAATATGATTTATCAACAATTAACCAAAGTTAATTTAAATCCAATTTATTTAAAAAACATTTTATTAATAGGTTGAAAAAAATATCTTAACTGTTTTTCAAAAAATATCTTGTGTTGTTACAACAATAAGCTAAGGGTAACTCCATGAACTAACCCTATTCAGCCCTATATTTATAACTCTAACCCTTAGTTAAAGTTTTTCACATTTTTAACTCTTTAAGACAAAATTACCCCTTTTGTTAAACAAATAAAACTCTTTCAGTTTCTCTTCCCCCTTCCCGTCCATTGAAAACCCTCCTTCCCAAACCCAGATTTATTCCTGTCGAAGCTGCGGTGGTACTCCGGCCAGCACCCACCTCGTCCCTCCTCCCACTTGCGTCATCATCTCCACAGCCACCAGCCCCTTTTACACTCTTGGTCTCGAACCCACGAACCCATCCCCTCCGCTTGGTCCCGACGCCGAACCCACCCACATTTCAGCCATATCGTCGAGCCCACGTCGCCGGAGCCCAAGGTTTACAACACCTAAGACCCCACACTCCCCTTGCAATCCCGATACCCTAGCCCAAGGTATTGTTGTTGGGATCCCTTGTTGTTATTATGACTCCTTTGTTTATTTTGAATTTGTACTTTGGTTAAATTTCTAACTACTTGAGGAATGTTTTAATTGGGAAATAAGGAGTGAATTTAGTGTGAATTTGGTGTGAAGTGAAGTTATTGTGAACCATATGTAATTTCAATGTGAACAATGTGTGAAATTGGTGTGAACCATGTGTGTTTGTGGTGTGAATTTAGTGTGAACCATGTGTGAAGTGAAGTTGTTGTGAACCATATGTAATTTCAGTGTGAACAATGTGTGAAATTGGTGTGAACCATGTGTGATTGTGGTGTGAACCATGTGTGATTTTAGTGTGAATAGTGTGTGAATTTGGTGTGAATAGTGTGTGAACGATGTGCGAACCATGTTCCGAAATTATGGTGAACAATGTGAGAATGATGTGTGAACCATGTGTGAATTTGGTGTGAATGGTGTGTGAACCATGTTCTGAACTTATGGTGAATAATGTGTGAATTATAAAAGGAAACTACACTAACTAACCATATTAAAAGTGATTCTTGAACCTTTTCTTGATTATAATAAGCCATTATTAGACTTATTTCCTTGTAGTGAGGCAAGAGTATGATGAGAAACTTGTACATACTGTCAATATCAAATTGTACTGTCTTATTTTGAAGTGTTGAAATAATTTCTAAGTGATGTGTATTATGGTATGGCCTCGGCTGAAATCATGAATATAAATACATATATTTCTTTAATATAACCAAGAAAAGGTTGACTAGAATGAGGAATGAGACTGTATTTTGGGAACTTTTGAGGAAATAATATTCTGGTTGTTGTGGGGTATGCACTATGATTAGGCTTGTTTTAGTTATAATAACTGTTATTTAAGGATGTCTCTCACATTAGTTACCATATGCACTAAGTGGTCAAGAGTAAGACATAGCTTATGGAAATGCTGGCCAGAGTTGCATTTGGTTCTGCAATTGCAGCCAATGGGAAAGCAACAGTGAGTGAAAAATATTTAGAATATGTGTTAATATCTCACAGTGTCCAAACAATTGTCTTGAGCAATATTGTTGAGGATCATAATCATATTCAGACCACATGTTCTGATATATATTTATGGCAAAGCAAACAACTCAACAGTGGAGAAAAGGTGGTTTAAAATTAAGGTGACAACTAGAATTTGCAGTTGGTACACGTGGGGCTGCAAAATTGGTTTGGCAATCATTTTCTGATGTGTTTTAATCATTACACCTCTGATGCAAATGATTGGCTGAGTTATGGAAAACTTGTACGGTAGATGGCTGGTGAAAAAGGTAGAGAATAGAGAAAAAGAGAGAAGAGAAGCTTTGTAACTCTTTGAGAATAGCAAATTAAGATGGCAAGACTAGCAAAATGAACTTAGGAGACCTTTATGCTCTGAACTCCCCTGTGTTTTCTTTACTTGTCATTGCTGCAGTGTTTGGTATTTTGGTTTTGGTGTGATATGGTTGTTGTAGAGTTTCTAAACTAGTGTACATAAAATGTACCTCAATATTAAATTTTTATATGACCCCACAAATGTATTACCGAAAATATATAATTTTACTCTTGTTGTAAAAGTTGTTTAAATGTGGAATGGATAAACCTTTGTCACTTTTATCTTATTAAGTTATGTGTGAATTGGGTGTGAATTAAGTGTGAACCAGGATTGAAATATGTGTGAATCAGGATTGAACTATGTGTGAACTATGTGAATATATCTGAGTTATGTATTAAGCGCTTATTTAATTTACCTTTTCAGATGTCACTCCTCATGCTTCCTACTGAAAGGCATTATCCAGCAAAGGATGCGTATAGGGGAGGGAGCATTATGAGTACAATAATAGCGAAGTTCACGACATTTGACTTGTTGGAACGAGAGAAACAGTCACCATTCAAGCAATTCTTCTTAGCTCCGCCTCTACAATATTCTGGAGTTATTATTCACCAGTTACTGCTTAGGAGAGTTGTTGGTAGAGGAAAGAACGAATACTGCTTGAATTTTAATATTTGTGGTCAGAATACAAGGCTTGGAATTAGTGAATTTGGTTTGATCACTGGATTGAATTGTGGAATTTCTCCGGATCATGCAAAGTATAAAGAAATGACCAAGAGTAAAAGACTTCTCCAGACATACTTGAACAATAAAGAATGTTTGTCTTCTGAAGAGTTGGAAGATGGATTCAAAAGGTGCGATGTGAAAGAAGACGTATGGAAATTAGGTCTATGTTTTTTGGTAGACTCTCTTTTATTACCTAGTGAACCAAAGAATAAATGCTTTATTGATGTCCTTTCCATGGTGGAAAATGAAGATGACTTCTTCAACTATCCTTGGGGGAGATTATCGTACGAGAAGACATTATTCGGCTTGACAAAAGATATGGAAAGGCTAAGGAATAAATACTTGAAGAATGTTGAGCAAAAGAGAAAAAGACCAGCACCTCAGTACACAATTTATGGTTATGCCATTGCTCTGCAATATTGGGCCTATGAAATTTTCACAAAGTTCTATGCATTTGCTGATCAACAACCCCTTGCCTTTCCAAGAATGCTTAGCTGGTCAGCGCATAAAATGTTGAAAGAGAAAGATATTGAAGGTGTATTTAAGAAAAAAAGTGAAAGTCGTTAAGATTTTATTTGAGTTTGTGATTTATAAGTAATGTTTATACCTTATTAATTTATTATTTTGTTGCAGAATCTTGTGAAGGCCACGCTCAATCCAAGACCAGAAGAGAAAGAATTTCATGACTCTATTATTCAAGGACCAGATGAACTACTCATGGGACGTGTTATTAGCTTTGTAGACGATGATGTGGAATTGGAGTTTGAAGGTGAAGAACGTGAGGAATCTCCCACAAAGCCCGATGTAGCAGATGGGCATCATCACGAGCAAGACAAGAAAAAGATACCAACTCCAATTAACACCCACCATGAAAAGTTGTTAGCTAATATTGACACTTTGAAAAGTAACCAACAAAGAATGGAGGAGAAGTTGGATTATCTAATTGAATTAGTGCTCTTGCAACGTAAAGGTAGTGATTCTGAGGATTCATTATCAGATGAGCATCTTGCTTCACCACACCGTACATTTATTATGGAGCACGTTGTTGGAGAAGATAGCCCTAGCTATAAGGTAGTATCTCCTAGAGATATGGCTGGGGTGGAATTCAAGAGAAGGAGGGTTCCAACGAAAAGAATTTTTGGTTCCGAGTTTACTGATCCAACTAAGAAGAAAAAGAAAGCAAAGACAATTGTAACTGATCCTTGTGAAATTAATCCCCTACAGCCATATGACGAAAAGCAAATGAGACGTTTTAAGAAATGGGTAATTGGTTTAAAAAAGAATGATAAGCCTATTTCTCTCTTGGCTGGTTCGTGCACTGCGAAATGGTTTATTCAGCTACTTACACCACGTACATGGCTGGACGGACTGGTAAGACTACTGAAATAATTTTTTTAAAAAAATATATATAATTTGAATGTATTTATACTTATAATATTTGGCATGCAGCACATTGATGCAGCTTTAGGGTTGATGAAAGAACGAGTGTACACTTACAAGAAGACTTACTCCGAAAGATTCACCATCGTGGATTCTATGTTCCAACAGTTCTTCGAACCACATTGGGAACAATTCAACAAGAAGAAAATCAAATCAAGCTACATTTGGCCACAAGAAGTGCTTGATTACTTGGTAGGTGATGATAACAATTTCAAAAGGAGTTGGAAAGACATTGACGAAGTGTTTACCCCAATTAATTTTTCTGGGACACATTGGGTGTTGTTAGAGATATCATTGACAAGCTATCTTATAAAAGCTTATGACTCTGATATCACTGTGGTCTCCAACAAGGAGTTTGAGAATAAAATGAGTAGATGGGGAAAAATGCTACCATTTCTAATTCAATCCAGTGGGCTATTAAGCCATAGGAAAGATGTCCAACTACAAGTAGAGAAAGTGCGTTTTGAGTTCACAAGACTTGGCACAGAAAAAGTGCCACAGACCAAAACTAGGTATAACTCTGTTAACCATATTTATATTAAAAAACTTTGGTCTTCCAATAATCAATATGGTCTTCCAATAATTAAAAAACTTTATTTCCTTTGCAGTGGCGATTGTGGGGTATATGTCATCAAACATCTGGAGTACTTGCTAGCCAAAAAACCGCTATCCGAAGTAAATGAAGACAACATGGATTTCTTTAGAAAAAAGACTTGTGTAGATTTGTTTTACCATAACTTACAACCATAGTTGTCTTTTATTTAAATATATGTATCTTACTTTTGAATGTATGAAGAAACTATGTCAACTTCATCTCATTAAATGGTATTGAATGACTTCGTTTATTTCATCTTAATAGTGGAATGGATAAATCTTTGTCACTTTTATCTTATTAAGTTATGTGTGAATTGGGTGTGAATTAAGTGTGAATCAGGATTGAAATATGTGTGAATCAGGATTGAACTATGTGTGAACTATGTATGAACTATGTGTGAATTAGGTGTGAACCAGGTGTGAATTATGTGTGAACTGCGTGTGAAATATGTGTGAATAATGTGTGAACTATGTGTGAATTAGGTGTGAATTATGTGTGAATATGAATTAGGTGTGTCCGAAACAACAAACTTTAACACAAAAAGTCGTATTACTGAACCAATCTAAAAATTCAAATTCCGCAATTGAAGAGTACAAAGTAAAACAATAAAAGTACAAACTAAGCATGTCTAGACAGCGGGGGACAAACAGCGGTGCACGTCATTCGATTGTGGCCCAGGACACCACATCTACTACATCTATGTTGTTTGCTATTCTTCTCACCCTTTGATAAACGTTGTTTCTTCTTTGGACGACCAGCCTTCTGCTTAACTAAAGGAGGAGCTATCATCATACTTCCTATGTCATTTGGTATCACCCAAGATTCTTCATTACCCAGCGTATATACAGATCCACCATAGGATGACAACCACGCTTCAACTGTGTAGAATCTGGAGCATAAACTATATGGACTAATGCCACGATCTCGAGCACCAGCTAGAGTGTGTTCACAAGGAAGACCTGTCAAATCAAATCTTCTACAACAACATGTTTTCCTCCTCAGGTTGACATCTCCATCAAGATCACCATCCAATACTGTTATTTCATACTGACTAGACGGAAAAGAGAACGAGGTAGTGGACTTGTCTGCTAACTTTCGCAAATCAGCTTCCACTTCTGTGTCAAGAGGACTTGTAGCCGCTGATGCTGCAATTCGACGCTCGAAAAACCATTTTTGTAAAGTGTGCCTCATAAATTCCATGAGACAAGTAATTGGCCACCCACGTGCCTCAGCAATGACATTGTTCCAGCTTTCGGCAATACTTGTAGTCATTAAATTATATCGATGACCAGGAAAGAAAGAACGAGCCCACTTTTCAAAACCCACTTGATTCTCTAAGTATTGAGCAATTGCAAGATCTTTGAATTTAATCTTCTCAAAATGGCGTAAAAACTCTCGTTTTCTATAAGCTTTCGCTGTAAGGAAGAATTCTTCATGGCAATGGTCAGTTTTGAACTTTGCACGGATATTCGTGCTAACATGATGTATACAAGCACCGTGGTGTGCCTCAGGAAAAATTTTAGTCAAGGCACTTGCTATACTAGTATGTCTATCAAACACGAATACTAGATTCTCCACTTCACCAATCGCTTCCTTCAACCTCAGTAGAAAATACAACCATGAGTCATTATTCTCTGAGTCAACTACTGAAAATGCAATTGGATATATTTGCTTGTTAGCATCTTGTCCCATGGCACATAACAAAGTACCTCCACACCGAGTAATCAAGAAGGTTCCATCTACACATATAACTGGGCGAATATATGTTTTAAACCCCATTATAGAAACACCTAAGGCCATGAAGCAATATTTGAACCTACCTTCATTGTCCATCTGCAAATGAGTAACAGTTCCAGGATTTTTTTGCTCCATCATGTATAGAAATGAGGGAAGTTTCTGAAATGATGATTCTGGTGTACCTCTTATGTAAGCCAATGCATGCTCTCGACACCTCCAAGCTTTAGCAAAGCTCATATGAACTCCATATGATAAACTCACATCTTTTACAATTGACCTTGGCTTGTAATTAACATCATCACCCTCAAATTTTCTCCTTATGACATGTCCAATAAGCCATGGGGATGCCTGACGGTGATCTTTATGTCGAACATCCAATGAGCATGTGTGTTCACCGAAAAATTTACGTACCTCGAACATATTGGAATTAACCAATTTTGTAGCCCTCAACCTCCATTTGCATTTATCATCAACCCATACTGTACACCATATATTTTTTGCAGACTTCTTTACTTTAAACTCAAAGTTTTTCTTTAATGCATAAAGATGGAGTTTCATCTTAAACTCTTGCTTGTTCTCAAATATTTGACCCTCTTTTATTTCCCACGAATTGATACTCGAAGAAGATGTCAGTAATTGAGCTGTTAAGGCTGAAGTAGAGCATTTTTCCCCTTGATTCAACAAAAGTGGAGTACTCCATAGATTATCTTCACCAACCTGTCTTATTTTACGACCTCTATTATTTGAGGAATCATGGCTCTTCAATACTTCATTGGAGGTTGACTGTTGTAAATTATGCTTCACAAGTACATCATTGCAGGTAGACCTATCAATATTTTCATTATCATCTGAGCTTAATGCATCATTATTATCATCATCACAACTGTCTTCATTGCCATCTGCATCATTATTATCACCATCACAACTGTCTTCATTGCCATCTGCATCATTATTATCATCATCACAACTGTCTTCATTGCCATCAATGCAAAAATCATCATTCACTTTGGTTTCAACTAGAGGAATAGTATACAACTCACGTGTTTTAGTAACCAAAGGATCATTACTTCTCTTCTCTATAGTAGACACACATAGGGGTGTCCGATGATTGATAGATGTTCCTATCTCATCAAGAAAAAAAGCATCATCATCATCCTTACTAATCAAAGATGGAGGGATACCTTTACTTCCAAAATGATAGATTACATTTAAGTCAAGATCAATACGAGACTTGTCAGCTCCGATTAAAGTATACAATTGATCAACAAGACTATTGTAAGTGATAGTCTTTGGCACCTTCATACCCTTGCTTTGTTTAGCACTAAATGACCAACCTTCGTTCAAAACTTGTTCCCATGATCCATTATATAACACCACAATATTTATATGTGTTTGACCTGTATAACATATGACAAAAGGTTCGAAATCCAAAGGTTATTAAGTAAAACTAGCCAAAAGAAACAAGAAATAAATCTGTGAAGCAAGCATGTGTGAAGCATGTGTGAACCAAGTGTGAAACGTGTGTGAACAGTGTGTGAACTGTGTGTGAATTATGTGTGAAACCAAGTGTGAATCATATGTGAACCAAATGTGAATCATGTGTTAAGTACTCGTGAACCAAGTCTGAACCAAGTATGAATCATGTGTGAACAAAGTGTGAATAATGTGTGAACAAAGTGTGAACGCAGTGACCTAAATTGCGAAAATGTGAACCAAGTGTGAACAAAGTGTGAATAATGTGTGAACAAAGTGTGAACACAGTGACTTAAATCGCGAAAATCATTCAAAAATTCGTCATCTCAAGATAAAATTATTTCTTTTCACAGATTTTTTAGTGTATAGTAGTTCCGAAATTCTATTTAAACTATTACACAAGACACCCATAACCTATAAATAAAAAAATACTTACTCATTATCAAATCAAATGTTCAATCTTCTTCAAGTTTGGGAGATGATTTTTATTTAATCTTCTTCAACTTGGGTGAGAAGAAAAGAGATGTGGGAGATAACGTCACTTTCTAAACTTGGTGCGAAAAAATGGTGATGACCTTTGAGATTTGATGATTTGAGAGAGAATATGTGTTTGCTATATTTTGTGAGAGTAGATCATTTCCATGGCTGCTAGGTACATGCAAGACAAACAAAAGAGAGAACAACTTAATATCTATTGAAGGGTATTGATGTCTTTTTACGTGCCTATAAGGTCATTAATGTGAGAAACATTAATGAGGGGTTATGGTTATAAATATATGGTGAAAAATGGTTAATTCATGGAGTTACTCTAAGCTAATATTTTAACCATTTTAAACAAATAAAATATTAATAGTTATAGCAATCTTAAAATATCTCAAAACAGTTAATCAAATTCAAATATCCATAAACATATCTAACTAACAAATTTCAAATAATTTAAATATTAAAAACTATAGAATAAACTGATATTTATATTTTCAAATAAAGATTTAATAAAAATAACAAGTATTTAAAAGAAAATATCTTAAATATATGATATCTTAATTCTAATATTTTAATATATTAAAATATTTTAAATTAAGTTGTTAGTCTATTTTTAAATTTGAATTTGAATCTTTGTAGAAAATATCTAATTATTTAACTCTCAACCAACAAAAATATCTTATTTGATAAAACATTTTTAAAATGATAAAACAAATCTGATATTTTTTGTTTTGACTATAAATAATCAATTTTTCACAATTTTATTTTCTTTAATTTAAAAAAAAAAATTACTCTGGGTGGGTACTGTTCACCGTGGCCGAGGTGTGCGCACAGACAGGGGTGGCTGCCAAGGGGAGCGCAGGTGCACGCACACAATGGCAGCCAGACCAAAAAAGTTTCCGGAAAATTTTTTGTGGAATTTTGCAAACCAAAACTATTTTCTAATTAATTTTTAACATGTTTTACACAAAATAAAGCATGTATAAAATTAATGGCATAGAAAACACAACAAAATAACCTACAATTGCTAATAATCATATCAAATCAATATGCTTCACAAAAAACATGAAAATGCATCTAATTATTCAAACACATCAAATAATTCAATTTTTAACATGTTCATGCATGAAAATAAAGATTAACAAAGGCTCTGAGGCCAGTTGTTAGGAAAACTTATACAAGATCTTTGTTTATTTTCATGTAGATCTAATATTAAACAAGTTAATATAAGACAACCTAGAACATGTTTCTAAAATTGAATTCAAAGAAAAATAATAATAAGAATACTTACATTATACGCAACGGAATGAATGAGTCATTCCTTCAGTTTCTCTAACCCTTGTTTCCTTTTTGTCGCGGAGTATTACCAAGAAACTGAACCGATCTTCAATTTTCTTCAACCCCTTCCAAAGTATCCTTAGAATCACCTAGACTATAGTGGGCAATTCTCAACACATGAGATAGATACAAAGAGAAAAAAATAAAAGAAAAATAAGGCTTAGAAAAGGACTTATGTTTAGAGAGAATCTAAAACCTGTTAGAAACTTGTGTTTCAACTTGTGTTTTGACTTATCAAACTTGTATTTTCAACTCTCTCTCAACAGTCTTTTTATAGACTCAATTAGGTCATTTATTTAATTAAAAATCAATAAAATAATAGTCAATTATCAACCCTAGGTCGAAATTATCATGGGCTTTAGGCCTGTGAAATTTCTCATTTGATTATAAGCCCATCGAACTTAAAATCGTATTATTTTTCTATTGGTTTAATTAATTAATTAATTAATTATTCAAATCCTTTATCGAATTAATTATTTATAATTTGAACCTTGATTTAAACTTATTTATTAATTTAGATACTAATTTATCTTAATTAATAAATATGTCGTAATTTCTCTTTTCTTCTCTGAATTATATAACTCTATGAAACTATCCAAAATTGACCTAGTCAACTTTGATAATTCTAATTGATAATTAAATTAATTAATTGAGACTATCTAGATGATTTTATCCAAGATACAGTGGGGGCCATGGGCCTATGAAATCAAGCTCCAATAAGTTATCATAAATCTAACAAATAAATTTACTAACTTATTAATTCCTCGTGACTCCACTAAAGACTCGGAATTGCACTCTTGAATTCATAGAATGCTCTATAACAAATATATATATACGCTATTAATTATCCATTGTTACAACCATAATTGTCACTCAATCCTCTATAGACGGTCTACAATGAGATGGGACTAAAACACTGTTTTACCCCTCATTATTTTATCCTTAAAATACTTAGTTCCTTGTAAATGATATTTCAGTGAATTAATATTAATTACTAAAATGAGATATCTATCATTTAACACATTGAACCAAACTAAAAGGAAATCATCATTTCACTTCTTCATCAGAAGCTATAGATGTTCATATCTATGATTAACACTCTCACTCAATTATACTACTGAGTTCCCAAGATGTAAGTATGGGCTAGTCCGTAGGGTAAGCTGGTAACAAACAAGTCAAAGAACTCAAATAATACAATCAGTTAGAATACTAACCACTCACAATTGAGATTGAATTGACCTATGGTCAACTATATGATATGACTAGAATAGATAATAATGGTATGTTTACTTATCCTATCAACTATCAATAGCGTTCATGTCCGATGTAACAAATACATCCAATCTTATCTAACTAATTGTATCAAGAACATAACACTGCAACGTGTAAGTATATCATATCATAGATTGGCAAGTTAGTGTAAATCATGTGCACTGACTAATCTTAGGAATAACTAATTTTGAACATATAATCATATTATATTCCACTATGATTACGTCACTATAAATATGATTAGCTATATGCTCAGGATTTAATAAAGTTTATATTAAACAAATAATCATGAATATAAAATATGTGAGCAAAGTGATTGACCAAGTCAAAAAATGATTTATATTCTTTTATTGATAATAAAATGAGATTACAAAGAAATTTGGTTTTAATTAGGTCATAAAATCCCAAACTAGCATACCCAAGCCTACTGGCCACACACGCCGTAGCGCCCCGGGGCTGGGTCGCAGTGTGTGGCGTGCTGCCCCTTTGGCACACCCACATGGGGCCATTTTGTTAATGAGCATGCCTTGGTGCTTGATCATTAGTCAAGTCTTGCACCAAGCAACCTCATGGGATAGGGTAGTGGCAGTTTTGTAATATTGCATATGTCTCCCAGACAAAAATCATATATGTTCCTGGGAAGACTTTATTTCCCTAGAAGGCTCCTTAGGGGGAGGTGACCTGGTGCCTTAGGGAAGCACCATGGCCATCAGCAGATAGGGGCCAAAGTTGTGTACTCCCTTGCCCTATCAAGGCTATATATTAATGAAATAACATTTATCCATACTTGCCCCTGTGTGCTTCCTTGTTGCTTATGTGTTGCTTGTTTGTTAGCTTCGTTGGGCCACTGCGTGCCATTTGCCTTGTTGTGTCCTTTGTGTTGTGTGGACGTTCCTAGGAATGACTTGCTTTGTGCTTGCTCATACTTCGTTATTGCCTGTTGCATGTCCGAGATGTGTATGTGGCTAACTGCTGAGTTTGTTTGCCTGTAGGTGTGTGTTGTAGGCTGACTTGCTAGCTTGAAGAGTCTGCAAGTGCCGCACGTTCCGTCTAGTTGGAGCACCCAAATAGCCGGCCCGTGACACGGTGCGCCCCCTTCGAACCCAGAAATTCTTGGTTTTCTTCACCTTTTTCTAGCCATAAACCACATAACTTCAAACTAACTTTCAACCAAAATTCAAAAGCAAGCTCAGAGTTATTATTCCCACAATTTAAACCCCATAACCAACCTTATCAACAATTTATATACTTCCTAATACCCAAAACCAACCAACCAAAACTAAGCCCCATGCAAACTTAAACCTTGACATGGTTTCCAGCAAATTTCTAAAGAAAGCTATCACAAATCCTTACCTTTGATTGCAGCCCAACTCCTCAGCTTCAATTTAGTTCCAGAGCTTAGATTCCCTAGCTTTTCCCAGCTGAATTCCTTCCAAAACTCCAGCCTCAAGCCTAAGTTCCTTCTGCCCTTTTCCCTAGCTTCAAAGTGTAAAAAAGAGTGAGAGTGAGGGCACGTAAGAGAGAGAGATATGAGAGTTCTTGATAATTTCTAGCTAAGTCTGGATTCCTATAGAATATAACTCTTAATTCCTAAGAAGACTGTTTTGCCCCACATAGCTTATTAGTCCTCAAATTAATCTTAGGGGTAAAATGGTCATTTCGCTCTTGATTCCCGCTAATTCCTCAAGTGTTCCTACTATTAAATTTTTAACCCCGTCGTGCCCCATTAATTACGAAATAATTATTCAATATCTAATAAATCTCAAAATATTCTCCAATTTCCCAAAAATACCCCTAGGGTCCCATCGAGCCAGGTATTAAACCCCGCTGTGACTATTTCTCTAATCTGCTCACTAGGACCATCTTGAGCCATATATTGCAAATATATCTACATAATAATGTGGTCTCAACAATTTATCACATACAATCACATTTATGCCCTTAACGGGCCAAAATTACATATATGCCCTTATAAGCTATAAAGGGCCCACATGCATATCTAATACTCATAAACATGCATATCACATAATCATATAATCATATTAATCATGCACACCACATAATCATGCATTTTAACCATTTAATCACACATATACCAATTATGCCCTCCCGGCATGCTAATCAAGGTCATTAAGCCTTATTAGTGATTTTGGGTCCTTACATGTCTAGTATGGCCCTTTTTAATGAAATGAGACCACCTGTCGTACTAACCTCCTTTCTCCAAGTAAACGGGCTTCCACTAGCTCCAAGATCAACCAGACCACTACTCGCCACCATTCTCTGCAGGTCAAGCAAGTAACAAGATATGCTACCTGCTTTTGAATAATTGATGCATTCTGAGTCTCGTAAAGTTCCATTAAGATCACTCATCAAAAGCATAGGGCACCTTTCCTTGGATCTTTCCAATCCAATTCGCTTCCAGTACTCCTCCCTACCTTGCAATGCCAAAGGCCCATAAATTGCATACAATTTCCATGGAATTTCTATTGGGTCCAACGCAATGGAAGCAATGATCAAGTTTTTATCCGAATACGATATTGAGCAATCAAATAGCGAAAATTTTCTCATAAGACACGTAAACCAACTTACATCAATCCTTGTTTCCGACAGAATGAGAATTTCAGGTTCGTGTTGTCTGAGTAACTCCGCCAATTCTCGAACTGTCGGGCTGCGGCAAAGCCCTCAGCAATTCCAAGCTATGGTTTTCATGGTTCCCTTAGAGACTTTTCTAGGCCAGTCTCTGAAGCCCCAAACTGAAAAATCAATTGGTGTACATCCTGCTGAGCAACATTGTTATTTGCTGACTGTATGGTTATAGAGTCATCCACCATAGTCAGGTCCTCATCACTGCCCACTCCCATCACCTCAAGGAAATCTCTTTGCCGAATGTAATCAATAGTATCAAGACTTATCTTAATCGGTGTGGAAGTAGAATCTTTGGGTATTTTACGGGGTCTACCTCTTGGCCTACTGGTTGGAGAAGAAAATTGTTTCCCCTTGAGTGTGTTTGATGCTCTTGCTCGTTTCCTCTTTCTTCCGAGAGGCTTGGTACTTGCTGAGTGCGGTGTCGACTCCACTGCCCCAACAAAAAACTTAATACGGTTGTCTCGAAGCTCCAGTGTCGTTGAGGAAGGCTTTGGATTGCTGAAGGCAGCATCGATCTCTTGACCTCCATTGCAGGGTAACATTTGATGATAGAAGACACTGGGAAGGGGTAATGGGATAATCGTTCCAGTAGCTTTCCTTTTCAAATTGATTCCATCTGATTTATCTTGAAGGTCCTCAAACGACAGAGGAGGGTTAAACAAGGAAGGAGTGGGCCTGAATTTATCAATTGTTTCATGCCCTAAGTAAAGCTTAAAGGCTTGGGCCCAACATTCTTTGGAGGGCCATGGAATAGTAATTGTATCTAGCCCAAAGTAATTGATAACCTCGAAGGCCCCTCTCTCAATTATTTCGTTGGCTTTGCTAGAGCTAGTCGTAGACCCAACAATGACTTCAGAGGAACCCACATCTTGGACCAAATTGGGTTGATCCTGGCCCACTAAGTCACATTCACCCTGACTTTGAAAATCAGTCTTCATTTTTGTTCCCATGCTACGTTGGTCCAAGCTAAGTTTAGTTTGCATGTTATTTTCTTTCCCCCGATCAAACCCTAGAGTTACCGAATTGATGCAAGTATTACTCTCTGAACATGTCTCCACATCCCCAGTGGTCCTGGGGACCTTGGATACCGAGCCTTCAAACACGTGACCCCCCTACAGATTGGTACGTACCCTGCCATCAGTACTTGACATGTGGTACTCGCTAGCTGGAGACGTTTGAATACCATGAGATGCGACCGTCCCGTTTGAGTTACGTTTCTTCGTCGGCTGCGAACCCGTTGAAGTAGAGTTCCGCTACCTAGAGTCACCTTTGCTGGTGGATAACGGTCTTTGTTTAGCAGGGGAGTTCACGCCTTGGGCCGCCCCTATTGCCTTATTCTACATCTCCACCCAATTCAAAAACCATTTCGGACGTCTAACATGAAACAGGGATTGCTCCCAATGTTCCGCAAGGGTTGGAGGCCTAAACCAATGCCTTTGATCATGACCGAGTATCTCGCACTTGTAGCAGATCCTTGGCAACCTCATTTATTTGTACTGCAGCCACGCTGGTTGGAGTCCTTCATGACGAAGTGCCAGTCCAGATAACAGAGGTTTGTTGATGTGGATATCAGCCCAGAATTGTAGTGTTCTATTTCCATAGTTGAGGGCATGCTCGGGAATGTAATAAGAATATGCTACCTTTGCAGCCAATTTATAATGATTGTCCTCCGTCCAATAGCCAATGGGTATGTGAGAAATCATCAACCGTATCGGAGTCAGCTCGAACTCAACTTCCGAGTACCTCAAGTTTACAGCCATGGTACGATTGTAAGTAGCGCTCCACTCACCGCTCAAGGTCTTCTATTTAACACCTTCGTAGCATCCTCCTCGTTCTTGAATCTGAACTCATAAAGACCTTCCTGAAGTTCACTCCATCTCCACCCTTTAAATCTTGCCCAAGTTTGGTTTAAGGATGCCTTCATGATCATTTTGGATATCCTTGTTCTAGCAAAAAACTTCCCAAGCAACATAAATTTATAGACGTGTACATCCTCCCTTGGTGCTAGTTCCAATTCTAGCTGATCCATATCGATATGGAGGGCATCTTGTAGCCATTCGGATAGCTCAGGGGCCTCCATAGATTCACCACGCCTCTTTGTTCACAAAATGATACAACTAACAGCAGCTCCTACAGAGCACCAAAACTAGCTCCTGCCAGCTCCTACTGAGGGCTTATCAACATATTCTTTGGTTAGACAACCAACATTTTTCTTCAACTAAATCTATTTTGTTGTCTTAAAGCATCACCATTTTAGTGAAGACATTTCTTGGTTTGCCAGATAACACTTGGTAGGACCCAATGTACATTTTTTTTTTCTTTATGATGTTTTTTGTTTACAACAATTTTTATATAATTTTTTAATGATTAATTAAATTAGTTAATTTTAATAAAAGAGAAGGATAGAATTTTAAAACAAAAAAAAACACAATATTTCTAATGCCAATTCTAATCCTATGTCTCTAAGTAGCGAACACTACTACAAAACTAGGCTTTCCCGACACCTAATTTGAGTGTCGTAATTTCTCGACGTGACTCTACGCCGTCAGTTAAAAACTGTAGGCATAGAAACCAACGTCGATAGTTAATAACTGTCACCAATGCCTTTGAATGTCACTATTGACCCCAACGTTGATAGTTAATTTGAGACCAATGCCGACAGTTAAAAGCAGTCGTCGTTGACCCCAAGTCGACAGTTAATTTGAGGTCATTGCTGACACTTAAAAATTGTCATTGTTGATCCCAATGCCAACAGTTAATTTAAGACCAATGCCAATAGTTAAAAATTGTCCTCATTGACCCCAACACCGACAGTTAATGAAAGCCCAATACCGACAGGTATAAACTGTCGTCAAAATTCAAATAAAAAATATCTAAAATTATAATTAATGAATAATATAATTTTAAAAATAAACTAAATTATGTAAATATATTTATAAAAATGATGTATTAATTACAATATTTATAAAATATTTTACTTTATTAATTGGATAAACTTTATTAAAAAATTTAAAAACTCTACAAGTTTATTAGTTGTAATTTTTTTATTATATTCTATTTTTTTAATTAGTTAATTATATTTGAAATAATTAGTAAAAAAGAACATTAAAAAATATTTTATATGTGAACAGTATATAATTCTCTTTTTAAAATAATTATATATGTTAACATTATATTATTATATTGTAAGGCCATATAATTTTTTTTTAGTATTATTATTTTTTGTATTAGTATAATTTAATAAAAATGCTTAATAGAGAAAAAATTATTAATTAATAATTTGTCATAAGTTAACAATATAATATTAGTTATTAATAAATTATCTATTATGTTATATAATTAATTAAATATGTTTTATATATATTAATATTTTTTTAACTAAAAATCTATTAACCAAAAAAAAAATATATAATATATTTATTAAACTAATAAAAACTACTTATTAATTTTTTAAAAATATTTTTAAACACAACTTTTATTTTTGAAATAAAAAACTCTAAAACTTTAACCTACTCTCCCACTGTCTCTCTCCTTATTTCTTTATGCCGCCTATCTCTCTTCTCTCTCAGCCTCAACCTATTTCTTTGAACTCCCTCTATTGCACTCTCTTTCACCCGATCAACAAAGGCTTGGGGGTTGCGAGGGGCAGGACAATGCGGAGGCTTAGGGATTGTGAGGGGCTGGACGACGTTGAAGGCTTGGGGGTTGTGAGGGGCTGGACTAACAGAGGATCGAGGGTTGCGAGGGGCTGGACGATGTGGAGGCTTGGGGCTAGCGCGGGCTCAGGGGCTGGAGGACGCGGAGGCTCACTAATGGGCAGAGGCCGAATAGGCGGTCACGGACGGGTAGAGATCGAAGGTGGGCTCACAAACGGGGAAACGGTGGTGGATGAACAGCAGACGAATCCATCACATGGGTGAGTTCTTCTTCTTCTGTTTTTGTGGCTAGGTTTTTTCTGGATTTCTTTTTTTTTACACTTGTGGTTGTTGTTTGTAGGTGGGTTTCATGGTGGCTGAGCATAGGAGGCTTGACGGTGGCTTGGGTGGTGGTTCGTTAGTTCAGCTCAAGAGCAAAACCTTAAGAAAGGTACAATTTTTTTTCTTCTTCTTCCAATTTCATTCGTTTATGTTGTGCTTAATATATTGCTCACATTGGATTGTGTTTGTCATTTTTAGATATAATTTATTATTTAATATATAAATGTTAATTAGATTTGATTACAATATAAAAATAAATTCAAAGATTTTTTCTATTTTGGTCGAGTGTTGTAATGCTTTTATGGAAGAGGTGTTTTTGGAGATGGGTTGGTTTTGGTTATTGGATTAAACCGACTTGAAGATTTTCTATCTTTTTTCACTACTACAAAAAAGACTTTTTAGGACTAGCATTACGAGTCCTAAAAATGTTTTTAGGACTCGCGCCTTAAAAACTGAGGTTTTTTAGGACTCACGTTGCGAGTCCTAAAAAGTTTTCACTACTACAAAAAAAAAAGACTTTTTAGGACTCACAATGTGTGTCCTAAAAATTTAGTTGAGTACCTTTTAATTAATTATAATTTTATTTTATAAATCAATATTTAGGTAAAATGCACAATTTTTTTTTAAATCCCACTATTGTCTAATGAATAATAAATATATACGTATATATTTAAAATATATATTATAGAAAATTTTAGAAACATTACTATGATTAAATGAATAAATACAGTACATGTAAACAAAATCAAAGCATGAAGATACAATCTAATACAAAATCAGAAATACAAAAGTAATGAAGATTCAATCTAATACAAACACAACACAAAACAGAAATATCAACAACAAGAAAATGAGAGATTGTATATATTTTTTAAAATGAAGACCCAAGACTGCCCTTGTTAGCCACCACTGTCGCAAGCTACAGTCGCTGTCAGCCACCTCCGCGAGCCACCATTGCAGCGAGCCACCTCCGTGAGCCACTTTTGCAGCGAGCCCTTAACCCCTCGTGAGCCACAGTTGCAGCAAGCCCCCACCAACCGTGAGCCTTCGTCCACCACCGCAAGCCTTCGTCCGCCACCACCGTGAGGCTTCGTCCACCACCGCAAGCCTTCGTCCGCCACCAACCGTGAGCCTTCGTCCACCACTGCAAGCCTTCGTCCGCCACCACCGTTGCCACCGGCGTGAGTAATGAAGGATGGGAAGCTAGTGAGAGAGAATGAGGAAGGAAGAAGATGGGAGGAGGAAGAGGATGAGAGGGTGAGGCTGGCGGCTAGGGCTTCATTTAGAAAGAAAAAGATAAGGAGGGAGAGAGAGATAGCACTTGGAAAGAGGGAAGATGAGGGGTTTTAATAATAATTGTTGACGCGGTTCTTCGCCAACAGGTAATTAAGAAAAGAAAAGAAAGGGATTAGTGCTAATGTTGAACCGAAACAGATATATGATCTTAGAAATGAAAAAGTGACTCAAGACACGTTTTTTAAGTGGTTCAAAGGTTAAAATCCTTCTACTCCACTAGTTAGTATTATTGCTATATACAAGATATTTGATTACAGGGTTTTTCTTACAAGAGATCATCCAACCTCCATTAACTCCCAGGGTCTCCATATTTATAGGAGAAGGCCCCTGGGAGTTGGTAAGAAGGCCATCCCGTGACCTTCTTACCTATCGTATCAACTCTATGACATTCATGATTAATTCCTAAACCTGACACATAAGTGTGGTCAAATCAATAGGTAAGAAGATAATGGGCCGCACGGCCCAACCCAGTCGTGGGTGTCTGAATACGCACGTTCCTGCTGCATGTCCGAGAAGTCAAGGGCATATCAGACACGTGATGTATGATATATGCACGTTTACCTTGCGTGTGTTGACTTGACAAAGGGTCATAGCCTCCAATTCCAGCTCGTACCACGAGCTGGATACTTAACTCGACCTTCGGCCTTCAGAGTCCGGATTCAGTTCTAAGGCAATCTTGGTGAACCCTTGGGTTACCTCGAGCTAAGGAGGTATGATCTTATGATGGCAACTTCGGTTTTGGGGATATCCACGAGGTAATCATGATTAGGCCGCAGCTCAGCTCGCTAATCAGCCCGTGGGAAAATCAGGGCGTACATCTGCCCCCCAAGCCCCTACTCATGGCAAACGACGTCGCATAAGGCCACAGTAGGGGCTTTTAAGCTTCCCCATGAACCCTGCGCATTCCACATTTGACGCAGGCGCCTAATACGTGGAACATCGTGGTTGGTGATGGTACGTCTTCCGAGAACCGCATTTAATGGCCTAGCCTATGCCCAGCCGTCGTTTCGTATTCCGAGTGGAGGGCCTTGGATCCCACATCAGGGCCATCCAACGGCCCTCTATACGTGATCCTTCGCGTATATAAAAGGGGTGGCCACCCTACGCATGGGCCACCCTTTCATTTGAAATTTCTCAGAACTTCTTTCCTTCTTCTCTCTTCATCTCAGAAGAAAAAGAAACCCTCTTTTCTGCGACCGCCATTCTCAGTGTTCAAGAAGCTCAAGCGTGAGGATTCCTTCGAATCTTTGGATACAGCAACTCCTACGAAGCTCCAACCTAGGCGACACCTTCATTCACCTCCCAACCAAACACTCTGTAAGTCTCCTGACCATGCGTGTTTTGAAAATATTTTTCACTGTAGCTTAGGTAAATATTTACTGTAGCCACATGCAAGGGTTTACTGGTTTTTGTGGGTATGAAGGGTGAAAGCCTTTTAGGTTAGGGTATTTTTGCTGTAGGAAATCGTTTAGGAGTACGGTTTACAAGATGCATCTTCTGGGGAAAATTTCTGGGTAGGAGTTTCGGAATTTTGGGTGCAAAACCGGGTAGCTTAGGGGACACGCTTCACAGGCAGTTTTGCAATCTTTGCCTACTGAAAATTTCCCCCCAAGGAAAATTCTATCCTGACCCTCCTGACACACGAATTCTGAGTAATCGGTGATCTGTTGGGAGCACAGGCGCGTGTTCATTGAACCGCGTGGTCCCACTCACCACGGGCTGGGCTTACCTCAGCTCATGCAAAGAACATTTGATTTTTCCTCATGCTTGGGTCGCCTTTTCTGAAATATTTTCTTTTGTTCGCTAGGCGACTAGATGGCACCAAAGAGGAACGCCCCCAAGCAGACCGTCGGCAGCTCGGCCTCCCAGCAGGACAAAGGAAAGGCGGTGATGCCAGACTCTCCGATCCCCAACTTTGGGCCAGCAGTGGAGCAGGAGCTCGAGGTGGCTCCTGATGCGTTCTTCCAGGCGGAGAAGATCGACCAAATGAAGATCAATAAGATATTCCTCTCCCACAACATCGGGCTGGGGAGAGCGTCAGTGATTGCCCGACCTCCCACGGAAGGCGGCAAAGCTGCGCGCCGCTTGACGAGGCATTCGCGGCCTGGAGCGGCGAGAATTTCAAGGCGGGGGTATTCCTCCCGCTGGACCAGTATTTTGCTGACTTCCTAAATTATGTGAAGTTGGCCCCATTCCAGCTCCCCCCCAACTCTTATCGGTTGTTGGCGGGGTTGAGATATTTATTTTTGAAGCACGAGTGGGAGGTCCCCACTCCAGCGGACATTTTTTACTTCTTCTGCCTCAAGGCCAGCCCGGATCAGCGGGGGCGAGGCGACGAGTTTTACTACTTAACCCGATTTCCCAATACGGGTGCGGTCATCGAGCTGCCCAGCAACCCCAACGACTTCAAGGATCAATTCTTCATGTCGACGGGGTTCAGAAACTGCGAGCTCCACTACTTCAATCGTCCTTGTAAGTGTTTTTTATCCTTAGCTCATAAGTTAAGTGTCGTTTTAGCTCCTCCCGTATCCCTTTCTGACTTAGATTAATCCTGCAGCCATCTTCACGAGGATAGAGAAATCTGTGACCCTCGGGGCCCAATACGAGACACTGGCAGGCTTGCCCCCCAGTGAGAAAGATTACCGCGTGCTTGTAACAGACGAGACGATGGTAGCCTGCAAGCTGATTTTCCCAAATTAGACTCTGAACCTAAGGAGGCCCCGGGGGCTTCCCCCAGCTCGCGACACCAGACCCATCATCGTGGAGGAGTTCGCGGGAGATGAAGATGAGGAGGACGAGGATGACGAAGTTCCCCTCGTGAGGAACAGGAAGCGGGCTTTGGAGGTCGCCCAGAGGACGGGCGAGGAGAGGATCCAATCCGGAGCAGCCGCGGGTCCTTCTGGTCAAGGTAACCCTTACATGTTTAGGAGTCTAGATAGGGCCACAGCAGACCCCCGGCTAGCTAGGTTCAATCCTAGGCAGCTCATCCATCGTCACCGAAGTGATTCGGACCTGAACACAACCCTGCTCCACTGTGTCGACCGGCTTGTGCTGGACTACCAAGATAGCCGGCCTAGGGGTATCGTAGTAGTAGATAACACCCTAGCCTTTAGGTCGATCCTATTCGAGGAGTATGGGACCAACCTTCGGTCATGGCTATCACTCTGGAGGGGTGCCGTAGCTCCGGGGCTTAGGCAATATGTAGAGGAATCTAGCCCTGAGTCAGCCTCAGACCCAGAACTTGCGCCAGCTCGAGAAGTAATCAACTTAGATTCTTCTACTAGCTCGGGGGGTAGGATTCCCTTTAGTATACATATACTTGAATTTCTCTCTTTACCCCTTTGTTTTTGTTTCTGTATGATTGCTAACTCTCGTACTAACCATGTTTTTGTTTTGACAGAGAGATGTCTCAGCCCGAGGAGAGCCTGCGAGGTGCGTTCTTCGGGGGAAACCCCCCAGCAGGGGCCGTTGGGCCAAGAATGAAGAGGCTCCAGACGTCCAAGAACACCGCCGGGACCCCCGCCAAGTCTCCTGCAAAGGAGAAGGAGCAAGCCCCAGCTGCCCAGGTCGTGGGAGCGGTTCCCCCTGCTGCAGGGGGAAGCAACATGCCTCCACCCCCTCTGCGAGCTCCAGCCGCCGCCTGGGAAGCAAGAACGGAGCTCGGAACTTCGGCGATTGTACCCTCCGAGGTACGCATCCCAGTCAACCCCCAGGACCTGGGGAAGATCCCTGAGGCCTTCTGGGGAACGGTGTATGAGTCGGCAAACTACGCCGTCAGCCATATATACAAGTTCACTGAGAAGGAGCTCCGGGCCATCGAGACAATGAGCCCGGTGGGCGTGCTGGAGTCTTCACTGGGCATGGCCATGATGGTAAGCTAACTAACTTTTTTGTGGTTTTTATCATTACACTTTGCCCTGTTTTTTCTCTCTTTTTTCTAAGGAAATTGTCTTTTCACCTTCACAGAGCGCCGTTGCCCTTCACCGAAGCATCGCCAGGACCAAAACTCAGCTCGAGGACATGAGGAGCAAGCACCAGACTACCCTGCAGGCGGCTAAGGATGCCTTGGCGGCCTCGCAGGTCGAGTTGGATAAAACCCGCTCGAAGGTCCAAGAGCTCGAGACCTCCTTCGCCACCTCGCGGACAGACCTAAATGCTGCGAAGGCTGAGGTCCAGGCCGCCCAGGCTGCCCTAGAGGCCGAGCGGACAACTTCGAAAAAGTCCCTGGAAGACCTGTTCTACCATTGCTGGGCCTACAATCCAGACGCTGACTTTTCCTTCCTGTCAACGAGCCTCTGGGAGCGTTTGCTGGTGAAGTTCCAAGCTCGCCTTGATAAAGAAGCGCCCTTCAAGGCCGGGGAAGGCTCTGGCGCAGCTGAGCAAGGCGAGACGGCGACCTCCAAGGGGCCACCTGGTGGAGCTTAGGGCATTTCTTCTCTTGTGCCCTTCACTATTTTTTAATATTTTTTTGTGTAACATTTGCATGAGGTGCTTCCACCTCGAGACAATTTGATTCAATGCTTTTAATTGATCCTATTTCTTGCCCTTACGCATTTTGGTTACAATTTTTTTGAAAAACTTAGTTCGCATTAATCTTGTATCCATATCTCGATCTCTTTAGGAAGAACAATGATCAATAGATTTAAATCAACTTCTAAGTTTTATGACCCGATTACGACCAGGGACTTAATTTGAAAACTTAGTTCGCATTAACTTTTATCCATTTCTCAAGCTCTTTAGGAAGAACAACGATCAATAGATTTAAATCAACTTCTAAGTTTTATGACCCGGTTATGACCAGGAACTTAATTTGAAAACTTAGTTCGCGTTAACTTTTATCCATATCTCGAGCTCTTTAGGAAGAACAACGATCAATAGATTTAAATCAACTTCTAAGTTTTATGACCCGGTTATGACCAGGAACTTAATTTGAAAACTTAGTTCGCGTTAACTTTTATCCATATCTCGAGCTCTTTAGGAAGAACAATGATCAATAGATTTAAATCAACTTCTAAGTTTTATGACCCGGTTATATCCAGGAACTTAATTTGAAAACTTAGTTCGCGTTAACTTTTATCCATATCTCGAGCTCTTTAGGAAGAACAATGATCAATAGATTTAAATCAACTTCTAAGTTTTATGACCTGGTTATATCCAGGATAGGACTTAGTTAGCGTTAATCCTTATCAATATCTTGTGTTTTTTAAGAAAAACAATGGTCAATCGATATTAATCAACTTCTAAGTCATTAAGGAGACCTGGTTATATCCAGGTACCATATGCCCCCCAAGTAACTAGGAAAGGGTCTTTTGTGGTTACTTTAGATTACACTTGCAAACATGTACAAAAAGCTGATTCTCATTAATACATAAAATATGGCCCTCCTAGGCCTTACAAGTGAATCATTGATAATATTTCTTTAAATGGATGGCGTTCCAAGTCCGCGGGACTGTCCCTCCATCAAGCCGAGCTAACTTATAAGTTCCTTCCTTAATGATTTCGATGACCAGATACGGTCCCTCCCAGTTCGGTCCTAAGACTCCATCTTTGGGATCCTTACCGGCTAAGAAAAATCTCCTTAGGACCAGATCGCCAACACTAAAGGCGCGCTTTTTGACTTTGGAGTTGAAATAGCGAGTGATTTTCTGCTGATAATGGGCGAGCTGGAGTTGCGAATCTTCTCGCCTTTCATCAACTAGGTCAAGGGAATTGCACAGTAGCTCGTGGTTGCGATCCTGGTCATAAGATTGGACCCTATGCGAAAGCACCTTAACCTCCACGGGGAGGACTGCCTCACTCCCAAAGGTTAGGGAAAAAGGAGTATGACCCGTAGGAGTCCGATGCGAGGTCCGATATGCCCATAGGACCTAGGGGAGCTGTTCCGGCCAGACCCCCTTCACCTCATCTAATCTCTTCTTGAGGCTCGCCTTTAGAGTCTTGTTGACAGCTTCGACCTGGCCATTCGCCTGAGGATAGGCCACGGAGGAGAAACTTTTCACAATTCCGTACCTTTCACAAAACTCGGTGAACAGGTCACTGTCGAACTGAGTACCATTATCAGAGATGATCTTCTTGGGCAGGCCGAATCGACAGATAATGCTTTTAACCACGAAGTCAAGCACTTTTTTGGACGTTATCGTTGCCAAAGGTTCTGCCTCAGCCCGCTTCGTAAAGTAGTCGATGGCTACCACGGCGTAACGGACCCCGCCCTTTCCAGTGGGGAGTGCGCCAACCAAGTCTATCCCCCAAACGGCAAACGGCCATGGGGACGAGATCATCTTCAACTCAACTAGAGGAGCTCGGGCAACTGCGGCGAATCGCTGGCACTTGTCGCACTTCTTCACGTATGAAATCGAGTCTTTGGACAGAGTTTTCCAGTAATACCCTTGCCTCAGGACCTTTAAGGCCAAGCTCTGCCCCCCAGTGTTGTCTCCGCAAAAACCCTCGTGCACCTCCTGCAGGATGGCCTTCGCTTCACCTAGAAGAACACATCGTAGGAGAGGCAGGGAGTGCCCACGCTGGTATAATACCCCATCTACTATCGTATATCTGGGAGCTTAATAGAGTACTCGTCGTGCATCATTACGCCCTTCAGGCAGCTTTCCTTCGACGAGATACTCAAGGATGGGGGTCATCTAGGTCGGCTTGGCATCGATCATCTCGACCTCCGTCCTGACATCTTCTATTCTTGGTTTCTCCAATAATTCTACTGGCACTAACCCCAAGGTCTCTGTTTCCCCAGAGGTGGCGAGCTTGGCAAGAGCGTCTGCGTTAGCATTCTGTTCCCGAGGTATCTGTTCGATCGAGCCTCGCTCAAACGCGGACAGCTCAGCTTTTACCTTTGCCAGATAGGCGGCCATCTTGGGTCCCCGTGCTTGATATTCGCCCAGAACCTGGTTTACCACGAGCTGGGAGTCACTGAAGCACTGGACGAAGCCCGCCCTCAACTCCTGGGCTATCCTTAGCCCGGCCAGCAAAGCTTCGTATTCGGCCTCGTTGTTGGAGGCCTTGAATCTGAACCTCAGTGCCGAGTGGAATCTATGTCCCTCGGGGGATATCAAAATGATCCCAGCTCCGGAGCCGTTCTCGTTGGATGAACCATCCACAAAGATCCTCCACGACGCCCGGGGCGAGCTGACTTGGGGTGAGTCTTCTGCGGGATCCTCCTGGAATCTCGTGCATCTACCATAAAATCGGCCAGGGCCTGACTTTTTATAGCAGTTCGCGGAGTGTACAAAATCTCGAACTGACTGAGTTCGATTGCCCATTTTAACAAACGTCCCGATGCTTCAGGATTTTGCAAAACCTGCCTTAAAGATTGATCAGTCATGACGTGTATCGAGTGGGACTGGAAGTACGACTTGAGCTTTTGCGAGGCCGTGATATGGCAGAACGCCAATTTCTCCATCAACGGGTACCGGGATTCAGCCCCGAGAAGCCTCTTGCTGATGTAGTAAACCGGTCTCTGCACTCGGTGTTCTTCTCGTACCAACACGGCACTAGCTGCATCCTCAGTGACAGCCAGGTAGAGAAAAAGAGGCTCTCTTGCTTTGGGTTTGGATAGTATGGGCAGCTCAGCCAGATGTGCCTTCAGGTCGAGGAATGCGCTTTCGCACTCTTCTGTCCATTCGAACTTCTTGTTTCCTCGGAGCAGGTTGTAGAATGGCAAACACTTATCGGTGGACTTGGAAATAAATCGATTGAGGGCTGCCACTCTTCCTGTCAGGCCTTGGACATCTTTTCGCGACCTGGGCGAGGGAAGCTCGAGCAGTGATCTGATCTTGTCGGGGTTTGCCTCGATTCCTCGGGTATTGACAATGAAGCCCAGGAACTTCCCGGACGCGACTCCAAAAGTGCACTTCTGTGGATTAAGCCTCATGCCATACTCTCGTAGTATCTTAAAACATTCTTCCAGATCGGAAACATGGTTATCGGCAGTCTTTGACTTGACTAGCATGTCATCAACGTACACTTCCATGTTTTTCCCGATCTGGCTTGCGAACATTCTGTTTACTAACCTTTGGTAGGTATCTCCGGCGTTCTTCAGCCCGAACGGCATGACCTTGTAACAATAAACGATAGTCGGGGTCATGAAGCTGGTGTGTTCCTGGTCCGCCGGATTCATGGCGATCTGATTGTAGCCTGAGTACGCGTCCATAAAGGACATGAGCTCGTGCCCCGTCGTGGCATCTACCAGCTGGTCAATCCTTGGCAGTGGAAAACAATCCTTGGGGCAGGCTTTATTCAGGTCGGAGAAGTCTATGCAGGTCCACCATTTTCCGTTGGGCTTCGGGACCAACACGGGGTTGGCGACCCATATTGGAAACTTGGCTTCACGGATAAAGCCGCATTTCTTGAGACGGGCCACCTCTTCCTCCAAGGCTTCAGCCCGAGCTGTTCCTAGGCGTCTTTGCTTCTGGGACTTGGCGGGAATGCTTTTATCCAGATGAAGTGTATGCATGATGACACTCGGGCTGATTCCCACCATGTCCTCGTGTGACCATGCAAACACGTCCAGGTTATCCCGCAGAAACTTAGTCAGCTCCGCCTTCCTCTTGCTACAAAGGTTTTTCCCGAGCTTGACCATCCGTGAAGGATTCTGCGGATCAATGTTCACTTCCTCGAGCTCCTCAATCACCTGGAGCTCGGATTTGTCCTCGCCTATTCGGGGGTCAATAACCTCACTTAAGACGACATTTTCCCCTTCGGGGCTTTGAGGTTTTTCAATCTCAGGATTAGCCAAGGATTCCTGAGATTCCTCTTCACCATGAATGGCCATTGCCAGCTGCCCGGGTTTAGATTTTCCCTTCATGGAAAGGCTGTAGCATTCCCTGGCAGCGAGCTGATCGCCATGGACAGTGCAGATTCCCGTGGAAGTAGGGAATTTCATCGCGAGGTGGCGAATGGAAGTGACAGCCTCAAACTCCATGAGCGTAGGTCATCCCAAGATCGCGTTGTATGCAGCGAAGCAGTCGATGACCACGAACTCGAGGAGCTTGGAGACTGTCCGACATCCTTCTCCTAGGGTGATCACCAGCAGGATCGTCCCTATTGCTGTTGATCCCTCTCCCGAAAAACCATACAGCATCATGGAGGTCGCCTCTTTAGCTCGGCGACAGTCAAACCCATCTTCTCCAACGTGGAGCGGAATAGGAGGTTCACCGAGCTCCCGTTGTCGATCAGTACCCTCCTCACCCTCCGATTGGAGAGCTGAACTGCCACGACCAAAGGGTCATTGTGAGGGAACTGGACATGGCCCGCATCTTCCTCTGTAAAAATGATCGGTTGCCTCTCCAATCGCTGCTGCTTTGACTGACGCTGCTCCGGGATGAACTCTACTCCGTTATGAGCCTTTAGTTCGTTCACGTATCTCTTCTGGGCACCCCTGCTCGTGCCGACCATATGCGGACCTCCAGAGATGGTGAATATCTCTCCTCCTACCACAGGAGGAGGGACATCCTGATCTACCCGAGGCCCGGCTGACTGGCTGGGACTTCTGGAGCAGGTCGACTTGCTGGAACCCTGTTCCGTGCGTATTGAGCCAAGGGGCCGGCTCGGATGAGAGTCTCAATCTCATCTCTTAGATGCCTACAATCGTCGGTATTGTGGCCAACATTGTTATGAAAATGGCAAAACATGGAGGTGTCTCTCTTCCCCTTGTGGTGCTTTAATGGCTCCGGTCTCTTCCAGGGGACTCGAGTAGAGTTGGCTAGGAAGATATTCTCCCTAGACTGGGTGAGCTCTATATAAGTCGCGTAGACGGGCTTGAATTTGTCTACGGACTTATTCTTCTTTTGGCCGTGCTGGCTGTTTTCGCCATTTCCCTTTCTTTTGCCTCCACCGGGCTGGTTGTTCTGTGTGACGTTTTGGGTCGCTGCCACAACCTCCGTCCCCACTCCAGCGGGCTGTTCGGGGACCTAGCTGGTTCCCGCAGCTGAGGCTTCGGCTTCCTCCAAGTTTATCCATTCTTGGGCCCTGTTAAGGAATTCGTTAACCAAGCTGACTCCCTTTCTTTGTATATCCTTTCAAAGATCTCCTCCGACGAGGATTCCAGTTCTCATGGCCATGAGCTTGTAGCTATCATCCGCGTCTCTGGCTCGAGCAGTGACATTCGTAAATCTGCTCAGGTAGGCCTTCAGAGTCTCACCGGGCTGCTGCCTCACGTTAGCCAGGGAGTCGGCCTGAACACGAGTGGCCTAGGAGGCTCGGAATGCCCTTTTGAAGTCTGCCGAGAAATTCTTCCAGGAGCTGATTGACTGTCTTTTACTTTGCTTGAACCACTGGCTGGCAGGTCCAGTCAGTGTGGAAGGGAAGATTAAACATCTCAGCTCGGGGCCAATGTTGTGGGCCATCATTAGGGTGTTGAACATCCCTAGATGGTCTGATGGGTCTCCGTCCCCATTGAACTTTGACAAGTGCGGCATACGGAAACCAGATGGGTACGTTGTTGCTGCTATGCTGGGGGCGAAGAGCTCCATCTCGTCCCCTGAATCATATTCATCTTTTTCTTTTTCTGACAGGAGCTTCCTCATTATCTCCTCCATCTGAGCCAGGCGCTCAAGGGTTTGGTCCTGATGTCCTTGGTTATTTCGGGGCTGTTCAACAGCTCCGGATCCATTGCACATATTTTGTGGGTTATTACCCCTCCTATCTTGAGATAGGTTATTTAGGACATTCCCTCCGTTACGTACTTCGGATAGGGCCCCCCCTGAGCGAGCATGGCTGTCCCCTCCTGCCTGTTCCCCCCTATGGGAGTTAAGGCAGTCCCATAGGTCGCCCCCCTGGGTGACTTGAGGACTTTGCGCCGAACTCAGACGCTGACGCAGGTCTCCCCCAGAGAGATCACTCCGGCGACTGCCGGTCCAGTGGTTCCTGCTAGATAGGCTTGGAGTCCGCCTTTAGTGGTGAGGATCTGGGCTTTCCCTTGGCGCCCTGCTACGCCGGGAAGGTCCAGCTAATGGCGGGTTTCTCCTACTACTCCCATAGGCTGGGATATCTCGCACGGGCCGAGGAGGAGATGGATATCTGATTGGAGACGGAGGATGCCTGACTGGAGAGGCGATCCTAGTTCCGTCAGGATGGATCAAGTTTGGTGGGGGCCTTTCGGCCCTGCCAACCTGCTGGTCCCGCGCCTGGCGATCTGGACGAGGCGCAGGACGGTTGTTGGGGATGGGCTGATGCTGCGAGCTCTCCCCGGATCTCCTTCGGTAATTTCCTCGAGCTCCCCTGGGCGCTCTCGAGGATGGTTGGGTGCTAGGAGTTGACGTTCTGACCGAACGGCTGTATTGCTGTTGCCTGGCTCCAGGCACTTCTTCGAAGTTTGCCTCTCGATGGTGTGACGAAGGAGTGGAGTAGGCTGTCGGAAGTCTATCCGAGCGGCTATGCCTAGACCGGTTACCCCGGCGAGACTTAGGAGCCTCGCCTTGCCTCTCTCCGACGTGAGAGGGGGTAGTCGGGCCAGGACATCCTTGATCTACTGGTTAGCTATTGCTAGCTGGCTCCTCAGCTTAGCGTTCTCCATCTCCACCGCCATGTAACAACATGGGTTCGGATTAGGTGGCCGGGGCGCCGAACTTCCGGTGTCATCTTGGCCCGCCGGCTGCTTTCCTGGCCGTTGCTGGGCTTCAAGAACTTGTTCACCAGGGGTGGCAGTATGATGAGCCTCATGCCCATCATGTTGTTCTGCCTCGTCACTGTGCCTAGATCAAGTAGTCACCATAGTTGGATGTTTGCGACAGCACTAATCGAACTTGCTCTCAATGAAAGCACCAAATTGTTGACGCGGTTCTTCTCCAACAGGTAATTAAGAAAAGAAGAGAAAGGGATTAGTGCTAATGTTGAACTGAAACAGATATATGATCTTAGAAATGAAAAGGCGACTCAAGACACGTTTTTTAAGTGGTTCAAAGGTTAAAATCCTTCTACTCCACTAGTCAGTATTATTGCTATATTTTGGATATTTGATTACAGGGTTTTTCTTACAAGAGATCATCCAACCTCCATTAACTCCCAGGGTCTCCATATTTATAGGAGAAGGCACCTGGGAGTTGGTAAGAAGGTCATCCCGTGACCTTCTTACCTATCGTATCAACTCTGTGACATTCATGATTAATTCCTAAACCTGACACATAAGTGTGGTCAAATCAATAGGTAAGGAGATAATGGGCCGCACGGCCCAACCCAGTCGTGGGTGTCTGAATACGCACGTTCCTGCTGCGTGTCCGAGAAGTCAGGGGCATATCAGACACGTGATGTCTGATATATGCATGTTTACCTTGCGTGTGTTGACTTGACAAAGGGTCATAGCCTCCAATTCCAGCTCGTACCACGAGCTGGATACTTAACTCGACCTTCGGCCTTCAGAGTCCGGACTCAGTTCTACGGCAATCTTGGCGAACCCTTGGGTTACCTCGAGCTAAGGAGGTATGATCTTATGACGGTAGCTCCGGTTTTGGGGATATCCACGAGGTAATCATGATTAGGCCGCAGCTCAGCTCGCTAATATCAGCCCGTGGGAAAATCAGGGCGTACAATAATAATAATAATGGTAAATGGGCTGTCTTTTTTTTAGTATTAAGGACTCCCAAAGTAAGTCCTTAAAATTATTAAGTAAAACACTTATTTTTTAGCCCATATTTTTTTAGGATTCGCATATTCTTTTAGGACACTCATTGCGAGTCTTAAAAGAGTATTTAGGACTCCCAAAGCAAGTCCTTAAAATTATTAAGTAAAACACTTATTTTTATAGCCCAGATTTTTTTAGGACTCGCATATTCTTTTAGGACACTCATTGCGAGTCCTAAATTGTGTTTTTTCAGGACTCTCAATGAGTGTCCTAAAAACTCTATAAATATTTTTAAGGACTTGCATTTAGGTGCGTGTCCTAAAAAAGTGTCCCATAAGGGGTATTTTGTAGTAGTGTTTATTTGATTTTTTTGGTTGTCTATCTTGTTTTGGTTTGTTTTTATTAATTTGAATGTTTTGATTATATGTACACACATATTGTATATAATCATTTCTATCTGTACAAAAAAAAGGGTACAATTCAGTTGAGATTTATTGTACCTCTTTCTCAATATTAATTGCTTGTTAGTTAAAGGAGTAACATGAATGATGGTTTTTAATGCTATATTTCATTTTTTTAGCTTTATGGCCCTGTCAAGTCCCTTTGTTTGTTTGATTTAAGTAAATATTAGTTGCAGATTCTACAATTTAATTTCATCATTTACATGGTTTTAATGGGAGGATAACCTATTTTCTTTTGTTTTAGTTGTCATTTTTTTAATCAAATGATGAGCTATTGACAAAGATAATTTTTTATTGTTACCACACTCTGCTTTGAACCTATTCTTTATTGTTAATGGCTTCATGCCAAGTATGATTACATCTATGGAATCATAGACAATTTGTTAGATGCTTTAGTTCTAATGGTTCTTTTGTAACACTTTTGCTTTGAAATACCAACTGCTCCAGAATAAATTATTGTATATTCTATCATTGTGTGTGTATTTTTTTAATAAAGAGCTACAACTTTTAGTGTTCCAGAAACTAAAGAGAAAGAGCACAGCAGCTGCTGCACTCAAGTCACTTCAACATAAACTTAAGAAATACAAGATAGAGTTGAACAATTCATATAAGAATACTCGAATATACTTATAACTTGTTCATGTTGCACAATATTGATTACTTATAAATTGAGATTATATTTGTACCAATCTGGTGAAATATATTTTGATTAAGTTTGTTATGTAATTTTTGTCTTTGTAATATTTAAATTTGGTTTATTTTTTATTGTTGATTGTTGTTGGTGTAATAAATTTATAAAATTGTTGAATAAAAAAATTTATAAGTTTATTTTTTTTATTAGAAAGTGTTAGAACTAATCAAATATAAATTTAATTTTACCAATGTTAATTTAATTTAATTTTTTATGTGCATCTTTTATTACAATTGATGCGGTTATTTTTAAACCAGGGAGCATTGACAACATATTTGCAACAGCGACACACCTAATAATTGTCGGAGTTGTCAACAATGGCGACACCTATTAACTATCGGCGTTGCCAGCAATGGTGATAGTGTTTAACTGTGGGCGTAGCTACCCCTACGACGATATAGGCAAATACGACAATTAATCAACTGTCATCATTGCTCAATAACGATAGTTATATCGAGAAGTCTATTTTTGTAATAGTGGAATTGTTAATTTTTATTAATATGGTACACTTTTGGTGGGTTTTTTTTTCAAGTCACCTGTCACACTTAAAACTTAAAAGTAATTTTGATTTTATTAATAAAATCGTAATAATTATTAGATTATTCTACTAATTAATTTATTGGACTATGTATTATGAATTATAAAATTAGTAATCCTTGAAACATATTGTTTATACTTAGATTCGAATATAAATTAGCCACTAATTATAAACTTGTAATTATTTTTTAAGCATGTTTGATTTGCTATAATTCTATGTTTAATATTTTTTTCTATTGAATTTTTTTAATTGTACGTTACATGGTATTTTGACTGAAATTATATTAATTTTTACCCCCACGATGATTACGTATTTTTAATTTGATTATAAAAATGATATATTTTAATAATATACAATAGTAACACGATAATATTTTTAAAAATAAGATAAAAATAATATCATAAAGATACAGTTAAAATTATTATATCATATTCTTAAAAATATACATATACACATAACAAAATAGAACCAATTTTGTAAAAGTACAACTCGAGAATAATAATTATAAACCTTATCTAAATCAACTAATTAACGTTCATATAAAATATGAGTTTCATATGCATCCACCAATTTTTTCACCTTTTTCAATTCACTAAATTGTGCAATTAAAGTGTGTGAACATATTATTGTGCAAAATGTGTGAACATATTGGTAGAATTCATAATAAGTTGAATTTAGGTACGCAAACTGTTGATCATTATCCACTTCTAGTCGTACCTATACTCTCTGGTCATATAAATATATATATACATATATTTATATATTTGCTGAGATTGGCGTGACTTAAAGGTGGCGTTCATATTCTTCCACACTATTTCATCCTTTCTTATTTTTTCATTTGATTCTTTTTTTCTTAGTCATTTATCATTGAATTTTTTTGTTGATTGAATCATATGATTGAGAAAGATAGGCTCTGGTTGGCAAGACTCAAAAGTTTTTTTCCTTCATTAATAGCTGAAAGCTCTTAGATATTTGTTATTGGATTTATCATGTAATTTAGCTTTGGAGTATTATATATTTCCACCCCAACAATATATATAGGCACTCTATTAATTAAAAAAATTAATTTATAAAATTATTTTTAACATTTTTTTTTTCAATATTTTTTGACAATCTTTTTTTTTTTTTTGTTAATTTCAATAATTTTATAATTTCTTAACAAGTTTTTATATAATTTTTTGTTTTAACTTTTTTATTTAAATATTTAAAGTATATTATTTATATGTATTTTTTAGATTATAAAAAATAGAAAAATATGAGCATAAGTTGAAAAAATATATATTATTTATTAATTTTAATAATAATAGAGTTTCTTAATCAAATTTTGGAGTGCAAATATAATTAGTCTAAAAAATTATTTCTGGATAGTTAATATTTGTAGCATTTTTAAATAAGTTTTTTAAAAAGCTAAAGACATCAAAAGTAAAAATATAGTCACTCAAGCCTAATTAGTGATGAGATTATTTCTATTAAAAAAAAACTTGTTGTTATCTATTCTTAAGACATATAAATCGAAATACCATTTTGAAGCTAGTACTATGATTAACATGAAAAATAAATATAACTGGAAAATTAGGAACACCGATTTTGAAACTTAACATACACCGAAAACAATTAGTGTTTGAGAACTTGAGTCCAAAATAATCCATCGAATATACAAGAATTTCTGATTGATTTACTTATGATTCATTTGAAGATTAAAAAAATTGATAAATTACAAATATATATATCAATAATAAAATAAAATAAACAACTATTCCCTTCTAAACAAAGATAGAGAAGTAAAAAATTTAGCTTAATTGTAAAATATCTCAAAAATAAGCTAAGTCTCTCTCTCGGCATTCGCTGGAGCTATGGCGAGGAGGAAGACAAAGCAAGGGAAAGTTACAACACCAGTGGTTATGGGTACCAAGAAAAGAGGTCTGACTTCATCTGATAAGGTGATTAAGACTAAAGTCATGGATGAGGTTATGGGTGTGGAAGCGATAGAGTTTTCAAAAGACGAGAAGGCTGATGAGGATGGTTCGACTAAAGATGGAACTGATCTACTTATGAAAAGCACACAACAGGAGCAGGGCATACGAAAGGAGTGTGATAGTTATTTGGAAGCAATGAAGAGGTGTGAATCGCAAATCAAGTCAGGTAATTTCGTTTCACCCCCAATTCTTCGTTCTGGGCATGTGATACAAAATTTAAGTAATAAATTTGAAGATTCAGGGGCTAAGGGTTCGAAGGTTTCTCATGGGGTTAAAATCGAACTGGATGATATTGAAGATGAAATTGCATATTGGAACTCGGCTCTGGTTTGTTACATGTTAGGGGAAAATCCACCTCTAAGTGTTTTTGAAGGTTTTGCCAGGAGAGTTTGGAAAGACAAGGGAGTAGACAAAATTGGAGTATTGGCACATGGAGTGTTTATCATTCGATTTGAGGCTCAGAACACTAGAGACAATATCTTGAATGGAGGCTACATGTTCTTTGATATGAAGCCAGTAGTGATGAAGTCGTGGGATGCCTATACTGATTTCAAGAAAAAAGATGTTAGCTCAGTACCTATATGGATTCAGATTCATGGATTAGATTTAAAGTACTGGAGGGAAAGAGCTCTGTTTAAAATTGCGGGGCAGGAGGGGATTCCATTGATGTTGGATTCGTTTACTAAGAATAAAGAAAAGCTTATTTACCCTAGGGTGATGGTGGAAGTGCAATTAAATCAAGCTTTTCCTGAAGTGATTTTCATTTACTAATGAACTTCACCAGGAAATTCATTTAACAGTGAAATATGAATGGCTTCCTATCACTTGTGGGAAATGCCATGGCATGGGACATACAACTGATGCTTGTAGGAAGGAAGAAGAAGTTAGACAGAAGTGGGTGGTTAAAAAGAAAGAAGTAGGGGCGGTTCATTTGAAGGAATCTCAAGGGAAAGATGAGGAATGTTTTTTATCAGTTACAAATGGCAGGAAAGTGATACTAGAGGTGGCCAATGCTACCACATTGTCTAATCACTTTCAGATCTTAGGGGAAACAGGCGATTGCTCAGTTGGACAAGTCGATGTTATTCGGCAGGGAGGGGGGAGATCCTCCCCTAGGAAATGGATAGGATCCTAAGCTGGAATGTCAGGGGGATCAATAATCACCACAAACAGGAAGAGGTCAAGAGATTGATATTTTCAATGAAGGTGGGTTTAGTTGGTCTTCTTGAAACTAAAATACAGGCTCATAATTTGGGGTCTGTATATGTTAATATATTTGCGGGTTGGTGTTTCTCAACAAATAATGCATGGCACAAAGGAGGTCGAATTATGGTGAGTTGGAATCCGGGGATGTTTACAGTCAATATTCTGAAATGCACTAGTGAGTTAATGCATTTAGAAGTTACCTCATTGGCTAGTAATGAAAAAAATTTGGTAACATATGTATATTCAATGAATGAAGAAAATGGCAGAGCTCTTCTTTGGACAGATTTAAAAGCCATTGCAGACAAGGTGATTGGTCCATGGCTCAATTTAGGGGACTTTAATGATATACTTAGTGTTGAAGAGAGAATAGGTGGAACTAAGAGGCAAAAATGTTCAGGGGAATTTAAAGATTGTGTGGAATACTATCAGGTGGAAGATGTTAAATTCACAGGCCCTTTTTTCACTTGGAATAACAAACAAGATTTGGATACCCGGATCTATTCTAAATTAGATAGGGTATTAGCAAATTAGCAGTGGATGGATAAATTTCTGAATGCAGAGGCTGTGTTTATGTCAGAAGGTGCTTTTGATCATTGCCCTGTTGTTCTCTCTGTTTACCCAGTTGTTGCGGAAGGGAAGAAACCTTTTAGGTACTTTAGAATGTGTCAAAAAGTTCCAGATTTTAAGAAGAGGTTGGAAAGGAATTGGCTAGTCAAAGATGGTGGAGCACCAATGTTTCAGCTTATTCAGAAGCTAAAAAGAATAAAGAAGTTACTAAAGGAGATTAATAAGAGTGAGATTGGGGATATTCAAGCAGCACATGCTCGGAGTTATCAAGCTCTCATTGTATGCCAAGCTGAATTAACTCAGAACCCCCTTATCACTAAGGAAAAGGAGGCCAGAACAAAATACAATGAAAGAAATGCAACTTATCTCTCATTTCTTCAACAGAAAGCTAAGTTACATTGGATGAAGGATGGCGATGATAATACTTCTTTATTTCACACTAGTATTTGGACTAGAAAGGCTATGAATAGGATTTATTCAATCAAGGACATGGATGGTGTTTGGGTTGATAAACCAGATCAAGTGATTCCAGCATTTCTGAACTTTTATTACAGCCTCTTGGGAAGTAAAATGGAAGGAAGGAAATCAGTGTTGCCTCAAGTTATTAATCAAGGTCCGAGCATCACAGAAGTTCACACTTGCTTATTAACATCAGAGTTTTCTAATGAAGAAGTGAAAGCAACTGTTTTTGAGATTCCTAGTAATAAGTCTCCGGGTCCAGATGGATTCAGCAGCTTTTTCTTTCAAGACAACTGGGAGGTGGTTGGCAATACAGTCTGTGAAGCTGTTATATCATTTCTGCACACAGGAAAATTACTCAAAGAGATTAATTCTACAACTCTAACTCTGATTCCCAAAGGTAAAATGCCCAGAAATTGTTATCGACTTTCGCCCCATAGCTTGTTGTAATGTTGTATACAAAGCTGCAACTAAGTTAGTTTGCTCTCGATTGAGGAAGGTACTTTCGAACCTTATAGATCAAAATCAAAGTAGATTTATTCAAGGGAGGTATATAGCATATAACATAATGGTATGTCAGGATTTGATCAGGCATTATGGAAGGAGCAACTCCAAACCAAAATGCATGATTAAATTAGATTTGAGGAAGGCATATGATACCATTGAGTGGGATTTTATTGAGGAAATGCCATCTGCCTTCAATTTTCATGTTGAGTTTATTTAATTGGTTATGACATGTGTGAGGATCCCAAGATTTAGTCTCATGTTTAATGGGTCATTACATGGTTTATTTGCAGCTAAAAGAGGTCTAAGGCAGGGGGATCCATTATCTCCATTACTGTTTGTATTAGGGATGGAATTTATCCCGAATTATGCTGAAAATTGATAAGATAGAGGGATTCAAGTTTCATGACAGATGTGGACCTCTCAAACTAAATCATCTCTGTTTTGCAGATGATGTTTTGTTATTCTGTCATGGGGACTTTAAATTGATTTATATTATGCTCAGAGGACTGAAACTATTTTCCCAAACATCTGGTCTGCAACGAAGTGAAACAAAATCAGCTTTATATTGTAGTAATATGGATGACTTCGAAGTGGAAAGAGTAATTAATTATGCTGGCTTTACAAGGCAGCATTTACCATTTCGATATCTGGGGATCCCTATTTGTGCAAAGCGAATCTCAACAACTGAGTGTGAAATTCTGGTGGAGAAAATGGTCCAACGGATTAAAGTATGGAGCACTAGGAATCTTTCCTATGCGGGCAAAGCAACGTTGGTGAATTCAGTGTTGCCGGAAATTCATACTTATTGGGCTCAGATAATGATACTCCCTACAAAGGTTCTGCAACAAGTAAATACAATTTGCAGGAACTTTTTATGGAAAGGCCTGGCTGAGTCTAGTAGTTCAGGGCAGGTATCTTGGGATGATATATGTAAAACCAAGGTTGAAGGAGGTTTATGCTTCCGAAGGATCAAGGAGTGGAATGAAGCAACTATTTGTAAATATGTATGGGCAGTGGCTTCGAAAAAAAGATTCTTTATGGGTAAGATGGAAACATGTTGTGTATATTGGGGATGAAGATTGGTGGGTCTACAAAGCTCCGAGTGTCAGCAGTTGGTATTGGAAGCAGATTGTCAAAGTTAAGGAGAAATACAAGGACCTTAATCTGACTCATCTTTGCTCTAATGGGATTTATAAGATTGCTGAGGGATACAAAGCTCTTGCTATATCACACCGAAAGGTTCCCTGGTATAGGGAAGTCTGGAATAGAACTACTATACCAAAGCATAGATTCATTCTATGGCTTGCGGTTCTGGACAGGTTACAATTGAAGGACAGATTGTTCAGATTCAATATATCTATTGATGATCAATGTCTTATGTGTGGTAGTAGCAAGGAATCAAGAGACCATGTATTCTTTGATTGTTATTTGAGTTCTACTTGCTTGAGGCATATTAAGAGCTGGTTGGATTGGAAATCGGCAGCTAACATTATACATACACTGCTAAGATGGATAGCCAAGTCACGACTAAGCTGGTTTAGGAAGCAAGTCTTTACGGTGGCACTGGCAGCTTTGATATACAAGCTTTGGTGGTGCAGTGTAATGCCCCAAATTTCCTAATAAGGTTTTGGACCTTGATTAGGAGGTTGGGAGGGTCCTAATTGATTTATTATGCTATTTAATGTTAATATGCATGTTTATGAGAATTATATTATTATATGATAATAAATGCATGCATATGGGTTCACATTTTATTATAAGGGCATTTTGGTAATTTGGCCCGTTGAGGGCGTGATTGTGTATTTTCATGCTTGTGGGTGAATAATAAATAATACCGCATTATATGTGGATTGTTTCGAGCCATTCGGCATGAGACGGTCATGGAATGCAAGTTATCGGTCTAGTCATAACGGGGTGAGTCTCGGGGTAATTTGGTGATTAGAACGTTGTCGGGAATTAAATGAGAACAGGATATGAATTATTAGCACTTGAGAATATTGAGAATAACGGGAATTGGAGGGTGTTAATTATAATTAATGAGATAGGCGGGAAATGACGGTTTTACCCTTGGAAGTCTTTAGAGGGATTTTATTGACCTAGGGGCAATATGGTCATTTGGCAAAGGGCATGTATCATTTATAAGCTGTAGAAAATGTAAGAAAAACAGAGCATCATCATCCTATCTCATCTCTCTCCCGTACCTCTCCTTCTCTTCTTTTCCTTTTCTGATTTTTGAACATCATTTTGAAGAACCAAGCTAGGAAATCAAAGGTGGGAGCTTAGAAACTTGGTTCATCCATTGAAGGGGATCTAAATCAAGCTTGAGGTAAGAATTCATCCATGAATATAAGCTATACTCTGTTTTTTTTCCTTATGGTTTTTCAGTTGAGGATTTTGATGTGGATAGTTAGGAATTAATGGAAGTTCTTGAGTAGATTGACTGGGTTTTGATGAGGTTGTGATATGTATGAACTTTAGGGGTTGAATGGCATGTTTGGGGCTGGTTTGAAGGGTTTTTTTTTCAGGAGAAGCCGCAAGGAAGGAAACCATAAAGATTCTGGTCTGTAATTGGCGCAGCAGTGCTAGGCAGGGCAGAGAGATGGGCCTTTCTGACTTGAAATAGCACCTCAGCGCCATTTAATAGGGATGCAATGCTGGTCCATTTTCCAGCAAGCCTATTTTAGGGCTCGGGATGACTTTTAAGGCTCGAGGATGGCTTCCTTTACCCTGTTTGGGTAGATTGAGATTCCCGAGAGTGCGGGATTGATCTCGGAAGCGTGGTTTTAGATTGTGAACCTCTTATTGACTTACTTTATTAATGAATTCCAATTGGTTATGACTAGATGACCGCTAAAGGATCAAAGGATTGATCGATCTCAAGGGTCGCTCGAACTCGAGGTAAGAAAACTGCACCCTGTGTATATGACATGCATGGTTATGCTTGATGCATGTTTGATGTTTAAAAGTAATGCATGTGATGCACGAGAAACATGTGATTAGGACATGCCGTGAATATTGAATATGAGATTGTTCAAAGCTTGAGTCTCTGTGTTTATGCATGATCCTAATTATGCTAGCAATTGTTAAGTAAGCATGATGAATGTCTTATATTCAGATATTTGACATATGATACATGTTTGATAGCATTGCTTACTTGTGTATGGCACTGATTAGTCAGGGTCGGCACTGGTCGCATATCACTGAACTAAGAGCCGAAAACGGCATAAGCGTCATGAATGCAGGGCCGATAAAATATTAGAACTAATCAATACCAGCGTTGAATGACTCTAGGAGCATTAACGCTGGACCGACCCTAAGGTCGATGAAAATTATAAGTGCTTGACTAGTCTAGGACTAGTTACTCAGAGCCAGGGCCAAAGGCCTAGGTGACTGTTTGTCACATGGCTAGGGAGCGAAATCCCATGGTTGTGACTCTATGGTCATGCGATAGGTTATATTGGTGACTAGTTCATCGAGCACCTATTTTGTTCAAGCTAGTGAAATGATCACTTATCTATAAAGCCCCGGTGACCCTATCATCACATGGCTAAAGGGAACGGAACCCACCTTAGTGACTTGTACAACTGTCACTCTTTTATTTAGGGCTATAAGCCCGGTATGGTTACCTAAACCACCAGTGTTAAATCACTATTCTGATTAGGATTGACTTGATAGTCATCCACTCAGGAGGGTAGGATTCCTTATCCTGGATACCCATCATTACGTGAACCTATTTTCCTGCTTGAATAGGGCTATATTTGCTAGGTGTGTGCCTTATGATTTGATGACATGTTATTACTGATCATGAGCATATTAAGTTTTCTTGCTGGGCATCGGCTCACGGGTGCTATGTGGTCCAGGTAAAGGCAAAAGAAAGTTGGATCATCCTTGAGTTGGAGAGCTTAGGTGACGATGTGTACATAAGAGGCTGCTCGACTGCCACAGCCGAGGATTGAAAGAGGAACTAGGGTTAAACCGTGTTTTGCCGCTTAAATCGGCTGGTTGTAAATATTTTCTTGTAATAGACTTTTAAATTATATTTTTGGGATCCCAATGTATACAGTAAACGTTCTAATGAAACGTTATATCTTAACCGAAATTTTTAATCTCTAAACCGCTTATCATACTTAGTTACACGATTTTGGCCAAATGACTCGATTAGCGAGTTTAGCACTGTTTATAATGCACTCAGTAATGGTCTCTGGAGTTGGGGCATTACATGCAGAAATGAGACTCTGTGGAGTCAAAGAGTCAATACAGTAACCGTACTTATTCAAAAAATTTAATTTAATGTAAAGAATAGAATTAGAAGTATTATGCCTAACAAGATTCAATTGATAAATAGAGATTGGTTTGAGAAATTGTAATAGAGTTTTGGCATGCCTTTAAAAATTGTGTTGTTTAGTTTGTAAATTGGAAGTTCAAGCTATACACGGATCTGATTTACCCAAAAAAAAAAAAAAAAAGCTTAAAATAAGAGTTGTAACTTAAAACCAAGTATTAGAAATTTAAAACATTTTGTTTTAGATAGTATTCATCAGTCACTTTGAAGAACTATTAATTCACTTATCCTTTTAAATGGGCTTCGATTATCATTGGCATATTAAATTAATACTAGTGGATGGTATTATTACTATATGTATTTCTTTCTAATAATTGCCATGCCGTCATTATGAGGGCAAGAAAAACACGTAGTGGTGCTTTACTAGTTGTAGAAGAGTGTAGTGGATTGTACTGCTCAACAAGGGCCACCGAAAATGTCTTTTATTAGTTGGAGAAATGCTAAGGAATATTCACATCACATCAAAGTGACAATATTATATTACACCGTATAATTATTGGTGTAATTTAATATTGTAAATTATATTATTTAATTTAATAACAAATGTTTAGTATTTTTAGTTAATCGTGAGGAGTCACATCTGTAATGTTAGATACCTTAAGATATCAAATAATAAAAAATAATAATAACCTATGCATGAGTACTGGTACTGGTAGTAGTAGCAAGAGTCTGATTAATAACGAGTACTATTTATGGTATAATTCCACTAATGAAACTATATACATTAGTATATAGACTTTTTACGCCTAGTTGTCGCTGATTACTTTTTCGGTGCATCCGATTGAAATGATTTCATTTAATTAATTGTTTGGGTAGCTTTCTTTTCTTTCCTTTTCTTTTCACATGTATATATACACACACATCGACACTTTAAGAACATAAATTTCTATATTGAAAAAAACCCACGTACGTATTAATACATGATATACATATATAGTTCTATTCATAGCAAAATAAACATAAACGAAGAAATACTTGAGTTGGTATCTAATAAATTGTTCTTGTTTGAACTAGCTGATCGATTTCCAATGGCCTTGAGTTTGGGCATACTTGCGTTACTATGTCTAAGTCATTCGGCATTTGGGACCTCTTCTCTCACAAATTCTTCCAGTTACTCTTCATCTAATATCGTCATTAATTTTCGATGCCCGGTCATTTATTATTAGTCAATCTTTCAGTCTCATCTATTGATGATCTTTTAGTTACACTCATTAAAGTGTAACGTAAAACTTTCTATCATAAAAAAATAATAATACAATTACAATAAATTAAAAATATTAAAGTTTTTTATCATAAATATTTCTTAAAGATAACAGTCAAAAAAACAGTGGTCTAACGAGTACACTAAAATGTAATGTTAGAAACTTTTGTTGTAAAAGAATTATTAAAAATAAAAGTGCAACAAAATTTAAAATTATATTAGAAACTTAATTTGACCACAAATAGTCATATATATTCTACATGCGCAATTGATAGACTACACACTTCTAAACAGTTGTGAAACAGTGAAAATGATTCATACTATACGTGCCTATTAGGAAAACATTTGAATTTATTATTTATTGCCTTAAATTACAAATGGTTGGGGATTAGCACCTGCACAACACAGTTAATACATGGCACAAAGAATAACAACAAAGAAAAACAAGTAATTAATAGAAACAAATTAATCAAACACAAAGAAAAGAACACCATGGAATACTCTTGGTTCGGATACAACTAGTGTAGTTGATCCTACATACAAGGCTAGCAGCAATGCCTAAGTCAAATCTACTATATCAGAAAATATCACACCCTCCATGTTCTCAAGATTACAACAACACACATCCAACTTGTCTTGAAATAATCTCAAACTTGAGTATTACAATAGAGTTCTTGCTCTTAGCGAAAACTCTCAGAAATTTAATAGCTCTAGGATGATTATGCCTAAACTATATATAGGTGAAAAGTTACTTTTCATGCTTATAAATTAAAGAATATGATTCTAGCAAGTGAACATAAAATCAGTACTGGAAAGTAAAGAACACAAGTAGATTTTTACAAGGTTCTGATAAAAATCAGCTACTCTTTGGGTCACAAAGACCAGGGCGAAACACTTCCACTATAATAAACTTTGTTCTTTACAAATTACAAAATCAACATGCCAATTTGCTAAAAAACAAACTGAAACTCATAGCAAGATTTGCAATTACCCTAAGTTGAGTATCCCACTCAACTTTCTAGACTTCTAACTCCCTTAGAGGAATGGTTGAAATCCCTTCAGCACTAAGTGTCTGAAATCCCTTCAGAACTCCCAGAACAGATCCCTCTGTTCTTCACTTTGTAGAATCTGGAAACTTTAAACCCTAACAAAGAAACCTGCACCAAAAGGGTTAGAGAGAAAAATAACAAGAACAAACAAAAATTCTCTGCAACAATGAAAAATTAGCTCAGCTCTTAAGACCCAAAACCGACCAGTATTTATAAGCAGGTAAAAAAACTAACAGAAATCCCTAATAACAAACTAAACAGATTAGTTAATATCAAACTAAAAAAACAAATCCCACGTGGCAAATGAAACCACGAATATCTCCAGATGCAACCAAAACACACTCCAGATGCATCGGGGATAATTTGCCAAATAATAACACCTATAGTAAAACATGGTTATTACAATCTCTGTAATGCCCCGGATTCCCTATTATGGTTAACGACCGGGTTAGTAGGCCGGGAGGGCCATAATTGTTTAATTATGCCATTGAATGTGTTTATGCATGTTTATGAGAATTATATTATAATATAATGTTAATTGTATGCATGTTGGTGATATATGTTGAGACCACATTATGATGTGGGTTTGTTCGAGCTATTCGACATGAGACGATCGTAGAATATTGATTAGCGGTTTAGTCACAACGGGATTAAGTGTCGGGACTTGGGTTGAGTCTCGGGGTGATTTTGATGATTAGAGCGTTACCGGGAGATAAAGGGTAACGGGATGTGAATTATTGGTGTTTGAGATTATTGAGAATAGCGGGAATTGGAGAGTGTTAATTATGATTAACGGGATAGGAGGGAAGTACCAAATTTGCCCTTGGGAGCCTTTAGAAAGTATTAAATGACCTAGAGGTAAAATGGACATTTCACCCCTAGGATAGATATAACTCTTGATGGCTGAAGAAAATGATGGAAAAACAGAGTATACTTTAGAGTTCTCCCGTACCTTCTTCTCCTCACTGTTCTTTGTGGTTTTTGAACCAATTTTGAGGATTCAAGCTTGGGAAGCAAGCCTTGGGAGTTTGGGAGTGTGTTCCACCATTGAAGACCATCATAAGCCGAGCTTTGGGTAAGTTTCTAACCATGGTTTTCTCTGGTTTGCTCTGTTTTGGTTTTGTTTTGCAGCTGAGTTTATTAGGGTGAACTCGTGGTTTTGTTGGGAGTTTTGGCTAGGGCTCCCATGCTTGTGATGTTTGGGGTGTGTTGGGATGGTTTTTGGGTTTATTTGGCATCAAGAATAGGCTTTGGAAGCTTGGAAATCGAGTTAGAATCGAAGAAGTTGAAGAAGGACGGTTCAGGGGTGTTTGGGCCTGGAGGTAGCGCTACAGCGCCCACCCTAGGGCGCTATAGCGCTCCTCAGGCGGCTTTTTGGTGCTTGGGAGGTTCTGTGTAGAGCGCTATGGCGCTAGGGGTTGAGCCCTGTAGCGCTACCCTGTTCCTTCCAAACCCCGTTTTGAGTGTTTTTAAGGGTTTTTGACTTGGGGTTTCAATCCTTAAGGCCCTGGATCGAATCTACTCACCGTGTGGGCATGTTTCGAGGTCCCGAGGGTGGTGCTTAGGTTAAGATCCTATTATTGTGGATTCTCATTAATGGGGGTTATAATTGGTTGTGATTAGGTAACCGCTAATGAACTAAGAGATCGATCGTTCTCAGGAGTCGTCTTTATCGTACTTCCCACTCGAACCTGAGGTAAGAAGACAGTGTATGGATACAGTTGCACCCTGTACAGGTATATGACATGCATGGTTTGATATTGAGGCACGTTGGTTGATATATGTGAACGTGGATTGCATATTAAGTGCTAATTAATGCTGAATACCTGTTTATGACACTGACTAGTCAGGGACCGACTCTAAAGTCGATGATCACGCATTGAATGGCTCTATGGCGTTAATGCGGGACCGACCCTAAGGTCGAAGAGCTTATAAGCGCTTGCCTGGTCTACAACCAGATGATTATAGCCAAGGTATATGACCCCGGTGACCGTTTGTCACGTGGCTAAGGGACGTTGTCCATAGCTTCGACTCTAGAGTCGTGAGGAAGGTTATGTTGGTGACTAATCACCATGCACCTGTCCAGGTCAAACATATGAAAGAATCACTTAACCGTTAAGCCCTGGTGACCCTATCGTCACATGGCTAGAGGGAGCGATGCTCGATATTGTGACTTCTGGTTATTGTCACCTATTTAATGGACTGATAGTCCTGAATGGTTATTATGATCGTTGTTGATATTATATCATGTTTTATTGTGTTTTCTTGCTGGGCCTTGGCTCATGGGTGCTACGTGGTGCAGGTAAAGGGAAGGAAAAGCTTAACCAACCCTGAGTGGAGAGCTTGGGCGATGTTGTGTACATACAGGGCCGCTTGACCGCCACGGTCAAGGAGTTCTCAAAGGGACTAGGGGTTTACCCTATTTTTGCCGCTTAGGCCGACGGGGATTGTAAATTTGGAACTGTAGTGACTCTTTTGTATTACAAACCACTTGTAAATATTTTGAAAGGCTCATGAGCAGTTTGTTTACTTAATGAAATGTACCATTTCCTTTTTATTGGTTCTTCACCTTAACCTGATATTAACACTTAGATCACGTTTTTAACCAAAGGACTCGGGTAGCGGGTCAAATTTTTGGTTCACCGTTCACCGTAACTGTTCTGGGGTAACCAGGGCGTTACAATCTCCCCCTTGGAAAATTATGATCAATGACTAAAACTTAAAAAAATAGTAGCCAATGTCAGAAGTAACCCAACAGAAACAACGATAAGAAAGTAAAACACAATTGTTCAACAACGCTTCTAGAAGAAAAAGAAACAACAAAAACAAAACTGAAATAACAAGAGTCATAAAAATAACAAGGAAATGACAACAACAAAAAATAATTTCTCCCCCTTAGTGATCATAATCAAGAACTATTTTTCTTCAGGCATTGTCTGTTCTTCATAGTGGCCCTTGGTGGAGTGACAGAAGCATCTGGGGACGACTGAGGTTGCTCCCCCTGAATATTAGACTCCCCGTGAGTGTTGGTAAGAGGGGACTTGTAGCTTGATAAATATCGTTAGGAACAGTACCGAGAATAGATGGAAAGACTTGTTTCGCAGATCGAACTAGAGATCATTGTGAACAAGAGTCGATTGAGAAACTTTGGACAACTCCCCCTCAACTCAAGCATAAGAAACAGCAGCAACAACATTAGCAGATTGAATCTCAGCCTCATCTTGTGGAGGGGCAAACTTTTTGTGAAAAGGAGGTGTTGGAACACTAATCGAAGGCGAAACATCAACTGAATGAACAATTGAAATCATCATAGCTTTGACCTTCATATCTTCTGTATACATTGATTTTCCATAATCATGAAATCTTGAAACTGAGCAGACATCTGAGCCATAGTATCATAAAAAGAGGCATGCGAACTATTTGGAGTAATGCCTTTTAACTCTGGATATTTTGGAACTGGAGGAATGGGAGGCACAAAAGGCTTTGAAGCCACTAGCTTGAATGACTTGTCAACAATAGACACATGAACAAAAGTATCTTGAGGATTGATCACAGGATTGCCACACAAAGCCAGATGATGCACCAGACACAGAAAAGGAAAAAATAGGTATGTCCCTATTTTGTGTTTGTTTATTTTGTGTTTTTAGGACTTCCAAGACATTTGGGTGAAAAATAATGAATTTGGGATGTTTTACAAGCAATGGTTAAGCTCGGAATTACAAGTCTAAAAATTCACACTTGATTTTGATAATTTTCCAATGCTCTTTTGAAAATATTTCCATAGCTTTTTGAATCGTCCAATTCCGAGCTATATCAAGGAAGTTATGGTTAAAATTTTCTCTGTGGATGTAGCTGACGAAACACGAAAAAATAAAGAAAAATGCATGCATGTTGAAAATTGTCAATGACCATGGCCTGAGGGACAGAATGTAGTGGCCGCGATCAGAAATGTTTAGGTCGCGGTCGAAGCCCGATTTTCTGAAAATACGTATTTCAGTGGCTGCGGCCGCTTAGAAACACTGGTCGCAGCCGATGATCAATTTTTTCTTTAATTTTTTAATTTTAAATGTATTTTTGAAAGGACTATTAAAGGGTTAGGGTTAACTTTTATAATAACTTTGGATTGCGAATTTTAGAGGCTAGAACAGCAGAGGAGAAAAGACATCATCATCTACATTCTTCAATCTAGTTTTTCTTTCTTCTCAAAATTGCTTTATTTTCATTGAATATTTATGTTTATGAATATGAATGTGATTATGGATTAGTTTTATTTGTAGTTGAGGGTTATTTCAAAACCCTAGACATGAGATCTTGAATGCAATCATAAATTTTGTTTCTTTTATTCCCTTATATTAAATTGTTTCTACTTTTCTAATTTAATGCTATGAATATTGTGAGATCTTGCTAGGTGGTCAACTAATTAGGGTTTTTCATTATTCTACTATCATCTTAGGATTTCTATTCACCTAATAGTTTAGGATTCTAAGTAGAGTGATAAAATGCAATTAGGGTATTGTGACGGGTATCTTGATTGTGATCAAAAATAGAACTTAGGTTAAATGAATTGCATGCTTAATGAATTTGTTGCCTAGAATAATCTTTTTTCCATAGAGTTCAATGCTTTTACTAGGTTAAATAGATCACATGTTTAATAGATTTATTGCTTGGTATAAAAGATTAATTAAGGGCACTTAGCATTAATTAATTGTAATAGGGAAACTAGATAATTGACTGCTTAAGTGTTATCTGCAGGGTTAATAGCTTAATTGGGAATAGAGAATATTATTTTTCATTGTTGATAGATTGATTGTCGAAGGTGGGGAGTAATTCTTGACTATTTCTTTAATATTTCTTTATCCTTAGTTATTTAATCTTTAATCATCATTTTTTTTTTTATGTTTTCAGTTTTAAAACTAGACCTCATATCTAATTTATGTTTAGTTCTTATTTTGAATAATAATTTGATCATAGTCCTCATGGGTTTGACCCCTATTTACCACTATACTGAAGTAGCTGGTATAAGTGATTGATAAAATAAATATTTAACTTTGATACGGCATACGAAAACCGTCAAATTTTTGGCGCCGTTATCGGGGACTATTGTAATTTTTTTTATTCAATCTAATTAACTACATACTAACTAGTTTAAACTTTTAATTGCATGTGTATATGTTTGGCAACGAAACTCAAGAAGGACTACAAGCCATAAAGCAATATATTGAGACATCTTTGTCTCACTCTTCAAGGACTATCACTGACAATCCACTCTTTCAACCTTCAAAGAAAATCCATCCAGTACAAATACCATTACCATTTGACGAAGCATCTGAGTCTGACATATCAGTTAAATCTCAGATGGTTCAGGAAAGGACATTGAAAAGAGTTGGAGGCGTTGAATCTAGACCATCAACCTCTATGTATTTGTTAGGACTAGTTTTGGTATGTTTTTATGGCGTGTTTTAAGATACAAATTTAGTCTTTTATTTGGTTTTGTGCGATATTATGTCGGTGATTATTGTGTTTTCAGGATTAAGTGTGGTTATTAAGGAAATAGCTTGAAATTGGAAGAAAAGCGCTTAATTCTTGAAGAAATGATGTTAAACGGGCTAAGGAATGGAAACTAGGCGAAACCAAGGGTGGAATTGATGATTTGGTGAAAAATTGGAATTAGAGCCGCATCTCTATGGTGTAGAGCCGCAGCCCTAAGAGTTTCAGAGAAGAAGAAAAGAATATGCCTGAATTAGAGCTGCAGCTCTATCAGACAGAGTTGAGGCTCTATTAAAATCAGAATTAGAGCTGCAGCTCTATCAGACAGCGCTGTAGTGCTACAAAATCCAGAGACGAAATCTAGATCGCAAAATGCACTATAGCCGCGCCGGTCCGTACGGAAGCCAAATTTAGGGCATTTTTCAAGGGCAATTTTGTCATTTCGCACATAATTAATTAGGGATTATAAAAGCTCTCTTAATGATGTTTTTAAAGGGATATTAGCCCTAGGAGAGGGCTGGAGGCACATTGTGGAGGATTGCAAGTGGAATCAAAGAATTCATCACAGTTTTCTTCTTTTCTACTTTGAATTTTTGTATTTTGGATGCTTTTTAATTCTTCTATGGTTATTATGAATTTTGTCATGAACTAAACTATTTTTCTAGGGTGTTAATGGATTCTCCTGAAACTTTATATTGAATTAATGCAAGTTTTATGATTTCTATTCTATCTTGTGATCTATTCGAATTTATGCTTAATGCTTGTGATTGACTGGCCATCTATTACATGATTTATATGATTTTGATTCGAAATCTGAGAAGTGATAATTGATTATGCTATAATTGAATAGACATAGATTTCATTATAGGACGAGAGTACCTATTTGTTATGTGTAGCTTTAGGGTTGTCTTGCTTAATGCCTGTCTTATGTTCATTTATCACAGAGATGTAGAAAATTTACATAAGGTTGAGACTTGTATATCCTAGTAAGAATATAAGTTACTTTTGTTGATCTGTTATCACGAGAGAGAATTGAATAGTATAATTTGTGTTACTAAAATATAAAGTGGATGGTAGATGAAGTTAATTTCCCTAGTTCATTTAATTATTGAATTCTATTTCTTTTGCTATTCTTTTATTCCTGCAATTACGTTCTTATTTCAATAGTTTTACTTAATTCTTATGATCAAATTATTGTTAACCAAATAGAATATTAGGATTAATGATTGGTACTTGGTAACAGTCCTTGTGGGTTCGACCTTTCTTACATTATATTACTTGTTAAACGAACACGTATACTTGCATGTAAAAAATCTGTAACAAGTTTTTGGCGCCGATGTCGAGGACTGTTTTTAATAATATCAAGAAATTAATTCTTTTTCTAATTTGGTTGCTTTTCCTTTATACTGTTCTCTTTTGTTTTTCTTTTGCAATTTGTGATTTCAGGTATTCACATAGTTTATGCAACGACAGGGGTCTGAATCAAGGGTGCTTGTTGATCCTAAAATTGAGAAAAACTGTAGAAGAAATCGGGAACAGAAAAGGTTAGAAAGAATGGCTCAGAACTGAGGTAATAGAGGGGTTGAAAACATTGCCCATGACAACGCTGAGAATATTAATGATGGGATAGCAGCGGGTAATGTTGGAGGAGCAGGAGTTGCTGAACAAGTTGCACCAGTTCAGCAACCAATAGAACAAAGTTTGAGGGACTATGTGCTACCTACTGTAACGGGGGCACAGTCATGCATTAGTCCTCTAGCGGTTGAGGCTAATAATTTTGAAATTAAGCCTGCTATTTTGCAAATGGTACAATCATCAATTCATTTTTGGGGATCACCAACGGAAGACCCAAACTTACATTTGGCTAATTTCCTAGAGCTCTACGCCACATTTAAGATGAATTGAGTGACAAATGATGCAATGAGGTTGAGACTATTCCCATTTTCATTGAGGGACCGAGCAAAGAGTTGGCTTATTTCCCTAGAAGCCAATTCTATCACAACATGGGAGGAGCTCACTCATAAATTTTTGGCAAAAATTTTCCACCATCGCTGTTTGCAAGGTATAGAGGTGAAATCAACAATTTTCACCAAAAAGATGGTGAGTCGTTGTATGATGCATGGGAGAGGTTTAAGGAGTTGCTGAGAAAATGTCCCCACCATGGAATTGAGAAATGGATGTTAGTCCATATTTTTTATAATGGTTTGTGCAGTACTACTTGCACAATCACTGATGCAGCGTCTGGAGGAGTGTTTATGAGTAAGAGCGCTAATGAGGCTTATGATTTGTTGGAGGAGATGGCAATTATAGAGTCCAAGAACTTTACTTAGCTAGTTAGATAGTAGTAGTAATAGTAATAGCTAGTAGTAGTTATAGTATGTTTATTACTGTCGATTTTGGTTCAAGTCGGGACTTAGTTGAACACTTGTAGCAACACTTTTAGATTGTATAAGTTTAACCTATAGTTTAAGAATATTAATTATAACATAATGTTTGATTAATATAGCTGATTATGGAGATGACATTTATTATACTATAAGGTTTAGATAGACCCAATAAGATAATGACACTTGTCATGTGCATGTTTATTGAGAAATTAAGTATTTTTGAGGAATAGTTTATTAAGAGAAATATTTGAAAATCCCAGAGTCTGCCAGCAGCTTTGAAATCATTATAGGACTCAGTCAAAGTTGTTTAATCAATTAAAATTAGGCTGAAAAAGTGCAATTACGTGTATAATATTTCAGAGTATGTCGATATATCGCCACTCGGGGAATACGAAAAATACGTAACTTTGCACGACCATTTCGACGAGCCTCAGGAATATCAGCCCAGGCGATATATCGCCTAGCATGGGTGATATATCGGCTCTAGGGCATGATTTTTGAACAATTTTGAAACCGAGCTCATTTTATTCCATAACCTCTTGATAAGTCCAGAATCTTTTTGACCGAGTCTTAAGCCTCTGCTGAACGAATATTCAAATGATTTTCAATTAAAAATTCATTATTTTTATTCAAGTTAAAAGAAGATCTTTTCATTCTTGAACTCTATAAATAGGACATAGTACCCAGCCATTTCTTTCATTCATCAAGCTGAGTTCAGAGCCTTCAAGCTGCTAGGTTTACTTTAGAGTGTTAAACACTTGGGTTGAGGTTATAAGCTTTATCATTCTAAGCTTATTAAACACTTGGGAAGTAAGGATAATAGTGTGTAGTTCGGTTATAGTGCATTCAAGGTATTCTTATTTCTAGTTCCTTTATGTATGGATTCATTAGTTTTTATAGTTTTTCTCTACTCAATTCCTAACTCGCTGTTTTCATTTGTTAGGCATCTAAATTTTTTGAACTTGAGGTCTCTTGTCGGTAAGTATCTTCTCGGTGGTTTTAGTTCATTTCTTTTCTTCTTTTCTTTTAGAAATACTCGCCTTCTCATTAATGGTTTTTAGGAGTGTTCCAAAATCTCGTCCTTGTTCTCACATCCCGATTTTTGGTAAGGAAAATAGGATAGTATTATATGCTTATATGATTATGCTATAGTATGTTTTTATATGTTATGATTATGCTATAGTATGTTTTTATATGTTATATGTTTTGGGGCTTATAGTTACTTAAATAGCAAACCCCAACACTTTTATGTTTTTGGGGCTTATAGTTGCTTAGTTAGCAAACCTCATTATTTTGAGGCTTATAGTTGCTTAGTTAGCAAACCCCAATAGTTACCATGTACATGGATTAGAATTATGATATATGTTTATAGTATATGTTATATGTTTATAGCTTATGTTTATGTATATGTTTCATGCTTGTAGTAGATTTTCCTTGCTGTGCATTAGGCTCATTCCTTTGTTTTATATGTGCAGGAAAATAGTAATGGTGGCGGAAAGATTTTGGCGGCTTAGGATTGTATATTGAGGGAGAATGGATTCGGTGGACTGCACGAACGATTCAAAGATGAAGTTGTTTAAGTCTTTTAATTATGATTTCTATGTATTTCCGCACTTGATTTTGTAACCAATTTCTTTAAGATTTAAGTCATGTTTTACTTAATTTTCAAACAATGGGATCCCATATCATGTTCTGAATTTTATGTATTTTAACCTTTGTTTTACAATTTTAATGAAGTTATGATTATTTCATATGTATGTTTTCTTAAAGATTAGTGTCTATGTATATTAGTTATTAATGGTCCAAAGTCTAGAATTAATTGGGTCGTTACAGTTGGTATCAGAGCAACGGTTCATTCGCATGAATTTCTCCTCGATACACAAACTCAAAGCTCCGAATCTAACTGCCAAGTAAGTGTTTAAGTTATAGTTATTATGTTTATATGTATAGCTAACAAGTTTAGTCTTTATGATTTCAGTTAAGAATGAATGGAGCATTAACTTATGAGGATATCCGAGTCATTAAGGCTTTAAAAAGAATTAGAGAACCTCGAAACACCGTAGGAGTGCTAGAAAGAATCACTCGACGGCTACTTTTGTTCCATAGGGAGATAGGTCACCTCCAAGAATCTAAGCAGATCATGACGAGATCCATGGAGCAATACGTTTTAGTAATCAGACTCTTTAGAGATTATCCTATTGTGATTGCAGCCTTAGAAGAAATTTGGGAGACGATAGATAATGAAGATGAATTGTCGGTAGCTATGAGATATTACTTTCTCATACTTAGGTTCACTTCAAAAATGGAATTTCAGTTTACAAATGAACAAAAACATAGAATTTTTACGAATCTTCCTCGAGGGCATTTTGAGGCACAAGACAATGATGACTACGAAGAGATAGATGACGATATGCTAGATGAAGGATCGGATGTAGAAGATCCTGATTTTTAGAATAGACTAGTTTCACTGTTTATTTTAATTTATTATTCGTTTTCTTTTATGATTGTAAATAATGAAAACTTTCTTTTCCAAATTAATATCATGGTTATTTTGTTATCATGTATGAGTTTTATTTTCTTTTGCAATCATAATAAATAATAAATTTAATAAATAATGACTAAGTTCAGTGAGGGTGAATACAAATCAATGAACCAAGTTTCTATATTAAGAGTTAGGGGGCCATAGTAGTGGGAACGATTTTACTGATCCCAACCCTCCCTCAATATGGTTAACTTTGGGACAAAGATGAGTTTCGAGCCTGAGAATTAAGTCATCTAGAATGATTAGAAACAGACTTAGAAAATAATAAAGATGGCTTATTTTTCTAAGTATAGAAACCCACTCTAATAATAAAGAAGACTTATATAATTTTCATAAGAAGTCATAATTAATAGGTCCAAGTTATGTTTGTTTAGATTAAGTTTTTCCTTAGAGCCTATTAGGGTAAAAGTTCTAACATGTTTTTCTCAACTATTAGAACTCTATTGAAGATGTCGCTCCGAAGGTCTGCTTGCACCAATGGAAATGCCTCCAACGTTGCTCCGGTGAACAATGAAGCCCTTCCAGTTCGCAGAAGGGGAGTGCGTGCTACTGCCAGCCGCAATGCACCGCCGCCGGTTGAAAACACTGCGGAGATCGCCAGACTGTGACAACAAGTTGAGGAGTTATTACAGCAACAGCAACAACAAGCTCAGCCTCAGACTTAGCCTCTGCCTCCGCCGCAACCACAGCCACAGAAAATGGCCTCGGTACCCCAACAAGTTGGTCCATATGGGGGATGGGCAGTGGCGAACTATGCGCCCTATCCAGTTCTGCACATGGAGCCAGTTTATGAACGGTTCCGTAAGCAACACGCTCTGAACTTTCAAGGGACTACAGACCCTTCTAGGCAAAAGAGTGGCTAAGAAACATGGAGCCAATCTTGACACACATGAATCTAGGCAACGCGGACCTCATATCATGTGTTTCGTCTCTGCTCAAGAAGGATGTCAGGATATGGTGGGACTTAGTTCAGCAAATGCATGATGTTGCCACCATGACTTGGACCCGATTTTTGGAGCTATTCCACAAAAAGTACTATAATTCGATTGTCATCGCCTCAAGAGTCGAGGAGTTCGCTGGCCTGAAGCAAGGGAATTTATCAGTGGCAGAGTATGCTCGACAGTTTGACCGATTAGCTAAGTTCGCACCAGAAATGGTTCCAACTGACTATCTGAGGGTGTCTAAGTTCGTTAGAGGACTTCAACTGAAGATCGAGCTAGGGGCCAGAGAACACTACCTATGCCGATGTTCTAGAAACGGCTATAGAAGTAGAAAGGTTGCAGGCTAATGTTAGTAAAGAAGAAGCCAGTAAGCCTAAGCCTAGATAGCAGGGTCAACCTCAGACAAGTCGGAACAACAACCACAACAACAACAACAATCAGTCCAGCAACAATAACAACGCTCAGAAAAGAATGTATCCTGACAATAAGCAGTCCGATAGCGATAAAAGGGCACGAACAAACAATGGAAGCAGTAGGTCAGGCTTTGAAGAGTACCCGCAGTGTACTAAGTGACAGAAGAAACATCCTGGTGAATGCCGGGCAAACACCAAGGAATGTTACAACTATGGTCAAGAAGGACACTGAAAGAAAGAATGTCCTCAGCTCAAGACAGAAGGGAAAAAGGAAGATAAGATGGTTCCTGCTAGGGTATTTTCCTTAACCCAAGGAGAGGCTGACGCTAGCAATAAGGTGGTCACAGGTCAGGTTTCTATCCTCAATAAAATATGTTATGTATTATTTGATTCGGGAGCCACTCATTCGTATATCTCGTTAAGAATGATAGAAAACTAGACAAACCTTGTGAAAGATTTAGAACTACGTTTCTAACCGAGTTTCCTTTGGGCAAAGTAGCTCTATCATCACAGATAGTACGAGGCATACCGATCAAGATTGAGGACATAGAATCAGAAGGAGACCTGATCGAACTAGAGATCAAGGACTTCGACGTGATACTAGGCATGGACTGGCTAGCACGGCATGGCACAACCATCGACTGCAAATGCAAGAAAGTGACGTTCGAGACTCCTGACGGCCAGAGACTATGCTTCATGGGACAAGTTTCAGCATTACGCACACTGCTAGTATCATCTCTCAAAGCTCAAAGGGTGATAGAAAAAGGATTTCAAGCATTCTTATCCAGCAACACAGATGTAGTAAAGGAAACACCGCTTAAGGTTGGAGACGTCCGCATTGTACGAGAATTCCCAGAAGTATTTCCCGATGACTTACCAGGATTGCCACCGACTCGGGAAATTGACTTCACGATCGAATTAGTACCGGGCACCAAGCCTATCTCCAAGGCACCATACCGGATGGCACCTACAGAACTCAAAGAGTTAAAGACACAGCTACAAGAACTCCGAGACTTGGGTTTCATCAGACCGAGCCATTCGCCATGGGGAGCATCGGTTCTATTTCTGAAGAAGAAGGATGGAAGCATGTGTATGTGCATAGACTACCGAGAACTGAATAAGGTAACGATTTTAAGAATAAGTACCCGCTACCCCGGATTGACGACTTGTTTGATCAACTCCGAGGTGCGACCGTATTTTCAAAGATTGATTTACGGTCCAGGTACCATCAGCTCAAGGTGCGGGGAAAGGATATTCCTAAGACAACTTTTAGAACTCGGTATGGGCATTACGAGTTCTTAGTTATGTCTTTCGGTCTTACCAATGCTCATGCCGCATTTATGGACTTAATGAATAGAGTCTTCAAGGACTACTTGGATAAATTCGTCGTAGTGTTCATCGATGACATCTTAGTATACTCCAAGGACGAAGTCGAGCATGAGGAACATTTGAGGTTTATTTTGTCACGATTAAAGGATCATCAACTCTACGCCAACTTCAAGAAATGTGAGTTTTGGCTTTCGCAAGTGGCATTCCTCGGGCACATTATATCCAAGGACGGAGTTGCTATAGACCCATCTAAGGTAGAGGTTGTGAAGGATTGGCCAAGACCAAAGAACGCATCCAAAGTAAGGAGCTTTCTGGGATTAGCAGGTTATTATCGGAGGTTCATAGAAGGCTTTTCTAAGATAGCCACTCCGCTCACCAACCTGACCCGAAAACAGCAAACATTCAACTGGAATTATAGATGTGAAGAAAGCTTCCAGTTGCTTAAGGACAAGCTGTGATCAGCATCAGTACTCTGTGTACCGACACCCAATGACAAGTTTTTAGTCTACTGCGATGCGTCGAAGCAAGGGTTGGGTTGCATGCTGATGCAAAATGACAAGGTGATAGCCTACGCCTCATGGCAGCTGAAGGAGTACGAACAACGTTATCCAACTCATGATATGGAGTTGGCAGCTGTGGTCTTTGCGTTGAAAATATGGCACCATTATCTTTACGGAGAACGGTGCGAGATTTATATGGACCACAAAAGTTTGAAGTACTTCTTCACTCAGAAGGAGCTTAACATGAGACAGCACAGGTGGTTAGAGCTAGTGAAAGATTATGACTGCGAAATACTATACCACCCGGGAAAGTCAAATGTAGTTGCCGATGCGCCAAGTAGGAAGAGCTATGGAAGTTTAGCAGCACTAGTCGGAATAGAAAAGTCGATACAGCAGGAGCTGATCAATGCCGGAATAGAAGTATTTGTTGGCAAGCTGGCTAACTTGTCTATCCAGTCAAATCTGCTAGAAGATATACGGATTGGGCAAGGGCATGATGACACACTCGTAGCAAACATGGATGCAGTTAGAGAAGGCAAGGCCACATATTTCTCAATATCTGGTCAAGGGTTATTGAGATATAAGGATCGGGTATGCGTGCCAAATGATCAAAGGATTAAGATGACGATTCTAGAAGAAGCGCACAGTACCCTGTACTCAGTTCACCCAGGGTCGACGAAGATGACACACAACATCAAGGCAATGTATTGGTGGTCAGGGATGAAGAAGGACATAGTGAAATTTGTGTCTAAGTGTCTAGTATGCCAGCAAGTGACAGCAGAACATCAGTGGCCTGCAGGCTTATTGCAACCACTTCGCGTACCAGAATGGAAGTGGGACGATATAGCCATGGATTTCGTGACAGGTTTGCCACAAACAAGTAAGCAACATTATTCAACTTGGGTAATAATAGATAGACTAACCAAGTCAGCTCATTTCCTGCCTGTTAAGACCTCATACACAGCAGATCAATACGCAGACATCTATGTCCAAGAGATAGTACGGTTGCATGGAATCCCCAAGACAATAGTTTTGGATAGAGGGTCGGTGTTTACATCGAGATTTCGGGGAAGTTTACAGCAAGTCATGGGTACTAAGTTAAGTCTTAGTACAACATTTCATCCTCAGACATACGATCAGTTCGAGCGTACGATACAAATTTTAGAGGATATGCTACGCACTTGTGTACTTGATTTCGGTGGATCATGGAATAAGTACTTACCGCTGATAGAGTTCTCCTACAACAATAGCTACCAGTCAACGATCGGGATGGCACCTTATGAATTACTTTATGGAAGAAGGTGTCGATCATCGCTACATTGGGACGAGGTAGGAGAAAGGCCGCTTCTCGGTCCCGAAGCTGTTAGAAAAGCTCAAGAAGCAGTAGTGTTGATTAGACAGCGTATGCTTGCTGCTCAAAGCCGTCAGAAAAGCTATGCAGATGCCAAGCGACGCGATGTGGAATTCAAAGTTGAAGATCAAGTCTTCCTAAAGATATCTCCTATGAAAGGCGTAAAGCGGTTTGGGAAGAAAGGCAAGCTTAGTCCCCGGTCTATAGGTCCTTTTGAGATATTGGACAAAGTGGGAGCAGTTGCGTATAGATTAGCCCTACAGCCAGCCCTAGCAGATAGCCACAATGTGTTCCACATCTCAATGCTACGCAAGTATGTGTCAGACCCATCTCACGTCTTCAAGTACGATACGATAGTACTCCAGAAAGATTTAAGTTACGAGGAACGACCAGTTAGCATCCTAGATAGAGGGATGAAGCAGTTACGGTCCAAGATTATTCCGATATTCAAAGTCCTATGGAGTAATAGTTCTGAACGAGAGGCAACATGGGAGTTGGAGGAAGACATGCGAGACCGGTATCCGGAATTGTTTGGTAAGTAAATTTCGAGGATGAAATTCTTTTTAGTAGAGGAGAATTGTAGAGTCCAAGAACTTTACTTAGCTAGTTAGATAGTAGTAGTAATAGTAATAGCAGTAAGAGTTATTGTATGTTTATTACTGTGGATTTTGGTTCAAGCCGGGACTTAGTTGAACACTCGTAGCAACACTTGTAGATTTTATAAGTTTAACCTATAGTTTAAGAATATTAATTATAACATAAGGTTTGATTAATATAGCTGATTATGAAGATGATATTTATTATACTATAAGGTTTAGATAGACCCAATAAGATAATGACACTTGTCATGTGCATGTTTATTGAGAAATTAAGTATTTTTGAGGAATAGTTTATTAAGAGAAATATTTGAAAATCCCAGAGTCTGCCAGCAGCTTTGAAATCATTATAGGACTCAATCAAAGTTGTTTACTCAATTCAAATTAGGCTGAAAAAGTGCAATTATGTGTATAATATTTCAGAGTATGCCGATATATCACAGCTCTAGGGGGCGATATATCGCCACTCGGGGAATACAAAAAACACGTAACTTCGCACGACCACTTCGACGAGCCTCGGGAATATCAGCCCAGGCGATATATCGCCTAGCATGGGCGATATGCATGATTTTTGAACAATTTTGAAACTGAGCTCATTTTATTCCATAACCTCTTCATAAGTCCAAAATCTTTTTGACTGAGTCTTAAGCCTCTGCTGAATGAATATTCAAATGATTTTCAATTAAAAAGTCATTATTTTTATTCAAGTTAAAAGAAGATCTTTTCATTCTTGAACTCTATAAATAGGACATAGTACCCAGCCATTTCTTTTATTCATCAAGCTGAGTTCAGAGCCTTCAAGCTGCTAGGTTTACTTTAGAGTGCTAAACACTTGGGGGTTGGGGTTATAAGCTTTATCATTCTAAGCTTATTAAACACTTGGGAGGTAAGGATAATAGTGTGTAGTCCGAGATCAAGGTGTAGTTCAGTTATAGTGCATTCAAGGTATTCTTATTTCTAGTTCCTTTATGTATGGTTTCATTAGTTTTTATAGTTTTTCTTTACTCAATTCCTAACTCGCTGTTTTCATTTGTTAGGCATCTAAATTTTTTGAACTTGAGGTCTCTTGTCGGTAAGTATCTTCTCGGTGGTTTGAGTTCATTTCTTTTCATCTTTTCTTTTAGAAATACTCGCCTTCTCATTAATGGTTTTTAGGAGTGTTCCAAAATCTCGTCCTTGTTCTCACATCTCAGGTTTTTGTAGGAAAATAGGATAGTATTATATGCTTATATGACTATGCTATAGTATGTTTTTATATGTTATGATTATGCTATAGTATGTTTTTATATGTTATATGTTTTGGGGCTTATAGTTGCTTAAATAGCAAACCCCAACACTTTTATGTTTTTCGGGCTTATAGTTGCTTAGCTAGCAAACCTCATTATTTTGAGGCTTATAGTTGCTTAGTTAGCGAACCCCAATAGTTACCATGTACATGGGTTAGAATTATGATATATATGTTTATAGTATATGTTATATGTTTATAGCTTATGTTTATGTATATGTTTCATGCTTGTAGTAGATTGTCCTTGCTAGGCATTAGGCTCATTCCTTTGTTTTATATGTGCAGGAAAATAGTAATGGAAGCGGAAAGATTTTGGCGGCTTGGGATTTTGTATTGAGGGAGAATAGATTCAGTGGATTGCGCGAACGATTCAAGGATGAAGTTGTTTAAGTCTTTTAATTATGATTTCTATGTATTTCCGCACTTGATTTTGTAACCAATTTCTTTAAGATTTAAGTCATGTTTTACTTTATTTTCAGACAATGGGATCCCATATCATGTTCTGAATTTTATGTATTGTAACCTTTGTTTTACAGTTTTAATGAAGTTGTGATTATTTCATATGTATGTTTTCTTAAAGATTAGTGTCTATGTATAGTAGTTATTAATGGTCCAAAGTCTAGGATTAGTTGGGTCGTTACAGCAATGAACAATTATCAGTGGCCATCACAGAGGGAGACCCCAAAGAAGGTGGCTGGGATGCATGAATTGGATGCCATCTCAATGTTGTCCGCTCAAGTGGCAACATTAACCAAACAGTTACAGCAGAACAACATTCAAGCTCAAGATCCAGTTATGCAGATGCAGGTTATGTGTGAGTTATGTAGGGGACCTCATTTATTTGAACAATGCACAATGAGGGATTTTAATAACATTCCTATGGAGCAAGTGCAAGCAATAGGGAACTTCCCAAGGCCCTCCAACAACCCATATTCCATGAGTTACAATCCTAGGTGGTGGAATCACCCAAATTTTTCTTGGACAAGTGGTCAGGGCAGTCAGCAACAATTTCAACATAATCAACCACAGTATCCCCGACCTCCTCCTGGGTTTTATCAGCAGCAACTAGTAAGACCTGCACAACAACCGATGCAAGCAGAACAAGATGGTCAGGCTGATGTGTTAACTCAATTTATGACGGAAACGAGGGCATCTATTCGAAGCTTGGAAACTCAGATTGGACAGTTGGCCACGTTAATGGCAAACCGAGCTCAAGGGAACTTGCCAAGCACTACTGAAGTGAATCTGAAGGGAAATCTTAATGAACAGTGTCAAGTTATTACCTTGAGGAGCGGAACAGTGTATGAGGGACCAAGTATGGAGAAGAAAGTTAAGCAGAAGTAGGATCAACAGACACCTATCACAGAGAACAAGCAGAAAAGGGGTAAAGTTGAAGAAGAGGCTAATAAGAACCTTGTGAAAAAGCAGCCAGAAATAAGCATAGATCACCATATAAAGATCCCATATCCTCAGAGGCTTCAAAAGAATAAGCTTGACAAGTAGTTTTCTAAATTTTTGGATATCTTTCGAAAGCTACACATCAACATTCCTTTTGCCGAAGCACTTGAACAAATGCCGAGTTATGTGAAGTTTATGAAAGAAATTTTGATGAAGAAGAGGAAACTAGAGGATTATGAGATAGTGGCACTTACTAAGGAGTGCAATGCGATATTTCAAAAGAAGCTACCTCCCAAGCTTAAAGATCTGGGTAGTTTCAACATTCCATGCTCTATAGGGGGTCCAATTGTGACAAAGGCTTTATGTGATTTAGGGGCTAGTATAAATCTAATGCCTCTATCTATTTTTTGAAAGTTAAAATTGGGAGAAGCTCGACCTACTACCGTGTCTTTGCAAATGGCAGATCGATCACTGGCTCATCCGAGGGGGATCATAGAAGATGTGTTAGTAAAGGTTGATAAATTCATCTTCCCTGCCGATTTTATTATTCTTGATATGGAGGAAGATGAAAATATCCCAATTATTCTTGGAAGGCCATTTTTATCAACTGGTAGGGCCTTAATTGATGTGCAAAAAGGAGAGTTGAAGTTGTGGGTACAAAAAGAAGAGGTAACATTTATTGTTTTTGCAGCAACGGAGGTTCCAACTTGTTGTAGAGTTGATGTGGTGGAAAGTAAGGGTGATAAGCTGAAATTTACTAAGAAGAAATCTATGGTTGAAGGTGGAAAGCGAACTATTTGTCATAAAGTGAAAAAGATCTTTAGTGAGAAAGCTCGATTGTTTCATGAGCGGTGGAAAGTTCCAAAAATGTGCAATATTAAGAAACGGGCGTCTTCTCATGATACTATGGCTCTTAAGGCCATGAGGGGTGGTTTGGATCCGAGTTGAATTTACGAAAGTAGTCAGCGTCTGGCTAAATGACATTAACAACATCGCCTTTGAGAGGCATCTCAAGTTTATGTTTTCGTTTTTATTTTATTATTTATTTTATTTTTATTCTATTTTTAGTTGAACAATTCTATTTTATTTTATTTTATTTTTGTTTAGTTTTTTTTAATATTTTATGTGATTAGAACCGTGAAAAACATGAAAAAAAATAACAACAACAAAATAGCACAAAAGTTGAATTAGAGCCGAAACTCTAATGTGATCAGAAGAAATTAGAGCTGTGGCTCTATGGAGTAGAGCCGCAGCTCTAGGGAAGTCAGAGAGCAAGTGCTGAGAAAAGTTAGAATTAGAGTCGCAGCTCTATACACCAGCGCCGCGGTGCCAATTGGGCCCAGAAATACAATTTAAAGGTTTCCATAAAAAAAAATTAGCACGACTCCCACTCCACCTCCTCCTCCATTTTAATGTTATACAATGGGGTCTCAGGTAAGTCTCTTCTTTTTATTTGAGTTTAACATTGGGGACAATGTTAGTCTTAAGTTTGGGGGAAGGGATTTATTTTTAGCTTTGCTATTATTTATTGTTTTTCAAGTTTAGTATTAGTTGTTATTGTGTTTGATTCTAGTTTTCACGGGGTTGTTAGAGTGTAAACCAAGTTGATAATTTGTTGCTGATTTGATTGAATGATTGCTATGTTGTATAAAAAATTTGTGTACTTGATTGAAATACTTTGTCACTTCACTGTGGTTAATTGAATACTTGTTTGAATTATTGCTCATAGTTGTAAATGTGGGAATTGAACTTTGTATATGCATATTGAATTTGGATTGTGGATTGTACAAGTTGAAATTTTTCTAGAACTTGCTTGCTTGCTATTTGAGACGAAATCCTAAACAATACACACTTGAGAGGAGGATATAGGCCATCTTTGGAACGTTTGGCCTTTCAAGCTAACCCTTATATATTTTTATCACTATTTACCCTATTTGAGCCTTACAATTTACCTTTTTCATTGTTTAACACATGTTTTGAGCCTATACTTGTATCTGTATATTCATTATTTCCTTTGTCCTATACCATGAGCATAAAAACATATCTTTTGATTGGAAGGGGGAGTGAATTTTTAAGGGACATATGTAGAAATATGTGGTTACTCAGTGCATTTAAAAAATATATTGAAAAAAAAAAAGAAAAAAAGAAGAGAAAAGAAATTATAAATTCAGAATAAACTACATCCTTAAGTTATTTACTGAAAAATCTAAGTTTTGGAGAATGTAGTTTGAAAAAAAAATGTGATGAATAAATAGTCAACTCTTCTCAATCTTTAAAAAAAAGAAAAAGAAGAAAAAAAGGAGTAACAGTGGGATGTGAAGTTGAGTTAAAGGGATAGGTTGCTTAGTTTGAATGCTTATGGTATACTTGAGTCTAAAATGTCTTCTCATCCACCTTTACCTAAGCCATCTATTACAAGCTTTGTAAAGTCCTATTGATTTTTAAATGTGTATTTGTTTACATTAGTGGAGAATAATAAGTATAGTAAACATATGGAATAACAGTGTTAAGTGGATTGATGGTGAGAATTTGACATGCATAGATTGGTTCAATTATTTACATTTATTGGTTATGGGTGAATGAGCATGAGTATCAATGAATTACAGTGAATAGGTGAAGTATTTTGATTGAAATTCTGGATTAATTTTTGAAGTGGCACGTTACTTTTCTTTAGAATTATATGCATATGGTATTCATGATTTTTGAGGCTATTTTAATGGTTGTAAATTTGGTTTGTTTAGGTTTTATCGAGTCTTAGTTGTGTTCTTTACTCGAGGGCGAGTAAAGAAAGTTTGGGGAAATTTGTTAGGTCTAGTTTTGGTATGTTTTTATGGCGTGTTTTAAGATGCAATTTTAGTCTTTTATTTGGTTTTGTGCGATATTATGCCGGTATTTATTATGTTTTCAGGATTAAGTGTGGTTATTAAGGAAATAGCTTGATATTGGAGGAAAAGCGCTTAATTATTGAAGAAATGATGTTAAACGGGGTAAGGAATGGAAACTAGGCGAAACCGGGGGTCGAATTGATGATTTGGTGAAAAATTGGAATTAGAGCCATAGCTCTATGGTGTAGACCCGCAGCTCTAAGAGTTTTAGAGAAGAAGAAAAGAATATGCCAGAATTAGAGCTGCAGCTCTATCAGACAGAACTGAGGCTCTATTAAAATCAGAATTAGAGTTGCGTCTCTGTCAGACAGCGCTGCAGCGCTACAAAATCCAGAGACAAAATCTAGATCATAAAATGCACTAGAGTCGCGGCGCTATCACATGGAGTCGCGGCGCCAATCCGTACGGAAGCCAAATTTAGGGCATTTTTCAAGGGCAATTTTGTCATTTTGCATAGAATTAATTAGTGATTATAAAAGCTCTCTTAATGATGTTTTTAAAGGGAGATTAACCCTAGGAGACGGCTAGAGGCACATTGTGGAGGATTGCAAGTGGAATCAAAGAATTCATCACAGTTTTCTTCTTTTCTACTTTGAATTTCTCTATTTTGGATGCTTTTTAATTCTTCTATGGTTATTATGAATTTTTTCATGAACTAAACTATTTTTCTAGGGTGTTAATGGATTCTCCTGAAACTTTATATTGAATTAATGCAAGTTTTATGATTTCTATTCTATCTTGTGATCTATTTGAATTTATGCTTAATGCTTGTGATTGATTGGTCATCTATTACATGATTTATATGATTTTGATTCGAAATCTGAGAAGTGAGAATTGATTATGCTATAATTGAATAGACATAGATTTCATTATAGGACGAGAGTACCTATTTAGTCTGTGTAGCTTTAGGGTTGTCTTGCTTAATGCCTGTCTTATGTTCATTTATCACAGAGATGTAGAAAATTTACATAAGGTTGAGACTTGTATACTCTAGTAAGAATATAAGTTACTTTTGTTGATCTGCTATCACGAGAGAGAATTGAATAGTATAATTTGTGTTACTAAAATATAAAGTGGATGGTAGATGAAGTTAATTTCCCTAATTCATTTAATTATTGAATTCTATTTCTTTTGCTATTCTTTTATTCCTGCAATTACGTTCTTATTTCAATAGTTTTACTTAATTCTTATGATCAAATTATTGTTAACCAAATAGAATATTAGGATTAGTGATTGGTACTTGGTAACAGTCCTTGTGGGTTCGACCTTTCTTACATTATATTACTTGTTAAACAAACACGTATACTTGCATGTAGAAAATTCGTAACAGTATTCAATATCCGGCGTTGGACATTAACTTGGAACTCAAGTCGGTCCTCATACATTTATTATCCTCTTTCCATGGGCTACCAGGAGAGGACCCGAATAAGCATCTGACAGAATTTCATATAGTCTTCTCTAGTATGAAGCCAGCGTTAGTAATTGAAAAGCAGATTAAATTGAGAGCCTTTCCATTTTCTTTGAAGGATGGTGCAAAGGAATGGCTCTATTATCTTCCTCCTGGAACTGTTAATTCCTGGAATGAAATGAAGAAGTTGTTCTTGGAGCATTACTTCTCAGTGTCTAAGATTGATAGCATAAGGAAAAAAAGATGTGGCATTCGCCAACAGACTTGGGAGTCTTTATATGTGTATTAGGAGAGATTTAAGAGGCTATGTGCTAGCTTCCCCCACTACCAAATAAGTGAACAAATCCTGATCCAATACTTTTATGAAGGAATATTTCCATTGGACATGAGCATGATTGATGCAACAAGTGGGGGAGCACTGGTGGACAAGACTCTTGTTGCAGCTAGGAGTTTAATTTCTAATATGGCAGCCAATTCCCAACAGTTTGGAGTTCGTCATGAGGTGTCAGTTAAGGGAGTAAATGAGACAAACTCTGAAGTAGAGCAGCAACTTGCACAATTGACTAGTATGGTTCAACAAATCACCTTAGGTCGTCAGGTAAGACCTTTTAGGATATGTCAGGTGGTGGGGCATCCTACTGATGCTTGTCCCACTCTTCAAGAGGTATAGACTAAGCAAGTAAATTCCATTGGTGGGTTTCCTGGGCAGCAAGACAACAATATGATCCTTATTCAAATATGTATAATGAGGGATGGAGGGATCATTCTAATTTAAGATATGGAAACCAACAATAGCAGCACCTACCAGACCACCAGGGTTTAATTACCAACAAATGCCTCAACAAGCCTATGCACCCTGTCCTCAACAACCTCTTATTGGAGTTCCACGAGATCACAAACCATCAATACCAGACATGCTTAAAAATTTGGGGGCTTCCAATATACAGACTCAAGTAATTCTTCAGAGTACTCAAGTGTCTCTCCAAAATTTGGAGAACACAATAGGACATATTTCTACATCTCTGAGCAAGCTTGAAGCTCAAAATTCTGAACGATTACCTCCCCAGCCAGAAAGGAACCCAAGAGCAAATGTAAGTGTGATAACACTGCAAAGTGGTATACAATATGAGCCACCCACACAACCCTCATCGCCAACTCCAATGCAAAAGCAAGTAGTAGACAACTCTATCCATGATGAACCATCAACGCAGAAAAAGTCACATAAACCAACTATGCCAACCTATGTCCCTCGTCCGCCTTTTCCAAGAATATTGAAAAAGTTTAAGAAAGAGGAAGGTGACAAGGAAATTCTTGAGACTTTTCGCAAGGTTGAGGTAAAAATTTTGTTACTTGATGTTATAAAACAAGTGTCTCGTTATACTAAATTTTTAAAGGAGTTATGCACGAATAAGAAGAAATGTAAGGGTGATGAGAAGATAAGTGTGGGGGAGAATGTCTCTGCTTTTCTCCAAAAGAAGCTGCCACCAAAATGCAAGGATCCTGGAACCTTTACAATTCCTTGTATGATTGGGAATAAAAGGATTGAGCGGTGTATGATAGATTTGGGAGCAGCGATTAATGTCATGTCATATTCAACATATGGTTCCTTAAATCTTGGGCCATTAAAGGAGACAGGAGTTATTATTCAACTTGTTGATCGCATTAATGCTTATCCTTTAGGGGTAGTTGAAGATGTGCTCCTGAAGGTTGATAAACTTGTCTTTCTAGTAGATTTCTATATACTTGAAATGGGGGATGCATCAATACCCAATCCAACATTGTTTTATTTGGGAGGTCATTCTTGATGACAACAAATACAAAGCTGGATGTTAGAGTAGGAAAACTAACAATGGAATTTAATGGTGAAGTTATCGAATTCAATGTGTTTGATTCTCCTCGTAAGATAAAAGGGAAGGAGACTTCATTAAAATACCCAACATAAAGATATTGAAAGCAGCATTCCACGGCGTTAAACAAAGCAAACATGTGGGAGTTTTTCTTACCCTTATCTTTTTATTTTGCATTGATTTTTTATTTAGTATATTCCTTGAGGACAATGCTTAAATTAAGTGTGGGGGAAGGGAAAACTGCATGTTTATTTTTATTTGTCACTTCTTTAGTTGTAATTTGTGTTTGTGTTTGTGTTGTTTAGTTGTTTTTAGGTTTTTTTTTAGTTTTTTAGTTAGGTTGTCATAAGCATGGTTGTCTTGAAAGTCATTTGATGATGATAAAACTTATGATTGAGATAAGACTACTTCTAGGAAATTGATGAATTCTTCATGAATTATGTGCTTAACTCTTGTGTGGTTTCTACTTAAGCATGATCTTCGATTTTTAAACATAATGTATGTACAATTATATTTACCTTTTCACTATTGTTTAGAGATATTTATGCATGCTATCATCTATATATATAGTCTCGATCCTCTCTAGAAATCATTGATTAATTGTTTGAGATGAAATCCTAAGTACACATGATTAGGAAGATGATTAAGATATGTTCTTTGGATCGTTTGAGCCTTTCAAGCTTACCTATTTTTGAGCCATAATGCCTAATCTTTTTCTTGTATAAGCCAATATCTAAACCTTTGTAGCTTGAAAATTTTATCTATTTTTGTGACCCATTACACCATAGTTTTATATGATTATTTGATTTTGTGGGTTGGGTTATGGATTGTAAGAAGGGGAAGTTGTATTGGTTTGTTGGATTATAATGTGAAAGTATATGATCTACTATTTCTTCCAATTAGTTGAATTGAAAAGAAAAAAAAAATAGACAAAAAATCTGCACTAAGAAATATTGAAAAAAAAGTTTTGCAAAAGTATAAGTGTGGGAGAAATAGTAAGATCAATGTAGAAAGAAAAAATGGAAAGATCATGTATTATCTTGAATTGTATGGGACATTTGTGGGAATATCTAGAGAATAGAAAGAAAAAAATATAGGCTATGGTGTGATTTAAGCTTAAATAATCATTTTTCATTTACCTTTAACCTTAGCCTTACATTACAAGCTTTTAAAGACCTTTCGATTCTTGATTATGTGTGTTTGCATTAGTGGAGAATATTTAGTTAATGTCTATGGAGTGGATATTTTTCATGAAAATATTTACTATACAAGATACTTTGGCATGCATAAATTGATTCGAATGTTCATGTTGTGGTAAGTTTGATTGTGTATAATCATAAGAGATCAAGTTTAAGTGGTAACTGGCATTGAGTTGAAATTTTGAGGAATGTGAAATTCAAATTTTTCCTATGACTTAGTTGTTTGATCAATTTTTGAGACAACTAACGCTTTCGACAAAACCATTGCTTATGTGTTTAGTTTTTATTTGTTTGTTTGAGGACAAGCAAATGTCAAATGTGGGGGAATTTGATAAGTATCAAATTTGTCTATTTTTAATTCATTATTCCACAATGATTATGCACTTGATTATTTTTTATATATGTTTAATACATTTATTGTGTTTTTAGGACTTCCAAGACATTTGGGTGAAAAATAATGAATTTAAGATGTTTTATAAGCAATGGTTAAGCTCGGAATTACAAGTCTGAAACTTCACTCTTGATTTTGATAATTTTCCAATGCTTGTTTAAAAATCTTTCAAGAAATACAAGTTTTAGATCTTTTTCTTAGCTTTCCATAGCTTTTTTAATCGTCATATTGCAAGTTATATCAAAGAAGTTATGGTTAAAATACTATCAGTAGTTGTAGTTGAAGAAACACGAAAAAATGAAGAAAAATGCACGCGTACTGAAAATGGTCACTGGCCGCGACCTGGGGGACAACACATAGAGGTCGCGGCCAGAAATGTCCCAGGCCGGAGCCCGATTTTCTAGAAAATACGTGTTCTAGTGGCCGCGGCCGCCAAGAAACACTAGTCGCGACCGGCGATTGATTTTTCTTTAATTTTTTATTTTTAAATGTATTATTGAAAGGACTATTAAAGGGGTTAGTGTTAACTTTTATAATAACTATTAGAGGCTAAAGCAGCAAAAGAGGAGAACAGACATCATCATCTACATTCTTCAATCTATTTTTCTTTCTTCTCAAAACTCCTTTATTTTCATTGAATATTTATGTTTGTGAATATGAATGTGATTATGGAGTAGTTTTCTTTGTAGTTGAGGGTTATTTCAAAACCTTAGACATGAGATGTTGAATGCAATCATAAATTTTATTCCTTCTATTCCCTTGTATTAAATTGTTTCTATTTTTAAAACTTATTATACGGACAGTAATAAACTCAACTTTTTATAAGTCTTGTCTCTTGACATGTTTTGTTGGTTTGTTTTTTCCGTGGGTGCAAGTTATTGAATACAGACAACTGAGAGATTTCTATGGCTTCTTCAAGTACGAATACGGACAGTTTGGAAGTGAGGTGGGACAGTCTTCAGATTGATGATGAGAATGAGCAAGGGCTGGCATTTGATGAATCTGTTGACCATGAAGATGACATCGATGCGAGGTGGTGTCTGGTTGGAAGGATTATGTACGAACGGTCAACCGATTATGACTCATTCAGGAATGTTATGGCATCACTCTGGCGACCTGTGAAGGGGATGTTTGTGAAAGAACTGGAATCTAATAAGTACCTATTCCAATTCTTCCATGAGTTGGATGTGAAGAGAGTTCTGGATGGCTCCCCGTGGACTTTTAACAGGACTCCGGTGTTATTGGAGCGTTTGAAGATTGGTGACAATCCCAGACAGATCGTTCTGAACAAATTGGAGATTTGGGTGCAGGTTTATGATCTGAAACCGGGGTTCATGTCAGATCGCATTTTGAAAGCGTGTGGGGCGTACAAGGGGCAGTTCGAGGAATCGTGCCCTAAAAACTATACTGGAATCTGGAGAGAATATTTGCATGTTAGGGTGAAGATCAACATTGAGCAGCCGCTTAAACGGAGGATGAAAATATTCACTTCTAAAACATAATTTTTCTGGGCAACTTTCAAATATGAACGTCTTCCTACCTTTTGTTTTTTCTGTGGGATCTTGGGGCATTCTGAAAAATTTTGCCACAAGATGTTTGATGGAGGTGATGACAATGGGGTCCGACCATACGGCATGTTCATGCGAGCTCCAGATAGGAGGGCCAACAAGCAGATAGGGGCGAGGTGGCTCAGGGATAACATGGCTAGGCCATTGGAAGTGTCTCTGGGAATGTATGGGTCGACGGAGGGTGGGCAGAAGGCGGCTGAATCGGAGCCAGCCAACCCATAATTAATGGTGCGTAATTCCAGGAAGAAGGGAGATAATCGTGGGATAGGATCGGATTTGGTGGGTAGCCTTCAAGGAGCTGTTGGGGCAGAGGTGAGTCGCGTAATGGTAGCTCCGTGTATCTCGGATTTGGGGATCGTGGGAGTAATTGAGGGTCAAACTGGGGAAGTTAATGGGGGTATTAATACGAGTGTTATGGGAGTAGATGCTGAGTTGACCGAAGGATTCCCATTTAATGATCCGAAGAGGAGAAGAACCCATGAATTGGGTAGTGGGGCCCAGGAAAGAGATTTGGTATTGGGCCCAGGTTCAATGATTACCTTGGGCCGAAGTGAGGAGATGTTAGTGGACCAAGAGCAGTATGTGGGCCGAGAAGGGAAAACAGTGGAGGAGGGTGAGAGTGTGGTGGATACTGGGAATTTTGGGAATTCCTCTCATGTTACAGTGTCTCAAAAAAATGAATTTGGGGCGGGTTCCACCAGTTGGACCCGCCAAGGATTATGAGTCTTATATGCTGGAATTGTCGTGGGCTTGGGAACCCACGGGTCTTTCAATTCCTTAAAGACATGCTTTATCAAAAGAAACCCAATATAGTGTTTTTGTGTGAAACGTTATGTAAAAAAGAGAAGGTGGAAGTTCTGAAAAGATCTTTGGGTTATGAAGGGTGCTTTGTAGTGGACTGTCAGGGGCATAGTGGAGGGGTGGTTATGTTATGGAGATACCAGGAAGAAGCCAATTTGATCAACTATGGAGCTAACCATATTGATTTAGAAGTCAAGATAGGGTCACACCCTCGTTTTCGCCTCACTGGTCTATATGGTGAGCCAAGTCGTGGTTTGAGAAGAATGACGTGGGATAAGATTCGACAATTGGCTAGTGTTTCTACGCTTCCATGGTGCTTGATTGGAGACTTAAACAATACTCTCTCTAATCATGATAAGAGTGGAGGTCGTCCTTATCCTGCGTGGCTTTTGAATGGCTTCCAGGAGGTGGTTCATGATTGTAATTTGGTTGATATGGAGCTGATGGGTCACCAGTTCACTTGGGAGAAGAGTCGTGGGTCTGATAGCTGGGTGGAGGTGCGGTTGGATAGGGCCTTGGTTTCACACTCTTGGCTTTCCATGTTCAAGAATGCTAAGTTGTATAACCTTGGAGCCTCTGCATCGGATCATTCTCCTCTGTGGTTGAAGTTGGATTTAGGGAGAAAGTTTGCTTCTAATGCAGGGTTTAGATTCGAAAATGCTTGGATCAGGGATCCTTTATGTCGTCAAATTGTGAAGGATAGATGGGGGGTTCCTTACTCTGATTCGTTCCGCCAGAAGATTAAGTGTTGTAGTACTTCGTTGGCAGAATGGGGTCGCAATATTGCAGGGCAGTTTAAGCACATAATAGCTCATTGCAAAGCTATTCTTCGAGTTACCAAGGGGCGACGTGATAGCATCTCGGTACAGCAATATAAGGATGCCCAAGCTCAGTTATTTGAAATCCTCTCTCAGCAAGAGATATTTTGGCGTCAAAGGTCCAAACAACTATGGCTACAGGCGGGTGACCTTAATACCAAATATTTCCACGCATCAGCTAATACTAGAAGGAGAAGAAATCTGATTATGGCTCTTAAGGATGATGATGGTATATTGAAGGATTGGGAGCACGGTTTGGGCAATTTGATGGTGGCTTATTTTAGCAAGTTGTTTTCAGCTTCTAATACGAACTGGGAAAGGGTAACTGACTACATCCCACGATCCATAACTGAGGAGGTGAATAATGAACTCATATCGCCCATTGAAGATGAGGAGGTGAAGATCGCGTTATTCCAAATGCATCCTGACAAGTCGCCAGGGCCAGATGGTTTTTCACCAGGTTTTTACCAAAAGTATTGGGATATTGTAGGTGATGATGTAATTCGGCTGGTTAAGGAGTTCTTTATTTCTGGTAGATTTCCTGAGCACCTTTCAGATACTCACATCGTGTTGATCCCAAAAAAATCAAATCCTGATTCTATGGGAGACCTCAGACCGATAGCATTGTGTAATGTAATTTACAAGGTGGTGTCGAAAGTGTTGGCGAATCGCTTGAAGAAGGTACTTAATCAGGTAATATCCGAAACTCAGAGTGTTTTTATACCTGGGCGATTGATCACGGATAATATTATGGTGGCGTTTGAGATTATGCACTATTTGAAGAGGAAGGTGTCTGGTAAAGAGGGTTTCATGGCCATCAAACTGGATATGAGCAAGGCGTATGATAGGATTGAATGGAGTTTTCTTGAAGCCATGATGATTAAGATGGGGTTTGGCGAGCACTGGGTGGCTTTGATTATGATGTGTGTGCGGTCAATTTCGTACAGAATTTTTACTGCTAGACAAGAGCTGGATCCGATTGTTCCTTCGAGAGGGTTGAGACAAGGTGACCCATTATCCCCTTATCTCTTCATTCTTTGCGCTGAAGGATTCTCTGCGTTGGTTTCTAAGTATGTTCAGGATAAGAAGCTCACGGGGTGTCGGGTGGCTAGGGGTGCACCTATGATATCGCATATGTTGTTTGCTGACGACTCCTATCTGTTTTGTAAAGCATCGAGAGAGGAAGCAAGACAAGTCACAGATCTGCTCCATTGTTTTCAGGTAGCATCGGGGAAGCAGGTGAATCTGGCCAAATCCTCATTATTTTTTAGTGCCAATGTGAGTATGGAGGAGAGAGGTGGTATATGTTCTATTCTCAATATCCCAGAAGCTAGTAATTCGAGTATGTATTTGGGATTACCAAATATTCTGGGTAGGAAAAAATCTGTTTTGCTGGGGTACATAAAGGAGAAAATGCAGAAAAAGATTCAACAATGGGAGGGCCGTTTCTTATCCAAAGCTGGGAAGGAAATTTTGATAAAATCTGTGGCTCAAGCTTCGCCTGCTTACGCTATGAATGTTTTCTTAATACCTCTTCACATGTGCAATGAGATGGAGAAATATATGTGCAGATATTGGTGGCAATCATCTTCCAAATCTAGCAGAAGCATACATTGGAAGAAATGGGAGAAATTGACGGTGCATAAATCTAAAGGTGGTATGGGGTTTAGAGATCTCCATGATTTTAATTTATCATGTTTGTGCAAGCAGGGATGGAGATTGTTAAGTAGACCAAATTCATTAGTTGGCCGTGTATTTAAAGCTCGGTATTACAAATCTGGAGACTTCTTGAATGCTGAGTTGGGGTCGAACCCAAGTTACATTTGGAGAAGTATTTTTTAAGCAAAGTCTTTGGTCAAAGCAGGTGCTAGGTGGCGTGTGGGTAATGGGTCTTGTATCAGTATATTACGTGAACCTTGGCTGCCTTGCAAAGATAATCTGTGTGTCTCTTCCTCTCATCCCGCTTTGGTTTCAGCCAAGGTGTCCTCTTTGCTTCAAACTGACCATCTAGAGTGGGATTTGGATCTGGTGAGGGAGTTATTTAACGAAAGGGACGTGAAGTGCATCCTCAGCATTCCTCTTAGTGATTCTCATCCAGTCGACAATTGGTACTGGTCTCTTGAGAGTTCGGGTTTGTTCTCGGTGAAAAGTTGTTATAAACATATTCAGCTGCTTAAATTTGGGGAGGCTTCAGATTTGGAAAGGGATTTTTGGAAGATCATTTGGAAAGTAAGGGTCCCTCCTAAGGTTAAGCATTTGGTTTGGAGAGCTGCCTCTGGATGTCTTCCCACCAAGGTTCAGCTCCGATTGAGACACGTGAACATCGATCTCCTTTGCCCCCTATGCGAATCTGACAATGAATCTATTCTCCATTGCTTGGTTGGGTGTCGTAGTGTTCGGCCTTGCTGGGCTACTTTGGGTTTTGGCTCGTTGGGTCATGAGGCGGAAACGTTCACAACCTGGTTGAAGAATTGCATCATTGGGCTGGCAGGTGAGCAGATAGAGAAGGTGTTTATGCTGTGTTGGGCGGTCTGGAATCGCAGAAATGAATGGGTTTGGAGGCGGAAGAAAAGTTCGGTGTACGGGGTGCTCCTCATGGCGGACGTTACACTTCGAAATTGGCTTAAATCCCAGGAGAAATCTGATGTGCCAGCGCCATCTTTTTTAGATGCTGAGGATGGAATGGTGTCGTGGAGGAAACCAGCTGTGGGTCATTTGAAAATTAATGTTGATGCCTCCATATTTAGGGAGTCTTCTTCTTTTTTCTTTGCTGGGTTAGCCCGAGACCATGAGGGAGGTCTGATTGAAGCCTTTTCCAGGTGTCGCATGGGAGATGTTCTTCCAGAAGTAGCCGAGGCTATGGGCGTTCGTGAGGCATTGAGCTGGCTAAAACAGAGAAGCTGGACTCACGTGATCACTGAGACAGATAGCTTGTTGGTTGTTCAAGAAATAAGGAGTTCTATCTCTATGGTTTCTTACTTTGGTAACATTGTTGATGATTGTAAATCTCTGCTGAAGGAGTGTCAAAATGTCTCTGTTTTGTTTATTAAGCGTTCTGCTAATAGGGATGCCCATGCTCTTATACGAGCATCGCCTATTGTTGCTGATCGTATGATGTTTAAAGAGGATATTGCCTCTAGTGTGTTGGATGTACTGGTGCAGGATGTTTGTTAATAAAATCCATCTTTTTCAAAACAAAAAAAAAAATTGTTTCTATTTTTCTAATTTAATGCTCTAAATATTGTGAGATCTTGTTAAGTGGCCAACTAATTATGGTTTTTCATTATTCTACTATCATCTTAGGATTTCTATTCACCTAATAGTTTAGGATTCTAAGTAGAGTGATCAATTACAATTAAGGTATTGTGACGGGTATCTTGATTGTGATGAAAAATAGAACCTAGTTTAAATGAATTGCATGCTTAATGAATTTGTTGCCTAGATTAACATGTTTCCATAAAGTGTCATGTTTTTACTAGGTTAGATAGATCGCATGTTTAATTGGTTTATTTCTTGGTACAAAGGATTAATTGAGAGTGCTTAGCTTTAATTAATTATTATAGGAAAACTGGATAATTGACTGCTTAAGTATTATTTGCGGGGTTAATAGTTTAATTGGGAATAGGGAATATTATTTGTCATTTTGATATTGATCGTCAAAAATGGAGAGTAATTCTTGACTATTTATTTAATATCGTTTTATCCTTAGTTATTTAATCTTTAATCATCATTTTATTTAATGTTTTCATTTTTTAAAACTAAACCCCATATCTAACTTCTGATTAGTACTTATTTTGAATAGTAATTTGATCGTAGTCCTCGTGGATTAGACTCTTGTTTACCGCTATACTGAAGTAGCTAATATAAGTGATTGATAAAATAAATATTTAAATTTGATACAGCATACGACAGCCGTCAAATTTTTGGTGTCGTTGTCGGTGACTATTGTAATTTTTTTATTATTCAATTTTGTTAACTACATACTAAGTAGTTTAAACTTTTACTTGCAGGTGTATATGCCTGGCGACGATACTTAAGAAAGACTACAAGCCATAAAGCAACATCTTGAGACATAGTCATCCCACTCTTCGCGGACTATCACTGACAATCCAGTCTTTCATTTGTTTAGCTTTCTCAACATTACCTTCTTTGACTGTTGGAGGACTCCATGTTAGAATATTTTATATGGACTAACATAATTAAGTGTTGCTCACACAGTGTCGGTATTAGTATGTAATGATAACTATATAATCGGTAATGCATGATATTACTATCGGGCCATAATGGGATGGACATAACGTACTAACATGCTTGGGGCCCATGGACACGCTCTAAAACGTCTTTGGTCAGCCCATTGGGCCAAGACGACTAATTCTCTCACATTGGGCATGTAAGCCCAATTGGCCCATAATTCCTTATATAAAGGGTTGTGCTCTTGATTGATGATTAAGGTGGAATGAGTGTGGCTATGGTGTAGAGAGAATGATAGAGTAGTGTTCATTACTCCCAATCTCTCCTTTTCTCTATATGTGTAGATCAAAGAAGTGTAATCAACATGATTATTAGAGATCAAGACGATAATTGGAGGTACGTATATTATTATATTAATGCCCTAAATAAAATGTTTGATCATGGAAATTCAGGAGCATGATTTGATATTGATTATTGTTTATTTAGTGCTCATTGTGTATTAATTATAACAATTGGTATCAGAGACAGGTCATTTGATTTTAGGGCTTATTAGAATAATTTTTTTTTTCAAATCTGATTTACATAAAAAAAAAAAATCGATATTATATATTATTGGTAGATAAAATCAGATTGGAGGATGAGTATTGAGTTTATCAATATTTTAGATTGTATTTTCCGTTTCGTTTACGTTGAAAACACCCAAAACTTCAAGCTTTTTCAAAGCTTGTTAATGGCCGAAAATGACTATTAGATCTACGGGTTTCGAATATTTATAAGTTTGAATGGGTACTGGAAATAGAAAGAGCATGAAAAATGGAGAAAAACCCCTCAAACGACATCAAAATCGGAGCTCTGGTGGCTAAAATCCAACGGGGTCAGAATTTGGGTTTGAAACGGGTCGAACAGACCTGCTGGAGGTTGAAGACAACCTCAAAACGACGACGTCGTTTTTCTGATTTAGTATCATTTTTGGTTTTTTGTCATTTTCTGAATTGCTGTCATTTTTTATGATTTATGTCGTTTTCTGACAAACTACATGTAGTTTTCTAAAAAACTACATGTCGTTTTTGGGCATTTTTCAGCAAAAAAAAATTAAAAAAAATAAACTTTTTTGGGCGCGTGAAGATTCCATTTTGGACCAAATTTTCACCATTTTGCTCCTTTTAATTTTTATCATTTGATTGTGTGATTATATCTTGGGTTTAGTCAATTTAAATTTTTAATTGACGCATAATCACATAATTAATTTGAATTAATTTTTTTTTTCTCTCACAATTTTATTTTTTATTTATTTCATTGGATGAAGGCATAATTATATTCATGCCATAAAAATTATTTGATAGATGATTGACATTTTTGATAATATAATTATGTTAATGAATAATTAATTGAGTGCTTATGTACTCACCTATCGTGAGTCTAAGCATGTCAATTTTGTTATTCATAAAATTGTGATAATTGTGATAAATTTATCATTAATTAATTTAATCTCATACAAGGCCATTTTTATTTGTTTATCATTCCATAATTTTGTTATATATATGCCTTTCGTGATTTTGATAATTTTTTGTGAATTTCATTGTTGTTATTATTATGAATTCTTTCGGGGCATATACTATGGAAAATGTGTAATAAGATATTGGTCATGGTTTGTGCATTTATTATAAAAATTATTGTCAATATTTAATTAATATTTTTGGTAATAAAATTTGCTAGAAATACAAAAATGCGCAATCGGCCTTATTAGATAATTATGAGATTAAATTTTTTCATTGAATGTGTTGTGCTTACCTGTCGTAAGTTTTCACATGTCAATTGTCGAAAATTGTGATTCATGTTAAATACTTTTCTCCCGTATCAATCACAATTAAAAACTAAGATCCATACATGCAATTTAGTCATCTTGTCAATGATTTTACTGTAAAGTAGGATGCTTAGATGGTGAATGAAACACATTAGATGTCATGAACCACACAATCTTTTCTACCCTATCGGTAGTGGATTAGCTGAATTTGGTTATGATATTTAAAGTAGTAGTCCTTACCTGCGTTAGAGTCATATGTTTTGTTTGAACGACTCTAACATGACATGATCGTTTCCATTGATAGATCATTGAGAAAGCTAAGAAAACGAACAGATTGCATAATCCTTGTTTTCACATAGTGGCACTGCTCTAAGATATTTTTTTTTTAGTATGAAGCAATCCTAAAACCTCTACCGCTTAGTTATCGGATGGGACTATAATATGTCTTGTCATATCGATCTCTCATTAGAAAATTGGACTAGGCCTCGAAATTGACAAATCTTGAAATCATTTGAATTCAAAGATGCCAAGTTACTGCATGCTCAGTGGGAGTATTGCGATGGGTGTCAGTTGGTTTTAGTAAGGTATATATGTGTCGATCGATCCCTATTGACAAATTTTATGAGGGTGGAATCACTTAGGAATTTTTCTTGGGCATCTAAAGTGATATTCCTACGTTTGCTACACAATGATGAGCTCAGGAGACTAGTACGTTGGTTTTGTGCCTTGAAATAGTTTCGGTGGAACTAATGAATCAATTATTACAATACTTTTATGCTTAAGGATCAAGATAAGGCATAGATCATAAGTTGACAAGTTTTGGATCAATATTACAATGGATGTATGATTGTCATTGTCTATTCCGAAGAGATGATTGTGTTAATTGTGAATGTCTATAAATATAGTGAATTCAAGATAATGGGTTAATGCATATGTACTCGATATCATATCGTTGTTGCTAGTAAAATTGAGGATAGCTAAGCTATATTTAGGCAACAATTTTGGATTGATTTAAGTCTGAACAAAGTTTTCAGTATAGTGACTTTGATAACTTAGTTACAATTTTGGATGAGAAATGGAAAGAATAGAGGATATAAGTTTTTTGACTTATTCAATCTCAGTACACATATTCATCGCTAATGACTATCATAATTATTGATAATAGTTTTACAACCCAATTTTCCACAATGATTAATCTATAATGCATACAAATTTTGAGAGATATCGAGTATTTATCACTCTTTTGTTAAGATCTCTCATGCATTATTATCTTGAGCACAGTCTTCTCAAAGTTTTGACTCATCAAAGTTTGAAAGCTTTTATGTTTTAGAAAGCTTTATAGTGGAAAACACCTAAGGGATTAAACCATGCATGCATAATGATATGCAGTCACTTTTTTATGTGTATTGTTTCTCGAAGTGACAAGGACACAACAAGACTGGTAGATAGTCTTAATTGCTGTACTCCATGCATCTTGGTTTGATGGTTGTTATTATATTTGAATGTCTCTCAGGCCAAATTATGTGTAGTATACATATCCTATCGATATGATATCATACATAATTTATTTGATTGCCTATTGCATGCTGGAGATTAATATGTTGTTTGTTGATTATATTGGTCCAAGTGGGAGAGATATTTGAATCTTGTATGGACTAATATAATCACAAATATAATTCCATATTCACAACCATGTTAGTTGTTTTTCGAAAGAGACAATGTGAGATAAGTCTTTCGCAGCAACACTCAAGATACTAAGACTCAATGGATCATATCGTTTTATTCTGAATAGCCTTATGAATGTTGTGATTGAATAAGAATTTACATCTAAGGCTATTTCAGAAGTTCTAATGTTATGAGGCAATATAGGACATTGCATTTGACAATCTTGGATTTTAATCATATGAGAGAAGATGAACATTTAAGTGTTTTATTGAGAATATCGAGTTTAATATGTATGGCTCTTCTAGCTATTATTTTTTATAAGTATATAAAGTTATCTATGTTGGAGTTTTAAGCTGGCATTAGACAAGGGTTAAAATTTTATTTATGGAATAATTGGATTTATCCCTCATTTTGTTGCTTCCGCTGTTATTATTGATGACCTACAATTGGCCAGATTATTGTAAGAAACTCCATATGCAGACAAATAAAGATAAAGGATCAGTTTGATAAACCTGTGATTCCATACACGAGATAAGTTTAATTACATATACCTCTAAATTTCTAATCGATAGTCATTGGTAGTTCTTAATCCTTATTTGGAGAATTGATATGGTTATTTCATGATTTCCAAGCTATGATCAAGCGTGAAAGTTTAGGCTTAATCCCATAATAATTGGAAGATTTTCTTGATGGTGGTTCATTTTAAGAATAAGTTGTTTGATGGTTAAAGTAAGGTGAATTAAAGCCTATAGCTAGTCTCCACTATAACAATGAATTTGTTCATTACTATTATTGAGTTGTAAAGTGGTGACTATTTGGAAATCAATATATAAGGATGCAAGAACTAAATTCTTGTTTAAAGGACACCCAAGTTCAATGCATTAAATCCATTTTGAGGCAGGACATCAAGATAGTGATTACTGTAATTCTCAAAATAGTCAATTCGAAACATTATCGTTAGTCAACACTATATGAGAGATCAGTGGGAGCAATGATATGTTTATATTGTCACTTGATATAGTACATTGCTAATATCTTATGATTTTGATCTATTTTGGAGACAAATTAAGCCGTTATTTGATAATATCTGTCAGATGAAGAATTCTTGATAAACCTTGTATGGTCTAAAAATTTAGATTCTTCGTGATGAGATCAACGGTAGACTGAATTGTCTCATAGTTTGCATTGACTAACTATTGTAGTGATTAATGTTTCGATTTCATTGAGAATCTTTAAATAGTCTAAACTGTGATGTGTTATGAACAGCCTAAAGTCCATGATATTAGTAATGACGAGAGATCAAGTTTGAGATTATCTCACATATATGCTTATTGAAGGCAGCCTAGGGCTTACTTAAGTATACACATTCCTATCGTGATATCTGTTACAAGCATGCTGGATTGGTACTTGAGTTGTCATCCTTTTGGTACCAAGGATGTGTTAGCAATCGACAAACCAACATTGTGACATATAGTAGTTGGTTTTAGTGATATCGATTGGAAAGGCTGCATGGATGATTAAATACACTTATAAGCATTCATGATTCTAGAAGAAGCTATTTTGTAATTAAATGTCATATGAACACCTACAACTTCCTCTCTCATACAAAGTGAGTATAATGGTAAGGGAAGTTATATGTGATTAGGTGTTGCATGGACATTGACAACATCCTCGTATGTGAAGGTAGAGTGTGTGGCGTGTTACGAGGACATTGATTGTACATTACAATTGCGATATTCTGTTTCAGTGTTAAGAGTAGTTGACTCTATTGTGAACTTACTGAACTTATGTGATAAATATCGCAATGATATCTATCTCTCGGAACTTGGGGAGTAATATTGCTCCATTAATGATAATGACGTTCCACATGTAGTGAGAAAGTTGTCAAGTCCTCTATTAGTATCATAACACGCACTTACAAACAACATGCTAATGACTACACTGACACGAGTTACCTGAACGTATGTACTAAGAAGTCATTTCTTGTTTGGATTGTTGGGAGCCAAAGATGTATTTGATCAGTGGGAGTCATTGTCTTTCATGTATGATCGACATGTTAAGGATTGCTATTGGTTGTTGAATATATGCATATTCTGGATAACTCTTTGATGTTGTGTGTACACACTTGTTGATGCAAGCCAGTGGCTTAGTCTCAGTGCTATGTTCGAGTGGATCCAGATCAGTAGTTATCATCATGTTTTATGAATCTCAGATGTCTCATTATGTATTATATTTGTGTCCTGTCGATACAATATGGTGCATAATTAGTTTATAGACATTATTGTTTCTTGAGATTTCTGTGTATTGATATTGTTGCTTAGTGAGCACATATTGGTGTAATTATGTAGTCTAAGTGGGAGAATGTTAGAATATTTTATATGGACTAACATAATTAAGTGTTGCTCACACAGTGTCGGTATTAGCATGTAATGATAACTATATAATCGGTAATGCATGATATTACTATCGGGCTATAATGGGATGGACATAACGTACTAACATGCTTGGGGCCCATGGACACGCTCTAAAACGTCTTTGGTCAGCCCATTGGGCCAAGACAACTAATTCTCTCACATTGGGCATGTAAGCCCAATTGGCCCATAATTCCTTATATAAAGGGTTGTGCTCTTGATTGATGATTAAGGTGGAATGAGTGTGGCTATGGTGTAGAGAGAATGATAGAGTAGTGTTCATTACTCCCAATCTCTCCTTTTCTCTATATGTGTAGATCAAAGAAGTGTAATCAGCATGATTAATCAACATGATTAGTTAAAATCAATGTCCTTAGTTATTTAATCTTTAATCATCATTTTATTTAATGTTTTCAGTTTTTAAAACTAAACCCCATATCTAACTTCTGATTAGTTCTTATTTTGAATAGTAATTTGATCGTAGTCCTCATGGATTAGACTCTTATTTACCGCTATACTGAAGTAGTTAATATAAGTGATTGGTAAAATAAATATTTAAATTTGATACAGCATACGACAGCCGTCAAATTTTTGGTGTCGTTGCCGGTGACTATTGTAATTTTTTTTATTATTCAAATATGTTAACTACATACTAACTAGTTTAAACTTTTACTTGCAAGTGTATATGCCTGGCGATGATACTTAAGAAAGACTACAAGCCATAAAGCAACATCTTGAGACATAGTCATCCCACTCTTCGCGGACTATCACTGACAATCCAGTCTTTCATTTGTTTAGATTTCTCGACATTACCTTCTTTGACTGTTGGAGGACTCCACCCATCAGTGACGACCATCCATACGGACTCATCTACTGCACAGAGGAATGCACGCATTTTTTTCTTCCAGTATGGATAGTTTGCGCCTTCCAGCATGGGATGTCGTGTAGTAGATCCACCTTCCCTAAACAACTTTGTTATCACACAACCAAGGAAAATGCTCTCAGAGATGGATCTTAGATAGGGTTAGATGAAACAAGAAGAAAAGAAACCAGAAAACAAACAGATAGAAAGCAATAAAGTCGTAACACAAAAATATAGAGATCAAGAATGAATTCCATAGACAATCTAAAGCAAGTGTTGACTGTGAGAATCCGTCAACGATATAAGGTAAGAAAACTCGAAGATAGATCTAAGAAAATGATGAACTTAGAGAAAACTTGAAGAAGAAAAGCTTTGAACAATAATGGAGAAGAGATGCTCGTATATTACTTAGTAGCCTTAGTACACAGTGAATTTTCCAATCCCTTACTCTGAGAAGTGGAGGTCTATTTATAGCTGGGCTCTAATGGCCCCTGATACATGGTGGTTTTAGGGGACAAGAACATATGTAGGTGCATTATTAGGGTAATGGTGCGGGGTGTAGTGGCGCATGATGTAGTGGTGCAGAGGGTCATACTGTCGGCCCTAGTACGTGGTCAGGGGTGCTAAGGTAATACCTCCACTCTTCGTACAAGTTCGTACCACCAGTATGCATCGGATATGGATGTCAAGGTCACGCCTTTGTCCTCCTCAGGGTTGTTCATCCCGTATCCGTACACGTACCTCGTACTTGATGGTCCCTCTTACCTTTCTAGCATAAATCTTTTCTCCAAACTTCTTCATATTTTGCTAAGTGTTGAACAATTTATGGATCCCTCAACAAAGATAGCACGGGTCCCCTTATTGTGTAGAAGGGTGACTTCGGGGCTTGGTGATGGGCTTGCATGAGGCTTGGGAGGTGAGTCTCATTGTACGAGGCCCTTGGCGCCTCAACGGATACGTACCCAGGACGGGCCTTGCATAGCGAGGCCCTTAGGTCTTGCGGGATCTCACGCGAGCATCCTTTAAATAGGGGCATGCGCGCCCTTGGTGCCTAGGCAGATACGTTCCCGAGACGGGCCTCGCATAATGAGGCCCTTGGGTCTCACAGGGACTCACGTGGCCATCCTTTAGGACGGGGCATGCGCGCCCTTGGCGCCTCGGTGGATGTGTACCTGAGACGGTTCTCGCGGGGAGTTTTGAGGAAGGGCCTCGCATAGGGAGGCCCTTGTATCCTAAGTTGAGTGTCCCGCTCGACTTTCTAGACTTCTAACTCCCTTAGAGGAATAGCTGAATTCCCTTCAGCTCTAAGTGTCTGAAATCCCTTCAGAACTCCCAGAACAGATCCCTCTGTTCTTCACTTTGTAGAATCTGCAAACTTGAAACCCTAACAAAGAAGCATGCATCAAAAATGTTAGAGAGAAAAAGAACAAGAACAAACAAAAGCTCTCTGCAACAATGAAAAATTAGCTCAGCTCTCAAGACCCAAAACCGACGAGTATTTATCAGTAGGTAAAAAAACTAACAGAAATCCCTAATAACAAACTAAACAGAATTAGTTAATACCAAACTAAAAACTAATCTCACGTGGCAAATAAAACCACGAAGATCACCAGATGCAACCAAAACACATCCCAGATGCATATGGGATCATGATTTGTCAAATAATAACACCTGCAGTAAAACATGGTTATTACAATAGGGACGAGATACAAGAACCAAAGAGCCTAACGAAAACTAACAGTAACTAACAATGATTCGTTATTCTATTATGAACAGCTGGTATCAATGCAGATGCAACTGGAGTCTAAGTAGTCTTAACTGAAACTACAAACTACTGTGAGTTGTCATTTGAGTAATATTTTGATTGGTTGAGGAAAGAAGTCACAATCTTCACAAGTATGTATTTTATTTTATTTTTGAAAATGTATTATAGTATGTATTGTATTCATTATTACAAGTATTCACTTAATTAAATATTTTTATTTATTAGTATTAATGTTATATGTAATTAAATTTTCACAAAGTTTGATTTTTAAATTTTAAAAAAATAATTTTTTTTGTTGCATTTTTTAATTAGAGTAAATATATAATTATATATTTTTTATTTCTTTTTAGTTAGACCAATTTATTACCTAATTGATGAGGAATAGGTTTAATTGTGTTAAAACTACAAATTAATGCATGTGACACTACAACAATTTTCACTTTTAATGACTCTCTATGATGACTTACACCAATTTGTAAGACATTAAAAGTAATCAGGGATATTTAAAGTCTAAGTGTGCAAGTCATCAAAAGTTATTGTTTATGAATAAGTGTGTAAGTCATTAAAAGTAGTGGGAGACGTTATTTATAATTAATTAAAAAATCGAAATAAAATAATTAAATATATATAAGTCTGACAATTTTAGGCTTCTAACGTCTCCCCAGGGAGGACGTGTACACTTCCAGCGTCTCCCATGGGAAGACATGCACACTTCCAACGTCTCCCCTGGGAAGACGTGCACACTTCCAACGTCTCCCCTAGGAAGACGTGCCACATCGGACGTCTTCCCAGGGGAGACGTTGGAAGTGTGCACGTCTTCCCAGGGGAGACGTTGGAGGCTTCCCTTTTATATAACCTCTTCACTCTTCTTCTTCCCCGAGCACACGAACCAGAGGCGGAAAGAGGCGATTTCAAGGCGATTTTGGCTTCCGTTTTTGGTTGATTTTCATCAACAAAAATTACTTTTAGGTATGTTTTTAAGATTTAATTACTGTATAATAGTCAGAATAATGTTTTTTATTTATTTTCTTTAAATATAGTGGGTTAATGATGGGATTTTAGGGTATTTGTGTATAGTGCGGTTTTGGGTAATTTTAGGATATTAGAAATATTTATTTAAAGTTTGAAAAATAATTTTAGTGAATATTTGACATTAAGAATTGTGATATTGATATTATACCACATTATTTACTGTTTTTTAATTTTTTTTACTATTTAATCCGAAAATTGTAGATTTTTTAATTAATTTTTTAGGTTGATTAAGTATTAATATATATATATATATATCTAAAATAAGGAAAATAATTTAATTTTAATTTACATACTAAATTGCATATATAGATATAAGTAATTCAAATATTTATGTTTATGATTTTTTTAATTTATATTATTATTTAATTAAAAAATTATATATATTTGTATAAATATATTTTAAATATTTTATTAACATTGAAGTAGGTTGATTATATATATTATGTTTTTTTATTTATTTAGTAATATTCTATTTATTAATTAATTTAATTTTGTAGGTTGTGGTTTTAACTAGAGAGATTTTTGCCTCAAAATTTCTATTTCAATAACACATTTGAGGTTTTTAAGTTTCTAAGATTGCAAGAATAAGTATTGTTAATCCAATTATTTAGTGATATTTGTTTAGTAATTTCTTATTTATTAATTAATTCAATTTTGTTGGTTGTGAATTTAATAGCAAAGTGCATTGCAGAGTGAAGTAAATTTTCTAGCTAGGACTATTAATTGCAAGAGGTACGTACATTATCTTATCTCTCGTTTTAGTATTATTAAATTTTTGTTAGAGGAGTTTGAATATCTTAAATATTCATCCATAGTGAAGTAGGTTCTAAGATTAAAATTGTGTGTTGCGGTGATAATAGAAGGTTGAGAACTGTGTGTTTTAGTGAAGTAGGTTCTGGAAAATTTGTTTGTGTGCTATGGAGCTATAAGGAAGAAACTTATTGTGTGCTGTTTGAATTGTTTGACTTGTTGTTAACAGATGGTTAGATCAATATTATAGGGGAAATGCTGTCCGATTTTGTCTAGAATTATGTATTCTAATATTATATTTGAATTGTGTTGTGCTTATTTGATTGGATTTGATAAGATTGACTGATGGCTAGGTTACTAATATAGAAGAAATGCTGCCCAATTTTTCATACACTCGGCCATATGCTTATGTAGTTTTTATTGTTTAATTTTTCATAGACATAGGAGAAGATATGGATAGAAAATGGATGTCAGCGAATAGGTTATCCGTGGAATATAAAAACGAGGTCGATTTATTCTTAAGATTTTGTTCGGAGAATGTGAAAGACCTAAAATTTACTCGTTGCCCATGTATTAAGTGTGGAAATGTAAGGAAAATGGATCTTAGTAAGATCAAACAACACTTATTTTTCAATGGAATCGACAAAAGTTACACGGTTTGGTATATGCATGGGGAGAGAATGCATGTCGCGCCAACTCCACCAAGTAGACCCAATGAAGTAAGGAGGAATATAGTAGAGGAGAATTGCGATGCATTAGATGATATGATTGATGATGCACATTATGGATCCGGAGTAGACCCAGATAAGTTTGAGACACTACTTAGTGATGCTGAGAAACCGATTTACCCCGGCTGTAAAAAATTTAAAAAGTTATCCGCACTCCTTAGGTTGTACAATTTGAAAGCTAAACACGGTTGGAGTGATAAAGGAATGACTGATTTACTTTGTTTTTTGAATGATTTGTTGCCGGAGTGTAATGAAATGCCAACTTCATTTTATGAAGCAAAGAAAACATTATGCTCATTGGGCATGCAATATGAAAAAATTCATGCATGTCCTAATGATTGCATGTTATATCGGAATGACTTTGCAGATGCAAAAATGTGTCCTACTTGTGGTGAGTCACGATGGCAAAAGAAAAGAAATGGTGAGGATGTCAAGGAAGGAGTACCCGCCAAGGTCTTGTGGTACCTTCCTCCTATTCCTCGTTTCATCCGGTTGTTTAGAAATGTTGAACATGCTAAAAATTTATCGTGGCATGCTAATGAGAGAATAAATGATGGTAAATTAAGGCATCCAGCTGACACCCTAGCTTGGAAGAGGGTTGATTTGAAGTGGCCTTGTTTTGGAAATGAATCTCGTAATATTCGTCTAGGTCTTTCGACTGACGGGATTAATCCACACACTTTTCTTAGTAGTAAGTATAGTTGTTGGCTTGTTATGCTTGTCATTTACAATCTACCCCCATGGTTGTGCATGAAGAGAAAATTTACCTTGTTGACATTGTTGATATCGGGACCTAAACAACCTGGCAATGACATCGACGTATATTTTTCGCCTCTTATCGATGATTTGAAAACTTTGTAGGATGAAGGGGTTAAGGTTTATGATGCGTACAGGCAAGAAGAATTTAATCTTAGAGTTGTATTGTTGTGGACTATCAATGACTTTCCTGCTTATGGAAATTTATCCGGGTTTAGTGTGAAAGGATATAAGGCTTGTCCCGTTTGTGAAGAAAAAACATGTTCTGAATACTTAAAGCACTCCCGAAAAGTATGTTATATGGGTCATAGGAAGTTCTTGATTAGTACGCATAAATATCGAACTTGGAAAAAGGCATTCAATGGCAAACAAGAGTTTGAGGAGGCTCCTCAAGCTTTAAATGGGAGTGAAGTACTTGAGAAGATGTCTAAAATCATGTTTAAGTTAGGTAAGCCTAAAGTTCGTACACCTACAAAGCGGAAGGGTCGTGGGAAGGCTAAGGTTGTGGAAGAGCCCAAAAGTTGTTATAAAAAGAAATCTATTTTTTTCGAGCTTGAATATTGGCAATTCTTACTTGTACGCCATAATTTAGATGTTATGCACATAGAGAAAAATGTATGTGATAGTTTGATTGGAACTTTGTTGAATATTCCTGGGAAAACTAAGGACGGAATTAAGGCTAGACAAGACTTGGCTGCAATGGGTATACGTGAAGGATTAACTCCGAAAATAGATAAGAGACAAACATACTTGCCTCCTGATGCTTACACCCTCACTAAAGATGAAAGGAAGGAAGTTTGTTCCTGTCTATTTAATGTAAAAGTTCCAGATGGCTATTCATCAAATATAAGGTCATTGGTAGACATGAAAAGCTGTACTCTGAGTGGTATGAAATCTCATGATTGTCATATTCTAATGCAACACTTGCTACCAGTGGCAATTCGTTCTGTCTTACCTCAAAAAGTTCGAGAGATTATCACAAGGTTATGTTTATTTTTCAAGTCATTGTGTTGTAAGGTGATTGATCCTATTAAGTTACCAAAGTTACATGATGAAATTGCTGAGGTCTTGTGTGAGCTGGAGAAATACTTCCCACCTTCCTTTTTTGATATAATGATTCATCTTACAGTTCACTTGGTTAGAGAATTGAGATTTTGTGGTCCCGTTTATTTAAGATGGATGTATCCATTTGAACGATATATGAAGATTCTTAAGGGGTATGTCAGAAATAGAAGTCGCCCAGAAGGGTGCATTGTGGAATGTTATATTGCTGAAGAGGCAGTTGAATTTTGTTCAGAATACATGGCTGGTGTACAGAGGATTGGGGTAAATGAAGTTAATAATGCTGAGATTCAGAGTCGTCGGGGTAGTGTTGTTTGCGCAGTGAGTCAGGATGAACTAGATGAAGCACATCGTCTAGTATTGCAAAATATTAATGAAATCCAGCCTTATATCGAGTAAGTTTATCTTCATAGATATAATGCATATGCAATGTAAATATGTGATAACTTTCACGATTAGTTCACTAACAGCATATGTAATTTTGAAGGGAACATTTTAACTGGATCAAGACAAAATTTCCATCAAAGTCAAGGAACTCCAAATGGTTACAAGACGAACATTGTCGTACATTTAATAGTTGGATAGAAAATAAGGTATATTATGTTGATTTTTTTATTTTATTTTTATTATATAGTAATGTATGTTGTTTGACTAGTTTTATTTTTAATAGGTTGTCAATGAATTGAAAAACACATCAAATAATGTGTCAGACATTGTTAAGTGGATCTCTCGAGGCCCTTCTCATAGAGTCATGAAGTTTTCATCATATGTAATCGATGGTACACAATTCAATACTAGGGAGCATGATACCAATAGAACCACACAAAATAGTGGTGTTAGTCTTGTCGCTAGAACTATGCAAATATCCAATGTGAAAGACAAAAATCTTGTTCAAAGTGATATGACTTTCTATGGAGTAATTAAAGAAATTTGGGAGTTAGATTATATCACAACTCGAATACCTGTTTTCTTTTGTGATTGGGTGAAGAGTGACAGTGGCATAATATATGAAGATTTTGGTTTCACATTAGTAAACCTAAATCGACTAGGGCACAAATCTGACAGATTTATAATGGCTGCACAAGCAAAACAAGTATTTTATGTGAATGATCCTTCAAACAACCAATGGTCAATTGTGCTTACAACGCCAAAAAAAGAATGGAATACCAAAGATGGTGATTTGCATGATATACCTATTGAAGAAGAATCAATCATATTCACTTCACCAATATGTAATGATAAAATTGATGATGATGGTGTTTGTTTACGTGATAATGGTGAAGGTTTATGGATTGATAACCTGATGTGAGGTATAATATAATTATGTTTGTCATTATTGCAAAAATGATTTTGGTTTGTTTATGATATGTTTTTGTTTGTCATTTTTTTTCTATATATATAACTTATCATATTGATTTTTATGTTTCACAGATGTCAGATCCTTTTGGTGATAGTGATGAGGAGGAAAATCCTCAACAAAATCCTGATACTGAGGCAGAGATTACAGATGATAAAAATGTGCGAGGACACACATGGATGAATAAATTGATTAAGAATAGAAGTGAAGGAAATCTTATACTTGTAAAGTTCAATAAGTATGGTCAAGTAATAGGTACCGCAAGAAGTAATCGATCTTCAGCGTTGGGTTCTATGGTGAGGACTATTGTGCCCATCACCTGTAACTCCTGGAACGAAGTTCCAGTGGAGAACAAAACTCATATATGGGATTTAATGAAGGTATGATTTAATTACTTCTATTTCACTTAAAAGAATTTAAAATATGTGATTTAATATGATTATTATTTCAAACTTGCAGAAAAATTTTCAGTTGGAATATAGCTTCAAAAAGCAGACAATGAAAGACGCAGCAAAGATGTTCAGACAATGGAAGACTGACACGACAAGGAAGCACATCTTTAATGCTTTAGAGAAAAGACCATATGAGTTTCCCCCTAGGAAACCATTTGGATTTGAGGAGATCATTACAGATGAGCAATGGTTAGAATTTGTCAACTCAAGATTAACACCAGAGTGGAAAGATAAGAGGTTACAAATGCAAGAATATCGAAGAATGAACAAATGCAACCACAACCTATCTAGAGGAAGTTACGTGCGTGTGGAAGAGATGCTTCAACAATAGAATGGGCAACAATTATCTGATATTGATAGAGCTGATTTATGGACGATGGGTCGACCGAAGAATAAAGAAGGAGAACTTATTAGAGAGGCAGCTGAGGTTCAAAAAAACATTGTAAGTTTTTATATATATATTGAACTTATATAATCTATTTATTTTAATATAACTAACTTAAATAAATTACTTTTATTTTACAGGCTCATTATCGAAAACTCATTGAGGAGGGTCAATGGGAACCCCAAGGCCCTGATGATGTGTTGGCGAGGGCATTGGGCACCCCCGAGCCACGAGGGCGTGTTCGGGTAAAGGTTTCGGTGTGTCCCCTGCATTGTTTTGGGATACTCCGAAACCTACCAAAATGAAAGGGAAATCGAAAGACACGGTTTCAGCTAGCGCTATGAGAAATGAGTTTGAGGAAAGACTTCGTCAACAAGAAGAACGACATCGTCAACAAGAAGCGCGTCTAGAAGAACGTTTTCGTAAACAAGAGGAAATGTTGAGATCTTTCATGGCCCAACAGAGTGGTTCAGGAACCAATATTGGAGTCCCACCAGTAGTTCCAACCCCATCGGGACCATCTTACTATGTGCCCGACCCACAAGCACCACCTTACTATGTGCCCGACCCTCCAGGGCCATCTTGCTATGTGCCCGACCCACCAGCACCATCTTACTATCAGCCTGAACCACCAGTACCATTTGTGACTGAGGTCATTTCAATTTGATAGTTGAAAATGACTATGTATGTACATGCATACACACATATATACATAATGCTACTTATTATAATGTGCAGGTACCTAGTTGTCAGTTAGCCATTGGTTCGCTATCCAATATTGTTGCATCAGGCAAGCTCATTGACAAAGAGTTGGGTAACAACTACCAAGTGGTGATTACTGACGCTATTAAGCCGGCGACACCTCTTCCTTATGCAAAACCTGATCAGCATATGTACATAGTCATTCAGGCTATTGGGCATCCTATATCATGGCCTAAGGAATTGGTCATCGTATCTGATGATATACATGAACAGGTGATGTATCATGTTTATATAATCATATTTGTTATTATATATTTCAATTTGTTTGTAAATTTTCTAATTATTAATATTATTTTACAGACTTGTTCTAGAAGTAATAACATATCAGAACGACCAATTGCTCCTTCAACACAACGACCCCGAGAAAGAATACAATGTTTGAGTGATCCTCTAACACAAGACACCAGTCCTTTGGAACAGATATACAATATTATATCTCATTGGAATGACAATGACTGTGTCAATCCAGGCATAGATGAGGATGCACTACAAGAAACCAGTTCTTTGCCGGCGCAATTCCGAATTGCGCTGGAAAAAATTACTTTCACCGGCGCAATTCGTGAATTGCGCCGGCAAAAATCAAACCTTTTGCCGGCGCAATTCGGGGGTTGCGCCGGCAAAAGTATCGTGTTAAAATCTGGCATTACTTTTGCCGGCGCAACCACTAATTGTGCCGGCAAAAGTAATGCCAGATTTTCAAAATAAAACATACAAAACTTTTGCTGGCGCATTTCACCTAATGCGCCGGCAAAAGTCAACGTATTTTTTAAATTTTCACACGTTTGAAATAAGGTAGGTGGGCATACTTTTGCCGGCGCGTTTAGTTGCGCCGGCAAAAGTGCAAAAACGCGCCGGCAAAAGTCGAGATAGTTAAAACGACGTTGTTTTATTTTAGGGTTTACTTAAACACTTTTGCCAGCGCAGTTTTAGACTTTTGCCGGCGCAACGAAACGCGCCGGCAAAAGTTATAACGATATACCCAGCCACCCGAGCCTCCTTCTTCCCCATTTCAGTTTTACAGTTTCGAAACAAAGCTTCTCTCTCTCTCTCTCCTCTGTGATAATCTCTCCGACCACCGTGAGCCATAATCCCACCGTGGCTTCTCTCTCAAGGTTAGTGAAGCTTATCTCTCATGGTTAGTATTCGGTATTTTTAACATTTTTGGATTTTTTCCTCTATATTTTGTTTTGTAATTGTATTTTTTTTTGTTATTCTCTCCCTAATATAAACAGGTGTGTAGCTCCTCTCGGTAAAATAAGACTAAAAAGGTTAGTTTATATATATATATATATATGTTTCGGTTTATATATATATATATTTATTTCGTTATATATATTAATATATATCTGATTATATATATATTTATATTTATCAGTTTATATATATGTATATATTTATATATATCAGTATATGTATATATATCTGAATATATATATTTATTTATTTCGTTATATATATTAATATATATCTGATTATATATATATATATATATTTATATTTATCAGTTTATATATATGTATATATTTATATATCTGAATATATGTATATGTATATATTTATATATCTGAATATATGTATATATATATTTATATATATGCATATCAGTATATGTATGGATATATGTTTATGTATATGTGTAAATGTGTGTGTATATATGTTTATTTAATGTTAAATTTTTTTAGAAAATTGATTAATATAAATGTATGTGTGTGATATTTGGTATTATAGTTATATTTTTCTTTTAAAAAAATAAATAAACATGTGTAGTTTTATAAAAATGAGATTAATAATGAAAAATAAAATACGATTTTAGTATTTATTAAAAAAATTTGATTTGAGTATGTATATTTTTTAATTTTAATGCTTAATATGTATATTAAAAAAATAGATTAGATTATGTATATTAAAAAAATATATATTATACTTTTTATATTAAATATTATTTGTTTATAAATATTTATTAAATAAATTGTTTTGATGTTACTGATATAAAATGATATAAAAAGATTTGATATATGTTATTAATCTTGGTTTATGTTGTGCATGTTATGAGAATGTTCTGTATATTGCTCTGGGAATATTCTAGTTATATATGTGTTTAATTTGTAAGTTTTTCAATTTTTGGGATAGTTTGAAATATAGTCGTTATGCTGCCCAAATTTTGTTGGAGTTAGTAAAATTAATAAAAGTTTAATAATTAATTAAATAAAAATTTAAGTATAATTAAAAATTCATCAGAAAAATAATTTTAAACTATAATTTAAATAAAATAAAATTACCAATCATAATAATTAATAATTAATTTTAACATTAATATTAGATGTTTTGTAATTGAAAATTTTAAAAATATAAATGATTTAATAAAATATAAATATAATAAAATTATTACTGATTAAGTAAATAATCCAATACAAATTAAAGAATTTAATAAAAAATTACAAAATGGAGATTAATGTATAATTAAATTAATTTTAAATTAAAAGTAATAAATAAGTAAATGTTAAAGTAGACTAGTCAACGGACACGTGGCAGTACATGATTGATCTACATTGTTATTATTCTTAAAATAATTTTTAATTTATTTTTATTTTAACAAAAAAATAAAATTTACATTTTTTTAAAAAAAATTCAAAAAAAATTTCAACTTAAGATTAAGTATGAAAAATACATGTGTTTTTTAAATTTAATTTTATATTGTTAATATCATCAAATTTTTTAATTTATTATTATTATTATTATTATTATTATTATTATTAAAATCTTCCTATTTATCATTTTGTCTACTTGTTTGCAATTAAAGATTAAGTAATTTTGTTTAAAATCTAAGCAATAATTTAAGATTAAATATTTTTTTTTACTTAATCCTAAATAATTGATTAAAAGCAGCAAATTTGATTATTATTTTTTTTTGTAAAAAATGAAAAAAAAAATTTATTTTTTATTACCTTTAAATTGGAAAACAATAAATTGGATTTTTTTTTTAAAATAAAAATATAAAATGATTTTTTTTATGAAAAATTATTTAAAATAATAATAATAATGTGTACCAATCATGTGGTGTCACGTGTCATGTAAGTGTTAGTAAGTTGTAAGTTTGAGTAATTTAGCCGCAAATATCTCTATAAATAATTATTTTTGCCAGGGATAGGATATTATTATCAGTTAGTGATAATTAGGGAGACAAACAGTCATGAAATACTTTGACTATCATTTCCCTCATTTTAAGACAATTATTAATATTTTCTTAATTATTTCGCTTAAAGATGGCGAGCGACAGGAGCTGGATGAGTGCGAGGAATCGTTGGTCTCTGGAGTATAGAAATGGTGTTAAGGAGTTCTTCGATATCGCCAAAAATCAGTTGAACGATCGGGGTTTGGTTCGCTGTCCGTGCAAGAAATGTGGGAATGTTAAGTTCCAGCCTATAAATGCAATTTCGATGCATTTATTCAACAATGGCATCGTACAGTCCTACAAAGTGTGGCATTACCATGGAGAGGCGCTGCCGTCGCCACCAGCTGTGGTACGAGATCATGATAGAGATGAGATAGCGGATATCCTTTAGGATGTTTACGCTGAAGATGACGTTCCCGCTGGAAACTATAATGATCCTCCCCAAGATGATCCTCAACATCACGATAAGTATGACAATTTATTTAAGGAGATGTCAAGTGAACTGTACCCGGGTTGCCAAAAGTATTCCGCGTTGAACTTCTTGGTGAAGCTGATGCATCTCAAAGTAATTAACAAGTGCAGCAATCATTACTTTGATGGTTTGCTGGAATTGTTAGTCGACGCTATGCCTGACGGAACAATTTTACCTAAGTCTAACTATGAGGCGAAGGCAAAGTTGCAGAGTATTGGATTGGGATATGAGTCCATCGATGCTTGCAAGCATGACTGTGCACTGTTTTGGAAGGAGAATGCGAATTTGGAATTCTGTCCGGTTTGTGGTGAGTGTCACTGGCAAGATAATCGTGGGAACGGGAAGAAAGTGGCCCATAAGGTCATGCGATACTTTCCGTTGACGCCGAGATTGAAAAGGCTGTACAGTTCCAGATATACTGCAGAGGATATGAGATGGCACTATTCTAAAAGGCCAAGGGAAGATGGTGTGATGAGGCACCCCGCTAACAGTAAGGCGTGGAAGCACCTTGATGAGTTGTACCCATCTTTCGCAGCCGAACCTCGAAATGTTAGGCTTGGGTTGGCTACAGATGGTTTCAATCCTTTTGGGAACATGAGCAACTCTTACAGCATGTGGCCTGTGATACTTGTCCCATACAACTTGCCGCCGTGGAAGTGCATGAAACCACAGTCATTAATGTTGTCTATTCTTATTCCAGGTCCTTCTTCACCTGGAAAAGATATCGATGTCTATATGAGACCTTTGGTTGATGAGTTGAAGGAGTTATGGATGAATGGTGTCGAGACAAGAGATGCATACAATAGTACCTTATTCAATATGCGTGCAGCAATCTTGTGGACCATTAACGACTACCCAGCTTATGCTATGATGTCTGGGTGGAGCACAAAAGGGTACAAGGCGTGTCCCACATGCAATGAAGAAACTCCCTCTGTAGGGATTAGAAGTAAAATTGCATACATTGGCCATAGGAGATTTCTTGATATGGATCATGAATGGAGGAGCAAACGAGCACTATTCGACGGTAACAAGGAACTCAGGCCACCACCAAAACATTACTCCGGTGATGATGTGTTGAAGCAATTAGAGAATTTGCTGATTAGACATCCTGGGAAACACAAAGAATTTGGTGGTGTGAAACGCAAAAGGGCTCCGATTGAACTTAATTGGTCGAAGAAGAGCATATTTTTCGAGCTTGATTATTGGAAGGAGTTATTGTTGAGGCATAATTTGGACATAATGCACATTGAGAAGAATGTTTGCGACAGTGTCTTGGGAACTTTGTTGAACTTAGAGGGAAAATCTAAAGACCTTGAGAAGATGGAGACAGACATTATCACCATTTTATGCAAGTTGGAAATGATATTTCCTCCAGCATTTTTCGACATTATGGTGCATTTGGTTTTGCACCTTCCGAAAGAGGAAATTCTTGGCGGTCCCGTGCACTTTAGGTGGATGTATCCCATTGAACGTTCGATGGGAGTTTATAAACAGTATGTAAGAAATCGTGCACGTCCGGAAGGTTCAATCGCAGAAGCTTACGTGGTGAACGAGGCTTTAACCTTTTGCTCAATGTACCTGCGGGGGGTTGAGACTCGATTCAATCGACCTGAGAGGAATGACGATCGCATTGAATCCCAACCAAATCGGGAATATTCTATTTATAAGGCTGTTGGTCGTCCATTTGGTAAGAAATCAAGTATGCTCCTCAATCCGCAGTTAAAGCAAAAGGCTGAGTGGTATATCTTGAACAATTGTGCCGAAATTAAGGACTACCTTAGGTGTGTTTTCTAGTATTTTTTCAATAATGATGTTTGGTTTATATACCGAGTAAATGCCAAAATCATAGTTTTTTTGTTCATTTGTAGTGAGCATATGGATGAATTAAGAAGACGGGGGGGCTCGAATCTTGAAGTTCAACAAGAAACTGATTTTCCTCAGTGGTTCAAAGAAAGAGTATGTATATTAGTCAATTCTTTTCTGAAACCCCAATTAATCAATCCAAAACTAACTTTCAATGTTAATGTTGATAGGTGAACAGTTTGCATGAGTCAACACCTACTGAAGTGAATAATGAATTGTATGCTCTCGCAAACAAATCAAGCGGCACCGTGTATTCATATCCAGGGATGATAGTGAATGATGTGAAATTTGTGACTCGTGGTCGTGATATGAAGCTTAAAACACAAAATTGCGGTGTAATGGTGCCAAGTGAGGAAGGAGTGAACTACTATGGAGTTTTGGAAGAAGTAATTGAATTGTCCTACTTGATGGGTTACAGTGTTGTCCTATTCAAGTGTAGATGGTTCAATACAAGTAGAATTAAAGTGGAATCCAATTTTACGAGCGTATATGTGAAAGAAGAATGTTATAAAGATGATCCTTTCGTTCTCGCATCTCAAGCGAAGTTGGTGTATTATCTTCGAGATGTGAAAAATGGGGATGATTGGAGGCTCGTTAATGAATACATTCTAAGGAATGTATGGGATTTCTCAAATTCCGATGTTGATGAAACTGAGACCACAAATGATATACCAATATTGCAAGAAGTTAATTCTTCTTCATTTCAGTTGTGGGTAGAACTTCCAATTTTTGATAATCTTCAGTATGATCGGGTTGATGTCAATGCCACTGAAGTGCACAACGTTGATGATTTGGTTGGCGAAGGTTCAGATGAATTTGTTGTCGATGATGAAGTTGAATTTGAAGACGACACGTTGGCCGAGTATGAAGACGATGAGGATGACGATAATGTTCTAGTTAATAGTGATAGTGATAGTGATGTTCGTAATGATGTTGTAGTTAGTGATGATGAGGACAGTGATATGTAATTTAAACAAGTGTATGTAACTTTTTATTTAATTCAATGAAAACTTTATTTATTATTATTAATTAATGATAGTATCAGATATAGTTACACACGCACCTATTGGATGCTTTGGGGATAGTCAATGTATTCATGTACTGGTACTCATTTTTTCAATATATTTGATGAAATATGTTGAAAAAATGGGTAGTCGCACATGTCTGCTTACTATCTCCAAGGGATCTATTAGGTCGGAATAGGGTAGGTTGGGAAAGACAATGAGTAATAAAATGTTAATTCAATAACAAAAAACAATAGTGATGCACCTAGTGGATGCCTTGGGGATAGTCAATGTATTCATGTACTGGTACTCATTTTTTCAATATATTTGATGAAATATATTGAAAATATGGGTAGTCGCACATGTCTGCTTACTATCTCCAAGGGATCTATTAGGTCGGAATAGGGTAGGTTGGGAAAGACAATAAGTAATAAAATGTTAATTCAATAACAAAAAACAATAGTGATGCACCTAGCGGATGCCTTGGGGATAGATAATGTATTCATGTACTACTCCTCATTTTTTTAAAATGTTTGAGAAACATTTTAAAAAACTGAGGAGAAGTACATGACTCCTTACTATCTCCAAGGTATCCACTAGGTCGGAATAGGATAGGTTTGGAAATACCATAATGAATAAATGTTAATTTTATAACAAAAAACAACAGACATACATAATTTGAATTAGTTAATTAATGAATATTTTAATGTAGAATGGCCGAAACAAGTAATGACACAGGTGGTGGCTCCAAGAGAGGCAGGGGAGCTTATTACGGTGCCAATATCGAGAAGGAGCTGGCCATAAAAAAAGTTAGTCATTTGAAAGTAGAGTTTGATAAAGAAACTGGAAAAGCTATTCAAAAGTACGGCAAGTGGTTCAACAATTCCATGGCTCGTTATTTGCGTAGCACCGTACCCCTAACTACACTAGCTTGGGAACAAGTAAAACCAGCTGATATCGAAGTTATTCGAAAGAGACTATCTGTAAGCATTCTTTAAACCTTTAATAACTCGTTATTAAATATTTTGTCTATCTTCATAATATTTTAACAAATTCCAATTTTAATTGTGATTTTAGGAAAAATTCATTTATCCAGAAGACAATCCAGTAATCAACGATGCCATGGTAAGACAAATGCAAAAACATCTGACTGATTGGCGCCACACGATGAAGAAACACTGGGTAGATGTTGGAGGAGAGGTGGACAATGAGAGAGCGAAGTCAAAACCTTTTGTGTCGATTACTTCTTCTGATTGGGCAATTTTGTGTGATTTTTGGGCTTCTGATTCTCACCAGGTATGCCGTAGATTTTACATTAATTTTTAATTATAAAATTACAATTTAGATTAATGAGTACTATTTTCTTTTTGAAGCGTATATCGAAGAAAAATAAAGAAGCTCGAGCTAAAATGACCATACCAGGAGGACACGGTTCCAAATCCATCGTTGCCCATGTTTATGATCACGTAAATTATAATAACTTATATCCTTACATTTACGAAAATATTATAAATGTCACAATGTTTAAATAATTTGCTTTTTTAGATGGACCCATCTACTGGCCAGCTCCCGAGCATGATCGACACATTCGAGCACCTGCACAAGAAGAAGGATAAGTGGATTAGTGATGCAGCGGCGACAAAACATGTAAGTTGCATAACCTTAACTAATTTATGATCATTTAACTTTAAAAAAGTTTAGTAAATAATTAATAAATATTAATTATTAATTGGTTGTTGTCAATTAGTAATTATTTATTAATTATTAATTAAATTTTTAACAATGAAATCTTTATAATCTATGTGCCAATATTTTTATGATTAATGATTGTGGACTAAGATAAAAAAAAAGAATGTAACTAATGTTGTCCCCGTATCAGGGAGCTTGCGGGCTAAAGTAAATTTGGTCATGAAAATCCATTTCTGAATGAAAAACATGCAAATGTAGTTGATGTATATGTTTGGAGACGTAAATTCCCCATTAATGGAATTAACTGCACCTACCGTATATATCAATAATATCTTCATGATTTTCAATCAGAAATGGATTTTCATGACCAAATTTACTTTAGCCCACTTGCTCCCTGATACGGGAACAAAATTAATTACATTCTTTTTCAATCACTGGTCTGCAGTCATTAATGATAGGATGTTGGCAGATAGATAATAAAGTTATATTTTATATGTTGTTATATTAAAAATTTATAAGTTAGGTTTTCAAATAATGTTATATTGGAATTCGAAATACGTGATTTTTATTGTGCAGAATGAGATGACCGAACATCGAGCATCGCAGAGTACGGCCCCTGCATCATCTGCTGCTTCTTATGTCGGCGATAATGTCGACAGTCATTTCCCGCCTGATATGGATATTGTCACAGATGTCCTTGGACCCCGCTCGCGTTATAAGAAAGGGTTTGGGGGGTTGCCTAGGTTGAAGGCAATTGGCGCAAAGAGGGCAGCATCTTCGTCAACTTCTCAAATGTCCGGGCAATTGCCACCTGAAGTGGACACCATTTTGCAGCAAAATCAGGACATTATGCAAGAAAATCAGAACCTAAAGAAGCATGCGACTAAACTTGAGAGTCGTCAACGGCGTCAAGATCTCCTGCTCAGTGCTTTGTTGAAGCAGGTTGGTCAATTGGCTCCTGGTTTTACTGTTGACTTACCAGACCAGGATTCGGACGAGGACGATGATGCTGACGGGGGCGGGAATGATGAGGCGGCCAGTACTCATTTGTAGAACTTTTTTTCTATTTATTTAAAATTTAATTTATGAGACATTTATTTTACTAAATTACTTTTATATTTTCATGTTTGGTGGAGACAATAAATATTAATAGTTGTAATTTTTTATTTATTAATTTATAAAATTTTAATTTTAATTTTATTTCTAATTAAATAATATTACTAAAAAATTAAATAATTATTAATATATTAAAATTGAAAATTATTAATTAATATTAATATATTGAAAATAATATTAGTAATTTAATCAAAATTATTATTTTAAAAATACTTTTACCGGCGCAAAATTACGTCAGCAAAAAGTTTCAATCTTAACTTCACATATACACCTTTACCGGCGCAAAAATGCGCCACTAAAAAATTAAACTATTGCCGGCGCATTATTGCGCCGCTAAAAGTGTCTTTCACAATATCGTGACAGATTTTTTTACCGGCGCATTCATATTTTTACCGGCGTATTTTTTCGTCGCCAAAAAAGGCCATTGCCGGCGCATTATATTTGCGTCGGAAAAAGTGGAATTAGCGACGGAGATACGACGCGATTCTTTGCCGGCGCAAAATTGCATCGGCAAAAACTCCATGGTTTTTGCCAGTGCAAAACCATACTTTTGCCGGCGCAAATTTGCGCCGGCAAAAGTCTCCTTTTTTGTAGTGATGTATTCGGTCAGGATATTTCAAGTCTTTACATATGCAAAGAGGACATACTTCAATTTATTCGAATGGAAAAGATTGGACAAGGAGTTGTCGTTTGCTACATGAGGTATCTCACAATTTTTTTACTTAACCTTTCTTATTTGATTTATTTTAACAACAAATTTCCTAAATTATATTTTTGACTACTACTCTTTTTTTAATAGGTTGTTATACAATTTTTTGGTAGAACAAGGGCGCCAAAATAAGTTTTTATTTGTCAATCCTAATGTTGTAGCCACTAAAGGAAGTTCATTTGAAGAGCGTGTTCAAGGTCTGTTAAAGCGCTATCGTCAATTAAGATCAAGTGAGCAACTTATGATTGTCCCCTGGAACCATGGGTAAGTTCAAAAATTTGTTACTGCCAGATACTTAGTCCTTATAACATTTGCGTTGGAGACTTATACCAAGTATTGTTTTTCTTGTGCAGTGATCATTGGATGTTGATTATATTGGCCCCATATGCCGCTACAACAAAATAGAGGTTTTATGACTTTATTTGGGAGACATTGGAAGTCTACAATGTCTCCCAATTGGGGAGACGTTGCTGCTAGGGTCATTGTAGGTATATATCCCACATCTCCCATTGGGAGACGTGCCTCACTTCCCACGTCTGCCATTGGGAGAGGTTGAAAGTCAAATGTTGACTTTCAACCTCTCCCATTGGGAGACGTGGGAAGTGACTCACCTCTCCCAATGGGAGACGTGGGAAGTTCCTAGGAGACATCCAACGTCTCCCATTGGGAGAGGTGAGTCACTTCCCACGTCTCCTAGTGGGAGAGGTTGAAAGTCAATGTTTGACTTTCAACCTCTCCCACTGGGAGACGTGGGAAGTCTCCCACCTCTCCCAATGGGAGACATTGAAAGTCTCCCAAATTTTAAAAAAATAAATTAAATAAATTTATAATTAATATTATTTTAATTTGATTTAATAATTAATTAAATTGAAATAATATTAATTTAAATTGAAATTATTTTAATTTAAATTGAAATGATTTTAATCTAAATTTAAATTGATTTAATAATCAATTAAATTGAAAGAAAAAAATAAATTTGTTAGACATATACAAGAAATACAATATTTGTTAGACATATTCAAAATGAACAAATATTGCATTGTGTATGAAGAAAGAGTTAGAAAAAAAAAACCTATCAACGAGGTCGGTAACTTTGGATTATCGGCAACATATATGTCGCTCATTATTGTCGCAACTCATCAATTTGTGCCTCTGTATATGATGTGCTTGTTAGCTGCAAGAAATATAAAGTAAAATATATTAATTAATTATTTGATTACATTTATAGTTTCAAAAATAATTTGTAAATTTTAATTAATAATACCGTTCTCATGTAATGCCCGGGACTCGCATGTTCAATCAAGTAATGCCCGTTCTCAACTAATCGTTTATTATCCTAAATAATATCGGGCAGCATTTCCCCTATAATAGTGACATAACCATCTGCATGTGAATAGCAAAACAAACAATTCAAACAACATACAATAAGTTTCTTCCTTATAGAATGCCTATATAAAATTAATTGTTTATTATCCTAGATAAAATCGAGCAGCATTTCCCCTATAATAGTGACCTAACCATCTACATGTGAATAGCAAAACAAACAATTCAAACAACATACAATAAGTTTCTTCCTTATAGCTCCGCAGCACACAGTCAAATTTCTCAGAACCTACTTCACTAATACACACAAGTTCTTAACCTTCCGTTATCACCGCAGCACACAATTTTAATCTCAGAACCTACTTCACTATGGATGAATATTTAAGATATTCAAACTCTTCTAACATTTGTTTAATAATATTAAAAGTAAAAGTAAGAGAATATATATTTACCGCTTGCAATTAATAATCCAAAAGCTAGCAAAATTACTTCAAGTAGTAATCGAATTCGCTATTAAATCCACAAACCAATATAAATAAATTAATAAATAATAAATAAAATATCACTAAATATCTAGCAATATATAACTTATTATTATAATTTTAGAAACTTAATAACCTCAAATGTGTGATTGATAGATATAGAAGTTTTGATGCAAAGTACTCTCTAAAATCTCACCACCAAAATCACAACCTACGAAATTAAATTAATTAATATGTTAAACATTACTAAACAAATATCACTAAATTCCTAATAAGTAAATGATTGGTAAACAAATAAAAAAAAACTCCAATGAGCCACTAATTATAACCTAAACAAAAAATCAATAAAAAATTTCATAACCTAAAATCTCAATAATCAACAAAAACATAAATTTTTTCATATATTTATATTTTTAAAATTATTTAATAAATTTATTTTAACATAATAACTATATATATATAACAAAATAGTTAGAATTTAAAAAAAAAAGAAGTTTAAATATATATACAAAAATATATCTAAATTTCTAAATAAATAATGATAAAAATTTAAAAAAATCATGAACATATATATTATAATGAAATATATACAATGTGATAGGTTAAATTAAAAAAAAACTATGAAATCTTAAATCTATAAAAAAACCTCCATGGAAAAACAAATAAATCTAACAATGTATAGAAAAAAATGCATACAAATGTAAAACTAACACAAAATCATGTATATTACTCATCCTAATGCTAAACCTATGATTTTTTATCAAAATAATTAACTAAAATTCATAAAAATTAAAAAAAACTAACCTTGAAAACCCTAAAATCGCAGCCCCCTTTCGTGCTCTCTGTTTGGTGTGCTCTCTTTGTTTGGTGTTATGAGGAAGAAAAAGACCCAAAATTCATTAAATGGCCAGGGGGACATCCAACGTCTCCCACTGGGAGACGTGGGACATGTGGCACGTCTCCCACTGGGAGACATTTAATGTATAGAGGGGTACATCCAACGTCTCCCATTGGGAGACGTGCCACGTGTCCCACGTCTCCCAGTGGGAGACGTTGGATGTACCCCTCTATACATTCAATGTCTCCCAGTGGGAGACGTGCCACATGTCCCATGTCTCCCAGTGGGAGACATTAGATGTCTCCCTGGCCACTTCTCAACCTATTTCCAACGTCTTCCACCATTTTTAATGTCTTCCAATTGTAGTCATTAATAAAAACTTTCAATGTCTTACACTATTAGACATTTAAAACCCCTGATAAGTTTTAATGTCTTACACCAATGGTGTAAGACATTGTAGGGAGTCATTGTATATAAAATTTGTTGTAGTGTGCATATTACGTTTGTTGTTGTGATCCGGTGAACTCAGAACTGGAAAACCGTGATGAAATTGTGGCAATAATAGTCAATGCTTTCAACCTTTTTCTGACTAGTCTACCAAAACCTCCCGAGATTCCAAATAATATAGAAATTGTGCAACCGAAAGTAAGAAACTACAACTTTAATTATACTTGAATTTTACTGATATTTTTTAAATTAATTGCTTGATATTTTATTTAAATATTAGTGTCCGCACCAACCAGACAATGTGGCATGTGGATATTATGTGATGAGAATGTTCAAGGATTACATTGAACATTCACGACCTGGACGTTACTTGAAGAAAGATGTATGTATATAAATTTATACAAAGTTAACAATTTATTTATTATTAAAGTATATATAATCAAATAATTGATTAACTAATATATTTTACTTTGTATTTTTTGTAGCTAAACACTACGCCATATACACAAGCATAGATTAATGAAATGCGACAACACTGGACGAACCATATGCTACCGATAATTCAAAGTCATCGTCCCACATATTAGGTTTTTGTCATTTACTTTTACTTTTTCTTTCTTACTATATGTTTAGCTAGCTAGTGTAATATTTGTTAATTTTGTATGTTTAACAACAAATATTACAATTTTGTATATTTAGCTAGCAAAAACATATTAGATATACACATTTCGGTTTTATTAATGAAAATTCAAAATTTAAATTTGTATATAATTTAGATTTTTTAATTAATATATTTAATTCTATTTCAAAAAAAAATTAATATATTTAATTCTATTAATCAATATACTGAAAATAATTATTTAATTTTTTTAAAAAAAAATACAAAATCCTATGACGTCTCCCATGGGGAGACGTTGTAGGTACCTATAACGTCTCCCATGAGGAGACTTTGTAGACATCCAACGTCTCCCCCTGGGAGACGTCATAGGTTGTACACGTACACCCTATGACGTCTCCCAGGGGGAGACGTTGGATGTCTATAAAGTCTCCCCATGGGAGACGTCATAGGGCCACTTTAGATGGCCCCTCCAATAACGTCTCCCCTAGGGGGAGACATCAAATGTCTACAATGTCTCTCCCATATAGCCAATAAATGCCTATTTTGTTGTAGTGTGAAAACATATTTTCATGAATATCAGCGGTGAGTGCCCATTTGAAACCTCTATTGTAATATGGCCAAGCCAATCTTTTCGGCCACTACACTCCAAATATATAGTAATTGGACGTTCTAATAGTAATAAGTCGTAACGTTGACAAAAGAAAAATAATATAATACCAAACTTGCTAGAGCCCACAGAAAATGATATAAATTTTTTATCGATATAATTGTATATGTATAATAATAAAGGCAAAAAATATAAGAGATCAAGTTGGTATCGATATTTTTGAGAAAAATTCGTCAGCAATACGACAACAGATTCAAGTCTCTACACACATATACATCATCACACTATATACCATATATTTTAGTAATACTGTTTTCTTGTGTATTGAATATTAACTGTTACAAGGCAAAGATCGATTAAAATATATGAAAGTGGCCACCAAAACTTTATTCAATGAGACTAATTAATTCCGCCATATTAAAAAAGAACTAAGAAGTGTGATCGAGCTTTACATTTCAAAGATATATTCAACATATATATATATATTTAGCTATATTTATTTAACTCTTGTCTGTTTAATTTTTAACCATATTACTTTATTTTTGTATATTTTAATAGGTATTACGAGTAAAAAAACAAAAGTTACTGTTCAGGCTCTTGTAGTTATATATCTAATGCAAAAAAAAAAAATTGCAATCCTGCAGAGTGGGACGAGCACAATAAAATTAATTAATACGGTGATGAAATTTTTTATAAGAATATATACATATATCGAAGTAGTAAATAATAATAGATTATAAGTTGTACTATATTGAGATAGAATGTTTAGACAGTCTCTTTTTCAATACCGATCTTATCATTAAATAATACAAATAATTTCAAGCATAATAATTGAAATTATACAAATAATGGAGTGCATTATATATATCTGCTGGTCAAAAGCCGGCATCAAAAAGACTACATCAAAATGGGTTGTATTTATAATTATAATAATTACCTGCACATATTAATATTCTATATCAGTAAAAGTTTTCTCTAGTTAAAATGTTTTATTAATTAATTTTTAAGTCTGAGCCAGCTCCTTCTTTCCTGTTTTCTACATGTAATACTTTGGAAACTTTATTATGTATATATATGACTACACGGTGAATATATATATATAACATATATTCATATGTATACGAATTGAATTTATAAAACAATACGTTGGATATATACTAAATCACAAAGAGAGATGACTATGTGGGGAATGTCTACAGTACAATCGTAACAGCTTTCAAGTACTGGCACAAGTTAATGAGCACCACCATGTACATACATATATATATATATGGTTTAAACGAATATATTTAACAATCTTACATATATATTATATGTATAGCTATGAAACATCTTATGCCAATTAATTCACAATTCACGATGACAAACTTATTGCATAATAATAATTATGATAAACATCACGTAAAGAAATTAAAAACCGTAGATTAACCACACATGTATAATAATAACAATTAAATATATCAAAACATGCATCCCTTTAATTAATCAAATATTTGCTTTGTTAAGGATTGGATTTGGCGAAACATAAGCAAGGATCTCCGGGTCAGCTTCGAACTTAGCCATGTCCTCACTCAACAAGTTAACCCAAGCCTCAATTCCATCACCGGACTTTGTATCAAAGAAAGCCACCAAATTCTTGTAAGACAATCTAGCCGACCCGACGTAAGCGGGTTTTCCCCACCCGAAATCGGCCTCGTATATCGGAAACCTACAAAGACTGGTGAAGCTAAACGAAACAACTTGACCGCTCTTGAAATCGGCCAGTCTTTTTTTCAAGAAACTCAAGTGATCATCTTCTTTCTGAAGCTTCTTAACGAACTGGGCATCAATCTGTTTGATCGAATTCCTAACGTGGCTCACTATGGTGTAGTTCCCGTCCTTGTTCGGCTCCAACGGCGGCACCGATATCGCTATTCTGCTTATGTTACCGAAATAGTTCTCCGGCAACGGTGGGTCAACCCTAGTACGGAGGTTGATAGCATGAAGAACAGTGAACACTCTGTTATCGTCAGTTTGGTCTTTCGGTCGAGTGGATATCATCAACCGCCGCCAAATGAAAGAGGACAAGGCTTCCACACGTGTGGGCCTACGTGTGAACTCGACGCTGCTCTTGTCGGCGTACTTGTCTCTCAGCTCCAAGATCTTATCGGCTTGGAACACAAACCTCTTTGTCACGATATTGTTCTTCATAATACCGTGTTTGGAGGCGTAGCCAGCCAGCTCTTTCGGCGGGAAAAGCTCGGCGGAGCTCAAGGGAGGAGGGGTTGTGCAAACGTCGTCGTTTTGGTTTCTAGCGAGGGCCGACCATGCGTTGAGGAACATGATAAACGACAAGGCGTCGCCGAGTTTGTGGTTGAGGCAGAGACTGATGGCCATGCCGTCGCAGGCGAAGAACGTGACTTTGACTCCGATGGGAAGCTCGTTGACTCTGTCGTCGGCTACCTCCACAGCTAGAAACATCTCCATCTCGTTTGGATCAGGGTTTTCGAGAATCTGAAAAAGGTGGCAGTTTGCCTCGGCCTCGACGAAGTAAGCTCCTTCGTCGTGACAGTCAACGCAGAGCTCAGCTTCGTTGACTTTACCAGCTAGTGGATAGTAAAGGGTTAAGGCCTTGGATAAGGAATGCTTGACACGGTTGCAGCGTTGTTCCCTGGTGAGATCACAATCTGGGCGTTTGGGGAAGAAGAGAACCAGCGGCATGTAAACTGGAGGGGCAATTTGGTCCAGGAAAGAGAGCTGGTAACGGCGGAGCTCATCTGGGGTTGGAGACGAGGGTTTGATTCTCTCTTCGTAAATAACTTGTACCTCAAGCTTCATTGTTTTATATATATATATAAGTTGCTCTAAATAGCTAGCTAGGTTAAGGTGATGATGATACTAATGTTTAAGGATGAAAATTGTGAGAAATGGGCAAATTGGTACGAGAGAATTATTTGGGAGTGTGTTGTATTTATAGATAAATAGATAGATAGATGGATGGATGGATATGTAGAGGGAGAGAGATTATGTAAGATATATAGCTAGCCCTGCTCAAAACTATATATTAGTCAGCAGTCAAAAGTACACAAAATTGTACACACATGTACAGTGAAAAGAGTTTTATAAATTAAGATTCGGACAGCTAACCCACAAGTTGTCTCAGTGAATAATGGGGTTAGATACTCTTTCTAATGCTGTACTTACATGTAGTTAAGAATGGGAATGAATTATATATGTGTGTCTCACCTAAATTTAGGATATTAAGAAATAAGATTGGCAATCCTATATGAGGTTGGGGCGGGATTGCTATTCTCATTTATCAATTTAATGATGTATTCACAAATTTGTCCTTATAATAAAAGTCAAAATTAGAATTTATTTTTTGTATTAATTTTATTTAATGGTATTTCTATAACTTGTAATTTATTTATTTCAATTCCAAGGTAAAATAATTGTTGAATACAATTTCGATTCCTCCTGATAGTAAATAAACAGCTTATTATGATATTGATTCACTAATTAAACTGGAAATAAATCTAATTATAAGTTATTCCAATTACGTGTAAGTAAATGAGTTTGGGGAAATTAATCTTATTGGTGTTTGCCGTTTTAAGCTTAAGTGTGGGAAAATGTTATTCAATTAAAATTGTCAAATTCAAACCTTACATAATTTCTTCCATATACGTCAGATAGGATCATCGGCTCATATAACACGTACGTGCGTCAAGAAGGAGGTTTTCTTTTTAAGGGATAATTATAAAAAGGAGAGATTCTAGAAATTGATTTTTTTCTTCTTTATAAATTTTGTAAGAAAGGTATTTTGTCATTGCTCACAAATTTAATAATATTCTCCGATGTGATATTCTAAGTTTTGTTGGACATTTACGCGTAAAATTTGCCTTAAATGTCAACGATTAATTTGTAACTATAAAAATGAATAATTGTGAATAAATAATATTATACCTATATAAAAAAAAAAAAAAAAAACAACTCGATCTTGAATATATATATAAATATATTACTTACACTACACATATTGAAAGAATAAAACACATATATGGTGCCTTCTTGCTTTAATTTATCTTTTAAAAAGAAGTTAAATCACGAGACTTTGTTTGTGGTGGGATCCATATATCTGAAAGGGAAAGTTATTATCATGGATTGAAAATTTAAAACACCCATTATGAGTATTCTTATAATCTTTCTCAAGAGTACATGACTTGTCCATAGCTATATACATATTTTATCAAATCAAATATTTACTAAAGTAAAATATTAGCTTTGATACTTTGTACTAACTACTGTACTAAGGTTTTATTTGTTACTCTCTATTATATTATATAGTAGTATATAGAATTTTTTATATAGTATTATATTTGGTACTAACTTTTATTAAAATATTATATATTTACATATAAAAACTACAAGTGAATACTAAATATATTATTAAACATAATTTAAAATAATACAATACCAACCATAAATTAAAAAAAATAAAATAATTGTGACTCTTGCCAATGGAGCTCTGAAATCAAGGTTTGGAGCAATTTAACAAACATGTGGTATTCATATCAAATTCAGAAAAGCAAATAAGTTGACCATGTTGAGCAATTCAATGCAGATAATATTGGGAAAAAAAAAGTCTTGTGACACAAATTTATTAAACGGATGATGTTGCAATTGAAGTACGCGTACGAACGTACGTAGTTTTTATTTAATAAATCTTTGAAAAGTACGTACGTAGACGTAGTTGTATTCGTATGTTCAAGGTCAACATAAATATATATATATATATATATATATTTGTATACGAATATGCAATGCATGTTAATGTTATAAATGGGAAACTTATGGATTGAAAATTTTAAAACCAAGTATGAGTATTCTCATAATCAATACAATTGAGTACATACGTGCCCTTATTTAATAGTTATATATATCCATATTCTTTCAAAAAAAATTAAAAAAATTAAACTAGAATGCAAAATGATTTAAAAAAAAAGTCATTTCAACTAATTACTCTTAATTATTTGATAAGGTCAAATATCTGATTTCACACTTTCGACCAAATACTACACTAAATTAAAAAAAAAATCCAAATAATTGTGACTCTAGCCAGGCCAATGGCTCACTGAAAGCAAGGTTAATTGGAGATAGTCCTTAAATTCAGAAAAGTAAACGAGTTGATCATGTTGAGCAATTCAATGCAGATAATATAAGGAAAAAAAAACAAAAAGTCTTGTGAGATGAATTTATTAAATGGATGATGTTGCAGTGTTTAAGTATCTACGTAGATTTTATTTAATAAATCTTTGGTGGACCTACCTTATATTTTCCAACAAAAAAATAAAATGAATATGTAGACGTAGTTATATAAATCAAGGTCAAAATATAGGATATTTATTATGTGAGGGCATCCTTTTTGCCCTCACCTGTGAGGGTATTTTTTGTGCAGGTTGATTGGTTGAGTTAATTGAGTGTCATTTTGTAACGATGGAACTGTTTGCACATCTGATTTTTCGCTTTTAAGTTTTTGATTCTGATAGCCCACGAATGGTGTATCTTCTTTTTATAGCTGTCCCATATATTTTATTAGGGTTGGAGCTGCATTAATAGTCTAATTTTTCTGGTTTCTTCTATCTTCTAAATACCTCTCCCTTCTCCAAAAACTTGCTGATGAATATTGAGATACAGGTTTAAATCTGATCTTATTACATACATACCTTTTGTGAAATGCAAATGATTCAAATTTTTCGTATAAAATAATTTATGATACTGATTTTGTTGATTCATAATTTTTCTTTGTAATCATATAAAAATGGTAATGCATATAAATCTGTTTCTGATGATGTAATTATGGTTTAAGTATATATATATATATATTGTATTTTCATTATTTATAATATTGTTCTGTAGTGATTTTAAGGAGGTTTATATAGTTTGATAATAGTTTTAATTAGTGCCCACCATGTGTTTGAAATAATATTCAAATGAATATATTATTTTAATAATGTGGTTTTTCTATATATATGATTTGTGTGTTGTAATAAGATTTGGGTTTCAAAACATTGACATTTTGGTCATTGATAAAAGGTTTATTTTTTTATGATGCGAAGAGCATGAAGATATATGTGTATAGAATGACACTTTGATTCGGTATGTCTATTAGGTTTATTAATGTTGTTTGCAATTTTTTTATGATGCGAAGAACATAAAGATAATAAAGCAAAACCATTTTTTTAATGAATTTTCATTGGGAAAGGAAATAAATCAAATGATTATATGAAATTAATATAAAATTGTATAAAGCAATAAAGGAAATAGACAATATGTGCTAATCTTATAACACAAAACACTACGTCAGTAAAACAACCTGAATGAGTTGTGGATTAAGTCAAGGATGTGGCAATGTATAAAGTCTTTTACTTCCTTATGAGGACTTTGTGCAGAACAGATACATATACATTTGTTAGACTTAGGACCTTGATGGCAAGATGATGGTGTTAAAAAAAACTATTAATGAAGTTCAGTTATAGGAAAAATAATAACATCTGAGAGGAATGGTTTTTATGAGGAATGGTTAGTTAAGAAAGAAACATGTTTAATGAAACACATTTAATAAAATAAACGAGAGAAAAATCAAATCCACCCAATTCTATTTTAACTAAACATACATCTTAGCTATTGGATTAAAAATCAATGGACAAAAAAATGCCCTCAACTTTGAGTATAAGATAACAAGTATATTATGATTAGAATTGTCTTATATAAGTTATACAAGTTTTATGTTTCTTATTACTATCTTTCATGTGCTCCCCTTGTATTCTGGCAGTGAAATAAAAAATCGAAACATACTTTGTATCTGCAATTATCGTTCTTCACTCAACTAACACATATAAATGAAAATATAATTTCTTAACCAATTCACAATTACATACTGTGCATCTCTAAATTATTTTGTCAAACACCTTCTGTGCATACACCGAATATCCACAATAAATCCTGAAAAATTTAATATAAAAAACAAATTAAAACATGTAGAATATTACAACATTAAAACATGGTATACAAACCAAAACAGCAATCAAACATATGAAGGATAAATAATCGGTTTAAAAAAACTTCAAATCAATTAATGTGAATAAAGAGATAAAAGATTGGGCAAATATAAACAAATGGAAATGTACAAACTTTAATCACTTACAAGATCAATAATTAAGTCATTCCTTCACTAATACTGCATTCGACAAATAACTCCAAACACTTTACCTGCATAGATTGAATTAACAAAATCAGTATCAATTGATTCATAAATTATTTTATACGAAAAATTTGAATCTTTTACATTTCACAAAAGGTATGTATGTAATAAGATCATATTCAAACCTGTATCTCAATATTCATTTGCAAGATTTTGGAGAAGGGAGAGGTAATTAGAAGATAGAAGAAACCAGAAAAATTATACTATTTATGTGGCTCCAACCCTAATCAAATATTTGGGAAAGCTATAAAAAAAGATACAACATTTAATGTTGCACGTGGGCTATCAGAATAATATACTTAAAAGTAAAAAATAGATGCAAACAATTCCATCATAACGAAATGACACTCAATTGACTCAGTCTGCACAAAAAATGCCATCACCTGCCCTCAAATAAGAAATATCCTATATATATTGTGAAATGTAATTAGTTCATTCATCTAAAACAACATTACATAGGAAAAGGCATGTCCAGCCACAAGGCCTGACTAAAACAAGGGGTGAAACCCCAATCCACATAGCACTAACTTTGTTTAACAAAGCTTGATTGGCTAAAACATGAGACACTTGACTGGCCTCTCTATAAACAAATTACAACCCACAAAAATAATCATGTTGCATTAATTAAAGTCCTAATAATCTTGAGAGTCCATCTACATCCCTGCATCCATCTTCATTATGCTCCAATTAGTTGAATAGCTGCAAGACAGTCGAATTCCACACAGAAATTAGGCAATTGGTAATCAATCCCGGCTCTTAATCCATCGCGGATAGCAATAAATTCCATAGTCAGAGATTCAAAAGGTTTATCAATAAACTTAGCTTTAGCATTAATCACCATACCAGTAGCTTCCCTTGTAATAATGCCCACACTATATAGCGCATCCCTTTAATTTGTTAGAACCAGCATCCACGCATTATTAGCAGCCGACAATAGGTCGGGCCTCCCACTTAGCAGTCTCTCTCTGAACATGCTGCTCCTTCTCAGTTGTATTATCCTTCAACTCACACACAAATCTGCCACACCAGCTCAGATTGAATATCACAAGCACGGGGTTGTATCCTCCATGATTAATATTATTCCTAATTGTCCATAAATGTCGAGACCAATAGTGTGACATTCGACTAAGAAAAGATATCATATATTCATCTCTTTGCATCTTCATCTGATTCCAAAATCCGTATAGTTTCCAAACTTGCGAGACTGCACTGCATCGCCAAATTGCATGATAAATATCTCTTCTTTTTGTCATCCATTACATCTGAAACACCAAGGCCCCACCTGCAAGATAAAGCACGGTTAGTGGGCAGCCACGATTGGCTAATTTTCCATAAAAGTGTTTAATTTTAGGTGGTACTCTCAACTTCTACACAAATTAAGGTCCACCATGACTCAGTTATTTTCATGTCTCACGAATTTCTATAGCCACTTTGTAACCACTCTTTACAGAATATTTCCCATTTTTAGTATACTGCTACATCACCTTGTCTTCCAGCTCCTACTCCTCACTTAGCATTTGTAAAATCAGCTCGGCATCATCTTCATTGAAAACAACATTTATAGAGTCTGAATCCCACATACCATCTGCCCTTTTCAAATCAATTATACAAACTAGGGGGAATTCATGGTTTATCATATATGCCAAAACTCCTAGATCCTGACAGCCATGAGTCTTCCACCACCTGCACTTCATTACCACTCCTTGTCCTCCATTTATAGCCCTTAAGAATTGCCTTCTTTCCCAACATCAAACTCCTTCAAACAAAAGAAGCATTGGATCGACACTTCGCCTTCAAAATATCATTTTTAGGAAAATAACATTCATACATAACTTTGCTACGAAGAGAGTTAGGAAAACTTAAGCATCTCCACACATGCTTAGCTAGTAAGGCTTGATTAAAAAGCTCAAGTCCCTGAATCAAAGCCCACCTTTCTCTTTAGGCTTACAAAGAAAATCTCATTTGCACCAATGAATTTTTATATTCTTCTCAGAAGAACCCCACCAAATCTAGCTGCCATCCCATGTAGGCTTTTGATCAAACTTTTAAGTAACCTAAAGCAACTCATTGTGTATGTGGGAATAGCCTGTATAATGGCCTTTATAAGCACCTCTTTACCAGCTTCCGAAAATAAAGGAGTCTTCCATCCCTTCACTTTATTCCACACTCTATTTTTAATCTCTTCAAACAACTCATTTTTCTTCCTCCCAGCAAAAGAAGGCAGCCCAAGATACTTCCCATAATTATCAACCACTTTAACACCCATCAAATCAGCTAACTTACATTTGTCACTATTACAAGTAGTTCTACCAAGCACATTTCATATTAATAAAAAATTGATTGTCTGTCACGATGCTATGGTGTACTTATCCAACAAATCCTTAAAACATTTACATTCCTCTTCCTTAGCCTCAAAAAAGATAAGGCTATCGTATGCAAATAATAGATGTGAGACCGATAGACCATTCTTTCCAAAGTTTAGCCCTGTTATTTTACCCCCCATTTCTGCCTTCTTAATCACACAAGAAAAAGCCTCCGCACAAAATAAGAACCAGTGTGGGGAAAGATGATCTCTCTGGCATAACCCCCTTTGAGGAAAAACCTTGCCTTTCACTTCACAATTAATAAGAAAGGTGAAGCTTAATGAAGTAATACAAGCCATGATCTTTTTGACCCACTCCTTCTTATACCCCAATTTCAACATCATGACTTCAATAAATTGCCACTTCAGTCTGTCATATGCCTTGGCCATATCCAGTTTCAGGCTAGCGTTCCCAACTCCCTAGACATTCCAACTTAGGAGCCTCATTGTTACCAGTGCCATTGCAGAGCATGGGTCACCAATCTATCAATTTCAGAAAGAGATGGGAAATCCATAGCACAAGAAATACCCTCCTCTGAGTTACAAGCCACACTAGATTCCACCATACCATCTGAATCAAGAGCCCCCCCTTGTTGATGCCCAGTCGAACCTCATCATTCTTTTTCCTTTGGCCATCCTATTGTATTTGCAATGGCGCCCGAAACTGCTTTTTTAACTCCTTTGACAATTGTTCCCATGACGAGATTGAATGTCTTCGGAACTTGTCAAACCAACTTTTTGTAGCTTCCATCAGCTTCGTTGGGAAGAGCATGCATCTAAGCTCGAGGCCAACACTATTGGCTTTCATCATCGTGTTGAATGTGCTCAAGTGGCTACTAGGATCGGTGTTCCCGTCGTATGGTGCCACTCTTAAACCTATTCGGGAAAGGCATGCTCGAGATATGAGGAGCAAGGTTTGAGCTCCTCATCTGAATCGTAAGCCTTTTCCTTGTCCTTTCCCTTTCGATGGATCCTGAACTACTCCTCAAGCTAATTTATCCTTTCCTAGACCAGATCTACTAGGGGCGGAGCTTGCACTACTGTGGGCTAGTTATTGTTCCAAGGAACTCCAGCCCCTTGTAGTATCGGCTTATAAGTATTCTCGTATACAGGCTGTAAGGGTTCTCTTTGGGCATTTAGATGTGCCCTTAAGTCTGAATTTTTCTAGTTGTACTGCCCTTGGCTATGGTTCAAGTGGTCTCGAATATCGGGTCCATTGTTAGAATAAATCGCATAGTACCTCGGTTCGGTATTATAGACACTCACCGACCTGTTGTAGTCTTGTTTGTCGTCGAGAAAACTGATAGCCCTTTGTTGTTCTGGTTGGGAATAGTTTCGAGGTGGATTGTCCATGTGCACTCTATTCCCAGTTGCCCGTGACCTCGACAGATAACTCCCAGACGGCTGGGTTGTCTCACTCGTCTATTCCCTTGGTCAGCCCCTATTGGGGCCTCGTGGTTACTCATTTGCTCAGGCTGAGACTGAGGATTCCTGTCGCAACTTGCACTCCTTGCACATCAGACAGGCCTCTAAGGTTCCCCTTCTCCAGCTCGAGGTCCACCTGGTGCCTATGGCATCTCTCACACTGGTGATGGGTGCCTTATTAGAGAGGACAGATGCCTTATTGGAGATGGTAATGGCCTTTCATTGTTTGCAGTTGGCCTCGCAAAATCTGGGTTAATACTCCAAGCCGCCTGTGGGGGAGCTCGGTTATTCCCAGTGTTAGTGGGAATTTCTCTAGCTTGGTTGGTTATTACCGGGTTTCAAGATGAAACCCTTGACTGGTTAATGTTGGTTTTACGGTACTAAATTAGGTTTGTTGTAATGCCCCGATTAATTCTAGACCTCGGACCATTAAAAACTACTAAACATAACTACTATTTTGGAATTTATACATACATAAAATATTATAACTTTATTAAAAATCGAAAATACGGTACGAAATACAAAATAAGGTATGGGTACCCATTGTTTAGTATATAAAACATAAAAACATAAACTTTAATCAATCGTTTATATACTAAGTTCATAAATACATAAAACATAAATTAAAAGACTTTAAACAACGTCATCCTCGATCTTCCCGCAATCCATTCAATCCATTCATCCCCAATACACATGCCAAGCTGCCACGAATCTGTCCTACCTTCCAAGTTCATTTTCCTGTATCATCTAAAACAAAAGGAATGAGTCTAATGCCCAACAAGGAAAATCTACTTAAAACATATATCATAAATCATAAGACTATATCATAAAACATATACTATAAAATATATGACATAAAAACGTATATCATATAGGACTACAATATTAATGGTCACTAACTCATTACCGTAGAATGTGATAAAATCACCTAGGTCCTCAGTCTACTAATCGAGGTAGGTTAGATCACAAAATAGTATATGATAACCCATCTAGGTCCTCTGTCTACTAATCGAGGTAGGGTAAATCATAACTCTAATCCACGATAATGATAAAAATCTTGGGGTTTGCTATCTAAGCAACTATAAACCCCAAGTGAATACAAAACATATTTATGCATATATACATAGCACATATCATATCATATAAACATATCATAACACATCATATAAACACATATAATCTAACCTATTTTCCTTACCAAAAACCGGGATATTGGAGACAAGAACAGGATTGGAACACTCCTAAAACCAACAGTAAAAACCATGAGTTTCTAAAAAAAATGAAAAAGAGAACTAAACCATTAAGATAGAAACTTACTGAAAAACCTTAAGTTTCAAGGAACTTAAACACCTAACCAAAAAGCCATAATAATGAGTTAGGACCTGAAAGAAAATGGAAGAAAATAAAAGAACTATGATGGATTAAACCTGAGGATAAGAATACCTTGGATGATCTAGAACTCCGATCTACACCTCGATACCGAAAAGTCACTCTATCTTACTTCCCAAATGTTTAGAAAAGCCTAGATTGGAAAACCTATAACCCAAAACCCAAGTGTTTTCTCTCAAGAGTAATCTTAGCAGCTTGGAAGCTTTGAAGAATGCTTGAATGATGAGTGAAATGGCTGAGTATTAGGTCATATTTATAGAGTTCAAGGAGTGAAACTAACCCCTTTTAAAATGAATAAATAAATGAATAATAATTGAAAAGATTTGAATTTGCGTTTCAACAGATGCCCAGAACTCGGTCAAAAACGTTCAAGAGCAAGTCCAAGTGGTTGGGAGCTATTTCTAATTTAAATCCACAAAGATTCAAAACTGGCTTCATGAGCCGATATATCGCCTACCCTAGGCTATATATCGCCTCTACCTATGTCCCGTGCTTTCGTTCGTGCGAAGTCAACGTGTTTTCTGTATCTCCCGTAGGTGATATATCGGCATACATTGATATATCAAACACGTTTCTGCACTCTTTCAACATATTTTGAATTTTTTAAACAACTTTGACTGAGTAAAATGTGATCCTAACAGCTGCTGGAAGGTTCTAGAGCTTCTAGATTTATCCTTTATTAAATTATTCATCCAAAATGTTTAAATCCTTAATAAACATGCTTGTGACAAGTCACGTTCTTATCAATTCTATCTAAACATTAGGTTATAATAAATAATATTTCTAGCAGCAAGTATATTAATCAAACCTTATGTTATAATTAATATTTCTAAACTATAGGTTAAACTTATAAAATTTATAATTGTTTTTATGAGTTTCCAACTAAATCCCGGCTTGAACCAATAACCATGTAAACTAAAATACTACAAGTTATTACTATACTACTACTACTACTACTACTACTACTACTACTACTACTACTACTGTTGCTGCTGCTACTACTACTACTACTACTATTACTATTATCTAGCTAAGTAAAATTCTGAGACACTACATTTGCAGCGGAAGCATTTATGTTGATTATCATTGTACTGACCCCAAGGATCCCCCATATGTGACATATATTAAAACATAAAGCAATAATGGTAGCAGAAAAATACCTCTTAATGCCTATCAAGTGTCTTTGCTTTCTTTTCGTATTAAAAACGATCTTCCTATCGAAGCTGGTAGAAAATGATGATGATGGATGATGAAAAAACTCACACCGTAGTCTTCCAAGCCTACCTCAACACTCAAGTATCAGTGTGGGCTAATAGGATTCACAAAATTATGTGTTCTTGTTTTTGTCTCAACTCATGAGCAAGAACAGTAATGGGAGAGGAGAGTAAATAATTCAATTAACCTTTTAAGGTTTCCTAAATGTATCGATATATAGATTTATGATTATACCGGTATAATTAAATTAACCCTATATAAAATTATTTAGGTTAAGATAATAATATATAATAAAGACATTTATTTATTTAAACATTAAATAATAATATTATAAATATTTAAATAAATATTTTTAACCGATTATTCTATAGATATTATTTCAAATTTAAATATTTAAATAATTTAATATCTAATAACCGAATGAGAGAATCTCTCAACCACTTGAGGGAATATCTCAACTGCTAGGAGAGAATCTCTCAACTACCTGTGAGAGAATATTTCAATCACATTAAAATATCTATAACAAACTATTAAATTTAAATTTAAATAAATATTTAATTTTTGAATTAAAATAATAATCCAAAATTAAACCCAGTGGACTCCACCCTATGATGTAGGCACCCACCACTGTTCTTACACATTGGTTGGCGCCAATGCTGTTGTCCAAACAGCATAGGTGGCGCCAACATCTATCTTGTCCAGACAATGGTGTTTTCCCAATTTATTTAATATTACTTATTTATAATAAAATAAACAATTACTATTTTACCCTTGCAAAATAAATTCTCCTTCCTCTTTTATTTTGTGACATCCATACCCTTGACAGTGTGGTATAAAGGTGACTCGAGGACCATGGACCTATAACACTAAGCTCCAATAAACCAGATTATTTATTGAACTCATTGTTGTGTAAAATTGATACGCAAGTATACGTAATCGACACAAGTAATACAATGATAAATAAAGATCGTCCCCACAGAGATTGATTTACTAATTACCAACAAATTAATTTTCTATTTCTATTTGGTCAACAATAAATTGGTTTCAAAAATATTAAAATAACAAAAGCAATAAACATAAAATAACACTATGAAAGAAAGCAAATAATTGTAAAAACTTCAAAAATAAAGAACTAGGGATTTTAATTTCATCAACTTTTCACTTCATTATTTCACCAATCAGACTTCACAATTCTTCTTCCTAAACTAATAGCGGATTAACAAAAACGATTCTTACTCTTTTTCAAGAAACAAATAACTCAATTTACATGTGAATTTTCTACATTCTTGTGATAAATTTCAACACATGAAAGGCATTGAACACAATAATCCTAAAACTACACAATTCATATAGGTATTTTCATCCAATATGAAAATTGTGATTATTCAATCATAGCATAATCAATTCTCACTTTTCAGATTTCGAATCAAAATCATAAATCATGCAAATGGTGATCAAGCATTCATAAGCATTAAGAACATATCAAATAATTTAGAATAGAAGTGAAGAAAGAATCATGAAATCCTCATAGAAAATAACAAAGATCCAAGTGATTACATTAAAAACTCTAGAAAATAAAATTAGTTCATGTTCATAATGAAGAAATCCATAAACAATAAATTAACATAAAGTAAAGATAAAAAGAAAAGAAAAGAACTCTATGCCGATCCAAGCTCTTCTCCCAAAGTGATCCCAATCCTCTTTTCCTAGTCTAGGTCTGCAAAAAGTGCCTCGTTTTCTCTCCAAAATCGTAATTTAAACCTGATTAGCGTTTCTCCCAAACATGAAATGACCAAAACACCCTTCATTAAAAATCTATGTTTTTCACATTTCTAGACATATCCTACGGTTGCATGATAGCATTCCTGTGGTCGTAGGAATGCCCTAGAAATGCCCAACTTTTTTGGAATTGCAGCCGCAAAATCTCATTCCTGCAATTGCAGAAAGTGCTCCCAAACACAGTTTTCCACCAATTTTTGTCCTTTTGTCGATTTTTCCACCATGTTTCCACACCTAACTCACCTAAGCCCTTCGACACCTGAAAACACACAAAAACAAGTGTAAAATAGAACAAAACAAAACTGAACACCTAATACTCTACCTAAAAAGACATAGATAAACAAGTCTAAAACTTGTTCATCAAACTTCCCCAAACTTAACATTTGCTCGCCCTCTAGCAAAGAAAACAAGACTCAAGACAAACTAAACAAATGAATCAAGATAATCACAATTTTTAAGCCTCAAAATTAATGAATGACAAGCATATATAATTCTTGAAAAATAACTGACAAGTAATCCAGATTTTCAATCCAACCACTTCTTCAACTTACCTTAACCCATTGATCATTTTTGTCTACTCAACCATGAACAGTAAATAACACACATTTAAAATAATTTACACACACCAAATTCTCACCATCAATCCATCAAATCCTATATTTCCATATGCTTGCTAACTTATTATTCTCCACTAATATAAATCAACGCATGTTCAAGAATCAAAAGGTCTTTTAAAGCTTGTATTGAGAGGCTTAGGTAACGGTAGATAAGATAGTCATTTTAGCTCAAATATACCATAAGCATATAATCAAAACAAACCAAACCTGATATCCATATTATAATCCAAACAACCCCAAATTTCCCTTTATTTTCCAAGATTGAGAAAAATTCACACTAGATATATCTTTTTTATTATTATTATTTAACTACACTTCCCCAAACTTATGTTTTTCAATGTGAACAAACATAAGAAGTGTAGTTTATTTTCAATCTCAATTTTTTTCGCATTTTTCTCTCAATCTTTTCTTTTATTTTTCTATTGTCACAACCAAATCACAAAATAACACCCATTACAAATCAATCCCCATTTACATATTTATATGCTCATGGTATAAATCAAGGGAATGAAAAATAATAAAGTATTCAATTAGGCTCAAAATAAGTGGTTAACAATAAAAAAGTTATACTTTTAGGCTCCAAAATAGGTAACTAGGGATAAATTAATCAAGGTTGGCTTGAAAGATTCAAACATTCCAAAAAAAATTTGCCTAAATCATTTTCCTAACACATGCATTGTCTATGATTTCGCCTCAACTAACAAGCAAGAAAGTTCTAGAATTGTTCATACATTCTTTCCACATTCAAAATTCAGCACGTGTACATACATTTAAATGCAAGAATTTACCAATCATGATCAAATATTGAGTTTTACAATGAATTAAAGTAATCCAAAGAAGTGATCAAACCAAGCACACAGATTTTTTTACAATCAAATATATTTTTCTCGAATTATATTACAAGTCATTCACGTATTCTCATCGGTTAATCATTGTTATCTTGATTCGGCAGACTCTCTAGATACCCTAACACGCAACACAATTAACACACAAAACCAAACACAATTTAACAAAATACCAAACTAAACAGCAACTTGACTCAACTAACTTAACACAAATAACTAAAATAAATCCCTCTTCCCCAAATTTACCAAAAAAATTGTCCCCATTGTTTAAATAAAAGCTAAGGAAAGGAAACTTACCTAACTCGACTCACGATGAAGGACCTACCCTCGGCATCCCCCTCAGGTGGAGGATACCCAAAGTTAGGTTATTGTGGATGGTGGAAATCCACTAGTGTCAATGCCAAAATGAGTGGTGAAGGCTTGGTTGTAGGCATATTGGTTCTGTGCCACATTGACACTCCATAAGTGGTGCTGCTGGAATTGAGACACCAAAGTGTCCATCCTTTGGTTTATGTTCTAGGATTTTTTTTATTTTTTATTATAAAAAAACGTGATCCTGTGGCCGCAGGACACCCTTCCTGCGGTCGCAGGATTGAACCCCTAGGCGATTTTTCAGCAGTGTCGCGTGCAGTCGCAAGATACGTAATGCGATCGTACAAAGCTGACCAATAGGCCTAGACCACTGGAGTTGCAGTCGTAGGAAGTGGTTCCTGCAGTCGCAAGTCTGCTCCACAAACCACAATTTCTTTCCTTTTTTTCACCATTTTCAATTATTTTTTCACGTATTTCACGATTCCATAATCAACAATATTTACAAGAAAATTAAAATCAAACAAAAACTAACTAAAAAAATACAAATTTTCTCAACTAAAATAGCTTAAAAACTTAACAAACTTAAAGAAATTAAATGAACTTAGGATGCCTCCTAGTGACACTTTATTTAACGTTTCCAACTAGACGCTCACTTCCTTCATTAAACTTCAACCCGAGTCAAGTCCACCCCGCTCATCCTTTAGAGCCATAGTGTCATAAGCAAAAACTCTTCTTTTGATGTTGCTAATCGTCGGAGCCTTCCATCGCTCATGTAGCCTTCGAGCCTTCCCACTATAGAACTGTTTCAAACAATGACGAACTGCTCGACTACCAATTTCAGCATTGATTTTTCTCTTTGTGGTTTCCAAATTACTACCACCACTACATACCACATCCACTCTACAACAAGTTGGAATATCAGTTTCTGCAAAAACATTAAATGTTACATATTCATTTTACACTCCCAGCTTCAACTCTCCCTTTTGTACATCAATTAGTGCTCTCCCTGTGGCTAAGAATGGTCTTCCCAAAATAATGGGAATGTTTACATCTTCCTCCATATCTAGAATTATAAAATCAGCAGGGAATATAAATTTACCAACCTTAACTAAGACATCTTCAATTACTCCATGAGGTTGCTTAACAGAGAGGTCTGCCATTTGTAAGGACACAGTAGTGGGGCGAGCTTCTCCCAATTTCAGCTTCCGAAAAATAGATAAGGGCATTAAATTTACACTAGCCCCTAAATCACATAAGGCATTGGTCATAACAGTATCTCCTATTGAGTAAGGAATCGTGAAACTACCTGGATCTTTAAGCTTGGGAGGTAGTTTCTTCTGTAAAATAGCACTGCACTCCTCAGTAAGCGTTGCTGTCTCATAATCCTCCAACTTCTTTTTCTTTGACAAGATTCCCTTCATAAACTTCACATAGCTTGGCATTTGTTCAAGTGTCTTGGCAAAAGGTATGTTAATGTGAAGTTTTTGAAAAATGTCTAGAAACTTTGAAAACTACTTGTCAAGGGTCTTCTTTTGAATTCGCTGAGGATATGGAATCTTGATGTGGTGCTCATAGCTCACAGGTGACTGCTTCTTCTTAAGGTTGGCAATAACCTCTTCTTCTACCTTACCCTCATTCTCAGCTTCAACTATTGGTATAGGTATAGACTTCTTAAATGGCTCTTCCAACTTCGTCTCACTCCTCAAAGAGATTGCATTACACTGCTCTTTAGGATTCACCTCTGTATTACTTGGGAAATTTCCTTGAGGCCTACTTTGTAACATATTTGTCAACTGACCAACTTGCATCTCAAGATTCCTGATGGATGAGCAAGTTTCTGTCATAAATTGAGATTGAGAGTTGGTCAGAGTTAACAGTGCAGCTTGTAACTCATTTATCTTCTCTTGAGAAACAGGTAGTACCGGTGGTTGTAACGGTGCATGAGATGGAGCTTGAATCATAGGGTGCTGAATTTCTTGAGGACCCTGATTATTTCTCCATGCAAAATTAGGCTGATTTCTCCACCCTTGGTTGAACAGGTTGGAGAATGGATAATTAGCTTGCCTATTGAAATTTTCCATCATATTCGCCTGTTCCATGGGAATGGAATTGTTCATCTCAACTACCATGCACTACTCATATGGGTGAGAACCACCACAATTATGACATGTCGCTTGGATCTACATGACTTGAGTGGCCATAGAATTTTTTTGCAGTTGCTTGGTCAATGATGCAACAGGAGCAATGAGAGCAGTAATAGCATCCAACTCATGCATACCAACTACCTTCTTATTTCTATCCCGTTCACTAGGCCACTGATAGTTATTCATGGCCATTTCTTCAAGCAATTCATAGGCCTCATTAGCACTCTTGCGCATAAAAGCACCACCTGCTGCACTGTCAATAATGGTACGAGTCGTCCCACACAGACCATTGTAAAAATTATGGACTAACATCCATTGTTCAATCCCATGATGAGGACACTTCCTCAAAAGCTCCTTAAACCTCTCCCATACATCATAAAGAGACTCTCCATCAAATTGAGAGAAGTTATTAATTTCCCCTCTTAACTGTGCAGCCTTGGATGGACGGAAAAATTTAGCAAGAAATTTCAAAGCTAATGCCTCCCATGTAGTAATTGAATTAGCTTGAAGAGATTTAAACCAACTTTTAGCTCTATCCCGTAGTGAGAACGGGAACAATCTCAGTCTAATAGCATCGTCGATGACCCTATTATATTTAAAAGTTCCACACAACTCCAGGAAATTGGCTATGTATGTATTGGGGTCCTCAGTAGGGAGTTCACCAAACTGGACAGTAGACTAGACCATTTGCAGAATCGTCGACTTAATTTCAAAATTATTGGCTACAACTGCCGGCGGTTGGATGCATGATTGTACTCCAGTAACATCGAGGAGTACATAGTCTCTGAGTGTTCGAACTACTGGCTCAGCAGAGTCCCCATTCAACACATTGCCCTGATGTTGGGCCATCTCTGCTAACCATTTCTATTTTCTGTTCTGTCTGCAAGTCCTCTCAATTTCAGTATTAATGGGCAAAAGATTGTTAATCCCTTGACGTCGCATATACCAATTGACACTTGAAATTAAGATTCTCAAACACAACAGTTAGAGACAATTAATACAGAAACACCAATTTAGAATAAAAATTAATTGTATTGATATTAATAAAAATCAATCCCCGGCAACGGCGTCAAAAACTCGTTGTGTAAAATTGATACGCAAGTATACGTAACGATACAAGTAATACAATGATAAATAAATATTGTTCCCACAAAGATTGATTTACTAATTACCAACAAATTAATTTTCTATTTCTATTTGTTCAACAATAAATTGGTTTCAAAAATAGTAAAATAACAAAAGCAATAAACATAAAATAACACTATGAAAGAAAGCAAATAATTGTAAAAACTTCAAAAATAAAGAACTAAGGATTTTAATTTCATCAACTTTTCACTTCATTATTTTGCAAATTAGACTTCACAATTCTTCTTCCTAAACTAATAGCGGATTAACAAAAATGATTCTTACTCTTTTTCAAGAAACATATAACTCAATTTACATGTGAATTTTCTACATTCTTGTGATAAATTCCAACACATAAAAGGCATTGAACACAATAATCCTAAAACTACACAATTCATATAGGTATTTTCATCCAATATGAAAATTGTGATTATTCAATCATAGCATAATCAATTCTCACTTTTCAGATTTCGAATCAAAATCATAAATCATGCAAATGGTGATCAAGCATTCATAAGCATTAAGAACATATCAAATAATTTAGAATAGAAGTGAAGAAAGAATCATGAAATCCTCATAGAAAATAACAAAGATCCAAGTGATTACATTAAAAACCCTAGAAAATAAAATTAGTTCGTGGTCATAATGAAGAAATCCATAAACAATAAATTAACATAAAGTAAAGATAAAAAGAAAAGAAAAGAACTCTATGCCGATCCAAGCTCTTCTCCCAAAGTGATCCCAATCCTCTTTTCCTAGTCTAGGTCTGCAAAAAGTGCATTTTTTTCTCTCCAAAATCGTAATTTAAACCTGATTAGCATTTCTCCCAAACATGAAATGACCAAAACACCCTTCATTAAAAATATGCATTTTTCACATTTCTAGACATATCCTACAATCGTAGGATATCATTCCTACGGTCGCAGAAAGTGCTCCGAAACATAGTTTTCCACCAATTTTTGTCCTTATGTCGGTTTTTCCACCATGCTTCCACACCTAACTCACCTAAGCCCTTCGACACCTGAAAACACACAAAAACAAGCGTAAAATAGAACAAAACAAAACTAAACACATAATACTCTACCTAAAAAGACATAGATAAACGAGTCTAAAACTCGTTCATCACTCATCAATGCAATAATCTTATTTATTAATTCCATTATTACTCCATTATAAATATGGAATTGCACTCTTAGTAATTATAGAATTATATCTACTAAGTTTATTAGCAGTAGTCCATTGATATAAACAATATTAGTAGTTCGTCCTCCTGTTATCGGTTCATAATTAGAATTGGTCAAAATTACCGTTTTACCCTTCTAATTATCTCTTTATCCTTTAGTACCATTAATTCACCAGTGAAAGTTAATTTAGATCAAATCTAAATTTGTGCACAACTTTTCAGTTCCAGAATTAACACTGAAAGGGAACCAATATTCGATTTGTTAGGAAACTCAGGATTTTATCCTGTAAATCATGTTCCCAGCCATCCATGTTACTAAATTCCCAAAAAAAAGTTGCAAGCTTCATTAATAAAGAAACTTTAACGAGTGAATAATAGAGCTTTGTAAACATGAGCAGGAGTTCATGAATACTTAAGATTTAGACTGATCTACTAATTGATCATCTAAGTGATATGAATTAAGTCTTTAAAATAAACGACAAGTTCTATAAAGAAATTAATTCATATCGGTCTAGTCATATATAATCATAATTATATACAACACCTTTACTAAGATGTCTATCTACATCAGCAATCTGAATCTAAATTGCTTGCACCAAATAATGTGCTTAGTAAATCGTACTAGCAACCATTGACTAAAGATTCCATACTTTAATATGTTGATGACAATTTTATTTATTGTGTATGATCTTAATTCTCTCGTACTCATACAAGATCATACCCTCATAAATGAATATGGAATTTTCTAATATTCATATACTATAAATTATTTAAATAATAATTTAATAATCAAACATATTTAAAATTTTCACTTTATTTAATATTGAAAATGTCTAATACAGCTTTTCAGGGCATAACCCCTAACAATTAACCCCAACATTTGCCCTAGCCCTTGCTTGATCTTGTTAGGCTCTCTGCTCGGCCATTCTAGCTGTCGTACTGCCTCGAGGTCTCCCCCTAGTTCTCTGTGGGGGTGCCTAGGCTTTAGCCGCCTATCTAGCCATCTCCTCATTTAACCTAGTAGCCTTGATTAATCTATCCTGCAGCCTTTGATGTTCTAATTCCACCATTGGAACATATCTGTCAGGATTATAATAATCCTGATTTTGTGGCCTATAACTTTGACTAGGGTCCCGAGACTTGGTTGACACGTTCCCTTCATCGGGAGTTTGATCATTGACTGACTGCTTGCCAAGCCTTCGAGGATGCTCTTCAGTGCGCGGAGTGTCTTCTTCACGAATTCCTGGGAGTGGTCCTCCACTTCCTGTTTCGGGGATGTTTACAATAGCCATGTCTATAAAATGGGACGCTTGAAAGAATGTTTAACGCTCTCAATGAAAGCACCAAACTGTTGACTATGTTTTTCGTCAACTCAAAATAAGAGCAATTAAGCAAATGAATAATTAAGAAAGAAAAGAAGAATTAAGATTTTTTTACGTGGTTCGATAGTTAAATCTACCTAGTCCACAAGTCACTTTCATTTATCTATCTGCATGAAAGATTTGAGAGCAATTTCACAGAGTTTTTTGTGTATAAGAATTTAGCGCAACCCTAAATGACTATCATCCAGGCTATTTATAGACCCGGTTACAGAATATTCTTCCCTTAATTCTAGGGAAGTTAAAACCTAATTTATTTGAATTCAAAATATAAATAAATATCGATAAATAAAAATTAAATGTATTATTTAAATAAATATCCCTTAAATATAGGGTTGTTTGCACACAATATTAACCAAACCTACATAAATAGGAATTTACAACTACATTCTCATGTGTTGCTTTAACGCGCTTTCGAGCTTAGCTTCCAGTAACGTCGCCTCCTTATCTGATCAGTCTTTCAAAACTACCTTTCGGAGGAAACCTCTGCTTTTGAGCTCACAGTACAAGTAATCGTGCCAAATACTTTTACTACTTTCGATCTTTCCACTTGCGAGCCTATATTTTTAGGTTGCTAATTCATTCTCGAAATTTGGGCGTAACAAATATGCAGTTTTATATTAAATATTATTATAATAATTATATTTTATAATATTTAAATTTATATTAATATAATTAATAAATGTCTATTTTTAATTAGTTTTAAAGGTATATTTCATTAAATATTTATAATATTATGTTAAAGTTAACAAAAAAAAAACTGTTAAAACTAATAATTTTTGTTATATACATACTTTTTATATAAAAAGATATCTTTGAAATATAAATCAACTCCTCTGCTATTTTTTTTCCTGGGTGAACCCCTTCCAAAGGAAGAGGCCAAAACACAACTGAAACAACAACAACATTGACCGATAGCATAAACACACAGACAGACCGACTACCCAAACTAAATAACTAAGCAACTAAACACACCTAACAGGAAGCTAGGTCCCAAGCACAACAAAGCAACTAGAACCACAAAAAAGTTTAAAAAAACAAAGGGCTTGTTTGATATTGTTTTTTATTTTCAAAATTGTGTTTTCATAAATGAGAATAGAAAACAATTTTTGTAGTTTTAAAAATGCAATGGTGTTTGGCTAATGTTTTCTAAAAATAGTTTTCAAAAACCAAAAACATGTGTTGGATGATAAAAAAAACAAGCAGTTTTTAGAAAACAAAATTTTTTTTACAAGAATTTTTTTAATACTTATTATTATGATTTTTTAATAAAAAGTGACATGTCACATGCATATTTAATGTAACTTAGTATAATATTGTTAATTTTCATATAAATTAACAAAATATCATATTGCTTGAAAAAATATAATTATAAATTTTAATATATAAATAATTTTTAAAAGTAAGATAAATCAAGAAAATATTATAATGCTTAAAAAATATGAGAAATTTTAATACCTAAATAAATTTTAAATAAAATATTTAATCTGAAGTAGATATAAAATCACCATTAGTCTACAATATGTCCTCATAAACACAATTTAAATACTAAAATTATTTTCTAATAATAAAATATAGTTGACTAAGTTATATTATTATAAGTTGTCCACATAGCTTGAGCAATACGATCTCGGCATCTTGCCATTACTACAACAGATTCATCAGACAAATTGATTTCACATCTTGACACATTAGTGTTAGCTTCATCTATGTTGTCTTCACCCTCAACTTCTTCTTCTTCCCATTCTCTAAACATACGATCACATTGTGTGCATTGACGAATAAAATTATAAAGAGTGCAGCAAGCAATAACTATCAAAGGTTGTCTACTCAATTTGTAAGGTGGCATCATCTTCAATATAGGAAAACATGCTTTCAGTACACCAAAGCACCGTTCAATGACTTTCCTAAGTGAAGAATGCCTATAATTGAATAGTTCTTTCATACCACGTGGTCGATTACTTCCACTATTGTATTCTTGTAAATAGTATCTTTCACCACGATATGGTAGGAGAAAACCTTTTGTGCATGGAAACTCAAAATCCAAAACATAATATTCACCTACATAATAAAACATGTCAAAAAGAAAAATTAGTTTTCTATATGCACCATCTCATAAATTATAAAATAATAATTCAATCCCAGGCTTTCAATACCTTCTGTAGTCAATGAAAACTTATATTTAGGTTTCGTAATTACATCTATAAACTTATATTTAGGTTTCGTAATTGCATCTATAAACACCTCAAACTGACACCCGAGTGAAAAGTTATGCACTTTCTATGAATTGTATCGAGTTCCATCGAGGTGTGTCAAGACAGATGGTTTTTTTTTCATGAAAATCATGATTTTTAAGGACCTATCGAGCTGGGCATCAAGGTACATCGAGGTATATCGTGTTTTCTGCAAATTCTTACATTTTAGATCTAAAAAATTGTGAAAAAATTCCAAAAAAACCAAAAAAAATCTTGCACAGATCTGTTCGAAAATGCATATATTGGTGTCTTAATTGAACTTTTAGTAAGTTTAAGTTCGAAATCATAAAAAACAATCATGAATATTTTTTTTAGTCTCCATAGATACTTTAAAGAGAGAAGAAAAAATCCAAGGAGGATGCCAAAGTTGTGGATATTTTTTTCAAATAAATTTGGTGGTGATGATGGTTTGGTGGTGGCATGTCATGGCTCTCCAAAGAATCAAATGGTGAACCAAGAGAGAGGGGGAGAAGAGAGATGAAGACTAAAAAAATGAAAGGGGTATATTTGGAAACAAAGCAAATAGTAGCATTATTTTGTAAGGTTGATATAGGGTGGCATTTTTTGGATATATGAACCCACAATATATATAAATACCCAAATTTTCCTATATTTATATCTATATAGAGATATAACTATCCTATATAATTACAATACATATAATTTTGTGAATAAACTTTTGGAAAACGTGATAAATCCTCCTCCTCCTCCCTCTTTGGTTTTTTTAACTTAAAAAAATGTCTAAGATTTAAAAATATATATATACTAAAAATACTGTATTTTAAAAATTTGCAAAAATACGGAGTGATATAATCATAAATACTGAGTAATTTTGTTTTTGTAAACAAAATTTACAAATTTATGACAATACAATTTTTTTGTAACTAAATTTGAAAAAATTATAACCATATGTTACAATTTTATAACAATATTTACAAATTAAATAGAAAACTGTTACAAACAATAACATAGGTTGTGTTTGGTAAAATTTTTGTTTTTAAATTTTTTAAACTCAAAAATAAAAATATATTTTGTTTTATGTTTTTTTATTTTTATAAAATAAAAATGTGCTTGATAAACATTTTTGTTTTCTGTTTTTTTAAAATAAAAATAAAAATGTGTTTGGTAACTTTTATTTTTATTTTTTGTTTAAAAAAATAAAAAATAAAAAACATGTTTGGTAAATATTTTTTTTAAATTTATTTTTTATTTTCATTTTCTAAACTAAAAAATAAAAATATTTTTTGTGACCACTATTTATTATTTTAAAATAAAAAATAAGAAAATTATAGTAAAAAAAGATCATATTAATAATATTCAATTAATCTCAAATTTCAAAACTTAATATCTATCCACGAGATAACACAAAATCAAGAAAGTTTACATAGTAAAATAAAAACATATGAACTGATAATTGTCCAAACTTAAAGTAAAGTATTAAACGAGTCATAACAATTAACTAATGTCTTTACTCAATCTCACTATCGTCGACTAGCTCTCCATATATGATCAGCAATTTCATCATGAACATGAGCCATTTCACGTATATGAGTTCTAGAAATACTGAACTCTACACTACCAGTCAAAGTTTCATCCGTGCTTTGTAAAGTAATGGTCTGTACATCAGAATTTCCTTCACCTCCATCAAAATATACATCTGCTTCTGCATTTATCCTTGTAAAATTATGAATCCCACAGCAAGCAATGACAATGTACTTTTGTATTCTTAGATCATATGAATGCATTTGCTTTAGGATTGGAAAACGGGCCTTCAACACGCCGAAACACCGCTCAATGACATTTCTCAAGGAAGAGTGTCGATAATTGAAAAGCTCTTTTTTTCCTATGGGATTAAGATCTGTGTATTGGCCCAAATGATACCTTTCCCCTCGGTATGGCGAAAGAAAACCAGGCATGTTTGTATAGCCAGAATCAACAAGATAATATTTTCCTAATCCAACGATAATTCATGTTAGTTTTTACTTATAGATATTTATATAAAATAATGTCAATCAACATAATAAGTTTGATAAATACTTACCTTGGGGCGGCATTGGAAATCCATAATCTAGGTTTGTGGCACATTCTAGAAGAATCTGTGCATCATTAGCTGATCCTTCCCATCCAGGGACAACGTATGTGAACTTCATGTCAAATGAACATACACACATAACGTTCTGAGTTGTATCCACTTTTCGACCTCGATATGGTATTTGTTCATCAATTGGAACATGCGCAGAAATATAAGTCCCATTTATAGCTCCAACACAATTCTAAAATACAAAATAAATTATTATATTTTTTTTATTGAATATTGAAAGAAAGGAAAAAATAATAATTCAAATTTTTGTACCTTAAAAAATGGATAGTATCTTGGATCGAATCGAATTTGTGGAGGAGTTACATCAAATGAAGGTGGAGTAATTAGTTCTTTGGATAGACGACATATTGCCTTCAAAACCTTCCTAAAATAATGAGATGTGGTTGAGATGGAGTGTTGAAATCGTTCAACAACCACACGATGTCGTTCATTATGGTCAATCACAAATAAGAACATAGCCACTTGTTCTTCAACAGACAGATATCGTGAGTTCTTCAATAAAAAAATTTCTTTTAGAACACCACAAAATAGTTTGAAGACATCTTTGTTCATTCTAAGCAAATCATAACACCTACTCCAATGCCCGTGCAACACTTCCATAACGTATTCATGGCCTGAAAGAGCTGAATTTCTACAAGGTTGCTTAGATAGATATAATTGATTATATTCCTCGCAAGCAAAATATAGCAAAATCTCTCCAAACTCATCATCTGAATCGTCCAGTAAATTATCCTTATTGAACCGAGCAACGTTTAAAGACATTTTATCTTGATAGTAGAAAAAACTTTTAAATTTTACATTCAATATATAAAAATATACAAACACTCAAAGTCAAAGTCAAACCATAAAACAAAATAGGCAAAACAAGTCATCCAGTCAATATCTAACAAGTCATCCAGTCAATAGCTAAACAAAGTCATCCAGTCAATAGCTATTAAAGTCATCCAGTTAATAGCTAATAAAGTCATCCAGTCAATAGCTTAACAAAGTCATCCAGTCAAAAGCTAAACAAAACTAAAGTTAATAGCAAAATAAAGTCATCTTGTTCATAGCTAAACAAAGTCTAAACTTTTTCACTTCAAATTCAGCAACCAATCTATTCTTCTATGCTCTGGCATCTTTAGAAACAATGCTCTGGACACCTCGTTCTCAAACTTCTCAATAGCTTTTGCGTATACTTCTCCACTAATTCCATCAATTTGATTAAGAGCTTCAACACTCTCATCCAATAAGTAATGTGATGCAGATGTTGCCATTGATCTCTCTATCAATTCTGTCTTTCGCTTTGCAATTTCATTATATGTTGCCAGTGCATCTGCCAAAGCTGATGAGAACTTTGCTCTTTTTACTGATCGAGAGTTCGAAGTGGCTGTTGATTTACCTCTTCTTTTGTTACCATCCTCATCAAAACCACTTTCTTCATTCATAGTAGAAGGACTTATTGACGTTGCATCATCATCATTAGAAGGACTTCGAGTTGAAGGATGAGCATTGGAACCAGCTGTAGTAGTATCACCAAAGATAGTGCATAATTTCTCATAAAACTTACAATCTTTCTTTCTAAATCTTTTAGCAGGCTTGTTAACCTACATGAAATGAAATTATATTGATAAAATATACTAATACCTATCAAAATAAATCAAGCATAAAATCCATTTTAAATCATTTTTACCCGAATAAGTTTATCCCAAACTTCATCTGTCGCACTAACTTCTCCAGTCGCTGCATTGTATCACATACCAGTCTCTTTTAGTAAAGACTTAAAATCCTTATGCTTTTGCTTTAATTGATTGTATTTGTTCCTTAGTTGCATATCACTATAATTTCTTTTTGCTCGTCCACAAAGCTCCTCCTTTATATATTTCCATGATTGCTTAGTAAAGGTTGTGGTATTCTTATTTCCCTTTAAGACTTCTTCTTCCATAAGTTCAATGAAAATTTCTTCATGCTTTTGAGTCCAAACAGAAGCCTCATCATTATTCTCAATAATAAGAACTTCATTATCAACACCTGCCATCTAGGTAAGACCTAAATATTCAATAAGAAATCTAAATGCAAATATAAGACTATTCCTAAAGAAACAACGATTTCAAGAACATTATTTGAATGACTAAACATTCCTGAATATTATTAAGATCATAATTTGAATAATATTAAGTTAATCCTTTATTAACACTAACAGAAACTGTTAAAATAATATTATTTGAATGACTAAACATTCCTAAACATTATTAAGATCAGAATTTGAATAATATTAAGTTAATCTTTTATTAACACTAACAGAATCTATTACAATAATATTAAGTTACCAAACCACCAAGTAAGATCCACCCACATAAGAAAAAGCAAAACAAACAAAAACCCAGCTGCCAAACAGCCAATAAAACCACAATGCAGAAATCCACAAATGCAAATGGAATCAGATTCAAAGAGTGGCAGCAAAACTTTATCGCAAATCTACAATGGAGGAACAGCCATAATGAAAGAAATATGTAATATATTTATATGATTGGATTGGAAGAGAGTGTACCTTGAGTAAAGCAAAGGGATCAGGGCCAAAGAGGTCTTTGATCTGAAATTGAAATTTCCAAGCTTAGATCATCAATTCTCCTACATAAAGCACATGTAATAAGAGAGTAAGCACTTCATATTTACAGCAACATAACCTAATGCTATGTCGAATGTGATGGCAACTAATGCAACATGTAATATGGATCTATCAAAAGATCAACATTGTTAAAGACAAAAATGAGTTGGCCATCATACCTCCCATAAGTGGAGGCTGAATGAAGCTAAGTGGAGACAAAAGATCATCAAAAATGAGCTTGAAAATGCAATAGATACCCTGGCTGGTAACATTGGTATTTGTAAAAAACTCTTCCATATAATTTTCTATTATCAGAATATAAGCCAATAGCCCTTCATTCCAACATATGATCAAAGCTAGATTCACTTTTAGCTAACCAATATATAGGTAATGTTGTATCTGATATTATCTCTGTTTGTTTTGTTTTTTTCAGTGGCAAACACAAATCATGCATCACTAATTTTATTGCTCATTTTAAGTTAATTCTATGCTCTTGTGTACTAGTAATCTGAGTTGAAAATAAAAATAAATAAATTATTAACCAGGCTTGTGGAACTACAAGAACTTTGTAATGCTGGAATGGAAGATGAGATCAACAGGAAAATAATCATTTACAAACTATTCTATCCTTCTCTCTCTATCTCTCTCTGTCTGTCTCTCTCACATGCTATTCCAAAGTCACCCTTATGTCGTTGCTTGGGGTTGGGTTGTCCGGCCAGTAAGAAATATCACCTTCACTAGGCATTGAGAGTTGTCTAACGTAGAACACTAGATTTCCCTTGTCAACTTTAAAATAAAACTTCCCTTTTGAGTAATTTGACTCAGAGTACCTAGCAGCGAGTTGTGTGTCTTGACCAAGAATTTGGCTAGGCAACAATGTGTTTGTTGGGTTAGAAAAACTCTCCCAAAGACTGACATTATTCTGGTTGGCGAGCACTAAATTCCCAATGTCGAACATGGCTGCATGGTCAACTCCAAGGCCAGAGATAACACTAGACCATACTTCTGTTCCTGTTGAGTCTCTCAAAACTAAGCCAAGGCTGGTTAGTTTAACGATGGAGCCTTGGTGAACAAGATTGTTTCCATTGGCTGACCAAACAATGGTTTTCTGAGGTATTTTGTTGAACCAGATAGCAAGAAGGAAGTCACCTTTTTGGATTTTCTAGAAACCAAAGGCGAATTCACCAGATGGTGATAGCCATGACTCGTTTTTATCAAGTTGTGCAGTGAGTGGTGGTGAACCCAAAGAGACATTACTAGTGCTGCTGGTATGGCTTAGCAACACCAAAATGAATAAGCTAATAAGAAGAAATGTTCTCATTGTGTCGTAGTGTAAAACTAACTAATAATGGAGAAGAGCAGCTTACTTCATTAAGTCTAGAAAGACAAAGCTATTCCAAAGGCTGTGCAAGAGCATTGGCGGCAATAGATTTCTTGACCATGCGAAGACAGCACCCATCACAACCCCAAGAAAAATAAGCGGAAGCATCTTCTGTACGTTGAAATGTGCCATGGCAAAGACAACTGAACTAACCAGAATTGCACACCACACTGGCATGTACTTGGTCAAAGAAGGAAGAAGAAAGCCCCTAAAGACAATCTAGATTCACTCTTCCAAATAATTTTCTATTATCATAATATAAGTCAATAGCCCTTCATTCCAACATATGATCAAGCTAGATTCACTTTTAGCTAACCAATAGATAGGTAATTTATTTTATTAGGAATACTAAGAAAGCTCACTTTCTCCCCCTATTTGGCACTAATCTATCAAGAGAGGAGTAGAATCTATCACTAAGCTAAAGTTATAGTAGTAACTGCAGGTAGTCTTAACTTGCCAATATTCTCCAACCTTAATCTTTCCTTGGCATTAAAATACTACAGTACTGCTCTCTCATAAAATAACAGGGTTATCTCATATTTTTTCTTGAGCGTATCTTTTACTCGGTACTGTATAGCTTCCCACAGTTCAATCATTTCTAAAAATGAGAACTACTTGATTCCAATGTTTAGAAACTTTACAAGGTTCACTGTATGCAGAGCAATCTCTTCCTTCTTTCCAAGCAACCCGAAACTTATCTTTGCTATATCTTTGCTATCCAACAATCCTGTCCAAACACTCCTCAAACTTCCTCCTTCCTAGGAGCTTCTCCTCCATTTTGACTATGATGCTCCTTACCAAGTTATTACTTAACTTGGATAGCTTCATGTATACTCCCCCTTCTGTTTTGAAAAATCTCTAACAATAAGCTTGCAGAACTGATTCTGAATTGCTTCTTGTATCTCAATATCTTCTCAGCGTTGTATATGTCTTCAAGAGCTTCTAGAATCCAAGCAGACGCACGCATCAATAGAACTAATAGCTCGAAGCCCTACAGTCTGGTTCATTCAGCAATTCTGACAGTACCACCATCCTTAGAGAGTGTCAATATGAACACCTTGAGTTCAGTTCTGAAACTCCAGTAATGTTTACTGGCTCCACTGTCCCTAATATCATATCTAATGATTCATCCAAAACCAGTAGGGTAATGGAGTTTTTCTTAACCATGACCAGTGAGGTCATAGTGCACCCTACGTCCAAGTCCGTGGCCAAAGGGGTTATGGAATACCTAAACAACCATAATCTCACAGTACGCTTAGCAAAGAAGAGAGAAGAGAGAAAAACCAAAAGCATCCCTTCCTACCCTCTCATTCCTTGTGCAATCCACACTTCGAATATCAACATCACCAAAAACAAGTCTGAACATCCTTTTTTTTGGAGTTATTTTATGAAACATAAATTTGCATCTGAAGCGTTGCCTTACAAAGTGAAAAACCAGTTACGCTAATTGTCAATATCTTCTTTGCACACAACATATCAGAGGAAAGAGCCGCAATACACAATTTCAAAAAAAACATAAATCAAGAATCCAAAAGAGGTTCAAACCAGAAAGAAAGAACAAATATGTACCTGTGAATTAAGAATACACTGAGCTTAGCTAAAATCTCAGAGTCCTGTGTCAATTATATTAGACAAGAGAAAAAATAGAGGAAAATCAGAAACCCTAATCCCAAACAAAATCAGAAAAAGAGATTGAGAAGAAGAAGAAGAAGAAATCATATGAGGGAGAGACATGAAAGAGATGGTGTACCTGAAGAAAATTTGGAGAGACCTATGAGAAGCCATTGAAGCTTGAGAGAGGTCTCTATACACTAGCTTGAGATGGGAGAAAAAAAAATTGGTTTAAAAAAAGATTGAAAGTATGAAAATGGTGTTTTCAAAATTTGGTCAATTTTAATTAAAATTTAAAAAAATTAAAAATAAGTTTAAAAAAACTTTAACTCACCGAACATGTTTTTCGGTGTTGTTATCAAAAATTTTATTATTTAATCAAAAAACTATTTAAAATTTTTTTACCGAACAGGGCCATAATTGTTATTTTTTATAAGGTTTAGCCAAAAACTTATGAATCCTTTCTTTTTTTTTTTTTTTCCATTTATGGACTTCTTTTAGGGGTTTGGTGCAAAATGACCATTAATGGTGTGTGAAATTAAGTGAATGTTCATGTTTTTAATTTTGTAGTAAAATACTCTAACCATCTTTTTAATATTACATATTACCAAATATGTCATTTAAAAAATTATTATTTTATTCTAAATATTTTAATATTATGGTATATGTATATAAATTTTGTTTGATTAGTTTTTATTTTGAAGTTATTTTGATTTTTTTTTTCGTTTTTATGGGTTGTTTAATAATATACCATACCACAAAATACATGTACTGAGTTAAAAAATAATATACCAACAAAAATAACAAAATTATTACTAAAAATATATATACTATGCTAATAAAATTATATATTACCATTAAAATGTATATATCATGATACAAAAATATATACTACCATTATGTATAATAAGATAGAAGTTAAATATCATAAAAAAATGATATATCATAGCACAAAAAACATATACATTAATTGGAAAATAATATGCCAACAACCCATAAAAATTTAAAAAATCAATATAACTTTAAAATAAAAACTAGTTAAACAAAACTAATTTACGAATACCAGTATATTAAATTTATACGCTTCTAAATAAATAAATAAAACTATAGAAAATGATAATTTAAGTAATTAACAATGTAAAATGATTATTTTTTTATAATTTAAAAAATGAGGATATTAGCTTCTTGATATCATTATTTTTGGCCATTTACTATAATTTTTTTTATAAGGTTTAGCCCAAAACTTATGAATCTTTTCTCCTTTTTTTTTTTTTTTTTTTTTGCCCTTTATGGACTTGTTTTATCTCCAAGGCGTATGGGAAGATACTTTTGAACCCGAGTAGCCCAGCCCAAATTTTCAAGCAATGCAGTCTATTGGGCTTATATTCGCAATCGACCTGCTTATCGGTTTGATATTGGGTCTCTACAAACTATGGAGTGAAGGGTTAACTTCAAAACTATCACTAAATGAATTATGCCACCTAATTTATAATTACATATTTGTACCACTTTCTTTTAGTTCAGTAGTAAACCACACAGTATAATTTTTGAGTGATTAGTTTACCAGTTTAATAGTTTTACTATAAAATTTAATAGTGGTTTACTGAAAAAGTGGTATAAATCAAATAAAAGCATAGCGGTGATATAAATAATTAAATGTACACTCACTTTGTGTGATATAACAAGCCTTAACGTATTTTGTCAAAAAAAAAAAGAGATTTTTTCTTAAATATATATTTTCTTACGGTTTTTTTTTAAATACGCACTCAAATTTTAAAAAATACGATTTTTAAAGTTTCATAATTACGAAAATACGGTTTTTATGAAAATCAACTTGAAAACAACACACTTAACCAACTAAAGATCGACAAAAAAAAACTAAAAGCAACGTAAAAACAAAAAAATAACGTGAAAACAATTTGAAAACAACATAAAAAAAAAAACTGTAAAATTGTAAAAAAAAATTTAAAACCATACAATTAAAAAATATATATTTGACCGTAGAAATATAATATTTTAATAAAAAAATAGTATTTTATGTAATTTTGAAAAAAAAAAGCCTTAAGGTAAAGCAAAGGTCCAAACCCATTTTCTTATTTTAATATATATTAATCAATACTAATTAATCAAGATTCAAAATAATTAATCACGTGGTTCATTGTTTAGGTTTTGTTTATAATAAGTTTATTTAGGTTTTATGAGTTTTGCAAATTCAAAATTGTTTTAAATTTTAAATTTACTTCTTTTTTAAAAAAAATTGTTTAAATTTAATTTTAGTTTTAAAATTTAGATATTAGATAAAAATAAATTTTAATAATAATTTACTGCGCTGAATTTAGTGAAACGAATTATACGATATTTAAAAAAAAACAAATATTGAGATTTTTTTGTTGATTTTCAACAGTTTAAATTAATAAAACCCGATAACATCAATAAACGAAGTGGTGCACGTGAGAGATCCAATGCCAGATCAGCAACGAGAAAAGACAGACGTAATATGGTTTGACGTGGCAGCACGCTCATGCCACCAAATTGAAAGTCTATAGTTAAACCCTTAGACAGCGAAGCACCGGAACATTTTTTAAATCGAAGCTTCCTTATATAAACTCTGATTGAGACCACCGCACCCACCTGACGCCGTCTTCTTATTCTCATAATCCTAATTTGAATTGAACTAGTCATTTTTCATTCTTCTTCTCCACCACTTCAAAATCCATAAATACCAGACCTTCAAACCCTAGAAACTGTTTTCCTCCTCAATCAAACCATGCCGACTCTCACCGTCCAGGTCTACAGCTTCTACTACAAGAACCGCCTCAAACGACTACTACACAGGTTATCATCGTCTCAATCCACTGGCTCCGGCTCCGATTCCGGATATGACCCGTTTGGAATTACATCCAGACCCGGGGACTCTATTGTACAGGCTAATCCCTCATTCCAAAACGGCGTCGCTACTAAAGACATCCATGTTGATCCCTTATCTTCTCTTTCTCTTCGAATCTTCCTCCCCGATTCCGTCCTAGGGGTTTCTGATTCTTCTATTGGTGATAAGAGTCGGAGCAGCCGTGATGATGGTGTTGCTTACGGTGGTTATTCTCCTCCGTCGACATCGGATAGTCGGTGCCGGAAACTTCCTGTGATGTTGCAATTTCACGGTGGGGGGTTTGTTAGTGGGAGCAACGCGTCGCCGGAGAATGACGCGTTTTGTCGGCGGATGGCGAAACTCTGTGATGTGATTGTTGTGGCTGTGGGGTATAGGTTAGCGCCGGAGAGTCGGTTCCCGGCGGCTTTTGAGGATGGGCTTAAGGTTTTGAATTGGCTTGGGAAACAGGCGAACTTGGCTTCTCTTCGTAATGTGAGACACGTCCGTGCTAATCGTCGAATTTTTGATAGCTTTGGGGAGTCTTTGGCGGAGCCTTGGTTGGCTGCTCACGGTGATCCATCCAGGTATGGCTTCTTTTTTTATTCCTATAAAAATCATTTGTGAAAGTCTTATACTGATGCTCTTTAATTTCAAGTTTGCTTATTTATTTTCAAGCATGACCTCTGTGCTGGAAATAGAAATAAAAAATTGTGCTTTTAAGAAATCATTGGAAATTTGAGATTTTTATCCACATAATGTCGAACTACTACCATAAAGAATTGTAGAACATGGCTTAGAATTTGGATTTTCAGAACCTTAGAATAGCGAATTACTACATAAGATTCTGAATCTGATAAGAATTCTGAAAGCTAACCTTATTCTATGAATACATAAGGACTTGTTAAAACATAAATGTATAAATTGTATTCTAGCTTCTGATCCCTTGAACATATTTATGAAAATACTGTGCCATTTTTTTTTTACATTTGCTCTTAGTTTCTTGTTTGCTTGTTTACGTATGATGTGTGTTTTAGTGTAAAATAAAACTTGTGCTATTAACCTGAATTCTTGAAAGATTTTGATCTTGTATTAGTTACAGAAAAAGCATGGATTGTAAAACATGATTCAGAACCAGGATTTTTAATAGCTTGCTTAGATTAAACTCATTCCTTTTCTAATAGAAAGTTGGAAGCTAACCAAGTGTTTGTAATGGCCCTCACTTGTATCATTCTATTTAGTGCGATGCTTCTAGTTCTAGCCATACTTTTGCTCTTGCTTGTGTAATGTGTAACAATCTTGTTATTGATTATGGCAGATGTGTATTACTTGGGGTGAACTCTGGTGCAAACATAGCAGACTACGTAGCTCGGAAAGCTGTCACGGCTGGGAAGCTTTTGAATCCCATTAAGGTGGTAGCACAAGTCCTAATGTACCCATTCTTCACTGGAAATGTTCCCACAAAGTCAGAGATCAAATTTTCAAATTCTTATTTCTACGACAAGGCTATGTGTTCTATGGCATGGAAGCTGTTTTTACCCGAGAAAGAGTTCGATCTCGACCACCCTGCAGCCAACCCCTTAGTTTCCGGGAGAGAGTTGGATCTGAAACGCATGACCCCAACCCTCACAGTGGTTGCCGAGCATGATTTGATGCGTGATCGGGCCACTGCTTATTCAGAGGAGCTGCGGAGAGCTAATGTGGATGCGCCGGTACTTGAGTACAAGGACGCTGTGCATGATTTTGCCACTCTTGAAGTGCTCCTTCACACTCCTCAGGCCTTGGCTTGTGCTGATGATATTGCTATTTGGATCAAAAAGTATATTTCACTTAGAGGCCATGAGTTTTCTTATTGATATTATTATTTTATTGGGAGCGGGAGGAATTTACAGTGAGGATTGAAGAAGCATGTTTGCGGAGATTAAGCGTTAGGAGGGGACAGTTTTGTGGATATAGCATGTTCCTTCGATTTGGCTATTTTTTATTAGTTTTTTTTTTCTTCTTCGTGTATAGCTTAGTGCTTGTCTATGTATAGGACCCTTTGTAAATGAACTATCCAGCCTATCTATTCTTTCATTTTTCTTTCTTTTATGATAGATTATAATCATATTTATACAGTTTGACAATTATTTCGGCTCCGAAATATATTGTATTCTATGCATCTTGCAAAATAAGAATATTAAAATGTAAAGAATCTTATCTACTCTAGAGTATTTTCATTTTGTCCCTTTCATATCCAAAGGGCCAATGACTACCTACTAAGTTATAACCCCTCTCTCTAACAATAAATTTGCTGGGATTTCGTTGATATTGATCAACAATAATCAACAAACCAACACTATAATAATTGTGGATAAGAAAAACGACATTAAGTCATAAAACGTCAACGGCCATGTCAAACATCGATGTGGGGGCATACATGGTGATGGTATAGGGATATTGATTTTATATAATTTGTATTGGAAAGATGACAAACACATATGTGGATATAAGGAAATGGCTATATTCCTGCGAAATATAAAACGATAATATTTCACAAAAACGACACTAAATCATAAAACGACACTAATGAGGAAAAACGACAACATTTCGATGTGGGTCATAGATGTTAGTGAAGGGACATTAATTTTATACTTTGTGTTAGAAAGATCACAAAAACATATGTGGAGATAAGAAAATGGCTATATTCCTACAAAACGACCATATTTTATATAAAACCACAACATATTAAAAAACGACACAAAATCATAAAACAATATTAATGAGAAAAAACGACAACGGAAATGTCAAACATCGATGTGTGGCATACCCGGTCATGGTTAAGTGGAGATAAGAAAATAGCTATCCTCAGACAAAACGACGATATTTATAAAAAACGACAATATTCCATTAAAAACGACATTAATGAGAAAAAAGGACAAGTCAATGTCAAATATAGATGTGGGGTACACGCGGTCATGGTGAAGGGACGTTATTTTTGTAATTTGTATTAGAAAGATGACAAAAACATAAGTGGAGATAAGAAAATGATATACTCCTACAAAACGACAATATTCATAAAAACGACACAAACTTAGAAACGAAAAAACTAAAATAATTGTAAAAACGACAATGTATATAATAAAAATAAATAAATAAAACTGGGCAATAATCCACGTGTATGGTGGGATATTCACTTCATGTTCTGCTGTCAACCACTCCGACTGTGTGGATAAGAGTCTCTCGGAGTGTCGGACAATATAGCTAGAGAAGGGGACGCACTCGGCGAACAACCAAAACCAATAAAAAGTCAGCCAAAATGTCCCTGAACGCCGTGCTCCGGCTCCCATTGTCAAACTTCAGGACCCAGGAAGATGGGTTGGTGAGGCACTCACTCGGCTCCTCCAGCCGGACGAGTCTAAAGCAACACCCCGAACAGAGGCAACAGCAACGCCACCAAACACTAGTGGTTCAGGCCAAGGGCAAGAAGGGAATGCAAGAACGCCAGTTTCAGAGGCCTCCTCCCATGCCCAAGATTGAAGACGATGGAAACCCACGTTTTGTTATCTTCATCCGTATGGCCGAGGTTCGTTTCTTTTATCCCTGTCTTTTGTTTTTCAACTCAAACTTCTAAACTTTTATCTGAATTTTTTGGTGCGTTTCTAAAGTTTAAAAACTTTCAACCCGCTATGGTTCTTATAGCTTTATCAGCGTTAAATTCTAATAATTGCAATTTGCGCACAATATTGAACAGTAGTTTTCAATTGGCTCAGGTTAATCATGCTGTATATGTAATGATTTATATTTTTTCAGGTTGGTTTTTGGTACCCGCTTAGTGTAGTAACAGGAGGCACCACTGCTAAAATCATGGTTGCAGCCAAAGATAATTTTCTGGGAAAATACATATACAAAGACACATTGGCTAGAAATCTTGCTGCAGTTATCTACAGAGTAAGTTTTCTGCTTGTTATGATTTTGAAAACTATATTTCTCTTACATGTGCTGATATTTCACTCATAAGGAAAGTATTTGAAGATCATGAGCTGCAACCTTAAACTAAGTTTGGGCCAGAAATAGTGCTTTGCCAAATGATCTATCTTTCCCAGCACATTCTCTGTCATACCAGTATAATTGATTCAATCTGAATTCGGATATTTCATTGTTATGATTTAATTTTCAAATAACATATACTATTTTTTGTAATGATATGTGTATCAAGGTTTACTTGTGTATCACATGATTGGAATGGCAGAACCAAAAATTTTAAGGTAGCAATTTGCAGCCTTCGTTCATATTCATATGTTTATGTTGCTAATAGCTTGTTATTTATCTAAATAGGATGAGAAGGAAATACAGAAGTCAGCACTTAAGCAGTTTAAAGTGTTGCGGTCAGCTAAGAACTTCAGATATGGATACAAAATTGTCGTAATGATCCTAAATCCTCTACTGTCCATGACAAATTATTATTTTTTCTGAGATGTCTTGTCCCCGAAGATCTATTTCAATATGGATTAGCTGAGTTTCTGTTGCTCTGAACTTACAGGAAGATGGGAATATAAAAGCTGCACTTTCTACCTCAGATGTTATTGAGGTATAAATTAAGCTGTTAGGTTGCAAATATATAATTCTTTAACTCTTGAGCTTCTGGTATTTCCCATTTAACATCTTTTTATCTGCACTTGAACCTAGCTTCCAACACTAGATAAGCTCAAGACAGTAGTAGACAAAGTGAAAGATTTTTTTGGTGATGCAAAGGACTCTTTTGGGAAGATGTCCTCGTTAAATGCCCCAACTGAGGAGTCAGAGGAAAACACCAAAGAAAAGCAAAAGTGAGTAGTTACATATGTACCATTCTCTGAGCTATTTTATTCTCTTTTCTAAGATGCTTTAGTTATAGAAGTTAGAGGCTTTGTTTTATTTTGTCTGGCAATGCTCTAACCTAAGCCACTCCACCACTTCTTACATTTTAGGATCTATATTGATTTTAACTCCCTGGGCTAAAATGGTTTGTTGGTTCATCTACCAGGGTTAGCAGCTGAAGTTAAAGCACCCAATTGCTTGATTCACAGTGGCCACTGATTCAGGGAGATAGAGATCTTCCGCAGTACATACAACGCTGCTCGGAAAGTTCGTGCACAAGTCTCATCCTCAGTTTTGTTCATACATCTTTTGCTCATTTACAAAGTTTCATGTTATTTTTCACCGATGTTAATAGACAGATTTAACAAGTTCCGGACTTGTATATTTTTTTTGTAACATCTGAAACTCCTGGAATCGAGTAGAGTACATCGTTTGCATGAAGGGAATGTCTTTATTTGAAGTTTTTCCTTAAGGTTAAACCGAACTTCGAGAATTCTTATTCAAACTTAAGTATCATAGAAACGATTACATAAAAAGGTCCAAACGTAACGTTTTAGCATGACCTTATTACAAACTATTTAGAACACGAAATCCTCAAACAACAACAGCAGCAAATAAAGAAACAGATGGCAGCTCTTAGTAACAAACGACATTATAGAAGCAGGGTCTCAATTAGGCAGAAAGTAAAGTACCGTGCATCAGTACTTATCACTAATTTTAATACAAATGCATCACTATAATGCGAAATCCTTATTCAAAGTTGGGACGAGAATAAGAGGAGTCTTCTTTCTTGTGGCGAGCCCGAAAATCTCATCAAGGTCTACATCATCAGTGCTAACTCCCTCAGGCAATCTCCAATCAAAATGGCACAAGAGCAGAGCTAGTCCAAGCTCAACTGTTGCCAAGCCAAAGGTAAATCCAGGGCAGCCTCTTCTTCCTCCACCAAATGGTAGAAACTTGAAATCTGTATCTTTAACATCCATGTTACAACCCTCAAATCTCTCAGGATTAAACTCCAGGGGATTTTCCCATGATTTAGGGTCCCTTCCTATGGCGTAGGAGTTTATCAGAACCCGAGTTTTTGCAGGTATGTCATAGCCATCTAGAGTGCAGTCCGCCATGGACTCCCGAGGAACAAGGAGAGGCACTGGGGGGTGCAATCGCATTGCCTCCTTCACAACAGCTCTCATGTAATGAAGATGCTGAAGTTGGCTCTCGTCAACTTTGCCGGCAGTTGAAGCGATTTTTCGAACTTCTTCTTGTGCTTTCTTCATCACTTTTGGGTGCCTAACTAGCTCAGTCATTGTCCATTCTAAAGTGGCTGATGTTGTATCTGTTCCAGCTACAAACATGTCCTGTATGTATCATTAGAAGCATCATAACTATGAGGAAATAGTCTGCTAAGAAAACTTAGATGTGGGATATTTGAATACAAGCTCTATCAAATTCTTAAGTTAAATAAAGATTTACTATTAACAAATATAAATAATGACTATGACAAACAAGTCAATTAGTTATACAAAAAAATAAAAAAATCAAACATGTCTTAACTCAGTAACTAGTTTACCAGAACAAGAGCTTTAAGATTGTCATCTGTAATGGGAACTTCCAAGTCATCTCGCCGCTGCACCCGAAGAAGCACGTCCACGAAATCTTCTCTGCTATCCAACGACGCCGTTTTCACTACTGAGGAATGTTCTTCTATTATTTCATCGCAAACCGCTCTCAGATCTTCCAAGTTCTTCTCCAACCTCCTTTTGAACCCACTCACCGAGTTGATCCACTTCCAGTCCGGGAAAAAGTCCCCTACGCAAAAACCACCTAGCAACTCCTGCGTCTCCACCAAAACCCTCACCAAATGACTCTTCTGCCCCTCGCCGGACCCCACTTCTTCCCCCAGAAACCTCCTCCCAAACGCCACTCGGCACAGAATATCATTCGCTAAGGTAAACAACACCTTGCTCAAGTCCACCACCTCAGACGACAAACACCGACTCGAGATGTGACTCAACATACGGTTCATCTCCTCGAGCCGGACGATCCCAAAAGAGTTGACTCGCTTGGGGCTGAGCAACTCGGTGACGCATATCTTTCGGGCTTGGCGCCAGTAAGGCCCGTACCGGGAGAAGGTGACGTCTGAGCAGCCGAAAGAGAGGTACTGAGCGGCCACGAGCTGGGGTCGGCTGGCGAAGACGTGGTCGTGGGTTTTGAGGACGAGTCCGGCGAGTCGGGCGGAGGAGATGACGAGGGTCGGAACTCGGCCGAGTCGAAGTAGGAAGACGGGGCCGAGTCGGTCGGCAAGTCGTGCGAAGGAGTGGTGGGGCATGTCCGTTAGGAGGTGTAGATGGCCGACTACGGGAATGCATGGCGGCGAAGGAGGGTCCCTACCGGTCTGCCACGTAGGCTTCTTAGTGGGCCACGTGGGTAGGCTTATGACGTGGACGAATAAGGAGGCGCCAAGTAGGATAGCGAGGGTAAGTGAGAGAAGAATTAAAAAGTCCATTCAATAATTTCGAAGGGCATCTACAGAGCTAATAAGAAAAAGCACAAGATTTTGAGTGCTATTATTTAATTTTTGTGACATGAACGAGTTTGTTATTATTTATAGGACAGATGATAAGAATTTTGTAAACATTATTTAAATATTTTATCTTACAGCTATCAAAAATAAATAATTAGTTGAGAGAATATTAAATAGGGTGAAATATAAAGTCAATTTTGTAATTTTTTTATTGATTATAATAGTGATATAATGTAATTTACGTGGGATAATAGTCTAACTAATGCTAATTATTTATGACATAACTATTTTTATTTTAAATAATAATAATAATGATTGTTACCCTAAAATAATAATAATTTTTTTCACGAAAATAAAAATGAAATGTGTAATATTGTATATTTCTTTGAACACAAATTATAATGTGTCATTATTGTAGTATCTTGGTAGTTAGTTTTCTTGTTTAATTATTTATTTTATCTTGACCATTAGTTTTGAGAGTTGGTGTACATTTTCATCCATTTAAAAAAAATTGAGTGTTGTTATTTGACACCTTAAGGTGTTCAACATCACATGAGGTATCGTCTAATGATTGGTTAGCCATACCTCATAATCCTTATTAAATTCAAATAAGTGGGACCCAATATTGGATTGCACCAATAGTGGTATGCCACCTACTTGTGGTGTTGGATACTAGTGGTACCCCTTAGCAATTCTAAAAAAAAAAATTACTTTTCAATTCACTTATTAAATAATGTTGATCATTAACCACTCACACTAGCTTGTCTACTCTATCCTTCAAAATACACTACTACAAAAATAGGCTTTAACTTCTATTTTTTCGCTTGTTATTCTTCGGATCTCGTGGAGATATTAACTGAAGTTAATTCAAGCGAAGTTAAAAGTATCTAAATACCGAAGTTAAATTGTACCCTTTAACTTTGATTATTATGTAAAAATCGAAGTCAAAGCCCTTTAACTTCGATTTTTACATAATAACCGAAGTTAAATGTACTTTTTCCTAAAAAAAAAAATATTTATTTTCTTTGTATTATTATTTTGGTTTTTTATAAAATATTTTAATTCTAATTTGTAATTATTTTAATATTAATAAATATATTTGACCATTCCAATAAACTTAAAATAAAATAAAATTCACAAACTATATAGACTTAATGTACGTATATATACACATTCATATTTAAATAAAAGCTAAGTATCACATAAACATCTAAAATGTTCATACAACTAAACATGTGAAGTTCACCTAAGTAATTATTTGAAATATTTAAATTTCTTAAGTAATAAATATTTTTCAAAAAATTTAGCAGAATTTCCCCTATAAATAGGACTACCCAAACCTGTTGACATTCAATTTACAACTAAAATTTGCAACAGATCAGAGAGCAGATAAGCATAATAATCATATCAAGTTTATCAGAAATTGAAGGAATGCCTCATACCAAAAAGCAAAGTTTAGTCTCCAATTACAATATAACTCATGTTAATCCATTTTCCATCTTGAATGCTTGCCTTGAATTTTGACGGTATCCATAAGCTCCGTAGTTCAAAGTAACCTTATCTAGTCAAGAGACATGATAATATTACTTCAAACTAGGGACTTATGGTTATCACACAGCACACGAATTCCCGATATCCTATTCAAAACCTACTGCCAAACCTAAAAAGTTTAAATTATAACTCTATGAATAAATACTACATATTTAAAAATATGTTCAATTAATAAATCCTAAAAAAATTGGGCAAAGTTTCATATGTTTTCATAACACATCTCAATTTCATAAGTACTACTAATTCAATATAAAGAAAAACAACAATCAACATGCATAATTTTATCCTTATACCACCGCAACACACAAATTTTCCAGAACCTACTTCACTAATTTTCAAAGTTATTTTTCCCTAAATTCAATATAATTTAACTATAATTCTATAAATATGTGCAATAGTAATAAATAATTGAACTAAAATACTTCCTCACCTACAAATTAATTATCAAGTTAGTAACCGCCTATTCAAAACCAAAATACCGCCAAAACAATAATTGTCCTAAAAAGTTTAAACAAAAATAAAGTGTTAAAATTATTGACTTTATATATAACTAGTACCAAACATATTTAATATTTAATACAAACTAAACATTAAAACATATTTATACAAATGACTATTTAAACGAAATATTAACTTTATTTTTGTTGTACAACAAGAACATATTAATTTTTTTTCAACAATAAAAAATTAACTTGATTAATACACCAAATAATTATTATAAATAATAATATTTTATAAATAACAAAAAATTATAAATTTATTAATATAATAATATCAAATTCGGATTAATAAAGAAAATGATCATAAACACATATTTGGAAGATTCATACATTTTTAAATAGTGAAATGCAACTCCAAATCAAGATTATCAACCTTAAAAACCTATACATTATCAATATATTATACAAAATATAATAAATCTGAAATAATAAGCAAAAAAATATAAAAAAATAATATGAACAGTTATTTAATGATCCATACCCCTTTCAAAGCTCAACAACGTGTTTGGATGTTGAAAATCCATTCAAAAACCCAAAACAATGGGTATTTTTGACCACCACCCCCCCATTATAAAATGAACAACTTTTTCCTCTCAAAACTAAATATAAACAAATTTTTTTATGACCTATATGAATTTTTTTTAGCAAAAATGATGGAAGAAATTGGAAGAAAACAAGAAAAATGATGGAAAATAGGTGAAACCCTTTTCTCTCTCACGGTGGTAATGAAGGTTTTCGGGTCTGTTTTGCATTTCAGAATGAGGAGATGTTCAAGTGGAAAAGGGTGTTTTAAAGACCTTTAACTTCGGTTATTACGAAAAGACTGAAGTTAAAAGGTGTTATATTATTTTATAATATAATGTAAAATTATATTATAATGTTTTAGATTAAATAAATGTGACAAAGTGTGTCACATATTGTAACATATAATAGAGAGTTACAATATTTAGATATATGAGATATATCCAAATAATGTAACATATTTGGTGTTACAAATTTGTAACTTCCAAATATTACCCTTTATTGTGTAAAATTGTTGTTACACAATATTGAGATGAATTTCATAAAGTCATATGTGATATGGTTGTTAGAGATATGATTTTAACCCCAATAATGTGTTTTGGGAGTTACAAAATCATTTGGGAGGGTTTGGAACCGTTTGGAAAAACAGCACAATTTTTTGTGCTGAAATTGGTCTGTGGCCGCGGCCTGTGGGACAGAGACTAGTGGCTGCAGCCACCATTGTCTCTGGCCGCAGCCACAGGCCAAAAAACTGACCAATTTTCAGTTTTTTCAATATTTGTTGAACGGCTCAAAAAACCCAAAAAACTCCCAAATCTCTTTTTTAATTCCATATTAATCCAATTAAACATTGGTAACAGTCATGGGGGTTGGTGGAATTTGAAATTCAAAGGGTGTCTCTAAACTCTATAAATAGGAGCCTATAGCTCACTTGTATGACACAACTTTTCTATCCACTAGAGCACTTGGCTAGAAACACCTTGAGGCTTGATAATTCCAGAAAGCTTTTCCAATATGTGAGAGAGATCCCTTAGTGCTTGAGTTAGGGGGAAATAAGCTTTTGGACAAAGGTTTTAAACCTTGTTCAAGTTGGTGATCCACAATTCTCTTCACTTAGGTTGTGTAAGTGAGAGTTTGATTGTGTTTCTGTTCTTCTTTTTATTCTATTGCTTTTCTTCTTATTCTCTTGTTCTATTTACTTGTATATTTTGTTTAAGAGTTGTAATCTTTTCATTTGATCTAAACACTTTATTTTACTTGTAATCTTTTGCTTAGAGTTGTATTCTCACTATTCTCTTCTTCATCATCATCTTCTTCCTTTCTTTAGTTTATTTGTATTTTCAGTTATAGAGTTGTAACCTTATTTAATCAATCTATATTTACTTGTAATATTATTGCATAGAGTTGTAATATTATAATCATTTCCATTGAGGAAAAACAATATTTTCCTAACAAAAGGTACCCTTTAACTTCGGTCTTTTCATAATAACTGAAGTTAAAGGGTACAATTTAACTTTGGTTTTAAAAAAAACCGAAGTTGAAAGCTCTACCCTACTTATCTTCAATAAAATCGAAGTAGTAGGTTAATTCCTATAAGTGCTAAACCAAAAAGCGAAGTTAGAAGTCCGTTAATTTAACTTCGCTTTTTATGTATTTACCAACAATTCTATGTATAAAAACTGAAGTTAAAGTCTATTTTTGTAGTAGTGATACATCACTAAAATCTCTTCTTCTTTTTTCTATTTTACATTAAATTTTTACATCACTTCTGTTGACGCCTTTTTTCGTCAACTTAGAAAAAGTGAGCATTAAACACCAAATTATAAAAATCAATGATAAACACACGATATTTTACGTGGTTCAGCAGTTAAAATCTGCCTAGTCCACGAGTCGGTATTATTCAATTGCGGAATTCTCCCAAAGCTTTTAGAAAGCAATTTAGCAGAGTATTCCCAGTACCTAATTCAGCGTATCTACAAATGAATTTCTCCAGTCTATTTATAGGCTGGTTTACAGAATATCTTCCCTCTTATTTCAGGAAGTTATCATTTAAATTTCAAATAAATACAAATAAACGCTCTTAATTACATAATATTCCATGACAATCGAGATCGACTAATCATCGCAAGCTTGCTACTTTGGTTTGCCTCGGCCTTAGCAAGTGACTTTATCGAGATCATCCTCTCCGAGCTCGCAATACCCAAGCTCGAACCTTCTTAACTGATACTAGATTGCCAACAAGAATAAACCAGGAAATTTATACAAGTGTTGAACTCCTGTAATTGCAGCTTCGAGCTTGACTTGTGACCTCGGGACACCTTCGAGACCGCGCACAGTTTCTGAGCTCACCAATTCCAACGTCGTCGTTTTAATACTGAGCGGGACTGTCAAACCCAATTCACATAAATGTTGATGACATGGCACACTTGCTTATTTCGAGCTTACACTTTACGAGCCTATCTTTTGAGATCAAAATTTATATTCTCGAAATTTGGGTGTAACATTTTGCCCCCTCAAAAGTATTGGTTCGAATCCTATGAGAAGGAAACTTTTGAACTTCTACTTTCGAAAATCGTGTCACCTAATGTACTCGAGTTTGGACACGCGTCAGCCAAGGGTTGTTATAGTACCCTACTACCTAGGGACCGTTACGTTGTGCATTTTAAACAGTGCTAAACTCGCTAACCGAGCCATTTGGTCATAATCGTGTAACTAAGTGTAATTAACGATTTAGGGTTAAAAATTTTGGTCAAAGATACAACGTTTCACTAAAACGTTTAATGTATACATTGTGATCCCAAAAATATAATTTAAAGGTTAATTAAAATAAAATATTTACAACCAACCGATCTAAGCAGCAAAATAGGGTTTATCCCTAGTTCCCTCTTAAACCCTCGGCCGTGGTGGTCGAGCAGCCGCATATGTACAAATCGTCACCTAAGCTCTCCAACTCAAGGATGGTCCAGCTTTCTTTTGCCTTTACCAGCACCGCATAGCACCCGTGAGCCGAAGCTCAGCAAGAAAACTCAATATGCTCATGAACAGGTAATAACATGTCACTGAATCATAATAAGCATGCTTAGCAATAATAGCCCTATTCATGCATGCAAGCAAGTCCAAATGAGTGATTGTGGGCCCTGCCCTCCTGTATGGATGACTATCAAGTCAATCCTAAGTGAATATCAATAATGATTCTGGTAATCATGCTGGGGCTTGCAGCCCAATCAGATACGTGACTATGGAGTCACAAACTTGGGTTCCACACCCTAACCAGATAAGTGACTATGGAGTCACGAACTTGGGTTCCACACCCTAACCATGTGACGTTACAATCACCTGAGCCTTTTGTCCTTGGCTCTAAGTAACTAGCCTTTGGACTAGACAAGCACTTTTGTTTTCATTGAACTTAAGGTCGGTCAGGCATTTCATGTTTATGTCGATTAGATCTAATCTTTTCAGCTCTGCGTTCATTACACTTATGCCGCTTTTGACTCATAGGTCAATTCCATACGACTAGTGCTCAGAACTACTGCCGAACTTGACTAATGAGTCACAGCTTCATAATCAATACTAACACCATTGCCAATTTCTGACTAGGGAGTTAGTTTCACTCACAAGTAAGCAATGCAACCAGGCATATATCATATGTCAAATATCCAAATACAGGGCATTCATCATGCTTACTCAACATTCACTAGCATAATTATGATCATGCATATTTATAGAGATTCAAGCTCTGATCAATCTCATATTCAACATTCATGCCATGCCCTAATCACATGTATCCTATGCATCACATACATAACATATTGGGTGCAGTTTTCTTACATTTGGTCCAAGCACAGGTTACCAATGAACAACCCTCGAGCACGATCCTATTTCCAAACCCCTAGCGATAACCTAGTCACAACCATAAACGGTGTTTCAATGAGTTCAAGTTCCAAAACCCAATCCCGGGACCAATCCCGTGCTCTCAGGACCTCCAATCCCACTAAACAAGGTGGTGGAATCATCCCTCGAGCCCTCGGGTCAAAACCCCAAAAAGTACCCAAAAAAAACCAAATTCTGAAGACTGTGTAGCGCTACAGGAAGAACCTCAACCCCCAAATAGACAACCCAGTGCTGTAGCACTACCAACCTAGTGCTACAACGCCCAAACCAGATTTCTGGGTTCCTCAACTCGTGTTCTTCGAGCTTCAAAGCTCCAAATCTGACCCCCAACGAGTCCCTAGCCCCTAAAATCAACAATTTAATCCCCCAAACAGTTCACCCAATAGCTTAGCAACATTAAAACATCAACAAATACCCAAAATCCCCATAGGAACTCATAATCCAAGTCTTGAGTTCGTAAAACTCAAGAACACCAAGAACATAGAATAAACTCAGAATTCAAAGCTTAAATTACCTCTGATTATGTCGTTTCTCGCTAAATCCTCTGGCTAATAAGCTTCGAATCTTCCCTAGAATCGCTATGCCTCGATCCTCGCTTGAATCCAAGTCCTAAAACTCAAGTTTCCTTCGAAAATGTGATCGGGAGACGAAAATGGAACGGGAGAGAGAGAGAGAGAGAGAGAGAGAGAGAGAGAGAGAGAGAGAGAGAGAGAGAGAGAGAGAGAGAGAGTGAGAGAGAGAGAGAGAACGTTCTGAACGTTCTTTTTATGTTTCTGACAGGTTACTTCAATCTTAAGTAACCTCAAGCAAATCCTAATGCTCGAGGTCCCGAAAACGCCTCCGGGGGTAAAATAGTCAAAATTCCCAGAATTTCCCCCTGATCTCACTAATTTCCAATTTATCATCAAATATTTATTCCCATTACCCAATATCCTGGTAATGTGCTAAATACCCCTTGACTAACTCCGAGTCAAGTATGGATCCCGTTGTGACTTTCCCACTAGCTTGCCTCCTAGGATCGTCTCGTGTTGAGTAACCCTAGCATAACCAAATAACAATGAAGCACCACACACATACCACATATATGCCAAATATACCAGAAATGGCCAAAATATGAAAATTGCCTAATTAAACAGAAATGGACCCACATGCATATTTAATACACCTAAACATGCATATCTAATCATATTATAATATAACTCACATATTCACATAATGATACACATAAATATCACATAATCATATAATTCCAAGATTTGTCATCCTAGCCCCCTAATCAAGGCCCTAAGCCTTATTAAGAAATTTGGGACGTTACAGTTGCACACTCAGAGTACTTAAGTACCCTCTAAATCTGCCCACGTCTTTTTGTATATCCCCTTTTTGCTGCCATTATCATATTTACACCCTATCCGTCAGATCAGATTCCAAATCAAACCAACAACCCAAATTCTTCTAACCCTTGATATCCCCACAAGGGTATATATATATATTCTCACCCTCCTCCATCTTCATCGTTTTTACCTCTTAGAATACTCGAACCAGAGAAAGAAAGAAGAAAAACCAAAGTTTTCTTTGCATGTTCACTAAACTGAAGAAGCAAAGTAACTCTAGTACATTCAACTCCATGCAATATTTCCTACAACCAATCCTCCAGTCGATGATTTCATCATTCCCACGAACAACTTTGTGTAAGTTCATGTTCTTAATCCTTTTCTTTGGCATGTTTTATATATGTTTTTTTTTTTTTATATATTTCTTCTGTCTGTGAGAACACATTTATTGGTTTTCACCAGTTTTATTAAGCTTTTACGTCGATACTAGGCAAACTTCTAATCCGAATAATTTTGATGGAGTTGGAATCATTGTTTCAGACCCAAAATTTCTAGTATAAACATGTAAAAATGAGGTTTTCCTGGAAATAGAAGGTTTTGTGTAGCTTAAGAAATAAGGGTTTTTGGTTTAGGGTTTTAAATACACAAATCCCAAAAACATCACCTTTTTGGATAACTGCCAGATTTTTCCCTAAAAATCTAGGATTCTATTAAACTGGTATTAACTTCCCCACTCTCGTGTGAGTGCACCCTCGATGTCCGAACTTTATAATAGTTCGGGGATCACATCCAAGTTAATCTCGCCCTTTTGAGGCTTTAGTCTCGATTGAGACAATCTTGTTACCTCGAGCTTTTCGAGCTCGAGTTATCGATATCATGTTTTCCTTATTATTTCTAATATATTGGGCCATCACCCTTTTCTTTCTTGTTAGATGTCGCAGTACTCTGAGAATCGGTGGGGGCCTGAGTTTGCTATCCCTTACTTCCCATTAACTCCCAGTCTTGAATCGCCCTTCAACCGAAACCAGCGACTGCTATGCGAGCACAGAGAAAGGTGTGAGCAAGAAGATATTCGAGACCGTTTTCGACGCCAAAAAAAGAGAGAAGGATACTCCAAGTGGTGGTATATCCCAATCTGGATCTCGAGATCAGGCTTGTTCCATTGGACCCGAAACTCAAAGTCACCGTCCCGTTCGAGCCTGGTTCACTCTCATTCTCTTTGATGGAAGACCCTTCAACGCGTCCTTCCACCTCCCAAGTCGTTTCAACTCCCACCTTAAAAGAGGAATTTTTCAAGGCTGAGCACTATTAGAGCTCAATTACATCTACCAGTCAAATATCTGAGCTGTTGGTGTACCACGGCCTTAGGCTCTCTAGCTCCCTGATGTGTCGGCCTGCAACTTCGAACGAACAGAGCTTCTTCGCCCCGGGAGATGGCAGCCCCGATTGTAAAATCAAGCTCGCCTCATGGAGCCGCGAGCACATGAGGGTAGGGGATCTACTACCCCTAAAATCATATTCAAGAATTTTCAGGATTTCGTTGGGCTCGCCCCATTCCAGCTCCAAACCAATTCCTTCAGGATTTTATCAGCCCTCAGGTCGCTATACCACGAGCTGAAGTGGGAAGGGGGATTTAGATTTTGAACTCAAAATTAAATAACATAAACTAGAAAGCAAATAAAAATTGATATTACGATATTAAAAAACAGTTAAAGGTTAATCTCCACCCTCAACAATCATTCCCAATCACTAATAATAAATATTATTCCAATTTCTCAATTAAATTATTAACCCCGCAGATAACGCTGAAGTAGACAATTATCCCAGTCTCCCTATTATAAGTAATCAAGGCGAAGCACCCAATAATTAACTCTTTTAGCTAAGCAATAAATCTATGAAGCATACAATCTATTTAACTTAGATAAAGTATTAAGTCCTATGGAGACAAGTTAATCTAGGCAATAAATTAATGAAGCATATAATTCATTTAACCTAGGTTATATTTTTCATCACAATCAACAATTTTTTTGACATCACTATCAATTGAAATTTATCACATACGCTTAGAATCCTAAAATATTAGGTGAGTAGTAATTCTAAGATGACAATTGAATAATGTAAAACCTTAATTAGTTGGCCACCTAACAAGAAATCACAAAATTCATAACATTCAATTGGAAAAATTGAAACAATTTAATATTGAGAGAAATTAAAGAATAATATTCATTATCAACAATCAAGAATCCATGTCTTGGGTTTTGAATTAACCCTTAACCTAAAAAGAACATACTCCATAATAGTAATCATAATCACAAACATAATTATAATTAAAATTAAAGAGATTAAGGGAAGAAAAGAAACTAGATTGATGAACAATAGTGTTGTAGTCTTCTCTCCAGCTCTTTCTGAGTCTTTTCTCTCCTAAACCGTAATAAAAAACTTAATCTCAAAGTAACCCTAATAATCTATTATAGTCTCCTTTAAATTATATTTAAAATGTAATTAAAAATCTAAAAAACAGCATCGCAGGCCGCGGCCTGGAAAATGCGTGCCGCGACCTAAAACAGAATATAGGCAAAAATTAGCCACGCAGGTCGCGGCCTGAAAAAACTGGGCAGCAGCCCAACTTCACGTTTCTTCACAGTAGGCAACGACCTGAAAAATCTGGGCAGTGGCCCGTCTGGAACAAAAAAATATGAAACGTCAATTCCAATTAAAGTGCCGCACCCAGAATTTTATGGGCCGCAGCCTATCTTCAATTTCTTCAATTCTCGACCTTAGATAGCTTGTACGCTGCCGCCACTTCAACATTTCAATCCTGAAAGCCTGGATCCTAAAACTTCATTTTAACCTCATCTCAACGAGTCTTTTTTCAACCTATGATTTATAAACTACACTTTCCATCAAAATGTAAGATTTATCATCATCAAATGCAATGTATAAAATGTGTTGTAGTGTCATGAAACTATGTTAAAACTACTAAAAATGTTATCATAACACCATCTAAGCATGGAAAAACTTATCAAATATTAATACAAAAATGACCTTATCAAATTCCCCCACACTTGAATTTTGCTAGTCCCTTAGCAAAACATTAAAATAACGAAACTAAAAATGAAAATAATACAAACTAATCCAGACTCACTAAACAAAGGTTTTGTCAAAAGCTTGAATGTCTCTGAGAATCACACTCATAAGTAATGCCAAAACAAATTAGATTTTCATAATCTTTAGAATTTCAACTCCATATGTAATTCACCATTTGACTTTCAAAAATAATTTATTAAGCAGTTAATCATAACACCAACTCAAATGCATCAAATTTAATCCATACTTGCAAAATCATTTTCTTTTAAATTAGTCCCTATATACCAAAATGTTTTTCAATGATAAGCATCCACTCCATAGACATTAACCAATCATTCTCCACTAATATAAACACACAATGATCAAAAATAAAAAGGTATTTATAGGCTTGTAATGTATGGCTAAGGTTAAGGGTAGTTGATAAAGATACATTTAAGCTCAAATCACACCATAGCATACATAAATTCCATTCTTTCAACTTGCCCCAAATTTTCCCATACAATTCAAGAAATACCTATTTTTTCTTACTCTTCTTTCCATAATGATCTCACTATTTCCCCCACAGTTATACTTTTGCAAAACTGGTATTAACCAGATCAAAGATCTACCCTGGAGAATACCACCTTATCAAATAATTGAGCCCTTAGGTCTTACAAATTTGCTGAAGTTGTTCAATACAGTGCCTTAGATCTGATTCCATCCCTAGCACCAATCCAATCACCATTATATCTCTTTATATAAAGGTAACCTTGGCAAATCCCCTAGAAGCACATCCAGAAACTCACAGACTAATTCAATATGTCCTAATCCCACTGGCACAATCTAAGTGGTATCCAACACACTAGCTAAGAGTTCTATGCACCCCCCTACAATAGATCTCTAGCTCTCAATACAGATGTCATCAGCATACAAGATCCATCCATAGTGCCAACTATCACAAGGGCTTCCCACTCTCAAACCCAAGAGTTACTATCCTTTCCTTGCAATCTAGCATTGCCCCACATATGGCTAACCAATCCATATCCAGGATCATACTAAAGTCAGTCATAACCAACTTTATCAAAACCACTGATGAATCATTTCCACCATAATCTACCTCATTCCTTAAAATCACCAATACAGTATCACATTCCCATCACAACATAACCATGCAATCTGCATATCATCTCTATGCCTCTATATAATCAACAAACAAAGAAACAGCGTGGTACCAAAACCAGTCAGCATAATACAAAAATCAAAACTAGAAAGCTGACCTGCCACCCCTGAGGAACTAGCCTTAGTCTCAACCTCTGGCTACATCGAAATGAACACTCGAGCTGGAGTCGAGCTGTCCATCCCTTTTTGCTTATCCTTCCTTTGCCTTGGGCAATCTTTCTTGAAATGCCCAACCATGTCACATAAGAAACATGCCTTTGCTCGACATTCTCCCAAATGACGCCTCTTACACCGAGTGAATTCTAGGTAAGTCTTCCACTCCTTCTTCTTGCTTGATCCAATAAGTGGAGGTATCACTGCTTAAGCTCCATACTCTCCCGCACTCTCCTTCTCAATTTGATTTCTTGTGCTCTCAACAGCAAGAGCCTTCCCTACCACCTGAGTGTAGGTAGAGATCTCATGCACTGGGGTAACTCTAATGCCCTGAGCTATTCCGAGATTCAATCCCTGAATAAAACTTTCCTTCTGAGCTACATATGTGGGTACCATGTCAAAAGCAAACTTAGACAACCCATCAAATCTGTTAATATACTCGGTTACTGTTGCATTACCCTGAACGAGGTTCATAAACTCATTCATCTTAGCAGTCTTGGCTGCATCACAGTAATACCTTTCATTAAACAACTGCCTAAATTCTTTCCAGTCCATCACAGTTGTGTCTCGTGTCTGGGATACTACTTCCCACCATGTCCGGGCATTATTCTGCAAAACATATGTCACATAGATCACCCTATCGTGACCCACCAGCCCCATACTGTCGAGAATGGAACTGATCATGCCCATCCATTGCTCAGCTCTGAATGGATCTATGCCTCCCTCAAAGACTGGAGGGTAATACTCCTGGAATCTTCCACAGAGAAATTCCCATCTGTTCTCAACCCTAGGCTGAGCCAAAATGGGTGCCACTCCTGGCATAACAAAGGAAGAGGTGTTCCCCGACAGATTCCGTTGTTGCTTTAAACACCTAATCTCTTTCTCTTGCCTCTGCAATCTTAATTGCACATCTGTAAACATTTGCTGGAAATTATGAGGGGCAGATGAAGAACTCAACCCCTAGCTGAAACTCCCAGCCTCTGTACAACCACCGTCAGGCCTCATTATCAGCCTTGGATACATATCTGCTGGTTGAATCTGCAGTCAATAACTTGAACCATTAAGCATGATGAGCATATTAAGAGCTTTCCCCATGGGAAAAATCATACCACATCACATTCACAAACCATTGCAGTGCTAAAAAAATGCCCACGACATTCATACATCAATTATAATCCTTACGCTTCCAAGATATCTACCATGCTTCCAACCCCAGCATGCAATTATCACAATTATATATATTCATGGAGCGGTAATCATTTAGTCAAGAGTCAGGCTCTATCAGAATCTCATGCTCCCTAGTACAATGTGCAGGTAAAACATTTACATTCTATTTAAGCAATTAAGCATATAACTACAGAAATAGTTACCATTCCCTGAGTGAAGCTATCTTTGATGACGAGTGTACATGCCCAGCTTATCTTCAGGAACCCTTAACCTTGGCTCACTCTGATATTAAGTTGTAACGCCCTGGTTACTCCAAGATCATTACTGTGAACTTTGAACCATGCTTAACTTGCTAATCGAGTTCTTTGGTTATAAACGTGCATCTAGGTGTTATCAATAGGTTAAGGTGAAAAAACCAATCAAAAGGAAAGAATATATTTTATTTAAAACATAAAACTGTTCATGGGCCCATAAAATCATTTAGAAGTTATTTACAATACAAAACAGTCATTACAGTGTAAAATTTACAACCCGCCGACCTAAGCGATAAAAATAGGGTTACCCCTACTCCCTCCGAGAAATTCCTTGGCCGTGGTGGAAAAGCGGCCACATATGTACACATCACCACCTAAGCTCTCCACTCAAGGCTGGGTGAGCTTTTCTTTCCCTTTACATGTACTAAGCTTGGGCCGCGACGCCCAAGAACAAGGTCGCGGCCCCACCTCGAAACCCAGCCAAAACCTCGTTTGCCCTCTTTTAAAACCTTCCAAAAACCTATCCCAACATCTCCAAATCCAAAAATAAAAGTTCCCAAACATCCTAATGATCCAAAACCATTAAAACCCAAGTCTCAAATCATCCAAAAACTCATCAAAACACAAAATCCAATTCAAGCTTAAAAACTTTAAAAACTTAGAACTTAAAACTTGGATTACCTCTGATTATGTCGTTCCCAACTAAATCCTCTGGCTAATAAGCTTCTAATCTTCCCTTGAATCGCTATGCCTCGATCCTCGCCTGAATCCGAGTCCTAGAACTCAAGTCTCCTTCGAAAATGAGATCGGGAGACGAAAATGGAACTTTGAAGGAGAGAGACCATTCTTTTTTTATTTCTTAACAGGTTACTTCAAGCTTAAGTAACCTCAAACAAAATCCTAATGCTCGGGGTCCCGAAAACGCCCCCCGAGGTAAAATAGTCAAAAATTCTATAATTTCCCCCTGATCTTACTAACTCCCAATTTATCATCAAATATTTATTCTCATTACCCACTATCTCGGTAATGTACTAAATACCCCTTAACTCACTCTGAGTCAAGTATAAATCTCGTTGTGACTTTCCCACTAGCTTACCTCCTAGGATCGTCTCATGCTGAGTAACCCTAGCATAATCAAATAATAAAGAAGCACCACACATATACCACATATATGCCAAATATGCCCAAAATATGAAAATCACCCAATTAATCAGAAATGGGTTTACATGCATATTTAATACACCTAACACATGCATATAATCATTTAATAGCATAATAAATCAATTGTGGCCCTCCCAGCCTCCTAATCAAGGTCCAAAACCTTATTAGGAAATTTGGGGTATTACATCGACTGCCACGACCGAGGGTTTAAAGAGGAACTAGGGTTAAACCCTATTTCGCCACTTAGGTCGGCTGGTTGTAAATATTTTCTTGTAATTAACCTTTAAATTATATTTTGGGATCCCAATGTATACAATAAACGTTTTAGTGAAATGTTGTATCTTAACCAAAAATTTTAATCCTAAACTGTTAATCATACTTAGTTACACAATTATGGCCAAATGACCCGATTAGCGAGTTTAGCACTGTTGTAAAAATGCACACCGTAACGATCCCTGGGTAGTAGGGCGTTACAACTTGGTATCAGAGCAAGCCAAGGTTAAGGATTCCTGTAGACAAGCTGGGCATTTACACTCGTCACTAAAGACAAGCTTCACTCAGGGTATGGTTACTATTTATGTGGTTATATGCTTAACTGCTTAAATAGAATGTAAATGCTTTACCTACACGCTGTATTAGGAAGCATGAGATTCTGATAGAGCCCGACTCTTGATTATTGATATGGTTATATGATTACCTGCTCATTGAAAATATAAATGTGTTATTTACATGCTGGAGTTGAAAGCATGGTGTGTATGTTGGAAGAGCAGGGATTATGAATTGACGTACGAATGCTACGGGCATGTGTTTTAGCAGTGCAATGGTTGTGAATGTAGTGTGGTATGATTGTGTCCATAGGGAAGGATTTTGAATATGCTCATCATGTTTAATGGGTCAAGCTATTGACTGTAGATTTAATTAGAAAGTATGTATCCAAGATAGTTAATGAGACCTGGTGGCGGTTATACTAAGGCTAGGAATTACAGCCAGGGTTTGAGTTCTTCACCTACCCCTCAGAATTTCTAGCAGGTGTTTACAGATATGCAATTAAGATTGCAGAGGCAAGAGGAAGAGATTAGATGTTTGAAACAGCAACATTTGTCAGGGAACATCTCTTCCTTTGCTATGCCAAGAGCGGCACCAGTATTGGCAAAACCTAGGGTTGAGAACAAGTGGGAATTTCTTTGTGGAAGATTCCAGGAATATTGCCCTCCAATCCTTGAGGGAGGCCTTGATCCATTCAGAGCTGAGCAATGGATGGGCATGGTCATTTTCATCCTCGATAGTATGGTGATGGTAAGCCATGATAGGGTGATCTGTGCTACATATGTGTTGCGGGATGATGCCTGGACATGATGGGAAGTGGTATCCCAGACACGAGACACAGCTATGATGGACTGGAAAGAATTTAGGCAGCTGTTTAATGAAAGATGTTATTGTGACACAGTCAAGACTGCTAAGATGAATGAGTTTCTAAACCTAGTAACAGAGTATGTTAACGGATTCGATGGGTTGGTCAAGTTTGCTTTTGATAAGGTATCCACGGATGTAGCTCGGAAGGAAAGGTTTATCTAGGGATTGAATCCCAGAATAGCTCAGGGCATTAGAGTTGCCCCAGTGCATGAAATCTCTACCTACGCTCAGGTGGTAGGGAAAGCTCTTGTTGTTGAGAGAATAGAAAATGAGATTGAGAAGGAAAGTGCCGGCGATCGCGAAGCTCAGATAGTGATACTCCTGTTTATGGGATCGGGCAAGAACAAGGATTGGAAAGTTTACCCACAATGCACTCAGTGTAAGAGGCGTCATCTGGGAGAATGTTGAGCAAGGGCATGTTTCTTATGTGGGTTAGATGGGTACCTTAGAAGAAATTTCCCAAGGCGAAGGAAGGATAAGCAAAAGGCGGTGGACAACTCGACTCTAGCTTGAGTGTTTGCTCCTGTAACGACCCAAATTCGATAATAAGGCTTAGGGGCCTTGATTAGCATGCCGGGAGGGCATAAATGGGATTAGAGTGGATATTTTTGACTTAAATATGTGAATATGTGATTAATGTTAATTATATGATAGTTGATGATATTATGTGATAATATGAAATAAATATGTGATATATGTGAGAACCACATTATTATGTGGATAGGTTCGCAGAGCACGACTCGAGACGATCCTAAGGTCGGATAGCGGGAAAAGTCACAACGGGACTTAAGATATGACTTTGGATAAGTCAGGGGTATTTTAGGTTTTGGGTAGCGATTTGAACTATCGGATAATGAAAATAAATATATGGAGATATATTTGAGGATAGGATGTCTAGGCGGGAATATTGGGGGATTTTACCGTTTTGGCCTCGGGGACGATTCCGGCACCCCGAGCCTTGGGATTGACTTAGCAATAAGATAGACTTAAGGAAACTCTTGGAAGAAAAGAAAAACTGACTAAAACTCTTTACCTCAGTTCTCTCTCACTCTCAAGGAAAACAAAAAGGGAAGGAAAACACTGAAATCTTAAGGGAATCAAGCTGGAATTTCTGAGGATTGAGGTGGGGATTTGGAGGCTTAGCTCAAGGATTAATCAAGAACTGAGTTAGGGTTAAGGTAAGCAATTTAATCTTCTCCTCTGTGGTTGGAAAATTCTGGGTTTTGGTTAAGTTTTGAGGCAAACATGGTTTTGATGTTTTAAGGCAGAATTGAGGAGGAAACTTGGGGACTTAGCTTGGCTTTGGGTTGGTGAAGTGGTTCAACAGAAGAGGTAAGTTTCAACTCATGGTTTAGAGGTTTTAAATTGGATTTGAATGGCTGGTTTGAGTGTTTATAGCTCTTGAGTTTCAGAAATTGAAAAGAGAAGATTAGTATGTGTTAGACTGTGTTTTCTGTGGAATTATGTTGTTTAAGTCATGCTAAAGGAGTTGGGATTAATTATTTATGAGTTGGGGAGCTTTGGGATGGTTTAAGGCGAGGTTTCAAGCTTAGAAATGATGGGTTTTCTGGGCACGAAGGGGAGGGCCGCGACTTTGTTCTAAAGCGCTGCAGCCCTAGGATGAAAAAGGGCCAAGGAAGTTCGGCTAGGGGAGGGCGCCACGGCGCCCAAAGCAAGGGCCGCAGTGCGTGTTATATTTGGGAAGGCATGGGTTCTGTTTTTAGGCTAGGGTCGCGGCTAAGCTTCAAGGGCCGCAGCCCTTGGTTGTACACATGAGTTTTTAAGGGTTTTAGGCACGGGAAAGTGGTCTAGTATGCTCGGGATTGGTTTCACCACCGTGCTTGGTGGAATTCGGATTCCTGGGAGTTAGTTTTGTAACCGGAAACCTATATTTGAGTATTAATGGAACCCTATACTTTGGTTGTGACTAGGTGATAAAGGCTTAGGCTCGGGAACGGATCGTGCTTGAGGGGCGTTGCTCGTAATTCAATAACTGTTCAAACTAAAGCTAAGAAAACTACACCTGGTTGAATATATGCAACGGGACTAAGGGCTCCCTATTGTAAACGCTTGAAAAGATGGTATTATGCCATGCAAGCCATTTAGTGAACCAACGGCCTAAGGGTGCCAAGGGTTTCACTAGCGCACAGGGCGCGGCTCGGCCACTGGTAGCCGAGGACAGCTTATTATGAACTGAGCTCGGTTTAAGCGGGCCGGAGTCAGAGGGTTAAACAGAGGGTGCGGCCTAAGTCGTCGGCCCTGAATATTATGTGATATGAGTGTAATATGTGATTGATTGTATCTTGAACCTGAATGTACGTGCTGAATATCTGTTGTGGATTATCTGATGGGAATACATGCTTAATGAATTAACTGTCCGATATCATTGACTGAGTTGTATAAGATGTTTTCTTGCTGGGCTTTGGCTCACGGGTGCTACGTGGTGCAGGTAAAGGCAAGGGCAAGTTAGATAAGCCTTGATTGGAGAGCTCAGGGAGCAGAATGTACATAGCCAGATGCCCGGCCGCCACGGTTGAGGTTTAGGCAGGGACGCGAGACCTGAAGACTGTCTATTTTGCCTTAATATGGCTAGTGATTATTCATGTACTTTTGGGAGTCTGAAAACTTATTTTAATTCTATTTTCTTATGGGATCCCGTGTTTATAATAGTTTAAATATATGAAATGAGTCTTTTGAGACCAAAACCCTTTTTAACCCTAGCTCTTACATGTTTAGCGACACGTTTTTAAAATAATTACTTGATTAGCTAGTCTTGCACATTTATAAATACACAGTGTAACAGTCTTGGCTATCCAGGGCGTTACAACTTGGTATCAGAGCATCCTAAGTTTAAGGGTTCCTGAAGATAGCCTGGACATGTACATTCGCTGCTAGAGACAAGCTCAAATCAGGGTTTGGTAATGTGCATATGTGTGTTTATGTGCCTGAGATGATCTATGCATGTTGTTATTTACTGAATTACTAGGAAGCATGAGATACTGATAGGGCCTGGCCCTTGACTGCTGTGTGAAAATATTGAGGCATGTTTATTAACATCGCCGTGCATGTAAATGAAAATATGGATGATTAATTATATATAGTGCATGGATGCTTATATGTTGGTTATTTGTGGTTGATTATGCTCTATTGATGAGTTTTGGAGAAGCTTTTACCTTGTCATCATGGTTTGACCGTCGAGTCGTTATTTGCAGATTGACTTGGATAGCTATGCGTCCAAGAAAATCCGCACGACTAGCCGGCACTAGGTTCGGGACCGGTAGTGATGATCAGGGTCAGATCCCCCCCGCCAGTCCCTGAGAACTGGCAACAGTTAATGGCAGAGATGCAGGCTCGATTATTGAGTCAGGATGAGCATATCCGTTTTCTGCGACAGCAGGCTCCATTAGGGGGTGCTGCCCTTATTGTACCACCTGCAGTGGTACCAGCTGTGCAGCCTGGGGAGGTTGTTAACAAGTGGGAACCGTTATATGAGCGGTTCAGGAAGCAGCAACCTCCAATTTTTTAGGGTGGACCAGATCCGTTGAAAGTCGAGCAGTGGCTAACCATGATTACAATAATTATGGATTTTATGAGAATTGAGGGGCAGGATAGAGTGGCCTATGCCACTTATATGTTGAGGGAGGATGCCCGCATTTGGTGGGAAGTGGCATTGCAGACCAGGGATGTTACCACTTTGACTTAGGAAGGTTTCAAGGATTTGTTTGGCCAGAAGTACTACAATGTTGCTGTCAGAGCAGCAAAGGTTAATGAGTTTGTGAGTTTGGTACAGGGCAATATGACTGTTACTGAGTATGCCCTAAAATTTGATAAGCTTGCAAAATTTGCACCAGATCTTGTGCCTACTGATGCTACTAGGCAAGATCGTTTTATCAAGGGGCTTAATGCTATGATAACTCGGGATGTCAGGATCACAACGGTACCTGGAGGAACAACTTATGCCCAGGCCGTTGAGAGGGCTCTTACCGCTGAGGAAGCAGAGAACAAGATATGGAGGGAGCGCGCAATGAGGCGTGAGGGCCACAGGGCGGTGCCTCCTTACTCAGGGGCAGGTAGGGGCGGAGGCCCTAGTGACTTCAAGAGGAAGATTCCTGACACTTCGACCGCTCCTGGTCCTGATAGGAGGGGTCGGGGTGGTCAGGGTGGCGGTGAGGCATGGCGGACCTATCCAGAGTGCCCGAGGTGTAGAAGACGCCATCTGGGCGAGTGTCGGGCCAAGGCATGTTTCGTGTGTGGGACAGTGGGGCATCTCAGGAAAGACTGCCCAACGGTGAAGAAAGGTGAAGCAGGAAAGGTGGATAGCTTGACTCCAGCTTGGGTATTCACCTTGACTCAGGTGGAGGCTGAGGCTAGTCCCTCAGTAGTGATAGGTTAGCTTTCTAGTACTGGCTTTCCTTTTACAGTATTGATTGATTCTGGTGCTACACATTTTTTTGTTTCTAGTAGAGTGATTGATAGACTGTGTAGACCTAGTGAGTATCGGACCGCATGGTTTGGCACTTTGTTGCCTACGGGGGAACTGGTAGTCTCTAGGAGATGGATTAGGGCACTGCCAGTGATGGTTGATAGTAGGGAACTCTCGGTGGATTTGATTGAATTAGATTTGGAGGATTTTGATATGATTTTAGGGATGGACTGGTTGGCCAGATATGGAGCTACGATTGATTGCATGAAGAAGATGATTACTTTTGAGCCTGAGGGCAAGGACCCTTTTGTTTTCGTGGGTGCGGTGTCTGGACCCCGCATACCCATGAACTCAGCACTGAGAGCCAAAGACTTGTTGCAGGGGGATGCATAGGTTTTCTGGCTAGTGTAGTGGATACCGCTAGAGGTATGCCGGCAGGGCCGGGAGAGACCAGATTGGTGTGTGAGTTTTTGGATGTATTCCCTGAGGATCTGCCAGGGTTGCCGCCACGCAGGGAGATTCAGTTTGAGATTGAGTTGGCACTGGGGACAGAACCGGTATCAAGGACACCGTACAGGATGGCACCAGCAGAATTGAAAGAGTTGAAGATACAGTTGCAAGAACTTCTGGATTTGGGGTTTATCAGGCCTAGCTACTCTCCATGGGGCGCTCCAGTGTTGTTTGTTAAGAAGAAGGATGGGACTTTGAGGATGTGCATCGATTATAGAGAACTGAACAAGTTAACTATTAAGAATAAGTACCCTCTACCAAGGATTGATGACTTATTCGACCAGCTGCAAGGTAAGACGGTGTTCTCAAAGATTGATCTTCGATCTGGTTATCACCAGCTGAGGATTAAGGACGAGGATATACCGAAGACGGCTTTCCGGACGCGTTATGTGCATTATGAGTTCTTGGTCATGTCTTTTGGTCTGACCAATGCCCCAGCATCTTTTATGGATCTGATGAACAGGGTGTTCAAGGAATTTTTGGACAAGTTCGTCATTGTCTTCATCGACGACATTTTGGTATACTCCAGTTCAGAGGCAGAACATGAGCAACATCTCCGACAGGTTTTGCAGAGGTTGAGGGAGCATCAGTTATATGCCAAATTTAAGAAGTGTGAGTTCTGGCTGCCAGAGGTGACCTTCCTTGGACATATAGTTGGGGCAGAAGGGATTAAGGTGGATCCGTCCAAAGTAGAAGCAGTTAGGGATTGGCCGAGGCCGAGGAATGCCTCGGAGGTACGAAGTTTCCTTGGGTTAGCTGGTTATTATAGGCGGTTTGTAGAGGGGTTCTCGAAGATTTCTTCACCGATGACAGAGTTGACAAGGAAGAATCAGAAGTTCATCTGGTCAGAGAAGTGTGAGAACAGCTTTCAGGAGTTGAAGCAACGACTTATTTCTGCGCCTGTGTTGAGTCTTCCTTCGGAGGAAGGGAAGTTTGTGGTCTACTGTGATGCATTGAGGTTGGGTTTAGGCTGTGTGCTAATGCAGAATGAGAAAGTTATAGCCTATGTATCTCGACAGCTGAAGGAGTATGAGCAGCGGTATCCGACTCATGACTTGGAGTTAGCGGCAGTGGTGTTCGCACTGAAGGTATGACGTCATTATCTGTATGGAGAGAAGTGCGAGATATACACTGACCATAAGAGTCTGAAGTATTTCTTTACTCAGAAGGATCTGAATATGAGATAGAGACGTTGGTTGGAGTTGGTTAAGGATTATGATTGTGATATCCTTTATCACCCTGGGAAAGCCAACGTGGTGGCAGATGCATTGAGCCGGAGGGGCCTAGGATAGTTGTATAGTTCTACTCAAATCTCGAGAGAATTGGCTGATGAGATGGTCAGGGCAAAGATAGAATTGGTGGTGGGCCATTTAGCCAATATCACTTTACAGTCAACCCTGTTAGAGCGGGTCAAGGAGGGTCAGTTGACAGATGCACGGTTGCAGGAAAGTAGGCAGCATGCCTTAGCGGGGACAGCTAAGGATTATTCAGTTTCAGGGACAGGTTTGCTCCGATATCATGGATGGATATGTGTTCTGGCAGATGAGGGGATTAGGCGTGAGATATTGGATGAGTCTCACACTACGCCATACTCACTTCATCCGGGTACCACAAAGATGTATCAGGATCTACGGACATTATACTAGTGTCCCGGGATGAAGAAGGATGTAGTTGAGTATGTGTCTAGATGTTTGACATGTCAGCAGGTTAAGGCTAACCATCAGCGACCAACGGGATTGCTTCAGCCTTTGGGTATCCCAGAGTGGAAATGGGAGGATATTACGATGGACTTCGTGGGAGGATTACCCAGGACAGTTGGACTTCATGACTCGGTGTGGGTGATAGTGGACAGATACACCAAGTCAGCTCATTTTCTACCAGTGAAGTCGACTTATATCGTGGAACAGTACGCAGAGCTGTATGTGAGGGAGATAGTTCATCTTCATGGGGTTCCAAAGTCTATTGTATCTGATCGAGACCCTATCTTTACCTCTAAGTTCTGGGGAGCTCTGCAGAGAGCCATGGGGACTCAGTTGAAGTTTAGCATAACTTTTCATCCCCAGACTGATGGACAGTCTGAGAGGATGATTCAGGTATTGGAGGACATGCTTAGGGCATGTGTGATTGACTTTGAGGGTTCGTGGAGTAAGTATCTCCCATTAATTGAGTTTTCATATAACAACAATTATCAGTCCACGATTGGAGTGGCTCCTTATGAGATGTTGTATGGAAGGAAGTGTAGATCGCCCATTCACTGGGATGAGATGGGTGAGAGAAGGTATTTGGGGCCAGATATGGTTCAGAAGACTAATGAGGCCATTGAAAAGATTCGAGCTAGAATGCTTGCCTTGCAGAGTAGACAGAAAAGCTACGCTGACCCTAAGCGTAGGAACGTGGAGTTCCAGGTTGGGGACCACGTGTTTCTGCGAGTTTCACTGTTGAGGGGTGTGAGGAGGTTTGGAGTGAAGGGAAAGTTGAGCCCTCAGTTTGTTGGACCCTTTGAGATCCTAGAGAGGGTTGGACATGTGGTTTATAGGCTGGCCTTGCCACCGTCACTATCAGGAGTTCATAATGTGTTCCTTGTCTCTATGTTGCGGAAGTATGTTTCTGATACAACACATGCGCTGAGGTATGAGGACTTAGAGCTGCAGGCAGACTTGTCCTATGAGGAGAGACCAGTCCAGATTTTGGATCGGAAGGACAAAGTTCTACAGAATAAGTCGATTCCGTTAGTGAAAGTATTATGGAGGAATATCAAGGTCGAGGAAGCGACCTGGGAGTTAGAGACGGCAATGCAGGATCAACATCCCGAGCTATTCAGGTAAATTTCGAGGACGAAATTCTCAGTAGGAGGGGATAGTTGTAACGACCCAAATTCGCTAATAAGGCTTAGGGGCCTTGATTAGCATGCTGGGAGGGCATAAATGGGATTAGAGTGGATATTGTTGACTTAAATGTGTGAATATGTGATTAATGTTAATTATATGATAGTTGATGATATTATGTGATAATATGAAATAAATATGTGATATATGTGAGAACCATATTATTATGTGGACAGGTTCGCAGAGCACGACTCGAGACGATCCTAAGGTCGGATAGCGGGAAAAGTCACAACGGGACTTAAGATATGACTTTGGATAAGTCAGGGGTATTTTAGGTATCGGGTAGCGATTTGAACTATCAGATCATGAAAATAAATATATGGAGATATATTTGAGGATAGGATGTCTAGGCGGGAATATTAGGGGATTTTACCGTTTTGGCCTCGGGGACGGTTCCGACACCCCGAGCCTTGGGATTGACTTAGCAATAAGATAGACTTAAGGAAACTCTGGGAAGAAAAGATAAACCGACTAAAACTCTTTACCTCAGTTCTCTCTCACTCTCAAGGAAAACAAAAGGGGAAGGAAAACACTGAAATCTTAAGGGAATCAAGCTGGAATTTCTGAGGATTGAGGTGGGGATTTGGAGGCTTAGCTCAGGGATTAATCAAGAACTGAGCTAGGGTTAAGGTAAGCAATTTAATCTTCTCCTCTGTGGTTGGAAAATTCTGGGTTTTGGTTAAGTTTTGAGGCAAACATGGTTTTGATGTTTTAAGGCAGAATTGAGGAGGAAACTTGGGGACTTAGCTTGGCTTTGGCTTGGTGAAGTGGTTCAACAGAAGAGGTAAGTTTCAACTCATGGTTTAGAGGTTTTAAATTGGATTTGAATGGCTGGTTTGAGTGTTTATAGCTCTTGAGTTTCAGAAATTGAAAAGAGAAGATTAATATGTGTTAGGCTGTGTTTTCTGTGGAATTATGTTGTTTAAGTCATGCTAAAGGAGTTGGGATTAATTTTTTATGAGTTGGGGAGCTTTGGGATGGTTTAAGGTGAGGTTTCAAGCTTAGAAATGATGGGTTTTCTGAGCACGAATGGGAGGGCCGCGACTCTGTTCTAGAGCGCTGCGGCCCTAGGATGAAAAAGGGCCAAGGAAGCTCGGCCAGGGGAGGGTGCCGCGGCGCCCAAAGCAAGGGCCGCGGTGCGTGTTATGTTTGGGAAGGCATGGGTTCTGTTTTTAGGCTAGGGTCGCAGCTAAGCTTCAAGGGCCGCAGCCCTTGGTTGTACACATGAGTTTTTGAGGGTTTTAGGCACGGGAAAGTGGTCTAGTATGCTCGGGATTGGTTTCACCACCGTGCTTGGTGGAATTCGGATTCTCGGGAGTTAGTTTTGTAACTGAAAACCTATATTTGAGTATTAATGGAACCCTATACTTTGTTTGTGACTAGGTGATAAAGGCTTAGGCTCAGGAACGGATCGTTCTTGAGGGGCGTTGCTCGTAATTCAATAACTGTTCAAACTAAAGCTAAGAAAACTACACCTGGTTGAATATATGCAACGGGACTAAGGGCTCCCTATTGTAAACGCTTGAAAAGATGGTATTATGCCATGCAAGCCATTTAGTGAACCAACGGCCTAAGGGTGCCAAGGGTTTCACTAGCGCACAGGGCGCGGCTCGGCCACTGGTAGCCGAGGACAGCTTATTATGAACTGAGCTCGGTTTAAGCGGGCCGGAGTCAGTGGGTTAAACAGAGGGTGCGGCCTAAGTCGTCGGCCCTGAATATTATGTGATATGAGTGTAATATGTGATTGATTGTATCTTGAACCTGAATGTACGTGCTGAATATCTATTGTGGATTATCTGATGGGAATACATGCTTAATGAATTAACTGTCCGATATCATTGACTGAGTTGTATAAGATGTTTTCTTGCTGGGCTTTGGCTCACGGGTGCTACGTGGTGCAGGTAAAGGCAATGGCAGGTTAGATAAGCCTTGATTGGAGAGCTCAGGGAGCAGAATGTACATAGCCAGATGCCCGGCCGCCACGGTTGAATTTTAGGCAGGGACGCGAGACCTGAAGACTGTCTATTTTGCCTTAATATGGCTAATGATTATTCATGCATTTTGGGAGTCTGTAAACTTATTTTAATTCTGTTTTCTTATGGGATCCCGTGTTTATAATAGTTTAAATATATGAAATGAGTCTTTTGAGACCAAAACCCTTTTTAACCCTAGCTCTTACATGTTTAGCGACATGTTTTTAAAATAATTACTTGATTAGCTAGTCTTGGACATTTATAAATACACAGTGTAACGGTCTTGGTTATCCAGGGCGTTACAGCTCCAATGCAGTCAGAGTCAGAGACTGAGACTGAGGCTGGTTCCTCAGTGGTGGCAGGTCAGCTTTTTGGTTTTGATTCTTGTATTATGTTGATTGGTTTTGGTGCCATGTTGTTCTTTGCTTGTTGCATTTAGAGAGGCATGGAGTTGATATGCAGGTTACATGGTTATGTTGTGATGAGAAAGTCATCCTCTATTGGTAATTTTAAGAGATGGGTTAGATTATGGTGAGAATGGACTCATCAGTTGATTTGATAGGGATGGTTATGACTGAATTCGATATTATCCTTGATATGGATTGGTTAGCCGAGTTTGGGGCAAGGATAGATTGTAAGGAAATGATGGTAACTCTTGAGCTTGAGGGTGAGAAACCCTTGTATTTGTTGGCCCTGCGCATGGACCTTGTATGCTTATGACATTTGTATTTAGAGCTAGAGATCTATTGCATGAGGATGCAAAAAACTCTTAGCTAGTGTGGTGGATACCACTTAGGTCGTGCCAGTGGGACCAGGACAGACTGGATTAGTCTGTGAGTTTTTGGATGTGTTTCCAGGGGAATTGCCAGAATTACCTTTATATAAAGAGATAGAATGGTAATTAGGTTGGTACTAGAGATGAAACCAGGTTTAGGGCAATGTATTGAACGGCTTCAGCGGAGCTGTAAGAACTAAAGACTCGGTTATTGCATAAGACAATATTCCTTAAGGTGGATCTTTGATTTGGTTATTACCAGCTGAAGATCAGAGAGATAGTTATCCAATTATTAGGAAGGAACCTTATGGGACGTTGTATGGAGGAGCATGTATATTGCCCATTCATTTGGATGAGATGTTATAACTTGATCCTGAGGTAGTTCAGGGGATCATTGAAGTTAATGAAAAGGTTAGAGCTGGGATGCTCGCTGTAATGCCCCGAATTCTCCGATATGGTTTAATGGTGGGATTAGTAGGCCGGGAGGGCCATACTTGTTTAATTATGCCATTAAATTATTATATGCATGTTTATGTGAATTATATTATAATATGATGTTAAATACATGCATGTGGGTCAACATGTAAATTACAGGGGTGTGACGATAATTTGGCCCGTTGAGGGTATAATTGTATATTTGTATGCATGTCGGTGATATGTTGTTGAGACCACATTATAATGTGGGTTTGTTCGAGCTATTCGGCATGAGACAATCTTAGAATATTGATTAGCGGTCTAGTCATAACAGGTTTAAGTTCGGGGCTCAGGATGAGTCTCGGGGTGATTTTAATGATTAGAGCGTTACCGGGAATTAAAGGGTAACATGATATGAATTATTGGTGTTTGTGATTATCGAGAATAGCGGGAATTGGAGAGCGTTAATTATGATTAACGAGATAGGTTGGAAATGACAATTTTTCCCTTGGGAGCCTTTAGAAACCTTTAATTGACCTAGGGGTATTATGGTCTTTTTACCCCTAGGATAGATATAAACCCCTTTAGGCTGTGAAACAGAGGGAAAACAGAGCAAGTTCTTGTAGCTTACCGTACCTTCCTTCTCCTTCATCTTCTTTGTGATTTTTGAGCCCTTGTTGAGGATTCTAGCTAGGGAAGTAGACCTTGGGAGTTTGGGAGAGTGTTCCACCATTGAAGAGCATCACAACCTGAGTTTGAGGTAAGTTTCTAGCCACTAGTTTTCTGGTATGCTCTGTTTTGGTGTTTAGTTTCAGCTTGTGATTTTGTGGTGGATAGTTGGAATTGATGGAAGTTTTGGTTGGGGTTTAACTTGGGTTTTGTTAAGGGTGTCATATAGATCAAGTTAGGGGTTGTATTGGATGTTTGGGTGGTGTTTGAGCTTGGTTTGATAGGTTGGTTCCAAGGGAAATCGCAAGGGAGGAAAAACTAGGGTATTGGCTCAAAAGGGGGTTGGGCTGCGGCATGGCCAAGGAGGGCCGCGACCCTTAGTGGCATTTTGGCCAGAAATGGGTTTTTGGCTTGGGGATTCTAGCCTTAGGCCTCGGGATCGATCCTACTACCCAATTTAGTAGTATTCGATGTCTCGGAGGCTAGGTTTTGGTTTGGGAACCCTTTGTTATTCATTTTATTGATGGAATCCCATAATTGGTTATGACCAGGTAACTGCTAAGGAACCAAAAGGTCGATCGTTCTCAGGGGTTGTTCTTATTATTATCTCTCGTTCAAACAGGAGGTAAGAAAACTGCACCCTGTGTATGCATGACATGCGTGACTATTATTGAGGCATGTTGATTTATAAATGTGGACATGGATTGCCTACTAAATGCTAGCGAATGTGGTTTACTTGTATATGTACTGACTAGTCAGGGACACTGACCTAAGAGTCAGAAATGGCATAGCGTCATGAACGCAGGGCCAAATGAAGATTAGATCTAATCGATATCAGCGTTGAATGGCTCTAAGGCATTAACGATGGACCGACCCTAAGGTCGATGAACTTATAAGCGCTTGTCTAGTCTAAGACTAGTTACTAGAGCCAGGGCCTAAGGCCCTGGTGACTGCTTGTCACAATTTTGTATTTATTGAATGGCTAGGGAACGTTGTTCCAGGGTTATGACTCTATGGTCATGAGGAAGGTTATGTTGGTGACTAGTCACCATGCACCTATCCTGTTCAAACTAATAAAAGTTCACTTATCTATTAAGCCCCGGTGACCCAATCGTCACAAGTGTTAGGAGTGTGTCCTAAAAGCATGTAAAGACACTTGTTTTTCTGTGAATAAATAAATACAATTGTTTATTATTATTATTATATTTAGATTGTTAAATTATTGTTTGAATAATTTTGTAAATATCAGAAAAATTCCATATTCATTATTGAGGATGTGATCTTGTATTAGTACGAGAGAATTAAGATCACATGAATGAATAAAAATAGTCAACAACAACAAATTAAAGTTATGGAATTCTTTAATTAGAGTTGTAAGTATGGTTTACTGAGTATCATAATGATAGAAATAATCTAGATTCGGATTATTGATGTGGAAAGACATCTCGATAAAGGTGCTTTATATAATATGGTTATATATGACATGGACCGATATGAATTAAAGTCTTTATCCAAAAACCATTTAACAATAAAGACTTGTAATTCATATCATAACTGATGATCATTTATAGATCAACCTAAATCCTGAGTGTTCATGAACTCCTGTTCATGTTTATTAAATCTTTTGATTCATTCGTTAAGGTCTCTTCAAATAATGAGGCTAGTGACTTTTGTTTTGGAGATTTAATATCATGGATGGCTGGGAACATGTATCAACAATACAGAATCTAATCTTTCCTAACGGATCGTATATTAGTTCCCTTAAGGGTTAATTCTGGAACTGAATGATTTTGAGCTCAAATCTATAATTAGATTATAGATTAATTATTCACTAGTGAATTAATGGTACTTAAGGAATAAGAAGTAAATTAGAAAGGTAAAATGGTAAATTTTCCATTCTAATTTATGAACTAATTAATTAGAGGGTTGAACTATTGAAAGATGGTTAAATCAATGGACGACTTAAGAAAAGATTTCTGTAAAAGTATATCTATAACATAAAGAGTGCAATTCTGAATTTATAGTGGAGTAATATCAGAATTAATAAATTAACTATTATAATTAAAGAGTTTAATTATTTAGTTTCAATTTATTGGAGCTTAATGTTATAGGTCCATGGTCCCCGAAATGGCTCAAACAATCACTGACAAAGGTAAATACAAAAATGGGCAAAAAGGACTTATGTGATAAGTAAAATATTTTTCTATGTATCAAACATAATTATTGTTTAATTATGTGTAATTAATTAATTATTTGATTTAACAAAAATATAATTAATTTTGAATTAATTTATTTTTGGGATTTTTGGTATTTAAATAATAATAAAAATTGGGAAAAATCACATGCCATCACAGGCATGTGGTACACGTGTAGCACAGTGCATAGTCACTGTGCTACACACATAAGAGAGTGTGCTCAGTCTCTTGATTCCACAATTTTAGTTATTTAAATATTAAATAAATAATGAGATATTTTAATATGATTAAAATATTATTATTTAAACAAAAATTTGATAACTGATCAGTTATTTTGAATTTGTTTAAAATAACAAATATTTTAATATATTGGATATATTAAATATAGGATATCAGTTTTACAGAACGTAACTTTTCAGGGATAGAAAAATATCTAGAAATCTCTCTCAGAGAAAGTATTCAGTGACAAAAACAAAAGTCGTTGTTCTTCACAAAACTTAGGTTCAAACTTTATCAGATCTCATGTGTTGAGAACATCTGATAAATAGTTTTTTGCCTATTGTTTGTATAGCGAGCCCACACTCGTTCTTTGTGTGCTGAGAACATTTTGGAAGATCTTGGTGTGAGATCTCAAGGATTTAGCCATACAAAAAGATAGCAGCAAGGAAGGACCTGAGGTAATTTTTCTATTCTTGTCCTTGATTCAATATATATATGCATGTGAAGAAGTAGATCTAGAAATATTTTGGGATTAAACTGACAATTTGATTGTTGTTCCGCTGCGTATAATCTCTGATTTGATCAATAAAAACCAACAAAGTCACAAGGCTAAAGGGAGCTAGACCCAACTTAGTGACTTTTGCGACTGTCACCTATTTGTTTGGACTGATAGTCCTGAATGATTATTATGATCATTAATGATATTATATCATGCTTTATTGTGTTTTCTTGCTGGGCCTTGGCTCATGGGTGCTATGTGGTGCAGGTAAAGGGAAAGAAAAGCTCACCCAGCATTGAGTGGAGAGCTTAGGTGGTGATGTGTACATATGCGGCCACTTGACCACCACGGCCAAGGAGTTCTCAGAGGAACTAGGGGGTTTACCCTATTTTTGCCGCTTAGGTTGGCAGGTTTGTAATTTTGAAACTGTAATGACCATTTTAAGTTGTAAATAACTCATAAATGTTTTTATGGGACCATGAACAGTTTTATGTATTTAATAAAATATATCCTTTCCTTTTTATTGATTTTCCACCTTAACCTGTTAATGACACTTAGAAGACGTTTTTAACCAAAGGACTCGGGTAGCGGGCCAAATTTCCGGTTCACCGTAACTGTTCTGGGGTAACCAGGGCGTTACACTCGCTCTTCAGAGTAAATGGAAAAGTTATATTGATTTGAAATGCAGGAACATGGAGTTCTAAGTGGAAGACTATATCTTCCTTAGAGTATCACCATGGAAAGGGGTGAGGAAATAAGGGCAAGTTGAGCTCTAGATTAGTAAGGACCGTTTGAATCCTGGATAGGATCGATCAGGTTGCCTATGGATTGGCCTCAGTTTTTGCATTGTCGACTGTATACAATGTATTTTATATTTCCATGTTGAGGACATGGGTTAGAAGAGACTCATGCGTTGAGTTATATGAATCTGGAGATTGAGGCTAAGTTATCCTGTGAGGAATAGCCAGTTCAGATTTTGACACAAGGAACAAGGTTCTGAGGAACAAACCTATACCTTGGGTTAAGGTATGATACAGAAACAGTGAGGTTGAGGGAGCGACCTGGGAACTGGAATTAGTTATGCGAGATTGATATTCCGGGCTATTTAGATAAATTTTGAGGACGGAATTTTTGTAAGGAGGGGATAGTTGTAATGACCCAAATTTCCTAATAAGGCTTAGGGCCTTGATTAGAAGGCCGGGAGGGCCATAATTGATTTATTATGCAATTAAATGATTATATGCATGTTTAGGTGTATTAAATATGCATGTGAACCCATTTCTAATTAATTGGGTGATTTTCATATTTTGGTCATTTCGGGTATATTTGGCATATATGTGGCATGTGTGTGGGTGCTTCATTATTATTTGGTTATGCTAGGGTTACTCAGCACGAGACGATCCTAGGAGGTAAGCTAGTGGGAAAGTCACAACGGGATTCATACTTAACTCGGAGTGAGTCAAGGGGTATTTAGTACATTACCAGGATATTGGGTAATGGGAATAAATATTTGATGATAAATTGGGAGTTAGTGAAATCAGTGGGAAATTTTGGGAATTTTGACTATTTTACCCCTGGGGGCGTTTTCGGGACCCCGAGCATTAGGATTTTCTTGAGGTTACTTAAGCTTGAAGTAACCTGTTAGAAGTATAAAAGAACATTCAGAACGTTCTATCTTCCTCCCATTCCCTTTTCAGCACCCGATCACATTTTCGAAGGAAACTTGAGTTCTAGGACTCAGATTCAAGCGAGGATCGAGCCATAGCGATTGTAGGGAAGATTATAAGCTTATTAGTTGGAGGATTTATTTGGGAAACAACTTAATCGGAGGTAATCCAAGTTTTAAGTTCTTAATTTTTAAAGTTTTTATGCTTTGATTGGATTTTATGTTTTGATGAGTTTTTGGATGAATTGAAGCTTGGGTTTTATTGGTCTTTGGAGATTAGGATGTTTGGGAACTTTAATTTTGAGATTTGGATAGACTAGTCAAGCTGAAATGATTAGATATAATCATCATAAGCATTGAATGAATCATCATGAGCATTAATGCTTGATCGACCTCAAGTTTGATGAAAACTAAAAGTGTTTGTCTAGTCTAAAGGCTAGTTACTTAGAGCTAGGGCCAAAAGGCTCAGGTGACTACAACGTCACATGGCTATGGGTGCTGAGCCCAAGTTCGTGACTCACTCATCAGTCACTTATCTGATTAGGGTGCGAAGCCCAAAGTGTGACTCAGTCATCTGATTAGGGCTACAAGCCCCAGCATGATTACTAGAATCTCAAAGTGTTAATCACTCATCTGATTTGGTCTACAAGCCTCAGTATGATTACTAAAATCATAACGTGTTATTCACTCTTTTGATTAGGGTGCAGAGCCCAAGTGCATGACTTAATTGTCACTTATTTGAGTCATTTATTTCAGATGGACACATTAGCCATCTATTCTCGATATGACTTGATAGTCATCTATACAAAAGGGTAGGGCCCATAAGTCATCTTTGTTAAGGGAAGGGCCCATAAATCATCTATACCAAAGGGCAGGGCCCACAACCATTATTTGGACTTATTTGCATGCATAAATAGAGCTATTATTGCTAGGCATGCCTATTATTATTTAGTAACATGTTATTAGTGTTCATGAGCATATTGAGTTTTCTTGCTGAGCTTCGGGTCACGGGTTCTATGTGGTGCAGGTAAAGGCAAAAGAAAGTTGGACCATCCTTGAGTTGGAGAGCTTTGGTGACGATGTGTACATATGCAGCTGCTCAACCGCCACAGCCGAGGGTTTATAGAGGAGCTAGGTTTGAACCCCATTTTGCCGCTCAGGTCGACTGGTTGTAAATATTTTCTTCTAATTAACCTTTAAATTATATTTTGGGATCCCATTGTATACAATAAACGTTTTAGTGAAACGTTGTATCTTAACAAAAAAAATTTAACCCTAAACTGTTAATCATACTTAGTTACACAATTATGGCCAAATGACTCGATTAACGAGTTTAGCACTGTTTTAAAAATGCACACCGTAACGGTCCCTGGGTAGTAGGACGTTACAGATGAGCTTCCAACCTGTTATATGATGCTGCTAGTTATCCCACCTGATACTCCAAACTTTTTATGGAAGCTTGGGTAGTTTGCTGAAACTGAAGCATATTTGTAGCAATGGCATTGATTAAATCTTCAGTGGAGGGTTTGGCACTTGGTGGAGGAGCAGTTTGTTGTGCTGGCGATGGTCTAGGTACAAAATTTTGTTGAGACCGCTGTTGAAAAGTGACACCAGGTGGTCTCGCAGATGTAGATTGTGGAGCAACTTGTTGTTGATTCCCATAACAAAGATTTGGATGATCGGGCCAGCCAAGATTATAAGTTTGTGAAAAGGTTTCATAGTACATTTGACGTAATTGACCAGTGAAATTTCCTACAGCATTAACACCCTCGGTTTCTCCCTCAAATAAAGTAGGGCTGTAACGCCCTGGTCACCCCAGAATAGTTACGGTGAACCAGAAATTTAACTCTCTACCCTGTTCTTTGGTTAAAAATGTGCTTCTAGGTATTATTAACAGGCTAAGGTGGAAAACCAATAAAAAAGAAAGGATATATTTTATTTAATACATAAAACTGTTCACGGGCCCATAAAAAACATTTACAAGTTATTTACAACTCAAAATGGTCATTACAATTTCAAGTTCACAAACCCACCGACCTAAGCAGCAAAAATAGGGTAAACCCCCTAGTTCCTCTGAGAACTCCTTGGCCGTGGTGGTCAAGCGGTCGCATATGTACACATCACCACCTAAGCTCTCCACTCAAGGCTGGGTGAGCTTTTCTTTCCCTTTACCTGCACCACATAGCACCCATGAGCCAAAGCCCAGCAAGAAAACACAATAATGCAAACATATAATATAAAATGATGATCATCATAATCATACAGAACTTATAGCTCTGAAAAAATGAGTGAATATCACTTTGTGTTTACAATAACCATGAAAGAGCTTATAGCTCTTAATCAAATGAGTGATTTAACACTTGAGGTTCTGGTAAACCATAATGAGTGACTGAAAAGCAAGTAACTAGCTTAAACAAATGAGTGACTGCTGGGTAAGTCACTAGCTCAAGCAAATGAGTGACTACTGGGTAAGTCACTAGCTTAAACAGATGAGTGACTGCTGGGTAAGTCACTAGCTTAAACAGATGAACAGATGAGTGACTGCTGGGTAAGTCACACGGGGCTCAGCACCCACAGCCATGTGACTAAATAGTCACTGTGGCTCTAAGTAACTAGCCTTTGACTAGACATGCGCTTATAGTATTCATCGAACTTGAGGTCGGTCTGACATTAATGCTCTTCTGAGTCATTTAATGCAGATGTCGATTAGATCTAATCTTTATTGGCTTGCATTGAACACACTAAGGCCATTCCTGACTTTTGAGTCAGCACTGTGTGACCAGTGCCCAGTACCACTGCCGAACTTGACTAATAAGTCACAGCTTCATAGTTGATACTGACACCTTTGCCAACTCTGACTAATTAGTTAGTGCCATGCACAAGTGAGCAAGATTTGCTAAGCATTCAATAATCAATCCATGTCCACATTTACACATTCAACATGCCTCATGAATAACCATGCATGTCACATATGGGGTGCAGTTCTCTTACCTCTGATTTGAGCGAGAATGAATAAAAGAACGACCCTTGAGAACGATCAACCTTTAAGCCTTTAGCAGTCACCTAGTCATAACCAAATATGGGACACCATCAATAAAATGAACAACAAAGGTTCCCGAACCAAGATCTAGCCTCCGGGACATCAATCCCCACTAATCTGGGTAATAGGAACAATCCCGAGGCCTAAAACCAAGTTCCCGAGGTCAAAACACTTAAACGGCCTCAAAACCACCCAAGAGCTGCGGCCCCTAACCACATTAGGAGCAAGGGCCGTGGTGCCCACTACCCAGTGCCGTGGCGCCCAGCACAGGCCAAAAGCCTCGAGCTGCTTCTTCGAGCTTGGGCCGCGGCGCCAAAGAACAGGGCCGCGGCCCCCCACCCAGAACCAGCCAAAACTCGATCTTCTTCATCCCAAACCTTCCAAACACACACCTAAGCACTTCCAAATCTAAAAATCAAAGTTCCCAAACTTCGCAAGGATCAAAAACCATCAAATCCCGAGGCTCAAACGAACCAAAAACTCGACGATTCACAAAATCCAATTCGAAGCTTAGAAACTCTAAAAACTCAAAACTTAACTTAGATTACCTTTGATTGGGTTGTTTCTCGTCAAATCCTTCGGTCAAGAAGCTTCTAATCTTTCCTAGGATCGCTATGCCTCAATCCTCGCTTGATTCTGACTCCTAGAACTCGAGATTTCTTTGAATTTGCCTCAAACGGCAAAAGGAACTAACGGGAAGATAGAAAAAGTATTTTCTAACGTACGGTTCTATCTGACAAGCTACTTCAAGCTTAAGTAACCTCAAATAAAACCTAGTGCTCGGGGTCCCGAAAACACCCCCGGGGACATTATAATCAAAACTTCCAGAACTTCCTCCTTATCTCAATAACTCCCAATTTATCATCAAATAGCATTCTCATTACTCAATATCCCAATAAATGACCCCGTTATGACAAAACCGCTAATTTGAAATATAAGACCGTCTCATGCCGAATAGCTCGAATATATCTCCATAATAATGGGATCTCATCCATAATTCACAATATGCACCAAAATACACAAATATGCCCTCAACGGGCCAAATTACCAAAACACCATAATAATCAAATGTGGACCCACATGCATGCATATAACATCATATTACAATATAATTCACATAAACATGTTTATTATTAGTTAATGGCATAATTAAACAATTATGGCTCTCCCAGCCTACTAATCCAGCCATTAAACCGCATTAGGGATTTCAGGGCATTACAACTATCCCCTCCTTACAGAAATTTCGTCCTCGAAATTTACCTGAACAACTCGGGATATTAACTCTGCATATCTGACTCCAGCTCCCAGGTCGCTTCCTTGACCTTGCTGTTCCTCCACAACACCTTAACCAAAGGTATCGTCTTATTCCTGAGGATCTTATCCTTTCTGTCAAGTATCCGAACTGGCTGCTCCTCAAAGGAGAGATCTCCCTCAAGCTCCAGATCTTCATAGCTCAAAATATGATTCACATCAGATACATACCTCCGAAGAGCTGAAACATGAAACACATTATGCACGGCTGACAACGCCGGAGGTAAGGCCAACCTGTAAGCCACCTGACCAATCCTCTCCAGGATCTCAAATGGACCTACAAACCTAGGGCTCAAGTTACCCTTCTTCCCAAACCTTATCACCTCTTTCCATGGCGAGACTCTAAGGAAGACATAGTCTCCCACTTGGAACTCCACGTTCCTGCGCTTGAGATCTGCATAGCTCTTCTGCCTACTCTGAGAAGCGAGCATCCAAGCTCTAATCTTCTCAATGGCCTCACTAGTCCTTTGAACTGCCTTAGAACCCAAGTATCTCATTTCACATGTCTCATCCCAATGAATGGGAGATCTACACTTCCTACCATACAGCATCTCATAAGGTGCAACTCCAATCGTAGACTGATAACTGTTGTTGTAGGAAAACTCTATCAAAGGTAGATACTTACTCCAAGATCCACCAAAGTCCAGCACACATGCTCGCAGCATGTCTTCCAATATCTGGATCGTCCTCTCAGATTGTCCATCTATCTGAGGATGATAAGCAGTACTGAACTTCAACTGTGTCCCCATGGCCTTCTATAAACTCCCCCAGAACATGGAAGTAAAAGTGGGGTCCCGATCTGATACGATCGACCTCGGTGCTCCATGGAGGCGCACGATCTCTCTCACATAGAGATCTGCATACTGATCAATTGTATAAGTAGTCCTCACTGGCAAGTAGTGAGCTGACTTGGTGTAGCGATCCACTATCACCCAAATAGAATCATGCTGACCAACAGTCCTGGGTAAGCCCACCACGACTGCTCGCAGCTTAATTTGTTCTTCAATCACTACAGCAGGTTTCATACTAAAATAGACAATATGAAACTCCTTCAGATGTTTATTCGGGTCCTCACCGCCCAACCCATGGAAAGAGGGCAATAAGTGAATGAGGCTCGACTTCAACTCAAAGTTAACAACCAAAGGTGGATACTTGATGCAAAGCGGTTGTTGGTCAAGATCTGGCACTGCCAACTCTTTCAACGTCCTTTGCTAGGCCATTATTCTATAGGATCGAACTGAATCGTTAGAATCAAATTCGTTGTCAGATGATAATGACTCTTTAACAGACTCTACACGTTGATAATGATGCTGAAAGAGTGGATTATCAGTGATAGTTCTGGAAGAGTGTGATGCAAACGATGCCTCAAGATTATCTTTAATCTTTTTGTAGTCGATCTTGTGTATCGTCCTCACCAGACATATACACTTGACAATTCCACAATAAAAACTAATTAGTCGCAAACAAATAAATTTGAATGATAAAGAGAATAACAATAGTCCTCGGCAACGACGCCAAAAATTTGATGCGTGTCGTATACCACAACAAATTTAACAATTATTTTTCTTTCACTACTTCCAATTATTTTAGTATAATAGCAAGCACAGGTCGAACCCACGAGGACTATCGTTCACTTTATTATTCAATAATTAACATTAAAACTTAAAAGGGGGATTTAGATTTTGAACTCAAAATTAAATAACATAAACTAGAAAACAAATAAAAATTGATATTGCGATATTAAGAAACAGTTAAAGCTTAATCTCCACCCTCATCAATCATTGCCAATCACTAATAATAAATATTATTCCAATTTCTCAATTAAACTATTAACCCTGCAGATAACGCTGAAGCAGACAATTATCTCAGTCTCCCTATTATAAGTAATCAAGGCAAAGCGCTCAATAATTAACTCTTTTAGATAAGCAATACATCTATGAAGCATACAATCTATTTAACTTAGATAAAGCATTAAGTCCTATGGAGACAAGTTAATCTAGGCAATAAATTAATGAATCATATAATTCAATTAACCTAGGTTCTATGTTTCATCACAATCAACAATTATTTTGACATCACTATCAATTGCAATTTATCACATACACTTAGAATCCTAAACTATTAGGTGAGTAGTAATTCTAAGATGACAATTGAATAATGTAAAACCTTAATTAGTTGGCCACCTAACAAGAAATCACAAAATTCATATCATTCAATTGGAAAAATAGAAACAATTTAATATTGATAGAAATTAAAGAATAATATTCATTATCAACAATCAAGAATTCATGTCTTGAGTTTTGAATTAACCCTTAACCTAAAAAGAACATACTCCATAATAGTAATCATAATCACAAACATAATTATAATTAAAATTAAAGAAATTATGGGAAGAAAAGAAATTAGATTGATGAACAATAATCTTGTAGTGTTGTAGTCTTCTCTCCAGCCCTTTCTGAGTCTTTTTCTCTCCTAAACCGTAATAAAAAACTTAATCTCAAATTAACTCTAATAATCTTTTATAGTCTTCTTTAAATTCTATTTAAAATGTAATTGAAAATCTGAAAAATAGCGTTGCAGGCCGTGACCTAAAACAAAATATTGGCAAAAGTTGGCCACGCACGTCGCGGCCTGAAAAAACTGGGCAGCAACCCAACTTCACTTTTCTTCACAGTAGGCAGTGGCCTGAAAAATCTGGGCAGCGGCTCGTCTGGAACAAAAAAATATGAAATGTCAATTCCAATTAAAGTGCCGCAGCATGAATTTTATGGGTCGCGACCTTTCTTCAATTCTCGACCTTAGATAGCTTGTACGCTGCCGCCACTTCAACATTTCAATCCCAAAAGCCTGGAATGCTCCTAAAACTTCATTTTAACGTCATCTCAGTGAGTCTTTTTTCAACCTATGATTTATAAACTACACTTGCCATCAAAATGTTAGATTTATCATCATTAAATGCAATGTAGAAAATATGTTGTAGTGTCATGAAACTATGTTAAAACTACTAAAAATGCTATCATAACACCATCTAAGCATGGAAAAACTTATCAAATATTAATACAACAATGACCTTATCACACCCTCCGAATTTCAAGCTCGCCTTCTTCTAGACAGACGGTCTCACTCCTTCTAGATTTTATTCTTTTCGTCGTATCCGTAAGTATCTTAACATTCTTGTTCCTTTTTCCATTGAGTAGTTAGGCTCAATATATTCACTCTCGTTTGTTCCTATGGCCAATTTCCACTGCCCCACCCCATCAAAAATGATAGTGGAACATATGGCAACCATGCTCCAACTGCCTTATGGCCGAAGGTCTTTGTCCTACCTCCTTCACAAAAATCGGCTCCGAGCCTGCGACCTCTTAGAAGAAGGCCAGTCTACGGATGACTCGGCTTACCGCAAATATGTTATATTATTTTATAATATAATATTTAGATTAAATAAATGTGACAAAGAGTGTCACATATTGTAACATATAATAGAGAGTTACAATATTTAGATTTGTGAGAAATATCCAAATATGTAACATATTTGGTGTTACAAATTCAGCTACAAATTTGTAACTTCCAAATATTACCCTTTATTGTGTAAATTTGTTGTTACACAATATTGAGATTAATTTCTTAAAGCAATATGTGAAATGGCTGTTAGAGATATGATTTTCACCCCAATAATGTGTTTTGGGGGTTACAAAATCAATTGGGAGGGTTTGGAACCGTTTAGAAAAACAGCACAATTTCATGTGCTGAAAATGGTCAGTGGTCGCGGCCACAGAATGTTGGTGGTCGTGACCTGTGGGACAGAGAGCAGTGGTCGCGGCCACTAATGTCCCTGGCCGCGACCACAGGTGTTTTTCTGACCAAATTTTCAGTTTTTTCCAATTTTGTTGAACGGCTACAAAAACCCAAATAACTCTCAAATCTCATTTTTAATTCCATAAACATCCAATTAATCATTGGTAACAACCATGGGGGTTGGTGGAATTTGAAATTCAAATGGTGTCCCTAAACTCTATAAATAGGAGCTTATTGCTCACTTGTAAGACACAACTTTTCTATCCATTAGAGCACTTGGATAGAAATCACCTTGAGGCTTGATTATTCCAGGAAGCATTTCCAAAATATGTGAGAGATCCCTTAGTGCTTGAGTTAGGGGAAATAAGCTTTTGGACAAAGGTTTCAAACCTTGTTCAAGTTGGTGATCCCCAACACTCTTCACTTTGGTAATGTGAGTGAGAGTTGTTTGTCTTTTGTTACTTGTTATTCTCTTTTATTCTATTATTTTTCATCTTCTTATTCTTCTTCTTCATTTACTTGTTTTTCTTGTTTAGAGTTGTAATCTTTTCTTTTCTTTTGTTTCAAACACTTTTACTTTATTTGTATCTTTTGCTTAGAGTTGTATTTCATCATTCTCTTCTTCTAATCCTTCTCTTATTTATTTGTATTTTCAGTTATAGAGTTGTAACACTTTATTTAATCAATCCTTGTCTATTGTATTTTTTTGCATAGAGTTGTAAATCTCTTACCATTTCCATTGAGGCAAATACATTTTTCCTAACAAAATATTTGAGGTGGGACCATGTGCCGCTTCCCACTGACAGACTTCCTCCAAGGAGGAGATCTTCAAACTCGTGGTCACGTGCCCCTGTAGCCCGTCGACACGATCGGCCTACCTCGGGCAACGAGGCTCATGACGAAGGCTCACCAAGCTCGGGTGATGGAGGTAAAGTTGTGCTCGACTCCTCCATGTGGTCTCCTTCTTTGCTTAAGCACAAATTCGACATAATGATCCTCTCTAAGGAACCTTGGGATAATTTCTTTGTATGGTCATGGGTAGATCATAGAGTTCGTAGGTTCGATTGCTGGTTAGGGAAGTATCAAACCATGTATAGTCTAAACAAAGTATGGGATAGGGTTGCCATTCAATATGGAACTAACGTATATATGGACCTTTCAAGGTTATCTCCCACCTGTAGAGATGGGACTCCCCCAACATCTTCAGAAGATAGGGGAATTTCATGGACCCCAAGCTCAAGCTCTGTCGAGAGTACCAGTTAGGTTTCTATTATCCTTAGTCTTGCTTTATTTATTAACCTATGCTCGATCACTAAATTGTGACTTTTGTGTTTGTTAAGTGAAATGGATTATGATCTTGACAACGTGCTCAACCGACCCCTGGCAGCGAAGGCAAGCAAACACCAGCGGGCGTCCCAACGGGGAGGTCGCCCCTCGAAGAGCCCAAATGGCCCTAGGTGGTCCTTCCAGCCTCGGTAGCTCGTTACCAGGATCAAGCTACCGACCCTACCTCCGAGGTCGGGGTGAATAATGAGATCAAGCCAGTGGTGCCTGCCATCACCCTACCTCCTCCTGTCACCCAACCAGATTAGCAAGCCCCTCCAGCCCAGAAAAAACAAGCCCCCACACAGGAACGTTTCTGGACGATCTCAACTCACGTCCGGGAATACGTGCTTGACAATGCATCTGGGTCGCACGGATTCAATCTGGGCTCGGATGTCTTGTCTCGTGTGGGTCAAAGTCTCAGCACCCTTGGCACCCTACAATGGGAGTTCATAACATCTTGCCGCGATGCCAACACCATCTTTGACAAGGGTGGCGAGCTCATCTCCTCGGTTAGTCATTCTTACTTTGACCCTCTTGTACTGTACTAACCTATATTGTACCTTTAATAACTCATGTTTATTTTTGGTGTACAGGCATTTGCATCATTTGTCCAACACAACTTCAAGTTGAACAATGAGGTGGCCACGAGCAGGGCACATGCTCAAGAGGCCAAAGATGCCCAGCTGAAGCTCGCGAACGAGCTCAAGGCAGCGAAGCTGGAGGTGGTGGCGAGGGATGCAGCCATTCTGAAGGTGTTTGAACTTGAGCTGAAGCTGGAGACTGCCCAGAAGGTGTCTGACCTCGAATCAACAATGGCGGTGACCTTGAAAGAAGTCGAGGCTAAGAATTCCGAGATCAAGGAGAAAGACTCTGAGATTAAGGAACTTCGAGAGCTGAATGCCAAGTTGGAGGAGGAAAAGAAGGCAACCTTTGAGATAATCAAAGGTGAGAAAACCTGCCTATTGGAGGAGTTCAAATCCAAGAAGGATCGTGCCATCGACATGGCGATCTACCAGATTTGGGTGAACAATCACGACCTCGACACCAACTTCTTAGCCAACCTCGAGGACAAGTTTGCTGCCAAATGGAAAGCTCGACTTGAGGAAGAGGAGGCCAAGCTTGAAGCTAAGGAGGCAGCAAAGGCATCTAACACTAGGGTTGGGGAGCGTCTAACCCATGATGCCGAGACCATGGGCTGCGTCCCATTATGACTTTTGTAACTATCGCTTTATATATTTTTTTTATATATATGTGCCTTTGGGGCGAAGACAATTTATAGCTCGATTCAGAGTTATTTTTATTATCATTAAATAGTAATTTTAATCTTTACGCACATGATTCTCTAGCTCGAAAATCTGCATGCATTTGATTTTACTTTCAGCTTTTTGCCTTAATTTTATGCTTTACATTTCTGGGTCAAAATATTTTGAGCACGTGGATATTAAAGGCTTGCTTTTATATTTGTTTATTTGCACAAATAGATCTATTGGATTTAAGCTCAAATTTCAATGCATTCATGCACAATTTACTCAAAGTATCCATGTTCGACTTCGTTATTGTCAAGGTTGAACCTTACTCTCACCATGTATTCGAAAGTATAATTGGCATGTTATTTTAGTAGTTTGGTTATATTTGCTTTTCTAGTCACTTTTTCTCATCCTTGAGTATGTCTTCGAGGTTATGAAGTCGAGACTTATTTGCAAAACTTTCTAGCCTTGAAGTCGACTTAGTTCGCAGCTAGTTTATCTAAAATCCCAAATTTTTTACTGTCGATTAGGTTTTACTGGTTTGTTCCAAACTAATTTAGCTTGTGTGTTTGGTTCATAATCCATACACTTATATTTTTTCAAGTCGGGTTAACAATCCAGACATTTTTAGCTAGTGTGTTGTAACGCCCTGGATAGCCAAGACCGTTACACCGTGTGTTTATTAAGTGCTAGACTTGCTAATCAAGTCATTTAATTAAAATTGTGTTACTGAAACTATAGAGGAACTAGGGTTAAAATGTTTTGGTATCGAAAGCCACATTTTCATTAAGAAACACTATCTGTTTACATGGGATCCCAAAAATATAAGTTTAAAGACCGTTTACAAATGACACAAGGTTTACATACAATATCAAGCCATACTAAGGAAAAACAGACAGTTAGGCAATCCCTGTCCTGATCCACTCCTCGACCGTGGTGATCGAGTAGCTGGCTATGTACATTCCACCTCGAAGCTCTCCATCTCAGGCTTGGTCCAACTTGCCCTTGCCTTTACCTGCACCACGTAGCACCCGTGAGCCAAGGCCCAGCAAGAAAATATAGCAACAGAGCATAAGCAATCAACAGGCAAACTAATATCTCACATTGCATCACATAATCTCAACCATATAACCATTCAGTATAATCAAGTATTCCACATACTAAACATATCAACTTTTATCATTTACAGTTCACAAATGATAACTAGGGCTAGCGCCCTCAGGTTGCTCCCTCCGTTATCCCACTGACTCCAGCCCGCTTAAACCGAGCTTAGTGAATATTAAGCTGTCCTCAGCTACCAGTGGCCAAGTTGCGCCCTGTGCGCAAATATAGTGTACGTCGCTCTTAGGCCGCTTTTACATGTCCCATGGCATAATACCATCATTGACATGATACAAATATCGGGAGCACTTAGTCCCATCACAAACATATAACCGGGTGCAATTTTCTTACCTTTCAATTCACTAGCTTTGATCCTTCAACTCCTCGAGCACGATCCCCCTCGAGCCCTAGCGCTCACCTAAACACAACCATGGGCTAAAGTCATCATCAATCCTCAAGTCCAAAACCTAGCCTCGGAGCCAATCCTGAGCCCCCCGGAAGTCCTAGTTCCACCAAACAAGGTGGTGGAATCAAACCCCAAACCCTAGGTCAAAAGCCCTTGTAAAAAACCCTAAAATCCCCTTCAGAAGACAGGGTAGCGCTACAACGCTCATGGGAGGGTGCTACAGCGCTACAAACAAAAGCAAAACCCCATCAGCAAACTTGGCCTAGCGCTATAGCGCCCAAAGGCTAGCGCTGTAGCGCTAGCCACAGACAGACACCACCCCAGTTCTCCTTCCTGCGATTTCCTCGAACCAACCTCAACCAAAAATCTTCCAAATCTTACCCAAACTCAAAAACAACCTTATGACCATACTCGACTCATCCCAAGCACCCCAAATACCTAGAACTCAAGCACATGCATCCCCAAACTCAAAATTCACCATAGCCACTTCTAGACAATGAAACTCAGCTGAAACCAGTTAAACATCAAAGTTAGAGCTTAGAATTTATATCTTTGATGGGATTTCGACCATAAGTTGCTTCTAGACTTCCTTGGCTTGCTCCTCCTCAGTCTTAGGCCTGAATTCCCTAAAGTTTCCATCCAATTCAACTTAAACACCATAGCTCAAAAACCAGAAACAGAAACTGAAGAACTCTAAAGTCTTACCTCAAGTGTTAGTGAATCTTGCTAAACCTCTGCCAATTCCCCAAACTTAGCTTAGAATCCTTGATGTTCAGTCTATCCCAGTTCTCCTTTGAGCTTTGCTCTAGAAATCCTCAAGAAACAGATGAAGGAAATATAAACCGACCTAGAAAACTCTCTCTGTTTTCTCCCTTTCTTTTTCCTTCCTTTTCCTTCTCTTTCAGACTTCTACACTTCTCTACACTTTCCACTAACATAAAGCCTTAATAATACTTAACTCCTGTAAGCCAAATGACTATTATGCCCTCCCTATTAAGTCTAAACCCTTTAATCCACTTAAGGGCATTCTAGTCATTTTACCCCAATTCCCGCTAACTCCTCGAGTGTCTCTAATATTTTTTTCCCGATACCTAAGTAATCACCATTAATATTCCTCAATGTCAAGACAGACTCCAATACACTCACTAAATTCCCATTTATACCCCTAAGTTCACCCCGAGTCGAGTATAAATCCCCGCCATGACTTTTTCGCTACTTTGCTCACTAGGATCATCTCGAGTCGCAGATCACAGACATATCCACATAATAATGTGGTCTTGAAAATTATCACATATATCAATACAGTTATGCCCATAATGGCCAAAATTACGATTATGCCCTACTAACCTATTCAGGGCCTATATGCATACTAATACACATAGTCATGCATCTCAGATATTCAAATAGTCATATAACATGCTTTAAATCATAATCATGCATCTTAATCGTTAAAGTCACACACATAATTCCCATTATGCCCTCTAGGCACACTAATCAAGGCCCTTAAGCCTTATTAGCGAATTTGGGTCGTTACATATGTACACTTGTTTATTTTCATGTCGGGTTAACAATCCAGACATTTTTAGCTCGCGTATACACTTATTTATTTTCATGTCGGGTTAAAAATCCAAACAATTTTAGCTTGCGTGTGCACTTATTTATTTTCATGTCAGGTTAACAATCCAGACATTTGCGTGTGCACCCCTTAATATCCTAGGAGTGTGCTCGTAGGTTATTAAATTAAGTGGGTTTGCAAAAAAGTACAATATTAAAAAGAAAGTACAACTTTTGAACAAAATTTAGAAGAAAAAAAATCAAGCACTTCCTTGGTTACAATGAAAACATCATTCCTACATTACTGATAATAAGGTCGTAGATGTTCACCATTCCAAGCCTGTGGTTCCACTTCTCCGTTTAACCTCGCCATTTTATACACTCCAGATTGAATAATATACTCGATCTGGTAAGGCCCTTCCCAATTAGGTCCAAGTACCCCAGTAGATGGGTCTCGTGTAGCTAAAAATACATGTCTTAACACCAAGTCTCCCAATCCGAATTTTCTATCTCAAACCCTCTTGTTAAAATATCTAGTAGCTCGTTGCTGGTATGCAACATTTTTTAATTGGGCTTCATCTCGCCTTTCTTCAATGAGGTCTAGACTTTATTCGAGCTGAGATTGGTTCGAGGCTTGATTATAAGTATGGCGTCGTATTGTAGGGATTTCGACCCCAATAGGCAACATAGCCTTGCATCCATAAGCTAGGGAGAAGGGAGTATGTCCTGTTGAAGTCCGTGCTGTGGTTCTAAAAGCCCACAAGACTTGAGGCAACTCCCCAGGCCATTCCCCATTTGCCTCTTCTAACCTTTTCTTTATGGAGCTTTTTAAGGTTTTGTTGACTGCTTCGACCTGGCCGTTTGAGTGGGGATGGGCTACATAGGAGAAACTTTTTATTATCCCATTTCTTTCGCAGAAATGGGTAAAAAGATCATTGTCGAATTGGGTTCCATTGTCTGATACTATTTTCCTGGGCATCCCATATCTGCAGATGATATTTTTTACAATGAAGTCTAAGACTTTTTTTGAGGTAATAGTTGACAAGGGTTCAGCTTCGGTCCATTTTGTAAAATAATCAACTACGACCACAATGTACCTTACCCCACCTTTTCCAGTTGGTAATGAGCCTATGAGGTCAATTCCCCACACTACGAATGGCCATGGGGAGCTCATCACGGTAAGCTCGTTGGATGGAGCTCGCAGAATTGAGGCAAATCGTTGACATTTATCACATCATTTGACATAATCGAATGAGTCTGCCTTGATAGTGGGCCAGAAATACCCCTGCCTTATCACCTTTTTGGATAGACTATGCCCCCCAGTGTGATCTCCACAAAACCCTTCATGGATTTCTTCCAAAATCTTCTTTGCCTCGGGTGGAGTTACACATCGAAGAAATGGCATAGAGTACCCCTTTTTATACAACTTCCCCTCGACAATAGTGTATCTTGAGATTTGATACATCAACTTTCTAGCCTCGATCCGGTCTGCTGGGAGACTTCCGGTTGCGAGATAGTCAACTATTGGGGCCATCTAGGTTGGTTGTGTGTCAATAATGCATACTTCTTCTTCGTCAGGCTCGTTAATACTTGGGGTCGGTAGAAACTCTACTGGGACCACGTTCAGTGTATCAACTTCGTTAGTTTTGGCACGCCTGGCCAATGCGTCTGCATTTGAATTTTGTTCTCGGGGGACTTGTTCTATAGCGTAGAACTCAAATTGTGCCAGTGCAGTTTTTGCTTTCTCTAGGTACGCGAACATTTTTATGCCACGAGCCTGACACTCCTCCAAGACTTGGTTAACCACTAGCTGCGAGTCGCTATAGAAATGTACAGCCCTTGCTTTGAGTTCTCTAGCTATTCGAAGTCTCGCTAGTAACACCTCGTTATTTGACGCTTCGAAGTCGAACCTTAAAGCCGAATGGAAACGATTTCCTATTGGGGTAATTAATATGATACCTACCCTTGATCTATTTTCGTTAGAGGATCCATCGACATAAAGTCTCCACAGCTCGCGAGCTAGGGTTACAACTTCGTTGTTGGAGATGCCGGTTGTAACGCCCTGGTTACCCCAGAACAGTTACGGTGAACTGGAAATTTGACCCGCTACCCGAGTCCTTTGGTTAAAAACGTGCTCTAAGTGTTATTAACAGGTTTAGGTGGAAAACCAATAAAAAGGAAATGACACATTTTATTAAGTATATAACTGCTCATGAGCTTATCAAAACATTTACAAGTTATTTACAACTCAAAACGGTCACTACTGTTTCAAATTTACAAATCCGCCGACCTAAGCGGAAAAATAGGGTAAACCCCCTAGTTCCTCTAAGAACTCCTTGGCTGTGGTGGTCAAGCGGCCGCATATGTACACATCACCACCTAAGCTCTCCACTCAAGGCTAGGTGAGCTTTTCTTTCCCTTTACCTGCGCCACATAGCACCCATGAGCCAAGGCCCAGCAAGAAAACACAATATAACATGATATAATGTCAACAATGATCATAATAATCATTCAGGACTATCAGTCCAAAACAAATAGGTGGCAGTCGCAAAAGTCACTAAGTTGGGTATAGCTCCCTTTAGCCTTGTGACGATAGTGTCACCGGGGCTAAACAGATAAGTGAACCTTTCACTAGCTTAAACAAGATAGGTGCATGGTGACTAGTCACCAACATAACCTTCCTCATGACCATAGAGTCATAACCCTGGAACATCGTTCCCTAGCCATGTGACAAACGGTCACCTGGGCCTTAGGCCCTGGCTCTGAGTAACTAGTCTTAGACTAGCCAAGCGCTTATAAGTTCATCGACATTAGGGTTGGTCCAGCATTAATGCCTTAGATTCATTCAACGCTGATATCGATTAGATCTAATCTTCATTCGGCCCTGCGTTCAGGACGCTTATGCCTTTTCTGACTCTTAGGTCAGTGTCCCTGACTAGTCAGTGCCATATACAAGTAAGCAATATTCGCTAGCATTTAATATGCAATCAATGTTCACATTTATCAACCAACATACCTTAATAAAAATCACGCATGTCATATATACACAGGGTGCAGTTTTCTTACCTCGAGTTCGAGCGAGAAATAATATAAGAACGACCCTTGAGAACGATCAACCTTTAGATTCCTTAGCGGTTACCTAATCATAACCAATTAGAAACCATCAATAAAGTAAATCAATGAATGGTTCACAATCTAAACCACACTCCTGGGATTAATCCCTCACTCTCGGGACTCTCAAACTACTCAAAAGGGGTAAAGGTACCAACCCCCGAGCCTTAAAAACCATCCCAAGCCCTAAAAGTAACATTCCCTGAAACTAACCTAGCGCCTAGGCGCTGCAAACTAGCGCTGGGGCGCTACCCCAGAAACAGAGAGGGCTATTCTCTGCCCTGCATAGCGCTGGGGCGCTAGGACTGGCGCTGGGGTGCCAACTTTAGACCAGCAACTCCTCTGGTTTTCCCTCCTTGCGATTCCCCTTGAAACCAACCTTCCAAACCAATCCCAAACCTTACCAAAACATCCAATTCAACCCCTAAACCTCATCTACATCACCCCCGCACCAAAACCCAATCAATCTTACACAAAAACTCCCCTTGATTCCAACTATCCACATCAAAATCTATAGGCTGAAAACTAAAAGAAAAACAGAGTAACACTTGGAATTCATGGACAATTTCTTACCTCCAGTTGGTTTTGAATCCTCGTTAGTAGATGAACTAAGTCAATAACCTCCAAGCTTTGATTTCCTAGCTTGATACTTCAATTTGGGACCAAAAACTTCAATGGAAGATAGAGGGAAAGTGATGTACGGGAAGAAGAAGCCTTGCTCTGTTTTGTTCTATATGTTTCTACAGCCAACCTAAACCATATATATCTCAAGCCAAATGACCCTGATTCCCCTAGGTCATTTAAAGCTTCTAAAGTCTCCCCAAGGGTAAAATCGTCATCTTTCACCTATTTCGTTAATCATAATTAACGCTCTCCAATTCCCGCTTTTCTCAAATACCAATAATTCATATCCCGTTACCCTTTTATTCCCGGCAACGCTCTAACCATTAAAACATCCCGAGACTCACCCCGAGCCTCGAACTTAATCCCGTTATGACTAAACCGCTACTTAATATTCAAAGATTGTCTCATGCCGAATAGCTCGAACAAATCCACATTATAATGTGGCCTCAACAATATATCACTGACATGCATACAAATATACAATTATGCCCTCAATGGGGCAAATTACCAGAATACCCCTGTCATGAAATGTGGACCCACATGCATGCATTTAACATCATATTATAATATAATTCACATAAACATGCATATTGTCATTTAATGGAATAATTAAACAGTTATGGCCCTCCCGGCCTACTAATCCAGCCATTAAACCGCATTAGGGATTTCAAGGCATTACACCGGTACATTCGACAATAAAATCTGCCAGAGCCTGTCCTTTGATTGTGGTTCTAGGGTGATATGTGATCTCGAATTGTCCAAGTTCGACAGCCCACTTTAACAATATTCAGGACGCTTCTGGCTTGGACAAAACTTGTCGTACTGTCTAGTCAGTTAATACATGAATAGGATGTGCTTGAAAGTAGGGTCGAAGCTTTCGAGATGCATGTATCAGGCTCAGAGCCAGTTTTTCCATTAATGGATATCTCGATTCTACCCCCAATAACCTTTTGTTGATGTAGTATACAAGTTTTTGTATTTTCTTATCCTCTCGTACTAGTATTGCACTAATGGCGTGCTCGGTTGTTGTGAGGTATAGATACAAAATCTCTCCTGTAATAGGTATGGACAAGATTGGTGGTTCGGCGAGGTGTTTCTTAAGGTCTTGAAATGCGAGCTCGCACTGTTCCGACCACTCGAATTTTTTACCCCATCTTAAAAGGTTAAAGAATGGAAGGCATCTGTTTGTAGATTTCGAGATAAACCTACTTAGGGTCGCCATTCGTTCAGTTAAGCTCTGGAAATCCCTATGTTTTTTAGGTGAGGGCATATCTACCAACACCTTAATCTTGTCTGGATTAACCTCTATTCCCCATACACTTACTATAAATCCAAGGAACTTACTCGAAGATACTCCGAATGAGCATTTTTGTGGGTTAAGCTTCATGTTGTATTTCTGAAGTATAGTAAAACACTTAGCGAGATCATCCACGTGGTTATTGTTATGTTTAGACTTGACCAACATATCATCCACATAAACTTACATGTTATTTCCTATCTGTTCAACAAACATCCTATTTACCAGCCTTTGGTATGTGGCTCCAGCCTTTTTGAGCCCGAAAGGCATGACGTTGTAGCAATACAATCCTTTATTGGTCACAAAGCTCGTATGTTCTTGGTCCGGAGCATGCATGGAAATATGGTTATATCCAGAATAAGCATCCATGAATGACATGATGCCGTGACCTGCAGTGGCATCTACGAGCTGGTCTATCCGAGGTAAGGGAAAGCAGTCTTTTGGGCATGCCTTGTTAAGATCTGAGTAGTCGATACAGGTTCACCATTTTTCGTTGGGATTTGGGACCAACACTGGATTGGTGATCCAATCAGGATAAAAAGCATCTCGTATGAATCGATTTGCTTTTAACCTCTCGACCTCTTCTTTGAGGGCCTTCTTTCTATCATCGTCTAGGAGCATTCATTTTTGCTGCTTCGGGGGGAAGCTTTTATCAATGTTTAGTGCATGACTTATGACATTTGGACTAATTCCGACCATGTCCGAGTGCGACCATGCGAACACATCCTGGTTTTCTCTTAAGAAGCAAATTAATTGCTATCTTGCCTTTTCAGAAAGATTCTTGCCCATTTTTACCACCTTCGTGGCGTCCTTTTCATCGAGCTCTACTTCCTCGAGCTCTTCCAATGGTTCGAAATCGGCCATTTCTTCTACTCTGGGGTCGATCTCCTCTTCTATCTCGAAGATGGATCCGTCCATCTCCTGATAACTACAAGTGTCTGGGCACTTGTTTGGTTTTGTCCTCTCATGTAAATGTTATAGCATCCCTTCCTGCGAGTTGGCCCCCTTTCAACGTCCCGATGCCACTACAAATCAGGAACTTGATGGCCAGATGCATGACTGACGATACTACCCCCAGCCTAATCAGGGCGGGTCTTCCGAGCAGTATGTTGTAGGCCGACGGGGTATCCACCACCATGAACTCCATCATCTTGGTTACCGAGACTGGATAGTCTCCCAAGGTCATGGGAAGTTCAATGGATCCCATACAGGCAATCCCTTATCTTGAAAATCCATACAACTTCGTTGCACATGCTTTCAAATCCCGAAGCGTGAGTCCCATCTTTTCTAGAGTGGCCTTGTAAAGGATATTCATCGAGCTCCCGTTATCAATCAGGACCCAACATACCCTCCTATTCGCGAGCTGAGGAGTAATGACCAGGGGGTCATTGTGAGGAAACTGGACGTGTGGCGCGTCCTCTTCAGTAAATGTGATGGGTTAAGTTTCAACCCTTTGTTGCTTTGGAGCTCGTGGTTTGGGTTCGAAGGGAGAACCATCTCCAGTATTGAGCTCGTTAACGTATCTTTTTTGGACGTTCCTGCCCGAACCTGCAATATGAGGTCCCCCTTAGATGGTTACTACGTCTTCTCCATTAATTTGAGGAGGTCGCTCATCCTCCCGTACTTGGGAGTTATTATGTTGGGCAAGTTGTGTAGCTGCTGCCCTTTGACTTGTTGAGGCTTGATTGGAATTTCGATTTCTTACATACTGTCTGAAATATCCCCTCGAGATCAAGCCTTCGATCTCGTCCTTCAGTTGTCGACACTCATCAGTTGTGTGTCCGATGTCTCTGTGGAATCTGCAGTATTTATTGGAGTCCCTTTTTGCCTTATGATTTCGCATTGGGTCAGGTCGCTTGAACAAGACCTGATTTTCATTGGCTAGGAATATTTTTTCCTGAGTTTTATTGAGCTCAATACACACTGTGTAGATGGAGAAATACTTGTCTCCCTTCTTCTTTTTCCCTCCATCAGTCTCGGGGTTATTCCCTTAGTTTTTTTTTCCTTTTAGAAGGGTTATCCCCAGAGGGTTGTGACGTTGATGGGGCCGCCGAGGTCGAGGCTGAGTTAATGTTTGTCGTTGTAGTCACGGGCTGGGAGGCCAGGTTTAATGCTAACCTTGCCTCTTCTACATTGACAAATCTCTGGGCCCTCCAGTTGAACTCAGTTAATGACCTAATGGGTTTCCTTTGTAAATCTTCCCAAAGGGGACTCCCTGGTAGTATACCAGCTCTAACAGCCATCAAGTGGCCACTATCATCAACAATATGGGCACAAGCCACTTCTATATTAAACCTCGTAAGGTAACTTTTCAGTGATTCCCCTTGCTGTTGTTGGACATTGGTCAAGGCCGAGGCTTCGGGCCTGACGCCAACCATAGCCTTAAATTGTTTTTTTTAACTCTCTTGCTAATTGATCCCAAGATGAGATCAAATGTCTTTGAAACTTCTCGAACCAATTTTTTGCTTATCCCGTGAGAGTAGCTGGAAACAGCATACATCGGAGCTCGTAGTCAACATTGCTAGCTCCCATGATGGTATTAAAAGTGTTCAGATGATTGTATGGGTCTAAGTTTCCATCAAATGGTGCTACGTGGGGTATCCTAAGCCCTTGCGGAAATGGGGTGTTAGAAAGATGCGAGGCAAAAGGCTCGAGTTCCTCATCGGACTCTTTCGCCTTATCTCTGCTCCGCTCATCTTGTAGGAGCCTGAATGCCCTTTCCAACTGATCAATCCTCTCCTGGACTAGATCTGTTGGGGGTCGAGCTTGAACTTGAGGGAGCTGGTTATCGTTAATAAAAACTCCAGCTCCTTGTGTCAGCATAGGGTTATACACCGACTGCTTACGACCGTTCAAATGGTCTCACAAATCAGGATTTGGGGGGATTACCTTGCCCCCGGTTATGGTTTAGGTGATCCTGCAGAATAGGATGATTTCCCCAATTCCCTGTATTTCTAGGTTTGGTATTATATATGCTTACTGACCGAGTGTAATTCGAGCGCTTGATTGTGAAGCTTACAGCCCTCTCCGGCTGCGAGGCTCGGTGATTACGAGGTGGGTCCCCTGCTGGCCTCTTCACCCCAGCATTTTGTGATCTTCAAACCTAGCTTCCCGAAGGTTGAGGAGCTCTGTGCTCCCGAGTAGCCTCCCTTTCATTCCCTTGTTCTGGTCTGGCCTGTCGGCTTCCATCCCGACTACCACTGCAAGACGGCTTCCGTGGTGCAGGTCGTGGGACCTCTCGGACTGGTGAGGGGTGCCTTATTGGAGATGGTGGATGTCTTATGGGTGACGGCGGTTGCCTCCCATTATTGGGCCTAGATGGCCCAAAACTGGCCTGGATCGGTTCCTGGGTGTTTCTTGTAGCTTTGGGATTCGGGTTCTGAGCTACTGGAGGAGCTCGGTTATTCCTTGTCCCTGTTGATAGCTCCGTAGTCGGATTGTCAGTGGCCTCAGCCCGGGTGTTTCTCCGGGGCCTCGACTGATCCTGATGTGTCCCTTATTCCACCTCTTGGCAGCCGTGCTCCCTTGAGGACGTCCTCTAGGTCTCCAAGGTGGTGCCTGGGCCTCCTGTCTGGCTAATTCCTCATTGCACTTTGTCGCCTCTGCCAATTGTTTGCACAACTGGCGATTCTCTAGTTCCACGATAGGAACATATCTTTCCGGATTATATTAAAGATCCTCATCAGGCCTAGGAGTAGGTGGCCCTCGGGAATCAGATGAATCGCTTCTTTCTTCAGGGTTCGGGTCAGCCATGGGCTGCTTTCCAGGTCGTCATGGATAGCCTTCAATGTGAGGAGTTTGCTCCTCTGGTATTTAGGGCAATGGTCGCCCACCAGTGCTGGGGTTGCTTGCGGTGACCATTGATAATTCAGGAGGTTTTTTTATTATTATTAGACAAGCTAACGTCTTGTTTAATGGCTCTCAATGAATATACCAAACTGTTGACGCCATTTTTCGTCAACTTAGAAAAAGTGAGCACTAAACACGAAATTATAAAAATCAATGACAAACACACGATATTTTACGTGGTTCAGCAGTTAAAATCTGCCTAGTTCACGAGTCGATATTATATTCAATCGTGGAATTCTCCCAAAGCTTTTAGAAAGCAATTTAGCAAAGTATTCCCAGTACCTAATTCAACGTATCTACAAATGAATTTCTCCTGTCTATTTATAGGCTGGTTTACAGAATATCTTCCCTCTTATTTCGGGAAGTTATCATTCAAATTTCAAATAAATACAAATAAACGCTCTTAATTACATAACATCCCATGAAAATTGGGATTTATTTAACAGATTACAACAATTCCCCTAGATATAGGGATATTCAAACAGTAATTGTATTCACACTAGATTATCGACCTCGAACATATAACTTACATACTTTCGAGATCGACTAATCATCGCGAGCTCACTACTTTGGTTTGCCTCAACCTTAGCAAGTGACTTTATCGAGATCATCCTCTCCGAGCTCGCAATACCCAAGCTCGAACCTTCTTGGCTAATACTAGATCGCTAGCAAGAATAAACCAAAAAATTTATTTAAGTGTTGAACGCTTGTAATTGTAACTTCGAGCTTGACTTGTAACCTTGGGACACCTTCGAGACCACGCGCAGTTTCTGAGCTTACCAATTCCAATGACGTCGTTTTAATACTGAGCGAGATTGTCAAACCCAATCACATAAATGCCGATGACATGACACACTTGCTTATTTCGAGCTTACACGTTACGAGTCTGTCTTTCAAGATCAAAATTTATATTCTCGAAATTTAGGTGTAACAACTTCATACATCAACTTCTCTATATTTTTCCTTTACATTATTTTAATATCATATTTTTAAATACTATTTATTCATTTGAATAAAAATAGTACTAAAATATTAATAAAAAACTCTTTAAAGAATAAAGACAAAAGTAAAAATAATAAAATATCAATTAATTATTTTTGAGGAGCTCTATTCTCTTCTCTAGGTGTAGAGAAGGAATACTAAATTTTAGATAACCTTTTAATTGAATAATCAATTTACATTATTTGATGGAATGTGTTTTTAGCTTGTTTCTTCAAATATTTGAATAATTCTCTATTATATGAAGCATCTAATGAAGGTGTTCTTAATTTATGCCCTGACCATGCGCAGAGTAAAAAAAAAAATATTCTTACCCTGACAAAAAAAAAATCTTACATTATACATAATATTATTGCTATATAAAATAAATTGCTATTATTAAAAATAATATAAAATAAATTGCTATTATTAAAAAAAATAATAAAAAGGTTTGTATTTTCATGACTCATGTTAATATGGCCGGATATCAAAGACATGGACCACAATGGAATGAGGTAGCACATATTCTAGCAATGTCAATAATACACAATGATGAAGAAAATTATGGGTGCATCTCAAAATGATGATGATACATTCTTATATGGGGAGCAAGACATCATGAACATCAAAACATGGCATCTCTTCACTACTACAAAAATGGTCATTTGCGTCAGTTCCCAACGCCACAATTGATTTTTTGCGTCAATTTTAAAAGTGACGCAAAATCCCATGACGCAAACCAGTCTGGCATTCGCAAACCTAACATTTGTGGCAATTCTCGCATTTGCGTCAGTGCTCAACTGACACAAATTCCATGTTTGCATCAGTGCTCCACTGACGCGAATTTTATGCATTTGCGTTAGTGCTACACTACCACAAATTCCAGGTTTGCTCCATGCCACAAAAGCTAAAAAACGTAATTTTTTTGAGTCAGTTAGAAACTGCCACATAATATTTTAACCAGAAAAAATGCAAATGTTTATGTCAATTCCCCTGGCCTATTTGATAAAAAAAAACAACAACAGAAACCAAAAAATAGTAGCAGAAATAGAAAAACATCAACAAAAATAGGAAAACATCAGTGTAAACATAAAAATAAAAAAAAACACAATAAATCAATAAAACATTTGTATAGTTAACATTTGTTATTAAAATCTACAAAAGTAATTCAGATTTCAAAGTTAATATATGTATATAGTTATAACTGTTCTATTCTAAATTTCTAAGCATTAAACACTTAAACTAAAGTATCCTCACCAACACAAAGTTAATCTATGTATATAGTTGTTTACCGAGTTTTCAGAAACTAGAAATATGTTACAAAGTAAGAGCTGGAAAGAAAGGATAAAAGATGGCCAATCACAATTTTTACGTGATTGGGGCGTGAGCCTTAGTCCACGAGTCACTAGTATTGGGCTTTAGAGAGTTTTGACGATGAAGTTTTTCTACAAGTTTTAGCAGAGTTTTTGCTTGCAAGAGAAATTATGGGATCCCTGCTACAATGCACAAATGGTCCTATTTATAGGCAGTCAAGTAGCTTGGGCCGGACTAATCCGGACCCAATAGAGATGTAATTACAATTTGCTCACTAACGGAACCATAATACAAAGAATGTAACATAATTAGATGTTGTTAATCTAGGTCCATTGGGTCGGCTTAGGCATGGCCAAGCCTTACAGCTTCCCATTGGGTCCTTCATTATGCTCACGCCTATTGAATGTTATTGGGCTCGATAGTGTTAGGGAAGTTAGGGTTTCCTCCTTCCCTGTTCATTGGGCTCAGGATGGGCCCGGACCTTTTATGAGGGCCTACAGATCCATTTGGTCATGCCATGTGTCATGGATGGAAACCAGGGATAACAATAGTTATAAATGCAATGAATTTGTGGTCCATACAATTAAATTACCAACACAGTTAAAAGAATATCAAATAAAGATTTTGTGCCGACTTGAAATATAGTTCCCAAACCTGTGAAAAAATGAATATTTCATTGAACAGTTACAAAATAAACAATGTGAAAATGTAAAAAGTAACCAAAACATAAACATAGCAGTTTATAATGAATATTGATATCAACAACATTTAAGAACCACATCTACCGATTTAAAGCAAAAATAACAATTAAAAAATAAACAAATATGTTTAAAGTAAAATATATTCATTCAACATTGACAAAATAAACATTGTTTTCCGAAAGAAAAAAAAACATAAACATAACTACATATTCATAGCAAGAAATATAAACATAATTGAATATTCATAAAAAGGAAGAAAAAAAATAACGTACAAAACAATCAAGAAAATTAAAAATTGTCATTATGAGCATAAACATAAAAATAAACAAAATTGTTACTAACAATAACCAAGACATTAAATTTAAAATCATAATATATTATTCGGTTTAGAAAAACAAAAAAATAGTAACGTTAAAAATAATAATAAACATATTTGTTTCGAATAAAAAAACATATTTGTGTTATAACAATGAACAATAATCAATGATCACTAAAAAACACAATCTTAAAATAAACTAACATAAGAAAATAACAAATTTTGTGCCTCAACACTCAAAACAATTATGTTAATAAATAGTCCAAACACAAGTAAATAAAACATAAAAAATAAACATATGCTTGAAAATCAAAACTAATATAGAATTTGTGATTAACTACACAAAACAGTTAGGGGTAAATATAGATACACAAATGCATAGCAAAATCATTTCATTAAAACTAAATAAAAATTACATCTTGATAAAAAATAATAATAATAAACTAAACATAAAATAATGTGAAACCCATGAGATTTTTTTAATGGAAAAAAATGTCATTTTTTAAAAAAATCTGTAAAAAATAAACTTAAACTAATAAAAATGATTAACTGTTTATGGTTTATGAAAAAAAAAGATTCAACTTTAATCAATAAAAAAAAAAACATTGATAATTGGAGAATCGGGGACATCGTCAGAATCGAACCCCATGTCTAGAACCACAGCCGCCGCCTCCTCCACAATTTTCATCTTCTTCGTTGAGCGATCGCGAACAAAGGGCGGAGACCGACCTTTCTTCTTCGCTTGAGAAGCATGCATCTTCACACTAGGGGGAGGGGGACTCTCCATTCTCATCACTCTCCTCGAATTCTGACGCATCCTCTACAACATTCTCCTTCTCTGGCGATTCTGTGGAGAGTGTATCACCGACACTCCTTGCTGAAACCATCGGTGTTGGAAGAGGTGGAAGAAAGAAGGTTTTCACTTTTTCGTTTGGAAGAGAGAGGGTCATCGTTTTGATTTTTTTTTTTATCTTTTGGTTTTTTGAAATGAATGGGAATGCGAAAAGGTTAGTATACTGGGAAGTTATGACTATAAATCAAATCCCCCTTTTCAAAAATAAAAAATAATCTAATTAATTAAACTCTAAAATGTTCAAGATTTGTATATAAAAATGACATTAATATTATCAGTAATAATATAGTAATATAAAATATTATTGTAATGAATTATGTAAAAATTCTAAAAAAAATTTGAATGGTTTATAACTTCTCTAAACCGAGCTATATGGGTTGGCTCACTAAAATATCTTCAACCTAGCCAATCCAACCCACGTGCATTCCTAGTGTAATTTAGTATCATGTCTCACATATTATATTTTAAAATATGTAGAACTCGATACTAAATTATAACAATAACAATTTACTATGAGAGGTGGGATTGAATTAATTAACATAAAATAAACATCGTTTTTGGCTTGGATACCTGTTAGGTGATGTGTCAATATTTAATTGGTGTGGAATATGAATGGACAATTGGACATCATAGAAACGGGAAGAGAAGATTTTTTTCCGTTCACCTTCTCAAAGATCATTACCCTCTTTTGAATTACCAAGAAAACTAGCTGGACTGTTAGCTCTTTCATAATTATTTTCTATTTTCCAAATCTTGTTAGTTGTAGAAATATTAATTAGCTTTTAATGGGGCCACTGGCCACGTACCTACTATATAGTTGTATTGTTTGGTTAAAATGATTGAAAGAGAAAAAAGTGATAGTTTGAATGTTAAGAGTTGTTCGGAAAGTACTAGTTTTTTCTTCTCCTCTTCATTGGTACTTCATTTCTGAGTTCTCTTCAGTCTTTTGAGGGCACTCCCAACAGAGAAGGTAAAATGTCTAATTTTTTATAATATAGAGAAAAAAATATTAAATAGTCTTTCAATGGGTGATGTGAAGTTATATTTTTTTACCTAAATGAATAGTATTTCTGTATATGTAATGAAATACTATTCATCAAGCTATAAATATTTTATTATGTTTTTTTATAAACTTTTGTATATATATATGAGTGTGATACTATTATATTTAATTATTTTATTTCTTAAATTGAATAAAGTATTTTTTAAAAATATAATATTTAAATGATGTAGAGAAAAAATAGAGAAGTTGATGTATGGTATAATGTAAAAGTTTCAGCTATATTATAAAAAAAAAATATTTTGGTGGTGTATTTTGTAATACACTTTCTCTATAATATTTAGCTAAAACTCACAAAAGCATCTTTCATCAGCTTCTTTATACATATATTTATAATAGGTATGCACAAACTCCAATTAATCCATATCTACATTTACACATCTTTTATATAATATTTTAATATTATTATTTTTCTTTATAAGTTTTCTCTCTCCCATTTAGTATATAGATTTTTTTATTATTTTTTTCAATTATTTTATTTTACTGTAATTAATAAAATATGTTTAAAGATATAATATTTAAATGATGTAGATAAATATATATAGAGAAGCTAATGTATAGTATAATGTAAAATTTAGAGGTAAAATTGAAAAATGTGTGTTTGAACATTCATATGAGATTTTTTTTTCCTCTCAATCTCTCTCCCTATGAACATTTTCTCTTGCATTGTAAAGGTTATTGGTGATCTATAAAGAAATGCCATTATCACTGAATCGACTTGGATCTTTTTTTTTTTATTAAGGTACGAGTCTATTTCTAATTTTGTTTAGCTGGGGTTTGTGTTTTTCAATTTTTTTTATTTATTTTTTTGTTTGATCATTATTTGTGTGATATTTGGGTTATTCATTATTTGTTTCATGGTTATATTTTTCTCATTTTATTATGGTTTTATGACTTGTTTTCATGATGGTTCTCTGTTTATTAAAATAGTTATGAATCTTATTGTTGAAATTGAAAGAGAGAGACCTAACCTATTAAAATTGTTTGCATTGTATTTCATGAAATGTCATAGAGGGTTTCCCTTATTTTCTTTCCACATTAAAACCGTGAATAAAGTTTAGGCCTCTATATTTGTGGTTATATAGATGGGTTTAACTTGTTTAATGGTGTAGATCAATGTAAGGCGAGAAATTATATTTGCTTTGAGTGGTTTGCATAAAGAGAGAAGGCTAGATATATGGGATTAATATACTGAGTATTACTTTGGAAGTGTAGTTGACATTTTTTAGGTCCTAATGCCTATATATGGTTAGCCACATAGCTTTGTCTTAAATTTTGTAATTACAATTGTAAAATAATTGAGACTCTCTCATTCTTCTTCTGGTGCGCCTCCTCCTTTCTCCAGCGTATCTCGGCCCCTTCCAAGCCATCTCTTCACCTCCAAACCCTTTCCCAACCTATTTACCCCAAAACATCCCTAAATCACCCAAAAATATGCCCATAAATCCCCATATTATTTGCCCTAACTAAATTCCCCCAAGTCCCTCACAAACAGTCCAAAAATCCTCTTCTCCTTGAGCTTAGGGACTCGGGCACTGTCTCTCTCTACGAATGGTTTTTTAATTTCTTTTTTTATCTTAATAATCTTAATTTTGTATATGTTTGGTTATGTATATATATATAAATATTTTTTTTGTTTTACATTTAATTTAAATTTAGATGTGTATGTATGTGTGTGTTTATATATATTTTATAATTTTGTTGTTTGTGTTGAACAGTAGGGTCTATTGGCTATCTCTTTCTCTCGGCCTATCCCTCTCTCGGGACGTAGTAGGCAGGTGAGTTTTATTTTATTTTATTAATTTAGTTTAGTTAGATTGTAAACATGTGAAATAATAAAATTAGATTTGAAATATTGTGTATTAAAAAATGAAATTTGTGTACTTAAAGAAAAAAAAATTGTATTTGTTAATTTTCATTTTGTGGTAAAGTTAGGAGAAATTATTATGAAACTAATTAATAATAAATAAAACTATTACTAATTATTAATAATTACTAAATTAATTATTTAAAAATAAATCATTGATAATTTATTTTTTTAAATAATATTATTCATAATGTAAAAAAATATTATTCATAAATTTAAGAATTAAAAGAAAAAAAGTAAGTTTGATAATTAAAAAAATGTATTAATTATAAAAATTCTCAACAAATACTAAAATAAGTATGGAAATAATTACTATTAATTAATTTCAATAATACTTAATTAAATAATAGCTAAAATAGGAATTTATATTAATCTTAACTAGAATAACACGCTATGTAAATATTAATGTATATTAAATAACTTTTTAAAAATAATTCATTTTAAAACATCATAATTTATTGGGGATATTTTAAGACATCATAAATGATATTTAGAATTTTTTCGCACCGAATTATGACTTATATTTTATCGTGTCCCCAGATTTTATGAGACTGTTAAAAATTTCCCATAAATTATTCACAATATTGTAAAGTGAGAATTATGTTCAATTTTGTCCAATGTAGCTAACGACATAATGACATGACTCTTTGTTTGTTAATGTGTCTTAGCCACGTTAGTGCCACATGTGTAATTTAAAAATATTTAAAAATTTTTTTTATTAAAACTTAATTAATTTAATATATTTTGTTACACTACATATAATTTAAAACAAATCTTACAAAATTAACTTTTTTTTCTATCAACTATGATTTATTTTAAATTTATTAACTTTTAATAAAAAATATATTTTTAATATTTTTAATATTTTTAAAATTACACATATGGTGTTGATGTGGCCAAGACACACCAGAAAGCATAGAGTCACGTCAACAAGTCGTTGGCCACATTGGACAAAATTTGACGGAAGTCCAACTTTACAAAAATCACGGGGCAAAAATATGTCATAGTTCGATGGGCAAAAATCATAAATAGTACATAAAATATCTAGCATAAGGAAATATTTCACTTTTGTTGCTTTTTTTTTTGTGATAAAATTTGATTACCAAAGATAGGAGTGTTATATATAATCACATAGTGATAATTTTTTCTTAATTATTTTTAATCACGGAAAAGTCTTGTACCCGTTTGGAGTGGCTGAGTCATTAAGGACTCTTAAATATTCTTCAAATTATCTAGGATTTTTTTTGTCTGCATGGATAGTTTGGGTTTGTTTTGTACATATAATTTGATCTATTGCTCATTTTATTGTTTCATTAATAGAGATTTCGGTATGTGTATCGTTATTTGTTCACGTAAGTGGGTAGAGATAATGTTAGTCATCTACACACTAATGAGAACCACAATGAGGTGCTGTCGAAATTTTGTCATAAATGAAAAAAAATTAAAAAATGTAAATTAAATTATATGAAGTCGAGTGGAGTGAAAAGGTGGATTAGGGCACGCAAACACATAGTCTCTAATAATTTATATTTGTTTATTCTTGTACTGTAGATGACGCTCGATAAGAGTTGGACAACATTGAGGAATCGTAATAGTGATGCTTATTGGAACGGTCTCCAAACCTTCTTGAATATGGCAAAGAAACACATAGGCTGTGATGGGAGAATTAGACGTCTGTGCGTCAAATGCTTGAATATTAAACTACAAAATGTAGATATGGTGGAGGCTCATGTCTTTGACTTTGGTTTTCAACAAAATTATCAACAGTGGATTTACCACGGGAGGTAGAAGTTGATGTTGTTGATGAGGTAGTCAACAACGACACTCACAAAGAAAATGTAAGTCTAATTTTTTTTTGATATTTATTGAATTATAATTTTTGTGTCTCTAATGTTTCCTTAAAACAGGAAAAACTTAAGGTTGATTTTGAATTACAAAATATGCAACCATCCGATTCTGCTTCCTCCTCCACTTCCAATAATCAGGTGGAGGTGTTACAAAATGTACTGGGTCGAAGGCGCGGCCACAAGCGAGGATTGAACCGCAAATTGAAGAAGTTGGGGTCATCAGCTACCCACCGCTCTCAATACACCCATTCTCCAGCGCCTCCTCAACTATCATCAGAAAAATACCGTGAATTGGTGAATGTCGTTAATACTTTGACTGAACAAGTTAATTTCTTGTCTCAATATTTTCTACCTAGTGCTCGTCATTCACCACACGTTCAGATGTCGCCTATGTATGAAAACATTGTCGGGTCTCAACCTCCACAACATTCACCATCTCTACCTTCGACCCACCTCGACATGTTTGCAGCCTTGTCTTCTAAACCTCTAGGTCCAACTTTTCCCTACTTGTACGAGACAACATCGTCACAACCTATATTACCTCCTTACATGTACGGAACAACACCGTTACCTTATCTATGGCCGATGACACTGTCGTCGTAACTGCCATATCCCTACATGTATGGAGTAGGATCGTCGACATTACCTCCACAACATCTGTAGCCGATGCAGATGCAGCTGCAACCACCGCAACCACGGCAGAAAGACGATATGGAGGACGATACAACTAATTTAGGAGACTAGTTTTTATTACTGTTAGTTAATTGTTATAGTATGTTATCAATATGGATTTATGTTAATGAAATCATTTAAATATTTAATATAATATTTTAGTTTATAAATATAATTTAATTTTTAATTATTGATTTTTTTTATATTTTAAATAATAAACATTATTAAGGGTGACATCGTCGCCACTAATAATCAAATGTTAAGGGTGACGAGCAAGTATCTGCGGTGACATACTGCAGCAAAAAAACAACCTATGGACTCATCGAGTGACATGTATTTCTTGTAGTGGCAGGAGATAAAAAAACAAAAGATAAATGAGATATTTTCGTTGTTAGCACCAGATTTGTTGTTAGTAATATAGGATGTGGTAACTTTAGTATAGGCTTAGTAGTTTTTTTTTATGTATTAGCAATGTAGGTTATCTGTATTCTGTCTTTATTTGATTTAGGAATGACATTTATATCTTCTAGATCGTATTTGTTGTTCATAAATTTCTTGGATGAATTTGTTTTATGAATTTTACTATTTTCATTTTATTGTTGATCATATATATACTAATCTCTTCATTGTTATTATTGTGTGTATTTTCTTTATACAGTAATGAAGGAATACGATAATAATATCTCTCCACCTTGGGACCAACTGGTACCTGAAATACTAGTATTAATCTTCAGTAATTTGTCAAATGTTGACAGATTGAGAATAATTCCACTCATCGTTTGCAAATCATGGCATAGAGTCGTTACGTACTGGGTCTAATTTTTGGCAAGAACATGGCCTATTCTATTCTGATTCATCTTACAGATTCAACCCTACAAACTATTTCCAATACTTCAAATTTTGGTGAGGAGGAGTTATGGTCATCTTCGCTCGCTTTATGCCACATATAAGTTGATGACCGAAACATTTTCTATATTTACTGAACAGTTAGTAAAGTCCTATATATACTTTTGTATAGTATTGAAAAATATATATATATATATATTGTTTAATATATTTGAATTAATGTGTTATTTTGTTTGGTTATATATCATGCAAGTGCACAATCTGTTCGTGTCAAAACTCAAGAATGCAGGAAACCAAATGACACCAGCAGTAACGAGAGCCCACCTGCACTGTAGAGTATAATCACCAAATGATTGTTCCTGAGTATGTAGTACCATCACAGCTGTTATAGGGAATAATTCTGTAAGGATATTTTGTTTTTTTCCATATACACGTGTAATGAGCTCATTTGCTCTCATTGTTTTATAATTTGTCTATATAATGAAATACACCCTCACTCTCCAATTTGAGCTGAGTATTATTATCCCTAAAAATCCAAAACTTCTCTTGGCATCAGAGCAAGGTTCTCGACCGCCGTCATGTATACTAGTAGCAACGATGACTCTACTCCTCCGGCCAGCCGCTCAAACACAACACCAGCGTCACTCCCACTGGTGAAATACAAATCGCCCCTACCGTCATTCATTCGGTTCCCACCAACCCTTTTGGAAGCATCCTGAGTCAACCCTTTTGTGTTGAAGCTGGACCGAAACAATTTTACACTATGGCGAACCATGGTGTCGACCATTATTCGTGGTCACTGTTTAGACGGTTTTCTGAATGGTACTCAAACACCACCATTTGAGTTTCTTGTTGCAGGTGCACGTTCTGGGAGCTCCGAATTAACTGCAAACTAGGAAATGGTGCGAAACCCTGAGTATGAGCAATGGATTGTTAACGATCAACTACTCATGGGATGGCTCTATGGTTCCATGACAGAGATCATAGACACTAAAGTGATAGGGTGCCAAACCGCGGCTGGCCTTTGGCATTCTTTGGAGGTTCTGTATGGAGCACACTCCAAAGCAAAAATGGATGACACTCGAACCAAGTTGTAGACCACCAGGAAGGGTTCTTTGAGCATGACTAAATATCTTCGCCAGATGTGGACTTGGGTCGATGTCCTTGCAATAGCAGGTAGTCCTTACCTCAAATCTCACTTGATCAATAATGTTTTGAATGGCTTAGATGCAGAGTATCTATCCATTATGGTCCAGATTGAAGCACACAAAAATATTTCCTCGTAAGAGCTACAAGACACTCTGCTCTGTTTTGATAGTCGCCTTGAACGACTAAGTGTGCTGTCACCAACCAGCAAGAGCTCCAAGGATATCAATCCTCCCTCAGCTAATTTTGTCAACAAGACAAACTCTCACCCTCCACACAAACAAAACCAACCCGCCAGTCGTAGTCAATCTCAGGAAAACACTCGTGGAGGTTACAGTTCAAACAGAGGAGTTTCTGGTCATTCTAGAGGCCGTGGAGGAAGAGGTAACGACAAATCTCATCCCACTTTTCAAGTGTGTGGGAGATATGGGCGCGCGGCTTGTAACTTCCTAAGTAACCAAGACCATTACACTTTATATTTTGCTAATCAAGTCGTTTGAACATAAATGTGATTCTAAAGTAAACTAACAGGTTAGGGTTAAAATATTTTGATCATAAACGGTTAATTTTCATTTAAACAAATGTTTGGTGCATGAGATCCCAAAAACAGGGCATAAGTGGTAAATACAACTCCCAAAAGCTGATACAACAAAAGCCAGTCTAATGGAAAAATAGAATTTAGAGCTCTATTCAAGTAACTTTCCCTCGGCTGTGGCGGTCTAGCAGCTGACGATGTACTCTCTGCCCCTAGAGCTTTCAAACTCATGATTGGTCTAGTTTCTCTTTGCCTTTACCAACACCACGTAGCAGCCGTGAGCCAAGGCCCAGCAAGAAAACCATAAACAACAAACACATATAGCAACAATAGCATTTAATCAATCTTAATCCAACTGGTTCAATTATTCAATAGAGTACAAGCATTAAGCTAAACAATGGTAAACATATATTCTCAAGAATACATCTTAATCAGTAATACAAATGTTTAGGGTTGGCGCCCTTAGGCCGAGCCCTCTGTTTATCTAGCTGACCTCGGCTCGCTTAGGCCGAGTTGCGTTTAGTATGCTTATCATCAACCCCGGCACCCTTAGGCCGTACTTTCATATAACACATAACAACCATACAATCACACAATACATATATTCAATTACTGGGAACCTCAGTCCCGTTCACAACCACATGGGTGCAGTCCTCGAATCCCGAGCGATGAATAAAGAGCAGTCTCAAGCACGATCCTCAATCTTGAGCCTTAATGATAATCCTAGTCACAATAACAATGGGTATTCATCAATTTCAAATCCAAATAAATGCTCAGGTAACAAATATTAGCCTCCGGGATCTCGAATTCTACTAAACCGGATAGTAGAATTCGTCCTGAGCGCTTAGGTTTGAATCTCCAAGCCTAAAACTTTGGTTGCCCCTTTATTTCCTATTTAGGGTTGTGACCCACCCCTTAAACAGAGACCCAGCCCTCCCTGCTGGAGGGCACGAGCCGCGACTTGCACCCCCCTGCGTCGCTGCGCGCCTGGCGAACAGAGACTCCCAGCCTCCTTAAGCACCCGGGTCGTGGCACCTGAAGAACAGGGCCATGACCCGAGCCCCCAAACCCAGAAAATCCACACTTATTCAGCGTTTTCCTCAAGCCTAAACCCCAAAAATCCAACCCCAATTACACATTAAAAACCAAACCAAGTCCAGAAACAAGACCATGACTCCCAATGACATATCCTAAGCATAAAACACTCAAAAATTCTACTGAACCTATCATCCCAAACCAGCAATTAATCCATCACTTAAAAACCCAGTGAAACTCACCTATCAATAAAAGTTCTCAACAAACAAAGATAGAATCCTTGCCTCAGATTGAAGCCTCACCCTCCAATGATCACCTAGTTGTGCCTAGCTCAAATTCCCCCTAGTTTTAGCTCAAATTCTTCAATTTTGTTCCTTTAATTTTCTTAGCTTTAAGGCAAAAGAGAGAGATGGAGAGAGAAAGAGAAACCGTAAGTGAGAGGGAGAGTGTAACGACCCAAATTTGCTAATAAGACTTTGGGTCTTGATTAGTGTGCCTGGAGGGCCATAAATGGTTTATTATGATAATATGTGTATTAGATGATTATGTGATTAGAAATTCATGGTTAGGTGAAATAAATATGCGTGTGGGCCCCATTCGGTAGTTAGGGGCAAATTGGTAATTTTATCCCGTTGAGGGCATAAATGTAATATATGTGATATTTTCGATATAATGGTGATATATTTGTGATGCGCGTTCCGAGACGGTCCTAGAGAGCTATTCCGCTTAAAGTCACAGCGGGATTAAATACCCGGCTCGGGAGGAGCCTAGGGGTATTTCAGGATTATTATAAATTTATTTGGGGACTTTTAATTAATGGTTAATGGTATTTTAGTAGCTTGGGTAACCATAGGTAACCATTGAGGATAGTTACTCTAAGTGAGAAAATGGTATATTTGTAAGAGGATAAGAAAGGTCTAAGTTGCTCTTGAGGATTAGTTAGAATATGGGTTAGATGGAAGGGTAAATGGGTCTTTTGGCTGGGATTTAGATAACTATGGCTGAGTGGGAAAGCTATTCACGTTTTCTACACTTAGACAAATTCAACTCTTGTTGAAAGTTAAGGAAAAGTTAAGAAGCAAGAAGGAAAGGAAGGGAGGGCAAATCTCTTGGGATCAAGGAAGGGGTTTAGGGCTGAGATTAGAGCAATTGAATTCAAGCTTTAGATCAAGGGTGTGTTAATCACAGAGGTAAGAAACTCATCCATGGTTTTCTTTAAAGTTTAAGCTTGTTTTGAGGATTTGAGAATGAGGGTTGAAGTTGAATTTGCAGCTTGTTGTTTGTGAGAATTCAGCTGGGAATCAAAGGGATTTAGCTTGGAGTTGGAGTAGGAAGAAGCTCAAGGTCGAATTCCATCTTGAGCTAAGAATTCCATGCATACTTGAAAGTTATCTCTGGTTTAGTTTAAGAATTCTGAAGGCTGGTTTAAACTTTGCAAGGGTTGGGTTAAGTTTTGAGAATTTTGAACCACTAAGTGATTCTTGTGTTTGATTGTGTATCTAGGCCTGTTGTTGATGTTTATAAGTTGTTAGATGGTTTATATGGGGTTTTGAATTGAATTTGGGACTTGGGTATGCATTGGTATTGGTTTGGGAGTGTTTTGGCTCGGGGAAAACGTTGGGAGAAACCCAGATTTCTGGGTTTGCGAAGGGGCGCCGCAGTGCTAGGTTGCATCAGGGAAGGGGGCCACGCTGGGCACTGCGGCCCTTAAGGGCTAGTGCCACGGCGCTAGGCCATTTTTGGGCAGAGAAAAATTTCAGTTTTTAGGCTTTTGCCCAGGGGGCTCGGGGGATGCTTCTGCCACCTTGTGTGGGGATCCGGGAGGTCCCGAGAGCTCAGGATTGGCTTCGGAAGATGTTTTTGAATTGATTAGTAATGGGAGTGTTATTTGTGTGTTGTGACTAGTTTCTCAGAGAGGCTCGGATTAGAGGACCGTACTCGAGGGTTCAGTGCTCAAGAAGCTCGGGACACAGGTAAGAAAGCTGTTGCACCCATAGAGCAGGGCGAGGCCCATAGTTGTGTTGCAGGGCACGACCCTATATGATTATGTGTTGGGTGTAGCCTATTGATTGTGTTAGTATATATTTAAGTTATGTTTCAATTATGCTGTGTATGCATATATGTGAGTGATTGGAAAGGGCCGGGAACGACGAAGACCGGGAACGACAAGGGCTGGGAACGGCGAAGGCCGGGAACGGCAAAGGCCGAGAACGACAAGGGGCCGGGTGCAGCGTTTAGCACGCAGAGTTCAAGTTACCAGGGTAAGACCCTAAAGGATACCTGGGATATCCTTGCAGTGTAGACCGCAACCCAGGGCCTAGTAAAGCGCTTGGGACGGCTTGGCCGTATATGTTTAGCTTGTTGGCGAATTTGTTATATGCTGAGTGGTTTATATGCATATTATATATCTATGTGGAGTTTTCTTGCTGGGCTTCGACTGACGGGTACTCTGTGGTGCAGGTAAGGGCAAGGAGAAAGTCAACCGACCATGAGTATGGAGAGCGTGACGCGACGCGTACATGTCTGGTATGCCTGGCTGCCACGGCCAGGGGTATTTTTTGGAAGTTGTTTGTAAAGAACCCTATTTTGTCGTTTAGTCCACTTTAAGTATGTTTTGAGTTGTAAATATTTATAAATAGTATTTTGGGATCCCAAATATTAAACATTTTATAATTTTCGGTAAATGGAATTATTTTCAAAGTTTAATGCTCTGTTTATGGTTTGATTACACGTTTTCCTTAAAACCTCGATTAGCGAGTTTAAAAGATCGTTTAAAACTCACTTAGTAACGACTCTAAGGAAGTAGGGCATTACAACTTGGTATCAGTGCAAGCCAAGGTTTATTGGTTCTAGAGATTGACCAAACATGTACGCTCGCTGTCAGTGACAAGCTCGACTCAGGGTTGGTTGGTATGGTTGATTAATATGCTTGAATATGTGCATGAATGCCCTGTTTTCCTGTTTATTTCATATAGAGCATGATGAATGAGTTAACATATGCATGATGCCAGGGCATGGCCTGTTGTGTGTTATATGCTAACTGTATGTGATCTGGATTGTTGTTCATGGTTGGCTGTTGTGATTGGGGGCTGGTATTGGATTTTATTATCATGCCTGATGAGCGGCGTCATTGGTTGCAGGCATATATTTGTGATGCCTCGACAATCATCTAGACTCCGCGACAGTCGGGCCGAGGATGACACTCAGGGTCAAGACCCTCCACCTGCCCCATAGAATTGGCAAGAGATGTTTGCTGAAATGGAAGCAAGGCTGCAGAGAACAGAAGAAGAACTTTGTCAGTTGAGGCAGCAGGCCCCTCCACAGGTCACTGGGCTGCCAATTCAGCAGGGTGCGGCGCCAGTGCCGGTTCAGCCTGTGGTTGAGAACAGGTGGGAACCTCTGTATGAAAGGTTCAGGAAGCAGCATCCTCCCACCTTTGAGGGTGGATCAGACCCACTGCGGGCAGAGCAGTGGATGAATATGGTTTCCTCTATCCTGGATTTCATGAGGGTTGAGGGAAGCGAGAGAGTTGCATGTGCCAGTTATATGTTTAGAGAGGATGCCCGCATTTGGTGGGATGTTGTGGTTCAGAGAAAGAATGTGGCAGTCATGACCTCTGAAGAATTCAAGAATATCTTTAACGAGAAATATTATAGTGTGGCAGTCCGAGCTGCAAAGGTTGATGAGTTCATCAACATGACTCAGAACCGGTTGACCGTGATAGAGTATGCACTGAAATTTGATTGATTGGCGAAGTTTGCGCCAGATTTAATGCCGACGGATGCGGCAAAGAGAGAAAGATTTGTACGGGGGCTGAATGTTATGATCGGCCGTGATGTGAAGATCACCTTAGATCCAGGGACTACTACCTATGCTCAGGTTGTGGACAAGGCCCTTACAGCTGAGGGGGCCGAGGACCAGATCGGGAGAGAGAGCACTATTAGGCGTGATGCTAGGAGGACAGTGCCTCATTTTGTTGGATCCAGTCGGGGTAGTGGCCCTAGTGAGCAGAAGAGGAAGACCCCAGATTCCTTCGTTCCTCCCAGTTCTGATAGGAGGGCACAGGGTACTTTTAGTGGCCGCCAGGGCGGAAGTGACAACTAGAGGAGTTTCCCAGTGTGTCCTCAGTGTAGACGGCGACATCAGGGTGAGTGCAGGATCAGGGCCTGCTTTGTCTGTGGGAGTGCCAATCATTTCAAGAAGGACTGCCCACAAGTCAGGAAGGAGGAGCCGAAGCAGGGTGACAGTCTCGCTCCTGCCAGAGTGTTTACCTTGACTCAGACTGAGGCGGAGGCTAGCTCCTCAGTTGTGACAGGTCAGATTTCTAGTGCGGGGTCTTTGTATACTGCATTGTTTGATTCGGGAGCTACCCACTTGTTTGTGTCTGCTAGGGTGATAGATCAGCTGTGTAGACCTAGTGTTGTGTATGCTAGGGGTTTTCATAATTTGTTGCCAACTGGGGAACTGGTAGTCTCTAGGAGATGGATTAGGGCTTTACTAGTAGAGGTAGATGGTAGGGAATCGACTGTTGATCTGATTGAGCTTGCGATGGATGACTTTGATATGATCTTAGGAATGGATTGGTTAGCAAAATATGGGGCAACGATTGATTGCATGCGCAAGATGGTGACTTTTGAACCAGAATGGGAGGTACCCTTTGTATTCGTGGGAATGTCTAGTGGACCGCGAATACCTATTATTTCAGCATTGAAGGCTAGAGACCTGATGCAAGAAGGTTGCATAGGATTCTTAGCAAATGTTATGGACACCTCTAAGGTTGAGTCGGTTGGACCAGGTGAGACTAGATTGGTGTGTGAATTTCCAGACTTATTTCTAGAAGATCTGCTAGGCTTGCCGCCGCAGCGGGAGATTGACTTTGTTATTGAGTTAGCGCCAGGGGTGGATCCAGTATCTAGGACACCTTACAGAATGGCTCCAGCAGAGTTAAAGGAGTTGAAGATTTAGTTGCAAGAATTACTTGATTTGGGGTTCATCAGACCGAGTTTCTCACCATTGGGTGCTCCAGTGTTGTTTGTTAAGAAGAAGGATGGATCTCTTAGGATGTGCATTGATTACAGGGAGCTGAACAAGCTGACTATTAAGAATAAGTATCCACTGCCTAGGATCGATGATTTATTTGATCAGTTACAGGGGAGTACGGTGTTTTCTAAGATTGATCTCCGATCAGGTTACCATCAGTTAAGGATTAAAGAGGAGGACATACCAAAGACCGCTTTCTAAACGAGGTATGGACATTATGAATTCCTGGTTATGTCCTTTGGATTAACCAATGCTCCAACAGATTTTCTGGCTATGATGAATAGGATTTTCAAGGATTATTTGGATAAGTTCGTGATTGTATTCATCGATGATATCTTGGTGTACTCCCAGTCAGAGACAGAGCATGAGCATCATCTGCGGTTGGTTTTACAGCGGTTAAGGGAGCATAAGTTATATGCTAAGTTTAGCAAGTGTGAGTTTTGGCTACCGCAAGTCACGTTTCTGGGTCACATTGTCAGTAAGGAGGGGATTCTGGTTGATCCAAGTAAGATTGAGGCAGTTAGAGACTGGCCTAGACCGAGCAATGTTCCTGAAGTGAGGAGTTTTCTGGGTTTAGCAGGATATTATTGACGATTTGTTGAGGGGTTCTCCAGAATAGCTACGCCTTTGACAGAACTGACAAAGAAGAAGACAAGGTATGCCTGGACGGACAGATGTGAGAACAGTTTTAAAGGGTTGAAGCGACGAATGATCACCGCGCCAGTGTTGAGTTTGCCAACAGAAATGAGAAGTTTGTGGTTTACTGTGATGCTTCCAGACAGGGTTTGGGGTGTGTGCTGATGCAAGCTGGTAAGGTGATAGCCTATGCATCGAGACAGTTAAAAGAGTATGAGCAGAGGTATCCCATGCATGATCTAGAGCTAGCAGCTGTGGTATTCGCACTTAAGATTTGGAGACATTATTTATATGGAGAGAAGTGCGAGATATACACCGACCATAAAAGTTTGAAGTATTTCTTTACTCAAAAGGATCTAAATATGCGCCAGAGACGGTGGCTGGAGTTGGTTAAGGATTATGATTTTGATATCCTATACCATCCTGGGAAGGCTAATGTAGTGGCTGATGCATTAAGTTGGAGAGGCCTAGGACAGTTGTTCAGTTCAAGACGGATATCTAATAAGCTAGCTGAGGAGATGACTAGAGCGGGAATAGAGTTGGTGGTTGGCCGGTTAGCCAACATCACTCTTCAGTCTACACTCCTTGAGAGGATCAAGGAGGCGCAAGGGAAAGATTCCCAGTTGAGAGGTCTCAGAGAGAACGTCTTAGTCAGAGTAGCTAAGGACTTTTCTCTTTTGGAGATGGGATTACTGAAGTGCAAGGGTCGGATTTGTGTTCCGATGGATTCTGTTATCCGATGGAAGATTTTAGATGAATTGCATACCACTCCCTACTCTTTACATCCAGGTACGATGAAGATGTACCAAGACTTGAGAGCTTTATATTGGTGGTCGGGCATGAAAAAGGATGTGGTGGATTATGTGGCCAAGTGTTTAACGTGTTAGCAGGTCAAGGCTGAACATCAGAGGCCAGCGGGGTTGCTGCAGCCTCTAGGGATTCCGGAGTGGAAATGGGAGGATATTACCATGGACTTTGTGGTTGGTTTGCGGAGAACTGTGGGACAGCATGACTCGGTGTGGGTGATTGTGGATAGGTATACCAAGTCAGCCCACTTTTTTCCTGTCAGGACGACTTATACTGTGGAGCAGTATGCTGAATTATATGTGAAGGAAATTGTTCGACTTCATGGAGCTCCGAGGTCGATAGTGTCTCACAGAGACCCCAACTTCACCTCCAAGTTTTGGGAGAGCCTGCAGAAGGCCATGGGCACGCAGTTATGGTTTAGTACCGCTTATCATCCTCAGACAGATGGACAATCTGAGAGAACAATTCAGATATTGGAAGACATGTTGCGAGCCTGTGTGTTAGACTTTGGGGGATCTTGGAGTAAGTATCTTCCTTTGATTGAGTTCTCGTGTAATAACAGCTACCAAGCGACTATCGGAGTGGCTCCGTATGAGATGCTTTATGGGAGGAAGTGTAGATCACCTATCCATTAGGACGAGACGGGTGAGAGAAGTTATTTGGGTCCTGAGATGGTTCATAGGACCAATGAGGCGATTGAGAAGATTAGAGCGTGAATGATCGCTTCCCAGAGTCGCTAGAAGAGTTATTCAGACCTGAAACGCAAGAGTGTGGAATTTCAGGTCGGTGACCATGTGTTCTTTAGGGTTTCACCTCTGAGAGGAGTGAAATGGTTTGGCGTTTAGGGCAAGTTGAGTCCTAGGTTTGTAGGCCCTTTCGAGGTTCTAGAGCAGGTTGGGGAGGTAGCCTATAGGTTGGCAACACCTCCAGCCTTATCAAGGGTTCATAATATTTTTCATGTGTCCATGCTCCGGAAGTATGTATCAGATTCGACGCACATACTGAGTTATGAGAGTTTGGAGCTGGATCAGGACTTGTCCTATGAGGAGAAGCCGGTTCAGATTCTTGACCGGAAAGATAAAATTTTGCGGAGCAAGACCATCGCCTTGGTGAAAGTGTTGTGGAGAAACAACAAGGTTGAGGAGGCGACATGGGAACTTGAATCAGACATGCGGGAGCGGTATCCCGGGTTGTTCAGGGAATTTCGAGGACGAAATCTCTGTAAGGAGGGGATAGTTATAGTGACCCAAATTTGCTAATAAGACTTTGGGTTTTGATTAGTGTGCCTGGAGGGCCATAAATGGTTTATTATGATAATATATGTGTATTAGATTCTTATGTGATTAGAAATTCATGGTTAGGTGAAATAAATATGCGTGTGGGCCCCATTCGGTAGTTAGGGGCAAATTGGTAATTTTAGCTCGTTGAGGGCATAAATGTAATATATGTGATATTTTCGATATAATGGTGATATATTTGTGATGCGCGTTCCGAGACGGTCCTAGAGAGCCATTCCGCTTAAAGTCACAGCGGGATTAAATACCCGGCTCGGGAGGAGCCTAGGGGTATTTCAGGATTATTATAAATTTAGTTGGGGACTTTTAATTAATGGTTAATGGTATTTTAGTAGCTTGGGTAACCATTGAGGATAGTTACTCTAAGTGAGAAAATGGTATATTTGTAAGAGGATAGGAAAGGTCTAAGTTGCCAGGATTAGTTAGAATATGGGTTAGATGGAAGGGTAAATGGGTCTTTTGGCTGGGATTTAGATAACTATGGCTGAGTGGGAAAGCTATTCACGTTTTCTACACTTAGACAAATTCAACTCTTGTTGAAAGTTAAGGAAAAGTTAAGAAGCAAGAAGGAAAGGAAGGGAGGGCAAATCTCTTGGGATCAAGAAAGGGGTTTAGGGCTGAGATTAGAGCAATTGAATTCAAGCTTTAGATCAAGGGTGTGTTAATCACAGAGGTAAGAAACTCATCCATGGTTTTCTTTAAAGTTTAAGCTTGTTTTGAGGATTTGAGAATGAGGGTTGAAGTTGAATTTGCAGCTTGTTGTTTGTGAGAATTCAACTGGGAATCAAAGGGATTTAGCTTGGAGTTGGAGTAGGAAGAAGCTCAAGGTCGAACTCCATCTTGAGCTAAGAATTCCATACATACTTGAAAGTTATCTCTAGTTTAGTTTAAGAATTCTGAAGGCTAGTTTATACTTTGCAAGGGCTGGGTTAAGTTTTGAGAATTTTGAACCACTAAGTGATTCTTGTGTATCTAGGCCTGTTGTTGATGTTTATAAGTTGTTAGATGGTTTATATGGGGTTTTGAATTGAATTTGGGACTTGGGTATGCATTGGTATTGGTTTGGGAGTGTTTTGGCTCGGGGAAAACGTTGGGAGAAACCCAGATTTCTGGGTTTGCGAAGGGGCGTCGCAGCCCTGTTCTTATGCGCCGCGGCGCTAGGTTGCATCAGAGAAGGGGGCCACCCTGGGCGCCGCGGCCCTTAAGGGCTAGTGCCGCGGCGCTAGGCCATTTCTGGGCAGGGGGAAATTTTAGTTTTTAGGCTTTTGCCCAGGGGGCTCGGGGGACGCTTCCGCCACCTTGTGTGGGGATCCGGGAGATCCCGAGAGCTTGGGATTGGCTCCGGAAGATGTTTTTGAATTGATTAGTAATGGGAGTGTTATTTGTGTGTTGTGACTAGTTTCTCAGAGAGGCTCGGATTAGAGGACCGTGCTCGAGGGTTCAGTGCTCAAGAAGCTCAGGACACAGGTAAGAAAGTTGTTGCACCCATAGAGTAGGGCGAGGCCCCATAGTTTTTTTGCAGGGCACGGCCCTATATGATTATGTGTTGGGTGTAGCCCATTGATTGTGTTAGTATATGTTTAAGTTATGTTTTAATTATGCTGTGTATGCATATATGTGAGTGATCGGCAAGTGCCGGGAACGGCAAGGGCCGGGAACGGCAAAGGCCGAGAACGGGAAGGGGCCGGGTGCAGCATTTAGCACGCGGAGTGCGACTTGCCAGGGTAAGACCCTAAAGGATACCTGGGATATCCTTACGGTGTAGACCGCAACCCAGGGCCTGGTAAAGCGCTTGAGACGGCTTGGCCGTATGTGTTTAGCTTGTTGGCAAATTTGTTATATGCTGAGTGGTTTATATGCATATGTTATATATCTATGTGGAGTTTTCTTGCTGGGCTTCGGCTCACGGGTGCTCTATGGTGCAGGTAAGGGCAAGGAGAAAGTCAACCGACCATGAGTATGGAGAGCGTGACGCGACGCGTACATGTCTAGTCTGCCTAGCTGCCACGGCCAGGGGTATTTTTTTGAAGATGTTTGTAAAGAACCCTATTTTGTCATTTAGTCGACTTTAAGTATGTTTTGAGTTGTAAATATTTATAAACAGTATTTTGGAATCCCAAATATTAAAGTTTTATAATTTTCAGTAAATGGAATTATTTTCAAAGTTTAAGACTCTGTTTATGGTTTGATTACACGTTTGCCTTAAAACCTCGATTAGCGAGTTTAAAAGCACACTTAAAACTCACTTAGTAACGGCTCTAAGGAAGTAGGGCGTTACAGAGAGAATGAGAGCTGAGATTCTGAGAGTATTCTGGGTACTACCTAAAATTCCACTGAGTTTATCCTTAACTCTAAAAAGACCAAACTGCCCCTTGAATTACTTAGCCCTCTAATGATTCTTAAGAGTAAAACGGTCATTTTCCCGATTCCCGCTAATTCCTCAAGTGTTCCTACTATTTACCAATTAATCCTGTCGTGTCCAATTAATTACCAAATACTTATTCATTATTCAATAAATCCCAGAATATTCTCTAAATTCTCAAAATACCCCTAGGCTCTTCCCGAGCAGGGTATTAAACCCTGCGGTGATTATTTCGCTAATCCGCTCACTAGGATCGTCTTGAGCCATATACTACAAATATATCCACATAATAATGTGGTCGCAACCATTTATCACATATAATCACATTTATGCCCTTAACGGGCCAAAATTACAAATATGCCCTTATAAACATTTAAGGGCCCACATGCATATCTAATACTCATAAACATGCAAATAATATATTCACATAATCATTTAAATCATGCATGCCATTAAACACACATATATCCAATTATGCCCTCTCGGCACGCTAATGTAGCGTTCCAGAATTTTACTTAGCTAGATAGTAGTTGTAGTAGCTGTAGAATTTTAGTTTTCGTGGATATTGGTCAAAGCCGAGATTTAGTTGGAAACTCGTAGAAATAGTTATGGATTTTATAAGTTTAACCTATGGTTTAGAAATATTAATTTTAACATAAGGTTTGATTAATATAGCTGGTCCTAGAATTATTATTTATTATAACCTAAGGTTTAGATAGAATAATTAAGAACGTGACACTTGTCACATGTATGATTATTAAGGATTTAAGGTTTTTGATGAATAAAAATAATCATGGATAAGTCTAGGAAAGTCTAGAACCTTCCATCAGCTGTTAGGATCACATTTTACTCAGTCAAAGTGGTTTAAACAAATTCAAGTATGCTGAAAGTGTGCAAAATCGTGTTTGAAATATTAGCATATGTCGATATATCGCAGCTATATGGGCTGATATGTTGCCTATGATTGATACGGAAAATACGTCGACTTCGCACGAACGAAACCACGGACCCTCGGGGCATAGGTAGGGGTGATATATCGCCTACACTAGGCGATATATCAGCTCTGGTAGTCACTTTTGAATTTTTCGTAGAATTCTTAACTAGAAACAACCCTCAACAATTTTGACTCATTCATGAACGTCTTTGACTGAGTTCTAGGCATCTATTGAACAGATAATTCAACTTTATTCAATTTTTTAATCATTTATTTATTCATTTTAAGTGGCGTTAGTTTCACTCCTTGAACTCTATAAATAGGACCCTTCACTCAGCCATTCTATTCATCATTGAAGCACAGTTCAGAGCCTCCAAGCTGCTAAGTTCATTCTAGAGAGAAACAGTAGGGTTTTGGGGTTAAAGCTTTCAAATTTAAAGCTTTTATAAACACTTGGGAAGTAAGTTTTTGTGTGATTTCGGTGTTTGAGGTATAGATCAAAGTTCTAAGCTATCTAAGGTATCGTTCATCTTCAGGTTTAATCCATTTCCATGTTTTCTTATTCTTTCTTTTTCTTCAAATACTAATTCGTTATTGTTATCCAAAGAACAGGCGCGGATGACGTGGCAAACATTTTTATCACGTGGCTGACACCTGGCAGAGGTGCTGTTTGACTATCGACCAGGGAGATTCCCCTGACATAACATTTGGATTTTATATACGACCAGCTTGGTCGTATACTCCGTATATTTTGAGAAGATCTTGTACAATTATAATCATATCCGAGATTATCTACCATGATTCTTGATTATCCGATTAATTAGGAAAGAATATTTGTAACAAATTTATGTAATCCTCCTTGAACCTATAAATAGAGAAGAAATAGCTCAAGGAAGGGACTTTGGCTAATTCTGAGTTTATGCTTTACAAGAGAATTCAAACGCAGATGCCTTAGCCAAACTCGCGAGTGCAAAAGATACTGACACTTTAAATATAGTGCCAGTTGAACGGCTACGCGAGCCAAGCATACGAGCAGAAGAGACCAATATGGAAGTCCGGTTAGCAAATACGTGGATGGCACCATACCTAGAGTATCTCACAAGTGGTATACTACCAGCAGATAGAAACAAAGCCAGGACCCTTCAGAGACAGGCTGCTAGGTATATACTGGTCGATGGTATTTTATACCGAAGGGGATACTCAATGTCATTGCTCAGGTGTGTTACACCAGAAAAGGCTAAAGAACTGATGAAGGAAGTACATGAAGGCTTCTGTGGAGACCACGCTGGGGGGCAGAGCTTATCGATGGAGTTTGTGCGAAAATGTGATAAGTGTCAGAGGTTTTCCAAGATCCCGCAGGCAGCTCCTAATGAGTTAAAGCAGATGCAAAGTCCATGGCCCTTCGCAGTATGGGGTATTGATTTAATCGGATCCTTGGTGACAGGAAAAGGTGGGGTGAAATACGCAGTCGTGGCGTTCGACTACTTCACCAAATGGGTCGAGGCCGAGCCACTCACAACCATAACGACAAAGAAAGTACTTGATTTTTTCATCAAGAACATTGTTTGTCGATATGGATTGCCAAGAAAGATTGTCTCGGACAATGGCACCCAGTTTGATAGTGACATGTTCACAAACTTCTGTGAAAGGCATGGCATAATCAAGAGCTTTTCTTTAGTTGCTCATCCACAAGCAAATGGGCAAGTTGAAGCAGTAAATAAGACATTGAAGGATACCCTGAAGAAAATGCTCAAGGAAGCTAAAGGAGCATGGCTAGAACAGATGCCTGAAGTACTCTGGTCGTATCGAACTTCTCACCGAACAGTAACAGGTCATACCCATTTTCCTTGGCCTATGGGTATGAAGCTATGTTGCCTGTCGAGTTAGATCCGCCCTCACATCGTAGAATCACATATGACCAAGACCAAAATAGCCAACTGTTGATGGAGTCCCTAGACCTGATTAGGGAGAAACGAGAGAAAGCCCAACTCTGAGTAGCTGCGTACCAGCAAAAAGTCGCTCGGTATTTTAACTCCAAAGTAAAAGAAAGAAAGTTCAGCGTCGGAGACTTAGTGCTTCGAAGAGTTTTCTTAAACACCCGCGACCAAGCTGCTGGAGTACTCGGACCAAACTGGGAAGGACCTTACTAGATTGAAGAAGTCCTTCATCCAGGCACCTATAAACTTGCATGCTTAAATGGAAATCTCGTTCCACGTTATTGGAATGGAGAACACCTGCGCAAGTATTATCAATAAACAGTCCTTCTTAAAGGACTGGCTTGTATTAATTTTTACTTTTACAAGTTTCGAAAAAGGGTTAGTCATGTTATATGGCTAATCGCTTATAAGTGTAAGATCTTTCAAAGATCACTCGTAAAGACATGTTTAGTCCACTTAAATACGAGAATTATAAGGGTCTGTGCGCAGCCAGTCATTCTTGCCAAACTTTGTAATTTTTTACAAGTATTTGTTCATTACGTGTGTTGTTTTGCTGTATTATAAGTTTTACATTTTATACCGAGTAGTAATGTTCGTACAGGTCGTGGTCAAGGCAAGTGACCAAGGACCTAAAGCTCCTCAGTCACTTGGGGGGCATATAAGGCACATAGAAAGCAAAGCATACCAAGAGGTATATAAACACATGAACAAAATAAGTGAAAGCATACGACGGTACTTAGAGTATTTTTCAAAATTTATATTTTGTTAAATCAAGCCAAAGTACTATGCTAGGTTCGATCATGCGAATAGATGTTATAATAAAACAAAAATATTATAATGTCAAAGGAATCCTTTTACACCGCGAGCAGTACTGCTTGGATGTAACTGTTCAAGTAAAAGTAAAATAGCTGCCCTTGCAGCAATAAAAAATATTGCCTTTACATCACGACCCGTGGGTCGTGTAGTTGAGATAACAGAAAAAAAAAAAAAAAGAGAGGTTATGGAGCTGGAGGGCCTTGAGGAACGTCTTGGTCGACGGCTGGGCCAGCTTCAGTGTCTGCACCATCTATCCCTGCTGCCAGGGAAATCTCTGGAGAGGCAGGCACTTCAACCCTCTCTTCTTCTTCCAGGCGAATGGCACACTGCGCCATTAAAGTCCTCCTCAAGCGTTCTGACAGATAGTTGAAGTTAGCCTCCCGGTTGTGCTTCTAGAATTCGTAGAAGCAAAGATGAGTGGCTTCCTTGTATTTCTCCAAGTTCTTAGCTCCAGCTTCCTCAAGCTCCTTCACTCATTTTTCGAGTTCCTCCGCCTCCTGCCTGCTCGCGATCAGATCAAGCTCGAGCTATACAACTTGTTGATAGTTGAGTGTGGCACTTTCCCTGAATTTTTCCCTGGCTTCATTGGATTTCTTCAGGGCGTTTCGGGTTTCCAGCAGCTCCTTGGTTAGAGTAGCTTTCTACTCGAGCAGTTCTTCTTTCTGCTTGGACAGCTTCGTTTTCTCCTAGAGCAACTCGCCATTTTGTTTGGTAAGCTCGTTGTTTAGCTTTGAGCGCTTTCTTAGCCTCGGCGATCCTGGTATCGAAGTTCCTGCCCCGAGACACCAACGCCCCAGCATGGCGCCAGGCCGCGGTTATGGTCAGTAGTCCCTGAAGTCAGATAGAAAAAGATAAAGTAAAGGTAGGGAATCGAAAATAAATGTTACATCATCAGGAGTTTACTTACGCTAACTATCTCACTCAATCCTCTATTGAGAACTTGATCAGCCTCCATAGAGGTAGTTTCAGTAATAGCGGCCTAACTGCGTTTATGCTTGGAGAGCTTGTATATTCTCTCCCTAGCAGAGCTGACCATGATACTGGGCAGGGAGCCTTCGGGCGGAGTACGCAAGGTTTGGTTGCTAGGAGCCTGAGGAGAAGGTTGTTGGTCGATGGGTGTTGCAGGATTGGAAGATTGATCGACCGAAGGAGTAGAGGTCGGCTGCTCGAGTGGTGATGGAGGTGGTGAGTTCTCCTTTGAAGGGGCGGTACCCGGAGGGTCGTCAGTTCGGGCCTTCTTTGAGGCAGATTTACTGCTCTCCCCCCGAGCCCTCTTGCTATTCTTCTTCTGGCCAGAAGAGGCGACAGCAGCCCTGTAATGCTCGAACACGTCCTCAGAGTCCATATCTGCACAAAGGAAACAACGTGAGCAGTAAGACAAGATGGTCACACAGGGCCAAAAAATGAAAGTAAAGTACCCGCACTACAACTATTGGTTGCTACATTATTTACTGAACTACTTACTGCCTGGGAGAATCTGAATTTAAGATTGGAGCATTCTTAAAGTTGCCCTCCCCGTCGAACAGATGACAGGGAATTGGCAAATTGTTTAAAAGCAAAATTACTATACCGTTGTCATCCGACGAGTTGTCAGAGAGTTCGGTAAGCTCGGCGGCCTTCTGCTTTCCTTTTCCTTTGGGAGCCGAGGGCCTCTCTACTCAAGGAGTGCTAGCAGGTTCCCTGATTGTGACCCCAGTTGGTCTCCTTTGCGGAGGAGATGCCTGAGGTTGCTGCTTGGGTTCAGCTTCGGCGCGAGTACTCCCTCTTGAAGGCCCCCTCGTCTCTGATTGGGGGGCCCAAAGGCCGGCCAACCTAAGGTTAGCCTCAGTAACCAGATCCTTGACACTCTTTTCAGCATCTGGCATGCCAGCTAAGAGTGCCGCCCTCGACACCATTCCCGGAGTTGGGTTTGGTCACAGCCACAGGCCTGGAATACATCAAAGGTTTAAAAAATCGTGGAGGAAAATACCAAGTGAAGAATTCAGCTACTGATAAGAAAGTTTTACCTCCATGAGCGAAGGCCAGATTATCCGCGACCAGGTTAGGCATAAGGAAGTACTCCTGGTGGTACCTCCCCGCGTTTGAGATGTGGGTCATGTCAGTCAGGAAAGTGCGCCCGGTTTCCTGATGACACAGATGGAAGAACCCCGTGCCTTCTTGGTTGGGGTTAGACTTAAGGTCGAGCAGGTAGTTGACCTCATGTGGCGATGGCACAGGCCATTTTTTCTGGCTATACAGGATATAGAGTGCAACGAGCATTCTATATCCGTTTAGGGTAATTTGGAAGGGGGCAAGTCCAAAATAGTTGGCCACCCCCTGAAAGAATGCATGAAGAGGCAAAGTGGCTCGTGCCTCAATATGAAACCGCGACCAGGCGCTGTAGGCACCTCCAGGCAGATTAGCCCTTTGGTCTGGGTTAGGTTTGACTAGGGTCACCCCTGTCATATTGTATTTGTTTAAGTAGTTGGCGATCATTCTAGTCGTCACCCTACTTTCAGAAACTACATGCCACTCGACGTCCGGCTGAGTAGCGTGTCAAGGGCGGGCATGCCTTTGCACATTTGGATCGGGGGCATTTTCGTCTCGACCACTGGTCGAGGGAGCATCAGCAGTAGGCTGATGAGAAGTGTTGGGAGTTTTTCTTTTTTGAGCTTTGGTTTTGGTACGAGCCATATTTTGAGTCAAAACTGGGGAAGTGTTTAGGTTAACGCGAGAAAAAGGAATATCTGATATCAAGGTCGAAGGTTGTTCTTCGTCTTCAAGCAGTTGAACTAAGAGATCGTCGTCGATGGGTCTTTCTCCTCCCCATGGGTCTTGCATATGAACTGCAAATAGACAAAAGAGGAGATAAGACGCACAGTCTGGGAGCTTATGTTAAAAGTTGGAATAACGTTGCTCGCGTCTATCGACCAGCAACATTCTAACCGAAACACTAAGTTTCATGCTAGCAGTTTGAAAAACGGATCAAAAAGTGAAAGTAAAAAGTGTTATGAAAAGAAGCTTTTTCAACTCCAAAGGGGCGGGAAAAACCTGGTTGTTCAACTAGCCTAAAAATCAAAATTTTACGTCGATTTTACGCCCTAAACCTATGATCCTGACTATCAAACTGATTCCTAACTTATATAGAGAAAAAATTCACGACCCTATTAGGCATCAAACGGTATATGCAAAATCTTCACAAACATCTACCCAAGAACACAAAAAGTTTCATAACTCAAAAGCAGTATGCATGGCATCTCAAAGAGTTTAAAAGACGGAGAAATTTACCTGGATGAAGGTTGGAGATTCTGAAACGGGACGACTTTGAGCTTGCAAACAAAGAACCCTTAAGAAAAGTGACGGGAAACCTTCGAATTTTTGAGCTCTGGGATGGAGTTCTTGAAAGTTCTTGGCAGGAAATGGCGAGTAAGAGGTTAAAAGGTGAATGAGAGGGTTACTTATAGAAACCAAGGTGTGACAAAAAGGAGTAATCATGAATTCCCTTTTTTCGAAGCATGGGGGAATGTAATAGTCGTCGGAGTGGTTTCTTGAAAACTGAAAAGGATTGATTAGACGTGATTAGGTCACGATTTTAAAAAACGCACGAGGGCTCTGACAAATTTCGTGGGGCATATGAAAGGTTATTTTCCTAAGTTTACTTATTGCTGGTCGCAATAAATAAACTTGGGGGGGGGGGGGGGGGGGGGGCGCAAATGTTATCCAAAGAACAGGCGTGGATGACGTGGAAAACATTTTTAACATGTGGCTGACACCTGGCAGAGGTGTTGTTCGACTATCGACCAGGGAGATTCCCCTTACATAACATTTGGATTTTATATATGACCAGCTTGGTCGTATACTCTGTATATTTTGAGAAGATCTTTTACAATTATAATCATATCCGAGATTATCTCCCATGATTCCTGATTATTTGATTAATTAGGAAAGAATATCTGTAACAAATTTATGTAATCCTCCTTGAGCCTATAAATAGAGAAGAAATAGCTCAAGGAAGGGACTTTGGCTAATTCTGAGTTTATGCTTTACAAGAGAATTATAGCTATTATCTTTCGATTATATTATTCATCCCTCTAAGGCTTGTGAAAGTCGAAGAACCCTAGTTCTTTGATCACTCCTTTGAGAATATATATCAATAATAGCTTAAGTGGACGTATGTCATTACCAATTCTTGGGGCTGAACCACTATAATTTGTTGTGTCATTTACTGTTCTTTCCATTAGATTTAATTCAATACTTTCTGTCACATTAAGCATTTGACTCCGTGTCAGTTGACCAAAACGAGGGTCAACAGTTATAATGACTTTTGGTTAGGTGTTTGAGTTTCTTGAAACTAAAGGTCTTCCATAAGTTACTATCTTGATGGTTTAGATTTTCTATTAATCTTTTTTCTCTAGAGGACATATGGTTTCTTATGTCTAGTTTTAGGAGTTTCAATCTCACTCTTGTCTCCAATATTCCGGTTTTGGTAAGGAAAATTAGGTAGTTTAGTATTATGACCTAGTTTATGATCTAGTTTATGTTTGTATGACCTAACACTTCAGGTACAATAAAGGGGTAAGTGTGTCTAGACCTAAGGTGTCCAATGATCTATGACAAACTTATGTCCGGTAGGCTCGGTTGCCAAAACTTTATGACGGACCTAAGTGATGTCCGGTGTATGACGGACTTTTGTCCGGGGCTTAATTGCCACCCCTGTATAAACACTTGTCTTTTTATTATATCTTACTTGTTATTATGATTTATAGTTATGATTACGATTTATGACATATGACCTATAGTTATGATTATGACTTATGACTTATGAACTATGATTTATGATCTATGACTTATGATTTATGGCTATGACTTAGATTATGATTTATGATATGACCTAGGGTTTATTGTTGTATGATTAGTATTAATAAGTTTTGGTATGACTTTTGTGAAATTTATGATATGTTTGATTATATGATTATATGACTAACTTTTGTTTGTATTTTCCTTACTGGGCTTAGAAGCTCACTCCTTATGATGTTGTTATTTCAGGCAATTAATGATAGAAAGGCCGGTGGCGAGTGGGACCTAGGAGTTCGTGATGTACTCGTGGGGACCATATAGTCGAGGAAGATCAAGCGGGCCTATTTTTTTTTTATTAAAGCATGTTATTTTAAATTTTTATTTAAATGTTGCTCATTTTTATGTTAAAGACAATTAGTTTATTTTTGTAAAACCATGGATCCATGTATTTATTTTCAAGTTTTTATTCAATAAAATAGAAATATTTATGTTTATGATACAACGCTGTGTTCTCGATAATCTATGAGAAATTAGGGCGTTATAGGTGGTATTAGAGCCCACGGCTATATTGGTCCTGAACGTTCACACGAAATACACACGATAGCTACAAAGGACCTACTCGTTACCAAGTAAGTATACACATTATTTTCCAAATATGTTTGTAATGTCTTTCTTGTGTTATTTTCATAAATTAGCCCAATGGACTCAAGTGTGTTTAGGAAGGTTAAAGATATAAGAAGAATACCAGACCCTGAGTAGGACAATGGATCTGATGTGGAGGATTAGATGTATATAAGAACACATCATTAAATTTTATTCTATGTTGTTGTAGAATTATTTCACTAGCTTGTAATTTTTTTTCTTATAAAACATGTTATTTCCTTTTGTTATTATTCCATTGTTTAGTAAGTGTTAAGAATTTTGGATTCAATTGAAAGTGTAAAGTTTAAATTCCTCTCTTATGGGTTAGCCCATTTGTGAAGGCCCATTTGCTTTGCATTATTAGATTGGATCTAATTAAAATGAATAACAATTAATAAAACAAGGGTTCAAATTCCTATCTTTTGGTTCCAAGTGGAAGTTAGGGGGCCTTAGTAGTGGGTACGATATACTGAACCCAGTCCTCCTCCATGGAAGATTCAATTGTTAAGGCCCATTTACCCGAGTTGGACTTAATTGTAATAGAATAATTTTTATAGATAGATGGACCTAATAGACAGTAGTACAATAGGTTAAGTTGTAACCTCTACTTGTTTTGTTTGTCTTAGCTTTTACAACTTTTCTCTTTTGGGGAAACAAAAAAGACACATGGAGCAGGAACCAAGAAGATCTGAAAGACTAAATGGCCAAGGTAGTGGCCAAGGCAGAGGCCGAGGAAAGGGAAGGGGGAGAGGAAGAGGAGTAGCCGCCACCCCCACATATGAAGAAATCCCGGCGGCCCCAGGAGTGCCAGAAGCACCCAATGTAGTGGAAGAACTGGTAGCTGCTGCTACTTGAGAAAATTTGGAAAGAGAAAATGCCCATCTTAGGGCAGAGTTAAGGAGAAAAAAAGAATAATTCCAAATAAACTCAGGGCAACAACAACAAGTGGCGCAGCAAGTTATCCCTCTAGTACAATTACTACAGTTGGCAGAACCTCGTTACAAAGCAGTGTATGAACTCTTTAGAAAGCAGCAATCGCCAGACTTTGACGACGGATCTGACCCAATAGAAGCAGAAGAATGGCTTCGATCAGTGGAATCCATTCTAGAACATATGCGGCTGGGAAACGAAGATCGAGTCTCATGCGCTTCAATCTTACTAAAGAAAGACGCCCGCATTTGGTGGGATATAGTGAAGCATACTAGAGATGTGAACGTTATGACTTGGGATGAGTTTATCCAAGTGTTCAACAAGAAGTACTACAATCCTACGATTCTAGCCACAAGGGTGGATGAATTCATTAAGCTTACTCAAGGAAATTCGACTGTGACAGAGTATGCCAGAAAGTTTGATAAGCTGGCTAAGTTCGCAGAGGACATGGTACCCACCGAGACGCTAAGAATTCAAATATTCATGAAGGTATTGAAACCTATGATAGCTCGTGATGTAAAGTTGATTCAGGGGATAACCACTTATGCAGAAACATTAGAGGTAGCCTTGGAAGCTGAGTAGGCAGAAGAAAGGATATGGAAGGAAGGCCCGGCCAGAAGGGATGCCAAAAAGAATAACAATGAACAGATTTACCATAAACAAAAACATGACGGTGGTCAAAATAAAAAACTCAACAAGAAGAATAAGACTGCATCAGAAAGTAACGGGAATAAGAAGCCCTATGTGGAGTATCCCTAGTGCCCTATCTGCAAGAGGAAGCATTCAGAAGAATGCCGATATAACACAAAAGGTTGTTTCAATTGCGGAGAAGAATGACACATTAAAAAGGATTTCCCTAAGATGAAAGACCAAAAGAAAGATGACAAGCTTATGCCAGCCAGATTTTTTTCTCTTACTAGAGGTGAAGCAGATACTAGTAATACAGTGGTAGAAGGTCAAGTCACTATCTCTGGTAAACTATGCAATGTTTTATTCGATTCGGGAGCAACTCATTCTTTTGTCTCTATGAATACGATTGATATCTTAGATAAACCATGCGAGCTTTTTAGAGATAAGTTTGTCACGGAGTTACCCTCGGGGGAAAGAATGCTATCTAGTAGGGGGTGCGTAGCGTTGTAGTTAGAATCAAAGGAAAAGAATTACCAGTAGATTTGATTGAGTTAGACCTTAAAGATTATGATGTAATTTTAGGCATGGACTGGTAAGCAAAATATGGGCAACGATAGACTGTAAGGGTAAGGCAATCAACTTTCAAAATGAAGGCGGAGAGTAGTTCACCTTCAAAGGAGAAGTTTCCCGAACTTGCATATCGATAGTCTCAGCTCTCAAAGCTCAACGGTTAATCAATAGCGGTTTCCAAGCATTTCTAGCTTATATGGTGGAAAAAACACAAGAGACGCAGCTCGAACCAAATGATGTACATATTTTATGAGAATTTCCCGAGGTGTTTCCAGAAGATCTGTCGAGATTACCTCTGAGTAGGGAAATCGAGTTTGAAATAGAATTGGCACCATAGACGGAACCAATTTTGAAAGCTCCCTATAGAATGGCGCCTACCAAGTTAAAGGATTTAAATATATAACTACAGGAGCTTCTAGACAAGGGATTCATTCGACCAAGCTATTCGCCTTAGGGAGAACCAATGTTTTTTTTCAAGAAGAAGGATGGGAGTATGAGGATGTGCATCGACTATCGAGAACTAAATAAAGTGATAATCAAGAACAAATACCATTTCCCTTGAATAGATGATCTTTTTTATCAACTACAAGGATCTACGGTATTCTGGTAGATAGATTTGCGGTCGAGGTATCATTAGCTAAGAGTACGAGAAGAATATATCCCAAGGATGGCTTTTTGGACTAGATATGAACACTATGAGTTTCTGGTGATGCTTTTGGCTTAACATACACACCAACAGCGTGCAGTGTTCATGGATCTCATGAACCGAGTATTTAAGGACTACCTGGATAAGTTCGTGATAGTGTTTATAGATGACATATTGATCTACTCAATGACAAAATCCGAGCATGAAGAGCACTTGCGACTGACGTTGGGACGACTCAAAAGTCATCAATTATACACTAAGTTTAAGAAATGTGAATTATGGCTCGAGAAGGTGGCATTTCTAGGACACATTGTGTCTAAAAATGGCATGGAAGTAGATCCAGCCAAGATCAAAGCAGTGAAGGACTGGCCCAAACCCAAGAGTGCCACGGAGGTGAGAAGTTTTCTGGGATTGGCAGGATACTATAGACGATTTGTTGAAGGGTTCTCCAGAATAGCTACACCCTTAACAAATTTAACAAGAAAGAAACATAAATTTGTATGGATGGAGAAGTGCGAAGAAAGCTTCCAAATGTTAAAATACAAGCTCATATCAACCCTAGTTCTATGCGTCCCAAATGATAAGGGCAAGTTTGTAGTGTATTGCAACGCGTCGAAGCAGGGACTTGGATGCGTTTTGATGCAAGACAAAAGAGTGGTCGCATATGCCTCGAGACAGCTAAAGAAGTACGAGCAGTGGTACCCAACCCATGACCTAGAATTAGCAGCGATGGTTTTTGCTCTAAAGATTTGGAAGCACTATCTGTATGGAGAAAAGTACGAAATCTATACGGACCACAAAAGTCTAAAGTACTTCTTTACGTAGAAGGAGCTCAATATGAGGCAACAGAGGTGGCTGGAGTTAGTAAAGGACTATGATTGTGAGATCTTGTATCATCTGGGAAACGCTAACGTCGTGGTAGACGCACTTAGTAGGCGGAGTTACGGGAGCTTGTCAACACTTAAGGGGATAGCTCAACACTTACAAGATGATATTAATAGGTCCAGAATTGAGCTAATAACTGGACAACTAACTGACCTCACAATCAAGACAACTCTAATGGAGGAAATAAAGGAGAAACAACAAGAGGACGAGTTTCTTCTTAAGATGAAGGCATCATTACAAAGCACAGAAAATGATGATTTCTCCTTGACAAAAGAAGCCATGTTACGATATAGAAACCGAGTATGTGTGCCCAAAAGTGGTGAATTAAGAGAAAGTATTATGAAGGAAGCGCACACTACTCCATATTCACTTTACCCGGGATCGACCAAGATGTACAACGATGTTAAGACAATGTACTGGTGGGCGAGGATGAAGAAAGACATAGCAGAATTTGTAGCAAAATGCCTTGCATGTCAACAAGTTAAGACTAAACATCAGAGACCCGCTGGAACTTTGCAACCATTAGAAATTCCCGAATGAAAATGGGAAGATATAGCGATGGACTTCGTGACGGGATTACTGTAACCCCCTGGTTACTCCAAGGCTGTTACTGTGAACTTTAAACAGTGCCTAACTCACTAAACGAGTCATTAGGTTATAAACGTGCTTCTAAGTGTTATTAATAGGCCATGGTGAAAAATTCTATTAAAAGGAATTGATATATTTTATTTAAAAATATAAAACTATACATGGGCCCATAAAAACGTTTACAAGTTATTTACAATAAAAAATGGTCATTAGAGTGTAAAATTACAACCCGCCGACCTAAACGACAAAAATAGGGTTAACCACCTAGTTCTTCTGAGAAACACCTTGGTCGTGGTGGTCAAGCGGCCGCGTATGTACACATCACCACCTAAGCTCTCCACTTAAGGCTGGGTGAGTTTTTCTTTCCTCTTACCTGCACCACATAGCACCCATGAGCAAGGCTCAGCAAGAAAACTCATTACTGCATGTATACAATATCAAATGATGATTATGATAATCATACGGGGCTTATAGCCCAAAACAGATAAGTGAATATCACTTCAAGATTCTAATAATCATGCTGGGGCATGTAGCCCTAATCAGATGGTACCGAGATTATAATAATCATGCTGGGGCGTGTAGCCCTAATCAGAAGAGTGACTAATGAGTAAGTCACAACTTAAACCTGATGAGTGACTATGGAGTCACAAACTTGAATCAGATAAGTGACTGATGAGTGAGTCACTAACTTGGGCTCTGCACCCTTAGCCATGTGACGATGCAGTCACCTGGGCCTTCTGGCCCTGGCCCTAAGTAACTACCCTTTAGGCTAGACAAGCGCTTTTGTGTTCATCGAACTTAAGGTTGGTCAAGCATTTCATGCTTATGACAATAGTGCTTATGTCGATTAGATCTAATCTTTTCGGCTTGCGTTAAACATGCTAATACCGTTCTTGACTCATAAGCCAATACCATACGACCTGTGCTCAGTACTACTACCGAACTTGACTAATAAGTCACAGCTTCACAATCAATACTGACACCATTGCCGATTCTTGACTCATAGGTCAGTGCTATTCACAAATAAGCAAGATTGTTCAACATTTAATATGCAATCAATGTCCACATTTAAAACACTCAACATGCCTCATTAATAACCATGCATGTCACATACTGGGTGCAGTTTTCTTACCTCTAGTTCGAGCGAGAAACAATAAAAGAATGACCCTTGAGAACGATCGATCATTTGGTCCCTTAGCAGTCACCAGTCATAAAAAAATATAACTTCCATCAATGAAAATGATCAATAAAAGGTTCTTGACCTAAACCTCACTCCCGGGACCCCGAATCGTACCCAAACGGTTAGTAGATTCGATCCCGAGCCTTATGAATTGAAACCGCGAGCCAAAAAACCTCAAAAGTGCCCAAAATAAGAATCAAGAACAACAGGGTAGCATTGTAGCGCTTCCCCCTAGCGCCATAGCGCTACAGACAGGGATGATTGTCCCTGGATAGCGTTGTAGCGCTACAACCAGGGTTTTTCAGCCCTGGTTTTTCCCTCCTTCGACTTCTCCATTTCCAAGCTTCAAAACCTGATTCCAAACTTCATTCAAACTCCCAAATGAACCCAAATACCCAACATACAGTCCTAGGCATCATAACTCAATCAATCATTGCCAAAAACTCCCATAAATTCTCACTATCTAAATCAAAGTTTCAGCTAAAAATCAAATGGAAAACATAGCAAGAACCAGAATTTTAATGGTTAAAAACCTACCTCAAGCTCAGTATGGAACCCTCTTCAATGGTGGAACACAACTCTAGACCCTCAAGGCTTAATTCCCTAGCTTGATTCCTCAAATGGAGCTCAAAAATTCAAAGAGAAAAGAAAGAGAAATGATGATCAGATGAAGAAGGAACTATGCTCTATTTTGGTTCAATTCTACTACCTTCTCAAGTAATATATATCCTTAGGTCAAAAGACCAAAATGCCCCCAAGCTTAAATAAAACCCTTAACAGCCACCAAGGGCAAAATCGTCCTTTCTCCCCTATCTCGTTAATCATAATTAACGCCCTCCAATACCCGTTACTTCCAATATTCTCAAATACTAATAAATCATATCCCATTACCCTTTAACTCCCGGTAATGTACCAATCATCAAATTACCCCGAGCCCCGAAATCAACCCCGTTATGACCAAACCGCTAACTTGTATTAAAATATCGTCTCATGCCGAAAAGCTCGAACAAATCCACATTATAATGTGGCCTCATCAATAACCACCACATGCATGAAAATATACAATTATGCCCTCAACAAGCCAAATTACCAAAATGCCCTTATAAAGAAATGTGGACCCACAGCATGCATTTATCATCATATTATAATATAATTCACATAACACATGCATATAATCATTTAATGGCATAATAAATCAATTATGGCCCTTCTGGCCTACTAATCCAACCATTAAACCTCATTAGGGATTTTGGAGCATTACAATTACCAAGGACCACCAAGCAACGTGACTATGTTTGGGTAATAGTAGATAGACTCACAAAATATGCTCACTTCTTGCCGATAAGAACAATTTATAATGTTGAGCAGTACGCAGAGCTTTGCGTGGCGGAGATAGTGAGACTACATGGAGTTCCAAAGAAACTAGTCTCTGATATTAGAAGATATGTTGAGGGCATGTGCGTTAGATTTCTCAGGATCATGGAGCAAGTATCTTCCATTGATAGAATTCTCTTACAACAACAATTATCAGACAATGATAGGCATGGCCCCTTATGAGATGCTATATGGATGGAAATTTCGATCACCACTTCATTGGGATGAGGTTGGTGAAAGACGATATTTAGGACCCGAGGCTGTAAGAGAAGCAAGTGAGGTAGTAGAAAAGAAAAGACAGCGAATGATTGTCGCTCAAAGTTGCCAAAAGAGCTATGTCAATGCTAAGAGACGGACTGTTGAGTTTTCAGTAGGCGATCAAGTTTTTCTCAAGGTTTCTCTGATGAAGGGGATTATGCGTTTCAGAAAGAAAGGAAAGTTAAGCCCGAGGTTTATAGGTCCTTTTGAGATATTGGACAAAGTAAGGCACGTAGCATATCGGTTGGCTTTATCGCCATCATTAGCTTAAACGCATAACGTTTTTCATGTATCGATGTTGAGAACATACATATCAGATCCATCCCATGTGCTCAATTATGAGGCTCTTGAGTTAAACAAGATTTCAATTATGAAGAACGGCCAGTATGGCGGGGAACTAAGGAGTTAAGGTCCAAAAGTGTCCCTATGGTTAAAATCTTGTGGAGCAATAACACAGAAAGAGAGGCCACATGGGAATTGGAGGAATATATGAGGGAGCGGTATCCCGAGATTTTTTGTAAGTAAATTTCGAGGATGAAATTATTTTACGTAGGGGAGAATTGTAGCATCCCGGAATTTTACTTAGCTAGATAGTAGTGGTAGTAGCTGTAGAATTTTAGTTTTCGTGGATATTGGTCAAAGCCGAGATTTAGTTGGAAACTCATAGAAATAGTTATGGATTTTATAAGTTTAACCTATGGCTTAGAAATATTAATTTTAACATAATTTTTTATTAATATAGCTGGTCCTAGAAATATTATTTATTATAACTTAAGGTTTAGATAGAATAATTAAGAACGTGACACTTGTCACATGTATGATTATTAAGGATTTAAGGTTTTTGATGAATAAAAATATTCATGGATAAGTTTAGGAAAGTCTAGAACCTTTCATCAGTTGTTAGGATCACATTTTACTCAGTCAAAGTGGTTTAAATAAATTCAAGTATGATGAAAGTGTGCAAAAACGTGTTTGAAATATTAGTGTATGCCCATATATCGCAGCTATAGGGGCTGATATGTCGCCTATGATTGATACGGAAAACACGTCGACTTCGCACGAACGAAACCAAAGACCCTCGGGGCATAGGTAGGGGCGATATATCGCCTACCCTAGGTGATATATTGGCTCCAGTAGTCATTTTTTAATTTTCATAGAATTCTGAACTAGAAACAACCCTCAACAACTTTGACTCGTTTCTGAACGTCTTTGACTGAGTTCTGGGCATCTGTTGAACAGATAATTCAACTTTATTCAATTTTTTAATAATTTATTTATTCATTTTAAAAGGAGTTAGTTTCACTCCTTGAACTCTATAAATAGGACCCTTCACTCAGCCATTCTATTCATCATTGAAGCACAGTTCAGAGCCTCCAAGCTGCTAAGTTCATTCTAGAAAGAAACACTAGGGTTTTGGGGTTAAAGCTTTCAAATCTAAAGCTTTTATAAACACTTGGGAAGTAATTTTTTGTGAGATTTCGGTGTTTGAGGTATAGATCGAAGTTCTAAGCTATCTAAGGTACCGTTCATCTTCAGGTTTAGTCCATTTCCATTTTTTCTTATTCTTTCCTTTTCTTCAAATACTAATTCGTAATAATGACTTTTGGTTAGGTGTTTGAGTTTCTTGAAACTAAAGGTCTTCGGTAAGTTACTATCTTGATGGTTTAGATTTTCTATTCATATTTTTTCTCTAGAGGACTTATGGTTTCTTATGTCTGGTTATAGGAGTTTCAATCCCGCTCTTGCCTCCAATATTTCAGTTTTTGGTAAGGAAAATTAGGTAGTTTAGTATTATGACCTAGTTTGTGTAGTTTATGATCTAGTTTATGTTTGTATGACCTAACATTTCAGGTACAATAAAGGGGTAAGTGTGTCTGGACCTAAGGTGTCCAATAATGTATGACAGACTTATATCTAGTTGGCTCGGTTGCCAAAACTTTATGACAGACCTAAGTGATGTCCGATGTATGACGAACTTTTGTCCGGGGCTTAATTGTCACCCTTGTATAAATGCTTCTCTTTTTATTATATCTGACTTGTTATTATGATCTACAGTTATGATTATGATTTATGACCTATGACCAATAGTTATGATTATGACTTATGACTTATGATCTATTATTTATGATCTATGACTTATGATTTATGGCTATGACTTAGATTATGATTTATGATATGATTTAGGTTATGATATGACCTAGGGTTTATTGTTGTATGATTAGTATTAATAAGTTTTGGTATGACTTTTGTGAAATTTATGATGTGTTTGATTATATGATTAGATGACTAACTTTTGTTTGTATTTTCCTTACTGGGATTAGAAGCTCACTCCTTATGATGTTGTTATTTCAAGCAATTAATGATAGAAAGGCCAGTGGGAGTGGGACCTAGGAGCTTCATGATGTACTCGTGGGGACCATATAGTCGAGGAAGATCAAGCGAGCCTATTTTTTTTATTGATGCATGTTATTTAAAAGTGTTATTTAAATGTCGCTCATTTTTATGTTAAAGACAGTTATTTTATTTTTGTAAAACCATGGATCCATGTATTTATTTTCAAGTTTGTATTCAATAAAAGAGCAATATTTATGTTTATGATACAACGATGTGTTCTCGATAATCTATGAGACATTAGGGCATTACATGTAATTAAGGCACTAAACCCTGTTAGCATTTTTAGGTCGTTACACGGCTGCTTATTATTACAACCGATATGGTGAAGCATATATGGGAACCAATCCAACTCAAACTCATAAACATTTTTCCTATATTGCCTCACCAGAAGTTGTCGATTCCGATGCTAGGTATACGGATGGTGAGGCCTCTAACCATCTCACTTCTGATGTGAACAACTTGAGCCAGCAAGCTCCTTATGGTGGTAAGGAAAGATTAATTATGGGAGATGGTAACACTATATCTATCTCTCATTTTGGAACAAGTCTTTTACACACAAAATCTGATGCTTCTCTTATCCTTAAAGACTTGCTCCATGCCCCTAAAATTACAAAAAACTTGATTAGTGTGTCAAGACTTGCAACTAATAATAATGTTTTGATTAAATTTGAATCTAATTGTTTTTTTGTGAAGGACAAAACCACAAGGAGGATGCTACTTCAAGAGACCCTTAAGGATGGCATCTACCAACTCCATACCAATACATGTGCTTCTTCAAAATCTGTTGCTTCTTCAAGCCCCTTTACTGCTGATGAATCTTTAAATTCCAAGAATAGTGTGTGGCATATGCGTCTAGGTCACCCCTCCACTAGAATTTTGAAACAAGTTCTAGCTGACACTAATGTAACCTTTTCAAGAAATGAAGAAGTACATTTTTGTGATGCTTGTTAGCATGGAAAATCGCACTCTCTTCCTTTCTCTTTGTCTAATAGCAAAGCTAAAAATATCCTTCAATTAATTCATACTGACCTTTGGGGGCCAGCACCCGTTATGCCAAATGCCAATTACAGGCTCTACATCCACTTTGTGGATGATTTCAGCCGCTATACCTGGCTCTACCCACTCAAGTTCAAGTCTGATGCTCTTCAAACATTTATTCAGTTTAAGGCATTGGTTGAAAACAAATTAGACAGAAAGATTAAAACCATTAGGTGTGATTGGGGGGAGAGTATCAATCTTTTTCTAACATTGTCAAGGAGCATGGAATACTTCTCCAACACTCCTGTCCTCACACATCTGCTCAAAATGGGCGAGTTGAGCGAAAACATCGCCACATTGTGGAGATGGGACTCACTCTCTTAGCACGAGCTGGTATGCCACTCAAATATTGGGTAGATTCTTTTCAGATTTTGGTCTATCTAATCAATTGTTTACCAACTCCTGTGCTTAAGCACAAGTCTCATTTCCAGGTCCTTTTTCACAAAAAATAGTTTACTCACTCTTGCGTGTCTTTGGTACTGTCTGTTTTCCATGTTTGAGACCCTACCAAGAACAAAAGTTCAATTTTTGTACTCCTAAATGTGTCAATCTAGGCTACATCGACTTCTTCAAAGGCTATAAATGCCTAAGCTCTACTGGTCGTGTTTTCATATCTCATAATGTCACTTTCAATGGAAGTGACTTTCCCTTCAAAGCAGGTTTTCTCAACACCTTCAAACCAGCCCAAGAATTCACACACACACCTATGGCCTAGTTCCAAAATCCTACAGCCTCAAACACTACTGTGCCGCACTCGTCAAACACTCTAGGTCATCCTCCATCTCACGGGTCCTTTGCAGTAGGACCTGCCTCATCGGTCTGTTCTTCACATCACAATGATGAGGTAAGTCAAACTGGGCACTCCGCTTCACATGTTGAGACTCTTGATAATAACCTTGTTTCTAGTCCCTCTCGTGCTCCTACAGACTTGGCTACCACTGCTGTTTCCAGCAGCTCCCCTTCCTCTCCACCCATTCCCTCTCAAAAGGTTGTTCTAGCACCCTCTCATCCAATGATCACATGGGCTAAGGACGGGATCTATAAGCCCAAGGTGTACTTGAATCAAGCTTAATGGTAGTTCGTTAGTGAGGAACCTTCCTCGATTGAAGATGCTCTTGAAATTGAGGGCTGGAAAAATGCAATGCAAGAGGAACTACAAGCTCTCCAAGCTAATGGGAAATGGCCACTTGCTCCCTACTATTCTTAGTATAATCTTGTGGCAAATAAGTGGGTATTTAAAGTGAAGAAGAACTCGAATGGCTCTTTTCAGCACTTCAAAGCACATCTTGTTGCTAAGGGTTTTCATCAACGGGCAGGCATAGATTTTGGTGAGACTTTCAATCCCGTTGTCAAATCCTCAACTGTCAAAGTTTTCCTTACTATTGTTGTGTGAATTGGCCAATTCGACAGCTTGACATCAATCATGTGTTCCTTAATGATTACCTTAAGGAAGATGTGTACATGGTACAACCTCAAGATTTTAAATACAAGAGCAAGCCTTATCATGCTATAAACTACACAAGTCCTTGTATGGACTCAAGCAAGCACCGAGGGCTTGGTTTGAACGTTTGAGAGACACTCTATTGAGTTGGAACTTCATCAACTCAAAAGCCAATCACTCCCTCTTTTATCTTCACAAAGGCAACATGGTTCTTCTTCTTCTCATATACATTGACGACATCATAGTGACTGGGAATAATACTAGCCAGTTAAATGGCTTTGTTTCAGCCCTGAACAAGAGTTTCTCACTTAAGGACCTTGGTCCTCTTCATTACTTCCTCGGGATTGAAGTGTTTAGAGATGAGATGGGTATTTACTTGACACAGTCCAAGTATATTGAAGAGTTGTTGCACAAGCATGATATGAAGAATGTGAAACCTTGTCCAACTCCAATGGTTTCAGGGAAACCTGTGTCTATTAATGATGGTGAGAAGATGATGAATCCAACTTTTTATAGACGTGTAATGGGAGCCTTGCAATATCTATGCTATACACAGCTTTATATTGCTTACACAGTCAACAAGCTCAGCCAATTTCTTCAAGCACCTTCAACAACACATTGGAGTGGAGCAAAACAGGTTCTAAGATATTTAAAGGGGACTGTTAACTATGGCTTGCATATTGTCCCTAGTGACAGGTTGTCTCTTACAGGCTACTCGAATACGGATTGGGCATGTTGTCACAAAGACCACAAATCAATTGGTGTCTATTGTGTCAATTTTGGCGATTCACTCGTACTGTGATCATCAAAGAAACGGCCTGTGGTGTTAAGATCCAATACTGAATCTGAATATCTAGGTTTGGCTCATGTTGCTGCAGAAATAACGTGGATAGATTTGTTACTTAAGGAGCTGAAGTTTCCTCTGGCTGCAAAGTCCATCACCTGGTGTGACAATATCAATGCTGGAGACCTGGCCTTTAATCCCATGTATCACGCTTGAACCAAACACATCAAAATTGATGTGCATTTCGTGAGAGATAAAGTCCTAAGAAAGGAGCTGGAAGTTCGGTATATACCATCAGCAGATCAGTTAGCTGACTGCTTAACAAAAGAGTTGTTACATTCAGTTTTCGGATTGATGATATCCAAACTTGGTGTAAAACCTTCACCCTTGTGTTTAACATGGGATGTCAAGACTCAAGAATGCAGCAGACCAAATGACACCAACAGTATCGAGAGCCCACCTACACCTACACTGTAGAGTATAATCACCAAATGATTATTCCTGGATATTCCATAGTGCCATCACAGTTGTAATAAGGAATAATTCTATTAGGATATTTTGTTTTTCCCATATACACGTGTATTGAGCTCATTTGCTCTCATTGTTTTGTAATTTTTCTATATAATGAAATACACTCTCAGTCTCCAATTTGAGCTAAGTGTTATTATCCCTACAAATCCAAAACTTCTCTGTTCGGACATTGATGGTGCCATGTAGTAATCTAAGTACTTCAACTATAGAAATGATGCTAAGTTGCTCTCCACAGTTACTCATTTGGATATATAAGCTTCAACCTTCGTAATATAGAACCCTCTGCTATTGGGGAAATTAGGTATCATTGTAAGCATCTGGTGTGGTTTAAAATGAAGATGAGCTAGCAATATTGTTGATGAATTGAAATCCCCTTTGGACGAGCAAGCGTTTGCCATAACATCCACAATGCCAAAGCTGAAGCACTTAGAAATTTCAAATATGCACATTGGTGATGAAGGTCTACTGAAGATATTGTCCTGCTGCACTCAACTTGAGTTTTTTAACATTCGCAGTCATTTATTATTGAATGATTGTGAAAAGTATTTTGAGAAATTATCTGGTTTAGAGGTTATTAGACCCCTTGCAGACTGATGAGTCTGTTGTTTCAATTTGTTGTCGTTATCTTTTGATATTTGGTAAGTCTAGCTCTGTCATTACAAACTTCAAGTTATCTTGTACATGTGTACTTTTATTATCATTTTATTCTTTCAAATTCACGGGGCTTATATCTTTTATGAAGTATTGTCCTCTACTTCCTTAAATTATGTTGACCTAATCTTTTTCTTGATGCTTGCTTGTCACTAGGTATTCCTCCCTTCTAGCAAAAACAAAAAAAAAAGGTATTCCTCACTTGGAATCCAATAATTTACTCAACCCATTCAACCCAAATAATTTTAATTGTTAAATCAGTTCCATCCATTGGTTATATCTCTAGGCATTAATTTTGAAGGTGATAAAGTAGTGGACTTAGTGAAGTCTTAATCACAAATTCTAAGTTATCTTAAACTATACTAATCCAACATTATTTAAATTACATAACTAGCCAAATAGTTCATCAACTAAAAACAATTACAAAAATTCAACATAAATATTGATTATACAATTCATCAAGCAAATATATCATTTTATATATTTGTACTTATATAAGAAATTCTACTAAAAATTTTTGTCCTAAGGGAGAGGTGCACACTTCACTTAAAAAGGCAGTATCATTAGAAAGATATAATTATGAGTGCACAAGTCTTAAGCCCAAAAAAGCAATAGTGATTTGTAAAAATAACATTTAAATTTTCTATAGCGCATTAAAGGTATAATGTTGTTAGATTGTTATAAGATTAACGACAATACTAATGGATTTTGTAATTATCAATTATTAGGGTAAAAGTGTTGTGATCATTATTGATTATGCTTATCTAACCATACAGTTATCGTTTATTTAAGTTTTTTTTTGTTATCATAGGTCTAATAAACTGTTTGATTACACACAAGTTTATGAATATATACAATCTTGCTCTAAATGAGCATTATCAGTGTTACCCGTGAGTATTGTTATTTTGATAATATATATGTATGTTTCATTATTGATATATAAAATTGTATTGAAGTTTGTTTGAACGTTAAATAATTATTCATTTTGTGACCAATAAAGGAATGGTCGATCATACCACTAGTGTTTTCTTATAACTAACAAGAATTAATAGTGACTGTATTGATTGTGTGAGTAGATAAACTCTTGTGGTTTGTAATTATTGTTGGGGATATTTACTGCAAAAGTAGTCAATGTTTGAGGTTTGTAACCGGCATAGGCCCAATCTTTTTTGTAGCGGGTAAAGTACCCAAAGTCAACAAAATAGTAATTATGTCAGTCTCTCTCCGTTACACTCTGTTAGGTGCTGATTAGACAAATACATGCCACTTCGTGATTGGTCCAGCTCATAAATATATTTAAAATTTATTTTAATTGATTTTGAAATTAAAAATGAATTTAAAATATTAAAATAATATAAAAATTAATATGAAAAAAGAAAATTAAAACTAATTAACAAATCTAAACTATTAAACCACCACCACCCATCTCCTTATTCCCTCTCCGCCCCTCTCTCTTATTCTATCTACCCATCTCTCTCTGTCCTCCCCGCCCTGAGCCCGAGCCACTGCCGCACCTCCAAACCCCTACTCTGAGCTAAAACTGCCCTACCTTCGAGCCCCCTCCGATAAGCCCCTTTTATTTCTCTGTTTTTTTCTAACTTTTTTTCGTGTTGACAGTGCGCTACTCCACCCCATTGCCGCTCCACCACTACCACTCCAAGGACTGCTATCGCCCCACCGCCGCCCTCCTATTGTAATTTTTTTATTATTTATTAGTTAATTTTTTTAATTTTTATGTTTATTAATAATTTTTAATATTTTAAAAAACTTATTTAAAATTAAAATTATAATATAATATTAAAATATTTAATAATTAATAAAATCAGTGGTTAAGTTTAATTGTTATTATTGTGTGTTATGAATATTTTTTGTAAAATGGTAATAGTTAGTGTAAGTTATTGTTGAAAATGTGAGTATGTTATTTTAACTTTTTTTAGTAGAGTATGAAACTTTTGAAAAAAAAATCTGATTATTAATGTTAATGGTTTATGGTTTATTGTATGTTATTAATCATATTATGGTTTATGTTGTTTGTGATGTATTATTTTTGTTCTGGTTATTCTGGTTTTTGAGTTTTGTTGATGTAGTTTTTCGCCAACAGTGTATTACGTAATTAGCTGGAATAAACTAGTGCTTAAGGATAAACCATAATAAGAATAATAACTCTTAAGGATGCTTAGAATGATATAGTAAGAACACTCGTTCCTTTTTTACGTGATTCGGAGGCTAAAGCCCCCTAGTCCACGAGTCGATATTATTACTGTATATCTTTCTATATTTTGACAGAGTATTTGCATTACACATAACCCCCCCCCCCCCCCTTTCTCTATCCAATGTCTTGGTATTTATTGAAGAACCATCCCAGGATAGGTGTAGGGGACATCACGTGCATACCCATCATTATTTGTGACCTGTCTTGTACAAATAATTATTACAATATATATTAAGGTATGGTCTAATCATTCGGTAAAATTGATCATGGATCGTCTGGCATAATCGGGCATGTGATGTCTGATCACACACGTTTATATTATGTGTCTGAGAATTTTGGGATAAATGGACATGTGATGCTTGATCACGCACGTTTATATATAACATATCCAGCTTAATAAACTCTTGGACATGGCAGGTTGTCAGAGTACTACGACCTGAATATAACGTCAGCTCGTGCCCAGGATGTTGTATTTTATATCCATCTCCAACTCGTGCCATAATGCTTCGTATTCCTCAGCTCATGTTATTACCTGGGGAATTGCACTGCCTTCGCAGAGGAAATATCAACTTGTGGGTCCCTTAGTATTGTTCTTAGTTAGCCAGCTGTACTCGAGCTGCATAAAAGACATGGGCTGAATATCAGGGTGTACATTTGCCCTCCAAGTCCCTGCCCGTGTCTTATGACGTCATCCTCTGACTGACACGGTGGGGACTTTTAAACTTCTGTTGTGATTATCCATGTTTGTTCATTACTTGAGTACTGGACACGTGGAACACCGCGATTGGCGTCTGTTTGGGTTTCGAGGATTGCATTAAATGGCATGGCCACCTTTTTTGTCACCGTTTAATCTTTCGAAACACGACCCTCGTATCCCGCATTAGCTTGATCGAACGGTCCATGTTTCTTTATGCTTATTATGTATAAACAGGGCTGGAAATTTTCAGTGTTCATCACCTCTCATTTGAAAGTTTTCCTAGTTTTCTCTCTTCCGAACTTCAAAAACCCTTCTTCTTTTTCTCATGAAATCCCATACATCTGCCACCGAAACCTTCGGAAACTCAGTCACCAAGGACTTTTTCAAGAACTCTCCTTCTACATTGCTCATTCCATTCTTCGAAGAACACACTGTAAGTTTTCTGTTTTACTAGAACTTTTCTTTTACTGGTTTTTGTGTGTATAATGCTAATATGCACTTCACCGTCACTAGCATTAGGTTGTTCCCACACATTTTTGGTACATAGGTTTCGGTTTAGGTTTATTGAGTAGGTCCTAAAATATATCTAGGATTGTGATGTTCATAAACTGGGTAAATCTTTGGGTAATTCTTGGGTAATTTTTAGAAAATACCTATTCGGCATGTAGAAGATGAAAGGTTTTTATGGTTCAACATTAGGCTGCTTAGGGGCTACGCTTCTTGGGCAGTTTTGCTCTAAACCGCTCCCCAAGTAGGATAGTGGCCTGATTTTCTGACATACGGATTCCTAAATTCCAAGGGCCTGCTGGGAAACCTAGGCGCGTAGCATAGGTAGCGTGTGGCACCATATCGCGGGCTGAGGTTGAATCAACTCGTGTGTTAGAATCCTTAGCCTTTCTTTGTTATTTCTTGCCTGTATAAAACTTCTACGTCGCCCACTAAAAGTTCCATCATTCTTGTTCGATAGGCGAGCTAATGGCACCCAAGAAAAGCGCGCCCAAAAAGAACGTCGTTGGCTCGTCGTCCCAGCAAATCCACAAGGGAAGGGAGGTCGTCCCTGATTCCCCCATTCCTCAATTCGGCCCCGTGGTGGAAAAGGAGGTCGCGGTCAGACCTGACGCATTTTTTGAGGCCGAGAGGATAGTCTCCAAAATAACGACCCAAGGAAGGGTCAACAAGATCGTGTTGTCCCACAACATCGAGGTTGGGAAGGGCGTTCTCATCGCCCGACCTCCCTTCGAGGGGGAGAGGAGCTATGCACCACTCTAGGACGATTTCACGGCCTGGAGCGATGAGCACCTAAAGGTTGGGGCCTTCCTCCCCCTCGATCAGTACTTCGCTGACTTCCTCAACTACGTGAAGTTGGCGCCATTCCAGCTCCCCCCAAACTCATACTGACTGCTAACGGGGCTGAAGTACCTCTTCCTAAAGCAGAGGTGGGATGTCCCCACCCCTGCAGATATCTTGTATTTCTTCTGCCTCAAGGCTAGCCCAGACCAACGGGGATGAGGCGACGGGTTCTACTGTCTGACCCGCTTCCTGAACTCACCCGCAGTCATCGAGCTACCCAATGACTTTAAAGATCAGTTCTTTATGTCGAATGGGTTTCGCAACTGCAAGCTTTGGTACTTCAACCGTCCTCGTTAGTCTCATTTCCTTTCTTAGCTCGGAGAATTATTCTTTCCATACTTGATTTTCTCGCGTTTATGCTGACTAGAGTATCTTCGTGTAGCCATTTTTGCAAGAACGGCCAAATCAGTGACCCTTGGGGGTCAATACGATACCTTGGTAGGGCTTCCGCCCAGCGAGAAGGATTACTACCAGCTCGTGTTTGATGACACGATACTAGCGTGTAAATTAATTTATGAAGGCCAGACTTTGGCCTTGAGAGGACGCGAGCTAATTTCACGATAGCCCGCGAGCCAGTGCCCATTCCATAGGGAGACGCTGCTGCCGATGATAGTGAAGAGCAAGAAGAGGCCGAGGTGCTGCTCGTGTGAAAGAGGCGAGCTCCTGAGGCCGCTCAGAACCCTGACGCAGACAAAGCTCTATCGGGAACAGCAGCCGGTCCCTCTGGCCAAGGTAACCCATACCCCTTTAGGGATCTAGATAGGGCTGCTGCCGCCGACCGTAGGCTAGTTAGGTTTAACCCCAACCAGATCGTACATCGCCACCCTAGAGACCCTGCCTATAACACAACCTTGCTTTAGTGTGTGGATTAATTAGTGGTAAGGTACGACATGGGCCGTCCTAGAGGAACCGTAGTCGTAGAAAACACTCTATCTTTTAGGTCAGCCCTTTTTGAAGAGTATGAGACCAGCCTTAGGTCGTGGGACTCCCTGCGCCAGGGGATTCTCACCCCTGGACTTAGGCAATATGTAGAGGAGTCCAGACCTGAGCTAGAACCTGAGCCTGAACTTCCCCTCATCCAAGAAATTGTAGATCTAGGCTCTCCCTTTCCTGTAATGGTGCCGAGGTCGGAGGTCGTGGCAATAAACTCCTCCTCTAGCTCGGAGGGTAGGACTCTAATATCTTACACATGCATACACAATGTAGACTGATGAGTTTGTACACATACTGATGTGCTTCCCATTCTTTTTCAGGTGAGGAGTCCCCCGGCTGCGAGTGTTTCCAAATCCCCGGCCAAGGGGAAAGGCCCGAGCTCGGGAGCTCCATCCACCGCAGCCCAGGAGAAGAGGGGTCCGGCTGCACTCCCTCCTCGATTTCCCTCAGCCCCTACTCGGAATCAAGGAGCACCAACTGGTTCCCCAGCTCAGATAGTCCCTGCTACCACCGTGCGCATCCCAGTCAACACCCAGGATCTGGAGCAAATTCCAGACACTTTTCAGGGGACTGTCTACGAGACGACGAACCACGCGGTGGAGCATTTTTATAAGGCCAAGCCAACGGACCTAAGGGCGATCGAGGAGAGGAGCCCAGAGAATGTTATGGAATCCGCTCTGGGGATGAACCTCAAAGTAAGTTGACTTTTCGTGACCCAACATATTATTTTTTATATTTATCCTGGTATGTGCCTAACTGTTTCCTTGCTTTTTGCAGGCAGTCTTGGCTCAACATCGCAGCATAGCTCGGGCCAAGGCCTAGAACAACGAGCTTAAGGCCGAGTTCCAGACTGCTCAGGCTGCCCTGACTGCGACCCAAGCTGCCTTCATCGCCGCGCAACAAGATGAACAAAGCGCCAAGGCTGCCTTGACGATGGCTCAAACAGGCGATCAGGCTGCAAAGGCTACCTTAACCATGACTCAAGAGGGTGAGCTGGCTGCAAAGGCTACCTTAACCATAGCTCAAGAGGGTGAGTAGGCTGCAAAGGATGCCTCCGCTACCCTTCAAGCCGAGCTCGCGGGGGCCAAGGCCAAACAGCTGGAGGCCGAGGCTGTTGTTCAGGAGGAAAATAAGGCCTCGACATCCTCCATGGAGAGCATGTTGTACCACTGCTGGGCCTTCAATCAAGACAGCAACTTCTCCTTTATGGCCCCCGAAGCATGGGGGCACTACCTCGAGAAGTTCAAGGCTCGGCTTCAACAAGAGTTGCCGTCTGAGACCGAGGAGGCCTCTACTGCTGGCGAGCAGGAGATCAAGGAGGTGACGTCCTCAGAGCGGCTTGGAGGGTCTTAGTTTTTTGTCTTCATTTATTTTACATGTTATTATATATATATATATATATATTTTGTAAACGCTCAATACGAGGTTATTTTCCTTGAGACAATTTATCAATAATTTCAGTATCTATTCCTTGATTTCCTTCTTATGCTTCATGACTTACCCGGTTGTATCCAGGGTTTTATATTAAAACTTAGTTCGCGTCAGTTTTATTGACACCTCATGTTTTTTAGAAAAAACACTGGTTAATCAATTTTTCCCGACTCCCAAGTTTTGGAACTTGGTCGTACCCAGGATATTTAATTAAAACTTAGTTCATGTTAGTTTGATTGACACCTCGCGTTTTTTTAGAAAAAAACACTAGTCAATCAATTTTACCAACTTCTAAGTTTCGGAACCTGGTCGTATCCAGGATATTTAATTAAAACTTAGTTCGTGTTAGTTTTATTGACACCTCAGGTTTTTTTAGAAAAAACACTTCTTAATCAATTTTACCAACTTCTAAGTTTTGGAATCTGGTTGTATCGAGGATATTTAATTAAAACTTAGTTCGTGTTAGTTTGATTGACACCTCGCGTTTTTTAGAAAAAAACACTGGTCAATCAATTTTACCAACTTCTAAGTTTCGGAACCTGGTCGTATCCAAGATATTTAATTAAAACTTAGTTCGTGTTAGTTTTATTGACACCTTGCGTTTTTTAGAAAAAACACTGATTAATCAATTTTACCAACTTCTAAATTTCGGAACTTGGTTTATATGCCCCCCAAGTAATCAAAAAGTGAACTTTCTGGGTTACTTTGGACCAACGCTACTATCCGAACTAACCCGCAGATGAAACCATATAAAGATACAAAAAATACAAAATGACTCTTCTATTTCTTAAATTACAAGGCTTTTATAATTGAGCCTTACATTGACAGGTGGTACAATCATTGATAGTACTTTTTTAAGTGCATAGCATTCTAGGTTCGTGGAACTGTTTCTCCATTAAGTCGAGCCAATTTGAAAGTTCCCTCCTGTATGACTTCCACTATCTGATAGGGTCCTTCCCAGCTCGGACCCAAGGCACCATCTTTGGGGTCCTTGCCTGCTAAAAATACCCTTTGGAGTACCAGGTCGCCTAAACCAAAGATACGCTTCTTGACCTTTGAATTAAAATAACAAGTGATTTTTTGCTGATAATGCGCGAGCCGTAGCTGCGAATCTACTCGTTTTTCACCAATTAGGTTGAGGGACGCGCTGAGTAATTCGTCATTCCGCTCCTGGCTGAAGGTCTGGAGCCTATGCGTGGTTATCTTTATTTCAACGGGAAGGACGACCTCACTCCCGAAAGTCAGGGAGAACGGGTTGTGCCCCGTAGAATTTCAGTGAGAGGTCCGATACGCCCATAGGACCTGCGGGAGCTGCTCAGGCCAGACTCCCTTGGCCTCGTCTAACCTCTTCTTAAGACTTTCTTTAAGAGTTTTATTTACAGCCTCGACCTGTGGGTAGGCCACCGAGGATAAGCTTTTAACTATGCCGTGTCTTTCACAAAATTCGGTGAAGAGATCGCTATCGAACTGAGTTCCATTGTCTGATACAATCTTTTTTGGCAGTCCGAACTGGAAAACAATATTTTTTACTACAAAGTCGAGAACCCTTTTTGAGGTGATTGTTGCCAAGGGCTCTGCTTTTTCCCACTTTGTGAAATAATCAATGGCCACTACTGCGTAGCGAACTCCTCCTTTTCCTGTGGGCAGGGCTCCAATTGAATCGATTCCCCACACCGCGAATGGCCATGGGGATGATATCATTTTTAGCTCGACTGGTGGAGCTCTGGCAACTGTGGCAAATCGCTGGCACTTGTCACACTTTTGGACATAGGAGATGGAGTCCTTTGATAACGTGGGCCAAAAATACCCCTGCCTTAATATCTTTAAGGCCAGGTTTTGCCCCCCAGCGTGATCCCCACAGAAGCCTTCATGCACTTCCTGGAAAATAGTTTTGGCTTCCTCTGGTAGAACACACCGTAGCAGAGGCAAGGAATGGCCACGTCGGTACAACGTCCCGTCTATGATTGTATACCTTGGAGCTTGATAGAGTATTCTCCTCGCGTCTTTTCGCTCATCAGGAAATTTCCATGTCATAAAATACTCTATTATGGGAGTCATCCAGGTCAGCCTGATATCGATCATCTCGACCTCCATCGTGCTTTCTGCCACGCTCGGACTTTCCGCTCCATCTCGACCTCCATCGTGCTTTCTGCTCCGAGAAGTCTTTTGCATATATAATATACTGGCTTTTGAACTCGGTCCTCCTTCCGGACCAGCACGGCGCTGACCGCACTTTCCGTCACAGCTAAATAAAGGAAAAGGGGCTCCCTGGCTCGGCCAAATGTGTCTTTAGATCGAGGAAAGCCTACTCGCACTCATCATTCCATTCAAACTTTTTGTTACCCTGGAGTAGGTTGTAGAATGGCAAACACTTGTCGGTGGACTTAGAAATAAACCGATTAAGGGCTGCCACTCTTCCTGTCAGACTTTGGACATCTTTATGCGACTTGGGCGAAGGCATTTCTAGCAGCGATCTGATTTTGTCGGGGTTCGCCTCTATCCCCCTGGTGTTGACTATGAATCCCATAAATTTTCCCGACGCCACTCCGAAAGTACATTTCTGGGGGTTTAACCTCATACTATACTTCCTTAGAATCCCAAAACATTCCTTCAGATCGGAGACATGGTTATCGGCAGTCTTTGACTTGACTAGCATATCATCAACATACAATTCTATGTTTTTCTCGATCTGATTAGCGAACATTCTATTGACCAATCTCTAGTAGGTCGCCTCAGCGTTCTTCAGTCCGAAGGGCATGACTTTATAACAATACACGTTGGTTGGAGTCATGAAGCTAGTATGTTCTTGGTCCACGGGGTTCATAGCGATCTGGTTATATCCAGAGTATGCGTCCATGAAGGATATGAGCTCGTGCCCCACGGTGGCATCCACCAATTGGTCAATTCTTGGCAAGGGGAAACAATCCTTGGGACAAGCTTTGTTCAGATCGGAAAAATCGATGCAGGTCCGCCATTTCCCATTTGTCTTTGGGACCAGGACAGGGTTGGTGACCCAGATCGGGTATTTAGCCTCGCGAATAAAACCGCACTTCAAAAGCCGAGCTACTTCTTCTTCCAGGGCTTCAGCTTGGGTCGTACTCAGACGCCTCTGTTTCTGGGATTTCGCAGGCATGCTTTTGTCCAAATTTAGTGTATGCATGATGACACTCGAGCTAATTCCTATCATGTCTTCATGGGACCAAGCAAAAACATCTAGATTTTCTTGTAAAAATGTTACCAGCTCCGCCTTTCTTTCGGCGTCAAGATTTTTCCTGAGCTTAACGACCCTTGAAGCATCTTTGGGATCGATGTCTACTTCTTCGAGTTCTTCAATAGCCTGGAGCTTGGACCTATCTTCACCTATTCGGGGATCAATATCCTCACTCGGGGTGGTTCCCCTACAACTGACTTGCTAAAGTTCTTCCATCCCAGGATCAGCTCTGATTTCTTGGGATTCCTCACCTCGATCCTGCACGGCCATCGTCTGCTACCCGGGTTGTGATTTTCCCTTCATAGAAATGCTATAGCATTCCCTGGCAGCGAGCTGTTAGTACATATTCCCGTGGATGAAGGGAATTTGATCACAAGGTGGCAGACAGAAGTTATGGCTTCGAATGCCATCAGCGTGGGCCTACCCAAGATTGCATTGTAAGCGGTCGAACAATCTACGACCACAAACTCGAGCAGCTTGGAAACAGTTCGTGGTCCTTCACCCAAGGTTATCACTAACTCGATCGTTCTGATAGATGTCGAACCTTCACCGAAAAACCCATACAGCATCATGGAGGTTGCCTTCAGCTCGGTCACAGACAATCCCATTTTCTCCAGTGTGGACTTGAATAGCAGGTTCACAGAACTCCCGTTATCAACCAGTGTCCGCCTAACTCTCCGATTGGTGAGCTGGACGGTTATGACCAGAGGGTCATTATGCGGGAACTGGACATGACTAGCGTCTTCTTCAGTAAAACGGATTGGTTGTTTCTCCAATCGTTGTTGTTTAGACAAACGCTGCTCTGGGACGAACTCAGCTCCATTGTGAGACCTCAGCTCATTGACATATCTCTTCTGGGAATTTTTGCTCGTGCCTGCCAGATGTGGGCCTCCAGAGATGGTGGTTATCTTTCCTCCTGTTATCGGAGGAGGGGTGTCCTGATTCACCTGGGCTCCGGTCTGATTTGTAGGGGCTTCTAGAGCTGATTGAATGTTTTGCCCAACAAGTGATTAGGAGTGATTCAATTCTGGGCATACTGAGCCAGAGGCCCAGCCCTGATGAGCGTCTCGATCTCATCCTTCAAATGCCTGCAGTCATAGGTGTTATGGCCAATGTCATTGTGGAATCGACAAAATTTTGAAAGGACTCCTTCACCCGTTGATTTTTTAGAGGCTCTGGCTTCTTCCACGGAAGGCGGGCAGAATTTTCCAGGAAGATGCGCTCTCTAGTATCTGTGAGGTCGGCATAAATCGCATAGATTGGTTTGAACTGCTCCACGGGTTTATTCTTCTTTGAACCATTATGGTCGCCTTCGCCACTTCCCTTCCTCTTTCTTCCTCCCCCTTGGTTATTCTGGGTAATAGTTTGAGTCGTAGCTGCAACGTCCATTACCTCTCCAACGGGATGGGGAAGGACTTGGCTGGTTCCTGCGACCGAAGCTCGCGCCTCTTCCAGGTTGATCCACCTTTGAGCCATGTTCAGGAACTCGTCCACGATGCTGACGCCCTTTCTCTAGATTTCTTTCCATAGGTTGCCTCCAACAAGAATTCCTGTTCTCATCACCATAAGCCTAGAGCTTTCATCTGCGTCTCTAGCTCGCACAACAATATTGGCAAACCTACTCAAATAAGCTTTCAAAGGTTCCCCAGGCTAATGGTTTACGTTTGCAAGGGAGTCTGCCTTGATATGAGCTGCTTGGGAAGCCCGGAACGCCCTCTTGAAGTTAGCGGAGAAGCTCTTCCATGAGCTAATAGAATGTTTTTTGTATTGCTTGAACCATTGTCTATCCGGTCCGACCAGAGTCGAAGGGAATACTAAGCACCTTAACTCGGGTCTGATGTTATGGGCCATCATTAGGGTATTGAACATCCCCAAGTGGTCGGACGGATCTCCATCTCCGTCGAATTTTGATAAATGGGGCATCCTGAAACCCGGCGGGTATGGTGTTGCTGCGATGTTGGGGGCGAAAAACTCGAGCTCGTCCCCTGAGTCATACTCATATTTTTCCTTCTCTGATAGGAGTCTTTTCATCAGTTCCTCCATCTGGGCCAACCTCTCGAGGGTTGGGTCATTGGTTCCCTGGGGTTGTTCAATAGCTCCCATTCGATCATACGCATTTGACGGGTTATTGTCCCTCCAAGTTTGAGCTTGGTTTGGTGGGGCATTCCCGTTATCGCGTACTTCAGAAAAACTTCCCTCGTGGTGAGTGCCGCTGACTCCATCGCGAGCTGGATTGGTTCTTTGTGAGTTTAGGCGATCTCGCAGATCAGTATGTGGATCAACTCGAGGGTTTTGAGCTGAACTCAGCTGATTCCTCAAATCTGCATTGGTCATACCACTTCGACGGTTCTTCGTCCAATAGCTTCCATTAGAGAAGCTCAGAGCTTGCGGTCGAGGATGAGGATCTGGGGCATTCCTGCATGCTCGCGGGACATGAGCAGGGGCAGCGGGAGGAGGATTCCTCCTGCTGTTTCTGTAGGCAGGAATATCTCGAGCAGAACGAGGTGGGGATGGATGCCTTATCGGCGACGGAGGATGTCTAATCGGTGAAGCAATTATCGTCCCATCAGGTCAGACCAAACTAGCCCGCGGTTGCTCTGCTCCACCATTTCTAGTTCCCTGTGCATGGCGATCTGATTGCGATACAAGGAAGTCAGTTGGGACATGTCGTCTTTGCGAGTTTGTCCTTGACCGTCTGCGTGGGTTGCCATAGGCATTCGACAGTGGTGCTGAACTCGGAGTCGAGGTTCTGACCGACCGGCTGACTCGTTGGTGATCCTTAGGAAAGTCACCAAACGGGGTTTCTTGGTGATTGGATGACACAGGAATAGAACTTGGAGTTGAGGTTCTAACCAACCGACTGAGCCTGGGTTGACTATCCCGATGAGACTTACAAGTCCCGCCTTTCCTCTTTTCGAGGTTAACATCGGTTGCAAGAGGGGGTAGCCGAGCCAAGACCTCCTCGATTTGCTTGTTTGCTTTGGCTAGATGGCTCCTCAATTGCATGTTCTCCATTTCCACCGCAGTCAAGTAACCCGGGTTCGGATTCAGCGGTAGAGGCGCTGAACTTCCAGTGTCGTCGTGGCCCATCGGTTGCTTTCCCGACCGTTGCTGAATCTCCGGGTTTTGCTCATCGGAAACAGCGGTATAGTGAGCCTCCTGCCCACCATGTTGATCTGTTTCGTTACCGTGCCTTGAACGAGTGACCACCATGATGAACTTTGTTATGAATCTTTTTCAATGGCACTAATTTGCAGCTCTCAATGAAAGCACCAAACTGTTGACGCGGTTTTTCGCCAACAGTGTATTACGTAATTAGCTGGAATAAACTAGTGCTTAAGGATAAACCGTAATAAGAATAATAACTCTTAAAGATGCTTAGAATGATATAGTAAGAACACTCATTCCTTTTTTACGTGATTCGGAGGCTAAAATCCCCCTAGTCCATGAGTCGATATTATTACTGTACATCTCTCTATATTTTGATAGAGTATTTGCATTACACAGAAAAAAACCCCCCTTCTCTATCCAATGTCTTGGTATTTATAGAAGAATCATCCTAGGATAGGTGTAGGGGACATCACGTGCATACCCATCATTATTTGTGATCTATCTTGCACAAATAATGAATATTACACTATATATTAAGGTATGGTCTAATCATTAGGTAAAATTGATCATGGGTCGTCTGGCATAATTAGACATGTGATGTCTGATCACGCACGTTTATATTACGTGTCCGAGAATTTAGGGATAAACGAACATGTGATGTCTGATCACGCACGTTTTTATATAACGTATCCAGCTTAATAAACTCTTGGACATGGCAGGTTGTCAGAGTACTACGACCTGAATATAATGCCAGCTCGTGCCCCATATGTTGTATTTTATTTCCATCTCCAACTCGTGTCTTAATGCTTCTTATTCCTCAGCTCGTGTTATTACCTGGGGAATCGCACTGCCTTCGCAGATGAAATATCAACTTATGGATCCATTAGTACTGTTCTTAGCTAGCCAGTTGTACTCGAGCTACATAAAAGACCCAGGCTGAATAATAGGGCGTACAAGTTTAATTTTTGGGATTTTCTAATTTAAGTCGTTATGCTGTCGAAATTTTTATAAAAAAATAAATAAAATTTTAATTAGTAAGAAAGTTTAATTTTAAAATTATGTTAGCGAAATTAAAATGTTATGTTAGTGAAATTCTTATTAAATAATAATTTAATATTAACTTTAACATTAATCTTTTAATTAATGCATAATTTGGTAAATGATTAACACACGTTAGTAAATAAATTAAGTGTTGCTTTAAATTAAAGATGAAATTAAAATTAATTTCAATTGAAACTAATAATTATTATTTAATTACAAAAATAAGTAAAAGTTGAATTAGAATTGAAAATAGTAAAAATGATAAATAATTTAATTATTAAATGAATAATTTAAAAATAAAATTATTGTTAAATAATAATTAAATAAAATTATAAGTATTATTAACAAAATAAATAAGTAAAACTTTAATTATAATTTAAAAATAAAACTAACAAATAATTAAATAATTATAAAAATATATTGTAATTAATTACTAATAACTAATTGCTGTTTTATTAAAAATTTACAATATAAATTAATGAGTAATATTTTGTGTTTGAAGTGTATATCGAAGAGAAATAAAGAGACTCAAGCAAAAATGTCCATACCAGGAGGACACGACTCCAAATTTATTGTTGCACATGTTTATGATCACGTAAGTTATAATAACTGACATTTTTACGGTAACGAAAATTTTATAGGGATTATAGTATTCTAATAATTTATTTTTCTTATATCGACCCGTTTGCTGGCCAATTTCCGAACATGATCGACACATTCGAGCAGCTCCACAAGAAGAAGCATAAGTAGATTAACAACAAAGCTGTGACAAAATATGTAAGTTACCTAACCTTAATTCTATTTTTAGTGTGTATTAATTTAAAAAATTATTATGATCTAACTAAAAGTTTAGTAAATAATTAATAAATAACTAGTAATTATTTATTGATTGGTGTCAATAGTAATTACTTATTAATTATTATTTTAATTAATAACAATTAAAACTTTATGATCTAGTGTCAATATCTTTATGATTAATGATTGTGGACCAAGATAGAAAAAGAACGTAACTAATTTTGTCCCTACATATGGGAGCTTATGGGCTAAGTTAATTTGGTCGTGGAAATTCATATCTCAATAAAAAAAAAATATGCAGATATTGTTGATGTATATGCTAAGAGCAGTTTATTCCCCCATGAATGAACCACTCTTAGCATATGTGTCAACAATACCTACATATTTTTTTATTGAGATATGGATTACTGTGCTCAAATAACTTAGCTCATTTGTTTTCATTTGCGGGGACAAAATTACTCTCTCTATTCCAATCATTGGTCTGCAGTCATTAATGATGAGGTGTTGATAGATAGATAATAAAGTTATACTTTGAAATGAAATAACCGATAACTTTGATGTGGTGTTCATAATGTTTAGTTATTTTCTTTCTAAGTTAGGTTTTCTTTTAATGTTATATTGGAATCAAATATATGTGTTTTTTATTGTGCAGACTGAGATGACCAAGCACCGAGCATCGCAAAGTACGCCCGCTACACCATCTGTTGTTTCCTGTGTCGGCGATCATGTCAACAATGAGTTCCCACTTGATATGGACATTGTCATGAATGTCCTTGGGCCCCGCTCGCGCTACAAGAAAGATTTTGGGGGCGTTGCCTAGGATGAAGGCAATTGGCAGGAAGAGGGCAGGACCTTCATCCTCATCTTCACAAATGTCTAAGCAAGTGCCACCTCACGTGGACGCAATACTGAAGCATAATCATAAACTTGAGAGTCGTCAGTTGTATCAAGAGACCTTGACCAATGCTTTTTTATGAAGCAAATATACACTATGACTCTTGATTTTACTATGGACTTACCAGAAAAGGATCATGACAATGATGACGATGGAGCTGACGGGGGCGGGGATGTCGACACCAATACCCGTTTGCAAAGCACTTTTTTTCTTTATTTCAAGTTCATATTATTAGATACAATGCCTATTTTAGTTACTTTTAATTTATTAGAATACTTTTTTTTCATGTTTAGTGGACACAATTAACTAATTAAAAGTTTTAATTTTAATTTAGTACAAATGTTTTATTGTTTATTTTTAAATAATTAATTTAATATAATATAAATTATATATTGAAATTAAAATTATTAAATAATAAATAATTTCATATTTATAATTTGTTTTCATTTTTTTTAAATATTATTTTTCTAGGCACAAAATTGTGCCGAAAAAATACTCAGTCAATAAAAAGCACCAACATGTGTCGATGGAATCATAAAACTTTTGTTGGCGCAATGTAACACCGGCAAATGGTAGACTTTTGCCGACGCAATTTTACGTCGCCAAAAGTGATGACGAGAGTGTCAAACACGCAATGTAACACCGGCAAATGCATCCTGATAAGGCTCTGGGCCCCGATGGTATGACACCAGGTTTCTATCAGAAATGCTGGGATGTAGTCGGTAACGATATGGTAGAACATGTTATAGCATTTTTCCATTCAGGTACCTTTCCTGTGGGATTGACCGACACAAATATTGTCTTGATACCAAAGAAAAAAAATCTCATTACCATGGGGGATTTACGACCAATTTTACTTTGCAATGTTCTATACAAGGTGGTGTCAAAGGTTCTTGCTAATAGACTAAAGGTTATCTTACCTGGTGTTATTTCAGAAAATCAAAGTGCATTTATGAAAGGTAGACTTATCTCTGATAACATCTTGGTGTCTTTTGAGGTGATGCATTATTTGAAAAGGAAGAAGAATGGAAAGAAAGGATATATGGTGATTAAGATGGATATGAGTAAAGCCTATGATAGAATGGAGTGGGGCTATCTTCGAGCGGTGTTGGAGAGGATGGGCTTTGATAGTCGTTGGATTGGGTTGGTAATGAAATGTGTGACCTCGGTGTCTTATAACATTGTTCGTGGGGGTAGAGAAATGAGACCGATCACCCCGGCTAGAGGGATAAGGCAAGGGGATCCACTTTCACCTTACCTTTTCATTATTTGTGCTGAGGGGTTGTCAGCATTATTGAAAACATATGAAGCTAATGGAAGGTTGAGGGGCTGCAAAGTAGCACGTGGTGCTCCTCTGATTTCTCATATGCTATTCGCAGATGATAGCTACATCTATTGTCAAGCATCTGAAGCGGAGGCAACTAATGTGGTGCAATTGTTACAAATCTATGAGCAAGCTTCTGGCCAGAAAATTAATCTGACTAAATCGTCTGTCTTCTACAGCTCCAATACAGAGGAAGGGATGAAAGAGAGGATTCGCGGTATTATGGGAATTCCGGAAGCTGACTCAAACAGTACATATCTGGGGCTGCCTAATACTATGGGTAGGAAGAAGACGACAATCTTGGGTTTCTTAAAAGAGAAGATAAGGAAGCGAATACTAGGATGGGAAGGTAGGATGTTATCTCGAGCAGGGAAAGAGGTACTTTTGAAGATAGTTGCTCAGTCACTCCCTAATTATGCTATGAGTGTTTTCTTACTCCCCTTGGAGACGTGCAAAGAGATGGAGCGCCTCATGACAAAATTCTGGTGGAAGTCTGATTCCGCTCAATGCAAAGGCATTAGTTGGATGGGATGGTCTCGCATGTGTCGTCATAAACATGTGGGAGGGTTGGGTTTTCGAAGTTTGAGGGACTTTAACTTGGCTCTACTTGGAAAGCAAGGATGGCGACTTATTTCTCAACCGGATTCCCTAGTTGGTCGTATTTTCAAGGCTAGATATTATCCCAAAGGTAACTTCTTGACCGCATCCTTGGGGGATAACCCAAGCTTTGTATGGCACAGCATTCAAGAGGCACAACCTCTATTTCGCGAGGGGATCAGAAGAAGTGTGGGGGCAAGGGCGTCGACCAATATATTACTAGACCCTTGGCTCCCTGATGCGGACAATCCATATGTCACGTCGATACACCCGACATTAGTGGGAAGAACCGTAAGTAGTTTGTTGATAACTGGCTCAAGATGTTGGGATGAAGATGTGATTCAGGATCTGTTTGAGGCAAGGGATCAGGAGCTTATTTTTTCACTTCAGTTAAGTACAACTGTGGACCATGATGCGTGGTCTTGGAGACATGAGCCTTCAGGTATGTACACTGTGAAAAGTGCATATCGTGCACTTCAAATTAACAAGGAAGATTGGTCTACGAATAACTCAACTGGTTTCTGGAGAAAGATTTGGAAATTGGGTATACCCCCAAAAGTTAGGAATTTTGTTTGGCGTGCTACTTCAGGCTGCTTACCCACTCGGGTCCAACTACAGAAAAGACATGTTCCAGTTGAACCACTTTGCCCGCTTTGTGAAAACCATCTCGAGACCACTTTTCATGTGTTAGTTGGATGTACTTTTGCAAGGGCTTGCTGGATTAGATCAATGGTGGATATTGGGAGCTGGTATGAGGTCGACTTTGGGGTTTGGATGAGAGCATTAGTAGATTGGGTTAGTACTCAACAGGTAGAGGAAGCCTCAATGGTGGTATGGGCGATATGGCGTGCCTGTAACGAAGCACTTTGGAACCAGAAGAACACAAATGCTGCGGCTGTTGTTTCTTCCGCTCGGACAACCTTAGATCAATATTTGTTTGCTCAGGCAAGAGAGGGTCAAGCTTTCATCTCTGTTAATATTAGCAGTGAAGACAATGAGCATTGGACTGCACCTGTGAATGATCAAGTTAAGGTTAACGTGGATGGAGCAATCTTTGAGCAGGAGGGTCGTTTTGGTATGGGGTGCTTGGCTAGAGGGCGAGACGGTAGGCTAGTGGAGGCCTTTACTAGGGGCCATGTTGGGCGTGTGAGACCTGAAATCGCAGAGATTATTGGAATCAAGGAAGCACTTAGTTGGATAAAACAACATTCTTGGCCAAGTGTGGTGTTGGAAACTGACAGTCTTCTGTGTGTTCAAGCGATCAAGAGCAGAGTTTTAATGCCTTCTGAGTTTGGTCATTTAGTCAACGACTGTAGAAGTCTTATTTTAAATTCATGTAATGTTGAGTTATGTTTTATTAAACGATCTGCAAACAAAGCTGCCCATTGCTTAGCTAGGGGGTCTTGTTTCTCTCCAGGTCGTACACTTCAGGACTATGATGTCTCTGCTGAGGTGTTTTCCATTGTAATGGATGATTTTACCCTTTAATGAAGAGTTACTTTTAATTCAAAAAAAAAAGAAACACTCTCGTCAAAAAAACAAGCCAAAGAATAAACTATTTAGTTAAATCTACCAAATATAGCATAGCCATAAACACAATGAAGAAAAATCCTAAACACCCAAAATGTTAATCCAAAATATCTAATAAACAATAAACACACAGATAAAATAATGAAAATCATATAGTGATAATCAAATCAAAACCTGAAATTCATAATAAAACACCAAAACGTTTATAAAATTAAGCAAAAACTAAAAAAGACAAACCTTTATTTTAAACATTAGCAAATCATCATCTTCCATCTCATAATCAAATTAGATTGGGGATTTCTCCATAGATTTCATCTTCTTTGCAAGTTGTGCTTGATCTTTGGGTCATTGCATTTGCTTTTTCTTTGTTGCCATTTGAGAAGTATTCAACTTAAAGTTAGGTGGTGATGGAGTTTGATCATCCATAACTGCTTGGTTGTGTGTCGAAACTGGAGAAAAAAGAGATTCACGACTCCATGTTTGGACCATTATGTTTTGATTTTGAATTTAAAAAGTTTATAAAGTTTGGGTACAGAGAAGTAGTGAGTGTGTGTTCATAAAGGAAGTTTTATTTTAGATAAATTCCATAAAAGAAGTTATTATAATGAACGGAGCAAAACGTTGAAATTGATATATTAACTTCCCATCTTTAATTTCAAGAAAAAATAACTTACCATTTTAATTTGATAACTTCTAAAATTGAAAAAGTCACAACTGTAGAATCTTTTAAAACCTTAATCTACAAATTGAAAATATATATATTAAAAATGTAATATAAAATATAATTATAAAAATTTTCCTTATTAATGTGATGAATTTTTATTTTAGTTAATAGTGTAGTTTTCCCTAAAAAATTTCATTTTAATAACGAGGTACATGTCTTCTCTTACTTTTATCACCAATCCAATCAATTATTATATATGGGATGAATTCACAGAAGTAATTTTTTTGTGTGACAGCGTATATGATAGTTATAGTAAGCATCCTGATAATTTTAGAGAAATTCCGAATAGTTTACATTACCGAAATTAATGTTCAGATTATCTGTTTTCCACGCCTATAAAAAAATCAGGCACGCATGCTACTGACCGTTTTAACTCTAATTTTGGTATCGTAAATTATTCAGAATTTTCCGAAAAATTGTGGGATACTTGTCAAAATTATAATGTACGTCATCATGCAAAAATAATTGGGCTATAATTTTTCAAGTGCCGAAAATAGAAAACGTTCCTATAGAGAAAGGAAAAGTAATGCACCCCTACCTAAGGCAATTTCTATATATATCAACTAACTCTTTATCCTTCCTCTCTCTAAAATACTATTCTTTACTTCGAGGAAAGTGAAGTAGAGGTCATTGTCGCTCACCCAACCCTCTATCACCACTTCCATCATCTTATTATTTCTTTGTCCTCTTTTTCTTCTTCTTTAATCAATATTTTTTTAAAATTTTATTCTTGATCTTTCCAAACTTGGTTTTTATCTGGTTAAGTAACAAGTTACCATCACGTTTTCTTATATATTGTATGTTTAATTTTTGGGTTTTCTACTTAGTAACTAATTGTTGTTTTGTTATTATAATTATGAATAATCGGTTACCATGTAATATGAAAATGAAAAAAAAAACTTGTAATTGTTTACTCTAACAACCTTTTTAAAAAAATTAGTAATAAATTTCCATGCAATGTGAAACTGAGAAAATTGGTAACCCATTATTACAGTGTATTTTTTAAGTTTTATTGGAGACAAGTAACTAGTTACATGGCTAGCTAGTAATAGGTTACTACCATGAAAATTAAAGAAATTGGTAACTCTTTACTATCTTGTTTTCATATTTTGACATACTAATAACTCGTTATTACTATATAATATGAGTAAGTGGTTACCAAAAAATCAAACACACTTAAAAAATCCATAAATTAAACACTAAAAACGTGATGGTAACTTATTGCTTAATTAAAAAAAACAAATATTTGAAAAAACCATGTACAAAAATTAAAATGACCCATTCAAAAATAAAAACAAAAAAATAATTTAATAAGATAGGGTAGACGTGTAATTAGTTATTTATTAAAACTTAATGATGATATTTATATTAATCTATAAAGAATATGTATATAAATTAATTATTTATACAATATATAGATAGAAAAAAAAAGTGAATGATACGGTCCGGTGTCCTAAGAAAGTTTTAGACTTAATTATTTTTGCATCACAATAACCTTATACAATTTTTTTAATCAATATAGTATAATTTCTATTCCCTAAAATTAAAAAATTGTCATAATTGAATTGCAAAAATATATGATTTAAAAAGTTTTAACCCTCTAATATTTTCATTATTGGGAAATTTGTATATAATATCTTATTTAGTATTATAATATGTACTATTTTAGTTAAAATTTTAATGTATTGGTGGTGTACAGGAGATTTTTCATAAATATGATTTTTATGTTATTACTTTGCAAAAATATGGAGATTATACTTTTCTTAATTTGTATGAGAAAATTTATTAAAGAAAAAAACAAAGTATGAAAAACATAAATGCTAACTAACTAAATATGAGAAACTTGATTAAGAGTAAAACTATGACATAAACTAACTTTTATATAATTTTTTTTTAAAAAAATGTCATATATTTGCAAACTTTATTAAAAAAAACTCATATAAAATGAAGTTTCCTCTTTTTTTTTTTTAATTGTTCTCTAATGTACACGTGTTTTTTTTATTTCAAATAGTTTGTTGCACGCGTTACTATTTTTTTATGTGCATGGAAAGTAACCTATTTGAACTCTGTTTTCAGCATTGTAAATTATTCAAAATTTCTTAAAAATTTGCAGAATGCTCTAAATAACTACAATGTATACGATAAAAAAAATTGAGTCCAAAAGCATTCAAATAACGAGAACAGGTGCAGCAGTACACCCAAAAGTGGGGGTTGCACTAAAGAAGCACCCTATAATTTGGATAACTATATATAATATTATATTATTTTTTCTCTCTATTTTCTCCCTTTTATCTACAACTTTAAACAGAAAATTTGGCCACACAGCGGGTTATTTGGATTCAAGAATGATACAATCGCGACCTACTCTTTAAAATTGTCATTTTGATATGTGAGAATCATATGTTTTTTTGCTGTCATCGAAGAAGATAACCGAAATTAAAAGTAACATTTTAGTTTCTTTTATATTTGGCTAACCAAAAAGTTTATTTATGCTATGTTTATAAAAAAGGAAATAAATCTTCAATAATTATAATAAGTCATTTTTGTATTATATTTAAAATGTAACTATGTAATTGTTTTTTAATTTAGTTAAACAAAAATTCATAATAAAAATTCAAAATGTGTACTTTTTTATTATAATTCAAAAGTAACTTGTAAGTTTCTTTTTTGTTTAATTAATAAAATAAATACTATTATTTACATATAAATTACATTAGTGATTCAAAAGTGAATCAAAACTTTTCATTAAAAAAGTTATAGTACACTAAAAGCAATTTTTGATGATAAATTATATAATAATTTGTTAAAAAGTTATATAATATTTTCATTAATGTAATTTATATGATATTTTCATTAAAGTTAAAAAGTTATATAGTACACTAAAAGCAATATAATATTTTCATTAAAAAAGTTATAGTAGACTAAAAGCAATTTTTGATGATAAATTATATAATAATTTGTTATATTTTTTTGTAATTCATTAATTTCTGTAAAAATATATTAAATAATAAAATATTATAATATAATCTAAAAAAGTTTCAACATAATTTTAAAAATAATAAAATATATATGAAATAATATAGTCTAAAAATAAATTTATTTTATAAAAAAATAATCCATTGGTAACTTATAACCATTTCAAAATTGTACTTTTAAAAATCCTTAAAAATGAGAAATTTGATATTTGGGAATTGTTTTCCATTTAAGTATATTATTTTTGAAATCTCATAATTTTTTAATGATGTGGTAAAATATTTTTGTAAATAAAATTATATAAGTCATTTTTATAATTATTTTATGTTATATGTGTATAATTGTAAACAAAATTCATTATTATCAGCATTAATGCATGACAAAAATGCGTGCTTAACTTTCCCACACATAATTTATACATGACGTATTAAGGGCGCAGATTTTATTGTGAATTCCATGTCTTGATCGATAATTTGTGGTGGTGTTTTGCTTCATTAACTTCAACTCTTTTTCAAGCACACAACGACGTCGTTTTCCTAAGAATCTAGACTGTACTACCGAGGAAGATAGTGTTTGATCCTTATCTACCGCTGTTTAAGTTTCTGGATTTCTCCAGAAGCCGTGTCAATTCCATAGTTGTTTCCAGAATCGTCGAATCATTCCTTTAAATCATGCAAACCCAGTACCCCTTCTTCTCATCAATCCAAGAAAAACCCAAATTTCTTTCTCAATTTCCCACATAAAGATCCATTTTTTCAAAACCTTTGATAAAGAAAAACAGCAACTTTGGTAAAGAAAATGTCTCAAGCTTTGTCAAACTTAAGCCTCTTTCTTCCTTTGTCATCATCAAGGAGAATCACTTACTCACCCAGGCCTCAGTCTTTTCCGGTCGTCAAGGCCAGGGCAGGGGAGCCCAGAGACAATCTTGACCACTTACAGAGAGCCACCAAGCCACACCCTCCTCAAGCCCCACCAAAGAAAAGAGTGGCCCCAGCAGCTCCAGTAGGTATAAATCTCAGAACCCATCTCAGATAATCAACAAATTCAACATATTTTCAAATTTTAAGGCTCAAAATCTGAACTTGTTTTGTTTGGCACAGGATTGTGGGATAGGTTTCCGACGGCGAGGACGGTACAGCAGATGATAGAGACGATGGATAGAATGATGGAGGACCCATTGGAGTACTCGAGCGGGTGGTCATCGCCGTTGCCGAACGAGGCGACTCCGTACAAGCGAGGGAGAACTCCATGGGAGATCAAAGAAGGTGAAACAGAGTACAAAATGAGGTTCGACATGCCTGGGATGACGAAGGAGGACGTGCAGGTTTGGGTGGAAGAAAAAATGTTGGTCGTGAAGGCTGAGAAAGAGCCCAAGAAGAAGAAGGAGAATGGGGTCATTAATGGGGAAGGAGATGAAGAGGAGTGGTCTGCTAAAAGCTATGGCAAGTATAGCTGTAGAATCGCTTTGCCTGAGAATATCCAGTTCGAGAAGATTAGAGCTGAGGTTAAAGATGGGGTGTTATATATTACTATCCCCAAAGCTACTGTTAGCTCCAAAATTTTCGATATCAATGTACAATGATCATTTTTTTGTTATGGGATGATATGAAATTGCTTTTTTTTTTTTTTGGTTTAATTATAATATATTTTTTTGTTGCAATCTTGTGAAGTTTTAAAGGATAAGCAAAAAATTTCTTTGTGATTAATTAATGGAGGTTAGTATGGTTATTTAAATTGATATTATTCTTTTTTTTTTCAGTTATTAATTCTAGTTTTCTATTCTGTTGAGTTTTTCTTTGTTCTTCTTTAATTGTCGTTTTTTATTTTTGAATGTTATATGATGATATGAATCATGATCTAATATTTATGGTCATTGTTTGGTTATGTATAGTTGTCGTTTACGGTAATTTCTAAATGAATGTCGTTTTTCATTGGTTTTCAGTTTTCTTTCTCTTTCTCTTTCTCTCTTTTCTTTTTTTTTTTTTAAAAATTGTCACTTTTTTTCAAGTTCCTTTCCAAGCAAATACTCATAAATTATTTAATTTTTTTTCACACTTTTTAAAATTACCTTATTAATAAACAATATTTTTTCTCCCTTTATAATTTATTATTTAAAGAATTAAAAAATATTTAATACTTTTATTAAAAAATAAAAAATTTCTTAAGAATAATTTTTTTTAACTCAAAATAAAAATGAAATATAAACATCAAAGGCCTTGCACCAATTTGAAGTTTGAAGCAGAGAGAGAGAGAGAGAGAGAGAGGTCATAACGCCATTACTCTCCTCCAAATTCGATCCTCTACTAATGTTTTGCTTGCGGAGTTCAGCTCTGTTCAACATTCGAATTCAGCTTCTTCAATCCTTAACATCGGTCAGTTTTGCCAAAATTATTATTAGAATTTTTCATTTCTTTCCATCTTCCGAGCAACCAAACATGCGACATTGTTGATGTAGTGTAGTAAATTTACTCTTTTAAGAATTTCAGATTAATGGAGGAGGAGCACGATTCATCAGTGTGAAAGCGGGAATGGAGATTCCAGACGGAAAGCGACTGGAGTTTGCCCTGCCGTACATCCATGGGGTCGGCCGAGCCCGAGCTCGCCAAATTCTGTCTGAACTGAACATGGATAACAACAAACTTGCCAAGGACTTGACCAAAAGAGAAATCTTTCTTCTTGGTGAAGAACTCTCCAACTACGTTGTGGGAAAAGAATTGGTAAAACCCTAAACTCAGTACAAATTATTATCTTTTGTTAAGATACGTGTCTTCTTTTTCTGATTCCTTTATTTGGGGATATTCCAGAGGTGTTGTGTTGAGAGAGACATGAAGAGAATGGTGGACATTCAGTGCTATAGAGGGATTAGACATAGGGAAGGATTGCCAAGCAGAGGACAACGAACAAGGACTAATGCTCGAACCAAGAAAAATCATCCGCCTATTCCTCTTGCATTGAGGAAGAAATAGTTTCTGCTGTCATTTTCACTACCAAATTGGTCTAGGTTTTCATTTCGATTTTAGCCTTTTCGAATCTCTGTTATTTTGTTGAATACAAAAATATGAAATTGGAAGATGGAATAAATTTCTCTAATAAGTCATGATAAGCTTCATTTTGTGACTAAAAAAACCTTCTTTCAAGTTAAATAGTAATTTATGTGTTGGATTATCTTCTTTGATGTTTTTGTTTTGGCTATATATAGAAAAGTACAACTCTTTACACTATGAATATGATCCACACTACCTTGCTATCAGTCAAATTCAAGTTTCAACTCTTTATTTTCTTGTTCTGTTGAGATCATTGTTGGAACCCAAGTTACTGAGCAATTATTGGAGGGGTTTGGCAGTTCAGGTCTTAACTCTTAGGTTTTTCTTTTGATTGACATGATTTTGTTTTGCAGCGCCGTTTGTTTCGGTAACTACCAAGTACCGAACCAACCAATGTTTAATGATGAAAACATTGCCAGAACTGACATATTTTGTGCAGACATCTCAACTTTACAAATTCTTACAAACTGTTTGGTGATTTGAGTTGAAAGAAGAACGAAACTATGCTGGATATTTCGAAGCCATTTATTCAGTAACATGGATGAAGCAAACGTGTAAGCTATTCTAATTTTGTGCTTGATGTAGACTTGTGATTGGCAGGGTACTAAGTTCAACCTAAGTAGTGGAAAGTGTCGTTTTGGTCATTCTCTCTGTGACCCCAATCAAATATATCATTAAATAGCCACAACCCTTGACAACAATACAATATCTTATGAGACTGACTGTCAATGAGAAGTCCAAATACGCAAAAGTGGCCACAACTCCTAACCATGAGAAGAAAATAAGTTAAAAGGGAAGATTAACGTGAGAGGCTGGAGAAGGGGAAAAAAGGATAAAATTAATATCTTGTGTAGATAGTTTAGAATGACTTGTAGTTGAGGGGGAACAAATGAGTTGCATGTATCTTCTACTAACTTGGACTGGGAGACCAAATGAGAATGTATGCATGACATTTCAAATCCATAGGCTGAGTTAAGTATGATAAGTTCAAATAAATATATACATATATTATATGTGTATATTTATACATTATATGTGTGTATTTATACATTATATGCATTTATGTGTCAAAATATTCATATAGAAGTTAAACCTTAAAGCCACTTATCAACTAAGACATGGAAAGAGCACTAATATGAGGGACACAAGAGTAGCTTGGAAATTATATCTAATGGCTGCGAGGTATCCAAGATTAAACATTACTTTTACTTATTTACAGGACTTGAATGACTAGCCTTTACATATTTATATTTGTGATTCTATATGATCATTTAGTTTTTATAGAATTTCAGAAAAATGGTAGGAATTCTATTTTTATTGAGATGAATATTTTACAAATACATAGGCTTTACATGATATTTTAACATAAATACAAAATCATTACATGATATTCTAACATAAATACAGAATCAGATCACATTCTAAATATAGAAACTAAATATATATACACAGCTAATATGTTTGATTTCCTATCTGTCAATACCCCCTCAAGCTTGACTATAGATGTTGATGAGTCCAAGCTTGTATGTAAGGAAATCAAATACTTTTTCAGATAGTCCCTTGGTAAGAATATCTGCCAGTTGTTGGTCTGTGTGCACGTATCTAATTTTGATAACACCTCCATCAATTTTCTCCTTGATAAAGTGACGATCTACCTCTACGTGCTTTGTTCTATCATGATGTATCGGGTTATGAGCAATAGTAATAGTAGACTGGTTGTCATAGAAAAGTTGAACAGGAGCTTCATATTCTATCTTTAATTATTCCAATAGTCTCTTTAGCCAAATTGCTTCGCACACTCCATGGGCCATGGCTCTGTATTCTGCTTTTGCACTACTTGCAACAACAGTTTGCTTCTTACTTCGCCATATTACCAAGTTACCCCATAATAAAGTACAATATCTAAATGTAGATTTTCTATCATCAATTGATCCAGCCTAGTCTGCATCTGTGAATACTTCAACTGGCCGTTCAGGAGCTTTCTTGAAGAATAATCCTTTTCCTGGTGTTTGCTTTTGTAAGAAAATCATTATATTTTTAGTATTATTCTTGTGTGGCTGTAAGTCAGCTATTGTAATTTATTGTTCCATATTTTTAGGGTATCGTTAAGTGTTTTATTCTGTCATTATTATTTGATTTTATTTATTTCCCTTTTAAGGGATCCTTGTACATGTTAAATACATGTTTTTTTATGAGAAATAATATACAGAAATTACCCTCTTTGTTGACTTGGTATCAGAGCCAACACGCAACCCTAAAACCTAATCGCAACCTGCCTTTCTCTAATCCCATTCCACTATGTCTGATAGCAGCGAGTCAGCCACCACAAAAATCAATCCCTCCGAGACCATTATTATTCCAGCCAAATCTACCATTGCTGAATCCCACTCTGTCCAAATTACCACTATTCGCTTGAATGGTGACAACTTTCTGAGATGGTATCAATCGGTTAAGATGTATATGAGAGGTCGAGGAAAGATGGGGTATTTGAATGGTGAGAAAAAGGCTCCAGCAGAGGCAGATCCAACCTACGACACTTGGGATGCTGAAAATTCTATGGTTATGGCATGGCTTGTTAATTCCATGGAGGAGGATATCAGCTCGAATTATATGTGCTATCCTACAGCAAAGGAACTTTGGGACAATGTTATCGAGATGTATTATGATCTCGAAAACCACTCTCAAGTATTCGAATTGAACCTTAAACTTGGAGAAATAAAGCAAGACGAGGACAGCGTTATGAAGTATTTTAATTCGCTGAAGCGAATGTGGAAAGACTTGAATCTCTTCGATACTTCGATACTTATGAAAGACTTTAATTCGCTGAAGCGAAGTTGGTAAACACCATAAGAAAACAATTGAGAAAACCCAGCTTTATAAATTCTTAGTTGGTCTCATCATTGAGTTTGATGAAGTAAGGGGAAAAATTATTGGAAGGCAGCCCTTACCTTCTATTGGTGAAGTTTTTTCTGAGGTTAGAAGAGAGGAGAGTAAGAGGAGTGTTATGCTGGGAAAAAAGGTTATTGGCACTACTATTGAAGGATCATCCCTTGCTGTTGGAGGAGGCACTACTATTGAAGGATCAGCCCTTGCTGTTGGAGGAGGCTACAGTAAGAACACTTCACATCTGCCAAAACCTGATGAGAAACCCCGTGTTTGGTGTGATTTCTGTCATAAACCTCGCCATACTCGAGAAACCTGCTGGAGAATCCATGGAAAACCAGCAAATTGGAAGAGCAAGGCTGAAAGAAATAGTCGCACCCCTACTGCAAATGAAGTCGAGGCTAGTCCTTTCACTAATGAGCAGATGGCTCAACTTCATGCATTGCTGAAATCCACTTCGTCCTCATCTGGTATCCCTAATGTTTCTCTTGCACAATCAAGTAAAGAAATAAATGCTTTAAATTGTTTCTTTCCAGCTTATGCTCATTGGGTAATTGACTCCAGAGCTTCTGATCATATGACAAATTCTTCTAATTTGTTTGACTCCTATATACCTTGTTCAGGTGATAAAAAAGTTAGAATTGCAGATAGTAATTTCTCACCTATTGTAGGAAAAGGTCTTATACGATTATCTAAAGGAATAGATCTTAAATCTGTTCTTCATGTTCCTAATCTAACCTGCAATCTTCTATCTGTGAGTAAATTATCAAGGGATTCTAATTGTTGTGTAATCTTCCACGAATCTTATTGTCTTTTTCAGGACCAGCGTTTGGGGAAGACGATTGGCAGTGCTAGGATGATAAATGGTCTCAATTATTTTGAAGATAATATTTCTAAGAATAAAATTGCTCAAGGGCTTAGTAGCACCAGTTCTTCTTTTGTTTATGATCAAATAATGATTTGGCATTATAGGCTAGGTCATCCTAGTTTTTCTTATTTAAAACATTTGTTTCCCACTTTGTTTAAAAAGTTGAATCCTTTGTCTTTTCAATGTGAAAGTTGTTTATTGGCCAAAAGCCAACGTAAAACTTATATTAAAATTGTTTATCATTCTTCCAAACATTTTTATCTTTTTCATAGTGATGCTTGGGGACCATTTAAAGTCACCACTAATTCTGGAAAAAAATGGTTTGTAACTTTTATAGACGACCATACTCGTCTTTGTTGGGTTTATTTGATGAAAGAAAAAAATGAAGTGGAGCAGATTTTTTCAGATTTTTACAAAATGGTTGAAACTCAGTTTCAAACAAAAATCAGCATCTTACGAACTGATAATGGAATTGAATACTTTAATAAAATTCTTGGAAATTTTTTAAAAGAAAAAGGTATTTTGCATCAGTCTACTTGTCCAGATACACCTGAACATAATGGTGTAGCTGAACGAAAAAATAGACATTTGTTAGAAACAGCTCGTGCTATGATGTTTTATATGCAGATTCCAAAATATTTATGGGGTGATGCTATTCTTACTGCATCTTGTTTGATAAATAGGATGCCTACCAAAATTTTGAATTATATTACTCCATTGCAAAGTTTCAAAAAATTCTTTCCAGATTCTAGGATTCATTCTGATTTACCTTTGAAAATTTTTGGTTGTACTGCTTATATCCACATTCCTAAAATGTCTAGGTCTAAGTTAGATCCTAGAGCTAAAAATGTGTTTTTTTGGGATATCCTCTTAATAAAAAGGGATATAAATGCTTTAATCCTATTACTAAACGTGTTTATATAACTATGGATGTGTTGTTTGTGGAAAATATCCCTTATTTTTCGAAAAATTTAATTCAGGGGGAGAATTTAGTGGAATCAAATTTTTGGGAAACTGTTCAACCTTTACCTAAGACTTTTGACACTAGTATTAAGGAGATTAATCCTATAATTGTTGAATCTGAAATTGGTTTGTCAGAAAAAGAAATACTACGATTAATTAAAAATCATAACAACCTTGAACCTGTGGTTTATTCAAGGAAGAATGTCACTGAAAGAGTTAGAGATCATGTTATCATCCCTGTGCCTAGTCAATTGCCAGCCCTGGACAATGGTGCTTCAAGTATTCCAGGTAATTCTTCATCTTTTATTCCTATTTATGATTCAAATCCACATATTATTCAGCAATCCCAATCTATTTTAAATTCAAATTCTGATCCTAAGCCTACCCCAGAGTTAGCCCCAGAAAATCTTAAAGTAGATAATCTTCCTATTGCTCTTAGAAAAGGGACCCGTGCCTGTACCAAACATCCTATTGCCAAATACATATCCTATGATCACCTATCAGAATCCTATAAAACATTTACTATTAAAATTTCTGAACTGGTTGTGCCGAGAAATATTCAGGAAGCACTAGATGACCCGAATTGGAGGCTAGCAGTGTTTGAGGAAATAAATGCTCTAAAAAAGAATGGTACTTGGGAAATTGTAGTGTTGCCAGGAGATAAGGAAATTGTAGGATGTAAGTGGGTGTTTACAATAAAATACAAAGCTGATGGAAGTGTTGAGAGATACAAAGCTAGGCTTGTGGCTAAGGGATTTACTCAAACACATGGAATAGATTATCAAGAAACGTTTGCTCCAGTTGCTAAAATTAATTCTATTCGTGTGTTTTTATCTCTAGCAGTCAACTCTAATTGGCCTTTACACCAGTTAGATGTTAAAAATGCATTTCTTAATGGAGATGTAGAAGAAGAAGTGCTTATGAGTCTTCCACCTGGATTCGAAGATCACTATGGAGTAGGAAAAGTGTGCAAGCTGAGAAAGTCTTTATATGGACTCAAGCAATCTCCTAGAGCCTGGTTTGAACGTTTAGGAAAGGTGTTAAAGTGTTATGGGTATACTCAGAGTCAAGCAGATCACACAATGTTCTACAAACATTCAGAAGAAGGTAAAGTGGCTGTTCTAATTGTATATATGGATGATATTGTGCTCACTGGGGATGATTCTAGTGAACTCGAAAAGTTGAAAAGAAGACTCGGTGAAGAGTTTGAAATCAAGGACTTGAAGGACAGATTTAAGAATTAAATCAACCGACAAGTTAATGGTACCAATTCCTGCAATATGAGAGAGCGTGCCATCTGATATTCTGACACTAGAAGGTTTATAACATGAAGTATAAGATTCAAACAAAGAATACAAACTGGTCATATGATCAGAGGTGCTAGAGTCAATTATCCAATGTGTCTGAGAGTCAGTGAGAGCAGAGGAAAAATCACCAGAGTGGGCAACAGAACAAGATGCACTATGAGACCTGGATCCCAAGGAAGAAGACTGATTCAAGAGGGCATACAATTGTGCAAGTTGTTCCTTACTGAATGGTAGTGAGGCAGAGTCTGGTGGAATATCAGTGATACCTTGGTTTTGTGCTTGGTACGCCTTCCTCTCAGATTGACGCCGAGGAGTCCAATTGGCAGGTTTTCCATGAATCTCCTAGCAAGTGGAGTAGGAGTGTCCATGGCGTTGACAATGATCACACCAAGGTCGTTCACCCTTGCGGTTTGGACGTGGATCAGGATTGGATTTGCCATAGGTTGAAGAACCAGACCGGGAAATGAGAGCAGAGCCATCAATGGGTTGGGATTCAGGAATGGTAAGCATGACTCAGCGTCGTGCTTCTTCATGACGGACTTCAGAAAAAGCTTCCTCAGTACCAGGTAAAGGAGAACGACTAACTATACAGCCCCGGACTTCATCAAGATTGTTGTTTAACCCCGTAAGGAACTCGAAAACCCGTTCTTTTTCCAATTGTTGTCTCTGGATTATGCTACATCCAGTACAGAGAGGTGTGGTCTCGAGATATAGATCGAGCTCCTGCCATAAATCTTGTAAGTCCGAAAAATATTGAGTCACAGTCTTATTACCTTGCTTGATCTTTTTGAGTTTCGTGCGAATCTCAAATATCTAAGAAGTATTCCCCAGATCAGGATACATTTTCCGAGCAGCATCCCACACCTCCTTAGCCGTCTTAAAAAATAGATACCTTCGGCTGATTTTCAGATCCATAGAATTAATGAGCCAAGCAAGCACAATTGAATTTATCACTTTATCTTATTTGATTTCCTATCTGTCAATAATTTTATATATGTGGTGATCACTAATTGACGTCATTGCTTTATCATTTTATCTTAATGTGTTTATTTTTAAAGATTAATGGAAAAAGAAAATGACATAACAATAATAACATAAATATTCAATATTGTATTTGAACATATATCTATAAACTCTTATTATTATGAGTAAATACTATTTTGGTTCCTGTGTTTTGCAAAAGTTACCGATCGGATAATTTAGACTCTGCGTTTTACAAAATGTAACAAAAGAGTACCATGCACTAGATTTTCGTTAATTTTTTTATATGATCAAAATGTCCTCATATTTTATTAATTAATGAATTATTTAAAAATTAAGAAATAAATATTAAATAAAAAACCTTATAAATTGATTTTAAAATAAAAAATAATTGAAAATATTAATATTTTTAATTTCAAAAATAGATTTCAGATATAAAATAATCAAAATCTTTCTAAAATAAAAAATCAAACCCAAAATCTAATTATATTCTCAACCGAAAAAAAAATCTAAAACTAATAAACCCTAAATTTATTCACCGTCTTTTTTTTTCTTCTTCTTCTTCTTCTTCTTCTTCTTAATTGACTCTTCCATGTTTTTTGTTTGCAGGTACTTCGCCTGCTTGGTTGTAGAGCAATAATGGAGGCGCTGCAGTTTGGGGCTTGCAGACAAAGGCCTTTGATTGCAGACGAACCCAGCCTCTTCTCCAGCTTGCAGATGCAGACAAAGTCTTTCCTTTTTGCCCTTTTTTCTTCTTCTTCTTCTTCTTCTTCTTTGTAGGATGCTGGGACTATGGAGACTAGTGCAACAAGTGCCGGGTGGAGGTTAGGTTCGGCGAGGGGTTTGGTGCGACGAGGCTCGGTCCACAGGGATCTGGTGTGATTTTTTTGCAGATGCTCGGGATGGACAACTTCGTTTTGCAAAGGATTGACACAAACATGAGGGTTCTTGAGCAATTGGGGCAGATCTGAATATATTATAGATAATGTTTTGCCTTAATTTTTTTAAATATATTTGTGTCATATATTATATTAAATATCTTTTATTTATTTTTATGATATTATTTATTTACAATTTATATATATGTTAAATAAAAAATATATAATAAAAATAAATGCATGTTAGAATAAGCATTTTAACAACTTTGAAACTAAGCAATTGTGTATTTTACGTTGCATCTACATAATATTTATAAATAAATGAATAATAATATGTGCACCCAAAATTTGCACCCAAACATTATACACAGTGATGTAGAAGTGTTTTTTAAAACAGTGGGTCCCTGTTTTAATAAATGTGATTGGCTAAGCTAGTCTACTACGTCACTGTGTGTAATGTTTAGATGCATATTTTGGGTGCACATATCATTACATGGGTATTTGCGGCATAAATACCACATGTTTTCGGTTTTATAGACATATATACCACATCTTTTTTTTCGACGAATTAAATACCGAACGTTATGAATTGGCCTATTCTGTCACTACCACTCTGTTAAGTTGGAAAAAAAGACACGTGTCATAGATCTGAATATATCAGTTTTTTTTTGTCAAAAACTAATAAACAAAAACCGAAAACTCAAAAAATCTGAAACCATTCCTTCAAAAACAAACCATTTTCTTCTTCGGGTCAACACAAACCATTTTCGATAGTATAGCTTGAAATCTACAATGGGAGATGCTTCATCTTCATCTCACGTCAGCCCATTCCTTAAAAAACAAACCATTTTCTTCTGAAACCCATTCCTTCAAAAAAACAAACCTTAAAAAACTCAAATTCTCCCCCTCTCTCTTCGGGTCAACACCAGGGGAAACACAAACTATTTTCGACAACCATTACCAGGGGAAGAGGAAGACGAAGACTTACCAATGCATATTCGGCGCCTTCCTGGGGAGGAACCCCCTGAGGTATGGTAAGTTAGTTTTCTCTTTGTTATATATGTGATAAAATGATTTTTGTTGCTTTTTATGGTGTTTAGTTTGTAAAATGTTTGGTGTGGGTGAGTTTTGTTTTTAGTTTGGTGTATTATTAATTTGGTGTGGGGTACTAGTTTTTGGAAGTATGTGTGACATGTGCATTGACCGTGATGGTATCTCTTTTGAATATTTTTGACTGAGTAAAAGGGAAAAAATGGGTATTGTAATGCTTTGGGACGTGGGATTTTGTCACTGTTAGACTAAAATAATGCATTTTTTACTTATGCTAAAATAGAGCATTATAGAAACAAAATATGCACTTAACTATAAATAGTCAATGTATTTTTTTTCTTTATTGGCAGATTTGAAGTTTGAGTTATTCACAATTAGTGTGCATCATGGTGGGGGGTGGTTCATTCATTTTGATGAGAAAAAATATGAGGGGGGGAAGATTGATTATTTTTGTAATTTCATTTTTTATGATTACCAACTTAATTATTCAAATTAAATAATTAATTGCTGAATTGTTACAGAAATGTTTAAACGGACACAGAGACTGTTTGAATAGAAACCAGATATGTTTAAACAGTTTATCACCAGAAGATAAAAACGAACATAAGGTAAAGAACACATGAAGTTATACGTGGTATCAGCAATCTTTGCAGATTGCTACTAGTCCACGGGGTCACGCCCAGAGAATGAAATTTATTAGAATAATATCTAAACGATTACAAAACCAAATTGACTTATACAAATAAAGACTCCCTCTTGAATTTGTCGCAACTGTTGTAATCTAATCTGAAGTGCTAAGATCTTGAACTCCCTTCAAATCATCACACTTGCACTTTTCCTCCCGAAAAGTGACTCACGAACAAGACTTCTCCTGAAGCTTGATGAACAATGTCCAAGTGTGTTCAACCTACACAATTAACACAAAGAAAACAATATAGAAGTACACTATAATAAACCACTAAGAACTTGTTGAACTCAAGTTCTTCACATAATAAAAAGTCTCTCTAAAACTTGAAAAATATTTGGAAAATAATACACCAAGAGAGATGATAAAAAACCAACGACCTAAGGATGATTATATACCCTTTAGAATCCCTTTAGGTCTGGAAAACAAATCAGAAACCAATCAGCCAATAAATGGAAAATCTTCCCAAACAGGAAAGTCAGAATCTGTTCAAACAGACTGGCAATCCATTCAAACAGATTCATTGAACCTGGACAGTTTTTAAACCCAGTTTCCTTAAATAAATAAGGAAACAAAATATACATTATCTCTGCAAGTTGTACACGGTTTCTAGACAAACAAATCAGATCAAGAAATAAAAATAAATACCAATAATTTCCATATAAACAACATTCAAGAAAAGATATTCTTTTATAGGAAATTATATATTTATTTTATTAACATATATAGACTAATATGATTTTAGAAAACATTTCTCAACAAAATAGGAAACTACCCATTTCGAAAATACCACATAATATATTTCGAAAATGCATTCCATAATTAATTTTGTCAATTTTATCAAATATGCCAATAAATGATTTTACAATTTTGATTACTGTGATTGGGAATGTTTCAGCAGGTATGATTTGGAGAAAATTGCAATAGATATTGGGTATGAGCTGCCTGTTGGTTTTTGGTGGAGGCCATATGGGAACTTTGTACACAAAGGTGCCATGTTAGTTTCAGATGAAGATATTAGGGTAATGATCTTTGATATGAAAACAAGGAGGTATAGGGTGGTTGATATCTTCTTGGTCTTGCCTGACAAGGATTATGTGGCTCCTGCTGTCAGTTACTGTGAAACTGTCACTCTACCAAAATGTAGAATTGAAGAGTTACTAGATGATGCTGAAGTGGATGTGGATGTTGTAGTAAATGCAGAGGTTTTTCCTGAGGGATTTTTCACTGATGGTAGTGAAGAGGATGTGGATGTGGATGATGCTCCTGATTTGGTTGTTTTGGATAGTGATGAAGAAGAAGAGTTACCCTTCCCACCCCAAGCCCAAGTACCACCTCAAGCCCATGAACCCAACTTCAAAGCCCATGAAACAGAGTCACCCTTCCCACCCCAAGCCCAAGTACCACCTCAAACTCATGAGGAAGATAACACTACGACTGAGACTAAAAGAAAAGGCAAGCAACCCCTGGGGAAGTGTAACAAGAAGAGGAGAAAGGGAAAGAGGAAGGTTGAGAAAGATGATGATTTTCTGTTGGAAGAGGAAGATTATGTTGATGATGGTGAACATAAAAAGGATTTAGAGAACACAACTGATCCAAGAAAGTGGTGGTCTTCAGTGACAGACCATTGTAATGAGCAAGATTATGTTGATTCTGAAGGGGTAATATCTGAGGATGATCTCAACAGCCTATGTAGTGATGATGAGCACAATGTTAGAAAGAGTAAGAGTGAATACAACCCTGCTAACAAGTTTGAGAAATTTGAGTTCAAGCTTGGGGTGGAATTTCCTACCATGGAGCATCTAAGGGAGGCTTTGAAAGATCAATTTATTAGTAGTAATAGAACATACAAGTTTGTTTTCAATGACAGATCGAGAATAAAAGCCAAATGCAAGGGTGAAGGTTGAGATTGGTTTATTTATGGAAGAGTTAGGGAAATGATAATGTAACGCACTGGGTAACCAAGACCGTTACACTGTGTATTTGAAATAATGCAAGACTTGCTAATTAAGTCATTTAAATAAAAATGTGAATCTAACGACACAAACATGTTAAGTTTAAAAGATTTTGGTTATAAACGAATAATTTTCATTAAAACATATAGTTGGTACATGGGATCCCAAATCAAGGTTTAAATAACGTAATTACAGAATTTCCAAAACAAATAAATAGCCAAGCAACTTTAATGGAAAAATACACGTTTTAGGTTCTCGTCCCTGTACAATCCCTCGACCGTGGCAGCCGAGCAGCTGACAATGTACACCTCGCCCCCAGAGCTCTCTAACTCATGGTCAACTCATCTTACCCTTACCTTTACCTACACTACGTAGCACCCGTGAGCTGAGGCCCAACAAGAAAACATAACATAACCAGTATTAATAGCTAAGCAATTTACAGAGCATAACCAAATTATCTACAAGGCATTAATCAATTACCCAGCAAGCCATAGCATACATTCAATGCAGCACACCGGTCAATAACTAATGATCTAGTTCCAGATACTCATCACATCGTACACAACAATTAACAATAGAATACATGTCAAGCAACAACTAGGGTTAATGCCCGTAGGCCGCACCCTCTATTTAATCCATTGTCTATGGCTCACTTAGGCCAAGCCCAGTGTTATACCCACTAACTCCGGCCAGCTTAACCGAGCTCAGTGATTATTAAGCTGTCATCAGCTACCAGTGGCCGAGCCGCGCCCTGTGCGCAAGTATTGATTTCGACACCCTTAGGCCGTTTATCACATGTCCCAGTGGCATAATACCACCTCATGACATCCATACATTTATAGGGAACTCTTACTCCCAACATATTCACATGGTTTATCACAGTCATATAACAATGCATACAAATATAGGGAACACTTAGTCCCATCCTATCCACATATAAAGGTGCAGTTTTCTTACCTTTAATTCCAAGTGCTTTAATTAGGAAAGACGACCCCCGAGCACGATCCTGCCCCGAGCCTAAGCGTACACCTAGTCACAACCATGGTAAAGAATTCCATCATTAATTTTATAAGGGTTTCTAGATAAAGTTCTAGCCTTCGGGACCTCGAATTCCACCAAACACGGTAGTGGAATCGATCTCGAGCACCCTAGGTTAAGTTCCCATGCCTTAAAACCCAAAAACACAAATATCCTTAAGGGCCGCTGTAACGCCCTGGTTACCCCAGAACATATACGGTGAACCGGAAATTTGACCCGCTACCCGAGTCCTTTGGCTAAAAACGTGATATAAGTGTTATTATCAGGTTAAGGTGAAAAATTAATAAAAAGGAAAGGATATGTTTTATTTAATACATAAAACTGTTCATGGGCCCACAAGAACATTTACAAGTTATTTACAACTCAACAAGGTCATCATTGTTTCAAAATTACAAACCCGCCGACCTAAGCGGCAAAAATAGGGTAAACCCCCTAGTTCCTCTGAGAACTCCTTAGTCGTGGTGGTCAAGCGGCCGCATATGTACACATCACCACCTAAGCTCTCCACTCAAGGCTGGGTGAGCTTTTCTTTCCCTTTACCTGCACCACATAGCACCCATGAGCCAAAGCCCAGCAAGAAAACACAGTATTGCGTATAAACATTATCAAAGGATTATCATTATAATCACATGGAGCTTGTAGCTTGTAGCTCTTAAACAGATGAGTGAATATCACTTAAGGTTCTAGTAAACCATACTGGGTGACTGACAAGCACATCACCAATTTAAACAGAAGAGTGGCTGCTGGGTAAGCCACTAGCCTTAAACAGATGAGAGACTGATGGGTAAGTCTCTAACTTAACAGATGAGTGACTGATGGGTAAGCCACACAAGCGCTTATAATATTCATCGAACTTGAGGTCGGTCTGGCATTAATGCTCTTTGAGTCATTCAATGCAGTTATCGATTAGATCTAATCTTTATTGGCTTGCGTTGAACATGCTAAGGCCGTCCTGACTTATGAGTTAGCACTATGTGACCAGTGCCCAGTGCCACTGCCGAACCTGACTAATGAGTCACAGCTTCACATTTAATACTAGCACATTTGCCAATTCTGACTAATGAGCCAGTACCATGCACAAGTGAGCAAGATTTGCTAAGCATTCAATAATCAATCCATGTCCACATTTACACAATCAACATGCTTCATGAACAACCATGCATGTCACGTATGGGTGCAGTTTTCTTACCTCTGGTTCGAGCGAGAATTAATGTAAGAACGACCCTTGAGAACGACCAACCTTTTAGTCCTTTAGTGGTTACTTGGTCATAACCAATTATGGGATTCCATCAATAAAATGAATAACAAAGGGTTCCCAAACCAAAACCTAGCCTCCGAGACATCAAACACTACTAAACCGGGTAGTAGGATCAACCCCGAGGCCTAAGGCTTGGATCCCCAAGCTAAAAACTCATTTCTGGCGAAAAATGCCCTATGGGCCACGACCCTCCCTAGCCGAGCCGCGGCTCGCCCCTCAGACAGAGGCGGCCCTTCCCTGTCAACTAACATGGGTCGCGACTCACCAAAGCCATGCTGCGGCTCATTATGCAAAACAACAAGGAACCAGATTTCTTCCTCTGCATTTTCTCTTGAAACCAACCCTTCAAACCAATCTCAAACATCAACCTAACACCCAATTCAACCACTAAACTTCATCTACAACTCACCCTCATCAAAACCCAAGTTAAACACCACCCAAACTTCCATTAATTCCAACTATCCACCAAGAAATCACAAACTGAAAACTTAAACCAAGACAGAGTAAAACCAGAAAACCAATGGCTGAAACTTACCTCAAACTTGAGATTAAACCCCCTTCAATGGATGAACTAACTCTATAAACTCAACTCCTTGATTTTCTAGCTTGATTCCTCAATTTGGGCTCAAAAACTCCAAAGGAGAAATGAGAAAATGATGTACGGGAAGGAGAAGTGAGGGCTCTATTTTTGTTCTGTTTTTCTACAGCCAACTAAAGTCTCATACAAACCCAAGCCAAATGACCTAAATGCCCCTAGGTCACTTAAGGTTTCTAAAGTCATCCCAAGGGTAAAATTGGTATTTTCCACCTATCTCGTTAATCATAATTAACGCTTTCCAATTCCCGCTAATCTCAATATTCTCAAATACCAAATATTCTTATCCCATTACCCTCTAATTCCCGGTAACGCTCTATTCGCCAAAACACTCCGAGACTCACGCCAAGCCCCGAGCTTAAGCCTGTTATGACCAAACCGATAGTTTATATTTAAAGATCGTCTCATGCCAAATAACTCGAACCAATCCACATTATAATGTGGCCTCACAATATATCACTGACATGCAAACAAATATACAATTATGCCCTCAACGGGCCAAATTACCAAAATACCCCTATAAACAAATGTGGAACCACATGCATGCATTTAACATCATATTATAATATAACTCTCATAAACATGCATATATTCATTTAATAGCATAATTAAACAAGTATGGCCCTCTCGGCCTACTATTCCCGCCATTAAACACATTGGAGAATTCGAGGCATTACAGCCGCGACATGCCCCAAACAGAGCTCAACCTCGCCCAGAAATAGACACGGCCGCGGCCCTACATGCCCCATGCTGTGGCCCGCCCTCCTTCTCCAGCACCCATCAGCTTCGAAGGGCCGCGACTCACTAAGAACTATGCTGCGGCCCGACTCTTTTGAACCCAGAAAAACCACCATTTTCAACTCTCAAACCTCACTCAAAACCTCTCATAGTCATCCCAATAACATACTCCAATTATCACAAACATTCCTGCATGATTTCAGTAACATAAGCTAGCAGAAATCTAGTCCAGAAACCCATCAAAACACCACTTTAATTTCTGCAACCCACACATACAAGAATCCCAAAACCAGTCAAGAAAACACTGAAATTCAGACATTAGATCATCATTTCAAGCTTACCTTCACTGAAGACTCAATCCTCCAAGCAATTCCTGAGCTAACACCCAAGCTTTCTGTCTTAATTCAACCTTGAAATTGAGAACCTAAGAACTCTTAGAACTCAGCCCCAAAACCACATAATCAATTGATCAAAAAATGTCATTCAATGCTTACCTTAGTTTCTAATTAGATTCCTTAGTCTCCACTGAGTTAATCCTCCAAATCTTCCATTCAATTTCCTTGTGTTTCAAGCTAATCCCCTTAGTTTTCAATAGTTTTCCTTGAGAGAAAAGAAAAGGGAGAGGGGAGGGTCGGTTCCTAATGTTTCCACCAATTTCTAAGTTTTGTCTAACCTAACCTGACTTAATCAAGTCAATCCCAAGGCTCAGGATACCGAAAACGTCCCCGAGGGCATAATAGTAAAATTCCTCGGTATTCCTACCTAAGCTTCCTAACCTCAAATATATCTCTAATTATTTATTTCCATAACCCAATAACCCAAATGACTATCTAATATCCCAAATACCCCATGACTCACCCCGAGTCAAGTATCGGGTCCCGTTATGACTTTCCCGCTTCTTGCTCCCTAGGATCGCCTCGTGCCGAAAGCTGCAAACACATATATCCACATAATAATGTGGTAGCAGCAATTTACCACAAATAACCACGTTTATGCCCTAACGGGCCAAAATTACAATTATGCCCTTACCGGCCAAACAGGGCCTGCATGCTTATCCAATACTCATAAACACGCATTCTCACACCATTAATTCACATAAACCTCCAATTGTGCCCTCCCGGCACACTAATCAAGGCCCTTAAGCCTTATTAGTAATTTTTGGGTCGTTACAGATAAGAAGACTGTTAGGATAAACAAGTACGAGTCAGAACACCACTGTGGGATAGTGTTCAACAACAAACTTGTGACAAGCACATGTTTAGCCAAGCATTTCTTGGAGCAGTTCAGACTTAATCCAAACATGCACTACAAAGTATTCATGGGAATGACCCAGAAAACAAAATTCAGCAATGTGTCACAAATTATTTTCTACAGGGCCAAGGCTTATGCAAGAGATATGTTGGAGGGTTCGGTTAAGGATCAATATTTAATCCTTGATGACTACTGCAAGCATCTAATGGACACAAACCCAGGTAGCACAACTTTACTTAAAACTAACCTTGTTGATGGCCAAAGAGTATTTGAGAGGGTTTATATTTTCTTGAAGGCTTGTAAGGATGGGTTCAATAAGGGTTGTAGGCCTTTTCTAGGACTGGATGGATGTTTCTTGAAAGGATATTGTAGGGGTATTTTATTGGCTGTTGTAGGTATAGACCCAAACAACTCACAATTTCCAGTGGCATATGCAATTGTTGAGAGGGAGAACACTGAAACTTGGACTTGGTTTCTGAATTTAATAGTTGAGGATCTTGGCATTGAAAACCCAAGTATTTTCACAATGATGAGTGACCGATAGAAGGGTTTGGAAAAAGCTTTGGGTGACATTATGATTGGAAGTGAAATCAGGTTTTGTGTGAGGCATTTGCACTCCAACTTCAAAAAAGAACATCCTGGTTTGATATTAAAACAAATGTTATGGGGTTGTGCACGGGCAACTACGCCTGTGGAGTTTACTCGAAGAATGAATGCTCTGAAAGAAGTAGATGAGAATGCTTACAAATGGTTGCTGAAAAAGGACCCTAAAGAATGGAGCAAATCAAATTTTAGAGAAGTTGTGAAGTGTGATATGTGTCTTAACAATCTTTGTGAAAGCTTTAACTCATCTATCATGCCTGCAAGAGACAAGGCAATCGTAATACTGTTAGAGAATGTCCGATTCTGGCTTATGTGCATATTCAACACCAAAAGGGAAGAAGTTCAGAAATGGGTAAATTCAGTTGGTATAAGGATCTTTGTGATTATTGAGAAACACAAGAAAGTGGCCATGGAATGTTACTCAACAATGGCTAGAAATGCTCGGTTTTCAATAACATATAAAGGAACAAAAACATTTGTGGTTGATTTGGTGAAGAAAGTGTACACTTGTAGGGCTTTCCAATTATCTGGCATACCATGTCCCCATGCTTTAGCTTCTATATGGGCATCAGGATTGAACCATTATGATTATGTTGATGACTGGTATAAAAAAGATGCATACATGGCTGCATATGTTGAGATAATTGAGCCCATGCCTAGTCCAGATAAGTGGCCTCAAACTGGCCTAAACTCCATACTCCCACCTCCAGAGCAAGTCCTACCTGGAGGACCAAAGAAAAAGAGAAACAAAAGTAATGATGAACCTCCACCAGGTGCTACAACACTATTAAGGAAGGGTCAAGCTAATCACTGCAGCATATGTAAGCAAACTGGGCATTCTAAGACGACTTGCCAAAATGAAGTTGTTAAGGAGGTACACTCTTATCTATTGTCATGAATTTTTTATATGACATGTTATTGGTTATGATATTATTGAAAACTAATTGATATGTTAATGATTGTGATATGTTGCAGCCCAAAGTTACTAAGAAGAGAGGTAAACCATTTATGGCTAATCCACTTCCTGAGACAGTGAAGATGAATGAGAGGAGAAAGAGACAAAAAGCAAAGGAACATGCCTCTGGATCTCAGCAACAACAAGGATGAATTTTAGACCTGCTCTACAATAACTCATTTTTTCATGTTGGTTTCTGTGTAAAAGAGGGGATGGAACAAGTAATTTTGTGTAGAAGAGTTCATTTTGTGTAGAACATATCTTTTTTGTACATGTGTAGAGCATCTTCTTTTGTTTAAATATTTAGGGTGGATGGATAAATGAGCAACTCCCTGTACTTTACTGTTTTATGGCTAATTGTATTGGATATCTTATATTGAATGTGTTGCAGGCCAAAATTAATGCTATATTGTTGGTCTATTTCAAAATTTTACTAGTTTATTTACTGGTTTAGGGCTTAAAACTATAAGAATTTTGTACTAGTGCAGGGTCTTTTTACTGGTTTATGGCTTAAAACTATAAGAATTTTGTATTGGTGCGGATCTTTTTACTAGTTTATGGCTTTTGCACTCAAATTAACTTAATTAATGATGCATCAGCTATTTACTGGTTTATGGCTTATTTACTGGTGCAAAATCATGCAAAATACCAGTTGCAACAACAATTAAAAAGACAACTTGCAAGAACATTTTGGATTCAAAATAAATAAAATTTCATTGATGCAAAATACTAGCTACAAATTCCATTTTCATTGTCAATATATATACAGTCATTGATCCAAATTACAAGTTCAATTCTTTAACCAAACAGACACAACAACAACAAATATAGACATCAGCAATATTAATTTGAAATTTTTACAAATCCAAACAAGGTCAGCCCCATTTTCATTAGCTTGGTGATGGACCCAAAACGGGTATGTTTAAAAATTTATAAATCGCAAGCGCATGAATCGTTCATATAGAATAGTGATCGTGTAAGCAAGGATGTCGAACCCAAAGGAGTTGTCTAAAATCGAAAAGGTAACTATTTTAAACCAAAATTAATAAATTCTAACCTAGTTCCAAAGATTGATGAGAATTTGTAACAATAAAAATAAAATAAAATATAATAATAAAGAAATTAAAGACAATATATATAACATAAATTAATAATAGAAATGAAGATGGTAAAATAAGATTATTAAGGATTAGAATCCACAAAATATAAGTTCAATAATATTTATAGGTACATTGATCCCCAAGTTTTAGTGATAGTTAAAATAAATCAAACTATCATTTTCTAAATAGATTTATAATTTTAAGCACAAATTATTTCTAAAATGATAGGATTTTTCTTCACTTTTCAAAATTATAATTTCAAAGCATTTAGCGTAAATCAATCTAATGAAATAAAAAATAAATCAATGAACATTATTTATAAGGCAAAACATAATATTTTTGTTCTAAGCATGGATGTGTACAATTTAATGACATATCTTACACAAAGAATATTATGTTTTTGCACTAATGAAGAACAAAGTGCAAATATGTGCTAACAATCCAAAATACATGATATTTAAGATGAAAGAAAATATTTGAAGAAGAAAATTCTATAAACTTTGTTGCACAAAATGAGAAATCAACATACAAAATAAACACTATCTAGTTACATATTGTTTCATCATCACCTTAATAATCTTAAAAAGATTAGAAACTCATAACTAAAATAGCAAATACAAACTAAAAATTACAAACATAAACAGAAAAATTTGGAGGAGAAACCCCCAAAATTTCCTCTAAAAATACATAGAAAATAACCAAAAAGAAGAAGAAGAAGAAGAAGAGAATTGAGAGGTTTTGAATGTGTAGAAATTATGGTATAGTAACCTCCGCCCAAAATTGGACACCAAACTCCCTTATTTATAACCAAAAAATGATATTAAAATAGTCAATTCAAATTGATTAAATTAATTTAATTAATTATAATATGGCAAATATGGGTAAATTATAGGGTGTAATAATAATATTTTGGGGTAAAAAGTGTAGAAAGTGGGGTAAAAATATGACAATTTTGGGCATTGGGGGACAAGGGAGCATTGGGCTCAAGAAAAAATCTCCCCAAGTGTGTAATGGGCTGGCTGTTGGAGATGCTTGCTGTTGCTGCTGAACGTGGGAGTTGGCTGGGAGGAGTTTGGAGAGAAAGCTGAAGGAGCTAGTGTCTTTCGGATTGGGCCTTGGGCAGGCGCAGGCCCATTTGCTGGGAAGGAAGGATGGCTGGTGGGAGAGGAAGATGCTAGCAGGTGGGCCTCGGGTTGGGCTCCTGGAGGCAGCGGGCTGGGTCAAGAGCTGGGCTGGGCTTGGCTGCTTCAGAAATGCCACACTCCTTTGTTATTTTTCATAAAAATGCCACATTTTTTCATCATTTTCCTTGCTTTTCAAGAGCCCAAAAACAACATTGTTTCCTACAAAATAATCTAAACTAAATTAAAATTTAATATTTTCAATAATAAAATAAATCAAGTTAATTTTTTGAAAATATTAATTATAACTTAATTTATTTTTAACATTTAAGTTCAATAATACAACATTTTTTTTTACCACTAAACACAACAATACTTCAAATAATTAAACTACAATATATTACAATAAAATAACTATAAAAACACACAAAAATATATAAAATCATGATAAGACTAATAAATTAAAAATTACTTAAAAACTTAATAAATTACTTAAAAACTCAAGAATTAAGCAACAATTAGCTCATAAAAAATGGTAAAATAACTCTATTTTGTAGAGTTATCACTTGGTCTCTCAAATAGCAAGTTCCACATGTCATTGGTCCCATAATTTGGTCTTCATTTTCCATAGCCTGCAGTGGTTCTCTAATATTGATAATCTCGTGCTCCTGCTCCCTAATTCTTCTCAATAGCTCTGGTATGACTTTTTTGGATCTTTCACAAATTTCAGGGTCAACCCAATGAAAAAAATTATACCCACCTGCTGACTGGAAATTCAACAAAAAGAAAATGAAAAAGGCAACAAAGAACCTGTGATTAAACAAACAAAAAATGAAAAAAAAATAATAATAAGGTACAACGATCTTACCTTCATCTTCCAGCAAGCAATGAACCTTCTTCCAGGATTAGCATCTGTTCATGACGTCCTCTGAACCCATGGTTCCCCACAACGACAAGTGTTTGGACCCCTAGATTTTGAAAAATCTTTCTTCCTCCCATAATTCCTCACTCTTTGCCAATTTCTTCGAGGGCTTACGTGAGATGAAGAGGAAGCATCTCCCATTGTCGATTTCAAGCTACACCGTCGAAAATGGTTTATGTTGACCCGAAGAAGAAAACGGTTTGTTCTTTAAGGAATGGGTTTTAGATTTTTGAGTTTTTGGTTTTTTATTTTTGTTTTATGTTTTAATTTTGTTTATTAGTTTTTGACAAAAAAAAAAAAAAGCGAATATGTTCAGATCTGTGACACGTGTTTTTTTTTCAACTTAACGGAGTGATAGTGATGGAATAAGTCAATTCATAACGTTCGGTATTTAACTCGTAAAAAAAAAAGATGTGGTATATATGTCTATAAAACCGAAAACATGTGGTATTTATGTCGCAAATACCCCAAATAAATATGATTTGATTGTATAATTTGTGTGTGCAGGTATCATTACTAACATATTTTCTCAAGTTTACCATATGATAATTCCAAATATTTATTTTATAATGGGGTTGTTTTAGAGTCTTTACGACTGCTTTTTTTTTTTAAAGCACACGTACCACAAAAGATGCCGTTCACCTTCCCAAAAGAAAATCATTAACCTTGTCATATTACCAAGAAAACTAGGTAGTTGGTTATTAGACTGTTTAGTTCCTTCAAAATGATTTTTCCATTTTCAAAATACTGGTAAGCTGTAAAATCATATTAATTAGCTTTTAATGAAGGAGACGTACGAAGTATCTATAAATGGCCTGAGGATGATACAGTGGTGAATTATAATCTCTTCACAGCCCTCTCCTCTCCAAGTCCAAAGGTCTATATATGTGACTTCATAAAATTAATATTTGTATTATCAGTATTGTTTCTGGAATGTTTATTCATGCATTGATGTTGGTTATACAAGTTTTGTTTTTTGAACTGTGTAAATATTGATATTTAGTTAATTTGTCTATCAATGGGGTGTTTTTTTTTTGGGACTCTGTACTTTCTGATATTGTAGTAGCTTTTTTTTTTATTATTATTATTATTTTTGTTAGTAGCACGCAGTAGTTTTAGACTTAATATGTAAATGTTAGTCAAGTGGATTTTGATGCATAATATGATACTATTTTATGTATTTTTATTTAGGTTAGGTTAGGTATGACATTTTATTTTATTTTCGGTCGTATTTGGGTGTTCATATTTTTTAAAAAAAAATTAACATTGTTAGTTTTATCTTATTTTATATTACAGTATTAATGGATGAGGAATATGATGATGGCGATATCTTTCCACCTTGGGACCAACTGATACCTGAAGTACTAGTATTAATCTTCAATAAGTTGTCATTGCTTGAAAAATTAATCGAAATTCCACTAGTTTGTAAATCATGGAACAGAGTTGTTACTGCGCCTGACTGCTGGCAAGATATTGACTTCGAAGACACATTTTTTTATTTTAAAAATTTGTATGGTGTTTTTGAAGACTTTGATCTCATGAACACAATACTTCAAACGACGGTGAGGAGAAGTTTAGGCCAACTTCGATCGCTTAATGCTAGATACATAGTTGATGACAATACATTTTCCATAATTGCTGAACAGTAAGTACATTAATTTGTAATTACAACATATATATATATATATTTTTTGCTATATTATTTTTGTACTAATCTATGATTTTGTTTGGTTATGTATTATTATTGTTATCAAGTGCACAATGTCTTGGTACACTGAAGCTGCCATCTCTTTGGATAGAAAGTTCCACCATAGAAGATGCTGCTGAGATGTTATCCACCGTTACTCATTTGGATATAAGCTACAATGGTTATTTTGAATTGAAAGTCGAAGCTATTAAGGCTATTGGGTATCACTGTAAGAGTCTAGAATGGTTTAATATGAACATGAGTGTAGATTCCTGTTTGGAAGATTCCCTCTTAGACGAGCAGGCTTTCGCCATAGCTTCCACAATGCCAAAATTAAAGCACCTGGAAATTGATTTTATGATCATTGGTCCTGAAGGTCTACTCAAGATACTCTCCTGCTGCACTCAACTTGAACATTTGAATATCAGGGGTTGTTTCTTACTAAATGACTGTGGTCAGTATTTTGAGAAATTCTCTGATTTGAAGGTTGTCGGTCCTCAGTTAGATACTTGATGAGGACATGTATCTCTATGACTCTGATCTCGATCACGTTTATGTTGAAGAAATGAAGTAATTTAATTAGCAAAGTCTTGCATTTTCACCTATTGATCCTTTAACTTAAAGATGTTGTTTGGTCAAGGTGTTTATCTATGTATAGTTGATATTAAATGTTATTTTGGTACCATTTTGTCTTGAAACAAAGTTTGTGTCCTATATTTTCATTAATATTATCTCACTCTTTTGTTTATGTTTAATTAGTTCGAAATTTTACATTTTCCCCTAATTTTGATAATATTTTTGTTTTTGAACTAAATTTGTCGATCATTTACAAATATTAAAATGGTATTTATCAAACAACAGTGTACTAAGTAACGATTGGGATTGAGTGGCCTGTCTCGATTATTAAAATATACAAAATTAATATGGGATTATACCACTTCACTTTGCCATTGTCATTTATTCAAGCAAGTCAGATGCTCTTTTGAAGGTTTTCTTTGTTTCCCTTTGCTTGTACACAATAAAACAATGGTATTGCAACTGTTATCTTTGTAGGGACTTAAAGAAGCTAAGAGACAAAAAATGAAAATCCAAGCGGGTTGATGGGGGCAGGCGAGTTACCTGCTGTCCCATCGGGTTTGCTCTGCCCTACACCATTTATTAAACAAGGTGGCTTTATTCGCTAAACAAGTTGAGTTTTTTTGCATGGCAGAGTAACCCGCCCTATTGACAAACCAAGCACCAACGGTGTCCAACATCACTTAACATAACATTTAGTACAAAGTAGTATTAGGTTCTATATATTTTAATTTAAGATAAAATATGTGAGACTCAATACTTAATTGTACTAATTGATCTGAGATGATGTTGAACAATGTGAGTGCTCTATAGCAGCTTGTTTTTTCTTTTGCAAAAGATAGGCAAATTTGTTATTTTAGACGAATTAATTAAGGTTATTAGCAAGTTATGTCAATTGATGTCGGTTTTTTGTTTTCTATATGAGACGAAGAGCATTGTTGATTTTCCAATTATTAATACCGTTTATTCTAGTCGTTTTCTATTGCTTGTTCTTCATTAATTGTCGTATTTTAAACTAATGTTGTTTGGATGTCGTTTTACAAACTAACACCCTTTGTTTGTACTTGGTGGCTCTATTGACTACTTTTGTCGTCTCATTAGTTAATGTTGTTTTTATCTTTTGATATTGTCTTGTTTTTAACCAAACTAAAATGTATGATTTAACCTTTAACTAATTCACATTTCTTCAAAAAGTTAGTTGTCTAACTTTGAAGTTTGTCTAACTAATGTATGATTACACATAGAACAATTATAACACAAATGTGTGCTTAATTTATACATCACAATTTTTTTAGGGCGTTTCAATATATATCTATAATTTTTTTTTGGTTATTTATATGATTTTTTAAAAAAAAAAAAGTCGTATATATATTATCTATTAGAGCAACTTTAAGGGGTTCTATAAAAGTTGCTCTTTAGCTATTTTAGAGCTCTCTTTAAAAAAAAATCATGCACCAACTACTTTCCAATTTGGAGAGTGGTTAGGGAGCTACCTAAATGTGAGAAATTCCCTACTCTTTTTCTAAATTCTTTTATATTATTATAAGAAAAATTCTATAAGTCTCGATCAAAATTTTGGCCCGAGCGTGCAGGGCAATTGACAATAATAATTTAATTTCTTAACAATTTATTTTTATTTTAAAAGATTTTAAAAGACAATGATGATCACACAAGTGGATCGTTAGTTGATCGGGGTTGTTTCATTATCTGCACGAGGATCAAGGTAAGAAAACTACACCCGATGCGTGAGATACTTGATTAGGGATTGACCCCATTGTTGAATGTAATATGATTAGGGCTTGACCCAGCTATCAAATGTATTATGATTAGGCCTCAGCCCAGCTGTCAAATGTAATATGATTAGGGCTTGGCCCCACTGTTAAATGTAAGCATGATTAGGGCTTAGGCCTAGTTAATGAGCATGATTATAATTTTGCATGTGAATATCTGTTTAACTACACTGTAACGTGTTGTGTCTGTGTGTATGATGAATGTATTATATGGATGTATATTCATGATTGAAAAGCTCGACTTATAAGCCGAGGATATGCCTACTGCGCTTAAATAAAATCTCAGCCTGTTAGTCGAGGAAATATTTGATTAAAAAGGGCTCGAATTTTAAGTCGAGGGTTAACAAGGCTCGGCTTATAAGCTATGGTCGGCACTATGCGCACTGAGCACTGACCGTTATGGCTAGGCCACCCTGGGAATGTATTATGCACTTGACTAGCTCGGATGCCACCTGAATAAATGGGAGTGTATTACGCACTTGATTGGCTCAGATTCCACCTAAATAAATGGGAGTGTATTATGCACTTGACTAGCTCGGATGCCACTTGATTAAATAAAAAGACAATACACACTTGTGTAACCCTGTCGTCGCTTACTTGTACAACGTGTATGCTTGGTTTCAGTTATTACTGTTAAGCATGTTGTTATATTCTGTTGACTGCTGAATTTGTTTAAGTACATTTTCTTGCTAAGCCTTGGCTCACGTGTGGTATGTGGTGCAGGTAAGGGTAAGGAGAATCTTGGCCAACCATGAGTTGGAGAGCGTTATAGGTGATGTATACATATGCAGTCTGCTCGACCACCACGGCCGAGATTGTAATGCCCCGAAATCCCTAATGCAGTTTAATGGCTGGATTAGTAGGCCGGGAGGGCCATAATTGTTTAATTATTCTATTAAATGATTATATGCATGTTTATGTGAATTATATTATAATATGATGTTAAATGCATGCATGTGGGTCCACATTTCATTACAAGGGTGTTTTGGTAATTTGGCGCGTTGATGGCATAATTGTATATTTGTATGTATGTCGGTGATATATTGTTGAGACCACTTTATAATGTGGGTTTGTTCGAGCTATTCGGGATGAGACGATCTTGGAATATTAATTAGCGGTCTAGTCATAACAAGTTTAAGTTCGGGGCTCGGGATGAGTCTCAGGGTGATTTTAATTATTAGAGTGTTGCCGAGAATTAAAAGGTAACGGGATATGAATTATTGGTGTTTGAGAATATCGATAATAGCGGGAATTGGAGAGTGTTAATTATGATTAACAAGATAAGTGGGAAATACCAAGTTTGTCCTTGGGAGCCTTTAGAAACCCTTATTAGACCTAGGGGAATTTTGGTATTTTCACCCCTAGGATAGATATAATCCATTTAAGGTTGTAGAAAGGTAGTGAAAACAGAGTATAGACTGAAGCTTCTCCCGTACCTTTTCTCCTTCTGTTTTCTTTGTGATTTTGGAGCCATTCTTGAGGATTCAAGCTTGGGAAGTAAGTCTTGGGAGCTTAGGAGTGTGTTCCTCCATTGAAGAGCATCATAATCTGAGCTTGAGGTAAGTTTTTAGCCATTAAATTCCCTGGTTTGCTCTGTTTTAGTTCTGGTTTTCAGTTGGAATTTCTAGGTTGGATGATTGGTTTTGTTGGGAGTTTTGGCTAGGGTTCTTGTGGTTGTGATGCTTGGGGTATTTGAGGATGGTTTTTGGGTTCATTTGGCACCAAAAGTGAGGTTTGGAAGCATTGGAATCGAGTTGGAATTGAAGGAGTCAAAGAATGAGGTTTCAGGGGAGATCTGTTCTGGGGGTAGCGCTACAGCGCCCATCAGAGGGCGCTATAGCGCTACACAGGACTTTTGTTGGGCGGTTGGGGGTTCTGAGTATAGCGCTGGGGCGCTATTGAGCAGCACTGTAGCGCTACTCTGTTCCTCCAGAATCCCGTTTTGAGTGTTTTTAAGGGTTTTTGGCTCGGGGTTTCAATCCTTAAGGCCTGAGATCGAATCTACTCACCGTGTGGGCACGTTTCAAGGTCCCGATAGTGGGGTTTAGGTTAAGACCCTTTCATTGTTGATTTTCATTAATGGAGGTTATAAATGGTTGTGATTAGGTAACCGCTAAGGAATCAAAAGGTCGATCATTCTCAGGAGTCGTTCTTATTATATTTCTCGCTCGAACCAGAGGTAAGAAACTGCACCCTGTGTATATGACATGCATGATTGTTGTTGAGGCATGTTGGTTGATAAATGTGGGCATTGATTGCATAGTAAATGCTAGCGTATGTTGTTTACTTGTGTATGGCACTGATTAGTCAGGGACGACACTGATCGCGTATCATTGACCTAAGAGTCAGAAACGGCATAAGCGTCCTGAACGCAGGGCCGCATGAAGATTAGATCTAATCGATATCACCGTTGAATGACTCTAAGGCATTAATGCTGGACCGACCCTGAGGTTGATGAGACTTATAAGCGCTTGGATAGTCTAGGACTAGTTACTCAGAGCCAGGGCCTAAGGCCTAGGTGACTGCTTGTCACATGGCTAGGGAATAGGAATCCCATGGTTATGAGTCTATGGTCATGAGGAAGGTTATGTTGGTGACTAGTCATCATGCACCTATCCTGTTTAAGCTAGTGAAAGGTTCACTTATTTGTTAAGCCCTGGTGACCTTATCGTCACATGGCTAAAGGGAGCTAAACCCACCTTAGTGACTTTTCCAATTGTCACTCCTCTATTTTGGACTGAAAGTCTTGAATGATTATTATGATCATTGTTGATATTATATTCATGATATATTGTGTTTTCTTGCTGGGCTTTGGCTCATGGGTGCTATGTGGTGCAGGTAAAGGGAAAGAAAATCTCACCCAGCCTTGAGTGGAGAGCTTAGGTGGCGTTGTGTACATATGCGTCCCCTTGACCACCACAGCCAAGGTGTTCTCAGAGGAATTAGGGGGTTTACCTTATTTTTGCTGCTTAGGTCGGCGGGTTTGTAAATTTAAAACAGTAATGACCATTTTGAGTTGTAAATAACTTGTAAATTTTTTTGATGGACCCATGAACAGTTTTATGTATTAAATAAAATATATCATTTCCTTTTTATTGGTTTTCCACCTTAGCCTGTTAATAACACTTAGATGCACGTTTTTAACCAAAGGACTCGGGTAACGAGTTAAATTTCCAGTTCACCATAACTGTTATGGGGTAACCAGGGCGTTACAGAGAAATCGCAAGGGAACTAGGGTTGGACCCTGTTTTGCCACTTAGGTCGGCCTATTTTGTAATCCCTGAGTTGTAAACAATTTTTAAACATGTATTTTGGGATCCCATGTAAATGCTAAAGTTTTCATTTTAATGGAAATGTTTATTCCCTTCGCCAATATTTTTAATACTTGAACCATTAGTGGCTTAATCACATGTTTTAGCCCAAATGACTCGTTTAACGAGTTTAGCACAAATTTAAGCACACGTGGTAACGGTCCCTGAGTAGTAGGTCGTTACAATAATGGAGCTGAACATCTACATGTTGGGGTTGGCACTGGTCTAACCATTGCAAATGTTGGTAAGATAATGATTCTTTCTAATTCCCCTACAAGACCTCTCTATCTAAATCAAGTCTTACATGTTTCCAAAATTACTAAAAATATAATCAGTGTTTCTAGATTCACTCAAGATAACAATGTGTTTTTTGAATTTCACCCAACTCATTGTCTTGTTAAGGATCAGGTCACAAATGAGATCATGTTGTAGGGCAAGCTTCAAAATGGGCTGTATAGTCTTCCAGTGTCTCCCATTCAATTCAACATTCAATGTTCAACTCAAGTTTTCAATTAAGCTAATGTTAGTCCTGCTTATAATTCTGTTAGTATAAATTCTGACTATATGTTGTGGCATAATAGGTTAGGCCATCCTTCGGCCAAAATTGTTGCCTCTGTGCTAAAGTCATGTAATGTTTCTCATGTTAATAAAGCATAAACTAATTTTCGTTCTCCATGTTGTCAAGGGAAGAGTCATAAGCTTCCTTTTCCTTTATGTGTTACTCAATATACTAAGTCTTTGCAACTCATTCATACTGACATTTGTGGTCCAGTCTCAAATGTCTCATATAATGGGTACAAATATTACATTCACTTCATAGATGCCTATTCTAGGCTCACTTGGGTTTATTTGCTAAAAGCAAAATTTGAGGCTTTCCAGACATTCCTTAATTTCAAATCCTTAGTTGAAAATGAACTTGAGTGTAAAATTAAGGCTATTCAATCAGATTTTGGGGGGGGGGGGGGGGGGGGGGGGGAGGAGACAATATAGAGCTTTCACTGATTTTTTGAACACTCACGGCATTACCCATAGACTTTCTTGCCCAACTACTCATGAACAAAATGGAGTGGCTGAGTGCAAGCATCATCACATTATAGAAACTACCTTAACTCTTTTAGCTAATGCTAAATTACTTGTTCATCATTGGGATGAGGCAGTGAGGACTTCTGTCTACCTCATAAATCGTTTGACATCACATGTTCTTGGTAATAGAACTCCCCTTCAGGTTCTGTTTAATAAAAATCCAGATTATTCTAAGTTGAATTTTTTTGGCTAAGCGTGTTATCCTCACACTAGGCCTTATAACCGAAATAAACTGGAATATAGGCCGTTAGAAAGCATTTTTATGGGATATTGTTTCAAGCACAAGGGGTATAAGTGCTTGGCTCCTAATGGTAGGCTTTACATCTCAAGAGATATCATATTCAATGAACATGATTTTCCAAGTATACACAATTCAGATTCTATCTCTCACTCTATTCAAAAGTCAAACAATACTTCTGTTTTAATTCCTACACCAACCACCATTAAACATGCTATGCCTATATCTAGAGTCAATGTTTTACAGGAAACAAATGTGTCAACTCCAACATGTGGTGTTCAAGTTGAGCATGGAATGAATGGCTCCACAGTTAGTCCTATGGCTGATTCATCAAGACACAATAGTGTTGATCAAGTTTCTTCAAATACTGCTGCAATTTCCTCTCCTTCTGTCATGGAAGAAACTCAGTCATCAGCACAGGCGTTGCTAGCCTCTTTTGATCCTCCAAATACAAATACTCATGCAATGGTGACCAGAGCAAAGGCAGGCATCCACAAACCGAAAGTGTTTTTGTCTTCAAAGGAACCATTATCTCTTACTGGTGCTTTAAAGGATGATAGTTGGAGGACAACAATGAATGAAGAGTTAAGTGCACTTCAAAAGAATAGAACTTGGTCATTAGTTAAGATACCAATGCAAAGAAAGCCAATTGGTTGTAGGTGGGTTTCCAAGCTAAAGGAAAATGCCGATGGGAGTGTTAAACAATACAAATCTCGGCTGGTTGCTCAAGGCTTCACACAGAGGTATGGGTTCGAATTTCATGAAACTTTTAGCCCTGTTGTGAAACCAACCACTATTCGGGTTAGATTCATTATTGTTGTTTCTAGAAATTAGTGCATTAGACAATTAGATGTCAATAATGCCTTTCTAAATGGTGAATTAAATGAAGAAATATACATGTTATAGCCCCTGGTTTTGTTGATTCTAAGAGATCAAATTTGGTTTGTAAGCTTCACAAGGCCTTATATGGTTTAAAACAGGTCCTTAGAGCCTGGTTTGATAAGCTTCATCACAGTTTACCCACTTGTAATGCCCCGAATTTCCTAATAAGGTTTAGGACCTTGATTAGGAGGCCGGGAGGGCCATAATTGTACATATGCAGCTGCTCGACCGCCACGGTCGAGGTTTAAAGTGGAACTAGGGTTGAACCCTGTTTTGCCGCTTAGAACAGCCTGTTGTAAATATTTTCTGTAATAAGCTCTGAAATTTATATTTTCGGGATCCCAATATATGTATTAAACGTTCTAGTGAAACGTTACATCCTAACCAAAGTTTTTAAACCCTAAACTGCTAATCATATTTAGTTACACGATTTGGCCAAATGACTCGGTTAGCGAGTTTAGCACTGTTTACAGGGCACACCGTAACGGTCCCAGGAGTTGGGGCGTTACAACTTGGTATCAGAGTGAGCCAAGGTTTATGGTTCCTGAAGACAAGCTGGGCATGTACACTCATCACTGAAGATAACTTCACTCAGGGAATGGTAACTATTTTTGTAGCTATGTGAATAGCTGTTTGAATAAAATGTGAATGCTTTACCTGTACTTTGTATTAGGGAGCATGAGATTCTGATAGAGCCTGGCTCTTGACTATATGATTATGTGCTCCATGGAAATGTTTATGAACATGATTATTTGATTGCCTGCTCCATGAATATATGATTGTGTTATTTGCATGTTGGGGTTTGAGGCATGGTTGAGTGTTGGAAGAGCAGGGGTTATGAGTATGTATGAATGCCATGGGCAAGTTTGCAGCACTGCAAGTGGTTTATGATTGTGGTGTGGTAAGATTTATCCCGTGGAAAAAGCCCTTGATATGGTTATTGTGACTAATGGATCAAGTTATTGACTGCAGATTGAATCAACAGGTTTAAATTCGAGGCAGATTATGAGGCCTGGTGATAGTTATACAGGGGCTGGGAGTTACAGCCAGGGTATCAGTTCTTCGTCTGCATCTTTGAATATTCAGCAGACGCTTATAGATTTGCAATTAATATTGTAGAGGCATGAGGAAGAGATCAGGTATCTGAAGCAACAGCGGAGTCTGTTGGGTAGTACCCCTTCCTTTGCTATGCCAGGGGTGGCATCAGTTTCAGCTCAGCCTAGGGTTGAGAACAGACGAGAATTTCTCTGTGGAAGATTCCTGAGGTTTTATCCTCCAATCTTTGAGGGAGGCCTAGATCCATTCAGAGCTGAGCAATGGATGGGTATGATCAGCTCCATTCTTGATAGTATGGGACTAGTAGATCATGATAGAGTGATCTGTGCTACATGTGAACTGCGGGATGATGCCCGGACATGGTGGGAGGTAGTATCCCAGACACGAGACACAGCTGTGATGGACTGGAAAGAGTTTAGGCAGCTGTTTAATGAGAAGTATTACTGTGACGCAGCTAAGACTGCCAAGATGAATGAGTTTCTGAATCTTGTTCAGGGCAATGCATCAGTGACTGAATATGTTACTGAATTTGATGGGTTGGCCAAGTTTGCCTTAGACATGGTACCCACAGATATAGCTCGGAAAGAAAGATTTATTCAGGGGTTGAATCCTGGAATAGCTCAGGGCATTAGAGTTGCCCCAGTGAATGAAGTCTCTACCTATGTTCAGGTGGTAGAGAAGGCTCTTGCTGTTGAGAGAATAGTAGTTGGGCAGCAGAGTGCTGGAGAGCATAGAGCCCAGGTAGTGGTACCTCCACTTATTGGAACAAGTAAGAAAGAAAGCTGGAAAACTCGTCCCATATGCGCACGGTGTAGGAGGCGTCATGTGGGAGAATGCCGAGCGAGGTCATGCTTTGCTTGTGGCGTGGTTGGACATTTCCAGAGGGATTGCCCAAGCCGAGAGGCAGAGCGTGAGCTAAGGGGGAAAAATAGCTCGATTCCAACTCGAGTGTTTATTCCAGGGCAATCAGAATCTGAGACCGAGACTAGCTCCTCGGGGATGACAGGTCAGTTTTCTAGTTCTGAGTTGTGAATTATGTTGTTTGGCTTTGGCGCCATGTTGCTCTTTTGTTAGTGTGTATATGGATGGCATATGTGGATCACATGGTTACGTTGTGATGGGAAAAGTAATATGGTATTGGTAACTTAAGGAATAAGTTGGGTTATGGAAAGGACTCATTGTTGGTTTCATGAGTTAGTTATGACTGACTATGATTGATCCAGTGTGTGGATTGGTTAAGTAATTAAAGAACAGTCTTGAGTGGCAGGGAAAGTATGGTAATTCTTGAGTTTGTTAGCGGAAAGTCTTGTGACAATTGGCGTTATGCATGAATTCGATATGTTTATGATACCGGATGTGAGGGCTAGAGTTTGTGTAGGGAGGTGCATAAAACTCTTAACCAGTGGGGTGGATACCATTTGGATTGTGCTAGTGAGATCAGGACAGACTGGATTAGTCTGTGGACTTTTTAATTATGTGTTCTCGGGTGGTTTGCCAGGGTTTCTTTTGATGAGAGGAGACTAGAATGTGACTGGTTTAGTACCAGAGATGGAATTAGATATAACCATTGTTTCGTGTGGCTCAGTGGGATTATAAGAATTAAAGAGTTGGTTGCTGAGTAAGATGGAATCCTTTAAGGTGGATCTTGGATTTGGTTAAGACCAGTTAGAGATCAGAGTGAGAAAAGTATGTAAAGGATTGAGCTAGTATTAGATTGGAGCACTGCGAGTGCTGAGTATGTCTTGAGAATTAGTTTGATGCTTAGTGTTTGTGAACCAGATTAATAGAGCATTCAAGGATTTGTGATCGTCTTGGACGATGAAATAGTGGTGTTTTCTCTATGGAGAATTGCCAAGAGTGAAAAGTGCCTTGGGGACAGGAGTGTCCATGAATAGTAAAGATGTTTTAGGTGCCTTGGGAAGGAAAGTGTTGAGCCTGCATAGACCAGGATCAGTTAGGGGATTGTTATGACATCCTAGTGACAGAGGAAAAGTGATTGCCTATGCAACATGCTGATTAAAGAATCAGACCAGGACTGGGTAAAGTTTCTGGTGGGCTGAGTGGCCAGTTGATTGTTTGAGATTATTATCTTAAGAAAGATAAAAAAGGAAAGATGGTTGAGTGAGCCACAGACGGGCAAGGTTGAATGGAAAGCTTTAGCTGGATTAGCTAAAGGTTGTATAGTGACAGACATGATTTTATGGTGATATAGAGACCGGACTTGGGATCTGATGGACATTGAGATTAACTGAGAGATTCTGGATGAATCTCATGCTATTCTTTTGTTCGCTTCATTCAAGCATCGTGCAAGGGGAACATGACATGGAAATCTTATAGTGATAGCCTAAGACGAAGAGGCGTGTATCGAGGTATGTGTAAAGCTCTTACCTGTTAGCAGATCGAGACAGTGTATCAGGAAACAACAAGGCCATTACAGCCTTTGGGTATTTCATAGTGGGGAATGAGTGAGCATCGCGATGGGTTTCGCGGTGGGATTCATAGGTTGTTGGACCGAAATGATTTGGCATTAAGTTATTGTGGACTGGTAGTCCAAGTGAGTTTAGTGTATCAGTAAGGACAGGTGAATAGTACAGCTGATCTATATTTGAATCTTCTTGTAAGAAGAATAGAGAGCCTTCGTGAACTCAAGGTCTATCTTATCAGATGAAGACTCTAACGTTACTTCCAGGTTATGGAAGGGTGAGAGAAGACGATGGGTATATAGATCGAATTTTATACAGATCATTGTTCTCGGGCTGAACATAATCAGAGGGAGAACTGTTTAGTGTTGAAAGGATACCTTATGAGATAAGGTATGGTAGAACATGTTTATCATCTGTACATTGGATTGAGATGGGTGAGATGTTACATCTGGATCATGAGATGGTTCAGGGGACCATAGAGGTTATTTGAGGTTGGAGCAGGAATGCTCACTTCTCAGATTAAATGGAAAGTGATACTAAATTGAAAAGCAGGAACATGGAGTTCCAGGTAGGAAATTGTGTCTTCCTAAAGAATCACCATGGAAGGAGGTGATGAGTAAAGGCAAGTTGAGCCTAGATTGGTATGACAGTTTGAGTCCTAGATAGGACTGATTAGATTATCGTTTGTTGGACCATGGTTTTGGTTTTGATAGTTGTACATTGTGTTATGTATTTCCATGCAGTGGACATGGGTTGAAAGAAATCATGAGTTGAGTTGTGAGGTTCTGAGGAACCAAGTATACCTTGATTTAAGGTATGTTGCGGAAACAGTGAGGTCGAGAGAATGACCTGGGAAACTGGAATCGGTTGTGCGGAATTCTTATTCCGGGCTGTTTAGATAAATTTCGAGGACGAAATTTCTGTAAGGAGGGGATAGTTGTAATGCCCCGAATTTCCTAATAAGGTTTAGGACCTTGATTAGGAGGCCGGGAGGGCCATAATTGATTTATTATGATACTTAATGATTATATGCATGTGTATACGAATTATATTATTTTATGATGATGAATGCATGCTTATGGGCTTATATTTTAAATGCAAGGGCATTTTGGTAATTTGACCACTGTGGGCGTAATTGTATATTTTGGGTGCATGGTTGAGATTAAATATAATTTTACCACATTGTATGTGGGTTGGTTCGAGCTTTTCGACATGAGACGATCATGAGATGTAAGTGTTCGGTCTAGTCATAACGGGCTTAAGTTCGGGGCTCGGGGTGAGTCTCGGAGTGATATTAATGATTAGAGCATTACCAGGAATTAAAGGGTAATGGGATATGATTTGTTGGTATTTGAGAATATGGAGATTAATGGGAAATTGGGAAGCGTTAATTATAATTAACGGTATTGGTTTGAAATGACGATCTTACCCTTGGAGGTGTTTAGAAGCTTTTAGTGACCTAGGGGCACTTAGGTCTTTTGGCATGGGATAAGTATCAATTAGAAGGCTGTGGAAAAACAGAGCCAATCTTTATCCTTCTCCCTTCCTTCCCGTACAAGTCTTTCCTTCATCCTTCTCCTTGAATTTTGAGTCACCTTGAGGAGTTATGCATGGAGGTCAAAGGGAACAAGCTAGGAATTGAAGTTTGGGCTTAGGAACTTGTCACAACCATTAAAGGAGGTTCAAGTTTGGGTTTAAGGTGAGCTTTATCCACTAACTTTCTGGTTATACCCTGTTTTAGTGTTAGATTTCAGCTTGTGTTTTATGGTGGCTTGTTTGGATTTGAGGAAGTTTTTATTGGGGTTTGCTTTGGGTTTTATTAAGGTTGTGGTATGGAACAAGTTTATGGATTGTATTGGAGGTTTGAGTGGTGTTTAACTGGGTTTGATGGATTGGTTCTAAGAGAAATCGTAGGGGAAGAAAAACAGGGGTTTTTGCTGAACTGGGGGTTGCGCCGCGGCATGGCCAGGGAGAGCCGCGGCCCTTGGTGTGAACTGGGTTTTGGGCTCCTCTGTCTGGGGGGCGGGCCGCAGCATGGCCAAGGAGGGCCGCGGCCCTTAAGGTCATTTTTGCCATAATGGGGTTTTTAGCTTGGGGATTCAAGCTTTAGGCCTCGGGGTTGAACGTACTACCCGGTTGAGTAGTATTTGAGGTCCCGGAGGTTAGGTTTTGGTTTGGGGACATTTTATTATTAATTTTATTAATGGTATCCCATATGTTTGGTTATGGCTAGGTGACCGCTAAAGGATGAAAAGCTGATCGTTCTCAAAGGTCGTTTCTTTTATTAATTCTCGCTCGAACCCGAGGTAAGGAAACTGCACCCCGTATGTGACATGCATGGCTATGGTTGATGCATGTTGGATGTTTAAATGTAAACATTAATAGCATAATGAATGCTTGATGATTTTGCCCATTTGCATATGATTATTAATGAGGCATGCTGGGTGATTAAGTGTGATGCATGTGATGCACGAGAAACATGTGATTAGGGCATGCCATGAATGATGAATATGAGATTGGCCAGAGCTTGAGACTCTGAGTTTGTGCATGATCATGATTATGCTAGCAACTGTTTAGTAAGCATGCTAAATGCCATATTCTTGGATAATTGGCATATGATACATATTGATAGCATTGCTTACTTGTGCATGGCACTGACTAATTAGTCAGATTTGGCAAAGGTGCTAGTATCAACTGTGAAGTCGTGACTCACTAGTCAGGTTCGGCAGTGGTACTAGGCACTGGTCACGTTGCACTGAATCGTCAAACAGAATTGGCAAAGGTGTTAGTACCAGCTGTGAAGCTGTGACTGAATAGTCAGGTTCGGCAGTGATACTGGACACTGGTCACCCAGAATTGGCAAAGGTGTTAGTACCAGCTGTGAAGCTGTGACTGATTAGTCAAGTTCAGCAGTGATACTGGACACTGGTCACATAGCGCTAACTGATTAGTCAGAATGGTCTTAGCGTGGTTCACGCAAGCCAACGGAGATTAGATCTAATCGATTACTAGCATTGAATGACTCAAGGAGCATTAATGTCTGACCGACCCTGAGGGTCGATGAGCAAAACAGAGCTTGGAGGCTGGTGGCTTACCTAACAGCCACTCTCCCGCTACGAAGTAGAGCTTAGAGGCTAGTGGCTTACCTATCAGCCACTCTCTCGCTAGAAAACAGAGCCTGGAGGCTAGTGGCTTACCTAACAGCCATTCTCCCGCTAGAATCATGTGATGTGCACCCATTGGTTTGAAAGTTTTATAATCAGTGTGATTATAACGATAATCATTTGATAATGTTTATGAAAAGTGTTATGTTTTCTTGTTGGGCTTCGGCTCACGGGTGTTATGTGGTGCAGGTAAAGGCAAGAAGAAGCTGGACCATCCTTGAGTTTGAGAGCTTAGGTGATGACGTGTACATATGCATCTGCTCGACCGCCACGGCCGAGGTTTAAAGTGGAACTAGGGTTGAACCCTGTTTTGCCGCTTAGAACGGCCTGTTGTAAATATTTTCTGTAATAAGCTCTGAAATTTATATTTTCGGGATCCCAATATATGTATTAAACGTTCTAGTGAAACGTTACATCCTAACCAAAGTTTTTAAACCCTAAACCGCTAATCATATTTAGTTACACGATTTGGCCAAATGGCTCGGTTAGCGAGTTTAGCACTGTTTACAGGGCACACCGTAACGGTCCCAGGAGTTGGGGCGTTACACCACTCTTGGTTTTATTGCTTCCAAAGCTGATTCTTCTTTGTTTGTTAGAATTTCATCTACCCATACTTTATTTGTCCTTGTATATGTAGATGATATACTCTTGACAGAGAGTTCTTCAACAGAAATTGACAAGCTTATTTCTCAACATAACAATCTGTTTGCCTTGAAAGATTTGGGGGATGTGCATTTTTTCTTAGAATTCAAGTATTGAGAACAAAAAAAGGGTTCATTTGTCACAATCTAAATATGTTATGGATGTGTTGAGATAAATTGCAGCATGCTAATAGCCTTCCAACTCCTATGACCGGTGGAGAAAAATTAAGTGCTTTTGGAAGCTACCCCGTTGAAGATCCTACTTACTACAAAAGCATAGTTGGGGCTTTATAGTATGTTACAATAACAAGACCAGAAAATTCTTATGTTGTTAACAAAGTATCTCCATTTATGCAGCCTTTGCAATCACACTGGAAGACAGTAAAGAGGCTATTGAGATATCTAAGATGAGACTTAGTGTTTTAAAAAAGCATTGTCACGTTACTGTGTGTAATATTTAAAAAAATATATTTTCCACGCATATAAAAAAGCAAACACTCGTGCAACAAACTATTTGAACCCTGATTTTTGCACCATGTATTATCCAGAATTTCCAAAAAATTTATAGAAGTCTACTATGACTACAATGAACATTATCATAAATAAATAAATTGTTATAATTGATTTACGTGCCTAAAACATGGTCATGTTCTGCCGGTAAGTTAAAAATGTTTACCTTATTATAGATTTTTTTTTTTTTTTTTTACTTATAAGATGATAACGGGTTATCAATGTTGAATTAGTTATTTTAAAATTTGACGTGGTAGTAACTGGTTACTACTATCAAAGTAGTTTTTTTTTTTTGTGACGTGGTAGTAATTGATTATCACTATTTTTTTTTTTAGTTTTTAGAGATGTGGTGATATGCGATTACCACTATAAAATTAGTTTGAGTGAGTTTTTATGTATTTAATGATGTGGCAATATCCAAATACCACTATCAAAATAATTTTTTTTTAATGATGTGATGGTTTCCACTATCAAAATAATTTTAATTTTTTTAGTGACGTGATAATAAATCGGTTACCTTATCAAAATAATTAGTTATGCTAATAACAATCAGATCTGAAATCTTTATAAAAAAAATAAGTTACTTAATCTAAACTTGAGTTAAAAAAAATAGCTCTTAAATGTATAGATTTCAAATTGTGGCGGGTAACTAATTACTTAGCAAGTTCTAAAAAATACCTAGATTTGAAAAGAAAAGAAAATTAAAAATGTGGTCGTAACATATTATCCTTATTAAAATAACATGTTACACTAATAGCAATCAAATATGCAACTTAAATAAGTTATTTAACTTGAACTTTAATAAAAAAAAAATAGATATGAAATATGTAGAGTTTCAAATCGTGATGGTAATTGCTAACTAAGACATACTTAGAAAAAAAAATAGATATGAAAAAAATAAAATGGATTACCAACCTGATTATAAGTTCGAACCCGTCCAAATTGACCGATGAATACCTTGATTGACAATCTTCTCAATTGCATTTTTCTTGGTTGGTGAAAGATTATTTGAGCTAATATTAAGATTTTTTCATCTATCATGGGTGTTTGTTGTAATATAAGTCATGCTAAGTTGGTACTATTTACATCCACATAACATCATGCTTATGCGTGCTCGAAACATGCACACCAATTACATTTTTTCCGTTTAGTTAATATTAAAATATTACCATGTTTTTGACAATTACAATTTTAATAAATTTATTTTTTAATAACGTATCTAATATATTAATAAAATTATACTCATTTTCTCAAAATTTAAAAATAAAAAAATTAATTAATTGGAAACCCAAAATTAAAAATAATTGTTTATTTCTTCTTAGGTCTTTAATTATTTTCTAATTTTTTTAACATTTGAATGAATTAAAAATTTCATAAAGATTTTTTTTTTAATTTTAGGTTTTTGAACCACAGTTTTGGGATATATTTTTGTTAAGAGGAATCTTCTTTATTTTAATCTAAAATTATCTGTGTCAATTAACAAGTGTTTATTAATATAAAGTAGTTTTTAATACTTTTCTTCCCAACTGTTTTTGTAATCATACATACCACAAACGATGCCGTTTACCTTCTCAAAAATCATTAACCATTATTAAATTACCAAGAAAACTAGCTTGTTTTTCAAAATCTTGTAAGTTGTAGAAATTTTAATTAGCTTTGAATGGGTGGCAACGTACTTAATTATATAGTATATATAAATGGCTTTAGGATAATACAGTTCATGATATACTATCTTCACGGCCTCTCCTCTCCATTCTCCAAGGTCTTTCTATTCGTATTATTAGTTTTGTTTTTGGAAGTTTTATACATTAATTGCTATGGCTGGGTATATTAAATCTGATATTGTGTTTAAGCTGTTCGTTCGCATATCTTAGAGAACCAAATGATAATATTTCGACAGTTCAGTTTTATCTTGTTGTTAGTAATATCTGATGTAGTTGACGTGTTTGATTAAATGATTCAAAGTAAAAAGTGATGATGATTTGGATGATAAATCAATTTCGTTAGTAGTAGCTTTATTGTTGTTTTCTTATAATTTTGTTATTAGTAGCTTTGTTTTGTTAGCAATAATGCATATAATGTAGTAGATTGGATGATAGATTCATTAATAGTAGCAATTTTGTTGTTAATAGCTTTAGTAGTGTATAACCTATCACTATTAGTAGATTTGTAGTTTTAGTCAAGTGGATTTTGATGGCTTACTATATGTATGTTCATAAAATTCTTTGGTAAATATGTTTGATTAACTTTTCCAACATTATTTTCTTGGTGATTTATTTCTATATATTGATGATAATCTTAAATTATGGTTATTAATTAATGTTATTATTATTATGTTTGTATTTGTTTTACAGTAATGGATGAATCCAATAACGATGCCTTCCCACTCTGGGACCAAATGATCGCTGAAGCATTAGTATTAATCTTCAATAAGTTGTCAATATTTGACAAAATTTGCATGGTTTCACTCGTTTGCAAATCATGGCATAGAGTCGTTACTTGTTCTGATTGCTGGCAAGATATTGATTTTGAAGGCATAGAAGATCATTATAATAATGACTTAAAGCCAATTCTAAAAGCTCTGTTGAGGAAGAATTCAGATCATCTTCGCTCACTTTGTGCTAAAAATTTCGTCGATGACGAATTGTTCTCTTTATTTGCTGACCAGTAAGTATGATATAAATTTACTTATGTAAGAGTACATCATATTTTGGTAAATTTTCTGAACTAATGAGTTATTTTGTTTGATTATATGTTATGCAAGTGCACAATCTGTTCGGACATTGAAGCTGTCATGTTGTAGTATAAGGAGCTCAACCATAGAAACTGCTGCTGAGAAGCTCTCCACCGTTACCCATTTGGATATAAGCTTCAACTGTTATCATATTTCTGCCTCTGCTATTAAGGCAATTGGGTATCACTGTAAGCATCTTTTAACGTTTAACATGAACGTTTCTTCAGACATAGTTGATATAGAACCCCCTTTAGATGAACAGGCTTTTGCCATAGCATCCACAATGCCAAAGCTGAAGCACTTAGAAGTTTCATATGTGCACATTGGTTCTGAAGGTCTGCTAAAGATACTCTCCTGCTGCACTGAACTTGAATTTCTGAACATTCGTGGTTGTTTCCTTTTTGTTTTTAAGGAAAATTTATTTGAGAATTTCTCTGGCTTGAAGGTTATTGGTCCCTGGGCGACTGGTGAAGACTTGCTTAACTACATGTACAATCCTAGATACATTATTCCAGATTTTATGGCAATTGCTCATGAGCTTGATTTTTCTTTATTTGATGAATTGAAGTACTGATTTTTATTTCTACTACACTCATATTAGGGTGATATTTCTTTTGAAAAGAAGAGTACCTTGTTTATGATATTTTTATGGATTCAGATATTTGGGTTGTTGGATTTTCATATTTGGGTTGTTGACAGTTGATATTTTAACTAAACGTCAATGTTTGTTTTTGCTTTAAAAATATAATAAGTTATTGAAAAATTAGTAACACAAAATTCACAATCTCTTTCTAATTTATTTTACTTCATTTTAATTATCACTTGATTGGCTGTCATCTTTTTAGAGATGGAAGACAATTAAACATCACTCGATGTTAGGTCGGTTTTCATGTTGTATGAATTTCTAACCTCAAGTCAAATTTCATAAATTTTATTAAGTTCTAATTTTTTAATCACTCAATTTTTTTAATATTGCGGACATATACATTATACCCTTTAATTAATATGTTAGTTTTCCATTAAAAATACAATACTTATGGTTGACTCAGTCTGGAGTTAGCGATAGTGGGGAGCCCACATCAGCATGAATCATCATTGTTCATGCTGAAAAAAATTAATCCAAAAAGGTTTCATTGTTTTATTAAAATTTTATTTAAGGGCCGGCACATATAGGGAATTTTTAAAAAATATAGCTTTTATGCTTCAACGTGAACAAAATATGATAATTATATTTTTTTAAATTTATATGGAAAAAATTATTAAAAAAAAATTATAGTATAGTGAATTTTTAAAAAATATACTTTTATATCATTTATGTAAAAAAAAAATGAGAATTATATTTTTCTTAATTTATATGGAAAAATTTATTAAAGAAAAATTTAAAGTATAGATTTAAATTTAAAGTAAAATTTATTAAAGTAGCTAACTAAAATAAATCAATGTCACATTTTTTATTATAGTTATGTTTTTTTTATTTTTGAAGGTTCTTTTATTTTTTTTTTCTTTTTTCCTTTATTTTTTAATTATTTTTTCTTTCTTTTTTTTCTACTAATTTTTTCTTTATCTTTTTTTTTTTTTCATTTTTCCATTCTTCTTCTCATTTTTATTAATTTTCATTTTGTTACACCCATATTTCGAGCTATGTTAATTATGACATCGAAAGTTGGATTCGCAAATAAGTGGACTCATAAGGTTGGAAACATGCTCCAGGATTGTATGTCGAGCTTGCAGGATATAGACGACCTCGAGTATGATGACCTCGAAGTATTCATGATCTCGAAAGATAGCTCCAGGAACACACTCATCTTCAGGGACGACTTCGGATCAGGGGTCCCGAGCTCGACGCACGTACGATCTCGAAAGCCATGTGGCCTCGGGAGATGTTTCTAGCTCGATAGATGGCGGGAAACCTGGGAAGCTAAAGCCTTAGAGATACGCGATAACCACCTTGAATATCTACAAGTGTTATAAATATGAGATGTAATCCTCATTTATTATTGTAAATCCCCTAGAATCGTGGGATATTATTTGGTCAGTTATACGTCTTCTGGTCTTCAGGGGACGTTTCCTTTTATATCTGATTATAGGCATTTAAAGCCATTTATTTTATTTATACAAAAAGAGTAACTACCCAAAATATGTGGGATAGTATTCTGCAGCCTTCTCTATAAATAGAGAGGCCATGCACCATTGTAAGGGACCGAAATTCTGATCCTTGAGAGAAAACTCTGGAGAATTCATTCTTGAAGAATTCCTAGAGATAATCTTGAGTTTAATAACAAAGACTCGTGGACTAGGCAGATTTAACTGCTGAACCACGTAAAAATCGTGTGTTTACATTGTTTTATTTCAATTGGCAATTATCAACTATTGTTTATGTGCTCTTCTTTCACTGTTTGACGAAAAACGGCGTCAACCCATTTGTATTGTTTTGTTTTTTTTATTCATATTTTTTTAGTTTTCTTTCATTTTTTTTCCTTCTATCTTTCTTTATTTTTGTATTTAGTATTTTCTCCTTCCATTTTTTTCTTTTTTCACACATATGAGCTTTTTTTTCTACCAATTTTTTCATTCATATTTTTTTTCTTTCCATCTTCCATTATTTTTCTTCTTCTTCTTTTCATTTTTATTCATTCTTCTGTTTTTTTTTCATCATTTCTTTTGTTTTTTTTTTCATATTTTTTTAATTTTCTTTCCTAAGTTTTTTTTCATTCTTTTTTCTTCATTTTTTGTACTTATTATTTTCTTATTCTATTTTTTTTCCTTGTTTTCACACATATTTTAACATTACATAATTATTTTACAATTTTTTTTTCTTTATTATCTTTTATTATTGTGATTTTTTTATAATTTTTTCCACTATATGTAAAAAAATTCAAATCAATTTTTTAAGCATATTCTTTTTACTGTAACCCTTATAGGAACACCAAAATTTGGAAATAAAACTAATAAAAATATGAAAACGTAAATGGGTAACCAGTTACCTTTATGAGAACATTCAAATCTAGAAAAAAAAATTATATGAAGAAGATGGGAGAAAAGGGAAAGGGGAAAGGGGGTGGATCTGATTTTTTTTTCTTCTATCCTCAGATTTGTTGAAACTAGTTACCTTCCCGTTCTTTGTGTGTATCTTTCTGGTATATTTCTGTCGGTAACTGGTTACATTCACGTTCTTTGTAAGTATATTTCTAAGGGTAACTGGCTACCTTCACGTTCTGATGTGTGTATATATTTCTAGGTTCTTTATGGTAACTGGTTACTTATGTTACTAAAATCATAGTTAGTTCTTCTTCATTTTTTTTTTAATGAAGTGTTCTTCCTCTTTTTCCTTCAAATTTGATGCTTATTTTCATATTTAATATGAGTAACCTGTCACCCCTCTTATGGTAACTGGTTATACCCCTCTTATGGCAGAAAGTTACTCATCTCAGGATAATTGGTTACCCCTCCTGGTACATGTTATTTAACCTCTCTAAGATTTTTTTTACATAACTGCAAAGATCAATCAAGTAACTGGTTACTTTACCCATGATTTGAAAAAAAGAAAAGTACAATCTAAAAAAAAAAGAAAAAATGTTTATAATAAATAAAAAATAATTTTAAACACAATTAATATTACAAAAAATAAATTGCAAAACAACCAAAGAAAAATTTAATATAAAAAAACAAATAAGCTAAAAAAAATAATAATCAAATTACAAACATACCCTTCCAAATTAATAAAACTTGATTAAGAGTGTGCATAAACCAATTTTTATACAAAAATATGGGAAAATAAACCCATAAAAGTGAAAATTCTTAAAAATAAAAGGTCATAGATTAACTTTTTTTGAAAAAAAAAAAGTCATATTTTTGCACACTCTATTAAAAATCCCATATAAAATGTAATTTCCTCATATATATATATATATATAAGATATAATACTATTATATTATTAGTATTTAGGATATTAAAGTGTCATAAATTTAATGGGAAGAAACAGGAAAGTGAATTATTATATTATTAGTATTTAGGATATTAAAGTGTCATAAATTTAATGGGAAGAAACAGGAAAGTGAATCATTGATTTTATAAGGGTAAAATTAGAAATTACTAATTATCTATTAGGGTTGTAGTCTCCTCTATATATATATATATATATATATATTTATATATCATTCTATATAGTCTCTAATCTCATCAACAACAAAGAATAAGGAGACTGTTCTATCCTACAAATAAGTATTATATAAGATTTAAATTCTCTATGCAAGCTTCAACAATGGTTTCAGGATATTATTTTTGCTCTTACGTTCATATTCTTCTTTGATTTAGTATAGCTTGTATAGAAATATGATTTAGGGTTTTATATTAAAGTATTTTTGGAATTGTATATTGGACTATTGATATTTATGCATATTGTTTGAGTGTTTTATAATCCCACACTAATTACTTAGTAATATAATGATTGATATTTGATAACAAGAGAAACACAATAGAAGAAAATAATGATTATAAAATTTTCAAGAGAAAAAGAAAATCATTATGTGAGTTTTTTTGCATAGTGTTTTTTTTTTTCTAATCAATAAGATAATTTTTCTCTAGAAAAAAAAAATCAGTGATATTATATAATTAATCCATTTTGTTAACTTAACCAACTACAATCAAGATTTCAGAATCCTCATGTATAAAGTTGGTGACCGAAACTTGGGCGACCGAACCAACTATATGAATAGTCACAAGGCCCTCCAAATTAATGAAGATACCCTTAGCCACTACGCTGTGAATATTATACGAACACATTTTCACAACGTTGTTATGTTGTGGAAAGAACTGATACATAACAGGTTGGAATTGTTCTTCAATGTTCTCATTCTCCTCTTCATTGTAGAATTGTTCTTCAACACCCTCGTCATTATTGTATTCTTCTTCAATGTTCTAATTCTCCTTTGATTAGCGCTTTCCCTTTTCAGCTCTTCAATTTCTGTTGTGAGTCTAGCAATCTCCTTTTCTTTATGAGAAATAGCATCAGACACTTCCCTTTGTTTTATTCCAAATAATGCAGACAATTTTGCACTAAACCTACAAAATAATCAACTCAAGTAATCATTTCAATTAAGTAAATACAAAGCTAACACAAATTAAGAAGTATCATACCCAGTAGCTCGAACATGACCTGGGTGCTCAGGCGTCCCTAATGCTTGAGTCAAGATGTCATCCCGACCTTTAGCTACAATTTCACCACGACTAACTTTTTCGTTCAATTCCTCCTATACAACATACCATTAATCGATAAAATTAATATTTTATACAAATTGAATTAGTTTAATCTTTGTTACATTACTTTAGACCACTTATTATCCTCTCTTGAATCTGCATGTCCAATTTTGTGACAAGAACCTTCTTTTTTTCACGAATTATTAGCCAAACTTCATGGTGTTCAACATTTTGCACACTTTGTTTTTTTTTTACAACATACACAAGATAATCAAAGTTATTTATTGATACTCAATATATGCTAAAACACTAATGTGAATTATGTTGGGCATGGTGCCCTTAAAGCAATGAAAGTAGTTAATTATTTATGAAGTTTATAAAAGAAATATTTTTATATATAATTCATGTTTATGATTATTGAATATTATTTAGATAAATATCAAAAAATTCCCAATTCATTAATGTAGCTATAATATCTTGTATTGGTATGAGAGGATTAAGATTAAGATAATGAATTAAATAGTCTGCAATCTATATTAAAGTTATGGAATCTTTTATTAAACACTGATAGTACGGTCCACTAGTATTATGAATACATGTGATCTAGATCTGGATCACTTGTGTAGTAGGACATCTTAGTGGAGGTGTTTTATGCAATAAGATTGTATAGGACTGGACCAGATATGCATTTAACTCTTTATTAAAAACCGTTTACCACAAAGAGTTATAATCATATCACTCGATGATCATATGCAAATCAATCTAAATCCTGAAGTTATCATGAACTCCTGTTTATGTTATTTAGGTCCTTTGATTCACTCGTTAGGGTTTGTCAGAACAATTAGGCTAAAAAAATTTGTTTTGGGGTCTCATTAATGTAGATGGTTGGGGACATGATTTAAAAATATGGAATCCAAGCCTTCTTCAGAAGAGGATTGAACAATGGTTCCCTTAAGTTTTAATTCTAGAACTAAATAGTTTTAGGCCCCTAATTTATAAAAGGTTTATAAATTAACTATTCGCTAGTGAATTCATGGTCATTAAGGATAAAGAGGTAATTAAAAGGGTAAAACAATAATTTCACCTAGCTCTAATTATGAACCAATTATTGGAGGATTGAATTGCGTGAAGTGATTAAATATAAGTCTATAATTACAAGAGTGCAATCCCATATTTTTAGTGGAGTAATATTGGGATTAATAATAAGATTATTATATTAAAGAGTTTGATTAATAATCTAAATTTATTGGAGCTTGGAATTATAGGTCCATAGTGTTGGGGATTAGGCTATAGATAACCTTTGATTTGTGATACAACTTGATAACTCTACAAAATAAAGTTATTTTACTACTTTTTATGTGCTAATAGTTGCTTACTTATTGAGTTTTTAATTGATTTATTAAGTTTTAAAGTAATTTTAAATTTATTGGGTTTATTTTGATTTTATATATTTTTGTGTGTTTTTATAGTTATTTTGTTGTAAAATGTTGTAGTTAATTATTTAAATTATTGTAGTTGAATTTGTGGTAAAAAAATGTTGTATTAATTAGCTTAAGTGTTAAATATAAATTAAGTTATAATTAATATTTTCAAAAAATTAGCTTGATTTATCTTATAGTGAAAATATTTTATTATGATTTATTTTATGTTTATTTTTTTAGGGAATTTGTGGTATGTTTGTGTTTGAAAAAAAAAAAGATAAAAAGCTAAAGGAAGAAAGGAAAAATGGCATTTTTAAAATGCCATAAGACAAGTTTTGGAGCTGCCACCAGCCAAGCCCAACGCCCCAGGCCCAAACTGCTCCCTTCCCAGGCCCACGTTCAGCAACTCCTGAAGCAGAGCCCCTTGCTGCCTTGTCCCAGCCGAGCTTCCTCCTGCCCAGCACCATGTCGCCTGCCCCTTCCACCAGCCAACGTGCAGCCACACTTCCTCAAGCTCCCAGCAGCATGAACCAGGCCCAATCCAATGGCCAGCCAGCAACACCTCTTCAACGGGCCTGATCCCACCAGCAAGGCCCAACGCCCCAAGCCCAAAGCAGCCAGCCAGTTGCAAACAGCCTCCATGCCATTTTTATTGAGCCCAGCATCCCTTTGTCCCCTTGTCCCCATTATCTAAAAATACCACATTTTTACCTCACTTTCTACACATTTTACCCAAAAATCATCATTACACCATACAATTTACCCATATTTTCCATATTATAATTAATTCAATTAATTTAATCAATTTAATTAATTTAAATTGATTATTTTAATACTTTTTTTTAGCTATAAATAAGGGAGTTTTGTGCTTAATTTTGGGAGAGGTTGCCATACCACAAGTTATACACTTTCTAAACCTCTCAATTTTCTTCATCTTTTTCTTTTTTTTGGTCATTTTTCCTATGAGTTTTTGGAGGAAAAATTTGAGGGTTTATCCTCAAAATTTTCCTATTTATGTTTGTAATTTTTAATTTGTATTTGTTATTTTAGTTATGAGTTAATAATCTTTCTTTTACCATCTTGTTTAAAATTATTAATTTATGTATATATATTGTCTTTAATATCTTTATTATTATCTTTTATTTTATTTTATTGTCACAAGTTCTCATCAATCTTTGGGGCTAGGTTAGAATTTATCAATTTTGATTTAAAACAGTTTTCTTTTCGATTTTAGACAACTCATTTGGGTTCGACATCCTTGCTTATACGATCACTATTCTATATGAACGGTTCGTGTGCTTGCGATTTATAAATATTTAAAACATACCTGTTTTGGGTCCATCACAACTCGTCAATCAATCTTTGAGAATAGTTCAACACAAATTACATATACACAATAAGGTAAGATTTTAGAGTGGACCTTCTTTGAAGAACAAACCCTAGGAACATAAAATCACAAGCCATGATTTTATGTGAAACACAAAAGTTACAAGGCTTGACACAAATGAAGATTTATTGTCCAAAAATCTCTATCCCTAGCCTTCTCTATGGAAATGTCTGAAGCTACAATAATGGAATGAGATTGGGATACACAATCCTTGATCCTTCATACAAGCCAAACTTTCTTGATGAAGATCTTGGAGAAAACTAGTAATCTTGAAGCTAAAGAGAGAGAGAGTTCTTCTTTTAGAGAGAGCGAGAGAGGTAGGTGATCAATTCACCAATTAACTCATATAAACCCCTTAAATAGTATAGGACCCTCATTAGTCTCAACCAATGAGATTAGAACATTTAAATTTGAATTTTGGAGGATGTTTACTTAATTGTACGAACTTTCCGTAATAGCCCAGGCGACACATCGCCTAGCACCAGGCGATCCATTGTGGCGATGCATCACCTGACAAGCAATGGACACCTATGACCAGGCAATGCATCGCCTAGTTCGTCTGAGCCAAGGGTTTCAAGCTATTGGCGACGCGTCGCCTCCTAGGGGGCGACACATCGTCAACGCCTTTGTTTTGGCACTCCAAGGCTTGTCTTAAAATACCTTCAAATGCTCCCAAACTTCTTGGGTACTCTTATATACTCCAAATAAACATTTGGACCCAAAAAGTTTATTTATAAATGTCAATACTAAAAGTCAACTTGCACATGTTGACTTTTGTGAAATTGTTATTATTTTAGCACATCTTCGATCGTGCCTAAATAATTTCACCACGTATTTAACAAATCTCAACATTCCCTCACTTTGTTAAATACATCATCACTTCTCTAGCCAACTTTATTAGTGCATAAAGTAAAGTACATTTTGGGTTTTAACTTTACCTTAGTGAAAACTCTACAAAGCTTAAATCAAAATGCTAAGGTATTCTTAAAAGATTGAACCCAACATTCCTAGTGATTGAAATCGATAATGTCTCACACACCTCTATCTGATTACTAATGTATTTCCCACTGTTCACTCTTAGCACTATTAATGGTCTTGTGCTTGATCCATTCATACTCTCTTGATAGGCAGCCCACCTCTAGGTTCACATAGGTGAAATTCTTACAACAACTTTGCTACCTTTAGAGATGATTGTTGTTCTTCAACTGAATTTCATGAAAATCCCTAGGCTTAACCCTCACTTCGGTAGCAACCAACATTAACTCACCCTTGATGAAACTTTTAAGTTGTTAATGTTGTATCCATTCCCTTATCAAATGACTTATTTTTACCTATTGAACTCTACACTTGATGTAAACAAGTTTTTAGTTGGGTTGCCGTCATTGGGGAATCTATATATCAAGTAGTTTTAGTCACATCCCTTTATTTGTGGTACTAACCAAATCTCTCCTAAGAGGTTTGGTAAACAGATCTGCTAAGTTCTCACATGATTGCACATATGAAATTGATATGATACTCTTATCAATCAATTCCCTCACATAGTCATGTCTTAGACTTACATGTCTAGACTTCCCATTATAAATTTTGTTGTAAGCTCTAATCAAAGTGGCTTGATTATCACAATGTATCGAAATTGTTGATACATCAACCGCGGTTTTCGATATCTCCAACATGAGATCTCTTAGCCATTCGCATACTCTAGTACAATGTGTGTCTTACATCAAACTCCCAATTTCACTTGCATACTCTAGTTTAGCCACCACTTTCCATTCATTATTTTCAAGCTTTTGACTTGAATCGAAGGGTGTGCTTGTGATTAATGCCCAAACATGACTTTCACTAAGCGGTAAACGTAGTGTTGACCCACGATTTGGCCAATGACACGGAGTCAAATATACGACAGAAAATGAGATGACAATTAAGAGTTTAATCTAATGGAAAAGAAGAAAACACCAACGATTTATAGTGGTTCGGCTCCAAAAATGGTAATGACCTACGTCCACTTAGTGCTATTATTAATATTGAATTTCAAAGTCGTGATCAAAAAACTAGGGTTCTTGAGTTTCATAAACCTTGGGAGAATGACAATGAAACGATGGATAATCACACTATAGCTCTCTCTCTCAATATTCAAGAAAAAGATTCAGAGATCAAAAAGTCCTTTCCTTGAGCTATTTCATGCATATTTATAGGCTCAAGGAGGGTTACATGGGCCAATGGGCCTCAACTTTCCTTAATAACCGCGTATCAAGGTAATCAAGAGGAAATATTCAATGCAATTATTATAGGATTACAATCTTAGAAGGAAATAAATTAAATTATACGACCAGCCTGGTCATATCTAATAGTTAAGCCTGATGAAGCGATGCGCCTCTGGTCGATAGTCGAACAACACTTTCGCCATGTGTCAACCACGTGGGAGAAATCCTTGCCACGTCATCAGCAGCCGTTTTTCGGGTAAACATTTTCCCCCAAGTTTATTTATTGCGACCAGCAAAAAGTAAACTTAGGAAACCGACCTTTTGCTTACCCAACCAAACCTGTCAGAGCCGCCCATGCCCTCTCGGAAAAAGCAATCAATCATGTCTAATCAAGCATTTTTGGTTTCCCAAAAACTTGTCCGACGGCTATTACACTTCCCCATACTCAGAAAAAAGTAATTCATGATTACCTCTTTTATCATGTCGTAGTCACTATATATAATACCCCAAATCCATATTTTCACTTTTTACTCTTCACTCGTCATTTTCTTGTCAAGAACTCCTAAAAAACTCGACTTTCAGAGCCCAAAAAATTTGAGGAGCTTCCATCGCTGTTCTAAGGATCCTCTGTTCAGACGCTCAAAGCTTTCGATTCAGACCCCTCTTTTCATCCAAGTAAGTTTTACGAACCCCTTGGACGTTTGAGATACCATGCAAAACTGTCTTTTATGTATTTCATATCTGTGTTCTTGACTGTTCTTGACCGAAACTGTTTTGGGGTAAATGGGAATGTTAACCGACACTTGATAGGGTAATGAAACAATGTCTTATAGGAGTTAGGAGTCAGTTTGGTAGTCGAGATTGTAGATTTAGGGCGTAAAATCGAAGTAAAAAATTCGATTTTTAAGCTAGCTGAAAAACTGGGTTTTTCCGCCCTCCCGGAATTAAAAAAGTTTTCTTTGAAAAACTTTTTACTTCCGCTTTTTAATCCGTGTTCTGAAACTGCTCATAAGGAACTTCGTGTTTTTGCCAGACTGCTGCTGGTCATATAAAAGCTTAACTTTTATACGCGAGAAACGTTATTCTCACATCCAACACAAGTTTTTAGTCTCCAAGTTCTCATCTCCCCTCTTTTGTTCGCAGATTTTGATGCAAGATCCGTGGGGAGGTGAAAGACCAATTGACGACGACCTGCTCGCGTAACTGCTCATGGATGAAGAACAACCGTCGTTACTCATTCCGGACATCCCTTTTTCTCGCACTCCACCTTGCACACCTCGCTCAAACCCTTCAAGCATGGGTAGAATAAAATAAACTGCCCAGAAAAAGAAAACACAAAAACCTTCTGCAAACCAGCTTGCTCCCCAAGCAGAAATTCCCTCGACCAGCGATAGAGCTGAGAGTACTCCTGAGTCAGTAATCCAAGCTCATACCTAACTCCGAAGCGCCACTCGACCAAATGTCGAATGGTACGTCGCCCCTCCTAGTCGAATGACGATTAGGATGATTGCCAACTACATAAAGAAGTACGGGCTTCCCGCGGTGACGCTGGTTCAACCCACCAAATACGAGAGAGCAAATCTGCCTGGAGGCGCGTATAGCACCTGGTCGAGGTATCACATCGAGGCAGGAGCGATCCTGCCTCTCCATCCTTTTTTCCAAGGAGTGGCCAACTACTTCGGGGTCGTTCCTTTTCAAATCACCCCAAATGGATATAGAATGCTCTTTGCACTCTATATCCTTTATAGTCACAAGAAGTGGCCGGTCCCCACGCCACATGAGGTCAACTACTTGTTTGACCTAAAGTCCAACCCCAACCAAGAAAACACGGGGTTCTTCCACTTCTGCCACCAGGAAACGGCTCGCACTTTTCTGACTGACACCACTTTCATCTCGAACGTGGGAAAGTACCATCTGGAGTACTTTCTAACAGCTGATATGGTCGCGAACAACTTGGCCTTCACACAAGGAGGTAAAGTCTTTGCACCCCTAGTCATATATTTTTCTTCTTTGAGTCTTCCTGCATTTTCCTTGGAAATTTAGTGCGTTTCAGGCCCATGGTTGCGACCGACCCCCACTCCAGACATGGTGGTCCGATCAGCCCTCCTGGCAAGCATGTCCGACATAGAGAAAAGTGTCAAATAGCTTGTCACAGAGGCCAATCTGAGACTGGTCGGCCTTCTGGCTCCTCACTAGGATGTGAGGGAATCTACTGCGGGGAGTGCTACCGGCACTGAAGTCCCCGAACAACAGCAAGATGTGTCACAACCCCCTCCAAGGAGGGCAACTGAGGTGACCATCAACGAGCCAACTGGTGCCCCCCGACCTGCTGCTGCATCGGCCTCTCCAGGGAAGGGAAAGAAGAAGGCCACAAAGCCTATTCTTGAGTCGTCGGACGAGAACTGTACTGATTTTACGCTTTTAGATAGTATGCCTATTCCCTGTCACCTCTTCGACGGGGATGGCAACTTTAAATACCCTCTTGCTTTAAAGTCAGACTTCTTCAGGCCAGAGAGTGAGTGTAGCACTAGTAAAGTAAATAGTGTAGTGACTAGTAATTGTAGCTCGACTATTATACTTTCAATTTCTCTGTCCTTAATTCTTAAACTTAGCAAGTTTCTTTTATTATATTGCCTGACTTTTTGCTTGTTTCTTTTTTGCAAACATGCCTGCTGAATGTGCCTTCGACTTGTACACCAAGTCAGCGAGCAAGAAAAAGTCCCACATGCGCCAGTCTAGGGTGGGCTGCAGCAATCAACTCACGAAGAAGCCTCGAACAGACGACCCCCTCTGCGTCTACTCCAACAAAGGAGACAACTCCTCCACCAGCTCCTACCAGGGAGGCAACTCCTTCAACCCCAACAAACCCAGATCCTCTGTCTCCGGTCGGACAGACTCCTCCTCCAACTCTAGTCGACCCTATGCCTCCAACATCCACCATCCAACAGTCAGCTGGTCATCGGGAAGAAGCCTCGGGAGACGACCTCACGGGCGTGGTGCTCAACTCAACCAAAGATAGGCTGTCAAAAATAACAAAGCACCGACGCAGCCAGGAGGCAATCCAGGAGACCGCCTCCATGGGGGTCGACCAAGTCCTCAGCTGTGCACTGAACAAAGTGCTCGCTGTAAGTTGTTTTCTACTTTGCACTTTATGAATTTTCTTTTTAACTTGCTCCTATTAACAACCTTATCTTTTTCTGATCGCAAGGGGGTGCTTACCCTGACCTCTGGCTGGCGATTTTTGAGGATGCAGAATGTCCAATTCAAAAAGAGGCTTATCGATCAGCTTAGTGCTGCTGAGGCTCGATATACCGAGCAACTCAAGGCGGCAGAAGCTTCCTATGCCGAGCAGCTGGAGGCGGCGAAGACGAAGGAGACTGAGGTGCTTAAGGATGCTGAGGCAAAGCATACTGAGGCCCTTAGGGCAGCAGAGGCAAAACATCTTGAGGCGGTGCAGGTGATCGAGGCCAAACTTGCTTCTCTCGAAGAGGAGTCGAAGAGGAAGGATGCGACTATTGCCAAGATCACTGCATCCAAGGAGCAGTACAAGGAGACTTCGCTTATCAATTACCGGGAAGCCCAGAAGCTTCAAGATGAGCTGGCAATAAGCCACCAAGAGGTTGCTGCTTTAGAGGAACAGAACGCCCACAACCTTGAAGACCATGAGGGGGCAGCGTTCGAGTGCTTCTACTTGTTCTGGAAGAACAATCCCACTGCCAACTTTTCCTATCTCCCAGACCATATCAGGGAGGCCGAGCTGGATAGGTGCGTTGCTCGCCTGGAGGAAGAAACAATTCCAAGGTCTCCAGAAATTTCTCTAGCAACCGGAATTGAAAGCGCCCGAGAAGAGGCTGGGGATGCAGTCGACCAACAGCAGCAGCAATCGCCACAAGACCCCCCGACAACTTGATAATTTTATCTTTTTTATTTTTCTTTTGACTTACATGGCCTATGGGTCATGATGTAAAGACAATCTTATGCTTTAATGTTTTATTACTGCATGGGCAACTTTTCTCTTTTTATTGAACAGTTCATCCGAGCAGTCACTGCTCGCGGTGTAAAAGAATCCATTTTGATATTATAATATTTGCATCTTATTATAGCATCTGTTTGCATGACCGAACTAAGCATAGCACTTTGTTTGATTTAACAAAATAACAAAATTTGAAAAATACTCTAAGTACCTTAGCATGCTTTCACTTATTTTGCTCATGTGTTTACATGCCTTTCGATATGCTTTGCTTACTAGATACCTTATATGTCCCCCAAGTGATCGACGAGCTCTAGGTCCTTGGTCACTTGCCTTGACCAAAACCTGTTCGAATATTACTGCTCGGAGCAAAAGAATTAAAATGATAATATAGCAAAACAACACACGTAATGAGCAAATACTTGTAATAAATACAATAATTGGCAAGAATGACTGGCTGCGCATAGTCCCTTATATTTCTCATAATAAATGGACAAAACGTGTCTGTACGAGCGATCAATAAGATCTTACACTTATAAGCGATCAGTCACATAAAATGACCAACCCTTTTTCATAACTTGTAAAAAGTAAAATTAGTACAAGCCAATTCTTTAAGAAGAATTGTTTATTGATAGTACTTGCGCAGGTGTTCTCCATTCCAATAGCGAGGAATGAGATCTCCATTTAAGCAAGCAAGTTTATAGGTGCCTGGATGGAGGACTTCTTCAATCTGATATGGCCCTTCCCAATTAGGTCCGAGTACTCCAGCAACCTGGTCGCGGGTGTTTAGGAAAACTCTTCGGAGTACTAAATCTCTGACACTGAATTTTCTTTCACGCACTTTAGAGTTCAAATACCGGGTGACTTTTTGTTGGTATGCAGCTACTCAGAGTTGGGCTTGTTCACGTTTCTCATCGATCAAGTCCAGGGATTCCATCAATAGCTGGTTGTTAGAGCCTTGATCATATGTTATTCTACGAAGCGAGGGTGGATCTAACTCTACGGGTAACATAGCCTCATACCCATAAGCGAAAGAGAGTGGAGTATGGCATGTTGTTGTTCGATGGGAGTTCTGTACGACCAAAGGACTTCAGGAAATTGCTCTGGCCATGCCCCCTTTGCTTCTTCTAGTCTTTTCTTCAGAGTATCCTTTAGCATTTTATTGACTGCTTCGACTTGTCCATTTTCTTGAGGATGAGCAACTGAAGAAAAACTCTTGATAATCCCATGCCGTTCGCAAAATTCCGTAAACAGGTCGCTATCAAACTACGTGCCATTGTCTGAGACGAATTTCCTTGGCAATCCATAGCGACATATGATGTTTTTGACCAAAATTCCAGCACTTTCTTGGTTGTTATGGTTGCAAGTGGCTCGGCTTCGTCCCATTTAGTGAAGTAATTGACGGCAACTACGGCGTACTTGATGCCGCCCTTCCCAGTGGGCAAAGAGCCGATCAAATCTATTCCCCATACTGCAAACGACCATGGACTTTGCATCTATTTAAGATCATTAGGGGCTGCTCGTGGGATTTTGGAGAACCTCTGGCACTGGTCGCACCTCTGTACGAACTTCATCGAGTCTTCATTCATTGTTGGCCAGAAGTATCCTTGCCTCAGGATCTTTTTCGACAAGCTTTGCCCCCCAGCGTGGTCCCCGCAAAAGCCTTCGTGTACATTTTTCATCAGTTCTTTGGCCTTTTCTTTTGAAATACACCTGAGGAGTGGCATTGAGTAACCCCTTCGGTACAAGATTCCATCGACTAGGATATACCTAGCAGCCTGTCGCTGGAGGGTCCTAGCTTTGTTTATGTTCGTTGGTAATATGCCTTGTGTCAGATACTCTACATATGGTGCCATCCATGTATCTGCCATCTGAATCACCATAGTGGTCTCCTCTGCTTGGATGCTTGGCACAGACAGCCGCTCAACTAGTACTATGTTCAAAGTATCAGCATCCTTCGTGCTTACTAACTTGGCCAAAGCATTAGCATTGGAATTCTGGTCGTGAGGTACCTGTTGGAGGGTGTACTTGGCAAACTGAGCCTATAGATCTTTTGTTTTGTTTAAATAGGCAACCATCTTTAAACCTCGTGCCTGGTACTCTCCCATGACTTGATTCACCACCAGCTGAGAATCACTGTAGATGTCGAGTACCTTTATATTCATGTCCCTAGCTAATCATAACCCAGCGAGCAATGCTTCATACTCGACTTCGTTGTTAGAAGCAGTGAAGTCAAACCTGATTGCGCAGTGAAATTGATGCCCTTCAGGTGTTATCAATATCACTCCTACTCCTGCATGGCACTCGTTAGAAGAACCATCTGTAAATAATTTCCACGAGGGAGCTTGGTTTTGAGACTCAGGCTCTTCGGTCTGCTCGCTATCTGTAAGTTTAGTGAACTCTGCAATGAAGTCAGCCAGGGCTTGCCCTTTTATTACTGCTCGCGGTAAATAAGAGATATCGAACTGCCTAAGTTCAACTACCCATTTTAACATTCTACCTGCAGCCTCTGGTTTTTATAGAACTTGCTGTAGAGGCTGGTCGATCAAAACCGTGATTGGGTGAGCTTGAAAGTAAGGCCGCAACTTCCTTAGGCCAAAATTAAGCAATAGGCTAACTTCTCAATTGGTGGATACCACAGCTCCGCTCCAATTAGCCCCTTGCTTACATAATAAACAGCCTTCTGCACGCCTTCTTCCTCCCTTACTAAAACAACACTAGCAGCATATTCCGTGATCGCCAGGTAGATGAACAAAGCTTCATTATCAACCGATTTCAATAGGACTGGTGGTTGCGCCATGTGAGTCTTCAATGCTTCAAAAGCCTGCTCGCACTCCTCTGTCCTTCGAATTTCTTATTGCCTCTGAGTAGATTAAAAATGGGACACATTTGTCCGACAATTTGGAAATAAATCTACTGAGAGCAGCAATTCTACCAGTCAAGCTTTGAACATCCTTGATTTTTACTGGCGATTTCATATCGATCAGGGCCTTGATTTTCTCAGGATTGGCTTCGATTCCTCGTGAGTTCACTATGAATCCCAAGAACTTCCTTGATCCTACTCCGAAGGAGCACTTGAGGATCTGATATTTATTCAAGACGCTGAAGCATTTATGCAAATCCTCGATGTGCCCTTCTACCTTCTTCGACTTAACTAGCATGTCATCAACATATACTTCCATGTTTATACAAATCAGCTCCTTAAACATGTGGTTGACAAGTCACTGGTAAGTCGCATCAGCGTTTTTCAAACCGAAAGGCATTACTTTGTAACAGTAAAGTCATGTATTAGTCTGAAAGCTAGTGTGATCCTCATCAGGGGATGCATACTAATCTGATTATATCTGGAGTATGCATCCATAAAAGAGAGAATCTCATGCCCTGCAGTGGCTTCGACTAGTTGGTCGATCCTAGGGAGTGGGAAACAATCCTTAGGGCAGCCTTTATTGAGGTCTGTGAAATCCACGCATGTCCGCCATTTGCCATTTGGCTTAGGAACTAGCACGGGATTAGAGACCCACGATGGATAAAACGCCACCCTGATGAACATATTCTCCTTCAGCTTCTCAACTTCTTATTTTAGGGCCTTTGATCTATCTTTATCGAGCAGCCTTCTTCTCTAGTGTACTGGTGGAAAACTCTTGTCGATGTTCAGGATATGGTTGATGACTGCAGGGTCTATCCCAACCATATCTCTGTGTGACCAGGCGAAGACTTCCTGGTTCTTCCTCAAAATCTCCACAGTGCTTGTTTTGTTGTTGTCTCTAAGTTTTTTCCGACTTTCACAACCCTGGTCGGATTTTCTTCATCAAGTTGGACCTCTTCAAGGTCCTCGATGGGTCCTATTTCCTCCTCAAAATCCCCAAAAAGAGGATCCAAGTCTCTATCCTCACTTTGGGCAACGCCCTATTTGGTGACATTATCACCTGACTGGGCCTGAACATCAACTGCCATTTGCAATTCTTTTCCGGGAACATCTCTCGACACACCTTTCTTTGCTTTGGTTATCGAGGCGTTGTAGCACTCCCTTGCTTCCTGCTGATTTCCCAATACGCATCCTACCCCTGCGTCTATTGGGAATTTCATGGCAAGGTGCCATATTGAAGTGACGGCTCGCAGGTCGACCAGAATCGGCCTCCCAATTACAGCATTGTATGCCGAAGGACAATCAACTACTATGAAAGTAGTGAGTAATGTCCTATTAGCAGGTGCAGTACCTGCTGTAACTGGAAGCCTAATCGACCTAGTTGGGGCTAGCCCTTCGCCGGAAAAACCATAGATGGTTTGGTTGCATGGCTCCAGGTCCTTGACGGACAGCTTCATTCTCTCTAGTGAAGACTTATATAGGATGTTGACTGAGCTTCCTGTGTCAACCAACACCCTCTTCACCATCATGTTGGAAATTTGCACGTTCACGATCAGTGGATCAGAGTGTGGGAATCGAACGTGATGGGCATCGTCTTCAAAGAAGGTTATTAATTCCTCCTCTGTTCGAGCCTTCTTTGGTGCTCGATCCTCCACTCATCATCTCGATGTCCTGGTCGTGGCGTAGGGTTCGAGCGTATCATTCCCTTGCCTTTCTACTATCCCCTGCAAGGTGTAGGTCTCCACAGATGGTGAGTAAAGTGCCTGCCACAGGAGCTGGCTGTAGAGGTGGCGAGCGCTGGCGTGCAGGCGCCTGCTCGTTGCCACCTTGAGCCTCTCGCTGAGACCCTCCTGCGGCTCGCACATACCTCCTTAGATGTCCCTGTCTAATCAGGAACTCAATCTCATCTTTCAACTGTTAGAGAATATATTTTTATACTCAATGGAAATATGGAAAAACCAAAATACAACTCTATGCAAAAATACAATGGACAAGATAATATTGATTAAATAAGTATTACAACTCAATTGCTCAAAATACAAGTAAATAAAAAGATGTAAAAGAGGAAGATTACAAACTCAATACTATAACAATACAAGTAAATAAGAAGAACAAGAAGAACAAAAGAATGAAAACACAAACAAACTCTCACACAACCAAAGTGTAGAGTAGTGGGGATCACCAACTTGAACAAGGTTCAAGACCTTTGTCCAAAAGCTTATTTCCCCCTATTCTCTAAGCACTAAGGGATCTCTCTAGGAAATAGCTCTCTGGAATTATCAAGCCTTTTGGTGTATTTTTCAGCCAAGTGCTTTGTGGATGAAAAATGGTGTGTCTTACAAGTGAGCATTAGGCTCCTATTTATAGAGTTTTGAGACACCCTTTGAATTTCAAATTCCACCAACCCCCATGGCTGTTACCAATGATTAATTGGATGTTTTATGGAATTAAAATAGAGATTTGGGAGTTACTTGGCTGTTGGAAACGTTCAAAATTGGATAAAATCCAAAGTTGGAAAATGCTGTCAGCCGCTCAGGCCGCGGCCTGAAAAACATGAGCCGCAGCCTACGGTGTGATTTAGCCTATTTTTGCCTCTTAGGCTGCGGCCTGAAAAACATAGGCAGCGGCCTAAGTCGTTTTTTCAGCAACCAATTTTCCAAATTTACCAAAACGTTCCAAATTCATTCCCACTTGATTTTGTAACTTCCATACACATTATGGGAGTTAAAATCACATCTCTAACAGCCATATTTCACATATATCTTTAAGAAATTCAAATCAAAATGTGTAATATCAAATCTACACATTATTGGGTAATATTTGGGAGTTACAAGTTTGTAACTCCAAAATATGTCACATTTGGGCACATACATGTGTCCAATTTTGTGACTCTCAATAATATGTTACAAGGTGTGACAAATCACATTTGTGTGACAAATCACATTATGTCACATTATTTAATCTAACATTCTATTATTTAAAATAATATAACATCAATTGGTTGCATTCATTAGTATCGTGCCTGTAGTCGTTGTGAAAACAACTGAACTTCGTCCTATCTCTCTTGGAGATATCTTTCCTTATAGGTACGAGTCATTTGTAAGGCACGCTTGAGCTGGTCGCCTGGTAGACTTATGCTCGACTTTCGACAAGGGCTGTGTAGTTGGTGAATCTCGGCTCGTACCGACTTCCTTTGGGGCGTTTATTCTCAGAAGCGGAGGGTTCATTATTCGCCCGTTTTCCACCGTTCCTACCATTACCATTCTCGTTGCCCTTGCCGTTGCCATTGGGCTTTTCCGACCCGTTGGCGGTCTTGGCGGGTTCTTCCTTTGGCCCTTTGTCTTTTGTTGGCGATTTCCCTTCATTGGCAATCGCGTCCTCGAGCTTGATATATCTATCAGCTCTATCCAAAAACTCCTGGGTACTTCTTACCCCATTCTTTCTGAGGCTACTCCAGAGGGGTGAATGGTGCCTAACCCCAGCAGTTAGGGCCATCATCTTGCCTTCATCACCCACTGTCTTGGCTTCAGCTGCTGCTCGCATGAAGCGTTGGACATATTCTTTCAAGGGCTCTCCCTCCTTCTGGCGTATCTCGAACAACTGGTTGGCCTCTGTGGGGTGTACGCGACCCGCGTAGAATTTCCCGTAAAATTCTTTTACGAACATCTCCCATGATACTATACTAGCAGGAGGGAACTTAAAGAACCACTCCTGGGCGGTATCAGATAGTGTCGTGGGGAAGATCCTGCAGCGGGCATCTTCCGACACTTTCTGTATATCCATTTGTATCTCAAACTTGTTAACGTGAGATACTGGGTCTCCGTACCCATCAAAGTTTGGCAGTGTTGGCATCTTGAATTTACTGGGAGTTTCAGCCGCAGCAATTCTTTGTACAAATGGAGTGCCCCTCCTCCTATCGTACTCAATGTGGGACGTTCATCCCCCGACCAGTTGCTGCACTGCCTGGTTCAAGGCATCAATCTGAGCCTGAACTGCTTCAGGGATCGCTGGGGCGATCGATGCTGGGGGAGCGTACTCATCATGCCTTGCCCTACAGTCATTGAGTACGTCCCTTAAGTCATCATCCCTACGTCTCTGCTCGCTAACCCCTAGTCGATCAAAGACATTTTGCTACCTGGGTTGCCCCCCAGAGTTCTGGCTAGCTGGCCAATTATCCCTTGGTGGGGGGCTTCTGCCTTCACCTCTCTCCTCATTTCTCCGACCAGTGTTTCCTCTGCCGGAATCGGCCTCATTATAGTCATGGCCATCTCTAAACTGTGGTTGACTACAGAGTGACTGGCTGTTCACACTATTTCCTCCTCGGGCTGGCATTTCTCGACCGTCAGGGGGAGGACTGCGCTGGTCGTTGGGTCCCCGTGCATTGTTATGTCGTGGGGGACCCCTGACCACAAAGCTTGACTCGATGTTCCTTCTGTTGGAAAAAGGACGTTGTCCCCTACTCAGTAGATTCGGCTCTTCATCCCCTGGGCGTCTAGGGCTGCGGGGCGGCTGCCCGGCCCTATTCTGCCTCGGGCGCTGAGGATTACCTCGACCAGCCTGAGATGGAGGCTGCTGGTCAGGATCCCTAGCTGGGACATCATCCTGAACCACAGGTGGCTGCTTCGACCTTTGAGGGCTTGTTGGCTGAAGCGGAGGGCTAGGATAGGGAGCCCTCTGTGGCGGCGCACTCGGTGGCTGATCTGGCTGAGAGGCTGGCACAGCCTGACTCCGAGCCAATTGGATGGCTGCTTCGAGAGTGGCCATGGCATCCCTCTGCCGATGATCCATGTCCGCCTACCGCTCACTCAGCTCCTGGTGCTGGCGTTCAATTTCCCTCTGCTGCATCGCCATTGTCTCTGCAGCATTCTCCTGATTGGCCCTCAGATTAGCCAAGTTGTCCTGCAGCATTCCCAGTGTTGCCCTTAGTGTTTCGGAATCTAACTCCTCCTCTTCAAACTCCAAATGTGGTTCATTCTCGGCCACATTTGGGGGAGGAGGTTGGGATGATGCAGCGCCAGCGGTCTGTCCAGTCTTCTTAGATGTCTTCTCCATTAGATTTTCTCACAGTCTTTTATCAGCTCTCAATGAAAGCACCAGAATGTTGACCCACGATTTGGCCAATGACACGGAGTCAAATATACGACAGAAAATGAGATGACAATTAAGAGTTTAATCTAATGGAAAAGAAGAAAACACCAACGATTTATAGTGGTTCGGCCCCAAAAATGGTAATGACCTACGTCCACTTAGTGCTATTATTAATATTGACTTTCAAAGCCGTGATCAAAGAACTAGAGTTCTTGAGTTTCACAAACCTTGGGAGAATTATAATGAAATGATGGATAATCGCACTATAACTCTCTCTCTCTCAATATTCAAGAAAAAGATTCAGAGATCAAAAAGTCCTTTTCTTGAGCTATTTCATGCATATTTATAAGCTCAAGGAGGGTTACATGGGCCAATGGGCCTTAACTTTCCTTAATAACTGCGTATCAAGGTAATCAAGAGGAAATATTCAATGCAATTATTATAGGATTACAATCTTAGAAGGAAATAAATTAAATTATACGACCAGCCTGGTTGTATCTAATAGTTAAGCCTGACGAAGCGATGCGCCTCTGGTCAATAGTCGAAACACTTCTACCACGTGTCAATCACGTGTGAGAAATTCTTGCCACGTCATCAGCAGCCGTTTTTCGGGTAAACACGTAGTATAGATGACAATCGATTCCACAAGGAGGTAAAGAAACAAAGAGACAAGTAAATAGATTAGAAAGTGAGTAATATAAGAACAGTAAAAAGAAACAATATTTTGTGGATTTGTTTATTTGAAGGATTAAAATAAAAGACAATAAATAATAAAAAGGTTTGGTGAGGCATCGGGGTTCCACAATATATTTTGGTCACCTATTTACTTTGATAATTTACAACTATATTTGAGTAATAAAATTTCATACTTGAAGTACATGCACTTGTTATTAATATGAGAAACCTAGAATCCACATAATACTATTGGAAATATGCAGTAAAAGACCACTCACAAAATAACAAATTAAAATCTCATGCTAATACTATTGTTATGAGAAATCTAGAAGCGACACTATATCATTTTGGCAATAATGTAGTAAAAGACTACTCACAAAATAATAAAATTAATATAAATTATTTTTGTAAAATTACATAGAAAAAACTTGACTGAATCTATATAAAATTAATAATAAATATTAATTGCATAATTAATGATAGAAATAATAAAATTCAAATAATAGGCTTTGAAAAATGTTTATAAAAATACATAAAAATTACTAAATACAAAGTTTCATCCCTAACCTCACCAAAATTTACCCTAGCCTAGGCAAATAGTCATTCTCACAATTTTACTAGAAAATTGTGAGATAACCATTTTTCCTAACTTAGAGAGAGAAACTAAGAAGATTGTGGGAGGTGTGAGAGAAAGGTGTAGTGAATGAGTGAAATTGTGATCCTATTTATAGGAAAATGAAGGAACTAAAATGAAAAAGGAAATAAAGCTTAGGGGTTTACAAAAGAAATAATAAATCTGATTATTTAAAACCAAGTTACATTATAAATATTATTATTTATAGTGTTATCATAGCTATTTTTTGTCATGTTTCATTGCATGAAGGTGGAGAGTTGTTGTAAAATTGGAGCTGATAGAAATTGTTGGCTGCAGGGGTCAAAGTGAGTAATAAATGACAAATGCAACAGAGCCAATCAAAATGAGACATGTGGCACGTGACAGGAGGCTGGCAATGGGAGCAGGCAAATTGGGTTGGGTGGTGCCAGGCACGGGTCAGGCGGGTCGCCGTCCAGGTCAAGCACGGGTCGGCTGGGCTCCAGGGACGTGTGGCACGCGGAGGGGGCGCCAGGTGGCTGAGGGAGAGCAAGGCTAGGCGGGCCTGGTTAAAGCCAAACGGGCATGGGCTTCTTCTTTTTGGATTGCGAAAATGCTAGCTCTTCTTTTGGGCTCTTATACTTCAAAAATGCCAATTTTTCTATTCTCTTTTCAGCTTTTTTTTTTTCATTTCAAAGAGCCAAAATAACAACAAATTAAGTAATAATGAAATATTTTCATTAATAAAATATATCACATTAATATCATGAAAATATTAATTAAAACTTAATTCATTTTGACAATTAAAATCAACAAAATGACATTTTTCACCACTAATCAGTTTGCCTCTTTGATATTGTGATGACCAAACGTATCAAGTATTTTCTCAACATAATGAGCTTGACCTAAGGCATATCCATCAACATTCCTTCTAACTTTAATACCTAATATGGTATCAACCTCTCCAAGGTCCTTCATCTTGATGTTAGAAGATAGAAACCTCTTCGTTTCTATTATGTCTTTCATGTCATTACTCAATATCAACATATCATCAACATATGGACACACTAAGATGACATAGTCATCACAAGTCTTAGAGTATAAGCACTCGTCTGCACTATTGTGTTTAAACCCATCCGAGCAATGGCCTCATTGAACTTCTCATGCCATTGTTTTGGTGCTTGCTTCAAACCATATAATTATTTAACAAGCTAAAACACACATTATGTTCATTTCCCCTTAGAACAAACCCTTCTGGTTGTTCCATGTATATCTCCTCGTCGAGGTTACCATTTAGAAATATCGTTTTGACATCTATTTGATGAACATATAGGTTGTGAATTGATGATAAGGCAACCATAAATCTTATAGATGTTGTCATTGCTACCAGTGCATAGGTATCAAAATAATATATGCCCTTCTTTTGTCTAAACTCTATGGCCACTAATCTTGTCGTATAGGCTTGAATGGTCTCATTAGCATTGTATTTCTTTCGTAACACCCACTTGCAACCAATTGGCTTTGATCCTTGTGATAGATCAACAATCTCCCAAGTGTGGTTAGACATAATTGAATCAATTTCATCATTTATTGCCTCTTTCCAAAAGTTAGAGTCCCTTGAGGACATTGCTTCTTGGAAAGTTTTAGGATTATCATCCACTTGAAGTACCATAGGATACTTCCAAGTATCTCCCTTATGGTTTCCCTCTACTAGGTAAAGAGACTCCACTTGAGAGGTTTGATTTTGTGATCCATTCTCTTTAAGCCTTTGGATACTTCCAAGTATCCACTCTCAAGAGGTTAGATTATCATCCACTTGAAGTACCATAGGATACTTCCAAGTATCTCCCTTATGGTTTCCCTCTACTAGGTAAAGAGACTCCACTTGAGAGGTTTGATTTTGTGATCCACTCTCTTTAAGCTTTTGGCTTCTTCTAGGCAATATCGGTTGCTCTACAACCCTTGAAGGTAACTCATCTTCAGTTCCTTCTAATTAGATTGGTTCTTAAGGCTTATTGTAACGCCCTAAATTCCAGGGACCGTTACGGTATGCCTTATAAACAGTGCTAAACTCGCTAATCGAGTCATTTAGCCAAAATCGTGTAACTAAGTATGATTAGCGGTTTAGGGATTAAAAATTTTGGTTAAGATAGAACGTTTCATTAGAACATTTACTGTATACATTGGGATCCCAAAAATATAATTTATAGGTCTATTACAAGAAAATATTTACAACCAGCCGATCTAAGCGGCAAAACAAGGTTTAACCCTAGTTCCTCTTTCAATCATCGGCCGTGGAAGTCGAGCAGTTGCATATGTACACATCACCACCTAAGCTCTCCAACTCAAGGATGGTCCAGCTTTCTTTTGCCTTTACCTGCACCACATAGCACCCGTGAGCCGAAGCCCAGCAAGAAAGGTCAATATGCTCATGAACAGTAATAACATGTCATCAAATCATAAGGCACACACCTAGAAAATACAGCCCTATTCAAGCAGGCAAATGAATTCACGTAATGATGAAAATACAACATCAACCAATGATCATAATAATCATCCCGGGCTTTAAGCCCCAAATAGAAGAGTGCCAGTTGTAATAGTCACTAAGGTGAGTTCCGTTCCCAATAGCCATGTGACGATAGGGTCACGGGGCTTATAGATAAGTGATCATTTCACTAGCTTAAACAAGATAGGTATCTGGTGAAATAGTCACCAGCATAAATCTATCGAGTAGATAAGTGATCCTTTCACTAGCTTAAACAAGATAGGTATCTGGTGAAATAGTCGCCAACATAAACCTATAGAGTAGATAAGTGATCCTTTCACTAGCTTAAATAGGATAGGTGCATGATGACTAGTCACCAACATAACCTACCTCATGACCATAGAGTCATAACCATGAGATTCCGCTCCCTAGCCATGTGACAAGTTGTCACCTACGCCTTAGGCCCTGGCTCTGAGTAATTAGTCTTAGACTATTCAAGTGCTTATAAGTTTCACCGACCTTAGGGTCGGTCCAGCATTAATACCCCATATGAGTCATTCAACGATGATATCGATTAGATCTAATCTTTTATCAGCTCTACGTTCAAGACGCTTATGCCGTTTTCCGGCTCTTAGGTCAGTGATACACGACCAGTGCCAACCCTGACTAATCAGTGCCATACACAAGTAAGCAATGCCACCAAACATATATCATATGTCAAATATCTGATTATAGGGCATTCAGCATGCTTACTTAACAGATCTAGCATAATTACAACCATGCATAAACACAGAGGCTCAAGCTCTAAACAATCTCATATTCAATAACCATGGCAAACCCTATTCACATGTTTCTCGTGCATCACATGTATCACATTTAATCACTTGACATGCCTCAATAATAACCATGCATGTCACATTTAAACATCCAACATGCATCAAGAATAACCATGCATGTCATATATAAACATCCAACATGCATCAAGAATAACCATGCATGTCATATATATAGGGTGCAGTTTTCTTACCTTTGGTCCAAGCACAGGTTACCAATAAATGAGCCACAAGCACGATCCTTACTCCAAGCCTCTAGTGATAACCTAGTCACAACCATAAACGATGATCCAAGGAGTTCAAGTTCTAAAACCAATCCCGGAACCAAGACCTCGCCTCCGAGACATCAAATCCCACTAAACCGGGTATTAGGAATGATCCTGAGGCCTAAGGTTTGAGTTCCCATGACTAAAAACCCACTTTGGTCACTTTTCCTCTTTTGAGCCGCAGCCCCACTCAAGTCAGGCCCAAAAACTCTTCTCTGACAGTAATTAAAGCTGCAGCTCAAATAGTCCATCAGCGCCAAACCACCAGCTTCTTCAAGCTTGAGCCGCAGCGCCCAAGAACAGAGCCGCGGCTCAACCTCGAACCCAGCCAAAAAAACTCCATTTCTTCATCTAAAAACCTTTCAAAAACATATCCAAACATCTCCAAACTCAAAAAAATCAAAGTTCCCAAACATCCCCATGATCCAAAACCCATAAAACCCAAGCTTCAAATCTAACAAATACTCATCAAAACACAAAGTCCAATTCAAGCTTAAAAACTTTAAAAACTTAGAACTTAAAAGTTGAATTACCTCTGATTGAGTTGTTTCCCAACTAAATCCTCCGACTAATAAGCTTCTAATCTCCCCTAGGATCGCTTTGCCTCGATCCTCGCTTGAATCCGAGTCCTAGAACTCAAGTTACCTTCGAAAATGTGATCGGGAGACGAAAATGGAACTTTGAGGGAGAGAGAACGTATAGAACGTTCTTTTTATTCCTTTAAAGGTTACTTCAAGCTTAAGTAGCCTCAAAAAAATTCTAACGCTTGGGGTCTCGAAAACATCCCCGGGGGCAAAATAGTCAAAACCTCCAGAATTTCCCCCTGATCTTACTAACTCCAAATTTATCATCAAATTCTTATTTCCATTACCCAATAACCCGGTAATGTTCTAAATACCCCTTGACTCACACCGAGTCAAGAATAAATCCCGTTGTGACTTTCCCACTAGCTTACCTCCTAGGATCGTCTCGTGCTGAGTAACCCTGGCATAACCAAACAATAATAAAGCACCACACACACATATCAAATATATGCCAAATATGCCCGAAATGGCCAAAATATGAAAATCACCCAATTAATCATAAATGGGTTCACATGTATATTTAATACACCTAAACATGCATATTATCATTAAATAGCATAATAAATCAATTATGGCCCTCCCGGCCTCCTAATCAAGGTCCTAAACCTTATTAGGAAATTTGGGGCATTACACTTATTGTCACTACACAACAAACTCTCAAAGAACTCCACTTCTGTTGATTCATTTATGACATTAGACTCCAAGTATAATAACCTAGAGGCCTTGTTATTTGAGGCATAACCTACAAACACACATTTGATGGCCATTGGACCCAACTTGGTCATTTTAGGCTACGTGCTCTTGCGATAAGCAAGGCACCCCCACACTTTGAGATACCCTAGGTTAGGCCTCTTTCCTTTCCATATCTCATATGGTGAAATTTGATTCTTCTTTAGAGGAATCTTGTTTAGAATATGACAAGCAGTAAGCTAGGCTTCTCCCCATATCGCAAAACTCAAATTCACACATAATAGCATAACATTAATCATTTCAACATATGTCATATTCTTTCTTTCTGCTATACCATTTTTTGGGGAGTATATGGGGCTGTACATTCATGTATTATACCATGCATCTAACAAAACACATTAAACCCATTGAAAAAGTATTCACCGCCCATATCACTTCTATTCACTTTTATTTTCTTTTCCAATTGATTTTCAACTTTGACTTTATAGATTTTAAACATGCTAAAGGTCTCATCCTATTCTTAAGCAAGTATACATATGTGAATCTAGAACAATCATCAATGAAGGTAATAAAATACCAATGTCATCCTCAAGTAATTATTCCTTTCAATTCACAAAAATCACTATGTATCAAATCTAACAAGTTAGTTTTCCTTTCAACACTAGGAAAATGTCTCTTTACCATCTTGGATTTAACATATAATTCACATTTATCATGCTCAACATCATTGCATACAATTAAACCACATTTGATAACACTTTTAATTGTACTAAATCATATATGAGCAAGTCTATTATGCCACAAAGTAATGGAATCAAAACCAAGCACATAATAGGAAAATGAGCATGCATTGTTATCAAAACCATTGTCAGTGGTACACAATTTTATCATTCCATAACACATACCCTTTTCTCACAAAGTAATTGCCTTTGGATAGAATTATCTTACCGGCCTCAAACACCATTTTGAAGCCCAATTTTCTCAACAAATGCCCACTCACAAGGTTCCTGCTCATATCCAGAACATACAACACATTGGTCAAGAGAACCTTCTTTCCGGATGTGAAGTAAAGATCAACATTCCCCTTGCCCAACACCTTGGACCTTTGCTCATTCCCCATTTGGATCTCATGTCCATCCTTTGATTCCTCAAAGTTCCTGAAGACCTCTCTATCATAGGCTACATGAATGGGGGCATAAGTGTCATACCACCACCATTGTACCTTTCCTAGGATGACATTCACCTCCCTCAAAGTTGCAACCAACTCCTCTTCGGTTTTTTGACTTTGGATCCATGGTTATGGGGTTTTTGATACTTTCATTATCTAGCCATGTGACCACTCTTGCCACAAACAAAACAAGGGTCTATCACACCCTTGAATTGCCCTACATTCTTCGTTGGAGCTAGATGAGTATCTTTCTTTGATTGGGGTTTCTTTTGAGTCTTCCCTTGGGATTGAGAAGGTTTTTCTATGGCATTAGCCTTGGATGTCCTAACATTGGACTCTTCCATACTCTTGTCTCTAGGCCGAGACTCATCTTCAATCTTTAGGTGTTTTAAGATTTCTTCCAAAGATATCTCTTCATTCTTATGGAGAATACTCTTTCTATAGCCTTTACAAGATGGAGGTAGTTTGTCTATAATCCCCCCCACAATGAAGGGTTCCGACAATGCTATCTTGTGGGTGAAAAACTTATTCACAATAATTTGAAGCTCATGAATTTGGGAAAGTAAAGGTTTAGCATCAAAGAATTTAAATTCCATGTATTGAGTGATAAGGAATTTCTTGGTACCTTTTTCTTTAGGTTTGTATTCCTTCTCAAGATCTTCCTATATCTCTTTTGTCGATGTAGTGTTTGTATAGAGATCATAAAGACAATCCGACAAAGCATTGAGTATGTGGCATCTACAAATGAGTTCATCTTCTTCCCTTTTCTTCCTTTATTTGATTATTTATTGAGAATCAATATCCTTTGGAGGCTCCAAAGTCTTCAAGTCTTTGTCAAGAATGTAGTGAACTTTCAATGTTGTAAGGAGAAACTTGTTCTTGTATTTCCATCTTACAAAGTTTGAGCCATCAAACCTATCTAGTCTAACTAGATCTTGAGATATGAACTTGAGAGCTGAGATTTATGAGCTTTCTTCCATGAATTTAACTAGAACAAAAACCTTTAGAAATACACAAACTTTGACATAAAACAAAGGTTTAGAGATAAATATTTATTATTGTTAGGGATTAGGCTATAGATAACCATTGGTTTGTGACACAACGCAAGACAAAAGATAAAAGTAAATCAATCTTTGATAATATTTAAACACAATAATGTAAGAGTTTAGAGTGTACCTTCTTTGAAGAACAAACCCTAGGAATATAAAATCACAAACTATGATTTTATGTGAAACACAAAAGTTGCAAGACTTGACACAAATGAAGATTTGTTATCCAAAAATCTTTATTCCTAGCCTTCTCTATTGAAATGCTTGAAGCTACAGCAATATAATGATATTGGAATACACAAACCTTGATCATTTATACAAGTCAAGCTTTCTTGATGAAGATCTTGGAGAAAACTAGTAATCTTGGAGCTAATGAGAGAGAGGGAGAGTTCTTCTTTTAGAGAGAGGTGAGTGATCAATTCACCAATTAACTCATATAAACCCATCAAATAGTATAGGACCCTCATTGGGCTCAACCAATGAGATTAGAGCATTTAAATTTGAGTTTTGGAGGTTGTTTACGTAACTGTACGGACTTTCCGTAACAGCCCAGGCGACACATCGCCTGACAGGTGATGCATCGCCTGGTCCGTCTCAGCCAAGGGATTCAAGCTTTTGGCGACGTGTTGCCTCCTTGGGGGCGATGCATCGTCGACGCTTCTATTTTGGCACACCAAGACCTATCTTAAAACACCTCCAAATGCTCCCAAAATTCTTGGGGTACTCTTATATACTCCAAATAAACATCTTGGACCCAAAAAGTTGATTTATAAATGCCTATACTGAAAGTCAACTTTCACATGTGGACTTTTGTGAAATTGTTATTGTTTTAGCACCTCTTCGTGCCTAAACAATTTCACCATGTATTTAACCAATCTCAACACATATGGGTTGTTAGATTGATTTTGAATCAATTTAAATTCAATTAATATATTTTTAATATAATAATAGATAATATCTATTTTAATTGAATTAATTAAAATTATTTTAATTTATAAAACTCTAGATGACTAATATAAATATATATATTATTATATTTCTCTCAACAAGATACAGATCGTAATATTCAGTCTGACTGAAAGAGAGAATATTTCAGAGAGAAAAATAAAGAGAGTAAAGAAATTGTTTCAACCTTTCTCTTTACCCAAACTCCATTGATCTCATGTTTTGAGAATATCAATGGAGTTCTAGATTTTCTTATTGAATCTCTATGTGCCCACGCATGTTCTGTTGTGCTGAGATTACGATCTGGAAGACTTTGGTGTGAGTCTTGCGTGCTTGGATAGGATGATCGTTTATTATACAAGAAGATAGCAAGGACACTTGATAGGCTTCAAGAGGTAAATCTTCTTCTGTTAGATTAATATATATATATCATAGGATCAAATTTTTAAAATGATTTTATATATAAATTTTTTGAAATCTACTGGGGCCATAAATTTTATTCCGCTACGCACTCGGAAAATCTGTTTCTAACAAATTAAGCTCATAGGTTTGTGCTTTCATTAATTCCTTTAAAAATAATTAGAGGTAAGTTATTGAACATTTACTCATATTTCAAAACTAAGTTTGCATAGAAAAGAGAACCTAAAACTCTGGAGATAGACGATGAAGGACAAACTGTAACTAATCCTTGTGGTTGATTTCAGGATACGCTGATGGGACAAATCCGAGTTGTTCCATCATGTTCTCTTCTACCAAAGGGTAGATGTATTTGGTGGTGATATAATTTAACAAACTTACATATACATCAATCCAGATATTATCTTTCAAATGTTGTGGGATACGCCTCCAATCAGCATAATTCAGAGACATTGACTTTCTGCATCTAACTCCAAAGTATGAAATTATCTCTAAATATGCATCTCCAAAAGGTTCTCCCCTATCATTGCACTCAAGGTTTACCTTGATTCATTTATCTTTTCATTGGTTTACATGACCCATCTTTGTAAGACCTCGCTTATCTGGCCTAATCTCATCTCCTGGATCTGTCATCTACAACATAAACATCAATTGAACAATTATTAGTGTTCATTTATACATTACTAAAAGTGTACACATGATGTAACGTCCTCCAAATCCAGGACCGTTACACTATGTAATTAAATAGTTTTTAACTCGCTAAACGAGTTATCTGGACTAAAAACGTGTAATTGAAACTAACCACAGGTTTAGGTACTAAAAATTTTGGTCAAAAGTCAACCATTTCATTAAAAGAGTTTGAGTACAATACATGGGATCCCAACAGAGTTTAAAATTGTTACAAACTCAAAATGAATACAAAAGTCGACCTAAGCGGCAAAATCAAGGTACAACCCTAGTTCCAAATGATATCCTCGGCTGTGGCGGTCGAGTAAGCCACATATGTACACCTTTCCCCTGAAGCTATCAAACTCATGGTTGATCCAACTTTTCTTGTAATGTCCCAAATTCCCTAATGTGGCTTAAAGCCTGGATTAGGGGGTCAGGAGTGCCATAATTGATTTAATATGCAATTATGTGATTATATGCATGATTATGTGAGTTATATTATTATATGATGATAATTGCATGCATGTGGACCCACTTCTTATTAGAAGGGCATTTTCGTAATTTGGCCTGTTGAGGGCATATCTGTATATTTATGTGCATGTTGGTGATTTATAGGTGAGACCGCATTGTTATGTGGATATGATCGAGCTATTCGACATGAGATGATCTTAGGTTGCAGATTAGTGGTTTGGTCATAACAAGGTTAATTACCGGGCTCGAGGTAAGCCTGGGGGTAATTTGATGCTTAGTACATTACCGGGAATAAATGGGTAATGGGATATTATTTATTAATTATTTGAGGATATTGAAAATAACGGGAATTGGAGGTCGTTAATTATAATTAACGGGTTAGACGGGAAATGACTATTCTGCCCTTGGGTGGTTGTTAAGGAATTAAATGATCCTAGGGGCATTTTTGTCTTTTGACCATGGGATATGTTTAAATTAAAAGGATGTAGAGGGATTAAGGAAAAAACATAGGCTCTCTCTTTCACTTATCTCTCGATCATCTCTCTCTCTCTCGGTTGAGATTTTTGAAGCAAGCTTGTGGATTAAAGCTTGGGAATCAAAGCTTGAGGGTTTAGGATCTTAGTTCAACCATTGAAGGGGTTCGAATCTGTGTTTAAGGTAAGATTTCTAGCTAAAGTTTTATGGTTTTGCTCTGTTTTTGAGTTAGTTCATAAGCTTGATATCTTGATCATGGAATTGGGTATGTGTTGATGTTTTGAGTTGTTTAAGGCTTAGGTTTTGTTGTTAAACTAGTGGATATGTTGTGTTGATGCTTGGTTTTGATTTTGAGATGGTTTGATGAAGGTTTGATTGAGGGACATGCACTTTTCTCCTCTAACATAACACTCTCCTCTAGCATGCCATGTTCCTCCTTGAACCAATCCCCTTGGCTTCTCCTCGAACCAAGGTGGTCCGAGGCATCCTCCTTGACATCTTACCTTGGACAAGTTCAAGGCATTCTCCTTTAGCATCTCCCAAGCATGTCCGATCAGACATTGTGTAGGCTCTTCTTGTCAAAATCTAAGTCCCCATTCTTGACTTGCATGGGACTCCTCCTCCTTAGCTACTTACCTTGGACACGTTCGAGCCAACACTTAGGAAACATTGGGAGGCTTACCTCAAACACACCCTTGGAGTCTCCTAGGACCACATCCTCCTTGGGGTCTCCTAGGACCACTTTCTTGAGTTCTCCTCGGACCTCATCCTTGGGTTCTCCTAGGATCACTCTCTTTAGCCTCCTAGGATGCACTCCCCTTAGCCTCCTAGGACCAAGGTGCACTTGGCTTGGTTATGACATCTTTCAAGCAGTCCAAATTCTTCGTCAGTCTACCGGGTCACTTTATCACAACTCTGAGGAGTCAATGTATTTATCGACTATTAACGTGTCTTTTATTGACCATGCACTGTCATTTGTCACATTTATTGCCACGTCCTTGATCTCCAAATTTTGGGTATAACATTAGTCCTTTAGTTTTCTTGAGATAACCTAGGACTCTCCCAATAGCCTTCCAGTGATCCACATTTGGATTACTTGTAAACCTACTATGTTTACTTACCACAAATGTTATAGCAGGTCTAGGTCATTGGGCAGCGTACATAAGACTCCTTATAGCACTTGCATACTCCAATTGAGCCACCGCTCTTCCTTCATTCTTCTCTAGTTTTACACTATGGTTGAATGGAGCATTGGCATCTTTAACCTTGAGATGGTTAAATTTTTTCAATACTTTCTCAATATAGTGGGCTTTCCCCAATGCAATACCCCCACTATGTTTCTTCACTTTGATACCAAGTATGGTGTCAACTTCTTCAAGATCTTTCATCTTGAAGGTTGATGATAGAAACCTCTTCGTTTCTTCTATCCCTTTCATGCTATCACTTAGAATATTCATGTCATCCACATATAGGCAAACAATGATCACATATCCCTTACAAGTTTTGGAATACAAACACTTGTCTCCATTGTTATGTCTAAACCCATTAGACATGATGGTTTGATCGAATTTCTCATGCCATTGCTTAGGAGCTTGTTTCAATCCATATAAGGATTTTACAAGTCTACAAACTTTATGTTCATATCTTGGTAGGCAAACCCTTCGTGTTATTCCATATAGACCTCCTCATTGATGTCACCATTAAGGAATGCCATCTTGACATCCATATGATGAACATACTAATTGTGTATAAAAGCCAAAGCGAACAAAATTCTTATAGAAGTTGTTCTTGCAACAGACGCATAGGTATCGAAATAATCAATACCCTCATTTTGCTTAAACCTTTTAGCTACTAATCTAGCTTTAAAGGTTTGGATAGTGTCGTCAGTGTGGTATTTTCTCCTAAATACCCACTTACCCCCAATTGGCTTAGACCCTGGTGGGAGGTCTACCAATTCCCAAGTGTTGTTGGAAAGAATGAAATCCATCTCATCATTAATAGTTTCTTTCCAAAATGCACCATCTCTTGATTGCATGGCTTCGCTATAAGTCTTAGGATCATCCTCAACGAGAAGTACAATAGAAACTTTCCTAATGACTTCCTCTCTATTTCCTTCTACCATGTAGAAAGAGATTCATTGAGAATCTATCTCATCCAATTGTAGACTTTTCTCCTTTCTAGCCCTTTGACTTCTTCTAAGTTCAATGGGTTGGTCTACATTTCTTTGAGAATTCCCCTCTTGAGAATCATTTTTGGATGTAGATGCTTGAGAATTGTTCTCATATAACAAATTCTCCTTTAAAGATGTTTAAGCTTGAGAATTGTTGTCACATAACATGTTCTCAAAGAATTCAACTTCTCTAGATTCAATCACAACATTAGACTCTAAGTATAATAGTCTATAAGCTTTACTATTGTTGGCATAACCAACAAAAACACACTTTATGGCTCTTGAACCTAACTTTGTTCTATTAGGTTCGTTCTTCTTTCAATATGCAAGACACCCCCACACTTTGAAGTACCCTATGTTGGGTTTTCTTCCTTTCCATAACTCATTTGGAGATATCTCATTTTTCTTCATCGGTATTCGATTAAGAATGTGACAACGCTTCACCCCATAAGTTGAAGTTCAACTTAGAAAACACCAATATAAAATTTATCATCTCTAGATAAGTTATATTTTCCTTTCAGCAACACCATTGTGTTGTGGTGTATAAGGTGTGGTGCACTCATGAATTATGTTATTTTCTTCACAAAATGCATTGAATTCATTAGAAAAGTACTATCCTCCTCTAGCACTTCTTAGCACCTTAATCTTTTTATTGAGTTAATTTTCAACTTCTAATTTATATACTTTAACAGCATCAAAAGTCTCATCTTTATGCTTTAAAAGAAACACATAGGTATATCTATTAAAATCATCAATAAAAGTAAGAAAATACATTGTACACCTCTAGTTAAAACACCATTTAATTCACAAAGATCACTATGGATTAAATCTAGTAAATTAGATGATCTTTCTACACTAGGAAATGATTTCTTTATTATTTTTTCCTTAACACATGTTTCACATTTTCCATAGTTTTTAATATTGCATGAAATCAGACCACATTTTACTACTCTTTTCATAGTTGAAAAACCTATATGAGATAGTCTAAGATGCCACAAAAATAAATAATCATACTCAACAATATAAGCGGAATTAACATTTTTATTGATAACATTGAAAGTTACATCATTGGTGCACAACTTAATCATTCCCTCACAAGAGTACCCATTTCCCAAAAATACATTAGATTTGGTAAGAATAAGTTTACCGGACTCAAAAACGACTTTAATGTCGGGCTTACCAAGAAAATCACCACTTACCAAGTTTCTACTCATTTTAGGAATATAAAGCACATTCACTAATGTGACTTTTTTGCCAGAGGTGTAAAAGACTTCGATGGTACCTTTTCCAAGTACCTTGGATTTTCCCTCATTGCCTATTTGAATCTCATGGTTGCCTTTTGACTCTTTAAATGCCTTGAACAATGATTTGTCATAGGTGACATTGATGGTGGCACATGTGTCATACCACCATCCTTTCACCTTGCCTTGGACCGCATTCACCTCACTAAGGGTAACAATTATATTCTCCTCTTGAGTTGCATTTACCTTAGGTCCTTGTTGGTCTTTTCTATGCCTACACTCTCTAGCATAGTGACCCTTTTTTCCACACACAAAGCAAGGACATTTCTCACCCTTAAACTTGTTTGGGTTAGTTTTTGGACCCAAAGATGTCTCATTACCCTTCTTGCCTTTCCCTTTGTTTTTGGGATGTTTTGGTTGTGACACCGCATTTGCTTTGGAAGTCTCTCCATTAGACCCCTCCACAAGTTTGTCTCTACATATCGATTCCTCCTCAATTCGAATATGTTTTTGGATTTCCTCCAAAGAATAATCCTCATTTTTATGAAGGAAACTTTTCCTATAGCTCCTGCAAGTTAGTGGTAATTTTTCCACTATAGCACTAACTTGAAGGCCCTGAGAAGCTCAATCTTCAAAACTTTCAATTTGTTAAAAATTATTTGTAGCTCATGTATTTGAGGAAGAATAGGTTTATCATCAAAAAATTTGAAATCGATATATTGAAAAATCAAAAACTTTTTGGTACATTCCTCTTCCGCCTTGAAGTTTGTCTCAAGTGCATCTCATATCTTCTTTGCTGACTTAGTCTTGGTGTAGAGGTCATAGAGCCTATTGGAAAAGGTGTTGAGGATATGGCCCCTACAAAGGAGATTGTCCTCCTCCCTCTTCCTTCTTTTCTCCACCACCTCGGGAGTGTCCTTGTCGGATGGCGTTGGGAGAGGTTCAAGTGTGGACCCTAGGATGTAGGCGATCTTGAGAGTGGTCAAGAGAAATCTCACCTTGTCTTGCCACCTAGTGAAATTGGATCCATCAAACATATCCAACCTCACTAGGTCTTAGTTCATGATTATGATAGTCTCACCTTCCATTGAACACAAACAAAGGGTTAGGCTTTTGAATGTTAAGAAGAAAAAAAATGTTGCCTCAATGGAAATGGTAAAAACCCTTACAACTCTAAGCAAAATAATATAAATAAACAACGATTGATTAAATAATGTTATAACTCTATGACTAAAAATTACAAATAGAATAAGAAAAAGTAGAAGAAGAGGATAGAAAATTACAATTCTAAATAAAATATACAAATAAAGTAATAGTGTTTGAAACAAAAGAAATAAAAAGATTACAATTCTAAATAAGAAATACAAGTAAATAAGAAAATAAGAATAAGAAGAAAAGCAATAGTAGAAAAGATAAGAACAAGAACAATGAACAAGGAACAAGGAACTCTCACTCACACCACCAAAGTGAAGAGCGTTGGGGATCACCAACTTGAACAAGGTTTACAACCTTTGTCCAAAAGCTTATTTCCCCCTAACTCAAGCTGTAACATCTCAAATTTCCTAATGTGGCTTAGTGCTTGGATTAGGGGGCCGGGAGGCAATAATTGAGTTGTTATGTGAATTATATTATAATATAATTATGCTTGCATGTTAGAAATATTAAATATGTGTTTGTGTGATTGAGACCACATTATTATGTGGATATATTTGGGTTACTCAATGCGAGGCGATCCAGATGAACAAGTCAGCGGAAAAGTCACAACGGGGTTTTATACCCAGCTCGAGGTGAGCTTGGGGGGTATTTCAGTAATATAGTACGTTACCGGGAATTAGTGGGTAATGGGAAAATATTTGATAATCATGTGGGAATATTTGAAGTAATGGGAATTATAGGACATAGTTGTGAATTAGCGGGATATGAGACAAAGGACAAAATTGCCCTTGAGAGCATATGAAGAATAGGCTAAGGGCAAGGGGCAAATTAGTCATTTTCTGTTTAAGTATAGAGTTTGGTGAGCTGGGATTTTCTGAGAAGGTTAAGGAAACTAAAAGAAAGAAGACTCAGCAGCTCTCTTTCTCTCTCCCTCGTTTTCTTTGTTTTCATGAAGCTTGAGGATTTTTGAGGAAAAATTGGTGGTCAAGCTTAGGAATCAAGGTGTTAGGCTTAAGGAACTGGACGATTAGCTCAAGAGGATCAATAGAGGTAAGGTCTTTAATTCAGATTCAAGTATAAGGTTTCTCTGGTTTTTTATTGAAGTTCAAAGTTTTGCATGTTTGATAGTTGGGGAGATAATTTTGGGTTGTTAATGGGTTTTTAATTCAGTGTTAGTTAGGTTTGGTTACTGGAAGGAAGTATGCTAATTATGGGAATTGAATTGGAAGATTGGGATGAAATTGGATGGTTTTAGTTGGGTTCGACCAAGTGAAAAACCCACAAATTCTGGGTTCAAAGGGCTAGGTCGGGCCTTGTTCTTGGTATGCTGCAGCCCTATGGAGCTAGAAGGAGCCAGGAGGGCTCGGAGGCAGAGGTGGGCCGCCACGCCTCAGGGGAGCGCCGCAGCGCGCGTTGGTTTTCCAGGGGGGCCGAGCCTCTAACTTAGAGGCGGGCCGCAGCATGGGTCCATAGGGCCGCGACCCTTAAGGGGATTTTTGGCTTTAATGAGGTTTTTGGTTCGGGAACTTAACCATTTGGGCTCGGGGTCGATTCTACTTCCTTGTTGAGTGGAATTTGACGCCCCGGAGGCTAGGATTTGGTCTAGGAACTTTTATTCTCCCATTGTTGATGGAATTCTTAATTATGGTTGTGACTAGGTCTACGCTAAGGGCTTGAATCGGGGATCGTACTCAAAGGAGCGTCACTAGCAACTTGCATTCGGACCGAAGGTAAGAAAACTGCACCCATAGTGTGAATGTGTGACTAGAGCTTAATCAATGCTGGATATAGATATGATTAAGGCTTTGGCCCTGTTAATGAACATGAATATAATAATGTTTGTGAATATCTGAATAGGTACACTAGAATGCGCATAATTATGATTATGCCTATGACTGCTATTTGAATGTATTATAATGCATTGCAATTGTTGATATGAATGCTTTATGAGATATGTGGTTGTCTGTTGTGACTAGGAAGCTCGGTTTATAAACCAGAGGGTTATTAGGTTGTTAAATGGGGATTGACTTATAAGTCAAGGACTTAAAGGACTCAGTTTATAAGCTGAGGTTGGCATTATGCACGTGGAGTGCAGGCCACCATGGCTGGGCCACCCTGGGAGTGAAACATGCACTTGACTGGCTCGGATGCCAACAAATTGAAAGGAAGTGCGACACGCGCTTACGTGACCCCATGGTTGCCAATTTGTATAATAAATACGCCAGTTTCAGTTATTACTGTTTGATAGTTATATTACACTGTGAACTGTTCAATATGTTTTCTTGCTGAGTCTTTTGGCTCACAGGTGCTTTGTGGTGCAGGTAAAGGTAAAGAGAAGCACAACCAGCCATGAGTCAGAGGGCAATAGCAGTGACATGTACATATGTAGTCTGCTCAACCACCACGGCCGAGATGTTCAAGGGAACTAGGGTTAAACTCAACTTTTGCCGCTTAGGTCGGCTTATTATGTAACTTAATTGTTGTAACCAACTTTTAAACTGATGTTTTTGGGATCCCGTGTAAAGAACATGCTTTTAACTTAATGAAGATGCTTATGAGTTGACCAAAAATTTTAATACCTAAACCTTTAGTGGCTTAATCACACGTTTAGTCCAAATGACTTGTTTAGCAAGTCCAACACTGGTTTTAAACACACTTGGTGACAGACCCTAATTAGCAGGGCGTTACAACTTGGTATCAGAGCAGCCAAGGTTTAAGGGCTCCTAATGTTGGACTGGGCATGTACATTCACTGCTAAAGACAAGCTCGACTTAGGGTTGGGTAACTATTAATATAGTTATGTGTATATTTGCTTAAATGAATTATGTGTGCTTTATCTGCTATTCTAAATAAGAAGCATAAGTTATTCTGATAGGGCCTGGCCCTTGCCCACTGCATGTAGGTTGAGAATGTGTTTATCAGCACGATAGATATTTGTAAATGCTATAGGATTGCTTATTAGCGTCATTGGATTTGATGAATGTCAGAAACGCTTAGTAGCGCTGATGTATGTGCACCCTGGATAAAGGATGCTTATTAGCGCCGTTACATACTAAAGGAAAATGTTTATTAGCATTGTTAAGTGGTTATGCATGCCTTAAACATGCTTATTAGCATATTGTTTGAGTGATATCTTGAATTTCTCTGCTTATTAGCATGGTTATTGTATGTGAATCATTGGGATGCTTATTAGCATTGTCAGTGCATGTGGATGTTTATTTGATCGGTTTTGAACCGTGGGTTGATGTGAGATAATGTTATTACTGCCTGATAAGCCGAGTCATTGATTGCAGATAGACTTGGAAGTATGCTTCCAGGGCAATCTAATGAACCGGCCGGCGCTGGGAATCAGGCCGAAAGTAATGATCAGGGTCAGAACCCTCCGCCAGCCCCTGAGAACTGGCAATAGGTGCTTGCAGACTTGTAAGCTCAACTACAGAGATTGAATAAAGAGATTCAACAGTTGAGGCAACAGCAGGTTCCGGCTGGGAACGCTGCAGTAGGGGCCCCATCTGTTGTTCCAATACCAATCGTACAACAGCAGACAGAGTTGGAGAACCGTTAGGAGTTGGTATATGAGCAGTTCAGGAAGCAATACCCTCCGGTTTTTTAGGGTGGCGCGGATCCACTTAAGGCAGAACAGTGGATGGCCATGATTACATCTATTTTGGACTTCATGAGAGTTGTGGGCAATGAAAGGGTGGCCTGTGCCACGTACATGTTTCAAGAGGATGCCCGAATCTGGTGGGAGGTGGTGTCCCAAACTAGAAACGTAACTACAATGGGTTGGGAAAAGTTTAAAACCCTCTTCAATGAAAAGAATTACAATGAGGTTGTTAAAGCTGCAAAGGCCGAGGAATTCAGTAAATTGTTGCAAGGGAGTATGTCAGTGACCGAATATGCCTTGAAATTCGACAGATTAGCCAAGTTCACTCCTGACTTGGTGCCCACTGATGGGACCAGGAAGGAAAGATTCCTATAAGGGCTACAGCCTATGATAGCCCGGGATGTCAGAATTACCACTGTACCTGGAGTGACGACATGTGCTCAGGTAGTGGAGAGAGCCCTTACTGCAGAGGGAGCTGAGAATAAGATCTGGCGCAATAACGCAGCCAGGAGGGATATGAGGAGGACGGGGCCTCCCTTCTCAGGATCAAGTAGGGGCGGAGGCCCCAGCGACCAGAAAAGGAAGACTCCGGATACTAGTTCAGCTCCTAGACCTGATAGGAGGCCACAGAGTGCACAGATTGGCCGCCAGGGCGGCAATGAGAATTGAAATGGGCATATAGTTTTTGTTCACCATGGGACGTGGAGCACTTAATTATGTAATATTAGTCGTATTGGTTTTTTTCATTTTTTGTTTGAACATTGTTGCATGATAAAAAGTTATATAAGGTATTATATACATCTAAAACACTTTAAAGGAAAGTTTTCGTTGTATGCAATTAATATAATACAATTATTTTTTTTTATTTTGAGTTATGTTTTGTATTATTATTATAGGGAGCGACTACAACACATCAACTTTTTTGACAACATTGGTGCATCATTTTTCTATTTTCAGCATCTGGATAAATATAATCTCAAATTTTCTATATGACAATATACATTGTAGTTATTTAGAATATCCCACAAATTTTCAAGAAATTCTTAATGTTTTCGAAGCCGAAATCAAGGTTCAAACTGTCAAATTTTACATGCGGACACAAAAAAACAGGCACGAGTGCAATAGATAGTTTAAACCATGTCTTCAGTACCATAATTTATTTAGAATTTCTTGAAATTTTTTAGGATGTTCTAGATAGCTACAAAGTACACCGTCATATAAATTGTTTTTGCATTATATCTATCCAGTTGCTAAAAATAGAAAAATGATGCACCAATGTTGTCAAAAAAGTGGATGCGTTGTAGTCGCTCCCTATCATTATTATTATTATAATAATAATATATAATATTATTTATATATTTCATTATATAATCTAGTACCCTATTAAAAAAAATTCTATTGTCTATTATACATAAATATATATATGATTTTGATTGTTATTATTATTTCAATTGTATTGCTTTTATAGAAAGGGAGGAATCAACTGATTCAAGTTCTAGTATTAATCTTTAATTATGTGTCAACACTCGACAAATTAAACTTATTTTTATTTGTTTGCAAATCATGGCACAAAGTCCTTGGAGTGTTGTTATTTGACACCTTAAAGTACCCAACACCACATGAGGTGGCACTCCATAGTTAGTTAACGATAGAGAATTGCTAAGGGGCACCACTGACACTCCATAGTTAGTTAACGATAGAGAATTACTAAGGGGCACCACTGGTACCTAACATCACAAGGAGGTGACATACTGTTATTAGTGCAATCCAATATCAGGTCCCACATATTTGAATTTAATAAGTATTGTGTGGTATCGCTAACCAACCATAATGTGTCAGCTCATGTGGTGTTTGACACCTTAAGGAGCCAAATAGCAATAATGATACTCCATAATACTTATTAAATTTAAATATGTGGGACCCAATATCAATAGCGTTATGTCACCTCCTTGTAGTGTTGGGCACCTATAGTGCCCCTTAGCAATTCTCGAGTAGAGCTGTAAATACAGGTCGGGCTTTCTAGCACGGCACAAAACCAGCACGAGCACGCCACGACACAAAAAAATATGGGCTTGGGTCAAAGCACGACACGAATTGAAAATTGGCATGGCACGGCACGACAAGCCCGAAGGCACGACATGAAAGTACGAACAAACTAGCCCGAAAGCACGACACAATAAAAAACCCGATATTTTGACATTAATAATGATAATAAATTTTTATTTGTCAATTATCTATAAATTAAAATTATAATAAAAGTCTATTATTTTTCTCAATATTATATTTGTAACGACCCGGATTTTCAAGACTCGATAATGCGGAAATATAAATGTTTTCATTTAACAAAATGTCTCAAAAACCCGTATAAAAAAAAACTTTTTAAAAAGTCCTATGGCCATACTTAACATTTAGTTTCAACATATTTTATAAAGAGTAGAGTGAGCCTAGTTTAGAAAAATTACACAACATTTCCAAAAATAAAACGGCTTCCCAAAAGGTCGGTCCACATGTACATTTGCAAGGAAGACTCCAGCGTTCACTGCTCTGCCTTGCCCTTGCTCTTACCTACAACATGAAACAACTAGGTAAGCGAAAACGCTTAGTAATATCAACTTTCAAACAAAGCATGTAGAGAATTAGGGTTCCGGACCCTAAACAATCAATTTCAAGAACGCTAAAGCGTCCTGGCAAACTTATGGTCATGCCTGATAACCAATGATAAATTAATTCGTAACTAGATAAAAATCCTGCACTCAGAAAAATCCCAGAACAAGCAGATATATTATATCGCAACTATATCTTATCAACAATTATATCCCTGCACTCAGAAAATCCCAGAGCAAGCAGATATATTATATCACAACTATATCTTATCAACAATTATATCCCTGCACTCAGAAAATCCCAGAGCAAGCAGATATATTATATCACCAAATAATTCGAGACCAACGCTCGACAATTTCCAACAATTCATGCGTAACGCGCCCTCCAACATAATTGCTAATCTGTAAAAGAGAACTGAGTCCCCACACTAAGATCTAGCCAATAAATATTCTCATCAAGGGTAACTATCGTGTTACCTAGGGCATCGCTACATATTCAAGAGTGTAATCCAATTTACACGATTTTTCGGAGACTTCTATGTTAATCGGTGGTGCTGGTGAGCAGCTGCCCCTAGGGTGTTCAACCTCACTCAATCTTGGCAACCCCTAGTATCTCTAGGCACTCTCACGGAATGGCCAATATTCACGGCTGATGTCCGAGAATAACTTATCAGAGCACTTGCTCGGATTCTAACCGTCCAATGATTAAGTAAGCATGAGGGCCCCTAGGTCCCATTTATCTTGGCGCCCCTAGGTTTAACCAGCTTATCCTCATCTCATGGCCACTCGTCGCGGTAATGAACCGGACATAAATAAAATCAAGCAGTGTGACGGGGATCAACCGTCTAGGATATGACGGACTTCTACCGTTCATATTTTCTAAATCAGCACTCACTAGACTAACGTCTCTAAGCAACTTTCTATGACAGCCTATATATGTGCATGTATCCCTATACTAACATACAAGACAATAATCATTTCATGTTGCAGCCATACAATATAAGTTGACTTACTTGGAGTCCTTAGCGCTCAGCAAGTTTTCACCCTCCAACGTTCAGTCCAGTTACGCTTAGCCAATACTGTAGTTATCCATACAGTATACTCGGATTAATTATGGCACTCATAATTCATTATTATTATTTTGGGCAGTTTGGTCATTTTAATAAAAGTCATTTGTAAGGATTTACAATCCTTATTTGGTTTTAAACTTATTAAGGAAAGTTATACAAAATATTCGAGACTAAACCTTAAGTCTCGGGGAGACCTATCCTAAGGTCTCGATACCTAGGCTCGGGTATCACAATGGTATTTCCCACAATCCGCTAAAAATCTTATTCTTTCCAGGTATCGCTATTAACCCGCACTTTCGACTAGTCGGTTAAAATATGTAAGATTTTAGCCGGTATTATATCCAGAAAATACAAATAAATTCCTTAATTATTTTTAAAGAAAATAAACTCTTTAAATTTTCCTTTTATTTTTCTTAAGGTTTTAATATCTAAAAACTGTTTTAAGAAAATTGCCTAATTTGTCTTAATTAGGAAAACCGTTATAAATTTCTCATCTTGACTAATTAATTTTCCAAAAGCAATTAATCAATTTTACTTACTAGGAAAATAATTTATTTAATTATTTTTCTCAAAATATAGGGTTTTAATCCCTCTTTTAATTTATTAACTATTAATAAATTAAATCTCTTATTTTTAGAAAGAATAAAAACTCTTTAATAAAAATAATTCATTTAAACTCAAAGGGTAAATTTTAGTGAAAATATGATTTCAAGACTTACCATTTTATATCTTGAAATAAACAAAATTTTACTTTTTACCTTATGTTCCAAAATCTCATTTTTACACTAAGTGTGAAAAACCTATTTTTCACATTTTTAACTACATACTTCGTTAGTTCATAACTTGAAATTTACTTACCCAATTGTTACCAAAATTTCCCAATTCCATTTTTGTTATGCCATTTAGGTCTTTGAAAAATCTTAGGTCAAAATGAGCATTTTTGATTGGTGAAATCATTTTCCAACAATGAGGTAAAAATGACATTATTTTCAAGTCCTTATTTTTTTCAAACTTTGACAGTTAATAACTTTCAAACCGTTCAATATTTTCTTACCAAATTTTACAGTGGAATAATAGGTTATGCAAGTAATATGTCCACAAAAGTTTAGAAAAAACTGGGTTCATTTGACCTATACAGTGGCTGTCCAAACTTGGTTCCAAAAATAAGAATACGAAAAAACAGTTTTTTACCTAATCTTTGAAATAGCATAACTTACTCATTTCTAAACATTTTTTTGTGTTTCAAAAGCTCAATTTTATGTACTCAATCTCAACAACATCACAGTACAATTTAATTTTACAAAAACAATATACAGTGGCTGCTTGACCCCTTGGAAGTCACAGCTCAAAACATGTTTTGTTTTAGGGTATCCTACAAAACCCTTGGGGGTTTTGGTTCCCATTTTCAAAAATCAATACTCATGCATCATAAAAATTATTAAACAACTACCATAACCTTATTACATCATCAACAAGAAACTCTAAGCATTAGATATACAAAATAATGCTTAAAACTAAAAACCCTACAACAAAATCATCAAAAGTAAACTTTTTACCTCTTTGGTGTTCTTGCTTAAGGTTTGGACCTTCCTATAAGCTTTGACTCCTTCAAAACCTTTCAAAAACTCTAACAAACTTCCCCCAACAACATAGTCAATTAGCTAGTTGAAACTCTATGCTTAAAACTTTACAAAAGTCTAGATTAATGAAACTTTACCTTAGGGAAAACCCTTCCTAGACCAAGACTTAGCTTCCAAGTTTCTTTGGTGTTCTTGGGGTTGCAAATGGAGAGAACACTTGAGAGAGTCTTCAAAAATCATATGAGAGTGAATGAGGGAGGGAGAGTGGTCGGATTTGGGGGTTAGAATGGCTCACACAACTCTTCAAAATATCACAAAACACTTGAGTGCTTTTCTACCCACTTGCCCACTTGACTTCTTACACCTTTTTCACTCTCATTAAGTTTTAATCACCAAACTTACTATTAATTAATTAAATTAAATGTCTCTCATATTTAATTTAATTAACCACAAAATAAAATTTAACCTAAGGTCCATTCATGGAATAAAATTCCCCATTTCGGCAAAATTAGGCATTTACCACAAAATGCCTTAAAATTTCCATTTTCTTTTAGGTTTATTATTTTTGACCAAACTTTAACTTTTATGAATGTATTTTATGCCCAAAATATAATTGCCATGATTTTTCATTTTATTTTCCGAGATTTTTACCCGATCAGGGTTTTTGTGTCGGTCCAGGACCGAAAGTCTTATCTTGACTTTTAAAATCACAAAATTCATATTTTGGCTAGCAATAACTCATGGAATACTTACAAACAAAATATAATATTATTTAAAATAATATTCTTAACCCGGGGGAAAAATCCCGACCCGAGTCGTTTAAAGGTACCCAAAAACGTAGGACGTTACAATATTTTTATAATTATTAATTTATTTTAAGATTTGTGAGTTAAAATTTTTAGTATTTATTATTAGGTATTCAAATTCTAATAATTATCTTTGATATAATTTTGTGCAAAATATTTTTAAAAAGTATATAAAAATATCTAAAACTATAATTTTAACAAAGAAATGTATTTGGATTGGTGATGAGTTCATTGATTGTTAAAGAGGAGGTAGAGGGTTCAATTTCTCATCCTCACATTTTTTGGCAATAATAAAATGGGCCTAAAAGTTGGTCAAAATTTGGGCTCAAATAAGGAAAGTGAGCCAGCCCGACACGGCACAAGCACGACACGACATGGGTCGGGCCCATGGACCGTGCTGGGCTTACTCTTTCAAATGTGGGCCGGGCGACACGAATTGAAATATGGGCTCGACCTGAATTATTCGGAGGCACGAAAAATGTGGGTCGGGCCGGGCCGGGCCGCCCACATTTACAGCTCTATTCTCGAGTTCTTGCCTCTTTGCTTGCAAGATATTGACTTTGAAGACATGTATGGATTTTTTGGAGACTTGTATGAGTATTATGATGACTGTGATTACTTAAGACCAATACTTCAAATGTCGGTGAGGAGGAGTTCGGGTTATCTTGGCTCACTTTGACACAATCATAATTATATATAAAATTATGAAACCTAGATATTCGTATTATCGTGTTCACACAATTAAAGAAAACACAAACATGACGTAATTATTGAACGTGTCGAAAACTCCAATACAAATACGACATGATTATTAAATGTGTTATCAAACTCATTTATTTCGTGTAGTTTACAGTATAGAAAATTAGCAGCCCTAATAATAACCAGTACTTTTCACAATGATAATTAGTGGTTAATTTTGCAACAAAAAATTGCATGGAACAAAACTAGACAATTATAATAGTTAAGAGGGAAATTTACCAATTGTCTAATTTAAAAAAAAATAAAAGAAAAACAGAAAAAGAGTGCCCTTAAAACTATGATATGTTCACCTTAAAAATCATTAATCTTTGTTCAAAATCTCCAAGAAAACTAGCTGGTTGCTTTGGTTTGGACTGTTTAGTTCTTTCATAATTATCTTCCACTTTCAAAATCTTTTAATGGGGGCGACGTACTGTATATCTATGGCCTTAGGTTAGGATAACACACTCCACCAGCCCCACACCACACAGCCACGGCCGACGATCCCCTTCCCTCTCATTCACTGCCAATTCACTCTAAGTCAAAGGTGTGTAATATCTTCTCTTCAAAATATTAGATATTATATTTGGAAGGTTTCTATATATTGATATTTTTAATTAGATGTGAGGATTATGGATGGACCGTTTTAGTTGTTTTCGGACTGTACTTGCAGTGGTTATGTATATTGGTTTTGATATTGTGGTCAAGGTGTTTGATTAAATGTCTTAATGAAAAAATGATAATATTTTGAGTGTTTGGTTTTTAGGAGCATTGTTGTTAGTAATTTATAATGTAGTTGAAGTGTTTGATTTTATTGATTCAAAGAAATACGTGATAATTTTGTTATTAGTGGCTTTGTTTTTAGTAGCTTTGATGATGATTTTGTTAGTAGTAGTAGCTTTGTTGTCGTTTTGTAGCTCGGTCGTTATATCAACTATTGTCGTTTAGTTTGTTTTTATTCTATAATTGTTCCTTCCCAAATCTTTGCCGTTTTTCAATTTCAATGGTTCTTTGATTCATTTTCATTAGGTCGTTTTTAATTTTTTTTGCTTTTCGTTGATATTTTACCCTCATTCCCAGACACTACTCACGAATAGGAAATACTTGATTCAAATCTAACAATAACTCGATTTGCCCTCTTCAGTTATAACGACCGTCTTTCTCTCTCTTTTCGCCCTTCCTCTTCGTCAGTCTCACTCTCAGATCCCTCGAGTCGCCATGGCTATGGCGATTAGGGTTTCCCTACTGTTTTCTATGCTAATTTTATTTTACGCGAAGCCTAGCTTTTCGCTGTACGAAGATCAAGTTGGTCTCGTGGACTGGCACCAACAATACATAGGGAAGGTGAAACAAGCAGTGTTCCATACTCAGAAAACTGGCCGAAAGCGTGTTGTTGTGTCCACCGAGGAGAATGTTGTTGCTTCTCTCGATCTTCGACATGGAGAGATTTATTGGAGACACGTCCTTGGCAGCAGTGATGCTGTGGATGGAATAGATATTGCTCTGGGAAAATATGTTATAACCCTTTCATCTGGCGGGGGTATCTTAAGGGCTTGGAACCTTATTGATGGTCAAATGGTTTGGGAGTCTTTTCTTCAGGGTTCAAAGTCTTCATCAAAGTCATCACTATCCATTCCGACTACAAATTTGAAAGTGGGCAAGGATAATTTGATCCTCGTTTTTGGTAAGGGGTTTGTTCATGCTGTTTCTAGTATAGATGGGGAGATTGTTTGGGAGAAGGATTTTGCAGCAGAAAGTGTTGAGATCCAACAGATTATTTGGCCTACCAACAGTGAGATAATATATGTGCTGGGTTCTGTTGGCTCTTCCCAGTTTGAGGTGTTTGCAATAAATGCAAGGAAGGGAGAGCAGCTGAGTAAAAATGGTGCTGCCTTTCCTGGTTATTTTTCAGGGGAGATGTTATTGGTTTCTGATGAACTGGCTGTGGCATTGGATGCCCCCAAGTCAAAGATTGTAACAATAAACGTTCAGGATGGTATCAAATTTCAGCAAACATATTTATCTGATCTTATTGGTGATTCTTCTGGGACAGCAGTGTTGTTGCCCTTAAAGCTTCAAGAAATGTTTGCTTTAGAAATCAATGGGTTCAAAATATTCGTTAGAATAACTGGTGAAGGCAGTCTGGAGGTTGTGGATAAAGTCAATAGTGCCGCAGTTGTTAGTGATCCTCTCTTACTTTCAGAGGACCAAAAAGCTTTTGCACTAATTCAGCATGATCATGATGGCAAGATTCATCTTACAGCTAAGCTTGTCCATGACTGGACTAAGGAATTGCATAAGGAGAGTATAGTGATGGACCATGGAAGAGGGCTTGTCCATAGGGTATTTATAAACAATTATATCCGCACAGACAGGTCTAATGGATTCAGGGCCTTGGTTGTCATGGAAGATCATTCGCTCTTGCTGTTACAACAAGGATCGATTGTCTGGAGTAGGGAGGATGGCCTTGCCTCAATTGTAGATGTAGCAACATCAGAACTACCTGTGGAAAAGGAGGGTGTATCAGTTGCAAATGTGGAGGATAACCTCTTTGAATGGCTCAAGGGTCACATGCTAAAGCTTAAGGGAACTTTGATGCTTGCAAGCCCCGAGGATGTTGCAGCAATCCAAGGGATGAGATTAAAGAATTCTGAGAAGAGCAAAATGACCCGAGATCACAATGGTTTCCGGAAGCTGATTATAGTCCTAACTCGAGCAGGAAAGCTGTTTGCCTTGCACACTGGAGATGGACGAGTTGTTTGGTCTCTTTTACTGCCTTCACTGCGTAATTCAGCATGCAAGTATCCAAGTGGGCTTAGTATTTACAAATGGCAGGCTCCTCATCATCATGCATTGGATGAAAATCCATCTGTACTCATAGCAGGCCGGTGTGGACAAAGTTATGACGCACCAGGTGTTCTTTCTTTCGTGGATACTTACACAGGGAAGGAAATAAGTACATTGAGCCCTGCTCATTCTGTTGTACAAATTATTCCACTGCCCTTCACTGATGCAGCTGAACAGCGTCTTCATCTACTGACAGATATGGACCATCGCACACATCTATACCCCAGAACTCCTGAGGCTCTTAGTATTTTTCAACGCCAGTTTTCAAACATATACTGGCACTCAGTTGATGCTGATAAAGGCATCATTAAGGGTCATGCTTTGAAGAGAAATTCTGCCAGTGAAAACCTTGATGATGAGTACAGCTTTGACTCTAGAGATGTATGGTCAATTGTATTTCCATCCGACTCGGAAAAGATAACCGCAACCGTGACAAGAAAATTGAACGAGGTGGTCCATACTCAAGCAAAGATTATAGCAGATCACGATGTAATGTACAAGTACATCTCAAAAAATTTGATGTTTGTTGCCACTGTTACGCCAAAAGCTAGTGGTGAAATTGGAACAGCTACCCCAGAGGAGTCGTCATTGGTTGTTTATCTTATTGACACTATAACTGGTCGTATATTGCACAGAATGAGTCATCATGGTTCTCAGGGTCCTGTCCATGCTGTTTTCAGTGAGAACTGGGTTGTCTATCACTACTTCAATTTGAGAGCACACAGATATGAGATGTCAGTCATTGAGATATACGACCAGTCCCGAGCACCGGCCAATAGTGATTTGTGGAAGCTTGTTCTTGGAAAGCATAATCTCACTTCTCCTATTTCCTCCTACTCCCGAACTGAGGTTGTGACAAAATCACAATCTTACTTTTTCACTCATTCTGTTAAAGCCATATCAGTGACATCAACAGCTAAGGGAATAACTTCAAAGCAGCTTCTCATTGGTACCATTGAAGATCAGGTTTTGGCACTTGATAAACGTTTTCTTGATCCCCGTCGATCAGTCAACCCTTCACAAGCTGAGCGGGAAGAAGGGCTTGTTCCTTTAACAGATTCATTGCCTATCACTCCTCAGTCTTATGTAACGCATGCCCTCAAAGTAGAAGGACTTCGAGGCATAGTTACTGTGCCTGCCAGGTTGGAGTCAACAACACTTGTTTTTGCATATGGAGTTGATCTCTTTTACACCCGAATTGCACCTTCGAGGACCACCTATGATTCCCTCACTGAAGATTTTAGTTATGCTTTGCTCCTCATCACCATCGTGGTACTAGTAGCTGCAATCTTCGTAACATGGATTTTGTCTGAGAAGAAAGATTTACAACACAAGTGGATGTGATCTTCCTATAGAAACAACAGTGGTTTGAATTGTTAGTAGGATTCCAATTCAGGAAATAAACACAAGGGTTTTATGTAGGCAATTTTTAAGATCATTTGAAATGCTTTTAGTTGATATCTCCTTTTGACTTGTTAGAATTGTTTGGTTTTTTCTCTCGCCTTGATGTTAAGTTATTAATTTAAATCCCGGATTTCGAACATTTTGACTTAGCCCAATGGTGGCAATTTTTGTTGTTTTTTATTTTATGTTTCCTTTAAAGTTTGTTGTCATGCCATATGATGTTTAAGACCAAACTGTTGTCACTGTACAAATTGAAAAGGAAATTGGGAAAAATAGCCGGCATAGTTTTGATCATTTTTGCAAAATAACAGCTTAAAAATTAAAATTAGGCTAAAGTACAAAATAACTTCAAACATCAGAATACAAAATAATTTCAAAAAAAAAAAGGTTATTTTACCAAAGGATCCATATATATTGTCGTTTTTAATCTCCACCTTTTCTTGCATCGAAATTTATCTTTCAAAGTAACAACAAATGTATAGGATTCTGTAATGTTGGCAGCTTATCTGCAACTAGGGGTGTTTGTGGTGCGGGTAGTGCGGTTTTTCTCTAATTTTTTGGACTACACTGCATATGCGATTTGAATAATTTTTCAAACCGCAACCCGCACCGCATAGACCTTAAACTGCATAAACTGCACTGCAAAAATGCGGTGTGGTGCAGTGTGGTGTGAGCGGTTTATACTTATCACCAAATAATTTAACATTTAAATATTATAATTAAGAAATATCCATAATAAATCTCATAACATATAGTGTTTAACAAAATAATTAAATGTACAACAAGTTAATAAACTTTAAGCAAAACAATAAACTAATAACAAAGAAAAAATGTAATTTAAAAGTAAATATTATTTTAATTGAGGAATATATTTATATTGAAGTAGAATATGTGTTAGCATTTTATGAAACATTATTTTTTTTTCTAGATATCGTGTATATAAATATTTATGCATTAACTTTAAATGTAGTAAAATTGAAAAAAATAATATAAATAAGTTAATATATATAATGATACGGTGCGATGTGGTTTGAACCGCATTTATAAAATTTAAAACCTCAAACCACACTGCACCGCGCAGTTTGGCAAAAATACAAACTGCAGCCGCACTGCAAAGGGTTCTAAACCGCAAATTGCGATGCGGTGTAGGCGGTTTGTGCGGTATGGGCGGTTTTATGAACACCCCTATCTGCAACAAGTAAGTGCATAAATATATGAGACCTAATGATAATATGGTGTTGAAGGGTATAGAAAATGATTCTTTAATGCCCAAATCTTAACAACTACTAAGCAGTGGTTGTAGTATAATCGGGCGGTCGATCCACAAGGAGGTAACCTAAACTCAAAAGATTAGTAGAAAATAACACAAAAATTAGTAACAATAAATAAATAAAAAGATGGAAATGAAAAGAGATTTGAGATTTTGATGTTGTCTTTTTGATGAAATGATAAAATGAGATGGGTGAAATAAAGGTAAGATGTAATCAAGAGTTTGAGAAATTGAAAGGGTTTAAGAATCATCCATATGCTTGCTTAATTACTTGGTTACTTGATTTACAAAAATACACAAGTAAATAGTTCACATCCCAACATTTACTTGGAAAATCTAACATTAAAGTCCATATTATTTTCTAACAAAAGTCCATTTGAGCTATAAAGTTCTTTACTTTAAAAGCACAATGTTAATCTTATGAAAAATCTAAAAATGACAAAATACCCAAGGGTAATAATGCAATAAAAGATTAGACATAAAATTATGTATCAATATTACTTTTACTAATTAGAAGCACATAGAAAGAGCATGACTAATCTTATATACTATTAGCATAAGTAAATAAAGATAACAAAATAAAGATGGAGATGAAAGAACATAAATAACTCAAATATTTTACATTAAGAACATGGTAAATCAAAGTAGCAAAATAATATCACTAACCTTCCTAGGAAGATTAGGTCATTATGCTCATGATTCTCACAAAATTCTAAGAAGAAAATATGAGAAGAAAGTGAGTAGAAATTTTGTTATAGTTTCTTTACTCTAAAAATTACATACTAAGTGTGAAGAATGAGTCCCTATTTATAGAGGAAAAAAATGACTAAAAAGAAATTAAACAACAAAATAGGGTTTACAAAATAAATCTGAAATATTAACAATAAAATATGATTTTGAAAAATCAAATCTTATTATTAATATTACTCTAGCTATTTTGGTGTATAATCAAAATGCTCTTTTTTCTAAAATACCACAAACTATAAACTTTAAAACTCAAAATAGCAATTTGCAAGTCCCAAGAGGATAAAAGGTTGGGCTGGAATGACTATTGCAGTTGGATATGTTGACCCATTCCCAGCCAATGGGTGCGCGCCACATGGCGCTGGCTGGGAGAGGAGAAAGGCAGCTGGAAGGAGCTTGGGGCGCTGGGTGTGAGAGACTGGCTTGGGCCTTGGAGGTGCTGAAGATGTTGGGCTGGCGTTGGAGTTGTTTGGGCCGTGGGAGAGGCATTAGCGTGAAGGGCTGAAGGAAATTGAGGATGGCCTGGACACGTGGCGCAAGGAGGAGCAAGGAACTTGGACACGTGGCGCGAAGGGAGCACGACACCTGGCAGCTGGAAGAGGAAGGAAGAGCTGGGCCTGGGCTTGGAGCTTCGGTTTGGGCCAAATTCTTTCAAAAATGTCATTTCCTTATTTTTTTTTTCAGTTTTAACTATTTCTTTGTTCTCTTTTTTATTAATGTCCAAATGCAATTTATTTTTTGAAAATTAAACACAAATTACATTTAAAGTTAATATTTTCAATTATAAAATATATTACAATAAATTTATGAAAATATTAATTAAAATTTAATTTATTTTACACTTTAGAACCAATAAATTTGTATTTTTGAGTACTAATCAATTATGTGTGTGTTTATATCCTCCTAGACATTTTTTTTTTTTTTGGTAAGAAAAATGATTTAAATTGAAAAAAAAAGACTCTTCTACATGAGAAGCAAGGAGTGCTTTTCAACTTTTATATCATGATGATGGGGATGTCTCAAAAAGTCAAAAGGGAATGAGATTGTAGTTAAGTACCCACGCCATATTAATCATAAAAGAGAATATAGCCGTTGCAAAATTCCTTAATTTGGACAATTTTGTTAGTGGTTTCGAATTTAATTTATTAACTCGGTCTAAATGAATTTATTAGCCCTTTAAAAAAAACAAATTTATTAGCTCATTTATATTAAAACCTTTATTAGATTCGTTGCATATAAAATATAGTCCACGTCTTATATCAGTGTCTCCCTCACCTTCATCTCCATTCAAAAAAAGTTACAAATAAAAAGGAACTAGACGTTGAGATCTAAAGATCCCTTTTTTTTTTTTCTTAATATGTATTTATTTTAATTCACTCTCACACAGTCACATTCCACTCCCTTCGAAAGTTCAAACTTTCAGCTTTCTTTCCTTATCATTAGCTGAAGCTGAGTAGAAAACTCATAACATATATAAAAGCCTCTCTCCTTTCATTCGTTTTTTCGATTTTTATTTTCATTCTCCTCCTTCATATCTTTAAGTTGACTCATCTGTGAAATGGACCCGGGAAGGAGCCTCTTGTCATCTATAAAGAGTTGTGTGTTTTAAGCAAAACCCTTGAAGGGTTTGTCTAGTTGAGAAGGGAGCGTCCAAAAGTTACTAACTTTAAAGGGCTCAGAAGTCACTGAAAAGAGTGGGATTCTGTGTTTTTTTTTAAAAAAAATTTGACTGTAAAGAAAGAACATGGGTGAATCTGCATTTCTAAGGAGATCGTTCTCTTCTCCTTCTGAGAGTTCTCGTGAACCAAAAGAGGTCAGTCTCCAATACTATTGTGTGCTTTCATTTTTTTAATAGAAAATTTTTAGGGTATTTTTCTTATTAGTTTTTTTTTTCGTTATGGTTTGTTTGGTTGCCGAGATTTTTTATTTTTTTTGAGAAAAATAACTGCTTTGGAAATGGAGGTGGATAATTGGTTAAAAATGGCTGTTGTGAACTTCCACTCAGTTTTCTGTTATCTCCACTCAGTTCGTGAGGAACCAAATCTTGGATATGATCTTTAGTTAGTTATTGCGTTGGGATGGTTTTATCTTTTGTTTTGGATTACAGTAAAAGGATAATCATTTTATTCCAATAAAATTTATGTATATTCATCAAACCAATCCTCTTAGTTTCTTATACTAAGTTTTCATACTTACAAGGGACCAAGATGAACATCAAATGTATGCGTAGTGTTTTCTTTGTTCTGTTCACCAGGTGTTTCAACAAGTTCAGCTTTTGATTGACCTATATGGTATAATTACCTCTGTTTAATTCCGAGGTTCTTTGTACTTCACAATTTTGAACCTGATGAGATTTTTATGTCATGGGTATTTCTCGTTTTAACTTGCGAAACTTTCTTTTGGAAGAAAAACTTAATGTAATTCTATATGATACCATCTTGTATTTGTATGGGTGTGTGTTTAGTTCAAGACTTGATTTTGATTACTTTCTGAGCAATATGTATGTGTGATTGATTGCAGGGTGACCCTTGTCGCGCACTAGGAGAATCAATCTCTTTTGGGAGGTTTATGTCAGAACCCCTGGCTTGGGAAAAGTGGTCTGCTTTCACTCATAATCGCTACTTAGAAGAAGTTGAGAGATACTCTAAACCTGGTTCTGTTGCTGAGAAGAAAGCCTACTTTGAGGCACATTACAAGAAAAAGGCTGCTGAAAGAGCTGCAGCATTGCTTGAGGCCGCAAATGTTAAAACAACTGATGAAGCTGTCACAGAGTCAGTGACGCCTGAGGAGAAGAACTGCAATGACTCTTCTATGGATTCAGAGTTGGAAAAAAGAGAGAGCCTTGTGGATGAACAACATGAAATTGATGTTCCAAATACTGATTATTGTACCAATGAAACTAAGTCTAATTCAAGTGTTGACAGGGGTGAGAAGGAATGTTCCATGACAGAAATGGGAGAGGTGGTAATTCAAGAAAGTATTGATATGGGGAGTTGTGATCCAATTGAAATTCCAAATCAGTCTGAGAAGAATGAAGAAAATATTAGTATTGAGGTAAAGAAAAATAAATGGTTTTGTTTTCTTCTTTGTTAGCATGTTGATTTTTTTAGTAGGGATCCAAATGTAATAATCTCTTTGAAAATGCAGGATGTTGCTTGTCAGAATATTACAGCATCAACGAGCAAACAACGGCTGGCCAACTCTTCCCCAAGGACATCATCCAAGCAAGTGACCCCTATACAAACCAGAAATGGAAACAATCTTGCTTCAAGGTGTAAGAATTTCATGCAAGACTTGGTTGACAAAAAGAGTGCAAAATCACTCCATATGTCGTTTCACTTTTCTTCTCGCACTGGTGAAAGTAGTAAACCTATTTCCCCCTTTAGACAAAAGATCATAAGCTCAAAAGATTTAACAGCTTCACCCAAGGTATTTGCAAATAATTCAACTTCACAAACAAAAATAAAGGTACTTACTTTCATCTCAAATAGTTTTCCAATTCAATTTTTCTTTTTTTGTTTGTGTTTTTATATGTTTTGCACAAATGCATGTGGAAAAAGACTGCTGCCTGTTTATCTATTTATTTAGACTACTAAGAAATATCACCTTGCGAACTTCAGGCTTCTGTTAATGGAGTAGTAAAGAGACCATCACTAACCCTCAAGTCCGAAAATAGAAGGTATCCAACGTTCTACTATGTTAAGTGTGTATTCAAAGTTTCAAACTTCCAAGTTAATCATTTATTGCTTTGTGCACATGCATGTATTCAGACTAAATAAATCAGTTGCTGAAGGAACAACATTAGATCGAAAACAAAATTGCCCCTCTCCAGAGTATGATTTTTTCCATATCATTTGTTCTTATAATCACACTTGTACTCTTTGTTTTTTGTGATATAATTTTCCCTATGCAAATTTCCAGAGAGGTGAACTCATGATTTTATGTATTTATTTTTCCTGAAATAATGTTTATGTGGCAGCAACTCAAAATCTTCTAGTGGGAAAGGAAGTAAATCGCGATCTTCTATTATTTCTTCTCCTTTCAAATTCAAAAGTGATGAAAGAGCAGCAAAACGAAAAGAGGCAAGATTAGAGTCCATAGTTCCTTTTGCTCACATAGTTGCTCCTTGTGATGATAGCTATGGTTTACAATTATGCTGACATCTTAATTGGTGATTTTCTATTGGCAGTTCTACGAGAAGCTTGAAGAGAAAAGATATGCAGAGGAGGCTGAAAAGAAGCGTCAACAGACAAGATTCCAGGTTTGTAGCATAACTTTACTACCCAGTGGTCATTCAATGCTAATTGGTGAGACTCAATCCATCAAGTGGTTTTACTTGCATCTGGTTCAATTTGAGAGGGAAAAGAAAATAAGAAATGGAAACTGTCAACTCACATATGTAGATAGAAATGCCTCGAGGGGTTTAAGTTTTTCCAACAATGATTTTGTATCAAGAGAAAAATTACTCAGGTCAGTTAAGTCAAATTATTGGTCACTTGATCTAGAGTGTTGGGTCTAGTCTGACCTTGTCTATGCTAGTTTTTCTAGTATTTTGAGGGGCTGAAGAGTTCATTACATATTGAACTATAGGAGGATTTCTAGCTCAGTTAAGTAATGGATTCGGGCTCTCCATTGAGGTGCTCCCTTGTGAGTCTCGCCAAAAGCCCACCACAAAGGTCAACTCAGATGTGTTAGTTGCAATTAAGACTAGCAAATTCATGATATAATCATGAACTCATGGGGGTGTCAAGTTAATTGATCGCTTGATCTCTAGAGTGTTAGGTTAGATGTCAAACCCGGGCTGCTCTAAAATTTTTTTCCATGTATGTCGAACTATAAGAGGAGTGCTAGCTCAGTCACTCACGACTAATGGTGGGCTCAAAACAATGGACAATTCAGATGTTTTAGCTGCGGCCGGATTAGCAAATCAATGTTATACCAAATTAGCTCATGGGTCTTGTAATATTTGAACTAATTGCGTGTAGGTGCATTTTGAAAATATGCAGGTCTTCTGAAAGGCTTGAACTAATTGTGTGCATAACCTTGTCTAAGTGAGTTTGTAAAATGGTACATTATCTTCAAAATATGCAGGGAAAAGCATTGCAGGATATTATGAAAGTGCGGCAGTCCACTGGTTTAAAAGGCAAACCAAATGAAGATCTGTGTTCTGCATCACAATTGCCAACTTGTCATATAAAAATGGTGGTTACATTTTTTCTTCTTTTACTCTTATCTAAAAAGTAATCATTCTGTTGCCTTAAATTTTCTTCTTTGTCTCTTGGAGCCTTTGATCACTCAATTTTTTATTCTATTAATGCTTTTAACGTAAGAACAAATGTCTTTCAGATGAACCAGATCCCTTTGAGACAGCCTAAATCACCAACGCTTGTAAGGAAGGCATTTCCCAATAAGATCCGGGATGCAACTTTTGAGTCTTCAGACAATAATGAAAGCTCGAAGTGTATTGAAAATAACCGAACGACTATTCAATCTCTTGCTTCACGCTTTCAGAGGAAAAATGCACACGAGAATGCCTCTCCAAATATCCAGAGTTCAACAGTAAAAAAGGTAGGAATCATTTTGGAGAGTAGACTGTTGTAGTAGTGACCATCACCAAAAGCCACTTGTGTGAATTGTGATTTGTGTAGAGAGGTCTGATCTCAGTCATCAGCTAGAAATTTTTTGCAGTATTTTATTTCTGTTTGTAAAATATGTAGATTTTTCACTTTTTTTCTCACCAGTTTTGGCATTGGGAACAAGAAGTAACAACTTACATAACAAGACTAACATTTTTTTTACTTTGTTCTTTGTTTGTACATATTTCTCATTTTCTTAATAACTAACATAACTGTGCAAGTACGTAGCCTTATTATGTTTACATGCTATGCGCTACTTGTTTAATTATTGTTGTCGTTTTGTAATGTTTTTAGATTATCCACTTTTTCTCAAGGCAAACTATTGTTTGTAAGTTGACATTTGTTAAAGCTAGACAAAATACAAGGTCGTGATGCAGAAAACAATAAGTAGTCCCAGCACAGAACTTGTCCAAACCATTAACCCCTGGATCTAAACCAATAACCCCAAGGGTTTGGAATTTTGTATGTATAAGATTATTGCACTTGAAAAACGGTTTTAATTAGAAAAACTTCCGAAATTGGTTTGAGTAAGGAAAAGCCAGAACATGGAAAATGAGATAGCACAAGACATGTACTACTTACTATCTCATCCTCTGGGCCTGTATCAGACTTCATGCTTCAATGTGTGACTGTCACGATTAAAGAAAAGAATGAGACACGTCAATAATGATAATGGGTTTGAATAATTGTAATTAATTCCAAAGTTCTCATAGTATTGCTGGTTTATGAGAGAAGTGGAGTTTACAGCTCTACAGTATAGAGATAAGAAATACACCTGTACTGGATTCTAAACCTGCCAAAGTGATGGGAGTAAGTTTATTATGCTTAATGTTTGCATCATTGCTATAATACACATAATCTCAATATCAAAATCCAGACTGGTTAGAGAAATAATATTCCAAGCCATTAATAAAGATCCACTTAAAAAGATTGGATTATCATTTAGAAACAGAAACACCAAGGATCATCATGTCATCTTCAAGGAAGACGTGAAAAGAGCAGACGGAGCAAGATCAAGTCAATAGGCTTTGATCTATTATAGCATATTCAGGGTCATAGGAGTTCTCATAGCCAAACCTCAGGGAATCATACAAGTGAGCAGGCACTTCATTGATAGGCCAAAGATCAACATAGTCTGAAAATCCTACATTTCGGACTTCTTCGCCGAAGCAATCACCTTGGAACAAAACCTGCAAATCCTCATCGAAAGTTGCAAGAGAAGATCCACTTGCAAAGGTCAGGTTTCTCTGAACAGATTCCAAATCAGTAGTGCAACATAAATGAGAGCCTTGAGTAGTCAAAGTTGATGAAGTGGTGTAAACGGGCTCGAAAGCTTGACGATTTACCATTTGGCTCTTAGAAGAAGTAAGAGGAAGAGAGCTGATTGAACTTATGTTTGGACTAAGACCAGGATAAGGAGCCTTGCTCTCAACGGGGCCACTTGATGCTTTTTCTACACTAGAAGGCTTTGAACTGATTGATGAATTTGACAGTACCGGCTCAACATGGACTTGGTGCAGTGAATCTGGTAGTGGTAGCTTGGTGAAGCCATTCTCTAAGTGGATAAGGGGTTTATGTTCTTGCCCAAACTGGATCTCTGAAACTTCACCCCAAGAGTACTTTACTGGAATACCGGGTTCAAATGCTGCAAAATTTACTTCCGATTCCAATGGTGCAAAGGAATGGTTGAAACTCATTTGTGAACTCTTATTCTTCTGAGAATCAGTCAGGTTGATTGCAGGTGCCTTAGCTTCTACCACTGGCTCTGAAGCTATGCTCCTAAGATCGTCTTCATGGCTGCTGGAATCCACATTCTGGAGAAGTAAGTTACTGCCGCAAATTCTGTAGCTTCCATTCAGAACATCATTTTGATGAACACTGGTCGAGCTCTGAAGGCCAAAACTTACTGGAGGATCTTTTAGAGGTATATCAGTATGGTTTAACCCTCCAAAAGAAGTTTTCCCATCACTTTCCTTTTCCTTTTGCAGCCTGCTCAGGTAAAGGCGATATTTCTGCAGAGGCGAAAATTTCTCAATGAGAATCCCCATCATAACACTCAAAACATATTAGTTATTACAGGGCAAAGTTCATCTGTTCATAACAACTTTCAAGGCAAAAAAGATACTGTCACACATCTATTCCCAGCATATAAGTGGTGAAAAAATAGAAGTGGATATTTCTAAAATATCCTAACCAAATATCCTGACATATATCAACATTAGACAGATATGTATCATCCATCTTAATGATGTAGAACTATGTAGTAAGATCTTGATAACCATAGCAGCGTTAGAAAAAAGTGCTGCATCAGTACAAAAAACCTATCAGAAAAACAAACTCTAAGTCATAGAAGGAAGGCTTGGTGCAAGGGAGCTACCTGCAAATGACTCGCAACATTCTCTCTTGTCAGCCACGGCACATTCATCAGGTCAAGAATTTTTTTGGGGCCAACTTCTGCCAAACAGACATTACACATCATCGCTCTGTAGAAGCATAATATGGTGGCTATATCATTAAAAACGATATAAATGATGGGAGCACACATCAAATACTTCGTATCATGCATTAAAATGTCTCCTTTCATGATGGTCATTGAGGACCAAGCTTTAAAAAAAATAAGAAGACTTACTGTCAAATCCAATTTGATTAACCGCCTTTACAAATTTCTGATGAAGATCAACAGACCAAACCACCCTAGCTTTTTTGGCAGAAGATGAATCACCATAGTCTTTTTCATCATGCTGCTTGTCTATTTCTTTTCTTTTCTTCACAGAAGTGAAGTCTTCCATACTAAGCAAGTGACCATCATCAGAATGATCTGATGCATTTCTAGTCATTATACTTTCAATGCTTTCATGAGACTCTATGTCTCTTATCTCGTGAATCTTCTTTCTAAAAACATGTTGCCAGATATTCTTGAGCTCTTTCATTCTTATAGGCTTGAGAAGATAATCACAAGCTCCATGCTGTACTCCTTTCATGACCCTGCTCGTTTCTCCATCAACTGACATCACTACATGAGTTCAAACATACAAGTAGTAAGAAACAAGAAGCCAGCCAGGCCAGGTAAATTTTAGCATTCAAGACAGTTTTTTATTTTCAGAAGTAGATTACGGACTTATGACAGGGAGATCCATTTCCAATCCAACATGCTCAAGAAGTTTGAAACCATCCATGTCTGGCATGTTGACATCGCTAACTACAATGTCGAATCCATCTTTTCGTTCGCGAAGCAATCGTAGTGCATCCGTTGCCAAACCACATGTGGTAACTGAAACACAGACAGGAAAAATGATGTCAAATTAATGACAATTCAGAACTCTCATTAAATAGATTAGGTGCTAATAGTAGTCCTATTCTTATCATCTTGATCAAATCAAGAACAACGAGTACTTTCCATTGATAATATTCAGGTAATTGCCTTTTTGCTTTAAACATGTGCATTTAATGCCAAATGAGAGCAAGACTCATATCCAATTCAAGTCAGGAAATGCCTTGAACCAGTTCTTCCAAACGAATAGCTCACTAGGCATCACCTCTTCATGTCAAGCACTTTAGTGTCTCCGAATAAGTGTGTCCAAAAAGCTGGTTCTAATAGCATTATGATGGGATTAATCTATGAACTTTACATAAGTTTTAGACTACAAATTCCCTTGAGTTTATTGGTATAAGTTATGTATTTAGATTTTGTTGGGCATGATCAATGTAAGGATATACATTATGCCAACAGTGCTATACATTGAAATTTTATTGAGAAATAAATGGGGTACTATTTCAAACTAGCCTATTGATTAGAGGGAATAGCTTCGACCCAATTGAACTGCTTTCAACATAACTGTCGTGGAGTCTTGACTCACTGTAGAAGTGGGTCATCAGATCAGACCATATTACAATTCGACCCCTTTGTCAATTTTGAGAGCCTATATGGTCTTCTGTACCGCATATTTTCACTTCCCTGATAATCAAAATTTGCTTCTTGAGAAAAAGCCTTGTAGTTCCACAAATCCATTTCTTTGAGTGACAAAACCAATCTTATAGATGTTTCATCAAAAAACCAAGTAAGTAGATTCATATAAGAGCAAACTTCCTTTCATTTTTCACTTTAAAGACAAGAATACTATTACTTAAAAAGGGAAGAGAAATAGGTGAAGAAAAAATGAATACTGGATTCAAATAGACAAAAAGTTCCATGAATAGATCATACAAGAAAGCACCAAAACCAGAAAATGAAGCACACCCACATACAGTTTCCAAAAACACAGTCCATATCTTGATTAACCCACATCAAAACTCACAACCATAATCATAAATTTCTATATAATTCAACAAATAATCAAGCACAAATTAACAAACAAGAAAAAAACAAAGTGGGAAAGTGAATTTTTGTAAGATAACCTTCATAAGCACACTTCTTAAGCATCTTCTCTAAAATCTTAATCCAAGTGGGGTCATCATCAACGACAAGAACTCTGAGACCAGCCGGGAACGTGTCGTTCCGGGGAGAAGAGAAACCATTCTCCATGAGAAGTGAGATTGAGAACCCAACAAACAATAAGAGTTAAAAGTTTGAGAAGGGTTAGTAGTAACTTAGTATTGAAGTGTTGTGGGGGGGGTGTAGTCCGGTAGAGTGGAACAAATATGGTAGATATGAGACTCTTATAATATATGTTCTCTCACTCTCTCTGTGTTTTCTTTTGTTTTTTTTTTCTTTAAATAAACAAACAAATAATTAATGGGTTTTGTTTGGATTTTTAAGGGAAAGTGGTCAGAGAGAGAATATTGGCGCCGGATTGTTAACTGTCCCTGTACCTTCATGTTAGCCTTCAACCAACTTTTTTCAGTTTGGATTTTTTTTTTATTATTATTCTTCTTGTATTTTTACCCTCCAAAAAAAAGTTCAAAGTTTGCTTTTTTATTTTTTTTATAATATTTTATATCTATGAATTTTAGGTAACTAAGAGTAGAAAATTATACAAATCCTTTTTAAAAAGGAAAAAAAATATATAATATAGTCATGTTGAGCCTTAAGCATAATGAGAAGGAGAGAAAAAAAAATGGGAACTTTGATGTATTGGGAGTAGAATCTTAGGTTAAGTTGATAGAATCTAAAAGTGGGGATAGGGAGAATGTTTGAATGAATAAAAGCATCTTTAAATAATATTAATAATAATAAACAAAAATGTGTTTATGCATAACAGCTCTTTGAGGCAATGTTAATTCCTTTGGACAAACCATGCATGATGAAGCTTAATTTGACTAATAGAATGATTGATTTAACCTCACATGGGATCCTTTTACTTGAAGTTGAAACCATTCCAAATCCAATAGGGTGTAAAGATATGCTCAAACAAAGCTTATTTGTTTTTGTTGTTTTTCCAAAAGAAAAAGGTGATCCATTTTTGGACTAGCAATATTGGACAAGTTGAATTCTTGCTATGGAAAAGAGAACAGAAGAGGCAAGATAGATGCAAGGGAATAATAAGCAAGAAAATAACAAGATCCAAATATTATTAGGAGGGAAAGAAGATAAGGCTTTCTTTATTTTATTTTTCTTTTATGTTGTTTATTTTGTGTACCATATTTGTACCTACTTCATCATCACATTCCTTGAAAAGTTTGAGTATTAACTCTCAACTTTATGGCTACATTTTGGAAATTAGGCCATAATTCTTCAATCAAGACAAAAGTGTATCATTATGCTGCATATGAAGACCTATTATTGTTGTCTTCATTGAACATATATAATATATATATATATTGCTCAAATTTCCCATTAATATATAACAACATATAATATATAAATATATATATATATATATTGTACATAAAAGTTCTTCTTTTTTCTTCTTTTCTTTTAAGGTGGCTTGGAGGGTCAAAAAGATTTGTACTTTTTAATATATAAAAAAGTTAGTAATATGATAATAATGATGTTTTGGGTTATGCTTGTTAATTCATGCACCTGGAAAACTCTAGACTGTGAATAGAACATATTGAGATTAATGTCAAAGAGAATAAATATATTTTTTTTTATGTTGCCAACCACAAGAAGAAGATGAAAAAATTGAATTACATGTGTAAGGCTCAAAGGGTTTTGGTGAATAGCACGTGGAATACATTTGAGAGACAAGTTGGAAAGGTGTTTAAAGAAGACTAGTGGTTTAGATAAGCCAAAGGCATCTAAGCTTGGAGGTACACAAATGAAATCCTATTCATGCAAAAATAAAATGTTATATAAATATATATAATATATTTTTATAGCTTTTTCTCTTTTTTTTTGACATTTTAATGCCTTTATCCAATCCACATTTGACAACATTATGCTCAAGCTCACTAAAACTTGATCCTGATCATCTATTTTTTCAACTCCCTTTCAATAAAACTCTTAAAATAATAGAAGTGGAAGCACATGAAAAAACTTTTCTCATGTTTGATGCGCAATAATTCATTTAAGTTTAGAGCATCTATAATATGTACTTGAATTGTCCAAATATTGATCAATATTTTAAGCCAAGTTATCATATATTTATATGTATATATATATATGACCCCAAACTCCATACTTTCTTTCCTTACTCTTCTCTTCCAATAAGCATAGTATTTATAGGACCCATAATAGTTTTAATATAACAAAATCCAACCAGAGAGGGACAAACCATCTTTGTCAGAAAAAAATTTAGTAATCTGACAGACATTCTTTGTCTATAAATCATTGGTCCGTGAGTTTCACGCATTGATAGTTTACACTATTATATTATATGATGAAAGTGATGGAGCAATAGAAGAGAAGGAGATTCCATAATACATTATGTTTTAAGGATTAAAAATGTTAATTACCGCACTTAAGTTGCATGAAACACTAGCTATCTATCTATGCTTTCATTTCATTAATAATTTTTTCCAAGATACTTCAATGCAAAGAAAAAATAACTTTAATTAGCTTTTAAAAAGGAAAAAAAAGGTTCCATTTGCTCTATGCGAACCTCTAACCATATGACATCTCTCTAATGACATAACAACTATCAAAGCTCTTTTTTTATGTACTATTTAACATAAGATTATATGATACAAATTTTAGGGTCCATGCCCTAAAAGCATGTGAAAAAGACATTTTATTATTTTAAATAAAAGTACAATTTTATTATATTTGAATATTATAATTATTGTTTGAATAATTTGTATAAATATCATAAAATTTCATATTCATTTACGATAATATAATCTTGTATTAGTACAAGAGAAATAAGATCATATATAATGAATAAAATAGTCAGCAGCGTATTATACAGAATCTGTAATGAATGGTTGCTAGTACGGTTTACTAAGCATATGGGATGCAAGTAATCTTGATTCGGATTACTGATGTAGATAGACATATTGGTAAAGATGTTGTATATAATAGTGATTGTATATGACAAGACCGATATGAATTAATTATCTTTATAAACCTACCGTTTGTCATAAAGATTTAATTTATATCACAATAGATGATCATTTGTAGATCAGTCTAAATCATGAGTAATTATGAACTCATGTTTATGTTTATTGGATATTTTGCTTCATCCGTTGAGGTCTCTTGATATAATGAGGCTAGTAATTTTTGTTTTGAAGATTCAATATCATGAATGGCTGGGAACATGATTTTACAATAATGGAATTCATGCTTTCCTAATGAATCGAATATTGGTTCCCTTAAGAGTTAATTTTGGGACTGAATAGTTATTGAACTCAAATCTATAATTTGATTATAGATTATAATTATTCGCTAGTGAATTAATGATACTTAAGGAACAAGAGGTAATTAGAATGGTAAAACGGCAATTTTGACCAGCTCTAATTAGCGAACAAATAAATGGAGGACAGAACTACATTTATTGATTATATCAATGTACTAAAAGAGAAAACTTTGTAAATATAATTATATAAATACTTAGAGTGCAATTCCTCCCAAAATTTTGGGAGGAATTCAGGTTGGCCATTAAATACTGGGGGGAGACCAAGCATAGAGAAAAGCTATTGTATCCGAGAATTTTGATTGAGGTGAGTCTTGCTCAAGATTTTCGTCCCAAAATTTCATTTACTGGTGAATTTGATCATGATATTGAATTGGATGTGAAGTATGAATGGATCCCTATTATATGCAAGAACTGTTCGGGTATGGGGCATGAAACTAATGTGTGTAGGAACAAAGTTCAAACAAAGCAGACCTGGGTCCTAAAGGAACAAACAGAGGTTAGGTCTGTGGAGCCAGTACTTGATGAAGATGGATTTCAGTTGGTGGGAAAAGGGAAGAAAGTGCAGCAACAGCCTATGATAGAAACAAAGGTGAATAATCAGTTTGCTATTCTAGATTTTGATCAATTGGAGAAGAATGAACAGGAGATAGTTAATGTAATGCCCGGATTCCCTACTATGGTTAATGGCTGGATTAGTAGGCCGGGAGGGCCATAATTGTTTAATTATGCCATTGAATGTGTTTATGCATGTTTGTGAGAATTATATTATAATATAATGTTAATTGTATGCATGTCGGTGATATATGTTGAGACCACATTATGATGTGGGTTTGTTCGAGCTATTCGACATGAGACGATCGTAGAATATTGATTAGCAGTTTAGTCACAACAAGTTTAAGTGTCGGGACTTGGGTTGAGTCTCGGGGTGATTTTGGTGATTAGAACGTTACCGGGAGATAAAGGGTAACGGGATGTGAATTATTGGCATTTGAGATTATTGAGAATAGCGGGAATTGGAGAGCGTTAATTATGATTAACGAGTTAGGAGGAAAGTACCAAAAACGCCCTTGGGAGCCTTTAGAAAGTATTAATTGACCTAGGGGTAAAATGGGCATTTCACCCCTAGGATAGATATAACTCTTGATGGCTGAAGAAAATGATGGAAAAACAGAGTATACTTTAGAGTTCTCCCGTACCTTCTTCTCCTCACTGTTCTTTGTGGTTTTTGAACCAATTTTGAGGATTCAAGCTTAGGAAGCAAGCCTTGGGAGTCTAGTAGTGTGTTCCACCATTGAAGGCCATCATAAGCCAAGCTTTGGGTAAGTTTCTAACCATGGTTTTCTCTGGTTTGCTCTGTTTTGGTTTTGTTTTGCAGCTGAGTTTACTAGGGTGAATTCATGGTTTTGTTGGGAGTTTTGGCTAGGGTTCCCATGCTTGTGATGTTTGGGGTGTGTTGGGATGGTTTTTGGGTTTATTTGGCATCAAGAATAGGCTTTGGAAGCTTGGAAATCGAGTTAGAATCGAAGGAGATGAAGAAGGTCGGTTCAGGGGTGTTTGGGCCTGGAGGTAGCGCTACAGCGCCCACCCTAGGGCGCTATAGCGCTCCTCAGGAGGTTTTCTGGCTCTTGGGAGGTTCTGTGTAGAGCGCTGTGGCGCTAGGGGTTGAGCGCTATAGCGCTACCCTGTTCCTTCCAAACCCCGTTTTGAGTGTTTTTAAGGGTTTTTGACTTGGGGTTTCAATCCTTAAGGCCCGGGATCGAATCTACTCACCGTGTGGGCATGTTTCGAGGTCTCGAGGGTGGTGCTTAGGTTAAGACCTTATTATTGTGGATTCTCATTAATGGAGGTTATAATTGGTTGTGATTAGGTAACCGCTAAGGAACTAAAAGATCGATCGTTCTCAGGGGTCGTCTTTATCATACTTCTCGCTCGAACTTGAGGTAAGAAAACAGTGTATGGATACAGTTGCACCCTGTACAGGTATATGACATGCATGGTTTGATATTGAGGCATGTTGGTTGATATATGTGAACGTGGATTGCATAATAAATGCTAATGAATGCTGATTACCTGTTTAAGACACTGACTAGTCAGGGACCGACTCTAAAGTTGATGATCACGCATTGAGTGGCTCCATGGCATTAATGCGGGACCGACCCTAAGGTCGAAGAACTTATAAGCGCTTGCCTGGTCTACGACCAGAAGACTATAGCCAAGGTATATGACCCTCGGTGACCGTTTGTCACGTGGCTAGGGGACGTTGTCCATAGTTTCGACTCTAGAGTCGTGAGGAAGGTTATGTTGGTGACCAATCACCATGCACCTGTCCTAAACAGGCTTATAAAAGAATCTCTTATCTGTTAAGCCCTGGTGACTCTATCGTCACATGGCTAGAGGGAGCGTTGCTCATTATCGTGGCTTTTGGCTATTGTCACTTATTTGTTTGGACTGAGAGTCCTGAAGGGTTATTATGATCGTTGTTGATATTATATCATGTCTTATTGTGTTTTCTTGCTGGGCCTTGGCTCATGGGTGCTATGTGGTGCAGGTAAAGGAAAGGAAAAACTTGGCCAGCCTTGAGTGGAGAGCCTAGGCGATGTGATGTACGTACATGGCCGCTTGACCGCCACGGTCAAGGAGTTCTCTGAGGGACTAGGGGTTTACCCTATTTTTGCCGCTTAGGTCGGCGGAGTTTGTAAATTTGGAACTGTAGCGACTCTTTTGTATTACGAACTACTTGTAAACATTTTGAAAGGCTCATGAGCAGTTTATTTACGTAATGAAATGTACCATTTCCTTTTTACTGGTTTTCACCTTAACCTGATAATAACACTTAGATCACGTTTTAACCAAAGGACTCGGGTAGCGGGTCAAATTCCCGGTTCACCGTAACTGTTCTGGGGTAACCAGGGCGTTACAGTTAATACTGGAGAGGGGAAAGATCCCTCTACGTCAAATGGATAGAATTATCATTTGGAATGTTCGGGGGATTAACAGCCAGCACGAACATAGGGAAATCAGGCAGCTAATTCACTCAAAAAATGTTGGTCTGGTTAGTCTGCTCGAAACCAAAGTTAAGAATAAAAATATGGGTGATCTTTATATGAATTTGTTTACGCCCTGGTTACCCCAGAACAGTTACTGTGAACGATGGATCGGAAATTTGACCCGCTACCCGAGTCCTTTGGTCAAAAACGTGCTCTAAGTGTAATTAACAGGTTAAGGTAGAAAACTAATAAAAAGGAAATGGATATTTTTCATTTCAAACTGCTCTACAGAGCTAATCAAAACATTTACAAGTTGTTCTCAGTACAAAATGGTCATTACAGTTTCAAATTTACAATCCCGCCGACCTAAGCGGCAAAATAGGGTAAACCCCCTAGTTCCTCTGAGAACGCCTTAGCCGTGGTGGTCAAGCGGCCGCATATGTACACATCACCACCTAAGCTCTCCACTCAAGGCTGGGTAAGCTTTTCTTTCCCTTTACCTGCACCACATAACACTCATGAGCCAAGGCCCAGCAAGAAAACACAATAAAGCATGAGATAATATCAACAATGATCATAATAATCATTCAGGACTATCAGTCCCAACAAATAGGTGACTATCGCAAGAGTCACTAATACAGGGACAGCACCCTCCAGCCATGTGACGATAGGGTCACCAGGGCTTAACAGATAAGTGAGCCTTTCACAAGTTTGAACAGGATAGGTGTATGGTGATTAGTCACCAACATAACTTTCCTCATGACTTACAGTCATAAACCCTGGAACAGCGTTCCCTAGCCATGTGACAAACAGTCACCGGGGCCATATGCCCTGGCTCTGAATAACTGGTCTTAGACCAGACAAGCGCTTATAAGTTCATCGACCTTGGGTCGGTTCAGAGTTAATACCCCATATGAGTCATTCTTTGCTGATATCGATTAGATATAATCTTCATTTGGCTCGGCGTTCATGACGCTATGCCATTTCTGACTCTTTAGGTCAATGTCCCTGACTAATCAATACATATACAAGTATTCAACATATGCTAGCATTTAATAGGCAATCCATGTCCACATTTATCAATCAACATGCCTCAATAATAATCATGCATGTCACATATACACAGGGTGCAGTTTTCTTACCTCAGATTCGAGCTAGAAATATTAAAAGAACGACCCGTGAGAACGATCAACCTTTAGTCCTTTAGCAGTTACCTAATCATAAACAAACACGGGACATCGTCAATAATAATGGTCAACATAGGTTTCCACACCAATATCTAGCCTCCAGAAGATCAATCCCAACTAATCTAAGTAGTAGGGACACTCCCGAGGCCCATAGCTAGGTTCCCGGGGTCAAAACGAGCAAACGGGGTGAAAACAGGACAAGGGCTGCGGCCTTGGCACCATGGGCCGCGGCCCCCAGAACTTCCTGAAGCAAGGGCCGCGGCGCCCAGCAGGCACAAAGAACCCCACCTGCTTCTTCAAGGCAGGGCCGCGGCCCCCAACTCAGGGCCATTCCCAAACGTATTTTTAACACTCCAAAGCCTCCAAAATCATACCTAAACATTCCCCAATCATCAAAGCAAAGTTCCCAAGCTTCCCAAAGCTCCAAAACCCTCAAAACCCAAGGTTCAAACCAACCAAAAACTCAACAATTTACAAAGTCTAATTCAAAGCTTAAAAACTCAGAATCTCAAAACTTAAACTTCGATTACCTTCAATTGGGTTGTTTTCCATCAAATCCTTCGGTTAAGAAGCTTCTAATCTTTCCTAGGATCGCTATGCCTCAATCCTCGCTTGATTTCAACTCCTAGAACTCGAGATATCTTCGAAAATGCTCAAACGGTAAAACAGACTACCGAAAGGGAGAACGAGAGGTTTTCTAATCGTACGTTCTATCTGACAGCTACTTCAAGTTTAAGTAACCTCAAATAAAACATAATGCTCGGGGTCCCGAAAATACCCCGGGGACATTATAGTCAAAACCTTCGAAATTTCACCCTGATCTCAAATATTCTCAATTTATCATCAAATAAACATTTCTATTACCCCAAAAATTGACCCCGTTATGACAAAACCGCTAATCCATTATATATGACCGTCTCATGCCGAATAGCTCGAATATATCTCCATGATAATGGAATCTCATTCACAAAACAAGTTATGCACCCAAATACACATATTCACCCTCAATGGGCCAAATTATCAAAATAACATAATTATTCAAATGTGGACCCACATGCATGCATACAACATCATATGATAATATAATTCACATATACATGCATAATATCAATTAATGGCATAATTAAACAAGTATGGCCCTCCCGGCCTCCTAATCTCGCCATTAAACCACATCGGAGAATTCGGGGCATTACAATAATCCTTGGTTAGACAAAGGGAGAATAATAGTTGCTTGGAATCCTTGTATGTATTTTATAGATATAAGGATGTGTACAAGCCAATTGATTCATTGTATTGCTCAAACAAGTCAGAATTCAAGGAAATTTCACATTACCTTTGTCTATGGGTTTAATGAGGAAGTGGGAAGAGAAGTTCTTTGGCAAGACTTAAAAGGGCTCAAGAATGGTATTGAAGAACCGTGGATGATAGTAGGTGATTTTAATGAGATTCTGAACTATGATGAAAGAGCTGGCAGAAGGAATCATAAAAAGCCATTTGACAGTTTTAAGGATTGTGTGGTGCATTGTCAAATGGAGGACCTTAAATTTTCAGGGTGCTTCTTTACTTGGAACAATAAGCAGAAGCCTGAAGAGAGAATTTTCTCTAAGATTGATCGTGCCTTGGTGAACTCGAAATGGACAGATTCATTCTTGAATTCAGAAGTTGTCTTCCTTCCGGAAGGGGACTTTGATCACTGTCCTATCTTAATCTCGTTTTATAAAGATTTAAGTACTGGAAGGAAGCCATTTAGATACTTCAGCATGTGGAAAACAGCTCAAAATTATGTAGAAGAGGTTCGGCAAAGTTGGCAGACCCCCATTGCAGGTACACCTATGTATCAGTTGGTGGGAAGATTGAAGAGACTTAAGAAAGTGTTAAGAGCTATTAACAGGGAGGGGTTTAATGAGATACACAAGGCTGAAATGCAAGCAAAACAAGAGATGCTAGCTATCCAAGAAGAATTGAATAGAGATCCTTGGAATAGTGATTTAATGGAGCAGGAACAAATGGCTTAAGACAAGTATTCTCATTACCATAAAGCTCACAATATGTTTTTAGCTCAAAAGGCAAAAATTAATTGGGTTAAAAATAGTGATGAGAATACTGCCATATTCCATGCATCTTTGAAAGTCCGGAGAGCTCAAAATAGAATTAATTCTATCCGGAATGAGAGTGGCATTTGGATTGACAAACCAGAGGAAATCCAACAAGCTTTTTTGAGCTATTATCAGAACTTGTTAGGGACCTCAATGAGCAACAGAAGTAAGGTCTTTCAATCAGTAGTGGCTGCTGGACTTTTACTTTCAGAGGAGCATATTCAAGTTCTACAGCAACCTTTCACTATCCAAGAAGTTAAAGATGCCATATTTGCCATTCCAGGTATGAAGGCTCCTGGCCCGGATGGGTTTGGGAGTTATTTTTATCATGATAATTGGGATTTGGTGGGAGAAGGGGTTGGAACTGCTGTGATTAATTTCCTAAACACAGGGAAGATACTTAAAGAGATCAATACAACAACCATTACCCTCATCCCTAAAGTCAAGTGTCCAGATAGTGTCAAAGACTTCAGGCCAATTTCTTGTTGTAATGTGATATATAAGGCTGCTACTAAAGTCATTTGCTCGAGATTAAGGCAAATCCTCCCTGAGATAATAGCAGAGAACCAAGGTGGGTTCGTTCATGGGCGATATATAGCTCATAATACTATGGTATGTCAAGACATTGTCAGGCATTACGGAAGGAAGAATTGTAAACCGAGTTGCATGATCAAAATTGATTTGAGGAAAGCATACGACACCATCGAATGGGGATTCATTGAAGAAATGCTCATTGCTTTTCACTTTCCTTGGAAGTTCAATGATCTCATTATGGTGTGTATCAAAACCCCGAGATTTTCTTTATTGCTTAATGGTGAAATGCATGGATTCTTTGAGTCCAAGAGGGGTTTGAGACAAGGCGATCCGATGTCTCCTCTCTTATTTGTTCTAGGCATGGAATATATGTCTAGAATAATGAGAGAAGGGTTCTCGGCAAGGTTTTAAATACCATGACAGATGTGCTACATTAAAGTTGAATCATATGTGCTTTGCGGATGACTTACTATTATTTTGTCATGGTCACTTCATTTCAATTTTGTTAATGTTGAAGGGCCTGAAACTCTTCTCTTCGACTTCTGGTTTGCTGCCAAATGAAGAAAAAATGGTTGTTTATTGCAGTGGTATGCAGGAGGCTGAGGTTACCCGAGTGCTCGAAATGTCAGGATATACAAGAGCTCATCTTCCTTTCAGGTATCTTGGCATCCCAGTTTGTTCAAAAAAAATATCAGCTGCTGAATGTAATGGAATTCTTGAGAAAATGGTTGCTCAGATCAAAGTTTGGAGCTCGAGGAATTTGTCATATATGGGAAGAGTTACATTAATCAATTTTGTTTTGATTACCATTCACTCTTATTGGACCCAAATAATGATTCTTCCAAAAAAGTTGTTAAAGGGTGTAGAAGCTATTTGTCGGGCTTTTCTTTGGAAGGGTTTGGCAGACATTAATGGTCCGGGTTTAGTGGCTTGGCAACATGTTTGTTTTCCAAAGAAAGCAGGGGGTTTGGGCTTTAGGAAGGTCCTCGATTGGAATATGGCTGCAATGGGGAAATACGTTTGGGCAATTGCCACCAAAAAAGATAACTTGTTCGTAAAATGGATTAACAATGTTTACTTGATGGACAGGAATTGGTGGGAGTACCAGCCACCAACTGATTGTAGCTGGTATTGGAAGAGATTAGTTGTTGTCAAAGAAGCTTTCAAAGCCAAGGCAGATCTGTCATATTTTGCAGCATTGAGGTATAGCATTAAAATTGGTCATGATTTACTATTTGATCAACCACTTGCAGTAGGTTGGAGCAAAGTGGTTTGGGATAGACTGAGCATTCTGAAGCATAGAATTGTGCTTTGGCTGGTAATGTTGCAGAGACTTCGAACTAGAGATCAGATTCAAAAGTTTGAGCCTCTAGTGGATCAAACATGTCTGTTATGTGGAGCTGATAATGAGACCATAGGCCATCTATTTTTTCACTGTCATTATAGTAGTGCTTGTTTGCAGAAAATTAAGCACTGGATGGGTTGGAAATCAGCTTCATTGGATCTGTTGCAATTAATTCGGTGGATCAATAAAGCAAAGAAGATGAGTGCTATTCGGAAGAACATCATGTATGCTACTCTTGCAGCTCTAGTCTACCACATTTGGAGAGTCCGGAATGATGTGTATTGGAATAAAAAATTCTGGCATATTACTAATACTGTACAGAAAGTGGAAAGGGAAATACAAGTTAGGATTACTCTCGTAATGCCAAAAAAGGCTCAAACCATAGATAGAGATTGGTTCACTAAGATCTGTAAACAATAGATGTAATAATGGTTGAGATGTGTTTGGTGTTGTAATTGGTTGGTTGTAAACTTTGGAAGTTGAGCAATACAATGATTCTTATTCATAAAAAAAAGAGTGCAATTCCATATTTATAGTAGAGTAATTATGGAATTAATAAATAAGATTATTGAATTAAAGAGTTTGATTAATAATCTGGTTTATTGGAGCTTCGTATTATAGGTCTATGGTCCTCGGGGTCGTCTCTGTCCTACACTGTCAATGGTGGATGTCACAAGGAAGATTAATAAAGAAAAATGACTAAATTGCAAAGGAATTAATTTTCCAAAGCAAGGAGATAATTATGGGCAATTAATTAATTGTGAATTAATTAACTAATTAGTTTTATTTGAAAAAATTTATATTAGTTAAAATAAATATTAATCATGTTTTGATTAATATTTGAGAGAGTTATCTTACACTACTAGAAATATAGGTTTTTACTTCGTTTTTTACATGTAGAATATAAAAAAACTGAAGTAAAAGCCTTTCAATGGGTTTTTACTTCGCTTTTGGGAATGGTAGCACATAAAAATAGGCTGTTACTTCGGTTTCTTAAAAAAACGAAGTTAAAATAGAAAATAGACAAGGGTCATGTTTGGTTTGCACACTATATTGGGGCTTTTCTCACTTCGTTTTTTATAAAAAAACCGAAGTGAAAAGTAGAGCAAACCAAACGCGGCCCTGAAGGCTTTTACTTCGGTTCTTATATAAAAACCGAAATAGAAAAATGGTATTTTCTACTTCGATTTTTATATAAGAACCGAAGTAAAAGATTTTTAATACCCATAATATATAGCTCTCACGCCTCATTCGTCTCTCTGAAGTAAAAATCTCAAACACCAAACCCAGAAAACCTCCATTGTTGTCGTACTCCCACGAGGGTTTCACTAAATATACCATTTTTTATGTTTTTTTACCATTTGAAACTAGTTTTCTTACTTAAAAACATAAATATTAGTTCAATTTTTATTTTTGAGGGAGAAAATAAAGACTTTTGGTGTGGGTATTTTTAGGGTTCGAAAATGGGTATTGTTATTGGACTTTGACTGGTTTTCTTACATTAAAATATGTTCTTGAACTTCAAAAAAGGTATGAATCACTAAATCTTTGTTTGTATGATTTTTTTTTTCTATATTTTTTTCATATTTTTTTTCTTATAGATATAATGTGTTTATTATATATAGATTTTAGAGTTGTTAATATTGATTTAGAGGTTATTTTGAGCATCAAAGAAGGTTTGTTACCTTAAAACTTTGTTTGTGTTAATTTTTTTTATAATATTCCGAATTTAATACTTATTTTTTGGTATATTTGTGTTATATTTTTTTATTTATTTTGTTATTTTATATAATGTTATTAATTATATATATATATTAGTAAAATTTAAAAATTGTTGTGACTTGCTATTTAAATTTCTAAACATAGCTTCAATTAGGGGTGCACATTTAACCCGCAAAACCCGCCCGACCCGAACCCGAAAAATCCATTTTTTCGAAAAAACCGACAAAATCGGGTTTAACCCGACCCGAACCCGAAAAAATCGGGTCGGATTCGGGTTTGCAATATATGTACTGTCGGGTTCGGGTGTAACCCAAAACCCGACTGAATTTTTTTTAAAAATAAAAAATAAAATAAAAATAAATATAATCAAAATCTGAACTGAAACAATTGAATTTAACCCTAAACTTTACCCGACCCCCTTTTTTTTTGGTTCTTCTCCTTCGTTTCAGTCAAGCGGCAGCCCAGCCCCAGCCTCCCTCGTCGTCCTCCTTCGATTCAAGCTTCAGCAGAGCAGCACCATCATCAACATCAAGCACGGGCCACGGCAGCCTGAGCTGAGCCTCCCTCTTGGTTCAAGCTTCAGCACGGCAGCAACAGCAAGGAGGAGAGAAGAAGAGAAGCCGAGTGCCAGCCACTGCCTTGCCTGCCGTCGACCCAACCCTTCGAGACGAGCCCGGAGCCTCCCTCGCCTCGCCTCCCTCAGCTCTCACGCGGCGGCACCCAACCCTTTGTGATGTTGTACATGTATATATATATATATATAATATCTATACGATAATATATATATAAGTACCAGTATACTTACTGGGCAATTAAAGGTTATTATTACATAGAAACTTTAAGTAACTTAATTTTTATCTTCTTTTGGCAAATATCAGAAACAATCGCACATAGTACTACTGAAACTGCCAAAAAATGATATTTTTGAAAGAAAAAAAATGGTATTTTTGAAAAAAAAAATGGCATTTTTGCAAATCTGGGCTTTTCGGCCCAAAATCAGAAATGGCCCATCAAACCCGAAATTACACCCGAACCCGACTGAACCCGAACCCGAACCCGAAAAAATCCGAAAATTTCGGATCGGTTTCGGTACCATTTTTCGTAACCCGAAACCCGCAAAACCCGAACCCGATGAACCCGAAACCCGAAAATACGACCCGTGTGCACCCCTAGCTTCAATAGGTAATGTTGTTGCCAATGTTAGAACTTGAAATGTTTGGATTATTAGTGACATTTTTTTTTATTTTCTATAACTAGCTAGCTTGATATGTTGTTTGATGATTATGTAACTAGTTTAATTAATTATGTAATTGATTTTTATTTGTTTTTGTTTAAGCTTTTTAGTAGGGTTGTTGATTTAGTTGCCAATTTGGTATTGATTTTGGGTGACTTCAAGAGTAATATTGGAGGTGAATAATCTTTAAATTTTATTTATTACTATTGCAATATTTATTTATAAAATTAGAGTTAAATCATGCATGTTTTACTTTAGTGAAGTAGGTTATGGGAAATTTGTTGTTGACGGTGATATAAGGATGAAATTATGTGTGTTGATTTTGTGTTTGTTTGTGTTGAATTTATATAAAATTTTAAAATTGGGATATGCTACAAAAATAAAGGAAACTCTGCCAATTTTTTATAGATTTTATTAATTGTTTTCCTTTTTCAATTCGCACACTATGTCGAGATATTTTGTGTGTTATTTACAGGTTTTTAAATTTTTGGAGATGTTAAAATGCAGTTGTTATGCTGCCGAAATTTTGTTAGACTTAGGAAAATTTAATAATTAAACTTCAATTATGTTTGATGTCCTAGAAAAAAGAACTAGGAGTGGAAGATGTAGAGGGATATGAAATTTGGATAAGAGCGCGATAAACGAAGAAGACTCGTGTCGAATATAATTTGGACAAAAAAATTGAAGAAAGAGTTGTAAGTGTTTTAAAGCAAAGTAGGAAATTTTTCTAAGTGTTGTTACAAGTTACTAATTTAATCTATCATTGGTTTGTTTCATAGAATGAACTAAATGACAAAGTTACTAGTAGACAAATTGTCGCCAAGGGTCGGGAGGACATCTTGCCAATCCAACAAGAATAGTTAAGCCGATTGATGACTTAAATTTATTAGTAAGACTATTTTGTTTATAGATACATTTAATTTTATGTGAATGTATATATAAATGTTTAGCCTATTTTACTTAATTACAATTATGTGATGTATATATGATTGATTATGTTATTCTACTTAACAATTATGTGAGTGTATAAATATTTAATTTTATAAGAAATATAATTCTAAGTATAAATTTTATGATTTTTATTTCTGTTATAAATTAAATAAAAATAAATCAATTCCAATTGTAAAAATATATATAACTATAAATTCATATAATTAGACTATTTAAAACAAAATAGGAAAAAAAAAAATATATATATATATATATAAAAAAATAGAATTGAGCCATTTAAAAATAATTAGAAATAATTATTAAAAAAAATGGGGTTTTCTACTTCGATTATTATGTAAAAACCGAAGTAGCGGTTTTTACATAATAACCAAAGTAGAAAGTTTATTTTTCACTTCGGTTTTTACCTACTTTTTACTTCACTCCGAACTACTGCGGTTGCGAATTTTAGCGAAAACCGAAGTAAATCCAGCTTAAAAACCGAAGTAAGAGCCATTTTTTCTTATTGTGTTATTATAAGATAAATATGTAAAACTGATAGTTTTTTAAGATAAGGTTAATTTTGAATTAACAAATATTTATTTTGGGAATAAATATATTGTCTTAAAATTAATTAAACAAATAAATGAGAAAATTAGGGATATCACAGTAGTGGCACATGCCACTCATTGTGTCAGATAGTGAGTGGTGAGTGGCACCACACGTTACTACATCATCTCTTATATTTGAATTTCAAATTAATTTGTTAATATAATTGTTTAATTATTCTTTTTAAATATGATTTAAATTAAATAATTAAAAATTGTTGTTTTTATTTATTAAATAAAGAATATTGAAATAGTTTAAATTATCTTTCTAAACTTCCTTTAAAAAAGAAGTTGTTTTTCTAGGTTATATAAAATTTTCAAAAACCTCACATTCTAGAAGTTTCTATACCCTTTTCTCTCCTCAAACCTCTCTAGATCTTTGGGAATATCTAAAAAGCCTAAAATCAATATGTGAATCCTACATGGTCACACATGTTCTTGTGTGTTAGATGAACGACTTGGAAAACAAGGTGTAAGCTTTCAACTTAGATAAAAATATCGTTTATTTTTACGAAAAGATTCAACTACGAGAAGTAATCTCTACATCCTGACTGATGTTAATACTTTTTTAAATTCCCCTCCCATATCTTCTGCTGCGTATGATATTTTTATATTTAAATACCAACAACAAAATGTGGAGTAGACTAATCATTATCATTGATTGAGGCCACTATATACCCCAAAGAAAAAGAAAAGGGTTTTAAGGCCATAATAATGTGCCATTTGTTTCATATTGGTTCCAACTAAAGTTGCATATTCTTGAAGTTGATTTTAAAATGAAGAGAATGGATAAATTCAATTCTATGTGCTAATAATCACTTAATTATGTTTCTTATGGTGTCCAACTGGATTAGGTTTCTTGGCGCACTTGGGATACATGATTTAAGCTTTGAGAACATCTTGTCTTGAGTTTTAGAAGTGGCAAACCTATTTCACTATCAAGGGTCTTTCTTCTTTGCTTTAAAATATTGGAGTAATTATCAGTGTAATAAGTTTTGATGTTTTTTCTTCATTTTTTTAAGAAGGGGTAATTGGTATTGCGTATTGTGATTCAACTCTCAATTATAGGAGCCTAAAAGGTATACTTTTTGAGAGTGGAGTATTGAAAGGGTTTGAAGACAGATAGGGAGAGAGAGAAAGAAAAAAAAACACTAAATGGCTCTAAAAGGAAATGCCCACTTACAAATTCTTTATGTCAATGAGCATTTTTTTAACTTAAAAAGAGGGTGAGCATGATTGGTGATTAACATATTGGGAGGATGAACTCCATGCAACTTCTCTTAAGTGGAGAATGCTTTTTCATTAATTTAATTTAAAGTTTGGAATATGGCTCTTTCTTTCTTATGCTCTACTATGATGCTTCAGCTGTTCATGTTCTTTACCTGTTTATTCTTTAACCCTTTTTTTAAAAAAAAATTATTTAATTTCTAGTATTTTACTGCCATAGCTACTTTACTTCTCTTCTTACTGTTGTTTATGTTTGATGCTAAATAATGCAATAACCTATTTGTTCATAAGAATATGCTTTCAGCCTGTGTTTTAGCACCCCACTTAGAATTTAAAAGGTCTGATGAGAGTAGTAGTGTTTGGTATTAGACCCATTAGAGATAATTTTATTCTTTTTTTCCCCTCTAGATTGGACACATGCTTCTTTATGCATATTGTTCAGCAAACACTTTGTCTGCTTTGATAATATAGGCCCAATCAAAAATTTATGATAAACCCAACCACTATTATCATAGATGGGCTTTTTCTAATGTCAACAGTAATGACTGGTTAAGAATAGTTGGTTAATAAAGACTGAACTCATTTCTTGATGGACACTTTACACTAGAGCAAGCTACCCAACACTACTGGCATGATCCCATAATTGGAATCCCTTAAAGACACAATTAAGCTAATTTAAGACATAAAATGAAGTTAAACTAGAGGGTGTGGTTAATTACTATTGTCTAAGCTGCATGAGGAAAACTTCTAGAATTAGAAATTTGGAGCAAAGTAATCATAAACTAAATCAAAATTACTTAAGGGTATAAAATTTGTTATGGCTATGATCTTTGGTATACTATCAAGATTCATCTATGGTATCAGGCTCATGTTTATTGTTGTGGTAGTCATCTGATGGATGAAGGCATAACTACAAATAACTTTTCAAAGAAGGTTGGGAAAGGAAGCTTTGGATCTGTTTATTATGGAAGGATGAAAGAATGAAAAAGAGATATCAGTGAAGCTCATGCCTGAGTTATCAGCCATGAGGTAGTACCATTACTCAATCCATGTAATTTCTCATAGTTAATAGTTCATATTGACATGAAATTGCAATTATAGCCTATGAACTAAATGATTTTAATATCTTATCCAAAGTAGTTAATTCAGCTATATTGGTATCTCATGCCTTCTTGATTTCTTGTTAGGTACTATTGACTAGAAGTGCTTTGACTGGCCACTTGACCTCTGAATAGCAGAAAACGCAGCTAAAGAACTAACAGAGAACTTTCTGACTAACTTTTTTCATGCGTTGCTTATTTTTACATACTGGATGCAACCCCACTATCATCCACAGTGATTTGAAAACAAGCAATATTCTCTGACATCAATATTAGGGCAAACAAGGCAAGCTGAGGAAGATTCTACTCACATATCAAGTGTGGCAAGAAGAACTGTAGGCTACCCAGATCCTGAGTAAGTTTTATGTGATCATTTTAAGTATAATTGATGAGAGGCTCTCTCCTGCATTTACTTAAGCTAGCTAATTATGTCAATGCTCCAATTCAGGTACTATGCTTGTCAGCAATGGATAGTTTTGGGGGTTGTTCTACTTGAACTTATATCAGGAAAAAACCTGTCTCACAAGAAGACTATGGAGCTGAACTGAACATTGCTCGCTGGGTATGGATACTAGTTACTATGTCATATATTGCCAATATTTCATATCACTACCCTATCTGTGCTTTAGTTTAAATCAGCATAAGCTAAGCAAAAATGATAAAACTTTGCTTTAAGAAATTCAGTGGAAAACTAGGTGAACTTAAACATAATAGCATCTTAATGGGAAAGAGGATGTACAAGGAAGAGTATAATGAAATTTAACAAATGCAGTAGTAATGTGACAGCCAAGCACAAGAAGACATTAGTCTACAAGATGGCAATGTATTATATATAAATAATTTACAAGAATCACATGTGAAATAGAAAAATGACTTGATTCACATGTAGATATTTAAGAAATCCATTAACACCAGAGTCCAATTTAAGAGAGAAATTACTGCCACAAATTCTGTTGCTTCCATCAGAACATCATCTTGGGGAACACTACTCGAGCTCTGAAGGCCAAAGACTTAGAGGATGAGATTTTCTATAGGTACTGAAAGGTTTGGTAGCATCCCACAAATTCTGTTTTAGCACCCCACAAATTCTGTTGCTTCCTCTTCCCTTTGCAGCATCCTCAAGTAAACGCGGTACTTCTTCTGCAAAGGCCAATATTTATGATAAACCCAACCATTATTAACATAGATGGGCTTTTTCTAATGTCAACAGTAATGACTGGTTAAGAATAGTTAGTTAATAAACACTAAACTCATTTCTTGGAAGGCACTTGACTTAACACTAGAGCAAGTTACCTAACACTACTGGCATGATCCCCTAATTGGAATCCCTTAAAGACACAATTAAGTTCATTAAAAACATAAAAATGAAGTTAAAGAAAACTTAACCAGCAAGAGGGTATGGCTAATTACTATTGTCTAAGCTACATGAAGAAAACTTCTAGAAATAGAATTTGGAGTAAAGTAATCATAAACTAACCAAAAAAATTTTGAGGGTATAAAAAAATTTGCAGCTAAGATCTTTGGTGTGTTATCAATATTCATCTATGGTGTCAGGCTCATGTTTACTATTGAAGTAATGAAGCAACAAAATGCACAAGGTCGCAACCTAAATGACTGACTATACTAAAATATCATCATGATCATTACAGGTAAATGTGAAAAACCAGTGGTAATCAATGCTGTTGATCTTCACAAGAAAAAGAAAACAAGATTTAATCAAGTCTCATCATAGCATTAATATCTGAATGAGGAAACTACAGTTAATAGGGTGGAACTATGGAACCTTATTGTTGCAAGGAGCCAAATTTTAGATATATTATAAGTGATACATTATTCCAATCATAGATTGTAAACTAATGAGCAAAAGCCCAGATACATACAATTGCCATTTGCACTACTCACTCAGGTTCCAAAAAAGCTGAGTTGAGTGCCAGACATTCTCATATTTTCTTTACATAGAAACAGCAGAGTTATAGCAGTAGACTAGGGACCATAATCCTTTCATTTGTACAGGCTCTTTTTATAAAGGTGACTTTTTGTAATCTCCTAACTCCATGTTTATCACCTAATTAAAAAGTTGGGAAATGGGTGTCTTCTGGTTGTTTGGTTTAATATATACATCTACCAGAAAACAACTCCCAACCAGTCATGATCCATGGAAATAGAGACTATTCTTCAGACTACCAGACTCTATATACAAGGGGGTAGTACTAGTAAACATTCTATAACTTGCTGCATCAATCTTCCTCTACAGTTCAAAGCATGTAATCAAACAACATAACATGTGTGTCTGGTGCTACAAAAGGCCTCAGATTTTCGATATAGAGATAGAAGCGTCTCAGGTTTTCTTTTGCAAGAGCTACTGCATCAATGACATCGTTGATGCCAGTTAGAACCCACAAATCTGTGGAGCTAACTCTCTTGAGACAGCCACGACAAAATGGGCAGGATTCTGATCGCGCATTCCTGTAATTCAAGTGAAATTCTTGCTTAGCCAAAAGAAAAAAAAATGGACATTTCTCAATCTACACACTATTGCAAAAAAAATTGAGATTTATTATAAAGGAAAAATGGAAACTTGAGATAAGATACCAGTCATGGAAGCAGCAGATGCACATGGAGTGCCCACAGTTGGGCAAAACCATCTTTGTAAAGTTTTCCATGCATATCCCACATTCTTCTTCTCTTTCAAGATCTTTATCAGAAATCTTTCTGTGGTGTTCTTCTTTATATTGGTTTCTTGTATTGCAATCTTCCAATTCGGAAAACTCGCTTTGAAGTTGCCTAAGCGAAGGATATATTACAGCTGCCACAGGTTTTAAATAATGAAAAAGTATGAAAAATAGTGAACCCCAAAGATTCATAATATTAAATTGAAGACAAGGCCAAAAGAACAAACCATAAAATTCCCTTAGAGTGGCTTTCCTTTCCTTTGAGGAGATAGAAGGCATTCCATCAATATATACCTAAGCAATCATGTATAGCTTAGTTTTGTTCCTTTAAGTGGGTAGGGAAAGAATGTAAGGAAACATGAACAACAAGAAACTAAAAATAAGCAAAGAAAAAAAACCACTCAAACTAGTTACCATTCCATGACCATATTTTTGTTCGAAACTAAGCTACCCCGCCTAACCCTAATATATTTGGGAATTAATATGTAAGTACCAAGGACTCGGAGGAGGGCCTCGAAGCGCAAACTTTGTAGAAACAATCCACATGCCCGACCATTTGAACTACCCTCTTGGATAGTTACCATGAACATATTGAAAAGAGTTATAATAACACTTACTAGATAACAATTAATGACCACCATGAACATATTGGAAAGAGTTATAATAACACTTACAAGATAACAATTAATGACCATTTGAACTACCTCTCCTGGGTAGTTACCGTGAGTCCGTGACCATATTGGGAAAAGTTATAACACTTAACAAGATAACAATAAATATAAGGGAATAGCTACCTTGTACACAAGTATGTGAAGAAGGCCTAAATAACTAGGCAGTGAATCGGTGCAGCTATAATCCATCCATTCAATCAAATACAAGAAAAGAGGAGCCAAAGGACTGTAAGACAATCTCATCTGAACACAATCCCCATCATAGTCTCTAGGGAGAGCAGCAGCCCTGCAAAGCCTCAATCAAAATCACAATGATTAACTCTTCTTGGTCAATGCTCAACTAGGGAAAACTAAATTCAGCATAAGCTTTCATCTGAATATTATTTTGAATTTTTTTCCCAACAAAAAAAAAAGAATGTTATTTTGAAAAACACCCCATTATTACATTCAAAGATAAAATTGCCAGGAAATAAAAAGGAATAGAATTGGAAGAAATTATCATAAAATATACATGACCACATTATTATATTGAGTCAACTTTACCCTTCTTCATTATGACATAAACCACCCAACTACCACAACTTCATGTAATTAATATACACAGCACCAATTATCCAGGAAGAAAACAAAAACAAAAAAGAAAAAACCCACCTTAAACATTCAAGAACATAGCAAATGCAAATGGGTTCACAGGTTTTGATCAAATACAACATATAGCTATAAAAAAATTACAAACTTAAAAGAGAAAAAAATCCCTCCTTCAAGACAATAAAAGTAAAATATAGAAATAGAAATAAAACTCACAAGCTATTGGCATGCTGTATATCTGCTTCAAGAGTTTTCAAAGACTCTCTGTAAGAAGAATTGCTAGCTTGATTTTGCCACATATGTTCAACCTTTATGGAAAAGAATTATATATATATATATATATATGTGTTCAACAAGAGACAAACCCAGAAAGAGAAAGAGATAAAAAGAGTGACCCTTTTCTTAGTTTCTTTTTTTTCTTCTTTCTTTGGGAGAAGGTTGGAGAAGAGAGTTTTTTTGCAGTGGGATTCTTAAAAGGGAGGAAGAAAAGATACAGAGAGGGGGAGAGAGAGAGAGGCACAGGTTGCTTAGCGTTCAAACTATTGTCATTTGAAGAAAAGAAAAGGATACCTTCTCCTTCTCCTTCTCATTCTCATGTTATGTTATCTTCTTTTATCTCTCAACTCAACTGCTCTATTTGAGGGCTTTCTCTATCCCAACTCTGACTTTGCTTTCCTACTTTCGGCTGACTCAGCCATTCTTTCTATCATACATTTGTTGTTAAGTAAAATATAGTAAAAAATAATGAGATTCTCATTTCTTAACACGACACCCTCCCTCTTCCTCTTTTGCTTTGTCTTTTTCTTGTTTTTCTGTTTTTTTTTTTTTTTTTTTTTGAGAAATGTCTTTTCCTTCTCTTTAGTATCTCTTTTCTTTCCTTCTTCTCATATTTTGTTTGGGCCAGTCAAAACCTTTAAAGCCCATTCATTGAACCTAGCCCAAAGGTCGGCCTTGGCCCAACCTATAACACCAATATGTCATTTTTCTTGTTTTTTGTTTCTTTAAGGATAAAAATTATTGGGAAACTTACAACTATACCTTAATACGGGAAAAAAATTCAAAAAATACGGTTAATGAAAATATTTACATATATACGGTAGAAAGTTGTAGACACAGGAGATGTTAATCCGAAAAAGTAACTTAGTTGACAAATAATTCTACATTAATCGGCTATATACTCCAAACTTGCTACACAAAATAAAAACAAAGAAATGAATTTTTGTTTTTCAATAAAATATAATTACTAATATTAATAAAAAAAATTGTAAATATATAATGATATGAATTTAAATATATTAATTAAATATTTTTTTATGAAATTAGTTATATTTAAAAAAAAAAACCATTTAATGATAATAAATATTTTCTTATATATAAAGTAATAAAAACTTTGTAAGATAATAATTAAAAAAATCATTAAAATGGAAATAAGTTGTAACAAAAAATAAATATAACAAAATGAATGGAAAATCAAATTATAAATAAGTAGTTACAAAAATATGAAAAAGCAATAACATAATTGTTGATAGTAAATCCTATAAAATTTTGAAAGTATTACTAACCTAAATTTACAAAATTGATAGTAATTAATCTTGTAATTGAACAATATATTTATAACACATGTCACAAAATTATTAGTGATTACTTCAATAACCCTTTAAAATAATTAATAACTCATGTTTACAAAATTGTTAGCAACTAATCTAATCATAATTAACATTTTAGTAATCATTTGGTAATTCATCATTACAAGCTTAACTCATTGTTACCAAATGGATAACTCATTGTTACAAACTTATAATTAATTGTTACGAAATTGGAAACTCGTTGTTATTAATTTGGAACTTATTTTTACGACCTCATAACTCATTGTTATAATATTAGTAACTCTTCCTTGTAAAAGTATTACTATAAAGTTTATAGTAATACTTTTCTGTGTAGTTACAAAATTGTAACCAAAGTTTACAGAAAAATATTTACTTTTCCATATTGTTACAATATTGTAACCAAAAGTTACGAAAATCCTCATAGTTATATAAAACAACTTAAAAATAAATATTCATTATATATGAAAAATTCACAAAAATATAGTAACATTTAAAAAATATATGAAAAATATGGAGTTTTATGAAAAACACGAAAAGAAAAAAGTGTAAATATGGAATGACAATAAATTATGTTTATTTGTAAACATTTGTTACAAATTTGTAAATATTATTTACAAAAACTAGTTTCAAAAAAACATTTCTGTAAACAACATTGACAAATATATAACTAAGTTTGTAACACATATTGTAGCATATAAATACCAAACTAATAACCAATGTTATCAGATTGTAATCATGGTTAACTATTTTGTAATATATAATTATTAAACAAATAACTAAATTTTTCTATATTATAACTCATAACTACCAAATTAGTAATCATATTTACATATATATGTTGTAACTCACAGTTACAAGTTTGTATCACATATTGTAACATATGGATACCAAACCAGTAACTAATGTTTACTGTATTGTGAACATCGTTAACTATATTGTGGTTCTCTGTTAACTAAGGTTTTAAGTAAATGAGTAGTAGAGTGTACCTTATATTACATTGGATTAGAATGACGTATTGACATTCAGAGTTCAGAGAAAAGGATATTTTCTCATTTCCCCATTAAATCTCTAATATAGAACCAAATGAAAGCAGTGCATGAGGCTAATATGGTAATTTCACTGATCTCTCCAGCAGCCAATCTTATAGTGACACAACCAATGCCATTCCTAATAAAAGTTGTGATCATGCACAGAATATAAAGCGGCCTTCATTTCTCTCTCTCTCTCTCTCAACAGAGAAATAAAAGCTTATGTAACTTAGGTACAATGATCTTTTTTCATGGCTTATAACTTAGTGATCACTGTAATGTGTTTTGAGAAAGTGAAAATTTTTATCTCTTAACGATTTAGTATTAATTATTTTATGAGCGTTGGTAGTCCAGAAAGTGGAAACTGAAAACCACTACAATTGCATGCTTCGTTTTCCGATCGGCGAGTTTTCCGATCCGAGATGGATCTCACCAATCACACACACTTAAATGAGGAGCAAACTCTTAGATTCATTGTCCGATGGACTCGTTGTCGAGGGACCAATTTTGATAGAGGTGGAGACTACTTTACTTTGGTTGGGATGTTGTGCGTGTAAATACTTGAGGAACAAACTCTGTTTTTGTCTAGACAGAGGTGAAGACTTTGCTTTGATTGGCATGTCGTGCATGACAGGGATGAAGAACAAAGTCTTTAGTCTGAAGTTAACCGTAATAATGTAATTATTTCTAATTACCGTAAAAATCGAATTATTTTCTAAATCACCGTAATATGTATAATTTTCCCAAAATTATTTCCACATAATGATTATGTAAGTTGGAATTACTCAGAGATCAAACACAAATAAGATGACTAATATAAGCCTATCAACTAAGCTGTTTATAAGATCAAAAATTCCAAAAGCATTATAAAAACACAAACTAAAAAACTAATAAGGCTTAATCAATCAAATTTCATTGTTGTGTAGAAGAATCTTAATTCTTCTTTATGAAAGAGTATTGACATATTAACTCTAATAATGACCGGCAAATTAAACAAAAAAATCTTCAAAAGATTAAGGGTGATTGAAACTCTTTTATAAAAACCTAAAATATAAAACTTAAAATCAAACAAAACACACTAAAAATTATATTATTAGATACCCATTAAATAATTTCAGACAAAATACAACAACAATCTATGTGGCTAAAACTTAAAATTTAACAAAAATTTCACTTTACAACACTGTGAATAATTTTTAATGACTTGAAAAAATTAGGAGGCACAAAATGTATTGGTCATAGTTCGGACAAAAAAATCCTAAATAACACTTCTAAATATATCGATAGCATTTGTATTAATTCATCACTAGTGTTAAGCATTACTTGACTTACTTTTTTTCATATAGAATAAGTACCACTCGTTTTCAAATGAATTGTATGCTCAAAGAGATTAAATAAAGAAGTCAAAGTTTAAATCTTGAACTTTCAAACTAGTGCCAAAATGATTTAATAAATGAAACCAGATTGTTTGTCTTTATGGTTTTGGATTATGTAAGCTATGACTATATATTTTGGGTTTGAAAGTAATGAATGGCATTGAGTTGGGTAGGTGTGGTAGTTAAAAGTTGAATGCATTAACAAGTGGAGTGGGGAACACATACGTTACAAACTACAAACCCATTAGATTAAGGTATGGCATTTATAACCAATGACTTTTTAGAAAGAGAATTGCTAATGGGAGTCGTTGGTGCTTAACATTGTAAAAATGTGACATATTGCTATTGGTAAAATTCAATACTGAATCTTACATATTTTAATTTAATAATTATTATAAGGTGTCACTAATTAATTATAAAATGTCATATTTTTTGGTATTAAACACCTTAAAATACTAAATAACAATAATCTTTTAGAAATCATAATATAACTGCTTTACTTAAGTGAATGGAATATTAGAAATATAGCTATCCAAAAAAATAATATAATGTGTCATTAGTGTGGTTAGTGGTCACCCTTAAAATTCAAATATAAAAATATATCCATTGGCTGCTGTAGTTGGGACTACTCTTTTGACAAGGAACAATTATGAGAGAAAAAAATAAAATGAAATAAATAATAAGACATAACATATATATATATATATGTATATATATTAGATACAATCAACGTCCAATATGAACGTTTTGTTAGTTTTATTTATAAAATTTATTAATTATTTTTATTAAATTTATATTAATGTCATAAATTTTGAAATGAATATCTTATTTTAATTAAATAATTTACTTATTTTTGTTTGTTGTGGTTTTTGAATTTGACAGTGGCAACAAGAGATTGTATATTATATATTTAATGTAATATTCACAAGAGATTATATATTATATGTTTAATGTAATATTAAATATTATACGTGGATTTTAAATTTAAGTTTATTCCTAGTTTTAAAAAAAAGCAATTTGTTGCTAATTCACAGTAGATTATTTATATTTTTAATATGATGTTATTGTAATAAGTGAGTTTAAGTTTAATTAAATTTTATTTGAGTTATAAAATGTATGATTTTATTATTTTTAAATAATAATTATTAAAATATCTAAAAGATATTATATTTTAATTTGTTTAATTATTTATTATTTTAAAATAATTATCATTGTAAAATATCTGAAAAATATTATATTTTAATTTGTTTAATTATTTATTATTTTTAAATAATTATTATTATAAAATATCTCAAAAATATCATATTTTAATTTTTTTAATTAATTATTTTATTTTATTTAAGTTGAAGTGTTTACAAACTACCGTTAAATATAATAATATTCCGTTAAAGTTAACATTAAAAAACTAAAAACCGTTAAAACCAAGAATCTCCGTTATCTACACGCTTATTATATAGAATAGATATAAGAGCACTCTCTTTCGGTGCTCTACTTCATCTTTTAAAATATCTCCCCAAAACACACATTTTTCTATTTTACCTCTAAGTTTTACATTTTACCATACATCAGATTCTGTATATCATTTAAATATTATATTTTCACACATTTTTTATTCATTTCAAATATTTTTTATAACTATCAATAATATCCTTATATATTTTAACGTTATAATATTAGGTTGAATGATGAATAATATACATTAGATATAGCTTTGTATTGTAGCTTTATCTAAAAATATTTGTAAAATACATTATCCAATGGATTCCCATTTTTCTTAATTTTAGCTATTTTTTTAAAGATTTTGGTAATATACCTCACTGGATGGGAGTGCTCTAATGTAAATGACTGTCTTAGCCTTTCGCCATTTTATATATTCTTTCCAAACAAGTAATGACTCGTATGCAATGAGAAAGCTATGATTTTATTTGTGGTAATTTGAAAACAAAAATGTAATAAAAATGAAATTTTTGCCTGTAATTATATAGGATATTTTTTATAAGATGCTAAATAATATATAAATATAATGAAATAATAATATTAAATAAAGAGACGGAGTCTTTTAACTATTTTTTTTATAGTTATGGCATGTTTACTAATACTAGGTAAAAATAATATGTAATGGAGGATGACTTAGTTTTAAAGTTATAAACATGATTATTCAAATATGTATTTATTTTTAGGAATATTTGCGGCATAAATATCTAATGTTTTACACTTGTTACAGTTAAATACCTAATTTTTTATTTTTACGTCAAAAATACTCAATGTTCAATATATGTTAAAGATAAATACCTAATCATTTTTCTTTGCGGCAAAAATATATAAAGTTTTTAAAACATTACTTTTTTCAATACCTCATCTTTTGGAGTTGTTAAGTGTTGACTCACCAGATATGTATCAGTCTGTAATTTATGTATTTTTGTTATCAAAATATGTATTATTTAAATTTGTATTAATTTAAAATGTCTTTTCAATTCATTTTTATAATTTAAAATATTTAAAAATAAATAAATAAATATGAAATTGATCGATTACAGAGTAACAAATGTCTGCTTAGTCAATATGCTGAACAGTTCCAACACAGAAGGTACTAACAAAAGTAATGTTTTAGCAACTTTAAGTATTTTTGTCGCAAAGAAAAAAGATTATGTAGTTATCTTTAACATATGAGTAATGATATGTGCACCCAAAATATGCACCCAAACATTACACACAGTGACGTGTCACTGCTTTTTAAAACAGTGGGTCTCAGTTTTAATAAATGTGATTGGCTAGGCCAAACTGTCACATCACTGTGTGTAATATTTGAGTGTATATTTTGGGTGCACATATCATTACTCTTAACATATATTGAACATTGAGTAATTTTACCGTAAAAATAAAAGATTAGGTATTTAACTGTAATAAGTGTAAAATATTGGTGTTGACGCGGTTCTTCGGCAACAGATAATTAATAGAATAAAGAGCGGGATTAGTGCTAAATAATGAACCGTAATAGATGAATGATCTTAAAGCAAAATGATAACACAAACACTTTTTTAGGTGGTTCAAAGGTTAAAATCATTCTAGTCCACTAGCCAATATTATTGCTATCCTTCTGATATTCTTTATAGGGTATTTCTTTACAAAATAGAATCCAACCCTTTGCAACTCCCATGGTCTCCATATTTATAGGGAGAGGGCACCTGGGGGTCGGCAAGGGAGGTCATCCCGTGACCTTCTCACCCATCATGTCACTTCTGTGACACTCATGATTAATTCCTAAAACCTGACAACGAAGTGTGGTCTAATCAATAGGTAAGGGGGATAATGGGCCGCACGGCCCAACCTAGTCGTGGGTGCCTGAACACGCACGTTTATGCTGCGTGTCCGAGAATTCAGGGATGGATCAGACACGTGATGTCTGATATATGCACATTTACATTGCGTGGTTGACTTTATAAGGGGTCAGAGGTGCCAACCCAAGCTCGTATCACGAGCTTGATGTAGTCTCAGCCCGTGGTGTCCCTACTTCTGACTCGACTCCTTAGTAATCCCATTAAGACTTAGATTACCTCGAGCTAAAGAGGTAGGACCTTGTAACAGTAGCTCCGGGGACATGATATCCACGTGGCTGATATAATTATGTCTTTTCTCAGCTCGCTAATAACCCGTGGATATTTAGGGCGTACATTTTCCCCTCAAGCCCCTGCTCGTGGCATATGACATCACCCAGGGGCCACAGTGGGGGCTTTTAGGCTCCTTTGTGGACTCTTCACATTCCGCCCATTATGCTGGCGTCGAATACGTGGAGCATCATGGTTGGTGACGGTACGTCTTCCGAGGACCGCATTAAATGGCCTAGCCTATATTCGGCCGTCGTTTCGTCTTTCGAGTAGTGATCCTCGTATCCTACATCAAGGCGATCCAATGACCCTCTTCCTTTGGCCTCTTATGTATATAAAAGGGCTGGCCACCTTTCGCATGGGCTACCCGTTCATTTGAAAATTTTCTCATTTTCTCATCTTCTTCTTAGTCTCAAAATGCTCTCTTTCTTCCGGTCACTGTTCCCAGCATCCTAGAAATTCAGGCACGAGAGTTCCTTCGAGACTCCGGTACCAGCGATCCCAGCAGGATTCCAACCCTGACGACCCTTTCAGCCTCCTCACAGCAAAACATTTCTGTAAGTCCTCCGTTTGTGCATGTTTTAAATGTTTTCCTTCATTGTCGCTTAGGTAAACTGTCTCTGTAATCGCATGCAGTATGTTGCTTGTTCTTTGCTGGTAGTTTATGCGTAGGTTTTTATCCTAGGGGTATCGACCGTAGGAAAAACCATTTAGGAGCATGACTCATAAGGTACACTTTCTGGGGAGATTTTCTGGGTAAAATCTTCGTATGCCTGTTTGGAATAACCAGTTCTTAGGGTGCAAAAACCGGGTAGCTTAGGGGACACGCTTCACAGGCGGTTTTGCACTGTTGCCTACTGAAACTTTCCTTCCAAGGCAAAATTTTACTCTGACCCTCCTGACACACGGATTTCGAGTAATCGGGGACCCATTGGGAGCACAGGCGCGTGTTCATAGAACCGCGTGGTCTCACTCTCCACGGGCTGAGATTACCTCAGCCCGTGTAAAGGAAACACTTCGCGCTAGATTCTTTCTTATGCTTAGGTCGCCCTTTCTAAATTTTATTCTTTGTTCGTTAGGCGACCAGATGGGACCAAAGAAGAGCGCACCCAAGAAGAGTGATGGCAGCTCGTCCTCCCAGCAAGCCAACAAGGGAAAGGAGGTGGCCACGGACTCCCCGATCCCCGCCTTCGATCCAGCTGTGGAGAAGGAGGTCGAGGTGGGGCCCGACGCTTTCTTCGAGGCCAAGAGGATCGCCTCGAAGGTCACAACCCAGGGGAAAGTGAATAAAATCTTCATTTCCCATAATATTGAGATAGGGAGGGGCACCCTAGACGCCCGACCTCCCCTTGAAGGCGAGCGGAGCTGCGCACCGCTCGATGAGGAGTACGCCGCTTGGAGCGACGAGCACCTCAAGGCTGGGGCCTTCCTTCTGCTGGACCAGTACTTCGCGGATTTTTTAAATTACGTGAAGCTAGCTCCCTTCCAGCTTCCCCCTAACTCATATCGTCTGTTAGCGGGGTTGAAGTATCTATTCCTGAAGCAGGAATGGGAGGTCCCCACACCGGCGGACATCCTCTACTTCTTCTGCCTCAAGGCCAGCCCGGAGCAGCGGGGGCGAGGCGACAGGTTCTACTACCTGACCCGTTTTCCAAATTCGGCTGCATTCATCGAGCTACCCAGCCACCCCAACGACTTTAAGGACCAGTTTTTTATGTCCAAGGGGTTTTGCAACTGCGAACACCACTACTTCAACCGTCCTCATAAGTACCTTCTACTCTCAGCTCGTAAGTTGATTGTTGATTAGCTTCTTTTATTCATTCCTGACTTAGAAACTATCATGCAGCTATTTTCACGAGGATGGCCAAGTCAGTGACTCTTGGGGGTCAATACGAGACCTTGGCGGGGCTCCCCCCAAGAGAAAAGGATTATTGCCAGCTCGTGTCCGACGAGACGATGCTGGCGTGCAAGCTAATCTCTCCGGGCCAGACTTTGGCCTTGAGGAGACCGCGGAATCTCCCTCCTGCTCGCGAGATGGCGCCCATCCTCGAGGAGGAGGCCGTGGGAGAGGATGGGGACGAGGAGGACGAGGTGCCCCTCATGCGGTGGAGGCGGCCTTTGGAGGTCGCCTAAGAAGCAAACGTGGAGAGGGCCCAGTCCGGGGCAGCAGCCAGCCCCTCCGGCCAAGGTAATCCTTATTTATTTAGGGATTTAGATAGGGTCACTGTAGACTTAAGGCTTGCTAGGTTTACTCCCGGCCAAATCGTTCACCGCCACCGAACAGACCCAGACCGCAACACCACTTTACTCCAGTGTGTTGACCAGCTCGTGCTGCGTAATGAAATGGGTCGCCCTAGGGGAACGGTAGTAGTAGACAACACCCTAGCCTTTAGGCCGGCCTTCTTTGAGGAGTATGGGACCAATCTTAGGTCGTGGCCCTCCCTCCTGGAGGGTGTAGTAGCTCCGGGTCTTAGGCAGTACGTAGAAGAGTCCAGTCCCGAGGCAGGTCCGGACCCAGAGCCTCTTCTAGCTCGCAAAGTCGTTATCTTAGACTCCCCTGCTGAAGCTCTGGGGCCGGAGGTCGTGACCATAGATTCCTACTCTAGCTCGGAGGGTAGGACCCCTTTCAATACATACTTGAGCTCTGTTTTCTTTTTCTTTTTTTTTTGTACAAATATTTTTACATGTATATTAATGCTTTGTCTTTGTTTCAACAGAGATGTCGCAGGCCGGGGATGACAACTTGCGGGCCATGTTCCAGGGGGGAAACCCTCCCTTCGGGCCTTTGGTGAAGAGGCTCCGGTTAACGAAGAAGGCTGTTGGGACACCCTCTAAGTCCCTGGTTAAGGGGAAAAACCCAGGCCCTTCTGCCACTGAAAAGGTGCCTCCACCCCCTCCTGCCGCAGAGAAGATGGCTCCACCTCCAACGCAATCTCTCGTCCCTGCTCGGGAAAAGGAGGCGGTCGCCGGGACCTTGCCAACTACGCCCCCCGAGGTGCGCGTCCCGATCAACCCCCAGGCCTTGGAGAAAATCCCCGATGTCTTTCGTGGGACGGTTTACGAGACTGCGAGCTACACCGTGGACCACTATTACAACGCCACCCCGAGGGACCTGCGGGAGATCGAGACGAGGAGTCCTGAGAACGTGATGGAGTCGTCATTGGGGATGACCCTCACGGTAAGTAAGCTCTACCATTCGTTTCTTTTCATTTGCTTTATTTCTAAGGCCTCTACCTTACACATTTTTTCTTTCTCGCAGGCGTCTTTGGCTCTTCACCGGAGCATATCCCGATCTAGGGCCAGGCTCGAGGAGATGAGGAGCGAGCACCAGACTGCCCTGGCCGCCTGTGCGACTGCCCAGAAACAGGAACAGGACGCCAAAGACGCCCTAGCGACCGTGCAGGCTGAGCTAGACGCATCTCGACCTAAGCTGCTGGAGGCCGAGTCTACCAAGGTCACCCTGGATGTTGCGAGGGTGGAACTTGAAGAAGCTAAGGCTGCCCTTGCGGCGGAGAAGGCGACCTCCACCACCTCCATGGAGAACATGTTGTACCATTGCTGGGCCTTTAACCCGGATGGTGACTTTTCCCTCTTGGGGACGGAAGCGTGGGAGTCCTTCCTGGGGAAGTTCAAAGCTCGCCTCCAACAAGAGGCGCCCTCCGAGATCGGGGAAACTCCGTCTACAATCGAGCAGGACGGCGAGGTGGTGACTTCAACGGAGCGACCTGGCAGGGCCTAGGAATTTTCTCCTCCTTCTTTATCGTTTATTGATTTTTGTAACTTTATGTGATGAGGTTTTTTAACCTCGAGACAATTGATTTCTTCAACTTTATTTTTAATTGATTTACATCTTTTTGCTTCTATCTCATTTCTCTTCTAAGCATTTGGTAATATTCTTAGTTTCTGTTGGTGTTGTGATTGACATCCTATGCTTTTCTAAGAAAAACATCTGTTAACCAACTTGAACCAACTTCTAAGAGTTAAGTCCTGGTTGAATCCAGTACATTAATTTGAAAACTTAGTTCGTGTTAATCCTTTATTAATATCTCGTGCTTTTTAAGAAAAACATCAATCAATCAATTTGAATTAACTTCTAAGTTTTAGGACCTGGTTACATCCAGGACGTTAATTTGAAAACTTAGTTCGTGTTAATCCTTTATTAATATCTCGTGCTTTTTAAGAAAAACATCGATCAATCAATTTGAATTAACTTCTAAGTTTTAGGACCTGGTTACATCCAGGACGTTAATTTGAAAACTTAGTTCGTGTTAATCCTTTATTAATATCTCGTGCTTTTTAAGAAAAACATCGATCAATCAATTTGAATTAACTTCTAAGTTTTTTAGGACGACCTGGTTATATCTAGGATATAACTTAGTTCGCATTAATCCTTTACCGATATCTCGTGCTTTTTAAGAAAAACATCGATCAATCGATTTGAATTAACTTCTAAGTTTTTTAGGACGACCTGGTTATATCCAGGATACATGCCCCCCAAGTAATTAGGAAAGGGTCTTTCGTGGTTACTTGACCTTACACCCACAAACATACACAAGATTTAGTTCTCATTACTTAATAAACAAAAGATGGCCTCTGACTAAGCCTTACAAGGGTATCATTGATAATATTTCTTCAAACAGATAGCGTTCTAAGTTCGTGGGACTGCTTCTCCATTAAGCCGAGCTAACTTGTAGGTTCCTTCTTTTACGATCTCGGTTATTTGGTAGGGCCCCTCCCAATTCGGTCCCAATGCTCCGTCTTTGGGGTCCTTACTGGCTAAGAAGACTCTTCTGAGGACCAGGTCGCCAATGCTAAAGGCACGTTTTCTGACCTTTGAGTTGAAATAACGAGTGATCTTTTGCTGATAATGTGCGAGCTGCAGCTGTGAATCTTCTCGTCTTTCATCAATAGGGTCGAGGGATGCGCAGAGCAATTCGTGATTGCGGTCCTGGTCAAATGCCTGGACTCTACGCGAGGCTACCTTTACTTCGACAGAAAGGACTGCCTCACTCCCGAAAGCCAGGGAGAAAGGAGTATGACCCGTCGGCGTTCAATGTGAGGTCCGGTATGCCCACAGTACCTGGGGGAGCTGTTCTGGCCAGACTCCCTTGGCTTCATCCAGTCTTTTCTTAAGGCTTGCCTTTAGCGTCTTATTTACGGCCTCGACCTGTCCATTCGCCTGGGGATAGGCCACGGAGGAGAAACTTTTTACAATGCCATGCCTCTCATAGAATTCGGTGAAGAGGTCGTTGTCGAACTGCATTCCATTATCTGATACGATCTTCTTTGGCAGCCCGAATCGGCAAATAATGCTTTTGACCACGAAATCGAGGACTCTTTTTGAAGTGAAGGTTGCCAGGGGCTCTGCTTCTGCCCACCTGGTGAAGTAGTCGATGGCCACCACCACATAACGGACCCCTCCCTTTCCAGTAGGGAGGGTGCCAACCAAGTCGATTCCCCAGACCGCGAATCGCCACGGGGACGAGATCATCTTCAGCTCGACTGGGGGAGCTCGGGAAACGGTGGCGAATCACTGGAATTTGTCACATCTTTTGACGTAGGAGATTGAGTCCTTTGACAGAGTGGGCCAGTAATATCCTTGCCTTAAGATCTTCAGGGCCAAGCTTTGCCCCCCAGCGTGATCTCTGCAAAAACCCTCGTGCACTTCCTGCAAAATGGTCTTCGCTTCGCCTGGCAGAACACATCGTAGGAGAGGTAGAGAGTGTCCACGCCGGTACAATATTCCATCTACCACTGTGCATCTTGGAGCTTGGTAAAGCACCCGCCTTGTGTCATTTCACTCTTCGGGTAACTTTCCTGCTGTGAGATATTCGAGGATGGGGGTCATCCAGGTCGGTCTGACGTCGATCATCTCGACCTCCACCGTAACTCCCTCTATGCTTAGTTTCTCCAAGAACTCTATCGGTACTAACCCTAAGGTATCCGCCTCCCCGGAGGTAGCGAACTTTGCTAGGGCATCTGCGTTGGCATTCTGCTCCCGAGGTATCTGCTCGATTGAGCCCCGCTCAAATGCTGACAGCTCGACTTTTACCTTGGCCAGGTAAGCAGCCATCTTGGTTCCCCGTGCTTGGTATTCACCTAACACCTGGTTTACCACGAGCTGGGAATCACTATAACACTGAACGGAGCTGGCCTTCAGCTCCTGGGCCACCCTTAGCCCGGCCAGTAAAGCTTCGTATTCAGCCTCGTTGTTGGATGCCTTAAATCTGAATCTCAACGCCGAGTGGAATCGATGTCCTTCTGGGGATATCAAAATGATTCCAGCCCCGGAGCCATTCTCATTAGATGAACCATCTACGAAGACCTTCCATGAGGCCTGGGCCATAGCAGTCTGAGTCGAATCTTCCACAGGATCTTCTTGGAATCTTGTGCACTCTGCCACAAAATCAGCCAGGGCCTGGCTTTTTATTGTAGTTCGCGGTGTGTACAAAATCTCGAACTGGTTGAGCTCAATAGCCCACTTCAACAAACGTCCCGATGCTTCAGGTTTTTGCAAAACCTGCCTTAAAGGTTGATCGGTTATGACATGTATTGAGTGGGACTGGAAATACGGCCTGAGCTTTTGGGAGGCCGTAATGAGACAGAAAGCCATCTTTTCCATTAACGAATATCAGGACTCAGCTCCAATAAGCCTCTTGCTGACGTAATAGACTGGCTTCTTAGACCGGTTTTCTTCTTGGACTAATACGGCACTAGCTGCATCTTCTGTGACGGCTAGGTAAAGGAAGAGAGGCTCTCCTGCCATTGTTTTGGACAAGACGGGTGGCTCGGCTAAATGTGCTTTTAGGTCGAGGAAGGGACACTCGCACTTCTCGGTCCATTCGAACTTCTTATTCCCCCGGAGCAGGTTGTAGAATGGCAGACACTTGTCGGTAGATTTGGAAATAAACCGATTAAGGGCTGCCACCCTTCCTGTCAGGCCTTGAACGTCCTTTCGCGACCGAGGTGAGGGCAGCTCGAGCAACGACTTGATCTTATCGGGGTTTGCCTCGATTTCTCTGGTATTGACGATGAAACCTAGGAATTTTCCAGATGCGACCCCGAAAGTACACTTCTGCGGGTTAAGTCTCATGCCGTATTCTCTCAGTATCTTAAAGAATTCCTCCAGGTCAGAAACATGGCTATCAGAAGTTTTTGACTTGACCAGCATGTCATCAACGTACACTTCCATGTTCTTCCCGATCTGGTTGGCAAACATCCTGTTGACCAACCTCTGGTATGTAGCTCCGGCGTTCTTCAGTCCGAATGGCATGACCTTGTAACAATAAAGGTTAGTTGGGGTCATGAAGCTAGTGTGCTCCTGGTCCACTAGATTCATGGCGATCTGATTATAGCCCGAATATGCATCCATAAAGGACATGAGTTCGTGCCCCGCCGTGGTGTCTACCAATTGGCCGATCCTTGGCAAGGGGACATAGTCTTTGGGGCAAACTTTGTTCAGATCGGAGAAGTCGATGCAGGTCCACCATTTCCCGTTGGGCTTCGGGACCAACACAGGATTGGCGACCCAGACCGGGAACTTAGCTTCGCAGATAAAGCTGCACTTTAACAGTCGGGCTACTTCCTCTTCTAATGCTTCAGCTCGGGTTGTTCCCAGGCGCCTCCGTTTCTGGGATTTCGCAGACATGCTCTTATCCAAGTGGAGGGTGTGCATGAAGACGCTCGGACTGATCCCCACCATGTCCTCATGCGATCATGCAAACGCGTCCAGGTTCTCCTGCAGGAACTTAATCAGCTCCGCCTTCCTTTCGTCACATAGATTTTTCCCGAGCTTTACCATTTGCGAGGGATTCTGTGGATCGATATTTACCTCCTCGAGCTCTTCGATAGCTTGGAGCTCAGATTTATCCTCGCCTATTTTGGGGTCAATATCATCACTTAAGATGATATTTTCCCCTTCGGAATTATGAGATTTTTCAATCTCAGGATTAGGCACGAGTTCTTAAGATTCCTCATTTCCACCTTGGACGGTCATCGTTAAACTGCTCGGGTTTTAATTTTCACTTCATAGAAATGTTGTAGCATTCCCTGGCAGCAAGTTGATCGCTACGGACCGTGCATATCCCCATGGAAGAGGGGAATTTTAGCGCGAGATGGCGGATGGAGGTAACGGCTTCAAACACTATTAGTGTAGGTCGACCCAAAATGGCATTGTACGCGGCGGGACAATCGATGACCACCAACTCGAGGAGTTTCGAGACTGTCCGAGGTCCCTCTCCCAAGGTGATCACCAGCTCGATCGTTCCTATTGTCATCGATCCTTCTCTAGAGAATCCATACAGCATCATGGAGGTGGCTTTTAGCTCGGTGACAGACAAACCCATCTTTTCCAGCGTGGACCGGAACAGTAGGTTGACCGAGCTCCCATTATCGACCAGCACTCTCCTAACCCTCTGATTAGCGAGCTTCACGGCTACGACCAGAGGGTCGTTATGAGGGAACTGGACGTGACTAGCATCTTCTTCAGTAAATATGATTGGTTGCCTCTCCAATCCCTGCTGCTTCGGTAAATGCTGCTCGGGGACGAACTCCACTCCATTATGAGCCTTAAGCTCGTTGACGTATCTCTTTTGGGCACCTCTGCTCGTGCCAGCCAGATGGGGACCTCCAGAGATCATGGAGATCTCTCCTCCTATCACGGGAGGAGGGAGGTCCTGATCTACCCGAGACCCGGGCTGACTGACCGGGACCTCCAGAGCTGGATGGCCTGCGGGAACTCTATTCCGCGCATACTGAGCCAAGGGTCCGGCTCTGATGAGAGTCTCGATCTCATCCTTCAAGTGTCTACAATCATCAGTATTGTGGCCAATGTCGTTATGGAACCGACAAAACTTGGAAGGGTATCGCTGACCCTTCTGGTGCTTTAACGGTTCCGGCTTCTTCCAGGGGATGCGAGCAGAATTTGCTAGGAAGATGTTCTCTCTAATGTGGGTGAGCTCGGTATAAGTCGCGTATACTGGCTTGAATTTTTCTATGGACTTGTTCTTCTTTGGGCCATGCTGGTTTCCCTCGCCGCTCCCCTTTCTCTTGTCTCCACCAAACTGGTTATTCTGTGTAACGGTCTGGGTCGCTGTCACGACCTCCGTTCCCACTCCAGCGGGCTGTTTAGGGGCTTGGCTGGTTCCTGCGGCTAAGGCTCGGTCCTCCTCCGGGTTGATCCATCCCTGGGCCCTATTTAGGAATTTATTTACTGTGCTGACTCCCTTCCTTTGTATCTCTTCCCAGAGTTCTCCACCGACGAGGATCCCAGTTCTCAAAGCCATGAGCTTGGAGCTGTCATCTGCGTCTCTGGCCCGAGCAGTGATGTTCACGAATCTGCTCAAGTAAGCCTTCAGAGGCTCGTCGGGTTGCTGCCTTACGTTGGCCAGGGTATCGGCCTTGACGCGGGCAGCCTGGGAAGCTCGGAATGCTCTCTTGAAGTCAACAGAGAAAGTTTTCCACGAGCTGATTGACTGCTTCTTACTCTGTTTGAACCATTGTCTGGCCGAACCAGTCAAGGTGGAAGGAAATATTAGACATCTCAGCTCGGGACCAATGTTGTGGGCCATCATCAGGGTATTGAACATGCCCAGATGATCTGACGGATCCCCGTCTCCGTTGAATTTGGACAAGTGCGGCATGCAGAAACTAGGTGGATATGCCATTACTGCTATGCTGGGGGCGAAGAGCTCAAGTTCGTCCCCTGAATCATATTCATCTTTTTCTGATAGGAGCTTCCTCATCAGCTCCTCCATCTGAGCCAGACGCTCAAGGGTTTTGTCTTGACTTCCTTGGTTGTTCCGGGGCTGTTCAATAGCTCCGGATCCATTGTGCGCGTTTGGCAGGTTATTGTCCCTCCTATCTTAAGATAGGTTATATGGGATGTTCCCGCTGTCACGTACTTCAGACAGGTCATCCCTTTGGCGAGCGCGGCTACCATTTCCAACTGGGTCTCCTCTTTGAGAGTTTAGGCGATCTCGGAGGTCTCTTCTTGGGGCGGCCTGAGGACTTTGCGCCGAGCTCAAGCATTGGCGCAGGTCTTCGCCGGAGAGGTCACTTCGACGGCTTCCGGTCCAATAGCTTCCATTTGAGAAGCTCGGGGCCCGCCGCTGAGGACGGGGATCCGGGACTTCTCTAGGTGCCCGGCTACGATGGGAAGGCCCGGCAAAAGGAGGATTTCTTCTGCTGCTCCCATGAGCCGGAATGTCTCGGATTGGCCGAGGAGGAGACAGGTATCTTATTGGTGAAGGAGGATATCTGACCGGAGATGCGATCCTGGTCCCGTCAGGGCGGATCAGGTTAGGTCGCGGCCGCTCCGCTCTACCATCCTCCGCATCCTATGCTCGGCGGTCTGAGCGGGGTGCAGGACGGCTGACCGGGGTGGGCTGTCGTTGTGAGCCCTCCTCGGATCTCCTTCGCGAGCTCCCTCGAGCCCTCCTGGGCGCGCTCGAAGGCGGGAGTAAGCTGGGAGTTGAGGTCCGGACCGATCGACTGTACTGTTGCTCGGCCCTAGGAAGTTCCTCAAAAGTGGTCTCCTGATGGTGCGATGTGGGAGTGGAGTTTGATGTCAGGGGTCTGATCGACCGACTGGGCCTGGACCGATTACCCCGGCGGGACTTATGAGTCTCGCCTTGCCTCTTTCCGACGTTAGCGTCGGTTGTAAAAGGGGGTAGTCGAGTCAAAACCTCTTGAATTTGCTGGTTAGCTTTCGTCAGCTGACTTCTCAACTGAGCATTTTCCATTTCCACCACCGTGTAAAAATCTGGGTTCGGATTGGGCGACCGGGGAGCCGAACTTGCCTGGCCGCTGCTGGACCTCAGGGTTCTGATCATCGGAAATGGCGGCATGATGGGCCTCATGCCCATCACGTTGGTCCCCCTCGTTACCATGTCTTGAGCGAGTGACTACCATGGTTGGGTATTTGCGATAGCACCAATCTAACAAACTCTCAATGAAAGCACCAAACCGTTGACGCGGTTCATCGGCAACAGATAATTAATAGAATAAAGAGTGGGATTAGTGTTAAATAATGAATCATAATAGATGAATGATCTTAAAGCAAAATGATAACACAAACACTTTTTTAGGTGGTTCAAAGGTTAAAATCCTTCTAGTCCACCAGCCAATATTATTGATATCCTTCTGATATTCTTTACAGGGTATTTCTTTACAAAATAGAATCCAACCCTTTGCAACTCCCAGGGTCTCCATATTTATAGGGAGAGGGCACCTGGGGGTCGGCAAGGGAGGTCATCCCGTGACCTTCTCACCCATCATGTCACTTCTGTGACACTCATAATTAATTCCTAAAACCTGACAACGAAGTGTGGTCTAATCAATAGGTAAGGGGGATAATGGGACGCACGGCCCAACCTAGTCGTGGGTGCCTGAACACGCACGTTTATGCTGCGTGTCCGAGAATTCAGGGATGGATCAGACACGTGATGTCTGATATATGCACATTTACATTGCGTGGTTGACTTTATAAGGGGTCAGAGGTGCCAACCCAAGCACGTATCACGAGCTTGATGTAGTCTCAGCCCGTGGTGTCCCTACTTTTGACTCGACTCCTTAGTAATCCCATTAAGACTTAGATTACCTCGAGCTAAAGAGGTAGGACCTTGTAACAGCAGCTCCGGGGACATGATATCCACGTGGCTGATATAATTATGCATTTTCTCAGCTCGCTAATAGCCCGTGGATATTTAGGGCGTAAATTGGGTATTTATACCGCAAATACATTTGAATATATCATATGAAGTTCTTTAGGACTTCTCTACTCATAATTTAATCTATAAATAAAGAATATATTTAATAATTCTCAATCAACAAGATGAAATAAGAAATCATTCTTCAATAGTTTATAAAATAATCAGGAGCTCTTCAAAAGTTTTTTACAACGTATTATTTACGAATTCACATTGCATAGGCATTCATACTTGTAATTTCAAATAATTATTCACCTACATGTCTTTAATCCAGACAAAGATATTTGTTGTATAATGCGCGCGACTTTGAATTTATATTTCACAAGACATGTTAAATTCTTCTGGAATTTTTCCGGTAAGGTATTTTAAATTTTCATATTACTAGAAGCTCCAAATAAATCATTTGTGCTGCAACGTTTATATGACACATATCAATTCTCATAAAACATATATACTCCAGGCAATAATTAAATCTTGTTTAATGCCCAAATCGTGACAACCACTAAGCGGTGGTTGTAGTATAGATCGAGTGATCGATCCACAAGGAGGTAACCTAAAACCAAAATATTAGTAGAAAATAACACAAAAAGTTAGTAACATAAAATAAATAAAAATGGAAATGAAAGGATATTTGAGATTTTAGTGTTGTCTTTTTTATGAAATGATAAAATGAGATAAGTGAAATAAAAGTAAGGTGTAATCAAGAGTTTGAGAAATAGAAAAGTTTTAAGAATCATCCATATGCTTGTTTGGTTACTTAGTTACTTGATTTACAAAAATACACAAATAAATAGTTCACATCCCAACATTTACTTAGAAAATCTAACATTAAAGTCTATATTCTTTTCTAACAAAAGTTCATTTAAGTTATAAAGCTCTTTACTTTAAAAGCACAATATTAATATTATGAAAAATCTAAAATGACAAAATACCCAAGGGCAATAATGTAATAGAGGATTAGGCATAAAATTATGTATCAATATTACTTTTACTAATTATAAGCACATAGAAAGAGCATGACTAATTATATATACTATTAGTGCAAGTAAATAAATATAACAAAATAGAGATGAGGATGAAAGAACGTAAATAACTCAAATACATTATATTAAGATCATAGTAAATCAAAGTAGCAAAATAACATCACTAGCATATGGAATCATCCCTAACCTTCCTAGGAAGATTAGGCCATTATGTTCATGATTCTCACAAAATTCTAAGAAGAAAATATGAGAAGAAAGTGAGTAGAAATTTTGCTATAGTTTATTTACTATAAAAATTACATACCAAATGTGAAAGAAGAGCTCCTATTTATAGAATGAGAAAATGACTAAAAAGAAATTAAATTACAAATGGGGTCTACAAAATAAATTTGAAATCTTAATAATAAAATATGATTTTGAAAAATCAAATCTTATTATTAATATTAACCTAGTTATTTTAGTGAATAGTCATTTTGCCATTTTTCTAAAGCACCACAAAATATGAGCTTAAGAGCTCAAAATGGAAAGGTGCAAGACCCAAAACCCACAAAAATTGGGTTGAAATGTCGCTGAAAGTGTTGACCAAGTGCAGCCAATAGAGACGCGCCACATGTCCAGGTGGTGGCAAGCTTGGGCTTGGGCTTGTTTGGCATCATTTTGGGCCTAATTCCCTTAAAAAAATGTCACGTTTTCAACTCTTTTTTCACTTTTGATTCTTTCTTTCTTCTTTTTTTTATGCCAAAATGCAACTTTAATTCCTACAAAATAACAATAAATTAAATTATAATAAAATATATTTATTTATAAAATATTAATTACATGAAAATATTAATTAAACTTAATTTATTTTTACCATTAAGATCAATAAATATGCATTTTTCACCACTAATCACAACCCACAACTAGTTTATTGCTAGTCCCTAGCAATTCAAGCGAAAAAGAAAATTGTCAAGTTGAATAATCAAGTCAAACCAAGCAAAATCATCTAGGCATTTTCAAAGTATCAGCAAGAAGTCAGAAATTACTATCTAAACTACTTCAGTTGCGATTCCAGAGTTATGTGAGTGTGCACCAAACCATTTTTTTTTTTATCGCAAGTCATAACACAAATAGTATCGAAAAATATCAAAAGTATAAAGGTCTCAACTCCAAATTCCTCACGGGCATTGAAAGTATTTGTATGGGAATGATTACACTCTTAGAGTTTGAAATGTAACAGTTTACGCTCAAATGAGAAAGATAAACTTTTTAGGACAAGCAATTTGAACAAGTTTTGATCACAAGATAGGCAAATCAACTTATTGGAATTCAAATGACAAACAACCTTTGGGATTTACATGAGAAAATTCAAAGAGCAAAATGACAACTAACTAGAAATGATAAATAAGAAAATGAACTATAATGATAATCAAATTAATATTTTTTTAATACAATTACACAAAATAATAGTAATAGAAATATAATGTTTTCAACAACTACAAAATAATAGAGAAAAATGTTGCTCTTGTTCTTTTTTTTCATTTTTTTTTCTTCTTTTGTTTTTTTTTTTCATCATCATTTTTTTTCATCATTCTTTTCCTTTTTTTTTTCTTTTTTTTTCTTGACAAGATACACACACAAAAATGAAAGGAAATTACAAACAAAATAAATTGAACATAAATTTAAAAAAATATTACAAAGACTCATTCTTAAATGAAAAACATCCATCTAGTAAACGTCATGTTTTAAATTCCAAAGATGTGACTTTACCAACTCAAATGAAAAAGGTAGGGAAAGAGAACACCTGGATGATGACCATGTGTTTAACGCCCAAAACGTGCATCCACTAAGTGATGGTTGTAGTATAGATCGGGCGGTCGATTCCACAAGGAGGCAATGAAATAAAATTAATCAATAAATAAAGTTTAGAGATAAATAATATGAGGGAAAATAGAACAAGTGATATTTTTGTTGTTTTTAAGATTTAAATATTAGAAATAAAGATAGACTAAAGTGTGATATAACAATAGGTAACAAGTAGGAAGAATCAAGAGTCATCAATATGCATACTTATTTATTTGGATATTTGATTCACAAAAATTACACAAATGGATAGTTCACATCCCAACTATTCATTTGGAAGATTTAACATTGAAGCACAAATATATTTTACAAAAATGTATTCAAGTGATTACTATTATTTACCATGGAAGGATGAGATAAATATTATGAGAAATCTAAAAAGGACATTATACCATTGGCCATAATGTAATAAAAGATTGGACATAAAACCTAACACAAATATTACTTTTACTATTTATAAAATACATAGAAAGAATATGACTAATTCTATATAGATTTAAAAGTAAATATATATGAATGAGATGGAGAAAATGATAAAGATATTATCTATATTATTTTCACTAATTTGATAATACATAGAAAGTGCTTGACAAAATCTATACACTATTAGTAAACATAAATATAGATAACAAGATGAAGGAATGAGATGAAAGAAAATAAATCACTCAAACATATAAATTTTAAGCACAAGGTCAATCAAAAATACCAAACAAAATCATAATGCATATATGATCATCCTAACCTTCCTAAGAATGTTAGCCTATTATGCTAGACATTCTCATGAAATTCTAGAGAGAAAATATGAGAAATGAGACTAAATTTGGTAGAGTTTTGCTGCCTAAAAATTACATACAAAATGTGAAATGAGAGTCCCTATTTATAGAGGGAGAAAATGACTAAAAAGAAATCAAACAACAAAATGCCCTAGATGTAAGAGGCGTCATTTGGGAGAGTGTAGGGCAAATACCTGCTATTTGTGTGGAGCAGTGGGTCATTTTAAGAAGGATTGCCCTAAGGCAAGAAAGGAAGAACCCAAGAAAGCGGACAGCTCGGCCCCAGCTCGAGTGTTCGCATTGACTCAAGCAGAAGCTGAGGCTTCACCCTCAGTTGTTACAGGTCAGATTCCTAGTGCTGGAACCCCTTATAATGTATTGATTGATTTTGGTGCTACACATTCTTTTGTTGCTAGTAGAATTATTGATAAACTGTGTAGACCCTGTGATTTTGACCCTGTGATTTTTTATGCTGTGGGGTTTGAAACTTTATTATCCACTGGGGAATTGGTGGTATCCAGGAGATGGGTCAGATCTTTGCCAGTGACAGTGGAGGGCAGAGACCTATCAGTGGATTTGATAGAGTTGGTTATGACTGACTTCGACATGATATTGGGTATGGATTGGTTGGTAAAATATGGGGCAACCATTGATTGCAGAAGGAAGATGGTCACCTTTGAGCCTGAAGGTGAGGATTATTTTGTGTTTGTTGGTACTGTGCATGGACCTCGCATACCTTTGATTTCAATTTTGAGGGCTAGAGATCTATTGCAAGGGGGTTGCATTGGATTCTTAGCCAGTGTGGTTAATACCACTCAGGTCATGCCGGTGAGACCAGAAGAGACTAGATTAGTTTGTGAATTTCTAGATGTATTTCCAGAAGATTTGCCAGGGTTGCCACCACACAGAGAAATAGAGTTCATGATAGAAATGGCACTAGGGATGAAGCCAGTGTCTAGAGCACCTTATAGAATGGCCCCAACTGAGTTAAAATAATTGAAAGTACAGTTGCAAGAGTTGTTAGATTTGGGTTTTATCAGACCTAGTTTTTCACATTGGGGAGCGCCAGTTCTGTTTGTAAATAAGAAGGATGGTTCTCTGAGGATGTGCATTGATTACAGAAAACTGAATAAGTTAACAATTAAGAATAAGTATCCTTTGCCAAGGATAGATGATTTGTTTGATCAGTTGCAAGGTAAGAAGGTATTCTCAAAGATCGATCTTCGTTCTGGTTATCATCAGTTGAGGGTCAAGGAGGGAGATATACCGAAGACTGCTTTTCATACCAGGTATGAGCATTATGAGTTTTTAGTCATGTCTTTTGGATTGACTAATGCCCCTGCTGCTTTTATGGATATGATGAACAGAGTGTTCAAGGATTATTTGGACCATTTTGTGATTGTCTTCATCGATGATATCCTGGTATATTCTCAATCTGAGTCAGAGCATGAGCAGCATCTGAGGTTGGTTCTGCAGAGACTGAGGGAACACAGACTGTTTGCAAAGTTCAAGAAGTGTGAGTTTTGGTTATCTCAGGTATCCTTTCTTGGGCACATTGTCAGTAAGGAGGGGATTAAGGTAGATCCAGCGAAGATTGAGGCGGTCAGAGATTGGACAAGGCCAAAGAATGCTTTTGAGGTTAGAAGTTTCCTTGGATTGGCAGGTTATTATAGGCGTTTCGTGGAAGGGTTCTCAATGATTGTTACTTTGTTGACTAAGCTGGCACGCAAGAGTCAAAATTTGTATGGTCAGATAAGTGTGAGAACAACTTCTAGGAACTGAAGCAGAGGTTGATTACAGCTCTGATTCTGAGTCTTCCAACAGATCAGGAGAAGTTTGTGATTTATTGTAATGCTTCTCATCAGGGTTTGGGCTGTGTTCTGATGCAGTCAGAGAAAGTAATTGCCTATGCTTCACGTCAGCTGAAGGAGTATGAAAAGAGATATCCCACCCATGATTTGGAGTTGGCGGATGTGGTCTTTGCTTTAAAGATATGGATGCATTATCTTTATGGGGAGAAGTGTGAGATTTATACAGACCACAAGAGCCTGAAATACTTCTTCACGCAGAAAGATCTGAATATGAGACAAAGGCATTAACTGGAGTTAGTAAAAGATTATGATTGTGAAATTTTGTATCATCCAGGAAAAGCCAACGTGGTAGCTGATGCTTTAAGCCGGAAGGGTCCGGGGCAAATTTATGGTGCGAGGCTGATAGCCAGAGAGTTAGCTGATGATATGACCAGAGCTAGTATAGAGTTGCTGGTGGGCCAGTTGGCCAATATTATGCTACAGTCTACACTATTGGAGAGAATCAAGGAGGGTCAGTTGAGTGATCCACAGCTGATCAAGATCAGAGATGATTTTTTGGCTAGAGCATCCAAAGATTATTCAGTGTCTGATTTGAGCTTGTTGAGATACAAGGGGCGGATATGTGTTTCGTTAGACACTGTTTTAAGGCGAGAGATTCTGGATGAATCTCATACTACACCTTACTCTTTGCATCCAGGCACCACGAAGATGTATCAGGATGTGAGATCGTTGTATTGGTGGGCGGGGATGAAGAGGGATGTGGTAGAATATGTGGCTAAGTGCTTGACATGTCAACAGGTCAAGGCTGAACATCAGAGGCCAGCAAGGTTATTGTAGCCTCTGGATATCCCAGAGTGGAAATGGGAGGACATCACGATGGATTTTCTGGTGGGCTTACCCAGGACTGTTGGTCAGCATGATTCTATTTGGGTGATAGTGGATCGCTACACCATGTCAGCTCACTTCTTGCCAGTGAGCACTACTTATATAGTTGATCAGTATGCATATCTCTATGTGTGAGAGATCGTGCGCCTCCATGGAGCACCTAGGTTGATCGTGTCAGATCGGGACCCCACTTTTACTTCTAAGTTCTGGGGAAGTTTACAGAAAGCCATGGGAACACAATTGAAGTTCAGCACTGTTTATCATCCTCAGATAGATGGGCAATTTGAGAGGACGATCTAGATACTGGAAGACCTGCTGCGAGCATGTGTGCTGGACTTTGGTGGATCTTGGAGTAAGTATCTACCTTTGATAGAGTTTTCCTACTACAACAGTTATCAGTCTACAATTGGAGTTGCACCTTATGAGATGCTGTATGGTAGGAAGTGCAGATCCCTCATTCATTGGGATGAGACAGGTGAAAGGAGATACTTGGGTCCTGAGGCAGTTCAGAGGACCAGTGAGGCCATTGAGAAGATTAGAGCTCGGATGCTCGCTTCTCAGAGTAGACAGAAGAGCTATGCAGATACCAAGCACAGGAACGTGGAGTTCCAAGTGGGAGACTATGTCTTCCTTAGAGTCTTGCCATGGAAAGGGGTGAGGAGGTTTGGGAAGAAGGGCAAGCTGAGCCCTAGGTTTGTAGGTCCATTTGAGATCCTCGAGAGGAATGGTCAGGTGGCTTACAGGTTGGCCTTACCTCCAGCGTTGTCGGCCGTACATAATGTGTTTCACGTTCCAGCTCTTCGAAAGTATGTATCTGATGTGAATCATGTTTTGAGTTATGAAGATCTGGAGCTTGAGGCAAATCTCTCCTTTGAGGAACAGCCAGTCCAGATTCTTGACAAAAAGGACAAGGTCCTCAGGAATAAGACGATACCTTTGGTTAAGGTATTGTGGAGGAACAGCAAGGTCGAGGAAGCGACCTGGGAGCTGGAGTCAGATATGTGGAGTCAGTATCCCGAGCTGTTCAGGTAAATTTCGAGGATGAAATTTCTGTAAGGAGGGGATAGTTGTAATGCCCCAAAATCCCTAATGTGGTTTAATGGTTGGGTTAGTAGGCCGGGAGGTCCATAATTAATTTAGTACTGTTATATGCATGTTTATGTGAATTATATTATAATATGATGTTAAATGCATGCATGTGGGTCCACATTTCATGTCAGGGGTATTTTGGTAATTTGGCCCGTTGAGGGCGTAATTGTATATTTGTATGCATGTCGATGATATATTATTGAGGCCACACTATAATGTGGATTTGTTCGAGCTATTCGGCATGAGACGATATTTGAATATTAAGTAGCAGTTTAGTCATAACGGGATTAAATTCGAGGCTCGGGGTGTTTTAATGATTAGAGCGTTGCCGGGAATTAAAGGGTAACGGGATATATATTATTGGTATTTGAGAATATCGAGAATAGCGGGAATTGGAGGGTGTTAATTATGATTAACGAAATAGGTTGGAACTGATGATTTTACCCTTGGGAGTCTTTAGAAACTGTTTAATGACCTAGGGGCAAAATAGTCATTTCACCCCTAAGATATATATATATATATATCAGCTTTGAAGGCTGTAGAAGTTTACCCAAAAACAGAGTGTTGTTCTTTCTCCTCACGTTCATCATCTTTCCCTTTTCTCTTTTGGATTTTTTGTGCCCAAATTGAAGAATTAAGCTAGGAAATCAAAGGTGGGAGCTTAGGATCTTGGTTTATCCATTGAAGAGAACTCAAAACCAGCTTGAGGTAAGAAATCATCCATGAACTTTAAGCTTTGCACTGTTTTTCTTATAGTTTTCAGCTTATGGATTTTGATGTGGATAGTTGGGAATTAGTGGAGGTTTTTGAGTAAGATTGCTTAGGTTTTGATGAGGGTGTGATATAGATGAAGTTTAGGGGTTGAATTGGATGTTTTGGTAAGGTTTGGGATTGGTTTGGAGGGTTGGTTTCAAAGGAAGTCGCAAGGAGGGAATACCAGAAACTTTTCTGGTCTGAAGCTGGCGCCCCAGCACTATGCAGGGCAGAGGCTAGGGCCTCTCTGCCTTGGTTCAGCGCCCCAGCGCCATTTGGCAGCGCCCCAACGCTAGGCCACTTCCAGCAAATCTCATTTTTAGGGCTCGGGGGTTGGTTCCTTTACCCCGTTTGAGTAGATTGATATTCCCAAGAGTGTGGGAGTGTGGTTTAGATTGTGAACCATTTATTAATTTACTTTATTAATGGATTCCAATTGGTTATGACTAGGTGACCGCTAAGGAACTAAAAGACAGATCGTTCTCAAGGGTCGTTCTTTTATTAATTCTCGCTCGAACCAGAGGTAAGAAAACTGCACCCCATATGTGACATGCGTGGTTATTCATGAGGTATGTTGAATGTTTAAATCTGTACATGGATTGATTATTGAATGCTTAGCAAATCTTGCTCACTTGTGTATGCCACTGACTGAATAGTCAGAATTGGCAAAGGTGTCAGTATCAACTGTGAAGTTGTAACTCATTAGTCAAGTTCGGCAGTGGTACTGGGCACTGGTCACACAGTGTTGACTCATAAGTCAAGAACGGCCTTAGCGTATTCAATGCAAGCCAACAAAGATTAGATCTAATCGACATCTGCATTAAATGACTCAGAAGAGCATTAATGCAGGACCAACCTCAAGTGTGATGAATACTATAAGCACTTGTCTAGCCAAAGGCTAGTTACTTAGAGCCACAGTGACTATTTAGTCACATGGCTGTGGGTGCCGAGCCCTGTGTGACTTACCCAGCAGTCACTCATCTGTTTAAGCTAGTGACTTACCCAGCAGTCACTCATCTGTCTAAGCTAGTGACTTACCTAATAGTCACTCATCTGTTTAAGCTAGTGACTTGCTTGTCAGTCACTCATTATGGTTTACCAGAACCTTAAAGTGATATTCACTCATCTGTTCAGAGTTATAAGCTTTGTGTGATTATAATAATCATTTGATAATATTTATATGCATTACTGTGTTTTCTTGCTGGGCTTTGGCTCATGGGTGCTATGTGGTGCAGGTAAAGGGAAAGAAAAGCTCACCCAACCTTGAGTGGAAAGCTTAGGTGGTGATGTGTACATATGCGGCCGCTTGACCACCACGGCCAAGGAGTTCTCAGAGGAACTAGGGGGTTTACCCTATTTTTGCCGCTTAGGTCGGCGGGTTGTAAATTTCAAACTGTAATGACCTTTTTGTTTCGTAAACAACTTGTAAACATTTTTATGGGCCCATGAACAGTTTTATGTTTTAAATAAATATATCATTTCCTTTTATTGGTTTTCCACCTTAACCTATTAATAACACCTAAAAGCACGTTTTTAACCAAAGAACTCGGGTAGCGAGTTAAATTCACGGTTCATCGTTCACCATAACGATCTTGGGGTAACTAGGGCGTTACACCCTCCCTTTGTTGTCCTAGCACAGCTCCCACAACAAAGTTGATTGCGTCACACATGATCTCGAAAGGAAGACTCTAATCGGGTGACTGAATGATGGGAGCGGAAGTGAGTGAATTGACAAGCATTCGGAATGATTCCTCACACTTAAGTGTCCATTCAAAAGTGACATCTTTGGCAAGGAGGTTGCTTAGTGGACGAGCAATCATTGAAATTTTTTGTATGAACCTCCTATAGAAACCAGCATGACCAAGGAATGACCTAACGTCTTTGACAGTCTTAGGAGTAAGCAGGTTGGAGAAAAGGTCGACTTTGGATTGAACAACCTCAATTCCTCTTTCAGAAACAATGTGGCCTAAGACTATGCCAGGAGACACCAAGAAGTGGCATTTCTCCTAATTGAGCACAAGTCCTTTCTCAATGCATCGTTTTAAAACAGCTTCAAGATGAAGAAGACATGTGTCAAAGGAATTTCCAAAAACGGTTAAGTCATCCATGAATACTTCCATTGATTTTTCAATCATGTCACTAAAGATGCTCATCATGCATCTTTGGAAAGTAGCTGGTGCATTACATAAGTCAAACGGCATACGTCGGAAAGCAAAAGTGCCAAAGGGACAAGTGAAAGTGGTCTTATCTTGATCCTCTAATGCAATCTTAATTTGATAATAGCCAGAATAGCCATCAAGAAAGCAATAGAAATGATGACCAGCTACACGTTCAAGGATTTGATCAATGAATGGGAGTGGAAAATGATCTTTGCGGGAGGGGGCATTTAATTTTCTATAATAAATGCACATGCGCCACACAGTCACCGTTTTTGTGGGGACAAGGACCCCTTTTTCGTTTTGGATCACGGTGACACCAGATTTCTTGGGCACGACTTGAGTAGGACTGGCCCATTTGCTATCAACTACTGGGTAAATAATACCAGCGTCTAGCAATTTCAAAACTTCATTTTTTACAACTTCTTTCATTGTGGGGTTCAGTCGCCTTTGAGGGTCTCTTCGATGGATAGCCTCGTCCTCTAGATTGATTCGATGGGAGCAAATTAAATGGCTAATACCTTTTGATATTAGCAAGCGTCCAACCTATCGTAGATTTATGCGTTCGCAGTAGCTCGAGTAACTGCAATTCTTGAGAATTTTGAAGGTTGGACAAGATGATAACTGGAAAGGCTTCACTGTCCCCCAAGAAGACATGTTTCAAACCCTCGAGAAGTTGGGTCAATTGAACAATTGGGACCTCTTCGGGTGAAGTTTTTGGCTGTGACCTCTCACGATGTAGCTCTTCAAAGTGAGGTTGCCAAAACTGAGTCCTTCTATTGCGTGAGTCTATGCGATCTGATATTGCAAGAGTAGACTCAATAGAACTGGGACTTTCGTTGTCAGAAAGAAGGAGGAGTTCATCAAGATTATCAAAGTTGCTTCGCAATTGAAACTCCTCGAGAATTAAAGAGTCAATCATGAATGTTTGATAGCATTCATCATCTTCTCGGGGTTGTTTCCCAATGTGGAAGATATTGACTTCAAGAGTCATGCTTCCAAACGATATCTTCATTAGACAATTCCGACAATTAATCAAAGCATTTGCAGTAGCAAGGAATGGTCTTCCGAGGATAATAGGAATTTTAGACTCCATGTTTACCACAGATTGGGTATCAAGAATAAGAAAATCCACGGGGTAATAGAATTTTCAATTTGAACTAACACATCCTCAACAATACCCCTTGGCTTTTTGGTGGAATGGTCAGCAAGCTGTAGCACAACAGATGTTGGCTTTATTTCTCCAAGACCGAGTTGCGAGTATACAGAGTAAGGCATGAGATTTACACTCGCGCCAAGATCAAGTAAGGCTTGGCTGACTTCATGGGTCCCAATTTGGCAAGAAATGGTGGGACAACAAGGATCTTTGTATTTTGGCAGTGTCTTTTGTTCAATCACTACACTCACTTGCTCAGTCAAGAAAGCAGTCTTCTTGACATAGTGCTTCATTTTTGCAGTGCATAGACCCTTGATGATTTTGGCATAAGCGGGCACTTGTGTTTATGATGTGAAGCAAAGGAAGATTAATCTTCACTTGTGTCAAGTGCTCAAGGATTTCAGCTCGGTTATCAGGAAGTTTCCCAACAGGTTTCAAAGCCTGGGGAAATGTTACTTTTGGAGAGGCATTGAGTGGTGGATTTTCGGAAATGACTTTTGGAGTACTGTGAAAGTTGGATTTTATGGGTGGATCTTGCAAAGTTTTACAGCTTCTAGTCGTGATGGCATTTACTTCCTTGACATTTTGATCATTAGAATTTGAAGATTGAGTCATGTGTTGGCCTTGCACATTGAATTTCGGTTGGGAAGGAAGTTTGACTTTTTCCGGAATGGCCAAGGATTCAGTCAATTTTGAGAATTGACATTTCATTTTCTTGATTTCTTCCATCATTTGGCAATTTAGTTTGGATTGTTCCTCTATGAATGCATGAAGAGTATTCTCGAGAAAATTTTGTTGTGGATGAGCATTGTATTGAGGTGCAGAATACGCCTTTGATGGTTGAACTTGTTGCTCATTTCTCCATTGGCCTCCAGACGATTGAGCTTGGTTGGAATCTCTCCAAAATTTGGGTGGTTTCTCCAACCAGGGTTGTACGTATGAGAGAATGGCTTGTTATATGCCCCTAAGGCATTGCATTGCTCCTCATAAACCCCCATCATTTCATTCAAAGCTAAGCATTCCTTTGCTAAATGCCTCGTCCCTCCACAAACAAAGCAATGTTCTTGCGGTTCCGCTTGAGCGATCATATGCGATTTTTGATCATTTTTCGTCATTAAGACCTCAAACTGCTTTTTCAAAGCTTCGAGTTGGGCCTTAACACTATCCTCTTCTCGAAGTTGATAGATCCCAGATGGTTTGTGCTAGTTGGTGCTATCAGTAGAGAGAACAATATCAGTTTCTATCATTTGTAATATTACACAATTGTTCCCAATACTAAGTGTTTTATGATTGAAATTTTATGAAAAATTTTATGTTGTTTTTTTGTTTTGTTTTGGAAAACCTAAATTCTAAGGAAAACTAAGACAAAGAAAAAGAAAAGCCTAAACTAAGCAACAAAATAAACAACACCAAAATAAAATAAAGAATTAAAGTGAAGATAGAATAGCAAGCTTAATCTTTTTTTTTCTCAAATATGTATTAAACTAAAAAATAGAATATAAATTAAGAAATAGAAATGGAGTAAGAATTAGCTAAAAATAAAAAAAAAAGATAATTATATATATATATAAATGGTTCTTTTTTTTAACCAAAAAGGGAGGAAAATGAAAAAAAATAAAAATAAAAATAAGAATAAATATTTTTTTACATTTTTTTATAGATATGTATATATATATGTTTTTTTTACTGAAAAAGAAAAAGAAAATGAAGAGAAAAAATATATATAAATAATTTTTTTTTTATGATTTTTAGTTAGTCTTTTTTTTTTATCTTTTTTGTTTGTTTTAATAATAATAATCAAATTAACTAAAAATTAGTAAATAAAAAAAACTATACTAACATAATGTTTATACCAACAAAAATACAAATAAAGTTACTAATATTTTGGTAAAAATTTCACTAAACATTTAAAAACTACTTCCTCGGCAACGACGCCAAAATTTGTTCAACGCCCAAATCGTGACAATCACTAAGCGGTGGTTGTAGTAGTATAGATCGGGCGGTCGATCCACAAGGAGGTAACCTAAAACCAAAAGATTAGTAGAAAATAACACAAAAAGTTAGTAACATGAAATAAATAAAAATGGAAATGAAAAGAGATTTGAGATTTTGGTGTTGTCTTTTTTATGAAATGATAAAATGAGATAAGTGAAATAAAAGTAAGGTGTAATCAAGAGTTTGAGAAATAATTTTTTTTTAAGAATCATCCACATGCTTGTTTGGTTACTTAGTTACTTGATTTACAAAAATACTCAAGTAAATAGTTCACATCCCAACATTTACTTGGAAAATCTAACATTAAAGTCTATTTCTTTTCTAATAAAAGTTCGTTTGAGTTATAAAGTTATTTACTTTAAAAGCACAATGTTAATCTTATGAAAAATCTAAAAATGACAAAATACCCAAGGGCAATAATGTAATAGAAGATTAGGCATAAAATTATGTATCAATATTACTTTTACTAATTATAAGCACATAGAAAGAGCATGACTAATTATATATACTATTAGTGCAAGTAAATAAATATAACAAAATAGAGATGAGGATGAAAGAACGTAAATAACTCAAATACATTATATTAAGATCATAGTAAATCAAAGTAGCAAAATAACATCACTAGCATATGGAATCATCCCTAACCTTCCTAGGAAGATTAGGCCATTATGTTCATGATTCTCACAAAATTCTAAGAAGAAAATATGAGAAGAAAGTGAGTAAAAATTTTGTTATAGTTTATTTACTATAAAAATTACATACCAAATGTGAAAGAAGAACTCCTATTTATAGAATGAGAAAATGACTAAAAAGAAATTAAATTACAAATGGGGTCTACAAAATAAATTTGAAATCTTAATAATAAAATATGATTTTGAAAAATCAAATCTTATTATTAATATTAACCTAGTTATTTTAGTGAATGATCATTTTGCCATTTTTTTAAAACACCACAAAATATGAGTTTAAGAGCTCAAAATGAAAAGGTGCAAGACCCAAAACACACAAAAAATGGGTTGAAAGGTGGCTGAAAGTGTTGACCAAGTGCAGCCAATAGAAACGCGCCACATGTCCAGGTAGTAGCAAGCTTGGGCTTGGGCTTGTTTGGGCTTATTTTTGGCCTAATTCCCTTAAAAAATGCCACTTTTCAACTATTTTTTTCACTTTTGATTCTTTATTTCTTCTTTATGCCAAAATGTAATTTTAATTCCTACAAAATAACAATAAATTAAATTATAATAAAATATTTTTATTTATAAAATAAATGATATTAATTCCATGAAAATATCAATTAAACTTAATTTATTTTTACCATTAAGATCAATAAATATACATTTTTCACCACCAATCAAATCTTGATTGTATTTTCTCATAACAATATGTATATGCTTTTATTTATTCATTCTCTTGTCTATGCAAATTTTGTACAATAATTTGTTTGTGACAAATATACAAAATTCTCATTAGAATTACAATTTCTTGTACAAATATTTATTTGTACCCCTACAGGCTTTACTTCACTTTATGTGAGTAAATTTATACTGCTTGGATTACGTCATATAATTTTGGCCAAAATTATATATACATGGATAATTCTCGATCCGTTTAATTTTATTATCCTTGTTATTTCATATTAGTTTATTGCATATGCAAACATTTTGTATTGTCGACAATAATTCATAATATGATAATTTCCTCCCATATTGACACAATTTAAAGAGATCTCATTATTTTCAACATACTTGTCAAACATGTATATTCCTTATAGGTGCCTATATAACCACTTCAAGGGCTTTAATTATTACCAACTTTGTTATGTCTATAACTTTTTTAAAGAGTCTCTTCAGGAGCACCATTTTTATTTAATGTCCAAATTATCAATACTTTATAACATTAATGTATCTTCATGAATGCCTCTTACTTACAACATCTTCAGAACGAACCAAATGAACATTTGTTTTCATAATTTCTACTTTGTTCACTTACACTTCAAGTGTTATTAGACTCATTCCGACTAAATTTAAATAATATTGATTTGTAGTTGGCATACATATATGTATGATTTTATCATTTTGAACTTCTAGTTCTTATTTTGTGCAAGGATCAATTTTCAAAATATTCATCGATCCAACTGCATTTCTCTCCCCCTGATCGAGAGAATATTTAAAAAATTAATACATCCTGTAGGGATTTCAGTATATCACAATAAATTAATATTTGTTCAAACTCATATATATTATTGGGTCATTAAACTTCAGGTTCAATAAATCACAATTACGAATATATTTCATTTTCAAGAATGAGTCATATATATATGTATAGTTGAAAATGTACAAGCTTATAATTTTTGTAAGTTCATGATCATACGACCTTATCATATCGATAAGAAATTATGCAATAAAAAGTCAACAATGATTCAAGAATGCAAAGTGAATATAATTAAATACTCATTATCAAAATAATATAATTTTTTTTTTCGTACATCTTGGACAAAAAAAAAAAACTATATGGCAAAATAATTTTCATAGGAAATATAATTTCAAGTTATAAATAATTATGAAAAATCTGATAAATGAATGCACTAACTTTCTAATGAGTGATACTTTTATAAATGATATATATGAAATAAAAAAATTTAACAATAAAATTGGACAAGTTAAAATATTTATAAACAAAACATTTGAAAACTAGTCGAAATATATATATTTTTCTTTTAAAAATATAAGATATTCAAATTTATTTTCGCTTCATATATGCAAAATATATATACATAAGAATTAATAATAAAAAGAATATTCTGGTTCTTCATCTAAATATAGGAAAATTTATATATTTCATTGCATATGATTGATCATTCAATTAATGAACTTCAAGTTCACTATACTTTGTATTTCACTAAAATTTTCAACATATACATAATCGTTATAAAAGTTTAATTTTTGTTTATATACTAGAGAATGAAATAATTTTAATATCCTACAAAATATATAATAGCATTGATTCTTCAATAATCAGATTTTTCCATTTGATTTTTGTAATATATTATGTTCAACAACATTATATTTAACAATTTTATGTATCCAACGGTGTGCTTGCTTAAAAGCACACTTATTTTTCAAATATAAACTTATCATTCATTCAAGTTAATACACAATGATAATAATCATATTTGTTGTAGAAAAATAGATATAATCATAATATGAATATATCACTTATTTTTCTTTCTCATTTCTTTCCAACAAGTAGTCAAATTCATTAATGAAATAAATCATTCCTTATTCTTATGACTTGATATATTATATAATTAAATGTACAAGTGGTACATATTATAAGTCATTGTTTTTGCCACATTTACAATTATAGAGAAATTGTACAAGTGGTACATAAAATATATTTAACTTTAGCTAGCATTATTTTGTGTTAATGTTTCATCAAGAACTTCTTCAAATAATCTTTGTGACTTTATAACACTTTGAGGAATGTAATTATAAATTATATTTTGATCAATGACAAAGTTCACTATAATACTAATAATTAGATATTAACTTTTAGGAATGTGCAATAAATAATTGACATAAGTAATTAATCATTCATTTCAATGAATAACATTGAAAATACCATACTTGCTTCTGGCATGGAATATTTCATTTATAATAACATGACTAATAATATCAATACTCTTTAAAATAAAATTTACTTTCTATCAGTCTCTTCAGGGAATAATATTTAAATGTACAACAAAATTGATATGCATGTTAACTTATTTATTGTACAATAAACACACATTCAAGTCAATATCAAAGGTAGTTACACCCGAATTAATTTATTCTCTTCATATTTGTTTTTCAATCTTGTTTATCATTATTTCATATTTTAATGTTTTGATGCAATTTTCTCAAAACTTTTGGGACTTGAAAAAATCAGTCACCAACTGTATCAATCATAATACATTTCAATGTTTTTAATTGTGTTCATAAATTTAATATAATTGACAAATATGTGAAATATTAACTTCATGGAATTTTTGCTAAAATATCACAACTCTTTAGCAATTATATATCTTAATGAATAATATCACTTTTGTATAATTTTCAGGATATATGAAAGGTCTTATCTCAAAGATCTATAATTTTTTTTTCAATATGCCATACACATGGAACTTTACAAATTCTAATGTAATCATTTGTAAATAACTATAAAATAAATATTATAGAGAAATCAATATTAATTATGTGAGATAGTAAGAACACATACATATGAATATAATCATATTTACGATAACAAGACATTAAACCATCTAATACTATTACAATAGTAAAATAATAACTCACATATACATTTTTTTTATAATCAATATATATATAGTATGATAATCATATAAACATACATTCATAATAAAATATTTTTACCTCAATAAACTATGATGACTAGAGGCTTGATAATGAATTTTGTTATCAACACAAGATGATGGTTGAAGATTAAATCATCTAGTTCAGATTCAACGAATGATTATGACTAGAGATTCATGATACGAATTTGAACCTACAAATAATGATAGTTAGAGAGTCGTGTTGATAACGTGTTATAAAACTGTTAAGATTACAGAAATATAAAGTATAAATAAATAAACAGAATAACATAGAGATGTAAAGAGAGAGTGAAACTCTTGTGTATGTGTTATTTCAATGGGAGAATGACCCCTATTTATACAAATAAATAAGCCTTAAGGAAATCGAGTAAACACTTTGAATACAATCAAGAATTAATGCTAATATTTTATTTTGGGTAACCTAGTGATACTTCATTATTATGGACATCCATATATATAATATTTATAACAATAAAAAAATAATTATGATTTTTCAATATTTTATTCTCATTCATTCTCTCATTGATTTATTCTGATTACACTACAATTTAGTAAACGTGTCATAGATTAGATGTTAAAAAAGACAATTTATATATTTACGGTCGAAAATCCTTAAATTATTGACAATTGAGATTTTCTTCTCAACATTAACATTTTTATTTAATCTTATCATAGTAAACTGATTTAATTATCCAATTAGGTTGAAAAAACAAATAAACTAGTGGTGTAAATTAATCAACAACAACTAAAAAAATCTTAATTAAAATAAAAGAAGAAAATAATCACCGAAAGAAATAAAGAAAGATTCGGAGCACTAAAAAGAGGTGAGAGGTAAGTTTATCCCGCGTGGGGCCCATAAAACGAGGAGTTGGGTTGTGTCGAATCTAGTGGGCCCAATGAAATGGACTTTTTGATAATCATGAGCCCATATATGTATTGTTTACTCACATCACACGTACTAAAGCTCAGGCTTAGCCTTTGCTCGATATTTGTTTTACTTTTGCCTACTCCACCAATTGTTAGTGGGCCCACTCGATGCCAACACCTCTACTCTACTCATCAGACTCATAAATAGCTGAAAACTACCCAAATGTGATATTTTTCTTTAGGAGGGATCCACAAATGTTATATCACATTCATTGCCATATGCTCATGGTAAAAGGAAAAAAATAATTATTACTAGTTTTTACCATTTTTTTATGGTATTTTTGTGCCCATGTATGTAGCCAATATTGCTTTTTAAGTACTTTGTTGAGTATATAAATCATAGAAATGTTTTTTTTCTTTAAATTAATAACTCATGACCGTTTCAGCAGTTACTTGCGTATCCAATTAAGGTACTCTCTCCTTGCCACTTTTTTTTTTTTTCTTTCACTTTTTAAACTAAATTTGTACTACTAATAATATGCCTCCACTAAATTGTTTTATTTAGGTTTTATTTGTAACCTTTTTTTTTTCTTTCTATTTTGCCTATATATGCTTAAGTTTTTTATATGGATTTAAAATTTTTATATGATTAATTATTTTCTATCCCCGACGAAGTAAAATTTTAGATTTATCACTCTCGTTAGGTTGATTTTGCTCCGAGTTATTTTTGAAAAAATTATGAGAGCAAGTTTTACCCACATTGATTAAAAATAAATTGCATAAATTAAAAATTTATCTTTCTTTTGTTTATGAATTTTTTTAAAGATTAATTATATTAAATTATAGAATATCAATGTTAAAATGACACTTTTTTTAATTACAAAAAAAAAAAAAAAAGAATCATGTTGGCTCGACTTGCTAATAAGGAGGATAAGTCATACTATTACTCGCTTGCCTACAAAGTAAGGGGCAAATTACAATTATTCCTCTCATTTACATTCTTAGGGATATGTACACACTTCTTTAGATTATTTTTGTTGTTTTATTGTTTCTTATAAAATTAAAATTGATGTCATTTTTTTATAAGAATATTTGTGGCATAATTATTTAATGTTTACACTTATTACATTTAAATATATATTTTTTTTTATCAAGAAGGAAAAATCTTCATTGAAACAAAACAGACAAATACAACCCAGGCCAAAGTCTAAAAAACCGGAACTAACTAACAGACAAGATCAACCCTTACATTACATACAATTGAAGCTTCTGTAAGAAGAGCTTAAACAGAGGGAAATCTGTCCTGGTATGAACCAAATACAATCTATACTTCATTAGTGTAATAATTTCTTTAGCTATACAATAAGCAGTCAATGAATAACCTTCATGTAAGCATCTATTCCTATTTCTCCAAATACTATAAACCACAGCAGCTAGAATCAAGTTTAAAGTGAGACTAAGACTATTACTAAACCCAGCATGTAAATTGACTGTCCAAGCCGAGTACAAATGGGACCAAGCAGGGAAACCAATCCAGGTGAATATGACCTCCAGCACCTTTAAGGAGAAGCAGCAGTCAAAAAATAGATGCTGGTGGCTCTCCAAATGATCAGCACAAACCGGACACAGTAAGCTAGATAAGTGCATATGAACTTTGGCAAGATTATCTCTGGTCAATAGATAAGAATTGAGCACCATCCATAGCATAAATCGATGCTTAGGAAGAATAGACCGATGCCAAATAATTCTTTTATACTCTGCTATTTCCTGGTTTAAACCACTGATATAGAGTAAGGCTGGTTTAAACTTCCCAGAACAACCAGCAGCCAACACCTCATTTTTACTAAACTTATTTATGAGATGGCACAGTTTTCGCCAGTACCAACTAGTGTCCAACTTCAACCCATAGCTCCAAAAATCAGCCCCCTTCAAATAGACATGTTGCACCCATTTTACATTTAAATATTTAATATTTTATTTTTATGGGAAAAATACTCAATGTTCAATATATGTTAAATATAAATACTTAATATTTTTTCTTTGCGACAAAAACACCTAAAGTTGCTAAAACATTACTTTTGTCAGTATCTCATCTGTTGGAACTGTTAAGTGTTGACTCGCCAGATATGTATCACTCGATAATTTATGTATTTTTGTCATCAAAATATATATTTTTAAGTTTGTATTAATTTAAGATGTCTTTTTAATTCTTTATTCCAATTTAAAATATTTTAAAAAAAATGAAATTGACCAATTACAAAGTGACAAATGTCTGCTTTGTCAACGTGCTTAACCGTTCCAACACAAGAGGTATTGACAAAAACAATGTTTTAGCAACTTTAGGTATTTTTGCCGCAAATAAAAAAGATTAAGTATTTTTTTTAATATGTATTGAACATTGAGTATTTTTACCGTGAAAATAAAAAATAAGATATTTAATTCTAACAAGTATAAAACATTAGGTATTTATGCCACAAATATATATTTTTTTATATACTTGGCAATTTTGATGTCATTTACATTTAAAAGCATGATATCATTTTATAAATTGACATTAAAATAAAAATTATTTTCACCAATTACTATTTTTATCATAAACTTGGAATAAGTGTGGTTATTTTTTAAAGCCATGGATTGATGATGGTATAGATGGGGGACCAATATATATGTATGGTAATGGTGTCCAAGATAAAAAGGGAGCATCATGTGCATACTTTTTCAAAGGGTAAAAGCTATTAGACAAGTTGGTCTAAAAGAGATTTTGTTGTGTACACAAAAATAAGCTAAAGGCAATTAAAGCAGTGGATATTTATATATTTAAATGCCTTAAAAAATTCTGATACTGATACTGTTAATGCTTTTGCTTTATTAATAGATGCTTTTTTTTTTCTTATGCATGGGCATGGCCTTAGATCTTTCCCTACAGTCCCATGAACCATGATAATTAAAATAACAATAATAATGTACTAAATAGCTAACATTCCTTTTTTTTTTTAATTGGTTTCATCTTAATTTAATATTCTAAGATTAAGTATATGGGGGGTCACACTGATTAAAGGAAAGGCCAACCAGAAATGAAGTAGAGATCTTTTTATTATATTTCTTTAACTTTTTCTTGGGCAAATGAGATTCCAAAACCTCAAAAAGACATAAACGTGAATGAACATTACTAAAACTCATCAATCAAAAAGAAAAGTTCAAATTTTTATGACATGTTCAACCTTAAGCCATTAGTAAAGCATGAGTCTTTGTATTACCCCAGCTCACTATAATGCTAAACCTTGAAAACATCGCAGACAGCAAGTTGTTTTCTTGAACTTCCATCATCAATGGGTTTTTACATTCATCACTACTTGCTTGTTTTTATCTTTCTTGTCCCAACTGTTCTGTGCCAAGTTAAAGGTATGTTCTTTCTTTCTTTCGAGTATATATATTTAACTTATGATATGAAGCTTATTTTGAAGTGTATTTTTTCTTTTTTCTTTTTGAATTGAAGATTTTATCAGCATAGACTGTGGTGGTACCAAAAATTACACTGACCCTAGTACAGGACTAGAATGGATTTCAGACTCTGGAATGATGAGCCTTGGCACATCAGTAGTAGTAGAAAACCCAGAAAAGAACTTAACCCAGTACCAAACACGCCGAGAGTTCCCTATAGATACCAGAAAATACTGCTACACTTTGAGAACCCAAGAGAGGAGGAGGTATTTAGTACGAGCTACTTTTCATTATGGCAGTATTAAAGATGAAGATACATACCCAAAATTTAAGCTTTACTTGGATGCTACTGAGTGGTCTACTGTCACCATTTTTGATGCCTCAAGAGTCTATGTGAATGAAATGATTATCAGGGCACCGTCTGATTCAATTGATGTTTGCATTTGTTGTGCCACTACTGGTTCTCCATTCATATCCACCCTTGAACTGAGGTCTCTGAATCTTTCTATGTATGCCACTGATTTTGAGGATAATTTCTTCTTGAGAGTTTCAACTAGAGTAAACTTTGGTGCCTTAACCAAAGATCCCTTAAGGTAAGTTGTAGCAGCTTCAAAGGAGTAATTTTTTGTTTTTTAGTGGGAAAAGGGTAGTGTTAAATGCAAGAGAATTGTCTTTTTACAGGTACCCAGATGACCCTTATGACAGAATTTGGGACTCGGATCTGGAAAAGAGGCAAAATTATTTAGTTGGGGTGGCTTCTGGTACTAAAAGAATACAAACATCAAGGGATATAGATGTAAGGACAAGAGAGTACCCACCTGTAAAAGTAATGCAAACGGCAGTTGTTGGCACAGAAGGAAGGTTAAGCTACAGATTAAATTTAGAAGGCTTCCCTGGAAATGCTCGAGCTTATGCTTATTTTGCTGAAATTGAAGACTTGGGTCCAAATGAGACTAGAAAATTCAAATTGGATGAACCTAAGATACTTGACTATAGCAATGCAGTGGTAAATATTGCTGAGAATGCCAATGGAAGCTACATCCTTTATGAACCCAGCTACATGAATGTGAGCCTTGAGTTTGTTTTCTCATTTTCATTCCTTAAGACCCCGGATTCTACTCGAGGGCCACTTCTAAGTGCTATGGAGATCAGTAAATATGTTCAAATTGCTGCAAAGACAGATAGGCAAGATTGTAAGTTCGCAATCTTTACTTCTCACCATTGTAGCAGTATTTTTAAGTGTTAACAATATTGTCTTGTTGCCTGGATTTTGAGACAGAATTAATGCACTTCGCCATTATTGATGAGCTGTTTGCTGTTTTTGCTTGCAATTTTTAGTGAATGTTATCAATGCCCTTCGCTTGATATCTTCCGAAGCTGCATCTACAAATGAAGGCGATCCTTGTGCTCCAACACACTGGGAATGGGTGAACTGCAGCTCCAGTGTACCACTGAGAATAACAACAATGTAAGTTGCTCATATTATTTACTAGTTACATAAAGTAAGTAAGTCTGTACAAACATTACATTGTTGATAAAACTTCTAGAGTTTTTGATTTGTCGCATAATTTTGAATAAATTTATAAGGTTGTCGTACAAAGAAAATCTAAAGTTTTCAACTTTAATTGGCTGCAACATGCATATAATTCAATTTTCTAACCTGTTTTACAGTAACCTCTCAGGAAAGAATGTGAAGGGTGAAATCCCATCTGAGCTAAACCACATGACCGAACTAGCAGAGCTGTGAGTGTTATTTTGCTCTAAACAATAGTTTTATTTTCTTCATTTACATCTTTTTCCTCATGTAATTTCTTTTTCCTCTCTTAGGTGGTTGAGTGATAATTCTCTCACAGGAAATTTCCCTGACATGAGTAATCTTATCAATTTAAAAATTTTGTAAGACTTCTTGTTCATTTTTGTGAATTTAATTATATTGTTAGAGAGAAGATGTTCCCAATTATACTTCTTTCTCTTATCCACTTTTAATGGTGAAGTGTAGGCATCTAGAGAACAACCAATTGACTGGTTCCTTACCTTCTTATCTGGGGAACTTGCCAGGTTTAGAGGAACTGTATGTATCAATCTACATTTTCTGCGTCATGATGAATGAAAGATCAAATTCAAAATAATTATTCTTACTTTGGTACATGGTTAGAAGAAATGTGTAGTAAACTTAAAATCTATATGTGACAGGTATATACAGAACAACTCCTTCACTGGGGGCATTCCTCCAGCATTATTTAGTCGAAAAATAATCTTTAAGTAAGTACTGAAATTTCATAGACACCTATCTAGCTCTAATGAGAGTGACTTATCTCAAGAGTTCAAAACCAACTATTATCTTTCTTTTGCCTTAAATTTTTTTGAATCTTGCAGATACCAAGATAACCCTGGATTACACCAAGAGGCAGAAGACAAGAAGCACTTGAAGTTGCTAATTGGAATTTCAGTTGGAGCATTTGTCCTTGTGTTAGTTTTATTCTTGGGAAGTTTATTATATATCCGAAATCACCGAAGGAAGGCATCTCAGTCAAAGAGTGATGAAAAAGGTCTGTACACTATGGAATCTGTTGAATCAATTCAGTCTATAGTCTTAGTTTCTGCAATCTATAATATTTTGTGTGGTTGTTAGGTTATTCTCTACGTGCAAGCACCAAGCCTTCAACTTTCTTTTCAGTTTCCCGAGGTAGTCATCTGATGGATGAAGGCATAGCTTGCTACATTACGCTTTCTGATCTTGAAGAAGCCACAAATAACTTTTCAAAGAAAATTGGGAAAGGAAGCTTTGGATCTGTTTATTATGGAAGGATGAAAGATGGAAAAGAGATAGCAGTGAAGCTCATGGCCGAGCCATCTAGCCATGGGGATCAACAATTTGTGACTGAGGTAGTGCCATTACTCAATCCATGTAATGCCTCATAGTTCATGCTGACATGAGATTTCCATTATAGCCTATGAACTAAATGGTCTTAATATCTTATCCAAAGTTGTTAATTCAGTTATATTGGTATCTCATGTCTTCTTGGTGTTCACTTTCTCTCCTTTGGTTAATTTCTATCTACTTCTTTATCTAAATTCATATTCCCTTCTCTTTTCTTCCTTAGTTCTTCTACATCACTTCTGTACCCACAAAACCAGGAGAGACAGCTCTGCATTAATAATAAAAAACGCACTTGCAGGTTGCCCTTTTGTCAAGGATTCATCACAGGAATTTGGTTCCTTTAATTGGATACTGTGAAGAAGAACATCAAAGTCTTCTGGTGTACGAGTACATGCACAATGGAACCTTAAGGGATCACATTCATGGTTCTACTCTTCATCTGGATATTTCATAAAAGTTCTTTCTATTTTCCTGTTTAACAGCACCAAAGCAGTCTCATCAACTTCTGCATAATGATTTCTTGTAAGGTACCACTGGCCAGAAGCGCTTAGACTGGCTACTTCGCCTTCGAATAGCAGAAGATGCAGCTAAAGGTTTAAAATAGAACTTTCTGACTAACTTTTTCATGCTTCTTTTTCCTAGTGATTCTCTTTAAGAAAAATTTAGATATCTGTAGGTCTTGAGTATTTACACACTGGATGCAACCCCAGTATCATCCACCGAGATGTGAAAACAAGCAATATTCTCTTAGACATCAACATGAGGGCGAAAGTATCGGATTTTGGACTGTCAAGGCAAGCTGAAGAAGATTTAACTCACATATCAAGTGTGGCAAGAGGAACTGTAGGCTACCTAGATCCTGAGTAAGTTATCTTTTTTAATTTATATATAATTAATGAGAGGCTCTCTCCTGCATTTACTTAAGCTAATTATGTCAATGCTCTAATTCAGGTACTATGCTTGTCAGCAATTGACAGAGAAGAGTGATGTGTATAGTTTTGGGGTTGTTCTACTTGAACTTATATCAGGAAAGAAACCTGTCTCACAAGAAGACTATGGAGCTGAGCTGAACATTGTTCACTGGGTATGGATACTAGTAACTTTCTTTCATATATTGCCAATATTTGGTATCACTAGTAACTACCCTGTTTGTGCTTTAGTTTATATCAGCATAAGCTAGGCAAAAATGCTAAAACTTTGTTTTAAGAAATTCAGTGAAAAACTAGGTGAACATGAACATAATGGCATCTTAACGAGAAAGCGGATGTACAAGGAAGAGTATATTGTAATTTAATTTGCTGATTGAGAAAATAATTGAGTCCAATCCTAAGCATTGGAATAGATGATTATGAGAAGCCTGTTGTTCTTTGATTTATCAGTTTTTCTGAGTACGTACCTATGAATTGTAGAACTTCTAAGTGCAGTAGTAGTATGACGGCCAGCCACAAGAAGACATTAATAAATTCCAGACAGCAGTTAGAGCCAGAACACTGCATAAGATAAGTACAGGATACTTGTCCTGGAATGGAAACAAGCTATCTGGAAAGTGGGTTTTGGTGTGCTTTTCTTTCATATCCTCAAAATTTTGGATAACACCAAACAAATAAGAGAAAACAGATCATTTGGTCTTGCCCCCTAAAGTCCAATCTTTCTAACTAATTGGGTTGGCCCCATATCCCACCCCATCTGAGTTGTAAGTGGGTCTAAGCTTGTTTGCTGTTTGTTATCTTTGTTCTTTAGTTCATCTAGAATCTTTCCTAAAACAAAAATAAAATACAATAAACCACGGACAAAGCATTAAAAGGCTGAGTTTTAGTATGGAACTTGTCAACAGTGCACTATGGGATGTAGACAAGGCAAGATAAGAAGATATAAAACCAGATAATCCTTAGCTCATATCCAACTACTGCAGATGTGATTTTGCTTTTATCTGCCTCTTGTTCACAGTTTGATTAAAAAGTCTGGTTTACAACTCAATGTCCTTTGCTTTGCAGGCAAGATCCTTAGTTCGCAAAGGCGATGTGATAAGCATTGTGGATCCATTTCTAGCTGGGAATGTCAAAATTGAGTCCATGTGGAGAATAGCAGAAGTTGCCATCCAATGTGTAGAACAACATGGTGTTTGCAGACCAAGAATGCAGGAAATAATTCTCTCCATACAAGAAGCCATCAAGATTGAGAAAGGCGTTGAAGGAAACTCAAAACTATCTCCTAGTGGTTCAAAAGCGCTATCTTCTCGGAAAACTTTACTGACAAGCTTTCTTGAAATTGAGCCTCCTGACTTGTCAAATGGCTACTTAGTCCCCTCTGCAAGATAATTCTGTATTGTTTGCTATCTAAAGACTTACAGATAACCAAAGTAACATATGCTGTCACAAATGTTTGTGAATGCTGTTTTGCTTCTAAGACTACAGAATGGTCATACCCAATTGTAAAAAACACCTTTTTGTTTCATATTTTTCTTGTGTTAGAAGGCACAATATGTATATGAACCAACAAAGAAGATAAGGTTTTGTTCGCTTGCTGAAGTGGGCATGTAGCTTTCATCTAAGGTTGCATATATATTATATATAGAGTATAAGAATATGCGGTCAACTATCGAGATTAAAGCTTAAACCCCAAGTTATATCCTTATTTTATAATCATAGTGGACCAAATCTTAAGATTAATACTTTATTCAGAATCAGGTGCATTTTTCTAATCTTTTTGTTGTTGTTGTTGTTCTGTATAAAGATGAACTTTTCAAAGTTCATTAATCTCAAAAGTCAGCCAAGAATGGTGTCAACAATGATCATCCATAGAACAACTACATATGACAATCGTTTCAATTTCATTGACTGACTTTTAGTCTAGAAAAAGGCAATGAATTAAACTGATTAATTACTTTGTATAAAATATATGCTGGGTTCAACTGCATTTAATCCGGAGCCATTTTAAGAATTTACCAGAACCACATGTGAAAAATGACTTGGTTCATATTTTTCTAATAAACAGTCAAGAAAATCATTGATACCAAAGTCCAACTTGATGACAGACATTCTCAACAAGGACCAAGTTACTCGTGTACTAAAATTTTGAAATAATAAAATTATATAGAACTTTTATGATAATGTGTGTTTTGCTCCTTCATTTTTTAATATTTTTTATCTTTATTTATTTATTTGACTCATGTAAAACAATTTTCTGACTTCCTTCTTCATTTTTTTAAATGATAATATTACAATTAGGGATGACAATTAATGAGCTAATTTAACATATTTTTCAAACAACTTAATAAAATTCAACTAAATTAATCATTATATTGATAAGTATTTTTGACACATCGATCATGAAGTAAAATTTTATTAAACAGATCATAAGCAAACAATTCAAAAATAACACGGTTAATATTAGATTAGCATGATTAGCAGGAATTGCCACCCTTAATTGCAATCACATAATCATACTTAACAACAACAATCAAGAAAGTGACAATAAGTTTTTCTCTCATCATTATTACACAACCACTAACTACTGTTCAAGTACTTGTCAAGTAAACAAAATCCTTTGTTCATAATAATAATAATAATAATCCATTCCATGGCAATATAGGTCCCCACACCCACCTCTACAACAACCTTACCTATTTTACATTTACATATATAGCTATAGCTACCTCTTATGTTTTATTATATTAATAATTAGTATGGCCTCTCTAACTCTTGGAGAATTTTAAGTATTTTTTGTTGAAACTTAAGTAATTAAGAACAATAATGCAAAGCCACTATTCTAGCTGTATTAGCATATCTTAGGCACTGCCTGGTTTGGTTGAACAAAGATTTTAGCCTTATTTTAAATAAACAACAATTTTTTTAGTACTTACAAAATTTTGAATTTATAATAGAAGTATTTTATAGTAATTATTATTATACACCAAATATTCTATCTAACATTTGTCTTATTTATTGAAAGGAGATATTATATATATATGTTGTGTGTTGTTGTTGTTAGCAAACAAATTATATATGCATGATTCATGAAACAAATAAATGAATGCCCGTTGAAAAGGCAAAGCCATATTGTCCAAAGTTAATTATGACCAAACCACATTTAAGAGCATAATTAAATTATTTTTGACCTAATCTTTAATGGATTTCTTTTCTTAGTATCAAAATCCAACTGTCACCCAAATAATACTCTACATTATTATTCCATTTTTATAATAATTTTCTTCAGAACCTTCACCAGAAATGTTCAATCAGTTGACCAAAACCCTAAATTGTCCTTTTGATCCATTTGTGATGGAGTTGTACATGGCATTATTCATGATATATATGTATTTTAAAAAATATACTTAATCTTTCATACTATGTATAAGCTAATATTAAAAGGGAAATTTGATAAATCATGCTTACATTAGCTTAATATTTAAAATTTGAACCAAAGTTAACTACCATATGAAACAAATGCTCATCTTTCATTTAATACCAAAAATACCCCCATACCTTTCCTCTCTATTCTCCATCTTTCTCTCTACCTTTCATTTAATAGCTTAATAATTAAAATTTGAACAAAAGTTAACCACTATTTAGAATGCTGTTTAGATGTTGGATTTGTAGTTTGTTGGTATTTTTTTGTAGTTTTTTGGGTGAAAATCGTGTTCTGTGAAAATCTGCGTTTTTTTTGGGTTCCTTGAGTTTTTTTCGAAATGCCCGATAGTGTCCGATAGAGGCCCGATTCGGGCACGATAGTTGTTGAGTTTCAAGGTTAGGGATGAAGGTCCGATGGAAACCCGATGGTTGCTCGATAGTTTTGGTTACCCGATAGTTGCCCTATCGTGCTAATGTCGTACCATCATCGTACATTTATGGCAAAAACTACAGTATTGCACACTATCGTACCCACTATCGTCCCACTGTCGTACCATCATCGTACCATTGACAAAGTAAGTTAACATTTTGAAACTAACTATTATCGTACTACCATCGTACCTATATCGTCCCACTACAAATTCTAAAATTACGATGTTATAGTAACTACTTAACAAATTCTATCGTACACCTATCGTGCTAATATCGTACCATCATCGTACCCATTATGGAAATAACTACAGTATTGCACACTATCGTACCCACTATCGTAATACTGTCGTACCACCATCCCTAACCTTGACTATCGGGCAACCATCGGGTTGTCATCGGACCTTTATCCCTAACCTTGAAACTCAATAACTATCGTGCCCGAATCGGGCCTCTATCGGACACTATCGGGCATTTCGAAAAAAACTCAAGGAACCAAAAAAAACGCAGGTTTTTACAGAACACGATTTTCACTAAAAAAACAGCAAAAAATACCAACAAACTACAGATCCAACATCTAAACAACATTCTAAATGGTGGTTAACTTTGGTTCAAATTTTAATTATTAAGCTATTAAATGAAAGGTAGAGAGGAAGAGGGAGAATAGAGAGGAAATGTATGAGGGTATTTTTGGTATTAAATAAAAGATGAGCATTTGTATCATATGGTGGTTAACTTTGGTTCAAATTTTAAATATTAAGGTAATGTAAGCATGATTTATCAAATTTTCCTATTAAAACTAAAATCATTACTTTTTTTTTTGACAAAAAAATCAATTCTTATTTGAAGAAATTATAAAAAAATAAATAAAAAGCAACATAAAAATAGAAAGGATAGTTTGGTAATATTGATGGGAAACCAACTGCAAAAGCAAAATCATGATAAGAAGAAGATATAAAATTGAGCATTTTTTTTAAATAAAATAAAATTTATGAATAGATAGATAAAATTGAGGGCATCCCAACAAATACAAACACGCTCTAAAAAAAATTTATTAATAAAAAACAAATAAAAAAAACATTTTCTTATACGTATCGGTTCTCTGACCGTATAAAGCAAGCAAAACCAAAAAAAAACAGTCTTTCAGAGCCGTCTCATCTCACAAAAGAGGATACCCTTTCTCTCTCTCTTCTACGCTTTTCTACATTACTTGCCTTTGGTGGTGATTAGGTTCACTTGGAAAAAAGGAGATAGAAAATAAAAAGCAAAACTTTGTGGTTTTTCTCTACTGAGGAGCCTGAGGGAAAAAGTTAGGCTCTTCTTCTTCTTCTTTTTTCTGGTTTTTGTTACCCAAAGTGAGAGCAAGAGATGGATGTGATGTATTACCAGTTAGCTAGGTCTTCTTGTGAGGACTCCTTGAAGGTTTTGGAGGCTGATATACAGCATGCGAATGCACTGTGGGTTCTGCTCTTTATCCTCTTTTTTTTTTTCTATTTTTTAAAAAAAAATTTTGGTCACTTTCTTTTCTGTTTTGATTTTTTTCTGGTGGTTTTTTTTTTTCTTTTGTTTTTGATCATGATCATGTTCAACAACACCATAATCTGCTTTTTCTAGCAGTTTTTTTAGAGACCCAAAAATAGAAGGAAAAAAAAATGCAGAACCCTTTTGCGTGTTTGTTTGATAATCAGTACTTTGTTTACTTAAAATCTGTTCGTTTTGTGAAAATTTGCATGAAAGTAAAGAAACCCATTTGAGGACTTCGTACCATTCTTAAATTGGATTCCTTTCTTTCCCCTTTTTCTCGTGGAAGAGGGGAAAAAGTATTTTTCTTTATTGGGTCATCAATTGAAGTATTTGTCCTTGTTGTAATTGAAAAGATGGATACTACTTTAAACTTTTTGTTGTAGTGGTGTTAAAGTTAATGAATTTGGTTTGTCTTAACACAGTGCTGCTTCAATTCCAAGAGCCAAGGGTGGTGTATGTCTACAAATGAAATTGGTTTACAATAACTGGGCACCCCTCTTTCTATTTTTGTTACAATGGCTAGATTGCTCTTGCACATGTTTACTGCCGAGATATCTAAATTTTTACCACATTCTTGTCTACAAGGTTGGTTCACTCTATAATAACCTGTTGTTCTCATTTACTGTTTGTGGAAAGTTTGATTGTCATTGATTTGAGTTATTTATACTAAATAGGTATACACAGATGGGAGGCCAAAAATATCTGCACACGGAAGAAAGGCTAGCATTAAAGACTTCTATGGTATGTCAAAGTTGTCTTATAATTTGTCAAACTTATCATTTATATCCATTGTTTTTGTTTTGGTGAAGTAATTCTGACTTTGTTTCATTAAAAAAACTGAACTTCAGCTGTTATATTGCCATATCTTCAGCGGCTCCACGCTGACTTGGGGGAGTTGGATGATGCTAAAAAGGGGCGTCTAAGCATTGAGGTTTCAGCCAAGAAGAAAAGGGTAAAGTCAGAAGTTGCTCTTGCCAATATTGACATGGAAAGAGAAGATGAGTGTGGAATTTGCTTGGAGCCTTGCACCAAAATTGTCTTGCCCAATTGCTGCCATGCAATGTGCATCAAATGCTATCGCAATTGGTAAGTGAAAAAGCCAGTTGTTTACATCTTTAATGTGTCTCTACTCTGGTATTTGATATTGTGTGGAGTGGTTCTTCTAAAACACTGATTAAGGTTTGGTTTTTACAATTCAAACAGGAACACCAAGTCAGAATCATGCCCCTTCTGCCGTGGTAGTATCAAGAGGGTTAATTCAGAAGACTTATGGGTGCTCACATGTGATGATGATGTGGTTGACAATGAAACGGTTTCGCAGGAGGAATTGTTGAGGTTCTATCTCTATATCAACAGCCTGCCAAAAGTTCACCCTGATGCCCTTTTCTTAGTGTACTATGAATATTTAATTTGATTGGAAGTAAATGAAGATGATGGTGTACAGAGAGAAAATGCCGACCCTCAAATGTATATAGAGTCTGGTAAGGAATGTCCTTTTTGGATTCTTTCAGGAATAATAATAGCTACCATAGTATGCTTGTTGAGCTTTTTCAAGTATTAGTGTGAGGCACCTTGTTTAGTAATATATGACAGGTTCTCACTTCCTGTACTAACTTGCTTCAATTTCATTACTTTCAATCAAAAGAATTAGTCCCAGAAAAGAAAAAAATGATGCATTTAGTTGAATAATGCTAATGAGATAAGTTGTGGTTGAAAATTGAAACTAGTTCATTTGTGGTTGCTGATTCTTATCATGGTCCTCTCCTCTCTCTTTACTTTCTTTTTTCCTGTTTGGAAATAATTTATTCTAGCCATTAGTATAATATTTATATATTGCTCAGCTACTTCCAGCTTCAACTTCACATTTTGTATTGCCTTATACTCCTCCTCTAGCAGCCTCCTAATGGGTCCCAATTGGCCCTCTAAGCAAACATTGACTGTTCTGTTTCTATTGATTGAATTTTGGCCCTTTCTAAACATTAAAATTGGCGTGTTGTTTTTGTGGAATACTTGAGAACGAAGTTTTGGACGAGAAACGACAAATTTGCACTACCAAGCTTGTCGTTTCCCAGTTTAACAGAGTAGGAATCGATGTGTCGTTCATAGGAGATAACACGTGTTTTTGATAAAACGACAAAATGAACCTAGATAATTATCTCAATTCTTATTAAAACATATATGGACCGCAAGCCAAGTGGTGAAAAAATGACAATTCTCACCTGGTAAATGACTTGTTCGAAAATAAATAAATAATTACAAAGTGGGATTAAACCCAAAAATAAATAAAATATTACTCTGTTGCTCTCTGAATGTGTAACCATCCGGAGCTTCAACTACGTAACAAGTTATTAATTGCCCTTGACAAGCTTGTATCTTCTATTCTACATGCATTTTCTTCTTCTTGGCAAGTTCCTCAAACGAAGGCTGGCAGTAACCTTTGTTGAGGAAATGTTCAGTGAGTTGTCCGTTCATGGAGTCTGTGAAATGGATACCGTCCCAGCTCATGTACTGACCGGAGTTCTTACAAGTGGACGTCCCTGGAGACCCGCAAAGGCAATGGACGTCGAAGTTATAAGCACCACCTTCATTGGAGCCACAACAAGCTCTGAATGGCTCCTGGAAATGGTATGCTTTGTAGTTGGCCAGTATGGCCTCGTAAGCACCGTAGGTGTCTGCATAGGCTATCATTGCGTATGGATACCGTCTTCTGAAGTGGTCTAATCTTAGTTGAAGGTGTTTGTTGTGAACTTTTACCAGGTTGTTGGTGGCCTTAGAACATCCCATTTCGTCGCGGTCGGTCATTGGACACATTGATAGCTGCGACGGAAGACATCCCAATGGTGGCAGCCCTTGTACGACTATGTACAGAGCTCCTTGGTCTAACAATGTCTGAAATAGAACATTACGAGTTACCAATAAGAAACTCTAGTCTTCTCATCTCATCTCTTTAACACAACTTAGGTAGAAAACAAATGCACATACCTTTAGAATTTTGGATACGTGACCAACAGAAAGGTCAGTAAGCATGCGAGAGGTAATGGAAGATCCGTACGCGCGGAGGTAGTCATTGCCTCCAACTCCACCAACCCAGAAGAGGGTGTTAGCCATGTCTTTTCGACAAGCTTGAGAACCATGTCTCTTACTCCTTTCAACAAGATAGGTGTTGAACCAAGTTATCTCAGTCCGGTAACTCTCTGGAACTCGGCTCCACATGAAGGTGTGGCCAATGTTGTTGTTGTAGAAGTAGTCCCTAGACAGAGTCGAAGTCCCTGCAATGGCGAAGTTGACACTGCCGTTGTAGTCGAAATTGACTGAAGATGATTTGTACGCCGTTAAGGAGGGACAAGACAGAGATTCAGTCAAGTGGTCGACGATTAATCGACCGTTGGAAAGCCTGTGTCCTTTCAAGTAACCATTGGATGATGAACTATAGAATGACTTGGAGAATGAGGTGCTTGTAAAGGATTTTAAACCTCCAATCAAGTAGCCATTACCAGTGTCTGTGTTCGAGTCTCCGAACGCAAAGACCTTCGACCAACATCCTTTGTATTCCACTGTTGTTTGAGAAGGAGACTTTGGAGGAGATTGTTGTTGTGGTGATGGCGGAGATTGTTGTTGTTGGGGTGGCGTGGGAGAAGCCTCATGTGGTGGGGTGTGTGTATAGGTGAAAGAGAATGAGACCAAGATGACAAAGAGTGCAATTTGAAATTGCACCAAATGGTTTGGGGTTGTCATTTTTGGAGATGAGAAAGGAAGACCCTTTTGTTTGTTGTTTGAGAAATGAGGTATTGAACTGCCATTTTATAGTATTGTATTATTGGTTTATGTATGAACCTCCATATTCTTAGGTGCTCAAAAATAAAACAATAGAAAGAAAGATTTTTGAGATAAGCCCTTATTGTAGGAGACATTGTATCTATTTGTTTTTCATATTTTCATCCAATCAATGTTTACTATATATGTTCTTTCCAATCTATAAATAAGTAGCTGCGTTTCTATTTATACACTTTTTTTTTTCTTAGAATTATTATATAGTTTATAGAATATTTCTATATTTGATGATTCAAATGTTTTTTTTTTTCAAAATTACCTTACCCTCCTGCATTTTCTTTCCGACAAAGATTTTAAATTTGTTGTACTTAATAAACTAACTCAAAATTCTAACAAACATAACTATAATAAGACCAACTTATTCTTGCTCACAATTTATAAAATATTTGTTTTAATTATTTGCAAAATAATATTTCTAAAGCATTGATACTTATAAGAAAAATATTTTGCAGAATCTTTACAAAATATCAGGTAAAAATAGACTTAAAATGACTACCAAACCCATCAAGTTACTTTTTTTAACTTCTCCATTCCTTTGGTCACTGAAGAATCCGAAATTTGTCGAGGATCTTTAAAATATGAATAAAAGGAGACTTATTTAGACCCTCACATGCTTTAAAATGCATTTTGAATGGTTAAATGAGAAAGGAAAAAAAATATTTATAATATTTAAAGACGTTTGTTTTGAGTAGTGAAGTTTAAGGGGAATATTAGACCAGACTCAATATTACCCTTTATTTCTTTATATGAAACTCAAATATACAAAGGGGTAGAGATTAACAATTAAAAAGCATGTGGATCCCACAAAATATCAAAACTTTCCTACCCTAAAATTTGAGTCAAGGTGTAGGAAATACTCCACATTTCTATTCCTATCTACCCAAACCTAAATGCTAATCAAGAACCTTATTCAAAGTATGAATGAAAATTTTGATAATCAAATAAATATATTCATGATATAATGTTAATCTTGAATATAAGAAACTAAATGATTAAATGCTGATAAGATGAACTTAGAAACATTTAATCGTCAATACTAACACTATAAATATTCATCATTGGATGAAACTCGCGACTTTTTTAGTGTTGAAACTATTCACCTAATAACTTGTTCTTACCCATTGAATTTTTGCCCTTGATGATCACAAGTTTAGAGTTGGGTTGCCATCATCGGTGAATATATTATTCTATGAGTTTCAGTTCCATCTCTTTTGACGTGAAACTTACTAACCTCTTTGCAAGAGGTTTTGTAAATGGATCCGCTAAGTTCTCACTTATTTTAACATATGAGATTGATATGATTCCTCCTTGAATCAATTGTCTTACATACTTATGTCTTAGACTTATATGTCTAGACTTCACATTATATATATATGACTTTATAGGCTCTAGCTAATGTGGCTTGTTTATCACCATTGGGATGTTCCTCATGAAAACCCTAAGCCACTTGGCCTCTTTGCCATTTGCCGCTAGAGCAATAAACTCATTCTTTATGGTTGAGTGAAATATATGTTTGTTTCTTGGAACCCTAAGAAATTGCTCCTCCTTCAAGCATAAACACCCAACCACTTGTGGAGAGATTATCTCCCACACTCGATATCCAACTTGCATCGGAATATCCTTCAAGTATCTTCGGGAAATTTGAATATTGGAGGCCTAGCTGCTTGGTCATTTTAAGGTACCCTAGAACTCTCTCAATTGATTTCCAATGTTCCATACATGGATTGCTAGTAAACCTACTTAGTTTACAACCGCTCTACCATTGTTCTTTTCAAGCTTTATGCTTGAATCAAATTGTGTATTTGCCTCTTTGATTTTGAGTTTACTAAACTTGTCAAGCACTTCCTCAACAAAGTGAGCTTGACTTAAGGCATAGCCCCCACTATTTCTTCTCACTTTTATACCAAAGAAGGTATCCACCTCTCAAAGGTCCTTCATTTAGAAAGTGGAAGATAGAAAGCTCTTCATTTCTATTATGCCTCTCATCCCATTACTCAAAATCAACGATCATCAATATATAGACACATCAAGATGACATAGCCATCACAAGTCTTAGAGTATAAGCACTTGTCCACATTATTGTGTCTATACCCATATGAAACTAAGACTTCTCACTTTATGTTCATTTCCCCTTAGAACAAAACCTTTAAGTTGTTCCATATAGATCTCCTCATCGAGATCTCCATTTAGGAATGCCATTTGGACATCCATTTGATAAACATAAAGGTTATATATTGATGATAAGGCAAATAAAACTTTATTTGTAGTTTTCCTAGCAACTGGTGCATACGTGTCAAAATAATCGATTCATTCTTTTTATTTAAACCCTTTAGCTACTCATATATCTTTGAATGATTTGTATGTGTCATCGGTGTGATATTTCCTCCGAAACCCCACTTGCACCCAATTGGTTTTGAACCTTGTGAAAGGTCTACCAATCCACACGTGGTTTTACATAATTGAATCCACCTCATCATTTGTTGCCTCTTTCCAAAAACATAGTCTCTCGAAGACATTACTTCTTGGTAGGTTTTGGGATCATCCTCAACTTGAAGAATCATAGGAAATTTCCATGTGACTTCTTCAAATTTACTATAGAGTATCTCTACTTGAGAACATTTCTCAATTGATCCCAGCTCTTTAAGCCTTTGGCTTCTCTGAGGCAATATAGGTTGCCCATCAATCGTTGGATCTTTCTCTTTAAGAGATTCTCCAACACCTGTGGGTTCTTGAGAGTTGCTATCACAATATAACATATTCTCAAAGAACTTCACTTCTCATGATTCAATTATCACATTAGACTCCAATTCTAATAGCCTATAGGCCTTGCTATTTGAGGCATAATCTACAAATGCACACTTAACGGCTCTTGGACCCAACTGGGTCCTTTTAGGCTCCGTGCCCCACACTTTAAGATAACCTAGGTTAGGCTTCTTTCCTTTCCATAACTCATATAGAGATACATTGTTCTTTTTCATAGGAATTCGATTCAATATATGACATGTAGCAAGCCAAGCTTCACCCCACAAATTATAACACAATTTAGCATGTAAAAGCATAAAGTTAATATCTCAAGACAAGTCTTATTCTTTATTTCAACTCTTCCATTTTTTTTAATGGAGTGTATGGTGTAGTGCATTCATGTATAATGTCATGTTGTTCACAAAACACATTGAAATCATTTGAAAAGTATTCACTACCTGTATCACTTCTAAGAGTCTTTATTTTCCTTTCCAATTGATTTTCTACTCCAGCTTTATAGATTTTAAATGCATTAGATGTCTCATCCTTACTCTTAATCAAATACACATAAGTATACCTAGAGAAATCATCTATAAAAGTCATGAAGTATCAATTTCCTCCTAAAGTCAACATGTCATTCAATTCACATAAATCACTATTGTTGATCGAAATTTTTGTCAACTCAATAAACAATAGAAAAAAATAGTAAAGAAATGAAGAGCTGTGGATTTTTTACGTGGTTCGGTCGTTAATGAGGCCTAGTCCATAAGTCACTTGTATTGTAGGAAAAATTTCTGGAATAGCAAGGCCTTTTAGCGTTACGACTTGGGTAAAGTATATTCTTGCTCCAAGATTGAATAGGAGTCTAGAAAATAGGGTTTTTGGGATCCCTTACAAATGATCCCCTCAGGTCTTATGTATAGTCGGCCTCAGGTTTGAATGATAGGCTGTTAGCCCTTATTACAGTACAAATCATCCCTCATTCTTTGGGGAATATTCATGATACAAAAAGATATGCTATATGTGCTACACTATTATAGGCCCATAGGGGCGGTGATCTAGCCTGAAAAGAAGGTGGTCCAGAAATCACCAACGCAAAAAGAAGTTGGGGACCACTTCCGAGATAAGTGGTCCCCTCGATCCCCGAGGATCTCTCCAAGCTGTTACGGGGAGTTCTCAACACCCGATGAGTTGTCATAAAGATAACTATCTTCGAAACCCTCCGAGAAGCCATTCACTGGGGGTATGTAGGAGCTATCGAGGCCTCGTCTGGAGAAGTGAGGAGATGGGGACTCGCTTGACGTCGACACATCACCACTCTTAGGACCCTCCTGAGAGCCTGCCTAGGTTCATGCCACGTGTCAGCGTCTGCTGATGTGGCCGATAAGTTGAAAATGACCTGAAACAACTATGCATTTAAATCTAGCAAGTTTTAACATCTATCAAAACTTGGAAAATATTTCTTTACAATCTTAGATTTAACACATAATTCACATTTATCATGTTCATTCACATCACAATTAATCAATTCACTTTTAACAAATCTTTTAATTATATTATAACCCATATGAGCAAGTCTATTTTACCATAAGGTAATAGAATTATAATTAACCACATTGCAAGATTTATATGCCATATCACTATTTTCACTATCAAGAGCACAAAGTTTGATCATTCCATCACATATATAACCATTTCCCAAAAAAGTGCCTAATTTAGTCAAAGTGAGTTTACCGAATTCAAACTCCATTTTGATACCGGATTTACTCAATAAACTTCCACTCATAATGTTTCTAGTCATATCGGGAACATATAAAACATTAGTTAGGGTCACTTTTTTTCCATTAGTGAAGAACACATCAATGCAGCCCCTTCCAAGTACTTTGGATTTCTTTTCATTTCCCATTTGGACTTCAAGTCCCACCTTTTCACTTTCAAATGTTATGAAAATAGTTTTATCATAGGTTGCATGAATGGTGGCACAAGTATCATACCACCATCCTTGCACCTTGCATTGGGTTACATTAAATTCACGCAAGGTTGCAATGATCTCAACATCAAATGCATTGGCCTTGGTATCCTTACTTAGGTTTGCAATGATCTCAACATCAAATGCATTGACCTTAGTATCTTCACTTTCTTTTACAATGATCTCATCATCAATTTCATTGACATATTCACATTCTCTTAAGGTTGCATTAGTCTCATCACTACATGCATGAACTATGTCAATTCTCTTTAGGGTTATTATACATTCCTCATTGAATGCATTATTCTCAATTAGGCTTATAATGAATTCCTCTTTAAATGCATTAAATTTAATCAAAGTAAAAAAGATCTCATCATCAATTAAAGTGACCAAATTAAAATTATTTAGAAGTGCAATGATCTCAACATCAATTGCCTTAACCCTAAACTCAATATGGTTAATTTTACAATTACCATATCTCACATGATGATCAATAACTTTACAAACAAAACAAGTATAAGAATCACCTGTGAATTTTTCATTAACATTTACCATTGTACTCTTAATATTAGCAATAATCTCAAACTCACAAAAAAATGGCAGCAAATTTTCATTCAAATTTTTGAAATCTACATATTTAGAAATAAGGAATTTGAGATACCAATCTACTTAAGCATGTAATTCCATTGAATCGTCTCATCCTTTATTGATGAAGACTTTGAATCCATATCCACATTCATGTAGAGCATTTCCAAATAGAACTTTCTTTGATCTTTCATGGTTATGTGTTCAACACAAAACAAATCTTGAAACAAGGATTTGAAGGTTGTAGAAGATGAACAAATTTCCCTCATTGTTGATTATGCAAAACACAAAAATAAAGTAATTAGAATTAGAGATTTTTATTGTTGGGAATGTATGACTTTACACTTTGCAATTCAACAATTAATAATGGGAATAATTGAATATTTAAAACCCTAAATGATGATCAAAGAACCTTATTCAAAGTATGAATGCAAATCATGATAATCAAATAAACATATTCATGATATGAATGTCAATCTTGAATATAAGAAATTAAATGATGATAAGATAAACTTAGAAACATTTAATCATCAATACTAACAGCGAAAACACAATAGAGTAACACAAAACAAAGTTAGGGTTAGATAGATACAACCTTTGATTTGGAGCAACTTGAATCTTCAAACTTGAGGAACTTCTAAGACTTATACATTTTAAGAATATTACTGTCCAAAATTTCTATTCCAAGTCTTCCCTTATTGCTTGAAGCTTCAACTAAGTAGAATGAAATTTGTGATTTAACAAGCCTTAAAACTCATGCAAGTCAAGCAAAGCTTAATGAGTTTCTTGGAGAAAACTTTGGTCTTTGAGAACTAGAGAGAGAGGTAGAGGTTAAAGAGAGAGTTGGAAAATGTGATCAAGACTTTACAACTCTAATAACCAATATTTATAGTGTAGGAATCGTCATTAGTCTAACCAATAGGATTAGAGCATTTAAAACACATCATTCGGAGCCTTTTATGTAATTGTACGGCCTTGAAATACCGCCCAAGCGATGTATCTCCTACTGTAGCTTTTGAGGCCTTTCGCATTTTGGCGATTCTACGCCACTTAGGGGGCGACGCATCGCCACCTCCTCTGACTTTGGACCCGTCCAATAGTCCTAAATTGCTTCAAATGCTATCAAACTTTTTCGGAATGTTTGGATATCTCATTTTATCACTTTAGACCCATAAAAGTCACTTTAAGATGTCCTCTACACAATCTTATGTTTTCACTTCTCCTTAAGTGAAAATCGTTAAGTATTTTGCCCCTCAACGCATAAACATCTTAACCATTATATTTAACCAATCTCAACAGCAGCTACCCTTCTCGGAATTAGATAAGGAGGTTAAAGATCACCACTCGAAGATCATTGCTCGGGAGGACTTGGTCGACAACAATGACCTAATCAATGACACACTGATCATATAGGCTACTTGAAAGAAGGCCTGGTTGAGAAATCATTAAAAAGACGGTTCACTCGACTAGAATGACCCGAATCTTATGAGATATTTATGTAATTGTAATTTGAATGTATTTTTTATACTCTTTTATTATATATTCAGGTGTAACAAATTCACATTAGGCGTGTGGGGCCCATTCCATGCTTGTAAGGCCCATGGACAGCTAAGGAACTCTATAAATAGAGATCTCTCGCAATCATTATTTCTTCATGCGCACTTTACATACAAAAACTCTGTCGAATTGTATTATCTCTCAGGCTTAGGATACTCAGTTGAATCTTGTTCTTCTGATCTTGAATCAAAGATCTTTTTTATTAATATAAGTGCAAGTGGACGTAGGTCATTACCAAATCTTGGGGTCAAACCACTATAAATCTCTTTGTGTCGTTTACTTGATTTCAACTCTTGTTATATTCTTAATTGTCGTTCAATTTAACTCAATTTCGTTGATCAAAATGCTAGTCAATAATAAGATAGTTATTTATACCATTAGTTATAATAGTGTGGCAATCAGCCTTTAGGTTTACTGGTTCATAGGCCCTGTAGAATTGAGATCCTATACAAAATTGTGCTTTTTTTTACATGTATATAATAAAAATAAAGATATATAAAACCACATACAAAATATATACCAAAATAAAAGATATTTGGTGTTGGTTAGTGTAATGGAATAATGGACTTTCTATATATAATGATATCAAATAATTAAATAAATCAAAATCTCCAATATTAATTATAGCATATTCATAAACTAATTCAAAAATTAAAATTCATTTAATCGTCCATTTTTTTTAAACAATCTGTACAATCACGGTCAAGTTATATTAACGAGAATTCTGGAAAAAAAAGTTCTTAAGGTAGACCCACTATACCGAAGTAAACAAAATTGTATATTTTTTTTAGTATATTGATTCTAGTGATGTACAAAATAATAATCATTGACCAAATATGATATAAATATTTTCGTGAATTTTTTTTCATGTAAAAAAATGTTTCATTATTTATATATACATTACAAAGACAAAAATATTTATTTTATTTGTCTAGTGAGTGAAAAATTAAGACTTTATTGTAGGTTTACATGTTTGTTTATTGATTTTTTTATGTTTAAAACATATATATTTCTTGATAAAAAAAGTAATGAAAGTGTTACTAACATTCAATCACGATCATGTTATATTAACGAGAATTCTAGAAAAAAAAAGTTATTAAGATTGACCGATTGCACTGAAGTAAACAAAATAATATTTTTTTTAGTTAATTATAATAATATACACAATAATAAACATTGACTAAATATGATATAAACACTTTAATGATTTTTTTTCATGTAAAATTAAAAAAAAAAAATTGTTTCATTGTTTACAAATACATCACAAAGACAAAAAAAAGTTATTTAATTTATGTGTTGATCCTAATTATTCACACAATCATAAACATGGTACAAGAATGATATAAATACTTTTGTGAGTATTATTAGTCTGTTTATTATAATGATACAGAGAATAATAAACATACACGATGAGTTATTTTTCTATAAAAAAGAATAAAAACAAAGTTTAGTTGTTAACATGTACAATTCAAACTCAAAGTTGTTTATTTTTTTAGTATGTTGATTATAATGATGCATAGAATAATAAACATGGCCCATATATGATGTAAATAATTTTGATTATTAGACTGTTATTATACCCAAATTTCGAGAATAAATGAATAGCCTCGAAATGTAGGTTCAGGAGTTGCAGGCTCGAAGGCAAAAGTCTCCTCCAAAAGGATGAGTTCAAAAAACTAGTCGAGTAAAGAGGTGGGGACAACTGGAACAGTGAGCTTGAAATTACATGATCTCGAAAGCGTGTTGAAGCAGTGTTCAAGCTTGAAGACGCGTTAAACATACCCACGAAAAAACTGTTAGGAAATACCTATTTCTTTGAGATTATGTTAAACCGTGTATTGAATCCCTATTTTTATGGGATCTTTATTTAAATAATGCATTTAAGTTGTATTATTATTATTATTCAAATTAAATTTGAATATATGTTGTAACTTCCCTAAACTTGTGGGAATATATTCTTGTAACCAGGTCTATAAATAGCCTGGATTTGGTCATTTATACTCACGCACAATTTTGTGAAACACTGTGAAAATTGCTCTTTCTTGAAGCTTTGATGCAGATCTTAATAAAAGTGACTCGGGGATGTAGGCAGATTTTAACTGCTGAACCACGTAAAAATCTCTTTCCTTTCTTTTCTTCTTGTTTAATTGTTTAATTACTCTACATAATTACGCTGACGAAAAACGACTTCAACAGTTTGATTCTTTCATTGAGAGCATTAAGAAATTCTTCTTGTCGTTTAGCCCAAAAAAAAAAAAAAAACTTCCCGCTTAGCAACAATGGCTGCCTTGAATATTTATGGAACCAGTGGTGGACCACTTCCCCAAATCCCTGAGGAAAATACTTCACGTACTAAGGAGCATCCTTGAAGGCCTGGCGAACAACCAATCTTGGACCGGAGTCTCGATGAGGGGAGCGCCTCATCGTCTCCCAGAGTATGGCCTGGTCAAAGTTCCAAACCTAATGAGCAGGATTATTATAATTTAGAGAGGTGTGTGCCATCAGTTGAGCTTAAAAATCGGAGGTTGTGTGAACAGTTAGCCGAGGCAACGTGGCTAAATGATGAGATGGCAAGACAAGCCGCTGAGACCCAGGCACCCCCACGAAGGACCAAGGGGCAACCTCGCGGAAGTATGACTATCGGGATGGTCGAACAAAGGGCCCAACAAGCTCAATGGTTGCCTAAGAAAATACTTGAGAAAACCTGCCCAGTGGGGTCATCATGAAACCTTACCAGGAACAACCAAGCCAGGGACATTCCTGCAGACCCTGGGAATAACCGAGCTCCCCCGACAGCTCGGAGTGATAACCCAGGACCTGCCAGGAATAATAGTAACCCTGAACCTACAAGGCCAAACAATGAGAAGTCGCCACCATCTCCAATCAGGCAGCCTCCATCACTAATCAAGCATCCCTCTCTAGCTCAGGGTGTACCCCAGCAAGCTCCGAGTGGAAATCGAGCTGGGGAGAGAGCACCCCAGAGGCCTTCTCAAAGTGCTAGAAGTGGAAGCCGGGACAGAAGCCATCGTGCTCGACCCGAGCATACAGGTAAATGCGAGGTCCCACCGGGGGTACGTCAGGAACATAGACAGGCTAGACAACCTCAACCGTCTGGGAGTTATGTGTTGAGGTCATAGGCAACCGAAATTAGGGTGCACGTGAATAACCCACCTCCAAATCAATTCCACAACAACAACAACAGCCGAAAAGAACTATCAACTTCCTTGATGGAAGCCAAGATTACAGTAGATCGGTGAGTGTCTATAACACAGAGCCTAGATATTACAAGAACTATCTGAATGATTATCCTGATCTTTAGGACCACCTGATTAGGGCTCAAAAATGTCAATTTATTAGTTTTAAAGTGTAAGATAAATTAAGTTTTAATTAATATTTTCATGAATTTATTGTAATATCTGTTTTAATTGAAAATATTAATTTTTAATTTAAGTTATGTTTAATTTTCAGGAAACAAGTTGCATTTGGACAATAATAAAAAGATAGAAGGAAGAAATAGTTAAAATTGAAAAAAAAGAAGAAGAGAAAATGGTATTTTGAGATTAAAGCCCAAGAAGGAAGGCCCAAAACTGAAGGCTCATCCCCCTACTTCCTCCCTCCCAGCGCCAGGTGGCGTGCCTGCATTGCGCCACGCATCCGCGCCTGGCCTCAGCTCCCTGACCCATATGACCCACGCCCCCATCTGGCTCCCCAGTAGGCCCAGCCCGAGTTCAACCTGTCAGTAGCCAAGCCTCCTTTCAGTAAGCTCAACAGGCCCAGCGGCCCAACGCGCCCAACAACTTGCCTCCTTCAGCCGAAGGCCCAGCCTAAGTCAAAGCCATCTCCAGCGTATCCCTCCAAGCCCAATGCACGACCAACACACCAAGCCCACCAGACCCATCTTTCTCCTCTCCCAAAATGGGTCAAAACCCACTTCTGCCACTAGCCACCTTCAACCCATGTTTTGTGGGTATTGTGCCTTGCAAATTGCTATTTTGAGCTTTAAAGTTCATACTTTGTGGTATTTTAGAAAAAGAGCATATTGACCATACACCAAAATAACTAGGTTAATATTTATAATAAGATTTGATTTTTCAAAATCATATTTTATTATTAATATTTCAGATTTATTTTGTAAACCCCATTTTGTTGTTTAATTTCTTTTTAGTCATTTTCTCCCTCTATAAATAGGGACTCTTTCCTCACAATTAGGATGTAATTTTTAAAGTAAAGAAACTATAGCAAAATTTCTACTCACTTTCTTCTCATATTTTCTTCTTATAATTTTGTGAGAATCATGAGCATAATGGCCTAATCTTCCTAGGAAGGTTAGGGATGATTCCATATGCTAGTGATATTATTTTGCTACTTTGATTTACTATGTTCTTAATGTAATATATTTGAGTTATTTATGTTCTTTCATCTCAATCTCTATCTTGTTATCTTTATTTACTTATGCTAATAGTATATAGGATTAGTCCTGCTCTTTCTATGTGCTTCTAATTAGTAAAAGTAATATTGATACATAATTTTATGTCTAATCTTCTATTGCATTATTGCCTTTGGGTATTTTGTCATTTTTAGATTTTTCATAAGATTAACATTGTGCTTTTAAAGTAAAGAAATTTATAACTCAAATGGACTTTTGTTAGAAAAGAATATGGACTTTAATGTTAGATTTTCCAAGTAAATGTTGGGATGTGAACTATTTACTTATGTATTTTTGTAAATCAAGTAACCAAGTAACTAAACTAGCATATGGATGATTCTTGAAACCTTTCCATTTCTCAAACTCTTGATTACATATTACTTTTATTTCACTTATCTCATTTTATCATTTCATCAAAAGACAACACCAAAATCTCAAATCTCAAATCTCCTTTCATTTCCATTTTTTATTTATTTCTTGTTACTAATTTTTTTTTTGTTATTTTCTACTAATCTTTTGATTTTAGGTTACCTCCTTGTGGATCGACCGCCCAATTATACGGCAACCATCGCTTAATGGTTGTCATGATTTGGGCGTTAAACACCACCTGAACCAGAACCGGGGGTAGTTTAATCAGCCAAACCCGGACCTGAGGGCACACTTAAATGCCCAAAGAGAGCCTCTACAACAAGTATATGGAAATCAATACAACCCTATACTATGGCAAGGAGTTGGAGTCCTACGAATCATAACCAGTGGCCAGCATCGCAAGCTCCCCTTCCGGTGGATTTGGTTTAGGAGAGAATCAACCAACTTGAGGAAGCGTTCAGGCTCCTTCAAGAAGGGAAAAATAGAGAAAATTCCTACGATTCTGATGAGGAGCTCGAGCCTTTTGATCCCCATATCTCGAGCACACCATTCCCCAATGGTTTCAAGATACCCCACGTGGCGCCTACGATGGGACCACTAACCCGGGCAGCCACCTGAGCATATTCAATATTGTTATGCGAGCCAATAATGTTGGATATGAGCTTAGATGTATGCTTTTCCCCACCACACTCACTGGACCAGCAAAGAACTGGTTTGACAAGTTTCGAAGACACTCGATCTCGTCTTGGGATCAGTTGTCTAAAGAGTTCAAAAATCAGTTCCAAGCTTCGAAGAGTATCAAGCCCGAGGCTTCCACCCTAAAAAATGTTAGACAAACAACTAGCTAAATCACTGAAGGCTACCTAGTGAGGTTCAATATAAAGGCGACCTGAGCTCACAATTTTGATGACAACGGTCATCTTATGGAAGTACGAGCTGGAGTACTGCCAGGAAGTTCTCTTTGGGATGACATGCAGAGGAAGCCAGTGAGAACAATATTCGAGTTCACCCTCGAGCTTAGAGGTTTGTCAATGTAGAAGAGGCAAGGTTAGCAGTTAAACTGGTCCCTTCGCCCTCAATAACTACAACGATGAACGTTGACTCAACCACTACCTCAGCTACGCCCTCCGCGACACAACCTACATGAGATAATTCTTTTAAGAGAAAGAAGAATGAAGGGAGCAACCTCAAGGCTGGTGGGGGTAAGAAAAAGAAAGGAGATAAAAACTTCTCAATTTATACAGTATATACCGAGCTCATAGATACTCGGGAGAATATATTTGTCGTGAATGTGAATCAGGTCCCCTTTAGGCGACCTGATGCAATGCGACATCAAAGAACCAAAAAGGATTCAAACAAAGTCTGTAGATTCCACAGGGACGTGGGTTATACAACTGAGGAGTGAATACAGTTAAAAGATGAGATCGAGGGTTTGATCTCGTGAGGTTACCTCAGACAGTATATCCAAAATCAGAATCAAGTCCAAGCTCTGCCCAGTCAAAAGGTCATTCCGACTCAACCTACCTAGCAAGTTACAGCCCCACTTGCGAGGGAGGGTAGTCGACCTCCCCCAATCGATGGAGAAGATGTAATAACCATCACGGGGTGATGAGACATTGCATGGTCGGACAAAAACACTCAGAAGAGGTATGTTCAAGAGCTTAAAATGGGAGATGGATCTCCCTATGTGCCTGATTCGCGAAATCTGAAACAACAAAGAGTTGAATCCTAACCTATCACTTTTACCGAAGAGGATGCTTCGCACATCCAATTTCCTCATAATGACCCCCTAGTTGTAACCTTCCAAATTGCCAATAAAAGGGTGCGCCAAGTCTTGATTGATAACAGGAGTTCAGTTCCTATGAGCCAGCAACGCATCCTGGAACAAAGCAGAGTTAGAAATAATACAAAAAATAATGGTTATAAAGAAAAGAAACCAAGATGGATGTAGGACTTACCGCAGTGGCCTGATGACGGATGGCCTGGAGATGAAGAGTACATCCATGTTAGCTAGTGTGGCATAACACTTGAGTTGAAGGGTGGACAAGGTATTCCCCATCTGGGCCAGCAAGTGGGATTATGTCCTGCCCCAACTTGGGCCTGAACCCAATCTTAGCTGCCAGCCGATCCACGATCTGCTAGGGAGTACCGAAGGCCCCTAGATGGTCGATGAACTCTACCTTCCGGCAGATGACCAGGGCCTGGGCCACCTCGTCCCGCTTATCATGCCCTTCATCCCAGGCTCGGGACACCATCTTCATCCTCTCCTCCTGGAGGATCAAGCCCTCATACCCAGGAAGGGTCGGGTTGATGGGTAGTTCGGGAGCCTCTGGGAGCTCCTGCGTGACGATGAGGCTTTCACCAGAGGAGTGTTCCTCAGCCAGGGAGAAATCCTTGGTCTTGGCCCTTTTGGCCCGCTTCGAGGACTCTGTGGTGACCAGATCCATTTTCCTCTTACTCCCTCCACCTTATTCTGAAGGTTTATGCTCCAGATTAAATAACCTAGAGAGGAGAAGGTTAGACTGGACCCTGCTCAGTCGGTGCCGCCGGGACCAACGCAGTAGCTTGAACTCCCCCGGAAGCTCCCAAGTTCGGCTGTGAGTCCAGGATCAGCTCGATAATATTCTTCCTGGCTGGACCCTTGGCAACCTTCTTTGCTGAAGCCTTGCTGCAACAGCTCTGTCCTCGATCGTCTCTTTCATCTTGGCCACTGGGTTCGACATGTTCGGGTCACTAGAAATGGGAATAAAAAGAAAATGATCAATAACATAAAAGAATGAGGGTGACAGACAAAAATAAAGGAAATATTTAAGTCTAAAGTTCTTCGGGACAAACCATCATCCATGGAATGGGCCTGACTCCACTCTCCTATGGCAAAAGAATAAATTTGGTCCCCCATGTTGTAATGTCCCAAATTTCCTAATAAGGCTTAGGGCCTTGATTAGGGGGTTAGGGGGGCCATAATTGATTTAATATGTGATTATATACATGATTATGTGAATTATATTATTATATAATGATATTTGTATGCATGTGGGTCCACTTCTTATTAGAAGGGCATTTTCGTAATTTTGTCCATTGAGAGCATAATTGTATATTTATGTGCATGCATATGATATATGGGTGAGACCACATTATTATGTGGATATGTTTGATCTATTCGGCATGAGACGATCCTAGGATGCAAGTTAGCGGTTTGGTCATAACGGGATTAATTACCAGGCTCGGGGCGAGCCTAGGGTTAACTTGGTAATTTAGTACATTACTGGGATCGGGTAATGGGAGAAATTATTTGGGAATTATTTGAGGATATGGGAAGTAACGGGAATTGTGAGACGTTAATTATGATTAACGGGGTAAGTGGCAAATGACGAAACTACCATTTAAGGGTTTTGGGAGAGTGCTATGGCCTTAGGGGCAAATTGGTCTTTTGGACCAATATAGTGATTGAGTGACTAAAACCCTCAACTGAAGGAAACCTCACAGCAGCACAAAAACAGAGTATCCCTATCTCTTTTTCTCGGTTATCTCTCTATCTCTTGGATGTTGGAATGACGACTGGTCCTACAAACCAACATGAGTCTTTCCAGTGTGCTTTGTCCTCATTCACACGCTTCTTGGGAAAACTTCCCAGGAGGTCACCCATCTTGAGATTACTCCAGGTCAAGCAAGCTTAACTTTGGAGTTCTCAAGTGATGGGCTACCAAAAATAAGATGCATCTTGTTGGCATAGGTAGTACCCATCAATCCATTTAAGCCATCTTCAACTGTGTAGTCCCATACCTACATAGTCTTAAAATCATCACACTTGACCTTTCCCAGGCGGTATGGGATTGCACAGCATTACCCGTTCTTTCCCTTACAGATCACAGGATTAGAACTGTCACAATCACCCACCCTTAGGTGTCCGACGTCCCCGTCGGCCACACTTCTGGCTGGGTCAAGGCTCTGATACCATTTTGTAATGCCCCACGTCACTATGGCTGCTTCTTGGAATGACAACTGGCCCTACAAACCAAGATGAGTCTTTCCAGTGTGCTTTTTCCTCACTCACACGCTTCCTGGGAAAACTTCCCAGGAGGTCACCATCTTTAGATTACTCCAGGTCAAGCACGCTTAACTTTAGCGTTCTCAAGTGATGGGCTACCGAAAAGAAGATGCATTTTGTTGGCATAGGTAGTAGCCGTTACTAAGTGAGTTTTAAATGTGCAATTAACTCGCTAATCAAGGTTTTAAGACAAAAGTGTAGCTAAACCGTAACAAAGTCACATAGTTTGAAAATATATCCATTCATTGAAAACTATGAAGCGTTTAACATTCAGGATCCCAAAATGCTATTTAGAAATATTTACAATTCCAATATATGATTAAAGTCGACTAAACAAACAAACTAGGTTTAATACAAACATCTCCCAAAAATACCACTGACCGTGGAAGTCAGGCAGGTCAAACATGTACGCGTCGCTTCACGCTCTCTGTACTTATGGTTGGTTGACCTTCCCCTTGCCCTTACCTGCACCATAGAGAACCTGTGAGCCAAAGCCCAGCAAGAAAACTCACACAAGAAAATAAAAAATGCATATTTATCATTCATCATATAATCAAGCCGCCAACAGGCTGAACACATACGGCCATGCCGTCCCAGGTGCTTTACCAGGCCTTGGGTTCGCGATCTACACCGTGAGAATATCCCAGGTATCCTTTAGGGTCTCACCTAGGAAACTCACAATCCGCGTGCTAAACGTTGCTCCCGGCCCCTTGCCGTACTTGGCCTTGCCCTTCTCGGCCTTCACTGTTCCCGGCCTTCGCCATTCTCGGCCTTCACCGCTCCCGGCTCTAACTGTTCATTCACATATATGCACACATAGCATAATTAAACAAATTCTTAAACACGTATAAACATATTGTAGAGTCCAAGAACTTTACTTAGCTAGTTAGATAGTAGTAGCAATATTAATAGTTGTAGTATTTTTTATGATTGTGGATTTTGGTTCAAACCGGGATTTAGTTGGACACTCGTAGTAACACTTGTAGATTTTATAAGTTTAACCTATAGTTTAATAATATTAATTATAACCTAATGTTTAATTAATATGACTGATTATGAAGGTGATATGTACTATAATATAAGGTTTAGATAAACCCAATAAGGAAATGAGACTTGTCATGTTAATTTTTAATGAATAATTAAATATTTTGAGGAATAAATTTATTAAGAGTAATATTTGAATATCCTAGGGTCTACCAGCAGCTTTGAAATCGTTAGAGGACTTAGTCAAGGCTGTTTACTCAATTCAAATTAGGTGAAAAAGTGCAATTACGTGTATAATATTTCAACGTATGCCGATATATCGCCCATATATCGCAGCACTAGGGGGCGATATATCGCCATACGGGGATACAAAAAACACGTAACTTCACACGGCCACCTCGACGAGCCTCGGGCATTTTAGCCCAAGCGATATATGGCCTACTAGGGGCGATATATCAGCTGTAGTGTCAGATTTTTAAACATTTTTGAAATCGAGCTTAATTTATTCTTTAACCTCTTGATAAGTCCATAATCTTTTTGATCGAGTCTTCAGCCTCTGCTGAAAAATTATTCAAAGATTTTTCAATTAAAAAGCCATTATTTTATTCAAGCTAAATAAAGATCTTTTCATTCTTGAACTCTATAAATAGGACCTAGTATCCAGCCATTTATTCATTCATCAAGCTAAGTTCAGAGTTTGCAAGCTGCTAGGTTATTTTAGAGTGATAAACACTTGGGTTGGGGTTATAAGATTTATCCTTATAAGCTTAATAAACACTCGGGAAGTAAGGTTCATAGTATATTTCGGTTCAAGGTGTAGTTCGGTTATAGAAGTATTCGAGGTATTCCTTCTTCTAGTTCATTTCTGTGTTATTCTTACAGTTTTTCTACTCAAAATCCTAACTCGTATTCTCTATTCTTGGTTAGGCATCTAAGATCTTGAATGTAAGTTTCTTGGTAAGTATCTTTTTGATGGTATAGTTCGTTCATTTCATCTATTTTCTTTAGTATTCTCACCTTTCTATTATGGCTTTTAGGAGTGTTCCAAAGTCCCGATCCTGTTCTCATATCCCGGTATATTGGTAAGGAAAATAGGATAGGATTTTATATGTTATATGTTATCTTATGATATGTTGTGTTATGAAATGTTATATTATGTATGTTGGTAGACTTGGGCATATGACTTGTATAGATAACAAACCCCAATAAATTTATGGGCATATGACTTGCTTAGCTAGCAAGCCCCACAAATCGAATGGGCATATGACTTGATTAGTTAACAAGCCCCAAGTAGTATGATGGCCATTGTAGTATTGTAGTAGTATATGACATATGTTTATGATATAATTTTATGTATATGATTTATGTTGTTAGTTTTTCCTTGCTGGGCATTAGGCTCATTCCTTTATGTTTATATGTGCAGGAAAATAGCTATGGCGGCGGAAAGGTTCTTGGCAGCTTAGGGTTGTGTATTGAGGCTAGATGAAATTGATGGACTGAGCGTTCGATTAGAGGATGAAGTCTTTAAGTATTTAAATTATAATTTCCATGTATTATTTTCTGCACTTGATTTTGTAACCCATTTGTTTAAGTTATGTTTTGCTTTATTTTCAAAACAATGGGATCCCATATCCTAAGTAAAATATTTATGTATTCAAACCTTTTCTTTATGTAATAAAGTTATGATGTTTTCATATGTACGTTTTCTTATAATTAGTATAGTAGTTATTGATGGTCCAAGGTCTAGAATAGTTGGATCATTACAGTTGGTATCAGAGAAACGGTTCATCCGCATGAAGTTCTCCTCGATACACACACTCAAAGCTCTGAATCTGACTGCCAAGTAAGTGTTTAAGTTATAGTTATTATGTTTATATGTATAGCTAACGATTTTAGCATTTATGTTTTCAGTTAAGAATGAACGGATCATTAACCTATGAGAATATTCGAGCCATTAAGGCTTTCAAGAGAATTAGAGAACCGAGAAACATTGTAGGAGTGCTAGAGAGAATCACTCGAAGACTGCTTTTGTTCCACAGAGAAATAGGTCACCTTCAAGAATCTAAGCAAATCATGATGAGAGCAACGGAGCAATACGTTTTAGTAATTAGACTATTTAGAGATTTTCATACCGTAATTGCAGCCTTAGAGGAAATATGGGAAACAATGGATGATGAAGATGAACTGCCGGTAGTAATGAGATACTATTTTCTCCTAATTAGGTTCACTTCAAAATCATAATTTCAGTTTACAAATAAGCAAAAGCATAGGATTTTTACGAACCTTCCTCGAGGGAATTTTTAGGCACATGATAATGAAGACTATGAAGAGTTAGATGATGATATGCTAGATGAAGAATCAGATATAGAAGATCCTAATTTTTAGAATAGTTAGTTTCATTTATTATTTGTTTTATGGTTGTAATTAGTGAAAACTCTTTTCCAAATTAATATCATGTTATTTTGTTATCATGTATGAGTTTGATTTTTATTTCGCAATCATAATAAATAATAAATAAAATAAATAATGACTAAGTTTGGTGAGGGTGGATACAAATCAATGAACCAAGTTTCTATATTGAGAGTTAGGGGGCCATAGTAGTGGGAACGATTTTACTAATCCCAGCCCTCCCTCAATATGGTTAACTTTGGAACAAAGATGAGTTTCGAGCCTGAGAATTAAGTCATATAGGATGATTAGAAACAAACTTAAAAAAATAAATAAAGATGGCTGGTTTTTTTTCTAAGTATAGAAACCCACTCTAAATAAAGAAGACTTATATGTAATTTTCATAAGAAGTCATAATCAATAGGTCCGAGTTATGTTTGGTTTAGAATAAGTTTTTGCCTTAGAACCTATTAGGTAAAGTTCTAACATGTTTCTTTCAACTATTAGAACTCTGCTGCAATGTCGCTCCGAAGATCTGCACGCACCAACGAAAACGCCTCCAACGCTGCTCCAGTGAACAATGAAGCCCCTCCAGTTCGCAGAAGGGGAGTGCGTGCTACTGCCAGCTGCAACGCGCCGGCACTGCCAGCTGACAACACTGCGGAGATTGCCAGACTGCGACAACAAGTCAAGGAACTTTTACAGCAACAGCGACAACAGGCTCAGCCCCAGACTCAGGCTCCGCCTCCACCGCAGCCGCAGCCACATCAAATGGCCACAGCACCTCAACAAGTTGGTCCATATGGGGAATGGCTAGTGGCGAATTATGCGCCATATCCAGTACATCACATGGAGCCAGTTTATGAGAGGTTCCATAAGCAGCACACTCCAAACTTTGAAGGGACTACAGACCCCTTTGAGGCAGAAGAATGCCTAAGGAATGTGAAGCCAATTCTGACGCACATGAATCTTAGTAACGCGGACTGTATATCCTGCGTCTCTTCTTTGCTCAAGAAGGATGCCAGAATATGGTGGGACTTGGTCCAACAATCGTATGATGTTGCCACCATGAAATGGACTCAATTTGTGGAGCTGTTCCACAAAAAGTACTACAATTTAGCTGTCATTGCTTCAAGGGTCGAGGAATTCGCTAGTCTAAAGCAAGGAAATTTGACGGTAGCAGAGTATGCTCGTCAGTTCAACCGCCTAGCTAAGTTTGCATCTGAGATGGTTCCAACTGATTTTCTGAGGGTGAACAAGTTCGTTAGAGGACTTGAACCAAAGATCGAGCTGGGGGTTAAGCTAGCAAACCTGGGGAATACTACGTATGCCGACGTTCTAGAGGCAACAATAGAAGTAGAGAGGCTGCAGGCTAATGTAAGTAAAGAAGAATCCAGTAAGCCTGAGCCTAGACAGCAGGGTCAACCTCAGACCAGTCAGAACAACTACCAAAATAGCCACAATCAGTCCGGCAACAACAGTGACGGTCAAAAAAGAAGGCATCCTGATAATAAGCAATCTGACAACGATAAGAGGGCACAGACAAATAATGGGGGAAATAGGCCGGGTTATGTGGAATACCCGCCATGTGAAAAGTGTCAGAAGAAACATCCTGGTAAATGCCATACAAACACCAAGGAATGTTATAACTGTGGTCAGGAAGGACACCGGAAAAGAGATTGTCCTCAACGCAAGCCAGAAGGGAAGAAAGACGACAAGATGGTTCCTGCTAGGGTTTTTGCCTTAACCCAAGGAGAGGCTGATGCTAGCAATAAGGTGGTCACAGGTCAGGTTTCTATCCTCAATAATATATGCTCTGTATTATTTGATTCGGGAGCCACTCATTCGTATGTCTCGTTAGGAATGATAGAAAAACTAGACAAACCTTGTGAAAGATTTAGAACTAGGTTTGTAACCGAGTTGCCTTCGAGCAAAGTAGTTCTATCATCACGGATAGTACGAGGCGTACCGATCAAGATTGAGGACGTAGAACTAGAAGGAGGCCTGATAGAACTGGAGATCAAGGACTTTGAAGTGATACTAGGCATGGATTGGCTAGCACGGCATGGTGCAACCATCGACTGCAAACGCAAGAAGGTGATGTTTGAGACTCCTGACGGCCAGAAACTACAAGCTTCAGGATTACGCACCCCTTTAGTATCATCTCTCAAAGTTCAAAGAATGATGGAAAAAGGATGTCAAGCATTCTTAGCCAGCATCACAGATGTGGTTAAGGAAACACCACTCAAGGTTGGAGACGTCCGTATTATAAGAGAATTCCCAGAGGTATTTCCCGATGACTTGCCAGGGTTGCCGCTGACTCGGGAAATTGACTTCACGATAGAATTAATACCAGGTACCGAGCCTATCTCCAAGGCACCGTACCGGATGGCACCTACAAAACTCAAGGAGTTAAAGACGCAGCTATAAGAAATCCTAGACTTGGGTTTCATTAGGACGAGCTATTTTCCATGGGGAGCATCGGTGCTATTCGTGAAGAAAAATGACGGAAGCATGCAGATGTGTATAGACTATCGCAAACTGAACAAGGTAACGATTAAGAATAAGTGCCCGCTACCCCGAATCGATGACTTTTTTGATCAACTCCGAGGCGCGACTGTATTTTCAAAGATTGATTTACGGTCCGGGTATCATCAACTTAAGGTAAAGGGAGAAGATATTCCTAAGACAACCTTTAGAACTCGTTATGGACATTATGAGTTCTTAGTTATGTCTTTTGGTCTTACCAACGCACCAGCCGCGTTTATGGACTTGATGAATAGGGTCATCAAGGACTACTTAGATAAATTCGTCGTAGTGTTCATTGACGACATCTTAGTATACTTTAAGGATGAAGTAGAGCACGAGGAACATTTGAGGTTGATTTTGTCACGACTGAAGGAGCATAAAATCTACACCAAGTTCAAGAAATGCAAGTTTTGGCTTTCACAAGTGGCGTTCCTCGGGCACATTATATCAAAAGATGGAGTTGCAGTAGACCCATCAAAGGTATAAGCCGTGAAGGAGTGGCCAAGACCAAAGAACGCATCTGAAGTAAGAAGCTTTATGAGGTTAGCAGGTTATTATAGGAGGTTCGTAGAGGGCTTTTATAAGAAAGCCACTCCACTCACCAACCTGACCCGGAAACAACAAAGATTCAACTGGAATGATAGATGTGAAGAAAGTTTCCAATTGCTTAAGGATAAGCTTTGCTCAGCACCAGTACTCTGTGTACCGACACCCAATGATAAGTTTGTAGTCTACTGTGATGCGTCGAAGCAAGGGTTGGGTTGCGTGCTGATGCAAAATGACAAGGTGATAGCCTACGCCTCACGACAGCTGAAGGAGTACGAGCAACGCTATCCAATGCATGATATGGAGTTGGCAGCGATGGTCTTTGCGTTAAAAATTTGGCGCCATTATCTTTACGGAGAAAGGTGCGAGATTTATACGGACCACAAAAGTTTATAGTACTTCTTTACTCAGAAGGAGCTCAACATGAGGCAGCGCAGGTGGTTAGAGTTAGTGAAGGATTATGACTATGAAATTTTATACCACTCGGGGACGGCAAACGTAGTTGCCGATGCGCTAAGTAGGAAAAGTTATGAAAGTTTAGCAGCATTAACCGGACTAGAAAAGCCACTGCAGCAGGAGCTGATCAATGCCGGAATAGAAGTAGTTGTCAGCAAACTGGCTAACTTGTCTATCCAGTCAAATCTGCTAGAAGATATATGGATTGGGCAAGAACAGGACGACACACTAGTGACACACGTGGATGCAGTCAGAGAAGGCAAGACCACAGATTTCTCAAAATCTAGTCAAGGTTTATTGAGATATAAGGATCGGGTATGCGTGCCAAATGATCAAAGGATTAAGAAGACGATTCTAGAAGAAGCGCACAGTACCCCATACTCAGTTCACCCAGGGTCGACCAAGATGACTCATGACATCAAGGCAATCTATTGGTGGCCAGGGATGAATAAGGACATAGCAGAGTTTGTGTCTAAGTGTCTAGTATGCCAGCAAGTGAAGCAAAACATCAGCGGCCTGCAGGCTTATTGCAACCGCTTAGCGTACCAGAATGGAAGTGGGACGATATAGCTATGGACTTCGTGACAGGATTGCCAAGAACGAATAAGCAGCATGATTCCGCTTAGATAGTTATAGATATACTAACCAAGTCGGCTCATTTCCTGCCTGTTAAGACTTCATACACGGCATACCAATATGCAGACATCTATGTCCAAGAGATAGTACGGTTGCATGAAATCCCCAAGACAATAGCGTCGGAAGGATCGATGTTTACATCGAGATTTTGGGGAAGTTTACAGCAAGCTATGGGTACTAAGTTAAGTCTTAGTACAACTTTTCATCCTCAGACAGACGGGCAGTCTGAGCGTACGATTAAGATTTTAGAAGATATGTTGCGCGCTTGTGTGTTTGATTTTAGAGGATCATGGAATAAGTACTTGCCGCTGATAGAGTTCTCCTAAAACAATAGCTACCAGTCAACGATCGGGATGGTACCTTATGAGTTGCTATATGGAAGAAGGTGCCGATCACCGTTGCACTGGGACGAGGTAGGAGAAAGGCAGCTTTTAGGTCCCGAAGCTGTTAGACAAGCTCAAGAAGCAGTAGCGCTCATTAGACAACGTATGCTTGCTGCTCAAAGCCGTCAGAAAAGCTATGCGGATGCCAAGCGACGCGATGTGGAATTCAAAGTCGAAGATCAAGTCTTCTTGAAGATATCTCCTATGAAAGGTGTGAAGCGGTTTAAGAAGAAAGGAAAACTTAGTCCCCGATTCATAAGTCCTTTTGAGATATTGGACAAAGTGGGAGCAGTTGCATATAGACTAGCCCTACCGCCAGCTCTAGCAGATAGTGACAAGGTGTTCCACATCTCGATGCTATGCAAGTATGTGTCAGACCCATCTCACATCCTCAAGTACGATACGATGGCACTCCAGAAAGACTTGAGTTACGAGGAACGACCGGTTAGCATCCTGGATAAGGGGGTGAAGCAGTTACGGTCCAAGAACTTTCCTATAGTCAAATTCCTATGGAAATAATAGCTCTGAACAAGAGGGAACGTGGGAGTTGGAGGAGGAAATGCAAGGCCAGTATTCAGAGTTATTTGGTAAGTAAATTTCGAGGACGAAATTCTTTTTAGTAGGGGAGAATTGTAGGGTCCAAGAACTTTACTTAGCTAGTTAGATAGTAGTAGCAATAATAATAGTTGTAGTATTTTTTATGATTGTGGATTTTGGTTTAGGACGGGATTTAGTTGGACACTCGTAGTAACACTTGTAGATTTTATAAGTTTAACCTATAGTTTAAGAATATTAATTATAACCTAAGGTTTAATTAATATGACTGATTATGAAGGTGATATTTACTATAATATAAGGTTTAGATAAACCCAATAAGGAAATGACACTTGTCATGTGAGTGTTTAATGAATAATTAAGTATTTTGAGGAATAAATTTATTAAGAGAAATATTTGAATATCCTAGGGTCTGCCAGCAGCTTTGAAATAGTTAGAGGACTTAGTCAAGGTTGTTTACTCAATTCAAATTAGGTTGAAAAAGTGCAATTACGTGTATAATATTTCAACGTATGCCGATATATCGTAGCACTAGGGCGATATATCGCCATACAGGGATACGAAAAACACGTAACTTCGCACGGCCACCTCGACGAGCCTCGGGCATATTAGCCCAGGCGATATATCACCTACTAGGGCCGATATATCAGCTGTAGTGTCAGATTTTTAAACGTTTTTGAAACTGAGCTTAATTTATTCTTTAACCTCTTGATAAGTCCATAATCTTTTTGACCGAGTCTTCAGCCTCTGCTGAACGATTATTCAAAGATTTTTCAATTAAAAAGCCATTATTTTATTCAAGTTAAATAAAGATCTTTTCATTCTTGAACTCTATAAATAGGACCTAGTATCCAGCCATTTATTCATTCATCAAGCTAAGTTCAGAGTCTGCAAGCTGCTAGGTTATTTTAGAGTGATAAACACTTGGGTTGGGGTTATAAGATTTATCCTTATAAGCTTAATAAACACTCGGGAAGTAAGGTTCATAGTATATTTTGGTTCATGGTGTAGTTCAGTTATAGAAGCATTCGAGGTATTCCTTCTTCTAGTTCCTTTCTGTGTTATTCTTACAGTTTTTCTACTCAAAATCCTAACTCGTATTCTCTATTCTTGGTTAGGCATCTAAGATCTTGAATGTAAGTTTCTTGGTAAGTATCTTTTCGATGGTATAGTTTGTTCATTTCATCTATTTTCTTTAGTATACTCACCTTTCTATTATGGCTTTTAGGAGTGTTCCAAAGTCCCGATCCTGTTCTCATATCCCGGTATATTGGTAAGGAAAATAGGATAGGATTTTATATGTTATATGTTATCTTATGATATGTTGTGTTATGAAATGTTATATTATGTATGTTGGTAGACTTGGGCATATTACTTGTATAGCTAACTGTTATCCCCAAAAAATGGAGATCGATGATGTGGCAATAGAGGTGACAAGTGGCAGTACATGGTCCGTAAATGACACGTTGGTAGTCAATAAATATATTGGCTCCTCAGAGTTGTGATAATTTTTTACTGGCTTGAGAAGTGTCATGACCGACCAGGCATGACCTCGTCCGACCAGTCACGTGACTTGTCTGCCCAAGAGTGACTTTGCTGCTCAGTAATGACTTTGCTGCCCAGGAATGACTTTGTTGCCCAGGAATGACTTGTCTGCCCAGGAGTGACTTGTCTGCCCAGAAGTGCCATGTTAGACCAGAGACATGGCATGCTAGACCAAAGTGCCATGTTAGACTAGAGACATGGCATGCTAGACCAGAGTGCCATATTAGACCAGAGACATGGCATGCTAGACCAGAGTGCCATGTTAGACTAGAGGAGTGCGTGTCCTACCAGCCAAGTGCGTGACTGTCCAGTAGAGGTATGGCCAACCAGAAGGTGATATTCATCAACCAGGTAGAACAGACTACGTCAAGATTCCCAGAAACGGCTTCAACAAGAATCGGTCTTGGCATACGCGGGAATCTCTCATTCTTCCCACAAATTGAGTGTTCTGTTAAATTTTGAATATTTTTGTAATTTAAATATAATGAATATAATGAAATATCCCGATTCTAGGGGAGAGTAGGTGTATAATCCTAAGCCTATAAATATATGGCTTATGGGATGAGAAAAGGAATTTTGGGAAATTTTGGGTCTGAGTTTTCTAGAGAGAGAAAGTGCTTGTATCTGAAAGAATTCTTGTATTCTTGTAATCTGTACTGAAGAAACTCAGTTGGCTCAGTTCATCTGATCTTGAGTACAGATCTATAATCACAACTCTAAGTGGATTAGGCTATTACCAGCATATTGGGGCTGAACCACTATAAAAATTGCGTGTGTTATTTACTTTCTTTTCAAAACCGTCTGTGTCATTTTATTTCTCTTGAAGGTTTTATTGTTTTTGACATTCTCACGTCGTTGGCCAAAAACGCGGTCAACACTAACAAAACCCAATAAATTTATGGGAAAATGACTTGCTTAGCTAGCAAGCCCCACAAATTTAATGGGCATATGACTTGATTAGTTAACAAGCCCCAAGTAGTATGATGGCCATTGTAGTATTGTAGTAGTAGTAGTATATGACATATGTTTATGATATAATTTTATGTATATGATTTATGTTGTTAGTTTTTCCTTGCTGGGCATTAGGCTCATTCCTTTATGTTTATATGTGCAGGAAAATAGCTATGGCGGCAGAAAGGTTCTTGGCAGCTTGGGGTTGTGTATTGAGGCTGGATGAAATCGATGGACTGAGCGTTTGATTAGAGGATGAAGTCTTTAAGTCTTTAAATTATGATTTCCATGTATTATTTTCCGCACTTGATTTTGTAACCCATTTATTTAAGTTATGTTTTGCTTTATTTTCAAAATAATGGGATCCCATATCCTAAGTAAAATATTTATGTATTCAAACCTTTTCTTTATATAATAAAGTTATGATGTTTTCATATGTACGTTTTCTTATAATTAGTATAGTAGTTATTGATGGTCCAAGGTCTAGAATAGTTGGGTCGTTATACACATTCAATGGGGTACGCCCTACAACACAATCATATAGGGTTGTGCCCTGCAACACAAACTATAGGGCCTCGCCCTGCTCTACGGGTACAGCAGTTTTCTTACCTGTGTCCCAAGTTACCTGAGCACCGCGATCACGAGCACAGTTCTTTAACCCGAGCCTTGAAGAGAAACCCTAGTCACAACGCATGAATAATAATAAACCATCACGTTCTAATCCATTAAATAGTTTTGAGACATAATTCTAGCCTCTGGGACCTTGGTTTATACCAAGCTAGGTAGTAGAAACCTTCCCGAGCCTTAACGTTCAAGTTCCCGAGCTAAAAACCCTCATTTGACAAAATCATGATTTTGGGCCGCGGCTCAACCACCCTTAAGCGTCGCGGCGCGCCCCAAAACAGAGGCAAAATGCCTCACATCTGACAGCCTAGGGCCGCGGCGCCCAAACCTTGTGCCGCGGCGCTTGGGAAATTCCTCGAAGCCCCTCTAGCCTATAAACTCAAGCAGGCAGCGGGGCTGATGAACAGGGCCGCAACTCAACCCCAAAACCTAGAAATTCCATGCAACTTTTACATGCTAACTTCCCTAAAATTCATTCCAAACGCACCCCAACAACAGAATTGAGTCCCATAATCATCCTAATACACTTTAAGCAGCACATAAACTTAGAGAAACCAACCACAATCATACTATAACTCAAATTCCATCACCTAAGGGTCCAACCCCCAAAACTCTAACAAACAAAGGAAGCTCAACTGAAAAACCAGTTTAGACCCTTACCTCTGTATTAGTTTTGCCCTAAGCTTAATTCCAGTTGCTCTGGCTTCAATTCTCCCCAAGCTCAGCTAACATTTAGCTTGAATTCCTAGCTTGCTTCCCTCTAAAATCCTTAGCCACCCAAGAGATAAGAAATCAGTTTTGAGAGAGAAAAATAGTGAGTCTAGCTGAGAGTTTTTTCTCTGAGTTCTAGTAACCCCTCAAGACCACTCAGCCCATCTAACCCATGTATATCCTCACCAAAAGACCCATTTGCCCCTATTTCTAATAAGACTCCCACACTAACCTCAAGGGTAATTCTGACTGTTGCCTTATTCTGCTAAATCCTAAAGTGAACCTACAAATCCTCATTTAATCCCGACATATCTCAATCATTACTAAATTACTACCCATTACTCAATATTTCCCGAACTCATTTTACGTTCCCAAAATACCCCTAGGCTCCTCCCGAGCTGGGTATTCGACCTCGTTGTGACTTCCTAGCTAAACCACCCTCTAGGACTGTCTCGGATCTTGCATCTCAAATATATCACAAATATATCACATATACTGCATTTATACCCTCAACGGGCTAGAATTACAAACATGCCCCTAATAACCAGACGGGGCCCACATGCATATTTAATTCACCTAAACATGCATTTCTAATCACATACTCATCAAATTTACATATTATAATAATAAATAACTTATTGCCCTCCAGGCACGCTAATCAAGGACCTAAGCCTTATTAGCAAATTTGGGACGCTACAACTATTATGCTGATGAATGTTGATGAGGCATGTTAAGTGCTTTATAAATGAAAATTGATTTCATTACATATGTCTGGCAGCATGGCTTACTTGTGAATGGCACTGACTTATTAGTCATGGAATGACATTGGTGTTTTGTATTGTTCGTGAAGCTGTGACTTATTAGTCAAGATCGACAGTAGTAATGAGCACTGGTCGTATGGTATTGGCTTATGAGGCAAGAACGGTATTAGCATGTTTAACGCAGGCCAAAATGATTAGATCTAATCAACATGGGCATTAAATGCTTGACCGACCTATTGTTCGAATAAAACTAAAGCGCTTGTCTAGTTTAAAGGCTAGTTACTTAGAGCCAGGGCTAAAAGGCTCAGGTGACTGAAACGTCGCATGGCTTGGGGAGTGGGACTCAGATAGAATTATTAGTCATCTACCCCAGAGAGAGACTTATTAGTTGTCTACCCCAAAGAGAGACTTATTAGTCTTCTATTTAGAGAGATACTTTTTAGTCATCTACCCAAAGTGACTTATTAGTCATCTATTCAGAGAGAGACTTAATAGTCATCTATTCAGAGAGAGACTTATTATTCGTCTATTTCAGAGAGAGACTTATTAGTCATCTACCTCAAAGAGAGAGACTTATTAGTCATCTACTCAGAGCGTAGGACTCCACAATTATTCATTGGTATTCGCCTGCATGCACGAGTAAGGTTATTACTGCTAGGCATGCTTGATATGATTTGGTGAATTGCTTTTAAATGCTTATAAGCATGTTTAAGTTTTCTTGTTGAGCCTCGACTCACGGGTGCTATGTGGTGCATGTAAAGGTAAAAGAAAGTTGGACCATCCTTGAGTTGGAGAGCTTAGGTGACATATGTACATATGCGACTGCTTGACCACCACAACCGAGGGTTTAAAGAGGAACTAGGGTTAAACCCTATTTTGCCGGTTAGGTCAGCTGGTTGTAAATCTTTTATTGTAATTAACCATTAAAATGTATTTTGGGATCCCAATGTATACAGTAAACATTTTAGTGAAACGTTGTATCTTTGACCAAAATTTTTAACCCTAGACTCTTGATCACATTCAGTTACACGATTATGGCCAAATGACTCGTTTAGTGAGTTTAGCACTGTTTAAAATGCACAGCGTAACGGTCCCTGGTAGTAGGGTGTTACACATGTCATCCGGGATCAAAAAACTGCCGTATTGAAGGAACCAGGACGAGTGCATGAGGGTCAGCATGTCTATAACAATAGGGCAAGGAAGCCCCACGTTGCTAACAGTCCCGGTCAAGTAATCCTGGTACTGTTGCCTATTCCTAACTAAGCCATCAATATGAGGGGCGTAAGTTAAAACCAGAGGCATTTTACCTTGCCCCGAAATGCTAGCTCCGGGAGCCCCAGTGTTGGGCTGCCTCTCCTCGAGAAAGGCATCCAGCTCCTCGGACGTGACCCTCTCCGCAAGGCCTGCCTGATTTTTTCTCTTATTCTCTGCATCTGCCTTGACCGCAGCCTCCATTGCCTCAATGTGAATAAGGGCTAGCTCCTCTCTCAAGGCAGGATCCCTCTTGCGTTGTAGCCCCCGGAAGCTAGGGGCATCTATTTACAGGTGGGCGGCAATTAGCTTGACCAGCCAAAGGTTCTCCATAGACATGAAGCCCCCCACATCCAGCTCATCAGAACTAAGAGTGGCATAATACTTCTTTCGATCCATGATCGATTTACTGAACCGAGTTTGAGCGTACAGGCCTGTTTACAGGAACATGAGTTTCCAATAAACTAAATAAAGGGCTAGATGAAAAACGAAGAACAACGAATTACCCACGCGCTGAAAGTCCAGCACCACGGTGGGGTTATTCTTGAGGAGGAACCCGGATGTCATGAACCAATAATGTCTGACATTCAGGGGATGTTTCCATGTGCTGAATGGAGCTGGACTAATGCCACAGGCCTTCAGCTTATAAAACCCCTCCCGCATCTTGTCCTTAGCATTAATTTGTGGCTCCAGCTTGTAAAAGTACAACACCTCCGCGGGGGTAGGTGCCGAGATCTCCTTCGAAGCGCAGAATATGTGCCATTCTGCAAGCAACTTATACACTTGGGGAAGAAGCTGGAAAGTTGCAATCCCCATTAATTTGAGGAAGCGCGCGAAATAGTCATGGAGCGAGAGATTAGCTCCCGCACTGATGTGGCCTATACTCCAGGCCCCGAACATGCCCGCTACGATATGAGTTTTCTCTTCTTTCCAGGCCAATCTGTTGTAAAAGAGCCCTGGAGTCAACTCCACTCCAAGGGCCTTCTCCAGCTCATTCAACATCCTATTGTTTCGGAACTCGTTCTTTTCCCAGTCCATTTCCCACGTGTTGTCGGTGGGAAGCTTGGTCCTCCCCAGGACTACGGGGTCCGCTTGGACAATATCTTTTGCATACAAAGTAACACCATGACCCATGATCAAAGACCTAGAAGCGACAAGAAAAGCGAGAACCAAGCAGTTAGCACCGAAACCGAAGAAAACTGGTTAGGTGTGGGGATTATCCTAAAACTGCTTGGACACATCCCCTCTGGGCTCAGATTTGGGACCTATAGAGATCCCAGGAACATAAGTCAGGAACTAAAGGCCAAGGGTATTTGCTAATAAACTAATACACCTGAACGACTTTGAGGTGTCCGAGTTCAGTGGTCTAAGACAATCAAGCTCGCTTCACCAATCATACTACCTATGGTATGAGTTGTCATCTAGAAACCCTACTATTCAACTCTACCACTACCACTACTCGAAACCACCCTACACGGTGGCCGCATCCCTAACGACTCTACGATTACGAAAACAAGACGACAATAAAAATGACCAAAAAGAATACGAAAGTGACTAGAAAACTTATTGTGGGATATTTGAGTTGGGATTCGTTGAGCTTTAGGGGATTACGTCAGCAGGATTTCGGTCTTTAATCGGAGGAGACGATGTAGTAGCTCGTCGTCACTCCCAGACAAATGGACTGGGACAGAATCGTCTGCTAGTTGAGTGGAAAAAGGCTTCGTCAAAAACAAATGAACACGAAGGAATGTTAATCGCCGGAGAATCTCGTCGATAATTTCAGACATACAAAGCTCTAGCTCTCTGCTCTCTAGATTGAGAATTTGGAATGTGTAAAATGTAGAAATAAGCCTGTTGAGGTATTTATAGGATGAAAACTCACTATTCGATCTAACGATCCACAATGAGTATCCCCATCCGACGATCCTGGATGATGCAGGGGCATTAATTGGCCCAATTGAGTAGTAAATCGTGGATTCGTAAATCCACGATCCGCGCCTACCTCATCCAACGTTCCACATTGAAAATCCCAAAACTATCCTCATCCAAAGGCTCCAGATAGTGCAAAAGCATTAAACAACCCACTTGAGTACCCAAAGCACCTTTTTCGTATAGACGGGATGCTTTGAGACAAGTGCTGACACCCATCAGTCACCTAGGTAATCAAAAGATTCTCTCCATATTTCTAAGGTGTGAGTGGTATAGACGCACCATCGACTTAGAAACACTTGTCTAGGACGTTGGAATTTGAAAGGACAAGGATCGCCCAAATGGCCCCCAAGTAAATGAACACGGGTCTTGGTAAACAAACCGGGACTCAAGTAAACGAATTCGGGATATTTGTGATTGACCCAGGAGAAGGAATGTTAGTCTCCACCATGCGAACAAGGATGAAGACTTGGGGGGTAAATGTTATCCATATTTTCCACCTTTGACATGTGGCAAGGCCAAACGGGTCCATGGGCCCTTAGAAGAGGTCCGGGCCCAACTTGGGCCCAGTGAACAATGAATCAGGGAATTCTGACGACCCATACCATATTAAGCTCGATGACGGGAAAGTAGCATAAGCATAGTGAGGGGGCTAGAACGAAGGTGCATCAGTCATATTGTCTCCCTGACCACTCTCAACCTACATCCTCCAGGAGGTAAATGGTGATGGCGAATGGCTCACTCCAGTAGACGGATCCCATCAAGTGGGATCCAAGAGAAAATGTCGTCAACAAGGTACCTGGGTCCTAGTAAACGAACCAGGACTTAGGTAAACAATCCCGGATATTTGTAAACGAACCCGGACCCTACGTCTAGATAGTACAAGCATAGTCTTCCCTAATGCAGACGTGTCCCCGAGAAATTCGAAGGGTGGTCTCCCTAACTAACCTACAGAATGGGGTATGCATAGAATGTACACTGTTCCTAGGAAACAGTACTGCTACTACTCTGACAGATCCTGTCCCCAGGATCCCCTTAGTAGCTCACGCGGATCAGTCCGTACTAACGAACAAAGGACAGTTGTAAGGCCTAGCCACGCCTAATCCAACCCAATGGACCCAGATTAACAACATCTAATTATGTTAAATTCATTGTATTATGGTTCCACTAGCGAGCAAATTGTAATTACATTCCTATTGAGCCCGAATTAGTCCGACCCAAGCTACTTGATTGCCTATAAATAGTGTCAGTTGTGCACTGTAGCAGGGATCCCATAATTTCTCTTGTAAACAAAAACTTTGCTGAACTTGTAGAAAAAACTCCATTGTCAAAGCTCTCTAAAGCCTAATAATAGTGACTCATGGACTAAGGCTCATTAACGACCCAACCATGTAAAAATTGTGATTGTTCATCTCTTATCCTTTCTTTCCAGCTTTTATTTCATAACATATTTCTAGTTTCCGAAAAAATCGATAAACAGTTGTGATTCCTAAATTATAAACTCATGTTCTCTATGTGCCCACACACATCTTGAGGAGTAGAGAACACTCCTGAATATCATGGTTTGAGTACTCAAAGTGTTGGATAGGAAGATCAGTATATATACGAAAAGACTCAAGGACACTTGATAGACTTCAAGAGGTAAATACTCATGTTCTTGAATATTTATGTATATGTTTATATGATATATATAAATATATTGTATATTTATATATATGTTGCATGATTAATAATATTGTATGTTAATGTTTCTGTCTGGATATTTTTACTTGATCATATAAATAGTTTATATGAGTGATGGAAATTTTTTGGTGTTATAAACTGGGCTCACCACGCCAATTCTGCTGCGCACTTTGATTATTTTTCTAACACACTTATCCTAGGGAAACAGGCCCCAGTGTAACTCTAGAGTCACATATTCTAGGGAAACGAGCCATAGTGTGTCCATGTAGTCACTTATTTGAACATAATGCATGCATGAGTAGAGTTATTACTGCTAGGCATGCTAATTAGGATTCTGTAATATGTTGTTAACTGCTTATGAGTATGTTTAAGTTTTCTTGCTGAGCCTCTGCTCACGGGTGCTATGTGGTGCAGGTAAGGGGAAAGGGAAGCTAGACTAGCCATGTTGAAGAGCTTCAGTGGCGGTGTGTAAATATGAAACTTGCTCGACCACCACGGTCGGAGACTCACAGAAAAAATAGGGTTGAACCCTAATTTTTTCGCTTAGGTCGGCTTGTGTTGTAAATGCCCTTTTGAACTTTAAATGACTTTGTAAATGTTTATTTTGGGATCCCATGTACGAACTTAAACATTTTAACGAAATGATCCTTCTTTTTGACCAAATTCTTTAACCCTATTCCATTAATCACTTTTAGCTACACGTTTATGGCCAATTTACTTGATTAGTGGGTCTAGCACTATAACATTTTTTTTTCTCATGCACGGTCAATCACTTGTAGGGGAATTCATAAGGTCTTTCTATAAGTATAACATCTCTTGAGCTTGTGTGAGTTTTGTTTACAGTGCTCCAATCACAGAAACCCTAAACGTGTTCGGCATTATGAAACAAAGAGCCAATCACCGTCGTTCGATTGTCTGACCTTCTCCTGTCGCTGATGCGACTGTCTCTCCTCCTCCGGAGATGGATGTCCCTTCTTCTGTGGATGCATCTAAGCCATCTGCAGTCGCCACATCGCCTAATCGGGTTGTGTCCCCTGATCCTAATCCTAGTTTGGCTCTGGGCATCGTTCAGGCTTCGCCTACCGTCGCTGAGAAGTCTTCATCTCCTTCGTTGACGTCCCTTCCTGAGGTGGTGATTGAGTCTGCTCCTCAAGTCAGTCCTAGGGCTGGTGTGGTCGATTCCCATTCACCTTGTTGTGTTGGCAAGTCTTCTCAATCCGTCTCTGTGTCTTCCCCTAAACGTGTTACTCGTTCTTCTGTAGTGTCATCGTCTCCACCTGGTGAGTCCTCTCTATTGCCAAACACTAACCCACCAGCTCTTTTTCCTCCAAAGTCACTTTCTATGTCTAATCAGTCCTCACCCAATCATCCCAAGACACGGTCTGCAATCAAGTCCAAACCCAAACCCCATGTCCCTGATCAGTCCAAAGGAAAGGGTAAAGTGCCTGTTTCATCACCTCCCAAAAAATCATCTGCTCTAAAATGTAAGTCCAGGGACCCTGAGTTTGAACCTTATCCTAAAAAATCCAAGCGTGCTTCTAGCCTTACGGATTCTGTGTCTACTGTTGATCCTACCTTTATTCAATACTTTGTAGATGCTACTAAGGCCTTGCATTATCAAAGATGGTTTGCTGTGAGAGAATTGTGGCTTGAATATTCTGTTGTTTTGGAGGATTTTCCTGATTTAGTTGAACTTTTACAATCTAGGCATTAGGTTCATATAGTGTCCAAATTGGTGTCTCCTCATCCCATTCTAATTAGGGAGTTCTGTGCTAATCTAGATAAGTCTGTTTTGATGGGGAAAATGAGGATTGTCTTACTGCTTTTGTGAGGGGTATTCGAATAAAATTTGCACCATCCACTATAGCTCGTGCACTCAAAGTTCCAAAAGTACTTAAACCTGCATATAATAAATCCTACAGTCCAGTTCAATCTACCATGGGTCAAGTTCTAACTGGTCAGTCTGATTATGTTTGGGGGAATCATGATATTCCTATAACAAAGTTGACTCCATTCTATAGAGTTCTTCATCGAGTGGCCTTATATAATTGGTTTCCCAATTCTCACCTTTCCTCTGTTACACTTGAGATTGGGAAATTTTTGTATGCTGTGGGAACTGGAGTGTCCATTGATTTGTCTAGTCTCATCTATGATCGAATTTTTGATGTGGCTTCCTCCACTGGTACTCGTAACAAGTTGCCTTATCCAAGCCTGATTGAGAAGATTATTCAGTCTGCCAAACCTCCATTGACCACACATGACTTCCAGGTTGCGAATCCTGTTTTGTCTAAAAAATTTCTGGCAGTTCTCAACAAGAAGGTTTCTTCCACTGCTCCTTCTTCTTCAAAGCCGTCTAAGCTCAAAGCTCCTTTGTTTAAAGGTTTGTCTGATTCCAGTTGGCAAGTACAGTTGTATACTGAGTTCAAGGACTTCATTAAGCGTTACAAGAAAGATCAGACGCGGAAATTGGCCTTTGAGGCATCTATGTATAAGCTTGTTCAGGTTGTCAAAGCTATGGTTGTTCAGACTGAGTATGGCTCTCAGTTATCACCTTCGATTGATGTCTCTCCACCTGCATTTCATTGGGACTCCTTTGGTGAGTCTTCTATTGCTCCTGAGTCTTCCGTTCCTATCCAGGGGGAGTCTACTAGTCCTGCTCAGGTCTCATCCCAGGTGCCCCCAGTCTCATCTACAGTGCCTCCCACTGACATAGAGTTGGACACATCAGTTCCACCAAAGCTTCCTGATGCCCTTCCTTAGGCTCCTGATTCAACTGCACCTCTCCAGGGGGAGCAATCTAATGCATCTGTCAATTAATTATGGTCAAAGATTATGCTCAATGAAGGGGGAGATGATCTTATATTACTTCTCTTGTTGTTTTGTTCACGTGTTGTTCTTTGTTATTTTGGTCGTTTAAAAATTTGTTTACTGTTTCTCCAGACTCTTTTATATTTTGTTCGTATTTTGGCTATTTAAGACTTTGTTTACTGTTTGTCTAGACTATTGTTGGTTGCATGGTTAATATTTTGATTTGCACTGATTTTTTTTTTTGTCATTGACCAAAATTTTTCAAGGGGGAGATTGTAAGGACCAATATTTTCAGTATGACAAATTAGGTCGAGTCGTGTCGGGAATGGTCTTATGTTATGTCTGGAGTTTGTTCATTTTTAGTAAGTGTCCACGTCAGCCTATGTGTACAGCAAGGTTGTTAGTGATTAACAGCTGTTGGTTGTTTCTGGTTTATACCTAATTGCAGCTAAGTATATATATTGGCCTGGTTAATTAGTTACAACCAACTCTCTTAGATCGGACGATTGGATATTGTGATTTGTATTTTCTCTTCTCTTTCTTCTGTTGATTTTTGCTGGTTCTTGCAAGAAACTCCATGATGGTGGTTGAAGGTTTCTATGCAAGTTCTAAAGTCAAGCCGTGATTGTTGAAGGAGTTCAGCTGGGTCTTAATGCCATAGATCCGAAGGTGTTCGAATATGAGATATTGTTGAAGGGAGTTCAACATTGAAGCAAGGAGATCTTGCATCTATAACCAAGGGATTTGGTTATTTAGGGTAAAAAGCTTCACTGTATTTTGAGATAGATTGTATAGTTTTACAGGTTGATTCTTGAACTGGTTATTATAAAATTACTTCTTGATATAGTGAGAGTTATTACCCTGGTTCAGGGAACCTAAGCACTATTCGGCTGGAATAAGTTTTCAGTGTAGATGAAGCTTGTAATTTTGTGTATTGACTCTTATGATATTGTTGTTAATGTTCAAGCATAAATCAAGATAAAATCTAGATGAATATTATAAAATTGGAAAGATAGGCAAAAACTTAGGTTTTACACTTACTAGTATTAATGATTTTTTAAAAAGCCATTTTCTACACATTCCGCTGAGTATTTTTTTATTTTGTAATTTAAGACCAACAACTCCAAATTTCAACCATCACTCAATTTAAAATTGTCTAGAGCCATAAAAAAAGTAACTTGATCTTAGGGCTTGTTTGGCTAAGCTTATGCTTTTGACTTTGGGCTTGTCAAAAGCGCTTTCTCAAGAAGCTACAAAGATTAGCTTCTCCTCAAAGAGTTTTTAGAGTTAAAAGTTAAAATGCATTGAAAATCCAACCAAATACTTTTAGAGAAGTTTACATAAATATGGGAAAAATATATATAGTTTCTAAATTTATGGGAAAAAAAATAATTGTACAAAATATGGTAAGTTTTGGAAAAAAAGTTTAAAATATGGTAAATAAATTACCATATCTTATTTTCTCTTCTCTTCTCACGATCTCTCTCTCTTCATCTCATTTCTTTCTTTCTCCTCCCCATTTCTTCCTCATTTCTTATTTTCTTCTTCACGATCTCTCCTCAGATTTCTTCCAGTGATGCTACCTCCGCCGCTGCCTCCGACGACGACGACGAACTGATTTTATTCTTCTTCTTCTTCTTTCTTTCTTTCTTTCTTCTTTTTCTTCTTCTTCTTTCTTTCTTCTTCTTCTTCTTCTTATTCGGTCTTTCTTATTCTTCTTTTTCTTTCTTCAAATCTAGTTTTATTATTTTTCTTCTTTTGCACATCTGATTTTGAACTTCATATTTGATTTTTCTGGGTTTTTTTCTCTTCTAAATCTGTTTAAGTAACCAGGTACTTGACTTCATATTTGATTTTTTATGGGTTTTTTTTTTCTGAATCTGTTTAAGTAACCAGGTACTTGACTTCATATTTGATTTTTCTGGGTTTTTTTTTTCTTTCTAAACCTGTTTAAGTAACCAGGTACTTGACTTCATATTTGATTTTTCTGGGTATTTTTTTCTTTCTAAATCTGTTTAAGTAACTAGGTACTTGACTTCATATTTGATTTTGATATAAGAAATGTACTTAAGAAAAGTTGACTTCTATTATTTAGTGTAGACTAGGGTAGTATAAGGAGCTAGGTGATTGAATATTTTAGGGTACTTTTAACATATGAAAGCTTAGGTTAGCTGATTAGTTTTTTTTTCTTTCTTCTTCTTCTTCTTCTTCTTCTTCTGTCTTTCTTAATCTTTTTTGTACAGCATATTTGATTTTTCTTGATTTTTTTTTTCTTCCAAATCTGTTTAAGTAACCAAGTACCATGACACCTAATTCATTTGATTCATATCTAATTTTTTTAGACCTAGTTGTAACCAGTTACAATAACGGTTTATTTAGATTCTTTTGTTTATATTTGATTTTGTTTTCACACTTGACTAAGTAACCAGGTACCATGACAATTGGATCTTTTTTTTAGATTTGATTTTTTTTTCAAACCTCGCTGTAACCAGTTACGATTATGTTCAGTTTATATTTTTTGTTTGAATCTTATTTTTTTCCAAGTTTGGCTAAGTAATCGGTTACCATCGCAACTATCTCTGTTTTTTTTCATTTTTTTTTCAGACCTAGTTGTAACCAGTTACCTTCAAGATCAATTTAGTTTATTTTTTTTCATATCAGTTTTTTTTTTCCAAATCTGTTTAAGTAACCAGGTACCATGACGCCTGATTCATTTTATTCATATCTGATTTTTTTTAGACTTATGAGTAACCAGTTACAATAACGATTAATTTAAATTCTTTTGTTTAGATTTGATTTTGTTTTTACACTTAACTAAGTAACCAGGTACCATAGCAATTGGTTTTTTTTTTAGATTTGATTTTTTTTTCAAACCTCACTGTAACCAGTTACCATATCTTCCTACTAAGCTTTGAGCCTCTCAGCCATTTTTTCTTCTCCTTATTCTTCAGTAGTTTAATTCATCCCCCATCCTCTTCACAAAACCTCCATTAAAATTCCTTTCTTTTTACTCAGTTCAATATATACATATATTTTTTCCACAGATAGATCTAATCTAATCTTAGCTAGATGTTACTAACAACCAAAACCAGTAGCTGAAGATGTCTCCAGTACTCAGTGAAGTTCTTCTTTCTGGGTATATGATAAGCTCCAGCCCTAGATGTAGCCTTGCCCTTCGCCAACCTCCCCAGATTTTTGCATCGCGAGCATCACGATACCATGACCATGCCTGAGCGACGGAGATCGACATCTGCCTTGGAGCTTGCTGCAATATTGACGATACAAGAAGAAGAAGAAGAAGAAGAAGAAGAAGAAGAGGAGGAAAAGGCGTACAAGAAAGAAACGTGGAAAATGAATCACAAATTGATTTTCATTTTAGGCTTTAAGTTTAATTAAAACGTGATGCAGATAAAAATGTGATAGAGAGTATATGTACTCAAGTACCTGCATGCATACTGGGAATTGATTTTCTTACAAAAAAAAATTTCAAAAAAATAATAATAATAATACGTAAAATGACTGAAAAGCCCTCACAAAAATTCACATAAATGCATAATAAAAAACTACTGAATTAAATTTTTCTTACAAAAATGTTTACCAAAATAATAAAAATAATAATAATAAAAAAGACAAAAATTCCCTCACAAAAATGCCCATATAGAATAAATAAACTTATACAAAAAAATATGGGATACAGAACAAATATTTTGATAAATATGGGAAAACAAAACTCATAAAAAAGGAAAACAACAAAAAAAGCCATAAAAAATGCACACGCAAAAAAAAGCCACATATATCAAATTTTATTAAATTTTCCCATATTTCATGTAAATCTCATACTTTTAAGCTTTAAAAGCCCAAAAGTAGATTTTAAAAGCCTAGCCAACCAAAGCCTACTCTCATAGATATTTTGCTTAAAAGAAATGGTTTATACTTTTTTGGACCTTGTGTTTTGACAAATTATTTTTTGGATTTTGTGTTTTGTGAAGTGGTTCAAATAGACCCTTAAACTCGATTTTGATGAATAAAAAATTGAATATAACTACACTTTTGTTCGACATAAGGGTTGTGCTTTTGTTCTGAGTTGTTAGTTTAGTGAATTATTTGTGATTTTAGCTAAAAAAAACTTTGACAAAATCAGGTTTAGGGGTATGTTTGAACTATTTTACAAAACACGGGGTCTAAAAAGTAATTTGACAAAATACAGAGTCCAAACAAGTCATGAGACAAAACGTAGTGTCCAAAAATGTATAAACTCTAAAATAAATAACTTTTTTTTTAAGAAAAAAAAAAGAAAGAGAGAGAACAAAAGTTATAGGAAAAAAAACAAAATAAAAGTAGAGCTTGTTAGAATAATATATATTATTCAAGGGAAATGGTAAAACCAAAGATACAACTCTATACAAAAGGTTACAATAGACAAGATGATTAGTAAATAAGTGTTACAACTTGTTAACCGAGATTTTCGGCAACTCTATTAATAACTAATATTTACTGATAATTATAATGAAAGCAGAAGATTAACACGGGGTTTTTACGTGGTTGGGGCGTTAACCAGCCTTAGTCCACGAGTCTGTATTATTAGAGCTCGAAGAACCTTTTACAATGGAGTTTTCTCTCTATATTTTGACAGAGTTACTGTATTCTTTTGTGTGGAGAGACCCCTTTTACAGTGTTCTGTAGCTTATACTTATAGGCTCATGGGAACACTGTCTGGGCCGGGTATGACCCGGGCCCACCAGAACTAGGAATATTCCTGGCCTTTCTAGTGGAGGCCCAATACATAAGGTACAAAATACGTAAATTTCAAACCAGCTATGGCCCAACAGGTTGACCTCGGAGCTATATCTCGCCCGACAAAACGGTGCTTTTGGTCTGGACACTTCGACTTATGAGGCAGATTCAGGAGACAAGACCAGTCAGAGTACCTGACAGCGCAGACCTGAAACAACGACGTGTAATCCCGAGGTACCCTTTTCTGCAGGTGAAAATTGGGGACAACGCCCACGAGGAGTGAGGCAGCTTCAGGGTCCTGGACGCTTGACCCCTTCAACCGGGGGTGAGGTGATCCGAGTCCATTTACCTTTGTCCCGCTTCGTTTACCACAGGCCCGGACCATACCGGGGTCCGGGACCTGGACGCGTAGGCCGCGGGGGGTCTGAACGCTCTGTACGTTGCTCGGACTATCGTCCCGGAGGACGGACCCAGAGGAACATGCCGGACCCCTCAAATGGGCCCAGACATGCATCCCCAGTCCATACCCCTCCCTTTGGGCGCCCTCCGTACCAGGAGGCCTTGGGCCGGGCTCGCACGCTTACATGGCCCCTTACAGTGGGCCCGGACGAAGGTCCCGAGCCCATGCAGGAAATGGGGATAACATTTACCCCCCAAGCCTTTGCCTAGGTCTGCCAGGAGGAGGGTTGCATCGTCTCCAAGACGCCCGTGTGGTTGCCTCCCCAGTTCCTGCCCGAGATCGTGGGTCCGTGACAGCGGGCCGTGGTACTAGCCACATGTTTGGCTCGAATCGTTTACCATTATTCGGGGACGTTTACCTTCGTCCCGCTTGGTGGCAAGGACACACGTGTCACCAGGTGATTGCTACACAGATCTTGAAAGGTCGCCTAGCCCTCTCAAGGGTCGCTAGGCCTAGGCTAGGGTATCAGCACGTCTCGAAGCGTCCCATCCGCACGGGGGGCCATCATTAATGCCCCTGGGATGAGGTGGACCGTAGGATGGGGCGACCTTTGGCATCCGTCACTCCTGGGCCGTCAGATCTGAGACGGCGAGGATCCAACCTGAATGGACTCATAAATGTCCCTGCGCGGTTCCTGACTGTCCGATGAAGAGACACTTGTCTGTTGGATCGTGGGCCAGGATTTAAGGCCACTATAAATACCCCAAGAAAACCACATTTGGCACTTTTACCTCTTCGAACCAGCTTAAGAACCGACAAACACTGCTCGAGCTTTGCATGTCTGACATCGCCGACGACCTACACAGCCATCTGCTAACTCTGCGCCGCCGCCTGTTCCCCAGAACCCCAATTTCTGCTATTCTACCTGAAGACGCATCTCGGGTTTGTCCTGTCGACGAACTACTGCACCGGCTGCACCACTTCAAGAACAAGGTTCTGCCGTCCTTACAGTCTGACAACCATCACCTTCTACGGTCGACACTTCACAATAAGTTCTGCTGACTCTCTTGACAACTTTATGAACTTATGATTTTCTTTTGATGCGTGCGTTTAGGCTCTGTGCTGAGAAGTTGTTAGGAATGCCGCCTGGTTCGGGTTGCTCTGTACCCGGATGCCTCCCGGACAAGGGGCGGGCCTTAGTAGTCTCCTCTCCCGATCAGGGTTCCGGGGCTCTCTGGAGTCCCGGACCTGATCCAACGGGACTCCAAGCAGTCCTTAGGAGACTCCCTATACCTTGACCGACTTTCTTGAGTTCAAGTACTGACTGCTTGGTTTTCTTGCTTTGTCCCCAGATCGTCAGCTATGGCAACGGGCGTTATGCTCCATTCTGAGGAAGAAGTCAATAAGGCCCCCGTCGTCGTTCTTGGATCCTAGACGCCTAAGGGCAACAGGTGGGAAATGGATGTGACAGCCAACTCGTTCCGGAATTACCGGATGATGCTGCTCCTGGAGCAACATCTGGGCATCGAATCAACTCCGGGCCTCTTTCACAACCGCCTGGCCAGGCCCGAGGAGCGGGCACATACGTCCGTGGAAGGATTCAGAGCCTGGAGTGCTGGCCACATCAGCGTGGGAGCTAAGCTCCCGCTGCACGACTATTTCGTGCGGTTCTTGATGTACGTGGGAATCACACCATTCCAGCTCCTGCCTCAAGCGTACCGTCTACTCGCTGGATGGCGGGTGTTTTGCGCCACGAAAGAGATCGCGGAGCCCACCCCTGCGGTGATCCTGTACTTCTACAAGCTAGAGCCGCAGGTTTACATCAAGGACAAGACCCTGGACGGCTTTTATAGGCTGAAGCCGCGGAGTAGCTATCCCGCTCCTACCAGCTCCTGGAGGCATCCCCCAGACGTCAGGCATTACTAGTTCATGACGTCCGGATTCCTCGTGGACAAGAACCCCACACTGTTGCTGGATTTCCAGCGAGTGGGTAAGTATTTTTTCTGGACCTCTTTTATTCCCCATCTTCTCTACCCGTCTCTTAGCATATCTTCCGGGTGCAGGGCCCTTCGCTCAAACTCCCCTTACCGAGTTCATTCTGGAAAGGAGGAGATTTTATTCCAAGTTGAGCGCGGAGGAGCTGGACGTCGGGGGCTACGTCACGGACGACAATCTTCGAATGGTCGGGATGCTTGCGGCCACCCAGACCATTGTTATCCCGAACCTTCGGGGCATCCCCTGCGAGAAGAACGTTGACGTCCGGGAGCAGATGGCCCTGGACCACATTGCCACTGTGGTAAGAGCGGCGCGAGCCGACACGGCCCAGCGCAAGAAGGACCAGGCCCCGGCAGAAGCGGCCACCTCAGAAGAGCTGGAGGAGCTCTTCGAAGATGCCCTACCAAACGTCAGGACCCCCAGGGCTAGAGTATTGGGGCGAGGTAACTCCCCTTTAATCTTAACTTATGCTCCCCGAGTCGGGGACTTAGCTAGGGATAGGCTAGTACCCACGGACCCCGCGCTTGGGGCCGACGGGGAGATGAGACCTTCAATTCCCATCCCCGTAGGCTCGGAGGTCCTCATGTTCTTATCCGGGTCCTCCAGTACGGGGGTTTTCTGAACCCAGACGACATAGGGGATCGGGTCCATTTTTTTGCTTTAGAGGAATTGAGTCATGCCCGGGGCACAGACGAGGGTTCATCCCGGGTCATTTATAACTTTGATTTATGTCTTCGTCTGATTGGTTTATCGTCCTAACTCCCTCTTTCTGTACTTTTGCAAGGGACTCTGATATGTCAAACCCTGCCAGTGAAATGAGGTGGCTCATCAAGGAAAGGGCGACCAAGAAGGCGGCCAGGAAGAACAGCGAGGCGACGGGCCCGGAGCTACACCCTGCCAAGGAATTATCCAGGACGGAGCCTCGCCCAACGAAGGTGCCCTGGCCGTGGTCCCTTTCTAGGCCGTGGAGCCTGCCGCAAACTCCGCCTCCGCCCCGCCCCCCGTGATTGACTTGGAGGCGGGCGCGACTATCAACCAGAACTCTGAGAAGAGGGGCCCAGACAATGGCGCCGAAGAGGGCAACACAGGGAAGAGGCCCTGGACGAGGCGAGCTGGCTTGACTGAAGAGTCACATGGGGAGAGTCGACTGGCAGTGAAGGAAATCCTTGCACCGCCAGTTCTCCCCCTACACCCAACTCTCCTCGATTAGGGGGAGTCAGCCCTGCGGGATGAGCAGTCCCGGCTGATCAACCGGACCTGGGAAAACGGCCGGTGCTGGAGGGATGAAACTTACAAGGCCCTGACGATCCGTCGTCAGGTCGAATTCTCGGATCGTCTTGCCGAGTTCAGCGCTCCTCAGTTGATCGTGGACCGGCTAGTCGCCGAAGCGGGCTTCCGCCCTAAACTTGGCCAGGACACGGCCCCCCTGGCGGCTGATCTGCTGGATCAGGTTGGGAGCACCATGTCCAACCTTCAGCTCAAGAGGTACGCCACGATAGCCAACCCGGACGTATTGTTCATATCCCAGGCTCTCCACCACCAGGCCACCGCGGTAACTTTCACTTCTCTTACACTCCTTCTCTTACTTGTTGATGATAGTTTTATTTTCTAACTTTTCTTTGCTCCAGGTTGATCTGCTGTCCCAAAGGAGTGCCGATCTGGTGACCGAGCTCGCCATAAAGATGGAGACGGCCAAGCTGGAGTTGGAGGCGGCCGTGAATCAGAGGGAGGCCGCCAAGGAGGCTCTTATCCGGGAGACGGCCCGTGTCCAGGCTGAGGTGGCCCGTGTCAAGACAGAGCGCGAGGAGCTCGGCCGCGCCAAGGCCAGGTTGGAAGAGGAGTTGTCCCGGAAAACAAAAGAGGCCGATGAGCGGGCGACTCTCCTGGAGACGGCCGCGGCTCAGTCGATCCTGGATAAGGAGGAGATCCTGGCCTTGAAGGGCCGAGTCTGCGAACTGGGCGATTCCCTGCTTCAGGAGAAGGCAGCGCACGAAACGACACGTCGTGAAAAGGAGGAGGCCGAGGGCATGTTGGATGTCACCTTTGACGAGGCCATCTACATGGCCTGGTGCAAGGATAAGAGTATGAATCTCCTTGTCTTCCTTGATCCCGAGTCAAAGCTGGCCGAGTACGAGGCCAATGAAAGGGAGGATGCGGACCTCTGGGCGGATGCGTTGTAGGCCCGAACCCCGGCCTTGTAGTTTTTATTAGTGTTTTTGGCTTGTAATTAAATTTAGAACACTGCTATCTTCTCTGGTTTTTATGAAGGCTTCCTTTCGTTGTTCCAAGTAGAAATTTCATTTTGTTGCCGCGATTAATTGATTGTAAGGGTTTAGTTTCGGTTCCAATGGCTTGGACTAGACCCAACGACTTAACTTTCCAAGTTTCCAATCCTGGCACCCAGTCTAGGGCCCTCGGGGCTTGGTTTAACTTGGAGCTCTGTTTTCCTTTTATCAGTTTTAGGCCCTGGCTTTGCCCTGGGGCGAACCGGACGCATTTATATCCCAGACATCAATTGTCAGGACTGGGCGAGCTTGGGGCTCGTTCCTTTGTTTTATACCCCTAGACATCGTTCGTCCGGGGTGGGGCCGGCCTGGGGCCTGCTCCTCTAATTTATACCCCTGGACGTCGTTCGTCCGGGGTGGGACCGGCCTCGGGCTCGGTCCTCTAATTTGTACCCCTGGACGTCGTTCGTCCGGGGTGGGACCGGACTGGAGCCTGGTCCTCTAATTTATACCCCCGGACGTCAATCGTTCGGGGTAGGACTGGCCTCGGGCTCGGTCCTCTAATTTGTACCCCCGGACGTCGTTCATTCGAGATGGGACCGACCTTGGGTCGATCCTCTTTATACCCCCGGACATCGTTCGTCCGAGGTGGGACCGGCCTTGGGCCTGGTCCTCTAATTTATACCCTCGGACGTTCGTCCGGGGTGAGACTGGCCTTGAGCCTGGTCCTCTGGTTTATACCCCCGGACATCGTTCGTCCGAGGTGGGACCGGCCTTGGGCTCGATCCTCTTTTCTACCCCCGGACGTTGTTCGTCCGGGGTGGGACCGGCCTTGGGCTCGGTCCTCTTTTATACCCCCAGATGTCGTTCGTCCGGGGTGGGACCGGCCTTGGGCCCGGTCCTCTTTTCTACCCCCGGACGTCATTCTTCCGGGGTGGGACTGGCCTTGGGCTCGGTCCTCTTTTATACCCCCGGACATCGTTCGTCTGGGGTGGGACCGGCCTTGGTCTCGGTCCTCTTTTCTACTCCCGGACGTCGTTCGTCCGGGGTGGGACCGACCTTGGGCTCGGTCCTCTTTTATACCCCCGGACGTCGCTCGTCCGGGGTGGGACCGGCCTTGGTCTCGGTCCTCTTTTCTACCCCGGACATCGTTCGTCCGGGGTGGGACCGGCCTTGGGCTCGGTCCTCTTTTATACCCCTGAACATCGCTCGTCCGGGGTGGGACCGGCCTTGGCTCGGTCCTCTTTTCTACCCCCGGACGTCGTTCGTCTGGGGTGGGACCGGCCTTGGCCTCAGTCCTCTTTTATACCCCCAGACGTCGCTCGTCCGGGGTGGGACTGGCCTTGGGCTCGGTCCTCTTTTATACCCCCGGACGTCGTTCGTCTGAGGTGGGACTGGCCTTGGGCTCGGTCCTCTTTTCTACCCCCAGACGTCGTTCGTCCGGGGTGGGACCGGCCTTGGGCTCGGTCCTCTTTTATACCCCCGGACGTCGCTCGTCCGGGGTGGGACCGGCCTTAGGCTCGGTCCTCTTTTATACCCCCGGACGTCGTTCATCCGAGGTGGGACCGGCCTTGGTCTTGGTCCTCTTTTATACCCCCGGACGTCGTTCGTCCGGGGCGGGACCGGCTTTGGCACGGTCCTCTTTTATACCCCCGGACGTCGTTCGTCTGGGGCTGGACCGTGGGGTTTGCGTCTCCTGGACTGTGGTCCGAGCCGGGACTAGCCTAAGCTTGCGCCCCGCCAGGTGTTTGCTTATACCTGGGATGATACCCCCCGAAAGTGAGCGGAGACAAGTCTGGGGTCACTTGAGAAAGATTATCGTGGTTTCACAATATTTCTTTATGACGTTTTGCATACGTCATTTTCATTGTTTGAAAAAGGTTTCCCCTGAGGCGTACATTGTTTACAACAAAAATATTAAACTGGGAAAGGCTCCCTGACTATTGATAGTATTTATGGAGATGATCTGCATTCCAGGCTCGCGGGACTTCCGAGCCATCGAGCCGCTTTAAGCGGTACGTTCCGGGGCACACCTCGTGTTGGATCTCAAATGGCCCCTCCTAATTTAGGCCCAGAACCCCCACTCCTGAATCTTGAGTGGCAAGGAAGACTCTTCGCAAGACCAAGTCGCCGGTTTCAAACTTACGGCTCTTGACTTTGTAGTTGAAGTGTCGTGCGATCTTGCCTTGGTACATCTTCAGCTGCACCTGCGACTCTTCCCGGATCTCTTCGATGAGATCTAGTTATTCTTGGAGTAAGGCGTGGTTCTGGATGGGATCGTACGTGTCATGTCGGTGGGACGGGATGGCCGTTTCGATTGGGATGACGGCTTCGCATCCATAGACCATAGAGTAGGGGGTGTGTCCAGTTGACGTTCGCTCGGTTGTCCGGTAAGCCCATAGTACGCGGGGGAGTTCCTCAGGCCACTTGCTATTGCAGGCCTGGAGCTTTTTCTTCAGTGTCCCCTTTAGGATTTTGTTCACGGCTTCTGCTTGCCCGTTTGCCTGGGGTCTGGCAACGGCGTAGAAGCTCTTCACTATATCGTGCCTTTTGCAAAAATTTGTGAAGTGGGCGCTGTCGAACTGCTTCTCGTTGTCGGACATGATTTTATAGGGGAGGTCGTATCGACACACTATGTTGTTGACGACGAAGTCTAAGGCCTTTTTGGAAGTGATTGTGCTCATGGGCTCCGCCTCAACCCACTTCGTGTAGTAGTCCACGACCACGATGGCGTACTTTACCCCTCCTCTTCTGGTCGGGAGAGACTCGACGAGATCGATTCCCCACACTGCAAAGGGCCAGGGGCTATTCATCAGGGTTATTTCTGTCGGGGGGGCCCGTGGCACCTTCGCGTACCTCTGGCACTGCTCGTACTTGCGTACATATTCAATGCAGTCTTTCTTCATGGTTGGCCAGAAGTATCCTTAGTGCAGGATCTTTTTGGACAGACTGGGCCCGGCAGTGTGATCTCCGCAAAAACCTTCATGCACCTCATGCATGATGGCGCCCAACTCGGTCCCGGACACGCACCTGAGGTAAGGCATGGATAAACCCCGGCGATAGAGCTTTCCATCCATCATGACGTAATGGTGGACTTGGTACTGGAGTTTCCTGGCAGCGGCCCGGTCGATTGGAACTTCCCCAGCAGACAGATAGCGGATCAGCGGTCCCATCCAGGAAGCGGAGTGATTTACGGTGTGGACGGCGGGGGCCCTGATGCTCGAGACGGGTAGATGGTTGACGGGAACCAGTCCGGCCAGCTCGACCTCTGCGTCGGTGGCCAACTTCCCTAGCGTGTCCGCGAAGACATTCTGCTCCCGGGGGATCTGGCGGATGAAATGGGCTACAAACGCCTGGAGCATTTCCCTCACTTGAGTCACGTATGTCGCCATTCTCTCTCCCTTGGTCTGATGCTCCCCTGAGATTTGTATGATGACTAGCTGGGAATCGCTGTAAATTTCCAGGTTCGCTGCCCCTACCTCCCGAGCTAAGCGCAGGCCGGCTAGGACAGCTTCATGCTCCGCCTCATTGTTCGATGCTTTGAACTGGAAGCGGAGGGAATTTTGTAGCTGGTGCCCCTGTGGTGACACCAAGATAATCCCGACCCCGACCCCATTCTCATTCGAGGCTCCGTCCACGAAGATTTTCCACACGGGCACCGCGGGGGCTTCGGGAATACTGTCTTCCGGAGAAATCTCGAAACATTCGACGATGAAATCGGCCAGGGCCTGTCCCTTGATGGACACCCTGGGCACGTAAGATATATCGAACTGACTTAGCTCCATGGCCCACTTCAGGAGTCTTCCCAATGACTCGGGCTTCTGTAATACCTGCCGTAGGGGATGGTTGGTTAAGACCTTTATGGCGTGGGCCTGAAAGTAAGGTCGAAGCTTCCTGGACGCCATCAGCAGGCAAAAAGTCAGCTTTTCAATCAACGGGTATCGAGATTCAGTGTCTAGCAACCGCTTGCTTACATAGTATACTGGGAGTTGTGTCCTTTCTTCCTCTTGTACCAACGCGGCGCTGATCGCGTGCTCGATCACGGCCAGGTATAGATACAGGGACTCCCCCTCTACCGGTTTTGCCAGGATCGGGGCTTTGGCTAGGTGTTCTTTCAGCTTCTGGAAGGCCTCTTCGCACTCGGGCGACCACTCAAAACGCTAGCTTCCCCGAAGGACGTTGAAGAATGGGACACACTTGTCCGTGGCTTTAGAAACGAAACGGCTCAGGGCGGCTACTCCCCCCGTCAGGCTTTGCACGTCCTTGTGCTTTCGGGGAGAGGCCATGTCGATCAATGCCTTAATCTTATCTGGATTGGCTTCTATTCCCCGAAAACTTACAATGAAACCCAGGAACTTCCCGGAGCCGAAAGTGCACTTTTTAGGATTCAGTTTCATCCCGTACTTCCGGATAACCGCGAAAGCCTCCGCCAAGTCGTCTGAATGGTTCTGGGATGTTTTAGACTTGACCAGCATATCATCGATGTATACCTCCATGTTTCGTCCTAACTGGGCCCGAAACATCCGATTGACGAGTCTTTGGTACGTTGCTCCAGCATTCTTGAGTCCAAAAGGCATGACTATGTAGCAATAGATTCCCTTGTCGGTTTGGAAACTGGTGTGGTCCTGGTCAGCCACGTGCATAGAGATCTGATTGTAGCCAGAGTAAGCGTCCATGAAGCTCAAGATCTCGTATTCGGATGTGGCATCCACCATTTGGTCGATCCGGGGAAACGGGAAACAGTCCTTCGGACAGGCTTGGTTGAGGTCCGTGAAGTCAATGCACGTTCTCCAAGTCCCATTCGGTTTCGGCACCACGACGGGATTGGCCAGCCACACGGGGTACACAGATTCACGAATGAAGTTGATAGAAGACAACTTCTCAACCTCCAGTTTAAGGGCCTCGGCCCTCTCTGTCCCCAAAGGCCTGCGTTTCTGGCGGACCGGAGTCGCGTTTGGGTCAATACTCAACGCATGGAAAATGATATTGCGGTCTATCTCGGTCATGTCGGAGTGGGACCAGGCCAGAAGGTCCTGGTTTCCCTTGACTTGGGCGATGACGGCAGCCCGAATGTCTGCCGGCAGGCTTTTTCCGACTTGGATGATCCGGGTCGGATCGATTTCGCTAATGCACACCTCTTCTATTTCGTCCATTGGCTCCAGGACGCGATCGTCCCCTATCCGCGGGTCCAGGCCGTCCTCTTCCCGGACCATCCTCTCAGCAGGCGGGAGGAGAACTGGTTCGACAGGCTCCTCGCGGACCATGTATATGGGCCGGGCGGAGACATGGTAGCACTTCCTGGCGCTCTTTTTGTAACGCCCTGGCTACCCCATAACAGTTACGGTGAACCAGAAATTTGACCCGCTACCCGAGTCCTTTGGTTAAAATGTGATCTAGGTGTCATTAACAGGTTAAGGTGCAAAACCAGTAAAAAGGAAATGGCACTTTTCATTAGGTAAATAAACTGCTCATGAGCCTTTTTAAAATGTTTACAAGTAGTTCATGTTACAAAAGAGTTGCTACAGTTCCAAATATACAATCCCCGCCGGCCTAAGCGGCAAAAATAGGGTAAACCCCTAGTCCCTCTGAGAACTCCTTGACCGTGGCAGTCAAGCGGCCCTGTATGTACATCACACCGCCCAAGCTCTCCACTCAAGGCTGGCCAAGCTTTTCCTTCCCTTTACCTGCACCACATAGCACCCATGAGCCAAGGCCCAGCAGGAAAACATAATAAAACATGATATAATATCAACAACGATCATAATAACCATTCAGGACTATCAGTCCAACAACTAGGTGACACTAGCCAAAAGTCACAATAATGAGCATCGCTCCCTCTAGCCATGTGACGATAGGGTCACCAGGGCTTAACTGAGAAATGAATCTTTCATAAGTTGTTTAGGACAGGTGTATGGTGATTAGTCACCAACATAACCTTCCTCACGACTCTGGAGTCGAAACTATAGACAACGTCCCTTAGCCATGTGACAAACAATCACCGGGGTCATATACCTTGGCTATAATCATCTGGTTGTAAGCCAGGCAAGCGCTTATAAGTTTCTCGACCCTAGGGTCGGTCTGGCATTAATGCTATAGAGCCATTCAATGCATGATTCTCGACTTTAGAGTCGGTCCCTGACTAGTCAGTGTCTCAAACAGGTAAACAACGTTCAACAGCATTTACTATGCAATCCATGTCCACATATATCAACCAACATGCCTCAAGTATCAAACCACGCATGTCATATATCTATACAAGGTGCAACTGTACTAGAACATCGTTTTCTTACCTCTGGTTCGAGTGAGTATTATAATATGAACGACCCCTGAGAACGATCAATCTTTAAATTCCTTGACGGTCACCTGGTCATAACCAAAATATAGGATTCATCAATAAAAATGATAACCGGGGTTTCCCAAACCAAATCCCAGCCCCCCGAGACCTCAAATACTACCCAACCGGGTACTAGGTCCAACCCCGAGGCCTATGGTTTGAATCTCTAAGCTAAAAACCACTTTTTAGCAAAATTGGCCTCATGGGCCGCAGCCCCCAAAAGCTGTGCCGCGGCACGCCCCAACAAAGAGCCCCCCCCCCCCCCCCCCCCCATCTGCCAGACGCGCATGGGCCGCGGCACACAAAAGCTGTGCCGCGGCACCCAGCCCAGAAAAGCTAGAACGGCTACACACGAACCAGATTTTCAACCCTGCATTTCCCTTCACAAACCAGACCTTCTAACCCTCTCTAAACCTCTTCCAAACATCCAATTCAACCCCTAAACCTTACCCATACACCTCCTCACCAAAACCCAATCAACTAACACCAAAAACCTCCTTTGATTCTCACTTCCCACATCAAACTCATGATTCAAAAGCTAGAACAAAAACAGAGCTTAACTTGAATTCAATGGTCAAAGCTTACCTTAGAACCTGTTTTGAACTTCCCACACAAGCAGAACCAAGTCTCCAACCCAGCCCTAAGTTCCTTTAGCTTGAATCCACAACTAGAGCTCAAAACACCAAAGAAGGAAATGGAGGAATTTGTACGGGAAGAGAAAAGAAACTAACCCCTGTTTTACTCTGTTTTATTCTACAGTCTTCAGCCACTTAAGTTCATATATATCCACCCCTAAAAAGACCAAAATGCCCTTATACCATTTCAAGCCTCTTAAACCAACCCAAGGGCAAAATTGGTACTTCTAGCTTAACCCGTTAATCATAATTAACGCTTCCCAATTCCCGCTAATCTCAATATCCTCAACCACCAATATTTCATAACCCGTTACCCTAAAATCCCCGGTAACACTATAACCTTTAATATCACCCCGAGACTCACCCCGAGCCCCGAGCTCAGACTTGTTATGACCGAACCGATAAATCATGTTTAACGATCGTCTCATGTCGGAATACTCGAACCGATCCACATTATAATGTGGTCTCACAATATATCATTATCAGACAAACAAGTATTCAATTATACCCTCCACGGGCCAAATTACCGAAATACCCCTGTAAACTAATGTGGACTCACATGCATGCATTTAACATCATATTATAATATAATTCTCATAAACATGCATAAACACATTCAATGGCATAATTAAACAGTTATGGCCCTCCCGGCCTACTAATCCAGCCATTAACCATAATAGGGAATCCGGGGCATTACACTTTTGGTCTCCCCGGACGGTCCCTACCCCTCCGTTGTCGCATGGGAACTTCATGCAAAGATGGTGGATGGAGGTGATGGCCCCGAACTCGACCAGTGCGGGCCGGCCAAAAATGACGTTATAAGCAGTGGGGCAGTCCACCACTACAAAGGTGCAGAACTTGAACGAGTGCTGCAATTCACCTCCCAGCGTAACCGGCAACTGGATCTTTCCCATGGGGAGAAGCGCATCTCCATTGAAGCCGTAAATTTGGGTCGGTCAGGATGCCAGATCCGCTTCCATCAAGCCAATGGCGGTGAAGGCGGGCTTGAACAACAGGTTGACGGAAATTCCGTCATCCACCAACACGCAGGACACCAACTTGTTGGCGATTTGAGCATCTATGACCAGCGGGTCGTGGTGCGGAAAGTGGACGTTGCGGGCGTCGTCCTCCGTGAAGGTGATGGGGAGGTTTATCAATTTAGGGCGCTGAGCCGGAGCCTGGACAAGGGCGCACACTTCCTGGTCGTGGTCCAGCTCGCTCAGATAGCGCTTTTGGTCATTCCTTGATGGCCCTCCCAGGTGAGGTCCGCCCGAGATGGTTGCCACATGTCCGTCAACTCGGGGAGGGGCCGCCCCGGAGGGGTAAGGCATTCCGGGGCTGGGAACTTGCGTGGCGGGGGCCCCCTGAGGGGCCTGCGCCGGGGGTCCTTGTGCATACCCTCCCTGGGGGGGTATGCCCGAGTCGTTCCTGGGGCCGCGGGTTGCCCGGGGCTTGCTGACATGCCTGGGACTCCCACGGGCATCCATACCCACTGGTGGAGGTGCCTCAACTTGATGAGGTTTTCAATCTCATCCTTGAGCTGCCGACATTCATCGATGGTGTGGCCCACATCCTTGTGATAGGCGCACATTTTGCTGGTGTCTCTCGGATTCCTTCCCCGTTTAAACATGGGGCTAGGCTTCCTGTAGTGGACCGCCTTCTCTGTCGCCAGATAGATGTTCTCCCTGGTGTCTACTAAGTTGGTGTATTTTGAATATTGGGGCTCATAGCCCCTCTTCCCCTTCTTGACTGGCTCGGGCCAGTTCTGGCCTTTGCCCGATCACTTCGCCCGGGCGGGATTCACACTTGCCTCGGTCACTCCTGTTTGTGACTGCAGGGCCCCGACAGGGGCCATGCTGTGTCCTGCCGGCACGATGCCATAACCGGAGAAGTGGGTGGATTGGGCCGGGGCGTACCCCGAAGTGGCAGGGCCGTACACCGTAGGGGTATAGCTAACCCTAGGCGCGACGACCGATCCAGGGGCAACAGGGGGCGCGAAGGGCTGCGCCGGGAACTGCCCCCGTAACCCGGGAACGACTGAGGGACGGGCTGCGAGGCCGGAGGCCACTCGAAAGCCTGGATCTGAGCTTCTTCCCAGTTGATGAATCCTTGGGCCCTCCTGATGAACTCTTCTAGGGTAGCCGCCTTGCTACGCTGCATGTCATCCCAAAGTAGGGACCCGGCCCGGATTCCGGACTGTAATGCCACCAGGCGTTGTCCGTCGTCTACTTTCGTCTTGGAGGCCTCTTCAGTAAAGCGCTGGATGTAGGCCCTCAGTGTCTCCGCGGGGAGTTGCTTAATATTTGCGAGGGTGCTGATTTGCATATCCATCCTCATGGCGGCCACGAACTGCTTTCGAAACGCTGACTGCAGCCTGAACCAGGATTGGATGGACCCCGGTTTCAGCCTCTTCCACCACTCTTCGGCGGGACCGCCCAAAGTGATCGAGAAGCAGAGGCATTTTCCGTCGTCGCTGACATGGGCCACGGTCATGAGTCGGTTGTACCGGGACATATGGTCCCTGGGGTCAGTGTTTCCAGTATAGGCAGTGAGGCTTGGCATCTTGAACCCCTTGGGGAGTACGGCGTCCAGGATGTGCCTTGCGCAGGGCTCTTTATCCTCTTCGTCAGAGTCGGTGTCTGTGCCTTCTTGCTTGCGGACCAGGCGATTCGTGACCTTTTTCAATGCGGCCATTTGCTCCATGAGCTGCCTGGTCGTGCCATCCTCCAGGGGGATTCTCTCGTTCCTCCTGTCTTTGATGTTGTTCCTGAGGTCACCATCTCGGGGGAGGATCTTTTCCTTGCGGGCCCGCTCCTTCCGGGCGTTCAGTCTGTCGCGTAAGTCTACCCGGGAGGTGTCGTCCCCTGAACTGAGGGCATGACTTTCCTCGCAGCGAGGCCGTTCCCGATGGTTCTTATTAACCGTGGCACTTGGGTGCAAAGATCCTTCCCGCCCGTCTCGCCCTAGGGCGCGTCAAGGCTGTGTATTCCGCGGCCGCGTCCCTTGCGGATCGATCGGGTGGTCTCGTCCTGGGACGGGGCGCACCTTTTCTTTCCTAGGTAGCGGCTGGGAACGGGGGTGGTCTTCTCCCGGGTCTTCCGTCGCTCCCTGTCCGGGCATCCTGGAGCTGGCTCGGGAAAAGGCTCCGGGGGAGGTACCGGGCTGGCACCTCTGGGGACCCCAGCTTGCTCTCGTGGGGCATGTTGTTGCGTTTCTGGAAGTGGGCCAGTTGCGGGGTTGACTGTCGGACCCTGCGCGGCCATGAGTGCCTGCAGGGCTTGGAGAGACTCTTGCATCCGTCGATGCGCCTCCGCTTGCTCAGCGATCCTGGCTTCCTGATCTAGGACTTGCTGCCTTAGTCTGGTCACCTTCAAGTCTTGCTGATTGTCGTGGGGGGTCTTGGGATCCGCAGCTTCGTCGTGGTACTCCCCCACATTTTCCTATTCATAATACTCCTCCTCGTTTTCCTCTTCGTATTCTGACCCACCTTCGTAGTCTTGTGACTCGTCTTGGTGAGATGTTTGAGGAGGCACGCTCTCGGGAAGATCCCGAGGGATATGCTGCAAAGGTAGCAGGTCTCCGTTGCCCTGCTCTGGATTGGTAGGGTCGAAGGTGGTGTGTTGTGTGTTCACCATCGTAGTAAAGGCCTGACATTAGCACTAGCTTCCTTCAGCTCTCAATGAAAGCACCAAACTGTTAACCGAGATTTTCGGCAACTCTATTAATAACTAATATTTACTGATAATTATAATGAAAGCAGAAGATTAACACGGGGTTTTTACGTGGTTGGGGCGTTAACCAGCCTTAGTCCACGAGTCTGTATTATTAGAGCTCGAAGAACCTTTTACAATGGAGTTTTCTCTCTATATTTTGACAGAGTTACTGTATTCTTTTGTGTGGAGAGACCCCTTTTACAGTGTTCTGTAGCTTATACTTATAGGCTCATGGGAACACCAGGTCTGGGCCGGGTATGACCCGGGCCCACCAGAACTAGGAATATTCCTGGCCTTTCTAGTGGAGGCCCAATACAAAAGGTACAAAGTACGTAAATTTCAAACCAGCTAAGGCCCAACAGGTTGACCTCGGAGCTATATCTCGCCCGACAAAACGGTGCTTTTGGTCTGGACACTTTGAGTTACGAGGCAGATTCAGGAGACAAGACCAGTCAGAGTACCTGACAGCGCAGACCTGAAACAACGGCGTGCAATCCCGAGGTGCCCTTTTCTGCAGGTGAAAAGTGGGGACAACGCCCACGCGAAGTGAGGCGGCTTCAGGGTCCTGGAGGCTTGATCCCTTCAACCGGGGGTGAGGTGATCCGGGTCCATTTACCTTTGTCCCGCTTCATTTACCACAGGCCCGGACCGTACCGGGGTCTGGGACCTGGACGCGTAGGCCGCGGGGGGTCCGAACGCTCTGTACGTCGCCCGGACTATCGTACCGGCGGAACATGCCGGACCCCTCTAATGGGCCCAGACATGCATCCCCGGTCCATACCCCTCCCTCTGGGCGCCCTCCATACCAGGAGGCCTTGGGCCGGGCCCGCACGCTTACATGGCCCCTGACAGTGGGCCCAGACGAAGGTCCCGAGCCCATGCAGGAAATGGGGATAACACAACTCTATTGCAAAAAATACAAGTAAATAGAAATAGATGATGACCGATATATTGATAATACAACTCAAAGCATAACAATATAAATAAATATATAAGATAGGAGCTAAAAGTAAAAGAGGTAGAAGAACAATAGATAAACTCTCACACTCACACAACCAAAGTGTAGAGTAGTGGAGATCACCAACTTGAACAAGGTTCAAGAACCTTTGTCCAAAAGCTTATTTCTCCCTATTATCTAAGCACTAAGGGATCTATCAATGAAATAGTTCTATGGAATTATCAAGCCTCTATGGTGTATTTTACAGCCAAGTGCTTTATGGATAGAATATGGTGTGTCTTACAAGTGAGCAATAAGCTCCTATTTATAGAGTTTTGAGACCCCCTTTGAATTTCAAATTCCACCAGCCCTCATGGTTGTTACCAATATTTAATTGGATGTTTATGGAATTAAAAAGGAGTTTTGGGAGTTACATGAGGTTCTAGAACTGTTCAAGATGGAAAAAAGAAGTTGGAGTTGGTTGTCAGCGTCCCTAAGCGCGGCCAAGGATGTTCCTGGCCGCAGTCACTAGCCTCTGACCCCCAGGCCGCGGCCAGGGATAATCAGTGGTCGCAGCAAAAGGCAATTTCAACCTCCAAAAATTCAGTTTTTTGAAAATGTCTCAAATTCGTTCCCACATTATTTTGTAACCTCCATACACCCAATGAGAGTTAAAAACATGTCTCCTACAACCATATTACATAATGGCTCTATGAAATTCAAACACAAATGTGTAACCCTCAATCTACACGTTATTGAGTAATTTTGAGAGTTACAAATTTGTAATTGATTTTGTAACTCTAAAATATGTTAAATTTGGGTACACACATGTGTCCATTTTTGTAACTCTCAATAATATGTTACAAGGTGTGACAAATTATATTTTGTCACATTATTTAATATAACATTATATTATTTAAAATAATATAAAATTCCCTCACCTAGATTAAAAATAATCACATTTTGTAACACTTATTTAATCAATCAAGCGTTATATTAAAATATAATATTCCCCCACTTGATTAAATAATTACTCTCTATAGAAACCATTGCATTGGTGCATAAGTAGTAGAATGTTTTTCGACTTGAATTTTACCTTAGTGTAATTATCAAAAAGTTTGTTGAAATTTTAGTTGCTAAAGCATTGAACACCAGTATCATTTGATAACAAACTGGTAATAACACACACCTTTGCTATGTTCAGTTGAGACCTCAATGTCTCACTTTTGTACCGATAATGACCATGTGCATATTCCATTCATAGACTTTTCTTGAGGATGACTCCCAAGTCTCATGAGGGGCGCACCACTCCTAGGTCTATATAGGTAGAACTCTTACAATATTTTGTCACCCTAAAATACTTGTCTTTTTCAAGACTGAGTTCTATTAAAAACATTTCAGTTTTAACACTCATATCTTAGATGGGACAAAATTTTGAGTTCTACTACTATTCACTTGATTGACTTGTTATTACTTATTGAACGTAATACTAGTTTGGTTACTAATATTAAGTTAGGTTACCACCAACCGTGAATCTCTTAGGGAGTCTAAGTATCATTCCTTGAGATATAGAAATGATTCCATTTGAGTCATTTCTTTTCTCATGTATGTATACTTAATCATTCTCTTATTATTTTATTCAAACTTTATTTGTTGCTAACTATAGTTTGAATGCAGTAGTTACACAATTAAAATAATGAGTTTGACTAGTCAACACCCACTATTTTATACTTTAATATCCAAGATAAACATTTTTCTTAAATATTAATTCTAGAAACATCTTTGTTTCTAAAATTCTCATTATATTTTAATTTGATTCATTCTTGAATCAAATATTTTACAAACAATAATTTTAGACATAAAGCATGTCTAGATTTATTCATTCTATACACATATAACCAAAGTAATTTAGAATGTGGAATTCCAAATCACCTATTTGATAGGATGATAAAATTAATCAATTATTATCAACAAAATAAATTGATTTAACTTTGGAGCATCACCCCACATTTCTCACATAGAGTGACAATGAAATATCACTTTTAAATAGAAATCTCTCTATTTCTACTAAGTCTTTAAGCCACATGATAAACTCTCAATAGATCAAGATAAACAAAACCTCAATGTTAGTTTATTTGATTTATTTACTTGCTAAATCAAGACACACTTCTTTGGAAGTAACATTCACTTGGTTGCCTTCTTTTATATATTTCACAAAAATGAAATATGTGAATAAATGCCATGTGAAAATTTCTCAAGCAAATAATCACTGATTTTTACTTTTAGTTGTCTAAATAATCTCAAAATTATTTAAACAACTTTTGTGCAATTTCTAAGAATCTTTTTGAGATTTTTTTGAAAACACCACTCTAACATCCATTGATTTTCCTCACTGAAATTAATTTGAAGATGTCAAAACACTTAAATAAAAAAATATAAATCATCATTGATTTATTTAAATACTTTGATTTCTTATACTTGAAAATTGGTTTTAAAATTAAAAGTATCCCCTCATTGAGATTAAATTAATTATATCACAATTTTATTATCTTTAACCAAAATTCTGATCAATTCATTCACTATTTTGGTTTTAAGATTCAAAATTGATCCTCCAATTTATAATGTCTCATCATTGAGACATTGAATATTTAAGAATTATTGTCACTAGATTCTCAAATATTTTTCATTTGCCCAAACTTTAGGCTCCAAGTCTATTGGACAATATGTTATCTCAGAATTTTGGATCTACCTTGATCCAATATTTTCTTGCAATAGCAAGATACTTCCACCAAAAGATGTAATCCCCTTAGGTTCATCTTTTCTTACCTCATAAAATGAGATGTTCATCTCTTGAAATGAAAAAATGTAAATTCTCAAATAATTTTTTTATTTACAAATCATATACCAACATTTATATAGGATAAAACCTATTAACATCTTACAAAATTTGCATGATTACATTTAAATATAATTTCACATAATTGTCAACACATATGACTTATATCATACTAACATGGTAAACATAAATCACAAATATCATACACATATGATTACACATTTATATTGATTCACAAAATCAATATATTTATCCATGTCATATGAAGCTCATAAAATTGGTATTCTAATAATTTCCCATTATCACAAAATAATACAATTATATAACATGCTAGCACATAACCCAATAATCCACTAAAGATTATTTATACAATATGTTAATTAATCACATATAGCAAAAACTCAAAATGTTGAATTATCTTCTAGTCTAACCACTATATTTGCAAAAGCAAAGAAGATTAGAAAACAATGAACCTCATTTATAAAATTTTCTTCTCCTCATTTCTATCACTACATGAGAGTCACTATATCTTCTAAAAAAATAATTAAAATAATTACCTCATCTTACCACCTTTTAAAGTAGGATTCTCACAAGTTCTCTATGGTTTCTCCTTTCATTGAAAATGAATGGATAACCTTTTGATTGTTAGAGAATGTATATTATTCAATGGAAATGGTGTTGATCCCAAAAGATGGTGTTTTAATATTTAAACTCGCAAGTGCACGAATCGTTTCGGAATATAATGTTCATGTAAGTACGAGGTCGAACCCATGGGAGTTGACTAACATCAAAAGAAACTATTTCAAACAAAGCAATAATATTTTATCCTAGTTCCAAATATTTGATGAGATTTTGTTTTAGAAAAATAAAAGACAAGTAATAAAAAGATTTAAGATTAAATAGAAAAATGGTTTTCAAATGAGATATGTAAAATAAGATTATTAAGATATTAGAATCCACAAAATGCAAGTTCAATAGTATTTATAAGTATATTGATTCCCAAGTTTAGATATAGTTGAAATAAATCACACTATATTTTTTTCAAGATACATTTTCTATTCAAGCACAAGTTACTTTCAAAAAGGTAGGATTTTTCTTCACTTATAAAAGATATAATTTCTAAGCATTAGTTGTGTTACAACCTAATGAAACTACAAGAAATCAAAGAGATTATGTTTAGGCAAAATATGATACTTATGCTCTAAGAATTAGATGTGAACAATTTAATGAAAAACATTTAATCAAAGAATATCATATTTTTGCATAATGAAGAACTAAGTGTAATATGCTTTAACACTCAATAATAGATGATGCATATCTTTGATAGAAAAATCTATAAACAATGTTGTACAAATGGGAAATCAACATACAACAAAAAAATACTATCTCGTTACATTTTGCTTCATCATCATCTTAATAACCTTTGAAAAAGATTAGAAGCTCATAACTAGATAAAAATTACAAAATAACATACTTGACATGCTCTTCAAAAGATGAAAATGGTAGAGAGAAAATAGTAAAAAGAAGAGAGAAAAATATGTGTAGAAGATGTTGAAAAGATGAAGAAGAGCCCCCCAAATGGTCTTACAAAACTCTATTTATAGGCAAAATATGGAGATTAAATTAATAAAATTAAAATAAATAAATTGATTAATTTAATTGTGTTGGGAAGTGGTAGGATAAATAGAATAAGTGTAAGAGTATTGGAAAGATGAAATGTTTGGTTGGGTAAAAGATTAGTGAAAAGCTAGGGTAAAAAAAAATGAATTAGGAATGTTTATTTAGGTAAAAAAAATAGGGAAGAGTGAATTGATATTTGAGTGAAAAATATTGGGAGTGATTTTTTTTTGGTCTTATTTTTGTGGCTATTTGGTGTTGAAGGAGTGCTGGGCCTTGGGCTTGCTTTGCTGAAGAGCCAGGCGGCTGGTGGTGTACTAGCCCATGCGTGGCTGGATTGAGGTTGATGCTGGCTGGAGCTCACGTGGGGACTGTAGGCGTGTTGGCTGAAGTGTGCTGGTGGAGACAAACGGCAGGAGACTCATTGATGCTAGAGGCTGGGGGAGACAAACGGGTGGGAGCAAGGCATTGCGCCTGGGCCGAATTGGTGGGCTGGCTATGGGCCTTTGCATAATGCAAAAATGCCACATTTTTTCTTGTCTTGCTTTCTTGAAAATGCCATATTGTCCTTCATTTTTCTTTATTTTTAAGAGCATACATTCCCTACAAAATAAATATAAAATAAATCATAATACAATATTTTCAACTCTAAAATAAATCAATTTAATTCTTTGAAAAAATTAATTATAACTTAATTTATATTTTACATTTAAGTTCAATAATACAACATTTTTTTACCACTAACTTAACAATAATAATTCAAATAATTAACTACAACATTTTACAACAAAATGCTTATAAAAACACACAAAAGTATATAAAATCATGATAAGACTACTAAATTCAAAATTACTTAAAAACTTAATAAATCAATTAAAAACTCAAGAATTAAGCAACAATTAGCTCATAAGAAGTTGTAAAATAACTCTATTTTGTAGAGTTATCAAATGGTAAAACCAAAGATACAACTCTATGCAAAAGTTTACAATAGACATTATGATAGATAAATAAGTGTTACAACTCTATTGCAAAAAATACAAGTAAATAGAAATAGAGGATGGTCGATATATTGATAATACAACTCAAAGCATAACAATACAAATAAATATATAAGATAGAGGCAAAAAGTAAAAGAGGTAGAAGAACAATAGATAAACTATCACACTCACACAACCAAAGTGTAGAGTAATGAGGATCACCAACTTGAATAAGGTTCAAGAGCCTTTGTCCAAAAACTTATTTCCCCCTATTCTTTAAGCATTAAGGGATCTCTAAAAGAAATAACTCTATGAAATTATCAAGAATCTATGATGTATTTTCCAGCCAAGTGCTACGTGGATAGAATTAATATAAAAATTAAATATATATTATGTTTTTTGAATTAATATAAAAACAAGAATAAATTTTGAGTTATTTTTTTAATATAAAATATTTTTTTTTTTAATTTCAACTATTAGGTAAATTTTATTAAAGATATTTTTTAATGTATATTTTTTTATTATTTATATCCAACAACTTAGAAGTATTAATAAAATATTTTGTTATATTCACAAATCAAAATAATTTGTTTAATATATAAATATGTCTAATTAGATCAAAATTTTCTTTACCTCAAACATAATTATTACACAATATCTTTTGAACACAATCTTGATATCATCGAATTCGAACACACATTTGTCTTTTCAAATATAATAATAAAAAATCATAGGTTTATTTTCTTGTATTAGAAAAAATGTGAAATTTGAGTATTTATGTATTATGTGGGGGCTATATCAAAAAAATGCATCACACTTTACACATAAAAAAAAAAGATATTGTATGTCATTCTTCCCAAAATACCCCTCCTATATTCCTCTCTTCTCTATCTCTCTCATTTCTCTCATCTCTCTTTCCTTCTACCTACGACAGCCACAACACTACCATCACAACTCATTGTTGTGAAAAAATGTTCAAAATCATCATTCATTATTCACCACGAGGAGGAGCTCTGTCGTTAATGTGGAAGGTAGACCTCCATTAACATCATCTCCACTCACTTTGAAGCCTCCCATCCTATTAACACCATCATTTTTTTATGATTCAAAGCTTAAACTAAGAAAAATGTTAGTTAAAACACTAATCTATACATTTCGAACAAATCTGGGCATGATTTTTTGGATTTTTTGCAACTTTTTTCAATTCTGAAACTCTGAAATTTGCAGAAACTCGATAATCCTCGATAGACCCGTTGCACCTCGATGCCCAGCTCGATAAGTGTAACGCTATGGTTACTCCAAGACTGTTACTATGGACTTTAAATAGTGCTTAACTCGCTAAACGAGTTATTAGGTTATAAACGTGCATCTAGGTGTCATTAATAAGCCATGGTGAAAAATCTCGGTAAAAAAGAATAGATATATTTTATTTAAAACATTAAACTGTACATGGGCCCATAAAAGTGTTTACAAAGTTATTTACAGTCCAGAATGGTCATTACAGTATAAAAATTACAACCCGCCAACCTAAGCGGCAAATTATAGGATTAAACCTAGTTCCCCTGAGAAACACCTTGGCTGTGGTGGTCAAGCGGCCACATATGTACACCGCCACCTAAGCTCTCCACTCAAGGTTGGTTAAGCTTTTCTTTCCCTTTACCTACCCCACATAGCACCCGTGAGCCAAGGCTCAACAAGAAAACTTATTACTGCATGTATACAATATAAATAAATCATTCTGGGGCTTGTAGCCCTAATCAGATGGTGACTAATGAGTCACTCCCTGGGTAGATGACTAATGAGTCACTTTCTAGATAGGTGACTAATGAGTCACACTCTGGGGCTCTGCATCCTAAGCCATGTGACGTTTCATTCACCTGAGTCTTCTGGCCCTGGCTCTAAATAACTAGCCTTTAGACTAGACAAGCGCTTTAGTTTTCTTCGACCTTTAGGTCGGTAAAAAATGTCATGCTCATGTTGATTAGATCTAATCATTTCGGCCTGCATTAAACACATTAATGTCGCTCTTGACTCTTAAGCCAATATCATACGACCAGTGCTCAGTACTACTGCCGATCATGACTAATAAGTCAAGACTTCACGACTAGTACTAACACCAATGTCGTTTCTTACTAATAAGTCAGTACCATTCACAAATAAGAAAAGCTGCTAAGCATTTACAATGCAATCAATATCCATATATAGAGCACTAAACACGCCTCATAAATAACCATGCATGTCACATACTGGGTGCAATTTTCTTACCTCTAGTTTGAGCGTAAAATAATAAAAGAACGACCCTTGAGAACGATCGATCCTTAAGTCCCTTAGCAGTCACCTAGTCATAACCAAATATGAAATCCCATTAATAAAATAAATCATAAAAGGTTCATGGTCTAAAACCTCACTCCCGGGACCTCGAATTCTACTAAAACGGTTAGTAGATTCGATCCCGATCCTTAAGAAATGAAACCCCGAGCCTAAAAACTCTTGAAAACCAATCCTGGCACAAAAGGGATGGGCGGGCTGCGACTTGACCCAGTGGGTCACGACACGCCTCCAAGACAGAGAGCCTCTGTCTGGGGTACCAGGGGCAGGCCGCGACTTGACCCAGTGGGTTGCGGTGCGCCAGCTAGACAGAGCCTAGGGGAGGCTCTAGAATGGGTCCAGGTTGCGACTTGCATGAACTCGGTCGCGACTTGACCCTGCGAACCCAGCTCCCCTGCCTTTCTCTCAATTCAAAACCAACCAAAACCTCAACAAATCAATCCCACAATTAAAACCAAGCATCAACACAACATATCCACCAATTTAACAACAAAACCTAATCCTTAAACCACTCAAAACATCAACACATACCCAATTCCATGATCAAAACCTCAAGTTTTAAACTAACCTTAAAAATAGAGTAAAAGCTTGAAACTTCAGCTGGGAACCTTACCTCAAACTTGAATTGAACCCTTTCCATTGGCTGAACCAAGATCCTAAACTCACAAGCCTTAATCCCCTAGCTTGAATCCTCAAGTTTCCTTCAAAATCTCAACTCGAGAAAGAGAGAGAGAAATGATCGTGAGTGAGGAAGAGAGCTACTCTATTTTTGCCTTAACCTTCTACATCCATCTAACCTTAAACATATCCCATGATCAAAAGACCAAAATGCCCCTAGGGTCTATTAATTCCTTTACAGCCACCCAAGGGCAAAATAATCATTTCCCGTCTATCCCGTTAATTATAATTAACGTCCTCCAATTCTCGTTACTCCCAATATTCTCAAATAATAATAAATCATATCTCATTACCCGTTCATTCCCAGTAATATACTAAGCATCAAATTACCCCCAAGCTCACCCCGAGCCCAGCAATTAAACCCTGTTATAACCAAACTACTAATCTTGCAACCTAAGATCGTCTCATGCCGAATAGCTCAAACATATCCACATAACAATGTGGTCTCACCCATAAATCACCAACATGCACATAAATATACAGATATGCCCTCAACAAGCCAAATTACAAAAATACCCTTCTAATAAGAAGTGGACCCACACGCATGCAATTATCATCATATAATAATATAACTCACATAATCATGCATATAATCACATAATTCATAATAAATCAATCATGGCCCTCCTGACCCCATAATCCAGGCATTAAGCCACATTAGGGAATATAGGACGTTACAATGGGCCTTAAAATCAAGATTTTTGTGAAAAAAATGATATGTCTCGATGAAATTCGATGCCACCTAGAAGCACCTCTGTAGTGCCCCAAATTTCCTAATAAGGTTTAGGACCTTGATTAGGAGGCCGAGAGGGCCATAATTGATTTAATATGTTATAAAATGAATATATGCATGTTAATGTGAATTATATTATTATATGATGATAAATGCATGCGTATGGGAGTATTTAAAATGATAAGGGCATTTTGGTAATTTGGCCTGTTGAGGGCATATTTGTAAATTGGGTGCATATTGTAATATGTGAATGAGATCTCACTATTATGGAGATATATTCGAGCTATGCGGCATGAGACGGTCATATATAATGAGTTAGCGGTTTTATCATAACGGGGTCAATTTTGGGGTAATAGGAATGTTATTTGGTGATAGATTGGGAATATTTGAGATCAGGGTGAAATTCTGGAAGTTTTGACTATAGTGTCCCCGGGGGTGTTTTCGGGACCCCGAGCACTAGGTTTTATTTAAGGTTACTTAAGCTTGAAGTAGCTTGACAGATAAGAACATACGCTAGAAACTTCTCGTTCTCTCTCAAAATAGTCTGTTTTACCGTTTGAGCCTTTTTGAGGAAATCTTGAGTTCTAGGAGTCGGAATCAAGCGAGGGTCGAGGCATAGAGATCCTAGGAAAGATTAGAAGCTTCTTAACCGAAGGATTTGACGAGAAACAACCCAATCGAAGGTAATCTAAGTTTGAAGTTTGAAGTTTTTAAAGTTTTGAAGCTTAGAATTGGACTTTGTTAATTGTTGAGTTTTTGGTCGGTTTGAGCTTTGGGTTTTGAAGGTTTTGGAGTATTGGGAAGCTTGGGAACTTTGATTTGATGATTGGGGAATGTTTGGGTATGTTTTTGGAGGATTTGGAGTGTTTAAAACGCGTTTGGGAATGGCCCAGGGTTGGGGGCCGCGGCCCTGTTCTTGTGCGCCGCGGCCCTAGTTCGAAGAAGCAGGTGTCAGGAAGTGAGCCTTGCTGGGCGCCGCGGCCCTAGATAGAGGGCGCCGCGGCCCTTGCCTCAGAGAACCCTGGGGGCCGCGGCCCAAGGTGCTAGGGCCGCAGCCCTTGCCCTGTTTTCGCCCCGTTTGCTCGTTTTGACCCCGGGAACTTAGTTATGGGCCTCGGGAGTGTCCCTACTACTTGGATTAGTTTGGATTGATCTCTTGGGGGATAGATATTGGTGTGGAACCTTTGATTATCATGTTATTAATGGTGTTCCATATATGGTTATGATTAGGTGACCGCTAAGGACTTAAAGGTTGATCGTTCTCAAGGATCGTTCTTATATTGGTACTAGCTCGAATCTAAGGTAAGAAAACTGCACCCTGTGTATATGTGACATGCAAGGCTATTATGGATGCATGTTGGTTGGTTATTGAGCATGACATGCATGGCTATTATGATGCGTGTTGATTGGCTATTGAGTATGACATGCATGGCTATGATTGATGCATGTTGGACGTTTAAATGTAAACATTGTAGCATAATGAATGCTTGGCAAATCTTGCCCATTTGCATATGACTGTTGTTGAGGCATGCTAGATAATTAAGTGTGATGCATGTAATGCACGTGAAACATGTGATAGGGCATGCCATGAACGATGAATATGAGATTGGTCAGAGCTTGAGTCTCTGAGTTTGTGCATGATCATGACTGTGCTAGAAACTGTTTAGTAAGCATGCTGAATGCCCTATTCTTGAATAATTGGCATATGATACATATTGATAGCATTGCTTACTTGTGTATGGACTGAATACAGAATCGACAAAAGTGTTAGTATCAGCTGTGAGGCTGTGACTTATTTGTCAGGCTCGGCAGTGTTACTGGACACAGGTCAGGAAACGCTGACTTACTTGTCAGAACGGCCTTAGCGTGAATCACGCAAGCCAACAGAGATTAGATCTAATCGATTACTAGCATTGAATGACTCAAGGAGCATTAATGCCTGACCGACTCTGAGGGTCGATGAATATACAGAGCTTGAAGGCTAGTGGCTTACCTATCAGCCACTCTCTTGCTAGAAAACAGAGCTTGAAGGCTAGTGGCTTACCTATCAGCCACTCTCTTGCTAGAAAACAGAGCTTGGAGGCTAGTGGCTTACCTAGCAGCCACTCTCCCGCTAGAAAAAAGAGCTCGGAGGCTAGTGGCTTATGTAACAGCCACTCTCCCGCTAGAATCATGTGATGTGCACCCATTGGTTTGAAAGCTTTATATTCAGTGTGATTATAATGATAATGTTTATGAAAAGTGTTATGTTTTCTTGCTGGGCTTCGGCTCACGGGTGCTATGTGGTGCAGGTAAAGGAAAGAGGAAGCTGGACCACCCTTGAGTTGGAGAGCTTAGGTGATGACGTGTACATATGCGGCTGCTCGACCGCCACGGTCGAGGTTTAAAGTGGAACTAGGGTTGAACCCTGTTTTGCCGCTTAGAACGGCCTGTTGTAAATATTTTCTGTAATAAACTCTGAATTGTATTTTCGGGATCCCAATGTATATGTTAAACGTTCTAGTGAAACGTTATATCTTAACCAAAATGTTTAATCCCTAAACCGCTAATCATACTTAGATCACGATTTTGGCCAAATGTCTCGATTAGCGAGTTTAGCACTATTTACAAGGCACACCGTAACGGTCCCAGGAGTTGGGGCGTTACAACCTCGATAGGCCTCGATGCACCTCGATGCCCAGCTTGATAAGGCCTTAAAAATCAAGATTTTTGTGAAAAAAATTATATGTCTCGATGAAATTCGATGCCACCTCAATGCACCTCGATAGACATCGATTCACCTCGTTGCAATTCGTTGAATATGCATAACTTTTCACTCGGGTGTCCGTTTGAGGTGATTTTTTTTAATTTGGGTATTTTTTTCTAGATATACATGTTTGAGATGTTTATATACACATTTGAGAAATTTAAAGCTTATAAACAAAAACTTAGAGTATTGTTGTTTTAACTTTGGGGTGTTTTCAAGCTTTAAAATTCCCAAATATATACAGACACATATCAAACGTGTATATCTCGAAAAAATACCCAAATTATAAAAAAAATCACCTCAAACGGACATCCGAGTGAAAAGTTACACATTTTTATGAATTGTATCGAGTTTCATCAAGGTCCCATCGAGGTGTGTTGAATTTCAACGAGATAGATCTTTTTTTTTCTTCATGAAAATCATGATTTTTTAGGGCCCATCGAGCTGGGCATCGAGGTATATCGAGGTGCATCAAGTTTTATCATGAAATTCATCATTTTAGCGCCCCACCTCAACAAACTTTGATGGATCCCATTGAAACTCGATTTAATTCATTGAAAATGCACAACTTTTAACCCAGGTGTCCGTTTGAGGTGATTTTTTTTTTTAAATTTGGATATTTTTTGAGATCTACACGTTTGAGATATGCACATACATATTTGAGAAGTTTAAAGGATGAAAACATATCCAAATTCAAAAAAATTGGGGTTTTTTTTTGAACTTCGGAGTGTTTTCAAGATTTAAAATTTCCAAATGTATACATACACATCTCAAACGTGTAGATCTCAAAAAAAATACCAAATTTTGAAAGAAAAAAAATCACCTAAAACGGACATCCGAGTGAAAAGTTATGCATTTTTATGAATTGCATCGAATCTCATCGAGGTCCATCGAGGTGTGTTGAATTTCATCGATGCAAATCATTTTTTTTCATGAAAATCATAATTTTTAAGGGTCCAACAAGCTGTTCATCGAGGTATATCGAGGTGTATCGAGATGCATCGAGTTTTATGTAAATTTTTACGTTTCAGATCTGAAAAAATGGAGAAAAAATTGGAAAAAAAAAAAAAAATCATGCTTAAATCTGTTCGAAATGCATAAATTAGTGTCTTAATTGAACTTTGAGTGATTTTAAGTTTTAAATCATAAAATACTATCATGGATAATTTTAAGTTTTAAATCACAAAATACTATCATGATAAATTTTTTTTATCTCCATGGATTATTTAAGAAAGAAGAGAAATGGAGGGGGAAAGAGAGAGGGAAAATAGAGGGAGAAGAGAGAAAAAGTGAGAAAACCAGGAAAAAAAATAGGGGCGGGTGGGTGGTGATAGAGGGGCGTCGTTGGCCATGGATGGTCTTAGAGGGAGTAGAAGTGGGAGCTAGAAAGAAAGATGAAAAAAAAAAAATAAAAGGTGTATTTTTGGAAACTTGTGAAGTAACATTGCATTTTTTTATTTGTTACTAGGTAAAAATAACGTACAATGCGCGCTTACTTAGTTTCAAAGTTATAAACATGCTTATTCAACATGTATTTATTTTTAATTATCATATAAATTTTAAATAAATAAACAATGTCATAAAAAATAAATAAAATATGATTAATATAATGTATGACATAAATGTATTAAAAAATTAGGACAAAACATTGTCTATAATTTTAATAAAAACCGGTTCACTTTTTTTTCTTCAATATATAATAGACTTAATTAAAATTCTATAGTATATATAAATATTTATATCAATAATGTAATGCCCTAATCTCTAGGGACCGTTACGATGTGCATTTTAAATAGTGCTAAACTCGCTAATCGAGTCATTTGGCCAAAATTGTGTAACTAAGTATGATTAACGGTTTATGGTTGAAAAGAAAAGTTTGGTTAAGATACAATGTTTCACTAAAATGTTTACTGTATACATTGGGATCTCAAAATATAATTTAAAGGTTAATTACAATAAAATATTTACAACCAGCCGACCTAAGCGGCAAAATAGGGTTAAACCCTAGTTCCTCTTTAAACCCTCGGCCAAGGCAGTCGAGCAGCCATATATGTACACATCATCACCTAAGCTCTACAACTCAAGGATGGTCTAGCTTTCTTTTGCCTTTACCTGCACCACATAGCACCCGTGAGCCGAAGCTCAACGAGAAAACTTAATATGCTTACGAACAGTAATAACATGCTACTAAATCATAATAGGCGTGCCTAGCAATAATAACCATATTCATGCATGCAAATAAGTCCAAATAATGATTGTGGATTCTGCCCTCCTGTATGGATGACTATCAAGTCAATCCTAATCAGATGAGTGATTAATACTTTGAGATTCTGATAATCATGCTGGGGCTTGTAGCCCTAATCAGATGAGTGATTAACACTTTGAGATTTTGATAATCATGCTAGGGCTTGTAGCCCTAATTAGATGAGTGACTAATGAGTGAGTCACAAACTTAAACCAGATAAGTGGCTATGGAGTCATGAACTTGAATCAGATAAGTGACTATGGAGTCACGAACTTAAGCCATGTGACGTTACGGTCACCTGAGCCTTTTGGCCCTGGCTCTAAGTAACTAGCCTTTAGACTAGACAAGCACTTTTGTTTTCATCGAACTTAAGGTCGGTCAAGCATTTCATGCTTATGATGATAATGCTTATGTCGATTAGATCTAATCTTTTCGACTTGCGTTAAACACGCTAATACCGTTCTTGACTCATAGGTCAATTCCATACGACCAGTGCTCAGTATTACTGCCGAACTTGACTAATAAGTCACAGCTTCACAGTCAATACTGACACCATTGCCGATTCCTGACTCATAGGTTAGTTCCATTGACAAGTAAGCAATGCAACCAAGCATATATCATATGTAAAATATCCAATTGTAGGGCATTCAACATGCTTACTCAACAATCACTAGCATAATTATGATCATGCACATTTACAGAGACTCAAGCTCTGATCAATCTCATATTCAATATTCATGTCATGCCCTAATCACAAGTATCACATGCATCACATGCATCACATACTGGGTGCAGTTTTCTTACCTCTGGTTCAAGCGAGAAATAATAAAAGAACGACCTTTGAGAAAGATCAGTCATTTGAGTTCCTTAGCAGTTACCTAGTCATAATCAAATATGAGATTCCATCAATAAAATAATTCATAAAAGGTTCATGGTCTAAACCTCGCTCCCGGGACCTTGAATCTTACTAACACGGTTAGTAAATTTGATCCCGAGCCTAAAACCCTTGAAAAACCCTTCTTAGTTCAAATAGGAAGGGCGGATCGCGACTTGGCTTAGTGGGTCGTGACTTGCCCTCAAAACAGAGAGCACTACCTGGGGAAATAGGGGCGGGCCACGACTTGACCTAAGCTGAGTCACGGCGCGCCTCCCCCACTAAGCCTAGGGAGCCTCTGACTTGGGTCCAAGTCGCGACTTGACCCCACGAACCCAGCTTCCCCTGCCATTTCCTCCATTAAAACCAGCCAAAAACCTTCACCAAACCTCCATTAAACCAACCCAAAATCAAAACCAAGCATCCACACATCATATCCACTAGTTTAACCACAAAACCTAAGCTTTGAATCATTTAAAACCTCATCAAATTCCCACCTATTCAGTCCAAAGTATCAATTAAAAACCAACTGGAAAAACAGAGCATAAACCAGAAAACTTGAACTAAAACCTTACCTTAAACTCATAATTAAACCCCCTTCAATGGCCGAACATAAACCTAGAACCTCAAGTTTTAATCTCCTAGCTTGAATCCTCAAATTGAGCTTCAAAAATTCAAAGGGAAGGAGAAAGAGAATGATGATCGTGGAAGAGGAAAAAAGGTCTCTGTTTTTGGCTTAATTCTTCTATAGCCATCCTAATTTAAACATATCCCTTGGTCAAATGACCAAAATCCCCCCAAGCCTATCTTATTTTCTTAACAGCCCCAAGGGCAAAATAGTCATTTCCCATCTAATCCCGCTAATCATAATTAATGTCCTCCAATTCCCATTATTCCCAATATTCTCAAATAATAATAAACCATATCACATTACCCTTTAATTCCCGACAATGAACTAATCATCAAATTACCCCGAGACTCATCCCGAGCCCAGAAATTAATCCCGTTATGACCAAACTGCTAACTTGCATTCTGAGATTGTCTCATGCTGAAAAGCTCGAAAAAATCCACATATAATGTGATCTTATCCATAAATCACCAACATGCATGAAAATATACAAATATGCCATCAACGAGCCAAATTACCAAAATGCCGTTATAATGAAAAGTGGACCCACGTGCATTTTTTTTTTTCATCATATAATAATATAATCAACATAATCATGCATATAATAATTTAATGGCATAATAAATCAATTATGACCCTCCTGACCTCCTAATCCAACCATTAAACCTCATTAGGGATTTTGGGGCATTACAAATAATCTCTACATATATGACATCTAAACACAACATTGACATATATATATATATTTACATAACTACATGACATATATATAAATTACAATAATATTTAAAAAGAAAATAATAATAGAATAAAATAAGAATAGAAAGAAGTAATAGTGTAGAGTAGTATACATGAATCAACTATTTTTAGTTTCTAATGTATCTCGCAATGTTCTTTGGTGAATTTGATGAAGTAAAAGAGCTCAAATCACTTGATAGAAAATAAACTATCACACAAATTTATAAGATAAAAAAATGATATGTATGGCTTTATTATTTTTAAATAAATATGATTTAATTAGTTAAATTATCATAAAATATCTTTAAAATATTTTATTTTAATTAATTTTTATTTAAGTTTATGTTTGGTCTAATTTTTTAATTTGGCAGAGACAACAAGAGATTATATATTATATGTTTAATATAACATTAATATTATATATGAATTTTAAATTTAAATTTGTTGCTAGTTTTTTTTAAAAGAAGTTTGTTTCTATAGTAGATTATATTATGTTATATATTTAATATGATATTATTCTAATACGTGAAGTTTAAGTTTAAATTTAATTAAATTTTATTTAAGTTATAAAATGTATGATTTTATTAATTTTAAATAATTGTCATTGTAAAATATCTCAAAAATATCCTATTTTAATTTGTTTAATTAACTATTTATTTAATTTGATTTAAGTTTAAATCATGTTTACAATCTACCCTTAAATATAAGAATATTTTGTTATATATAGAAGAGATCTCTTCTATATAATAAGTGTGTAGATAACAGAAATTCTTAGTTTTAGCAGTTTTTTATTTTTTTCTGTTAACTTTAACAAAATATTCTTATATATAACAGAATATTCTTATATTTAACGGTATATTGTAAACATAATTTAAACTTAAATCAAATTAAATAAATAGTTAATTAAACAAATTAAAATAGAATATTTTTGAGATATTTTACGATGATAATTATTTAAAATTAATAAAACCATACGTTTTATAACTTAAATAAAATTTAATTAAGCTTAAACTTAAACTTCACGTGTTAGAATAATACCATATTAACACATATAACATAATATAATCTACTATCAATAATATATTATATTAACAACTACATAAACTTCAACAAAAATAAATAAATTAAAATAAGATATTTTATGATAATTTAAATAATTAAATAATATTTATTTAAAAATAATAAAGTCATACATATCATTATTTTTATCTTATAAATTTTTCATCAAATTCACCAAAGGACATTGCGAGTTACATTAGAAACTAAAAATAGTTGATGCATGTATACTACTCTACACTATGACTTTTTATATTCTTATTTTATTTCTATTATTTTTTTAAAAATATCATTGTAGTTTATATATATATGTCATGTAGCCATGTAAATATATATTAATGTTGTATTTAGATGTCATATATGTAGAGATTATTAATATAAATATTTTTATATACTATAGAACTGTAATTCATTCTATTATATATTGAAAAAAAAAATTGTTATCCAAAAAACAGGCATGGATGACGTGGCAGACATTTGGTGCACGTGGCTGACATCTGGCAGAAGTCTTGTTCGACCATCGACCAGAAAGATTTCCACGACGCAACGCTCAATCATTATATACGATCAGCTTGGTCGTATACTCGTCATATTTGGAGAAAATCTTATGCAGTTATGATCATATCCAAAATTATCTCCCATGATTTCCTGAGTATCCGATTATTTAGGAAAGAATATCTGTAACTAATTAATGTAATCTTTGTTGAGCCTATAAATAGTGAAAAATGGCTCAAGGAATGGACTTTTGACTTTCTAATTACTAGAGATTAGAGATTTACGAGTGAGATAGAGCTATCACATTCGATATATTGTTTTGTTCTTCAGAGGTTGGTGAAACTCATTGAACCTTAGTTCTTTGATCACTCATTTGAAATATTATATCAATAACAACTCAAGTGGACGTAGGTTATTACCAGATTCTGGGGCCAAACAACTATAAATTCTTGTGTACTTTACTGTTTTTGTCATTATTCTCATTTCAACATATCCGTCTACATCAAGCATTTTTGACTCCGTGTCAGTTGACCAAAATCAGGGTCAACATTCTGGTGCTTTCATTGAGAGCTTGATATAATATTGTTGAAATATCAATGGCGAAAACAACAAAGAAGATTGGGTAGGCGGCTAGCGCTGCACCATCTCAACCACCTCCTCCTCCAAACGTGACTGAAGATGAGCCACATTTGAAATTCGACGAGGAAGAACTGGATTCCAAGACGCTGAGGAATACCCTGGGGGTATTGCAGGACGAACTGGCCAATCTGAGGGCCAGCCAGGAAAATGCTGCCGAGATTATGGCACGGCAGCAACAAGAGATTGAGCGACAGCGCCTGGAACTGAGTGAAAGGCAAGCGGAGATGGACCGTCGCCAGAGGGAGGCCATGGCAGCCCTCGAAGTAGCCCTACAGCTGGCTAGGAATCAGGCTGCACCTGCATCGCAGCCTGATCAACCTTCAAATGGGCCACCCCAAAGGGGCCCTAATCCTAGCCCGCCGATCCAGCCCTCGAACCCCCAAAGGCCCGAGCAGCCACCAATGCCTCAGGATGATGTCCCTCTAAGGGATCCTGAAGCGCAGCCTCCATCCTAGGCTGGTCGCGGCAATCCCCCGCAGTCCTAGACGCCATAGGGGCGAAGAGCCGAACCTACTGAGCAAAGGGCAGCGTCCTTCTGGTAACAAAAGAAACTCGGAGACAAGCTCTGCGGTTCGGGGCCCCCCACGGCATGACAATGCACGGGGACCCACCGACCAACGCAGGTCGCCCTCTAACGCTCGAGACGTTCTAGCCCGAGGAGGCAACCGAGGGAACAGTCAATCCCACCATGGCCAGTCGAGGTTCAGAGATGGCCATGGATATAATGAGGCCGACTCAGGCAGAGGAAACGCCGGTCGGAGCAATGAAGAAAGAGGTGGGGGCAGAAGCCCACCACCTAGGGATGACCAACCCAAAAGACGTGATGCTGGGGGCAGCCCAGACAAAATAACTTCTTCAGTCAGCTCGGAGTCAACAAGCAGCGGAGAAGAGACGAGGATTTAAGAGATGTACTCAACGATCGCAGGGAACGACACGATGAGTACATTCCTCCAGCAGCAGAGGCCCCGGCGATTCCTGGCGTCGTGCAAGCCTAGATAGATGCCCTCAACCAAGCAGTGCAACAACTGGTCGCGGCAAGAACGTCTTATATCGATCACGATAGGATAAAGGGCACTCCTTTCATTCAAAGGATAGCTATGGCAGAAACTCCTAGCAAGTTTAAGATGCCTACGCTTCCAAACTTTGATGGGTATGGTGACCCAGTATCTCATGTCAACAAGTTTGAGATACAAATGGACATTCAGAAAGTGTCCGAAGACGCTCGGTGCAGGATCTTTCCTGCAACACTTTTTGATGCTGCACAGGAGTGGTTTTTCAAATTCCCTCCTGCAAGTATAGTTTCTTGGGAAATGTTCGTAAAGGAATTTTACGGACAATTCTATGCGGGTCGTGTGCACCCAACTGAGGCAAATTAGCTGGTCGAAATACGCCAGCAAGACGGAGAATCATTGAAGGATTACGTCCAGCGTTTTATGCGAGCAACTGCTGGAGCCAAAACAGTGGGAGACAAAGGCAAGATGATGGCCATAACTGCAAGAGTTAAGCGCCGCACGCCTCTTTGGAACAGCCTCAGAAAGCATGGGGTCAGGACTACCCAGGAATTTTTGGATCGATACATCAAGCTCGAAGATGCCATCGCCAGTGAAGGAAAGCCCCCAGGCAAGGATAAGGGGACTGCCGAGCCTGCCAAAGCCGCCAATGGGTCAAAACCCAACGGCAACGGCAAAGGCAACGGGAACGGCAATGGCAATGGCAAGAATGGGGGGAAACGACCACATAATGAGCCTTCCACCTCTGACAATAAACGAGCCAAGGGTAATCGTTATGAATCTCGGTTCACTAACTACACTGCCCTTATTGAGTCTCGGGGAGAGGTGTATCAGGCCACGAGTTCCAGTGTGCCTTATAAAAAACCTGCTCCCATTCGAAAAGATATTTCGAAGAGAGACACTACCAAGTTCTGTCGTTATCATAACGACTACGGACATGATACAAATGAATGCAACCAGCTAAAGGATGAAATCGAGTTCCTTATTAGACAAGGACACTTGAGAAGATATGTACGGGCCTCGGGAAATTCCCAACGAGAAGCTCCAGATGGCAACAAACATGCGCCCACACACCAACGCTCACCACCTTTGCAGCCTGACCCCGTAGCTGGCACTTTACTCACCATCTGCGGAGGCCCGCACCTCGTGGGAAGCAGTGGAAAGGCGAGGGAACGATATGCTCGGACCCTACGTCACGACCAGGACATCGAGATGATTACTGTGGAGGACAGGGCATCAAAGAAGGCTCGGTCAGAGGATGGTGAGATAACCTTCTCTGATGGCAACGCCAAGCATGTCCGGTTCCCACATTCCGATCCGCTGGTCGTGGACGTTCAAATCGCCAATATGATGGTGAAAAGAGTGCTAGTAGATACAGGAAGTTCAGTGAACATCCTGTACAAATCTTCGCTGGAACGCATGAAGTTGTCCGTTAAGGACTTGGAGCCCTGCAACCAGACAATTTACGGCTTCTCTGGCGAGGGACTCCCCCCAGCAGGGTCAATCAGACTTCCAGTCACAGCAGGTACAGCGCCTGCTACCAAGACATTACTCACTACTTTTATAGTAGTCGATTGTCCTTCGGCATACAATGCTGTTATTGGAAGGCCCATACTGGTTGATCTTCGGGTCGTCACCTCAGTATGGCACTTGGCCATGAAATTCCCGACAGACGCAGGGGTAGGACGCGTGTTGGGAAATCAGAGAGAAGCAAGGGAGTGCTACAACGCCTCAGTTACAAAGGCGAAGAAGGGAACGTCAAAAAGCACTCCCCCAGATAGGTTGTAGATGGAAATTGATACATAAGCCCAATCCGGTGATGGAGTCACCAAATAGGGTGTGCCCAAAGTGAGGATAGGGACTTAGATCCTCGCTTTGGGGATTTTGAGGAAGATGTTGGACTCGTCGAGGACCTGGAAGAGGTCCAACTTGACGAAAAAGACCCGACCAGAGTGGTGAAGGTCAGAAAAAACTTAGAAGCAATAACGAAGTATGCACTGGTGGAATTTTTTAGAAAGAACCAGAAATTTTTCGCCTGGTCACACAAAGACATGGCTGGGATAGATCCTGTAGTTATCAGCCATGTCCTGAACGTTGACAAGAGTTTTCCACCCGTGCAACAGAAAAGAAGGTTGCTCGATAAGGATACATCGAAAGCCTTGAAAGAGGAAGTCGAGAGACTGAAGGAGAATGGGTTCATCAGGGTGGCGTTTTATCCATCGTGGGTCTCTAATCCAGTACTGGTTCTCAAGCCTAACGGCAAATGGCGAACCTGTGTGGATTTCACAGACCTCAATAAAGCCTGCCCAAAGGATTGCTTCCCACTCCCAAGGATCGACCAATTGGTTGATGCAACTGCAGGACATGAGATCCTCTCCTTCATGGATCCATACTCAGGGTACAATCAGATCAGTATGCATCCCCCTGATGAGGATCACACTAGTTTTCAGACCGATACATGGTTATACTATTATAAAGTAATGCCCTTCGGACTGAAAAACGCTGGTGCGACTTACCAGCGACTGGTCAACCACATGTTTAAGGAGTTGATCGAAGTAAACATGGAGGTGTATGTGGACGACATGCTGGTAAAGTCGAAAAAAGCAGAAGGACATGTGAAGGATTTACAAGAGTGTTTCAACGTTCTGAACAAATATCAGATGAAGTTAAATCCTCTTAAATGTTCCTTCGGAGTAGGATCAGGGAAATTTTTGGGGTTTATTGTTAATTCGAGAGGAATCGAGGCCAACCCCGACAAGATAAAAGCTCTGATCGACATGAAATTGCCAATGAAAATCAAGGATGTGCAAAGTTTAACTGGAAGAATCGCCGCACTAAGTAGATTCATTTCCAAGTCGACGGATAAATGCGTCCCTTTCTTCAATCTACTTAGAGGCAACAAGAAATTCGAATGGACAGGAGATTGCGAGCAGGCTTTCCAGGCCTTAAAGGCCCACATGGCACAACCTCCTGTTTTATCAAAACCCATGGACGGAGAAACTTTGTTCATTTACCTGGCGATCACTGAATTTGCTGCCAGTGCGGTGCTAGTGCGAGAGGAAGAAGGCGTACAAAAGGCGGTTTACTATTTAAGCAAGAGGTTAAACGGGGCTGAATTGAGGTATCCTCAAATCGAAAGGTTAGCCTATTACTCGATTTTGGCCTCAAGGAAGTTACGTCCTTACTTCCAAGCCCATCCCATCATAGTCTTAACTGACCAACCCCTTCGGCAAGTTCTGCAAAAGCCAGAGGCGGCTGGGCGCTTATTGAAATGGGCAATCAAACTCGAGCAGTTCGATATCACATATTCATCGCGAGCAGCAGTAAAAGGACAAGTCTTGGCTGACCTTATCGCTGAATTCACTGAGCTCCCAGACGACGAGCGGTGCGAAGAACCTAGTGCGCCTGAGCCACAAGTCAAAGCTCCTTAGTGGAGGTTATTCACGGACGGATCGTCAAACGAATCTCATGCAGGAGCAGGAGTGATATTGATAACGCCAGAAGGGCATCGATTTCACTGCGCTATTAGGTTTGATTTCACCGCATCGAACAATGAGGCTGAATATGAAGCACTCCTCACAGGACTAAGGTTAGCCAAAGACATGAATATAAAAGTGCTTGATATCTACAGTGATTCACAGCTAGTAGTGAATCAAGTCTTAGGGGAGTATCAAGCACGGGGCCTCAAAATGGTGGCCTACTTAAACAAAACTAGAGATATGTTGGCGGAATTCAAAAAGTATACCCTTCAGCAAATTCCCCGAGATCAGAATTCAAACGCAGATGCCTTAGCCAAACTCGCAAGTGCGAAAGACGCTAACACTTTGAATATAATGCCAGTAGAGAGATTATGTGAGCCGAGCATACGAACAAACGAAATTAATATGGAAATCTGGATGGAGGATACATGGATGGCACCATACTTGGAGTATCTCACAAATGGTGCACTACTAGCAGATAGAAACAAAGCCAGAACCCTTCAAAGACAGGCTGCTAGGTATATATTGGTCGATGGTATCCTTTACTGAAGAGGATATTCCATGCCACTGCTCAGATGCATTACACCGGAAAAGGCTAAAGAACTAATGAAGGAAGTACATGAAGGCTTTTGTGGGACCACGCTGGGGGGCAGAGCTTGTCAAAAAAGATTTTGAGGCAGGGTTATTTCTGGCCGACTATGAATGAGGATTCAATGGAGTTTGTGCGAAAATGTGATAAGTGTCAGAGGTTTTCCAAGATCCCACGCGCAGCTCCCAACGAATTAAAACAGATGCAGAGTCCTTGGCCTTTCGCAATATGGGGTATAGACTTGATTGGATTCCTGCCAACAGGGAAGGGTGGAGTAAAATATGCAGTCGTAGCAGTCGACTACTTCACCAAATGGGCTGAAGCTGAGCCGCTCGCTACCATAATGACCAAGAAAGTTCTTGACTTTGTCATGAAGAACATTATTTGCCGATATGGTTTGCCTCGAAAAATTGTCTCAGACAATGACACCCAGTTTAACAGTGACTTATTCACAGACTTCTGCGAAAGGCATGGAATCGTCAAAAGCTTTTCTTCAGTCGCACACCCACAAGCAAATGGGCAAGTCGAAGCAGTGAACAAAACACTTAAAGATATCCTGAAGAAAAGACTTGAAGACGCTAAAGGAGCATGGCCAGAACAGCTGCCTAAAGTACTCTGGTCATATAGAACTTATCATCGAACAGCGACAGGTCATACCCCGTTCTCCTTAGCGTACGGGTATGAAGCTATGTTGCCCGTCGAGTTAGATCCGCCCTCACATCAACGAATTACATACGAACAGGACCAGAATAACCAACTGATGATGGGGTCCCTAGATTCACTTGAAGAGAAACGGGAAAAAGCCCAACTCCGAGTAGCTGCGTACCAGCAAAAAGTCGCCCGGTATTTTAACTCAAAGGTGAAAGAAAGAAAGTTCAACGTCGGAGATCTAGTACTTCGACGAGTTTTCTTAAACACCCGCGACCCAACTGCTGGAGTACTCGGACCAAACTGGGAAGGACCTTACCAGATTGAAGAAGTCCTTCATCCAGGCACCTACAAGCTTGCACACCTAAATGGAGATCTCGTTCCACGCTACTGGAACGGAGAACACCTGCGCAAGTATTACCAATAAACAGTCATTTTTAAAGGACTGGCTTGTATTAATTTTACTTTTTACAAGTTTTGAAAAAGGGTTAGCCACGTTGTATGGCTAATCGCTTATAAGTGTAAGATCTTTTTAAGATCACTCGTAAAGACATGTTTAGTCCATTTTTAATACGAGAATTATAAGGGACTGTGCGTAACCAGTCATTCTTGCCAACCTTTGTAAATTTATTTTTGCAAGTATTTGTTCATTGCGTGTGTTGTTTTGCTGTATTATAAGTGTTGAATTTCCTACCGAGCAATAATGTTCGCACAGGTCATGGTCAAGGCAAGTGACCAAGGACCTAAAGCTCCTCGATCACTTGGGGGGCATATAAGGTACATTGATAGCAAAGCATACCAAGAGGTATGTAAATACGTGAACAAAATAAGTGAAAGCATGCTACGATACTTAGAGTATTTTTCAAAATTTATATTTTGTTAAATCAAGCCAAAGTACTATGCTAAGTTCGGTCATGCGAACAGATGTTATAATAGATAGAAATATTATAATATCAAAAGGCATTCTTTTACACCGCGAGCAGTACTATTCGGATGTAATTGTTTAATTAAAAGTAAAAGTTGCCCCTGCAGCAATAAAAACAAATTGTCTTTACAATACGACCCGTGGGCCATGAAAGCGAAATAAAAACAGAAAAATTCTTAAGGAGCTGGAGGATCCTGGGGGTTGGGAGGAGTGCCTTGGTCAGCCGAAGGACCAGCTTCAGCATCAGCACCATCAATCCCCCCTGCTCGGGAGGCAGGCACTTTGACCTTTTCTTCTTCTTCCAGCCGGATGGCGCACTGCGCCATCAGAGTCCTCTTCAAACGTTCGGAAAAGTAGTCGAAGTTAGCCTCCCGGTTATGCTTCCAGAATTCATAGAAGCAGAGGTGAGTGGCCTCCTTGTACTTCTTCAAATTCTTGGCCCCGGCCTCCTCGAGCTCCTGCACTCGTTTTTCAAGCTCCCCCGTCTCCTGCCTGCTAGCGATCAGGTCAAGCTCAAGCTGAGCACATGCTTGAGTGTTGAGCTTGGCACTTTCCCTGAATTTTTCCCGGGAGTCGTTGGCTTTCTTCAGGGTATCTCGGGCGTCCAGAAACTCCTTGGTGAGAGTAGCTTTGTCCTCGCACAGTTGTTCTTTCTGTTTGGACAACTCCTTGTTCTCCTCAAGTAGCTTGTTGTGGTCAGCCTCAAGTGCTTGCTTAGTCTCGACAAGCCTGGAGTCAAAGTTCTTTCCCTGAGAAACCAACGCCCCAACATGGCGCTAGCCAGCAGTTAAAGTTAGCAGCCCCTGACAGAAAATAAGATTAAGTAAAGACAAGAAATCAGAAATAAATGATAAAGTAGCAGGAGAAAGCTTACACTGACTATCTCATTCAGCCCTCTGTTGACGACCTGATCAGCCTCCATGGAGGCAGTTTCAGTAATGGCTGCCTAGCTGCGTTTGTGTTTGGAGAGCTTGTATATCCTCTTCCTGGCTGAGCTGACCACGAGACTGGGCAGGGAGCCTTCGGGCCGAGTGTCCAATGCCTCTTTGTGAGAAGCCTTGTAAGAAGGCTGTGGATCAGCAAGAGTGGGAGTCACCTTCTCGGAGGAAGGTGGAGGTGGTGAGTTCTCCTTGGAGGGGGTAGTGACTGGGGCATCGTCTGTTCGAGCCTTCTTCGAGGGGGTCTTGCTACTTTCCCCTCGGGCCTTCTTGCTATCTTTCTTTTGAGAAGCAGCAGCAGCCTGGTAGTGCTCAAAAACGTCCTCGGAGTCCATACCTGTACAAAAGGAAGCGACGGAAGCAGTAAGACTAAATGATCACGCAGGGTAAAAGAATTAATGCAAAAGGATTACAAGTAAAGTACCCGCACTACAACTACTGGTTGTAACATTATTAACTGAACTACCTACTGCCTGGAAGAAATCTGAATTTAAGAGGGAGCATTCTTAAAGTTGCCATCCCCATCAAATAGATGAGAGGGAGTTGGCAAATGATTTAAAAGCAAGATTATTATACCGTTTTCATCCGACGAGTCGTCAGAAAGTTCGGTAGGCTCAGCAACCTTTTGTTTTCCTTTGCCCTCAGGGGCCAAGGGTTTATCTGTTTGGTGAGGGACGATAGGTTCCCTGGTCGTAACCCTAGTTGGTCTCCTCCGTGGAGGAGACGCTTGGGGTTGCTGCTCGGGTTCCACTTCGGCTTGGGCGTTTTCCGCCGAAGGTTCGCTCGTCGCTGGTTGGGGATTCCAGAGACCGGCCAACCTAAGGTTAGCCTCAGTAACTAAACTTTTGACACTCTTATCAACATTCGGCATGCTGGCTAAGAGTGCCGCCCTTGACTCCATCCTTGGAGTTGGGATCAGACGTAACCATGGGCCTGGAACACAATGAAATTTCAAAACATTGTGGCAGAAAAACATTAAGCGAAGAAGCTAGTGACATAAGAATTTTTACCTCCTCGAGTGAAGGCCAAGTTGTTTGTGACTAAGTCGGGTGTAAGAAAGTATTCCTGATGATACCTCCCCACATTGGAGATGTGAGTAGTCTCGGTCAGGAAAGTGCGCCTGGTTTCTTGATGGAAAAAATGGAAAAACCCCGTGCCTTCTTGGTTAGGGTTGGACTTAAGGTCAAAAAGAAAGTTGACCTCGTGGGGAGTGGGATCTGGCCATTTTTTGAGTTTGTAAAGGATATAAAGTGCGACCAGCATTCTATATCCATTTGGGGTAATTTGAAAGGGGGCAACTCCAAAATAATTTGCCACCCCCTGAAAGAATGAGTGAAGAGGCAAAGTGGCACTTGCCTCAATGTGAAACCGCGACCAGGCGCTATAGGCCACGCCTGGCAGGTTGGCCCTCTGGTCGAGGGAAGGTTTAACCAGGGTCACCCCTGTCAGTTTATACTTATTCAAGTAGTTGGCGATCATCCTGATCGTCACTTTACTCTGGGGAACAACATGCCACTCGACATCCGGCTGAGCAGCGTGTCGAGGACGGGCATGCCTTTGTACATTGGCGTCAGGAACGTTTTCGCCTCGACCACTGGTCGATGGGGCACCAGCAGTAGGCTGGCATGAGGAGTTAGGGATTTTCCTTTTTTGAGCTTTGGTTTTTGTACGAGCCATTCTTTGGGTTGGAACTGGAGAAGTATTTGAGCTAGGGCGAGAGAAAGGGATATCTGGTATTAGAGTAGAGGGGTTTTCTTCGCCTTCAAGCAGCTGAGCTAGGAGGTCGTCTTCGATGGGTCTTTCTCCTCCCCAAGGGTCTTGCATATGAATTGCAAACATACAAAGGAGGAGATAAGACACGTAGCCTGGGGAGTAACGTGGGGGATTGAGATAACGTTGCTCGCATCTATTGACCAGCAGCATCCTACCCATACACTAAGTTTGGTGCTAGCAGTTTGAAAAATGGATAAAAAAGGAAATAAAATATTTTCTGAAAGGAAACTTTTTCAACTCCTAAAGGGCGGGAAAAAACCTAGTTTTTTCAACTAGCTTAAAGATTGAATTTTTACGTTGATCTTGCGCCCTAAGCCTATGATCCTCACTATCGAACTAGCTCCTAACTTATATAAAGCAGAAATACACTTTCTTACCAAGCATCAGATGGCTTATATAAAATCCTCATAAATTTCTACTCAAGAATGCAGGAAATCATAGAGCATAGTAACTACATGCATGGCATCATGAAAAGTTTGAAAGACTGAGAGATTACCTGGGCAAAGGCTGGAGATTCGGAAAAATAAAAATTTCGAGTCGGAAAGATCTTCGGCAGAATGTCTGAATTGTTTCGAAATTCTGGGCTCCGGAGCAAAGTTCTTGATTGAAATGGTGAGTAAAGGATTATAAGAGAGATAAAAATGTTACTTATAGAGGCTGAAGTATAGCAAAAAGTGGCAATCATGACTTTCCCATTTTCAAAACTTGGGGAAGTGTATGCGCTGTCACATTGGTTTCTTGAAAACCGAAAAGGCTTGATTAGACATAATTATGGCACGGTTTTCAAAAACGCACGAAGACTCTGGCAGATTTCGTGGGGCATATGAACGGTTGTTTCCCTAAAGTTTCTTTATTGCTGGTCGCATTAAACAAACTTGGGGGGCAAATGTTATCCAAAAAACAGGCATGGATGACGTGGCAGACATTTGGTACACGTGGCTGATATCTGGCAGAAGTCTTGTTCGACCATCGACCAGAAAGATTTCCACGATGCAACGCTCAATCATTACATATGACCAGCTTGGTCGTATACTCGTCATATTTGGAGAAAATCTTATGCAGTTATGATCATATCCGAAATTATCTCCCATGATTTCCTGAGTATCCGATTATTTAGGAAATAATATCTGTAACTAATTAATGTAATATTCCTTGAGCCTATAAATAGTGAAAAATGGCTCAAGGAATGGACTTTTGGACTTTTGGCTTTCTAATTACTAGAGATTAGAGATTTACGAGTGAGCTAGAGCTATCAAATTCGATATATTGTTTTGTTCTTCAGAGGTTGGTAAAACTCATTGAACCTTAGTTCTTTGATCACTCCTTTAAAATATTATATCAATAACAGCTCAAGTGGACGTAGGTTATTACTAGATTCTGGGGCCGAACCACTATAAATTCTTGTGTGCTTTACTGTTTTTGTCATTATTCTCATTTCAACATATCCGTCTACATCAAGCATTTTTGACTCCGTGTCAGTTGACCAAAATCAGGGTCAACAAAAATAAATTGGTTTTTAGTAAAATTATAGACAATGTTTTGCCCTAATTTTTTAATGCATTTATATTAAACATATTTTATTTTTATGATATATTATTTATTTATTTAAAATTTATATGATAATTAAAAAATAAATACATATTTGAATAACACATGTTTATATCTTAAAAATTAAACAAACGTGTATTGCACTTTATTTTTACCTAGTATATATATATATAAATATGAGTGCATTCTTAATGATTACTACCCATGAATGGTTACTTTAATGGAGAGATCAAACATCACAAGAATTACCAAGTAAACCAAAATGAAAAAGAAAAAAAGATCCTTAGAAGAATGACTAGGTTAGGTCCCCAAGAAACAACGACAAACAGGTCGCCAAAAAAGTGATGAAGACGAGAAGCACTGCCAATAAAATATAAAATTGTGTAAAAATTTCCATATTCCAAATTTTACTTGACAAAAAATAATTTTTTTGAAAAAATTAACTTACACATATGACATTACCATATATCTAACTTTAAAAAATTAATAACTAATGTGTTTTTTTTTCTTCAAAATGCCACTAAAATATATGAAAGAAAATTATGATATACAAATAACGTGCAATTTACTTTCTTAAAATTTTATTTATAGAATTTATTAATTATTTTTATTAAATTTATATTAATGTCATATAAATTTCAAATAAATATTTTGTTTTAATTAAATAATTTTTTTAAGTTTATATTTATTCTAATTTTTAAATTTGGGAGTGACAACAAGATATTATATATTATATGTTTGATGTAATATTAAATATTATACGTGAATTTTAAATTTAAATATTACAAATAAATAATTTGTTGCTTATTGAGAGTATATTATATTATATATTTAATATGATATTATTATAATAAGTGAGTTTAAGTTTAATTAAATTTTATTTAAGTAATAAAACATATAATTTTATTATTTTTAAATAATTAATATTATAAAATATCTAAAAAATATTATATTTTAATTTATTTAATTATTTACTATTTTTAAATAATTATCATGATAAAATATTTCAAAAATATCATATTTTAATTTTTTAAAATAATTATTATAGTAAAATATCTAAAAAATATCCTATTTAAATTTTTTTAATTATTTATTTTATTTAAATTTAAATAATATTTACAAATTATAATTAAATATAATAATATTTTATTAAATATAAAAATATTCTATTAAAATTAACATTAAAAATATAAAAAACCTTTAAATCTAATCACTTTCTTTACTCACCCAACACTTACTCTTATTACAACACTTACTCTTATTATATAGAAGAGATAAGGAAAATCGTAATTTTTTTTAATGTGGTTTGGCCAAAGTACGTGTCCCCGTGGTGTGTGTGCATTTACATATACTGAATCGACGAGTCTCCGACGTTGACACACAAACACATAGCTCGCTCGGCGAAAGGAACAGCCTTTACAACATCGACCCATTCATACCACACCACACCACACCACACCAGGGTTGATCTGCATCCCACGTACCCATGTGGTCCTGTTCCTGCTCTGCTCCCCCTTTACCCTAATACGCAACACAATCCCACCGTCCGATCGTAGTACTAACCCCCACGCACAATCCCAGTTCTTCTTCCTCTACCAGATCCAAAATCTTCTATCCCAATTATTATTATTATTAAATGAATCATTCTGAAATGGAGAGTCCCAATTTTTGAAATGGAATCCAGGGCTTAAAGTTTGTCTCTTTTAAACTCTTGTTGTTGTTTTTGCTTGGGCTGTGGACCTGTGGTTGTTTTCCTCAAAGCTTTCTTACTTGGTGAGTAATCTCTGATTTTGAGTGTTTAATGTTGTTTCTTGTTATGGTGATTTCATGGTATTATATTCATATATAAATTTAATTCCTTGTACGGAATTTCATGGCTGGTTTCTTTACGATCTCTTAGAAATAAATTAGGGGAATGTTTGCTCACATTGTACTCGATAAAATGTCACTGTGGGGTTTGTGTGGTCGTTTTGGGTTTAAAATCTTAGTTTTTTTTTTACTGCTGTGGCCACGGAAGACAACAAATAGTGGTTCGCTCTTGTTTATAGGTTAAATTAGTATCAAGGGAAGCTAGCTGTATGTATTTTTCCTACATTGTTATCATTCAGGGAAACTAGCTATGTTGATTCTTTGTTAAGAGTTTGGTTGATATAGGTATGTACCTTATGTCATTTAGCTCATTTTTAATGTGAATTTGTCTCTATTTAATAGTTTCATTAAAGAAAATTTCATGGTTTGTGGAAAAGAAGAAAATAAACATGTAGTAAAGTACAAGTTCTTTTAGTAGATGTGTATGAATATAATGATGGAAGATTTGAGTGTTTGTTAGTCCATATATGAAAGGACTTAGTATTGACAAGAGAGTAACCAGACATGGCGTTTAAATTTGTTTTTAATTGTTTTGTGTCTTTCATTTGATAATGAATATGATAAAAATTCCCAACTACAATATCATTTTTATATGGCTCAAAATTTATTAATTACCCAATTTATATTTCTGGTTATGAATTAGAATTTATGATTTTTGGTTCCTGGTATCTTTGATAATTCATGTTTTCTCAATTTGGGGGTAACAAATTGGAATCTATAATATACACACACATGTATCTAGAGAGGTGGTGAATTGTTTTTGTGCAGCCTTTGCTTGATTGAATATTGTGTCTTCTATATTACAAAAATATTAGCATTTATATGAGTGCTACTAGCAAGCTGTTTATAAATTTTAAAATAATGGGTTTGGTTTTGGACCCTTTTGCAGCTTTGTTGTGTGGTAATGAATGGCGCTTTACTGATATGATAAGAAGTATCCATACCATATCCACATTGTTTTCTGCATTTTTCTACAGACTGAATGGGACTAGTTTCTGATTGTTTTTTCTGTCTGCTACTTTGTTTGAAATGATTCCTGATGGCCCATAATTTTATTTCGGAAATACAAAATAATTTTAAATTGAAAGTACCAAATAGAAATACAAGTATTGATTAAATAGCTTTAAACAATTTATTTATTTTCCCTTATTTTACTCTTTACAGTTTTTCCCAGGTTTGGCAATAGATTTATGATCCCTTTGAGGGTATTGTTATCTGTTTTCTTTTAATCTCAAATTGAATTTTTGTTATGTATTTTCAGTTTCAGCTCCCAATTTACAGAGGAAGGAGCAATTGGGTTATGAGCCACAAAAATGTCTGAGATTCATAACTCCGAGTTGCTTGAAGAAAGCCAGCCGGTTAGTTCATCAGATTCTAACCACTCTCCTGAAGCTTCAGATGGGTTTATGGAGGTTGAATCTTCAAAGCTTGCAATACAAAATGATGCCGGCGGACCAGATAATCAGGTAATGTAATGGAGTGAATGAAATTGCAGAAAAATGTTAAACAGTTGGTTTCAGGCTGTAATTGATTGCTAATTAATAATGGGTTTTATGGATTTCAGGAGTTTGGCTCCACAATTGTGGTGGAAAATCATAATGGCATTTTGGAAAGTGTAGAAGGCAGTATGCAAGGAGAGGATGACCTGAAAGTGGGAGAAGATGTTGGAAAGGAAGATATGTTTGTGGATTGTCCCGACGAGTTGGTTACAAGTGCTGATGGTAAAGAAGCAGCAGTAGCTGTGCAATCGGTGGATAAATTGGAGGAGAAGCCTCATTTGCACGAGGCAAATGGTGTGCAAGATGATTATGTCATGGATGAGTTGGAACGACTCAAGGTTGTGCTTGATCAGACTGTCCGTGAGAAAGAAAGCATTTCATGTGAATATAAGGTTAGAAAAGATTGTGTTTGTATTAATTTAAGGTAATTGTGCCTAATGTTAATTTGATTTTAATATTGATTATTGATGTTGTGTAGGAAGAAAGAGAGGCTTTTGCTAGAGAGCTTGCTAGTCTTAGGGACCAACTCCAAGTCTTTACCAATGGGGAGCATTTGATTGATGAAAGTGGTAGTCAAGAGTCTAAGAATAAGACCCAGGAGACGGATACTAGTGTCTCCATAACTGAGTTAATGGCTGAGTGTTCGCAGATTGTTAAAAGCGCTTGTGAAGAACAATTGCGGACTAAGGCTACTATAAGTGAGCTTGAGGCTATTTTATTTGCAAAGAATCAAGAGATTGAGGAGCTTAATGTGAAAGTTGGCGAATTCCCTGTAACTCATATTGAGATGGTCACAGATAGATTGCTATCCTACCTTACTGGGCTAGTTGATCCACAAGAAGCATTAGATGGTTCCATTGGTGGAAAATTAGTTTCTATTGAGAAGGGCACTTATTCATTGGCTGTGACATATAATATGCTGCTTTCTGAAATTGATCAATTAAGGCAATGTTTGTCTGAGACCAGATCAAATGTTAGTTTTCAGGACTTCGGGACAATTTTTACTGCTGCCCGTGATGAATTACTTGAACTTAAAAGAAAGGCATCGGACTTTGCTGAAAAATTAAGCCATTTTGAGGGTGAAAATAGGAAATTGGTCCAACAACTTGAAGATCAGAGAATGATGGCTGAGAGGGTGAATGCAGAACTTGGTAAAACAAAATCCGAACTTGAGCAGGAAAATATTAGATGCAGTAATACCAAAGAAAAACTTACCATGGCTGTGACAAAAGGTAAAGCATTGGTACAACAAAGGGACTCATTGAAACAATCATTGGCTGAAAAGATAAGTGAGCTTGAGAAATGCTTGGTTAATTTACAAGAAAAGTCCAGTGCACTGGAGGCTGCTGAATTACAGAAAGAGGAGTTACTTAGAATTGAAAATGTGGTCACCTCATTGCAAGAAACACTTCTCCAGAAAAATGCATCCCTTGAGAAAATGGAAGCATTATTATCTCATAATAGTATTCCTGAGGAACTTCTATCAATGGAAATTGTCGAGAGATGCAAATGGCTTGTTGACGAGAATAATAAATTGAAGGATCTGTCCCAAGAATTCCACAAAGTGAAAGATGCTTTGTCTTTGATTCATCTACCAGAATCTGTTTCATCTTCTGAATTGGCCTCTCAAGTGAATTGGGTTAGAGAATTATTATACCAGGTCAATACTGAATTAAATACAATGCAAGATGAGTTTTCCATGACTAGGGATGCTGCACAAAAAGAAATTGATCGCTTAACTGCTTCACTTTCATCTGAATTGCAGACAAAAGATTATCTCCAGGTGGAGTTGGATGATATGACATGCAAATACAAGGAGATTGTTGAAAAAGAGCATAAAGTGTCCCTAGAGAAGGATCACATAGTGAAAATGTTACTTGAAACCTCAGGAATTACAATGGACGATGATGGAATCTCTCACTCTTCTCTTGATATCGTGACACTCACAGAGAGATGCTTTGGGAAGATGAAAGAACTGAGTAGTGCATCTTTGGGTTCTTATGTTGATGCTGAGCTATTTGAAAAAGTTGAGAGCTATTTGTATACGATGAATCAAGAGTTAGTGTTGTGTCAGCTTTTATTAGAAGAAGATATGTTGATGAAATCACAGGCTAGAAATCTTTCTATTGAGTTGACGAGGGTATCCGAAGAACTAGTAGCATTGAAAGAGCAAAAAGAGTCTATGAAGAAAGATCTTGGTCGGTCAGAAGAAAAGTCTTCCTTGCTGAGGGAGAAGTTAACCATGGCAGTGAAGAAAGGAAAGGGGCTGGTTCAAGACCGGGAAAATTTGAAACTTCAAATAGATGAAAAGAACTCAGAAATTGAAAAGCTGAGGCTTCAAGTCCAGCAGCAAGAATCAGAACTTGCTGAACAAAGGGATCAGATCAATAGCATGTCTGCTGATATAGAGGGCATCCCAAAGTTAGAGATGGATATTGTTTCTGTAAAGGAACAAAAGGATCAGCTTGAGAAGTTTCTATTGGACAGCAATAACATGTTGCAAAAAGTAATTGAATCTGTTGATGGCATTGTTCTTCCTGTTGATTCAGTTTTTGATGAACCTGTAGAGAAGGTGAATTTTCTTGAAGGACACATTAGTAAATGTCTGGATGACAAGACACTTGCAGAAAAAGAATTGGTGAGAGTAGAGGAGGAAGTCAAAACCCTGGCTAATAAACTCATAGAAGCTGAGGCAACTATTAAAACGTTGGAGAACAATAACATTTTGCAAAGAATAATTGAATCTATTGATGGCATTGTTCTTCCTGTTGATTTAGTTTTTGATGATCCTGTAGATAAAGTGAATTGGCTTTCAGGATATATCAAGGAATGTCAGGATGGAAAAACACTAGTAGAAAAAGAGTTGGTGAAAGTAAAGGAGGAAATCAGTACCTTGAATGGCAAGCTCGTAAAAGCAGAAGCTACTATTAAATCGCTGGAAGATACTTTGTCAGTTACAGAGAATGATATTTCTCAACTTGCTGATGAAAAAAGGGAGATGGAATTGGCTAAGGGAAATGTTGAACAAGAGTTACAAAAAGCACACGAGGAAGCTTCTTTGCTCACTAGCAAGTTTACTGATGCCTTTGAGGGTAAGAAGTCATTAGAAGAGGCGTTAGCACTTGCAGAAAATAACATATATGCCATCATCAGTGAGAAAGAAAGTGCTTTAGTTAGTAAAAGTGTTGCAGAGACAGAACTTGAGCAAGTAAAAGAGGAGGTTGCTATCCAGACCAACAAACTAACAGAGGCCTACAAGACCATAAAATCCCTCGAAGATGCATTATCTCAGGCTCAGACTAATGTTACTTTACTGAGTGAACAAAATAATGATGCTCAAGTCCATATAACCGATTTGGAAGATGAAATGAAGAAGCTGCAAGAAGAAGCTGGGTCCCAGGCTAGCAAGCTAGCAGATATGGATGTAACCACAAAGTCACTGGAAGAGGCACTGTTGAGGGCAGAGAATAATATCTCCATACTTGAGGGAGAGAAGACAAATGCTGAAGGGGCTATGTTATTGCTAAATTCAAAGTTAAATGCATGCATGGAAGAGTTGGCTGGAACTACTGGCAGCTTAGAGAGTAGATCTGTGGAGCTCTCCGGTTATCTGCATGATGTTCAAGTACTTGTGAATGATAAGACACTGCTGTCTTTAATGAAAGGGTTTGAGAAGAAATTTGATGGCCTTAAAAATATGGATATCATTCTTCAACGCATAAGGGACCATTTTGCTGGTTTGGGTCTCGAAGGGATGCAAAACCATGATATGGAGGTAAACATGTTTTTGGATTACTAATTCTCGTGTCAAGTGCTTTCTTCTTTTTTAAGTGCATACTACTCTGGTGGCCTTTGTTTTGTATCTTTTACCTATAACACAGATTTTTTACTTTTCTTTCTAACTAATTGCTGTACTTTGTAATTTCACCTACAAAAAAGCAAGAGCTAATTGCTGTATTTTTTTTTCCTGCTAATTAGCTTCTATATTATGTATTTCAGGACATACGTGTGATAAACTCCATAGCAGATGGTTTTGGCGATATTTTTGATATTGAAAAGGATAATTATGAGTTCAGTGTTGTAGATGGCGACCTCATTTCATCTTTTAGTAAGATTACGGAAGGGTTTCAATTGAGAAACAAAATTCTTGCTGAAAAATTTGGACATTTCTCTTCCTTTCTAGATGAGTTTATTGCAGCTTTGATGAGGAAACTACAGGTAGCAAGTGATGAAGTCGTGGTTGTGTTTGAGCACTTCGAGTCTTTGAAGCAGAAAGTAAATGGTTTGGAGATGCATAAGCAAGAACAAGATAATGCCATTGCTTTGTTAGAAAATGATTTGATGACTTTATTATCTGCTTGTACTGATGCTACGAGAGAACTACAATTTGAGGTGAGGAACAATTTATTGGAGCTTAGCTCTCTTCCTGATGTTGAAAAACTGAGACATAGTTTCTTCCAAGTGATTGAAGAAAGTGGTGTGCTCTCTGTGCAAGAGGGTCACCAAAACCTTGAAGGGGGCAAGTATGGTAAAGCAGTAGAGATGATGTTACTTGCTACCAGAAAAGTTCAAGCTCTGTGTAAGCATTTTGAGAGCACCACTGATGTTGCGGCCTCTACTATTGTAAATTTGCATAATGATTTGATAGAAGCTAGAAAACTTTCCGAGAAAGCAATTGAGGAAAGTGATTTAAAACAAAATACGATTTCCAAGTTGGAGGCAGATGTTGAAGCCTTTAGAACCTCATGCAGTGAGCTGAGGCTTATAATAGAGGATTATCAGGCCAAAGAGGTCGCATTAAAAGAAAGAGAGGCAAAAGTTTTATCTTTGCACAATTCCTTGTCGAACAAAGAAAAAGGTCCTTTTTTTTCCTATTTCTTTCTCAAGCACCCTTGCCGTTTGGTCAATCATTTGTTCTAATAATTTATTTTTTCCATTTTTGCTGTTTCAGAGGCTGAAGATTCCTTCTTGTCGGCATCCCAAGTCAATACTCTCTGCAAAAAGATTGGAGGGCTTGAGATTCCTATGGCAGGCTCTGAAGCAGGAGACACAGATCTCCAAAACTCTACTCAATTAGAGAAGCTCTTCTACATCATTGATAATTTCTCGGACCTGCAACTTCAAGTTAACTCAATTTCTAGAGAGAACGAAAACCTACAGTTGACCCTTGAAGCACAGATGCTTAAGATTGAGCAGCTCAAGGAGGAAGTTGAAAAACACGCCGCAGATGAACAAGCTACAGAAAAGATGAGATTTGAACTATCCGAACTTATGTTTGGTTTGGAGAAAATTATTGGTATATTAGGAGGTGATGGTTTGGTTGGAGACCAAAATTCTTCGGTTGTTAAGGGATCTCTGGCAGCATTAGAGAAACAGGTTATGGCTTTACTATCGGAATATGAAAGTTCAAAATCAAAATCCCAGGATCTTGGTAGCAAGCTGGTGCAAAGCCAAAAGGATGTTGATGAATTATCAACGAAGGTTAAATTACTAGAAGATTCACTTCACGGTAGGGGTACTCAGCCAGAGATTATCCAGGAAAGGAGCATTTATGAAGGACCTTCATTGTCCACCAGTCCAGAAATATCCGAAATTGAAGATGTGGTAAATGTTAATGCTTATATTGATTTATTATAGTTATATATATGCTGCAATGATTTAATCGTTCTTTTTCTTATGAATTTATGATTTTTACTTTTGTGTTTCTTTTTTGGTTTGTCTACAATGACAATTGATGTTTGAAGCATATAAGAGAAGAGAAAAAAGCAGATACAATGTGTTGTGAACTTGATTCTGTTAAGAGTTATATGTTAGTATGCTTGTATGATTGAATAGAGTGCTTATGCTTGGGTCATGTATGATTTAAAAGAGATAGATTTGTGTATTAAGCATCTCTTTTAATATTTATTCAGGGATCACTTGGAAAGAAAACAGTATCATCTGTCCCATTGGCAGCCCATGTACGAACTATGCGAAAGGGTTCTACCGACCATCTGGCTCTTGATATTGATGTAGAGTCTAGTCGTTTAATCAACGATGAAGAAACCGATGAGGACAAAGGTTCGTGCTTTATAATTTTTGTTTTTCCCATCATACCCAAGTATTCTCTTAATTTCTTTTTCCTTTGCCAGGTCATATATTCAAGTCTCTTAATACCTCGGGTCTTGTTCCAAGACAAGGGAAGTTGATTGCAGATCGAGTTGATGGAATCTGGTAAGAATTAATAAAATCTGGTAGAGATTTCTACTATGTTTGCTTATTTGTATTGAAAAGAGGGGGGAATATAGAAACATCTAAGCTTGCTTTTACTGCTATTATTGTGATATCTTGTTTCCAATTAGATATAATAAGAAGATAACTGAAATTGTTAGTTGGAAAAAGGTAAGGCTCTATATAACCATTTTCGCTTTAATCTACTAATCTTGTATTTCTGCTTCGTACTTGATGGCATGGTCTTAAGATATATTAGAATTTAGAAGTGAGATTCATGATAATTTGTTGGTGATATGCAGGGTATCTGGTGGTCGAGTCTTAATGAGTCGTCCAAGGGCAAGGCTTGGTGTTATTGCCTATTGTCTTCTTGTGCATATATGGCTATTAGGGACCATTTTGTAGTTAAAATGGTAAAGTGTATCGTATAGATAGTCTCATTTTTTTTTCTTCCTTCAATTCTTTTCTTTGTAATCTTTTTGTTTAACATGTTCATATATACAACTGCTATTGATTCTCCACAATCACATTTTAAGGTTCCGGAGAATCCAAGAATATGTGTTTACAATCTCAGCAGTGAATTATATACCTTCAGTCTTATTATTTGGACTTCTTGTGTCATGGATTTTTTTTCCTTTGTTGTAATAAAATAACACCAGCAATAATACCAAATTTCAAGGATGTATACACGTATTATTTATATGTATGCATACTATATGTAACGGAGATTTTGTAGGTTCATTTCATTTTTAGCACCAATACACTCCTATTTCCTTTCTGGTCATAATGTTGATTAATATGGCGAAGAAGAATTCTGGCTGATGATATTGATCTCATATTTTTTTTCCTACTTCCATTCTCTTACATAAATTCATTTATTTATTTTTGTGTCTTGGCTTAAATAAAAAGGGATATTTGCGGCATATGAATCCAATTTTTTTTTAGTGGGGAAAGTATCCAATGTCACTAAAAGTGTAATTCTGTCCAATTCTATTCGTTAAATCTGTTAATGTGATGACTAGATTGACACGTGTCATCTTTTTATTAGTTTACCTAATAATTATTTTAAAAAATAATTTTAATTAAAAAATATTTTTTAAATAATATAAAATTAAAAAAAATAAAACTGATTTTAATTATATATTTATTTTTTTATATTTTATATCTGATTTTAACTTTTAAAAAAAATTAAAATTAAAAATCCTAAAACTATACCTCTTTCTCACCCCCGATCTCTATCTCTCCCTCTCCCTCACCTTTCCACGCAGCCTTTTCTTCTTCCTCAGCATCGGCAAGCCATGTTTTAATGTTTTCCTGTTCTTTGTATTTTAATTAAAAATTTCTACAAATTGTAAGAACTTGCTGCTTATTAAGAAGCTTAATGCCTTGAACATAATTAGATAAAATCTATAATATATAATTATATATATATTTATACCTTGCACATGTTAGGAAGGCAGGTGCCAGGAATGCATCCATGTGAGGAGTTGTTGAAATCATGAAAATGTTGAATTCGAAGTCTTTCTTGTTCATCAACAAAGCCGGGATTTGTGTTGATCTCTGAAAAGTACTCCCTCAGCCCAAGGTGCTTCAACATTGTCTCAATGAAGAACAGATTTGCATCACTGACAATCCTCAAATCCCACCTGAAATACATCAAAAATATAATAAGAAAATAAATTCATATGTGAAAAGTGAAAACAGAGAGAATTTAGGAAAGAAAAAAAGACTAGTCTTATACGTACCCAAGAGCGTGAGCGGCCTTAATGGCAGAGACAACTCTGGGATGTATGGGGATCCGATTAAGAACTTCAGCAATATCTTCAATGGGTTTTCCTTGTTCATGAAGCTCCTTCATCATCCTATCCTAATTTTTTTTTTATTTTCAAGTTTTTAAACGTTCAGAGAACAAATAAATATATAATTAAATCAGTTTTATTTTTTAAATTTTATATTATTTAAAAATATATTTTTTTAATTAATTTTTTATTTAAAAAATTAATTAAAATTATTTTTTAAAATAATTATTAGGTAGACCAATAAAAAGATGACAAGTGCCAATCTAGTCATCACATTAACAGACCTACAGATGAAACTAGACGGAATTACACTTTTAGTGACATTGAGTACTTTCCCCACTAAAAAAAGATTGGGTTCATAAAATAGGCTAGCGAATGAATATTGACCGACAAGTGGTTGTGACGAAAATGGGCTAAGTTTTGTGAGCTCACATAGATTAGGAAAGTACATGAGTCCTTTTATTTTTGGTGAGAGAGGTTGCGCTTAAGGCCTTCTCTCACAACCTAAGAATAAAAATAAAAAGTGAACCTAATTCATAAGCAATGTATATGTAAGTGTTATTTTTGTCATGCATTGTTTTTCATGTTTAAACATTGTTTCCATGTTATAACACTGAAAGCCCAGTAGCACGTGATTTCTATTTTCGGCACATGTCTTGCTTAGCTGGTTTTCTATTTTTAGCCCTAGCATATATATTCGTTTGTTTCGTTTTTCCCTTACCTTTTTGTGCAGCCAAAAAGTGTTTTCTCCAAGAAACATACTCTGTAAAAGGTCAGAAGCTCATGATGCTTCATTGTTCATTGCCTATGGCGTTTTTGTGATTCCTCACCATTTATCTCAAGATTTCTGGTGTAAACCTTGAAGGGATTTCAAGACAAGTCTCAAGGGGAGCTTGAGCAATAGCTGGAGGGAGTCCAGCAGCTGGAGGGAGTCCAGCCACGTTCAAAACCAGTGGGAGGCTGGTTGTTTGAAGACTTTCACAAAATAGGGAGTTGTTTGATGATTATAAATCAAATTAAAAGGGAGTTTTAATTTGAGTTTTTGTTGTTGTTTGTAATTGTAATAACTCTGATTATTTTAGTGAATTTGTATCACCTCTAGACAAGGTCCCATGGAGTAGGTTGTGAGAAATCATGGCCGAACCATGTAAAAATGATTGTCATTTTTATCTTTTCTTGCACTTGATTATGAGTCAAATTTGATTTTAATTTGATAAATTGATTGTGAAATTGATTGAGTAGTTGAGTAGCAGTAGTTAACTAACTTTCATTTGGTACCAGAGCTTGTGTATTGATCCTTGCTTATCTTTTGTTAGTTTATTTGCTTCTACTCTAGTTATTGTGTGAGTTGGTTCCTTAGGAGTTGTGTGAGTATGTTATTTTTGCTGCTGTGTTCTGCATTATCTTGGCTTTTTTTTTTTGTTGCTGTGTGTCTTTTGATGGATTTCAAAGAAGGCGGGTCTACTACTAGACCCCCATGCTTGATGGAACCAACTATGCTTGTTGGAAAGCTCGAATGAGAGCTTTTCTCAAAGCTATGGATGAGCGTGTTTGGAGTGCCGTGGTTGACGGCTGGACTCCACCTACCATCAAGGATGACGAGGACACTAAACAAAAGCCCGTGTCAGAATGGACTACGGCTGAGATTGAAAAGGCTAATTGGAACTCTAAAGGAGTTCATGCTATATTTAATGCAGTTTCTGTGAGTCAAATTGTAACGCCCTAAACTCCAGGGACCGTTACGGTGTGCCTTGTAAACAGTGCTAAACTCGCTAATCGAGTCATTTGGCCAAAATCGTGCAACTAAATATGATTAGCGGTTTAGGGATTAAATTTTTTGGTTATGATATAACGTTTCCCTAGAACTTTTATTATATACATTGGGATCCCAAAAAAAATATAATTTAGAGGTCCATTATAAGAAAATATTTACAACCAGCCGATCTAAGCGGCAAAACAAGGTTTAACCCTAGTTCCTCTTCAAACCTCGACCGTGGTGGTCGAGCAGCTGCATATGTACACATCGTCACCTAAGCTCTCCAACTCAAGGATGGTCTAGCTTTCTTTTGTCTTTACCTGCACCACATAGCACCCGTGAGCCGAAGCCCAGCAAGAAAACTTAATATGCTCATGAACAATTATAACATGTCATCAAATCATAAGGCACACGCCTAGCAGATATAGCCCTATTCAAGCAGGCAAATGAGTTCACGTACTGTTGAGTTTAACACATCAACCGATGACCATAATAATCATCCAGGGCTTTTATCCCTAAATAGAAGAGTGACAGTTGTACAAGTCACTAAGGTGGGTTATGTTCCCAATATAAATAAGTGATCCTTTCACTAGCTTAAACAGGATAGGTGCATGATGATTAGTCACCAACATAACCTTCCTCATGACCCTAGAGTCATAACCATGGAACACTGTTCCTTAGCCATGTGACAAGCAGTCACCTAGGCCTTAGGCCTTGGCTCTGAGTAATTAGTCTTAGACTAGACAAGCGCTTATAAGATTCATCGACCTTGGGGTCGGTCCAGCGTTAATGCCTTAGAGTCATTCAACGCTGATATCGATTAGATCTAATCTTCATTCGGCCCTGCGTTCAGGACGCTTATGCCGTTTCTGACTCTTAGGTCAGTATCCCTGACTAGTCAGTACCATATACAAGTAAACAATGCCGCCAAACATATATCATATGTCAAATATCCAAACACAGGGCATGCTTACTCAATAATTACTAGCACAATTAGGATCATGCATAAACACAGAGTCTCAAGCTTTGAACAATCTCATACTCAATATTTATAGCATGCCCTAATCACATGTTTCTCGTGCATTACATGCATCACATTTAGACATCCAACATGCATCAAGAATAACCATGCATGTCACATATACATAGGGTGCAGTTTTCTTACCTTTGGTCCAAGCACAGGTTACCAGTAAACAAGCCACAAGCACGATCCTTACTCCAAGTCTCTAGTGATAACCTAGTTACAACCATAAACGGTGATCCAATGAGTTCAAGTTCTAAAACCAATCCCGGAACCAAGACCTAGCCTCCGAGACATCAAATCCCACTAAACCGGGTATTAGGAATGATCCCGAGGCCTAAGGTTTGAGTTCCCATGACTAAAAACCCACTTTGGTCACTTTTCCTCTTTTGAGCCGCGACCCCAACCATTAGAGCCACAGCCCCACTCAAGTCAGGCCCAAAAACTCTTCTCTGACAGCAATTAGAGCCTCAGCTCTACCCAATAGAGCCGCAACTCAAATAGCCCATCAGCCCCAAACCACCAGCTTCTTCAAGCTTGAGCCGCAGCGCCCAAGAACAGAGTCGTGGCTCAACCTTGAACCCAACCAAAAAAAACCTCCATTTCTTCATCTAAAAACCTTTCAAAAACATATCCAAACATCTCCAAACTCAAAAATCAAAGTTCCCAAACATCCCCATGATCCAAAACCAACAAAACCCAAGTCTTAAATCACCCAAAAACACATCAAAACACAAAATCCAATTCAAGCTTAAAAACTTGAAAAACTTAGAACTTAAAACTTGAATTACCTCCGATTGAGTTGTTTCCCAACTAAATCCTCCGGCTAATAAGCTTCTAATCTTCCCTAGAATCGCTATGCCTCGATCCTCGCTTAAATCCGAGTCCTAGAACTCAAGTTTCCTTCGAAAATGCGATCGGGAGACGAAAGTGGAACTTAGAGTGGGAGAAAACTTCCTGATTGTTCTTTTATTCTTTTAAAAGGTTACTTCAAGCTTAAGTAGCCTCAACCAAATCCTAACGCTCGGGGTCCCGAAAACATCCCCGGGAGCAAAATAGTCAAAACCTCCAAAATTTCCCCCATGATCTTACTAACTCCCAATTTATCACCAGATATTAATTCCCATTACCCAATAACTCGGTAATGCTCTAAATACCCATTGACTCAGTCCGAGTCAAGAATAAATCCCGGTGTGACTTTCCCACTAGCTTACCTCCTAGGATCGTCTCGTGCTGGGTAACCCTGGCATAACCAAATAATAATAAAGCACCACACACACATCACATATATGCCAAATATGCCCAAATATGCCCAAAATTGCCAAAATATGAAATTCCCTCAATTACTCATAAATGAGTTCACATGCATATTTAATACATCTAAACATGCATATTATCATTTAATAACATAATAAATCAATTATGGCCCTCCCAGCCTCCTAATCAAGGTCCTAAACCTTATTAAGAAATTTGGGGTATTACACAAATGAAGGCTATAACAAATTGTGAAATAGCCAAGGATGCATGTGTTGGGGTTTTATGCCCTAATTAAAACCCAAATTCTTTGTAATATCATTTTATTATCAATAAAAGAAAAGAAATCATTTTTTGACTTGGTCAATCACTTTGCTCACATGTTTTATTTTCATGATTATTTGTTTAATATAAACTTATATTAAATCCCAAGCATATAGCTAATCTTATTTATAGTGACGTAATCATAGTGGAATATAAATATGATTATATGTTCAAAATAAGTTAGTCCCAAGATTAGTCAGTGCACATGATTTACACTAACTTGCCAATCTACGATATGATCTACTTACACATTACAGTGTTATGTTCTTTCCAGAACATTAGCAAAGTAGATAAGATCGGATGTATTTGTTACACCGGACTGGACCGATATTGACAGTTGATAAGATAAGTAAACATACCGTTATTATTTATTCTAGTCATATCATATAGTTGACCATAGGTGTAACGACCCAAATTCGCTAATAAGGCTTAAGGGCCTTGATTGGTGTGCCTGGAGGGCATAATGGGAATTATGTGTGATTTTAATGAGTAAGATGCATGATTATGATTTAAAGCATGTTATGTGACTACTTGAATATTTGAGATGCATGACTATGTGTATTAGTATGCATGTAGGCCCTGATTAAATTAGAAGGGCATAATCGTAATTTTGGCCATTATGGGCATAACTGCTTTGATATATGTGATCATTGTTGAGACCACATTATTATGTGGATATATCTGTGATCTGTGACTCGAGACGATCCTAGTGAGCAAAGTAGTGAAAAAGCCATAGCGGGGATTTATACCCGGCTTGGGGTGAGTCTAGGGGTATAAATGTGAATTTGGTGAGTATATTGGGATCTATTTTGACATCGAGGAATATTATTGGTGATTAATTAGGTATTGGAAATTAAGCAGGAAATATTAGAGACACTCGAGGAGTTAGCGGGAATTGGGTAAAATGACTAAAATGTCCCTAAGTGGATTAAAGGGGTTAGACTTAATAGGGAGGGCATTAAGGTCATTTGGCTTGCAAGGAATAGATATGATGAGGCTTTATGTTAGTGGGAATTGTAGAAAGGAGTAGAAGTCTGGAAAGAAAAGAACGAAAAGAAAGAAAAAGGAAAGGGAGAAAACAGAGAGTTCCTAAGGTCGGTTTATGCATTTTCCATCAGTTTCCTGTGAATTTTGGAGCAAAGCTCAGGAAGGAGAGCTGGGATGGGCTGAGCATCAAGGATCCTAAGCTAGGTTTGAGGAATTGACAGAGGTTTAGCAAGTACTCATCTACACTTGAGGTAAAATTCTGTAAGTTTCTCCAGCTCTGGTTTTGGTTCTTAGCTAAGATATCTAAGTTGTGTTGATGGGGAATTTTAGGAAAGTTGGAGCCAATAGTTGAGGAAGAGCAAGCCAAGGAAGTCTAGAGGCAACTTGAGGTCAAAATTCCACCAAAGGTATAAATTCTAAGCTTCTAACTTTGATGTTCAACTGGTTTATGCTGAGTTTTAGTGTCTAGAAGTGGCTATGATGAATTTTGAGTTTGGGGATGCATGTGCTTGAGTTCTTGGTATTTGGGGTGCTTGGGATGAGTGGAGTATGTTCCTAAGGTTGTTTTTGAGTTTGGGAAAGATTTGGAGGAGTTTTGGTTGAGGTTGGTTCGAGGAAATTGCAAGAAGGGAAAACTGGTGTTGGCCTGTCTGTGACTAGCGCTAGCCTTTGGGCGCTGTAGCACTAGGCCAAGCTTGCTGAGGGGATTTTGCTTCTGTTTGTAGCGTTGTAGCGCCCTCCCATGAGCGATGTAGCGCTACCCTGTCTTCTGAAGGGGATTTTAGGGTTGTTTGCAAGGGTTTTTGACCAAGGGTTTGGGGTTTGATTCCACCACCTTGTTTGGTGGAACTAGGACTTCCCGGGGGCTCGGGATTGGCCCCGAGGCTAGGTTTTGGACTTGAGGTTTGATGATGACTTTGGCCTATGATTGTGTCTAGGTGAGCGCTAGGGCTTGAGAGGGATCATGCTCAAGGAGCCAAGTGATCAAAGCTAGCAAATCGAAAGGTAAGAAAACTGCATCTGGTTATATGTTTGTGATGGGACTAAGTGCTCCCGATATTTGTATCGTCTCAATGATGGTATTATGCCATGGGACATGTGAAAGCGGCCTAAGAGTGCTGTACATAATATTTGCGCACAGGGCGCGGCTTGGCCACTGGTAGCCGAGGACAGCTTAATATTCACTGAGCTCGGTTTAAGCGGGCCGGAGTCAGTGGGATAACGGAGGGAGCAGCCTGAAAGCACTAGCCCTAGTTGTCATTTGTGATATGATATATGATACGAGTTGATATGTTTAGTATGTTGAACACTTGATTATGCTGAACGATTATATGGTTGAGAACATGTGATGCAATGTGTGATGTTGATTTGTCTATTGATTGCTTATGCTCTGTTGTTGTGTTTTCTTGCTGGGCCTTGGCTCACGGGTGCTTCGTGGTGCAGGTAAAGGCAAGGGCAAGCTGGACCAACCTTGAGGTGGGGAGCTGCGGGGTTGAATGTACATAGCCAGTTGTTCGATCGCCATGGTCGAGGAGTGGATCAGGACAGGGATTGCCTAACTGTCTGTTTTGCTTTAATATGGCTTGTTGTTGTATCTAAACCTTATGACTTTTGTAAACGGTCTTTAAACTTGATATTTCTGGGTTCCCGTGAAAACAGACAATGTATCTTAATGAAAATGTGGCTTTTGGGACCAAAACAGTTTAACCCTAGTTCCTTTATAGTTTCAATAACACGTTTTTAATTAAATGACTTGATTAGCAAGTCCAGCACTTTATAAACACACAGTGTAATGGTCTTGGTTATCCAGGGTGTTACAATAGGTAATTCAATCTCAATTCTGAGTGGTTAGTATTCTAACCGATTGTATTATTTGAGATCTTTGACTTGTTCGTTACCAGCTTACCCTACGGACTAGCCCATACTTACATCTTGGGAACTCGGTAGTATAATTGAGTGGGAGTGTTAATCATAGATATGAACATCTATAGCTTCTAATGAAGAAGTGAAACGATGGTTTCCTTTTAGTTTGGTTCAAGATGTTAAATGATAGAGATCTCATTTCAGTAATTAAATTAGTTTACTGAAATATCATTTACAAGGAACTACGTGTTTTAAGGATAAAATACAATGAGGGGTAAAACGGTATTTTAGTCCTATCTCATTGTAGACCGTCTATAGAGGATTGAGTGACAATTATGGTTGTAACAATGGATAATTAATAGCGTATCTATATTTGTTATAGAGCGTTCTATGAATTCAAGAGTGCAATTCCGAGTCTATAGTGGAGTCACGAGAAATTAATAAGTTGGTAAATTTATTTGTTAGATTTATGATAACTTATTGGAGCTTGATTTCATAGGCCCATGGTCCCCATTTTACCTTGGATAAAATCATCTAGATAGTCTCAATTAATTGATTTAATCATCAATTAGAATTATCAAAGTTGACCAGGTCAATTTTGGATAGTTTCACAGAGTTGTGTAATTTTGAGAAGAAAAGAGAAATTATGACAGATTTATTAATTAAGATAAATTGGTATCTAAATTAATAAATAAGTTTAAATCAATGTTCAAATTATAAATAATTAATTTGAAAAGGATTTAAATAATTATTTAATTAATTAAATCAATAGAAAATAATGCAGGCCTTAATTTTAAGTCCAATGGGCTTATAATCAAATGAGAAATTTCACAGGCCTATAGCCCATGATAATTTCGACCTAGGGCTTCAAAATGGCTATTATTTTATTGATTTTTTAATTAAATGAAATGGCCTAATTGAGTCTATAAAATGAGTGCTTAGAGAGAAGTCAAAACATAAGTCACAAGTCAGATTTTCTGATAGTTTTAGATTCTCTCTAAACACAAGTTTTTTTTCTAAGCCTTTTTGTTATTTTCTATTATTCTCTCTATGTCTATCTCATGTGTTGAGAATTGTCCACACTAGTCTAGGTGGTTCTAAGGATACATTGGAAGATTGTGAAGAAAATAGAAGATCGGTTCAGTTTCTTGATAATACTCTGGGACAGAGAGGATACAAGAGTTAGAGAATCTGAAGGAAGGACTGTTTCATTCCGCTGCGTATACTGTAAGTATTCTATTCTTTGTTTCTCTTTGAATTCAATTTTAGAAACATATTTTAGGCTATGTCGTATTAATTTGTTTAATATTAGATATACATGAAAATAAATAAAGATCCTGTATAAGTTTTCCCAATAGCATGGGATAAGCTGCAAACTAAAAATGTCAAAAAATCTAGATTGAGATCTCTCACTACTGAATTTCAAAATTTAACTATGAGAGATGATGAGTCTATCACTGAATTTCATGCTAGATTATGTGATATTACTAATGAATCTTTTGCTCTAGGTGAAACTTATTCAGACTCCAAGCTTGTAATAAAGGTGCTCGGAGCTCTCCCTAGAAAGTTCAAGTCAAAAGTTACTTCCATTGAGGAATGCCATGATGTTGATACCCTTGATTTGGATGAGCTGGTTGGATCACTGCAGAACTATGAACTCACTATGAAAAGGTGGTCCAAAGAAAAGAAAGAAAAAAGGGTTTCTAGTGGAGTTGCTTTATCTCACAAACTTGCCGAAAATCTTTTGTGGGAGATTCTCTTGAGAATTTAGATGAGGAGAAGGTTGCTCTGCTCACAAAAAATTATGTTAAGTTTTTGAGGAACAATATGAAAAAAGGCAGCAATGATTTCAAAGGAGAAAACTCAAGAAAACCACCTAATTTTCCTCGAAAGACTATTCATATGGGAGAAAAGAGAAATCCAAAGGGTATTCAATGTCATGAGTGTGAAGGCTTCGGGCATATACAGGCTGAGTGTGCAAACACTTTGAAGAAAAAGGGGAGAGCTCTGGCAGCAACCTGGAGTGACAGTGAAGAGGATCAAAAAGCTACAGAAGAGGATAGTTCAGATTTGGAAGAAAACTTTATTGCTTTCACTGTTAAGACATTAGAAATACCATGTTCAGACACTGACTCAGATGGAGTGTGTAGCGATGAGGATGACTTGGACCAGCAAACTGCCTATGAACAAATGAACAATCAATGGGTTAGCGTGATAAAGAAAGCTAAAATTCTGGAGATTAAAGTGGGATAACTCGAAGAAGAAAGGAGAAACTTGTTAGGAAAAATTGATTTTCTTACTTTGGACATTGAAGAGAAGAGGGTTGCTCTAGAAGAAATGCAAGAAAAGCTGGACTATGCTAATAAAACCATTGAGACATACACTATTGGTCAAGATTTATTTGACAACATGATGGGAATTGGTCAGTTTGCTAGAGAGAAACATGGAGTTGGTTTCAATCAACCATTGGCTATAAAAAAAAAAAAGATCTCCCAAGTGTTGGTTTTTATTGATCAAATCAGAGATTATACGCAGCAGAACAACAATCAAATTGTCAGTTTAATCCCAAAAGTTTTCTAGATCTACTTCTTCACATGCATATATGTAATGCCCCAAACTCCAGGGACCGTTACGGTATGCCTTGTAAACAGTGCTAAACTCGCAAATCGAGTCCTTTGGCCAAAATCGTGTAACTAAGTATGATTAGCGGTTTAGGGAATAAACATTTTGGTTAGGGTGTAACGTTTCACTAAAACGTTTAATATATACATTGGGATCCCGAAAATATAATTTCAGAGTTTATTACAGAAAATATTTATAACAAGCCGTTCTAAGCGGCAAAACAGGGTTCAATCCTAGTTCCACTTTAAACCTCGGCCGTGGCGGACGAGCAGCTGCATATGTACACGTCATCACCTAAGCTCTCCAACTCAAGGATGGTCTAGCTTCCTCTTGCCTTTACCTGCACCACGTAGCACCCGTGAGCCGAAGCCCAGCAAGAAAACACAATATAACATGATATAATATCAACTAGAGCCATAGTAACCATTTAGAACCAATGGTCCATCCAAATAGGTGACAATAGCCAAAAGTCACAATAATGAGCATCGCTCCCTCTAGCCACGTGACGATAGGGTCACCATGGCTCAACTGATAAGTGTTCCTTCATAAGCTTGGTTAGGATAGGTGCATGGTGATTAGTCACCAACATAACCCTCCTCACGACTCTAGAGTCGAAACTATGGACAACGTCCCTTAGCCATGTGACAAACAGTCACCGGGGTCATATACCTTGGCTATAGTCATCTGATCGTAGACCAAGCAAGCGCTTATAGTTCTCATTGACCTTCCGGTCGGTCTAGCATTAATACCCCATATGAGTCATTCAATGCCGACCTCGATTAGATCCAATCTTTAATCGGCCCGGCGTTCACAACGCACTGCCACTTCTGACCCTTGGGTCGGTAAAACGCGACCAGTGCTCAGCCAATGGTGAACTTAACTGATAAGTCACAGCTTCACAGACGGATTTGACACCATTGTCGATTCTGACTAATAAGTCAGCGCCATACACAGGTAAGCCATGCCACCAAACATATATCACATGTCCAATGTCCATAAACAAGGTATTTAGCATGCTTACTAACAGATACCAGTACAATTAGGACTATGCATTAACACAGAGGCTCAAGCTCTGAACGATATCACATCCAGTATACAAAGCATGTCCTATTCACATGTTTCTTATGCATCATATGCAATATATTCAACCATCCAACATGCACCAATAACAGCCATGCATGTCACGTTTAATAGTCAACCAACATGCATCAAGAATAGCCATGCATGTCACACATAATAATCAACCGACATGCATCAATGATAACCACGCATGTCATACTCGGTAATCAACCAACATGCATCATAATAGCCATGCATGTCACGTTTACACAGGGTGCAGTTTTCTTACCTCAAAGTCGAGCTAGAACGATTAAAAGAACGACCCTTGAGAACGATCAACTTTTAGTCCTTTAGTGGTCACCTAGTCATAACCAAATATAAGGTATCATCAATAAAAATGATCAAGATAAGTTCCCAAATCAATATCTAGCCTCCGGGACATCAATCCCCACTTAACTGGGTACTAGGTACAACCCCGAGGCCTATGGCTTGAATCCCCAAGCTTAAAAACATGTTTTTGGTCAAAATGGCCTTAAGGGCCGCGACCCTCCCCCACTGCGCCGCGGCGCGCCCTCAAACAGAAAGGCTCCCCCCTGCCAGACGCCAAGGGCCGCGGCGCTCAGTCCAGACCAGGCAAAAACCAGCACGCGAACTTAGAATTTGCCCCTGCGTTTTCCCTTAGAACCAGCCCCTCAAATTAGCCCAAAACCTCTTCCAAACACTCATTCAAACCTCTAGACATCACCCATAACCTCCTTTCATCAAAACCCAATCTTATCACCCATCAAAACCCCTTTAAATCCAAACTTCTAACAAGAATCAAAAGCTGAAAACCAAAGCTTGAAAACAGAGCACCACCTGAAGTAATTGACAACTCACCTTGGAACCTGTTTGGAGTCCCCTTTAATGGTTGTAATAAGTCCCCTAGCTGCCACCTTTGATTTCCTAGCTCAAAACCCCAAGATGGCCTCAAGAACACCAAAGAGAAGATGGTGAGGGATGGTGTACGGGTTGAAGAGGAGGAGAACTCTGTTTTGCCCTGTTCTTTCTACAGCCCTCCTAAGTCATATATATCCTTAGGGTCAAAAGACCATAATGCCCCTAAGCCAAATAAACCCCCCCCCCCTAAAAGCTTCCGAGGGTAAAACCGTCCTTTCCCGTTTATCTCGTTAATTATAATTAACGCTCTCTAATTCCCGCTATTCTCAATATTCCCAAATACCAATAAATCATATCCCATTACCCTTTAATTCCCGGTAATGCTCTAATCATTAAATTCACCCCGAGACTCTCCCCGAGCCCCGAACTTAAACCCGTTATGACTAGACCGAACACTAATATCTCATTATCGTCTTATGTCGATTAGCTCGAACCAATCCACCTTATAATGTGGCTATATTAATTAATCACAATCATGCACCCAAAATATACAATTACGCCCACAGTGGCCAAATTACCAAATTACCCTTATAATAATAAATTCTCCCATATGCATGCATTCACCATCATATAATAATATAATTCACGTAAATATGCATATAATCATTAAGTACTATAATAGATCAATTATGGCCCTCCCGGCCTCCTAATCAAGGTCCTAAACCTTATTAGGAAATTTGGGACATTACAATATATATATTGAATCAAATACAAGAATAGAAAAATTACCTCAGGTCCTTCCTTGCTACTATCTTTTTGTATGGCTAAATCCTTGAGATCTTACACCAAGATCTTCCAAAATGTTCTCAGCACACAAAGAACGAGTGTGGGCTCGCTATACAAACAATAGGCAAAAAACTATTTATCAGATGTTCTCAACACATGAGATCTGATCAAGTTTGGACCTAGGTTTTGTGAAGAATAGTGACTTTTGTTTGTTGTGTCACTGTTCTCTTTCTCTGAGAGAGATTTCTAGATATTTTTCTATCCCTGAAAAGTTACGTTCTGTAAAACTGATATCCTATATTTAATATCTCCAATATATTCAAATGGGTTTATACCTTTTTGGACCCTGTGTTTTTTCCCATTACCTGTTTGGACCCTGTGTTTTGACAAATTACTTTTTGGACCCTATGTTTTGTAAAATAGTTAAAATAGAACCCTAAACCAGATTTTGGTCAATGTTTTTTCAACTAAAATCACAAATAATTTACCAAACTAACAATTCAGAACAAAAATAAAATCATTATGCTTAAAAACTGTGTTGTTATATTCAATTTTTTCTTCATCAAAATTGAGTTTAGGGTTCTATTTTAATCATTTTACAAAACATAGGGTCCAAAAAGTAATTTGTCAAAACACAGGGTCTAAACAGGTAATGAGAAAAAACACAGAGTCCAAAAAAGTATAAACCCTATTAAAATATTTGTTATTTTAAACAATTTAAAATAACTGATCAATTATCATAATTTTGTTTAAATAATAATATTTTAATCATATTAAAATATCTAATTATTTATTTAATATTTAAATAACTAAAATTGTGGAACCAAGAAACTGATCACAGTCTCTTATGCGTGTAGCACAGTGATTGTGCACTGTGCTACACGTGTACCACATGCCAGTGATAACATGTGATTTTTCCCAATTTTTATTATTATTTAAATACCAAAAATCCTAAAAAATAAATTAATTCAAAATTAATTATATTTTTGTTAAATCAAATAATTAATTAATTACACATAATTAAACAATAATTATGTTTGATACATAGAAAAATATTTTACTTATCACATAAGTCCTTTTTGCCCATTTTTGTATTTACCTTTGTCAGTGATTGTTTGAGCCATTTCGGGGACCATGGACCTATAACATTAAGCTCCAATAAATAAACTAAATAATTAAACTCTTTAATTATAATAGTTAATTTATTAATTATGATATTACTCCACTATAAATTCAGAATTGCACTCTTTATGTTATAGATATACTTTTACAGAAATCTTTTCTTAAGCCATCCATTGATATAACCATCTTACAATAGTTCAACCCTCTAGTTCATAAATTAGAATGGAAGAATTACCATTTTACCTTTCTAATTTACTTCTTATTCCTTAAGTACCATTAATTCACTAGTGAATAATTAATCTATAATCTAATTATAGATTTGAGCTCAAAATCATTCAGTTCCAGAATTAACCCTTAAGGGAACTAATATACGATCCGTTAGGAAAGATTAGATTCCGTATTGTTGATACATGTTCCCAGCCATCCATGATATTAAATCTCCAAAACAAAAGTCATTAGCCTCATTCTTTGAAGAGACCTTAACGAATGAATCAAAAGATTTAATAAACATGAACATGAGTTCATGAACACTCAGGATTTAGGTTGATCTATAAATGATCATCAGTTATGATATGAATTACAAGTCTTTATTGTTAAATGGTTTTTGGATAAAGACTTTAATTCATATCAGTCCATGTCATATATAATCATATTATATAAAGCACCTTTACCGAGATGTCTTTCCACATCAATAATTCGAATCTAGATTATTTGTATCATTACGATACTCAGTAAACCGTACTTACAACTCAAATTAAAGAATTCCATAACTTTAATTTGTTGTTGTTGACTATTTTTATTCATTCATGTGATCTTAATTCTCTCGTACTAATACAAGATCACATCCTCAATAATGAATATGAAAATTTTCTGATATTTACAAAATTATTCAAACAATAATTTAACAATCTAAATATAACAATAATAATAAACCGTTGTATTTATTTATTCATAGAAAAACAAATGTCTTTACATGCTTTTAGGACACACTCCTAACACCAAGTTCATCTCAAAAAGTGCCTCCCATTAGCCCTTCATTTCTTGCTACTTCTAAAAATTCTCCAGCCACAGGAAAATTTATTCCTATATGCCATTTCTGTGGAAAAAAGGGTCATATTCGTCCAAGATGTTACAAGTTGAATTTCTACTTGTCTCATCTTATAAACATCTCTAAAGATAAGGCTCAAGTCTTTCTTGTTGGAAGAAAATAGTGGAGACCGAAAAATGCTCATACTAAGGCTCTTGTGGTTCATACTTCTCTACTGGCTTGTAACAGTGACCAGTGGTACTTTGACAGCGGGTGTTCTCGCCACATGACCGAAAACAAGCATCTTCTCACTAATATTTTGTCTTATGTTGAGGGATATATCACCTTTGGTGATGGGAGAAAAGGTCGAATCATAGGAAGAGGGAAGTTGCATCTACATGGTTTACCTCTTCTGGAAAATGTACTCTATGTTGAAGGTTTGAAGGCTAACTTGATAAGTGTTAGTCAAATTTGTGACGAAGGGTGCAGGGTTCTTTTCTCCAAGACTGATTGTACTGTTGTTTCAACATCTGGAATCCATGTCTTAACAGGGATTAGATCTAATGACAATTGTTATCTCTTGAGCACCAACTTAGTGTGAAATGCGGCAAAGACGAATGAAACTGAATTGTGGCACTACAAGTTAGGTCATCTGAATTATAGAGATCTCAGTAAACTTGTGAAATTAAAAGTGGTTAGAGGTGTTCCAAACTTGGCTCCTTTGAAAGACAAAGTGTGTGGTCCTTGTCAACTTGGTAAACAAGTCACAAGTAGTCATCCTCCCTTGAAATTTCTGGTTACTTTCCAAGCTTTAGAGCTGCTTCATGTTGATTTAATGGGTCCTATGCAAACAGAAAGTCTGAGTGGCAAAAGATATGTTATGGTATGCGTGGATGATTACACTAGATTCTCTTGGATTAGATTTCTTAGAGAAAAATCTGACTCTTTTGAAAATTTCAAGGGACTGTGCCTCTCTTTGCAAGCTGAAAAGGGTGAAAAGGTTAAGAAAGTGATTCGTCTTAGAAGTGACCATGGCAAGGAATTTGAGAACAACATCTTTGCTGATTTTTGCAACCAAGAAGGGATAGCTCATGAGTTCTCAGCGCCGAAAACTCCTCAGCAGAATGGGGTTGTGGAGAGGAAAAATCGGACTCTACAAGAGATGGCTCAGGTTATGTTAAATGCCAAGAAATTATCCAAGAGACTTTGGGCTGAAGCGGTGAATACTGCTTGCTACATTAGCAATAGAGTGCATCTTCGTCCTCGTACTAAATAAACCTCTTATGAGTTGTGGAAAGGAAGAACACAAAATTTGGCTTATCTTCATGTGTTTGGTTGCAAGTGCTTCATTCTCAATGATAGAGAAAATCTTGGTAAGTTTGATGCCAAGAGTGATGAAGGAGTGTTTTTGGGGTACTCTACAAACAGTCGTGCCTACAGAATATACAACATGAGAACCCAAACTGTCATGGGTGGAATCCATCAATGTTGTGTTTAGTGACTTAGAAGACTTTGCTAGTTACTCAGAAGAAGAAGAAATCCACACTCTTGTGGACACATCCATTCTGCATGTTGCATCATGAACTACAGATGAACCAAGTGGATCGAAAATTGAGGAGATTGATGCTACCACTGAAACTTCTGAGGCTTCCGATGTGTCTTCCATTCCAGAAAATATCCCTTCCTCTGATTTAAAAATTCATCAGAAGAAGGGACCACCCACATGGATACCCAAAGTTCATCCTCTATCCTCCATTATAGGCAATCCAAATGAGGTGATGGTGACTAGAAAGAAACTAGCAAACGAAATTGCTAATGCTTGTTATCTTTCTTCAGTGGAGCCTAAATCAGTCAAGGACGCCCTTAAAGATGAGAACTAGATATCTGCCATGCAAGATGAATTTCATCAATTTGAGAGAAATGAAGTATGGACTCTTGTTCCTCGTCCTTTGGGTGCTAACATCATTGGCACTAAGTGGATATTCAGAAATAGGACTGATGAAGTGGGAAATGTGGTGTGCAACAAGGCCAGATTAGTCGCTCAAGGGTATACTCAGATTAAGGGAGTAGACTTTGAGGAAACATTTGCTTCGGTGGCTAGATTGGAATCCATAAGACTCTTGTTGGCTGTGGCATGTTACATGAAGTTCAAGTTGTATCGAATGGATGTCAAGAGTGCTTTCTTGAATGGCATCCTTGTGGAAGAGGCTTATGTGTCGCAACCTCCTGAATTTGAGGATCCTCATTATGGTGATTATGTCTACAAACTGAACAAGGCATTTTATGGGCTTAAACAAGCCCTTCAGGCATGGTATGATCGTCTTACATCTTACTTGCTTGATAATGGGTATACTAGAGGCAATGCTGATCAAACTTTGTTTATTAAACCCTGAATCCCGATATTGTTTGTGCCCAAATCTATGTAGATGACATTGTTTTTGGATCCACTTGTGAGGCACACACTCACTTCTTTGTTCAACTAATGACAAAGGAATTTGAAATGAGCATGGTTGGTGAACTACGTTACTTTCTTGGTTTACAAATCAAATAACTAGATTAAGATAAATGGTGAGGAATCACAAAAATGCCATAGGCAATGAACAATGAAGCATCAAGAGCTTCAGACCTTTTACAGAGTGTGTTTCTTGGAGAAGACACTTTTTGGCTGCACAAAAAGGTAAAGGAAAAACAAAACAAACGAATATATATGCTGGGGCTAAAAATAGAAAACCAGCTAAGCAAGACATGTGTAACGACCCAAATTCACTAATAAGGCTTAAGGGCCTTGATTAGTGTGCCAGGAGGGCATGATGAGAATTATGTGTGATGATTATGATTTTAAGCATGTTATATGACTATGTGAATTATATTATGTGATAATTATGATGTGTGAATCGTACCACGTGGGTGCTGTGATACTAGTGTGATGCACATGCCGGGACGGTCCTAGAAAGCTGGATAATGGTAACTGGTGATTTGGTAACCCGTGTAACTGTTAGTAACCATAGAGAGTAACAGGTTTTATGGGGAAAGTGGTAGAATTGCAAAGTTGGTGAAAAGACAAGTATGGCCTTGAGGTTTAGTTAGGAAGGGGTATTAGTGGAAGGGTAGAACAGTCATTTGGTGGGATAAATGATTATTAGCTGAAGGGAAAATATGATATACGTATAACATTTGGAGAAAGGGGCTTTATGCTGAATGTTGGAGACCTAGAGGAGCAAAACTAAGATGGAAGGGAGAAGCTTAATTTAGCTCTTGGAAGGACAATTAAGGAGTGATTGAAGATGTCAAGCAAGCTTAGACCAAGAATATTCAGAGGTAAGATCTTGATTATGATATATCCAAGTTTTAGGTCTGAAATTTTAGATAATGAATGTGAATTGAGGCAAGTTGGTGGCTGGTTTTATGTAATTTCAGAATTGGGAAATCAAGGGGGAAGGAGGTTTAGAGCTGGAGGTTGGACTCATCACTCAAGGTAAGGTCTTTGTATGTTTATTAGGCTTGTTTTTGTTAAGGTATAGGGAGTTTGGAGTGTGGTTTGAGTTTGGGTTCAAGCTGTTCTTAATTTTCTGGTTTGAGTTGTTAAGTGTGAAATTCAAGAGTGGATTTTAGGATTGAAGGTGTGAGTGAGCTTGGGCATGATGTTTTTGGGTTGTTGTGAGGTTTATTAAAGGTTTAGAGTTGGTTTTGGGACTTAGGATGGAGTTTGGGGTGATTTGGAGAGGTTGGAGCTCGGGAAAATGTGAGGGAAAAACCCAGAATTCTGGGCTGCGAAGGCGTGCCGCGGCACGGGTTTTGTGTGCCGCGGCCTGGAGTCTCTGATTGATGGGTGCCGCGGCACAAGAAAGTGGTGCCGCGGCACAAGGCTAATTTCAGGATGTCACATTTGGCAATTTTTGGCCTTTGCTCCGGGGGTTCGGGAGATGTCTCCGGGGTGTTGTTCTAAGGTTTTGGGGGTTCCGAGAGTGTGGATTGGGTTCCGGGAAGGTAGTCTTGGATTGGTTAATGACAAAGAATATTGTATTTGTGTTGTGATTAGGACTTTGGAGAGGCTCGAGGTAGAGGACCGTGCTCGCGGCTTCGTGGCATCGGAAACCAGTGAATTGAAAGGTAAGAAAGCTGCACCTGAGTATGTGGTTAGGTTGGGACTAAGTGTTCCCTATGTTGGTATGTATTGTTATGTAAATGTGATTAACCATGTGGTCATGATGGGACTAAGTGTTCCCAATATTTGTATATCATGTCGTGAGATGGTGTTATTACGCCATGGGACATGCGATTACCGGCCTAAGGGTGTCGGAATCATTATTTGCGCACTGGGGCGCGGCTCAGCCACTGGGAGCTGAGGCAACTTGTTTATCACTGAGCTTGATTAAGCTGGCCAGAGTCAGTGAGTATTACACTGGGGGTGGCTCTATTGAGCCGAAGACAGTGTGCCAAATAGAGGGTGCGACTAAGGGCGCCAACCCTGAATGTTATTTGATGGGTATGACAATCTATTGGATATGAATGTGAATGTTGTGCTATGAACATAGTTGATTGACTGTCTGGACGACAACTGTTATTACTGATTGGATAAATGTATGAAATGTTGAATTCTTGGTTGAGCATTGTGAAATATTTGTTAAGTGTTGCTGATTTTATTATGTTATCATGCTTTCTTGCTGGGCCTTGGCTCACGGGTGCTACGTGGTGCAGGTTAAGGCAAGGGCAGGTTGGACCAAGCCCGAGGTGGAGAGCTCCAAGGTGAAATGTACATAGCTAGCTGTTCGATCACCACGATCGAGGAGTGGACCAGGACAGGGACTACCTAACTGCTCGTTTTTGCCTTAGTATGGCCAGTCAGTGTATTTAAACTTTGTAACTTTTGTAAATGGCTTTTAAACTGTCATTTTTGGGATCCCGTGTAAATAAACAATGCTTAGTAATGAAAATATAACCTTTGAGACCAAAACACTTTTAACCCTAGTTCCTCTACTGTTTCAATAACACGATTTTACGTCAATAACTTGATTAGCAAGTCTGGCACCTTATAAGCACACAGTGTAACGGTCTTGGCTATCCAGGGCGTTACAACTTGGTATCAGAGCGTCCTAGGTTTATGGGTCCTGAAGACTAGCTGGATATGTACATTCGCCGCGGGAGACAAGCTCAACTCAGGGTTTGGTAATTGTGTATGCATGATGATGTGCTTAAATGATTTGAGTGAGATATGATTGTTGATATCTGTTTGATGAATAGGGAGCATGAGATACTGATGGGGCCTGGCCCTTGACTGCTGTGTGGTGCTATTTAGGCATGTTGATTAGTATTGCTCTTGCATGTGGTTGAATACATGGATAATGGCGATATAGGGATTGCAAGTTATTATATGTTAAATTGAACTTATAAGATATACCCGTTTATTGGCATGAGGGCATAAAAGGTATGAACGCATCTAGTGATAAAGAGATTTGATAATTTATGCATAATATGGGTGTTTAATATGTTTTATGTGTGTTTGATTGTCATAATTGTTTGGATCTGCCCTTGAGTTGGTTTTGGGTATGAACGTCAGGGTTGAGAAGTTTAGTCGGTGAAGACAGATTAATTCAGGGTGTATGTATTGAGAATGGTCAATTGGATTCAGTTTTGGTTTTGGTAGGGATAGAAGATGACAGCTGGGGGGGTTGGAATCCTCCACCTTCCCTAGAGATTCGCAGCAGGTGTTTGTTGATATATGAGTCAGGCTGTGAGGTTTGATGGAATTTATTGGATGGATGAAAAAGGCAAATTACTGAGGAGGAACAGACAAGAATTATTGTACGGAAGTCTTATCCTCTAAGTTTCGAGGAAGGTTTGGGTTTGTTCAGGAATCAATTAGTGAATGGGTGTGGCTAACCCCATTCTTAGTGATATGAGAAGGATAAATTGGGACAAGTAACCTTACTAGGCAATTGTGGTAGAAAAAAAAAGGTCGAAAGTGGCAGGATAGCGATAGTACATATTGCTGAGTTTGGTGGGTTGGTCGGTCCACTCTGGATTACGGTACAAATGGATGAAGCCGGGGATGATAAGTCATTTGTGAGTTAAACTCTGAGTTGGTTGTTTGTGCTTGGGCAGTAGAGAGAGGGCCTCATTATCTAAGATGAAGGGAATACATGTGATGATATTTTCGTTCGTCGAAATATAGTAGGTGTGGCTACTCAGTGATCGGAAGAATGAGAACCTTTGGTGGTTTTATGGTTCCTGGTTTGGACAGGAAAGGGGTTCAGTGCACAGGTTGGCCATTGAGGCAGGGAAGACTGGGATACTTAACTCATTTAAAGCCCAAGGTTAGTTTCTCAGAGGTGACCAGTGGATTGGATAGCCTTTGCTTTGGTTGGGAAGAGAGCTGAAAGTAGTACTAGGGACTTGCTCCCCCTGAGATGGTGGTGCTTCCTCAAAAGAGTCATCAGCAGCGGATGACGAAAATGAGAGAGGAGGTAGACCAAGGTGACTAAGAACTGCAGACTGAAATGATTGATTCTGAGCTTGGGCCAATCGGAACTCAGATTTGAAGGACCGAAACTCAGTGCTGAGAGAATGAATCCAGTCAAACAAGCGATACTTCCATGAGGATGGTTTGACACCCAAAGAAGAGGCAGCCATAGGATCCTTGATTGAGGGACCTTTCTTCTTAGCCTTGGACCTAGTGGAGGCCAAGTTGATGGCCTTGAGAGAGAGTCGGGTGTCCAGGATTTTGGAGGAGACAACAGAGAAACAGTGAGCAATGCATTGAATCAAACAAGGCAGGGGAAAAATCCTAGAGACCCCAGGCCACATGGCAGCCTCCAATATAACCTGAAATAGACAGTGAGGTAAACTGATAAACTGGCGAGTACCCACAGCAAAGAGAAAGCGAGCCAGAACAGCCCCAACCGTGGACTTGTGAGCAGTGGGCTGCCAATTGAATATGGAAACCACATGCAAAATGCGGTAGAGAGGGGTCAGTTCAGCAGCAAGAACCGCATTCAAAGTGGGCCAAGTCGAAGAAGGGTTGCCAATGAGAGTGCAAGCAACCACATCCATGTCCGGATTAAACTCAGCAGAGAATGTAGGGGCATCAAGCAAGGGCATGAGTAAACATTCTGAAATAACCGATGGAGTAAACGGAATCCAATTGCCACGCAAAAACACTTTCCCAAAATTTTCATGAACCGAATCAATAACATCAGCAGAAAGGTTAGAATAAGATTCATGGACCAAAGATGGACATGGCACACGCAGAGCAGACACAGACTCTTTCCACCCATGAAACTCAATAATGTCATACAAACCCAAAGATGTAAACTCCATGTAATCCAACAATCGATCAGGTAGTAATTTTCGCAAAGAAATAGTCTCAGTGAACCATTTTTACAGGTGTCATTCAGAAAGATTGTACCTTTAGATGATGAGGAGGCAGAAGCCTTGCCTTTGGAGAACCGAGAGGAAGACGGGGCCTTTGGTGCAGGTAGGGGCACGAACTTAGGCTTCTTGGGAGGACGCGATGGAGGCGGAGAGTTCGGGGTGGACTCGGGCACGACAATGGGAGAGGGCTTTCGTTTGCGAGCCAACGTCTTGACCCGACCAGGAGACTTGGGCTGGGCAGGGAGTGAGTGGCGGGTGCGGGTGCGAGAGGCGATGCCAGTGGGGTTGGGTGGAAAGGAGGGGGCATGGGGAGGCTCACGGGGAGGAGAAGGGATAGACGAGATTTTGGGTGGAGGGGAGGGTTCACGGGTGGGTGGGTCGAGAGTTGGGGGCGGAGGAGAGGGTTCACGGGGAGGGTCGAGATTTTGGGGCGGAGGAAGATGGGTTTCAGGGAGGATGGGGTTTGGGTTAGTGAGGGCTGGGTGGTCAGGAGAGGGAGGGGCAGAGGAGTCAGAGGTTTCAGGAGACGGAGTGGGGAGACGATTGCGACGGCGAAGGGTGTAGAGGCAGTTGGCATTTGGAATCGACATCGGAGAGGAAAGGGAAGAGACAGGCTTGGGGAGAGGGAAAAAAAACTGAGACAAATAAAAGTGATGAATTTTTTTTTTGAAAAATTTTTATTTATAAAAAAACGACAAAGAACATACATTATATATATTATTTATTTTTTTGAACTTTTTGATTTGAATTTTTTTTTTTGTATATTATATTTAAAAAAAAATTGCTTGGACACTAGAGAACATACGAAATTTGAACTATTTAAGAGAGAAAAAATAGAATGAAACTAAACACAATATAAACAGAGATAAACATCAACTGAAAAGACACAAAGAAAAATGAAAGACTTTCTACACATTGTTGAAACAGACATATAGCATGTTATAACATATATCTGACATATGCAAAAATGAGTCTTAGCAAGACACAATGTCAATCTCACCAAGACAGATGCAGAGAAAGTCAATCTCCATTTGTGTGTGAAGTGTTCTCATGAGCTGCCTACTATAGAAGTACCAGGAAAACTCTCCCTCAAAATGATTATTAATGTTTGCATATTTTCCTTTTCTTTGTTGTTTTTTTCTTTTGATTTTTTTTTTTAAATCCCCTCAACAATTACCAATTAGAGAGCCAAGCACGTAGGTAGCCCTCTCCACGGGCACACAATCCTAAGTGAAGGAGCAAACTACACAGAGCAAAGTGACCCAATGGTAGCTTTCACACTAAAACATAAGGCATCTCTTATAGGGGAGACAATTCAATGCAATAACCAAGACTGAGAAGACAAGCATCAAGTAAGACTACTACTGAGCATAAGCAAGCCTACATCACTTCAAGACATATGACTGTGAAAAGCAAGTTGACGAAAGACTCACACATGTAGATAGTCAAGTTAGAAGATGAAATCTCAACCTATATTGCTTATTTTCAAAAGCCACATGTGATCACTCAAACATACAAACTCCTATTGACTTTCTCAAGTGAACAAAAGTTTGGGAACTCAAAGCCTTTGTAAATAAATCAGCAAGTTGACTTTCAGATGCAACATGAGATAATACAATAAGTTTAGACTCAACTAACTCACGAAGAAAGTGGTGGCGGATATCAATGTGCTTGGTACGAGAATGTTGGATAGGGTTTTTGGAGAGATTGATGGCACTGGTATTGTCGCAATAGATGGTCAGGGAGTCAAGACAGAGGCCATAATCACGCAACATTTGTTTCATTCAAAGAAGTTGAGTGCAACAACTTCCTGCCGCTATGTACTCCGCTTCAGCAGTGGAAAGCGAGATGGAGTTTTGCTTTTTGCTGTGCCAAGAGACTAGAAAATGGCATTTTCTTGTCTCAATCTAAATATGCCAAAAATATGCTCAAAAATTTTGGTTTAGAAAATGCAAAACATGCTCACACTCCTACGGGCACCACTGCCAAATTAATCAGAGATGAAACAGGTAAAAAGGTTGATGCAACACTGTATAGAAGTATGATAGGCAGTTTACTCTACATTATTGCTAGTCAACCTGCTATTTGTTTCAGTGTTGGGGTTTGTGCTAGATATCAATCTGCCCCCATTGAACTGCATCTTACTGCTGTAAAAAGAATTCTAAAATACCTGGCTGGTACCACTGACTTTAGTCTTTGGTGCTCATGTGATACTAATATTTCTTTGGTTGGATTTAGTGACTCAGATTAGGCAGGTAACCTTGATGATCGGAAAAGCACTTCAGGTGGCAGTTTTTATGTGGGGAACAACCTGGTCTCTTGGCACAGCAAAAAGCAAAACTCCATCTCGCTTTCCACTACTGAAGCGGAGTACATAGCGGCAGGAAGTTGTTGCACTCAACTTCTTTGGATGAAAAAATATTGTGTGATTATGGCCTCTGTCTTGACATCCAGACCATCTATTGCAACAATACCAGTGCCATCAATCTCTCCAAAAACCCTGTCCAACATTCTCGTACCAAGCACATTGATATCCGCCACCACTTTCTTCGTGAGTTAGTTGAGTCTAAACTTATTGTCTTATCTCATGTTGCATCTGAAAGGCAACTTGCTGATTTATTTACAAAGGCTTTGAATTCCCAAACTTTTGTTCACTTGAGAAAGTCAATAGGAGTTTGTATGTTTGAGTGATCGCATGTGGCATTTGTAAATAAGCAATATAGGTTGAGATTTCATCTTCTAACTTGACTATTTGCATGTGTGAGTCTTTCTTCAACTTGCTTTTCATAGTCATATGTCTTGAAGTGATGTAGGCTTGCTTATGCTCAGTAGTAGTTGTTGATGGTGAAATCTCGTCAATGATATAAGGTTAGAAAACTGAGACTGTATTGCCAAAGATATCTTAGAAGAAGATTGAGAGAACTTGAAAGAGTAAATATGCAGAACTACAATGGAGTAAAACTCGTATATTGCTTAACAACCTCAACATACAATGAATTTTCCTAACCCCTTTTCTGGAGGGGTGATGATCTATTTATACTAGAGCTCTAATGGCTCCCCATACATTGTGGTCCCAAGGGACAAGATTGTACATAGGTACATTGTCAGGGTAGTGGCACAGGTCCTGGTGGAACAGAAAGCTATGGTGTCGACCTGGTACATAGTCAGAGGTATGCATGTAGTGCTTCCACTCTTTGTACAAATCCATACCTCCACTACTTTTAGGACACAGATGTCAGAGTCATGTCGTTGCCCTTTTTCAGGGTTGTACATCCCGTGCTTGTACATCTATCTCATGCCTAGTGGTCCCTCTTACCTAAATATCTGCTCTAGGTTTCTTTATATTTTAGTAAGTGTCGATCCACACTTCATTTATCCTGTCCTTACCTCCAAGTACGAGGCCTGGAAATAGGCATGTGCGAGGCTTGGGGATGGGTCTCACAAGGCGAGACCCTTGGTGCCTAAGCAAGTATCCATGCGTGACTTGGGCATTCACGAGGCTCGGGGATGGGTCTCACAAGGCAAGACCCTTGGTGCCTAAGTGAGTACCCATGTGTGGCCCGGGCATTCACGAGGCTTAGGGATGGGTTTCACAAGGCGAGACCCTTGATGCCTAAGTGAGTACCCATGCGTGACCTGGGCATTCACGAGGCTCAGGGATGGGTCTCACAAGGTGTGATGGGGATGCATGAGGGCCACGAGACGGTGGTGGTGCGAGGCTCCTTAATGTGGTCGTACCTCGCGAGACATGCACGAGCGTGGTGAGGTGTGTCTCGCTATGCGAGGCATTGGCGCGCATCTGGGTCACGAAGCGAGCAGGCGAGGGAAGCCTCGCATAGCGAGGCCCTTGTGGCCTTGGCAGGCGCGTGCGGGGGAAGGGTAGCCTCGCATAGCGAGGCCCTTGTGGCCTGGCAGGCGCGCGCGGGGGAAGGGCAGCCTCGCATAGCGAGGCCCTTGTGGCCTTGGCAGGCGCGCGCGGAGGAAGGGCAGCCTCGCATGTGCGAGGGTGAAGGGAAACCTCGCATAGCGAGGCCCTTGGGTCATTCTGGGCATTTTCGCTAAGGCCTCCTATGAGACATGGGTCTCACGTGGGGCAAGATATTGGGCTACTTTGTTTGCCCAAGGCTAATGAGGGTAACCCTCAATTTCTCTCTTGAGTGTTGACTATGGCTCTGGTCAATTTTTGGCATTCACACTTGCCCCCCAGTCTATTAGGAAGTCTTTAGGCTTCCTGGTAGACTCATAATAATGCTACACTCACTATGCTCTGGTGGTACTGCTGGGTGATCCGTGTCCATTGGTGCACTTTGATTACTTGTAAGGATATGTTGACCCCTTGGGTTCCTGCTATCCTTTTATGTATTTTTGCGCGCGCTTATTATTTCTTGCGAGAAGCGTCCTTCTCTTCATTAGGCATAGTACTATTTTTGCAAGCGTCTTATTCGAGACCCTTTTTGCAAACATCTTCTGTGAGACCCTTTTTGCAAGCGTCTTCTGTGAGACCCTTTTCACAAGCGTCTTCTTTGAGACCCTTTTTGCAAGTGTCTTCTTTGAGACCCTTTTCACAAGCGTCTTCTTTGAGACCCTTTTTGCAAGTGTCTTCTTTGAGACCCTTTATGCAAGTGTCTCCTTTGAGACCCTTTTTGCAAGCGTCTACCTTGAGACCCTTTTACGATTTTTTGAGGTGATCCCCCCTCGGGTTGGGAATTTTATGGCTAGATGGTCCTCGTCCAATTTTAACCTTGGTTAGTGACCCCTCTAGCACGATGTCCCCTTCAATATGGAATCTTCAGACGTATTGGTAGCAGTGCGACTGGAGGAAGGTTCGCTTTCTTCAACATGCAAGTTCTTATGGCCCTCTTCCACACATATGTACTTCTGTGCTCTTTCGAAGAAATCATCTAAATTCGAAACTTCTCTTTTGAGCATGCTACCCCATAACTTGCTTCCTGGACGAACTCCGGCTGTAATAGCCATCTTGAGCTCCGCTTTGGTTAAACTTCCCACCTTTGTTGCCTCCATATTGAACCTATGGATATAGTTCTTCAGACTTTCATTTTTGCCTTGCTTTATGTTAGCGAGGCTGGTAATTGGCATAACGTAATCATAGACCGCACAGTGTTGCTGAAGAAATTCGCCAGAGAATTGCTGCCATGATTTGATTGTTCCCGGCCTTATCCTCTTGAACCACTTGTATGCAACACCTTTAAGTGTAACAACAAAGAAATGACATTTTGCTCTGCTGTTGACCCCTCTTAACCTCATCAAATTGTTGAAATAGTCTAAGTGATACTTTGGGTCCGTAGTACCCTCGTATGGAGTCATGCGAGGCTCTCTGAGGTTGGCAGAGATTTGCTCAGCCTGGATCTCCCTTGTGAAGGGTGAGTCATGGTCAAATTCTTCGTCATCTCTGTGCCCCCAAGGTGCGGTGATAATCTTGCCTTGAGGGCGCTGATTTTGATGTCTAGTCCCCTCCTCTTTTTGCATAAGGAGTCTTACGGGTTCTCAGGCTGATCCCTTGCCTTGGTTGTGTTCCTCAGGGGAGCCGCGGGGGGTGTGTTTCTTACTTCTGACCTCTTCCCATGGAGCTCTTTTCTTAGGCCAGGGGCACCTCTTTTGAGGTGACTTCTGCCTCGTTCTTACTGTTGGATTAAGCTTATACAAGATCTTTATTTATTTTCATGTATATCTAATATTAAACAAATTAATACGAGATAGCCTAAAACATGTTTCTAAAATTGAATTCAAAGAGAAACAAATAATATAACACTTACAGTATACGCAGCGGAATTAAGAGTCCTTCCTTCAGTTTCTCTAACTCTTGTATCCTCTCCGTCGCAGAGTATTATCAAGAAAGTGAACCGATCTTCTATTTTCTTCACGATCTTCCAATGTATCCTTAGAACCACCTAGACTAGTGTGGGCAATTCTCAACACATGAGATAGATATAGAGAGAAGAAGAGAAAATAACAAAGTGGCTTAGAAAAGGACTTGTGTTTAGAGAGAATATAAAACTATCAGAAAATCTGACTTGTGACTTATTTGTCATCCCTGAAATCTTCTCTCTAAACACTCCTTTTATAGACTCAATTAGGCCATTTAATTTAATTAAAAAATCAATAAAATAACAGCCATTTTGAAGCCCTAGGTCGAAATTATCATGGGCTATAGGCTCGTGAAATTTCCCATTTGATTATAAGCCCATTGGACTTAAAATCAAGGCCTGTATTATTTTCTATTGATTTAATTAATTAAATAATTATTTAAATCCTTTATCAAATTAATTATTTATAATTTGAACATTGATTTAAACTTATTTATTAATTTAGATACCAATTTATCTTAATTAATAAATCTGCCATAATTTCTCTTTTCTTCTCAAAATTACACAACTCTGTGAAACTATCCAAAATTGACCTGGTCAACTTTGATAATTCTAATTGATGATTAAATCAATTAATTGAGATTATCTAGATGATTTTATCCAAGGTACAATGGGGACCATGGGCCTATGAAATCAAGCTCCAATAAGTTATCATAAATCTAACAAATAAATTTACTAACTTATTAATTCCTCGTGACTCCACTATAGACTCGGAATTGCACTCTTGAATTCATAGAACGCTCTATAACAAATATAGATACGCTATTAATTATCCATTGTTACAACCATAATTGTCACTCAATCCTCTATAGACGGTCTACAATGAGATAGGACTAAAATACTGTTTTACCCCCTCATTGTATTTTATCCTTAAAACACTTAGTTCCTTGTAAATGATATTTCAATAAACTAATTTAATTACTGAAATGAGATCTCTATCATTTATCACCTTGAACCAAACTAAAAGGAAACCATCGTTTCACTTCTTCATCAGAAGCTATAGATGTTCATATCTATGATTAACACTCCCACTCAATTATACTACCGAGTTCCCAAGATGTAAGTATGGGCTAGTCCGTAGGGTAAGCTGGTAACGAACAAGTCAAAGATCTCAAATAATACAATCAGTTAGAATACTAACCACTCAGAATTGAGATTGAATTGACCTATGGTCAACTATATGATATGACTAGAATAGATAATAATGGTATGTTTACTTATCTTATCAACTGTCAATATCGGTCCTGTCCGATGTAACAAATACATCCGATCTTATCTACTTTGCTAATGTTTTGGAAAGAACATAACATTGTAATGTGTAAGTAGATCATATCGTAGATTGGCAAGTCAGTGTAAATCCAGTGCACTGACTAATCTTAGGACTAACTTATTTTGAACATATAATCATATTTATATTCCACTGTGATTACGTCACTATAAATAAGATTATCTATATGCTCGGGATTTAATAGAAGTTTATATTAAACAAATAATCATGAAAATAAACACATGTGATCAAAGTGATTGACCAAGTCAAAAAATGATTTCTATTCTTTTATTAATAATAAAATGAGATTACAAATAATTTGGGTTTTAATTAGGGCATAAAACCCCAACACTTACGACCATCTTCTTCCCTCTGCCTTTGCTCCTGGGGATATTTTGTCAGCCTAGGTCCCCCATGGTACTTTGTCTGGGGAGTTTTACTGGTGGAAAATTGGGTTCTTCCAATGTTTGCGGGGACAATATTTTCCCTTTTTCCACGCTCCTTCTCTTTACGCTTAGGAAGGGGTATGCTCGACTTTCCTTGCAGGAGGTCATTTAAGACCTCCTGCATGTTCTCTATCGTGGTTTCCAGCCTTCGAGTCTTTTTATGCAACTCACGAATCTCATCCTCGTAGAGGCGAGTCCTTGAGCTGGGACTTACCGGGTGTACTCAGGGACTCTTGCCTGGCCTGTGCATCGAGGGACCCGTGTCTTGGTAGCCTGAGCATGATGCCACCGGGGACCGGGGATATGGGTACACTGGCGGTTCTGAGTGACCTCCGTCGGGCTGGACAGTCGGGGATGATGCTTCATTCTCCTCCCCTAGGGGAGGACATTCCTCCGGCATATCTCCATACCTAGGCGGAGGTGGGTCTTTCTTGGAAGCCCTCATTCGCTCTCCATTCAGGTGAACCTCAACGTCTTGTAGTTGCCGCAAGCGTTGTGAACACCTTGGCATCTTTCTTTTCTGGAAGTGATGAAAGAACGTTGGCTTGATGCTTGTTCTTCCCACAGACGGCGCCAAACTGTTGACGGTGAAATCTCGTCAATGATATAAGGTTAGAAAACTGAGACTGTATTGCCAAAGATATCTTAGAAGAAGATTGAGAGAACTTGAAAGAGTAAATATGCAGAACTACAATGGAGTAAAATTCGTATATTGCTTAACAGCCTCAGCATACAATGAATTTTCCCAACCCCTTTTCTAGAGGGGTGATGATCTATTTATACTGGAGCTCTAATGGCTCCCCATACATTGTGGTCCCAGGGGACAAGATTGTACATAGGTACATTGTCAGGGTAGTGAAACAGGTCCTGGTGGAACAGAAAGCTATGGTGTCGGCCTGGTACATAGTCAGAGGTATGCATGTAGTGCTTCCACTCTCTGTACAAATCCGTACCTCCACTACTATTAGGACACAGATGTCAGAGTCATGTCGTTGCCCTTTTTCAGGGTTGTACATACCGTGCTTGTATATCTATCTCATGCCTAGTGGTCCCCCTTACCTAAATATCAGCTCTAGGTTTCTTTATATTTTAGTAAGTGTCGATCCACACTTCTTTTATCCCGTCCTTACCTCCAGGTACGAGGCCTGGAAATAGGCATGTGCGAGGCTTGGGGATGGGTCTCACAAGGCGAGACCCTTGGTGCCTAAGCGAGTATCTAGGTGTGACTTGGGCATTCACGAGGCTCGGGGATGGGTCTCACAAGGCGAGACCCTTGGTGCCTACGTGAGTACCCATGTGTGACCCGGGCATTCATGAAGCTTGGGGATGGGTCTCACAAGGCGAGACCCTTGATGCCTAAGTGAGTACCCATGCGTGACCCGGGCATTCACGAGGCTCGGGGATGGGTCTCACAAGGTGTGATGGGGTTGCATGAGGGCCACGAGACGGTGGTGGCGCGAGGCTCCTTAACGAGACACACACAGGCGTGGTGAGGTGTGTCTCGCTGTGTGAGGCGTTGGCGGGCATCTGGGTCGCGAGGCGAGCAGGCGAGAGAAGCCTTGCATAGCGAGGCCCTTGTGGCCTTGGCAGGCGCGCGCGCGGGAAGGGCAGCCTCGCATAGCGAGGCCCTTGGGTCCTTCTGGGAATTTTCGCTAAGGCCTCCTATGAGACATGGGTCTCGCGTGGGGCAAGATATTGGGTTGCTTTGTTTGCCCAAGGCTAATGAGGGTAACCCTCAATTTTTCTCTTGAGTGTTGACTATGGCTCTGGTCAATTTTTGGCATTCACAGTAGTCTTACTTGATGCTTGTCTTCTTAGTCTTGGTTATTGCATTGAATTGTCTCCCCTATTAGAGATGCCTTATGTTTTAGTGTGAAAGCTACCATTGGGTCACTTTGCTCTGTGTAGTTTGCTCCTCCACTTAGGACTGTGTGCCCGTGGAGAGGGCTACCTATGTGCTTCGCTCTCTAATTGGTAATTGTTGAGGGGATTTCAAAAAAAAAAATCAAAAAAAAAAAAACAACAAAGAAAAGGAAAATATACAAACATTAATAATCATTTTGAGGGAGAGTTTGCCTGGTATTTCTATAGCAGGCAGCTCATGAGGACACTTCACACACAAATGGAGATTGACTTTCTCTGCATCTGTCTTGCTGAGATTGACATTGTGTCTTGCTAAGACTCACTTTTGCATCTGTTAGGTCTATGTTACAACATGCTATATGTCTGTTTCAACAATGTGTAGAAAGTCTTTCATTTTGCTTTGTGTCTTTTCAGTTGATGTTTATCTCTGTTTATATTGTGTTTAGTTTCATGCTCTTTGTTCTCTCTTAAATATTTCAAATTCTGTATGTTCTCTAGTGTCTAAGCAATTTTTTTTTTTTTAAAAATATAATATACAAAAAAAAAATTTCAAATAAATAAATAATATATATAATGTATGTTCTTTGTCGTTTTTTTTTTATAAATAAAAATTTTTCAAAAAAAAAAGTCATCACTTTTATTTGTCTCAGTTTTTTTCTCCCTCTCCCCAAGCCCGTCTCTTCCCTTTCCTCTCCGATGCCGATTCCAAATGCCAACCGCCACTACATCCTTCGTCGTCGCAATCGTCTCCCCACTCCGTCTCCTGAAACCTCTGACTCCTCTGCCCCTCCCTCTCCTGACCACCCAGCCTTCACTAACCCAAACCCCATCCTCCCTGAAACCCATCTTCCTCCGCCCCAAAATTTCGACCCTCCCCATGAACCCTCCCCTCCACCCCCAACTCTCGACCCACCCACCTATGAACCCTCTCCTCCACCCAAAATCTCGGCTATCCCTTCTCCTCCCTGTGCTCCCTCCCTTCCACCCAACCCCACTGGCATCGCCTTTCACACCCGCACCCGCCACTCACTCCCTGCCCAGCCCAAGTCTCCTGGTCGGGTCAAGACGTTGGCTCGCAAACGGAAGCCCTCTCCCATTGTCATGCCCGAGTCCACCCCGGACTCTCCGCCTCAATCGCGTCCTGCCAAGAAGCCCAAGTTCGTGCCCCCACCTGCACCAAAGGCCCCGTCTTCCTCTCGGTTCTCCAAAGGCAAGGCTTCTGCCTCCTCATCATCTAAAGGTACAATCTTTCTGAATGACACCTGTAAAAAATGGTTCACTGAGACTATTTCTTTGCGAAAATTGCTGCCTGAACGATTGTTGGATTACACGGAGTTTACATCTTTGGGCTTGTATGACATTATTGAGTTTCATGGGTGGAAAGAGTCTATGTCTGCTCTGCGTGTGCCCTGTCCATCTTTGGTCCATTAATTTTATTCTAACCTTTCTGCTGATGTTATTGATTCGGTTCATGAAAATTTTGGGAAAGTATTTTTGCGTGGCAATTGGATTCCGTTTACTCCATCGGTTATTTCAGAATGTTTACTCCTGCCCTTGCTTGATGCCCCTACATTCTCTGCTGAGTTTAATATGGACATGGATGTGGTTGCTTGCACTCTCACTGGCAACCCTTCTTCGACTTGGCCCACTTTGAATGCAGTTCTTGCTGCTGAACTGACCCCTCTCTACTGCATTTTGCATGTGGTTTCCATATTCAATTGGCAGCCCACAACTCACAAGTCCACGGTTGGGGCTGATCTGGCTCGCTTTCTCTTTGCTGTGGGTACTCGCCAGTTTATCATTTACCTCACTGTCTGTTTCAGGTTATATTGGAGGCTGCCATGTGGCCTGGGGTCTCTAGGATGTTGCCCCTGCCTTGTTTGATTCAACGCATTGCTCACTGTTTCTCTGTTGTCCCCTCCAAAAGCCTGGACACCCGACTCTCTCTCAAGGCCATCAACTTGGCCTCCACTAGGTCCAAGGCTAAGAAGAAAGGTCCCTCAGTCAAGGATCCTATGGCTGCCTCTTCTTTGGGTGTCAAACCATCCTCATGGAAGTATCGCTTGTTTGACTGGATTCATTCTCTCAGCACTGAGTTTCGGTCCTTCAAATCTGAGTTCCGATTGGCCCAAGCTCAGAATCAATCATTTCAGTCTGCAGTTCTTAGTCACCTTGGTCTACCTCCTCTCTCAGTTCCATCCTCCGCTGCTGATGACTCTTTTGAGGAAGCACCACCATCTCAAGGGGAGCAAGTCCCTAGTACTATTGCCACTGGTTCCCAGCCTGCTGTCACCCAGTCCGTGCCTCCTGCTGCTGCCCCCAGGGGGAGTTTGTTGTGCCGCCGGGCACCCTCAAGCGTCGCAAGAAGAAGAAGCCACCTTCTTCCTCCTAGTAGTTGTGGTTCAGCTTTGGCATGCCCTCTGAACATTGAGGGGGAGTTTCTTTAGATTCTCTTTTGTTATCTAACATTGTCTATTGTCCTTTTAGCTGAGTTTGAACTATTTTTACTATTTGCTGCTTTTGAATTCTCTTTGTTGGTATCTGATTGTATTTTGAGCAGGTGGTTTCGTTATTGGTATCCTGATATGACAATTTATCTAAAGTCGTTAGTTGCTGTTATCAAATCTGTCTGCTGTTATTTCTTGTCAGCTTTGTGTGCTAAAAATATAAATCAGTTCACTGTTCATATGCATGCCAAAGGGGGAGTTTGTAAGTGTTATTTTTGTCATGCATTGTTTTTCATGTTTAAACATTGTTTTCATGTTATAACACTGAAAGCCCAATAGCACGTGATTTCTATTTTCGGCACATGTCTTGCTTAGCTGGTTTTCTAGTTTTAGCCCTAGCATATATATTCGTTTGTTTCATTTTTCCCTTACCTTTTTGTGTAGCCAAAAAATGTCTTCTCCAAGAAACACACTCTGTAAAAGGTCTGAAGCACTTGATGCTTCATTGTTCATTGCCTATGGCGTTTTGGTGATTCCTCACCATTTATCTCAAGATTTCTGGTGTAAACCTTGAAGGGATTTCAAGACAAGTCTCAAGGGGAGCTTGAGCAATAGCTGGAGGGAGTCTAGCAACTGGAGGGAGTTCTGCCACGTTCAAAACTAGTGGGAGGCTGGTTGCTTGAAGACTTTCACAAAATAGGGAGTTGTTTGTTGATTATAAATCAAATTAGGAGGGAGTTTTAATTTGAGTTTTTGTTGTTGTTTGTAATTGTAATAACTCTGATTATTTTAGTGAATTTGGTTCACCTCTGGACAAGGTCTCATGGAGTAGGTTGTGAGAAATCATGGCCGAACCATGTAAAAATGATTGTGTCATTTTTATCTTTTCTTGCACTTGATTATGAGTCAAATATGATTTTAATTTGATAAATTGATTGAGTAGTTGAGTAGCAGTAGTTAACTAACTTTCAGTATATATATATATATATATATAGGTTTATATTTTTTAGACCTTGTGTTTTGATAAATTACTTTTTGGACCCTATGTTTTGTAAAATTGTTAAAATAGAACCCTAATTCTGATTTTAGTTAATGTTTTCTCAACTAAAATCATAAATAATTTACCAAACTAACAATCCAGAACAAAAATAAAATCATTTTGCTTAAAAACTGTGTTGTTATATTCAATTTTTTCTTCATCAAAATTGAGTTTATGGTTCTATTTCAACCATTTTACAAAACATAGGGTCTAAAAAGTAATTTGTCAAAACATAAGGTCCAAATAGATAATGAGATAAAATACAGGGTCTAAAAAAATATAAACCCATATATATGTATTGAGAAAAGACCAATTCTCATAGATAATAATCATGAAGTACAAACTCATTTCTATTGTGTCTCCTTAGCTAGTTCATAAGCAACATTGTTATTTTCTCCATTGAGAAGAAAAAGTATCGAGACATAATTAGTTAAATTATTATAGTTTAAAGATGTGCTGAAAATTATGTAACTATTATGATAAGTTTAAAACTAAACAAAGATATTTTTTAAATCATTTAGTTTATGAAATGTTTAATTTTTATTTTAACTAAACTGAATATAAACAAAAAGGATTATATTTACAAAAGTTTTGTCAAATCCACTCACAAGAATCAAATTTCAAATGTAAAAGGTTTAGTAAAAAAATCAAGCATCCCCAACAAAAACTTACACAGTATACAAACAAATATGGTAAGCAAATGAATGAGATGTGTGAAAAAAGTGGATATTGAGTAAAAGTTTCATTTTTAATTAATGAATAAAAATCAAATCATATTTTGAATTTATAATTGATTATATAATTAGGGAAATTGTATAATAAGGTGTCAGTATATTATTAATTTTCAATTTTTTTTGAATAATTATAATGCTAAAAATAGAGTTTAAATAATTAATTATACGTGTTTTTTTTTAATATATTCCTGCAACTACCAATTTTTAACTTTAATTTTTGACATGGTAAATTATTAAATTTTTTTCAAAAACTGCTGTAATTATTATATATAGAGTGATATAAAAATATTTTAGTTATAATTTCGCAAGGGACAAAAACAAAGATGCCCTTAGAGCATCTCCAATGGGGAGAGCTATAGCAGTAGCCATTGACCAAAATCTGACACAAAGTGTAACTTATGCATTGGAGCTCTTAAAATTTTTGACCATTACCTAACTTGGTTGCCTCACAGAGGCAACGATTCTTTTTCATTTTTTCTCTTTTTTTTTATATATAAATATATATATACATATAATTTTATATATATACATATATTTATTTTCTTACCATTTTTTATATAAATATATATACATATTTTTTTTTGTTGCCGTTAGAATTTTTTTTTCTATAAATACTCACTTACTTAATTTCATTTTCACATTATATTTTTCTTCCAAATTATCAATATCACAAAGAAAAAAAAATCCTATCATATACTCTAAGTTCGACAATGGATTCGCCAAATTCTGCGAATTCATACGATAATATGAGTCTAGAGGATATCATAATTGCAGAGTGTACTGACGATCATGATGATCAATATTTCAAAGCTTTCAAGGATGGGGGTAGCTCAACAAGGCAAGGAAGAAAGAGAGCCCATATTGATAGGGGTCATGTAGAAGGACATCAACGTTTGTTCGATGACTACTTTTCTGATGAACCGATGTATATAGACTATCAATTTAGAAGAAGATTTAGAATGCATAGACACGTATTTCTACGCATAGTGCAAGCTCTAGAAAATCATTCGGAGTATTTCTAGATGAGGTTTGATGCAGTCGGTAGAAGAGGGCTTTCACCATTACAGAAGTGCACCGCTGCAATGCGAATATTAGCATATGGAGCGCCTGCTGATTATGTTGATGAGTATGTTCGAAGTGGTGAAACCACCGCTATTGAATGTCTAGTAAATTTCGTTCGGGGAGTGAATGAGATTTTTCGTGCTGAATATTTGAGACGACCCAATGATGGGGACATTCGTTGCTTACTTCAAATAGGGGAGGTGCGTGGTTTTCCAGGCATGTTGGGAAGCATTGATTGTATGCACTAGGAATGGAAAAATTGCCCAGTTGCATGGAAAGGACAATTCACGCGAGGTGATCACGGCAGGCCAACAATCATGCTCGAAGTAGTTGCATCACAAGATCTCTGGATATGGCATGCATTTTTTGGTGTTCCGGGATCCAATAATGATCTGAACGTGTTAAATCAATCCCCATTATTCACTGAAATCTTACAAGGGCAAGCTCCAAGAGTTGAGTTTACAATAAATGGCACACAATACAACAAGGGGTACTATCTAGCAGATGGTATCTATCCAGAGTGGGGTACATTTGTTAAAACTATCCCACTACCTCAAGGAGAGAAAATAAAATTATTTGCTCAATGCCAAGAAGCGGTACGTAAAGATGTTGAGCGAGCATTTGGATTACTTCAATCTCGTTTTGCTATTGTACGAGGACCAGCACATTTTTGGCAAAGAGATGTTCTCAAAGATATTATGTATGCATGTATCATATTGCACAATATTATTATCGAGGATGAAAGAGATGCATATGAGAGTTTGGTTGATTTTAATTATGATGACGGCCCTACAGACACCCCAACAGTTGAAGTATTGCATGGACCTATTTCTGACTTCCCGACAATGCTGCAAAGAAATGCTGAAATTCGTGATAGAAATATTCATCGCAATCTTCAAGCAGACTTGGTGGAACACATATGGTCAAAATTTGGAAATTATTTTAATTAGTTTTTTTTTTAATTATGTTAGATTGATTAATTACGATTATGTCATTTTATAAGTTTTTTTTTTTAATTTAGTCTAATTTAAATATCATGTACTATTTATTTATATTAATATATGAATTTAAAAAATTTAGTATGATAATATTTATAATTATAAAATGATATATTAAATAATAATATGTGAGACCATGATTGACAATTTTTAAGGTAGATTGTATTGGAGTATTTTTAAGAAATATGTTACCAAAAGTGAGGTGGATGAGAGAGAAAATAAAAAATTATATTTTTTTAGTTGATTTAAACATTTTAGGCAATAGTTTGACTAGTTTGGATTGGAGATGCTCTTACTAGTTGGTTTGACACCCTAATGTATAATTTCCCTATATAATTATCCAAACTACCAACGAGAACGACAGACATATGATAATCATTATTCAACAGAAACAATTTGAGGCCTCTCATTTCATTTCAGTCAAATAAACTAAAGTTAATGTGACATTAATAAAAATTTTGTTCATGTTATGTTGTCGTTGGTTTTGTTTCCTCAGCCATTTTCAATGCCTCTGAGATTTCCATTACTCGGCTTACCTCTGAGACTAAGCAGCTTTCTTCTTTCTTAAACCTCGTCCGACTACTTTTCCTTTTTTGGGTTCAGTTGAAGAACCCATTTGGATCCCCGAAGCTGTTTTCAGTATGAGGTCACTGACTTTTAACTATTGGGCGACCAGTACCATGTCCATGGGTGCTTCCACAAACCCACCTCATTGTATAACTTCTACCTTCATAGGTCAGTTTTCTGATTACCCTACTTTTTGTTTTCTGGGTTTTGTTTGGTTTTAACTTTTAAGGAGTTTAACTAACTAACTAACTAGCTAGCTAACCAGTCCAATAGTAGGAGAAGCCAGATTACTCCTTTCTAAGCTAATTCTCTTAGCTAATTCTTTTCACAAAATATAAGTGTGGTTGAAGGCATGTCCCTGTGGAAATTGCTACGTTTAATGGCTCTATTGAACTTGTTTTGGCTCAACAATACTCAAAGTTCGTATTTTTAACACATTCACTTAGAAATTGGAAATTTGAACCTTTGGATGTCTTTTCTATGTAAGCTTCATTTGCATTCTAGTAGCTCGTAGAGTTTCCTTTCTTATAAAAGTTTTAATACTAGTGTGATAGTCATGCTTTATTCTGTATGGACATGTTCTTGTTACTTTGGTAAAGGACTGCTTTTTAAGTTGATTGAAAGTTGAACAGGTGGGACTTTTAAAGTAAGCTATTATGTGCAAAAGGCTTTATTTCCCAGGTTTCACAGAGTGAGATTCTAACTTCCCGATCTTCTTTGTAAATTTCTCTAACTTTTAAATTTTCCTCTTTAAAATATGTGCTGTAATGCTTGCATTGCAGGGCCTTACCTGTAATCCCAGGGCATTTGCGAGACGAAACTCAGTGAAGAAATTGAAAAAGAATAGGCAACCACTTCAAAGTGTTGCTGACATTTCTCCTAAAGATGAATTTGGTCTAGAAGATGACTCAAAACTTGACCCTTCTGATAGTTCAGCTGTACAAAAACTGAATATGGTTCCGTCGAGGGATACAGTACTTCAGGCATGCACTGTTACATCTGGCTTGATAGCTGCTTTGGGTGTAGTGCTTCGACAAGTACGTTTTTTTACCAAGTATCCTTACAATCCAATGTAATTTCTATTAATAATATGTGGACCAACTCCGTGAGTTCATCTTGAAAGAGTTTTCTTTTACCTGGTTAAGCAATCATAGGTAACTATTTAAAGCTAATTGCAAAACCAAACATGCCCTTTTTCTTTTTAACCATTGATAATTAAATTTTATTTGCTTACGAGTTCTTGTTTACACAGTTTTCTTTTCTTTTCTTTCTTTTTTCAGAGTAAAATAAATTGGCAGTATTGGTATGACTTTCTATACCAACTGTTTTTTAATTGGAATGTCCTCTTTTGTACTGGGTAGGTATCACATTTTGCATCAACAGAAGGATTGCCAATACTTGATTGTTCCTCGAAAGTATCATGTATGTATTACTATTTCTGTTATTGCAAACTTTTGGTTTAAAAATTCACTTTAATCCTCTTTGATAAGAGGGGACATTCAGCATTGTTGACAAAAATCAAGACTACATATAAGAGAATATTTATTAACTAGATATTGATTATTTAGTTGTAAGTAAAGTTTGAGAACTCAGGGCTGATGCAGAATCAAGTGGAACTCTTGTTTTGTTTTGGTTTTTCATTTTTCTTCTGGTTTAATGCTAGGTTCCTTTGAACAGTAAGTGGAATAACCTTTTCCATTTAAAGAGCATCACTTTTTCTTCCCTTGTGTACAGTTGATTTTGAGATGTGGCATCTTCAGTTGCTTACAGGATTAGTTGTAGTGATATCGTCAAGCCGATATCTTTTATTGAAGACATGGCCAGATTTTGCTGAGTCTAGTGAAGCTGCCAATCGGCAGGTAGCTCCATGACATGTTATAGCAGTTCCCTATTGAAAAACTCATGAGAGCTTATTATATGTGGTTTATGGTCAATAATCTGTACAGCTGTCAGATAGTTAAATTTCCATTGTAGATAGTTGATGCTTCTGCAGAAATTTGAACTTGCTTAGAAAGCCATAAGCATTGATAATTATGCAAAGATACAATCCATAAAACCCAAATGAGAGATAGCAAAAAGATGAAGAGAGAAAAGGGAGGCTAGAGTGTATTGCAAAAATAGAGAGAATGTATTCTAGGTTACAAAACTTATAAGCCAAGCCTTTTATATAAGGCAAAAGATATAAAATAACAATGATTAAGAAAAGACTAAAATACCCTCAAATAATAACTCTAACACCCCCCTCAAACTCACGATGCAGCAACAATAAGCATCGAGAGTTTGCCAACTAGAAATTGAAAACGAGAAATAGAATGAGACTTAGTAAAAAAGTCAGCAATCTGTAAAGAAGAAGGAACAAAAGGCAAAGTGATAGTGCCAAGCTTCAGGTGGTGACGAGTGAAGTGACAATCAATCTCAATGTGCTTGGTGCGTTCATGAAAAACTGAGTTGTGAGCAATCTGGATGGCACTCTGATTGTCACAATACATAGGAGTGGGTTGAGAATGACATACACCCATATCTACAAGCAGCCATCTTAACCAAACAATTTCTTTGGTAGTAGATGACATAGCGCGGTACTCTGCTTCAGTGGAAGATTGGGAGACAACAGTTTGTTTCTTACTTTTCCAAGAAATAAGAGAATCACCCAAAAAGATACAGAAACCAGTAACAGACTTCCGATCCGTGGGATCACGACCATGATCAGCATCAGAGTATGCACGCAGCTCCAAGGAAGAAGTGGAGGGAAACAAAAGGCTTTGAAAGATAGTACCCCGAAGATACCTCAAAATGCGAAGAACAGCTGCCCAGTGAACAGTAGTAGGAGAGGCAACAAATTGACTAACAATGTGAACAGCATATGCAATGTCGGGGCGAGTGATAGTGAGATAAACCAAACTGCCAACAATAGTGCGATATAAAGTAGGATCATGCAAGGGAGTGCCATCAGAAGGAGAATACTGAACATTGAGCTCAAAAGGAGTGGCAACTACTTTTGTATCTGTAAGACGAGCACGGTCAATAATGTCAGAAGTGTATTTTGACTGAGAAAGAAGATAGCCTTTTGGGGAGAAGGCAACTTCAATACCCAGAAAATACCGAAGAGGTCCCAAATCCTTCATCTCAAACTGAGAAGCTAATTGAGACTTTAACACTGCAATTCCATCTAAATCATCACCAGTAATGATCATATCATCAACATATAAGGAAAGGAGAATACGACCTGCATTGGTACACTTAACAAATAGTGCTGAGTCATGATTACTTGAGAGAAACCCAAGAGAAGTAACAACATTGGAGAACTTCTCAAACCATGCTCGAGGAGCCTGTTTGAGACCATACAGAGCTTTCTTAAGCTTACAAACTTCTCCATGATTGTGAGGGACCCCAGGAGGAGGAACCATGTAGACCTCTTCATGTAAATCGCCATTCAAGAAAGCATTCTTAACATCCAACTGAGATATATTCCACTGACGAGCAGATGCAACTGCTATAAGAGCACGGACAGTAGTCATTTTTGCAACAGGAGCAAAAGTTTCCTCAAAATCCATACCATACTGTTGAGAAAATCCCTTAGCTACCAATCTAGCTTTGTAGCGTTCAACAGACCCATCAGACTTGGTCTTGATTTTATAAATCCAACGAGAACCAATTGTATGTTTACCAGGAGGTAAAGATACCAAATCCCAAGTATCTGTCTTGTGCAAAGCTGAAAGTTCCTCATTCATAGCATGCTGCCAAAGAGGGTCAGTAACTGCTTCTTTATAGGATAAAGGCTCAGAGAGACAATGAATAGACGCTAAAAATGAAGTGAAAGGGATAGAATAAGACGAATAAACAAAATGTGGTAGTTTAGTAGACTTACGAGTGCGCTGATGATAGCGAGGAGGATCTACAGTATCAGAAGGATCTAGAACAGCTGTAGGCGGAGGTGTTTCAGAAATGTCAGCCTGCGAAATACCAGTATCAATAGCTCGAGACCTGCGAGAGTAATGACGTGGAAAAGGGACTATAGGAGCAGGAGAAGATTCAGACTCTACAATTTGAGGAACTTGAGGAGAAGAGGTACTTGTATGCTCGCAAAAAGGATCAATATGAATAAGATCTGATTTGGTCAAGTTGTGAGTAGTGCCAGGAATAGAAAAGAAGGGTATATGCTCAAGAAAAACAACATGGCGAGATACATATAATTTTTGAGAAGTTGGATCAAAACAACGATATCCTTTTTGGCCATCACCATAACCAAGGAACACACAAAGTGCAGAGCGTGATGACAGTTTTGTACGCTCTACACTAGGACGAAGAACAAAGCAAGTAGAACCAAAGACTCTCAAAGAAGAATAATCAGGAATATGTCCATATAGTTTTTCAAAAGGGGACAAACCTGAAGTGATTGAAGATGGAATCTTATTAATAAGATTGACTGCAGTGAGAACTGCTTCTCCCCAAAACTGACTAGGCACAGATGAGGACAATAAAAGAGAACGAGCAGTTTCAATAATGTGTCTATGCTTTCTTTCAGCAACACCATTTTGTTCAGGGGTATCTGTACAAGAAGTTTGATACACAGTTCCATCTAAAGCAAGCAAATTACAGAATTTATTTGAAGTATATTCACCACCTTGATCACATCTAAAACATTTAATAACAGAAGCATGTTGAGTTTTTACATAAGCTCGAAAACGATCATAAATATCATAGAAATCAGAACGACATTTCATTAGAAAAACCCAACAAAATCGAGTGTGATCATCAACAAAAGAGACATAATATCTAGACCCTCCTTTTGTAGCAATAGGAGAGGGTCCCCACACATCAGAATGAACTAAGTCAAAAGGTGCAACAGAACATGAAGTACTTTTACTGAAAGGTAAAGCAGAAAATTTTGCAAGTTTACAACCACTACAATCAGAAATATCATGAACTTTCAAATCTCCTAAGGTTCCTGTAGAAGCTAAGAATCTTAAACGGGAAGCTGAAACATGACCAAGGCGAGAGTGCCATAAATAAAAACTAGACGATGATGGAGACAATCGAAAGGAAGACAGATCAACACTAGGAGCTGCAAATACTGGTAATTTCAGCTCATCCAAAACATATAAACCCCCCCGCCTACGGCCGGTCCCAATCAGCTTCTGAGACTGCGGATCCTGCACATGACAAGAAGTAGAAGAAAAAGACACTGAGTAACCAGAATCACACAATTGACCAACAGATACAAGGTTTAGTGAAAGCTTAGGAATATGGTAAACATTAGGAAGCGATAAATGATGACTGACAACAGAACCAACACCTGCTAATGGCATAGGAGTACCATCAGCAGTCATGACAGGCACAGATGATGCAGGACACAAGGAAACAAAAGATTTCGAATGTGGAGACATATGGTGCGAGGCTCCAGAATCTAAAATCCATGTAGAGGATGTCATACCTGAAGAGCTAGTAGGGGGCTGACCTACCGAAGAAGAGGCAGACATGGCATGTGGCTGCATGGTAAGAAACTTCTGAAACTGTTCTGAGAGGGCAGCAAGAGCAGGATTGGAAGATGAGGCCCCAAAATCATACGAGTCAGATGGAGGTACAGTAGCAGCGGCATTAAATTGCGGAGGACGGTATGGTCGAGGTTGTGAGTGGTTGCCAAACTGTGGTTGGCTACCATAATGAGGCGGTTGATTACCGAATTGAGGAGGTCTGAGTTGATGTCTTTGTTGCTGGGGTGCACGATTTACTAATTTAGGACACTGAGCCTTCCAGTGACCTTTTTGTTTGCAAAAGCTGCATTTATCAACTCCAACCTTTGTGTGAGGTTTATTCTCATGGTGAGTAAAGTGTCGAGGAGGAACTACCAAAACAGAGGGACTGGGTGCTGGGAGGATGCCTTTTCCTGCTTGAGACTTAAGACGAATTTCATCTGCCAATAGTTCACTAACTACTGAATCAACCGAAGGAAGTGGAGAACGATGCAAAATAGAGCCACAGAGTCCCTCAAAGTCATCACGAAGTGCCATCAAAAACTGAACCAATCGTTGTTCCTCCCTACGAGCAATATATGGTGCAAAAGCTCGTAATTCTGCAGATTCAGTAAGGGCCAATTGATCCCATAGATCTGTCATAACTGAATAGAACTCTTGAATACTCATATCTTTCTGTTCAAGAGCTCTAATATCTGATTCTAATTGATATTGCTTTGCAAAGTTAGACTGAGTATACAGCCTTGCAAGATGGTCCCAAACTTCCTTCGCTGTTTCATACTTGGCTAGTTGGGTACCTATGGAGTGTTCTACAGAGTTGTTTATCCAAGTAATAATTTTTGAATTATCCACTTCCCAATTTTCTAGCAAAGTTGCATAATCCGCTTTGTCATTTGTTGGTTTAACCAAAGTTCCAGAAACATAACCCCACATCTTTTTCCCTTTCAAAATTTTTTTCATCACATAGTTCCAATAAGAATAATTCTTTCCATCTAACCTCACACTAATGGATTGAAGGGAATCATCTCTATTACTTGCCATTTCAGAAACAAATTTCCAAATGCTATCTCAGACAAAAGTTCCCAAATTCTGCAATATGACGAAACCCTAAAATTTCAGTATGAACACGAAAATCACATACCGAGTTACTGCAAAGATGCTTCGACCCAATTTGCTGCAATACGCAAAAGCTATGGTTACGCTTAAGAAATTCAATTCCATAAACCCTTCTCTGATACCATGATAATTATGCAAAGATACAATCCATAAAACCCAAATGAGAGATAGCAAAAAGATGAAGAGAGAAAAGGGAGGCTAGAGTGTATTGCAAAAATAGAGAGAATGTATTCTAGGTTACAAAACTTATAAGCCAAGCCTTTTATATAAGGCAAAAGATATAAAATAACAATGATTAAGAAAAGACTAAAATACCCTCAAATAATAACTCTAACAAGCATATCCTAGTTGAGATCAATTTTAAATAGCTGCATCTTATTCCTGTCTCCTGCTTTTGGTCATCCTTGTGTATATTCTGACAGGACCATGTTTTCTTATACAGGTCCTTACATCACTACAGCCATTAGATTACTTGGTTGTTGCTTTTTTTCCTGGGATTAGCGAGGCAAGCAAAAAAAGTTATCTTCTTTAATAGTTTTGGTTTCTTTATTTAACAATGAAGTTTAATAGATACTCAATAATGAAATGAGGTTGTGCAGGAACTTCTTTTTCGTGGTGCATTATTGCCACTTTTCGGATTTGATTGGAAGAGTGTCTTGGTGGTTGCTGCCCTGTTTGGAGTTCTGCACATTGGAGGTGGCCGGAAGTATTCGTTTGCTGTCTGGTACTTATCTTTATAACTTGAGTGATAATGAAGTAGTTTTTTTTCCCCTTATCAAACCATGACTGTGCTGCATATATTGGCTAGTTCACTTAGCTTTACTTGTCTCTGGTCCCCTTAGTTCTTATAATTTTGTGGAATGACAGGTGAAGCCACTGTCAAATTACAGAGTATTCATCTTATTAGGCCATGTGTTACTGTCTTTCTAAATGCCAACCAAGTGTTGCAAACTCTAATAAGTTTCCACAGTTCTAGTTTCGATCATATATTTTGATGCTTTTCAGGGCAACTTTTGTTGGGCTTATGTATGGCTATGCAACCCTTCTTTCTTCCAGCTTGATTGTACCTATGGCTTCACACGCAATGAACAACTTGGTTGGCGGAATTTTATGGCGCTATGAAAATGAATCAAATTCATCAGAGCAATAGTGAGAAAATCATTTCAAGAAGCGTACAACATAGTTAAAGCAAAGAAATCAAGCTTCGAACTAGTCAGTCAGTAGTGCATCCTTGCTTTGTATGTAATGTATAGCAACCTTTGTTCATTTTGTCACCAAAGAAAGCTGTCTGTACACACAAACATGAAACATGTATTATATAAAAACAAGTCTTACATTCCTTCAAACTTAGCCTTCTGTTATTGGTCCCTGATAAAATATTCCTAGAATAGTCATAGACTAACTTTTCATCACATAGAAAAAACAAAAAACCCACGTTGTTTATGAAATTTTCTTAGTATTATACTTTTCTAGACCGTAGTTTCACTTACAACTTTACGCGTTAGAAGTAGAAGAAAGTGGGGCCGTTTATTATGTTACTCATTAATCTTTTCATTAAAATAAAACAATGGATTTCAAAATGGCTTTCGAAACGCATAGTTTGAAAGTTTCCATCTTTGTTTGGTTTTATTATTGCTGTTTTGTGTGGTATTGTATTTTTAGTGGTGAAGACAGGTTGTGTCCCGCGTTAAAGACGAGTACATATCGTGGGAATCCAAAAATTACAGAAGAAAAAAACAGAACGTTAAGCCTCCAAAAGCCCTTTATAAAATGACTGTCCTTCTCTATCTTTTTCAATCAAACAGTGTCTTTCTAAATCATTTTGCTCTTTTCTTCCTCTACCCAATTGAAGATTCGAATCAGCTCCAATTTTCCAATCATGGCAACTGTAAGCTTCTTTTCCCTTCATTCTTTCTTTTGGAACCTTTTCTGGGTTGGTTGGTTTCATGTTGATCAAAAAGTTAAACTTTTTTTATATAAGAGAATATTGAATAAGGGTCTGATTGGCTTATGATAAAAATGATAAAGTTTTGACCTTTCCTGGTTTTTTCATTAATCTGATTAATGTTAATTTGCAGCAGCAGCAGCAGCAGCGTGGGAATGGGAGGCCTCTTCCAAAATTTGGGGAATGGGATGTGAATGATCCAGCCTCGGCTGAAGGGTTTACTGTCATATTCAACAAAGCTAGAGATGAAAAGAAGACTGGTGGGAATTCCAAGAACGGAGCAATGGCATTACCTCCCAAATATGCTGACCTTAAACAAAGCCACGAATCAAAGTACTCAAAAAAGGTAATGACTTTATAATTGCTTAGTTAAAACCTCACAAAGGGGTATCTTAATTGAAGTTCTGAACTGATGAATTGTACATTTGAAATGCAGAGCAAATGGTGGTTTTGCTGCGGTTAATGAGTCAGCTCCTCCTGCAATATCCCCCGACTGAGGAGACTTGGTGGGGATATTGAGTACATAAATAATGCAATGGAATCAAGATGGAAAACAGAAAAAGTTTTACAGCTTCTACCTACATGAATTAGAAGTTAATTGCTTATTTTTTTGATAGGCTTTTCGTTGAATGTATACGAAGAGAGTAATGTAAATAGACGAATATTTTTTGTCAGGGAAATCAAACATTGTACTTTCTTGCTTTCTATTTCAATGAGGATCAGCCATGTGGATGATGATGATCATGAGGGACAATTTTCAATTCATATTTTATTCTCCTGTGCTACCCTTTTGGCCATATTATAATAGATAAATGGGATAGCTTTCTGATGCAATCATCTTCAAACACCACCTAGTAAAAAAATGGTACCCCCATTGGAAGAACCAAACCAAGCTTTGGGATTTTGGAATAAATAAATAATTTACATATTAAAAAGTTGAAAAGAAAAGAAAAAGGTCAATTGATGATTCCAATGAGCCATGTAGACAAGGTTGGCCAGTAATATTTTATGTTCATATGTCGTCAAAAACCCACTGTATTGTCCACTTTTCCACTTAGTCAAACGTGACTTGTAAATGGGTTGCTCAAAAACCTTTTTTTTTTTCTTTTCACTTTTTCAAGTTAAGTTTTGAAAATTGGGCTGCTTTGAACTTGGAGAAAGGGCAGTGGTCTCCTCCCTAAAGTTGTTGGAAACCAATGAGTGATTCACGTTTTAGATCAAATCGAGACCAGAGAAGCGTAGAGATAAGGAGGAGTTCATAGATGGAATAACTCAAAAGCAATAGAATGGCAAGCTGTGCGGTTGAAGGAGGCTGTCCCAGCGACTACATAGCCATTGTTATATCGACCCTTTGCATGATTCTGTACGTCTTGTTATTTCTACTGTTTTAGTTTTGTGTTCTTTGTTTATTGTTTAACTCAACAAACTTCAATTGGGTCTTTCTCTGATCAAGTCAAATTCGCCTCTGAACAGTTCCAAATAGGTTTCTTGGTATTCTGGTGATTGAAAAAAGAAGCCCCTTTTATGTTTTTTCTGAGCAGAAACTTCTTTCTTTGTGTTTGTATATCGAATTGACTGCATAAAGATTATCATTATTTTTTCTTTCACCAAAGATGATTTTTTATTCCAAGTGGGTCTGTCTTGTTGAATCATTTTTATGAATCCTGGCGGTTGGTTAGGACTTAGGGTGGTTCAATTTTTCTATTTTATAATATTCTATTTGTTCTGGACTTAGTTACTGTGTTTTCTTTAGATTAAAGAGGACCCTCTTCTTCGAAAGAAAAATGGAAATCTAGTTTTTGAAGAAGTGATTAGATTAGTCAGAAGAAGCGTTGATGATGTTTTGGTGGTATTACTTCCAGCCATGTAGTTGGGCAAAGCGGATGATGTGAAAGGAATAGTAATACGGCGATAGCAAAAATAGTTAAACAAGTTAAGGTCCTTAAGGGTCATTAATTTGGACAAGGTTACCAAATAAAGTAATGGCTTTGGTTGGTTTTTGATAAAAACAATCCTTTACTCCATAATCAAACGAACTTGGCATGAGAAAGAAATATTTTACTGTTTTCTTACTTTTGAGTTTCTGTTCTGTAATCATCAGTTAGGAAAAGGCAGTGTAACGTTTTACAACTGGTTAAGTACTGATTTTATGTTATTCAGCAAAAAAGAGTATCAATTTTATGTTTGGGAATTGGATTCTTTTTTGCTCAAATCATCTGGGGTGCTCTCCTATATCATTTTTTATAAGTGGGAAACCAAATTTCTATCTCTTTTTTTATTTATTTTACTTATTGGTGTTTCTGCCAGGCTTCTGTCTCGATTAATTGTTCCCTTTGCTGTTCACAAGATTCCTCGTTCGAAAGGCAGTGGATTCTGGATTCCAACCATTCAAGTTTTTGCTAGCTTTAATCTTATATTGTCAATAGTGGTACATTATGAATTTTCTTTGTGCTGCCTTTTTCATTGATCATTTCATAGTCTTCATCCCTTAAATGTTGGTTACAATATTAAGCTTAATTTGTGTTCTACACAGCTTTCAGACAGCTTTCTGAGATACAAGAAGAGATATTGGTGGCAATCTTGCTATGTCTGGGCAGGTTAACCACTGCTTTTTTTGTTACCATATTCCTTTCAAATTTGTTTACTTGTCATTGTTATACTTGCATTAATATCTTCTACTTTTGTACCTAAGTTTCTGAAGTTCTCTTCTACTTTCAGTCTGGATTGAGGGTCTATTTGGTTTTGGTTTGTTGCTGAGTTGTCGCATAACACAGGCCTTCCAATTATATTACATTTTTGTCAAGTAAGCACTTGTTTACCTACTTAGAGAAATGATTGTTGGATTGTATGAGTGAACTCTGAGATCACCTGCCCCTTAATCACTGATATTAATTTCAGGAGGTGTCTACCACCTATCAGATCTTATAATTTCCTTCCACTAATTCTGTTGCCATGGATTGCTGGCGCTGCATGTAAGAATATTTCTGATGAATTTCTCTCTCACAAATTTAGAGTTTCTTGAGTAATTTATAAAGATTACCATTCTGTTTTTGTCTTGAAATGAATGTTTTCTAGTTTCTTCATGATTTTCATGACATTTGCTAGGCTCTAACAAGTCTATGTTCTTTTCTGCCCTAGTTATGCATATCAGAAAACCTTTGAATGATCGGTGCCACATGGGATTTCAATGGATAGTTCCAGTTGCGTCACTCCACGCTCTATACGTTATTGCTTTGGTTGGCTTCACTGGAGCCATCCGACATATCGAGTTCAGGTTTGATGAACTCAAAGATCTCTGGAATGGAATACTTGTTTCAGCCTCTTCCATCGGTAGGTTTCTACTTTTGGCTCCATACTAGATTCTTTTTTACTTTTGGTAACATAGTCAAATAGATTTTAGTCTAAATCAATTGTGGTACCCAAGGAATCAAATGTCACTGACAGTCTCATTACAAAGACAAGGATAGAAGGACATTACGTTATAGGAAGTTTTCTAATTGGGTCTTAAGTTGACATTTCTAGGTCATTGCAAGATTTATATTTTCTTATATTGTCTGAAAAATGAAGCAAATTTCAAACCCATAAATTGTTGTGTGGCTTCAGAGACCACAAGGCCTTTAAAGAAGACATATTGAGCATTTTTGAAGGAGAAGATTGCTCTTTGTGCTAACACAAGCATGTAGGATGAGTAACTTAATTTATTATGTTGGCCTCTAACTGTAACTAGTTTCTTTATTGGTTTCAGGAGTTTGGGTTGCTGCTTACATTCTAAATGAAATTCATGATGATATCTCATGGCTTCAAGTTGCTTCCAGATTCCTTCTACTGGTTACGGTATGGTTTCTCTTTTTTATCCCCCTTTTGGTACCTTCCGTATTTTTAAAACTTTCAAGTCCTTCGATTTGTGTATTTTCTTGACATATTGTGTATATTTTTCAGGCAGGTATTCTTGTATTGACTTTGTTCTCTATATCTAGCTCACAACCTCTGCTCTCACAAATCAGCTTAAGAAGGAGGGAACCCCTAGAATTTGATTCAATGGGCAAAGCTCTGGGCATACCTGACAGTGGGCTACTGTTGCAAAGGGAACTGAGTGCAGTAATAAATCCTTCCGAGCCACTAGACGAACTTCTTCTTAACAAAAGGTTCCGCCATTCCTTCATGGCATTTGCAGACAGGTCTTACATTCTCTCCCTAATTTTTTTTGTTTTTGTTTTGGAAAGTCATATTGAGATGAAAAGAGAAAGACATTGGTTCATAGTTTTCAGAAGTTCTTAATGTAACCACACAGGGATCTATGATCCTGCTTAAACACTTGAAGACACAAAATGAAGGACAAATTTTCTGGAACATATATGTAATTCTTGTTGTTCTTTTTTCCTTCTGATCCACAGTTGTTTGGCAGGGGAGAGTGTGCATTTTTACGATGAGGTACATGAACTAGGTAAAATACCTGTAGAGGACCCTGTTAGAAGGATTTACATGGCAAGACATATTATTGAAAAGTACATAAAACCAGGTACATAGCATTATCAAGATCTTTCCTATGCAAGAAATTGTCTGTGATTGTTTGGTACTTCATGAGCAAATTTGTTTTGCTCTTGAGGATAGTTTCCAAATGTTGTTTTACTGCATTATCTGGTTTCTTAGTGGGATTTTTGTGTTCTTCCTTGTTTGATAATCCAAAGTACCTCGGGGCATATTTCATCTGACAGTTGCACTTCACTTTCATCACTCATACAGGAGCAACAATGGAGGTTAACATATCCCATCGATGTCGACAAGAAATTTTGACTACGTCCAATCTGGCAGATCCACATCTTTTTGGCAATGCATTAAATGAGCTAATACAATTGATGAAAATGGTAGACTATTTCTGTTGGTCATTAATTTCTATTGCATTTCTTTCAACAAGCTTAGTACTATTATTAATAGGGGTTTAAACTTCTCTTTTTTTATGGCTCCTCTCTATAAAGAACTTGGGAAAAGATTACTGGTCATCAATGTTCTTCATGAAGTTCAAAGAAGAAACTAGCATGAGATCAAATGACCGCGATTTAGAGCAGATGACAGGATGGAGCTACTCTCCCAGGTTGAGTGCAGTGCATGGAGTTGATGACCCCTTCCATCAAGAACATTTGTCAAAGGGCTCTAGTTGTGATACTTATCATTGACACCAAAAATCATGAGTTCCTATGATCAAAGCTCACCTGAATTTCTCTATTTGGCTTCATAACATGGATTGATGCAACAACAGGAGCAACTGAAGCAAACAGGTGAAAAAGAAGTTTAAACAAGGATTAATGCTAAGAAAGGAGACTGAACTCAACCCTGCAACCAAGAAGAGGAAGAAGAAGAAAATGTTTTTATGTATAAAAACTGTGCAGACATGATTATTTAACATTGATTACTTGATTATACAGCTTAAGGCCACTTGAACTGTATTAAACTATACATCTATGACCATGCTCACATATATAATAGCACTTGGCCTGATGGTCTCTGTTGGGTATTAAATTTTGCATTGATTCTCTGTCTTTTACCTTTACATGTATAGGTGGTGGTACATTAGAGTTTCTGACAACACTTTTGCACTGAAAAGTAAAGTTAAAAAAACTTGACAGGCTTTGCAATTTAGTGATGGATCTACTAAATTATTTCTACCAATGAGGCAAGACTTGGTCGGTCACATTGAATTGTATTTGTCCTTCAACTTCAACTTCAACTTCAACCATTACCAAACATCTACATTCTGTAGCATTGTTACTTAAAGTACAGGACTTACTACCCTGCACTTTTGTATTTAATCTTATATGCATCTCATTAAAGGGAAGGGAGTACTTTACAACGTCCAACACCACATAAATTTAAAATGTCCAACACCACACACAACACCACACAAAGTTGTATGCTAAGCAACTGTGTCAAACACGTTGAGGTGTTTTATAGCAACGCTCATTGCCTTGAGACATTTGGAAAGCCGTACAAGTGAATAACTTACTTGCCCACCTACTTTCTTCTGGTCCCAAAAATTGCACGAACTTGATGTAATTAGGTCATTATCGACTAGTGAGTTCTGTTCAAGAATCCCATCTCATCTCTTCTGAACTGTTGTGGCATTCACAGCCATCACAAATCTTCCATTTCTTCTTCCTTTTCAAGAGTGCTGTTATTAAATCTTATGGACCAATCTTTCTTTATCCATAGACTATATATCTATATCAAAAGCCTAAATAATATATATGGTCTGGACCATAAACATGTATATTGCATGCTGATTATTAATTAGAGCATTTATTATCTACAGCACAGTTGGCATTGCCATGGTTATAGTATATATATAAATATATATTTCTTTTATATGGTCCCTAGCTATTAGAACGATCCATAGAAAGAAGCTGAACACCATCATTAACCAAACCCCAACCAATCTCTTATATTACTATCGTTAATATTATTATTGTTATTCTAAACCGATCAAAGGTTGAGAGCCAAAAAAAAAAAAAAAAAGAAAGAAAAGATGTTGATGATACACAATATTCATCTACTGATCAAAACACAGCCCTTTTGGCTCATTCTCATAACTTGTCTAGGCATCTTCATAGCCCTCAAAAGGGTCACCTCTTTGCTCAAATGGGTGTTCGTTACATTCATCAGATCCTCCAAAAACCTAAAGAGGTATGGCTCATGGGCCATGATCACAGGAGCCACTGACGGCATAGGAAAAGCCTTTGCCATCCAACTTGCCGAGAAAGGCTTGAACTTGATTCTAGTTGGCCGAAACTCAAACAAGCTCCAAACAGTCTCCAAGGAGATTCAGCTGAGATGTCCCGGCACCGAGATAAAGGCGGTGGTCTTCGACTTCTCCGGCGATATCGCGGCCGGCGTGGTGGCTGTAGAGAATGCTGTGAAAGGGTTGGACGTGGGAATTTTGATCAACAATGTTGGCATAACGTACCCGGCAGCCAGGTACTTCCATGAGGTGGAAGAGAAAGTTTGGATGAATATCGTCAGAGTGAACTTGGAAGGTACTACTAGGGTTACAAGAGCTGTTTTACCAGGTATGATTGAAAGGAAGAGAGGGGCAATCGTTAATATTGGCTCTGGTGCCGCCATTGTTGTACCTTCTCATCCTCTTTACGCAATATATGCAGCTACAAAAGCGTAAGACCCTCCTCTCCTCTCCTATGTCATCATCATCATTATTAATTTCTCATAATATTGTATAGCATATATTATATATATAATTCTATGGTATCAGTATGGAACCATTAAAACAAAACAAGATTATTGGTTTCCTTAACATATAATTTTTGTTTGTTTGTTTGTTTATTTATTTTCAATTAGTCAATTTTTAACTGCATGCATTATTATATATATGTGTTAATATCAAAACTTTCATAGAGTGTAGTGGCAGAGCAGGTTGATCATAAATGCACCGAACGAATTGCTTAAACTTTAGAATAAATTGTCATAGCCTTTTTGTGAAAGTATAATTGATAATATATATGATGAAAATAAGTAAATAGTTTTCAAGTGAAACTATAGCTTATATACAAGGGTTTTTGGATTTTGTACGCTTTGGAATAAATATTTTAAGTAGTTTTAATATTTTAGTTTGATGTATTTAGTTTTTTAATAATTAATAATTGTTGGATCAATTTTTGATCTAACCATTGTGGAATGAACGAGAGATTGATTTTTTTTTTTTTTAAGTTGGACAAAATTTAGTTCCAAAATTGATATTTAGTATCTATTTCAAATGAGGTAGCCCTACATTCATAAATTAAAAGCTCTCTTTCGAAATTAATGATCGATTATTAATTGGTGTAAGAAAAAAAAGAGAGGAAAATATATACCCACTAAAATTGAACTAGGACCATATGCATAATATATAAATATGTATATATATATACTTTCTAGAACTAGCTAGGACCATATACATAATATATTCATGACACGCATATCTCAACATTTAAAATGAAGAAAGGAATAATAAATATTTGAGAGCTTATTAGGTGTACCCAATTAGTTGTGTGATATATGGTTAAAAAAATTGATCTCTGTCTAGTAAAACATATATATCGGTATTAATTATATTATTCTATATATATTTGCATCTTATCTCTCATGTCTTGTTTTTCATTCTCTGATAATTTATAATTATTATTATTATATAGTTGTCAACTACCATAAGTAATGTCAAGTACTGTAAATATTTATATATATAAATACACTATGTCCTCTCAGCCAACTTATGTATCCAATTTATGTCTGGCCGTATACAATATGGGTGAAACCATATAATATACATGCATGCATTATTATAATTATTATGAATATTATCAAATCACAAAAATCTAGGATTATTAGGTGTGCATTATGCTTGTAGTAGTGATTATTTAAGCTGAAAATGGAAAATCATAATATAAAAGTTTGTACATGTGTCAGAATAAAAAAATATTAATATTAAATAATGAGCAAGTAATTATATAAAGAGAGCTAGTTAAAGAGATTATAGAATTATATACATTTTGTGCAAATATTATAATACTTAGAGCACTCACATTGGGTGAGTTATATTACCAAAATATGTAAAAAATAGCTAAAACTAACAAAAATGGGGATACATTAGATGATGTATTTTACAAATATTTTTAGATATAGCTACAGTACAAAGCTATATTTAATGTACACTATTCATCCTTTAACCCAATATTATAATATTAAAATATATTAGGATATTATTGATAGTTATAAAAAATATTTTAAATGAATAAAAAATGTTTGAAAATATAATATTTAAATGATATAGAGAAAAAAATAGAGAATCTGATGTACGGTAAAATGTAAAACTTAGAGGTAAAATAGAAAAATGTGTGGTTTGAGGAGGTATTTTAAAGGATGAAGTAGAGCACCGAATGGGAGTGCTCTTACGAAGTGTTACTATATATAATGAGTAATGACATGTGTACTAATTACTCGTTATTTTGTGTAATATTTATATATTATATAAAATCAGAGACATAATATACTATATATATATATATATATAACATTTACATGAATAATTGTGTGGATTATTACGTATAGTTACGTGGACCAACTATCAAGATGTCTCTACGTGGAATACAAGCACATGGGAATCCATGTACAGTGTCAGGTATATCTCTTCTGTATATTAATAAGTGCTTAGATAAGGAAAATTTTTAATTTTAAAGGTTTTTTATTTTTTTTTTCCGTTAATTTCAGCTGAATATTTTTATATTTGACAAAATATTATTATATTTAATGGTAGATTATAAATATTATTTAAATTTAAATAAATAAATAATAAAAAAAATTAAAATAAAATATTTTTGAGATATTTTACGATGATAATTATTTTAAAATAATAAAATCATATATTTTTTAACTTAAATAAAATTTAATTAAACTTAAACTTAATATTATATTAAACATATAATATATAATATTTTGTTGTCATTACTAAATTTAAAACTAGAACAAATATAAACAAAAATAAATTAATTAACTAAAATATATATGATATTTTTATGATAATTTAAATAATTAAATCATATTTATTTAAAAATAATAAAGACGTAATATCATTTTTTATCTTATAAATTTGTGTGATAGATCAAGTGACTGAAACTCTTTTTTTTCATCAAATTCACCAAAAGACATTACGAGATATATTAGAAACTAAAAATAGTTGATGCACATATACTACTGTTTACACTATGACTTTTCTATTCTTATTTTATTTATATTATTAATTTCTTTTTAAATATTATTGTATTTTATATATATGGTATAACGCTAGGTAAATATATATATATATGTATATATATACCAATATTGTGTTTAGATGTCATATATGTAGACATTATTGACATAAATATTTCTATATACTATAAAACTATAATTCATTCTATTATATATATATTTAAAAATAATAATGAACTAATTTTTATTAAAATTATTGACAATGTTTACAACTTTAAAACTAAACAAACGTAGGATGCTTCTACCTAGGATACATATATGTGTGAGATTATATATATATATATATATATATGTATGTATGGTTGTATGATAATGATACGATGATGTTATATGTGTATATATAATAGGTACCATTGTATGTGGCAACACAAATGGTGTCGAAGGCAGCGTCGATAGAGAAAGCATCGATGTTTATACCAAGAGCAGAGGATTATGCAAGAGCTGGAGTAAGAAGAATTGGGTATGAATATCGGTGCACACCCTATTGGTCACACTATCTCCAATGGTGTTTTGCTTCACTCCTCTCCGATGATATCCTAAATGCATGGCGTTTGGCCGTTGTTATTCGAAGAAGAAGGGACTCCATCCATCTACAATAATAACCTTCATCCTCCTCATCCATCATCTCTAATAATAACCAATTATAACACATCATCATCATCATCATCATCCATTTTATATATATTTATATATATATATATATATAAACACTTCGCACTACTTGCATGTGTGTTATTTATATTAATGCTCATAATTAATAACTACTTAATGTAAAATCCACGTGATATTATATCTCTTCTAATAAATGTGGAGATAACGAAAGTGATTGGTTTTAACGGTTTTTTATTTTTTTTAATATTAATTTTAATTGAATATTTTTATATTTAACAGATTATTCTTATATTTAATTATAGTTTGTAAACAATAAACTTAAATAAAATAAAATAAATAATTAAAAAAATTAAAATATGATATTTTTGAGATATTTTACAATGATAATTATTTTAAAATAATAAATAATTAAACAAATTAAAATATGATATTTTTGAGATATTTTACAATGATAATTATTCAAAAATAATAAAATCATACATTTTATAACTTAAATAAAATTCAATTAAACTTAACCTCACTTATTATAATAATATCATATTAAATATAGGGCATAATCTAATGTGAATTAGCAACAAATTACTTTTTTTAAAAAACTAGCAAGAAACTTAAATTTAAAATACATGTATAATATTTAATATTATATTAAACATATAATATATATAATCTCTTGTTGTCATTCTCAAATTCAAAAATAGAACAAATATAAACTTAAACAAAAATAAGTAAATTATTTAATTAAAATAAGATATTTATTTAAAATTTATATGATATTAATATAAATTTAATAAAAATAATCAATAAATTCTATAAATAAAACTAAACAAACGTGTATATTCTATATTGTTTGTATGCTTATATCTCGTATATATATGAGTAATGATATGTACACCCAAAATATACACCCAAATATTATACACAGTGTTTGAGTGCATATTTTTGGTACTGTTGGATAAATCCCCACTTAAACTGTTACAAGTAAAATACAGTTACAAGTTTTAAACTCACTTGCCCGAAGGCTTACAAAAGAGGAAACTTTTTCACATGCTCTGTTACATATTAGTTACAAAGAAACAAACTCAAGATCCTAACAGTTTTTCTAACAAACCCAAAACAGTCTTATCAGATACATTATTCAGAAGACTTTACCCTATATATACCTTTATGACAGCTCTAGAAGCAGTACAAAAAATCATCATCATCTTCTTGAAAGCAGATCTGAGAGAGCTCAAAGAAAGTTGAGAAAGAAAGAAGACAGAGAAAACAAGAGAGAGAGTTAGAGAGAGTTTTTGTAAAGAAGAGAAATAGAGAATAACAATAATACTCAGAGGGCTCAGTGAGAAGGGATTACCTTGTCGATTCATCTGTGACTTGGAATCCATTGCCAAAACCTTGTAACAGCAACTTCATAGTGAAGATCTGAGCTTTCCATCTAAGGAGCAGCTCAACGAGGATGTAACCCAATTTTTGGGTGAACCTCGAAAAATTCTGGGTGTTTTCTTCTCTGTTTTTCTTTTTCTGTTTGTTGGGTTTTGATTGAACTAAGTTTACTGAGTAATTTTTCTGGGTTGATTAATTTCGTGGGTTTCATCTCTGGGGTTTGGGACTGAGTTTCAGATTGGGGATCTTAGGGGTATTGGTCTGCTAGGGTTCGGGTTGCAATAGAAAAGGGGTTCTTTGATTTTCAGATTGATTTGTTTTGGTTTATATCTGATATATATTAAACTGTGTCGTTTTGCCTTTTGACTCTTAGTCAAAAAGCAGAAGTGTTAAAGGTTTTTGACCTTGAAACTACTGAGTGATTTTTGTTTGGTGTAGGGTTATTACAGTAAAATTCCTATAGGTACACATATTATTACTCGTGTATATATATATATATGTACAATAGCTGAGAGAAAGACTACTCTCGAAGAAGAAGCTAGGCCAATAGCTGAGAGAAAACTACATACCATATATTGAAAACGACAATAGGCTGGACATATACGATAATGCCAAAGAAACAAAATTTAATAAAATTATAATTTAAACGATAAATATTTTAAAATTTTGAAAACAACAAATTAATTTCTGCCAGCCAACTTGTCTGCTGCTTCAATGCCGCCTTAAAATTAGAAACGAGAAATTACCGCGCCAATAATATAAATATGTAGTTCTTGATTTATATAAATTTAATAGGAAAGAGCTTCTAATATAATATTTACAATACACCAAAACAAAAAAATTCTAACATTATTATATGTTAGTTTTAAAAGAATACAACCAATCAGATTTCTTTATATTTTCTTTACATTATTTAAATATTATATATTTTTAAAAAAAGTATTCATATAAACAAAAAAGATAAAAATGTAAAATGAAAAATAGAAAAGAAAATAAAAGAGAAATAATTAAAAAAAAATTTTGAAAAAGCTACAGTCTTCTCTAAATGTAGTGATGCACTATTCATTATGTTAAAAAAAACAAAGCAATTATACATGTCATATGAAGGAGGTCTAATTTAAGACCATATTTTAAAGCTTGAGCTACTTTACCTCATCAGATGTAAAAGTTTTTGTACTTTATGAGTGTGATTGACTAAACTTCCAATTTTAGATTTGGGCTTATCATAGCAACTCTAACGAGAGTTGCTAAGATAGTGGCTTGTCAGATAGTGAGGTAGGTGGAGGTGGAAGGGGTTTTATTAGAAGAAAACAAGCAACGTTACCCAGCATAGACAACATTGCTTTCCTATTTTTTTTCAATTTTTTTTTCTTTTTTTTTGATTGGTTAGATTTATTAAAAAAACGAAAGTGGAGTCACTTAAGTCACCACTAAAGTTGCTTCCATTGTTGTTGCTCCAGGAGTTCTTCTTGTAGAAGCTGTTGTTTCTTGGGAAGTAGTTTTTTTTTTTAAAGTAAAAAACTCTTTTAGATAGTTAATCCAACTAATCTCCATAAGAGCTTCTAGGTTTAAAATTAAAAAAATGTCTTTTAAAATTTTGCCAACCAAGCCCTATTGAGAGAATAATATGATTTTAGGGGTCGAATGCCCTATGTTTGGTAGAAGAGAAAAGATGAAGGAAATAAAAGTTTGGGGAGAGAAGTGAAGAGAATGAAAAAAAAAATGTTTCTTCCGATAGAGAGAAAAGAGGTGGAAGAGAAAAATGGCTAATAATATCCAAAGTCGCCGGTAATATTTCAACGCTAAGGTCGATTATTAGCGGCGACAAAAGAAATTATAATTATTTGAATTGATAATAAAGTTAAACTTACATAATCTCGTTCAGCATCCTCATTGACAAAATTATTGTTCTTCTTTGTCCAGTGATACTCCTTCCATTCCTCAATTAGGTTTAGGTTCAACTAATAAATAAAATTAGAATGTTAGAGAACTTATAAATTCATACAACTTAATTAAGTTAATATTTTTCACTTACTTTTTCGTGACGAGTGGCCGCTAATGATTTCGTGCCTTGTGTTGTAGAGTACTTCATTTGGTCTCGGTTTATTTTGTTCACGGAGCGCGTAATAAACTCTGGACTCCTGAAAAACTCACAAATTTGTTTCCACTCATCGGCATTGACATCTTTAGGACCTCATCCCAATTATCTGGTCATTTGTAGAACTTTTTGAAGTGGGCATGCCCATTAGTTTTCCTATCTCGGTATCTCTAAGCCATCTCAACATCGATACTGTCAATGAGGGCAGTATAATCTGGTCGCCCATCTATTTGATAGATGTGCTACAATAAAGAGAAAACATATTAATTGTGCTAGAATTATAATACAATTATTATTAAATTAAATTCTAAAAATTTTACCTTCACTTTACTAATAACATTGTCCTTATACCGTTTTGGGACACTAGTCCAATCCTTGTAATATCTTGGAACCGTTGATGTGACTTGGGTGCCCAAAAGATGGACAAAATCAGCATGTTCCGTTCCCACCACCTTGTACGTGATAGGGTCAACCACTATGGTGAATGGATGTCCAGCTTCTCGCCTTCTATCGTCTAATTTTTTTCCCGCGGCAGGCCCACAACCTTTTCTCTTTGGTGGAGCTACTGTATTATAGCCCACGACCCTATAAAGACACTATCCCTATCTCGACCCTATAAAAACCCTATCCTGACCCTCGGTCCTATAAAGACCCTATTCCGACCCCCAACCCTATAAAGACAATATCCTGACCCCTAGCCCTATAAAGAACCTATCCCGACCCCCGTCCCTATAAAGACACTATCCCGACCCTATAAAGACCATATCCCGACCCCCGAACCTATAAAGACCTTATCCCGACCCTATATCGACCTTATCCCGATCCTATAAAGACAATATCTCTATCCCGACCCTATAAAGACACTATCCCGACCCCCGGCCCTATAAGGACCTTATCCCGACCCTATAAAGACACTATCCCAACCCCCGACCCTATAAAGACTCTATCCCGACCCACGGCCCTATAAAGACCCCATTCCGACCCTCAACCCTATAAAGACACTATCCCGACCCCTGACCCTATAAAGAACCTATCCCGAACCCCGTCCCTATAAAGACACTATCTCGACCCCCGACCCTATAAAGACCATATCCCAACCCCCAACCATATAAAGAACTTATCTCGACCCTATAAAGACACTATCCCTATCCTGACTCTATAAAGACACTATCCCAACCCTCGACCCTATAAAGACCTTATCCCAACCCTATAAAGACATTATCCCTATCCCGACCCTATAAAGCCACTGTCCCTATCTCGACCCTATAAAGACACTATCCCGACCCCCGACCTTATAAAGACCCTATTCCGACCCCCAACCCTATAAAGACACTATCCCAACCCCCAACCCTTTAAAAACCCTATCCCGACCCACAACCCTATAAATCTACACAAAATTGGGCAGCATCTTCCCTATACTAAAACCCTAGCCATTTTTAAACAATTTAAACAAATAATTAAAACAACAAACTATAAGTTTCTTCCTTATATCTCCGCATCACACACAAATTTCACAGAACCTACTTCACTAATACATGCAAGTTCATAACCTCCCTTATCACCACAACACACAATGTGTATCTTATAACCTATTTCACTATGGATGAATATTTAGGATATTCAAACTCATCTAAAAATAGTAAATAATAATAATAATAATGTAAGAAATAAAGACACATACCAATTAATAAAATGCTCCAAAAACAAATGTTCCAAAAATTACACCAATTTATTTTCTCCTAAATAGAAAACAAAGTTATGAAAAAAAAAATTATAACACGTATAAATTAAATACATAAAACATATATATACACATCACACACATATACACCATACACACCCGCACACATGTATATCTATATACTTACATACTTATATATATATACACATTTACATATATATATAAACACACACATACACATCTACACATAGTCACATATATATAGTCTATACACACATATGTCGCCGCTAATACTATTTTTAATAAAAAAGATTTAACTGGTCTGATATTAGCGGCGATCAGGCTTTGTCGCCGCTAATATTGGTATTATTAGCAGCGACTTTTGGTCGCCGCTAAAGACTGTTTTTCTTGTAGTGTAATGGGACCCACCAATTTGTGTTCTTCCAAAAATGGAGAGAGAAGTAGAGAGAAAACTTTTTATAATATACATGATAATTAATTGCCAATTTTATTTCAAAAAAATTATACAAAATTATTCAATTATAATTTCACTTTTATTTTATTTTACTTCCCTCCCCCTACCAAAATAAGAGAAACACATTTTCATTTCTATCACTATTATTTTCTATCTCTTTAATTTTTTCCATCTTTCTATTTTTCTTTCCTCCATACCAAACATAGTTAAAAGAAAATTATTATTTAAAAAATAAATGGGGCCAAGGTCTCTCCCTTATCCTATACATAAACCTCCATCTCTTTATACCCCTTTCTAAAAAATAATTCCCAATGTCCAAAATTGCAAAACTATATTTTTGAAATTCCATTTTGGACATTCTCTCTCTCTTACTCTCTTCACATTCTCTATCAAACACTATATCTAAAATCTGATAGAACCTTAATTTTCACATTCTTGTTATCAAATTTTTTTTTTTTACATTTTTTTATGAAACAACACCAAGAATCAAGTTGTTCACCTACAAATTTAACCCATTAAACCCATGAACATAATATTTTTATCATTATTTGAATATAAAATTCATGGGTATGTACTTTGTGACCCTATATAGTACTGTATGTATGTTTAAAACATAAATATATTTAATTATGATTCTTCTATTCATGATTTTTGTTGCTATTTTGACAAAAAATAAAAAATTTCAAATCTAGAAATTTGGTTTAATTGCCTTGGTGTTGTTCGGGTTCGGCAATGTAGTGGGGGTGCCTTAAACCTATGATTTTTACATCATTGTTTGGTGGTGTTAGTTGTTTTATGATCACCGGACGACGAATAGACTTAGGGGATTAACGACGAATATATTGAGGGAATTATTATGATTGATTTAATACATAGCTAGTGAAATTAGTTAAGCACAAAGAGGTGGAAAACCATAACAATTTTACTAAAGTCAACATGAGCGGGTTGACTTTTGGTATAGGCATCTATAAATTATCTTTTTCGATCCAAAGTGTTTTTTTGGAGTGTATAAGAGTACCCAAAAAGTTTGGAGGCTTTAGAGACGTTTTGGGGCAAGTTTGTGGGTGCTAACACTACTATAAAAAATAGTTTTTATGACACTTTTTTAAGGGCACTCGCCTAGATGCGAGCCCTAAAAACATCTCCTAGACTTCTTAGGACACTCGGTGAGAGTCCTTAAAAAATACCTTTTAGGACACGCAATGAGAGTCCTAATGACTGATATGGGTCCTAAAAGGTTGTGAGGAAATTTGAGTTAATAGAGTCTTTTAAGGGCACACTTTGAGTGTCCTAAAAGAGTGTCGAGGACGCTCAAAGAAGGACCTAAAAAATAATAATAAATTAATAATTGAATTAAATAAATAAAGCTTTATTAATAATTTAAATAGGAAATGAAAAAAAGAAGAATGCCCGTTCCCATTCTCATTCTTCATTTTGTTTTATTATTATTAAAAAAAGAAAAAAAGTTGTGAAAGCCGAAGACCATTTCACAAACCCTACCACCTCTCTTTTCTCATTTTACCAGCGACAACCACATAAAGAATTTCTTATCTCTCATTTTCTTTGAGTTCATCTCTCATTCTCCCTCACTTAGGATAGACAACGAGAGGACGTAGGAAGAGGCTAATGGGTGGATGGCACCGATATGTTGGCAAAAGTCTGGTGGCAAGGGCTCGATCAGAACAGGCGAGGCTCTACGTTGCAGCGGTAGAGGGACGTGACTTAGGGGCTCGAGGACGATTTCGAAAGGCTACAACGCGTGCAAACCAGCAGCTGCGCTAGCCTCTAGTCCCTCGAGTAACAGCTCCCTAGTCGACAGGCTTTGCTGAGACGACTTTTGCATTGAAAATCTCTATAGCAACAAGCTTCGTCGGGGGCTCCGAGCTTCATGGAAACACGCTTTTACAGGGGGACGACAACATGCTTGACGGCGTACTGGTTTCACAGTGACGACTTTGATTGGGGCAAGGTATATTTGTTTTTTTCTTGAGTTTTCTGGATTGTTTTATTTAGTGCAAACGATTTGACAAATATAAGAGGCATGTGGATTGTAATCGTGTAGCTAATGAAGTATTGAAATGCTAAATTTGTTTTCTACTTGTCTTGAATGTGGTTTGCTTGAATGGTGATACTTTTCTCAATAGAAGTATAGAATTATCTTACCTATTATATAAATGGCTATCAAACAGAATTTTGTCTACTTAACAGAATTTCGTATGTTTAACAGAATTTAGTATGAATTTAACAGAATATGCTAAAAAAGTTAAAGTTTAGATAAGTCATTCAAACTGAACAATTGCTTCTATTCCCAAAAAATACAATAATTGCCTCTTTACACAATCAAATGATTAATGTTAAAAAAAATTAAACAATACAACACTTCAGAAGTACATATCCTTTCAAGAGTACACAACCTTTCGCATTGACTAACGCATTACAAATACATAAATATTATCTTATCAAACCTCTTCTCATCAATATAAACTCTCAAATAATAAAAACCACAACAACTCAAAACGACACAACTTTTGATATTTATAGGCACAATACACTCAAAACGATATAACATTTGACAATCACAGGCACAATACAAATACTAAAAAGTCATCTTAGCATTCTAATCATCAATAAAAAAACTCATAATAAGAATGCTTTCCTTCTGAATTTGGTTTGGTGGTGATCGTTTCCGCATAAATAACCTCTAATTTTTTGCCGAATGATCTTGTGAGATCAATATAATTTCATACTGGATTTGTAAAGCGGTTTATGGAAGACAAGGTGCTTACTTTCCTATACTGTGTTCTGAAGTCTTTCATATTTATAATGTTGTTTGTGAATTTTGTTTAATTGTAATTTAACTTTGAATGCGCTGGTTATTCATGCTTTTTCCGCCGACCCAAATGGGTTTATCAATTAGGCATTTAAAGGAGGCATTGAAAGTGTTTAAATAATTGATATTGAATTCTTCCGAATTTAAACGTTAACTGTTCAAATGAAATGATGTATCATTTGTTGGGGGGTTTTATGCCCTAATTAAAACCCAAATTCTTTGTAATATCATTTTATTATCAATGAAATAATAGAAATCATTTTTTTACTTGGTCAATCACTTTGCTCACATGTTTTATTTTCATGATTATTTGTTTAATATAAACTTCTATTAAATACCGAGCATATAACTAATCTTATTTATAGTGACGTAATCACAATGGAATATAAATATAATTATATGTTCAAAATAAGTTAGTCCTAAGATTAGTCAGTGCCCATGATTTACACTGACTTGCCAATCTACGATATGATCTACTTACACATTATAGTGTTATGTTCTTTCCAGAACATTAACAAAGTAGATAAGATCGGATGTATTTGTTACATCGGACTGGACCGATATTGACAATTGATAAGATAAGTAAACATACTGTTATTATCTATTCTAGTCATATCATATAGTTGACCATAGGTCAATTCAATCTCAATTCTGAGTGGTTAGTATTCTAATTGATTGTATTATTTGAGTTCTTTGACTTGTTCGTTACCAGCTTACCCTACGGACTAGCCCATACTTACATCTTGGGAACTCGGTAGTATAATTGAGTGGGAGTGTTAATCATAGATATGAACATTTATAGCATCTGATGAAGAAGTAAAACGATGGTTTCCTTTTAGTTTGGTTCAAGGTGTTAAATGATAGAGATCTCATTTCAGTAATTAAATTAGTTTACTGAAATATCATTTACAAGGAACTAAGTGTTTTAAGGATAAAATACAATGAGGGGTAAAACGGTATTTTAGTCCTATCTCATTGTAGACCGTCTATAGAGGGTTGAGTGACAATTATGGTTGTAATAATGGATAATTAATAGCGTATCTATATTTGTTATAGAGCGTTGTAACGCCCTATTACCTTAGAGCCGTTACTAAGTGAGTTTAAAATGTGCAATTAACTCGCTCAGCGAGGTTTTTAGAACAAAAGTGTGATTAAACAAAAAGACAAGGCTATAATATTTAAAAGTACTCCATTTCACTAAAAGTTCCAATAGTTTAACATTTGGGATCCCAAAACGAGGTTTGTAAAATATTTACAACTCAAAATAGGTTTACAGTTGACAAATTATCAAAAACAGAGTTTAGTACAGCCATTTCTCAAAAATGCCCCCAACCAAAGCAGTCGGGTAGGCCAAACATGTACGCGCCGCCCCCACGCTCTTCGTACTCATGGCTAGTTGACTTTCTCTTTGCCCTTACCTGCACCACAGAGCACCCGTGAGCCGAAGCCCAGCAAGAAAACTCAAACAGCACATAACATATGCATGTCATACAATCACTATAGCAGATAACTCATTTCTAATCAGACAGTCCATAAGATTTAAACACATATACGGCCATGCCGTCCCAGAAGCGTTACCAAAGCCTGGGATCTCGGTCTACACCGTAAGGATATCCCATGTATCCATTGGGGTCTCACCCTAACCACAAGCACTCCATGTGCTAAGTGGTATTCCCGGCCCCACTGCCGTTCTCGGCCTTCGCCGTTCTCGGCCCTTCGCCGTTCCCGGCCCTTTTGCCGTTCACACTGCTATTACCACATTTAGCATTCTCAAGTAACATTCAAATATATATATCATTCATTTAAAGCTACGTCCTAGCAATGATATAATCTAGGGCCGCGCCCTGCAACAATACTATGAGCCCAAGCCCTACTCTACGGGTGCTACAGTTTTCTTACCTGTATCCCGAGCTTTCCGATGCACCAAGGCCGCGAGCACGGTCCTCTAACCTGAGCCTCTCCGAAGACCTAGTCACAACACATATAAAACATCCTTTAATACTAACCAATCCAAAACCACTTCCCGGGACCAATCCCACACTCTCGGAATCCCCAAATTCCTAAAACAATACATCGGAAACATCCCCCGAACCCTCGGAGCAAAAGCTCAAAATTGCAAAATTCCTTGCTCTGAAAATAGCCTAGCGCCGTGGCGCCCAGCAAGTCAGAGAGCATTCCCCAGCCCTGAAGCAGCCTCGCGCCGCGGCGTCAAAGAACAAGGCCACGGTGCTCCTTCACGAACCCAGAAATCTGGGTTTTCCCCTGCATTTTCCCCGAGCCAAAGCACTCCCAATTCAACCTAAACACATACCTAAACCCCAAAACCAATTTAAAACCACAAATAAACCATCTAACAACCTATAAACATCATAAACCAGCTCAATTACACAATCACTCCCATAAATCACACTTTGGTTCCATGCCTCAATAGTTCAAACCAGAAAGTTAGAAACTTAGACCAAAACCTAAACCATACTTCAAATTCCTTAAACCATAACAGAAATAAACCTTATAATTGCACAGAATCCTTACCTTAAGTGGAGAATTCAACCTTGCTTCCAGCTCCAAGCTAAGCCTTCTAATTTCACAAGCTGAATTCCCAAGCAAACCAGCCACAAACCATCTTTCAATTTCAACCTAAATTCTATAGAATCTTACTAAACACAGAAATTTCAGAGATGAAACTTACCTCTGACCAAATCTTGATCCCTGCTTGGCTTTAACTACTTCAAACCACCTTGATTCCTCCTCCTAGGTTTCAAATTCAGCTTTCTTCCTTTTCTTCTCTTTTCCTCTAGGTTTCTCCCAATTTTCAGCATAAACAAAACATGCCCAAGTGAAATAACGTAAATGATCATTTTCCCTCAGCTGAAGTGATCTAAATCCCTGCCAAATTGCTATTCTATCCTCCCATAATTATCCTCTCCTAACTAAACCTCAAGGGCACTCTTGTCCTTTCTCCTATATTACAATTCTACCATTTTTCCATCTAAACTTGTTACTCTCAACAGTTACTAATGGTTACTCAGGTTACTCAATCATCAATAACCACAAATTCTCAACTCAACTCACGAAATTCCCCAAAGTACCCCTAGGCTCCTCCCGAGCCGGGTATGAAATCTCATTGTGACTTTTGAGTTAACTAGCTCTCTAGGACCGTCTCGGCACATGCATCTCATTAATAATACCACACTCACGTGGTACAAATCACATAATACCATTAACACATTTATGCCCTCAGCGGGCTAAGATTACCAATTTACCCATAACATACAAACGGGGTCCACATGCATATTTATACCACCTAAACATGCATTCTAATCACATATTCATTCAAGTTCATATATTAATATGTTAATTCACTTATTGCTCTCCAGGCACGCTAATCAAGGTCCTAAACCTTATTAGCAACTTGGGGTGTTACAAGTGTTCTATGAATTCAAGAGTGCAATTCCAAGTCTATAGTGGAGTCACGAGGAATTAATAAGTTAGTAAATTTATTTGTTAGATTTATGATAACTTATTGGAGCTTGATTTCATAGGCCCATGGTCCCCATTGTACCCTGGATAAAATCATCTAGATAGTCTCAATTAATTGATTTAATTATCAATTTAAAATAATCAAAGTTGACCAGGTTAATTTTGGATAGTTTCAAAGAGTTGTGTAATTTTGAGAAGAAAAGAGAAATTATGGCAGATTTATTAATTAAGATAAATTGGTATCTAAACTAATAAATAAATTTAAATCAAGGTTCAAATTATAAATAATTAATTTGATAAAGGATTTAAATAATTATTTAATTAATTAAATCAATAGAAAATAATACATGCCTTGATTTTAAGTCCAATGGGCTTATAATCAAATGGGAAATTTCACGGGCCTATAGCCCATGATAATTTCGACCTAAGGCTTCAAAATGACTGTTATTTTATTGATTTTTTAATTAAATTAAATGACCTAATTGAGTCTATAAAAGGAGTGCTTAGAGATAAGTTTGATAAGTCACAAGTCAGATTTTCTGATAGTTTTAGATTCTCTCTAAACACAAGTCCTTTTCTAAGCCTCCTTGTTATTTTCTTTCTTTCTATATCTATCTCATGTGTTGAGAATTGCACACACTAGTCTAGGTGGTTCTAAGGATACATTGGAAGATTTTCTTGTGAAGAAAATAGAAGATCGGTTCAGTTTCTTGATAATACTCTGCGACAGAGAGGATACAAGAGTTAGAGAAACTGAAAGAATGACTCTTTAATTCCGCTGCGTATACTGTAAATATTCTATTATTTGTTTATCTTTGAATTTAATTTTAAAAACATGTATTAGGCTATCTCGTATTAATTTGTTTAATATTAGATATACATGAAAATACATAAAGATGCTGTATAAGCTAATCCAACATAATTGTATGTATATAAAGATCACAGACTTGTAAAATGGTTCTCGTTTTGTTTATAGGGCCAATTATATGTGATATCTTTTGTAAGTTATGTAATTTCACTTAAAAGAATTTTGTATGTATAGCGTATGGTTTAGAAAAATTGCTTCGAAACGTGTTCGCAACTATGTTGAATTGTATGTTGCTTGTTTTCAATGGTTTTGTCCAGTATCCACGATGGAAAATCCGTAAAGGGGAAGGGAAAGCCTTAGTTAGTGTTTTGGTTTTTTATTTTGGCTGAGAGCAGGGGAGCTTTCAAATATTTCTATTTTACATCTGAAGAAACGATTTTATCTTCAATATCTCTATTGATCACCCTTTTCAGTCTTTCCTACCTTAGCTTATTATGCAATAAAAGGTAGGAAAGAGGAAAAGAGAAAATCTCTTCTCAACGCATTGATGTCTGACTTGAGGTAGCACCAAACTTCATGTAGCTGTCAAGTTTGGCTTATTGATCGTTTATTATTTGTTTGTTGTGATTGCCACTGTAAAAGAATATATTTCAGATTTATCACCTGAATTTATATGTCTGAACATGTGAATCCAACACTATTTGGCATCTTTGTGTTATATGTTGATAAATAGTTGTTGCTTCATGACCTCTATTCTCTACAAGGTCTGTGAAACTTCTCACCAGAATCTGCATCGTTACATGACAAGAAACTTTGATGGCTATATTATCAAGGATTTTGCTTACTATTATACTGGAATTTTACTGTGATCGTAATATTAGGATTTTGCTTACTATTATACTGGAATTTTGCCTACAAAATTACGAAAATATTAAAAAAATATATATTATATTTATACAAATTGACAATTTAAAAATTTTATTTTATTTTTCTCAAATGTTTTGTTATAATATACTGTGATTTCATCTCAAGAACTTTTAAGGAACAATCCAAATATTAGTGAAATTATTATTATTCTCAGTACATTAACAAATTCCAATTTATTATTTATACATAAACTAAACTACTACATAATATATTATTTCATTTGTCGAGCTCAATTATTTCATTTAATTTGGTTTTAAACAGTTATAGATTTAATATATTATGTTATTGAAGCAATCACTATTTGAAAAGATACCTCAAAGTAATTCTTCACGTAATACGACAACAACTTTCTACTTAAATCATGTTGTACATTTTAATAATCATGCTATTTATTATCTAATTAATTTTTTTGAATATTACATCATTTCTAAAAAAATATAAAATATAATATGCATTTGCAAGTATTTTATACTTAGTATATATATTTATATATATATATAAATCTTTATTGCAATAGAAGGACCTATATATCAATTTATTGTGGAACTTTCACCATTTATGCTTTCTGGATTTCATTCTGTCTTCTATTTATATATAAAATTGTTTGTTTGATATACGATTATCATAATAGCTTCTGGATGTTGGTACTGCAAAGCTTGATTATTCTAGAGTTGTGATTATTTCCTGGGTATTTTATGTGATTGTATATTCACACATTTTCTTTGACTGATGTGTAGCGCAACCAACTTATCTTGTTGATTGATAAAGTACCATGGTTAATATATGACTGCAATTAGCTAAATTTTTAGTTTTTGGTGAGCTTAAATTTGCTGAGATTAGCATTACATCCATTAATTTTTATCTTCAAGAATGATACCTTTGTGGTTTTCGTGTAAATGGTCTTACTGATTGATTTATTTATTTTTTAGTTTTTTGCTAAATATATAGGGATAAAAATTGATTTGTTTCTAAGATTAAGTTGGAAATATAAATTTCCACTAAATGTTAAAGCTTGCTCTGTATTCGTTGAAAGCATTTTATTAATTCGTTTATTGTTTTCTGCTTAGGTCTTTGTTTTTTTCTTTCAAAAAATAATGTAAAAAAATGCTTTATAAAATATGAATGATAAAAAATAATACAAATAGATTAAAATTGTAAAAATAACCTCAAAACATATTAAAACTAACTACTAAACTTTATAAAAAATAAAATATGGTATATAATTAAAATATTACAAATGTCAGGAAAAAAATACCATAAAAATGTAAACAAAAAAAATACCATAAGGAAGTTGAGAAAATAAAAACTGTCATATCCCACATATGATGTAATTTCCTCAAACGCCATCAACCACCCCAGGCCCAGCTTATTAATGTGCTCTTCCTTCCTAGATATATTCCTCTATAATCTTTGACTACATAGAAGAAGAAGACAGACAATGGAGTTTCAAGATTTCACCATAATAATAGTAACTGCTATAGGTTTCATCTCATTTTTGAAGTCCTCCATCAAAATCCTGAGGTGGGTATGGGTCATGTTCTTGAGACCCCCAAAGAATCTCAAGGAATACGGCTCATGGGCCGTGGTCACTGGAGCCACAGACGGAATAGGCAAAGCCCTGGCTTTCGAGCTAGCCTCAAAGGGTCTTAACTTGGTCTTGGTGGGTCGAAATCCATCCAAACTCGAAGCCACTTCCATGGAGATCATCTCATCATCATCATCCGTTGAAGTGAAAACCGTTGTCGTTGATTTGGCCAAGTCTAGTGGGAAAGAAATAGTTGAGATTATGGACAAGGAAATAAAGGGCTTAGACGTTGGAATCTTGGTCAATAATGCAGGATTAGCTTACCCATATCCTAGATTCTTTCTTGAGGTCGATTTGGAGCTAATGGAGAACATTTTCAAGGTGAATATGGAGTCTGCTACATGGATGGTTCTCTCGGTTCTTCCTGGTATGTTGAGAAAGAAGAAAGGTGCCATTGTCAACATTGGCTCTGCTTCCTCTACTATTGTTCCTTCTTACCCTTTGTTCACCATCTATGCTGCTACAAAAGCGTATGTCTTCTCATCTCATCTGTTTCTGTTTTGCCATTACATAACTGGGTTTATCAAATTGATCTATTAATTTCTGGCTACAATCTTTTTTTCACCTTACTTTTGTTAAGATTCATTAATTGGAAATAAGTGTGGAAGATGGTAGGTCTTTTCGAACACTATGGTAGCATATTTAGATCAATGATTTCATTTCAAAATCACTTGACAATGAGTATACTAACCATAGTAGTATTATAGATGTGATTAATGCCTTCGCAACTGTTCGATGTGAGACAATGTTGATATTTTTTTATGTCTAAATCTTGTGCTTCATCACAGATACCTGGCCATGTTGTCAAGATGCATCTATGTAGAATACAAGCATAGCGGAATTGACATTCAGTGTCAGGTTAATCCATCTACTTTTCTCTTGACATCAATATAAATAAATAAATGGCTACAGATTCAAATTGACCAAGTCATGAGGAGATATGTCACATCAGATATTAATAGAATATAATTCGAAATGGTTTCACCTTTCAACTATGTATGTATGCAGATTCCAGTATTTGTGGCCACAAAGATGACAAAGCTAAAATCAACATCAATACTCATAGCATCCCCTGAAACATACAGCAAAGCAAGTGTAAGAAGCATAGGGTATGAGCATCTCTGCACCCCATACTGGTCTCACTCTTTGCAGTGGTTCATATCAAATGCATTGCCTGATACCTTACTCAATTGGGGCATATTTTCCTACTTTGTTGCCGTAAACAAGGTGGCAAAACTCAAAGAGACAAAACAAAAAAGCACAGCAGCACAAAACTCTTGTTGAGTCAAATTAGAGGATGATAAAGAAAGTCTTACCTACTTTCATGAGAATTTACTTGCTCTTTTTATTATATTTTGTTTTTAAATTTTAGCTCTTTAAAGGATTAGGTAAACCCATTATGGGGGACTCTTTAAACTCTTTGGTTTTTTTGGTGTCCCACTTTATAATATAATAATATAATGTTGAGATTAAATAAATGTGTCACATATTATAACATAATATATATGAGAGTTATATTTTTGGATAATATGAATATTCAAATGTGTAACATATTTGTGGTTACAAAAACAGTTACGAATTTGTAACTCCTAAATATTATCCAATAATGTGTAGATTTGATGTTACACACTTTGATTTGAATTTGTCAAAGTCATAAGAGATATGGTTGTTAGAGATGTGATTTTAACTCCCATAATGTGTATGTACGTTACAAAATCAAGTGGGAATGAGTTTGGAATGCTTTGGAAAAGTTTGGAAATTCGGGTGGCTGAAATGCTCAGTGGTCGCAGCCAGTGCTTGTCCCAGGTCGCGGCATGGGGAACAGAAGCCAACGGCTACAGGCATGCTTATCCCATGCCGCGACCAAAGAGGTTGACAAACTTTTCCAAACTTCGGTTTTATTTAATTTTGAACGTTTCCAACAACCAAATAAATTTCAAATCTCTATTTTAATTGCATAAAACATCCATTAAACATTGCTAACAACCATGAGGGTTGATGGAATTTGAAATTCAAAAGGTGTCTCAAAAATCTATAAATAAGAGCTTATTGCTCACTTGTAGGACACATCAATTTCTATCCACTAGAGCACTTTGCTAGAAATTCACCATAGACTTGTTTATTCCAGAAAGTTATTTCATTTGTGAGAGTTCCCTTACTACTTGAGATAGGAGAAATAAGATTTTGGACAAAGGTTGTAAACCTTGTTCAAGTTGGTGATCCTCAAACTCTTCACTTTGGTTGTGTGAGTGAGAGTATTTCTTTTGTTCTTGTTCTTCCTTTTCTTCTATTGTTTTTTCATCTCTTCTTTGTCTATTTACATATTTAGTTGTATCTTTATGCTATAGAGTTGTTTTTCCATTTTCATCTTTTGTTATTAATCTTTTAGTTTATTTGTATCTATTGTCTAGAGTTGTATTCTCTAGTATTTCCTTCATCTATCATTTTCTATATATACTTGTACTTTTTGTTATAGAGTTGTAATATTATTTAATCCATCAATTTATTTTTTGTATTATTTTGCTTAGAGTTGTAAGAGTTTTACATCTTTCCATTGAGACAATTTAAATATCTCTAACATTCAAAAGCTTATCTTTTGTTTGTTTCAATGGAATGTGAGACCATCAAGATCATGAACCAAGACCTAGTGAGGTTGGATAGGTTTGATGGATTTCACTAGGTGGAAAGACAAAGTGAGATTCATTTTGACCACTCTCAAGATCGCCTACATCCTAGAGTCCATCCTTGAACCTCTCCTGGCGCCATCCAACAAAGACACTCCCGTAGAGGTGGAGAAAAAAAGGAAGAGAGATGAGGACAATCTTCTTTGCAGGGGTCATATCCTCAAAGCTCTATCTGATAGGCTCTATTACCTCTATACCGAGACCAAGTCGACAAAAGAGATTTAGGATGCACTTGAGACAAAATTCAAGGTGGAGGAGGAAGGTACCAAAAAGTTTTTGATTTCTCAATACATTGATTTCAACTTTTTAGGTGATAAACCTATTCTTCCTCAAATTCATGAGCTTCAAATAATTTGTTAACAAATTCAAAGTTTTGAAGATTGAGCTTCACGATGCCTTTCAAGTTGGTGCAATAGTGGCAAAATTACCACCAACTTGGAGGAGCTATAGGAAAATAATCCTTTAAAAAAAATGAGGATAATTCTTTGGAGGAAATCCAAAAACATATTCGAATCAATGAGGAATCTATATGTAGAGACAAACTTGTGGAGGAGTCTAATGGAGAGACTTCTAAACAAAATGCGGTGTCACAACCAAAACATTTCAAAGATAAAAGGAAAGGCAAGAAAGGTAATGAGAGATCTTTGGGTTCAAAATCAACCCAAACAAGTTTAAGGGAGAGAAAGATCATTGCTTTGTGTATGGAAAAAAATGTCACTATGCTAGAGAGTGTAGGCATAGAAAAGACCAACAAAGACCTAAGGTGAATGCAACTCAAGAGGAGAATATAGTTGCTACCCTTAGCGAGGTGAATGCGGTCCAAGACAAGGTGAAAGGGTGGTGGTATGACACATGTGCCATCGTCCATGTCACCTATGACAAGTCATTGTTCAAGACATTTGAAGAGTCAAAGGGTAACCGTAACGCCCGACCTTCTTAGAGCCATTACTAAGTGAGTTTAAAATGTGCAATTAACTCGTTAATCGATGTTTTAGGTAAAAATGTAGCTAAACTGTAATAAAAATCATATAATTTGAAAATGTAATCATTTATTGAAATTATAAAGCGTTATACATTTGGGATCCCAAAACACTGTTTAGAAATATTTACAACTCAAAATATAATTAAAGTCGACTAGACGACAAAATTAGGTTTAATACACATCATCTCCCAAAAATACCCCTGGTCGTGGCAGCCAGGCAGGCGAATATGTACACACCGCTTCACGCTCTCCGTACTCATGGTTGATCGGCCTTTCCCTTGCCCTTACCTGCACCATAGAGCACTCGTAAGCTGAAACCCAGCAAGAAAACTCCACACAAGCAATCAACATTTGCACAACTATCAATCAGCATATAACAAAGCCGCCAACAGGCTAAACAAAAAACGGCCATGCTGTCCCAGGCGCTTACCAGGCTCTGGGTTCGCGGTCTACATCGTGAGGATGTCCCAGGCATCTGAGAAGGGTCTCACCCTAGCGACTTGCACTTCGCGTGCTTAACGCCGCTCCTGGCCCCTTGCCGTACTAGGACTTGCACTCCACGTGCTTGATGTCGTTCTCGACCCTTTGTCGTACCCGGCCTTGCCGTTCTCGGCCCTTGCCGTATATTTATAGATATGCAACACATAGCATAAGCTTAACAAATACTTAAACAAATATAAAGATAACACAATAGGGCTACACCCAACATCATAATTACATAAGGCCATGCCCTGCAATACAAGCTATAGGGCCATGCCCTGCTCTACAGGTACAATAATTTTCTTACTTGTGTCCCAAGCTTCCCGAGCACAATCCTCTAGTCCGAGCCTCGCTGAAAACCTAGTCACAAAGTATCAACAACATTCACCCATCAAGTTCTAATCCATTAAATAACTTTGGGTTATAATTCTAATCTCCGAGACCTTGAATTCTATCAATCTGGGTGATAAAATCCATCCCGAGCCTTAACTTTTGGATTCCCAAGCCTAAAACTTTCTCGGGGTCCAAAAACCCACTAAGCGTCACGGCCCCAAGGCATTGTGCCACAGCTCACCTCAACCAGAAACCCAACCCCCCATTTTAGCCTACGCGCGTCGCGGCCCAACCTATAGGGCGCCACGTCCCACCCCTCTTCCTGGCCTCCAAAACGTTCTAGAGGGCCGCGGCTCACCAAGAACAATGTCGCGGCCCAACCATTCGAACCCAGAAAAATTCCCCATTTTCACAACTAAAACCAAGCCAATTTACCCCAAAATCAATCTAACAACCCAATTTAATCACCACAAAAGTTCTAGAATAGTCCCAGCAACACAACCTAACAAAAAACTAGCTTAAAACCTCATCAAATCCCAAATTTAATCTTCAACTTCAAAGACTCAAGAAAGCTAAAAACTCAGCCAATAATTACATAATATAATGGCTAAAATCACAGTTCAAAGCTTACCTTAACCTCTGCTTGAATCCACAAGTTGAAACTGAGCTAATCCCCAAGTTTAGAGCCCAAATTCCTTGCTTAATCTTCAATGTTTCCCTTGGTAAGGTTTAGAGAAAATAAGAGAGAGAGAAAAGGGTGTTTGGGTCGGTTTACCAAGTTCTGAGTGTTTCCTAAGTTTTGTTTTACTTATCCTAGGTCACTTAAGTTACCTCCAAGGCTCGGGGTACCAAAAACGTCCCCGATGGAAAAATGGTAAATCTCCCCGATATTCCCTCCTAAACGTTCTAACTTCAAATATATCTCCAAATATTTATTTTCATAACCCTATAACCCAGTAAAATGTCTAATGCTCGAAATACCCCTTGATTTGCACTGAGTCGAGTATTCGACCCCGTTGTGACGTTCTAGCTAAACCGCTCCCCAGGACTGTTTCGGATCGTGCATCACAAATATATCACCACTTACACGTGGTAAAGATCACAATAATCACAAATATTGCATGTATGCCCTCAATGAGCTAAAATTACAAATATGCCCCTAATAACCAAATGGGGCCCACATGCATATTTAATTCACCTAAACATGCATTTCTAATCACATACTCATCAAATTCACATATTAAGATAGTAAATCACTTATTGCCCTCCAAGCACGCTAATCAAGGCCTTAAGCCTTATTAGCAAAGGGAAATTTGAGTTTTTATGCTTCATGGGATGGTGTAATTCAAAATAATGCTAGGTCTTTTTATCATTACAAAATAATGCCAATTCATTTTAGCGTACCCAAAATACCCCTATCACAACTATCTCATCTCTTCCCTCCTCTCTTCCCTCTTCTCTTCCTTCTTCTTGTTTCTTCCTCACTCTCTTTCACTCACCTTACCTCACACCGCCACTAAGAGCACCACGGTAGAAGGAAGTCGAGCAACCCCCTACGAAGGAACCCCCTACGAAAGCCATTTGTAGAGATCAAGACCAAAGTAAGGGTTGAGAAATTTTGGAGAAAAATCTTATGGGTAAGCAATTTTTTTTTAAATACTTGGATTAGTGATGTTTCCTTTAAACTTTTTGGGCATTTCAAATAGATCTGAGCAATATTTGCACATATTTTTTGTTTTTTTCTGGCTTTTTTTTCGATCTGCGTTTTCTGGAAATTTTCTTGGTTTGAGTTGTGCTCGATGCAGGCTCAATGGCACATCAATTTTTACGGTTGCATGTTGTGCTCGATGGTTACTCAATACCTACTCGATGGGTGCTCGATGGTAATGTGCATTCTCACTATTTCATGCATGCTCGATGGTACATCAATTTTTACGGTTGCATGTTGTGCTCGATGGTTACTCGATACCTACTTGATGGGTGCTCGATGGTAATGTGCATTCTCACTATTTCATGCATGCTCAATGGATGCTCGATGCAGGCTCGATGTCACATCATTTTTTACGTTGCATGTTGTACTCGATACCTACTCGATGCAAGCTCGATGGAAATGTGCATTCTCACTATTTCGTGCATGCTTGATTCCTGCTCGATGCAGGCTCGATGGCACATCATTTTTTACAGTTGCATGCTTGCTTGATTGTTACTCGATGGTAATGTGCATTCTCACTATTTCGTGCATGCTCGATGGAGGCTCGATGCCTGCTTGATGCAGGCTCGATGGTCATGTTTTCAGCATCCTTAAAATACCATTTCCTACCATCTGCTTTTCAGCTAATTGTATTTGTGTTTTTTTTTATTTCAGGTTCTACTGTTTACGTATTTGTTTCTTACAACGGTGTTTGGGAAACAGATGGTAGGAAATGGTATTTTAAGGATGTTGAAGGTGAAGTGATACCAGTAGAGAATGAGTCACTTACTTGCAACTACTTGACATACTGCAGAGACATTTTAGGTGGATAGAGAGGTGTATGAATTGAAACTTGAGGTGTCATACGTATGCGGCGACCAACCATTTGCACCGGTTTAATTGAGGAATGATCGTCAAGTTCGTGTATTCTTAGGAATAAGCTTGAAAGAACGGATAGTCTTATGTGTGACTCCAGTTAAGAAGAATGTCATATCAGATCCTTCTCCTAGTGTGAACAAAAAAGACACGACCAGTGTCGATCCATCTCCTGCAAGTAACAGTTACAAGCATCTTAGCGAGGTGGGCACTTTTGTTCCAGTTACTGATCTGATGGCTACTATTAAGCTTGATATACCACAAGGAGGTCCCACAGGTGTGCTTGAGGCATATGAGTACGATCCCTATGTGAATGATAATCCAGTTGGTAATTACTTTGAAGATGATGATGATGGTTCCAAGGATGACTCATATTATAGTGCAGATGTTTCAAATGAGGAGTTAGACATTTCCCAAGCCCAACAAGTAGAAGAAGAGTCAGGACTGCCTCTTGCACAAGCACACCTCCCAACTCAAGGACGCCGAGCACCTGCTAGAAGCAGTTATCAACCTGCTAGGACAGAAGATAACAATGGGTGGAAGGAGACAATTGTATCAAGAGAAGATCACGCCAGATGGAGTGCCCCAATGTTTACAAAAGAAGATATTGAGGCATCTGCTAAAACTCATTCCTCATCATCTGGTGCACCAATGGAAGAAATATATGTTGGGAAGAATTTTGAGGACAAGATTGATTTAAAAACCAAAGTTGTTCTATTTGCAATGAAGAATAACTTTGAGTATATGGTGAAAAAGTCTGGTACTGACGTGTGGTATATCACATGCAAAGATCCTGACTGTTGTTGAAGACTGAGAGGGAAAAAACTACCAATGTCCCCCATGTTTGAGATCACAGTATACAAGAACGTACACACATGCTCACTAGAAGTGCGACAAAAAGGTCATCGTCAAGCTGCATCGTGGGTCGTTGGACACCTCATAAAGAACAAATACGCAGTTGATGGGACCAGTTACATGGAAAACAACATAAAGGAGGATATAAAGAAAAAATTTGGTATTGATATGAGTTATGAAAAGGCATGGAGGTGTAGAGAGAAGGCACTTGCGTATGTTAGGGGGACATATGAAGATTTGTATTGCAAGTTTCCATCCTACTTGCACATGTTGCAGCAAAAGAATCCAGGTACAATTACTGATTTTGTCACTCAAGATGGTCGTTTCCTATATTGCTTCTTTTCTCTTGGAGTTTGTAGGAGGGGATTCAGATTTTGTCGTCCTGTGATATGTGTGGATGGCACATTCCTGAAGAATACGTACGGTGGCCATATGTTATGTGCCGTTGCTTTGGATGCGAATAGTCATTTATATCCAATTGCGTTCGGGTTGGTGGATAGTGAGAACCACAACTCGAGGAAATATTTCATGACGAAGTTGAAGGAAGCCATTGGGGACGTTGATGACTGGGCTTTTGTAACGACCCAAAATCACTAATATGGCTTAAGGGCCTTGATTAGTGTGTCGGGAGGGCATAATTGGTTTATGTGTGAATTTATTGATTTAATGCATGATTATATGATAAGCATGCTTTTATGATTATGTAAATGTTAATGTGATTATATGTTATATTTGTGAGAACCACATTATTATGTGGGTGAATCTGCAACATGCGACTTGAGGCGATCCTAGGGGGCTAGGTAGCGGGAAAGTCACAACGGGGCTTAATACTTGACTTTGGGCAAGTCAAGGGGTATTTTAAGTATTGGATGGTTATTTAGGTTATCGGGTTATGGAAATAAATAATTGGAGATATATTTGAGGTTAGGAAGTCTAGGTGGGAATACTGGGGAATTTTACCATTTTGCCCTCGGGGACGTTTCCGGTACCCCGAGCCTCGAGATTAACTTAATTACCTAAGGATAGACTAAATAGAAACTCAGAACTCAGTGGAAACCAAGGAACCGACCTTCCCTCTATCTCCCTTTCTCTCTCTAAGAGCACTACATAAAACCTAGGGAAAACTCAGTTGGAATTCAGTGGATTGAGATGGAGTTTTAGAGGATTAAATCATTGTTCAGCTTAGGAGTTCAATCAGAGTTAAGGTAAGTTATAAGCTTTGTGCATGGTGATTAAAATTCTATGTTATAGTTGGTTTTTGAAGTGTTTATGAACTTTGGTGTTGAAGGGCAGAATTGAGGCTTGAAAGCTTGGGTTTTAGCTCAGAAATTGTTAAGGAAGTTGGTTCATCAAAGAAGGTAAGCTTCAATTCATAATTTAGAATTTAAATTATGAGTTTGCATGACTGGTTTTGATGTTTTTGAGTATGTGAGTTTCAGAGATTGAAGTGAGTTTTTAATGAGTTTCTAAACTAGGTTTCAGCTGGGTTGTGTTGCTGGATTCATGTGAGAAGTTTTGGGATAATTGAGTTGTGGAATTGGGATAGTTTTGGATGGTTTTGAGTGAGGTTTAGGAGTAAAAAATGGTGGTTTTTCTGGGTTTGAAGGGGTCGGTTCGCGGCATAGTTCTTGGTGATCCGCGACCCTCTAAAGCTGATGGATGCTGGAGATGGAGGGCGGGCCGCGGCATGGTCTGAGTAGGGCCACGGCCCGTGTCTGGTTCTGAGCCTAGATGGGCTCTGTTTGGGGGCTATGCCGCGACATGGGTGGCTTGAGCCATAGCCCTTAAGGGATTTTGGGATTTTGGGACTATAAGCATGGGAATTTTACCTAGGGTGCTCGGGATTGAGTCTACTACCGTGTTTGGTGGAATTCAATGTTCCCGAGATTAGAACTTTATCTAGAAGCCCTTTTACGATTATTGATGGTATCCCTTATCTTGGTTGTGACTGGGTATTAAGCTAGGGCTCGGGGATCGGATCGTGCTCAAGAGGCATCGCTCGTAGTCAGTACACTTGGGAACCAAAGGTAAGAAAACTGCACCCGGTTATGGATTTATAATGGGACTAAGGGTTCCCTATTTTGTATGCTTTGAAAGGATGGTATTATGCCATGTAAATAGTAAACCAAAGACCTAAGGGTGCCGAAGTTTACACTAGCGTACAGGGCGCGGCTTGGCCACTGGTAGCTGAGGACAGCTTATTATGCACTGAGCTCAGTTTAAGCGGGCTGGAGTTAGTGGGCTAAACAGAGGGTGCGACCTAAGGCGTCGACCCTGATTATTATGTGATTTTTTTTGTTATTATTGATTGGTGGATTGTTATGTTGTATAGCTGAGTGATGATTAGCATATTCTTTGGTTGAATCTTCATGCTTTGTGATTACTGTGGTATGTTAAGTGTATGAATATGCTTTAAGGGTTATCCAAATGTTATTATTGCTTGTTATATATTATGATATGTTTTCTTGCTGGGCCTTGGCTCACGGGTGCTTCGTGGTGCAGGTAAAGGCAAGGGCAAGCTTGATCAGCCCTGATTCAGAGAGCTCTGAGAGCAGAATGTACATGACCAGCTGCTCAGCCGCCACGATTGAGAGGGAGACAGGAACAGGAGAACCAGAAACGCCTGTTTTGCCCTTAGAGTGGCTAATGGTTGTTTGAACTCTGGAAATTTTGTAAACTGACTTTTGAACGCTATTCCTTTTTGGGATTCCATGTGTAAAAATGTTTAGTTATATGAAATGTACCATTTTGAGACCAAAACCTTTTAATCCTAGTTCATTAGTGGTTTCTGTGTCACGTTTTCCACTAAATGACTTGATTAGCAAGTCCTGCACCTTTATAAGTACACAGTGTAGCGGTCTTGGCTATCCAGGACGTTACAGCTTTCGTGTCAGATAGGCATGCTAGTATTATTCATGCTCTAGAGGCTATCTTTCCCGATGCCTACCACGGCGCATGCTACCATCACATCAGTATGAATGTGAAAGCTAAGTTCAAGACTGATCACTGTCGCAGTGAAATGTGGGCAACAGCCTATGCATGGAAGAAGACCGAATTTCTAAAGCATTTTGAAAATATTAAGCGAATGGATCCTCCCATAGCTACCTATTTGGAGGGAATTGGTTTCGATAAGTGGACTCGTCCTTTCTTTTCAGGAAAACGATAAAATATAATGACAAGCAACTACGCTGAAAGCTTCAACAACAAGACCAAGGATGCAAGAACCTTTCCAGTTACAATTTTTTTGGAATTCATTTGGTTCACACTACAATCTTGGTTTTCTGAACGACGTAGTGTGACAGAGAAGACTACCACCAAATTATCCACTCTGATGGAGGCAGATGTATCGAACAATGTTGACAAAGGAAAGTTCATGAATGTCTATGCCCTTGGCCAATTCGAGTTTCATGTAACTGGTGCAGACAGCGATGCTGAGGTGAATTTGATGATGAAATCATGCTCAAGTGGGGTATTCCAACTCATAGGCACACATTGTCCCCATGCAGATGCAATAGCTATAGAGCGTGGGGTGAACCTTTACTCTTTGTGTTCACCGTTTTACACCATTGAGTCATGGAGGAATTCGTACAAAGAAACTATTTACCTAACTGAGAACGAGGATGACTGGATACTTCCAGATGACATTAAGAATATGGTAGTTGGTGTACTCATAGAGAAACAACAAGTTGGTCATCCAAAGAAGCCAAAGCTAGGAAGACCAAGGACAAACCATTGGCCATCTGGCGGGGAAAAAAATGTGAAAATGCGTAAGTGTAGTAGATGTGGTGGTCGTGGCCACAACAAGTCCTCATGCAAAGCTCGACTTTGAGTTTATTTTTTGTTGTATTTTATTTAAACTTGAAGTTGAAGGTTATTATTTTTTTTTATTGTCGTTAATGAATTTTGGTTGTTTGGATTTTTACGGCTAATTGTCATTAATGATTTACATGCTCAATACAAAAAAAATTCTTAATAACTTAAATTTTAAGCAAAGAAATATAATAAGAAGAGAATGTTCAATGCCTAACATTCTGATACCATAAGTCAACTGTCCATTTGTTTCTGAACAACTCCATGTTGTCATCGCAGATCGTGTGAAGTGGTAGCCTATCCAATGAGTGCTCGATGTGCTTGATGGCGTACACACCACAATCTCCACTGTGAACGAAACATAAACTGCATTAGTAACAACATCAACATAGAATTTAATTTAAAAACTTGAATAAAAACTAGAATTTTGATTACTTGACTTTGGTTTGGGGTACTGAATCAACTGGCATGCGGTGCACGTTGAACTCTTTGCATCTTTTAGCTCCTAGTGGAATCATCAACCGAGGGTCGTCCTTGAAAAGTTGTGACTGTAATAACAACGATGGGAACAAAGTAGACCATGACTTCATAAAGGATTTTGTTTATCACTTATCACTGCCACGTCTGAATCATAAACATTCAGAGTCCAAGTAGAAATGGAGGCTTCAACTGCAAACCAATGCGCTTGAAGGAAGTTCTGGCACCAATATACAGTGTTTACTCCCTTCCACGACGCCAGAAATTGATTGTCAATTCGCGTAATCATTGACATCACATCTGAATCCCACAAAAACCTTTTCTTATCCGCTTCATTGGCATTCTGATATGCATCATAACGGGCTGGTACCACTTGTGAGAACATAATATTCATCACGACAGCATCTTGCCGATACACCCCGAGATAGAACTGTCGACGCCTATGTAGCATATGCTTGGCCGCATCAATATGCTGCAAAAATGCTAGGAAAGCAATTGTTAAACCATCAACCTCTATCCATCGAACCAACATCGAACCCCTATCGAACCCATTTAAAGCTACTAAAACCCAAACCATCTGCCTCTACCCATCGAAACCCTATCGAACCCCTATCGAACCAAATTTAATGCTACTAGAACCAAACCATCTGCCTCTACCCATCAAAACCCCATCGAACCCCTATCAAACCCCATCGAATCCCATCGACCTCAATTTAAATCTACTAGAACCAAATCATCTGCCTCTACCCATCGAAACCCCATCAAATCCTTATCGAACCCAATCGAATTTAATTTAAAGCTACTAGAACAAAACCATCTACCTCTACCCATCGAAACCCTATCGAACCAAATTTAATGCTACTAGAACCAAACCATCTGCCTCTACCCATCGAAACCCCATCGAACCTCTATCGAACCCCATCGAATCCCATCGACCTTAATTTAAAGCTACTAGAACCAAATCATCTGGCTCTACCCATCAAAACCCCATCAAACCCCTATCGAACTCCATTGAATCCAATTTAAAGCTACTAGAACCAAACCATCTGCCTCTACCCATCGAAACCCCTATCAAACCCCATTGAATCCAATTCAAAGCTACTAGAACCAAACCATCTGCCTCTATCCATCGAACCAACATCGAACCCTTATCAGACCCCATTTAAAGCTACTAGAACCCAAACCATCTGCCTCTACCCATCGAAACCCCATCGTCGAATCAAATTTAAAGCTACTGGAACCAAACCATCTGCCTCTAACCATCGAACCAACATCAAACCCCTATCGAATCAACATCAAACCCCTATCGAACCCACATCGAACCCCTATCGAACCAACATCGAACCCCATGTTAATACCAGATAATAGATATTAATAAAATTACTTACCCCATCATCGATCCAAAACTGTGGTGTCTTCATCGTTAGAAACCAACTCGGACCATACACACCAGTTTGGACATCCCTCTTCGTCTTGTTTGGAATATCTCCAAGCAACCACTTGCCGACTGTCCTGTACTGTGTAGCAAGTGGCTTCTTTAGAGGGTCGAGGACTAATGGCATGTCATCAATCGCATCCACGCGAGCTTTCTTCCTGGTTGAGTCGGTGTAGTCTTCAAATTTCTTAGGTTTGCGTCTTTTCCTCTTGGCTAATTCAAACTCTACATCAGCAACATCCCCAGGTTATATAATAGCAACACCAGGGGTCTCAGGATTTGTTGTGAGTACTATCGGGGGAGGAGTGCCTATGTCATGTACGACAAAATCATCTGGGAGGTCAAGTGAGTCACAATCAGAATCATCTGGAAGATCTTGTACAAATGTCAAGATCTTATTGACAGTATCCATGATGACCGCCTGGTTCTTTAGGATGGAATCCTGATGACTCTCGACTCGCTCTAACCTGACCAACACCTCCCGTAAATCAGGTTGATCAGGACTGGGGTGTACCGATGGGGTCGGGGCCGAGGGTGTGGGGCCGATGGGGATTAGGGTATCATCATCAGGGCCATCAACAAAAATATTGGTTGTCTTCGCAACCTCAGCAGCTATCTCCGCCACCTTCTCAAAATCAGTGGGAATTTCTACCTCTTCTTCTTGGCCCAACCCGGGATACAAGGAAGCATCACCCTCAGTCAGAGCGCTAAAATAATCTATCTCCGAAGACCAGGGCTTCAACATGGACAACACAATCAACTGCATCAAATACAAAGCATTAAGTTAGTTTGAAACCACCAAAGAATACTGTATTTTGACATAATATAGAAGAACTTACACTCGTCTTCTTGAACATCGGTGCAAGGTCGACCTTCGAAATAGGACGCTCCTTATTGTTCAACCAACTGAGCATCCTCGGAAACTAGTTTCCATGGTTAATACCATACTCACGTGCAAACTACTAAATGGCTTCGTATGCCCAATGCTACAAGGCAGGGACATAACCATACAAATTGTATTTTGCTTCTTTCTGTTTCCCCTTAACTTCCTTCTTCTTCTCATAGTTCCTCTTCTGATGATGCATGTATTTTTTGCATGCATCCATAAGCTTGTTAAAAGACACCTTCACCCATGGGTAAGTAAAGAAGTACTCAGTGTCCTCCACCATCTTCAGCGAATCTATCCAGACATTTAACTTGCCCTCTCGTGCAAGTAAAACCCCCTCAACTAAGAAACATAGGCCCAGCTTGTAGGCATCTTCAACTACAGTGCAGTTTTTTAAAGCAGCCTCCAAATGCATTATCTTCACTGTTTCTTCATCATTAAAGTACTCCTTGATTAAGCGGTCACTAGTCAAGCGTTTCTTTAAATCAGTCTCAGATGGCCTGGAACTGAAGTTCAACCCCGTAACCAAAGCAAACTCGCCTCTACCAAATCTACTGGGTCTAGATCCCTAATGAAAATGCAACTCATCCTCTTTGATGCACTTGATCTTGCGCAACATTAATTGATGTATGAGAGATGCAGAGAAGTCTAACTTCTCAGCAACGAAAAATTGTTTGAAAGGGGATTCCTTCACCCTTTCTATCAACCCGAGCTCCTCAAACTTGTCCTTGATTGTTTTAAAGTAACCATTACCCCTATATGTGACTCGACCAGGAAAGTGATCTGTCAAGGGAAAAAGAAACTTCGGTATCTGCAAAAAATAAAAATAAAAAATAATATACTTAAACAAAGTCGCGTAAAAAACCCATCAATAAACATACATGAACCATCGAACCACTATCAATTACCCATCGAACAACCCTAGTGCATGCATCGAACCACCATCGAACCCAACATAAAACCCAATCCATTGAGCATGCATCGAACCACCATTGAACCCAACATAGAACCCAGTCCATCGAGCATGCATCAAACCCCCATCGAGCATGCATCTAATTTCTTAGGTTTAAACCTGGAACCCATAATGGGCCACCCTATCGAACCAACATCGAACCCGAAGGCCTACCCTATCGAACCAACATCGACCACCATCGAACCCAACAAATACCCAACCCATCAAGCATGCATCAAACCCCCATCGAGTATGCATCGAACCCCCATCGAACATGCATGAAACCCACATAAGCATAAACCTGGAACCCCAAATGACCTAACCTATCGAACCCAATCAAGCATGCATTGAACCTTATCGAGCCTAAACTTGGAACCCTTAACGGCTTAACCTATCGAACCCCTATCGAGCATGCATCAAACCACCATCAAAACCCCGTCGAACCACCATCGAGCAACCTTACCAGACCCACAAAAATCCCAGACTTCACTCTCAACATACCCAAAACAAACCAGATTCAAACCCAAAACTAGACACAAACACACAAAAAATCCTAAAATATAACACTAGAAACACAAATTGAATGTAATAAAAAATAAGATCTTACCTTTGTAATGTCAAACAAGAGGGACGGGATGAGCTCGTGGAGAGGGAGAAACTCAAACCCAGAGGCCTTGGGTTTTGGATGAGCTCGTGAGGGGGAAGAACCGAGACGGACGGACGGCGAGAGGCGAGAGGGAGAATCTTTGAGCGAGATTGAGAGATGAGGGACAGGGGGCTTCGACGGTGGCAACACGGCGGCTTCGACGAGGTTTCGACGGGGTTGGGTTTTGGTTAGGGTCGGTCGGGGGGGGGGGGGGGGGGGGCAGATGAACCGAGAGAGTGTGAGAGAGAGAAAGGAGAATCAAAATGGACTGGGGGGAATTGTGACAGGGGCATTTTGGGTACTGGCAAAACTTTTGGCATCATTTTGAAATGATAAAAATGCCTAGCATTATTTTGAATTACACCACCCCATTAAGCATAAAAAAGATAAAGCTAGAAACCATCAACTTAATACTATAATTGAATTATTAATAAAATTACATGAAAAATAGATAAAATAAGTGAAAGAATAAATAGACAAGAACCACAAAAAAATAATAAAATTGAAACTGGCATAGATTAGCTAGTAAAACAAGTTAGTAAATTAAAAATTGAGGAAAACGTGGTAATAAAAAATAAATGTTTACAATAAATAAAAATAATAATAAACACAATTCATAAAATTGTGTTTTACTTTTGGCTTGTTAAAAGAATAAATATCTATACTGAAAAAAAAATGTTTACAATAAATAAAAAATAATAATAAACACAATTCATATTACCAAAAAAACAAAAATTGCAAAAAAACCATGGAAAAATTTAATATAAAAATAGTTATATGAAATTAATATAAAAAAAATCAAATAAGCTCAAAAAAATTAATTAAATTACAAACATACCCTTCTAAATTAATAAAACTTGATTAAGAGTGAAAATATGGCATAAACAAACTTTTATACAAAAATATGAGAAACTAAACCCATAAAAGTGAAATTTAAAAAAAAAAAACCAGAATAACGTTTCTTGAAAAAAAGCTACATTTTTGCACAATCTATTAAAAATCTCATATAACATGTAATTTTCACTTAAATAATCTTATTTCTATTGTATCTACTTTCCCGGGCTTAAAAAAAGAAAACTATCATTCTAAACATGAGAATATTGAAGATGTCATTCTCAAGCAAGGATAACTCCATTCCAATTTTTTTTCTTTAGAGTCTATGGTCTTAACCCAAGCCTCAAGCCAGTGCGAACCCAAGAGTTTAGTCAACTGAAAGCGTACATATATGAATAATATATAAATTAATGAGTAAAAATGTCAATATTTATATATTAACACTATGTTTGGTAGGGATGAGAGATGGGTGAACGAAGAGGGGTGGAGAGAGAGCAGTGGGAGAAAAGGTTGAATTCTTTTGTTTGGCAAGATGGAGAGAGGAATGAAGAGGAGAGATGAAGAGGAAGACATTCTCCCTCCAAAGCTTAAAAATTCAATCCTTCTATTTTTGGAGGGAACCAAAAAAAAAGACAAAAAATAATGTATAAAATATCATATACACCCTTTTAAAAAAATAATAAATATTTATATTAAATAGATAAAAAGATAATTTTAATAATTAATTTTCTCTCTATGCTTCCAACTTTACCCCTAATACCAAACAACATAAAGGAGAGTCACTATCATCTCCATCCATCCTACTCTACAATCTTCCTACCAAACATAGCCTAAAGGAAGTGTCTTAGTATAAATTATCTATCAAATGACTAAAATATAAATTAATTTAGAATACAATATTTTTAAAAAACAAATTAAAGGGAGCATGTGCCCCTGGGACCCAGCTCATTTACTAGAGCCTTAAGCTAGCAACTATTCAAAATCTTAAAATACTAAATAATAATAAAAAAAAAAACTATTGGAAGCTAGGAGACCAAAGCCACACCACTATTTTTAATTGTGATAATCTTTGCATAAAAAATTCAGATTTTGAAAAAGAAAAAAAAAATTGTAATTTAATAACAAGTCTCATTTATTTTCTTTTAAATTACACTGTAATGCCCTGAATTTCCTAATAAGGGTTAGGACCTTGATTAGGAGGCTGGGAGGGCCATAATTGAATTATTATGCTATTTAATGATCATGTGCATGTTTATGTGAATTATATTATTATATGATGATAAATACATGCATATAAGGTGGATTGGTTCGAGCTATTCGGCATGAGACGATCATGGAATGCAAGTGCTCGGTCTAGTCATAACGGGCTTAAGTTCGAGGCTCGGGGTGAGTTTAATGATTAGAACATTACCGGGAATTAAAGGGTAATGGGATATGAATTATTGGTATTTGAGGTTATTGAGAATAGCGAGAATTTGAGGGTGCTAATTGTGATTAATGAAATACGTGCGAAAGGACGGTTTTGCCCTTGGTGGCTGTTAAGGTTTTATTTTAGACCTAAGGGTATTTAGGTCCTTTCCCCTCAAAGGATATATATCAGCCATTAAGGCTGTAGAAGGGTAACCAAAAACAGAGCCTCTCCTCCTTCTCTCCCGATAGATTTTTCTTCCTCATTTCTCTTTGGATTTTCAAGCTTCTTTTGAGGAATTAAGCCAAGGAACCAAGCTTAGCCAAGCTAGGATATGCTCCACCATTGAAGAGGGTGTGTTGCTGAGATTGATGTGAGTTTCTAGCCACTAGAACTCTTAGTTTTGCTCTGTTTTCTTAGTTAAGTTTCAGCTGGTTTTTGGGTTGGAAACTTGGGAATTGATTGGAGTTTTGGCTAGGGTTCTTATGCTTGTGATGTTTGGGGTGTGTTAGGATGGTTTTTGGGTTCATTTGGCATCAAGAATGGGATTTGGAAGCTTGGGAATCGGGTTAGAATCGAAGGAGGTGAAGAAGGTCGGTTCAGGGAAGCTCTGGTCTGGAGGTAGCGCTATAGCGCCCATCCTAGGGCGCTACATCGCTCCTCAGGAGGCTTTTTGGCATGTTGGTGGTTCTGAGTATAGCGCTGGGGCGCTAGGGGTTGAGCGCTGTAGCGCTACCCTGTTCTTTCTAAGTCCCGTTTTGAGTGTTTTTAAGGGTTTTTGACTTGGGGTTTCAATCCTTAATGCCTGGGATCGAATCTACTCACCGTGTGGGCATGTTTCGAGGTCCCGAGAGTGGTGCTTAGGTTAAGACCCTATCTTTGGTAATTTTCATTAATTGGAGGTTGTTTTAGTTATGACTAGGTGACCGCTAAGGATTAAGGATCGATCGTTCTCAGGGGTCGTTCTTGTTCTAACTCTCACTCAGACCAGAGGCAAGAAAACTGCACCCTGTGTATATGTGACATGCATGGCTATTCTTGATGCATGTTGGTTGAATATTAAGTATGACATGCATGGCTATTATTGGTGCATGTTGGATTGTTAAATATAATGCATATGATGCACGAGAAACATGTGATTAGGACATGCTTTATATACTGAGTATGATATCGTTCAGAGCTTGAGCCTCTGTGTTCGTGCATGGTCCTAATTGTACTAGTACTTGTTAAGTAAGCATGTTGAATGCCTTGTATATGGATGTTGGACATGTGATATATGTTTAGTGGCATGGCTTACTTGTGTATGGCACTGACTTATTAGTCAGAATCGGAAATGGTGTTAGATCCATCTGTGAAGCTGTGATTTATTAGTCAAGTTCACAATGGGTTGGACACTGGTCGTGTTTCACTGACCTAAGAGTCAGAAGTGGCATAGCGTCATGAACGCCGAGCCAAATGAAGATTAGATCTAATCGATATCAGCGTTGAATGACTCATATGGGGTATTAATGCTGGACCGACCAGAGGGTCGATGAAAATTATAAGCGCTTGGCTAGTCTGAGACTAGTTATTCAGAGCCAGGGCATATGGCCCCGGTGACTGTTTGTCACATGGCTAGGGAACGCTGTTCCATAGTTATGACTCTAGAGTCAGGAGGAAGGTTATGTTGGTGACTAATCACCATGCACCTATCATGTTAAAGCTAGTGAGATGCTCACTTATTTGTTAAGCCCTGGTGATCCTATCGTCACATGGCTAAAGGGTGTCGTCCCCATATTATTGACTTTTGTAATAGTCACCTATTTGTTTGGACTGCTGGTCCTGTTTAATTAATGCAATCACTGTTGATATTATATCATGTTATATTGTGTTTTCTTGCTGGGCTTCGGCTCACGGGTGCTATGTGGTGCAGGTAAAGGCAAAAGAAAGCTGGACCATCCTTGAGTTGGAGAGCTTAGGTGATGACGTGTACATATGCAGCTGCTCGTCCGCCACGGCCGAGGTTTAAAGGGGGAACTAGGGTTAAACCCTGTTTTGTCGCATAGAACGGCCTGTTGTAAATATTTTCTTGTAATAAACTCTGAAATTATATTTTCGGGATCCCAATGTATAGTTAAACGTTCTAATGAAACGTTCTATCTTAACCAAACTTTTTAATCCCTAAACCGCTAATCATACTTAGTTACACGATTTGGGCCAAATGACTCGATTAGCGAGTTTAGCACTGTTTACAAGGCACATTGTAACGGTCCCTGGAGTTGGGGCGTTACAACTTGGTATCAGAGCGAGCCAATGTTTATGGTTCCTGAGAACAAGCTGGGCATGTACACTCATCACTGAAAATAGCTTCACTCATGGGATGGTAACTATTTATGTAGATATGTGCATAGCTGCTTAAATAGAATGTAAATGCTTTACCTGCACATTGTACTAGGGAGCATGAGATTCTGATAGAGCTTGGCTCTTGACTATGTGATTATATGCTCCGTGAATATATATATATGATTGTGATCATATGATTGCCTGCTCCATGAATATATAATTGTGATATTTACATGCTGGAGTTGGAGGCATGGCGTGAGTATTGAAAGAGCAGGGATTATGAATAATGTATGAATGCCACGGGTATGTTTCTAGCACTGCAAGTGGTTGTGATTGTGGTGTGGTAAGATTTATCCCGTGGGGGAAAACCCTTGATATGCTTATTGTGATTAATGGGGTCAAGTTATTGACTGCAGATTTAATCAGCAGGTTTATATTCAAGGCAGATAATGAGGCCTGGTGATGGTTATATAGGGGTTGGGAGTTACAGCCAGGGTATCAGTTCTTCGTCTGCACCTATGAAATTTCAGCAGACGCTTACAGATTTGCAATTAAGATTACAGAGGCATGAGGAAGAGATTAGATATTTGAAGCAACAGCGGAGTCTGTTGGGGAGTACCTCTTCCTTTGTTATGCCAGGAGTGGCATCAGCTTTAGCTTAGCCTAGGGTTGAGAATAGATGGGAATTCCTTTGTGGAAGATTCCAGGAATATTATCCTCCAGTCTTTGAGGGAGGCCAAGATCCATTCAGAGCTGAGCAATGGATAGGCATGATCAATTCCATTCTAGACAGTATGGGGCTGGTAGGTCACGATAGAGTGATCTGTGCGTCATATGTGTTGCCGGATGATGCCCGGACGTGGTGGGAGGTAGTGTCCCAGACACGAGATACAGTTGTGATGGATTGGAAAGAATTTAGACAACTGTTTAATGAGAAATATTACTGTGATGCAGCTAAGACAGCTAAGATGAATGAGTTTCTGAATCTCGTTCAAGGAAAGGCATCAGTAGCTGAGTATGCTAATAAATTTGATGGGTTGGCCAAGTTTTCTTTTGATATGATACCCACATATATAGCTCGGAAGGAAAGGTTTGTTCATGGATTGAATCCTGGAATAGCTCAGGGCATTAGAGTTGCCCCAGTGCATGAAGTCTCTACCTATGCTCAGGTGGTAGAGAAGGCTCTTGCTGTTGAAAGTATAATAATTGAGAAAAAGAGTGCCAGGGAGCATGAAGCTCAGATAGTGGTATCTCCCCTCATTGAAGCAAGTAAGAATGAAAGTTGGAAGACTCGTCCAATATGTACGCGGTGTAGGAGGCGCCATTTGGGAGAATGCCGAGCAAGGTCATGTTTCGCTTGTGGCATAGTTGGACATTTCAAAAAGGATTGCCCAAGGCTAAGAGAGCTTGAGCAAAAGGGGATAGACAGCTCGATTCCAACTCGAGTGTTTATTCCGAGGCAGTCAGAGACTGAGACTAGTTCCTCAGGGGTGGCAGGTCAGTTTTCTAGTTCTGATTTTTAAGTTATGATGGTTGGTTTTGGTGCCATGCTGTCCTTTTGTTTGTTTCATATATGGAAGCATAAGGATGATATGATGATCACATGGTTATGTTGTGATGGAAATGCAATATGGTATTGGCAACTTAAGAGATGAGTTGGGTTATGGAAAGGACTCATCAGTGATCTTGATAAAGTTGGTTATGACAGGCTTTGGTTTGATCCAGGGTTTGGATTGGTTAAGTAATTAAAGAGTAATCTTGAATGGCAAGGAAAGTATAGTAATTCTTGGGCTTGAGAGCGGAAAGCCTTGTGTTAGTTGGTATGGTACATGGTTCTTCATGTTTATGATATCTATAGTAAGAGCTAGAGTTCTGCTGCAGGGAGATGCATGGAACTCTTAGCTAGTGTGGTGGATACCACTTAGACTGTGCTAGTGAGATCAGGACAGACTGGATTAGTCTGTGGGTTTTGAATGTGTTTCCAGGTGGTTTGTTAGGGCTTCTTTTTATAAAAGAAGACTAGAATGGTGATTGGATTAGTGCTAGAAATAGAATCAGATGTAAACACTGTTTTGAGTGGCTCAGCGGAGTTATAAGAGTTAAAGGTTTAGTTGCTGAGTAAGATGGAATTCTTTAAGGTAGATCTTGGATCTGGTTAGGACCAGTTAGAGATCACAGAGAGGAAATTATATAAAGGATTGTGTTGGTATGAGATTAGAGCACTGCGAGTGCTGAATATGTCTTGAGAATTGGTTTAATGCTAAGTGTTTGTGAATCAGATGAATAGTGCATTAAAAGGTTTAGTTGAATGGGATTGGTAATCGTCTTGGACGATGGTATTGTGGTATCTTCTCTGTGGAGATTTGCCAAGGTTGAAGAGTGCCTTAAGGACAGGAGTGTCCATGGGTGGTAAAGATATTTCAGGTGCCTTAGGAAATGTTCTGGGTCTTTTATGGACCAGGATCAGTTAGTGGATTGTTATGACATCCCAGTAATAGAAGAAAAATGATTGCCTATGCAACATGTTGATTAAAGGATCTGACCAGAACTGGAGTAGAGTTTCTGGTGGGCCAGGTGGCCAATTTATTGTTTGAGATTATTATCTTAAGGAAGATAAAAAGGAAAGATGGTTAAGTGAGCCACATATAGGAAAATTAAAATTGAATGGAAAGCTTTAGCTGGACTAGCTAAGAGTTGGACAGTAGCAGATATGAATTTATGGTGGTAAAGAGATCAGATTTGGAATCCGATGGATATCGAGATTAACTGGGAGATTCTAGATGAATCTCATGCTATTCTTTTATTTGCTTCATTCAGGCATCGTGGAAAGATAACGGGATATGAAAGCTTTATAGTGATGGCCTGGGATGGAGAGGGATGTAATGGATGTAAGATAAAGTTCTTAACCTATTAGCAGGTCAAGACAGAGTATCAAGAATCAGTAAGGCCATTATAGCCATTGAGAATTTCATAATGAAAATAAGATAGCATCGCGATGGGTTTCGCGGTGGGATTCCCAGGTTGATGGATCAGCGTGAGTTGGCATTGAGTCATTGTGGACTGGTAGTCCAAGTGAGTTCATTTTATCAGTAAGGATAAGTGAATGGTACAGCTGATCGGTATTCAAATCTCTTATGAAAGGGATAAAGTGCCTTCATGAAATTCAAGGTCTATCTTATTAGATGAAGACTTTATTGGGACTTCCAAGTTTTGGAAGGGGTAGAAGGCCATGAGAATAGAGATAAAATTCAGTGCAGATTATTACTCTCAGACTGGTGGTACTCAGAGAGAGAGAGGGTTATCCAATTATTATTGGAGGAACATCTTATAAGATGAATGCGTTATTGTATATCTGGATCCTGAGGTGGTTCAGGGGATTAATGAGATTACTAGAGATTAAAGCTTGGATGCTCACTTTTCAAAGTGAATGGAAAAAAATTACTGAATTGAAAAGTAGGAATGTGGAATTCCAGGTAGAAGAATGTATCTTCTTTAGAGTATCACCATGGAAAGGGGTGAGAAATTAAGGCAAGTTAAGCCCTAGTTCATTTCAGCAGTTGGATTCTGGACATGTCTGGATAGGTTGACTCTGAATCAGCTTTACTTTTGGCATTAGCAGTTGTATACATTGAGTTATGTACTTCCATGCAGTGGACATGGGTTAAAGGAACTGATGAGTTGAGTTATAAGAATCTGAAAGTGGAGGTTAAGTATTCCGGTAAGGAATAGCCAGCTCAGATTGTGACATAAGTAATAAGGTTTTATTGAACAGAATGTACCTTGAGTTAAGGTAATGCTATAGAGATGGTGAGGTCGAGGAAGCGACCTGGAGAAGTTGGAGTTAATTGTGCAGAATTCTTATTCCGAGCTGAGTAAATTTCGAGGACGAAATTTCTGTAAGGAGGGGATAGTTGTAATGCCCCGAATTTCCTAATAAGGGTTAGGACCTTGATTTGGAGGCCGGGAGGGCCATAATTTAATTATGATGCTATTTAATGATCATATGCATGTTTATGTGAATTATATTATTATATGATGATAAATGCATGCATATGGGAGTATTTATAATTATAAGGGCATTTTGGTAATTTGGTCGCTGTGGCCGTAATTGTGTATTTTGGGGTGTATGTTTGTGATTAATTAATATAGCCACATTATAAGATGGATTGGTTCGAGCTATTCGGCATGAGACGATCATGGAATGCAAGTGCTCGGTCTAGTCATAACGGGCTTAAGTTCGAGGCTCGGGGTGAATCTCGGGGTGAATTTAATGATTAGAACATTACCGGGAATTAAAGGGTAATGGGATATGAATTATTGATATTTGAGGTTATTGAGAATAGCGGGAATTGGAGGGTGCTAATTGTGATTAATGAAATACGTGCGAAATGACGGTTTTTCCCTTGGTGGCTGTTAAGGTTTTATTTTAGACCTAAGGGTATTTAGGTCCTTTCCCCTCAAAGGATATATATCAGCCATTAAGGCTGTAGAAGGGTAACCAAAAACAAAGCCTCTCCTCCTTCTCTCCCGATAGATTTTTCTTCCTGATTTCTCTTTGGATTTTCAAGCTTCTTTTGAGGAATTAAGCCAAGGAACCATGCTTAGCCAAGCTAGGGTTATGCTCCACCATTGAAGAGGGTGTGTTGCTGAGATTGAGGTGAATTTCTAGCCACTAGAACTCTTAGTTTTGCTCTGTTTTCTTAGTTAAGTTTCAACTGGTTTTTGGGTTGGAAACTTGGGAATTGATTGGAGTTTTGGCTAGGGTTCTTATGCTTGTGATATTTGGGGTGTGTTAGGATGGTTGTTGGGTTCATTTGGCATCAAGAATGGGATTTGGAAGCTTGGGAATCGGGTTAGAATCGAAGGGGTGAAGAAGGTCGGTTCAGGGAAGCTCTGGTCTGGAGGTAGCGCTATAGCGCCCATCCTAGGGCGCTACAGCGCTCCTCAGGAGGCTTTTTGGCATGTTGGTGGTTCTGAGTATAGCGCTGGGGCGCTAGGGGTTGAGCGCTGTAGCGCTACCCTGTTCTTTCTAAGTCCCGTTTTGAGTGTTTTTAAGGGTTTTTGACTTGGGGTTTCAATCCTTAATGCCCGGGATCGAATCTACTCACAGTGTGGGCATGTTTCGAGGTCCCGAGAGTGGTGCTTAGGTTAAGACCCTATCTTTGGTAGTTTTCATTAATTGGAGGTTGTTTTGGTTATGACTAGGTGACCGCTAAGGATTAAGGATCGATCGTTCTCAGGGGTCGTTCTTGTTCTAACTCTCACTCGGACCAGAGGTAAGAAAACTGCACCATGTGTATATGTGACATGCATGGCTATTCTTGATGCATGTTGGTTGAATATTAAGTATGACATGCATGGCTATTATTGGTGCATGTTGGATTGTTAAATATAATGCATATGATGCACGAGAAACATGTGATTAGGACATGCTTTATATACTGAGTATGATATCGTTCAGAGCTTGAGCCTCTGTGTTCGTGCATGGTCCTAATTGTACTAGTACTTGTTAAGTAAGCATGCTGAATGCCTTGTATATGGATATTGGACATGTGATATATGTTTGGTGGCATGGCTTACTTGTGTATGGTACTGACTTATTAGTCAGAATCGACAATGGTGTTAGATCCATCTATGAAGCTGTGATTTATTAGTCAAGTTCACAATGGGTTGGACACTGGTCGTGTTTCACTGACCTAAGAGTCAGAAGTGGCATAGCATCATGAACGCCGAGCCAAATGAAGATTAGATCTAATCGATATCAGCGTTGAATGACTCATATGGGGTATTAATGCTGGACCGACCAGAGGGTCGATGAAAATTATAAGCGCTTGGCTAGTCTGAGACTAGTTATTCAGAGCCAGGGCATATGGCCCCGGTGACTGTTTGTCACATGGCTAGGGAACGTTGTTCCATAGTTATGACTCTAGAGTCAGGAGGAAGGTTATGTTGGTGACTAATCACCATGCACCTATCATGTTAAAGCTAGTGAGATGCTCACTTATTTGTTAAGCCCTAGTGATCCTATCGTCACATGGCTAAAGGGTGTCGTCCCCATATTATTGACTTTTGTAATAGTCACCTATTTGTTTGGACTGTTGGTCCTGTTTAATTAATGCAATCACTGTTGATATTATATCATGTTATATTGTGTTTTCTTGCTGGGCTTCGGCTCACGGGTGCTATGTGGTGCAGGTAAAGGCAAAAGAAAGCTGGACCATCCTTGAGTTGGAGAGCTTAGGTGATGACGTGTACATATGCAGCTGCTCGTCCGCCACGGCTGAGGTTTAAAGGGGGAACTAGGGTTAAACCTTGTTTTGCCGCATAGAACGGCCTGTTGTAAATATTTTCTTGTAATAAACTCTGAAATTATATTTTCGGGATCCCAATGTATAGTTGAACGTTCTAATGAAACGTTCTATCTTAACCAAAATTTTTAATCCCTAAACCGCTAATCATACTTAGTTACACGATTTGGCCCAAATGACTTGATTAGCGAGTTTAGCACTGTTTACAAGGCACACCGTAACAGTCCCTGGAGTTGGGGCGTTACATACACTATATATCAATCATGATATACTGTATCAATCTGGTGGGTTCTTTTTTCTATTCTAAAAATTTAGTAAAATACTTGAATAAAACCAAGTAGTATAAGTAATTGGCTTAATCAAAGTTGAGTATCATCATTAAAATAAGCCCCATTAGACCATCTCGTAAATATTATGTTATATTTGATACAAAAAATTAATATATAGTATATTTGGCACAGTTTTTAGTATTATGCTCCAATACGCAATTGTAAAAATTGATATAAAAATCAATAAATCATTAATGCTCATTTGCTATTTTATTGAAAATATACAAAAAGTAATCTTAATAGTTAAAGATAAGGAATATTTGCGGCGAACATATTTAAATTATTATGTTTGTAGCACTTAAGTACCCAAGTTATTTTTTTTGTCGCCGAAAATACCTTCCGTTCATGTTTTGTTGCAGCCGTCTATTCTAACCGTTAAGTGCGTTTATGACATGTTGGCAAAAGTACCAAATTAAATGAATATTTGCGGTGAAAATACCTAATTTAAGATATATGTGCGGTAAAAGTACCTAAATTATGATATATTTACAGTAAAAAGTATCCAAGTTATATGCAAATTTGACGTCGCATAGTAAACTTAGCAGCAAAATAAACAACCGTAACAAAACATGTGTTAGACAAAAATTTCAAATTTAATATATTAAAATTAGTGCCAAACACAATTTCACCTATGCCAATTTTATAGCATAAGACATTATTAGTTTGAGTTTAACCCATCCAAGATTGTAAGAAGAACCTCTTAATTACTACCATTTTTATTTAAAGGAAACACATGTTGATTCTAATTATGATGGTATTAATTACTTGTGTAATTTTGAGAAAATTTTGAGGAATTTGGAATTGCAATTGTACTCAGTAAATTTGACTGACTGAGCTGCGTAAATACCCTATTTGTGAAAGATCAAGTCACTTGTAGTTCTAGATAGTTATTTTTTTAAATGAGTGAAAGAATTCCGGTAAATGACCATTCATAGGAATTCATTGTATTTTTAAAAATTTATGAAATTTTGGTAGATGGCCATTTCATGGAATTATTCAATGCTTTAGAAGTTAGGAAAAATTCTGAGGTGAATGAACTTTTATGGAATTTTGAGGGTCGTGTTTGATATTTGAGAATTTGGGGGAATTTGTAGTTCATGTGACTCCACTTAGTTTTAGCGACTAAGTTGCCTATGTATCCCTTAGAAGAATCAAGTCAAACGTAGTTCAAACATTTTTGTATATTTAAGAATTTTGTGAAGAATTAACTCACTTTGAAATTCTTACCATTTAAGGTGGGGGTTTGAGGTGAATGACCTCACTTAGAAATTTTATTGAGGTGAATGACCTCACTTAGGATTTTTGAGATGAATGACCTTGTTTGGGAAATTTGAGGTGAATGACCTTATTGAGAAGTTTTAGGAGATTGTGACTACACATAACCTTAGCAATTATAGGTTGCATACGTATCCTTTAAATGAATCAAGTCGAACGTAGTTTAAAAAAAAATTGTATTTGTATTCTTTGGAGATTTTGAGTTTGTTTTGGATTGAAACTCATTTCTTCTATTTTTATCTCAAATAAATTTGGAGACCACTTGAATTACAATTCTATTTTGATGAGAATTGTAAAATAAGATTCAAATTCACTTGAGATTTTTTTTGTCTTTATAGAAGTAATTTGAATCTTATAGTTTGGATTTGAATACGAGAGAAATATTTTTGACACAAATATAATGACTTGCATTATTTTATATTTTGTCACACTTGCTTTTAATTGGAAGTTTTGATTCATAAAATTCCAATTTTCTCTCGTGCACCATTTACATATATACATATATATATATATATATGCATATATTGATATGTAATATAAATATGATTAACTTCTTTTTTTTTTTTTCTTTTACGCTTGAATGTCACGTTTGAATATATGTGTAATCATCATATTTAGTTGTAATTAGGCATATATGGTATAGCATATGCATTCTGCGCATGTGAATTTTTTTTTGTTCGGCATATAATTTTTTGTATGAAAATTTATCATAGAGAAATTCAATTTTCTTCTTTCTTGTTTGGCTATATCTTACTTTTGAAGATATTTTATAATTTATAAAGCTTAGGTCAAAGTAGACCAAAAACAAAATAAGAGAATTTATAAGTGAAGAAAAATACTTAAAATAAAGAGAAGAAAATAGGAGCAACCCCTAAATACTCATTTTGTAGAAATCTCTAAAGACGAAAACTTAATTTTCTCTATATTTTTATAGTAGTGTTTTTTTTAATCATAATCTCTTTCAAAATTTTGTCAGAGTTTTCTCTCTTTATCTTTCTTCCCCCTTGTTTGATTTTCTTTTGCACTTTTATAGACTCAATTTTACGATAAATTGATCAGATAATGAAGGAACTGGAGTAGTGAAGAGTGGGGAGTGATTAGTGATGAGTGGTGAGAGGTTGTTTGACAGGGGAGATAATAGTGGAGATATTATTATTCTTTTTCTTTTTCTTTTTTTTTTTTTTTTTTCTGACCGATTCTTTTTTTCATTCTTCTTTTTATTTTTATTTATTTTTTTAATAATAAGGAAGATAAAAAAAGGTTCAACAAAATGAACGTAATGTACTTTCGCAGCCAAACAAATAACTTAGGTACTTAAGTGCTACAAACGTAATAATTTTGGTATTTTCGCCGCAAATATTTCTAAATATAATAATAAAATAATAATGTAAAAAGTCTAGCATTTAATGATAATAGATAAAAATAATACTAAAATAATAATGATGCAAAATATACATCATGATGTATTGTAGGTCAAATTTGACACAATTTTTAGTATGTGCTAAATTTAGTATAACTTTTAACACAACATTAGAGCAACTTTTTTGAAGACTGTGCTATATTTTAGCTACTACAACACTAATTTGGCACATTATTAGTGATGCTTTTGCACTCGAAAGCCATAATTTTACATGCTCATCCTCTAAATTAAATAATGATTCACTAACCAATCAAATAAACCTTACTTGGTCAAACATTATTTATCCCCACAAGGGGTTTACCTTTGCATAATATAGCATCACTAGTTTCCTCAACTACTTCCACTCTTAACACATTTATTTAGTAAAGCCTCCAAATAAAGAGTAACCTTATTTAAACACACATTAATATATACACATAGATACAATGTGAAAGCTTTTATGATTCATAAAGGAAAGGCTACTAGTTTAGTCTTAACAAGACTCTTTTGCCCCTCATAATTTCATAAAAGAAGTTCTAGTGAAAATTCGGTGCTGGTACTGATTAGGTAGTCCAATACGCAACAACTTATTAAGTTCTTTTTTATTAATTTAATGTCACGCAATTAAAATAAAAATGGGGAAATTCTTGAGTATTAAAAATATGAGGGAAATTCTTGGATGATTATAATTCTGATATTTTTTATGAGTGTATAATGTAATTATTTAAAATATCTTACAAATTTTTGAAAAATTCTAAATAATTTACATGATTGAAAATAAAGTTTAAATAATTTATTTTCCAATGCATATAAAAAAATAAACACGCGTACAATAAATTGTTTGAAATCTTATTTTCGGTACTGTAAATTATTTAGAATTTCTTAAAAATTTAAATGATGTTCTAAATAACTACAATATATACACCGTTATAAAAAAAATAGAATAAATAAAAATTTTGTCCCCTGAACTATTACCAAAATATATTATGCCCCTTGAACTTTTCATGTTGTTTTAAACTCCCCTCAAACTATTATTATTACCTTATTGTGCCTATTTTGTTAGTTTTCATCCTACATGGCTAACCAGGTATTGATATGACACTTTAGGCAGTGACGTGGTGTATAATTAAAAATATAAATATAAAAAATATTTCAAAAAATAATTATAAAATCTATTTTTTTTACTTCTTTTGTCCTTTTTTTTTCTTTTTTCTCCTCCATTCACTACTACAAAATTGAGCTTTTTCGACAGTTTTTAACTGTCGCTATTGAGCAATGACGACAGTCGACTATCTGTCGTATTTGCCTATGCCGGCGTAGGGTAGCTATGCCGACAGTTAATAAGTGTCGCCGTTGCTGGCTACGCCGACAGTTAATACGTGTCGCTGTTGCTGGCTACGCCGACAATTAATACGTGTCGTCGTTGCTGGCTACGCCGACAGTTAATACGTGTCGTCGTTGCTGGCAACGCCGACAGTTAATACATGTCGTCGTTGCTGGCAACGTCGACAGTTAATAAGTATCACCGTAACATTAAATTTATATATATAAATAATAATTTTTTGATATATATTTTTTAAAATTTTTAATTATATTTTTAAAAATTGAAGTTTGATATAAATTTAAATAAAAAAATTACTCACATAATTAATTATTATTAACATAACTTGTAAAAAAAATTATATTTATCAGAATAAAAATTCATATACATACAATATTTATTCATACAATTGAAATGTAAATAATACATCAAATCCCCATGAGATTAAATAATTATCAATAAAAATTCATTATAATATTATAAATCCATAAACTTAAAAATATATAATACAACAAATCTCAACAAGACAACATAATTCTTTCTCCAAATCACTGCAAACTCAATCATGTTTCTTTTCTCAATATTCTTCATAATAAATCTAGGCATCCACCTTAAAAGTCAGTCATATGATATTCCCTGCACCAATGAATTAAAGACTTCAAATTATAATTAAATAGTATATTTTACCATAATATATTAACGAATGAATGAGAGAACCAACAATATAAATATGTAAAATTAGTTGATTAATCTCTCTTAGAGATTATTAAACAAAAACTGACCTTGTAAGAATGCCGACAAGATTTGAGACGGTTGGGAGACCAATGATGTTGTGAATTACAGTATAACAAAATTCCCAATTTAATAATAGAATACCCCCAATTTAATCATCATAAGGATTTCAGAAAGAAAAAAGAATGACTTATTATGAGCATTTATGACACTTTGTATGCCTTTAAAAAATATAAAGCACAATAAGTCCTATAATCACCAACATAATAAGCATCCTCGTTATTTTAACATCATTGGCAAAAAAAAATGAATACCATAAATATAATTAACCATAATAATACCTAAAAGAAATTTCCAACAAAAACATATTTATATATAGATATATATATACCAAAATCAATGAATGTAAAAAAATAAATCACAAAAAAGAACTTAATTACAATAGTACACATATATACTCTAAATCTGAATAAACATAACAAAACTAAAAGCAAAGTATCCAACAAAAAATACATACATAATATATTCTAAAATCAACAAATCTAAAAAAAAATAAGCACCGACATCAAAACACAAATATACCCTAAAGCTGATTAACATAACAAGATAATAAACAAAGTCTTCAGCACTAACAAAGTAAACACAACACAAATATGCCATAAAATACCAAATATAAAATTATATACAGGGTACAAAGGCCACCAACAGAACAATCTATATAAATACCCTGAATCTGAATAAATATAACAAAATCAGAAGCAAAGTACCCAACAAAAAATATAAATACATAATATACACTAAAATTAATAAATCTAAATAAATTAAGCACCGACACTAAAACAAAAATATACCCCGAAGCTGATAAAATCAATAAATGCTATTGATTTACGTAAAAAAAATTTATGTTAAACAAATATTTTATCTAAATATGCTAAAAAAAATATTTATCTAAATCATTTTTAAATCCCAAAAAAACAATTAGATGGCATTTTAAACCAATTTATCACCATGAGTTAATATAATTATATTTTTATTAAAATTAAAAATATTTTAATATTATTTTCATAAATAATATAATAATTGAGCGACCAATTTTTTTTATTTTAAATCTCACAATTTAAAATGTAAAATCTTCAATTCTTAATAAATTTCATTTATAAATTGAAAGAGTTCTTATTATTTATTCCTCAATAAATAATGATAATAATGATAGTTAATTTTATAAATATGTTAAAGAATAATAAATCTAAATTTTGATATAAAAATTATTATAAATACAAAAGTTAATAATATGAAAAATTTAGAAAAAAAATCTAGTTTTTAATAAATACATCATTTTTATAAATATATATTTACATAATTTAGTTTATTTTTAAAATTATACTATTCATTAATTTTTTTACAATATTTTTCCAATTAATAAAACAATTCTTTTGTAACTAATACAAGTTTTATAAATATGTTAAAGAATAATATAGTTAATTTTATAAATATGTTAAAGAATAATAAATTTAAGTTTTGATATAAAAATTATTATAAATACAAAAGTTAATAATATGAAAAATGTAGAAAAAAAATAGTTTTAAAAGGATTTAATAAATACATAATTTTATAAATATATATTTACATAATTTAGTTTATTTTTAAAATTATATTATTCATTAATTATAATTTTAGATTTTTTATTTGAATTTTGGCGACATTTTATGAATGTCGGCATTGGACTTTTATTAACTGTCGGCGTTGGGGTCAATAGCGACGCCTTTTAACTGTCGACATTGGTCTCGAATTAACTGTCGGCGTTGGGGTCAATAGCGACACATTTTAACTGTCGGCATTGGTCTCGAATTAACTGTCGGCATTGAGGTCAATAGCGACAGTCAAAAGCAAAAGTGACAGTTATTAGCTGTTGGCGTTGGTCTCTATGCCTACAGTTTTTAACTGTCGGCGTAGAGTCCCGCTAAGCAATTACGACAGTCAACAGAGTTGACTGTCGTGGTAGGGTGTCGGGAAAGCCCAGTTTTGTAGTAGTGATTTAAAATCTATAACTTTTTCTTAATATTTAAAATTAAATAAGAAAAACAAAAAGTAAAAATAGAAAGAAAAAAAAAGGAAAAAGAAGTAAAAAAATATATATATTTTATTAAGAAAAGATATTTAATAATTTTTTAGTAATAATTTAAAAATAAAAAATTTTGATTATAAATTACAAGTTTTAATTGACATGTGAAATGTTGTCAAATGGTTATTCCTAAAAAAAATTCTATCTAATTTTGATAGTTCAATTCATATATAACCAATGAAGAAATTGTTAGAAAAAAATTGAGTGAATGAGAAATTGATGCCTAAAAAGGTAATGATTCAGCAAATTACTTTGATTAAATATGATATTATCTGAATATTGTGTAATTTATTCTGATTGATTTTGGCAAATCACTTTGGTCAAAATTAAGATATCAGAATATTGTGTAATTAATTCTGATTGACTGTCAAAAAATCACTTTGAGTAACAACTGATATTACCAGAATAAGCGTGATTAATTCTGATTGATTATCAGAAAATTACTTTGAGTAACTGCTGATATTACTAGAATAAGGGTAATTAATACTGATTGATTTTCAGATATTAAGATACCAGATTTATTGGATATTTGGGCATTAATGCACTTGATTCACACATTTTTCAACTCTCCATGAAGCCTATAAAATGAGGCTTCTCCTCTCATTCCAGGACACTAATACAGAATATCACACACTTAGTCTTTTTCTCTCTTTAGTCTCTGTAGTATTTTCTAGTGATAGAGGGAAGGTTTGTTTCGAGTTCGCCTAAGCAGACGCAGTGGTGCATTCATCCTGCTTGATAGCTGTTGTATCGTGGGAAGTGGTTGCTCACGAATTCTCTAGCACCGTTTAGGTAGAGGGGGCAAATTTGCTTTAAAGAAAGCGTGTTTCGCGTGCCTCGGTTTTGGTTTATTATTTCTATTGTATTATTTTTCATTTTTGTTCTTCAATTAAATATATTAATATATATTTTGTTTTTCTAAGCTATATTATTTCTAACAGAAATTTAACCAAAAAAAATAGACACTTTATTTAAATTTTTACATAAAAATTAGAAAATTAATTTCAAAGTTATTAATTTTAAATAATGTACCATTTATTTATTAGTTAAAAATGAATTGGACTTAAAATTTTACTTTATATATGTATTTTTTTATGTATCTATAGAAAGTAGACAATAGCAAATCCTTTAAATTATGTTTTTTGAGGATAAAAAAATGTCTTTTGTGTGGCTAAAGGGATACATTTTTAGGTGGGGTTATTTGTAAATTATATATATAAAAAAATGCCTTGTAAACATAAATTTTGAGAGATTGTTAATTAAAACTTATTAAATGTGTGATATAACGATACTTATGAAAGGTCACAATTTTCATAAATGATATTGATGATCACAATTTTCATTTTGCGATATTTATGAAAGGTCAAATTGCATTTTTGCCGAGTAATTATAACAACCAAAGAGATAGGAAAAAATATATCAAATGTGTTTGTAATTTTTCAAAATATAAGGATGGTTGTGAAATTTTTTTGGCTAAAATATTTGAGTCATCATGGTGATGTACCTAAAATTTACAATAACAATTAATTTCTTTGGAATAAAAATTTTCCTCCCAACAAACTCTTAAATATTCACTAGATAGCAAATTTAGCTACTAAATTAATGATAGCTATTAGCTAATTATACATTTTCTACTCCAGTATCTGGAGATAGGATTACCTTTTATACTAGTTAAATAGGGAAGAAAATTAATTTCAAACAATTAATGACAACATAAGGAGTAGATTTTAGGTAATATATAATTTTAGTACTTTATTGTTTTTCCTAGAACTAACTTAGTTTCCTATTGTTTAACTAATATCATTTTAATACCTTGTAGTTTGTCTTAACACTAATTTAGTACCTTATTGTTAAATGTTAATTATTAATGACATTTTAATACCTGTATATGATAAATTAATTCAAAATTTGTACATTTATACCATTTTTAAGAAAATTATTTTTGACTATAGCCCAAATCAACCTAATTTATTTAATTATTCTTTTAGAATTAAAACATATATTTATTTAATTAAAAAATGGCATTAATTAAGCAATAAGATACTAAATATATCTCTTCTATATAAAAAGTGTGTAGATAACATTAATTTTTGATTTTAACAGTTTGTTCGGTTAACTTTAACGAAATATTCTAAATATTTAACTAATTATGTCTTTAAAACTAATTAGAAATAAGTATTTATTAATTATATTAATATAAATTCAAATATTATAAAATATTATTATTATAATAATATTTAATATATAACTACATATATAATAATTATATTAATATATTTAAATTCAAATTCAAATGTTATTAATATATAATACACAATCTTAATTTTTATTAAAAAAAATTATCATTTATATTTAAAAAGAAAACATTTTTTTTATTTAATATAACTTATATGAATATATATATATTCATATTGAATAACAATAAATATTACAAATATTTTATATACAGATGTCGTGTGTATATAAATAATATGACTGTAAAACTATATAAGAAATTAGAATAACATTTATCTTCTATTAATAATAAGCAAACTTATTCTCTAATCATTAAGTTGTAATTTGAATAATATCATAAATGTTTTGTACTTTGAATATGGTAAATTGTGATCTAAAAGGTTATCATGTTATAACTATAAACCATATTTTTATTTAATTTTTCTTTTAATATGTTTATGTAATTATTTTATATATAATATATTTTTTTTATTTAGAATTTAGATAACAATCATATAAATTTAATAAAAATTATTAATAAATTCTATAAAGAAATTACTTTACTTATATCTAGTATATACATATATATATATATTGATATTTAGCACTCTATTACTTAATTAATGCATTTTTTTGTAATATTAATTTATTTTAATTTTAAAAAGAATTTTAATAAAATAAATTAAGGTATTTTTTATTATAGATTAAAATATTTTCACCAAAATTAGTAGAAATGTACAATTTTGAATTAATTTATCACGTACAAAGTATTAAAAATGAGATTAATTAAAACAATAAGGTACTAAATTGGTGTTAATACAAACAACAAAGTATTAAAATAGTATTAACTAAAAATAGAGTATTAAGTTGGATCTTGAACAAACAACAAGTTATTTATATACAAAGATAAAATGAAATATATATAGACTATAAAACTTTGTATATAAATAACAATCCTTTTAAATCAGCAAATCCATTTCAAAAAAAAAAAAAAATCAGCAAATCAATTCAAATTTCACTGATTTACTTAATTAGTGAAAAATGACATATAAAAAAAGTACAAATTACACAGAGTATTCAGTTTTAGATATATCATTTAATTTTTAACTACTTTTAAAAAAAATTAATTTTACACCCAATATTTATTTGAATCTACCAATTATACTCTTCAGTCATACCTAAGTTATATATGTATAAGTAATGGTATTATAAAAAATATCATGATAATAATGAGTAAAATTTAACTGAATTTATTTAATAGCTAATTTTAATTAACTAATGCTTATCAAGTAATCCCCATATAAAAAGATGAAATCATCATTTCTCTCAACTTGTAACAAAAAAAAATACTTCAAACAATAACTTTTGTAATTTTAATTAAAATGTATTATAACTAAATTATTATTATGTCCTCAAAACACTAGTTAAAAGTAAAAATGTATATGAAAAAAATTGCAAACCAACAATTTCCTGTACCATGTCTTGTCTTGCATCTAGAAAATAAATGTATTAATACAAGATCTCAAATATATTAAAAATATGATAAATGCTAAATGTACTTTATATTAGTGATTTTTTTTGTATTATCTTAACTCAGTAAATGATATGTGTGTGTATTTTATAATAATTTATAATATTTTTAAAATAATAAATAATTATATAATATTCACATATTATGTCATATAATCAAATAATCATATGGTTTCTACACGGTTCAAGCTATCAATTATGTTCCACCAATGAAAAGTTATACTATTTCCCATTTTATTAACTAAATTATGATATACTAAGTGATGTATGCAAATAAGAAAATTATAAATAGAAAAAATATATATTTAGAATCGTATAAATTGATAAAAATCCAAAATAAAAGAATATATGGTAAAAATAAAATTTTTCTTATAATGTGATTTTATATAATGAAATTCTTTTGATATTTTTTTTTAGAAAATGATATTATTTTGATATTTTTTGCAAAAACTTTATAGATTAGGTTTCGAAAATTTACAGAGGGCGTTGAATTTGTTTAACAAGGTATCAAATGTGTAGAGGCTATTTTATAAACAGTTATAAAAAAAAAAAAAAAAACTATTATGCAAAATGACTATGAAAAGAAGATTATATAACCGTATTACCAATCACCAATATATGCATCATGTACATGACTGTTTATTATTGTAAATTTTCTATAATTTTAGAGGTATTTGGCAAAATAGTTATTTTTTTTAGTAGTTTTGTATAATAATTTTTTTTCTTATATAATTATTTGCAAAGATAACTTCTTGGCTCACTTAACGCCCTCAAAATTCCCGATATTTAGTTTTGATTCTCAATACCCGTTAATGAAGGCTATTTTGTAAATAAATAAAAAAAATTATCATAAGAATGCTATTTTGTAAAGTAACATTATAAAATAATCTATTTTCACCCATCAATCATAATTTTATATAAAAATATTTTAAAAAATTATTCAAATTTATTAAAAAATATAAATAGATATTAATAGAATTTTATTTAGTGTCATTAGTTAGTTATAATTTCTCATGGTCAAATTTAATCCATCAACTTTTTTCTTACAAAATAACCAAAATTTTAAAATTAATTTCACATATAATATTGTTTTTGGAATGAAATATATATACATAGGAAGTATAAATGGGGATGTCTGTGCAATAAGGTAAGTTTTTTTATTATATCGATACGACACACTCCATTTCATATACGTGGATGAATAATGAATAAGAAAAATTAATCCTAGAGATGTAAACGAGGCGGAACGGGGACGTGACCCCATTCCTATCCCGTCTCGGGTTCAAAGTTTCATCGGATATCTATTTAATAAAAATGTTTAATTTTTTTTTCTAAAATTGATCAAATAAATTAAAATAATTAATACTTTTTTATATAAAATAATTATAAACAATAAATTATACTATCAGGAAATATATATTTTTAGAGAACGACTATAGTGCATTTACTTTTTTTACAACACCAGTGCAACCAGTTTGTGTTTTCTACATCTCAATAATTTTTTTCTAATTTTTTTATATGACAATGTACATTGTAATCATTTAAGACACCCTACAAAATTTCAAGAAATTCTGAATAATTTAAATTGCTGAAAACACGGTTCAAACAATTGACTTTTACACGTGTATTAAAAAAAATAAGCACGCGTACAATAAGCTGATTGAACCATATTTTCAGTACTATAATTTATTCAGAATTTAATGAAAATTTCTAAGATATTGTAGATCATATAAAAAAAATTAGGAATATATCTTATAAAAAAAATAGATGCATTTTAATCACTACCTATATTTTTATATAAATTATTATATTATATATTTTGAATAATATTTATATTAAAAAAGTGTATGAAATTGAAATGTAATAAGTCAAAATTTACCTTCCGCATACATGCTCTATACACGTAATAATATTTCTATAAATTGAGCATTTTATAGAAAACTGTCCTATTATTTGTATTCATTTTCTTTGTTAATTAATTAACCTACCCCTGCACCGTTGGCAGAGGAAAACAAAAGATTTGTTTAATTTTCTTGGGTTTGTGCCATGTTTCGGTCATCACTCATCACCATCGTTGTTCTTAGTTAAATGCGGTGGTTTTCCGCTCATCTACTTCACCCAACTCTACTCATATTTTCCATAAATTTAAACCAATCTCATTGTTGATTTCTTCGTACTCTTCTTTACTTCTCCCTCTCATCCTCATCCCTGTTCCTCTTGCTAACTCCGTCTCTCCTTGTTCAAATCACAGCCTCACTCTACCCGTCTTACAATCATTCCTTTTTCCTTCTCCTCACTCTTTATTAACCATAGCCAACCTTATTCAGATCCAAAACAAGTAAAAATGGAGCTTAGCTTTGTTGAAAATCTAAAGGGTCAGCCTTTATGGGTTTTGCTGTTTTTCTCTATTGGTTCTCTCTCGGTTCTGAAATTTTTAATCGCTTTTATCAAATGGGTCTTCGTCAATTTTCTCAGACCGGCCAAGAATCTGAAAAAGTATGGTTCTTGGGCACTCGTTACTGGACCCACTGACGGTATTGGGAAAGGCTTTGCCTTTCAATTGGCTCGTAAAGGGCTTAACTTGGTGTTGGTGGGTCGAAACCCGGAAAAGCTCAAGGAAGTTTCGGATTCGATTCAAGCCAAATTTGGTAATACCCAGATAAAGACTGTTGTTGTTGATTTCAGTGGCGACCTTGATGAGGGTGTTCAGAGGATTCGGGAGACGGTTGAAGGGTTGGATGTTGGGGTCTTAATCAACAATGTTGGGGTATCTTACCCTTATGCTAGGTACTTCCATGAAGTGGATGAGCAGCTTTTGAAAAATTTGATTAAGGTCAATGTTGAAGGCACCACAAAGGTCACTCAAGCTGTTCTTCCTGGAATGGTTCAGAGGAAACGAGGTGCCATTGTCAATATTGGCTCTGGTGCTGCTATTGTTATTCCTTCTGATCCTCTTTATGCTGTTTATGCTGCCACAAAAGCGTAAGTACTTTTTTATTTTTGAGTTCTTTGAGATCCAATCCATAAATGTTGATTGTTAATCTTGGGCTGCCTTTGCTTTTTGATTCAGATATATTGATCAGTTCTCAAGGTGTCTCTATGTCGAATACAAGAACAGTGGCATCGATGTCCAGTGTCAGGTAATGTTTATGCTCTTGGATGAAGGTGTTAGATTGTGAATTAATTTTGAATTTATGGTCAAGAGCTATGAATAGTAGACATCCAATGTCAGATATTCTCATCATGATATCTAGATAATAATTATTTTTATTTTAGTTAAAAAGCATTTAGGTTCCTCTAGGTTGTTTGGAAGGAGATATTGAAAAAGTTGACTTTGTAGGGGTAACTATTAAGCATCAGTATCCTCTGGACTCAACTCTTGGTTAATACAGTACTCGGATGACACAGTTAAGCAATTTTATGTGTCATGTTAGAACCCAACATGTTTATATTCTTACTTCATTTACTGATTTTTCTCCATCGAACATTTGTCACAAGTCTAAACGTGATAGTTCACATTATTCATGAATAGTTTAGGTTTAAAGGTATAGGATTGATAATTATTATCTTCGCCAAATAAGAGTCTGGGATGGAGATGGTCCAGGTTGTGGGTGGTCAATGCTGTTAATGGTTTTGCAAAGATATATGCTATTAACCAAACTTGTCCAAGCCTTTGATTGTGATATGAAATACAATTAAATAAAGTTTCAAATAGTCAAAACTTGGAAGTATTATTATATGTTAGTCTTGCTTGCTATTCTGTCATGGTTTGGTTGGTTACTACAAAGCTTTGGAAGTCTGCCACTGGATTAGGAGGACTTATTTGATCATGTCCAACTGAGGAATTCCTTTTTTATGCAGGTTCCATTATATGTGGCAACAAAGATGGCATCAATCAAGAGATCTTCCTTCTTTGTTCCATCAACCGATGGCTATGCTCGAGCAGCCATGCGTTGGATAGGCTACGAACCTCGCTGCACGCCTTACTGGCCTCATTCCCTTCTCTGGGCTTTGGCAAATACATTGCCAGAATGTGCCATTGATGCATGGCGTCTGCCGTTTTGCCTTAAGATCCGAAAGAGGGGACAACTCAAGGATTCCAGGAAAACTGACTAAGAAAGTTACAACCTTTGCATTGATGTAGTTGGAGAACTGAGAAATGAGCTTTGCAATAGATAGATAATGTGGTTAGAATGTTTCTTCTGAAAAAGCTTGTTTAGAAAAGCAGTTTGTTTTGTTGATTAAACTTCAGAACACTGATTGTATTGCTGCTGGGTATTAAATATTGATACTTCATCTTATTGTTGAGCTTTACTTAGATTATTGCCCCTACAACAAGTTGTCGACATTTTATATTCTTTTATTCTAATATTATGCTTTCATGGTTTCACCTAACACTAACTTCCGGGGATATTGGATAATGCTCTTTTCTCCCTATCTTTGCATATAAACAAAGTAATACACCCAAATAAATTTCTCTTTCCATTCTTCCTAATTCCATGTATGTTTATGTTATGTATGACTTTTAAAAATTATATATCTAGAGAAAACAAGTAGAGGATTATTATTATTTTATTTTAGTTTGATTGTTTGTAAGAGTAATTTGTCAATCCTTCTAAAATTACAATATATAATACTAGTTTTTTTTTTCAAAAAAAAAGTTATGTCAACTTAGTAGTTTTATTTATTTTCACTTGTTTAATGACTATAATAAGGGGTGGCAATTCGTGTTTATTGGCTTATTATAAGAAAATGTTGAACACAAACCCGACTCATTTATTAATTATGTCGAAAAATTAAAATTCAAACCTGACCTGTTTGTAAACGGGTTGATCCGACATAACCCGTGTAACCTATTTATATAAAGACCGTCTTAAATTTGGGTCAACCTATCAACCAATTAACTTGTTTATGACACGTTTAACACATTTATAACATATTTATAACACATTTATGAGTCATTTAACATGTTTAATATAAACAAATTAGCATATTTATAACTTATGCGCCTATTTTAAATACAAAAATATAATAGATTAAAGTGTGTAATTTTAAACAGGTCCTTAACGAGTCAGTTTCATGTTAAGCATGTCAACCCGAACCCGACCCGTTTATTAAACGAGTTAGACGTGTCAACTAAAAAATGACTCAAACTCGTTTGATGTAAACCCAAGCCCGTTAATTTCGTATAGGTTTCGAGTCGTGTTATCGTGTCTGGCCCGTATTGTCGCCCTAACTCTAATACTAGTTATTGTGTTTATTTTTCGTAGGAATGCATTTCGTGCCTCCATTTAAGTCTCTCATTCCCAACGTAGTTAATCTCATCAAGTTGAGACCTCGATGGGACCATTTACATAAAAAAAAAAAACGAACTTTTTGCATAATTATTTATTTTTTAAATAAATATTTTTATTAATTTAATTAATAATATTCTTAATCAAACTAATATCACGTATATATGTTGATATTTTTAATTGTTAAGATATTTTAGTTTTGAATTTGACATATAAAAAAATAAATCTTGAAGATAAATGTCAATTTATTTATGATTTATTTATTATTATAATTAATAAAAAATTATTTTATATTATTATATTATATATGAAATTTAAAAATTACATTAATTATTATTATAGCGTGTATGGTAATTTCTTAATGTAACTACATTTTTAATTTTTTTTTATTAATATGGTTAATAGAAGAAAAAGTTTTTCTCAGGAAAAAAAAGAAAACGATATATTAATTACCGATTATCAGGTCACAAAATTAAATTTACCGGTTAGATTTATAGATATTTAGATATTTTAGTGGTTTAAATATTTTAGTTTTTTCTTTTTTTAATTATTAGCTAATAATCATAAATTTGAAAAATAAGAATTTAAAAAATGTGAAAATTTCAGAAAATAGAAAGAGTGCTTTGGATCAATTTTAGAATGTCACACCATCTCTTTATCCTCTCCTTTATATAGATACTAGAAAATATAACCGCGCTCCGCGCAGTCTTTTGTAATTATTAAAACATATATATTTTAAAATATTTTTTGGGAGACTGTGGGGTGGTGATTCATTTTGACCATACTCATACAACATGTTCTTTATGTAGACACGTGAAGACATCTTGACCATAATTTTTTATTTCATGATGGTGTTCACTGTTATTGTATAGCGAACCTCGTGTAGATTTTTGAAAAATTCTGACAAATTTTAAAGTACTGAAAACAAAGTTCAAAAAGCTTGTTGTACATGTACTTTTATTTATTATTATTATACGCTTTGCGTAGTTCTTTTTATAAAAAGTCTAAATTATGTATAAGAAAATTTATATTTTGTGTAAGATTTATTTTGGCCAATTACCTGTTTTAAGTCTTTATTTTTTTAAATTAACTTTTAGATTTCGTGTTTTGTCAAAAGAATAAAAATTGGAATTGATAGATTGATTATTTGAACACTGTATTTTTGCTCATTACCCGTTTTGACCCTATATTTTTTAAAATGAACCTTTGGACCATGTATTTATTTAAAATGTTCAAACTTCTTATGAAAATTAAATTATATATTTATATAATTTTTGTTTTCTGTAAGGGTTCACACTATTTTGAACCTTGTATTTTAGTCGATCACCTATTAGAACTTTTATTTTTACAAATTAACTTGTAGACCTCAAGTTTTGTCAAAATATTAAAATAGAAATAGATAAATCTATTATTTGAACACTATATTTTGGCCGATTACTCATTTTGATTGTTTATTTTTAAAAATTAACCTGTGGATCATATATTTATTCAAAAGGTTAAAAATTATTTATAAAAAGTAAATTATATAAATATATATAATTTATGTTTTCTATAAGGGTTCACACCATTTTGAACCTTGTATTTTAGTTGTTTACCCATTTTGACCATTAATTTTTTTTTTAAATTAACTTGTGGACCTTGTGTTTTGTCAAAAATTAAAATATAGGAATGTAAAGATAGATTATTTGAACTACTTATAATTTGGTTGATTGCCCGTTTGAATATTTTATTGTTAAAAATTAACATTTGGATCCTGTATTTTGTCAAAAAATTAAAATATATTATTATTATTATATGTAGATATTTTTATCTATTATAATTTTTATTAAAATAAAAATGAGAAAAAAGAGAGCAGGCAAAATAGAAAAAAAATTCCTTAATAAATTAATAGCTATAAATTAAAAAAGTAAAATAAAAAATGAGAAAAAAATATTGTTTACTTATATTTATAATTTAATTAAATAGTTGTTGTAATGAAATATCTAATTAAATTTAAATTCAAAATATACATCGTTGAAATAAATCAAATTCAAATTAAATTATACATGTTGTTAATATATATTTTTGTAAAACTATTACATTTAAATTTAAAAAAAAACATAAATAATTTAAATAAACATTTATTATTTTTGTTGTTGTGCATTATTTTATTTTTAGTAATATTATTTTTCATTCATAATGTGTTTCTTATTTGTAAAAAGAATTTTTCGTGTTTCACATCAACCTCCGCATCTTTTGTTGCTGCGAAAATGTCCACTAAAATTACAATCTATAAAATATTTATTTATTATAGTGAAAACAAATCACAAATCCAAAGAATGCCATTAGTAATATCTTATTTTCACAAGCTTAGTAAAATATCAAATAAGAGAAAAATACAATTATAAATATTGATGATTGATGATAATAATTATAATATTTTGTAAAACTATTAACTTTTGAATAAAAAATATAATTATAATATAATCAGAAAAATAGATATATAGAGAACCGAAAACTATTATGTAATTTTTAATTAATTTTTTTTTAGTATTTTTCAATGATTAAGTAGTTAAGATATTTAAGCAAATTAAATTTTTAATTAAATTAATATGTATATATATATTAATATTTGTAATTGTTAAGATATTTTAGAAAATAGAAAATGAATAAAAATTAGATTAAATGAGAAATTAGAAAAAGTGCTTTGAATAAATTTTAGAGTCTCACATAATCTTCTCGAAACTCTCATTTATATATATAGATATAAAGATATAGATTTAATATTTACTGAATTACATAGCGAAAAAAAAAATTGAAAATTTGGTACGTGTGTTCTTTAAAATTCATATATACAGTGTAAATCGATATACTCAGAGTTTACTTTTTTTAGTGAAAATAATAATAATTAGAATTTTAAATAAAAATGACAGCATCAAGCGATTCAACATCCGATAATAAATTTTAATTCTCATTAATATTCAGGTATTATATGTTCTTACCAATATCACTGCAGTTCTCTTTCTAAGGAAGAGAACTGCCTGCAAAAGCAACATATAATTTTGTAACGACATACTTTTATGGGTTAAAACTGAAAAAAAAAATGAATAAAATATTAAAGAAAATAAAAAATTAGATACTTTAGATTGTAAAATGTTAATTATAATATAATAAAATCTAATTGTGATAACTGTTTAGTTAAACCATATGTGACCATTCTCATTGATATCTCTTTCATGCTATTATTATTGGATAACTACTGTTACGTATGACTATATTAGAATCAATGTATTTATAAGTATGTGTATTAATTTGATTATTTCTGTTACATTTGTTGAAGGGTTGATGTACGTATATATGTATGTATATTTTTTTTTGACACAATATAAAATTCTTACAAAATAGTAAAATGAAGACTTCTCAATGGTTACTACCTATAGATGGGTACTAACAATTATGATGATTTGACAATATAGTGACTTGGTATAGCAAGTCACCAACAAGTAAATATTTTTTATCTACATTAATTTCGAATTTAATTAATTTTTTTTGCTATAATTAATGGTATTTCGAACCAATGAGAAACAATAGCTATATTTTGAAATTGACATGCATTTGAAAAATGAAAAGCTTATAATATTATATTTTCATAATAAATACACATTTTTTATCAGGTAATCTTTCTAAAAATTTGAAAAAAATCAAAATTTACTTTTAGAAATATTAATTAACAACTATAAATATGAACCATTGATCTTAATCTAATGGTTAACATTAAAGTAACCATCCATGGGTAGTAACCATTAAGAGTGTAGCCAATAGTAAAAATAGATTGTAAAAAATATAGGATGCCACCTTCTCATTTATATATAGATATAGATATAAATATTTTGTAAAACTATTCACTTTGGAATAAAAAAACATAATTATAATATAATAAGAAAAATAGATATATAGATAATCGAAAATTATTACGTAATTTTTAATTAATTTTTTTAGTATTTTTCAATAAATAAGTAGTTAAGATATTTAACTAAATAAATTTTTAATCAAATTAATATATATATATATATTGATATTTTCCATTGTTATAAAAAATTAGATTAAATGAGAAAATAGAAAGAGTGATTTGAAGAGATTTTAGAGTGCCACATAATATCATTGAAGCTCTCCTTTATATATATATACTAGATACAAACAACGTGCAATATGCACGTTTGCTTAATTTTATTTATAAAATTTATTAATTATTTTTATTAAATTTATATTAATGTTATATAAATTTTGAAATAAATATCTTATTTTAATTAAATAATTTATTTATTTTTGTTTAAGTTTATGTTTGTTCTTGTTTTTGAATTTGGGAATGACAACAAGAAATTATATATTATATATTTAACGTAATATTATATATTATACGTTGATTTTAAATTTAAGTTTCTTGCTAGTTTTTTTTAAAAAAAAATAATTTGTTACTAATTCACATTAGATTATATTATATGTTTAATATGATATTATTCTAATAAGTAAGTTTAAGTTTAATTAAATTTTATTTAAGTTATAAAACGTATGATTTTATTATTTTTAAATAATTATCATTGTAAAATATCTGGAAAGTATCTTATTTTAATTTGTTTAATTATTTATTATTTTTAAATAATTATCATTGTAAAATATTTCAAAAATATCCTATTTTAATTTTTTTAATTATTTATTTTATTTTATTTAAGTTTAAGTGTTTACAAACTATCGTTAAATATAAGAATATTCTGTTAAATATAAGAATATTCCGTCAAAGTTAACATTAAAAAAATAAAAAACCGTTAAAACCAAGAATTTCTGTTATCTACACACTTTTTATATAAAAGAGATATATAGATATATATATATTTATATATATATAGATATCTCCTTATTAATAAAATGAATAAAAAAATTAGATTTAAGGAGAAAATAGAAAAAATAGTTTAGAGTAATTTTAGAGTGCCACATCATCTCCTTGAAGTTCTCCTTTATATATATATATATATAGATTTATATATATATAGATATAGATATCTCCTTATTAATAAAATGAATAAAAAAATTAGATTTAAGGAGAAAATAGAAAAGATAGTTTGGAGTAATTTTAGAGTGCCACATCATCTCCTTGAAGCTCTCATTTATATCTATTATATATAAAAAGTGTGTAGATAACGGAAATTCTTGGTTTTAACGGTTTTTTATTTTTTTTAATGTTAACTTTAACGGAATATTCTTATATCTAACAGAATATTCTTATATTTAACGGTAGTTTGTAAACATCTCTTAAACTTAAATAAAATAAAATAATTAATTAAAAAATTTAAGATAAGATATTTTTTAGATATTTTAGAATGATAATTATTTAAAAATAATAAATAATTAAACAAGTTAAAATATGATATTTTTGAGATATTTTACAATGATAATTATTTTAAAATAATAAATGATTAAACAAATTAAAATATAATATTTTTTAGATATTCTACAACGATAATTATTTAAAAATAATAAAATCATACATTTTATAACTTAAATAAAATTTATTTAAACTTAAACTCACTTATTAGAATAATATCATATTAAATATATAATATAATCTAATGTGAATTAGTAACAAATTGCTTTTTTTTTTAAAAAAAAACTAGCAAGATACTTAAATTTAAAATACACGTATAATATTTAATATTACATTAAACATATAATATATAATCTCTTGTTGTCACTCCCAAATTCAAAAATTAGAACAAACATAAATTTAAACAAAAATAAATAAATTATTTAATTAAAATAAAATATTTATTTCAAAATTTATATGACATTAATATAAATTTAATAAAAATAATTAATAAATTCTATAAATAAAACTAAACAAACGTGCATATTGCACGTTGCTTGTATCTAGTATATATATATACTAGAAAAAATAATCGCGCTTCGCGTAGTGTTTTGTACACTTATTTATTTTTTTAAATAAATATTTTTATTAATTTAATTAATAATGTTCTTAATCAAATTAATATCATGTATTTATTTATGATTTAAGTCCATCGTGCCTTCCTCGGTCTCCCTCGCCGAAGTCCTTCACTACCCAGGTTTGTTGTGTGCCCTCCCCGACCTCCCGCATTGTCGACCCATCTCTGCTCCGAAGGATTTTAGGTGTCCAACCCGCCATAGCCCATCAAGTGTAGTAGGAGCTCTGGAGTTTCTCTTTGTAGTCGACGCCCAAATCGACAGGGACAAAGTGCGACTGGGCTGTAGGAGCAACTCCTTCTCTTTGTTTTTTTGTGTAATTGTTGAATGTGGGCAGTTTGTGAAATTTGTTGTGTTTGGGTGGGTTTTGGAAACAATGCGCTATTGGGTTTAGCAGATATGAGCTTTGTCTATTGAAGGAGAAATGTGGTTTTATTGGAATCTATAAATTGTTTTGAATGTGTTTATGTGTTTTTGTTGGAATTGGGAAATTATAATTTTGACTATGATTGAGATTTATGTTGATGACCACGATGATGATAATGGGTTAATACCCAGATTTTGATAAACGTAGGACACTCTTAATGATATTTACTTTTTATTTTAATTATTTTTATGTTTAAATTAATTTTTAAAAAGTGATTTAATCGCCTTAAACGTGTTCCTAACAAAACACTAATGGGCCGTTTAATATGCAGGAATCTAGACACATGAATGAGAATTTGAACATTTTCCCATGTTTGGTACTGGGTTTGAGTTTTTCTAACATGGGAATCTGTACTCCAGTGGTTTTAACTTTTCTTGATTCTAGGTTCATGTAAAACTCATCTGACAAGTAGTTTTTAGATACTCAGGAATGTGAAACACTTCAAAATTATTATTATTTTTTTTAAAAATAATCTTAAATCAATAATTTTTTAGTTAATGACTTATTTGATTTTTGAAGCTTATAATATAAAAACAAATATACATATATCAAACTATAAAATGTAAATAATATTTGTTTATTTAAAGAAATTGATTTGTAAAGTTTTTATATCATTACTTTAGTTTTAAATAACAAATGAAATATTATTAAAAATAAAATAAGATTATTTTTGTAATTTAAAAAATTATACTTGATTCTAGTATTCAATAGATGTATTTTTTAATTTTGTTAAAAAACATCTCATGAGTAAAATTGTTTATAAACTATTTTGATGAAATATATTATTATTTTAATTTTATGAAAATATGAAAACTTAACAGATTCCTATGCACAACCAAACACAGAAAGTGATATTCCCAAGAATCACAGATAAGATTACGGTGCAAAATCAAACACAATAATGTAAGTTTCCAGTCTATCAAATTACCCTCTTCAACTTTCCTAGTAATATAAAAACTGTGAACTCCTCGTACTAAACGGCCTAAGAGAATCCTAAACCCTACTTAATAGAATTAGATGGAATTATACTTTTATTAAATTTGAGTAATTTTCTCACTAAAAAAAATATTGGCTTCATGCCCGGTTACAAAGGCAAAAAATCAGCTACGCTTTATGTTTTTCTTTTAAAATAAAACACTGAAAGTCGGATCTGTTATCGGCCCATATATATAAGAGCCGAAACCCAAACCTTAAGCGGGAGTTGTGAGAAGTGTGTTTCTCTTCTCTCATACTCGGCCGTAGCCCTGCTCTCATCACCGTCTTCTGCTTCTGTAGCCGATCATCTTCTCCTTCGCCGGTCGTACTAGCCGGATTCGAAACCAGTCCACTGTACAGAACCACACGCCGCTGAGGCTTTGTCTCATCTTTCCATCATTCTTCCTCTTTTTGGTTCCAAAATCAATGGCTTTAAAACTCACCGCCACCCCCGATTCTGATGTCGTGGCCGTGGTCACTAACCTCACCGTGTTCATCGACACCAGCCTCGACACTCACCTCGCCATGGTCGTCTCTGAACTTGACACCGCTTCCGACCTCAAAAGTATAACCGTCTTTACTCTCTCTCTCTTTGTTTTATTTATTTTTTTTATAAATAGTGATATTTGGCTTCTTTAAACGTGTTTAATTGAACTCAGTACCGATCATTTTCTTATTAATGATTATCCATGATTGATTGAATACCTTAGAATGAGCAATTGTATTTTTGTTCGTTTAACTTTACCTTTTACATGGTTTTTTTCTTCTTCATTGTTGATTAGTCTTTTCTCTGAAGTTCGCATTTTATGCCTTTCTTGTAGAAAATCAAGTATGATGTTTTCATCAATAATACAAGCTTAACCTGTTAAAACCCGAAACCCTTGTTGCTAATTGACTCAGTGATATTATGTAATTTGATCTTAGTATATTTTCTCTTGAGATAATTTGTTCATGTGCTATATTGTTTCTATGAATTCCTTCAATGTTGAACGATTCTTCTGTTTATGAAACAGGGAAGATAGAGAAAGAACACACATCGTGCTTCACAAATGTTGGGCAGATAGTGGTTCATGCTATCAAGGTGAGTTTCTTTGTCTGGCACAGTTCAACTGCTCTAACCTTTTTTTTTAAACAACCTATGTATCAATGTTATTTTGTTTACCTGGCAGGTAAAACGCCTTGGACAACTCTATCACTTACCAGATTCTATGCTTGTAATTGATGCTCTTGACAGGGCCAAGAAGACATGGTTTCTTAGTGTTGATGCTTCTGTTGTAAAGAAGTATCATGAGGAACAACTTGTCCAAAATCCTGAATCCAACAACCAATTAACTTGCTATGGCTTCATCTCTAATACTTTAGCTGATGTCAGTTTTGTTCCCGAACAAGAGACCCCAGTGGCACATATCAATTGCAGAAGTGATGCCTCGAAGCACAAAACTGTTGAGCAAGACAACATTTTAGTTGCAGAAGCTTCACAATCTGGTGAAGTTGCAAATAGAAAGCGCAAGTTTGAACATTTGCAAGAAACAAATGTTGATTCTTGTAAAGAAACCAATAAGCCAGAAATTGTATCACAGAAATTGTTTGGCAGCACCAAAAGTGATGTAGCTAAGCAAGGTAGTTTTGAGCCGCACAACAAGTTAGTTGAAGAAGAATTGCAATCTGATCAAATTGCAAAAAGACGCAAGATGGGACATTTACAAGAAAAAAATATTTATTCTGGTAAAGAGACCTCTAAACCAGAGTTTGTATCTAAGGAATTGTATCTCACCACCAAAAGTGATGCATCTAAGAATGAAATTCTGGAGCAGAGCAACCTGTTAGTTGAAGAAGCTTCGCAATTTGATCAAGCTGCAAGAAGAAAAGACAAGATTGGACATTCACAGAAAGAAAATATTGACTCTGTTAAAGAGATCCGTAAACTAGAAGTTGTATCTCAGCACCCTTTAGAGGACAAGAATAAATATGAAAATGCTACCTTAGATGGTTTAACTGCCAAGCCTACAGATGATGTCCGTGCAGTTAGTAATGACTCAAGAAAAAAGAAGAAAAAGGGAAAGAAATCAACAAGTAAACTTAATCAAGTAGTTTCTGAAGTTCCATCTTTGATGAATAATGTTTTAGGGGAGCATTATGATATCGCCGCAGAAGTTGACCATAAAAAGTTAGGTGAGGAGCCTGGCATTGCATCTGCTACTTTACAAGATGAACGTGCCATAACTCTTCTGGAGGTCTCTACAAAAGAGAAGCAGTCTGATATCATCCCAGGAGCAGACGATGTCAATGTAGTGAGTAATGAGAAGAATACGAATGAAAATGCTTCTTTGGATGATTTAACTGCCAAGCCTACAGATGATGTCCATGCAGTGAGTAATGACACAGGAAAAAAGAAGAAAAAGGGAAAGAAATCAAAAAGTAAACTCAATCAAATAGTTTCTGGGGTTCCATCTTTGGGGAATGATGTTTTAGGGGAGCATTATGGCATCACTGCAGAAGTTGACCACAAAAATTTAGGTGAGGAGCCTAGCACTGCATCTGCCCCTTTACAAGGTGAATGTGTTATAACTCCTCCGGAAGTCTGTCCGAAAGAGAAGCAATCTGATATCATCCCAGGAGCAGATGAGATCCATGTAGTGAGTAATGACAAGAATAAAAATGAAAATGCTTCTGTGGATGGTTTAACTGCCAAGACTACCGATGATGTCCATGTAGTGAGTAACGAGACAGGAAAAAAGAAGAAAAAGGGAAAGAAATCAAAAAGTAAACTTAATCGAGTAGTTTCTGGGGTTACATCTTCGGGGAATGATGTTTTAGGGGAGCATTATGACATCACTGCAGAAGTTGACCATAAAAACTTAGGTGAGGAGCCTGGCACTGCATCTGCTCCTTTACAAGGAATAACTCCTCCAGTAATTTCTACAAAAGAGAAGCAATTTTATATCGTCCCAGGAGCTGAAAAACATGCGATCCCAGTATTAGGTGAGCCTTGTGTGGACATGTGAAACAAGTTCTTTTGATCTGTGTTGCTAGATAACTTCAGATATATAATCATACCTGAAACAAAATTTCTGATGTTTTTTTTAATTATGTTTCTTGTCTAGATGTCGAAAATAAAAGTAAAGCATCTGTAGAGGAAGCAATTGGTGCAGCAGACAAAATGAGAAATTCAAAGAGTCGTTGTCCTGCTGATGCTAAAGGGAATACTTCTCTTGCTGTGGGAGAGCCCTTTGATCAGCAAATGGATGTTCGTGAATCTGGGCATAAGAATTCTGCGCTTAGTTGGGATGGAGGAGCTGCAGAAGAGAATACAGCCTCAAAGAAAAGCACAGTGCGGTCAAACAAGCCTAACTCACATATCCAGGATAGAACTGAGGTAACAATACAAAATGTAAATGTCAGTACTGATTTTTGCGGTGAAAATGGAACTGGTGTACTTTCAAACTCTAGTAAAAAGAGAAAAACTAGAAAGACCAAGGATTCTGTTGGAAAAACTGTGGTCACATCAGGTAAAGAAGGTCTGGGGGAGCCTGAGCCTAATATAATTGTTCAACCTTTTGAAGCAAATTACAGTGAACAGCCTGGCAATCAGGCTAAGAATAAGGAGGAGAGTACTTTGTCTCAAAGAAATGAGAAAGCAGGATCGAAAATGAACACAGAGAATACTTTTTTGGCTAAGAAAGATGAAGACCTAACTGAAATTGAGGTGAAGAACATGCAGCAAGCCAGCAAACATCAGGGTAAAGCTGAAAATGTGGAAAACCAAGTGAAAAAAGAATCTAAAAGGAAACGAAAGTCATCAGAAAAGAACCTTCCTAATATGCAATTAGAGGATCAAATGTCTACCCAAAGACCTGATGCTAAAGTTAATAATCAGATTAAAAGTTCTGAAGTGGGAAATCAAGATAACTTGGAAAAACCTTTGCCGGAAGTTGTTGCCACTAGTGGGGCCCCTGCTGCCATGATGTCCAGAGCAAAGAGAGCAGCTTATATTCTTAACTTCAAGGAAGATAATAAAAATGATGGGCATTTAGATGGAAATTCATCCAATTTGCAGAGTTCCCTGAAGTCAAATGATAAGCAAGAGACTGAAGACAAAGGTCCAGCTAGAAATGCTAGCACCATCTCTCCGCAAGGATCTATATCAAATGATAAGCCTGATGAATCAATAGTTCAGCCTGTGAAGAAGCAATCAAAAGCTTCTAGAAATGGGACTAAAGCTCCTGTGTCTAATATGTCGGATAAGGTAAATTTGATTCCTAAAGAAACCAGAAGCCACAATGTTGCAGATGCTGTTCATTTGGAGAAAAATACCAATTCTGTTTCAGTTACGGTTTCTAAGGCTACCTCTCAAAGATCAAGGATTATGACTAAGCAAAATATACAGGGTAACAAGCAATGGACAGGTGTGGATTCCAATCATGCAGCTAATGGAAAGAAGTACAATGGAGAAATCTTGAACAGCTCAGAACTAAAGAAAAAATTAATAGGTACACCAGGGTCAATTTTCAAGGATGATGATGATGATGATGATGGGAGTTCTGAAGATGAAGAAGTGGTGGGTTCAGATAGCAGCACCAGAAGTCCATCAGATCACTTGACCTCAGACTCAGATTACTCAGATGGGGAGAGCAATGCAAATATGAAAACGCCGCGCAATGGTAATCGAGAATTTCCTATTTCCAGTTTCTTTCCTGTGGATTGTGGCCATTGCATTATATGATTGTCTTTACTCCTATATAATTATTACATTTCTAATTACTAATCGGTCGAACAGGATCTTATAACTCGGCGAAAAGTGAAGGGAGAAACATCAAGAATTCGCAGTGAGTAACATTTGAAATTATGCATGTCAACTAGATATCTCTTCTCTTCAAAAGAATTATTTATCTTATCTAGTACCATTATTATTAGTTACTAAATCTATCCTCTGTTTTATTATTGGTATTGGGTATAGTCTTTCGAGTGCAAAGAACATGGCTCTTGATCAGATCCTCAGAAGCTCAAGCAGATATAAGATAGCCAAACAAACAGCAGCCCAGTTACACCTGGAGGAAGAGAGTCAGCAAGTTGAAGTTGTTCCAGACAGTCAAGCCAATCAATAAAATACTTATTTTGACCCTTTTTGGTTGAATTCAAGAGTGTGAGATTTGCTCTTCTTTTAGGGCGATTTTCTATGTCATTCCATTTGGCATTCCGGCGTTGTAGATTACGTCCAATTTTGATATGTTATTGTTGTTGTGGAGGTAAATTCCAAATTAATGACTTTAGGATTAATCTTTATCTTATATTTAATTAATTATTTGATTAATAGTGGGTCCAAGTCCAATCCAAAGTTAGAGGACATTATTAGCATTGGCCGTAATTAATGCAATAGTATCACGAAATTCCTTTTTGTCCCTTAAAGTATTAACAAATTCCCTCTTTGCTTACACTTTACTCCTCTTTTTTATATAATTATTTTTGTATTAGAACAATTAAGCAGACCAAGCCTTCTCAAGTCTCAACTTGTTCTTTTTTCATACGATTACTATGAGTCATTATATCATATGATATGGTGGTTGTATCTAATTCTTGTCATATAATGAAAAATGTATATACCGGACGTATATATATATTATATGCTCGAATATCATCAAATAATTTCTAATATTAAAAAAAATTCGTGTTAAGGTTCAAATCCCAGTACATCCCATATTTGGAGAAGTTGCAAATACATACGGTAAAGAATATATATTTTGAAGAAAAAAACAAGTAGAAGAATTATGACCGTTGGATCAGTTCTCGCGTTTACGAAAAACAACTTCGGTGTCCAATCCAAAACCGTCGATCTTTTTCACGTGAACCAAGTCGGAGCTCTTAAACAACTGCACCAACGGCTCCGAACTATACAAGTCGTTAGCCGAGTATTTATCGGCCCGTCGAGATATCGACACGTGTAAGACGCAGACGCCTCCGGGCCTCAACGTCCGTTCGATCTCCGCCACGAACTTCTCCGGGAACAGCGCGTGGTCGAACACGTTCGAGAATTCAAAGTCGAAACTCTCGTTTCGGAACGGCTGGTTATGGAAATCTCCTTTCACTACGAGAGGTGGGTAGGGCACGAGATCGATCCCGACCGAGTCGGACACGCCGATTCTCCTCAGCGCTTCCACCTCCTGGCCGACTCGGGCTCCGATGCAGAGAGCTCTGGAGTCGTTGGAGAGGAGGCTCTGTCGTTTCAGCTCGTCGAAGAATCGAGAGAAGACTTTGATTTTCCGGTCCCAGTCTCGGGTCGTCCATATCTGGCGGAGCTTCGGGTTGAGAGTCTTGTTGAGCTGGCGCTGGATGTAGTTGTCGTAGGAGGAGTATCCCGGTCGTATTCTGAGGAGGTCGCCGGAGCCTGGCTTGGGTTTGGCTTGTATCGTGGTGGTGACGGTGGTGGTGCGGCGGTGACCGGATTGGAGGGAGAGAAGGAAGAGAAAGAGAGGGAGTGAGAGGAAGAGAGAGGGAAGGAAGTATTTGATTATGGCTGATCGATGTTTATTGATTTGATGAGTAGAACTGGTTTTCATCTCTGCATGAAACTAATAATCTCTTCTCTCTCTCTCTATAAAGTTAAAGAATGTCTAACTGATCAATATTCATATATATATATATATATCTTATAACATATTGACGAACGTGATAGTATGTCATGTTAACCCTAGCTAGATATATAGTTGTATTATTAGTTATGGTATATTATATATATTAGGCTTTGTTGTCAACCAAAATGTATTTTATAAGGGTACTTTATAATGATTAATATTATAGAATAGAATTATTAAATAAAGCTTTTGATACAAACATTGTAAATTAATAATCATTATTTTGTTGTTAACTAGCTAGAGCATACGTGTAAAAGTGTTTTTTCTTCTTTTCTTTGGTGTATAAGAATTCATAAATAAAACTCGATTAAGGATGTTCCTCTAATACGAGTCCACATATATTATAATTAACTAATATTTTTTTGATGAAAAATAATAATTTGTTTTATGATTAAAAAGAAAGAAACAAAATTGGATAATGAAATATATGCTCCATGATCAAGCAATGAAATTCGAGAGACGGAAAGAGTAGTACGTAGTGGACATGGGTCGCTGTTAATACTGTAATACCATTATATATATATATATATGATATAGTCTCCACCTTCCCCAGCTGAGAATTATAATCTTTGGCTGTCTAGATCAGTTAATACAGTGCTATTGCTATACATAACATCATATAAAAATAGCTGCGTTACATATAGTTTGATCCACAATAATGATTCTTACCACTTGATCATGATTCTACTACTAAATACTTATCATAAGTTCCCGTGAATGACACGAATTTCCCTTTATTCCTTTATATATTCTTTTTTTTTTCCTTCTGAAAAGTGAGTAAAAAGAAAAAAAATATTAGGTGGAGATATAGACCAATCCGTGAGTGAGATTTATCTATATGCAAGTGTAAATTTAAGATGACCTTTTTCACACACACATATATATATATATATATGTAATTGGGTAATTAGTTGTAGAAAAGTTAATGCCGCGCGCACCAAACGCCAAATAGGGTAGGGACAGCTGCAAAAGCTATAATAGTCGACGCACGGTTTAGGGCTGCATGCGCGCGGCGCCCGTTTCATTTCACATGTCAATAGTATGAGCGCGCGCGGTAGATATCATATCCTATCCATTATTCTCTACACATACACTCATACACTTAGGGTTCTAAAAAATTAATTTGGGAGAGTAATAACATAGAGGCAATCTTAATTTGCAAGACTCAAATTACACCACTATGATGGATAAAAAATCTCAATATTAAGTAGATTATTTACACATCATATAATTTGAGTGTATTGATTAAGAGTGCATCTATTATTACTTGGAGTAGTTTCTAGTTTTGGAATGTCTCGTGTCAGGATAGCTCATCCTGACTACTACACCCAAATAGACGTTTTTCCGCCGTCCGATCAAGTTGAAGTAATTGGTGTGATATTTTATTTTTTTGAAAAAAAAAAATTAATAAAATAAATATTTTTATTTGTTAATAAATTTATTTTAAAACAATTTATATAATAAACTGTATTAGATAGAGTAATTGTATATACATATGAATGTATTGCATGATATATATTACCTATATATAGGAGATAAGGATGAATAAAATGTTAAATAGTGTGCATGTTCCGTTATTCTAGACATTAACGTGGTATCAGATGTTATATTCTTTCTTTTCTTTTCTATTCTATCTATCTATTTATCTTATCTATCTTTTCTATCTATTTATCTTATCAATCAATTAACTTAATCCGATACTATGATTCATAAGCATATGTAGCGAGCTGTTCAAGCATTGAATCGATCCATAAATTAGAATTTGTTTGAAAATAAGTAAACATATATATGTTATTGTTGATTGTTGATATATATATATATTTACGATGATGATCAATAGACAAAATAATTGACCACTTTAATTAATTAGCACACCTTTCGTAAAAGGAGAAAGTATGAGTAGTGTATGGACATATTTTAGTTAATTATAAGGCAGTAATATTGATCTAATTTATTAAAATGGTACGAAAACATTATTAAAGTGGTAATTAACTGGAACTAAAAGTCAATAATTTGAGCTAATTAAGATCCTTATCCTTTGGAGAAAACTATATATTGTCCGTCGTTAGTAGGAGGACCAACCCAATCCAACCCCACCGTTCCGTTATGTATGGAATAGGACAAAAGCAAAAATCTAAATTAATACTAATTTTATATGCATATATATAGAGAGTTTTTTTAGGCAGAGATATCATTTTTGTCTCTCAATATAAGAAAATGACTTTATAGCAACGACATCTATTGTGGCGACAGTAAAGTTGTCGCTGCATGTAGTTGAATTCCACAATTTTTTTAAAATATATTGAAATAAATTAGCTATAGCGACGACATGCCAACATCACGCCAGCATGCCCCTCCAAATTCTAGGAACCCTACGGCGGCGACGGCATCGTAGGGTTTTTGGAATTTGGAGGGAACACGAGATAGAGAATAACTCTACGGCGACGATGCCGTCGCTGTAAAGTTCTGGTAGAAATAAAAAGTGAGGGAAAAATTTAGGGGTCCAAAAAATAAACGGAGGGAAACCGGACCGCCAAAATTTTGTTGCCAAATTTCACTACCAATAGCGACGACATATCATCGCTATAGATCCCCACTTTATTGACTGGTTAGTTAAAAATTTAGTCTATAGCGACGACAAGGGTAAAAAAACAGAGAGAAAGTTGACTGCAAAATAAGTTGTCAAAATTTCACTTCTTATAGTGATGACATGTCGCCGTTATAGGTTGGACACATAGTAAATGAACTCTTCGTGTACTATTCCCTTATCTATAGTGACGATATGTCGTTGCTATAGGTTAAATGAAACAGTGTGTGCCCTCTTCAGCAACGATGTTCTTTTTTGACGACATGTCGTCGCTATAAGATCATGGCATAAATCCTCCAACCCGAGCCTTCTTCTTCTTCAGTTTTCTTCTATTTTCTCTGCAAAACCATAGACGAACTGTCGCCCCTTGCCGATCCAATGCCCCCCAGTCCGATCTTGCCCATTTCTTCCAAGTTTAGGTAATCTAAACTCAATTTCTATCTATTTTAGCCTTTAAAATGAATTTTTTGTTAAAATATTTATGTATTTAGTATTTGGTAGAAATGTGTTTTTGAAATAATTTTTTTGTTTTCTTTTTAGATTGGAGTAGTGGAGCATCATCCTTAGCCAGAGACGCCTTTGGATAACCTCCGAGCCTTGGGTATTGTTTTTATATTTTTTTTTTGTGTTTGATTAATATTTAAATTATATTTTTAAGTGTGTTATTGGTTTGTTTATACAGTGTTGATTTTTTTTTTCAATTTAGAATTGTATTTTAGACAGTGTTAAATATGTTAATTTAATTAAATGTTATTATGTTAATTGTGTAATTGATTAATATGTTAATTGTGTAATTGGGTATTGTAGATGAATATGTTAATTTAATTCAATGTTAATATATGTTAGATGTGTAATTGGTTATTTAATAAAAAAAGTCTTAAAGACTTCCGACACAAGTTATTTTAATTTAATTTAATTAAATGTTAAGTTAGAAATTAGTTGAATATGTTTATTTATATAAATGTGAATGTGAATTGTATTTTTAAATTATATGGTATGTTATATTAATATAATTTAATGTTTATAATTAGTATATGTATGTTCTCGGACTAGTTTTGTAGTTTTTAGCAGATTTTAAATTTTGGGATAGAATATTACAATCGTTATTGCCGAAATTTTAGTAGATTTAGAAATATTAAATATTATAAAATAATTTTAAAGTTAGTGTGATTAAATTTTTTAATTAATTTTAAAGCAATTAATAAAAAAAACATCATAAAGTGGAAATTAAAAAATAATTTTACAATTATAAAACTTTATTGTTATTTTTGAAAAAATAAAAAGTGAGAATTAAAATAATAATTTGATAATGAAACTTATAATACATTCATAAAATTTGATAATATATGTTCATAAAATTATATATTGATGATGACTTTGAGATTAATTTAGATGTCATTTAGTTTGGTTATATTATTCTTTTAAATTTATTAATATTTTGTGTTGTTTTTTACATTTTGGAGACTATACTACTTATGTTTGTACTAAATTGAACAAAATTATTTTTATCTTGATATCATATTAATATTAAATATTATTTTATTAATAATAAATTGGTTTTCTTATTTAATTAATTATTTTTAAAAATTATATACCTATAACGACTACATATGTCGTCTTAGTAGGGTACTTGCTTAACACAAAAATATGAGATTTCGTAACCCTACGGCGACGACATGTCATCATTGCAGGTATATAAACCCAGACACTCTACAACGATGACATGTTGTCGCTGCAGACGTTGGTGGTCCATGGACCTACTGCGACGATATGTGGTCGCAGTAGGAGGTTTTGAAATTCAAATTTTTTAATTTTGTAAACACCTATAGTGACGACATGTCGTCGCAATAGCCTAGTTCAACAAAAAAAAAGGATTTTCTATTGCGACCGACATGTCATCCTTGTAGAAATACCTTACGACGGTGAAAGTATTTTGTTGTCGCTGTAGGTCTCTACACATATGGACCTACAACGACGACGTTTTGGCGACGACATGTTGTCACTGTAGGTCTACATTGACGATTTTTGGATCTAAGTCGTCGCTGTAGACCTATTTTCCTGAAGTGCCTACTCATCTTTATTTTCGATATGTGAATAAATTATAACTCAAATTTTTATATGACGGTGTACATTATAATTATAATAGGCTTCTCACTGGTTTTTAGGAAATTTCTAATAATTTACGGTGCCGAAAAAGGGGTCAAAACAATCTGTTTTATACGCATATAAAACAAATAAGCACGAGTACAATTGACTATTTGAACTTTATTTTTGACACTGTAAATCATTTGGAATTTTCCAAAAATTGGTAGGATGTCTATCTATTTATCTATCTATCTATATAAAGCAGAGCTATAGGGAGGTGAGGTGACTTCATAGAATCATTTATATATGATTTACATAATTTGTGATTTATTCTAATTTTTTTATTTATCAAATAAATTAATTAACAATTTAAAATATCCATATAGTCTTACATGGTTTACAAATCATTGTGATGTTATACTTTTAGGCTATATATATAAGGTACCATTCATTCATTTTAATTTGTAATATGTCCAAATATTAGTATTTTTTTTTCTTATATAGGTGATTGATTCAACTCAATCTTGCAAAATAATTTTTTTAGTTAATTAAATTTATAGTAATATTTAACATATTACTTATATTTATATATTTAATTTTGTAGTATATATTTTTATATCATTTAAATTTGTAAATTATATATTGAAAAAAATCTATATGTTATACTTATATATAAATGAGAGTTATATGGAGGTGAGATGACTTCCTAAAATCATATATATGATTTATATGAGAATAAGTGAAAAATATTAGGAAATTGAAAGGAAAAAAAATTGATTTTTTTAGATAGTTTAACATTATGTTTGGTAGAGTGGAGGGAAAATAGGAAGAAGAGAAAAAATATGGGAAAATAGGAAGAAGAGAAAAAATATGGGAAAGAAAAGGTAAGGGAAGGAGAGTAAATGTATTTTCTCTCCTATATGTTTGGTGGAAAGAGAGGAAAGAAAATACAAAAAATATATATTTTATTTATTTATTTATTACAGTAATTAAAATTGAGATGCAAGAGTTGGTTTTGACACTTTTACCCTTACATAAATATTAATATATCTTATAATTAATAATATTTCTAACTAATTATAAAAATAAAACAAATAGTTGGGTTTAACATAAATAATAATAAATGTAGCCAACTGCTCACAAAGTTTAAAGTTCTTCAAAGATCACCCAATTGCACATTTCAACAAAAGAAATCCTAATTTTAAGCAAGTCATACATATATATATATATATATATATGTATCAAAGACTATCAAAAAGCCATGTTTTTTTAAAAATTTAACCAACTACTAAGTTCACTTGACATGCATGAGCAATTTAGTTAGCACCCTCAAAAAAGATAATACCATTTAGAAGTGTCCTAACTTGAAGATTGTCCACTTGGAAACATTAACTCCAATAGTAATTCATAGCAACGTTCTTTTGGAACTACAAAAAAAGCCTGCATTTTCGCTGCACTTTTAATCAAGAATAAAAAGGCATCAAGTTGTAGATGTTCTGGAACTTCAATGTTAAGCAACTCAGCATAAACTTCTTCCTCTGAATATATGCACGGTCGACCTCTTTCAGCAATGATATTTCCCTCTCTAAGTGTATCAGGAACATTTGTTAAACCAGATTGAAGATTTTCAGCATATTTGTCAAGGGATTCTATCATGGATACCTTTCTTTTAACACCTTTTGTAGAGTTATTAACTTAGGAGTTTCATTGTGGAGATAATGATTCAAAACAATCATTGTTACTTCATCCAAGTTTTCAACATTCACAAATTGATTAAAGTTATATTTCTTTCCCCATTGTTGAACTTTCTCTTTTGCACTAACAGCACATGTACCATTGGCTCTATCTTTTGCAAATAGTTCACTTAGTTTGTCATAATGATGAATTTATGTATGCCTCCATTTCTTTGCACTTGGTTTAGACTGTACAAAAAAAATGTAAGAAATACTCAATTACCAATATGTAGTAAACATAAATACATTTTAATTGCATTTTGACTAACCTCTATAAGAATTGTCCATACTTCTGGCTCTGCTTCAAACAACTTGGTATTTGAATTCCAAAAAAATCCACTTAAGCCTTTAAAAAGATCATGACATGCATTAAAATTAGCTTTTAAAGTTTTCATCCGATTTTTCAAGTGTTCTTTATCAAAAGGATACTTGAGCTCATCTTTACAAACTTTCAAAACATTATTGTAGGTTGTTGTTGTAAAAGTTCCATCAATTCTATTTCCATTTGCTTGTTGTTCCAACAATGCATCAACTAACACAATATCCATTTGTTGAGACCACTTGACATTATCCTTTTTTGTTTCTTCACCATTTTCATGAGTTGTCTTCAGTTTCTTTGTCATTTTGAACCAACTACATGTGCGAAGAAAAAGATGATACCACATGAGGTTAATTAAAGATACATAATTATAATATATAAAATGTCCATGTTCCATCATTTCATATTATAAAAATGCATCCACTAAAAGATAAACTACATAGAAGATAATACCATAAAATAACATTATACATGTAATGTTCAATGAAATACTTTTTAAATATCAATAAAGGATTCATCATTCTTTTTGTTGGATATAATCTTGCCATATTTTTTGTGCTATATCATTTCTTATGATTGCCACTTGTCTTGAATCTTCACCATCTATTTGGGTTGAGTAAACATTATTTGATTCTAGTTGACTATTCATAAGCTCTTCATCAACTTGATTAAATATATTTTCATCAGGATCCACACCCATAAGGTAGTTATATAATATACAACATGCTAGTACAATTTCTGTAACTACTTCAACAGGATAATTAGGTTCCGTTCCATTAGAAATTATCGGAAGTCGTTTCTTAAGCACACCAAATGTTCTTTCTATGACATTGCGTAGTGCAGCATGACGAAGATTAAACAATTCTTGATAATTTTCAGGAGCATGTTTTGAATGCTCTTTTAAATGGTAACACACTCCTCTGTAAGGTGTAATAAGACCACTTCGTAACATGTATCCCGCATCAACCAAATAAAATTTCCCTATGAAAATAAAAATTTGTTAGCATATTACCTCATATTTATTTATTATTTAATATACTAAAGATCTATAATATTTACCCTCGGGAATAATAAGCTTATCCTTCCTTTGGAAAGCATTTTTTATGATTCTCGAGTCAGACGCTTTTCCTTCCCATCCAGGCAGCACATAACTAAATCTCATATCAAATCCACAAGCTGTCATTACATTTTGTGTAGTATGTTATTTCCTTCCACGATAAAGTGGTGCCTCTTCCCTAGACACTTTTACTCGAATATGAGTTCTGTCAATAGCCCCAACACAATCCTGAAATTATTCTATATTCAGACCTCTTCAATTCTCAAAAAAAAAAAAAAAACAATGTAATATAACTTATCCTTAAAAAGAATATAGTCAAAACTTCACCTTGAAGTATGGATAGAATCTAGAGTTGTTAAGTATTTCTTGTGGGACTTCTATACCATTTGGTTGTCTTAAGAGCTAGTCTTCTAAGGTAATAATTGTTCGCAGCACCTCATGAAAATGTTTGCTTATTGTCTCTCCAGAACGACGAAAAAAGAAAGCAAGGGCACGATTTTTCACATTATGTGCTAAAACATATAAAAACTTAGCTACTTGTTCCTCTATCGTTGAATTCTTGTATCAGCAAGCCTACCGGTACCTCGAAGTAATTCACACAACCTAGCAAATGCTTCTGGTCCCATACAAAGTATGTCTCGACAATATTTCTCATTATTAATAATTTGAGACATTAATTATCTTCTTACATTTTCTCTGTCTCCACCATTTCTTCCAATATTTCTATCAACATAATTTGAACAGAAGTATAATTTCATCATTGATGTTATATGAACCACTTCACAGACAACTTTTATAGTAGTCATACGCCTTTGTCTTTCCCAATCATCTATTTGAATGTCTTCCTCTTCTACTAAATCGTCATCCAACTCATTTCCCTCCCATTCCCATGTTTCCTCTTCATCCATCAAATGATTATCACAAGTTCTAATAAATGGCATCAAAAGTGAAAAGGCATTATGTTATAGGGTACTAAAGGCATTCCATTAAACCTAATAATTCCTAAGTTTACCAAAAGATGAGGAAGATATATGAAACAAATAACAATGTTTCCTTCTTTAAAATTTAAGCATCATAGAAACATAAATATTAACTACTAAAAAATATTTATATTTTCTTTTATAGGATACTAACATATTTATTTTTCTTATATAAAATATATTCTTTGTTCAAACAAACTCACTGTAAACATTTACAACTCTTTGAATTTTAATCATTAGTAATGATAGTGTTGTTATTGTTTGCTTTCAACAACTTATGCCAAAATAATCAAATTATGGACCACTCCACTAATCCAACATTGTTTTCGTTAAGAAATTGATCCATTAAATGATTATTAAAAATTTAAAGCCTCCTTCATCATAAAATTTCTGAGAGACTAAAAAAAAAGCCACATAATAGTGTAAGGTAACTAGTCTCCTTAAAATGCTTTGATCTATCACTGGATGTGACCAGAGAGTATATTAATGGTATGGTTGTATTATATTTTCTATTTGTCCACTCCAAAATTGGGCAATAGTAGAGCTGTAAATACGGGCCGGGCTTTCTAGCATGGCACGAAACTGGCACGAGCACGACATGACACGAAAAAATATGGGCTTGGGCCAGGCACGACACGAAAAAAATATGGGCTTGGGCCAGGCACAACACGACACGGGCTTAGCACAGCAGGACATGACAATCCCGAAGGCACGACACGAAAGCACGACACGTAAGCACAACACGTAAGCACGAATATAAAAAGCCCGAAAGCACGGCACACAAAAAGCCTGAATTAAACCCAAATAAATAAAAAATTATATTATTATATCTTATTTTTTTAATAGTATGTAAAAATATCATGTTTTGATGATTTTATCCTAAAATTAAGCCCAATCCAATTGCAGCCCATTAAATTAAAAAGACCCTAGGGTTTCATCTCTTCATTTCCTTCTCTCCTTCCCTCTTGGTCCGGTCGATCACTTACACTCTCTCTCTCTCTCTTAGACGCACGACGGCAGCAACAGCTCTCTCTCTCTCTCTCGCTCTTCTCTTTGATGCACGACACGACAGGGCAGCTCTCTCTCTCTCTCTTCTCTTAGACGCACGACAGCAGTAGGCAGGGCTTTGTCTCTCGCTCTTCTCTTTGATGCACAACACGGCAGGGCTGCTCTCTCTCCCTCTCTTCTCTTAGACCCATGGAAGCAAGGTTGTCTCTTAGTTAGACGTCATCTCCCTCACTCATGAAGTAAAGGTCAGTAGGTTACCCATGAATTGGTTTTTTTTTTTTTTTGTGGTTTGAAATCAATTGATTTTCTGTTCTATTTTGGTATTTTGTTCTTTGCTGTGTTTTGGTTCCTGGATTGTGTTTTCAGATTTGATTGTTATCTATATGAATTAAGTCATTGTGTACTTTTCAATGATATTACACAGAACTATGCGAGATCTCCAAAATATATCACTGAGCTATGTATCCAAAAAAAAAGAAAAAAAAAAAAAAGCAAAGCATGCAAGTGGTAATATATATTAGTATGATTAGCGTGAATGGTTTATAGGCACAAGATTTGAAAGTTTTGGGTTTTGGAATATACGAAATAACACACAAAATATCAATATTGATATGGAATATGCGAACCCCAATTGGGCACTGTTTTCTGTGTTTACAATTCTTTACAATGGAAATGATTCTGTGTATTGTGGTCATTGATTTGGTAAAACTCTGGCTCAACTTAGCATAATTTAGCAACTCCAAATTGACAGTCCAACGAAAGATCATCAATGCTTACATGCATAAATATGAAATAATAAATATACACTTTGCTTACTTTTTATCTTGATGTTTATATTCTAGTTTTGTGTTATATAAAATAAGTTTCTATTAATCACGTACATGTGAAAGTGAAACACTAGCCAAAATATTATGCACAAACTATATTAACTTACACTTACATATGCTAATTAATATATGTATATATATCATCTGCTAATCAATATATATATAAAGATATTTATATGTGAGTAGTTGATCTAAAATGAATTACTTAAGTAGTTATTAATAATGTAAGTCTGATTACCTAATAAAATAGAAGAAAGTTAGTCCTTGATTTTCAAATGTACCTCTTATAGATGATAACTCTAGAAATTAGAGTTATTTTACCACATTTTTTAAGCTAAAAATGATTTAGTTCTTAAGTTTTTAAGTAATTTTGAATTTATTAGGCTTATTTTAATTTTATAGATTTTTGTGTGTTTTTATAGTTATTTTGTTGTAAAATATTGTAGCTAATTATTTAAATGATTGTTGTTTAGTTTGGGGTAAAAAAAATGTTGTATTATTGAACTTAAATGTAAAATATAAATTAAGTTATAATTAATATTTTCAAAGAATTAAATTGATTTATTTTATAGTTGAAAATATTGTATTATGATTTATTTTATATTTATTTTGTAGGGAATGTATGCTCTTAAAAAAGAAAGAAAAATAAAGAGGAAAGTGGCATTTTCAAATGAAAGAAAGGAACAAAATGGTATTATTAAAATACCAAAGAAGCTCCATGGCCCAAGCCCACGCCAGGCCCAGGCCCATTCCAAAGACCTCTGCCACCTGCTCAAATCTCACGCATCACACCCATGCCTGGCTCTTCATCAACGTCCAAGTCTAAGCTTCCTTCCCACAACATAATTATATTGATATGCAAGGAAACACTCCCTCATTCAGCTGCTGCCCCATCACTCATCTGCCAGCCGTGGGCCTGAAGCTCATCTGCCAGCCCAAGTGGCTGGCCCAATTCCACACGGCCCAAAATGGCCACACAAAACAGCCACAATCTTTTGCCTAAACCAGCTGCCAAATAGCCACAAAAATGCCAAAAATCATGTTTTTCATTCCCAATATTTTTCACTCAAATATCAATTCACTCTTCCCTATTTTTCTTACCTAAATAAACATTCCTAATTTATTTTTTTACCCTAGCTTTTCACTAATCTTTTACCCAACCAAACATTTCATATTTCCAATACTCTTACACTTACTCTATTTATCCTACCACTTCCCAACACAATTAAATTAATCAATTTATTTATTTTAATTTGATTAATTTAATATCCATATTTTGCCTATAAATAGAGTCTTGTAAGACCATTTGGGGGGTTCTTCTTCTTCATCTTTTTTTCAACATCTTCTACACATTTTTCTCTCTTCTTTTCACTAGTTTCTCTCTACCATTTTCATCTTTTGAAGAGCATGTCAAGTATGTTATTTTGTAATTTTTATCTAGTTATGAGCTTCTAATCTTTTTCAAAGGTTATTAAGATGATGATGAAGCAAAATGTAACTAGATAGTATTTTTTATTGTATATTGATTTCCCATTTGTGTAACATTGTTTATGGATTTTTTTATCAAAGATATGCATTTTTCATCTATTATTGAGTGTTAAAGCATATTACACTTAGTTCTTCATTATGCAAAAATATGATATTATTTGATTAAATGTTTTTCATTAAATTGTTCACATCTAATTCTTAGAGCATAAGTATCATATTTTGCCTAAACATAATCTCTTTGATTTTTTGTAGTTTCATTAGGTTGTAACACAACTAATGCTTAGAAATTATATCTTATATAAGTGAAGAAAAATCCTACATTTTTTAAAGAGTAACTTGTGCTTGAATAGAAAATATATTTTGAAAAAAAATATATAGTGATTTATTTCAACTATATCAAAACTTGGGAATCAATATACTTATAAATACTATTGAACTTGCATTTTGTGGATTCTAAAATCTTAATAACCTTATTTTACATATATCATTTGAAAACCGTTTTTCTATTTAATCTTAAATATTTTTATTACTTGTCTTTTATTTTTCTAAAACAAAATCTCATCAAATATTTGGAACTAGGTTAGAATATTATTGCTTTGTTTGAAATAGTTTCTTTTGATGTTAGTCAACTCCCATGGGTTCGACCTCGTACTTACATGAACATTATATTCCGAAACGATTCGTGCACTTGCGAGTTTAAATATTAAAACACCCTCTTTTGGGATCAACAATAGAACTCATGACTCTTTTTTTATTTTCTCAGAAAAAAAAATTATAATGCAACTGTTATAGTTTGATTGGATGATGATATTTGTGGTAATATATGATGATATTTATATATATTTATTCCATATTTCTCTTTTTTATAGGCATTATGTTGGCTAATACAGCTGAAAATCTAAATGAAGCACAAGATGATTTATTAGCTAATCCAACACATTCTGAAAGTGTTGATGATGCTAGTAATACTATTACGGGAGAAAGTACAACAAGCACGACCAAGTAAAAGAAAAGACAGACATCAATTGTGTGGGAGCATTTTGAGGATTTATGGCAAGTTCAAGATGGAAAACAAGTGAAAAAGGCTAAATGTAAGTATTGCAAATCTATCCTTGTTGGTGAATCATCTAAAGGGACTGACCATTTAAGAAGACACATGAGTAAATGCTTAGAGAAAATAAACTTGGGTAATGATTCAACTCAGAGTCAACTTTTTGTTCAAAAAGATGGAACATGTGTTCGTTCTTGGAGTTATGATCCTCGTGTTACTAGGGAGTGTCTGGCTAGATACATAGCACAAGCAGATTCACCAATTAATATTGGAGAAAGTGTGTGGTTTGAAGAGTTCATTCAAAATGCATTTTGTCCACAATTTAAGTCGGTGTCTAGAACAACCACTAGAAATGATTTGATCAAAGCCTATAAAGTTATGCGTGCACATTTGTTTGGTGAATTGAATATTTTGAAGGATTTTGTTGCTTGCACATCTGATATTTGGAATGCTCGTTCTAAACAAGATTATGTATGTGTTACTGCTCATTACATTGATTCAGACTGGAGGTTAGAGAAAAGAATCATCGGGTTTAAATTAATGCATCATGAGCATAATGCCGAGAACATATATAATGCTATCACTTCTGTCATGGATGATTTTGGGATCTCTAAAAGAGTTGTGTCTCTTACTTTAGACAATGCATCTGCAAATACAAAGTCAATTGAATATTTTAAGGCTTCTGGCTTTTCATTGAATGGTGGACTTTCTTTTCACCAAAGGTGTGCATGTCATATTATAAATTTGATTGTTAAAAGTGGAACAAAGCTGGTGAATAACAAAATTGAGCGAATAAGAGATGCTCTTGCTTGGATTAGTGCTTCGAATCCAAGGATTGCTGAGTTTGGACGGTATTGTGTTATTGATGGTCGAAGACCAAGAAAGTTTGATACTGATATGCCAGTTAGGTGGAACTCGACTTATCTGATGTTACAAAATGCAATTGAGTATCGAGACACCATTTCTCTTTTCTACAATTCCAAGAAGGGGAAAGGGACTACCCTTTTGGACAACAATGACTGGTATGTTGCTCAAAAGTATCTTGAATTTATGAAAGTCTTTTATAATGCAACTGTTAAGCTTTTTGGAGTTTATTATCCAACTTCTCCACTAGCCATATATCAAATTGTTCAAATGACACATTTATTTAAAATACATAGAGAAGATGAGCTTTTAGGACCACTAGTGGCTGCCATGGAAGCAAAATTGAAGAAATATTGGTGTGAAATTCCTCTTTTATATGCATTAGGTCTTGTCTTGAATCCTAGAGCTAAATTACTTGGTCTTGAGAATATTATTCATCATATGGGTGTTAATTTGAATATGAATTTTACTTCACAAATTGCTTATTTGCACAGCAAGGTGTTCGATGTGTACAATGTTTATGAGATCAAGTATGGTAACATACCTAGGACACAACCACCATCCCAACCAATTGAACATGATTCAACATTTGTGAGTTGGAGTTATGTCAAACCAACTAGCTCAAGCGAAAATCTTATGCCCCCTCCATCATCAAGAACTCCTAGATACAATGAGCTCAACAAATATATTGATGTTGATTTTTCTTTAGTTGATCCTGCTACTGACAATCATAGAGAGGATTTTGATCATTTGGGTTGGTGGAAGAAGCATGCATATAGGTTTCCTGTCCTTTCACAGCTAGCACGTGATGTGTTGGCAGTCCCAGTGTCTACTGTTTCTTCAGAACAAGCATTTAACACTACTGGCAGGATAATTGAAGAGAGAAGAACTTCTTTGTCTCCAGAATTAGTGGAAGTTTTAACTTGTATTAAAGATTGGGAACAAGCTAGGAAGCGTTTCCAGCATGAAGCAGAGAATATAAATTTAGTTCATCAATTTCAAAACTTATTTACTGAAGAACATGGTGATGGTGGTAGTGGAAGTGGTAGTAATACTACATGTGCCGAATCGGTAGTGCATTGATTTGTATTTTCTTTGTTTGTACTTTGTTGAAGTAAACTTAGTTAACTTATGATTGCACTCTTTTTTCTTTACCAAGATTTTATTTCTTTAACTTTTTATTGGTAAAGTTTTTAATGAGGCAATGCTTATTTTATTTTTAATTTCAAATTTGAAATTTTTATTGTATTAATTAAGTAAATATACATATATATAAAAAGTAAAACAGGGAAAAATGTGGGCTCGAATTGAGCCCAAATTAGGCCCATATTTTGGCTGACTTAAGGCCCACTTTAGAAATATGGGCTGGCACGATCTGGGCCCAGCCCGACACGACACAACACATGGCCCGTTTGGGCCGTGCTTGTGGGCCGTGCTGGGCTTATATATTTATATGTGGGCTGGCCCGGCCCGGCCCACTTTCTTACACGGGCTGGCTCAGCCAGGCCCACTTTTTTCAGAGGCACGGAAATGTGGGCTGTGCTGGGCCGGGCCGACCTACATTTACAGCTCTTTGTACAATATTTCAAAAAGAGTAATTGTTGTGTTTTCAAAAACAATAAAAATGGTTATGACAAATATACATGAACTAAAGAAAAAGTCATTGTTGTTGTGGGCACTTTTGTTTTTAAGGGTGCTCTGCTAATTTGTCTTTGCCTTTGGCAAAATCTTTCAAGCAATAAAGACTCACACTACACACAAAAGTCTACACATGGAATAAATACATTAGTTTATAAGGAATACTATTAATGACAAAATATGAAATAGTTTACTTATCATATCCAAAATCTGCAATCTCATTTTTGGGTACGAAACCAACCCACACAACACAGAAAAATAAATGAAGATACATAGTTCATTGATAAAGCTTTCATGACCAATCAGTAGAAAATTTTGAAGTATTAAGTTAAAACCTTGAGATAAATCTAAATTTACCTTCTTGTGAATGTAGATGAGCCCAACAATTTCATTTTCACTTTCCTTTTTCTTTTTCCCTCCACTCTTTCGCACCAAGAAAATATACAGTTGAAACAAGTATGTACAATACGCTATGTTTACTCAACTTTTCAACGTTATATTGGTCATATAATTGTCTATTACAAAACACATGTTTTCCACTCAGTTTTCTCTTGAATTTGGAGAGAACATTTTATATGGGCCTCACCAAAAATTTTCTTTCTAGTTTTCCTTTCCTCTCTATCTTCTCTCTTACCAAACTACCCCACTTATTTATTTCTCCTCACTTTTCTCTCAAAAATTGTCTTTCCTTCCATTTTTCTCCTTTAACAAACAAAGGGTAAGTAATGAGCTAATATTAAAGAGTGCCACCGTGTGTGTGTATATATATATATATATTCAGTTGAATTATACAAACATGACATTAAAAAATACAGGAATTGCCAAAAGTATACAAAAAAAATATAATTTTCTATCATTATAAAAAAAATTATAATTTCCTTACTCAAGATTATATTATTTTTTTTAGAAAAAATATAATTAGCAAGATTAATATAAAAATTATTTAAATATATTATAAAATCGCGCGAAACGCGATTATATTTTCTAGTTATAACTATAATGTGTACTATTATATAAAAAAAAATTTGTTATAATTTCTCCATGTACCACAAATAAAAATATTTTTATCGGTAGGCGCAAAAATGACGGATTTATCTAAAAAAATTCATATAAATCCGCAACTAGTAATAATAACTATTAATTATTATACACTATTTGATATATTTTTTTTGTTTCTTTTGCACAAAAGAAAAAAAAAAAAAAAGAATGTCAAATAGTGTATAATAATTAATAGTTATTATTACTAGTTGTGGATTTCTTCCGTAGGAATTTTTATTTTAATATGGGAATTTAAAAAAAGAAAAAGAAAAAAATTAGAGTACTTTTGCAACCAACTTCAAATCTATTTACAGCAGAGTATAAGTAGATATGGTAATTTGAGAGATATAAATATGATAAATATTTACAAATAATTTCTATTTTGTTACAATACAATAGATATTTAAATTCAAATATAATTTTATTGGAATCTAAGTTACACAAATATTAATTAAATAACATATAAAATATTTTAAAAAAGTATCAGTTTTGATTCATCATTTGATTTGTCACTACTTTCTCACATGTTGCTAGCATCATCAATTATCTACTACATAAAAAATATGCGTTTTTAATCAAACAAAAACATATATATTTTTAGCACATTTGTATTGAATTCATATATAGCCACCCCTATTGTATGTCACCTCGATGATAATTACATTTTCAATTTCAATTCTTGTATAACTTCACCTATGGATCATATTGATAGTTATGGTTTCAATTATCATGTAACTCTTTCATACTCCATGATTTACTAAATAGAGTAGTAAAACACAAATACTTAAGAGCATCTCCAGTGCTGTTATGGTTGGCTACGATACCAATCTTGAAAAAATACAAAATCTAATATTTTATTTAATTAATATAACTTTGAATTAAAAATAACAAAAAAAAATCAAGGCAACGTTGCTAACAGTGGGCAACGTTGCCAAAATTTTAAGTTGAATATGCATTCTTTTGTTGACTTTGAGACCCACCTTAACATAAGTACCCTTTTTGGCCACTCCCATTAATGATGCTCTAATAAACAATATTTATTCTTACTAATATTATGGTCGGATTTAGAGCTATCATTTTATCTCCACTAAAGAATAATGACAGCTTAATTTTTCTAAATCGACCCGCAAGGTATGTTTTTGTCCTTCACTTGGAGAATTTTCCATATTGAAACTCACCTAGTTGAGCTACCCATCAATTTATAACTTTAATTTTATTTAATAAGAACTATTAATACTATTACTACTATTATACTATTACTTCACTATTAATATCCTAAATTATTTTAGGATATCAAGTCTAAACAAAATTTTCTCAAGAACTTAGGCTCTAACCCTTTTGGTTAGAGTTGTTGATCACCTAATTTCCTTTTTAGTGCCTGATTAAATTTGTCACTTATTTATGCGGGTTTGTTTTTACATGTATTTTCTCGATCTTTCGAACAAAAATTTTCGCACTTTTAATAAGATATTTTTGGCCTCAAACTCTCGGTCGTTTGATTGAAGTTATTTTTTCATATTTTCTTTCTTTTTGTTTTGGCTAGATGTATTATAATAAACTTGGTATTTTTTCTTAATATTCAAGCTCTATTGTCAAATATTTTAAAGATATTCTCTCGTATTGATCGTAATTTCAATAATGTGACAGATGCATTAGTTAAGCATGTCTTTAGGTAAACAACGAGCTATATGAAAAAAGTCCTTCCTCTAATTTTTAATATTTTCCCTGTACAATTTTAATAAGAATAGAGCCTATTCTATCAAAAAAAAATTGCAATCGTTAATGTTGAACTAACTAAACAAATAGCTATAATTTATTGGTCACACCTTTCCGTTTTCGTATTGAGCATAGTTCAATTCGTGCCACATATTGTTCCTCTAGCATATCTATACAGCAAAATGACATTTTTTTACAATTATTTTACACTTTAATCTAGGTTAATAAAATATCTCTATCATGAATTTCAGATAACTTATTGAAAATTCGGGATAACAAGTCAAGAATTGTAGACACTTTTTTGAATTCAAGGGATTATCAAAACAAGAAAAAAGTGCGATTTTCCACCAATTATTTATACAGGGATTATTAAAGCACATACGTTTCATGTTCAATCAAAGACGTGCTTGGTAGCAAAAAAAAAAAAAACGAAATTCTGTTTTCAACATTGATTGTAAATATTAAGATGGCATGTCGTATTCATTTAAATGTTGTGTATTCTTTAACATCAAACGATGGCCTAACTACTTAGTGTATACTTATATACGGTAATTTTTTGGTGCGGCTTTCAAAAAAAGCTCTACCATAGGATTTTTTTGTATTTTTCAACCCGTGAACAGTTTTCGGCGCGATTTTTTTTTTATGATCATGTATATTGTAGTTATTTAGAGCATCCTGCAAATTTTCAGAAAATCCCGAATAATTTACAGTGCCGAAAACAGATTATTGCATGCCGAAACACAAAAGAGCCCTACCGTAGAGCTCTTATGTGTTTCGGCACTGTAAATTATTCAGAATTTTCTGAAAATTTGCAGGATGCTCTAAATAACTACAATATACACGGTCATAAAAAAAAATCGCGCCGAAAACTGTTCAAAAGTGGAGAAACACAAAAGAGCCCTAAACCCCCCTACTTATATATTCTTGTCTCAAATTCTTGTGTATATTAACACATGTCATTTCTATAGTTGCAGATAATACACCATTTAGTTGTAACAAGTTATACGCACCGTTTTGATTAAGAAGGAAAATAGAGAGCTAAATAGGGTGTAAGTCATCAGAAGAGGAAATAGCAGAGACAGGGGAGAATCCAGTGAATAGATAGAAGAGAGAGAGAAAGTACTCGTAACGAAGATTTTAAACAGAAACCCCATATTTCTCTGCCTCCATCTTCATTAAAACGACATGTCGTTTATCCTTTGAAATCTCAATTATATATTCTGTACACTAAGACCTTTTGTGAACACATGGTTTAACACAGTCAACCACATTGAAATCAACCACTGATATCTGAATAATACTCAGAATCACCTCGACTAATACTCAGAATCACCTCACTATAACAATATTGTTAAAAAGAGAAGAAAGATATCAATATATTTATATATATATATATATATAATTTTGTGAAGAAGTTTGACTGTAATACACATCAAGATCCAGGCCTATTTATAGTCAAACCATAGAATACTTGCAAAATCAACCCAACAAAAATAAAAATCATTACAAAAATAAAAACAAAAGGCTAATTAATATGAAACATGTTTCATTACATAAGTTACACTTACATGAAAGTTTTCAATTTCTTTTTTTGAGGTTGCAAACAAAATATGGCAGAGACTTACTCAGACCTCATCCTGTTGAGCTGGTTCAAGGCCGGTTGTAGAATGTTGTAGAGAACCCAAAGAATCGCCGGAGATATGACGAAGAGCAGAAGCTGTCCCCTGTTATCACTCCCGGCAGCCTCGGCGATCATGGCCAGCTCACCGGCTGACGCGTCTGGTGCCGCCACGAACCCCGACGAGGCCAAACCGCCGAGCCCGAGCCCAATCACCACACCCTTTGAGCTCCTCATTTTGTTAAGCTGGTTCAGAGCCGGCTGCAGAATGTTGAAGAGGACCCAAGCGATGGCCGGGATGATGGGCAGGAGCAGAGCTAGGCCACGGTTGTCGCTGCCTTCAGCTGCTATATCGGCGATTTGCTGAGCCGCCATGGCGGGATCGCAGGCGCTCAAAGTCGAGAATATAGCTCCGGCGATGGCTGTTCCTGCTATGGTGGACGACATATCGTTTTGCTGTGTTTGGGTCAATTTTAAGGAGGTTAGTCCTTTGGGGAGGTTTTGGATGGACAAAAGGGAAGTTGGTTTTGAGATTGGCTTGGTGGGGTTGGTGATTTTGGTGCTTAAGCACTTAGTGTTGAGGATTGCCATTGTTGCCATGGTTGCTGCCATTGGAGTTTCTCTTCCTTTTCTTTTTGGCTTCTCTCCAAGCTTAGATTAGAGTGCGTTGATGATGTTCTAATGTGACGAGAGAGAAAGAGAGAGGGAGATGAGGTTTTGATTTGATTGGTGGGAATGGGAAATTTGGCAATATAGATGTGGAGGCAAAGAGGAATGAGAACCAATAGAATTGCGATTTGTGGATTCTATTCTTATCTGGAGAGAGTGTGATTGGTGAAACTTCCACCTCATATTTCATACCCTACTACATTTCTTATCACTTTCTTTTGACATGGTTTTCAAAGGAGTTAAAAGTTAATCACAGCTTTCAAACACTATAATATCCTAAGTTAAGGTTTTATCTTTTAATGTTTTTAGTAATATTTCATAATTAAACTCAATACTGAATTGCAACAATAATAGTACGTTATCTCTTTGTGTTATTGGACACAAATTATATTCTTTAGCAATTATCTTTATCTTTTTTCTTTAATAAATAAATAATTTATCGAATTACACATAAAAAAATATTCACCATTAGTTACCAATTAGTTTTTAAATTAACACCATCATAATTATTCACTAATTACCATAGGTTAGCCACACAACTTTACATAGTAATGTAATCAATATTACTATCAAGCCCTCTTCATAAAATAATAAATTTCTAAATCTGGATAATTTTTTTTTTGTTAGTGTCTCTAACTCAAATTTGATCCACTTATACCTAACCTCTTATTCTTATTCATGACTTAAGATTCATGTTTGTGCATCTCTCCCTCAAAAAAAAAATAATTATGTTTGTGGATGTGTAAGGGGTGGACATCTTTTTTTACCACCCATTTTTTTTTTTTTTTTGGTTATGTTAAGATTAACATATAGATGTGATCATGTATAATAGCCAATATTATTTTATACTTTTCTAATTTAATTTATACCAAAGCACTACCTTTTATTTGATAAATAAGTATAAAAACATCTCTTACACAATTTTGATTAAATTTATTTTCAATATTACAAAAATATATCTATTTTAATTACTTAATATATTTAAGAAAATTATACTGGTCTCTTTTTATTAGTGATTAGTCTTTACCTGTGAAACTTCTCACTTAATTGACACTAATGGATGTAGACCATTGAAAATGCCTTGTGGCTTGTGGTCAGCTGAAGTTTAACACTGTCCCACTATATATAGATAGATAGTATAAAGTTATTATCCAAACTTACCTTTTTTAATGGAGTGTGTATAATTTGTGTCAAATTTGGCCCAAAATATGTATCAATGATATATTTGACTTACTTTTTGCATTTATACTCCAATACACAAGGTGCAAACTAACTAAAAAATGTCAATATAACTATTAATGTTTATTGAAAATATACAAATACAATTAATTTTTTTATTAAAAGATAAATTAAAAATTAAAAATGTATTAATTTGTATTAATGAGTGGCAACGAAGTAATTAAAAAATATGATATTTATTATAGGCTAAATTTGGCTCATGTTATATATTGTGCCAAATTTGGCACAACTTTTAGCATGTGCCAAATTTGACATATATTTTAGACCACCATTGTAATTCAATTTTATGAAGATGAGCTAAAAAAATGCTATACACCACTTTTATAGCATTCCATTGGAGATACTCTTAGATTGACAGTTTACCACCAATAGCAACCTCTAAAGTTGAGGAAATCGGCTGTTGGGCACCTTATCGGCATCTATCCTTTCGTATACCAGTCACAACTCATGAACCATGTGTTGTGAGAGAGGTTAAACAACCAAGCTCTAATGAGATTTGGTTTTACGTTTGTGATATGATGATTGTTGGGTTTTATGCCCTTATAAAACTATGTCAGACATGTAACATGATTTTATATTGTTGATAAAAGTAGTAGAAATCATTTAGTTTAACAATAGTGTTGCTTGCTTGTTTTATTACATGATTATTGAAATAATACAAACATTTATAAAATCTTTAACATATGGATAGTTACAATTATAGTGACTAGGTCACTGTGGATTATAGTTGTAATTATATGTTCAAAAAGAACAAGTCCTAAGATTAGATGCATTGGATTTTCACTGATTATGCAATTTACGATATGATCTACTTACACATTTGGGGTGTGATGTCTTGTCCAAGGCATTGACCAAGTAGATAAGATCGGATTTATTTGGTTACATCGAACTAGGACCGATATTGATTATTGATTGATTAATAAGTATCGTTATTATCGAATCTACTCAATGTCACAATGTTGACCATAGGTTAAGTCGATCTTAATTATGAGTTATAATATTCTACTAATTATATTATTTAAATATTTTAACTTGTTCGTTACCAGCTTACTCTACGATCTAGCCCATACTTACATCTTGGAGATTTAGTAGTTTAATTGAGTGAGAGTATTATTATTCATAGATATGAAATCTATAACTTCTGTATGAGAAGTGAAAAGATGATTTCCTTTATTGATTGCTTTGTTCAAAAGGTTAAATGATTGAGATCTCATTTCTGTGATTAAGTTCACGGAAATATCATTAATAAGGAACTTAGTGAGAGTTAAGGATAAAATACTGATGAAGGGTAAAACGGTAATTTGCACCCAGCTCATTAGTAACTCATCGATAGAGGATTGACTGACAGTAATGGTTATAACAATGGATAACATATTTATGGTTTGGAAAATACGTTCTATGAATTCAAGAGTTCAATTCCGAGTTTATAGTGGAGTCACAAAGAATTAATAAAGTAGTGAAATTATTCGTAAATAAATTCACGGTAACTTTTTGAAGCTTGATTTCATGGATCCATGGTCCCTGCATCACCTTTGAGTAAATCATCTAGAATGTTTCAATTAATTGATTTAGTTATCAATTAGGATTTTAAACTAGGTCAATTTTGGAAAATTTACAAAGATATGAGATTTAGAGAATAAAATTGAATATTTGGATAAATTTATTAATATTGATAAATTTGTGTCAATATAAATAAATAATATTAAATCAAGTTTCAAATTATAATTAGTTAATTTGAATAAGGATTTAATTAATTAATAAAACGTTTTGAATTTAGGCCCAATTGAGATTTAAATTCAAAACAAAAAAATTGAGCTCAAGTACATTTGTGGGGTTCCAAGACTTTTATTTTTTGTTTATTATTTTTAATTAATTTAAATTTAAATAAAACTCATTAAGTTGCCTATATAAGGAATATGATATCTAGGGTTTTCATAAAGAAGTTAGTCTCAGTTGATTCATTTAATAAGTGAAAACCTAGACAGTCTAATAATTTCTTAGTCACTATCCCTTCTTTTCTTCTAGATCTCTATCTCATGTGTTGAGAACCAGCCCACACTAGATATAGGTTGATCAAATGCTTGGTGAGGAAGACTGTGTTGCTGATCTAGTTAAATCTCTTGATAATACTTTGCTACAGAAATCAATGGTTAGAGAGATTGAAAGAAGGAGTTTGTAACGCCCTAAACTCCAGGGACCATTACGGTGTGCATTTTAAATAGTGCTAAACTCGCTAATCGAGTCATTTGGCAATAATCATGTAACTAAGTATGATTAGCGATTTAGGGTTAAAATTTTTGGTTAAGATATAATGTTTCACTAAAATGTTTAATGTATATATTGGGATCCCAAAAATATAATTTAAAGGTTAATTGCAACAAAATATTTACAACCAGCCGACCTAAGCGGCAAAATAGGGTTTAACCCTAGTTCCTCTTTCAACCCTCGACCATGGCAGTCGAGCAGCCGCATATGTACACATCATCACCTAAGCTCTCCAACTCAAGGATGATCCAGCTTTCTTTTGCCTTTACCTGCACCACAAAGCACCCGTGAGCCGAAGCCCAACAAGAAAGCTCAATATGCTCATGAACAGTAATAACATGTCGTCAAATCATAACGTGCATGCCTAACAATAATAGCCTTAATCACCCATGCAAATAAGTTCAAATAATGATGGTTGTAGGCCCTGCCCTCCTGTATGGATGACTAACAAGTCAATCATAAACAGATGAGTGATTAACACTGGAGGTTCCGATAATCATGTTGGGGCTTATAGACCTAATCAAATGAGTGACTGAAGAGTAAGTCGCTAACATGGGATTTGCACCCTTAGATGAGTGACTGATGAGCAAGTCACTGACATGGGATCTGCACCCTTAGATAAGTGAATGATGAGCATGTAACACCCTGGATAACCAAGACCGTTACACTGTGTGTTTAAAATAGTGCAAGACTTGCTAATCAATTCATTTAAACAAAATGTGAATTCAATGTCATCAACGGATTAGGAATAAAAGATTTTGGTCACAAACAAGCTATTTTCATTAAAAATGACAGTTTAACACATGGAAACTCAAAACAGGGTTTAGACGACTTAGTTACAACAAATTCCAAGAGCTACAAATAATTCAAGCCACTCTAATGGAAAAATTTACATTTTAGGTTTCCGTCCCTGTACAACTCCTCGACCGTGGCAGCCGAGCAGCTGACAATGTACACCTCACCCCCAGAGCTCTCCAACTCATGGTTGACTCAGCCTACCCTTGCCTTTACCTGCACCACGTAGCACCTGTGAGCCGAGGCCCAGCAAGAAAGCATGATATCATAGCAAAACCAACATCATTAATAAGATAATCCACAATGCACAACCAGGAATTCAGCAATTCAAAACATTTATCCTGTAACGACCCGAATTTGCTAATCGAGCTTAGGGCCTTGATTAGTGTGCCTGGAAGGCAATAAATGATTTAATATGCTTTAATATGTTAATGGGTGAATTAATGTGAATATATGATAGTGATGCATGTTTAGTGATTTAAATGTGCATGTGGGACCCGTCTGGATATTAGGGGCATGAATGTGATAAATGTTATGTATGTGATATGTCTGTGCATCACGATCCGAGACAGTCCTGGGGAGCGGTTAGCCAGTGAGTCGCAACAAGGTTGAGATTCTGACTCGGGACGAGTCGAGGGGTAATTTGGGTACTAGGTGTGTTATGGGATTATCGGGACATGAAAATAAATATTTGGAGATATATTTGATGATAGAATGTCTAGGCGGGAATATTGGGGAAATTTACCATTTTGCCCTCGGGGACGTTTTGGTACCCCGAGCCTTGAGGTAACCCTTTAGACTTAAGTTAAATAAAACAAAAGCGAGGAATTAATTAGAAACTTGGAGAAACCGACTTGCACTTCTCTTCTCAGCCAAGGTTAGCTTTTATTCTTCTCTCTCTTTCACTCTCTAAGGCAAAATCAAAGGGAAAACTTTGGGAATCAACTTGAGGATCTAAGGAGTTCAGCTGGGATTTAGGGAGCTTGGAGCATAAAGGGGCTGGTTCTAAGGCTCAAATCAGCAAGAGGTAAGCTTTGATTATGGTGGATAAGTCTAGAGTTGCAGCTGGTTATTAGAGTATGCATGCTAGCAAGTTTGAATTGTTCTTGTGTGGTCTAGTTGAGTTTTGGGGTGGTTTCTAATGGGTTTTGATGTTGTTACTGGGTTATTACTGAGCTGGAGTATATGTGTTAAATATCTGGGTTAGATAGGTGAGTTTTGGGTGAATTGGCTTGAGGAGAGATGTGGAAAAATGGTGTGAAAATCTGGGTTCGGTGGGAGCGCCGCGACCCTAAGAGGGGTGCGCCGCAGCCCGTGTGCGCGCGCGGCCATGGGTGCCGAGAAGCTCATGCGCGCCGCAGCGCCTGGTGGGTGCGCCGCGGCCCGTGTGGGGGTCAGTGAGGTGCTAGCCTTTGTTTCGAGGCTAGCCGCGACTCTTGTGGGTGGGGCCGCGACCCTTTGTGCCAGTTTGAGTTTTAAGGGTATTTTAGGCTTGGGAACTCAAGGGGTAAGGCTCGGGATGGATTTTATCATCCGGATTGATAGAATTCAAGGATCCGGAGGTTAGGGTTATGGCTCTAAGTTATTTATTGGATTAGAATTTTATGGATGGACATTGTTAATGTGTTGTGACTAGGGTTTCGGCGAGGCTCACGCTAGAGGACTATGCTCGGGGCATCAGTGCTCAGAAAGCTCAGAACTCAGGTAAGAGAACCCTTGTTCCCATAGAGCTTGTGTGCAGGGCTGAGCCCAACGTGTTTGAAAAGAATTGATATGCAGGGCCGAGCCCAATATGTTAGAGTTGCGAGGTGTAGCCCTTTATCTGATTATGCTAGAATTCTATACTTGCTTGTTATGCTATGTATATTATGATGTGAATGGTCGGCTTGAGCCGAGAACGGTGTAGACCGAGAACGGCGAAGGACCGAGAACGGCATTGGGCACGTTGAGTGCAAGGCCGAGAATAGCAAGGGGCCGGGAGCAGCGTTGAGCACGTGGAGTGCGAGTTGCCAGGGCGAGTCCCTAGAAGGATACCTGGGATATCCTCACGGCGTGGTCCGCGAACCCAGGGCTTGGTAAACGCCTGGGACGGCTAGGCCGTATGTGTTTAGCCATTGGTGGGCTCTTTATATGCTTAATATATGTGTTGCATATGTTATCTGTTTGTGGGTTTTCTTGCTGGGCTTCGGCTCACAGATGCTATGTGGTGCAGGTAAGGGTAAAGAGAAGATCAACCAACCATGAGTACAGCAGGCGTGAGACAGCGTGTACATGTTTGGCCAGCCTGACTGCCACAGCAAGAGGATTTTGGGAGATGCTTGTAAATAAACCTAGAATTTGTCGTCTAGCCAACTTGGTTCAGTTTATATGTTGTAAATATTTCTAAACTATATTTTGGGATCCCAAGTGTAAAACTTTTATAATTTTCTATGGAAATTACTATTTCTCAAGTCTTTCTTTTGTTTATGGCTTAATTACACTGTTTGACTTAAAACCTCGATTAACGAGTTGAAAGCACGTTTTTAAACTCACTTAGTAACGGCTCTAAAGAAGTAGGGCGTTACATATCCAATCAGTGATAACACTCAGTAGATTAATAGTTTATCATCCAGACAGTCAACCAATCTTATCCATAACTCAATATTCACGTTCATAATCAACAAATTATCACATCCATCAAATAATATTCAGGGTCGGCGCCCTTAGTCGCACCCTCTATTTAACACACTGTCTTCGGCTCACTTAGGCCGCCCCCAGTGTAATACTCACTGACTCCGGCCAGCTTAACCGAGCTCAGTGATAAATAAGCTGCCTCAACTACCAGTGGCTGAGCCGCGCCCTGTGCGCAAATATTGATTCCGACACCCTTAGGTTGGTTATCGCATGTCCCATGGCATAATAATACCATCTTGTTGACCCAAGATTTGGCCAACTGACACGGAGTCAAAATATGTTTGATATGAATGAAAGAGATGAGAAGAACGTAATGACAAAAGTAAATAAGACACAGTATTTTATAGTGGTTCGGCCCCAGGATCTGGTAATGACCTACGTCCACTTAGAATGATATTGATATAAAAACCAGAAGAGTGATCAAAGAATTAGGGTTCAATGAGTTTCACCCTTTTCTCAAGATCAATACAATATTCCTAGCATAATTACTATTATCTCTCACGATTCCAAAAGCCAAAAAAAGTCCCCTCCCTTGAGCCATCTCTTGCTATTTATAGGCTCAAGGGGGATTACAAAAGATTGTTACAGAGATTCTCTCCTGAATAATCGGATACTCAGGAGATTGTGTGAGATAAATTCGGGATTCACAAAGATCTTCCCATAAATGTCGCTTTGTACACGGAACTATCGACCAGACTGGTCGTGGGTAAGACATGCTTACACTGCTTCTAATGTGTCCTCTGGTCGATACTCTAGCAGAACGTTTCCAGGTGTCAGCCACGTGTCCAGGGATTACTTGCCACGTCACCAATGCTAATTTTATGGATAACACATCTCATGACATGATATACAAATATAGGGAGCTCTTAGTCCCATCATGTCCACATGGTTAATCACATTCACATAACAATGCATACAAACATAGGGAACACTTAGTCCCAACCTAGCCACATAATCAGGTGCAGCTTTCTTACCTTTCGATTCGCTAGCTTTGATCACTTGACTCCTTGAGCACGATCCCTCTCGAGCCCTAGTGCTCACCTAAACACAATCATAGGTCAAAGTCATCACCAAACCTCAAGTACAAAATCTAGCCTCGGGACCAATCCCGAGCCCCCGGGAAGTCCTAGTTCCACCAAACAAGGTGATGGAACCAAACCCTTGCAAATAACCCTTAAAATCCCTTTCTGGAAATAGGACAGCGCTACAGCGCTCTTAGGAGGACGCTACAGCGCTACAAGCAGAACCAATTTCCCCCATAAAGCTTGGCCTAGCGCTACAGCGCCCAAAGGCTAGCGCTGTAGCGCTAGTCACAGACAGGCAATACCCCAGTTTTCCCTCCTGCGATTACCTCGAGCCAAACTCAACCAAAACCTCTCCAAACCTTCACCAAACTCAAAAACAACCTTATTAACGCACTCCACTCATGCCAAGCACCCTAAATACCCAGAACTCAAGCACATGCATCCCTAATCTCAAAATTCACCATAGCCACTTCTAGATATCAAAACTCAGCAGAAACAAGTCAAAACATCAAAGTTAAAAGCTTAGAATTTCTTACCTTTAGTGGGAATTCGGTTTCAAGACAACCTCTACACGTCCTTAGCTTTCTCTCCCTCAACCTTTGGCTCGAATTCCCTAAAGTCCCCATCAGATTCAACTTAAACACCATAGTTCAAAAACCAAAACCAGAAACTGAAGAACTCTAAAGTCTTACCTCAGGTGATGGTGTGTTCTTGCTAAACCCCTGCCAGTTCTTCAAACCTAGCTTAGGATCCTTGATGCTCAGCCTAACCCAACTCTCCTCTGAGCTTTGCTCCAAGAAAACCCAAGAAAAGTGGTGAGAGAACCACAAACCGACCCTAGAGAAAACTCTCTGTTTTCCTCTCCTTTCTTTTTTCTTTCTTTTCCTTCTTCAGACTTCTGTAGTATTCTACCACTTCCACTAACATAAAGCCTAAGTAATACCCATCTTTAAAAAGCCAAATGACCTTAATGCCCTCCCTTTTATTTCTAACCCTTTAATCCACTTAAGGGCATTTTAGTCATTTCACCCCAATTCCCGCTAACTCCTCGAGTGTCTCTTATATTTGCCGCTTACTACCCAATACCTAATTAACTACCAATAATATTCCTTGATGTCAAAATAGACCCCAATATAATATACTCACTAAATTCCCATTTATACCCCAAGGCTCACCCCGAGCCGGGTATAAATCCCCGCCATGACTTTTTCGCTAATCTGCTCACTAAGATCGTCTCGAGTCACAGATCACAGATACATCCACATAATAATGTGGTCTCAACATTAGCCTACCAATATACACACAAGTACACAATTACGCTCTCAATGAGCCAAATTACCAAAATACCCTCACAGCAGAGTATATAGCCCCATGCATGCCTTTATCATCATATAGTAATATGACCCACATAATCATGCATATAATCATGTAATAGCACAGTAAATCAATTATGGCCTTCCCGGCCTCCTAATCAAGGTCCTAAACCTTATTAGGAAATTTGGGTCGTTACAGAGCAAGTCACTAACTTAAACCAAATGAGTGACTAAGGAGTCACTAGTGTGGGTTCCGTACCCTTAGTGTAACGACCTAAAATTACTAATAAGGCTTAAGAGCCTTGATTAGTGTGTCGGGAGGGCATAACTGGATTATGTGTGATTAAAATGATTAAATGCATGATGATGTGATAAGCATGCTTATATGATTATTTGGATAAATGTGATGCATGACTATGTGTACTATTATGCATGTAGGCACTGATTAGGTTATAAGGGCATATTCGTAATTTTGGCCCGTTGAGGGCATAAACGTAATTACTTGTGATTAATTGTTGAGACCACATTATATGTGGATAAACTTGCAGCTTGTGACTCGAGGCGATCCTAGTGGGCGGTTTAGCAGAAAAGTCACGGCAGGGATTTTTACCCAGCTCGGGGTGAGTTAGGGGGTATTTCTGGATATTTAGAAAATATATTGGAGACTATTTGTTATTGAGGAAAATAATTGGTGATTAGTTAGGTGTCGGGATGTAAGCAATAAATATTAGAGATATTCGAGGAATTAGCGGGAATTGGGAGTAATTACCAAAATGCCCTTAGAATGACTTAAAGGTTTAGGATTTATTGGGAGGGCAAAATGGTCATTTGGTCTAATAAGAGGATAAGTAATATTAATACTTTATGGACTTAGTGGAATGTTTAGAATGAAATAGAAGCTGAAGGAAAAGGAAAGAAGGGAAGAAAGAAGGAAAAACAAAAGTCTCTTTTCTCTCTCTCGGTTTAGGATTTCTTCTTCATTTCTTGACGAATTTTGGGGCTGTAACTCAAGGAAAATTTGGGCTAGAGCTTGGGTCTAGGGACCTTGATAAATCTTGAGGATTAGTAGAAGTTACTCACCCAATTAAGGTAAGTTTCAAGGTTGTTTTTCAGTTTCTGGTTTTGTGTTGTAATAGATTTCTGAACTGAGTTTTGGATGGGAATTCTAGGGAATTAAGCCTGAGAATTTGAGAGTTGAAAGCTGTGAAGGTGTGGAGGATAACCTAGGGTCGTTTCCCCATCAAAGGTAAGAAATTCTACCCTTGCTCATCTGGGTTGCTGGGTAATTTCTGAGTTTCTGACTGAGTTTTTAGAATTTTTGATTCAATGCTTGTTTTCTTTGTTTTTTTTGGTAAATCAGCAAACTTGTATTAATCACAACAACTACTTACAAACACCAATCAATACAGACACCAAACACAAAACAAAACAACTAAACTACATTAATTACAATATAACTCCCTCACCCAGATCAAATCCTCCTTACCAAGATTCCTATCAAATAACAATCTCAATCTACCACAAATATCTGCTTTAATGTTCTGAGAGACACTGGAAATTAAAGGGACCTGATGAGACCAAAAAGCTGAGTTTCTAGCCAACCATATGTGGTACACACAGGCAGCAAGAGAACACAGATACACTCTTCTTTTACAATCAGATTGTCTGCAACGCCTTATCCAATTCATCAAACCAGTCAGTTCACATTGGTGTGATCCAATTCGTAACCAGTTCAATATAGAGATTAGACAACTCTTACTAAACTGGCATTCAAAAAATAAGTGTCTGTGGCTTTCATCAAACTGACCACAGATGACACAAGTAGAGTCTTGGGCTATTCCAAACCGAAAAAGTCTGTCTTTAGTAGGCATCCTCTGCTTTAACACCAACCAAGAGACAAACTTATGCTTTGGTATGCCTAATCTATCCCAGATAGCAGCAAATTTCCATCTGATCTGGGAGGTATTCTTCATCAACTTATACAAGTTGGCTATACTATAACGATCCCAGTTGAGCATAGTTCCTTGATAAGACTCCTTGAACTCCTCCTTAATCCTTACAATTCTTTGCCAATACCAGCTGCTGGAGCTAGGCGCTGTATAGCTCCACCAGTCTTCTTGTTTTAAGTAAATCGCATGAATCCATTTCACCCACAGGTTCTCTTCTTTTTTCGCTATTGCCCAGACATGTTTTCCAATGGCACACCTATTCCACAGCCCCACATCTCTGAACCCCAGCCCTCCTCTCTGCTTAGGAAGAGTTACTTCAGCCCAGGAAACTCTCCCTTTCCCATTCGATCTGTCACCACCATTCCAAAGGAAGCTTTTGCAAATCTGATTGATTCTCTTTATCACAGTTTGAGGCAAAATAACTATTTGGGACCAGTAATTGTTTATGGAGAGTAAAACAGAATTTATGAGGACACACCGGCCAACATAGGACAGATTCCTAGAACTCCAGATTCTCAACCTTTTCACCATCTTATCCACCAAACATTCACACTCAGATATAGAAATTCGCTTATTACTAATAGACATCCCTAAATACAAGAAAGGGAGACTACTTCTCTGAAAACCAGAAGCCTCTGTTAGATGATACCAGTCCTCCTCTTTCATCCCAGCTCCATATATGGCGGATTTCTTCTGGTTAGCCTTCAACCCAGAGGACTCCGAAAATAATTGGAACCCTCTTAATAGCATATACGCTGCTTTGAAATCCCCCCTACTGAACAACAATAAATCATCTGCAAAGCACAAGTGAGTTAATTGCAAACAGCCACATCTAGGATGATAGTGAAAGTCAGAGTGTAAAGCTACTCTAGCTAGTATTCTAGATAAGTACTCCATCCCAATCACAAACAAAAGAGAGGACATTGGATCCCCTTGCCTTAAACCTCTTCTAGCCTGAATCAAATCAGAAGGGGTCCCATTAATCACAATCGAGAATCTAGCTGTTGAGACACAAACCATAACTAGTTGAATAAACTGGGTTGGAAATTTAAGAGCAGCCATCATTTCTTGTAAGAAGTTCCAATCTAGAGAGTCGTAGGCCTTCTGAAGGTCAATCTTAACAAGGCAAGCTGCTTTAGCATTTTTCCTTCCATACTCTCTAACCAAATCCTGACATAGCATAATATTATGAGCTATGTTTCTACCTTTGATAAAACCACTCTGGTTTTCAGAAATAATCCATGGAAGAATCTCCCTGAGCCTATTGCAAATCAGCTTTGTTGCAATCTTATATACCACATTACAACAAGCTATAGGCCTAAAGTCACTCACATTCTTAGGACAACTCGACTTAGGGATAAGAATGATATTGGTAGTATTAATTTCTTTAAGTATCCTCCCCGAGTGAAGAAATGAGAGAACTGCCTGAATAAGATCATTACCAGTGACTTCCCACGTTTTTTTATAGAACGCACTACTGTACCCGTCTGGCCCAGGAGATTTTTCATCAGGGATTGAAAACAGAGCAGCTCTGACCTCCTCTGGAGTATAACTTCCACACAAAAACTCAACTTGCTGTGATGATACAGTAGCTCCTTGCTGCACTACTGAGTTCAAAACAGATCTTCTCCCACTCATTTCTGTGCCAAGTAACTCAGTATAGTAATCCTTAAAAGCTTGTTGCACATCTTCCTGCTTATCCAACCAATTACCCTTCATATCCCAAATAGAGTATATGGCATTCTGAATATTTCTGTGCCGAATACTATTATGAAATAATTTTGTGTTCTCATCTCCTTGTTTTAACCACTCCTCTTTGACCTTCTGCTTGAGGAAATGGATCTTATTGTTGTTAGCTTCCTGATACTCCTTCCTTCTAGTGATCTCCTCTGCAATCAGTTGGCTGTTTCCAGGGTCTTCTTGAAGCTTCCCCTGAATATCAAGCAACTTTTGAAGCAACTGCATCTCCTGAACAAACACATCACCCTTCCCATTTCTACCGCAAGCGTACGGTGTATTGCAATATAGTTTTAAATTAAAAGATGTCGAACCCACAGGGATTAAATATTAAATTCACTAATTACTACTACTGTTAAGTCTATAATTTTAATTAGAAAAGCCAATAAATAAATTAACAATTAACTAAAGAATATGAAATAACAAAATAACCAAATCTTATGCTCTTGAAAAGTGATTAAATAGAAGATAAATGTACTAGAGTAATGATTTCACTATTCAATTATGAACATAGTTTCTTTATTATTCTAATCAATTCTCCTCATTTGTAATTTCTAGAATTATAATATAATGCATTTATCTTTCTCAAGCATATATGCAATTAATCTCAATTAATCAATATGATATCTCTATTCGCTATTAAATAATCAAGACGTCATTAAGCAATAGCTATTCTAAACCAAATTCATAGAGTTCAAGGAATCTCTCAATCTCACAATCACTCTATGTCAAATCTTCTTATGTCCAATCTATGTTTATCTTTCTCAAGCATAAACCCTAGATTTCAATTCACAATAATGATGGCCAAACATTAATATGATAAAAGTAACTCAAGAAGATATGAACAAACGAGAAGAATTTCATAGAAATAATAATAGAAATCACAATTCAATAATCAAAATAGATTCATCTAATACTCTAGCACAAAAAGAGTTTAGTTCTCCATTATAAACATAAACATAATAACAATGTACTTGTTCATAATAAAAAAACTAAAATGAAAGGAAGAAGGAATAAACTAGATGTAATGGTGATAATCTTGATGATGTCTAGCCTCCTCTTCTTCTCCGAGCCTCTAATCTCTGTCTAATCTCTTCCAAAAACCGTCCTTCGACCCTAATTAAACTTTTCCTTATATATCCCTTGCAAAAAGCCCTCTTTTGCCCTTCAAAAAATCTCAATTTACGATTTCCGTACGGCTCCCGGCGCTGCAGCCCCATAAACAGGTGCTGCTGCGCTTCAAATGTGCCAAAAACGAGCCTCTGTTTCAGTCAGGCGCTGCAGCCCTTAAGGATGGCGCTGCAGCCCTAATTCAGCCTGGAAATAGCGATGCAGCCCCTGAATATGGGGCTGCGGCCCTAATTCACGAATTTTGCATTTTTCTTCGTTTCACTCCCGTTTTGTACCAATTTCTCGCCACTTTTCCTTGAACCCTACACAAACAAAACACAAGCATAAAACCAAACAAAAACACCCTAAACACCTACAAATTAGATATAAAATGACACTAATAAGTGAATCTAAAATTCACTTATCAACTACTGAGTTCAAAACAGATCTTCTCCCACTCATTTCTGTGCCAAGTAACTCAGTATAGTAATCCTTAAAAGCTTGTTGCACATCTTCCTGCTTATCCAACCAATTACCCTTCATATCCCAAATAGAGTATATGGCATTCTGAATATTTCTGTGCCGAATACTATTATGAAATAATTTTGTGTTCTCATCTCCTTGTTTTAACCACTCCTCTTTGACCTTCTGCTTGAGGAAATGGATCTTATTGTTGTTAGCTTCCTGATACTCCTTCCTTCTAGTGATCTCCTCTGCAATCAGTTGGCTGTTTCCAGGGTCTTCTTGAAGCTTCCCCTGAATATCAAGCAACTTTTGAAGCAACTGCATCTCCTGAACAAACACATCACCCTTCCCATTTCTGTTAAGATGTCTCAGATCTACTCTAAGTCTTTTTAGCTTTGAAATTAGGCAGTACATTGGAGTTCCCTTTACATCCTTAGCCCAGCTTTCAGTCACTATTCTCTGAAACCCATCAAGATTACACCAGAAATTAAAGAATTTAAAAGGTTTCCTGGTCTCAGGAGTTGACCCAAAATTCACCATGAAAGGACAATGATCCATGTCACCTTCATGGAAAAAAACTACTTCTACAGAATTAAATGTCTCCACCCAGCGATTATTAGCTAAAACTCTGTCAAGTTTAGCATACACTCGGTCCTTCCCAGCTTGTTTATTATTCCAAGTGAAGAAAGAGCCCGAAAACTTCACATCAGCTAGATTACAATTCTCCACACATCTTTGGAAAGGAACTAACTCTGAACCATTACCTCTATAAGGAAATCTATCAGATGGAGCTAAAACTGCATTAAAATCACCCATAACAATCCAAGGAATATTAATACCATGAGCTAGTCGATCTAAATCCATCCATAACTGATCCCTGCCCTTCATATCATTAAAGGCATACACAACTGTTAAAGCAAACTGAGTTCCATTTTTGCATTGGATAATCAAATGCATCCATTGGTTAGAACCACCTCGAATATCGACATCAAAACTCATTGGGTTCCAGGCCACCACTATTCTCCCATTAGGATGGTGCTGTAAATTTGTAGAGAAGCACCAGCCTTTAAACATGTTTAGGTATAAAGACCCCATATTAGAAGCCTTTACCCTTGTTTCTAGGAGACTAACAAAACCTATTTTCTTGTTTGAAATCATTCTCATGACCTCCTTTTGTTTACTTGTTTTGTTCAGTCCCCTAACATTCCACCCAAACAATCTATCCATTTATGAATGGAGGCTCTCCCCCTCCATTCATGTTGGTCCTCATATCCTGTAATGTTTCCCCAGCTTTGATCTCAGTGTCTGAAAAGTGGCTCAGCATCATAAAGGAGTTGCTCTCTGATAACCCCTTGTTCTTATTCGTTATGCCCTTCTTCCCCTGTTTTTGCTGTATCTCCACTGAAGCTTCCCCAGTCACTCCTTTACTCTGTTTTGTCAAATTGCCATTTAGACTAATGTCTACAGTTGGTTCTTCTCGTTTCTTCTCCTGCCAGACTTTGGCGGGTTCCACCTGGTTCCCCTTCTTCTTACACATTTCCTTTCGGTGACCTATCCCTCTACAATGCAAACAGACATCAGGTTTCCATTCATAGTGTACTTCAACATATACAAATTCCCCCATTTCATCTTCAAATTTAATCTGATTAGGTAGATCTTTTGCAAGACTAACTTCAATTAAGACCCTAGCAAATTGCAACTTCTCTCTAGCCATTGTTGCTCTATCTTGTTTTACAAATTTCCCAATAGTACTCACTATCTTTGCCATAGATCGCTCCCCCCAGTACTTTAGTTCCAAATTACTCAATTGAGCCCAGATCGGTACTGTCAAAACTGTCTCCTTAGTGAATTTGGAATTCGGATCCCATCTTTTCATGATAAGAGGTTTCCTATCAAAGAACTGGTAGCCCCCATTCATAATTCCATCTCTAGCATCCACTGTATTGAATCGAAGAATAAAGACTCCTGGAACAAGGAGGTTGATTTTATCAATACCTTTGTCTTTCCAGATTCGCCTAAAGTAACCTTCCATCACCGTTAATGGAGGGTTAGCACCCAGAACATAGCATACCAGAGCAGAATTCCAATAGTGAACTTCTTCTTCTATATCTTCTGCATCTATCTTAACACAATCCGGCTTAATATGCAATATAGGAGAGGAATGAGAAGTACCTGCTTGCCCTTGCTTGGCTGATCCTCTTTTCAAAACCCCCAACCAGTCATTCAGAGTCTTCTTTATCATAGCATGACCACCTAGATCTTCACATTCCATCTCAACTCCAATCTGAGACTTCTGTGATTGCTTCTTCAAATCGTCGATCTGCATTCGATCTCCTGTTTGACTATCCATCAAAGATTCCTGAACCTGATCCTCCTCTTGCTTTCCCAGTCGATCTTCATTAGTGACCTCCTCTTCATCAAAGACCATTGCCTCCACCCCTAAGATACCAGACATTGATTTAACTTTAAGGACTGGATCGGTAGAAGAAGGCCCTCGTTTCTTCTTCCCTGGCGTTTTCTTCTTCAATCTCGGTCTCCCTGCCATGGCTCCAGCTCCAGCTGAAGAGAGAGTGGGAAAAAATTTGAAAACTTCTATTTTTGTTTTCTTTGTTTAATGATGCATGTGGTTAGAATTGAGGTTGTTGGGTTATGTGGGGTGAGTTATAGATGATGGTAGGTTCATTCTGGAGTATGGTTGAGGTTTGAAGGAGTTTTGGTTGAAGGAAAATCAAAGAAGAAAACAAAGGGCATTTTGGCTCTGGAAGTAGTGCTGTAGCGTTAGCCCTTGGGCGCTACAGCGCTAGGCTTAGGTGCTTGGGGCGTTTTGGCTCTGGTTGTAGCGCCATTGCGCCCACTTTAGGGCATTGTAACCCTACCCTGTTTCTAGAAGAGGATTTTTGGGTTATTTCTTAAGGTTGTTGCCCAGGGGCTTAGGGTTTGATTCCACCACCCCGTTTGGTGGAATTAGAGCTTCCCGAGGGCTCGGGATTGGTCTCGAGGCTAGGTTTTGGAATTGAAGTTTGGTTTTGATTCTAATTTATGGCTGTGACTAGGTGTATGCTAGGGCTCGAACAGGATCATGCTTGAGGGTTGGTTTCACTAATCAAGCTATCAGAATCTAAAGGTAAGAAACTGCACCAGGTTATGTGTTAATGATGGGGCTAAGAGCTCCTTATATATGTGATGTCATGAGATGGTATTATTCCATGGGATATGTGATAAACGGCCTAAGAGTGCCAGAATCAATATTTGCACACAGGGCGCGGCTCGGCCACTGGTAGCTGAGGACAACTTAATATTCACAGGGCTCGGTTTAAGCGGACCAGAGTTAGTGTTAAATGATGAGCTTGGTATGCTGAATACCTGATTATATGAATATTATGGATTGTTGAGTATATGGCTATGCATAATGAGTTGTTTGATTGCTGATTTGTAAATTGATTGCTTAATAATTATGCTCTATTATCTGGTTTCTTGTTGGGCCTTGGCTCACGGGTGCTACATGATGCAGGTAAAGACAAAGGCAAAGTGGACCAGTCCTGAGTTGGAGAGCTTTGGGCTGAATGTACATGGTCAACTGATCGGACGCCACGGGCGAGGAGTGGTACAGGACGGGAAAAGCCTAAATGTTTGTTTTGCCCTTAGAGTGGCTAGTAGTTGTACTTATATCCTAAAGTTTTGTAAATTGTCTCTTAAATGTTATTACTTTTGGGATCCCATCTACAAAATGTTTAATTATATGAAATGTAACTTTTGTGACCAAAACCTTTTAACCCTAGTTCAATTATAGTTTCAGCAACACGTTTCCAATTAAATGACTTTATTAGCAAGTCTTGCACCTTTATAACACACATAGTGTAATGGTCTTGACTATCCAGGGCATTACACTTAGCCATGTGACGATGAAGTCACCTGGGCCTTCTAGCCTTGACTCTGAGTGACTAGCCATAGACTAGACAAGCATTTATAGTTTTCATGGAACCTGAGGTCGGTCTGGCATTAATGCTCATGATGAGTCATTCAATGTAGATGTCGATTAGATCTAATCTTTTCGGCTCTGCGTTCATGACGCTTATGTCGCTCCAGACTCATAGGTCAATAACATATGACCAGTGCTCAGTACTGTTGTCGAACTTGACTAGTAAGTCACAGCTTCACAGTCAATTCTGACACCATTGCCAATATTGACTAGTAAGTCAGTGCCACGCACAAGCAAGCAATGCTACCAGGTACATATCATATGTCAAATATCCAAATGTAAGGCATTCAACATGCTTACTCAACAACTGCTAGCATAATTAGGATCATGCACAAACACAGAGACTCAAGCTCTTATCAATCTTATATTCAACATTCATGGCATGCCCTAATCACATGTTTCTCATGCATCACATACTGAGTGTAGTTTTCTTGCCTCTAGTTCGAGCGAGAAATACGTTAAGAACGACCCTTGAGAACAATCGACCTTTTAGTTCCTTGACGGTCACTTGGTCATAACCAATTATGGGATTCCATCAATTAATGAATCACAAAAGGTTCCCTAACCAAAACCTAGCCTCTGGGACATCGTATCCTACTAAACCGGGTAGTAGGAACGATCCCGAGGCCTAAGGTTTGATTCCCCAAGCCAAAAACTCAATTTTGGCCAAAATGCCACTAAGGGTCACGGTCCTACATCACCATGTCGCGGCCCACCTCTTCAAACAGAAGCGGCCACCCTTTTATCTCCAACACGGGCCGCGACCCTCCTTCACCATGCCACGGCCCAACGACCCTGCAGCTCCACCCTTCTTCTTCAACAAGCTTGGTTCGCGGCACTCTAGAACAGAGCCACGACCCCACTTGAAACTCAGCCAAAAACCCTTGTTTTTCCCCTTCGAACTCATTTCAAAACCTTATTAAAATACTCCCAATATCACAAAGCAAAGCCACCAACTATTACCATAACTTATCTACCATATAACCATCAAACCCTAAGCCTTAAACCAATCAAAACTTCATCAAACTCCCATTTCAATGATCAAAACTCAAATCTCAAAACTAACATAAAAACAGAGCAAGGAACCATAAACTTAAACTAAAACCTTACCTTAAGCTTTAATCGAAACCTCTTCAATGGCTAAACACTAGCCTAAGACCTTAAGCTTCAATCTCAAAGTTTGAATCCCCAAACATGCTTCAAGATTCAAAGGAAATGAAAAGGGAAAAATGATGATCGTGAGGGAGGAAAGACAAGGCTCTGTTTTGGCTAACCTTCCACAGCCTTCAACTTATATATAGCCTAGGTCAAATGACCAAAATACCCTCATGCTTAATTCATCTCTTAACATCCCCCAAGGGCAAGACCGTCATTTTCCGCTTATCTTGTTAATCATAATTAACGCCCTCCAATTCCCGTTATTCTCAAATAATAATAAAATCATATCTCATTACCCTTTAATTCCCGGTAATGTTATAATCATCAAATCACCCCGACACTCACCCCGAGCCCCGAATTCAACCCAGTTATGACCAAACCGATAACTTGTATTCAAAGATCGTCTCATGCCGAATAGCTCAAAAAAATCCACATATAATGTGGTATTATTCATAATTCACCCACATGCATGAAAATACACAATTACGTCCTCAATGGGCCAAATTACCAAAATGCCCTTACAATTAAAAATGGACCCATATGCATGCATTTATCATCATATTATAATATAATTCACATAAACATGCATATAATAATTTAATAACATAATAAATCAATTATGACCCTTTCGGCCTCCTAATCAAGGTCCTAAACCTTATTAGGAGATTTGGGGCATTACAAAGTTGTTCCAGTTCCGTTGCGTAAATGTAAGTTTCTGTACTTAACTCTGTTTTGTCTCAATTTCATAGGAGCATGTTCTAGGAATTTACATGTTTGTTTGAAAATATGTAAATTACATGAAAATAAATAAAGAACATGCAATATGTATTTCCTACAATGATTAGGTTCAGTATGGCTTTTTTGTTGTGCAAAATAAACTTTACCTGGGTGTTTGGTCTGGATGTACTCGCTATATGGTGATGTTGTTTAGTTTGATTGATGATTGATTTCTCTTTAAAACCTATTATTAAAGTATGTTACGTTTGATCCACATTCCTCTTGTAAAGTTCCATAAAAAAACGCATTGAATCATCATCATCTATGATCATTGGAGGTATAACGAGACCTGGTTGAAACTGTATTTCAAGATTTGTGAAATTTGGATGTATTTTGAGTTTCCTTAAAATCATAACATTCAATTGTTGAAAGTTATAATCAATTGGTATGAGTATGCCAGTCGCTTGAAAGTTCTTGTATGTGAAACGACCTTCCCAAATACCATTGTAGTAAACATAAACAGTTGTCACTAATGTTGTTGAATGAAAATAAACACGCATTAGTATATAACCTATAAATGATAGTATAAAATTCAATTCTTAAGCTCATTAAATTTTTTACCAATTTAAACTAAATTGAGGTATTGTATATATATGATTTATATATATCACGAAATAAATATTTTTGTTCATTTCTCAGATTTTTTAAATGAGTTTTATATGTATATTTCTCTGTTGTTGAAACATTAAATTTTTTTTGTTTATTATACTGTAAATTTGATTATAATGTTTTAAACTTTGAACAATACATATATTTAACATGCTTAACTTAATATAATGAACCAAATTTATTACTTTTTGAAATTATGTTTATTTTATCACGTTTAATATTGGGGTTAAACTATAATATTATTGTTTATTGTTTATATACTAAAAATATACAAACATGTTTAATTAGTCGTCAAATTTAACACTCTTGTTTATTTTGATTTTTTCATAAGGTCCTCAAAAATTTCAGTTATATATTAATGGGATATTAGCGGAGATAATACCCAAATCTTTTTCAAAAGTTACACTTTAATACTCAAAAATTTTTTTTGCGACAATAATACATTATGTCGAGAAATCGGTGCAACTGTTGGTACCCATACTTAACGTCTGACACAAGTGCACACGTGTCATGATTTCATTTGTCCTTATCATTTTAATTATTTGAATATTATAAAAAATTATTTGAAAATATTAAAAATTATTAGAAGGGCACTAAATCAATTTTTGAATAAACTAAAACTAAAACAAATATAATTACATTTATTAAAACCCAAAACTAAACAAAATAAAAGCAAATTAAATGAAAATCACGGTTCCTCCTCCTCCTCCTTCTCTTTCCCTTCTCTCTTTCTTCGTTGCCTTCCCTCTCCTTTTTATTCTTTTCTGTAATGGTAGCTTCGGAAACCATGGAAGGCAGCCACATGTTGTAGAACAAAGAGAAATCAACCTTGGGTTGTGGACTAATGGATCAACGGCAACGACAGACCTCCAACCCAGATCTCCGACGTGAGATTTCAGATCTTGTAGTGGGTTTCTAAGTGTTTTTTTATTTGTTCTTCTTATTTTTCTGGATTCCTAAGTGTTGGTTTTTATTGATCAAATCAGAGATTATACGCAGCGGAATAACAATCAAATTGTTAGATTAATCCCATAAGATTTCTAGTTCTACTTCTTCACATGCATATATATATATATATTGAATCAAGGACATGAACAGAAAAATTACCTCAGGTCCTTCCTTGCTGCTATCTTTTCGTATGGCTAAATCCTCGAGATCTCACACCAAGATCTTCCAAAATGTTCTCAGGCACACAAAGAACGAGTGTGGGCTCGCTATACAAATAATAGGCAATAACTATTTATCAGATGTTCTCAACACATGAGATCTGATAAAGTTTGGACCTAGGTTTTGTGAAGAACAATGACTTTAGTTTTTGTCACTGTTCTCTTTCTCTGAGAGAGATTCCTAGATATTTTTCTATCCCTGAAAAGTTACGTTCTGTGAAAAACTGATATCCAATATTTAATAATATCCAATATATTAAAATATTTGTTATTTTAAACAAATTCAAAATAACTGATAAGTTATCAGATTTTTGTTTAAATAATAATATTTTAATTATATTAAAATATCTCATTATTTATTTAATATTTAAATAACTAAAATTGTGGAATCAAGAGACTGAGTAAACTCTCTTATGCGTGTAGCACAGTGCCTGTGCACTGTGCCACACGTGTACCACATGCCTGTGATGGCATGTGATTTTTCCCAATTTTTATTATTATTTAAATACCAAAAATCCCAAAAATAAATTAATTCAAAATTAATTATATTTTTGTTCAATCAAATAATTAATTAATTCTTAATTAATTAATTACACATAATTAAACAATAATTATGTTTGATACATAGAAAAATATTTTACTTATCACATAAGTCCTTTTTTGCCCATTTTTTGTATTTGCCTTTGACAGTAATTGTTTGAGCCATTTCGAGGACCATGGACCTATAACATTAAGCTCCAATAAATTGAAACTAAATAATTAAACTATTTAATTATAACAGTTAATTTATTAATTTTGATATTACTCCACTATAAATTCAGAATTGCACTCTTTATGTTATAGATATACTTTTATAGAAATATTTTTCTTAAGTCGTCCATTGATATAACCATCTTACAATAGTTCAACCCTCTAATTAATTAGTTCATAAATTAGAATGGAAGAATTACCATTTAACATTTCTAATTTACTTCTTATTCCTTAAGTACCATTAATTCACTAGTGAATAATTAATCTATAATCTAACTATAGATTTGAGATCAAAATCATTCAGTTCCAGAATTAACCCTTAAGGGAACTAATATATGATCCGTTAGGAAAGATTAGATTCCATATTGTTGATACATGTTCCCAGCCATCCATGATATTAAATCTCCAAAACAAAAGTCATTAGCCTCGTTCTTTGAAGAGAGCTTAACGAATGAATCAAAAGATTTAATAAGCATGAACAGGAGTTCATGAACACTCAGGATTTAGGTTGATCTATAAATGATCATCAGTTATGATATGAATTACAAGTCTTTATTGTTAAATGATTTTTGGATAAAGACTCTAATTCATATCGGTCCATGTCATATATAATTATATTATATAAAGCACCTTTACCAAGATGTCTTTCCACATCAATAATCCGAATCTAGATTATTTGTATCATTATGATACTCAGTAAACCGTACTTACAACTCCAATTAAAGAATTCCATAACTTTAATTTGTTGTTGTTGACTATTTTTATTCATTCATGTGATCTTAATTCTCTCGTACTAGTACAAGATCACATCCTCAATAATGAATATGGAATTTTTCTGATATTTTCAAAATTATTCAAACAATAATTTAACAATAATAATAAACTATTGTATTTATTTATTCATTAAAAAAACAAATGTCTTTACATGCTTTTAGGACACACTCCTAACACTAAGTTCTATGTTCATGCTCATTTGGATCTGAACATGGACTAGAGACATTAAGTTTTCCTTCATTTCCCTTGATTTTTTTTTTTTTTTTTTGCTTTGTAACTACTAGCTTCAACCATGGAAGGCAGCGACAGAGACTGGAAGATGGATAGGAGAAGGTGACCTACGGGAGGAAACAAGAAGAGTGATGGGAAGGCAGTGGGGAGATGGCTTGGAGAAGAGATCGGAGGTGACCTACGAGAAGGCATTTGGGCTACGGAGACAAGGTGTTCGATGACTAGGAGGATCGAAAGATTGCTTTGACTAAGATAGTGATTTGTGTTGTTGAAAGATTTGGGTTTTTACTTTTCAAATATGGTTTTTGTTTATGGATTTTTGGATTTGAATTTTTGTATTTTGATTGTATTTTGGTGAAATTGTAGATTTTTCAACCCATTGTATGCTTAGAATTGTGAGATTTTGAAATGAAATCTATATATTGAGTTCATTGTGTTCAACTTTTTGAATGGATCTGGGTTTATGTTTAACATTGTTCAAGTTCATTCATAGTGCCGACAAGATCTATGGCTGCAGGCAATGAAATTTGGGTTTTTTTTCCTTTGTTCTTGCCATTTTCTAGGTTTCTTTGTCTAAAGTTTAATTGAACTGATTTGGAGATCCTAATAATATATACTTGGTACCTCGATTAAATATGGTATTGTTTATCTCGTTGGCAGCTTGTTTGTCTTGCAACTTTTTTTCATCTTATCTATTATGCATTTGATTTTTTTTTTTTTTGCATGATTCCAATCTTCTTCAGATAGATTGATGAACTATATTTGGTGTTAAAGATGAACTACTCAAGAACATTTTTTTTTTTTATGTTTTGTAATTTTAAGGTTTATTTTAGTTTATTTAGGTTATATTAATTTAGATTTTCATTTTAATTATCTTTTATTTTAAATCATTTTTGTTATCCAAAAAACAAGCATGGATGACATGGCAAACATTTAGTACACGTGGCTAACATCTGGCAGAATTCATGCTCGACTATCGACCAGGAAGACATCTAGTATCACGACGTTCGATCTCTTCATACGACCAGCCTGGTCGTACGAATGCTATGCGCGGAAAAGATCTTATGCAGTTATGATAGTATCCAAAATTATCTCCCATGATTTCCTGAGTATTTAATTATTTAGGAAATGATATCTGTAACAAATTAATGTAAATCCTCCTTGAGCCTATAAATAGAGAAGGAGGGCTCAAGGGAAAGGGATCTTCTTCTTCTTCTTCATCTTCTTTCTAACTTTCAGATCATTAGAGATTATAGTTATCCTATTTGATATATTGTATTTATCTTCAGAGGTTGTTGAAACTCATTAAACCCTAGTTCTTTGATCACTCCGTTGAATCCTATATCAATAACAATTCAAGTGGACGTAGGTTATTACCAGATTCTGGGGCTGAACCACTATAAACCCTTGTGTTCTTTATCATTTCTCCATCACATTCTTTCCAACGTGTTTGTCCACATCAAGAAAATTTGACTCCGTGTCAGTTGGCCAAAATCAGAGTCAACATTCTGGTGCTTTCATTGAGAGCTTGATACATTATTGTTGAAAGATCAATGGCGAAAACTACCAGGAAAACTGGATAGGAGGCCGGCGCTGCACCATCTAACCCGCCTCCTCCTCCTCCAAACGTGGCTGAAGATGAGCCACATTTGGAATTTGATGAGGATGAAATGGATGATGCGACACTAAAGAATACCCTAGGGGCGTTGCACGAGGAACTGGCCAATCTGAGGACCAGCCAGGAAAGTGCTGCCGAAATCATGGCGCAACAGCAACAAGAAATTGAGCGGTAGCGCCTGGAGCTGAGTGAAAGGCAGGCGGAGATGGACCGTCGCCAGAGGGAGGCCATGGCAGCCCTCGAGGCAGCCTTACAATTGGCTAGGAACCAAGCTGCACCTGCCTTACAGCCTGATCAACCCGCGGATAGGCCACCCCAGAGGGGTCCCAATCCTAGCCCGCCTATCCAACCCTTGAGCCCACAAAGGCCCGAGCAGCCACCGGCGCCTCAGGACGATGTCTCGCTAGGAGACCCTGAAGCACAGCCTCCATCCCAAACTGGTCGCGGCAATCCCCTGCAGCAGAGGCAGAATAGGACCGGGCAGCAGCCTCACAGTCCTAGACGCCATAGGGGAGACGAGCCTAATCTTTCCAGCAGAGGACAACATCCTCCTGGCAACAGAAGGAACTCAGAGTTAGGCTCTGCGGTCCGAGGCCCTCCACGGCATGATAATGCACGGGGACCTAACGACCAATGCAGACCACCCTCTAATGCTCGGGAGGTTCTAGCCCGGGAAGGCAATCGAGGGAACAGTCGATCCCACCATAGCCAATCAAGATTCAGAGATGACCATGGTTATAATGAGGCCGACTCAGGCAGAGGGAATGCCGGTCGGAGGAATGAAGAGAGAGGTGGAGGCAGAAGCTAGCCACCTCAGGATGACCAACCCGACAGACGGGACGCTGGGGGGCAGCCTAGACAAAATAACGTCTTCAACCCGCTCGGAGCTAGCGAGCAGCGGAGGAGAGACGAAGATTTAAGAGATGTACTCAACGATCGCCGCGAGCGGCACGGCGAGTACGTCCCCCCAGCACCAGAGGCCACGGCGATTCCTGGCGCTGTGCAGGCCCAGATAGATGCCCTCAACCAGGCAGTGCAGCAGCTGGTCGGGGGAAGAACATCTTACATCGACCACAATATGAGGAAATGAACTCCTTTTGTCCAGAGGATAGCTATGGCAGAAACCCCTAGCAAGTTTAAAATGCCTACGCTTCCAAACTTTGATGGGTATGGTGACCCGGTATCTCACGTCAACAAATTTGAGATACAAATGGACATTCAGAAAGTGTCTGAAGACGCTCGGTGCAGGATCTTCCCTGCAACCCTTTCTGATGCCGCACAGGAGTGGTTTTTTAAATTCCCTCCTGTAAGTATAGTTTCCTGGGAAATGTTCGTAAAGGAGTTTTACAGACAGTTCTACGCGGGTCGTGTGCACCTGACTGAGGCAAACCAGCTGGTTGAAATAGGCCAGCAAGATGGAGAACCACTGAAGGACTACGTCCAGCGCTTTATGCGAGCAGCTGCTGGAGCAAAAACAGTGGGAGACGAAGGAAAAATGATGGCCATAATCGCAGGGGTTAAGCGCCGCACGCCTCTCTGGGAAAGCCTCCGAAAACATGGGGTTAGAACTACCCAGGAATTCTTGGATCGAGCTGATCGCTACATCAAGCTCGAAGATGCCATAGCCAATGAAGGAAAGCCCCCAGGCAAGGACAAGGGGAATGCCGAGCCCTCCAAAGCCGCCAATGGGTCCAAGCCCAACGACAACGGCAAAGGCAACGGGAACGGCAACAGAAATGGCAAGAATGGGGGGAAACGGCCACACAGTGAGCCTTCCACCTCTGACAATAAACGATCCAAGGGTAACCGTTATGAACCTCGGTTCACTAACTATACTGCCCTTATTGAGTCTCGGGGAGAGGTTTATCAGGCCACGAGTTCCAGCGTGCCTTATAAGAAACATGCTCCCATTCGAAAGGATATTTTGAGAAGAGACACTACCAAGTTCTGTCGTTATCATAACGACTATGGACATGATACCAACGAATGCAACCAGCTGAAGGATGAGATCGAGTTCCTTATTAGACAAGGACACTTAAGAAGATATATACGGGCACATTGTTAACCATCTGTGTTGGCCCGCACCTCACGGGAAACAGCGGAAAGGCCAGAGAACGATATGCTCGGACTCTGTGCCACGACTAGGACATCGAGATGATGACTGTGGATGATCGCGCGTCGAAAAAGGCTCGGTCAGATGAAGGCGAAATAACCTTCTCGGATAGCGATGCCCAACATGTTCGGTTCCCACATTCCGATCCGCTGGTCGTGGATATTCAGATGGCCAACATGATGGTGAAGAGAGTGCTAGTTGATAAAGGAAGTTCGGTGAACATCCTGTATAAGTCTTCGCTGGAACACATGAAGTTGTCCGTTAAGGACCTGCAGCCCTGCAACCAAACAATATACGGCTTCTCTGGTGAGGGACTCGCCCCCGCAGGGTCAATCAGACTACCAGTGATAGCAGGTACAGCGCCTGCTACCAGGACATTACTCGCTACTTTCATAGTAGTTGATTGTCCTTCGGCGTACAATGCCGTCATTGGGAGGCCTATACTGGTTGATCTACGGGTCGTCACCTCTATGTGGCACTTAGCCATGAAATTCCCAACTGACGCAGGGGTAGAACACGTGTTGGGAAACCAGAGGGAGGCTAGGGAGTGCTACAACACCTCAGTCACGAAGGCGAAGAAGGGAACGTCAAAGAGCACTCCCCCAGATAGGTTGTAGATGGCAATTGATACACAAGCCCAATCCGGTGATGAAGTCACCAAATAGGGTGTTGCCCAAAGTAAGGATAGAGATTTAGATCCTCGCTTTGGGGATTTTGAAGAAAACGTTGGACCCGTCAAGGACCTGGAAGAGGTCCAACTTGATGAGAAAGACTCGACCAGAGTCGTGAAGGTCGGGAAAAACTTAGAACCAACTACGAAGCATGCACTGGTGGAGTTTTTGCGGAAAAACCAGGAAGTCTTTGCTTGGTCACACAAAGACATGGCTGGGATAGATCGTGCAGTTATCAGCCATTTCCTGAACATAGACAAGAGTTTTCCACCCGTGCAACAGAAAAGAAGGCTGCTCGATAAGGATCGGTCGAGAGCCTTAAAAGAAGAAGTTGAGAGATTAAAGGAGAATGGGTTCATCAGGGTGGCATTTTATCCATCGTGGGTCTCTAATCCAGTACTGGTTCCCAAGCCTAACGGCAAATGGCGAACCTGTGTGGATTTTACAGATCTCAATAAAGTCTGCCCGAAGGATTGCTTCCCACTCCCAAGGATCGACCAGTTGGTCGATGCTACTGCAGGACACGAGATCCACTCTTTCATGGATGCATACTCAGGCTGCAATCAGATCAGCATGCATCCCCCTGAGGAGGATCACACCAGCTTTCGGACCGATACAGGATTATATTGTTATAAAGTAATGCCTTTCGGACTGAAAAACGCAGGTGCGACTTACCAGCGGTTGGTTAACCACATGTTTAAAGAATTGATCGGAGTAAACATGGAGGTATACGTGGACGGCATGCTGGTAAAGTCGAAAAAGGCAGAAGGACATGTGAAGGATTTGCAAGAGTGTTTCGATGTATTGAACAAGTACCATATGAAACTAAATCCTCTCAAATGTTCCTTCGGAGTTGGATCAGGGAAATTTTTGGGGTTCATTGTTAACTCAAGAGGAATCAAGGCCAACCCCGACAAGATAAAGGCTCTGATCGACATGAAATCGCCAGAGAAGATCAAGGATGTACAAAGTCTAACCGGGAGAATTGCAGCCATAAGTAGATTTATTTCCAAATCAATGGATAAATGCGTCCCTTTCTTCAATCTACTTAGGGGCAACAAAAAATTTGAATGGACAGGAGACTGCGAGCAAGCCTTTCAGGCCTTGAAAGCCCACATAGCACAGCCTCCTATTTTATCAAAGCCTATCAAAGGAGAAACTTTGTTCATATACCTGGCGATCACTGAAGTTGCTGCTAGTGCGGTACTAGTACAAGAAGAAGAAGGCGTACAAAAGGCGGTTTACTATGTAAGCAAGAGGCTAATCGGAGCAGAACTGAGGTATCCTTCCATCGAGAGGTTAGAATATTGTTTAATCTTGGCCTCAAGGAAGCTACGTCCTTACTTCCAAGCCCATCCTATTACAGTTTTAACTGACCAGCCCCTTCGGCAAGTCCTCCAAAAACCAGAGGCAGTTGGACGATTATTGAAATCGGCTGTCGAACTTGGGCAGTTCGATATTACATATTCACCGTGAGCAGCAGTAAAGGGACAAGTCTTGGCTGATCTTATTACAGAGTTCACCAAACTCCCAGACAACGAGCAGTGTGAAAAACCTAGTGTGCTTGAGCCTCAAGATGAAGCTCCTTCATGGAAGTTATTCATAGACGGGTCGTCCAACAAATCTCACGCGGGAGTAGGGGTGATCTTGATAACGCCAGAAGGGCATCGATTTCACTGCGCCAGGGGTGATCTTGATAACGCCAGAAGAGCGCGAAAGATGCTGACACTTTGAATATTGTGCCAGTAGAAAGATTGGGCGAGCCAAGCATACAAGCAGGTGAAACCGGTATGGAAATTCGAATAGAAGATACATGGATGGCGCCTTACTTAGAGTACCTGACCAATGGTGTACTACTAGCAGATAGAAACAAGGCCAGAACTCTTCAAAGGCAGGTTGCTAGGTATATACTGGTCGATAATGTTCTATATCGGAGGGGATATTCCATGCCACTGCTCAGATGTATTACACCAGAGAAAGCTAAGGAGCTAATGAAGGAAGTACATGAAGGCTTCTGTGGAGATCACGCTGGGGGGCAAATTTTGGCGAAAAAGATTCTAAGGCAAGGCTATTTCTGGCCGACTATGAACGAAGATTCAATGGAGTTTGTACGAAAGTGCGATAAGTGTCAGAGATTTTCCAAAATCCCACGCGCAGCTCCAAACGAATTAAAACAGATGCAGAGTCCTTGGCCTTTTGCAGTATGGGGTATAGACTTGATTGGGTCCCTGCCAACGGGAAAAGGCGGAGTAAAGTTGGCAGTTGTAGCAGTCGACTACTTCACCAAATGGGCCGAAGCTGAACCACTCGCTACCATAATGACCAAGAAAGTTCTTGACTTTGTCATCAAGAACATTGTTTGCCGATATGGTTTGCCTCGAAAAATTGTCTCAGACAACGGCACCCAATTTGACAGTGACTTATTCACAGACTTCTGCGAAAGGCACGGGATTATTAAAAGCTTTTCTTCAGTCACACATCCACAAGCAAACGGGCAGGTTGAAGCAGTGAATAAAACACTTAAAGACACCCTGAAGAAAAGGCTTGAAGACGCTAAAGGAGTATGGTCAGAACAGCTGCTTGAAGTCCTCTGGTCGTATAGAACTTCTCATCGAACAGCGACAAGTCATACTCCGTTTTCCTTGGCATACAGATATGAAGCTATGTTGCCCATCGAGTTAGACCCGCCCTCACATCGAGGAATTACATACGACCAGATCCAGAATAGCCAACTGATGATGGAGTCCCTAGACTCGCTAGAAGAAAAACAAGAAAAAGCCCAACTCCGAGTAGTTGCGTACCAGCAAAAGGTTGCCCGGTACTTTAATTCAAAAGTGAAGGAAAGAAAATTCAACGTCGGAGATCTAGTGCTACTACGAGTTTTCTTGAATACCCGCGACCCCATTGCTGGAGTACTCGGACCAAACTGGGAAGGACCGTACCAGATCGAAGAAGTCCTTCATCCAGGCACCTACAAACTTGCACGCTTAAATGGAAATCTCGTTCCACGCTATTGGAACGGTGAACACCTGCGCAAGTACTACCAATGAACAGTCCTTCTTAAAGGTCTGGCTTGTATTAATTTTTACTTTTTACAAGTTTCGAAAAAGGGTTAGCCACGTTGTATGGCTAATCGCTTATAAGTGCAAGATCTTTTTTAAGATCACTCGTACAGACATGTTTAGTCCATTTTAATACGAGATTATAAGGGACTGTTCGCAGCCAGGCATTCTTGCCAACCTTTGTAAATTTATTTTTACAAGTATTTGTTCATTACGTGTGTTGTTTTGCTGTATTATAAGTGTTATGTTTACTATCGAGCAGTAATGTTCGCAAAGGTCATGGTCAAGGCAAGTGACCAAGGACCCAAAGCTCCTCGATCACTTGGGGGGCACATAAGGTACATCGATAGCAAAGCATACCAAAGGGTATGTAAACACATGAACAAGATGAGTGAAAGCATGCTACGGTACTTAGAGTATTTTTCAAAATTTATGTTTTGTTAAATCAAACCAAAGTACTATGCTAAGTTCGGTCATGCAAACAGATATTATAATAAAAAATTATAATGTCAATAAGGCAATCTTTTACACCGCGAGCAGTATCGCTCGAATGTAATTGTTCAGTTATAAGTAAAAAAGCTGCCCTTGCAGCAATTAGAATAAATTGTCTTTACAAACAGACCCGTGGGCCATAAAAACAAAATAAAAGAAAAATTTTTACTGGGCATGAGGGTCTTGAGGATTTGGGGGAGTGCCCTGGTCGGTAGGAGGACCAGCTTCAGCATTGGCAACAGGAGCCTTAGCCTTAGCCTTCTCCTCTGCCTCCAACCGGGTGGCGCACTGCGCCATCAAAGTTCTCTTCAACCGCTCAGAAAGATAGTTGAAGTTGGCCTCCCGGTTGTGCTTCCAGAAGTCATAAAAGCAGAGAAGGGTGGCCTCCTTATACTTCTTCAAGTTCATGACCCCTTCCTCCTCAACCTCCTGCACTCGCCCCTCGAGTTCCCGCACTCGTTCCTCGAGCTTCTTCGCCTCATCCCTGCTAGCGGTCAGATCGAGTTTAAGCTGCTTACACTCTTGGGTCACAAGTACAGAACTTTCCCTCCATTTCTGCCGCTCCTCGTTGGCTTTCTTCAGGGCCCCTTGGCTGTCCTGATTCTCCTAGGTGAGAGTGGATTAGTCCTCGCACAGCTGTTCATTCAGCTTGGACATCTCCTTGTTCTCCTCGAGCAGCTTGTTGTTCTCATCTTCAAGTGCTTGCTTAGCCTGAGCAAGCCGGGAGTCAAAGTTATGTCCACGGGAAACCAACGCCCCAGCACGTCGCCAGCTAGCAGTTAAAGACAGCAGCCCCTGAAGACAAAAAATGAAAAAGTAAGGAAAAGAAGTCAGACATAAATGATGAAGTAGCAGAACATGACTTACGCTAACTATCTCATTCAACCCTCTGTTGATGATTTGGTCGACCTCCATTGAGGCAGTTTCATTGATGGTAGCCTAGCTATGTTTATGCTTCGAGAGCTTATATATACGCTCCCTGGCCAACCCGACCACAAGGCTGGACAGGGAGCCTTCGAACAGGTTGTCCAAAGTCTCCTTGTCAGCATCCCTAGAGGAGGGCTGTGGATTCACAGGCGTGGGCGTCGATTGTTCGGTGGGGGGAGGAGGTGTCATGTTCTCCTTGGAAGGGACGGTGGTTGGAGTATCTTCTGTTCGAGCCTTCCTCGAGGGGGTCTTGCTGCTTTCCCCTCAAGCCCTCTTGCTGTCCTTCTTCAGGACAGAAGAGGCAGCGACGGCCTTGTAATGAGCGAAGACGTCTCCAGAGTCCATACCTGCACAAAGGGAAACAACTCGAGCAATGAGATTAAGTGGTCGTAGGGGGGACAGAGATAAAAGTAAAAGGATTGCAAGCAAAGTACCCGAGCTACAACTACTGGTCATAGCAATATTTACTGAACTACCTAGTTCCTGGAAGAAATCTGAGTTTAAAGAGGGAGCATTCCTAAAGTTGCCGTCCCCAACAAATAGATGAGAGGGAATTGGAAAATTATTTAAAAGCGAGATTATTATACCGTTTACATCCGATGAATCGTCAAAAAGTTCGGTAGGCTAGACAGCCTTTTGTTTCCCCTTGCCCTCGGGGACCGAAGATTCTGCCGCTCGATGGGGAACGATAGGTTTCCTGATCGTAACCCCAGTTGGCCTCCTCCGTGGAGGGGGTGCCTGAGGTTGCTGCTCGGGTTCCTGCTCAGGTTCCACATCGACTTGGACACCACCCGCCGAGGGTTCACTCGTCGCAGATTGGGAGCCCCAAAGGCCAGCCAGCCTAAGGTTGGCCTCATTGATCAAGTTTTTTACACTCTTAGCAGCATTTGGCATGCTGGCTAAGAGTGTTGCCCTCGACTCCATTCCTGGAGTGGGGGTCGGGCGTAACCATGGGCCTGGAACACAAGGGAACATCGAGACATTATGACAAGAGACAATTAAAGTGAAGAAACTACTGGAGTGGGAATTTTTTTTTACTTCCTCGAGTGAAGGCCAGGTTATCTACGGCGATGTCGGGCGTGAGGAAGTACTCGTGATGGTACCTCCCCATGTTGGAGATATGAGTGGTGTCGGACAAGAAGGTGCGCCCGGTCTCCTGGTGGCAGAGGTGGAAGAACCCCGTACCATCTTGGTTGGGGTTGAACTTAAGATCAAACAGGAAATTGACCTCATGAGGGGAAAGAGCTGGCCATTTTTTGAGCTTGTAAAGGATATAGAGTGCGGCCAGCATCCTATACCCATTCGCGGTGATCTGGAAGGGGGCTACTCCGAAGTAGTTTGCCACCCCTTGAAAAAATGAGTGAAGAGGCAGGGTGGCACCTGCCTCGATGTGGTACCTCGACCAGGCGCTGTAAGCCCCTCCTGGCAGGTTGGCTCGCTGGTCGGTAGAAGGTCTGACCATAGTCACCCCCGTCAGATTGTATCTGTTTAAATAATTGGCGATCATCCGCAATGTCACCGAACTTGGAGGGACGACGTGTCACTCAACAGCTGGCTGGTCAGCATGCCGAGGACGGGCACGCCTCTGGACATTGGTCTCAGGGGCGAATTCTCCTCGACCACTGGTCGAGGGGGCATCAGCAGAAGGCTGACCTGGAGAGTTAGGGTTTCTTCTTTTTCGAGCTTTGGTTTTTGTTCTGGCCATTTTCTGATTGGGAACTGGTGGACAGTTTGGGCTAGGGCAAGAAAAGGGGATTTCTGGGATCAACGTAGATGGGTTCTCTTCGCCTTCAAGTAGTTGGGCCAAGAGTTCGTCTTCAATAGGTCTTTCTCCTCCCCAAGGGTCTTGCATATGAACTGAAAATAGACAATTGAGGAGATAAGACACAATCCGCGAAGTAGTGTGGAAGATTGGGATAACGTTGCTCGTGCCTAAATAACCAGCAGCATCCTAATCCTACGCTAAGCTCGACGCGAGTAGTTTGAAAAACGGATCAAAAAAAGGAAGTAAACTGTTTTCTGAAAGAGAACTTTTTCGACTCCTGAGGGGTGGGAAAAAATTCAGTTTTTTCACCTGGCATAAAGGTTGAATCTTTCGTCGACCTTACGCCCCAAGCCAATGATCCTAACTATCAAACTAAAGTCCTAACCTATACAAGGCATAAAGACGCCCTATTACCAAGCAAGGGAAGGTTTATGCAAAAGAAAAAATCCTCATGAAACCCTATTCAAGAACACAGAAATCGTAGAGCATAAAAATGGCATGCATGGCATAATGAAAAGCTTAAAGAACGAAATGCTTACCTGGGCGAAGATGGAGATTCAGAAGAAAGCGAAAAGTTCAAGTCGGAAAACCTTCAGCTAAGCGTCGGACTGGTTTCGAAGCTCTGTATTCTGGGGCAAGTTCTTGAAAATCTTGGCAAAGATGGTGAGTAAAAAATTTTAAAGAAGAAAAAAGAGCTTACTTATAAGGACCGAGGTATGGCCAAAAAGTAGCAATCATCACTTCCCATTTTCGAAACGTGGGGAAGTGTATAAGCCGTCAATTTGTTTCTTGAAAACTGAAAGGGTTTGATTAGACATAATTATGTCACGATTTTCAAAAATGCGCAGGGATTCTAACAGACATCGTGGGGGATATGAACGGTTGTTCCCTTAAAGTTTCTTCATTACTGGTCGCACTAAACAAACTTGGGGGGCAAATGTTATCCAAAAAACAAGCATGGATGACATGGCAAACATTTAGTACACGTGGCTAACATCTGGCAGAATTCGTGCTCGACTATCGACCAGGAAGACATCTAGTGTCACGACGTTCGATCTCTTCATACGACCAGCCTGGTCGTACGAATGCTATGCGCAGAAAAGATCTTATGCAGTTAGGATAGTATCCGAAATTATCTCCCATGATTTCCTGAGTATCCGATTATTTAGGAAATGATATCTGTAACAAATTAATGTAAATCCTCCTTGAGCCTATAAATAGAGAAGGAGGGCTCAAAGGAAAGGGATCTTCTTCTTCTTCTTTCTTGCTTTCGGATCATTAGAGATTAGAGTTATCCTATTTGATATATTGTATTTATCTTCAGAGGTTGTTGAAACTCATTGAACCCTAGTTCTTTGATCACTCCGTTGAATCTTATATCAATAACAATTCAAGTGGACGTAGGTTATTACCAGATTCTGGGGCCGAACCACTATAAACTCTTGTGTTCTTTATCATTTCGCCATCACATTCTTTCCAACGTGTTTGTCCACATCAAGCAAATTTGACTCCGTGTCAGTTGGCCAAAATCAGAGTCAACAATTTTTATTTATATTCAAAATTATTTTTAATTTTATATAATATTTAAATAATTAAAATGAGTTGGACCAATAATGTAACTACCCAAAATTACTATTAAGGCTTAAGTGTTTTGATTAGTGTGCCGGGAGGGCGTAATTGGAGGTTATGTGAATTAATGGTGTGGGATGCATGTTTATGAGTATTGGATAAGCATGCGGGCTCTGCTTGGCTGGTAAGGGCATAATTGTAATTTTGGCCCGTTAGGGCATAAACATGATTATTTGTGATAAACTATTGAGACTACATTATTATGTGGATATATGTGTTTGTAGTTTTCAGCACGAGGCGATCCTAGGGAGCAAGTAGCGGGAAAGTCACAACGGGACCCGATACTCGACTCGGGGTGAGTCAAGGGGTATTTGGGGTATTAGACAGTTATTTGGGTTATCGGGTTATGAAAATAAATAATTGGAGATATATTTAAGGTTAGGAAGCCTAGGTGGGAATACTGGGAATTTTACCATTTTGCCCTAGGGGACGTTTCCGGTACCCCAAGCCTCGGGATTGACTTAATGGCTGAAGGATAGAAAGACAAAATTTAGAAAGTGGTGGAAACAACAGGAATCGACCCTTCCCTCTCCCTTTTATTCTCTCTCAAGGAAAACTACTGGAACTAAGGGAATCAATTTGAAACACAGGGAATTGAATGGAATGGAGGATTAACTCAATGGAAGCTAAGGAATCTAACTAGAAACTAAGGTAAACATTGAATTATAATTTTGATCATTTGATTATGTAGCTTTGGGGCTAGATTCTAAGAGTTCTTGGGTTCAGAAATTAAAGGTTGAATTAAGGCAGAAAGCTTGGGAGTTAGCTCAATAATTGCTTGGAGGATTGAGTCTTCAGTGAAGGTAAGCTCCACTTTATGATATAGTGTTTGAATTCTTGGTTTTTCTTACTGTTTTTAGTGTTCTTGAGTGTGTGGCTTTCAAAAATTAAAATGGTGTTTTGATGGGTTTCTAGACTAGAATTCTGTTGGCTTATGTTACTGGAATCATGCTAAAGTGTTTGTGATAATTGGAGTATAGTATTGGGATAGTTATGGGTGGTTTTGATTGAGGTTTGGGTGTTAAAAATGGTGATTTTTCTGGGTTCGAAGGGGTCGGGCCGCGGCATAGTTCTTGGTGTGCTGCGGCCGTCTGAGGCTGATGGGTGCTGGAGAAGGAGGGTGGGCCGCGGCATAGGGTATGTAGGGTCGCGGCATGTCAATTTCTGGGCGAGGTTGAACCTCTTTTTGGGGCCATGTCATGGCATAGGGAGGCTTGAGCCGCGACCCTTAAGGATATTTGTGTTTTTGGGTTTTTAAGCATATGAACCTAACCCAGGGTGCTCGAGATCGATCCCACTACCATGTTTGGTGGAATTCGATGTCCCAGAGGCTAGAACTCTATCTGGAAACCCTTATACAATTATTAATGGAATCCTTTATCATGGTTGTGACTAGGTTTACGCTTGGGCTCGGGGCAGGATCGTGCTCGGGGGTTGTCTTTCCTAATCAAAGCATTTGGAATTAAAGGTAAGAAAACTGCACCTGTATATGTGGATAGGATGGGACTGAGTGTTCCTTATATTTGTATGCACTGTTATATGATTGTGATAAACCATGTGAAGATGTTGGGACTAAGAGTTCCCTATAATTGTATGAATGTCATGAGGTAGTATTACGCCACGGGGACATGTGATAACAGCCTAAGAGTGCCAAAATCAATACTTGCGCACAGGGCGCGGCTCAGCCACTGGTAGCTGAGGACAACTTAATAATCACTGAGCTCGGTTTAAGCGGGTCGGAGTCAGTAGGGTAAACACTGGGCTTGGCGTAAGCGAACCAAAGACAGTGGGTTAAATAGAGGGTGCGGCCTACGGGCGTTGACCCTAGTTGTTGCTTGACATGCATACTTTTGTTAATTGTTGTGTATAATATGTTGAATATCTGGAACTAGAGCATTGGCTATTAACTGATGTCCTGGATTGAATGAATGTTATGGCTTGCTAGGTAATTGAGTAATGTCTTGTGAATCATTTGGTTATGCTATGTGAACTACTTAGTTGTTGATATTGAATGTACTATGTTATTATGTTTTCTTGCTAGGCATCAGCTCACAGGTGCTATGTGGTGCAGGTAAAGGCAAGGGTAAAATGGGTTGACCATGAGTTGGAGAGCTCTGGGGGCGAGGTGTACATTGTCGGCTGCTTGGCCGCCACGGTTGAGGGTTTGTATAGGGACGGAAACCTAAAGCATGTGTTTTTCCATTAGAGTGGCTTGATTATTTATATGGTTTGGAAATTCTGTAATTATGTTATTTAAACCCTGACTCGGGATCCCATGTACCAAACATTTATTTTAATGAAAATTATTCGTTTATAACCAAAATCTTCTAAACCTAACTTGTTTGTGTCATTAGATACACATTTTTGTCTAAATGACTTGATTAGCAAGTCTCACACTATTTCAAACACATAGTGTAACGGTCTTGGTTATCCAGGGCGTTACAACTTGGTATCAGAACGTCCTAGGTTTAAGGGTTCCTGAAGATAGGCTGGACATGTACACTCGCCGCTAAAGACAAGCTCGACTCAGGGTTCTGTAATTGAATATATGAGACTATATGTTTAAGTTCTTGATTGAAATATGAATGTATTATGTTGTATGATTGTAGGGAGCATGAGAAACTGATAGGGTCTGGCCCTTGACTATTGTGTGATGAGGTTGAGGTGTGCTGATCAACATTGCTATTGTATGTGAATGAAAATTTGGATAATGATTTGCATACTAATTGTATGTGATCAACTGCTTGGGTTGAATTTATATGTCATACTTGTTTATTGGCTTGTAGGAAGCATGGTAAAGTGTGAATATACCTGGTAGCAATAAAATTTGGTAGTTAAATGCGTAGAATTGTGGATTAATGTTTATTATGCTTTATGTGTGCATGAATATTGTGGTTATTTGGACCTGGATGTGGTTTGCTTCGGAGTGTGAACCTCAGGGCTGAGGAGCTTAGTCAACAGTGGCGGATGAATTCAAATTGTTTGCGTCCATAATGGTTAAGTAGACCTGGCATTGTATTCCAGGGGGTGCAGATGATAGTCGGGGTTGAAAACCTCCATCTGCCCCTGAAAGTCGCAGCATATGTTCGCTAGTATGTGAGTAAGCTGTGGGGTTCACTGGTTGAGACTAGATGGCAGAACAACAGGCTTTTCTGGAGAAGGAGCTGCTTTGTATATTTTGACAGTAAGGTTATCGGTGTTGGTTTAATATAAAGATACATACAGATAAGAGTACTTTATGGAAGGTTTAAGAGGCGTTATCCTTCGGTTTTGAGGAAAGTTTGGGTTGCCTAAGAATTGGTTAGCGGATGGGCAAAGCTAATTCCATCCTTGGTTATATGAAGATGAGAGGTCATGATTAAGGGGTTGTGCTAGGTATTGTGGCAGAAGAATGCCTGGAAATGGTACTCAGACTGAGGTATTGGCATGATGGGCTGGAAAGAACTCAGATGATGACTTGATAAAAGAGGTTATGATGACATAATTTGAGTTGCAGAGACTATTAGGCTTATAAGCTTGATTTGGAATGATAAGGTAATGACAGTGTATGTCAATGAGTTTGTGAGTTGGGTAATTCATTTTGGAAAATTAGTACCGGAGGGTGTGGCTGGGAATGACGACCCAGTTAAGGATCAAACTCTGGGATGGGCCAGAGCGCCAGGGTCGTACCAATGTATGAGATCTTCAGCTGTATTTAGGCAGCTAGAGGGCCATGTTATTTGAGGTATGTGAAATGAGGTATAGAGCATGAATGACGTAGGGCAAGAGAAGCAAAAGACAGTACTTTCATTGGTGGAATTTAGTAAGGACAGATTCTCGTTAATCGAGGTAGAAGAACCCCAGAAAGTTCTATGGCTCCTGGTTTCGACAGGAAGGGGTCTGATTTACAAGATAGCAGTCAGGACAGTGATGGGAACCAGTAAGGTTGTTTAGTATGCATCGGAGGCAGGGGCGCCACCTGGGAAGATGCCAGGTGAGGGCTTGACTTCTACATGGAATTATTTGCTATGTTGGGATGGATTTCCCATGGTTAGGGAGCGGAAAGCTGGGATGCCTTGATACATTTGAAGCCCGAGGCTAGTTTCTCGAAGATGATTAGTTGACTGGATAGTTCACGTTTTTTATTATATAACGAGCTGGAAGAGTTCAGAGCTGAGAATGTTCCAAGGGAGATTCAGACATAGAGAATGTGCCTTAGGGGCATTGTGCGAGAGGCTGAAGATGTTAGTAATTGCTGAGGAGGAGTTAGAAACTTCTGGAAGAGGAATTGGAATAAAAGTAATAGAGAGGTTTATGGAGAGAACAATAGAGCTCATCATATGGAAGCCTTGACATGAATCAGGGTGAGAGTTAATCTGTTAAGAGACAACCATGGATTATAGGGGATATTATTGGGAGGACTTTAGTTGGACTGAATGAAAACTAAGCTGACTGGTAGGGATTCAGATGGGTATACAAGGGAGATTGGGTATGCTTCAGGATTGGGTTACAGGTAGGTTCAGTATCAGGGATATTGTGGAAGATGGCAATGGTTTGATAGAAAGAATTACTGAAGTATTCGAAGAGGTTTGATCTCGGGGTGAATCAGACAGAGTATCATATTGTGAGAATTTTTGGCAACGTTAGTTAAGGATGAAGAGTTTAAATACCCGGTTACAAGACATGATAATGTCTCCAGGAATTGATCTACGATCTGGTTATTACCAGTTGGTGATCAAGGAAAGAGACATTTCAAGAATTGATACTTGTGCCGAGTAGAGTGTGATAAACTAGTAACAAAGGTTCTTAACTGGTTCAAGCTTCAGCAATGCAGGTAAGTTCTTCAAGCAGAAGATATAAGAACGGTATGGACAAGTCTCCTTCAGGTTCATTGGTGGTGTGTTGGACTACTCATCAGTCAGAAGTGGAAAGCGAACGACTATTACGCTGGTGATGTTAGTACTAAGGAAGCAGGGTCACAAGTAAGGCTTCATGAAGTGTCAGTTTGGTCTCGCCAGGGGTATTCAGAATAGGGCTACAAGAAGAAGAAGGGACAGGTATGAAGACATTTGATCTGAAGACATAGAGAAGCTACTGAAGAACGTCTGAAGAATAGGGAGCACAATGAGAATGGCAAACGTGTCATCTACTACATAAGTATCTTCGCGGACAGCTACACCAGTGATTAGAGGGATAGTAAAACTTGAAGTTAGACTGAATGGACAGTGTCAGACCGGAAGTTCAAAAGACAGAGTAAGAATTGATTAGCGTTTGGTGATGTGAGAATATGCATGTTATGGTTGAATACAGAAGGGTAGCATAAATGACCTAATTTTTTATAAAGGTATGAAATTGTGAAGGGTGCATCACAGGTTGGGGCACGCCCAAGCTTAGACTGACGATAGGATGGATCAAGCCTCGTGGGAGGTAAAATAGGAACATGGTCGATATACTTGAAGTGATAGGTAGGCAGTGTATGCATAGCGTAAGGTGTTGAGAGTTTGATTATTTGTAAGAAAGATAACCTTGAGACCAAGATTTAGTGAAATGTAATGGATGGATGAGAGGTGTGTCAATTAAAAGAACGCCACAGATTACAATGAATTAGACAAGGTAACGATTGAGATTGGTATAGCTTTAGTGTGTGGTGATGCACAGGTACACACTCCTTTGGACAATAGAATCCAAAATGATGGTTTGGTGGAAACAGGGAAGAACCCTGTTAAGGTACTACGAGTTAGGGTACCAGGATCGGATGAATGATCCGATGGGAAATTGGCGTGGAGATGGGAATTTTAAATAGATATCGTTCCACCTCCGAAGGTATGTTGTACCGGGGAGTTTAAGCGGGTGATAGAATTTAGTATACTTGGATATTGGAAGGTAAAGTAATATGGTGGTGGATCATAGGAATGGATCACATTAAACTATAAATAAGGTAATTGGACAGGGAAGGTTATAACTCGGCTGAATGAGTTAGTGTAATTTGGTTCGTATTAACTAGTAATGGGATAGGGCATTGATAATGCTAAGTTGAGACCCTATAGTTTTCCAAGTTTTGAAAGGAAATAGAGAACGAAGAGAACAGAGTGGGAATCTGGAATTACTGATTGACTGCAGATAGAATAGCAATTTGAGGACTCAGCAGTTATTTAAAGGAATTAAGCGTTAAGTGTGCGAATATTTGAGATATTAAGGAAAGTGTAATCTTTGATGAGACAGTCACGGTGATGAATGCCGAAGTACAACTAAGGTGACACGGCATAGGACTTGATAAGATAAAAAGCAAGGAGTACTATGCAGAGTAGAGAAGTGAAATATAATGGATACTACGGTTCAGTATTGGTTCAGGGAAAAACCAAAGAGGTTGTTGGAATTCTTGAGGCAGGAGTGTCTTCCTATCTGGAAAGACATAAGAACTTGTAAGTTGTTAACTTTGGAATGCAAAGTTCTAGGATGAGAGATTTGTATCTGTAACGACCCAAATTTACTAATAAGGCTTAAGGGCCTTGATTAGTGTGCCGGGAGGGCATAATTGGATTATATGTGATTTAATGATTAAAAGTATGTTATATGACTATTTGAATATCTGAGATGCATGACTATGTGTATTAGTATGCATGTAGGCACCGATTAGGTTAGAAATGCCATAATTGTGAATTTGGCCCGTTGATGGCATAATTGTATATATATGAGATAAATTGTCGAGACCACATTATTATGTGGATATATTTGTGATCTGTGACTTGAGACGATCCTAGTGAGCGATTTAGCGGAAAAGTCACGGCGGGGATTTATACCCGGCTCGGGGCGAGCCTGAGGGTATTTCTGGGAATTTATAGAATATATTGGAGTCCATTTTTACATTGGGGAATATAATTGGTGATTATTTAGGTGTCGGGAAGTAAGTGGTAAATATTAGAGACACTCGAGGAATTAGCGGGAATTGGGTGAAATGACCAAAATGCCCCTAGGTTGATTTAAAGGCTTAGGGATAAAAGGGAGGGTATCTTGGTCATTTGAGTTAAAAACTGGGATAAGGATAACTATTGCTTTATGCCTTAGTGGGAAAATTCTAGAGTCTGAAAGAAAGAAAAGAAGGAAAAAGGAAAGAAAAGGAAAAGAAAGGGAATTAGAAGTCTGTTTTTCTCTCCATCGGTTTAGGCTCTTCTCCATCAGTCCCTGGGGTCTTTTGGAGCTGAGGTTCAGAGGAGAGCTAGGTCAAGCTTAGCAATTGGGTTTCTGAGTTAAGCTTGAGGATCAGCAGAGGTTACTCATCCATTTGAGGTAAGATTTCAAGGTTTTCTTCAGGTTTTGGTTTTGTTGTTGAACTAGATTTCTAAGCTGAGTTTGATGGGAAATCTAGGGAATTAAAGCTAAGGGTTTTAGGAGGAGGAAGCCAAGGAAGTGTAGATGATATCTTAACATCAAACTTTCCAATTAAAGGTAAGAAACTTTGAACTTGGACACTTGAATTCTGAAGTTTTGTTGTTTGGCTGAGTTTTTGAGCTCTAGGTTCAACTATGGTGAATTCTATGTTTAGGGATGCATGTGATTGGATTATGTGTATTTGAGATGCATGGGATGAGTGGATGATGTTGATAAGCTTGTTTTTAAGTTTGGTTGAAGATTGGAAAAGTTTTGGTAGGGTTTGGCTCGGGAAAATCGCAGGAAGGAAAAATGCAGGGTTGTTGTTCTGTGACTAGCACTAGCCTTTGGGCGCTGTAGCGCTAGGCCATGTTGTCTGGGGGGTTTTGGGTTTTGTTTGTAGCGCTGTAGCACCCTCCAAAGAGCGCTGTAGTGCTACCCTATTTCCAGAAAAGGGTTTTTGAGTTATTTTCAAGGGTTTTTGCCCAGGGGTTCGGGGTTCGATTCCATCACCCTATTTGGTGGAATTGGGGCTTCCTGAGGGCTCGGGATTGATCCCGAGGCTAGGTTTTGGACTTGAGGTTTGGTGATGATTCTGATCTATGGTTGTGACTAGGTGTGCGCTAGGGCTCAAGAGGGATCGTGCTCAAGGATCAAAGTGAACAAAGCTAGCGAATTTAAAGGTAAGAAAACTGCACCCGGTTATGTGTTTGTGATGGGACTAAGTGCTCCCCATATCTGTATAATGTCAAAGATCGCATTATGCCATGGGACATGTGATAAATGACCTAAGGGTGCCGTATACAACATTTGCGCACAGGGGCGCGGCTTGGCCACTGGTAGATGAGGACAACTTAATATTCACTGAGCTCGGTTTAAGCAGGCCAAAGTCAGTGGGATAAACAGAGGGTGCAGCCTAAGGGCACTAACCCTAGTTATCATTTGTGAATTGATTATTGTTATGAAATGATATGTTTGGTATGCTGAATAATTGGTTATCATGGATGCTTAAACTGTTGAGAACATGTTTATATGATATGAGATATTGGATTGTCTATTGACTGTTTATGCTCTGTTATTGTGTTTTCTTGCTGGGCCTTGGCTCACGGGTGCTACGTGGTGCAGGTAAAGGCAAAGGAAAGTTGGATCAATCCTGAGATGGAGAGCTGCGAGGCTGAATGTACATAGTCAGTTGTTCGGCCGCCATGGCCAAGGAGTGGATCAGGACAAGGAATGCCTAAAAGTCTGTTTTGCCTTAGAGTGGCTAATTATTGTATTTAAATCTTGAATCTTTGTAAATGGTTTAATCTTATTATTTTTGGGATCCCGTGTAAACAGAAAATGTTTATTTAAAAGAAATGTGGCTTTTGAGACCAAAATATTTTAACCCTAGTTCCACTATAGTTTTAGTAACACGTTTTAATTAAATGACTTGATTAACAAGTCTAACACCTTTATAAACACACAGTGTAACGGTCTTGGCTATCCAGGGCGTTACAGTATCACTTCAAGTGAGTGCAAAATAAATGGGAGTTATGATTCTCGATTCAACATAAATTCTGAGGTTGTACCAAGGGTTAGGCCGAGGGCCTACAAGCTTATCTCTCTCTGGTAGGGGTGATGATTCATAAGTATTACTAGTATCGGTGATAAAACAATAAGGTGATCGTTGTTGTTGACGTCGTTTCTCGTCAAACAGTAAAAGAAGAGCACGTAAACAATGAATGACAATGGCTAAACGAAATAAAACAAATCAAACACGCGATTTTTACGTGGTTCAGCAGTTAAATCTGCCTAGTCCACGAGTCTCTGTTATTAATCTTAAGATTATCTCTGAAAATTCCTTAGCATGAATTCTTCAGAGTTTTCTCTCATGGATCAGAATTTCGGTCCTTTACAATGGTGCATGGCTTCTCTATTTATAGAGAAGGATGCAGAATACTATCCCACATATTTTGGGTAGTTACTCTTTTGTGAATAAAATAAATGGCTTTAAATGCCTATAATCAGATATAAAAGGAAACGTCCCTGAAGACCAGGAAACGCATAACTGACCAAATAATATCCCACGATTCTTGGGGATTTACATTAATAAATGAGGATTACATCTCATATTTATAATACTTGTAGATATTCAAGGTGATTATCGCGTATCTCTAAGGCTTTAGCATCCCAGGTCTCACGTCATTGTTCGAGCTAATGGCATCTCCCGAGATCACGTCTCTTTCGAGATCATACATACATCTAGCTCGAGACCCCCGATCCGAAGTCGTCCCCGAAGATGAGTGTGTTCTCGGAGCTACCTTTCGAGATCATATATTCGAGGTCATATATCGTACTTTGCAGGCTCGATATACAATCTTGGAGCACTTCAATCCTTACGAGACCATTTGTTGCGAATCCAACTTTCAAGGTCATATTTACCATGGCTCGAAATCTGGGTATAACATCTTGCCCCCTCAAAAGTATTTGTTCGAATCCTAAGAGAAGGAAACTTTTGAACTACTTTCCTTGAGAACTGTACCGTCACACCTTTGAAAATGGACACGCGTCAGCTGGGTATTGCTCATTTTAGGTACTTAAGTACCTTGGAAACACGCCCACGATCGTCTGTCTGACAACTTTTCGGCGCCTTCTTGTCATTGATCCCCATCCGTTCGATCTAGTGAGGATTTCATTCGATGCTCCTGATTAATTCCTTTTCCCCACCTATATATACAAGGCCCCACTCTTCATCTTCTTCACTTTCATCCTCATTCTCCATAAGCAAGAAAAGAAGAAAAACAAGCCCAGAGACCTCTTTGCAAAGTTCCTGTTCCGTGCATGTTTTCTCGACCAAAGAAACAAAGGAATCCTGGTCTGTTCGAATCAGTGAGTTCTTTCCTGCAACCTCTTCTCCAATCGACGATCTCTCTGCAATCGGCATTACTGTGTAAGTATGCCGTTTTTGTTTTTCGTTTAAAATGTTCTTGCTGTGTGTGCTAGTTTATGTTCTTAGCATGATACATAAGAGGTTTTGAGCCGATAGGTTTTTATGCTTTCTGGATTTTCACTCTGGATGTTCGTCTCTGGTTTGTACCCAGTTTTGACGTGTGAATGTGGTTCCCATTTTCTGGGTTTTGAAATTCTTAGGCAGCGTTTCTTGTACATTAAGCTTTCGGATAGAAACATGGGCTTTGACAAATGCACGAAACCCAAAAACGCTTTTCCTGGCTAACCGCCACTCTCCTTTCCCTTGAATTTCGGGATTTTCAAAAAATTATCCAGACTCCTTTTCTTTTTCGTGGAATACACGCCCCTGACTCTTCAATAAGGGTCTTAGTATTTAGTCTCGTTCCTAAATTTCCGAGCTCATTCCATCGAGCTCGTGACTCTTGCATGCATGGCCCTCACCATTTTTTCTTTCTCGCTAGATGTCACAGAATCTGGAAAGACGGTGGGGGTCATTGCTGGCAGTCCCTTACGAGCCGAAATCTCCGAGCCCGGAATCGCTCTTCGCCCGGAACCAACGTCGGATAAGAGAATACGAGCTTGCACGCGAGCAAGAAGACATTCGAGCTCACTATCGCCGCCAGATAGACGAGGTCATTGAAAAGAAGAGAAGAGTTCTTCGGGAGGCCCTCTATTCGGAGCCCAATTCAAGACCTAGGCCCATTCCCCTCGACCCTGCGCTAAAGGTCACTGTTGCGTATCATCCAGGGGAACTCCAGTTTTCATTAATGGGGGAAACTTCATCCTCGCAGCCGAGGAAGGAGATGTTTGAGGCCGAGCTCTACTGGAGCACGGTTACCACAACCAGCCAAATATCTGAAATCCTGACCTTCCATGGCCTCCATTTGTCAGGCACCTTGAAGTGTCGGGCTCCGACTGGTCAAGAACGGAGCTGTTTCACCCCTGGCGGCCGCGATGCCACAGTAAAATATGCGGCATGGAGCCAAGAACATATGAGGGCGGGAGCACTGCTGCCCTTGAAGTCTTTTTTCAAAGACTTTACTGATTTCGTTGGGTTGGCACTGTTCCAACTCAACACTAATTCGTACAGGGTGCTGTCTGCCCCGAGGTCCTTGTACCACGAGCTGAGGTGGGAAGGACCTTCACCTCAAGAGATTTTATATCTCTTTTGTTTGAAAAGTAACCCCTCTCGAGCTCGGGGAGGGGATGGTTTTTACTATCTCTCAAGCTATCCCAAAGAGACGAAGGTTTTTGAGGATCTCCCCAATCACCCGCCTGATTTCAAGAAGGCCTTCTTCTGGACAGACGGTCTGTCCCCGTCTCGACATTACTCGTTCAGGCAGATTCGTAAGTATTCTCGTTACTTTTATTCCTGAGCTCGAGACTTTAGTTCTTAAATCCATATTTAGATGAAATGTGTTTCGCTTTTCAGCTAATTTTAAGCGTCCCACCCCCAATGAAGCAAAGACGAGGCACAGAGAGGCCTTGCTCCAACTTCCTTATGGCAGGAGGTCTCTCTCGTATCTATTACACGAGGACAAGCTCCGAGCTTGCGGGTTGTTGGGAGAGGGCCAGTCAACCTCTGACTGGTCCAGCAAAAAATATGAACGCTGGGAGGAGGTGCCACTGCCCACAGGCGCCCTTCCTCCGAGGAGAGAAAGGAGGCCATCACTCCCAGTCCGTCTGAGGAGTCCGCAGTCCAGGAATGAGGCCAATGACGAAGCCTCGAGCTCAGACTCAGATGAAGGTAAAGTCCTCCCTACCTCGAGGATGTGGTCCCCCACACTACTAGAACACAGGCCCAATAGGTTAGTCTCGTGCCCACAGGATAGATACCACTTCTACATATGGAGTTGGGTAAACGACTGTGTCCATAGGTTCGATAGTGGGCTCGGGAAATATGATACCATGTACACCACGGACGAGGTGTGGAATGGGATAGCTGTGCAGTACGGGACCAATGATTATAGGGACCTCTCGAGGATATCCCCTACTTATAGGGAAGGCACTCCCCCCGCCTCCTCTGAAGACGGGGGAATTTCATGGTCCCCAAGCTCGAGCTCGGGGGAGAGTTCCAGTTAGGTTTCTTCTATCATCACTCTATATGTCTGATACCGAAATTACTTGATGTACATTTCTCTTTTACTGACTCACTGTGTTGTGACTTGTGCAAGCGAGATGGACTCTGACCTCGACGCCCTTATCGACAATGCAGGCGCCAAGAGGAGCAAACGCCCTAGGGCGGGGTCACTGAAGACCGGTCAGCCGGGCAAAGGCTCCAAGAGGTCCAAAAAGACACCTCCCCTTGCCCCGCCGGTTTCGAGCTCTATTGATGCGTCGACTATCCAGGCTAGCGCCTCCACGACAATGCCATCCTCGCAGGCCGTCGTCTCCGCGATCGCACCGACCTCGCTGATTGGTGCCCCTGCCATTGAGTCCCAACCTCCTGTGGTGGGCGAAACGTCTTCAGCTCAGCTTTCCAGAAGGCCTTCTGCTTCTCGAGTTCAGAAGCTAACAATCTCCACCCATATGGACTCGTATGTGGTGGATAATGCTGCTGGACCTCACGGATCTACGCTGATCTCGGATGTTATGTCCCGGATCGGCCAGAGCTATGGCAGTTTCGAAGCTCCTCAGTGGCAGTGCCTAACTGGCACCCGAGACCGCACTGTCCTTTACGAGAAGAGTATCGAGCACACTGCCGCGGTAAGTATCCTTCTATATTCCTTTTGCTTACATTCATACTGACCTGAGGCTAATGGTGGTTTCTTCCTTTTTTCAGGCTCTTGCCTTCACTGCCCAGCTCAATTACGAGCTGAACAACGAGATCCATTCGAGCAGGACTCATGATCAAGAGGCGAAGGACCTCCACCTTAGAGCGAACGACGATCTGAAGGCGGCGAATGCTAAGCTCGAGGCAGTGGTTAAGGAGCGTGAGGACATGGCCAAGGAGCTCGGAAAGCTGAGAGCTGAACTCGAGGAGCAAAAGAAAGATAACACCCATCTTCGGGAGACCAATAAGAATCTTGAAGAGGACAAGGCCGCCACCTTCGACATCATAGAGGATGCCAAAACTCGCCTTCTTGCCGAGTACAAAGAAAAGAAGGAAAAGGCGGTCGACTCAGCCATGTACCGGATGTGGGCTTATAACGAAGAGCTGGACACCAACTTCTTAGGTCCCCACGAGGCGCCGCTTCTTGAACGATGGAATGCCCGGCTCGAGAAGGAAGAGGCTGAACGGCTTGAGAAGGAGAAGGCTGAACAGCTCGAGAAGGAAAAGGCTGCTCCGGGCACTGCTTCGGAGGAAGCTCAGGAGGATAGTCATGCTATTCGTCCGGAGGGGTCCGGTGCCACTGATGCTGAGAAGGCCAAGGAGACTCCTGTTCCTTGAATCTGACCTCGGGGAGATCAGTTATCGGGGCTGCGTCCCCTTATTTCTGTAACTATTTTAATATATGCCCACGGGGCTGATACAATTTCTTTTACCATTCTTTTATATGCTTTACATTTCTTGGCTCGAAATATTTTGCATACTTTTATATTGATGAACCGGTTATGTTTATTTATTCATACAAACATAGTTTGGATTTGGTCTCGAAATTCGATGCATTCATGCATAGTTTATTCGAATTATCCGCTTCTGACCTCGTTACTCATCAAGGTCGGATATTACTTTAACCATGAACTCAAAAGTACTTATATGGTATGTAATGTGAATGATCTGGTTATATCTTTTTTTGTTTAGTCACTTTTCCTCATCCTCAGTTTTTGTTCCGGGGATAAGAGTTTGAAACTATTTTTCTCTTAGATATTCCAGCCTCGATCTTGACTTGTCTCGTGATAGGTTTAGGCTCCTACTTATCATCGATCAATTTTTTGGCTGGTTTGTTCCAGACTTGTTAAGTTTGCACATCTGGTTAACTCCAAACGTTTTAGGATTTTGGTAGTTCGGTTTTGTCCGAACTATCTAAGCTCGCGTATTTGGTTATATCCAAATACTTCATGTTTTTGATAACTCAGTTATCTAGGCTCGCGTACTTGGTTATCTCCAAATACTTTTATCTTTTTGATAACTCAGTTATCTAGGCTCGCGTACTTAGTTATCTCCAAATACTTTTATCTTTTTGATAAGTCGGTTATGTCCGGACTATCTAAGCTCGCGTACTTGGTTATCTCCAAATACTTCATATAAATATATTTTTTTTTATTTTTTAATCTGACGGTATATATACCAATGATGCCCCCTTAATATCCTATGAGTGTGACCATAGGTTATTAAATTAAGAGAGATTGCAAAAATAAAAAGAAATTACATATGGAACAAAATAGACCTTTTATTTGATGAAATTAAAAAACAAACAAACAAACAAACAAACAAACAAATTCATGGTTACAGGCAACACTTCCTACACTATTGATAGTAAGGTCTAAGGTGTTCGCTATTCCATGCTCGCGGTATCAGGCTCCCATCTAATCTCGCAAGTTTGTATACGCCAGGTCGGATGACTGACTCTATCTGGTATGGTCCTTCCCAGTTCGGCCCGAGCACTCCAGCTGCTGGATCTCGGGTGGCTAAGAATACGCGTCTCAAAATCAGGTCTCCCACTCCGAACTTTCGATCTCGAACCCTCTTATTGAAATATCTTGTGGTTCGATGCTGGTAAGCATCATTTCTCAGCTGAGCCTCTTCTCTTTTTTCTTCGATCAAGTCTAGGGTTTCTTCGAGCTGAGTATGATTTGAATCCTGATCGTAAATTTGAGTTCGGATCGTCGGGATTTCGACCTCGATGGGCAACATTGCCTCGCAGCCGTACACTAGAGAGAACGAGGTATGTCCTGTTGATGTCCGAGCTGTAGTCCTATATCCCCAAAGGACTTGAGGTAATTCTTTGGGCCATCGTCCCTTTGCCTCTTCCAACTTTTTCTTTAGAGAGCTCTTGAGAGTTTTGTTAACGGCTTCGACCTGACCATTCGCTTGAGGGTGAGCCACTGATGAAAAACTCTTTATTATGCCATTCTTTTCGCAAAAGTTGGTGAATAAGTCGCAATAGAACTGGGTTCCGTTATCGGATACAATCTTTCTCGGTACTCCGTATCGGCATACGATGTTCTTTACCACGAAATCAAGGATCTTTTTCGAAGTTATAGTTGCCAATGGTTCAGCCTCCGTTCATTTTGTGAAGTAATCAACGGCGACTACCGCATATTTCACTCCGCCTTTTCCAGTTGGGAGAGAGCCTATGAGGTCGATGCCCCATACTGCGAAAGGCCATGGGGATGTCAACATGGTCAGTTCGGATGGTGGAGCTCGGGGTATCGTGGCGAATCTTTGGCATTTGTCGCATTTCTTCACATACTCAAAAGAGTCTGTTCTAATGGTTGGCCAGAAATATCCTTGACGTATGATCTTCTTGGACAGGCTATGCCCCCCGGCGTGGTCTCCGCAGAACCCTTCATGAATTTCTTCAATGATCTTCTTTGCTTCGGGAGGGGTTACACACCTAAGCAGCGGCATGGAATATCCTCTTCTGTATAGCTTTCCGTCCAAAATGGTGTAACGAGGAAGTTGATACATCAATTTTCGAGCCTGGTTCCGATCTTTTGGAAGAATTCCATTTTCGAGATAATCAACTATTGGACTCATCTAGGTCGGTTCTGTTTCAATCATACATACATCTTCCTCGTCTGGCTCAGTAATGCTGGGTGCTGATAGGTGTTCTACGGGTACAACATTCAGTTCTTCATTTTCGGCAGAAGTGGCAAGTCGAGCTAAGGCATCTGCATTTGAGTTTTGTTCCCGGGGAACCTGTTCGATTGCGTAAAACTCGAAATACTCCAATGCGGATTTTGCCTTCTCCAGATAAGCTGCCATTCTTGTGCCACGAGCCTGGTACTCTCCCAAGATTTGATTAACCACGAGCTGGGAATCGCTGTAGCAATGTATAGCTTTGGCCTTGAGCTCTTTTGCTATTCGCAGTCCTGCGAGTAGAGCCTCGTACTCAGCTTCATTATTAGATGCTTTAAAGCCAAATCTTAAAGCAGAGTGAAATTTGCTCCCTGCAGGAGTGATCAGAATAACTCCTGCCCCCGCTCCATTTTCATTCGACGAGCCGTCGACGTAAAGTTTCCACAGCTTGTGGGCCGTGGTTATTACCTCGTCGTCGGCTATACCAGTGCACTCCACTATGAAGTCTGCCAAGGCTTGTGCCTTAATGGTCGTTCTTGGATGGTAAGTGATCTCGAACTGTCCGAGCTCAACAGCCCATTTAAGGAGTTGACCTGACGCCTCTGGTTTAGATAGGACTTGCCTAAGTGGCTGATCTGTCAGTTCATGGATGGGATGTGCCTGAAAGTAGGGGCGGAGCTTGCGAGATGAGTGGATTAAACTGAGGGCGAGTTTCTCCATCAATGGATATCTTGACTCTGCCCCCAGTAATCTCTTATTGATGTAATAGACGGGTTTCTGCACCCTCTCTTCCTCTCGAATGAGCACCGCGCTTATCGCGTGTTCGGTGGTTGAGAGGTATAGGTACAATACTTCTCCCGTTTCGGGTTTTGACAGGATGGGTGGTTCAGCGAGGTGTCTTTTGAGCTCCTGAAAGGCCAGCTCGCACTCTTCTGTCCATTCAAATTTCTTACTTCCTTTTAATAAGTTGAAGAATGGAAGGCCACGATCCGTTGACTTCGAGATGAATTTGCCCAGGGCGGCCATCCTGCCAGTCAAGCTTTGGACATCTTTATGCTTCCGAGGTGAAGGCATATCAATCAGGGCCTTTATTTTGTCGGGATTAGCCTCGATTCCACGATAGTTGACAATGAAACCCAGAAATTTTCCCGAAGATACCCCAAAAGTGCACTTCTGAGGATTTAGCTTCATGTTGTATTTTTTGAGCACGCCAAAGCACTCTTCGAGGTCATCAACATGGTTCTTGTTAAGTTGAGACTTTACAAGCATGTCATCAACATAAACTTCCATGTTGTTCCCTATTTGTTATGAAAACATCATGTTAACGAGCCGCTGATATGTAGCTCCAGCGTTCTTGAGCCCGAACGGCATAACATTATAACAGTATAGCCCTTTATCTGTAATGAAGCTCGTATGTTCTTGGTCGGGGGCATGCATGGGAATCTGGTTGTATCCAGAATATGCATCCATGAATGACATCAAGCCATGCCCCGCCGTGGCATCCACTAGCTGATCAATTCTTGGCAGCGGAAAACAATCTTTTGGGCAAGCCTTGTTGAGATCTGAGTAGTCAATACAGGTTCTCCACGTCCCATTGGGCTTTGGGACCAACACTGGATTGGCTACCCAGTTAGGGTAAAAAGCATCCCTAATGAAATGGTTTGCTTTTAATCTGTCAACCTCCTCCTTTAATGCTTTCTTTCTGTCCTCGTCCAACTGCCTTCGCTTTTGTTGCTTCGGGGGAAAGCTTTTGTCTATGTTTAATGCGTGGCTCGCAACATTTGGGCTTATCCCTACCATGTCTGAGTGTGACCATGCGAAGACATCCTGGTTTTTCTTCAGAAAGCAAATTAATTGCTATTTTGCTTCGTCTTGGAGGTGTTTTCCGACCTTCACCTTCTTCGAGGGATCAGCTTCGTCGAGCTGAACTTCTTCGAGCTCTTCCAATGGTTCGAGGTCAACTTTCTCCTCAATCCTTGGATCGATTTCCTCGTTAATTTCTAAAACCGTTCCATCTTTATTTTGTATGATAACGAGTGCCTGAGCACTCGTTTGTTTCTTTCCCCTCAAAGAAATGCTATAGCACTCCCTTCCTGCCAATTAATCTCCTTTTAATGTCCCAACCCCGCTTGGGGTTGGGAACTTAAGGGCCAGGTGCCTCACAGATGACACTGCCCCCAGCCCGACTAGGGCGGGTCTCCCGAGCAGTACATTGTAGGCAGATGGTAAATCTACCACTACGAACTCCATTATCTTGGTCACCGAGACTGGATAGTCTCCCAAGGTCACAGGGAGTTCAATGGATCCCATACAAGCAGTCCCTTCTCCTGAAAAGCCGTACAAAGTAGTTGCACATGCCTTCAGGTCGCGAAGGGAGAGTCCCATTTTCTCGAGGGTCGCCTTATAAAGAATGTTGACCGAGCTCCCATTATTTATGAGAACTCGGCGGACTCTTTTGTTGGCAAGCTGAAGAGTAATAACCAATGGATCATGATGAGGGAACTGAACATGAGATGCGTCCTCCTCAGTGAAGGTTATCGGTTGCGTTTCAACCCTTTGGCTTTTTGGTGCCCTAGGTTCGGGTTCATAAGGAGACCCGTCCCCTGTCTTCAACTCGTTAACGTATCGATTTTGAGCATTTCTGCCCCCTCCCGCGAGATGAGGCCCTCCCGAGATGGTTATTACGTCCTCTCCATCTATCGGCGGGGGCCTGTCTTCTTCCCGAGATCGGGAGTTATTATTTTGTGCCGTCTAAGGCGCGGCTACTCTCTGGCTCGCAGTAGTCTGTCCAGTACTCTGGTTTTTGACGTACTGCCGGAAATAACCTCTCGAGATCAACCCTTTGATCTCGTCCTTCAGCTGTCGACATTCATCAGTGGTGTGTCCGGTGTCTCTATGGAACCGGTAATACTTACTGGAATCCCTTTTGGACTTTTGATTTCTCATTGGGTCCGGACGCCTGAAGGGGACCTGGTTTTCATTAGCCAGGTATATGTTTTCCCGAGACTCGTTGAGTTCGGTGTGTACTTTATATACGGAGAAATACCTTTCTCCTTTCTTTTTCTTTCCTCCTTCAGCCTCGGGGTTATTTCCCTCGCTCTTTTTCCTCTTGGAGGGATTCTCCGAGGTAGGCTGTGGAGCTGCTGGGTCAGCCGAGGTTGAGGCGGAGTTAATGTTTATCGTTGTAATTTCGGTCTGCGAGGTCGCCTTCAGCGTTGACCTCGCCTCCTCTACATTGACAAATCTCTACGCCCGTCTGTTAAATTCGGTTATTGACCTCACCGGTTTCCCTTGCATGTCATCCCAAAGGGCACTTCCGGGTAAAACACCAGCTCGGATAGCCATCAGGTGCCCACTGTCATCCACATCTCGAGCTCGGGCGACCTCTAGATTAAATCTTGTCAGATAGCTTTTCAGTGTTTCGCCCGGTTGTTGTCGGACGTTAGTCAAAGTGGATGCCTCTGGTCTGACTCCCATCATAGCTCGGAACTGCTTCTTGAACTCTCTAGACAACTGATCCCATGAAGTTATCGAGTGTCTCTTGTACTTTTCAAACCAACTCTTGGCAGGTCCAGCCAATGATGTTGGAAACAACATGCACCTGAGCTCGTAACCCACGTTACTAGCTCTCATAATAGTGCTGAATGTACTCAGGTGACTGCATGGGTCGGTTTTTCCTTCAAACGCTGGGACGTGAGGAATCCGGAACCCTTGAGGAAATTGAGTGTTAGAAATATGTGAAGCAAATGGCTCGAGCTCCTCGTCAGAGTCCTCATATCGACCATTCCCTCGTTCATTCTTTAAAAGCCTAAAGGCTTTTTCGAGCTGATCAATCCTTTCTTGGACTGGGTCCTTAGGTGGTGTCTGGAATTGACAGTCATTGATCATGATTCCAGGCTCGCGTCTCCGTGAAGGATCTCTACGCCCATTCAGGTGATTCCTTAGGTCCGGATTTGTCTGATCTCCCTTCCCCCTGCTCTGATTCAGATGATTCCGCAGGTCAGGACGAATCTTACGGCTTCCAGTATTTTTACGACCTCGGTCGCATTTACTGACGGACCTGGTCTCTCCGGACTCGTCACTGGTGAAACTCATTGATCGGTCGTTTCGCGATGGGTTCTTCCCATGTCGCCTCGTCTCCGCAGTGCGAGACCGGGACGTCTGACTTCTCTCAGATTGTGCGCCTCTCCGCTCCTGGAAAGTCTCCCTGTGCCCTTGTCTATCCCCCGTACGCCCTTGATCCTGATCTCGAACAGGTTGAGCGTTTCTGCGGGGAGGTGAAGGATATCTTATGGGAAACGGAGGGAACCGTATAGGCGACGGTGGCTGCCGTCCCTGCCTCGGCCTAGAGGGTCCAGAATTTTCCCGAGATGGGTCAGTCGCGTTCAGTGCACTACCAGGAACCTGAGTCCGAGCCTCGGTAGGAGTTCGGTTATTCTCAGTTCCTACAGGCACTTCCACAGGTGGATTAGGCGGGACCCGAGCTCGGGTACTCCTCTGGGGCCTAGGAGGAGCAGATGGCTCTGCTGGTGCCGGAGGTTGAGTCGGCCTCCTTGTGGCAGCATCTTTTCGCGGACGTCCACGGGGCCTCCGGGGAGGAACATGCACGTCCCTTGGAGGAGGGACTTGGTTTACGCGCGGAGGCGGGGGATGAGCCACCTGCGCCTCTGCGGCCATCCTAGTCAACTCCTCATTCCGTTTGTTGGCTTCTGCCAACAGCTGTTTCAATTGCCAGTTTTCCAGTTCTACAATAGGAACGTAACACTCAGGATTGTAGTACATATCCTCATCCCTCGGTGGAGGCGGTGGTCCCCGGAAATCGGAGGACCCACTTCTCTCCTCAGCATCTGGGTTTTCCATTGGTTGTTTTCCAGGATGCCTTGGGTAGCTTTCATCAGGGGTGTTGTGATTGTTTGTAGCCATGAATCTCTCAGGGATGAATGCTTAAGGCTCTCAATGAAAGCACCAAACTGTTGACGCCGTTTCTCGTCAAATAGTAAAAAAAGAGCACGTAAACAATGAATGACAATGGCTAAACGAAATAAAACAAATCAAACACGCGATTTTCACGTGGTTTAGCAGTTAAATCTGCCTAGTCCACGAGTCTCTGTTATTAATCTTAAGATTATCTCTGAAAATTCCTTAGCATGAATTCTTCAGAGTTTTCTCTCAAGGATCAAAATTTCGGTCCTTTACAATGGTGCATGGCTTCTCTATTTATAGAGAAGGATGCAGAATACTATCCCACATATTTTGGGTAGTTACTCTTTTGTGAATAAAATAAATGGCTTTAAATGCCTATAATCAGATATAAAAGGAAACATCCCTGAAGACCAGGAAACGCATAACTGACCAAATAATATCCCACGATTCTTGGGGATTTACATTAATAAATGAGGATTACATCTCATATTTATAATACTTGTAGATATTCAAGGTGATTATCGCGTATCTCTAAGGCTTTAGCATCCCAGGTCTCACGTCATTGTTCGAGCTAATGGCATCTCCCGAGATCACGTCTCTTTCGAGATCATACATACATCTAGCTCGAGACCCCCGATCCGAAGTCGTCCCCGAAGATGAGTGTGTTCTCGGAGCTACCTTTCGAGATCATATATTTGAGGTCATATATTGGACTTTGCAGGCTCGATATACAATCCTGGAGCACTTCAATCCTTACGAGACCATTTGTTGCGAATCCAACTTTCGAGGTCATATTTACCATGGCTCGAAATCTGGGTATAACAGTTGTGAACTAAACCGACCCTAAAGTTTTAGCAAGGTTGTGGTGCAAGTGAAGATTAAAGAAAGTATAGTTATCAGACAAGATCTTGTGGAACAAGATTGTTACTCATGTTTGAGTGTTATCGAAGATTAAGAGTAAAGGCGTTGGACCTTAGGAATTATAGTCAGAGGTATGAGGTTTACTATCTGATGTGTTCGAGTAAATTTCGAGGAGGAAATTATTATAAGGAGGGGATAGTTGTAACGACCCAAAATTACTAATAAGGCTTAAGCGCCTTGATTAGTGTGCCGGGAGGGCATAATTGGAGGTTATGTGAATTAATGGTGTGGGATGCATGTTTATGAGTATTTGATAAGCATGCGGGCCCTGCTTGGCTGGTAAGGGCATAATTGTAATTTTGGCCTGTTAGGGCATAAACGTGATTATTTGTGATAAACTATTGAGACCACATTATTATGTGGATATATGTGTTTGTAGTTTTCGGCACGAGGCGATCCTAGGGAGCAAGTAGCGGGAAAGTCACAACGGGACCCGATATTCGACTCGGGGTGAGTTAAGGGGTATTAGACAGTTTTTTGGGTTATCGGGTTATGGAAATAAATAATTGGAGATATATTTGAGATTAGGAAGCCTAGGTGGGAATACTGATGAATTTTACCATTTTGCCCTCGGGGATGTTTCCGGTACCCCGAGCCTCGGGATTGACTTAATGGCTTAAGGATAGAAAGAAAAAATTTAGAAAGTGGTGGAAACAACAAGAACCGACCCTTCTCTCTCCCTTTTCTTCTCTCTCAAGGAAAACTACTGGAAACTAAGGGAATCAAGTTGAAACATAGGGAATTGAATGGAAGATTTGGAGGATTAACTCAGTGGAAGCTAAGGAATCTAACTAGAAACTAAGGTAAGCATTGAATTATACTTTTGATCATTTGATTATGTAGCTTTGGGGCTGGATTCTAAGAGTTCTTGGGTTCTGAAATTAAAGGTTGAATTAAGGCAGAAAGCTTGGGAGCTAGCTCAGTAATTGCTTGGAGGATTGAGTCTTCAGTGAAGGTAAGCTCCACTTTATGATATGGTGTTTGAATTCTGGGTTTTTCTTACTGGTTTTAGTGTTCTTGAGTGTGTGGCTTTCAGAAATTAAAATGGTGTTTTGATGGCTTTCTAGACTAGATTTCTGTTGGCTTATGTTACTGGAATCATGCTAAAGTGTTTGTGATAATTGGAGTATAGTATTGGGATAGTTATGGATGGTTTTGAGTGAGGTTTGGGTGTTAAAAATTGTGATTTTTCTGGGTTCGAAGGGGTCGGGTCGCGGCATAGTTCTTGGTGTGCCGCGACCCTCTGAGGCTGATGGGTGCTCGAGAAGGAGGGCGGGCTACGACATGGGGTATGTAGGGCCGCGGCCCGTGTCAATTTTCGGGCGAGGTTGAGCCTCTGTTTGGGACCATGCCGTGGCATAGGGAGGCTTGAGCCACGACCCTTAAGGATATTTGTGTTTTTGGGTTTTTAAGCATGGGAACCTAACCCAGGGGGCTCGGGATCGATCCCACTACCGTGTTTGGTGGAATTCGATGTCCCGGAGGCTAGAACTCTATCTGAAAACCCTTATATAATTATTGATGGAATCCTTTATCATGGTTGTGACTAGGTTTATGCTTGGGCTCGGGGCAGGATCGTGCTCGGGGGTCGTCTTTCCTAATCAAAGAATTTGGAATTAAAGGTAAGAAAACTGCACCTGTATATGTGGATAGGATGGGACTAAGTGTTCCATATATTTGTATGCACTGTTATATGATTGTGATAAACCATGTGAATATGTTGGGACTAAGAGTTCCCTATAATTGTATGAATGTCATGAGGTGGTATTACGCCACAGGGACATGTGATAACGGCCTAAGAATGCTAAAATCAATACTTGCACACAAGGCGCGGCTCAGCCACTAGTACCTGAGGACAGCTTAATAATCATTGAGCTCGGTTTAAGCAGGCTGGAGTTAGTGGGGTAAACACTGGGCTTGGCCTATGCGAGCCAAAGACAGAGGGTTAAATAGAGTGTGCGGCCTACGGGCGTTGACCTTAGTTGTTGCTTGACATGCATACTTTCGTTAATTGTTGTGTATAATATGTTGAATATCTGGAACTAGAGCATTGGCTATTAACTGATGTCTTGGATTGAATGAATGCTATGGCTTGCTAGGTAATTGAGTAATGTCTTGTGAATCATTTGGTTATGTTATGTGAACTACTTAGTTTTTTATATTGAATGTACTATGTTATTATGTTTTCTTGCTGGGCCTCGGCTCACGGGTGCTACGTGGTGTAGGTAAATGCAATGGTAAGATGGGTTGACCATGAGTTGGAGAGCTCTGGGGGGCGAGGTGTACATTGTCGGCTGCTCGGCCGCCACGGTCGAGGGTTTGTATAGGGACGGAAACCTAAAACGTGTGTTTTGCCATTAGAGTGGCTTGATTATTTATATGGTTTGGAAATTCTATAATTACGTTATTTAAACCTTGACTCGGGATCCCATGTACCAAACATTTATTTTAATGAAAATTATTTGTTTATAACCAAAATCTTCTAAACCTAACCTGTTTGTATCATTAGATTCACATTTTTGTCTAAATGACTTGATTAGCAAGTCTCGCACTATTTCAAACACACAGTGTAATGGTCTTGGTTATCCAGGACGTTACAAATAAGATCCCGCCATGTGTGTTCCTATGTCAGATGTTAAGTCTGGGTACCAACGACTGCACTAATTTCTTGATAGAATGTATTATTGCCGTGCTGCAAAAGAAAAAAGATTTAGGTATTAAAGTGTAACTATTAAAAATATTTTGATATTATTACCGCCAATATCCCTATATTAATTGAAACTAATTTATTTATTGTAATTTTATTCTTTTATTATTTGATCATTTAAACTACTAAATAAACCAATTTTTTTAGTTTAAGTTGTGTTGTCATTTAAATAAACTATGCAGTTTAATCATATTGCACCTGAAAAATAAACGCTTATGTTTATTTTGTTTCAAAAATTACTTTTAATATATTTTGTTTGTGAACGTTAGTATTCAGATATCTATTTACATGATTCAAGTCTCTAAAAATATAAACACAGTTTTGCCACAGTTTCACAAATCTAATTCTCACGAAGAACATAGATATTAGACAAACGACAAAATCGTTAAAAAAAATACATTAGTAATAGAGGACCATCCATTGTCGTGAAAAATGGTGAAAAATAGTTTATTCATCAATACTAATTTCCCATTGCACTATTTTTTTTTTTTATTTCAATACATTGAAAACATATTAGAATCAGAATACATTTTTGTTTATAATCACCTCATCAGAAAACTTCAAATTCAACTTCAAACTCCGACAACCACTTTGTTATTCGTTTTTCTTGTGATATTTTGCCACAAAAATATTCAAAATTCTAATTTTGGGCGGACTAATATGTCTCATAGTAAATGTTAGTCATTATTTCTTTTTTTGAGTTTTTATTTTTCCACGATATATGCTTCTTAATGTTTTTTTATTGGTAGAACTGTCAAATATATATATACTCATCAATACAATTCTAATTATTTTATGTTTTGGTATATGTTTTGTATTATTATTAGTTTTGTATTATTATTATTATTATAATAAGTATATGCTGTATTATTTATGTGTATCATATTAAAAACTTGTACTTTAATAAAAAAAAATACTTACGAGTTAATTTACCTTTTATTTTATTAAATTATTTTTGACCTATCATAAGCTACTATGTGTATCTCTAGTCAAACTTATCGACCTAATACTTATGAAGGCACTAAATTCTTGATGGCGAGTTTTTTTTTTTTTTTAGCAATTGATGGCAAGGAGTTTTGCTGCCAATTTATTTAGTTAAGTTAAATGGTATAAATTGAACCACATAGATAGTTTAGCTGCCATTTTTTCTAAAAAAATATTATAAATTTTAGAAAGTTATCCATTCAACTTGCTACGAAAATATTCTAAAGTTCATATTATCTTGAATCATCTATATGTAGCCCAACTATTGTGTGGCAATGATATTATTATATCATTTACAGTACAGAAATCTTAAATTTATAACACGTATTATGTCATTACACACCACTACACTTGGTTTAACTAAGTGGTGAGTAGGTAAAATTAAAGTAGTATTGAATCTAATATAAATAATTAGGCTCTAATTATCCACACATTATGTATTTTCAGTTTCAATATTCAAACTAATTTTTTATATAGTCATACTCTTAGAAGAAAAAAAATTACATTGCCTTTTTTTTTCTTAAAAAAATATTTTACTTTTATGTTTTTAATAAATAAAAAATTGAAATTTTATGGGTCTTTTGGCAAAATGACTTATTTTTTAAAGTCATTTTGCACTCTATTCTAGTTTTAATAATTTTTTGCAAAATAACTTCTCATAATTTAGACAGCTAGTCGAAAAATTCAAACAGCCAGTCGAAAAGTTTAGACAGTTGGTCGAAAAATTTAGACAACTGGTCGAATTTTAGACAGAGACTATTTTGCAAAGAATTATCAAAAACAGGCCAGAGTACAAAATCTCTTAAAAAAATAGGCAATTTTCACCAATTTCTCAAATTTTATTAGTAAATTATTATATACATTTTTGTCAAATAGCAAAAATATGCTAACTAGGATACAAAAAGTAAGTTATTCCCCAAACTAAGAGAGCTAGTCGCCATATGCCTACTCATCATACAAGAATGTTTCAGGTCGCCATGCATATTAGACTAGACAAATAACGTGTAATTGTATCTTCACTTCATTTAGTTAGTAAATTGTTAGGTTTAAATTCAGATTTTTCGGGATCTAGCTATAACCAATAATGAGTGGCTAGGTACTTAACACCACGAAATTCCCCTTATAAATATAGGATGAGAGACACCATTGTACTGGAGAGCATTTATTCTTTTGTAATTAAAGCTTAACCACCTTAAGAAACTGAAGTATGAGTGTTCATTGGTTGGGTTAGAGGGATTTTTTTACCAATCTAATCTCAAAGTAGGGTTGGCATTTACCAACACGAAACCGTCATTTAATTAGAATTTAGTGTTTAACTCACCCAATATATTTGAACGGGTTAGTTAGGTTAAACAATTCAATTCGATTAATATTTTTTTTTAACTAAACTCTAAATTTATAATTAAATTATTTTAATGCTCAAATTCAAAACATAATGTATCTTTGAAGATATTAAAAAGTAATTACAAAGTTTGGAGATAATTCTAAAAGGAACCTAGATACTTTTTTTATTTTTTATAAATTAGTTTAGATTCGTTATAAAAAATATAATAAATAAATTGTCTATTGCTAAATAAAATATCCTGCACGCGTGTCTATTTTTTTGTATACGCGTGTAAAATTTGACAGTTTGAACTCGTTTTTCAGCTCCGTAAATTATTCAGAATTTTTTGAAAATTTGTAGGATATTCTAAATACCTACAATGTACACCGTCATATAAAAAAATTGAGATTATATTTATCTAGGTGCCGAAAATAGAAAAAAGATGCACTGATGTTGTAAAAAAAAAATGCATTGTAGTCGTTCCTTATAAATATAAATTATGTATACTAAAAAATAAAAAAATAATTACAAAAAATTTAATTGGGTGAGTTAGCATTGATTTCCATCCCGCTCAACGCAATAATTGAGCGGGTTAATCGAGTTTGGTGGGATGTAAATTTTTTTCAACACACCTAAACTCAAGTGACCTAGGTTGATTTGATCTTGAGATTTGGGGAGTAAAGAGTAATAAAATAAACTAAGTGTACGCTATTTATTTAGTTGAACTACTATAAACATTATCTTCATTGATTATTGCATTAATTATTCTTCAAGTTTGTGCAATATCTTTTATTGTGTTGTCAAAATATTTATGGACTAAAAACTAGGACAATATAAATTATATTAATTATTTTATTAACTGAATTATATTAAAAATTGTATAAATGTTTGATTCAGCCTATAATTCATTATTTAAAAAAAATAGAAGTACATTTTACTTTTAAACAAAAGAGAACTTTAAAAAAATATGGGAAAAAATAAATTAATTTTTATATTTATGGGCATTAAAGTTATGCCACAAAATATAATAATTCTAGAAAAAAAAAGTTTAAAATATGAGAATCCCGCAAAATACCATAAAAGAAAAATGCACACTCTCTCTCTCTTACTTTCCTCTTTCTCTCCATCTCTCCTCTTTATCTCCATCTCTCACGTATTATTCACTTGCTCTTTCCATTTTTCTCACAACAATGGCAGCCAGCCATTTTTTCTTACAACAATAGGAGCTCTCTCACACCGGCAAATGGACGATGTATCTCCGGTCACCGTCGACGCCTTCTTTGATTCGTATTCTTCTTCGCATTCTTCTTCGTTTTCACGTTCTTCATCTTTTTCTTTTTTACGTTATTCTGCATCTTCTTTGTTGTTTCATGCCTGTTTTTTTCTTTTCTTTTCAGATCTGGTTTTCTTTTACAAATCCAGTTTTTTTTCTTTCTAAATCTGTCTAAGTAACCAGTTACTGTCATGATTCTGTTTTGTTTTCAGATCTGAGTTTTTTGTAGACTTAGCTGTAACCAGTTACCTTATTTAATTTCCTTCTTCATGGTTGTTTTTAAATCTGATTTTGTTTTTTAGATTTGGTTTTCTTTATAAAACTACCTAAGTAACCAGTTACTGTCACGATTTTATTTTATTTTTCAGATTTGAGTTTTTTTGTGGACCTAGTTGTAACCATTACCTTATTTAATCTCCTTCTTCATGTGTTATTTTTAAATCTAATTTTATTTTTCAGATTTGGTTTTCTTTATAAAACTACCTAAGTAACCAGTTACCTTCTTCGATCTTCTTCTTCTTGGGTATTTTCATATCTGATTTTGTTTTTCAGATGTAGTTTTTTTTTTTTTGTTTTAAAGATTTGGCTAAGTAACTAGTTACCAATTAATTGTTCTTTTGATAGGGGTAACCAGTTACCACCTTCTTCTTCTTCTACTACTACTACTTCTCAGATTAATTTTTTATTTTCTAAGTTTTTTTTTCTAGGTTTGGTTCGGTAACTAGTTATCAATCAGTTATTTTAATAGGGGTAACCGGTTGCCTCCTTCTTCTTCTTTACTGGATGAATTCTGATCTGTTTTTTTTTCTTTCAAATCTGTCAGTAACCAGTTACAATTCACTCAAGTACTTGCCATGACAGTTAAAATTGATAGTAATAATCGGTTACTGCCACATTACTAAAAAATCTAAATTTATTTTTATAGTGGTAATCAGTTATTATTTAAAATAAAATTAAATGACATATATACATCTCCAACAATAATCCAAACACATGCATATGTATAATGACATAACCCATACATCATCATCATCATCATCATCATCATCATCATCATCATCACAATTAGTGAAAGTTATTCTCATCACCTCGTATTTGAGAATGTATATATAAAATTAATATAATAACAATAATAATACATCCATATATATATACATATAAATGTGTACTATTTTATAATCTTATATATATACGTATAAAAATAATAATAACAATAATATATGTATATATATAATGGAAAAAAATATATAATTTTATGTATACGATTAATTGTATATATATGTATATATATTATTAACTTAAATATGATTAAAAAAAATATAGTAATAAAAATATCCTGTAATTTAAAAAAATCAATATTGAAATTATATGGTATATTTTAATAAAATTACAGAAATATGGAAAAAAAATCCCATAAAAATGTAAATAAATAAATTATGCCATACAAAACTTAGGGGAAAAAAATGCCATATCTATCAAAGTTTTAAAAAAAATCACATATTTCATGTAATTTCCTCAAAACAAAATTGTAGTACTTAACAGCAAAGCCCAATACTTTCATAAGAGACTATTAACAGCTCTTCAAGTTAAAGCCCAATGCTTAAAAAGCCTAAAACGAAGGCCCAAGAACGATCCAAAATTCAATGAATTTCACACGCCTCTCTCTCCCATTTTGGTTTTTCCAAAGCTCTAAAACAAATGAGATATTTTTAATATTGGAAGTTTTTATTGTAGGGCTTGAAAAAGAATCCTAAATATTTTGAGTTTTGATTTTTTATATAATTATATATATATGGTAGTTATTTAGAAATTTTATAAAATTTTAAATAATTTATATTACTAAAATTTAGTTTAAAAATAAGTTATTCCATGACAAATTCTTTTAACAAATTTAAATTTAATTTTTGATATTGTAAATTATTAATTTTCTAAAAATGTGGGCCATACTCTAAATATACACTAAAAAAAACAATCAAACATGAATCCTGCCAATAAACAAATAACGATAAAATTAAAAAATTAAAAACCCGCAAAGGGAAAGAAAAATCCAATCCATCTTCCTCTGACTCGGAGCTCCATTTCCATCCATGGTCTCACCTCTCCGGGCGAAGAAGCAGAGTGAGTAAGCTACTGGAGCTGCGAATAAGCTTCTCCAAAACCCACGAAGCTCCGCCTAACAATCCGTTAAGCTCTCTGTTTCAAACTCCGTTGCCTTCTCAATTTCTCACCGACTTAAAAAAATGAACACTGTGTTACCGCATCGACCGAGCTTGGTCTTGGCTCCGGCCCCGGTCCCGGTCCCTAACCGAACCCAGAATCCACTTTTCCGTCGAACCCATTATTTTGGGTTCGCGCCCCTACCTAAGCCCGGTCTTCGTGGTTCTCTCGCGGTAGCCAAACTCGGGTTCAAACCCGAGTTCTTTCCTGACCCGGATAGCGCTGAGGGGTTTGTTCGGGAGCTTTTTGGTAGAGCGGAAGGTCTTCTCTACACGGTTGCTGATGCTGCTGTTTCGTCTTCTTCCGTTTCTACTTCGGATACTGTTACTACTGCTAAACAAAGCGGTGATTGGTTCACTGGGATTACCAATTATATGGAGACTGTTTTAAAGGTGGGCTTGAATTCAATTGATGTTGAATGCTGACTATGCTGTGTTTATGAAGGTTTCTTTATATTGGGTGTTTGATTAATTTGCAGGTTTTGAATGATGGACTAAGTGCTTTGCATGTTCCGTATGCGTATGGTTTCGCTATTATACTCCTTACTGTTCTTGTGAAAGCTGCCACATTTCCTTTGACAAAAAAACAGGTTTGTGTCTTTGGATTGTCTTTAGTTTTTAGTGACTGTATTCCCTGTTTTGACAAGCTTGCAACTTTATGTCTGAAACTTTTGTATTAGGTCGAATCTGCAATGTCTATGCGAGCTTTGCAACCTCAAGTAAAGGCTATTCAACAGCGTTATGCTGCAGATAAGGTGGAATATTTTTTGTAGATTATTTTTTGTTAAAAGAGATAGAGTATGTGAAGGAAGTTGATGCTGGTTTTACTGGCTTTGCAATCCTTGATCACTTTAGCTGTAGCAAGTTCCTGTACTAAAGAATGTTTCAGAAAGCATTTAATTGATTAGCTTCTTCTGCTATACTGACTAAAGGTCTATACTTTTTTTATCAACTTTTTCAGGAGAGAGTTCAGCTTGAAACTGCTCGATTGTATAAAGTAGCTGGCATAAATCCTTTGGCAGGTATTGACTTTGCATCTGAGTTTAGTGTCAATGCATGTTCAGAGTAAATTGACTATCAATTGATCCATCCATTCATCTGCTTATTGTATATTGTTGTGGTTATCATTACTTAAGCTATTTGTATATTTTCTTTATTATCCTGTATTTGTTCCAGGATGTCTGCCTACACTTGCCACAATACCAGTCTGGATCGGGTTGTATAGAGCTCTTTCAAATGTGGCAGATGAGGTAGCTGTTTGTTGTAAATTTTTACAAGTAACCTTCTTTTTTACTACTCTATTTTAATAAATTCAATCAAACTTTTTCTATTGAATAAAGGGACTGCTTACTGAAGGATTTTTCTGGATACCCTCCTTGTCTGGTCCAACAACAATTGCTGCCCGGCAAAGTGGAAGCGGCGTCTCTTGGCTTTTCCCATTTGTAGTAAGTTCCTTTGAATTGAAAGCTAAACTTCTCTTTACAAGTGATATTTCCATGACCCCATATCAGAGTTTTCTAAAGGTTTTTGCTTTGTGGTTTTTCTGAGAATTAAGATTCAACATTCAGTGAAAACTTCCATTTCATCATGATTTTTTTTCCTTCCCTTTTCTAGAAGTCATAATTTTATAATGTAATTGTGCAAAGATGTCCTTCAATAGTACTTTGTTAAAAATCATAGTAATTCATCTCTCTAAATGTACTTCAGTGTTCTATAACATGTATTGAAGTTAAGATATAAATTTTTCAATGCTTTTTTTTTTCTTTTCCAAATTCTGCACTGAAAGATAATCCATATGGTTGCCACTAGATATATTTGCACATTTTATTAAAATTGTTATTTAATTAAGAACTGTTCTTTGCCTTTGTTGTACTATGAGTTTCATGCAGCTCCAGGGTTGTTGCTCATTTGTAATCATTTTCTTATTATAAGCTATTTGCTTGGGAGAAATTCTGAATTTTTACTATCTTCTCGATCTTTTTACTTTTTCAGGATGGTCATCCACCCCTTGGATGGTCAGATACTTTGGCATATCTTGTCTTGCCTGTATTGCTGGTTGCCTCACAGTACATATCTATCCAAATTATGCAGTCAACACAGCCCCAGGTCAGTAATTTTTTATTTCAAATTATACCTGTTTTGATAACCTTATCTTGCTGTACTTAGCCTTGTTGACTAAATGAGCTTGGTTACCAACATAAAACATTGCTTTTCTATGCATAGAATTGTTGTGCTAGGTTTCAATTTTGGCCCAACACCTCATATTTGTGTATATCTCTGCCTCCATTGTGGTCTTACATTTTTATGCTTTATATAATTTTTGGCCATTATAAAATTTAATGAAACCTTATTTTTTTAATGTAAAAGTGTCCATTTGTAATTATAACTTCGTTATCAGTTTACATGGTTGATTTTCTAAAGTTTCACCTTTTCCATTGAAATAGTACTAATTTGGATGAGATGCCATATCCTGTGGGGAATGATTGGTACTTAACATGTGCTATTTTAACTTTCAGAGTAATGATCCGAACATGAAGACTTCTCAAGCAATTACAAAGTTTCTACCTTTAATGATTGGTTACTTTTCGCTTTCAGTTCCTTCCGGTCTTAGCCTTTATTGGTGAGCATATGTAAAGCCATTTTATTGTATGAGCATCATAGCTTTTCCGTTAGAAAGTTGTTTTTTGTTTCTTTGTAAATTATAGTTGCCATAAATGTGCTAATACAATGCCTTTGGAAGTTATGTTACATCCTTTGAATATGATTATGCAGGTTAACAAACAATATTTTGAGCACTGCACAACAAGTGTGGCTTCAAAAGTTAGGGGGTGCTAAAATTCCAGTGATGCAATTTCCTACTGATGTTGTCAAGGAAGACCAACCGCAGGTTAAAAAGTCCATCTCAGACTTAAATGTAATACAAAACGATACCGCACAAGAAAAAAAGTTGACAGCAAAGGGTCCACAACCTGGTGAAAGGTTAAACAATTGTCATATTATTCCTCTTATCTCTTAGGGAAAATAATTACTTGTTATTTTAATCTTAATTCATTGATATATTCCAGATTTAAAAAGCTGAAGGAGGAAGAGGCACGGAGAAAGCGGCAAAGAGAAGAAGAAAAGAGGAAAGCAGAGGCTGCCGCTGCGGCTAAAGAAACTCAAATAGCAAACGAGAAGGAAAACGAGGCTGGAGTTGATTTATTTGTTAAAAACAATGAAGCACATTCTTCTGAGAACACTAATCACAATTCTTCCAATGGAGTTGCTGTAAATGGTGATCTGTCTAAACATGAGTTGAAGGGAAGTGAAGAGACCACACCCACATTTCAGGTGGCAGACAATGCAGTGTCTACAAGCTCAGCAGTTGAAAGGAGGGATACATCGCAGTCACACGAAGATCTGGGAAAGGTATAATGACAATTTTGATTTAAAACAAATACTTGTGCTGTGATTTATCTTTCTCTTCTGCATTTTGTCACTTTACCTTTTCTTAGAGCTCCATGACCATGTTTCTGATCATTGCATTATTCTAAAATATTCTAATTATGAAACAACAAATTTGCAATTTTCAGAAAGTGGTAGAGGTATACACAACCTCAGCCACTAAAGACAACAAATTTTCTGAGGAAGATACGCTTGAGGCCAGAAAAGATTGACCAAAAAGAGAGTACAAGTACTGTCAAGATGGGCATTTGTAAAACCAAGTTGACCCCTTTCAACAGGTCTTATTATACCCACTCACGTAAGTAAAGCATCAGCAGCAATCACTAAGGTCTTACATTTGGTTGTACACTAGTGCCTTGTAAAGATTGAGATCTCTCAAGTTCATTGGGTGCAACTTGATATCCTATTACAGGACAAAATTGGAACAACCATATTTTGGGTTCTCAGGGGCAATGACATGCAGAGTCTGTACAAGAGAGGTCAGGTTTCTAATGAGGTTGTACTCAGTTGGCTTTACTATATACAAGAAAAGAATAATATTCTTTCGTTTTTTTTGTTTTTGCTAGACCCCACTACATACATAGTCATTAGTCATACGTTCAATTTCAACTGGTTAATAAGGTGGTTTGTTACTTTTGAATCAGTAGTTTCTTAAGTCAATCATTCTAAGTGCCTAATATTTATAATGTCATGTATTATTATTGTTGTCTTTTTAGACTTTTATGATGGTTGATGGGTATACTATTGCCACTTGTCAGAGAACTGCCATGGGAAAGGGTCAAACACTTGTATTTTTCTAAGGGCCCCTCTGCCATTGTGGATGCACATCAATTCACACATGTACACCAAAATGCCTTCTTTCAAAGAGTTTTTCTCCTATCTATGAAATGAAACTCTGCTATGCCAGAAAAAGCATGCAACACTTTCATTTTTTCCATTATGGAACATTTAATGGGCGTGGTCTCGTTTTTTAAACACAATTATCAAGTATGTCAGTAAAATAATGACTTAATGAGTAAATTGATTTATATATGTTGTATCATTTTGCTAGTTTTGCAAATGAAAATCACTGTAATAAAAGAGCACAAAATTAGGTCATTTTGCTAATAATAGTTACAGGTCATCTGTAGGGCCAAGAAGAACTCTTATGATGAGCATGCATTGGACACATTAAACTAGTTTCTTTTTTTTTGAGTAATAAATTCTGGGGAATTTGAGTTAAGAACTCGAGAGTAATTTGGGTTTAACTTGGGTTTAACGTTAGAGAATTGCTATTGGGTACATGGTGCCAATTACCATTTAAATAAAATAAAATATGTAATATTAAATGTTACCCATAACAATGTTTAAAAAATGACTCTTACTATCGTGTTAAACATCATACGAGCTGAAATCTCATAAATAGTTAACAATACATCATAATACTTATTAAATTCAAATATGTGGGATCCGATATTAAATTGTACCAATAGTGATACGCTACTTCCTTGTCGTGTCTGACCCGATATTGAATTGCACCAATAGTTGCCATCTACTTGTGGTGTTGGACACTACTGGTGTCTTTATCAATTCTCTAAAAAAAATTAGGATTTTTATAGGTGCAAAGTAAACAAACAAAAAAAATTAATTTAAAAAATCCTCAACTTTTTTTGTTTCTCTTTCTTGGGCAACATCATTAAAAAAATCAAACAAAATTATTTCCATAATTGTTTATTTTTTCCAATATAAAACATTTATTCCATAAATGAAAAAAGAAAAAGTTTTAGGATTTAAATATAAACATGTAATATATATATTTAGAAAGAAAAAAAAAATGTTTATACATCTTTTAAGGTGGTAATATAACTTTCCATATATAATTTAACCAAAATGAAATGAAATTTAAAAAGTAAATGAGAAAAAAGTGTTGAAAAATATAATTTTGGTCTAACTTGGTAAGAACGAGGTCAAATTTAAGGAATCGAAAAATGAGATAATTAATGAAATTTGAATTGAAGTTTGGGAAGGGAGGTGAGGTGCGTATTATATAATGTAATGAGTTTTATTTGCTTGCCGTACACGCAGAGACTTATCCCTAGAATATCCCATTCCTATCCACTAATCTCATAAACCATAGCTCGAAAATCACAATTTCTATTCTTTGGTTGGACAATTATTATATATTATATATAATTATATAATTAATTATAGTAATATTCCCTCATGTTTGAGTAAGAGATTACTTGTCAATATAAGAATCTTACTAGCCTACAACTCCAATATTTTGGGTACATTGCATTCTTCCTTGTATTCGAATCATATTCACAAAGTGATACAATAAATATTCCAACATTCAAGCACACCACATGACTCAACCTTCTTACTTCTACTATTATACTTTTTCTTGTCTATTAAACTTCAAAACTCGATCCACCACCACATATTTAATTCTTCTTCGGTCACATTCGTAATAAAGCAGCTTATGAAATAGCTTATTATAACTTTAGGCTAGACAATAAATTTACTTGGATAGAAAAGATTCATCCACAAATTCTTAAAATATTTGCTTTACAATCTCATTGATGCGAGCAATAACAATTGTACACTCTAATTTCTTAGAACACAAATTAAATAATGATCTCGATTCTTGTGTAAGTTTTCTTTCATTCGTCTGTTCAGAATTCAAATTCTCTAATTATTTGAATTATTGATTTATAGCTTAATCAGTATTTATTTTTCTTTTAATATATAATAAAAAATAATAAATTAAATAGTAGTCAAGATGCTTGTTTTTTTTTTTTTTTTCATTAATCTATACGAAATTCCAACACTATAATTATCACTCTTTACATGTACAATTCAAATTTTTTTTAATTATTTGATGTGTCGGACTAATGTGAGTGTACTATTTATAAGATATCATTATTTTTGGTGTTACTCAAAATTGGTATAGGAGGACTTTAATTAGCACACATTTTTTTTAACCAAAACATTATTGGTAGCACAATATATTACGTACATTACATATATATATATATATATAGTCCTAACCGGTTGATGAGACCACAAATAGGTGACTTTGTCTGCTTTTATGGAACATGCATGGAATTTTCTTTCTTTTTATTGACCCAAAATATTCAATCATTATTCTCATTCTTTTATCTTTCATCAATTTCAGTCACTCCAACATGGAATCATGAACCTTATATCTTTTATTGGATGCCTATTATTTTTGTTTGGTGTGATGTGAATCACAAACTAACTAGATTAGATGCTTTGTAAATCTTTATGTTATATATGTATAAATATATTTTAAAAAATATATGTTAATAAAGTAGTTTATCTCAAAATGCACTCAATGTATTTCTTGTAGAGTGTTTGAGTAAATTTGTATAAGAAATAATAATAATAATTTTTATTTAAAAAAAAAGAAAGAATTCATTTCCCTTTCTTTTTCTATTGAAGTCAATCAACCAAGTAAACAATAAACAATGTTATAAAATTGATAAAATATGTTCCCCAACATATTAGTATAATTTTCACTAAATCAAAATCACACATACAAAAAAAAAAGGACATCTTCCCTAGTGTGCCTTTATTGTTGGGGTTGTTTCGAAAAATAATATTTTTTATAGTTATTTTTTACAATTATTTCCTTTCAAATAATTCTTTATACAATTACATTATAAATTTACTCATAAGTAAATGATAAGGCCCTTTCAAAATATATTCAATACTAATACATGGTATTTTTTCATGATAATATTAGTATTGCCCTCCTCTTGAAAATATTATTTAACTTTTTTTTTTATTTGATACTCTGAAATCTCATTATTGTTCATAGTTATGGTTTTCAGAAAGCTGTCTTGGGAGTGAGTCTTGTTTGAGGTGGAGCATTAATTTATATGTTAATGATTTTTATTCCAATTATACAATGTTTTTCTTCTTAAAAAAAAGAAGAGGAAATTATATACTATTTTGTACTGTGGGATTAGACAGACTATCACATGAAAACATGTGATTACTAAAAAAATTAGTAGGATTATTGTTCGATCATATCATGTTATATAATGGTGTATTATTAAACAAGAACCTGGTGATTAAATTATCACTAATGGTGTACTATGCCATTGCTTGTATATTTTTATGACCTTTAAATAATGCAACACAATTTTCAAAAGGGCAAATTAATGTCTAAAAAGGACGCAATAGTTTGGTGGAAATATACTATTTGCACTAAATTGAAATACAAAACCTCACAAAAATGTAATTTGTATGTGTGTATATATATTCTTTATTGCTATATTTATGACAGTGTATATTATGGAGTAGAAGAAAACGCAAAAAGTTAATAGAAGGCTTAACAAATCTTTCTATACCTTTCCCTATATAGCAAGAAAGAGAAAAAACACAAATGAAAACTGCTTAAAAGTTAATTTGGATCCAATAATAACAGTTTATTATGAGCATTAAGTCTTAAGATGTAATTATAAAAGGACTTGAAAAATAAAACAAAAATTATGGTACTATATTTAGTAGCTCTTCGAGGGTGACTGCCTATATATGAATTATATAATATATGTATGAGTTCTATAAAAAGACACTTGTTGCTGTCTCTATTTCGAAATTTGCATAATTTAATTAATTATTTAGTCTATGGTAAGATTGCAAAATAATGGATGATGAAGCTCACCCCATACCTTTCTCATAATAATTATTTAAATATTCCAAAGTCGGATCCATAAGTATTGTATCATCAATTAAGACATTAGACCAACAATGTGAAACACTCTTTTCTTGTATACTTTCCTTTAAATTTTTGTAGTATCTTCTTAACTATAATAGTAAATCAATCTACTCAAATAAGGCCTCCCTAATCCTATGACTGTAAAACCAATTATTTAGTTTTAGAGTATATATATTTGTGACAAAATTACTCGTAATATAAATATATATATATATATAAGATAATTCTTCTACATTATATACACGGTCATTAAAAAAAAATCGTGTCGAAAACTGTTCACGGGTTGAGAATACTGAATAGCTTAAAGTGAAACCCCTATATAAGAAATTCTCGTATAGGGCTTAAAGTGAAGCCCGAAAAATAGGTTCAAACATGTTGCTCTCTACACGCATAAAAAAAATTAGTCACGGGTGCAACAACATGTTTGAACTTAGTTTTTTGTACTGTAAACTATTCGGAATTTTCTAAAAATTTGCAGGATGCTCTAAATAGCTACAATATACTTGGTCATTAAAAAAAATCGCGTCGAAAACTATTCACGGGTTGAGAACACCAAGAGCCCCACCGGTAAGGTTTAAAGTGAAACCCCTATATGAGAATTGTCCAATTGTCCCATATAACCCTACCAGTGGGGTTCTTCAGTGTTATCGACCCGTAAACAGTTTTCGGCACGATTTTATTTATGACAGTGTATATTATAGTTGTTTAGAGCATTCTGCAAATTTTTAGAAAATTCTGAATAGTTTACAGCACCGAAAACTAGGTTCAAACATGTTGTTTTCCACGCGCATAAAAAAAATTAGTCACGTGTGCAACAACTTATTTGAACTTAGTTTTCGGTACTGTAAACTATTCGGAATTTTCTAAAAATTTGCAGGATACTCTAAATAGCTACAATATACACAGTCATAAAAAAAATCGCGCCAAAAACTATTCACGGGTCGAGAACACTAAGAGCCCCACCGGTAGAGCTTAAAGTAAAACCCCTATAAAAAATTATCATATAAATATATATATATATACATACCTATTATATGTATCACACATCAATCTTAGTAATAGTTACAAATTTCCCATATCTAACTAGTGTCAGAACCAGAAAATTTCTCAAGAAAGAAAAGGAATTTGAAATATTATTATTTTAATATATTAGCAAGTAAAATTGACAATTGAGGAGCGTTGAAGTCTTTATTCTATGTTTGGTAGAGAAGTGTAGCGAAATGAAAGAAAAAATAGGAGAGAAGAGAAAAATGGATTATTTGGGTGGAAAGAAAAGTAGATAACAAATAAAATTTATTAAGTGGGGTTCACCAAAACTTTTCCCTTTCAAATTAAAATAAAAACCGGATTTAACAATTCTACAAAAATAAATAATAGTGAAATTACTAAATTACTTTTACATAAAATATATATATATATATATATTGTTGACGTTGTTTTTTGTTAACTTATATATGAACACTAAATAATGATGCAAATAAACAAAAAAATTCACAAGCTTTTTACGTGATTCAGTAGTTAAAATTTGTCTAGTCCACGAGTCACTATTATTATTTACTACTCCCCTAAAGCTCTTTCAGAAAGTGATTTGGCAGAGTACTCTCTCAATACAATTTGTGCGTGAATACAAATGAAATTCCACAAACTATTTATAGACGTGGTTGAAAGAATATCTTCCCATTATTTCAGGAAGTTACAATCAAACATTTAAATTTGAAATAAGTACAAATAATACATTAATTACATAATGTCCCATGATAATATGGATTTAATATCTGATAACAACAAATCTCTAAGGAATAGGGATTTCCTATCAATCTTTTTGTAACGCCCTGTGTACTTATAAAGGTGCAGGACTTGCTAATCAAGTCATCATTTTGAAAACGTGTTACTAAACATGTAAAAGCTAAGGTTTAAAAAGGTTTTGGTCTCAAAAGACTCATTTAACATATTCAAACTGTAGAAACATGGGATCCCATACAAAAACGAAGTTAAAGAAAGTTTACAGACTCCCAAAAGTACATGAGTAACCAATATCCATACTAAGGCAAAACAGACAGTCTTCAGGTTCCATGTCCTTGCCTAGACCTCAACCGTGGCGGCTGAGCACCTGGCTATATACATTATGCTCGCTGAGCTCTCCAGTTAGGGCTGATCTAACTTGCCCTTGCCTTTACCTGCACCACGAAGCACCTGTGAGCCAAGGCCCAGCAAGAAAACATCATAAATAACTCAAGCAATGATAACAGACAAATGGTTCGATAAGCATGTATTCCCATCAGATAATCAGCATATTCAGTCCAATTCAACATACATTCTTTCACATATAATACTCATATCACATAACATTCAGGGCCGACGACTTAGGCCGCACCCTTTGCTTAACCCACTGACTCCGGCCTGCTTAAACCGAGCTCAGTGCATAATAAGCTGTCCTCGGCTACCAGTGGCCGAGCCGCGCCCTGTGCGCTAGTGAAACCCTTGGCACCCTTAGGCCGTTGGTTCACTAAATGGCTTGCATGGCATAATACCATCTTTTCAAGCATTTACATTAGGGAGCCCTTAGTCCCGTCTCATATAATCAATCAGGTGCAATTTTCTTACCTTTAGTTTGTGCAATTATTGAATTACGAGCGACGCCTCTCAAGCACGATTCGTTCCCAAGCCTAAGCCTTTATCACCTAGTCATAACCAAAGTATAGGGTTCCATTAATACTTCAATATAGGTTTCCAGTTACAAAACTAACTCCCGAGATTCCAAATTCCACCAAGCATGGTGGTGAAACCAAACCCGAGCACACTAGACCACTTTCCCGTGCTTAAAACCCTCAAAAACTCATGTGTGCAACCAAGGGCTGCGGCCCCCAAAGCCTAGCCACGACCCTTCCCCAAAACAGAACCTACTCCCATGCTGAACCACACACGCGCTGCGGCCCTTGCCTTGGGCGCCGCGGCGCGCCCCCCTTGGCTGAGCCTCCTTGGCTTCCTTACATGCTAGGGCCGCAGTGCTCTAGAACAGAGCCGCGACCCTCCCCTTCGAACCCAGAATTTACACCATTTCTATGTCTGAAACCTCACTTTAAACCATCCCAAAGCTTCCCAACTTCTAACCAATTAATTCCCAACTTCTTTAGCATGACCTAAACAACATAATTCCCAAGAAAACACAGCCTAGCACACTCTAATCTCCTCCTTTCAATTCAAGTGCTATAAACACTCAAACCAGCCACTCAAACTCAATTTAAAACCTCTAAACTTGGAGTTGAAACTTACGTTTGCTGTAGAATTGCTTCACCAAGCCATAGCCAAGCTAAGTTCCCAAGCTTCCCTCTTAATTCTGCCTTAAAACACCAAAACTATACTTGCATCAGCACTTAACCAAAACCTAGCTAGAACCCAGAATTCAACCACAAAAAGTAGAGTTAGATGCTTACCTTAATCCCTGTTTTAGTTCTTGATATACTCCTGAGCTAAACCTCCAAATCCTCACCACAAATTCCAGAAATTTCAGCTTGTTCCCCTTAGTTTTTTTTCTGTGTTTCCTTTCCTTGGTTTTCCCTTAAGCGTGAAAGAGAGTTGAGACTAAGTTTAAGTCGGTTTGTGTTTTTCTTCTAAAAGCTTCTCTATGTCTAACTTACTTGTTAAATTAATCCCGAGGCTCGGGGTGCCGGAACCGTCCCCGTCCCCGTCCCTGAGGTCAAAATGGTAAAATCCCCCAATATTCCCGCCTAGACATTCTAACCTCAAATATATCTCCATATATTTATTTTCATGACCCGATAATCCAAATCGCTACCTGCTATCTAAAAGTACCCCCAACTTATCCAAAGCCATAACTTAAGCCCCGTTGTGACTTTTCCCACTATCTGACCCTAGAATCGTCTTGAGTCGTGCTCAGCGAACCTGTCCACATAATAATGTGGTTCTCACATATATCACATATCATATTACCACACAATATAATCAGTTATCATATAAACATTATTAAACATATAATTACTCATTAAATCTCAATTATTCCATTAATGCCCTCCTGGCACACTAATCAAGGCTCTTAAGCCTTATTAGCGAATTTGGGTCATTACACTTTTCGCGTGCAAAACGCGTCGCTGAGCTTGATTGTAGGGCTGATGTACTTTCGAGACCAATCCAGACTTTGAGCTCGTCATTCCGATTATAACCTCCTCCTCATCTAGCAATTTTGTCGAAATCATTCGTCGGAGAAGGTCGGTGCCTTCGACCATGCAAATCAAGCTCAAACAATGCAACTCATGCTCGAGTTCCATTAACTGAGCAGATTTGGGATCATGTCAATTTACACAAGTGTATATCCAACACTTGTTATTTTCGAGCTTACTCTTTTCGAGCCTACATTTCGAGACTATTTATTTATTCTCGAAATTTGGGTGTAACATTTTGCCCCCTCAAAAGTGTTGGTTCGAATCCTTTGAGAAGGAAACTTTTGAACTTCACTTTCGAAAAACGTGTCCACCTAATACACTCAAGTGTGGATGTTAGGACTAGTTTTGGTATGTTTTGGGATGTTAGGACTAATAAACGTGTAAGATGCAATTTTAGTCTTTTATTTGGTTTTATGCGATATTATGCGGGTGTTTATTGTGTTTTCAGGATTAAGTGTGGTTATTAAGGAAATAACTTGAAATTGGAGGAAAAGCGCTTACTTCTTGAAGAAACGGTGTTAAACGGGCTAAGGAATGGAAACTGGGCGAAACCGGAGGTCAAATTGATAATTTGGTGAAAAGTTGGAATTAGAGTCGCAACTTTATGGTGTAGAGACGCAGCCCTAAGAGTTACTAAGAAGAAAAAAAAGAATAAGCCACAATGAGAGCTACGGCTCTATCAGACAGCGCTGCAGCGCTACATACTCCAGAGACGAAATCTGGAAAGCGAAGCACATTAGAGCCGCGATGCTACCAGATGGAGTCGCGGCGCCAGTCCATACGGAAGTCAAATTTAGGGCATTTTTCAAGGGAAATTTTGTCCTTTCGCACAGAATTAATTAGGGACTATAAACGCTTTATTAATGACGTTTTAAGGAGGAGATTAACCCTAAGAGACGGCTAGAGGCACATTGTGAAAGACTACATATACAGTTGATCAGTACGCATATATCTATGTTAGAGAGATCGTGCGCCTCCATGGAGCACCGAGGTCGATCGTGTCAGATTGGGACCCAACTTTCACTTCCAAGTTCTAGGGAAGTTTACAGAAGGCCATGGGAACACAGTTGAAGTTCAGTACTGCTTATCATCCTCAGACAGATGGACAATCTAAGAGGACGATTCAGATATTAGATGACATGCTGCGAGCATGTGTGCTGGACTTTGGTGGGTCTTGGAGTAAGTATCTACCTTTGATAGAGTTTTCCTACAACAATAGCTATTAGTCGACCATTGGGGTGTCACCTTATGAGATGTTGTATGGTAGGAAATGCAGATCTCCCATTCATTGGGATGAGATAGGAGAAAGGAAATACTTGGGTCTTGAGGCAGTTCAGAGGACCAATGAGGCTATTGAAAAGATTAGAGCTCCGATGCTCGCTTCTCAAAGCAGACATAAAAGTTATGCAGATCCCAAATGCATGAACGTGGAGTTCCAAGTGGGAGACTATGTCTTCCTTAGAGGCTCGCCAGGGAAAGGGGAGAGAATATTTGGGAAGAAGGACAAGCTGAGCCATAGATTTGTAGGTCCACTTGAGATCTTGGAGAGGATTGGTTAGGTGGCCTACAGGTTGGCCTTACCACCGAAATTTTTGGCCGTACATAACGTATTACATGTTTCAGCTCTTCAGAGGTATGTATCTGATGTGACTCATGTTTTGAGTTACAAGGATCTGGAGCTTGGGGCAGATCTCTCCTATGAGAAATAGTGTAACGACCCAAATTCACTAATAAGGCTTAAGGGCCTTGATTAGTATGCCGGGAGGGCATGATGGGAATTATGTGTGATTATTATGATTAAGATGTATGATTATGATTTTAAGCATGTTATATGACTATGTGAATTATATTATGTGATAATAATGATTTGTGAATTGTACTGTGTGGGTGCTGTGAAACAAACGTGATGCACGTGCCAAGACGGTCCTAGGAAACTAGATAAAGGTAACTGGTGGTTTGGTAACCTGTGTAACTATTAGTAACCTTAGAGAGTAACAAGCTTTAAGGGGAAAGTGGTAGAATTGCAAAACTGGTGAAAAGACAAGTGTACCCTTGAGGTTTAGTTAGGAAATGATATTTGGAGAGGGTTAAGAAGGTCTTTTGGCAGTGTTATAGAGTCTTTGGCTGAAAGAAAAAGATAGGTACGATTTGTTCATGCAAAGTATAACTGAAGTTAAGCTTTTGGAAGACTAGAAAGGGCAAGAAGGAAAGGGGGAATCAAGAACTTAGGAAGCAAGGTGGGAGAGGAGCTGAACTGAATTCTTTGAGGCTAAAGAAGGGCTTAAGGGTGTGGAATCAAGCTTATATCAAGGTTTATACTGAGGTAAGGGATTGATCTCTGTTTTGTTAAGTTTTGAATTTGGTTTTTGAAAGAATTGAGAAATAGCCATGGTTTTTCTTGTGTGGGATTCAGCTGGTTTGTTAAGGTGGAATTTAGCTCAAGCTTGAATTGGAGGAAGCTCAGGTCGAATTTCTGCTTAAGGTAAGGTCTCTGTATGTTTATTAGGTTTGTTTTGTTAAGGTTTAGGGAGTTTGAAGTGTGGGTTGTGCTTGAGTTCAAACAGTTCATAATTTCTCTGGTTGGAGTTGTCAAGTGGGAAATTCAAGAGTGAATTTTAGGATTGAAGGTGTGAGTGAGCTTGGGCATGATGTCTTTGGGTTTTTGTGAGGTTTGTTAGGGGTTTAGAGTTGGTTTTGGGGCTTAGGATAGAGTTTGGGATGATTTGGAATGAGTTAGGTTCGGGAAAAATGCGAAGGAAAACCCAGAAATCTGGGTCTGCGATGGTGTGCCGCGACACAGCTTTTGCTTGCCGCGGCCTAGGGGTCTCTGGAGGTGGGTGCCGCGGCACAAGGAATGTGGTGCCGCGGCACAAGGCAAATTTCAGGGAGTGATATTTTGCAATTTTTGGTCTTTGCTCTGGGGGTTCGGGGGATGCCTCCGGGGTGTTGTTCTAAGGTTTTGGGGGTTCCGAGAGTGTGGATTAGGTACCGGGAAGGTAGTTTTGGATTGGTTAATGACAAAGAATATTATATTTATGTTGTGATTAGGAATTTGGAGAGGCTCGGGGTAGAGGACCGTGCTTGTGGCTACGTGGCATCGGAAACCAGTAAATTGAAAGGTAAGAACACTGCACCCGAAATATATGATTGTGATGGGACTAAGTGCTCTCGAGAATTGTTTTGTGTCATCGTTGGTATTATGCCAAGGGACACGTGTAAGTGGTCTAAGAGTACCGTTCATGAATTTAGCGCATGGGACGCGAATTGGCCACTGGGAGCCAGAAACGAAAAGATAACAGAGGGAGCAGCTTGTGAGCGCTAGCCCTGGTTATCATCTGTGCATTGTGTTATATGAGCTGATATGCTTTGTATATGAAATACTTGACCATTGATAAGCTTTGTATATGAAATACTTGACTATTGATATACTTGAAGTTTATGAGATGCCATATGTGAGATTGACATGACAGCTAAATGTGCATGTTCTATTATTGATATGTGTTCTTGCTGGGCCTTGGCTCACGGGTGCTACGTGGTGCAGGTAAAGGCAAGGGCAAGCTGGACCAGGCCTGAGGTGGAGAGCTCCGAAGTGTAATGTACATAGCCAGCCGTTCGATCACCATGATCGAGGAGTGTGTCAGGACAGAGATTACCTAACTGCTCATTTTGCCTTAGTATGGCTGTTAATGTATATAAACTTTGTAACTTTTGTAAATGGCTTTTAAACTGTCATTTTTGGGATCCCATGTACATAAACAATGTTTAGTAATGAAAATGTATCTTTTGGGACCAAAACGTTTTTAACCCTAGTTCCTCTACTAATTCAATAACACGTTTTTACTTTAATGACTTGATTAGCGAGTCTGGCACTTTATAAACACACAGTGTAGCGGTCCTGGCTAACCAAGGCGTTACAAATAGCTAGTCCAGATACTAGATAGAAATGACAAGGTCCTCAGGAATAAAACAATACCTTTGGTTAAGGTATTATGGAGGAACAGCAAGGTCGAGGAAGCGACCTGGGAGCTGGAGCCAGATATGCAGGATTAGTATCCCGAGCTGTTCAAGTAAATTTCGAGGACAAAATTTCTGTAAGGAAGGGATAGTTGTAACACCCCAGATTCCCTAATGTGGATTAGTGTTTGGATTAGGGGGCCGGGAGGGCCATAATTGATTTATTATGCAATTAAATGATTATATGCATGTTTATGTGAATTATATTATTATATGATGATAAATGCATGCATGTAGGTCCACTTTTCATTGTATGGGTATTTTGGTAATATGGCCCGTTGATGGCATATTTGTATATTTTCATGCATGTTGGTGACTTATGGATGAGACCACATTATAATATGGATTTGTTCGAGCTATTCTACATGAGACGATCTTAGAATGCAAGTTAGCAGTTTTGTCATAACGGGATTAAGTACCGAGCTCGACGTAAGTCTCGGGGTAATTTGATGCTTAGTACATTACCGGGAATTAAAGGGTAATGAGATATGATTTAATTATTATTTGATAATATTGGGAATAATGGGATTTGGAGGATGTTAATTATGATTAACGAAATTTGACGGGAAAGGACGATTTTGCCCTTGGGAGCTGTTAAGAAGTGAAATAGGCTTGGGGGCATTTTGGTCTTTTGACCAAGGGTTATATTTTAAACCAGAAGGTTGTAGTAGAGTCTTAGGCAAAAACAGAGACTCATTTCCTTCTCACTCACGATTATCTCTCTCTCTCTTCTTCTTGGATTGGTGTTAAGGCTAAGTGGGGATTGAAGCATGGGGATCAAAGTTGAGGGTTTGGGGTTGTGATCAGTAGCTGAAAGGGATTTAATTATGTGTTTAATGTAAGGATTTCAGTTTGTTTTTATGGTTTGCTCTGTTTTTAGGGATAATTTAAAGCTTTGGATTCTTGATTGTATAACTAGATTTTTTAGGTTGTTTTAAATGGTTCAAAGCTTGGGTTTTGATGAAATTGAGCTATAGATGAAGTTTTGGGGTTAAATTAGAAGTTTGGTTGGTGTTTGAGTAGGTTTTTGGAAGGATTTAAAAGAGGAAAAATGAAGGTTTTTTCCTAGGTTCCAGGTGGGGCGGCGGCCCGAGCTTAGTGAAGAAGATTGGTGGAGCTGAAGGGCCTTGGAGCCGTGGCGCTTGGGAGGCGGGCCACGGCGCATGGTGCAGTTACTTGTGGCTAGCGCCTCTGTTTGGGAGGCAGGCCGTGGCTCAGTAGGGTGGGGTCGCGACGCTTGAGGGCATCTGTGGCCATAATGCTGATTTAATCACGGGAACTCAAACCTTAGGCCTCAGGGTTGTTCCTACTACCTGGTTTAGTAGGATTCGACGTCCCAGAGGCTAGGTCTTGGTCCGGGAACCTTTTATTACTCATTTTATTGATGAAATTCCATATTTGGTTATTATTCCACGCTCGAACTAGAGGTAAGAAAACTGCACCTAGTATGTGACATGCATGGTTATTGATGAGGCATGTTGAGTGCTCTATATGTGGACATTGATTGCATTTTAAATGCTTAGCAATCTTGCTTACCTGTGAATGGTACTGACTTATTAGTTGGAAAAGACAATGGTGGCAGTATTGATTGTGAAGTTGTGACTTATTAGTCAAGTTCGACAATGGTACTGAGCACTGGTCGTATGAAATTGACTTATGAGTCAAGAACGGAATTAGCGTGTTTAACGCAAGCCAAAAAGATTAGATCTAATCGACATAAACATTATCATCATAAGCATGAAATGCTTGAACGACCTTAAGTTTGATGAAAACAAAAGCGCTTGTCTAGTCTAAAGGCTAGTTACTTAGAGCCAGAGTAAAAAGGCTAAGATGACCGACACATCACATGGCTTAGGATCGGATCCCCAGAGATGGACTTATTAGCCATCTATTTAAGGAGCGAAACCCTAGAGATGGACTTATTAGTCATCTATACAGGGAACCGATCCTTAGAGGTTGACTTATTAATCACCTGCACAGCGTGTGACTCCATAGTCACTTATCTGATTAGGTATCGCTAGAGATGGACTTATTAGTCATCTATACAGGGAACAGAGCCTTAGAGGCAGACTTTTAGTCACCTGCACAGCGTGTGACTCAATAGTCACTTATCTGATTAGGCTGCAAGCTCCAGTATGATTATCATAATCATCTATTGATATTGAATACACGCAGTAATAATTTTTCTTGCTGAGCCTTGGCTCACGGGTGCTATGTGGTGCAGGTAAAGGGAAAGAAAAGCTCACCCAGCCTTGAGTGGAGAGCTTACGTGGCGATGTGTACATATGTGGTTGCTTGACCACCACAGCCAAGGTGTTTCTCAGGGGAACTAGGGGTTAACCCTATATTTTGCTACTTAGGTCGGCATGTTGTAATTTTTACATTGTAATGACCATTTTGGATTGTAAATAACTTGTAAATGCTTTTATGGGCTCATGTATAGTTTAATGTTGTAAATAAAATATATCAATTCCTTTTGACCGAGATTTTTACCCTGGCCTATTAATGACACCTGGATGCACGTTTATAACCTAATGAATCATTTAGCGAGTTAAGCACTATTTAAATTTCACAGTAACGGTCTTGGAGTAACTGGAATGTTACATACTCAATCAGAGGTAATCCAAGCTTTAAGTTTTGAGTTTTTGAGTTTCTAAGCTTTGAATTGGATTTTATGTGTTTATGAGTTTTTGGATTGTTTGTGTAACGACCCAAATTTGCTAATAACGCTTAAGGGCCTTGATTAGTGTGCCTGGAGGGCATAATGAGAATTATTTGTGACTTTAATGAGTAAAATGCATGATTATGATTTAAGGCATGTTATGTGACTATTTGAATATTCGAGATGCATGACTATGTGTATTAGTATGCATGTAGGCCCTGATTGGGTTAGAAGGGCATAATTGTAATTTTGGACATTATGGGCATAACTGTATTGATATATGTGATAATTATCGAGACCACATTATTATGTGGATATATATGTGATCTGTGACTCGAGACGATCCTAGTGAGCATATTAGCGAAAAAGTCATGGCGGGGATTTATACCCGGCTCGGGGTGAGCCTAGGGGTATAAATGGGAACTTAGTGAGTATATTGGAGTCTATTTTGACTTTGAGGAATATTATTGGTGATTAATTAGGTATCGGGAATTAAGCGATAAATATTTGAGACACTCGAGGAGTTAGCGGGAATTGGGGTGAAATGACTAAAATGCCCTTAAGTGGATTCAAGGGTTTAGAATTAATAGGGAGGGCATTAGGGTCATTTGGCTTTTCAAAGATGGGTATTACTGAGGCTTTATGCTAGTGGAAGTTGTAGGAAAATATAGAAGTCTGGAAGAGAGGAAAGAAGGAAAAGAAAGAAAAGAGAAAGGGAGAAAACAGAGAGTTTCCTAAGGTCGGTTTATGCTTTCTTCATCAGTTTCTTGAGTATTTTTGGAGCAAAGCTCAGGGAGGAGCTAAGTTAGGCTGAGCATCAAGGATCCTAAGCTAGGCTTGGAGAATTGGCAGAGATTTAGCAAGAACACCCTAACACTTGAGGTAAGGCTTTGTAGTTTCTTCAGTTTCTGGTTTTAGTTTTTGAACTATGGTGTATAAGCTGAGTTTGATGGGAAATTTAGGGAATTCAGGCCAAATGTAACGCCCTACTACCTTAGAGCCGTTACTAAGTGAGTTTAAAATAGAAATTGTGCTTTTGACTGACTCTAAGTGGTCTCAAAAACCAAAAGTGTGGATAATTCAGAATTTAAGGCTGCACTCTTTAAAAATGTTTAACTTCATTGAAAACGTAAGTATAAAACATCTGGGATCCCAAAATAAGGTTTACAAAATATTTACAACTCAAAAATAGATTTACACCAGGTTAACTATCAAAAGAATGGATCAATACTGTAACGACCCAAATTCACTAATAAGGCTTAAGGGCCTTGATTAGTGTGCCAGGAGGGCATGATGGGAATTATGTGTGATTATTATGACTTAAGCATGTTATATGATTACTTGAGTACTTGAGATGCATGACTATGTGTGTTAGTGTGCATATAGGCCCAGATTAGGTTAGAAGGGCATAATCATAATTTTAGCCATTATGGGCATAACTGCTTTGATATATGTGATAATTGTTGAGACCACATTATTATGTGGATATATCTGTGATCTATGACTCGAGACGATCCTAGTGAGCAAAGTAGCGTGAAAGTCATAGCGGGGATTTATACCCGGCTCGGGGTGAGCTCAGGGGTGTAAATGGGAATTTAGTGGATAAGCTGGAGATTATTGTAACATTGAGGAAGGCTATTGGTGATTAGTAAGGTATTGGGAATTAAGCGGGAAATAATAGGGACACTCGAGGAAGTAGCGAGAATTGGGTAAAAAGACTAAAATGCCCTTAAGAGGACTGAAGGATTAGAGATAACTGTGAGGGCATAAAGGTCATTTGACTTTTAAGGAAGGGTATTACTGAGGTTTTAAGATAGTGGGATTTATAGAATATCAAAAGGGTCTGAAAAAGAAGGGAAAAGAAGGAGGGAAAACAGAGAGAGTTTCTTGAGTCGGTTTACACTTTCCTTCATCTATTTCTGGAGAATTTCTGGAGTAAAGCCTAGAGGAGAGCTGGGATAACCAAACATCAAGAACCTTGATCTAAGACTAAGGAGTTGACAGAGGTTTAACAGGGTTTCACCAATACTTGAGGTAAGAATCTAGAGTTCATCCATTCTCTGTTTCTGGTTTGTTTAAAGCTGTGGTACTTGAGTTGAATTGAATGAAACTTTAGGGAATTCAAGCTTAGGGCTGAGGAGCAGCAAGCCAAGGGAGCCTAGGGTTAGCTTGTGGGCGAAATTCTATCAAAGGTATGAATTCTAAACTCTAGTTTTGATGTTCAGCTGGTTTATGTTAGGTTCTGAAGTTTGGAGGTGGCTATGGTGAATTTTGAGTTTGTGATTGCATGTGCTTGGAGTTTGGAGGTTTAGGGTGCTTGGGATGAGTGGAGTGTGGTCATGAGGTTGTTTTTAGGTTTGGGTAAGAGTTGGAAGAGGTTTGGTTGAGGTTGGTTCGAGAGAAATCGCACAAAGGAAATTCTGGTGTTGGGCTGCCTGTGACTAGCGCTACAGCGCTAGCCTTTGGGCGCTGTAGCGCTAGGCCCATATGCTGGAAGGGTTTTGGTTCTGTCTGTAGCGCTATAGCGCCCTTCCAAGAGCGCTGTAGCGCTACCCTGCCTTCTGAAGGGGATTTTGGGGTATTTTGCAAGGGTTTTTGACCTAAGGTTTGGGGTTTGGTTCCACCACCTTGTTTGGTGGAACTAGGACATCCCGGGGGCTCGGGATTAGCCCCGGGGCTAGGTTTTGAACTTGAGGATTGATGTTGACTTTGACCATGATTGTGTTTAGGTAAGCGCTAGGGCTCGAGTGGGATCGTGCTCAAGGTGTCGTGACATCAAAAACTAGTGAATTGAAAGGTAAGAACACTGCACCCGAATGTATGATTGTGATGGGACTAAGTGCTCCCGAGAATTGTTTTGTGTCATCGTTGGTATTATGCCAAGGGACACGTATAAGCGGTCTAAGGGTACCGTTCATGAATTTAGCGCATGGGACGCGAATTGGCCACTGGGAGCCAGAAATGAAAGGATAACAAAGGGAGAAGCTTGTGAGCGCTAGCTCTGGTTATCATCTGTGCATTGTGTTATATGAGCTGATATGCTTTGTAAATGAAATACTTGATTACTGATATGCTTTGTATATGAAATACTTGATTGTTGCTATGCTTGAAGTTTATGAGATGACATATGTGAGATTGACCTGACAGCTAAATGTGCATGCTCTATTATTGATGTATGTTCTTGATGGGCCTTGGCTCACGGGTGCTACGTGGTGCAGGTAAAGGCAAGGGCAAGTTGGACCAAGCCTGAGGTGGAGAGCTCCGAGGTGAATTGTACATAGCCAGCCGTTCGATCACCATGATCGAGGAGTGTGTCAGGACAGAGATCACCTAACTGCTCATTTTGCCTTAGTATGGCTGTTAATGTATTTAGACTTTGTAACTTTTGTAAATGGCTTTTAAACTGTCAATTTTGGGATCCCATGTTCGTAAACAATGTTTAGTAATGAAAACGTACTTTTGAGACCAAAACACTTTTAATCCTAGTTCCTCTACTATTTCAGTACACGCCTTTACTTTAATGACTTGATTAGCAAGTCTGGCACTTTATAAACACACAGTGTAGCGGTCTTGGCTATCCAGGGCGTTACAAATACAGCCATTTACAAAATGCCCCCAACCAAAGCAGTCGGGCAGGCCGAACATGTACGCGCCGCCCCCACGCTCTCCATACTCATGGCCGGTTGACTGACTCCTTGCTTCTACCTGCCACACGGAGCACCCGTGAGCCGAAACCCAGCAAGAAAACCCAAATAATACATAACATATGCAATTCATATAGCTGGCATAATTCACTGATAAATAGGAAAACCATCATAATAAACAAGCACGGCCATGCCGCCCCAGAGGCCTTACCAAAGCCTGGGGTTTCGGTTCTCACCGCGAGGATAACTCATGTATCCCTTGGGTCCCACCCTGAATATAAGCATCCCATGTGCTATGTGTTACTTTCGGCCCCACGGCCGTACCCGGCCTACGCCGCACTCGGCCTTTGCCGTTTATTTCATTATAATCACACATATAGTACATTCGAAATAATCATTCACACACATCATGATTCATTTAAGGTTAAACACTTGCACATAATACAATCTGGAGCCATGCCCTGCAATCACACAGTGGGGCCATGCCCTATTCTCGGGTGTTACGGTTTTCTTACCTGTATCCCTTGCTTTCCGATGCACCACGGTCACGAGCACGGTCCACTAGCACGAGCCTCCCCGAAATCCTAGTCACAACACACATGAAACACTTTTAATACTAACCAAGCCCAAAACCACTTCCCGTACACTCGGGACCCCCAAATTCCTAAAGCAAAACATTGGGTACATCCCCCGAACCCCCGGAGAAAAAGCCCAAAAATTGAAAACTTTAATGCCCAGAAAATGGCCTAGCGCCGCGGCTCTACCCAAGAGGGCCGCGGCGCCCAGCAAGACACAGAGCCACCCCTGACTGGAACATCCTTGCGCCGCGGCGCCCAAGAACAGGGCCGCGGCGCTCCATCGCGAACCCAGAATTTCTGGGTTTTTCACCTTCAATTCCTTCATCCAAAATACCTCCAATCCGACCCAAACGCATATCTCAACCCCAAAACTCAATTCCAAACCTCAAATGAACAATCTAACAACCTATAGACTGTAAAAACAAGATCAAAACATCATCACACCCAAGATCCACACCTTTGATCTTAAATTTCAGCAATTAACCCAAAACTCCACAATGCTTAACTTAGGCATTTAAATTCCTCAAATCAAAACAAAACCCAAACTTAACTATGTATAAAACCCTTACCTCAAATGGAGAATCCACACAAAGCTTCCTTGATTTCCTCCTAGACTCCCACTTCTCCTTCTCTTCTTCTTCTTCTTTTGCTTGCCCTAGCCTTTCTCTCCTCTTCTTTTCCTTCTCTTCTTATTTTATCAAAACACTAAATGATCCAATGCCCAAACCGTATACCCCATATACCCAGCTGAAACTTGCCTATTTGCCTTGCCAAAAGACCAAATTACCCCTTCCTACTAATCCTTCTTAGCTAAACCTTCAAGGGCACTCAAGTCTTTACACTTTCATTTCAATTCTACCACTTTCTATCTTAAAACTTGTTACCCACAACAGTTACAAACGGTTACCCAGGTTACCCAATTACCAATAACTAACCACTCATTCTCAACTCAACTTATAAGATTCCCGAAGTACCCCTAGGCTCCTCCCGAGCTGGGTACAACATCCCGTTGTGACTTTTAGACTAAATGGCTCACTAGGACCGTCTCGATGCGTGCATCCTGATAAAAACACCACCTCACGTGGCACAATTCACTTAGTACAATTATCACAGTTGTGCTCTAAAATGGACAAATTACAATCATGCTCATTCTAAGACAATCAGGTCTATATGCATACTAATTCACATAGGCATGCATCTTAAATCATCAGATAGTCATATAATGTGCAATAAGTCATAATCATGCATTAAATTCATAAAAGTCATACACAGAATCCCATTATGCCCTCCAGGCACACTACTCCAGGCCCTTAAGCCTAAATAGCGAATTTGGGGTCGTTACACCAAAGGATGGGGAAGAGCAAGCTAAGGAGGTGTAGAGGTTGTATTGAAATCGAAATCCCATTAAAGGTATGAATTCTAAGCCTCTAACTCTGATGTTTTGACTGGTTTCTGCTGAGTTTCTGAGCTTAGGATCAGCTATGGTGAATTTTGAGATTAGGGATGCATGTGTTTGGGTTTTGAGTATTTGGGGTGCTTGGGATGAGTGGAGTATGTTCATAAGGTTGTTTTTGAGTTTGGTGAAGGTTTGGAGAAGTTTTGGTTGAGTTTGGTTCGAGGAAATCGCAGGAAGGAAAACTGGGGTGGTGCTTGTCTGTGACTAGTGCTACAGCGCTAGCCTTTGGGCGCTGTAGCGCTAGGCCATGCATGTTGAGGGGATTTTGCTTCTCTTTGTAGCGCTGTAGCGCCCTCCAATGAGCGCTGTAGCGCTACCCTGTTTTCAGAAAGAGATTTTAGGGTTGTTTGCAAGGGTTTTTGACCAAGGGTTTGGGGTTTGATTCCACGACCTTGTTTGGTGAAACTAGGACTTCCCAGGGGCTCGGGATTGGTCCCGAGGCTAGGTTTTGGACTTGAGGTTTGATGATGACTTTGTTCTATGGTTGTGTTTAGGTGAGCGCTAGGGCTCGAGAGGGATCGTGCTCAAGGAGTCAAGTGATCAAAACTAGCGAATCGAAAGGTAAGAAAACTACACCCAGTTATATATTTGTGATGGGACTAAGTGCTCCCGATGTTTGTATTATTTCAATGATGGTATTATGACATGGGACATGTGATAGTGGCCTAAGGGTGTCGTACATAATATTTGCGCACAGGGCATGGCTTGGCCACTGGTAGCCGAGGACAGCTTAATATTCACTGAGCTCGGTTTAAGCGGGCCGGAGTCAGTGAGATAACGGAGGGAGCGGCCTGAGGGCGCTAGCCCTAGTTATCATTTGTGAACTATTATATGATATGAGTTAATATGTTAGTATGTTGAATACTTGATTATATTGTATGATTATATGGTTGAGAATATGTGATGCAATATGAGATATTGATTTGTCTGCTAATTGCTTATGCTCTATTGTTGTGTTTTCTTGCTGGGCCTTGGCTCACGGGTGCTACGTGGTGCAGGTAAAGGCAAGGGCAAGTTGGACCAATCCTGAGATGGAGAGGTGCGGGGTTGAATGTACATAGCCAGCATTCGATCACCATGGTCGAGGAGTGGATCAGGACAGGGATTGCCTAACTGTCTGTTTTGCCTTAATATGGCTTGTTATTGTATCTAAACCTTATGACTTTTGTAAACGGTCTTCAAACTTGATATTTTTGGGATCCCGTGTATACAGGAAACATTTCTTTATGAAAATGTGACTTTTGAGACCAAAACATTTTAACCCTAGCTCCTTTATAGTTTCAATAACATGCTTTTAATTAAATAACTTGATTAGCAAGTCTAGCACTTTATAAACACACAGTGTAACGGTCTTGGCTATCCAGGGTGTTACAGTTTGAGCCTCAGGTTTTGATGGTTTTGGGCCATTGGGATGTTTGGGAACTTTAATTTTGGGATTCGGATATGTTTCAGTAGGTTTTTGGAATGATTTAAAAGAGGAAAAACGAAGGTTTTTGGCTGAGTTCCAGGTGGGGTCGCGTCCCAATCTTAGTGATGATGAGAGAAGAGGCTGAAGGGTATTGCGGTCGCGCTGCCTGGGAGGCGGGCCACGACGCGAGGTTCAGGCTGATTGTAGATGGCGCCTCTGTTTGGAGGCAGGTCGCGGCTCAGAGGTGTGGGGCTGCGACGCTTAAGAGAAGATTGGGCCAAAAGTGTGTTTTAATTGTGGAAACTCAAACCTTAGGCCTCAGGATCGTTTCTACTACATGGTTTAGTAGGATTTGACATCTCGGAGGCTAGGTTTTGGTCCGGGAACCTTTTATTACTCATTTTATTGATAAGAATTTATAATTGGCTATGACTAGGTGATTGCTAATGTAGCGACCCAAATTTGCTAATAAGACTTAAGGCCTTGATTAGTGTGCCTGGAAGGAAATAAGTGATTTATTGTCTTAATGTGTGAATTTAATGAATATGTGATTAGAAATGCATGTTTAGGTGAATTAAACATGCATGTGGGCCCCGTTTGGGTATTAGGGGCATGTTTGTAATTTTAGCCCGTTGGGGGCATAAATGTAATAAATGTGAATATTGTGATATATATGTGTTGTACGATCCGAGACAGTCCTAGGGAGCGGTTAGCTAGAAAGTCACAACGGGGTCGAATACCTGACTCGGGGTGAGTCGAGGGGTATTTAGGGCAATAGAAATTTTACTGGGTTAACAAGTTATGAAAATAAATATTTGGAGATACATTTGAAGTTAGAGCGTTTAGGAGGGAATATCAAGGAAATTTACCATTTTGCCCTCGGGGACGTTTTTGGTACCCCGAGCTTTTGAGGTAATCTTAGAAACTTAAGTTAAAACAAAACCAAGGAAGCTTTCAGAACTTTGTGAACCAACCCAAGGCACCCTCTTTTCTCTCTCATTTTTCTCTAAGTCATACCAAGGAGAACTTTGAAGATCAAGCTAGGAATTGGAGCTCTAAAACTTGGAGATTGTTCAGTATCGATTTGTTGATTCAAGTAGAGCTAAGGTAAGCATTAAACTGTAATTTTATTTATTTACTTATGTGATTATTGGCTGGGTTTCAAGTTCTTTTGAGGTTTTGAAGTTGAGGATTGAATTTTGGGTTTGATGAGTTTTTAAATCTAGAGTTTGTTAGGTTTTGTTGTTGAGACTGTTTTAGGACTTTTGTGATAAATGAATTGGATTGTTAGATTGATTTGAGGGGTAAATTGGCTTGGTTTTGGTAGAAAAATGGAGGATTTTTTCTAGGTTCAAGGGGTCGAGCCGCGACATTGTTCTTGCTGAGCCGCGTCCCTTTAGAACATTTGGGCGGCCTGAAAATAGGGGCGCGCCATGGTGCCCTATAGGCAGGGCCGAGGCGGGTGTGGGAAAAAATGAGGATGGGCCTTTGGTTGAGCGTGGGGCTGCGACATGGGTTCATGGGGCCGCGACACTTAGTGTGCTTTTGGGCTTTAAGGAGGTTTTAGGCTCGGGATGAATTTTATCACCCGGATTGATAGAATTCAAGGTCCCGGAGACTAGAATTATGATCCAAAGTTATTTAATGGGTTAGAACTTGATGAATGGATTTTGTTGATGCGTTGTGATTAGGGTTCCAGTGAGGCTCGGACTAGGGGACTGTGCTTGGGACATCGGTCCTTGGAAAGCTCGAGACACAGGTAAGAAAATTACTGTACCCGTAGAGCAAGGCGAGGCCCCATAGTTTGTGTTGCAGGGCACGACCCTATTTTGATTGTGTTGCAGGGCATAGCCCCATTGATTGTGCTTATGCATGTTTAAGTATTTGTTTAATTATGCTATGTGTGCATATATGTGAATGAACGGATAGAGCCGGGAACGGCGAGGGCCGAGAACGGAGAAGGCTGAGAATGGCAAGGCCGAGTACGGCAAGGGGCCGGAAGCAGCGTTTAGCACGCGGAGTGCGAGTTGCCAGGGAAAGACCCTATATGATACCTGAGATATCCTCACGGTGTAGACCGCGAACCCAGGGCCTGTTAAAGTGCCTGGGACGGCAGGGCCGTATGTGTTTAGCCCATTGGCGGTTTATTTGTATGCTGAATGATACAAATGCATATGTTATCTGCTTGTGAAAGTTTTCTTGCTAGGCTTCGGCTCACAGGTGCTCTATGGTGTAGGTAAGGGCAAGGGGAAAGTCGACCAACCATGAGTACGGAGAGCGTTAAGCGGCGCGTACATGTTTGGCCTCCCTGGCTGCCACAGCCAGGGGTATTTTTGGGAGATGATTGTGCTAAACCTAGATTTTGTCGTTTAGCTGACTTTAATTATATTTTTGAGTTGTAAATATTTCTAAACAATATTTGGGGATACCAAATGTTAAACGGTTTATGATTTTCAATGAATGGAATTATTTTCAACGTATAAGACTTTGTTTATGGTTTAATTACACTTTTGACTTAAAACCTCGATTAGTGAGTTAATTGCACGTTTTAAACTCACTTAGTAACAACTCTAAGGAAGTAGGGTGTTACAGCTAAGGGACTTAAGGACTGATCGTTCTAAAGGGTCGTTCTTTAATAATTTCACGCTCGAACCAGAGGTAAGAAAACTACATCCAGTATGTGACATACATGGTTATTATTGAGGCTTATTGAGTGCTCTATATATGAACATTGATTGCACTGTAAATGCTTAGCAGATTTGCTTATTTGTGAATGGCACTGACTTATTAGTTAGAAACAACATTGGTGTTAGTACTGGTCGTGAAGTCTTAACTTATCAGTCATGATAAATAGTAGTACTGAGCACTAGTCGTATGATATTTATTTAAAAGTCAAGAGCGACATTAATGTGTTTAACACAGGTTGAAATGATGAGAGTTAATCAACGTGAGCCGTAAATGTTTGACCGACCCAAAGGTCGAAGAACACTAAAGCGTCAGTCTAGTCTAAAGGCTAGTTACTTAGAGCCAGGGCCAAAAGGCTCAGGTGACTGAAATGTCACGTGGCTGAGGGTGCAGAGCCCTAAAGTGTGTCTCAGTAGTCACCTCCCCAGAGTGTAACTCATTAGTCACCTATCTAGAGTGTGACTCATTAGTCACATATCCAGAGTGTGATTCATTAGTCACCTATCTGGACAGTGACTCATTAGTCACCTACCCAAAGAGTGACTCATTAGTCTCCTATTATATTAGGGATGCAAGGCCCAAAATGATCATTTATTGATATTGTATACATGTAGTAATAATTTTTCTTTCTGAGCCTTGGCTCACGGGTGCTATGTGGTGCAGGTAAAGGGAAAGAAAAGCTTACACAGCCTTGAGTGGATAACTTAGGTGGCGATGTGTACATATGAGGCCACTTGACCACCACGACCAAGGTGTTTCTCACGGGAACTAGGGTTTAACCCTATTTTTGCCGCTTAGGTCGGCGGGTTGTAACTTTTATACTGTAATGACCATTTTGGATTGTAAATAACTTTGTAAACGCTTTTATGGGCCTATGTACAGTTTAACGTTTTAAATAAAATATATCCATTCCTTTTAACCGTGATTTTTACCCTGGCCTATTAATAACACCTAGAAGCACGTTTATAACCTAATGAATCGTTTAGCGAGTTAAGCACTATTTAAAATCCACAGTAACAGTCTTGGAGTAACTAGGGCGTTACAACCTGGTATCAGAGCGTGCCAAGGTTTAGGGTTCCTGTAGATTGGCTGGGCATGTGCACTCGTAATTGAAGATAAGCTCGACTCATGGTTTAGTAACTATTTATGTGGTCATGTGTTTAACTGCTTAAATAGAATATAAATGCTTTACCTGCATTCATATGAAACATTAATAAGGTTGGGCCTTGATTTTTGCATAATAAGCAAGAACGTGCTTATTAGCACTGATATTGCTAGAACATGCTTATTAGTATTGTTATTTGTTGAATTATTAACTATTAAGTGTTAAATGCTAAATGTTATGATCATGAATCATTATGTTTATCTATATGATTCTGGAACAAGGATAGATATCTACTTGATCTTGGACCGTGAGGCGGCAAGAGGTTTATTTATCATTACCTAACCAGTCGCATTGATTGTTTCAGCACAGTATAAGCTATAAGTATGCTTCCAAGGCAGATAGATTCACCAGCTGGCCAGGAAGATCAGGGCCAAAATGATAGACAAGGTGAAGAGAATGACCAGAGTTAGATTCCACAGCCAGCTCCTAAAAATTGGAATCAGTTTCTTGTTGACTTACAAGCCAGAGTTATGAGGCAGGAAGAAGAAATCTGCCTCCAGAGACAACAACAGGTTCCTGCAGGGAACGTTTTGCCTGAGGCACCACTTGCAATGGTGGCAACAGTTGAGCAGTTGTCAGAGGCATGAAGTAAATGGGAACCTCTTTATGAAAGGTTTAGAAAACAGCAACCTCCAGTTTTTAGGGCACTACAGATCCAGCTAAGGCAGAGCAGTGGATGAGCATGGTTACCATCATCCTTGACTTTATGAGGGTGTCTGGTAATGAGAGGGTGGCTTGTGCCACATACATGTTTCGGGAGGATGCTCGAATTTGGTGGGAAGTGATATCCCAGACCAAAAATGTTAATCCCCTGAGTTGGGAAGAGTTTTAGACTCTGTTCAATGAAAAGAATTATAATGATGCCATTAGGGCTGCAAAGGCTGAAAAGTTCAGTAGATTACTTTAGGGGAGTTTGTTAGTGATTGAATATGCTCTGAAATTTGATAGATTGGCAAAGTTTGCCATGGAACTGGTGCCCACTGATGGGACCAAAAGGGAGAGGTTTCTCCAGGGGCTACAACCTAGAATAGCTCAGGATGTTCGTATTACCACTGTGGCTGAAGTTACTACTTACGCACAGGTGGTTGAGAATGCGCTCACAGCTGAGAGCGCAGAGAACAAGATCTGGCGGGACAATGCAGCTAGAAGAGATTTTAGGAGGACGGGACCTCCATTTGTGGGTTTAGGTAGGGACGGAGGCCTCAGTGATCAGAAAAGGAAGGCTCCAGATGCCTTCCCAGCTCCAGGCCCTGATAGGCGACCACGTGGTATTCCAATGGGCCACTAGGGTGGCAGTGAGGTCTGGAGGACTTATCCTGTGTGCCCTAGGTGCAAGAGGCTCATATGGGGGAGTGTAGGGAAAAAGCTTGCTTTTTATGTGGAGTAGTGGGACATTTCAAGAAAGATTTCCCAAAAGCAAGAAAGGAAGATCCAAGGAAGGCGGACAGCTCGGCCCCAGCTCGAGTGTTCGCATTGACTCAGGAAGAAGCTGAGGCTTCACCCTTAGTAGTTACAGGTCAGCTTTTTTGTGCTGGAATCCTTTATACTGTTTTGATTGATTCTGGTGCTACACATTCTTTTGTTTCTAGTAGAATTATTGATAGACTGTGTAGACCATGTGATTATTAAGCTGTGGGATTCAGAACCTTATCACCCACTGGGGAGTTAGTAGTATCCAGAAGACGGTCAGATCATTGCTAGTGACAGTGGAGGGCAAAAAGCTGTCAGTTGATTTGATAGAGTTGGTTATGACTGACTTTGACATGATTCTGGGTATGGATTGGTTAGTGAATATGGGGCAGCCATAGATTGCAGAAGGATGATGGTATCCTTTGAGCCTGAAGGTGAGGATCCTTTTGTGTTTGTTGTCACTGTGCAGTAACCATGTATACCTATGATATATGTTTTGAGGGCTAGAGATCTATTGCAAGGAGGTTGCATAAAATTCTTAGCCAGTGTGGTTAATACCACTCATGTCATGCCAGTGGGACCAGAGGAGACCAGACTAGTCTGTGAGTATCTGGATGTGTTTCCAAAAGATTTACCAGGGTTGTCACCACACAGAAAGATTGAATTTTTTATTGAACTGACACCTGGGATGGAGCTAGTGTCTAGAGCACCTTACAGAGTGGCCCCAGTAAAATTAAAAGAACTAAAGGTACAGCTGCAAAAGCTTTTAGACTTAGGTTTAATCAGACCTAGTTTCTCACCATAAATAGTTCTGTTTGTGAAAAAGAAATATGGCTCTTTGCGGATGTGTATTGATTACAGAGAACTGAACAAGTTAACAATCAAGAACAAGTATCATTTTCCAAGAATAGACGATATGTTTGACTAGTTGCAAGGTAAGAGGGTATTCTCAAAGCTAGACCTTCAATCTGGTTATCATCAACTAAAGGAGAAGGAGGGAGATATACCAAAGACTGCCTTTCGTACTAGATATGGGCATTATGAGTTTTTAGTTATGTCCTTTGGATTGACTAATGCCCCAGTTGCTTTTATGGATTTGGTGAACAGAGTGTTCAAGGATTATTTGGAACAGTTTGTGATCGTCTTCATTGATGATATTTTGGTTTATTCTCAGTCAGAGTCAAAACATGAGCAACATCTGAGGTTGGTTCTACAGAGACTGAGGGAACACAGTTTGTTTGCAACATTTAAGAAGTGTGTGTTCTGGTTATCTCATGTAACTTTCCTTGGGCACATTGTTAGTAAGGAAGGGATTAAAGTGGATCCAGCCAAAATTGAGGCGGTCATAGATTGACCAAGGCCAAAGAATGCTTCAGAAGTTAGAAGTTTCCTTGGATTGATAGTGTAATGACCCAACTACTCTAGACTTTAGACCATTAACGAAAACTATACATAGACCCTAATCTTTAATAGAACTTATAAGTGAAAAAGATCATACTTTATTAAATACTTGTAAAAAACCAATGTTTAAACTTACATAACTCAAAGCAGGATATGGGATCCCATTGTTTTAAAAAGAAAACATAGCTTAATTGAAATGAAAAGATATTACATAAATAGGTGCGGAAAAATACACATAAACCATAAATAAAAGACTACATCCTCAAAATCGAACTCTTGACTCCTTGAATCCATTCATCACCAATACACATTCCCCAAGCATCCACGAATCTTTCCCGCCACTATAGCTATTTTCCTGCACATATAAACAAAAAGGAATGAGCCTAATGCCCAGCAAGGAAAATCTACCACATAGTTCATATACATAAATTTCATGGAAACATAAAAAAACATAACATTACACTTATATCATACACATACTATAATGGCCATTATTACTTGGGGTCCCATAGACTAAACAAGTCATATGCCCATTAGATTAGTGGGGTCCTACTAGCTAAGCAGGTCATATGCCCATAATTTATTTGGGGCTTGTTAGTCAAATGGGTCATATGCCCAAGCCTACAAACATACATATTTCATAACATATTTTATAACATATTTCATAGCATAAAAACATAAGATAACATATTAAACATATAACATATGAATTCTACCCTATTTTCTTTACCAAAAATACCGGGATAAGAGGACAGAGGTGGGACTTTGGAACACTCCTAAGAACCATTTGAAAAAGAGTGAGTATAGAGAAGAAGAGAAATGAAAGGAATGGAAGGACTACACCATTGAGAAAATACTTACCAAAATCTTATGTGCAAGTTCTTAGATTTCCTAACTAAAATAAGAATAAGGTTAGAAGGCTGGTAGAAGATTATGAGAACTTAAAGAAGATAAAACCAATGAACTAGAGTGTAGAAATACCTTGAAGACACCTCGAACCGAAATACTATGAAACCTTACTTCCCTAAGTGTTTGATAAGCTTATGATGATCAAGCTTATGATTTCCCCACCCAAGTGTTTACACTCTCACACTCACCTAGCAACTTGCAGCCTCTGAACTTAGAGTAAAAGGTGAATAATGGCTGGGTACTAGGTCCTATTTATAGAGTTTAGGAATGAAAGGATCTTAATTTTACTTGAATAAAAATAATGGCTTTTTAGGTGAAAATAATTTGAATTGTTGTTCAGCAGAGACTGAAGACTCGTTCAAAAAGGTGCTGGACTTATCAAGAGGTTGAATGGTTGAATGGAAAACGAATTCAAAAACATTCAAAATATGCTGAAGGAGTCGATATATCGCCCCCTATAGGCGATATATCGCCTGGACCATTATGCCCGAGGCAAACGTGCATCGTTTCGTGTTTTCCGTATCTACGTGCTGCGATATATCGCCCCTATAGCTGCGATATATCGGCATTTGCTGATTATTTAAACACAAAATTACACATTTTTAGCTTAATTAAAATTGAGTAAACAGCCTTGACTAAGCCCTCAAACGTATTCAAAGCTGCTGACTGACCTTAGAGCATTCAAACTTTACCCTTATTAAATTTAATCCTCAAAATACTTAATCCTTAATCACCCATACATAACACGTGCTTAAAATCCTATTGGTTCTTATCTAAACCTTATAGTATAATAAATATTATCCTTAACATCAGTCATATTAATCAAACCTTAGGTAAAAATTAATATTCTTAAACTATAGGTTAAACTTAGAAAATCTACAAGTACTATTATGAGTGTCCAAATAAATCCCGGTCTGAACAAAAAATCCACAGTTATAAAGATAATACTACAATTACTATAATACTACTATCTAACTAGCTAAGTAAAGTTCTTGGACTCTACAGATAGGTTATTACAGACGTTTTGTGGAAGGGTTCTCAAAGATTGCCACTTCATTGCTGAGCTGACACGCAAGAATCAGAAGTTTGTGTGGTCAAACAAGTGTGAGAACAGCTTCCAGGAACTGGAGCAGAGGTTGATTACAACACCAGTTTTGAGTCTTCCAACAGATCAAGAGAAGTTTGTGATATACTGTGATGCCTCACATCAGGGTTTGGGTTGTGTTTTGATGCAGTCAAGGAAGGTGATTGCTTATGGTTCACGTCAGCTGAAAGAGTATGAATAGAGGTACCCCACTCATGATTTAGAGTTGGCAGCAGTGGTCTTTGCATTAAAGGTATGGAGGAATTACCTTTATGAGGAGAAGTGTGAGATTTATATTGACCACAAGAGCCTGGAGTACTTCTTCACACAGAAAAACCTGAACATGAGACAAAGGCGTTGGCTGGAGTTAGTAAAAGATTATGATTGTGAAATTCTATATCATCCAAGAAAGGCCAACATGGTAGCGGGTCCTTTAAGATGGAAGGGTCCGAGACAGATCTTCAGTGCGAGGCTGATATCCAGAGAATTAGCAGAGGATATGACCAGAGCTGACATAGAGTTGCTGGTAGGCCAGTTGGCCAATATTACGCTACAGTCTACGCTGTTGGAGAGAATCAAGGATGGTCAGTTGGGTGATCCACAACTTACCAAGATTAGAGAGGATGCTTTTGTTAGGAACGAGTTTTCTAATACGCAGCGGAATGGTGGTGGGTTGTGTAACGCCCTACTTCCTTAGAGCTGTTACCAAGTGATTTATAAATGTGCCACTAGCTCGCTAAACGAGGTTTAAGATTTAAAAAGTGTGTTTGGATGAAAATAAAGATTCATTAATAAACATTATGTATAAAAAAGTTGATCCTTTATTGAAATTCATAAGAAAATATTACATTGGGATCCCAAAACACTGTTTTGAAATATATTTACAATCCGAAGTACAGTACAATCGACCTAAGCGACAAAACTGAACGTTCACCACGTGTTCCTTAAAATAACCCCAGCTGTGGTGGCCAGGTAGGCAAGGCATGTACACACCGCTCCATGCCCTCCAACTCATGGTTGTAAGATCCAGCTTCCTTGCTCTTACCGGCACCATAAATCACTCGTGAGCCGAGGCTCAGCAAGAGAACTTCAAGCACAATATGCAATAAAAATATATCTCACAACTCATATTCAATCAGAGTAACAAACAGATACCAGGTCCTACTAGCATGCTCAACAACACAACATCTAGACCAGCTCAAAAGCACAATGGCATAACAACCTAATAGTACAGCAGTGCAATAACACATTAGCACTATAACACAACAACATAATAATACAACAATATATTCACACAACAACTCAATATTACAACAACATATAACAAAGCAGCCAATAGGCTAAACACATCGCGGCCATGCCGTCCCAGGCGCTTTACCAGGCCCTGGGTTCGCGGTATGCACCAAGAGGATGACTCCAGCATCCTAGGAGGGTCTCGCCCTAATGGTTTGCACTCCACGTGCTCAACGCTGTTCTCGGCCCCTTGCCGCTCCTGGCTTTGCACTCCACGTGCTCAACACCGTTCCTGGTCCCTTGCCGCTCTCAGCTTTTGCCTTTCCTAGCTTTTGCCGCTCCCGGATCTTGCCACTCTCGGCTTTTGCCGATCCTAGCTCTTGCCGCTCTCGGCCCTTGCCTCTCCTGGCTTTTGCCGATCCCGGCTCTTGCCGCTCCTGGCCCTGGCCTCTTCCGGCTCTTGCCACTCCCGGCCCTTGCCTCTCCCGTCTTTTTCCGATAAGTCATAATCACAGATATGACATAACAAACATAAACAACACATACAGTACAACACACCACACAGCTCTACGGGTACAACAGTTCTCTTACCTGCGTCCAAGCTTCTTGAGCATTGAAATCCTGAAACTCGAGCCTCGCTGAAAACCTAGTCACAACACACAAGTAATGCTTTCGTTACTAACCAATTTATAATTGTACCCCGGAACCAATCCCGTGCTCTCGAGACCTCCCGTTTCCCCACACGAGGTGGAAAAAGCGTCCCCCGAGCCCCCTGAGCTAAAGCCCTAAAAACACAAAATCCCACATCCTGAAAGTGGCCTAGCGCTGCGGCACAGCCCTATAGGGGCTGCGGCGCCCAGCAGGGCTCCCTTGTCCTAATTCAACCTAGCACCGCGGCACAGAAGAACAGGGTCGTGGTGCTCATACGCGAACCCAGAAAACTAGGTTTTTCCTACCATTTTTCCCGAGCCTAAACTTATCCAAATCAATACCCAAGTACACCCATGTTCCAATTCGACCTAAAACTTCAAATAAACAGTATAGCAACTGAAAAACACCAGCAACAAACTCAAACACTCATCCAAACTCAAAATCACCTAGTGGTTTAAAACTCCCCAAAACTTAAACCACACCAGAATATTCACTTCAAACTCAATGAAATTCTTGCCTCAAGTAGGACTTCAACCCTGAGATGCTTTCAAAAATCCAGTTCCAAGCTAAAATCCACAAATTCCTAAGCTTAGCCTTGCCAAAACTTCATCCCAATGCCCATAAGTCAAAACACAATTCAGCTCCCAACCACAACACTTCCCAACAAAATTCAACAAAGAATTGAATTAAAAACTTACCCTTGATCCTAACTAAGCCTCTGAACTCAAGAATTTCTAGCTTAAGATCCTTAAAAAATCCAACACCATGGAGAGAGAGAGAGAGAGAGAACCGAATGGGAGGGTGAGCTGAGAGAAATTGGTACCTTTCTTCCTTTCCTCTATTTTGTCTAAGTCCTTCTAGAGTCCCAGCTCCCAAATTATGTATATCCTCTTGCCAAAATGACTAAATTTCCCTCTTAAATTAGTCTATGTCCTCAAATACCACCAAGGGTAATTTAGTCATTGCCCCGCTAAGTCCTCGAGTACATCTACAAATCCCCGTTAATTCTGGCATACTCAAATCATTACTAAATTACTACCCGTTACTCCATAAATCCCAAACTCATTATATAACCAAAATACCCCTAGGCTCCTCCCGAACCAGGTATTCGACCCCATTGTGACTTTCTAGCTAAACTGCTCCCTAGGACTGTCTCGGATCATGCATCACAGATAGATAACCACTCATTCACGGTGTCAATCACAATATTCATAAATATAACATTTATGCCCTCAACGGGCTAAAATTACAAATATCCCCCTAACAACCAAATTGGGCCCACATGCATATTTAATTCACCTAAACATGCATTTCTAATCACATACTCATCAAATTCACATATTAACATAATAAATCAATTATTTCCCTCCAACCACGCTAATCAAGGGCCTAAGCCTTATTAGCAAATTTGGGACGCTATAGGTTGGCTCAGTGTACAACAAAATCTTTGTAACATATTTAAACTACCTTTAAATATGCGGATCCATTAATATACATACATTAATCATAAGCAAGAAAATAGAGAACATACCTCTTGATGCCTATCAAGTGTCCTTGCTATTTTTTCGTAATTTGAACAAACTTCCTATCCAAGCTGCTCCCAGGTACTCACACCAAGATCTTCCACAACATTCTCTACACCTCAAAAAGTGTGTGGGAACTTAGAGAATAAAGGATGGTTAATTTGTGATTCTACTTGATGTACTCAACACATGAGATCAAGTGAATAAGACATGAGTTTGGTTCTGTATCTTTTTCAAGGAGAGATAGAAAAGTATCGTTCTTTTCACAGAGCGAATAATTGAGTATCTGATTTATTTTCTGATAAATCTTATTTAAAAAGAAAATATTGAAATTTAAAAAAATAAATATTTAACCAATTTACAATTTATATTTTAATTAATTAATTATCTTATTAATAAAAATATCCAAAAACTAATTTTTGAATTTTCCATTAATTAAATAATTAAATAAATAAAATTGAAAAACCTATCCCTGAAAATTGTGCAATACATGCCACACACAGTCCATGGACTGTGTGTAGTCGTGTACCACTCTATATTTTAGGGATATTTGATTTTTCTCTTTTTATTTAATTATTTATTCAAACTACATTGTCAGATAAAAATCTAACAACCTGATAATTAATTCAAATTTGAATTAAATATCTTTTTAACTAATTATCAAATATAATTAATTATTTGAATAAATATCAATCTTTTAAATTCAAATCCAATTTGAACTTATCAGATTATTATCTCCCACTAAAATAAAGATATTTAATTAATTCTACCAATTAATTAAAACCAATATAAAATTCGAAATTAAATATTTAATATATTATAATTTCGAAAATTATAATTAATTAATTATTTAATATACTTTCAAAAATTAATTTTAATTATTTAATATAATTTCAAAAAATTACAAAATAATTAAATATTAAATAATTTTGTTAATTAAAATTAATTTATAATTAAAAATTAATCACTATTATCACATAATTGCATATTTGGCCCGAAGAACAAATTTCTTCTTAAATATTTCTTTCAACCATTTTTTCCTTTATATTAACTCTTGTCTTGAATAGTATTGATAGAGCCGTTGTTGGGACCTATGTACCTATAATTCCAAGCTCCAATAAATTTGAGATTATTAATTAAACTCTTTAATTAAATAATCTTAATTTATTAATCTCATGATTACTCCGCTATAAATATGAGATTGCACTCTTGTAATTATAGACATTTCATTTACTGAGTACTTTATAAAATAAAATGTCTATTGATATAATCATTACATACAACTTAACCCTCTAATAATGGTTCATAATTGATCGGGAATAAATTACCGTTTTACCCTTTTAATTATATATTGTTTCCTTAAGTACCGTTAACTTTACTAGTGAAGGTTAATTCATAACTAAATTATGAATTTGAGCTCAATAATCTTTTCAGTCCCAAAAGTCAACCCTCAAGAGAACCATTATTCAATCTCTTACGAGAAGGGATAGATTCCATATCTGTATACTATGTCCCCAACCATTTACATTAATGAGTTCTAAAAAAAAAAGTTTCTAGCCTGATCATTCTGACAGACCCTAACGAGTGAATCAAAGAACTCATATAACATAAACAGGAGTTCATAGTAACTTAAGTATTAAGATCTATTTGTATTTGATCATCAGATGATATATTTAATTAATATTTCGAAACGATAATTAACTAAGTATTAATAAACATATCCAGTCCAGTTCTATATATTCTCTAATATATGAAGTACCTCCACTAAAGTGTCATACTACACTTGTGATCTGGATCTAGATCACATGTATTCATAATACTAGTGGACCGTACTTGCAGTAATTAATCTAAAGATTCCATAACTTTATTTTACTACGAACTATTCAAGTTCATTTATCTCAAACACAATCCTCCCGTACCAATACGTGTTTGAGATCACATATATGAACTTAGAAATTTTTCTGATATTTACATAATATTATCACAAAATGATATAGTCCATAAAATATATGCATAACAAATTCAATTTATTTATTTATTTCTTAAAACAATGTCTACTACATATGCTTTCAAGGCACAATTCCCAACAGTTTTAGCTGGAGTGTCCAGAGTTTATTCAGTGTCAGATATGGGCTTGTTGAGATACAAATGTCGAATATGTGTTCCGTTGGACACTGCTATGAGACGTCATACTACTCCTTACTCTTTGCATCTAGGCACCACGAAGATGTATCAGGAAGTGAGAACATTGTACTGGTGGCCTGGGATGAAGAGGGACGTAGTAGAGTATGTGGCTTAGTGCTTGACATGTCAACAGGTCAAGGCTGAGCATCAGAAGCTAGCAGGGCTATTGCAGCCTCTAGATATGAAAGAGTGGAAATGGGAGGACATCACGATTGATTTTGTGATGGGGTTACACAGGACTGTTGGTCCACATGATTCATTATGGGTTATCGTGGATCACTACACCAAGTCAGCTAACTTCTTACTAGTGAGGACTACTTATAAAGTTGACCAGTACCCAGATCTCTATGTGAGAGAGAATGTGCGCCTCCATGGAGCACCGAAGTCGATCGTGTCATATCGGGACCCCACATTCACTTCCAAGTTATGGGGAAGTTTGTAGAAGGCCATGGGAACACAATTGAAGTTTAGTACTGCTTATCATCCTCAGACAGATGGATAATCTGAGATGACGATCCAGATATTAGAAGACATGCTGCGAGCATGTATGCTGGACTTTGGTGGGTCTTGGAGTAAGTATCTACCTTTGATAGAGTTTTCCTACAACAATAGCTATTAGTCGACTATTGGGGTGGCTCCTTATGAGATGATGTATGGTAGGAAATGCAGATCTCTAATTCATTGGGATGAGACAGGAGAAATGAGATACTTGGGTCCTGAGGCAATTCAGAAGACCAATGAGGCCATTGAGAAGATTAGAGTTTGGATGCTCGCTTCTCAAAGCAGACAGAAAAGTTATGCAGATCCCAAACACAGGAACGTGGAGTTCCAGGTGGGAGACTATGTTTTCCTTAGAGTCTCGCCATGGAAAAGGGTGAGAAGATTTAGGAAAAAGGGTAAGCTGAGCCATAGGTTTTTAGGTCCATTTGAGATCCTGGAGAGGATTGGTCAGGTGGCCTACAGGTTGGCCTTACCACCGGCATTGTCGGCAATGCATAACGTGTTTCATATCTCAACTCTTCGGAGGTATGTATCAGATGTCACTCACGTATTGTGTTACGAGGATCTAGAACTTGAGGTAGATCTCTCCTATGAGGAGCAGCAAGGTCGAGGAAGCAACCTGGGAGCTGGAGTCAGATATGTAGAGTCAATATCCCGAGTTGTTCAGGTAAATTTCGAGGACGAAATTTTTGTAAGGAGGGGATAGTTGTAACTTCCCAAATTCCCTCATGTGGCTTAGTGCCTGGATTAGGGGGTCAGGAGGGCCATAATTGATTTAATATGTGATTAAGTGATTATATGCATGATTATGTGAGTTATATTATTATATGATGATAATTGCATGCATGTGGGCCCATTTCTTATTGGAAGGGCATTTTCGTAATTTTGGCCATTGAGAGCATAATTGTATATTTATATGCATGTATGTGATATATGGGTGGGAATACATTATTATGTGGATATGTTTGAGCTATTCGGCATGAGACGATCCTAGGAAGCAAGTTAGAGATTTTGTCATAACGGGGTGAATTATCGCGATATTGGATAATGAGAATGATTATTTGATGATATATTGGGAGTTAGTGAGATCAGGAGAAGATTATGAGAATTTTGACTATTTTACCCCCGAGGGCATTTTTGGGACCCCGAGCATTAGGATTTACTTGAGGTTACTTAAGCTTGAAGTACCCTGTCAGAAGGAAAATGCATTCAACATTTTTTTTTCCCTTTCTTCCGTTATCCTTTTTTACTGTTCGTCGCATTTTCAAAGGAAACTTGAGTTTTAGGACTCAAATTCAAGCAAGGATTGAGTTATAGAGATTCTAGGGAAGATTAGAAGCTTATTAATCAGAGGATTTAGCGAGAAACAACTCAATTAGAGGTAATCCAAGCTTTAAGTTTTGAGATTTTGATTTTCTAAGCTTTGAATTGGATTTCATGTGTTGATGAGTTTTTGGATTGTTTGAGCCTCGGGTTTTGATGGTTTGGGCCATTGGGATGTCTGGGAACTTTAATTTTTGGGGTTTAGATATGTTTCAGTAGGTTTTTGGAATGATTTAAAAGAGGAAAAACAAAGGTTTTTGGCTGAGTTCTAGGTGGGGTCGCGGCCCTGTTCTTGGCGCTGCGACCCAAGCTTAGAGAAGATGAGAGAAGAGGCTGAAGGGCATTGGGGCCACGCCACCTGGGAAGCAGGTCGCAACACAAGGTTCAGGCTGATTGTTGCTGGCGCCTCTGTTTGGAGGCGGGCCGCAACGCTTAAGGGCAGATTGGGCCAAAAGTGTGTTTTAATTGTGGGAACTCAAACCTTAGGCCTCGGGATTGTTCCTACTACTCAATTTAGTAGGATTTTGTTGACGCCGTTTTTCGTCAACAGATAAAAGAAGAGCACAAAAACAATGGATGACGATGGCCAAACGGAACAAACAAATCAAACACACGATTTTTTTACGTGGTTCAGCAGTTAATTCTGCCTAGTTCACGAGTCTCTGTTATTAATCTTAAGATTATCTCTGAACAATTCTTTAGCATGAATTCTCCAGAGTTTTCTCTCAAGGATCAGAATTTCGGTCCCTTACAATGGTGCATGGCTTCTCTATTTATAGAGAAGGATGCAGAATACTATCCCACATATTTTGGGTAGTCACTCTTTTGTGAATAAAATAAATGGCTTTAAATGCCTTTAATCAGATAAAAAAGGAAACGTCCCTGAAGACCAGGGGACGCATAACTGACTAAATAATATCCCACGATTCTTGGGGATTTACATCAATAAATGAGGATTACATCTCATGTCTACAATACTTGTAGATATTCAGGGTGGTTATAGCGTATCTCCAAGGCTTCAGCATCTCAGGTTTCATGTCATTGTGCGAGCCACTGACATCTCCCGAGCTAACATTGCTTTCGAGGTAGTACATCGAGCTCAAGACCCATGCTCCGAAGTTCCTGAAGATGAAGGTGTTCTCGGAGCTACCTTTCGAGATCGAGATCATTTCGAGGTCATCGCATTCGAGATCATATATCATACTTTGCATGCTCGATTTACCATCCTAGAGCTTACCCTAACCCTCACGAGATCATTTAATGCGAACTCAGCTTTCGAGGTCATACTTACTATGGCTCGAAATCTGGGTATAACCTCTTGCCCCCTCAAAAGTATTTGTTCGAATCCTAAGAAAGGAAACTTTTGAACTACTTTCTCTGGGAACCGTACCGTCATACGCTCTTGAAAACGGACAAGTGCCAGATGGGTATTGCTTACTTTAGGTACTTGAGTACCTTGGGAACACGCCCACGATCGTCCGTCTGACAACTTTTCGGCGCCATCTTGTCATTGATCCCCATCCGTTTGATCTAGTGAAAATTCCATTCGACGCTCCTGATTAATTCCATTTTCCCACCTATATATACAAGACCCCCTCTTCGTCTTCTTCTTTACGTTTGTTCATCGTAAACTAGAAAGAAAAAGAAAAACAAAAAAACCAGAGACTTTCTCAAGAAGCTTCCGTCCCGTGCATGTTTTCTCGACCCAAGAAACAAAGAAATCCTGGTCTGTTCGAGTCAGTGAGTTCTTTCTTGCAACCTCTCCTCCAATCGAAGATTTCGCTGCAATCACCATCACTGTGTAAGTATGCCATTTTTGTTTTCAGCTTTTTACCCATACTGTTCTTGTTGTGTATGCTAGTTTACGTTCTTAGAATGATACGATAGGAAGTTTTGAACCAATGGGCTTTTATGCCTTCTAGATTTTCATTTTGGATGTTCGTCTCTGGTTTGTACCCAGTTTTGTCGTTTGAACGAAGTCTCAAATTTCTGGGTTTTGAAAATTTTAGGCCATATTTCTTGTATACTAAGTTTTTGGGTAAAAACCCTTGTTCTTGACAGTTGCACGAAACCCAAAAATGCCCTTTCCTGGCTAACCGCCACCTTTCTTTCCCTTGAATTTCAGGATTTTCAAAAAATCATCCACGCTCCTTTTCTTTCCTGTGGAACACACGCTCTGACTCTTTAGTAAGGGTCTTAATACTTAGTTTCTTGTCCTTAAATCTCCGAGTTCTTCCCATCGAGCTCGTGATTCTTGCATGCATGGCCCTCACCATTTTTTCTTTCTCGTTAGATGTCACAGAATCTGGAAAGACAGTGGGGGTCATTACGAGCAATCCCTTACGAGCCCAAATCTCCGAGCCCGGAATCGGTCTTTGCCCGGAACCAACGTCGGATTAAAGAATACGAGATCGCACGCGAGCAAGAAGACATTCGAGCCCACTATCGTTGCCAGATAGACGAGGTTATTGAAAAGAAGAGAAGAGTTCTTCGGGAAGCCATCTATCCGGAGCCCAACCCAGGACCTAGGCTAGTTCCCCCCGACCATGCGTTAAAAGTCACGGTTGCATACCAACCAGGGGAACTGCAGTTTTCCTTAATGGCGGAGCCTTCGTCTTCGCAGCCTAGGAGGGAGATGTTTGAAGCCGAGTTCTACCAGAGCTCGGTTACCACCAGCGACCAAATAACTGATATCTTGACCCTCCATGGCCTTAGTTCGTTGGACACACTGAAGTGTCGAGCTCCGACTAGGCATGAACGGAGCTGTTTCGCCCCTGGGGGCCGCGATTCCAGTGTAAAATATGCGGCCTGGAGCCAGGAACATATAAGGGCAGGAGCTTTACTGCCCCTGAAGTCCTTTTTCAGAGACTTCATTGATTTCGTTGGGTTGGCTCTATTCCAACTCAACACCAATTCATACAGGGTGCTGTCTGCCCTGAGGTCCTTGTTCCACGAGCTGGAGTGGACAGGGCCTTAACCCCAAGAGATCTTATATCTCTTTTGTTTGAAGAGTAATCCCTCCCGAGCTCGGGGAGGAGATGGTTTTTACTATCTTTCGAGCTACCCCAAAGAGACAAAGATCTTTGAAGATCTTCCGAACCACCCTCCTGACTTCAAGAAGGCTTTTTTCTGGACAGACGGTCTGTCCCCGTCTCGACATCGTTCGTTTAGGCGGATTCGTAAGTATTCTCGTTACCTTCTATTTTTGAGCTTGGAATTTTAGCCCTTAAATCCATATTTTGTTGAAGTGTATCTCGCTTTTCAGCTAACTTTCAGCATCCCACCCCTGACGAGACAATGAAGGGGCACAGAGAGACCTTGCTCCGGCTCCCTTACGGCAGGAGATCTCTCTCATTTCTACTACATGAGGACAAGCTACGAGCTTGTGGGTTGTTGGGACAGGGCCAGTCAACCTCTGACTGGTCCAGTAACAAATATGAACGCTGGGAGGAAGTGCCACTGCCCACAAGCATCCTTCCTCCGAGGAGGGAAAGGAGGGCACCTCTCCCAATTCGCTCGAGAAGTCCGCGGTCGGGGAACGAGGCCAATGACGAAGCCTCGAGTTCGGACTCAGATGGAGGTAAAACCCTTCCTACTTCGCGAATATGGTCCCCCACTTTATTAAAACACAGGCCCAATAGACTAGTCTCGTGCCCACAGGATAGATACCACTTCTACATATGGAGTTGGGTAGACGACTGTGTCCATAGGTTTGATAGTGGGCTCGGGAAATACGACACTATGTACACCACGGACGAGGCGTGGAACGGGATAGCTATGCAGTATGGGACCAATGATTATAGGGACCTCTCGAGGTTATCACCAACTTATAGGGAAGGCACTCCCCCCGCCTCTTCTGAAGACGGGGGAATTTCATGGTCCCCAAGCTCGAGCTCGGGGGAGAGTTCCAGTTAGGTTTTTTCTTCAACTGGTTTCCATCTTTTTTCAAAGTTATTCTTATTGTTTAACTCACTGTCATTGTGCAGGTGCCATGAATCCCGACCTCGACGCCGTGCTTTTTAGCGATGGGGGAGCTGGCACCCAAAAGAGTAAATGCCCGAGGATACCAAAGAGATCCGACCGACCGTCCAAGGTACCTAAACATCGCGAGACGACTCCCACGACCCAGACCACTGCGAACACCTACAAGGAACTGACTGCCCAGATTGATGGGTCAGGCCCGACTGCATCCATCTCGCTGCTTCCCACCGAAACCCGGTTAACAGTTGTTCGGCCCCCGAAGAAACCTTCTACCTCAACGGTTCAGCTGCCAACGGCTCGAACCCACACTGAGGAGTATGTACTTGATGGTGCCGCTGGGACAGAAGGGGCTTTACTCAGCTCAGACGTCCTTTCTCGGGTAGGTCAGAGCTTTTCTGGCTTCGACGCCGACCACTGGGATCTCGTGCGCAAGGCTTCGGACTGCAACACTCTTTATGAGAAGAGTATCGAACTCACCGCCGCGGTAGCCTTCTCAACTCTATTTTAAGTATTTATGCCTTAATTCGCAATTCTGATTCGTTCTTTGTGTTTCAGGCCCTTGTTGTTTCAGCACAGCTCAACTATAAACTGACCAACGAGGTGCAAACGAGCTTGTCTCTGGCTGAGAAGTCGAAGGACTTCGAGCTTAAGATGATTGACGAGCTCAAAGACTCGAAGTCTGAACTTGAAAAACTGAAGACCCGTCTCGAAGAGCTGGAAAAGTCAAATGCTGAGCTCGAGAAGGCCAATGCCAAGCTCGAAGAGGAGAAATCTGCTACCCTCGACCTCATGGAGAGCGAGAAGGTCCGCCTCCTGAACGAGTCTAAGGAGCAGAAGGAGAAAGCGGTCGACCAGGCCATGTACAAGCTTTGGGCCGACAATGCCGACCTCGACACCAGCTTCCTGGGTCCTCTCGAAGCCACATATGTTGAGCGGTGGAATGCCCGTCTCGAGGCAAGTGTAGCTGCTCGAGAGGCGGCCCAGCAGGATAGCCATGCTATTCGTCCTGGAGGGTCTGGTGATACTGATGTTGAGAGGGCCAAGGATACTCCTCTTCCTTAAATCCGATCTCAGAGAAATCAGTCATCGGGAAGAAATCAGTTATCGAGGCTGCGTCCCCTTATTTCTGTAACTATTTAAATTTGTGCCCACGGGGCTGACACAATTTCTTTAACTACCCCTTTTATATGCTTTACATTTCTTGGCTCGAAATATTTTGCATATTCTTATATTGATGAGCTAGTTATGTTTATTTAATTCATATAAACACAATTTGGATTTAGGCTCGAAATTCGATGCATTCATGCATAGTTTATTCGAATTATCCGCTTCCGACCTCGTTATTTATCAAGGTCGGATATTACTTTAACCATGAACTGAAAAGTACTTATATTGTTGTAATATGAATGATTTGGTTATCTTTTTAGTCACTTTTCCTCATCCTCAGTATTTTGGCTCCGAGGTTAAGAGTTTGAAACTATTTTTCTAAGATATTCCAGCCTCGACTTTGACTTATCTCGCAATAGGTTTAGGCTCCCATTTATCGTCGATCGATTAATTTGGCTGGTTTGTTCCAAACCTGTTAAGCTTGCACATCTGGTTAACTCCAAATGTTTTAGGTTTTTGGTAGTTCGGTTATGTCCGAACTATCCCAGCCCGCGTACTTGGTTATTTCCAAATACTTAATGTTTTTGATAACTCGGTTAAGTCTGAACTATCTAAGCTCGTTCGGTTAAGTCCGAACTATCTAAGCTCGTGTATTTGGTTATATCCAAATACTTTATATATATATATTTTATTTTTTAAGCTGGTGGTATGTATACCAATGATGCCCCCTTAATATCCTATGAGTGTGACCATAGGTTATTAAATTAAGAGAGATTACAAAAATAAAAATAAATTACATGTGAAACAAAGTAGACCCTTTATTTGATGAAATGCAAAAATAAACTAATATAAATAGAAAATCATGGTTACAGGCGACACTTTTTACACTATTGATAAAATGGTCTAAGGTGTTCGCCATTCCATGCTCGAGGTATTAGGCTCCCATCTAATCTCGCAAGTTTGTATACGCCAGGTCGGATGACTGATTCTATCTGGTATGGTCCTTCCCAGTTCGGCCCGAGCACCCCAGCTGCTGGATCTCGGGTTGCCAAGAATACTCGTCTCAAAATCAAGTCTCCCACTCTGAAATTTCGATCTCGAACCCTCTTATTGAAATATCTCGTGGTTCGTTGCTGGTAAGCAGCATTTCTCAGCTGAGCCTCTTCTCTTTTTTCTTCGATCAAGTCTAGGGTTTCCTCGAGCTAAGTATGATTGGAACTTTGATCGTAAATCTGAGTTCAGATCGTCAGAATTTCGACCTCGATGGGCAACATCGCCTCGCAGCCGTACGCTAGAGAGAACGGAGTATGTCCTGTCGATGTCCGAGCTGTAGTTCTATATCCCCAAAGGACTTGGGGTAATTCCTCGGGCCATCGTCCCTTTGCCTCCTCCAACTTTTTCTTTAGAGAACTCTTGAGAGTTTTGTTAACGGCCTCGACCTGACCATTCGCCTGAGGGTGAGCCACTGACGAAAAACTCTTTATTATACCGTTCTTGTTACAAAAGTTGGTGAATAAGTCGCAATCGAACTGGGTTTCGTTATCAGATACGATCTTTCTTGCTACTCCATATCGGCATACGATGTTCTTTACCACGAAATCAAGGATCTTTTTCGAAGTTATGGTCGCCAATGGCTCAGCCTCCGTCCATTTTGTGAAGTAATCAACGGCGACCACAACATATTTAACTCCGCCTTTGCCAGTTGGGAGTGATCCTATGAGGTCGATGCCCCATATCGCGAAAGGCCATGGGGATGTCATCATGGTCAGTTCGGAAGGTGGAGCTCGGGGTATCGTGGCGAATCTCTGGCATTTGTCGCACTTTTTCACGTACTCGAAGGAGTCCGTTTTAATGGTTGGCCAGAAATATCCTTGGCGTATAATCTTCTTGGATAGGCTATGCCCCCCGGTATGGTCTCCGCAGAACCCTTCATGAATTTCTTCAATGATCTTCTTAGCCTCGGGAGGAGTTACACATCTAAGCAGCGGCATGGAGTACCCTCTTCTGTATAACTTTCCATCCAGAATGGTGTAACGAGGAAGTTGATACATCAACCTTCGAGCTTGATTTCGATCTCTCGAAAGAATCCCATTTTCGAGATAATCGACTATTGGACTCATCCAGGTTGGTTCTGTTTCAATCATACACACATCTTCCTCGTCTGGCTCAGTAATGCTGGGTGCTGATAGGTGTTCTACGGGTATAACATTCAGCTCTTCATTTTCGGCGGAAGTGGCGAGCCGAGCTAAGGCATCTGCATTTGAGTTTTGTTCTCGGGAAACCTGTTCGATTGCATAAAACTCGAAATACTCCAATGCGGATTTTGCCTTCTCCAGATAAGCTGCCATTTTTGTGCCACGAGCCTGGTATTCTCCCAAGATTTGATTAACCACGAGCTGGGAGTCGCTGTAGCAATGTATAGCTTTGGCTTTGAGCTCTTTTTCTATTCGTAGTCCCGCAAGTAGAGCCTCATACTCAGCTTCATTATTAGATGCCTTGAAGCCAAATCTTAAAGCAGAGTGAAATTTGCTCCCTGCAGGAGTGATCAGAATAACTCCTGCCCCCGCTCCATTTTCATTTGACGAGCCGTCGACATAGAGTTTCCACAGCTCGTGGGCTGTGGTTATTACCTCGTCGTCGGCTATACCAGTGCACTCCACTATAAAGTCTGCCAAGGCTTGTGCCTTAATGGTCGTTCTCGGATGGTAGGTGATCTCGAACTGTCCGAGCTCAACAGCCCATTTAAGGAGTCGACCAGACGCCTCTGGTTTAGACAAGACTTGCCTTAGTGGTTGATCTGTTAGTACATGGATAGGATGTGCCTGAAAGTAAGGGCGGAGCTTGCGAGATGAGTGGATTAGACTGAGGGCGAGCTTCTCCATCAGTGGATATCTTGACTCTGCCCCCAGTAATATTTTACTGATATAGTAGACGGGTTTCTGTACTCTCTCTTCTTCTCGAACGAGCACCACGCTTATCGCGTGTTCGGTAGTTGAGAGGTATAGGAATAGTACTTCTCCCGTCTCAGGCTTCGATAGGATGGGCGGTTCGGCTAAGTGCTTTTTGAGCTCCTGAAAGGCTAGCTCGCACTCGTCTGTCCATTCGAACTTCTTACTTCCTTTCAATAAGTTGAAGAATGGGAGACCGCGGTCCGTTGATTTCGAGATGAACCTGCTCAGAGCTGCCATCCTGCCAGTCAAGCTTTGAACATTTTTATGCTTCCGAGGCGAAGGCATATCGATCAGGGCCTTTATTTTGTCGGGATTAGCTTCGATCCCACGAGAGTTGACAATGAAACCCAGAAATTTTCCTGAAGACACCCCAAAAGTGCACTTCTGAGGATTCAACTTCATGTTGTACTTTCTGAGCACGCCAAAGCACTCTTCGAGGTCATCAACATGGTTCTTGTTAAGTTGAGACTTTACAAGCATGTCATCAACATAAACTTCCATGTTGTTCCCTATTTGCTCTGAGAACATCATGTTTACGAGCCGCTGGTACGTGGCTCCGGCATTCTTGAGTCCAAATGGCATGACATTGTAGTAGTAGAGCCCTTTATCTGTGATGAAGCTCGTATGCTCTTGGTCGGGGGCGTGCATGGGAATCTGGTTATATCCAGAATAGGCATCCATGAACGACATCAGGCCATGCCCCGCCGTGGCATCCACGAGCTGGTCAATTCTTGGCAGCGGAAAACAGTCTTTCGGGCAGGCCTTGTTGAGGTTCGAGTAGTCAATGCAGGTTCTCCACGTCCCATTGGGCTTCGGGACCAACACTGGATTGGCTACCCAGTCAGGGTAAAAAGCGTCTCTGATGAAATTGTTTGCTTTCAGCCTGTCAACTTCCTCCTTTAGTGCTTTCTTTCTATCCTCGTCCAGCTGTCTTCGCTTTTGTTGCTTCGAGGGAAAGCTTTTGTCTATATTCAATGCATGGCTCGCAACATTTGGGCTTATCCCCACCATGTCTGAGTGTGACCATGCGAAGACATCCTGGTTTTTCTTGAGGAAGCAAATTAATTGCTATTTTGCTTCGTCTTGGAGGTGTTTTCCGACCTTTACCTTCTTCGAGGGTTCAGCATCGTCGAGCTGAACTTCTTCGAGCTCTTCCAATGGTTCGAGGTCAACCTTCTCCTCGATCCTTGGATCGATTTCCTCGTCAATTTCTAAAACCGTCCCATCCTTATTTTGTATGATAACGAGTGCTTGAGCGCTCGTTTGTTTCTTTCCCCTCAAAGAGATACTGTAACACTCTCTCCCTGCCAATTGATCTCCTTTCAATGTTCCGACCCCGCTCGGAGTTGGGAACTTAAGGGCTAGGTGCCTTACAGATGAAACTGCCCCCAGCCCGACCAGGGCGGGTCTCCCGAGCAGTACATTGTAGGCAGATGGTAACTCTACTACCACGAACTCCATCATCTTGGTCACCGAGACTGGATAGTCTCCCAAGGTCACAGGGAGTTCAATGGACCCCATACAGGCGGTTCCTTCTCCAGAAAAGCCGTACAAAGTGGTTGCACAAGCCTTCAGGTCGTGAAGGGAGAGTCCCATTTTCTCTAGTGTTGCTTTATAAAGAATGTTAACTGAGCTCCCATTGTCTATGAGAACTCGGCGCACTCTTTTGTTGGCAAGCTGCAGGGTGATGACTAGTGGATCGTGATGAGGGAACTGGACATGGGAGGCATCTTCCTCGGTGAAGGTTATAGGTTGAGTTTCAACCCTTTGGCTTTTTGGTGCCCTTGGTTCGGGTTCATAAGGAAACCCGTCCCCCATCTTCAACTCATTCACGTATCGCTTTTGAGCATTTCTACCCCCTCCTGCGAGATGAGGCCCTCCCGAGATGGTTATTACATCCTCTCCATCAATCGGTGGGGGCCTGTCATCTTCCCGAGACCGGGAGTTATTATTCTGTGCCGTCGGAGGTGCGGCTATTCTCTGGCTTGCAGTGGTCTGTCCAGTATTCTGGTTTTTGACATACTGCCTGAAATAACCTCTCGAGATCAACCCTTCGATCTCGTCCTTCAGCTGTCAGCACTCATCAGTTGTGTGTCCGGTATCTCTATGAAACCGGCAATACTTACTGGAATCCCTCTTGGACTTTTGATTCCTCATTGGGTCCAGACGCTTGAAGGGGACCTGGTTTTCATTAGCCAGGTATATGTTTTCCCGAGACTCGTTGAGCTCGGTGTGCACTTTATATACGGAGAAATACCTTTCTCCTTTCTTCTTCTTTCCTCCATCAGCCTCGGGGTTATTTCCCTCGCTCTTTTTCCTCTTGGAGGGATTCTCCGAGGTAGGCTGTGGAGCTGTTGGGTCAGCCGAGGTTGAGGCGGAGTTAATGTTTATCGTTGTAGTTTCGGTCTGCGAGGTCGCCTTGAGCGTTGACCTCGCCTCCTCTACATTGACAAATCTCTACGCCCGTCTGTTAAACTTGGTTATCGACCTCACCGGTTTCCCTTGCATGTCATCCCAAAGGGCACTCCCGGGTAAAACACCAGCTTGGATAGCCATTAGGTGCCCACTGTCATCCACATCTCGAGCTCGGGCGACCTCAAGATTAAATCTTGTCAGATAGCTTTTCAGTGTTTCGCCCAGCTGTTGTCGGACGTTGGTCAAAGTGGATGCCTCTGGTCTGACTCCCATCATAGCCCGGAACTGCTTCTTGAAGTCCCTAGACAACTGATCCCATGAGGTTATCGAGTGTCTCTTGTACTTCTCGAACCAACTCTTGGCAGGTCCGGCCAATGATGTTGGAAACAACATGCACCTGAGCTCGTAACCCACGTTACTAGCTCTCATAATAGTGTTGAATGTACTCAGGTGGCTACATGGGTCGGTTTTTCCCTCAAACGCTGGGACGTGAGGGATCCGGAACTCTTGGGGAAACTGAGTGTTAGAAATATTGGGAGCAAACGGCTCGAGCTCCTCATCAGAGTCCTCATATCAACCGTTCCCTCGTTCATTCTTTAAAAGCCTAAAGGCTTTTTCGAGCTGATCAATCCTCTCTTGGACTGGGTCCTTAGGTGGTGTTTGGAATTGCCAGTCATTGATTATGATCTCAGGCTCGCGTCTCCGTGAGGGATCTCTACGCCCGTTTAGGTGATTCCTTAGGTCCGGATTCGTCTGATCTCCCTTCCCCCTGCTCTGATTCAGATGATTCCGCAGGTCGGGACGGGTCTTGCGACTTCCAGTATTTTTACGACCTTGGTCGCGTTTACTGACGGACCTAGTTTCTCCGGACTCGTCACTGGTGAAACTTGTTGATCGGTCGTTTCGAGATGGGTTCTTCCCATGTCGCCTTGTCTCCGCAGTGCGAGACCGGGACGTCTGACTTCTCTCAGATTATGCGCCTCTCCGCTCCTGGAAAGTCTCCCTGTGTCCTTGCCTATCCCCCGTACGCCCTTGATCCTGATTTTGAACAGGTTGAGCGTTTCTGCGGGGAGGTGAAGGATATCTTACGGGAGATGGAGGGAACCGTATAGGTGACGGTGGCTGCCTTCCTTGCTTCGGCCTAGAGGGTCCAGAATTTGCCCGAGATGGGCCAGTCGCGTTCGGTGCGCTACCAGGAACCTGAGTCCGAGCCTCGGTAGGAGCTCAGTTATTCTCAGTTCCTGCAGGTGCTTTCGCAGGTGGGTTAGGCGGGACCCGAGCTCGGGTACTCCTCTGGGGCCTAGGAGGAGCGGATTGCTCTGCTGGTGCCGGAGGTTGAGTCGGCCTCCTTGTGGCAGCATCTTTTCGTGGTCTTCCACGGGGCCTCCGGGGAGGAACATGCACGTCCCTTGGAGGAGGGACTTGGTTTTCGCGCGAAGGCGGGGGCTGAGCCACCTGCGCCTCCGTGGCTATCCTAGTCAACTCCTCATTACGTTTGTTGGCTTCTGCCAACAACTGTTTCAGCTGCTGATTCTCCAATTCTACAATAGGGACATAACGCTCAGGATTGTAGTACATGTACTCATCCCTTGGTTGTGGAGGTGGTCCCCAGGAATCAGAGGACCCACTTCTTTCATAAGACTCCGGGTTCTCCATTAGTTGTTTTCCAGGACGTCTTGGGTAATTTTCTTCAGGAGTGTTCTGATTGTTTGCAGCCATGAATCTCTCAGGGATGAATGCTTAAGGCTCTCAATGAAAGCACCAAACTGTTGACGCCGTTTTTCGTCAACAGATAAAAGAAGAGCACAAAAACAATGGATGACGATGGCCAAACGGAACAAACAAATCAAACACACGATTTTTTACGTGGTTCAGCAGTTAATTCTGCCTAGTCCACGAGTCTCTGTTATTAATCTTAAGATTATCTCTGAACAATTCTTTAGCATGAATTCTCCAGAGTTTTCTCTCAAGGATCAGAATTTCGGTCCCTTACAATGGTGCATGGCTTCTCTATTTATAGAGAAAGATGCAGAATACTATCCCACATATTTTGGGTAGTCACTCTTTTGTGAATAAAATAAATGGCTTTAAATTCCTTTTAATCAGATAAAAAAGGAAACGTCCCTGAAGACCAGGGGACGCATAACTGACTAAATAATATCCCACGATTCTTGGGGATTTACATCAATAAATGAGGATTACATCTCATGTCTACAATACTTGTAGATATTCAAGGTGGTTATAGCGTATCTCCAAGGCTTCAGCATCTCAGGTTTCATGTCATTGTGCGAGCCACTGACATCTCTCGAGCTAACATTGCTTTCGAGGTAGTACATCGAGCTCAAGACCCATGCTCCGAAGTTCCTGAAGATGAAGGTGTTCTCGGAGCTACCTTTCGAGATCGAGATCATTTCGAGGTCATCGCATTCGAGATCATATATCATACTTTGCATGCTCGATTTACCATCCTAGAGCTTACCCTAACCCTCACAAGATCATTTAATGCGAACTCAGCTTTCGAGGTCATACTTACTATGGCTCGAAATCTGGGTATAACAGATTCGACCACCAGAGGCTAGTTTTTGGTATGGGAACCTTTTCTTACTTATTTTATTGATAAACATTTATATTTAGCTATGACTAGGTGGCCGCTAAGGGACTTAAGGACTGATCATTCTCAAGGGTCGTTCTTTTATTATTTCATGCTCGAACCAGAGGTAAGAAAACTACACCCAGTATGTGACATGCATGGTTATTGTTGAGGCATGTTGAGTGCTTTTTATATGAACATTGATTGCACTATAATGCTTAGCAGCTTTGCTTATTTGTGAATGGTATTGACTTATTAGTCAGAAACGACATTGGTGTTAGTACTGGTTGTGAAGTCTTGACTTATCAGTCATGATCGGTAGTAGTACTGAGCACTGGTCATATGGTATTGGCTTAAGAGTCAAGAGCGGCATTAATGTATTTAACACAGGCCGAAATGAGTAGATCTAATCAACGTGAACATTAAATGCTTGATCGACCCAAAGGTCGAAAAACACTAATGCGCTGGTCTAGTCTAAAGGCTAGTTACTTAGAGCTAGGGCCAAAAGGCTCAAGTGACTGAAACATCACGTGGCTGAGGGGTAGAGCCCCAGAGTGTGACTCATTAGTCACAAACCCAGAGTGTGACTCATTAGTCACCTATCCAGAGTGTGACTGATTAGCCACCTATACAGAGTGTGACTGATTAGTCACCTATCTGGAGAATGACTCATTAGTCACCTACCCAGGGAGTGACTCATTAGTCTCCTATCTGATTACGGCCGCAGGCCCTAGAATGATTACATGATCATTTATTGATATTGTATACATGCAGTAAGAAGTTTTCTTGCTGAGCCTTGGCTCACGGGTGCTTTGTGGTGCAGGTAAAGGGAAAGAAAAGCTCACCCAACCTTGAGTGGAGAGCGTAGGTGGCGATGTGTACATATGTGGCCGCTTGACCACCATGGCAAAGGTGTTTCTCAGGGGAACTATGGTTTAACTCTATTTTTTCTACTTAGGTCGGCGGGTTGTAACTTATATACAGTAATGACCATTTTGGATTGTAAATAACTTTGTAAACGCTTTTATGGGCCCATGTACAGTTTATCATTTTAAATAAAATATACCCATTCCTTTTAACCGAGATTTTCACCCTGGCCTATTAATAACACCTAGAATGTAATGCCCCACATTCTCTGATGTGGTTTAATGGCGGGATTAGTAGGCCGAGAGGGCCATACTTGTTTAATTATGCCATTAAATGATAATATGTATGTATATGTGAATTATATTATAATATGAAGTTAAATGCATGCATGTGGGTCCACATTTTAATTACAGGGGTGTGATGGTAATTTGGCCCGTTGAGGGTATAATTGTATATTTGTATGCATGTCGATGATATATGTTGAGACCACATTATAATGTGGGTTTGTTCGAGCTATTCGGCATGAGACGATCTTGGATTATTGATTAGTGGTCTAGTCATAACAGGTTTAAGTTCAGGGCTCGAGATGAGTCTCGGGGTGATTTTAATGATTAGAGTGTTATCAGGAATTAAAGGGTAACGGGATATGAATTTTTGGTGTTTGAGATTATCGAGAATAGCGGGAATCGGAGAGCATTAATTATGATTAACGAGATAGGTGGAAAATACCAATTTTTCCCTTGGGAGCCTTTAGAAACTTTAAATTGACCTAGGGGTATAATGGTTATTTCACCCCTAGGATAGATATAACCATTTTTGAGTTGAGACAGAGGTAGAAAAACAGAGCAACTTGGAGAGTTTTCCCGTACCTTCTTTGAGCTGTTCTTGAGGATTCAAGCTTGGGAAGTAAGCTTTGGGAGTTTGGGAGTGTGTTCCTCCATTGAAGAGCATCATAAGCTGAGCTTTGGGTAAGTTTCTAACCATTGAATACCCTAGTTTGCCCTGTTTTAGTTCTGTTTTGCAATTGTGATTTCTAGGTTGAGATCTTGGTTTTGTTGGGAGTTTTGGCTAGGGTTCTTATGGTTGTGATGTTTGAGGTATGCTAGGATGGTTTTTGGGTTCATTTGGCACCAAAAATGGGATTTGGAAGCATTGGAATCAGGTTAGAATCGAAGGAGATGAAGAAGGAGGATTCAAGGGGCATCAGGTCTGGAGGTAGCGCTTTAACGCCCACCCTAGGGCGCTACAGTGCTACACAGGGATCTTTTGGGCGTGTTGGGGGTTCTGAGAATAGCGCTGGGGCGCTAGGGATCAGCGCTGTAGCGCTACTCTATTCCTTCAAAGTCCCGTTTTGAGTATTTTTAAGGGTTTTTGAGTTGGGGTTTCAATCCTTAAGGCTGGGATCGAATCTACTCACCGTGTGGGCATGTTCAAGGTCCCGAGAGTGGTGCTTAGGTTAAGACCCTTTTATGGTGGATTCTCATTAATGGATATTATAATTGGTTGTGATTAGGTAACCGCTAAGGAACCAAAAGGTTGATCGTTCTCAGGAGTCGTTCTTATTATATTTCTCACTCGAACCTGAGGTAAGAAAACTGCACCCTGTGTATGTGACATGTATGGTTGTTATTGAGGCATGTTGGTTGATAAATGTGGACATGGATTGCATATTAAATGCTAGCGAATATTGCTTACTTGTATATGGCGCTGACTAGTCAGGGACACCGACCTAAGAAACAGAAACGACATAAGTGTCTTGAACGCAGAGCTGAATGAAGATTAGATCTAATAGATGGCAGCGTTGAATGGCTCTAAGGCATTAACGCTGGACCGACCCTAAGACTAGTTACTGAGAGCCAGGGCCAACGACCCAAGTGACCGTTTGTCACATGGCTAAGGAACGATGCTCTAGGGTTATGACTCTATGGTCATGTGGAAGGTTATGTTGGTGACCAGTCACAATGCACCTATCCTGTTTAAGCTAGTGAAAGGTTCACTTATCTGCTAAGCCCCAATGACCCTATCGTCACAAGGCTAAAGGGAGTTGTATCCACATTAGTGACTTTTGCGATTGTCACTTATCTGTCTTGGACTGAAAGTCTTGAATGATTATTATGATCATTGTTGATATTATATCATGCTATATTGTGTTTTCTTGCTGGGCCTTGTCTCATGGGTGCTATGTGGTGCAGGTAAAGGGAAAGAAAAGCTTACCCAGCCTTAAGTGGAGAGCTTAGGTGGTGATGTGTACATATGCTTCCGCTTGACCACCACGACCAAGGAGTTCTCAGAGGAACTAGGGGGTTTACCCTATTTTTGCCACTTAGGTCGGCGGGTTTGTAATTTTGAAACAGTAATGACCTTTTTGAGTTGTAAATAACTTGTAAATGTTCTTGTGGGCCCATGAACAATTTTATGTATTTAATAAAATATATCCTTTCCTTTTTATTGGTTTTTCCACCTTAGCCTGTTAATAACACTTAGAGCACGTTTTTAAGCAAAGGACTCGGGTAACGGGTCAAATTTCTGGTTCACCGATCACCGTAACTATTCTGGGGTAACCAGGGCGTTACATAGAAGCACGTTTATAATCTAATGACTCATTTAGCAAATTAATCACTATTTAAAATGCACAGTAATGGTCTTGGAGTAACTAGGGTGTTACAAGGTCGGTCATTGTGACAGTCCGAATCCCGTGATCCGTAAGGGGAAAGACCGGGTAAGCTGTGCAATCCCACACCGCCTGAGGAAGGTCAAGTGTGATGATTCTAAGACTGTGTAGGTATGGGACTACACAGTTGAAGAGGGCTTAAATGGATTGATGGGTACTACCTATATCAATAAGATGCATCTTCTTTTCGGTAGCCCATCACTTGAGAACTCCAAAGTTAAGCGTGCTTGACCTGGGGTAATCTAGGGATGGGTGACCTCCTGAGAAGTTTTCCTAGGAAGCATGTGAGTGAGGACAAAGAACGTTGAAAAGGCTCGTGTTGGTTTGTAAGGCCAGTCGTCATTCCAGAAAGCAGCCATAGTGACGTGGGGCGTTACAACTTGGTATCAGAGCCTTGACCCAGCCGGAAGTGTGGTCGATGGGGATGTCGGGCTTGTAAGGGGGGTGATTGTGACAGTCAGAATCCTGTGATCCGTAAGGGGAAAGACCGGGTAAGCTGTGCAATCCCACACCGCCTGGGGAAGGTCAAGTGTGATGATTCTAAGACTGTGTAGGTATGGGACAACACAGTTGAAGACGGCTTAAATGGATTAATGGGTACTACCTATATCAACAAGATGCATCTTCTTTTCGGTAGCCCATCACTTGAGAACTCCAAAGTGAAGCGTGCTTGACCTGGGGTAATCTAGGGATGGGTGACCTCTTGGGAAGTTTTCCTAGGAAGCATGTGAGTGAGGACAAAGCACGCTGAAAAGACTCGTGTTGGTTTGTAGGGTCAGTCGTCATTCCAGAAAGCAGCCATAGTGACGTGGGGCGTTACAGTCATCCTCCCTCGTGTGCGGGGTCGTGTTCTGTTGGGAAGGCTGTGCAGGAGATGCCCTCTGTCCAGCCGACGCTTGGGCCGGATTTTTATTTCTTACATATTGCCCAAAATATCCTCTTGAGATCAGACCTTCAATCTCGTCCTTCAATTGTCTGCATTCATCGGTGGTATGACCGACGTCCCTATGGAATTTGCAGAATTTATTGGTATCTCTCTTTTATTTTTGATTTCGTATTGGATCAAGTCGTCTAAACAAGACCTGTAAGCTCAGTATAAGTTGTATAAATGGAGAAATATTTATCTTCTTTTTTCTTTTTCCCCACGTCCACCTCCGAGTTATTCCCTTCATTTTTCTTTCTTTTTGAAGGGTTGTCTCCTGAGGGTCACGATGTTGAGGTGGTAGCTGAGGTCGAGGCTAAGTTGACATTCGTAATTATAGTTATAACAGGTTGAGGGGTCAGTTTTAATTCTAACCTTGCCTTTTCTACATCAACGAATCTCTTAGCCCTATTGTTGAAATCGATTATTGTCCTTATAGGTTTCCTTCGCATATCGTCCCAAATGGGACTTCCTGGCAATACCCCAGCTCATACTGCCATTAGAGGACCACTGTCATCGACATTCCAAGCTCGTGCCACCTTTATGTTAAACCTTGCTAAGTTGTTTTTCAATGATTCTCCTGGATGTTGTCTAACATTAGTCAAGGCCGAGGCTTCAAGCCTTACACCTAACATGGCTTTGAATTGTTTCTTAAACTTTTTTGCCAATTGTTCCCAAGACGAGATCGAATGCCTTCGAAACTTGTCGAACCTGTTTTTTGCTGGTCTCGTCAGCGTGGTTGAAAAAAGCATGCATCTAAGTTTGTATCCGACGTTGCTGGCACACATTATTGTGTTAAACATACTCAAATGGCTGTAAGGGTCTAAGGTCCCGTCAAAAGGTGCCACGTGGGGTATCTTGAATCCGTAAGGAAACATAGTGTTTGATATATGCAGAGCAAAAGGCTCTAGCTCCTCATCAGAGTCGTCTGCCTTGTCCTTATTTCTCTAATCTTGAAGGAGTCTGAATGCTCTTTCAAGTTGGTTAATTCTCTCTTGGACTAAATCCACCAGAGGTAGCGCTTAGGGCAGCTGGTTATTGTTTGTGAAAACTCCAGCTCCCTTTCCTAGTACAAGGTTATACTGATTCCCATATACTGGCTGCATGGGCTCTTTTTTGCTATTCAAATGTGTTCGTAAATCTGGGTTTGAAGGGTTAGCCTGCCCCCGATTTTGATTCAAATGATCTCGAAGATCAGGGTTGTTCTCATAATTCCAGTATTCCTGGATTCGATGTTGTATACACTCACCGACCTACTGAGGTCTAAACTTCCACTTATGAAGCTAACATTTCTCTTAGTTTGTTGTGTGGCTCGATGGCTGGGAGGTGTGTCTTCCACTGGCTCCCTTGCTCTAGTTGTTTGGGACCTCGACATATGACTTTTCGCTAGCCAGGATGCCCCATGTTCTTGGGGAGCTTCTCCTTCACCTCTGTGTCCAAGTCGAGCCCTATGGTTTCTTTCTCAGCTACCACTCTAAGAGGGTCTTTGGGGTGCTCGTTTCTTTGCCCGGTTCCCATTAGGAGCTGGTTGGGGTGCCTCTCGAACAGGAGATGGGTGCCTTATTGGCAACGGAGGATGCCTTATTGGCGACGGCGGGGGCCTGCCATTGTTGGGTCTGGAAGGTCCAGAATTGGCTCGGACTGGCTCCACGATGTTCCAGACAGGCTCGGGGTTATTATTCTGAGATACAGAGGGAGCTCAGTTATACCCCATTCCAGCTGTTACACTCACCGTAGGGTTTCCAGTAGTAGCATTTTGAGTATTTCTCCCAGGACGAACGTTGCCGGTATTTGCCCTAGGCCACGACTGGGCTTGTTGGGCCCTTTGTTCAACCATTCTGGCAGTCGTACTCCCGCGGGGATTCCCTCTTGTTCTCCTCCAAGGTGCCTGTGCCTCAGCAGCTATCCTAGCCAATTCCTTAATACGTCGTGTGGCTTCGGCTAGTTGTTCGCACAGTCGACAATTCTCCAATTCCACAATAGGCACGCATCCTTCAGGATTACAGTACAAATCCTCGTTGTGCCAAGGGGTGGGAGCAGGTGACCTCCTGGAATCAGATGATGCACTTCTTTCATCTAGGCTCTGATCTGCCATGGGCTACTTCCCAGGCCTTCGCAGGTGGTTCTCAGTCTGAGGAGTTCGTTCCTCAGGGATTTGTGGCAATGGTCGTCCACTAGTTCCAAGATTGTTCGTAGCGGCCATTGACGATATGCAGGAGGTTTTTGATTAAAATATACAAAGATTTGTTTAATGCTCTCAATGAAAACACCAAACTGTTGACGTCATTTTTTCGTCAACTTAGATATGTAGAGCACTAAACAATGATGCAGAAAAAACACAAGAACTCACAAGCTTTTTACGTGGTTCAACAGTTAAAATCTGCCTAGTCCACGAGTCACTAGCAGAGAATAATCTTAGTAAAAATTTTGCGAGAATACAAATGAAATTCCCCAGGCTATTTATACACTTGGTTGAAAGAATATCTTTCCATTATTTTGGGAAGTTACAATCAAGCATTTAAATTTGAAGTAAATACAAATAATGCATTAATTACATAATATCCCATGATAATAGGGATTTAATATTTGATAACAACAAATCCCTAAGGAATAGGGATTTCCTAACAGTCTTTCCGCATGCAAAACGAGTCGCTGAGCTCGATTGTAGGGCTGATGTGCTTTCGAGACCAATCCAAACTTCGAGCTTGTCATTCTAGTTATAACTTCATCCTCATCTAGCGATTTTTTCGAACTCATTCCTTGGAGAAGGTCGGTGCCTTGGAGCCTGCAAATCAGGCTCGAACAATGCAACTCATGCTCAAGTGCCATTAACTAAGCAGGTCTGAGATCATGTCAATTTATACAAGTGTACAACAAACACTTGTTATTTTCGAGCTTACTCTTTTTGAGCCTACATTTCGAGGCTATTTATTTATTCTCGAAATTTAGGTGTAACATATATATATATTAATAATTTAATAATAATATAGTAATTTACAATAATTTTTTTTCTTCCTACATACTAATAATATATATATATATATAAATGAGAAATTGAGATATGCGAAGTTTGAGAGGGAGGTGTATGTGAGATTTTATATAGAATAAATTACGGGTAAAATACTTAATGTTTTCAAAATGTTGCACTTTTATGCCCATTTTTTTTTCAGCAGTAAATATACTCACTGTCTTCAAAATGTTGCACTTTTATATCCAATTTTTTTTTTTTGTGATAAATATATTCAATATTTTTAAAATGTTGCACTTTTATACTTGTTTTTTTTATTATTTTGAGAAATAATAATAAAGTAAAAGAAAAATATAGGGTTTTAATTTTAAATTATTTTCACTTCTTTATTCTTTCTCTAAATAATAAAAAAAATCATTAATTATTTTAAATAATTTTAATAAAATATTTATTAAATTTTAATTTAAAATAGTTATTTTGAGGAATAATAAGAAAGAGAAAATAATTTAAAATTTAAAAAATAATTAAAAACCTATATTTTTCCTTAACTTTCTCATTATTTCTAAAAATAATAATAAAAATAGGTATAAAAGTGCAATATTTTAAAAAACATTGAGTATATTTATCGCCAAAAAAATGTTTAGGTATAGAAGTGCATCATTTTGAAGACATTGAGTGTAATGCCCCAAAATCCCTAATGCGGTTTAATGGCTGGATTAGTAGGTCGGGAGGGCCATAATTGTTTAATTATGTCATTAACTGATTATATGCATGTTTATGTGAATTATATTATAATATGATGTTAAATGCATGCATGTGGGTCCACATTTCATTTCAGGGGTGTTTTGGTAATTTAGCCCGTTGAGAGCATAATTGTATATTTGTATGCATGTCAGTGACCTATTGTTGAGACCACATTATAATGTGAATTTTTTTGAGGTATTCGGCATGAGACGATCTTTGAATATTAATTAGCGCTTTAGTCATAACAGGTTTAAGCTTGGGGCTCGGGGTGAGTCTCGGGGTGATTTTAATGATTAGAGCGTTGTTGGGAATTAAAGAGTAACGGGATATGAATTATTGGTGTTTGAGAATATCGATAATAGTGGGAATTGGAGAGCGTTAATTATGATTAACGAAATAGGTGGGAAATGTCAATTTTGCCCTTGGGAGCCTTTAGAAATGTTTGTTTGACCTAGGGGTATTTTGGTCTTTTCACCCCTAGGATAAATTTAAGCCATTGAAGGTTGTAGAAGGAAGAGAAAACAGAGCATTGAAAAGCATTCTCCCGTACCTGTTTTCCCTCATTTTCTCTTTGGATTCTTGAGCCTAACTTGAGGATTCAAGCTTGGGAAGTAAGTCTTGAGAGCTTGGGAGTGTGTTCCACCGTTGAAGAGTGTAAAATCCTTTATTGGCATATTTGACAATAATGACAAAATTAATTAAAAGTGTATTTTCGAAATTAGTAGTTTCCTGTTTTGTAAATATTTTGGTACATTTCGAAAATAGTTAGTTTCCTGTTTTGTGTGATATAAATCAGATTATTCTATATATGATTATAAAATAAATATATAATTTCCTAAAAAAGAATATCTTTTCTTGAAATTGATTTATATGGAATTTATTAGTATTTATTTTTCATTTATCTGATTTGGTTGCCCAGAAATCGTGTACAGCTTGCAATAATAAATGATATATTGTTTCCTTATTTATTTAAGGAAATTGGGTTGAAAAACTGACCAGGTTCAATGAATCTGTTTGAACGGATTGCCAGTCTGTTTGAACAGATTCTGACTTTCCTGTTTTGGAAGATTTTCCATTTATTGGCTGTTTGATTTCTGATTTGTTTTCCACGACCTAAAGGGATTCTAAAAAGTATATAATCATCCTTAGGTCGTTGGTTTTGATCATCTCTCTTGGTGTATTATTTTCCAAATATTTTTCAAGTTTTAGAGAGACTTTTTATTATGTGAAGAACTTGAGTCTAGCAAGTTCTTAGTGGTTTATTACAGTGTACTTCTGTATTGTTTTCTTTGTGTTAATTGTGCAGGTTGAACACACTTGGACATTGGTCATCAAGCTTCGGGAGAAGTCTTGTTCGTAAGTCACTTTTCGGGAGGAAAGTGCAAGTGTTATGATTTGAAGGGAGTTCAAGATCTTAGCACTTCAGAAATTTGATTAGGAGTTTAGATTACAACAGTTGCGACAAATTCAAGAGGGAGTCTTTATTTGTATAAGTCAATTTGGTTTTGTAATCGTTTAGATATTCTTCTAATAAATTTCATTCTCTGGGCGTGGCCTCGTGGACTAGTATCAATCTGCAAAGATTGCTGATACCACGTAAAAATTCGTGTGTTCTTTACTTTATGTTCGTTTTTATCTTCTGGTCACAAATTGTTTAAACATATCTGGTTTCTGTTCAAACAGTCTTTGTGTCTGTTTAAATATTTCTGTAACAATTCAACAATTAATTATTTAATTTGAATAATTAAGTTGGTAATCTTAAAAAAAGGAATTTCAAAGAGCATCATAATCTGAGCTTGATGTAAGTTTCTAGCCATTAAAATTCCTGGATGATTGGTTATTGTTGGGAGTTTTTGGCTAGGGTTCTTGTGGTTGTGATGCTTAGGGCTTGTGGGTATGGTTTTTGGGTTCACTTGGCACCAAAAATGAGGTTTGGAAGCATTGGAATCGAGTTGGAATTGAAGGAGTCGAAGGAAGAGGTTTCAGGGGTGGATCTGGCTGGGTGTATCGCTACAACGCCCACAAGGGGGTGTTGTAGCGCTACCCAGGGTTGTGTTGGGCGGTTTGGGGTTCTAATAATAGCGCTGGGGAGCTAGTGAGTAGTGCTACTTTGTTCCTTCAGAATCTCGTTTTGAGTGTTTTTAAGGGTTTTTGGGTCGGGGTTTCAATCCTTAAGACCCGGGATCGAATCTACTCACTGTGTGGGTACGTTTCGAGGTCCCGAGAGTGGGGCTTAGGTCAAGACCCTTTCATTGTTGATTTTCATTAATAGAGGTTATAATTGGTTATGATTAGGTAACCGCTAAGGAATCAAAAGGTCGATCGTTCTCAGGAGTCGTTCTTGTTCTATTTCTCGCTCGAACCAGAGGTAAGATAACTGCACCCTGCGTATATGACATGCGTGATTGTTATAGAGGCATGTTGGTTGTTAAATGTTGACATGGATTGCATATTAAATGCTAGCAGAGGTTGTTTACTTGTGTATGGTACTGACTAGTCAGGGACGACACTAGTCGCGTATTACTGACCTGAGAGTCAGATACGACATAAGCGTCATGAACGCAGGGCCGATAAAAGATTAGATCTAATCGATATTAGCGTTGAATGAATCTAGGAGCATTAATGCTGGACCGACCCTAAGGTCGATGAAACTTATGAGGGATTGACTAGTCTAGGACTAGTTACTCAGAGCCAGGGCCTAAGGCCTAGGTGACTGTTTGTCACGTGGCTAGGGAGCGGAATCCCATGGTTGTGACTCTTTGGTCATGCGGTAGGTCATATTGGTGACTAGTTCATCGAACACCTATCTTGATAAGCTAGTGAAAGGATCACTTATTTGTAAAGCCCAGGTGACCCTATTGTCACAAGGCTAAAGGGAACGGAACCCACTTTGGTGACTTTTCTAATTGCCACTCCTCTATTTTGGACTGAAGGTCCTGAATGATTATTATGATCATTGCTGATATTATATTCATGCAATATTATGTTTTCTTGTTGGGCATTGGCTCATGGGTGCTATATGGTGCAGGTAAAGGGAAAGAAAAACTCACCCAGCCCTGAGTGGAAAGCTTAGGTAGTGTTGTGTACATATGCGGCCGCTTGACCACCACAGCCAAGGAGTTCTCAAAGAAACTAGGGGGTTTACCCTATTTTTGCTGCTTAGGTCGGCGGGTTGTAAATTTAAACAGTAATGACCATTTTGAGTTGTAAATAACTTGTAAATGTTTTGATGGGCCCATGAAAAGTTTTATGTTTTAAATAAAATATATCCTATCATTTTGATTGATTTTTCACCGTAGCATGTTAATAATACCTAGAAGCACATTTTTAACCAAAGAACTCGGGTAGCGAGTTAAATTCACGGTTCACCGATCACCATAACTATTATGGGGTAACCAGGGCGTTACATTGAGTACATTTATAGCAGAAAAAAAATATTGAGTATAAAAATATAATATTTTAAAAATATTGAGTATTTAATATACTTTTTACACTGACGATTTAAAAAAAACCAAGAATTTGTGTTTGATTGCATGAGAGAAAAGCAAAACTGAGGGCATTAATTTGTAACATTGTATATATCCTCTAACAAGCATTTATACAATTTGTATAGGTAATATACATACTTTGGAAATTGGGTGGATTTATCATCATTTAAGGTAGTTGTTAAAGGGTATTGAACAGAAAGAAAAATTCATGAAGTGGGAATATGACCATTTTGTGTGTGTGAGTGTGAAGAAATATGATATTTTGACATGGAAACAATGGTTACATTGAAAATTTAATGGATGACCACAATAGGAAAATAAATTAGAGAATACATCATTTATTTTGGTAATTTGTGTTTTGACTTAATTCTAATTTTAACTTTATATAATCAACAATACTCATCTAGCACTTTGTGTTTTACAAAATAGTAAAAAATAGTACTTTATATTAAAATTTGATCAAATATCTCTTTTAATATTTTCAATAACTAGTGCGCTCGAAAGGGAGATTATCATCTTGGGTTGTAAGAAAAAACAGTGTGAATATTATTAATAATATATGGTTAAAACTAGTAACAAGTCAAAATATTGATGATCAAAATATTATACATATACATGTTTAAAAAAATACTATATTGCTGATAAAAAGGAAAATTCGGTTTGGAATAGTATATAGAATAGTAGTATAGTATAGCATAGTATAGTATGTAATTTCTTTTTCATCTATTCATAGAATTAATTTATGGCATGGGTGTTGTCTTTGATGTAAGTTACACAATGAAAGACATTGTTTCCTTTTTAGCAATAGACAGATAATGAAGTTGCATGTGTGTGTTTGTTCTACACATGGCTCCATTATATGGTCTCACCTCCAAAACAAAGTTGTACTCATCACTCATCATAGTAACAACTACTGTTGATGTAAAATCCACTCATTACCACTGATTTTCTAGCCTTAAAACATCCACATACTTCCACACCCCATAATTTTTGTACTTGTAAAATTAGTTTTTCTTTAAGGCCAACCCTACCTTCAAACATTTTGATAGTGTAGATAGCTTAAAATTTAATTTTACAAATAAACTTTTTCTTCCAATGAAAATTTTTAAAATTCAAAATTGCCCATATCCCCAACTACTTAGCAAAAGCTTGGCCCCTGATGAACAATTTCTAGTGAGTGATTTTGGAAATGAAATAAAAACAGAGAAAAGGAAATGAATGTTATTTATCTATATCATGATTGTTGAATTAAAATTGTACAAAAGGCAGCTGAAATAAACAAATTAATAAGTTATTTCAGTACAAAATTTCTTAGTGTTATTTATTGTGCAACTTTTAAAATAACTCAAGTAATGTTGACACTAAGAAATGTCAATTCTCAAACAAGCGGCAATTAAAAATACAAAAAGCACAAATATTTAAAGTTATTCGATCCAATTACATCACCTAAGTTCATGAATTTGTTTCATTTTTGAAAAGCACACAAAGATATCATTAGAACCTTAGTCTAATGAGTTAGTTTGCAAGCTTAATTTTTAGATAGAAAGCAATTTGGTAACAATACTCAAACAATCTACTTCTTTTGTATTAACTTCATGATCTCATTTAATGGGACGTACATATTCATATAGTAATGTGTACATGTTAGTGCATGCCTGTAACACCCTACTACCCAGGGACCGTTACACTGTGTATTTTAAACAGTGCTAAACTCGCTAAACGAGTCATTTAGCCATAATCATGTAACTAAATGCGATCAACAGTTTAGGATTAAAAATTTTGGTCAAAGATACAACATTTCACTAAAACTTTTACTGTATACATTGGGATTCCAAAATATATCTTGAAGGTTAATTACAATAAAATATTTACAACTAGCCGACCTAAGCGGCAAAATAGAGTTTAACCCTAGTTCCTCATTAAACCCTCGGTCGTGGTGGTCGAGCAGCCGTATATGTACACATCGTCACCTAAGATTTCCAACTCAAGGATGATCCAGCTTCTTTTACCTTTTCCTGCACCACATAGCACCCATGAGCCGAGACTCGGTAAGAAAACTCAAATACATGCTCATAAGCATGTAATAACGTGTCACCACATCATAATAAGCATGCCTAGCAGTAATAACCTTATTCATGCATGCAGACAAGTACCAATAAATGATTATAGGGTCCTGCACCTTGAGTAGATGACTGTCAAGTCAATCTGGGGTCCTGCACCCTAAATATGACTATCAAGTCAATCTGGGGTCCTGCGCCCTAAGTGGATGACTTATTAAGTCAATTTGTGGTCCTGCGCCCTGAATAGATGACTAATAAGTCTCTCTGGGGTCCTGCGCCCTGAGTGAATGACTTATTAAGTCAATCTGGGGTCCTACGCCCTGAATAGATGACTAATAAGTCTCTCTAGGGTCCTGCACCCTGAATAGATGACTAAAAGTTTCTCTAGGGTCCTACGCCCTGAAGAGATGACTAATAAGTCTCTCCGGGGTCCTGCGCCCTGAGTAGATGACTAATAAGTCTCTCTGGGGTTCTGCGCCTTGAATAGATGACTAATAAGTCTCTCTGGGGTCTTGTGCCCTAAGCCATGTGACATTCCAGTCACCTGAGCCTTTTAGTCCTGACTCTGCATAACTAGCCTTAGACTAGCCAAGCGCTTTAGTTTTCTTTCGACTAATAGATCGATCAAGCATTTAATGCTCATGTTGATTAGATCTAATCATTTCGGCCTACGTTAAATACGCTAATGTCGTTCTTGACTCATAAGTCAATTCCATACGACCAGCACTTAGTAATATTGCTGATCATGACTGATAAGTCAGAGCTTCACGACTAGTACTAAACACCATTTTCGTTTCTTAACTAATAAGTCAGTGCTTCCTCAATGAGGTAATGCAAAAATACATATATCATATGTCAAATATTCAAATATAAGGCATTCAACATGCTTAATCAATAATCACAAGCATAATCATAGTCATGCACAATTACATAGACTCAAGCTCTGATCAATTCCATATTCAACATTCATGCCATGCCATAACCACATGTATCACATACTGGGTGTAGTTTTCTTACCTTTGGTCCAAGCATAGGTTACCAATAAATGACCCTCAAGCAAGATCATGTTTCCAAGCCCCTAGCGATCACCTAGTCACAACCATAATATAAAATCTCATAAAAAAATGAGTAATAAAGACTTCCAGACCGAGTCCTAGCCTCCGGGATGTCGAATCCTACCAAACCGGGTAGTAGGATTGATCCCAAGCCCTTAGAGTTAAGTTCCCACGACTAAAAACCAAATATGGTCAAAGATGCATAGGTCGGTCACGACTTGACCCTGAAGGTCGTAGCGCGCCTCCCTTACAAAGAGCCCTCTGCCTAGGCTTCAGTGTGCGGGCCGCGACTTATCCCTCTAGAGTTGCGGCGCGCTCCCCAGGCAGAACCCTCCTGGTTTTGGGTTCACTCAGGTCGCGACTTGACCACTAACCCAGCCATTTTCTCCATTTTCTCTCATTTAAAACCTTCCAAAATCCTATCCAAATCCCAAAATCAAACTTCCCAATGACCCAAAAACATCAAAACCCAAATCTCAAACCATCAAAAAACTCATCAAAACATAAAATCCAATCAAAGCTTAAAAACTCGAAAACTTAAAACTCGGATTACCTCTGATTGAGTCGTTTCCCAATTAAATCCTTCGATTAATAAGCTTCTAATATTCCCTATAATCGCTATGCCTCAATCCTTACCTGAATTCGAGTCATAAAACTCGAGTTTCCTTCGAAAATGCGAACGGTGTCAAATAGGAAACAGGAGAGAGAGAGAGAGAGAGAGAGAGAGAGAGAGAGCGCATTCTGAACGTTCTTTTTATTTCTAACAGATTACTTCAAGCTTAAGTAACCTCAAGCAAATCCTACTGCTCGGGGTCCCAAAAACGCCCATGGGATAAAATAGTCAAAATTCCCAGAATTCCCTCTTGATCTCACTAACTCCCAATATATCATCAAATAAGCATTCACATTACCCAATATCCCGGTAATGTGCTAAATACCCAATATACCCCTTGACTCATTCCGAGTCAAGTATGGGTCCCGTTGTGACTTTCCCACTAGCTTGCTCCCTAGGATCGTCTCATGCCGAGTAACCCAAACATACTCACATAATAATGTGGTCTCACACACACATATATCACATATATGCCAAATATTCCCAAAACGGGCCAAATTATGAAAATTGCCCAATTAAATAGAAATAGGCCCACATGCATATTTAATACACGTAAACATGCATATTAAGTCATATTATAATATAACTCACATAATCACATAATAATACACATAAATATCATATAATCACATAATTCCATAATTTGCAATCCTGCCCCCCTAATCAAGGCTCTAAGCCTTAGTAGGAAATTTGGGACATTACAATGCCTATTATATTTCACAAGATTATATTTATTTATTTTATGCTTGTTTTGTGTGTTTTGATACATAAATGGTAATTTTTTTAAAGAAAAAAATATTTGAAAATATGATTTAGAATTAATTTATTACAAAAATAATATCATTTATAATAAATTTCAAAAATACCAATTTTAATTGAAACTTGAATAAATTTATATGATATTTTTTTAATTTAATTTTATTCAAAATAATAGTAAATTTATAGGGTAACCATGCGATACATCATGCTTTTTTGTTGTACTGCTCTCCAAAAATGATATGTGGGGGGCTTCCAATTTTTTTATTATGACAGTGTTCGTTGTAGTTATAGCGAACCTCCTACAAATTTTCAAGAAATTATGAATAATTAACATTGGCAAAAACAGAGTTTAAACAGCTTGTTGCACTCGTGCATTTTTTTTTATACTCGTGTAAAAGCAATTATTTTGAATTTTCTTTTCGCCACTGTAAACTATTCAGAATTCCTTGAAAACTTGTAGGAGATTGTTATAACTACAATGCATACCATTATGAAAAAAAATAGGTCAAGAAGCCCCCATATGTCATTTTAGGGAGCTGATATAACAAAAAAGTACATTGTGCCATAAATGCCCCAAGATTTATAATATAATTCTCTTAAAGCCTTATTTTGAAAATAATATTACCAATAATTGGTATTTTTCTATTAAATTAAATATTATTATTTTTATAATTTAATTATCGTTAATTATTTGAGTAGGATTCCATCTTGTCAAATTGTCATATAATTTGTTATATTTTAACCATTTAAAGATTAAGAATTCTTGTAGTTTAAGTTTCAAAAGTTATAAAGTTATCTTTTAGCATTTAACAATTTAAAACTTCAAAGTTTTAAGCACACAAATTCGAAAATATGATCATTAACATTTAATAATTGAAATTTTTTAGAATTTTTTTTTTTGCCAAACAAAAGTTAAAAGATTATTTCTTTAACATTTACCCATTCAAAATTATTACACATTAAATACAGAAGAAAATTAAGAATGTTAATATTTTAGCATTTTACTTCATAATTCTAATACTTTTGAAAAATCTATCTTTTACATTTGAATTATTAAAAAATGTTGTATTTTTAATACCAAACGTTGAAAATTTAAACATTGAACAATTTATAATTCTTATCAAATTGATCCCACAATTCTGTTGGGTTTTATGCCCTTATAAAATCATATTTATTATATAATTCATTCATTATCAATAAAGTAGTAGAAATTATTTTATTCAATCAAATTGTGTTGTTTACGTATTTTATTACACGATTAATTATTATTAATGCAAACTTTTATAAAGTCCCGAACATATGTATATTTACAATTATAGTGACTCGGTCACAATGTATTATAATTGTAATTATATGTTCAAAAGCATTTTGTCCTAAGATTAAATCAATACACTAGATTTTTATTTATTGGGTAATCTACGATAAGATCTACTTACACATTTGGTGTGATGTCATATCCTGGACATTGACCAAGTAGATAAGATCGGAAGTATTTTGTTACATTGGACTGGACCGATATTGATTATTGACAAGATAAGTAAGTATCGTTATTATCTAATCTAATCATATCACAACGTTGATCATAGATCAATTCAATCTTAATTCTAAGTGATTAATATTATGCTAATTGTATTATTAAAGTCTTTTGATTAGTTCGTTACCAGCTTACCCTACGGACTAGCTCATACTTACATATTGGAGATTTGGTAGTATAATTGAGTGGGAGTGTTTATCATAGACATGAAATCTATAGCTTCTATTTAAGAAGTGAAATGATGATTTCCTTATAGCTTGGTTCAAGTGTTAAATGATAGAGTACTAATTTCTGTAATTAAATTTACAGAAATATCATTTACAAGGAACTTAGTGGGAGTTAAGCATAAAATACCAATGAGGGGTAAAACAGTAATTTGCACCCGTCTCATTAGTAGATCATCTATAGAGGATTGAATGACGGTTATGGTTATAACAATAGATAACATATTTACATTCTGTGTAAAACATTCTTTGAATTCAATAGTGCAATTCTGAGTCTATAGTGGAGTTACGAAGAATTAATAAGATAGTGAAATTATTTGTTATAAATAAACTCATGGTAACTTATTGGAGTTTGAGTTCATGGATTCATGGTCTCCATGTCATCTCTTATCAAAATGAACCTAGTAGTCTTGAATAATTAATTTAATTATTAATTATAAAAATATCACATTAACTAGGTCAATGAAAATAAATAATGTTAAATTATTTATTGATATTTTGTGAGAAAAGAAATAGCAGAAACTTTGAGGTTTTTATTGCAAAATCTCAAAAAGAGAGTATTATAGCCAATTGTGACAATTTTGTTAATATTGATAAATTGGTATTAATATTAATAAAATAAATTAAATAAATGTCAAAATTATAATTGGTTGATTTTAACAAGTATTTAATTAATTATAATTATTAAATAATTAAACAAAATGGGTAACTAAAACCTATTTTATGTCCTAGCTAATTGCCTATATATACTAGTGTTATAGAATTCATTAAAAAACTTAATTTGACAAGGTAAAAATTCACTACTAATATTCTATACCTAGCTGCCCACTCTCTCTTAGTTTTCTCTCTAGGAATTCTCTTCTCATGTGTTGAGACTTGCCCACACAAACACTAAGTTGTTTTAGAGAAAGACTTGGAAGACTTTAGTCTTGTTTCAAAGCGGTTTGGATTCCTTGCAATACCTAGCATTCAACAAGGACAAAAGGTTAGGAAATCCAAAGGGTGTAGTCATTGTTCCACTACGCATCTCGTAAATACTCTAATGATTTTATTGTTGTATTTACGAATCTCTGTATAAAAATTACTTCTATGCATGTATTTATGTTTTTTTATTGTATGTTATTTTGTGCAATAAGGAACATGCATATAGACTTATATCAATAAGATCCTACAAATTCTACAGTGTTACATCACGTAAAACAAAAATCCCCAAAGTAATATTTGACCTGTCACAAAGCTATTATATTTTTATCATTACAAAAATTTAACCCAAAAAATAAAATTAACTTTAACTTCTTAATTCTAATTAGACCTCAATTTTTTTTCTAGGTTAAGAGACACGAGTGTCACAGCTTAGCATCCTACATTTGATTCATTAGATGATGTTTGAAAATATGCATGACATATTGCTTACTAAAGAAAAGAGTAATCGATGGAAAAAATATTAAAGTTTTTCAAGATTAGTAGTTTATTATTACTTAAGTCTTTTTTTGACAGCATAAATACATTTCGTAAACATTTCTTGACAGTAGTAGGTACCTGCCAGGTTGCTTCCTACATGTCAATCTCTCATTGGTCCTGATAAATAATTTTTATCTTTTATTTAAAAAATCCATTTAAAAATTCAACATTTAATTTAAAAACCTATTAAATTAAAAAATAATTATAAAAATATTCAAAATTCATTTAAATAACATAAAAATAAGCAAATAATTTAAACATTATTTATTGTACCGTCCCAAATTACCTAATAAGGCTTAGGACCTTGATTAGGGGGCCAAGATGACAAATTATGGAAAATTATGTGTTTTTGTGATATATATGTGTATCATTATATGATTATGTGAGTTATATTATAATATGACTTGATATGCATATTTAGGTGTATCAAATATGCACGTGGGCCCGTTTCTTATCAGATGGGAAATTTTCGTAATTTGGTATGTTATGGGTATATTTGGCATATATGTGATATATGTGTGAGACCATATTATTATGTGGGTTTATTTGGGTTACTCGGCACAAGGCGATCATAGGGAGCAAGTTAGTGGGAAGTCACAACGGGACCAATACTTGACTCGAGGTGAGTCAATGGATATTTTGGGTATTTAGTACATTACCGAGATATTGGGTAATGGGAATGAATATCTGAGGATATATTCGGAGTTAGTGAGATTATGAGAGAGTTATGGGGATTTTGACCATTTTACCCTCGGAGACGTTTTTGGTACCCCGAGCCTTGGGATTCGCTTAAGGTTACTTGAACTCTAAGTAACCTCACTTAACCAGAAAACACGTTCAACTCTCTCGTTCTCTCATTTTCCGCTTGTTAGCGCTTTCGAAGGAAACTCAAGTTTTAGAGCTCAGATTCAAGCGAGGTTAAAGTCATAACGATTCTAGGGAAGATTAAAAGCTTGATAGCCGAGAATTTAGCTGGAAAATGACTTAATCAAAGGTAATTTAAGCTTTAAGCTTCTGAGTTTTGTTTCCTTAAGCTTTGCTTGGAGTTCATGGTTTTTGTGAGTTTTTGATTCGTTTGTAACTTGGGTTTTGATGGTTTTAAGCTGCTGAGTTGATTGAGAACTTTACTTTTGGGATTTGGCTATGTTTGGATGGGTTTTTGGTGGGTTTTGGCTTGAAGAAAATGGAGAAAAAACTGAGTTTTCATGTTAATCCGCGACCTTGTTCTTGGGGCGCCGCGACTCTCATGGACACAAGGACAAGCAGATGTTGTCAGCCTATTTGAGCAGCAATGCCTATTGTGGCACGCAGCGACACGGGTGGAAACAAAGGAGAGCCTTGGGCTCTCTGATTTGGGGCAGATCACGACTCTTTTGTTTGGGCCACAACGCTTGAAGGGTTTTTGAGCCCTGAGGAGGTTTTGAGTGCAGGAACTCAAACCTGAGGGCTCAGGATCAATCCTACTACCTGGTTTAGTAGAATTCGACGTCCCGGAGGATAGGACTTGGTCTGGAAGCCTTTATTTGCTTGCTATTGATGAGATTCTATACTTGGTTGTGACTAGGTTATCGCTAGGGGCTCAGAATCAGGATCGTGCTTGAGGTTCGTTCTTAATATACATTACATTCGAACTTGAGGTAAGAAAACTGCATCCAATACGTGATGTACATGATTAGGGCTTGGCCCGAATGTTGAATATAGATTTGATTAGGGCTTGGGCCCCTGTAAAGGTGCATGATTATGATTATGCATGTAATTGTTGATTAAGCATGATGAATGCTTTGTATCTGGATATTTTCTATATGATATATGCTTGTCTACATTATCTGATTGAAAAGACTTGACTTATAAATCAAGAATGACAATAGCGTGTTGAACGCTGATTGAAAGTATTGGCTTATAATTTAAGGGCCGAAATAATGCGCTGAGTGTTGGTCGATATGGTTAGGCCTAATCAAGAGTGCATCATACGCTTGTTCGACCCAATGGTCATGGAAAATTAAGCGCCAAGTACGTTGGGCTAGCTCCAAGGCTAGCTATACATAGGATAGGGCAATGGGCCCCAGGGTGACTTATTAGTCCCATATCCTAGGGCTGGGCCTCGATATGATTCATTAATCATGTATTTTGGGCAACAGGCCCCTGTATGATTCATTAATCATTTAATTAGGGAAGTTGGCCCCATATGACGTTGTAGTCATTTATATGAATGGTATGCATGCATGAGTAGGGTTATTACTGCTAGGCATGCTTATTATGATTTGGTAACGTGTTATTAACTGCTTATGAGCATGTTTAAATTTTCTTGCTGAGCATTGGCTCACGGGTGCTATGAGGTGTAGATAAGGGGAAAGGGAAGCTGGACCAGCCATGTATTGGAGAGCTTCGGTGACGACGTGTACATATGCGGCTGCTCGACCACCATGGCCGAGATTTCTCAGAGGAACTAGGGTTAAATCCTATTTTTCCGCTTAGGTTGGCTGGTTGTAACTTTTAAGTTGTAAATACCCTTTTGGAACTATCAACAACTTTGTAAACGTTTATTATGGGATCTCATGTACAACTTAATGTTTTACGAAATAAATATCCTTTTGACCGAATTTTTTAACCCAAAACCGTTAATCGCGTTTAGTACAAGTTTATGGCCAAATGACTTGTTAAAGAGCCTAGCACTATTTAAAATACACAGTGTAACGGTCTTGGCTATCCAGGGCATTGCAAAAATACAATTTTTTTTTAAAAAAATAGTATTTATACATTGTTCATACTAATTGTTTGATATTAATCTTTCATTCAAACCTATACCCATAGACTTAAAAATCCAAATTAAATCCACATTATTCAGTTTTATGTAGAAAACAATCAAAATTAAAATATTCATGTTCTTCCTTCATCTCAGATTCATTCTAACATAATGAATCTAACTTAAAACAATTTATTTAAACATAAACTTACACAAATAAACCAGATTCACTCCAAACCTCAAAATTACAGCCAATACCAGAACCCATTACAAACCAAACTCACAAAATTATAAACCAAACCCATCAGAGCAAAACCCAGATGCACAAAGTCACTCTACCTTGGATCGAAGCCTCATATCTGCTCATATCCTCTGCTATAGCTGTGAATCCAACCTCAACCTAATATCCCACCTCTGATGGCATCGACATTCACCTCAGCCCAAATCTCAGCCAGAAAGCCCATGAACCCAGCACTACTAGCTTGCAAACTCGTCACCTGTCGAAGCCTTCATCCTCTTGATGCATGTAGACTCAACCTAGACCTCGTTAATCATCCTCCTCAACCCAGATGGCGTCGACATTCACCTCAACCCATATCTCAATCCAAATCACACTTCCAACAACATCGACGTTCACCTCAACCCATATCTCAACTCATATCCTACCTTCGACGGCGTTGGCGTTCACCTTAGCCCAGATCTTTGCTGCCCATCACTGTTCCTCCCCATCTTGTGCTTCTGTGTGCCTCTTTCTCTCCAATCTTGTCTAGCATGTTGCATCTCCAAAAAGAAAATGTTCACCCAAAAACATACTACCTGATGACGTGGCAGGATTGGTATACACGTGGGATGCATGTGGCAGTTTTAAGTGAGTATAATCTGCTCAACCCTTGACTAGAAGATCATTGGCTTATCAGGCATCATAATTATGGGCGACCAGCCTGGTCGCATATATTCATTTATTTCCTTCAGATATGCAATCTTGTAATTACGTATTAATTGTCATTTATGTTATTATTAGATACGACTGTATTAAATGTAATTAAGGCCCGTTGGCCCATATAAAACTCCTTGAGCCTATAAATAAGAAGAAATGGGCTCAAGGGGGAGGACTATTGGCTTGAGAACGCTTGAGCTTAGAGATTCTAAGAGAGAAAAAGAGTGTTGTTATCCACCACAATTGTATTCATCTGAGAACTAGTGAAACTCATGAACCCTAGTTCATTGATCACTGTTCTTGGAGTTCTACATCAATAAGAACACTAAGTGGACATAGGTTATTACCATTTTATTGGGGCCGAACCACTATAAATCTTTTGTGTTATTTAACTTTCCATCTTGATTTCATCTCATTTTCATCTTATTTTCTATCATTTTATCTGACTCCATGTCGTTGACCAATTCGAGGGTCAACATTTTGGTGCTATCATTGAGAGCTGAACTCAAGACTTCCAACAAGATCAAATGGCGAAAACATCCAAAAAGACAGGACAAACTTCTGGTGCCACACCAACCCAGCCTCCTCCACAAAATGTGGCTGAAGATGAGCCACGATTGGAGTTTGAAGAGGAGGAAATGGATTCTGAGACATTGAGGACAACACTGATTGTGTTGTAGGAGGAGATAGCCAATATGAGGGTGTAATGCCCCAAAATCCCTAATAAGGTTTAGGACCTTGATTATGAGGCTGGGAGGGCCATAATTAATATATTATTCCATTAAATGATTATATGCATGTTTATGTGAATTATATTATTATATGAGGATAAATGCATGCATATGGGTCCACATTTTTATTATAAGGGCATTTTGGTGATTTGGTCCGTTGAAGGTGTAATTGTGTATTTTCATGCATGTTGGTGAATTATAAATAAGACCACATTATAATGTGGATTTGTTCGAGTCATTCGACATGAGAGGATCTTTGAATGCAAGTTATCGGTCTGGTCATAACAGGGTTAATTCTGGGGCTCGGGGTGAGTCTCGGGGTAATTTGAGGATTATAACATTACCGGGAATTAAAGGGTAATGTGATATGATTTATTAGCATTTGAGAATATTGAGAATAATGAGAATTGGAGGGCTTTAATTATGATTAATGAGATAGGCGAGAAATAACGGTTTTACCCTTGGTAGCCTTAAGAGGATTTTAAATGACCTAGGGGCATTTTGGTCTTTTGACCTTAAAGATAGATGTAACCCTTTGAAGCTGTAGAAACCTGGCCAAAACAAAGCATCATCTTCTCTTCAACCGTGCATCTTTTCTTCTTCTTTTCTTCTTGATTTTTGAAGCTCTTTTTGAGGAACCAAGCCTTGAGGGTTTTGGGTTATGCTCTATCATTGAAGAGAGTGTGTTATTGAGATTGAGGTGAGATTTTAGCCATTAAAACCTTAGTTCTTGCTTTGTTTTCATTTGGTTTTTGAGTTGGAAATTTGAGAATTCAATGGGGTTTTTGGCAAAGGTTACTTCGGTTATGATGCCTAGGTCATGTGTAGATGGTTTTTGGGTTCAATTGGGGGTTTAAATAAGGTTTGGAAGCTTGATTTTTATGCTGGAAATGGAGGATTTGAAGGAGGCTAAAACCAGGGTGAATATGTCTGGTTCTAGCACTATAGCGCCCAAAGAGTAGTGCTACAGCGCTAGCCAAGGCAAAATTCCCCTGGTTGTAGCGCTACCCTGTTTTCTCTTATGCATATTTTGGGAAAATTTGAGGGTTTTTGGCTTGGGGTTTCAATTCCTAAGGCTTGGGATCGAATCTACTCACCGTTTGGGTACAATTCGGGGTCCCGAGAGTGAGGTTTAGGTCAAGACCCTTTTATTGTGGATTTCATTAATCGGAGATTATATTGGTTATGACTAGGTGACCGCTAAGGAATCAAAAGGATCGATCGTTCTCAAGGGTCGTTCATTTGTTATTTCTCGCTCAAACCAGAGGTAAGAAAATTTCACCCCATATGTGACATGCATGGTTATTATTGAGGCATGTTGAGTGTTTAAATGTGGACATTGATTGCATATCAAATGCTTAACAAATCTTGCTCACTTTTGAATGGCACTGACTTATTAGTCAGAATCGTCAATGGTTTCGGTATTAACTATGAAGTTGTGACTTACTAGTCAAGTTCGGCATTAGTATCGAGCATTGGTCGTATGGTATTGACTTATGAGTCAAGGATGGTTTTAGCGTGTTTAACGCAAGCCGATAAAGATTAGATCTAATCGACATCAGCATTGAATGACTCATCATGAGCATTAATGCCGAACTGACCTCAAGTTCGATGAAAACTAAAAGCGTTTGTCTAGTCTAAAGGCTAGTTATTTAGAGCAAGAGCCAGAAAAGCTAAGGTGACCTACACGTCACATGGCTAGGAGGGTATGTGACCTCCGGGATAGACTTATTAGTCATCTGACCGAGAGAGACTTATTAGTCATCTGACCAAGATAGACTTATTAGTCATCTGACCGGGATAGATTTATTAGTCATCTAATCGAGATAGACTTATCAGTCATCTAATCGAGATGGATGATAACTCTACAAAGTAGAGTTATTTTACAACTTTTGATGTGTTAATTGTTGCTTAATTCTTGAGCTTTTAATTGATTTATTAAGTTTTAAAATAATTTTGAATTTATATTGTTATTTTGATTTTATATATATTTGTGTGTTTTTATAGTTATTTTGTTGTAAAATGTTGTAGTTTATTATTTGAATTATTGTTGTTTAATTTGAGGTAAAAAAATGTTGTTTTATTGCAATTAAATGTTATGTAAATTAAATTTTAATTAATATTTTCATGGAAGTTATATGGTATATTTTATTAGAGAAAATAATTCATTTTAATTTAGTTTATGATTAGTTTGTAGGAAACAATGTGGCATTTTGGTACTTTGGAAATAAGAGAAAAGAAAAGAATTAAAATTGAAAAAAGAGAAGGAAAATGTGGCATTTATGGAAAGTTCTCCAAGCCTCCCTTCTCCCTGCCACTGTGAGCCCGCCTGCCACAAGGCCCAGCCGAAACCACCCCAATCCCGCCTGACACATGCAGTCTCAAGCCACCTTCCCACTCTCTTGAGCCCAAAAATTGTCCCTTTGTCAAAAAATGCCACATTTTTTTACCCAATTTTTCTACAACATTTTACCCAAAATTCATCATCACTCCTACAATTTATCCATATTTTCCATATTATTATTAATTTAATTAACCTAATCATTTTAATTAATTTAAATTGATTATTTTAATACTCTCATTTTGGCTATAAATAGGAAATTTTCAAGACCATTTGGGAGTGCTTATTTTAGGAGAGGTCATACCATAAACTTCCTACACTTGGAAGACCATTCCATTCTCTTCATATTTTTTGTCATTTTTTCTATGAGTTTTTAGAGGAAAAATTTAGGGGTTCCTCCTCCAAATTTTCCTATTTATGTTTGTAATTTTTGGTTTGTAATTTCTATTCTAGTTATGTGTTTCTAATCTTTTTCATAAGATTATTAAGATCATGATGAAGCAACTTGTAACTAGATAATATTTATGTTGTATGTTAATTTCCCTTGTAATGCAACAAAGTTTATGGATTTTTCTTCTTCATATATGTCTTTCATCTTTAATATCTCATATTTTGGATTGTTAGATAATATGCACTTTATTATTTATTTTGCAAAACATAGTATTCTTTGTGTAAGATGTGTCCTTAAATTGTACACATCCAATGCTTAGAACACAAATATTATGTTTTGCCTTATAAATAATGTTATTTGATTTTTTGTTGTTTCATTAGGTTGATTCACATTAAATACTTTGAAATTATATTTTTTGAAAAGTGAATAAAAATCTTATCTTTTTAGAAGTAATTTGTGCTTAAAGTCATAAATCTATTTGGAAAATGATTATTTGACTTATTTTAACTATCACTAAAACTTAGGAATCAATATACTAATAACTATTATTAAACTTACATTCTGTGGATTCTAGTATCTTAATAATCTTTCCTTTTAACACTTATTTTCAAAGCATTATTGGTTTATGCATTTTTAGACCATGTGTTTTGCCTCATTACCTGTTTGGACCCTGTGTTTTGACAAATTACTTTTTGGACCCTGTATTTTCTAAAATAGTTCAAATAGACCCCTAAACCCGATTTTGATCAAAAAAATTTGAACTAAAATCACAAATAATTCATCAAACTAACAACTCAGAACAAAAATATAATCATTCTTCCTAAGAACTGTGTTGTTATATTCAATTTTTTATTCATCAAAATCAGGTTTAGGGGCCTATTTGAACCATTTTACAAAACACAGGCTCCAAAAAATAATTTGTCAAAACACAGGGTCCAAACAGGTAATGGGGCAAAACACAGGGTCTAAAAATGTATAAACCATTGGTTTATTTGTATTCTGTTAATTAAATTTATTTTAAATCTTTTATTTTATGTTCATGACATTAAATCTCATCAATCTTTGGAACTAGGTTAGAATTTATTAATTTTGGTTTAAAATAGTTTTCTTTTTTATTTTAGACAACTCCTTTGGGTTCGATCCCGTGCTTACACGAACACTATATTTCATATACGATTCGTGCGCTTGCGAGTTATAAATATTTAAAACATACCCGTTTTTTGTTCATCAAGTTTTTGGTACCGTTGCCGGGGAGTTGCAAGAAAAAGAAACGAAATTTATCTCAAGGTTAGTGAAATCTTCTACTAGTTATTTAAATTTTGCATTTAAAAAAATTATATATAAAAAATATATATTTATATAAAAACAAAAGAAAATGATAAAAAGAAAATTTGGGACAGTTCTACCACCCATAAAAAAATTACTTATATTTTTTATTTATTGTGTTTTTTTTAGTTGACGACACTTGTGCCTCCTATCTATCTTTTTAATTTTTATAGTTGATGGCACTTGTGCCTCCTATCTATCCTTTTAATATTTATAGTTGATGGCACTTGTGCCTCCTAATTTTGTTATAATTTTATTTCGTTTATATCTTTGTTAGTTGACGACACTTGTGTCTCCTAGCTTTTCTGTTATTATTATTTTTATTTTGTAATAGTTGATGCCATTTGTGCCTCCTAACCTTTTATTTTATTATATTGTTAATAGTTGATGGCATTTGTACCTCCTAAATGTTGTTTAATATCTTAACATTGTTTTTGCTCTCTTAATTTTATTTTCTTGTTCTTTTTACCTTAATTGTCATTTAAAAAAAATTAGTTTGTCATTTAGTTTTTACCATATGAATCATTTTAATTATAGTTGGAATTTTGAGTACAACTATCATGTGAAATCAAATTTAAATTATGGAGAAACTAATGATATGCATGATTACGGTGAATCCTTTGATATCCCATTTGCCCCCACCTATAATCTAAATTTTTCATGGAGCCATACCCAATCTCCAATGAATCAAGAGCATGAATTCAACATACCTAATCAAAGTCATGCCCAATACAACCTATCATATCCCATTCAACAAGAAACGAGCACATCTTTAGAGGATACCCTACAACAATTCATGCAATCAACCTACCAAATCTTACTAGCCCAGTTTCAGTCAATCTCAAAAATTGAGACAATAGTAGGACAACTTGCAACTGTTATAGAGTCGGAAAAATAAGTTTATCCCAACCAACACATTCACAATCCAAATAGAAAAATTGAAAATAAAAATGAGAATAAATTTGTTGAAGAACTTGTAATATTCATCCAAACCCCTAATGAAGCAAAATAGTTTGATGAAATTATTCTTGAGGCTCATGAAGAAAATGAAAAAGATATAATTATATCTCAAGAGCCCATAATTGAACAAATTTTTATATTTACTCAAAATGAAAAGGAGTCTAATATAGATATGCAATTTTCTTATTTTATTGATATTCCATTAAAATTGCATATTTCTAATTTTCTTGTAGGTGTGATGTTATCAATCATTATTAATGACATTTGCATCAAAGTCATAACTCACCCTACTAATGAAATTTTACACCATTGATTGGGTGTAGGTTGAAAGAAAAAATTATAGTTGAGCTAAAGACTATAAACTAAAGCGCTTTGTGGGAGGCAACCCATACTTTTTATGTTTCATTTTATATTTCACTTTTGCTGTGTGTTTTTGTTTCATGTTTTTCAAAAGCTCGAAGGAAACTTCTTGCCAAAAAGAAGAGAAGAAAACAAAGGAGCCAAATCAAGGCAGCATTCATCCAAGGGAGTAGTTCTTAACTTTTTCCATTTTATTACTCATCGAGGACAATGTTTCATTTAAGTTTGGGGGTACTGTGTATGTGTTTTTCTTTGTGTTTTATGCATGCTTTTCATTTGTTGTAAAATGTTTAAAAAAAATTGTGCTTTTAATTTTCTTTTGCTTGAGGACTAGCAAAACTTTAGGTTTGGGGGTGTGATAACTCTACAAAAGAGTTATTTTACCAGTTTTTGTGTGCTAATTGTTGCTTAATTCTTGAGTTTTTAATTGATTTATTAAGTTTTAAAGTAATTTTGAATTTATTGGGTTTATTTTGATTTTATATATATTTGTGTGTTTTTATAGTTATTTTGTTGTAAAATGTTGTAGTTTATTATTTGAATTATTGTTGTTTAATTTGAGATCAAAAAATGTTGTTTTATTGAAATTAAATGTTATGTAAATTAATATTTTCATGGAAGTTATACGGTATATTTTATTAGAGAAAATAATTAATTTTAATTTAGTTTATGATTATTTTGTAGGAAACAATGTGGCATTTTGGTACTCTGGAAAGAAGATAAAAGAAAAGAATTAAAACTAAAAAAAGAGAAGGAAAATGTGGCATTTATGAAAAGTTCTCCAAGCCTCCCTTCTCCCAGCCACCGTGGGCCCACTATCTGTGTAACGCCCCAAACTCCAGGGTCTGTTACGATGTGCCTTGTAAACAGTGCTAAACTCGCTAACCGAGTCATTTGGCCAAAATCGTGAACTAAGTATGGTTAGCGGTTTAGGGATTAAAAACTTTGGTTAAGATGTAACATTTCACTAGAACATTTAATATATACATTGGGATCCCAAAAATATAATTTCAGAGTCTATTACAGAAAATATTTACAACAGGCCGTTCTAAGCGGCAAAACAGGGTTCAACCCTAGTTCCACTTTAAACCTCGGTCGTGGCGGACGAGCAGCTGCATATGTACACATCATCACCTAAGCTCTCAAACTCAAGGATGGTTCAGCTTCCTCTTGCCTTTACCTGCACCACGTAGAACCCGTGGGCCGAAGCCCAGCAAGAAAACACAATATAACATGATATAATATCAACAAATAACATGATATAATATCAACAGATAACATGATGTAATATCATCAGGTAACATGATATAATATCAACAGTTAACATGACGTAATATCATCAGGTAACATGATATAATATCAACAGTTAACATGATATAATATCAACAGAAATTGTATTGTTTACTCAGGACCAACAGCTTAGGCAAATAGGTGACAATAGCCAAAAGTCACAGAAGTGGGTACAGCTCAATTGATAAGTGGTTCCCTCATAAGCTTGATCAGGATAGGTGCATGGTGATAGTCACCAACATAACCATCCTCCCGACTCTAGAGTCGTAACTAAGGACAGCGTCCCCCAGCCATGTGACAAGCAATCACCGGGGTCATATACCTTGGCTAAAATCATCTGGTCTTCGACCAGGTAAGCGCTTATAGTTCTCATTGACCTTCCGGTCGGTCCAGCACTGATACCCTATATGGGTCATCCAATGCTAACCCCGATTAGATCTAATCTTCATTTGGCCCGGCGTTCGCAACGCACTGCCACTTCTGACTCTTGGGTCGGTGAAACTCGACCAGTGCTCAACCCGTGGTGAACTTAACTAATAAGTCACAACTTCACAGACAGATCTGACACCATTGCCGATTCTGACTAATAAGCCAGCGCCATACACAGGTAAGCCATGCCACCAAACATACATCACATGTCCAATATCTATAAACAAGGCATTCAGCATGCTTACTTAACAGGTACTAGTACAATTAGGACCATGCACAACACAGAGGCTCAAGCTCCGAATGATATCATACCCAGTATACAAAGCATGTCCTAATCACATGTTTCTCATGTATCACATGCATCATACTTAACAATCCAACATGCACCAGTAACAACCATGCATGTCTCGTTCAATAGTCAACCAACATGCATCAAGAACAGCCATGCATGTCATACTCAATAATCAACCAACATGCATCGATAATAGCCATGCATGTCAAATGTACACAGGGTGCAGTTTTCTTACCTCAGATTCGAGCTAGAATGATTTAAAGAACGACCCTTGAGAACGATCAACTTTTAGTCCATTAGCGGTCACCTAGTCATAACCAAATATAAGATACCATCAATAAAAATGGTCAACATAAGTTCCCAAACCAATATCTAGCCTCCGGGACATCAATCCCCACTTAACCGGATACTAGGTACAACCCCGAGGCCTAAGGCTTGAATCCCTAAGCATAAAACACCATTTTGGGCTAAAATGACCTTAAGGGCTGCGACCCTCCCCAGCTGCGCCGCGGCGCGCCCTCAAACAGAGAGGGCCTTCCTGCCAGACGCCAAGGGCCGCGGCGCTCAACCCAGACCAGGTAAAATAACAGCACGCACCTGAATTTCCCCCCTGCGTTTTCCCTTGAAACCAGCCCTTCAAAACTGTTCCAAATCTCAATCTAACACCCAATTCAACCACCAAACATCCTCTACCACTCCCCCTCATCAAAACCCAAAGAAAACATCTCCCAAACTTCTATTAATCCAAACTTTCCATTAACAAATCATCAACTAAAACTTAACTCAAAAACAGAGCACACCATAATATACAAGACTGGAACTCACCTCAAACACGATTTGAGTCCTTCCCAATGGCTGAGCTAGGTCTAGAATTCCCAAGCTTTGATTTCCCTAGCTTGCTCTTCAATATGGGCTCTCAAAATTCAAAGAAAGGAGTGAAAGAAAACTTGTACGGGAGAGAAGGAGAAGGGATGAGGATGGCTCTATTTTATTCTGTTTTCCACAGCCTTCTAAACACCCAAAGCTGATATAAATCCTTAAGGTCAAAATACCATAATGCCCTTAGGCCAAATAAATCCCTCTAACATCTTTCGAGGGTAAAACCGTCTTTTCCCGCCTATCTCGTTAATTATAATTAACGCTCTCCAATTCCCGCTATTCTCAATATTCCCAAATACCAATAAATCATATCCCATTACCCTTTAATTCCCGGTAATTCTCTAATCATTAAATCCACCCCGAGACTCACACCGAGACTCACCCCGAGCCCCGAACTTAAGCCCGTTATGACTAGACCGAACACTTACATCTCATGATCGTCTCATGCCGAATAGCTCGAATCAATCCACCTTATAATGTGGCTATTTTAATTAATCACAACCATGCACCCAAAATATACAATTATGCCCACAGCGGCCAAATTACCAAAATACCATTTTAATAATAAATACTCCCTTATGCATGCATTCACCATCATATAATAATATAATTCACATAAACATGCATATAATCATTAAATACTATAATAAACCAATTATGGCCCTCCCGGCCTCCTAATCAAGGTCCTAAACCTTATTAGGAAATTTGGGGGATTACAATCTGCCACAAGGCCCGGCCGAAGCCACCCCAGGCCTGCCTGCCACAAGGCCCAGCCGAAACCACCCCAGGCCCGACTAACACATACAGCCTCCAGCCACCTTCCCACTCTCTTGAGCCCAAAAATTGTCCCTTTGTCAAAAAGTGCCACATTTTTTAACCCAAAATTCATCATCACTCCTACAATTTACCCATATTTGTCATATTATTATTAACTTAATTAGTTTAATCAATTTAATTAATTTAAATTGATTATTTTACTACTCTCATTTTGGCTATAAATAGGAAATTTCAAGACCGTTTGGGAGTGCTTATTTTAGGAGAGGTTGTACTACAAACTTCCTACACTTGGAAGACCACTCTAATTTATGAGATTTTAGAGGAAAATTTTGGGGGTTCCTCCTCCAAATTTTCCTATTTATGTTTGTAATTTTTGGTTTGTAATTTCTATTCTAGTTATGTGCTTCTAATATTTTTTATAAGATTATTAAGATCATGATGAAGCAACTTGTAACTAGATAATATTTATATTGTATGTTGATTTCCCTTGTAATGCAACAAAGTTTATGGATCTTTCTTCTTTATATATGTCTTTCATCTTTAATATCTCATATTTTGGATGGTTAGATAATATGCACTTTTTCTTCATTTTGCAAAACATAATATTCTTTATGTAAGATGTGTCATTAAATTGTACACATCCAATGCTTATAACAAAAATATTATGTTTTGCCTTATAAATAATGTTATTTGATTTTTTGTTGTTTCATTAGGTTGATTCACATTAAATACTTTGAAATTAAATACTTACATTCTGTGGATTCTAGTATCTTAATAATCTTTCCTTTTAACACTTATTTTCAAATCATTATTGGTTTATTTGTATTCTCTTAAATAGCTTTATTTTAAATCTTTTATTTTATGTTCATGACATTAAATCACATCAATCTTTGGAGCTAGGTTAGAATTTATTATGTTTGGTTTAAAATAGTTTTCTTTTTTATTTTAGACAACTCATTTGTGTTTGATCTCGTACTTACACGAACACTATATTTCATATACGGTTCGTGCGCTTGCGAGTTATAAATATTTAATACCTACCCGTTTTTGGTTCAGCAATGGACTTACTAGTCATTTGACTGAGAAAGACTTATTAATCATCTAACCGAGATAAACTTATCAGTCATCTGATTGAGATTAACTTATTAGTCATCTGACCAGGATAGACTTATGAGTCATCTAATCGAGATAGACTTATCAGTCATCTGACCGGGATAGACTTATCAGTCATCTGATCGGGATAGACTTATCAGTCATCTGACCGAGATGGACTTATTAGTCAACTATTTAGAGAATGAATTATTAGCCATATACCTCAGAGAGACTTATTAGTCATCTACCTCAGAGCAAGAGACTTATTAGTCATCTACTCAGAGCGCAGGACTCCACAAACATTTATTTTTACCTGCCTGCATACATGAGTAGGGTTATTACTACTAGGCATGCTTATTATGACTTAGTAACATGTTATTACTTTTCATGAGCATATTGAGTTTTCTTGTTGGGCTTCGGCTCATGGGTGCTTTGTGGTGCAAGTAAAGGCAAAAGAAAGCTGGACCATCCTTGAGTTGGAGAGTTTAGGTGGCGATGTGTACATATGCGGCTGCTCGACCACCACGGCAGGGGGTAAAGAGGAACTAGGGTTAAACCCTATTTTGCCACTTAGGTCGGCTGGTTGTAAATATTTTGTTGTAATTAACCTTTAAATTATATTTTTGGGATCCCAATGTATAAAGTAAACGTTTTAGTGAAACGTTATATCTTAACCAAAAAGTTTAACCCTAAACCTGTAATCATACTTAGTTACACAATTATGGCCAAATGACTTGATTATTGAGTTTAACATTGTTTAAAAGGCACACTGTAACGGTCCATGTAGTTTAGGGCATTACAACTTGGTATCAGAGCGAGCCAAGGTTAAGGGTTCCTGAAGAAAAGTTGGGCATGTACACTCATCATCAAAGATAGTTTCACTAAGGGAATGGTAACTATTTCTGTAGTTATGTGCTTAATTGCTTAAATAGAATGTAAATGCTTAACATGCACATTGTATTAGGGAGCATAAGATTCTGATAGAGCTTGACTCTTGACTATATGATTACCTACTCCATGAATATATATAATTGTTATATTTGCATGCTGGAGTTGGAGGCATGGTAGGTATGTTGGAAGAGCAGGGATTATGATTGTTGTATGAATGCCATGGGCATGTTTTTAGCACTGCAGTGGTTTGTGAATGTAGTGTGGTAAGATTGTTCCCATGGGGAAAGCTCTTGATATGCTCATGTTGTTTAATGGGTCAAGTTATTGACTGCATATTCAACCAGTAGGTATGTATCCAAGACAAATAATGAGACCTGATGGTGGTTATACTAAGGCTGGGAGTTACGGCCAAGGGTTTAGTGCTTCATCTGCCCCTTAGAATTTCCAGAAAATGTTTACAGATGTGCAATTAAGATTGCAAAGGCAAGAGGAAGAGATTAGGTGTTGAAGAAACAACAGAATTTATCGGGGAACACCTCTTCCTTTGCTATGCCAAGAGTGGCACCAGTTTTGGCTCAGCCTAGGGTTGAGAACAGATGGGAATTTCTCTGTGGAAGATTCCAGAAGTTTTACCCTCCAGTCTTTGAGGGAGGCCTAGATCCATTCAGAACTAATCAATGGATGTGCATGATCAGTTCCATTCTTGACAGTATGGGGCTGGTGGGTCACGATACGGTGATCTGTGCTACATATGTATTGTGGGATAATGCCCGGATGTGGTGGGAAGTAGTATCCCAGACACAAGATACAGTTGTGATGGATTGGAAATACTTTAGGCAGCTGTTCAATGAAAGGTCTTATGAATAAGTTTATGAACTTGGTTCAGGGTAATGCATCAGTAACCGAGTATATTAACAGATTTGATGGGTTGGTCGAGTTTGATTTTGATATGGTACCGACAGATGTAGCTTGAAAGGAAAATTTTATCCAGTGATTGAAATCCACGATAGTTCAGGGCATTAGAGTTGCCCCAATGCATGAAACTTCCACCTATTCTCAGGTGGTAGGGAAGGCTCTTGCTATTGAGAGCATAAGAAATGAGAAGAAGGGTGCCAGAGAGCATGGAGCTCAGGCAGTGATACCTCCATTTATTGGAGCGAGCAAGAAAAAGAGCTAGATGACTTATCCAAAATGCTCTCAGTGTAAGAGACATCATCTGGGAGAATGTCGAGCAAGGGCGTGTTATTTATGTGGAATGGTTGGGAATTTCATGAGGGATTGCCCAAGACAAGGAGCAGATGAGAAAAAGGGGATGGACAGCTCGACTCCAGCTCGAGTGTTCATTCTGAGGCAGTCAAAGTCGAAGACTAAGACTAAGACTGAGGCTGGTTCCTCAGGGATGGCAGGTCAGCTTTCTAGTTTTGATTTTGTATTGTGCTGACTGATTTTGGTGCCATGTTGTTCTTTGTTTGTTGCATCTAGATAAGCATAAATCTGATATGCAGATAGCATGATTATGTTGTGATGAGTTAGGTTATGGTGGAAATGACTCATCAGTTGTTTTGATAAAGTTGGTTATGACTGACTTCAGTATGATCCTGGATATGGATTGGTTAACCAAGTGTGGGGCAATGCTAGATTGTAAGGAAAGGATAGTAACTCTTGGGTTTGAGAGTGGGAAACCCCTGTGGTAGCTGGCACTGTGCATGGATTTGGTATGCTTATGACATATGTATTTAGAGCTAGAGATCTATTGCAGGAGAATGCATAGAACTCCTAGCTAGTGTGGTGGATACCACTTAGGTTGTACCAGTGGGATCAGGACAAACTGGATTAGTCTGTTAGTTCTAGATGTATTTCCAGGTGATTTTCCAGGGTTACCTTTACATAAAAATATAAATGGTGATTGGATTGGTGCCAAGGATGGAATCAGGTCTGGGGCACTGTATTGAACGGCTTTAGTAAATTTGTAAGAACTAAAGGCTCGGTTATTGAGTAAGATGGTATTCTCCAAGGTGGATCTTTGATCTGGTTATTACCAGCTAGAGATCAGGGATAAGGATATACAGAAGACTGCTTGTTATATTAGAGAAGGGCACTGGGAGTGCTGAGTTATGTTTTGAGGATTTGAGTAAGGGTAAGTTGTTTTTATGAATTAGATGAACAGAGTATTCAAGGATTATTTGAATTGGATTTGTGATCTTCTTGATCAATAGTATTGTGGTGTACTCTCAGTTGGAGATTTGCCAAGGTCAAGGAATGCCTTAGAGGGCAGGAGTTTCCTTGGACGGGCAGGATATTATATGTGTTGTGGGAAAGAATTCTGAGTCTTCTTACAGATCAGAATCAGTTTGTAGGTTGTTATGACACCTTATAGACAGGGAAAAGTGATTGCCTATGCATCATGTTGATTAAAGGATCTGACCAGAACTAAAGTAGAGTTTCTGGTGGGCCAGGTGGCCAGCTGTATATTTTAGTTTACTCTTTCAGAGAGAATCAAGGGAAAGACAGTTAAGTGAACCACAGATAAGAAAAATTGAGGGTAATGTCTTAGCGAGATTAGCTAAGGATTATGCAGTGTTGGGTATGAATTTATTGAGGTATAGAGATTGGATTTGGAATCCGATGGACACTAGGATTAAATGGGAGATTCTGGATGAATCTCATATTATCCTCTTATTCTCTTCATCTAGGCATCATGGAAAGGTGGCAGGATATGAAAGCTTTATAGTGATGTCCTGGGATGAAGACAAAGTACTTAACATGTTAGCATGTCAAATCAGAGCATTGGAAATCAGTAAGGCCATTGTAGCCTTTGAGTATTCCATAGTGGAAATAAGGAAACATTGTGATGGGTTTCACGATGGGGTTGCCCAGGATAGTGGGTCAGCAAGATTTGGATTGGGTTGTTATGGACCAGTATTTAAAGTGAGATCACTTCCATCAATAAGGACAAGTAATACAACTGATCAGTATTCAAATCTTTGTGTGAGAAAGATAGTATGCCTTCATAGATATTCAAGGTCCATCTTATTAGATGAAGACTCTATTATTACTTCCAAGTTTTGGAAGGGTTGCAGAAGGTGATGAGTACACATTTTATTACTCTCAGACTAATGGTAAATCAGAGAGAGAGAGGGTTATCCAATTATTATTGGAACAACATCCTATAAGATGAATGAGATATTATATCTGGATCCTGAGGTAGTTCAGAGAATCATTGAGGTTATTGAAAAGGTTAGAGCCTGGATGCTCACTTCTTATAGTAAATGGAAAAGTTATATTGATTTGAGATGCATGAACATGGAATTCTAAGTAGAAGATTGTATCTTCTTTAAAGTATCACCATGGAAAGGGTTGAAGAGGTGAAAGCAAGTTGAGCTCTAGAGTAGAAAAGACCGTTTGAATTCTGAATAGGAACGGTCAGGTTGCCTATGGATTGGCCTTGCCTTTGGCACTGTCGGCAGTATACAGTGTATTATGTATCTCCATGTTGAGAACATAGGTTAAAGAAAACTCATGAGATGAGTTATGGGAATCTGGATATTTAGGCTAAGTTATCGAATGAGGGGTATCCAGATCAAATTTTAACAGAAAGAATAAGGATCTGAGGAACAAAATTATACCTTGGGTTAAGGTATGTCGCCGAGACAGAAGGTCAAGGGAACGACCTGGGAAAACTGGAATCAGTGGTGCGGAATTTATGTTACGGGCTGTGCAGATAAAAAATTTTGACGAAATTTCTGTAAGGAGAGGATAGTTGTAATGCCCCAAAATCCCTAATAAGGTTTAGGACCTTGATTAGGAGGCCGGGAGGGCCATAATTAATTGATTATGCCATTAAATGATTATATGCATGTTAATGTGAATTATATTATTATATGATGATAAATGCATGCATATGTGTCCACATTTTTATTATAAGGGCATTTTGGTAATTTGGCTCGTTGAGGGCGTAATTATGTATTTTCATGCATGTTGGTGAATTATAAATAAGACCACATTATAATGTGGATTTTTTCGAGCCATTCGGCATGAGACGATCTTTGAATACAAGTTATCGGTCTGGCCATAACGGGTTAATTCCGGGGCTCGGTGTAATTTGAGGATTAGAACATTGCCGGAAATTAAAGGGTAATGGGATATGATTTATTAACATTTGAGAATATTGACAATAATGGGAATTGGAGGGCGTTAATTATGATTAATGAGATAGGTGGGAAAGGACGATTTTACCCTTGGTGGCCTTAAGAGGATTTTAAATGACCTAGGGGCATTTTGGTCTTTTGACCTTAAGGATAGATATAACCCTTTGAAGTTGTAGAAACCTGGCCAAAACAGAGCATCATCTTCTCTTCAACCGTGCATCTTTTCTTCTTCTTTTCTTCTTGATTTTTGAAGCTCTTTTTGAGGAACCAACCTAAGGAACCAAGCCTTGAGGGTTTTGGGTTATGCTCTACCATTGAAGAGGGTGTGTTACTAAGATTGATGTGAGTTTTTAGCCATTAAAACCTTAGTTCTTGCTCTGTTTTCATTTGGTTTTCAGTTTGGTTTTTGAGTTTGGAAGTTGAGAATTCAATGGGATTTTTGGCAAAGGTTACTTCGGTTATGATGCCTAGGTCATGTGTAGATGGTTTTTGGGTTCAATTAGGGGTTTAAATGAGGTTTGGAAGCTTGATATTCAAGTTGGAAATAGAGGATTCGAAGGAGGCTAAAACCAGGGTGAATCTGCTTGGTCCTAACGCTATAGCGCCCAAAGGGTAGCGCTGGGGCGCTAGGGGGGCAACGCTGTAGCGCTACCCTATTTTCTCTGATGCATATTTTGGGCACTTTTGAGGGTTTCTGGCTCGGGGTTTCAATTCCTAAGGCTCAGGATTGAATCTACTCACAATTTGGGTACAATTCAGGGTCCCGGTAGTGGGGTTTAGGTCAAGACTCTTTTATTTTGGATTTCATTAATTGGAGATTATATTGGTTATGACTAGGTGACCGCTAAGGAATCAAAAGGATCGATCGTTCTCAATGGTCGTTCATTTGTTATTTCTAGCTCGAACCAGAGGTAAGAAAACTGCAACCCATATGTGACATGCATGGTTATTATTGAGGCATGTTGAGTTTTTAAATGTGGATATTGATTGCATATCAAATGCTTAGCAAATCTTGCTCACATGTGAATGGCATTGACTTATTAGTCAGAATCGGCAATGGTGTCGGTATTAACTGTGAAGCTGTGACTTACTAGTCAAGTCCGGCAGTAGTACCGAGCACTGGCCGTATGGTATTGACTTATGAGTCAATGACGGTTTTAGCGTGTTTAAAGCAAGCCGATAAAGATTAGATCTAATCGACATCAGCATTGAATGACTCATCATGAGCATTAATTCCAGACCGACCTCAAGTTCAATGAAAACTAAAAGCGCTTGTCTAGTCTAAAGGCTAGTTATTTAGAGCTAGAGCCATAAAGGCTAAGGTGACCTACACGTCACATGGCTAGGAGGGTATGGGACCTCCGGGATAGACTTATTAGTCATCTGACCGAGATAGACTTATTAGTCATCTGACCGGGATAAACTTATTAGTCATTTGACCAGGATAGACTTATCAGTCATCTAATCGAGATAGACTTATCAGTCATCTAATAGAGATGGACTTATCAGTTATCTGACCGAGATGGACTTATCAGTCATCTGACCGGGATAGACTTATTAGTCATCTAATCGAGATAGACTTATCAGTCATCTGACCAGGATAGACTTATCAGTCATCTGACCAAGATGGACTTATTAATCATCTGACCAAGATGGACTTACCAGTCAACTATTTAGAGAATGACTTATTAGTCATATACCTCAGAGAGACTTATTAGTCATCTACCTCAGAGCGAGAGACTTATTAGTCATCTACTCAAAGCACAGGACTCCACAAACATTTATTTGTACCTGCCTGCATGCATGAGTTGAGTAAGGTTACTTGTCCATGAGCATATTGAGTTTTCTTGCTGGGGCGGGTGCTTTGTGGTGCAGGTACAGGCAAAAGAAAGCTAGACCATCCTTGAGTTGGAGAGCTTAGGTGGCGATGTGTACATATGCGGCTGCTCGACCACCACGGCCGAGGCTTTAAAAAGGAACTAGTGTTAAATCCTATTTTGCCGCTTAGGTCAGTTGGTTGTAAATATTTTTCTGTAATTAACCTTTAAATTATATTTTTTGGATCACAATGCATAAAGTAAACGATTTAGTGAAACGTTATATCTTAACCAAATTTTTTAACCGTAAACCGCTAATCATACTTAGTTACACAATTATGGCCAAATGACTCGATTAGCAAGCTTAGCACTATTTAAAAGGCACACCGTAACGGTCCGCGGTGTTTAGGGAGTTACAGAGGGCTAATCAAGAGAATGTGGCTGAGATGATGGCGTTGCAACAAATGGAAATTGACTGACAACGTCAAGAGTAGAATGAGTGGCAGGCCGACATGGACCGCCGACAGAGAGATGCCACTGCCGCCTTGGAGGCAGCCATTCAGTTGGCCCGGGGATAACCTGCGCCAACCTCTCAACCGGATCATCCACCAAGTGTACCACCACAACATGGTCCACATCCAAACCATCCATAACATCACCACACTCCACCTCGAATGGCAAGCCCTCAGAGGCTGGAGACTTAGAAACCTCCTACTGCTTAACAGTATATTCCATTTCAAGATCCTGAGCACAACCACCTTCTCGCGCTGGTCGAGATAATCCCTAGCATCAAAGGCAGAATAGGGTGGGCAGCCTCCCTGAATCCCTAGACGCCAAACTATTGAGGAGCCAAATCCACCGAGCAGGGGATAGCGTCCTTCTGCTAGCAGAAGGAAAGTCAAGTCAGGCTCTGCGTTCATGGGCCCCCCACGACATAATAATGCCCGGGGACCCACCGAACAACGCAGGCCTCCCCCTAACGCTCGGGATGTGCCAGCAAAAGGAAGAAATAGTGCAATCAATAGGTCGCGCTATATTCGGTCGTATTTTAGGGATGTCCATGACTATAATGAAGTTGATTCCGACAGAGGAAATGCTGGTCGAAGGCAAGGAGAGAGGGGTGGAGAAAGAAATCCCCCACCAAGAGAAAATAGGTCAACGAGCTAGAATGCTGGGGGCAGCCTAGGCAACCCAACGTCTTTGATCGACTGGGAGCTAGTGAGCAAAGGCGTAGGGATGATGACTTGAGGGACGTGCTCAAAAATAAGTGAGAAAGACATGACGAGTATGCCCCTCCAGCACCGGTCGCCCCCACTGTAACGACACAAATTTACTAATAAGGCATGAAGCCTTGATTAGTGTGCCTGGAGGACAATAATTGTTATACTGTATTAATTTATGTGAATTTAATGAATATGTGGTTAGAATGCATGTTTAGGTGAAATAAATATGCATGTGGGCCCCATTTGGTTGTTAGGGGCACATTGGTAATTTTAGCCCGTTGAGGGCATAAATGAAATATATGTGATGTTGTTGATATAACAGTGATATATTGGTGATGCACGTTCCAAGACGGTCCTAGGGAGCCGTTTAACTAGAAAGTCACAACGGGGTCAAATACCCGGCTCGGGAGGAGCCTAGGGGTATTTTGGGAATATTATTAGGTGATCGGGAATTATTGAATAGCGATTAACAATAGCAATAGTTTAGACATGTTGGGATTAAATGGGGATTTTTAGGTACACTTGAGGATTTAGCGGGGTGTGTCAAAAGACAAAAATTGCCCTTGGAAAGGTTTGAGAACTTAAGTTAGCTTAAAGGGTATTGAGGTCATTTTAGGCAGATGGATATGCTCAATTTGGGGGCTGGGACTCTAGAATCATCTACCAAAAGAAGACAGAAGAAAAAAAAGGGAACCTAATCTCTCTGCCTCTCTCTATCGATGCTCTCTTTCTCCCTCTCTAAGGTGACTGGTTTTGAAGGATTCTAGGCTAGAGTTCTAGGGATTCAAGGCTAGGAATTGGGAGATTGACCCAGGCTCAAAGGTATGTTTTATTCAGTATCTTGATTGAATTCTGCAGAGAAATATTAAGGTTAAGAGTTGATATGTGTGGCTGTTTGGTGGATTCTTGGGGATGAAGCTTGCCTAGGTTCAGTTTGGGAATAAGAGGGATTTACTTGGAGTTGGATTTGGAGAAGGCTCAGGGGTGAATTTCTACTTGAGCTAAGGGTTTTATGCATCTCTGATATGTATTAGCTGCTGTGGTTTAAGTTTCTGGTTTATTGGTTTAAGTTTTATAAAGTTTTAAACCAATTTGTGAATTGGGGATTTGATTGTGTGTTTAGGCTTGTTGTTGATGTTTTCGAGTTGTTAGATAGTTTATATGGGGTTTTGGATTGAATTTGAGACTTAGGTATGCCTTGGTATTGATTTGGGAGTGTTTTGGCTCAGGGAAATGTTGGGGAAAAACCCAGAAATCTGGGTTTGCGAAGGGGCGTCGCGGCCCTGTTCTTCTGCGCCGCGGCGCTAGGCTGCAGCAGGGGACGAGGGTCATTCTGGGCGTCGCGGCCCTCATTGAATGGCGCTGCGGCGCTAGGCCATTTCTGGGCAGGGGAAAATTGTGGTTTTTAGGCTTTTGCCCAGGGGGCTCGGGGGACACTTCCGCCACTTTGGGTGGGATTCCGGGAGGTCCCGAGGGCTCGGGTTTGGTTCCGGGAGACGCTTTTGAATTGGTTAGTAATGGGAATGAAATTTGTGTGTTGTGACTAGGTTCTCGGAGAGGATCAGATTAAAGGACCGTACTCGAGGGTTCAGTGCTTAAGGAGCTCGGGACACAGGTAAGAAAACCACTGTCTTCCATAGAGCTTGTATGCAAGGTTGAGCCCTATATGACTGTGTTGCAGGGCGTAGCCCCTTTGATTGATTTGTTCATGATTAGTATTTGCTTTATTATGTTATGTATGCATATGTGTAAATGTTCGGCAAGAGCCAGGAACGGCGCAGGCTGAGGTCGGCAAGGCCGGGAACGGTAAGGGGCCGGAAACGGCGTTAGGCACGTGGAGTGCAAGGCCGAGAGCGGCAAGGGGCCGAGAGCAGCGTTGAGCACGTGGAGTGTGAGTTGTCAGGGCGAGACCCTAAAGGATACCTGGGATATCCTCACGGTGTGGACTGCGAACCCAGGTCCTGGTAAAGCGCCTAGGACGGCATGGCCATATGTGTTTAGCCTATTGGTGGCTTGATTATATGCTAAGTGTTTGTTATGCATATGTTATCTGCTTGTGAGGATTTTCTTGCTGGGCTTCGGCTCACGGGTGCTCTGTGGTACAGGTAAGGGCAAGAGGAAAGTCAACCAACTATGAGTACGGAGAGCGTGAAGCGGCGCGTACATGTTTGGCCTGCCTGGCTGCCACAGCCAGTGGTTTTTGGAAAATGGTTGTATTAAAACCTAGATTTTGTCATCTAGTCGACTTGATTTGTAAATTATATGTTGTAAATATTTCTAAACAGTATCTTGGGATCCCAAGTGTCAAACACTCAATGATTTATAGTGAGTGGAATTATTTTCATAGTTTATTTCACTGTTTATGATTTAATTACACTTTTGACCTAAAACCTCGATTAGCGAGTTAAATGCACATTTAAAACTCACTTAGTAACGACTCTAAGGAAGTAGGGCGTTACACCCACAGTACCAGACGTTGTACATACCCAGATCGATGCGCTGAATCAGGCCGTCCAGCAGCTAGTGGGTAACCGAACATCCCGCATCGAGTATGATCGGAGAAGAGGCTCTCCATTCATACAAAGAATAGTTATGACAGAAACCCCAAGCAAATTCAAGATGCCAGTATTGCCCAACTTTGATAGATTTTGAGACCCAGTATCTCATGTGAATAAATTCGAGATACAAATGGACATTCAGAAGGTGTCGGATGATGCTCGTTGCAGAATCTTTCCCGCCACCTTATCCGATACTGCCCAAGAGTGGTTTTTCCAATTTCCTCCTGCTAGCATAGTGTCATGCGAAATGTTCATGAAAGAGTTCTACAGTCAGTTTTACGCTGGTCAAGTACATCCGACCGAAGCCAACCAATTGGTTGAGATACGCTAGAAGGAGGGAGAATCCTTGAAGGAATATGTCCAGCGTTTTATGTGAGTCGCAGCCGGATCTAAGACAGTTGGTGATGAGGGGAAAAATGATGGCACTTACTTCTGGAGTATAGCGCCACTCACCCTTCTGGAACAGTTCAAGGAAGAATGGGGTGAAGAGTACCCAAGAATTTCTGGACCGAGCAGACTGATACATCAAGCTCAAAGAGGTGATTGCTAACGAAGGGAAGGCTCCTGCAGATGACAAGGGGCCAAAGGAAGATCCACCAAAGTCGCCAATAGGTTGGGGAAACCCAATGGCAACGGCAAAAACAATGGGATAACAGTGGAAAAAGGGCGAACCACGAGCCGTCAACGTCTGAGAATAAACGCCCTAAAAGTAACAAATACAAGCCAAGGTTCACCAATTACACGGCCCTAGTCGAAAGCAGAGCAGAAGTGTATAAGGCGACCAACACCACTGTCCCTTACAAGTGACCAGCGCCGATAAGGAAAGATATCTCCAAGAGAGATACAACCAAGTTTTTTCGTTTTCACAATGACTATGGTCATGACACCAATGAGTGCAACTAGCTTAAAGATGAAATTGAGTTCCTTATCAAACAAGGACACCTGAGAAGATATGTACGAGCCACTGGAGGTTCTCAGCGAGAGGCTCAAGGAGGTAACGAGCAGGCACTTGTACGCCAACGCTCGCCTCCTTTACAGCCAGCTCCAGTGGTGGGTACATTATTGTCCATCTGTGGCGGCCCACACCTGGCAGGAGATAGTGGGAAGGCAAGGGAGCGATACGCCCGAACCTTACGTCACGAACATGACAATGAAATGCTGAGCATAGAGAAGCGAACTCCCAAGAAAGCTCGAATAGAGGAAGAACTGATAACTTTCTCTGAGCTTGATGCTCAGCATGTCCGATTTCCCCATTCGGACCCTCTGGTCGTGGACGTCCAGATTGCCAATATGATGGTTAAGCGGATGTTAGTGGACACAGGGAGCTCAGTACACATTCTATACAAGTCTTCGCTGGAGAGGATGAAGTTGTCAGTGAAGGATTTGGAGACATGTAACCAAACCATTTATGGTTTTTCTGGCAAGGGGCTCGCGCCAATGGGGTCAATCAGGCTTCCGGTCATAGCAGAAACTGCACCTGCGAACAGGTAATTACTCACTACTTTTATAGTAGTTGATTGTCCTTTTGCATACAATGCTGTGATTGGAAGGCCTATTCTAGTCGACCTGCAAGTCGTGACCTCGGTCTGGCACCTAGCCATGAAGTTCCTGACTGACGCAGGGGTAGGATGTGTGTTGGGGAACCAACAAGAAGCACAGGAATGCTAAAATTCCTCGATTACCAAGGCAAAAAGGGGTGGATCGAGACAAGGAGCCGAGAAAAGGTTGTTATTGTCTAATGAAGTACAAGCCCAATCAGATGTGCAGGTCACCAAATAGGGTGTTGCCCAAAGTGAGGATAGGGATTTAGATCCTCGCTTTGGGGATTTTGAGGAAGATGTAGGACCAATCGAGGACCTCGAGGAGGTCCAACTTAATGAGGTAGATCCGACCAGGGTTGTGAAAGTCGGTAAAAACTTAGAGACAACAACAAAACAAAAAATGGTGGAATTTTTGAAGAAGAACCAGGAGGTGTTCGCCTAATCACATAAAGATATAGTTGGGATTGACCCAGTAGTTATCAGCCATGTCTTGAACATAGATAAAAAAATTCCACCAGTACAACAAAAAGAAGGTTGCTCGACAAAGATAGATCAAAGGTGCTAAAAGAAGAAGTCAAGAAGCTGAAGCTAAAGGAGAACGGATTCATCAGGGTGGCGTTTTATCCATCTTGGGTCTCTACTCCCGTGCTGGTTCGCAAGCCAAATGGCAAGTGGAGGACGTGTGTGGATTTCACAGACCTCAATAAAGCCTACCCAAAGGATTGTTTCCCACTCCCAAGGATCGACCAACTGGTCGATCCCACTTCAGGGCACGAGATCCTATCATTCATGGATGCATACTCTGGATACAATCAGATCAGTATGCACCCACCTGATGAGGATCGCACTAGCTTTCGGACAGATACATGGCTTTACTGTTACAAAGTAATGCCTTTCGGTTTGAAAAATGTTGGTGCGACTTAGAAACAATTAGTTAATCACATGTTCAAAGAGCTGATCGGTGTAAACATGGAGGTATATGTTGATGACATGCTGGTTAAGTCAAAGAAGGCAGAAGAACACATCAAGGACCTGCAAGAGTGCTTCAACGTCTTAAATAAATATTAGATGAAGCTGAATCCCCTTAAGTGTTCCTTCAGAGTTGGATCAGGGAAATTTTCGGGATTTATAGTGAACTCACGAGGTATCGAAGCTAATCCCAAAAAGATCAAGGCCCTGATCGAGATGAAGTCGCCCGCAAAAATAAAAGATGTTCAAATTTTAACTGGGAGGATTGCCGCTTTAAGTAGATTTATCTCCAAATCAACAGACAAGTGTGTTCCATTTTTTAATCTACTTAGGGGCAATAAGAAATTCAAGTGGACGGAAGAGTGCGAACAGGCTTTCCAAGCTCTAAAGTCTCATATGTCGCAACCACCGATTTTTTCCAAGTCGGTCGAGAAAGAAACTTTGTTCATCTATTTGGCAGTCACCGAGTATGCTAGTGTCGTCCTAATCATATATGAGGAACCTGTACAAAACGATGTGTATTATATAAGCAAGAGGCTAATAGGAGCAAAACTGCGATATCCACCCATTGAGAAATTAGCCTATTGCTTGATCTTAGCCTCCAGAAAGCTGTGACCATACTTCCAAGCTCACCCCATTGTAGTACTCACCGACCAGCCACTACGGCAAGTCCTGCAGAAACTAGAAGTCTCCAGTCAATTATTGAAATGGGCAGTTGAACTTGGACAATTAGATATCTCTTACTCTCCACGAACAGCTGTGAAGGGACAGGCTCTAGCAGACTTTGTCATGGAATTCATTGGGCTCCAAGATATCGAACCGATAGAAGAGCCTGAACTCCAAAGCCAAATTCCTTCATGGAAATTGTTCGTAGATTGCTCTTCCATCGAGCACAATGCTGGAACAGGTGTGATTTTAGTCACGCCTGAAGGACATCGATTCCACTGTGCAATCAGATTCGACTTCACAACATCCAATAACAAAGCTGAATACGAAGCTTTGCTCGCAAGATTAAGATTAGCCAAGGATATGAACATAAAGTCACTCGAAATCTATAGTGACTCCCAGTTAGTGGTTAATCAAATTACTAGAGAATATCAAGCCCGGGGTCTGAAGATGGTTGCTTATTTGAACAAAGCAAATGACTTATTGGCACAGTTCAAAAAATATACCCTCCAACAAGTACCTCGCGACCAGAATTCAAACGTTGATGCTTTGACCAAGTTAGCAAGTGCGAATGATGCTGACACCTTAAATATAGTGCCTGTTGAATGTTTGTCTGCACCGAGCATCCAAGCAGAAGATTCCTCCATGGTAATTCAAGTAACAGATACATGTATGACACCTTTCATTGAATACTTAAAGCATGGAGTACTGTCGAGGGACGGAAACAAAGCAAGAGCCCTCTAGAGGCAATCGTCTCGGCTCATCCTGGTCGACGGAGTTTTATACAGAAGAGGGTACTCAATGCCACTCCTGAGGTGTGTTTCAAAACAAAAGGTCAAATAATTAATGCGAGAAATCCATGAAGGTTTATGCGGGGATCATGCTGGGGGCAGAGTTTATCGAAAAAGATCCTAAGGCAAAGATACTTCTGGCCAACAATGAATGAAGACTCTGTGGATTTTGTTCAAAAGTGCGACAAGTGCCAAAGATTCTCCAAGATACCGCGGTCAGCCCCTAATGAGCTAAAACATATGCAAAGCCCATGGCCATTTGCAGTATGGGGGATAGATTTGATCGGGTCTTTGTAGTTGCTGTGGACTACTTCACGAAGTGGGCCGAAGTTGAGCCGCTTGCAACAATAACAACCAAGAAAATCCTGGATTTTGTGGTCAAGAACATAGTGTGTCGCTTTGGGTTGCCAAGAAAGATTGTCTCAGATAATGGCACACAGTTTGACAACGATCTGTTCACAGATTGTTGCGAAAGGCACAGGATTGTCAAGAATTTTTCTTCAGTAGCTCATCCATAGGAAAACGGACAGGTTGAAGCTGTCAACAAGACACTGAAGGATACCCTGAAGAAAAGGCTTGAAGAAGCGAAGGGGGCATGGCCAGAACAGTTACCTGAAGTCCTTTGGTCGTATAGAATATCCCATCGAACAACAACGGGCCATACTTCATTTTCTTTTACTTATGGATATGAAGCCATGTTGCCTGTTGAATTGGATCCATATCACATTGAACGTTGGCATACGATCAAAGTGTTAATAGTCAGTTATTGATGGAATCTTTGGATTTGGTGAATGAAAGGCACGAGCAAGCTCGACTCTGAGTAGCATCTTATCAGCAAAAGGTCACTCGGTATTTCAACTCTAAAGTACGTGAAAGAAAATTTAATGTGGGAGATTTGGTACTTAGAAGAGTTTTTCTTAACACCCGCGATCAAGCTGCTGGAGTGCTTGGACCTAACTGGGAAGGTCCATACCAAATCAAAGAAGTCCTTCAACCAGGCACTTATAAACTTGCTCGCTTAAATGGAGATCTCATTCCTCGCTATTGGAATGGAGAACACCTGCGCAAGTATTATCAATAAACAGTTCTTTTTAAAGAATTGGCTTGTATTAATTTTACTTTTTACAAGTTTATGAACAAGGGTTAGTCAGTCATATGACTAATCACTTATAAGTGTAAGATCAAATTTTTGATCACTCGTACAGACACGATTGTCCATTTATTATGAGAAATAAAAGGAACTATGCGTAGCCAATTATTCTTGCCAATTATTGTATTTATTACAAGTATTTGCTCATTACGTGTGTTGTTTTGCTTTATTTTTATAAGTATTTATTACGAGCAGTAATGTTCGAACAGGTCTTGGTCAAGGCAAGTGACCAAGGACCTTAAGCTCCTCAATCACTTGGGGGGCATATAAGGTACTAAGTAAGCAAACCATATCAACAAGTATATGTAAACACACGAGCAAAATAAGGAAAAGCATACTACAGTACTTAGAGTATTTTTCAAAATTTTGTTTAAATTTTGCTAAATCAAAACAAAGTGCTATGCTAAGTTCGGTCATGCAAACAAGATGTTATAATAAATTGCAAATATTATAATATCACAAGTAAATTGTTTTGCACCATGAGCAGTTGCTCTCGGATGTAATTGTTAATTAAAAGGAAAAGCTGCCCGTGCAGCAAAAAAATGTCTTGACATTACGAACCGTGGTTCGTGTGTCCCAAGTTACAAATTAAAATAAAAATAGTTAAAATTATGGAGCAGGCGGAGGATCATGTTGGACCTGCTGGTCGATGGAGGCCCCAACTTCCTCGTCGACGCCGTCAATACCCGTCGCCAAAGAGATTTCAGGGGATGCTTGAACTTTCTCCCCCTCTTCAAGGCGAGCAATGCACCTAGCTAGCTCAAACTGCTTCATACGCTCTGGTAAATAATCAAAGTTCGTCTTGCAGTTGTTTTTCCAAAACATATAAAAATAGTTAAATGTGGCTCCCCTGAACCACTCCAAGTCACTGGCGTTAGTCTCTTCGAGCAATTTGACTCACTCCTCCAAATCAGCAGTTTCTTTCCTGCTAATCACCAGTTCATCTTGGAGTTTAGAGCCCTTTCTTTAATTAATCAATGATGCCTTATGTTGCTTCTCTTTGGATTCAATTACTTTGGCCAGGGACTCCTTATGTTGCTTCAACTCCTCGCCCAGTTTGGTGTATCTCTCCTCAGCCGATTTTAGCTCCTCGACGTGTTTAGCCTCGACTACCTTGAGCTGCTCATCGAGTTTTTCCTCGATGGCCTTAATTTCTTCAACATGTTTGGCAGCCATCTCCTTTGAGCAGTGCCACCCAATGCTCATGGTCAAAACTCCCTGCGACCAGAGAAAAAGTAAAGTTGTTAGTATAAATAAAGAGTTAGATAGACGACCAAACCATATCAAAGTTGAAGACTTATGCAGAGTACTTCATTCAATGCACGGTTGAAGATTTGGTCGACCTTCATGGTCAAGACATTGCTTAAGGATTCTTGGCTGCGTCGGTGTCTCGACAGTTTCTTTAGCATGTCATTGGCCGAGCTGCAAGCCGTGTTTAGAATAGCCTCGACCTGAGTCTTATCTGGCTGGGTAGGAGGATTTGGGTTGCGAGGATCAGGGGAAGTCATGCCAGTGGAAGCAGGAGGAGTCTGGTCGATGGGAGCTGGATGAGGTGTCATTTCCTTGGAGGGAGCAGGTACAACAGGGTCCTCGATCCGAGCCTTTTTCCTTGAGGGATTACTACTACTTTCCCCAGAATGTTGCCTGCTCTCCTTCTTCTTGCTCGCAGGAGCAATAGTTTTGGGTAGGCTGTATAGGTCAAATGGGTCTTCGGAAGACGTGACTGCAGGATGGAAACAAACAATCAGACAATATAAATTGAGACACTTAATAAAGCAAGGAAATAAGAGTAAGGAAAATTCTAAGTAATATACCCGAGCCTTATTACTGGTCGATACATTATCTATTGTACTACTGCTACACTCACTCTCTACCTTGAAGAAGTCTGAATTCAAACTAGTCCCGTATTTAAAGTTGCCTCCCCGTCAAATAAATGACAGGGAATGGGCAAACTGTCTAAGAGTGAGAAATCAGTATCGTTCTCCTCCGAGGACTCAAGTATGGGCTCGGGGTGTTTAGGGAGTTTCTGTTTGCCCTTCCCATGTTGAGTAAGGACAGCAGTTGCTCGCGGAGTGCTGGAAGGTTCCCTTATGGTCACTCCTGTAGCCCGCCTCCTCAAGGGTTGGGACACATCCTGGTGCTGCTCGGGGATCTCTCCCCCAGTAACACTCCCTGCTGTTGACTCCCTCACTTCCTAGTGAGGTGCAAGAAGGCCGGCCAGCCTTAGGTTGTTCTCTGTAACCAGCTCTTTGACACTCTTCTCAATGTTTGTCATGCTGGCCAGGGCGGCTGCCCTTATCTCCATTTCTAGAGTAGGGCCTGGTCGATGCCATGGACCTGAACAACACCGAAGTTCTAAAGAATGTATAGAAAAGCTAAAAGAAATCAAATGACCAGTGAATAAAAGATTTACCTCCTTGAGTGAAGGCTAGGTTATTAGCAACCAGGTCTGTAAGAAAGTACTCCTAGAAGTACTTCCCTACATTGGACTTGTGGGTGATGTCGCTCAAGAAGGTGCGAGCGGAATCCTGGTGGTAGAAATGGAAGAACCCCGTGTTGTTGTGGTTGGGGTTAGACTTGAGATCGAACAGGTAGTTGATCTCATGTGGCGTAAGAATGGACCACTTCTTGTGGTTATAGATGATATAGAGTGCAGAAAGTAATCTATATTCATTTGGGTGATTTGAAAAAAAGCGACCTCAAAATAATTGGCCACCCTTGGAAGAATTGGTGCAGAGGCAAGGTTGCCTCGACCTCAATATGATACCTCAACCAGGCGCTGAAGGCGCCCTCAAGCACATTGACCTGCTATTCGGGTGAAGGCTTGATGAGGGTTATGTTATATTATTTTATCTATAATGTAATATTATATTATATTATAATATAATGTTTTAGATTAAATAAATGTGACAAAGAGTGTCACATATTGTAACATATAATAGAGAGTTACAATATTTAGATATATGAAATATATCCAAATAATGTAACATATTTGGTGTTACAAATTTGTAACTTCCAAATATTACCCTTTATTGTGTAAATTTGGTGTTACATAATATTGAGATGAATTTCATAAAGTCATTTGAGAAATGGCTATTAGAGATATGATTTTAACCCCAATAATGTGTTTTGGGGGTTACAAAATCATTTGGGAGGGTTTGGAACCGTTTGGAAAAACAGCACAATTTTAAGTGCTGAAATTGGTCGATGGACGCGGCCACTGAATGTTGATGGCCGCGGCCTGTGGGACAGAGACTATTGGCTGCGGCCACTAATGTCTCTGGCAGCGGCCACAGGCCAAAAACTGACAAATTTTTCAGTTTTTTCAATCTTTGTTGAACGGCTCAAAAAACCCAAATAACTCCCAAATCTCTTTTTTAATTCCATATTAATCCAATTAAACTTTGGTAACAGCCATGGGGGTTGGTGGAATTTGAAATTCAAAGGGTGTCTCTAAACTCTATAAATAGGAGCCTATAGCTCACTTGTAAGACACAACATTTCTATCCATTAGAGCACTTGGCTAGAAACACCTTGAGGCTTGATAAATCAAGAAAGCATTTCTTATAATCTGTGAGAGATCCCTTAGTGCTTGAGTTAGGGGGAAATAAGCTTTTGGACAAAGGTTTCAAACCTTGTTCAAGTTGGTGATCCCCAACACTCTTCACTTTGGTAGTGTGAGTGAGAGTTGTTTATCTTTTGTTTCTTGTTCCTTTCTTTCATTCTATTGCTTTTCATCTTTATATTTTTCTTCTCTATTTACTTGTATTTCTTGTTTAAGATTTGTAATATTTTCTTTTCTTTTGTTTCAAACACTTTACTTTATTTGTAACATTTTGCTTAGAGTTGTATTTTACTATTCTTTTCTTCTTCTTCTTTTGTTCTTTTGTATTTTCAGTTATAGAGTTGTAACACTTTATTTAATCAATCCTTGTCTATTGTAATATTTTTCATAGAGTTGTAATTATAATTATCAATTTCCATTGAGGAAAAATACATATTTTCCTAACATTCAAAAGCTTATCTCTTGTTTGTTTCAATGGAAGGTGAGACCATCAAGATAATGAATCAAGACCTAGTGAGGTTGGATTGGTTTGATTGATCCAATTCCACTAGGTGGTAAGACAAGGAGAGATCCCTTTTGACCACTCTCAAAATCGCCTACATTCTAGAACCCACTCTAGAACCTCTCCCAACACCATCTGACAAGGACACTCCCGAGGAGGTGGAGAAAAGAAGGAAGAGGGAGGAGGACAATCTCCTTTGTAGGGGTCATATCCTCAACACCCTATCCGATAGGCTCTATGACCTCTACTCCGAGACCAAATCGGGCAAGGAGATATGGGATGCACTTGAGAAAAAGTTTAAGGCGAAAGAGGAAGGTGCCAAAATTTTTTTGATATCTCAATACTTCGATTTCAAATTTTTTGGTGATAAACATTGTAACGCCCTGAATAACCAAGACCGTTACACTATGTGTTTGAATAATGCAAGACTTTCTAATCAAGTCATTTAATTCAAAATGTGTTCCTAATGACACAAGCATATTAGGTTTCAAAGAATCTCGGTTATAAACGATTAAATTTTGTTAAAAATAGATGTTTAGTACATGGGATCCCAAGTCAGGGTTTAAATAACGTGAATACAAAATTCTTAATTACAAGTAAGTAACTGAGCCACTCTAATGGCAAAATACATGTTTTAGGTTCCCGTTCCTGTACAAATCCTCGACCGTGGTGGCCGAGCAGCTGACAATGTACACCTCGCCCCCAGAGCTCTCCAACCCATGGTCAACTTATCTTACCTGCACCATGTAGCACCCGTGAGCTGAAGTCCAGCAAGAAAACATAATATCATAACATAACAGTATTAACAGCTAGCAGTTCACAGAGCATAGTCCAATAACCACAAAATACTATTCAGTTCCATCAAGCCATAAAATTCATTCAAAGCAACACACTGACCAATAACCATTAATCCAGCTCCAGATACTCATTAAGTCACAGACAACAATCCACAATAAACACATATCAAGCAATAACTAGGGTTAACGCCCGCAGGCCGCACCCTCTGTGTAACTCACTGCCTTTGGCTCGCTTAGGCCAACTCCAGTGACATGCCCACTGACTTCGGCCAGCTTAACCGAGCTCAGTGAATAATAAGCTGTCCTCGGATACCAGTGTCCGAGCCGCGCCACATGCGCAAGTGTGGATTTCGGCACCCTTAGGCCGTTACCACGTGTCCCCGTGGCATAATACCACCTTATGACATTCATACGATTATAGGGAACTCTTAGTCCCAACTTGTTCACATGGTTTATTAAGATCACATAACAATACATTCAAATATAGGGAACACTTAGTCCCATCCTATCCACATACACAGGTACAGTTTTCTTACCTTGATTCCAAGTGCTTTAATTAGAGAGGACGACCCCCGAGCACGATCCATTCCCGAGCCCTAGATTATCACCTAGTCACAACCAAGATAATGAATTCCATTAATACTCGGATATAGGTTTCTAGTTATAAAACTAACTCCCGGGAATCCGAATTCCACCAATCACGGTGGTGAAACCAATCCCGAGCACACTAGACTACTTTCTTGTGCTTAAAACTCTCAAAAACTCATGTGTGCAACCAAGGGCTGTGGCCCTTGAAGCTTAGCCGCGGCCCTTCCCCAAAACAGAGCCAACATCACACCTGAAGAGAGATACGTGCCGCGGCCCTTGTTTTGGGCGCCGCGGCGCTTGCCTTTGGCCGAGCCTCCTTGGCTCCTTTGCAAGCTAAGGCCGCAACGCTCTAGAACAGAGCCGCGGCCCTTCCCTTCGAACCCAGAATTTACACCATTTCTAAGCTTGAAACCTCACCCAAAATCATCCCAAAGCTCCCTATTTCATTATTAATCATTCCCAACACTTTCAGAACAACTTTAGCAACATAATTCAACAGAAAACTAAGCCTAAAACTCATAGAAATCCCATCTTCAATTTCTGAAACCCAAGAACACAATCACCCAAAACCAACCAATCAAAACCTAAATTTAAACTTTTAAATCATGAATTAGAGTTTACCTCTTCCATTGAGCACCTTCTCTAAGCCAAACCCCAGCTAGTTCCCAAGCTTTCAGCTTAAATTCAACCTTAAATATCAAAGTTACAATTATCTCAACACCCAGCTAGAACTCAGAATTTTCTAACCAAAAGAAAGGAATTTACTGCTTACCTTAGTGCTGATTCAGTTCCTTGGATAACCCTTTAGTTAAACCTCAAAATCCCCTCTTCAATTCCCAGGAATCCTTAGCTCAATCCCCTCAAAATCCCACTTGATTTTCTCTGTTCATTTCCCTTGTGCTTCCGTTGAGAGAGAGAAGAGAGCTGAGAAAGAAAAGGTCGGTTTATTTGTGGTTCTACTGTTTTATATTTTTAGTAAGTCTAACCTTATCATTTAGGTCAAGCCCAAGGCTCGGGGTGCCGGAACCGTCCCCGAGGCCAAAATGGTAAAATCCCCCAGTATTCCCACCTAGACATCCTAACCTCAAATATATCTCCATATATTTATTTTCATAACCCGACAGTCTAAATAACTACTTGATACCTATAATATCCCTGACTTATCCAAAGCCAACTATTAAGCCCCGTTGTGACTTTTCCCGCTACCTGCTCCCTAGGATCGCCTCGTGCCGATAGTTACAAATGCACACACCTGTACACGCATATATATTTATCAATCTACCCACATAATAATGTGGTCTCAACAATTTATCACACACATTCACATTTATGCCCTAACGGGCCAAGATTACCATTATGCCCTTACCAGCCAAACAGGGCCCGCATACCTAATCAATACCCATATTCACGCTTTCTTACCATTAATTCTCTTAACCTCCAATTATGCCCTCCCGGCACACTAATCAAGGCCCCTCAGCCTTATTAGTAATTTTGGGTCGTTGCAAACATATTCTTCCTCAAATTCATGAATTGCAAATAATTGTTAACAAATTGAAAGTGTTAAAGATTGAGCTTCCCGAGGTCTTTCAGGTTGGTGCTTAGTGGCTAAATTACCACCAACTTGGAAGAGCTATAAGAAAAGAATCCTTCATAAAAATGAGGATTATTCTTTGGAGGAGATCCAAAAGCATATTCGAATCGAAGAGGAATCGATATGTAGAGATAAACTTGTGGAGGGGTCTAATGGAGAGACTTCCAAACCAAATGTGGTGTCACAACCAAAACATCCCAAAAAAAATGGGAAAAAGGGTAACGAGAAACCTTTGGGTCCAAAAACCAACCCAAACAAGTTTAAGGGCGAGAAAGGTCCTTGCTTTGTGTGTGGGAAAAAGGGTCACTATGCTAGAGAGTGTGGGCATAGAAAAGACCAACAAGGACCTAAGGTGAACGCAACTCAAGAGGAAAACATAGTTGCTACCCTTAGTGAGGTGAATGCGGTCCAAGGCAAGGTGAAAGGGTGGTGGTATGATACATGTGCCACCGTCCATGTCACCTATGACAAATCATTGTTCAAGACCTTTGAAGAGTCAAAGGGCAACCATGAGATACAAATGGGCAATGAGGGAAAATCCAAGGTATTTGGCAAAGGTACTATTGAAGTCTACTTCACCTCCGGCAAGAAAGTTATATTAGTGAATGTACTTTATGTTCCCGAAATGAGTAAAAACTTGGTAAGTGGTGATTTGCTTGGCAAGCCCGACATTAAAGCCGTTTTTGAGTCTGGTAAACTTATACTTACCAAATCAAATGTATTTTTGAGAAAGGGGTACTCTTGTGAGGGTATGATTAAATTGTGCACCAATGATGTAACTTTCAATGTTATCAATAAAACTGCTAATTTTGCCTATATTGTTGAGTATGATTCTATACTTTTGTGGCATCTTAGACTATCGCATATAGGTTTTTCAACCATGAAAAGAGTAGTAAAATGTGGTATGATTGCATGCAATATTAAAAACTATGGTAAATGTGAAACATGTGTTAAGGCAAAAATGATTAAGAAACTGTTTCCTAGTGTAGAAATATCATCTAATTTACTAGATTTAATCCATAGTGATCTTTGTGAATTAAATGGTGTTTTAACTAGAGGTGGTAAAATGTATTTTCTTACTTTTATAGATGATTTTAGTAGATATACCTATGTGTTTCTTTTAAAACATAAAGATGAAACTTTTGATGCTTTTAAACTGTATAAATTAAAAGTTGAAAATCAACTAAATAAAAAGATTAAGGTGCTAAGAAGTGATAGAGGAGGAGAGTACTTCTCTAATGAATTCAATACATTTTGTGAAGAAAATTGTATAATTCATGAGTGCACTGCACCTTATACACCACAACACAATGGTGTTGCCGAAGGGAAAAATATGACTTATCTAGAGATGATAAATTCTATGTTGGTGTTTTCTAAGTTGAACTTCAACTTATGGGGTGAAGCGCTTTTAACCGCTTGCCACATTCTTAATCAAATACCGATGAAGAAAAATGAGATATCTCCATATGAGTTATGGAAAGGAAGAAAACCCAACATAGGGTACTTCAAAGTGTGGGGGTGTCTTGCATATTGCAAGAAAAACGAACCTAATAGAACAAAGTTAGGTTCAAGAGCCATAAAGTGTGTTTTTGTTGGTTATGCCAACAATAGTAAAGCTTATAGGCTATTAGACTTAGAGTCTAATATTGTGATTGAATCTAGAGAAGTTGAATTTTTTGAGAATATGTTATGTGACAACAATTCTCAAGCTTCAACATCTCTAAAGGAGAATTTGTTATATGAGAACAATTCTCAAGCTTCTACATTCAAAGTTGATTCTCAAGAGGAGAATTCTCAAAAGGATGTAAAGCAAGCCTTTGAACCTAGAAGAAGTCAAAGGCTTAAAAATCATAAAAGTCTAGTAGTGGATGAGATAGATTCTCAACGAATTTCATTCTACATGGTAGAAGAAAATAGAGAGGAAGTCATTAGGAAAATTCTTATTGTACTTCTCGTTGAGGATGATCCTAAGACTTATGGAGAAGCTATACAATCGAGAGATAGTGCATTTTGGAAAGAAGCCATCAATGATGAGATGGATTCCATTCTTTCCAATAACACTTGGAAATTGGTAGACCTCCCACCGGGGTCTAAGCCAATTGGGTGTAAGTGGGTATTTAGGAGAAAATATCACACTGACGGCACTATCCAAACCTTTAAAGCTAGATTAGTAGCTAAAGGGTTTAGGCAAAAAGAGGGTATCGATTATTTCAATACCTATGCGCCTGTTGCAAGAACAACTTCTATAAGAATTTTGTTCGTTTTAGCTTCTATACACAACTTGTATGTTCATCAAATGGATGTCAAAACGGCATTCCTTAATGGTGACCTCAATGAGGAGGTCTATATGGAACAACCCGAAGGGTTTGTCCTACCAAAATATGAACATAAAGTTTGTAGACTTGTAAAATCCTTATACGGATTGAAACAAGATCCTAAGCAATGGCATGAGAAATTTGATCAAGCTATCATGCTAATGGGTTTAGACATAACAATGGAGACAAGTGTTTGTATTCCAAAACTTGTAAGGGATATGTGATCATTGTTTGCTTATATGTGGATGACATGCTTATTCTAAGTAATAGCATGAAAGGGATAGAAGAAATGAAGAGGTTTCTATCATCAACCTTCAAGATGAAAGATCTTGGAGAAGTTGATACCATACTCGGTATCAAAGTAAAGAAACATAGTGTGGGTTTTGCGTTAGGGCAAGCCCACTATGTTGAGAAAGTATTGAACAAATTTAACCATCTCAAGGTTAAAGATGCCAATACTCCATTCAATCATAGTGTAAAACTAGAGAAGAATGAAGGAAGAGCGGTGGCTCAATTGGAGTACGCTAGTGCTATAGGGAGTCTAATGTACACTGCCCAATGTACTAGACCTAATATAGCATTTGCGGTAAGTAAACTTAGTAGGTTTACAAGTAATCCAAGTGTGGATCACTGGAAGGCAATTGGAAGAGTCCTAGGTTATCTCAAGAAAACCAAAGGACTAAGTCTTCACTACTCCAAATTTCCTTCGATATTAGAAGGATATACAGATGCAAGTTGGATATCCAATCTTGGGGACAACTTGTCCACAACTGGTTGGGTATTTACACTTAGTGGAGGTGCAATTTCTTGGGGTTCCAAGAAACAAACCTGTATATCTCATTCCACTATGGAAGCAGAGTTCATAGCTCTTGCTGCTACCGGCAAAGAGGCCGAATGGTTAAGGGATCTGTTGTTAGAGATTCCCCTAATCAAAGAGAATGTATCTACTATATCGATACATTGTGATAGCCAAGCGACATTGGCTAGAGCATACAGCGGAGTGTAGAATGGGAAGTCTAGACACATTTGTAATGACCCACCTACTCTAGACTTTTGGACCATTAACAAAACTATACATACAAATCCTTAATAAAACTTACATTTGCGAAAATACCATAACTTTATTAGAAACCTGTAGAAATGAGAGTTACTTTCATAAAATATCAAGTAGGATATGGGATCCCATTGTCTTAAAAACAAAACATAATTTAAAATAAAAGGAGTTACATAGCAAGTGCGGAAAAATACATGTAAAACCATAAAACAAGACTACATCCTCAAAAATCGAACTCTCGACTCCTTGACTCCATTCACCACCGATACACATTCCCCAAGCATCCACGAATCTTACCGCCACTATAGCTATTTTCCTGCACATATAAACAAAAAGGAATGAGCCTAATGCCCAGCAAGGAAAATCTACCACATAGTTCATATACATAAATTTCATAAGAAACATAAAAACATAACATTACACTTATTTCATATACATACTATAATGGCCATTATTAATTGGGGTCCCATAGACTAAACAAGTCATATGCCCATGAGATTAGTGGGGTCCTACTAGCTAAGTAGGTCATATGCCCATAATCTATTTGGGGTCTTGTTAGTCATATGGGTCATATGCCCAAGCCTACAAACATACATATCATAACACTTATCATAACATAAGAACATAAGATAACATGTAAAACATATAACATATGAATTCTACCCTATTTTCCTTACCAAAAATACCGGGATAAGAGGACAGCGCTGGGACTTTGGAACACCCCTAAAACCATTATGAAAGGGTGAGTTTAATGAAGAAAAGGAAATGAAAGGAATGGAAGGACTAAACCATTGAGAAACATACTTACCAAAAACTTATGTGCAAGTTCTTAGATTTCCTAACCAAAATAAAGATTAAGGTTAGAGGCTGAGTAGAAGACTATGAGAACTTAAAATAAAATAATACCAAAGAACTAAGGTGTAGAAATACCTTGAAGACTTGTAGACCAATCTAAACCTCGAACCGAAATACTATAGAACCTTACTTCCCAAGTGTTTGATAAGCTTATGATGATCAAGCTTATGATTTCCCCCACCCAAGTGTTTACACTCTCACACTCACCTAGCAACTTGCAGCCTCTGAACTTAGAGTAAAAGGTGAATAATGGTTGGGTACTAGGTCCTATTTATAGAGTTTAGGAATGAAAGGATCTTAATTTCACTTGAATAAAAATAATTTCTTTTTAGGTGAAAATAATTTGAATAATCGTTCAGCAGAGGCTGAAGACTCGTTCAAAAAGGTGCTGGACTTATCAAGAGGTTGAATGGCTGAATGGAAAAAGAATTCAAAAACTTTCAAAATAAGCTGAGAGGGGCGATATATCGCCCCCTGTAGGCGATATATCGCCTGGGCCAGTATGCCCGAGGCAGTCGTGCATCGTTTCGTATTTTCCGTATCTACGTGCTGCAATATATCGCCCCCTACAGCTGCGATATATCGGCACACGCTGATTATTTAAACACGAAATTACACAATTTTAGCTAAGTTTGAATGGAGTAAACAGCCTTGACTAAGCCCTTAAACGTATTCAAAGCTGCTGACTGACCTTAAAGCATTCAAACTTTACCCTTATTAAATTTAATCCTCAAAATACTTAATCCTTAATTACCCATTCATAACATGTGCTTAAAATCCTATTGGTCCTTATCTAAACCTTATAGTATAATAAATATTATCCTTAATATCAGTCATATTAATCAAACCTTAGGTTAAAATTAATATTCTTAAACTATAGGTTAAACTTAGAAAATCTACAAGTACTACTATGAGTGTCCAAATAATTCCCGGTCTGAACCAAAAATCCACAGTCATAAAGATAATACTATAAATACTATAATACTACTATCTAACTAGCTAAGTAAAGTTCTTGGACTCTACAACATTAGTCTAAGACATGGATATGTAAGAGAATTGATTCAAAGAGGAGTCATCTCAATATCCTATGTGAGAACAAGTGAAAATCTGGCGGATCCTTTCACTAAGCCACTAACGAGGGATTTAGTGGCTGCATCATCTCAAGGGATGGGACTTAAACTCCCTAAAGAGATTCACGATTGATGGTAACCTATCTTAACACTAGTTATTCAACTAGTGTTAGGTTCAATAGGTAATAACAAGTCAATCAAGTGAATATTAGTTGTACTCAAAATAAGTCCCATATGAGATATTGAGTACTTGTGTGTTACCAAGTAGAGGGTTAAAATTGAAAGGTTTTTTAATAGAATTCAGTCTTGTAAAGACAAGTATTTTTGGTAACAAAATACTGTAAGAATTCTACCTATATGGACCTAGGGGTGGTGCCACCTCTCATGAGAATTGGGAGTATTCTCAAGAACGTCCATGAATGAAAAGTGCACATAGCCATTAACGGTGCAAAGCGAGACATAGAGGTCTTAAGTGAACATCGCAAAGGTGTGTGTTATCACCGATTTGTTATCATGAAAAGATGGTTCAATGCCTAGTGTAACCTAATTTTCGACAAATTTTGTGATAATTACACTATAGTAAAGTTCAAGTTGAAAAACACTTTGTTTTATGCACTAATGCAATGACTCCTATAAGAGAGAGTTCTTATTTAATCAAGTGGGGGATATGTTATATTTCAAAATATAATGATTGATTAAATAAGTGTTACAATAGATAACTATTTAATCTAGCTGGGGAATGTTATATTATTTTATAATATAATGTAATATTATATTATATTATATTATAATATAATGTTTAAGATTAAATAAATGTGACAAAGAGTGTCACATATTGTAACATATAATAGAGAGTTACAATATTTAGATATATGAGATATATTCAAATAATGTAACATATTTGGTGCTACAAATTTGTAACTTCCAAATATTACCATTTATTGTGTAAATTTGGTGTTACATAATATTGAGATGAATTTCATAAATCCATTTGAGAAATGGTTGTTAGAGATATGATTTTTACCCCAATAATGTGTTTTGGGGGTTACAAAATCATTTGGGAGGGTTTGGAACCATTTGGAAAAACAGCACAATTTTAAGTGCTGAAATTGGTCGGTGGCCATGGCCACTGAATGTTGGTGGTCGCGGCCTACGGGACAGAGACTAGTGGCCGTGGCCACAGGCCAAAAACTGACCAATTTTTCAGTTTTTTCAATCTTTGTTGAACCACTCAAAAAACCCAAATAACTCCCAAATCTCTTTTTTAATTCCATATTAATCCAATTAAACTTTGGTAACATCCATGGGGGTTGGTGGAATTTGAATTTCAAAGGGTGTCTTTAAACTCTATAAATAGGAGCCTATAGCTCACTTGTAAGACACAACATTTCTATCCATTAGAGCACTTGGCTAGAAACACCTTGAGGCTTGATAATTCCATAAAGCATTTCCTATAATCTGTGAGAGATCCCTTAGTGCTTGAGTTAGGGAGAAATAAGCTTTTGGACAAAGGTTTCAAACCTTGTTCAAGTTGGTGATCCCTAACACTCTTCACTTTGGTAGTGTGAGTGAGAGTTGTTTATCTTTTGTTTCTTGTTCCTTTCTTTCATTTTATTGCTTTTCATCTTTCTATTGTTCTTCTCTATTTACTTGTATTTCTTGTTTAAGAGTTGTAATCTTTTCTTTTCTTTTGTTTCAAACACTTTACTTTATTTGTAACATTTTGCTTAGAATTGTATTTTACTATTCTCTTCTTCTTCTTCTTTTGTTCATTTGTATTTTCAGTTATAGAGTTGTAACACTTTATTTAATCAATCATTGTCTATTGTAATATTTTTGCATAGAGTTGTAATTATAATTATCAATTTCCATTGAGGCAAAATACATATTTTCCTAACAGGTTATCCCAGGAAGGCCATACTTCTTGAGATAATTGGTTACCATCCTAGCTGAAATAATGCTAGGAGGCGCTGCATACCATTCGACCTTTGGCCTAAGGACATCGTGAGGTCGGGCTTTAGGTTGAAATTCTGGTAGTGAAGTGTTTACAGGCTGAGGGTTGGTAGAGTGAGCCTTCGTGCGAGGGCAGGCTGATTAGCAGAAGGGTCGGCTAGTTTCTTCTTTCTTTGAGCAATAGAATTTACGCAACCCATATTCGTGGAGCTGGTCGGAGGTCTATTTGTGGGATTGTGTTGAGAAAAATGAATTTATGAGAATGACAATGACGGTTGTTCTTGATCTTCGAACAGTAAAGCGAGCAAATCATCGTCAATCAACCTCTCACCTCCCCACGAGTCGTGCATGAAAATCTGCAAGTAGAAAATGGGAGATGAGAATCTATGGCCAATAGACAGAAGAAGTGGAAACGTCAGGATAACGTTGCTCATGTATAAAAGTTAAGCTTTTATATGACCAACAACATTCTAACGTAAACACTAAAAACATGCGAACAATTTGGAAAAACGGATTAAAAAGCAGAAGTGAAAAGTTTTTTAAGGGAAACTTTTCGACTCTGAGCAAGGGAGGGAAAAACCCAGTTTTTTTCCAAGTGCCTAAAAATCAAATTTTTACTTCGATTTTGCGCCCTAAATCAGTAATCCTACCTCCCAAGCCAATTCCTAAGCCTCATTTAGTGTTTTTTCCTATCCTATCATGCTACTACCTACGAGCCCAATTACCCCAAATCATTTTTTTCCAAGAACATTCGGAAACTCAGATACCAAAATACCAGAAAACTCAAGAGATAATTATTGCATGGCATATCAGAAACAAAGAAGCTCGGGAAACTTACTTGGATAGAGGATAAAAATGAAATCACAGGCGTTGATGTGTGGGCTAGACGGATACACCTCGGATCACCAAGTCTTTTTTGGGTTCTTCGTGCTTTGTTCTTTAGCGTTCTTGAGGAAAAGAAGAAGAGTAAAAAGTGAAAAGGATGGGTTATTTATATTAATCGAGGCACGGATAAAAAGGTGATTGTAGCACCCACATTATTTTGATATATATAGCCAATAATCACATGATTGCATTGCATTACATATCATACAATATGTATAATTTGAGCATATGCATATTCTTATAAGTGTTTTCATGTATAAGTATAAAAGTTGTGTATGTGATGTCTATATGTATGCTCAATATTATTAACCTTGTGGCATTTGAGTTGTCTTTTATGGGTGTTTGATGTGCTCAAGATATAAGAAAGTATGAAAAATATGGACAAGGCATGGAATTAAGTGTTGAAAGTGAGATATAGAAGGCAAAATAGGTTAAGTAGTGGAAAATAGTACAATGTCGATTACTAGTATTTCGGTGTAAAATTGAGTATTTATGGATTTACCAAATGTAATCGAGGTATGATTAAGGTCTCATTGATGATGTAAAAATGGTTTCAGAACCATTAGATCAATTCTTGATGGGAGGTATACATAATCAGTGGTATTGATGCAAAGTCAAAACGAGCTTAGCATAAGTGCGCTACGCTCGATCGGGTAAGCATAACTATTGGGTATGAAGTCATATGGACCTAAGGTTTGGTATGAGTGTTTTACACATAAGGATAATAGGCCTAGCAGATGATTAAGTCGAAATTATTGAAGTGATAAGGTTTTCATAAGTCAAAAGGTGAAATGATGAGATGAAAGGTGTCAACTTTTGACAATAAGGCTAAATCATTGAAAATAAGGAATTTTCATCAAACCTTATCACTTTGCACGACCATTATTCTGAAAAACAGAGAGAAAAGAAAACCAAAAACCATTTCTTGGCTGGTTTGAAGAAATTCTAAGGAGATCCAAGTGAAAGCAAAGCCAAAGAAGTAGATTAAGCTTAGTTCTAGCCTTTTTATGGTAAGTTCTTGTACTTGGAAGTTAAACTATGTTTTTGAATTTTTCTGAGAACTTATATATGGTGTTTTATCCTTTTTAAGATATTTCTTGGGGTTTCCAAGTGGTTTGAGGTTTAGAAAAGCTTGAAGAGATTGTTTTCGCCGAAAAGTTGCTCGGTAAGTGAAATTTTGTGTTTTATGAGGTTTTTGGGGTTCTTGGAGTACAAGATGATTTTTGGTTATTTGATTGAGTTTATAAGAGAGTATATATGTTTATAAATGTTTGAATATATGTGGAGACTCATTTAATTTGGGTGATGATCTAGGAGATAAGAATTTTATCAAAATCGGTATATGATAACTTTATGATGAATCATGTTGGTATTTGGGATATATGGTTATGGCAGGTTAATTGATGTTGATTATTGGTGTATTTTGATATTTGAGGATAGCTAAAATTAAGGGGAAACTCTGTCAAAATTTCCCCAAATGTCTAAGATAAATCTAATGCTTGATCTAGGTGGTTTAAGGCATTTTAGGCATGTTTTGGGTATGAAATTTGATATGAAGTCTTATGGGTATTTTTTAAATGAGAGTTCAATGTATTACTGCCATCATTATGATGAGAAATCCATGCTATTGTCAGGATAAGCACATCAATACCTAAGACATCACTTGTTACACGGTGAAATATATTGTGGACAAAAGGTAAGTAAAGTACTCAACTGCAACACAAGAATTATGTGTTATGTGAAAGTATGCATTATATGAATATTTTGTGAGTAAGTGGTATTAACATACAGTGACACTTCATCATAAATTTGTATGCATGGCATAATAGTGATATGGTAAATTATTATATGATATAAGACCATGCATGATATTATGATGATTAATTATATGATGCCTTTGCAAGTTTTGTGCAACATAAAAGAAAGTTGTAATAAGAAGTTTAAGTTCAGTGCCACTGTTTTGAAAAGGCAAATGAAAGTGTTAATAAGTGTAAACGGAGGCCTATAGTAGGCTTATAGTGGCTGCCCAATAATTTGGGCTAGGTTTAGTGAACCAATTATATTGTTTGCCATATTTCCGTTTTTATTTCTCCTCCATATGAGTTATTGTTATATGTATTGACACCACAGTGTGTGGCCGCCTTAACTCTTGAGCCTGACGGGGCAACGATGGAATAAGGTTTTTAATGTGCCCTACTATGGTGAAGGCTAGCCGGAGGAGAACCCATGGGATTTTGTATTATATGTGTAACAAGCCCTGCAGGCATTGACCAATTCAAACAGTGTGCACAATATTAAGGGGCCCAAAATTTAAAAAGAAGTTGTATATGTCCATTGATATTGGGTAATCATTAGCATTGCATGCATTACTTTGCTTACTGAGCTTTAGGCTCACAGTTGTCTTGTGTTGCAGGTAGAGAAAGAAATATGTGAATGATATGAGGAGAACTGAAGCATGGTCCTGACCCTGATTTGTACATATGAACACATCGACCTTTTTGTGGGTTATTTCAGTTATCAGTGAGATGTTTGTAATAAAGTGTGAAGTTATGTTTTGAAAATAAATTGGGTTATTTAATACTTATGTATAATATGTTTGAGACACACTTTATGTTTAATGTAAATAATGTGAAATAAGTTTTCAAGTTTTAAAAAAAAAAAAAATGTCCAGACTTCCGCAGAAATAAATTATGATATAGTTTTAAAACATAACACCTCAAATATGGTTTTTAACTAAAATAAGTGAGGGTGTTACAGTAATGATGGGGGGTGAGTTTTTGAAACGTTGGGAAACGTGTTAGCTGTCAAAATGCTTTTTGGGAAATTGCAACGACATGATTGGTTACCTTTTTCGAAAAGGCACTGACAGCTCTGACAGGTCACACGAAGGGTCGGTCGGTCGGTTAAGTTTACTTTATGCTGGTCGCAATAAAATAAACTTGGGGGGCAAATGTTTACCCAAAAACGGACTACCTGATGATGTGGTAGGATTGGTATACACGTGGGATGCATGTGGCAGTTTTAAGTGAGTATAATCTATTTGACCCTCGACCAGAAGATCATTGGCTTATCAGGCATCATAATAATGGGTGACCAGCCTGGTCGCATATATTCATTTATTTCCTTCAGATATGCAATCTTGTAATTACGTATTAATTTTAATTTATGCTATTATTAGATACGCCTATACTAAATGTAATTAAGGCATGTTGGCCCATAAAAAACTCATTGAGCCTATAAATAAGAAGAAAGGGGCTCAAGGGAGAGGACTTTTGGCTTGAGAACGCTTGAGCTTAGAGATTCTAAGAGAGAAAAAGAGTGTTATTATCCACCACAATTGTATTCATCTGAGAGCTAGTGAAACTCGTGAACCCTAGTTCATTGATCTTGGAATTCTACATCAATAAGAACACTAAGTGGATGTAGGTCATTACCATTTTATTGGGGCCGAACCACTATAAATATTTTGTGTTATTTAACTTTCCGTCTTGATTTCTTCTCATTTTCATCTTATTTTCTATCGTTTTATCTGACTCTGTGTCTTGACCAATTCGAGGGTCAACAGAAAGAAAGAAAGAAGGAGATGATACTATAGAAAAAAGAAGAAAAAAAAACCCCCCTAAATTCTAAAACAGATAGAAGGGCGTTTAAAAGTTTTTGATAGTGTTTGTAATTTTTTTTAGTTATAAAAAAAGTTATTTTAAAAAAAAAATTTAATTAATTTATAGAAATTTTTTTTAAAAAAATAAACTTTTTTCATTAAATTAAATGAATTTTATAATGATTTTTAAATTTAATTTTGGAATTTTAAATGAATTTTTTAAATAAAATTATTTATCTGGGCCAATGAGAGATTGACACATGGGTACCAACCTGACACTTAATGGTCAGGTACCTACGGCTGTCAAGAAATGTAGACGAAAAGTATTTATGCCGTAAAAAAACTTAGGTATTAAACTGCTAATTTTGAAATACTTAGGTATTTTTGCAGCCAATTACTCTAAAGGAAATAACTAAACATATATTGTGATACGAAAATTATCTATGATATTATAACAATATTATCAAGCATATAATATAAATACAATTTTTGCAATCAAAGCAAGTCTAGTATATCACACTATCTTCTTAAAACAATTACACCTCATCACTGGATGCTAGAGGATCGCTACGACATTTGTCTCGCATGATAAAACGATCTATGAGCAGCAGCTAAGCACCTTGCTTCTACTCCCAATGAACTGACCAATGTCTAAGAACACCAAAATCTGACTGAGAACTAAGAGAACTTCGACACCAGATGGTATGAACTTAGAGAAGCTTCAACCAAGAACACAAGGGAAGAGAAGAGAGAATTTCAAAATTTAGAGAGGTTTTCAAATTTTGGTATGAGAAACAATATGGAGAAACCCTTTATTTATAGCCTTCAAGGGGGAGCAATGCATTTAATTTCGGTATTAATGACAAAATATGCATGCTTGATAATTAAGCAAGTGAATCAAGCATATAATCACGCCCAAATTGATTTTTGTGAATCAAGCAAATCTGCTGGGTTGTCACAGTCACGAAATCTGTACGAAATCCTATAAATTTCGTGTGGTTGGCATAAAGAATATTCTTCCTGTTTTTATAAGAAAAATTAATTTTATAGTTGTAAAAAAAGCCCAGCGCAAACTGAACTTTTTGGGCTTGCATTCGTGCCTGCGGGTTGCGCACACAAGTCGCACGCATTTTTGGTCCACCCACAATGATTTGCCAACTTTCCAAAGACATCTCACCCATAGTTCGCACACTATTTTTCCTTCTCATTTTGTCAACTTTAGATTATAGTTTCTCATTCAACCCATAACTATTTTGAGCATATTAATACTTGATTTTTATGTACTCGCTGAGAAAAGCACAAATTTTTAAAGATGTTTTACTAATTTTAAGTGTCTTAATAAAAATAATGCCTCAAAATATCACTTTAAAATATATGTAATACTATTTTCCAAGAGATGATTCATCACAATAGAAAAATCAAGCAAGAAAAAAAAAAACTTGTATCTGTATATGCTATTGACATGAACTAGTAATCCAAAATTCTATACACTTTTGAGTAACACCTACTAAAGTAGAAAATGATGCTACCCACACAAGTACCTCCTTCAAATGATATTTTTTTCTTCTCAAAGACCCAAATGATTATAAATTAGAAACATATCACTTTTGTAATATTTTTAATGGAAATTAAGCAAAAAAAAATCTTATTTAAGTATATTTTATAAATAAAAATAAAAACATGTTTACCAATATCTTTTACCGTAGACATGTGTGCACCTATCAGAGCTTGCCATCTTTTACAGCTTTAATTATTGTAGGTTGAATGCAACTTATATGATAAGATACTCAAATTCAACAAAATTAAGCAAATTAATGTACAATTTGTATTCTCTCGATAATTTATTTAGCAAGACATTAGAAGATCAAAGATGTAAGTACCTACCCCTACCACTAGACTTTCCTCAGTGGTGCTCATTATATATATAATGTATGTCTTAGTCCATTTGGTCTAGGCACATATTACACCTACATTGTGCACCTTAATCCATGGTTTATGTTGACTACTAATTCATACATATTGGTATAATTTAGTATTGAATCTAATATATTTTTTCTTTAAATTAGAAAGTATAAGTGAAACTCAATATTAAATTACATCATTCATTATATATCCCAAGTCGAACAACCTTAATTAGTAATTCTTATATAATTAGCTGTAGAGGAGAGATTTACATCATTCCCTTCTTTCACCCATGTAACAAAAGCAATCTACCTATCTTTATATTTCTTGACTTCAAGAAGAGGTGCAAAGCAAGCAAACAATCTGGCTCATCAGAAACACATGGACCCTGCTTTTCTCCATGTTGCTTGGGGGATTCTTTTTCTTTTTATTTTTTTTACAGAACCAAATCACTGCAAACAAGCAAGTAAAAGCACCACCAAGGTTCAGTCACTCATTTTAGCCTTCCCCAAGTTGAAGTTTTGGACCTTTGTGCAATTTGTTGTTTATGACAATGTTTCATGTTTGTTTGCCGCACATTACAAATATACTCATTGTAATTTGACTTATACTTTTATTATGCTGACTCACTCACCGACTAACTAACTGTTTTGTTTAATTACAAAGCTTATTACACTTCATTATTGGCTTGGCTTGGCTTGGCATAATAAAAATGGGTGATTCTCATTAATTTTTTTTTTTTTAAATAATGAGTAAATTTGAGCAGTGTAATAAGGCATTAATAGTGGATTGTTCTAAAAATACATAAAAAAATGAGATTGTACTAACTGAGAGATATCCAAATGAAAAAGTAAACCAAACCCAACATAATAGTACTTTACAAAATTAATGCAATTTGATATAAACTATGTATTAAGGTAAGGATGATTTAAACTAATGTGAATCTCCCACTTTTTCACCCTCATTTTCCGTTGAACCATAGGTTGTTAGAGATAAATTAGTTATAGGAAAATAAAAATAAAAAAGTTGTATGAATAAATGGAGAGAGCTTAGCATAACATTTGCTCTCTGTCTCTCTCTAATTCTCATTCTCATTCATTCACCACCAAAAAAGTCCCAAAGCCCCAAGAGACAGACACCTCATCGCTTTAAAGAAACGTATAGATTAGAAGAGGGGGGTGTCACCTCCCATACAAAATAAAAAAGCTAAAACTGTTCTTATTCATTCACTCTCTCAACCAAAAATAAAAAATTTAAGAAAAAAAACTTTTCTTTGCTCTCCTGTCTCTCTCCCTCTCTCAAAATTCCTTTGACAAGTATCTCAAAGTTTTATTCTTGATCAACCCTTAGGATAACAGGGTAACTTTTTTTAATCACAAACCCACTTCTTTGCTCCTTAGTTTGATCAGAATTTTACTGCTTTTGGTTTAGAAAGAACATGAAAATTTCTGCAGTTGCTTGTGGATTCAGATGGGTTTTGAGGAATTTTTGGTTTCTGTGAGATGTAATCTTTGTTTCTGACTTGTCTAGTTTCGATCGGTGACGAATGATCATATAATGTAGAAATTAAAAAGTTTGTTGCTTTTTATTTTTATTTTGGGGGTTGATTCATTTCCTTTTTTTGTTTTTGATCAAGTTTGCTAACTTTGGATGATTTTTTCTGAAGATTTTACCATCTGGGCATGTCAAAAAGTGTGTATTTTTGTGGTCAATTCTATGTGAAATTGGTTATGGATAACCCCTGTTTTGATTTTTGGATTATGGAGTTTGGTTTTGCATGTTTGGTTAACTTCGATCGAGTTAAACTGACTATTCTGGATTGCTGTGATGAGTTTTTCCTGAAAACAAGTTTTCTCTCATACAAAAATCCCTTTTTTGGTATCTTTTGGGGTGTGTGGAATATCCACCATGGAAGAATAGTATTCTTCTCTTCAAAGTTTCCTTGTCTTGTTATACAGAGTTTCTTCTTTTTGATCCATGTTTTATACCATTTTTCGGTTCTGGGTTTCCTTATTTGGCCAATCTCCATTTGTGTGGTCTCAATTGGTTGTTATTCTTTAGATTGATCGCTGATCAAAGTCATAATTCTTTTGTTTTTTCATTTTTTTAAATCTTTGTTTTGATAAAAAAGTATTCCTTAAGACCCAATTCCGAGGAGCTCTACAGAGATTGTATCTGACATAGTTCATTGTGACACAGAAACTGGACATAATTTGTATTTTCTTTTTTCTTTTTTAATCTCATTCTTTACTTGCCATGATATATGAGCATTGGTTTATTTGTAGGTTTTGAGACCTGAAGTTTGTTGATCAGTTACATAGTTTCAAAGGTACCTTATCCTCTGGTTCTAACCATATAAACTTAGGAAGATATGTTTAAGGATTTAGAGTTTGAAGCTGATAATAATATTGGGACATTGAAAAAGAACAAGTAGTAATAGTGATTTTCCTGTCCATGTTTTATAATTTCCAGCAATTTAGAACACCTCTATTTTTGCCAAGTTTGGGCACTGCCAAAGCTAGCAGTGCCCATGGATGCCACAGCGAGCGGAACCCCAACTATACAATACCATAACATTACTGATCAGCCAATTACCACTATAGTTGCCACTCCTGTACAAACCTTTGAACGGCGGCAACGCCATTGCTATGGGGACTCCAGCCCTGGAGAATTCCCCTTGGCTGCCAATCCTTCCATTGTTCTTCATGTTCTAACCTCATGTAATCTGGACCCTCAAGACCTTGCAAAACTAGAGGCAAGTCCTCTTACTTCTCTGCTTATTGATGGTGAAGCTGAGTTTTAAACATTTGAAATTGATAATGTTGTGTTGTATCGTATCATATCATATTGCAGGCAACATGTTCCTTTTTTAGGCAACCTGCAAACTTTGCTCCTGATTTTGAATTATCCTTACCGGAGCTTGCTGCCTTGGATATTTGTCAAAAGAGAGCTATATTTAAGCCAATGAACGATGAAGAACGTCAAGAATTGAAGCAGAGATGTGGGGGTTCATGGAAACTGGTGCTGAGGTTCATGTTGGCTGGAGAGGCATGTTCCAGGAGGGAGAAATCACAGGCAATAGCAGGGCCTGGTCACAGCATTGCTGTGACATCAAAAGGAGCTGTTTACTCTTTTGGCTCTAACAGCTCAGGCCAGCTTGGACATGGCTCCACTGAAGAAGAATGGCGGCCTCGGCCAATCAGGTTGCTTTTCACTCCTTAGACCTGAAAAAGGAATTAGCTGACTAACTTATATTGTATGGATAGTAAATGGAACTCTGTTGTGTTGCAGATCCCTGCAAGGCATTCGAATTATTCAGGCAACTGCTGGCTCTGGCAGGACAATGCTGATTAGTGATGCTGGGCGTGTTTACGCCTTTGGCAAGGATTCCTTTGGAGAAGTCGAGTTTGGGGGTCAAGGAATTAAAGTTGTGAAAACTCCACAGTTGGTTGAGTCTTTGAAAAACATATTTGTGGTGCAAGCTGCCATTGGAAATTTCTTCACAGCTGTATTGTCAAGAGAAGGCAGGGTCTATACCTTTTCTTGGGGCAATGATGGCAAACTTGGTCACCAAACTGAGCCAACTGATGTGGAACCCCATCCTTTGTTGGGGGCCCTAGAAAACATACCTGTTGTACAAATTGCTGCTGGATACTGCTACCTTCTTGCTCTGGCTTGTCAGCCTAGTGGAATGTAAGTCACTTTGTTTCAAATCTTTACATTAATCATTATAATTTGTGGTATTTGCTTTGACTACTATGATTTGTAGCTGTAATTTGAAACTGATCTCATCTTGGAAAATACTTAACAGGTCGGTATACTCCGTTGGGTGTGGCTTGGGTGGAAAACTCGGACACGGTTCAAGGACCGATGAAAAGTACCCGAGACTTATCGAACAGTTTCAAGTTCTGAACCTTCAGCCTATGGTGGTTGCAGCTGGTGCTTGGCATGCTGCAGTAGTGGGCCGAGATGGGCGGGTGTGCACTTGGGGTTGGGGCCGTTATGGATGCTTGGGTCATGGGGATGAAGATTGTGCACAAGCTCCAAAGGTTGTGGAGGCATTGAGCAAGATAAAAGCAGTTCATGTTGCCACAGGAGATTACACAACTTTTGTGGTGTCTGAAGATGGTGATGTATACTCTTTTGGCTGTGGAGAATCAGCTAGTCTTGGACATAACAATGCTGCTGCTGCTGCTGGTGGAGAGGTCTGGCCTAAACTTACATATTCCTAATATTTAACTTAAAACTCTCTAAACGAACTGGTATCATCCTCTTCAGAAAACTTGATTTTCTTCTATATTGCTCTAATGGCTATTTTCCCAGATAGAAGAAAATGACTTGATAAAACATGATGATGTTGATTTGGTCTAAGTGGTTGAATGAATTCATCTTTGCAGGCACCCAGGCACACAAATGTGTTGACCCCAGAAATTGTAACATCACTGAAAGAAGTAAACGAACGAGTGGTTCAGATCAGCCTCACCAACTCCATATATTGGAATGCTCACACATTTGCCCTCACTGAATCAGGGAAGCTGTATGCATTTGGTGCTGGGGACAAAGGGCAGCTAGGAATAGAGCTCGTTGGCAACCAGACTGAAAGAGGGAATCCAGAACGTGTTGACATTGATCTCAGTTAGCTACCACATGATGATCATGATCATGATCATAATGATCATGCTTTTGTCTACTAATTTACCATCAACCCACCACTGCATTTGCTGTTTAGATTTCTTGTCTATTTGTACATAGAAAATGAAACAAAAGAAAGAATTGTTTTTAAGGTTTAAGGTAGCAAGGTACATAGGAGGGGCCTAAACCAAGTGTTATTAAGATGACTGTTAATATTGTCTTTGGGGGAGAGGAAAAGAAAAAAAGAAAAAAATTTGCTCATGGTTAGGCTCTTCATGTAGTCAAATAGTTGATACATTTGTTAAGGGTTCATTTCATAATTTATTTATGTTAAACTGTTCATAGTTAATCTGATTAGTTTGTTGTTGGAGAAATTGGAATTCTTGCATCATTTATTATGTCTCTATTTTCACTTGGCAAAAGTGATATAAAAAATGTCCCAAAGGCTGGTGAGAGTGACATACTGACTACTGTGGAGCTATTCAAGGACCGGGGACCAGTGTTGGCCACATGGGTCTAAGAAAGAAGGCTGGCCCACCTGTGAAGGTCCTGAAGGACAACTATTGGACCAATTGGGCTTCTAATAGCATGAACAATCGAGCCTAGATTTTAATTAGCCCATGAATTAATTCCAAGTACAATATAGGGAACTGAACTACATTTTTCTGTGTTGTTGCAGGTTTATTGTGAAACTGAAGAGAATGCCAAGGAAGAGGGAGACCATCCAATATCCATTTCTTTCCATAATTGATAACGTCATATATTAAGCCAAAAAATTATGATCAGTGCTCTAACTATTTATATCAAGAACACTAATCCTAAACTTGTATTATGGATAATAAATTAGATAATATTTATATATAAATAATTACGACTTATTTTCGAACTAAAATCAGCAAGCGAGTGTGTAGTCCTAGCTCACAGCTCAGCTCATCAGCAACAAATCAAGGATCCAAAATATAGATACTTTCACTAATTATGATTTTTATATATTTTATTATAAAGGGTTATTAGCGGCTAAAGTCTTTGTTTTTTTACAACAGTAGCATTTAAGTTCCTTGTCTTTTATTTTTGTTGGCAAAAGTTCTAACAGTATATAATTCTTGCACATTTTTTCCAAATTGTTATCCATTTGTTAAAATGAGGACTAAACATGAATGTTAGAGACTATTGTTGTTAAAAAATAAAATATCAGGGACTGAAATGCTTCAATTTTGAAAGAATGTAGATTTTACTGCCAATTTTTATATTTTTTTTTTTCATGAAGTTCAAATAATCTATAATTAACATATAAAAAAATTATTTCTTAGATTTTTTAAGGGGCTATTGACTACCATAGGCAAGTTGTCGTTCTACCACTACTGTATATTCTCATATTAATTTTTTTAATTATAAAATTAAGATAATATTTTTTTTAGAATAAATAGAATTTTTGCCACCCGAACTATGACCACTATATGATCGTGCCTTCCAAATAATTTGCGATGTTAAAAATTCCCCCCGAACTATGCAAGTTACTAAAATATAAGACTTTTGTTAGATTTTTTCATAGGTGGCTATGAGATTGATCATGTGGTATCTTGTGTATTGATGTGGCAGTGTCATGTATAGAATAATTAACAATTCACCCCTCCCGAACTTTGACAACTACCAAATTATGTCATTTTATCAAAAAATATATAATTTTTAAAAAAAATATTAATTAAATCCTTAAAAAATTAAAAATCTAATTAATAACAAATGACTCTTTTTTATTTTTTTATTTTTTTTTCTTTTACAATATAAATAAATCTATTTTAGAATGAAAATTTAAAATAAATACTAAAACAAAGAAAAAACTTATAATTAAAGAGAAGAATAAAAGACGAATGACTTAAACAAAAAAAATCTTTTAATTTTAAAGGAAGATGAAGGGGAAAAAACTTTGTTTTATGATTTATTTTTATTTTTAATTTTATTTTAAGATATATTTATTTTATATTGTAAAAGAAAAGAAAAAGTAAAAAAAAAATGTTATTTGTCATTAATTAGATTTTTAATTTTTAAAAATTTTAGTATGGTTTATTTCAAAAAGATTTTTTTTTTCATTTTTTAAGAAAAAAAATTAGATTTTCATAACAAATGTATACATAAATTAGTTTTAATAAAAATTGCATAATTTGGTAGTGGTCAAAAGTTCGGGAGACAAAATTGTTAATTATTCTACACATGACAACGTCACATCAACAGACAAAATGCCACATCATCATTCGGTTAGCCACCTAGAATGAAATTTAACAGAAGTCTCATATTTCAGTAACGTGTATAGTTCGAAGGGAATTTTTAACATCTCGAATCATTCGGGGAACACGATTATATAGTGGTCATAGTTCGGGGGAAAAATGTTATTTATTCTATTAGTTAATAAAAAATTTTAAAGATATAATATTTAAATAATATTAAGAAAAAATATAGAAACTGATATATTGTAAAAAAAAGAATAAATTGTATTTTTGTCCCCCAAACTAAGATCATTATATGATTGTGCCCCTCAATGATTTGCAATATTAAAAATTCCTCATGAATTATGCACGTTACTGAAATATGGGACTTCTGTTAGATTTCATCCTTGGTGGCTAACGAATTGATGATGTGGAATTTTGTTTGTTGATGTGACACTGTCATGAGTAGAATAATTAGCAATTTTGCCTCCTAAACTTTGACCACTACCAAATTGTGTCATTTTTATTAAAACTAATTTCTTTTTTTTTTAAGAAAACCTAAATTTTTTTCTTAAAAATAATTTTAAAAGATTAAGAATATAAACAATACTAAAAATTTCAAATTAATTAAATAATTTTTCAAGTACTCAAAAATTAAAAATCTAATTAATAACAAATAATTTTTTTACTTTTTCTTTTCTTTACAATATAAAATAAATATATCTTATAATAAAAATTAAATCTTAAAACAAAGTTTGTTCCCCTTCGTTCTCCTCCTCATAAATTATAAGTTTTTTTTATTTAAGTCATTCATCATTTGTCTTCCTCTTTAATTAAATATTTTTTCTTTATTTTAATATTTATTTTAAATTTTAATTCTAAAATAGATTTATTTTATATTGTAAAAGAAAAGAAAAAGTAAAAGTAAAAAAGAGTTATTTATTTTTAATTAATTTTTTAAGGATTTAATTATTATTTTTTGAAAAAAAATTAATTTTTTTAATAAGAGGGGTATTATTTGGTAGCGGTAAAAGTTCAGAGGGCAAAATTGCTAATTATTTTACTCATGGCAGCGTCACATCCATAGACAAAATGCTACGTCATCAATTCGTTAGCCACCTAGGACAAAATCTAACAGAAGTCTCATATTTCAGTAATGTGCATAGTTCAGGGGGAATTTTTAACATTGTGAATCATTCGAGAGGCATGATCATATAGTGGTCATAGTTCGGGGGCAAAAATGTTTTATTCTTTCTTTTATCCTATGTATCAAAAATAGAAGCACTAGTAACATTTTCAGGATAAAAAAAAATGTTTATTTTTTTAGTATCGTGTAGGAAATAGTGTGATTGATTCTTTGAGAAAAGTTTGCAAATTTCCTCCACAATAAGGTTTATCACATCAGTATGATAACACTTGTTTTCATTCGGAGTTGTTGAAAGAATTTCAGCATGACAAATATTTTCACTCTGAATAGTAATGGCATTATCCTCATCAAATTTATATGAAATAGAATTAGAGGTCGATGTCATTGTTTCCTCTTCTGATTGGAATTGGCTGAAATAATGTGAAGTAACTTTGTTGGTCAATTCTGAAAATTGAGTCCGGATTTCTCTAAGTTCCTCCATAATGTGTTAAGTAATGTTTCTTATGTGTTAATTAAAGTTTCTTTGTTCCTCCATAAATGTGCATAATGTTTCCTCTAAGGAATCTGTATTAGTCCAGACATTATGTGGAAGTTCATTGTAAGAGTTAGAAAAATCGTGCTCAACATTCCTACTAGATGGTGCTAATTCACTATGCAAACCTTTAATTGTAAAATTACCTCCTCGGCAACGGCGCCAAAAAATTGATATCGCCCAATAATTCACCTTACGGTCGCAGTAGTAAATGGGTTATGCCGTATCCACACAGAGACAAACACAACTAAATATTAGATTAGTAAAGTTAAAGATAAAAATTAACTAGAATTGAAAAGATGGATTTCGTGAAGTTAAATGATAGATTAGAGAAATTAATCAGATAAAGAGTATGGCAAGGTAGAGATGCAGTGTTGTAAATCCTATTCTATTATTGATATTAATTTAAAAGACAGTTGCAATTCTACACAATTAATTGCAATTGGAAGATGTATATGTTAAAAGCACGAATTAATTAATCTAGATTAAATTGAATCTAACTCCTAATTTCATAGGATATCATATATTATATATTCAAGAACGGCAAAATACTACTTGTAGAATGCAGTAAAAAACATACAATAAAAAAAATATACTAAAATAAATTAACAATCTAAGTTACATAAGAAAAGCATGAGTGAACTTATGTAAAAGATGCTAAATAATTTAAGAAAAGAAATTAGAAAATAAGAAACAAAATAATTAATGAGATATGGAGATGAAGCATAAGAAGAATCAATATCAATATTAGGAATGAGAAGTACAAAAACTACACTCTAACCTCACCAATATTTCTAAAATAGTTCACTCATTTTTGTCACTTAAAATAAGCAAAATTAAACTAGAAATAAGAAAAAATAACAAAATAAAAAAGTGTATTTTTCCTTCTCCAAAATCTGATGCCTTTACACTGGTTTTGATTCTCTATTTATAGAGAAAATTTGCTCCAAAGTTGGTGTTGACTGCGTTTTTAGCCAACGACGTGAGAACGTCAAATACGACGAACCTTCAAGAGAATGTAAACGACAACAGACGGTATAAACAAGAAAAGTAAATAACACAGAATTTTTATAGTGGTTCAGCCCCGATTGTCGGTAATAGCCTAATCCACTTAGAGTTGTGATTTATAAATCTATACTCAAGATCAGATGGACTATGCCAACTGAGTTTCTTCAGTATAAATTGTGAAAATACAAGAATTCTCTCTAATTTCAGCACTTTCTCTCTCTAGAATAGACAGACCCAATTTTATCTCTCTAGAAAGAATAAGCAGAAGGGGCCCTCTCTCATCTCATAAGCTCTCTATTTATAGAGATGGGATCCTCAACTGATATCCCCTTATAATAGGGATATTTTACTATATTTATTATATTTATATTACAAATAAACATTCAACATTCAAAATGTAACAAACTCCCCATTTGTGGGAAGAATGAGAGATTCCCGCGCATGTTGTTGAAGTTGTATCTGACTTAGTCTCCTCTAGCTAGTTGGTCCACCTCCTACTCGCTACCCATGCAAGGGCTGGTTGAACGTGCATGGTGGTAGGTTGAACGTGCATGGTGGTAGGAGATGCACTTCTCTCCTCTAACATGCACTCTCCTCTAGCATGCCATGTTCCTCCTTGAACCAATCTCCTTGGCTTCTCCTCGGACTAAGGTGGTCCGAGGCAACCTCCTTGGCACCTCACCTTGAACAACATTGAGGGAACCTCACCTTGGACAATATTGAGGGAACCTCACCTTGGACAACATTGAGGCAACCTCACCTTGGACAACATTGAGGCAACCTTCTTTAGCATCTCCCAAACATGTCTGATCGAACATTGTATAGACTTTCCTTATGAAAGTCTAAGTCTCCATTCTCTTGCATGAGACTCCTCCTCCTTAGCTATTTACCTTGGACACGTTCGAGCCAACACTTAGAAAACCTTGGGAGGCTTGCCTCCTACACACCCTTGGGGTCTCCTAGGACCACACCCTCCTTGGGGTCTCCTAGGACCACATCCTCCTTGGAGTCTCCTAGGACCACTCCCCTTAGCTCTCCTAGGAGGCACTCTCCTAGATGCATTCTCCTTAGCCTCCTAGGATGCATTCTCCAATTTTTGGGTATAACATTTGCCCCCCAAGTTTATTATACGATTTCACTCGTATGATAAACTTTTCTTCTAGCAAAATGTTCTCGAGGTCATCCAAAGCTCCTATCCGGTTGATAACTTTCACGTAAACTCCCATGACAGAACTTGTCTTGAACTTTCCTTGTGATTTCTTCAAACTCTATTTTCTTGATGTAATGAAAATATAAGCTCCCTTTGTATATGTTGCAAAAACATCATAGTATAGAGGCAGGTTTTTTTTTTTTTTTTTTTTTAAGCATCGTGATCCGATCGGATGCTAGGACTAGGGCCCTTGAACAAGATTGTTCGATCAGACACATGCATTAGGCTCCTTGGACATGCTCGGCTTGCACCATGCAAAACATGGTCTCCTTGGATGTGATCCGATCAGACCTGGACACTCTTCTTGGCATCTTCAACCATGTCCGATCGGACAATGCACTTTTGGCCCAAAACTAACTCCATCTTTTGGCTTGTATGGGACTTCTCCTCTGACTTGCTCCGAGCCAACCATTTTGGAACACATGCATGGCCTCCTCGGACATGGTCTGATCGGAGCTTTCATGACATGGTTCGATCGGGCAAAGCTTGACCAAGGAAACATCCAGCCTTCCTTCACGCGAGCCCAGCGTGAATTCCCCCAGGATGTCCGATCGGGCATGGGAGTTTAAGGGGGTTCAAAGTCTGCTGCCAAGTCGGGCATTTCAATGCAAAGATAGGTAAGTGTGGTCCGATTGGACTACACAATTGCCTAAAGTTTTCAATGCCCGATCGGAAGTGATCACTCGCCTCGTTCAAAGAAATGCATGCCTCAAGCCTTAACAACAGCCCACCATCTCCGATCGGATGCAGCCTAGTTGTTCGGACACCAACACTTAGACGCACACGGGCCTACCTGAACACTTATGGCATCCGCTTTGGCTCTCCTCGGTCATGTCCCAGCTACAAATTTTTGGAAGCCCAAACTAAGGTCCGATCGGACTCTTTGTGGCTTCTCCTTGGACCATGTGATCTGAACTAATCTCCTTGAAGCTCACCTCGGATAGGTCCGAGCCAAGCACTAGGATCCTCCATCCATGTCCGATCGGACATTGCGTGACCTCGGCCAAAATCTAAGTCCTTTGGGGTGGTCCGAGCCATCTTTTTCTTGCCATCTCCTCGGACCAAAATGGTCCAAGGCACCTCTCCCATGGCATGTCCGATCGGACATGACACCCTTCTCCTCGGACCAAAGTGGTCCGAGCCTATCTCTTTCAAGCAAGGTCCGATCGGACCCTTGGCACACATGGGTGAGCTTCTCTCGAACTTGTCCGATCGGAGCTTTCCATTTAGGGACTCCTCAAGTTAAGGTCCGAGCCAAGCATTTTGGAGCTCACCAAGCTTAAGTCCGAGCCAATTCCTTGGCACACATGCATGACTCTCCTCGGACATAGTCCGATCGGAGATATTCAACATGGTTCGATCGGAGATATGCAACATGGTTCTCACGGCCTTTCCTTGAACCAAGGTCCAAGCCAATGTCTTGGCTTCTCCTCGGACATGGCCCGAGCCAAGCATTTGGCTCCTCCATCAAGGTTCGATCGGGTACTTTGTGGCCTCTCCTTGGCCAAGATCCATCTACTTGGACGCAGCTGGGCTCCTCGGACTAGATGCATCTCCTCGGACAAATGCTCCCCATTCCGATCGGATATAATGTAGCTTCCAACCACTCAAGTGTGTTTCTCCTCCTCAGATGCAGCACCTTAGGCACCAATATTTCTGGGCCTAGATCCTTGGACGTAGGCGAGATGCTCCTTGGATCAACATGCATCCGATCGGCCGTCTCAAGGTATGCTTTGACATCACATTTTTCAAACACTTTAAGCATCTGTATTGATCGTGAGCATGGTCAAACAGGCATAAGTCGTGTTGACATGAATGCAATGCAATGCATGGAACAGTAACCAGCCTTTTAAGCATGCACATCCGATCGGACATAGGCAGCATCCCCATTTGGACGCTTCTCCTTGGAACTAGACACACCTTTCGGACCAAACATGGTATACTCCATGCTATAATTTTTCCAAACATTTCACCTTTAGGCACTCTTAGGACCTTTTAAGAAAGACCATCGAAGCACCTTTGTTCGAGCCTCCCAAAATTATTTTGAGAGATTGATTTTTCTCAATAAATCTTGGTGGAAACTTGACTTCTCCTCCCAAGGAGAAATTTTCACCATGTAGCATTTATTTTGCACGTATTTGTTTGATTTACTCCAGGGAAGTCGATTGGTGATACATGCTTAGCCTACCAGGGAAGTTGTATCTGCTCTCCTGAGCAAGAAAACTTTGCACCTGGTGAGCTAAACTTGTAGCTGTTGGCATTTAGACTTTACTTCTCCTTGTTAACTTAAAACATTCTAAGTCTCCTCTAGACTTAAAAAGTTATAAGTTTTTTGTGAAGAGTAAAGTCACTCTGGTGTATGCCTTAGATTTTCGCATGAGTACTTAGTTTTCTAACTTAGAAATTCTAGACATTTCATAAGTCCATGCTAAGTATACTTTCTCACACTCTTATTGCTCTAACATTTTATGAGCATGATGTTTATGGTCACACGAATATCTGCTCCTAACTTGAAATTTTAAAAATTCCAAGTTACTTAAGCTTTGCCAAGCAAGTTAGCTTAATGGCATTTTTGGACTTCGAAAATTTACAAGTCAGCCTAAAAACAGATATATTACCTCGTGCTCTTATTGCCTGTGTTAAGTTATATACCAGCATACCCCATGTGCCCCCCAGGTGGTTGGAGGTTGAAAGACCCTTAGTCACTTGCTACATGACTGAATCTGTTCGAGCAGTTAACTACTCGTGAAACACATAGAATATATGGAAAATACTCAAGCAGTTGAACACTGCTCGGATAACTAACACACATGCATATTTGTAGCAAGAATCGACCACGCTGCACGTAGTCTCTTTTATTACTCGTAAATTAAAAATGACAAAACATGTCTAGCAACGAGTCTTAAACAACCAAAATTGTTCAAAATAAAATGATTGGTTAGCAAATAACCAGTTCATACACCAAACTTAAATAACAAGTCTAAAAAACTCGAAACCAAGCTACCACTCTGAAAGCGGTATTTAAAAATAATATCTCCTTCGACGCTCTATGTGCACGCCACCCCAGTGATTCCTGCTCCTAGCACTCCTCCTTAGCATACTCCTCCTCTTGCTTCGTTGCTCTCCTCAGCTAAGGGTGGACCTCCACATATAATGTCTACGGTGAAGTCCACGGGTCCAGGCTGCAAGGGTGGAGATTTTTGTCGCTTGAATCCGGAGTTGCTTCTACCTCCTTCTCCTTGGGGTGTCTCTGCTCGGTACTTCTTCAACTTGCCCGACCGGAGAAGAAATTCTATCTCGTCCTTGAGGTGGTTGCATTCATTTGTTTCGTGACCATAATCTTCATGGAAGCGACAATACTTGTTCATGTCTCTCTTCCTCATCTCTCTCCTGATGGGTGGAGGCTTCTTGTAAGGAACCTCCTCTTGACTAGCAAGATATATCTCTGCTCTACTGGTTGAGAGAGTGGTGTAGTTGGTGAATTGAGGCTCATACTTGGTTGGCTTCTCACTTGAATCCACCTTTGCCTTCTTTTCTTCATGGTGGTCAGACCCATTACTTCTACGTTTCTTTCCACCATCACTAGGAGAGTCACTTGGTCTGCTTGGGTTGTTTATGCCATTCTCCCCTTTCTCTATTGCATCATCCAAATTCATATATTTTTCCGCCCGGTCAAGAAATTGTTGAAGTGTTGAAATTGGATGGCGATGGATGCTGTCCCATAGAGGACTCCGATAAATTATCCCAGCAGATATAGCAACCACCTTCCCTTCGTCTCCTACAGCAGTTGCTCTATTGGCTTCTCTCATGAACCTCTGTATATAGCTCTTTAGAGACTCATCTTTTCTTTGTTTGATATCTGCCAAGTCGTTGGCATAAACTGGTGGAGTCCGGGCAGTGCTAAATTGTCTACAAAACTCCTTCCTGAATGACTCCCAAGAGGTAATGGAGTTTGGTTTAAACCTCCAATACCACTCTTGGGCATTGTCCGTCAAGGTGGTGGGGAAGACTCTACACCGATAGTCATCACTCACCCCGAGTAGTTCCATCTGGTCCTCAAACTTCCCAACATGTCTTATCGGGTCTGCCTTTTCGGTATAAATTGGCAGTACCGGTGCTTTGTACTTTGCTGGTGGTTGGGCTGCTCTTATTCGAGCAGAGAACGGGCTGCCACTCCGGTAGTCTATCGGATCTATCTCGGAAGGTCGCTTTGACAAACCTTGCACTGCAGCTGCTAGCATGTCAAGCTGGGCTTGGATAGCTGGTGCGACTGATGAGGTTCCAAGGTTTTGACCGCCTGGTCGGGCATTACCATCTGGCACGCCACCGTCAAGTATTTCTACTTGACTGGTAGGACGGTCCAGATTTTTCCCTTCGACCGGGACGGTCCTCCTCTTGTTGGTGATAACGTCCCTCAGATCCTTCTGAGAAGCATGCTCTCCTACCCGATCAAACACCGTACTCTTCGATTTCCCAGTGGGCTTACTACGTGGGACTTCATCTCTCCTGCTACGCCGCTGGTCGGGGTGCAATGGAGGCTTCTTGGCACGCTCTGGGCAGTGTTCTCCTCCTTGTGGGTTGTGGCCCTCCTTTTCCTTGGATTGGCTGGTTGGATGACTATCAGCCTCATCCCCACCATGCCCATCTTTGAACTGAGAGGTCCTCTTCTCTCTAGGAGCTTTATTTTGCTCCTGCCCAGGTGGAGTCTTTTTACTGCCCGATCGGTGACTTCTGGAGGGGGTTCTAGAGTGCTCCCCTTGGGTTGAGGTAGTGTGCGATCGAACTCCATCTCCCTCACTAGGTGGGTTATTACCACCCCTCCTTGGTCTATCATTACTCCTACCACTAGCTTCTGTGGTCCTTGCTCCTGGAGTGGTTGCCCCTCGTGCTGTAGCTTGGGCATTGGCCTGGGCCAACTTGGTAGCAGCCTCCAAAGCAAGCGCTGCTTCACGATGTTTCTGGTTGACCTCCTCCTGTTGTTGTCTGAGCTCCTCACTTCTGGCCTCCATATCGCGTTTTTGCTGCTCTAAGGCAGCTCTCTGCCTGGCCATCTCTTCAGCAAACGCCTCTTGCCTAGCGTGGAATCGTGCCATCTCCTCCTGGAAGGCCCCCATGGTCTCTTGGAGCTCTTCAACTCCTGGAGTCACATCCTCAAGCATGACCCTAGGTTCATTCTCATGATATTGTGGGCAAGGACCTTCAGATCTAGCAGGTTCTTTAGAGGAGTTCGTCCTCTTGGAAGCAGCAGTGGTGTTCTTAGGCGCCATCTTGCTTCAGGGACCGTCTGTTCTTCTCTTCAGGCTCTCAATGAAAGCACCAAAATGTTGACTGCGTTTTTAGCCAACGACGTGAGAACGTCAAATACGACGAACCTTCAAGAGAATGTAAACGACAACAGACGGTATAAACAAGAAAAGTAAATAACACAGAATTTTTATAGTGGTTCAGCCCCGATTGTCGGTAATAGCCTAATCCACTTAGAGTTGTGATTTATAAATCTATACTCAAGATCAGATGGACTATGCCAACTGAGTTTCTTCAGTATAAATTGTGAAAATACAAGAATTCTCTCTAATTTCAGCACTTTCTCTCTCTAGAATAGACAGACCCAATTTTATCTCTCTAGAAAGAATAAGCAGAAGGGGCCCTCTCTCATCTCATAAGCTCTCTATTTATAGAGATGGGATCCTCAACTGATATCCCCTTATAATAGGGATATTTTACTATATTTATTATATTTATATTACAAATAAACATTCAACATTCAAAATGTAACAAACTCCCCATTTGTGGGAAGAATGAGAGATTCCCGCGCATGTTGTTGAAGTTGTATCTGACTTAGTCTCCTCTAGCTAGTTGGTCCACCTCCTACTCGCTACCCATGCAAGGGCTGGTTGAACGTGCATGGTGGTAGGTTGAACGTGCATGGTGGTAGGAGATGCACTTCTCTCCTCTAACATGCACTCTCCTCTAGCATGCCATGTTCCTCCTTGAACCAATCTCCTTGGCTTCTCCTCGGACTAAGGTGGTCCGAGGCAACTTCCTTGGCACCTCACCTTGAACAACATTGAGGAACCTCACCTTGGACAATATTGAGGGAACCTCACCTTGGACAATATTGAGGGAACCTCACCTTGGACAACATTGAGGCAACCTCACCTTGGACAACATTGAGGCAACCTTCTTTAGCATCTCCCAAACATGTCCGATCGAACATTGTATAGACTTTCCTTATGAAAGTCTAAGTCTCCATTCTCTTGCATGAGACTCCTCCTCCTTAGCTATTTACCTTGGACACGTTCGAGCCAACACTTAGAAAACCTTGGGAGGCTTGCCTCCTACACACCCTTGGGGTCTCCTAGGACCACACCCTCCTTGGGGTCTCCTAGGACCACATCCTCCTTGGAGTCTCCTAGGACCACTCCCCTTAGCTCTCCTAGGAGGCACTCTCCTAGATGCATTCTCCTTAGCCTCCTAGGATGCATTCTCCAATTTTTGGGTATAATAGTTGGTGTTTTCATGCATTAGGAAGTGGAGAAAGTGACTTCAAAATTTGATGCAAAATGGGACAATTGGGACACGTGGCATGCATTAATTGGCTTTAGAAAAATGGTTGTTGGTGGAGTGGGGGACAAGGAGGCCACGTGTCGGCCTGTGAGAGGAGCTTGGCAAAAGGCGTCAGGCGTGGCAGGCGCTGTTAGGCCAGTGGGGGAGCAGCCGTAGGCTTGCGTAAGGCAGAGTGGGACCGTGTTAGGCAAGTGGGTCGCTAGTAGGCAGCTCGGCTTAGGACATGTGTCACATTTGCAGAGGAGCTTGGACAGGCGGCTCGGCTTGGGCTAGGCTCATCTCAAAGAATCAGAAGCCCACATGTGGCAGCTGATAGTGGAAGGGAAGATGGGCCAGATCGGCCCTGGTTCATCTTCAAAAATGCCACTTTTTCATGATTTCTTCAATTATAATTCTTTCTTTCTTCTTTCTTCTTTCTTCTTTCTTTTTCTTTGTATCAAAATACATTTTATTTCCTGAAAATTTGAACACAAATTAAATTAAAACTAATATTTTCAAGTATAAAATATATTACAATAAATTCATGAAAATATTAATTAAAACTTAATTAATTTTAAACTTTAAAACTAATAAAATGATATTTTTTTAGCACTAATCAGTAGTCATTATAGAAGTAATTAGACTCCTCGGGTTGATAGTGAAGCTCTATAAAGCTTGCCCAAAGCTCCTCGGAGTGTAGTATCCTCCCAGCAAGCCAAGTTCCTTATTTTAGGCATGGATGTCTCCAAGTGAGGCCACGTTCCGAGGACCACCCTAGGGGCCCTCCCGTCTTCTTGATCCGATATTCCTCCAGGTCTAGGAGCTTTTTCCTCGGGCCTGGAGAGAGCGCCATGTGTCAATCAATGTAGCCTTGGGCCACCACAAGATATTTTGACAGCTTTTTGGGTGCCTCGAGTAGTGACGTTGAGTTCATACACTCGAAAATTTCCTACAATACCGCCGGACATGGGAAAACGTGTAGCCACAACCTAACAGTGTCAGAGGCGTGTCTCCTGCAAAGTTGTTGGGCTACAACTTACGAATTGGGCCCCCTACGATATACACAGACCTACAGTCTTTATTAGAACATTTAGAGGGGTTAAATAGCAATTAACTCCCCAAATAATTGGGGAATATTTGTAATTAATGATATTAATGACCTTCAACCCCTATAAATAAGGTGAAGATACCATTGTAAAAGGGTTCCCAATTTGTATATTCAAAGCAATATATACACTGCCTGAGAAAACTCCATTGAAGCTTACCATCTCAAGCTTCAAGAACTCCAATATTATAGACTCGTGAGGTTGTTTTTATAACATGAACCATGTAAAACCTTGGTGTTCATCTTCATTGTTTTTTTTAAGTTTTATTATTAGGTTGATAGCGAAAAAGGTAGTCAATACTATCACATCCAGAACTCATATTTTAAAAATTAAAACTATAAAAAATGATTAAAAAACTTTTTTATGGAAAAAATCTCTAGAAAATAGAAGGAGAAAATAAGAAAAAGTATCATGGAGTAATAATTATTGTTATTACTTAACACTCAAGATACAAATTTATAGTTGTTATCTTATATCTTTTTTTAAAACACACACAATGACATATATGTATATATGAAAGAAAGATATTAACAAATTAAAAAAAAAAAAAAAAAGCTATTTAAATAATATAGATCATATTGCTATAAATTTTTATTTATATATTATTTGTACTTATTTATAAAATTTACATCTAGTTAAATACTGTAATGCCCCAAATTTCCTAATAAGGTTTAGGACCTTGATTAGGAGGCCGGGAGGGCCATAATTGATTTATTATAGTATTTAATGATTATATGCATGTTTACGTGAATTATATTATTATATGATAGCGAATGCATGCATATGGGCTCATATGTTAATTATGAGGGTAATTTGGTAATTTGGCCACTGTGGGCGTAATTGTATATTTTGGGTGCATGATTGTGATTAATTAATATAGCCACACTATAAGGTGGATTTGTTCGAGCTATCGACATGAGACGATCATGAGATGTAAGTGTTCGGTCTAGTCATAACGGGTTTAAGTTCGGGGCTCGGGGTGAGTCTCGGGGTGAATTTAATGATTAGAGCATTACCAGGAATTAAAGGGTAATGAGATATGATTTATTGGTATTTGGGAATGTTGAGATTAGCGGGAATTGGAGAGCGTTAATTATAATTAACGGTATAGGTTGGAAATGACGAATTTACCCTCGGGAGTGTTTAGAAGCTTTTAGGTTGGTCTAGGGGCATTATGGTCTTTTGACCTTAAGGATTTATATCAGTTTTTGGGGGTTTGGAAGGCTGTAGAAACAGAGAAAAACAGAGCCTAACCTCATCCTTTCTTCCTTTCTCTCCCATACAAACTTTCCTTCATCCTTTTCTTTGAATTTTGAGAGCCACCTTGAGGAGTTAAGCTTGGAGATCAAAGGGGGAAGCTAGGGAACTTGTCATGGCCATTAAAGGGGATTCAAAACCGTGTTTGAGGTGAGTTCTAGTTATGAATTTAAGGTGTGCTCTGTTTTTTTGAGTTAAGTTTTGAGTTTCTTAAGTTTTTAAGCTTAGGATTGGACTTTGTGAATTGTTGAGTTTTTGGTTGGTTTGAGCTTCAGGTTTTGGTGGTTTTGGACCATTGAGAAGTTTGGTAACATTGATTTGATGATTTGGAGATGTTTAGATGGGTTCTTGGAAGGTTTTAGAGGTGGAAAAAACGAAAAAAAAAATGGCTGGTGCGAAGTTGGGCCGCGGCCCTGTTCTTGGGCGCCGCGGCCCTAGCTTGAAGAAGGTGGTGGAGGCTCTGTCAGGGGGGCGCGCCGCGGCATGGTCCATGTAGGGCCGCGGCCCTTAAGGGAAAAAAAATACTAAATGGTGGTTTTGTGATGGGAACTTAACTCTAAGGGCCTAGGATCGATCCTACTACCTAGTTGAGTGGGATTTGATATTCCGGAGGCTTGGGTTGGATTTGGAAGTATTTAATTACTCATTTTGATGAGGTTTTATATTTGGTTATGACTAGGTGACCGCTAATGGACTAGAAGTTGATCGTTCTCAAGGGTCGTTCTTTTAATCGTTCTAGCTCGACTTTGAGGTAAGAAAACTGCACCCCGTATGTGACATGCATGGCTATGGTTGATGCATGTTGGATGTTTAAATGTAAACATTAATAGCATAATGAATGCTTGATGATTGTGCCCATTTGCATGTGATTATTAATGAGGCATGCTGGGTGATTAAGTGTGATGCATGTGATGCACGAGAAACATGTGATTAGGGCATGCCATGAATAATGAATATGAGATTGGCCAGAGCTTGAGTCTCTGAGTTTGTGCATGATCATGATTGTGCTAGCAACTGTTTAGTAAGCATGCTAAATGCCCTATTCTTTGATAATTGGCATATGATACATATTGATAGCATTGCTTACTTGTGCATGGCACTGACTAATTAGTCAGATTTGGCAAAGGTGCTAGTATCAACTGTGAAGTTGTGACTCACTAGTCAGGTTCGGCAGTGGTACTGGGCACTGGTCACGTTGCACAGAATCGTCAGACAGAATTGGCAAAGGTGTTAGCATCAGTTGTGACTGAATAGTCAAGTTCGGCAGTGATACTGGACACTGGTCACCCAGAATTGGCAAAGGTGTTAGTACCAGCTGTGAAGCTGTGACTGATTAGTCAAGTTCGGCAGTGATACTGGACACTGGTCACATAGCGCTGACTGATTAGTCAGAATGGTCTTAGCGTGGTTCACGCAAGCCAACGGAGATTAGATCTAATCGATTACTAGCATTGAATGACTCAAGGAGCATTAATGCCTGACCGACCCTGAGGGTCGATGAACAAACAGAGCTTGAAGGCTAGTGGCTTACCTATCAGCCACTCTCTTGCTAGAAAACAGAGCTTGGAGGCTAGTGACTTACTTAACAGCCACTCTCCCGCTGAAAAGAGAGCTTGGAGGCTAGTGGCTTACTTAACAGCCACTCTCCCTCTTGAATCATGCGATGTTCACTCATTGGTTTGAAAGCTTTATGTTCAGTGTGAATATAATGATAATCGTTTGATAATGTTTATGAAAAGTGTTATGTTTTCTTGCTGGGCTTCGGCTCACGGGTGCTATGTGGTGCAGGTAAAGGTAAGAGGAAGCTGGACCATCCTTGAGTTGGAGAGCTTAGGTGATGACGTGTACATATGCAGCTGCTCGACCGCCACGGCCGAGGTTTAAAGTGGAACTAGGGTTGAACCCTGTTTTGCCGCTTAGAACGGCCTGCTGTAAATATTTTCTGTAATAAACTCTGAAATGTATATTTTCGGGATCCCAATGTATATATTAAACGTTCTAGTGAAACGTTACATCTTAACCAAAATGTTTAATCCATAAACCGCTAATCATACTTAGATCACGATTTTGGCCAAATGACTCGATTAGCGAGTTTAGCACTGTTTACAAGGCACACCGTAACGGTCCCAGGAGTTGGGGCGTTACAAATACACTTTTATAACTAGATTTGATGTATTTTTTTAGTCATATAGTGTAACGACCTCCTTTCTTAACATACATATATATAGTGTAAAAAAAACAAAGTTTTACCTGAATATAGCACTACTGAAATTCTGAATTTACAAAAACTTTATTAAACAATACATAAACTAATGTTCATAACTTCAAACCGTACAATACTCACAACTAAATAAAAAATCTTTATCTTACGTACAAATCTTAATACTTTTATAAATAATTTTTGTGGCGTTACTACACCTTAACGTAGAAATGAAGATGTATCCAACCGATAAATTGAAAGCTTTATGTAAATTACAACGTTCATGAAATACTTTTAAAGCTTTAAGTAAATTATAAAGTTCACAAAATACTTTTAATGAAATATAGTTATAAAGTCAAGTTTCTCGTTTATTTATAAAATAGCATAGCAGAACTCCACTCCCTTCAGGTCAGCCCCATATGTACAGTCATGTTGGCTCCACGTATACTCATCAACAATTTATATTTGGGGCCTCTTACCTACAATACAAAACATTATCTGATGAGCTAAGGCTCAGTAAGTAGAATAACTACCTCATATGCATTAAAATAAACATGCAACATGCTATGTATTTTCTTTCTTTCACTTTCCTTTCTTTTGGGCCCTAGAGGATGCTGCTGCCGGCATTACATAGGGAATCACATTCCCACCTGAACATAAACATGATAATAGGGAATTTCTCCCTCATAAACATTCATTATATAGGGACGTACATCTCCCTCCTTACTTATTTGGGACTTAGGTCTCCCAAGCAACACCTCTACTTTAACGCTTTCAGTAACTTGTCTGTGAACATTAAGCGTGCTTATGCATAATAAATATAACATTATTGAAAATAACTTATGCATAAGAACATGGCAGGATAACATATAAAGCATATAAATGCACATAAGACACATAAAAGACTTGTATTGTAGATGAGGATTCTACTTACCTTGCGTCTTGATAAAACAACCGAAATTGTTAGCTTCCTGATAAAAATACAAACTATTAACTTACATAAAATCTACATGATGTAACTTTAGTTTATAGTTGTTATTCTATTTTTTTTCTTATTTTATTGTTTATTTTATGTCTAGGCGTATGGTCATACTATATTTGTCCATGGGAAGGTTCTGGTCTAAAAGTCGTGGTCATGGTCATATGGAAATGTCCAGATCATAGTATCAGTCCATAATAATAGGGAATAAGGTCATATAATAAAAGTCCAAATAGTCCAAAGTGTGACCATAGCCTATATATAAGTTTAGTATTATAAAGATACATAAAAAATAGTTTATATTTCAATTTTTGGCATTTGTAAAATATGACAACATGGTAAAATAATCCATATATAAATTTTAGCATTTTAATGGCATAGTAAAGTAATCTATATAAATTTTGGCATTATAATGGCATGGTAACATAATCCATATATAAATTTTGGCATTATAGTAAAACAATCTATATATAAATTTTTGGCATTATAACGGCATAGTAAAATAATCTATATATAAATTTTGGTATTATAACGGCATAGTAAAATAATCTATATATAACTTTTGGCATTATAACGGCATGGTAAAATAATCTATACATATATAATAACTAAATAACTGAAATGAAAGGCTCGGGAAAGAGCTTACCTAAAAGGTTTTCGTAGGCTATCGTTTCGGACAGAACTTCGCCTAGATCTTCAAGGTTTAGAACTTTAGAAGAGTGTTAAGAAGATTTTTTTTTTTTGGTAGAGTAAGAGAAAGAAAATGAGGATTTTGTGATTCAAGATGAGTTTTGGAAGGGCTATTTATAGGAAAATTTTGCTAATAAAATATTAAAAATATCAAGCATAGTGGAATAATAAAATATTCAAAATATAACACATGGTGGTTTGCTAAAGCCATCATTATATCACTACTGCATCATCATGTGGGAACCATGGGGTGGACCCCGCTGTGGGACCCTTGTGGACCCCACTGTGGGACCCACTATGAATAGTACCTGGTGAATAGTAAAAAATGAAAATTTCTCAATCTTCTTTAACATTTTTTACTCACAAACTTTTCTGAAAAAGTTTCTCTAACATCTATAAATTAATTATTCTCATGTATTAGTTACTTCAACAACTTAGAATTGTTAAAATCCCACAATAGAATACACCTATATCCCCAACGGTCATGATCACTATTCACCAACGGTCATAAACGGCTAGTTTTTGTCCTATAAATACTTGTTCCTTCAACCAATTACTTGCACAACTTCTTCATCTCTTAACCTTCTATATAAAATTCATCATCAAATCATAAATTTCTCTTTATTTTTCATAACTTTAGTGATTGTTTGCTTGTATATTGCATCATTCTATGTGTATTATACTAATGAAATGCCCATGAATGTTATAGTTGCATATTCATTAGTTATTCTTCCACTTTACTTAATAGCTCTAGCATTCGGTTAGCATTGTAATGCACTCAAAAGTATGAATAAAAATATCTTCTCTTATTTTTCATAATTGTTGTAATGTAAATGGGAGTTACATATAGTTAATTAGAATCAATAATTAATGCCAAAATTATATCCTGTTCAAATTGTGGGATAGCTGCATCGCACCAATTTAATTAACTGTAGTTTAGTTTTAGTTTTAGTTTGGTTTCACTTAACTAATTTAAGTGGCTTAATTTGTTAGAAATATAAACCAGCCAAACCGCACCATGAGATCTATAATGTGATGAAATGCCTTTATTTTTTCATCTATTTAAATTACTAATATTACATTAGAACTGGATAATATACATATAACTATTTTTTATATATAATTACTAAAATTCTTATTTTTCTTGCTTTCTTTCATATCAAAGCACATAAAACAAAAACATTTATCTTCTTGCATGTGACTCCAATTTCTTATGTCTCGAACCTTTTTCTTTCGTTTCTCGTGTCTTTATATCAAATCAAGCTTAAAATTAGGTAAGTAATGTCTTGTGTTTTGCGACCATTTTATTTATAAATAAAATTAGATTTTTATACATACATATATATATAAATATTTTGTAGATGCAAGTAAAAAAAAAATCTTTTGACAATGATATGCAAGTAAAATTTAACCTAAAATAAAAACAATATAGAAAATCCATACATGTTACGGACACCATTTATATATAACACTATGGTACCAACATTACTTAATGAAAATTGATATAATTTAGTATCAATAAAATATATTGTGACGATATTTATTTTTTTTCTAATGAAATGAAAGCATCATCCAAAGCTATAATAATATATGAAAAGTCTCCTTTTCATTATTCATTCATTCTCACGGCGATTAGATTATATCTTATATAATTAAGAACACAATGATTCATGATCATCAAAGTTATATATCATATAAATCATCCTATTAACTTTTATGCATGTGACAACAAATCGTCTGGGGCCAAGAAATCACACATTTTTGCATTATTTTGTTATATACAAAAAAAAAAGGAAAAAAAAGGGGAGAGAAAACCGATAAAAAGGAATGTCATGTGTATGAATAATAAAAAGTTTGACTTGAGTGCTCTCTAAAAGTTGTTAAATTAAGTGGGAAAAGAAAAGGTTTAGTAATAATTATAACAATAATTTTAATCATATTAATAATTAATCATTAAAGCCAGAATTCAAGGAAGAATGTGCTGGTACTTTAACTAAATCCATATATTATTCTAACACAAACACATGATCCAATCATTAAGAGGTCGTAAATATAATCATATTCATATTATTATATATAATATGATTAAGTAGTTCGTACGTACCATGTACCATGTTATATGCTCTTCATATTCTGTATTTAGTGCCAATTGGCTTTGTATATATATATAGAAATTATTGTACCTAAATGTACCATTTCAAATACGACTTATGCATATATATAAACACACCTTTGATGACTTTTTAATTAATAACTAATTATGCCAATGATTTATTTGAATAATAATGTGATCATTTTGACATTTTCTTCTTGCATATATCAAGCTTTTGGAAATTTTTTAATGCATGCCTTCTTATTATAATGCCCAAAACTTTTTTGCATTTCCTTATAGCCTGGCTGCTACTATATATAATTATATATATATATAGTCATCACTCTATTTAATATAAATCGTTATTGACGGTGTTATTATAATGCACTACTATATATAGTTAGATTACAATAATGCATTCTTATATGCATTGACATAGTAGTATATATATATATATATATCTAGATGAATTATATAATAAAAAATATTAGTGCCATCTTTAGTCAATTTATTTATTTTTTTTTATTAAAAAAAACAGTTCCCATTGGTCAAATAATAAATATAAATATAGGTTAAATGGGGCACATTATCTCCCCACTCACAATGAATAAGTTATAATAGTTGAAACTATAAAATTTAGCTCAAAATCATCAAACACACTTCGTTGGATGAGCTAAATCACTCGTGTAAATTGGCTTACCATATTTCTCAACTCCACATGTAGGTAAGATTTACCTCTTCTTCAAATATTCTTTATTATTATTTTAGTTATTTTCATTAATTATTTCTCTTTCTAAATTATTTTTTTTATTCTTTATCTTATTTTTCTATTATTTTAAATAATAAAAATATTTAAAAGTATAATACTTAAATAATATAGAGAAAAGATATAAAGAATATATGGTCTAACGTAAAATTAGAGATAAAATATAAAAGATAATGTTTTGGTAATGTATTTTAAAAAATAGAGTAGAATATGGTTCGGTTAGGTTGGGAGTGGTCTAGCAAGAATGAATGCAGATGAGGTAAAAAGCACTACGTACTGATATGGATGAAGATGTATAAGCATCAATGCAGCTTCTGCCAACCACATGGCTCTTGCTCCTCAGCCTCATGTTCATGTTATGTGATAATAATAATATATATATATATGATAATAAGGGTTTTCTGTATTATAAGCATGTGAAGATCGAACCAAGTTGGCCAAGAAGTCCCCAACCAAAACAAAAATGATGATGATGATGATGAGCCTACTCAATAATTTGGTGGTCTCTCTCTTTTTAGCCATATATTTATATATGAAAACGTTTGCCGTAGACTAATATATACCTGGTTTTGATAATCATATAATTATTTGCATTTCCATTATATATGCCCAACCCCACATATATAATATTTCTTATTAATTCATTTTAATAAATTATCTGATAAATTAATATAAAGCAACACTACACGAGAGAGAAAAGAGCTTAGTTGATCAATTTGCTTTCAAGTCATCGTACGCGCTTAGTACGTACTATATATATACACTTAATATAATTAATGATTAATTAAGCTGTATTATGTTAACAACTCTTTCTCTCAAATTTTATTTTTGCATCATTTTTTTTCTTCAATGAAGACCATTTTTAAAAAATTAAAAAAAATGCAAAACTATTATAACTATTTGAAAGTTGAATCACACAAGCACATATATAAATATATATATATATATATAAGTATATCTACGTACGTACTTTTTAACTCCAGCACAGCCTTTGTATGTGAATGGACTTAATTATATTCATGGTTTTATAAAAACAAAAAGAAATAAATATAATATGTAGGTAATAAATGTGGTTGAAAATAAGAGGTTTTAATTGAGCAGTACGTATGGTCCCTACTCATATATATATATATTTATCAATTTTTTTTATGCCGTTACATAAATACACACTATTCAACCACGTGAGCTTCCATAATTATTCCTACACTACTCTTCGAGACTTTAATTTTAACCCAAAGTTAAAAAAATAATAAAAAAAAACGGCTCTAATTATTATTACCTATCTATCTCTCTTATCATAAAGTTATGTAGATTTTTTTTTCACAAAACAGTAGTACTCATTCAGTTTATTTCAACCAAAAATAGAGAGGGGTAACACTATATATAAATATATGTACTATAAATTCACATTACAGATAGAGTAATTTCTTGCCATTTATTCACCTTGGATTAGGTTATTAATTTCTAAGTCATAGCTGAACACACAAAGTTAATTACTATATAATAATCTTTCTGTTTTTCGAAAGGTTAATATTAATCATTTTTTGTATGACCAAATTAAGAAAAGTTATTGTAACGTAAAGTAAGCAGTATATTAAGGGAGCTATGAGTTAGCTAATGCTACGTCTGTGTTTAATGTGGAGATTGATCATGATGTTGATGATCATCATCATATATATATATATATGGCTACAAAAAGTTCAAGATACGTAATGATCATATGATACATAATTCATATATATATATATATATATATAAAAAAATATATATATATAGCGATCTCTCTATCTCTCTTTCTATATATCTTATCCACTTTATATTTCCATAAACACGATACTATATATATAATGGCCCCCAACACAGACAAACCGTGCAGATTCTATCATTGATGTACATATATCATTCATATATATATAATCAACAACACAAAATTGGCTGATCGATAATCACAATAATTACACATGCCAGGTGTCAACAACCCAGAAGGGACACGTGTACTTTACATCTATGATCAAATACACTAAGTGGGATACATCGATGATAATAATGTTACAAAACACAAGTCATCCCTCTACTCATCAAATTTCATATAATGCAGGACTAACTTTGGTATTATTATTATTATTGGCTCCATCTCCAATATAATGTTGTGTCTAACTATACATATATATACATACATATTGACCCTACCTGGGAACGTGTATAGTAGTAATTAGTTGATCAACAACCACCATTAACGGCCAGCCCTAATTTGTAGCTAAGATTCTGATAAAAAAAATGGGAATCAAAGGGTTCATATCTGAGCTCAGACCTCTGATATGGGGCCCAATGTGGGAAGAAGAATATAATGGGAACAAAGCTCACATGGGTTAACGTGCCCTTTCCCAAGATAGATAGAAAGAGATGCCCATGTCAGCCTCTGGACGAATGGTACGGACCCCATGTGACCTAATTCAATTCAGTTTTCAGAGAAACACTTACATTGCTCATATTGATCATTTATTAAATATAAAAGGGTGACACGTGGAAGATGACCAAGTCATCAATGATCCACGTCATCACCTTCGTTTCACTATGGCTGAGAAATTAATATACTTCTATATATATATATATATATTTCAAGTACTCCTCTTTACGAGCTTTACGGATATAGCATGTGTTTTCTCCAGAATACTACTGTGTATATATATATATATATATTGTATGAGCTTCATTTTTTTTCAAGTACCATTTTACATGTTATAACATAAAGATATAAATACAAAACTATATAACTATTATTATTATATATAGTCTAGAAATACAGTTGTGGGGTTGTAGAGATTTGATTTGAAAAGCTATTATTAATGATAGTAGTTTTCAAAGGACTAGTGTGCCTATTGATTGATATATCCTAAAGTAAATAAAAATTTATTAATTATTTCGGCCTTTCATTCAATATATATTTATAAAAATTGTGGTCTACCAAACCTCATTTATGAAAGAATCTATAAATGGAATGCAATAATCTAAAGGTGTGAAAAGAAAACAAAAAGATACAAACCATTAATATGGTATCGCTCTAAAAAATAGAAGCTAATAAAGCATACCGATTAATTAAGAGTAATTTTAAGGATATATAATTGCCATTAAGAAGTGACATTATTACCTAATGTGATTTTAATGCAAGCTAGCTAGTACTATGAGATTATTGAGTGTTTTTATATTAGTGAAAAATACAATATTATAAATTTAATAAATAATAATAATAATATATAGAAGAGATAAGAAAGCAGGGGCTCTATATATATATATATATATATACATTAATTTTCAGCACTATATATAGTAGTGAACCATATACACACCGACAATAATGAAAAAAATTCAAAGTGAAAAGTGTCGGTGTGTATAGTTAACTATTGTAGATTTGAAAAAAAAAACTCTCAATTTTATCCTAAATGAATCTCACTATATATGTATTTTTCTCATTAATAATTATTGGTTATTAGTTAGTTTTGGTTAATTTCATGGAAAAGACTTAATTTGAGCTTTAAACCACAAGTTCTAACACACTAACATGGATATATTTTTAACATAGATAGATTGCTTAACGGCCAAACAATGTAATGGAACCGATTTAATGGAGAAATCATGGAACTAGTGGACCCCAATAGAATATATATATTGTTTAATCGGCTTCTTTTATTGATTATTCCCTATATAAACACACACCCTTTTCTCAATTTTCATCACTAAAGAATCTCTGCTCTCTCTCACTCTCTTTTCTCTCTCAAAGAAAAATCCTCACAAGTTGTCATGGCAACAATGGCAGTGCTCTCATTTCTACTATTTTTTCTAGCTCCAACTCTCATTTCCTCTTCCCCAGTAGTTGAAGACCCTGAACTCGTAGTACAAGAAGTACACAAGTAAGTATAATAACAACATTTTAATATATGTGATATTATATTATTGTACCAAAAGAACACATTATTTCAAATTAATGTGACGTCGTAACTATAATTATAAATCTCAATTTTGTTGCAGGAGCCTTAATGAGTCTAGAAGGAATTTAGGCTTTTTATCTTGTGGAACAGGTAACCCCATTGATGACTGTTGGAGATGTGACCCCAATTGGGAGAAGAACCGCAAGAGACTAGCTGATTGCGCCATTGGGTTTGGAAAACACGCCATTGGTGGCCGAGATGGGAAGATATATGTGGTGACTGACCCCAGTGACCACCCTGTGAGCCCCAAGCCAGGCACACTCAGGTATGGTGCCATCCAAGATGAGCCATTGTGGATCATTTTCAAACGTGACATGGTGATCAAGCTCAAACAAGAGCTCATGGTCAACTCATTCAAGACCATTGATGGGAGAGGAGCCAGTGTTCACATTGCTGGTGGACCATGCATCACCATTCAGTTTGTGACAAACATTATCATCCATGGTCTCAACATTCATGACTGTAAACAAGGTGGTAATGCCTATGTTAGAGACTCTCCTAGCCATTATGGGTGGAGGACTTTGTCTGATGGAGATGGGGTTTCGATTTTTGGTGGTAGCCATATTTGGGTTGACCATAATTCTCTCTCCAATTGCCGTGATGGCCTCATTGATGCCATTCATGGATCCACAGCCATTACTATCTCTAGTAATTACATGACACATCATAACAAGGTCATGCTCTTGGGCCACAGTGATAGTTACAAACAAGACAAGAATATGCAAGTTACTATTGCTTTTAACCATTTTGGTGAAGGACTTGTCCAGAGAATGCCAAGGTATTTAATGATTTTTTTTTAATTAATTATTAAACTCTTGTATCAATATTTTAAGACCTGATAGCAAATGGGATTGTGCTGAAATTTGCTCTGTTTTCTTGCAGATGTAGACATGGGTATTTTCATGTGGTGAATAATGATTACACTCATTGGAAAATGTATGCTATTGGTGGAAGTGCTTCTCCTACTATCAACAGCCAAGGCAATAGATTTCTTGCTCCCAATGATAAATTCAGCAAAGAGGTAAAATAATAATAATACAATTCTTTTGACTTAATTTCTTTGAGGCTATAAAAGTAGTAGTAGTAGTAGTAACATAAAATGGTCCTTTTTTTACCAGATTACAAAGCATGAAGATGCACCTCAAGGCAAGTGGAAGAATTGGAATTGGAGATCAGAAGGAGACTTGTACTTAAATGGTGCCTTCTTCACAAGATCTGGGGCAGGAGCTTCTTCTAACTATGCCAAGGCCTCAAGCTTGGCTGCTAGACCATCTTCTCTTGTTAGTACAATCACAGCTGGAGCAGGCACACTTAGGTGCAGGAAGGGCTCTCGTTGTTGATCATTAATTACTTTCTTATAATACATTTATATATAATTATAATATATATATATATATATATTAAGGCTCCAACTTTTTGTCTATAGTAATCAATAATGGTAAAGTTTTGTGGGAAGGAAAAAAAAAAGTGATGACTACAAATCTACTTAATTGTAAGTATAAGGTAATAGAGTTTGGACTTATATCTTCTTGTATATCAAATTTGACTTCCAAGCTTTTTACAACCTTAGCTTGTTTCTTTCTAAAAAATAACCCTCCATTTAATATGGGGTTTGGTTGTAAGAAACAATAGCCAAAGTGTTGATTATATATGTATTCTTTTTTTTTTCCTTTCTTTTTCTCTTGTTGAAGAACAATGTTTCATTGAATTAATGCCTTCATATATACTTCTGGGGTTGTGTTGATTACTCTAGATGTTATTGAGAAACTTATTATAAGAACAAAGCTTTGATTTTGTAGTAATAGTATGAGATGTTGTTTGTCCTAGTATTTAATAACAACTAACAACTAAAGCCTCCCACCATTAAAGCTTCTGTACCCAACAAACCACAGATTCAGTTCAGTTGCTATAAATGACCCCAACAAGACTCCTAATAATGTCTCAACAATATTAGCATTACCATACAAATGCCATAAATAGCAATATATCGTCGGCAGAGTTGAAACACCAGAAAACGATGAATAGTTGTGTTTTTCTTAATACAACAAGTTCATATAAAAGAAGATTAAATTTTGGTGCTGAATCTAATAAATAGACAAATTACATGAAATTCTATGTCATCACTACCAACACAGAGGGTCATATAGAACTAAATTATGTCATCAAAATCTTTAAAAAAATTGAACTTGAGCTTTGTTTGATTTGTATTATATATGCAATCCCTTTCTTGAACTTATTTGAAGAATGAGAAGAGGACAAAATACAAGAAAAAGAGGAAGTGGGAGGCCTTTATTTTTATTGAAACAAACAAAAAAGACATTAAATGAGATAAAATAATAGTAGAAAGATTGTAGAAAAAGACAGAATCTCAATTAGTTAACTGATATGTGAATGGAGTGAGGCTATCTACATTCTACAAACAGGTGCAGCAGCAGCATAATAATGAAAGATTTGAGAATCTCCTTGAAAAAATGTGAAAAACAAAACAAAACAAAACAAAACTGAAACTAATGGAATGGAAAGGCAATCCAAAAGAGCCAATCAGTTGTAAAGCACCACTCCACTTTAGGCCAAAGCCACAAAAGAAATTATGCCAAAGTTAATCTTAATAAGATTAATGGGACCCTCCAAATATTTTTACTGTGTTTTTCTTTTTCTTGGTAAAAAAATGTATATGACGAACCGACACAGAAGTAGGAAGACAAGAGTCATAATATGCATTGATTATAACAGAATAAAAAGAAAAAAGATTAACTAAATCAAATGAGTATCAATAAAAGTCTATGTTTTTCATAATTTCCATACCAAAATAGAACAATATAGTAAATGGAATGAAATTTAAAGTCCAAGATTCACACCAAAAGAAATGGAGGGTAAAGCTTTGTTTTTAAGCTTGCCGTGCCGTGAGTGAGACTAAGATAGAGAGAGGCCGAGAGGGTTGCTTGCTGCTGCTGCTGCTGCTGACACTGTAAGACTGAGAGAGGCAGAGATGAGAGAGAGAGAGAGGCCTCAGTCTGAGAGGCTTGCTGCTCTGCTGCTATCAAAGGAGGGGCCAAGCCAAGACCAGAGAGAAAAATTACCATCTTTGTCAATGTATTGTCGTTTTTGTAAATACGGTTTATTCTATTATTATTCTCGAAATATTGTCATTTCTTAGTTGTTGTCGTTTTCCTCAATACTGTCGTTTTTCAAGCTTATGCGTTTTCTGCAATTATTGTCGTTTTTCAAACTTTTTGTCGTTTTTTTAATTACTCTAAAATTATACGCAACACATAAAAATTAAATCTAAAAAATAATTATGAAATTTTTCTCCTGAATGATCATTGATACCCATAAGTCATCCCTAACCAGAAGTTGAGATAGCCAATAATAAAAAAGTGTGACAGTCTATTAACACAAAAGGAGTAGCAAATGCCATAAAATTTCAATGAAGCCACCTCAAAAAAGCTACTACAAGCAACCAAGTATCCATCAAATTCAAATATTGTCAAAAAGTCACTCTGTAAAGAAAACCACATTCATGCCGAGTGAACCATACAAGGCACCTTTCATTTATCATAAAAGCCCAAAACTTAGTACTCATTAGGGGAGATAACATCATCTATTTTCAATATCATCTTCACAACTTGTGTAGCCAGCAAGATCTGCTGCTGCTTTCCAATGAGTGTCTCAAAAACATTCTGCTCACGCATGTCATTAGTGCCAACATCGTTGCAATCGATTCCGCAGTAGGGATTGTTCTCCTGAAAACCAAAACCAGAACGGAGATAGATATTATGCCACTAGTAACAGGTCAAGATCATAAGGTGATATTTGAATGAGACGAAACATGCAAGGCAAAGCTAAAACCAGGTAAGATTGTCCCATTTACCTTGATTTGCTGAGATTTTACGGCAGACAGCGTTTCAATGGGTTGGAGACCACTATTCTCCGCTAGTGCCATAGGTACAGCATCCAGAGCATCAGCAAATCCTCTGATAGCATACTGTGATAGGAGAAAGAATAAAAATAGTGAGTACATGTAAAGGATCGTACAGTTAGAAAAAGATACAAGAAAGAAATTTTCTTCTAACCTGCTCAACTCCAGGGTATTTATCTGCGGCTGCCTCTACAGCAACTGAGCAAGATATCTCAGCTGACCCACCACCGTAGACAATAGAATTGTTACGAATAAGATTCCTAGCAACACACAATGCATCATGGATACTACGCTTGGTCTCCTCTATCATCATTTTGTTACCTATTGTGTCAACCACAAAACCTCGTGTAAGATTACCAAATGCAAATACTTCAAGATGGTTTTTATCTCTTTTATTCACCATCCATTAGTTCCCAACTCCAAATTATTATATGAAAACTAAATTCAGTGGCATTGCAACATGATAAAAAAACCTACCTCCACGGATAAATACAGTTACAGCCCTTGAATTTGCACAGTGTTCAATGTACAGCATTCGATCCTTCGTTGTACCAAATGCTTTCTCTCGAACAATTCCAGCCTAATTTTAAAAAATGAACAGTTTATTTTGTTTATTATTGTTGACCAACGTGTAATTAAATAATGCAAGAAAGAAAAGAATCCAAATGTACCTTTCCCAATTTCTCAGGAGTCAACTCCTGGAATCTTGGCACAATTCTTCCACCTAGAAGGGCATTACAATTAGTAATTCAAACAAACAGCCAAAGAAAGAAGCTAATGATATCTATTAAGTGGGAAAACAATTGAAAAATATATGAATAAATTCAACTATATATCATTTAAATGAGACCCACCGGTGGCTATTGCAATCAGTTCCAACTCTACACCACCAACCCATCTTACAGCAGGTAAGTTTCGGTGCATCAAAAGATGATTTGCTTCATCATCAAAACCCCATTGACAGATTACCAAGGTAGCACCAACATCCTGAAAATAAATAAACAAAAATTATACACATATAATGAAAAAAAAATCTGTCTTTCAGTGTACACATAGCAACAATAAAAACTACAACCAACTGCATAAGCAGATGAAACAGATCATAAATCCCATAAAATCTAGACAAGGCAATCAAAGTGCAACTACAAGAATAAATGTAAAGACCTTGTTTTTCATCAATAACTAAAAAATGATATGACCACAGGAAAAAAAAAGGCAATGTCACCTTGCATTGTTGAACCATGTCGTCAAAGTACTTTTGTTCTTGCCCACGTAAAGTTTGGAACTTCTCCACAGTATCAATGTCAACCTTATGTTTAGTTTTTGGCTTCGGGGGCTCAAAGGGGCATGTCAAGATAGCAATTTTAGCATCTTCAATTTGCTTAGGCATCTGAGGATGGCTCATATCCTTGTCAAGAATAATTCCATATATCAGCTCAGTATCTTCCAATTTGCCCCCCACTTTACCCTCCACCTTTATTAATTCTAAATTAACATCCTTCCTCTCTAAATCTGCAACGGCAAGAACTGCTTTAACAGCAATCTCAGCCAAATCACGCTTACACCGGTTCACACTGCAAGATTATAAAGATAGTATTATTCCCAATAAAAAAAATACGTAACAGAAGCACTTATATCAAAGAGATGAATAAAATATGATTATTCAGTTCCATGGCTTACAATAGAAATTTGACTAAAATTTACCACAACGGTTGGATAAGTTTACCACACCAATAACAGTGCATTGTGCAACCAAAAATTTCTACTTCTATTTAGCAAAACCATGTCCAACCAGCAAGACAAACATTATAACAAAAAGATGGAAATATTTTCAATCACATCATGATGTCCAATAAACTACAAAGTTAGCAAAGCAAATCGTCAACAAACCATCATAAAATCACAATACTTACATCTTTGATGATAATGTGGTCATACAAGTTTGAACTAGAGGCTCTATATTTGATGCATCAAATTCGTATTTAGTAGCTATTCGCTCCAGATGCTCAACAGCTATCCTTGAGGCCATTTCATAGCCCTCAGCAACTCGAATTGGATGAATACCACGTTCTAGTAGCCTCTCAGCCTGCTCCAGAAGTGAACCAGCCAAAACAACAACCCCAGTTGTCCCATCACCAATTTCGTAATCCTGACTACGCGACAGCTCGACCATCAATTTTGCAATTTGGTTGTCAACATCCATCATCTCCAAAATTGTTGCACCATCATTTGCTTCATAAATAGGATCCAAAAAAGACAAAAAGGGTTAGCCTAAACTTAACATATTGCTAGACAGAGGGTTTAGGGTTTATGTAACAGATCATGAAGTTCAAGATGTCTCCTACAGATAAAACAACCTAATAACTTCTAAACAGAGCTACCCATCTTTAAGTAAGGGATCATATAGCTTGAAACGCCTGCCTTCTTTATGCCAAGGGACCAGATATTTACAGACACCAACTCCAAATTACTGATTGTTTCACATTTGGGTCTTTACCAAAATAGATCCACAAAGTAAATCACGAAGAAATCAAACACTAATAAACCCACTATTTACAGAAATGAGAAATCCACATACTTTCCGCTGAATAAGCAGCGCCAAATGAGAGAAAGAGCGAAACTTACAAATGGTGACATCGCCATCGGGGCTCTGGAGCATCTTGTCCATGCCCTTGGGACCGAGAGAGGTCTTGAGGATTTGAGCGACGGCTTTACCAGCGGAAATGTTGGCCTTCTGAGCATCGATGCCTCTTAATCTGGTCTTCTGCTCCTGCTCTTTGATGATTATGAATGGCCTTCCGTACTCATCGAAAGCCAGCGCCATGGCGATTCTGTTCCAGGTCTCCCACTACTATGTGGAAGCTTTGAGAGAATTCGAGCAAAGCTGGTTCGTTTCACCACTCTGATTTACTTCACTGTCTCGTACTCACCAATCTTCTTCATAAGCCCTAACTCCCTCGCTCCGCTTTTCGGTTAGGGTTTGAACTTTGGACCTCATCTTTTGTGTGTCGGGCGACTCAATATTGGGCCTTCCTCTCAATTTATGGGCTAAGTATTAGTGGCCAAGCTTTTAATGGGTTTTTTTCATAAATACACATTTTTATGTTTTTTTTACATTTTTACAACCTCTAATTTTTTTTTTCAATTTTACTAACTCAAATTTTCAAAAAAATAATTTTAATGTTTCATAATTACAAAAATACGGCTTCAACTAGACATCAACCCTACAACACTACAATTTTGAAAATAACTTAAAATCAATAGACATCAACTCTATTGTAATATAGTGTTGAAAAACACATGCAAATCAACTTGACATCAACACATTGCATTAAAAAAAAAACTAAAAAACAATAACAAGATTACATTGAAAAAACTTATTTTTGTATTGTAAAATGTGTCAAAAAAATAAAATAAAAATATATCTCAAAAAATTTGAACATAAACCCAAAATAAACTAAAAAATAACAATATAAAAAAATAACATTGAAAAACTTGCATTGTAAAATGTATTAAGAAAAAATAAAAATTTACTTAATTAGAAATTAACTAGACAACAACCCAAAATATAATTAAAAAAAATTAAACATATACCCAAAATCAACTTACACAACAACAATAAAAAAAAAACTGAAAATTTTTATATTTACCAAAAATATACTAAATAAAAAATAATATATATTAGATATCAACTTAAAATATAACTCGGATCAACTAGACATCAACATACTACATACTAAAATGTAAAAAAAAAAAAACTTAAAATATACTAAACTCACAAACAAAAAAACATTCTTCTCGATAAAAAATCAACTAAGTATCAACCTAACAACTACTCATATATTCAAAATCAACCAAAGTATATATTAGTATTATATTTTACCTCATGAAATTATTACTATTACTATTATTGGTGCAATTATGTAATTTACTACCAACATTATTTATTATTTGTCAAAATATATATATTTTTATTATTATAGTTATGTATATGAAAGTAAAGTTTTCTTCCTCTTATTTATTGTACTTCCTCATTACAAATAAATAATAAGGCAGTGATTCTAACAAGAAGCTCATTGTTAAATTTTCCATCCCCTGTATCTCTCTCACAAATAAACCGTATAAATGTAAATACCAAATGAAAAATGTAAAACTGAAAAATACTTGTAAATAACACTACTTTGTTTGTTTGGAATTTTTATAAGGAAATTACATCAAATATTGGATTTTTTTCTTAAATTTTGAAAAATATGGCAGTTTTTTTTTCTTTAATTTTTTTATGGTATATCTTTTGTTTGTTTACATTTTTATGGGAGTTTTTTTTTCCCATATATTTGTATACCATATTTTATCTTTTATATATTTTTAGTAGTTAGTTTTGATATATTTGAAGATTATTTTTATAATTTTAATCTATTTGTATTATTTTTTATCATTCATATTTTATAAAGTATATTTTTTACATAATTCTTTGAAGAAAAAAATCTGAGATCGTCATCACCATACTTTTTATTCTCATTTCTTCTTCTTTTCTTTCATTTTTTATCATCTTCAATCAATATTTTAGCAGCAGTAACTAGTTAACACTATCAAAACAATTTTAATTTTTTTTTTGTGATAGTAATCATGTGCCACTGTCAATTTTTTTAGTAATGTGTGGCAACTGGTTATAACAATAAAAATCAGTTTGATTTTTTTAGTGGTGTTGTAGTAACTAGTTACAACTATAAAAATAAATTTGATTCTTTCAGTAATGTACCATCATCAAAATATCAATTGAATTATAACTGGTTACTTAGTGAGATTTGGAAGAAAAAAAACTAATATGAAAAAAATAAACTAAGTTGACCGTGAAGGTAACTAGTTACAACTAGGTCTGAAAAACAAAATAGATATGAAAAAAATAAGTTGCAATTGTAACCGGTTACTTAGCTAGACCTGGAAACAAATAGAATCACAAACAAAAAATATAAACTGGTTATAATCGGAACTGGTTACAAATTCAAATCTAAAAAAAAAGGGATCAATCACCATGGTACCTGGTTACTTAGTCAGATGTGAAAACAAAATCAGATCTAAACAAATAAATCTAAATTAATCGTTATTGTAACTGGTTATAACTAGATCTAAAAAAATATGAATAAAAAGAATCAGACGTTATTGTACCTCGTTACTTAAACAGATATGAAGAAAAAAAATCCATAAATCATAACAGATTGTGACTGTAACCGGTTAGGTTTAGAAGGAAAAAATAAATAAATATAAATTGCAAAATCATATTTGAAATGGCAAAACCTAATGTGAAAAAGAAGAAGAAGAAGAACAACAACAACAAAGATAATAAAAATAAAAGTAGATCTGAAGAAGAAGAAGAACAACAAAGATAATAAAAATCAAAGTAGATCTGAAGAAGAAGATGAAGAACTAGAGGGGCGGAGGTACGTCACTGTCAGGGGCGGGGGTGGAGATGCGTCATCATCGTTGTGTCGGGCGGGAGTAAAGGTAGCATCGGCGGTGGAGGGGTGAGATGAGAGAACCAAATAGGGGAGGAGAGAGAGGAAGAAAGGATAAAAGAAATATATCGTGAGGGAGAGAGGAGAGAGTGAGAGAGAGTTTTATGTATTTATGAACATGATAATCTATTTTTTTATATTTTATGGAATTAACATTTTTTTTTTCTAAACTTATTTGTATAATTATTATTTTTTCTCATAAATATAGAAACTATATTTATTTTTCTAATATTTATGTAAACTTTTCATTTCTACTCAGAAAAGATTAATTTCACAATTACTATTTACTTTTTAAAATTATAAATTTATAATTAAAGATATGTGACATTTCTGTATTTGCTAGTAAAATACACCACTATATTTTATTATTGGAGTATTATATGGTAGGGACTTCAAAAAGAGTCATACCAGTAGGGCTCTTTTGTGTTCTCAACCCGTGAACAGTTTTCGGCGCGATTTTATTTATGACCATGTATATTGTAGTTATTTAGAGCATCCTGCAAATTTTCAGAAAATTTCGAATAATTTACAGTGCCGAAAACTAGGTTTAAATATGTTATTTTCTACGCGCATAAAAAAATTAGTCACGCGTGCAACAACCTGTTTTTAAACTAGTTTTCGGCAATGTAAATTATTTAGAATTTTCTGAAAATTTGCAGGATACTCTAAATAACTACAATATACACGATCATAAAAAAAACCGCACCAAAAACTGTTCACGAGTTGATAACACAAATGAGCCCTTTTAGTATGAAAATTTTGTCACAAAAAGCACTAAATAGTAAAAAACAAAACTACTTTTTTTCTAACTCCAATGGTCACTATCGGTCACATTAAGTTATTTCAATTTTAACTTATTATTTTAAAAATATATTCTAAAAATAGAATTGATTAACACGATGTTAATATATAGACCATACGACTTTTTATTTTTTTTGTAAATTCCTTTTTCTTGTAAACTACACCACTATATTTTATGGTTTACTGTAAAAAAAATTGTGAAAAAAGTCACTAAGTATCAAAGTAATTTTTTCAACTATAAAATGCACTCTCCTTCGTTATTTTAAGAGTATTGTTACCAACACTACTTAATGTTACATATGTTATTAATATAATTTAATATCAAATCTCACATAGTTTAATTTTTAAATTAAAATATGCAGGACTCAATATTAATCTACAACAATCATACTATAAGGTGTTGGGCACCATAAATTGCAAAATAGCAAGCTCATATTTTAAAGTCTTCATAGATTATTACGATAAATAAATTTGGGTTTGTGATTGGCATGATGTTAATATTAGACCATACAACATTTTTTTTAAAAAAAATTATTTTATATTGGAAAGAATTAGTTGATTAAAGGAGAATTTGATTCAACTATTATTCTTTCTTACCTGTAAAACTATATTTGTTTCCATAAATTGTGGAGAGTAAAAAGACAAAAACAGAGAAATGGAGAACTAAACACGACTCATATAGGGCAGTTTACTAAACATAGCATTAACAAACCTTGTCAACCCCACGGCATTCCTCGTAGCACGCAGCGCAGTCTATGGTGTCTCCAACCAACCAAACTCCCTCATATCTGTTAATAATATAAACTCATGCAGATCACGAAACCTCGTTACCAATCATCATCCTCGTACAGCTCTGCTGTTTCTCTACTCTGCCTGAGAGAACCAGCTACATTATATCATATTCTTTCTTTGTTTCTTAAGACGACAACAAATGGCACGCCCTGTAGTTATCATGGCTCTCCTTGCCATTGCCTTTGTCGGGTTGGTTTCCGCCGATGGAAACAGCGAGATCATCAAGGGTGGCACTGGTGCTGCAGCGGCAGCCGCTCCTCTCCCAGCCGCTGGACCCTCCAACGACAATGAAATTGGAAACACAGATGGAGATGGGCAGGCGGACGACGTTGCAGAGGCCCCCGTTGGTGGACCTGTTCCTCCTGGTGCATTCTCTCCAACTGATTCTCCATCAGGTGGAGCAAGTGGCCTCGTGGCGCTATCTGCTGCCTCGGGCACTGCTGCTGTTGCCCTGGTTGCTGGCTTTTTATTTTAAGCAAAAATTGATTTACATGCAGATATTACTCATACCTACACTTACTCTTGAGATCATCTAATATTGCTGCAATCTCTGAAACATTGTTCATAATTACTAGTCTCAAAACATTGTATAACTAAACTAATAGTGTAAGTATATTTATAACTTTTCATAATATACCATATGAATTTCTGGCTAGGAAAGATAGAGAAGCTTTTCTACCATTTTGTCAAATATCCTCTTCATGCATGCAGCTAGCTACATACATATGATTTTGATTTGAAATTTGAACAAGAATAAAAAATATGTATATTTATTTACTTTGTTATGATCGATCATATACTATACTTTTATGAAATATAATCACATTATGTGATGAAATATCCATAGTCAAACATGGATAAAGAACACAAATTCAAAGTTTATGTCCCTGTAAAAAGATACCAGCAAAGAATATTCACCCAAATCAACCCAACCTATACTCTACCAGCAAAGAATTTTTACACCCAAATAAATTTGTAAGAAGAAATATTCACCAAAGGCATAGATTTTATGCCACATCTCCAACATTTCTAAACTATCTATTGTAAATTTTTTGAGTGATCACAACAACAAAAGCTACATAATAAAATAACAATGGCCAGCAAAACAAGATAGCTTACTACAAGTTTGCATCAAAAGAGAGGTAAGACCAAAACACCTAAAATCCTGGCCATTTTGCCATGGATATGATAGGCCACCGATCACCTATGTTTACTCTAGGAAGTATAAGGGTAAACGTGAGGGTGAGCAGTAGAGAATAAATGTGAGCAGAGTTAGTTATGAGAGAAATGTTATTGTAAGGGAGGGTGTACCTACTGTGATGGGGTAGGGATATAAAAAGGGGACTTGTCTTAGTTAAAGGTGTGAAAAAAGTGTATTCAGTAAGTGGGAGGGACTAGGCTCTCGGACACCTAGACTTCAATATATATCATTCCATTTTTCTCTGTTCTGTGTTGTTTTTTTTTTCTGGTTTGTTTGTTGTTTGGTTATCTGAAATTGCAGGGAAGTCTATCAAAGTGGTATCAGAGCAATCCGACTTCCATGGGACCTAAGAGGGATTCACAGTTTGACAATTTGGAGGAGAGGCTGGAAGAAATTCAGACGGGAGTTCAAAGGGAATTGCACGACGTTAGAACTGAATTTCAGCAATTCCCTAAGGAATTGGAGTCGTTGAAGCAAGAAGTGCAGAGGTTGCCGGCTATGGAGAAGAAGATGGATTATCTGGTTGCACATCTGACTGTGTTGTTGCAAGCTCAGGGGAATCAGCAAGCCGATCTCACAGGGGGAAGTCGAGATCGATCGTCTCGGGCAGGGGACGAAGGGCCATTGCGAGATACTGTTCCGCGTCCTACGGGACTGCACAGCCCACCACCGCATCTGGAATCATCGCCGCCGCGCCACCAGTGGCCACCATGGACGCCGGCCAATCCGAGGTGAATATGGGCCCAGATTTTCGCCCCCTCCGCATGGAGTTGCCCTTGTTTTCGGGGGAGAATCCGGATGGGTGGGTTTATCGCATTGAGCGTTATTTTTTACTCACTCGCATGACTGAAGCTATGATGTTGGAGACGGCCATAGTCAGTTTAGATGGAGATGCACTGACTTGGTTTCAGTGGGAGAATCAGAGGCGTCCTATTACTTCTTGGGCAACTCTGCGGAGGTTGCTCATCCTTCGATTTAGAGCTGCTCCGATCGGGTCTCTGTCGGAAGAGTTCCTTTCTGTGACCCAGCAGTCGACGGTGAAGGAGTACCGTGCGAAGTGGGAGATCCTAGCTTCACGTGTTCCTGACGTTCCAGAGCACATATTGGAGGGAAGCTTCATGCGTGGGCTGAAGGATGACATCAAGGCTGCTCTCCATATTTTACAACCTCTAGGCCTGGCCCAAATAATGGAAACAGCACAGAGAGTTGAGGAGGGGCAACAATTGTTTATGGCAGGCCCACACCCGAAGCCCAGTTTGCAGAAATCAGGCCCAAATTTTAATCAGAATTTTAGACAAACCCTAACTGGTTTGTCTACACGATCTATGCCGCCAGCCACTCAGGGAGGACGTCACCAATCGTTTCCAGCAGCCACCAACACCAGGCCGACCACCACGCCGCCGTCGAGGTCGCCGCCACCTTTCCGCCGTCTCACGGAGGCCGAGTATCAAGAGAAGAAAGCTAGAGGAATCTGTTTCAAGTGTGACAAGAAATTCTATAGGGGGCATGAGTGTGACCAACGAGCATTACAAATATTGTTGATTACAGACGAGGATGATGGCGGGGGCACAAAAGAGTCGCTGCCACAATCACCGGATTCCGGCGAAACAGAGGTGGTGGAGGAGACTTTGGCAACGCTATCTCTTAATTCTTTGGTGGGCATTTCCTCCGCCCATACCTTAAAATTGGCAGGCCACATTGGACAACGACCAGTGACGGTGTTAGTCGACAGCGGCGCCACTCACAACTTCATCTCCATGGATGTGGTGTCTCAAGTGGGCATTCCGATTACAGCTACAACCTGCTATGGTGTATTGCTGGGTACTGGGGGAAAGGTGCGAACCGAAGGTGTGTGTGCTCAGGTGGAATTGGATTTGGGCGCAGTACGGGTGGTGACTGATTTCTTGCCTTTGGAGTTGGGAGGGGCAGACGTGATCTTGGGCATCAAGTGGCTGGAAACCTTGGGAAATATGCAGGTTAATTGGAAAACAATGGTTATTCGTTTTGAAATGGCAGGAGTGTGGGTGACGCTACAAGGAGATCCGAGTTTGTGCAAATCCCCTATTTCCCTTAAGGCGATGATACTGTCGGCAGAGAAGGAAGCTCATGGGTTCTGGGTTCATTTTGGGCACGTGGCCGTGGGACAGGAGGTGGACACTCAGCAGCTGCCACCGATGATTACAGATTTGTTGGACCAGTTTCGTCAGGTTTTTTGCACACCAGTGGGGTTGCCTCCTAGCCATGGGCGTGAGCACACTATCACCCTTAAGGCAGGGTCGGGACCGATTTCCGTTAGACCCTATCGTTATGCACAAATTCAGAAGGATGAAATTGAGAAGTTAGTGCGCGAAATGCTCAATGCCGGCATCATACGCCCAAGTACCAGCCCATTTTCTAGCCCGGTTTTGTTAGTAAAAAAGAAGGACGGGAGTTGGCGTTTCTGCGTTGATTATCGGGCCTTGAACAGAGAAACGGTGGCTGATAAATTCCCTATTCCGGTGATCGATGAGCTCTTGGATGAGCTTTATGGTGCCACGGTCTTTACCAAGTTAGATCTCAAGTCGGGCTATCACCAAATTCGAGTCACATCCAAGGACGTGGAGAAGACAGCTTTTAGAACTCATGAAGGTCACTATGAGTTCTTAGTTATGCCTTTTGGGTTGACAAACGCGCCGGCCACGTTTCAAGCCCTCATGAATGACGTTTTTCGGGAGTACTTAAGGAAATTTGTTCTTGTGTTCTTTGATGATATTTTGATCTATAGTACGTCTTTGGAAGAGCATACCCACCATCTTCACTTGGTCCTAGCACGCCTACAACAACATCAACTCTATGCCAATCAAAAGAAATGCCTATTTGCTCAAGAAAAGGTGGAGTACTTAGGCCATATTATCTCTGCCCAAGGAGTTTCAGCGGATCCCAGCAAGATTTCAGCCATGGAAACGTGGCCAACACCCAAGAATATACGAGCATTGAGAGGATTCTTGGGCTTGACGGGGTACTACCGCAAGTTTGTGAAGGGTTATGGTGGGATAGCAAGACCTTTGACGGACCAATTGAGAAAGGATGCCTTTGGATGGACACAAGAGGCGGAGGAAGCGTTTGGTTGTTTGAAGGCAGCGATGTGTTCGGCACCGGTTTTGGCACTTCCCAACTTTTCCGCACTATTTGTAGTAGAGGCGGATGCCTCGGGAGGAGGTTTAGGGGCGGTTCTTATGCAAGACAGCCGCCCTATAGCTTATTTCAGCCATGCTTTATCACCAAGAGCTAAGGCCAAATCGGTCTATGAACGGGAGTTGATGGCGATTGTGCTTGCTATTCAAAAATGGAGGCCTTATTTGTTGGGTCGGAAATTTTTAGTGCGCACGGATCAAAAGAGTTTGAAATTCTTGTTGGAACAAAGGTTGGTGGCAATGGAACATCAAAGGTGGCTTACTAAGCTCTTGGGTTATGATTTTGACATTCAATTCCGGCCCGGATTGGAAAACAAAGCTGCTGATGCTTTGTCTAGAGTGTGCAATGACGCTGCCTTGGCTGTCATTTCAGCACCTAACTTGATCTCCATTCCCGATTTGCAAGCACATGTGGCGACGGACCCAGCCTTAGCGAAGATACTTCAAGAACTGTCTCTAGGGAGGCCGTGTGGGGGTTTCTCACTGGTGCAAGGGTGTTTGAAGTTTAAAGGCAGATTGGTTCTTCCTTCATCATCTCCTTTCATCCCTCTCCTTCTACAAGAGTATCATGGCAGCAAGCTAGGGGGTCATTCAGGGGTTTTTAAAACGTTTCAGCGGCTGTCAGCGGACTTATATTGGAAAGGAATGCGTCGGGATGTTCAGAAATTCGTCACAGAATGTTCGATTTGTCAACAACACAAGTACCTTGCTCAGACCCCAGTGGGTTTGCTACAACCGCTGCCTATTCCGGAGCAAATTTGGGAGGATGTTTCTATGGATTTTATAGAAGGATTACCACTGTCCAACGGGTTTGATTCAATCTTAGTAGTGGTGGACCGTTTAAGCAAGTATGCCCATTTTATTTCCTTGCGTCACCCATATTCAGCAACTACTATAGCCGCTGTTTTTGTTAGAGAGGTGGTGAAATTACATGGGATTCCAAGATCTATTGTCTCCGATAGAGACAAAATATTCCTGAGTCTTTTTTGGAAGGAACTTTTCAGGTTGCAGGGCACGGCGCTGAAGCAAAGCACGGCATATCATCCTCAATCGGATGGCCAAACGGAAGTGGTTAATCGCTGCCTAGAGACGTATTTGCGCTGTTTTGTTAGCCTCAAACCCAGCCAGTGGGTACGTTGGCTCCCTTGGGCAGAATACTGGTACAATACATCTTTTCACTCCTCCGCTGGCATGACTCCCTTCAAGGCAGTATACCACAGAGATCCACCTCCTTTGCTGCGATTTGAGCCTGCTAGTACGCGTGTTTCAGAGGTAGAACAGACTTTGCAAGCACGGGATGATATTCTGTCCTTGCTGAAACAAAACCTCCAGCGAGCTCAGCAGAAAATGAAGCATCAGGCAGATAAGAAACGGCGGGATCTTCAATTTGCAGTTGGCGACATGGTTTATGTGAAGCTCAGACCGTATAGGCAGCGAAGTTTAGCGAAGCGTAAGAATGAGAAGCTGGCGCCCAAGTATTTTGGTCCGTACCCAGTAATTTCCAAGGTTGGGGCAGCAGCATATAAATTGCAACTTCCTCCAGCAGCAACTATCCATCCTGTTTTTCATGTTTCTCTTCTTCGCCCAGCCTTGGGACCAAACCAGACAGCAACACAAATGCCCGCTGCAATGACTGAAGAGCTCGAATGGATGCTGGAACCAGCGGCTGTTTTGGAGGTCAGACCTGGCACCAACAAGGAACAGCCACAAGCTCTCATTCAATGGCGTAACCTCCCAGTTTTTGAAGCAACATGGGAAGACTTTGACGTCATACAACACCAGTTTCCTCATTTTCACCTTGAGGACAAGGTGAAGCTTTTAGGGGGCGGTATTGATAGGCCACCGATCACCTATGTTTACTCTAGGAAGTATAAGGGTAAACGTGAGGGTGAGCAGTAGAGAATAAATGTGAGCAGAGTTAGTTATGAGAGAAATGTTATTGTAAGGGAGGGTGTACCTACTGTGATGGGGTAGGGATATAAAAAGGGGACTTGTCTTAGTTAAAGGTGTGAAAAAAGTGTATTCAGTAAGTGGGAGGGACTAGGCTCTCGGACACCTAGACTTCAATATATATCATTCCATTTTTCTCTGTTCTGTGTTGTTTTTTTTTTCTGGTTTGTTTGTTGTTTGGTTATCTGAAATTGCAGGGAAGTCTATCAGGATAATGCTAAGCTGAAAACCTAACTGGCTTGGTGAAAATCAGCTTAAGATTGAAATGGTGAAATATTTTACTACTATAGTCTCTTCTTTAGTATGAAATTCTTTGGCCAATTGTGTGAAACTTACACTTCAATTCACTTCAAATGAACAATCATGACATCAAATCAGAATGAAGATAGAGTTCAATTCAAACAACAGCACTAATCTATTTCTATTTCATCAATCTGTCTACACGAGAATTACAAACCAAAACAAGAGAGAGATGGTATGCACAACTGGTATTCCAACAACATTGAAATTGAGAACAACTTTCTTCATTTCTTTATCAACCAGTGTACTGCACATTATGAGACAAGGCAAGTAGTGTATCTCCTGTGCAACTATTTCAGACTTGTCCAGAAACTACACTTTAGTAACTCAAAAAACAATACAATAAAAAAAAAATCTTCTCTTTTGAGAATAGAAAGAGAGTAAATATTCAACAACAAAGCCTCCATTAAGGAGGAAATAGTCATTTCAGTCTTCTAAATTTACAGTGAAACTTCAACTCATAACTCTTGATCCCTAAACTCAACTACATCTCATATTACAAAACATATATACCAAAAATATTGAGAAGGAAAATACATCCCTGAAACTCACATTCTGGTGAAGTACATTAGTCTAAGAGAATGTGAGGCTGTACATATCTCATTGTGACAATTATAATTTACAATTAGCTTTTCATTGATGACACCAACTTTCCATCTAAATGCAAGAAATGGCACTTACTTGTGGAAGTACAAAATCAGTACAAGACTTTTACAAGTTCTCTGTTAAGCCCAATACAAGGGGAGATTAGAAAAAGCAAGAAAGAGGTGCCATTACATATGAAACTAATACAAATCATTTCACACTAGACTATACATGAGAAGATTTTCATTCACATATGAACGAGCTCATAAATATTCTTTCTAAATTTTGTGTTGCAGGAGCCCTAGTACATATTTTTAAGGTGGTCTTTCAGGAAAACAAGGTGAAACTGAAAACAGTCAAGGCTTCTTAAAACACACTTGGCAGATCCAATCCATCACCAGAGAAATCCAATAAAGGCATCCAATGTAATAATTCTTCCACCATATAATCAGCAAAGGCTGATTCATTCATTAAAAGAAAGAGTCGCCACCCTATTTCCTGGATATGACGATCAGAAGGATATTAGATAAGATTTCTGCCAAGACACTAACTCATATTCTATTCCTGAGATTTATTAACAAGATAAAAGAAATGGAACTCAACAGAAGATTCTCTATTAGCATTCCAGTAATCAATCCTATAGATACTTCAGTGAAACAACAAATGATGACAAAATTCAGCAATTCCCAGTTATTTTGTAGATAAAACAGCAAGCAACGCACACACGAAGAATCACAACTTATAACATATCTCAACAATAGATGTCGAAGGCCAACTTTTAGTCAATAATCAAGAATGACTTTCATATTGTAAAGAGGGCATGCAATCCAACCACCACAAACAGAAACAACTGTGATAACAAATCTTCCCTGTGTAAAACTAAGATCAACATGACCTGCAATCCACATAGTTCTAAGCCGTACAGTCTATGTGCGCAAGCAAGAAACAAACCCCACAAAGCAGAAAAGATAAATAGAGAACAGAAAACAAATGACCTCCCATAGTATATTAAACATAATAAGTTTTTAGAGTTAATATCACAAGCCAACGAAGCAATTGTCTTGAAGGGAGGAAAGGGTAAAACAGCTATTGAATAAACGGGATAACCAGCTGCAGGGCATTAGGAATCAAACCCCACAAACTTTATCCTCATTTATATGTTACTAAAACTTACTAATTGTTTTTACCTCACAATACGAGTAATACCTAATCCATTTAGCTGTAGGAAAGTATTTGATAAAAAAACATCTTTCCATCCTGTCCACCAAAGTAAAACTTACTTCTAAGCCACATATTGGTCATGGAGCCATCAAGATCCAGAGAAAGTGATGTAGATGCACATAGATATCCAAGGATTGACAGTTCAAAGTCCAGGGCATAGATGCTGTGAGCTTACGAAAACATGCTGATGAAGGTTGGGTGGTGAGATCAAATTACTCGGATGGCATACGTCTCCTCTTTCCATAATCAACATCTCTTGAGCGAGGGCGTTGATGATCTTCAGGCATCACTCTGGACCTGCTCCGAGGTCTAGATGAAGATTGCCCTCTGTCCCAATCATCCTCATTATCCAAGTCACGCTCTCTTTGACGATGATCTCGGCTGTGCCCATCTTTTTCTTCCCTGTATCCATGCTCCCGCTGCTCCTTTTCAGATTTGTTCCAGTCCTGGTCTCTTTCTTCATGATGCCTCCGCTCAGAGTTCCCTAACCGGTCACGGTCAGATCCTCTTTCTCTTTCCCTGGAAGCAACACTTGATCTTACTCCTTTTTCATTGTTTGCTTCTCCATACCCATACTCAGAAGCACCATCCTCACCACCATAGCTTGATTCCCTGGTCCTTCGACCTTGTTCATCTCCTCCCCATCCACCCATGCTTGTGTCATTCCACATCCCTGCATGATGCCCATCCATGAAATGAGTACCCATCATACCCATTCCATTATTTGCCATACCCCTGCCAAAGAAGGCTGGGTTTACATGTGGAGCCACCGCAGCTAGTCCCATTGCATTAACTGCTGGAAATGAAGAAAGCATTCCAGGGAAAGCAGGTCCTGGAAATCCTCCATAACCACCTCCTCTACCCATATATGACGGATCAAACCCAGAACCCATCATGCCCTGTGGATTCATCATCCCACCAGCAGGACCACCAAATGCATGTCCTCCAAGACCCTGCCCATATCCACCTGCTCCACCAGCATTACCTCCAATTCCAGCATTGCTCCCAACCATGTTCTTAGCACTCATTGCCCCTCCCCTTCCCCTCATTGACCCTCCACCCCCTCTGTTTATTCCTTGCCCACCTCGTCCCCATCCACCCCTTCCAAAATTCCTCCCACCAGTATCTCCACTTTGATGGCTCTGATTGCCTCCTCTTCCAACACCATCATTGACAGGCCTTCTTCCCTGGGGTGGTTGAGACTGATTCTGGGCTTGATTCTTGCTTGCATAAGCAGCTCCCATCTGCTTAAGTGTTTGTGAAGTAGCAAATGCCACAACACAAGCTCTCCCATTGAAAAAGTGACCGTGCATTCCTTCCTTGCATGCAGTAGCTGCTGATGAATCATAAAACTCAACTTGACAATATCCTTTTGATTTACCGCTGGCTCTTTCATCAAAAAACTTAATTTCCTTGACTCTTCCATATTGAGATAAAACATTTTCAAGTTCAGCATCAGTTGTCCACCAATGCAGTTCTCCAACAAACAGCATAGCTGAACCATTCTCTATTGGTGGCCTTATCAGATTTTCATTAACCACAGACCGGTTAACACTTGCATCCACATTGGTTTGATTAGCAAGCATCGGAGGACCCCCTCTAGTAACAATGCTTTCAGAATTCAGTGACAATACATGCTCATTTGCAACTTTTACAGGAATAACAGATGAATCAACTCCTGTACCATGTGGCATCAAAGATCTTTGAAAACCCATTTGTCTGACTTGAGCATCATTAGTCATCTCCATAATTCTTCCCTTTTCTGAAAATCCAACTTTTGATTTATTATCAACTGCAAGTCCCTCCTTCTGGCCAGGAAATTGAGAACTTGCACTAGAATATTTTCCATCTGCTGAAACACCTGGAATATTCAGTTCTCGAGAGACCCCAGTTTCGTCTCTTGGTACGGGAATATTAGTTTTCTGAGCTTGGAGCCCTCCATTGCTGACACCACCAGGAGGAAGTGGTGCCTCAGACCGGTGCAACTGCATGAAACCATCTCCAATGTTAACATCATTATAGAGATCATCGTATTCATCATCTTCTCCCATTGGTTCTTCATCTGCAAGAGCAGATATAGCTCCACTACTACCCTGATCCTGGAGCTTTTGCGGTCCTCCATAATCCTCATCTTCGAAATCCATTTGCTCTTCACTCATTCAATCCATTAAGGCTGACAAAGTGAGATGAAAATAAAGACTGATAAATAATAACTCCATCTATATGATACAACATAAGCAAGAATAGAACAAGACAAAACGCTTCATACAGCACACAGGTATATGAACACAAAATCTGTATAGTTACATGGCTCTACTCATAGAAAGATGGTGATAAAGGATAATATTGCACATTCACAAAATTCAACTTAAGACCAAAACTAGAAACAGCTAAAGAAGTAGACAATAATGAAAATCGAGTTAATAAGCATGTGAACTTGAAAGATCTGATAGTACTGCAATAAATATGACCTTTTTGTTGTTTTTTCTGAAACTTACTTAAGAAGCACACGAAGTTCAAAATTTTCCCACACCCACATCAAGAACAAAGCTCCAGTTTATAGTTAACAATAGCTTCACCTCTCTACCAAAAACCAAAAAATCCTTGAAATTTAACCTCATAAAGTCAGAATCATAACCATACCGGAAGAAACAAAAATAATAAAGGATACTAATCAATTCTCACTTCACAATATTGGGAAATTTACACACACATATACAACATCCCTCACATAAAATTGACGAAAAAACATAAATATTTCCAGACCCACATCGTAAAACATCATGAATCCTAAGAAATCTCAATACCCAAATCGATAATCCGAGAAAACAAGCAAATCAAAGAGCACCCAGCTCCCATCTCCTCCACAAAACAAAGAAAATTGCAGAGACCCACTTACCAACCAACACTTTTCGAGCATTGAAGTCAGTATCAAATCCATAACTTAGCAAGCAAGAAAAAAACAAAAAATAATCACAATATCAGAATAGATTGGGTTGGATTGGATTTTACTATTGATTTGCTTGTGGTAAGTAATCTTACTGTCGTTTTGTTTTGGTTTTGTCTGTCTTGTGCTCTGAGACGAATTAGAAGCAACTTTAATTTGGTTGATCAACAACAACAGTAGGTATTCTTTATCCACTAGTATTATAATTACTTTATTCTAATAATAATCGTATTCCTGCTCAGGGTATCGTACAGGGAACTGAGCAGAAACCCATGTGGATTTTTAGACTCTAAATACGCGTCTTACTGTTTTCTTTGCAGAGAAATGGGCTTTAAGCTATGCCCTTGTATGTTATATAAAACATACAAAGATAAGCTTTCATTTTCAGGTTTCAACTGCTAAAAACATTGACCATTGTTTCTGTTCTTTTTCTCTTCATATTCATAACTGTTGACTTTTAGAACAGCCTCCCATCTCATTCATTCCTATAAAGCCTACTTGTAAATTGTAATACAATATAAAAAATGTTTTAAAAAAAAAAATAGAATACAAACTGTTTTAAAAATAAGATTTTCAGTAAATTTATCATTTGCTTTTAAGACAGAGGGTAAAATAGTAAATGTACCATCATTTTCACATATTTTGTATTTTCATTTCTTTTTCTTGTCTACTTATAAAACATAACTTTAAATAATAGTCACATGAGAAAAGTACCTAACACAATATTTGCATTATTTTTATTTTAATATATGTTAAATCATTGGTAATTAAAAAAAATCTCTATTTTGAACGTATTAATATTTCTGTTAAATAGACAAATATTGGAATTTAATTCTCACAGAAAATTTAAATCTTGTTTTTTTTTTTGTTAATAATAAAGTACTAAAATATAATCTTTGTACAATTTAATTTCTAGACGTATTTACTATCCTAAAATAATAATATATGACTTGATTAATATACATGAAGAAAATTGATAGGTATTGCAATTTGCACATTTGAGTGAGTTGATTGGTTTACCAATTTATACAGTGATGTGCCATAAATGAAAAAGCGACATGATATGCTTATAATATAGAAATATATTGTAAATTGACATTAAACCTGCAAGATTTGAACTACCACTAACTTACATAATCTATATGTATAGACATTTAACCAACCAGATTAAAAGGGTTTTTTTTTTTGTGTAAAACTAAAACTTCTTGTCACAAAAAATAGATATATTATTCTTTTATTTTATTTTTATTTTTAAAAAAAATCTTTTTTTTATGGAAATCCTTTTCATACTCCATTCCATCATCAGATTATTGAAGAAGACTATCTTTTCTTTTTCTCTTCGTATATTTGAGTCTCACATCAGTGTATTGGGAAGAAGCTAAAACAAAAGACAGAAATCTATAATGAGAAAAGGGCAATTGCACTAGTTGAAAAATGTTTAATTTCTAAGATCATCATGCTCTTACATGAATATGAGTTCTGCAGAAACTGTACCAAAAAGACAAACAAATTGATAAACAGATTTCCTAACTCAAACATAGTAATACAAGTACAATGAATTGAGCTTAATTGTCAACTGTCAAAAAGATTAAGAATAATCTTAACAATCTTCTATGGCTAAACTAAAACACCAAAAATGCAATTCAGCCCCAAAAAACTTTACTTGGAATTGGATAATGATTCTCATCTGATCTTCTAGGGGCCACATGTACTTTTTCCATGCCAGAAACATTATTAGTCCACTTCCTATTGGCTTCTGGGTCATCTGCAACTTCCTAAGAAATTAATGAATGGAAATCCAGTTTTCTTACAAATGGAATAAATCACTATATTGTACACCACCTCTCTCACAGCATATGCATAGTGCATACACATGATGAAGCCAAGGAAACATCAGGATGTGAAGTAAAAGTCATGCCCTCAAGAGATGGAAGTGACAAGGCAGTCCTTAAGATGTTCTTATGAGGAAATGCCAGTCAAATTGATTTTTTTCGTATCAATACATCCCCTTGAAGACGGGATTGGTTCGACATATGCTTGCGCCGTACTCCTCGTACTCTGCTTTTGTATGACATGCCTGTATATGGTGGAGATTCAAATTTCAGCAACTAAAATACTATTGCGGGAATGGTAGTTCATGCATTAGATCAGAATCATCTTATTTCTTTTATCTTTCTGCGCTAGGGGTGGGTTCATGGAAAATTGGGGAAGGAGATTCAATCCCTTTTGTTCTCAACAATTATCATCAAGTTAAAATATTGTCACTAGTTAATCTATTCTAATTAAATTCCAGACTTCCAACCATCTCTCAACAATATCACACCACACCCAACCCAACTTTAACTAATATAATAATTATTCATATAAAAGTTCCATATATTAAATTGATGTTCAAATAAACATTTGATGGAGTGAAAGATAATACCAGCACAAAATTATAATCTTAAATTTTAATAAATTCATACCGCAAAAAATTCTGGTGTTGATGCAAGTACAGAGCCTCCAAACCAGACTGCAAATCTCTGGATGGGGTGGCTGACAACATTGACTTCCACAGGTTGCGACTGCAAGCCACAAAAAACATTAAAAATTGAACTCCAAAACTACCATTTTTACTCACCATAATGTTAAAAGAAAATTATCATGTAGGCTTACTCTTATTTCTCCACCAAGTCGAGCTTCAGATGCAACAACTCGGGCATCAACAATCTTTTTTAGATCCCGTTGCAATCTCCTATGGAAGTCCCTGAACATGGTTGAGCCTCCAGACAACACAATATTCTGAATTTTTAATCAAAACAAATTATAAGCAAACAATTGGTTGGATAAATTATAAACCTGCACCGAATAATCTAATGATCACAAATTGACACATTACTGACTCACAGCAGATCAAATGGATGTCAACCACAAACAAAAGGTGGAAAATGCAAAAACTTAAAGAATTAAAAATTAAAGAAACTGACTTATCACAACGTAATGTGACAAGACAGTAAATATAGTGCCTATAATTTAAGCTGCCACTTGAGTGTAACTCAAGTGGTTGGGTGTGTGTTGTCTTGTAACTAAGAAGTGTGGGGTTCAAACCCCAGCTGGGCTAATTTAACAAGCTACTAACTGTTTCTTATTTAAAAAATGTGAGAATTTAGGCTAACCAATGCATTCCCACATTGAATATATCTACCCCGCAAATTGTGTACAGTGTAATCTAATTGTTTCCTTAAGGAGCATGTTATCTTAAGAATAACTTTGTATCATGTCTTCAAAGTTTGCTCACCTTATACAAAGCCCTCCTTGTGTCAATTGGTGCTGACTGAATGCACTTGTCTATGACAGCTGGTAAAGGAGTAGTGTACTCGGTGCTATATATCTCAGGATTGAAGAACACCTGATATAAACAGTGGCAGCACATTCATGATAATGGTTTATGAGATAAATAATATTATATCCTGAAATTTAAAGAAAGAGAAGGAACAAACTTCTGGCCCGAGAAATCTTTCATAGCCAATATCACAAGAGTATGGTGCCCCTGTCTTTGGTTTAATGCCTCTCCATTGTTTAATATACTTCGATGGCTCTTTATCATGTTTATTGAACTCCTGGAATCATCAAATAAATGAGAGGTACCACTGTCAAATGAGTCCAAGTCAACAAAGTCTTTTTAGTCAGAAGAAATGTATTAAGAAAAAATCCGAATTTAAATTTATCAACATCTCTTCAAGATGAAAGTAAATGAAGAAACCTTGACAATGTCAGAACTTGTATAGCAATATGTTTCCTTCACTTTACGTGCTACTTCAAAGGAATCTTCTGGCGGAACATTTTCTCCTCTTTCCTACATAAATATATATATATATCACACTCAGATGTAATATACATGAGTCTAAATTGGTAGAACAAATTCAAGTTATTCATGCAATCCAATCACAATCACAAATAATAAGAATGACAGAAATAGAACAAAATGTGCAACAGTGTATAATGTGTATTCATCTCAAACAATATGAATGAAAGTCAAATGAAAAACATACCCGCATAAGCTGCTGCACAAAGAGCGTTACATCTTTCCCAGAAATAGGAATTGACTTAATGCTACTCCCAATGACATAACCATCAGCAACAGGTACAACATGAGTAGCGCCATCCCCAACATCTACTACAACTCCGGTCATCTCACACTATAAAACTGTAGGTCAGTCTAAAAGGGTATGCACACACATTATGCAATAATAAGCACAAATCAGTACATACAAATTCAGAGATAGATAAAAATTTAATATACTTGTTGACCTAACCATACTGGGTTTACAAACAATCCAAATCTTTTCTCTCATTGCATAGAGCAAATGTGACCTAAATAACCATAGCAAATTTACCAACAATCCAAATCTTTGTCATCGTTGCATAAAGCAAATGAGAAACAAAAGAAGTTAATAGTCACTCAGATCTTAAACCAGCCAGAATGGTTATTTAGAACAAATCAGTACATACAAGGATGTGAACCAATAAGAGTACAAATTTATTATATGATTAAAAATTATCTATTGGTATCCAAAGACAAGTCTTAACCCGCTAGTGCCCTTTGCAGGAATGCTATATATTTAAGTATCTAACGAAACACAATCTTTAAGATATTAGAATCATGCCCTTCCCCTTTTAGCATCTTCAAATTCAGACATTCAATTATCATTCTAAAGGCATTCAAATATATGAATGAAAATTGAGGAGGGGTTTGGTTGGAGTGAATGAAAATTGAGGAATAGGAATGGGAAAAGGAATGAAATAAAAATTAATATGAATAAAAAAAATTATTAAATTCACCAAAATGGTAAAATGGAATGACTTTTCAATATTCTAAGATGCAACCAAACAAAAAATTAAAATTAAAATTGATTCATTTACACTCCATTACATTACCCCATCCAAACATCACCCTTAGTGAACTGCCTACATTTTTAAAATGAGCAGCTGAAAATATTTGCTCCAAGCCTTTACTATTTGTTTCCTAAATAGAAATTTAACATAATTATTGAATTTCAAACCAACCTTAGACGTTGTGTAACCAGCCGCAAGAGCAAGCACAGAGTTCACCGCAATGTAAAGCCCGGGAACATTGAACGTCTCAAACATAATTTCACCAGTATACTCACGACTCTCCGGTGCAGTCAATGGGCTCTCAGTCAAAAGAAAATAATGGTCCTCTGGATCACAACGCAAATAATTAAATATACACTGCTGCCAGAACCGCTCCATTGCATCCCAATTATCAACTTGCCCGTGTCTAATCGGATAGGTAAGATTATAAGTACTGCTAGATCGAGATTTTGCAAGCGCCTCATCCCCAATAAAGAAATCAAGATCGGCCATAACACCAGCACTGTGCTGCGCTAACCAATTGGCCTTCGAGGAAGTTCTCGATTGATTCAAAAACGATTCGTTTACAGCAACGACACTCGGCACAATGAAGCAAGGCTCCACATTTCCAGCAAAACCCATCTTAGTATAGCTGCCATCACAGAAAGAAAAAAATGCACAAAACCCAATTGGGTTATTTTATCAAACAGGCGGTGTGCACAACGTAATACCCACACAAAAACGAAAAACGAAAAATAACCCAATGAATGCATTTCTTCAAATACGTATAGGTTGACTGGAATTTTTAAATTACCCGGTGCCATTGTCGATCACCACGGCGGGGCGTGAAGCGGCGGGGTCCATAATAAAACGAGATTAAGTGATGTTGGTTTTGGATACGGCGATGAAAATGGATCTGCAACTGAGATCCTTTAAAGGGTGTAAGAGAAACGATCATGGTCGTGAAGGGCGCTTAGAGAAGCGCAAAAACGAAGAAGATGAAGAAGGTGATTGAGATTGAGATTGAGATTGTGATTGCGACAGAGACTTGAAACTAAAGCAAAAGCAAAGACTCAACGGAAAGCTTGGTAGCTTAGAGTAAATAACAGCTTCTCCACCCATTTCAACGACGACTGCACAAACAGAATCCACCGTCTCTAATTGAATTCATCATCATTGTTTCTGTGCCTTCGGTTCTCTCTCTCTTTTCTCTTTTTTTTTTTTTTTTTTTTGGTAATTTTCTTTCGATACTTTTCTTGGAAAACAAACAACGACCCACCACCGACCGACCCCTCTCTCTCTCTTTTTAGATCGATATGTCTGTTGTTTTATCCAATGGTTTGAGTTTGACGCATACGACATCGTTTAAAGACCGTTCTGATTCGGTACCTGAGGGGTGATGATTCGGGTGAGGACAGTCGTATGTAGGGTGGGACCCGATTGGACGGTAATAATAAATTGATGGAGCTGCATGGCATGATATCATACACTTTTTCTGGTCAAGTTCAAAAGGCATTCTCTCCTCTTGGCCCCATTCTACGGATGTACTCAACCAATAACAAGTACTAAGTACTAACATTCATACAAGGTGACTAACCAATAGGAGGAATCCACATCAGCTCCAAGCTTTAGATTTACAAATTTTACCACAATCCACAACAATAATAATATATTTAATTTCTTTTCAAAAATATATTAATTTAATGTGTGGCAAAAAAATTATATATAATGAAATAATTTTACTTAAAAATATGAGTGATTATTAAGGCATGGTAAAAAAATTAAAAAGATTTTAAGTTGCTTAATTAAAAAGCTTCTATTAAAATTAATGTGTCATGTGTGTAATGTTTTCTTGCATGTTTTGTATACATATCATTATTCTTTTTTTATAATTTATCACTTTTACATTATAATTCATCAACCAATTCATACTCCAACTAATTTTTCTTATAGCATAATTAAAGGTGGCAATTGCATAAGTTATAATTCTACCAAACTATATCTAAAATTAATTATACATTAATTTATTTAAGAATATTTAATAAATCATTTACTTTTTAAGTTTTTAATACCTTGTATACTTGTTTGGCAAGGATAAAATGTTGGGTTTTATGCCTTTATAAAACCATATCAAACATGTAACACAATTTTATATTGTCTACAAAAATAGTATAAATCATTTAGTTTGACAACTGTGTTGATTGCTTGTTTTATTACATGATTATTGGAATAATACAAACATTTATAAAATCTCGAGCATATAAATAGTTACAATTATAGTGACTAGGTCACAGTAGATTATAGTCGTAATTATATGTTCAAAAGAACAAGTCATAAGATTAGATCAGTGCATTGGATTTTCACTGATTAGGCAATCTACAATATGATCTACTTACACATTCAGGGTGTGATGTCTTGTCTAAGACATTGACCAAGTAGATCAAATCAGATATATTTGGTTACATCAGACTAGCACTGATATTGATTATTGATAGATAAATAAGTATCGTTGTTATCGAATCTAATCAATATCACAACGTTGACCATAGGTCAAGTCGATCTTAATTCTGAGTGATAATACTCTACTAATTATATTAATTAAATTTTTTGACTTGTTCGTTACCAGCTTACCCTACGATCTAGCCCATACTTACATCTTGGAGATTTAGTAGAGTAATTGAGTGGAAGTATTATTCATAGATATGAAATCTATAACTTTTGTATGAGAAGTAAAAAAATGATTTCCTTAATTGCTTTGTTCAAAAGGTTAAATGATTGAGATCTCATTTCTGTGATTAAGTTTACGGAAATATCATTTATAAGGAACTTAGTGGGAGTTAAGGATAAAATACTGATGAGGGGTAAAACAGTAATTTGCACCCAGCTTGTTAGTAAATCATCAATAAAGGATTGACTAACTGTAATAGTTATAATAATGGATAATGTATTTGAGGTTTGAAAAATACGTTCTACGAATTAAAGAGTTCAATTCCAAGTTTATAGTGGAGTTAACAAGGAATTAATAAGATAGTGAAATTATACGTAAATAAATTTATGGTAACATATTGAAGCTTGATTTCATGGATCGATGGTCCCCGCATCACCTTTATGTAAATCATATAGAATGTCTCAATTAATTGATTTAATTGCCAATTAGGATTTTTAAAGTTGACTATGTCAATTTTGGAAAATTGTACAGAGATATGAGATTTGGAGAATAAAAGAGAATCTTTGGGCAAATTTATTAATATTGATAAATTTGTGTCAATATAAATAAATAATATTATATCATGTTTCAAATTATAATTAGTTAATTTGAATAATGATTTAATTAATTAATTAACAGATCAATAAATAAAAATGTTTTGAATTTAGACTCAATTGAGATTTAAATTTAAAACAAAGAGATTGGGTCCAAGTCCATTTATGGGAGCCCAAGACTTTTATTTTTTGTTTATTATTTTTGATTAATTTAAATAAAGTCCATTAAGTTTCCTATATAAAGAATATGATATTTATGGTTTTCACAAGTTAGCCTCAGTTGATTCATTAGGTAAGTGAAAACCTAGACAGTTTAATCATTTCTTGGCCACTCATTATCTTCTTATTCTCTTCTAGATCTCTATCTCATGTGTTGAGAACCAATATGCACTAGTTCTAGGTTGATCAAATGCTTGGTGAGGAAAACTCTGTTGCTGACCTAGTTCAATCTCTTGATAATACTCTGCTACATAAATGAATCAATGGTTAGATAGATTGAAGGAAGGAATTGTTCTAGTTATGCTGTGTAATGTAAGTTTTTACTTTACTCTATATTTGTATCAATTTCATAGGAGCATGTTATAGGAATTTACATGTTTGTTTGATAATATGTAAATTGCATGAAAATAAACAAAGATCATGTTATATGCAATTTCCAACAACAAAAATATATTAATATGAATAATATGTGTAATGCCCCAAATTTCCTAATAAGGTTTAGGACCTTGATTAGGAGGCCGTGAGGGCCATAATTGATTTATTATGTCATTAAATAATTACATGCATGTGTTATGTGAATTATATTATAATATGATGATAAATGCATGTATATGGGTCTATTTTTCATTATAAGGGCATTTTGATAATTTGGCTCGTTGAGGGCATATTTGTATATTGTCATGCATGTTGGTGATTTATGGGTAAGACCACAATATATGTGAATTTGTTCGAGCTTTTCGGCATGAGACGATCTGAATGCAAGTAATCGGTCTGGTCATAACGGGGTTAATTTCGGGGCTCGAGGTGAATCTCGGGGTGATTTGAGGATTAGAACATTACTAGGAATTAAAGGGTAATGGGCTATGAGTCAGAAATAGGGAAATTTTTTTATATATTATTTTATCGTGAATGATACAATATATACACATATAAGAGGTTGCCCTAAAACAATACAATAATATTCTACTTTAATGTCAAATCACCCTATTTAACAACTTTCCTAAAATAAATAAAATCAGCAAACAAATCAGCTATTTTATAACTTTAAACAATTATTCTAAAATTAGAAAACTTCTTAAAATAGTTTGATTTTCTCCAACACTCCCCCTCAAGCTGGTGTAAAGATGTCTTCCATAGCCAGCTTGCTACTCAGAAAATCAAACTGCTTTTTTAATAATCCCTTTGTAAAAATGTCTGCTACTTGCTCTTCCTCTATCTTTTCTTTGATGAAATGTTTATCCACGTCTACATGCTTTGTACGGTCATGCAGAACTGGATTATGTGCAATCGAGATAGCAGCCTTGTTATCACAGTAAAGTTTCATAGGGGATGCTTGAGATGCCTTCAACTCTTCAAGTAACCTTCTTATCCATAATATCTCACACATACCATGAGCAACAGCTCTAAACTCAGCCTCAGCACTACTTCTGGCAACTACATTCTATTTTTTACTCCGCCATGTGACTAAGTTACCTCCAATGAATGAACAATAACCTGAGGTAGATATTCTATCAACTATACTCCCAGCCCAATCTGCATCTGTATAGGCTTCAATTTGTAAATGGCCTCTTGACTTAAACATGAGTCATTTTCCAGGTGTTCCTTTTAGATACCTTAAGATTCTGTAGATTGCTTCGAAGTGTTTAGGTCCAAGTGCATGCATGAATTGACTCACCATACTCACTGAGAATGCTATATCTGGCCGTGTGTGTGATAGATAAATCAGTCTCCCTACTAAACGTTGATAACGTTCATGATCCTTCACATTCTCAGCTTGTGTGGGTTGCAATTTGACATTTGGTTCAATGGGTGTTTCAACAGGTTTACACTCTAGCATACCAGTCTTTAAGCAGATCAAGAACATAATTACGTTGATTAACAAAGATTCCTTCCTTGGACCTAGCAAATTCCATTCCAAGAAAGTATTTTAAAGTTCCCAAGTCTTTGATCTCAAACTCTTGAGCAAGTCTCTTTTTCAACTCATCAAGTTCATCATGATCATCTCCAGTTAAAACAATATCATCCACATACACTATTAAGATAGCTACCTTTCCTTCCTTTGAATGTTTATAGAACATGGTGTGATCTGCTTGACTCTGAGTATATCCATGGCGCCTCAACACTCTACCAAAGCGCTCAAACCAGGCTCTAGGAGACTGCTTAAGCTCATACAAGGACTTTTTAAGTTTGCAAACTCTCCCAAAACCAACACCCTTTTCAAAACCAGGTGGAGGACTCATAAACACTTCTTCTTCTAGATCCCCATTAAGAAAAGCATTTTTAACATCTAATTGGTATAAAGGCCAACTAGAATTAACAGCAAGAGAAAGTAAAACCCGAATGGAATTTATTTTTGCAACCGGAGCAAAAGTTTCTTGATAATCAATTCCATAGGTTTGAGTAAACCCTTTTGCGACAAGCCTAGCCTTATACCTTTCAACACTCCCATCAGCTTTGGTTTTTATTGTAAAAACCCATTTGCACCCAACAATCTTTGTCCCCTTCGGTACTCTTACAATCTCCCAAGTACCATTTTTAATCAAGGCATTCATTTCCTCCATAACTGCCAAATTCCAATTCGGATCATCCAATGCTTCCTGTTTATTTCTAGGCACAGCAAGTTCTGAAATATTCGCAATAAATGCTCTATGGTTTTTTGACAAATGATTGTAAGAAATATGTTTAGCAATAGGATACTTAGCGCAAGTACGGGTTCCTTTTCTTAAGGCAATAGGAAGATCTAAATTGGTATTTTCTGGAATTACTCCTAGACTAGATTCAGGTTCAGTAAGAGAAGTAGAAGCAGGAGAAGAATTACCTGAAATATTTGGAAAACCGTCGCTTAGGGCTTCCATTTGACCATTGTTGACGCCGTTTTTCATCAACAGTGAATATAGAGCACATAAACAATAATTAGTTATGGCTAGAAAAATATAATAACACAAACAGGATTTTTTACGTGGTTCAGCAGTTAACTCTGCCTAGTCCATGAGTCTTTGTTATTAGAACTTAAGATGATTTCTGGAAATTCTTCAAGAATGAATTCTCCAGAGTTTTTCTCCAGATTACAAAATTCCTCTCCTTTACAAAGGTACAGGACTCCTCTATTTATAGAGGAAATCTCAGAATACTATCCCACACATTTCTGGGAAATTCTCCTTTATGTCAATAAATTTAATGGCTTTAAAAGCCTGTAACTCCTACATACAAGGAAACGTCCCCTGAAGACTAGGGGGCGTATAACTGAATAATAAATACCCCTTTATTATAGGGAAGTTACAACAATATATGTAGACTGCGTCTCTCCAGAATGACTCATTAAGATGTTCAAATTTAGCAACCTACATCGTCAGTGCCGTGCCAACCCAGGTCTCTTAATGACTTTCGAGTTGTAGTATTTTCCCCAAGATCATGTGGCTTCGAGCTCATACTTATGTCAGGCTCGGAACTCCTGATCCGAGGCCACCCGAGAATAGACATACTTCGATGTCTGTCTTTCGAACTTGTGAGGATTTCGAGGCTACCATCTTCGAGGTTGCCACCTGCTTTATAGGTTCAGTGCCTAGGTTGCGGACACGTACTTCTAGATATTGCGAGCCCATACCTGACGAATCCAGCTTTCGAGATCACAATTCTCAAGGCTCAAAATCTGGGTATAACAACCATGTGCTAGGATGATTACATGGTCTTTATTTCTTTCAGGTACATTTCTCCTAGAATAAACCAAAGGCTCGAGATTTTCATGATTTTTAATAAATCGTAGTATTTCTTTTTCTGACAAACCAATTTCAGATTCACATTTAGTAGGTTGAGCTTGAGCTGTTTCTATAATGATATTAGGGAGCGGCTCAATTTCCCGAAAATTTGATTTCACTAAAGTCTCCCCCTGAATAAATTTTTTGGTAAAAAAGGGGGTTTGTTCCAAAAAAGTAACATTCATAGTCATATGAAATCGTTTAGTAACAAGATTAAAGCACTTGTAACCTTTTTTATTAGGTAAATATCCAATAAAAATACATTTTTCAGCTCTTGGTTCTAATTTGGACCTAGACCTTTTTGGAGTGTGAACATAGGCAGTACAACCAAATATTTTCAAAGGAATATATGAATTAATTCTACACCCTGGAAATAATTTTTTCAAGCAATCAAGAGGATAAGTATATTGTAAGACTCTAGTAGGCATCATATTAATTAAATAGGAAGCAGTAAGAACAACATCTCCCCATAAGTATTTTGGAATATTCATGTAAGACATCATAGCTCTAGCCACTTCTAATAGGTGTCTATTTTTTCATTCAGCTAAGCCATTTTGTTAAGGTGTATCAGGACAAGAAGATTGTTGAATAATTCATTTTTCCTTTAAAAAATTGCCTAATGTATTATTAAAATATTATGTTCCATTGTCAGATCTCAAAATACTGATTTTACTATGGAATTGTGTTTCAATCATACAATAAAAATCTTTAAAAATTTGAGCCACATCAGATTTTTCTTTCATTAAATAGACCCAACAAAGACGAGTATGGTCGTCGATAAAAGTAACAAACCATTTCTTACGTGAAAATGTGGTGACCTTGGAGGGTCCCCAAACATCGCTGTGAAAAAGGTAAAAAGGTTGAGAAGGTCAATAAGATTTTTTAACATAAGTGTTTTTATGGCTCTTGGCCAATACACAACTTTCACATTGAAAAGATAAAGGATTTAATTTTTTAAATAAACCATGGAACAAATGTTTCAAATAGGAAAAACTAGGATGGCCCAACCTATAGTGCCATATCATTATTTGATCAAAAACAGAAAAAGAACTGATACTACCAAGTCCTTGAGCAATGTTATTAATAGATAGAGTATCCTCAAAATAGTAGAGACCATTAATCATCCTAGCACTGCCAATCGTCTTCCCTGAGAGTTGGTCCTAAAAAATACAATGAGATTCATAGAAAACAACATAACAATTAGAATCTCTAGATAGTTGACTAACAGATAAAAGATTACAATGAAGTTGTGGAACATGGAGAACAGATTTAAGATATATTCCCTCAGATATTTTACCAAGGCCTTTTCCCGTAATAGGTGCGAGAGTTCCATTGGCTATCCTAACCTTTTTATTACCTGAACATGGGATATAGGATTTAAACAATTTAGAAGAATTTGTCATATGGTCAGAAGCTCCAGAATCAATTATCCATGGAGTAGAATTTAAAAAAGGAATGGAGAGCATATTTTTCAATACCTGTTTGTGCCACAGATGCAACAGAAATACCAGATGATTGCGGATTGGATTTCAGCAGCTCATGAAGATGAACCATCTACTCTTTTGTAAAGGGAAGAGCTTCAGCCTCATTGGCAGCAACATTACGCCCATATTTCTCTCGTGGTTTCCAGTTTGCTGGTTTCCCATGAATGTGCCAGCATGTCTCACGAGTGTGACGAGGCTTGTTGCAAAAATCACATCAGACCTGTGGCTTTTCATCAAATTTATTCCAGGTGGATCTGCTATAGCCTCCTCCATTAGTAGTAGCTAAAGCCGATCCTTCAACAGCTGCTCCAACAACCTTCTTTCCCAACATGACATTCCTTCGACTTTCTTCTCTTCTAACCTCCGAGAAGACTTCGGCAATAGAAGGCAAAGGTGGGCGGCCAATGATTCTCCCCCTCACCTCATCAAACTCAACATTAAGACCAGCCAAAAACTTGTAAATTTGATTGTCCTCAACTGTCTTTTTATGATGTTTACCATCTTTAACAGATTCCCATTCATATGTGTCAAAAAGAGCAAGATCCTGCCAAATCCTTTTCAACACACTAAAGTATTTGGTAACATTGTCCTCACCTTGTTTTATGTCACCAAGTTTGAGATTCAACTCAAAAAGTTGAGATTGATTCTCCAAATCAGAATACATCTGATGAACATTATCCCATAATTCCTTAGCAGTAGGATAACACATATAGTTTGAACTAATCTCCTCCTCCATAGACTTAACCAGCCAAGTCATAACCATGGAATTTTTTGCATCCCATGTAGCATAAGCCGAGTCATCCTCCTTAGGTTCCTTCTTATCACCCGTCAAATAGCCCATCTTCTTGCGTCTTCGCATGTACATTCAAATCGATTGAGACCAGCACAAAAAATTATCACCATTAAGACGAATGGTGGTAATCTGAACAGAATGGGATTCAGAAACATGTTTAGAGGAATCAGGGGTGTTAAGGTTGATAGGTTTGGTTGGTGGGATAGTAGTGGACTCATGGGAGGTATCTGACATCGTGATGAGAGAAATAGACTAGGGCCGACTCTGATACCAAGTCAGAAATAGGGAAATTTTTTGATATGTTATTTTATCGTGAATGATACAATATATACACATATAAGAGGTTTCCCTAAAACAATACAATAATATTCTACTTTAATGTCAAATCACCCTATTTAACAACTTTCCTAAAATAAATAAAATCAGCTATTTTACAGCTTTAAACAATCATTCTAAAATTAGAAAACTTCCTAAAATAGTTTGATTTTCTCCAACACTATGATTTGTTAGTATTTGAGAATATTGAGAATAACGAGAATTGGAGGGTGTTAATTATGATTAACGAGATAAGTGGGAAATGACTATTTTACCCTTAGGGGCTGTTAAGGAAAGAAGATAAGCCTAGGGTGTAACGCCCTAAACTCCAGGAATCGTTACGGTGCGCATTTAAACAGTGCTAAACTTGTTAATTGAGTCATTTGGCCATAATTGTAATGCCCCGAATTCTCCGATGTGTTTAAAGGCGTGAACAGTAGGCCGGGAGGGCCATACTTGCTTAATTATGTTATTAATTGATAAGATGCATGTATATGTGGATTATATTATAATATGATGTGAAATGCATGCATGTGAGTCCATATTTCTAATTACAGGGGTGTGATGGTAATTTGGCCCGTTGAGGGTAAATTGTTTATTTGGATGCATGTTGGTGATATATTTTGAGACCACATTATAATGTGGGTTTGTTCGAGCCATTCGACATGAGACGATCATGGTATGTTAATTATCAGTTTGGTCATAACAGGTTAAGCTTGGGGCTCGGGGTGAGTCTCGGGGTGTTTTTAATGATTAGAATGTTACCGGGCTTTAAAGGGTAACGGGATGTGAATTATTGGTGTTTGAGAGTATTGAGATTAGCGGGAATTGGGAAGCGTTAATTATGATTAACGGGATAAGAGGAAAGTACCAATTTTACCCTTGAAATGATTTTAGAAGCCTTAAATGACCTAAGGGCATTTAAGTCATTTGGTTTGGATATATGTGAAGCTTTAGATGGCTGTAGAAAATAGAACAAAAACAGGGCTTTACTTCTCCTTCCCGTACATCATTCTCCTCCATTTCCTCTTTGGAGTTTTTGAGCTTAAATTGGGGAATTAAGCTAGGAAATCAAGGGGCTGAGTTTGTAGACTTGGTTCAGCCATTGAAGAGGGTTTGATTTCGAATTTGAGGTGAGTTTCAACCATAACTTTCTGGTTTATCTCTGTTTTAGCTTTGAGTTTTCAGTTTGTGATTCTTTGGTGGATAGTTGGAATTAATGGGAGTTAGGTTGAGGTTTTACTTGGGTTTTGATGAGGGTGAGTTGTAGATGAAGTTTAGGGGTTAAATTGGGTGTTAGGTTGGTGTTTTGGATTGGTTTGAAGGGCTGGTTTCAAGGGAAAATGCAGGGGAAGTTGAGCTGGTGCGTGTTGGATTTTTGGCTGAACAGGGTAAGGAGCCGCGGCATGGCTGTGGTGCGCCGCAGCCCATGGTGCTTGACAGGGTAAGGCCGCCTCTGTTTGAGGGGCGCGCCGCGGCACAGCTGGGGAGGGCCGCGGCCTTTAGTGGCTTTTTGGCCAGAAAAGTGTTTTTAGCTTAGGGATTCAAGCCTAAGGCCTCGGGGTTGAACCTACTACCCGGTTGAGTAGTGTTTGATGTCTCGGAGGCTAGGTTTTGGTTTGGGAACCATTTGTCATTCATTTAATTGATGGAATCCCATAATTGGCTATGACCAGGTAACCGCTAAAGGACCAAAAGGTTGATCGTTCTCAAGGGTCGTTCTTTTATTCATTCTAGCTCGAACCAGAGGTAAGAAAACTGCACCCCAAATGTGACATGCATGGTTATTCATGAGGCATGTTGGTTGAATAAATATGGAAATGAATTGATTATGGAATACTTAGCAAATGTTGCACTTGTGCATGGTACTGACTCATTAGTCAGATTTGGCAAAGGTGCTAGTACCAACTGTGAAGCTATGACTCATTAGTCAGGTTCGGCAGTGGTACTGGGCACTGGTCACGTTGCACTGACTCATCGGTCAGAATTGGCAAAGGTGTTAGTATCAACTATGAAGTTGTGACTCATTAGTCAGGTTCGGCAGTGGTGCTGGACACTGGTCACATAGCGCTGACTCATTAGTCAGAACGGCCTTAGCGTGTATCACGCAAGCCATCAAAGATTAGATCTAATTGATTATCTGCATTGAATGACTCAAAGAGCATTAATGCCGGACCAACCTCAAGGTCGATGAACATTATAAGTGCTTGAAGGCTAGTGGCTTAACTATCAGCCACTCTTCCACTTGAATTAGTGACTTGCTTGTCAGTCACTCAGTATGGTTTATCAGGACCTCAAGTGATATTCACTCATTTGTTTGAAAGCTTTGAGCTCAGTGTGATTATAATGATAATCATCTGATAATGTTTACACATAATGTTATGTTTTATTTCTGGGCTTTGGCTCATGGGTGCTATGTGGTGCAGGTAAAGGAAAAGAAAAGCTCACCCAGCCTTGAGTGGAGAGCTTAGGTGGTGATGTGTACATATGCGGCCGCTTGACCACTACGGCCAAGGAGTTCTCAGAGGAACTAGGGGGTTTACCCTATTTTTGTCGCTTGGGTCGGCGGGGTTTATAATTTTGAAACAGTAGTGACCTTTTTGAGTTGTAAATAAATTGTAAATGTTCTTGTGGGCCCATGAACAGTTTTGTGTATCAATAAAACATATTCTTTCCTTTTTACTGGTTTTCACCTTAACCTGTTAATAACACTTAGATCACGTTTTTAACCAAAGGACTCAGGCAATGAGTCAAATTTTCGGTTCACCGTTCACCGTAACTGTTCTGGGGTAACCAGGGCATTACAATAATCGTGTAACTAAGTATGATTAGCGGTTTAGGGATTAAAATTTTTGGTTAAGATATAACGTTTCACTAAAACGTTTACTGTATACATTGGGATCTCAAAAATATAATTTAAAGGTTTATTACAAGAAAATATTTACAACCAGCCGATCTAAGCGGCAAAATAGGGTTTAACCCTAGTTCCTTTTTCAACCCTCGGTCGTGGCGGTCGAGCAGCCGCATATGTACACATCGTCACCTAAGCTCTCCAACTCAAGGATGATCTAGCTTTCTTTTGCCTTTATCTGCACCACATAGCACCCGTGAGCCGAAGCCCAGCAAGAAAACTCAATGTGCTCATGAACAGTCATATCATGTCATCAAATCATATCTGGCATGCCTAGCAAATATAGCTCTATTCAAGCATGCAAATAAATTCAGATAATGCTGGGGAATCTAGGATAAGAAATCCTGCCCTCCTGATATGGATGACTGTAACGCCCTGGTTACCCCAAGACCATTACAGTGAACGATGAACCGTGAATTTAACTCGCTACCCGACTTCTTTGGCTAAAAACGTGCTTCTAGGTGTTATTAATAGGTTAAGGTGGAAAACCAATCAAAATGAAATGATATATTTTATTTAAAACATAAAATTGTTCATGGGCCCATAAAAACATTTACAAGTTATTTACAACTCAAAATGGTCATTACAATTTCAAATCCACAAACCCACCGACCTAAGCGACAAAAATAGGGTAAATCCCCTAGTTCCTCTGAGAACTCCTTGGTCGTGGTGGTCAAGCGGCCGCATATGTACACAACACCACCTAAGCTCTCCACTCAAGGCTGGGTGAGCTTCTCTTTTCCTTTACCTGCACCACATAACACCCATGAGCCAAATCCCAGCAAGAAAACTCAATACAACATGAATATAATATCAACAATGACCATAATAATCATTCAGAACTTTCAGTCCAAAACAGAGGAGTGACAGTCACAAAAGTCACTAAGATGGGTTCTGTTCCCATTAGCCATGTCACCGGGGCTTTACAAATAAGTGATCCTTTCACTAGCTTAAACAGGATAGGTGCTTGATGAACTAGTCACCAACATAACATACCTGGAATTGGGGAAGTGTCAAGAACCTTCCTCTTCTTATCACTGGGGATTGCACCCCTACCAGAACCCACAAATGAAGGACCTGTCCCCCTGAACTCCTTTCTGGCTGCACTATCTCGCCAGATCTTATTCTCCGCACTCTCAACTGTGAGTACCTTCTCAACCATCTGTGCATAGGTAGTAACCCCAGCCACAGTAGTAATACGAACATCACGGGCTAATCTGGGCTGTAGCCCCTGAAGAAATCTCTCCCTCCTGGTCCCATTAGTGGGCACCAGCTCCATGGAAATTTTTTCCAAACGATCAAACTTCAAGGCATACTCAGTCATTGACAAACCTCCCTGAAGTAACCTGATGAACTCCTCAGCCTTTGCCGCCCTGATGACATCATTATAATATTTCTCGTTGAACAGAGTCTGAAACTCTTCCCAACTCAGGGGATTAACATTTCTGGTCTGGGTAATAACCTCCCACCAAATTCGGGCATCCTCCCGAAACATATAAGTGGCACAAGCCACCCTCTCATTACCAGTCACCCTCATGAAACCAGGATGGTGGTAATCATACTCATCCACTGTTAGGAAAAAATAGATTGCCTCAATGGAAATGGTAAAAAAATTACAACTCTATACAATAATATTACAAATAAATATTGATTGATTAAATAAAGTTACAACTATATAACTGAAAATTACAAATAAACAAAGAAAAGGAATAAGATAATGATGAAGAAGAGAATAGTGAGAATACAACTCTAAGCAAAAGATTACAAGTAAAATAAAGGTGTTCGAAACAAAAGAAAAGATTACAACTCTTAAACAAAATATACAAGTAAATAGAATAAGAGAATAAGAAGAAGAAAAAAAAGAATAAAATGAAGAACATAAATACAAGTAAACTCCCACTTACACAACCTAAGTGAAGAGGGTTGGGGATCACCAACTTGAACAAGGTTTAAAACCTTTGTCCAAAAGCTTATTTCCCCCTAACTCAAGCACTAAAGGATCTCTCTCAGGTATTGGAAATGATTTCTAGAATTATCAAGCCTCAAGGTGTTTCTAGCCAAGTGCTCTAATGGATAGAAATGTTGTGTCTTTCAAGTGAGTTATAGGCTCCTATTCATAGAGCTTAGAGACACCCTTTGAATTTCAAATTCCACCAACCCCCATGGCTATTACCAATGTTTAATTGGATTAATATGGAATTAAAAATGAGATTTGGGAGTTATTTGGGTTTTTTGAGCCGTTCAACAAAGATTGAAAAAACTGAAAAATTGGTCAGTTTTGGCCTGTGGCCGCGGCCAGAGACATTAGTGGTCGCGACCACTACTCTCTGTCCCACTGGCCGCGCCCACCAACATTCAGTGGCCGCGGCTACTGACCATTTTCAGCACTTAAAAATGTGTTGTTTTTCCAAACGGTTCCAAACCCTCCCAAATGATTTTGTAACTCCCAAAACACATTATTGTGGTTAAAATCACATCTCTAACAGCCATTTCACATATGGATTTATGAAATTCATCTCAATATTGTTGTTGACCTTGATTTTGGTCAACTGACACGGAGTCAAAATGCTTGATGTGGACAGATATGTTGGAATGAATATAATGACAAAAACAGTAAAGCACACAAGAATTTATAGTGGTTCGGCCCTAGAAACTGGTAATAACCTACTTCCACTTGAGCTATTATTGATACGAGATCTCAAAGGAGTGATCAAAGAACTAGGGTTCTATGAGTTTCACCAACCTTTGAAGAATAAACAATATATCATAATGTATTAGCTCTGATTCTCTCGTAAATCTATACTCTCCAATAATCAAAAAGCCAAAAGTCTCCTCCTTGAACTATCTTTCACTATTTATAGGCTCAAGGAGGATTACATTAATTTGTTACAGATATTCTCTCCTAATTAATCGAATCATCAGGAATTATTGGAGACAATCTCGGGATTGACTATGATCTTTATAAAATCATCTTGAAATATGCGGAGTGTACGACCAAGCTGGTCGTAAGAAAAACTTCAACCGTCATGCTTGCAATATCTTACTAGTCGATACTCTAACAGTACTCTGCCATGTGACAACCACGTGTTCAGAAATCACCTGCCACGTCATCCGTGCCTGTTTTTTGGATAACATTTGCCCCCCAAGTTTATTTATTACGACCAACAATAAATAAACTTTAAGGAAACGACCCTTCGATTACCCCACCAGACCTGTCAGAGTAGTTCGTGCAACCTTGGGAAAAGTAACCTACTGTAACGCCCTACTTCCTTAGAGCCGTTACTAAGTGAGTTTTGTACACCCTGGTTTTCCCACGGGCTGTTTAGCAGGGCGAGCCTCGGACTAAACTTGATTTAGTCCGAGGCTCCCGCAGGCCGGAGCCTCTATTTCCAGGACGGACCCTTGTCAGCTCGAGGGGGTCCTGTTTCCAGTTCGCATTTGTTGCCCAGGAGCTGAGAATGACATCCGAAGGCCACGAACGGGAGCAGCTCGGGTTATGAACTGCTCCGGTCACGAGCTTCTCAGGAAGCTCCGACCCTATGGGAAGTCAACACGCAAGATAAACGTGCATGTTCCTGCCATCACGTGTTCGATATCCCCCTGACTTCTCGGACACGCAGCAGGAACGTGCGTATTCAGACACCCACAGACGGGTTGGGCCGTGCGGCCCATTATCTCCTTCCATACTGATTAGACCACACTTGTGTGTCAGGTTTAGGAATTAATCATGAATGTCATAGATTTGATATGACAAATGGTAAGGTCACGGGATGACCTCCCTACCAACTTCCAGGTGCCTTCTCCTATAAATAGGGAGACCCTGGGAGTTGATAGGGGTTGGAAAAAATAGTCTTTGAAGAACTATATACTTTGTAAACCAAATACCCAGAGAAGATCAATAATATTGACTAGTGGAGTAGAGGGATTTTAACCTTCGAACCACTTAAAAACGTGTCTTGAGTCACCTAGTTCTTTCCAAAAGATTTCATATCTGTGACGGTTCTACTTTTAGTACTAATCTCTTTCTCTTCTTCTCTTAATTATCTGTTGCCGAAGAACCGCGTCAACAGTTTGGTGCTTTCATTGAGAGCAAGTCCGATTAGTACTACCACAAACATCCAACTATGGTGACCACTAGATCCAGGCATGGCAACGAGACAGAACAACATGATGGGCAGGAGGCCCACCAGGTTGCCCTCCCTGATGAGCAAGATCCTGAAGTCCAGCAGAGGCCAGGGAAGCAGTCGGCGGGCCAAGACGACACTGGTAGTTCAGCGCCCCGGCCGCCTAATCCGAATCCATGTTATTACACTGCGGTGGAGATGGAGAATGCTCAGCTGAGGAGCCAGTTAGCAGCAGCTGGTCAGCAAATCCAGGATATTCTGAGCCGACTACCCCCTCTCACAACCAACGGTAACGTTGGAGAGAGGCAAGGCGAGGCTCCTAAGTCTCGCCGGAGTAATCGATCCAGGCATAGCCGTTCGGGTAGACTTCCTGCAGCCAACTCCACCCCTTCATCACACCATCAGGAGGCAAACCTCAGGGAAATGCCTCGGGCCAGACAGCAGCAGTACAGTCGTTCGGTTAGGACGTCAACCCCTAGTTCTCAGCCTTCCTCAAGGACGCCCAGAAGAGATCGAGGAAATTCCCGGAGAAGGGCCGAGGAGAGCCAGAGACGTCAGCCCGTCCCCGAAGGACATTCAGTTCCTCGTCCAGCTCGCCCAGCGCGGGACCAGCAAGCTGGCAGGACCGAGAGGCCCCCACCAAATTTAGTCCGTCCGGACGGCACTAGGATCGCCTCTCCGGTCAGGCATCCTCCTTCTCCCATCAGATATCCGTCTCCTCAGCCCGTCCGAGACATCCCGACCTACGGGAATAGCAGGAGGGGCCCGCCGTCAGCTGGACCCTCCTGGCGCGGCAGGGTGCCGGAGGAAGGATCAGGTCATGGCCGCCAAAGACGCACTCCGAGTCTGTCCAGCAGGAGTCACTGGACCGGCAGTGCACGGAGTGATCTCTCGGGAGGAGACCTGCGCCAGTGACTAAGTTCAGCACAAAGTCACCATACTACCCAGGGAGGCGACCTTCGAGATCGACTCAATTCTCACAGAGAGGGTCGAGTTGGGGATGGTAGCCAGGCCCGCTCAGTGGGGGTCCGATCCGAAGTACGTAACGATGGAAATGCCCCAAATGACCTATCTCAAGATAGGAGGGGCAACAACCCGCCTAATATGTACAACGGGTCCGGAGCTGTTGAACAGCCCCGGAATAACCCAGGATCTCAGGACAAAACCCTAGAGCGCCTAACTCAGATGGAGGAGCTGATGAAGAAGCTCCTATCGGAAAAAGAAAAAGACGAATATGATTCAGGGGATGAGATGGAACTCTTCGCCCCCAATATAGCAGCGACGGCATACCCTTCTGGCTTTCGTATGCCCCACTTGTCAAAGTTCAACGGGGATGGAGACCCGTCTGACCACTTAGGGATGTTCAACACCCTAATGATGGCCCATAACATCGGACCGGAGCTTCGTTGCTTGATCTTTCCTTCCACCCTAACTGGACCTGCCAGGCAGTGGTTCAAGCAAAGTAAAAGGCAGTCAATCAGCTCTTGGAAGACCTTTTCGGCTGACTTCAAGAGGGCATTCCGCGCCTCTCAGGCCGCCCGAGTCCAAGCCGACTCCCTAGCTAACGTGAGACAGCAACCTGGTGAGACGCTGAAAGCCTACTTGAGCAGATTTGCAAATGTCGCTGCTCGAGCCAGAGACGCTGACGATAGCTCCAAACTCATGGCCATGAGGACCGGGATCCTAGTCGGCGGAGATCTGTGGAAGGATATTCAAAGGAGGGGGGTCAGTTCGGTTAGTGAATTCCTTAACAGAGCCCAAGAGTGGATAAACTTGGAAGAAGCGGAAGCTTCAGCCGCAGGGACCAGCCAGGTCCCCGAAAAGCCCGCTGGGACGGGAACAGAGATCGTAGTGGCGACTCCCGACGTCGCGCAGAATAACCAGCCCGGTGGTGGCAAAAGAAAAGGAAATGGTGAAAACAGCCAGCACGGTCAAAAGAAGAATAAGTCTGTGGATAAATTCAAGCCCGTGTTCACAACATATACCGAACTCACCCAGACCAGGGAAAATATTTTCCTGGCCAACGCTACTCGAGTCCCCTGGAGGAGGCCGGAGCCATTGAAACACCCTAAGGGAAAGAGAGACGCTTCCAAATTCTGCCGTTTTCATAACGACGTCGGGCACAACACCGACGACTGCAGGCACCTCAAAGATGAAATCGAGACTCTCATCCGAGCAGGTCCATTGGCGCAATACTCGCGGAACAGGGTCCCGACAAGTCGACCCGCTACGGAGGTCCCCGCCAGTCAGCCCGGACCTCGGGTAGATCAGGACGTCCTCCCCCCCGTGGTCGAGGGAGAGATATCCACCATCTCTGGAGGACCGCACATGGCCGGCACGAGTAGAGGCGCCCAGAAGAGGTATGTGAATGAATTAAAGGCCCACAACGGAGCGGAGTTCGCCCCGGATGTGTGTCAATCAAAACAGCAAAGATTAGAGAAACAACCGATAACTTTCACGGAGGAAGACGCGGGCCATGTCCAATTCCCTCATAACGATCCCTTGGTCACAACAGTCCAGCTCGCCAACCGGAAAGTAAGGAGAGTATTGGTGGACAATGGGAGCTCGGTGAACCTCCTGTTCCGATCCACCTTAGAAAAAATGGGCCTGACTGTTGCCGAGCTTAAGGCAACCTCGATGATGCTGTATGGTTTTTCAGGATAAGGATCAGCAGCGATAGGGACAATCGAGCTGGTGATCACCCTAGGAGAGGAGTCCCGGACAGTGTCCAAACTACTCGAATTCGTGGTCATTGACTGCTCCGCTGCCTACAATGCCATTTTGGGCCGACCTACACTCATAGCCTTCGAGGCTATCACCTCCATCCGGCACCTCACCATGAAGTTCCCCACTTCAACAGGGGTCTGTACTATCAAGGGCGATCAGCTCGCTGCCAGGGAATGCTACAGCATTTCCATGAAGGGAAAATCTAAACCCGGGCAGGTGACGATGGCCATTCAGGACGAAGGGGAATCTCAGGGACCAAAGGCAGCTCCTGAGATTGAAAAACCTAAGATTTTCGAAGATGAAAAGACCGCCCTAAGTGAGGATATTGATCCCCGTGTAGGCGAGGACAGGTCCGAGCTACAAGCTATTGAGGAGCTCGAGGAGGTGAGCATCGACAAACAAAACCCGTCACGAACGGTTAAGCTCGGAAAGAACCTCTGCGATGAAAGAAAGGCGGAGCTGACTGCGTTTCTGCAAGAGAACCTTGACGTATTCGCGTGGTCGCATGAGGACATGATAGGAATCAGCCCGAGCGTCATCATGCACACGCTCCACCTAGATAAAAGCGTCCCTGCCAAGTCTCAAAAGCAGAGACGTTTAGGGACGACCCGAGCCGCAGCCCTTGAAGAAGAAGTGGCCTAGCTCAAAAAGTGTGGCTTTATCCGCGAAGCCAAATTTCCCGTTTGGGTTGCCAATCCTGTGTTAGTTCCAAAGCCCAACGGGAAGTGGCGGACCTGTATTGACTTCTCCGACCTGAATAAAGCCTGCCCTAAGGATTGCTTTCCATTGCCGAGGATCGATCAATTGGTGGATGCCACGGCAGGGCACGAGCTCATGTCCTTCATGGACGCGTACTCGGGCTACAATCAGATCGCGATGAATCCAGCAGACCAGGAACATACCAGCTTCATGACCCCGACTAATGTCTATTGCTATAAGGTCATGCCGTTCGGTCTGAAGAATGCCGGAGCTACCTACCAAAGGCTAGTTAACAAAATGTTCGCGGACCAGATCGGGAAAAGCATGGAAGTGTACGTCGATGATATGCTCGTCAAGTCAAAGACTGCCAGCAACCACGTCGCCGACCTGGAAGAATGCTTTGACATACTGCGAGAATACGGCATGAGGCTCAATCCTCAAAAGTGCACTTTCGGTGTCGCATCGGGGAAATTCTTGGGTTTCATAGTCAATACCCGAGGAATCGAGGCAAACCCCGACAAGATCAGGTCACTGCTCGAGCTTCCTTCCCCCAGGTCGCGGAAAGATGTCCAAGGCCTCACAGGAAGAGTGGCAGCACTGAACCGGTTCATTTCCAAATCGACTGATAAGTGTTTGCCCTTTTACAACCTGCTCCGGGGAAATAAGAAGTTCGAATGGACAGTAGAGTGCGAAAGCGCATTCCTCGATCTGAAGGTGTATCTGGCTGAACCACCTGTGCTATCAAAGCCCAAGGTAGGAGAACCTCTTTTCCTCTACATGGCCGTCACTGAGGACGCAGCCAATGCCGTTCTTGTACGAGAAGAGGACCAGGTTCAGAAACCGGTATATTACATCAGCAAGAGACTCCTCGGAGCTGAATCAAGGTACCCAATGATGGAAAAACTGGCGTTCTGCCTAATCACGGCCTCGCAAAAACTCAGGCCGTACTTCCAGTCCCACTCTGTGCACGTCATGACCGATCAGCCTTTAAGGCAGGTTTTGCAAAAGCCTGAAGCATCGGGATGCTTGCTAAAGTGGGCGGTCGAACTCAGTCAGTTCGAGATTTTCTATACTCCCCGAACTACCATAAAAAGTCAGGCCTTGGCCGACTTCGTGGCTGAATGCGCAGGATTTCAGGAGATTCCATCAGAAGACTCATCTCAGGTCGCTCCCTCACGCTCATCGTGGAAGATCTTCGTTGATGGCTCATCTAACGAGAACGGCTCCGGGGCCGGAATCATTCTGATATCCCCAGAGGGTCATAGATTCCACTCGGCGCTAAGGTTTGGGTTCAAGGCGTCTAACAACGAGGCAGAGTACGAGGCCTTGTTGGCCGGACTTAGGATAGCTAGTGAGCTAAAGGCGGGCTCTGTCCAATGCTTCAGCGATTCCCAGCTCGTGGTGAACCAGGTTCTAGGCGAATATCAGGTGCTGGGGCCCAAGATGGCCGCCTATTTGGCAAAAGTAAAGTCCGAACTGTCCGCGTTTGTTCGAGGATCAATCGAACAGATACCTCGGGAGCAGAACGCCAACGCAGATGCTCTCGCCAAGCTCGCCACCTCGGGCGAGACGGAAACTCTAGGGTTGGTGCCAGTTGAGTTCTTGGAGAATCCTAGCATAGACGAGGATCGGGCGGAAATTGAAATGATTGACATCAGGCCGACCTGGATGACTCCCATTCTTGAGTATCTCATCGAGGGCAAGTTACCCGAAGGGCGCAACGACGCCCGGCGAGTCCTTTATCAAGCTTCGAGATACACGCTAGTCGAAGGGGTGCTGTACCGACGTGGGTATTCCCTACCTCTCCTCCGATGTGTTCTTCCAAGTGAAGCGAAGGCCATCCTGCAAGAAGTTCATGAAGGATTCTGCGGAGACCACACTGGGGGGCAAAGCCTGGCCTTGAAGGTTCTCCGGCAAGGTTATTACTGGCCGACTCTGTCCAAAGACTCGATCTCATATGTAAAAAGGTGCGACAAGTGTCAGCGATTCGCTGCGGTTGCCCGAGCTCCTCCGGTCGAGCTAAAAATGATTTCGTCTCCCTGGCCATTTGCCGTTTGGGGGATAGATCTGGTAGGCGCCCTGCCTACCGGAAAGGGCGGGGTCCGTTACGCCGTAGTAGCCATTGACTACTTCACCAAGTGGGCCGAAGCAGAGCCGTTGGCGACAATAACATCGAAAAAGGTGCTAGACTTCGTGTTTAAAAGCATCATATGTCGATTTGGCCTACCTAAAAAGATCGTCTCTGACAATGGCACTCAATTTGACAGCGATCTGTTCACCGAATTTTGCGAAAGGCACAGGATTGTGAAGAGCTTCTCATCCATGGCCTATCCCCAGGCGAACGACCAGGTCGAGGCTGTCAATAAAACTCTGAAGGCGAGCCTCAAGAAGAGGCTAGATGAGGCAAAGGGGGTCTGGCCAGAACAGCTCCCCCAAGTCCTGTGGGCATATAGGACCTCACATCGGACTCCCACGGGTCACACTCCTTTCTCCCTAACCTTTGGGAGTGAAGCAGTCCTCCCCGTGGAGGTTAAAGTTCTGTCACATAGGGTCCAGTCCTACGACCAAGACAGGAACCACGAGCTCCTATGCCATTCCCTAGACGTGGTAGATGAAAGGCGAGAAGATTCACAACTCTAGCTCGCCCATTATCAACAGAAGATCACTCGTTACTTCAACACTAAGGTCAAAAGACGTGCCTTTAGCGTCGGTGATTTGGTCTTAAGAAGAGTTTTCCTGGCCGGGAAAGATCCCAAAGATGGGGTTTTGGGACCGAGCTAGGAAGGACCATACCAGGTCATCGAAGTCATCAAAGAGGGAACTTATAAGTTAGCTCGACTTGGTGGAGGGGCGGTCCCGCGGACTTGGAATGCTATCCACCTAAAGAAATACTATCAATGATCCACTTGTAAGGCCTAGAAGGTCGCCTTCCATGTATAAATAAAAATAAAATGTTTCTCTTTATTTGCAAGTGTGATTTCAAAGTAACCACGAAAGACCCTTTCCCAGTTACTTGGGGGGCATATGGTACCTGGATATAACCAGGTCTCCTTAACGACTTAGGTGTTAATTTTTATCCATGGATAAGAGTTATCACAAACTAAGCCTTATCCTGGTCTTAACCAGGTCATAAAACTTGGAAGTTAACTAAAATTTATTGACCGCGGTTCTTCCTTAAAGAGCCCGGGATGTGGATAAAAGTTGACGCGAACTAAGTTTTCAAAATAAGTTCCTGGTCTTAACCAGGTCATAAAACTTGGAAGTTAACTAAAATTTATTGACCGCGGTTCTTCCTTAAAGAGCCCGGGATGTGGATAAAAGTTGACGCGAACTAAGTTTTCAAAATAAGTTCCTGGTCTTAACCAGGTCATAAAACTTGGAAGTTAACTAAAATTTATTGACCGCGGTTCTTCCTTAAAGAGCCCGGGATGTGGATAAAAGTTGACGCGAACTAAGTTTTCAAAATAAGTTCCTGGTCTTAACCAGGTCATAAAACTTGGAAGTTAACTAAAATTTATTGACCGCGGTTCTTCCTTAAAGAGCCCGGGATGTGGATAAAAGTTGACGCGAACTAAGTTTTCAAAATATGTTCCTGGTCTTAACCAGGTCATAAAACTTGGAAGTTAACTAAAATTTATTGACCGCGGTTCTTCTTTAAAGAGCCCGGGATATGGATAAAAGTTGACGCGAACTAAGTTTTCAAAATAAGTTCCTGGTCTTAACCGGGTCATAAAACTTAGAAGTTTAACTAAAAATTTATAGATCGTGGCTCTTCTTTAAAAGCCCGGGATATAAATAACGGTTAACCCGAACTAAGTTCATAAAAACAAAGGGATGAATTGTAGCCAAATGCATAAAAATATATGTTAAAATTGCTGAGAAAATTGTCTCGAGGTGGAAACACCTCATAAAAAAAATGTTTACAATAGAAAGTAAGAGTTCAAAATACTTAAAAGAGAAGTATCCTAAGCCCCATCAGTTGGCCCTTTGGAGGTCACGGTCTCGTCCTGCTCCGCCGCGGCAGAGGCCTCTCCAGTCTCAGAGGGAGGTACCTCTTTATTTAGGCGGGCTTGGAGCTTCGGTAGCAAGAATGCCCAGAGGTCCGGCGGCATGAAAGAAAAGTCCGCGTCTGGATTATGGGCCCAGCAGTGATAGAACAGGTCCTGCATGGACTGCTCCGAGACGGCCCGCTCGGCTTCCAAGGCGGCCTGGGCCTCGGTCTTGGCCACCTCGAGGTCTGTCCGCGATGCGGCCAAGGAGTTTTTAAGCTCTCGGTTCTCGGAGCGGACCTTCTCTAGCTCGGCTTTAGAGGCCGCCAGCGCGTCTCTCGCTTCCTGAGCCTCCTGGAGGGAGGTCTGGCGCTCAGCTTCCAAACCCTCGAGCTGGACCTTGGTCCTAGCAATGCCTCTGTATGCGGCAGCAATGCCCTGCAAGAAAGGAAGGATAAATTAACTAACTGAAAGAAAGAAAAAAAAAGGGGGGGGGGGGGGGGGCGGCGTGTGAATGTTGAAGCTCTAAAAGATGGGGCAATTTACCGTTAGGGTCATGTCCATCGAAGACTCCATAACTCGGACCGGGCTCGTTGTTTCGATGGCCCGGAGCTCCCTCTCCTTGAGATTGTAGAAATGGCTGACGGCATAGCTAGCCGACTCATACACCGTACCCCGGAATGCTTCGGGCATCTTCTCCAGAGCCCGGGGATCGACTGGGATACGCACATCCGGGGCTGCCGCGGCCAGATTCCCGATCTCTATTACCCCGTCCTGGGTGGCTAATGGAGATCGTTGGGGTGGCGGTGGCATGGGCCCTGTCCTGGCAACAGGAAGGATCGCCCCCGCGACCTAGGGTGGCGGGGCTTTCTCCTTCTCCTTAGCCGGGGATTTGGTGGAGGTCCCAGCCGAGCTCTTGGACTCGCGGAGCCTTTTTAACCTCGGCCCTGCTGGGGGGTTCCCACCGAAGACCACGCCACGCAGACTACCTCCGGGCTGAGACATCTCTTCTGCTAAGAACAAAAAACATGGTTATTACAAGGTAGCAATCATGCAGAAATAGAGAAAAGGTTTAAAGGCAATGAGTAAGCGAATACTAAGGGAGCCCTACCCCCCGAGCTGGAAGAGTCTAAGACGATTGTCTCACGAACTGGTGCAGGTTCTAGGTCCGGTTCCGACTCGGGGCTGGACTCTTCTACATACTGCCTGGTCCCCGGGGCATAGATGCCCCTCTGGAGCGCCGGCCACGTGCGTAAGTTGGTCCCATACTCCTAAAAAAGGATCGACCTAAAAGCTAGGGTGTTATCTACTACTACGGTACCCCTAGGCCAACTCTCTTGGTTGTCCAGCACGAGCTGGTCAACACAATGGAGCAAGAGCGTGTCCAGGTCCAGATTCCTCAAGTGACGATGGACGAGCTGCCTAGGATTGAACCTAACCAGCCGGGGGTCTGCAGTGGCCCTATCTACATTCTTAAATAAGTAAGGATTACCTTGGCCGGAGGGACCCGCGGCTGCTCCAGATCGGACCCTCTCCTCGCCCATACCCTGGGCGACCTCCAAGGTCCTCTTCCTGTTCATCACGAGAGGGACTTCGTCACCCTCCTCCTTGCCTTCGTCGTCGGCAATCCCCTCCGCGATGATCGGTCTGTTGTCGCGGGCTAGGGGAGGCCCCCGAGGCCTCTTCAAATTCAAAGTCTGATTTGGGAAAATCAGCTTGCAGAATACCATCGTCTCGTCCGTCACGAGCATGCGGTAGTCTTTCTCACTGGGGGGCAAGTTCGCCAGTGTGTCGTATTGACCCCCGAGGGTCACAGACTTTTCGGTCCTCGCGTAGATGGCTGCAAGGATGGTTGAAGTCAGAAGTGGAATAAGGGAAGAGCTAAAATAAGATAACCTTTAGAAGGCGGGCTAGATCAAGGATCACTTACGAGGACGGTTGAAGTAGTGATGATCGCAGTTGCGGAACCCAGTTGACATAAAAAACTGGTCCTTGAAGTCGTTCGGATGGCTCGGCAGCTCGATGATCGCTGCTATATTAGGGAAGCGGGTTAAGTAATAGAACCCGTCGCCTCGCCCCCGCTGGTCCGGGCTGGCTTTGAGGCAAAAGAAGTATAGAATGTCAGCAGGAGTGGGGACCTCCCACTCATGCTTTTGAAACAAATACCTCAACCCCGCCAACAGACGGTACGAGTTGGGGGGAGAGCTGAAATGGGGCCAACCCCACATAATTCAGGAAGTCAGCAAAATACTGGTCCAGGGGGAGGAAGGCCCCTGCCTTGAAGTGTTCGCCGCTCCAGGCCGCGAACGAATCGTCGAGCGGCGTGCAGCTCCGCTCACCCTCCGCAGCAGGTCGGGCAATCACTGAGGCTTTCCCCAAGGGAATGTTGTGGGTGATGAAGAGTTTGGTGATCTTGGCCTGCTCGGTTAACTTCGAGACGATTCTCTCCGCCTCGAAAAACGCGTCAGGGGCCACCTCGGCCTGTTTCTCCACGGCCGGGCCAAAGTGGGGAATCGGCGAGCTGGGCATCACCGCCTTTCCTTTATCTTGTTGGGAGGCCGAGCTTCCCACGTTTTTCTAGGGCAGGTTCTTCTTCGGGGCCATCTGGTCGCCTATCGAACAAAAGAAAACACTTTAGAAAAGGCGACCCAAGCAGAAGGATGAAACAAATGTTAATTACACGAGCTGGGGTAAGCCCAGCCCGTGGAGAGTAGAACCACGCGGTTCAATGAACACGCGCCTAGGCCCTCAACAGATCCCAGATTACTCGGAATTCGTGTGTCAGGAGGCTCAGAGTAAAAATTTGCCTTGGGGGGAAAGTTTCAACAGGCAAAACGTGCAAAACCGCTTTTGAGGCGTATTCCCTAAGCTACCCGGTTTTGCACCCAAAATTCCTAAAGATCTTACCCAGAAATTGTCCCTGAAGGAACACCATGAACCCATACTCTAAGACGGTGTCCCATGGCAGGCGTGCCCTAACCTAAGAAGGGCTGTCACCCTCTGTGTTCACGCAGCTCAGAAAACCCCTGCATGTGGCTACAGTAATATTTTTTACCTAAGCTACAGTGGCATGCTTTCAAAGTGAACAGGGTCAGAAGAACTTACAGTATATGGTTGGATGGTGAGCGAGGTTGCTGCGCTGGTAGGAGCTTCGTTGGTACAGTGACCTCCAAGGCTTTGAAGGAACTCGTACGCTTAAGCTTCATGAACGGAGAAGATGAGAACAGCAGAGATGAGGGTTTCGTTCTTTGGAAGGTCAGAGAAAGAAGAAGGAAATTTGGGAATTTTTTGAATGATAAGGTGGCCCGTGCGTGGGATGACCACCCCCTTTTATACAAGGGAAGGATCACGTGTAAAAGGCTCTTGGGAGACCCTCCACTCGAAATGTGAAACGACGGCTGGACAGTAGGCTAGGCCATTTAATGCGGTTCTCGTAGAGTATACCGTCGCCACCCACGGCGTTCCACGTATCAGACGCCTGCGAAAAGAATGGAATGCGAAGGGTTGTGGGGGAAGTCTAGAAGCCCCTACTGTGGTCTCCTATATATGACGTCATAGACCACGAGCATGAGCTTGGGGGGCAGATGTACGCCCTGGTTTTCCCACGGGCTGTTTAGCAGGGCGAGCCTCGGACTAAATCTGATTTAGTCCGAGGCTCCCGCAGGCCGGAGGCTCTATTTCCAGGACGGACCCTTGTCAGCTCGAGGGGGTCCTGTTTCCAGTTCGCATTTGTTGCCCAGGAGCTGAGAATGACATCCGAAGGCCACGGACGGGAGCAGCTCGGGTTATGAACTGCTCCGGTCACGAGCTTCTCAGGAAGCTCCGACCCTATGGGAAGTCAACACGCAAGATAAACGTGCATGTTCCTGCCATCACGTGTCCGATATCCCCCTGACTTCTCGGACACGCAGCAGGAACGTGCGTATTCAGACACCCACGGACGGGTTGGGCCGTGCGGCCCATTATCTCCTTCCATACTGATTAGACCACACTTGTGTGTCAGGTTTAGGAATTAATCATGAATGTCATAGATTTGATATGACAAATGGTAAGGTCACGGGATGACCTCCCTACCAACTTCCAGGTGCCTTCTCCTATAAATAGGGAGACCCTGGGAGTTGATAGGGGTTGGAAAAAATAGTCTTTGAAGAACTATATACTTTGTAAACCAAATACCCAGAGAAGATCAATAATATTGACTAGTGGAGTAGAGGGATTTTAACCTTCGAACCACTTAAAAACGTGTCTTGAGTCACCTAGTTCTTTCCAAAAGATTTCATATCTGTGACGGTTCTACTTTTAGTACTAATCTCTTTCTCTTATTCTCTTAATTATCTGTTGCCGAAGAACCGCGTCAACAAGTTTAAAAACGTGCTTTCAACCCGCTAATCGAGGTTTTAGGTCAAATAGTGTAATTAAGCCATAAACAGAGGAAAACTTTAGAAATAACAATTTTCATAGAAAAACATAAAAGTTTTACACTTGGGATCTCAAAATACAATTTTGAAATAATTACAATACATAAACTGAACCAAGTCGACTAAACGACAAAATCTAGGTTTATTTACAAGCATCTCCCAAAAACCACTGGCTGTGGCATCCAGGCTGGCCCAACATGTACACACCGCCTCACGCCTGCTATACTCATGGTTGGTTGATCTTCTCTTTACCCTTACCTGCACCACAGAGCATCTGTGAGTCGAAGCCCAGCAAGAAAACCCACAAACAGATAACATATGCAACACATATATATCAAGCATATAAACAGGCCACCAATGGGCTAAAAACATATGGCCTAGCCGTCCTAGGCGTTTACCAAGCCCTGGGTTCGCGGACCACGCCGTGAGGATATCCCATGTATCCTTTTAGGGACTCGCCCTCACAACTCGCACTCCACGTGCTCAACGCTGCTCCCGACCCCTTGCCGTTCTCAGCCTTGCACTCAACGTGCCCAACGCCGTTCCCGGCCCTTCGACGTTCATTCACATGATATCATACATAGCATAACAAGCAAGTATAGAATTCTAGCATAATCAGTTAAAGGGCTACGCCCCGCAGTTCTAACACAATGGGCTCAGCCCTGCATACCAATTCTATTCAAACATATTGGGCTCAGCCCTGCATACAAGCTTTATGGGAACAAGGGTCTTCTTACCTGAGTCCCGAGCTCTCCGATCACCGATGCCCCGAGCACAGTCCTCTAACTTGAGCCTCACCAAAACCCTAATCACAACACATTAACAATATCCATCCATCAAGTTCTAATCCAATAAATAACTTCGAGCCATAACCCTAACCTCCGGGACCTTGAATTCTATCAATCCGGGTGATAAAATCCATCCCGAGCCTTAGACATTGAGTTCCCAAGCCTAAACACCCTTTTAAACTCAAACTGGCACTAAGGGTCGCGGCCCCACCCTCAAGAGCAGCGGCTAGCCTCAAAACAGAGGCTAGCACACCCCTGCAACACACACGGGCCGCGGCGCGCGCACCAAGGGCCGTGGCGCGCATGAACTTCTCGGCCTCCCATGGCCGCGTGCGCACACGAGCCGCGGCGCGCCCCTCCTAGGGCCGCGACCCTCACCTCTGAACCCAGAATTCTTCACCAATTTCCTATATTTCCTCAAGCCAATTGACCCTAGAACTTAGCTAGCAATCCCTGATAATTAACACAACATACCAGCTCAATATCAACATAAAAAACCCATTAAAATCTGCTCCAAATCTCAACTAAAACACTCAAGAACAATCCAAACTTAACAAACATGCAAACTCTAACAACCAGCTGCAATTCTACACATAATCTTTATAATTAAAGCTTACCCCTTGCTGAATTAAACCTTTGAACCAGCCCTTTATGCTCCAAGCTCCCTAAATTCCCAGCTGAACTCCTTAGACCTTATTCTTGATTCCACCAAGGATTCTCCCAATCTTCAAATGGAGAGAAGAAGAAAGACCACCTCAAGAGAGAGAAAAGGGAAAGAGTCGGTTTCTGAATGCTCTACACAATTCTAAGTTTTGTTTTACTTAACTTAAGTCTATGTGGTTACCTCAAGGCTCGGGGTACCAAAACGTCCCCGAGGGCAAAATGGTAAATTTCCCCAATGTCCCCTCCTAGACATTCTATCCTCAAATATATCTCCAAATATTTATTTTCATAACTCGATAATCCCATAACACACCTAGTACCCAAACTACCCCTCGACTCGCCCCGAGTCAGATTCTCAACCTCGTTGTGACTTCCTGGCTAACCGCTCCCTGGGACTGTCTCGGATCGTGTTGCACGGACATATCACATATATATAACATTTATCACATTTATCACACTTATGTCCATAATATCCAGACGGGCCCACATGCACATTTAACTCAATTAAGCATGCATCATTATCATATATTCACATAAATCCACATATTAGGATATTAAATCACTTATTGCCCTCCAGGCACACTAATCAAGGCCATAAGCCCGATTAGCAAATTCGGGTCGTTACACCTACCCTTGTCTAATCACGGCTTTTCAGTTCCCAAGTAACCTTTTGACGGCTATCACCCTTCCCCATGCTTCGAAAATGAGGAAACTGGTGATTACTTCCTCTTTCATGCCACGGGCAAAATATATATAGCCTTCCCAGAGTCTTCTTTTCCTTTTTACGCAAGTTATTCTTTTTTCAAGAAACCCTAAAATCAGAACCTCCATTCTCTTCTGGAGATTGTCTTCAAGATTCAGTCCGTCAGTTCGTCGACGCTCGAAATTCTTTTAAGTCTCCACGATCGTTTCACTGGTAAGTCTCAAAACTTTTATGCTCCTTATTTTTGCCATGCATGCCTCTGTGGATTGACTGTTAAGTTCTCATGTTCCTGGGTTGAGATGCATGACAGTAAGGGGTTTAATCGGTGATGTTGTATAGGATGATGTTTCTTTTCCATTAAGGAGTTACGAGTTAGTTTGATAGTTGAGATCACAACTTTAGGACGTAAAACTGAAGTAAAAATTCGATTTTTATGCCAGTTGAAAAACTAAGTTTTTCCCGCCCTAAAAGGAGTTGAAAAAGCTTTTTCAAAAAACTTTTTGCTTTCACTTTTTGATCTGTTTTTCAAACTATTCGTGTGAAAAAATTAGTTTTTTGTTAGAATGTTGTTGTATAAAAGTTTGACTTTTACACTCGACCAGCGTTATTCTAAAAAACTTTCTAGATTCTTCATCCTCACCTCCCTATTCTTCTGTTCGCAAATTTTAATGCCAGATTTGTGGGGAGGTGAGAGGCCAATCGACGACGATCTTCTTGCACAACTGCTTAAAGGCGAAGAACAGCCAGCCCAGCATGTTAACGAGATTCCGTTTTCAAGAACTTCTTCTAGACCTCAACCATCACCACCTTAAATGGCCCGCTCTAAATCTACAAGCAAGAAAAAACCAAACCCCGAAAACAATGAAAATCCACCTGCCCAGCCTGATTCGCAGGCTAGGGTTCCCTCGACCAGTGGTCGAGAAAACGTTGCCTCGGACCCTCACATTCAAGTTAGGGCTCGTCTCGGCATCAAAACCTTCCTGATGTCGAGTGGTATCTTTCTCCCACCAGCCAGGTCACTCCCTGGATGCTTGCCAATTACCTTAGGTAGTATCCTCTTACCGAAGTTAATCTCAAAATCCCGGCTACTGACCAAAGAGCTAACCTGCCTGGGGGCGTCTATAGCGCTTGGTCAAGGTAGCACATAGAGGTAGGAGCTATCCTTCCTCTACATCCATTTTATCAGGGGGTGGCCAAATACTTCGGTGTTGCCCCCTTTCAAATTACCCCAAATGGATATAGAATGCTGGTCACACTCTATATCCTTTACAAACTCAAAAAATGGCCAGAACCCACTCCTCACGAGGTCAACTTCCACTTTGACCTTAAGTCCAACCCTCAACAATACGGGACGGGCTTTTTTCATCTTTGTCACCAGGAAACGAATCGAACGTTCCTGAGTGACACTACTCATATTTCCAACGTGGGGAAGTACAATCAAGAGTATTTCCTTACGCCAGACATGACTACGAACAACCTGGCCTTCGCTCGAGGAGGTAAATGTCCCTTTTCACTGGTCGCTACTTTTCCTTCGCAAGTTCTTCTGCACTTCTCTAAAGTATATTGTGCCTTTCAGGACCATGGTTACTCCCGAACCCAACACTAGACATGGTGTTGAGATCCAACGCACTGGCCAGGATGGCAGACGCTGAAAAAAGCGTTAAGTCCTTGGTCACTGATGAAAACCTGAGGCTATCTGGCCTCCTGGCTCTTCGTCATGAAACGAGGGGACCCGTGGTGGTAGACGCCACTGCCGAGGGGGATCCCGAGCAGCAACTCCCAGCGTCTCCTCCTAGAAGGAGGCCAACGGGGGTTATGATCAGGGAACCCACTGGCGACCCTTCAGCAGAGAGGCCTTCTGCGCCCCAAGGGAAGGGGAAACAAAAGGCAACAGAGCCCGTCATAGACTTGGAAATGAATCTACTTAGTGCGGCAATTCTTCCAGTTAAACTTTGCACATCCTTGATTTTCATCGGCAATTTCATGTCGATCAGGGCTTTGATCTTGTTGGGGTTGGCCTCGATTCCTCTTGAATTAACAATGAACCCCAAAAATTTCCCTGATCCTACTTCGAAGGAACATTTGAGAGGATTTAACTTCATTTTATATTTTTTCAGAACATTGAAACACTCTTGTAAATCCTTTACATGTCCTTCTGCCTTTTTTGACTTTACCAGCATGTCGTCCACGTACACCTCCATGTTTATTTCGATTAACTCCTTAAACATGTGGTTAACTAATCGCTGGTAAGTCGCACCAGCGTTTTTCAGTCCGAAGGGCATTACTTTATAACAGTATAACCCTGTATCGGTCTGAAAGCTAGTGTGATCCTCGTCAGGGGGATGCATACTGATCTGATTGTATCCTGAGTATGCATCCATGAAGGAGAGGATCTCATGTCCAGCAATTGCATCGACCAGCTGGTCGATCCTTGGGAGTGGGAAGCAATCTTTTGGGCAGGCTTTATTAAGGTCTGTGAAATCCACACAGGTTTGCCATTTGCCATTAGGCTTGGGAACCAGTACTGGATTAGAGACCCACGATGGATAAAACGCCACCCTGATGAACTCATTCTCCTTCAGTCTTTCAACTTCCTCTTTTAAGGCTTTCGATCTATCCTTATCGAGCAGCCTTCTTTTCTGCTGCACGGGTGGAAAACTCTTGTCAACGTTCAGGACATGGCTGATAACTGCAGGATCTATCCCAGCCATGTCTTTGTGTGACCAGGAAAAAACTTCCTGGTTCTTTCGCAAAAATTCCACCAGTGCATGCTTCGTTGTTGCTTATAAATTTTTCCCGACCTTTATAACTATGGTCGGGTCTTTAACGTCAAGTTGGACCTCTTCCAGGTCCTCGACGGGTCCAACATCTTCCTCAAAATCCCCAAAGCGAGGATCTAAATCCCTATCCTCGCTTTGGGCAACACCCTATTTGGTGACCCCATCACCGGATTAGGCTTGTGTATCAATAGCCATCTGCAACCTATCTGGGGGAGTGCTCTTCGACGTTCCCTTCTTCGCCTTTGTGACTGAGGCATTGTAACACTCCCTTGCCTCCCTCTGATTTCCCAACACGCATCCTACCCCTACGTCTGTCGGGAATTTCATGGCCAAGTGTCATACTGAGGTGACGGCCCGAAGGTCAACCAGTATGGGCCTTCCAATGACAGCATTGTACGCCAAAGGACAATCGACTACTATAAAAGTAGCGAGTAATGTCCTGGTAGCAGGCGATGTACCTGCTGTTACTGGAAGTCTGATTGACCTTGCTGGGGCGAGTCCCTCACCAGAGAAGTCGTAAATCGTTTGGTTGCAGGGCTCCAAGTCCTTGATGGACAACTTCATGCGTTCCAGCGAAGATTTGTACAGGATGTTTACTGAACTTCCTGTATCAACTAGTACTCTCTTCACCATCATGTTGGTGATTTAAACGTCCACGACCAGCGAATCGGAATGTGGGAACCGGACATGCCGGGCGTCGCTATCAGAGAAGGATATTTCACCATCCTCTGATCGAGCCTTCTTTGATGCCCTGTCCTCCACAGTCATCATCTCAATGTCCTGGTCGCGACGTAGGGTCCGAGCATATCGTTCCCTCGCCTTTCCACTGCTTCCTGCGAGGTGCGGGCCTCCACAGATGGTGAGTAGAGTGCCAGCTACAGGGTCAAGTTGCAAAGGTGGTGAGCGTTGGCGTGTGGGTGCACACTCGTTGCCACCTGGAGCCTCTCGTTGGGAATTTCCCGAGGCCCGTACGTATATTCTCAAGTGTCATTGTCTAATAAGGAACTCGATTTCATCCTTCAGCTGGTTGCATTCATTTGTATCATGTCTGTAGTCGTTATGATAATGACAAAACTTGGTAGTGTCTTTCTTCGAAATATCTTTTCGAATGGGAGAAAGTTTTTTATAAGGCACACTAGAACTCGTGGTCTGATACACCTCTCCTCGAGACTCGACAAGGGCAGTGTAGTTAGTGAACTGTGGTTCATAACGATTGCCCTTAGCGCGTTTATTCTCAGAGGTGGAAGGCTCATTATGCAGCCGTTTCCCCCCATTCTTGCCATTGCCATTGCCGTTCCCGTTGCCTTTGCCGTTGGGTTTTGACCCATTGGCGGCTTTGGTGGGCTCGGCAGTCCCCTTATCCTTGCCTGGGGGTTTTCCTTCACTGGCGATGGCATCTTCGAGCTTGATGTACCGATCAGCTCTATCCAAAAATTCTTGAGTAGTTTTAACTCCATGCTTTCTGAGGCTACTCCACAAAGGCGTGCGGCGCCTAACTCCTGCAATTAGGGCCATCATCTTGCCCTCATCACCCACTGTTTTGGCTCCAGCAGCTGCTCGCATGAAGCGCTGGACGTAATCCTTCAGTGGCTCTCCTTCTTGCTGGCGTATCTCGACCAGCTGATTCCCCTCAGAAGCCTCAAGGCTAAACATCAGAGGCCAGCAGGGTTATTGCAGCCTCTAGGGATTCCCAAGTGGAAATTGGAGGATATTACCATGGACTTTGTGGTTGGATTGCCGAAGACCGTGGGTCAGCATGATTCGGTGTGGGTGATTGTAGACAGGTATACTAAGTCCGCCCACTTTTTACCTGTGAGAACAACTTATACTGTAGAGCAGTATGCTGAGCTTTATGTGAAGGAAATTGTTCGAATTCATGGGACTCCGAGGTTGATAGTATCCGACAGAGACCCCACCTTCACCTCCAAGTTTTGGGAGAGCCTGCAGAAGGCAATGGGCACACAGCTACGGTTCAGTACCGCTTATCATCCTCAGACAGATGGGAAGTCTGAGAGGACAATTCAGATATTGGAGGATATGTTACGAGCCTGTGTGTTGGACTTTGGGGGATCTTGGAGTAAGTATGTAACGCCCCAACTCCTGGGACCGTTACGGTGTGCCTTGTAAATAGTGCTAAACTCGCTAATTGAGTCATTTGGCCAAAAACGTGTAACTAAGTATGATTAGCGGTTTAGGGATTAAACATATTGGTTAGGGTGTAACGTTTCACTAGAACGTTTAATATATACATTGGGATCCCGAAAATATAAATTTCAGAGTTTATTACAGAAAATATTTACAACAGACCGTTCTAAGCGGCAAAACAGGTTTCAACCCTAGTTCCACTTTAAACCTCGACCATGGCGGTCGAGCAGCTGCATATGTACACATCATCACCTAAGCTCTTCAACTCAAGGATGGCCTAGCTTCCTCTTGCCTTTACCTGCACCACATAGCACCCGTGAGCCGAAGCCCAGCAAGAAAACATAACACTGTACATAAACATTATCAAATGATTATCATTATAATCATACTAAGCATAAAGCTTTCAAACCAATGAGTGAACATCACATGATTCAAGAGGGAGAGTGGCTGCTAGGTAAGCCACTAGCCTCAAAGCACTTATTTCATTCATCGACCCTCGAGGTCAGTCTGGCATTAATGCTCTTTGAGTCATTCAATGCTGATGGTCGATTAGATCTAATCTCCGTTGGCTTGCGTGATCCACACTATGGCCGTTCTGACTAATAAGTCAGCGCTATGTGACCAGTGTCCAGTATCACTGCCGAACCTGACTAATAAGTCACAGCTTCACAGCTGATACTAACACCTTTGCCAATTCTGACTGACGAGTCAGTGCAACGTGACCAGTGCCCAGTTCCACTGCCGAACCTGACTAATGAGTCACAACTTCACAGTTGATACTAGCACCTTTGCCAAATCTGACTAATTAGTCAGTACCATGTACAAGTAAGCAATGCTATCAATATGTATCATATGCCAGTTATCCAAGAATACGGCATTCAGCATGCTTACTAAACAGTTGCTAGCATAGTCATGATCATGCACAAACCCAGAGACTCAAGCTCTGACCAATCTCATATTCATCATTCATGGCATGTCCTAATCACATGTTTCTCGTGCATCACATGCATCACATTTAATCACCCAGCATGCCTCAATGATAATCATATGCAAATGGGCAAGATTTCCAGGCATTCATTATGCTATCAATGTTTACATTTAAACATCCAACATGCATCAAGAATAGTCATGCATGTCATACTCAATAATCAACCAACATGCATCCATAATAGCCATGCATGTCACATATACACAGGGTGCAGTTTTCTTACCTTGGGTTCGAGCGAGAATTAATAAAAGAAACGACATTTGAGAACGATCAGCTTTTAGTCCTTTAGCGGTCACCTAGTCATAACCAAACATATAGGATACCATTAATAAAAATGACCAACATAAGTTCCCAAACCAATATCTAGCCTCCGAGACATCAATCCCCACTTAACCAAGTAGTAGGACCAACCCCGAGGCCTATGGCAAGCATCCCCAAGTCAAAAACCCTATTCTGGCCAAATCTGCCCTGATGGGTCGCGACTCACCATAGCCATGCCGCGGCTCATCCCCTTGACAGAGGCATAATTTCCTCAGAAACCACTTTAGGCCGCAGCACACAAAAGCCAGGCCGAGGCTCATTACCCTGATCAGCCCAAAAACCAGCAATGCACCAGCAAACTCCCCTGCGTTTTTCCTCTCAAACCAGCCCTTCAAATCAACTTAAAACCTCTTCCAAACACTCATTTAAACCTCCAAACATCACCCATAACTCACCCACATCAAAACCCAAGTTAAACATCAATTAAACTCCCATTAATTCCCAACTAACACATCAAAATCACAAGCTGAAACTTAAAAGAAAACAGAGTATAATCAGACTTTCATGGATGAGTTTCCTTACCTCAAGCTCGGTTTTCAATCCCCTTCAATGGCTGAATCAAGTTCCTAAGCTCAACCCTTGATTACCTAGCTTATTCCTTCAAATTGGCTCTCAAAATTCCAAAGGAAGAAAGAAGGGAAATGGTGTACGGCAAAGAGAGAAGGATGAGAATGATGATGCTCTGTTTTGGTTCTATTTTAATTCCACATGCTTCTACAGCCAGCACCCAATTTAAGTCATACAAATCCAGCCCTAAATGACCAAAATGCCCCTAAGTCACTTATAGCCTCTAAAACCATTTCAAGGGTAAAATTGTCATTTCCAACCTATATCGTTAATCATAATTAACGCTCTCCAATTCCTGCTATTCTCAATATTCTCAAATACCAATAAATCACATCCCATTACCCTTTAATTCCCGGTAATGTTCTAATCATCAAAGTGACCCCGAGACTCACCCCGAGCCCCGAACTTAGTCCCGTTATGACTAGACCGAACACTTACATTCCCATGATTGTCTCATGCCAAATAGCTCGAACCAATCCACATATAATGTGGTAAAATTATAATTCACCCATATGCATAAAATTACACAATCACGGCCCCAACGGCTAAATTACCAAAATTCCCTTGCATTTAAAATATGAGCCCATATGCATGCATTCACCATCACATAATAATATAATTCACATAAACATGCATATAATCATTAAATATCATAATAAATCAATTATGGCCCTCCCGACCTCCTAATCAAGGTCCTAAAACTTATTAGGAAATTTGGGGCATTACAAAGTATCTCCCATTGATTGAGTTCTCGTACAATAATAACTATCAGGCAACTATCGGAGTGGCTCCGTATGAGATGCTGTATGGGAGAAAGTGTAGGTCACCGATACACTGGGATGAGACAGGTGAGGGAAGATATCTGGGTCCAGAGTTGGTACAAAAGACCAATGAGGCAATTGAGAAGATTAGAGCTCGTATGCTCGCCTCCCAGAGTCGCCAGAAAAGTTACTCAGATCTGAGACGTAGGAGTGTAGAGTTTCAGGTCGGCGATCATGTATTCCTCAGGGTTTCACCCCTGAGAGGAGTGAAATGATTCGGTGCTCAGGACAAGCTGAGCCCCAGGTTTGTTGGCCCCTTTGAGGTTCTGGAACGGGTTAGAGAGGTAGCTTACAAATTAGCGATGCCTCCAGCTCTATCAGGGGTTCATGATGTGTTTCATGTATCCATGCTCCGGAAGTATGTGTCAGATACTACTCATGTGTTGAGCTATGAAAATTTGGAGCTGGATCAGGATTTATCATACGAAGAGAAGCATGTTCAAATCCTTGATAGGAAGGACAAAGTCTTGCGGAGCAAGACCATCGCCTTGGTTAAAGTGTTGTGGAGGAACAACAAGGTTGAAGAGGCGACGTGGGAACTTGAGTCTGATATGCGGGAGCGGCATCCCGAGTTGTTTAGGTAATTTCGAGGAAGAAATTCTTGTAAGGAGGGGATAATTGTAACACTCAAAGTTGCTAATAAGGTTTAGGACCTTGATTAGCGTGCCTGGAGGGCAATAAGTGAATTAACATGATAATATATGAATTTGAATGAATATGTGATTAGAATGCATGTTTAGGTGGTATAAATATGCATGTGGGCCCCGTTTGTATGTTAGGGGTAAATTGGTAATCTTAGCCCGCTGAGGGCATAAATGTAATAATTGAATTGTATGATTAATGCCACGTGTGAGTGGTGATATTATTGTGATGCACGTGTTGAGACGGTCCTAGGGAGCTGTTAGTTTAAAAGTCACAACAGGATTTTATACCCGGCTCGGGAGGAGCCTAGGGGTATTCTGGGGAATTTTGCAAAGATGAGTTTGGGAATTAATGGTTAATGGTTAATGGTAATTGAGTAACTTGAGTAACCTTTGGTAACTATCAAGAGTAACACTTTTAGATGAGAAAGTGGTAAAATTGTAAGAAAGATGAAATGTCAAAGATGGCCTTGAGGTTTAGTTAGGAAATGAATTATTTGGAGGGGTAGAGTAGTCTTTTGGCAAGATGTAGGAACCTTTAGCTGAGGGAAAGGATGACTCACGTTTAAGCACTTAGGCATATCTTGTTTATGCTGAAAATTGGAAGAAAACCAGAAGAAAAGAGGAAAGGAAGAAGGGGGCTGAAGTTGGGAGACCTAGGAGGAGAGTCAAGGTGGTTTAAGGCAATTAAGTTGAACATAAGCCAAGATTATTCAGAGGTAAGGATTTGTCTTTGTCTTGTTTAAGTTTCAAGTCTGGTTTTTAGAGAATAAGCATGAAATTGAAAGAGAGTTGTGGCTGGTTTTCCATGAGAATTAAGCTTGATAAGCAAGAGGGATTGGTTTAAAGCTGGGATTGGAGGGAGTTCAAGCTGAGTTATTGATTGAGGTAAGAATTTTTAACATGCTTGAATTTTGTATCTAATGTGGTTTAAGATTTTAGGAGCATGGTTTATATCTCTCAAGCTCTGATTTAAGTTTTGGAAGCCATGGTTTAAGTTTCTGAAGTTTGAAACTCAAGTGTGGATCTTGGGTGTAATTGTGTAATTGAGCTTGTTGTTGATGTTTATAGGTTGTTAAATGGTTTATTTGGGGTTTTAAACTGATTTTGGGGTTCAGGTATGCATTGGGGTGAAGTTGGGAGTGTTTTGGCTCGGGGAAAATGCAGGGGAAAACCCAGATTTCTGGGTTCGCGAAGGGGCGCCGTGGCTCTGTTCTTTGGCGCCGCGGCGCGAGGCTGTATTAGAGATGGGGAGCTCTCTGACTTGCTGGGCCCCGCGGCCCTCATGGGTAGCGCTGCGACGCTAGGCTATTTTCAGGATAGGGTCATTTTGCATTTTTGGGCATTTGTTCCGGGGGCTCGGGGAATGTTTCCGTTGCGTTGTTTTGGGAAATTGGAGGTCCCGAGAGTACGGGATTGGTCTCGAGAAGTGGTTTTGGATTGGTTAGTAGTAAAGGATGTTTCTTATGTGTTGTGACTAGGTTTCCGGAGAGGCTCGGGATAGAGGACCGTGCTCGTGACTTTGGTGCATTGTAAAGCTCGGGATACAGGTAAGAAAACTGTGGTACCCGTAGAGCAAGGCATGGGCCCATATTATTGCTGCAGGGCACGACCCTAGATTGTATTTCATGTTAGGGTGTACCCTTGATTGAATTTTTATATGATTGAATGTTGTTTGAGTTAAACTATATGTGGTTGTAGTTGATTGAACGACAAAGGAGCCGAGAACGGCGAAGGCCGAGAACGACAGTGGGGCCGAGAGTAACATTTGGCACGCAGAGTGCATACCACTAGGGTGAGACCCCAATGGATACATGGGATATCTTTATGGTGAGAACCGAGATCCCAGGCTTTGGTAACGCTTCTGGGACGGCATGGTCGTATTTGCTTAGTCTGATGGACTATCTGTTTTATCTGTGGATTGTCTAATATGTTGACTAGATAATATGCATATGTTATGTGCTGTATGAGTTTTCTTGCTGGGCTTCAGCTCACGGGTGCTCTGTGTTGCAGGTAAGGGCAAGGAGAAAGTCAACCAGCCATGGGTACGGAGAGCGTGGAGCGGCGCGTACATGTTTGGCCTGCCCGACTGCTTTGGTTGGGGGCATTTTGAGAAATGATTGTATTAAACTATGTTTTTGATAATTAGTCATCTGTAAACCTATTTTGAATTGTTAATATTTTACAAACCTTATTTTGGGATCCTAAATGTTAAACTCTTGGAACTTTTAATGAGATAGAGGACTTTTAAAGATTACAGGCTTGACTTTCTGTTTAATCACACTTTTGTTCTAAAAACCTCGTTTAGCGAGTTAACTGCACATTTTAAACTCACTTAGTAACGGCTCTAAGGTAGTAGGGCATTACAATGGCCATCTCTGAACCTCAACTGGCTATGGTGGGATCGACTGTTCCCTCGGTTGCCACCTCGGGCTGGAACTTCCCGAGCGTTAGAGGGTGGCCTGTGTTGGTCGGTAGGTCCCCGTGCTTTGTCATGCTGTGGGGGGCCCCGGACCGCAGAACTTATCTCTGAGTTCAATCTGTTACCAGAAGGATGCTGCCCTCTACTCGATGGGTTCTGCTCTTCGCCCCTATGGCATCTAGGACTGCGGGGCTGCTGCCCGACCCTATTCTGCCTTGGCTGCGGGGGAATGTCACGACTAGTCTGGATGGAGGCTGCGCTTCAGGATCCCTTAGCGGGACATCATCCTGAGGCATTAGTGGCTGCTCGGGCCTTTGGGGGCTCGACGAATGGATCGGCGGGCTAGGATTGGGACCCCTTTGGGGCGGCCCATTTGTGGGTTGATCAGGCTGTGAGGCAGGTGCAGCCTGATTCCTAGCCAACTGTAGGGCAGCTTCGAGGGCTGCCATGGCCTCCCTCTGACGACGGTCCATCTCCGCCTGTCTCTCATTCAACTCTTGGCGTTGTCGCTCAATCTCTTGTTGCTGCCGAGCCATAATCTCAGCAGCACTTTCCTGGCTGGCACTCAGATTGGCCAGTTCATCATGCAATACCCCCAAGGTATTCCTCAGCGTCTCGGAATCCAGTTCTTCCTCATCAAATTCCAAATGTGGCTCATCTTCGGTCACGTTTGGAGGAGGAGGCGGTTAAGATGGTGCAGCACCAGTCACCTGCCCAGTCTTCTTTGTGGTTTTCGCCATTACTGTTTCAACAATATCGTATCAAGCTCTCAATGAAAGCACCAGAATTTTGACCCTGATTTTGGTCAACTGACACAAAGTCAAAATGCTTGATGTGGACAGATATGTTGGAATGAATATAATGACAAAAACAGTAAAGCACACAAGAATTTATAGTGGTTCGGCCCCAGAAACTGGTAATAACCTACTTCCACCTGAGCTATTATTGATACGAGATCTCAAATGACTGATCAAAGAACTAAGGTTCTGTGAATTTCACCAACCTCTGAAGAATAAACAATATATCGTAATGTATTAGCTCTGATTCTCTCGTAAATCTACTCTCCAATAATCAAAAAGCCAAAAGTCCCCTCCTTGAACTATCTTTCACTATTTATAGGCTCAAGGAGGATTACATTAATTTATTACAGATATTCTCTCCTAATTAATCGGATCATCAGGAATTATTGGAGACAATCTCGGGATTGACTATGATCTTTATAAAATCATCTTGAAATATGCGGAGTGTACGACCAGGCTGGTCGTAAGAAAAACTTCAACCGTCATGCTTGCAATATCTTACTGGTCGATACTCTAACAGAACTCTACCAGGTGTCAGCCACGTGTTCAGAAATCACCTGCCACGTCATCCGTGCCTGTTTTTTGGATAACAATTGTGTAACACCAAATTTACACAATAAATGGTAATATTTGGAAGTTACAAATTTGTAACACTAAATATGTTACATTATTTGGATATATCTCATATATCTAAATATTGTAACTCTCTATTATATGTTATAATATGTGATACTCTTTGTCACATTTATTTAATCTAAAACATTATATTATAATATAATATAATATTATATTATAAAATAATATAACATTCCCCCACTAGATTAAATAGTTATCTATTGTAACACTTATTTAATCAATCATTATATTTAATCTAAAATATTATATTATAAAATCATATAACATTCTCCCACTAGATTAAATAGTTATCTATTGTAACACTTATTTAATCAATCAACATTATATTTAAAATATAACATATCCCCCACTTGATTAAATAAGAACTCTCTCTTATAGGAGTCATTGCATTACTGCATAAAGCAAAGTGTTTTTCAACTTAAACTTTACTATAGTGTAATTATCACAAAATTTGTCGAAAATTTGGTTGCAGTAGGCATTGAACCATCTTTTCATGATAACAAATCGGTGATAACACACACACACATTTGCGATGTTCACTTAAAACCTCTATGTCTTGCTTTGCACCATTAATGGCCATGTGCACTTTCCATTCATGGACGTTCTTGAGAATACCCCAAATTCTCATGAGAGGCAGCACCGCCCCTAAGTCCATATAGGTAGAATTCTTACAGTATTTTGTTACCAAAAATACTTGTCTTCACAAGATTGAATTCTATTAAAAAACCTTTCAGTTTTAACCCTCAACTTGGTAACACACAAGTACTCAATATCTCAGATGGGACTTGTTTTGAGTACAACTAATATTCACTTGATTGACTTGTTGCTACCTATTGAACCTAACACTAGTTGAATGACTAGTGTTAAGATAGGTTACCATCAATCGTGAATCTCTTTAGGGAGTTTAAGTCCCATCCCTCGAGATGATGCAGCCACTAAATCCCTCGTTAGCGGCTTAGTGAAAGGATCCGCCAGATTTTTACTTGTTCTCACATAGGATATTGAGATGATTCATCTTTGAATCAATTCTCTTACATATCCATGTCTTAGACTAATATGTCTAGACTTCCCATTATACACTCTGTTGTATGCTCTAGCCAATGTCGCTTGGCTATCACAATGTATCGATATAGTAGATACATTCTCTTTGATTAAAGGAATCTCTATCAACAGATCCCTTAACCATTCGACCTCTTTGCCGGTAGCAGCTAGAGCTATGAACTCTGCTTCCATAGTGGAATGAGATATACAGGTTTGTTTCTTGGAACCCCAAGAAATTGCACCTACACCAAATGTAAAAACCCAACCAGTTGTGGATAAGTTGTCCTCAAGATTGGATATCCAACTTGCATCTGTATATCCTTCTAAAATTGAAGGAAATTTGGAGTAGTGAAGGCTTAATCCTTTGGTTTTCTTGAGATAACCTAGGACTCTTCCAATTGCCTTCCAGTGATCCACACTGGGATTACTTGTAAACCTACTAAGTTTACTTACCGCAAATGCTATATCAGGTCTAGTACATTGGGCAACGTACATTAGACTCCCTATAGCACTAGCGTACTCCAATTAAGCCACCGCTCTTCCTTCATTCTTCTCTAGTTTTATACTATGATCGAATGGAGTATTGACATCTTTAACCTTGAGATGGTTAAATTTGTTCAATACTTTCTCAACATAGTGAGCTTGCCCTAACGCAAAACCTCCACTATGTTTTTTTTACTTTGATACCAAGTATGGTGTCAACTTCTCCAAGATCTTTCATCTTGAAGGTTGATGTTAGAAACCTCTTCGTTTCTTCTATCCCTTTCATGTTATTGCTTAGAATAAGCATGTCATCGACATATAAGCAAACAATGATCACATATCCCTTACAAGTTTTGGAATACAAACACTTGTCTCCATTGTTATGTCTAAACCCATTAGACATGATGGCTTGATCAAATCTCTTATGCCATTGCTTAGGAGCTTGTTTCAATCCATATAAGGATTTTACAAGTCTACAAACTTTATGTTCATATTTTGGTAGGACAAACCCTTCGGGTTGTTCCATATAGACCTCCTCATTGAGGTCACCATTAAGGAATGTCGTTTCAACATCCATTTGATGAACATACAAGTTGTGTATAGAAGCTAAAGTTAACAAAATTCTTATAGAAGTTGTTCTTGCAACAGGCGCATAAGTATCGAAATAATCAATACCCTCTTTTTGCCTAAATCCTTTAGCTACTAATCTAGCTTTAAAGGTTTGGATAGGGTCGTCAGTGTGGTATTTTCTCCTAAATACCCACTTACACCCAATTGGCTTTGACCCCGGTGGGAGGTCTACCAATTCCCAAGTGTTATTGGAAAGAATGAAATCCATCTCATCATTGATGGCTTCTTTCCATATCTCTCGATTGCATAGCTTCTCTATAAGTCTTAGGATCATCCTCAACGAGAAGCACAATAGGAATTTTCCTAATAACTTCCTCTCTATTTCCTTCTACCACGTATAATGAAATTCATTGAGAATATATCTCATCCACTACTAGACTTTTATGATTTTTAAGCCTTTGACTTCTTCTAGGTTCAAAGGGTTGCTTTACATCCTTTTGAGAATTTTCCTCTTGAGAATCAACTTTGGATGTAGAAGCTTGAGAATTGTTCTCATATAACAAATTCTCCTTTAGAGATGTTGAAACTTGAGAATTGTTGTCACATAACATATTCTCAAAAAATTAAACTTCTCTAGATTCAATCACAATATTAGACTCTAAGTCTAATAGCCTTTAAGCTTTACTATTGTTGGCATAACAAACAAAAACACACTTTATGGCTCTTGAACCTAACTTTGTTCTATTAGGTTTGTTTTTCTTGCAATATGCAAGACACCCCCACACTTTGAAGTACCCTATGTTGGATTTTCTTCATTTTCATAACTCATATGGAGATATCTCATTTTTTTCAACGTTATTCGATTAAGAATGTGACAAGCGGTTAAAAGTGCTTCACCCCATAAGTTGAAGTTCAACTTGGAAAACACCAACATAGAATTTATCATCTCTAGATAAGTCATATTTTTCCTTTCGGCAACACCATTGTGTTGTGGTGTATAAGGTGCAGTGCACTCATGAATTATACCATTTTCTTCACAAAATGTATTGAATTCATTAGAGAAGTACTCTCCTCCTCTATCACTTCTTAGCACCTTAATCTTTTTATTTAGTTGATTTTCAACTTCTAATTTATACAATTTAAAAGCATCAAAAGTTTCATCTTTATGCTTTAAAAGAAACACATAGGTATATCTACTAAAATCATCTATAAAAGTAAGAAAATACCTTTTACCACCTCTAGTTAAAGCACCATTTAATTCACAAAGATCACTATGGATTAAATCTAGTAAATTAGATGATCTTTCTACACTAGGAAATGGTTTCTTAATCATTTTTGCCTTAACACATGTTTCACATTTACCATATTTTTTAATATTGCATGCAATCATACCACATTTCACTACTCTTTTCATGGTAGAAAAACCTATATGCGATAGTCTAAGATGCCACAACAATAAAGAATCATACTCAACAATATAGGCGAAATTAGCATTTTTATTGATAACATTGAAAGTTACATCATTGGTGCACAATTTAACCATACCCTCACAAGAGTACCCCTTTCCCAAAAATATATTTGATTTGGTAAGTAAAAGTTTACCGGACTCAAAAACATCTTTAATGCCGGGCTTGCCAAGAAAATCACCACTTACCAAGTTTCTACTCATTTCAGGAACATAAAGTACATTCACTAATGTAACTTTCTTGCCGGAGGTAAAAAAGACTTCAATGGTACCTTTGCCAAGTACCTTGGATTTGCCCTCATTGCCCATTTGAATCTCATGGTTGCCCTTTGACTCTTCAAAGGTCTTGAACAATGATTTGTCATAGGTGACAGACGGTGGCACATGTATCATACCACCACCCTTTTACCTTGCTTTGGACGGCATTCACCTCACTAAGGGTAGCAACTATGTTTTCCTCTTGAGTTGCGTTCACCTTAGGTCCTTGTTGGTCTTTTCTATGCCTACACTCTCTAGCATAGTGACAATTTTTCCCACACACAAAGCAAGGGCCTTTCTCGCCCTTAAACTTGTTTGGGTTGGTTTTTGGACCCAAAGGTTTCTCATTACCCTTTTTCCCTTTGTTTTTGGGATGTTTTGGTTGTGACATCGCATTTGCTTTGGAAGTCTCTCCATTAGACCCCTCCACAAGTTTATCTCTACATATCGATTCCTCTTCGATTCGAATATGTTTTTGGATTTCCTTCAAAGAATAATCCTCATTTTTATGAAGGATTATTTTCCTATAGCTCTTCCAAGTTGGTGGTAATTTAGCCACTATAGCACCAACTTGAAAGGCCTTGGGAAGATCAATCTTTAAAAATTTCAGTTTGTTAACAATTATTTGTAATTCATGAATTTGAGGAAGAATAGGTTTATCACCAAAAAAATTGACATCAAAGTATTGAGATATCAAAAACTTTTTTGTATCTTCCTCTTCCGCCTTGAACTTTTTCTCAAGTGCATCCCATATCTCCTTGGCCGATTTGGTCTCGGTGTAGAGGTCATAGAGCCTATCGGAAAGGGCGTTGAGGATATGCCCCCTACAAAGGAGATTGTCCTCCTCCCTCTTCCTTCTTTTCTCCACCTCCTCAGGGGTGTCCTTGTCGGATGGCGTTGGGAGAAGTTCTAGAGTGAATTCTAGAATGTAGGCGATTTTGAGAGTGGTCAAAAGGAATCTCACCTTGTCTTGCCACCTAGTGAAATTGGACCCATCAAACCTATCCAACCTCACTAGGTCTTGATTCATGATTTTGATAGTCTCACCTTCCATTGAAACTAACAAGGGTAAGCTTTTGAATGTTAGGAAAAAATAGATTGCCTCAATGGAAATGGTAAGAAAATTACAACTCTATACAATAATATTACAAATAAATATTGATTGATTAAATAAAGTTACAACTCTATAACTGAAAATTACAAATAAACAAAGAAAAGGAAGAAGATGATGAAGAAGAAGAGAATAGTAAGAATACAACTCTAAGCAAAAGATTACAAGTAAAATAAAGGTGTTTGAAACAAAAGAAAAGATTACAACTCTTAAACAAAATATACAAGTAAATAGAACAAGAGAATAAGAAGAAAAACAATAGAATAAAATGAAGAACAGAAATACAAGTAAACTCTCACTTACACAACCTAAGTGAAGAGGGTTGGGGATCACCAACTTGAACAAGGTTTAAAACCTTTGTCCAAAAGCTTATTTCCCCATAACTCAAGCACTAAAGGATCTCTCTCAGATATTGGAAATGCTTTCTGGAATTATCAAGCCTCAAGGTGTTTCTAGCCAAGTGTTTTAATGGATAGAAATGTTGTGTTTTTCAAGTGAGCTATAGGTTCCTATTTATAGATTTTAGAGACACCTTTTGAATTTCAAATTCCACCAACCCCCATGGCTGTTACCAATGTTTAATTTGATTAATATGGAATTAAAATTGAGATTTGGGAGTTTGAGTTTTTTGAGCCGTTCAACAAAGATTGAAAAAACTGAAAAAAAAAATTGGTTAGTTTTGGCCTGTGACCGCGGCCAGAGACATTAGTGGCTACGGCCACTACTCTCTATCCCACTGGCCGCGGACACTGACCATTTTCAGCACTTAAAAATGTGCTGTTTTTCTAAACTGTTCCAAACCCTCCCAAAATACATTATTGGGGTTAAAATCATATCTCATTTCACATATGGCTTTATGAAATTCATCTCAATATTGTGTAACACCAAATTTACACAATAAAGGGTAATATTTGGAAGTTACAAATTTGTAACACCAAATATGTTATATTATTTGGATATATCTCATATATCTAAATATTGTAACTCTCTATTATATGTTACAATATGTGACACTCTTTGTCACATTTATTTAAGTTAAAACATTATATTATAATATAATATAATATTACATTATATTATATTATAAAATAATATAACATCCACTGCTCTGCCTTGGCAGGATCTGCACTGCCTTCAAAAACTGGAGGTTGGTGCTTCCTGAACCTTTCATAGAGAGGCTCCCATTTATTACCAACCTCAGGCAGCTGCTTAGCTACTGGCACCGACACAGGAGATGCCTCTGATACACTGGCCACTGCAGGTGCTTGCTGTTGTCTCAAGAGACGAAGTTCTTCTCCCTGTCTCAACACTGTAGCCTACAGATCGCTAATTAACTGCTACCAGTTTGCAGGAGCTGGCTGTGGAATCTGTCATTGGTCATTCTCTTGACCCTGACTATTATTATTCTGGCCTTGATCACTCTGGCCAACTGACATATCTGTCTGTCCTGGATTCATTCTTATTAGCTTATACCTTGCTGAAACAATAATCAATACGGCCAGTCAGGTAGTAATAACTAAACCTCTTGCCTCCTTACGGTCCAAGAACAAGCAGACAATTATCATATTCCACAGTCATACAAATATTCAAATAGATACATGATTATAGCATTTAGCACTTAGCATGTATCACATAATAATTCACAATCAACAATACTAATAAGTATGTTCCAGCAATTTCAGTACTATTTAACACACGGTTGCTGAAGATGCAATACTCAGGGCACAGGTTTAACTTTTGGGAAAACTTATACAAGATCTTTATTTATTTTCATGTATATCTAATATTAAACAAATTAATACGAGATAGCCTAAAGCATGTTTCTAATTGAATTCAAAGAGAAACAAAGAATAGAATACTTACAGTATACGCAGCAGAATTAAAGAGTCATTCATTCAGTTTCTCTAACTCTTGTATCCTCTCTGTCGCAAAGTATTATCAAGAAACTGAACCGATCTTCTATTTTCTTCACAATCTTCTAATGTATCCTTAGAATCACCTAGACTAGTGTGGGCAATTCTCAACACATGAAATAGATACAGAGAGAAGAAGAGAAAATAACAAAGAGGCTTAGAAAATGACTTGTATTTAGAGAGAATCTAAAACTATCAGAAAATCAGTGATTAAACTTATATGTCGTCTCAGAAATCTTTACTGATGACTTCTCTCTAAGCACTCATTTTATAGACTAAATTAGGCCATTTAATTTAATTAAAAAATCAATAAAATAATAGCAATTTTAAAGCCCTAGGTCGAAATTATCATGGGCTTTAGGCCCATGAAATTTCCCATTTGATTATAAGTCCATTGGACTTAAAATCAATGCCTGTATTATTTTCTATTGATTTAATTAATTAAATAATTATTTAAATCCTTTATCAAATTAATTATTTATAATTTGAACCTTGATTTAAACTTATTTATTAATTTAGATACCAATTTATCTTAATTAATAAATCTGCCATAATATTTCTTTTCTTCTCAAAATTACACAACTTTGTGAAACTATCCAAAATTGACTTGGTCAACTTTGATAATTCTAATTGATAATTAAATCAATTAATTGAGACTATCTAGATGATTTTATCCAAGTTACAATGAGGATCATGGACATATGAAATCAAGCTCCAATAAGTTATCATAAATCTAACAAATAAATTTACTAACTTATTAATTCATCGTGACTCCACTATAGACTCGGAATTGCACTCTTGAATTCATAGAACGTTCTATAACAAATATAGATACACTATTAATTATCCATTGTTACAACCATAATTGTCACTCAATCCTCTATAGACGGTCTACAATGAGATATGACTAAAATACCGTTTTACCCCTCATTGTATTTTATCCTTAAAACACTTAGTTCCTTGTAAATGATATTTCAGTAAACTAATTTAATTACTGAAATGAGATCTCTATCATTTAACACATTGAACCAAACTAAAAGGAAACCATCGTTTCACTTCTTCATCAGAAGCTATAGATGTTCATATCTATGATTAACACTCCCACTCAATTATACTACCGAGTTCCCAAGATGTAAGTATGAGCTAGTCCGTAGGGTAAGCTGGTAACGAACAAGTCAAAGAACTCAAATAATACAATCAGTTAGAATACTAACCACTCATAATTGAGATTGAATTGACCTATGGTAAACTATATGATATGACTAGAATAGATAATAACGGTATGTTTACTTATCTTATCAACTGTCAATATCGGTTCAGTCCGATGTAATAAACACATCCGATCTTATTGACTTTGCCAATGTTCTGGAAAGAACATAACACTATAATGTGTAAGTGGATCATATCATAGATTGGCAAGTCAGTGTAAATCCTATGCACTAACTAATCTTAAGACTAACTTATTTTGAACATATAATCATATTTATATTCCAATGTGATTATGTCACTATAAATAAGATTAGTTATATGCTCAGGATTTAATAGAAGTTTATATTAAACAAATAATCATGAAAATAAAACATGTGAGCAAAGTGATTGACCAAGTCAAAAAATGATTTCTATTCTTTTATTGATAATAAAATGGGATTACAAAGAATTTGGGTTTTAATTAGGGCATAAAACCCCAACATTAACATGGTGTCTCATGCATATAGGTAAAGCATTTATACTATATTTAAGTAGTTATACATATAACTACATAAATAGTTACCAAACCATGAGTCGAGCTTGACTTCAGTGGTGAGTGTACATGCCCAGCCAGTCTACAGGAACCCTAACCTTGGCACGCTCTGATACCAAGTTGTAAGGCCCTGGTTACCCCAAGACCGTTACAGTGAACAATGAACCGTGAATTTAACTCGCTACTCGAGTTCTTTGGTTAAAAACGTGCTTCTAGGTGTTATTAATAGGTTAAGGTGGAAAACCAATAAAAATGAAATGATATATTTTATTTAAAACATAAAAATGTTCATGGGCCCATAAAAACATTTACAAGTTATTTACAACTCAAAATGGTCATTACAGTTTCAAATCCACAAACCCGCCGACCTAAGCGGCAAAAATAGGGTAAACCCCCTAGTTCCTCTGAGAACTCCTTGGCCGTGGTGGTCAAGCGGCCGCATATGTACACAACACCACCTAAGTTCTCCACTCAAGGCTAGGTGAGCTTCTCTTTTCCTATAGCTGCACCACATAGCACCCATGAGCCAAAGCCTAGCAAGAAAACTTAATACAACATGAATATAATATCAACAATAACCATAATAATCATTCAGAACTTTCAGTCCAAAATAGAGGAGTGACAGTCGCAAAAGTCACTAAGATGGGTTTTGTTCCCATTAGCCATGTGACGATAGGGTCACCGGGGCTTTACAAATAAGTGATTCTTTCAATAGCTTAAACAGGATAGGTGCTTGATGAACTAGTCACCAACATAACCTACCTCATGACCATAGAGTCACAACCATGGGATTCCGCTCCCTAGCCATGTGACAAGCTGTCACCTAGGCCTTTGGCCCTGGCTCTGAGTAACTAGTCCTAGATTAGTCAAGCGCTTATAATTTTCCTCAACCTTAGGTTCGGTCCAGCATTAATGCTCCTAGAGTCATTCAATGTTGATATCGATTAGATCTAATCTTTTATCGGCCCTGCATTCAGGACGCTTATGCCTTTTCTGACTCTCAGGTCAGTAATATGCGACCAATGTCAACCCTGACTAATTAGTGGCATACACAAATAAGCAAGATTTGCTAAGCATTTAATATGCAATCAATGTCCACATTTAATAACCAACATGCCTCAACAACAACCACGTATGTCATATATACAGGGTGAAATTTTCTTACCTATGATTCGAGCGATAGTTGATATAAGAACTACCCTTGAGAATGATCAACATTTAAGTTCCTCAGCGGTCACCGAGTCATAACCAAATATGGGACACCATCAATGAATTGAATAACAAAGGTTCTCGAACCAAGATCTAACCTCCAGGACATCGAATCCCACTAATCCGGGTAGTAGGAGCGATCCCAAGGCCTAAAACTGAGTTCCCATGATCAAAACACCCAATTGGTTTGAAAACCCTTCCTGAGCCGCGGTCCCAGAACCTTGAGCCACGGCCCCCAGCCACACCAGGAGCAAGGGCCGCAGCGCCCACTACTCAGTGCCGCGGCGCCCAGCACAAACAAAATTCCTCCTCCTACTTCTTCGAGCTTAGGTGGCGGCCCCCACCCGGGAACCAACCATAACTCCGATTTTCTTCATTTAAAACCTTCCAAAAACATACCTACACACTTCCAAATCCAAAAATCAAAGTTCACTAACATCCCAATGATCCAAAATCATCAAATCCCGAGGCTCAAACGAATAAAAAACTCAACGGTTCACAAAATCCAATCCAGAGCTTAGAAACTCTAAAAACTCAAAACTTAAAACTTAGATTACCTTTGATTGGGTTGTTTCTCGTTAAATCCTTTGGTCAAGAAGCTTCTAATCTTTCCTAGGATCTCTATGCCTCGATCCTCGCTTGATTCCGACTCCTAGAACTCAAGATTTCTTTGAAATTGCCACGAACGCCACAAAGGTTAACGAGAGAGAGAAAAAGTGTTTTAAGCATACGGTTCTATCTGACGAACTACTTCAGGCTTAAGTAACCTCAAATAAAACCTAATGCTCGGGGTCCCGAAAACACCCCCGGGGACATAATAGTCAAAACTCCCAGAATTTCCTCATGATCTCAATAACTCCCAATTTTGTCATCAAATAAACATTCTCATTACTCAATATCCCAATAAATGACCCCGTTATGACAAAACTGCTAATTTACAATATAAGACCGTCTCATGCCGAATAGCTTGAATATATCTCCATAATAATGGGATCTCATCCATAAATCACAATATGCACCAATATACACAAATATGCCCTCAACGGGCCAAATTACCAAAATACCCTAACAATCAAATGTGGACCCACATGCATGCATTTAACATCATATTATAATATAATTCACATAAACATGCATATAATCATTTAATGGCATAATTAAACAATTATGGCCCTCCCATCCTACTAATCCAGCCACTAAACCGCATTAGGGATTTCAGGGCATTACAATGACTATCAAGTCAATCCTAATCAGATGAGTGATTTAACACTGGTGGTTCCATTAACGATAATGAGTGACTGGAAAACAAGTCACCCGGGGCTCAGCACCCACTGCATGAAAATGATGATCATTATAATCATACAAAGCTTATAGCCCTGAACAGATGAGTGAATATCACTTTAAGGTTTTGTTAAACCATAATGAGTGATTGATGAGCAAGTCACTACAGGGCTCGGCACCCATAACCATGTAACGAAGCAGTCACCTGGGCTTTCTGGCAATGGCTCTAATCAGATGAGTGACTGAAGAATAAGTCACTGCGGGGCTCGACACCCACAACCATGTGACGAAACAGTTACTGGGGCTCTCTGGCCTTGGCTCCAATCAAATGAGTGACTGCTGGGTAAGTCACTTCGGGCTCAACACCCATAGCCATGTGACTAACAGTCACTGGGGTTCTTTGGCCCTAACTCTAAGTAACTAGCCTTTGGCTAGACAAACGCTTATAATTTTCATCGAACTTGAGGTCGGTCCGACATTAATGCTCATTTGAGTCATTCCATGCAGATGTCGATTAGATCTAATCTTTATCGGATTGCGTTAAACCCGCTAAGTCCATTCTTGACTTTTTAGTCAATACCAGGTGACCAGTGCTCAGTATTACTGCTGAACTTGTCAAGTAGGTCACAACTTCACAGTTAACACTAACACCATTGCCAATTATGACTAGTTAGTCAGTGCCACGCACAAGTAAGCAATGCTACCAAACATATGTCATATGTCGAATATTCAAACGTAGGGCATTCAGCATGCTTACTTAACAGTTGCTAGCACAATTATGATCATGCACAAACACAGAGACTCAAGCTCTGATCAGTCTCATAGTCAATATTCATGGCATGCCCTAATCACATGTTTCTCGTGCATCACATGCATCACACTTAATCATCCAGCATACCTCAATAATAACCATATACAAATGAGCAAGATTGCTAAGCATTCAATATGCTATCAATGTTCACATTTAAACATCCAACATGCATCAAGAGTAACCATGCATGTCACATATGGAGTGCAGTTTTCTTACCTTTGGTCCAAGCACAGGTTACCAATAAACGAGCCACAATCACGATCCTTACTCCAAGCCTCTAGTGATAACCTAGTCACAACCATAAATGGTGAACCAATGAGTTCAAGTTCTAAAACCAATCCCGGAACCAAGATCTAGCCTCCGAGACATCAAATCCCACTAATTCGAGTAGTAGGGATGATCCCGATGCCTAAAACCAAGTTCCCGAGATCAAAACACTCAAACGGCCTCAAAACCCTGCCTGAGCCGTGGCCCTAGCACCTTGAGTCGCGGCCCCTAGCCACACCAGGAGCAAGGGCCGCAGCGCCCACTACCCAGTGCCGCGGCGCAAAGCACAGGCCAAACTCCACCAGCTGCTTCTTCGAGCTTGGGCCGCGGCGCCCAAGAACAGGGCTGCGACCCAACCTCGAACCAGCCATTTTTCTCCGACTTTAACCTTTTAAAACCTCCCAAAAACATATCCAAACATCTCCAAACTCAAAAATCAAAGTTCTCAAACATCCCCATGATCCAAAACCCATAAAACCCAAGTCTCAAATCTAACAAAAACTCATCAAAACACAAAGTCCAATTCAAGCTTAAAAACTTAAAACTTGAATTACCTCCAATTGAGTTGTTTCCAACTAAATCCTCCGGTTAATAAGCTTCTAATATTTCCTAGGATCGCTATGCCTCGATCCTCGCTTGAATCCGAGTCCTAGAACTCAAGTTACCTTCGAAAATGCGATCGGGAGACGAAAATGGAACTTTGAGGGAGAGAGAACGTACAAAACGTTCTTTTTATTTCTTAAAATGTTACTTCAAGCTTAAGTAGCTTCAACCAAATCCTAACGCTTGGGGTCTCGAAAACACTCCCGGGGGCAAAATAGTCAAAACCTCCAGAATTTCTCTCTGATCTTAATAACCCCCAATTTATCACCAAATATTAATTCTCATTACCCAATAATCTGGTAATGCTCTAAATACCCCTTGACTCACTCTGAGTCAAGAATAAATCTTGTTGTGACTTTCCCACTAGCTTACCTCCTAGGATCATCTTATGCTGTGTAACCCTAGCGTAACCAAATAATAATAAAACACCATACGCATATCACATATATGCCAAATATGCCCGAAATGACCAAAATATGAAAATCACCCAATTACTCAGAAATGGGTTCATATGCGTATTTAATACACCTAAACATGCATATAATCATTTAATAACATAATAAAGCAATTATGGCCCTCCCGACCTCCTAATTAAGGTTCGAAACCTTATTAGGAAATTTGGGGCATTACAGTCATTAAAAGTGAAAATTGTTGTAGTGTGAGAACACTTCTATGGAATTAGTAAACATGCTGTAATGGTCCATTTTTCATAAACATAACTTCAAAGCTAGGAGACACGCTTTAGCTTATGCCTGCAATGTAGAGTTTGTTTTTGAAATTATTAGTGACAATGGCCAAAAAATGTCCTTCATTTCCTCAAATCCTTCCTTGTAAGCACCATCATATTAGAAATAGATACTTTTGTGCCGAGGTGCAGAGTTGTAAAAGTTGGCTGGTCTAGTTCTTTTAAAAATGTGGGTCAAGTCGTGCTAGCCTACATTTGAAAAAGTTGAGTACAACAAAGCTCAAGGGCTATGTTTTTCGTTGTATAATGCGTTATATAAGCCAACTCCTTGTCTCTATTTGAGCCTAAATTCAGGCCTACTTCTTGGCCTCTATTCAAGCTTATTTTATTGTTACTTATTTTTTTTAAAAAAAAATTGTAAGGAAGGGGTTTGAACCCCTAACATCTTTTTCAATAGTTAAGAGACAAATCACTGAGTTAAATTTACTTGTGTGGTCCTAGGCTTAGCCTAACTGGTTTCTCACCTATCTTCTCTAGTTAGAGGTCGCGAGTTCAATTTCTCCCCCATCCCCCTTAGTATTTAATATATTGACAATGTAATAAAAAGTTAAATTTATTTGTTATACTTATAACTTGTGCACAACACTTAATGAAGAGAAACACCGCATTTGTGAATAAACCTAACAAAACAAAAAAGCTCAATTTGGAAATGAAGAGTGCTCGGGTAATATCATAAGGATGGATAGTGCTCATGGTGTACTTTAATGAGTATTGTGAAGGTGTTCAAACATATATGGGACTTAGTTAATCAAGTTCGTCAACTAGTCCTCGAAGAATGCTTGAGAAACAGATAAGGGAAGCTCAAGCAAGAAGAAATTGCCTTGCATGGAGCAATGTACAATTTGTACTCGTTAACATTTACTAGTTTATTTGATGTTGATTAATTAAACCTGCAAAATAGATAACAATTGTTGTATTTGATTTAGTTATTGAATTGTAACAAATTAAGTAACTACTTTTCTTGATTGTAGGAAAATCTAATGCACTACCTACCTTATAAATAAGATAATATGGTGAAACTTATACGCCAATTTTGGAGGATGCAAAAACGTTGTCAAAATTATACTAGAAAGAATTAATAAAAGATACCACTGGACCTAGGATAATTTTTTCATATCAAACCTTAGTAAATTGAGTGTTTACTCTCCTTTTTGTCTTTTAATTCTTCATAATTCATAAGCTACGTCATTTACAATTTTAGTTAGACAAAAAAAGTGTGTTAACAATACTTTTTGTTTAAACTATAATTTTAAGTATTTGTATATGTTTTTTCACAATACTTTACACACATTTATATTAAAGATAATATTTATAATTATTAGTTATTAGAATTTGATAATACCTACTAATAAATACTCAATTTTTTAAAATTACAAAATTTAAAAGAAATTAATATATTTTTTATTTTGTAATTATAAATATTTTGATTGGACTAAAATACTCAAAATCAAACTTTTATTACCATTTTAATTTAAATATAATTCACAAATAAATAATTATAATTTAATGTTAAATGATCGAGCTTAATTTGAGTTTTTTATAGTGTCGTGCTTTCAAATTAATATATTAGACTAATCTTCGTACTTGACGTATAGATCCGACACAACCCACAACACCGCGATATGTTTTCGAGCTAGTTTATCTGTGCTTACGTATCATGTCTTCGGACAAATTATGTAATGCTTTCGTGTTTTACATCTAAACTTGACACAACATCGTGTCATGTTGGGCCTAGACCTATATTTTTCATGTCGTGCTATGTTTGTGTCATTCATACTTGTGTTGTGTCAAAAAGTCCGACTCACATTTACAACTATACCCACGTGTAATGATCTCCGCTAAACTGGGAAGGTCTAGATCTAAAAGGGCTCTTGTTGGATCAATTACAACTTTGAGACTCTAAGTTGAACACGAGAGAGGATCTCAGTGGGTGTGGATATCTTGTCTTCGTGATACTTCATATTTCTACCTTGCCAAAGAAATTCAATTATGGAAGTTGCAAACTTGAAAAAACTCATGAATCCGTTGTCCCAAGGTATAAGTTTACTTCTAAGACACCATTTCTTGCCAAACCACCCAACTTTGGCAAACGAGCTTTGTAGGAAATAATGAACATAAATATCTGGTCCATTGTTTTGTTACAATGAATAGATGAAATTTAAATCGCAATTCCAAAAAAAACGGACACAGTGTTGTTTCCACAAACAAGATTGAGGAGGTGGCAAATTACTAAGCCCAATAGTGAAGATGGGCCAGGGGGCCCAATAGAAACTAGGCTTCATGGAGTACCATGGACCGTCGACACACACAATCCCGATCTCCCTCCGCCACTGCAAGAACAAGAACAAGTAGAGTGAGTAGTTGTAGTAGTGTAACTACTGTTGAGTGTTAACATCAAAAACTCCACTATCATTTCACTCAAACGCACCTTGGTCCCGGTCCGTCGTCGTTACAAGATCGCTTTCCCACTCTACTAAATTACCAAAACACCCTTACTCTTTACGACAAACCCCTTAACCACCTCTAGACAACCATGTCCTAAATCGTCATTTCATCACTACCTGTGAACAAAAATGCGCACGTTAGCTGTCTCCCCCCGAAAACCCAAAAACCAAAGTCCCATCAAATTAAAAATTACTCACTCTTTATAATTATTTATATTTATATAACATATATATATTGATTATGGCTTATGGCTTATCCTACGCCATTCACGCTTCTCTTTACAATTTTTTATTGTTAAAAAAAAAAAAACTAAGCAGTGACCCAGTGAGTGTCTGCCATGGATCTGTGAGCTCAGCTTGTTCCATTTTTGTTTTTATTTTTATATTCATTTATGAGATCTATACTATAAGCTCCTCCGTTACGTTTTACGATCTTATTCTTATGTCATTTGTGGAAACTTCCGTTTTCGGTGGTTGCCCAAGTCGTGCTCCAAACGGGACTTGAGTTCGGCTTACGGAGTCCGACCCGAATGGTCACAGTACAGTGCTACCGCTACCACTACTACTACGACTATGACTGCTTCATAGGAGTCTCTGCGCGCTCGATCGGCATGGTTTTGGGTCCGGCATTATCGTGATCGGCCTTGTCTTTGGGGGTTTGGTTGAATGTTTCAGTGTTGCCTCTGATGAACCCGCTTTGCTGCATTGCTCCGGTTTCGATCGACCGTGACCGGACCAATCCTGTCGTAGGGAAATCTCCGGCTCAGTGCCCTCAGTTAGGGATCGATGCTTCGATCAGAAGCGTTAGCTATGGTACGAAGCCGAGCTTATCGGTTCAGGTATCGTCTGTCGGTACGGAATCGGATAAAGCGTCGGCGACACTGAACCAAGAGGTGGAGGATACGGTCACCGAGGCTAGGGATTCGAAGGTGTTTGGTGGTGGTGGTGGTAGTGTGGCTGGGATTTTGTATAAATGGGTGAATTATGGGAAAGGTTGGAGGTCGAGGTGGTTTGTGCTTGAAGATGGAGTGCTTTCGTACTATAAAGTTCACGGACCAGATAAGATTTTGATGAGCCCGGCGAGGGAGAAGGGTCTTAGAGTGATCGGAGAGGATTCGTTGAGGTATATGCGGAAGGCTAATTGGGGTAGCAGTAATCGACTTGGTGCGTCGGCTAGGCCTTGCAAGCCATTTGGGGTAGTTCATTTGAAGGTTTGAAACTATTCCCCTGCTTTGCATTTTGTTCAGTTTTTATACTTGAAGGTATAAGTGTAGTTAGTTCTTGTCTCTCTACATGATGGGTATGAATCAAAATCAACTTTTTTTTTATTGAAGTGCTTTGAAAATAAGAACTTGGCCGTTTATTCAGTTATGCGCATTTTTGAATCTGAAGTAGTTTGTTTTCTTAAGGTTTCTTCAATACGTGCAAGCAAATCTGATGATAAAAGGCTTTCAATATTTACTGGAACAAAGACTCTTCACTTGCGTTGTGTAACTAGAGAGGATAGAGCTGTATGGATTGACGCACTGCTAGCTTCTAAAGATCTTTTTCCTCGAGTGTTGACGAGCTGTGATTTTGGGGCTTCAGAAGATGTTGTTGTTTCAACAGAGAAGCTAAGATCAAGACTAGTGCAGGAGGGGATTGGTGAGGCAGTCATCAAGGACTGTGAATCAATTATGCTTTCAGAAACCTCAGAGCTGAAAAATCAATTGAAGACTCTTCAGCATAAACATGTTCTGTTGTTGGACACGTTGAGACAGTTGGAGGTATTTATTTGTATTTCTTTCGCTTAGCTGATTCTGGTGTTTGATGCGAATAATGGGATGTTTGGTGAAGTAGCGCGAACATAGAAGGATTTTTTTTAATAAGTTTGTCTATTTTCTTAAAATTTGATTCACAGACAGAGAAAATTGAGCTGGAAACTACTGTTGTGGATGAAACAAAGGAACGCGAGTCATATTGTGGACAAGGGAATAGGAGGTTTAGTGGTTAGTTGTTTTTTGTGATTCCACGGCCATTTATAGTGATCATTTATCATTTTTCTGTCGGTATGTACATACATATTTTCACTCTCATTTTTGACAATCTACTCTACTCTGAATGTTACAGATTTCTATTCTGTCATGTCCGAGGGTAGTGCATCTGATTCTGATGCAGATAATGAAAGTCAAGATGGAGCAGATATTGAATCAGATGAGGAAGATGGAACGTATTTTGATACAAATGACTTTTTGTCTGCTGATTCTTTGAGAAGTGCTTCTTATCGGAGTAGGGAAGGTACTGGAAATGGTTGTCTATACGAAAAGGATTCTTTCTTTTCTGATAGATTGCGTGGATTTGAGAGTGAGATCAGGATGGTTGAATATCCATTTGTTAAAAGAAGGGATAACTTGCCAGAACCAAAGGAGAAAGAGAGGCCAATTGGACTTTGGTCAATTATCAAGGACAATATTGGAAAGGATTTATCTGGAGTCTGTCTTCCTGTTTATTTTAATGAACCTCTCTCTTCATTACAGAAGTGTTTTGAAGACCTGGAGTATTCGTACTTGGTTGACCGGGCATTCGAATGGGGAAAACAGGTTAGATCTTTAGCTGTTGTTCTGTTACAAAGAAAATTTTGAAGCAATGAAGCATGATATCTTAGTAAAGATTGAACCAGTTGATCTTATGATACACTGACCTCGAGTTTCGAATCAAAATCTGATGTCTTAACTAAATTCCACTAATACAAAAAATATCAACTCATTTAAAATGGCATTATCGATCATTAATATTACATGTAATAATGAGTTGCCTTTTTTTTCATTAGTAGGACATTTAGGATTTATGAAAATTAAAGACAGCATATTTTTATTCCATATAGTCTGCTGTCTGTCATATGCGGTTCAGATTCTAGAAAAAGATACATAATCTGTTTTCATGTTCAACATCTTGATTTGTATTATTGTGGGATTAAAAGGTCATAGAGAAGGAGATGAACTTTAATTTAAATTGACATGTACTGTTATCTGAATGTTTTGACAAATTAGGTTTCATGTGTTGCAGGGAAATGACTTAATGAGAATTCTAAACGTTGCAGCCTTTGCTGTATCCAGCTACGCTTCAACAGAAGGTCGGCAGTGCAAACCCTTTAATCCTCTCCTTGGAGAGACATATGAGGCTGACTATCCAGATAAAGGACTTCGGTTCTTCTCTGAAAAAGTATTACTTTCTTCTCACTAGAACATGTTTTGACATCTGATAGCAGCATTTGATTAAATTAAGCCATTATTCTGTTTGAAGTATTGCTATTTAACAGCAACATGTTCAGTGAACCGCATTTTTTTCTAACAAGCAGCTTGCGCTCAGGTGAGTCACCACCCTATGGTTGTTGCTTGTCACTGTGAAGGACAAGGCTGGAAATTCTGGGCAGACTCCAATCTCAAAGGCAAGTTTTGGGGTCGTTCTATCCAACTGGATCCTGTTGGTGTCCTTACACTGCAGTTCGATGATGGTGAAACATTTCAGTGGAGCAAGGTTACCACTTCTATATACAATATCATACTTGGAAAATTTTATTGTGATCACTACGGCACCATGCGGATCAAGGGCAGTGGCACATATTCATGCAAGCTCAAATTCAAAGAGCAGTCTATCATAGACCGTAACCCACATCAGGTTAGTTTCGTAGTTGTGAGGGACAAAACGCATATGAGGTGTCATTTGCATTAATTTTAGTGACTGTTCTTTTTTTGTTTTTGTTTTTGTCTTTTTTTTTCCTGTTTTTATTTTCTTTCGTTTTGTCAGGTGCATGGATTCGTGCAAGACAACAAGACGGGAGAAAAAGTAGCAATGTTAGTGGGCAAGTGGGACGAAGCAATGTACTATGTGCTGGGAGATCCAACTACAAAGCCAAAAGGGTATGATCCAATGACCGAAGCTGTGCTACTGTGGGAAAGAGACAAGTATATGACCAAGACGAGATACAATCTCTCACCTTTTGCGATATCTTTGAATGAACTGACACCTGGCCTATCGGATCAATTGCCTCCAACTGACTCAAGGCTTAGACCAGATCAAAGACATCTTGAGAATGGGGATTATGAATTGGCTAATGCAGAAAAGTTAAGACTCGAACAGCTACAAAGACAGGTATTCATTAATAGACAGAGTATTTCTTAGTCTTTCATCAGCATACTGCTAATTTATGGGCCTAACTTTAAAAATGTTTTGCTTTATTTGAGGTAAACAATCATAAATATGATCATTCACTGAGTTTGGGGTCTTGGATTGATTTCGATTTATCACATCCTTTGGTACAGGCTAGAAAATTGCAGGAGAGAGGATGGCAGCCGAGATGGTTTCAGAGGGATGAGGACGGTTGTTATCGATACAAGGGTGGGTACTGGGAAACTAGGGAGCAAAGGAATTGGGATGGAATTCCTGATGTATTTGGCCAGAGTACTGATATGCCTTCATGTTCAGGAGAAGAGCAAGAAGAGTAATTCTGGTCAGACATCATTATAATATTTTGGTTTCTTCAATTTTATATCTATTTATCTATTTATTTGCCTGTTTTCTTCCGAGAATGCGAGTTTAGTGTAGACCAAGTTTATATAAAGGAACTCATCATTCTACAAGGTGTATTATTGTAATTGCTTGTTTTGAAAAGCTCTTTCATTTGTTGTTGTTGTTGTTGCTTAGTCTTTTATCCATCCTTGTCTGCTTTCTTTTTAGGCTCAGTTGTTCTATAATCAGAATACATCTTAAATGACCTCAACCCCAAAAGACTTCAATTCATGAAACATTCATAATAATAAAAACAGCTTTTGATTGACATATATCTTGGATCCAAAAATGCATTTATAAATAGTGTATCCCACGAGAGCTAACAAAATTTTCCCTCACAAATTGGGGCAAGGCTTATCACCCTACATTTAGCTTTAAATGAGGCTAGAGATCTAAATTGCTCCAACAAAAGAAAAAGCAAGAAAAGAACAAAGTACATGATATGATGAAAGTAGGTGAGTATTTCCATGCTTTCTTTCCCCTTAACTGTTTTCCAGAACGCTGTAGTTTTCTCTTTTTCTCATTTCTGGTTTTTGCAATCTTATCTCTCTTTGCAGCAATGGGCGGGCATAGCCTTCTCATGTTCATTCTGCCTATTTTGCTCAAACCTCCAGTCTGGAAAATCATACCAAAACAAGAAAAGCATAATTACTACAAAGCACAAACCGGGGGCAGCATCACTGACTTTAAGGCAAATTTTATTTACTTTACTTTTCCATGATGAGTGGAGCTTTTTACACACAAATCAGAGGAAGAGGATCCTTAAGTCTAAAAAGCAAACAGGGCGTCCTTTTCAAAGCTTATATTGATTGATTTCCTAGCTAACCAAGGAAGCTTTATAAAAAGCTTACAAGCAAAGAAAAATTATCCCAAAACAAAGGTCTCTGAAAATTATAAAGGTGTATACCTTCTTTTGTGCCACTGCATCGCGAGACTGGTAAGTACACAGCCACTTGGTTCAGTGTATGATATTTACTAATGATACCAAAAGCTCATTTCTTTGCTTTGTAAAATTAATACTAATGATACCAAAAGCAAATGTAATCAAGAGAAAGCCAACATCTTAAGGTATGTATTGTTTGTATTATTTGATTTGGACAAACTACTAAAAGCCACATGGACAGACTGAAAGTTGAAATGCTCAGTAAAGGGTTCAGAACTCACTTCAAGGTTGGCTTGGCTGGATCCACTCCCTTAACACTTAGCTACTCGGAATTAGGAATATTGAACTGTGTTTCTTTAGCATCTATGCCTTTTCTTAACAAACCTTACTTTGCCAAGGTATCTTTTGCATCCTTCTTCGCCTAACCAAAACAGCACCAACAATCAATTTTAATTTAGTGATAGATTGGAAGAGAAGTACACTGGACCAAATGGTATAAAACAAAATAAAAGGGAAAAACAACTATAGTCCACTTTCACCATGTTTTGCACTATATTCATCATCATCATCTTGTTCCAGTTTTCTCTTTTTCCTTTAAACTCCTGTCCATTTCCACCATGTTCGGTACAATCACCACCACCATCATCATCAACTTGTTCCATTTCTTCCTCTTCATCCTCATCCTTATCCTCGTCCTCGTCATCAATGCTGACATCACCATCACTATCACTTAGACAATTGTCATCATCTTCACTCCCAGTCCCTTATTTATTGTCTCTGATATCACGTCAATGAGGATGTGTCAACAATAAAGCCATCATTCAATCATACAAGCAATGCTAGCCCACTCTCAAATTGTACACTGTAATGTGTAATTAAGCTCACTATACATATTTTTTTTTAATTATACAGCTGAGATTAATTACATATTATAGCCTGCAATTTTTTGTGTACAATTTGGGAGTGTGCCAATAATTTTTTATTTATGTATACAGATAAAAATTCAATAAAATTAGGCGATAATGCCAACTATCGGAGCAATAACTTTCAACATCATCATCCTAACCAGAATATAGCCGTATGTTAGAATATTTTATATGGATTCATATAATTAGGTGTTGCTCACACAATGTTATTATTAGCATATAAGGATAATTGTATAATCGATATTGCATGACAATATCATCATAGCATAATAAGATGTACATAACATACTAACACAGAGCCCATAGACACATTCTAAAACATTGTCGGCTAGCCATTGAACCAAGACAACCAATTCTCAATTCATTGTGAGGATATAGGCCCAATAAACCCATTATAAAATTCCCTTTTATTTTTGTGCAATGCGTATGTGATCTACGTGGGTGCCTTAGGGAGAAGGAGAAGGGTAGTGTCCACACTCCTTGAACCATTTCTTGTTTTCTTTCTTCTCTTGGTAGATTTTAGTGAGGAGAGTCAATAATCATCTCCATGGTTAAAAGGTTAGTATCTCTCTATGTACTAGATTGGTATGTTTCAAGTTCACATTTTCGGATTTCTATGGTATTATGGGTTTAATAAATCCAAATTTCGAAATACATTCTTTTAGCTTAAATAAATGTTACATTAATCTTTATTAGGATTAATATAACTTGTGATAGTTGTTTTGTGTGATCGTTGCCCACATATTTCAAACTTTTTTGAGTTATAAATGAGTTTTAAATGGAATTGTATTTGAAGCTTGTTTTGGCCAAATACATGTTATGATTCTATAGAAAATGAAATTTGGAGCAAAACGGCGTCGAAAACGGAGTTCCGGGGTCAAAATATCATTGGTGCGGCTTCTGGGTCCGAAACGGGTCGGGTCAACCCGTACAAAGATCAGTGACGACCTGATAAAACGACATGTCGTTTTCTGCAAAAAAAATACGTGTCGTTTTTATGCAAACTACATGTCGTTTTTTGCTAAACTACGCGTCGTTTTTATTCCAAACTACATGTCGTTTTTATGCCAAACTACGTGTCGTTTTTTCTGTCGAACTACGTGTCGTTTTTTATGCCAAACTACGTGTCGTTTTTTTAATCAAACTACGTGTCGTTTTTTCTGCCAAACTACGTGTCGTTTTTGGAGCCTATTTTTCAACAAACAAAAAAAAAGGTGTACAAAGGCATTTTTGGGCCAATTTTTGGGACCATTTGACCCCAAAATTTAATTTCTCAATTTTAGCATTGTTATCCCAATGTTTTAGTAAATGCATTGCTTATAATATGTCTGTGATTATATTATGGTTTGAAAGTTTATTTTTGAAACCTTTTATTGTTTCACACAATTATTTTCATAATCTTATAAGCATGCATGTTCTCACAATTATTGATTAAATTTCTACTTGTGTATGTGAAATATTCATAATTTTAATATTTTAAATTTTGTTGAAATAATATTTTATATTCGTAGATATTGAAAATTGTGAGATTGTAACAAATTTGGATGCTTATGTACTCACCTGTTGTGAGTCTAAGCTAACAAATGTTGGAATCTCATTGATTATTTTAATCCCATTCAAGGTCAATTTTGATTTGCTTTCCATAATTTTGTTATGTATGTCATTTGTGATTTTGTGAATCATGTTATTGTAATATTTGGGCATATAGTATGGATAATTTGTGATAAATTATTAATTGTTGTTGGCACATTAATTATGATGATTATTACCTAATTTTTATGACTATTTTGGTAATAAATTTTGTTAAAAATAATTAGATGCACATTTGACCTTATTTGATGATTATGAGATTAAAATTATACATTGAATGTGTTATGCTTACTTGTCGTAAGCTTTCACATGTCAATTATTGAACATTGTAATTTATTATTATTAATATTATTTTCTCCCGTGTCAATCACAATTAATATTAAGATCTATACAAATAATTTAGTCATCCCGTTGATGATTTTATTGGTTGGTAGGATGTTAAGAAATCACACAATTTTTCTATCTTGTCGGTAGTAGATTGATGCATTTGGTTGTGACACTTGACACTTGATGTGGTTGTCCTTACTTGCGTAAAAGTCATATGTTTTGTTAGAACGACTCTAGCGTGACTTGATCGTTTTTTTGTTGATAGATCTTTGAGAAAGGTAAGGAGACGAGTAGATAGCGTAATTCTTGTTTTCATATGCATAGTGGCATTGCTCTTGATTATTTTCTCTTAGCCTTAAACAATCCTAATACTCTACCGTTTAGTTATCGAGTGGGACAGTAATATGTTTTGACATATCAATTTGTTACTCCTTATCAGTGGGTGCATTGAGATGAGTGTTAATTAGCTATAGTGAGGTATATATATGTGTCGATCAATTCTACTATAATCGCTTTAATGAGGATGAGATCACTTAGGCATTTCCCGAGGTATTTGAAGTAAAATTCTTATGTTTTACAATAATGATGAGTTCAGAAGACTAGTGCTTTGGTTTTATGCTTTGAAATAGTTTCAGTGGAACTAGTAAGTCATTTGTTATGATTTCCTTATAATTGAGGCTCAAGATATGACATAGATCAATAGTGGACAAATTTTGGATGAATATGACAATGAATGTGTGATGGTCGTTGTCTATTCCGAGGTGATAATCGTGTTAATTGTGGATGTTCGTAAACACGATGTATTCAGGATAGTGGGGTGATGCATGTGTACCATATATATATATATATTTGTTTCAAGACATACTGATTGATTAAAGTCTAATGGATAGAAGGTTTTCATATGAGAAATGGAAATATTATGTTAGGCTTTGACTTATTCTGAAGTTAGACCATCAAAGTTGCAGATTTTTTACTTGCAATTTGTTTGTCTACAAAGATGGATCTATCATAATATATGAAAGTTTTGAGAGATATCGAATATTTATTACTCTTTTGTTAAGTTTTCTCTCATATGGATATCTTGAGCACAGTCTTCTCAAAGTTTTGACTCATCAAATTTCAAAAGCTTTTGTATTTTTAGAAAACTTCAAAGTTGAAAACATCTGAAGTAGTTAGTCCAAACATGCATAATGATATATGCAGTCACTTATATGTACTTTTTAATGAAGTGACAAGTACAAAAGAGGACGTATGCCTAGTCTCAAGTGTTGTACTGCATGCATGTTGTTTTAATGGTTATTATTATATTTGAATATCTCTCAGGCCAAATCATGTGTAATATATGTATCCTATCAGTGTTATACATGATTCATTTGATTTCCTATTGGATAATGGAGATTAATAAGGTGTTTTGATTATATTGGTCCAAGTGGGAGAGATATTGGAATTTTGTATGGACTAATATAATCACAAACGTAATTCCATTCACAACCATGTTAAGTGCATTGAAGAGACAATATGGGTCAAGCTCTCAAAAGATTTAGATTAAGTCATTCATTCCTAATAGCCTCATATAGGTTGCGATTGAATATGGTTTCGTTTTTATGATTTTTTGGGAGTTTTAGAGTTATGAGGCAACATAGGACCTTCTGTTTGGAAATCTCAAAGTTTAATCATGTAAGAGAAAGTGATTACTTTCAAGGTTATTCTTGAAAGTGATAAGTTTTATACATTTGTCTCTTCTAGTCACCATCAATAACAAGTAAATAAAGTTGTCTAAGTTGGAGTTTTATGCTGGTGTTAGTAAAGGGTCAAAAGATTATGTAATTATTCTTCATTTAGGCTCTGTTGTTACTATTGTTGACCATTAGCCAAAATATGATAAGAAACTCCATATTTGAACAAGCAGATATAAATGATCAAATCAGTTTTACAGAATTGTAATTCTAAGCAAGAAATAAGGTTGATGGCATATACCTCTAAATTATTAATCGAGAGTCATTGGTAGTTCTTAATCCTTATTGGGCAGACGATAAAATAATATCACAATTTCTAAACTATGTACAAGCATGAAAGTTTAGGCTTAATTGGGAGTTTTTATTTTTTGTTATGATAGAAGTTCATGTTAATAACAGACTTTTTGAAGATAGATTCATTGAAAACTTCAATCGTTTAAAGCTACGCTTTTAAACAACAGTAAGGTAATAAGTTACCTTTTATGAAAGGTAACAAGTAGCTCCACTGAACAATCTAGGGGACACTCTGCCTATGAGGGCTTCCTCTCACTCTGATTCACCTCCCCTGGGGATTGTTAAGGGGTTCTAGTTCCCCTAAACAATCCATATCAGGGTATGGAGCCACTGTCGTTTCGAGTATAGCTGTTGAGGGACTACTCCTTTGGGTCACCACTCCCAAAGGGCTATAGTATCAACGTTGTTGTTAAACGGGAAGTTATTTAAACATTCCCCGGCCCTTAGGGTCCTCTTGAATAACATCAACACACCAGAGCCTTCTTGTCTGAACTTCGTTGCTCGTCTCTTTGACTTCCAATGAAATCAAGATGAGTTAAGCTGTGAACGCGTTCAGTTTCTCTGAACACTTACGTCGTTTCATCACGTTGAGTCCTTCTAACGTCTCTTGTGATTGGAGGAAACTAGTAATAGGAACCTAAGCTGTGAATTGAGTTAAAGCAAGGAAACAAGTTAGTGAACTACGGATGTAGGACACGAACGATAGGGGGTTCGGGGGGATGTGCCCCCTGAAAGAAACTAGGTTGGGAATGAAGGAACGGACTCCGGGGGCTCTCCCATAGCACCTAAAGCGGAGGGAGAGACCTAGAGAGGGAGTGACTGAATGACCCAATGTATCGCAGACCGAAGGGACTCATGGGTATGAGTCCCGAGGGCTACATTGCACTGTTGTAGTTTTAATACTAACTACTATTATTCCCTTGCTTCTTTTATTACTAAGACTTACCTTACTCGTACTGGAAGTAAACTAAGGTTGTTGTTAACTGTAGTTAGTAGGATCTGCGGCCAAGGTTTAATCTCTCTCGCAGGGAAGGAAAGAGGCAATAAAGCGACGGGGCCCTAACTTAAGTTAAGCAGTGGAATCCCGCGCTACTAGCGACAAAGAGTTTAGCACTTTCTTGTGGAGGCGGAGACTCAAACATGGAATCGGTAGTGAAGCCAGGATCTTTCATCGAGTGCTACTCTAGAACCGATTCATAGAGAACCTCGGAATACACACCTGGAACTAAACTAAGGCACATCCGAATCCGGTTCCAAGTGACCAGTTTCTCGACTCAGCATTTTCTACGGGATATTTCTTTATTATAGATAGGGTTCCCTAATGGCAGAGGTGCCTTCCGGTCTCAGTGAGTTCACGAATCAGATGGAGAGCCACCCATCCTAGGTATGAGTCACGTCGACGCTGCAGAGCATCTGCTTAGGACAGAGTGGGGATTTTAGAATGTCCAAAGATCCCCTTTCTTGAGATACTACTCCTACTTATAAGGTAAGGATAGATAGTTAGCTCTTGTGTTTAGAGAAAGATTAGAATACATGGTGATCCCAAGTCTCTCTAGGGGAAGTAATAAATACATCTATTATCCCGAAGGCAAAAGCAAATAGCAGGGAAAAAGACTACGTAGGCAAAGGCAAAGATCGAAGTGAAGGGGAGATTACACCTAGCTCGGCCTAATCAATAAGCGGGAGAGGAAAGTTTGGAATAGATAGGAATGACTCACCCTACCCTTCCTTCGGAGCCTATAACAAGTTAGTTACCGGGTCATAAGTATCGATAGGTTTGGTTTTCTATAGATTAAGTGCCCCTTTTATTTGGAAGCCTCTTTTCGCGACTAGGAAAGTTCTCTTTCTGGCAACAGGATCCACTCGAATCAGTCCTCCAGTATCTCCGGTTTCGGGATAAGATAGGCTTCTTTACCCATCCAAGGAGTTGACTTCTTGACCGATAGGGGAACGGCAGCATATTCGACCATTGATCGGAGAATAGGCACTGATCGGAGCCAGTTCACAACCTGGGATAGCTAACGCTACCTTGCCTGAAGACATGGGATTGCCGTAGAAGTCACATGCCAAGCAAGAACTTGCTCCTTTCACTTCCCTAGCTGTAGATCGAGCAGGGCGTACGAACGAACTAGCGTATGCGAGCTAGCAATTCCCAAGTGGTCGTTAATAGATAGAGGTTGCTTTAGTTCTCCCGGGAAAGATGCCAATACCGAAGACATCGCATGCTAGAAAGAATGTGCTTTCTGCGCATCATTACAGTTACCTGTTCACTAGTAATCTGGTCGAAAAAGATCCAACGTCGGTAACAATCCCGATCAATTAGAGGAACGGATCACTTATCTCCCACAATAAGCAACTATATAACTCTAAGGATCATGTCATACTGCCTTTCGCTGTGCAACTTCCACCAGCAGTATGACCTTCTGAATGTTGCTAGGTTCGGGCCCCATTTGATTCCTTTTCTAAAGGAACTTTTATATAAAAAGAAGCCGAACCCACCTTCGATGATCTTAGACTTCACGTTCTCTTAAAATTCTAAATATCAATAAAGCCGACTGTCAAGAGCTACCATTTGAAAGTATATGAGTAGGACTCAAATTCCAAGCGCTCCTAGCTCAGAAACCACACACAGACAAACACATGGAGGCCCAGTCCAACTCATAAATCATAGAATAACAAATATAGGTGACATACACAACCTGCGTGAAGTTTTCATCTTAATCAATCAAAGCACTTTGTAAAATGCTACTTTAATTTCTGCAACAAGTAACAGCAGTTTCTTATCATACACTCTTATTCTTTGAATGAATCAATCAACAAAATGAGACTCCTAAACTAGCCTTCTCTGTATCTTCAAAGACAGAAGTACACATCACAGGAAAAACAAACCCAAAAACAGAAGCAGAAGAGGAAATACTGGTAGATGGCTGGCAGATTAGCAACAAAGTAAGCAACTAGTTCCTTTTGGCACAACAGGGTAAATGGTCAACTCTATCTCATTCTCTCTCTGAGTATCTTCATACCAACATACCTGCCAAAACAAACCAACAAATTCTCAACCCCTCTCACAGTCATCAATCCTGCAACACTCAAGCATTCAGATAACAACAAACACTTACCGTCCAAGCATCCAAAGAGTAGCCTGGGTGAGTTATAACAACCTGGTGATACAGTGAATATCGAACCATCAACAACTCGGAGAGCATCAATCCCAATAACCTTGAAATTGCGATCAACTACCTTGCCCACAAGGCATCCACCATGGTAGTGCCATATAGTACTCACTGTGCGACGGCAAAACTCTCCCATCAGCCGATCATTTGATTGATCAACGGGCTATGCGGGCCCCACGTATCTGAAATCTCGGCCCCCAAACCATTCCCTGAATATCAAGAACGATCAAAGCAAAAACGTAACTAGGAGTTCTCTAAGGGAATTCCTTTTGATTACTCTTTCTCATGCAGAGAAAATGAAAGAGATTACTAAGAAGGAAGCTGCCGAAAGAATCAGTCAAATTTTCCAGTGTACTGCCATAATTGTTGCCAAGGAAAATCACAAAGGAGAAGGCTTTCATTTGCATATTGGTGTAAAAAATATAAGTGCTTCAAGATACACCGCCAGCAAAGCTGTACAAAGGGCCTTCCCCGAATTTGAAGGAAGTCAATGCTATACAAAGTTTCATAAGGGGTGGGGTGTAATTTGTGGGTATCTCACTAAGGAAGACAAGGACCCTTACACATGGGGAGAATTTTCAAGAGCCGAAATACTTGCTGAAGGCGAGGCAAATAGAAAGCACAAGAAAAAAGGGGACCTGCTAAAGAATGAAATCCCCATTGATTCCATCATCAATAAGCTCCAGGAGCACCAGGAATGGATCGATGTCATTCATGATCCTATCTTAAAGAAGTTTCTCTGGACCAAATAGGATATATCTCTTATTTTGTGCATTTACAACTTCTTTATGTTTAGTTCCTATTTGTATTTACTTGAATTAATGTTTTATTTTGTGATAAATACTAATTAACATTTCTTGTGGTTCTACTAAATAAATAGTTCCACCGAAATTCTTCAGATTGGTTTTCATTTAACATACTTTCTGAATATAATAGTAAACATTGTATATTTGTCCATTCTATTAATATTTTAATTTTATTTTTCACAGCAATCTAAATCTAATATTCCTGGAGAAGCATTATATAATTTATGTATATAGATTGAACATTGCGTTTATAATATGGATTATCAGTAGGTTTTCTTTTACCTCTTAGATTATTTTCATATGGATTTGGATCATAGGATTGAATATGAACTCTATCAAATGTTCCATGGTTATCGAATGAATCTATATTTTTTGTTTTAGGAGGAGGATAATTAGTTGGGTAACTCTCCTTCTATGGGAAAGAATTCTTCTTCCTCATAACTTTATTGATATATTATATCTTGTTGTTCTTTATATTTTTTAGCATTTGCTCTGTTGGACAATTACTTATTATAGATTCTATTTTCATATCTTTGATTATTTTCTTCGTCAATTATTTTTAATGATTTTATCATATTATTTATTGATTCTATCTGGTCTAGTAGATCCATTTTACAGAGGTCCATAAAAGTATGGTTTATCTTCTTTGGAAGGAGGAACCCAAAGTACTAATTTTCTTTCTCTAGATGGTTTTGGTGCTATATGTAGATTATCTAATTTTTTATTTATCTCACTTAGATCTATATCTATTTTATTATATCCTTCCATAAATTTCTTAAATTCTTCTAGACTAATATTTTTATCCTTTAAAAGTTTAAGAATTTCATCTGTTTTAGTTTTTATTTCTTCTAATATTTTTTCTTTATCATATTGTAGTTGACTTAATATATCATATACTATGTCAGATATATTATTTAATTGTAGAACAAATGTATGAAAAAAAATGAGGTAATTTAGAGGATCCATGACATTTCATAAATCTATCTATTCCTGTTGCTTAGTAGGTGTAAATTTTCCTTGAATATATTCTTTACTAAAATTGGGATCACTCTAATTCTTTTCTAAATATTCTAAATATGTTTTTTTTACTATCTTTTATAATTTTTGATGTTTATGATAAATCATGAGCTATAGTTTTTAATTCTGTTAATTCTCTTTTTATATCATTCATTTTAGTCTGTAGATCCTAAAACTTATTTTTTTCTTGCTTTTAATTCCATTTTAATTTCTTCTTTAAATTGTTTTAAAAGATTGTTTGATTTGTTTTCATTTATTAGATTAATTATTCTAGTTAGGTTTTCCAAAATAGTGTCATATTTTTTATCTTGTAAATCGTTTATTTCATAATTTAGATTTCTTAAGTTTTCTCTATTTTGTTCTAATTAAGTTATTATTTTTGTTAAATTTTCTTCAAATATGGCTTCTATTTGAATTTCATATTTTTTGTTTTATTAAAAGGATTATTACTTCCGCTATATTATTAATGTTGTTATGTATTAAATTTATTCCATTATGCATTCTGTTTATATTAGGTTTTGTGTGTTAATTATGCCTAGATTGTATCTCATTTCTAGGGTATCTATGAAATTTCTATGTATAGTTTTTAATTTTCCATTATCACAAATTAAAGGTTGTGTTGATACATTTATTGTTCCTTCTTATATTAATGTATTAGGAGGCATTTCTAGAAAGTTTAATTCGTGTTTTGAATTCATTAGTTTAGTTAATTCTTTTCGTTTATCTTTATCATCTTCATTTTCGATTTGTTTTTTAAGTTTAAACATTTTTATTAAGCCTAGATTTAATAGGCTCTGATACCAGATATTTTCTAAAGCCTCTTAAGGCTGGGCTTATTGCGAAAGAATAGAAAATACGTATATTAAATCTCTTATTTGAACTTCTAATAATGTTATTTGTAAGTTAATTCATTTTATTATCTGCAAAGACATCTTACAAGTTCGTTTTAAATGATCATTTTTAATTTCATCTAGATCTCTTATTTGAATTTTTACAAATTCTACTTTATTTCTTAATGTTTTTCTTTGTTTACCCAAAAAATGGTTGTTGATGACGTGGCGAGAATTTCTCACACGTGGTTGACACGTGGCGAAAGTACTGCTCAACTATCGACCAGAAGCACATCGCATCGTCAAGGTTAATTTTTGATACGACCAGGTTGGTCGTATAACCTAATTTATTTCATTCTTAAGCTATAATCTTATAATATCAGCATTGAATATTTCTTCATTATTATCTTGATACGCGATTATTAAGGAAAGATAGGGCACGTTGGCATGGGTAACCCTCCTTGAGCCTATGAATATGCATGAAATAGCTCAAGGAAGGGACTTTTGGATTTTTGATTCCTGAATCTTTTTGGGAAATATTGAGAGAAAAATGAGCTATAGTGAGTTGTACATCGTCTTATTGTAATACATTCAAGGTTTGTGAAACTCAAGAACCCTAGTTCTTTGACCATGACTTTGAGATTCAATAATAACAATATCACTAAGTGGACGTAGGTCATTACCATTCTTTGGGGCCAAACCACTATAATTCCTTGGTGTTTTCTTCCTTTCCGTTAGATCATTTTTCTCATTCTTGCTTTATACTTTGTTGTACATTTAACTCCGTGTCGTTGGCCAAATCGATGGTCAACATTCTGGTGCTTTCATTGAGAGTTTGGGAAAGAACTGTGAAAGAATCTAATGGCGAAAACATCCAAGAAGACTGGACAGGCTGCTGGCGCTGCACCATCCCAACCTCCTCCCCCAAATGTGGCCGAGAATGAACCACATTTGGAGTTTGATGAGGAGGAACTAGATTTCGAAACACTGAGGGCAACGCTGGGAGTATTGCAAGATGAGTTGGCTAATCTGAGGGCCAATCAAGAGAATGCTGCAGAGACGATGGCGTTACAACAAAGAGAAATAGAACGCCATCACCAAGAGCTGAGTGAGCGGCAGTCGGAAATGGATCGTCGGTAGAGGGATGCCATGGCCGCCCTTGAAGCAGTCATTCAACTGGCTAGGAGTCAAGCTGTACCAGCCTCCCAGCCAGATCAGCCACCGAGCGCACCACCTCAAAGAGGTCCCAATCCAAGCCCTCTGCTCCAGCCAATAAGCCCTCAAAGTCTGGAGCAGCCGTCTATGGCCCAGGATGATGTCCCACCTAGGGATCCTGAGCAGCAGCCTCCATCCCAGACTGGTCGAGGCAATCCCCAGCACCCGAGGCAGAATAGGGTCTGGCAACCGCCCCGCAAGCCTAGACGCCTAAGGGATGAAGAGCCGAATCTACCGAGCAGGGGACAGCGTCCTTCTGCCAACAAAAGGAACACAGAGTCAGGCTCTGTGGTCAGGGACCCTCCACGACATAACAATGCACGGGGACCCAACGACCAGCGCATGCCTCCCCCTGACGCTCGAGAGATGCCACCCCGAGGAGGAAATAGCGTGAACAGCCGGTCGCGCCATAGTCAGCCACAATTCTGAGATAGCCATGGCTATAATGAAGCTGATTCCGGCAGAGGGAACGCTGGCCGAAGAAATGAAGAAAGAGGTGGAGGCAGAAGCCCCCCACCTAAAGAAAATAGGCCAGCTAGCCACAATGCTGGGGGGCAACCCAGGCAGCCGAACGTCTTTAGCCGGCTAGGAGCTAGCGAGCAGAGACGAAGATCTTAGAGACATACTTAACGACCGTCGTGAGAGGCACGATGAGTATGCTCCCCCAGCACCAGCGGCCCCAGCAATCTCGGAAGCAGTTCAGGCTCAGATTGATGCCCTGAACCAGGCAGTACAACAACTGGTCGGGGGACAAACGTCCCATATCGAGTACGATAGGAGGAGGGGCACCCTCTTCGTACAGAGGATTGCTGTGGCTGAAACTCCCAGTAAGTTTAAGTTGCCTACATTGCCAAATTTTGACGGGTACGAAGACCCAGTATCTCACGTTAATAAGTTTGAGATAAAAATGGACATACAAAATGTGTCGAAAGATGCCCTCCTGCTAGTATAGTATCTTGGGAAATGTTCGTGAAGGAATTCTACGGACAGTTCTACGCGGGTCGTGTACACCCCACAGAGGCCAACCAGCTGGTCGAGATATGACAGAAAGAGGGAGAGCCCTTGAAAGAGTATGTCCAACGCTTCATGCGAGCTGCAGCTGGAGCCAAGACAGTGAGCGATGAAGGTAAGATGATGGCTCTAACTGCTGGAGTTAGGCGCCATTCACCCCTCTGGAGTAGCCTCAGAAAGCATGGGGTTAGAAGTACCCAAGAGTTCTTGGATCGGGCTGATCGATATATCAAGCTCGAAGATGTGATTGCCAACGAAGGGAAATCGCCAAATAAAGACAAGGGGCCCAAAGAACCCGCAAAAGCTGCCAACGAGTCGGAAAAACCCAATGGCAACGGCAAAGACAACGGGAATGGCAATGGTAGGAATGGTGGAAAGCGGGCGAATAATGAACCCTCGGCTTCTGAGAGTAAGCGCCGCAAATGCAATCGATATGAGCCGAGATTCACCAACTACACGACCCTTGTCGAAAGCCGAGCTGAAGTCTACCAGGCAACCAGCTCAAGCGTGCCTTACAAACGACCCGCACCTATAAGGAAAGATATCTCCAAGAGAGATACAACGAAGTTCTGTCGTTTTCACAATGACTACGGGCACGACACCAATGAATGTAACCAGTTGAAGGACGAGATTGAGTTCCTGATAAGGCAGGGACATTTGAGAAGATATGTGCGAGCCGCAGGAGGTTCTCAGCGAGAGGCTCAAGGTGGTAACGAGCAGGCGCCTGCACGCCAACGCTCGCCACCTCTACAACCAGCTCCTGTGGCAGGCACTTTACTCACCATCTGCGGAGGCCCACATCTTGCAGGAGACAGTGGGAAGGCAAGGGAACGATACGCTCGAACCCTACGCCACGACCAGGACATCGAGATGATGAGTGTGGAAGATCGAGCACCAAAAAAGGCTCGTACAGAGGATGAATTGATAACCTTCTCTGATGACGATGCCCAGCACGTACGATTCCCACACTCCGATCCGCTGGTCATGGACGTACAAATTGCCAACATGATGGTGAAAAGGGTGTTGGTCGACACAGGAAGTTCGGTTAACATCCTATACAAGTCTTCGCTGGAAAGAATGAAGTTGTCTGTCAAAGACCTAGAGCCATGCAACCAAACCATTTATGATTTTTCCAGTGAAGGGCTCGCCCCAACATGGTCGATTTGGCTTCCAGTTACGGCAGGTACTGCGCCTGCTAATAGGACATTACTCACTACTTTCATAGTAGTTGATTGTCCTTCAGCATACAATGCTGTAATTGGGAGATCGATTCTGGTCGACTTACGAGCCGTCACCTCGATATGGCACCTCTCCATGAAATTCCCAACAGACGCAGGGACGGGTTGCGTATTGGGAAATCAGCGGGAAGCGAGGGAGTGCTACAACGCCTTGATCACCAAGGCGAAGAAAGGTGTATCGAGAGATGTTCGCGGGAAAGAGTTGCAAATGGAAACTGATGCTCAGGCCCACTCAGGTGATAATCTCACCAAATAGGGCATTGCGCAAAGTGAGGATAGGGATTTAGATCCTCGCTTTGGGGATTTTTAGGAAGAAGTTGGACCCATCGAAGACCTTGAAGAGGTCCAACTCGATGAAGAAAAATCGACCAGGGTTGTGAAAGTCGGTAAAACTTAGAGACAACAACAAAACGAGCACTGGTGGAATTTTTAAAGAGGAATCAGGAAGTCTTTGCCTGGTCGCACAAAGACATAGTTGGGATAGATCCTGCAGTCATCAGCCATGTCCTAAACATCGATAAGAGTTTTTCACCAGTGCAACAAAAAAGAAGGCTACTCGACAAAGATAAATCAAGGGCCTTAAAAGAAGAAGTCGAGAAGCTGAAGGAGAATGAGTTCATCAGGGTGGCGTTTTATCCATCGTGGGTCTCTAATCCCGTGCTAGTTCCCAAGTCGAATGGCAAGTGGCGTACGTGCGTGGATTTTACAGACTTAAATAAAGCCTGCCCCAAAGATTGTTTCCCACTCCCAAGAATTGACCAGCTGGTCGATGACACTGCAGGACATGAGATCCTCTCTTTCATGGACGCATACTCCATTTATAATCAAATTAGTATGCATCCCCCTGATGATGAGGATCACACTAGCTTTCGGACTGATACATGGCTGTACTGTTACAAAGTGATGCCCTTCGATTTGAAAAATGCTGGTGCGACTTACCAGCGACTCGTCAACCACATGTTTAAGGAACTGATCGGTACAAACATGGAGGTCTACGTTGACGACATGTTGGTCAAGTCGAAGAAAGCAGAAAGGCATGTAAAGGAATTGCAGGAGTGCTTCAGCGTCTTGAACAAATATTAGATGAAGCTAAATCCCCTTAAATGCTCTTTCGGAGTAGGATCAGGGAAGTTCTTGGGATTTATAGTTAACTCGAGAGGAATTGAAGCCAATCTCGAGAAAATCAAAGCCCTGATCGACATGAAATCGCCAGCAAAGATTAAGGATGTTCAAAACTTGACCAGAAGAATTGCCGCTCTTAGTAGATTCATTTCAAAGTCAATAGATAAGTGCATCCCATTCTTTAATCTACTTAGAGGCAATAAAAAATTTGAATGGACGGAGGAATGCGAACAGGCTTTTCAAGCACTAAAAACTCATATGGCGCAACCACCCATCCTGTCAAATCCGGTCGATAAAGAAACTTTGTTCATCTACCTGGTAATCACAAGATACATTGCTAGTGCCGTTTTAGTAAGGGAAGAAGAAGACGTGCAGAAGGTTGTTTACTATGTAAGCAAAAGGCTAATTGGAGCAAAACAGTGGTACCCGCCCATCGAGAAGCTAGCCTATTGACTAGTTTTGGCCTGTAGGAAGTTGCGGCCTTACTTTCAAGCTCATCCAATTACGGTTTTGACCGACCAGCCTCTACGACAAGTCCTGCAAAAACCAGAGGCTGCAGGTAGACTGTTAAAATGGGCAGTCGAACTTGGGCATTTCGATATATCTTACTTGCCGCAAGCAGCGATAAAAGGACAAACCTTGGCTGACTTCATTGCAGAATTCACTGAACTTACGAATGGCGAGCAGATTAAAGAGCCTAATGAGCCTGAATGTCAAAACCAAGCTCCCACGTGGAAATTATTTACAGATGGTTCTTCTAACGAGTGCCACGCTGGGGCAGGAGTGATATTGATAACGCCGGAGGGGCATCGATTTCACTGCGCAATCAGGTTTGACTTCACTGGTTCTAACAATGAGGCCGAGTATGAAGCACTACTCGCTGGATTGCGGTTAGCCAGGGACATGAATATAAAAGTGCTTGACATCTACAGTGATTCTCAGCTGGTGGTGAATCAAGTCATGGGAGAATACCAAGCGTGAGGTTTAAAGATGGTTGCCTATCTGAACAAAACAAAAGATCTATTGGCTCAGTTCGACAAATACAGTCTTTAGCAAGTACCTCGCGACTAGAATTCCAATGCTGATGCTTTGGCCAAATTAGGAAGTGCGAAGGATGTTGATACTCTGAATATAGTGCCGGTTGAGCGGCTAACAATGCCAAGCATCCAAGCAGAAGAGACCGCTATGGTGATCCAGATGACGGATGCATGGATGACACCATATATAGAGTATCTAACGCAAGGCATATTACCAACGGACAGAAACAAAGCTAGGACCCTTCAGCGACAAGCTGCTAGGTATATCCTGGTCGATGGAATCTTGTACTGAAGGGGATATTCAATGCCACTCCTCAGGTGTATTTCGAAAGAGAAGGCCAAAGAGTTGATGAAATAGGTACACGAAGGCTTTTGTGGAGACCACGCTGGGGGGCAAAGCTTGTCAAAAAAGATACTGAGGCAATGAAACTTTTGGCCCATGATGAATGAAGATTCGATGCAGTTTGTACGGAGGTGCGACAAGTGCCAGAGGTTCTCCAAAATCCCGCGAGCAGCCTCTAATGAGCTTAAACAGATGCAAAGTTCGTGGCCATTTGCAGTTTGGGGCATTGATTTGATCGGATCTTTGCCCACAGAGACGGGCGGTGTAACGCCCTGGATAGCCAAGACCGCTACACCGTGTACTTATAAAGGTGCATGACTTGCTAATCAAGTCATTTAATTAAAAACGTGCCGCTAACCATGAATGTGCTAGGGTTAAAAAGGGTTTTGGTCTCAGAAGATACACTTTATATAATTAAACAGTTTTACACATGGGATCCCAAAAAAAAGAAACAGTGTTTAAAAGTTGGTTTACAAAATCTCCAAAATACAGGCAACCATTAGCCATTCTAAGGCAAAACAGACATTTCTGGTTCCCCCGTTCCTGCTTTCCCCTCAACCGTGGCGGCTGAGCAGCTGGTCATGTACATTCAGCTCGCAGAGCTCTCCTAGTCAAGGCTGATCGAGTTTGCCCTTGCCTTTACCTGCACCACGTAGCACCCGTGAGCCAAGGCCCAGCAATAAAACATAATATGCATCACAAACGACAATAACAGATGAATAATCCCTTAAGCATGATCAAACACTCAATATTCATATTAACCACATAGCACGTATTCAGAATCAAAGATGCAACTAAGCATTAATAACAATCAAGTTACATGATAATCAGGGCCGACAACTTAGGCCGCACCCTCTGTTTACCCCACTGACTCCGGTCCGCTTAAACCGAGCTCAGTGCATAATAAGCTGTCCTCGGCTACCAGTGGCCGAGCTGCGCCCTATGCGCTAGTTTAACCTTGGCACTCTTAGGCCGTTGGTTTACTGTTTACATGGCATATTAGGGAACCCTTAGTCCCATTACAATTACACAACTTGGTGCAGTTTTCTTACCTTTAATTTATACGTTCACTGACAACGAGCGACGTCCCTCGAGCACAATTCGTTTCCCGAGCCCTAGCTTTGACACCTAGTCACAACCAAGGTAATGGATTCCATCAATATTCAAATAAAAGTTTCCGAGTACAATGCTAGCTTCCGGGACATCGAATCCACCAAACACGGTGGTGAAATCGATCCCGAGCACCCTAGGTTAGATTCCCGCGCTTAAAATCCCCAAAAGATCAAGAATGCACCCAAGGGTTGCGGCCCTTGAAACCTAGCCGCGGCCCGCCCCTAAAATAGAACCCATGCCCCTTAGTGGGCAGACACGCACCGCGGCCCTGCCTTGTGGCGCCGCGGCGCTCCCCTTTGGCCGAGCCTCCCTGGCTTCCTTGCTTCGTAGGGCCGCAGCGCTCTAGAACAGAGCCACGACCCTACCCTTCGTGCCCAGAAAATCCACCATTTCTAGCATCCTAACCTCATTCAAAACCATCCCAAAGCACCCTAATTCAAAACCCATTAATCACAAAACTTTTAACATGATTCTAACAACATAATCCAACAGAAATCCAGCTTAAAAACCTACTAAAATTCCATTTTGATTCCTGAAACCCAGCACCTCAAAACACCAAAAACCAGTCATGCAAGCTCAGATTTTAACCTCTAAATTACAAATTGAAGCTTACCTTCTTTGCTGAACCACTTCCTTAACAATTTCTGAGCTAAAACCTAAGCTCTCAGCTTCAATTCAACCCTTAAACATCAAAACCATAAACACCTTAATATTCAGCCAAAACTCAGAATTCTAACATCCAAAAACAAAACTCAATTCTTACCTTGATCCTGGTTGAGTGTCCCTTAGTCAGAACTAAGCTAATCCTTCACAAATTCAGCTCAAACATAGAATTTCCAGTTGAGTTGTCCTTAGATTTTCTGTAGTTTCCTTAAGAGAGAAAAGAAAGAGAAGAGGAGAAGGAGAAGATATGCTAAAGGGTTGGTTGTGTCTTTTGTTCTACTGCTTTCCATTAACTTAGTCTAATTTTAGTCAGTTAAGTCAATCCCGAGGCTCGGGGTACCGGAAACGTCCCCGAGGGCAAAACGGTAAAATTCCCCAATATTCCCGCCTAAGTCTCCTAACCTCAAATATATTTATTTCCATAACACGATAGTCTAAATAACCATCCGATACCTAAAATACCCCTGACTTGCCCAAAGTCAAATATTAAGCCCCGTTGTGACTTTTCCCGCTATCTAGCTCCCTAGGATCGCCTCAAGTCGCACACTGCAAATCTACCCACATAATAATGTGGTTCTCACAGATATAACATTTAACCACAATTACATTCATATAATCATTCAAGCATGCTTATCATATAATCATGCATTAAATCAATAAACTCTCACATAAACCAATTATGCCCTCCCGCCGCACTAATCAGGGCCCTTAAGCCATAACAACAATTTTGGGTCGTTACAGGCTGCGTCAAGTATGCCGTGGTTGCCGTCGACTATTTCACTAAATGGGCCGAAGCCGAGCCACTTGAAACCATAACGACCAAGAAGGTCCTGGATTTTGTGATCAAGAACATCATTTGTCGCTATGGATTGCCAAGGAAGATCGTCTTGGATAACGGCACCCAGTTCGATAGTGATTTATTCACGAATTTTTGCGAATGGCATAGCATTATTAAGAGCTTTTCTTCAGTCGCCCATCCCCAAGCAAATGGACAAGTTAAAGCAGTCAACAAAACGCCGAAGGATACAATGAAGAAAAGACTAGAAGAAGCTAAGGGTGCGTGGCCAGAACAATTGCCTGAAGTACTTTGGTCGTACAGAACTTCCCACCAAACAGCAACGGGTCATACTCCATTCTCTTTGTCTTATGGATGTGAGGCTATGTTGCTTGTTGAGTTAGATCCGCCTTCGCATCGCAGAATAACGTACGACCAAGGCTCAAACAACCAACCATTGATGGAATCCCTCGACTTAATCGATGAGAAACGTGAGCAAGCCTAACTCCGAGTAGCTGCGTACCAGCAAAAAGTCGCCCGATATTTCAACTCTAAAGTGCGAGAAAGAAAGTTCAGCGTTGGAGATCTTATACTCCGAAGATTTTTTCTAAACACTCGCGACCAAGCTGCTGGAGTACTCGGACCTAATTGGGAAATGCCATACCAGATTGAAGAAGTCCTTCACCCAGGCACCTATAAACTTGCTCGCTTAAACAGAGATCTCGTTCCTTGCGATTGGAATGGAGAACACCTGCGCAAGTACTATCAATAAACAATTATTCTTAAGAATTGGCTTGTATTAATTTTACTTTTTACAAGTTTTGAAAGAGGGTTGGTCATTTTATGTGACTGATCGCTTATAAGTGTACGATCTTATTGATCACTCGTACAGACATGTTTCGTCCATTTATTACGAGAAATATAAGGGACTGTGCGCAGCCAGTCATTTCTTTCCAATTATTGTATTTATTACAAGTATTTTCTCATTACGTGTGTTGTTTTGCTGTATTACAATTTCAATTATTTTGCTACGAGCAGTATTGTTCAAATAGGTTTTGGTCAAGGCAAGTCCAAGGACCTAAAGCTCCTCGATCACTTGGGGGATATATAAGGCACAAGTAAGCAAAGCATATCATCAAAATGTATGTAAGCACATGAGCAAAATAAGTTAAAGCATGCTAGAGTACTTAGAGTATTTTTCAAAATTTTGTATTTTGTTAAATCAAACCAAAGTGCTATGCTAAGTTTGGTCATGCGAACAGATGTTATAATAAAATGAAAATGTATTATAATATCAAAAACGAATTTTTTTACACCGCGAGCAGTATTGCTTGGATGTAATTGTTCGATTAAAAGGAAAATAGCTGCCCACGCAGCAATAAAAAATTAATGTCTTTACATCACGATCAATAGGTCATGTAATTAAAAGATTAAAAGATAGAAAGAGAAAAGACTAAGAGGCTAGAGGGTCTTGAGGAGCGTCCTGGTCGACAGCTACACCAGCTTCATTGTCTGCACCATTTATCCATGTTGCCAGAGAGATCTCTGGGGAAGCAGGAACATTAGCCCTCTCTTCTTCCTCTAGGCGAATGGCACATTGAGACATTAGAGTCCGCCTCAGGCGTACTGACAGATAGTTGAAGTTAGCCTCCCGGTTGTGCTTCCAAAACTTGTAGAAGCAAAGATGAGTGGCTTCCTTGTACTTCTCCAAGTTTCTAGCCTTGAGTTCCTCAAGTTCCTTCACGCGCTTTTCCAGCTCCTTCTTCTCCTGCCTGCTCGCAATCAAATCAAGCTTGAGCTGTTTGCATTGTTGGTAGTTGAGTTTGGCGCTTTCCCTGAATGTTTCTGTCTTCATTGGATTTCTTCAGGGCGTTCCGAACCTCTAGTAGCTCCTCGGTCAGAGTGGCTTTTTGCTCGAGCAGTTCCTCTTTCTGCTTAGACAGCTCCGCACTCTTCTCAAGCAACTCGCCATTCTGCTTAGTTAGCTCATTGTTCTTCTCGAGCAAGTCGGCATTTTTCCCTTCAAGCGCTTTCTTAGCCTCAGCAAGCCTGGTGTCAAAAATTTTAGTCTTGGACACCATTGCACCCGCACAGTGCCAGCCAGCGGTCACAGTCAGTAATCCCTGCAATCAGATGAAAAGGGTAAGGCGATGGCAGAAAATCAAAAGCAAATTATTCAGCATCAGGAGGTAACGTACGCTAACAAGCTCATTCAGCCCTCGGTTGAGTATTTGGTCAGTCTCCATGGAAATGGTTTCGTTAACGGCCTCTTGACTGCGTTTGTGCTTAGAGAGCTTGTATATCCTCTCCCTGGCTGAGCTGAGCATGATGTTGGATAGGGAGCCTTCGGGTTGTGTGCGCTGTGTTTGGCTGGTAGGGATCTGAGGAGTAGGGTGCTGGTCGATGGGTGTTGGAGGAGTGGAATGCTGGTCAACCGGAGGAGTTGAGGCCGGCTGCTCGAGTGGCGATGGAGGTGGCATGTTCTCCTTCGAAGGGACAGTGGCTGGAGGGTCCTCAGTTCGGGCCTTCTTTGAGGCGGTTTTACTGCTCTCCCTCGAGTCCTCTTGCTGTCTTTCTTCTTGCCTGAAGATGCAACGGCAGCCTTGTCATGCTCAAACACGTCTTCAGATGACATATCTGCACAAAAAGAAACAACACAAACAGTGAGACAAGATACATAGACGGAGCTAAAAATGAAAGTAAAGAGATTATAAGTAAAGTACCCGCTCTACAACTATTGGTCGTTACATTACTTACTGAACTACTTACTGCCTGGAAGAAATCTGAACTTAAGATTGGAGTATACTTAAAGTTGCCGTCCCCGTCAAATAAGTGACAGGGAATTGGCAAACTATCTAAGAGCGAAAGATTAGTACCGTTCTTATCTGAAGATTCGTCGATGGGAGCGGGGGGTTCAGTGGCCTTCTTTTTTCCTTTTCCCTTTAGGGCGGGGGGAGCAGCAACCCGCGGAGTGCTGGAAGGTTCCCTGATTGTTACTCCAGTCCTCGGAGGGGGTTGTTCCACGTCTGGGTGCTGCTTGGGAACCTCTTCGCCAGTAGCACTCCCCGCTGTTGACTCCCTCACATCCTGATGAGGGGCCAAAAGGCCGACCAGCCTAAGGTTAGCCTCTGTGACCAGATGCTTGACGCTTTTCTCCACGCCAGTCATACTGGCCCAGAGGGCTGATCTTAACTCCATGTCTGGAGTGGGGTCTGGTCGCAACCCTGGGCCTGAAAGGCACTAAAAATCTAAGAAAGTGTAGAGAAAAAATTAAAGAAAGATTAACGACCAGTGATACAAAGACGTTACCTCCTTGAGTGAAGGCTAGGTTGTTCGCGACCATGTCAGTCGTAAGGAAATACTCCTGATAGTACTTCCCCACATTCGATATGTGAGTGGTGACGGACAGGAAAGTGCGCCCTGTTTCTTGATGACAAAAGTGAAAAAACCCTGTGCTTTCTTGGTTGGGGTTAGACTTGAGGTCGAACAGATAATTAACCTCATGTGGTGATGGAACAGGCCATTTTTTGTGGCTATAAAGGATATAGAGTGCTGCAAGTATTCTATCTCCATTGGGAGTTATTTGGAAAGGAACGACCCCGAAGTAGTTGGCCACCCCTTGGAAAAAAGGATGAAGAGGAAAGGTAGCCCCTGCCTCAATGTGGTACCTCGACCAGGCGCTGAAAGCGCCTCCAGGCAAGTTCGCCCGTTGATCTTGAGTGGGTCGGACTAGTGTCACCCCCGAGAGTCCATATTTTCTGATATAGTTGGTGATCATCCTGATCGTTACCCAGCTGACAGGTACAACATACCATTCAACATCTGGTTTAATAGCATTTCGGGGTTGAGCATGAGTTTGGATGTTTGGGTTAGGAATATTTTCTTCTCGACCACTGGTCGAGGGAATTTCAGCCCGAGGAGCAGGCTGATTTGAAGGATTTAGGGTTTTCTTTTTCTGGGCTGTAGTTTTTGCTCGACCCATATTTTGGACAAGGGTCGATGGAGTGTTTGAAGTGGCGCGAGAAAAGGGAATTTCAAGTATTAGCAATGACGGTTGCTCCTCGTCCTCAAGTAGTTGAACTAGTAAGTCGTCATCGATGGGTCTTTCACCTCCCCACAAATCTTGCATGAAAAGCTGCGAACAAAGAAAAGGGGAGGTAAGACGTAAAGCTTAAAAGCTTGTGTTGAGAGTTGGAATAACGTTACTTGCGTATAAAACAGATTGAAAAGCGGAAGTAAAAAGTTTTTCAGGAAAAAACTTTTTCGACTCCGAAGGGGCGGGAAAAACCCAGTTTTTCAACTAGCTTGAAAAACGAATTTTTGCTTCGATTTTACGCCCTAAATCTACAATCTCGACTACCAAACTGGCTCCTAACTCCTATGAAACATAATTTCGCTGTCCTATCAAGCATCGATCAATATGCCCACTACCCCAAAACAGTTTCGGCCAAGAACAGTCAGGAACACAGATTTGAATACACAAAAAACAGTTTTGCATGGCATCTCAAACATCTAAGGGGTTCGTAAAACTTACTTAGATGAAAAGATGGGTCTGAAACGAAACAGGTTTGAGCGTCCGAGCGGAGGATCCTTAGAACAGCGATGGAAGCTCTTCAAGTTTTCTGGGCTCTGAAAGTCGAGGTTCTTAGGAGTTCTTGACGAGAAAATGGCGAATGAAAAGTAAAAAGTAAAAAAATGGATTTGGGGTATTATATATAGTGACTGCGACATGTTAAAAGAGGTAATCATGAGTTACTTTTTCTAAGCATGGGGAAGTGAAATGACCGTCGGACACATTTTTGGGAAACCGAAAAGACTTGATTAGACATGATTACTCACCTTTTTCAAGAAAGCATGGGTGGTTCTGACAGATTTCGTGGGGTATTCGAAGAATCGGTTTCCTAAGTTTACTTATTGCTGGTCGCAATAAATAAACTTGGGGGGCAAATGTTTACCCAAAAAACGGTTGTTGATGAGGTGGCGAGAATTTCTCACACGTGGTTGACACGTGACGAAAGTACTGCTCGACTATCGACCAGAAGTACACCGCATCATCAGGGTTAATTTTTGATATGACCAGGCTAGTCGTATAACCTAATTTATTTCCTTCTTAAGCTGTAATCTTATAATAACTACATTGAATATTTCTTCATTATTATCTTGATACGCGATTATTAAGGAAAGATAGGGCACATTGGCATGGGTAACCCTCCTTGAGCCTATAAATATGCATGAAATAGCTCAAGAAAGGGACTTTTGGATTTTTGATTCCTGAATCTTTTTGTGAAATATTGAGAGAAAAATGAGCTATAGTGAGTTGTTCATTGTCTTACTATAATACATTCAAGGTTTGTGAAACTCAAGAACCCTAGTTCTTTAACCACGACTTTGAGATTAAATAATAATAATATCACTAAGTGGACGTAGGTCATTACCATTCTTTGGGGCCGAACCACTATAATTCCTTGATGTTTTCTTCATTTCCATTAGATCATTTTTCTCATTCTTATTTTATACTTTGTCGTACATTTGACTCTGTGTCGTTGGTCAACAACTATTTTTCATTTTATTAACTTTGTTATGTCTTTTTATGTTTGCTTAATATAATTTGATTGGATGTTTATTCTTGAATTTAATATTCCTTGAATCTGAATAGGAGGATTGTCTTTATTTAAATTTTGCTGTTGGATGTATTTTGTGATTTGATTTAGGGCCCTTTGATTTATGTGTTTTTAAAATAAAATTTTGATTTTGTTTTAATTTTAATTTTTTCTATAAATATATTTTAATTTTAAAATTAAATTAAATTTTACATTTTTAATTTAATTTTTAATATTTAAAATTTATTAATAAATAATATAAAATTCAATATTAAATAAAATCCAGGGGTATTTTGGTCATATTTAAAAAAAAGTTTGACCAAAATTTGGCTTAGGGTATTATTTTGTTCCATTTTGCAAAATATAGAGTCTGAATTGTCATTTAACAAAACAAAATGTCCGATCGGTAACTTTTGCACAACACAAGATCTAAAATGGTATTTACCCATTTTAAAATAGAGTATGATTACTATATTATATAAAGTGACTTCCAAACATTCCCTTAAAGAGTTGTTTGGTAAGGTATAATATTTTTTTGTTGTTGGTAGAAACGTGATTCATTACTGATAAACATTGTAAATACATCAGGATATTCTGAGGAATTGATTGAAGATGAATTTCTTTCCCCAGATATTGTCGAGCTCAATGCACATTTAGGGCGCGTTTGGAAAGCCACCTTGTAATTGAAATTGAGTATAATTCAAGGTAATTACTCAATTTAGCGTGTTTGTCTGATCATATAATTACACAATAACTATGTAATTTGAGGTAATTGAGGGGTCCCAATTACACTCTCCAATTCTCATAGCCCCCTTGAGAATTTGGTGTAATTACTATCAATTTTAAATAGTATTTATTACATAATATTATTTTTCTGTATAATTACTAACTGATGTGCCAAACATAACAATATAAATTTATAAGTAATTACCACTTGACATCCAAACACACATTGTATTTTAAAATATAGTGTAATTACTTGTATATATAATTACTACTCTAATCATCACAAAGCCTAGTAATTACACAGTTATTTCCGAACACACCATTAGCTACATCGTGAGCATTACAATTAGATTGTCTAGTAATAGCCGAAAAAGAACAACCATAAAAATGAACTAATAACCTAATAAAGGACTTTCGAAATTAAAGGGTTAATTTCCCATAAATGTCATTTCCTTGATGCATGCAGAGTCCCCTTCAATGATCACATAATTGTATTATTGCTTAGCTATCACCAACCAACACAGATGAAACAACAATTGTTTTCGTAATACATTTTTATATTCAGCATACACTATTGGCTAATTGGTTGTTATTGGAGTTACATTATCATAAACCATTAGGTTACGACACCTCCATATGGTATATGGGTCTTCAAGATTTAACTGATCAAATCAAATCCGCACGATTCAATCTAATCAGTAAAGTGTGGATATTCACACTTGTGCGGATTGAATTAGATTGGATTGAGATTTTTAAAATCTCCACTTATGTGGGTTGGATGCACTTTCATTGTTGAAAGTAACCAATTCAATTAGCAATTTATTTATATAAATAAATTTTTAAACTATACATGTAAAATAATAATTAAATTTTTTTATATATTTGATACAAGCAATAATAGTGATATAATAACAATTATTTTAAAAAATAAATAAAAATATTTTAAGTAATACTTACATTTTTAATTTGTCAACTTTAGGTATCAATTGTGAAATTGGATGAACACCCCTATAGACCATCGTGATTGAAGCATAGACTATATTTGGTATAATCTTTTTAATTTCATGGGAATGATAATTTTTAATATTACTATATTTGGTGTAAAGTTTTTTTTATTTTTTTACTCCTAAAATATTATTATTGTGAGAATGAGATTACTTCGTAATTTTAAATCCATTCAAAAATGTGAATTCTAAATATTCTCATCAATCATAATACATTTAATTTTTCATATAATTAATTTTTAAAAATAATGTATAAGATTCTATATCTAACTAAATAATGTAATTCAATTAACATGAATCTAGTTAAATATTTTTGTGCACAATCAAACAAAAGACAATTACATTCTTCTTCTTAATATTCTACTTAATCATATTATTTTAAACTCCTTGTAACAAACTACCATGAGAAAATCCATAGTATATTAGCAATAACATCACCCTCAAAATCTGATCGATCGCATTCTTGTTCTCCAAAAAGAAGATGAAGAAATCACATAATCCTAATTGTCGTTTTTATCTTATCTATGTAGTTTTGCCAAATTTTTAGGATACTGTCGTTTTTGGGTATTCGAAGCAATTGTCGTTTTAAGTTGATATCTTTGTGTTAGAAAGTGCACAGGCACAAAAAAATTCATATGTAAACGATATGTCGTTTAAATGTGAATATGCTAGCTGAATTGCTCGATCTTGGCAGGATAGCCGACCCTCCACTCCACGAGTCCATAGACATCATTGTTCGCAGTTGATAAAGACGACGCCCCATGTTATCTCCTGCCACCCAATACCTGAAGAGCAGGCCATTTTGAATCAAAGATTTTGATGGGCGTTTCTTAGTGCTTCGTGTAGTCTTAGAACTGAGATTAACTATGAAACTTCAACGCTTTCCCACTTTGAGTGCCATTTCATCCTCTAAGCGCTCGCTTTATTCCGGCCAACTACCACACACACCGCAGCCGCAGCCGCAGGTCACTCCTCTCTCCCTGTGCCTTTAATGGGTTCTCATTCATTCTTGGTTATGTATAACATTACACCATGCTCTTTTTTGTCTTATAATTTTAGTTACCGTGATACTGATTCCATATTCTGATGAAAACCCATCAATGAATTCGGTGTGTAGTCCAAGGAATACTTGTTTAAATGAGATTTGTTCATGTCATTAGTTACATTCTATATTCAATTGAATCAAGCTTCCGTTTTTGTTCTTGGAAATTCTATATGTAAGTTATAACAACTAATATTTAATTGAATTTATTTGTTTATGATATTAAAAAATTGCCCACTTTGGTCTCATACTCATTTCGTTAAACTCCAACCTTGCTTGATGTTGAACTCATTGGCTTAGAGTTTATGAAATGTCTGTAGAGTCATTTATTTTCCTCGGTTAAGAATGAGTTAACAAGTATTGGGAGTAATAGTTGATTCATGTCATCCTTCATTTCAGGGTATTCCCAATGTTAAATTAAGTGGTGAAGAGTTTGTGGCCACATTGCTTGATAGAAGATGGACACTGCCAAAGCCTGATACCAAAATTCAGCAAGTAATTCTATCTTCAAAGCAAGTAACACACCCTTTTCTTGAAATGAATGAGAAGGAAAGCCAAGAACCATCTTTCTATGTCGTGAGGGATGATTTACTGCATCCATTAGTAAACGGTAATAAATCAAGAAAATTGGATGCATTGTTTCCTCTTGTTGAAGATCATTTGGTGACAGATGTGGTGAGTTTTAAATTTTTTATTTGAAACTAGGCTCTCGCCTAACCCTGTAGTATTTGGGGACAATAAAATTATATGAATTACTATGTAATGTAAGCACCCATGAGGTACTTGAATCTCAAACCTTGTGTGAGCACACCACATACCCGATTATTTGAGCTATCCCTCTTGGGTTTTAAATTTCTTGGAACATAACATGACAAAAATGACTATTTCTTGTTGGGTGAATATACTAACCTGTTTTCCCTCTTATTTTTTTGCTTGTGTTTGGTTAATAATACCACACACCAAGTGAATCTGGGGTACATCTTCAGAGCTAAGAATGTCATCATAAGTGCATGCGCTTTTAATTTGTTGAATTCCAATACCATTCAACATTTTCTTACAGTGTTGCAGTTTATTCCAGGTTACATGTGGAGGGTGTCAAAGTGCACATGCAGCTGCTGTAGGTTGGTAATTCGTTGTTGTAGTTACTTGAGGCTCACTTTAGTACAACGAGGCATGTGAAGGGTTGGCTGCTAAGTGATTGCTTTTGCCTATATTTCAGCTGTTTCATGTGCAGAGAGAGGAATAAAGTCTCATTTGCTTTTACGTGGGGAGCAGCCTGAAATTCAAACGGGCTATAACTTGATATCATCATTATATGGAAATGTCACTTATATTCCAAGATCTGTGTATTCTGACAGAAAAAATATGCTAAGGAGCCATGCTGATTATGTGGCAGGCAATAGTGGTCATGTTCTTTGGTTTGATGATATTTTGGAGGCTTCTATAACTCAAAACAATCTAGGTTCAGAATCTGCACAAAAAGAAGCTTATAAAGATGACAATACAAGAAGGGTTGTTATTGTCAGTGAAGGTGCTGGGGATGTTGTAGCTTTATTAGGTAACTGGAAGTGCTTTTATTTTGACTATATATATATATATATATTTTTTTTTTTTGCAGAAAAATGTTTTACTTGGTAATACCTTTTTATGATTGCGTAAGGAAAACAGATTATTGTCATGGGAGGCTTACCTTAACATGATTTCTTTTTCATAGGCTCAATTCGTCTGATGAAGTATTTATCTCAGGATCACTTATTTGGAAAAGAAAAGCCATTGAAACTTGTTGTAGATGCTGGAACTGGGACAACAGCTGTTGGTTTAGGACTTGGAACCATTTGCTTAGGGTGTGTACTCGTTGAATTGTATGTTCTTGTAGTTGAAGCATGTCATTTGTTGAAAATATTTATGTTTTTGCTTCATGTCAGGCTCCCATGGGAGATCACTGCTGTAATGCTAGCTGATACAGTTGAAGGTTACCAACAACAAGAGAAACACTTGATTTCCAATTTCAAGAGGCATTTTGATTTGAATTCCATTGAAAATGGATTGGATGATATAGACAACGGTATTGTGCATTGGGTAGAACGTCACAATCCACGAAAGTAAGCTTCTTTTCATCTTCTAAATTTGCAGTACTCTTGATAGTTGTTTCCTTTAATCTTCACTGCAAAACTAGTTATGTTATTTAACCTTTGGTTAAGTCATTCAGTGCTGATAAATCTTTAGTGGATTATGAGTAGCGAATCTACCTATAAAAATAAAATTAAAAATCATGGGAAATTCCTATCCAATCTTTTTAGCTAAAAAAAGTAGTACTGTGGACTTTAGATAACTCCACAAATTTCCTAACTACCCAACTCCAACCACATTTGGCGAGCTCTTTATTTATTTTTTTAAATAATTATTTTATAAGTGTTGTCTTTTGGTGAAGAATTGTTTAATAAGAGCAATTTTAAGTGTTCTCTAATTTTTAGTCAAATTTTAGCTAAAGCTAATTTCGATAGTTATTTTTGTTAATTTCATTTCAATTATGCTTTTTATTTCAGCAAACATTCATGAGTTTAGAGGTTTTAATTACTAACATAGGTTAGTTGTATTTCCCTTTTTTTTTGTCTTTTTTTAAATTATTATTGTTATTTTTAAAGAGAATTGAAGAAAATAAAACAAATAAAGGTGGGTGTATTGTGTAGGTCACAGTCATGCATGAATAAAACATAATTGAAAATATAGACTCAATTCAATGAGCGCCAAATGTGGCAAACCGTTGACTACTTTCTAGAATAGAGAGTAAGTTTAGGGAGTGGTTGGAGTACTCTTAAGTTCACTCCACTCTCTATTTTAGCTAAAAGGTTAGAGTATCTCCAAGGGATTTTTTAAAACAGTTTCTTTTTCAGCTATGATATGGAGTGAAAACTAAAAAATAGTACTCCAAAAACTCCACTCTTCAAAATAGAAAGCCATAAAGGAGCTAAATATATAGATTTCCATAAGTTTTTTCCAAAAAATTTTAATCAAACTTACCACTTTCCATGAAATATTTAATAAAAAAAAGGTTACTTTTGTCAAATAATTCATGCAAAAAGGTAAAGTTTGATTAAAAAACTACTAAAAAAATTTAGAAAAAATTTAGGGAGCTCTCTACATTTAGCTAGCTCTTTTATGGCTCTCTATTTTGGTCAGTGAATATAAGGAAAGGTTGAAGTGCTTATTTTAGATTTCACTTCCTATTATAGGTAAAAAAACTATTTTAGAGAGCTCATGCTCTAAGAGCTCTCTTGTTTAACTAGAACTTGAAGGGTTAGATAACAAGTTCTTTTGAGTTGCTCTAATTTAAATAAATTTTGTATTTTTGTGAAGTATTGTGGGGAACCCTTTAGAGAAACTTCAAGGGGTTTCTTATTTTTTAGCTAAAGAGTTATTTCAGTAAGCCACTTTTATTCTTGTCTCCAACCATACTCCTTATTTTACAATATTTTTAAAATGATCATAAAGTAATATTATTATCCAATATATTAAAATAAAGTTACTTTTCATTATAATAATATAAAAAAATAGGAAACTCCTCATATTTAGCTAGCCACTTTCCAAATTTGAGTGTCAATTTTGAGAGTGGTTGGAGCATAATTTTTTTAAGGGAGCTCCCTAAAATAACTCCATAGCTATTTTATGGAGCTCTCATAAAAAACTATGCTTCAACCACTCTAAATATGGCTAAGGAGCTAGCGAAATGTGGGGAGCTCCTTGGTTTTTTTCTAATTTTTTATTATTTGTGAATTTGTGAATAATCCTTATTTTATTCATCAAAGAGAATTGCATAGTAATAGGCAGATTACAACTGAAAACTATACAATAAACCTAGGTCAACTAATCTCCTAAAAATCAGGAATAAACAATATACTAGGAAATAAAATAATTTGGTTTCCTTAAAGGAATGATACCGAACAAATACAATATATTTACTTAATTCTACACTTCCCCTCAAGCTAGGTTATATATATCAAACATTCCTAGCTTGCACACTAATTCATCAAAAGTAGTCCTGTGAAGAGCTTTGGTAAGAACATCGGTTGTTTGAAGTCTTGATGAAGTATAAATAGTCTCAATCGTGGCACTCTCAATCTTCTCAGTGATGAAGTGTCGATCTATCTCAATATGTTGTCATGTCATGATGAACATGATTTTTAGTTGTACTAATAATAACCTGATTATCACAAAGCATTTTAATAGACTCTCTTGCAAAGAGTCTCAATTCACCCAGTAATCTTTCCAGCCAAATCTCTTCGCAAACACCTAGAGCAAGAGCTCTAAATTCTGCTTCAGTTGAACTTCTAGCCCAGTCTGCATCAGTGTAGACTTTGGTCTCTTTGCTATCACTTTTCTTGAATAGAAGATCGTTCCAGGATTCATCTTGAGGTATCTTAAGATTCTAGTAATAACTTCCATGTGTTCTTTAGTAGGATTGTTCGTGTATTGACTGAAAATGCTAATCGAGAAACCAATGTCAGGTCTGGTATGAGATAGATAGATCAGCTATCCAACTAACCTTTGATATCTCCCCCTGTCCACTGGTGTCTTGTCCATTCCTGAACCCACCTTTTTGATGGAGTCCATTGGAGTTGAGGCCGATTTGCATCTAAGCATTCATGTTTTCTTCAGTAAGTCTAGAACATAATTACATTGAGAAACAAAGATTCCATGTCTTGATCGAGCAATTTCCATGCCAAGAAAATATCTAAGATTCCCAAGATCTTTAATTTCAAATTTCTTCGATAAAAAGTCTTTCAATCTCTCCATCTCTTCCTTATAGTCACTTGTCAGTATTATGTCATCAACATAAATAATTAGATCATCTTCAAGGTAATATGTAAATTTTATGCCAAATTTAGTACAAAAAATGAGTTAATGATATATTTGACCTAATATTTGCAATTGTGCTCCAATGCACAAAATGCAAATTAACACAAAAAAGTTAATAATTCATTTAGTATTTATTGAGTACATACAAAAATTAATTTTTTTATTATCCAAATTATGTACTCCAAGAAATTTGACATTAAAATAAAAATAGAAAATGATTTATAGTTGTTCATTAATTGTTAACTACTCAATTATAATAATTAGTGACAATATGGTAAATAAAAAAAGTAGCATTTATTGATGTGCCAAATTTGGCACAAATTTTAGTATGTGTCAAATTTGACACACTTTTTGGAACACCATTGGAGATGCTCTTAGAATAGCCATCATTTTATTTGATGGGAATTTGACAAACAAAGTGTGATCTACTTGACATTGAGTATACCCATTCTGAATGATTGATTTAGTGAATCTGCAAAACCGTGGAGGTTGTTTAAGATCATACAAAGATTTCTCAAGTTTGCAAACTTTGCCTCGATTTGAGGAGTTCTTGAAGCCCGGTAGAATGTCCATATAAACTTCTTCAAGGTCACCGTTCAGGAAAATACTTTTAACAACAAGTTGATGTAGAGGCCAACTTTTATTTGCAGCAAGGGATAACAGTACACATACTGTGTTAAGCTTGACAACAAGCGCAAACGTTTCTTGATAATCGATTCCGTAGGACTGAGTGAAGCCATTGACAACAAGGGGAGCTTTAAACCTCTCAATGCTTCCATCTGCTTTGTGTTTAACAGTAAAGACCCACTTGCAACCCACAGATCTCTTCCCAGGTGGTAGGTTTGTGATTGTCCAAGTATTGTTTTTCACCAAAGCATTAATCTCGTTTTCTACAGCCTCCTTCCATCGAGAATCAGTCAGTGTCTCTTGAATTGTGTGAGGAATCTGTATGCTATCAATAACGGAGACAAACGCCTGATAGGATGGTGATAATATTTATAGGACACAAAATTGCAAATAGGATGTTCTGTACATGCACAAACTCCTTTCTCAATACAATCGGCAAATCTAAATCATCATTTATCTAAACAATATTATCATGATTAGAATTACTTAAACCTGAATGAGTTTCTGGAGTGAGGGGATCCAGTTTTGATTTATGGTGGTCCTCTAGATGTGTTGTGTGCTCTTTATCTTTGCCAGATTTTTTCTCTCTCGTATAGACAAGAGTTTCTTTGTTTTCTGGTTCTTGATGAGGAGCAAGCCTCATTGATGGATCTAAAGAGTTTTCGATGATTTGGGAACCTAAGAGATTAGACGAGGGATTAGCAGAAACTTGATTTTCTATGACTTAACAAGTGGAAGGACCCTCATGGTGAACACTAGGAGATGAAGTATTGATACTCGGAATAGTATTCCAAAGATGAGATTCACTTGCATTCTCCCTTTAAATCTCAGATTTGTAGTAAGCATGTTTTTAAAAAAATGTGACATCCATAGAGATATTTTTCGAGTTATAGGAGAATAACTCATCCATAGAGTTGTAGGTGGCATTGTTGGTCTTGAGGATTTGAATTTTAGTGCGAAATTGAGTTTGAATCATTGAATGAATTTTTTTTTTAAAATTCACTTCTGATTTTGTTTTCATGAGATCATCGATAAAAGATACAAATATTTTTATCCAATTATAGTGTTTACACGTAAAGGACCTCACACATCACTATGAATCAATGAAGCAGGTTTGGAAGTTTTATATGGTATTCTAGAATGGGTATTTCGAGTGTGTTTCGCAAATTGACAGATTTCAATACAAAAAGAGTTTGGATTTTTATTAATAAATAAAGAGGGAAACATCTTTGACAAATACAAAAAAAATTGGATGACCAAGACGATAGTGCCAAAACATAATATCACTATCTTTATTTGAAATAGATTGATTATTTAAAGAAAGCAAACTGAATTTTTGAGTTGTTACAACAGATAGAGTGTCATCTTGTAGGATATAGAGGCCAGAACACATCTTAGCACTACCAATCATCTTCCCCGAATCCAATTCCTGAAACACATATTTATGTAAAACTTTGTCACACAATTTAGGTCACGAGTAAATTTACTAATAGATAATAAATTACAACTCGGTTTAGGTACATAGAAAACAGAAATGAGAGTTAGGTTTTGATTTATCTTTACTGAACTGGAACCCTCAACATTAGAGGATGTGCCATCAACAATTTTCAGTGTATGATGCTTTGGACTTGTGTGAAACTCAAAAAAAATATTTGCATCTCCTGTCATATGATCTGAAGCTCCCGAATCAAGAATCCAAGGGTTAGTAGTTATTTTATTGACAATAAGAGCTACGAAATGGTTACCTTTCATGACCAATAACCTTGTACAAGGTGTAGTATTCGGCTATGCAGTGAAGTGTGACTGACTTAGGAGTTTCTGAAGTGCCTCTAACTGTGCTTTCGTGAACGGTGATGAATCGTATTCATCCCTTTTTCCTTCAGCACTGGTACTTGTAGTGGCAATGACATTCCCATGACTGTCCTTGTCTTTCCATGACTTTGGCTTCCAATTGGCAGGGTTTCCATGAATTTTCTAGCATGTTTCTCTAAAATGTCCAGGCTTACGGTAGTGATCACACCATGGACACCCCTTCTATTGTCGATTATCCTGATTGGCACCTTGGAATTGTCCTCGGGCAGCAAGGGCAGAGGATTCTTGAGTGGATGGAAGATTGGAAGAGCCCATCATGACCTTCTTTCTACTTTCTTCATGCCTCACCGTTGAGAATGCTTCTTTGCCTTGAGGAAGAGGCTTGGTACTCATGATTCTATTCCTGATTGCATCAAGATCCCAATTGAGGCCATGAAGAAATTTGAAAGTTCTATTTTTCTCCAAAATGCTTTAGTATAGAGTAATGTCTTTAGTAGACTTCCAAGAGTAGGATTCGAACACGTCCAATTGCTGCCAATACCGGGTAAGAATGTTGAAGTATTTCGTGACAGAGTTATCTTCTTGACAGAGATCAGTAAGAGCAGCTTCAATCTCAAATAATTCAGATGTATTTTCAGAACTTGAATATGAGTCTTTAACAACATCTTAAAGTTCCTTGGTTGTCGCATATAGAAGAAAATTTACTCCTATATCGTTGTTTATGGAACTAATCAACCATGACTTAATCATGTGATTATCTGCCTTGCATCTCTTATATTTTGGATGATCTGTTTTTGAGGTATCGATCTCTCCTATGAGGTATTCCTCTTTTTCTTTTCCACATATGTACATCAGCACAGACTGTAACCATTGGAGATAATTGTGGCCATTGAACTTGTGGCTAGTGACTAGAGAAATAGCCTCAGTGTCGTGAGATGAAGAACCAATGGAGATAATCAGATTAAAGAGAGTGGAGGGGTGAGAAGATGCATCCGAAGTGAGGCTCTCCTTCTCGGCAGCCATGATGGATTGATGCGTGAGAGGAAGAACAAAAAAAAAGAGAATAGATGGGAAAGAAAGAAAAAAAAAAGGAACGATTTATGAGAACAAATTCTCTGATACCATGTGAATTTCTGAATAATCGTTGCCTATTAATAGGCAGATTGCAACTGAAACAAAAATGATTATTTTTTTTAGTTGAGCAGAAAGCATATATTTCTTTCTACGTATCAACTGCATAATAAATGTTTGAGAAAGAGTCTGAAGGGGGTGTATGCACATGTATGCTCACCTTGCATTCGATCCATGTTTTTACCTGTGTTTTATTCATGTATAGTTTTAATCTACACCCACCTTTATTTGTGTTTTTTTTTTTGTCTGCAATACTCTTTAAAATAATAATTATAATTTAATAAATACAAAAGCAACATTAATATAACTAATCAATGTTAAAACTAAAATTTATAAAATTAATCGATGTTAGGTAAAATACAAAACATCATGGTGGGCATGGAGTTAACAAAAATGGTTCCTTAAAATAACTTTGTAAGTAACAAAGCTATTCTTAGTTAGAGTTTGACTAAACAATTAGAGGGTACCCTTGAAGTTACTCATACTTGGTGTAATTGACTGTGTTATGCTTATGATGATTCCCTAATAGAAGAAAAGGTCAACCTATCTTTACTTTTATCTGGCATTTGACAAAGCACAAGTGAAGACACATTTGCTACCATTCCATGAGTATGTTTTTTACATTTTACAAGACCAGACTGATCTCTGTCTCAGATTTGGAAATGTATTGAAAGGGGAGATAGAGGCCTGCCAAGACATAGCACAGACAACTGGTATCTTACTTGATCCCATTTATACTCTCTCTGCTTGGGAAATGGCAACAGCCCTCAGTCAAACCCAAAAGGAAAGTAAAAGGGATACCAAAGTGGTAATGCTTCACACTGGAGGCACTTTGGGCATGTTTGGATTAGCACAGAGGTATAGATCCTACTTTTGTAATCTCAAAAGATAGAACACTCCATTATAATAAACTCATTTAGAGAGGAACTCCATATAAGTCATATGTTTTTCACCTTTTAATTCACATGGGTTATTAAGCAACATGTCATATTATTATTTTGAGTTAAAAAAGTAGTAGCTCAAATGATCACGTATGTGGTTGATTGATTGTTATAGTTTCTTGGCTCTCAAATATTAAATGGGAAGCTTAGTTAAATAATAATAATAATAATAATAAATGAAGCTTAGTTAAGAGCGCTAAAGTGGGAAAAAGCCACTCATATTATCCATTAAACTTTCCTCTATCTCTCTATATAATAATGATTTTCACTTCACTAATATTATCCAACTATTGGGGAAGTTTGGTACAAACAGAACAGAACAGAGTAGAGCACAAAACAATATGTTAATGAATAAAATTCAAATTGATATCATAATTTAAGGTTCTCTACTCACCTAGTGCTGCAACTGAGATTCTATTTGTAACCCCCAAAAGGGAAATATTCAAACTACATTGGAGTCCACTCCACTCCTTCCCATATGGATGAATAGTAGGCATTATAAAGAGAGACATATATTTATATATGTATATAATGGTAGAGAAGAGAGCTTAAAAAAAGGGCACCTAGAATGTCTTGCCCAAATAAGAAAAGCTTGTCCCAATACACAAGAGTTGTATGTATGTGGTGGCATTGCCTAAACGATTCGCCACAGTGACAGGAGGACACGACATGGACATGGTCCGCAATGCGCACACAATGCCCAAGATAATGCCCCATTTATTTTATTTTTATAAAATTATATATATATAGGATTTTTTTTGGTAGGAGCTAAAACACAGGCGCACCGGTGCTCTTCCTTGTGTTCTCAATAGTTTTTTGCGTCATGTTGTTTTATAATCGTGTTTATTTTAGTTATTTAGATTATGTTGCAATATTTTGATAAATTTCGAATAATTTACAGTATCGAAAATAAGATTCAAACAGTTTTATGCACGTGAACAACATGTTTGAATCTAGCTTTTTATACTGTAAATTCTTTAAAATTTTCTGAAAATTTATAAAATATTTTAAATAACTACAATATATATGGTCATAAAAAAATTTCGTCGAAAATTATTCCTGGAAGGAGAAAACAAAAGAGGTGCATCAATGCGCATATTTTTCTAACCCCTACCATAAAAACACCCCGTATATATATGAATATGAAATTAAGAATTGTGTTTTCCAAATCTAAAACTACTGTATAATAATAATAATAATAATAACAGAAGAAGGTGGGTGTTTGGCAAGTTTAACCAGGAAAGTGCAGGCAAAATTCCTGGGCGTTGGAGCCCTTTTTGTCTCCCCCACTCAAATTGTCTTGTTTTGATTCCAATCCCATGCCTTCTTTAACCTTGACCAATCCAAATCCAATGCTGCTTTGCTTTTCAACCTTTTTTTCTTCTTTTAAATGTCACTTTCTTTCTTTTGTAATAGTGATAATAATGTTAAGATGAGGATTACTTCTTTTTTCACACTCTAATTTAGTTTTGTAAGCCAGAAAATGGATGTTGAAATCATTGAGTACATAAAAAGCCAAAATAAATGAGAGAATATTATATATAAAGATTACTTTTTTTTTTTTTTTGCTTCTTCTAATGATGGCATGTAAAATTTTATAAAAAATAAATAAATTATATGAAGAATATAAAATGAGTGGGACTTATGCTGACATATCTAGCAATAATAATAATATGATTAAACATACAAAAAAAAGTAAAATTGTTCAAATGATTGATTCAATTAGAAAGAAAAAAAAATCAACACATATTTTGAGTAGGTTTTGATTGAGCATTACACAAACCAAATTTCTGTTCTTCTGAATTGGGGCCACTAGAGTAAATCTCTTGAGCTAAAATCATCATCAACTAATTAACAACATTAATGAGAAGCATGTCATTTTAGAAAGTGCTCTAACAAAGTTTGTTTTTATAATTAAGATGTTATTAAACAAAAAGAAAAAGAAAAAAAAAGGTCCAAACAAACAAACAAATAGAATGTCTCCCTCTACAAGGATTGAAAGGAAGGAACTCAAGCATGATAAGGTCCTTGTTATAGGGTGGGCTGGGGAAAAAGCAAACATCCCTTTCATTCACTTTTTAGGGGTTACAAAGGCAGATCCTAATGGATTGGATTCTCTTCTCCCCTCATATATATTATTATGAATATATGTATATATATATACACATATGTATATGTATATGTATATAAAGAGAGAGAGAGAGAGAGAAATGGCTATGGCCCATGAGGGCCATGACTTGTGTGAGGCCAATGGGGAGCACAATATTACTATTACTTGAAGTATTAAATTATATAATAATGAAAATTTGTACACAAAAAAAAATGGACAAATTTCAATATTCAGCTTTCCCATGGTGTAAATTACTATAAAGTATAAAAACTACACCAGGAACCTGTCAGAGTGTTTCAATTCAACCTTCTCAATATCGAGAATAAAAACTAGGCTTATATTATAAGTAAGTATAATCTACCATTACACAATAATTAATTAAATGTTAAATGTGTTCTCAACTCAATAATAATGTGTCCTACGCCTACCTAACAAGTCATTTTTAAATGGATATTGTTATAAAGTTTCACAGTTGATCAAATCAATGCTAGTCTATACACTATTTATTTTGCTAGTGAAATATATTCATTGCTAAAGTACCTTATTCAATATTCTTTCTTTTATCATTACTACAACTATTCCTATTATTATTATTATTATTATTATTATGACAAAGCATAACTGATTTTTGGCTCTTATGTATACACATATTTATATATACACTCCAAATTTCTCAATTTAAGCTGGAAGAAAACAAAGAATGAACATTTAGTTCACCCAATTATTATTATTGGCTAGGACAAAGGGAACAGTTGCCTCTGACTTTTATTGTGAAATTTTTATCCTTTTTTACATACTTTAATCTTATATATATATATATATATATAAATTCTCACTATTATATCCGTACTAGTAAATATAGCTTAATAATACAAGATTATAGAGAGGTATTAGAACTCATTCACTTTTTTGATAATATCAATGCATCTTTAATTATTTTTGACACCTAATTAGATATAATTCTAAAAAAATTTATATAGTTATTTAGAACATCCCCACAAATTTTTAAGAAATTTTAAATAGTTTACGAAGCCGAAAACATGTTTCAAACTATCAAATTTTACACTCGTACACAAAAAATCAGGCACGCGTGCAACAAACAGTTTACACCTTATTTTCAGTACCATAATTTATTCATAATTTCTTAAATATTTGTAACATGTTCTAGATAGCTACAATGTACACCATCATTTAAAAAAAATGGAATTATATCTATCCAGGTGCCGAAAATAAAAAAATGATGCACCGATATTGTCAAAAAAGTGGATACATTGTAGTCGCTCCCCAAAATTATATATATATATTAAAAACTATATATTTATTTGATTATTTTATAACGTTTGTAAAAAAAGAATATAATATAAGTAAGAAAATTATAATTTTTGTATACATTTAGTCATTTTTCTACTTTTCTTTACTGTTATATATATTTGTGTTAATGATGTTTCAATCTTTTTTTTAATTGCTAATTCTTATATTAATAAAAGGATGAACTATATATAGTATCATAATTTTATTTTTTTTCTCTTTTATCTTATATGATTAGCACAAAAGATGAATCATAACACAACAAAAATAAACTAATATTATAGGGTTTTAATTTCCTTGAGTATCTTGAACTTATTAACATGTTAGAGCGTGTATATTTTTTTTTTCCAAACAAACTCAATATCACCATACCATATAATCTTTTATACGTCTAGATTTTGAACGTAATTTTTTTATAAAAAAATAGGTGATACAATATATATATATACACACATTAGAATGTTACACTATATATATAATATGTTAAATATTAATATAAATTTGATGAACTCAAAAATAAATATAACTATTGGGCAAGATTGAGTTAAATCAATCAGAAAAATACTAATATTTGGACAAATCAAAGTGAATTAATGATACTTTATTTATACCCTAAAAATGTAACACCCACAATGGTTTGTAAACTATGTGGGACTATAGAAATTTTTTTAATTGTTAATTAATTATTTATTTTAATAAATGTTAAATAAAAAATTTAGAAAAAAAACCCACAAAATATGAGAAAAATAGGTAAAACATATATAGATTATTATAGGAAACCACATCACCTCCTATAGCTCTCCCTTATATATCGTACCGCACCAAACCGACTAAAATTGTGACCGATGAAACCATTTGTAACGATTCGGTTTAATTGGACCGTTCAACTTTAAATTGTTCGGTCACGGTTTCTAACTCTCCAAGACCAATTAAATCGGTCTGGACCGTGAGTTTTTCTGAAAATATTTTTTTAGAAATGAGTGTGCAATGGTTTGAACCCTTACCCATGAGTTAATATAAAGTCTATCCAATCATCCAAGCCAAGCAATTTAATTGTTAAGACTATGTTTTCACTGGTATTTAATACACGTGCACTAGTTTCCAAAACAAAAAAAGAGAATTGTAAAGTCACACATTGTTTAGAAAGTAAAAGTTTCTCTTTTCCTCTTCTATAAAATGATTCAAAATTCTTATACTTCTAACAACAAAGATACTAAGGGCATGCTTGACATTGTTTTTTGTTTTCAAAATTATGTTTTGAGAAATGAGAATATAAAATAATTTTTGTAGTTTTAAAAAAACAACTAGTGTTTGGTTATTGTTTTTTAAAATCAATTTTTTAGTTTTTATTTTTTTAAAAGAAAACCTTAAATAAAAAATTAATAAATATATTTATAAAGAGAAATTTTTTTTAAAATTTTGTAATAAATAATGAGACAAAGTAAGGAAAAAGGAAAAGTGATGAAAAATAAGGAGTGAGAAAATAAGTAGAGAAAAATCAAGAAGAGAGAAACTAAGGTAAGAAAAATGAGAGAGAAAGTGAAGAGAGAAAAGTGAGGAGAGAGAAAGTAATGATAGAGAAAATGAGAAGATAGAGAGTGACAAGATAAAAAATGGCGATAGAGAAAGTGATGAGAGAAAATAATGAGATAGAAAGTGAGGAGAGAGAATCTAGTGTAAAATAAAGTGAAGAGAGAGAAACTGATGAGAAAAGAAAAACTAATGAGAGAGAAAATGACCGACAATAAATGGATGGTGTGAGATAATAATAATTAAAATAGTGATGTGAGAAAAAAAATAAACAAATTTTTTTTAGAAAAACAGAAAACAACTTTTTAGTATTCTCAAAATTTTATGTTTTTTGTAACTTCGTTTTTAAAAATTATTTTTAGAAAACAATACCAAACACCTCACATTGTTTTCAAAAAAATTGTTTTTTAGTTAATGAGCAAAACACCATCTAAATTTCTTGTAGACTTTTATGGTCTTAAAAGTAATGCCAAAATTATTATTATTTTTAAATATAATTATTTATTTGATTATTTTATAATAAAAAATTTAGAATTTTAATATTTTGGATATGTGGTTATAATCGAACCAAATCGTTTATTTATGGTTTAGTTTTGGTTTTATTTTGACAAAACTGTATAAGCAATTTGGTTTCAAAATTCTTCTAAACTGCACCAAACCAAACCGTATACACCCTTAAAAAATAAAGAAAATAGAATAATAAAATAAGAGGGTGTCACTTAATCTCTTCAATATTCTCATTTATATAGATATATAGATTGAATTTCATTATTTAATTTTTGCATATAATTATAAGAACACTTTCTTGGGATAATTTATTATTTTGTTTAATTATACATATACATTAATTTTTGTATATTTAATATAATTATTTAACTTTTCATTAGTATAAAAATTTTATAGATCGACTACTAATTTACTCTTGCACTCAATAAATTACTATTTTTAAGTGGAGTCTTTTGGTTAATAATGTGTGGTTGGAGGTATTTGTTGATTATATAAAAAAAAAAAAACATTAGAATATGATTTTTGAGGAATTATTTGTTAGTTAAAAAATTTAATAGGAAATTTACAAAATACACTTAATTTCGCTAAAAAATTACATTTTTACGGACTGATAAAGTTTTTTTTTTTTTTTTTTCAATTTTACGATTATAAGGAAATTTTTACATTTTTGCCTGTTTTCGTCTTTTGTATTATTTGTTTTTAGTTGTTTAGGTTTATGTATAGTTGTTTTCATATTGTTTTTTTCGTTGTTTAAGTTTTATGTATAGTTGTTCTGTTATTGTGTTAATGTCTAATTGATATTTAGTTGTTTTCAGATATATTTTGATTTTTTTAAACATGTTATTATACAATGAGTTGACTTCTAGTTGTTGTCCAATTGTTGCTTTTTAATGCAGTGGGTTGATGTCTAGTTGTTGTTCAATTGTTATTTTTTAATCCAGTGGGTTGATGTCTAGTTGTTGTCAAATTGTTGTTTTTTACACGGTATTTTTGTAAATAAAAAACTTTGAAAATTATATTTTTGAAAACTTAAGATAGTATTTTTGAAAGAAAAAAAATAAATGACCATAAAAGACAATATATCTTCTATATAATAAGTGTGTAGATAACAGAAATTCTTGGTTTTAATAGTTTTTTTATTTGTTTAATGTTAACTTTAACGGAATATTCTTCTATTTAACAGAATATTCGTATATTTAATGGTAGTTTGTAAACACTTAAACTTAAATAAAATAAAATAAATAATTAAAAAAAATTAAAATAGGATATTTTTGAGATATTTTACAATGATAATTATTTAAAAATAATAAATAATTAAACAAATGAAAATATGATATTTTTTAGATATTTTACAATAATAATTATTTAAAAATAATAAATAATTAAATAAATTAAAATATGATATTTTTTAGATATTTTACAATGATAATTATTTAAAAATAATAAAATCATATATTTTTTATAACTTAAATAAAATTTAATTAAACTTAAACTCATTTATTAGAATAATATCATATTGAACATATAATATAATATACTGTAAATTAGCAACAAATTGCTTGTTTAAAAAAACTAGAAAGAAACTTAAATTTAAAATCCACGTATAATATTTAATATTACATTAAACATATAATATATAATCTCTTGTTATCACTCTCAAATTCAAAAACTATAACAAATATAAACTTAAACAAAAAAATTATATTTAATTAAAATATGATATTTATTTGATATTAATATAAATTTAATAAAAAATAATTAATAAATTTTATAAATAAAACTAAGCAAACGTGCATATTACACGTTATTTATATCTAGTATATATATATTTATGAAAAAACTCCAAATATATATATGCATGTTATTTTGAAAGAAAATATACTTTAGAATAATATTAGGGATATTTATTAAAATTTTGAAGATTTATATTATTTTAAGAAAAAAAACTCGGATACTTTATGGAAACCTTATATAGATACAAAATCTAAACACTAATCTTTTTAAGTACTTTCTTTTATGTTTAATAATATAAGATATGATAAGAGTATGGACATAGACACCAAGTCATTGGACATTTATCGAAGCCAAAAAAAAAATCAATGGACAATGAAAGACGTGGAAGGGGAGACAATAACATGCAAAGTATCGAAGCCATCATTAATATATAAACTCATAATATATAAATATTCATTTATTTATAAATGTATACATATAATATATATTTATTTATATGAAAAAACTTATTTAAATAATAGGGTGGTGACGGCATTGGAAGTCTCATGCAGCATCTACTTGCAACTCCAGCGCACGTGTGACACTTTCTATAATTTTCTTATTTAAGTAATTTCGATTAAAAAGGGCTGTTTTTATTTTTATATTTATTTAATGTCTAATTAATACACTATCAGTGTTATTACTTATTTCTTTCATTATCAACTTGAAAAGGGAAAAAAATAGTAGTAGTAGTAATAATAATAATAATAATTTAATGACTTTTCTGAAACATAGTTGGTGGTACGGCTTATATAAATAAATATATTTATAACTAGTCATATTTGCATCACAAATTAATTTTTTTTTAAGTGTGTAGCGTAGCTTCTTCAATTAGATTTTTCGTTTGAACTTACGTTATCTACTTATAGAATGCTTTTAATTAGCTAATGTATTTATTAAAAATAAACTAAAAGCAAAAGCGAAATACTTTTTGTTTTTGCTTAAAAAGGTAAAAAGAATACTTTCAAAAGTTAATTTTAGTAACGCAAAGCAAACACTATAAAAGCATCTTTTATAATAGATTTGTACACAAGGTAATAAGTTTATTTTATTTATAAAAAAAAAATGTCTCTAATATATTTCTCTTACTTATGTTGCACACGATAATATATTCATATTAATTTATAAATAATTAATACTAATAAAAAAATAATAATGAGCCATGCATGATACACATTAATTAATACATATATATTCTACGAACCGGTTCATATTTTCAAAGTAATATGAATAAAAATAAGTAATATTAGAGTTGTATTTTGACTTAATATTGGTTTTAAGTCAAAACAATGAAAAATAGTATATATTTTTTCAATAACTAGTGCCATTGTTTGGAAAATATTATTGTGGGTTATGTTGACGGATATTGAAAAATATATTTCATCAATTTTGAGGTTAATATACAACTTTTTATTATTCTATAAAATTAATATTGTCAATAACAAGTGTTAAAAATATGGTATTTAGTCAAAAGCACATTACTAAAAAAGTATATTCAATTTCATAATGAACCCTATTTTTGAAATAAATAACCGGAACAATTAAGACATAGTAAAATTAAGCTTATGTCAATTGTCAGTGTTTAAGTTTTTGTCAATAGTCAATTGTGTATTAATAGGTAGCTCCGAGTGCTGTATTGTCCTAAATAATTCAGGAAATACAACTTCAAAGCATTATTTAGCATTAATACTTAGAGTAACGATATGAACATTTAAAATATGCACTTAAACATTACATACTTAAAAAATAATGAGTTCATGTTTTAATAAATATAATTGATTATGCTAAATTGACAAATCAGCATGTGTTATATTTGAATACATATTCTGAATGCACATATCATTAATTCACTACTGTAGTTCTTAATATTGTATCAAACAGTAACGATGGATCGCTCCCATAGCTTAGTCACCTCCTCAATAAAGGGATCAATCCTTGTCATGTTGTATGAACACCGAGTATATAGTTTTCTTCCTCTTCAACTAGTGAGTCATTTTTATTTATTTATATTGTGGGGGAATAAATGAAGTTCCATTATTTAGACCAACTCTAACCTTATTCTATATTTTTAGTAAAATTTGAGTAATACGCTATTTTAGAAGCTATTTTTAACTTAACACATTCAATCACACTTTATATCATAGCTAGTTATTGAATAATTTAATATTTTTTATGGAATACAATTTGGTTCATAAATATACCCTTTATTAAAATAATAATAAAATAGTAATAATAATGATAAAATATAGTTTGGATAGTGGCTCTCTATATTTAGAGAATCAATAAGGGAAAAATTAAAATAATTATATTTTTTTGGAACTTGTGTTTTGTCCTATTACATTTTTTAATTCTGTATTTTAACAAATTAATTTTTGGACCTTATAATTTATAAAATGTTCAAATAGACTTCTAAATCCCATTTTGATGAACAACAAAATTGAATATAACAACACATATATTAGACAGAATGATTGTGCTTTTGTTATGAGTTGTTAGTTTGGTGATTTATTTGTGATTTTAGTTAATTTTTTTTATCAAACTCAGGTTTAGGGGTTTATCTGAACCATTTTACAAAACATAGGGTCTAAAAAATAATTTGTCAAAATATATGATCCAAACAGGTAATGAAACAAAACATAAGGTCCAAAACAATATAAACCCAAGTTAAAATAGCTAAAATATAGCTAGTGTAGTAGAGTGATAAAAAATAGGGTAAACACTTATTTTGTAACGTTTGTTTTATCAAAATACAAATTTGGTACCCTATGTTTTCAATAATGCTCATTTTGTACTATGTAATTTGAAATTGTACATATTTGGTACTCTAGACTCGAATGTGATAAATAATATTTTATCAATATGACTAAATTACCTCCAATTATATGAGTTTCAAAATTAAATTTTATTACTTAATTACATATAACTTAGGGCAGTTTTGTCATATTGATAAAATTTTATTGATCAAATTTGAGTACAGGGTACTAAATACGTACAATTTCAAATTACAGGGTACCAAATGAGTATTATTGAAAATACATGATACCAAATCTGTATTTTGATCAAACATACAGTACCAAATGGTTATTTACTCTCAAAAATATAACATAAATTATTTTTTTAGCTATTTTAGCTAAAAAAAAGAGGTTTTAGCTAGTGTGATTGGAGATGATAATCTTAGAGCACTCCAGCAGAATAACTATAATACATAGGGCTGAATATTAGTCGGTTTGAGCGGTTTTTTCATATTCTAGAATTCGGATTTCGGTCCGAATTGGTGCGATCCAAAAACTGACCGACTAAACCAATTAAAGAAAAAAAACCGACTGATTTGGACTGCGGTTTGGTCGGTTAAACCGACCAAACCGAAGTTCATTTTTAATTTTTTTTCCCATAATTTTGATAAAGTTTTGTTGGAATCAATTTTTGTGCTTTTTAAAACATAAATTCATTGAACATAGTTACATTTCACAAATTTAAAAAGTTTGAAAACATAATTAAAAATCCATAAGCATAACTTAACCTACATATATTTATAATTTCGGTTGGTTTCGGTTTAAATCGGTCGGTCCACACGGATTTTTCAAACCGACCGAACAGTGGCGGTTTACGGCGTTAACAATTTTTTCAGTGTTCGGTTTAATTGGTTTTGGTTTTTTCGGTGTTCGAAATGTCAGTGTACTCGGTTGTTTCGATTTTTCAGATTTAATGCTCAACCCTAATAATACATATTTAGCTAAAATATAACTAAAAAATGCTAAAATTCAACTCCAAAAGATGAGGTAAAATGCATATATATTTTACACATGCACTATTCCTTAGCTACATATGTATTTTTTATTAATTTTTCACTCCTCTCTCATCTATTTCTTATATTATATGTTTTTATTTTTTTTGTTTGTTTGTATGAATAAAAAATATAATATCTAAATGATGTAAAGAAACAAATAGAGAAATTGTTGTGTGATAAATATAAATGTTTGAGATAAAATAAAATAAAAAATAGTATTTTTGTGTTGTATTTTAAAAAATAAAATAGAATTTCTGGCGGAAGTACTCTTATGGTCAATATTTCTTCAAGTACGGCAATGGCCAACCGTCCAAAATGCTTAAGATATTAATTATACTTAATTCGAGCATTATCATTAATATTATAACTGTTCATTTATTAGTTAATTATATCATGTAACCTCCACTTTAATGACTAACTATTTGTAACAATTATCGACATATAAATCGGTGAACCTAAATCTTAATAAAAGTTAATAGCAAATTACTCTCATAGAGGAATTATTATAAATCTTTGTGATTTGAGTCTTTGCATATTTATTTTTGAGTCATCATTACTTTTTTTAGTGTTCGCAGTCCAAATCTAAAATAAAACTTATCACAATTTGGTTGATATGACAAGGTGTGCTTGTGTTGTGTATATGTTAGTTTTAAAAGACAATATTTCTAATAAATAAAATATTACGAACTAATAGTAATCATCGACACTAATATCAGTGAAGAAATAATCATTGTTATTTATTAAAATTTGATTGTCTTCTTAAAACGTAAAGATCTGAAGAACCATTCAATATGAAATTTTACTTTATAAATGACAAATATGCAATATAATTTTCTCCATATTTAAATATTTAAAAGAGCCCAATCCAAATTGCTAGCCTAGTATATAGTTTGTTATCATAATATTAAGTCAAAAAGGGTTTTTTAGCATTGATGTCCCTCATTTTTTCGTAGTTTAAGTCTTTACATTTTAAAAAACAATAGCGATTAAGTTATTTTAGTTAACTTTTCTATAACAAAATTCTAAGTTTTTTTTTTAATATGAATAATTTTGATTTTTTTTTAATAATATTATACACCTCTAATTTTTTTATACATTATATTGAATTTTGCAAAAAAAATTAACAAATAATTGTCAGCCTACTTAGATTTAATCTAAAATAGAAATTCAAAAGAACTATAGGCATAAATATATAGGGAAATTCTATAATAGGAGTGTCAATTTAGCCCCTTCGGACAAGGACGTCTCTATTTTCGGCATGTAAATAAATTATAACATAATTTTTTTTATATGACAGTGTATTTTATAATTATAGTAGGCATCCCACCAGTTTAAATAAAATTATGAATACTTTATAATAATGAAAATAAGAGTTCAAAATAATTAGTTGTACTCATATAAAAAAAGACACGAGGAAAATAATTAGTGTCATATAAAAAAAATTAATTTATAATTTTTCTACGTGGTGACAAATACAAAGAAACATCTACCAATAGAGGCTAAACTACCACTCTTATTATAGAATTTCTCTAAATAAATATATATATGTTTGTATAACAAGCAAAACTTTAGTCAATTGACATGTTAGTGATTTATGTTAAAAATGGAAATAAATTCATTGGAAAATAGATTTGTTTTACAATAGGAAAGATCCATGTATGTATATAATATATTTTAATATTTATATAATTTTTGTTTTAATTTTGAAACATTGATTGAAGACGAAAATATAAGAGGAGAAAGGAAGAAGATGAGTCGATGGGACAAAAGAATTAATAGAGACACTACACACACAACACTAAACACAAATAAAGCATTGGCGAGTAGTCAAAACCACACACATGAAAAAGTACCAAAACCCACCCAGACTCGCAGAGCAATTATTACCCATCCCCCGTTTTTAGCAAATTTTAATTATTAAATTTATCAAAAACAAAAAAAAAACTATTCCGATTCTCCATCCGACGCACCATATTCATCCGACCTGCCACGTGTACCGTCCTCAACTACCACAAGATGGCCCCCACCAATCAAATCCCACCTCCTCACCACTCCACTCCACTACTATCAAACAACAATTACAAAATATACCATTCCCATTTTTTATCTTTGTCCAAGGACAAAAGGGCATTTTCGTAAATTCATCGCACCATCGAGTTTGTAGATGGCGAAGGACATTTCTAGCAACTTTTGCTTGAAATGAAAGTTGAGAAAAAGAAAAACACCCGAACCCAGTTGTGCCTTTCTTTTATTTTCTTCTCTTCTAAAGTAGAGAGAGAGAGAGAGAGAGAGAGAGAGAGAGCATGTACTACTGCTACTATGGAACTTGACTAGCGCCGGAGAAAAACTATCTATAACGCTATAACTTCAATACCCATCACTTGATTATCTCTTATTTTCGCCGGTAAACCACCCTTTTACGTACCCTAGCTATTTCACTACTGGTTTTCCGGCGGTATCTCGAAACAAAAACTTAGTTATGGCTGAACACCGGTTTCCCGGAAACCTGGACCCTAAGGCAGAAGAGTTCAGACCCAGAAACCCTAGCACCAACCCAGCAAACCAGGTACTCTTGTTCGGACCACCACCACCGCCAGTACCAGTACCAGTACCGACACCACTACCGCAGGTTTATTATCCGTATACTTCTCCATACCATCATCATCATCCACACATGAGTGAAGTACAAGTGTTACCGTTCGGTGACGGGAGCTTGGGTTACCCGCAGTTCTCGTCTTGCGCTCCGGCGACGTACGTAAGCTCAGGGTCGGCGGTGGGGCCTGCTGCAGTGGCGGTGCGAGTCCCGGCACCTGCAACGTCGGCTATATCGACCCGGGCGGTTTTGCTGAGCTCTGTGCCCAGTGAGATGAACGAGTCGATGGTGAGGAGGGAATTGGAAGCGTTTGGGGAGGTTAGAGGGGTTCAGATGGAGAGACTCTATGATGGAATCGTGACCGTTCATTTCTATGACCTCAGGCATGCAGAGAATGCCTTGAGGGAGATTCGGGACCAGCATATGCAACAACAGACCAGGCTTCGAGATTACCATTTCATGATCAGTAATAGTACTACTAGTAGTACCATTGCCACTACTAATGCTTCGCTCGTGGTGCCAAATTCTGGGCTTGAGGAGTACAATTGGGCAACCTCAGTACTACTGCCTCCCCCAATTCCCCCGCCGGCGCGTGGACTTCTAGCCGGCCGGGCTGTGTGGGCTCAGTTCGTTATTCCGGCGACTAACTCCGTCCCCGATGGCTACAACCAAGGAACCATAGTGATTTTCAATTTGGACTCGGAGGTCACCGCCTCTACACTCCAAGACATCTTTCAATCTTTTGGTACGAACTTTTTACATAACAATAACATGGTCGCTTTTATTATATCCCTCGTTTCAATTAATTATACACACACAGACGAGATCTCTAAACACTTGCACATGATGTATGCCTTGTTTTTATATGTCGGGATGTTTAGGCTTTGAATTTGGTTGGGGGGTCAATTGTGGGGTTACACAAAAATATAACGAAAATAGTTTCTTTCTCATAATATAAATGATTTGATGGGTCTCTTTCGATTGTATTTTTTTCTTTCTTCATAAAGGTCCCATAAAAGAATTGAGAGAAACTCCTTCGAAGAAGCACCAAAAGTTCGTGGAGTTTTTTGATGTAAGAGACGCAGCCAAGGCCCTTGTGGAGATGAACGGTAGAGAGATAAACGGCAAACAAATAGTAATCGAATTCAGTCGTCCCGGTGGCCACAGTCGCAAGTTTATTAACGCCGTAACCACTACTACTCATCACAAGTATTCGCCGCCGGTGGCTCGAAAACTTAGCAACATACCACCGCGTGCGTATGCAGCGGCGGCTCAGACTCATCAAGCTCAATTCCCAGTCAGGAAGTCTAGTTTCGGCAAGGGAAACTCTAATAAGGGTGGCTCGAGTAGTAGTACTGTTCAGTCTGTTGAGCGTAAAATGGCTTCTGTAAATTTGGGTTATAACAATTCGCTATGTATTAATGGAGGAGCAGCAACTGATCGGGATAGGGACTCTCACGGGGCTGTTCTTAAGAGACTTTCGAGAAAAACCCACCACAGTAATACGCAGTCCAGTTCAAACCAGCTACTTCCGCCGTCTGCCCCGCCGTTGCCGCCGCCGGTATTGCAGTCTCAACAGCAGTCCCCGACGCCGGTGCTGAGGGGTCGATCGAGAAAAGGAATGAAACAGGGAAAGAAGTTAGATTCGCGGTTCTTAATAAGCGAAGAAGCGATGACGGAATCGAATTGCAGGGATACCAGAACTACTGTAATGATAAAAAACATACCGAACAAGTACAGGTTAGTCATTCTTTCTATCCTCTCTCTCTATTTTTTTTAATCTATAAATATTAATATAATTTTTTTTATTATTACAGTCAAAAGCTGCTATTGAACATGTTGGATAACCACTGTATCCACTGCAACGAACAGATTGCCAATGAAGACCGCGGCGGCATGGACGACCAGCCCTTTTCTTCTTACGATTTCGTATACTTGCCCATTGATTTCAAGTTACGATCTTTGCCTTAAAGTTTTTATCTTTGCATAAATAAGAAAAATCCCAGAAAAAAAATATTTATATTGATACTGATTGTTATTTCTTGTGTTTTTGTTTCTTTTTTGAAAAACTTGTAGTAACAAGTGCAATGTTGGATATGGGTTCGTGAACATGACTTCCCCGGAGGCAACATGGAGATTATACAAGGCCTTTCATCTTCAACATTGGGAAGTATTCAACTCAAGAAAGATCTGTGAAGTTACCTACGCAAGAGTACAGGTATTAATCATAATAATCATAATGATTATAAAAGTCTGGTTTTTTTTTGGGTTAAATTTGCATACTTTTTATGTTGTAAAAGACAAAACATTTCTTTATCTTTCAACTTTCTTTAAAATAAATATTATAAAAATGAAGGGATTGGAGGCATTGAAAGAGCACTTCAAGAACTCGAAGTTCCCATGCGAAATGGACCACTATTTGCCAGTGGTGTTCTCTCCGCCTCGAGATGGGAAGCTACTGACGGAGCCACTCCCAATCGCTGGCCAAACAACTAAGCCATCACAACCTTTTCCCATTGGCCGTGACGATGACGATCATGATCATCAACAACATGAGATATTGGACGGTCACGATCACGAGGTGTCTGAGAACGACATTATGAACGAGGACGTGTTCGACGGCTCAAATGAAGACGAAGAGGACGACGACGACGACTTTGTTGCCGCTTCTGGCGACCAACTGTCGCTTAACAGTACCGGCTTTAGTAGCGGTCAAAACGGCGGCGTAGCGAGTGATGATGAATGATATGTTTCATTATTACGACTCTCGACAATGTTGATCAAGACAGGCAGTGAAGTATATTTATGCTGAAATGAAGTGTGTGAAGAAAAACCCTTTTACAAGAAAGAAGAAAAGAAAAGAAAAGAGTATTATATTATTCCATCAAATCTCACTCATTATATGGATATATATCTCTGCCTGGCTGCCAGAGCCAACCCTAAACCCAACCAATGGGGTTATCGTTGAGCTCCGAGCCTTGTCTCTTCATCCCTCTATATCTAATCTAGCCCCATTTATCATTATGATCACCAGCCCAAGGCACACACAATCTCTCTCTCTCTCATCTCTCTCTATCCGTGTCTCTGTCATTCTCACGGGTTAGCTGATCTGATCATGACCATCTTTCTCTAATGGGGTTTATGATATTTCATTGTTAATTGCCATGATCTTTTCCTTAGTCCGATTACAAGAGTTTTTTCTTGTCTTTCCTTTTGAGAACTTTGTACTAATTAATAATAGTTTTTAAATATCTTTTTTGGGTTTTTTTTCTTATTTAAAAGTAAAATGTACATTAACGTTAACGACAAAAGAAAAATCATAAAAAAAATAGTACTATATAGTAGTAGTAGTTTCACTATACTACATTTGAATGTTCAAAAAGGACAGTGGAAAGGTGTATATAGAGCTAGTGAAATACCCAATGGTTAAACTGATGTCTCTATATATAATATAGATATTTCTCTATTTATATGTGTGTATATACCGGCGTTTATGTATGGAGCTGGCTGGATGGGTCTCTTTGCTGTGCCTGCAAAAACCCCAGTAAATGTACGTTAGTCTCGTTTCTACTATTGTCTATACTTAGGGCTGTCATTTTCACACAACCCTGTTTGCTTCTCTGTTTACGGTCAATATTTTTGCAACCTTTGCCTTCATTTTTAGCCATTTTTTTTCTTCTTTTTCTTCTCTTCCTGTTACAGTCAGATCCTTCTCCGTATCACTTTGTTTTATAATATTTATTTGTGTTTGTAAGTAATAATTATGAGGCTTTTGATTAGGAAAATGTTTATATTATATAAAGTAGTGTTACTGTTGGTAACATTATAAAAATGGAATGTTTTCACGTGTCATATGTAATAATATATATATATAATTTTTATATGGTTGAGCATTGAAGGTGACAGACAACATGTAAGGCTGGCTGACCAAGGAATATGTGTGGAAGTGACCTTTGGATTTTGGAACTAAAGAATTAAATTTGTGTAGAGAACTAGAGAAGTAATAAAAAGTGTTTTTTTATTTTGGGAGAAAGGCTCATGTATCAAGGCCAATAATAAGGATATTTATACATGTATATAACATCTTTTTTGGTTGAACTAAAGTCACTTTACTGTGTGAATAAACTGTTGTAATAGGGCTGTGTATAAATATGGTACAAAAACCGTATAGTATTTTAGCCAAAAATCCACAGCATTTACGGATTGGTGGGTAGTGTAGTCTGTGACAGTGGCCTCAATAATGTTCAGGTTTTTCCTTCAGGAGAAGAATGTAGTAGTAGTATAGGCGGGTCCCAAAACCCAAACCCAAACCAAATCAAAATTCTCGAATCATCATAAGCATAGGACAAGATTAATTATTTCATTATCAAATATCAAAGTGAAGTAGATTTTGTAGTCATCCAAATTATATCATATGAAAAAATTAAAAGGAATGTTTATCTCTTGAAAATTGAAATAAACAAAGGTGATGAGGTGGCAATGGGTGTGGCGGTGGAGCCATTTTGACCTTGATCCGTACATCTATGGGGGGTAGGGTTCAGCAGTAGAGCAGTGTATGCAGGTAATAGCAGCAGTAGCAGCGTCTTCTATTGCTTTGGTTTTCTCTTTCTTTGAAATAAAATCACACTTTATTTTTCTAACTCTTACCAATCTAATGAACTACTCCACTATCACCACCATTTACTACTGTCTCTACTCCCCACTATATCATTACTATTTAAACCCCAAAAAAAATAAAATGAAGACTGTACTAAAGATTGCATCTTTTGTTTTTGAATTGAATTAATTTTTAGTAGTAGTAGTTGTTGTAGTACATTGTTGTAGTGACGAGACATTGAGACAATGCATGCATGAATGAATGTGTTTTTGTACATTGAACACAATACATGTTGTAATAAAAAGTGTTATTTATTAGTAGTACTGTGTGAAAGAAACTGTAGTGAAAAGAAGAAGAAGAAGAAGACGAAGAAGAAAGGTTTATAAAACAACACTAGCTACTTTCTACTACCACTACTGTTGATAATAATAATGAATTATTTATATGACTATGTACCACTGAATAAAACTTTGTATGGAGACTCTCTCTGGTTCATTGGAGTAGTAGTGGTCTGGTTCAACAGTACTCACTCATATGGACCCCCGTTTTGGAGCCAAGTCTTGTAGTTCCTTTCTCCTCTTTTTTCTGTTTTGTCAGACACTGTTTTCGTCTTATTTGGTTATATATTTTTCCTTTTGATATCTGAGGCTCTGGGGTTTTGACACGTGGACCACCTGATCTTTCCCACGTCCTCGTGACTACTTACTGTTCTCATGATCATCATCATCACGATCTTTGTGGTACCATCTCTATTCTCTAGCTACGATTATAATTTTTTTTGTCTTTTTCACAACACATTTGTGTGTTTGTTGTGCTTTGGCTATGATACGCAGCTCACCTCACCTCACCTCTTTTCCCAAACTTAACCTCGTATTGTTGTTCTCAACCCTTACTACTTTGTTTGACCATTTTAGTGTAAGTAAAGACAAAACAAAATAAACCTGTTTTCTTTTTTTTTACTCAATTTCTTCTTGTTGTTATTGTTATAGTTAATTATTTTATAATACTGGAAATATGTGATCCTAATTTCAACTAATATACTCCGAAGGCTTATATATGTATATACAGTTTCTCATTTGGATTTATTTAATCGAAGGAAGTCGATGAAAAAGAGCCTTTCCTTCTTGTTAGTCTTGACTTTCCATAGTGTCTTGTCACATCACAATAATTGACCGACATAGATACCATATACATATATTTTGAACCCATAAGTATTAAGTACTCCTACGTCTGAACAAAATTTAGATTAACAAAGACTCAAAATAGTCTATAATTTGTTCTACTTCTCATCTCTAATATAAGTGTTGACAATAATAATAAATTTCAAACAATATATGACTGAATATTATATTTTTTTACACTATTTAATTTTACATTTATGTGTAAATCTTATGTACAATATTATTAAATTAAATCATATTATTTATTCTGGGCTTTTGCTGTTTATTTGATTGCAAACTTTTGCTTTATTTTCTGTTGTTTTAGTGGTTTTTATTTTTCTCTATTTTTAGTTCAGTTAATGTCTCCCAGTTCGGTTGGTATGGATTACTATTTGTGGTTGTGGTGGATACCGTTTATCTTTGATAGTATGTTGTTTAGTTTATTTTGTATCATTTGGATTATTGTTACCCTTTCTAGTGATCCAAGGCTGTGATGAAGTTAGGCTTCGAAACACTTTAGGCTTGCTTGCTTCAGAATATTGATTGTATAATGTACGACCCACAAAGTAATTGAAGATTTGCCTTTTAATTATAGAATTGTTTCATTTAAAAAAAAATACTATTCAATAAATGCTACGAAAAAGCTCAATAAATGCATATTAAATTTTATTATAGCATTAATTGTTGGTTTAAATATAGTATAGTACTATATAAATCACAAGTTTTATATGTTACAACTATTTTTTTTTCTTCCAGTTTTCCATTAATGGATAAGTTGTTGTATTTCTAATTATTTTATATGATTGTGTATATTTTAATTATAAGAGATTTTTCATAAGTTTGTAATAAATTATGGATGATTTATGGTGTAGAAATCAGGATTCAAAAGTTTGTTGCATGCACGTATAAAAATCGAAAGAGATACGTGTGCAACATGCTATTTGAATATTATTTTTGGTACCATAAATTATCTATAATTTCATAAAAATTTGTGTGAAGTCACCTATAATTATAATGTACATCACTATAAAAAAAAAATTAATTACAACTTCTCTATACGCTTAAAAAAAAAATATACTCGTGTGTCCTTTTAAGAGAACTTACAGCAGTCTTCCTCTGAAATATAAATATGCTGGATATGTTTAACATGGGTTTTAAGTGTTTTTTCTTAATCTTTGTTTTGTGAAGGGAGTTCTCCCATAGTTTAAAAGTTGTTTTTGAGAAACTTGAATAAAATTTCAAAAATTTCAAATTGAAACAACCTTTATCATTATATTGATTTTTTTTTAATATTATGCTAAAATATAGTATAACCATACAAATTTAACATTATATTAAGTGTATGTGTGTTTTATGATATAAAAATAAAAAGAGATGGTACTATTCTTTGGTAATGTAATATGATGTTAATAAATAAATAAGGAGTTAGGAGTGGAGTGGCATTGGAGTGAGGTGGTCAAAGATTTGGGTGTGGGGGATTGAGTCAGGGCAGGGGAGCCCACCATGGTCCATGGAACTGCGAACCCTTTTGAGCTGATCAAGGCCACACGGTTGGCCACTTGGACCTAATTATCCCCTAATTTAATCACATTTAGCTACCAACCCCATAAAAACTATCACATACTTTAAACAAAGACCACAATACATTACATTGCTACTTTGGATTGCCCAAAACTTTGGAAACCCCAATGGTTACGGCTCATTGTCTTCTTTCTTACCTTGTCTTTCCATTGTAAAGCACCCATAACCTTTTCACTTCAATTATTCTTTTTTAATTAAAAAAATTAAAAATAATTCAAGCCCTTTTAAAATTCTCCTTCACACTTTTACACTATTTGACAATTCAGTTTCTGAAAAATTATTTGTAGCAATCAAGTTAAGTTTAAAAACAGTAGCAATTAAGTTATTTTAGTTTAATTTTCTTCAATAAATTTTAAAGATTTTTACGATTAATTTTGACATTTTTTATAAAATATCTTCAAATATTTTTACACATCATATTATTGAGAAATAGGGTTGTGCAAAAAATTTTGCAACCTACCCAACTCAAATAACCCGCCCAAATCAACCCGAAAAACCCAACATTCATTTCAAATCGTCAAATTATTATATTGAGCGGGTTGAAATTTTTGTCAACTTGCCTAATGTAACCCGACCCACCAAATTAATGATTTGCCTACTTTTTTTTTTAATTTTATATTTATTTAAGTATTAATTTTACAAATATAAAATTAAATTAATTTTTTTTTAATTTTATAAAAGAACCTATATTTTAAAGTAACAATTATTTTAGTTACAAATATAAACTAAAATTAGAGAAAATAATAAAAAAAATTAGTGAAAAATGATTTTTTTTAGAAAAAAAAATTAAAAAAAAGTTTCGGCGAGTGATGGTCGGGTTGAACTTCAATTTTTTTTTAATTGGGTGGGTTACGGGTTGAAAAATACCAACCCAATTATAAGTTTGGTTTTGTCAAAAATCCACCAATCCGCCCAAACCGACCATTGAACACCCCTATTGAGAATTTTTTTTAAAATATTCATTTAAAAACTAAGTTTTATCATGGGATATTTGCGACATAAGTAGCCAATGTTTGGGGTTTGTAACCAGTTGTACGCCCTGAAAATCAGCACATACCATTTTAAGCAGCTCGGGTACAGCTAGCAAGCAAAATGATATAATTGATGTTCCACGTGTCCACCTTTTGTCCGGGGAAGTCTAGCACGATTCACTAGACAGAATGGCACGAGCTGATGAGTTTGTGGCAACATACTGTCTGGAATCACTTGTGGAATACAACATCCATTGGCACGAGCTTACAGTACGCTAGCTCGTGATACGCCAGAGGTCTGACGTACCCCAGGGTCTTTATAATGTTGACTACGCAATGTAAACGTGCGTGAATAGACATCACGTGTCTGTTTTATCCCGAATTCCTGGATACGCAATATAAACGTGCGTGATCAGATATCACACGCCTAAATTAGACCATGCGGCCCATGATCCATTTTACCTAATGATTAGACCACACTTTAATATAAAATGTAAATATTAATCATTGATGTGACAGAGATGATGCGAGGGATCAAGGGATCACGAGATGACCCCAGTACCTACCCAGGGATCATTCTCCTATAAATACCAAGATCTTGGGTAGTGTTGAGGGTTGGATTTTCTTTGTAATGCAAGGGTTGTAAAATTATAGAACGAGATACAGTAATAACACAGACTCGTGGACTAAGGGGATTTTAACCTCCGAAACACGTAAAAAGGAGTGATCATTTTCTTTGCATTTGACTTCCAACATCCTTGAGTATTATCACTTTCTTAGTACGGTTTATCATTAAGCACTAATCCATCCTAGTTATTCATATAATTCACTGTTAGCGAAAAATCGCGCCAACAGTTTGGTGCTTTCATTGAGAGGATTTAGATTAGTGCTATCACGAAAAGTTTATCATGGTGGTCACTCGTTCAAGGCATGGTAACGAAGCAGAACAACATGGTGGGCAGGAGGCTCACCATACTGCTGTGTCCAACAAACAAATCCCAGAGATTCAGCAACGATCGGGAAAACAGCCGATGGGCCATCATGACACCGGAAGTTCAGCGCCCCTACCGCCAAATCCAAACTCGAGTTACCTGACGACGGTGGAGATGGAAAACATGCAGTTGAGGAACCATCTGGCCAAAGCAAATAACCAAATCGAGGAAGTCTTGGCCCGGCTACCCCCTCTTGCAACCGACGTTAACGTCGAAAAGAGGCAAAGCAGGACTCACAAGTCTCGTCGGGATAGTCGGCCTAGGCCCAGTCGATCGGTTAGAACCTCAACCCCGAATTCTGCGCCCATGTTGCAACATCACCAGGAAACTATGTTTGATGATTTTCCCAGGGACCATCAACGAGTCAGCCGGTTAGTCAGAACTTCAACCCCAAGTTCGGCTCCACCTTCGAATGCACCCAAGAGAGCTCGTGGCGATTCAAGAAGAAGGTCTGGGGGGAGCTCGCGTGGCCAACCTGCTCCGGCTAGCCCTCCCGTGCAGCGATCGGATCGCCAGACACAGAGGGCTGGAGGCGCTGGAGCAGAGAGACCGCGGGCTAGTTTGGTCCGACCTGACGGAACTAGAATTGCATCACCGATCAGATATCCTCCTTCTCCGATAAGATATCCATCTCCTCCTCATCCTGCTCGAGACATTCCTACATACGAAAACAACAGGAGGAATCTTCCTCCCATTGCTCCTGCTCATCCCTCACAAGCGCGTGGAAATGTCCCAGATCCTCACCCTCGACAGCAGGCTCTAAGCTTCTCTAATGGGAGTTATTGGACCGAAAGCCGCCGAAGTGGCAGATCTGGTGGAGATATGAGAAATCATCTAAGTTCGGCACAAAGCCCTCGAGCCGACCCGCGGACTGACCTTCGAGATCGTCTCAACTCGCAGAGGGGGGATCGGACCAAAAATGAAAGTCATACTCGCCGAGGGGATAGTCCTTCCGAAATACGTGACAACGGGAATGTCCCACCAAACCAAGCTCAAGCTTGAAGGGACAATAACCTGCCTAACGCGTACAATGGGACGGGAGTTGTTGAACAGCCCCAGAACAACCAAGGGATCAAAGACCAAACCCTCGAAAGGTTAGCTCAGATGGAGGAGCTAATGAAGAGACTCCTATCAGAAAAGGGAAAAGACGAATATGACTCGGGGGACGAGCTCGAGCTTTTTGCCCCCAACATCACAGCAACGGCGTACCCGCCGGGTTTCAGGATACCCCATCTATCCAAATTCGATGGGGATGGAGATCCGTCAGATCACTTGGGGATGTTCAACACCCTGATGATGGCCCATAATATCGGGCCTGAGCTGAGATGCTTGATATTCCCTTCAACTCTGATTGGGCCAGCTAGGCAATGGTTTAAGCAATATAAGAAACATTCTATCAGCTCGTGGAAGAGTTTTTCTGCTGATTTCAAGAGGGCATTCCAGGCCTCCCAGACAGTTCGTGTCAAGGCGGAATCCCTTGCTAACGTGAAGCAGCAGCCCAGAGAACCCTTAAAAGCTTATCTGAGCAGGTTTGCCAACGTCGCGGCCCGAGCTAGAGACGCGGACGAAAGTTCCAGACTCATGGCTATGAGAACTGGAATCCTTGTTGGGGGCGACCTATGGAAAGAAATCCAAAGGAAGGGTGTCAACACCATGGATGAATTCTTGAACAAGGCCCAGAGATGGATAAACTTGGAAGAAGCACGAGCGTCGGTCGCAGGGACTGGCCAAGTCCCTGACCAGCCCGCTGGAGTGGAAACAGATGTCGTAACTACGACTCAAACCGTTGCCCAGAATAACCAGGGGGAGGAAGCAAGAGAAAGGGAAATGGTGAGGGCGACCAGAATGGTCCAAAGAAAAACAAGCCCGTGGAGAAGTTCAAACCGGTCTACTCGACTTATGTCTACCTCACGGATACTAGAGAGTGTATTTTTCTGGCAAAATTTTCTCGCCTTCCTTGGAAAAAGCTGAAGCCCTTAAAAAATCAAAGGGCAAAAAGAGACCCTTCCAAATTTTGTCGATTCCACAACGACATTGGTCACAACACAGATGATTGCAGGCATTTGAAGGATGAGATCGAGACACTCATCATGGCCGGACCCTTGGCTCAGTATGGGCGGAATCGAGTCCCTCCCAGTCAGCTCGCTGGGCAAAGCATTCAACAAGCTCCGGAGGCTCCTATAAACCAGCCCGGGGCCCGGGTAAATCAGGATACCCCTCCTCCAATAGTAAGGGGAGAGATAACCACCATCTTCAAAGGCCTTCATCTGGCAGGCACGAGCAGAGGTGCCCAGAAGAGATACATCAATGAACTGAGGTCTCATAATGGAGTTGAGTTTATCCCTGAGCAGCATCTACCCAAACAGCAGCGATTGGAGAGACAACCAATCAGTTTTACCAAAGAAGATGCTAGTCATGTCCAGTTCCCGTATAACGATCCTCTAGTCATAACCGCCCAGCTCGCCAATCAGAGAGTTAGGAGGATACTAGTTGATAATGGGAGTTCGGTGAACCTGTTGTTTCGGTCCACGCTAGAAAAAATGGGGTTGTCTGTAACCGAGCTGAAGGCCACCTCCATGATGTTGTATAGGTTTTCTGGCAAAGGATCGTCAGCGATAGGAACAATCGAGTTAGTAATAACCTTGGGTGAGGGACCCTGAACTATTTCCAAGCTCCTCGAGTTTGTGGTCATCGATTGTCCCACCGCGTACAATGCGATTTTGGGTCGGCCTACGTTGATGGCATTCGAAGCCATAACTTCTGTCCACCACCTCATAGTCAAATACCCCTCCTCTACGGGGATATGTACGGTCTGAGGCGATCAGCTCGCTGCCAGGGAATGCTATAGCATTTCCATGAAGGGAAAGTCACAACCTGAGCAGCAGACGATGGCCATTTAGGGCGGGAATGAGGAATCCCCGAAAGTGAGGACTGGCCCTGGGATAAAAGAACCTCAGCAGGCCGGTGGCGTAGGTACCACACGGAGTGATGATATCGACCCTAGAGTAGGCAAAGATAGATCCAAGCTCCAGGCTATCGAAGAGCTCAAAGAGGTAAACATCGATCATAAAGACCTTTCGAGGGTGGTTAAGCTCGGGAAAAACCTTGGCGATGAGAGAAAGGCAGAGCTGCTGAAATTTCTACAAGGAAATGTAGATGTTTTTGCCTGGTCTCATGAAGACATGGTAGGGATCAGCCCAACCGTCATCATGCATACCCTTAACTTGGACAAAAGCCTGCCTGCGAAGTCCCAGAAATAGAGGCGTCTGGGCACGACCCGAGCTGCGGCCCTGGAAGAGGAAGTAGCTCGACTTTTAAAATGCGGCTTTATTCGCAAAGCAAAATACTCGATCTAGGTCGCCAATCCTGTTCTGGTCCCAAAACCTAACAGAAAGTGGCGGACCTACATCGAGTTCTCTGACCTGAATAAAACATGTCCCAAGGATTGCTTCCCCTTGCCAAGAATTGAACAATTGGTGGATGCCACAACGGGGCACAAGCTCATGTCCTTCATGGATGCGTACTTTGGTTATAACCAGATCGCTATGAATCCCGCGGACCAGGAGCATACAAGCTTCATGAATGCAACCAACGTCTATTGTTATAAAGTCATGCCCTTCGGGCTGAAGAACGCAAGAGCTACATATCAGAGATTAGTCAACATAATGTTCGCTAATCAGATCGGGAAAAACATGGAAGTGTATGCTGACGACATGTTGGTCAAGTAAAAAACTGCCGATAACCATGTTCCCGATCTGAGGGAGTGTTTTGAGATCCTGAGGAAGTATGGTATGAGGTTAAATCCCCAAAAATGTACCTTCGGGGTGGCATCAAGAAAATTTATGGGGTTCATAGTCAACACTAGAGGGATAGAGGAAAACCCTGACAAAATCATATAGTTACTCGAAATGCCACCGCCCAGGTCGCAAAAAGACGTCTAGAGTCTGACAGGAAGAATGGCAGCCCTTAATCAGTTTATTTCCAAGTCTACTGACAAGTGTTTGCCATTCTATAACCTGCTCCGGGGGAATAAATTTTTTGAATGGACCAAAGAATGCGAGCGGGCCTTCCTCGATCTAAAAATAAATTTAGCCGAGCCGCCAGTGTTGTCTAAACCAACGGCAGGAGAGCCTTTTTTTCTTTACTTAGTTGTTACGGAAGATGCGGCTAGTTCCGTGCTGGTCCGGGAAGAGGACCGAGTTCAAAAGCCAGTCTATTACATTAGCAAAATACTTCTCAGAGCTGAATCGCGGTATCCTTTAATGGAAAGGATGGATTTCTGCCTTATCACGACCTCCAGAAAGCTTAGGCCGTACTTCCAGTCCCATTCAATCCACGTCATGATCGATCAACCTTTAAGGCAGGCACTACAGAAACCTGAGGCATCGGGACGTCTTTTGAAATGGGCTATCGAGCTCAGCCAATTCGAAATATTGTACGTACCACAGGCTGCAATCAAAAGCCAAGCTCTGGCTGATTTCATGGCTGAATGCACTGGATTCCAAGAAGAACCTGTGGGAGAACCGGTGTAGGCCTTGTGGAGAGTCTTTGTGGATGGTTCATCTAACGAAAATGGGTCTGGAGCTGGAATCATTTTGATATCCCCAGAGGGGCATCGTTTCCACTCCGTATTACGGTTCGGATTCGAGGCATCCAACAACGAGGCCGAGTACGAAGCTCTATTGGCTGGGCTTAGAGTGGCAAAGGAGTTGAAGGCCCGGGCTGTCCAGTGCTACATCGATTCCCAACTCGTGGTAAACCAAGTATTAGGGGAATACCAAGCGTGGGGAACCAAGATGGCAGCCTACCTGACCAAGGTGAAGAAAGAGCTGTCTGAATTTGAATATAGCCTAGTCGAGCAGATCCCTCGTGAGCAGAACGCCAATGTTGATGCTCTAGCAAAACTCGCCACCTCCAAGGAAGCCGAAACCTTGAGCCTGATACCAGTGGAATTATAGCGTGGTGGAGAATACAAGGGAGATCGAGATGATCGACACCAGGCCAACCTAGATGACTCCCATAGTCGAGTACCTTACAATAGGGAAGTTACCCGACGAGTGAAATGACGCGAGAAAGATACTTTATCAAGATCCGAGGTATACAATCATAGACAGGACGTTGTACCGACGTGGCCTCTCTCTGCCTCTTCTGCGATGTGTTCTGCCAGAGGAGGCTAAAACTATTTTGCAGGAGGTGCATGAAGGCTTTTGTGGAGATCATGCTGGGGGGCAAAACCTGGCCTTGAATATATTGAGGCAAGGATATTATTGGCCCACTCTATCAAATGACTCAATTTCCTACGTCCGAAAGTGTGACAAGTGCCAACGGTTTGCCACGATCGCCCGAGCTCCACCAGTCGAGCTGAAGATGATCTCGTCCCCATGGCCATTTTTGGTCTGGGGAATTGATTTAATTGGAGCCCTGCCCACGGGAAAAGGAGGAGTTCGCTATGTAGTAGTGGCCATTGACTATTTCACAAAGTGGGAAGAAGCAGAGCCCCTGGCAACAATAACGTCAAAGAGAGTCCTCGATTTTGTGGTTAAGAATATCGTTTGCCGGTTCAGACTGCCAAGGAAGATCGTATCAGACAATGGAACCCAGTTCGATAGCGACCTCTTCACCGAATTTTGTGGAAGACATGTCATAATTAAGAGTTTCTCCTCAGTGGCCTACCCCCAGGCTAATGGGCAGGTCGAAGCTGTGAACAAGATGCTCAAGGCAAGCCTTAAGAAGAGGCTAGACGAGGCCAAGGGAGTTTGGCCCGAGCATCTCCCGTAGGTGCTATGGGTGTACCAGACCTCACACTGAACTTCGACGGAGCACACCCCTTTGAAGTGAGGCCGTCCTTCCTGTCGAAACAAAGATAGCTACGCACATGATCCAAACCTTCAGCCAGGAGCAGAATGATAAATTGCTCAGCGCATCCCTCAACCTGATTGATGAAAAGCGAGAAGATTCACAACTACGACTCGCGCATTATCAACGAAAAATCACTCGTTACTTTAATTCAAAGGTCAAGAAGCGTGTCTTTGGACTAGGAGACCTGGTACTCTGAAAGGTGTTTTTAGCAGGCAAGGACCCCAAAGATGGTGCCTTAGGCCCGAGCTGGGAAGGGCCCTATCAGATTATCGAAATTGTACAGGAAGGTACTTTCAAATTGGCTCGACTTAGTGGAGAAATGGTACCACGGACCTGGAATACTATACATTTGAAAAAGTATTATCAATGATCAAACCACCTGTTTATGTAAGGCTTGAATATAAAAGCCATTTAATTTTAGAAATATATAATTTAGTTCTAAGAGAATCTATGGTATATTTGTATCTTTTCACGGTTTCATATGCATGTTAGTTCAAAGTAACCCAGAAAGTCCACTTCCTTATTACTTGGGAGGCATACAACCCGAGGACCAGGTTCCGAAACTTAGAAGTTGGTTAAATTGTTTAACAATGTTTTTTCTAAAGAAAAAGCGGAGTATTCAATAAAACTAACACGAACTAAGTTTTTAAATTAAATATCCTGGACACAATCAGGTTCCGAAACTTAGAAGTTGGTTAAATTGATTAGCAATGTTTTTTCTAAAGAAAAAGCAGAGTATACAATAAAACTAACACGAACTAAGTTTTTAAATTAAATATCCTGGACACGACCAGGTTCTGAAACTTGGAAGTTAGTAAAAATTGATTAACTAGTGTTTTTTTTCTAAAAAACAGAAAATATCAATAATATTAACGCGAACTAAGTTTTAATTTAAAACCCTAGATGCAACCAGGTCCAAGGCCTGATGTTTAACATGTAAGATATTAATCGACATCAATTTTGGTCACGACCAAAGTTAAAGTGTCTATCTCGACCTAAGAGTCATTTCCCTTAATTTTGGATGAACGAGTTATAGGCATAAAGAAATTTTTTTTAATCAAAATCAAGGAATAATTGAAAAATAGATACTTAAATTACTGATGAATTGTCTCGAGGAAAATAACCTCGTGTCAAGCCAAAACTGGCAGATGACAAATAATAATAATAATAATAATAATAATAATAAATAAACTAAGATTTCCCGGGATGCCCCGAAGAGGTCACCTCCTCGCTTTCTTGCTCGCCAGCAGCAGAGGTCTCCCTAGTCTCAGAAGGCGGCTCTTGTTGAAGTCGAGCCTTGAATTTCTCGAGATATGGCTCCCACACCTCGGGGGCCAGGAAAGAGAAGTTGCCGTCTAGAATGAAGGCCCAACAGTGGTAGAGCATGGCCTCCATGGAGGAGCTAGAAGACACCTTCTCTGCCTTGGTGGTAGCCTCGGCCTCCAGCTGTTTAGCCTTGGCCTCCGCGAGCTCAACCTTCACAGCAGTCAAGGAGGCCTGCGTAGCCTGCTCGCCTTCTTGGGCAGTCGTCAAGGCAGCCTTGGCACTTTGTTCTTGTTGATGAGCGGTTGTGAGGGCGGCCTGAGCGTTCTGGAGCTCGGCCTTGAACTCTTCATTCCTGGCCCTGGACCGAGCTAGGCTGCGATGTAGGGCCAAAGCCGCCTGCAAAAAAGTAAAGAAAGTTAGGCACGTGTTGGGAAGAAAACCAAAGAATAAATGTAACTAAGTAGGCTTATTGTGAGGTTCATCCCCAACGCAGACTCTATGACGTTCTCGGGACTCCTCGCCTCGATCTCCCTTAAGTCCTTCGGATTGGCTTTGTAAAAATGTTCCACCGTGTAGTTCGCGATCTCATAGACCGTTCCCCGGAAGGTGTCTGGGATTTTCTCTAGATCTTGGGCGTTGACTGGGATACACATGGTGGGAGTGGGGACCGACGGAGCTCCGACTGATGCCACCTGGTCCCAAGCAGGGGCTGGGTGTCGTGGGGAAGGAGGCGGCATCTTCTCCGTAGCTGCAGGAGTCTGGCCTATCCCCTTGGCAGGGGACTTTGAGGTTGTCCCAGTGGCAGGAGGAGTTTTCTTGAGAAACTGGGGCCTCTTTACAAGTGGCCTGGATGGTCCGGAGGAGGGATTCCCCTCCTGGAAGATGGAGCGCAGGTCGTTGTCCCCAGGCTGTGCCATCTCCTCGCCTGAAACAAGAGGAAAAGGACATTATTATACATGTAAAGTTATTATATTACAAAGGAAATCTAAAGGTGTATTGAAAAAATCCTACCCTCCGAGCTAGAGGATGAGTCTATTGCCAAGACCTCTGGCCTCGAAACTTCTATAAGGGAGGGGGAGTCTAAGTCTACTACTTCGTGAATCAAAGGGGGTTCTGGGTCAGGATCTGCCTCAGGACTGGATTCCTCTACGTATTGTCTAAGTCCTAGAGCAACTGTAACCTCGAGAAGGGAGGGCCATGACCTAAGGTTGGTCCCATACTCCTCAAAGAAAGCCGACCTAAAAGACAAGGTGTTGTCTACTTCTATGGTACCCCTAGGACGGCCCATGTCATGACGTAGCACTAATTGATCTACGCACTGGAGCAAGGTTATGTTACGCTTTGGGTCATTTTGGTGACGATATACGAGCTGGTTTGGGTTAAACCTAAATAGCCTAAGGTCTGCGGTAGCCTTATCTAGGTCCTTAAAAGGGTATGGGTTACCTTGGCCGAAGGACTGGCTGCTGCCCCCGATTGAGGTCGTTCCAAATCAGGGTCCCGAGTAGCCGCATGAGCTCACCTCTTTTGCACGAGCGGTACCTCTATCTTTTCTTCCTGCTCATCGCCATCGTCGACTGCATCGCCTCCCTCGGGAATAGGCGCCAGCTCGCGGGCTACTGGGTAATTAGCCCGCGTCCTCCTCAAGGCCAGAGTTTGGCCTGCGGAGATTAACTTACACGCCAACATCGTGTCATCAGACACGAGCTGGCGGTATTCCTTCTCACTGAGCGGAAGCCCCGCCAGAGTATCATATTGACCCCCAAGGGTCACGGATTTGGCCGTCCTCGCAAAAATGGCTGCCCGATGATGCTCTAGTCAGTATACATGCGAAAATACAGAAAAAGAAAAAGTAATAATGATTTCGCGAGTTAAGAATAGAAAGGAAACTTACGAGGACGGTTGAAGTAATGGTGCTCGCAGTTGCAGAATCCATTCGACATAAAGAACTGATCTTTAAAGTCGTTGGGATGGCTGGGCAGTTCGATGACTGCAGGTGAGTTCGGGAAGTGGGTCAGGTAGTAGAAACCATCGCCTCATCCCCATTGATTCGGGCTGGCCTTGAGACAAAAGAAGTAGAGGATATCTACAGGGGTGGGGACCTCCCACATCTGCTTCAAGAAAAGATACCTCAGCCCGACCAGCAGACGATAGGAATTCGGAGGAAGTTGAAATGGTACCAACTTCACGTAATTGAGGAAGTCAGCAAAGTACTGATCAAGGGGGAGGTAGGCACTGTCCCTTAAATGCTCATCACTCCAGGCTGCAAAGTCCTCCTCGAGGGGTGCGCAGCTCCTCTCCCCCTCGAAGGGAGGTCGGGCGATAAGAGCGCCAGTCCCAATCTTAATGTTATGGGACAACATTTGTAACACCCTGCTAATTAGGGACCATTACCAAGCGTGTTTAAAACCAGTGCTGGATTCGCTAAACAAGTCATTTGGACTAAACGTGTGATTAAGCCACTAAAGGTTTAGGTATTAAAACTTTTGGTCAAATCACAAGCATTCTCATTAAGTTAAAAGCATGTTCCTTACACGGGATCCCAAAAACATCAGTTTAAAAGTTGGGTACAACACTCAAGTTACATAATAAGCCATCCTAAGTGGCAAAAGTTGAGTTCATCCCTAGTTCCCTTAAGCATCTCGGCCGTGGTGGTCGAGCGGACTGCATATGTACATGTCACTGCTACAGCCCTCCGACTCATGGCTGGTTGAGCTTCTCTTTACCTTTACCTGCACCACAAAGCACCTGTGAGCCAAAAGACTCAGCAAGAAAACATATTGAACAATTCACAATGTAATGCAACTATCAAACAGTAATAACTGAAATTGGCGTATTCATTATACAAGTTGGCAACCATAGGGTTACGCAAGGGCGTGTCGCACTTCCTGTCATTGTGTTGGCATCTGAGCGAGTCAAATGCATGTTGCACTCCCAGGGTGGCCCAGCCATGGTGGCCTGCACTCCACGTGCACAATGCCAATCTTAGCTTATAAACTGAGTCCTTTAAGTCCTTGACTTATAAGTCAAGCCTCACATGCCCTCGACTTATAAGACGAGCCTTGAGAAGTCCAATATACCCTTGACTAATAAGTCGATCCCCATTTAACATTCTAATAACCCGCTGGTTTATAAACCAAGCTTCCCAGTCACAACAGACAATCGCTTAACTCATAAAACATACATATCAATGATTATCATGCATCATAATACATCCAAATAGCAGTCATAGGCATAATCATAATTATGTGCACTCCACGTACCTAATCAGATATCCACAAGCATAATTGTAATCATATTCATCAACAGAGCTCAAGCCTTAATCATGTCTATGTTCACCATTGACTAAACTCTAATCACACATCCACGTAATGGGTGCAATTTTCTTACCTTCGATCCGAATGCAAGTTACTAGTGACGCACTTTGAGTACGATCCCCGATTCGAGCCTTTAACGTAGCCTTAGTCACAACCATAATTAAAAAATTCCATCAACAACTGGAGAATAAGAGTTTCCAGACCAAATCCTAGCCTCTGGGATGTCAAAACATTATTTTGTTGACCCTCCCTTGGGTCGTGATCTTCGAGACTATCCTCTTCGCCTCAAAGTAAGCATCAGGTCCCACCTCGATCTCCTTCTCCACCGTGGGACCAAACTGGGGGATGGGGGATTCTACCACGACCTCTTTTCCCTTGCTGGATTGCTGGGGCGACGAGCCAGCCGCGCTTTTCTTGGACAGACTCCTTTTGGGCGCCATCTGATCGCCTAGCGAACAAGAACAATGAAATACTTAGTAGGCGACCTAAAAGTTATGAAAGAACAAACGGCACAGGAAGAACAAAGGTTTTTCATACACGAGCTGAGGTAATCTTAGCCCGCGGTGTGACGCCACGCGCTATCGTGGACACGCGCCTAGGTTTCCAACAGACCCCTGATGTTCAGGGATCCATGTGTCAGGAGGGTCAGGCTATTACTTGCCTTGGGGTAGAGGTTTTTAGAGAAAAAACCACCTAGGAAGCGTGACCCCTAAACTACCCGGTTTTATACCCTAAAAATCTCTCATCTCCCGTATCCCAAATGGGCATTTCCTAAAATTACCCAGAAGTCACCTAGAAATTTCCTAATTATGAACATCACAATCCTAAACATATTTTAGGATCTACTCAATAAGCCTAAAATCGAAACTTATGCACCAGAGTTATTTAGGAACAACCTACCATTTGTCACTATAAAGTGCAGATTCACAAAAAAGAAAAAGGAAAAACAAACAAGCAAGTCTCGGAAAGACAGGAAACTTATAGTATGTTCTTCAAGTGAAAGAGGCAAGAAACGTAGAGAAGAAGTTCCTGGGGAAATCCTTGATGCCTGGGTTTCTGAGGGTTCTTTTTGTGACGAGGTTATTGAGATTTTGGGATTTCAATCAGGAGAAGAAGAAGAGTTTTTTTTTTCTTAAGCTCAGAAGAGATGATAAAATGGAGAATTTTTTTGAATGAAAGATGGTGAACACTGAATATTGCGAGCCCTATTTATACGTAAAAGGCGTAAGGAAATGAGAACCGTCCGATCAAGCTGATGCGAGATATGAGGATCATGATTTGAAAGATGAAACGGTGGCAAAAAGGTGGCCAGACCATTTAATACGATCCTCAAAACCCGAACAGACGCCAATTACGGCGTTCCACATGTCCAGTACTTAAGTGATGGGCAGGGTTTGGATGATCGCAATGGGAGTTTAAAAGTCCCTACCATGTAAGTCAGAAGTGACGTCATGGAATGCGAGCAGGGACTTTGGGGACAAATGTACGCCCTGAAAATCAGCACGTATCTTTTTAAGCAGCTCGGGTACAACTGGCAAGGAAAAGGATATAATTGATGTTCCACGTGTCCACTTGTTGTCCGGGGAAGTCTAGCACGATTCCCTTGACAGAATGGCACGAGTTGATGAGTTTGTGGCAACACAACATCCATTGGCACGAGCTTACAGTACGCTAGCTCGTGATACGCCAGAGGTCTGACGTACCCCAGGGTCTTTATAATGTTGACTACGCAATGTAAACGTGAGTGAATAGACATCACGTGTCTGTTTTATCCCGAATTCCTGGATACGCAATATAAACGTGCGTGATCAGATATCACACGCCTAAATTAGACCATGCGGCCCATGATCCATTTTACCTAATGATTAGACCACACTTTAATATAAAATGTAAATATTAATCATTGATGTGACAGAGATGATGCGAGGGATCAAGGGATCACGAGATGACCCCAATACCTACCCAGGGATCATTCTCCTATAAATACCAAGGGTTGAGGGTTGGATTTTCTTTGTAATGCAAGGGTTGTAAAATTATAGAACGAGATACAGTAATAACACAGACTCGTGGACTAGGGGATTTTAACCTCCGAAACACGTAAAAAGGAGTGATCATTTTCTTTGCATTTGACTTCCAACATCCTTGAGTATTATCACTTTCTTAGTACGGTTCATCCCTTTTCTTCAATATACTCACCATATTATAAATGGTTTTTAAGAGTGTTCCAAGGTCCCAAATCAGTTCTCATATCCCGGTTATTTTGGTAAGGAAAATAGGATAGGATTTATGTGTTATATGATTTTATATGTTATCTTATGAATATGTGTTATGAAAAATACTATGTTAAGTATGTTTGTAGACTTGGGCATATGACCTATACAACTAACAAGCCCCAAATAGATTATGGGCATATGACTTGCTTAGCTAGCAAGACCCCACTAATCTAATGGGCATATGACTTGTTTAGTTTATGGGACCCCAAGTAATAATGGCCATTATAGTATGTATGTGACATAAGTGTTATGGTATGTTTTTATGTTGCATTATGAATTTTTATGTATATGGCTATATGTTAGATTTTCCTTGCTGGGCATTAGGCTCATTCCTTTTATGTTTATATGTGCAGGAAAATAGCTATAGTGGCGGAAAGGTTCGTGGATGCTTGGGGAATGTGTATTGAGGCGGAATGGATTCAAGGAGTCGAGAGTTTCGATTTTCGAGGATGAAGTCTTTGTTTTATGGTTTATGTGTATTTTTCCGCATCTATTTGTGTAATCTCCTTTTTATTACAATTAAGTTATGTTTTGTTTTTAAAACAATGGGATCCCATATCCTACTTTAAATTTTATGTAAGTTTAACATTCGTACTTACAAGTTTTAATAAAGTTATGATCTTTTCACTTGTAAATTTTGTTAAAGATTAGTGTCTATGTATAGTTTTCGTTAATGGTCCAAGGTCTAGAGTAGTTGGGTCATTACAGTTGGTATCAGAGAAACGGTTCCTTCGCATGAAGTTCTCCTCGATACACACACTCAAAGCTCCGAATCTGACCGCTAAGTAAGTATTTAAGTTATAGTTATTTTGCCTATGTGTATAGCTAACAATTTTAGTATTTATGTTTTCAGTTAAGTATGAACGGAACATTAAGCAATGAGGATATTCGAGCCATTAAGGCTTTTAAAAGAATAAGGGAACCAAGAAACACCATAGGAGCACTAGAAAGAATCACACGAAGACTGTTTTTGTTCCACAAAGAAATAGGTCACCTTCAAGAGTCTAAGCAAATAATGATGAGAGCAACAGAACAATATGTATTCATAATTAGACTATTTAAGGATTTTCATCCTGTAATAGCAGCCTTAGAGGAAATATGGGAAACAATGGATGATGAAGACGAACTGCCAGTAGCAATGTGATATTACTTCCTCTTAGTTAGGTTCACTGCAAAATCAGAATTTCAGTTTAGCAATGAGCAAAAGCATATGATTTTCACAAACCTTCCTAGAGGTCATTTTGATGCACATGACAATGATGATTATGAGGAACTAGATGAAGGATCGGATGTAGAAGATCCTGATTTTTAGAATAGTTAGTTTTTCATTGTTTGTTTTATTTATTTCTTTATTTTATGATTGTAATAAGTGAAAAACTATTTTTTTCCAAATTAATATCATGTTATTTCATTATCATGTATGAGTTTGATTTTTTTTTATTATTTTTGCAATCATAATAAATAATAAGTAAAATAAATAATGACTAAGTTCGGTGAGGGTGGATACAAATCAATGAACCAAGTTTCCTTATTGAGAGTTAGGGGGCCTTAGTAGTGGGAACGATTTTACTGATCCCAACCCTCCCTCAATATGGTTAACTTTGGAACAAAGATGAGTTTCGAGCCTGAGAATTAAGTCATATAGGATAATTAGAAACAGACTTAGAAAATAAAGATGGCTTGTTTTTCTAAGTATAGAAACCCACTCTAAATAATAAATAAAGACTTATATAATTTTCATAAGAAGTCATAATAAATAGGTCCGAGATATGTTTGTTTTAGAATAAGTTTTGCCTTAGAGCCTATTAGGATAAGTTCTAACATGTTCTCGACTGTTAGAACTTTGTTGAAGATGTCGCTTCGAAGATCCGTACGCACCAACGGAAACGCCTCCAACGCTGTTCCAGCAACCAATGAAGCCCCTCCAGTTCGCAGAAGGGGAGTGTGTGCTACTGCTAGCCACAACGCACCAGCACCGCCAGCTGACAACACTGCGGAGATCGCCAGACTACGACAACAAGTCGAGGAACTTTTGCAGCAACAACGTCAACAGGCGCAGACTCAGCCTCAGCCTCCGCTGCAGCCACAGCCACAACAAATGGCCCCAGCACCCCAACAAGTTGATCCATATGGGGGATGGCTAGTGACGAACTACGCGCCATATCCATTACCGGACATGGAGCCAGTATATGAGAGGTTCCGCAAGCAGCATGCTCCAAACTTTGAAGGGACTACAGACCCCTTTGAGGCAGAAGAGTGGCTAAGGAATGTGGAGCCCATTCTGACGCACATGAATCTCAGTAATGCGGACTGCATATCCTGCGTCTCGTCATTACTCAAGAAAGATGCCAAGATATGGTGGGACTTGGTCCAGCAATCGCATGATGTTGCCACCATGACATGGACCCGATTTGTGGAGCTGTTCCACAAAAAGTACTACAACTCGGCTGTACTCGCTTCAAGAGTTGAGGAGTTTGCCAACTTGAAGCAAGGAAATTTATCAGTGGCAAAATATGCTCGTCAGTTCGACCGCTTAGCTAAATTCGCATCTGAGATGGTTCCAACCGATTTTCTGAGGGTGAACAAATTTGTTAGAGGACTTCGACCAAAAATCGAGATGGGGGTTAAGTTAGCAAACCCGGGGAATACTACATATGCCGATGTTCTTGAGACGGCAATAGAAGTAGAGAGGTTGCAGGCTAATGTAAGTAAAGAGGAAGCCGGTAAGCCTGAACATAGATAGCAGAGTCAACCTCAAGCCAGTCGGAACAACAACTATAATGGCAACAATCAGTCAGGCAACAATGGTAACGGTCAGTAGAGAAGGCATCCTGATAACAAGAAATCTGACAGAGATAAAAGGGCACGAACAAATAATGGGGGAAATAGGCCGGGTTACGTGGAATACCCGCCATGTGCTAAGTGTGAGAAGAAACATCCTGGAGAATGCCGCGCAAACACCAAGGAATGTTTTAACTGTGGTCAGGAAGGACACCGTAAAAGATATTGTCCTCAGCGCAAGTCAGAAGGAAAGAAGGACGACAAGATGGTTCCTGCTAGGGTTTTTTCCTTAACCCAAGGAGAGGCTGATGCTAGCAATAAGGTGGTCACAGGTCAGGTTTCTATCCTCAATAACTTATGCTATGTATTATTTGATTCGGGAGCCACTCATTCGTATATCTTGTTAGGAATGATAGAAAAACTAGACAAACCTTATGAAAGATTTAGAACTAGGTTTGTAACCGAGTTGCCTTCGGGCAAAGTAGTTCTATCATCATGGATAGTAAGAGGCGTACCGATCAAGATTGAGGACATAGAACTAGAAGGAGACCTAATAGAACTAGTGATCAAGGACTTTGACGTAATACTAGGCATGGACTGGCTAGCATGGCATGGCGCAACCATCGACTGTAAACGCAAGAAGGTGATGTTTGAGACTCCTGACGGCCAAAGACTATGCTTCATGGGACAAGCTTCAGGATTACGCACCCCGTTAGTATCATCTCTCAAAGCTCAGAGAATGATGGAGAAAGGATGTCAAGCGTTCTTAGACAGCATCACAAATGTGGAAAGGGAGACACCACTTAAGGTTGGAGATGTTCGTGTTATACAAGAATTTCCAGAGGTATTTCCCGATGACTTGCCAGGATTGCCGCCAACTCGGGAAATAGACTTCACGATAGAATTAGTACCGAGCACCGAGCCTATCTCTAAGGCACCATACCGGATGGCACCTACATAACTCAAGGAGTTAAAGACGCAGCTACAAGAACTCCTAGACTTGGGTTTTATCAGGCCAAGCCATTCGCCATGGGGAGCTTCGGTACTATTCGTGAAGAAGAAGGACGGAAGTATGCGGATGTGTATCGACTGTCGCAAGCTGAACAAGGTAACAATTAAGAACAAGTACCCGCTACCTCGGATCGACGATTTGTTTGATCAACTCCGAGGCGCGACTGTATTTTCAAAGATCGATTTACGGTCCGGGTATCATTAGCTCAAGGTAAAGGGAGAAGATATTCCTAAGACAGCCTTTAGGACTCGTTATGGACATTACGAGTTCTTGGTTATGTCCTTTGGTCTTACTAACGCACCAGCCGCGTTTATGGACTTAATGAATTGGGTCTTCAAAGACTACTTGGATAAATTCGTTGTTGTGTTCATTGATGATATCTTAGTATACTCCAAGGATGAAGTAGAGCACAAGGAACATTTAAGGTTGATTTTGACGCGATTGAAGGAGCATCAACTCTACACCAAGTTCAAGAAATGCGAATTTTGGCTTTCGCAAGTGGCGTTCCTCGGGCACATTATATCGAAAGACGGAGTTGCAGTAGACCCATCAAAGGTAGAGGCCGTGAAGGATTGGCCCAGACCAAAGAACGCATCTGAAGTAAGAAGCTTTCTAGGGTTAGCAGGTTATTATAGGAAGTTTGTCGAGGGCTTTTCAAAGATAGCCACTCCGCTCACCAACCTGACCCGAAAACAACAAAGATTCAACTGGAATGATAAGTGTGAAGAAAGCTTCCAGTTGCTTAAGGATAAGCTTTGCTCAGCACCAGCACTCAGTGTACCGATACCCAATGATAAGTTTGTAGTCTACTGCGATGCATCAAAGCAAGGATTGGGTTGCGTGCTGATGCAAAATGACAAGGTGATAGCTTATGCCTCACGACAATTAAAGGAGTACGAGCAGCGCTATCCAACTCACGATATGGAGTTGGCAGCGGTGGTCTTTGCGTTGAAAATCTGGCGCCATTATCTTTACGGAGAACGGTGCGAGATTTATACAGACTACAAGAGTTTAAAGTACTTCTTTACTCAGAAGGAACTCAATATGAGGCAGCACAGGTGGTTAGAATTAGTAAAGGATTACGACTGCGAAATCCTATACCACTCGGGAAAGGCGAACGTAGTTGCCGATGCGCTTAGTAGGAAAAGTTATGGAAATTTAGCAGCTTTAGCTGGAATAGAAAAGCCGCTACAGCAGGAGCTTATCAGTGCCGGAATAGAAGTAGTTGTAGGCAAGCTGGCTAACTTGTCTATCCAATCGAATCTGCTAGAAGACATAGGGATTGGTCAGAGACATGATGAAACACAAGCAGCACATATGGATGCAGTCAGAGAAGGCAAAGCTACATATTTCTCAATACCAAGCCAAGGTTTATTGAGATATAAGGATCGGGTATGCGTGCCAAATGATCAAAGGATTAAGAGGACAATTCTGGAAGAAGCACACAGTACCCCGTGTTCAGTTCACCCAGGGTCTACCAAGATGACTCATGATGTTAAGGCAGTATATTGGTGGCCAAGGATGAAGAAGGACATGGCAGAGTTTGTATCTAAGTGTCTTATATGCCAGCAAGTGAAAGCAGAGCATCAGCGGCCTGCAGGTTTATTGCAACCACTTAGCGTACCAGAATGGAAGTGGGACGATATAGCTATGGACTTCGTGATGGGTTTTCCAAGGACAAATAAGTAGCATGATTCCGCTTGGATAGTGTTGACTGTATTTTTAGCCAACGACGTGAGAACGTCAAATACGACAAACCTTCAAGAGAATGTAAACGAAAATAGACGGTATAAACAAGAAAAGTAAATAACACTCAAGATTTTTATAGTGGTTCAGCCCCGATTGTTAGTAATAGCCTAATCCACTTAGAGTTGTGATTTATAGATCTATACTCAAGATCAGATGGCCTGAGCCAACTGAGTTTCTTCAGTACAGATTGTGAAAATACAAGAGTTCTCTCAAATATCAGCACTTTCTCTCTCTAGAATCACATACCCAATTTTCTCTCTCTAGAAAGAAGAAGCAGAAGAAGCCATTCTCTCATCCCATAAGCCCTATATTTATAGGCCTAGGATCCTCAACTGATATCCCCTTTCGATAGGGATATTTTATTATTCATCTTATATTTATATTACAATAAATGTTTAAAATACAACTGATTCCTCAATTTGAGTGAGGAGTGAGAGATTCCCGGGTGCCTAGACTAATTCTTGCTAGAGTTGTTCTAGGGACTTTGATGTAGTCTCACATGCATGTTGATTACTCCTTCAAGCTTTCCTTGGACCATGGTGATACAAGCTTGGCTCTCCTCGGACCAAGGTGGTCCAAGCCAACTCCCTTGGCACCTCACCTCGGGCAACTTTGAGGCAACCTCCTCAATTCAAGGTCCCTTCGGACCTTGTGGCCTTCTCCTCGGACCAAGGTGGTCCAAGACATCCTTCTCTCTTGTTTCTCTCATCGGACAAGTCCGAGCATACCTCCTCCATTCAAGGTCCCTTCGGACCTTGTGGCCTTCTCCTCGGACCAAGGTGGTCCGAGGCATCCTCCTTGGGATCTCACCTTGGACAAGTTTGAGGCACTCTCCTTTAGTATCTCCCAACTATGTCCGATTGGACATTGTGTAGGCTCTCCTTGCCAAAATCTAAGTCTCCATTCTTGACTTGCATGGGACTCCTCCTCCTTAGCTACTTACCTTGGACACTTTCGAGCCAACACTTAGGAAACTTTGGGAGGCTTACCTCGGAGACACCCTTGGGGTCTCCTAGGACCTCATATTCCTTGGGGTCTCCTAGGACCACTTTTTCCTTGGGGTCTCCTAGGACCACATACTCCTTGGGGTCTCCTAGGACCCCTTTCTCCTTGGGGTCTCCTAAGACCACTTTCTTGAGTTCTCCTCGGACCTCATTCTTGGGTTCTCCTAGGATCACTCTCTTTAGCCTCCTAGGATGCATTTTGTCACCTTTATTGCCATGCCATTGATCTCCAATTTTTAGGTATAACAGATAGTAATAGATAGACTAACCAAGTCTGCTCATTTCCTACCTGTTAAGTCTTCATACACAGCAGACCAATATGCAGACATCTATATCCAAGAGATAGTACGGTTGCATGGAATCCCCAAGACGATAGTGTCGGATAGAGGATCGGTGTTTGCATCGAGATTTTGGGGAAGTTTACAGCAAGCTATGGGTACTAAGTTAAGTCTTAGTACAGCTTTTCATCCTCAGAAAGATGGGCAGTCCAAGCGTACGATTTAGATTTTAGAGGATATGCTACGCGCGTGTGTACTTGAGTTCGGAGGATCATGGAATAAGTACTTGCCGTTGATAGAGTTCTCCTACAGCAACAGCTACCAGTCAATGATCGGGATGGCACCTTATGAGTTGCTATATGGAAGAAGGTGCCGATCACCGTTGCACTGGGACGAGGTAGGAGAAAGGCAGCTTCTAGGTCCCGAAGCTGTTAGACAAGCTCAAGAAGCAGTAGCTCTTATTAGACAACGTATGCTTGCTGCTCAAAGCCGTCAGAAAAGCTATGCGGATGCCAAGCGACGCGATGTGGAATTCCAAGTTGGAGATCAAGTCTTCCTGAAGATATCTCCTATGAAAGGTGTAAAGCGGTTTGGGAAGAAAGGCAAGCTTAGTCCCCGATTCATAGGTCCTTTTGAGATATTGGACAAAGTGGGGGCAGTTGCGTATAGACTAGCCCTACCGCCTGCACTAGCCGATAGTCACAACGTGTTCCACATCTCGATGTTACGCAAATATGTGTCAGACCCATCTCACGTCCTCAAGTACAATACAATAGCACTCCAGAAAGACTTAAGTTACGAGGAACGACCGGTTAGCATCCTAGATAGGGGGATGAAGCAGTTACGGTCCAAGAGCTTTCCTATAGGTAAAGTCCTATGGAGTAATAGTTCTGAATGAGAGGCAACGTGGGAGTTGGAGGAGGACATGCAAGGCCGGTATCCGGAGTTATTTGGTAAGTAAATTTCGAGGACGAAATTCTTTTTAGTAGGGGAGAATTGTAGAGTCCAAGAACTTTACTTAGCTAAGTTAGATAGTAGTATAATAGTAATAATAGTATTATCTTTATGACTGTGGATTTTTGGTTCAGACCGGGGTTTATTTGGACACTCATAGTAGTACTTGTAGATTTTCTATGTTTAACCTATAGTTTAGGAATGTTAATTTTAACCTAAGGTTTGATTAAATGACTGATATTGAGGATAATATTTATTATACTATAAGGTTTAGATAAGAACCAACTAGATAATAGCACATGTTATGTATAGGTTTATTAATGATTAAGTATTTTGAGGATTAAATTTATTAAGGTTAAAATTTGAATACTCTAAGGTTAGTCAGCAGCTTTGAAAACGTTAGAGGGCTTAGTCAAGGCTGTTTACTAAATTCAAATTAAGCTAAAAATGTGTAATTTTGTGTTTAAATATTCAGCGTATGTCGATATATCGCAGCTATAGGGGCGATATATCGCAGTACGAAGATACGGAAAACACGAAACGTTGCATGATTGCCTCGGGCATACTGGCCCAGGCGATATATCGCCTACAGGGGGCGATATATCGCCTCTCTCAGCATATTTTGAAAGTTTTCAAAAACGTTCTCCATTCAAACCTTCAACCTCTTGATAAGTCCAGCATCTTTTTGAACGAGTCTTCAGCCTCTGCTGAACGATAATTCAAATGTTTTTCCACTTAAAAAGCCATTATTTTTATTCAAGTTAAATGAAGATCTCTTCATTCCTAAACTCTATAAATAGGACCCAGTACCCAACCATTTATTCATCTATTACTCTAAGTTCAGCGGCTGCAAGTTGCTAGGTTAGTGTGAGAGTGTAAACACTTGGGTTGGGAATTATAAGCTTGATCACTACAAGCTTACTAAACACTTGGGAAGTAAGGTTCTATACACATTTTGGTTCAAGGTTTAGATTGATCATAGAAGTACTCAAGGTATCCCAAACTCTAGTCCATTTCTATATTATGTTCTTTAAAAATTCTCATAGTCTTCTACTCATTCTAACCTTATTCTTATTCTTGGTTAGGAAATCTAAGTTCTTAAGCACAAGGTTTTTGGTAAGTATATTTTGATAGCATAGTTCCTTTTTCACTTTCATCCCTTTTCTTCAATATACTCACCATATTATAAATGGTTTTTAAGAGTGTTCCAAGGTCCCAAATCAGTTCTCATATCCCGGTTATTTTGGTAAGGAAAATAGGATAGGATTTATGTGTTATATGATTTTATATGTTATCTTATGAATATGTGTTATGAAAAATACTATGTTAAGTATGTTTGTAGACTTGGGCATATGACCTATACAACTAACAAGCCCCAAATAGATTATGGGCATATGACTTGCTTAGCTAGCAAGACCCCACTAATCTAATGGGCATATGACTTGTTTAGTTTATGGGACCCCAAGTAATAATGGCCATTATAGTATGTATGTGACATAAGTGTTATGGTATGTTTTTATGTTGCATTATGAATTTTTATGTATATGGCTATATGTTAGATTTTCCTTGCTGGGCATTAGGCTCATTCCTTTTATGTTTATATGTGCAGGAAAATAGCTATAGTGGCGGAAAGGTTCGTGGATGCTTAGGGAATGTGTATTGAGGCGGAATGGATTCAAGGAGTCGAGAGTTTCGATTTTCAAGGATGAAGTCTTTGTTTTATGGTTTATGTGTATTTTTCTGCACCTATTTGTGTAATCTCCTTTTTATTACAATTAAGTTATGTTTTGTTTTTAAAACAATGGGATCCCATATCCTACTTTAAATTTTATGTAAGTTTAACATTCGTACTTACAAGTTTTAATAAAGTTATGATCTTTTCACTTGTAAGTTTTGTTAAAGATTAGTGTCTATGTATAGTTTTCGTTAATGGTCCAAGGTCTAGAGTAGTTGGGTCACTACAAGGCGCCCCCACGTCGGGCTAGGGGACATCCTCGAGGTAGCACTGCAGCAAGGGTAGCCGGGCAGAGGGTAGCCCAACAAAATCAAATACCAAGAACTGGATCGAGTCTTGGAATTAACAATCCGGGGTGCCATCTCGAAATCCCTTGTGAAACAACCAGCCAAGAGAAGTTCCGATCCCCACTGAGAACAACCGAGCTGCCCCTCAAGTAGCCCGGAATCATAACCCAGAACCACCAATGTAGCATCCCGAATGTGCTAATAAGGCTTAAGGCCTTGATTAGCGTGCCCGGAGGGCAATAATTGATTTATTATGTTAATATGTGAATTTGATGATTATGTGATTATAAATGCATGTTTAGGTGGATTAAATATGCATGTGAGCCCCTTTTAGTTATTAGGGGCATATTTGTAAGTTTTGCCCATTGAGGGCATAAGTGCTGTATTTGTGTATATTGTGATTGATACCACGAGTGAGTGGTGATATATTTGTGATGCACGATCCGAGACAGTCCTAGGGAGCAGATTAGCTAGAAAGTCACAACGGGGTCAAATACCATGCTCGGGAGGAGCCTAGGGGTATTTTGGGAACGTAATATGTGTTTGGAATTTATTGAGTAACGTGTAGTAATTTAATAATGATTTGGACATGTTGGGATTAAATGTGGATTTATAGGAATACTCGGGGACTTAACGGGATTTGGCAAATGACTAAATTCCCTTTGGGTTACTTAAGGATTGAGGATAAGCTTAAGGGGAATTTTGGTCATTTGGCAGAGGTATTACATAGCTCGGAATAGTCTTGGGAAGTCACTGGAACAAAGCAGAAGAGGACTCTTTCTCTATCTCACGGCTCTCTCTCCCTCTCATGGTGTTTGGATTTTGATGAAACTTTGAAGACTTGGGCTGGTAAATTGGAGGATTGGGAAGCTTAAAGCTTAGGGAATCAGTTCAGGAACTGATTTAAGTGTATAGGTAAGTTCTTTAATTGAATATTGCTGTTGAATTTCCTTGATTATGTTAAGAACTCAAGCTTGCATGAGGTTTGGGTTGGTTAGCTGTGCTTGGTTTGAATTTTGGTGTTTGTGAGGATTAGAGGGCTGTTCTTAGGTGGATGTGATGCCTAGGTTGTGTAGACAAGGAATCCAGGTTCAATTATGAGTTTAAGTGGTGTTTGGAGTATGATATTAAGGTTTAGGCTCAAGGAAAACACAGGGGAAAATGGTGTTTTCTAGGTTTGGAGGCTCGAGCTGCGACCTTGTTCATCAGGTGCCCAGGCGCACCATGTGTGTCGAAGAGGCTGGAAGCCTCTGTCTGCCTAGGCGCACCGCAACCCAAGGATGGGAGCGCCGCGACCCGTGTCCCTCAACCTGTGAGGCCTTTTGCCTTTGACTTGAGCGCGCCGCGACCCTTATGGGGTTGGGTCACGGCTTAAGTTTGTGATGTTGGCTGTTTGAAGGTTTTTAGCTCGGGAACCCTAATGTTTTGGCTCAGGAAGGATTTTGCCAACCGGATTGGTAGAATCCAAGGTCCCAGAGGCTAGAATTATATCCCGAAGTTATTTATTGGATTAGAACTTGATGTATGGCTATTGTTACTGCATTGTGACTAGGTTTTCAGTGAGGCTCAGATTAGAGGACTGTGGTCAGGATTGCGGTGCTCGGGAAGCTTGGGACACAGGTAAGAAAACCGTTGTACCCATAGAGCAAGGCATGGCCCTATTGTTTGTGTTGCAGGGCATGTCCCTATGTGATTGAATTGTTGGGCGTAGCCCTATCGTTTATGTTTAGTATATGTTTAAGCATTTGTTGATATTGCTATGTATTGCATAATTGTGAATGAACGACGAAGATCGAGAACGGCAGGAAGCTGATTATAGCAAGGGGCCGGGAGCGACGCTAGCACGCGGAGTGTAAAGCCGAGAACGCTAAAGGGCCGGGAACGGCGTTGAGCATGTGGAGTGCGAGTCGTTAGGGCGAGACCCTCCTAGGATGCTGGAGTCATCTTCACAGTGAAGACCGCAAACCTAGGGCATGGTAAAGCGCTTGGGACGGAATGGCCGTAATGTGTTTTGCCTATTGGCTGTTTTGTTATATGCTGATTTATAGATATGCATATGTTAATTGTTTTGTGTTGAGTTTTCTTGCTGGGCTTCGGCTCACGGGTGCTCTATGGTGCAGGTAAGGGCAAGGGAAAGGTCGACCAACCATGAGTATGGGGAGCGTGGAGCAATGGGTACATGTTCAGCCTACCTGGTTGCCACGGCCAGGGGTATTTTTTAGGACAATGTTATGTATAGACTTGAATTTGTCGCCTAGTCGACCCTAAATGTATTTTGAGTTGTAAATATTTTCTAAATAGTATTTTGGGATCCCAAATGTTTAACTTTTAGCATTTTCCATGAATGATCACATTTATATATATATCATGCCTTTAAACGACCTTCAATACAGTTTAGCTACACTTTTAACCTAAAACCTCAATTAGCGAGAGATTAGCACATTTTAAACTCACTTAGTAACGACTCTAAGGAAGTAGGGTGTTACAACCAAGGTTGACCGTGAACAATGAAAGACCGCCTCCCTCTCCAATTAGGCATCCTCCATCACCTATTAGACATCCAACTCCAGCTCGAGACGTACCCCAAAAAGCTCCTAGTGGAGGTTAATATAATGTCCCAAAATCCCTAATGTGGTTTATGGTTGGAATAGAAGGCCGGGAGGGCCATAATTGATTTATTATGCAATTAAATGATTATATGCATGTTTATGTGAATTATATTATTATATGTTGATAAATGCATGCACGTGGGTCCATTTTTCATTTTAAGGGTATTTTGGTAATTTGGCCCGTTGAGGGCATATTTGTATATTTTCATGCATGTTGGTAATTTATGATGAGGCCAAAATATAATGTGGATATTATCGAGCTATTCGGCATGAGACGATCTTTGAATGCAAGTTAGCCGTTTGGTCATAACGGGGTTAATTACCGGACTTGGGGTGAGTCTCGGAGTAATCTGATGATTAGTACATTACCGGGAATTATAGGGTAATGGGATATGATTTATTAGTATTTGAGAATATTGGGAATAACATGAATTAGAGGACGTTAATTATGATTAACGGGATAGTTGCGAAATGATGATTTTGTCCATGGGAGGCTCAAAGGGGATTAGATTGACCTAGGGGCATTTAGGTCTTTTGAACTTAGGCTATATTTAAATTAGAAGGCTGTGGAATAGAAAACAAAGCAACAAAAGCAGAGCACTCCTTTCCCTACCCCAACAATCATCTTCTTCTCTCTTCTCCCTTTGAAATTTTGAAGCTTAATTTGAGGATTCAATCTAGGAAATCAGAGCTTGAGGTTCTAGGTTTATGTTCAGCCATTGAAGGGGATTCAAACTTAAGTTTAAGGTAAGGTTTCAATTCAATTTTTCTGGTTCCTTGCTCTATTTTTGTGTTAGTTTTGAGCTTGAAGTTTTGATTATAGAAGTGGGAATTTGATGAGGTTTTAAATGGTTTAAAGCTTGGGTTTTGTGGTTAAACTAGTGGACATCATGTGTTGGTGATTGGTTGTGATTTCTGGGTTAATTTGATAAGAGTTTGATGAGGTTTTGATGGGAGAAAATAGGGGTTTTTGGCTGATGGGTAGGTAGGGCCGCGACACAAGGTTGGTATGCCGCGACGCAAGGTGCGGACAGAGAAAAGGCTAGCGCCTCTGTTTGGGAGGCGGGCCGCAGCTCAGTGGAGTGGGGCCGCGACTCTTAAGGGAATTTTTGGCCAGAATTATGTTTTAATCATGGGAACTCAAACCTTTGGCCTCGAGATCTTTCCTACTACCCGGTTTACTGGGATTCGACGTACCGGAGGCTAGCTCTTGGTCCGGGAACCTTTTATTACTCATTTTATTGATGGGAGTTTATATTTGGTTATGACTAGGTGACTGCTAAGGGATTTAAGTACCGATCGTTTTTAAGGGTCGTTCTTTTATTATTCCACGCTCGAACCAGAGGTAAGAAAACTGACACCCAGCATGTGATATGCATGGTTATTGATGAAGCATGTTGAATGCTCTATATGTGGACATTGATTGCATTGTAAATGCTTAGCAGACTTGCTCATCAGGCCAAATTACGAAAATGTCCTTCTAATAAGAAACAGGCCCACATGCGTGCTTAATACACCTAAACATGCAAATGCAGTCATATTATAACATAACTCACATAATTCATATAATCATGCACATTGTTACACCCAAATTTCATGGATGAATAAATGAGTCTAGACATGTAGGCTCGAAAAGCGTAAGCTCGAAAATAATAGGCTTTGGCTGAACACTTGTATAAATTGACATGATTCATGATTTGTTGTTGTTGGCGATCGAGCACAAGTTGAAAGGTTCGAGCTTAAGTTTCAGGCTCGAAAACTAGGGACCTTCTCCGAAGCATGAGTTCGACGAAATCACTAGATGCGGAGGAAGTTGACTGGAATGATGAGCTCGAAGTTTGGATAGGTCTCGAAAGCGTGTCAACCTTGCATTAGAGATCAACAACGCGCTTTGTGCACGAAAATTGTTAGGAAATCCCTATTCCTTGGGGATTTGTTGTTATCAGATATCAAATCCCAATTGTCATGGGATATTATGTAATTAATGTATTTATTTACATTTATTTGAAATTTGAATGCTTGATTGTAACTTCCCGAAATAAGGGGAAGACACTCTGTCAACCAGGCCTATAAATAGACTGGGGAATTTCATTTGGATTCACGCATAAAATTGTACTGAGAATACTCTGTCGAGTTGCTCTCTGAAAAAGCTTTGAGAGAGTATCAAAATCAATAATATTGACTTGTGGACTAGACAGATTTTAACTGCTGAACCACCTAAAAATCTCTTGTGTTTTTCTATTTTTTTTCTCTGAAATATTGTTTAGTGCTCTTTGTAATTAAGTGTCAACAGTTTGGTGCTTTCATTGAGAGAATTAAGAAAATCTCCGTATTGTTTAATCAGAAACCTCCTGCATAACATCAATGGCCACCACAAACAATCTAGGAACTGGTGGATGACCTTTGCCACAAATCCCTGAGGAACGAAATCCTTAGACTGAAAACTATCAGCGAAGGCCTGGGAAGCAACCAATGGTAGATCAGGTTTTGAATGAGGGAAGCACATCATCCCACTCTAGGGGAACACCTGCTCCAACCCTCAAGCCTGATGAGGATCTCTATTATAATCCCAAGAGGTACGTTCCCATTGTGGAACTGGAGAATCGCCAATTGCGCCAATAGTTGGCCGAAGCCACATGGTGTAATGAAGAATTGGCCAAGCAGGCTGCCGAGGCCCAGGCACCTCCTCGGAGGACCAGGGGGTGTCCTTATGGCAGTACGATCACCAGAATGGTCGAACAGAGGGCCCGACAGACCCAGCCAAGGCCCAGGGAAAACCCCAGCAACGACCACCCCAGGAGGAATTCTCAAGCTATTACTGTTGGTAATCCCACGGTGAGTGTAACTGTAGGAACAAGGAATAACCGAGCTCCCTCAACAGCTCGGAACACTAACCCCGAGCCTATCAGGAATAAGTTAGAGCTAGTCTGAGCCAATTCTGGACCTTCCAGGGCCAACATTGGAAGGCCTCCACCGTCGCATATAAGGCATCCTCCGTCTCCAATAAGGCACCCATATCCGGTTCGAGAGGCACCCCAGGCGACTCCTAATAGGTACCAGACAAGGGAGCAGGAACCTCAAATACCTTCTCGGAGTGGCCGCCGAGACAGGAACTGCAGAGCTTAGCCTGACCATGGGGACGAGTGAGAGGCTCCCCGAGGACATAGAGCATCCTAGCCAACAAGAATTCACATGTCGAGGTCACAAACAATTAGAGCAAGGGGGTCAGTGGAAGATCCACCTTGCAACCATCGAGCCCCACAACTAGAGAGAAATGTTAATTTCATGAGTGGAAGGTTGGACCTGAGTAGGTCAGTGAATGTATATAATACCGAATTCAAGAATATTGGGAATCGCGAGAACAAAAACTCTGATCATCGAGACCCTTTGAATCAAAACCGGGGCAAGCCAACCCTTCAAACCCAGATTTATGGGCAAATCTGAATATCTGAAAAGAGCACATGCAACGAGTATATGGGAATCAGTATAACACTGTACTGGGACAGGGAACTAGAGTTTTTACAAACAATATCCAGCTGCCCCAAGCGCAAGCTTAACCTTCGGTGCACTTGGACCAGGAAAGAATTAACCAGCTCGAAAGAGCATTTAAACTCTTTCAAAATGAAAGGAACAAGGACAAGGCTGACGATTTCGATGAAGAGATCAAGCCTTTTGCTCCGTATATATCAAACACACCATTCCCTTACACGTTCAAGATACCCCATGTAGCTCCTTTTGATGGGAACTCATACCCATACAACCATCTGAGGACGTTTAACACTATCTTGCATTCCAACAACGTTGGTTACGAGCTCAGGTGCATGTTATTTCCAACAACATTGACGGGACAAGAAAAAAATTGGTTCGATAAGTTCCGAAGGCATTCGATCTCATCTTGGGAACAATTAGCAAAAGAGTTCAAGAAACAATTCAAGGCCATGGTAGGCGTCAGACCCGAAGCCTCAGCCTTGACTATTGTCAGACAGCAGCTAGGAGAGTCACTAAAAAGTTACGTGGCGAAGTTTAACATTGAGGTGGCGCGAGCCTGTAATATTGATGACAACAGTCATCTTATGGCAGTACGAGCTGAGATATTTCCAGGAAGTCCCCTTTGGGATGATATGCAAAGAAAACCAATAAGAACAATAACCGAGTTCAACAAAAGGGCTCAGAGGTTCGTCAATGTAGAGGAGGCGAGGTCAGCATTAAAACTGACCCCTCAACCTATTATAACTACAATGATGAATGTTAACTCAGCCTTGACCTCGGCTACCCCCTTGACATCTTGACCTCCTGAAGACAACCCTTCAAAGAGAAAAAAAAATGAAGGGAATAACTCGGTGGCGGACAGGGGGAAAAAGAAGAAATGAGATAAGTATTTCTCCATTTACACAGTTTATACCAAGCTCACTGAAACTCGGGAAAACATCTTTATCGCAAATGAAAATCAGGTCCCGTTTAGATGACCTGACCCAATGCGAAATAAAAAATAAAAAATAAAAAATAAAAAAGAGACACCAACAAGTACTGCAGACTCCATAGAGACATCAGACATACCACTGATGAATGTACACAGCTGAAAGACAAGATCAAAGGTCTGATCTTGAGATGATATTTTGGCCAATATGTAAGAAACATAAATCCGGCTCAAGCATCGGCTGGATAGAGGGTAGCTCTTGCACAACCTGCCCATCATATTACAACTATCGAGCGAGGGAGGATGATCGACCTCCCCCAATAGATGGGCATGGTGTGGTAACCATTTTCGGAGGACTACACTTCACAGGGTTGGGTAAAAATGCCCATAAATGGTATCTTAACGAGCTCAAGATAGGAGACGAATCTCCCTACGAACTTGAACTGGGAGCTCCAAAGTAACAAAGGGTTGAAACTCAACCCATTACTTTTATAGAAGAGGATGCATTACACATTCAGTTTCCCCACAATGACCCTCTGGTCATCACACTCTAGCTTGCCAACAAAAGAGTGTGTCGGGTCCTGATAGATAATGGGAGATCGGTTAACCACTTTAGAAAAGATGGGACTTACTCTTCGAGATTTGAAAGCTCGTGGAACGACATTGTACGAATTTTTAGGAGAAGGGATAGCCAACACGGGATCCATCGAGCTCCTAGTAACCTTGGGAGACTATCGAGTCTCGGTGACCAAGATGATGGAGCTCATAGTGGTGGACACCCCATCTACCTACAATGTACTGCTCGGGAAACTAACCCTGATTGGGCTGGGGGCAGTGTCATCCATTAGGCTTATGGCCATCAAGTTCCTAACGCCTAGTGGCATTGGGATGGTGAAGGGAGACCAGCTTGCCTCACGGGAATGCTATAACATTTCTATGAGAGGGAAGAACCAAACAAGTGCACAGGCATTTGTTGTTATCCGGGAAATGATTGGATTTGTCTTCGAAATCAAAGAAGAAATCAATCCTAGAATAGAAGAGGATAGGGCCGATCTCAGACCATTAGAGGAGCTTGAGGATGTAGAGCTCGATGAAAAAGACACCACGAGGGTGGTAAAAATAGGGAAGAACCTCTCCAAGGATGTGAAATAGTAATTAATTCGCTTCCTGAGAGAAAACCAAGTTGTGTTTGCATGGTCGCACTCGGATATGGTTGGGATCAGCCCAAGAATTTTAAGCAAGGCATTCAACATAGACAAAATCTTCCCTCTGAAGCAACAAAAAAGAAGGCTCCTGGATGATGATAGGAAGAAAGCCCTAAAAGAAGTGGTTGAAAGACTGAAGGCAAATCAGTTTAGCCAAGATGCTTTTTACCCTGATTAGATATCCAATCCTGTGTTAGTTCCAAAACCCATTGGTAAATGACAAAATTGCATTGATTATTCAGACCTCAATAAGGCATGTCCAAAGAATTGTTTTCCCTTGCCTCAAATCGATTAGCTCATAGATGCCACTACGAGACATGGCGTCATGTCGTTCATGGATGCATACTCTGGATATAACCAGTTAGTCATGCATGCACCCGACCAAGAACATACAAGTTTCATGACCGATAAAGGCTTGTATTGCTACGACGTAATGCTTTTTGGGCTCAAGAACGCAGGAGCCACATACCAAAGATTGGTGAATAGGATGTTTGCTGAGCATATAGGAAATAACATGGAAGTTTATGTGGATGATATGCTAGTCAAATCCAAGCATAATTATAACCATGTGGATGATCTCGCTGAATGCTTCACTGTGCTCCGAAAATACAATATGAGACTTAACCCATTGAAATGCTCATTCAGAGTATCCTTGGGAAAGTTTCTAGGATTCATAGTAAATGCTCCGGGCATAGAGGCAAACCCTGATAAGATTAACGCATTAATCGATATGCCCTCGCCTAAAAAACATAAAGATGTCTAGAGCCCAAGTGGACGAATGGTGACCATAAGTAGGTTCATCCCGAAATATACAGATGGGTGCCTCCCATTCTTTAACCTTTTGAGAGGGGGCAAGAAATTTGAATGGTTAGGCGACTGTGAACTCACGTTTCAAAATCTTAAGAAACTTTTTGCCGAGCCACCAGTCTTATCCAAGCCAATTTCAGGGGAAATATTGTACTTATACCTTGCCACAACCGAGCATTCCATCATCGCACTACTTTTTTGGGAAGATAGGAAAGTGCAAAAACCTGTGTACTATGTCAACAAAAGGTTGTTGGGGGCAGAGTTGAGATATATGTTAATGGAAAAGCAGGCTTTATGCCTAATACATGCATCTCGAAAGCTTCGACCCTATTTCCAAGTGCATCCTATACATATATTAACTGATCAACCGTTAAGGCAAGTATTATCCAAGCCTGAAGCCTCTTAAAGATTGTTAAAATGGGCCATTGAACTCGGACAGTTTGAGATCACCTTTCATCCAAGAACGACGATCAAAGGGCAGGCCTTAGCTGATTTCATTAGTGAATGTATGGGAATCTCCAATGAGGATGTTGTAACCCTAGCCCGCGAGCTGTGGAGACTTTATGTCGATGGATCTTCCAATAAGACCGAATCGGGGGCAAGCATAATCCTCATAACCCTTTCAGGAAGCAAGTTTCACTCAGCTTTAAGGTTTGGTTTCGAGGCCACAAATAACGAAGCTGAATATGAGGCACTGCTAGCAAGACTCCGAATAGCTTCCGAGCAAAAAGTTAACACCATACATTGTTATAACGATTTTCAATTAGTAGTCAACCAAGTGTTAGAGGAGTACCAGGCTCAGGGAATTAAGATGGCAACATACTTGGAAAAAGTCAAAAAGGCATTCGAATAATTTGAGTTCTACGTGAACGAGCAAGTTCTGCGAGAGAGAAACTCGAACGCAGATGCCTTAGGTCGACTAGCCACAACCAGAGAGGTTGACACACTCAATGTGGCACTAGTAGAATTCTTGCCGGAACCTAGCATAACCAAGCTTGACAAGGTCAAAGTAGACATGATAGATTCACACCCTACATGGATGACACCTACAATCGACTATCTTGAAACTAGGAACCTGCTTGTGGATTGGAACGAGGCCCGAAAATTGATGTACAAACTACCAAGGTGCACTATCTTGGAAGGGAGACTGTACAGGCGAGGATATTCCATGCCGTTATTACGACGTGTAACCCTTCTTGAAGCTAAGAAAATTCTAGAAGAAGTCCATGAATATGTAATAAGACAGGGGTATTTCTGGCTAACGGTAAAGGTAGACTCATTTGAATACGTAAAACACTGCGATAAGTGTCAACGGTTCGCCCCTGTAACGCCTTGGTTACTCCAAGACCATTATTGTGGACTTTAAACAATGCTTAAAATGAGTCATTTGGTTATAAACATGCATCTAGGTGTTATTAATAAGCTAAGGTGAAAAATGTCGATCAAAAGGAATGGATATATTTCATTTAAAACATAAAACTATACATGGGCCCATAAAAGTGTTTGCAAAGTTATTTACAATCTAAAATGGTCATTGCAGTGTAAAAATTACAACCCGCCGACCTAAGCAGCAAAAATAGGGTTAACCCCTAGTTCGTCTGAGAAACACCTTGGCCGTGGTGGTCAAGCGGCCACATATGTACACATCGCCACCTAAGCTCTTCACTCAAGGCTAGGTGAGCTTTTCTTTCCCTTTACCTGCACCACATAGCACCCGTGAGCCAAGGCTTAGCAAGAAAACTTATTACTGCATGTATATAATATCAATAAATGATTATGGTAATCATTCTAGGGCTTGCAGCCCAATCAGATAAGTGACCATCAATAATGATTCTGGTAATCATGCTGGGGTATGCATCCCAATCAGATAAGTGACTATTGAGTCACACACTGTGCAGGTGAATAATAAGTCAACCTCTAAGGATCTGTTCCTTGGATAGATGACTAATAAGTCCATAGATTTGGTTATGTTCCTTAAATAGATGGCTAATAAGTCTATTTCTGTGGATCTGCTCCCTAAGACATGTGACGCATCAGTCACCTTAGCCTTTTGGCTCTACCTCTAAGTAACTAGCCTTTAGACTAGACAAGCGCTTTTGTTTTCATTGAACTTAAGGTCGGTAAAGCATTTCATGCTTATGTTGATAATGCTTATGTCGATTAGATCTAATCTTTTCGGTTTGCGTTAAACACGGTAATACCGTTCTTGACTCATAAGCCAATACCATACGACTAATGCTCAATACTACTGCCAAACTTGACTAATAAGTCACAACTTCACAATCAATACTGGCACCATTGCCGTTTCCTGACTCATAGGTCAGTGTCATACACAGATAAGCAAAACTACTAAGCATTTAATATGCATTCCACATATACAAATAGAGCACTCAACATGCCTCATCAATAACCATGCATGTCACATACTGGGTGCAGTTTTCTTACCTTTGGTTCGAGCGTGAAAAAATAATGGAATGACCCTTTGAGAATGATCAATCCTTTGGCCCCTTAACGATCAATCCATATAGCCGCAGCACGACTTGGTAGCGCTGCGGCCAGGTGCTTTACAAAATGCATGATTTCAAAGTTCTGCAAAGGCCGCAACACTCGAAGGAGGGGTCGCGACTTTAAGGAGTTCTCATGGACAGAATAAATGTACGGGCCACGATAGGTGGACAGTTGCGTCGCGGCTCGCCTCAACGAAAAAGTCAGTTGATCCAAGCTTTAAACCAATTAAAACCTCATCAAATTCCCATCTATTTAGTCCAAAATATCAACTAAAACTAGCTGAAAAAAGTGCAAAAACCAGAAAAACAATGGCTGAAACCTAACCTCTAACTCAGAATTAAACCCCCTTCAAAGGCTGAACACTAGTCTAGAACCTCAAGCATTGATCTCCTAGCTTGAACCCTTAATCTCAGCTTCAAAAATTCAAAGGAAAAAAGAGGAAGAAAGGATCGAGAGGTAGAGGAAGAGAGTCTTTGTTTTGCTGCCTTATTCTCTACAGCCTTCCATTTAGTTTAAATATAAGCTATGGTCAAATGACCAAAATGCCCCTAAGCCTAACTATTTCCTTAACAACCATCAAGGGCAAAAATGTCATTTCTCCTCTAATTCCGTTAATCATAATTAACGTCCTCCAATTCCCGTTATTCCCAATATTCTCAAATAATTAATAAATCAAATCTCATTACCCTTTAATTCCTAGTAATGAACTAAGCATCAAATTACCCCCGAGACTCAATACTTAATCCCATTATAACCAAACCGCTTATTTTCATTTTAAGATCGTCTCATGCTGAATAGCTCAAAAAAATCCACATTATAATGTGGCCTCATTCATAAATCATAAACATGCATGAAAATATACAAATATGCCCTCAACGGGCCAAATTACCAAAATACCCTTACAATGAAAAATGGACCGATATGCATGAATTTATCATCATATAATAATAACTTACATAATCATGCATATAATCATTTAATTGCATAATAAATCAATTATGACCCTCCTGGCCTCCTAATCCAGGCTTTAAATATGTCGTCTTGGACTACTTCACAAAATGGACCGAGCCTGAACCTCTAGCCACAATCACCTCGAAAAGGTTTTGGACTTTGTGGTAAAAAAAACATCATTTGCTGATATGGGATACCAAGGAAGATAGTTTTAGACAATTGAACCCAATTCGGAAGCGAGCTGTTTACACAGTTCTGCGAGAAAATGAGATTAATAAAAACTTATCCTCACTAGCCCATCCCTAAGAAAATGGTTAGGTCGAGGTCGTAAACAAGTCTATAAAAATTATATGAAGAAAATGCTTGAAGAAGTGCAAGGCAAATGGTCCAAAGAACTACCACAAGTCCCATGGGCCTATAGTCCAATCGCTCGGACCTCAACCGGACACACACCATTCTCCCTAGCCTATGGTTGCGAGGTAATGCTGCCAATTAAGGTCAAAATTCTCAATATAAGGCACAAAGCATATGACCAAGAGTCAAACCATTCCCAACTCAAGGAATCCTTAGATTTAATCGAGGAAAAGCGTGATGAAGCCAGCTTAAAAAATCTTGCATACCAACAAAGGGCTACAAGTGTAACGCCTTGGATAACCAAGGTCGTTACACTGTGTATTATAAATAATGCAAGGCTCACTAATCGAGTCATTTGTAAATAAAAATGTGCTAAACATGATTAACAGTTTAGGGTTAAAAATTTCGGTAAAAATGAATAATTATTTCGTTATTATATTAAGGTGTAGTATATGGGATCCCATAATAAACGTTTACAAAGTTGTTTATAGTTCCAAAAGGGTAATTACAACTGAAAAATTACAACTAGCCGACCTAAGCGGAGAAATCAGGGTTTGAACCTAGTTCCACTAAGAAACCCCGATCATGGTGGTTGAGAAATGGCATATGTACACATTGCCACCGAAGCTCTCCAACTCATGGCTGGTCTAGCTTCCCTTTCCCCTTACCTCCACCACATTGCACCCGTGAGCCAAAGCTCAGCAAGAGAACATAAACATGCTCATAAGAAGTTAATAACATGTTACCAAATCATAATAAGCATGCCTAGCAGTAATATCCCTACTCATGCATGCATACCATTCATATAAATGACTACAACGTCATAAGGGGGCTAGCTTCCCTAGTTACATGATTAATGAATTATACTGGGTGATGTTTCGCTAGGATATGGGACTAATAAGTCACCCCGGGGTCCATTGCCCTATCCTCTGTATAACCAGCCTTGGAGCTGGCCCAGCATTCCTGGTGCTTAATTTTTCCATGACATTGGGTCGGACAAGCGTATGATGCACTCCTGATTAGGCCTAGCCATATTGACCAGCGCTCAGCGTGCTATTGCAGCCCTTGAGTGATAAGTCAATGCTTTCAAACAGCGCTCAGCGCGCTATTGTCGTTCTTGACTTATAAGTTAAGCCTTTTCAATTAGAATATGCGAACAAGCATATATCATATAGCAAATATCTAGATACACAGCATTCAACATGCTTAATCAACATTCACATGCATAATCATAATCATGTACATTCTCAGGGGCCCATGCCCTAATCAAGTCTATATTCACCAACCGGGCCAAGCCCTAAGCACATACATCACGTATTGGGTGTAGTTCTTACCTCAAGTTCGAGTGTACTATAAAATATGAACGACCCTAAGCACAATCCTGATTCCGACCCCCTAGAAATAACCTAGTCACAATTTAGTATAGAATTCCATCAATAACGAGAAAATAAAGGCTTTAGGACCAAGTCCTTGGCTCCGTGACGTCGAATTCTACTAAACCGGGTAGTAGGATCGATTCTGAGCCCTTAGGTTTTAGTTCCCGCACTCAAAACCTCCCCAGGGCTAAAAAAAGCCTTCAAATGTCGCGACCCAAACATTTGAGTTGCGGCCTGTCCCAAGTCAGAGAGCCTAAGGCTCTCCCCTATTTCCTCCCGTGCTGTGGCACACCTCATCAGGCGCTGCAGCTCAAGTGGCCTGAAGGCACCTGCTTGTCCCTGCGTCCAAGAGAGTCGCGGCGCCCCAAGAACATGGTCGGGGCTTGACAGGAAAACTCTATTTTTTCTCCATTTTTCTCAAGCCAAATCCCTCTGAAAACCTATCCAAACATAGCTAAATCCCAAAAGTAAATTTCCCAATCAACTCAGTAGCTCAAAACAATCAAAACCCAAGTTACAAACAGATCAAAAACTCATAAAAACCATAAAATCCAATCCAAGCTTAAGGAAAAAAAACTCAAAAACTTAGAGCTTAAATTACCTCTGATTAAGTCGTTTTCCAGCTAAAGCCTCAGGCAATCAAGCTTCCAATCTTCCTTCAAATTGTTATGACTCTAACCTTGCTTGAATCCAAGCCCTAAATCTTAAGTTTCCTTCGAAAATGCTAAGAACAGAAAACGAGAAAATGGGAGAGAGAACAAGAGAGTTGAATGTGTTTATGTTTATGTCAGGTTACTTAGGGTTCAAGTAACCTTAAGCAAATCCCCATGCTCGGGGAACCCAGAAACGTCCCCGAGGGTAAAATGGTCAAAATTCCCAAAACTCTCTCCTAATCTCACTAACTCCGAATATATCCTCAAAAATTTATTCCCATTACCCAATATCCTGGTAATGTACTAAATACCCAAAATACCCATTGACTCACCCCTAGTCGAGTATTGGTCCTGTTGTGATTTTCCCGCTAACTTGCTCCCTAGGATCACCTTGGGCCGAGTAACCCAAATATATCCACATAATAATGTGGTCTCCCACATATATCACATATACTCCAAATATACCCAAAGCGGGCCTAATTACGAAAATTTCCCTTCTGATAAGAAACAGACCCACATGCATATTCAATACACCTAACACATGCATATCTAGTCATATTATAATATAACTCACATAATCATGCAATGATACACATATATATCACATAAAAACATAATTTCCATAATTTGTCGTCCTGGCCCCCTAATCAAGGCCCTAAGCCTTATTAGGTAATTAAGAACGTTACAATTATCCCGTCCTTACAAGAATTATGTCCTCGAATTTTTACGTGAACAACTCGGGATATTGATTTTGCATATCTGACTCTAGCTCCAGGTTGCTTCCTCGACCTTGCTATTCCTCCATAATTCCTTAACCAAAGGTGTTTACTGAGTTTTTTAGAAACTAGAAATAGATTAAGAAATAAGAGCTAGGAAGAAAGGCTAAAAGAGAAACAAACAGAGTTTAATTTGGTTGGGGCGTTAATGAGCCTTAGTCCACGAGTCTATTGTATTAGATTTTAGAGAGCTTTCGACAATGGAGTTTTCTGCAAGTTTTAGCAGAGTAATTGCTTACAAGAGAAAATCTCGGATCCCCGCTACAGTGCACAACTGGTCCTATTTATAGGCAGTCAGTTGCAATAGGCTATGGCCGAATTAATCCTGGCCCAATAGGGATGTAACCATGGTTTACTCGCTAATGGAGTCATAATACAAAGGATATTGCTTAAAAAAACATATTAATTAGGGCCCATTGAGTCGGCTAAGGCAGAGCCAAGCCTTACAACTACCAATAATATGTAACCTCAGACTGGTCCGCATGAGCTTCTAAGGGGATCCTGGGGACATGAACAGTCAGAGTAGTGGGAGTACTGTTTCCTAGGAACAGCGTACGTTCCGTGCGTAACCTCTTCTGTAGGTTAGTTGAGGAGACCAACTTCCGTGTTTCTTGGGGACATGTCAGCGTCAGGGAAGATCAAACTTGCCCTATCCGGACGTCTGGTCCGGGTTCCTTTACTAATGTCCTGGTTCATTTACTGGAGTCCTGGTTCGTTCATCAGGGCTCGTGTTCATTCTTGACAAGGTTGTATTCCCAGACTAATGAGCCTACCATCCTTATTGGCATCCCGAAGGATACGGATAGGTTGGGATCAGGAAGGTAGGTTGGATTTGCTTCTTGATCACGACTCCCTTGGTATGGTCGCGCCCATCGAACACTGTTGGGCTCACTGACGATTGGGTCACTAGGACTTTCTTCTTCCCTGTTCATCGAGCTTAGGATAGGCCTGGATCTCTTCGAGGGAGCCCGTGGACCCATTATGTCATGCCACATGTCCAGGGGGAAAACAAGGATAACAAAAGGTATAGTCTTGTTCCTCAAGACCTTATTCTTCCTGTCTAGTATCTGGACTGGTTGTTCCTCATAGGAGAGATTTGCCTGAAGCTCTAGATCCTCGTAACTCAATACATGCGTCATGTAATGCCCCGAAATCCCTAATGTCATTTAATGGCTGGATTAGTAGGCTGGGAGGGCCATACTTGTTTAATTATGCCATTAAATGATTATATGCCTGTTTTTGTGAATTATTGTATAATATGATGTTAAATGCATGCATGTGGATCCACATTTGATTATTAGGGTGTTTTGATAATTTGGACCGTTGATGGCATAATTGTGTATTTTGGTGCATATTGTGAGTTGTGGATGAGATCCCATTATTATGGAGATATATCCGAGCTATTCGGCATGAGACGGTCTTATATTGCAAATTAGCGGTTTTGTCATAATGGGGTCTTTATCGGGGTATTAAGTAATGAGAATCAAGCGAGGATCGAGGCATTGCGATCCTAGAAAAGATTAGAAGCTTCTTGACCGAAGGATTTTACGAGAAACAACCCAATCAAAGGTAATCTAAGCTTTAAGTTTTGAGTTTTTAGAGTTTCTAAGTTTTGAATTGGATTTTGTGAATCGTTTAGTTTTTGATTCGTTTGAGCACTGAGATTTGATGATTTTAGATCATTGGAATGTTTGGGAAATTTGTTTTTTGGATTTGGAAGTGTTTAGGTATGTTTTTGGAAGGTTTGGGATGAAGAAAATTAGGTTCTTGGGATGTTTCTGGGTGGGGGCCGCGGCCTTGTTCTTGGGCGCCGCAGCCCAAGGTCGAAGAAGCAACTGGAGGCCTTTGGGTGTGCTGGGCACCGCGGCCCTTGCTCCTAGTGTGGCTGGGGGCAGCGGCTCGAGGTGCTAGGGCCGTGGCTCAGGTAGGGTTTTGAGGCCGTTTGAGTGTTTTGACCTCAGGAACTTGGTTTTAGGCCTCGGGATTGTTTCTACTACCCGGATTAGAGGTAATTGGTGTCCTGAAGGCTAGATCTTGGTTCGGGGACCTTTGTTGTTCATTTTATTGATGGTGTCCCATATTTGGTTATGACTAGGTGACCGCTAAAGGGTTAAAATTCAGATCGTTCTCATGGGTCGTTCTTTTATTCATTCACGCTCGAATCAGAGGTATGAAAACTGCACCCTGTGTATAGGACATGCATGATTGTTGTTGAGGCATGTTGGTTGTTAAATGTGGACATTGATTGCATATTAAATGCTTAGCGAAGCTTGCTTACTTGTGTATAGCACTGATTAGTCAGGGACGACACTGGTCGCGTATTACTGACCTGAGAGTCAGCAACAGCATAAGCATCCTGAACGCAGTGCCGATAAAAGATTATATCTAATCGATATCAGCGTTGAATGACTCTAGGAGCATTAATGCTGGACCGACCCTAAGGTCTATGAAACTTATAAGCGCTTGACTAGTCTAAGACTAGTTACTCAGAGCTAGGGCCTAAGGCTTAGGTGACTGCTTGTCACGTGGCTAGGGAGCGGAATCCCACGGTTATGACCCTATGGTCACGAGGTAGGTTATGTTGGTGACTAGTAATCAAGCACCTATCCTATTTAAGCTAGTGAAAGGATCACTTATTTATAAAGCCCAGGTGACCCTATTGTCACATGGCTAGTGCAAATGGAACCCACCTTAGTGACTTTTGCGACTGTCACTCATCTATTTTGGACTGAAAGTCCTGAATGATTATTATGATCATTGATGATATTATATTCATGCTATATTGTGTCTTCTTGCTGGGCCTTGGCTCATGGGTGCTATGTGGTGCAGGTAAAGGGAAAGAAAAGCTCACCCAGCCTTGAGTGGAGAGCTTAGGTGGTGCTGTGTACATATGCGGCTGCTTGACCACCACGACCAATGAGTTCTCAGAGGAACTAGGGGGTTTACCCTATTTTTTCCGCTTATGTTGGTGGGATTGTATATTTGAAAAAGTAATGACCATTTTGAGTTGTAAATAACTTGTAAATGTTTTTGATGGACCCATGACCAATTTTATGTTTTAAATAAAATATATCCTTTCCTTTTGATTGGTTTTCCACCTTAACCTGTTAATAATACCTAGATGCACGTTTTTAACCAAAGAAATCAGGTAGCGAGTTAAATTTCTAGTTCACCGTAATTGTTCTGGGGTTACCAGGGCGTTACAAGTCACGTCTCATACATATTTCCAAATTGTCGAAAGATGAAATACATTGTGTACGGCCGACATTGCCGGAGGTAAGGCTAACCTATAGGCTACCTGACTGATCCTCTCCAGGATCTCAAATGGGCCTACAAATCTAGGGCTCAGCTTGCCCTTCTTTCCTAATCTCCTCACTCATTTCCATGGTGAGACTCTAAGGATGACATAGTCTCCCACTTGGAACTCAATGTTCCTGTGTTTTATATCAACATAAATTTTCTATCTACTTTGAGAAGCAAGCATCCAAGCTCTGATCTTCTCAATACCCTCACTGATCCTCTAAACTGCCTTAGGACCCAAGTATTTCTTTTCTCCTGTCTCATCCCAATGAATGGGTGATCTACATTTCCTACCGTACAACATCTCATAAGGAGCTACCCCAATGGTCGACTAATAGCTGTTATTGTAGGAAAACTCTAGAAAAGGAAAATACTTAATCCATGATCCTTCAATGTCCAGCACACATGCTCGCAACATGTCTTCTAATATCTATATCGTCCACTCAGATTTTCCATTTGTTTGAGGATGATAGACAGTACTAATCTTCAGCTACCCATAGCCTTCTGCAGACTTCCCCAAAACTTGGAAGTAAATGTAGGGTCCCAGTCTGACACGATCGACCTCGGAGACCCATGAAGGCACACTATCTCTCTCACATAGAGATTTGCGTAGTGATCAACTGTATATGTCGTCCTCACTGGTAGGAAGTGAGCTGATTTGGTGTATCAATCCATGATAACCCACACCAAATCATGTTGACCCACGGTTTTGGGTAACCCCACCACGAAATCCATCGTGATATCCTCTGCCAACTCCTTGGATATCTGTCTCGCATTGTATAACTGTCCTAGACCCTTCCGGCTTAAGGAGTCTGCAACCACATTGGACTTCCCTGGGTGATACATGATTTCACAGTCATAATCCTTCACTAACTCCAGCCAACGCCTCTGTCTTATGTTCAAGTCTTTTTGTGTGAAGAAGTACTTCATGCTTTTGTGGTCAGTATATATCTCACACTTCTCCCCATAAAGGTAATTCCTCCATACCTTTAACGCATAGACCACTGCTGCCAACTCCAGATCATGAGTGGGATATCTCTGTTCATACTCTTTTAACTGACGAGATGCATAGGCAATCACCTTCTCGTTTGTATAAGAACACAACCCAAACCCTGCCTCGAGGCATCAAAATACACTACAAACTTCTCTTGACCTTTCGAAAGACTCAGAACTCGAGCTGTAATCAATCACCACTTCAGTTCCTGGAAGCTGTTCTCACACTTATTTGACCATGCAAACTTATGATTCTTGCATGTCAGTTCCATCAACGAGGTAGAAATCCTTGAGAACCCTTCCACAAAATGCCTGTAATAACCTGTCAATCCAAGGAAACTCCTGATCTCTGAGGCGTTCATTGGCCTTGGCCAATCTTTGATTGCCTCAATCTTAATTGGGTCCACCTTGATCCCATCCCTGCTAACAATTAACCAAGGAAAGTTACATGTGGTAACCAGAACTTACACTTCTTAAACTTCGAAAACAATTTGTGTTCCCTTGGCCTCTATAGAACCAACCTGAGATGTTGCTCATGTTCTGACTCTGACTGAGAATAGACCAAAATATCGTCGATGAAGACGATCACAAACCGATCCAGATAATCTTTGAACACCTTATTCATCAGATCTATAAAAACGGCTAGGGCATTAGTCGACCCAAATGACATGACTAAAAACTCATAATGCCCATATCTGGTACGAAAGGCAGTCTTTGGTGTATCCCCCTACTTGATCCTCTGCTGGTGAGAACTAGATCAAAGATCTATCTTTGAGAATACCGTCTTACCCTACAACTGATCAAACAAGTCATCTATCCTTGGCAGATGATACTTGTTCTTGATTGTTAACTTGTTCAGTTTTGTGTAGTCATTACACATCCTCAGCGAACCATCCTTCTTCTTTACAAACAGGACTGGTGCACCCCCTGGTGAGAAACTTAGTTTAATAAAACCCACTTCTAACATCTCCTGCAGTGTACTTTTAGTTCTTTTAACTCTGTTGGGGCCATTCTGTATGGTGCCCTAGACACTAGCTCCATCCCTGGTGCCAGTTCAATAACAAACTCTATCTCTTTGTGTGGCAGCAACCCTGGTAAACACTCTGCAAACACATCCAGAAACTCACAGACTAATCTATTTTCCTCTGGTCCCACTGGCACGACCTGAGTGGTTACCATCTTCCTCCTGCAGTCTATGGTTGCCCCATACTTCACTAACCAGTCCATACCCATAATTATGTCAAAGTCGGTCATAACCAACTCTATCAAATCAACAGACAATTCTCTGCCTTCCCCAGTCACTGGCAATAATCTGACCCATCTTCAGGAAACTACTTGTTGGAAAAACATACAGAGTACTCAGTGGAATAGGCGTGGGGGCCCATTGTGAAGAACAACAATAAAAAATTTCAACACTCATATAAACAATTTATATGAACAAGAAAACATCCAGATAGAAACATTAACATACAATATTATCAATCATGCAACATATATATAAATATACAATATATTTATACATAACATATAAACACATAAATATATGAATATTCAAGAACATAAACATTTACCTCTTGAAGCCTATCAAGTGTCATTGAGTCTTTTGGTATATTTATTGATCTTCCTATCCAATGTTTTGAGTACTCAAACCACGATCTTCCGAAGTGTTCTCTACACCTCAAGATGTGTGTGGGCACAAAGAGAACACGAGTTTGCAATTTTAGGAATCACAAGTATTTCTTAACACATGAGAACTTGGATTATGGTTTGAATAATGTTAGACTAATGAAGAAGTTGATAAACATTTTGTCTGACAACAAATTCTGAGAACTATGATGAATTGTATTGTGTTGTCATTCTCTTTTTCTCTGTTTTCTTCTTATTATTCTATATCATGTATGTAGAGATTATTCTATTACCTTATTATTCCTAATAATAATAGTAATATAATAACATCATAATGATGATAGGAATTGATTTAGGTGAATATCTAAATTACCAAATTTGAAAAAACTATTTTTAAATTATTAATTAATTAAATAAACAAAATAAAAACAACACTGATACAATATTAGTGTAGTAGTACATGCATGACACAATCTCTGGATTGTGTCATGCGTGAATTTCTATTCATTTTTCAGGGATATTTCATTTTTCTTTCATTTATTTATTTAATTAAAATCAATCTTCCATAAAACAAGGTATTTATCTTTCTAAGGAAAAGATAACAACCATATTTCAAAATTTAAATTTTAAATTCAAAATTCAAATTGATGATCATCATTATCATTATCTTTTAAAATTCAACAAATCAAAAACTATTTTTGACTTAGCAATTTTATTTTCTCCCACTCAAATAAAACAATTAATTTAAAAAATTTATTTATTTATATGAATTTCAAAAATTATATATTTAAATTAATAAATATATTTTCAAAAATTAATAATTAATTATTTAACCTAAATTATCATATAATTGTATACTTGACCCGAAAAATAAAATTCCAAATTACAAATTTACCCTTGTATCACTCTTACCTTGATATGGTGTTGATAGAACCACCTTGGGGACCTATGAACCTATAATATCAAGCTCCAATAAATATTAGATTATTAATCAAAACTCCTTGAATAAATAATCATATTTATCAATCTCATGATTATTCCACTATAAATATGATATTGAACTCTTGATAATTATAGATATATATATTTATTGAGTACTTTATTTAAGAATAAAGTGTCCATTGATATAATCATTACATAAAACGTTAATCCTCTATTAATGGTTCATAATTAAAAGGGAATAAATTTACCGTTTTATCCTTTTAGCTATATCTTGTTCCTAAAGTACCATTAACTTTACTAATGAAGGTTGTGTCACAACAAGTTTGCAACGTGAGCGCTCATAACATTTTCAGTTCCAAAACTCAAACCAATAGGGAACCCTTATTCAATCTATAAGAAGATATAGATTCCATATCTTTTAAACTACGTCCTTAGCCATATATATCATTGAGTCCCCAAAACAATTGTTCTTACACTGATCATTCTGATAAACCTTAACGCATGAATCAAATGATCAGATCACATATATAGGAGTTCATAGCAACCTTAGGATTAAGATCATCGTGTATATGATCATCGTTTGATGTGTTTGATTAATACTATGATACAATATTTAAACAAGTATTAACAAATTACATCTAGTATGGTTCTATATATCACTATATATAAAGTACCTTCACTAAAGTGTCCTACTACACCAGTGACCCGGTTCTAAGTCACTTGTATTCATAATACTAGCGAACCGTACTAGAAGTAATTAATCTAAAGAATCCACAACTTTATTTTACTGTGAATTGTTTTAAGTTTATTATCTTAATCTCGATCCTCTCATACAAATATGAGATTAAGACCACATAGATAAACTTTTGAATTTTATGATATTTACTTAATATTATAAATATAATATTGGACATAGTCTATATATATAATAATTCAATTCAATTATTTATTTCATTTAAAATATTTGTCAACTACAATTGCTTTAAGGGCACTATTCCCAACACTACTAACTCTCTAGTGGGAATAAGGTCCCGAACCCCACCACATAATACTAGCAACAAAAGAGTGTGTAGCACAAGAATCAATCAAAACAGTATAAGCGGTTCCAGCAGTAGAAAGCTGACATGTTACCACTAAGGGACATGCCTCAGCTTTTGCATGTGTCAGTGCGAACGCTCGAGCTGGGGTCAATCTGTCCGCCTTCCTTGGTTCTTCCTATCTTGCTTTCAGGCAATCTTTCTTTAAGTGTCCCACTATCCCGCACAAAAATCAGGCCTTTGTCGCGCAATCTGGAAACGTCCTCCAGTCGTCATTGCCTCCTTGACGGCCTATATGAATACCAAGTGGTTTTCTGTCAGGGTCTGGAGCTGGAAAGGCATATGTGTAACGCCCTAAACTCCGAGGATCATTACGGTGTGCTTTATAAACAGTGCTAAACTCGCTAATCAAGTCATTTGGCCATAAACGTGTAACTAAGCATGATTAGTGGTTTAGGGATTAAAATTTTCGGTTAAGATATAATGTTTCACTAAAACATTTACTGTATACATTGGGATCCCGAAAATATAATTAAAAGTTTAATTATAAGAAAATATTTACAATTAGCCGATCTAAGCGGCAAAATAGGATTTAAGCCTAGTTCCTCTTTCAACCCTCGGCCGTGGCGGTCGAGCAGCCGCATATGTACACATCGTCACCTAAGCTCTCCAACTCAAGGATGGTCCAACTTTATTTTGCCTTTACCTGCACCATATATATAGCACCCGTGAGCTGAAGCCCAGCAAGAAAACTCAATATGCTCATGATCAGTAATAGTATGTCATCAAATCATAAGGTGCATGCCAAGCAGATATAGCCCTATTCAAGCAGGCAAATAAATTCACGTAATGATGGGTATCCAGGATAAGGAATCCTGCCCTCCTGAGTGGATGACTATCAAGTCAATCCTAATCAGATAAGTGATTTAACACTGGTGGTTCTGGTAACCATACTGGGCTTATAGCCCTTAATAGAAGAGTGACAGTTGTAAAAGTCACTAAGGTGGGTTCCGTTCCCTTTATAAATAAGTGATCCTTTCACTAACTTTAACATGATAGGTATCTGGTGAAATAGTCACTAGCATAAACCTACCGAGTAGATAAGTGATCCTTTCACTAGCTTAAACATGATAGGTATTTGATGAAATAGTCACCAACACAAACCTATCGAGTGACCACAGGGTCACTAACATGGGATTCCGCTCCCTTAGCCATGTGACAAAACAGTCACCTAGGCCTTTGGCCCTGGCTCTGAGTAACTAGTCTTAGACTAGTCAAGCGCTTATAATTTTTATCGAACTTAAGGTCAGTCCGACATTAATGCTCCATACGAGTCATTCAATGCAGATGTAGATTAGATCTAATCTTTTATCGGCTTTGCGTTCATGACGCTTTTGCAGTCTATGACTCTTATGTCAGTAACACACGAACAATGTTCAAAACCGTTGTGAACTTGACTAGTAAGTCACAGCTTCACAGACGGATCTGACACCATTGCCGATTCTGACTAGTAAGTCAATGCCACACACAAGTAAGCAATGCTACCAGGCATATACCATATGTCAAATATCCAAGTACAGGGCATCAACATGCTTACTTAACAATTGCTAGCAAAATCAGGATCATGCATAAACACAGAGTCTCAAGCTCTGATCAATCTCATATTTAATATTCGTGGCATGCCTTAACCACATGTTTCTCATGCATCACATGCATCACATTTAAACACTCGACATGCCTCAATAATAACCATGCATGTCATATACAGGGTGCAGTTTTCTTATGTCTGGTTCGAGTGAGAATTAGAACAAGAACGACCCTTGAGAATGATCGATCTTTTAATCCTTTAGTGGTCACCATGTCATAACCAAATATAACCTCTGTCAATGAAAATAAACAATAATAGGATCTTGACCCAAACCCCACTCTTGGGACCCCGAAATGTACCCACGCGGTGAGTAGATTCGATCCCGGGCTCTAGGAATTGAAACCCCAAGCCAAAAACCCTTAAAAACACTTAAAACGAGATTATGAAGGAATAGGGTAGCGCCGCAGCTGTAACGCCCTACTGCGTTAGAGTCGTTACCAAGTGATTTTAAAATGTGCAATTAACTCGCTAATCGAGGTTTTAGGACAAAAGTGTAATTAAATCGTAATCAGAGACATAAACTTGAGAATAAACCTTTCATTGAAAATTATAAAACATTTAACATTTGGGATCTCAAAAACATTGTTTGGAAATATTTACAACTCAAAATATAACCAAAGTCGACTAAACGACAAAATTCAAGTTTGGTACAATCATCTTCCAAAACACCCCTGGCCGTGGCAGCCAGGCAGACTAGACATGTACGCGCCGTACGTCACACTCACCATACTCAAGCTTGGTCGACTTTCCCCTTGCTTTTACCTGCACCATAGAGCACCCGTGAGCCGAAGCCTAGCAAGAAAACCCTCACAAGCAGATAACATATGCATAACAACACTCAACATATAAACATGTCATCATCAGGCTATACATGTACGGCCATGCCGCCCCAGGCGCTTTACCAGGCCCTGGGTTCGCGATCTATACCATAAGGATATCCCAGGTATCCCTTGGGGTCTCGCCCTGGTAACTCGCACTCCGCGTGCTAAATGCTGCTCCTGGCCCCTTGCTGTTCTCAGCCTTCGCCGTTCCCGGCCTTCACCGTTCTCGACAATCGTCGTTCCATCATTTATATACACACATAACATAACTAAACATATATTTAAAGGCATATAAATTCAATCAAAGGGCCACGCCCTGCAACACAGTCATATAGGGCCGAGCCCTGCAATTCAATCATATAGGGTCGAGCCCTGCAACAAAAGCTCTATGGGAACAGTAGTTTTCTTACCTGTGTCCCGAGATTTCCAGGCATCGATGTCCCGAGCACAGTTCCCTAGTCTGAGCCTCACCGAAGCCCTAATCACAACGCATTAACAATATCCACCCATCAAGCTCTAATCCATTAAATAACTTCGAGCCATAATTCTAATCTCTGGGACATTGAATTCTGTAAATCCGGGTGATAAAATCCATCCCGAGCCTTAACTATTGAATTCCTGAGCCTAAAACCTCTTAAAAACCGAAAAATGCACTAAGCGCCACAGCCCTACGGACTCATGCCGCGGCCCCTAGCTCAACCCGAGGCCTTGCCTCAAAATAGCCCACACGTGCCACGACCCTTCCTGAAGGGCGCTGCGGTGCGCCTTCAATTCCAGGAGCCCCAAGTTCAAAGGGGCTGCGGCTCAGCAAGAACAGCGCCGCGGCCTCTTCGAGCCCAGAAAAACTCACCATTTTCACCTAAAAAATCAGTCCAATTATCCCTAGAATTAAGCCAACAATCCAAACTAATTATCACAGAGGTTCTAACACAGCCTTAGCATCAAAACCTAACATAAACTAGCCTCAAAGCTCACCCAAACACTCAAGAACAATTCACCACTTACTCACATGCAAACTCTGAAAATACCAGCAGCTATTCATTACATTTTACTAAGATTAAAGCTTACCTTGAACTAAGTTAGATCTCTGGATTAATTCTCTAAGCTCCAAGCCTCTAGCTCCCAAAATCCCATCTCCACTTCTTAGTCTTTGGTTTGATTTCACCAAGAGTTCTCCCAAGCTTCCAATGGAGAGAAAATCTTCAAAAGAGAGGTGAAGGAAGAGATAGGGTCGGTTTAGAGAAATCTAGGGGTTTCCTATATTTAGTTTTATTTAACTTAAGTCTATGAGGTTACCTCAAGGCTCGGGGTACCAAAAACGTCCCCGAGGGAAAAATGGTAAATTTCCCCAATATTCCCTCCTAGGCATTCTAATCTCAAATATATCTCCGAATATTTATTTCCATAGCCCGATAACCCCATAAAATGACTGACACCCGAAATACCCCTCGACTCTCCCCGAGTCGGATTTTCGACCCCGTTGTGACTTTCTAGGTAACTGCTCCCTAGAACTGTCTCGGATCGTGCAACCCAGATATATCGCAGGTATATCACAATGATCACATTTATACCCTCAACGGACTAAAATTACAATCATGCCCCTAATAACCAGACGGGGCCCACATGCATATTTAATTTACCTAAACATGCATCACTAATCACATTTTCACACAAATCCACATATTAAACAATAATTCACATATTGCCATCCATGCACGCTAATCAAGGCCCTAAGCCTTATTAGAAAATTTGAGTTGTTACAGCAGCGCTACCAACTAGCGCCCTAGCGCTCTTCTCAGAACCAAAATCGCCCCAAGCACCCCCTGGGTAGCGTTGTAGCGCCCCATTGTGGGCGCTATGGCGCTACACCCAGCTTGAAGTGCCCCTGAACTTCTCCCCTTTGACTTCTCCATTTCCAACTTGATTCCAATGCTTCCAAACATCAAATTAAGTGCCAAATGAACCCAAAAACCATCCCCACATGTCCTAGACATCACAACACCAAGAACCCTAGCCAAGAACTCCAATCAAATCCAACTTTCCAACTCAAAAACCAACTGAAACTCAGCTAGAAAAACAGAGCAAGAACAAGAGTTCTAATGGCTAAAAACTCACCTCAATCTTAGCAACACACCCTCTTCAATGGTAGAGCATAACCCTAGCTTATCACAACTTGATTCCCTTGCTTGGTTCCTCAAAAAGAGCTTGAAAATTCAAAGTGAAATGGGAGAGAAATGACCATCGGGAGAGAAGAGAAGCGAGACTCTGTTTTTGATAAGCTTCTACAACTTTAATGGATGATATAAATCCTTTAGAGTGAAAAGACCTAAATGCCCTCAAGTCTAAAATAAACTTTAACAACCACCAAGGGCACAATCGTCATTTCTCACCTATCTCGTTAATCATAATTAACACCCTCCAATTCTCGTTATTCTCAGTATTTTCAAATACCAATTAATCATATCCCATTACCCTTTAATTCCTGGTAATGTTCTAATCCTCAAAATCACCCCGAGACTCACCCTGAGCCCCGAAATTAACCCGGTTATGACCAGACCGAAAACGTGCATACCATGATCGTCTCATGCCGAATGGCTCGAACCAATCCACATATAATGTGGTACCATTCATAACTCACCCACATGCACGAAAATACACAGCTACACCCTCAACGGCCAAATTACCAAAATGCCCATTTTAATTAAAAATGGACCCATATGCATGTATTTATCATCATATCATAATATAATTCACATAAACATGCATATAATCATTTAATAACATAATAAATCAATGATGGCCCTCCCGGCCTCCTAATCAAGGTCCTAAACCTTATTAGGAATTTGGGGGCATTACAGTATGGAGCCTTCCTATTTTGATCACCGAGGCCTCCACCCCTACCTGAACCCATAAATGGAGGTCCCGTCCTCCTAGTGTCTCTCTTGGTTGCGTTCTAGTGCCAGATCTTATTCTCTGCGCCCTTAGCAGTAAGGGCCTTCTCTACCACCTGTGCATAAATCGCCATCCCTAGCACAGTGGTAATGCGAACATTCTGGGCTATCATAGGCTGTAGCCCCTGAAGGAATATTTCCTTCCTTGTCCCATCAGTGGGCACCAAGTCTGCAATGAACTTGGCTAGTCTATCAAACCTAAGTGCATACTCTGTCACTGACATATTCCTCTGAAGCAGTTTACTGAACTCTTCAGCTGTTGTAGCCCTGATGGCATCATTATAATACTTTTCATTGAATAGAGTTCTAAGCTCTTCCCAATCTAGGGTATTAACGTTCCTAGTCTAGGATATCACCTCCCACCAAATTCGGGCATCCTCCCAAAACATGTATGTGGCACAAGCCATCCTCTCATTACCAACCACCCTCGTAAAATACAGGATGGTGTTAACCATACTCATCCATTGTTCGGCCTTAGCTGGATCTGCACTACCCTAAAAAACTAGAGGGTGCTGTTTCTTGAACCTTTCATAAAGAGGTTCCCATCTGTTCCCAGCCTCTGGCAGCTGTTCTACTATTTGCACCATCACAGGTGCTACTTTTGGTAAAATGTTCCCTGCAGGAACTTTTTGTTGTCTCACGAGGCAGATTTCTTCTTCCTACCACTACAAGAAATATTGGTTTTAGAGGCGACTCTATTAGGGGCGACTATATGTCGCCCCTAATATTCTTGAAATCAGGGGTGACACATCATCAATCGCCCCTGATGTTGAGAAATTTTCCCCATTTGTGAAAATTATTAGGGGCGACGTGTCGCCCCTGATATTGGTATAAATCGTCCCTGATGTTGAGAAATTTTTCGCCATTTGTAAAAATTATTATGGGCGACGTGTCGCCCCTAATATTCTAGAAATCAGGGGCAACACATCATTAGTCGCCCCTAATATTGGTATAAATCGCCCCTGATGTTGAGAAATTTTCGCCATTTGTGAAAATTATTAGGGGCGACGTGTCGCCCTTAATATTCTAGAAATCAGGGGCGACACATCATTAGTCGCCCCTGATATTGGTATAAAATCGCCACTGATGTTGAGAAATTTTTCGCCATTTGTAAAAATTATTAGGGGCGACACATCATTAGTCGCTCCTGATATTGGTATAAATCGCCCCTGATGTTGAGAAATTTTCCCCATTTCTGAAAATTATTAGGGGCAACAAATATTATAAAATATCGCCCTTGATACATTTTATCATTCTCCTCCACTGCGTAAAACCTAATTACACAGCCGCAGACCCTCATTTTCCTCTTTGCCTTATAGTTTCAATTTCTTTATTGCCGCAGACGTCATCCTCACCCTCACCCTCACTCTCACTCTCACTCTCACTCTCACTCTCGATCTCAGCCGCACCGCCGCTGCACCCTCACCCTCACCCTCACCTTCACCCTCACTCTCGATCTCAGCCTCACCGCCACCGTCGCCGCTGCACCCTCACTATCACTCTCACTCTCGATCTCAGCCTCACCGCCGCTGCACCCTCACCCTCACTCTTGATCTCAGCCTCACCGCCACCGTCACCGCACCCTCACCCTCACCCTCACCCTCACTCTCGATCTCAGCCAGTTGATTGTAGCCGCACCGCCACCGTCGCCGCACCCTCACTCTCACTCACTACTACAAAACTGGGCTTTCTCGACACCCAACCACGACAGTCAAGTCTGTTGACTGTCGTAGTTGCTTAGTATGACTCTACGCCGACAGTTAAAAACTGTAGGCATAGAGACCAACGCCGACATCTAATAACTGTCACCGTTGCTTTTGACTGTCGCTATTGATCCCAACGCCGACAGTTAATTCGAGACCAATGCCGACAGTTAAAATGTGTCACTATTGACCCCAACGCCGACAGTTAATTCTAGACCAATGCTAATACTAGATTAAAATTAAATAGGGGTTTTAGTTTTAATTGCTGAAAACATAAAATGAAATAAATATCAATGATTGAATAACTAAGGATATAACGATATTAAAGAAATAGTCAAGAATTACTCTCCACCTTCAACAATCAATCTATCAACAATGATGACTAATATTCCCTATTCCCAATTAAACTATTAACCCCGCAGATAACTGTAACGCCTTGGATAGCCAGGACCGTTACACTGTGTGTTTATAAAGTGCCAGACTTGCTAATCAAGTCATTCTAATTAAAAGTGTGTCACCAAAAACTGTAAAGGAACTAGGGTTTAAAATGTTTTGGTCTCAAAAGCCACATTTTCATTAAGGAACATTATTCATTTACACGGGATCCCAAAAATACAAGTTTAAAGATCGTTTACAAAAGTTATAAGACTCAGATACAATAACCAGCCATGCTAAGGCAAAACAAGCAGTTAGGTAATCCGTGTCCTGACCCACTCCTCGACCATGGTAATCGAATAACTGGCTATGTACATTCCACCTCAGAGATCTCCACCTCAGGCTTGGTCCAGCTTGCCTTTGCCTTTACCTGCACCACGTAGCACCCGTGAGCCAAGGTCCAGCAAGAAAACACAACAACAACAGGGCACAAGGTATTAGCAGACAAATCAATATCTCACATTGCATCACATAACCTCAACCATATAACCATACAGTATAATCAAGTATTCCACATTCTAGGCATATCAATTCATAACATGTACAGTTCACAAATGATAACTAGGGCTAGCGCCCTCAGGCTGCTCCCTCTGTTATCCTGTTGTCCTTGGCTACCATTGACCAAGCCGCGCCCTGTGCGCTAATATTATGTACGACACTCTTAGGCCGCTTTTACATGTCCCATGGTGTAATACCAACATTGACACGATACAATTCTCGGGAGCACTTAGTCCCATCACAAACATACAACCGGGTGCAGTTTTCTTACCTTTCAATTCACTAGCTTTGATCCCTCGACTCCTTGAGCACGATCCCCCTCGAGCCCTAGCGCCCACCTAAACACAATCATAGGCCAAAGTCATCATCAATCTCCAAGTTCAAAACCTAGCCTTGGGGCCAATCCCGAGGCCCCGGTAAGTCCTAGTTCCACCAAACAAGATGGTGGAATCAAACCCCAAACCCTAGGTCAAAAGCCCTTGCAAATAACCCTAAAATCCCCTTTAGAAGGCAGGGTAGCGCTACAACGCTCATGGGAGGGTGCTACAGCGCTACAAACAGAAGCCAAAATCCCCTCAGCATTATGGCCTAGCGCTACAGCGCCCAAAGGCTAGCGCTAGTCACAGACACATCAACACTAATTTTCCTCTTCTGCAATTTCTTCGAACCATCCTCAACCAAAACTCTTCCAACTCTTTCCCAAACTCAGAAACAACCTCATGACCACACTCCACTCATCCCAAGCACCCCAAATACCTAGAACTCATGCACATGCATCCCCAAACTCAAAATTCACCATAGCCACTCCTAAGCTCTAAAACTCAGTAAAAACCAGCTGAACAACAAAGCTGGAGTTAAGGGTTTATACCTTTGGTGGAATTTCGACCACAAGTTGCCTCTAGACTCCCTTGGCTTGCTCCTCCTTAACCTTTGTCTTGAATTTCCCAAATTCCCCATCAAACCCAGCTTACACACCACAGTTCAAAAACCAAAACGGCAACTAGAGAATTTACAGAACCTTACCTCAAGTGATGGCATAACCTTGCTAAACCCTTGTCAAATCCTCAACCTTAGCTCAGTAGCCTTATGGCTTAATTGGACTAGCTCCCCTCTGAGTTTTACTCCAGAAATCCTCAAGAGATTGGTGAAGGAAGGTTGAATCGACTCAGAAAACTCCCTCTGTTTTCTCTCTTTCTTTTCCTTCCTTTTTCAGACTTCTACACCTTTCTACACCTCCCACTAACATAAAGCCTTGGTAGTACTTAAATCCTGTAAAGCAAATGACCACTATGCCCTCCCTGTTAATTCTAATCCTTTAGTCCACTTAGGGGCATTTTAGTCATTTTACCCAATTCCCGCTAATTCTTTGAGTGTCTCTAATATTTCCCGCTTAACTCCCGATACCTAATTAATCACCGATAATATTCAATGTCAAAATAGACTCTAGTATATTCGCTAAATTCCCATTTATACCCCTAAGCTCACCCTGAGCCGGGTATAAATCCCCGCTGACTTTTTCGCTACTTTTCTCACTGGGATCGTCTCGAGTCACAGATCACAGATATATCCACATAATAATGTGGTCTCGACAATTATCACATATATCAAAACAGTTATGCCCATAATGGCCAAAATTACGATTATGCCCTTCTAACCTAATCAGGGCCTATGTACATGCTAATACACATAGTCATGCATCTCAAATATTCAAATAATCATATAACATGCTTTAAAGCATAATCATGCATCTTAATCATTAAAACCTCACACATAATTCCCATTATGCCCTCCAGGCACACTAATCAAGGCCCTTAAGCCTTATTAGTCAATTTGGGTCGTTACAATAACAATTTAGCAGTCAATTATCCCGGTTTCCCTAATATAACTAATTAAAGCTAAGCGCTCTTAATTAACCCTTTTTACCCAGCAATAAACCCATTAAGCATGCAATTTATTTAACCCAGTAAAAGCATTACACTTTGTGGAAACAAGTTAATCTAGGCAACAGATTCATTAAGCATGCAATTCATTTAACCTAGATTCTATTTCTCATCACAATTAGAATACCTGTCACAATACCTTAATTGCAATTTATCACTTTACTTAGAATCCTAAACTATTAGGTGAATAGAAATCCTAAGATGATAGTAGAACAATGCAAAACCTTAATTAGTGGCCATCTAAACAAGATTTTACAAGATCCATGACATTCAAATAGAAAAATAGAAGCAATTTAATATAAGGGAATAAAAAAAATAAAATTCATCAATGCATTCAAGATATCATGTCTAGGGTTTTGAAATAACCCTTAACTATAAAGAAAACTACTCCATAATCATATTCATATTCATAAACATAAATATTCAATGAAAATAAAAGTGTTTTGAGAAGAAAGAAAAACTAGATTGAAGAATATAGATGATGATGTTTTTTCCTCCTCCTCTGCTGCACTAGCCTCTAAAAATCGCAATCCAAAGTTATGATAAAAGTTAACCCTAATCCCTTTTATAGCCCCCAATAATTACATTTAAAATTTAAATTTTAAAGAAAAATTTGTCGCACGGCCGCGGCCAGTGATTCTTGATGGCCGCGACCACGGGTCATATTCTGAGCCATGTTCGCGCGGAGGCCGTGGCCAGAAGATCATGTTGGCCGCAGCCAATACTCCTTGTCTCCCAGGCCGCGGCCAGTAAATGCTGGTGGCCGCGGCCACTGATCATTTTCTGCTCCTATATTTTTTTCTTCATAATCTCCAACTTAGGCTCAATCATCGGGTTTAGGGACTTCGAAAACACTTCAATCTCGCTCAAAACTTCATTTTCTCGAGTCATATCATTGCACTTTCATTTTTAACCACAAAATTGTATCAAATTCATCAATAATACCTTATAAAATATTTTATGACTTAAAAATAAAAAAACTCGTAAAAAAAAGCTAAGAACACCTAAAAACACTTTAAAGGAACATTATCTAAATGCCAAAGGATAAAATATATAATATCCAAAATACCCTTATCAAATTTCCCCACACTTAAACTTTGCTAGTCCCTTAGCAAAATCCCTAATAAAAACTAAAAACTAAATCAATAAAACATAAGCAATGATTTTGTTGAAAGTGTTAGTTATCTCAAAGATTGATCAACCAGTATGAGTTATAAGAAAAATCTGAATTCTACATTCCTTAGAATTTCAACTCAATGCATCATCACCACTTAGAACTTGATCTTATTTATGATTATGCACAATTAAATAAACCAAATCACAAACATTTGAATCAATTTATACATGCCATAATATGTTTTAAAGTCTCATAGATAATAATATTTTTATGAAAAACATCCACTCCATAGACATTAACCAATTGTTCTCCACTAATGTAAACACACATAATCAAGAATCATAAGGTCTTTAAAAGCTTGTAATATAAGGCTAAGGTTGAAGGTAGATGAAAAAGGAATATTTAAGCTTAAATCACACCATAGCCTATAAATATCTCCAAACAACAGTGAAAAAGTAAATCTAATTGAACACATTATGTTTAAAAATCTAAGATCAAGCTTAAGTAACAACTAGACAAGAGTTAAGCACACAATTCATGCATAATTCATCAATTTCCTATGAAACTAGTCTCATTTCAATCAAAAAATTTATCTTTGACAAACAACTTCCAACATAATCATGCAATGCTTATGACAACTAAAAAAAAAAAAAAACTAAAAATGACAAACAAAATAAAGTCAAAGCAATAACTACAGAAACATCATAAAAATAAAATCAAAATCGTTTACTTTCAGTTATTCCCTTCCCCCACACTTGTAAGAAACATTGTCCTCAATGCACATAAAATGAAAGAAAAGAAAGAAATGAAAGAAAAAGATAAAGAAAAACTCCCTCAACCGAAGTGAATGTTTATTAATTAGGCATCTCCTTGATCATCTTTAGCTTCCTCCTGATTTTCATCATCTTGCATCATGGGAATAGGTGGTGGATATGGTTGAATCCACTGTGGTGCAGATGGGTAGTTTGTCATGTCCAAGCCAAGGTGTATGGCATTCATCCTGAAACAAACATCTTGATAACTAGCCCACTCAATCATGCACTGCTGATGTGCTTGGAATTCAGTACGGTGAGCATGCAACTCTTGAGATGTAGTGTACAGAGATTCCTCCCTAAGTGTCATACGGTCTGCCAAGGTCATATTTTTTATAGATGGCGGCGGTCTAGTCTGAGTATGAGAAGATGAGCTAGCCCCTGCAGTGTCAGTGACCTTAAAGCGAGTAATGGAGGATCTATTCAGTATATGCATGGGTTGCAGCAAAGGCTCTGAGGGATCCCATTTCACACCAGCTTGAGCACACATAGCGGTAATGAGATGGGGATGATAGAACCCCTTAGAAACATTTCTGAAACTGCTCTGAATGGAAGACTTAATAATGCGTCCCACATCAATTGTTTTCCCCTTCAAGATAGCATATAGAAGTAGAGCAGTATCCACACTCACATCACTAACATGTTTAGTGGGAAATAATTTTGCATTAATAAACTTATGCCATGCTTTTTCAATAACTCCCATCGCCTCTCTCTTAAATTTAATAGGATGACCTGTTTCAGTTAACTTCCATTGGGTATTTGACTTACACAGAAATTGGATAATCTCATTCAAGTCAGGATTATCAACGATTTGGCTGTACTCATCATTGTCAATGCTAGGAAGCCCATAAAATTGATTTATGGCTGCACTTGAGAAGTTCACATTAACTCCTCGCACTGTAGCCATAGCTGTAAATTGAGAAATTCCATTAGCATAGAACTCTCTGACAATAGGGATTACTGCAGCATCTGGTTGTGAACAAAATTTCATCCAATGTCTTTTCTCAATCTGTTCTGCAATAGATGGATACCCATGACGAATCTCCATATCGAACCCCCTTTCTTCAATCATCGTTTTCTGTTTCACTATCGCATCTTGATAGCGTTTGAATGCCTCCTCAGAAATAAATTTGGTGGCATCAAACTCAACCTCAGATGAGGAAACACCTTTAGCATTCTTTTGAAATCTATTTGGAGCCATTCGTTAGTTCAAGACTCAAAGATAACCTTCCTTAAACACAAATAATTACGCACTAAAAGAATAATTCAAAATACCCCAAAATATAAAGTCAAAATCCTCTAATTATTCCCAACAAACTTCTGTTAAACCAATAAGCACTTCCTCTTCAAAAATATTGCATTAATTCCCCTTAAAACTGAAACATACTCCTCTAAGAACTTTCATCAAACACTTAGTGGGCAAAGACTAACCAATAGTGAAAAAGTATGTTATAGTGTTTCAATCTTCCCAAAATTTGAATTATTACTAATATAACAACATAATCACTTAATCTAAGCCAATTGTCACAATATATAAATATTTCATCCACCAAAAACCAATTAATACAAAATACCCAAAATCATATTCTTGAATACTCAAAACCCAATAATCAAAGAATCAAGAAAAGGTACTTACTTGTAATTGACTATAGAAAGTCTTTGAAAGCTTGATAATATCAATGAAGCACCTTGAAACTTGTTGATTAATCTCAATAGTCAAATTTAAAATTTATGGGACTTAAGGTTTTGAAAGGAAATTTGTGTAGACAATGAGGATTTTGATGATAATGTGTGAAAAGTTGTAAAAAGATTGAAGATTGATGATAGGATTTAATGATTTTTTTTTGGGAAATAATTGGAGTGAAAATGAGAGCGAAATGATGAAATGATATGAAAAAAATGAGAGTGATTTTTCGGTTTTGGGTCTTTGTGTGGGGAGTGAATTTGTTTTTTGTTTTTTTTTTCTGAAAACGTGAAGTGGCCGCGGCCTGAGCTTATTGGTGGCCGCGGCCACTACTCTCGAATCTCCAGGGCGCGGCCAATGATTCTTGATGGCTGCGGCCACGGGTCATATTCTGGGCCATGTTCGCGCGGAGGCCACGGCCAGTAAATGCTGGTGGCAGCGGCCACTGATCATTTCTGCTCCTATATTTTTTGTTACGCGCGAAACCAAAATAAAATCCCCAAATATTTTTTCCTCAAACCCGAAACCTCTCTGTTCTCTTCTCTCAGACCCATACCCCAAACCCCAATCTCTCATCTCAAACCCGAAACCTTTCTCTCTCCTCTCAGACCCCAAAACTCAAACCCCAAACCTCCCTCTCTCTTCTCTCAGACCTCAAACCCCAAACCACTACATATATATATATGCGTACGACCAGCTAGTCTTCAATCGGACCATTCGACCACCGCCATGCCACCTTCTCCTGCATTTAGTCACACTTTCCGTCTGGATCGAAGTCGCACTTCGCCTCTGACTTCGCACTCATCCTCCGTTGGGTTGATTGTAGTTAAGCAGGGCCTTTGCTTGCTGGGTATGCCGCCTCTGCTAGCTGGGTCAAAGAAGTTGAGCATCACCTCCGTTGGGTATGCCTCTCCCACTTGAATCTATATACATTTATCTATATATATATTATAGGTATGCATTTATATATATGTTGAGGTATAGAGATGAAAAGAAAGTGAAGTCTGTTATGGAAACAATTGCTGTTGGGATTCAAAGCATATGGAGCAAACTTGACCTTTACTCTTGCTAAGAATTTTCTTGTATACCTTTTATTCAAGTTTGTATGGAAAAATTTCTCATTCTCTATTAGATTCCTTTGTTGTTGAATAGTATAGTAATGTTGGAAGATAACTGAAGGTTAAATCTAGACATCAGACTAGTTCTACTAAAGAAACAATACACTAATTCAAGCATATCATTATACCAAGTGTAGTTCATACATGAAATAGGAACTTATTGGGGATTCTTCTTGCCTCTAATAGTAAAAAAACTATACATTCAACTGTTCTTAACAGAAAAATTCAACAATATGAAATCTGAAAGTAAAAGTACAACTTCATAAGCGTTCTTAAATGAGCACTAGCCTCAAAAACTCATATTTAATCCACAACTCAAAAACTCCAGCCTCCAATACTTGCCTTAAAAACGTCATCTATGAGCAAATTTGGTCATCATCAATCTCACCTTCTTGGTCAAATTCAATATCAAACTTCCACTCATTTATCTTATCTTGGACTCTTTCCAACTTGTCAGCGAAAACATTACGATCGGTTTGAACAATTGTAATAATAGATACCATAAATATAGTTTATTACACTAATTAAATAATAGGTTGACAAAGTATTTTTATGTTGGCGATTTGCGAATATGAATTTTTCAATACACAACTGTCTTATTCGCATACTTACTCCTCTCTACATATTTTGGTCATTGGGATATTTTGTTTTATTTTTTATTTTAAAAAAGGATTATGTTATATGTTTTAATTCCATAAAACCAAAATTTATTGTAATTATTTTTTTAAGAAAAAGAAGAAGGTATTTATTTTGAACATCTGATTACAAATGAATAAAATTGATATTTAATAAATATTACAAATAAAAGTAATAGCAATGGTTTTTGGTGGGAAGATGATGATCATTTCTTCTATTTATAGCTTATTATTATTGTATTGTGCTATGTTATTTAATTAAGATTGAGGTTAGTACTAGGTGATAGGGCTGAGCGTTGGGCGAGTTGGTCGGATTACAAGGCATTTTTACCCGTCCAATGTCATAATCGGGTTAGCAAAAGTGACCCGTAACTTGCCCAATTAAGAAAAAAAAAATTTTAACCCGTCCAATAATTTGGACGGGTTGGTCGGGTTAACCCGCCCAAACCGAAATGATATTTTTTTTGGCGAGTTGGGCGGGTCAACCCACCCAAACAAAAGTGGTATTTTTTTTTATAACATTTTTGTAATTTTTTTCTTTTAAATACTAGTACTAATAGTGTGAAGTTTATATTTTTAAGCTTAAAACAATATTTTAAATTTATAGTAAAAAAATTAAAACAAAACTTAATTAATTTATATATTTATTTGAATATATTAAAAATAATAAATTATTAATTGGGTGGGTTGGGTTATATTGGGCGGGTTGATAATTATTTTCAACCCGCCCAATGTAACAATTGGGCGGTTTAAATTTTGGTCGGTTTATTCGGGTTGGTTTGGGCGGGTTGTAAAATTTTTTGCACAGCCCTAGTAGGTGATGTACTTCGTTTATAACACTATAGAGTCTAACCAAAATAAGACAAAGATGGCATCACTTCACCATCACCACCCTATAGAATGTACTTTCATAATTCATTCCTAATAACCCATTACTCTAGTATTACTACTAATATTATATTTAGTAGCACCATTGTCATGTTTTGTCATTGGGAGTGGAAGTACATGATCAAATATTTACTACAGAAAAATGATTAAAAATAAATAAAAGGTGTTTTTTTTATGCAATCAATATTTATGGACTTTGTATCTTGAGGTATTCTTTTGGTTCTTTTATATGTTTAGGATTAATTAGGTGCCCATTTTGTTATTAGTTTGTGTATATGTGTGTTTAAATCAATTTCTTATCCTGTTTAGAGTGTGATTTATGGTTTATTTTAAAGAGTGTTATTAGTTGGTGTGTTGAGATTTTTAGTTAGAAATGTATACCTGTTTGAACTTTTTGAGTTGTCCTTAGTTTTTGAGTTGTGATTCATTACTTTGATTCACAATCATATCTTTTTCCAGATCAAGATTTGACTCTTTTTTTTCATTATTATTTGTTTTAAGTGGAAAGATTGGTTTGCTTACAAATGGGGAACTTTTTCATTATTATCATATTGCAAGTTAAAGTTACAACTAACTCTTATATGTGCCTTGCATTGAGCATAACTCTTATTACTTGGATCCTTTTTATTTTATGTTAATTGTTCCGTGTTTTTTTTTTACTAATCAGGATGTTTTGTTTATTTTTTATTTTTTTGTGAATTAATTATAGTCTTACCATGTTTCGTGTTTGTTTTCATCAATTATATTTATAGCTTCATATAGTTCTCGAAGTTTAACTAAATTATGGATATAAGTTATTAATTTATTTTTTTATTTGTAAAGTTTGATGATTTCAATTTGTTTGATGCTTGATGTATGATATTTTGGTTTACTCTTATGGACAATTGCCTTGAATATTGCTTTTAACAGTTTTGGTTCAAAATGATAATTTGTGCTTGTGCAGGAATTCATCACTTTGAAGAATGATTCTTTATTGTTTTCATAAGGAGATTGATTAACTCTGTATGTTTGGGCTTTGGCTATAGTCAAATATATTTTCTGGAATATCTTTCTGTTTGATGTTCAATTCTTTGCTTGTACTGCTTTGTTAGATCATAATTTGCTTTAGTTCAAAGTTTTGAAGACTTTTTGTTAAAAGAAATTGGATTTTGATTTTTTTGCTTTTAGACATTATTGGTGTTTTTGAGAGTTATATTCTTATTTATGTATAGAGTACTCTCGATCTCTCTGTCGTCGCACCCTCATCTCACCCTCACTCTCGGTCTGCTCTCCGATCTCTCCCCGATCTCTCAAACGCCGAAGCCCAGGTAAGCTGAAACTCAACTCAGAATATATATATATAGTTGCTTTTATATATATTTATATATATATTAAGTTGATTTAATTTTGTTTAAATTTAATTATTTGGGTTGATTTTGTGTAGAAATTGAAGGAGTATCTCTTGGAAATTCGGTCACTGGTATAATATAATTTTGTGGCATCAAGGTATTTATTTTTTAATTATGTTATTGGTTTAATTAATATAATTAATATGTGAATGTGTGTATAAAGTGAGATGTGTTTAGTGATATATTTATATATGTGTAAATTGTAGTATGTGTTAGTAATTAAATTTGATTAATAATATGTATATTGTGAATGTTCTGGGAATTTTCTGAGTGTTTTTTGTAGGGTTTTAAATTTTTTGGATATGTTATAATAGAGATGTTATGCTGTCAAAATTTTGGTAGAGTTAGAGGACTAAATAAATAATAATATAATAAATAAGACATTAAATACTTAGAATTAACAAAATAAATTAAAGAATAAATTAAAATATTAGATAAATAATTTAATTTAATATTAACAATTTAATAATTTTAAAATAAAGTGAAAAATTATAATTTAATATTAACAAATTTAGTAATTTAAAAATAAATTAAATAATTAGATATATAATTTAAAAATAAATTAAAAGTTAGATAAATAATTTCAAAATAAATTACAAAATTATAATTTAATTTAATATTAACAAATTCAGTAATTTAAAAATAAATTAAAAGTTAGATAAATAATTTCAAAATAAATTACAAATTTAGATAAATGAATTAAAAAATTATAATTTTATTTAATATTAACAAATTTAGTAATTAAAAAATTAGATAAATAATTTCAAAATAAATTAAAATTTTAGATAAATGAATTAAAAAATTATAATTTAATTTAATATTAACAAATTTAGTAATTTAAAAATAAATTAAAAGTTAGATAAATAATTTCAAAATAAATTACAAAATTATAATTTAATATCATAAGATTTTATAAGACATCATAAAACATCTAGTGTTAAAAAATATTTCTTTTTTTGTTGCTTTTCTTTGGTGATAAAATTTGATCACCAAAGATTGGATAGACGTTTTATATATTACCACTTAGTGATAATGTTTTATTAATTATTTTCAATCATGAAAAGCCTTAGACCCGTTCGGTGAAGCTGAGTCAGTAAGAACTCTTAAATATGCTTCCGAATTATCCAGGACGGTATGTGTCCGCATGGATAGTTTGGATTTATTGTGTACCTATAATTTGATCTAGTACTCATTTTATTGTTTCGTTAATAGAGATTTCAATATGTGTCTCCTTATTTGTTCTCGTAAGTGGGCAAACTTAATTTTAGTCTGCCCATTTATGAGAACTATAGGAAGGTGCTGCCGAAATTTTTACATAAACGAAACAATTTTAAGAGTGTAGATTAAATTATATGTATACTACAAATCTGAATGGGATAGGTTCTTTACCCTTATAGAAGTGGAGTGAAAAGGTAGATTAGGGCACACACACATAGTCAATAAGTTTTAATTATTGTTTATTCTTGTATCGTAGATGTTGATCGATAAGATTTGGACAGCATTAAGGAAGCGTAACTGTGATGCTTATTGGAACGGTCTCCAAGCCTTCTTGAGAATGGCAAAAGAACACGTACACTACGACGGGAGAATTTTATGCCCGTGTGTGAGGTGCCTGAATGTTAAACTACAAACTATAGATACAGTGGCGGCTCATGTCTTTGACAAGGGTTTTCAACAGAGTTATCAAAAGTGGGTTTACCACGGTGAGGTGGAAGCTAGTGTCGCCAATGAGGTAGTTGAGGAGAATGAAGATGTAGACGAGATGGTTGACGTCGTTGATGATTTCCTCTTACCGACAAATGCAGAGGAAGCAGATGGTGTGTCTGGCAGTCGAATGGGATAGTATTATGACGAGTTGTTCGACGAGATTGAAGCTGAGTTGTATCTGGGTTGTGATTGGATATCATCCTTAAAATTTTTGGCGAAGTTGATGCATTTGAAAGTTAGAGGGAAGTGGCCAAATAACTCTTTCGATGAATTGTTGAAGTTACTAAAATTTGCATTTCCGAAAGATAATAAAATTCCCCCAACACACTATGAGGCGAAAAAGAAGCTGAGTAAGTTAGGGTTGGGATATCAATCAATCCATGTGTGTAAATATGATTGTTCATTATTTTATAATGAGCATGCAATCAAAGATTCATGTCATGTGTGTGGGAGTAGCCGATGGGTCAATGAAAAGAAGAAGGGGAAAAAGGTTCCACACAAGGTGATGCGTTACTTTCCGTTGACTCCCAGATTAAAGCGAATGTACAGTTCAAGACATACAGCTAATGACATGTTATGGCATCATACTGGGAGATCAATAGAAGATGGGGTGATGCGTCATCCGGTTGACGGGTCTGCATGGAAAGACTTTGATGCCACCCATTCTGATTTTGCAAAAGATCCTAGAAATGTTCGTCTAGGCTTGGCTGCTGATGGGTTTAATCCTTTTGGAAACATGAGCTTATCATACAGCATGTGGCCTGTGATTTTGACGAACTACAATCTCCCCCCTTGGCTATGCATGAAGGAAGAGTATTTTATGCTAACTCTGCTTATTCCTGGGCCAAAATCACCGGGTAAAGACATGGATGTATTTCTAAGACCCTTGGTGGATGAGTCAAAACAATTGTGGATTAACGGGGTCGACACAAGAGATGGCACAAGGAATGAATTGTTCAAGAAGAGTGCAGCCCTTCTGTGGACAATTAACGATTTTCGTACTCGTAGTAGCTTGTCTGGTTGGAGCGGGCAAGGGTATAAAGCATGTCCAACGTGCAATGTAGACACCACTTCCATTCGAGTGATTGGTAAGACATCGTATGTCGGTCATAGGCGATTCTTGAGGAGTAATCATAAGTATAGAAGGGACAAGGAATTTGATGGCAAAGTTGAGAAAAGAAATCCTCCACAACAGTTTACTTGTCAACAAGTTTTAGAACAAGTCAATGCTTTACCGCTTCAAGTGTCTGGTAAACATGACAGATTTGGGGGGGTGAAGCGCAAGCGAGGTGCAAGGGAAAGTAATTGGAGGAAAAAAAGTATTTTCTATGAACTTGATTACTGGAGTTCAAATCAGTGAAAACACAACCTAGATGTGATGCATGTTGAGAAGAATGTGTGCGACAGTATCCTTGGGACTTTGTTAGATAATGATAAATCTAAGGACACCACTAACGCAAGACATGATTTAAAGAATATGGGGGTTAGGAAATCGTTGTGGATTTACGAGGATGCCAATAAAAGGTTAATGAAACTGCATGCTCCATACGTGTTCACTTTTGAACAGAGGCGAGATTTTTGTCAATTTTTGAAAGGAGTGAAATTGCCCGATGGTTTTTGTTCAAATCTAAAGAAAAAAGTCAGAGACAATGACTCAAACATTGTTGGGTTGAAGTCCCATGATTGTCATGTGATAATGCAACAATTACTTGCAGTAGGTGTTCGCAAGTTTTTACCAGAATCTATATCCATTACCATCACTGAATTGTGTAATTTCTTCAAACAATTGTGCTCTAGGACACTGAACGTTTTTGATATGGAGAAAGCTAAGAATGACTTGATTGTTATTTTATGCAAGATGGAGTTGATTTTCCCTCCAATATTCTTTGACATAATGATCCATCTGGTTTTGCACTTGCCTGATGAAACAATATTGGGAGGACCTGTATTTATGAGGTGTATGTATCCTTTTGAAAGATACATGAAAAAATTAAAAAACTATGTCAGGAATAAAGCTCGTCCTGAAGGATCTATAGCAGAAGGATATGTTGCAGATGAGGCTTTGACATTTTGTTCAATGTATTTCAAAGGTGTGGAAACAAAATTTAATTAGCCTGATCGTAACGAAGATGCACTGTATGTAAATCGACACCTCACAGTGTTTGAATCTCAATGTCGTCCTCTTAGTAAGGGAATTCCCGTGCCCCTCGATGAAAATACTCGGAATAAAGCTGAGTGGTTCATATTGGATAATTCTCCAGAAACTGAAGTGTATTTAGAGTAAGTACATAATTAATATTCATTTTATTCTTTGTTCAATCTACTCCTTAATTAACAATATTGACATTGTTAATTAATTAACAGGGAACACCTAACTGAGGTGCAACAAAGAGATATGACTGCCAATCATAAATGGATACATAAGAAAGATTTTCGTTCATGGTTTCATAAGAAGGTAACTTGTACTTAGCAAATTGCATACTACAAATTACATTCTCATTCTAATATATTTCTTTATTATTAGATATATGACTTGCACCAGCTTGGGTCATTAGAGCATGCTGATGAATTACTAGCTTTAGCATCTGGGTCAGATCTATTGGCTAACTCCTACCAAGCATGTATAGTGAACGGAGTTCGATTTGTCTCATACAATTGAGATCAAAATCGAATTACACAAAATAGTGGAGTGTGTGTTGCTGGAACATAAGGTTTTAACTATTACGGGCAACTTGAAGAAATACTCCAGCTGTCTTTTACTGGTTCTTATTCGGTGGTATTATTTCGATGTAAATGGTTCAATACAGATCCGAAAAAAAAAGAAAACCATCACTGTAAATAATATTACTAGTATCAATGTTAGCAGTGAATGGTATAAAGATGAACCGTTCATACTAGCTAGTCAAGCAAAACAATTATTCTACATCGATGATCTCGTTAGAGGACGAGATTGGAAAGTTGTCCAAGAAGTGAATCATCGGCAAGTTTGGGACTTTCCAGATGCTTCAGATATAATTGCTGATGTTGATGTTGTACATGACACCAACTCATCGAATTTTGTTTTGACTGTGGATCTCGGAGAGTTGGTTGTTTAGCAATCTGATGTACCAACGACTCAAGTCAACACGGCCCATCGACCTTCTTTAGTTGTTCAAGAAGATGATGGATTTATTAATGACAATGAAGATGATATGGCAGACAGTGTAGAAGAAGAAGAAGATGAGGATGAATTAATTGTCGACCTTAGTGATGATAATACTGATGATGTGTGCCCGATAGATGTTGATGTAATTAGTGAGGATAGTGACTATTCCACTTAGTTTTGTATCTAGTGTTCAATGTATTATACATATTGACAAATAAAAAGTTCGTTTCCAAATAGCATGTTTCAAATTACCTAATCAATTGAAATAATACTCAATAAATTAATTGTAAATAATAATCAAATATTAAAATAGATAGGTTAAATTACTGTCGTGTTAGTAGATGTCAGCAGATGTGGCTAGAGTTCACGGTGGAGACGCTGGCGGTGATCCTCCACCAGATCCTACTAGGATCCCGACTACATGCGAGTCAGGTAATTTTTTTGTTATTTTATTTACTCACATATGTTTATCATGTATATACTAATATTCTATGTATTATTAATAAAAAAAAATACAGGAATCCCAACTAAGAAAAAGGGTCGTGGCGCAGCTATTGGAAAAGATCTAGAGGAGAGGCGGCGTAAAAATGGAAAACCACTGGAAGTAGCGTTTTGCCCACGAACGTACAAGGTTGTTGGGGGTGAGCACGCTGCTTTTGTCCGCCTTGTGGGATCCCAAATTAAAACGAAAGTTCCCGGACATTACGGTTCATGGGAATTAGTGCCTAAACAATACAAGGATCAGGTCCTTGGCATAATTCAGGTAAAAATAGTATTAAATATATTTTTTAAAAATTTGTCTTTAATATAGTACATATATTATTAATATGTTTAACTTTCAATTTAGTATTATTATCAAATAGCAGGCCGTGAGGATTTCTTAAAGTGTTTAGATGGTATCGATCGAGAGATGAAAGACCGATACCGTAATAGGAAAACACTAAGACACGAATACTTTGAGAAACACTACAATGGACCGGAGGATTGGGATAAGGCTCTAAACAACCCAACCAATGATGTTAACAAGGAGGAGTGGAAGCAGATCTGTCAGTTATTTACAAGTCCACAATTTATTGCGCGCTCCATAAAGAATAAGGAAAATCGGAAGAAACAAAAGTATTCTACAACGCAGGGTACAAAATCGCTGGCAGCCGTCCGTTTTGAAAAAGTAAGTAAAAGATAAAATATTATCAAAATTATGTTATTTTAAATTATATGTTCTCTAACATTTGGGTTATATTTTTTAGATGAACCCGGACTTCATTGAGTCATGGAAGGATTATCATTGGAAGAAATCAACAAATGATTTCGTGAACGATGATGCTCGCCAAGATTATGTAAGTTTGAATTATATTTTTTTAATATTAATAGAGTTATATTTAATGTTAGTGTCTAACATTTTTTGAAAACAAGAAAAACTGAAGGCTGATTTTGAGTTACAAACTCAACAAACATCCACTGATGCTTCTAATAATGATAGTCTGTCATCAGTTGATCAGGTGGAGGTGCTACAAAAAGTATTAGGCCAAAGGCGTGGACATGTGCGAGGAGTGGGCCGCAAATTGAAGGGGTCGGGGTCGGGGTCGGGGTCATCATCTACCCAACACTCTCACTTCAGCGAGTCTCAAGTTCCTCCTCATCATTCAAGAGAATATATAGAAAAATTAGAGAATAATCTACAAAAATTGACTGATCAAGTTAATTTCTTAACTCAATATTTTGTACCTTCATTTCGTCCACCAAACGTTCAGATGTCGCCTGTGCCTGAAAGTGACAATATTTCTAGGGCTTCGTCTTCTCAACCTCCAGCTCCAACTCATCCTTCTATGTACGGGGCAGCGCCGTCTCAACATATGGTACCTCCATATATGTACGGAGCAACACCTTATCCGTGTCCGATTCCACCGTCCTCTCAGCCATCGTATCCCTACATGTATGGAGCTGGATCGTCCACATTACCTCCCCAATATCCTTGGCCGATGCCGCCACCGCAGCAATCACAACACAAGCCACCGCAACAACCACAACAAGAAGACAATAGGGAGGAGGACGAGGCAGTTGATTTAGGAGACTAGGTTTATTTTATTATTAATTATTGTTAAATTTTATGAACAATATGAATATTTGCTATGTTAATGTATTATGAATATGTACAATTGTTATTTTAATAAACTAATTTGAATATTTAATATAATATTTTTATTTTTAATATATTTGTTTTCAATTATTTAAAATTTAAATAATAATTTCAATAAATAATTAATTAAAATTGTATTTAATTATTTTTTTATAAATAAAATAGTATTAAGGGCGACACTGTCGCCCCTGATAATATGCCAAGTGCAACCATTTGGGGCGACATAGTACATTAAATCAAGGTTCAAATTATAAATAATTAATTTGACAAAGGATTTAAATGATTATAGAAAATAATACGGGTCTTGATTTTAAGTCCAACGGGCTTATAATTAAAAGGGAAATTTCACAGGCCTATGGCCCATGGGAATTTTGACCTAGGACTGATACTTGACTATTCTTTTATTGATTTTTTAATTAAATAAGTAAACTAATTGAGCCTATAAAAGGAATAATAAGTGAGAGTATAAAATAGATCACAGAAAGACTATTTGACAGAAAATCAGAAGATTTATTCTTGATGCTCTAGGTTTTAGATTCTCTCTACAACATAAGTCATTTTCTAAGCCTTAATATTTTATTATATTCTTCTTATTGTATCTATCTCATGTGTTGAGAATTGTCCACTCTAGTCTAGGTGATTCTAAGGATACTTTGGAAGGCTGTGAAGAAAATAGAAGAATGGTTCAGTTTCTTGGTGATACCCTGCGATAGAAAGGATACAAGAGTTAGAGAAACTGAAGGAATGACTCAATCATTCTACTACACAATAATGTAAGTGTTCTTATCATTATCTCTGTATGAATTCAATTTTAGAAATATGTTATAGGTTTTCTTATATTAATATATTTACTATACGATTTACATGAAAATAAACAAGATCCTGAATATGTTTTCCCAACATAAAGGGCCATGCCCTATCAAAATATCTCATGCTACCTAAGAAGGCAGGCAGATAAGGCAGTTATATCCTATTTAAGCAGTTAAACACATAACCACATAAATAGTTACCAAACCCTGAGTTGAGCTTGTCTTTAGTGGCGAATGTGCATGCCTAGCCTATCTACAGAAACCCTTATCCTTGGCATGCTCTGATACCAAGTTGTAATGCCCTGGATAACCAAGACCGTTACACTGTCTATTTTAAATAATGCTAGGCTCGCCAACCAAGTCATTTGGCCATAAACGTGTACTAAACATGATTAACGGTTTAGGGTTAAAAATTTTAGTTAAAAGGAATAATTATTTTGTTAAAACAATAAGTTGTACATGATATCCCATAATAAACGTTTACAAAGTTGTTCATAGTTCCAAAATGGTAATTACAACTCAAAAATTACCACCAGCCGACCTAAGCGGCAAAATCAGGGTTTGACCCTAGTTCCACTGAGAAACCCCGACCGTGGTGGTCGACCAACTGCATATGTACACATTTCTACCAAAGCTCTCCAACTCATGGCAGGTCCAGCTTCCCTTTCCCCTTACCTCCACCACATAGCACCCGTGAGCCAAAGCTCAGCAAGAAAACTTAAACATGCTCATAAGCAATTAATAACACGTTACCAAATCATAATGAGCATGCCTAGCATCAATAACCCTACTCATGCATGCATACCATTCATATAAATGACTACAACGTCGTATGGAGACCAGTTTCCCTAATTAGATTAATGAATCATACTGTGGCCCATTGCCCTAGGATATGGGAATAATAAGTCACCCCAGGGTCCATTGCCCTATCATTTGTATAACCAACCTTGGAGCTGGCCCAGCGTACTTGACGCTTAATTTTTCCACGACCATTGGGTCGAACAAGCTTATGATGCGCTCCTGATTAGGCCTAACCATATCGACCAGTGTTCAACGTGCTATTGCCGCCATTGACTGTTAAGTCAATGATTTCGACCAATGCTCAGCGTGCTATTGTCGTTCTTGACTTATAAGTCAAGCCTTTTTCAATCAGATAATGCAAACAAGCATATGTCCGTTTTTATTGATCAAATCAAAGATTATATGCAGCGGAATAACAATCAAAATTGTTAATTTAATCCCACAAGATTTCTAGATCTACTTCTTCACACATATATATATTGAATCAAAGATATGTATAGAAAATTACCTCAAGTCCTTCCTAGTTGCTATCTTTTTGTACGACAAAAATTCTTGAGATCCCACACCAAAATCTTCCAAAATGTTCTCAGCACACAAAGAACGAGTGTGGGCTCGCTATACAAAACAATAGGCAAGATTTATTTATCAGATGTTCTCAACACATGAGATCTGATAAAGTTTGGACCTAAGTTTGTGAAGAACAGTGACCTATGCTTGTATCACTATGCTATTTCTCTCAAGGAGATTTCACGATCTGTTTTCTATCACTGAAAAGTATCGCTCTGAAAAAAACTGATCTCCTATATTTAATATATCCAATATATTCAAAATAAAATATTAGTTATTTAAAACAATTTTAAAAATAACTAATCATTTATCAGATTTTGTTTAAATAATAATATTTTAATCATATTACAATATCTCATTATTTATTTAATATTTAAATAACTAAAATTGTGGAACCAAGAATCTTCTAGAAGCTTCTTGTACATGTAGCACAGTGACTGTGCACTGTGCTACACGTCCACCACATTCTAGGGAATACATGTGATTTTTCCAAATTTTCATCATTATTTAAATATCAAAGATCCCAAAAATAAATGAATTCAAAATTAATTATATTTTTGTTAAATCAAATAATTAATTAATTACACATAATTATATAATAATTATGTTTAGTGCATAGAAAAATATTTTGCTTATCAAATAAGTCCTTTTGCCCATTTTTTGTATTTATCTTTGTTAGTGTTTGTTTGAGCCATTTCGGGGACCATGGACCTATAACATTAAGCTCCAATAAATTAAAACTAAATAATTAAAATCTTTAATCATAATAGTTAATTTATTAATTTTGATATTTCTCCACTATAAATTCAGAATTGAACTCTTTATGTTATAGATATACTTTTACAGAAATCTTATTTTAAGTTGTCCATTGATATAACCATCTTACAATAGTTCAACCCTCTAATTAATTAGTTCATAAATTAGAATGGAAGAATTACCATTTTACCTTTCTAATTTACTTCTTATTCCTTAAGTACCATTAATTCACTAGTGAATAATTAATCTATAATCTAATTATAGAGTTGAGCTCAAAATCATTCAGTTCCAGAATTAAACCTTCAGGGAACCAATATACGATCTGTTATGAAAGATTAGATTACGTATTGTTGGTACATGTTCCCAGCCATCCATGATATTAAATCTCCAAAACAAAAGTCATTAGTCTTATTCTATGAAGTGACCTTAACGAATGAATCAAAAGATTTAATAAACATGAACAAGAGTTTATGAACACTCAGGATTTAGATTGGTCTATAAATGATCATCGGTATGATATGAATTACAAGTCTTTATTATTAAATGATTTTTGGATAAAGACTTTTATTCATATTGGTCCATGTCATATATAATCATATTATATAAAGCACCTTTACCGAGATGTCTTTCCACATCAATAAGTTGAATCTAGATTATTTGTATCAACATGATACTCAGTAAACCGTACTTACAACTCCAATTAAATAATTCCTTAACTTCAATTGTTGTTGACTATTTTTATTCATTCATGTGATCTTAATTCTCTCGTATTAATACAAGATCACACTCTCAATGATGAATATGGAATTTTTCTGATATTTACAAAAAACATATTCAAACAATAATTTAATAATCTAAATATAATAATAATAATAGACCATTGTATTTATTTATTCATTGAAACAATAAATGTCTTTTACATGTTTTTAGGACATACTCCTAACAATCTCCCACTTGTACTTAAAGCAAGTAAGGCATTTCTCTCAATCCCATATTACGTAGATGACCCTCGAATTGCGTTGTAGGAAGTGCCTTCGTAAACGGGACTGCCAGGTTCTATTCTGATGCAATTTTCAAAATGGACACATCTCCTCTATGTACGATTTCTCCGACTAAGTGCTATTTGCGCTTTATATGCTTTCCCCTCTTGTGACTTCTTGGTTCTTTAGAATTGGCCACTGCTCCACTGTTTTCACAATAAAGAACAAGTGGTTTCTCCACTTTTGGAACCACTTCCAGATCCATGTAGAACTTTTTCAGCCAAACTGCTTCTTTAGCTGCTTCACAAGCTGCTATGTATTCAGCTTCCATGGTTGAATCAGCTATACTGGATTGCTTAATGCTTCTCCAGACAACTGCTCCACCACCAAGAGTGAATAATGACCCAGAAGTAGATTTTCTACTATCTTTGTCTGATTGAAAATCTGATTCAGTGTATCCAATAGGTTCAAGGTCACTACCCGAATATACTAGCATATAGTTCCTCGTTCTCCTGAGATACTTAAGAATACGTTTCATCGCAATCCAGTGTTCCAAACCTATTTGACTGATAACGACTGACAATTCCTATTGCATAACATATGTCAGGTCTAGTACATAACTATGCATACATTAGGCTCCCTACAGCTGATGCATAGGGATACTTTCTCATGTCCTCTTGCTCTTGTGGTGTCTTTGGACACTGATCTTTACAAAGAGTAATTCCATGTCTGGTCGGCAATTGACCCTTTTTGGAATTTTCCATAGAGAATATTTCAAGCACTTTATCAATATAATTTGCTTGTGAAAGTGCCAAGAGCTTGTTCTTTCTATCTCTTAGAATTTTAATGCCTAGAACATAGCTCGCTTCTCCCAAATCTTTCATTTGGAATTTGTTAGCCAACCATTTCTTTACACTTGATAATGTCTCTACATCATTCCCAATGAGTAGGATATCATCAACGTAAAGAACTAAGAAAACCACAACTTTCCCTTTGATATATTTTTAAACACATGCTTCGTCAACATTTTGTTCGAAGCCATATGTTTTGATAGTTTCATTAAATGTTAAGTTCTAAGATCTTGATGCTTGTTTCAATCCATATATGGATTTCAAAAACTTGCATACCTTTTGATCTTGATCCTTCTTAATAAACCCTTATGGTTTTTCCATATATATGGTTTCACCAAGTTGGCCATTTAGAAAGGTTGTCTTGACATCCATTTGCCAGATCTCGTAATCATAGATGGTAGCTATGGATAAAATTATGCGAATGGACTTAAGCATGGCCACAGGTGAAAATGTTTCTTCATAATCTACACCTTCTTTGGCCACAAGCCTTGCTTTATAAGCTGTACCTTTCCATCTGCACCCTTTTTCTTCTTGTAGATCCATTTACATCAAATGGCTTTGACAGTGTCAGGAAGATCTAAGAGTTCCCAGACTGAATTGGAATACATTGATTCCATTTCTTGATTCATGGCTGCTTGCCACTTATCAACATCAGGGTCTTCCATTGCTTCTTTAAAAGTCAATGGATCGTCCTTTTTGGTATCTAATACAAGAACGTATGCCTCATGTTCGTAGCGAATAGGTTGTCTCACAATCCTCCCACTACGAAGTTGCATTGGTTTTTCCTTTTTAGGAATTGTGGTTTCTTTGGTTGTTTTATCATTAACTGATGAAGAAGATGAAGATGAAATTTTATCTGTCATTAGTTCCTGTAAAACTACTTTTCTCCGAGGTTTAAAATCATTCATATAGTCGTGTTCTAAAAATGTTGCATTCGTCAAAACAAATCCTTTTGATCACTTGGACTATAGAAATATCCACCTCTTGTTTCTGGAGCATAGCCCACAAATATACACACTTCAAACCTTGAATCCAGTTTTCCAGATTTAGGTCTTAGCACTTGAGCAGGACAACCTCGAATACAGAAATGTCGTAAACTAGGTTTATTTCCATTCCATAATTCTAGTGGTGTCTTTGTCACAACTTTGGACGAAACTACATTCAAAATGTAATTATCTTTTTGATTGCATATCCCCAAAATGATAAGGGAAGTGAAGAGTAGCTTAACATAGACCTTACCATGTCCAACAAGGTCCGGTTTCTTCTCTCTGAAACTTTGTTTTGTTATGGTGTTCCAGGTGCTGTAAGTTGGGATAGAATACCATGCTCCAGCAAGAAATCTTTGAATTAAAAATCCAAATATTCACCACCACAGTCAGATCAGAGTGTCTTTAAAGATTTACCTAATTGTTTCTCAGCTAAGGCTTTGAAGTCGTTAAACCTATCAAAAGTTTCCGACTTCTTAAGCATTAGGTAAACATGACCGTATCTAGAAAAGTCGTCAGTAAATGTGACAAAATATTCATAACCACCTTGAGCTTGTATGTTAATTGGACCACATACATTACTATATATAAGCTCGTGGTTCTTTGGCTCTATTTCCCTTTGAAGTGAAAGGTCATTTTGTCAACTTTCCTTCTAAACAGGATTCACAAACCGGTAGGGTTCCAACTGTTAGTTCCCTCAAAGGTCCATCTTTAGTTAACCGGTTTATCCTATCTAGATTAATACGACCTAATCTTAAGTGCCAAAGAAACGTGTCATTTTCTTTAGAAACATTTTGTCTTTTGTTACTTTGTGGTTTAGCTACTTTGAATAATTCAGAATTATTGAGTGATTTTTCAATTGGATTAAGTATGTACAGTCCATCCTTTTGTTTTGCATGACAAATATTGTTCCCACTCCTTGAAATAAAAATCACATTATTATTAAAAGAAATGCCAAAATTTTGTTCATGTAACAAAGATAAAGAAATAATGTTTCTAGTAATTTCAGGAATAAAGAGAACATTATTCAAAACTTGAAAATTGTTCTTAAAATTTAAACAGACTGTTCCACATGCTTTAGCTGAAACAAGTGCTCCACTTCCAACTCTTATAGTCATCTCTCCTTGCTCCAACTTCTTTGCGGACTCAAGCATCTGCAAACAAGAACAAACGTGGTTAGTGGAACCAAAATCAACTATCCATGATGATTTATCATGTTCCACCATACAAGCTTCGAGTACAAGTAAATCTAATTTACCTTTTTTTTTTCTCTTTCAGCTCAGCGAGATACTTTGGACAGTTTCTCTTCCAATGACCGTCGACATTACAATGGAAACAATTTCCTTTGGGTGCCTTTTGTTTGGGGTCATTATTCTTTTTGTTCTCAGCTGCCTTGGATGACTTCTTTGTCTTTTTCGGATTGTCCTTTTTAGGTTTGCAGTCATTGTTATTGCTTTTCCTTTTCTTCTTAGAAGAAGATGGTTTGGCTTCAACAACATTTGCTTCAGCCTGACTTGAGATCGTCTTGTTCAAAGACTCAAAAGTTTGTAATTCTTTAAGCAATTGTGTCATGTTAAATTCTAATTTATTCATGACATAATTTGTTGTGAATGTAGAAAAAGCAGGAGTTAAAGACTCAAGTATAATGCTTACTTGTGTCTTTTCATCCATGACTGCTCCGTGCGTCTCGGCTTCATGGGGTACACTGATCATGTTCAAGACATGCTCACGCACAGATTGACCTTTCTTCATTTTAGCAATCATGTAGGTTCTAGTAGCCTCATGACGACTTTGATCAGATGGTCACCCAAACATTTCCTTAAGAGATTCTAGTATCTCAAAAGTAGTTTCCATGGATTCATGCTTTGTTCGTAAGACATCACTCATGATTACAAGCATATAGCACTTAGCTTTGTTATTGGATTGAATCCATGCATCATATTTGTCCCGAACATGTTTCGGGGCAGTGGCGCCAGGTTCTTCAGGACATTCCTCATTTAGGAGAAACTTGTGGTTTTCGCTAACCAATAACAGATTCATATTTGATTTCCATTTTATGAAGTTATCACCAGTTAATTTTTCTTGTGCGGTTAAAGCAGTGATTGGATTACCAGAGATAGACATATTCTGAATAAAAAAAATACAAATATTATTATTATATTTAGAAAAATAAATATCAAAGTTTCAGAAATTAAACGTGATGCATGAGCACAATTAAAAACACATAAAATAAAGTTCAATTTTCACGATAAAACTTTCTAACAATTAAAGTGCCGTCTTAGGGCCGATCAAATTAATCTTAGAGAATTTATAAGACGTTCTTATCTTTATTGTTTAAAACTTAAAATAACTCATAATTTTCTCTTTTAACAATTAAAGTATCGCTTAGTTTGGTCAAGTTATGATTATCCACTGCAAAAGCTTGATCATAACTTTGTGAGTGTAACCCATTATTTCGGAGTTCATGACTTAACTTAGGATATGCCGCATTAGGGTCGGTCAAACCTAAAATACATTATTAGTTCCTATCTTTGTAAGAAATATAACCTTGCTATTGACATGTCTAGACACCTTCCTTAGGGGGACGAAAACAAACCCGTCGCGAGGCGCTATTCATATCTCACGGTGTTACATTAATAATGGAGACTACAGGTTATGTTGAGTTATTAACCCTCTCCCACTCACTATTTTGAAATAAGTGTTTTTAACCTAATTAATTCCAAATAAATTATAGATTCTTTAAACTTTATGAACATAATTAAAATTGGTAAGAAAGCAAGTTTCTATGTCCATATCCAATTTTAAATTACGAATTATGTTCATCTAAACTGTAACGCGCTGGATAGCCAAAACCGTTACACTGTGTGTTTATAAAAGTGCTAGACTTGCAAATCAAGTCATTTAATTAAAAACGTGTTACTGAAACTATAATGGAACTAGGGTTAAAAGATTTTGGTCTTAAAAGTCGCATTTCTTTTAAATATCATTTCATGTTTACACGGGATCCCAAAAACAATAGAATTAAAGCCATTTGCAAAAGATTCACAATTTAAATACAATATTAGCCATACTAAGGCAAAATAGGCAGTTCAGCGATCCCTGTCCTGATCCACTTCTCGGCCAAGGCGACCGAACAACTGACTATGTACATTCAGCCCCACAGCTCTCCATCTCAGGACTGGTCTAACTTGCCCTTACCTTTACCTGCACCACGTAGCACCCGTGAGCCAATGCCCAGCAAGAAAACACAATAACAGAGCATAAGCAATCAACAGACAATCCAATATCTCATATTGCATAAACATGTTCTCAACCATATAAACGTTCAGGACAACCAAGTATTCAGCATACTAAACATATCAATTCATATCACACACCAATTCAAAAATGATAACTAGGGTTAGCGCCCTCAAGCTGCACCCTCCGTTATCCCACTGACTCTGGCCCGCTTAAACCGAGCTCAGTGAATATAAAGCTGTCCTCGGCTAGCAATGGCCAAGTCGCGCCCTGTGCGCAAATATTGTGTACGACACCCTTAGGCCGCTATCACATGTCCAATGGCGTAATACCATCATTGACATTATACAGATATCGGGAGCTCTTAGTCCCATCACAAACATATAACCGGGTGCAGTTTTACCTTTGAATTTTGCTAGCTTTGTTCAATGAAATCCTCAAGCACGATCCTTCCTAAGACCTAGCGCGAACCTAGCCACAATCATAGACCAAAGCCATTACCATCCCTCAATTCCATAACCTAGCCTCGGGACCAATCCCGAGCCCTTGGAAAGTCCTAATTCCACCAAACAAGGTGGTGGAATCGAACCCCGCACCCTTGGTCAAAAACCCTTGGAAATAACCCTAAAATCCCTTTCTGAACACAGGGTAGCGCTACAACGCTCATTGGAGGGAGCTACAGTGCTACAAACAGAACCTAAATGCCCTCAGCAAACTTGGCCTAGCGCTACAGCGCCCAAAGGCTAGCGCTAGTCACAGACTGCCAAACTGCTCAATTTCTTCCTACGATTTCTCCCGAGCCAAACTTAACCAAAACTTCCCCAAACTTTCACCAAACTCAAAATCAAGCTCACTAACATGTTTAACTCATCCCAAGCATTATAATCATACAAAATCTAACCACATGCACCCCTAATCCCAAAATTCACCATAGTTGCTCCTAGACTTCTGAATTCAACAAACACAGTCAAAACTTCAAAGTTTAAAGCTTAGAGTTTTATACCTTTGATGGAAACTCGATTTCAAGTTAGTATTTAGACCTCCTTAGCTTGTTCTTCCTCAATCCTTGGCTTGAATTCCCCTAAAGTTCCCATCAGCTCAGCTTAGACCCCATAGCTTAAACAAGCCAAACCAGAAACTGAAAACTCCAAAGTCTTACCTTAAGTATTGGTGTGTTCCTGCTAATCCCTTGCCAACCCTTCAAGCTTAGCTCAGAATTATTGTTCAGCCTAACCTAGCTCCCCTCTGAGCTTTGCTCCAAGAAAACACAAGAAAATGGTGAAGGAGATCACCAACCGACCCTTAGAAAAACTGCTCTGTTTTCTTCCCTTTCTTTTTCTTTCTTTTCCTTCTTTTCTTTCTTTCCTCAGACTTCTACATTATTCTACCATTTCCACTAAGTATAAAGCCTCAGCATACTTATCTCTTGTAAGCCAAATGACCATAATGCCCTCCCTTTCAATCCTAGGTCTTTTAATCCACTTAGGGACATTTTGGACATTTTACTCAATTCCCGCTAATTCATCAAGTGTCTCAAATATTTTCCGCTTACTTCCCGATACTTAATTAATCATCAATTATACTCCTCGATGTCAGAATATACCCCAATATATTCACTAAATTCCCATTTATACCCCCAGGCTCGCCCCGAGCCGAGTATAAATCTTCACTGTGGCTTTTTCGCTAACTCGCTCACTAGGATCATCTTGACTCACAGATTATAAATATATCCACATAATAATGTGGTCTCAACAATTATCGCATATATATACAGTTATGCCCGCAACGGGCCAAAATTACGATTATGCCCTGCTAACCTATTCAGGGCCTACATGCATACTAATACACATAGTCATGCATCTCAAATATTCAAATAGTCATATATCGTACTTTAAATCATTAAATCACATATATTCCAATTATGCCCTCCCGACACACTAACCAAGGCCCTTAAGCCTTATTAGTAAATTTGGGTCGTTACATAAACTTTACTAAAAAAACAATTTTAAAATGAAGTTGGTTTAAACAAATTAAGTCGTAAAGACTTAAAAAAAATGGTGTGATATTTTACCAAGTTTTCAAAGAATAAAACAAAGTAATTTATATGCAATTGGTTTCGCAAAACAAATCATATAAACATATAGGATAATCCTAATAATCATGTTTCTACCAATGAGATGCATGATAATAACTGTGTGGGTTTTCTATGTATGGCACAAAATGCATGAACATGTTATCAATCACATGAAAACAATTATTTAAATAAATAAACAATAAATGTTGAACCGGGTGCTTTTGGGTATTTATACTATTACAACCTCTTTATAAAATTAAAATAAAAAACGCCTTGATCTCCATCGGGCTTCTTTACTTTACTTTTGGTAGGATATGAGTCGTTGGTCCAGAATAATAATAAGAAAATAATTTTCTAATTATCTTGATTAATTAAAAAAAAAACTTTTAAATAATCATAATTTTATTTTTCTTCTAATTAAAACAACTTTTAATTAAAACATAAATTAAATTTAATTAAAATCTGTTATTTTAAAAAATAAATTTTTAAATAAGATATTCAAAAAAATTTGTTAGGATAACAAAATTATCTCATTATTTAAATATCAAATTTCTAATAAATAGGATATTTAACATTTTTTTAAAAATAAAAAAATAACAGATTAATTTGAGAAAAATAAAAAACATTGGACCAGTAAGACGGGGACACGTGGCACTTGAAGGTGCTGTCGGGGCCCACTGTACGGAACCGTACGGACCCGTCCGTAAGGTCGTACGGACGTCTGTACAACGTCCTTGGCAGCGGCTCGGAGGGTGGCCTGGGAGGAACGGTGGGTGAATTCTGAATCTCAGGCTCCGTTATGACTTTGTGTGATCGAAATTACAATTTTATGATTTCAAAAACCAAATAAAATTACATAAATCCTATGCCCCTTAATGGCTTACACAATGATCTAATCATAAACAAATCATAACCCCAAAACACCGTACAATTAACAATTCAACATTCCCATGCATTCAATCATATTAAGCCATCCATTCATTCATCATAAATAAATAAATGCATAAATTAAACCCACACAGATTCAATATATATATATATGTGAAGATGGCTCTGGTACCATTTGTTCGTTTTTATAGATCAAATCAGAGATTATACGCAGCGGAACAACAATCAAAATTGTTAATTTAACCCCACAAGATTTCTAGATCTACTTCTTCACATACATATATATATATATATTGAATCAAAGGTATGTATAGAAAATTTCCTCAAGTCCTTCCTAGCTGCTATCTTTTTGTACGACAAAAATCATTGAGATCTCACATCAGGATCTTCCAAAATGTTTCCAGCACACAAAGAACGAGTTTGGGCTCGCTATACAAAACAATAGGTAAGATCTATTTATCAGATGTTCTCAACACATGAGATCTGATAAAGTTTGGACCTAAGTTTGTGAAGAACAATGACCTATGCTTGTATCACTATTCTATTTCCCTCAAGGAGATTTCACGATCTGTTTTCTATCACTAAAAAGTATCGCTCTGAAAAAAACTGATCTCCTATATTTAATATATCCAATATATTAAAAATAAAATATTAGTTATTTAAAACAATTTTAAAAATAACTAATCAGTTATCAGATTTTGTTTAAATAATAATATTTTAATCATATTACAATATCTCATTATTTATTTAATATTTAAATAACTAAAATTGTGGAACCAAGAATCTTCTAGAAGCTTCTTGTACATGTAGCACAGTGACTGTGCACTGTGCTACACGTCCACCACATGCTAGGGAATGCATGTGATTTTTCCAAATTTTCATCATTATTTAAATATCAAAGATCCCAAAAATAAATGAATTCAAAATTAATTATAGTTTTGTTAAATCAAATAATTAATTAATTACACATAATTATATAATAATTATGTTTAGTGCATAGAAAAATATTTTGCTTATCAAATAAGTCATTTTGCCCATTTTTTGTATTTATCTTTGTTAGTGTTTGTTTGAGCCATTTAGGGGACCATGGACTTATAACATTAAGCTCCAATAAATTAAAACTAAATAAGTAAACTCTTCAATCATAATAGTTAATTTATTAATTCTGATATTTCTCCACTATAAATTCATAATTGAACTCTTTATGTTATAGATATACTTTTACATAAATCTTATTTTAAGGTGTCCATTGATAGAACCATCTTACAATAGTTCAACCCTCTAATTAATTAGTTCCTAAATTAGAATGGAAGAATTACCATTTTACCTTTCTAATTTACTTCTTATTCCTTAAGTACCATTAATTCACTACTGAATAAATAATCTATAATCTAATTATAGATTTGAGCTCAAAATTATTCAGTTCCAGAATTAACTCTTAAGGGAACCAATATACGATCCGTTAGGAAAGATTAGATTCCCTATTGTTGATACATGTTCCCAGCCATCCATGATATTAAATCTCCAAAACAAAAGTCATTAGCCTCATTCTATGAAGAGACATTAACGAATGAATAAAAAGATTTAATAAACATGAACAGGAGTTCATGAACACTCAGGATTTAGGTTGATCTATAAATGATCATCAGTTATGATATGAATTACAAGTCTTTATTATTAAATAGTTTTTGGATAAAGACTTTTATTCATATCGGTCCATGTCATATATAATCATATTATATAAAGCACCTTTACCGAGATATCTTTCCACATCAATAACCTGAATCTAGATTATTTGTATCAACATGATACTCAGTAAACCGTACTTACTACCCCAATTAAAGAATTCCTTAACCTAAATTGTTTTTGACTATTTTTATTCATTCTTGTGATCTTAATTCTCTCGTACTAATACAAGATCACATTCTCAATGATTAATATGGAATTTTTCTGATATTTACAAAAAATTATTCAAACAATAATTTAATAATCTAAATATAATAATAATATGTCATTGTATTTATTTATTCATTGAATCAATAAATGTCTTTAGCTGTGGGCGGCAAAGTTGCTTTGTTATCTATTCCATTAGGAACCGCAGATTTTTTTGTCCATCACATTCATGCATTTACGATTTATGTGACGGTAAATTGGGAGAATTTGCACCCACTCTAAATTTCCGGGGACATGCAAAAAATGATAATAGATCTCGTCGTTAATAATTAGTTAATAAATAATAAAACTCATGCTTTTAGGACATACTCCTGACAACATATATCATATAACAAATATCCAGATACAGAGCATTCAACCTGGTTAATAAAAAATCACATGCGTAATAATATTCATGCACATTCTCAAGGGCCAATGCCCTAATCAAGTCTATATTCAACAACCGGGCCAAGCCCTAAGCACATACATCACGTATTGGGTGCAGTTTTCTTACCTCAGGTTCGAGTGTACTGTAAAATATTAACGACCCTCGAGCACCATCCTAATTCTGACCCCTTAGCGATAACCTAGCTACAACAAAGTATATAATTCCGTCAATAATGAGCAAATAAAGGCTTCTGGACCAAGTTCTAGCCTCCATGACGTCGAATTCTACTAAACCGGGTAGTAGGATCGATTTCGAGCCTTTAGGTTTAAGTTTCCACACTCAAAACCTACCCAAGGCTCAAAAACCATTTAGGCACCACGACCCGCCCTAAGTCAGAGAGCCCAAGGCTCTCCCTTGTTTCCACCTGCGCCATGGTGTACCTCATCAGGCATCGTGACTTAATTGGCCCGGAGGCACCTGCTTGTCCCTGCGTCCAAGAGAGTCACGACGCCCCAAGAACAGGGTCGCGGCTCAACATGAAAAATCTATTTTTTTCTCCATTTTTCTCAAGCCAGATCCCTCCGAAAACCTATCCAATCATAGCTAAATCCCAAAAGTAAAGTTCCCAATCAACTTAGCAGCTCAAAACCATCATAACCTAAGTTACAAAAAGAACAAAAACTCATCAAAACCATAAAATCCAATCCAAACTTATGGAAACAAAACTCAGACACTTAGAGCTTAAATTAACTCTGATTAAGTCATTTTCTAACTGAATCCTCAGGCTATCAAGCTTCCAATCTTCCCTAGAATTGTTGTGACTCTAACCTTGCTCGAATCCGAGCCATAAATCTCCAGTTTCCTTTGAAAATGCTAAGAGCAGAAAATGAGAAAACAGGAGAGATAACAAGAGATTTGAACGTGTTTTTCTTTATGTCAAGTTACTTAGGGTTCAAGTAACCTTAAGCAAATCTCCAAGCTTGGGGTACCCAAAAACGTCCCTGTTGACGCCGTTTTTCGTCAACAGTGAAAGAAGAGCTCGTAAACGATAACTGAAAATGGCCAATTGGAATAAACAATGTAAACACACGATTTTTACGTGGTTCAGCAGTTAAATCTGCCTAGTCCACGAGTCTTTGTTATTAAACTCAAGATTATCTCTAGGAATTCTTCAAGAATGAATTCTCCAGAGTTTTCTCTCAAGGATCAGAATTTCGGTCCCTTACACTGGTACATGGCTTCTCTATTTATAGAGAAGGCCAAAGAATACTATCCCACATATTTTGGGTAGTTACTCTTTTTGTATAAATAAAATTAATGGCTTTAAATGCCTATAATCAGATATACAAGGAAACGTCCCCTGAAGACCGGGAGACGTATGATACCAAATAATATCCCACGATTCTAGGGGATTTACAATAATAAATGAGGATTACATCTCATATTTATAACACTTGCAGATATTCAAGGTGGTTATCGCGTATCTCTAAGGTTTTTAGCCTCTCAGGTCTCCCGTCATCTATCGAGCTAGGAATATCTCCTGAGGCTACACGGCTTTCGAGATCGTACGTGCGTCGAGCTCGGGACCCCAGATCCGAAGTCGTCCCTGAAGATGAGTATGTTCCCGGAGCTATCTTCCGAGATCATGAATACTTCGAGGTCACCATACTCGAGGTCGTCTATATCCTGCAAGCTCGACATACAATCCTGGAGCATGTTTCCAACCTTATGAGTCCACTGATTTGCGAATCCAACTTTCGAGATCATAATTAACATAGCTCGAAATCTGGGTATAACATCTTGCCCCCTCAAAAGTATTTTTTCGAATCCTAAGAGAAGGAAACTTTTGAACTACTTTCTTTGAGAACTGTACCGTCATACACTCTTGAAAATGGACACGGGTCAATTTGGCATTGCTCATTGTTGGTACTTGAGTACCTTGGAAACACGCCCACGATCGTCCGTCTGACACCTTTTCGGCGCTATCTTGTCATTGATCCCTGACCATTGGATTTTGCAAGGATTTTGTTCAACGTTCCAGATTAATCCTTTTTTCCCACCTATATATATAAGACCCTACTCTTCGTCTTCATTTTCACCTTCGCTTACCAAGAGCAAGAAGAAAGGAAAAAAGAAACCAGAGACCTTCTCACAAAAAGTTTTCATTCTGCGCATGTTTTCTCGGCCAAAGAAACAAAGAAATTTTGGTCTATTTGAGTCAGTGAATTCCTATTTGCAACCTCTTCTCCAATCAACGATCTCTCTGCAGTCGCCATTATTATGTAAGTAAGCAATCTCTGTTTCTCATTTTGTCATTTTTTTTTCAAACTGTTCTTGCTGTGTATGTGTATTTACTAGTTTACGTCCTTAGCATAATGTGATAGGAGGTTTTGATCCGATAGGCTCAGATGCTTTTTAGACTCCCGTACCGGATTTACATCACTGGCTCATACCCAGTTTTCATATTTGAGTGAGGTTCTAATTTTTCTGGGTTTTGAAATTTTTAGGAAACGTTTCTTGTACACTAAGTTTTCGGATAAAAACATGGGCCTTGATAAATGCACGAAACCCAAAGACGCCTTTCCTGGTTAACCGCCACTCTTCTTTCCCTCGAATTTCGGGATTTTCAAAAAATTATCCACGCTCCTTTTCTTTTTCGTGGAATACATGCCCCTGACTCCTCAATAAGGGTCTTAATATTTAGTTTGTCTCGTTCCTAAATCTCCGAGCTCATTCCATCGAGCTCGTGATTCTTGTATGCATGGCCCTCACCATTTTTTCTTTCTCGTTAGATTTCACAGAATCTGGAAAGACGATGGGGGTCATCGCATGCAATCCCTTACGAACCAAAATCTCCGAGCCCAGAATCGCTGTTCGCCCGGAATCAACGTCGGATAAGAGAATACGAGCTTGCGCCCGAGCAAGAAGACATTCGAGCTCATTACCGCCGTCAGATAGATGAAGTCATCGAGGGGAAGAGGAGACTTCTTCGGGAGGCCGTCTATCCGGAATCTAATTCAGGCCCTAGGCCGATTCCTCTCGATCCTGCTTTAAAGGTTACTGTCGCATACCCCCCCGGAGAGCTCAAATTTTCATTAATGGGGGAACCTTCCTCCTCACAGCCGAGGAGAGAGATGTTCGAGGTCGAGCTCTACTGGAGCACGGTTACCACAACCAGTCAAATATCTGAAATCCTGGCTTTTCATGGCCTTGGTTTGTCAGGCACCTTGAAGTGTCGAGCTCCGACTGGTCAAGAACGGAGCTGATTCGCCCCTGGCGGCCGTGACGCCACAGTGAAATATGCGGCATGGAGCCAAGAACATATGAGGGCAGGAGCACTGCTGCCTTTGAAGTCTTTTTTCAAAGACTTTGCTGATTTCGTTGGGTTAGCTCCGTTCCAACTCAACACCAATTCGTACAGGGTGTTGTCTGCCCTGAGGTCCTTGTACCACGAGCTGGGGTGGGAAGGACCTTCACCTCAAGAGATTTTATATCTCTTTTGTTTAAAAAGTAACCCCTCCCGAGCTCGGGGAGGGGATGGATTTTACTACCTCTCGAGCTACCCCAAGGAGACGAAGGTTTTTGGGGATCTTCCCAACCACCCGCCTGATTTCAAAAGAGCCTTCTTCTGGACAGATGGTCTGTCCCCGTCTCGACATTATTCGTTCATGCGGATTCGTAAGTATTCTTGTTACCTTTATTTCTGTGCTCGAGACTTTAGTTCATAAATCCCTATTTAGTTGAAATGTGTTTCGCCTTTCAGTTAATTTTCAGCATCCCACCCCTGATGATGCAATGAAGGGGCACAGAGAGGCCTTGCTCCAACTCCCTTATGGCAGGAGGTCTCTCTCGTTCCTATTACATGAGGGCAAGCTCCGAGCTTGTGGGTTGTTGGGAGAGGGCCAGTCAACCTATGACTGGTCCAATAAAAAATATGAACACTGGGAGGAGGTGCCACTGCCCACAGGCGCCCGTCCCTCGAGGAGAGAAACGCAGCCGCCACTTCCAGTTCGCCCAAGGAGCCCACTGTCTGGGAATGAGGCTAATGACGAAGCCTCGAGCTCGGATTCGGATGAAGGTAAAGTCCTTCCTACCTCGAGAATGTGGTCCCCGACCTTATTGAAACACAGGCCCAATAGGTTAGTCTCGTGCCCACAGGATAGATACCACTTCTACATATGGAATTGGGTAGATGACTGCGTCCATAGGTTTGATAGTGGGCTCGAGAAATACGACACTATGTACACCACAGACGAGATGTGGAACGGGGTAGCCGTTCAGTATGGGACCAACGGTTATAGGGACCTCTCGAGGTTATCACCCACATATAGGGAAGGCACTCCCCCCGCCTCCTCTGAAGACGGGGGAATTTCATGGTCCCCAAGTTCGAGCTCGGGGGAGAGTTCCAGTTAGGTTTTTTCTTTACCTGGTTTCCCTCTCTTTTCAAACTTATTATTATTGTCTAACTCATTGTAATTATGCAGGTGCCATGAATCCCGACCTCGACGCTGTGCTCTTTAGCGATGGGGGTGCTGGCGCCTAGAGGAGCAAACGTCCGAGAATACCAGGGAGGTCCGACCGACCATCCAAGGTACCCAGACGCCGCGAGACGACCCCCACGGCCCAGACTACTGTGAGCAGAGCCACGGAACCAACTGTCCAGGTTGATGCGTCTGGCTCGACCGGGCCCATCTCGCTTCCTCCGATCGAAACTCAAATAGCAGTTGTTCGGCCTCCGAAGAAACCTTCTTCCTCCAAGGTCCAGCTGCCGACGGCCCGAACTCATATTGAGGAGTTCGTGCTCGATGGCGCCGCTGGGACAGAAGGGGCTGTGCTCAGCTCGGATGTCCTTTCTCGGGTGGGTCAGAGCTTTTCTGGCTTCGGCGCCGACCACTGGGACCTCGTGCGCAAGGCCTCGGATTGCAATACTGTTTACGACAAGAGTATCAAGCTTAGTGCCGTGGTAACCTTCGTAACTCTCCTTTAAATGTTTGTACCTCAGCCCACGATCTAATTCGTTCTTTGCGTTTCAGGCCCTTGTCATTTCGGCACAGTTCAACTACAAGCTGACCAATGAGGTCCAAACGAGCATGTCTCTGGCCCAGAAATCGAAGGATCTCGAGCTTAAGATGGCTGACGAGCTCAAAGACTCGAAGTCTGAACTTGAAAAAATGAAAACCCGTCTCGAGGAGCTGGAAAAGTCGAATGCCGAGCTCGAGAAGGCCAATGCCAAGCTCGAAGAGGAGAAGTCTGTCACTTTCGACTTCATGGAGAGCGAGAAGGCCTGCCTCCTGGACAAGTATAAGGAGCAGAAGGAGAAAGCGGTCGACCAGGCCATGTACAAGCTTTGGGCTGATAATGCCGACCTCGATACCAGCTTCCTGGGCCCTCTAGAGGCCACATATGTTGAGCGGTGGAATGCCCGTCTCAAGGCCAGCGAGGCTGCTCGAGAGGCGGCTTAGAAGGATAGTCATGCTATTCGTCCTGGGGGGTCCGATGCTACTGATGCTGAGATGTCCAAGGATACTCCTCTTCCTTAAATCTGATCTCGGGGAAATCATTTATTGGGGCTGCGTCCCCCTATTTTTGTAACTATCTTAATTTATGCCCACGGGGCTGATACAATTTCTTTAAATATTACTTACATGTGCTTTACATTTCTTGGTTCGAAATATTTTGCACATTTTTTATGGATGAATCAGTTATGTTTATTTATTCATACAAAAATAGTTTGGATTTTAGGCTCGAAACTCGATGCATTCATGCACAGTTTGTTCGAATTATCCGCTTCCGACCTCGTTACTTATCAAGGTCGGATATTACTTTAACCATGAACCCGGAAGTACTTATATGGTATGTAACGTATACGATTTGGTTATATCTTTTTTGTTTAGTCACTTTTCCTCATCCTCAGTTTTTGTTCCGAGGTTAAGAGTTCGAAACTATTTTTCTTTAAGATATTCCAGCCTCGATCTCGACTTATCTCGAAGTAGGTTTAGGTTCCTACTTATTATCGATCAATTTTTTGGCCGGTTTGTTCCAAACCTGTTAAGTTTGCACATCTGGTTAACTCCAAATGTTTTAGGTTTTTGAGGGTTCGGTTATGTCTGAACTATCTAAGCTCGCGTACTTGGTTACATCCAAATACTTTATGTTTTTGATGATTCGGTTATGTCCAAACTATCTAAGCTCGCGTACTTGGTTATATCCAAATACTTTTTTATAATTTGGTTATGTCCGAACTATCTAAGCTCGCGTACTTGGTTATATCCAAATACTTTTTTATAATCCGGTTATGTCCGAACTATCTAATCTCGCGTACTTGGTTATATCCAAATACTTTTGTATATATAAATTTTTTTTTATTTTTTTATTTTTTAAGCTGATGGTATGTATACCAATGATGCCCCCTTAATATCCTATGAGTGTGACCATAGGTTATTAAATTAAGGGAGATTGCAAAAATAATAAAAAAAACTAAAAGAGATTACATATTGAACAAAATAGATCTTTTATTTGATGGAATTCAAAAACAGACAAGCTAATACATATAGAAAATCATGGTTACAGGCAGCGCACTACCTATACTACTGATAGTAAGGTTTAAGGTGTTCGCCATTCCATGCTCGCGGTACTAGGTTCCCGTCCAATCTCGCAAGTTTGTATACGCCGGGTCGGATTACTGACTCTATCTGGTATGGTCCTTCCCAGTTCGGCCCGAGCACTCCAGCTGCTGGATCTCGAGTTGCTAAGAATACGCGCCTCAACACCAGATCTCCCATTCCGAACTTTCGATCTCGAACCCTCTTGTTGAAATATTTGATAGTGCGTTGCTGGTAATCGGCGTTTCTCAGCTAAGCCTCCTCTCTTCTTTCTTCGATCAAGTCTAGGGTTTCTTCGAGCTGAGTGTGATTTGAATTCTGATTGTAAATTTGAGTTCGGATCGTTGGGATTTCGACCTCGATAGGCAACATTGCCTCGCAGCCGTATGCTAGAGAGAACAGGGTATGTCTTGTTGATGTCCGAGCTGTGGTCCTATACCCCCAAAGGACTTGAGGCAATTCCTCGGGCCATCTTCCCTTTGCATCCTCCAACTTTTTCTTTAGTGAACTCTTGAGAGTTTTGTTAACGGCTTCGACCTGACCATTCGCTTGAGGGTGAGCCACTGATGAAAAACTCTTTATTATGCCGTTCTTTTCACAAAAGTTGGTGAATAAATCGCAATCGAACTGGGTCCCGTTGTCGGATACGATCTTCCTCGGTACTTCGTATCGGCATACGATTTTTTTTACCAAGAAATCAAGGATCTTTTTCGAATTTATGGTTGCCAATGGTTCAGCCTCCGTCCATTTTGTGAAGTAATCTACGGCGACTACAGCATATTTTACTCCGCCTTTGCCAGTTGGGAGTGAGCCTATGAGGTCGATGCCCCATACCGCGAAAGGCCATGGGGATGTCAACATGGTCAGCTCGGATGGTGGGGCTCGGGGTATCGTGGCGAATCTCTGGCATTTGTCGCATTTCTTCACATAATCGAAAGAATCCGTTTTAATGGTTGGCCAGAAATATCCCTGGCGTATTATCTTCTTGGATAGGCTATGCCCCCCGGTGTGATCTCCGCAGAATCCTTCATGGATCTCTTTAATGAATTTCTTAGCTTCGAGAGGGGTTACGCACCTGAGTAACGGCATGGAATATCCTCTTCGGTATAGCCTTCCATCCATAATTGTGTAACGGGGAAGTTGATACATCAACTTTCGAGCTCGGCTCCGATCTTTTGGAAGAACTCTGTTTTCGAGATAATCAACTATGGGGGTCATCCAGGTCGGATCTGTTTCAATCATACACACATCTTTCTCTTCTGGCTCGTTGATGCTAGGTGCTGATAAATGTTCTACGGGCACAACATTCAGCTCTTCGTTTTCGAGGGACGTCGCGAGTCGAGCTAAGGCATCTGCATTCGAGTTCTGCTCGCGGGGAACTTGTTCGATTGTATAGAATTCGAAACACTCTAACGCGGATTTTGCCTTTTCCAAATAAGCTGCCATTCTCGTTCCACGAGCCTGATATTCTCCCAAGATTTGATTAACCACGAGCTGGGAGTCACTGTAGCAATGTATAGCCTTAGCTTTGAGTTCGTTAGCTATACGAAGTCCCGCGAGTAAAGCCTCGTATTCGGCCTCGTTATTCGATGCTTTAAAATCAAATCTTAGGGTGGAATGAAATCTGCTTCCTGCGGGGGTAACCAAAATGACCCCCGCCCCTGCTCCATTTTCATTTGACGAACCGTCGACGTAAAGTTTCCACAGCTCGTGGGCCGTGGTTATTACCTCGTCGTCGGCTATACTCGTGCATTCCATTATGAAGTCCGCCAATGCCTGTGCTTTAATGGTCGTTCTCGGGTGGTAGGTGATCTCGAACTTTCCGAGCTCAACAGCCCAATTAAGGAGTCGACCCGAAGCTTCTGGTTTAGATAGGACTTGTATAAGTGGTTGATCAGTCAGCACATGGATGGGATGTGCCTGAAAGTAGGGGCGGAGCTTCCGAGATGAATGAATTAGACTGAGCGCGAGTTTTTCCATCAATGGATATCTTGACTCTATCCCCAGTAATCTTTTACTGATGTAGTAAACGGGTCTCTGCACCCCCTCTTCTTCTCGGACGAGCACTGCGCTTATTGTGTGCTCGGTAGTTGAAAGGTATAGGTACAGTATTTCTCCCATTTCAGGTTTTGACAGGATGGGTGGTTCCGCAAGGTGCTTTTTGAGCTCCTGAAAGGCCAGCTCACATTCCTCCGTCCATTCAAACTTCTTACCTCCTCTCAATATGTTGAAAAATGGAAGACCACGATCTGTAGATTTCGAGATGAATCTGCTTAGGGCCGCCATCCTGGCAGTCAGACTTTAGACATCCTTATGCCTTCGAGGTGAGGGCATATCAATTAGGGCCTTGATCTTGTCGGGGTTAGCCTCGATTCCACGAGAGTTTACAATAAAACCCAGAAACTTTCCCGAAGATACCCCAAAAGTGCACTTCTGAGGATTTAGCTTCATGTTATACTTCTTGAGCACGCCGAAGCACTCTTCGAGGTCATCAACATGGTTCTTGTTAAGTTGAGACTTGACAAGCATGTCATCAACGTAAACCTCCATGTTGTTCCCAATTTGTTCCGAAAACATCATGTTTACGAGCCGCTGGTATGTGGCTCCAGCATTCTTGAGCCTGAATGGCATGACATTATAACAATATAGCCCTTTATCCGTGATGAAGCTCGTATGTTCTTGGTCTGGGGCATGCATGGGAATCTGGTTATATCCATAATAGGCATCCATGAACGACATCAGGCCATGCCCCGCTGTGGCATCCACGAGCTGGTCAATCCTTGGTAACGGAAAACAATCTTTTGGGCAAGCTTTGTTGAGGTCTGAGTAGTCAATATAGGTTCTCCACGTCCCATTGGGCTTTGGGACCAACACCGGATTGGCTACCCAGTCAAGGTAAAAGGCGTCCCTAATGAAATGGTTTGCCTTTAACCTGTCAACCTCCTCTTTTAGTGCCTTCTTCCTGTTTTCGTCCAGCTGCCTTTGCTTTTGTTGCTTCGGGGGGAAGCTCTTATCTATGTTTAGAGCATGGCTTGCTACATTCGGGCTTATCCCCACCATGTTTGAGTGTGACCATGCAAAGACATCCTGGTTCTTCTTCAGGAAGCAAATTAATTGCTATTTTGTCTCATCTGGGAGGTGTTTCCCGACCTTCACCTTTCTCAAGGGTTCAGCTTCCTCGAGCTGAATTTCTTCGAGCTCCTCTAGAGGTTCGAGGTCAACTTTCTCCTCAATCCTCGAATCAATCTCCTCATCGATTTCTAAGACCGTTCCATCTTTATTGTGTATGATAACGAGAGCCTGAGCGCTCGTTTGCTTCTTTCTCAAAGAGATGCTATAGCACTCTCTCCCTGCCAGCTGGTCTCCTTTTAATGTTCCGATTCCGCTAGGGGTCGGGAACTTAAGGGCCAGATGCCTTACAGATGAAACTGCCCCCAGCCCGACCAGGGCGGGTCTCCCGAGCAGCACATTGTAGGCAGACGGTAAATCTACTACTACAAACTCCATTATCTTGGTTACCGAGACTGGGTAGTCTCCCAAGGTCACAGGGAGCTCAATGGATCCCATGCAGGCAGTTCCTTCTCCTGAAAAGCCGTACAAAGTAGTTGCACATGCCTTCAGGTCGCTAAGGGAGAGTCCCATGTTCTCAAGGGTTGCTTTGTAAAGAATGTTGACTGAGCTCCCATTATCTATGAGAACTCGGCGGACTCTTTTGTTGGCGAGCTGAAGAGTAATAACCAGCAGGTCATGATGTGGGAACTGAACATGGGAGGCGTCCTCCTCAGTGAAGGTTATGGGTTGTGATTCAACCCTCTGGCTTTTAGGTGCCCTAGGTTCAGGTTCATAAGGAGACCCGTCTCCTGTCTTAAGCTCGTTAACATATCTCTTTTGGGCATTCCTGCCTCCTCCTGCGAGATGAGGCCCTCCTGAGATGGTTATTACGTCCTCTCCATCTATCGGGGGGGGGGGGGGGGGGGGCTGTCCTCTTCCCGAGATCGAGAGTTATTATTTTGCGTCGTCGGAGGCGCAGCTACTTTCTGGCTTGCGGCCGTCTGACCAGAATTCTGGTTTTTGACATACTGCCGGAAGTAACCTCTCGAGATCAACCCTTCGATCTCGTCCTTTAGTTGTCGACATTCGTCAGTTGTGTGCCCGGTGTCTCTGTGGAACCGGCAGTACTTACTGGAATCCCTCTTGGATTTATGATTTCTCATTGGGTCCGGACGCCTGAAAGGGACCTGGTTTTCATTAGCCAGGTATATGTTTTCCCGAGACTGGTTGAGCTCAGTGTGCACTCTATACACGGAGAAATACCTCCCTCCTTTCTTTTTCTTTCCTCCCTCAGCTTCGGGATTACTTCCTTCATTCTTTTCTTGGATGGGTTCTCCGAGGCAGGCTTTGATGCCGCTGGGTCCGCCGATGTTGAGGCAGAGTTGATGTTTATCGTTGTAGTTTCGGACTGGGAGGTCTCTTTGAGCGTCGACCTCGCTTCCTCTACATTGACAAACCTCTGCGCTCGTCTGTTAAACTCGGTTATCGACCTTACCGGTTTCCCTTGCATATCTTCCCAAAGGGCACTTCCCGGTAATACGCCAGCTCGGATAGCCATGAGGTGTCCGTTGTCATCCACATCTCGAGGTCGAGCTACTTCCAGATTAAATCTTGTCAAGTAACTCTTCAATGTTTCACCCGGTTGCTGCCGGACGTTAGTTAAGGTGGATGCTTCTGGTCTGACCCCTACCATTGCTCTGAACTGCTTCTTAAAATCTTTGGACAACTGCTCCCACGAGGTTATCGAGTGTCTCTTGTACTTTTCGAACCAACTTTTGGCAGGACTTGCCAATGATGTTGGAAACAACATGCACCTGAGCTCGTAACCCACGTTACTGGCTCTCATGATCGTGTTGAACGTGGTCAGGTGACTACACGGGTCGGTCTTTCCTTCAAATGTAGGGACGTGAGGAATGCGAAACCCTTGAGGAAATTGAGTGTCAGAAATGTGGGGAGCAAACGGCTCGAGCTCCTCATCAGAGTCCTCGTATCGGCCATTTCCCCGTTCATTCTTCAAAAGCCTAAAGGCTCTTTCGAGCTGATCGATTCTTTCTTGGACTGGATCAGTAGGAGGTGCTGTCTGGAATTGAGTGTCATTGATCGTAATTCCAAGCTCGCATCTCCGCGAGGGATCTCTACGCCTATTCAAGCGATCCCTCAGGTCCGGATTCGTTTGATCTCCATTCCCCCGACTCTGATTCAGATGATTGCGCAGGTCGGGACGATTCTTGCGACTTTCAGTATTCTTACGATCCCTGTTACGCTTACTGACCGACCCGGTATCTCCGGAATCTTCACTGGTAAAACTCATTGCGCGGTTATTTCGAGATGGATTCTTTCCACGTCGCCTCGTCTCCGCGGTTCGAGACCGAGATGTCTGACTTTTCACAGATGGAGCGCCTCTCCGCTCCCGAAAAGTCTCCCTGTTCCCTTGTCCATTCCCTGCACGCTCTTGATCCTGATCTCGAGCAGGTTGAGCGTTTGTGCGGGGCGGCGAAGGATACCTTATGGGTGACGGAGGGAACCGTATAGGCGACGGTGGCTGCCACCCTTGTCGCGGCCTAGAGGGTCTTGAATTTGCCCGAGACGGGTTAGTCGCGTTCGGTGCGCTACCAGGTTCCTGAGTCCGAGCCTCTGCAGGGGTTCGGTTATTCTGAGTTCCTGCAGGCACTTCCACAGGCGGGTTAGGCGGGACCCGAGCTCGGGTACTCCTTTGAGGCCTAGTAGGAGCAGATGATTCTGCTGGCGTTGGAGGTTGAGTTGGTCTCCTTGTGGCAGCATCCTTTCGTGGACGTCCACGGGGCCTCCGGGGAGGAACATGCACGTCCCTTGGAGGAGGGACTTGGTTTTCGCGTGGAGGCGGGGGCTGAGCCACCTGCGCCTCTGCGGCTATCCTAGTCAACTCCTCATTCCGTTTGTTGGCCTCTGCCAATAGCTGTTTCAACTGCCGGTTTTCCAGTTCTACTGTAGGAACGTAACGTTCGGGATTGTAGTACATATCCTCATCCCTTGGTGGAGGCGGTGGTCCCCGGGAATCAGAGGACCCACTCCTCTCCTCAGCATCCGGGTTCTCCATTGGTTGTTTTCCAGGATGCCTTGGGTAGTTTTCATCAGGTGTGTTCTGATTGTTTGCGGCCATGACTTTTTCAGGGATGAACGCTTAAGGCTCTCAATGAAAGCACCAAACTGTTGACGCCATTTTTCGTCAACAGTGAAAGAAGAGCACGTAAACGATAACTGAAAATGGCCAATTGGAATAAACAATGTAAACACACGATTTTTACGTGGTTCAACAGTTAAATCTGCCTAGTCCACGAGTCTTTGTTATTAAACTCAAGATTATCTCTAGGAATTCTTCAAGAATGAATTCTCCAAAGTTTTCTCTCAAGGATCAGAATTTCGGTCCCTTACAATGGTACATGGCTTCTCTATTTATAGAGAAGGCCAAAGAATACTATCCCACATATTTTGGGTAGTTACTCTTTTTGTATAAATAAAATTAATGGCTTTAAATGCCTATAATCAGATATACAAGGAAACGTCCCCTGAAGACCGGGAGACGTATGATACCAAATAATATCCCACGATTCTAAGGGATTTACGATAATAAATGAGGATTACATCTCATATTTATAACACTTGCAGATATTCAAGGTGGTTATCGCGTATCTCTAAGGTTTTTAGCCTCTCAGGTCTCCCGTCATCTTTCGAGCTAGGAATATCTCCCGAGGCCACACGGCTTTCGAGATCGTACGTGCGTCGAGCTCGGGACCCCAGATCCGAAGTCGTCCCTGAAGATGAGTATGTTTCCGGAGCTATCTTCCGAGATCATGAATACTTCGAGGTCACCATACTCGAGGTCGTCTATATCCTACAAGCTCGACATACAATCCTGGAGCATGTTTCCAACCTTATGAGTCCACTGATTTGCGAATCCAACTTTCGAGATCATAATTAACATAGCTCGAAATCTGGGTATAACAGTTCCTGATGGTAAAATGGTCAAAATCCCCAGAAATCCTTCCTAATCTCACTAACTCAGTGTATATCCTCAAATATTTATCCCTATTACCCAATATCCCGGTAATGTAATAAATACCCAAAATACCCCTTGACTCACCCCGAGTCGAGTATTGGTCCCGTTGTGACTTTCCCGCTAACTTGCTCCCTAGGATCGCCTCATGTCGAGTAACCCAAATATATACACATAATAATGTGTTCTCACACATATATCATATATACTCAAAATATATATAAAACGGGCCAAATTACAAAAATTTCCCTTCTGATAAAAAACATGCCCGCATTCATATTCAATACACCTAAACATGCATGTCTAGTCATATTATAATATAACTCACGTAATCATGCAATGATACACACATATATATATCACATAAACACATAATTTCCATAATTTTCCATCTTGGCCCCCTAATCAAGGCTCTAAGCCTTATTAGGTAATTTGTGACGTTACAACAAGATACTTCAATAAAAGGGTTCGAGATAGACCTTTTAAGTTAGGAGACTTGGTGCTGAGGTGCATATTTTTGGCCACATAAGACCCCTCTGCAGGTGTGCTCAAACCTAATTGGGAAGGACCTTGCCAAATTGAATCCATCATTCGACCTAGAGTCTATAAACTAGCTCGATTGAATGGAGAACGGGTCCCACGAGCTAGGAATGTTGAGCATTTACGACCATATTATCAATAAATTATGGAATGATATTTATTTAGTTATAACTAAGCTTGTATTTTCCCAAAGGCACTCTTTTCCCTTCTTGAGATTTTCCCATAGGGTTTGCTCTTGAAGGTTTTAACGAGGCCTTTTATAAATAAAATGTTAATTCATTTTCATCATTTTTATTTGTAATTTTTTGCAAGCTCTCAGTGTTCAATAACCTAAGATCTCTCAATCATAGGAATTTAAGGGGAGCTTGGCAGTTGGAATAGGAACATCGTCCCACCTTGCGTACTTACGAGTCCCGACATCATCCGTAGACTCGCCTACACCCGGGAGACCACATAGGCAGAGCTTGTCCTCCTATAGGGGATAAATAAAGGAGCGTTGACCGTAAGGAAGCTTCAAGATTTTCTCCCTGTGATCCCTCGTGGCGTCGGTAGGCTTCAGACGGTGGTAATTGGCCGCACATGTAAATTGGATGAAATTTTTTGAGCTCGGAATGAAAGAATTCAAGGATGAAAGTGCGAAAAGATACTTACGGATTCGTTGGAAAGAATAGAATCTGGATGGATCGAGCCCATCTGTCTAGAAGAAGATAGTCTTGAAGTTTAGAGGATGGTTAGATATGTACTCGAACAACCTTCTCTCCCTTGGATAGCTCGACAAATAGTAGAATCCATCCCCACCATGAGCTCGGGAGGGGTTGCTTTTCAAGCAAAATAGATATAAAATCTCATGTGCTGATGGTCCATCCCACTTTTCTCGTGCTGGAGTGACTTTAGTGCAACAAGGACCCTGAATGAATTGGACTAGATCTGGAAGGGGGTGATACTGACGTAGTCGGTAAAATTCTTAAAATACTTATGTAAGAGAAGTAGTGCCCCAACTCGCATATGCTTGCGACTCCAAGCCGTGAGCTTGACTTTCCTCTCTGGGTCATCTTCACCCAGAGCAAAGCAGCTTCTTTCATTGGAGCTGGCAGGACGACACATTAATTGGCCAGATAACTTTAATCCATGGCAAGACAAGATGTCTGAAATCTGTCATGTGGAGCTGGCGGAGCTCCAATAGTGTTCAGCCTCGAAGAAATAACTCTCCGAGGCCGGGGTAGAGGGAACTTCGGGGCAGTTTGACTGGCTGGTTGGTTTGATGTACCTTCCATGAATTTGAAGGAGAGTTTGCCTGGGGGAAATGCCATGGTAACACTACACTTGGGGTCTAGGGGGGATTAGTCGGACCTCGTGATCTAGGTCAGGATACACTGCGAATCACAATCTCCTTCTTTTTCCCTTTTCAACCTTGTCGATCTGACGTCGGAAGTGGGCTCGTATGTTTTCCCGTTCGAGGCGCTCTTCGTGCTCCTGAATCAACTGCTGGTTTCAAGTAAATGGAGACTCAACTTAAGGAAACAGTGGCTGGTAAGGGATCGCAAGCTCGGGCCTCCACCGATTCTCTGAAGACTGCATCATCTAACAAGAAAGAAAAGGGTGAGGGCCCATTACTTGGAAAAAATAGGATGGAAAAATCTTGATAACTCGAGCTCTCATGCTCGAGATAACGAGATAGAATATATCAAGCCCGAAGACTCGAAATAGCGAGATTGCTCGAATGCCATGACCAAGTTGTTATAAGCTCAGGGCACCGAGAGTAGATCCACGCGTGAGCGCGACGATCACTCCCTTTTGGGGATATCCCAGATTTTTAGGAAGAAACGAGTAGTTACTCAAAAAGAGGATTTCGTCGGATTATGTGTGTTAAAACCCTAATTCAAAACCATAATTCTTGTATTGCACGAAGCCTATAAACTATGACCCCGTAACCTAAAAGGTGCCATTTTGACCAAATTTTTTGCCTAAAAAAAATCGTTATTCACTATAAATTTTCATCCATAAAAATAAAAAACACCTTTTTTACAGAAAAGATTTCAAGAGTACAACAAGGACCAAGAAAAAATTATCATGCATGAAAACTAAAAGAACGGACACAGAAAAGTAAGGTTAGAAAACTTACACAAATTCAATCGTGGAAATGAAGTGATCGTCGATTGGAAGGTCGGAAACAGGAATGATCCTATGGAACCAAAGGATTGAAAGTTGCTTTGTTTTTTCGGCTTGGAGAACATGAAAATGTTTGGAGCTCTGGTTTGTGAATCCATTCTAAAAGGTGACCAAACAAAAGTGAAGAAGAAGAAGGTTATTTATAAGGGGTTTAAATAGGCGAAAAGGTGAATTCGAGGGGGAATCTGAGCCCTTGGTTCGGATGAAATTGTGATCCATGGGGCCACGTTTAATCCTGAGAACTAGCGGCAAAAAGGGGAATAGGCAAGAACATGTGCCGAAAGAAAGTACTCAAGTACTCTTAGCATCTATTCATGTGGTGACACACATACTCAAGTATGGTTGGTTAATTTGAAAGATTAATTATGAATGCTCATCTCAAATATTTCCTCTTTTATTTTTTGAGAGAAAATGTAAATTTTATTAATTGGTCATATATAGAAAACTACAAAGTCTAATTAAGATGGAAAATATCAAAGAAGATAATCCATTCTAATGGTGTGTTTGCTTATGAGATTAAGAAATGAGAATGGGTAATGAGAATGGGGAATGGGGAATGGGAATGAGGAATGAGTTTTATTAACCTTGTTTACTTCTCTAATTTTTGTTAGGAATGAGAATGAAATATGTGGGACCCACACCAATTTGGGATTGAGAAATGAGATTGGAGGGTTTTCCATTATCATTCCTACTCAAATTATAAAATGTCATTTTTGCCCCTATTTAATTAAAATTGAATAAAATTTTAAAAAATAATATATATATACATATTATTTTTTAAAATATTTATAATATATATTTTAAGATAATATATCATTTTTTTTTAATAAAAGAACATATGTAATCTATAAAATAAATAATTTCAATATTTTATATTTGATTCAATAAAAAATAGTATAAATACATTAATTAAATAATTGTCAATTTTCATTCATGTTTTATTTAAAATTATTAATTTATTTTATTTATAATAAATTTTTATTATTTATTATATTAAAAAATTAATAAAAAATAAATTAATATCATTAGTTAAAAATATATTTAATTATAATATTTATATAAAAAATTTAGCTTATAAAAGTTTCTTTAATCAAGAGCATTTTTGTAACTTACAAATAATTTATTCCGATTGCAAAATAAAGTAAACACGTCAATGAGAATTCTGGTAATTCTAATTATGATTCCTACAAATTAAGTAAACAACTTATTCTGACTCCAATTCAGTAATCTAATTACTAATGATTCCAATTATACATCTTTTTGATTATGTTTAAGTAAACGCACCATAAATCTCTAAATAACGATAAATGAAACCTACAAGACCACCGCCAAGGAGGCTTTAAATCTTAATATATATTAATAATTAAATTTAGAGATAAGAGATTCCAAGGAGACTCTATCTCTTGCTCTACAATTAGTGCAACATCCAGTCTAAAGTCTACACTATGCTCTAGGTTTAGGTTTGGAGAGAAATTGTAGACATCTTTATTTTATTTTATTTTTAAATAAAAATACAATTTAATATATATAAACTTAGTTTTATAAATAAAATAAGATATATAATGTAAATATTTTTACATTATATAATGTAAATTTAGTTTTATTTTAAATATTTATTTTTACTTAATAAATTAAAATTATTTATTAAATTAAAGAAATACTCAAATATTAACTTTAAATATTTGTTGACTTGTATTTTCAGACAATTATCGATTTAATGATGAGATATTCTTGTGCAACATAATATATTTAAGACTATAATAAATAAAGAGAAAGAATTGTAGTAGTCCAGTCACTAACCACCCAAATCTACTTACTCTATTTTATTACTATTTTACTCTAATGATATGTTTACTTAGAGGGAATGAGAATCGCTTAAATGTTAACTATTTCCATTCAAGTGTTTACTAAATTTTAGGAATGAGAAAGATTAGTGAGACCCACATAAATTTAGGAGAAAAGTAAGGGAAATGTTCTCCCCTCATCTCTTCAAATGAATGGGATTACGCTGAAAACTTATTTTGATTTTTTACTTTTTATTTTTATATTTAAAAATTAATAAACAATTCTACCCTATAAATATCAGTCTAATTTATCTAACGTAAGCATCATTTTTTTTTTCTCTTCTTATCGTTTTTCTTCTGATTTCTTCTCTTCTTCATTATTGTTATTGTGCTTTCATCATTTTTTTTCTCTTCTTGTTTTTCTTCTTGACTTCTGTTTACACAATCAAATTACTTCCATTGTGGTTATTCCAGACGTGCACGTCACCTTCAGGTAACATATTATATTTTTTATTTTTTAATTCTTTTAAATTAAAGATATATTATGTTATGGTATAGATTTGTGTTTGTGTTTTTCACTTTAGTTGTAATTAATCTTCTTACATCTTGTTTATGATACATATATAGATAGTTTCACTTCCAAACATGTTAACCCGGTATAATTATTTACACATATATAGATAGTGAACATTAAATTCTATGAATCTTTTTTCATTATCAACTTTCCAAAACAATACATGATAGAAGTAAATTTAAATGATCTTAATCAAAACTAATTTACTTCATTTTTTATATAAAAAAATAAAATAGAAAAAAAATCGACATATGGATATTCAAACAGATATTTAAGAATTTGAATTTAAAAAGTTATTATTTTCATTATTAATGTTATTGTGATTATTATTATTTAGGATATATGATAAAGATGCATATATACCTAGAATGCTATAAAATCTCAACTAATAATGAGTTTTGTTTTGAATAAATTAAAAAAAAAAATTTGGTAGGCACGTTATATTAGTTTTAGAACTAATATATATATATAATGATGTTATTTATATTCGTATTATTATTAAAATAGTCTTATTTTAATAATAATACGAATTCCCTGCGTAATCCACGAAGAATTCCCTGTAATGTGAGCATACCACAATACGGTTTCATGGTTACTCACAACTTCAAAACCGTAACAGACATAGCATAACATTTCCATTCATAACATGTTACGCAGACATAGACTTTCATAATCATAACTGGACCATATAAAGCATACATACAATATCATAATGTTTCCAGTATCATGCATAGCATACAAAGTATAAAGATTCCATATATCTTAAGTTATTCTTGGTACAGAACTTCCTTACCTCGAGTCCTTAGCTAGATTTTCCTTTTATGAGTGAGAACGCGTCTAGGTCCTATAAATCCATGCATGATTGGTTAAAATGCAAAGATCAAGTGTTCTTACACAAGCTAGGTGTAAAATACTTAATATATTGATAAAGTAGATACATAAATATTCATTGAAAATCAAAATTAAGTAATATATAATTAATATTTAACTAACATTCAAATTTATTATTTATACTTCATCATAAGTAACTAATTTTTAAGTTTGTTTTTTTTGCAAAAGAATGTTAAATTATTATTATTTTTAATTATTTTATTAGAGAAATGATGGACATATTTATGATTGATTCTTTTTTTTTCTTAAGCGTATTCATGGTAGGTAGTGTTTAATGTTTTCATGTAAGCAACAACTTTGCATGAATATTATTAATAAATCCAACATATGTGATGATGTATATATGATAAATTTTTTTTTTCATATTTCGTGGAATATAATTTATTAATTTAAATAGCTTTTAGTTATTTAAGTTATTATTATTATTATTTTGTACCAAATTAGTGTTTGTATGTATTTATTTTTTTTAAATATTTATTTATTATATATACTGTACTTATTACATTTTATTTTTGTTCTAAAAATGTAGTTGGTGTGTTTTCCAAAAATAGAAAGATAAAAAATTTGACGTGAGAAGATTAATATATAATAGAAAATTAAATTTTATTAATAAAAATATTTAAAATGCTCTAAGAACATATCACTTTTTTTAAAATAATAATAATAATGAAAGTAGTAGAATAATAGGCAAATTTGAAACATTGAAACAAACATTTTTAAACAATCTCTCACATTTAAGTATTACTTATTTAATTTTTAATCTTTTAAAACTAATCGTTCAAATCAACGAGCCACGAATCATAAAACTACTATATATATATAATGATGCTTAAGTACTTTTTTTAATCGAGGAAAAAAATACTTTTTTTTAATAATATTAATAGTTAAGCAATAATATATTAACTATATATGTAATATATTAATATGTTTTTTCTTTATATAATTGAGGAATTATATATGAGTTACTGGGGAAAAAAATAGAATATCATTACTCATTTTAAAATTTTTAAAATTTACATCGTTTCTTGATTTGTTTTCTTAAAGGTTTATGTATATATCCATTTTTTTGTCTTCTAGTGCAATGTATTGTATTATAATAATAGTATTTATGTAAAATATTTTCATTAAAGAAATAATAGTTTTTTAAAAAAATAATTATTATTTAATTAATTATTACAAAATGTTACAACAAAATAAAATGGCACAGCAGTTTTTTTTTTTTTTTTAATAAAAGAAGTCTAACTCATTTATGTACAATATAGTGGCAAGAAGAAAAGAGAAAAATCAATTAAAAAAAACAAAAATAAATAATAACAAAACAAAAGAAAACGATAGAAGAATGTTGATAACCAAATTATTTATATATTTATATATATACATAGTATATATATGTATGTTGTTAATTAATTGGTTGCTATCTTTATATTTTGAAAAGAGAATTTGACTATTTATTTTTTATACCAAAATATTTTGTTAATTTATGTTTTTTTTTAGACGAATGACTTCGTTAAGTTTGACAAGGAAACAAAAGATTATTGTTGTAGTACAAAATTTGATTGTACTATTACAAATTATTTTGAATGTATGTACAACTACATGTGCTTATGCATGGATAGGTTACAAAAAATGTCTTAATCATCTGTTATCTATTATGAGAGTCTATAGACAATTAGAAAACAATACAACAAAAAATGCCATTTGCGTCAGTTTACCACTGTCACAGTTGAGTTTTTGTGTCAGTTTAATATGTGACGCAATTGCCCATGACGCAAACCAAAGTGGCATTTGCGTCAGTGGGGCACTGTCACAAACTGGCATTTGTGGCAGTGCCCCACTGACGCAAATGACACTCTGGTTTGCGTTAGTGGGGCACTGCCACAAATGTTAAAAACGAGTATTTTTTGCGTCAGTTGGGCACTGTCACATAAAGTATTAACCAGGGAAATTGCAAATGTTTATGCCAATTTCCCTGGCCTATTTTGATAAAAAAAAAAATCAGCAGCAGAAACAGAAAAACAGCAGCAGAAACAGAAAAACAGTAGTATGAACAGAAAAACAACAGTATAAGTTTTTATAAACATTTATCTAGAGTTAACATTTGTGATCAAAACTATAAAAGTAATTCAAATATCAAAGTTAATATATGTACTCTTGTGTTCTAAATTTGTAAGTGTTAAACCTACTTAAACTAAAATTTCCTCACCCACTTGCTCATTTGCTAATTGAGATACGCCATAATTGATTCAGTCCACTCATCTCGTATCTCGTTGATTTCGTCAGCCGAATATGGACTCGTATTCGTAAACTAATTAGAAAATATTTAAAATAATAAGTTAGAAATCATCCAAATAAAATCATGAACGATAGTTTAAATGAAAATTAAAAAGCATAACAATACCTCATTTTTCAAGTAGGCCTTCGGTCTAGGCTGTGAAATCAAGTCTCTAGCAAATTTCATAATGTAAAAGCCACACTCGGTTGGCCCAGTCTGGTTTCGATACTATTACAACATAGTTATCCAAAGTTAAGTATTATATTTAGTAATTTATTTTAATTAAAATATGTCAAAAAGTTGAATATGATAAGTAATATAATTTACTTACCTTAGGAACACAAACTTTTAGATTGATTGACTCTTTTAGTCTTCGGTGTGTATCATATTGATCCAACGCCCTGCACACAATATTAATATTTACCCATATATGAGTTTGAAATAAAATCATAAATTAATTAAGTAAAATGAAAAACTTACATGATAATTATCTCCTTGATTTTCAGACGGAAATGTGAGTTTACAGGATCCAAAAAAGCTACGGAATGACTATGGGGTTGAATTAATACTAACATCCAATGAAAGCTACAATAAAAAAACTTGTGTAAGATATTTATCAATAAACAAAATATATGAATATAAAATTAAGTTGACTTACTTGTTGTTCCAATGACAAATTAGAAACTGTGTCTCTAGCTTCATCTGTAGAAACCGAACAAAGAGATTTTTAGCACGTATTTCATTGGTTCCTGCATTAGTGGACACTAAAGCGGGATGCATGAAAGTGTACATGTGGTTCAATTCCTTCGTTTGCACCAAATCATGGAGGAAGCTACATATAATTAAAAAAGTTAATAAACTATTAAATTTCAAGTTAAACTAAGACTATAAACACCATTGTACCTCATATATAATGCTAGCTCAGTCTGTCTAATCATCTCATAGTTGCAAAAGTGGAGAATATCATCTTTCCCTAACAGAGCGATAGTTTGGAATCCAAATAGTCTTTCAACAATTGAAATTTCTACCACACGGTCAGCTTTCCATTTATCAATCAACTTCACCAAACATCTCAATATTTTTGTGATAGGCTCCTGTGTCAATGCCTCTATTCTTTTCTTTGATTGTCTTGGTTGTTGAGTAGAGGGCACAAGTGGCTCTTTCGATTGTTGATTAGTAAGAACCCAATGTTGTCGCCATCCAACATCATACCCGACTGCTTGTCCAACCAATGTATAACCTTCCATTGTAAGCGGATATGGTAAACTAGCGTTCTCTTGAATGGCTACCTCAACTCTGACACGATAATTTCCAGGAGGCAGTTGAACGCTATGTATTTCTGTAAAACGGGTACTTACAAGTTTCCCCTCTGCAACTATATTTTGTGTCGAACCAAGACACAACTTACAATTAATCTGTTACATTCTAATTAATCTGTTAGACTTTTCGATAAACTAGTTTATTTTTACTGTATCAAATATATGCAATAATGAATTAATAAGAAACTATTACCTCATCAGAAAAATTTGACTGTGGTGGTGGGGGAGCACATGGTGCCTACGTCGGTGGTGGAGGAGCAAGTGGTAGCTGTGAGGGTGGTCGGTGAGCATATGATGTCCATGTCGGTGGTGGCGGAGCATGTTGTGCCTGTGTCGGTGGTGGAGGGGCATATGGTGTGTGTGGTGTGTTTGAGGCTCCTCCTACACCCGAACCAGATGTATTTGATGATCCAAATGCACCGCTCAGTTGAGATACAATATGCGCCATCAACTGGTTTAATTTTTCCTCCTGTTGACGTGCCCTTTCTTCAGATTGACGCCATTTCTCTTCAAGGTCTTTATAACGAGCATCTTCCACACCTTTTTGTTTGTGATTGAATCTATTTGGCGGTGGGACATGAAAAAATTGACGGGGAGCGACATGTGCACCGACCCCCCTAACACGTCCCCCATGCTCTGGAGTGCCTAATGCCATTGTTAGTATATCGTTTGAACCTTCCTCCACCAACTCGCCTTCTGCTACTTTTTGCCTGTATTCCGCCTATATACATAGTAAATAAATCGATTAGAATTTAACACACACATTAATATTACAATTATTTTAAAAAATTGAAGAACACTTACAATCTTATTGACCACATCTTGAGCTTCTTCATCAATAACTTCTCGATTCTTGTTCATCCGTGTCCGTGTCCACATCTCAGCTCTATCATATTCAGTCAACTCATGACCCAATTCCTCTTCCATTTGTTGCTCTATCAGTGCATAACCACCACGCCCTGAGTGATGTGGATACTTGTTCTGAGCCTGAGCATTTTGTTTTTGTTTTTGTTTTCTCATCTCTTCCCAGTCTGGGGTTAGTCTTTTTGCAACAAAAATTTTCCAATCTTCAGGTTTGTAATACTTGATGTAGTCTGATGGCGGCTTGGCAAGAAGCTCAGGAGCTACATTCTTATATACATATATAAGATCTTTTGTTAGTCTTGTTTTCCAATTTTTCCATGTTTTTCCTGCTTCTTTGAGGACGTCTGTTTTAGAAGAATTTCGAAGTTTGAACGTTTCCTGCACAAACGAACTAAAAAATATTACACTTTTCTCAATATATTAATTTGTTATGATAAATTTAATAGTCAATATTATAGCTTACCTGTATTTGACCCCATAAAGTCTCTTTTTTATCATTTGGCATTTGTTTCCAATTGTCGATATCTAAAGGAAGGGTTGTGCGTGATAAAAGACCGATGGTGCTGTTCATCTTGATCTCCCATTTTCCCATCGCTCGACCAAAACGATTGTACTCGACCTCATAATTGCGACCCTCACTTCTTGCTTTGAATACATCACTACAGTTTGATTTACCCCTATACTTCTTATCTTGTGTATTTGTTGGTGCGGTGGGATTAATCCCATCCAGACCATTACCATGATCATCAACAAACGGATCGCCCTCTTCATCATATGATGGATCCATAATCAATGTACCTTCAATTAAGTAAACACAAATATTATCTGGTATAAACTTCACAAAATACATAAAGGAAAAATCATAAAATTAATATATATACATTTAATTATCTACCCACAACCCTTCACCATTCTCGCATATATAGTCATCATCATTGTCAATGGTGACATCAATAGGCGGTGAATCAATGGTAAATGTTTCTTGTTCAAGTATAATGTCATCGCTCCCAGGCTCTTTGATCAAATAATCTTTCAGTTGACTTGTTAGGACAACTGACCATCGAGCATCAACTGGATCACTTACATAAAATACTTTCTTGGCTTGTGATGCCATTATAAAGCGGTCAGATTTATGTCCTATTCGATTTAAGTCCACCAGTGTGAATCCTAGGTCATCTGTTTTGACCCCATTATCACTTTTCACCTAATCACACAACAAGACAGGAATTCGAATAGTCACATAATCTAGTTCCCAAATTTCTTTGATCACCCCATAAAATGTCATATCACAATTTATGAGATTTTTATCTTTGGAACTAGATATTTGAAAAGTCTGGGCGATAATAGTAACACCACTATTTTGTGTCTTTCTAATATTATCACGTTCTACGGTGTTGAATTGAATACCGTGAATATAGTAGCATTGATACTTAATTACACTCATTGAAGGACCTCGTGCTATCCATTTTAGTGTTTCAGACACTTTGTTTGTGGTGTTAATCAGAACCTAGAATACAATAAAATAAAACAAAGTATATTAAATTCTAACAAGCTAAAATACAATAACACTCAAACAAGAACAACACAAGTAATTTACCTCATTCTCAAACCAAGTGCTGAAATTTCGAAAATGTTCATCTTGTACCCATTTTTTATTCCGAGACTTATTAGGATAAGTGGTCTTGATCCAATTGAAATGTCCTCTTCAAGAAATATCATTTATATCATTGTCAATATAATGAAAGAAAAAAAATAATATTGACCATGCATATGTATGAGAACTTACTCGATGTATGGTTGAACATCATCAATATTTTGTAAGACTAGGCGATGTGCTTCATCTCTATCAGATTTATTTACTTAAGAAACAACACCACCTCTACCACCTTTACTTACTTCAAACTCAATTTTAGAAAAACATAGTCAAATGCTCGCAACACCTGATAAGTATTCTGAGTAGAACTCCATTGCTTCTTCAACGATGTAGGATTCAACTATGCAACCCTCAGGTCTACTACTATTTCTAACATAACATTTTAAAACCTTCATATACCATTCAAATGGGTACATCCATCTCAAGTATACTGGTCCACACAATTTTACTTCTCTCACCAAATGAACTATTTAATGAACCATTATGTCAAAAAATGAAGGTGGGAAATACTGCTCCAACTCACACATAGTTACTTTACAACAAATAGATTTAAAGAAAAAGCATAGTTTGATAATTGCACATCGAATTTTTTTGGGTAACACAGAACAGATAGCTACCGGTAGAAGATGTTCAAGTAGTGTATGATGGTCATGAGACTTCATTCCAACTAAATTCAAAATTTTCATATCTACCAGAGAAGAAATATTTGAAGAATAACCTTCCGGTACTTTCACATTCGACAAAGAATGACATACACTTCGTTTTTCTTCTTTAGACAGGGTATAGCACGCAGGTGGTAAATAGGTTCGTCTCTCACCAACCTCTGGTTGTAACTTACTGCGTATACCCATTACTTTTATATCCAACCGAGCTTTTATTCCATCCTTACTCCGACCAGGAATATTCAGCAATGTACTAATTAAGCTATCTGACACGTTTTTCTCAATGTGCATTACATCCAAGTTGTGCCGCAAAACCAAATGCTCCCAATACTCAAGCTCAAAAAAAATAGATTTCTTCTTCCAACAACCTGTCGCACCATCTACAACCTCCTTTGTTTTTTCAAGTCTAACATTTTTTCTCTTATTTGTAAAATTTCTAGGTTTTCTGAACTTGCATTGGACTTTGTTCAACTTTTTTAACAATTGTCCTCCAAGTAAAGGTGGTGGAGCCTTTCCAAATTCAAGTTCACCATTAAAGGCATCTGCAAACTTCAAAATTTATGTTTTTCGGATAAGAACTTTCGGTGTCCCATATAACAAATCTTTCTAGAATATTTTAAATATTCAGAATGAGTCCCTTCTTCACAAATGGGACATGCCTTGTACCCTTTCACACTAAATGCAGAAAGATTACCTAAGGCTGGAAAATCATTAATAGTCCACAACAACACTGCTTTAAGATTAAAATTTTCTTTCTTATAAGCATCGTAAGCATTAACCCCCTCATACCACAATGTGCTCAAATCATCAATTAAAGGAGCTAGGTATATATCAATATCATTTTCAGGTTGTTTAGGAACATATATCAACAAGGTCAACATGGTAAACTTCCTCTTCATACACAACCATGGAGGTAGATTATAGATGACTAGCATTACAGGCCAACAACTATATTTACTACTAAGGGAATTGTGTGGATTAATTCCGTCAGCAGAAAGACCCAAACGAATATTCCTCGGTTCATTCTCAAATTCCGGCCATTTAACATCTACTGTTTTTCAAGCTGGCGAGTCAGCTGGATGTCTTAGTTTGCCATCCTTTACTCTATCTTTAGCATGCCAAATTAAATTTTTAGCATGATCATCATTTCGGTACAACCTAACCAAACGAGGTATCGGTGGTAGATACCATAAAACCTTTGGAGGGACACCTTTTCTAACTGCATCTGAATTTTTTTTCTTTTGCCATCTAGAGTCGCCACATGTCGGACATGCAATTGCATCAATAAATCTCTTTCGATATAAGATGCAATCGTTAGGACAAGCATGTATTTTTTCATATTGCATGCCTAACGAATGCAATGTCTTCTTCGCTTCATAAAATGAAGACGACATTTCATTACCTTCGGGTAATAATTCTCCTAAAAATGTTAACAACTCTGTCATTCCCTTATCACTCCACCCATGTTTGGATTTTAAGTTATACAACCTAAGCAGTGCTGATAATTTAGTGAACCTTGTACAATTAGGGAAAATAGGCTTCTCAGCGTCTTCTAAGATTGACTGAAATTTAATTGGATCCACATGTGATTCTTATTGTGCATCATCAACTTCGTAATCAACATCAAAATACTTATTATTCTTAGATGGTCCCTCATCAGTCCCTTTCATTCTTTCACCGTGCAAAAACCATACTTTATAACTTTTGTCTATTCCATTCCTAAATAAGTGGTCTTTTATTTCAAAAATTGGCATCCTCACAACGTTACCACACTTAACACGTGGACAAGGAATACTATTAGGAGATTGAGTATTTCTTACACAAAATTCTAAGAAAAACTCAACTCCATTCCTATATTTCATGGATAACCTATCCGCTGACATCCAATCTCTATCCATTGTCAAACTTCATACAACAAAAAAAAAAAAAAAACAAACAAAACAACAAACATTAACAATTAAGTTCGTGGATTACTTAATTGGCAAGTAAATAAATGAAACAATATGTCCAAAAAAATTTGGGCAGCATTTCCCCTATTTCTATCACATTTCCCAAATTTAAAATGTGCATTTATATAGCACATGGTATACACAAAAATATCCAACTAATCAATCAAACATGCATAATTCTCAAATTACTAAATCCTAAAAAAAATTGACCAGCATTTCCCCTATTTCTATCATATTTCCCAAAATTTAAATAAACATATATTCATCACATAAACACAACAAACCAATTAATCAATCAAACATGCATAATTCCCAAATTACTAAATCTTAAAAAAAAAAAAATTGGACAACATTTCCCCTATTTCTATCATATTTCCCAAAATTTAAATAAACCTATATTCATCACATAACTACAACAAACCAATTAATCAATCAAACATGCATAATTCTCAAATTACTAAATCTTACAAAAAATTGGGCAGCATTTCCCCTATTTCTATCATATTTCCCAAAATTTAAATAAACCTATATTCATCACATAAATACAACAAATCAAGTAATCAATCAAACATGCACAATTACATCCTTATATCACCGCAGCACACAGTCTTAGATCCTATCTCCACTATTTTATAATTCGCACATGCTACTAAGTTCAATATATTAATTATACATTAAGGTTTAAAATATTACCTCTAATATAAAATCCTCCAAAGCTTAATCTCACCAACAAAGTTGTCAACAAAATACCTACTCAAATATAACAATATACAAAAAAACAATAAAAAAGTTAACAAAATATAAAGAAAAATATCATAAAGTTATATTGTAACTAAATAAACAATAAAGTGCTTAAAGAAAACAAATAATTTGTTATATGTACTCATTTGTTTACTTAAACCCGAAATAATTTTTTTTTTTTTTTAAAAAGTTAACAACTCACATAAATAAAAATCGACTATAAATATCCTAACTAAATCAATAATAAAATATAACTTAAAATTTAACCAATTAAACCCTAAATTTAAAAATAATTTTAAAAATTTAACAAAATATAAACAAAAATTTACTAATAATAATCAAACTAAACAATTAATAAAACGAAACTTATACAAAATATATACATTAATATATATATACTCATTTACTTAGTAAATTCGAAATTTAATTAAATTTTAAAAAAAAATTAATAAAAATAAATAAATTATAATAAAAAAATTCTAAAGAAATAAAATATTAAAAGGCAAAGTTTAAACCTAAAACAATTTTATAATCATGAATATAAAACTATCTAAAAATTAAAAATCTGAAATATAGTCAATTTATAAAATAAAAAAAATCACAAAAATTATATTTAAATCATAAAAATTAATAAAATTACACTTTCTTGTGGTAATTGAGCAATGTGGGTTCTTGATGTAGAAAACCCCAAAAAACCAATAAAGATTATGAGTTTTCAAACTATAATCTTCAAAAAACAAAATCTATACAAGAAATTAAAAAAAAAACTATATATAAGTTTCATAAACATATATAAATCATTATTTTGACATTAAAATTGAAGAAAAAAAAGGCTAAAAACGTACCTAAATGAGTATAACTTTGGTTGGGCGCCGCTGGTTTGTGAAGGAAACGGTTCTGAAATATTTTGAGTGAAATGAGGCTCGGCTGAGGACGATGAGGGTTTTATGAAAAGGAGGCCCAGTTGCGTCAGTGGCCCACTGACGGTAATGGGCGTTTGCGTCAGTGCCCCACTAATGCAAACACTCAGTTACCGTCAGTGGGCCACTAACGCCGTTAACGGCCCGTTTGCGTTAGTGCCCCACTGACGCAAACTGTCCCATTAAACAGCGTCAGTGTACGTTATGACACAATTTGACCCTCATTTGTGGCAGTGTCCAACTGCCACAAATGCTAATTCTTGGTCAACAGCGTCAGTCAACTGCGTTGACTGACGCGTTTGACTGATACAATTGCCCTTTTTTGTAGTAGTGAAACTTACATGATTTAGTGTATGAAAGTGATGTCAAATGTGTTTCACAATTAAGAATGGATAGACAAACTTTTCAAAAATTATGTAGCATACTCACTACAAGAGGAAATTTAAGAAGGACACGCAATGTATCGATTGAGGAGATGGTAGCAATGTTTCTATATATTCTAGCACACCACCATAAGAATCGTGTTGTTGGTTTTAGTTTTAAGAGATCAGGAAAAACTGTTAGTAAATATTTTCATGAATGTTTAAAAGCAATGATTCACTGCCAAAAAGAATTTTGGAAAACACCTAAGCCAGTATTAGAGACCTCAATCGATCCAAGGTGGAAATGGTTTAAGGTATGAATTATGGATTACAAAATTTAGTTGTTGATTGTTAACTAAAATTTGTTATAATAAGTGGGATGAATTTGATGTAGAAATGTTTGGGAGCATTAGATGGAACCTATATAAGAGTGCGTGTACATGAAGCTGATAAACCAAGATATAGGACAAGAAAAGGAGAGATCGCAACCAATGTTTGGGGGGTTTGTTCACAAGACATGCAGTTTATATATGTCTTACCAGGTTGGGAAGGTTCAACACACGATAGACGAGTATTGAGAGATGCTGTGACTAGGAGAAATGGGTTAAAAGTCCCTAACGGTAAAATAATAAATTATAGGAAACTTGTAAAAGTTTAATCTCAAACTAACAATGTAGTTTTTCATCGAATAACAAAATTTATATTATTATTTAGTTGATGCTGGATACACCAATGGTCAAGGTTTTCTTGCACCTTTTCGAGGAACACGATACTATCTTAATGATTGGGATGATGGACACCTTCCAAACACACCGGAAGAGTTCTTCAATAAGAAACATTCAAGTGCTAGGAATGTAATTGAGCGTTGTTTTGGATTGTTGAAAATGCGATGGGAAATTCATAGAAGTCCATCTTTTTTATGACTTGAAAACACAACGACGTATAATTTCTGTTTGTTGTATGTTGCACACTTTTATTCGAAAAGAGATGAACATTGATCCAATGGAAAATGAGATGAATAATTTTCCAGAAAATCATACTACAACAAATTATAATTATATAAATAGTGTTGCGTCTTCAAATTCTTGGACCACATGGAGACAAAATTTGGCAGAAGAAATGTGGAATACATGGCGAGCAAATAGAGGTTTATGATAATTTTTTTTTAGTATTTATTATTCTACTATTTGTATTTGAGCACTTTGATCATATTTTGATGTATTAACGGCATATATACATTAATTTGAAATGTGCATACTTTTTGTCCAAGTTGTTTGAGTTTAATTTCATTCATATTGATTTATAATTCTTCTGAGTTTTGTTTTTATACTCATGAGAAGTTTTATATGAATGTAAAGGATGAGTTCTAACTCTAATGTAGGTCAAAGAGGGAGAGGTCAAAATAAACATTACTGGACTCCAATGCAAGACAATGCTTTGATCAACTGTCTTCTAGAGCTAAGCCAAAATCCTACATGGTGGGCTGATTATGGATTTAAAAATAGATATTTGCAACAAATAGAGATTATGTTAGAAACAAAATTACAGCGTTCTGGATTGAAGGACTCACCTCATATTGAATCTCGTATTAAAACTTTGAAGGGAAAGTATTGTTGCTTGACTGAATTGTTGTCTTTAAGTGGTTTTGGTTGGGACAATGAGCATATGATGTTATTATGTGAAAAAAGTGCATTTGATGAGTGGGTGAAGGTAAATACAAAATAGTTTGACATATATTTATATATAATAATATATATATTAATGTCTGTTATTTATGAGAACATGTGATTGCATTGTTTTGTGAATACACAGAAACGTAAAGATACAAGTGATTATATGGAAAACTATTTCCTTATTACTACAAGCTAGCAGAAATATATGGTCGAGATCGTGCTACTGGAACAAATGCTGGTAATGCTGACGATGATGAAGAGGAAATACGACAAAATGATACAATTGGTGTGGATTTTGGAGTTGATGATAATATAGCTGATGGAGGGGATGATGAAGAAATAGATGAGTTTGATGGTGTCTCGAATACTCAACACCCTAGTAATATGCGTCGTAGATCCACTGAGAGTACTACTAGTGCCCAACAACGTAATAAAAAGAAAAGTTCAAAGGTAATGGATGGTATGTCAGCTAATATTGGTGCATTATCAGAATCTGTATAAGAAATCGTCCCCAAGCTTCAAGGACTGATCAATGCATTATCAAATGATAAAGAAGTAGCTGATATGCAAGCCAATTTATATACAGAAATAAGCAAGATTGACAGCCTAACTGCAATACAATGTATTAAAGCCACCAACATGTTAGCAGAAAAGCCCTCATTGATGCGAGTGTTTTATACAATGTCAGATGAGGTGAAAATGCAATATATTATGAAAATGTTGCAAAATGATGTCTAATAGTTATTTTGAGATATTAGAACATTATTATTTATGTTACAACCTAGACTTTTGTGTTTGCGTTTAAGTTTGACATTTTTTAAGATTGTTATTAGCTATAATTTTTTTGATTTGGTTATATTGACTTCATAAATAAATAATGTGTATATTTACTTTTTTCTTAACAATATTATACTAATCTAGTAAGTTTAAGTCTACGATTTGATAAATAACGTTAAAAAATATTATTATATTTATGTGTAATATTTTGGTTGTGTTTGGTAAAATTTTTGTTTTTGAATTTTTTAAATACAAAAATAGAATTATTATTCATATTTTTTTCTTTATTTTTAAAAAATAAAAATATGTTTGATAACTATTTTTGTTTTTTGTTTTGTTTTTAAAAACAAAAAATAATAAATGCGCTTGATAACTTTTATATTTATGTTTTTGTTATCCAGATTTCCGGATAGCATTTAGATTGATGTCATCGGGGAAGCAGAATTATCGATGTCTTTCACGGTAGGTGACCAGAGCTCGTGGATGAACAGAAAGGCTTCGCCTCTCCCGTTTAGTGTCCGGATTACTCTTCCAAGAAAACACAACACGGAAACTCGTCAACTCTCCCGGACTCCCGAAGGGGTATCCTTCGGGGAAGCCCCTTCCAGGAGAAGCTCTTCGAGTGGTCTCCGCGGAAGCAGTTCCGTGCCTCGCACGGAACAAAGCCAAACGGTCGAGTCCTGGAGGAGGCATATTTGGAATGATATCCGCCTGACACAGGATCCCGCCTGACACGCCCGTCAAGTCAAAGCCGCACACATCCCAGCACGCCTAAGGGTACCTTTTCGCCTACTGTTCTGCTGACAACTTGGAAAAGACGGCTGACTTTGTGTGTTCCCCATACTTTCACGTAAATATACCCACATAGAGTCTTGTAGCCATGCTACTACAGGAATTGTATCCCTATTTATGGCTGGTGTAATTAAGACTCATGTACGTAGAGAAAAACCCTAATCCGAAACCCTAGCTATAAAGACCCCTTCATTTTACAAGAAGAGAGAGGACCAACAGATCACATAGCAAAAACTCTACTAAAATCTCTCTAGCTTCATCTTCTTCAAGAGAACTCGAGAGAAACACTGTGAGTGTGTGAAGTTCTTGTGCACCAGCCATCTTACTGTAACCTTTTCCAAGGATAATAACATCGACTCGTGGACTAGGGCTTGTTAACGCCTGAACCACGTAAAAACACTGTTTGTTTAGTTACATTTCAGCATTTCTACAGTTCTTATCTTTTTATTATTCTGTTTGTATTCGTTTCCGAAAAACTCGGTAAACATTTTGGTGCTTTCATTGAGAGCTGTAGGAAGTTGTTAGTCAGCTCTTTTTCTGTGTACGTTTTTTGTTTTCACTTCGTGCTAAAGAGATGGTGACTACGAGAAAATCCGCTGTTGACAAAAATGCTACGGTCAACCCCGATACCGTGATGGAAGATGTGGTGCAAAGCAAACCCTTGGACTACCAAGGTGAAGACCCGACATCCCGCCAGGATCGGGTCAGTACCGAAGATACAACATACTTAGAAGACGAAGAAGAGTATGTCCAAGACGGTTATTACAAGGACGGCTGCTACTATGAGAAGGACCCAGAACTGGTCCAAGTAGCCGAAGAACTGGAGGTCACCAAAGCCAAGCTTGCTGAGCAGGAGCGCCTCTCCAAAAAAATGCAGCGCATGATGGAGCGCCTCCAAAGCAAGTTCGGAGACCTAGGCGACTCGGACGAGGATGCCTCTGTTTTAGGTGGTGCTGATGCCGCTATGCCGGATCCAGCCGCTGCTGGACCACCCAAAGCCGCCCCTAACAAGGGCAAAGAAAAAGTTGGAGAGCCTGTGCGCGCTGACGCCCCTGCACCTCCTAAAGGCGTGAATCACAAGGCCGACTGCCCCCCCCCCCCCCCCCCGCGCGCAGAAGGTCTCTGGCGCTCCTAAGCCCAGACGACCTTCAGCCCCAAGGGGGCACTCCGTGCCTAAAGGGCCCGGTGCTAAGGCACCCAGGCCTAGGGGAAGGAACAACCGCCCCAGTGATTCCGTCAACCAGGATGGTCGGGCTGCGAACTCGCACTCCGAAGATAGCTGGTCCACGGTGGACCTAAGAAGAAGGTTGGAGGCCAAGTATGAAAAGGCCAAAGGAGAAAAGGCCCGGCCTCGCGGATATGACCTCCGAAATCATATTAATGACAAGCTCCGGGGACGTGACCTCCCGGAGAGTGATACGAAGAGGCTCGAGGAACAGATTGCTGCCTTGACCAAGCTGGTCCGGAAGCAAAGTGGGGCCCTGTCAGACTCTGAGGAGGAAGACCCGGAACCATGTATTCGGAGGATCGCGGAAACGTCCCTCCCGGATAACTTCAAAATGCCCCACATAGAATTATATGATGGGAGGACAGACCCGCGTACCCACCTAGCTAAATACAACAAAATGATGCAAGTGGCGCGTGTCAGTGAGGACGCCAAATGCATGTGCTTCTCACTCACCCTTACCAGGTCCGCGGAGGACTGGTGGAAAAGATTAGCTCCCGGATCAATCCACAGTTGGAAGGAGCTACAGTCCGCATTCAGGAGGCAGTTTATTGCTGCCCGCGACCACGACATGGAGGTTGGTTCCTTAACCAACATCAAGCAGCAACCCACTGAGAACCTCAAAGCTTTCATTCAGAGAATGATGGAAGCTGCTGCAAAGACCAAGGTCAGCGATGACATGAAGCTGATCGCCCTCCAATCGGGCCTTACTGTCGGCTCCCTGCTATGGGGGGAAATGCAGAGGAGACGGGCAGAAACGTTGTCCGAATTCATGTCAAAGGCTCAGGGAATCATCAACCTTGAGGATGCCTACCAGCAGGCCTTTGGAGTTCCCCCAGCTCCAACGCCTTCCGTGACCACGCCGAGCTTTGCTTCGCAAGCTCCCGCACCAGCCCTCACGCTTCCAGGAGCCCAATTCACTCCAAGTGTGTACGGGCCTTCCGCGTCTGCTCAGACGCCGAGTCAAACCCATTTCTCTGGGTACGGAGCTGTACAAACCGGATGTAGTATCGCTCCTGGCATGTCGCAGCCGCAAGCGGAAGCCCCAGAACGAAATTTGAGCCAATCGCGGAGCAAACGAAGCGGAAGAAACTCCAACCGGGGAGACCATTCAAAGAAGCCCCGGAAGGACTATGAGCCCAAGTTCACGGAATATACCAGTTTGATAGACTCGCGAGAGAATGTCTATCGGGCGACCTGTAATATGGTCAACTACAGGAAGCCCCCGAAAGTGTCTCACGGAGGAAGACGTCCGCGAGACTCCAATAAAAGGTGTGAGTTCCACGGAGACGTGGGGCACACCACGAACGAGTGCCTTCAGCTGAAGGATGAGATCGAGTCCCTGGCAAGAGCGGGACACCTCGGTCAGTGGGTGAGGATACCCATTATCTATCCCGGACAGGGGGTAGTTCACGGAGCTGCATATTCCCGGGGACAGAGGGGGACCGCTAGCGCTCCTGGAGCCGGTCACCCCCAAGCTCCCGGGTCTCAGTACCCGGCGCTTCCTGCTCCACCCGCTCCGGCGCCCATTGCCTTGTTGGCTCCAGGACCGGGCAACCCATATCCGCCCGGCCTTGCTCCACCACCCGTTGACGGACACGTAGCCACCATTTCCGGAGGACCGCACCTTGCCGGAAGCACCCGCAACTCCCAGAAGAGGTACTTGAGGGAGTTAGAACACGCCGAGGAGATGTGCGCCTTGGTTCAATCACCTGCTCAACGTCCCCGAATGATGGATCTTCCCATCACCTTCACGGAGGACGATGCTCGACATGTGCACTTCCCCCACAACGATCCCCTCGTGGTGGAAGCCCAGATTGCCAATAAGAAGGTCTCGCGGATCTTGGTCGATAACGGAAGCTCCGTAAACATCCTCTTCAAAGCGGCCTTCCACGCGATCGGATTGACCGAGACAGACCTGGCCCCATGCCCCATCCAGCTTCAAGGGTTCAATGGGGACGCACTCATGCCATTAGGCAAAATTCAACTTCCAGTCACCCTCAGAGGAGAAAGCGACGCTTGTTCCTTCAAGCATAGCACATTCGTGGTGGTCGACTGCCCCACGGCGTATAATGCCATCTTAGGCCGACCGGTCCTGATCGATTGTGGGGCCATAACCTCGATACGCCACTTATGTTTGAAGTTTCCATGCGACGATGGGCGTATTGGCACCCTCCGAGGAGACCAAAGAAGTGCACGGAGCTGTTATAACGTCTCCGTCCGATCCGTCTACACGGTCCAAGAGACGTTTGCTGCCATTCCTTTGGCGGAAGAATTACCAGAAACTGGGGGTGCTCAGGAGGCATACTTTGACGAACTCGACCCAAGAGTGGGAATCGAGAAAGCAATAGAGCCGATGGAGGAAGTCGAAGAGGTGATCCTCAACCCGGGAGAACCCACCAAAGTCATTCAGGTGGGGAAAAACCTGCCGTCGGCCATTCGAGATAAGATCGTGGCCACTGTGAAGGATAATCAGGATATCCTGGCATGGTGCCACGCTGATATGACGGGGATTAATCCCAATGTTGCGTGCCACGCACTCAACATAGACCCATCTGCAACTCCAATTCGCCAAAAGAGGAGGCCGCTGGACCCAGTGAGAGCCGAAGCCGTCAAAGCTGAAGTGGACAAATTGATGTCCATAGGCTTTCTCCAGGAGTCGCACTATCCCGTGTGGTTGGCCAACCCAGTTCTGGTCCCGAAACCCGATGGGTCTTGGAGAATGTGCATTGACTTCACGGACCTAAACAAGGCCTGCCCGAAAGATTGTTTCCCTCTTCCGCGAATCGATCAGATGGTAGACGCTACTTCCGGGTACGAACTCTTATCCTTCATGGATGCGTACTCCGGATACAACCAGATCAAGATGCATGTCGCGGACCAGGAACACACCAGCTTCCTCACAGACAAGGGTGTCTACTGTTACGTGGTCATGCCTTTCGGTTTGAAGAATGCTGGGGCGACGTACCAGCGTCTGGTAAACAGAATGTTCAAAGACCAACTGGGGAGGAACATGGAGGTGTACATGGACGACATGTTGGTAAAGTCCAAGACCTCCGGGGACCACAGTGACGACCTTGAGGAAGCTTTCGCCGTGATCCGAAAGTACGGGATGAAACTAAATCCAAAGAAATGTACTTTCGGGGTCTCGTCTGGGAAGTTCCCCGGTTTCATTGTCAGCTCCCGCGGAGTGGAAGCCAACCCTGAGAAAATAAAGGCGTTCATAGATATGCCTTCCCCCCGAAAACATAAGGATGTCCAGAGCGTTACCGGAAGGATAGCTGCTCTCAGCCGCTTTGTATCCAAGGCAACTGACAAGTGTATCCCCTTCTTCAATGTGTTACGAGGAAACAAGAAGTTCGAGTGGACCCCCGAATGCGAAGCAGCCTTCCAACACCTCAAAGAACATTTAACCCGAGCTCCCATTCTGTCCAAACCTGTCGAAGGAGAGGCGTTGTTCTTATACTTAGCTGTGACTGAGCACGCAGTGAGTGCCGCTCTCGTCCGGGAAGATGGCCGTATCCAGCTCCCTGTGTATTACGTAAGCAAGAGGTTATTGGACGCCGAGTCCAGATATTCAATGATCGAGAAACTCTCCCTCTGCTTGCTGATTGCTTCACGGAAGCTGAGGCCATATTTCCAGGCGCACACCATCAAAGTACTCACCAACCACCCTCTCCGACAAGTCTTGTAGAAGCCCGAGTCTTCTGGCAGATTGCTTAAGTGGGCCATGGAACTGAGCCAGTTCGACGTCCACTACCAACCACGTGTTTCCATAAAAGGTCAAGCTCTCGCGGACTTTATTGTGGAATGCTCGGGAATGAATGACCTCCCGGAAGATCCTGTCCCGGAACTTCCCGCCTGGAAGGTCTATGTAGACGGAGCCTCAAATGAAAAAGGAGCTGGAGCGGGGGTCATCCTAATATCTCCCCAAGGGCATCAGCTCCAGAGCGCCATCCGTTTCGCGTTCCCAGCATCCAACAACGAGGCAGAACACGAAGCCATGTTAGCTGGGTTACGACTGGCCAGAGAAGTCGGAGCCCAAAAAATCGAAGTATACAGCGACTCCCTACTTGTGGTAAACCAAATATCCGGGGAATACCAGACGAAAGGCGAAAGGATGGCTGCCTACGTGTCTCTCTCCCGCGACCTACTGCAGCATTTCAAAGGCTACCAAATCCGCCAGGTCCCCCGGGACCAGAACTCACTCGCGGACACGCTGGCCAAGCTTGCAACAGACCCGGAGATTGAACAGTATGGCTTAGTCCCCATCGGGCACTTAGAAGCCCCCAGTACTGAGACACGAAGGATAAACGCCATCGTCGACCATTCCCACTCCTGGATAGGACCCATCCTCAGATTTCTCACCACCGGAGAGCTCCCCACTGATAAAGCTGACGCAAGGAAGCTCCAATATCAAGCTCCCCGATACGTGGTTATGGATGGAAAGCTTTACCGCAGGGGGTTGTCCATACCCTTCCTTAGGTGTGTTGCCGGAACCGAAGTCAGCACCATCATCCATGAGATTCACGGAGGCTTCTGTGGTGATCATACCTCCGGGCTGAGCCTCTCCAAAAAGATCCTTCGACAAGGATACTTCTGGCCCACCATGAAGAAGGATTGTGTGGATTATGTCAGGAAATGTGAGCAGTGCCAGAGGTACGCCAAGGTTCCGCGAGCGCCGCCTACAGAAATTACCCTAATGACCAGCCCCTGGCCGTTCGTCGTTTGGGGCATTGACCTAGTAGGTTCCCTCCCAACTGGAAAGGGTGGAGTGAAGTACGCCATAGTCGCGGTAGACTACTTCACCAAATGGGCTGAAGCTGAACCTATGAACACGGTCACATCTAAAAAAGCACTGGACTTTGTCATCAGGAATATAGTGTGTCGTTTTGGGCTTCCACGAAAAATTGTGTCCGACAATGGAAAACAATTTGACAGTGAACACTTCACGAACTTCTGTGCTTCGCATGGAATTATCAAAAGCTTTTCCGCAGTCGCCAGACCCCAGGCTAATGGGCAAGTGGAAGCTGTAAAAAAAATATTAAAGACCACGTTGAAGAAAAAACTCCAAGCCTGCAAGGCTCACTGGCCGGAAGAACTTCCGCGAGTACTTTGGGCCTATCGCACAACAGAGAGAACTTCGACGGGGCACACGCCTTATTCCATGACCTTCGGTTGCGAGGCCGTCATCCCAGTAGAAACTATGATCCCCTCTCACAGGCAAGACACCTACGATCCTACCCGGAACCATGCCCTTCTCCAGGAGTCCTTGGACATGATCGAAGAGCTCCGGGTGCAGTCGCAGGTCCAACTAAAAATGTACCAGGGCAAGATAGCCCGACACTTTAACACGAGAGTCAAGAGCCGTACATTCGAAGTTGGGGATCTTGTCCTACGGAGAGTATTTCCTGCTACGCAGGATCCGGGAGTAGGAGTCCTCGGACCCAACTGGGAAGGCCCTTACGAAGTCCAAGAAAAAGTGGGCCATGGGACGTATCACTTAAAGAGACTCAACGGATCTAAAGTCCCGCGCGCCTGGAACGCGGAGCACCTCCGCCGTTACTACCAGTAGGCCCCGGACCATCCAGTCGGAAGTCCTTGGTGAAGTTAGCAAAAGTGAAAAATGTGGAAATAATCCTCCTTGTTGTAAAACTCACGCCTAGCAGGCTAATTTAATGAAACACGGAGAGATTCACTCCGCTTTTACTGCACTTTTTTTTTCCCTGTGTTCAAAACTGCGTTTTAACAAGTGACCACGCGGTCCGGAGACGTCCGGACCCCACGCTCACTTGGGGGGTATACATGGCTAAGGCATAGCCATACGCCCCTTGAACAAAACGTACACAGAACATCACTTATGTGCTAGCATTGTGTTTGAAATTTTTAAATTGTTTGAAATGTTTAAATTGTTAAGCTTAGGTTTATTTGTTGCCATGAACATGCTGGCATTACGTGTCATATGTGCATTATGTGCTTATGTGAAAATTGCCATGGAAATGCCTGCCATTATGTATCATGAAAATTATCTCCTGTGTAGCCCAGCGATGGACGGGACTGGGGGCTGAGGCACGTTCATAGAGCTACGCTAAAACACCCCCAACTCCCTGACAAGTCCTTTGCAGAATACTCCGCGATCGCTGTAGAGCTTTGCTTCGCAAGCTCCAGCTCCGGGTCTCGCAAGGCGAAAGATGGCAATATCCGCGAGCGCTGTAGAGCTTTGCTTCGCAAGCTCCAGCTCCGGGTCCCGCAAGGCGAAAAATGGCAAGATCCGTTATCGCTGTAAAGCTCTGCTTCGCAAGCTCCAGCTCTGGGTCCCGCAAGGCGAAAAATGGCAAGATCCGTGATCGCTGTAAAGCTCTGCTTCGCAAGCTCCAGCTCCGGGTCCCGCAAGGCGAAAGATGGCAAGATCCGCGACCGTTGTAAGCCTTGCTTCGCAGGCTCCAACTCCGGATCTCACAAAATAATGCATGGCGAGCTCCTTGGCCATTGCAAGTTTCAGCTCCAGAAGCATACATGGTCGATCCCCCACTCACAGCCGGCCTTGCTTCGCAAAGCCCCTGCTCCGGGATCACACCTGGTGGGCGTGGCGATTTCCCCGACAGCAATGTGCCTTGCCTCGCAGGGCTCCATGCCAGGTCCCTGAAGTCAGCCACCATGAGGTTCGCAACAACAGTTAGTTTTGCTTCGCAAAGATCTAACCTTAAGTCTAGCGACGCTCACCAAAAGAACTCCCGTTCCAAACCATGGTACGACTCACCTTAGCAATCCCAGTGAACAGTATAACTACAAGTCCCGGGATTGGCTATTTGCCTCAGGAAAGCTAAAATACGGTGAAAGGAGCCTGGCCGTTGGAACCAGGAAACCTTCGTAACCTAGAAACTACGTGGGAAAAGACATCATCCGTTAAAGCTTCAAGTGGGAAGTGCATAGGTTTTGGCCGTTGGAACCAAAACCTCATACGCCCCTACAACAGTTTCTACCGTATAAATGTCTACCCTAAGCGCAAAGATAAATAAAGAACTCGGCAGAAAAGAAAGGAGAATGCTATAATTATGGCAAATATGTCCGCAATGAAAAACTCAAAATGAAAAATAATTAAAGATAAAACCCCTTCAAGCATTGGGGGTAACTACAGCTTCCACGACCGCAGCTTCGGGGGCATCGGTTTCAACTGAGGCTGGCGGAGTCGGCTCATTGGAAGGCGAAACTTTGTCATGAGAAGGTTCAGAGGTCCCCGCCTCTCCGGGATCTCCCACCTCAGGAGCTCCAGCACGTTCGTCAATGTTGTAAGTTTGGACGTACGCCTCTGGGTCTTGATCCCACACGAGTAGCTTCTCCCTCATGGCTTCGGCATCATCTCCCAGATAGCCTAATACCTCCGGGTTCACTTTCCAGAGTTGATGCATGAGGACCACATGCGATATATTAATCGTCCTGTTCAGTATCACCTCAGCATCCTCCTTCTCCTTCAAGCGCTCCGCCTCGGAGGTTGCCAGCTGTGCCTCCGCGACAGTTAGTTGAGCCCTCAATTTTTCCATTTCGGCCTTGGAGGCATCACGCTCCCCCTTAAGAGAATCAATCTCCTTGCGCTGTTCCCTATTTTGGCTCAGCACGGATTGCTTCTCGGTCACATGCCCCCTGGCAGTGAATTGTAAGGCCCCGATCTCTTTATCCTTCTCGGCGAGCCCCAACTGCAGCATAGACACGAGATCCCTGCTCCTCTGATGGAGTTGCTCCTCCTCGTGCAGCTTACTCTGAAGAGTGGAATATTCCTCTTGCTGCTTAAGGAGGAGATCATTTTTTGATTGCAAGCGAGCTTCCAGGGTATCCTTCTCCACCTTAGCTTGGGACAGCTCTTCCCGGAGCTTGGAGTTTTCGGCCTTCATCCCATCCGACCGCTGTCTAAACTCATTCTCTGCCTTGGCCCGGTACTCTTGATATTTGGCAAGATATTTCTTGTCCGCCTCTTCCTCAGTCGTGCGCCGGGCCTGATCAATCTTCTCCGAGGCCTCCAAGGCCTGTTGGGTCAGTTTCTGCTTCTCCGCCTCCAAGGCCTGGCGAGCCAGCTGGCTCTCCTCCAGTTGAACCAGAACTGCACCAACCTCCTGGAACGAGCGTTCCGCGATCATAGAGGCCTGCAAGGAAAGACAACAGAATGAGCTAAAGCCGGACAAAAAGACAGATGATTCCAAAAAATAACAACTGACGGCTTACCCCGGACAGTTGCTGCTTCACAGCGTGTGTCAGTAACAGCGGATCCTTACTGCTACTGATGGCCCATTTCTCAGAATTGAGCTCGCATAAGCTCAGGGCCATGTCCTCCATCATCTCAGCTCCGAACGGCGCCAATGCACGTCCGAGCCTAGGCACCAGCCTCTTCTCCAAGGCTGGACCATCCAAAACCGCTCCGCCCGGGTGAAGGGATCTCACCCCCTCGGCCAGCTCAGCTCTCTTCACGGCAGACAAGTTATCTGCCCTTCCCTGAGTAACAGCCTTCTCCGCCTCTAACCGCCTCTTCAAAAAACTATCGACCCGTCTTACACCCTCCAGGAGAGCAGCGGGGAAACTGGTTGGCTTCCGCGGAAAGTGGAACTTCAGGCCAGGCAGAGGAAGGTTGGTTGTCTGAGAAGAAGGAGACCCCGGAAGGGTGGACCCCCTTTGGGCTGGAGGAGGAGGCAGACGGGGTATTAAGGCCCCGGTCTGTTGCTTTTGCTGCTGCGGCAGCAGAAGTAATTGCCCTTGTTGCTGCTGCTGGTTTGGATGTTGTTGTTGCTGCTGCTGCGGCGTTGGTGATTGTCTCTCTTGTTCTTGTTGCTGCTGTTGTTGTAGTTGTGGTTGCTGGCGTTGCTGTTGTTGTTGCCTTCGACCGGGAGAAGAGTGTCTAAGGCGTTTGTTCTTAGCGCCCTCAGCATCTTCTCCGGGACGCTTGCTCACCCCAGTTGTCCTCACGGGGAACACAAGCCCTTCCCCGTCGCTGCTGCTACTCGAGACCATCATAGTCTCGGAAGGCCCGTCAGCAGGAGACTTCTCTACCCTCGGAGACGCTTGCGCCTCGCCACTTGTCTTCTTGGGGGAGGCAGCTTTACCTCCCCTACCAGCCTTGGTCTTCCGTCCTTTCCCCGTGGACGGGTCTTGGCTGGTGGCAGCCTTCTTAATGAGCAAAGTAACCCTCCCCAACGTCTTGGCTTCTGGATACTCTGCAAGAAACGTACAAAGCAAGGTTAACGAACCAACAAGCAATGAGAAAGAAGATAAGCAGAAGACAAGACAATCAACAACATAAAAGCACAAGCAAGCCCGCCAGCAGGGAACAAGAAACAAGAAAAAGAAAAGTTTGAAAGGGACGACCATGCACGAGAAACGTGGATGGCCTTCCCCGAGCAAAACAAAACATCGCTTCCTGCTCCAGGAAGCTCCCGTACTCCTTGAAGTCCGGGAATGACATGCTGAGAGAAGAAGGGTCAACCATGATGACACCTTCTGGCAGACTACCGTCACTCAGACACCAGAGGAGCTCATCTACCCTATCGCAATATCTGTCGAAGGGTATCCTACGCGGATCTAGCCTAAGGAAACGGGGATCAAACCCCATCTGAGAGGTCCGGGAAACCTCAGACAGGCTGGGGGTGTGGATCAATCGAAAACTAGTCTTACCTCTCCCGGAGGTACTAGCCCCCAAAGCCCCTTCGTTAGGGTAAGCCGCGGCGTGGCGAGCCTCGATCTCCTCTTCCTCCGGCTGGGGGTCGGGGAACCTCTCCGCCCAACTAGGAGATAAAGTATTTTCGTCCCGGGCTGCTTGGGTGATCACCTTAGACAGCTCCAGGGCAATCTGCTCCCAGATGTCAGCTGACACCTGAGTTTGCCCCCTGCCACTCACTGGCTCGATGTTTTGGAAGGAGGCAAGTAACCCATACTCCCTCAACGATTCGGAGGTCACAAGTCCCTCCACTTTCAACTCTTCCTCAGAAAGCCCTTCGTAGAACTTGGACCTCCTTATCATCTCCGCGCAACGAGGTGTCCGCGGAACGACTTCTGCAAAATTCAAATACGAGCGTTAGAGATCCTACCAAAAGGCAAATCAAACACAAAGAAACAAAGTTGAAAAGGAGAGGAAGGAACACTTACCAGGGATTTTGAAGTCCAAAGATAGGGCTGGCACCCTCTTCAGCGGAAAGCCAGTCGTCAGGAACCAGTATTCCCGGAGGTCTGGAACCCTCGCGGTATGACAGGTGGGGCACATCATGTCCGGGTGCCTTTCCAGCCTGTAAAACCCCACCTTGTCTGAATGACCCCTCATAGGCTGAGACTTCAACCCGTAGAAGTACAGCACCTCCTCCGGGGTAGGAGCTTCCAATTTCCGGGACTTGCAAAAGATGAACCACCCTGCTAGGAGCTTGTAGCTGGGAGGAATCAACTGGAAGGGGGCAATCCCCGCCTTCACACAGAAATTGGCAAAGTAGCTCCTTAGGGGCAAGTGCGCCCCACACACTTTGTGTGCCCAGCTCCAGGCACCGAAGCCCTCGTGACTCTGACTAGCCGACTCGCCCAGCACCGACAGACGATGCCACATCAGACCTGGGATGTTCTTCAGGCCTGCCTCGGAGGAATACAGCTCCAGCATGCCATAATTCCTGAAAAGGTTCGGCTTTTGGTCCATCTCCCAGATGGAACTATTGGAAGTCGGTGGACTAGCCGCGACCACTTTCGCCTTTCCTTTCCCCTTTGCGCCAGCGACAGGGGAACCCTTCTCTTGGGCAGAATCAGCCTCCCCCACAGCAAGGAGTTGTTCCTTTGGGATGTTCGTCACTGGACAAAAGAAAGAAAGAAGAAAACACTCTAAGCAGTCAGCACCCTTGTCATACCCTAGTGGTATCAAAGGCGTCGGGGAGACCCTCCCCGAAAACTGCTTGGAGAGGCTCCCACCGAGCTTACCGAGGGATTGGCACCATGCCACCCGAAGGGCAGCAAGGAACCAGACTCCGACTCCGAGCCTAAGCCCACCAAAAGAAGTGTTTTTCCAGAGAAAAACACCCTAAAGGTGTTCATGCTTATGCCCTAAAACAGCAAAACAAGGAACGACTTTCCGAACGCAGATCGCCCAAGCATGCAAAAAAGGTTACTTATCGACTCACATCAATCACATGCCTACCAAAGCCCTATTCACACATGCACATAAGCAATAATGGCAGAAACCTCTACTCTAACAACTACCAACAACCTAAGGTTTGGGAGGAAAGAGCAAAGTAGAAATACTTACTGATATTCGGGTAGTTGGAGGTTGAAGGAGTAACTGGATCATTGCACAGCACGATCGCGAGAAGTAAAAGCTGCAAAGACGAACGGCGATTCAAACCAGGAACTTCGGCGAATAAACCCACTGCCAAATCAAAAGAAAAGTTTCCAGATACTTACCAAAAGAAATGGCAAGTTCGGGGGAACGTAAGCTGGGAAGCCTGAGAGTTCGAAGGTTTGGAAATCTGAAAATCCTAAAGATGGAGAATCTGAAAGCGTAAAGAGGAAGAAAGGTCCTTTCCCTCGTTTTTATAGCAGGGAAGAAGTCGTTTCGAATTCCTCAAATGGACGGTCCCGATCTTCCCATTCCGTGTGCATCAGATCCAACGGCTGGAGAGGAAGCGACGATCCTATTTATGACTCCTCGGATGGGAATAAAGTATTTATTTCCCATCATTACACCACCTCGGGCCCGGAGTACCATTAAAAACCGTCAAATCATTATTCAGATGACTGACGCACGCATACTCAACCAGTCGCCTCACGCACACGTCTTGGTCGCAGAACCATTCCCAGAATGACACGTGGTCCTTGCCGCACTTGAGTACTTGAGTTCAAACAGAAGAAATTCCCTTTCTTTTTCATACTAACACTCAGGCGGGAAAAAGGAACCCTTCCGGGAACACAGAAGGTGCCCCCTCGCCTAATCTAAGAAACCGAAATACCCGGAGGACTGTACAAGCTCCCGGATCTCTTAAAGCTCCGTGACCTTGGGGGGTAAATGTTATCCAGATTTCCGGATAGCGTTTAGATTGATGTCCTCGGGGAAGCAGAATTATCGATGTCTTTCACGGTAGGTGACCAGAGCTCGCGGATGAACAGAAAGGCTTCGCCTCTCCCGTTTAGTGTCCGGATTACTCTTCCAAGAAAACACAACACGGAAACTCGTCAACTCTCCCGGACTCCCGAAGGGGTATCCTTCGGGGAAGCCCCTTCCAGGAGAAGCTCTTCGAGTGGTCTCCGCGGAAGCAGTTCCGTGCCTCGCACGGAACAAAGCCAAACGGTCGAGTCCTGGAGGAGGCATATTTGGAATGATATCCGCCTGACACAGGATCCCGCCTGACACGCCCGTCAGGTCAAAGCCGCACACATCCCAGCACGCCTAAGGGTACCTTTTCGCCTACTGTTCTGCTGACAACTTGGAAAAGACGGCTGACTTTGTGTGTTCCCCATACTTTCACGTAAATATACCCACATAGAGTCTTGTAGCCATGCTACTACAGGAATTGTATCCCTATTTATGGCTGGTGTAATTAAGACTCATGTACGTAGAGAAAAACCCTAATCCGAAACCCTAGCTATAAAGACCCCTTCATTTTACAAGAAGAGAGAGGACCAACAGATCACATAGCAAAAACTCTACTAAAATCTCTCTAGCTTCATCTTCTTCAAGAGAACCCGAGAGAAACACTGTGAGTGTGTGAAGTTCTTGTGCACCAGCCATCTTACTGTAACCTTTTCCAAGGATAATAACATCGACTCGTGGACTAGGGCTTGTTAACGCCTGAACCACGTAAAAACACTGTTTGTTTAGTTACATTTCAGCATTTCTACAGTTCTTATCTTTTTATTATTCTGTTTGTATTCGTTTCCGAAAAACTCGGTAAACAGTTTTGTTTAAAAATATAAAATGATGTGCTGATTTGAAGAAAAGAAGAAGAAAAAAACTAAAAATGGAAAACGGTTTAAAAAAAAATTAAAAGTGAAAATTTTCTATTTTCAAAATTTAATAAATTTTGTTTAAAATTTAAAAAAATAATAAATAAAAATAGAGCTATCAAACACTATTTTATGTTCAATTGTCAAATTTTTAATTAATTATATAAAAAATAATTTTTTTAATTGTTACCAAACAACACCTTTATAATTATAATATTGTATTTTAAAAATATATACCACCCATCCCATATGATATACATTTATGAATATATATTTTTATTCATTACTCACTTTTTAATTATATATTTTAATAAATAAAAAATAAAATAAAATTCTTTTTAAAAGGACAATTTTGCCAATTAAAGCATTCCGATTCCCTTTCTTGGTTATATAAACAAGATAAAATGATTCTGATTCATTTTCCAGTCAGTTTTAGTAAACAACATAATACAATAATGATTTCGATTCTTCTAGATTTTTTTCCCATTCATTTCTCTCATTGATTTATTCTAATTCCGATTACTATTTAGTAAACGTGTCCTAAGAGTAATGATATGTGCACCCAAAATATACACTCAAACATTACATACAATGATGTTGCAGTTTAGTCTAGCCAATCACATTTATTAAAATTATGACTCACTGTTTTAAAAAACAATGACATGTCATTGTGTGTAATGTTTGAGTACATATTTTGGGTGCACATATCATTACTCTTTACTCTAAATCACTAAGATTAAATGAACTTGATAAGTCACCTGAGTTTCTTTCTTGAGGTTGTTAGGTTTATATTATAATTACAAGTAGTTTATACTTTGAGTACAAATGATTTTTTTTTTCTGGTGATAATAGTGTCTAACTAATGTATGCTTTTACATTCTAGTATTTATAGTGGAAGAGGCAAATGAAAGTGATTAGACGACACCCTCCTGATATGGCTAATTTCCAGTCAGGGTATTTTTGCTATTATGCCAAAAATATGTATAACAACGTTAAAACCTCATAATATAAAAATTAAAAACATATTTTAAATAATTAAAAAGAAGTACTCGTGCGCACAAAGTGACTAAATACAATATAAACAAAAAATATTAATAAAAGAAAAAAAATTGGATGAAAGAAGAAATTTCAGTTTTTTCCAATATATTTAGGTTTAAAGAGCCGAATTAGAATGGAAAGGCATATATGTTGTGTAAGTAAGCCCATTAATTACTTAGTCTGAGTACTTATTGGGTTGCATGCATGCAAGCACGCATGCCAGCCAGGCACTTCAATTTTTGTCTTTACATAACCGGCAAGAAGAGAAAATGGAGGAATTAATTGTGTTAAAAAATTAGCTTCGTTTAAAGCTTATTCTATATATATATTGTATTACCTCATCATCTTCATCAAACCACTGATTTGTTTGACCATATTATTTCTCTCTCTCTCTCTCTCTCTTTAGAGATCTTTGAGTTTTTAGCAAAAGTTACTCTGATGATTCTGATACCATATATGAATATGATATATATATATATATATAATATCATACTTACGACTCCTTTATGCTGATCTCTTGCAGAAATATACATTTATATTCGGTGAAAAGATAAGGCCAAACCAGATCGATCACAATTGTTGTAAGTGACATGACGTTTCCTTTCCTTTATTTATATGTATATATTTAATATTGTTTATATATATATGTTACCCTTACCCTCCTATTATTCTACCTCATTTCTTTGTTTTTCAGCAATATTCTTCTCCATAAGTCTCCAAGCAGGTAGAAAGTAGAAACTCAATAATAATTACACTCATTTCATGCTTTTCTTTTCCAGGGGTTTTCATACATGAAACAATTAATCATTCATTTATTACTATATATATGTATATATATATATATATATATATATTAGTGAGCCTATCCCATAAATAATGATTGGGACAATAGTTAGCATGCATATAATAGAAGTATAGTACTAAGTGATAGCTTTATATATAAATATATATATATATATTAGGTATAATAAACAATGTTTGTTTAGTTTTATTTTAAAATAATTATTTTTTTAATTATTATTTAAATTTTAAATATATAAATAATGTCGTATATTATAAAAGAATAATACAGAAAAATTTTAAAAAAATTAAGTGAAAACATTTTTCTATAATTTTAAAAGAAATAAATAATATCATAATTTTTGTTTTAAAAAAATCATTAAATTGAGAATATGTTAGATACACACTTTTTACATATACAAATATGATGCATTCTAGTTTTAAAGTAAATTATTTGATTTTTTTATTGGTTTTAAATTTAGTGTTCATAATAATTTAAATTTTGCTATTTTTTATATTTTGATTTATATATTATATATGGTAATTTTAATTTTAAAATTAAATAATTTTTTTTTTAATTTTCTTTTAGAAAAAATATTCAATATAATAAAATATTAAGAAATTCTAAATAAAAAGCATGAATTTAAAAAGTTTATTTGATCAAATTTTAATTATTTAATTAAAAAAATTTGAAGTGAACAAAATTTATATATAAAATATGTATAGTTAATTAATGGCTAGAGCAATTAAAATAAGTAATTTCTTATTAAAAAACTTAATGACAAAATAAGAAATATGTATATTTATATCTTATGTCACTATTACATATATGTTTGGATAAACAAAATATATTAAATGACAAAATAATTAATTAATAAAAGAAAGAAAAAATTAAATTTAAATACATAAATATTTTTTTGTTATAGTTTTTAAAGCATAATTGATAGAGTAATTTAAATGTTTTAATATGAAATTTATATTATATAATGAGAAATTATTATAGCTTATTTATTATTACTATTAATTTATTTACCTTATTTAGATAGCTTTATTGCTTTTTTTAATCTATTTATCTTATTTAGATGACTTTAAAACTAATGGTATTAGAAAAAAATAAAAAAAAATGTTAAATTTAATAGAAACCAACAATTTCCGTTAAACTCACATTTATAATATATATAATTATATATGATTATGGTTATAAATGAGCAAGGTTACCATCATGCATGAACATGTATAATAAAATTAATATTATTAGACTATCTCTAATGCAAGATATTAATACTAGTCAATGCTATATTTGACTCAATATTTGCAATTGCTCTTAGAGCATCTCCAATGGGGTGCCAAATTAGTGATGTATTGCTAAAATATAACTCACTTTACAAAAAACTTGCTCCAATGGTGTACCAAATTTGGCACATGCTAAAAGTTGAGCCAATTTTAGCATACAATATAGCAGGTACATATTTTTCATAACCATAAATGCTACATTTTTTATTTACTTTTATGTTATTTTTTTATTTTAGTATTATTTTTATCTATTTGCGTTAAATGCTATATTTTTACCTTATTATTTTATTATTATCTTATACTATCAACAATAAAATATAAAAAAATCATTATTTTTTTTGTATATTTTCAATAAATATCAAATTAACATCAATGAAATATTAAATTTTACATCAGTTTTTACAATTGTGCATTGGAAGATAATGCTAAAAATTGTGCTAAATATATAATATATTGATTTTTTGTGCCAAACATAACACACTATTTACATCTCTCATTGGAGATGGTTTAATGCACAAGATGCAAATTAACTAAAAAAAGTCAACAATTCATTTGATATTTATTGATAATATACAAAAAGTAACCATCTTTTTATTTTTTATTGTAAAAAAATTGTAATTAATTGTTAATTAATAAATTAGTGGTAATATGGTAAATAAAAAGTTGACATTAATTATTGTGTCAAATTTGACTCATGTTATATCTTGTGCTAAAATTTGACGGTCAAATTTGACACAACATGTGCCAAATTTAGCACACCTTTTAAAACACTATTGAAGTTATAATTTCGCTAAAATGTGCCAAATATAACAATGCACTATATTTTTTGCACTCCATTGGAGATGCTATGTTGTATCTCATATTCTCTTGTTTATATAGTATTATGTAACTTCCAAGCAAATTTAGTTTTAGAATGTCTAATTTCTGGAAGTATATTTATCTCATGTTGATTGCAATTTTATTATTGTGGTATATGATTGGTTAAATATGTATTTAGTTAGACAATAAATTTATTTGGATGATTTTTTTAAATCATAATAGTCAAACAGTCTATTTTGAAAAAAAAATAAAAAATACAAAGAAAAATATAGCTTTACATTTTATATAATTTGTATATATAATGAATAGATTGTTAATAAAATTACCACATGCATACATTTTATTTGAAAAAATGTGCACCCAATTATTATCCTTAAATATTAGTATTGTCAACTTAAAAAAATTGATATATATTTATATATATCAACTAAGGTACATCCTCATCCTTTCACATTGGTATCACTCAAGTCCTCATTTATTTATTTGTAGCACTAAGAACCTAATTGACAGAATCTGTCAATTTTTAAAGATAAATTGCATGTATTATTCATGCGACTCCAATTAAATTGGACATTTGAAAAAATATATAATAAAAAATTCTAATTAAATATTTCTTCCAGCCCGATATATATTATTTTCACCTTCTTTTTCTATTATTCAATCCATAAAATTCCGTTATTATGACTTAAATGTTATTAAAAAGTTAAATTGAGAATTTAAGTGCTACAAATAAAAGTTTAGGGACTTAAAAAATACATTTATAAAAGATTGAGGACTATGAGTGATATTTACTCTTTTTTTTAAACACATTTATGAAATAGGAAGAAAGAAGAGTATAAAGTTAGAAAAAATAAAAAAATACAAAAGAGCAATTTATATGTAAATATAAATTATGACAATTGTCTACACATTTATAAATATACAAAGAAATTATGACATATCTTTACTTACATATAAATTGTACCTACAAGAACATATCATTGTGTACAGTCTCTTAATCATTATTCTTAAATATTAGTACTACCCCTAAATCGCCATGTACATTAGAGAAATTTTCTTTTATTTAATGGGGGTATTTGCGACATAAATACTCAAGATCTTACACTTATCACAAATAAATATCTAATATTTTATTTTTACGGTTGAAATACATAATATTCAATATATATTGAAGATAAATACCTAATTTTTTTTCTTTGCGGTAAAAATACCAAAAGTTCCTAAAATATTGTTTTTATTAATACCTCCTCTGTTGAAGTTGTTGATTATTGACTCACCAAATATGTATCACTTCGTAATTTAAGTATTTTTGTCCTCAAAATATAAATTTTTTAAATTTGAATTAATTTAAAATGTCTTTTAATTCATTTTTCTAATTTAAAATATATATTTTTTTAAAATATTTTGAAATTGATTGATTACAGATAAACAAATGTCTGTTTAGTCAACATGTCTAACAGCTCTAACAGATGAGGTACTTACAGAAGTAATGTCTTAGCAACTATATGTATTTTTGCCGCAAAAAAAAAATTAGGTATTTATCTTTAACATATATTAAACATTGAGTATTTTTGCTGTAAAATAAAAAATTAGATATTTAAGTGTAACAAATGTGAAATATTGGGTATTTATGCTGCAAATACTCCTGTATTAATTAAAGTTTGAATTAGACCCTTTAAACCAATTTATGGTTGAATGTGTAATCCAGGTGAGAGGTTATGCTATAATAAGATTTGATTAAGTAATAAGAAAAAGATATATCACACAATAAAAACATTCAGAGTATAAAAAAAAGTGTTGTAAATGTATGGCCACAAAGAACCATTTACTCCAATCAAAAGCCAAAACATAAAACTAGTACAGAAGCCAAAAAATAAAACTAGTACAAGGTCTAGTATGAGAAAGATTTTATTTAATGTATTACTAATATAAAGGCTTGAAATTGACCATGCCTGAAATTTAATAAAACTTTATATATGTGCTTTAGGTTAGTAGCACTATAGTTCATCCTTAGGAGAATCAGTTTTGGGGTTTGGTGAAGATTTAACTGGATAAGAAGCATCCATTGCTATACCACACAGCCCTTCTTCTGCATCAATTCCACGTTCCATCCTAATAAAACCTTTCTCTCCCCAATCGGTTCCCCAAGAGTTCTTCACTATCCAGTATTTTGTCCCATCAAGAGTTGCTCCATACCCCACTACTGCCACTCCATGATTTAGCTGTGTTGCACAATCTCCTGAATAAACTCCCTGCACAAACAGAAACCCGTTGCAAAATTTTATCCAAGTTTTTGCTAGTTCCACATTAATCTTATGTAACTGAATTGTACTTTACCTCTGAGTAAAACTGAAAATCTCTATCACCAGCATCTATGGAAACAGATACAGGTTGGTTTGCCACGGCTTTCATCAGAGCATTCTCATCGTTTTCGGGTACCATTTCGTATCCATCAATGGTCACCAAAGGAGAGTTGGTGAACTGTAAAGCCATGATAATTATTGTCATTTTCTCTGCTTACTTAGGTGCATGAAAAGTTGGACTAGTGTCGAGTCAATATTGAAGTAGATTATTTTATTACTTTACCTTGGATGATTCACAAGAACCGTCACTGGCTTTGTAGGGATAGCTCTGCTCAGTAGTTATACCTCCTTGGTTCTTTATGAACGCAAAAGCTGCTGGCATCAACCCTCCTTCACAACCATGGTTTTTCGAGTTGCAATCAACCAACTCTTGTTCAGACAAAGAGACCAGCTCGTTTGTTTCGATTTGGTTGATACCTTCAACTGCAACTACGGCTGAGAATGCCCAGCAGCTACCTATAATAACAAAGTCAAGAGTCTATTCTCATGAAAACATAAAACCCTATAAGCCGTAAAAGAGACTTACCACAGCTGCCTTGGTTTTTGATTCCAGTCACTGCTCCTTTCTTCCTCCAATCCACAGATGCTGGAAGGTGGTGAGTGCTTTCGTGCTTGAAGCTAGTAGCTGGTCGTTCACCGTGTAACATTCTATAGTGGTTAACCTTTGAACCAGCGTAGGTACTTACAAACTCATGGTTGGTCATGTCTGCATACATGTTCAGCTTCAGCTTGTAAGGCTTGTTCATCTGGTTCACCTTGTGGACGTGCTTTACATTCGCCTTGAACACATTGAAACGTTGATGCTTCTCTTCAAGGTCCCTAGAAACCGTGTGGTGGCTTCTCCACCTCTCGTACAAATCCCATAGACTCTCTTCAGAAGCCAAGTCTTTTTCATGGAACTCAAAGCTTTGAGCTAGCTCGAGAAGCACAGCTAGTGAGAGAGCAATCAGGAAAAACCTCCCAAAATCCATACTTTTTTGTTCTTTTCTTTGGTATGCAACAAGTGAGACGTGAATGTGAATGTGGCTAATGGAAGTACGAAGCTAGCAAGTGTTTGAGAAGTGTGAGAGACGAGGCTGTTTGATTTGGTAACTCTACCAAACCAATGCAATTATGCAAGGTTTATATATAACATGGTGGACGGTTTTAGTTAGCTAGGTTGCTTGTATATCTGGTCCTAACTTTTGTAGTTGTCAGCATAAAAAAAGGGCTCCTTTTTGGAAGTTACACCATCTATTATTAGATGTATGGAATTGTGACTTGTTTAAACTTGGATTATGTCTACACTACAGCTTACATGCCAACCTCGTTGATTTGATTTAACTTGTTGACAAGGCTGACGAGTAGTGAGTTGTTAAAGTACCGAGAACACGATTTCTTTGCAAGTCTAAGAAAAGAGCTTAAATTTTGTCTTCTGTTTAGAACCGAAAGTCTTAAAAATTGCTGAACAGAGTAAAATGTGTGATCTCAAAATTTACCTTTTTTTGTTATAGATAGTTGAATTTGTATGGTTTCCAGTAGAAAAAGATTTCAGATTCACAAATTTAATAAAATTTTCATCGTTTCATTTCAAAGAGGTTATAGTAAAGAGTTTAGTTAAGAATGAAAATTAACTAGTATTAGTATTAGTAAATATATAGTAGACATGAAAACATACATGTTCGAAGCTAATTTTCTTACCTAGAATCTTCAGTATGTGGTTTTCCTTAAGTTCACAGAAGGTACTTGTCACACAATATAATTTCAGAACTTAAAACCACACAAACACAAACTTGCAACTGGAAATTCTTCTCCCCAAGTCAAATTCTCACGGTTTGAAGTTATAACACGTCAAATACCTTAATATTGAGCATGAAATTGAAATGCAGACCTCCATCAATCATTAAAAGCCAAAAAAACTTAGAATATCTGATCAAGCAATTATTATTTTAGCTAGATAACACAGCAATCGATGCAATAGTTGATTAATAGTTACGAAAAAAAAGGAAGTGAACTGCACATCTCAACAATGATGCACTTTATATAAGAGAAGAATGTGATAGCGTATCCTTGACAACCATACTCATGAACTTAGAGCAGGCATTATGTTGCAAGAGCCTATCTATCGACCCTTGACATAAAAATTCATAAGAAAGAAAAACAGAAACAACAGAAAGTTTAAAGTAAAGGCCTTTGAAAATGCCGTTCATGCAAGATCGTTCTGTTTGGCTTGTTGCAGCAATTCTTCCCTCACTCTCCTAATCTCAGCTTCTCTCTCCAATCGCTCTTGCTGCAGCAATAAAAAGTACAGATAAGAAAAAACCTAACAAGTTCCATTATTGACCAACTAATTAGAGAATCCCTCTACATAAAAGTGGCTATTGATCTACCCATATCACAGAATCATACCAAGCCAAAATGTAACCTATATACTGACTGGAATAAACCAAATTACATCGAAGTTGGGAAACTGAGCCTCACAGCTCCTCCACTATTTCACATCAAAAAGTTTAAAACTGTAACATTCGTCTCTACCAGTAGCCAACCCAATTAGAGAAACCCATTTTTCCCAAGTTGAAAACCAAAAGAAATTCGTCATCTAAATATCCAAATTTCGATATAACACACAAATATACAAGTTAAGCGTTTTATATATTACTCTAATTCTAACATAAATCAAATAAAGGGAATTGAGGCATTTGCAGATCCAATCGGCACTTCAGCAACACAAACGATAAACTAGCCAAAAAAATAGGAATAGAAAAAATCTAGGGTTTAATCTAAGAACGAAAATATGCACGAATTGCACCAGTATGCAAAATTTCAAATTTTGGGAAAACAAAACCGCATTTAAACGACATATTTAAAAAGAACTAAGAACTAAAATAAAAAAAAAAAAATCAAAAGAAACAAAATAAAAAAGGGGGAACCTTTTCGTCTTGATGAAGAGCGATCCACACATGGACCTTCTCCATGGATTGCCAGAACACGAAAGCTCCAAGTGACATAGCGAAGTACGTCGCTACCTTCACCATCTTCTTCTTCTTCTTCTTAAGCTTTCTTCTTCCCGACAGGACACTGAATCAATCGCAGGACTTCGATGGGTGAGTTCTGATATGAGGAAAAAGAAGAGTCATGTTTCTTCCAGTAGTTATATGGTGCAGCCGGTATAATGCTCTTTCATCTACAACCCAATCTCTCTCACTTACACGTGGCATTAAGCTTGACCAACTTCCCGTCTTGTAGAAAGCTCACTACATTTTAGGCCCAACTTCTTGGCAGGCTTGAAAATGTTTGCAAGCCCAATTTCTCAGGGGTTCTTTATTGGGTTAATTACATCTTCTACCGTAATCTAAAAAAAAATTCGTTTTATACTGTAATGTTAACAAATTACAAAAATACGGCATTCACTATCTATCACCCGTGTCCACCCGTATATATATATATATATTAACCCTTTGTTTTACTTTTTTATTTCAATTTTTAATAAGAATTAGGCATATCAAATATATAATAATAAAAGTAATAATAATTATAGTTACTACCTTCAATAAAATAAAATAAAATAGAGTAATTTATTTTATTTAAAATAAATATATTTATTAATATTTATACAATTACTCAAAAAATAAATAAATATTTATACAAATTACAAATATACTGTTAATTAAAATTAACATTAATAACTATATGTTACAATATATAGTTAAAGATAATCACAATATTATTATTCTTTATAAAAATATTATATATATTTTTTAAATCATAGCTAATCAAGTCTCAACACTCCATGTTAAACCAAAATCATAATCTAATCCAAGTTTCAAGTTTTGTTAAAAAATATATTTAAAGTTAAAAAATTAGTTTTGTAAATCTTTGTAATATTCATGTTAAATTAATTTATAAATATTTATGTAAATGTGAGTTACAAAAATAAACTTTTTAGTTGTGAAATTAATTTTGTAAATTGTTGTTACAAAAATGTAAAACTTGTTTAAAGAAAAATATTGTATTTCACCACTATATTCAATAAAGTGTTTTATAAATAATGAATATCTTAAATTTATATTTTTAAGTTGTATAGCATAAATATGATGTTTCATGTAATTTTTTGGTACAATATTGTAACAATATGAAAAAGTATAATAATTTTATGTATATTTTGTTTATGATTTCTTAACTATAAAATATTTTCGTAAATATTAGTTACAAAAATATCTTTCTTAGTTGTAAAACTAGATTTGTAAATTATTGTTACAAAAATAAAAAATTTAGTTACGAATTTGTTTGTAAGTTTTATTTACAAAAAAAAAAAAAAAATCTACAATTCTATAACTGATTTTGTAAATATTATTTACAAACACGTAACAGATATTTACAAGTTCGTAACATATATTTACTAGTTTGTAAACGTTGATCACAAGAAATTGTATTTTACAGCTTTTATTTATGATTTTGCCACTCCGTATTTACAATTTTGCCATTCCGTGTTTTTATCCAAAAATTCCGTATTTTTGTAAGGTACCGTATTTTTCATATTTTTTTTAACTTTTAGTGCATTTTTGTAAATTTCCCTTCTTTATTCGGAATGGTCGTTTTTTGGGTTCCAAGTGATGTGGTTTTTCTAAATTGTTGTGTATTTCCATTTCATTGTTGTTTTTAAAATATATTGTCGTATTTCTATTCTATTGTCGTTTCTCAGTATATTTTCGTTTTTCAAAATTTATTATCATAACTACCCGCCACATCAATACGCAGGGCTGACAATTCGTGTTCATAGGTTATGTTCCTACCACATTGAAACATTATAAGCAAACGCTAAATTCAAATCCGATTATTTATTAATCGTGTCGAAAATTAAAACTCAAATTCCGACCTGCTTATAAACAAGTTAACCTGCTATGACCTATTTAATGTGTTTATAAAATGATCACATTTAATTTGATATTTTTAGAGTGTGATTTATAAAATTATATTTAATAAACAAGTTCAAATATGTCATTTTAACTCATATAAAACATATTTAGATGAATAGATTAATTACCCATTCAACTTATATATGATATATTCAAAATATAAGTAAGTATATACTAAAATAAAATAGTATATAGCCATATTCATATATGATTACACACACTTATGTGAAAAATCACTTCAACTAATTATATTTTTGTAAAATTGGTCTCACTAAGTAAAATTGATTTGCCATATAGGTGTGTGTAATGTTTATGTGTCATTACTCATTCATATATATAGTAACTAGAAAACAAAGCCGCAATTTGCGCAGTATGTATAATAATTTTACAATTATATATATTTAAAGAATTTTATATTTGTTTAATAATGTGTTTGATAAAAAAAAACAGTATATTAATATTTTATTGTTTATTATGTTTATTGTTTAAATTATAAAATATAACAAAAAATGGTTGTTTATTAATCAATACTAAAAGAATCAATTGAGAAAACTAAATAAATGAGAAAATATGAAATCAATATTGGTAAATAGATCATACTAATTTTTACCAATCCTTTAACCCAATTTTTATATAAGTCTATAGGAATATAGATAATTATTAACAGTTTACATTGTTTAAATAAATCATCTATTTATTATGAGTATAGAATATATTAATGAGAAAAAGAAAGTTTACTACCTAGTTTAAAGGCATAATAAATTAAATTATGGGTCACTTTATAAATAAAGTTACTGACATAAGAAAGTGATGCCTTAAACATTTTGTATAAATTGAATATTTTTACTGTAAATAGTAATTTATATAATAAATTAGGATAATACAATAATAACTTAATAAAGTTATATAAATGAATAGAAATGAAGTATAACAAAAGTAAATGTCAAACAAATAAAAAAATGTAGTAAAGCAATCGGTGAGTTCAAAAAGACTTGTCAATCTTATTACCAAAAGAAAAATCTTAGTTATAATAAAATATTAAATAATTAAAAAATTATTATTCTCTCAAAATTAAAAACACAACCTTAAAATGAATAAATTCTCACTTAGTTGATTAGCCTTATAAGTTATAAAACAAAATTTGATAGAAACTCCAATACTTACATTTTTCGTATCCTAAATCTAAATGATCACGCTCATAACATTCGACGATAAGAAATATAATCTCACCCAACAATAAAGATGAGCGTGTAAAACTTATTCTCATAACAATAGTTATCAAATACTACATGAATGAAGCAAAAAATCAATAAAAGTTTGTTGAGATATGCTTTGTTTCTTTTCATCATTGCAATACAACAATTTCTAATTCTCTTTTTGTCTTATTAAGAGACATACATATTTCACATTATATATTATTTGCATCATATCTACAAGATAAACACTTAAAAAACACTCTCTTATATACTATTGTTTCTCTCCACTTCAACTCTAAACAGAGAATTATCTGCAAAGCCTTTTTCTTCACCTCTGTAAAGTGCTAGCTGAGCTAGAACCTTGTTTAATTCTGCTGAATTTATGAAGAGAGTACTTGTGAATCTCGTTGATCTTTAGTCTCAAATGTTATTGATAATATATAAATATATTTATATATACTTGTATCTTCTATCATCAAAACAATCACAATGAAACAACAATAAAAAGTTGTGAGGACATTGTTCCAAAATGTAGAAACAACAATGGAATACACAATCACACTCAATGAATATACATAACTGGCCTTCAAAGTACCTTGTTTATGAACATTTCCTTGAAACAACAATAGAAGTGGTGATCATGAATATATACACATAGTTTTTCTTTATCGATCTAAAGAGAGAAAGAGATTAGCAAATTTATGTAACTTGTATCTTTTTTTAGCATCATAAACTTGTTGTAATTATACGGTTATAAAAAAATAAAAAAAGTGAATTTGAATTCAAAATATATAGTTATAGAAAGATTTAAAATAAATTAATATCATATATATAAATAAATTCATATAAATTATTTTTTTAGCATCACACAACTTGTTATATGTAGGTATATGCGGTTGATTTGTGAATTTGAATTCAAAATACATAGTTATAGAAAGATTTAAAATAAATTAAATTATATATAAGTAAATTCATATTAATTTTTTTACGTTTTTCTTTAAATTAGATATTTTAATTTTTTTCTTTTAATTATTAACTAATAATCATAAATTTTAAAAATAATAATTAAAAAATGTGAAAAAAATGAGAAAATATAAAGAATACTTTGAAGTAATTTTAAAGTGCCACATTACATTCTTGGAGCTATCCTTTATATAAATATATAGAAATAGATTTTTATTTTTTATCATAAATTTTTAAAAGAAGAATAAAAAATGTGAAAAAATGAGAAAATAGATAGAGTGATTTATAGCAATTTTAGAGTGTTACATCACTTCCTTGGACCTATAATAATTTTCAATAGTCATATTCAAATTTAAAATAGATGTTATCTTATAAAATAATATATTTGACTTTTTCTTTGATTATTAATTAATAATTATAAATACTTTTTTTAAAAAAAAATTATATTCGATTTTTTTTAATTTATTTTTAAGAATTTTTTTTTTATGTATTTTGGTTTTTTTCCTTTAATTATTAATTTTAAAAGAAGAATAAAAAATGCAATTTAATTATGTTTTTATATATATATTTTTTAAAAATTAATTAGATATTTTTTATTTTTTATCGTAAATTTAAAATGCAATTTAATAATGTTTTTATATATTTTCTTTAAATTAATTAGATATTTTTATTTTTTTTATCATAAATTTGTAAAAGAAGAATAAAAAAATGAGAAAATAAATAGAATGATTTAGAGCAATTTTAGAGTACAACATTACTTATTTGAAGCTCTCCTTTATATAAATATATAGATTACATATGTCATAATTTGTGCCTAAACAAGTCAATTTCGGATTTAGCAAGTTTTACTTGATTTTAATCTAAAATTTAATCGTGTCTATTCGTATTTAACCAAATTTAACCTGTACTTATTTAGCCTAAACTCAATCCTACTAATTTTGTATTGTTTTCAAGTGTCATAACCTATAAATTCTAATGCAATGAATAGTGGCCGCCAACACTTCCTCCTCTTTGTTATGTTATTCTAATACATATAACATAAACTGCATTACTTGAGTTGGGTGGAGAATAACAATATTGATGTTACTTAGGTATCTCATGTCCTCGTAATGGACAAGAAACAGACAGCAGGTATTAATTATTCATATTCTTAATGCTATCATTGGCACTTTTCTACTCAAAAAACATTTTAAGGCTTTTTCTTTTCATTTATTCATGTATTTATCTTATTTTGGAAACCGAATATTTGTACTTTTCAATTTTTACTAGCCCAAAAACCAAAGACACATATCCAAAAATAGTGTTACGGGAATATTTTCCTACTAGATTAACTGGGTCTGCATAGATTCTTGTATGTAAATCAAGCTTATGGATTACATGCAAGACTGAGTAATGAAGCAATTTTATAAAGACCCCCCCACCCAAAAAAAATAAAAAATAAAATTTAACTTGTATGTAATATAACGTGGCCGTGAAGAAACTCCAAAATAGATGTTTTTGTCTTTAAAAAGTCCTTGTTGGAAGTTTTGAAAATTGCTTTTGATAGGAATCCTTACAAACAAACAAATGCCGGCTGTTTCCAAAAACAGTGAGATAATTAAATCAATCCATTTGGCATTAAAAAGCAATAACAAATCTCAATTTTTTTAACAAATCATTGAAGTTACCCAAGTGTCTTAGTCACTTTAAAAATCATTATGTGCAATGCAATGGGATCTTTCTATCCTAGGAATAGCTGTGAGATGATGAGGCAAGTTTTATGAAACTAGCAAAGCTGGTTTTGAGATTTTATTGTATTGCATTGAGTAGTTAGTAGTTACTAATTATCTTATATGGGGAAGAAAGGTGGTGGTCTGTTTAGGTATGCCGATGGCACAGACAAGTGGCTGATGGTGTTTGGGACATTCGGTAGCATTGGAGATGGGCTGATGACTCCACTCACCATGCTGGTTCTTAGTCGTTTGATCAATGATTTTGGAGTGGCTGACACTTCTTTCTCCAATAATGTTGTAGACAAGGTATGTATATATATGGAGATTTATATATATAATAGATAGCTACAATTTCCATCTTTCTTTTTCAGTGTCTCATGTTTGTGTGCCACAATTTTTGTTTTTTGAAATATGTTTCTTCTTGCAGTACTCACTTAGAATGCTCTATGTAGCCATTGGGGTTGGAGTATCTGCTTTCATTGGTAACTGAAACTTCTTTTTTTGGCTGTAGTTCTTTTAAAATAATGCCACGCCACCAAAGTCATTCTATGGTTTTTGATGTGCATGTTTGCAGAAGGAGTTTGTTGGACAAGAACAGCTGAGAGACAAACGTCTAGGATGAGAATGGAGTACTTAAGATCAGTACTAAGGCAAGAAGTTGCCTTCTTCGACACTCAATCGACATCTTCTCATACCTTCCAAGTTATTTCATCGGTCTCTTCTGATGCTCATCTAATCCAGGACACCATGGCAGAAAAGGTTTTTTTTTTAACATTTTCATTCTGACTTAAAACTATATATTAGTCTTTTTCTTCCTCTTCTTCTGACTCCTATATTTTCTCTGTTTTCTTCCAACAGATTCCAAATTTTCTTGCACATCTGTCATCATTTATGTTCTGTTTCCCAATTGCTTTTATGCTCTCTTGGAGGCTTTCAGTGGCAGTTTTTCCATTCTGTCTCATGTTTGTCATTCCAGGAGTTGTATTTGGCAAGGTACTGAAAGAGTTGGGGGCCAAGATAAAGGATGCTTATGGAAATGCTGGTGGCATTGCAGAACAAGCAATCTCATCGATTCGCATTGTTTATTCATATGTTGGGGAGAATCATACTATAACTAAGTTCAGCAAAGCACTTGAAAAATGTTCTGAGCTTGGCATAAAGCAAGGTTTAATGAAGGGAATACTGATGGGGAGTATGGGAATGATTTATGCTGCTTGGTCTTTTCAAGCTTGGGTTGGAAGCTTGCTTGTTGCTGAGAGAGGAGAAAAAGGTGGCTATGTTTTCATCTCTGGGGTCTGTGTAATTTTGGGAGGAGTGTAAGTTACTTCTTTTCCTCATGTTATGCCTTGCATTGACAGAATTACACGCCTTAGTCAATTATGCTTACTTTCTTAAACTACTTTGTTATAAAATATGAACGATGAGTTCTCAATTAATACTTTAATATAGCTCTTTCTTTTTTAGTTTTGTTGATTTTTTTGGTGACAAAGTAACTCTTTATGGTTTTCTTTTCAGGTCTGTAATGCTTGCGCTTCCAAACCTATCTTTCATCTCAGAGGCATTGATTGCAGCCAACCGAATATTTGTGATGATTGAGAGGGTTCCTCTCATTGACAGTCAAAATGAAAAGGGGAAAGTTCTGAAAAATGTAAACGGAAATATTGAGTTTAGAGATGTTGACTTCAGTTATCCATCAAGGCCTGATACTCCAATTCTACAAAGATTTAATCTCAAGGTGAAATCTGGTAAGATGGTTGGTCTTGTTGGAGGCAGTGGTTCTGGCAAGTCTACTATCATTTCTTTGCTTGAAAGATTCTATGATCCAGTTAGAGGACACATTCTTCTTGATGGGAATAAACTAAAGACACTCGAGATAAAATGGTTGAGATCCCAAATGGGGTTGGTCAATCAAGAACCAGTCCTTTTTGCAACATCCATAAAAGAAAATATTTTGTTTGGCAAGGAAGGAGCTTCAATGGAAGATGTTATAAATGCAGCTAAGGCTGCAAATGCGCATGAATTCATTGTTAAACTACCTGAAAGATATGATACTCAAGTAAGAAATAAATCTATATCCCTTTGAGAAATATGCATGTCATTATTTGATTGCTAAATTTGACTAGTAACAAAATTACCATCTTTGTGTCAGGTTGGACAATTTGGAGTTCAATTGTCTGGAGGGCAAAAGCAAAGGATTGCTATAGCAAGAGCCTTAATAAGGAATCCAAGAATACTTCTACTAGATGAAGCTACAAGTGCTTTGGATGCTCAATCTGAAAGAGTTGTGCAAGAAGCGTTGGACAAGGCTTCACAAGGAAGGACAACAATTGTCGTTGCTCATCGGCTTTCCACAATTCGAAATGCTGACATGATAGTAGTTCTTCAATCTGGTAGAGTGGTTGAAATAGGTTCTCATGATGAGCTGATTCAGAGAAAAAATGGAACAGGAGGTGCATATAGCAAAATGGTCGAATTACAACAATCATCGATGCAAAACGATGACACTTCCAATAGTTTTTATCATCCAACAGAAGGTAGAAAACAACACAATATGAGGAGTTTCTATAGCCCCTTGTCACCAGTAGATGTTAGATCAAGCTGGCAAAATAGCCCTGCAGCCACTCCATTCAGTCCAATATTTTCAATGAGTGTCACTAGTTCTTTCCAAATGAGCCAATATGATGACGATCACAATAAAAGCTCACAAAATGATCCATATTCTTCTCCATCCCAGTGGCGTTTATTGCAAATGAATGCACCTGAGTGGAAGCAAGCAATACTTGGGTGTTTTGGGGCTGCTGGATTTGGAGCTATTCAGCCAATTCATGCCTATTGCTTGGGAACTGTTGTTTCAGTTTACTTTCTAAAAGACAGCTCTCAGATCAAATCACAAATGAAAATGTATTGCTATATATTCTTAATCCTAACTGGTTTAAGTTTCATTACAAATCTTCTTCAGCATTACAACTTTGCAGTCATGGGAGAGCGTTTAACGAAAAGAGTGCGTGAAAAAATGCTCGGGAAAATGCTCACCTTTGAGGTAGGTTGGTTTGATCAAGATGACAACACAAGTGCAGCTATCTGTGCTCGACTATCCAATGAAGCAAGCATGGTGCGTTCCCTCATTTCAGATCGCATATCATTGCTGGTTCAGGTTTCCTTCAGTGCCTCTTTAGCTTTTATCATTGGATTAATAATCACATGGAGGGTGGCCATTGTAATGATTGCCATGCAGCCTTTACTTATTGGGAGCTTCTATTCAAAGAGTGTTCTAATGAAAAGTATGTCTAGAAAGGCCCAAAAAGCACAGAGCAAAGGCAGTCAATTGGCAAGTGAAGCTGCCATCAACCATAGGACTATAACAGCCTTTTCCTCTCAAAATAGAGTACTAGACCTCTTTGGGCTTTCAATGGAAGGTCCTAAAAAGGAGAACATCAAACAATCATGGTTTTCTGGTATTGGGTTGTTCACTTCTCAGTTTTTGACAACTGCTGCTATATCTTTAACATTTTGGTATGGTGGAAGACTCATCAATAATGGACAAGTGACCTCAAAGCATTTGTTCCAAGCTTTTTTCCTCTTAATTAGCACAGGTAAAAACATTGCAGATGCAGGAAGCATGACCTCTGATTTAGCCAGAGGTGCAAGTGCCATCAAATCAATATTTGCAATCTTAGACAGGAAAAGTGAGATTGAGCCTGAAAACCCCAAAGCAGTTAAGAATACCATCAAAGGAAAAATAGAGTTAAAGAACATATTTTTCTCTTATCCAGTTAGGCCTGACCAGATGATTTTCAAGGGCCTAACTCTCAAGATAGAAGCTGGAAGAACAGTGGCTCTAGTGGGACAAAGTGGATCAGGAAAATCTACTGTAATTGGACTAATTGAAAGATTTTATGACCCACTAAAAGGATCAGTCTTGATAGATGAACAAGATGTTAAAAACTATAATTTGAGGAAGTTGAGGTCACAAATTGCTTTGGTGAGCCAAGAACCTACTCTCTTTGGAGGTAGCATCCGTGAGAACATTCGATATGGTGAAGAAGATGCTTCAGAAGTTGAACTGAGGAAAGCTGCAAAACTTGCCAATGCTCATGAATTTATAAGGTATGGGAGTTTCTCTTTTGTTATGACTTGAAACTATAACACTAAACTATTAAATTAAATTTTTTAGTGACAAAATGAATGAATTGTTAAAATATGCAGCTCAATGAAAGATGGCTATGACACATATTGTGGAGAAAGAGGAGTTCAGCTCTCAGGAGGACAGAAGCAAAGGATAGCTCTCGCAAGAGCAATACTGAAAAACCCGAAAATTCTTCTCTTGGACGAGGCAACGAGTGCTCTTGACAGCGCATCGGAGAATTTAGTCCAAGAAGCATTGGAGAAGATGATGGTTGGGAGAACATGTGTGGTTGTGGCTCATCGTTTGTCCACCATACAAAAGGCAGACACCATAGCAGTAATAAAGAATGGGAAAGTTGCAGAACAAGGATCACATACTAATTTGCTTGCTATTGGGCATCATGGTGCCTACTACTCTCTTGTACAGCTACAAAATCTTCACTCACAAAACTGATGATGAGGCCATGGAATGGAAGTGTGAGTTAATAATATTATAAAAATCCGAAAAGAAAAATGATATAATGAATGTATCTTTAGCTTGTAAGTTCAATACACTTACAATATAATGCAATTTTGTTAAGAGTTATTTTGTCAATGAATGATTGATAAATAATATTTCTATTAACCAAGAATCGCAAGGCTAACATTTTAACAATAACAGTTTGTCATTATATAATTATAGCCAGCAAACAAACTCTCAATTATACTCTCTGGCCAGCTCAAACCTGTTATTCTCTGTTTTTGGAGGACTTTTTTTTTAAAAAAAAAGAAAAAAATTATTTTCATAAAACTTAAAGAGTTACATTTAGATAAATTTAAAGTAGATATCAACTTAGTTGAAATATATTGATATGCACTTTTAATTTCTTGAAATATAAATATATATATATATTTATATATATTTGCGCTTTCTCCCTCACTATTACAAACAAATGAATAGATCTCCCGCTGAAACTTACACTTTATCTTTTTGTTTTGTCTTATCTCCTTTCATATAATTTTTTTTAATGTTATTTTGTTTAATAGTTTCTTTAATATAAATCTTGTTATAATAATTTTTCCTACACACAGACATTCTCATCACCATGTCGAGTAGATATAAAATATGTCGAAAAAGTTATTTTTTATAAAATAAAGTAGAATTTAAAAATAAAAAAAGGCTTTTGAATGTTAAACTTGAACTTACATTTTTTTTTACTTTTATTTTATTATTTGGTCAATTGGAAATTTTTCCCGTCAAATATGATTTTTGTAGAGTTTTGTCCCCTGAATTTTTTTTCGTGGCAAAAATCTCTCGTGAACTATAGCAACTATTGTAAATGTGTCTTTTATATTGCATATCATTCATTTTTTTTAAACAATTTGCGCATTAACACTGATGTTGTGTTAATGTAGCGAGATTCGACAATTCTAGTAAGCAAATACATACATATATATTAGTATAATGACAAATTTTAAGAATATGTATCAACATTCTTAGAGCTAATTTTTGCACATTTAACGTCAATAATCTCGATTTCGACTAACTTCAATTAGGGTCGGGCTTGAGTGGTAGGGGGCCATATACAAACTTTGTTATTTTTAAAAAAATTATATATTTCAAATTTTGGGGGGCCTTTGTACATATACAAAAATGGTAATTTTAAACAAAAATTGGGCCTCATTATGTGGGGGCCCTGGGCACAGGCGAGTAGACACCTACTCACCTATGCCCAGGGCCAGTGATTAGTGCTCAAAAATGTCATTTTATTAGTCTTAAAGTTTAAAATAAATTAAGTAATAATTACTATTTTCATGGATTTATTGTAATATGTTTCATAATTGAAAATTTTAATTTTAATTTAATTTGTATTTAATTTTCAGGAATTAGAGTGCATGTGAGCATGAATAAGTAAAAAAAAAGATTTGAAATCTGAAAAAGAAATGAAGAAAATGGTGTTGAGGTTTTATGCTCTAATTAAAACCCAAATTCTTTGTAATCTCATTTTATTATTAATAAAAGAATAGAAATTATTTTTTGACTTGGTTAGTCACTTTGCTCACATGTATTTATTTTCATGATTATTTGTTTAATATAAACTTCTATTAAATCCCGAGCATATAACTAATCTTATTTATAGTGACGTAATCACAGTGGAATATAAATATGATTATATGTTCAAAATAAGTTAGTCCTAAGATTAGTCAGTGCACCGGATTTACACTGACTTGCCAATCTACGATATGATCTACTTACATATTACAGTGTTATGTTCTTTCTAGAATATTAGCAAAGTAGATAAGATCGGATGTATTTGTTACATCAGACAGGACCGATATTGACAGTTGATAAGATAAGTAAACATACCGTCATTATCTATTCTAGTCATATCATATAGTTGACCATAGGTCAATTCAATCTCAATTCTGAGTGGTTAGTATTCTAACTGATTGTATTATTTGAGTTCATTAACTTGTTCGTTACCAGCTTACCCTATGGACTAGCCCATACTTACATCTTGGGAACTCGGCAGTATAATTGAGTGGGAGTGTTAATCATAGATATGAACATCTATAGCTTCTGATGAAGAAGTGAAACGATGGTTTCCTTTTAGTTTGGTTCAAGGTGTTAAATGATAGAGATCTCATTTCAGTAATTAAATTAGTTTACTGAAATATCATTTACAAGGAACTAAGTGGTTTAAGGATAAAATATAATGAGGGGTAAAACTGTATTTTAGTCCTATCTCATTGTAGACCGTCTATAGAGGATTGAGTGATAATTATGGTTGTAACAATTGATAATTAATAGCGTATCTATATTTGTTATAGAGCGTTCTATGAATTCAAGAGTGCAATTCCGAGTCTATTGTGGAGTCACAAGGAATTAATAAGTTAGTAAATTTATTTGTTAGATTTATGATAACTTATTGGAGCTTGATTTTATAGGCCCATGGTCCCCATTGTACCTTGGATAAAATCATCTAGATAGTCTCAATTAATTGATTTAATTATCAATTAGAATTATCAAAGTTGATCAGGTCAATTTTGGATAGTTTCACATAGTTATGTAATTTTGAGAATAAAAGAGAAATTATGACAGATTTATTAATTAAGATATATTGGTATCTAAATTAATAAATAAGTGTAAATCAAAATTCAAATTATAAATAATTAATTTGATAAAAGATTTAAATAATTATTTAATTAATTAAATCAATAGAAAATAATACATGCATTGTTTTTAAGTCCAATGGGCTCATAATCAAATGAGAAATTTCACGGGCCTAAAGCCCATGATAATTTCGACCTAGGACTTTAAAATGACTATTATTTTATTGATTTTTTAATTAAATTAAATTGCCTAATTGAGTCTATAAAATGAGTGCTTAGAGAGAAGTCAAAACATAAGTTTAATCACTGGTTTTCTAATAGTTTTAGATTCTCTCTAAACACAAGTCATTTTCTAAGCCTCTTTGATTATTTTCTCTTCTTCTTCTCTGTATCTATCTCATGTGTTGAGAATTGCCCACACTAGTCTAGGTGATTCTAAGGATACATTGGAAGGCTGTGAAGAAAATAGAAGATCGGTTTAGTTTCTTGATAATACTCTGCGACAGAGAGGATACAAGAGTTAGAGAAACTAAATGAATGACTCTTTAATTCCGCTGCGTATATTGTAAGTATTCTATTCATTGTTTCTCTTTGAATTCAATTTTAGAAACATGTTTTATGCTATCTCGTATTAATTTGTTTAATATTAGATATACATGAAAATAAATAAAGATCATGTATAAGTTTTCCTAACAAATGACATTTTTGAAGAAATGTAGCCCAGGCCCGTTTTGCCCAAACCTAGCAATCTGCCACTGCAAGCCCCTCCACAGCTCCAAGTGGCGCCTTCGCAGTGCGCCACGCAGCGCCTCAGTCCATCAACACTTGACCCAACCCTGCCTAACCCTGACCCGCCTGACCCGCCCCCCCAACCTGACCCTCGAGCAAACTGGCCCAACATTCAACCCGACCCATGCCTGTTCTTCCTTTCCCCTACTAACAGCCACGACACGTGGCGTGCTCCCATTGGTTGCGACTTGGTCAAAGCCTTCCAACCCATTTTGTATGCACTTTGGGCCTTGGATGTAACGACCCAAATTTCCTAACAAGGTTTAGGACCTTGATTAGGAGGCCGGGAGGGCCATAATTGGTTTACTGTACTATTATGTGATTATATGCATGATTGTGTGGGTCATATTATTATATGATGATAAAGGCATGCATGGGACTATATACTCTGCTGTGAGGGTATTTTGGTAATTTGGCTCATTGAGAGCGTAATTGCATACTTGTGTATATTTTGGTAAGCTAATGTTGAGACCACATTATTATGTGGATATATCTGTGATCTGTGACTCGAGATGATCCTAGTGAGCAGATTAGCGGAAAAGTCATGGTGGGGATTTATACCCGGCTCGGGGTGAGTCTAGGGGTATAAATGGGAACTTAGTGAGCATATTGGAGTCTATTGTTTTTAACATTGAGAGTTATAATTGGAGATTAGTTAGGTATCGGGAATTAAGCGGGAAATGTTAGAGACACTCGAGGAGTTAGCGGGAATTGGGTAAAATGACTAAAATGCCCCTAAGTGGATTAAAGGGTTTGGGCTTAATAGGGAGGGCATTAAGGTCATTTGGCTTGCAAGGGATATATATGCTGAGGCTTTATGTTAGTGGGAATTGTAGAAAGTAATAGAAGTCAGGAAGAAAGGAAATAAGGAAAAGAAAGAAAAGAGAAAAGGAAGGGAAAATAGAGCTGTACTCTCTAATTCGGTTTATGTTTTCTTCACCAATTTCTTGAGGGTTTCTGGAGTAAAACTCAGAGGAAAGTTAGTCCAATTAAGCCACAAGGTTACTGAGCAAAGATTGAGGATTTGGCAAGGGTTTAGCAAGATTAGGCCATCACTTGAGGTAAGGCTCTGTAATCTCTTCAGTTGCTGGTTTGGTTTTTGTTTCTGGTTTTTGAGCTATGGTGCTAAGTTGAATTGGATGGAACTTTAGGGAATTCAGGCTTGAGACTGAGGAGAAGCAAGCCAAGAAGGTTTAGAGACAGCTTGTGGTCGAAATTCTATCAAAGGTATAAAGCCTGAACTCTAACTTCGTTGTTCAGTTGGATTTGATTGAGTTTTGGAGCTTAGGAGTGGCTATGGTGAATTATGAGTTTGTGGATGCATGTGCTTGAGTTCTAGATGTTTGGGGTGCTTGGGATGAGTGGAATATGGTCATGAGGTTGTTTTTGAGATTGGGAAGGAGTTGGAAGAGTTTTGGTTCGAGTTGGTTCGAGAAAATCGCTGAGGAGGAAAATTGGTGTAAGTCTGTCTGTGACTAGCGCTACAGCGCTAGCCTTTGGGCGCTGTAGCGCTAGGCCAAGTTTGCTTAGGGATTTTGGCTTCTGTTTGTAGCGCTGTAGCGCCCTCCCATGAGCGCTGTAGCGCTACCCTGCTTCCTGAAGTGGATTTTAGGGTTGTTTGCAAGGGTTTTTGACCTAAGGTTTGGGGTTTGGTTCCACCACCTTGTTTGGTGGAACTATGACTTCCCGGGGGCTCGGGATTGGCCCCGGGGCTAGGTTTTGAACTTGGGGATTTTTAGTGACTTTGGCCATGATTGTGATTAGGTAAGCGCTAGGGCTCGAGGCAGATCGTGCTCAAGGAGTCAAGTGATCAAAGCTAGTGAATGAAAAGGTAAGAAAGCTGCACCTGATTATGTGGTTAGGTTGGGACTAAGTGTTCCCTATGCTTGTATGCGCTGTTATGTGAATGTGATTAACTATGTGAACACGATGGGACTAAGAGCTCCCGACATTTGTATATCATGTCATGGGATGGTATTATTATACCATGGGACATGCGATAACTGACCTAAGAGTGTCGGAATCAATATTTGCGCACAGGGCGCGGCTCAGCCACTGGTAGCTGAGGCAGCTTATTTGTCACTGAGCTCGGTTTAGCTGGCCGGAGTCAGTGAGTATTACACTGGGGGCGGCCCAAGAGAGCCGAAGACAGTGTGTTAATTAGAGGGTGCAACTAAGGGCGCTAACCCTGAATAATACTTGATGGATTATGATTGTGAATATTGTGTTATGAATATGATTTGTTGGTTGTTTGGATGACAAACTGTTAATCTGTTGTGTGTTATCACTGATTGGATAAATGTTACGAAATGCTGAAGTCCTGGTTGTGCATTGTGAAATATTTGATAAATGATGTTGATCTTGCTATGTTATCATGCTTTCTTGCTGGGCCTCGGCTCACGGGTGCTACGTGGTGCAGGTAAAGGCAAGGGTAGGCTGAGTCAACCATGAGTTGGAGAGCTCTGGGGACGAGGTGTACATTATCAGCTGCTCGGCCGTCACGGTCGAGGAATTGTACAGGAACGGAAACCTAAAATGTATATTTTGCCATTAGAATGGCTAGAATTACTTGTAACTCATGGCATTTGTTGTAACTAAGATGTCTAAACCCTGTTTTGAGTTTCCATGAATTAAACTGTCATTTTTAATGAAAATAGCCTGTTGTGACCAAAATCTTTTATTCCTAATCTGTTGATGACACTGGATCCACTTTGTTTAAATGACTTGATTAGCAGGTCTTGCATTATTTTAAACACACAGTGTAACGGTCTTGGTTATCCAGGGCGTTACAACTTGGTATCAGAGCCGTCTGGGTTTATGGGTTCCTGAAGATTAGCTGGACATGTACACTCGCCGCTAAAGACAAGCTCGACTCAGGGGTTTGTAGTGAATACATGAAATTGTATGCTTAAGTGCTTGAATAAAATATGAGTGTATTAATTGGTATGATTGATAGGGAGCATGAGATACTGATAGGGCCTGGCCCTTGACTGCTGTGTGATGATATTAAGGCATGTTGATTAGCATTGCTCTTGCATGTGGATGAATACATGGATAAGGATGATATATGGATTGCGGGTTATTGCATGTTTAAATTGAATTTATATGCTATACCTGTTTATTGGCATGGCGGGCATAATAGGTATGAAAGCATCTAGTGATAAAGAAATTTGATAGGTTATGCATAATATTGGTGTTTGGTATGCTTTATGTGTGTTCGATTGCTGTAATTATTTGGATATGCCCTTGAGATGGTTTTGGATATAAACGTCAGGGCTGAGAAGTTTAGTCGGTGAAGACAGATTAATTCAGGGTGTGTGTGCTGAGAATGGTTAACTGGACTCAGTTTTTGGTTTTGGTAAGGGTAGAAGATGACAATTGGGGGTTGGAATCCTCCACCTGCCCTGAGATTCACGGCAAATGTTTGCTGATATATGAGACAAGTTGTGAGGTCTGATAGAATGGATTGGATGGATGAAACAGGCAAGTTGCCGAGGAGGAACAGATAAAAAAATTATTGTATGGAAGTATTATCCTCTGGTTTCGAGGAAGGTTTGGGGTTTGTTCAGGAATCAATTAATGAATGGGTGTGGCTAATTCCGTTCTTAGTGATATGAGAAGGATAAATTGGGACAGAGTAGCCGTACTAGGCATTTGTGGTAAAAGAATGTCGAAAGTGGTAAGATAGCAGTAGTATATATTGTCGAGTTTGGTGGGTTGGTCGATCCACTTTGGGTTATGGTACAAATGGATGTAGCCGGAGATGACTGGTCATTTGTGAGTTAAACTCTGAGAAGGCTGTCTGTGTTTGGGCAGTAGAGAGAGGGCCTCATTACTTAAGATAAAAGGAATACAGGTGATGATATTTTCGTTTGTGGGAACTTAGTAAGTGTGGTTACTCAGTGGTAGGCAGAATGAGAACCTTTGGTGGTTTTATGGCTCCTGGTTTGGATAGGAAAGATTGGGATACTTTACTCGTTTAGAGCCCAGAGTTAGTTCCTCGGAAGTGACCAGTGGATTGGGTAGCTTTTGCTCAGGTTGGAAAAAACTGGAAGGACTTGGTGTTGTGCGTCTATCAGGAAGGATTCAGACGAGTATTTGCTGAGGGAAGTTAATGTGTTACATAAGGGACAATCCTGGACAGTCATGAGCATCTCTTGAACTATATTGATTAGACTGAATAGAAATTAAATTGATCAGTAGGGATGCAGATGAGAATGCAGTTTTTGGGTACAGTTCGGAACTTGGGTATGGAGGGATTTGGTATCAGGGACGCTATGAGGAATGATATTAGGTTGGCTTGAGGAATTATTGAATCACCTGAAAGGTGTGCGGCTTGTAAGTGTATTGGGCAGAATATTGTGTCGTGGGACTCGTGGATATTGCCTACGAGGGATGAAGAGCTTAAATGCCTCGCTACAAGACCGTATGATGTCTTCAGGAGTTGGTCATCGATCTGGTTATTACTAGATAAGGATCAAGGAAAGAGACATCTCAGGAATTATTACTTGTACCGGGAGGGGTGTGATGTATTAACAGTAAGGGTTCCTAATCGCTTAGTACCTCAATGGCATGGGCAAGTCTGGTAAGCAGAGGATAGAGAAATGACATGGATGGGTTGCATTCAGATTCAATGGTAATAGGATAAACTACTCCCCAGCTAGAGGTAGAACGTGAACGACTACTATACTGATGATATCACAACTGAAGCAGCAGGGTCAGAGGTAAGGTTTCAGAGGGTCTTAACTTCACTCTTCAAAGGTATTCAAGGTTAAGCTACAGGAAGGGAAGAGATCAGGTACGAAGGGATTTGATTGAAAGCACGCTAAGAACAATGAACATATCAGTTACTACTTGAAATATCCCCGAAGACAATCATAACCTAAGGATTTTGAGTATGAAGAGTTGATCAAGTATAGGGAACAGTGATGGGTTATAAGAAAGGAGCAGTAACTCTTGAATTTAAAAGGGGAGATCCTCGCAGTGATTAGCATTTGTACCTGGAGTGGGAAATTTGTTGCAGGGGAAAGATTAGAACCTTAACTAGTATGATGGACACTACTTGAGTTGTATCAATGGGTTAAGATAGACTGGATTAGTTTGTGGGATTCCAGGTGAGTATCCAAGAAATTTGTTAAGGAATACGTCTGCGTAAAGAGATGGAATGATGATAAGACTGGTGTCAGTAATGGAATCAGATCTAAGACACTGTATTGACCGGTTTAACAAGGCAGAGAGAATTAAGGTCTCAATTTTAAGTAGGATGATATTCTTCAGGGAGGATCTTTGATCTGGTTATTACCAGCTAGAGATCAGGAAGAGTTAAGGGTCTTTGATCTGGTTATTACCAGGTAAGGATCAGGGACAGTTAGGGATCTTTGATCTGGTTATTACCAGCTGGAGATCAGGGAAGAGAATAGGCAAGAGGTTGCTACTATATTAGATAAGGACATAGAGGATGCTGAGCTATGTGTTGAGGGTTTGTTCAATGCCAAACTATTCTTGTGAAATAGGTGAAAAGAGTATTCAAAGATTATCTGAATTGGACTCGGAATTGTCTTGATTGGCGGTATAGTGATGTATTTTGATTGGAACCTTGTCAAGGTTAAGGAATGCCTTGGAGGTGGGAGTTTCCTTGGGCAAGCGCGGTGGTGCATATGTCTGAGCCAAGTTCTGCATCTTTTTACAGATTAGAATCGGTTGCAGAGTTGTTATGACACTCCAAGACAGGAGGAAAATGATGGTCTATGCATGATGTTGGTTAAAGGATCCGACGAGAACTAGGATGGAGTTTCTAGCGGGCTTGATAGCTAATTGATAATTGGAATTAGTATCCCATGAAGGATCAGGAAAGACAGTTAAGGAAATCCCAGATGAAAAAAAAATAAAGGCAAGTCCTAGTTAAGTTAGCTAAGGATTTTACAGTGTTATGAATAAGTATATCGTGATGTAAGGATCAAATCTAGACTCGAGTGGACACCGAAATTACATGGAAATTATGGATGAATCTCGTACTACTCTTTTGGTCTTTTCATCAAGACGTTAGGAAAAAGGTGTCGTAATTTGAAGGTTTTGTATTGGAGGCCTAGGTAGAGAGGAATATAACAAATGAGGAACAAAATTCTTAACTTGATAGCAGTTCGTGATAGGCATTGCAGCCTTTGGGTGTGTTATAATGGGAATAAGGAAATATCGTGTTAGGTATCGCAGAGAGGTTGCCAAGACAGTTGGGTCATTATGGATCAACATCTGATAAGAACTTGCTTTTATCAGTAAGGATAATTCACACAGCTGATCAGTATCCAGAACTCTAAGTGAGATGGATGGTAAGCCTCCATGGAATTTAAGGATTAATTTCATTGAGTAAGGATATTATTTTACCCCCAGGTCTTGGGAGGATTAAGAAAGGCGATGAATAGATAATCGGTATCTGATGAACTTTATTATTTTCAGACTGATGGTAAATCAGAGAGAAAAGGAGTTACCCAGTTATTGAAAGAACACTTGATCAAATAGAGAATAATAAGGATTGTATATCATTCGTTTGTTGGAATGAGATAAGTCAGACGTTGTATTTGGATCCGGAGGTAGTTCAGGGAATCATTGGGATTATTAAAAGGTTAGAGCATGGAAATTCACTTTTCAAAGTAAACGGAAAAGCTTTACTGAATTGGGAAACAGGAGTATGGAGTTCCAAGTGGAAGATGGTATCTTCCTTAGGATATCACCAGAGATAAAGGAGTGAAGAGCTAGTTGAACCCCAGAGTATTGAAACTGTTTAGATCCAGGAAAGGATCAGTGAGATAGTTTTTAAGTTGATCACAGTATTGGGCACTGTTGGCTGCGTGTGGTGTATTCTGTACTCCGTGTTGAGGGCATGGGTTGGAGAAACTCATGCATTGACTGATAGAAATCTGCAAATTGAGGTGGAGTTGTTCCGTGTGAAGCGACCAATTCAGTTATGGGATAGAAAGAAAAAGGTTTTAAGGAACAGGATTGTACCTTGAGTTGAGGTAACGTTCTGGAACAGTAAGGTCAAAGAATGACCAGAGTAACTGAAATCAGTTATGTAAAATCTATATTCCGGGTAGTACACATAAAATTTCGAGGACGAAATTTCTGTAAGGAGGGGATAGTTGTAACGACCCAAATTTCCTAATAAGGTTTAGGACCTTGATTAGGAGGCCGGGAGGGCCATAATTGGTTTACTGTACTATTATGTGATTATATGCATGATTGTGTGGGTCATATTATTATATGATGATAAAGGCATGCATGGGACTATATACTCTGCTGTGAGGGTATTTTGGTAATTTGGCTCATTGAGAGCGTAATTGCATACTTGTGTATATTTTGGTAAGCTAATGTTGAGACCACATTATTATGTGGATATATCTGTGATCTGTGACTCGAGATGATCCTAGTGAGCAGATTAGCGGAAAAGTCATGGTGGGGATTTATACCCGGCTCGGAGTGAGTCTAGGGGTATAAATGGGAACTTAGTGAGCATATTGGAGTCTATTGTTTTTAACATTGAGAGTTATAATTGGAGATTAGTTAGGTATCGGGAATTAAGCGGGAAATGTTAGAGACACTCGAGGAGTTAGCGGGAATTGGGTAAAATGACTAAAATGCCCCTAAGTGGATTAAAGGGTTTGGGCTTAATAGGGAGGGCATTAAGGTCATTTGTCTTGCAAGGGATATATATGCTGAGGCTTTATGTTAGTGGGAATTGTAGAAAGTAATAGAAGTCAGGAAGAAAGGAAATAAGGAAAAGAAAGAAAAGAGAAAAGGAAGGGAAAATAGAGTTGTACTCTCTAATTCGGTTTATGTTTTCTTCACCAATTTCTTGAGGGTTTCTGGAGTAAAACTCAGAGGAAAGTTAGTCCAATTAAGCCACAAGGTTACTGAGCAAAGATTGAGGATTTGGCAAGGGTTTAGCAAGATTAGGCCATCACTTGAGGTAAGGTTCTGTAATCTCTTCAGTTGCTGGTTTGGTTTTTGTTTCTGGTTTTTGAGCTATGGTGCTAAGTTGAATTGGATGGAACTTTAGGGAATTCAGGCTTGAGACTGAGGAGAAGCAAGCCAAGAAGGTTTAGAGACAGCTTGTGGTCGAAATTCTATCAAAGGTATAAAGCCTGAACTCTAACTTCGTTGTTCAGTTGGATTTGATTGAGTTTTGGAGCTTAGGAGTGGCTATGGTGAATTATGAGTTTGTGGATGCATGTGCTTGAGTTCTAGATGTTTGGGGTGCTTGGGATGAGTGGAATATGGTCATGAGGTTGTTTTTGAGATTGGGAAGGAGTTGGAAGAGTTTTGGTTCGAGTTGGTTCGAGAAAATCGCTGAGGAGGAAAATTGGTGTAAGTCTGTCTGTGACTAGCGCTACAGCGCTAGCCTTTGGGCGCTGTAGCGCTAGGCCAAGTTTGCTTAGGGATTTTGGCTTCTGTTTGTAGCGCTGTAGCGCCCTCCCATGAGCGCTGTAGCGCTACCCTGCTTCCTGAAGTGGATTTTAGGGTTGTTTGCAAGGGTTTTTGACCTAAGGTTTGGGGTTTGGTTCCACCACCTTGTTTGGTGGAACTATGACTTCCCGGGGGCTCGGGATTGGCCCCGGGGCTAGGTTTTGAACTTGGGGATTTTTAGTGACTTTGGCCATGATTGTGATTAGGTAAGCGCTAGGGCTCGAGGCAGATCGTGCTCAAGGAGTCAAGTGATCAAAGCTAGTGAATGAAAAGGTAAGAAAGCTGCACCTGATTATGTGGTTAGGTTGGGACTAAGTGTTCCCTATGCTTGTATGCGCTGTTATGTGAATGTGATTAACTATGTGAACACGATGGGACTAAGAGCTCCCGACATTTGTATATCATGTCATGGGATGGTATTATTATACCATGGGACATGCGATAACTGACCTAAGAGTGTCGGAATCAATATTTGCGCACAGGGCGCGGCTCAGCCACTGGTAGCTGAGGCAGCTTATTTGTCACTGAGCTCGGTTTAGCTGGCCGGAGTCAGTGAGTATTACACTGGGGGCGGCCCAAGAGAGCCGAAGACAGTGTGTTAATTAGAGGGTGCAACTAAGGGCGCTAACCCTGAATAATACTTGATGGATTATGATTGTGAATATTGTGTTATGAATATGATTTGTTGGTTGTTTGGATGACAAACTGTTAATCTGTTGTGTGTTATCACTGATTGGATAAATGTTACGAAATGCTGAAGTCCTGGTTGTGCATTGTGAAATATTTGATAAATGATGTTGATCTTGCTATGTTATCATGCTTTCTTGCTGGGCCTTGGCTCACGGGTGCTACGTGGTGCAGGTAAAGGCAAGGGTAGGCTGAGTCAACCATGAGTTGGAGAGCTCTGGGGGCGAGGTGTACATTATCAGCTGCTCGGCCGTCACGGTCGAGGAATTGTACAGGAACGGAAACCTAAAATGTATATTTTGCCATTAGAATGGCTAGAATTACTTGTAACTCATGGCATTTATTGTAACTAAGATGTCTAAACCCTGTTTTGAGTTTCCATGAATTAAACTGTCATTTTTAATGAAAATAGCCTGTTGTGACCAAAATCTTTTATTCCTAATCTGTTGATGACACTGGATCCACTTTGTTTAAATGACTTGATTAGCAGGTCTTGCATAATTTTAAACACACAGTGTAACGGTCTTGGTTATCCAGGGCGTTACATTGGACCCTTCCATTTTGAGCTTTAAAGCTCACATCTTGTGTTAATTTAGAAAAATGGGCATGATGATCATTCACTAAAATAGATAGGTTATTATTAATAATAAGATTTGATTTTTCATAATCATACTTTATTATTAATGTTTCAGATTTATTTTATAAACCTCATTTGTTGTTTAATTTCTTTTTAGTTATTTTCTCACTCTATAAATAAGGACTCTTCTTTCACATTTGGTATGTAATTTGGAGAGTAAAGAAACTATAGCAAAAATTATACTCACTTTCTTCTCATACTTTATTTTCAGAATTTTGTGAGAATGATTACCATAATGGCCTAATATTCCTAGGAATGTTAGGGATGATTCTATATGCTAGTGATGTTATTTTGCTACTTTGATTTACTATGTTCTTAATATAATGCATTTGAGATGTTTATGTTCTTTCAACCACATCTTTATTTTGTTATCTTTGTTTACTTGTGTTAATAATATATAGGATTAGTCATGCTTTTTCTATGTGTTTCTAATTAGTAAAAGTAATATTGATACATAATTTTATGTCTAATCTTCTATTGCATTATTGTCCTTGGGTATTTTGTTAGTTTTAGATTTTACGTAAGATTAACATTATGCTCCTAAAGTAAATAACTTTATAACTCAAATTGACTTTTGTTAGAAAAGAATATGAACTTTAATGTTTGATTTCCTAAGTGAATGTTGGGATGTGAACTATTTACTTGTATAGTTTTGTAAATCAAGTAACTAAGTATAACTAAATAAACATATGGATGAATCTTGAAACCTTTCTACTTTTCAACTCTTGATTACATCTTATTTTTATTTCACTTGTCTCATTTTATCATTTCATCAAAAAGACAACAAAAAAATCTCAAATCTCCAATTCCATCACTTTGTACTAATCTTTTGTGTTTATTTTTCTACTAATATTTTTGTTCTTAGTTACCTCTTTGTAGAATCGACTGCCCACATACACTACAACCACCGCTTAGTTGATGCACGTCTTGAACGTTAATCAAATTTTGGCGCCGTTGTCGGGAGGTAGTTTTTCAAGAGTTTTAGTAGGATTTTTACCAAGATGTTAGTAACTTTATTAGTATTTTTATTGGTATGAGTATTGTGTTAGCATAATGTTCTTCCTATTGTGTGTGATTTATTATTTTTTATTTATTTATATTTGCTAATCTTTGTTAATTTGAATATTGTTAAAAAAAACAAAAAGAATTAATTATATATATATTTTCCTCTTTCGCTAAAAAAAATATACATATATACACATAAAAAAAACGTAAGAGAAAAAATACGTACATTTATTATTATTTTTTCTTTTTTTTTTTTGGTTACATAAAAAAAATTATATAAATTTATATATAGATATAAAAGTATATATTTTTTTCTTTTTAGTTAACTATAGTTTAATTTCTCCTTCTTAATTTTTTTTTAATTTTAATTTTACTTGTTTAGTTTAATAAATATTTGTAAAAAAATATTAAGCTTGTTATTTTATCTTCACTTCATTTCTTTTTTCTTTGTTTTTGTGTTGACTATTTTGTTGATTTAGGTTTCTTAGTTTAGACCTTTCATTCTTTTTTCCTTAGTCTTCCTTAGAATTTAGTTAAAAAATTTAATAAAATTTCAATTATAAAATGCTTAGTATTGAGAAAAATTGTGTAATATTACAAATGGTAAAAACCGACATTGTTCTGTCTAGAAAGATTGATTGTTAAATAAGGTCTGTGATAGCGTTATCCCCCACACTTACCTGGGAATCTCAGAGAGTTTTGCCTAGGCAAGTGTGGGTCTAAAGCGGTACCTTGGCAACCTTCCCAATCGGCCTGGGAACATTTCGAGCATATACATTTGCACTATTACATTTTTGAACTTATTACTATAAGAAAACAAAACATGTTCTGTCAAAATAAGCAATTTTACTTTGCTTAAATGTTATTTGGTCGAAAATGTTTAACTTGTGATCCACCATTCTTACTCAGTAACCTCGGGGAGTTCTAGTAAGGCGTTGGAGATCACCCCAAAACCTCCAAATCTACCCGGGAACAAGTTTAACAAAAAATAAGAAATAAAAACATAAAATAAATTCTCACTTCCAAGAGTGGATGAATCATCACGAAACTTCTAGTGAAACTTCTTCCAATTCATCCGGAACTCCTCTCACCATTCCTGCTTCTCCACAAACCTTAGTTGATAATAATCCATTCGCAATGACTCACAATAATGATGAAATCCAACCAAGAACTCTCAATGACTACCTCCATCCTACTCGCACTTCCACGCCTTCAAGCATTATATTCCCTCTTAATATGCCCGCATTAGACTTTAAACTTGGCATGATTCAACTCTTGCCCACATTTCATGGAATGGAAAACGAAAGCCCATACATGCATATTAGAGAATTTGAGGAGGTAGTAGCCACATTGTATGATTGAGCTGAAAATGTCGATTTTGTGCAACTAAAGTTATTCCCTTTTTCCTTGAAGGACAAAGCCAAAAGTGATTATACTCTTTGAGACCTAGTCTATTGGAACATGGGAGGAAATGACCAAATATTTCTTTTTGAAACACTTCCCTAGCCATAAGACCAACAGTCTAAAACAATAGATTTCAACATTTTCCCAAAAGGACAATAAAACATTCTATCAAGTCTGGGAAAGATTCAAGGATCTGTTGAATCAGTGTCTACACCATGGCTATGAGAACTAGTGATTGGTCAGTTACTTCTATGAAGGTCTCACGAGTCGTGAGCGCCAATTTTTAGAAATGCTATACAATGGTGAGTTTCTTGAAAAAGAGCCAGACGATGCTCTCGAATATCTCGAAGAAACTGTAAAAAAGTCTCACACCTGGAATGGTCTAAATGGTACTGATAGCACCAACCGACATAAACAACCTGGGATCTATCAAATTCGAGAAGATGATAGTGTTAAGACCCAACTCGAAGCTTTGAAAAAGAAGTTTGAGGTCTTAATGACGAAAAATGGTCAAAAACCGCACATAATTGCTTAAGCGAAACCACAAGAGCCTTGCTTTGTTTGTGGAGGGATGAAGCATTTAGCTAAGGATTGTCTAGCTTTTAATGAAATGAGGGGGATTTATGAGGAGCAATGCAATGCCTTTGGGGCGTATAATAAGCCATTCTCCCATACGTACAACTCTGGTTGGAGAAACAACCCAAATTTCAGTTGGAGAGATTCCAACCAAGCTCAGTCGTTTGGACACCAATGGAGAAACGAGCATCAAGCTCAACCACCAAAGGCGTATTCTATGCCTCAATACAATGCTCATCCACAAAGGAATTCTCTTGAGAATACCTTTCATGCATTTATAGAGGAACAATCCAAACTAAATGGCCAAATGATGGAAGAAATCAAGGAAATGAAAAGTCAATTTTCAAAACTGACTTGATCTTTGGCTATTTCTAAAAAGGCAAAATTCCTTCTCAGCCTCTATTCAATGCACAAGGGCAACATATGGCCCAATCCTCCAACTTCCAACGATCAAAATGTTAAGGAGGTCAACACCATCATAACTAGAAGTGGTCAAACTTTAAAAAATCCATCCATTAAGGCCACTACTTCAAGCACTCCAAATGATATTCTTCTTCTCCGACTAACACAGGTATCCAGGTAACTTGGAGTATGAATCATCACATGTGCCTCTAACATACATAAATGTCTTTTCTCTGCATCTCCATGCATTCTCACAGCTCATTTCAACCCCAAAATGGTGCTTCATGTCTTCCCTTATGTTGTTTTCCATGTATCGAGCATCATCGGTAGCAAATTTCCTCTTGATTAGGTGGCCAACAACCCATGGTGTTGCTTGACAGTGGTCCTTCTCTCGGATTTCTTATGAGCAAGTGTGTACATCGTTGTAGACAGTAATCTTAAACATTTCAGACCACATTATTTTCTTTCCCCTCAATCTCCAACCACAATCAGGATCCTTGCAGGTAATGTTCCACACATCAATACCATATTTCTTCACCATAAACTCAAAATTATTCTTCATCGCAAAGATGACTGTAATGCCCCGAATTCTCTGATGTGGTTTAGTGGCGGTTTAGTAGGCCGGGAGGGCCAAAACTGTTTAATTATGCCATTAAATGAATATATGCATGTTTATGTGAATTATATTATAATATGATGTTATATGCATGCATGTGGGTCCACATTTGAAATTTTGTGATGTTTTGATAATTTGGCCATTGAGGGTAAATTTGTGTATTTGGGTGCATAATACGATTTGTGAATGAGATTCCATTATTATGGAGATATATTCGAGCTATTCAGCATGAGACGGTCCTATTTAGTGGATTAACTGTTTTGTCATAACGGGGTCAATTATTGGGTAATAAGAATGTTTATTTGATGATAAATTGAGAGTTATTGAAATCATGATGAAATTCTGGAAGTTTTGACTATAATGTCCCCGGGAAGGTTTTTGGGACCCCTAGCACTAGGTTTTATTTGAGGTTACTTAAGCTTGAAGTAGCTTTTCAGATAGAACGTACGCTAGAAAACCTCTCATTCTTCCCCGTTAGCTCATTTTCACCGTTCGAAGCATTTTTGAAGATATCTTAAGTTCTAGGAGTCGGAATCAAGCGAGGATCAAGGAATATCGATCCTAGGAAAGATTAGAAGTTTCTTGACCGAAGTATTTGACGAGAAACAACCTAATTGAAGGTAATCTAAGTTTAAAGTTTTGAGTTTTTAGAGTTTCTAAGCTTTGAAATGGCTTTTGTGAATTGTTGAGTTTTTGGCTTGATTGAACATTGGGTTTTGATGGTTTTGGAGCATTGGGAAGCTTGGGAACTTTGATTTGATGATTTGGTAATGTTTAGGCATGATTTTGGAGGCTTTGGGAAGTTGAAAATCGAGTTTGGGCATGTTCTGGGTTGGGCGCCGCGACCCTTGCTTGAAGAAGCAGGTGGGGAAGTTTGTGCCTGCTGGGCGCCGCGGCCCTTGATGATGGGTGTCGCGGCCCTTATTTCAGAGGTGGCTGGGGGCCACGGCCCTTGATGCCTGGGCCGCAGCCCTTGAGTAGGGTTGAGCCCGTTTGAGTGTTTTTGCACCGGGAACATGGTTTTAGGCATCGGGATCACTCCTACTACCCGGATGAGTGGGGATTGATGTCTTGGAGGCTAGATATTTGTTTGGGAACCCTTGTTTATCATTTTATTGATGGTAACCTATAATGTGCTATGATTAGGTGACCGCTAAAGGACTAAAAGCTAGACCGTTCTCAAGGGTTGTTCTTCTATTCATTCTAGCTCGAATCTGAGGTAAGAAAACTGCACCTCGAATGTGACATGCATGATTATTCTTGAGGCATGTTGATTGTGTAAATGTGGACATGGATTGATTATTGAATGCTTAGTGAATCTTGCTCACTTGTGCATGGTACTGACTCATTAGTCAGAAGTGGCAAAGGTGTCAGTATCAACTGTGAAGCTGTGACTCATTAGTCAAGTTCGGTAGTGGTACTGGACACTGGTCACACGGTGCTGACTCATAAGTCAGGACGGTCTTAGCGTGTTCAACGCAAAGCCAATAAAGATTAGATCTAATCGATATCTGCATTTGATGACTCAAAGAGAATTAATGCCGGACCGACCTCAAGTTCGATGAATATTATAAGCGCTTGTGTGACTTACCTATCAGTCACTTATCTGTTAAGTTAGAGGCTTACCTATCAGTCTCTCATCTGTTTAAGGCTAGTGGCTTACCTAGCAACCACTCTTTTGTTTAAAGTTGGAGACTTACCTATCAGTCTCTCGTCAGTTTAAGGCTAGTGGCGGCTAGTGGCTTACCTAGCAGCCACTCTTCTGTTTAAAGTTAGAGACTTACCTATCAGTCTCTTGTCTGTTTAAGGCTAGTGGCTTACCTAGCAGCCACTCTTCTGTTTAAATTCATGACTTGCTTGTCAGTCACCCAGTATGGTTTTACTATAACCTCAAATGATATTCACTTATCTAATTAAGAGCTATAAGCTCTGTGTGATTATAATGATAATCATTTGATAATGTTTTCATATACTATTGTATTTTCTTGCTGGGTTTTGGCTCATGGGTGCTATGTGGTGCAGGTAAAGGGAAAGAAAAGCTCATCCAGCCTTGAGTGGAGAGCTTAGGTGGTGATGTGTACATATGCGGTCGCTTGACCACCACGGCCAAGGAGTTCTCAGAGGAACTAGGGGGTTTACCCTATTTTTGCCGCTTAGGTCGTCGGGTTTGTAATTTTGGAACAGTAATGACATTTTTGAGTTGTAAATAACTTGTAAATTTTCTTGTGGGCCCATGAACAGTTTTTTGTATTAAATAAAACATATCCTTTCCTTTTTGTTGTTTTTCACCTTAGCCTATTAATAACACTTAGAACACGTTAACCAAAGGATTCGGGTAGTGGGTCAAATTTCCGGTTCACCGTTCACCGTAACGGTTCTGGGGTATCCAGGGCGTTACAATGACTGCCTTGATTTTCAATTCGAGCTTGTTCTGAAAGAACTTGCCAAGGTGTAATTCTCCTGAAGATGTGTCAGTTGAGGAAGGATGATATCGATCTGAGGCCTCTATATCTTCTTTGGTAAACATAGGAGCACTCCAAGTTCTACGATCTTCACCTAAGTCTAAAGGAGAACTCCATATATTGCTATATTTAGTTCTACCTGAACCTAGATGACTACTGCTGGTCCCAGGTGTTTTCCGATCTTCTCTACTGCGCCCCTCAACTACCATAACATTTGAACTCTGTGTTGGAAAACCTTCCCTAATATTTGGCCCATCAACTATTGTTGCATCAACAACCGGATCGTCGTTGACATAAGGATCGTAGCCATAGGGCTCGCACTCTGCTGTGTCAAGAACTTGTGGCAGACCTCTAACAAGGATATCATCATGGACAATAACATCTGGATTTGTCTCTGGAACAAATGTCCCAACCTCACTTTGAGTTCCCCTGATACCATGACATAGGGGAGAAATGTTCTCTTCAAATCAAACTTCTTTATTAATGTTGGGAAAGGTCGAAGCATTTCCTAAACAATACTTCTTAACCAATGTTCTACACAGAGGAATCATCTTCTCAACAAATTTCGATGCTAGGCCCATGAATGCACGAACATGCCTATCATTTTTCATAACGGTAGGTTTGAAGGGTTGTGAGAGGCATGTGTACGAGACCTCAAGTTTCAAGTCGTACACACATTTATCCACTTCAAGCTCATCATACAAAATTTCAACCAGTTGCTCGTACGTCACACTCTTATCCAAAGGGTGAACTTGATTTTCAGCATCTCGAAAAATTCAATCCTTATATTCTAGTTCCCAAACACCATTGTATGCAACAAATATAGAAACAGTAGAATCTGTATTGACAAAAAAAAAACAAAAAACAAAAAGGTAAAAAATTTAATAACATGAAAAAACTGCAAAATATCAAGTTCCATCGAGGACCGTCAAGTAATCGAGGTGGCCAAGTATGGGAAATTTTGTCTGCATATCGAGGTCCATCGAGAACCATCGAGGTGGTCATCTATAAGACACTTCAGGTACCTATTGAGGACAATCGAGGCTAATCGAGGTGGACAAGTATGGGAAATTTTATCTACATATCAAGGTCCATCGAGGACCATCAAGATTAATCGAGGTGGTTATCTATAGGATACTGGAGGTCCCTATCGAGGTCCATCGAGGACAATCGAGGCTAATCGAGGTGGCCAAGTATGGGAAATTTTGTCTACATATCGAGGACCATCAAGGTGGTTATCTATAGTACACTACAGGTTCCTATCGAGGTCTATCGAGGCTAATCGAGGTATGTCGAGTTTCATCGAAACTTATTGATGCAGACAAAGAACTCGGAAAAAAACCCAGAAAAACTCTGTTCTAATCCGACCGTGAAATAGTAAAAAAAAATCCAAAATGCAGACATAGATCTGTTCGAAATAGTTAAAGCAATGTAAATAAATAAGTTTCCTCACTACATATAAGGAAAATATACTCACCTATAAGATTTGTGCCATTAGATCCTGTTATACCCAGATTTTGAGCTATGTTAATTATGACCTCGAAAGTTGGATTCGCAAATCAGTGGACCCATGAGTTTGGAAACATGCTCCAGGATTGTATGTCGAGCTTGCAGGATATAGACGACCTCGAAGTATTCATGATCTCGGAAGATAGCTCCGGGAACACACTCATCTTCAGGGACGACTTCGGATCAGGGGTCCCGAGCTCGATGATACGTACAATCTCGAAAGCCGTGTGGCCTCGGGAGATATTCCTAAGCTCGATAGATGACGGGAAACCTGGGAGGCTAAAGCCTTAGAGATACGCGATAACCACCTTGAATATCTACAAGTGTTATAAATATGGGATGTAATCCTCATTTATTATTGTAAATCCCCTAGAATCGTGAGATATTATTTGGTATTATACGTCTCCTGGTCTTCAGGGGACGTTTCCTTTTATATCTGATTATAGGCATTTAAAGCCATTTATTTTATTTATACAAAAAGAGTAACTACCCAAAATATGTGGGATAGTATTCTTTAGCCTTCTCTATAAATAGAGAAGCCATGCACCATTGTAAAGGACTGAAATTATGATCTTTGAGAGAAAACTCTGGAGAATTCATTCTTGAAGAATTCCTAGAGATAATCTTGAGTTTAATAACAAAGACTCGTGGACTAGGTAGATTTAACTGCTGAACCACGTAAAAATCGTGTGTTTACATTGTTTTATGTCAATTGGCCATTTTCAGTTATTGTTTACGTGCTCTTCTTTCACTGTTTGACGAAAAACGGCGTCAACAGTTTGGTGCTTTCATTGAGAGCCTTAAGCGTTCATCCCTGAAAAAATCATGGCTGCAAACAATCAGAACACCCCTGATGAAAACTACCCAAGGCGTCCTGGAAAACAACCAATGGAGAACCCGGATGCTGAGGAGAGAAGTGGGTCCTCTGATTCCCGGGGATCACCGCCTCCGCCAAGGGATGAGGATATGTACTACAATCCCGAACGTTACGTTCCCATTGTAGAACTGGAAAACAGGCAGTTGAAACAGCTGTTGGCAGAGGCCAACAAACGGAATGAGGAGTTGAATAGGATAGCCACAGAGGCGGAGGTGGCTCAGCCCCCGCCTCCGTGCGAAAACCAAGTCCCTCCTCCAAGGGACGTGCATGTTCCTCCCCGGAGGCCCCGTGGACGTCCACGAAAGGATGCTGCCACAAGGAGGCCGACTCAACCTTCGGCGCCAGCAGAGCCATCTGCTCCTCCTAGGCCTCAAAGGAGTACCCAAGCTCGGGTCCCGCCTAACCCGCCTGTGGAAGTGCCTGCAGGAACTGACAATAACCGAACCCTTGCAGAGGCTCGGACTCAGGTACCTGGTAGCGCACTGAATGCGACAGACCCATCTCGGGCAAATTCAGGACCCTCTAGACCACGGCAAGGGTGGCAGCCACCGTCGCCAATACGGTTCCCTCCGTCACCCATAAGATATCCTTCGCCGCCCCGCAGAAACGCTCAACCTGCTCGAGATCAGGATCAAGGGCGTGTAGGGAATGGACAAGGGAACAGGGAGACTTTCCGGGAGCGGAGAGGTGCTCCATCTGAGAAAAGTCAGACGTCTCGGTCTCGAACCGCGGAGACGAGGCGACGTAGAAAGAATCCATCTCGAAATAACCGCGCAATGAGTTTTACCAGTGAAGATTCCGGAGATACTGGGTCGGTCAGTAAGCATGACCGAGGTCGTAAGAATACTGGAAGTCGCAAGAATCGCCCCGACCTGCGCAATCATCTAAATCAGAGTCGGGGGAATGGAGATCAAACAAATCCAGACTTGAGGGATCGCTTGAATAGGCGTAGAGATCCCTCACGGAGACGCGAGCCTGGAATTATGATCAATGACAGTCAATTCCAAACAGTACCTCCTACTGACCCAGTCCAAGAAAGAATCGATCAGCTCGAAAGAGCTTTTAGGCTTTTAAAGAATGAACGAGGAAATGGTCGATATGAGGACTCTGATGAGGAGCTCGAGCTGTTTGCTCCCCATATTTCTGACACTCAATTTCCTCAAGGGTTTCGGATTCCTCACGTCCCTACGTTTGAGGGAAAGACCGACCCATGTAGTCACCTGAGCACGTTCAACACTATCATGAGAGCTAGTAACGTGGGTTACGAGCTCAGGTGCATGTTGTTTCCAACATCATTGGCAGGTCCTGCCAAAAGTTGGTTCGAAAAGTACAAGAGACACTCGATAACCTCATGGGAGTAGTTGTCCAAAGACTTTAAGAAGCAGTTCAGAGCAATGGTTGGGGTCAGACCAGAAGTGTCCACCTTAACTAACGTCCGGCAGCAACCGGGTGAAACATTGAAGAGTTACTTGACAAGATTTAATCTGGAAGTAGCCCGAGCTCGGGATGTTGATGACAGTGGACACCTCATGGCTATCCGAGCTGGCGTATTACCAAGAAGTGCCCTTTGGGAAGATATGCAAGGGAAACCGGTAAGATCGATAACCGAGTTTAACAGACGAGCGCAGAGGTTTGTCAATGTAGAGGAAGCGAAGTCGACGCTCAAAGTGACCTCCCAGTCCGAAACTACAACGATAAACATCAACTCTGCCTCAACATCGTCGGACCCAGCGGCATCAAAGCCTGCCATGGAGAACCCATCCAAGAGGAAAAAGAACGAAGGAAGTAATCCCGAAGCTGAGGGAGGAAAGAAAAAGAAAGGAGAGAGGTATTTCTCTGTGTATAAAGTGCACACCGAGCTCAACAAGTCTCGGGAAAACATATACCTGGCTAATGAAAACCAGGTCCCCTTCAGGCGTCCGGACCCAATGAGAAATCAAAAATCCAAGAGGGATTCCAGTAAGTATTGCCGGTTCCACAGAGACACCGGGCACACAACTGACGAATGTCGACAACTAAAGGATGAGATCGAAGGGTTGATCTCGAGAGGTTACTTCCGGCAGTATGTCAAAAACCAGAATACTGGTCAGACGGCCGCAAGCCAGAGAGTAGCCGCGCCTCCGACGACACAAAATAATAACTCTCGATCTTGAGAAGAGGACAGCCCCCCCCCGATAGATGGAGAAGACGTAATAACCATCTCGGGAGGGCCTCATCTCGCAGGAGGAGGCAGGAATGCCCAAAAGAGATATGTTAACGAGCTTAAGACAGGGGACGGGTCTCCTTATGAACCTGAACCTAGGGCACCTAAAAGCCAGAGGATTGAATCACAACCCATAACCTTCACTGAGGAGGACGCCTCCCATGTTCAGTTCCCACATCATGATCCGCTGGTTATTACTCGTCAGCTCGCCAACAAAAGAGTCCACTGAGTTCTCATAGATAATGGGAGCTCAGTCAACATCCTTTACAAAGCGACCCTCGAAAAAATGGGACTCTCCCTTCGTGACCTGAAGGCATGTGCAACTACTTTGTACGACTTTTTAGGAGAAGGAACTGCCTGCATGGGATCCATTGAGCTCCCCGTGACCATGGGAGACTATCCAGTCTCGGCGACCAAGATAATGGAGTTCGTGGTGGTAGACCTGCCATCTGCCTACAATGTGCTGCTCGGGAGACCCGCCCTGGTCGGGCTGGGGGTAGTTTCATCAGTAAGGCATCTGGCCCTTAAGTTCCCGACTCCTAGCGGAGTCGGGGCATTAAAAGGAGACCAGTTGGCAGGGAGAGAGTGCTATAGCATCTCTTTGAGGGGAAATAAGCAAACGAGCGCTCAGGCACTCGTTATCATACAAAATAAATCAGCAAACGAGCGCTTAGAAATCGACGAAGAGATTGATCCGAGGATTGAGGAGAAAATTGACCTCGAACCTCTAGAGGAGCTCAAAGAAGTTCAGCTCGAAGAAGCTGAACCCTCAAAGAAGGTGAAGATTGGAAAACACCTCCAAGACGAGGCCAAATAGCAATTAATCTGTTTTCTGAAGAAGAACCAGGATGTCTTTGCATGGTCACACTCAGACATGGTGGGGATAAGCCCGAATGTAGCAAGCCATGCTCTAAACATAGATAAAAGCTTCCCCCCGAAGCAACAAAAGCAAAGGCAGCTGGACGAAAACAGAAAGAAAGCACTGAAGGAGGAGGTTGACAGGTTAAAGGCAAACCATTTCATTAGGGACGCCTTTTACCCTGAATGGGTAGCCAATCCGGTGTTGGTCCCAAAGCCCAATGGGATGTGGAGAACCTGTATTGACTACTCAGATCTCAACAAAGCTTGCCCAAAAGATTGTTTTCCGTTACCAAGGATTGACCAGCTCGTGGATGCCACAGCGGGGCATGGCCTGATGTCGTTCATGAATGCCTATTCTGGATATAACCAGATTCCCATGCACGCCCCAGACCAAGAACATACGAGCTTCATCACGGATAAAGGGCTATATTGTTATAATGTCATGCTATTCGGGCTCAAGAATGCTGGAGCTACATACCAGCGGCTCATAAACATGATGTTTGCGGAACAAATCGGGAACAACATGGAGGTTTATGTTGATGACATGCTTGTCAAGTCTCAACTTAACAAGAACCATGTTGATGACCTCGAAGAGTGCTTCGGCGTGCTCAAGAAGTATAACATGAAGCTAAATCCTCAAAAGTGCACTTTTGGGGTATCTTCGGGAAAGTTTCTGGGCTTTATTGTAAACTCTCGTGGAATTGAGGCTAACCCCGACAAGATCAAGGCCCTAATTGATATGCCCTCACCTCGAAGGCATAAGGATGTCCAAAGTCTGACTGGCAGGATGGCGGCCCTAAGCAGATTCATCTCGAAATCTACAGATCGTGGTCTTCCATTTTTCAACTTATTGAGAGGAGGTAAGAAGTTTGAATGGACGGAGGAATGCGAGCTGGCCTTTCAGGAGCTCAAAAAGCACCTTGCGGAACCACCCATCCTGTCAAAACCTGAAACAGGAGAAATACTGTACCTATACCTTTCAACTACCGAACACGCAATAAGCGCAGTGCTCATCCGAGAAGAAGAGAGGGTGCAGAGACCCATTTACTACATCAGTAAAAGATTACTGGGGGCAGAGTCAAGATATCCATTGATGGAAAAACTCGCGCTCAGTCTAATTCATTCATCTCGGAAGCTCCACCCCTACTTTCAGGCACATCCCATCCATGTGCTGACTGATCAACCACTTAGACAAGTCCTATCTAAACCAGAAGCTTTAGGTCGACTTCTTAAATGGGCTGTTGAGCTCGGACAGTTCGAGATCACCTACCACCCGAGAACGATCATCAAAGCACAGGCATTGGCAGACTTTATAGTGGAATGTACGGGTATAGCCGACGACGAGGTAATAACCACGGCCCACGAGCTGTAGAAACTCTACGTCGACGGCTCGTCAAATGAAAATGGAGCAGGGGCAGGGGTCATTTTGGTTACCCCCGCAAGAAGCAGATTTCATTCCGCCTTAAGATTTGACTTTAAAGCATCGAATAACGAGGCCGAATACGAGGCTTTACTCACGGGACTTCATATAGCTAACGAGCTCAAAGCTAAAGCTATACATTGCTATAGTGACTCCCAGCTCGTGGTTAATCAAATCTTGGGAGAATATCAGGCTCGCGGCACGAGAATGGCAGCTTATTTGGAAAAGGCAAAATCCGCGTTAGAGAGTTTCGAATTCTATACAATCGAACAAGTTCCCCGCGATCAGAACTCGAATGCAGATGCCTTAGCTCGACTCGCCACGTCCCTCGAAAACGAAGAGCTGAATGTTGTGCCCATAGAACATCTATCAACACCTAGCATTAACGAGCCAGAAGGGAAAGATGTGTGTATGATCGAAACAGAGCCGACCTGGATGATCCCCATAGTTAATTATCTCGAAAACGGAGTTCTTCCAAAAGATCGGAGCCAAGCTCGAAAGTTGATGTATCAACTTCCCCGTTACACAATTATGGATGGAAGGCTATACTGAAGGGGATATTCCATGCCGTTACTCAGGTGCGTAACCCCTCCCGAAGCTAAGAAAATCATTAAAGAAATCCATGAAGGATTCTACGGAGATCACACCGGGGGGCATAGCCTATCCAAGAAAATAATACGCCAGGGATATTTCTGGCCAACCATTAAAACAGATTATTTCGATTATGTGAAGAAATGCGACAAATGCCAGAGATTCGCCACGATACCCCGAGCCCCACCATCCGAGTTGACCATGTTGACATCCCCATGGCCTTTTGCAGTATGGGGCATCGACCTCATAGGCTTTCTCCCGACTGGCAAAGGCGGAGTAAAATATGCTGTAGTCGCCGTGGATTACTTCACAAAATGGACGGAGGCTGAACCATTGGCGACCATAACTTCGAAAAAGATCCTTGATTTCGTGGTAAAAAACATCGTATGCCGATACGGAGTACCGAGGAAGATCGTTTCCAATAACGGAACCCAGTTCGATTGCGATTTGTTCACCAACTTTTGTGAAAAGAATGGCATAATAAAGAGTTTTTCATCAGTGGCTCACCCTCAAGCGAATGGTCAGGTCGAAGCCGTTAACAAAACTCTCAACAGTTCACTAAAGAAAAAGTTGGAGGAAGCAAAGGGACGATGGCCCGAGGAATTGCCTCAAGTCCTTTGGGGGTATAGGACCACAGCTCGGACATCAACAGGACATACCCCGTTCTCTCTAGCATACGGCTGCGAGGCAATGTTGCCTATCGAGGTCGAAATCCCAACGATTCGAACTCAAATTTACGATCAGAATTCAAATCACACTCAGCTCGAAGAAACCCTAGACTTGATCGAAGAAAAAAGAGAAGAGACCCAGCTGAGAAATGCCGATTACCAGCAACGCACTATCAAATATTTCAACAAGAGGGTTCGAGATCGAAATTTCGGAATGGGAGATCTGGTGTTGAGGCGCGTATTCTTAGCAACCCGAGATCCCGCAGCTGGAGTGCTCGGGTCGAACTGGGAAGGACCATACCAGAAAGAGTCAGTAATCTGACCTACAAACTTGTGAGATTGGACGAGAGCCTAGTACCGCGAGCATGGAATGGCGAACACCTTAGACCTTACTATCAGTAGTATAGGAAGTGTGCTGCCTGTAACCATGATTTTCTATATGTATTAGCTTGTTTGTTTTTGAATTCCATCAAATAAAAGATCTATTTTGTTCAATATGTAATCTCTTTTTATTTTATTTTTATTTTTGCAATCTCTCTTAATTTAATAACCTATGGTCACACTCATAGGATATTAAGGGGGCATCATTGGTATACATACCATCAGCTTAAAAAATAAAAAATATATACAAAAGTATTTGGATATAACCAAATACGCGAAGCTTAGATAGTTCGGACATAACCGAATTATCAAAAAGTATTTGGATATAACCAAGTACGCGAGCTTAGATAGTTCGGACATAACCGAATTATCAGAAACATAAAGTATTTGGATGTAACCAAGAACGCGAGTTTAGATAGTTCGAACATAACCGAATTATCAAAAAGTATTTGGATATAACCAAGTACGCGAGCTTAGATAGTTCGGACATAACCGAATCATCAAAAACCTAAAACATTTGGAGTTAACCAGATGTGCAAACTTAACAGGTTTGGAACAAACCGGCCAAAAAATTGATCGATGATAAGTAGGAACCTAAACCTACTTCGAGATAAGTCGAGATCGAGGCTGGAATATCTTAAAGAAAAATAGTTTCGAACTCTTAACCTCGGAGCAAAAACTGAGGATGAGGAAAAGTGACTAAACAAAAAAGATATAACCAAATCATATACGTTACATACCATATAAGTACTTCTGGGTTCGTGGTTAAAGTAATATCCGACCTTGATAAATAACGAGGTCGGAAGCGGATAATTCGAACAAACTATGCATGAATGCATCGAGTTTCGAGCCTAAAATCCAAACTATGTTTGTATGAATAAATAAACATAACTGATTCATCCATAAAAAAATGTGCAAAATATTTCGAACCAAGAAATGTAAAGCACATGTAAGTAATATTTAAAGAAATTGTATCAGCCCTGTGGGCATAAATTAAGATAGTTACAAAAATAGGGGGACGCAGCCCCAATAAATGATTTCCCCGAGATTAGAGTTAAGGAAGAGGAGTCTCCTTGGCCTTCTCAGCATCAGTAGCACCGGACCCCCCAGGACGAATAGCATGACTATCCTTCTGAGCCGCCTCTCGAGCAGCTTCACTGGCCTCGAGACGGGCATTCCACCGCTCAACATATGTGGCCTCGAGAGGGCCCAGGAAGCTGGTTTCGAGGTCGGCATTATCAGCCCAAAGCTTGTACATGGCCTGGTCGACCGCTTTCTCCTTCTGCTCCTTATACTCGTCCAGGAGGCGGGCCTTCTCACTCTCCATGAAGTCGAAGGTGACAGATTTCTCCTCTTCGAGCTTGGCATTGGCCTTCTTGAGCTCGGCATTCGACTTTTCCAGCTCCTCGAGACGGGTCTTCATTTTTTCAAGTTCAGACTTCGAGTCTTTGAGCTCGTCAGCCATCTTAAGCTCGAGATCCTTCGATTTCTGGGCCAGAGACATGCTCGTTTGTACCTCGTTGGTCAGCTTATAGTTGAGCTGTGCCGAAACGACAAGGGCCTGAAACACAAAGAACGAATTAGATCGCGGGCTGAGGTACAAACATTTAAAGGAGAGTTACGAAGGTTACCACGGCAGTAAGCTCGATACTCTTGTCGTAAAGAGTATTGCAATCCGAGGCCTTGTGCACGAGGTCCCAGTGGTCGGCGCCAAAGCCCGAAAATCTTTGACCCACCCGAGAAAGGACATCCGAGCTGAGCATAGCCCCTTGGGTCCCAGCGGTACCGTCAAGCACGAACTCCTCAATATGAGTTCGGGCCATCGGCAGCTGAACCTTGGAGGTAGAAGGTTTCTTCGGGGGCCGAACAACTGCTATTTGAGTTTCGATCGGAGGAAGCAAGATGGGCACGGTCGAGCCAGGCGCATCAACCTGGACAGTCGGTTCCGTGGCTGTGCTCACATTAGTCTGGGCCATGGGGGTCGTCTCGCGGCATCTGGGTACCTTGGACGGTCGGTCGGACCTCCCTGGTATTCTCGGACGCTTGCTCCTCTGGGCGCCAGCTCCCCCATCGCTAAAGAGCACAGCGTCGAGGTCGGGATTCATGACACCTGCACAGTTACAATGAGTTAGACAATAATAATAAGTTTGAAAAGAGAGGGAAACCAGGTAAAGAAAAAACCTAACTGGAACTCTCCCCCGAGCTCGAACTTGGGGACCAAGAAATTCCCCCGTCTTCAGAGGAGGCGGGGGGAGTGCCTTCCCTATATGTGGGTGATAACCTCGAGAGGTCCCTATAATCGTTGGTCCCATACTGAACGGCTATCCCGTTCCACATCTCATCCGTGGTGTACATGGTGTCGTATTTCCCGAGCCCACTATCAAACCTATGGACGCAGTCATCTACCCAACTCCATATGTAGAAGTGGTATCTATCCCGTGGGCACGAGACTAGCCTATTGGGCCTGTGTTTTAGTAAGGTCGGGGACCACATTCTCGAGGTAGGAAGGACTTTACCTTCATCCGAATCCGAGCACGAGGCTTCATCATTAGCCTCATTCCCAGACAGTGGGCTCCTTGGGCGAACTGGAAGTGGCGGCCTCGTTTCTCTCCTCGAAGGAAGGGCGCCTGTGGGCAGTGGCACCTCCTCCCAGTGTTCATATTTTTTATTGGACCAGTCATAGGTTGACTGGCCCTCTCCCAACAGCCCACAAGCTCGGAGCTTGCCCTCATGTAATAGGTACGAGAGAGACCTCCTGCCATAAGGGAGTTGGAGCAAGGCCTCTCTGTGCCCCTTCATTGCTTCATTAGGGGTGGGACGCTGAAAATTAGCTGAAAGGCGAAACACATTTCAACTAAATATGGATTTAAGAACTAAAGTCTCGAGCACAAAAATAAAGGTAATGAGAATACTTACGAATCCACCTGAACGAATAATGTCGAGACGGGGACAGACCATCTGTCCAGAAGAAGGCTCTTTTGAAATCAGGCGGGTGGTTGGGAAGATCCCCAAAAACCTTCGTCTCCTTGGGGTAGCTCGAGAGGTAGTAAAAGCCATCCCCTCCCCGAGCTTGGGAGGGGTTACTTTTTAAACAAAAGAGATATAAAATCTCTTGAGGTGAAGGTCCTTCCCACCCCAGCTCGTGGTACAAGGACCTCAGGGCAGACAACACCCTGTACGAATTGGTGTTGAGTTGGAACGGAGCCAACCCAACGAAATCAGTAAAGTCTTTGAAAAAAGACTTCAAGGGCAGTAGTGCTCCTGCCCTCATATGTTCTTGGCTCCATGCCGCATATTTCACTGTGGCGTCACGGCCGCCAAGGGCGAAGCAACTCCATTCTTGACCAGTCGGAGCTCGACACTTCAAGGTGCCTGACAAACCAAGGCCATGGAAAGCTAGGATTTCAGTTATTTGACTGGTTGTGGTAACCGTGCTCCAGTAGAGCTCGGCCTCGAACATCTCTCTCCTCGGCTGTGAGGAGGAAGGTTCCCCCATTAATGAAAATTTGAGCTCTCCGGGGGGGTATGCGACAGTAACCTTTAAAGCAGGATCGAGAGAAATCAGCCTAGGGCCTGAATTAGATTCCGGATAGATGGCCTCCCGAAGAACTCTCCTCTTCCCCTCGATGACTTCGTCTATCTGACGGCGGTAATGAGCTCGAATGTCCTCTTGCTCGCGCGCAAGCTCGTATTCTCTTATCGACGTTGATTCCGGGCGAACAGCGAATCTGGGCTCGGAGATTTTGGCTCGTAAGGGATTGCCTGCGATGACCCCCACCGTCTTTCCAGATTCTGTGACATTTAACGAGAAAGAAAAAATGGTGAGGGCCATGCATACAAGAATCACGAGCTTGATGGAATGAGCTCGGAGATTTAGGAACGAGACAAACTAAATATTAAGACCCTTATTGAGGAGTCAGGGGCGTGTATTCCACGAAAAAGAAAAGGAGCGTGGATAATTTTTTGAAAATCCCGAAATTCAAGGGAAAGAAGAGTGGCGGTTAACCAGGAAAGGCGTCTTTGGGTTTCGTGCATTTATCAAGGCCCATGTTTTTATCCGAAAACTTAGTGTACAAGAAACGTTGCCTAAAAATTTCAAAACCCAGAAAAATTGGAACCTCACTCAAATATGAAAACTGGGTATAAGCCAGTGATGTAAATCCAGTACGGGAGTCTAAAAAGCATCTGAGCCTATCGGATCAAAACCTCCTATCGCATTATGCTTAGGATGTAAACTAGTATATAAACATACACAGGAAGAACAGTTTGAATAAAAACTGACAAAATGGGAAACATAGATTGCTTACTTACACAATAATGGCGACTGCAGGGAGATTGTTGATTGAAGAAGAGGTTGCAAATAGGAACTCACGGACTCGAACAGACCAGGATTCCTTTGTTTCTTTGGCCGAGAAAACATGCACAGATTGGAAACTTTTTATGTGGAGGTCTCTGGTTTCTTTTTTCTTCTTTTCTTGCTCTTGGTAAACGAAGGTAAAAATGAAGACGAAGAGTAGGATCTTGTATATATAGGTGGGAAAAAGGCATTAATCTGGAACGTTGAAAAAAATCCTTGCAAAATCCAACGGTCAGGGATCAATGACAAGATGGCGCCGAAAAGGTGTCAGACGGACGATCGTGGGCGTGTTTCCAAGGTACTCAAGTACCAACAATGAGCAATGCCCAATTGACGCGTGTCCATTTTCAAGAGTGTATGACGGTACAGTTCTCAAAGAAAGTAGTTCAAAAGTTTCCTTCTCTTAGGATTCGAACAAATACTTTTGAGGGGGCAAGATGTTATACCCAGATTTCGAGCTATGTTAATTATGACCTCGAAAGTTGGATTCGCAAATCAGTGGACCCATGAGTTTGGAAACATGCTCCAGGATTGTATGTCGAGCTTGCAGGATATAGACGACCTCGAAGTATTCATGATCTCGGAAGATAGCTCTGGGAACACACTCATCTTCAGGGACGACTTCGGATCAGGGGTCCCGAGCTCGACGATACGTACGATCTCGAAAGCCGTGTGGCCTCAGGAGATATTCCTAAGCTCGATAGATGACGGGAAACCTGGAGGCTAAAGCCTTAGAGATACGCGATAACCACCTTGAATATCTACAAGTGTTATAAATATGGGATGTAATTCTCATTTATTATTGTAAATCCCCTAGAATCGTGAGATATTATTTGGTATTATACGTCTCCTGGTCTTCAGGGGACGTTTCCTTTTATATCTGATTATAGGCATTTAAAGCCATTTATTTTATTTATACAAAAAGAGTAACTACCCAAAACATGTGGGATAGTATTCTTTAGCCTTCTCTATTAATAGAGAAGCCATGCACCATTGTAAAGGACTGAAATTCTGATCCTTGAGAGAAAACTCTGGAGAATTCATTCTTGAAGAATTCCTAGAGATAATCTTGAGTTTAATAACAAAGACTCGTGGAATAGACAGATTTAACTGCTGAACCACGTAAAAATCGTGTGTTTACATTGTTTTATGTCAATTGGCCATTTTCAGTTATTGTTTACGTGCTCTTCTTTCACTGTTTGACGAAAAACGGCGTCAACAGATCCCAAACCCAAAATGGAGTTTCTTGCCTATAGAATTCAAAACTTGCACAAAGAACAACTTCAAATATCAGATTAGATGAGCTCCAAAATTATTATAGATCAAGAGAATACATGGTGGTTGCCTTGTTTTTTTTGAGTGAGAGATCTTGAGAGAAGGGAAAACGTGAGAGAGAGAGAGTGTAACGACCCAAATTTTCTAATAAGGCTTAAGGGCCTTGATTAGCGTGCCTGGAGGGCATAATGGGAAGTATGCGTGAATTTAATGATTAAGACGCATGATTATGATTTTAAGCATGTTATATAACTATTTGAGTATTTGAGATGCATGACTGTGTGTATTATGAAATGTGATAATTTTAGCCCGTTGAGGGCATAAGTGTGATAATTATGTGATGTGATTTGTACCACGTGGGTGTGGTGATATCAATGCGATGCACGTGCCGAGACGGTCCTAGAGAGCTAGATAACTCAAAAGTCACAACGGGATTTTATACCCGGCTCGGGAGGAGCCTAGGGGTATTTTGGGGATTTTGTAATTTAGTTCTTGCGAGATATTGGTAACTGGTGGTTTGGTAACTTGTGTAACTGTTAGTAACCATAGAGAGTAACAAGTTTGGTTAAAAGAAGTGGTAGAATTGTAAGGAAGTAGGAATGACAAAAAGGGCCTTGAGGTTTAGTTGGAATGGGAAATAGATGGAAGGGTAAAGTGGTCATTAGGCAAGGATTTGGATTACTTCAGCTGAAGGAAAGGGGGGTCACGTAAAACACTTGGTTGGGAATTGATTTATGCTGAAATGTGAGGAAAAGATAGAAGAAAAGGGAAGAAGAGGAAAGCTGAAGTTGGGAGACCTAGGAGGAGAGCTTTGATGGTTCTAGGCAACTAAATTGAGCATGAATCAAGATTACTCAGAGGTAAGGGTTTGTCTATAATTTGTGTAAGTTTCAAGTCTAGATTTTGGAGAATAAGCATGAATTGAAAGAAGATAGTGGCTGGTTTTGGCATGAATTCAGAATTGGGATAATCAAGAGGAAGGTGACTTGAAGCTAGAGTTGAGGAGAATTCAAGCTGGTTTCTTGACTGAGGTAAGAGTTTATTATGTTTAATTTTCGTAATTGGAGTGGTTTAAGGTTCTAGAGGCTTGATTTATAGTTTTGGAATCCATGGTTTGAGTTTTAGGAATTTGAAACTCAAGATAGGATCTTGGGTGTGTTTGTGTGATTGGGGTTGTTTGTGATGTTTATAGGTTGTTAAAGGGTTCATTTGGGGTTTTGAATTGATTTCTGGGGCTTAGGTACTTGTTTGGGAGGATTTGGAATGGTTTAGGTTCGGGAAAAACGCAAGGAAATGCCCAGATTTATGGGTTCGCGAAGGAGCGCCGCGGCGCTGTTCTAGCGCGCCGCGGCGCAAGGCTGTTTCAGGGCAGGGGTGAGCTCTCTGACTTGCTGGGCGCCGCGGCCCTATAGGGCAGCGCCGCGACGCTAGGCCATTTTCAGAATGTGATATTTTGCAATTTTGAGCCTTTGCTCCGGGGATTCGGGGGATGTCTTTGGTGCGTTGTTTTAGGGATTTGGGGCATTCCGAGAGTGTAGGATTGGTTCCGAGAAGTAGATTTGGATTGGTTAGTGATAAAGGATGTTTCGTTTGTGTTGTGACTAGGTCTTTGGTGAGGCTCGGGATAAGGACCGTGCTCGCGGCTTTGGGGCATCAGAAGCTTGGGATACAGGTAAGAAAGCTGCACCTAAGTATGTGGTTAGGTTAGGACTAAGTGTTCCCTATGTTTGTATGCATTGTTATGTGAATGTGATTAACCATGTGGACACAATGGGACTAAGAGCTCCCTACATTTGTATATCATGTCGTGAGATGGTGTTGTTATGCCATGAGACATGCGATTACCGGCCTAAGGGTGTCGGAATCAATATTTGCGCACTGGGGCGCGGCTCGGCCACTGGTAGCTGAGGCAACTTATTTATCACTGAGCTCGGTTAAGCTGGCCGGAGTCAGTGATTATTACACTGGGGGCGGCCCTAATGAGCCGAGGACAGTGTGTTAAATAGAGGGTGCGACTAAGGGCGCCAACCCTGAATGTTATTTGATGGACATGGCAATCTATTGGTTATGAATGTGAATATTGTGTAATGAATATAGTTGGTTGACTGTTTGGATGGCAAACTGTTATTACTGATTGGATAAGTGTTATGAAATATTGAATTCTTAGTTGAGCATTGTGAAATATTTGACAAGTGTTGCTGATCTTGCTATGTAATTATGCTTTCTTGCTGGGCCTTGGCTCACGGGTGCTACGTGGTGCAGGTAAAGGCAAGGGTAGGCTGAATCAACCATGAGTTGGAGAGCTCTGGGGGCGAGGTGTACATCGTCAGCTGCTCGGCCGCCACGGTCGAGAAATTGTACAGGAACGGAAACCTAAAATGTATATTTTGCCATTAGAGTGGCTTGAACTATTTTTAACTTCTAGAATTTGTTGTAACTAAGACATCTAAACCCTGTTTTGAATCTCCATGTATTAAACCGTCATTTTTGATGAAAATAGCCTGTTTGTGACCAAAATCTTTTTATTCCTACTCTGATAATGGTATAGAGTTTACACTTTGTCTGAATGACTTGGTTAGCAAGTCTTGCACTATTTTAAACACACAGTGTAACGGTCTTGGTTATCCAGGGCGTTACAGAGAGAGAGAGAGAGAGAGAGAGAAGACAATATCAGAAAAAGAGTGAAAACTTATGTTAGGGGCTGTGAAGATTGTGACTTCTTTCCTCAACCAATCAAAAGATTAGTAAAATGAAAGCTCACAGTAATCTGGTGTTTTCAGTTACATCTACGTTTTCTCTAGTTGTATCTGCGCGGACACCAGTAAGTTGTAACAGACTAACTAGTTGTTGTTAGTTTCAGTTTGTCTCTTTAGTTCTTGTATCTCGACCCTATATATAGTTTTAGGCCTGATCAACCTAAGTGTATTCAATTTCTGAGAGTTTTGGCTGAGAGCAAGAACTATGTTGTAATACTCTAGAGAGAGAGTGTTTCAAGAGAAGTTGGATGAGTGTTGTTGTAATCTTGAGAGTTTGGAGGGTGTAATCTAGTTTCAGATATAGTGGATTTGACTTAGGCATTGCTGCCTAGCCTTGGATGTAGGATCAATCAAACTGGTTGCATCTGAACCAAGTATTCTTGGTGTTCTTTCTTTTGTGTTTTACTTTTGATTATTTTGGGTTTGTTTAAATTGTCTATTACTTGTTCTTCTTTGTTGCTATTCTTTGTGCACTGTATTGGCTGTGTTGTGCAGGTCCTAATCAAACCCCAACAACTGGTATCAGAGCCAAGTTTAGAGTGGCTGCATTCTTCACCATCTTCGACTGTGATTTTCTCCAAGAAAGATCAAGAACTTCGAAGTACTTCCGCAATTGAGAACTTGTTCGCTGGCCAGGAGCAATTCTCTTCAATATGTCGACTTCTAAGTTTGAGGTGGAGAAATTTGATGGCAAGAATGATTTCAGTCTATGGCGTGCAAAGATGATGGCTCATATGGGCAATCTTGGATGTGAAGAAGCCCTACAAGAAGAAAGTAAGATGGCTAAGATGGAAAAAAAAGCAGAGGTGCTGAAAAAGGCAAAGAACACAATCATTCTGAGTTTGAATGATCAAGTTTTGAAGAAAGTAATTAAAGAAGAAACAGTTCATGATATGTGGAAGAAGTTAGAACAGTTGTACATGACCAAGGCATTACCAAATCAAATCTATCTCAAACAAAGATTCTATGGATTCAAGATGGAGGAATCCAAGTCTATTGATGATAATATAGACGACTTCACCAAGCTAGTTTCAGATTTGGAGTAAATTGAAGTAAAGATTGAAGAAGAGGATCAAGCAATCTTTCTATTGAACTCACTCCCAAAGGCCTATGATAATCTGAGAGACACTTTGAAGTATGGTAAAGATACATTGTCACTGCAAGAAGTGATTGGTGCTGCATACTCAAAGGAATTAGATCTGAAAGCTAATGTTAAGGTGTCAAGATCTCAAGCCGAAGGTCTAAATGTGAGAGGAAGATCTGAAAGAAAAGATGGCAACAACCATAGAAATGGAAAAGGCAAAGGGAGATCAAGATCCAAGTCAAAACCAAGGAAAACTTGCTCGATTTGTAACCAAGAAGGTCACTTCAGATGAAACTGCCCACAGAGAAGAAATGAAGGACAAAAGCAAGACAACAATGATGAAGCTCATGTCACAGATGGATCTATGGAAGCTGATGTTCTGACTGTGTCAACCAGTGATCCTAAGGATGAATGGGTTATGGGTTCTGGGTGTACATTTCACATGTCACCAAGAAAAGATTGGTTCTTTGATCTAAAAGAAGAAAGTACAGGGCAAGTGTTGATGGGAAATAACAGCACATGCAGAATTCAAGGAATTGGTTCTATCAAGATCAAATTGAGAGATGGCACCATAAAGGTACTTTCTAATGTTAGATTTATACCTGAACTAAAAAGAAATTTATTGTCTCTTGGTGTTTTAGATTCCAAAGGATATAGCTACAAAGCTGAAGGTGGAGTCTTGAGAGTATCCAAAGGTGCAATGGTGTTTATGAGAGGTGAGCTAAGACAAGGACTTTACATACTACAAGGAGAGACCATAACTGGGTCTGCTGGAGTTTCAACTGGGTCTGCTAGAGATTCAACTACAGAACCTAATACCACAGAATTATGGCACAAACGACTTGGGCACATGAGCCACAAGGGAATGGTAGAACTTGGTAAGCAAGGTTTCTTGAACTCTAAATATATTTCAGACTTACAGTTTTGTGAGACTTGTGTTGTAGGAAAAACTCACAGGTTGAAATTTGCAAGTTCAACTCATAAAACCAAAGGAATATTGGAATACATTCATTCTGACTTATGGGGTTCATCCCAAGTTCCATTATCTCTAGGTAAAGCTCAATATTTCCTTTCTATTATTGATGACTATTCTAGGAAAGTGTGGATCTATTTTCTTAGAACTAAGGATGAGGCTTTTGGAAGGTTTAGAGAATGGAAAATTATGGTAGAAAATCAAACCATGAAGAAAGTTAAGAAACTTAGAACTGACAATGGTTTGGAATTCTGTAATGCTGAGTTTGATTCTTATTGCACTGAAAATGGCATTGTTAGGCACCATACGGTTAGGAACACCCCTCAGCAAAATGGTCTTGCTGAGAGAATGAACAGAACAATCATGAATAAGGTTAGATGCATGCTAGCTGATTCAGGTTTGCCAAAAACATTTTGGGCAGAGGCAGCTGCTACTGCTTGCTACCTCATTAATAGGTCACCTTCATCTGCATTAGATTGTAAGGTTCCTGAACATGTTTGGTCCGGACATAAACCAAGTTACAGTCACCTGAAACCTTTTGGTTGTATAGGTTATGTTCATATTAGTCAGGGGAAGTTGAATCCTAGGTCTATGAAGGGTGTGTTTCTTGGTTATCCAAGTGGTGTCAAGGGTTATAAATTTTGGTTAATAGATGAGAAAAAATGCATTATCAGTCGTGATGTTATATTAAATGAGCACTGCTTTTATAAAACTAACATGAAATTTAGTGATCAAGCCAGCTCTAAACAAGCTGAGCAGAAAGATACTATGCAGATTGAATTGAGAGAAACATCACAGAATGAGAATCAATGTGGAGTTCAGGAGAGTGAGCTTGGAGATGCATCTGGAAGTGATGCAGATGGCACTGAAGCTGATGGCAGAGATACTTAAGCTTCGGATTATCTCTTGGCTAGAGATAAAGCAAGGAGACAGATCAGACCTCCTGAAAGATTTGCACATGCTGAAATTACTGCTTTTGCCCTTAGTGTAGCTGATTTACTAGAGCTACATGAACCTATTTGCTACAAGGAAGCTAAGAATATTGCTGAATGGAGTAAATGGAATAAGGCTATGAAAGAAGAGATGGAGTCTTTATCCAAGAATGAGACATGGATTCTGGTGGATAAACCTAAGAACAAAAGAGTAATAGGGTGCAAATGGGTTTACAAGAGAAAACTAGGGATTGAAGGAGTTGAGCTACCTCGATTCAAGGCAAGGTTGGTGGCAAAAGGCTTTTCTCAAGTTGAAGGGATAGACTATCATGAAGTGTTTTCTCCTGTTGTCAAACATACTTCTATAAGAATTATATTGGCTATCACTGCAATTCAAAATTTAGAATTGGATCAACTTGATGTGAGGACAACATTTCTTCATGGTAATCTTGATGAAGAAATACACATGCAACAACATGAAGGATTCATACAGCCAGGGATGGAAGAGGAGGTGTGCTTGCTGAAGAAATCTCTATACGGTTTGAAACAGTCACCAAGACAATGATACTTCAGATTTGATGATTTTATGCCGAGACAGAAGTTTCAAAGATCAAAGTTTGATAGTTGTGTTTACTTCAAAGTTCTTGAAGATGGAAGCTACATCTACTTGTTAATCTATGTGGATGACATGCTTATAGCATGTAAACACATATCAGAAATGGAAAGGCTCAAGGAGATGCTAAGTCAAGAATTTGATATGAAGTATTTGGGGGCAGCTGTCAAGATTTTGAGAATAGAGATATCTAGAGACATAAATGAGGGCATGTTGAGATTGTCTCAAGAAGGTAGTGGGAATGTTTGATCAAAAGGAAGCCAGATCTTTCAACACTCCCATTGGAGACCACTTCAAGCTAAAGTCTCTTACAGAAGAAGAAGCGTCTTTTGAAGAAGAAAAGATGAAGGGAGTTCCTTATGCTAATGCTGTTGGTAGCATTATGTATGCTATGGTATCAACAAGACCTGATTTAGCATATGGAATTGGTTTGGTTAGTAGGTTTATGAGCAAACCAAGCTTGGAACATTGGCAAGCTGTGAAATGGTTACTAAGGTACAGGAAGGGCACTGCAAACCTACAGATTTTGTACACAAAGTCAGACCAGAAACAATGTGAAGTTATGGGGTATTGTGACTCAGATTTTGCTGGAGATTATGATAAAAGAAGATCTTTATCTGGGTATGTTTTCACTGTTGGAGGGAATGTTGTAAGCTGGAAGTCTAATTTACAACATGTTGTGGCTCTCTCCTCGACTGAAGCAGAATACATAGCTCTCACAGAAGTAGTAAAAGAAGCTCTTTGGTTAAAATGGATGATGAGTGAGCTGGGATTTAGACAAGACCATGTGATTGTACATTGTGATTCACAAAGTGCAATACATTTGTCTAAGAATACTGTGTTTCATAAAAGAACGAAACACATAGATGTTAAACTCCATTTTCTCAGGGATATTGTCTCAAAACAACTTGTCAAGATTGTGAAGATATCCACTGAGATAAACCCAGCTGATATGATGACTAAGGTCATACCCGTGAGCAAGTTCACTTCGGCCTTGAACTTGCTTGGCATCAAGATGGGAATCCCTTAGAGCTAAAGCTAAGGCAGCGTTGTCTAATCCACTGAACCCTGTTTCGGAATAAGAAGTCAAGGTGGAGAATTGTGAAGATTGTGACTTCTTTCCTCAACCAATCAAAAGATTAGCAAAATGAAAGCTCACAGTAATCTGGTGTTTTCAGTTGCATCTACGTTTTCTCTAGTTGTATCTGCGCGGACACCAGTAAGTTGTAACAGACTAACTAATTGTTGTTAGTTTCAGTTTGTCTCTTTAGCTCTTGTATCTTGACCCTATATATAGTTTTAGGCCTGATCAACCTAAGTGTATTCAATTTCTGAGAGTTTTGGCTGAGAGCAAGAACTGTGTTGTAATACTCTAGAGAGAGAGTGTTTCAAGAGAAGTTGGATGAGTGTTGTTGTAATCTTGAGAGTTTGGAGGGTGTAATCTAGTTTCAGATATAGTGGATTTGACTTAGGCATTGCTGCCTAGCCTTGGATGTAGGATCAACCAAACTGGTTGCATCTGAACCAAGTATTCTTGGTGTTCTTTCTTTTGTGTTTTACTTTTGATTATTTTGGGTTTGTTTAAATTGTCTAGTACTTGTTCTTCTTTGTTGCTATTCTTTGTGCACTGTATTGGCTATGTTGTGCAGGTCCTAATCAAACCCCAACAGGGGCATTTTGGGAATCTAGAAGAATACTAGCTTAAAATGGTGATGTTTAATTAGCATGAAATAATTTTGTTATAGGACCTCATTTTATGCATCAATACTCAAATTTCCCTTAGTGAAATAGACCCTTGTGCTATAACTAAGCATGTGATATGTAGCTACATAGCAAACTGCTTAAAAAAATATACAGAATGTAACAAAAGAGACATGTTTGCAATGATTTCCATATAATTGAGGAAGCAAAACTCTACAAGACTATAATTAAGGAGAAAAATTATTATTTGTGCTATATTATTTTATGGCGCATTGCCATGGACGATAATTAAGGCTTAAATTAACTTATCATTACTAGTAATGAATACAATAAGTCGTACAATGAATATTGTAGTTTCATTTTCGTTTCAAGGCATATTATGATCATTATTATGTGTAAATTATTGGACAACATTATATACCAAGCTATTCCACTTAACTTGAATACCCCTTTCCTTTTGGCTAAATTTTGTGACGAATAACAATAGAGAAAAGTGGAAGGAAAATATATCCTAAAATTTTATAATTGATTTTTTTTGAATCATTTCTTTTCTTAGCTCTAAATTTAATAAAATTTCATTGAATGTAACAATTACTTTTTTAAGAAATGCATTCTCTCATTTTTTTTTGTAATATTCCAAACAAAAGAAAATATTTTTTTTATAATTTTTTTTTCTCCCCTTAAAATCTAAGTTCCAAACAAAGAATTAGTGTCCACACATTCTAAAGGATTGATTATCTACTCTTACTAGTTACCCAAACTAATTACTAAAATTCAGATTCCACACAAAATAGTATAGTATAGAAAAAAAATGACACAATCATTTTTATATGATTCGGCCAAGATTTCTCTCGATGTACATCTACAGGACCTAGTCCAATGATGAAGCAATCCACTAAGAAATAAGAATCAAAGAATCAATGCAAGTTGTTTAACTATAGAAACACAAATTAAAATTCCCTCTTAATTTTGTTCTTAAGAGCTTGATGACTACTTAGCAATCTTTTAATTTATTCTTCAAGTAACCAACTTCTCGTTGGTGTTTATATTTGTTGGACTCCTTCCAATTTCAACTCGAGCTTCCTTTGAGATTCTGCTTGAACTCCTTTCAAATTTTAAACTAGAAAAATCAAAGGTATATGATGAACTTTCACCAAATAGCCATGAACAATGAATAATGAAGCAATGAATGCTTCAAATATTTTTTAAATAATATTTATTGGAGAAATCACTTTTTGGTAGCTAGAAAAGGTAAGTTAAACATGAACATAACGATTATATATACTAGACACAAAAGAAGAAAGACAACTAATCAAAACATCTACTAAATTAAAATCACGTGTATATGAACATTTAGTGTTATAACATAGAAAATACAAATCTTAACATTAAGCATGACAAAAACATTTTATTATAATTAATAATGTGGCGATTCATATATACCATAAGTTATAGCAAGTTGAGATCAACTTTTTATTTTTTAAGGAAATATTTCATATCACTAAGTTATGACAACATTATCTATCATTATTATCTCTTGTGAAAATCGAAATTATTCTCGATACAATTTTTTTTTTATTTGAACGCACGGGAGAGGAAACCTACATTTGTACAATCAAACAAGCTCATTTGGACAAAAATGATTTCATTTTTCTTCCTATAAAAGTATATATATATATATATATAAATCAGTACATTCAAATATAGCATATTTGAGGCTGAGCCTGAGTACCAAAGGAATCTATGTGTTTATAATAAGATCCTAATATATAACAAGAAGATATAAAGGCTACTTGGTGCATAGAAATAACCTATCATTTTATGGCTATACTAAATAGTATTTGTCTCTATATACGCTGCTTATTTATACATATAGATATCTCACAAGTTCTAACTATGAGGTTTGTTGTCTTCTTGGTCTTACTCACAGATTTTCCAAGATAGATGGAGGAGGGTGAACAAGTAATCTTTGAATATCTACACACACATGTATATATATAGTATTATATTATTAGTAGTAGTACTATATTGCATAAAGTTGTAATAAAATAATAACCTATTTGTAGCTAGTTTATTGAAATGTCAATTTGTCTTCATTATCACATTTTTTAATGTAGAGCTTATTTCTTGTTAATTATATGAAACAAGGTGTTTCGCTATTATTGCTCTTGGTATTTACGTTTTAAAAAAATATATATATATATATATATATATAAAAGCAAATCGCGTTATTAATTAATTGTTACACAATAATAATTATACATATATACGTACGAGCTGATGTCAACTTTTGAAACTTCTATCAATGTAATCACAAAATGATAATAAATACTCATAATTTATTATCAGCAAAATAAAAACTAATTTTGCAAGTGGCATATATGTTGAATATTATTTTGGATCCAGAGTCTCCAAAGAATGATTTAGCTTATATAATATTTATACTTATAACCTTAGTTAATTGGACTTTGAATTAGAGTTTGACTTTATTTCCATCCCATAAAAATTTATATATATATATAAATAAAAGTTAGAATCAAAGTCCAATGCACATTTATTTAGTTTTAAAATTGTAAACATTATCAATAATTTTAATAAAAATTGGTTTATTATTTAAAAAAATATATATATAAATATTAGAATGAATTATAATTCTAGAGAATGACTACAACGCATTATTTTTTTTTTGCAACATCGGTGCATCCTTTTTCTATTTTTGGCACCTGAAAATATATAATCCCAAAATTTTTTATATGACGGTATACATTGTAGATATTTAGAATATTCTGCAAATTTTCAAGAAATTCTGAATAGTTTACGAAGCCGAAAACAGAGTTCAAACTGTCAAATTTTACACGTGTACACAAAAAAACAGGCACGCGTGCAACAGACAGTTTAGACCATGTTTCAGTACCATAATTTATTCAGAATTTCTTGAAAATTTGCAGGACGTTCTAGATAGCTATAATGTACACCATCATATACATTTTTTTTGGGATTATAACTATTCAGGTGCCGAAATAGAAAAATGATGCACCGGTATTGCAAAAAAAAAAGATGCGTTGTAGTCGCTCCCTATAGTTTTATATTATATACAAATATTTATATTAATAATCTTTACATATATGACATTTAAACACAACGTTGATCTATATCACTTCTATATAAAATGTGTGTAAATAACATAAATTCTTGATTTTAACGGTTTGCTTTGTTAACTTTAACAGAATATTATAAATATTTGACAAAATATACCTTTAAAACTAACTTAAAAATAGATATTTATCAATTATATTAATATAAATTCAAATATTATAAAATATCATTATTATAATAATATTTAATATAAAGCTATATATATAATAATTATATTAATATAAATTCAAATTTAAATTCAAAGTTATAAAATATTATTATAATAATATATAATACAAGACTGGATATTTAATAATTATACTAATATAAACTTAAATATTATAAAATATTATTATGATAATAATATATAATTCTAATTTTTTATTAATTAAATTAATATGAAATTAAATATTATAAAATATTATTATAATAAAATTTAATACAAGACTAGATATTTAATACTATTATATTAAAATAAATTTTAATATTATAAAATATCATTATAATAATAATATATAATACATAATCTTAATTTGTATTAAAAAAATTATTATTTATATTTAAAAAGGTTATCATACTATCTATATATATTTAAAAAAAATCAACAGTGTTTTGATTTCATTTTTCTTTTAATATATTGATGTCATTTTTTTATATATAATATTATATATTTATTTGAAATTTATATGACAATGATATAAATTTAATAAATATAATTGATAAATTCTATAAATAAAAGTAAGCAACACGTTGTTTGTATCTAATATATATTTACAGGGCTACATGACATATATATAAAATACAATAATATTTTAAAAGAAATTAATAATAAAAATAAAATAAGAATAGAAAAAGTCATAGTGTAGACAGTAGTATATGTGCATTAACTATTTTTTAGTTTCTAATGTATCTCGCAATGTTTTTTGGTGAATTTGATGAATAAAAAAAGTTCTAATCACTTGATAAAAAACAAACTATCACACATATTTATAAGATAAAAAAATGATTTGTATGCCTTTATTATTTTTAAATATATATGATTTAAATATTTAAATTATTATAAAATATCTTAAAAATATCCCATATATTTTAATTAATTTATTTTTGTTTAAGTTTATGTTTGTTATAGTTTTTAAATTTGGTAGTGACAACAAAATATTATATATTATATGTTTAGTATAATATTAAATCTGTAAATCCTAATTGGCATTTTTATAGAAATATCTTTTTTTCTTAAAAGAGAAAATTGTTGATTTAATTGTTTCCTTTTATTATAATTTTCGGAAATATTTGTTTTCCTTTTATTATAATTTTCGGAAATAGTTGTTTTCCTTTCTTATTTTTCGGATTTGATTGGAAAATATTTGGTTTCCTTTATTCCATTTTTCGGAATCTCTCTTTCCTTTTGTGTGATTTTTGGTCAATAAAATGCTTCCTTATTTAGCATATATTGCCTCTTTTTGTTTATAAAGGAAACAAAAGGTTATTGCAAATATTCGGTACTTACCCAAAGTTATTTTGTAGATTATTTGCTGTCATATTTTCGTGCAGCTCAAGGATTACAATCAGGAAACTAGTTTTTAATATCATTAATTATTGTTTCCTTTTTGAGCTTGTTTTGATCCGACACAGGTCTGAGCTGTCCCCACCGATATCGAATCTGTCGGATCAGCATCTTCTAAATAAGGCAACTCTTCATCAATCAAGATTAACTACTGTGATTCTTGCATTTATTAGAAGAACTCTTTCTCTGCCTTTGTGAGCACGAAAAAGACTCTATAAATAGGGCTCTAAAGGCAGTGAGAAAGATGAACTCTTTGGTGCATTATTTGTGAGCATTATTGTAATATTTGTGAGAGTTCCTCTTTGCATTCAAGATCATAAGTATTCATGTGGTCTTGTAGAATTATGTGTGTTTAGTTTTTTAGTGGTGAGTTTATACCATATTCATGAGTGAATACACATTGTAATTCGAACACAGCGTTTGTAGTCTTCGGGAGAAGATCTTTTACAAAGCCTTGCGTCGGGAGGATGCAAGCACTCGCTGACCATTGAAGGGAGTTCAAGTGGTTGAGCGTTTCAATCAAAATCAGATTAGTGAAGAGAAGTACAACAAGTTGCGGCAAATCTCAAGAGGGAGTCTTGTTTTGTTTAAGTCAATGTTTTTGTACTTGTGATTCTTTATTAATTGGTTTTATTCTCTGGGCGTGGCCCCAAGGAGTAGGTTATCCGAAAGGGTTTCTGAACCTTGTAAAAATTCGTTGTGTTATTTATTGTTTTGCACTGTCTTTTTATTGTGTTCAGTTTCTGTCTCGACAGAACTGTAATCTGTGTAAACAGTTAATTACCATTCCGCACTTTAATTAATTTACTTGGTTTAATTAATTTGGTAATTACTAAAAACGGAATTTCAAAGTTTAATTTTAATTAAATTTTATTTAAGTTAAAAAATGTATGATTTTATTATTTTTAAATAATTATCGTTGTAAAAATGTTTTATTTTAATTTTTTAATTATTTATTTATTTAAGTTTAAGTCATGTTTACAATCTATCGTTAAATATAAGAATATTATGTTAAATATAAGAATATTCTGTAAAAGTTAGTGGAAAAAAAACCATTAAAACAAAAAAAATTCGCTATCTACACACTTATTATATTGAAGATATATATATATATATATGAGGTGTAAGCAATGTCCAACACTTTCTATTTTAATTATTTTTATTAAGTTTTTATGATTGTCATATAAATTTTAAATAAATAAATAATATTATAATATAAAAAAATGACATAAACATATTAAAAGAAAAAATTAATCAAAACATTTGTCTATGATTTAAAAAAAAAACAAATAATATGATGATATTTTAGATCACAAATTATCATATTTAAGGTACAAAACATTCATAATATTATTTAAAACACACCCAATGATTTGATAAGAAACTTGTTTATTCTTAATAGAAAATAAATATTATTATAATTTCTTATGTACTTACACAATCGTACGATTTGTACGCATGACACTTATATATAATGTATTTATAATATTTATTGTTATTTATTAAATATATATATTTAGGGGAATTCTCCTATAGGGTCTTCACTTTAAGCCTTACCGGTAGGACTCTCAGTGTTTACAATCTGTGAACAGTTTTCGGCGTGATTTTTTTTATGACCGTGTATATTGTAGCTATTTAGAGCATCATGCAAATTTTCAGAAAATTCTGAATAGTTTACAGTACCGAAAACTAGGTTCAAACATGTTGTTGCACGCGTAACTAATTTTTTTTATGCCCGTGAAAAAAAACATGTTTGAACCTAGTTTTCGGTAGTGTAAACTATTTGGAATTTTATGAAAATTTGCAGGATGCTCTAAATCGCTACAATATACACAATCATAAAAAAAAGTCGCGCCGAAAACTGTTCATGGGTCGAGAAACACTGAGAACCCTACCGGTAGGGCTTAAAGTGAAGTCCTTGTAGAAGAATTGTCCTCTATATTTATATAAGTTAGATTAAGTAATAAAAAAATAACATGTTTCTTTTTAAATATAAATGATAAATTTTTTTAAAAAAATTAAGATTATGTATTATATATTATTCTAATAATTTTTTATAACATTTGAATTTATATTAACATAATTATTAAATATATACTCTCATATTAATTATTAATATAATAATAATATTTTATAATATTTGAATTTATATTAATATAATTACTAAATATGTATTATATAGAAATTTTATAAAAATCAGGATTATAATAATATTTTATAACATTTGAATTTATATTAATATAATTATTAAATATTTATTTTTGTATTAAGTATCATTATAATAATAATATTTTATAATATTTAAATTTATATTAATATAATTAATAAATATTTTTTTAATTGGTCTAAAAGTATATTTTGTTAAATATTTATGATATTTCGTTAAAGTAAAAAAAAAAAATTAAAATAAAGAAAAACAGTTAAATACAATTTTTTTTTATAGATTATATATTTATAGGGATCAAAATTAATGAACAAAATTAATTAAGGTCTAAAATTACAATTAGTTTCGTATTAGGATCTACAACTTACTATACTATATAGCACACACATATAGTGTGACCACAAACAGCTCACTCTTTCTTCATCTACACAAATATAAGTGAAAGTGTTTTTTTTTTCCTTTTATGGGTTGGTCGGTGTGGTTATAAAGTAAAAGTAATTGTATTTTGCTAATTTTACATGGTCCAAAAGTTTGGAATTCCTGAAAAGAAACTTATGTGAAATTTCAAGTGTGAAGGCGCAAATACTTGAGTTTTTTCTTCCTTTTTTTTCTCTCAATAAGAAAAAAACTTGCTGTAATTCTTTGATATTATTAACAAACATATCTTAAACCAAAAGGGTTGAGAAAATCGAGACTACTCCGAGTGAGTAAGAGCGTTGTCACCACTGTCAAAGTTTCAAAGGCCCAACTAAATGGGCCTCACACTCTCTTCTCTACACACTGTATAGCCTGATTTCAAAATGACCAAAATACCCTCGTTGAATTCAACGGATGAGCTAGCTCTGCATCATCCAGGGGTATTTGACAGCCATTAAATAAATTATTTCCAACTTGCACCAGTCTCCTTCCTCTCCAGTTGTCGTTTTATAATCTCTCTTTCCTTCACTATCCACGTGGCACCACGACAGGCTTCTACTCTTGTCTCCTATATATACCCACTTTCTCACACTATTCTTTTGAAGCTTCTACGCTACTCTCTTTCTTTGTTTGTTATTTTTTGTTCGAAAGCCGGCCATGAAGATCAGGTCTTGGCTCTCAACTTGCACCACCTCTACCGCCACAAACGCCGCCGTGCCGCACACTTCCAAACACTCGGTTTCCGATCAAAGCAGTGTCTTCGATATGGCCACGTCATCATCATCTTCAGCTTCGAGTAGCAACAACAGCAGTCCCAGCATCCAAAGCAATCTCTCTCTCCAAACACTTCCGTCTGTTCCTTCACTCCAGACATCACTCTCTGCCGAAACCCTAACTGTCTCTTACGCTTGCCTCGCCTCTCTCGAACCGTGTTTGCCTAAGCAGCCGATCACTTGCGTCGCGGTCCACCAAAGCCTTCTGTACGTAGCTTCCGCCCACGAATTCAATGTCTACGATCGGACCGCGAACTACTCCCATCTCGATGCGTTCAACGGCAATGATAGTTCCTCCGGTTCCATTAAGGCCGTTGTCTTCACCGACGGTAAACTATTCACGGCGCACCAGGATTGTAAAATCCGAGTCTGGCGGGTGTCAACGACGGCAAAGACTAAAACTAACAAACGGTACAAGCTGTTGACTACACTCCCTACCGTTAACGACCGATTACGGCGTTTCATTCTCCCTAAGAACTACGTCAACGTCCGTCGTCACAAGAAACGTCTCTGGATTGAACACTCCGACGCCGTTACTGGCCTCGCCGTTAACAACGGTATGATCTACTCCGTTTCTTGGGATAGAAGTTTGAAGATTTGGCGGACATCCGATCTCCGTTGCGTCGAGTCCGTTAAAGCACACGACGACGCAATCAACGCCATAGCCGTTTCGCCAGACGGAACCGTTTACACCGGGTCGGCGGATAAACGGATTCGGGTATGGGCAAAGCCCGAGGGAGAGAAGCGTCACGCGCTGGTAGCGACCATAGAAAAACACAAATCGGCAGTGAACGCGCTAGCTCTAAACGACGACGGATCGGTGCTGTTTTCGGGGTCGTGTGACCGTTCGATCTTGGTGTGGGAGAGAGAGGACAGCGCAAATCATATGGCGGTGAGTGGCGCGCTTAGGGGGCACGAAAGAGCGATACTGTGTTTATTCAACGTCTCTGATTTGTTGCTGAGTGGGTCTGCTGATCGGACGGTTAGGATCTGGCGACGTGGAGATGAAGGAAGGTATTGTTGTTTGGGTGTTTTGGGAGGGCATGCGAAACCGGTGAAATCGTTGGTGGCGGTAATGGAAGAAAGGGATTCAAACGGTGTCGTTTTGAACCTTTTTAGTGGAAGCTTAGATGGGCAGACTAAGGTGTGGCAGGTTCTAGTTTCCAGACCCAATAGCGTCACTGCAACTATATCTTAATAAAATCAATTAATTTGACATAAAATCAAGAAATGTATATGTATTTTATATTTTGTACTTGGGATCTCGTCATCCATTATTTTGTGCATGATTTTTGAAATGCAAAAATATTTTTTTTATATTTATTTAAATTATTGTTATGTAAAGCTATGGATAATTCTTGGGACGTATCGCGATTTTATCGTGACAGTGTTAAAATTTTCCTATAAAATATTTGATAATAATATTGTGGGCCTTTTTCTTTTCTTTTTTGGGGGCGTCAACAACATAATTATAATGCGCACTGATACACTTGGTTTTTGATTTATAAAAGTGATATGATATATTAGGTTAATGTATTGAGACTTTATAATCAAATATCACGGTGACAAGTTAAAAGATCATTATTATGTCTACAAAATGTAGAAGGAAAAATATCTAAATTATATTGATTAATTAATGAACATAAATATCCCATTCTTTGTTTTGGAGAAGAAGGTATATATATCGTGAGAATTAATCAACTCCACTCATCAACTATATATATATATATTGTATATTTGTAAGGACAGTATTTAAGTACTATACGACACCCAGAAGGAACCATATATTTACATTGTGTGTGAAGAGTGAGACAGGGCCAAAATTATAATAGTTGTTAATAATTTCCTTATTATTCCAAGACAGAAAAACAAATAAAAGTATCTCAATATAATTTTAATAATATTAATACATAAAAATGACAATTTTTTTTTAAACAAACTTGAACGTGAAGTCAGATTTTGGTTACAATGCAATTTGGTTAAATTTATAATATTAATTATGTATTAATTACTACATACGTACGTACAGGGTTCCTCACATTACGTATCCAAAACTACTAATCCATTAATATAAGGAAGCCGGTCTCAGCAATTTCTGGGCTGCAAGATAAAGTTACGTATAATACATAAAAAACAATAATAAGAATAGTTATTAGTAATTAAGTAGATAACTAGTTAATTGTAATCAATAATTTCACTTTATTATGGGTACATATACATTCACCTCTTTGATTAACTAATGGCAAAATTACACATAACAATATAAATTAAAAAAAATATTGAAAAATACAGAATTTTACAAAAATTATAAAAATATAAAAAAACAATTTGGAACAGTTTTGTAATCACTTGTTACAATTTTCTATTTTAGTCTGTAAATATTGTTTACAAAAACTGTAATATATAGCTACAAATTTGTAAATTTTAGTTACAGAAACTATATTATTACAAATTTATAAACTTTCTTTACAAAAAATAAAAAGTTTGGTATTTACGCTTATGTCACTTTATATTTTTGTAATTTTTTACAAATTCCATATTTTTAGTATTTTTTTTAAAATCTCAGATAAATACGTGAATTTTCCTTAATTAATTAAGATTAATTATATATAGAATGCGGAGATTCATATGAATAAATTATTTGATTTATTATGGATTTATCTTGTTGTGTTTGATTAAAGCGCTAGGTCAACCGTATATAATTGAAAAAATTATATATACCTGAGATTTGTACTCTTTATTGATGAAACTGATCACATGCTAACCTAGGTAATATCGGTACACCCTTTTCAAAGCTAATTATATTTTTAATTAGTGTGTATTAAATAAACTAAACTAAACTAATGTTATCTTAATTAATAAAATTAACTATAGTCATATTCGACCTTATTAAAAAAACAATATTGTACGTACGTGTATCTTAGTGGATTAAATCTTAAAGTTTAAAACAATTTGAAATGTCATTTTATTTTTAATTAATATACATACTTACGCACTATTCCATGCATGTGCATGCATGCATGCATATCTCCGTTCATTATTCTTCTTGCTCAACATTTTATTAATTATGTCTCTATATTATTAATTAGCCTTAATAATGTAATCACTAATCATATCTCTCCTTTCTACAAAATGGTATACATGACGGTGTCAACTATTATTACATTAGAAGTTTTTTATTTACTTTTTCTCTTCAAAAAGTGTCAACAATATTATGGCAGTTTTATAAATACATTGCTGTATATATATTATACGAAATATTCTTATATATATATATATTAATAATTCCTATAAGCTAGTGCTTAATGAATTATGAAACCTTCTTCGTGGTCCTTAACTTTCATGGAGATAAAAACCACATGGTCGGAGACAGCTAAAAAGGCTAGCTAACTTGCATATAAATTTATATATATATATATATATATTTATTGGATGAGGCCATTTTAGTTTTATCCAATAGTTTTTCTTTTGAAGGAATAAAAGTTGGTATGTGTGTAAAACCATATGCCACGCAGCCATATTCTACTCTTTAGAGATTTCCATTTATCCTTATTATTATTTACTTCTCTATCTGAAGTCTCTCCTTTCGATCGATCAGCCACCAGAATATTTAGTGGAAAAAGATATTATAGGGCAAGTTGCCAAGTTGGATATCATAATTTATCTATATATAGTTGTGTTTGCAAGGTCAACAATATGTCACGGGCAAATATATATACAAGATCGATATAATATTAGTGTGTTGTGTGTATATTTAAATTAACGATTACACATTTGACGCAATTTTAATTAATGTTAATCATGGCTTTATCACTTATTATCACAATTATTATATATGTCACTATTAATTAGATGTGAGAGCCATTATAATTAAGCATGCAATTAGAGTAGACCTTCGATCGTCATGAAATATATATAGAGATACAGTCAACGTAAACATAGTACTGTTCACTTAGGTTAGAGATGTCACTCTTTCTGACTTTAACAGCTAATTCGACTTATTATGTCAATAATATATATACATAAAAGTTGAGAAAAAACTATACATATATATATCACATAGCTAGTACGTATATATTTGCAGCTTGAAGTAGCTAAATTAAATCTTATATAATTAACAGACGAACATAATAACTAATAATTAGTCATCTTCATTTAATTAATTAATGAATTTATATGTATACATATAGGTTATGCCAACTACAAAAGATTCAAGAAAAACTAATTTTATTATCAGTTTTATTCTTTTCTAATAATATCTATTGTACTATTTAGTGCAGCAAATTATTACTTATTAATTCCACTTTCTGATATTTAATAATAAATTTTCATATTTAATTGTTTTATGTGTACTAATATGGCGCTTAATAATTAGCCACGTGATAGGCACGGGCAGCTTTCCGGAAAAAAATGTGAGGGCATATACATACACATATATGTATGAATTTATATAAATGTATATATTGGACAAGTACATACTCGAATTAATTAATTTTTTTTACAAGCGTCAAATAATTTATTCACAAATTTTAAGCAATACTAGTTGAAATTAATTATACAGCGCACCTAAGAATGCTCTAGTTCTTCTTTTTTTTTTTTGATAAAAATAATATTCAATGTATTTATATATGTTACCACTTTGGTTATGAGCAACGATTCAATGCAAGAAGAAAAAAAGAAAAAGAAAATCCGACTTAGACACTAGTCACTATAAAACATAAATAAAAAATATTTTTTAAAATACAAACTAGCTAATTAAAAAGTTATATATATTAGTTAAGATATCACTATATATGCACCATTTTATATAAATAATAAGAAAATTATTAATTTTTTTTATCTAATTTTTTAATTCATGATTTTATGAGGACAACATTATTTTATATATAGTCACAACTATGATAGGACCAAAATTAAACTTTTTTAGTAGGTATATATGATATAACATTCAAATGTGGCTTAATTAAAAGAGTAGTGGGAAAAAAAATATAAGCCAAATGCATTAATTACAAAAATTATGGAGACGTAGGTTATAATTAACAGCAACATTTGCACACAATGAATCTATATCCAAAAGGAATCACACTATAGGCCCCCCCCCCCCAAAAAAAATATATTATAATGTCGAATCATTAGGAAACAGATATATATATAAAGTCAATTACACCAGATACAAAATATATATTAATTGATCGCGATTAATTAGTAACAATAACAGATATATACGTGTCTACACATACGATTCATGCATGAACTTTTTATTTAGTCATATAATTATATATATTTATTAGCAAATTTGTCTTACATGCACGCAATCTATAACTCTAGAGATGATTAGGTTATTCATAGAGTGTTAATTAATCTGTGCTTGAAACTAAATTATTCTTATATTACTGAGAAAGTTAAGTATTTTAGATGCCAATACTAATTGACAAAGACGTGTAAATTAACATAGTGGGAATATATGTGTATATATATATATATATATGGTACTGCTATAGTAGTGATTGTTTTTAATCGATGCTTATATATACTTTTCATATTTTCAATATATAGATAAGTTATAATTTTTTTTTTTTTTATATGACGGTGTATTATGTAGTTGCAAGGAACTTCCTACAAATTTTTATGAAATTTCAGATAATTTAGAATGCTGAAATAATGATTCAAACGTCATATTGCACGTATGTATAAATATCAAAACAAGCACGTATGCATTTATAAACTATTTAAATCTTAATTTTTGTATCCTAAATTATCTGAAATTGTTGGAACCTTTTGTTATGAATTATTAAAAAATTGATACATTTGTGTGTGATATGGGAAAAGTCCCACATGGATTTGGAACACTCTTCTTGGAGTGTATATATATTGCAAATGCAATGACTTGGGGTGTGCCCCAAGGGGTACCGCCGCCGCCGCCGTCCGTCCGACCGACCTGAGCTGGTGGGTGGTGTGGACCTTTTATTTTTTAAACAAAGGTATCTAAACGTTTATATCATTTTATTAATTAAATTAATTTTAAAACATTCATTATAATAATACCAAAAACGGTTTTATTTTTTTTTACTTTATGATAAACGTTTTTAGCCGTTTAATCCTTAATCCTCCTCTGATTTATTAAGAAAAAACGTTTTTGAATAAGATAGAACCATTTTGGAAATATATGAACAAAAAAATACAGAGTTTTCTTCTAAGAAATTTCTCAGAGAGCAATTTTATAAAGGGTGTACAAGAACGATCCTCTCGACGCAGGGAGGATTCGTACAGAGGGCTGTTTTATCCTAGGGACGGCGTGGTTGGTAGACTGCCGTGCACACTTGGGGCAGAGCCGCGAAACGTCTTAAAGAGAGCGACTTTGTCCGCGACTCAGCCAGAAAATTTTGTTCGGTAAATTCGTTCCATTTTATTTTTCTATTGTGGAATATCAATTTTAAGACGATCTGTTCTGCTATGGCTGCAACCGATGAATTTTCTGGTTCTACCTCTATTGATATTAACAAACCATTTCACTTTGAGGGTTTGCACTTTAAGCGTTGGAAACAGAAGATGCTTTTTTATCTGACCATGAAGAAGGTGGCGTTTGTGCTCACTGCTCTGAAGCCGGTTGTCCCTGAAGCCTCGACCGACAAGGACAATCAGACTGAACGTGAGAAGCAACAGAAGGACTTGGACTCATGGGTGGAAAACGATTTCCTATGTAAGAATTTTATTCTTAACGGTTTATCTGATGATCTATATGACTATTATAACTCAGACAAGTCAGCAAAGGAGATTTGGGAGGCGCTGCAAAAGAAATACGATACAGAGGAGGCGGGGACTAAAAAATACGCTGTTAGTCGCTACCTGAAGTATCAGATGATTGATGACAAATCTGTGGAGGCCCAATCTCACGAAATTCAGAAAATTGCTCATGAGATTATCTCGGAAGGTATGGCCCTTGATGAACAGTTTCAAGTTGCTGTTTTAATTGACAAATTACCTCCTTCCTGGAAGGACTTTAAAAATATTCTCAGGCATAAGACTAAGGAATTTTCCTTAGAAAGTTTGATCACCCGCCTTCGAATCGAGGAGGAAGCAAGGAAACAAGACCAGAAAGAAGAGGTGCTTGTTGTCTCTAACAGCATCCCTAAGAAGCCCACACCTGCGGTTCTGAAGCCAAATGGCAAAACCTTTAAGAATCAGAACTGCAACTCGAATTCAAATTCCAACCGCAACGCGAATTCAAATTCCAACCGCAACAACCAGCACAATCCTCGAAACAACAATCAGAATTGGAACCATAACAGGAACCAACATGGAAGGCAGCAGCCCCCACCTAAACAGAATGACTCTGGACAATTCCTTTGTTACGTTTGTAACAAGCCAGGTCATATGGCACGTAAGTGTAGGAACAAGCCAAGCACTGCTCCGCAGGCTAACTTAACTGAAGAAGCTTTTATAGCTATGATTTCTGAGATCAACCTTATTGGTGGATCAGATGGGTGGTGGGTAGACACTGGCGCTTCTCTCCATGTCTGCTATGACCGTGCTATGTTTAAAACATACACTGCTGCTGATGATAAGAAAGTGCTGTTGGGAGATTCCCACACCACTATTGTTGCTGGGATGGGAAATGTGGAGCTTAAGTTTACCTCAGGAAAGACTTTATTACTGAAAGATGTAATGCATACTCCTGAGATGAGAAAGAATCTGGTTTCTGGTTTTCTGCTTAATAAGGCTGGTTTTACTCAAACTATTGGGGCTGATTTGTACACCATCACTAAGAATGGTATTTTTGTTGGGAAGGGTTATGCTACTGATGGTATGTTTAAGTTAAATGTTGAATCCAATAAAGTTTCTCCTTCTGCTTATATGTTGTGTGATTTTAATGGTTGGCATGCTAGACTTTGTCATGTTAATAAGCGCATTATTAAGAACATGAGTAACATAGGACTGATTCCTAAAGTGTCAGAAAATGATTTTGAAAAATGTGATTTTTGTAGTCAAGCAAAAATAACTAAGACTCCTCATAAATCTGTTACTAGAGAATCTGAGCCACTAGATTTAATTCATTCAGATATTTGTGAACTTGACGGAACGTTAACTAATGGTAAACGTTATTTTATCACTTTTATTGATGATTGCTCTGACTTTACTTATGTGTACTTGATGAAAAATAAAAGTGATGCGCTTGACATGTTCAAATTATTTGTGACTGAAATTGAGAATCAATTCAATAAGAAAATTAAAAGGTTTCGTAGTGATAGAGGAACTGAATATGATTCAAACATGTTTATTGAGTTTTATAATTCTCATGGCATTGTACACGAAACCACTGCACCATATTCACCTGAAATGAACGGTAAAGCTAAAAGGAAGAATCGAACTTTTACTTAATCTGTTGTGGCTATTTTATTGAATTCTGGTGCTGCATCTCATTGGTGGGGTGAAATTCTTTTGACTGTTTGTTATGTGCTGAATAGAGTTCCTAAGTCTAAAAGTAAAGTTTCACCTTATGAGATCTTGAAAAATAGGCAACCTAACCTGTCTTATTTTAGAACTTGGGGTTGTCTGGCTTATGTTCGTATTCCTGATCCTGAGAGAATTAAACTAGCAAGTAGAGCCTATGAATGTGTATTTATCGGATATGCAGTTAATAGTAAAGCATATAGGTTCTATGATCTAAATGCGCATGTTATTGTGGAATCAAATGATGCTGATTTTTATGAACATAGATTCCCTTTTAAATTGAGAAATAGTGGGGGCGCATCTACTAGCAACATTCCTGTGATTAGGAATAATGAACATATTGAGGATAGAGAATCAGAACCTAGGAGAAGTAAAAGAACTAGAGTTGCTAAAGATTATGGTTCTGATTTCTGTGTCTATACATTAGAGGAGGATCCTGCTAACCTCCAAGAAGCCTTGTGCTCTTTAGATGCTGACCTTTGGCAAGAAGCAATAAATGATGAGATGGAGTCTCTTGAGTCTAACAAAACGTGGCACTTAGTTGATTTACCTCCTGGTTGTAAGCCTATAGGTTGTAAGTGGATCTTGAAAAAGAAATTGAAACCCGATGGTACTGTTGAAAAATACAAGGCTCGTTTGGTAGCCAAGGGTTTTAGGCAGAGGGAAAACATAGATTTCTTTGACACCTTTTCACCTGTTACGAGGATAACATCCATTAGAGTTTTGATTTCCCTAGCTGCCATACACAATCTAGTTGTACACCAAATGGATGTTAAGACTGCTTTTTTGAATGGTGAATTGGAAGAAGAGATCTATATGGATCAACCGGAAGGGTTTGTGATCCATGGCCAGGAACATAAGGTTTGCAAGTTAGATAAATCTCTGTATGGTCTTAAGCAGGCACCTAAGCAATGGCATGAGAAATTTGACAATTTAGTTATCTCACATTGATTTAAAGTGAATGAAAGTGACAAATGCATTTATTATAAATCTGATAATGACATTTGCACTATTGTATGTCTATATGTGGATGACTTGCTCATATTTGGTTCGAATATCCATGCTGTTAATGTTGTGAAATCTCTGTTGTGTGCTAACTTTGATATGAAGGACCTCGGAGAAGCAAATGTAATCCTTGGTATTAAGATTTCTAGGTCCAAAAAGGGAATTTCTCTGGATCAATCTCACTATATTGAGAAGATTCTAAAGAAATATAATTACTTTGATTGTAAACCTGCTTGCACACCATATGATCCAAGTGTAAAGTTATTTAAGAACACTGGTGACGGTGTAAGACAATCTGACTATGCGAGCATCATTGGCAGTCTTCGATATGCCACTGATTGTACGAGACTCGACATTGCCTATGTCGTGGGATTATTGTGCAGGTTTACTAGCAGACCTAGTATAGAGCATTGGCATGCTATTGAAAGGGTCATGAGATACCTAAAGAGAACCATGAACCTTGGATTACATTATCAGAAGTTTCCAGCTGTTCTCGAAGGTTATAGTGATGCAGACTGGAACTCTCTGTCTGATGACTCCAAAGCAACAAGTGGCTATATCTTTAGTATAGCTGGTGGAGCTGTTTCTTGGAAATCAAACAAACAGACTATTTTGGCACAGTCCACCATGGAGTCAGAAATGATAGCACTAGCTACAGCTAGTGAAGAAGCAAGTTGGCTGAGAAGCCTGCTAGCTGAGATCCCTTTATGGGAAAAACCGATACCAGCTGTGTTGATCCGCTACGATAGTACCGCGGCTATTGCAAAAATTCAGAACCGTTATTACAATGGTAAGAGACGACAGATACGTCGTAAGCATAGTACTGTTAGAGAGTTTCTCTCAACAGGAGCTATTAGAGTGGATCATGTACGCACTGATGATAACCTAGCAGATCCTTTGACGAAAGGATTAGCTAGAGAGAAAGTCCATAAAACATCGAAGGGAATGGGACTATTGCCCTTAGAATGATGAATCACTCATGATGGTAACCTAACCTAAAGACTGGAGATCCCAAGAACTAGGTTCAATGGGTAATAACAAGTTGTGAAGTGATATGAGTTGAATCATGCTATTTCCATTAAAGCAAATAGAAGCATGAATTCCTGAAGCGATGAGAGGTTGAGTTAATAGAAACTCTTAATGAGATCTATACTCTATGTGGAGTGGAGTACCGAGCTACAGGAGTACTCTTGATAGACTCACCTACGTGAATGTGGAAGTGGGGCCGCTTCCTATGGAATTTGGGCAAAATTTCTAGAGCATTCACTATACTGGGATAGACGTGCATGGCCATAAACGCACGGGCTGTTTTGATTACACCCTTGAAAGGTTGCTGCGTGGTACGATGTTAGAAATAGAGTTCAAGACTACGTGTCACTCTAGTATAATCTAAATTGTATTCACTACGCAAATGTTCAAATCGAAAGATACATTTGTTTATGCACAATCTTATAGATTCTGAAATTGCTCAAGAAAATATTTTTAAAAATTCAAGTGGGGGATTGTTGGAACCTTTTGTTATGAATTATTAAAAAATTGATACATTTTTGTGTGATATGGGAAAAGTCCCACATGGATTTGGAACACTCTTCTTGGAGTGTATATATATTGCAAATGCAATGACTTGGGGTGTGCCCCAAGGGGTACCCAGTTTTGTGCGAATGGGTGAGGACTCACACACTTGACCACCACACACGCGCGCGCGCCGCCGCCGCCGTCCGTCCGACCGAGCCGAGCTGAGCTGGCTAGCGGGTGGGTGGTGTGGTGTTAACGTTTTATTTTTTTAAACAAAGGTATCTAAACGTTTATATCATTTTATTAATTAAATTAATTTTAAAACGTTCATTATAATAATACCAAAAACGGTTTTATTTTTTTTTACTTTATGATAAACATTTTTAGCCGTTTAATCCTTAATCCTCCTCTGATTTATTAAGAAAAAACGTTTTTGACCGTTTTGGGGATTTCTCTGTGTATAAATAAGATAGAACCATTTTGGAAATATATGAACAAAAAAATACAGAGAGTTTTCTTCTAAGAAATTTCTCAGAGAGCAATTTTATAAAGGGTGTACAAGAACGATCCTCTCGGTGCAGGGAGGATTCATACAGAGGGCTGTTTTATCCTGGGGACGACGTGGTTGGTAGACTGCCGTGCACACTTGGGGCAGAGCCGTGAAACGTCTTAAAGAGAGCGACTTTGTCCGCGACTCAGCCAGAAAATTTTGTTCGGTAAATTCGTTCCATTTTATTTTTCTATTGTGGAATATCAGAAATTTTCTAAAAATTTGTGGGAAGTTATCCCTTGTTACTATATTATAATTATATACCATCATGTAAAAAAAATAAAGTTGCAATTTATTAATATATCAAAAATACTAAAGTAATTATAGATAACATACAAAAGATAAGGGAGATACTAAAAAATTAATTTGTCAATAAATTAGTTTATTAATTATTAGGTAGGTACATAAAGAAATTAATTCAGTCAATTTATGATTAATATTAGAAAAAGTTCATATGTGAACATAAATAGCTATATAAACATTACTAATTAATTCTTAATAAATTATATTTCAGTTGATGTATATGTTAGAGAACATATTAATCAATAGATATAGAAATCAAGATACAACTCTAAGCAAGAAACACAATAGACAAGGTGTTTGATTAAAATTAATGTTACAACTCAATTACTAAAAATATAAATAAATAGAAAGATGTAGCAAAATAGTATATGTTAATATAAAGAACAAAGAAGAACATAAAGAATGAAATAAGAACAATAGTAAATAGAAAACAAAGAAAAAATTGTTAGGGTTTATGCCCTAAAAGTATGTAAAAAGACATTTTATTGATTTAAATAAAAATACAATTTTATTATATTTGAATGTTATAATTATTGTTTGAATAAATTATATAAAGATCAAGAAAATTCCATATTCATTTATGAGAGTATGATCTTGTATTAGTACGAGAGAATTAAGATCGAATACAATGAATAAATAGTTAGTAACATATTAAAGTATGAAGTCTTCAATGAATGGTGTTATCCCTGTTTTCCCCCAGACATGTGGCATGACACAATGGATTCGTTGGCTCTCTCGAAGATTCCACATTTTTTTACATGACGGTGTATTATGTAGTTGCAAGGAACTTCCTAAAATTTTTTACGAAATTTCGGATAATTTATGATGCTCGAATAATGATTCAAACATCATATTACACATGTGTATAAATATCAAAACAAGCACGTGTGCATTTATAAGCTATTTAAATCTTAATTTCTGTATCCTAAATTATCTGAAATTTTCTAAAAATTTGTGGGAAGTTATCCCCTGTAACTACATTATAATTATATACCATCATGTAAAAAAAATAGAGTTGCAACTTATTAATATATCAAAAATACTAAAGTAACTATAGATAACATACAAAAGATAAGAGAGATACTAAACAATTAATTTGTCAATAAATTAGTTTATTAATTATTAGGTAGGTACATAAAGAAATTAATTGAGTCAATTTATGATTAATATTAGAAAAAGTTCATATGTGAACATAAATAGCTATATAAACATTACTAATTCTTAATAAATTAAATTTCAGTTGATGTACATGTTAGAGAACATATTAATCAATGGATATAGAAATCAAGATACAACTCTAAGCAAGAAACACAATAGACAAGGTGTTTGATTAAAATTAATGTTACAACTCAATTACTAAAAATATAAATAAAAAGAAAGATGTAGCAAAATAGTATATGTAAATATAAAGAACAAAGAAGAACATAAAGAATGAAATAAGAACAATAGTAAATAGAAAACAAAGCAAAAATGGTTAGGTTTTATGCCCTAAAAGTATGTAAAAAGACATTTTATTGATTTAAATAAAAATACAATTTTATTATATTTGAATGTTCTAATTATTGTTTGAATAAATTATATAAATATCAAGAAACTTCCATATTCATTTATGAGAGTATGATCTTGTATTAGTACAAGAGAATTAAGATCGAATACAATGAATAAATAGTTAGTAACATATTAAAATATGAAGTCTTCAATGAATGGTGTTATCCCTGTTTTCCCCCAGACATGTGGCATGACACAATGGATTCGTTGGCTCTCTCGAAGAGATCAAAGGCTCAGCCTAAGCCCACTGGACGGGGAAGAAGAAAGTCCTATTGGCCCAATCGTTAGTAAGCCCAACATTGTTCGATGGGCGCCACCATAACGAGGGAATCGGGAGAAAGATGCGACCCAATTTGTCTTCCCAGTCTCAACCTAATGGCATCATCCAAGATGCGAGTAAGGGTGGCAGACTCAGCAGTCTGAGAATACACCCTTGTCAAGAATGAACCCGAGCTCTGGTAAACGAACCAGAGTTCTGGTGAATGGACCGGGGCGTTAGTAAATAAACCCGGACCAGGCTTCCAGATAGGGCAGGATTGAACTTCCCTGACGTTGACACATTCTCATGAAACGCAGAGTTTGGTCTGCTTAACTAACCTGCAGAAGAGGTTACGCACGGAACGTACACTGTTCCTAGGAAACAGTACTGCCACTACTCTAACAGATCCTATCCCCAGGATCCCCTTAGAAGCCCACACGGACCAGTCTGAGGTTATGTACTATTGACAGTTGTAAGGCTTGGCTATGCCCAAGCCAGCCCAATGGGCCCTGACTAATATGATTTATTAAGCAGCATTCTTTGTACTATGGCTCCATTAGTGAGCAAACTATGATTACATCCCTATTGGGCCAGGATTAGTCTGGCCAAGCCCATTGCACCTAACTGCCTATAAATAGGGCCAGTTGTGCACTGTAGTGGGGATCCTAGATTCTCTCTTGTAAGCAATTACTCTGCTCAAACTTACAGAAAACTCCATTGTCAAAAGCTCTCTAAGCTCTAATACAACTGACTCGTGGACTAAAGCTCATTAATGCCCCAACCACGTAAAAACCTTGCCTGCATATTCATAATCCTTTCTTTCTAAGCTCTCTTGTATTTCATAATTCTAGTTTCCGAAAAGCTCAGTAAACAAATGGTAACTAGTACGGTTTACTAAGCATACGAGATGCAAGTAGTCTAGATTCAGATTACTGATGTGGATAGACATCTTAGTAAATGTGATGTATATAATAGTGATTATATATGATATGACCAATACGAATTAACGATCTTTATAAACTTGAAGTTTGTCATAAAGATTTAATTCTTATCATAATAGATGATCATTTGTAGATCAATATAAATCATGAGTGATCATGAACTCGTGTTTATGTTTATTGGATCTTTCTATTAATTCGTTAAGGTCTCTTGATATAAGGCTAGTGAATTTTGTTTTGGAGATCTAATATCATGAATGGCTGAGAACATGATTTTACAATAATAGAATCCATGATTTCCTAACGAATCGAATATTAGTTCTCTTTAGGGTCAATTCTGGAACTGAATACTTATTGAGCTCAAATCTATAATTTGATTATAGATTAATTAATCAGTATTGAATTAGTGGTACCTAAGGAACAAGAGGTAATTAGAATGTTAAAGAGTAATTTTGACCAGTTTTAATTAACGAACTAATAAATGGAGGACAAAACTACATTTGTTGATTATATCAATGGAATACAAGACGAAACTCTGTAAATATAATTATATAAATACTTATAGTGCAATTCCATATTTATAGTGGAGTAAGCATGGAATTAATAAATATGATTATTGAATTAAAGAGTTAATTAATAGCCTGATTTATTGGAGCTTCATATTATATATGTCCATGGACCCAATATCACCTCTGTCTTACACTGTCAATGGTAAGGATGTTACAATGAATATTTATAGAGAGAATGACTATATTGCAAATGAATTAATTTTTCAGGGCAAGGAAATAATTATGTGATAATTATGGGTAATTAATCAATTAACTATATAGTTTTTATTTTGAAAAACTTTAGTTAAAATAAATATTAATCATGTTTGGATTAATTTTTGGGAGAGTTTAATTATGATCTCATTATAAGATAATTTATTTAAAACTGATAGTTTTTTAAGATAAAGTTAATTTTGAATTGACTAATATTTATTTTGGGATAAATAACTTGTCTTAAAATTAATCAAATAAACACATGAGAAAATAATGGATAGATATATAATGGCACATGCCACTCACTGTATTCTATAGTGAGTGGTGCCACATGTAGATATTCCTATATCTGGGATTTGAATTTTGAATTAATTTTTTTATTTAATTAATTATTTTTAAATTAAATAATTAAAAAGGTTGTAACTGATAACTTTTATTTTTTAAATTAAGATTAATTAAATTAGTTAATTATCTTTATAAATATGAAAAGAAGCGGTTCTTTTCTAAGTCAGTTGTTTTCTAGGTTATCAAACTCTCTCAAAAGAAAAATAAAAACGATAGAATTTTCTAAACCTGAAAATCTAGAAGTTTCTATCGCCTCTCTCTTCTCAAACATGTCTAAATTTCATGTGCTTAGTACATCTAGAGAGCCTAAAATCAACATGTGAATCCTACGTGCCCACATTAGAGGAACGACTTGGAATGCTAAGATGTGAGCTTTCATAAGGATACGAAGATCGTTGATTTTACTAAAAGACTCAAGGACACTTGATAGGCTACGCGAGGTAATCTCTATTCCTACTATGTGTTATTTAATATATCTATATATGTATGACCCTGACTGATATTAATAATTTTTGAAAATCCATTTCCTAAACATTCCGCTATGTATTTTGATATTTTTCTAATTTAATACCAACATAAACAACAAGAATACTCTAACACTCACACAACCAAAATGTAGAGCAGTGGAGATCACCAACTTGAATAAGGTTCAAGACCTTTGTCCATAAGCGTATTTCCCCTATTCTCTAAGCACTAAGGGACTCTCTAGTTTGGAAATAGGTCTATGGAATTATCAAACGTTTTGGTGTATTTTCCAGCCAAGTGATTTGTGGATAGAAAATGGTGTGTCTTACAAGTGAGCATTAGACTCATATTTATAGAGTTTTGAGACACCCTTGAATTTCAAATTCCACAAACCTTCTTGGCTGCTACCAATGTTTAATTGGATGTTTATGGAATTAAAATGAATACTTGGGATGTTAAAACCGTCAAGTTGGAGAAAAGACAAAATGGGATTTGGCTGCCAACACCCCAGGCCGCAGCCTGGAACATTCCAGGTCGCGGCCTAGGATGCTTGTGGCCGCGACCTGGAGGCTGTTTCAGCCTCCCAAATTTGCAATTTTTTCCAAAACATCACAATATTTTTCTCACATGATTTTGTAACCTCCATACACCTAATGGGAGTTAAAAACATGTCTTCAATAACCATATCACATTATGGCTTTATGAAATTTAATCACAAATGTGGAACTCTCAATCTACACATTATTGGGTAATGTTTGGGAGTTACAAATTTGTAATAGATTTTGTATCCAAAATATGTTACACTTGGACACACACATATGGCCAATTTTGTAACTCTCAATATTATTTTACAAGGTGTGACAAATCACATTTTGTCACATTATCTATTTTAACATTATATTATATAAAATAATATAACATTCCCCCACTTAGATTAAATAATCACTTTTTGTAACACTTATTTAATCAATCAAAATATTATATTAAAATATAATATTCTCCCACTTGATTAAATAATTACTCTTTTTATAGGAACCATTGCATTAATGCATAAAGTAAAATATCTTTCGACTTGAATTTGACCTTAGTGTAATTATCATAATGTTTGTTGAAATTTTGGTTGCCGAAGGATTGAACCACTATTCCTTGATAACAAACCGGTGATAACTACACACACACATTTGCTATGTTAACTTGAGACCTCAATGTCTCGCTTTGCACCATTAATTGCCATGTGCACATTCCATTCATAGACTTTTCTTGAGAATGACTCCCAATTCTCATGAGCGACATCACCACCCATAGGCTATATAGGTAGATCTCTTACAGTATTTTGTTACCGTAAAATAGTTGTCTTTTCAAGACTGAGTTCTATTAAAATAACCTTTCGATTTTAACTCTCAATTAGGTAACACACTAGTACTCATATCTCAGATGTGACACAATTTGAGTACTACTATTATTCACTTGATTGACTTGTTATTAGCTATTGAACTTAATACTAGTTAGGTAACTAGTATTAAGATAGGTTACCATCAACTATGAATCTATTTGGGGAGTTTAAGTCCCATCCCTTGAGATGTAGAAATGATTCTGTTTGAGTCATTTCTTTTCTCATGTATGCATACTAAATCATACTCTCATTATTTTATTCAAACCTTGTGCTAGCTATAGTTTGATTAAAATAGTTACATCTTTATCAAAATAGTGAGTTTGACCATAGTCAACACCCCCACTATTTTATACTTCAATATCCAAGATAAACACATTTTCTTGAACATAAATTTTAGAAACCTCTTTGTTTCTATAACTTTAGAACTGTTCCACAAACGGAACCAAACAATACAACAACCACATATAGTATGTATACCAGATCACAGGTCTATAACATTCATGCATCAATTAATAAGCCTCGCTCCCACAAGATATATACATATATCATGCTCTATATTCTAGCATGAAGATAAGGCACATATGTTCAATTAAGCAACTAAGCACATAATCACGTTATTAGATACCAAACCGTGAGCCGAGCTTATCTTTAGCGACAAGTGTACATGCCCAGCCAATCTTTAGGAACCCTTAAATCTAGATCGCTCTGATACCAACTTGTAACGCTCTGGTTAGCCAAGACCGATACACTATGTATTTAATGGTGCTTAACTCGCTAAGCGAGTCATTTGGACTTAAATATGTAATTAAATATTAAACCAAGGTTAGGTATTAAAAATTTTGGTCAACGAATTAATCATTTTTCATTAAAAGTGCTTAGTTTATACACGGGATCCTAAAGAATGGTTACAGACTAATAAAAGACAAATAAAATACACACTAACCGTCCTAAGCGACAAAACAGGGTTCAACCCTAGTTCATCCCAAGCAATCTCGACCATGGCAATCGAGTAGGCTGCATATGTACACACCGCCCATAAAGTTCTCAAACTCATGGCTGGTCCAGCTTTCCCTTTCCCTTACCTGCACCACATAGCACCCGTGAGTCAATGCTCGGCAAGAAAACTTAAATCAACAAATTTAAATAAGCAACAATATATAAACAACAAACTTAGTAGCAACAGTCTGCTCAAACAAACATATAATCCAATTTAACAATCAATGAGTTAACACAAGTGCAATCTGCACTTCTAATTATTTAGGTGGTGTTCATGCCCAACTCTATTAGGCAAGCTTTCAGATCTTATTGTCGACCCCGACTCTCTTAGGCCGAGCTGCGTTCCGCACACTTGTTGTCAGCCCTGGCGCCCTTAGGCTGAGCTTTCAGATTAGATATAATCAAACATATAGATTGCATAACATACAATCAGATAAAACATATACAAGCATTCCTAATCGAATAATCACATTTATAACCACGCTCATATTCATTAACAGGGGTCTGAGCCCCGATTACAACCAGGGTGCAGTTTTCTTACCTTAAGCCCCGAGCAGATAGTGTATGGCGACGCCGAGCGCGATCCCTACTTCCGAGCCGTAATGGTATAACCTAGTCACAACAAAATAATGGACAATCATCAAGAGCTAGACTATTTAATAACTTCAGGGTAAATTCCTAGCCTTCGAGACCTCGAATTCTACTAAACTGGGTAGTAGAATCCTTCCCGAGCTTTAGGTTTGAGTTCCTGTGCTTAAAACCCTAATTGGCCACAGTTTCCACTTTGAGCCACGACACCCCTCACAAGCGTTGTGGCCCTCTACAAGTCAGAGAGCCTATGCCTGCGTTTCCATGGACACAGGTCGCGGTGCATCCCACCCTGGGCCGCGGCGCTAGGGTGATTAAGAGCACCGCCCTAGCCCTTGAGTTCATGCGGGTCGCAGCGCTCCAAGCACATCGGTGTGGCACGACCACGCGAGCTTAGATTTTCCATCATTTTCCAGCTATTTCCTTCAAACCAAAATTCCTAAAATCAGTCCCAAAGTTGAATTTAAGTCCCAATTGAGTCCAAGACTCTTAATAAAACAACCTAACCATCAGAAACACCCCAAACACTAACCCAAATCCTTACCAAAACTCAAAGTCAAAAACCAAAGTTTAAACCTCAACAACACTTAAACTACAACATAATTTATCAAGAAAACAAAGTACAAGCCTTATCTCAACTGAGATTTACAACCCCCAAGCTACCTCCTAATCCAAGTCCTTGCCCAAGCCCTTAACTCCAAGAATTATTCTCCAAAATTAAAAGAAAATCCTAAGTGCCCAAGCCCTCAAGGTGACTGAGTGTTTCCCTTTTTGTTTTGTTCTGAATCTCTAAAGGCTTCTATAGCCTTAGTCTATCTAAAGTTAGGGAAAAAACTAAAAAGCCCCTAGCTTCAACCTTAGTCCTTTGATGCCTCTGAGGGAAAAATTGTCATTTGCCACCAATTCCCACTAAACCTCAAATTATACCTAGAATCTCGACATGACCAAACAATCACCAAATAAATTCTCAATCCCCAGTAAACCCTGGTAGTGTACTAAATTACTAAAATACCCCTAGGCTCTCCTCGAGCTGGGTATTTATCCCAAATGTGACTTTTCAGCCAAATTGCTCTCTAGGATCGCCTCGGGCCACACATCTCAACTATATCCACATATTACTGTGGTCTCACTCGTAAAGCATGCATAATACAAATATACCCTCAATAGGTCAAAAATTTACGAAAAATGCCTTTTTTAACAGAATTGAGCCTATAAACACATTTAATACACCTAAACATGCATAAGTTGTCATATCATGATATAACTTATATAATTCATGTAATCGTGCATGTATAATCACAATTAGCACATAAAATCCAATTATGCCCTCATGGCACAATTATCAAGGTGCTAAGCCTTATTAGCGAATTTGAGACGTTACAAATACACCCCTCAACTACGTCATCATTCTCAGCCAAATTGGCAACTGGATCATCATTGACATAGGGATCGTACTCATAACGTTCCCAAGAAAATTTTCTGTTTGTGGATTAAAAGTTTCCTGAAGACTACGACCCTCCACCCTTATACTTGGAACATGAGCTATATCTAGAGAACAACTATTTGGATCTGACTCGCAAATTCCTGGTTAACACTTGCTCTAGGAGATGGATCAAGAATGTCATAGTTTTTGTGAATCTTAGTAACACATAGAGAAACTTGATGTTTTATGGACTTGGAATTGTCTGATATAAAAACAGTCACTCCTTCATCATCTTTGATTTCAAGGGGATCTAAGCAGAAATCCTAGCATGTAACAGACATTTCCAACTTTAATTCAAACAATGAAGTATCCACGTTCAGCTTAGAAGACATCTTATCCAACAATTGTGTGTAACTAACATCAGTTTGTACTTGAATAATAGCATTAGAACCCCCTTTGAAAGTCCATTTATCTCCTTGAATAATAGACAACTTATGCGATAACGATGGTTCTTGTACATTAAGGTGAGTTAATGATGGACTTACGATGCAATAACGATTCAAACACGATGTTTTTTTTTTATGAAATAAACCTACATGACCAACGATGCTATAACGATGCAATTGTGATGGGTTAATGACACTCAAGAAAACCAAAATAACAAGGCCATTGTTAACACATCGTTAAGAAAATGCAGATCCAAAATACGACTTCTCAAGAATAGCAAAAAAAAAAAATGCAGAAAATTAAAATCATTGAACACAAAATTGATTGAAAAACATATCAAATTGATTCTAACATGCATACAACACTAGATAAAGTGAGAAAAAAATTACCCATGACTTTTTCACTACAAACGTGTACGAATTTTTTTCCACAAGAATAAGTGAGATTTTTTGCGATTGAGGAGTGTGGTTCGAATCAATGAACTGGTTTTAGTTCACTGGGTGTGCTTTCAGCTTTGTGAGCAAGAGAGAGTTGTAATGGTTGTTTAGAGAGAGAGATGAGATAAATTGGTAAGCTTTTTCATAACAAGGGTAAATTTTTCTAATATTGTAATTATGATGCATAACAGGTCAAGTTTACATACTTAATTTAAAATATTGACATGAATACCAAATGATGTAGTATATCACTTAATGCAGCATTTTATAATTAATTAAATTCAATATCAATATATAAACATTTTCATGAAAAAGTTGGTCCAACGTGACTATTCTCTCTAGGTGGTCTTCTCGTGACCTTTCTGTTTCTTTGGTCTTACTGAGGTTTTAGCTGGCTTCTCTTTTCGGATGGACTCGGACGAGGGTTCACAGGTGGATTTGGAAGATATCCTCAATAAAACAGTTTCACTGTCGGTCGAGGATAATGAGGAGGACTGGGAGACTATTGATCCTGGGGATCTCATGGGTAAAATGTCAGTGGTGGGGAGAGTAATAGCACGGAGAAAATGCAAGGAAAGCTTCTTAAGAACTATCTTCGGAAGAATTTGGGAGACTAAGGTGGGATGGAATGTGAAAATCCTGGAACAGGGGGAAGAGAGCTCGATCGTGGGCTTCACTTTTGAGGAGGAACGACTACAGAAGAGGGTCATCAGTAGATCCCCTTGGTCCTTTAAAGGAGGCATCCTGATCGTTGAGCCATGGCCAGCCTCTGACAATTGGAAAGAGGCTCGTCTGGAGCACTTTGAGTGCTGGGTTAGAATGACAGGCATTCATTCGAAGGCCTTAACAAAAAATAATATAAGTAAGCTGGGAGGTATGGCTGGGATGGTGCTAGATATAAAATGGGACGATCCCTGGGTTATCATGATGAAGTAGGAGGTGAGAGTGAAGATTAAATACCATATAAACAAGGAAGCCTTTGTTGGGAGATATCTACCAGTGGAAGGAGGGAAACACTGGGTGTAGTTTAAATTCGATTACCTTCCCCTCCTCTGTTTTTCTTGTGGTCGATGGGGCCATCACAAAAACTCATGCAGTAGAGAGCAAGTCATGGTGCAAGACTTGAATGGAGATATGGTGCCCCTGTACGATAGTTGGCTAAACACAGATGATGATCGGAAGAACTGCTTCAGTAACATGAAGGAACAAAAACTATTCGTTGGAGAAAGGAGGACGGAACCAATGGCGGCCGGAGGAGCAATGCAAGAAAGGGAAGACCAAGGGGCAGAGAAAGCTGATGGGAAAGCGATTGGGATCGTCGTGCATGGAGCGCCACAACGTTCTTTGGGGAAAGAGAAATCTCAGCCCCAAACGGCGGTTTCTGCTTTGGACCACTGGAAAGAAAAGAACAAAGGAGGGAAATTGGATACTATGAAAGATATTTCCAAGGGAAAAGTGCCTGGTACAGGAGGCCATAGTGGAGTTCAGCTGACAAGACAACAGGAGGGACAGGTGGCGATAGAGACAGTGTCCATGGGGTCAGCCTATCTTGATCAGGAAGCCATTAAGGAAACTTCGATTGGGTTGGGCCTGAGGCCTCCTAGGACTCGGGTTAGCGATTCGGATGGTCTGACCCAAGGACAGGAAGTGCCACGTGAAAAGAAAAGAGAACACGTACCTCATTTTGAGATGGATAAGGAGAAGAGTCAAAAGAAAGGTTGGAAAAGAGTCAACAGAAAAGAATGCTATTGACAGATAACAACCACGGAACGAGACGAGAATTCGAAAAATAGCAAAAAAAGAAGAGGCGAGACGGATGGGAACGTTGAGAGGCTGGGTAGAAATTGCAAAAAACAAGAGGTGGAGAAGAAGAAGATCGATGGGCTCGGGTCCACCCCCCCCATCTCCTCATCTGCTGGCCCCAGGAAATTTCATTATTGGAAGCTCAAGTATCCATCCTGGTCAGAACCAAGGAAAAGGAAAGAAGAAGAGGTCGATCAAGGAAGAGGCTCGCTCCAAAGCCAAACGGATCGGATTCACCAACTCAATTGAGAAGCAGGAGGTAAATGGAGAAGGGATACGATTGAAGATAGAAGGAGGAGAGGCAACATCGGGGGAGAGGTTTCCTATCTCAGAGGATTCCTCGGCTCCTATCACTAAGGATGATACGACGAGCCTTGTGGATCAAGGCCGCCGAACACAATGAAACTCTTCTGCTGGAATGTGCAGGGGTTGGGGAACCCTTGTACATTCAACATTCTAAAATCCCACTGTGTTCGTCTAAAACCGGATATTGTGTTCATCATGGAAAGCAAGCTAACTAGGAATCAAGCAGAAAGTGTCACTCTCAGATGTGGGTTTGACAATTTCTTCTCAGTGGATAGAACCGGGCTAAGTGGAGGTTTGTTGCTGATGTGGAATTCCACCCTGAAGGTTAGTATACGAAGTTTTTCAAAATCCCACATTGATACTGTGATCCATAAAGAAGAGGAGGGGGGTATCCATTTTACTGGAATGTATGGGAACCCAGTAGCTGGAGAACGTTTTCATACTTGGGAACTTCTGTGTCGTCTTGCCGATTCTATCCAGGGGCCGTGGATCCTTGGAGGTGATTTTAACGAAATTCTATCGATGGAGGAAAAGAATGGAGGGAATACACGAAGTGGAGAGGCCATGAGTAGGTTCTAGAGATCCCTGGACTATTGCGCTTTGGAGGATATTACTAAAAGGGAAAAGTCTTCTCTTGGTGCAACGGTCAGAAGACGAACTTTATTATGGAAAAATTGGATTGTTTTCTGGCCAACGCGGAGTGGAAGGACATGTTCAAGGATTTAGAATCTAGTATCTTGACTGGATGGGCTCTAACCATAAGGCCATTGTCACGGTCTTTGGTGAGGAGTGGTCTCTTATGGAGACTAGAGAAAATATCAGGTCCCGATTCCACTTCGAGGAGGCCTGGTGTGAAGAGGTAGAGTGCAAACAGATTATCGAGGACAAGTGGAATAATGGTGAAGCTTGCAACAGCCCGTCCGAATTCAATGTGAAGACAGAGGAGTGTAAGAAGAAGTTGAGGCGATGGAACCATGAGATGAGGAAGCAGATGAATTCTAGTATTGACAAAGCTAATCAAAGAATTAAAGATTTGTCTCTCACAATGGACCCCAATAGCTGGCAACGTCTTAAGATGGAGGAAAAATATTTGAATTGCCTGTTGGAGAAGAAAGAAGTTTACTGGAGACAAAGAAGTAGAGCGGTTTGGTTAAAATTTGGAGATCGCAATTCCCGTTACTTCCATCATAAAGCATTGCTGAGAAAGAAGAAGAATAGAATTGGAGGACTACTGAACAATGAAGGGACCCTCCAAAGTGAAGTGGAGAAAGTCGAGAATATTGTGGTCAATTATTTCCAAACCTTGTTCAGGACGACTAATCCCTCCAACGAAATAATTGATAACGCTTTAAGAGGGATTCATCCTAAAATTTCGGAGGCCATGAATGAGAACTTACTGGGTATGTTCTCTGAAGAGGATGTCTTTTCGGCGATTAAGGGTATGGACCCTATCAAAGCCCCAGGAATCGATGGGCTTCCTGCCCTCTTCTTCCAGAAATTCTGGAGCTCGGTTCGGGGTGATGTTGTAAGCGTGTGCCTGAAAGTTTTAAATGAAAATTTCCCTCCCCATCAACTCAATGAGACTCTGATCACGCTAATACTGAAGGTGCCGAAAGCACAGAAGGTTGAGGAGTATCGTCCTATAAGTCTATGCAAGGTGATCTATAAAATCGTTTCGAAATGCTTGGTGGAACGCATGAAAAGTTCCTTGGCGGTGGCTGTCTCGAATTCTCAGAGTGCTTTTGTTACGGGAAGAATGATACATGATAATGCAATTATTGGATACAAAGGGTTGCATTGCATGAGAAAGGATCGCTTCGGGAACGGAAAGAAAATGGCCTTAAAGCTTGATATGTCCAAGGCTTATGATAGAATTGAATGGAGATTTGTGGAGCGCCTGATGTTAAAGATAGGCTATCATGAAGAGTGGGTGAAGAAAATCATGGGGTTCATTACCTCTGTTTCCTTTTCCTTCCTGCTTAACGGGGAAGTCAGAGGTAACGTGTCTCCAGAGCGTGGTCTTCGCCAAGGCGATCCTCTCTCCTCTTTCATTTTCGTGGTCTGTGCTGAAGCTCTCTCTGGCTTGATTTTGGAAGCTGAACAGAATAATCTTATAGAGGGTATCTGCTTTGGAAGGAGAGGGGTGAAAGTTTCCCACTTGTTCTTCGCTGATGATAGTATCATGTTTCTCAATGCGGATGGAAATGGGTGTAGAGCTCTGAAAAACATTCTCCTTTGGTACACTACAGCATCGGGGCAGGTGATTAATTTCAGCAAGTCAGAAGTCTATTTTGGAAGCAAAGTTGATGAAGGAACAAAGAAAGAGATAGCAGAGATCTTTGAGGTTAAGATCACGGAGCATTTGAGAAGTATCTGGGCATCCCAGGGATGGTTGGCAGATCAAAGCGGGAGACCTTTAAATCAATCAAAGACTGAATCTGGAATAAGATAAAGGGCTGGAAGAGATCCTTGTTCTCTGCGGCTGGGAAAGAAGTCTTGATAAAGGCAGTGGTGCAGGCAATGCCGAATTATGCTATGAACTATTTTAGACTTCCTCTGAATTTGATAAATAGTATACATAGTATTGTTGCTAAATTCTGGTGGGGCTCATCAGAGAAGAAAAGAAGAATTCACTGGTGCAAGTGGGAAGAGTTGTGTAAAATAAAGTTTAGAGGAGGCTTAGGGTTCAAAGATATGGAACTCTTTAATAAAGCTATGCTTGCTAAACAATGTTGGAGATTAGAGAGATTCCCTGAATCCCTGGTTGCCAAAGTCCTCAAATTTAGTTATCACAGTGATTGTGATTTTCTTCAAGCGAAGATGGGCTCTGCTCCTTCCTTCATTTGGTGGAGTCTTTTATGGGGGAGGAAAATAATCGAAGCAGGCTCGCGCTGGAGAATCGGATCGGGAGAGGAGGTTAGAATTGTTGAGGACAAATGGCTGCCAAGACCGTTGAATTTCACCTTTCTGGAAAAACCCGAATTGCCATCGGGTTTTAGAGTGATCGACCTGAGGAAAGCTGATGGGGAGTGGGATGAGAACTTCATCCGAAACATCTTCACTAAGGAGGATGCGAACATTATTCTGAGCATTGTTCCAGGACCACTGGACTCCAGAGATAAAAGGATATGGCATTACAACCAAAATGGTGAATATTCGGTGCGCAGCGGCTACCAAGTTGCTATTCGTGAGAAAGAAAGGGCAGAAGGCTCAGACATGAAGGAAATTGAAAGCTGGTGGAAAAAAGTGTGGAGCTTGAGAGTCCCTCCTAAAATTAAACAATTCCTTTGGAAGCTAAGCAACAAGTGGCTTCCCATTAACAGTGTTCTGTTTTGCAGGAAACTAAGGAACGATTAGGGGTGCTGCAGGTGTGGGGATTCTAGCCAGAGAGAGGACTGGTACCACGCAATTTGGCAATGCCCAAGGAATAAACAGGTTTGGAAGGTGGCGGGTTTCAGCAAGATCACTAAAAGAAGGAATCTAGAGGTTCCGATCTCTTTCCTGTCCATAATCTCCCTTCAACTTCCCAAAGACAAATTTGGCTTCTTCATTACTTAGGCTTGGCAGTGTTGGAACAGTCGCAACAACGATGCCTTTAGGAAGTGGAACCCGGAGGCCATAGCGATTATGGAATGGGCGGCCAACTATCTTGAGGAGTTTACCCAGAGCCAAGATGCCCCTTCAGTCAAAACTAATTCTGCTCTTCAGAGGTGGACTGCTCCTGCTGAGGGAGAGATCGTGATCAATGTGGACGCGGCAGTGAACAAGAATCAAGGTCGCTGTAGTAGTGGCGTGGTAATCAGGGACAACTTGGGAGAGGTAATAGCTTCAAGCTGTACATTTATTAACTGTGCCTATGACCCTCTTGTGGTCGAATTGCTGGCCATTCAATAGGGCATCAAACTCAATAAGAGGTTCAACCTTAAAAGGGGGCGGATAGCTTCGGACTGCAGCCTTGCGGTTGGAATGCTCAACAGACCACCGGAAGAAAGTGGTGATCTGGATTTACTGGTGTCTGATATCAGGAGGGAGGCAGAAGACAAGAGAATTCTCTCCGTTCGGTTTGGTCCCAGATCGACGAACGGTGTGGCTCATATGATAGCCAAATTTGCAATGATGTATCAAGAAACTAGCTGCTGGGAAGGAAGTGTTCCCCCGTTGGCTTCACTGGCGCTCGCTGAAGACAAAGCCCTCTTGGGTAGTTGAGTCTCGTTTGGTTTCTTCCTCTGTAACTCATCTAAAAAAAAAAAAAAAAAATTCAATATCAATATATGGTGGGAGCACGAGCAAATTATATGTAGTCATGGCAGATGATTGATTTGATATACCGATTATGAAGAGGTCCTAGCGAAGTTGGACCAATTCAAGTCTCACTAATTGACATGCGCCTCTTGATGCTACCTCTCAGAGCATGATTGTTAAAACAAAAATTTTAATTTTTTTTCATTATTATTAGTACTTATTTGCAAATTGCAAAGATTTACATTTTATCTAAAAAAAAAAAAAGAATTAGATCACTTACACTAGTTTTTCTACTCTATTCTTTAAAATACATCACCAAAATTCTACTTTTTTATTTTACTTCAAATTTTTTCATTACATCTTACACATAAAAAAAAAACAATTAAAAACTAATAAAATAACTTTAGAGCAATAAATAGTATTGCTCCATTAGAGTAGTTACTATTTATTGCTATAAAAAAATATGTATAATGCATAGCTTATTTTTTTTAAAAATTTGATGCTTCCCTATTTTAGAGAAAAGCTAGATTTAAATAAACTACTATGAGTGCTCTTAGATGCAAATATTGTGTTATATTTGACACCAAAAGTCAATAAGTGAAATATTTTGCACAAATTTCACAATTGTGCTCCAATGTATAATTATAAAAATTGATACAAAAATAAATAATTCATTAATGCTCATTTAATATTATTTAAAATATGAAGAAAAAGTTAACTTTTTTCTTATTTTATTATTATACCACTAAAAAAAAGTATAAAGTCTACATTTGCATTTAATGCTGATACTAAAAATAATAAAATGACATAAAAGTAAATAAAAAAGTAATTAGTTAATGCTGATCCAAATATGCATCATGCTTGTCAAATTTTGTCACACCATTGGAATAATTTTTTTAAGTATGTTATATTTTAGCATTGCATCATCAATTTGTCATTCTATTAGAGATACTCTTAGTGGCAAAGTATAACCATTACTATTTACAATATTTGATGGGGAGACTATGAATAATTGGAGTTTGGTAAGAAAACGGTGATGAGTAGGCATGTAAATGGGGCGGGACTGCCCCGCCCCGCCCCACGAACACTCTGCCCCACCCCGCCTCACCCCAATTAGTTTCTTGGAGTGGGTAGGGTCGCTCCGCCCCGTTTGCCCCATTTTTTTTTTTAAAGAAACATGAAATTATAATTTTAGATTTCTTCCTAAGCTTAAATTATTGTTTTTTTATTTCTATCCTTATTTTGTACACTTCATATCAACTATGCCCTTAAATATTTTATTTTATTTTTTTAATTTTAAAATTTACAAAAATAAATACAAGAATAAGGATGAATTATATCAAACATATTTTTCAATATTTACAATTCTTTCATATAGTAGTTGTGGAATAAAAAATTATATAAATCTTACACCTAAAGTCTATTTAGAATTAAAGATATTCTAAACTACATATAAAATGTTAATTTTACGTACTATGCATGTATATAAGTATATATCAAAGAACTCATTAGTCCTAGGTATCAATTTCTCTTCCAAATAGAGTTCTAAATTTGACTTCACATTCTCTACACCTTATGTAACTCTAACATATGTGTCAAAGTTAGATAGATCATCTATTTGTGTTGAAGAAGATGCTGATACAGTATCCATTTGCTCACTTCTTTCTCTGAGATTAGGAAACTTAGAACTGTACTCTTCTAGTAGTTCATAACAAAGCTTGCATGCCTTCTCAATTTCAATCTCATATTGATCATTTCCATAAATGGTAGGAAAATGATATTCGATCAACATAAAATTATATCTTGGATCCAAAACAACTGCCACAATCATAAGCCCATAAATCTCTTCTCAATACTTTTTTTAACGTCTCAATTTCCTTAATAAGGCTTAGTGCCTTGATTAGGGGGCTAGGAGGGCAATAATTGAATATAATGTGCATGTTTGTGATTATATAAATTATGTGAGTGATATTATAATATGACTATATTGACATGCTTAGATGTATTAAGCATGCATGTGGACCTGTTTCTTATTAGAATGACATTTTCGTAATTTTGGCTCGTTGAGGGCATATGTAAATATATATGTGCTTATTGGTTGAGACCACATTATTATGTGGATATATTTAGGTTATTCAGCATGAGACGATCCTATGGAGCAAGTTAGCGATTTAGTCATTACAGGGTCAAAATACCTGGCTCGGGGTGAACCTAGGGGTATTTTGGTAATTTAGTACATTACCAGGACTTATCGGGTAATGAGAAATTATTTAGTGATTGTTTGAGGATATTTGAAGTTACGGGAATTGTGAGGCATTAATTGAGATTAGCGGGAAAAGTGGCAAAAGACCAATTTGCCCTTGGGGGCATTGAAGAGTACATTAGTGGGCAATGGGCATTTTGGTCCTTTCCTTTCTAGTAGTGACTTAGTCACTGAGTTCCTTTAGAGATAGGAAACAAAGGAGAAATCAACACTCATCTCACTCTCTCTCCCTCATGTTCTTTCTCATTCTCTTTTGAACCTTGGGTGGTTTTGAGGAAACTAGTGGAATTTAAGGCTTGGAAGCTTGAAGTTTGGTGCTAGGAATTGGTTAACAACAGCCTAGGGCCATTCTTATCAATTGAGGGTACTACTAGGGCTCGGTACAGGATCGTGCTCGGGGGTCATTGTTAATTAACTTTTTCTTGGACCAGAGGTAAGAAAATTGCACCCAATACGTGAAATATATGATTAGGGCTTGGCCCAGTTGTTAAATGTAGATATGATTAGGGCTTGGGCCCCTGTGAATGAGCATGATTATGATTATGCCTCTTGATTAAGCATGCTTAAATACTATGTGTCTGGATAATTGTTAAATGATGTATGCTTGTTTGCATTATCTGATTGAAAAACATTGACTTATAAGTCAAGGGAGGCAATAGCACGCTAAGCACTAGTCGAAGCATTGACTTATAAGTCAAGGGTGACAATAGTGCACTGAGTGCTGGTCGATATGGTAAGACCTAATTAGTTTCAAAATATGCACACAACAATGCATGTGAAGTAGCTTTCCTTTTAAAATGAAACAACTAGAATTAAATTTTTCCTTCAAAAGTGGAATCATTGCATCGTTAGTAGTACAATTATCTACAGTCACTGTACTAATTTTTTCTTCAATATTCCATTCATACAAACACGAACTCAATGTATCAGTAAGTGTTACAACATCATGTGGGCATGGTATATAATTAAAACTCATAATTCGACTATGCAACTTCCAAGAGTCATCTATGAAATGAGATGTCACAGTCATATATCCACTCTTTTGATGATTGGCAGTCCACATATCAGTGGTTATAGTTATTCTACTTCTATTTTTCTCCAAAATTTGGCTACATTTTTCCTTTTCAGCCTTGTACATTTTCAAAATGTCATACCTAATTGTATTTCTTGACACCATTTTAAACATAGTGTTGACCCTCGTTTTGGCCAATTGACACGGAGTCAAATACTTGGATGAAAATAATGTGACAATTAAGATCTAATGGGAAAACAGAAAATGACACCAAAGATTTATAGTGGTTCGGCCCCAAAGATTGGTAATGACCTACGTCCACTTGATGCTATTATTAATGTTGAGCTTCAAAGGTGTGATCAAAGAACTAGGGTTCTTGAGTTTCACAAACCTTAGAAGGAGAAAAATACAGACGATGAATAATAGCAATACAATTCTCTTTTTCTCAGATCAGAAAAGAGGATTCGGAAAGAAGATCCCCCCTTGAGCTATTTCTTGTATATTTATAGGCTCAAGGAGGGTTACATGAGTCAATCAATCATATCTTTCCTTAATAAACGGATATTCAGGTTATAATGAAGAGATATTATCGGTTATCATTACAACTATACAAATTTATACATAAATAAACAGAGTATACGACCAGGCTGGTCGTATATAAAACTTGAACCCCGCGTATGGAAGTGTCTCTAGTCGATAGGCGAGCAGCATCTCTGCCACGTATTGAAAATTATTGCCACATCATCCATAGCTATTTTTTGGATAAACATTTGCCCCTGAAGTTTATTTATTGCGACCAGCAATAATTAAACTTAGGGAACTGACCTTTCGAATACCCCACAAAATCTGTCAGAGTCACTCGTGCTTCCTCGAAAAAGGTGACCTAATCACGTCCAATCATGACTTTTCAGTTTCCAAGTAACCCTTCTGACGGCTATTACACTTCCCCATGCCTTGAAAAATGTAACTCATGATTACCCTTTTTTATCACATTTCAATCATTATAAATAATCCCCAAATTTACCTTTTCACTTTTTACTTGCCTTTTTCTTGCCAAGAACCCTCAAGAACTTCAACCCAGAGCTCAGAAACTTTGAAGATCATCCGTCGCTTGTTCTAAAGATCCTCTGTTCACACGCCCAAATTTGCTTCATTTCAGAACCTCCAATCTTCATCTAGGTAAATTTCTTCAACTTTCATGCTCTCTAGATGCCATGCATACTGTTATATGCCTATTTTGAGTTCTGAAATTTTTTGTGTTCTTGGGTAGAAATGCATGAGGATTGTGTACCGATTGATGCTTGATGTGGTAGCGTAGTTTTTCTCTGTAGGAGTTAGGAGCCAGTTTAATAGTCAAGATTGTAAGTTTAGGGCGTAAAATCGAAGTAAAAATTCGATTTTTAGGTTAGTTGAAAAACTGAGTTTTTCCCGCCCCTTTTGGAGTTGAAAAAGATTTTTCTAGAAAAACTTTAACTTTCACTTTTTGATCTGTTTTTTAAACTGCTCGTATAAAATTTTGTGTTTTTGTTAGAATGCTGCTGGTCATATAAAAGTTAAACTTTTATACACGAGCAACGTCATTCTAACCCCCCTTTCTAGGCCTTTCGTTCTCACCTCCCCCTTTTTCTGTTCACAGCTTTTAATGCAAGATCTGTGGGGAGGTGAGAGGCCTATCGACGACGATCTGCTCGCACAACTGCTCGAAGATGAAGAGCAACCATCACAGCGAATCTAGGTGATCCCCTTCTCTCGAGCCTCACCTTAAAGACCTCAATCAACTCCTGTAAATATGGGTAGAGTTAAGTCCACTGCCCAAAAGAAGAAAACCCCACATCCTTCGACCCAGCTTGATTCGTAGGCTTGGACTCCCTCGACCAGTGGTCGAGAGAGAAATGTTCTTGAGCCTGTTATTCAAACCCGAGCCCGACCTCAACATGTTGTTCAACCGGATGTTGAATGGTATGTAGTACCTGAGAGCCGAGTGACGATCAGGATGATCGCCAACTACATCAAGAAGTATGGACTCATGGGGGTAACATTAGTTTTACCCAACCAAGATCAACGGGCGAACTTTCCCGGAGGCGCCTTCAGCGCCTGGTTGAGGTTCCATATTGAGGTAGGGGCTACCTTGCCTCTTCATTCCTTCTTCCAAGGGGTGGCCAACTATTTTGGAGTTGCCCCTTTCCAAATAACTCCTAATGGATATAGAATGCTCGCTGCACTCTATATCCTTTATAGTCACAAACAATGGCCCGTACCTACACTTCATGAGGTCAATTACCTATTTGACCTCAAGTCTAACCCCAAGCAGGAAGGTACGGGGTTCTTCCATTTCTGTCACCAGGAAACAGGGCGAACCTTCCTAAGTGACACAACCCATATATCGAACGTGGGGAAATACAATCAGGAGTATTTCCTTACGACCGATATGGTCGCGAACAACCTGGCCTTCACCCGAGGAGGTAATGTCTCTGTTCCACTGGTCGTTAGTTCTTCTTCAATTTATTCTCTGCACTTCCTTAGAATATTTTACCCTTTTCAAGCCCATGGTTGCGACCAGAACCTACTCCAGACATGGAGTTAAGGTCAACCCTCTTAGCCAGCATGACTGACGTGGAGAAAAGAATCAAGCTCTGGTCACAGAGGCTAACCTTAGGCTGGTTGGCCTTTTGGCCCCTCACCAGGATGTGAGAGAGTCAACAGCAAGGAGTGCCACGGTCGAGGAGGAACCCGATCAGCAACCACCAGCGTCACCTCCCCGAAGGAGACAAATTGGGGTCACGATCAGGGAACCAGTTGGCACTCCTTCAGCAGAGAGGCCCTCTGCCCCCTTGGGGAAGGGGACAAAAAAAGGCCATCGAACTTGTCGAACACTTGGACGAGTCTTCAGAGGAGAATGGTACAGTTATATCGCTTTTAGATAGCTTGCCAATTCCCTGTCACTTATTCGACGGGGATGGCAATTTTAAATATGCTCCAAATTTAGGTCCAGACTTCTTCATGTCAAAGAGTAAGTGTGTGACTAATAGAGTCTATAGTATAGTGACTAGTAATAATAGCTCGGGTATTTGACTTTGCAATCTTTCTTTATTTCTTTTCCTGATGTAATATACTTAGTCATTCACCCTTCCTTACTGCTCGTATGTTTATTTTTCTTGAAGAAATGGACTCAGAAAATGTGTTTGACATTTACAGCACTCCTGAAGTGGTCGAAGTTCCCTTGGTCAGAAAGAAGTCGAGCAGGCGACACGCTGGGGAATGTAGCCAGACGCCTTCGGCTAAGAAGAACTGAACAACGGGACCCTTGGCGGATAAGCCTTCTGATCAACCTTCTACCCAACCTCCTTCTCATAGCGAGCAGCAAATTCCACCTCCAGCTGCTCCTGTTGCAAAAACACCCTCACCCCCGGCCCCAACCGAAAAGATTCAGCAGGCTAGCGCTGCTTCCCCTGGGGGTGAGTTATCGAGCTGCGCCTTGAGGTCGGCCAAAGACAGACTTGCCAAGATTCTCAAGCATGACCGCTGTAAGGAGGCCATGGCTGGGACAGTGATGGCTGTCGTATACCACACAAATTTAACAATGATTTTTCTTTCAATACTTCCAATTATTTCAGTATAATAGCAAGCACAGGTCGAACCCGCGAGGACTATCGTTCACTTTATTATTCAAGAATTAACACTAAAACTTAAAAGGGGATTTTGAATTTTAACTCAAAATTAAATAACATAAACTAGAAAGCAATTAAAGATTGATATTACGATATTAAGAAAAAGTTAAAGGTTAATCTCCACCCTCATCAATCATTCCTAATCCCTAATAAGAAATATTATTCCAATTTCTCAATTAAACTATTAACCCCGCAGATAACGCTGAAGCAGTCAATTATCCCAGTCTCCCTATTATAAGTAATCAAGGCGAAGGGCTCAATAATTAACTCTTTTATCTAAGCAATAAATCTATGAAGCATACAATCTATTTAACTTAGATAAAGCATTAAGTCCTATGGAAACAAGTTAATCTAGGCAATAAATTAATGAAGCATATAATTCATTTAACCTAGGTTCTATTTTTCATCACAATCAACAATTCTTTTAACATCACTATCAATTGAAATTTATCACACACACTGAGAATCTTAAACTATTAGGTGAGTAGAAATTCTAAGATGACAATTGAACAATGTAAAACCTTAATTAGTTGGCCACCTAACAAGAAATCACAAAATTCATAACATTCAATTGGAAAAATAGAAACAATCTAATATTGAGAGAAATTAAAGAACAATCTTCATTATCAATAATCAAGAATTCATGACTTGGGTTTTGAATTAACGTTTAACCTAAAAAAAACCTACTCCATAATAGTAATCATAATCACAAACATAATTATAATTAAAATTAAAGAGATTAAGGAAAGAAAAGAAATTAGATTGATGAACAAGAGTAATGTAGTCTTGTAGTCTTCTCTTCAGCCCTGTTTCAGTCTTTTTCTCTCTTAAACCGTGATAAAAAATCTCCCTCAAATTAACCCTAATCATCCTTTATAGTCTCAATTAAAATCTAATTAAAAAGTAATAAAAAAAATCTGAAAACGACGTCGCAAGCCGCGGCCTAGAACAAAATCTGTGCACAAATCTGTCACTCAGGCAGCGGCCTGTCTGGAAGAAAAAATTCTGAAACTGCAATTCCATTTAAAGTGCCGCGGCCTGAGTTTTATGAGCCGCAACCTACCTCCAATTTCTTCAACTCTTGATCTTAGATAGCTTGCACGTTGCCACCACTTCCACATTTCAATCCCGAAAGCTTTGAATACTCCTAAAACTTTATTTTAACTACATTTGCCATCAAAATATCAGATTTATCATCGTAAAATGCAACGTAGAAAATATGTTGTAGAATCACGAAACTTAGTTAAAACTATTAAAAATGCTATCATAACACCATCCAAGCATAGAAAAACTTAACAAATATTAATACAAAAATGACCTTATCAAATTCCCCAACACTTGAATATTGCTAGTCCCTTAGCAAAACACTAAAATAACAAAACTAAAAATAAAACAAACTAATCTAGACTCACTAAACAAAGGTCTTGTCAAAAGCTTGAATGTTTATGAGAATCACACAAATAAGTAATGCCAAAACAATTCAGATTTTCATACTCATTAGAATTTCAACTCCATATATAATTTACCATTTGATTTTCAAAAATAATTTACTAAGCACTTAATCACAACACCAACTCAAATGCATAAAATTTAATCCATACTTGCCAAATCATTTTCTTTTAAATCAGTCCCTATATACCAAAATGTTTTTCAATTAAAAGCATCCACTCCATAGACATTAACCAATCATTCTCCACTAATATAAACACACAATGATCAAAAATCAAAAGGTCTTTATAGGCTCGTAATGTAAGGCTAAGGTTAAGGGTAGTTGAGAAAGATACATTTAAGCTCAAATCACACCATAGCATACATCAACTTCATTATTTGAACTTGCCCCAAATTTTCCCATACAAATCAAGAAGTACCTATTTTTTTTTTCTTCTTTCCATAATGATCTCACTATTTCCCCCACACTTATACTTTTGCAAAATTTGCATATATGCATTTTCTTTCATTGCAAATCATTTTTTCTTTTGTTTTTTTTTCTTCATAATATTCCAAGGAGAGAAATAGAGATCATACACAAATTACAACCAAACAAATAACCCATAAGTATTTCCCCTTTTTTTTTTAACAAACCATCCCACAAGATCAAATCATATATAAATAACCATGGTGTAATGGGTTACAAAAAGAAATATTTTTCAAGGAAGTATAAGGTCAAAAATTTCGGTTCATAGAAGAAAAGAAATAGTCATCATGGCTCAAACATGGGAAACTAAGGATTATCATATAATAGGTTGGCTTGAACGGCTCAAACGATCCAAAAAACCGCCTTAATCATCTTCCTAATCATGTGAACTTATGATTTCGCCTCAAACAATTGATTAATGATTTGTAGAGTGGTTGGGACTTAATTTTTTTTTTTCAACAAGCATAAATTTTTTTCAACACATTTAAGTGGTGAATTCAATCGTGCATAAAGTGAAAAACAACATAAATCAAAATAGCAATTCACATAGGAGTCAAGCACACAAATCATACAAAAATTCCTCATTGTCTAACATCACTTTAAGCATAATCCAAAGTTTCATCATCGACCAATGCTTTCAACAAGACCAACACAACTGAACACTAACAGACAAGAAGAACAGAAAATTAACAAAGACATAATAGAACAAAACATAAAATTTCTGTTCCCCCCCCACACACACACTTAAACAGTACATTGTACTCAATGGACCTAGGAAAATAGAAAATAAAGTGAAAAGAGAAGAAAGAGAAAAAAAAACTCCCTCATAACACATCACTCCTCAGGAATATCCATATCTTCCGCGCCAGCAACATCCTCATCATCAGGAGCCTGATATGGCACCATGGGCATGGGAACTGGTGGTGGGTATGGCTGCAACCAAGTAGGAGCATGTGGATATCTAGACTTATCCACATTCAATTGAGCCTGATCCATCCTATAACAAATATCCTGATAGCTTGCATATTCCACAAACCTCTGGTTGTGATCCAGGATATGCTGAGTATTCGCCTGAATATCAAGTCGGCCATAATAAACCTCTTGCTCCAAAGCTTGCAAGCATTGCTGAGTGGTTCTTCTACTATCGTTCAGAGGAGGAACAGGGGCCGGAATAGAAGATTGGCCTTGATCATTAACTTGAGCAGCATTTTTCCCCTTCAATCGATCAAGGGTATTGTGATCAATGATGCGCAATGGATGCACCTTGTCTTCAGACTCATCCCAAGGAACACCTGCCTTCTTACATAACGCAGTGATCAATGAGGGAACATAAAATCCATTTGTCACTTGGCTCATACTTCGGATGATGGAAGCATGAATAATTTGCCCCACATTAATGGTTTTGTCAATGAGAATTGCATAAAGAAGAATTGCTTCATGAATATCAACATGACCAAGTTGGGCTGTAGGCATTAATTTTTCCCCCATGAACTGCTGCCAAGCTTTTGTATTGCTATCCAGATAAGCGGCTTTAATGTAGCGAGGAGCCCCATTATTATATAAATTCTATACAGCACCCGGCATTGCAATTTCATCAATAATAGCTTGATGATCAAAATTATCTTTAACCGCACCATATTCATCACACTGAAAGTGAGGTAGCTCATAATAGCTATTAATATCAGCTGCATTGAAGGACACTTTCACACCTCTCACTTTCACCTTGTAATTTTCATGAGCCACAGTGTTGCCATAAAACTCACGAACAATAGGACCAATGCCCGGTTCAGAATGAGCACACAATTTTTCCCAACCCTGAGACTCAATTTGATGCATGAGGAAAGGTTGATCATGATGCATATGAAGATCAAATCCTCGCTCAGGGACCCATGCCTTATCATGAGCAATGGCATTCAAGTAACTCCCATAGGCCTCAATAGACACAAATTTTTGGGGATCATAGGGAATTGGTGTCGATGAAGAAGCTTGATTCCTATTTGTCTTTGGAGCCATGGCTGCCCAAAAATTAGAAAAATAAAGAACAAGAACCCGAAAGCTTTGAATACTCCTAAAACTTTATTTTAACTACACTTGCCATCAAAATGTCAGATTTATCATCATAAAACGCAACGTAGAAAATATGTTGTAGAATCACAAAGCTTAGTTAAAACTATTAAAAATGATATCATAACACCATCCAAGCATAGAAAAACTTAACAAATATTAATACAAAAATGACCTTATCAGACAGAGTCAATGGGGGTAGACCAGATCCTCAACAGAGCCCTCAACGAGATGGCCAGTGTAAGTAATCTTTCTTCTTTTGTGTAAATGATTCTTATTTTTTATGAAGCCAATCTAACCTTTGCTTTTGATTGTAGGCAATGCTAACTCTTATGGCCGCTCGTCTTCGCTCAGGTGTGAACACCGAGCAGTCCAGGGCTCGGGAGCTGAAGCTCACTGAAGAGCTTCAGGCTGCCGAGGCGAGGCACGCAGGGGAGCTTGAGGTGGTAACCAAGCAGAAAGACTCATTGGCTGAGGAGCTAGTGAAAAAGTTGGCCTCTCTGGACAATGCCGTAAAACAGAGAGAGAAGTACCAGGAGGCAAGAAAAACTCACTTGCGTGAGATCAAAAGGTTCGGGGGGGAATTGCTTCAAAAAGATAAAGGTATCACTAAGTTGCAGAGCCAAGTGGAGCAACTCAAACAAACCAATGCCAACAACTTGAAAAGGTACAAGAATGCCACACTTCGGTGCTTCTATGATTTCTGGAAGCACAACCAGGGTGCCAACTTCAATTACCTTCCTGAGAATGCAAGAAATGCCAAGCTCGCTCGCTGTGCTGCTCGACTAGCAGAGGAAGAAAGAGCGAGGATTCCTGCTTTCCTTGAGATCTCGCTGGCCACTGGGATGGATGGAGGGGAAGTTGATGCTGAAGAAGTGGTCAACTAGGATGCTCCCCAAGATCCTCCAGTCCCTTAGTATTTTTTTGTTTTTATTTTTTATCTTTTTAATTGCACGAACTACGGGCCGTGATGTAAAGACAATATATTTTTTATTGCTGCATGGGCAACTATTTCCTTTTAATTAAACAATTACATCCGAGCAATACTACTCGCGGTGTAAAAGGATTTATTTTTGATATTATAATACGTTTTCATTTTATTATAACATCTGTTCACATGATCGAACTTATCATAGTACTTTGGCTGATTTAACAAAATATAAAATTTTGAAAAAATACTCTAAGTAACAAGCATGCTTTCACTTATTTTGCTCATGTGTTTATATACCTTTTGATATGCTTTGCTTACTAGGTGCCTTATATGCCCCCCAAGTGATCGAGGAGTTTTTAGGTCCTTGGTCACTTGCCTTGACCAAAACCTGTGCGAACATTACTGCTCAGTATAAAAACATTAAAGTGGTAATATAGCAAAACAACACACGTAGGGAGCAAATACTTGTAATAAATACAAAGATTGGCAAGAATGACTGGCTGCGCACAATCCCTTATAATTCTCATATTAAATGGACAAAACGTGTCTGTACGAGTGATAAAAAAAAATCTTACACTTATAAGCGATCAGCCATGTAAAATGACCAACCCTTTTTCAAAACTTGTAAAAAGTAAAAATTAATACAAGCCAGTCCTTTAAGAAGGATTGTTCACTGATAATACTTGCGTAGGTGTTCTCCATTCCAATAACGAGGAACGAGATCTCCATTTAAGCGTGCAAGTTTGTAGGTGCCTGGATGAAGGACTTCTTCAATCTGGCAAGGTCCCTCCCAGTTAGGTCTGAGTACTCCAGCAGCTTGGTTGCGGGTGTTTAAGAAAACTCTTTGAAGGACTAGGTCTCCGATGTTGACTTTCCTTTCTCTTATTTTAGAATTGAAATACTGGGCGACTTTTTGCTGGCACGCAGCTACTCGGAGTTGGGCTTGTTCACATTTTTCCTCGACCAGGTCTAGGGACTCCATCAATAGTTGGCTATTAGAGTCTTGGTCGTATGTTAATCTGCGATGCGAGGGTGGATCCAACTTGATAGGCAACATAGCTTCATACCCGTATGCCATGGAAAACGGGGTATGACATGTTGCTGTTCGGTGGGAAGTCCTATATGACCAAAGAACTTCAGGCAACTGTTCTGGCCATGCTCCTTTAGCTTCTTCAAGTCTTTTCTTCAGGGTATCCTTTAAGGTTTTGTTAACTGCTTTGACCTGCCCATTCTCTTGGGGATGAGCGACTGAAGAAAAGCTTTTGATAATACCATGTCGTTCGCAGAAGTCCGTGAATAGATCACTATCAAATTGGGTGCCGTTATCCGAGACAATTTTTCTTGGCAATCCATATCGACAAACGATGTTCTTGACTACGAAGTCAAGCACTTTCTTGGTCGTTATGATTGCGAGTGGCTCAGTCTCGACCCATTTGGTGAAGTAATCGATGGCAACCACTGCATACTTTACACCACCTTTCCCTATAGGCGAAGAACTGATTAGATCTATTCCCCAAACTGCGAAGGGCCATGGACTCTGCATTTGCTTTAACTCATTGGGGGCTGCTCGTGGGATTTTTGAAAATCTCTGACAGTTGTCACACCTCCGCACGAACTCCATTGAGTCTTCATTCATCGTTGGCCAGAAATACCCCTGCCTCAGGATCTTTTTTGATAAACTTTGCCCCTAGAGTGGTCTCCGCAGAAGCCTTCATGTACCTCTTTCATCAATTCTTTGGCCTTTTCTGGTGAAACACATCTAAGCAGTGGCATAGAGTATCCTCTTCGGTATAGAATTCCATCAACCAGGATGTACCTAGCAGCCTGTCGTTGAAGGGTCCTGGCTTTGTTTCTGTCTGTTGGTAATATGTCGTGCGTAAGATACTCTACGTATGGTGCCATCCACGTGTTTGCCATCTGGATCACCATGGTGTTTTCTTCTGCTCGGATGCTTGGTGTACACAGTCGCTCAATTGGCACTATATTTAAAGTGTCAGCATCCTTTGCACTTGCAAGTTTGGCCAAAGTGTCAGCATTGGAATTCTGGTCGCGAGGTACTTGCTGGAGGGTGTATTTGTCAAATTGTGCCAACAGATCCTTTGTCTTGTTCAAATAGGAGATCATTTTTCGGCCTCGTGCCTGGTATTCTCCAATGACCTGATTCACCACCAGTTGCAAATCATTGTAAATGTCCAGCACCTTTATATTCATGTCTCTGGCCAACCGTAACCCAGCGAGTAGGGCTTCATATTCAGCTTTGTTGTTAGAGGTAGTGAAGTCAAACCTAATTGCGCAGTGAAATTGATGCCCTTATGGCGTTATCAATATCACTCCTGCTCCTGCGTGGGATTCGTTGGATGAACCGTTTGTGAACAATTTCCATGAGGGAGCTTTAGAGTGAGGCCTAGGCTCATTAGGTTTTTTGCTCTGCTCGCTATCCGTGAGTTCAGTGAACTCTGCAATGAAGTCAGCCAAGACTTGCCCTTTTATTGCTGCTCGCGGCAAGTAAGTTATATTGAACCGCCCAAGTTCGACTGCCCATTTCAACAATCGACCCGCAGTTTCTGGCTTTTGCAGGACTTATCGTAGGGGTTGGTCAGTCAAAATTGTGATCGGGTGAGCTCGAAAGTAAGGACACAACTTCCTTGAGGCCAGAATTAAACAATAGGCTAACCTTTCGATGGCTGGATACCTCAACTCTGCTCTGATCAGCCTTTTGCTTACATAATAAACAGCCTTTTGGACACATTCTTCATCCCTTATTAACACAATACTTGCAGCATATTCTGTGATCGCCAGGTAGATGAACAAAGTTTTCCCATCTACAGGTTTTGATAGGATGGGTGGCTGCACCATATGAGCTTTTAATGCTTGAAATACTTGCTCGCCCTCCCCTGTCCACTCAAATTTTTTGTTGCCTCTAAGTAGATTAAAAAAAGGAACGCACTTATCTGTTGATTTTGAAATGAAACTACTGAGTGCAACAATCCTTCCTGTTAAACTTTGAACATCCTTGATCCTCATTGGCGATTTCATATTGATTAGGGCTTTAATCTTCTCGGGATTGGCTTCGATTCCTCTTGAGTTGACTATGAATCCCAAGAACCTCCCTGATCCTACTCCGAAGGAACATTTGAGAGGATTTAGCTTCATTTGATACTCGTTTAAGACGTTGAAGCACTCCTGTAAATCCTTCACATGTCATTCTGCCTTTTTCGACTTAACCAGCATGTCGTCGATGTAAACCTCCATGTTTGTACCGATCAGCTCTTTAAACACGTGGTTGACTAGTCGCTGGTAATTCGCACCAGCGTTTTTCAAACCGAAGGGCATTACTTTATAATAATAAAGCCCTGTATCAGTTCGAAAGCTAGTGTGATATTCATCAGGGGGATGCATACTAATCTGATTATACCCCGAGTATGCATCCATAAAGGAGAGGATCTCATGCCCTGCAGTGGCGTCGACCAGCTGGTCGTTCCTGGGGAGTGGGAAGCAATCTTTAGGGCAGGCTTTATTAAGGTCTTTGAAATCCACGCATGTTCGCCATTTTCCATTCAGCTTGGGAACTAGCATAGGATTAGAGACCCATGATGGATAAAACGCCACCATGATGAGCCCATTCTCCTTCAGTTTTTCTACTTCTTCTTTTAAGGCTTTTGATCTGTCTTTATCGAGCAGCTTTTTTTTTTCTGCACAGGTGGAAAATTTTTGTCGATGTTCAGGACATGGTTGATGACTGCAGGATCTATCCCAACCATGTCTTTATGCGACCAGGCGAAGACTTCCTGGTTCCTCCTTAAAAATTCCACCAGTGCTTGTTTGGTTTTTGTCTCTAAGTTTTTTCTGACTTTCATAACCCTGGTCGGATGTGCCTCATCGAGTTGGACCTCTTCCAGGTCCTCGACGGGTCCTATTTCTTCTTCAAAATCCCCAAAGCGAGGATCTAAGTCCCTATCCTTACTTTGGGCAACGCCCTATTTGGTGACATTATCACCTGAGTGGATCTGCGCATCAATGGCCAGTTGCAACTCCTTTGCAGGAACATTCCTCGACACACCCTTCTTTTCCTTGGTGATCGAGGCATTATAGCACTCCTTTGCTTCCCGCTGATTCCCGTGTACGCATCCTACCCCTGCGTCTGTTGGGAATTTCATGGCCAGGTGCCATATAGAGGTGACGACTCGAAGGTCTACTAGTATTGGCCTTCCAATTACAGCATTGTACGCCGAAGGACAATCAACTACTATAAAAGTAGCGAGTAATGTCCTATTAGCAGGTGCAGTGCCTGCTATGACTGGGGGTCTAATCGACCATGTTGGGGCGAGTCCTTCACTAGAGAAACCATAAATGGTTTGGTTGCATGGCTCTAAATCCTTAACGGATAACTTCATTCTTTCCACTGAAGACTTATACAGGATGTTGACTGAACTTCCTGTATCGACCAGTACCCTTTTCACCATCATATTGGAAATTTTAACATCCACGACCAGCGGATCGGCGTGTGGGAATTGCACATGCTGGGCATCGTCATCAGAGAAGGTTATTGATTCCTCCTCCATTCGAGCCTTTTTTGGTGCTCGATCCTCAACACTCATCATCTCGATGTCCTGGTTGTGGCGTAGGGTTCGAGCGTATCGTTCCCTTGCCTTTCCACTGTTTCCTGCGAGATGTGGGCCTCTACAGATGGTGAGTAATGTGTCTGCCACAGGATCTGGCTGTAAAGGTGGCAAGCATTGGCGTGTGGGCGCCTGCTCGTTGCCACCTAAAGCCTATCGCTGGGAACCTCTCGCGGCTCGCACATATCTTCTCAAATGTCCCTGTCTGATCAGGAACTCGATCTCGTCCTTCAGCTGGTTACATTCATTGGTATCATGCTCATAGTCGTTGTGAAAATGACAGAACTTGGTTGTATCCCTTTTTAAAATATCTTTTCTTATGGGAATGGGTCACTTGTAGGGCACACTGGAGCTTGTAGCCTGATACACTTCTGCTCGAGATTCGACGGGGGCGGTGTAGTTGGTGAATCTTGGCTCGTAACGATTGCCCTTGGGGCGCTTACTCTCGGAGGTCGAGGGTTCATTATGGGCCCATTTTCCACATTTCTTACCATTGCCATTCACATTGCCTTTGCCGTTGCCATTGGGTTTCGACCCGTTGGCGGCTTTGGTGGGTTCTTTGGGCGCCGTGTCTTTATTTGGCGACTTCCCTTCATTGGAAATCGCATCTTCGAGCTTGATGTATCGATCAGCTCGATCCAAGAACTCCTGGGTACTTTTAACCCCATGCTTTCTGAGGCTACTCCAGAGGGGTGAATGGCACCTAACTCCTGCAGTTAGAGCCATCATCTTGCCTTCATCACCTACTATTTTAGCTCCAGCTGCTGCTCGCATAAAACGCTGTACATAGTCTTTCAATGATTCCCCTTCCTGCTGACGTATTTTGACTAGCTGGTTTGCCTCAGTAGGATGTACGCAACCTGCGTAGAACTGTCCATAAAACTCCTTCATGAACATTTCCCAGGATACTATACTCGCAGGAGGGAACTTAAAGAACCACTCTTGGGCGGTATCAGAAAGTGTTGCTGGGAAGATCCTACAGCGAGCGTCTTCAGATACTTTCTGAATATCCATTTGTATCTCAAACTTGTTGATGTGAGATACTGGGTCCCCATATCCATCAAAATTCGGAAGAGTGGGCATTTTAAATTTACTGGGGGTTTCAGCCACAACAATCCTCTGTATGAAGGGGGTGCCTCTCCTCTGATCGTACTCAATGTGGGATGATCATCCCCCGAACAGCTACTACACCGCCTGGTTCAGGGCATCAATTTGAGCCTGAACATTTTCTGGGATTGCTGGGGCCTCTGGTGCCGTGGGGGAATGTACTCATCGTGCCTTTCTCGGCTGTCGTTAAGTACATCCCTCAGATCATCGTCTCTTCGCCGCTGCTCGTTAGCTCCCAGCTGACTAAAGATGTTATTTTGCCTAGGCTGCCCCCCAACGTTATGGCTCGTTGGTCGGTCTTCTCTAGGTGGGGGGCTCCTGCCTCCACCTCTTTCTTCGTTCCTCCGACCATCATTCATTCTGCCAAAGTCGGCTTCATTGTAGTCGTGGCCATCTTTGAATCGTGGCTGACTATGGTGCGACCGGCTATTTACTTTGTTGCCTCCTTGGGCTGGCATTTCCCGAGCGTTAGGGGGAGTCCTGCGCTGGTCGGTGGTCCCCGTGCATTGTTATGCCGTGGGGGGCCCTTGATCGCAGAGCCTGTCTCTGAGTTCCTCCTGTTGGCAGAAGGATGCTGCCCCCTGCTCAGTGGATGTGGCTTCTCATCCCCTGGGCGTCTAGGGCTGCGGGGCGGTTGCCCGGCCAAATTCTGCCTTAGACGTGGGGGATTGCCTCGACTAGCCTGAGATAGAGGCTGCTGCTCAGGATCCCTAGGTGGGACATCATCCTGAGCCACAGGTGGCTGCACCGGACTTTGAGGGCTTACTGGCTGGAGCGGAGGACTAGGATTGGGACCCCTTTGAGGTGGCCCGTTTGGTGGTTGATCTGGCTAGGAGGCTGGCACAGCCTGATTCCTAGCCAGCTGGATGGCTGCTTCAAGGGCAGCCATGGCATCCCTCTATCGACAGTCCATCTCAGCCTGCCGCTCGCTCAGCTCCTGACGCTGGCGTTCTATTTCTCTTTGCTGCGACGCCATTATCTCGGCAGCATTCTCTTGATTGGCCCTTAGATTGGCCAACTCATCCTGCAACACCCCCAGTGTTGCCTTCAGGGTTTCAAAATCTAACTCCTCCTCATCAAACTCCAAATGCGGTTTGTCCTTAGCCACATTTTGGGGGAGGAGGCTGAGATGATGCAGCGCCAGCAGCCTGTCCGGTCTTCTTGGATGTTTTTGCCATTAGATTCTTCCAGAAGCTCTCAATGAAAGCACTAGAATGTTGACCCTCGTTTTGGCCAACTGACACGGAGTCAAATACTTGGATGAAAATATTGTGACAATTAAGATCTAATGGGAAAAAAGAAAATGACACCAAAGATTTATAGTGGTTCGGCCCCAAAGATTGGTAACGACCTACGTCCACTTGATGCTATTATTAATGTTGAGCTTCAAAGGTGTGATCAAAGAACTAGGGTTCTTGAGTTTCACAAACCTTAGAAGGAGAAAAATACAGACGATGGATAATAGCAATACAATTATCTTTTTCTCAGACCAGAAAAGAGGATTCGGAAAGAAGATCCCTCCTTGAGTTATTTCTTGTATATTTATAGGCTCAAGGAGGGTTACATGAGTCAATCAATCACATCTTTCCTTAATAAACGAATATTCAGGTTATAATGAAGAGATATTATCGGTTATCACTACAACTATATAAATTTATACATAAATAAATGGAGTATATGACCAGGCTGGTCGTATATAAACTTGAACCCCACGTATGGAAGTGTCTCTGGTCGATAGGCGAGCAGCATCTCTGCCACATGTTGAAAATTCTTGCCATGTCATCCATAGATGTTTTTTTGGATAAACACATAGGACAAAGAGTATTCAAATAGTCTATGAAACCACTATGCTCAACCATCGATAACATGATCATTTGAGCTAAAAAAATTCTCCCTAATTCAGGATCAAAATTGTAAGTTGTGATTGAAAGACTTGCATTAAGATTAGGATTCATGGAAAGTTGTTCCTTAATTACTGGGCATCTTTTCACATGATCAAGTAACTATTTAGTCCCATTACTACTCTCTCCCCCTAATTTCCTCCAACAATAGTTACAAACTTCCTTCATTTTACCATCAATTTTTTACAATGTAAAATTATCTCATGTAGGAGATGTTCTCTTTCATTTTGTACTTCTATTCTCATTTTCATCTCTTGTAGTACATAGAGATTGTTCATCTTGTGTATGTATTGAATGAACATAATCAACATTATCAACAAAATTATATTCGGTAACATCTTGGGTAGACATGTGTAGAGTTTGGTCTAACCTACATTATATCCGCATAATAACTAAATCAACATCAAAATAATTATTCATGCAAATTTTTTTAAAAATGATAACTATATCTATAGAAAAGCGGACATCATTTTTCCTATTTTATTAGCGTAACCAACTGTCAATATCAATTAAAACAATCACACAACACTCAGATTTTTGTCCTTATATCACCGCGGCACATAAAATCTCACAACATACTTCATTATGGATAAATATATAAGATATTCAAACTCTTCTAAATTGTGTACAATATCAACAATAAAATTTAAAACTATAAAAAACATACCTCTAATGCTAACTCCAATACAATTGTCAACTTTTTTTTTGTGGGGACCGGTAAGAAAAGTAACTTATAATAAGTGATCTTAAAAGACAAACTAAGTTATTACACCATCATGAGAAATTGCCATTCTAAAATCTCTTCCAGAAAAGCGATAATATAAAATGCAAAGGCAATAGTTTATTACACACAACTAATTAATACTACTATTATTTGTTTTATTAATCTCATCACAATATCTATATATGAATAAAGACCACCTATCACAATTCTCTTTTCTTCGTACTTTCTAGAATATACCATAGCTATACATATACGCCAAAATTAGAAGGTCCTAAACAATTTCCCAAAAACTGTACTTAACAAAATTCAACTCCTTCGGAGTTGAAAATGAATTTATATAGGAAAATTTCATATTATATGCTTAATAACTTATTGAAATTTTTTAATATGCCATCATAAGTTACTATCCCAAATATATGACAATTTCAATTTTTTAGACAAAAATACCCCTAACATTCAAACACTCATTTTCTTTCTCAATCCAAACTTTCTCTCTCTAACATCTTTTATTTTCTAACTCTCTCTAACATTCTAATATTGTAGATCTCGAAAAAATACCAAAATTAAAAAAAAAAATCTAAAACCGACATTTGAGTGAAAAAATATGAACCTCCAAAGTTTTCGTCAAATTTCAGTGTAGAACATCGAAATTGTATTGAAAAAGCATCGTTTTTGACAAAAAATCAAGTTTTCATGATTGCATCGAAACATCAACGATGCACCATCGATTTTGCATCGAAATAACATTGATTTGGCATCGAAACACCATCGATTTTGCATCGAAAATTCATCCTTTTGGCCAAAAAAACAAGTTTTTATGATTGCATCACAAGAGCATCGAAGCAACATCGATTTTGCATCGAAACAGTATCAATTTTTCATCGAAATTGTATCGAAACACTATAAAAAAAGCATCTAAATTGCATCAAAACGATGCCTTTTCAATACAATTTCGATGCTCTTGCGATGCAATCATGAAACTTATTTTTGGCAAAAACAATGCTTGTTCGATGCAATTTCAATACAAAATTGATGGTGTTTCGATGCAAAATCGATGGTGCATCGATGGTGTTTCGATGCAAAATTGATGGTGCATCAATGTTGTTATGAGACAATCATGAAAACTTGATTTTTGGCCAAAATGATGCTTTTTCGATGCAAAATCGATGATGTTTCGATGCAATCATATAAACTTACTTTTTGACCAAAACGATATTTTTTTTATGCAAAATCGATGGTGTTTCGATGCAAAATCGATGGTACATCGATGATGTTTCAATGCAAAATCAATGGTATTTTGATGCTGTTGCGATGCAATCATGAAAACTTGATTTTTGGCCAAAGAGATACTTTTTCAATGCAATTTCGATGCAAAATCGATGCTCTGTACTGAAATTTGACGAAAACTTTGGAAGTTCATATTTTTTCACTCAAATGTCTGTTTTAGATTTTTTTTTTAAATTTTGATATTTTTTCGAGATCTACAAGATTAGAATAAGAGAGTGTGAGAAAGTGGGAGAATGAGATATGTTAGAGAGAGAGAGAGAGAGTTTGGATTGAGAAATAAAATGGGTATTTGAATGTTAGGGGTATTTTTGTCTAAAAAATTGAAATTGTCATATATTTGAGATAATAACTTATGTTGGTATATTAAAAAATTTCACTAAGTTATCATGCATATAACATTGTTACACCCAGATTTCGAGATAAAAGGTTATGACCCCGAAAACTGGGCTCGTCAGGTGTGAGCTCGAAATATATGAAAACATCATATGGTCCAGCCGTAAAACCTCTGAAGTAAAACAACGACCTCGAGGATGTGTAACCTCGAATATTCTCTGAGCTCATGACGGGAAATGGCATGACACTTGAATATATATTTTACTGATTGCCTTCAAGCGAGGTGGTTCAAGCTCGGGAAGTACAAGCTCGAATGTGACAACATCGTCTACGTATACCTGTTCCGAGCATAAGCGAAGCTGGGCGGCAAGCTCGTGAATGACTCGTGGTCTAGGCAAACTCAATGCCAATTACCGGTCTCAAAGATTTGATGAATCATCTGGGATAATCAGTTACGTCTGAACACGTTTATTGTTGTACAATCCCTATATCTAAGGGATATCATTTAATCTGTTATCCGTTTCCGATCTTCATGGGACATTTCCGTGTATATAGGAGATAATGCATTTAATATCTTTATTTCAATTGATATACAAAATATCTTCCCGAAATATGTGGGAATGAATTCTGCAACCTTCTCTATTATAGAGAAGGAATACCACTTGTAAATGACCGATTTCTGATTTCTTGAGAGAAAGATCTGGGTAATTCATCTCTAAAGAATTTCCAGAAAACTCCAAGTCTTAATAACATAGACTCGTGGACTAGGTAGAATTAACTGCTGGACCACATAAAAATTCTCTTGTTTCTCTTCATCATTCATTCGCTTCATTGTTTAATTGTTTAATTGCTCTACGATTTGAGTTGAAGAAAAACGGCGTCAACAATTTGGTGCTTTCATTGAGAACATTAAGCAGTACGTGTTTGAGTCTAGTAAAAAAAGCCTCCTTGAATCAACAATGGCCGCGGATGATCCCAATGTTCCTGAGGAGGAAATTTTAGATGAAGTTGACTACCCCCGACGCCCTGGAAAGCAGCCTATGGTTAATTCAGACCATGATGAGAGGAGTGGTTTATCTGACTCTCGGGGACCACCGGCCCCCAGGGACGACGAGGACATGTAGTATAATCCTGAACGATATGTCCCGATAGTATCATCAACTGCGAAAGCAGTTGGTAAGGTCAAGAAACGTAATAAGGAGTTGGCCAGATTGGCTGTTGAGGCACGGGCGGCTCAGGCCCCACCTCCACCTCCGCGAGACGTTCATGTTCCACCACGTAGGCTTCGTGGGCGACCACGCAAAAATGCTGCCACCTGGAGAACGGAGCAACCTCCATTGCTAGCAGAGCAGCCTGCTCCGTCAAGACCCCGGAGAAGTAACTGGGCTGGAGCTCCTACCAACTCAACTGCAGAGGTATCGGCCGGGGTAGGGAATAACCGAGCCCCCACGGAGGCTCAGACCCAAAATCCTGGTAACACGCAGAGCGTTCCTGAACCAGTTCGAGCAAACTCGGGGCCTTCTAGGCCCCGTAATGGATGGCAGCCACCATCACCCATAAGGCACCCACCATTGCCAATAAGATATCCCTCACCAACTCATAGAAACACACAACCGAATCAAGGTGATAGGGAAAGGTGAGCTGGGCAAAGACATGGAAATGGGGAGACTGCTAAGGAGCATAGAGGTACCCAACCCACGAGAATCCAAATGTCTCGGTCTCACACTATTGAGATGAGGCAATCGGTAAGGAACCCATCTCGAAACAATCATGCAACGAGCCATGTCAGTGAAGGGTTGGAAGACACTAGATCTGCCAGTATGTATGACCAGGGATGCAGAAATACTGGGAATCGAAGGGATCACCTAGATTTATGAAAACACCTGAAACATAATCGAGGGAATGATAATCCCTCGAATCCATATCTGAGGGATCATCTCAATGGATGCAAGAACCCTGTGCTGAGGCGCGAAACTGGGGTTGTGATCAGCGATAACCAGTTCCCACTACTTTAAGTTAAAGTCCCCGTGGATCCAGTCCAAGAAAGGATTGAACAACTGGAAAGAGTATTCAGGCTCTTACAAAATGAACGAGGTCGGGATCGGGACAAAGATTTCGACGAAGAACTCGAACCCTTTGCCCCTCATATTTCCAGCACCCCGTTTCCTCAGGGATTTCGAATTCCTCATGTCCCACCATTTGATGGGAATTCTAATCCATACAGTCATTAGAGTACATTCAACATAATTATGCGAGCGAGTAATGTGGGCTACGAGCTCAGATGCATGCTATTTCCAGCCTCGCTTACAGGACCAGGAAAAAACTGGGTTGAGAAGTATAAGAGACATTCGATCGCTTCTTGGGATCAATTGTCTAGAGATTTAAAGAAGCAATTCAAAGCCATGGTCAGAATTAGGCCTGAGGCGTCTGCCTTGACCAATGTCCGATAGCAGCCGAATGAAACATTGAAAAGTTACCTCACAAGGTTTAATTTGGAAGTCACCCGAGCTCATGACGTGGACGACAGTGGCCATTTAATGGCTGTCCGAGCCGGAGTAATGCCTGGAAGTCCTCTCTGGGAGGACATGCAGAGGAATCCCGTAAGGTCCTTAACCGAGTTCAATCGATGAGCTTAGAGGTTTGTTAATGTAGAAGAGACGAGGTCAGCATTGAATATGACCTCTCAGCCCATAACTACAACAACAAACGCAAAATCTGCCTCGACCTCGACAGATCCTACGACCTCAAAACCCCATGGGGATAACCCTTCTAAAAGGAAGAAGAATGAAGGCAATAATCCTGAGGCATAAGGGGGAAAGAAGAAGAAAGGGGAAAGATATTTCTCCGTATACAAGGTGTATACCGAGCTCAATGAGTCTCGGGAGAATATCTACCTGACTAATGAAAACCAGGTCCCTTTTAGACGTTCAGACCCCATGAGAAACCAGAAAGTGAAAAGAGACTCCAACAAGTACTGCAGATTCCATAGAGATATCAGACATACAACCAATGAATGCAGGAAATTAAAAGATGAGATCGAAGGCCTGATCTCAAGAGGATATTTCAGACAATATGTTAGGAATCAAAACCCCAATCAGGCTTCCACCAGCCAGAGGGCAGCAACAGCACCACCTGCCCAGAACAGCAACTCCCGAGCAAGGGAGGACGAACGACCCCCTCCGATTGATAGAGAAGATGTCATAACCATCTCGGGGGGACCACATATTGCAAGATCGGCCAGGAAAACCCAGAAATGATATGTGAATGAGCTGAAAACTGGTGACGGGTCTCCTTACGAACCCGAACCCAGAGCTCCAAAACAGCAAAGGGTTGAATCTCAACCCATAAATTTTACCGAGGATGATGCGTCTCATGTACAACTCCCTCACAACAACCCACTGGTCATCACCCTTCAGCTCACAAATAAGAGGGTACACCGAGTCCTGGTTGATAATGGGAGCTTAGTAAATATCCTCTACAAGGCCACCTTAGAAAATATAGGACTCACGCTTCGTGACCTAAAGGCCTGTGCAACGACGTTGTACGACTTTTCAGGAGAAGGAATTTCTTGTATAGGATCCATCCAATTCCCCGTAACCTTGGGAGATTTCTTGGTCTCGACAACTAAGATGATGTAATTCGTAGTAGTGGATTTACCATCGGCCTACAACGTACTGCTCGGGAGACCCGCCTTAGTAGGGTTAGGGGCAGTTTCGTCTGTAAGGCATTTGGCCATCAAGTTCCTGACTTCTAGTGGCATTGGGCCACTGAAAGAAGACCAACTTGTAGGGAGGGAATGCTATAGCATTTTCGTTAGAGGAAATAAACAGGCAAGTGCACAAGCGCTTGTCATAATTCATAATAAGGATGGGGCAGTCTTCAAGATAGACGAAGAAATTGATCCAAGAATAGAGGAAAAAGCTGATCTCGAGACGTTAGAAGAGCTCGAAGAGGTCAAGCTCGAAGAAGTAGACCCCTCGAAAACAGTGAAGGTAGGGAAAAACCTTCCAGAAGAAACGAAATAGCAATTAATTTGCTTTTTGAAAAAGAACTAGGATGTTTTCGCGTGGTCACATTCGGAAATGGTAGGGATAAGCCCAAACGCGATAAGCCACGCTCTTAATATTGACAAGAGCTTCCCCCCGAAGCAGCAAAGGCGAAGACTCCTGGATGACGACAGGAAGAAGGCCCTGAAGGAAGAGGTCGATAGGTTAAAGGAAAATCGATTCATATGAGATGCCTTCTACCCGGATTAGGTCGCTAACCCGGTGTTAGTCTCGAAACCTAACTGAACATGGCGAACCTGTATTGATTACTTAGACCTTAATAAAGCATGTCCTAAGGATTGCTTCCCCTACCTCGGATCGACTAGCTCGTAGATGCCACGACAGGGCATGGACTTATGTCGTCCATGGATGCTTATTCTGGATATAACCAGATTTCCATGCATGCCCGGACCAAGAGCATACGAGTTTTGTGACTGATAAAGGACTATATTGCTACAATGTTATGCCGTTCGGGCTCAAGAATGCTGGAGCCACATACCAACGACTCGTAAACATGATGTTCTCCGAACAGATAGGTTATAACATGGAAGTTTATGTTGATGATATGTTAGTTAAATCTAAACATAACAATAACCATGTGGACGACCTTGAAGAGTGCTTTGCCGTGTTACGGAAGTACAACATGAAGCTCAACCCCCAGAAATGCTCTTTTGGAGTATCATCAGGGAAGTTCCTAGGTTTCATTGTGAATGCCCGGGGAATAGAGGCTAATCCTGACAAGATCCAAGAGTTAATTGACATGCCCTCACTGAAAAAGCATAAGGATGTCCAGAGTTTGACTGGGCGAATAGCGGCATTGAGTAGGTTTATCTCGAAATCTACGGACCGTTGTCTTCTATTTTTCAACCTTTTGAGAGGGGGCAAAAAATTTGAATGGACAGAGGAATATGAGTTAGCATTTCAGGAACTTAAAAATCACCTCGTGGAACCTCCTATCTTATCGAAACCTGTCACGGGAGAAATTTTGTACCTATATCTCACTACAACCGAGCACGCCATTAGCGTCGTGCTTGTTCGAGAAAAACAGAAGGTACAAAAGCCAGTATACTATGTCAGCAAAAGGTTACTGGGGGAAGAATCGAGATACCCTTTAATGGAGAAGTTGGCTCTCAGCCTAATCCACTCATCTCGAAAGCTCCGACCTTACTTCCAAGTGCACCCTATCCATATGTTGACCGACCAACCACTACGACAAGTCCTATCTAAGCCAGAAGCCTCGGGCCGATTACTAAAATGGGCTATTGAGCTCGGGAAATTCGAGATCACTTATCATCTGAGGACAACCATAAGAGAATAGGCCCTGACAGACTTCATAGTGGAATGAAATGGAGTGACTGACGACGAAGTTATAACCCCAGCCCACGAGCTGTGGAAACTTTATGTCGATGGGTCTTCCAATGAAAATGGATTGGGGGTAGGAATAATACTGATCACCCCAATGGGGAGTCAATTTCACTCCGCTTTGATATTTGACTTCGAAGCGACAAATAACAAGGCTGAATATGAAGCTCTACTGGCAGGACTTCAGATAGCCAAGGAACTCAAGGCTAAGACGATACATTGCTACAGTGACTCTCAGTTGGTGGTCAACCAAATCTTAGGGGAATACCAGGCTCTTGGGACAAGAATGGCTGTATATTTAGAAAAAGAAAAAGTAGCACTCGAACATTTCGAATTTTACACGATAGAGCAGGTTCCCCGAGAGCAAAATTCGAATGCAGATGCCCTAGCCAGGCTCTCCGCATCCATCGAGGTCGAAGAGCTGAATGTTGTGCCAATCGAACATCTATTGACACCCAGTATAAGTGAGCCTGAACAGGAGGATGTCTGCATTATTAACTCTGAGCCAACCTAGATGACCCCGATAGTTGAGTACCTTCAAACAAGCATTTTCCCAGCAGAATGGACCAAGGCTCAGAAACTGATGTATCAGATTCCCAAGTACACTATTGTGGAAGGAAGACTATATCGAAGAGGATACTCTATGCCATTACTCCGATGTGTGACTCCACCTGAGGCTAAGAATATCATAGAAGAGATTCGTGAAGGATTTGTGGGGACCACCCTGGGGGGCATAGCCCGTCTAAGAAAATTATACGCCAAGGGTACTTCTGGCCCACCATCAAAGCAGACTCATTTGATTATGTCAAGAGATGCGATAAGTGTTAATAGTTTGCCACAATCCCTCGAGATCCACCTTCCGAGCTAACTATGATGACCTCCCCATGGCCATTTGCGATCTGGGGAATTGAACTCATAGGCTCGTTGCCAACTGGAAAATGCGGAGTTAAGTACGCAGTAGTCGCGGTAGATTACTTTACGAAGTGGACCGAAGCTGAACCTCTGGCAACAATTACCTCGAAGAAAGTCTTGGACTTCGTGGTAAAAACATCATCTGTCGATATGGGATGCCAAGGAAGATAGTGTCCGATAACGGTACTCAATTCGATAGGGACTTGTTTACCAACTTTTGTGAGAAAATGGGATAATAAAAAGATTCTCCTCTGTGGCCCATCCCAAAGCGAATGGCCAAGTCGAGGCTGTGAATAAAACCCTGAAGAGTTCTATGAAGAAAAAATTGGAAGAAGCTAATGGAAAATGGCCCTAAGAGTTACCCCAAGTCTTGTGGGCATATCGAACCACAACTTGTACTTCAACAGGACATACCCCTTTTTCTCTGGCATATGGATGCGAGGCTATGATGCCAATCGAGGTCGAAATACCCACCATTCGTATCCACGCTTATGATCAAGCCTCGAACCAATCCCAGCTCAAAGTAAGTCTGGACCTGATTGAAGAAAGACGGGACGAGGCTCAACTAAAAAATGCTGCATACCAACAACGAGTTACCCAGTATTTCAATAAAAAGGTTCAAGACAAGAAATTCGGTTTGGGAGATTTGGTGCTAAGGCGTGTGTTCTTGGCTACACGGGACCCGGCTGCTGGCGTGCTCGGGCCTAATTGGGAAGGACCTTATCAAATCGAATCAGTTATCCGACCTGGCATCTACAAATTGGCAAGATTGAACGGGAATTTGGTACCACGAGCATGGAATGGAGAACATCTACGACCTTACTATCAATAGTGTAGGATTGATGTCACCTGTAACCGTGCTTGTTTATTTTTACTATGATTCTGTTAATAAATTGTTCAATCTAAATAAAGTTCGTTTTTGTTTCAATATGTTGTATTTTTTGCAAACTCTCTTAATTTAATAACCTATGGTCACACTCATAGGATATTAAGGGGGCATTAGTGGTATATATACCGTCAGCTTGAAAAAATAAAATAGCATATACGAAAAGAATAAAAAGTGTTTGGATACAACCAAACATGCGAGCTAAGATAGTTTGGACATAACCAAATTATTAAAGAATAAAAGTGTTTGGATATAACCAAATACGCGAGCTAAGATAGTTTGGACATAACCAAATTATTAAAGAATAAAAGTGTTTGGATATAACCAAATACGCGAGCTAAGATAGTTTGGACATAACCAAATTATTAAAGAATAAAAGTGTTTGGATATAACCAAATACATGAGCTAAGATAGTTTGGACATAACCAAGTTATTAAGAATAAAAGTGTTTGGATATAACCAAATACGTGAGCTAAGATAGTTTGGACATAACCAAATTATTAAAGAATAAAAGTGTTTGGATATAACCAAATACGCGAGCTAAGAATGTTTGGATATAACCAAATGCATGAGGCAAAGTAATTTGGATAAAACCAAATGCGCGATCTAGACATAACTAGATCAAAAATATTTGTGTGTGGATTACGAACTAAAAACACGACATAAATAGGTTTGGAACAAACCAGCTAAAACTATTCGACAGAAAATTGGAATATAAATAAACCTACTTCAAGTTAAGTTGAGATCGAGGCTGGAGTATCTTGCAAAAAGATAGTTTCGACCTCATAACTTTGGGGAGCTACCCGAGGACGAGGAAAAGTAACTACAAAAGTAGGATATAACTAAACCACCTATATTACACGCCATATAAGTACTTTCGAATGCATGGTAAAATTAAGTTCCGACCTTGACAAGTAACGGGATCGAACACGAATACGTCAAGTAAACTGTGCATGAATGCATTAAATCTTGAGCTTAAAATCCACCACGTGTTTGTATGAATAAACAGACATAAAGACACTTTAATATAAATTGCTTGAAATATTTTGACTTAAGAAATGTAAAACAAAAATATTAGGAGGCACAGGGGGGACATCTGTGGTGGAAGCTTCGACCTGGGAAACAGGACCCACGACCAGGCTCATAACAGTGGGAGCTGGAGGAGGAGGAGTATTCTCAGTCCTCTTCAGGACCTTGGCAAGCTGATCTGACTTTTGCGAGCCTCTCGAGCGCTTACTCCTCTGAGCCCCCTCGCCACTGGCAAGCACGGTGTCAAGATCAGAGTCCATAGCATCTGCACAATTGCACCACATTATAAGAAATTCCAAGGCACAAAAAGTTAGCATAATGCAAACAAGCAAGGAATAAAGGGCAAGTAAAGAGGAACCTAATTGGAACTCTCCCCTGAGCTCGTGCTCGGTGACCACGTAATTCTCCCATCTTCAAAAGAGGCAGGGGGAGTCCCTTCCCTATATGTGAAAGTCAACCTTGAAAGGTCCCTAAAATCATTTGTCCCATATTGAATGGCTATTCAGTCCCATACCTCATTCAGACTATACATAGTATCGTATTTCCCTGGCCAACTATCAAACCTATGAACCCTCTCATCTACCCAGGATCATACATAAAAGTGGTCCCTATCATCTTCACACAAGACTAATCTGTCAGGCTTATGCTTAAGTAACGAGGGAGACCATAAGTCTGAGCTAAGGATGACCGTACCTCTGTCGCTCGAGCTCAAGGCCTTGTCATTGGCCTTGTTCCCTGATTGCGGACTCCTGTGATGTCGAGCTGGGGATTGTGGCTTAGAACTGCGCCTCAAAGGAAGGATGCTGGTTGGGAGAGGCACAAACTCCCACTTGGCATAATTCTTGTTGGACCAGTCATTTGTGGACTGACCATTTTCCAGGAGACCACAAGCTCATAGCTTATCTTCATGAAGAAGATAGGAAATGGAACGCCTACCGCAAGGGAATTGGAGCAAGGCCTCCTTGTGCTCCTTCATCTTATCTGTGGGAGTAGGTCGAAGATAATTGGCTGGAGAAATGAACATATCATGAGTGGTTCGAGCCTAAGCAAAAAATTCGAGCACAAAAATAAGAAATTTTTTATACTTTCAGATTCGTCTGAACGAATAGTATCAGGAAGGAGCCAGGCCATCTGTTCAAAAGAAAGCCTTCTTGAAATTGGGGGGATGGTTGGGTAGATCCTCAAAGATTTTCTTCTCCTTGGGATAGCTCGAAAGATAGTAGAAGTCGTCCCCTCCCCGAGCTCAGGAGGGATTGCTTTTCAAGCAAAAGAGATACAAAATCTCCTTTGGTGAAGATCCTTCCCACTTTAGCTCGTGGTAAAGCAACCTCAGGGCTGACAAAACCCTATATGAGTTGGTGTTGAGCTGGAAAGGAGCGAGCCCGACAAAATCTAAGAATTCCTTGAAAAAGGACTTTAAGGGCAATAAGGTCCCTACCTTCATGTGCTCCTGGCTCCTAGCCGCATATTTTAACTTGTTGTCAGGATTACCATCTCCCGGGGTGCGACAACTTTGCTCATGGGAGGTTGGAGCTCGACACTTCAGCGAGCCCGATAGTCCAATTCCGTGGAGGGCCAAGATGTCAGAGATCTGCCCCAGTAAAGAAATCGAGCTCCAGTAGTGCTCGACCTCAAAAAATTCTCCCTTCGAGGTGGGAATGGAGGTTAGGTGTGAGGTAGAAGGGGGATTTGATGGTTCTCCCATTAGTGAAAATTGGAGATTGCCTGGCTTGAAGGCGATTGTCACTTTAAGAGTGGTATCGATAGGGATTGGTCTAGGCTCGGGGTCTGGATCTGGGTAGATGGTGACCCTAAGTCTCTTCCTTTTCCTCTCCTCGACCTCGTTGACTTGACGTCGAAAGTGAGCTCAGGTATCTTCTTTCTCACGCCTTAGTTGGTGCTCTTGAATTAAACGCTGATTCTGGGTAAAAGGTGACTCCAGGCTTGGAGTTTTCGGTGAGTAAGGAATTGCGAGCTTTGACCCCCATCGCTTTTCTGAGTTCTGCGGCATCTAGCAAGATAGCAAAAGGGTAAAGGCCAGACGAACAAGAAATTAAGAATAAAAATCAATATGGCCTAAGCTCGATCCAAAGAATGAGACCAGGCTCGGAGTGTGTATTCCACGGAAAGACGGAAAGGTGGATTTATTTTCGAAGATCCTGAATTTTTAGGGAAAAAAGTTGGCGGCTACTCAAAAAGTGATATTTTTGAGAAACATGCAATTTATAAACCCTAATCTTATACCCGTTTCTTGGTCTACACAATATGATATTCAAAATCAAGACAACCCATTAAAAGAGCCATATTTGCATCATTCATGCAAAATCTGCGTTTGGAAATCCGTAATCTCAGAAGAGCCTAAAAACTACACGATATTGACTAAAGTATCCTAGTGCTAAACTGGTGTCCAAAAATGCTACTATAACACAAACATGCATGTAAAAAGAGAATGTACATGATCAGGAACATAGACTTACACACAGAGGCTTGCAGATACAATGAAAGCGACGACTGGAGGAGCGGTTGCAAGAATGATCTCATGGAATCGAAAAGGCCAAGGTTGTTTTATCTTCTTGGTTTAGAGAACATGCAAAGAGTAAAAAAGATTTTTCGGCTCTGGTTTTTTCTCTCTTTGAAATTTAAAACGTAAAAATGAAGAGGAAGGGGATGACACAGTTATATATATATATATGTGTGTGTCCCAAGAGGAGGTCAAGGGTCGAGCTAATCTGGGCCTATGGCTGGATTTAGTATTTGATCCAATGGTCAGGTGCGAATGTAGAAATGGCGGCAAAAAGCTGAAACGTGAAAGGACGTGGTGTGTTGAAAAAGTACTCAAGTACTCTGATTGAGCAACCCACGGCTGACGCGTGTCCGCACTCGAGTGCAATTGGTGGTACAGTTTCCAAGAAGGGCAGTTCAAGAGTTTCCTTCTCACAGGATTCAAACTGATACTTTTGAGGGGCCAAAATGTTGCACCCAGATTTTGAGATAAGAGGTTATGACCCCAAAAATTGGGCTCGTCAGGTGTGAGCTAAAAATATATGAAAACATCATATGGTCCAGCCGTAAAACCTCTGAAGAAAAACAACGACCTCAAGGATGTGTAACCTCGAATATTCTCTGAGCTCACGACGGGCAATGGCATGACACTTGAATATATCTTTTACCGATTGCCTTCAAGTGAGGTGGTTCAAGCTCGGGAAGTACAAGCTCGAATGTGACAACATCATCTACGTATACCTGTTCCGAGCATAAGCGAAGCTGGGCAGCGAACTCATGAATGACTCGTGGTTTAGGCAAACTCAATGCCAATTACTGATCTCAAAGATTTGATGAATCATCTGGGATAATCAGTTACGTCTGAACACGTTTATTGTTGTACAATTACCCTAAAAACAGCTACTAATGATGTGGCGAGGATTTCTCCTACGTAGTTGACATGTGGAAGAATTACTACTCGACTATCGACCAGAAGCACATCGCTTTGCCAGTGGTTAATTTGTAAATACGACCAGGCTAGTCGTGTAACCTGATTTATTTCCTTCTTAAACTGTAATCTTATAATAATTTCATTGAATATTTCTTCATTATTATCTTGATACGCGATTATTAAGGAAATATATGGCCCGTTGGCACATGTAACCCTCCTTGAGCCTATAAATATACATGAAATAGCTCAAGGAAGGGACTTTTGGATCCCTGAATCTTTTTGCTAAGATAAAGAAAAAGAGGGAGCTATAGTGCAATTATCCATCGTTTTATTGTATTCTTTGAAGGTTTGTGAAACTCAAGAACCCTAGTTCTTTGATCACTGCTTTGAGATTCAATCTTAATAATTACACTAAGTGGACGTAGGTCATTGCCATCGTTTGGGGCCGAACCACTATAAATCCTTGGTGTTTTCTTCTCTTCTATTAGATTATCTTTCTTACTTGTTGTTTTATATTTTGTCGTATATTTGACTCCGTGTTGTTGGCCAAATCGTGGGTCAACATTCTGGTGCTTTCATTAAGAGTTTGACAAAAAACTGTGAAAAAATCTAATGTCGAAAAGACTTGACAGGCTGCTGGCGCTGCACCATCCCAACCTCCTCCCCCAAATGTGGCTGAGAATGAACCACATTTGGAGTTTGATGAGGAGGAATTAGATTCTGAAACACTGAGGGCAACGCTAGGAGTGTTGCAAGATGAGTTGGCTAATTGGAGGGCCAATCAGGAGAATGCTGCGGAGACAATGGCGCTGCAGCAAAGGGAAATAGAACGCCAGCGCCAAGAGCTGAGTTAGCGGCATACCAAAATGGATCGTCGGCAGAGGGATGCCATGACTGCCCTTGAAGCAGCCAGTCAACTGGCTAGGAGTCAGGCTGTGCCAGCCTCCCAGCCAAATCAGCCATTGAACGCACCTCCTCAAAGAGGTCCCAATCCAAGCCCTCTACTCTAGCCAACAAGCTCTCAAAGGCTGGAGCAGCCACCTATGGCTTAGGATGATGTCCCACCTAAGGATCCTGAGCTACAACCTCCATCCTGAGTTGGTCGAGGCAATCCCCAGCGCCTGAGGCAGAATAGGGCAGGGCAGCTGCCCCGCAACCCTAGACGCCCAGGGGATGAAGAGCCAAATCTACTGAGCAGAGGACAGGGTCCTTCTGCCAACAGGAGGAACATCGAGTCAGGGGCCCCCCATAGCATAACAATGCACGGGGACCCAACGACCAGCGCAGGCCTCCCCTTGACGCCCGAGAAATGCCAGCCTGAGGAGGAAATAGCGTGAACAGCCAGTCACGCTGTAGTCAGCCACAATTCAGAGATGGCCATGACTATAACGAAGCTGATTCTGGTAGAGGAAATGCTGGCCGGAGAAATGAAGAAAGAGGTGGAGGCAGAAGCCCCCCACCTAAAGAAAATAGGCCAGCCAGCCACTATTAGTAAAAAATAGATTTCCTCAATGGAAAAGGTAAGATAATACAACTCTATGCAAAATATTACAAATAAATAATGATTGATTAAAAAGAGTGTTACAACTCTATAACTGAAAATACAAACAAACAAAGAAAGGAAGAGGAAGAAGGAGAAGGAGAAGGAGAATAAGAGAATGGTGAAAGATACAACTCTAAAACAAAAGATTACAAGTAAAAGAAAGGTGTTTGAAACAAAAGAAAATAAGATTACAACTCTAAAAAAAAGTTACAAGTAAATAGAAAATGAAAATAAGAAGAAAAGAAATAGAGAAAATGCAAGAACAAGACAATGGCAAACTCTCACTTACACAACCTAAGTGAAGAGGGTTGGGGATCACCAACTTGAACAAGGTTTAAAACCTTTGTCCAAAAGCTTATTTCCACCTAACTCAACCACTAAGGGATCTCTCACAGATTTTTGGAAATTCTTTCTGGAATAATCAAGCCTCAAGGTGTATTTTCCAGCCAAGTGCTTTGTGGATGGAAAATGGTGTGTCTTACAAGTGAGCATTAGGCTCCTATTTATAGAGTTTGGGATACCCCGTTGAATTTCAAATTCCACCAACCCCCATGGCTGTTACCAATGTTTAATTGGATGTTTATGGAATTAAAATGAAGATTTGGGAGTTATTTGGGATGTTAGAACCGTTCAATTTGGAAGAAAAAAAAACTGAAAAACCACATAGCCTGTCAGCCTCACTGGCCGCGGCCAGAATCATCAGTGGCCGCGACCACAGCCTTTTTTCAACCAAAAATGTGATTTTTCCAAAACATTCCAAAACATCCCAAATCCTTTCCCACATGATTTTGTAACCTCCAAACACCTATTGGGAGTTAAAAACATGTCTCCAACAGTCATATATCATCATGAATTTGTGAAATCTAATCTCAAATGTGTGACATATAATATACACATTATTGGGTAATATGTGGGAGTTACAAATTTGTAATTGATTTTGTAACTCCAAAATATGTCACATTTGGGCACACACATGTTTCCAATTTTGTGACTCTCAATAATATGTTACAAGGTGTGACAAATCACATTTGTGTGACAAATCACATTTTGTCACATTATTTAATCTAATATTATATTATATTAAATAATATAACAGACACAACGCTGGGGGGCAACCTAGGCAGCCGAACGTCTTTAGTCAGCTAGGAGCTAGCGAGCAGAGACGTAGAGATGATGATCTTAGGGACGTACTTAACGACCGCCATGAGAGGCACAACGAGTACGCTCCCCCGGCACCAGTGGCCCCAGTAGTCCCAGAAGCTGTTCAGGCTCAGATTGATGCCCTGAACCAGGCGGTACAGCAACTGGTCAGGGGACGAACATCCCATATTGAGTACGATAGGAGGAGGGGCACCCCCTCAGTACAGAGGATTGCTGCAGCCGAAACCCGCAGTAAGTTCAAGATGCCTATGTTGCCGAACTTTGACGGGTACGGAGACTCAGTATCTCACGTTAATAAGTTTGAGATACAAATGGACATACAAAAAGTGTCAGAAGACGCCTGCTGCCGGATATTCCCTGCGACATTGTCTGACACCGCTCAGGAGTGGTTCTTCAAGTTCCCTAATGCCAGTATAGTATCTTGGGAAATGTTCGTGAAGGTATTTTACAGACAGTTCTATGTGAGTCGCGTACACCCCACAGAGGCCAACCAGCTAGTCGAGATACGCCAGAAAGAGTGAGAGCCCTTGAAAGAATATGTCCAACGCTTCATGTGAGCAGCAGTTGGAGCCAAGACAGTGGGCGATGAGGGTAAGATGATGGCTCTAACTGCTGGAGTTAGGAACCATTCACCTCTCTGGAGTAGCCTTAGAAAGAATGGGGTAAGAAGTACCCAAGAGTTTTTGGATCGGGCTGATCGTTATATCAAGCTCGAAGATGTGATTGCCAACGAAGGGAAATCACCCACAAAAGACAAGGGGCCCAAGGAAGAACCCGCCAAAGCTGCCAACAGGTCGGAAAAGCCCAATGGAAATGACAAGGGCAACGGGAATGGCAATGGTAGGAACAGTGGAAAATGGGCGAACAATGAACCCTCAACTTCTAAGAGTAAATGCCCCAAAGGAAATCGATATGAGCCGAGATTCACCAACTACACGGCTCTTGTCGAAAGCCAAGCTATAGTCTACCAGGCGACCGGCTCAAGCGTGCCTTACAAACGACCTGCAACTATAAGGAAAGATATTTCCAAGAGAAATACGACAAAATTCTGTCGTTTTCACAACGAATACGGGCACGACACCAATGAATGTAACCAATTGAAAGATGAGATTGAGTTTCTGATCAGGCAGGGACATTTAAGAAGATATGTGCGAGCCACATGAGGGTCTCAACGAGAGGCTCAAGGTGGCAACGAGCATGCGCCTGCATGCCAACGCTCGCCACCTCTACAGCCAGCTCCTGTGGCAGGCACTTTACTCACCATCTGTGGAGGCCCACATCTTGCAGGAGATAGTGGGAAGGCAAGGGAACGATACACTTGAACCCTACGCCACGACCAGGACTTCGAGATGATGGGTGTGGAAGATCGAGCACCAAAAAATGCTCGTACAGAGGAGGAATTGATAACCTTCTCTGATGACGATGCCCAGCATGTGCGATTCCCACACTTCGATCCGCTAGTTGTAGACGTACAAATTTCCAACATGATGGTGAAAAGGGTGTTGGTCGACACAGGGAGTTCGGTCAACATCCTATACAAGTCTTCGCTGGAAAGAATGAAGTTGTCCGTCAAAGACCTGGAGCCATGCAACCAAACCATCTATGGTTTTTTCGATGAAGGGCTCGCCCCAACAGGATCGATTATGATTCCAGTTACAGTAGGTACTGCGCCTGCTAATAGGACATTACTCACTACTTTCATAGTAGTTGATTGTCCTTCAGCATACAATGCTGTAATTGGGAGATCGATTCTGGTCGACCTACGAGCCGTCACCTCAATATGGCACCTCACCATGAAATTCCTGACCGACGCAGGGGTAGGATGTGTCTTAGGGAATCAGCGGGAAGAAAGGGAGTGCTACAACGCCTCGATCACCAAGGCAAAGAAGGGTGTATCGAGAGATAAATGCTCAAGCCGACTCGGGTGATAATGTCACCAAATAGGGTGTTTGTAACGACCCAAATTCACTAATAGGGCTTAAGGGCCTTGATTAGTGTGCCGGGAGGGCATAATGGGAATTATGTGTGATTTTTGTGATTAAGATGCATGATTATGATTTTAAGCATGTTATATGACTATGTGTATTATGTTATGTGATAATTATGATATGTGAATAGTACCATGTGGGCGCGGTGATTTCAATGTGACGCACGTGCCGAGACGGTCCTAGCGAGCTAGATAATGGTAACTGGTGATTTGGTAACTTGTGTAACTGTTAGTAACCATAGAGAGTAACATGTTTTGTTGGATAAGTGGTAAAACTGTAAAGTAGGTAAAAGACAAGTGTACCCTTGAGGTTTAGTCAGAAAAGGATATTTGAGGAAGGCTAAAAAGGTCTTTTGGCAGTGGTATAGATGTCTTTGGCTGAGGGAAAAGGATATGTATGATTCATTTATGCTAAGTATAACTGAAGTTAAGACTTGGAAGGCTAGAAAGATCAAGAAGGGAAGGGAGAATCAAGAACCTAGAAGGCAAAGTGGAGGAGGAGCTGAACTGAGTTCTTTGGGGCTAGTGTAGGGCTTAAGGGTGAGGAATCAAGCATATAGCAAGGTTTATACTGAGGTAAGGAATTGGTTCCTGTGGTTGTTAAGTTCTGAATTTGGTTTTTGAAAGAATTGAGAGATAGCCATGGTTTGTCTTGCATGGAATTAAGCTGGCTTGTTAAGGTGGAATTCAGCTCAAGCTTGGATTGGAGGAAGCTCAAGTCGAATTTCTGATTGAGGTAAGGGTATTAAGTAGGTTTGCAATTTCGTAGCTGTTATGGTTTAAGGATTTAGAGGACTGGTTTGTACTTTTCTCAAGTTTTAGCTTAAGTGTTAGAGTCTGAATTTAAGTGTGAATTTCTGTGGGTGATTGTGTGGTTGAGCTGGATTATAGTGTTTATAGGTTGTTGGTTGGTATATGTGGGGTTTTAAATAGGTTTTGGGGCTTGGGTGTGAAGTTGGGATGATTTGGAGTGATTTGGGTTCGGGGAAAACGCAGGAGAAAAACCCAGAATTCTGGGCTCGCGAAGGAGCGCCGCGGCGCAAGGCTGTTTCTGGGCATGATGGGGTCTTTGACTTGCTGGGCACCGCGGCTCAAACTTGCTGGGCGCCGCGGCCCTACAGGTCTGCGCCGCGGCGCTAGGCCAATTTCAGGATGTTGGAATTTGCAATTTTAAGCTTTTGCTCCGGGGCTTCGGGGAATGTCTTCGGTGCGTCGTTTTAGGGATTTGGGGGTTCCGAGAGTATGGGATTGGCTCTGGGGAGGTAGCTTTGGATTGATTAGTGACAAAAGATGTTTCATTTGTGTTGTGATTAGGACTTTGGAGAGGCTCGGGGTAGAGGACCGTGCTCGTGGCTTCGTGGCAGCGGAAATCAGTAAATTGAAAGGTAAGAAAACTTCACCTGAATGTATGGTTGCGAATGGGACTAAGTGCTCCCGAGAGTTGTATTGTGTCATCGTTGGTATTATGCCAAGGGACACGTATAAGCGGTCTAAGAGTACCGTTCATGATTTTAGCGCACGGGGCGCGAATTGGCCATTGGGAGCCAGAAACAATAGGATAACAGAGGGAGCAGCCTGTGAGCGCTAGCCCTGGTTATCATCTGTGCATTATGTATTATGAGTTGAGATGCTTAGTATGTGGTATGCTTGAATGATGATATACTTGAATTTATGAGATGCTATATGAGTAATTGACCTGATTGCTAGTTGTTCATGCCCTGTTGTTGCTGTGTTTTCTTGCTGGGCCTTGGCTCACGGGTGCTTCGTGATGCAGGTAAGGGTAAGGGCAAGCTGGACCAGGCCTGAGGTGGAGAGCTCCGAGGTGAAATGTACATAGCCAGCCGTTCGATCACCATGGTCGAGGAGTGTGTCAGGACGGAGATTACCTAACTGCTCGTTTTTGCCTTAGTATGGCCAGTTAATGTACTTAAACTTTGCAACTTTTGTAAATGGCTTTTAAACTGTCATTTTTGGGATCCCATGTACATAAACAATGTTTAGTAATGAGAACATAACTTTTGAGACCAAAACACTTTTAACCCTAGTTCCTCTACTGTTTCAGTAACACGCTTTTACTTTAATGACTTGATTAGCAAGTCTAGCACTTTATAAACACACAGTGTAACGGTCTTGGCTATCCAGGGCGTTACAATGTTGCCCAAAGTGAGGATAGAGAGTTGGATCCTCGCCTTGGGCCTATCGAGGACCTTGAAGAGGTCCAACTCGATGAAGAAAATCCGACCAGGGTTGTGAAAGTCGGTAAAAACGTAGAGACAACAACAAAACAAGTACTGGTGGAGTTTTTAAGGAGAAACCAGGAAGTCTTTGCCTGGTCGTACAAAGACATGGTCGGGATAGCCCCTGCAGTTATTAGCCATGTCCTGAACCTCGACAAGAGTTTTCCACCAGTGCAACAAACACAAAGGCTGCTTGACAAAGACAGATCTAAAGCCTTAAAAGAAAAAGTCGAAAAGCTAAAGGAAAATGGGTTCATCAGGGTGGCATTTTATCCATCGTGGGTCTCAAATCCCGTGCTAGTTCCCAAGCCGAATGGCAAATGGCGCATGTGCGTGGATTTCACAAACCTTAATAAGGCCTGTCCCAAAGACTGTTTCCCACTCCCAAGAATCGACCAGTTGGTCGATGCCACTACAAGGCATGAGATTCTCTCATTCATGGATGCATACTCCAGGTCTAATCAGATTAGTATGCATCCCCCTGATGAGGATCACACTAGCTTTTGGACTGATACAAGGCTTTACTGTTACAAAGTAATGCCTTTCAGTTTGAAAAACACTGGTGCGACTTACCAGCGACTAGTCAACCACATGTTTAAGGAACTGATCGGCACAAACATGGAGGTCTACGTCAACGACATGTTGGTCAAGTCAAAAAAGGTGGAAGGGCATGTAAAGGATTTGCAGGAATGCTGCAACGTCTTGAACAAATATCAGATGAAGTTGAATCCCCTTAAATGCTTTTTCGGAGTAGTATCAGGGAAGTTCTTGGGATTTATATTTAACTCAAGAGGAATTGAAGCCAATCCCAAGAAAATTAAAGCCTTGATCGATATGAAATCGCCAGCAAAGATTAAGGATGTTCAAAGTTTAACCGGAAGAATTGTTGCTCTCAGTTGATTCATTTTGAAGTCAACAGATAAGTGCGTTCCATTTTTTAATCTACTTAGAGGCAACAAAAAGTTTGAGTGGATGGAGGTGTGCGAGCAGGATTTTCAAGCATTAAAAACTCACATGGCGCAACCACCCATCCTGTCAAAGCCGGTCGATAAGGAAACTTTGTTCATCTACCTGGCAATCATGGAATATGCTGCTAGTGTCGTTTTAGTAAGGGAGGAAGAATGCGTGTAGAAGGTTGTTTACTATGTAAGCAAAAGGCTAATTGGAGCAGAACAACAGTACCCGCCCATCAAGAAGGTAGCCTATTGCCTAATTTTGGCCTCCAGGAAGCTGCGGCCTTACTTTCAAGCTCACCCAATAATGGTTTTGACTGACCAACCTCTACGGCAAGTCCTGCAAAAACCAGAAGCTGCAGGTAGATTGTTAAAATGGGTAGTCGAACTTGGGCAGTTCGATATATCTTACTTGCCGCAAGCAGTGATAAAAGGGCAAGCCCTGGCTGACTTCATTGCAGAGTTCACTGAACTTACAGATAGCGAGCGGATTGAAGAGCCTAATGAGCCTGAGTGTCAAAGCCAAGCTCCCTCATGAAAATTATTTATAGATGGTTCTTCTAACGAGTGCCACGCTGGAGCAGGAGTGATATTGATAACGCCAGAAGGGCATCGATTTCACTGCGCAATCAGGTTTGACTTCACTACTTCTAACAACGAGGCCGAGTATGAAGCATTACTCACTGGGTTGCGATTAGCCAAGGATATGAATATAAAGGTTCTCGACATCTATAGTGATTCTCAGCTGGTGGTGAATCAAGTCATGGGAGAATACCAGGTGCGAGGTTTAAAGATGGTTGCCTATTTAAACAAAACAAGAGACTTATTGGCTCAGTTCGACAAATACACCCTCCATCAGGTACCTCGCGACCAAAATTCCAATGCTGATGCTTTGGCCAAATTAGCAAGTGTAAAGGATGTAGATACTCTGAATAGAGTACCGGTTGAGCGGCTGTCTAGGCCACGCATCCAAGCAGAGGAGACCACTATGGTGATCCAGATGGCGGATACGTGGATGGCACCATATATAGAGTATCTGACGCAAGGCGTGTTACCAATGGACAGAAACAAAGCCAGGACCCTTTAGGGACAAGCTTCTAGATATATCTTGGTCGATGGAATCTTGTACCAAAGGGGATACTCATTGCCACTCCTCAAATGTATTCCAAAAGAAAAGGCCAAAGAATTGATGAAAGAGGTACACGAAGGCTTTTGTGGAGACCACGCTGGGGGGCAAAGCTTGTCAAAAAAGATACTGAGGCAAGGATACTTTTGGCCCACAATGAATGAAGACTCGATGGAGTTTGTGCGGAGGTGTGACAAGTGCCAGAGTTTCTCCAAAATCCAACGAGCAGCCCCCAATGAGCTTAAACAGATGCAAAGTCCATGGCCATTTGTAGTTTGGGGCATAGATCTAATCGGATCTTTGCCCACAGGAAAGGACGGCGTCAAGTATGTTGTGGTTGCCGTCGACTACTTCACTAAATGGGTCGAAGTCGAGTCGCTCGCAACCATAATGACCAAGAAGGTGCTGGATTTTGTGATCAAAAAAATCGTGTGTCGCTATGGATTGCCAAGGAAAATCGTCTCGGATAACGGCACCCAGTTCAATAGTGATTTATTCATGGATTTTTGCGGACGGCGTGGCATTATCAAGAGCTTTTCTTCAGTCGCTCATCCCCAAGAAAATGGACAAGTTGAAGTGGTCAACAAAACGCTAAAGGATACACTAAAGAAAAGACTAGAAGAAGCTAAGGGGGTGTGGCCAGAACAATTACCTGAAGTCCTTTGGTCGTACAGAACTTCCCATCGAATAGCAACATGCCATACTCCATTCTCTTTAGCTTATGGATATGAGGCTATGTTGCCCGTTGAGTTAGATCCACCTTCGCATTGCAAAACAACGTACGATCAGTGCTCGAACAACCAACTACTGATGGAATCCCTAGACTCGATCGATGAGAAGCGTGAGCAAGCCGATTTCTGAGTAGCTGCGTACCAGCAAAAAGTCGCTCGGTATTTCAATCCTAAAGTTCGAGAAAGGAAATTCAGTGTCAGAGTTCTGGTACTTCAAAGAGTTTTCCTGAGCACCCGCGACCAAGCTGCTGGAGTACTTGGACCTAATTGGGAAGGGCCATACCAGATTGAAGAAGTCCTTCACCCAGGCACCTACAAACTTGCTCACTTAAACGAAGATCTCGTTCCTCGCTATTGGAATGGAGAACACCTGCGCAAGTACTATCAATAAACAATCCTTCTTAAAGGATTGGCTTGTATTAATTTTACTTTTTACAATATGTGAAAAAGGGTTGGTCATTTTATGTGACTAATCGCTTGTAAGTGTAAGATCTTTTTTATCACTTGTACAAACACGTTTTGTCCATCTATTATGAGAAATATAAGGGACTGTGCGCAGCCAGTCATTCTTGCCAATTATTGTATTTTATACAAGTATTTGCTCATTACGTGTGTTGTTTTGCTGTATTACAATTTTAATTATTTTGCTACGAGCAGTATTGTTCAAACAGGTTTTAGTCAAGGCAAGTGACCAAGGACCTAAAACTCCTCGATCACTTGGGGGCATATAAGGTATCTAGTAAGCAAAGCATATCAAAAGGTATGTAAACACATGAGCAAAATAAGTGAAAGCATGCTAGGGTACTAGGAGTATTTTTCAAAAATTTTGTATTTTGTTAAATCAAACCAAAGTACTATGCTAAGTTTGGTCATGCGAACATATGTTATAATAAGATTAAAATATATTATAACATCGAAATGGATCCTTTTACACCGCGAGCATTTGTTGCTCGGATGTAATTGTTCAATTAAAAGTAAAAGCTGCCCATGCAGCAATTAATAATCAATTGGAAAATAAGTGTCTTTACATCACAACCTGTAGGCCGTGTACTTGAAAAATTAAAAGAAAAAAAATTGCAGACTATGAGGCTGGAGGATCTTGAGGGGTACCCTGGTCGACGACATCTGTAGCTTCATTGTCTGCCCCGTCCAAGCCAGTTGCCAAGAAAATTTCGGGCGAGGCAGGTACCCTTGCTCTCTCTTCTTCCGCCAATCGAGCAACGCAGCTGGCTATCTCAGCATGCTTAGCGTGCTCGGGAAGGTAGTTGAAGTCATCCCCTTGGTTGTGTTTCCAGAAGTCATAGAAACACTTAACCGTGGCGTTCTTGTACCTTTCCAAATTGTTGGCATTGGCTTGTTCAAGCTTCTCGATCCGGCCCTCCAAGGTTGTAGTCTCTTTTCTACTCGCAGCCAATTCCTGCTCGAGCTTTTTAGCCTCACGATAGTTGATATGGTTAGACTCCTTGAAGTTGTCTTTTTGCTCGATGGCCTTATCCAGAGCAGTCTGCTTCTCCCTTAGCTCCTCAGCCAGTTTATTCTTCTCCTCGAGCACCGCCTCAAGCTATTCAGCGTATTTCGCTTCGGCAGCTTTGAGTTCGTCAGCATGTCGTTGCTCCAAAGACTTGGACTGCTCGGTAGCAGCACCCGAGCGGAGCCGATCGACAGTAAGGGTCAACATTGCTTGCGATCAGAGCAAAGGTTAGACTAACTGTAGAATGTAAAAGGGTTGTCTCCACAGAAAAAGATGACTTACACTGGCAAACTCATTCAATGCGTGGGTTAGGCTCTGGTCGACGTCCATTGTCTCCGTCGAAGCCATCGCCTCTCGGCAGCGTTCGTGCTTCAAAATTTTGGCGACCCTGACTTTGACCGATCTTTAGGCACGGCTCGATATGTCGCCCCCTGTGGAAGCAGGACCAACCTGCTGAGTCTGGTCGGTTGGGGCCGGTGGAGACGGTGCGACCCAGCAGAAGCAGGGGCAGTTTGCTGCTCGTGAGAAGAAGGAGGTGGTGTTACATTTTCTGAGGGTCCATCTGTCGGAGGGCCTGCAGTACAGGCTTTCTTAGCCTAAGGCGTTTTACTACTTTCCCGGGATGCCTCTTGCTTGTTTTCTTCTTGCTCGAGGGAGCTTCGGGAACCTCAAGGGCACTGTTTATGTTGAACAAGTTCTCGGAGTCCATGTCTGTAAGAGAAGCAAATACACGAATAGTGAGATAGTATAAACAATTGAGTATGTTATGTCAGGAAAAGAAACAAAGAAAATTGTAAGTGAAATACCTGAGCTATCATTACTGGTCGCTACATTATATGCTTTACTAGTGTTACACTCACTCTCTGGCATGAAGAAGTCTGAATCTAAATTGGGACCGTACTTAAAATTGTCGTCCCTGTCAAATAAGTGACAGGCAATTAGCAAGCTATCTAAGAGCGAGAGATCAGTACTGTTCTCATCCGAAGATTCGTTGAGGGGCTCGAGAGGTTCGGTGGCCTTCTTTTTTCCCTTTCCCGTTGGGGCAGGGGGAGTAACAACTCGCGGGGTGCTGGAGGGTTCCCTGATTGTTACTCCAGTGGCCCTCCTCGGAGGGGGTTGTGACACGTGTGGGTGTTGCTCGGGAACCTCTCCGCCAGTGGCACTCCCCACAGTTGACTCCCTCCCATCCTGATGAGGGGCCAAAAGGCCGACCAGTCTCAGATTGGCCTTTGTGACCAGCTGTTTAACACATTTTTCTATGTCGTTCATGCTGGCCAGGAGGGCTGATCGCATCTCCATATCTGGAGTAGGGTCTGGTCACAACCATGGGCCTGAAATGCACTAAATTTCTAAGGAAAATGCAGCAAAAGATTGAAGAAAGATTGATGACCAGTGGTATAAAGACTTTACCTCCTTGGGTGAAGGCCAAGTTGTTCGCGAACATGTCAGTCGTCAGGAAATACTCTTGATGGTACTTCCCCACGTTCGAGATATGAGTGGTGTCAGACAGGAAAGCGCAACCTATCTCCTGGTGACAAAAGTGGAAAAACCCCGTGTTTTCTTGGTTGGGGTTAGATTTTAGGTCGAACAGATAGTTGACCTCGTGTAATGTGGGGACAGGCCATTTTCTGTGGCTATAAAGGATATAGAGTGCAGCAAGCATTCTATATCTGTTGGGAGTAATTTGAAAAGGGGTGACCTCAAAGTAATTGGCCACTCCATGGAAAAAAGGATGAAGAGGCAGGGTCGCTCCTGCCTCAATGTGATACCTCGACCAGGCGCTGAAGGCGCCTCCAGGCAAGTTTGCCTGTTGGTCTTGAGTGGGTTGAACTAATGTCACCCCAGAGAGTCCATATTTTTTGATGTAATTAGCGATCATCCTGATCGTTACCTGGCTAATAGGTGCGATGTACCATTCAACATCTGGTTGAATGACGTTTCGGGGCTGAGCACGAGTTTGAATGTTTGGGTCAGGGATATTTCTTTCCCGACCACTGGTCGAGGGAATTCCAGCCTGAGGAGCGGGCTGGTCTGAAAGTTGGGAAGATTTTTTTTTCTGGGCTGTGGATTTTACTCTACCCATGGCTGGAAGGTTTATCTGAGGGCTATTGGGTGGGGTTCTAGAAAAAGGAATCTCTGGTACCAGCTGCGACGGATGCTCCTCGTCTTCAAGTAATTGGGCAAGCAAGTCGTCGTCGATAGGCTTCTCACCTCCCCAAGGATCTTGCATGAAGAGCTGCAAACAGAGAAAGGGGGAGGTGAGAACGTAAAGCCTAAAAATCTGTGTTGAAAGTTAGAATAATGTTGCTCGTGTATAAAAGTTAAGCTTTTATATGACCAGCAGCATTCTAGCAAAAACACTAAGTTCTATGCGAGCAGTTTGAAAAATAGATTGAAAAGTGGAAGTAAAAAGTTTTTTGAGAAAAAGTTTTTTCGATTCCGAAGGGGCGGGAAAAACCCAATTTTTCAACGAGCTTAAAAGTCGAATTTTTACTTCGATTTTATGCCCTAAGTCTACAATCTCGACTACCAAATTGGCTCTTAACCCCTACAAGACGTTGTTTCATCACCCTTTCAAGCGTCGGTTAACATTCCCAATCTCCCCAAAACAGTTTCAGTCAAGAACTCAGAAATTAGAAATAGTGATAAACAAGTTTTGCATGGCATATTAACAACTAAAAGGTTTGAAGAAACGTACGTGTATAAAAGATGGAGAAAAGTTCTGAGGCGCTAAGTTGATTCGGCTGGGCAAGAGCTTTGTGATCCGTCTGAGTTTCTGGAAATATAGCTCTCGGTTCTTCAGTTTTCTTGAGGATAAAGTTAAAATGTAAAAAGTAAAAACTGATTCTGAAGGGTTATTTATATTAGTCGAGGAGCGATTGCCAAAGTAATCATAAATGGTAACTTTTCAAGGCATGGGGAAGTGTGATAGCCGTCAGACAAGTTATTGGGAAACCGAAAAGACTTGATTAGACATGATTGATCACCTTTTTCGAGAAAGCATGGACGGCTCTGACAGATTTCGTGGGGTATTCGAAGAGTCAGTTTCCTAAGTTTACTTATTGCTGGTCGCAATAAATAAACTTGGGGGCAAATGTTTACCCTAAAAACAGCTACTGATGACGTGGCAATAACTTCTCCTACGTAGTTGACACGTGGCAGAAGTACTGCTCAATTATCGACCAGAAGCACATCGCTTCGCCAGGGGTTAATTTTTAAATACGACCAGACTGGTCATGTAACCTGATTTATTTCCTTCTTAAACTGTAATCTTATAATAATTGCATTGAATATTTCTTCATTATTATCTTGATATGGGATTATTAAGGAAAGATATGGCCCGTTGGCACATGTAACCCTCATTGAGGCTTTAAATATACATGAAATAGCTCAAGGAAGGGACTTTTGGATCCCTGAATCTTTTTGCTAAGATAAAGAAAAAGAGAGAGCTATAGTGCAATTATCCATCGTTGTATTGTATTCTTTGAAGGTTTATGAAACTCAAGAACCTAATTCTTTGATTACTGCTTTGAGATTCAATCTTAATAATAACACTAAGTGGACGTAGGTCATTACCATTGTTTGGGGTCGAACCAATATAAATCCTTGGTGTTTTCTTCTCTTCTATTAGATTATTTTTCTTACTTGTCGTTTTATCTTTTGTCGTATATTTGACTCCGTGTCATTGGCCAAATCGTAGGTCAACAAAAGGATATCATTTATTCTGTTATCTGTTTCGTTGGCCATGCCTATTAATGAGATTGCTCCATCATCCACTTACTTTACTTTCAAACAGTTTTTTATGTCTTGAATGAAATTGCAAATTATGCATCACATATTGATAAGAACTGAACAACTGATTTTAATAATTAAATGAATTTTAATTATATATTATTTAGAGTTGATCATATATATTTTTTTATGATTATTAAGGCAATTGAGAAAGAGGCAAAGAAGGAGATATGCTGTTTTTGTACTTTGATTCCTTCTTTCCTTCGAAGGGAGATAGAGAGGTGGAAAAAAAAAAAAAATTATTTTAAGATAATTAAATAGAATAAATTATTGTGTTTCTAAAAAAATTAAACAAAATAAATTAATATTTCATTTTGAGATAAAATAATATATTGAGATCAATTAAAAAAGAATTTAAATGTTACCAACAGAAAAATTGGGTGATTTTAAAATTGTAGATATAGGTGAAAATATAGGTGTTATTTGGTAACACTTAAAAAAATAATTTATTTATTTAATTAATTAAAAAATTGACAACTAAATATAAAATAGTATTTGGAAACCCTATTTTTATTTATTATTTTTAAAAAAATTAACTATATTTTTTAAAATTTTGAAAATAGAATTTTTTTCACTTTGAAAATATTTTTAAACGGTTTTTGACTTTTCGTTTTTTTTTCTTCTATTTTTCAAATCAACACCTCATTTTATATTGTTAAAAAATATAAATTATCAAACACATTTATTATTTTTTATTTTTAAAAACAAAAAATAAAAATAGTTACCAAACATATTTTTATTTTTTAAATATAAAGAAGCAAAAATAAAAATAATATTTCAATTTCATATTTAAAAAGTTCAAAAACAAAAATTTTACCAAACACATCCATAATAACTTGAGACTATAGAATAATATTTTTTTTTAAAGATAACTTGGCCTAATTAAAACCATCAAGAGTAAATTTAATAGAAAAATCTCAACAGAAAAAATGACTACCAATATCTTTGAGAAGAAACGTTTGTTTGAACACAAGAGTTAATTCAATAAAAGTGGCCTAGCCACCAAAACATATGCTCGTCGTTAGACAATACTAGCAATTATGTCACAGTGCTTAAATAAAATGCTAACAAACTCATTACAAATAATAATAATTTCCCTAGTAATGAATCCTAAGTAAGAGTTAGGAAGGAACCTTATTATTGTTGATAGGTTGAATCACTTGGGAGGCAGTGAGATTCCATAATAATGCACGAGTAGTTCATCCTCTTACAAAGCTGTAAAAGCTCTTAAGAATACACCTTTGCTACAGCTGGAGAAAAATTTATAATTGGCGAAGATGCAAAATAGAAGTTAATGCATTAAAAAATTCATTACATAGGATACAAAAAATATGAAAAGAAGCAATTCAAGAGTTTATGCCATGTAGCTCCTTAAAATTACAATAAGACAATTTAACATAGTTTTATAATTGTGTAGAGCCACGGGCTTCAAGAATTATGGTACTTTTATTTTTATGACTTATTTTCACTTGTATTAACTTGTGACATAAATTTTAACATTCTTTTTTAAAAAAATAAACTTGAGAATTCTATAGGCATTTAAACAAAAATATTGTTAAGGAGCTTCAATGGTGTCCAATACCACAAAGATGTGTGATATTATTATTAATGCAATTCAATAACATATTTCACATATTTTAATTTAATAAATAATATTAAAAATCGCTAATCAACCATAACTACCACCTAATGTGATGTTTTACACCTTAAAGTACCAAACAATATCACTCTTTTAATAATAAACGTTATAGATTATATAATTAATTTTATTTATTTCCAAATATTGGTTGTAAAGTATCTATAATTTCTTTGTTGGTGGGTAATTAATATGACAAATAATTCAATAATTAATATTTATTTTAAAAGATATGGAGGGGAAATAATTAAAAGAAACCATTCACTTTATATATAATTTTCATACACATATTGGAGGGTATAGAAGGGATGATTTACTACTATATTTTTATTTGAGAAAACTACAAATTTTAGTGGAATTGTTGTTATGTGAAAATAATAAAACAAAGCCAATATTTGAATCCCAACTAAATTTTGATTAATGTCAACTTAAATTTGAAATACTACTGAATTTCATTAATTTTAAGGGCTTCAAGTCCTTATTAATAGAAACTGATAGTAAGAAGAAGATGCTGTCATATTCAAATGGTGCCTTAATGAATTGATTAGCATGTTATTATTATAAATCATATATATAATGTTTCAAATTCCGTGTATAATGCCCGTATAGCTCAGTGGTAGAGCGTCAGTCTTGTAAACTGAAGGTCTGTAGTTCGATCCTGCATGGGGGCACTTTATTTTATTTTATTTTCCTTTTTCAAAAAATTTACAATAAGACATTTTATAATAAAGGGTTTTTTCATAAATATACTTTTTTTTTTGTTTTTTTTTTTTACTTTTTTACAGTTTTTTTTTTTTTCAAAAATATTATCTTAGGTTTTCAAAAATACAATTTTCAAAAATTTTTATTTACAAAAATACATCAAAAAAGCAACTTAAAAACAATATTTGGACAACAACTAGTCATCAACTTATTACATACTAACACCTTAAAAAACAACAATTGGACAACAAACTAGAAGTCAACCAACTACATACTAACATGTTTAAAAAAAATCAAAATATATCTGAAAAAATTAAACACCAATTAAACATCAACATAACAATAGAACAATTATGCTTAAACTTAAACAATTATAAAACAACATGAAAACAGTTTTAAAACAACTATAAATAAACTAAAACAACACATAAACAACTAAAAAATAACACAAAAGAATAAAAACAGGCAAAACCGTAAAAATGTAAAAATTTCCTTAAAAATATAAAATTAAAAAAACCTTTGTTAGTCCGTAAAAATGTAAAATTTTTGGCGAAACTAAGTGTATTATGCAAATTTCTCTAAAAAAAAAAAATAATCTTAGAATGTATTTTGAGGGTGAGTTATATTTACAACCTAAAGTATTATAAATCTCATTATTATGAACTAAGGAAGGCTCTAGAACCTCCGCTAGGGTTTGTCAAACTGTTCTCGTCTTCGTCTGGTGCTGCTCCGTCCCAGTTTTCGTCCGTCCTTCTTTGTGGCGGTTGCATTTATTACTCTCTCTGCCCAATTCACTTACCTCAAGCACTCATTACTTTGTTTCCCTAGGTCTCCATTAATTACTTTATTTTCATTTCACTTCTCATTTAATTCCTTCTATTTTCTCTTTCTCTTTCCCTTTTCCTCTCTCTATCTCTTTTTTCATTCTGTCTAGTTTCTCCTCTGGTTCGCCACCGTTCCTCATCTATGATGGATATTCCCATGATTAATACTAGCATTAGGAACTTATTCTATGGATTTGGTTCAAAATTGCCATCATTCCAATTTCCATTTCTTGTTAAGGATAAAAGGTATGTCTCTTTCTCATATGCTTATGCTTCATGGTATGCTCTTAAAACCTTGATATTGCATCTGTCTGAGTGGTGCATGCTTATTTTGGTTATGGGTTTTTTACCAAATCTGGCACCATCCATGTCTGAACCTACTAAAATGGACAACTTTTTAAATAGGCTAACAAATACCCTAACCTTAGAGCAAGAAGAATAAATGAGCCATGCCCTTGTTGAAGCCCCTAGTCAGCCTTCTACTAATGACCCCATAAATCTAGTCTTTTGACTTTTCACTACTTGCTCACTTGGGAAAGAACCTATGAAAAATACTCATTGAACTTTGGCATACCCGTTTCCCAGCTGTGATAGCAGACCATGCACTTGAAATCTTTCTAGCTCAGTTTGGGTGTGAGGGGGATAGGCAGCGCGTCCTTGAAGGCCAACCATGGCACTTTGATCAGAGTATCATTGTTTTGGGTCTCACCCAGATAGTGTCACCATCCCTGACCCTAATCATCTTCACTTTACTCCTTTCTGGATCCAAGTCTACAACATCCCCTTTGGTAAAAGATCCTATGAATTGGCTCAACTCATTAGCAGAGTTGTAGGCAACCTTATAACAATTGACAATCCCATAATGTAAGTAACCTCTAGCCCTTTCATGCGTCTCAAGATCCTTGTAGATGTCCATAAGCCAATCAAGTGCAGTATGTCTGTCACATTTCCAAATCTCAAGAGAGTTAAAAGGCTTGAATTCAAGTACGAGAGGATGCCCAATTTCTGTTACTACTGTGGCATGCTAGACCATACTTATTCCCATTGTGTGAAATACCTACAAAAATACGAAAATTCTCTTGCAGCCCCTCCACTACCTTATACTGCCGATTTGAGAGCCTCTATATCCTCACTCTTTTAGCCAGCTGCTTTTCATGTTCCTACCTTTGATACTGATTCCCCATCGCAACTCCAAACTAGGCCTACATTCCCACCTTTGTTTAAAGCTGGACCATCCACCATCACTTCTGTGATTCCCCAAATCCCTATTAGGTACGTTGTTGGTCCTGCTACAATAATCCAAACCTTTCCTAATACTTAGGATGTTATCCTTCAGTGTGTAGTTAGTCACCCTCCTGAAGTTGGACCAACTCATACCGTACCAATCACTACCTCATACCCTCAATTCCCATTCGGCGCTCCCACTGGCCCCTCTGTAATGGCTCCTTCACCCATCAATCCTAATACCTCTTATATTTCACCCACAGCTGCTACCCCATCAATTTCTGCTATCCCAGATCTAGCCATTAGTCCTACCAGTGAGGTTACTACCCCCACTTCCATTCGAATTGGACCTTACCCTATTAGAGATTCCCCAGAGCCAAAAGACCCACTTCACGCAATAGTCCACAGTGGTCGGAGGAAGTGTTCGTTCCACTTTGAAACAAATTCGAGGAATGACCCTTGAAGACTTCGCCGACCCTTCGCAAACCAATGACGAACAGGCGGGTGTTGCTGAGCAACCCCGACCAAAAAAATGAGTCTGATCATAAGGAATGCTCGGGGGTTGGGGAGTCCCCGTGCATTCCAGAAGATCTCTCTCATGGTTAAGCAGCAAAAGCTGTCTATTTTGTTTCTCATGGAAACTAAGTTGTGTGTTGGTTCTGTAAATAGGTTTAAGTCTAGGCTGCATTTTGACAATGGTTTTGAAGTTCCTAAAAGGAACTTAGGAGGATGGTTAATGCTTTTGTGGAAGGGTATTGTTGATGTTAATATTTTTTTCAATTAACTTTAATCACTTGGGATTGCTTTGTAAATATGAATGATAATAGTACCTTTCATTTATCTGGTTTCTATGGCTCTCCTTATTTTTCAGATCACCATTTAACTTGGACTTTGCTTTCTAGATTGCATGATAATTATCCTTTGTTTCCATGGCTTATTATGGGCGATTTTAATGCTTTTTTTTTTAGTGCCTTTGATAGATCCACCAATGTGATTTCCTCAGCAAATTCTATGCATGATTTTAATGATTTCATCAATAAATTTAACATGTTTCCCCTTCCTTTTGTTGGTTATAAATACACCAGGAATAACAATAGAACTTTTGAGCGTTTGGATTGGGGAATAGCTAATGAGGATTGGTGTGATTTATTTCCTTTAGCTACTCTGTTTCACCTTGAATATTTTGGTTTGGACCATAGAGCTATTAAAATTACTCTTGTTGATAACTCTCTTTGTTCTTCTCGAGTTAGGAAACATAGATTTATGTTTGAAAATAACTGGTTAATTGAGCAATCATTTTTTGAAACTGTAAAAATAGTTTGGTCCATTGACAGTCGAGCCTTACATCAAAATCAGTTAGATTTTTTTTCTGGAAAAACAAAACACTGCTCTGATGCTCTCAAAACTTGGAGCAATGATAACTTTCATTTATTCAAGACCAAACTGTCACAAATCCAGAAAGACATGGTCATTTTAAATGAAAAAAATTCTCTGGCGCCAAATGATATCTCCTAGCTGAATTCCCTTAACTCCCAATTAGATGTTCTTCTTTACAAAGAGGAACTTTATTGGAAGCAAAGGTCTAGAGTATTTGGTTACAGGCTGGCGACAAGAATACTAAGTTTTTTCATAGAACTGCTTATAGTAGAAATAGGAATAACATCATACATAAACTTATGTTAGAGGATGGTTCTTACACCTCTTCTTTCTATCAAAAAAGTGAAGCAATAACTAACTTTTACTCATCTTTGTTCGCTTCACAGGGTGTTTCTAATGACGACGTCGCTCTTGTGCTGTTAGGGATCACTGCCTGAATAACTCCAAAACAGTCAACATGATTAGAAGCTGCATTCATTGAGGACGAGGTCAGAACAAATCTCTTTTAACTTTTAGGTTATAAGGCTCTAGGTATGGATGGTTATAATGCTTGTTTTTACCAAAAGAATCGAGCAATCTTAGGCAAAGATTTTTCTAAAGCTATTCTTGCTTGTCTAAATAATGGTGTTGACATAGAGGCCATTAATTCCACTCTCCTGGTCCTTATCCCCAAAAATCCAAATGTTATCAATCTTAGTGACTTTAGGCCGATAAGCCTCTACTCTACTATGTACAAAATCATCTTTAGGATGTTGGCCAATAGGCTGAAACCAATATTAGTTTCTTTGATCTCTAGCCCCCTAAGTGCTTTCCTGTCTGACAGGCTTATCTTTGACAACGTTTTAGTTGCCCAAGAGCTTACCCATGCCATTAGTCATCGACGCTCAGGTTTTGTGGGTTGGGCTGCATTGAAGCTTGACACGACCAAAGCCTTTGACAGAGTTGAATGACCTTTTTTTAGAGGTCATTATGAAGAGATTTAACTTTCCTCTTAGTTTCATCAACCAAATAAAGCGCTACCTTACCTCTGTCTCCATTAGGTTTCTCATTAATGGCCAAATTTCATGATATATTCGTCCATCTAGAGGTATAAGACAAGGTGACCCACTCTCCCCTTATCTCTTTCTTCTATGCTCTGAAGGTCTATCATCTATTATTAGGATTAAAGAAAACCACAATGAGCTCAATGGGATTCGAATTTGCCAGAATGCTCCTACAATCTCTTACCTCTTGTTTGCAGATGATAGCCTTTTACTCACTAAGTTGACGCTCAGTCCATTATGGGCATAAATGATGCACTTCAAATTTACCATAGGGAAACAAGGTAATTAGTTAAGTTCTCTAAGTCTTCAGCCCTCATTTCCCCTAACACTCCTCATTGTGACTCAGAGTTCCTCACGCAAACCTTAGAGATAGAGGATAAACCCTTCATCACCAAATACCTTGGCCTTCACCAATGTCTAGGTTGTTCCAAACGTGAAGTTTTTAGTTTCATCCTAGACAAAGTCACTTCAGCCCTTAGTTCTTGGAACAAAAAAACCTTCTCCGAGGTAGGGAAATAGATCCTTTTAAAATCAGTTATTCAAGCAATACCTTCCTATGACATGTCCTGCTTCAGAATTCTAGTTAGTCTTTGTCACAAAATTGAATCCCTTATGTCCAAACTCACAATTACAATTTTTTTTTACAACTCACAATTACAATTTTTTTTTCATCATAAATGAAAAAAGTTGAAAAGCTAATTGTTCACAAATAAAATGTAATGACCCACTAATCTAGACTTTTTGGACCATTAACGAAACTATACATAAACTTACATTTTTACGAAAATACCATAATTTTATTAAGTAACTTGTAAAAGAAATAAGAGTTACTTACAAAATAAAATACTAAGAAGGATATGGGATCCCATTGTCTTTAAAAACAAAACATGATTTAAATGAAAAGAATTACATAAGAAATGCGGAAAATACATATAAAACCATAAAAGATAAAATGAGACTACATCCTCGAATCGAATAACGCTCAGACCCTTGACTCCATTCACCATCGATACACATCCTCTAAGCGTCACGAATCTTACCGCCTCTAAAGCTATTTTCCTGCACATAAAACATAAAGGAATGAGCCTAATGCCCAGCAAGGAAAATCTAACACATAGTCATACACATAAATTTCATAATAAACGTAAAGACATATCATAACACTTAATACATACACTTATTATAATGGCCATTATTACTTGGGGTCCCATAGACTAAACAAGCTTATGCCCATGAGATTAGTGGGGTCCTACTAGCTAAGTAGGCATATGCCCATAATCTTTTTGGGGTCTTGTTAGTCAAATAGGGCATAAGCCCAAGCCTACAAACATACACATACATAACATATTCATAACATATCATATTTCATAACATAACAATTAAGCAATACACATATAGATTCTACCCTATTTTCCTTACCAAAGTTACTGGGATATGATGGACTGAGTTGGGACTTTTGGAACACTCCTAAAACCATATGAGAAAGAGTGAGTCTTATGAAGAAGAAGAAATGAAAATGAATAGGAAGACTAAACCATTGAGAAATATGCTTACCACAACTTATGTGCTTAAGAACTTGGATTCCCTAACCAAAATAAGAATGAGGTTAGGGGACTGAGTAGAAGGCTTTGAGAAAGAAAATAACATGAAACAAATGAAATAGAGTTTCGGGTTTACCTCAAAGACTTGCAAGACCAATCTAACCACAACCGAAATACTAAAGAACCTTACTTCCCAAAGTGTTTGATAAGCTAAAGATGATTAAGCTTATGACTTTCCCACCCAAGTGTTTAACTCTCACACTCTCCTAGCACTTGCAGCTTTTGAACTTTAGAGCAAAAGGTGAATAATGGTTGGGTACTAGGTCCTATTTATAGAGTTTGGGAATGAAAGTATCTTGATTTTACTTGAATAAAAATAATGGCTTTTTAGGTGAAAATAATTTGAATAATCGTTCAGCAGAGGTTGAAGACTCATTCAAAAGATGCTAGACTTATGAAGAAGTTTGAATGGCTGAAAGGAAAAGAATTAAAAAATGTTTGAATTTATGCTGGAGGAGGCGATATATCGCCCCCCTATAGGCGATATATCGCCTGGACCATTGTTCCCGAGGCGACCGTGCATCGATTCGTGTTTTCCGTATCTACGTGCTGCGATATATCGCCCCCTATAGCTGCGATATATCGGCATACGCTGAATATTTAAACACGAAATTACACATTTTTAGCTAAGTTTGAATGGAGTAAACATCCTTGACTAAGCCCTTAACGTACTCAAAGCTGCTGACTGACCCTATAACCTTCAAACTTTACTCCTTTTTAAATTTAATCCTAAAAAATACTTAATCCTTAATCACCATTCATAACATGTGCTTAAAATCCTGTTGGTTGATATCTAAACCTTATAGTATAATAAATATAATCCTTAATTATCAGTCATATAATCAAACCTTAGGTTATACTTAATATTCTTAAACTATAGGTTAAACTTAGAAAATCTATAAGTATTACTATGAGTGTCCAAATAATTCCCGGTCTGAACCAAAAATCCACAGTAACAAAGATAATACTATACATACTATAATACTACTAAATATTAGCTAAGTAAAGTTCTTGGACTCTACATAAAAATATTTTCAAAATTAAATCGCTATTGGGTTTTAATGTTACTTCTAAGTAGGGGTGGCAATTTGGGTCATGACACGATGACAGGATTCAACATGAAAATAAATGGGTTTGGGTGACACGTTTAATAATCGTGTCGTGTTCGTGTTTGAGTTTTTGACACGTTTAATAATCGTGTCGTGTTCGTGTTTACCTTAATCGTATTGTGTCATAATCGTGTTGACCCATTTAATAATCGTGTCAAACAGGATAACACGAATAATTTTCGTAGGTTTTATGATTTTTTTCATATAGTTATGATTAATCATGTCATAATCGTGTTATTGTGTCGTGTCGTGTTCGTGTCGTGTTGACCTGTTTAATAATCGTGTCATGTTCGTGTTTGTGTTTACCTTAATCGTGTCGTGTCATAATCTTGTTGACATGAATTTGACACGTTTACACGAATTGCAAGCCCTACTTCTAAGCATGTTTTTGCATTATATATGTTCTATTTCAAATCACTTTTGATTTGTGTTGACGCAGTTTTTCGCCAACACTAGATTAAGAAATTAAATAGGTAGATTAATGCTTAATCATAAACCGTAATTAAATAATAAAAACTCTCTCAAACATACACAAAAAATCCACCTAGTCCACGAGACAATGTTATTTCTTTTCTCTCTCAATTTTTGCAGAGTTTTAGTAATACAAAAAATGGTCGTTGTGATAGTCAGAATCTTGTGATCCGTAGGGAGAAAGACTGGGTAAAAGTTGTGCAATCCTACATTGCCTGGGGAAGGTCAAGTGTGATGATTCTAAGACTGTGTAGGTATAGGACGACATAGTTGAAGATGACTTAAATGGATTGATGGGTACTACCTATGCCAACAAGATGCATCTTATTTTTGGTAGCCTGTAGCGTCCCAAATTTGCTAATAAGGCTTAGGGCCTTGATTAGCGTGTCTGGAGGGCGATAATTGATTTACTTTGTTAATATGCGAATTTGATAAATATGTGATTAGAAATGCATGTTTAGGAGAATAAAATGTGCATGTGGGCCCCATTTGGTTGCTGGGGGCATATTTGTAATTTTAGGCTGCTGAGGGCATAAATGTAATATTTGTATGTATTGTGATTGATACCACATGTGAGTGGTGATATAATTGTGATGCACGATCCGAGACAGTCCTAGAGAGCGGTTTAGCTAGGAAGTCACAACGGGGTCAAATACCCGGCTCGGGAGGAGCCTAGGGGTATTTTGGGTATATAATATGGGTTTTGGATTTATTAAGTATTGGGTAATAATTTAGTAGTGATTTGAGTATGCTGGGATTGATGGAAATTTTTAGGTATACTCGAGGACATAGCGGGATTTGGGTGAAATGATGGAATTGCCCTTGAGGTTGTATAAGAATTTCATTAAAGGAAAGGGCAAAACGGTAATTTGGTCTTAGGAGAGGATAACTTTGGCTGAGGAGAATTCATTTATGTTACTTTCATTTAGGCATAAACTGAATATCTTGGTTGGAAGTTTAGAGAGAACCAAGAAGCTAGAAGGAATGAGAAGAAAAGCTAGTTTTCCTTGAGATCAAGGAAGGAATTCAGGGCTGAGATTGGGGCAACTAGAGTCAAGCATAGGTCAAGATTAATTCAGAGGTAAGGCTTCATCTCTGATTTTGAGCCTCCTTGCATGTTTTTGAGAATTTGGATTGAGTGTTGAAAATTGGAATTGTGGCTTAGTGATTGTGAGGTTCAGCTTGGGAGTCAAGGGATTTAAGGTTGGTATTGGACTTGGAGGTAGATCAAGGCCGAATCCCTGTTTAAGGTAAGAATTTCATGTATCCCTGAAGTTTATTTGTTGGTGTGGTTTAAGATTTCTGAAAGGTGGTTTAAATTTTATAAAGTGTGGTTTAATTTTGTGGAGTTTTAAACCACTAGGTAATTCTTGGGTATGATTGTGTGTTGGGCTTGTTGTTGTTGTTTTTGAGTTGCCATACTATTTATTTGGGGTTTCAGGTCGAATTGGGACTTGGGTGTACCTTGGATTTGATTTGGAAAAGTTTTGGCTCGGGAAAAATGTGGGGAAAAACCCAGTTTTCTGGGTTCACGTATGAGCGTCGTGGCCCTGTTCTTCCGTGCCGCGGTGCTGGGTTGAATCATGATATGGGGACCACTCTGGGCGCCGCGGCTCCTATAGGGCTTTGTCGCGATGCTAGGCTAATTTTAGGAAGTGGAAATTTTAGTTTTTAGGGTTTTGGCTCAGGGGGCTCGGGGATGCTTTCGCTACCTTGTGTGGGGAAACGGAAGGTCCCGAGAGCACGGGATTGGTTCAAGGGGATGATTATGAATTTGTTAGTAATGAGAGTGCTATGTATGTGTTGTGACTAGGTTTTCAGCGAGGCTCGGGTTAGAGGACTGTGCTCGGGATTTCGGTGCTCAAGAAGCTCGGGACACAGGTAAGAAAACTGTTGTACCCATAGAGCAGGGCGAGGCCCCATAGTTGTATTGCAGGGCACGACCCTATATGATTGTGTCTAGGGCATAGCCCCATTGATTATGTTAATACATGTTTAAGTATTTGTTTAATTATGCTTTGTGTGCATATATGTGAATGAACGGCAAGAGCCGGGAACGGTGAAGGCCGAGAACGGCAAGGGGTCGGGAGCAGCATATAGCACGCAGAGTGCGAGTTGCCAGGGTAAGACCCTAAAGGATACCTGGGATATCCTCACGGTGTAGACCGAGAACCCAGGGCCTGTTAAAGCGCTTGGGACAACATGGTCGTATGTGTTTAACAAGTTGGCGGTTTGATTATGTGATAAGTGAAAAATATGCATATGTTATCTGTCTATGCGAGTTTTCTTGCTGGGCTTCAGCTCACGGGTGCTTTATGGTGCAGGTAAGGGCAAGGGGAAAGTCGACCAACCATGTGTACGGAGAGCGTGAAGCGACGCGTACATGTTTGGCCGGCCTGGCTGCCACGGCCAGGGGTATTTTTGGGAAATGTTTTGTACCAAACCTTATTTTGTCGTGTAGTCGACTTTAATCACATTTTGAGTTGTAAATATTTATAAACAGTATTTTGGGATTCCGAATGTTAAACATTTTATAATCTTCAATGAATGACTATATTTTCAAATTATGTGACTTTAACACAGTTTAGTTACACTTTTGACCTAAATTCTTGATTAGCAAGTTAAATGCACATTTTAAACTCACTTAGTAATGGCTCTAAGGTAATAGGGCATTACATAGCCCATCACTTGAGAACTCCAAAGTTAAGTTTGCTTGACCTGGAGTAGTCTCATGATGAGTGATCTCCTGGGAAGCTTTCCCAGGAAGCGTGCGAATAAGGACAAAGCATGTTGGAAAGACTCATGTTGGTTTGCAGGGACAGTCGTCATTTTAGGAAGCAGCCATAGTAATGTGGGGCATTACAAATGGTATCAGAGCCTTGACCCAGCCGGAAGTGTGGCCGACGGGGACGTTGGGCTCGTAAGGGATGTGATTGTGACAGTTAGAATCCCGTGATCCGTAGGGGGAAAGACCAGGTAAAAGTTGTGCAATCCCACAACGCCTGGGGAAGGTCAAGTGTGTTGATTATAAGACTGTGTAGGTATGGGACTACACAGTTGAAGAAGGCTTAAATGGATTAATGGGTACTACTTATGCCAAAAAAATGCATCTTATTTTCGGTAGCCCATCCTTTGAGAACTCCAAAGTTGTGTTTGACCTGAAGTAGTCTCATGATGGGTGACCTCTTAGGAAGCTATCCCAGGAAGCGTGCGAGTGAGGAAAAAAGCACGCTGGAAAGACTCGTGTTGGTTTGCAGGGCCAATCGTCATTCCAGGAAGCAGCCATAGTTACGTGGGGCGCACAGTTGTGCCCTTCCCTGTCCTTTATTCCTGATATTTATAGAGAAATTTTCTGGACAGGTTTGGGTAACCGCGTAAATAAATAAGGTATACATTTAATAAATATTATTCCTATTTACATTGGGATATGATTTGATAATAGAATAAAATATACTCATGCTATCTCGGATAATAAATGACAAATATGAGATGCAGCCTGGGCATTAATGAGTGTATAAGGGGCCTCTGAATCTCTTGGGATCCTTCAGTGTGCACTTTATCTAGGTTTCCACAAGTTGAATATCTCACTCGAGCTCGTGTTCAAAGTCTATCTGAACCCTAGCTCACAGTAAACTCAGAGTGCCCAAAGTTGGATATGGCCATTATAACTCTCAAACTCAATTGTCATCCTGAGAGGCGGTCTAATAATAACCTGTGTATCATCTATGAACTGAACTTAGTCTCGAGCTGCTCACATCATCGTTAACAAAGTATCCTAATTGAACTCGTGGTAATTTTAGGGTACAACATTTGTCCCCCAAGCTCCTGTTCATGCTTGATGTCGTCACTTTCTGACATGCACAGTAGGGGCTTTTACGCTTCTGCCATGTAAAATCGTATCAACCCACTACTCATGTACTGGACACATTTTTTCCTGCAATTGGGGTCCGTTAGGGTTTTGAGGATTGTGACAATTTTCCTATCAACTTTTTGCCACCATACGATTCATTTAATCTTGGCCTTTGGATCTCGAGATAACTCAATCGGATGGCCTGAATTAATTCCCGTAGTTTACATATATATAGGGTGATCAGACCTGAACCCTCACCACCTTTGCATTCAAAAAATTTCCTTTTCAAAAAACAAAGTTTCCTTTTTTCTTCTCCAACTTCTCCAAAAAACCATCCGTCGCCTTTTAGATTCTCAGAGGCTCTCAAGAAATTTCCTGTGGATGTATCCACACTTTTCTGAGTTGATCATATCAACTGTAAGTATCTCCTCACCTGGTTTTAATTTTTCAACTCTTTGTTTTCCAGTGAGTTTTTTTTCTAATGTGACAACATCATTTGCCCAATATCGTTTGGGATACGTCTGTTTGTAAATAGGTGATAGGATTCGATTTAGGCTAAATGAACGATATTAGGCTTATTTAGAAACAAGGTTTTCATAAAACTGGGAAAACTTTCCGGGTTTTTCAAAGAAAATTCTAATGGTGAATCAGTTTGAATACTTGTTTGGGGTGTAGAAGCCGAGGGGTTTTAGGTTTGATCCTAGGTAGCTTAAAGGTTACAATTCCTTAGGCAAATTTTCATTAAACCCTTTTCTAAAGGAAAGTAGTGGGTCTGACGAATCTGACAAACGAATCCCGAAGTATGAGGGAATTTTAAGAAATCAAAGCACGTTGCCTAAGACCACAAGTTGAGGCTAGGACACAGTTTAGCTCGTATAATTTTTCAATCCCGAAGGTAAACCACTTACACCGTTGGACTTCCATACCTGCACAACCGTATCTAGATATCATCTTAGGTCGCCTTTTAATAGATCGCTTTGTCATCAGGCGATTTGAATCATGGTACCCACAAAGAAGAACGCTGCGAGCTCCTCTACTCAGAACATAGATAAAGGCAAGCAGGTCGCCTCTGACTCTCCCATCCCTCATTTTGGTCCTGTGGTGGAGAGAGAAATCGTGGTCGACCCCGAAGCATTCTTCGAGGCCGAGCACATAGTCTCCCGGATAACGACTCAAGAAAAAGTTAACAAGATCCTACTGAGTCATAGGATAGAGATGCGAGATGATGGCCTTATTGTCTGACTTGTGTTGGAGGGAGAGTGGAGCTGTGCCCCTCTCCAAGATGACTACGGGGCTTGGAATGATGGGCACCTAAAAGGCCGGTTCCTTCCTCCCATTGGACCAGTATTTCCTAGACTTTTTGAACTACATCAAACTGGTTCCATTCTAGCTCCCCCCAAACTCATACAAGCTTTTGGCAGGGTTAAAATATTTGTTTATGAGGCACGAGTGGGAGGTCCCCACTCCAGTAGACATCATGCACTTCTTCTGCCTCAAGGTCAATCCTGACCAGAAGGGGCGAGGTGATGGTTTTTACTACCTCACTCATTTTCCCAATTCAGCCTCTGTCATCGACCTCCCAAGCATTCTGAATGACTATAAAGACTTGTTCTTTATGTCAAATGGGTTCAAGAACTGCAACCATCGATACTTCAACTGTCCTCGTAAGTCTTCTATCTTTATGAATTCAACACATGAACTTTTTATCACTTGTGCACTATATATTTTTTTGTTTAAGGATTCCGACTGAGTTTGTTTTTTGTGCAACTATATTCGCGAGGACAGAGTGGTCTTTGACCCTTGGGGGTCAGTATGAGACCTTGTCTAGTCTTCCTCCAAGGGAAAAAGATTATCAACAGATTGTGAATGATGCCACCATGGTGGCTTGCAATCTGATCAACAAGAGCCAGATGCTAGCTCTAAGGACCCGAGCTCCTCTTCTTGTCATCCCCAAGCTCCCTCCTCCTCAAGAGGCCTTGCCAGCCAATCATGATGTCGAGGAAGAAGAGGACGTGGCACTGCTAGTGTGCAAAAGGCGAGCTCCTGAAGATAATTAGGGGCTCTATCCCAAGCGAGCTGTGTGCGGGGCAGCAGCCGACCCCTCAGGCCAAGGTAACCCATACCCCTACAAAGAGTTAGATATGGCTGCTGCCAGTAATAGGCTTATTCGGTTCAATCCTAACCAACTCATTAGTCATCACCCCACTAACTCGGACCTAAACACAACCTTCCTCCAGTGCGTGGACCATTTGGTGGTACGCTATGACCACAATTACCCCAAATGCATCATCATAGTTGACAACACTCTTCACTTTAGGTCCACCATTTTTTAGGAGTAAGGGACAAACCGTAGGTCTTGGCCTTCCCTACATCAGGGTGCGTATGCCCCTGGTTTTAGGCAGTACGTATATGAGTCCAGCCTCGAGGAAGGACTTGAACCCCCCAGGATCCAGGAAGTCATAATTTTAGATTCTCCCCTACCTCTGTTAGTCCAAGAGTTAGAGGTTGTGCCTGTTAGGAAAATGTAATTTGCCTCAATGGAATTCGGTAAGAAAAATACAACTCTAGACAAAATATTACAAATAAATAATTATTGATTAAAAAGTGTTACAACTCTATGAATGAAAATACAAATAGAAAATAGAAGAATTAGAAGAAGAAGAAGATAGAGAAATGCAACTCTAAGCAAAAATATACAAATAAAGCAAAAGTGTTTGAACAAAGGAAATGAGAGGATTACAACTCTTAAACAAAAGTACAAGTAAATAGAACAAGAAGAATATGAAGAAAAGCAATAGTAGAAAAATAAGAACAAGAACAAAACAATAAACTCTCACTCACACAACCAAAGTGAAGAGTGTTGGGGATCACCAACTTGAACAAGGTTTGAAACCTTTGTCCAAAAACTTATTTCCCCCTAACTCAAGCACTAAGGGATCTCTCACATATTTTGGAAATGCTTTATGGAATAATCAAGCCTCTAGGTGTTTTTATAGCCAAGTGCTCTATTGGATAGAAAAGTTGTATCTTACAAGTGAGCAATATGCTCCTATTTATAGAGTTTAGAGACACCCTTTGAATTTCAAATTCCACCAACCCCCATGCATGTTAACAATGATTAATTTGATGTTATGGAAAATGAGATCTGGGAGTTATTTGGGTTTTTGGAGCTGTTCAAAAAGGTTGGAAAAAACTGAAAAAAAAAAAAAAAAAATTGGTCAGAAATTCACCTGTGGCCGCGCCCAGGAACATCAGTGGCCGCGGCTACTAGCCTCTGTTCCCCAGGTCGCGCCCACCACCATCCTGTGGCCGTGGCCACTGACCAATTTCAGCACACAAAAATGTGTTGTTTTTCCAAACAGTTCCAACACCCTCCCAATTGATTTTGTAACCCCCAAAACACATTATTGGGGTTAAAATCATATCTCTAATAGCCATTTCACATATGGCTTTAAGAAATTCATCTCAATATTGTGTAATAAACAAATTTGTGACTGAATTTGTAACACCAGATATGTTACATATTTGGATATTTCACATATATCTAAATATTGTAACTCTCTATTATATGTTACAATATGTGATGCTCTTTGTCACATTTATTTAATCTAAAATAGTATATTATAAAATAATATAACATTCCCCCACTAGATTAAATAGATATCTATTATAACACATATTTAATCAATCATTATATTTTAAAATATAACATATCCCCCACTTGATTAAATAAGAACTCTCTCGTATAGGAGTCATTGCATTGGTGCATAAAATAAAGTGGTTTTCAACTTGAACTTTACTATAGTGTAATTATCACATAATTTGTCGAAAACTTGGTTGCACTAAGTATTGAACCATCTTTTCATGATAACAAATCAGTGATAACACATACACCTTTGCGATGTTCACTTAAGACATCTATGTCTCGCTTTGCACCGTTAATGGCCAGGTGCACTTTCCATTCATGGACGTTCTTGAGAATACTCCCAATTCTCATGAGAGGTGGCACCACCCCTAGGTCCATATAGGTAGAATTCTTACAGTATTTTGTTACCAAAAATACTTGTCTTCACAAGATTGAATTCTATTAAAAAAACCTCTCGAATTTAACCCTTAACTTGGTAACTCACAAGTACTCAACATCTCAAATGGGACTTGTTTTGAGTACAACTAATATTCACTTGACTGACTTGTTGTTACCTATTGAACCTAACACTAGTTAAATAACTATTGTTAAGATAGGTTACCATCAATCACGAATCTCTTTAGGGAGTTTTATTCCCATCCCTCGAGATGATGTAGCCATTAAATCCCTCGTTAGTGGCTTAGTGAAAGGATCTGCCAGATTTTCACTTGTTCTCACATAGGATATTGAGATGACTCCTCTTTGAATCAATTCTCTTACATATCCATGTCTTAGACTGATGTATCTAGACTTCCCATTATACACTTTGTTGTATGCTCTAGCAAATGTTGCTTGGCCATCACAATGCATCGATATAGTGGATACATTCTCTTTGATTAGGGGTATATTTATTAATAGATCCCTTAACCATTCGGCCTCTTTTTCGGTAGCAGCTAGAGCTATAAACTCTGCTTCCATACTGGAATGAGATATACAGGTTTGTTTCTTGGAACCCCAAGAAATTGCACCCCCACCAAGTGTAAATACCCAACCAGTTGTGGGTAAGTTGTCCCCAAGATTGGATATCCAACTTGCATCTGTATATCCTTCTAAGATTGAAGGAAATTTGGAGTAGTTAAGGCTTAGTCATTTGGTTTTCTTGAGATAACCTAGGACTCTTCCAATAGCCTTCCAGTAATCCACACTTGGATTACTTGTAAACCTACTAAGTTTACTCACCGCAAATGCTTTATCAAGTCTAATACATTGGGCAGCGTACATAAGACTCCCTATAGCACTAGCATACTCCAATTGAGCCACCGCTCTTCCTTCATTCTTCTCTAGTTTTACACTATGATCGAATGGAGTTGTAATGACCCAAATTTCCTAATAAGGCTTAGGACCTTGATTAGGAGGCCAGGAGGGCCATAATTGATTTATTATGCAATTAAATGATTAAATGCATGTTTAGGTCTATTAAATATGCATGTGAACCCATTTCTGATTAATTGGGTGATTTTCATATTTTGGGCATCTCAGGTATATTTGGCATATATGTGATGTATGTGTGGTGCTTCATTATTATTTGGTTATGCTAGGGTTACTCAGCACGAGACGATCCTAGGAGGTAAGCTAGTGGGAAAGTCACAATGGGGTTTATACTTGACTCAAGTGAGTCAAGGGGTATTTAGCACATTACCGGGATATTGGGTAATGGGAATAAATATTTTATGATAAATTGGGAGTTAGTAAGTTCAGGGGGAAATTCAGGGTGTTTTGACTATTTTACCCCGGGGGCGTTTTCAGGACCCCGAGCATTAGGATTTTCTTGAGGTTACTTAAGCTTGAAGTAACCTGTTAGAATTATAAAAAGAACGTTTAGAACATTCTCTCTCCCTCAAAGTTCCATTTTCAACACCCGATCACATTTTCAAGGGAAACTTGAGTTCTAGGACTCGAATTCAAGCGAGGATTGAGGCCTAGTGATTCTAGAGAAGATTAGAAGCTTATTAACCGAAGGATTTATCTGGGAAACAACTCAATCGAAGGTAATCCAAGTTTTAAGTTATGAGTTTTTAAAGTTTTTAAGCTTGAATTGTATTTTGTGTTTTGATGAGTTTTTGAATGAATTGAATCTTGGGTTTTAGTGGTTTTGGTTAATTAGGATGTTTGGGAACATTGATTTTGGAGTTTTTAAATGGAGAAAACGAGGTTTTTGGGCTGGTTCGTGGTTGGGCCGCGACCCTGTTCAAGGGCGTCGCGGCCCATGCTTGAAGAATGAGGAGGTTGGCTTTGTCTGGAGGCCGCGGCATGGTGTTTGGAGGACCGCAACGCTTAAGGGAAGATTTTTCCAGATTTGGTTTTTAGTCATGGGAACTTAACTCTAAGGGCTTGGGATTGATCCTACAACCCAGTTGAGTGGGATTCGACATCCCAGAGGCCTGGGTTGGGTTTAGAAGTATTTATTTACTCATTTTTGTAGCACCCACATTATTATTTTTTATATAATATAGCCAATAATAACATGATTGCATTTCATTACATATCATACAATATGTATAATTTGAGCATATGCATATTCTTATAAGTATTTTCATGTATAAGTATAAAAGTTATGTATATGATGTCTATCTCAATATTATTAACCTTGTGGAATTTGGGTTATCTTTTATGGGTGTTTTATGTACTCAAGATATAAGAAAGAATGGAATATATGGACAAGGCATGAAATCAAGTGAGATATAGAAGGCAAAATAGGTTAAGCGGTGAAAAATAGTACAATGTCGATTATTAGTATTTCGGTGAAAAATTGAGTATTAGTGGAATTCACCAAATATAATTGAGGTATGATTAAGGTCTCATTGATGAGGTAAAAATGGTTTTAGAACCATTAGATCAAGTCTTGATGGGAGGTATACGTAATCAGTAGTGTTGACGCAAAGTCCAAACGAGCTTAGCATAAGTGCGGTACGCTCAATCGGGTAAGCATAACTATTGGGTATGAACTCATATGGACCTAAGGTTTGGTGTGAGTGTTACACACATAAGGAGAATAGGCCTAGCAGATGATTAAGTCGAAATTATTGAAGTGATAAGGTTTTCAATAGTCAAAAAGTGAAATGATAAGGTGAAAGGTGTCAAATTTTGATACAATAAGGCCAAATCATTGAATATAAAGGATTGTCTTCAACCTTATCACTTTCCACGACCAAAGACTCTGAAAAACAGAGAGAAAAGAAAACCAAAAACATTTCTTGGCTGGCTTGAAGAGATTCTAAGGAGATCCAAGTTAAATCAAAGCCAAAGAATTGGATTAAGCTTAGTTTTGGCCTTTTTATGGTAAGTTCTTGTACTTGGAGGTTAAACAACATTTTTTATTTTTTCTGAGAGCTTATATATGGTATTTTATCCTTTTTAAGATATTTCTTGGTGGTTTCCAAGTGGTTTGAGGTTTCAAAAAGCTAGAAGAGATTATTTTCGCCGAAAAGTTGCTCCATAAGTGAATTTTTGTGTTTTATGAGGTTTTTGTGGTTCTTGGAGTACAAATTGATTTTTGGTTATTTGATTGAGTTTATAAGAGGGTATATATGTTTATAAATGTTTGAATAGACATGGAGACTCATTTAATTTGGTTGATGATCTTGGAAATTAGAATTTTATCAAAATCGATATATGATAACTTTGTGATGAATTATGTGGGTATTTGAGATATGTGGTTATGACAGGTTATTTGATGTTGATTATTGATTGATTTTGATATTTGGGGATAGCTAAAATTAAGGGGAAGCTCTGTCAAAATTTCTTCAAGTGCCTAAGATAACTCTAACATTCGATCTAAGTAGTTTAAGGAAATTTAGGCATGATTGGATATGATGTTTTATGGATATTTTTAAATGATAGTTCAATGTCTTATTGCCATCATTATAATGTGAAATTCATGCCATTGTCAGGATAAGCACATCAACACCTAAGAAACCACTTGTTACATGGTAAAATATATTTTGGAAAGAAGGTAAGTAAAGTACTCAACTGCAACACAAGAATTACATGTTATGTGAAAGTGTAGAGTCCAAGAACTTTACTTAGCTAGTTAGATAGTAGTAGTAATAGTAATAGCTAGTAGTAGTTATAGTATGTTTATTACTGTAGATTTTGGTTCAAGCCGGGACTTAGTTGGAAACTTCTAGCAATAGTTATGGATGTTATAAGTTTAGCCTATAGTTTAAGAATATTAATTATAACATACGGTTTGGTTAATATTGTTGGTTATTAATATGATAATTATTATAACCTAAGGTTTAGATAGAGCCAATAAGAATATGACACTTATCATGAGCATGGTTATTCCTAAGAGCCAATAGGATTATGACACTTGTCATATGCATGATTATTAAAGAATTATTATTTTAATGATAAAATAAGGGAAATATAAGACTTAGTCTTCACCAGAATCTGTTAGGAGCATGACATTTGTCACAATTTTATTATATGTGGATTAGTTGTTATCTAGATAATTAAATAAATTTTTCGTAACTTTAGGGTACTGTAACTTCCAACCTATTTTTTACCCAGTTATGTTATGAATTTCGAAAAATAATATTTCTATAAAGTTGTAGATAATTGAATTATCTTTCTAACGGTATAAAGATAGTCTAAAAGTCCTATAGCTCCAGTTATATTGATTTTACTGCAGGTGAGTTTAGAGTTACGAGATTTAGGGAGTTAGAAGTTAGGAGTCTATTTGTTTTTATTATTTTTGTTTTTAATTTTAAAAAGCAAGCTTTGACTCCTTAAACCTATCTTTGAACAATTTGACCAAGTCCTAAGCCTTTGACTGAAGAATATTCAAATATTTTCAATTAAATTCATTATTTTTATTCAAAGCCAAAAAGAAGATTTTTATTCCTATAACTCTATAAATAGGACCTAGCACCAAACCTTTTCATTCATTCTTTAAGCATTGATCAGAGCCTTCCAAGTGCTAGTGAGACTATAGAGTGATAAACACTTGGGTTGGGGTTATAAACATTATCATTCTAAGCTTATTAAACAGTTGGGAAGTAAGGGTCATAGTGTATTTCGGTTTCGAGGTATAGTTCGGTCATAAAAGCATTCAAAAGCATCTAAGTTATCCCGGTATTTTGGTAAGGAAAATAGGATAGTTCTTATGTGATATGTGCTATGTTTATGTAAGATGTTATGATTATGCTATAGTATGATTTTATGTGTATGATATGTATGTTTGGGGCTTATAGTTGTTATATAGCAAACCCTATCACATTTATGTTTTGGGGCTTATAGTTGCTATATAGCAAACCCCAATAGTTATATGTTTTTGGGGCTTATAATTGTTATATAGCAAACCCTGTCACATTTATGTTTTGGGGCTTATAGTTGCTATATAGCAAACCCCATTAGTTATATGTTTTTGGGGCTTATAGTTGCTTGACTAGCAAACCTCATTGTAGTTTGAGGCTTATAGTTTCTTAGTTACCCCAATAGTTACCATGTACATGGGTTAGAATTATGATATATGTGTTTTTTTTTTTTGGTAAGAAAGTCAGTTCATTCAACAAAAAACCAAGAATACAAAGCTCCTCAGAGCAGAGTTACAGTTTCAAAACAAACTAAGAAACCAATCTAAATCAACAGATTTAACCCCTGCTAAACAAGAATAAAAAATCCTATTATAAACAGCCTTTTTAGTCAAGAAAATGGTGTGCTGAATAGTCCAAACTAAACCCTCCCATAAAGCTAAATTTCTAACTTTCCAAATATGATAAACAAAACTAGCTAGAATAGACCAGTAGACTAATTTCCTGAACTTGCTAAGCTTGCTTCTTTTGATCCACTTGAAAATGCCTTCTACTGAACAATGCCGGGTCTTAATAGACAACCAAGACAGAACGATTTGAACACAATGAGAGCTATATCAGCAATCAAAGAAAAAATGGTTATGAGATTCTTCCTTCAAACCACAAATGGAGCACAAAGGATCAATACTCACTCCAAACTTTTGGAGACGATCTTTGGTTTTCAATCTCCTTAACAGATAGAGCCACATGAAAAATCTATGAGTTATAGTATATATACATGTGTTATAGTATATGATATATGTTCATAGTTTATGTGTATGATTATGTTTCATGCTTGTAGTAGATTTTCCTTGCTGGGCATTAGGCTCATTCCTTTATGTTTTGTATGTGCAAGAAAATAGTTATGGCGGCGGGAAGATTCTTGGCTGCTTGGGAGTGTGTATTGAGGGAGAATGGAAATCGGTGGACTGCGCAAACGATTCGAGGATGAAGTTGTTTAAGTATTTTAATTATGATTTATATGTATTTTTTTTCGCACTTTGTTTTGTAACGAATTTTAAGATTTAAGTTATGTTCTATTTTATTTTCAAACAATGGGATCCCATACCCAAACCGCATTTTTATGTATTTAACCTTTGCTTTACAGTTTATAATAAAGTTATGGTTATTTCATATGTATGTTTTCCTTAAGATTAATGTCTATGTATAGTAGTTATTAATGGTCCAAAGTCTAGAATAGTTGGGTCGTTACAGAAAGTATGCATTATATGAATATGTTGTGAGTAAGTGGTATTAACATACATTGACACTTCATCATAAATTTGTATGCATGGCATAATAGTGATATGGTGAATTATTGTATGATATAAGACCATGCATGATATTATGATAATTAATTATGTGATACCTTAGCAAGTTTTATGCCACATAAAAGTAAGTTGTAATAAGAAGTTTAAGTTCAGTGCCACTATTTTGAAAAGGCAAATAAGAATGTAATTAAGTATAAACGGAGGCCTATAGTTAGGCTCATAGTGGCAGCCCAATAATTTGGGCTAGGTTTTAGTGAACCAATTATATTATTTTCCATGTTCCCCTTTTTATTTCTCCTCTATATGAGTTATTGTTATATGTATTGACACCATAGTGTGTGGTCGCCTTAACTCTTGAGCTTGACTGGGCAATGATGGAATAAGATTTTTAATGCGCCCTACTGTGGTGATGGCTAGCAGGAGAGAACCCATGGGATTTTATATTATATGTGTAACAAGCCCTGCAGGCATTGGCCTAATCAAACAGTGTGCACAATATTAAGGGGCCCAAAATTTAAAAAGAAGTTATGTATGTCCATTGGCATTGGGTAATCATTAGCATTGCATGCATTACTTTGCTTACTGAGCTTTAGGCTCACAATTGTCTTGTGTTGCAGGTAGAGAAAGAAATGAGGGAAAGACAAAGGAGAACTTAAGCATGATCCTGACCCTGATTTGTACATATGAACATATCGACCTTTTGTGGGTTATTTCAGTTTATCAGTGTGTATGGTTGTAATGAAGTGTGAAGTTATGTTTTGAAAACAAATTGGGTTATTTAATACTTATGTATAATATGTTTGAGACACATTTTATGTTTAATGTAAATAATGTGAAATAAGTTTTCAAAAAAAAAAAATCCAGACTCTTGTTGAAAGTAATTATGATATAGTTTTAAAACGTAACACCTCAAATATGGTTTTAACTAAAATAAGTGAGGGTGTTACAATTTTGACGAGGTTTTATATTATGGTCGTGACTAGGTTATTGCTAGGGGCTTTGAATCAGGATCGTGCTTGTGGCTCGTTTATTGGTAACCTGTGCTTGGACCAAAGGTAAGAAAACTGCAACGAGTATGTGATGCATATGATGCATGAGATACATGTGATTTGTGCACGACATGAATATTGAATATGAGATTGATCAAAGCTTGAGTCTCTATAAATGTGCATGATCATAATTATGCTAGTGGTTGTTAAGTAAGCATGCTGAATGCCTTGTATTTGGATATTTGACATATGATATATGCCTGGTTGCATTGCTTACTTGTGAGTGGAATTGACTCCATAGTCAGAATCACCAATGGTGTCAGTATTGACTGTGAAGCTGTGACTCATTAGTCAAGTTCGGCAGTAGTACTGAGCACTGGTCGTATGGTATTGGCTTATTAGTCAAGAACGATATTAGTGTGTTTAACGCAAGCTGAAAAGAATAGATCTAATCGACATAAGCATTATCTTCATTAGCATGAAATGCTTGACCGACCTTAAGTTCGATGAAATCAAAAGGTGGTCTTGTCTAGTCTAAAGGCTAGTTAGTTATAGCCAGGGCCAAAAGGCTCAGGTGATTGCATCGTCACATGGCTGTGGGTGAAAAACCCAAGTTTGTGACTCCATAGTCACTCATCTGATTAGGGTGTAAAACCCAAGTTTGTGACTCCATAGTCACTCATCTGATTAGGGTGCAAAGCCCAAGTTTGTGACTCCATAGTCACTCATTTGATCAGGGTGCAAAGCCCAAGTTTGTGACTCCATAGTCACTCATCTGATTATCACAATCATTTATTTGGACTTATTTTCATGCATGAATAGGGCTATTATTTCTAGGCATGCTATTATGATTTAGTGACATGTTATTACTTGTTCATGAGCATATTGGGTTTTCTTTGTAGAGTCCCATAATGTTTACTTAGTTAGCTAGTTAGTAGTAGTTGTAGTATTTTAGATTTCGTGGATTTTGGTTCAAACTGGAACTTAGTGGGAAACTCATAACAACAATTATGGATTTTATAAGTTTAACCTATAGTTTAAGAATATTAATTATAACATAAGGTTTGATTAATATTGCTGGTCCTTGATATATTATTTAATTATAACCTAAGGTTTAGATAGAGCCAATAAGAACATGACACTTGTCATAAGCATGATTATTAAGGAATTAAGTATTTTGATGATAAATTAAAGAAATATAAGCTTTAGTACCTACCAGAAACTGTTAGGGTCGTATTATGACTCGGTCAAAGTAGTTATCCCATTCAAATTATGCTGAAAAAATGCAATTACGTGTTTAAAATATTCACATATGTCGATATATCGCAGCATGGGAGCCAATATATCGCCTAACGGAGGATACGGAAAACACGTTGGCGTTGCACGAATGTAGGCTCGGGACTAAGGCAGAGCCGATATATTGCCATATAGGGGCGATACATCGCCCTTAGTGATATTATTTTTGAAACTTCTGTTTTCAAATTTAAAAATATGGCTTAATTACTTAGACATGCCTCTGGTTATTTTTGATCGAGTCTTAAGCCTCTGATTGACGAGTATTCAAACATTTTCAATTAATATTCATTATTTTTATTCAAATAAAAAAGGGGTTAGTTTCACTCCTTACCTCTATAAATAGGAACTAGTACCCAACCATTCCTCTCATTCTTCAAGCTGTGACCAGAGCCTCCAAGGTGCTAGTGTTACCATTAAGTGATAAACACTTAGGTTGGGATAAAATCTTTGTCATTCTTAAGCTTTATAAAATACTTGGGAAGTGAGGTTTAGTGTATTTCGGCATTGAAGTTAGACCAGTCCATAAGGTCAACTAAGGTATTCCTATTCTTTAAGTCCAGTTCTTTAAAATTCTTTAGTTTTCTTTAGTTTCTTTTATTCAGATCCTAACTTTTGTTATTGGTTCTTGATTAGGTTCTTGAAACTTAAAGATCTTTCTTGGTAAGTTTCTTCTTGAAGGTTTAGTTTCGACATTTATTCTTTACTCTTTAGAAATACTCACCATTCTTATTGTTGGTTTTAGGAGTGTTCCAAGTCCCGTCCTTGTTCTCAATTATCCCAGTGTTGGTAAGGAAAATAAAATAGTTTTTTTTTTATATGCTTATATGTTATGATTATGCTATAATATGTTATGTTATGATATATATTTTTGGGGCTTATAGTTGCTTAGCTAGTAAACCCCAATGTCTACCATGTACATGGGTTAGAATTGTGATATATGTTTTATAGTATATGTTTTTGTTATAGTCGTATGTTTATGTTTTATGAGCTAGTATATTTTCCTTTCTGGGCATTAAGCTCACTCCTTTTTCTTTTAGTGTGATGCTGGAAAGTAAATACGGAGGCGAGAGGATTCTTGGTGGCTTGACTTATGTATTGAGGACGAATGGAATGAATGGGCTGCAGTCAATTGAGGATGACGTTATTTTTAGTTTTTTTTAAATTGTGTTTCTATGTATTTTCCGCATTTAGTTTTGTAAACAATTTTCTTTAGTTTAAAATTATGTTTTAGATTTTAAACAATGGGTACTCATACCAAAATTCTATTTTACTTTGTAATTTCCACAATATTATGTTCAAGTTTGAATAAAGTTATTATTATTTCTTATGCATATGTTCTTCAAAGTAATAACTATGTCTAGTAGTTCTAATGGTCCAAGGTCTTAGAATAGTTGGGTCATTACAGTTGGCATCAGAGCTGTAACGCCCTGGCTACCCCAGAACAGTTACGGAGAACGGTGAACCGGAAATTTGACCCGCTACCCGAGTCCTTTGGTTAAAAACGTGATCTAAGTGTTATTATCAGGTTAAGGTGTAAAACCAGTAAAAAGGAAAGGGTACTTTTCATTAAGTAAATAAACTGCTCATGAGCCTTTTAAAATGTTTACAAGTAGTTCAAGTTACAAAAGAGTTGCTACAGTTCCAGATATACAAACTCCGCCGGCCTAAGCGGCAAAAATAGGGTAAACCCCTAGTCCCTCTGAGAACTCCTTGACCGTGGCGGTCAAGCGGCCCTGTATGTACATTACATCGCCCAAGCTCTCCTCTCAAGGCTGGCCAAGTTTTTCCTTTCCTTTACCTGCACCACAAAGCACCCATGAGCCGAGGCCCAGTAAGAAAACACAAGATAGCATGATATAATATCAACAATAATCGTAGTTATTCCCTCAGGACTATCAGTCCAACAAGTAGGTGACAATAGCCAAAAGTCACAATAATGAGCATCGCTCCCTCCAGCCATGTGACGATAGGGTCACCAGGGCTTGACTAATAGGTGATTTCTTTCATAAGCTTGATCAGGACAGGTGCATGGTGATTGGTCACCAACATAACCTTCCTCACGACTCTAGAGTCGAAACTATGGACAACGTCCCTTAGCCTTGTGACAGACAGTCACCGGGGTCATATACCTTGGCTATAATCATCTGGTCGTAGACCAGGCAAGCGCTTATAAGTTTCTCGACCTTAGGGTCGGTCTAGCATTAATGCTATAGAGCCATTCAATGCATGATTCTCGACTTTAGAGTCGGTCCCTGACTAGTCAGTGTCTTAAGCAGATAATCAGCGTTCAATAGCATTTAATATGCAATCCATGTCCACATATATCAACCAACATGCCTCAAGTGTCAAACCACGCATGTCATATACCTATACAGGGTGCAACTGTATTCATACACTGTTTTCTTACCTCTGGTTCGAGTGAGTATTATAATATGAACGACCCCTGAGAACGATCAACCTTTAAATTCCTCGACGGTCACCTGGTCATAACCAAAATATAGGATTCATTAATAAAAATGATAACCAAGGGTTCCCAAACCAAATCCCAGCCCCCGAGACATCAAATACTACCCAACCGGGTTCTAGGTCCAACCCCAAGGCCTATGGTTTGAATCCCCAAGCTAAAAACCTTATTTTAGCAAAATTGGCTCTAAGGGCCGCGACCCTCCCTGCTTTTGCGCCGCGGTGCGCCTCCAGACAGAGAGGCTCCCTGCCTGCCGAACGCCAAGGGCCGCGGCGCAACCCTGCTGCGCCGCGGCGCCCAGCCCAGATCAGCAAGTCGGCCACACACGAACCAGAATTTAACCCTGCGTTTTTCCCTTCAAACCAGTCCCTTGAATCATCTTAAAACCTTCTCCAAACATGTAATTGAACCCCCAAACCTTACCTATAACACCTCCTCACCAAAACCCAATCATCTAACACCAAGAACTCCCTTTAATCCTCACTTCCCACATCAAAAACCATGAACTAAAATCCCAAACGAAAACAGAGCATAGCTTGAGTTCAAAGATCAAAGCTTACCTTAGAACCTGTTTTGAACCTCCCACACAAGCAGAACTTAGTCTACTAACCCAGCCTTGAAGTTCCTCTTGGTTGAATCCACAACTAGAGCTCAAACACCAAAGAAGACAATGAAAGAGGTTGTACGGGAAGGGAGAAGATAATGCCTCTGTTTTTGCCCTGCTTACTCTACAGCCTTCCAAGCCACTTAACATTATATATATCCTCCCCTAAAAAGACCAAAATGCCCTTGTGACATCCAAAGCCTTTCAAACTACTCTAGGGGTAAAATTGGTACTTCTAGCTTAACCCGTTAATTATAATTAACGCTTCCCAATTCCCGCTAATCTCAATATCCTCAAACACCAATATTTCATAGCCCGTTACCCTAAAATCCCCAGTAACGCGATAGCCTTTAATATCACCCCGAGACTCACCCCGAGCCCCGAGCTCAAACCTGTTATGACCAAACCAATAAATCATGTTTAACGATCGTCTCATGTCGAAATACTCGAACCAATTCACATTATAATGTGGTCTCACAATATATCATTATCACACATACAAATATACAGTTATACCCTCAACGGGCCAAATTACCATAATACCCCTGTAAACAAATGTGGGCTCACATGCATGCATTTAACATCATATGATAATATAATTCTCATATACATGCATAAACACATTTAATGGCGTAATTAAACAGTTATGGCCCTCCCGGCCTACTAAACCAGCCATTAACCATAATAGGGAATCTGGGGCATTACAAGAGCAATGGTTCATATCTATGAAGTTCTCCTTGATACACACGCTTAAGCTCCGAATCTAACCGCTAATGTAAGTGTTTATGTTATAATTATTATATTTATGTGTTCTGCTAACGTTTTAGCCCTTATGTTTTCAGTTAAGAATATTTGTAAATTATTTTATTTTCTTTATTTATTTTATTTATTATCTTTGCATTTATGATTGTATATAGTGAAACCTTTTTCCAAATAAATATCATTGTCATTTTTGATGACATATATGAGTTTGATTTGTTTTTTACAATGATAATAAATAATAAATTTAATAAATAATTACCAAGTTCGGTGAGGGTGGATATAAACCAATGAACTGGGTTCTATATTGAGAGATAGGGGGCCATAGTAGTGGGAACGATTTTACTGATCCCAGCCCTCCCTCAGTATGGTTAACTTTGGAACAACGATAAGTTTCGAGCCTGAGAATTAAGTCATATAGGATAATTAGAAACACACTTAGAAAATAATAAAGATGACTTATTTTTCTAAGTTTAGAAACACACCCTACTTATAAAGAAGGCTTATACATTTCTTTTCATAAGAAGTCATAATTAATAGGTCCGAGTTATGTTTGCTTAGATTAAGTTTTGCTTTAGAACCTATTAAGGTAAGTTCTAACATGTTTTTCTTGACTATTAGAACTCTGCTGAAGATGTCGCTCAGAAGATCTGCTCGCAACAATGTCAATGTCTCCAACGCCGCTCCTGAGAGCAATGAAGCCCCTCCAGTTCGCAGAAGGGGAGTGCGTGCTAATACCAACTAAAATGCACTGCCGCCGCCGCCGGTTGACAACACTGCAGAAATTGCCAGGCTACGACAGCAAGTTGAGGAATTACTATAACAACAGCGACAACAGGCTCAGCCTCAGACGCAACCACAGTCTCAACATATGGCTCAAGCACCCCATCAAGTAGGTCCTTATGGGGTATGGCCAATGGAAAACTATGCGCTCTACCCAGCTCAACACATGGAGCCAATCTACGAGTGGTTTCGTAAGCAACACACTCCAAAATTTGAAGGGACAACCAACCCCTTTGAAGCGGAAGAATGGCTCAGAAATGTAGAGCTGATCCTAGTACACATGAACCTCGGACGCAGACCACATATCCTGCGTTTCGTCTTTGCTTAAGAAGGATGCTAGAATATGGTAGGACTTAGTTCAGCAAACTCACGATGTTGCCACCATGACATGGACCAGATTTGTGGAGCCTGTTCCACAAGAAATACTAAAACTCGGCAATCATCGCTACAAGGGTCGAGGAGTTCGATAGTCTAAAGTAGGGAAACTTGACGGTAGCAGAGTATGCTCGGAAGTTCGACCGATTAGCTAAGTTTGCACCAGAGATGGTTTCAACCGACTTTCTGAGGGTTACCAAGTTCATTAGAGGACTTAGACCAAAGATTGAGCTAGGGGTTAAGCTAGCAAATCCTAGAACTACTACGTATACCGATGTTCTAGAAATGGCTATAGAAGTAGAAAGGTTTCAGGGGAATGTTAGTAAGGAGGAAGCTAGTAAGCCTGCGCCTAAGTAGCAGAGTCAACCTCAGAATGGTCGGAACAACCACAACAACAACCAGCAGTCCAACAATATTAATGGTCAAAAGAGACGGCATCCTAACAATAAGCAGTCCGACAACGATAAAAGGGCACAGATGAACAATGGAGGTAATAGGCGGGGTTATGTAGAATACCCGCAATGTGTTAAATGCCAAAAGAAACATCCTGGTGAGTGCCGTGCAAACACTAAGGGATGCTAGAAATGTGGTCAGGAAGGTCACCGAAAGAAAGAGTGTCCCTAGCTCAAGCCAGAGGGAAAAAGAGATGACAAGATGGTTCCTGCCAGGGTATTTGCCTTAACCCAAGGAGAAGCTGATGCTAGCAATAAAGTTGTTACAGGTCAGGTTTCTATCCTCAATAATGAATGTTCTGTATTATTTTATTCGGTGACCACTCATTCGTATATCTCATTAGGAACGATAGAAAAATTAGACAAACCTTGTGAAATATTTAGAACTAGGTTTGAAATAGAATTACCTTCGGGTGAAATAGTCCTATCATCATGGGTAATACGAGGCGTACCAATCAAGATTGAGGACGTAGAATTAGAAGGAGACCTGATAGAACTAGAGATTAAAGACTTCGACGTGATATTGGGAATGGACAGGCTAGTAAGGCATGGCACAACCATCGACTTCAAACGCAAGAAAGTAACGTTCGAGACTTCTGACGGTCAGAGACTATGCTTTATGGGAAAGGTTTCAGGGCTACGCACACCGCTTATTTCGTCACTCAAAGCTCAGAAGATGATAGAAAAAGGATGTCAAGCATTCTTAGCCAGCGTTACAGGTGTGGTAAAAGAAACACCATTAAAATTTGGAGACGTTCATATTGTAAATGAATTTCCAGAAGTATTTCCTGACGACTTACCAGGGTTGTCGCTAACTCAGAAAATTGACTTCATAATCAAACTAGTACCAGGCACCGAGCCTATCTCCAAGGAACCATATTGGATGGAACCTACCGAACTCAAGGAGTTAAAGATGCAACTACAAGAACTCTTAGACTTGGGATTCATTAGACCGAGCCATTCGCCATGGGGAGCACCGGTTCTATTTGTGAAGAAGAAGGATGGTGGTATGCGAATGTGCATAGATTACTGCAAGCTGAATAAGGTGACAATTAAAATAAGTACCCGCTACCCCAGATTGACGACTTGTTTGATCAACTACGAGGAGCAATTGTGTTTTCAATGATTGATTTACGGTCTGGGTATCACCAGCTCAAGGTACGGGAATAGGATATTCCCAAGACAGCTTTTAGAACTTGTTATGGACATTACGAGTTTCTAGTTATGTCATTTGGTCTTACCAATGCTCCAGCCGCGTTTATGGATTAAATTAATAGGGTTTTCAAGGATTATTTAGACAAATTTGTTGTAGTGTTCATCGACGATATCTTGGTGTACTCAAAGGACAAAGTCGAGCACGAGGAACATTTAAGGATGACCTTGTTACAACGAAAAGAGCATCAACTTTACGCCAAGTTCAGGAAGTGTGAATTTTGGCTTTCGTAAGTAGCATTCCTCGACCACATAGTATCCAAGGAAGGAGTTGCAGTAGACCCATCTAAGGTAGAGGTTGTGAAGGATCGGCTAGACCAAAGAACGCGTTAGAGGTAAAAAGTTTTCTGGGACTAGTAAGTTATTATCAGAGGTTTGTAGAGGGTTTTTCTAAGATAGCCACTCTGCTCACCAACCTGACCCGGAAGCAGCAAAGGTTCAACTAGACGGATAAGTGTGAAGAGAACTTCCAGTTACTTAAGGATAAGCTATGCTCAGCACTAGTACTTTGTGTGCCGACACCCAACGATAAGTTTGTAGTCTACTGTGATGCGTCGAAGCAAGGATTGGGTTGTGTGTTGATGCAGAATGACAAGGTGATAGCTTATGCCTCAAGGCAATTCAAGGAGTACAAGCAACGCTATCCAACACATGATATGGAGTTAGCAGCGGTGGTTTTTGTGTTAAAAATATGGCGCCATTATCTTTATAGAGAACGGTGTGAGATTTATACGGACCATAAAAGCCTAAAGTATTTCTTCACGCAAAAGGAGCTCAACATGAGGCAGCGGAGGTGGTTAGAACTAGTAAAGAATTATGACTGCGAAATTCTATACCACCTGGAAAAGGCAAACATAGTTGTTGATGCGCTAAGTAGGAAGAATTATGGAAGTTTAACAGCGTTAGCTGGAATAGAAAAGCCGCTACAGTAGGAGCTAATCAATGCTGGAATAGAAGTAGTCATTGGTAAACTAGCTAACTTGTCCATTCAGTCAAGTCTGTTAGAAGATATACGGATCGGGCAAGGGCATGATGACACATTAGTAGCACATATGGATGCAGTTAAAGAAGGCAAGGCCACAGATTTCTCGATATCAGGACAGGGGTTATTGAGATATAAGGATCGGGTACGCATGCCAAATAATCAAGGGATTAAGGTGAAGATTTTAGAATAAGCACACAATACCCCATACTCAGTTCACCCAGGGTCGACCAAGATGACTCACAATCTTAAGGGAATGTATTGGTGGCCAGGAATGAAGAAGGATATAGTAGAGTATGTGTCTAAATGTTTGGTATGCCAACAAGTGAAAGCAGAACGTCAGCGTCCTCCAGGTTTACTGCAATCACTTAGCATTCCAGAATGGAAATGGGACAACATAGCCATGGATTTCATGACGGGTTTGCCTCGAACGAATAAGCAACACGACTCGGCTTGGATAGTAATAGATAGATTAACCAAGTCAGCCCATTTCCTGCCTGTCAATACTTCATATACAGCAAAACAATACGCAGACATTTATGTTCAAGAAATAGTAAGACTGCATGGAATCCCTAAGACAATAGTGTCCGATAGAGGGTCGGTGTTTACATCGTTATTTTAAGGAAGTTTGCAGCAAGCCATGGGTACCAAGTTAAGTCTTAGTACAACATTTCATCCACAGACTGGCAGTCAATTCGAGCGTACCATATAGATTTTAGAAGATATGTTGCACGCTTGTGTACTTGATTTCGGAGGATCATGGAGTAAGTATTTGCCACTGATAGAATTTTCCTACAACAATAGCTATCAGTCAATGATCAGGATGGCACCCTATGAGTTGCTTTATGGAAGGATGTGTCGATCGCCGCTACATTGGGACGAGGTAGGAGAAAGGCAACTACTTGGACCCAAAGCTGTTAGAGAAGCTCAGGATGCAGTAGTGCAGATTAGAAAGCGTATGCTCGCTACTCAGAGTCGTCAGAAAAGTTATGCGGATACCAAGCGACGTGATGTGGAATTCAAAGTCGAAGATCAAGTCTTTTTAAGGATATCTCCTATGAAAGGTGTGAAGCGGTACGGGAAGAAAGGCAAGCTTAGTCCCGGGTTTATAGGTCCTTTTGAGATATTAGACAAAGTGGGAACGGTTGCATATAGATTAGCCCTATCGCCAGCTCTAGCAGATAGTCACAATGTGTTCCACATCTCGATGTTGCGTAGATGTGTGTCAGACCCATATCACGTCCTCAAGTATGATACGATAGCACTCCAGAAAGACTTGAGTTACGAGGAACAACCGGTTAGCATCCTAGATAGAGGGATGAAAGAATTACATCTAAGAGTATTCTGATAGTGAAAGTCCTATGGAGAAATAGTTCTGAACGAGAGGCAACGTGGGAGTTGGAGGAGGACATGCAAGCTCGGTATCCAGAATTGTTTGGTAAGTAAATTTCGGGGATGAAATTCTTTGTAGTAGGGGAGAATTGTAGAGTCCCAGAATGTTTACTTAGTTAGCTAGTCAATAGTTGTTGTAGTATTTTAGATTTCGTGGATTTTGGTTCAAACTAGGACTTAATTGGAAACTCATAACAACAATTATGGATTTTATAAGTTTAACCTATAGTTTAAGAATATTAATTATAACATAAGGTTTGATTAATATTGTTGGTCCTAGATATATTATTTAATTATAACCTAAGGTTTAGATAGAGCCAATAAGAACATGACACTTGTCATAAGCATGATTATTAAGGAATTAAGTATTTTGATGATAAATTAAAGAAATAGAAGCTTTAGTACCTACTAGAAACTGTTAGGGTCGTATTATGACTCAGTCAAAGTAGTTATCCCATTCAAATTATGCTGAAAAAGTGCAATTACGTGTTTAAAATATTCACATATGCTGATATATCGTAGCATGGGAGGCGATATCGCCTAACAAAGGATACAGAAAACACGTTGGCGTTGCACGAACATAGGCTCAGGACTAAGGCAGAGCCGATATATCGCCCTTAGTGATATTATCTTTAAACTTTTGTTTTTAAATTTAAAAATACGGCTTAACTACTTAGACCTGCCTCTGGTTATTTTTGACCGAGTCTTAAGCCTCTGATTGACGAATATTCAAACATTTTCAATTAATATTCATTATTTTTATTCAAATAAAAAAGGGGTTAGTTTCACTCCTTACCTCTATAAATAGGACCTAGTACCCAACCATTCCTCTCATTCTTCAAGCTGTGACCAGAGCCTCCAAGGTGCTAGTGTTACCATAGAGTGATAAACACTTGGGTTGGGATAAAAGCTTTGTCATTCTTAAGCTTTATAAAATACTTGGGAAGTGAGGTTTAGTGTATTTCAATATTGAAGTTAGACCAGTCCATAAGGTCAACTAAGGTATTCCTATTCTTTAAGTCCAGTTCTTTAAAATTCTTTAGTTTTCTTTAGTTTCTTTTATTCAGATCCTAACTTTTGTTATTGGTTCTTGATTAGGTTCTTGAAACTTAAAGATCTTTCTTGGTAAGTTTCTTCTTGAAGGTTTAGTTTCGACATTTATTCTTTACTCTTTAGAAATACTCACCATTCTTATTGTTGGTTTTAGGAGTGTTCAAAGTCACGTCCTTGTTGTCAATTATCACGGTGTTGGTAAGGAAAATAGGATAGTTTTTTTAAATGCTTATATGTTATGATTATGTTATAATATGTTATGTTATGATATGTTATGATATATATATATATATTTGGGGCTTATAGTTGCTTAAATAACAAAATCCAATACTTTTATGTTTCTTGGGGTTTATAGTTGCTTAGATAACAAACCTCAATGTATTTTGAGGCTTATAGCTGCTTAGCTAGTAAACCCCAATGTCTACCATGTACATGGGTTAGAATTGTGATATATGTTTTATAGTATATGTTTTTGTTATAGTTGTATGTTTATGTTTTATGTGCTAGTATATTTTCTTTGTTGGGCATTAGGCTCACTCCTTTTTCTTTTAGTGTGATGCAGGAAACTAGATACGGAGGCGGGAGGATTCTTGGTGGCTTGACTTGTGTATTGAGGACGAATGGAATGAATGGGCTGCGAGTCGATCGAGGATGATGTTATTTTTAGTTTTTTTTTTAAATTATGTTTCTATGTATTTTCCTCATTTAGTATTGTAAACACTTTTCTTTAGTTTAAAATTATGTTTTATTTTTTAAGTAATGGGTACCCATACCAAAATTCTATTTTAATTTGTAATTTCCACAATATTATGTTCAAGTTTTAATAAAGTTATTATTATTTCTTATGTATATGTTCTTCCAAGTAATAACTATGTTTAGTAGTTCTAATGGTCCAAGGTCTTAGAATAGTTGGGTCATTACATTCTTGCTGAGCTTCGGCTCATGGGTGCTATGTGGTGCATGTAAAGGCAAAAGGAAATTGGACCATCCTTGAGTTGGAAAGCTTAGGTGACGATGTGTACATGTAACGACCCAAATTTGCTAATAAGGCTTAAGGCCTTGATTAGCATGCCTTGAGGGCAATAAGTGAATTATTGATATAATATGTGAATTTGTGTGAATATGTGATTAGTGATGCATGTTTAGGTGAATTAAATATGCATGTGGGCCCCGTCTGGTTATTAGGGGCATGATTGTAATTTTAGCCTGTTTAGGGTATAAATATGATAATTGTGATAAACTTGCGATATATCTGTGTTGCACGGCCTGAGACAGTTCTAGGGAGCGGTTAGCTAGAAAGTCACAACGGGGTTGAAAATCCGACTCGGGACGAGTCGAGTGGTATTTTGGGTATTAGACGTTTTATGGGGTTATCGGGTTATGGAAATAAATATTTGGAGATATATTTGAGGTTAGAATGCCTAGGAGGGAATATTTGGGAAATTTACCATTTTGCCCTCGGGGATATTTCTGGTTCCCCGAACCTTGAGGTAACCTTATAGACTTAAGTTAAATAAAATAAAGTTAAGGAAACACTCAGAATATAGGAACCGACTCACTCACTCTATCTTTCTCTCATCTTCTTCCTTGGAAGCTTGGAGGTCCTATTTGTGAAAACTAATTGGAAGCTATGAATCAAGCTAGAGCTTTGGAGACTATGAGTTTGGAGCTTAGGAGATCAACTCAGAGACTCTATTAAGCAAGGGTAAGTTTTAAATCATATGAATTGTGCTTGAAATTTTTGCTGGTTTTCTTGGAGTATGCATGTGTGTTGGGTGAATAATTGATTTTGAGTTTGATAAGGTTTTTGGCTTGAGTTCTTGTTGGGTATTATTGCTGAATCTATAGTATGACCTCTGTGATGATTAGTTTGGATTGCTGGCTTGATTCTAGGGATAATTGGATTGGTTTTTGAGGTGAAAATGGTGAGTTTTTCTGGGCTCGAGGAGTCGGGCCGCGGCGTTGTTCTTGCTAAGCCGGCGCCCCTTAGAACATGGGGCGTCTGGAATTGAAGGCTTGTCGTATAGAGTCCAAAGAACTTTACATAGCTAAGTTAGATAGTAGTATAATAGTAATAATAGTATTATCTTTATGACTATGGATTTTTGGTTCAGACCGGGATTTAATTGGACACTCATAGTAACACTTGTAGATTTTCTAAGTTTAACCTATAGTTTAAGAATATTAATTTTAACCTAAGGTTTGATTAATATGACTGATATTGATGGTGATATTTATTATATTATAAGATTTAGATAGACCCAATTAGATAATAGCACATGTTATGTATAGCTTTATTGATGATTAAGTATTTTGAGGATTAAATTTATTAATGTTAAAATTTGAATACTCTAAGGTCAGTCAGCAGCTTTGAAAACGTTAGAGGGCTTAGTCAAGGCTATTTACTCAATTCAAATTAAGCTAAAAATGTGTAATTTCATGTTTAAATATTCAGCGTATGCCGATATATCGCAGGTATAGGGGGCGATATATCGCAATACGAAGATACGGAAAACACGAAACGTTGAACGATTGCCTCGGGCATAATGGCCCAGGCGATATATCGCCTATAGGGGGCGATATATCGCCTCCTTCAGCATATTTTTGAAAGTTTTCAAAAACGTTCTCCATTCAAAACTTCAACCTCTTGATAAGTCCAGCACCTTTCTGAACGAGTCTTCAGCCTCTGCTGAACGATAATTCAAATTATTTTCACTTAAAAAGCCATTATTTTTATTCAAGTTAAATGAAGATCTTTTCATTCCTAAACTCTATAAATAGGACCTAGTACCCAGCCATTTATTCATCTATTACTCTAAGTTCAGAGGCTGCAGGTTGCTAGGTGAGTGTGAGAGTGTAAACACTTGGGTTGGGAATTATAAGCTTGATCATTATAAGCTTATCAAACACTTTGGGAAGTAAGGTTTATTCATATTTCGGTTCAAGGTTTAGATTGGTCATATAAGTCTTCAAGGTATTTCCAAACTCTAGTCCATTTCTGTATTATGTTCTTTAAAAATTCTCATAGTCTTCTACTCATTCTAACCTTATTCTTAGGAAATCCAAGTTCTTAAGCACAAGGTTTTTGGTAAGTATATTTTGATAGCATAGTTCCTTTTATCACTTTCATCCCTTTTCTTCAATACACTCACCATATTATAAATGGTTTTTAGGAGTGTTCCAAGGTCCCAAATCAGTTCTCATATCCCGGTTATTTTGGTAAGGAAAATAGGATAGGATTTATGTGCTATATGATTTTATATGTTATCTTATGAATGTGTGTTATGAAAAATGCTATGTTAAGTATGTTTGTTGACTTGGGCATATGACCTATACAACTAACAAGCCCCAAATAGATTATGGGCATATGACTTGCTTAGCTATCAAGACCCCACTAGTCTAATGGGCATATGACTTGTTTAGTTTATGGGACCCCAAGTAATAATGGCCATTATAGTATGTATGTGACATAAGTGTTATAGTATGTTTTTATGTTGCATTATGAATTTTTATGTATATGGCTATATGTTAGATTTTCCTCGTTGCGCATTAGGCTCATTACTTTTATGTTTATATGTGCAGAAAAATAGCTATAGTGGCGGGAAAGGTTCTTGGAAGCTTGGGGAATGTGTATTGAGGCGGAATGGATTCAAAGAGCCGAGAGTTTCGATTCGAGGATGTAGTTTTTTTGTTTCTTATGGTTTTTATATGTATTTTTCCGCATTTTATTATGTAATCTCTTTTTAATTATCATTATGCCATGTTTTGATTTTAAAACAATGGGATCCCATATCCTAACTTAAACTTTATGTAAGTTTGACCTTTGTTTTTTCAAAGTTTTAATAAAGTTATGATCTTATCACTTGTAAGTGTTATTAAGAATTAGTGTTTATGTATAGTTTTCGTTAATGGTCCAAAAGTCTAGAGTAGTTGGGTCATTACATGCCGCGGCGCCCTTCAGGAAGGGTCACGGCGCATGTAGGCTAATTTAAGGTAGGGCCTCGGGTTGAGCTGGGGGCCACGGCATGAGTCCCTAGGGTCGCGACGCTTAGTGCATTTTTGGGTTCTAGAGAGGTTTTAGACTCGGGAATTCAATAGTTAAGGCTTAGGATGGATTTTATCACCCGGATTGATAGAATTCAATGTCATGGAGAATAGAACCATAATCTAAAGCTATTTAATGGATTATAACTTGATGGGTGGAAATTGTTAATGCGTTGTGACTAGGGTTTCGACGAGGCTCGGACTAGGAAACTGTGCTCGGGACATCGGTGCTTGGAAAGCTCGAGACACAGGTAAGAAAGCTACTGTTCCCCAGAGAGCTTGTGTTGCAGGGCTCGGCCCTATATAATTGAGTTGCAGGGCTCGGCTCTATATGACTGTGTTGCAAGGTGTGGCCCTTTGATTGAATTTATATGTGTTTAAATATTTGTTTAGTTATATTATGTGTGTATATAAATGATGGAATGGTGATGGTCGGGAATGGCGAAGGCCGGGAACGACGAATGCCGAGAACGGCGAATGCCGAGAACGGCAAGGGGTCGGGAGCAGCGTTTAGCACGCAGTGCGAGTTGCCAGGGCGAGACCCTAAAAGGATACCTGGGACATCCTTTCGGTATAGACCGCGAACCCAGGGCATGGTAAAGCGCCTGGGACGACATGGTCGTACGTGTATATCCTGATGATGGCTTGATTTTATGTTAAGTGTTTGATATGCATATATTATCTGCTTGTGAGGGTTTTCTTGCTGGGCTTCGACTCAAGGGTGCTCTATGGTGCATGTAAGGGCAAGGGGAAAGTCAATCAACCTTGAGTATGGTGAGTGTGACGAGCGGCGTGTACATGTCTAGACTGCCTGGCTGCCACGGCCAGGGGTACTTTTGGGGGATGTTTGTACTAAACTTAAGTTTCGTCGTTTAGTTGACTCTGGTTATATTTATGAGTTGTAAATATTTCTAAACAATCTTTTGGGATCCCAAATGTTAAATGTTTTATAATTTTCAATGAAAGGTTTATTCTCAAGTTTATGACTCTGATTATGGTTTAATTACACTTTTGTCCTAAAACCTCGATTAGTGAGTTAATTGCACATTTTAAACTCCCTTAGTAATGACTCTAAGGCAGTAGGGCGTTGCAGTACATATGCGGCTGCTCGACCGCCACAACCGAGGGTTTAAAGAGGAACTAGGGTTAAGCCCTATTTTCCGCTTAGGTTGGCTGGTTGTAAATATTTTATTGTAATTAACCTTTAAATTATATTTTTGGGATCCCAATGTATACAATAAACGTTTTAGTAAAACGTTGTGTCTTTGACCAAAATTTTTAACCCTAAATCATTAAGCGTACTTAGTTACACGATTATGGCCAAATGACTCGATTAGCGAGTTTAGCACTGTTTAAAATGCACACCGTAACGGTGGTGTTATAGGAGTATTGGCATCTTTAACCTTGAGATGGTTAAATTTGTTCAATACTTTCTCAACATAGTGGGCTTGCCCTAACGCAAAACCCCCACTATGTTTCTTTACTTTGATACCAAGTATGGTGTCAATCTCTACAAGATCTTTCATCTTGAAGGTTGATGATAGAAACCTCTTCGTTTCTTCTATCCTTTGCATGCTATCACATAGAATAAGCATGTCATCCACATATAAGCAAACCATGATCACATATCCCTTACAAGTTTTGGAATACAAACACTTGTCTCCATTGTTATGTCTAAACCTATTAGACATGATGGCTTGATCAAATATCTCATGCCATTGCTTAGGGGCTTGTTTCAATCCATATGAGGATTTTACAAGTCTACACACTTTATGTTCATATTTTTGTAGGACAAACCCTTAAAGTCGTTCCATATAGACCTCCTCATTGAGGTCACCATTAAGGAATGTCGTTTTGACATCCATTTGATGAACATACAAGTTGTGTATAGAAGCTAAAGCAAACAAAATTATTATAGATTTTGTTCTTGCCACAGGCGCATAGGTATCGAAATAATTGATACCCTCTTTTTGCCTAAACCCTTTAGCTACTAATCTAACTTTAAAGGTTTGGATAATGCCGTCAGTGTGGTATTTTCTCCTAAATACCCACTTACACCCAATTGGCTTAGACCCCGGTGGGAGGTCTACCAATTCCCAAGTGTTGTTGGAAAGAATGGAATCCATCTCATCATTTATGACTTCTTTCCAAAATGCACTATCTCTCGATTGCATTGTTTCTTTATAAGTCTTAGGATCATCCTCAACTAGAAGTACAATAGGAATTTTCCTAATGACTTCCTCTCTATTTCCTTTTACCAAGTAGAATATTTATTGAGAATCTATCTCATCCACTGCTAGACTTTTCTCCTTTTTAAGTCTTTGACTTCTCCTAAGTTCAAAGGGTTGCTTTACATACTTTTGAGAATACTCCTCTTGAGAATCATTTTTGGATGTAGAAGCCTGAGAATTGTTCTCATATAAAAAATTATCCTTTAGAGATGTTGAAGCTTGAGAATTGTTGTCATATAACATGTTCTCAAAAGAATCAACTTCTCTAGATTCAATCACAACATTAGACTCTAAGTCTAATAGCCTATAAGCTTTACTATTGTTGGCATAACCAACAAAAACACACTTTATGACTTTTGAACCTAACTTTTTCTATTAGGTTCATTTTTCTTGCACTATGCAAGACACCCCCACACGTTGAAGTACCCTATGTTGGGTTTTCTTCCTTTCCATAACTCATATGGAGATATCTCATTTTTCTTCATCGGTATACGATTAAGAATGTGACAAATGGTTAACAACGCTTCACCCCATAAGTTGAAGTTCAACTTAGAAAACACCAACATAGAATTTATCATCTCTATATAAGTCCTATTTTTCCTTTTGGCAACAACATTGTGTTGTGGTGTATTATGTGCGGTGTACTCATGAATTATACAATTTTCTTCACAAAATGTATTGAATTCATTAGAGAAGTGCTCTCCTCCTCTATCACTTCTTAGCACCTTAATCTTTTTATTAAGTTGATTTTCAACTTCTGATAACTCTACAAAATAGAGTTATTTTACCACTTTTTATGTGCTAATTGTTGCTTAATTCTTGAGTTTTTAAATAATTTATTAAGTTTTTAAGTAATTTTGAATTTATTAGGCTTATTTTAATTTTATAGATTTTTGTGTATTTTTATAGTTATTTTGGAGTAAGAATATGATAGTTAATTATTTTAGCTATTGTGTTTAGGGAAGTAAAAAAAATGTGTGTTTAATTAAATTAAGTTGTAATTAATATTTTCAAAGAATTAATATGGTTTATTTTATAAATGAAAATATTTTATTATGACTTAATTTATATTATTTTGTGTAGGAAATATATTGTATCTTTGTGCTTGAAGTGGAATAAATGATAGAAAGTTCAAAAAGAAGGAAAGTGACATTTCTGAAAAGCACAGGCCTAGGCCCATTCCAAGACCTCCCAATCACCCACCTGCCCAGGCCCAAACTGGGCCCATCTCCTTCCCAGTGCAAGCCAAAGTTTCCCTCTTCAATTGCATGCATCATGCCAACTCCATCCAGCTGGCACCACCGAAACTCCAGCCAAAGAGATCCTCTTTTGCATCCCTCACGCCTCCTGATTGCACCAACCGAAGCTGTACGGACCAGCTTCTCTTCTCACCAGCTTTTGGGCCGCTTGCCACCAGCCAGGCCCAACATCAACAGCTGCCAGCCCTCCCACAAGCCCAACTTGCCTTCAACAAACATTTTGTGCATGGCCAGCCACAACCGAACACAGCCACCAAAAAGGCTAAAAAATCATATTCTTTCCCAATGTTTTTATTCCCAATATTTTTCACTCAAATATCAATTCAGTCTTCCCTATTTTTCTTACCTAAATAAACATTCCTAATTCATTTTTTTACCCTAGCTTTTCACTAATCTTTTACCCAACCAAACATTTCATCTTTCCAATACTCTTACACTTACTCTATTTATCCTACCACTTCCTAACACAATTAAACTAATCAATTTATTTATTTTAATTTGATTAATTTAATCTCCATATTTTGCCTATAAATAGAGTCATGTAAGACCATTTGGGTAGCTCTTCTTCATCTTTTCAACATCTTCTACACTTCATATTTTTCTCTCTTCTTTTCACTACTTTCTCTCTACAATTTTCATCTTTTGAAGAGCATGTCAAGTATGTTATTTTGTAATTTTTATTTCAATCTAGTTATGAGCTTCTAATCTTTTTTCAAGATTATTAAGATGATGATGAAGCAAAATGTAACTAGATAGTATTTTTTGTTGTATGTTGATTTCCCATTTATGCAACATTGTTTATGGATTTTTCTATCAAAGATATGCATTTTTCATCTATTATTGATTGTTAAAGCATATTACACTTAGTTCTTCATTATGCAAAAATATGATATTCTTTGATTAAATATTTTTCATTAAATTGTTCACATCTAATTCTTAGAGCATAAGTATCATATTTTGCCTAAACATAATCTCTTTGATTTTTTGTAGTTTCATTAGGTTGTAACACAACTAATGCTTAGAAATTATATCTTATATAAGTGAAGAAAAATCCTACATTTTTTAAAGTAACTTGTGCTTGAATAGAAAATGTATTTTGAAAAAAAGTATAGTGTGATTTATTTCAACTATATCTAAACTTGGGAATTAATATACTTATAAATACTATTGAACTTGCATTTTGTGGATTCTAATATCTTAATAATCTTATTTTACTTATCTCATTTGAAAACCATTTTTCTATTTAATCTTAAATCTTTTTATTACTTGTCTTTTATTTTTCTAAAACAAAATCTCATCAAATATTTGGAACTAGGTTAGAATATTCTTGTTTTGTTTGAAATAGTTTCTTTTGATGTTAGTCAACTCCCATGGGTTCGACCTCGTACTTACATGAACATTATATTCTGAAACGATTCGTGCACTTGCGAGTTTAAATATTAAAACACCATCTTTTAATCAATTTAATTAATTTAAATTGATTATTTTAATACCTCATTTTTGGCTATAAATAGGGAGTTTTGAAGACCATTTAGGGTGTCCAATTTAGAGGGAGGTTACTATACCATAATTTCTACACATTCAAAACCTCTCAATTCTCTTCATCTTTTTCTTCTTTTTGGTTACTTTCTATGTATTTTTAGAGGAAAATTGGGGGTTTCTCCTCCAAATTTTCCTATTTATGTTTGTAATTTCTATTCTAGTTATGAGTTTCTAATCTTTTTAAGATTATTAAGGTGATGATGAAACATTATGTAACTAGATAGTATTTATTTTGTGCGTTGATTTCTCATTTTGTGCAACAAAGTTTATGGAATTTTCTTCTTCAAATATCTTCTTTCATCTTAAATATCATGTATTTTGGATTGTTAGCACATATTTACACTTTGTTTTTCATTAGTGCAAAAACATAATATTCATTGTGTAAGATGTGTCATTAAATTGTACACATCCATGCTTAGAACAAAAATATTATGTTTTGCCTTATAAATAATGTTCATTGATTTATTTGTTATTTCATTAGATTGATTTACACTAAATGCTTTGAAATTATAATTTTGAAAAGTGAAGAAAAATCCTATCTTTTTAGAAGTAATTTGTGCATAAAATTATAAATCTATTTGGAAAATGATAGTTTGATTTATTTTAACTATCACTAAAACTTGGGAATCAATGCACTTATAAATATTATTGAACTTATATTTTGTGGATTCTAATCCTTAATAATATTTTCTTTTAACCCTTATTTTCAAATCATTATTGCTTTATTTTTATTCTCTTAAATAGCTTTATTTTTCAATCTTTTATTTTATGTTCATAATATTAAACTCATCAATCTTTGGAGCTAGGTTGGAATTTATTAATTTTGGTTTAAAATAGTTTTCTTTTCGATTTTAGACAACTCCTTTGGGTTCGACATCCTTGCTTACACGATCACTATTCTATATGAACGATTCGTGCGCTTGCGATTTATAAATTTTTAAACATACCCGTTTTGGGTCCATCAACTTCTAATTTATATACTTTAAAAGCATCAAAAGTTTCATCTTTATGATTTAAAAGAAACACATAGGTATATCTACTAAAATCATCTGTGAAAGTAAGAAAATACCTTTTACCACCTCTAGTTAAAACACCATTTAATTCACAAATATCACTATGGATTAAATCTAGTAAATTAGATGATCTTTCTACACTAGGGAATGGTTTCTTAATCATTTTTTCCTTAACACGTGTTTCATATTTACCATAGTTTTTAATATTGCATGCTCTTTTCATGGTTGAAAAACCTATGTAAGATAGTCTAAGATGTCACAAAAATAAAGAATCATACTCAACTATATAGGCATAATTAGCATTGTTATTGATGACATTGAAAGTTACATCATTGGTGCACAACTTAATCATACCCTCACAAGAGTACCCCTTTCCCAAAAATATATTTAATTTGGTAAGAATAAGTTTACCGGACTCAAAAACGGCTTTAATGCCGGGCTTTCCAAGCAAATCACCACTTACCAAGTTTCTACTCATTTCAGGAACATAAAGTACATTCACTAATGTAACTTTTTTGCCGAAGGTGAAAAAGACTTCAATGGTACTGTTTACCAGAAAAACGGCTGCTGATGACGTGGCAAAGGTTTCTCACACGTGATTGACACGTGGTGGAAGTGTTGTTCGACTATTGACCAGAGGCACACCACTTCGTCAGGGCTTAACTATTAGATACAACCAGGCTGGTCGTATAATTTGATTTATTTCCTTCTAAGATTGTAATCCTATAATAATTGCATTGAATATTTCCTCTTTATTACCTTGCTACGCGGTTATTAAGGAAAGTTAAGGCCCATTGGCCCATGTAACCCTCCTTGAGCCTATAAATATGCATGAAATAGCTCAAGGAGAGGACTTTTGATCTCTGAATCTTTTTGCTAAGTATTGAGAGAAAGAGAACTATAGTGTAATTATTCATCGTCTTATTGTAATTCCCTCAAGGTTTGTGAAACTCAAGAACCCTAGTTCTTTGATCACGACTTTGAGATTCAATATTAATAATAGCACTAAGTGGACGTAGGTCATTACCATTCTTTGGGGTCGAACCACTATAAATCCTTGGTGTTTTCTTCTTATTCATTAGATTGAATTCTTAATTGTCGTTTTATCTTTTGTCGTATATTTGAATCTGTGTCGTTGGCCAAATCGAGGGTCAACAGGCACCTTTTCCAAGTACCTTGGATTTGCCTTCATTGTCCATTTGAATCTCATGGTTGCCATTTGACTCTTCAAAGGTCTTGAACAATGATTTGTCATAGGTGACATGGACGGTGACACATGTATCATACCACCACCCTTTCACCATGCCTTGGACCGCATTCACCTCACTAAGGGTAGCAACTATATTTTCCTCTTGAGTTGCATTTACCTTAGGTCCTTGTTTGTCTTTTCTATGCCTACACTCTCTAGCATAGTGACCCTTTTTCCCACACACAAAGCAAGGACCTTTCTCGCCCTTAAACTTGTTTGGGTTAGTTCTTGGACCTAAGGATGTCTCGTTACCCTTCTTGAATTTCCCTTTGTTTTGGGGATGTTTTGGTTGTGACACCGCATTTTCTTTGGAAGTCTCTTCATTAGACCCCTCCACAAGTTTATCTCTACATATCGATTCCTCCTCAATTCGAATATGCTTTTGGATTTCCTCCAAAGAACAATCCTCATTTTTATGAAGGATTCTTTTCCTATAGCTCTTCCAAGTTGGTGGTAATTTAGCCACTATAGCACTAACTTGAAAGGCCTCGGGAAGCTTAATCTTCAAAACTTTCAGTTTGTTAACAATTATTTGCAATTCATGAATTTGAGGAAGAATAGGTTTATCACCAAAAAACTTGAAATCAAAATATTGAGATATCAAAAACTTTTTGGTACCTTCCTCTTCCGCCTTGAATTTTGTCTCAAGTGCATCCCATATCTCTTTTGTCGATTTGGTCTCGGTGTAGAGGTCATAGAGCCTATCGGAAAGGGCGTTGAGGATATGACCCCTACAAAGGAGATTGTCCTCCTCTCTCTTCCTTCTTTTCTCCACCTCCTCGAGAGTGTCCTTGTCGGATGGCATTGGGAGAGGTTCTAGAATGGACTCTAGAATATAGGCGATTTTGAGAGTCCTCGAGAGTGTCCATCTAGTGAAATTGTACCATCAAACCTATCCAACCTCACTAGGTCTTGATTCATGATCTTGATAGTCTTACCTTCCAGTGAAACAAACAAAGGGTAAGCTTTTGAATGTTAGGAAAATGTAATTTTCCTCAATGGAAATTGGTAAGAAAAATACAACTCTAGACAAAATATTACAAATAAATAATTATTGATTAAAAAATGTTACAAGTCTATGACTGAAAATACAAATAGATAATAGAAGAATTAGAAGAAGAAGATAGAGAAATACAACTCTAAGCAAAAAGATACAAATAAAATAAAAGTGTTTGAACAAAGGAAATGAGAGGATTACAACTCTTAAACAAAAGTACAAGTAAATAGAACAAGAAGAATATGAAGAAAAGCAATAGTAGAAAAATAAGAACAAGAACAAAACAATAAACTCTCACTCATACAACCAATGTGAAGAGGGTTGGGGATCATCAACTTGAACAAGGTTTGAAACCTTTGTCCAAAAGCATATTTCCCCCTAACTCAAGCACTAAGGGATCTCTCACAGATTTTGGAAATGCTTTCTGGAATAATCAAGCCTCTAGGGGTTTTCTAGCCAAGCGCTCTAATGGATAGAAAAGTTGTCTCTTACAAGTGAGCAATAGACTCTTATTTATAGAGTTTAGAGACACCATTTGAATTTCAAATTCCACCAACCCCCATGGCTGTTACCAATGATTAATTGGATGTTTATGGAATTAAAATTAACATTTAGGAGTTATTTGGGTTTTTGGAGCCGTTCAAAAAGGTTGGAAAAAACTGAAAAAATTGGTCAGAAATTCACCTGTGGTCGCGCCCAGGAACATCAATGGCCGCGACCACTAGCCTATGTTTCCCAGGCCACGACCACCAACATCCTGTGGCCGCGGCCATTGACCAATTTCAGCACACAAAAATGTGTTGTTTTTCCAAACGGTTCCAACACCCTCCCAATTGATTTTGTATCCCCCAAAACACATTGTTGGGGTTAAAATCATATCTCTAACAGCCATTTCACACATGGCTTTAAGAAATTCATCTCAGTATTGTGTAATAACAATTCTACACAATAATGGGCAATATTTGGCAGTTACAAATTTGTGACTAAATTTGTAACAGTAAATATGTTACATATTTGGATATTTCACATATATCTAAATATTGTAACTCTCTATTATATGTTACAATATGTGACACTCTTTGTCACATTTATTTAATCTAAAACATTATATTATAAAATAATATAATATTACAATATATTATAAAATAATATAACAGTGCCTAGCCCGGTCAATAACCCCGAGCTGGTCGTAATAGATTCCTCCCCTAGTCTGGAGGGTAGGGTTCTTACTCTTCTTCTTGTGTTTATAATACTTTTGAATAATTACTTATGTAAATTGAATCCTTTGTTCGCTCTTTTTCAGGTGAAGAAATGGAGCTGCCAGGAACCTCGGATTTGATGGCTGCTTTTGAGGTTAGCGGGACTTGTGCTGGTCCCGTGGTGAAGAGGTCCAAGGTGACAAAGAAAACAACTCCGAAGACGAGGGGTACCACCAAAACTTTGGCTAAGGACAAAGGTGCTAGCTCCGCCCAGGAGCAGCCACAGAAGGAACTTCCCCCAGATCCGGTAAACAACAGTTACGGTTCAACAAGCTCCTCCTCAACATATACCTCCCTCAATTCCTCAAGTGATCAAAGGCGAGGCTCCCACTGTTCAGATCTCGGTCAAGCCACACGACCTGGACAAGATCCCTGAGGCTTTTGGGGTATTGTGTACAAGATGGAAAGCCACATGGTCAGCCATGCCTACAGAGCTAGTGCGAGAGATTTAAGGACTATAGAGGAGCGCAGTCCTGAGGACGTCCTCGAATCTGCCATGGGGATGAACCTTACTGTGAATCCTTATCACTCTCTTAACCTTTTCTTTTTCTTTAGTTTTTTTTTTAAACTTTCTACTTGCTTCTTTCTTCTGCAGTCTGTCCTGGCCCAATTCCGAGGAATAGTTCGTGTGGATGCTACGATGAAAGACCCACATCACTTGTCTAAAGTCCCTTGAAGGTCCAAAATACGTACATGTTCCTACACCCCTAGACGTGTGTTGGGAAGCCTTGCCAAGCAAAGCCCTGCTAGCCACATGGTGCCTCATCTAACCAAGCTGCAGCACCTCGCGAGACCCTCGCCTTACGCCAGGGCCTCACACACCAAGCTGCTGCCCTCCTGCGAGACCCTCGTCTCACACCTTGCACGTCTGAGTTCTTGCCACAGGTTGCCTACCACTAGGATTCCTATCCTCATTGCCATGAGTTTGGAGCTATCATCAGCATACCTAGCTCGTGCTGCAACATTAGCGAACCTGCTCAGATATGCTTTCAGTGTTTCACCAGGTTGCTGCTTGACATTGGCCAATGAATCAACCTCAACACGAGCTGCCTGTGAAGCTTGGAATGCTCTTTTAAACTTAGAAGAAAATTTCTTCCATGAGCTTATCGAATGCTTCTTGTATTGTTTAAACCACTGTATGGCAGGTTCGACCAGAGTTGTGGGGAACATGATACATCTTAGATCGAGCCCGGCATTGTGGACAATCATCATTGTGTTGAACATCCCGACGTGATCGGATGGATTTGTGTTTCCATCAAATGTCGGCATGTTCGGCATCCTAAAGCCAATAGGATATGTAGCCACTGCAATGTTTGGAGCAAAAGGTTCGAGCTCCTCATCTGACTCGCAATCGTCCATTCCCTTTCTAGATAAGAGTCTTTTCATTTGTTCCTCCATCAAAGCCAGTCTCTCAGGGGGTGTTTGGTATGGGGTAAAGTAAATGTCGGAATGAGAATTTAAAATCCTTCCTATGTTTGGTTCAAATTTTAAGGGGGTAAAGTTAATAATTTGTGTGGGCTCCACATGTATAAAAAAGGGTAAAGTGAACCCTTTTGTACATTAGAGTTTAATATTCCCTCCATCCTAAGCCCCTCTACACTTTCCAAGGCAACTCAACTACTCAAAACAAGCACCCCCTCAAGGGTTTGGTCCTTGGTCCCTAGGTTAGCTGAGGGCTATTCAACAACTCCCATCCTATTGTACACGTTTGATGGGTTGTCGTCCCTCCAAGTTTGAGCTTGGTTAGTGTTGTGTAAAATTAATACACAAGTGCACGTAATCGTAACAAGTAATAAAGAGTAAGTGAGATTATTCCCACGAGGACTGTATGTTAAGTACCAAAACTTAACTCCTATTTCTAGTTGGCTAACGATAATTGAGTCTCAAGAATTAACTAAAATTATAAAACAAAAACCTGAAATTAACTTCAAGAACTGAAAATAAACAACGCTAAGAAAATTTAATAGATTAAAAACTAGGGCAATTAATTTCATCAACCATCTTCTTTAATTCTTATTAACAAAAATCTTACTATTCAATTTTTCTCTTGTGATAGCAGGTCAACAATAATAGCTTATATTCGTACTAGGATATATAAGTCTCAATCCTATGTAAATTTTCTATATTTTTGTGATAAATAAACATAAGATAGGCATTAAGATTAACAACCCTAACACTACATAGACCATATAGGTACTCTCGTCCTAATATGAAATCTATGTTTATTCAATTCTCACTTCTTAGATTTCGAATCAAAATCGTATATTTCATGTCAATGGTGATCAATCATTCACAAGCATTATATTCAAATTGAATAAATCACAAGATAAAATTGAAATAATAAAACTTGCATTAATTTAAAATAAAGGTTCAAGAGAATCCATTAACACCCTAGAAAAATAGTTTAGTTCATGACAAAATTCATAATAACCATAGAAGAAATAAAAAGCATCCAAAAATACAGAAATTCAAAGTAGAAAAGAAGAAAACTATGATGAATTCTTTGATTCCACTTGCAATCCTCCACAATGTGCCTCTAGCCGTCTCCTAGGGTTCCAATTTTCTTTAAAAACGTCATTAAGAAAGCTTTTATAATCCCTAATTAATTCTGTGAGAAAGGACAAAATTGCCCTTGAAAAATGCCCTAAATTTGGCTTCCTTATGGACTGGCGCCGCAACTCTGATGTGTAGAGCCGAAGCTCTAATGTCCTTCACGATCCAGATTTTGTCTTTGGATTTTATAGCGCTGAAGCGCTATCTGATAGAGCCGCAACTCTAATTCTGATTTTAATAGAGCCTTAGCTCTATCTGGTAGAGTTGCAGCTCTAATTCTGTCAGATTCTTTTTTTCTTCTTTGAAACTCTTAGGGCTGCGACTCTACACCATAGAGTTGTGGCTCTAATTCCAACTTTTCACCAAATCATCAATTTGACCCCCGGTTTTGCCTAGTTTCCATTCCTTAGCCCGTTTGACACTGTTTCTTCAAGAATTAAGCGATTTTCCTCCAATTTCAAGTTATTTCCTTAATAACCACACTTAATCCTGAAAACACAATAAACACCGACATAATATCGCACAAAACCAAATAAAAGACTAAAATTGCTTCTTAAAACACGCCATAAAAACATACCAAAACTAGTCCTAACAATTTCCCCCAAACTTATCCTTTACTCGCCCTCGAGTAAAGAACATAACTAAGACTCGATAAAACCTAAACAAACCAAATTGACAACCATTAAAATAGCCTAAAAAATCATGAATACCATATGCATATAATTCTAAAGAAAAGTATCGTGCCACTTCAAAAATTAATCTAGAATTTCAATCAAAATACTTCACATATTCACTGTAATCCATCGATAATCTTGCTCATTCACTCATAACTAATAAATGTAAAAAATTGAACCAATCTATGCATGCCAAATTCTCACCATCAATCCACTCAACATGGTTATTCCATATGCTTACTATACTTACTATTCCCCACTAATGTAAACAAATACACACTTAAAAATCAATAGGACTTTACAAAGCTTGTAATAGATGGCTTAGGTAAAGGTGGATGAGAAGACATTTTAGGCTCAAGTATATCATAAACATTCAAACCAAGCAACCTATCCCTTTAACTCCTCCCATTGTTACCCCTTTTTTTACAAGATTGAGAAAAGTTGACTATTTATTCATCACATTTTTTTACTACATTCCCCTAAACTTAGATTTTTCAATAAATAACTTAAGGAATATAGTTTATTCTGAATTTATAATTTCTTTTCTTTTTTTTTTCTTTCTTCTTCAATCCTTTTTTTTATATATATATATATATATATGCACCGAGTAACCACATATTTCTACATATGTCCCTTAAACATTCACTCCCCCCTCCAATCAAAAGATATGTTTTATGCTCATGGTATAGGACAAAGGGAATAATGAATACATGGATACAAGTATAGGCTCAAAACATGTGTTAAACAATGAACAAGGTCAATTGTAAGGCTCAAATAGGGTAATTAGTGATAAAAATATATAAGGGTTAGCTTGAAAGGCTCAAACTTTCAAAATATGGCATATATCCTCTTATTGAGTGTGCATTGTTTAGGATTTCGTCTCAAATAGCAAGCAAGCAAGTTCTAGAAAAATTTCAACTTGTACAATCCACAGTATAAATTCAACATGCATATACAAAGTTCAACTCCCACATTTACAGCTATGAGCAATAGTTCAAACAAGTATCCAATTAACCACAGTGAAGTGACAAAATATTTCAATCAAGCACACAGATTTTTTATATGCACAACTCTTCCTTTGGATTATACAACATAGCAATCATTCAATCTCATCAGCAACAAATTATCAACTTGGTTTACACTCTAACAACCCCGTGAAAACTAGACTTAGACACAATGACAACTAATACTAAACTTGAAAAACAACAAATAACAGCAAAGCTAAAAATAAATCCCTTCCCCCAAACTTAAGACTAACATTGTCCCCAATGTTAAACTCAAATAAAAAGAAGAGACTTACCTGAGACCCCATTGTATAACATTAAAATGGAGGAGGTGGTGGAGTGGGAGTCGTTCTAAAATAATTCTAATGGAAACCCTTAAATTGCATTTCTGGGCCCAATTGGCGTCGCGACGCTAGTGTATAGAGTTGCGGCTCTAATTAAACTTTTGTGCTATTTTGTTGCTATTTTTTTCACGTTTTTCACGATTCTAATTACATAAAATATTTTTTAAAAGAAACTAAACAAAAAAAAATTGAATTGTTCAACTAAAAATAGAATAAAAATAATAATAAAAAATAATAAAATAAAAACGAAAACATAAACTTGAGTTGCCTCTCAAGGGCGCTGTCATTAACGTCATTTAGCTGGACGCTGACCACTTTCTTAAATTCAACTCGAATCCAAACCACCCATCATGTCCTTAAGAGCCATAGTATCATGAGAAGACACCCGTTTCTTATTATTGCACATTTTTGGAACTTTCGACCGCTCATGAAACAATCGAACTTTCTCACTAAAGATTTTTTCACTTTATGACGAATTGTTCGCTTTCCACCTTCAACCATAGATTTATTCTTAGTAAATTTCAGCTTATCACCCTTACTTTCCACCACATCAACTCTACAACAAGTTGGAACCTCTGTTGCTGCAAAAACATTAAATGTTACCTCTTCTTTTTGCACTCGCAACTTCAACTCGCCTTTTTGCACATCTATTAAGGCCCTAGCAGTTGCTAAAAATGGCCTTCCAATAATAATTGGAATATTTTCATCTTCGTCCATATCAAGAATAATAAAATCTGCAGGAAAGATGAATTTATCGACCTTTACTAACACATCTTCTATGATCCCCCTCGGATGAGCTAGTGATCGATCCGCCATTTGCAAAGACACGGTAGTAAGTCGAGCTTCTCCCAATTTTAACTTTCGAAAAATAGATAGAGGCATTAGATTTATACTAGCCCCTAAATCACATAAAGTCTTTGTCATCATCGAACCCCCTATAGAGCATGGAATATTGAAACTACCCAGATCTTTAAGCTTGGGAGGTAGCTTATTTTGAAGTATCACACTGCACTCCTCAGTAAGTGTCATTGTCTCATAATCCTCTAGTTTCCTTTTCTTAGTCAAAATTTCTTTGATAAACTTCACATAACTTGGCATCTGTTCAAGTGCTTCGGCAAAAGGAATGTTGATGTGCAGCTTTCGAAATACATCCAAAAATTTAGAAAACTGATTGTCAAGCTTATTCTTTTGAAGCCTCTGAGGATATGGGATCTTTATATGGTGATCTATGCTTATTTCTGGCTGTTTTTTCTCAAGGTTCTCACTAACCTCTTCTTCAACTTTACCCCTTTTTTGCTTGTTCTCTGTGATATGTGCCTATTGATCCTGCTTCTGCTCAACTTTCTTCTCCATACTTTGTCCCTCATACACTGTTCCGCTCCTCAAGGTAATAGCTTGACACTGTTCATTAAGATTTTCCTTTGGATTCACTTCAGTAGTGCTTGGCAAGTTCCCTTGAGCTCAGTTTTCCATTAACATGGCCAACTATCCAATCTGAGTTTCCAAGCTTCGAATAGATGCCCTCGTTTCCGTCATAAATTGAGTTAACACATCAGCCTGACCATCTTGTTCTGCTTGCATCGGTTGTTGTGTAGGTCTTACTGGTTACTGCTGATAAAACCCAGGAGGAGGTTGTGGATACCATGGTTGATTCTACTGAAATTGTTTATGACTACCCTGACCACTTGTCCAAGAAAAATTTGGGTGATTCCGCCACCTAGGATTGTAACTCATGGAATATGGGTTGTTGGAGGGCCTTGGGAAGTTCCCTATTGCCTGCACTTGCTCCATAGGAATGTTATTAAAATCCCTCATTATGCATTGTTCAAATAAATGAGGTCCCCTACATAACTCACACATAACCTGCATCTGCATAACTGGAGCTTAAGCTTGAATGTTGTTCTACTGTAACTGTTTGGATAATGTTGCCACTTGAGCAGACAACATTGAGATGGCATCTAATTCATGCATCCCAGCCACCTTCTTTGGGGTCTCCCTCTGTGATGGCCACTAATAATTGTTCATAGCCATTTCTTCCAACAGATCATAAGCTTCATTAGCGCTCTTACTCATGAACACTCCTCCAAATGCTGCATCTATGGTTGTGTGAGTAGTACCACACAAACCATTGTAAAAAATATGGACTAACATCCATTTTTCAATTCCATGATGGGGACATTTTCTCAGCAACTTCTTAAACCTCTCCCACGCATCATACAATGACTCACCATCTTTTTGGTGAAAATTGTTGATTTCACCTTTATACCTTGCAGACAACGATGGTGGGAAATTTTTTTCCAAAAATTTCTGAGTGAGCTCCTCCCATGTTGTGATAGAATTGGCTTCCAAGGAAATAAGCCAACTCTTTGTTCGATCCCTCAATGAAAACATAGTCTCAACCTCATTGCATTTTTGTCACTTCGTTCATCTTAAATGTGGCGTAGAGCTCTAGGAAATTAGCCAAATGTAAGTTTGGGTCTTCCGTTGGTGATTCCCCCAAACTGAACTGATGATTGTACCATTTGCAAAATAGCAGGCTTAATTTCAAAATTATTAGCCTTAACCGTTGGAGGTCTAATGCATGACTGTGCCCCAGTGACAGTAGGCATCACATAGTCCTTTAAACTTCTTTGTGCTGGTTGCTGAATTGGTGCAACTCGTTCAGCAACTCCTGCTCCTCCAACATTACCAGCTGCTATTCCAACATTAATATTCTCAGCATTGTCATGGGAAATTTTGTCAACCCCTCTGTTACCTCTGTTCTGAGCCATTCTTTCTAACCTTTTCTGTTTCTGGTTTCTTCTACAGGTTTTCTCAATTTCAGGATCAACAGGCACCCTTCTTTCAGATCCCTGTCGTCACATAAACTATGTGAATACCTGAAATCACAAATTGCTAAAAAACTAGAATGAGAACAATATAAAAGAAAAGCAACCAAATTAGAAAAAGAATTCATTTCTTGATATTAGTAAAAACAATCCCTGGCAACGGCTTGTTGTGTAAAATCGATACGCAAGTGCACGTAATCGTAACAAGTAATAAAGAGTAAGTGAGATATTTCCCACGAGGACTGTATATTAAGTATGAAAACTTAACTCCTATTTCTATTTGGCTAACGATAATTGAGTCTCAAGAATTAACTACAATTATAAAACAAAAACCTGAAATTAACTTCAAGAACTGAAAATAAACAACGTTAAGAAAATTTAATGGATTAAAAACTAGGGCAATTAATTTCATCAACCATCCTCTTTAATTCTTATTAACACAAATCTTACTATTCAATTTTTCTCTTGTGATAGCAGGTCAACAATAATAGCTTATATTCGTACTAGGATATATAAGTCTCAATCCTATGCAAATTTTCTACATTTCTGTGATAAATAAACATAAGTTGGGCATTAAGATTAACAACCCTAACACTACATAGACCATATAGGTACTCTCGTCCTAATATGAAATCTATGTTTATTCAATTCTCACTTCTTAGATTTCGAATCAAAATCGTATATTTCATGTCAATGGTGATCAATCATTCACAAGCATTATATTCAAATTGAATAAATCACAAGATAAAATTGAAATAATAAAACTTGCATTAATTTAAAATAAAGGTTCAAGAGAATCCATTAACACCCTAGAAAAATAGTTTAGTTCATGACAAAATTCATAATAACCATAGAAGAAATAAAAAGCATCCAAAAATACAGAAATTCAAAGTAGAAAAGAAGAAAACTATGATGAATTCTTTGATTCCACTTGCAATCCTCCACAATGTGCCTCTAGCCGTCTCCTAGGGTTCCAATTTTCTTTAAAAACTTCATTAAGAAAGCTTTTATAATCCCTAATTAATTCTGTGCGAAAGGACAAAATTGCCCTTGAAAAATGCCCTAAATTTGGCTTCCGTGCAGACTGGCGCCGCAACTCTGATGTGTAGAGTCGAAGCTCTAATGTGCTTCGCGATCCAGATTTCTTCTCTGGATTTTGTAGCGCTGCAGCACTGTCTGATAGAGCCACAACTCTAATTATGATTTTAATAGAGCCTCAGCTCTATCTGGTAGAGCTGCAGTTCTAATTCTAGCAGATTCTTTTTTTCTTCTCTGAAACTCTTAGGGTTGCGGCTCTATACCATAGAGTTGCGGCTCTAATTCCAACTTTTCACCAAATCATCAATTTGACCCCCGGTTTTGCCTAGTTTCCATTCCTTAGCCTGTTTAACACCGTTTCTTCAAGAATTAAGCGCTTTTCCTCCAATTTCAAGTTATTTCCTTAATAACCACACTTAATCCTGAAAACACAATAAACATCGGCATAATATCGCACAAAATCAAATAAAAGACTAAAATTGCTTCTTAAAACATGCCATAAAAACATACCAAAACTAGTCCTAACAGTTAGGCAGAAGATTCCCATTGTCACGTAGGATGGACGAACCTCCCTCATGTCAAGTGTAACTAACATACTCATTATGAGTTAGTTACCTTCTTTGCGAGTTCAAATGATCACGCAGGTCATGTTGTGGATCATATCGCGGACTTTGCGCTGAGCTCAGATGATTCCTCAGGTCGCTTTCAGACCTGCCTCCACACTGGCTACCCATCCAGTAACTTCTATTTGCAAAACTTATGGCCCACGGTTGAGATCGAGGGCCTGGATTCTTAGCACGTTCTCGTGGGGCGTATGTGTAATGCCCCAAAATTCCTAATAAGGTTTAGGACCTTGATTAGGAGGCCGGGAGGGCCATAAATGATTTATTATGTTATTAAATGATTATATATTGAATGGGAGCTATATGTTCTTTGATAGGAAGCAAGTAGTGATGAAACCATGGGATGCCTATACTGATTTCAAGAAAAAAGATGTAAGCTCAGTACCTATCTGGCTTCAGCTTTATGGATTAGATTTAAAGTACTGGGGGAAAAAGCTCTGTTTAAAATTCTGGGGTAGGTGGGGATTCCATTGATGTTAGATTCATTTACTAAAAACAAAGAAAGGCTGATCTATCCTCGGGTGATGGTGGAAGTGCAATTAAATCAAGTATTTCCTGAAATGATTTCATTTACTAACGAACTTCCACAAGAAGTTCACCTAACATTGAAATATGAATGGCTTCCTATCACTTGTGGGAAATGCTCTAGCATGGGACATTCATCTGATGATTGTAGAAAGGAAGAATAAGTTAGACAGAAGTGGGTGGTTAAAAAGAAAGCAGTAGGGGCAGTTCACTTGGAGGACTCTCAAAAGAAAGACAGGGAAGGTTTTTTACCAGTTACAAAAGGTAGGAAAGTGATACCAGAAGTGACCAGTGCCACCACTTTGTCTAATAATTTTCAGATCTTAGAGGAAATAGGAGATTTCTCGGTTGGACAAGTTGATATTACACAGTAGGGAGGGGGAGATCCTCCCTTGGGAAATGGATAGGATTATAAGCTAGAATGTCAGGGGGATCAATAAATGCCACAAATAGGAAGAGGTCAAGAGGTTGCTATTTTCTATAAAGGTGGGTTTAGTTGGTCTTCTTGAAACTAAAATACAGACTCATAATCTGGAGTCTGTATATGTTAATATGTTTGCGGGTTGGTGTTTCTCAACAAATAATGCATGGCACAAAAGAGGTCAAATTACGGTGAGTTGGAATCTGGGGATGTTTACAGTCAATATTCTGAAATGCACTAGTCAATTAATGCATCTAGACGTTACATCTTTGGCTGGTAAGGAACAGTTTTTGGTTACATATGTATATGCAATGAATGATGGACATGGAAGAGTTATCCTTTGGACAGATTTAAAGGACATTGTAGACAAGGTAATAGGTCCATGGCTCATTTTAGGGGACTTTAGTGATATACTAAGTGCTGAAGAGAGAATAGGTGGAACTAAGAGGCAAAGATGTTCTGGGGCATTTAAGACTTGTGTGGAATACTGTAAGGTGGAAGATGTCAAATTCACAGGATCTTTTTTCACTTGGAATAATAAACAAGATCTAGATACTCGGGTTTGTTCTAAATTAGATAGAGTACTAGCAAATCAGCAGTGGTTAGGAAAATTTCTGAATGCAGAGGCTGTGTTTATGTCTGAAGGTGCTTTTGATCATTGCCCTGTTGTTCTTTCTGTTTATCAGAATGTTCTGGAAGGGAAGAAACCTTTTAGGTACTTTCGAATGTGGCAAAAAGTTCTAGATTTTAAGAAGAGGTTGGAAAGGAATTGACTGGTCAAAGATGGTGGTGCACCAATGTATCAGCTTATTCAGAAGTTAAAAAGAGTAAAGCAGTTATTAAAGGAGATTAACAAGACTGAGTTTGGGGATATTCAAGCATTACATGCTCAGAGTTGCAGCTAAAAGAGGTCTAAGGCAGGGGGATCCATTATCTTCATTACTGTTTGTTCTAGGGATGGAATATTTATCCCGAATAATGCTTAAAATTGGCAAGATAGAAGGCTTTAAGTTTCATGATAGATGCGGCCCTCTCAAACTTAATCATCTCTATTTTGCAGATGATGTCTTGTTGTTCTGTCATGGGGACTTTAAATCGATCTATTTTATGCTCTGAGGATTGAAATTGTTTTTCCAAACATCTGGACTCCAACCAAATGCCTCAAAGTCAGCTCTGTACTGCAGCAATCTGGATGAGTTGGAGGTTCAAAGAGTAATTGACTCATCTGGATTTACACGACAACATTTACCATTTCGATACTTGGGGATACCTAATTGTGCAAAGCGAATCTCAGCAGCTGAATGTACAATTTTAGTGGAGAAAATGGTCCAGCGGATTAAAGTATGGAGCACTAGGAATCTTTCCTATGCGGGCAGAGCAACATTGGTTAATTCAGTACTAATGGAAATTCATACATATTGGCCGGGCTCAGATAATGATTCTCCCTAAAAGGTTTTGCAACAAGTAAATACTATTTGCAGGAATTTTCTATGGAAAGGCTTGTCTGAGTATAATACTTCAGGGTCGTTTTCTTGGGAGGACATTTGTAAAACCAAGGTTGAAGGAGGTTTGGGCTTTAGAAAGAGCAAGGAGTGGAATGAAGCAGCTATTGGTAAGTATGTATGGGCAGTGGCATCGAAAAAAGATTCTTTATGGGTACGATGGATACATGATGTGTATATAGGAGAGGTCGAATGGTGGGTCTATAAAGCCTCGAGTGATAGTAGTTGGTATTGGAAGCAAATTGTTAAAGTTAAGGAGAAATACAAGGATCTAAATTTGACACATATTTGCTCTACTGGGGTTTACAAGATTGCTGAGGGATACAAAGCTCTTGTTATATCACACCAAAAGGTTTCCTGTTATAGGGAAGTCTGGAATAGAGCCATCATACCAAAGCATAAATTCATTTTATGGCTTGCCCTTTTGGACAGGTTACAATTGAAGGATAGACTTTTCAGATTCAATATATCTAGTGATAATCACTGTATTTTGTGTGATAGTAGCAAGGAATCAAGAGATCATGTATTCTTTGATTGTTATTTGAGTTCTACTTGCTTGAGGCATATTAAGAGCTGGTTGGATTGGAAATTGGTAGCTAACACCTTACATAATCTGATGTGGTGGATAGCTAAGTCACGAATTAGTAGGTTCAAGAAGCAAGTGTTCACGGTGGCACTGACTACATTGATATACCAGATTTGGTGGGCCAGAATGAGGCTTTGTGGAGTCATCGAGTTTATATAGTAACAATACTTATTCAAAAAATTCAACTTAATGTAAAGAAAAGAATTAGAAGCATTATGCCTAACAAGATACAATCGATAGATAGAGAATGGTTTGAGAAATTGTAATAGAATTTTGGCAAGCCTCTAAAATTGGTGCTATTTTGGTTGTAAATTGAAAGTTTAAGCTATACACAGATCTGATTTACCAAAAAAAAATGATTATATGCATGTTTACGTGAATTATATTATAATATAATGATAAATGTATACACATGGGTCCATTTTTAATTATAAGGGTATTTTGGTAATTTGGCCCGTTGAGGGCGTAATTGTGTATTTTCATGCATGTTGGAGAATTATAAATAATACCACATTATATGTGGATTTTTTCGAGCCATTCGGCATGAGACGATATTTGAATGCAAGTTATCGGTCTGGTCATAACGGGATTAGTTTCGGGGCTCGGGGTGAGTCTCAGGGTTATTTGGTGATTAGAATATTGCCGGGAATTAAAGGGTAATGGGATATGATTTATTAGCATTTGAGAATATTGAGAATAACGGGAATTGGAGGGTGTTAATTATGATTAACGAGATAGGCAGGAAATGATAATTTTTCCCTTGGTGGTTGTTAAAGGTTTTAGTTAGGCTTGGGGACGTTTTAGTATTTTTACCCTAAGGTTATATTTAGCCATTAGAAGGCTGTGGAAGTTAACCAAAATAGAGCACCATTTCCTTCTCACCCGTACACCATTTCTCTTCCATTTTCCTTTGAATTTTGAAGCTTCTTTTGAGGAACCAAGCTAGGGAGTCAAGTCTTGATAAGCTAGGGTTGTGTTTCCCCATTGAAGAGGGTGTAATTCTGAGCTTGGGGTAAGTTTTTAACCATAGAATCTTTTGTTCTTGCTCTGTTTCCATTTGATTTTCAGTTTGGTTCTTGAGTTGGAAAGTGGAGAATTCAACGGGGTTTTTGGCAAAGGTTACTTGGGTTATGATGCCTAGGTCATGTTTAGATGGTTTTTGGGTTCAATTGGGGGTTTAAATGGAGTTTGGAAGCTTATTTTTCAGGTTGGGAAAAGAGGAGTCGAAGGAGGGAAGAACCAAGGCAATTCTGCCTGGTCCTAGCGCTACAACGCCCAAAGGGTGGCACTACAGCGCTAGCCAGGGCAAATTTCCCCTGGTTGTAGCGCTGGGGCGCTAGGGGGCAGCGCTACCCTATTTTCCTGATGCATGTTTTAGGTATTTTTGAGGGTTCTTGGCTCAGGGTTTCAATTCCTAAGGTTCGAGATCGAATCTACTCACCGTTTGGGTACAATTCGGGGTCCCGGGAGTGAGGTTTAGGTCAAGACCCTTTTTAATGTTGATTCTCTTTAATAGGGGTTATATTTGGTTATGACTAGGTGACCGCTGAGGGATTAAAGGATCGATCATTCTCAAGGGTCATTCAATTTTTATTCCTCGCTCGAACCAGAGGTAAGAAAAATGCACCCAGTACGTGATGCATGAGAAACATGTGATTAGGGCATGCCATGAATGTTGGATATGAGATTGATCAGAGCTTGAGTGTCTGTGTTTGTGCATGACCATAACTATGCTAGCAATTATTAAGTAAGCATGCTGAATGCCCTACATTTGGATATTTGACATATGATATATGTCTGGTTACATTGCTTACTTGTGCGTGGCCCTGACTTATTAGTTAGAATCGGCAATGGTGTCAGAACTGACTGTGAAGCTGTGACTTACTAGTCAAGTTCGACAGTAGTATTGAGCACTTGTTGTATGTTATTGACCTATGAGTCAGGAGCGGCATAAGCGTCATGAATGCAGAGCCGAAAAGATTAGATCTAATCGACATCTGCATTGAATGACTCATCATGAGCATTAATGCCGGACCGACCTCAAGTTCGATGAAAAATAAAAACGCTTTTATAGTTCTATGACTAGTCACTCAGAGTCAGGGCCAGAAGGCCCAGGTGACCGCATCGTCACATGGCTAAGGGTACGAAACCCACACTAGCGACTCCCTGGTCACTCATTTGGTTTACTTAGTGACTCCTTCATCAATCACTCATCTGAGGGTGCAGAACCCATGTTAGTGACTTGCTCATCAGTCACTCATTTGAGGGTGCGGAACCCATGTTAGTGACTTACTCCTCTGTCACTCATCTGATTAGGGCTATAAGCCCCAACATGGTTATCAGAACCTTTAGTGTTAATCACTCATCTGTTTAAGATTGACTCATAGTCATCCTTACAGGAGGGCGTGGCCCACAACCATCATTGTTTTGACATATTTGCATGCGTGAATAGGGCTACTATTGCTAGAAATGCACATTATTATTTAGTAACATGTTATTACTGTTCATGAGCATATTGAGTTTTCTTGCTGGGCTTCGACTCATAGGTGCTATGTGGTGCAGGTAAAGGCAAAAGAAAGCTGGACCGTCCTTGAGTTGAAGAGCTTAGATGACGATGTGTACATATGCGGCTGCTCGACCGCCACGGCCGAGGGTTGAAAGGAGAACTAGGGTTAACCCTACTTTGCCGCTTGGTCGGCTGGTTGTAAATATTTTCTTGTAATTAACCTTTAAATTATATTTTTGGGATCCCAATGTATACATTAAACGTTTTAGTGAAATGTTATATCTTAACCAAAAAATTTAACCATAAACTGTTAATCATACTTAGTTACACGATTATGGCAAAATGACTCGATTAGCGAGTTTAGCACTATTTAAAATGCACACCATAACAGTCCCTGGAGTTTAGGGCATTACAGTATGTGTCTACCGACGGGGGTGGATTTCTCCTACTGTTCCCATGAGTTGAAGCATGTCAATGTGGGCGAGGTGGTGTAGGATGTCTTATTGGTGATGAATGATGCCTTATTGTCGAGGCTATCCTCGTTCCATCAGGACGAACTAAATTAGCCCACCTTGGCTCTAATCCAATGTCCCTAGTTCTCTGTGCTTGGGGTTTTGATCGTGGCACATGAGGATTCGCTGGAGCACTTTGCCTCCGTGAGCTTGTCCTAGCCGCCCTAGTGGATTGTTGTGGGCACCCCTGAGAATCTGCGAAGAAGGCACGAAGCTGGGGGTCGCAGTGTTGACTAACCGACTGACATGTTGGTGATGACCCCCGTGATGACTAGTGGGCTGAGCACTTCGGTGGTTTCGTTCTAAAGGCATAGAACTCGGAGTGGCAGTTCTGATAGAAGGACTAGGTTTAGACCGGTTATTTCTGTGTGACTTATGAGACCAACTTTGCCTCTTTCCGACATTAATGTCGCTTGCAAGAGGTGGTAGTCGAGCCAAGACCTCATCGATTTTCCTATTTACCCTAGCGAGATGGATTCTTAATTGACCATTTTGCATCTTGACGGCAGTAAAATATCCAGCATTAGGATTTGGTGGGAGTGACGTTGAACTCCCAGTGTCGTCCTGACCCACCGGTTGTTTTTCTGGATGTTGTTGAACATTCGGGCCCCTCTCAGTGGGAACAATAGTATTATGGGCCTCCTGTCCACCAGGCTGCTCCACCTCGTTGTCATGCATCGACTGAGTGAGCACCATGATGAATGTTGATTGAAACTTGCGAAGTACTAATTTCCTCTCAATGAAAGCACCAAACTGTTGACGCAGTTTTTCACCAATAGTAGATTAAGAAATCAAATTGGTAGATTAGTGCTTAATCATAAACCGTAATGAAATAATAAAAAATCTCTTGAACATAGACAACATTTACGTGGTTCAGTGGTTAAAATCCACCTAGTCCACGAGACAATATTATTGATTTTCTCTCTCAATTTTTGGAGAGTTTTAAGTAATACAAAAAATGGTCGTCCCCTTCCCTGTCCTTTATTCCTGATATTTATAGAGGAATTTCTTAGACAGGTTTGGGTAACCGCGTAAATAAATAAGGTATACATTTAATACAAATTATTCTCATTTACATTGGGATATGATTTGATAACAGAATAAAATATACTCCTGCTATCTCAGATAATAAATGATAAATATGCGATGCAGCCTGGACATTAATGAGCGTATAAGGTGCCTCTGAATCTCTTGTGATCCTTCAGTGTGCGCTTTATCCATGTTTCCACGAGTTGAATATCTCACCCGAGCTCATGTTCAAAATCTATCTGAACCCTAGCTCGCAATAAACTCAGAGCGCCAAAAGTTGGATCTGGCCATTATAAGCCTCAAACTCAATTGTCATCATGAGAAGCAGTCTGATAATAACCTCTGTATCATGTACGAACTGAACTGAGTCTCGAGCTGCTCACATCATCGTTAACTAAATATCCTAATTGAACTCGTGCTAATTTTAAGGTACAACAATTTGGTTAAAATGAATAATTTTAAAAACTCTTGCTTTAACCTAAACAAACATTTATTAAAGAAAAGAAATGAAGAAGAAGAAAATGTGTAAAATGGTAAAATACCATAAGAAATAGCTATCGCAAATTAAGATTTATTTTGTGAAAATAATTAGTAATTATTAAGATTAAATTTTCATATAATTTTTGTTTTACTTGTGTTCCTTGATTGTCATCTACTTTAATATTAGAATTTAAACATATAAAGAGAACAAATAAAAAAGGTTCCCATAAATATATGACAATAGCACTGTAACGACCCAAATTCACTAATAAGGCTTAAGGGCCTTGATTAGTGTGCCAGGAGGGCATTACTGGAATAATTGTGATTTAATGAGTTATTATATGTTTAATGATTCTTATAGGATAGTTGATTATATTATGTGGTAATATGATATGTGATATATGCGAGAATCACATTATGATGTGGATAAATCTGCAGCCGGCGATTCGAGGCGATCCTAGGGCTAGATAGCGGGAAAAGTCACAACGGGGTATTATAATTGACTTTGGGCAAGTCAGGGGTATTTTAGTTATCAGGTAGTGATTTAGACTATTGGGTGATGAAAATAAATAATTGGAGATATATTTGAGGTTAGGGTGTCTAGGCGGGAATATTGGGGGATTTTACCATTTCGACCTCGGGGACGGTTCCGGTACCCCGAGCCTCGGGATTAACTTAATGGATAAATTAGACTTAAGGAAGCCTTTAGAAGAAAAAAACACAAACCGACTAAGTATTTTCTCTCAGCTCACTTACACGCTCAAAGGAAACCAAGGAGAGAAAAACACAGAAAACTTAAGGGAGAAGCAAGTTGGAATTCTGATATTTGTAGAGTGGAATTGGGAGTCTAGCTTAGGGGTTTAATCAAGGAACTGGAGCAAGATTTAAGGTAAGCATCTAACTCTGTTTTCTGTGGTTGAATTATGAATTTTAGCTGGGTTTTAGTTAAGTGCTGAAGCAAGTTTAGTTGTGATGTTCTAAGGCAGAATTAAGAAGGGAACTTGGGGACCTAGCTTGGCTACAGCTTGGTGAAGTGATTCTACAGCAAAGGTGAGTTCTAACTCCAAGTTTAGAGGTTCTAGATTGTAGTTGAGTGGCTGGTTTGGGTGTTTGTAGCACTTGGGTTTCAGAAATGGAAAGGAGAGGATTAGAGTGTGATAGACTGTGTTTTCTTGTTTTCTTGGGAATTATGTTGCTTAGATCATGTTAAAGTAGTTGGGAGTTAATTGGTTTTGAGTTTGGGGCTTTGGGATATCTTAAGGTGAGGTTTATAGATTGAAAATGGTGGTTTTTTCTGGGTTCGAAGGGTCGGGCCGCGGCATGGTTCTTGGTGAGTCGCGGCCCTTCAAAGTTGTTGCATGCTGAGGAAGGAGGGCGGGCCGCAGCATGGTCCAAGCAATGCCGCGACCCTTACTTGTTTTTGTGCCTTGGATGGCTCTGTTTGGGGGCCATGCCGTGGCATGGGTGGCCTATGCCGCGGCGCTTAATGGATTTTGGGATTTTAAGATTTTAGGCTTGGGAATTTAACCTAGGGTGCTCGGGGTTGAGTCTTTTACCATATTGGGTGAAGTTCAATGTTCCGAGTACTAGAACTTGGCTTGGAAGCTTATTTAAGGTTTTTAATGGTGTCTTTCTTCATGGTTGTGACTAGGTGTTAAGCTAGGGCTCGAGGATCGGATCGCGCTCAAGGAGTATCGCCCGTAACTAACTCATTTGAAAGCTAAAGGTAAGAAAACTGCACCTGGTTGATTATATGAGACGGGACTAAGGGCTCCCTATAGTAAAAGCTTGAAAGGGTGGTATTATGCCATGCGAGCCATTTAGTGAACCAACGACCTAAGGGTGCTAAGGGTCTCACTAGCGCACAGGGCGCGGCTCGGCCACTGGTAGCCGAGGACAGCTTATTATGCACTGAGCTTGGTTTAAGCGGGCCAGAGTTAGTGGGTTAAACAGAGGGCGCGACCTAAGTCGTCGGCCCTGATTATTATGTGATATGAGCAGTATATGTGGTAGAATGTATCTTGTATTGGATTGTATATGCTGATTATCTGTTGTGGACTATCTAGTGAGTTTACATGCATACTGAGCTATTTGTCTGTTATTATTGTTCGAGTTATCTGTGATGTTTTCTTGCTGGGCCTTGGCTCACGGGTGCTACGTGGTGCAGGTAAAGGCAAAGGCAAGTTAGACCAGCCCTGACTGGAGAGCTCGGCGAACGGAATGTACATAGCCAGGTGCTCGGCCGCCACGGTTGAGGTCTAGGCAAGGACATGGAACCTAAAGACTGTCTGTTTTTCCTTAGTATGGCTAGTGGATACTTGTGTACTTTTAGAAGTCTGTAAACTTATTTTAACTTTGTGTTTATGGGATCCCTTGTTTATTACAGTTTAAATATATGAAATGAGTCTTTTGAGACTGAAACCTTTTTAACCATAGATCTTACATGTCTAGTGACACGTTTTCAAATTAATGACTTGACTAGCGAGTCCTGCACCTTTATAAGTACACAGTGTAGCGGTCTTGGCTATTCAGGGCGTTACAAGCACAAATTAAAATAATAACATATGACATTTAATTATGGAAAAATTATATTTAGCACTACAAATTAAAAAAAATATATGAAAAATATGAAATTTGACAAAAATTACAAAAATAAGGATAACAATTTGTTACGGTTCTATAATCACTTGTTACAATTTTCTATTTAGTATGTAAATGTTATTTACAAAATTGTAATATATGGTTACAAACTTGTAAATTTTAATTATAATTTTGTAAATTTTGATAAAAAAAAACTGTATTGTTATAAATTTGTAAACTTTGTTTAAAAAAAATAAAATAAAAAAAAACTCCATATTTTTATAATTTTTTACAAATTTCATATTTTTAGTATTATTTTAAAACCTTAGGTATTTTTGTGAATTACTCTTTAATTATCCTAGCTAAAAAGACTATACTCCATTTTTTCTTCAAGTAATTGTAATGAAAGAGAGAGCTTTCTTATTCGGAAAAAAAATACTAAGAGCTCCCGTTTATGGACACTTTTGTATTTTCTATTTAAGTATAATTCTTTAAATTTGCAATTTGCTTTTATTAAGCATTTCAATTGTGGTTTATTAAAAGATGGTATTTGAATTTAAAAAAAAATGGTATTTGTTTAAGCAAATGTTTTATGAAATTATATGGAAGCTATAGTAGGATCTTTATTCCAATATAAATATATATATGATAATTTTTCTATAGGGGTTTCATTTTAAGCCCTACTAGTAATGCTTTCAGTGTTCTCGACCTATAAACAGTTTTCGGTACGATTTTTTTTTTATGATCGTGTATATTGTAGCTATTTAGAGCATCTTGCAAATTTTCAGAAAATTCCGAATAGTTTACAGTACAAAAAACTAAGCTCAAACATGTTGTTGCACACGTGACTAATTTTTTTTATGTGAGTGGAAAGCAACATGTTTGAACCTAGTTTTCAGTACTGTAAACTATTCAGAATTTTCTGAAAATTTGCAGGATGCTCTAAACAACTACAATATACATGGTCATAAAAAAAATCGCGCCGAAAACTGTTCATGGGACGAGAACACTGAAGAGCCTTACCAGTAGGGCTTAAAGCGAAGTATACAGGACAATTATCATATATGGATTATTAATAAAAATTTGGTATTATTGTCGCCAAAATAAAAATTTAGTACCTAAGTGAAACTATTAACAAATATTTGATATTTTCGCCAAAAAAAAAAAAGAATTAATATATAAGTAAAAGTATCTACCACCATAATTCCAAATAAGAATAATCATTTACGTCTGACATGAGACATCGCTTATACAAAATAGTTGGGATTTTAGAAAGGGATAATTATAATAAGCACGGTGTTTCATAAAAAAATTCTAAATATACGGTAATATAAAATAATTATATATTTACGGTATAAATTCTAGTTTTCTATATTAACTTAGACTTTCTCACTTGCTTACACACCCACACAATTTTGCATCCCTTCACCTTAGTTCCTCAAATTAATATTATATATATAAATATATATATATATATAAATGTTTATATATATTTATACAACACTACTTTTTAAACTGAAAAATAAATATTTATATATATATATGATAATATCTTACTTTTTTTTTTCTATTTTCTACACTTTAGTTTTTTTTTTTTGATTTCTTTCTCTTCAATAATTAGTTCATACATACTTTTGGTATGCTAATAATAATAATAATGATAATAATTACAAATAAATTTATTTTATTTATAAATATTTAAAATGAATATAATTATTAATATTAAATAAATATTTATGCTTACATAAAATATTATATATTTAATCAATATAATCTATTTCTTTATTAGTAGTTACACTTTTAAAATATTTATATATATATATATATTACATGTTTAATGCAATATAACATTTTAACTTAGTTTTATATATATTTTTGTTACAAATATATTAACTAAATTCATAACTTACTTTTAAAAATATTAGTCACAAATATAAATTTTTTTAGTTATAAAATTAGCTATGTAAATTATTATTACAAAAAAAAAAAAAAAATTAGCAACGAATTATTTTGTAAATGTTGTCTACAAAAATGTAAAACTTGTTTACAAATATGTAAAACTTAGTTATATATTAGTAAATGTTGTTTACAAAAATATTTTTATGTAACTGGTTTACACATCTGTAACACATGTTTACGAATTTGTAACGGCTATTAACAAAAAAAAGTTGCATTTTACTGTTACTTCGTATTTACACTTTTGCCACTCCGTATTTTTCATAAAAATTCTGTATTTTTGTAATCTGCCATATTTTTCATAAAAATTCTGTATTTTTGTAATCTACCATATTTTTCATATATTTTTTAAATATTAATGTATTTTTGTAAATTTCCTTTTTAGAAAAGGCCTTTAGTTCGTATAAAAGAGAAGCCTGTTGTTAGGTTGTACCTTGATAGCCTTAGTCTAATGGGCTTGGGCTTAGTTGTACTTCTTCAGTGTCATTTTCGTCATTTAACCACGTACAGTTTGTCTTTATAAATCCAACCAGGAAAACTCAACCTTCAAGCCCTACTAAACATTCAAACGCCGCCGCTCTGCGAGCGAAGCGATACAGGTTTGAGTTGCTCTTTCTTTTTCTCTAGTTTAGGGTATTGTGAAATTTCTATTTTTCTTGTTTTGTATTCTATTTTATTTTAGGTTCTATAGATTGGTATTGCTTTTGATAGGCGTTGCGTTCATCAATGGTCTATAAACCCAGACGGACGTGTCAACGAAAGCATAAACTATCTTCAATCCCAACACATTCATTTTATCATAAAACATCTACGCAATATAATTGGTCGTAGTTGTTTTAGGGTCTGGGATTGTGCCATTTTAATTTATTTAAATTTTGTTTGGTTGCTTCTTATGGTGAACCCCTCTTAATCGAAATAGGGGATGTTCAAGTTTCCGAAGCATAAATTAATTTCTAAGCCAGTATTTAACAGCAATGTGCACTAAATTTTTTCTTGCACTTTGTTACCTGTCTTCTGGTACATTCTGGAATGAAATCCAAAACCTTTTGTATAGTTTTCAGTTTTAATATAAGAGGCCAAATTGGAACAAAGAAATCAAGTGGATTTAACTCATCACAAAATTGGGACATAACATAAAGAAAAAAGTAAGATAGATGATGGCTTCTTGATATTATTTTAATTGCTCAAAACAATCAATCACGGTCTTTTTCGAAAGTTCTTGTTTCAAGTTCTTTCCAGGCAGGCAGCAGCTGTACAAAGTTAATAATGGTTTTAGAATTCTTTTATGTTGAGAAAACTCAAATCCCAAAATTCTCACACTTCTTATTCACCTTGATATTTGTTAATTTTAGTACTTAGTTTAGAGAGTGATGAGAGGGTTAGTTTAGTAACTGGGCTGGGCTTTGGTTAGGTTAGGGCTGAAGTTCAGTGTTATTTGTAGTTTGATCCAGCTGGGAGCACTTTTTTCTATTTTATTTAAGTTTTTTCTTGACAAATCTGCGGTACTTTTTTGTGTGGAAAGTCGAAACAATAAAAATAGGACTGCCACTCTGATATGATCATAAAAACCCATCTGCCCCGAAAACAAAAATTTCTCAAAATGTTATATATATCTTTTGTGGCAAGTTTATTGGTAATATATCGTTACTTTTATGTGTGGAAAGTCGAAACAATAAAAATAGGACTGCCACTCTTATCTGATCAGAAAAACATCATAAAAACAATAAAAATATTTGACGCCTTAATATCTGTCTGAGTCGATAGAATATTTTATTTATTTATTTTGATAAAAAAAATAGGTTACTTAAATGTCAAGAATGGAAAGACAAACAAAATCTTAAAAAAGCATGGACTCTCTCCGCTATTTGGACAAATGAGTTAGCCTACTGCTTACGATTGAAAGATAAGAATATAAGGGGTTCTATGAATTTGGACCACATAACTTGTCAAAACGAAATGCACGTAAGAGCATCATTTAGAATAATAGGAGTACTTAGCACACTCAAATTAATGATCATTTAGATCCTCGTACTTATTGCTAAGGTAATGGGAGCCCACGGGAAACCAACTCATGTCAAGAGCCACAGTAAATTAGGAGTAAATTAGGGTGGCTATTCGATCCAATCTTTTGTACTAATTCAATTCAATTAAGCTTCAAAATTCAATCCAATCAAATTGGTTTTTTAAAAAGATTTTGTGTTGGAATCTTATTTTTAATATTAACTTAAAAACACAAAAAAAATTAATTAAAACAATTTATTTAGGTTTAAATTACATAATGTTATCAACATTATAAGTTTAATCAAACTAAAGTAATATTGAATCTAAATGAATTAATTGGATTAAAGTTATGTAGTATTGAAAATAAGTTGCTTTAAACCAAGTAGAAGATTTTACAATTGTATCCAACTCATTTTCAAAAATCTAAAAAAAAAAATCTAAAATGAAAATGAGAGAGAGAAGAATAGATGTATATTTTTAATTGTTTTTTTCTATGGAAGTGTATTGGGGAAGATTAATAGTCACAAAATAATAATTAAAAAAAATATTTATATTTATTTTAATATAAATATAAATATAAATATATCCTATTAATATATATTATATGTAATTAGATTTTGACAATGTCATCAATATGATCCATTCCATCTATTCAAATCCATTCCATTTGAAATTGGATATTTGTTGTTCGTGATTTCATTATTGGACACGTACTAGTTATTAGAGAAGTAATTAGGCCTCTCGGAAGCTAATGAAGTCCTATGGAGCTCGCCCAAAGCTCCTCGGAGTGTAACCTCTTACCAGTATGTTATGATCCGTTTCCAGGCGCGGATGTATTTAAGTTAGGCCACGTCCCGAGGTTATAGTTGTGGTCCTCCCATCTTCTTTGTCAGTTAGTTCTCCAGGTCTAGGAGTTTGTCCTCGGAACCTGGTGGGAACGCGAGATGTCAGTTGCAACGGCATTGTACCACAAGGGGCCATCTGATAACTTTTGGTGCATCGAGTAGTGGTGTCGAGACCGTACCCTTGACAATTGGCATGTCCCAATGCGTCGCTCCCCAAGCACCCCACTAACACAACACTAGATTCGCTAACTGGCGTGCCACCTGCAAACCCACCTAGAGCTGGAGCCCCGCCTACACCTCAAGATCGTGGCAAAGGCAAAGTTGACGAAGTTCTAGCGTAGGGGAAAAAGAGAACTCATCGGTTTTCCAAGCCCATTCTAGTCCCGAAACGGGCCAATGATAACCCATGGTGTGGAGCCCGATGATAGCACCAGGCTGCTAGCGTCTGCGGAGCTTAGGGCATTCCGCCTAGGCGTGCTGTGATAGATCGCGTTAGGCCTGGAGGTGGTGTCCCGCTAGCATCACGCCAGCCTCCATGAAACCCTGGCCAAAGGGCCAATAAGAGAAATGTCTCTGACAATCGAGGACAAGGAATTAGTTTCTTGGTCAATAATGAGTACGTTGACTCCGAGGGGAAAGAGAGGTTGTAAAGACTCAATTTTTTGACATTATAAAATAATATTTTTTTATGGGTGGGACCCACCGAGTCAAAAGTCAAAGATTCTCCTCATTTTTTTCTCTTCTATCTTCGACATTCTCTTATTCTTCATTCTTTTTCTTTATTTCTTTCCTTTCTCTCTCTTCTCCCTCCATGGCAATGCACAACAAGCTACAGACCCAACCACCACCGACTTCTGTTTCTGACACACACCAGAGTTGTAGCTTCCTTGACCGGCGACAACGATAACCCCCAAGTTTGGTGGCAATCAAAGCTAAGACGCTCTCGTACAAAATCTACGAAGTTTCGCCATCAAAATTTTGAGGCAATATTCCGGCCTTAGGCTGTGGCAGATTTGTAATATTCATAACTTGGGTGGTCAAATGTTAAACTTTGACCCTTGTTGGAAAATAATCCATATAAATGATCCTTTAGTTTATACTAAATAGTATCATAATTATAAGTCCACTAAGGCTATGAATAAAACTAGGTTAAATCATATTAGCTCCACCAATAATTTAACTTATCCACACTCGCATCACTGAGTTTATGGAATGGAGGAAATATAACAAGTGAGCTTATAAATCCTAGTAGGGAAACAACTATATCAAGGGACCAATAGTTTAATAAAACCCATGCATGGTTAGCTTTGAAAACAAAAACATATATCAACATGTATAAACAAAAAATAGAGAGATACCATAAATAATCACAAGAGACAAACTACACGCGCACATCACACCGTCCACTAGATCCCAAGTTCCCGATACCTATCATAGAAAAATGCATCTTAAATTGGGTAGTCGTGCCTGACAACCACCACAAGAGGTGGCTCAAATAATATCTTGTATACCGATACTAGGTCTTTACACCTACAGGTGAGTGAACAACTAACCTACCTATGTTGACACTACGTCGCTAAACAAAAATATACACAAATCATGATCAGTATGACTCTCAACAGAATAACCAAATGTAGACAAATAGATTAACAAAATAACATATTCAATTTATTTTAGAAAATTGGGCAGCATAACGACTGCATATGATTAAAACCAAAAAATCATAACGTGCATAGACAAGTACATAAAAATATGTTTGACACTCAGTGCCCTTAGAACAGTCTAGAAAAACATAGGGGTGTTCATAAAACCGCCTACACCGCACCACACCGCACCGCAATTTGCGGTTTAGAACCCTTCGCGGTGCGATTGCGGTTTGTTTTTTTGCCAAACCGCGCGGTGCGGTTTTAAATTTTATAAATGCGGTTCAAACCACACCGCACCGCGTCATTATATATATTAACTTTTTTATATATTTTTATAAATTTTACTACATTTAAAGTTAATGCATAAATATTTATATAGTATAATATAATATACACAATATCTAGAAAGAAATATAATGTTTCATAGGATGCTAACATATATTCTACTTCAATCTAAAGATATTCCTCCTTAATTAAAATAATATTTACTTTTATATTACATTTTTTATTTGTTATTAGTTTGTTATATTTTTATTGCTTTGCTTAAAGTTTATTAGCTTGTTGTACATTTAATTATTTTGTTAAACACTCTATGGTTATGCGATTTATTATGAATATTTCTTAATTATAATATTTAATTGTTAAATTATTTGGCGATAGGTGTAAACCGCCAAAACCGCACCGCACCACACCGCATTTTTGCAGTGCGATTTATGTGGTTTGAGGTCTATGCGGTGCAGGTTGCGGTTTGGAAAATTGTTCAAACCGGATATGCGGTGCGGTCCAAAAAATTAGAGAAAAACCGCACCACGAACACCCCTAGAAAAACATGTATATTAAGTTTTCAATTATTCAAATATTTTATAAATAAATAAAAATTGGAATATGTTTAATGTTATTCAATACATATAAAATAAGTCCAATGACTAGGTTGAGTCCCTACCTCATTGGGATTGTTATCCTCTGTCTAAAGAGACGCTCCTAAGCCACACATTCCTAGGTTCTAAGTAGTTTAGTCCACTTCAAAGCCACTTTGTCCTACAATCCTCAATTGAACAAATAATTATCATCGTAATGTACTCTTCAAACCGAGTCCAATGACATATAACATGATACCATTTAAAGACAGTCAAAAATCTCACCTCAGCCTCGCACAGTGGCAGTACACGGTGGCCACTGGTGGTGCTCCGACAATGGTGACAAAAATTGACTTTCTATATATCAAAACGATCATCTCAATGAGTACATCACGGAAGTACAACCCATTTTTCCAAATGACCCTAGTGTCGTTGGAAAACGCTTCCAAAGGAGTGGAGATAGCCAAAATCTCGCTGAAGGAAAATAAAATTTGACTGGAATGGTTTATTGGGCAATGTTCCTCTTGCAACGTTGATTCCAACAGTACTAACCACTAGTCAAACAGAGGTCGGAGTTGGCCGGAAAGTCGCCTCAAAATTTTGACGGCGAAACTTCAGAGCTTCCGTACAAGCGCGTCTTAGCTTCGATTGCCACCAAACTTGGGGGTTGTCGTCGTCGTCGTTCAGGGAAGCTGCAGCTCCAGCGCATGTCAGGAACGAAGGTCAGTGGTGGTTGAGTCTGTAGTTTTTCGTGCGTTGTCGTGGAGAGAGAAGAGAGAAAGGAAAGAAAGAAAAAGAAAAAGAAAGAATAACAGAATGTCAGGGAGAGAATGGGAGGAAAAAGGAAGAGTCTTTCACTCTTGACTTGATGGGTCCCACCCATAAAAAAATATATTATTTTATAATGTAAAAAAATTGAGTCTTTACATTCTTCCCTCGTTAAAGAAATTTCGTCCTGAAATCTTCAGAGTACATCCTCAAGCTGAAAATTAAACAAATGAGTATACTTCTCGTACATCTCCGATTCTAACTCCACAGAAGCCTCGTCTTCTCTATGATTTTGGCGTAAGAATTTGACTACAGGAATCTATCTTTTCCTTAGCACCTTTAACTTTCTTGCTAGAATTCTGATAGGTTTTTATTCATATGTCACGTCCTCTTGAAGAGGGATAGCCTCATACTCAATGATGTGCGACGGATCTGGAGTAAACTTCCTCAGCATCGACAAATGGGACACATTGTGAACATGCTCAAATTGCACTGGTAAGTTCAATCGATAAACGACCTCCCCAACCCCCTCGATAACCTTGAAAAGTCCAATATACCTTGGGGCTAGCTTACCCTTCACTCCAAATATCTTCACACCATGCATTGGAGTAACTTTCAAGAAGACATAGTCACCAACCTCAACCTCAAACTCAACTTATCGTCGATGGATATCGGCATAACTTTTCTGACGACTTTGACCAACCTTAAGTCTTTCTTGGATGTCTTTGATCTTTTCAATGGTACTAGAGATAATTTGAGGTCCAATAGTGACGTGCTCATTTGGTTCTGCCCAACAAAAGGGTGATATGCATGGTCTCCCATATAATGCCTCATAAGAAGCCATGCCTATTCCGGCCTAGTAGCTATTATTATTAGTGAACTCCACCAAAAATAAGTGTAATCCCCAGCTACCTCCAAAATCCAAAATACAAGAACGAAACAGGTCCTCCAAAGTTTGGATGGTTATCTCAGACTGTCCATTTGTCTGAGGATGGTGAGCAGTGCTCAAGTTGAAAAGGGAAGAATGTAAATACTCATCTTTTTACATTATAAAATAATAAGTTTTTTTATGGGTGCAACCCACCGAGTCAAGAGTCAAAGACTCTCCTCTTTTTTCCTCATTCTCTCTCCCCCACATTCTCTTCTTTCTTTTTCTTTTTCTTTCTTTCTTTTCCTTTCTCTCTCCACGAAAACACACGGAAAACTACAGACCCAATCACCGCCGACCTCTGTTTCTGACACGCGCTGGAGTTGCAACTTTTCTAACTGGCGACGACGACAAGCCCCATGTTTGGTGGCAATCAGATCTAACACACACTCGTACGGAAGCTCTGAAGTTTCTCCGTCAAAACTTTGAGACGACGTTCCAACCAACTTAGATGTTCGTTTGATGAGTGGTTGGTACAATTGGAATTAACATAGTGAGAAGAACATTGCCTATTAAACCATTCTGGTCAGCTTGAGATTTTTGGATCTTCACCCCTTTGGATTTTTTTTTTTGGCGACACCAAGGGTTGTTTGAATAAATAGGTTGTACTTCCGTGATGTACTCATCAAGACGATCGTTTTGATATATAGAAAGTCAATTTATGTCATCGTTGCCGTAGGATCGCCACTGGCCACTGCGAACTGCCCCTCAACGCGACTAAACTACAGGGAACCTAGGAATATGGGGCTTAGGAGTGTCTATTTGGGCAAATGACAACGATCCTAAGGAGGTAGGGACTCCACTTAATCATTGGAGTCATTTAATATGTATCGAATAACTTTAGACATATTCCATTTTTATTTATTTATAAAATGTTTGAATAATTGAAAACTTAATATGCATGCTTTTGTGGACTGTTCTAAGGGCACTAAGTGCCAAATACATTTTTATAAACTTATATACACAGGTTATGGTTTTTGGGTTTTATTCACATGCAGTCGTTATGTTGCTCAATTTTCTAAAATAAATGGAATATATTTTTTGTTATTCTATTTGCCAGCATTTGGTTATACTGTTGACAGCCATATTAATAATGATTTGTACACATAGTTGTTTCACGATGTAGTCTATGTGTCATCCTAGGTAGGGCAGGTGTGAAAAACCTAAGTTTTTACCTATCTTTCCAATTTTACAATATTCATCTAGATTTTATCTTGATTTATGCTTGAACATTAACAACAAAATCATAAGAGTCAACATACGAAATTACAAGCTTCGTCTGCACTGAAAACTTATTCCAGCCGACTAGTACTTGGGTTCCCTGAACCAGGATAATAACTCTCACTATATCAAGATGTAATTTTACAATAACCAGTTCAAGAATAAACCTATAAACTACACAATCTTTCTCAAAATACAGTGAAGCTTTTTACCCTAAATAACCAATTCCCTTGGTTATAGATGCAAGATCCCCTTGCTTCAATGTTGAATTCCCTTAAACAATATTTCAGATCCGACCACCTTCAGATCTATGGCGTCAAGACTTAGCTGGAATCCCTTCAGCAATGACAACTTGACTTCAGAGCTTGCACATAAACCTTGAATCACCATCAATGGAGTTTCTTGCAAGCACCTGCCAAAATCAACAAAACAAAGAGAAGAGTAATACAAAGCACAATCTCCAATAGTCCATTCTGAGAGAGTTAGTTGTAACTAATTAACCAGGCCAGTATATATACTTAGCTACAATTAGGTATAAACCAGAAACAACCAACAACTGTTAATCACTAACAACCTTGCTGTACACATAGGCTGACGTGGATACTTACTAAAAAAACAAACAAACTCTAAACACAACAAGAGACAATTCCAAACACGACTGGACCTAATTTGTCAAACTGAAAATATTGGTCCTTACAATCTCCCCCTTGACAAATTATGGTCAATGACAAAAAAAAAAAAAAAAAAAAAATCATTGCAAATCAAAATATTAACCATGCAACCAACAAGAGTCTGGAGAAACAGTAAACATAGTCTTAAACAGCCACAATAACGAACAAAATATAAAAGAGTCTAGAGAAATCGTAGACAAATTTTTAAACAACCAGAATAACAAAAAAACAACACGTGATCAAAACAATAAGAGAAGTAATATAAGATCATCTCCCCCTTCATTGAGCATAATCCTTGACCACAATCAGTTGACAACTGCATCAGATTGCTCCCCCTGGAGAGGTGCAGTTGAATCAGGAGCCTGCGCAATGGCATCAGGAAGCTCTGGTGGAGATGTTGTTGCCAACTCTGTGTCAACTAGAGGCACTGTAGATGAAACTGGGGGCACCTGAGATGAGACCGGAGCAGGAGAAGTAGACTCCCCCGGGATAGGAGCCGAAGACTCAGGAGCAACTGAAGACTCACCAAACGAGTCACGATGAAATGTAGGAGGAGAGACATCGAGCGAAGGGGTAAACTGAGAGCCATACTCAGTCTGAACAACCGTAGCTTTGACAGTTTGAATAAGCTTGTACATAGATGCCTCAAAAGCCAATTGCCGCTTCTGATCTTTCTTGTAACGCTTAGTGAAGTCCTTGAACTCGGTATACAACTGTACTTGCCAACTGGAATCAGACAAGCTCTTAAACAAAGGAGCTTTGAGCTTAGATGGCTTTGAAGAAGAAGGAGCAGTGGAAGGAACCTTCTTGTTGAGAATTGCTAGAAAAATTTTAGACAAAATAGGATTTGCAACCTGGAAGTCATGTGTGGTCAATGATGGCTTTGCAGGCTGAATAATCTTTTGAATCAAACTTGGATGAGGCAACTTGTTGCGTGTACCAGTGGAGGAAGCCACATCAAAAATTCGATCATAGATGAGACTAGACAAATCAATGGACACCCCAGTTCCCACAGGATACAGAAATTTCCCAATCTCAAGTGTAACAGAGGAGAGGTGAGAATTGGGAAACCAATTATATAAGGCCACTCGATGAAGGACTCTATAGAATGGAGTCAACTTTGTTACATGAATATCATGATTCCCCCAAACATAATTAGACTGGCCAGTTAGAACTTGACCCATGATAGTTTGAACTGGACTGTAGGATTTATTGTATGCAAGTTTAAGTACTTTTGGAACTTTGAGTACACGGGCTATAGCAGGATGGTGCAAATATTATACGACTACCCCTCACAAAAGCAGTAAGACAATCTTCATTCTCCCCATCTAAAACAGACTTATCTAGATTAGCATAGAACTCCCTAATTAAAATGGGATAAGGAGACACCAAATTGGACACTGCATGAACCCAATGCCTAGACTTTAAAAGTGCAACTAAATCAGGAAAATCCTCCAAAACAACAGAGTATTCAAGCCATAATTCTCTCACATCAAACCATCTTTGATAATGCGACGCCTTAGTAGCATCTACAAGGTACTGAATAGAGGTAGGATCAACAGTAGACACAAAATCCTTAAGGCCAGAAACGCGCTTGGATATTTTAGGAGAAGGTTCAAACTCAGGGTCTTTGGACTTACGTTTTGGAGCAAAGGATTTTTTGGGAGGTGATGAAACATACACTTTTCCTTTTCTTTTTGACTGAGCAGGGACATGGGGTTTGGGTTTTGACTTGATTCCAGATCGTGTCTTGGGATGTTTGGGTGATGACTGCTTAGACACACAAGGCGACTTAGGAGGGGAATGAGCTAGTGGGTTAGTGTTTGGCAATGGAGAGGACACACCAGGTGGAGACGATGACACCACAGAAGAACGAGTAACACGTTTTGGTGAAGACACAGAAACATATCGAGAAGACTTACCTTCGAAACAAGGCGGCTGTGAATCGACCACCCCAGCCCTATGACTGCCACAAGGAGCAGACTTAGTCACCTCCTCAGGAAGAGACGACAACGGAGAAGATGGAGGCATCTCAGGGACGGTAGGAGGAACCAGAACTATGGCTAGAGCCAAACGAGGGTCAGGATTAGAGGACACAACCTGATCAGGCGATGTGACAACTGTAGAGGCCCCAGATGCATCCACAGAAGGAGGGACAACCATCGCCGGAGGAGGAGAGACAGTCGCATCAACGACGGGAGAAGGTGGGACAACCGAACGACGGCGATTGGCTCTTTGTTTCATAATGCTGAACACGTTTAGGGATTCTGTGATTGGAGCACTGTAAAAAGAACTCACCCAAGCTCAAGAGATGTTATAGTTATGGAAAGACCATTTGAATTCCTCTACGAGTGATTGACCGTGCATAGAAAAAAAATGTCATTTTAAAAAAAATGCACATATAAAAAAAATGCCAAAGCCCATAAAAAAATAACCCAAACTAATATATGAAAGATCAAACATGACATTTGTAAAAAAAATGAAATAAGAATAAAGTCTAAAGAGCCAATATAAAAGAAATATTCACACTTGAATGGCAGTAGAGATTTATTAACAACAACTCTGATAAGCTCATCATGTATGCAAAAAAAAAAAAATCTTATCTGGTCAAAATATACACACCATGCTTACCAAAAAAAAAAAAAGAGAAACGTTTGTGATTTATACACTGAAAAAAAAATACTACTTAAGTAAGCACACAATTTTTTTCTTAACAAGAGATTTGAGCCATTATTTTCATTTGTCTATGCAAAAAGACCTCATGTGGACCAAAAAGCATCAAGAATCATTAACTGGTCCACTCACTCAAAACTATATTTTTTTTAATTTATTTTTCTTTAATATATCCTTTTTTGACAACAAACACTCTGAGTTTTCCAAATATCCAGTACTGGCTTTCACTCATCATCAGAGATGTAGCCGTCTTTTTTGTTTTTATATATATTTTTCTCATCAAATACCAAGTGGAGGAGCAAACTCCTCAGGGCATATGATGGTACAAAGGAAGCTCTTCCCATTGCATCCAATAATGGTAGCCGTTTGAGCTAGAGAGAATAAAGGCTCAATTATAAATCTTGGAAAAAATTGATGTGATTAAGAAGCAGTGACCAAGAAAGAAGTAATTCACACAAACAAACAAATTTTTTTTTTGGCAAAGCATGGAGAAAAAAAATGTGACCAGACGTGACACCAAACCTCTCAGATGGTGCAGAGACCAATGCTGGTTCGTAGATGTGCATATGTTTGAGCATCAAGAGCTTTTGTAAACATATCTGCTAACTGGGCATTAGTGGAAACATGAGAAATAGTTAGCAATTTAGACTCAACCATGTTTCTAATGAAATGATAACGTATGTCAATGTGTTTGGTCCTTGAATGTTGAACTGAGTTTTTTGAAATGTTAATGGCGTTTGTGCTATCACAAAAGAGGGTCAATGACATTTGGGGATAGCCATAATCAGTGAGCATCTTATTGAGCCAGATGAGCTGAGTACAGCAGCTGCCAGCCGCAATGTACTCTGCCTCAGCAGTGGAGAGTGAAATAGAATGTTGTTTCTTGCTAAACCAAGAGACCAAATTGTTCCCTATATAGAAACAACCCCCAGAAGTAATTTTCCTATCATCTAGAGATCCTGCCTAATCAGAATCACTATACCCCACCGGGGACATATTTGTATCACATGAATATCATAAACCAAATTCGATAGTCCCTGCAAGATATTTAAAAATACGTTTGACAGCAGTAAGATGAGATTGTTTAGGATTGGCTTGATAACGGGCACATAGACCAACACTAAAGTAAATGTCAGGATGACTAGCTGTGAGATACAACAGGCTTCTTATCATGCTACGGTACAGGGTCACCAGATTCATCTTTATTCAGTTTAGAGGTGGTGCCTATAGGAGTGCGTGCATGTTCGACTTGAGTGAAACCAAATTTTTCTAACATGGATTTGGTATACTTAGACTGAGAAATAAACATTCCCTGATCTGATTGCTTAATCTGAAGTCCTAGAAAATAAGATAGATATCTTATTAGACTCATCTCAAACTCACTTTGCATAAGTTCCACAAATCTAGTAACCTCACTCTCACAAGTTGACCCAAAAATTATGTCATCCACATATATCTGTGCAACAAATATTCCATCAGTAAGATACCTGATAAAGAGAGTATGATCTGCACTACCACGGGTGAATCTATTTGATAAAAGATAGGCAGTAAGTTTGTCATACCATGCGCGGGGAGCTTGCTTTAACCCATATAGAGCCTTTTTCAATTGGAAAACATGGTCAGGGAACTGAGGGTCCTCAAAACCTTGAGGTTGTTTCACATAAACTTCCTCTTGGAGAATCCCATTCAAAAATGCACTTTTTACATCCATTTGATGCAATTTTATTCTTAGATGGCATGCTACTGCAAGAAGTAACCAAATAGATTCCAACCTTGCAACTGGGGCAAATGTTTCTTCAAAGTCAACTCCTTCTACCTGATTGTAGCCCTGTGTTACTAACCTTGCCTTATTCCTTATTACAGTTCCAAACTCATCTGATTTATTCTTGAAAATCCATTTAGTTCCAACAACATTAGCTCCTTCAGGTAAGGGTACTAAAATCCACACATCATTTCTTTTGAATTGGAACATCTCATCTTGCATAGCAGCAAGCCAGAACTCATCTAAAATAGCATCCTTGGCACTTTTTGGCTTAATCTGAGATAAGTAACAGGCGAAAGCAATCAGATTTTGTATTTTTCTTCTGGTGACCATGGTGGCATTTGGATTCCCAATAACAAGATTAGGTGGATGAGCCTTCTGAATCCAGGAAGGTGGTCCATTCTTATAAAGCTTTGCATGTTGAGTCTCCTTTGGCAGAGCACTGGTGACTTCTTCATCACCATTGGAGCTGCTAGGACCTGCTTCTTGTTCCTCTGATGCTGTTGGTTCAGAATGGAGTGATCCAGACGAAATGTCAGGAAACACTTGGTTTTGTCTAGCTATAACTGGACCAGGTGTAGTTAATACTGGAGCTTCATCATCTGCCACTGGTTCTTTAGAGTTTTCCAAGTCATCAAATCAAACATTGATGGACTCAACCACTGAATGAGTTCTTTTGTTGAACACACGATAGGCACGACTGTTAAGTGAATATCCAAGAAACACTCATTCATCACTCCTTGGATCAAATTTTCCTAAGTGTTCTCGATCATTTAGGACATAGCAAACACATCAAAAAATGTGCATATGACTGACATTAGGAGGCCTTCCTTTCCAAAGTTCATAGGCAGTCTGTGTCGTGCCAGTTCTAAGATGAACTCGATTGTAGATATAACAGGCTGTATTAATTGCTTCAGCCCAAAAACGTTTAGAGATGTCCTTAGCATGCATCATTACTCGAGCCATTTCCTGTAGGGTCCTGTTCTTCCTTTCAACAACCCCATTCTGTTAAGGTGTTTTTGGAGCTGAAAACTCATGCTTTATCCCCAACTGATCGCAGAAATTTGAGAACACAGTGTTCTCAAACTCCCTTTCCATGGTCACTTCGAAGCCGATAGACTTTCCCAATCTTAGATTCCTTTTCATTTTGGAGTCTGAGAACCAAGGCTGAGAAGAGTCCAAAGGTGTCTGACTTTTCTTTGAGGAAATCTACCCAAGTGTACCTAGAGTAATCATCAACAAGAACCATGACAAATCGTTTACCACTTAGACTTTCATTCTGCATGGGTCCCATTAAATCCACATGAATCAACTCTAGCACAGGAGGTGAGTAGCATGTTTATAGGAGGATGTGAGGCTTGTGTCTGTTTTCTCAGTTGGCAAGGCCCACACAACCTATCTCTAGTGACTTTCATCTCAGGTATCCCTTGAACAACTTGAAGTTTAACAATTCTCTTCAGGTCTCTAAAGTTCAAGTGCCCCAGTCTATAGTGCCACAGGTCTGGCTTATCAAGAAAGGATCTGTTGCACAGAACTTGATAGCTTAGAGCATAGCAGTTGTCACTGGTTCTACTACCTGTAAAGACTGAGCACCCATTATTTGCAAAAAGACAATGAGCTTTAGTGAAACTTACAGTGTAGTCATTGTCACAGAGTTGGCTGATGCTAATTAGGTTTGCCTTGAGACCTTTAACGACAACACCTCAGTCAATGGAGCTACTCCATTAGCACCAGATCATCTTTTCCAAAGATCTAACCCTTGTTCCCATCACCAAAGGTCACAGCTCCCTCCTTTCCTTCTTTATAGTTCACCAACACATTTCTGTTGCCGGTCATATGTTGTGAACATCAACTGTCGAAGTACCATTGATCTTCGTGAAAAGCTGAAAGAGAGGTGTGAGAAACTAATCCAACATTTGTGCTAAGATTAGTTTTTGGTTTCCACTCACTATATGACAACTTCCCATTAAATCAATTTAGTTGTTGAAAGCTATTTGGACGATCGATCATAGATTTCATATACGTCTGCAACTTGTAGCATCTGGGTCTAATATGTCCTTTTCTGTTGCAGAAGTGACAAATGGGAACAAACCTCTCCTTCTGAACCTGACCATCCAGGACAGTATTCCTTCCTTGAAATCTCAATTTGGTGGGTCCAGATGAGACACTGACCGGTTTAGAGGGATCTGGGAAACCACGGCTGAGAATATTGTGCAATGAGTCATTAGGAGTCTTGTCTTCATTGTTCTTGGATGAAGAGGGATCATTAATTCCCAAATTTCCCCCTTTCTTGTAAAACATTTTGTAGCCAATGGATGTTCTATCTCCGTATGGTTTTTGAAGTTGCAAGGTGTGGTTAATTGCTGCAGTTCTTGGAGGGATAAACTCAAGAGCCTGTTTAGCCCTTATTAAATCTGCAGTCAGTTTGTAAATCTCATTGTCCTTCTCATCAAGCTGTTTTGTGAGCTTTTTAACAGTGTCCTCCAACCCATCCTTCCCAGATTCAAGTTGTTGTTTGGCACAAGTGAGACCTTTGATCTGTTTAGCCATATACTCCCATTGAGCGAACATCTCCTCATATGCATGCTATCTCCCTTCACTATCCACATCAGTCGAGCTCGAGTTTCCATCTTCCTCTGAACACATTGATTGATGACTCTTTGCCATAAATGCCACAACCTTTTTCTCTTCATCAGGCCTGTCACTTGAGCTGGAGCTCTCTTCTTCATCACTATCACTCCAGGTAGCTGCTAAGGCTTTCTTCTTCTTAAGAGTGTTGGCACACTCAGCTTGAATATGTCCGAAACAATCACATTCTCGGCACTGTATTCCCTTGTTTTTCTTGTCACCAGACTGCTGGGTTTGCTTATTGTTTCCACCATAGTTTCTTTTGGGAATATTCTATTTTCCTCCTGGAAAGTTTTTCTTGTAATTCCTTTTCAAGAATTTAGCATAATTCTTGGTCAGCAAAGCAAGAGTCTCATCAGTGAATCCATCAGATGCATCTGAGATCGACTTTTTTTCCTCCTTATGCACAAATGCAAGACTGTTATCAATTTTTTCTTTTTCGGAATCTTTTTGCTTCTTGCCTTTCTTCCACCGTGTGAGAGTCATTTCATAGTTCTGCAATGATCCAATTAACTCATCAAGATCAAGTTCCTCTACATTTCTCATTTCTTCTATAGAGGTAACTTTTGACATGAACTTTTGAGGCAGAACTCCAAGCACCTTGCGAACCAATTTTGTGTTTGAGTAAGTCTTTCCCAGTGCATACGATTCATTCGAGATATCGCACAATTTGGCATGGAACTCCGCTATAGTTTCTTCCTCCTCCATAGACAGATTTTCAAAGGCTTTTGCTAAAGCTCTCAGTCTGGACTTCTTTACAGCATCAGTTCCTTCATTTTTTATTCTTAGTTTCTCCCAAGCTTCTTTGGCAATTTCATAGTTGGCTATAACTTTCAGCTGATTTGTAGAAACTGCATTAAAGAGAGCGTGCATAGCCTTTGAGTTAAAGTTGTCCCTTTCCATCTCCTTTGGAGTCTATAGACCCATTTGTTTAGGCTTAACAACCTCATCTTCAACAAAGGTTGGACACTTCCATCCATCTTCGACTACCATCCACACCCGTTCGTCAACAGCTCTCAAGAATGCACGCATTTTTGTCTTCCAGTAAGGATAATTTGCCCCTTCAAGCATTGGGGGTCGGGATGTGAAACCTCATTCTCTGAACATCTCCATTTTGTACGAACAATAAACATAAAAAAATATACTCCTAGAGTCGGAACTCAGAGAGGGTTAGTGTCAACTAGAGAACCTAGTAATCAAGAACCGTGAATTACACGAAGACAAATCAATTATCAATTCCAATATACAAAAGATAGGAGGATCGAAAGAAAAAATTCTCAACAAATAACCTGGCTCTGATACCAATTGAAAAACCTAAGTTTTTACCTATCTTTCCAATTTTACAATATTCATCTAGATTTTATCTTGATTTATGCTTGAACATTAACAACAAAATCATAAGAGTCAACACACGAAATTACAAGCTTCGTCTGCACTGAAAACTTATTCCAGCCGACTAGTGCTTGGGTTCCCTGAACTAGGGTAATAACTCTCACTATATCAAGATGTAATTTTACAATAACCAGTTCAAGAATAAACCTACAAACTATACAATCTTTCTCAAAATACAGTGAAGCTTTTTACCCTAAATAACCAATTCCCTTGGTTATAGATGCAAGATTCCCTTGCTTCAATGTTGAATTCCCTTAAACAATATTTCAGATCCGACCACCTTCAAATCTATGGCGTCAAGACTTAGCTGGAATCCCTTCAGCAATGACAACTTGACTTCAGAGCTTGCACAGAAACCTTGAATCACCATTAATGGAGTTTCTTGCAAGAACCTACCAAAATCAACAAAATAAAAAGAAGAGTAATACAAAGCACAATCTCCAATAGTCCGATCTGAGAGAGTGAGTTGTAACTAATTAACCAAGCCAGTATATATACTTAGCTATAATTAGGTATAAACCAGAAGCAACCAACAGCTGTTAATCACTAACAACCTTGCTGTACACATAGGCTGATGTGTATACTTACTAAAAAAATGAACAAACTCCAGACACAACAAGAGACCATTCTAGACACGACTAGACCTAATTTATCAAACTAAAAATATTGGTCCTTACAAGGTGTTTACTCACCTAGGTGTAAAGACCTAGCATCTACATACATGTTGTGATTTGAGCCACCTTTTGTGGTGGTTATCAGGCACAAGTACCCGGTTTAAGATGTTGTTTTTCTATGATTGGTATCGGGAATTATGGATCTAATGGACGGTGTGGTGTGAACGTGTAGTTTGTCTCTTCTGATTATTTATGGTTTCTCACCATTTTTTTTTATAGTACATTATGGCATGTTTTGATTTCAAAGCTAACCATGTAAGAGTTTTATTAAATTATTGGTTCTTTGATATTAGTTGTTTTCCTACTAGTCTTTATAAGCTCACCCCTTGTATCTCTTCCCTTTCAGGAACCCAGTGACGCGGATGTGGATAATGTGATTTATTGGAGGAGTTAAATTAAATTTAATTGTATGGTGATTACATAACTGTGAAAATATTATTATTTTAGGTAAAATAATAGATGATCCTGCTATTATCACTAATATTTTTTATATATAATTATATGAATTATTCCATTAATTTTGGACTTATAATTATGATATTATTTAGTATAAACTAAATGATCACTTGTAAGGATTATTTTCCAACAATGTTAAAGTTTGACCATTTGACCACCTAAGCTATGGATATTACAAATCTGCCATAGCCTAGGGTCAGAATGTCGCTTCAAAGTTTTGATAGCGAAACTTCAGAGCTTTTTTACGAGCGCGTCTTAGCTCTGATTGCCACCAAACATGGGAGTTGTCGTTGTCACCGGTTAGAGAGGTTGCAACTTTGGCGCGTGTCAGAAACAAAGGTTGGCGGTAGTTGGGTTTGTAGCATGTCGTGCGTTGCTGTGGAGAGAGAAGAGAGAGAAAATAAAGAAAGAAAAAGAAATAAGAAGAGAATGTCGGGGAGAGAAGAGGAAATATGAGTATATTCTTTGAATCTTGACTCGGTGGGTTCCACCCATAAAAAATATTGCTTTATAATGTAAAAAAAATGAATCTTTACAACCTCTGTTTCCCTCTCGGAGTCAACATACTCGTTATTGACGAGACACTAACTCCTTGGTGATTACATAACTGTGGGAACGTTATTTTTTTATGTATAATGATTGATGATCAGGTTTTTATCACTATTATTTATATATATAATTATAGGAGTTATTCCATTATTTTTGGACTTATAATTATTGTACTATTTAGTAGAAACTAAATGATCATTTATATGGTTTATTTTCGAACAAGAGTCAAAGTTTGACCTTTGACTACCCCAGTTATGGATATTGCATATCTGCCACAACCTAGGGCTCAGGTTGTGACATGGTCATTTGATTACTTAAGATTAATGATAGGTTGATGAGATCACAGATAAATTAGACAAGATGGATGCCAACGAATGAATGCTACATAGAGTTTATAAAGTTAACATTCTATGTTTATGTTGGTGTTGTTAATTAATCTCTTTTGATTGAAAAGTTCATGAGTCAATTGAGAACTACACCACTTGATGAAACCATTAACCTAACATTTACTAACATGAGCGAGGCCTTGATGTTAGTCTTGTGAACTAAGGCTCATTGCAAGGAAAATGTTAGACAAAGAAATCTGATCAGGATGAGGGAAAAGCCTCCGCTCATGCTTATTCTCTTGATGGTGATGATGTCTAGGGAGGTGCAAGCCAAATAATTGTTGATGGTATGGTTCTTATCTCACACTATTGGGTGCGAGTTGTGACAAAAGTAATATATTTTTTATATTAGTTTTCCTACTGGGCTTTATAATCTCACTCATATATATCTCCCATTCCAGGAACCCGAAAACGCGGGTGTGGATAATATGTTTTATTGGTGGAGCCAATGTAATTTATCTTAGTTTTATTCATTGCCTTAGTCATATCTTTTAACACTGTTTATGTATTTGATTTGGAACCTTATGGTCTGTATCTCTTAATTATCTATGTAATAGTTAGGAATGAGGAATGATGGATGCTAAGTATTATTTTGATGCTTTGTGACTTATTAAAATTAAATGTATGGTAACTACATAACTGTGAGAATATTATTATTTTATGTATAATGATACATGATCCTGATTTTATCACTAATATTTTTATATATATTTATAGGAATTATTCAATTAATTTTGGACTTATAATTATGTTACTATTTATTATAAACTAAAATAATATTTCTAAGGATTATTTTCCAACAAGGGTCAAAGTTTTACGTTTGACCAATAAAGTTTGTATATTATAAATCCGCTACAACTGAGGGCCACAATGTCGACTCATAGTTTTGACGGCGAAAATTCAAAGCTTCCGTACGAGTGCGTCTTAGCTTCGATTGCCTCCAAACTTGGGGGTTGTCGTCATCCCCAGTCTGGGAAGTTGCAATACCCTTTGGCATTTGGCCCGAATAACATCGGACAAACCCATGTGGCTTATAAAGAAAAAAAATGGTTAGTCTCCGGAGGGAAAAAACAAAGTATGACCACATGCAAAATATGCTAAGTATGCATGAAAACACCTCGGGAGCCCCACCACTAGATGGCTTCTCCGGGTGAAGAATAGAATTGGTAAACTCTTGCATGAGTCTGCCCATCTTCTAGGTGGTGTTCGTCTGGTACTTACAAAACCACCTAGCGTGCATGGACGTCATCTCGTTTAGCGACAAAAACCCCTGATGGTCGACCATTCTCTTCGGGTGGCAGAGGAAGGCATTAATTAGTTCTTGGTAGTCTTGGAACTCCTCCGTAGTCTAATGACGTCCTGGGATTTTCTCGCACTCGAGAAGTGATGGCGAGACTCACACATGTTCGGAACTAACTCCATCCTCTACATGCTTAGCATGATATGAGATTTACCTTGGTCTTTAGACGAGGATTCTTTCCTAGCCTGGAGTTCCTCTTCAAGCTCCTGGTCCTCTTGTGCCTCGACAACCGCTTGGACGATGAGCACGGTCTCCACATGCTCATCCCGCATCTGTTGGGTGAACTAGAGGCGGGCCTGCCTAGCTACATACTCCGTGTGGAGCCTGGCCTCCTCCAGGGATTTCTTGGAGTTTCTAAACGGGGAGAAGCCACTGATCCTAGGTGCTGGTCCATACTATTGTAAGTTCTCCTTTGTCACAAGGCGGTTGAGATTCTTCTCCTCATCAAGCATGGTCTTCATCTTCTGAAGCCAGTCGTCGTAGGACGCAACAAAAGTTATGCAACGATAGGGACTTACAAAAGGAAATTCCTAAGAATCGACTACATGCGGAGGACAATCAAACGAGGGGTTTAAGGATCAGAACACTTACCAACCTTGGTGAAATCCTGGAGTAGAGTTGTGTTGGTCCGCGTGGGAAAACAACTTGTCTTGAAGAAGCAGTCCTTGTAATCCCGCGCATGGCTCTCGTTCAGTCACGGAGCCATGTAAGACATGCCCGTGTTCGTGTACGTTATTAAAGTATAGTACCCATCGAACTTACCTTTCCTAAGAGCCCGAAAGCTGTAAAAATTCAGAATTTTGGCTGAAGAAGGGACAGGTCAGTTCTGACTCCTGTATATGTATAGCTCGGCTAGCACCCGATACCCATTCGGGGATAGCTGGAAGGGGGCTATGCCGACAAACTTTAGGAAATCGACATAGTAATGGTGTAGGGACAGGGTCGCTCCCGCTTGGTGGTGAGATGCACTCCAGGCCTCGTGGCCATGGATGCTCTAATGCGCCATTTTGTTCTCTCGGGACAGGCGTGTCAAGATATCCTAATCCCCCACTCTGTAGAAGGCGAGTATTCTATTAAGAACTCCCCGATGTTTCAACTTGCTGTAGAGCTGCTCAGATTCAAAGCCATCCATTGTGTATTTGTTAGTCCCAAACATGGGACCCATGTTCTGTCTCTTCCTCCGAGGCCGTGTGCCTCCTCTCCTCGGGTAGTCGTTCTGCATCCCAAGCCATCTCTAATATCTCCTGGTCGAAGTAGTAGAATTCTTATTGGTGGAGATGATGTATCTCTTTGAACATTTGAAACAACAATACCAACCAGTCAGCGCTTTGACCAGAAGAAAGATAGGCTAAAACGAGAATCCCTAAGACAACTTCTCGGGAAGTGGAAAAGAAAAAAAATTCTAAAGGGCTGGGGTGTTCTCAAAACCAAAGAATTGGTATCGAAGGACACCACCGTAGTTCATGAACCTCGCTAGAATCTTTGAAGTTTCCATATTCCGGTCAGAGGTGCGAAAAGCACAAAAAGGCCTAAAGTAGTCCAAAAGGTCAAAATGACCTCTGAATACCAAAAATCGCCAGAGCCTAAATGTGCAACCATTATCAACCCAAAAACTCAAAACAAAAAAGTAAATATCACACTCACTTGAGATGCAGCGTCTGTTAGTGTTGTGTCACGTGTGAACACATAAGTATTTCTTCTCGTTCACCTAGAAGTATGAAGATTCTCTCCAATTGTCCAAGTCGCCTGAGGGCAAGAACACATGAATACTGGAATTGTGAGTAATCAACGGGTTTTGAGAGAGTTTGGAAAGATATGATATTTCTAAGAATTTCAAATGGCAAAGGTGAATAAGGGAGAGGCAATTCTTACATTTTATACACGAAGGACTTGGGGAGGAAGCAACTCTACCCCGACCGTTGATCACCTACGGGGTAGACATTCGAGCATGATCCAATAGTCACAGATATCAAGGCACATCGTGATCATTAGCATGGGAAAATAAAGCCTCGCATATAGGGCGAAAGGACACTTCAGATATGGATTGGACGTCTTGGGAAGGGAATAAACTATTCATTAATTGCACCGATTGATGGACCCAAAAATGGCGAGTCAACACGTAGCGTTACCTTTTTGGAGTGTGACATCATGAAGAGCCAAAGCGTCAGATCTCGATGACCTTTGAAATTACTCGTCTCAGACTAACCCTCCACTATCCGAGGACAAGTGAAGACTTGGGGGCAAATGTTGTCCGTGATATCATCATTGGACACGTGGCAATTATTAAAGAAATAATTAGGCCCCTCGGGAGGTAATGAAGTCCCGTGGAGCTCGCCTAGAGCTTCTTGAAGAGTAACCTCCTCCTAGCATGTTATGATACATTTCTAGGTATGGATGTCTTCAAGTTAGGCCACGCCCCAAGGATATCCGTTGTGGTCATCCCGTCTTCTTGGTCAGTTAGTCCTCCAGGTTTAGGAGTTTGTCCTCGGGACCTGGAGGGAACGCCATATATCAATCACAGCGGCATTGTACCACACGCGACCTTCTGTCAGCTTTTGGTGCCTTGATTAGTGGTGTCGAGGCAATACATTCGAAATTTGGCATGTCTCAATGCGCTCTCTGACATGGGAAATGTGCGGCTGCGTTCTGACAGTGTTAGGGGTGTGTCTCCTGTAAAGTAGTGGGCTGCAACCTACGAATTGGGCCTTGTGCGATACGCCTGTGCCCACCACCTTAATTAGTGCATCCAGAGGTGTTAATTAGCATTAAACTCCCAAATTATTGTGAATATTTGTAATAAATATCCATTAAGGGAATTAAATGGCATCAACCACTATAAATTGGGCTAGAGCTTCCATTGTAAATGACTCTTGACTTTTGGACTTTTGATCCCACTTTTTGTACTCAGAGCAATATATACACTGCTTGAGAAACCCTTACTGATGCTTGCTTTAAGAATACTAATACTAAAGCCTCGTAGACTAGGTTTGTTTTATACCATGAACCACGTAAAATCAGTGTGTTTTCACCTGTATTTCTTTAAGTTTTTGTTTAATTAGTTGATAGCGAAAAATGCTGTCAACATTTTGGTGCTTTCATTGAGAGCTTGAAGAAAAATTCGAAGATTCAGCCATGGTTACCACTAGAAGAAACGTTCGAGACGACGTTGCTTCTCCCACCGGAGCTGAGGGAGGAGAACCCAGTCGACCACCTACGCCAGAATACCTGGAGGTGGCCCAGGATTATTACGACAACGAGTTTTACGAGGATGATTATCCTCAGCCCATGGACGCGGAGGAATCGCCAGAGGTGGTGTCTCGCAGAGACTAAGTCCCCACCCAGCATCAGAAACTTGATGCCTAGGAGGGCAATATCACCGCCCTATAGGAGATGATTAACACTATGAGGGCTACTATGGCGGCCCAAGGGCTGCAAGTGGACCCTATGGTGAGATACCACCTAGGAAACCAACTAGCGTGTCACCTGCGCACCCAGCTGGAGTGCCGCTTATTGAATCAGTGGGTGTGCCTCCCGAGCACCCCCCTGACAGGGCGCAAGATCCTCCAGGTGGTGTGCCATCTACGCACCCAGCTGGAGCTGGAGCCTCGCCTACAACAAAAGATCGTGGTAAAGGCAAAGTTGATAAAGATCCTGCACAGGGGCAGAGGAGAACTCGTCGGGCTTCCGAGCCCATTTAGGCTCTGAGACGGGCCAATGATAACCAAGGGTGTGGAGCCCGATGACACACTAGTGTTTGCAGAGCCCAGGGAATTCTGCCTAGGCACGTTGTAACATATCGCGTTAGGCCTGAAGGTGGTGTCCCACCAGCACCTTTCCATCCTCCAAGAAACCCTGGCTAAGGGGCTAACAGGAAAAATGTCTCCGACAAATGAGGACAAGGAATTAGTGTCTCAGTCAATAACTAGTATGTTGACTTCGAGGGGGAAACAGAGGTAGGACACCCCGAGGACGGTGGTCACCACCAAGCACAACCTGACCTGCGAGATGACTTGAACTCTCGCAGAGGCAGGGCAGCTCTCGAGGACAATCCCGGGAGAAGAAATTAACCAAAATTTTGAGATGACCTTAATGCTCAAAAAGAGAACACCCGGCACAGAGTACCAACCAAGACCGCAACCCTCTACGAGCAGAGTTGGAGAGTTTGAAGAGGATAATGCTGAAGATGGTCTAGAGACAAGGTCATGACTCCGACTCGGAGGATGAATATTGGGAGCCTTGTGCTCCCCACATTGTGGAAGCCCCATTGCCTTGAGGCTTCAAAATGTCAAACATCGATTCGTACATCGGAGGCACATATCCAATCAAACATCTCTCGAAGTTCAACAGATTGATGTCGGTTCTCCACGTCTCCGAGGATGCCAAGTGCCACATCTTCCCATTAACGTTGATGGGACCAACAGATGAGTGGTATAAGAAGCACAAGCCAGGATCCATTCACTCCTAGCACCAACTCTCCTCCTCCTTCCGAAGACAGTTCATAGCTGCTCGGAAGATGAATTTTGAGGTCAATAATTTGGCTAACATAAAGCAGGGACCACTTGAGACCCTTAAAGTCTACATCAAATGCTTTAAGGAAGAAGTAGCTAGGTCCAAGATGGTCGATGATGGCCAACAGCTAATGGCCCTACAAGCTAGCATTCGAGCAGGTTCCCTATTATGGGATGACTTCCAGCAAGCAGGATGCCACAGGCTCGATGACTTCATATGTTGAGCCTAAGAATACATCAAGTGGGAGGATGCCCAGATTGAAGCATTTGGAGGACCAGTCATTTTCCCCGCTTCGTTGTTCCATTCGGGAACCCAGTACTCGCCATACACTCTAGCCCACACGAGTATTATGAGTGCTCCACAGTTTAACCCAGTTGTTCAACCAGCTAGCTTTAGCGCCATGCCGAATGTTGGTTTTAGTGTCGCCCCAATAGGCTATGGAGCAACTCACACTGGATACAGTGCTTTTCAGCCTGTATTCAGTGCTGGAACTGCGACTCCAGCCTAGTTCACGACACCCAGCGAGGCCCCCAGCGGGAGCAAACGCGGGGGAAAAGGCAAGGGCAAGAAGCCCAAGAGAACTGGAGTAGATCCAGATGAGACGTACGCTCCGCAATACTCCGAGTACACAGACTTGGTGGATACTCGAGAGAATATTTTCCTGGCCACATAGCAGTAGGTCCACTATCGGAAACTGCAGCCTATGCGGAGTGATCGGGAGAGAAGAGATTCCACTAAGTTTTTCTGGTTCCATAATGATGTGGGGCACCACACCAACGAGTGCAAACAACTTAGAGATGAGATTGAGAGTCTTATCAAACTGGGATACTTCCACTTGTATGCTAGGGCCGGTGGTTCAAACTAATTAACATCATTCATTTAGGTTCAAATTACATAATATTATCAACCTTATAAGTTTAATCCAACTAAAAATTGAAGTAGTATTGAACCTAAATGAATTAATTGGATCAGAGTTATGTAGTATTGAAAACGAGTTGCATTAAACAAAGTAGAAGTTTTTACAATTGCCTCTATCTCACTCATTTTAAAAAATCTAAAATGATAATGAGAGACGGAGAAGAGTAGATGTGTATTTTTAATATTTTCTCCTATAATTAGGTATGATAGTGTATAAGGGAAGACTAATAGTCACCAAATAATAATGTATTAAAAGTAATATAAATATATTTCTTAATATATATAAAAAATATAAAAAATTAAATATTTTTTAATATATATTATATGTAATTGTGTTGGATCAGTTTTTAATAGGATTTTGACAACATTATCTGCAATCTGATCCAATACAATAATTCAATTCCAATCGAATTGTAATTGAGCATCCATTTTTTTTTTTGTAATTTAATTGGATTGAATTGGTTTAGTGTGATTAGATTGAATTAGATTGGTTTGTATATTGTCCACCCCTAAATAAACATTGAACAAGACAATTTTGGAGCATATTAATACTCTGCTCATTTGTATACCAAAACGAATCATGGAGAAATTCAACGGCTTTGGTTCTTTGATTCTTGAAGCTTCACCACAAATAATACAAACTCATGACAATCTCATAATTGTATTTCTCATGTCGTTGACAAAAATAAAAGTTGTTATTGAGTTTTTGTATGTATTTTTTTTTTTTATTATGTCTTCTAAATTATATACTTGCACTATAATAGTATTATACATGTATTATCAATATAATTATTTGACTGGATAGATGGACTCGATGGATTTAGGATAGATTGGTCGCTTAGTCAAAGAATGATTAGGAATAACCAAGAAAGAAAGCATCGATGTACATGAAAATATCGGTACTATAATTCTATGAAAGTATGGAAGATATTTTCGATAATAATGAAAATTAAAAAAAATTAAATTTGTTAACAAATATAAAATATTCTTGAAAACATTTGTAGATTGACAATAAAATTAAACAATTACATCAATAAAAATTAGAAATATAATAGTTTTTACTGAAAATAAATAAGAATAGTATAATAATTAAAGAGTATTTATAAAAAAAAACAAATTAAAGAGTATAATAAATAGTTTGTAAAAGAAAAGAAGAGTATAATAAATAAAATGTTTTTCTTTCTCAATGAAGAATATGTTATGATTAGTTAAATACAAATGATAAGTGTTAAAATACAAACTAGGTATAAACACTTAGTAAATTTCACAAATTGTAGATGTGGAATTGAGTTTCAATTGTAGGTATTTTAAAAATGTGTTTTTGGGTCTAAAGTGATACATATAGGTATCTAAGGATCTCCAAAAAGTTTGACAGCATTTAGAGCGATTTTAGGACTATTGGAGTGGTGAAAATTCAGAGGGGGTGGTGATGCGTCGCCCCCTAAGTGGTGTAGCATCACAAAATTGCGAAGGACTTCAAAAGCCCCAGCAAGCGATGCCTGCTAGTAGGCAACGTATCGCTTGGTAGGTGATACATCTCCTGTCGCGCCCGTACATATTACATAAATAAGCTCCAAATGACTTGTTAATTATCTGTAATCCAATTTGTTAGACCTAATGATGGTGCCTACTTTATAAAAAAGGTCATCATAAAGTTTTGTAAGACTTGATCACTCTCTCCAATCTCTCTCTAACATTTCTCCAGTTTCCAAGAATCTCTAGTTTTCTTCAAGAAACTCATAAAAAAAGTGTTTGGCTTTGTGAGTTTAAGATTTGTTCAATATCAATCCTCATTTCCTCTTAGAAAATGCCTCAAGCATCAATGGTGGCTAGGAAATAGCGTATTAGGACAGCGGTACAAATTGTGTATAAGCCTTAGTTTTGTGTTTTTTGCATTTGTGAAAGGAAAGACTCAAAGTAATGGTTCAACAAGCGTTTTGAAGGTTCATCAAGGTTGAAGAAGTTCATTCTACAACTAGGGTTTGTATCGTCTTTCTCAATCTTTATTTAGTATTTATCAACCATTATTTTGTGTAGATTCTAGATTTTGTAGTGATGTTATTTTACTCTCCCCCAACATTCTAATACTCTATAATCTGAGATAAAACAACATGAAATAATCTAATTCTTTTCGAATTTGAAGTTCATGACTCAAGACTTTGTAAGATTGAATATGGTTGATGGGACTAACTTTGTTCATGGGCAAGACAAGATTAGATTCTTGCTAACCACTCTTAAGGTCTTCTATGTCTTGGATAAAGACCTAAAACCATTGGAAGAAGCCAAGGAAGATGATACTCAAGAAGTTGTTAAAGAAAGGAAGAAGTGTGAAGAAGATGAATTGATATGTAGGGGTCACATCCTCAATGCTCTTTTGGATAGACTCTATGATTTATACACCAACACCAAGACCACCAAGGATATTTGGGAAGTCTCGGAGAAGAAGTAAAAAGCGGAAGAAGAAGGTACAAAGAAGTTCCTTATTACCCAATACGTGGAATTCAAGTTCTTTGGTATAAAATCCCTTCTCCCCCAAATACACGAGTTGCAAATTATTGTGAATAAGTTGTTTGCACTTAATATTATATTGCTGGAACAATTCATTGTTGGTGCCATAATAGCCAAGTTGCCTCCATATTTGAGGGATTATAGGAAGAAGATTCTCAATAAGAATGAGAAGATTTCATTGAAGGAAATTCTTAAACACTTTAGGATTGAGGATGGATCCCGTTCTAGAGATAAGAATGGGGAGGAGTCTAATGAAGAGACTTCAAATGCCAATGTGGTGGCTAGTCCTCCTAACAAGGGCAAAGGAATTGAAAAGAACAAGGATGAGGGTCAAAAATCCTTAGGACCCAAAAAGAATGATGGACAATTCAAAAGTTCAAAGGGACCTTACTTTGTGTGTGGCAAGAATGACCACTTTGCTTGAGATTGTAGGTTCAAGAGGAACCAAAACAATGAAGCAAGAGTCAATTCAACCAAAGAAGATCTAGTGGCAATACTAAACAAAGTTAATGCCATTCATGGAAAGGTGAGTGGGTGCTGGTATGACACTTGTGCCTGTTGCGAAAATTTAAAGCTATGCAAGTATACGTAATCGCTTTTATAGTTTATTTCGGTAAGACCGATATCGTTACCACAGAGACTGATTATCAAGTACCAATAGCTTGTTTTATTTTTTATTTGGTAATCGAAATTGGATTTTTTAAAAAAACTAAGAATAATAAATAACAAAATTAAATGAAGAACAACAAAGAATAATAAACTTCCAATAAACTTGATTCAAATATATATGAGAAATTATGGATTCTAATCTCCTCTACTATCCACTTTATTATTCATTATTGCAATCACAAAGGTAATTCTTCTCATTAAGATGAAAGACATGCAAAAGTGTTAAATATTCAGGTTAAGAAATATGAAACTCGACCTAATGCAGATTCTCTATATTTCTATGGTAAATTTAGACAATAGGAAGCGATGAACTCAGCCCCAAATCATATATACCAAGTTAATACTCTCGTTCTAAATTAAAATCCATGTTTATTCAATTTTGGCATATCCAAATCTCACTTCTCAGATTTTGCTTCAAATTCATAAGTAGCATGTAAATGGTGCGCAATCAATCACATACACAATAAACACATATTGAATAGATCTTAGATGAAGAAGAAATAGAAAAGTTGCATTAATTCATAATAAAGCTTCAAGAGATCCAATTAAAAACCCTAAATAGAATTTAGTTCATGCTCATCACTAAGAAATCCATAAACATGCAATTAACATAAACTAAAAGTAAAAAGAGAAGAAAAGAACTCTAAATGATAGATTCAATCTTCATCCAAAGCACTCACAAAACTCTTCTCCAGTCTAGGTCTGCCAAAAGTTCCTCATTTTCTCTCCTTAATCGTGATTTAAACCTAAGTAGTATTTTTTAAACATGAAAAGACCAAAACACCATTCATTAAAAATCTGCATTTTTTACATTTCTGGACATATCCTGCAGTCGCAAGTTGTCATTCCTGCGGTCGCAGGAATGCCCTAGAAAGGCCCAACTCTTTTGGAATTGTGGCCGCACAATCTCCTTCATGCGGTCGCAGAAGTTGCCCCGAAACACTGTTTTCCTCCAACTTTTGTCCTTTTGTCGATTTTTCCATCATGTTTCCACACCTAAGTCACCTAAGCCCATCGACACTTGAAAACACATAAAAACAAGCGTAAAATAGAACAAAACAAAACCAAATACCTAATACTTAACTTGAAAACACATAGATAAACGAGTCTAAAACTCGTTTATCATTGCCACCATTCATTTAACCTATGATAGATCTCTATACACGACCTTTGAATCTTTAAAGAAAGGACATGAGATACAAATAGGCAGTGAGAAAAGTTCCAAGGTTGAAGGCAATGAGACTATTGATTTTTTCTTCACATTCGAAAAGAAGGTTCTACGCACCAATGTTTTGTATGTATTGGAAATGAGTAGAAATCTTGTAAGTGATAATTTTCTTGGCAAACCGGGAATCAAGGTTGTGATAAATTCCGACAAGCTTATTTTGTCAAAGAGGAATGCATTTGTGGGAAAGGGTTATGTATGTGATGAAATGTTTAAACTTTGTACTTCAATTGAAAATGTGAGCAATAAAACTTCCTCTTCTTCTTGTTATATGCTTAGCTCAAATTCCATTAATTTGTATAATTTATCACAATTAAAAGAGCAATTAAATGTGAATTATGTGTTAAATCTAAGATGGTAAAGAAACTCTTTCCAAGTGTTGAAAGAAATTCTAAGTTGTTAGATTTAATATATAATGACTTATGTGAACTAAATGGGATGTTGACTAGAGGAGGAAGTATGTTTACATATGTATATTTGCTTAAGAATAAAGATGAATCATTTGATTTGTTTAAAGTTTATAAAGCGAAAGGTAAAAATCAATTGGAAAAAAAAATTAAAGTGCTTAGAAGTGATAGGGGTGGTAAATATTTTTCAAATGATTTCAAATTGTTCTGTGTAGAGCATGGAATAATTCATGAATGTACATCCCCTTATACTCCACAACAAAATGGTATATCAGAAAGAAAAAATAGAACATTTCTTAAGATGATTAATGTTATGCTATTACATTCTAAATTGAGTTTTAGTTTGTAGGGTGAAACATTGCTATTTGCTTGTCATATTTTGAATCGTATTCCCATGAAGAAAAACAATATCTCTCTATTGACCCTCGAATTGGTCAACGACACGGAGTCATGTAAAACGATAGCAAATGAGATGAGATCAAGACAACAAGATAAACGACACAAAATATTTATAGTGGTTCGACCCCAATAAGATGGAAATGACCTACGTCCATTTAGTGTTCTTATTGATACAAGAACTATGATCAGTGAACTATGGTTCATGAGTTTCACAAGATTTCGGAAGAATACAATTATTGTGGATAAAAACACTATATTTATCTCTGAGAATTCTGAAGTTCCAAAGTTAAGAGTCCCAAAAGTCCCCTCTCTTCAGCCCTTTGATTCTTATTTATAGGCCTTAATTATATCTAATACAGACGTATATAAATAATAGTGGAATTTACATTTAATGTGTAATTGTGAGATTACATATCTGAAGGAAATAAATAAAAATATGCAACCAGACTGGCTGTCCATAATTATGATGTCCGATGAGCCAATTCTCTTATGGTTGATGGTCGAACAGATTATACTTACTTAAACTGCCACATGCATTCCACGTGTCGGTCAATCCCGCCACGTCATCAGGTAGTCCATTTTTGGGTAAAAATTTGCCCCCCAAGTTTATTTTACTGCGACCAGCATAAAGTAATCTTAACCGACTGACATTTCGTCTGGTCTGTCACACCTGTCAGCACCTTTTCAAAAAAGTAACTAATCATGTTGTTGCAGTTTCCCAAAAATGTTTTGACGGCTAACACGCTTCCCCACGTTTTGAAAACTCACCCCATCATTACCTTTTTATCCGTGCCTCGATCAATATAAATAGCCTATTCTTTTCACTTTTCACTTTTCTCTTCTTTTTCTCAAGAACTCCGAAGAACAACGTAAGAAGAACTCAGACAAACTCAGAAAGCTTTGGTGATCCGTGGTGTGTCTGTCCAGCTGTTTGAATCAATGCTCATGTCTTCACTTCAATCTTTCATTCAAGTAAGTCTCTTGATCGATTCATCTCTGCTATGCCATGCAATGTCTACTTCTCTGGTTTTTTTGATATTCGGTACTTTGAGTTTTTGAATGTTCTTTAGGAAAAACAATTTTGGGGTAATCGGGATCGTAGGTAGTAGCATGATAGGATAGGAGTTTAAATTCGAAAAAACACTAAATGAGGCTTAGGAATTGGCTTGGGAAGTAGGAATACCATTTTAGGGTGCAAAATCGAAATAAAATTCGATTTTTATGCATTCGAAAAAATCTAGGTTTTTCCCGCCTATTTTCAGAGTCGAAAAGTTCCCCTGAAATTTTTTTTTCACTTCTGCTTTTTAATCCATTTTTTTCAAACTGTTCGCATGTTTTTAGTTTTTACGTTAGAATGCTGCTGGTTGTATTAAAGCTTATCTTTTATACACGAGCAACGTTATCCCAACGTTTCCACTTCTTCTGTCTGTTGGCCGTAGATTCTCATCTCCTTTTTTCTGTTCCCAGGTTTTCATGCACGATCCTTGGGGAGGTGAGAGGCCGATTGACGATGAATTGCTCGTGCTACTAGTCGAGGATCAAGAACAGCCATCACTGCTATTTTAAAAAATCCCACCTTCTCAACACAACCCAGCGACCAGACCCTAGAATAGTCAACTAAACATGGGTCGCATAAGATATATTGCTCAAAGAAGGAAGAAGACAGCCAACCCTTCTTCTAACTAACCTTCCCCTCACGCCGAGGACCCTTCCACAAATCCACAACCTGTAAAAAATGTACCACCCAACCTCACGCCTAGGGGTCGAATGGTATGTAGCTCCTCCTAGCATTATTTTGGCTAGGATGGTAAACAACTATCTCAGGAAGTAGGGTCTTCCTGGTATAACCCTCATCAAACCTTCACCCGACCAGCGAGAAAATGTTCCTAGGGATGCCTTCAGCACCTGGTCGAGGTATTATATCGAGGCAGGGGCAATCTTGTGTCTGCACGAATTCTTTCAAGGGATGGCCAATTATTTAGAGGTCGTCCCCTTCCAAATCACCCCCAACGGGTATAGAGTATTATCTGCACTCTATATCCTTTATAACCATAAGAAGTGGCCAGTACCAACGCCTCATGAGATCAACTACTTGTTCGATCTCAAATCCAACCCCAACCACAGCAACACGGGGTTCTTCCACTTTTGCAACTAGGAGTCTGCTCGCACCTTCCTGAGCGACATCACCCACAAGTCCAATGTAGGGAAGTATTTCCAGGAATACTTCATTACAATAGACCTAGTCCCCGACAACCTGGCCTTCACACGAGGAGGTAAATATTTTGCTCACTGGTCGCTTGTTTTCTTCTAGCTTCTCTATACCATCTTTAGAATTTTTGGTGTTGTTTAGGTCCATGGCACCGAACAGTCCCTACTACAGATATGGAGATAAGGGCAGCTGCCTTGGCCAGCATGACGGACATCGAAAAAAGCGTCAAAGAGCTGGTCACGGAGAACAACTTAAGGCTAGTCGGCCTTCTAGCTCTTCATCAGGATATGAGGGAGTCCACAACAGAGAGTGCAACTGGAGGAGACCTCCTCGAGCAACATCAGGATGTGTCACAACCCCTGAGAAGGCGAGCTACAGGAGTGACCATCAGGGAACCCTCCAATATTCCACGAGCTGCTGTTGTTTCGACCCAACAGGGGAAGGGCAAACAGAAACTTTCAGAACACCCCGAGTCCACACTTGAGTCGTCTGATGAGAATGGTACTGCCTTCTCAATCTTAGATAGTTTGCCCATTCCCTGTCATTTATTTGACGGGGATGACAACTTTAAATATACGACTAGTTTAAATTCAGACTTCTTCAAAGCAGAGAGTGAGTGTAGCAGTAGTACCATAAATAGTGTATTGACCAGTTATAGTAGCTCGGGTATACTACTTAGAATTTTTCTTACTCTTATTTCCTGGCTTTAGTAAATATCTCAATTTATATTGCCTGATCGTTTGTTTATATCATGCAGTCATGCCTTCCGACGAGGCATTTGATCTGTACAGCCAACCCAAAACTATTGCTCCTGCGAGCAGGAAGAAGGAAAGCAGACGACACCCTGGGGAATGTAGCAGCAACCCTTCCAAGAAAAGGGCAAGGACTGAACCCTCCTACACCTTCCAAGGAAACTACTCCTCCTCCAGCTCTCATCGACCAAACTCCTCCATCAGCTCCCGTCGACCCGACTCCTCCACTAGCTCCCGTCGACCAGAATCTTCCTGATCACTCAGGAAATACTCAAGGAGAGGCTATCATGAACCTAACCTTCAATTCAGCCAACGAAAAGCTGAAAAAGCTATCAAGGCATCGGCGCAGTCGAGAGGCCATCAACAACACTAGCTCCATGAAGGTCGACCAGATTTTCAGCCGCGGGCTTAATGAAGTACTCAGTGAGTTACCATTTTTTTTTTTGCTGTGCTTTAATTGTTTACTTTTTCCTTTTATTTCTACTAACAGCTTCATCTTTTCTCTGATCGCAGGGAGTTCTAACCTTGAGTACTGGCTGGCATCGGTCAGAGGCAATGGCTGCCGAATGTGCTAAAGAGACTAAAGTTGTTGAGGAGAGGCTTGGCGAACAGCTTAAATGGCTGAGGCCAAACACGCCGAGCAGCTCAAGGCAGCCGAGGACAAAAATGTCGAACAACTAAGAGCTGCTGAGGAGAAGATTGCCAAGCTGGGCGAGGAGTTGAAACAACATAAGGAGACTCTGGTCAAAGTCACAGAGTCTAAAGAAAGGTACAAGGAGTCTTCATTGTTGAACTACAAAGAGGCCTCCAAACTCCAAGATGAACTGGTTATCAGTAGGAAAGAAACTGCTGAGTTGGAGGAGCGAGTTAAATTGCTCGAAGAAACCAACACCAGTGACTTGGAAAGGTTCAGAGGAGCAACATTTAACTGCTTTTATATGTTCTGGAAAAATAACTGCAAGGAGAACTTTGATTATTTGCTAGAGCGTATGAAGTAGGTTGAGCTGGCAAAGTGCGTTGCTCGCCTTGAAGAAGAGACAGCTCAGGGATCCCCTGAGATCCCTAAGCTTTCTTTGGCCATGGGTATTGAAGGCGTTGACGAGGGTGTTGATGCCATAGTCGACCAGAAGCCTCAGCAAGATCCTCCAGCTACTCCTGCTACTTCTTAGCTTTATTTATTTAATTTGTAATTAGGACACACGAACCATGGTTTGTGATGTCAAGACAATTTTTTGCTATGTAGGCAGCTCTCCTTTTAATTAACAATTACATCTGAGCAGAAACTGCTCGCGGTGTAAAACATTTTACTTTTGATATTATAATATTTCACTTTATTATAACATCTGTTCGCATGACCGAACTTAGCATAGTACTTTGTTTTGATTTAACAAAATTTAAACAAATTTTTGAAAAATACTCTAAGTACTGTAGTATGTTTTCCCTTATTTTGCTTGTGTGTTTACATATACCTGTTGATATGCTTTGCTTGCTTAGTACCTTATATGCCCCCCAAGTGATTGAGGAGCTTAAGGTCCTCGGTCACTTGCCAAGACCAAGACCTCGAACATTACTACTTGTAAAAATAGTTATAAAAAGTGATTATATAGCAAAACAACACACATAATGAGCAAATATTTGTAATAAATACAATAATAGGCAAGAATAACTGGCTGTGCACAATTCCTTTTATTTCTCATAGTAAATGGACCATTGTTTCTGTACGAGTGATGAAAAAATTGATCTTATACTTATAAGCAGTTAGTCATATGAACGACTAACCCTTGTTCATAAATTTGTAAAAAGTGAAATTAATACAAGCCAATTCTTTTAAAAAATATTGATAATACTTGCGCAGGTGTTCTCTATTCCAATAGCGAGGAATGAGATCTCCATTTAAGCGAGCAAGTTTATAAGTGCCTGGTTGGAGGACTTCTTAAATTTGGTACGGACCTTCCCAGTTAGGTCCAAGCATGCCAGAAGCTTGATAGTGGGTGTTGAGAAAGACTCTTCTAAGTATCCAATCTCCCACGTTAAATTTTCTTTTGCATACTTTAGAGTTGAAATACTGAGTGACCTTTTGCTGGTAAGCTGCTACTCGGAGTTGAGCTTGCTCGCGCCTTTCATCGACCAAATCCAAAGATTCCATTAATAACTGACTATTAACACTCTGATCGTATGCCAACCTTCTATGCGATGGTGGATCTAATTCAACAGGCAACATAGATTCATATCCATAGGTCAAGGAAAATGGAGTATGGCCTGTTGTTGTTCGATGGGACGTTCTATACGACCAAAGGACTTCAGGTAATTGTTCTGGCCATGCCCCCTTCGCTTCTTCAAGCCTTTTCTCCAGGGTATCCTTCAGTGTCTTGTTGACAACTTCAACCTGTCCGTTTGCTTGCGGATGGGCTACTGAAGAAAAACTCTTGATAATCCCGTGCCTTTCGCAAATGTGAATAGATCGCAGTCAAATTGCGTGCCATTATCTGAGACAATCTTTCTTGGCAACCCATAGCAACACACAATGTTCTTGACCACAAAATCTAGCACCTTCTTGGTCGTTATTGTTGCAAGCGGTTCAGCTTCGGCCCACTTTGGGAAGTAGTCAACAACAACCACAACATACTTGACGTTGCCTTTTCCCATGGGTAAAGACCTGATCAAATCTATTCCCCACACTGCGAATGGCCATGGGCTTTGCATCTGTTTTAGCTCATTAGGGACTGCTTGCGGTATCTTGGAGAATCTCTGGCACTTGTCACACTTCCGAACAAAATCCACAGAGTCTTCATTCATCATTGGACAGAAGTATCCTTGCCTTAGGATCTTTATTGATAAACTCTGCCCCCAGCATGATCTCCGCAGAAACCTTCATGTACTTCTCGCATTAATTATTTGGCCTTTTCCTTTGAAACACACCTTAGAAGTGGCATTGAGTACCCTCTCCTTTACAAAACTCCATCGACTAGAATTAATTGAGCCGATTGTCTCTGGAGGCTTCTTGCTTTGTTTCTGTCTGTCGGCAACATTCCATGTTCTAAGAATTCAATGAAGGGTGTCATCCATGTGTTTGTTGCTGTAATTACAGGGAAGACTCTTCTGCTTGAATGCTTGGTGCGGAAAAATGTTCAACAGGTACTATATTCAAGGTGTTAGCATCCTTTGCACTTGCTAACTTGGCCAAAGCATCAGAGTTTGAGTTCTGGTCGTGACGTGCTTACTGGAGAGTATACTTTTCGAACTGTGCCAATAAGTCCTTTGCCTTGTTCAAATAAGCAACCATTTTCAGACCTCAAGCTTGATATTCTCCAATAATTTGATTAACCACTAACTGGGAGTCACTGTAGATTTTGAGTGAATTTATATCCATGTCCTTGGCCAATCTTAATCCTATGAGCAGAGCTTCGTATTTGGCTTTGTTATTGGACGCTGTGAAGTTGAATCTAATTGCATAGTGGAATTGATGTTCTTCGGGCGTGACTAAGATTAAACCCGCTCTAGCATTGTGCTCATTGGAAGAGGCATCTATAAACAATTTCCAGGAAGGAGTTTGGCTTTGGAGTTCAGGCTCTTCTGTCAACTCAATATCCTGGAGCCTAGTAAACTCTGCGAAAAAATCTGCTAGAGCTTGTCCCTTCACAGTTGCTCGTAGCGAGTAAGAAATATCAAACTATCCAAGTTCAACTGCCCATTTCAACAATCGACCGACGACTTCTGGTTTCTGCAAGACTTGCCGTAGTGGCTGGTGGGTGAGTACTACGATGGGGTGAGCTTATGGTCGCAGCTTTCTGGAGGCTAAAATCAAGCAGTAGGCTAATTTCTCGATGGGCAGATATCGTAGTTCTGCTCCTATTAGCCTCTTGCTTATATAATACACAACTTTTTGAACATGTTCATCCTCTCTGATTAGGATAGCGCTAGCAGCATATTAAGTGACCGCCAAATAGATGAACAAAGTTTCTTTCTCGACCGGTTTGGACAAAATCGGTGGTTGTGACATATGAGACTTCAGGGTCTGGAAAGCCTGCTCGCATTCTTCCATCCACTCGAATTTCTTATTGCCCCTAAGTATATTAAAAAATGGAATGCACTTGTCCATTGATTTGGAAATGAATCTACTCAAAGCGGCAATCCTCCCGGTTAGACTTTGAACATCTTTAATTTTAGCTGATGACTTCATTTCGATCAGGGCCTTAATCTTTTCGGGATTAGCTTCAATACCTCGCAAGTTCACTATGAATCCCAAAAATTTCCCCGATCCAACTCTGAAGGAACACTTAAGGGGATTCAACTTCATTTGATATTTGTTCAAGACGTTGAAGCACTCTTGCAGGTCCCCAATGTGTTCTTCTGCCTTCTTTGACTTAACCAGCATGTCATCAACATATACCTCCATATTAACACTGATCAGCTCTTTGAACATGTGATTGAATATTCGTTGGTAAGTCGCTGTAACGACCCAAAATCACTAATATGGCTCAAGGGCCTTGATTAGTGTGTCGGGAGGGCATAATTGGTTTATGTGTGAATTTATTGATTTAATACATGATTATATGATAAGAATGTTTGTGTGATTATATGAATGTTGAATTGTGATTAAATGTTATAAATGTGAGAACCACATTATTATGTGGGTAGGTCTGCAGCGCGCGACCTGAGGCGATCCTAGGGAGTGGGAAAAGTCACAACGGGGCTTAATAGTTGACTTTGGATAAGTCAGGGGTATTTTAGGTATCAGATAGTTATTTAGACTATCGGGTTATGAAAATAAATATATGGATATATATTTGAGGTTAGGAAGTCTAGGCGGGAATATTGGGGGATTTTACCGTTTTGCCCTCGGGGACGTTTTCGGCACCCCGAGCCTCGGGATTGACTCAATGGGATAAGATTAGACAGAAACTTAAGGAAAACAGTAGAACAAATATTATACCGACCTTCTTCCTTCTCTCTCTCTCTTTTCTCTCAAAGGAATCACAGAAGCAAGAGGGAATTGGCTGGGAAATTCAGAGAAATTGAGCTGAGGCTTTGGGAGATTAGCTCAGGGTTAGCTAGAGGATCTGATCAAGAGCTAAGGTAAGTTCTGAGTTTCATTTTTGGTGGTTAAATTCTGTGTATACAGCTGAGTTCTAAGTGTTTATGGGTTTTGGCATTAAAGGTTGAATTTGAGGTTGGAACCTTGGAAGTTAGGTCAGAGAACTCTTGGAGGATTGGTTCTGCAACTGAGGTAAGCTTTAATTTTAGGTTTAAAGGTTGAGTTATGGTGTTTTCATGGCTAGGTTTTGTGTTTTTTTTTTTAAGTTAGAAAGATTCAGTAATTGAAATGGGTTTTTGATGGGTTTATAGCCTTGGATTCAGCTAGGTTGTGTTGTTGTAATCTTGTGGGAAGTTTGTGGATAGTTGAGTTGTGGATTTGGGATGGTTTTGAATGAGTTTGCATGAGGTTTAAGAGTTAAAAATGGTGGTTTTTCTAGGTTCGAAGGGGTCGGGCCGCGGCATAGTTCTTGGTGAGCCGCGGCCCTTCGAAGCTGATGGATCCTGAGGAAGGAGGGCGGGCCGCGACATGGTCTAAGTAATGCCGCGACCCTTACCTATTTTTGGGCATTGGGTGGTCTCTGATTGGGGCCATGCCGTGCCATGGATGGCTAATGCCACGGCCCTTAAGGGATTTTGAGATTCTAGGCTTGGGAATTTAACCTAGGGTGCTCGGGATTGAATCTTTTACCATGTTTGGTGAAATTCAATGTTCCGGAGACTAGAACTTTGTCTAGAAGCTCATTTAAGATTGTTGATGGTATCCTTTATATTGGTTGTGACTAGGTGCTAAGCTAGGGCTCAGGGATCAGATCGTGCTCAAGGAGCATCGCTCATAACTAGTTCACTTGGAAGCCAAAGGTAAGAAAACTGCACCTGGTTGAATATATGTGATGGGACTAAGGGTTCCCTATTGTGTATGCTTGACTAGATGGTATTATGCCATGCAAGCTAATTAGTGAACCAACGGCCTAAGGGTGCCACGGGTTACACTAGCGCACAAGGCGCGACTTGGCCACTGGTAGCCAAGGACAGCTTAATATGCACTGAGCTCGGTTTAAGCGGGCCGGAGTCAGTGGGGTAAACATGGGGTGCGACCTAAGTTCTCGGCCCTGATTATTATGTGATATGAATGTTATAAGTGTTTGATTGCATCCATGATTCTGAATATATGCTGAATGATTAATGTGGATTACTTGATAAGAGTTCATGCTTAGTGGGTTTGCTATCTGTTATTACTGTTTGTGTTGCACTTGTTTTCTTGCTGGGCCTTGGCTCACGGGTGCTACGTGGTGCAGGTAAAGGCAAGTAGAATGTACATGGACTGCTGCTCGGCCGCCATGGTTGAGGTTTAGGCAGGGACACGAGACCCAGAGATTGTCTATTTTGCCTTAGTATGGCTAACAACTGTTTATGTATTTTTGGAAGTTTGTAAACCAACTTTTAACTCTATTTCTTTTGGGATCCCATGTGTATAACAATTTAATTATATAAAATGAAACTTTTGAGACCAAAAATTTTTAACCCTAGCTCATACATGTTTAGTGACATGATTTTAAATTAATGACTTGATTAGCAAGTCTTGCACTTTTATAAGTACACAGTGTAGCGGTCCTGGCTATCCAGGGTGTTACAGTCGCACCAGTGTTTTTCAAACCGAAGGGCATTAATTTGTAGCAGTAAAGCCCTGTATCAGTTCGAAAGCTTGTGTGATCCTCATCAGGTGGGTGCATACTGATCTGATTTTATCCAGAGTATGCATCCATGAATGATAAGATCTCATTCCCTGAAGTGGCATCGACCAGTTGGTCGATCCTTGGGAGCGGGAAACAATTCTTTGGGCATGGTTTATTGAGGTCTGTGAAATCCATGCACGTCCTCCATTGCCATTCGGCTTGGGAACCCGCACGGGATTAGAGATCCAAGATGGATAAAATTCCACCCTAATGAATCCGTTCTCCTTTAGCTTCTCGACTTCTTCTTTTAAATATTTTGATCTGTCCTTGTCGAGTAGCCTCCTTTTCTGTTGTACTGGTGGAAAACTTTTTTCTATATTCAAGACATGGCTGAGAACTGCTGGGTCAATCCCAACCATATCCTTATGCGACAAGGCAAACACCTCCTGGTACTTTAAAAATTCCACCAGCTTTTGCTTTGTCGTTGTCTCTAAGTTTTTACCGACATTCACAACCTTAGTTGGATCTGCCTCATCAAGTTGGACCTCCTCGAGGTCCTCGACTGGTCCTATGTCTTCTTCAAAATCCCCAAAGTGAGGATCTAAATCTCTATCCTCACTTTGGGCAACACCCTATTTGGTGACCTGCTCACCTAGTTGGGCTTGTACTTCATTGGCCAATAGCAACCCTTTCTCGGCTCTTTCTCTCGATCCACCCCTTTTCGCCTTGGTAATCGAGGAATTATAGCATTCCCATGCTTCTCGTTGGTTTCCCAACATGCATCCTACCCGTGCGTCGGTTGAAACTTCATGGCCAGGTGCTAGATCGAGGTCATGACTCGTAGGTTGACTTGAATAGGCCTTCCAATCACATCATTATATGCCGAAGGACAATCAACTACTATAAAAGTAGTAAGCAATGTCCTATTCTCAGGTGCAGTTCTTGCTGTGACTGGAAGCCTGATCGACCTCGTTGGCGCGAGCCCCTTGCCAGAAAAACCATAAATGGTTTGGTTGCATGGCTCCAAATCCTTTCCTGACAACTTCATCCTCTCCAGTGAAGACTTGTACAGTATGTTTACTGAGCTCCTTGTGTCCACTAACACCCGCTTAACCATTATATTGGCGATCTAAACGTCCACGACCAGAGGGTCCGAATGGGGAAACCAGACATGCTGAGCGTCAAGCTTAGAGAAAGTTATCAATTCTTCCTCTGTTTGAGATTTTTCGGGAGTTCTCTCCTCACCGTTCATCATTTCAATGTCTTGGTAGTGACGTAAGGTTCGGGCGTATCGCTCCCTTGCCTTCCCACTATCCCCTGCTAGGTGTGGGCCGCCACAGATGGTCAGCAATGTACCCGCCACTGGAGCTGGCTGTAAAGGGGGCGAGCGTTGGCGTACCGGTGCCTGCTCGTTGCCTACTTGAGCCTCTCACTGGGAACCTCCAGTGGCTCGTACATATCTTCTCAGATGACCTTGCCTGATAAGAAACTCAATCTCATATTTAAGCTGGTTGCACTCGTTGGTGTCATGACCATAGTTGTTGTGAAAATGACAAAACTTGGTTGTATCTCTTTAGGAGATATCTTTTCTGATCAGCGCTGGTCACTTGTAGGGGACAGTGGTGTTGGTAGCCTGGTACACTTCTACTCTGCTTTCGACTAGGGCCGTGTAATTAGTAAACCTCGGCTCCTATCTATTACTTTTAGGGCGCTTATTCTCAAATGTTGATGACTCGTGGTTCGCTTTTTTCCCTCTGTTTTTCCCATTATTTTTGCCGTTGCCGTTGGGTTTTCCAGACCCATTGTCGACTTTGGTGGGATCTTGGGTGCTCTTCATCCAATTTTTCCTTAAACTGTTCCAGATGGATGAATGGCGTCGTACTCCAGCAGTAAGTGCCATCATCTTCCCCTCATCACCAACTGTCTTAGCCCCAGCATCGGCTTGCATAAAACACTGGACATACTCCTTCAAGGATTTGCTCTCCTTCTGGCATATCTCGACCAGTTAATTGGCTTCTGTCAGATGTACTCGACCAGCTTAAAATTTTCTGTAGAATTCTTTCACGAACATTTCCCAAGACACTATGCTAGCAGGATGGAACTTGAAGAACCACTCCTGAGCAGTATCAGATAAGGTGGCTAGAAAGATTCTGTATCGAGCATCATCTGACACCTTCTGAATGTCCATTTGTATCTCATATTTATTCACATGAGATACTGGGTCTCCTAATCCATTGAAGTTAGGTAAAACTAGAACCATAAATTTGCTTGGGGTTTCAGTCAATGCTATCTTTGTATGAACGGAGTGCCTCTTCTCCGATCATATTCAATGTGGGATGTTCGGCTTCCCAATAACTGCTGGACAGCCTGATTCAGCACATAAAGCTGGGCCTGTACAACGTCTAGTACTATTGAGACGACTGGTGTTGGAGGGGCATACTCGTCGTGCCTTTCCCGCCTATCATTGAGTACATCCCTCAAATCATCATCCCTACGCCTTTGCTCGCTAGCGCCTAGTTGATTAAAGACATTAGGCTGCTCCCCAACATTCTGGCTCGTCGGCCGATTTTCTCTTGTTGGAGGATTCCGTTCCCCACCCCTCTCTCCTTGCCTTTGACCAGCATTTCCTATACCAGAATCAACTTCATTGTAGTCATGGCCATCCCTAAAACGTGACCGACTATGGTGCGACCTGCTAATCGCACTATTTCCCCTCCCTTCGCTGGCACATTTCGTTCGTCAGGTGGAGGCCTGTGTTGGTTGGTGGGTCGTCGAGCATTATTATGTCATGGGGGGCCCTTGACCACAGAGCCTGACTCAACCTGTCTCCTGCCAGCAGAAGGACGTTGTCCCCTGCTCGGTGGATTTGGCTCCTTAGTAGTTTGGCATCTAGGGCTTTGAGGAGGCTGCCCGACCCTATTCTGCCTTTACCGTTGGGGATTATCTCGACCAACACGAGAGGGAGGTTGCTGCTCAGGATGTTGAAACAAAATATCTTGTTGAGCAGCAGAAGGATGCTTCGGCCTCTGAGGGCTTGCTGGTGGAGGCGGAGTGTGGTGATGTTGTGGACAATTTGAATGTGGATCTTGTTGTGGCAGTACAGTGGGTGGCTGATCCGGTTGAGAAGCTGGCGCGGGCTATCCTCGAGCCAACTGAATGGCTGCCTCCAGGACAGCAGTGGTGTCCTTCTATCAGTGATCCATGTTGACCTGCCTCTCATCTAGTCCTTGGCGTTGCCTATCAATTTCTCTCTGCTGCAACACCATCGTTTCAGCCACATTTTCTTGATTAGCCCTCAGATTGGCTAACTCTTCCTGCAACACAATCATTGTCGTCCTCAAGGTCTCAGAATCCATTTGCTCCTCTTCAAACTCCACTTGTGGCTCATCCTTAGCCACATTTTGTGGATGAGGCTGAGATGGTGCAACACCAGAGGTTTGTCCAGTCTTTCTAGCCGTTTTCTCCATTTGATCTTTTCGAACGTCTTGAGTTCTGCTCTCAATGAAAGCACCAAAATGTTGACCCTCGAATTGGTCAATGACACGGAGTCAAGTGAAACGATAGAAAATGAGATAAGATCAAGACAACAAGATAAACGACATAAAAGATTTATAATGGTTTAGCCCAATAAGATGGTAATGACCTACGTCCACTTAGTGTTTTTATTGATGTAGAATTCCAAGAACTGTGATCAGTGAACTAGGGTTCACGAGTTTCACAAGCTTTTGGATGAATACAATTATGGTGGATAGAAACACTCTATTTCTCTCTAAGAATTCTAAAGTTCCAAGTTAAGAGTCCCAAAAGTCCCATCTCTTGAGCCCTTTGATTCTTATTTATAGGCTCAAGGAGTTCTACATGGGCCAATGTGCCTTAATTATATCTAATACATACGTATCTAAATAATAATGGAAATTACATTTAATGCATAATTGTGAGATTACATATCTGAAGGAAATAAACAAAAATATGCGACCACTGGTCGTCCATAATTATGATGTCTGATGAGTTAATTCTCTTATGGTCGATGGTCAAACAGATTATACTTACTTAAAATGCCACATGCATCCCACGTGTAGGTCAATCTCGCCACGTCATCAGGTAGTCTGTTTTTGGGTAAACATTCTCCATATAAGTTATGGAATGGAAAGAAACCAAACATTGGTTATCTTAAAGTGTGGGGGTGTCTTAAAGCAATGGTACCGATATTAAAATGACCAAGTTTGGTCCAAGGGCTATAAGGTGTGCATCTATGGGTTATGCCCAAAATAGAAAAGCTTATAGATTATTAGACTTGAAGTCTAATGAGATAATTGAATCAAGATAGGTTGAGTTCTTTGAGAATAAGTCATGAGATGACAACAAGTTAATTCCAACTCAAACTAGAGAGCCTCAAGATGATACTCCTAAAATGGTTGGTGAGGAACCCCAATTGCCTAGAAGGAGCCATAGGCTCAAAGATTTGGGATCAAGTGAGAAGTGTTCTCAAATAGAGACACTATACCTTGTTGAAGGTAATAATGAGGAAGTCACTGGGAAATATCCAAGAGTACTTCAAATAGAGGATTATCCCAAAATTTTCAAAGAAACAATGTCCTCAAGGGACTCCTCATTTTGGAAGGAGGTAATTAATGATGAAATGAATTCAATTATGTCAGACCACACTTGGGAATTGGTTGACCTTCCAAAGGGGTATAAAACAATTGAGTGCAAATGAGTATTTAGAAAGAAATACCATACTGATGACACCATACAAAATTTTAAGGCTAGATTAGTAGCCAAATGATTCAAACAAAAGGAAGGAATAAATTACTTTGACACATATGCATCGATAGCAAGAACTACTTCTATAAGATTGTTATTTGCCTTATCATCTATATAACATTTATGTTCATCAAATGGATGTCAAAACGACATTCCTAAATGAGGAACTCGATGAGGTCTATATGGAACAACCGGAGGATGTTTTTTTTTTTTTTAAGGAAATGAACATAAAGTTTGTAGACTTGTCAAATCATTATATGGTTTGAAACAAGCTCCAAAACAATGACGAGAAATTATTAAATTTAAATTTATGTACTTAAATTAATTTTTTTATTCTTTTACTAACTATTTATTTGACCATGTAACATATTTTGTTTATCCAAACATATATGTAATAATGAAATAAGAAATAAATATACATAATTTTTAAAGATAAATTATTTAGTTTAATTGTTCAAACCATTAACTAACTAATATATATTTATATATAACTTTTTGTTGGTTTTAAATTTTTTAAAATTAAATAACTAAAATTTAATCAAATAAATTTTTTAAATTCCGAGTTTTAATTTAGATTTTTTTTAATATTTTATTATATTGAAATTCGTAGGTATTTTTTCTAAAAGAAAATTAGAAAAAATATTTAATTTTAAAACTAGAATGCATTATATATTTATATATAAAAAATACGTATTTATTTTAGTTTATTTATTTTTTAATATGTTTATATCATCTTTTATAATATATGACATTATTCATATATTTAAAATTTATATGACAGTTAAAGAAACATAATAAAAATAAATTAATACATTTTCTAAATAAAACTAAGAAACATGCATTGAACATTAGTTATACTTAGTATATATGTAACGTCTTGGTTACTCCAAGACCGTTACTGTGGACTTTAAACAGTGCTTAACTCGCTAACCGAGTCATTTGGTTATAAACGTGCATCTAGGTTGTAACGTCCTAGTTACTCTAAGACAATTAGTGTGAACTTTGAACTGTGCTTAACTCGCTAATCGAGTCACTTGGTTATAAACGTGTATCTAGGTGTTATTAACAGGCTAACGTGAAAAACCCGATTAAAAAGGAAATGATATATTTTATTTAAAACATAAAACTGTTCGTGGCCCCATAAAAGCGTTTACAAGTTATTTACAATCCAAAATGGTCATTACAGTAAAAAAATTACAACCTGCCGACCTAAGCGGCAAAAATAGGGTTACACCCTAGTTCCTTTGAGAAACACCTTGGCCGTGGTGGTCAAGCGGCTGCATATGTACACATCGCCACCTAAGCTCTCCACTCAAGGCTGGGTGAGCTTTTCTTTCCCTTTACCTGCACCACATAGTATCCGTGAGCCAAGGCTCAGTAATAAAACTCGTTACTACATGTATATAATTTCAGATGATGATTATGATAATCATCCAGAGCTTATAGCCCAAAACAGATGAGTGACTAATGTGTAAGTCACTAATGTGGGTTCCGCACCCTTAGCAAATGAGTGATCATGGAGTCACTAGCTTAAACCAGATGAGTGACTAATGAGTGAGACACTAATGTAAACCAAATGAGTGACCATTGAGTCACTAATGTGGGTTCCGCACCCTTAGCCATGTGACGATGCAGTCACCTCGACCTTCTGGCCCTGGCTCTAAGTGACAAGCCATTAGACTAGACAAGCGCTTTTAGTTTTCATTGAACTTGAGGTCGGTCAAGGATTAGATCTAATCTTTTCAGCTTCCGTTAAACACGCTAAAACCGTTCTTGACTCTTAAGTCAATACCATATGACCAGTGCTCAGTACTACTGCCGAAATTGACTAATGAGTCACAACTTCACAGTTAGTACCGACACCATTGCTGATTCTGAATAATAAGTCAGTGCCATTCACAAGTAAGCATGATTTGCAAAGCATTTGATATGCAATCAATGTCCACATATATGTCACTCAACATGCCTCATGAATAACCATGCATGTCACATATGGGGTGCAATTTTCTTACCTCTAGTTCGAGCGAGAAATAATACAAGAACGACCCTTGAGAACGATCGATCCCTTTGATTCCTTAGCGGTCACCTAGTCATAACCAAATATAACCTCCATTAATATAAAATCAACCATAAAAGGTTCTTGACCTAAACCTCACTCCCGGGACCCCGAATTGTACCCAAACGGTGAGTAGATTCGATCCCGAGCCTTAGGAATTGAAACCCCGAGCCAAAAACCCTCAAAAGTGCCCAAAATAGGAATCTGGAAAAGCAGGGTAGTGCTACAATGCTACCCCCGTAGTGCCCCAGGGCTACAAGCAGGGCAGAATGCTCCTGGCTAGCGCTGTAGAGCCCATAGCTGGGCGCTGTAGCGCCACAACCAGGGTTTTCAACCCTGGTTTTTCCCTCCTTCGAATCCTTCATTTACAATATGAAAAAGAAGCTTCCAAACCTCATTTAAACTCCCAAATGAACCCCAAAACCATATACACAAGTCCTAGGCATCATAACCAAAGCAACCCTTGCCAAAATCTCCCATCAATCCTCAATATCCAATATAGAAATCTAAGCTGAAATCCAATAGGAAAAAAGAGCAAAACCAGAGTTTTAATGGATAGAACCTTACCTCAAGCTCAGTTTAGAACCCTCTTCAATGGTGGAAAACAACTCTAAGCCCTCAAGGTCCACTTCCTTAGCTTGGTTCCTCAAATTAAGCTCAAAAATCCAAGGAGAAAAGAAGAAGAAATGGTGTATGGGAGAGAAAGAACTATGCTCTGTTTTGGCCAGGTTTCCACAACCTTCTTTGGTCCAAATATATCCTTAGGATGAAAAGACCATATTTCCCCTAAGCCTAATTAAAACTCTAAACATCCTCCAAGGGCAAAATCGTCCTTTCCTGCCTATCTCGTTAATCATAATTAACACCCTCCAATTCCCGTTATTTCTAATATTCTTAATACTGATAAACCATATCCCATTACCCCTTTAATTCCCGGCAATGTTCTAATCACCAAATTACCCCGAGACTCACCCGAGCCTCGAATTCAACCCCGTTATGACCAAACCGCTAGCTTGCACTCAAAGATCGTCTCATGCCGAATGGCTCGAGCAAATCCACATTATAATGTGGCCTCAACAATAGTTCATCAACATGCATGAAAATACACAATTATGCCCTCAACGGGCCAACTTACCAAAATGCCCCTATAATGAAATGTGGACCCACATGCATGAATTTAACATCATATAATAATATAATTCACATAAACATGCATAAATCATTTAATGGCATAATAAATCAATTATGGCCCTCTAGGCCTACCAATCCAACCATTAAACCGCATTAGGGATTTTGGGGCATTACAACTATCCTCTCCTTACAAAAATTTCATCCTCGAAATTTACCTGAACAGCTCGGGATACTGATTCTGCATATCTCACTCCAGCTCCCAGGTCGCTTCCTCAACCTTGCTATTCCTCCATAATACCTTAACCAAAGGTATCGTCTTATTCCGGAGGACCTTGTCCTTTCTGTCAAGTATCTAGACAGGCTGTTCCTCATAGGAGAGATCTGCCTCAAGCTCCAGATCTTCATAACTCAAACACATGGGTCACATCAATACATACCTCTGAAGAGCTGAAATATGAAACACGTTATGCACGGCTGACAATGTCGGTGGTAAGGCCAACCTGTAGGCCACCTGACCAATCCTCTCCAGGATCTCAAATGGACCTACAAATCTAGGGATCATCTTGCCCTTCTTCACAAATCTTCTCACCCCCTTCCATGGCGAGACTCTAAGGAAAACATACTCTCCCACTTGGAACTCCATGTTCCTGCGCTTGGGATCTGCATAAATTTTCTATCTACTCTGAGAAGCAAGCATCCGAGCTCTAATCTTCTCAATGGCCTCACTGGTCATCTGAAATACTTCAAGACCCAAGCATCTCCTTTCTCCTGTCTCATCCCAATGAATGGGAGTTTTGCATTTCCTACCATACAACATCTCATAAGGTGCAACCCCAATGGTAGACTGATAACTGTTATTGTAGGAAAACTCTATCAAAGGTAGATACTTACTCCGGGATCCACCAAAGTCCAACACACATGCTCGCAGCATGTCCTCTAATATCTGGATCGTCCTCTCAGATTGTCCATCTGTCTGAGGATGATAAGTAGTATTGAACTTCAACTATGTTCCCATGGCCTTCTGTAAACTCCTCTAGAACTTGGAAGTAAAAGTGGGGTCCCGATCTGACACGATCGACCTCGGTGCTCCATGGAGGCATACGATCTCTCTCACATAGAGATCCACATACTGGTCAACTGTATATGTAGTCCTCACTGGTAAGAAGTGAGCTGACTTGGTGTAGCGATCCACAATAACCCATACTGAATCATGTTGACCAATAGTCCTAGGTAACCCCACCATGAAAGCCATCGTGATGTCCTCCCATTTCCACTATGGGATATCTAGGGGCTGCAATAACCCTGGTGGCCTCTGATGCTCAGCCTTGACCTGTTGACATGTCAAGCACTTAGCCACATATTCCACTACATCCTTCTTCATCCCTAGCCACCTATACAAAGATCTCACATCCTGATACATCTTTGTGGTGCCTGGATGCAATGGATAAGGTGTAGTATGATATTCATCCAGAATCTCTTGCCTCATAGCATTGTCTAATGGAACACATATCTGACCCTTGTACCTCAACAAGTCCATCTCAGACACTGTATAATCTCTGGATACACCAGCCAAAACATCTTCTCTGATCTTGATCAGCTATGGATCACCAAAATGACCCTCCTTTATCCTTTCCAACAGTGTAGACTGTAGTGTAATATTGGCCATCTGGCCCACCAACAACTCTATACCAGCTCTGGTCATATCATCTGAAAATTCTCTAGCTATCAGCCTCGCACTATAAATATGTCCTGGACCCTTCCGACTTAAAGCATCAACTACCACGTTGGCTTTTCCTGAATGATACATAATCTCACAATCATAATCATTTACTAACTCCAGCTAACACCTTTGTCTCATATTCAAGTCTTTCTGTGTGAAAAAGTACTTTAGGCTCTTGTGGTCAGTGTAAATCTCACACTTCTCCCCATAAAGGTAATGCCTCCACACCTTCAATGCAAAGACCACAGCCGCCAACTCTAAATCATGAGTGGGATATCTCTATTCATATTCCTTCAGCTGACGTGAAGCATAAGCGATCACCTTCCCTGACTACATCAAAACACAGCCCAAACCTTGATGTGAGGCATCACAATAAATCACAAACTTCTCTTGATCTGTTGAAAGACTCAGAACTGGGGCTGTAACCAATCTCTGCTTCAGTTCCTGGAAGCTGTTCTCACACCTATCTGATCATACAAACTTCTGGATCTTGCACGTCAGCTCAGTCAACGAAGTAGCAATCTTAGAGAACCCTTCCAAGAAACGTCTATAATAACCTGCCAACCCAAGGAAACTTCTAACCTCAGAAGCATTCTTTGGCCTTGGCCAATCTCTGACTGCCTCTATCTTGGCTGGATCTACCTTAATCCCCTCCTTACTGACAATGTGCCCAAGGAAAGATACCTGAGATAACCAGAACTCACATTTCTTGAATTTTGTAAGCAATATGTGCTCCCTCAGTCTCTATAGAGCCAATCTCAGATGTTGCTCATGTTCTGATTCTGACTGAGAATAAACTAGAATATCATCGATGAAGACGATCACAAACTGGTCCAAATAATCCTTGAACACTCCATTAATCAAATCCATGAAAGCAGCTGGGGCATTAGTCAATCTAAAAGACATGACTAAGAACTCTTAATACCCATATCTAGTGTGAAAAGTAGTCTTTGGTATGTTTCCCTACTTGACCCTGAACTGATGATAACCAGAACGAAAGTCTATCTTTGAAAATGCCCTTTTTCCTTGAAACTAATCAAACATATCATCTATCCTTGGAAAATGATACTTATTATTAATTGTTAACTTATTCAGTTCTCTATAATCAATGCTCATCCTCAGAGAACCATCCTTCTTTTCACAAACAGAACTGGCGCACCACAAGGTGAGAAACTAGGTCTGATAAAACCCAAATTTAACAGCTCTTGCAACTTTACTTTCAATTCTTTTAACTCAGCTGGGGCAATTCTGTAAGGTGCTCTAGACACTGGATCCGTCCCTAGTGCTAGTTCTATCATAAAATCAATCTCTTTGTGCGGTGGCAACCCTGGTAAATCTTCTGGAAACACATCCAAAAACTCACAGACTAGTCTGGTTTCTTCTGGTTTGACTGGCATGACCTGAGTGGTATGCACTACACTGGCTAAGAATCCAATGCAACCTCCTTGCAATAGGTCTCTAGCTCTCAAAACATATATCATAGGTATGCGAGGTCCATGCACAGTACCAACAAACACAAAAGGATCCTCACCTTCAGGCTCAAAGGTGACTATCTTCCTTCTGTAATCAATGGTTGCTCCATACTTCACTAACTAATCCATACCCAGAATCATGTCAAAGTCAGTCATAACTAACTCTATCAAATCCACTAATAACTCTCTGCCCTCCACGGTCACTGACAAAGTTCTGACCCATCTCCTGGATACTACTAACTCCCCAGTGGGTAATAAGGTCCCGAACCCCACAGCATAATAATCACATGGTCTACAAAGTCTATCAATAATTCTACTAGCAAAAAAAGAATGTGTAGCACCAGAATCAATCAAAACAGTATAAGGGGTTCCAGCACTAAGAAGCTACCTGTAACTATTGAGGGTGAAGCCTCAGTTTCTACTTGTGTCAATGCGAACACTCGAGCTGGGGCCGAGCTGTCCACTTTTCTGGGTCTTTCCTTTCTTGCTTTAGGGCAATCTTTTTTTGAGATGACCCATTATCCCACATAAGAAGAAGCCTTTGCCCTATACTCTCCCAAATGGCGCCTCTTGCACCTAGGGCATTCAGGATAAGTCTTCCAGGCCTCACTGCCACCCTGATGACCCATTGCAATACCACGGGGTCGCCTATCAGGACTTGGAGCTAGGAAGGTGTCAGGATCCTTCCTCTTCTGATCATTGGGGCCTCCACCCCTACTAGAACCTATAAATGGAGGACCTGCCCTCCTCAACTCTCTTCTGGCTACATTGTATCTTGTTCTCTGTGCTCTCAGCTGTGAGCCCCTTCTCCACCACCTGTGCATAAGTAGTAACGCCAGCCATAGTGGTGATACGAACATCTCGGGTTAATCTAGGCTGTAGCCCCTGGAGAAACCTCTCCGTTCTAGTCCCATCAGTGGGCACCGACTCTATGGAAAACTTTGCCAATCTATCAAACTTCAGAACATACTCAGTCACTGATAAACTTCCCTGAAATAATATGATAAATTCTTCAGCTTTAGCAGCCCTAATGACATCATTGTAGTACTTCTCATTAAACAGAGTTTGAAACTCTTCCCAACTAAGGGCATTGTTGTTTCTGGTCTAGGATATAACTTCCCACCAAATTCAGGCATCCTCCTGAAACATGTATGTAGCACAGACCACCCTCTCATTACTATTCATCCTCATAAAGTCAAGGATGGTGGTAATCATGCTCATCCACTGCTCAGCTTTAGCAGGATCTGCACTGCCCTAAAACACTGGAGGTTGCTGTTTCCTTAACCTTTCATAAAAAGGCTCCCATTTGATTCCAACCTCAGGCAGCTGCTCAACTGTTGGCACTGGCACATGTGGTGCCTCAGGTACACTGGTTCCAACAAGAAACTGCTGTTGTTTCAGGAGGTAGATTTCTTGTTCCTGCCTCAATACTCTGGCCTACAGGCCATTAAACAACTGCTGCCAGTTATCAGGAGCTGGCTGTGGAATCTGACTTTGGTCATTCTCTTAACCCTGTCTGTTATTCTGGCCTTGATCACCCTGGCCACCTGATGAATCTGTTTGTCTTGGAATCATTCTTACAACTTAAACTTTGCTGCAACAGTCAATACGACCAGTTAGGCAGTGATAACTAAACCTCTTGCTGCCTCACGGTCTAAGAACAAGCAGATAATCACCCATATTCCACAGTCATAAAAATATACAAATGGATACATGATCATAGCATTTAGCATATAACACGTATATATTGACCATTCACAATGAACAATACTAATAAGCAAGTTCTAGCAATATCAGTACTAATAAGCATGTTCTTGCTGATGATGCAGTAGTCAAGGCCCAACCTTATCAATGTATCTCATGTAGACATGTAAATCATTTATACTTCATTTAAGCAGTTAAATATATAACTACATTAATAGTTACCAAACCATGAGTCGAGCTTGACTTTAGTGACGAGTGTACATGCCCAGCCAGTCTACAAGAACCCTAAATCTTGGGAAAGCTTTGATACCAAGTTGTAACGCCCTGGTTACTCCAAGACAGTTACTGTGAGCTTTGAACCGTGCTTAACTTGCTAATCGACTCATTTGGTTATAAACGTGCATCTAGGTGTTATTAGCAAGCTAAGGTGAAAAACTCGATTAAAAAAGAAATGATATATTTTAATGAAAACATAAAACTGTTCAAGGGCCCATAAAAGTATATACAAGTTATTTACAATCCAAAAAGGTCATTACACTGTAAAAATTATAACCCGCCGACCTAAGCGGCAAAAATAGGGTTAACCCCTAGTTCCTTTGAGAAACACCTTGGCTGTGGTGGTCAAGTGGCTGCATATGTTCACATCGACACCTAAGATCTCCACTCAAGGCTGAGTTAGCTTTTCTTTCCCTTTACCTGCACCACATAGCACCCGTGAGCCAAGGCTCAGCAATAAAACTCATTACTGCATGTATATAATTTCAGATGATGATTATGATAATCATCCGCAGCTTATAGCCCCAAACAGATGAGTGACTAATGTGTAAGTCACTAATTTGGGTTCCGCACCCTTAGCCATGTGACGATGCAGTCACCTGGGCCTTCTGGACTAGGTGACTAGCCATCCGACTAGACAAGCACTTTTAGTTTTCATCGAACTTGAGGTCGGTAAAGAATTAATGCTCATGATGAGTCATTCAATGCTTATGTAGATTAGATCTAATCTTTTCGGCTTGCGTTAAACACGCTAAAACCGTTCTTGACTCTTAAGCCAATACCATACGACCAGTGCTCAGTATTATTGCCGAACTTAACTAATGAGTCACAGCTTCACAGTTAATACTGACACCATTGTCGATTTTGACTAATAAGTCAGTGCCATTCACAATTAAGTAAGATTTGCAAAGCATTTGATATGCAATCAATGCCCACATATATGTCACTTAATATTCCCCATGAATAACCATGCATGTCACATATGAGGTGCCATTTTCTTACCTCTGGTTCGAGCAAGAAATAATACAAGAACGACCCTTGAGAACGATCGATCCCTTTGATTCCTTAGCGGTAACCTAGTCATAACCAAATATAATATCCATTTATAAAAATCAACCATAAAAGGTTCTTGACCTAAACCTCACTCCCGGGACCCTGAATTGTACCCAAATGGTGAGTAGATTCGATCCTGAACCTTAGGAATTGAAACCCCGAGCCAAAAACCCTCAAAGGTGCACAAAACAAGAATCTGGAAAAGCAGGGTAGCTCTACAGCGCTACCCCCCTAGTGCCCCAGCGCTAAAAGCATGCCAGAATGCCCCTGGCTAGCGCTGTAGCGCCCATAGCTGGGCGCTGTAGTGTTACAACCACGGTTTTCAACCCTGGTTTTTCCCTCCTTCGGCTCCTCCATTTCCAATCTGAAAAACAAGCTTTCAAACCTCATTTAAACTCCCAAATGAACCCTAAAACCATATACACAAATCCTAGGCATCATAACTCAAGCAACCCTTGCCAAAAACTCCCATCAATCCTCAATATCCAATCTAGAAATCCAAGCTGAAATCCAATAGGAAAAAGGATCAAAACCAAAGTTTTAATGGCTAGAACCTTACCTCAAGCTCAGTTTAGAACCCTCTTCAATGGTGGAACACAAATCTAAGCCCTCAAGGTCCACTTCCTTAGCTTATTTCCTCAAATTAAGCTCAAAAATCTAAGTAGAAAAGAAGAAGAAATGGTGTATGGGAGAGAAAGAACTATGCTCTGTTTTGGCCAGGTTTCCACAGCCTTCTTTGGTTCAAATATATCCTTAGGATGAAAAGACCATATTGCCCCCAAGCCTAATTAAAACTCTAAACATCCTCCAAGGGCAAAATCATCATTTCCCGCCTATCTCATTAATCATAATTAACACCCTCCAATTCCCGTTATTTATAATATTCTCAAATACCAATAAGCCATATCCCATTACCCCTTTAATTCCCGGCAATGTTCCAATCCCCAAATTACCCCGATACTCACCCCGACACTACAAGAAAAAATGTTTTTAATAACACCGAAAATGTGTTATCAAAACATACCATAACACTTTTTGATGTGTTAAGACCGACTATGTTATCGTAGGTCAGGGTACTTTACATAATACTTTATCAGTGTTATACATATGTGTTATTATACTGTCAACGATAACACACTTTCTGTGTTATTTTAATATATAGATAATTGTTTAATTATGTTATTTATAGTCGATTATATAACATATTTCAATACTTATAAATTTGTGTTATACTACACTTTAGTATAACACATTATTTGTGTTATATAATGAAGTTTACATAACATAATTCTTTGCATAAAAAGTGTTACTGTAATAGATATTATAACTCAATTTTCGTATTATTGTTATATTTAGATATGTTTAAATTCTCATTATATATTTTATTTATATAACACTAATTTATTCTATTATATTTTAATTTTTTTTATATAATTAAAATTAGCTTTCTAATATATACTAGCATCATCAAATGAACTTGATTTTCAAATAACAAAAAGTAAGAACATTCAACATTGTACTAACAATCCACAAATTAGTTTAAAACATTCAACACTGTCATCAAGAACAAAATGTTCTTTAAGTATTCAAGGAGTCTAAAAGTTACTACTTTCAACACAAAGAAATAAACAAAGTTAATACTTTCAAGGAGTCTTAAGTATCCTTTTCTACTTCGCTTGTCACATCTGCAAAATAAACAAAGAAATGTTTTATTGTTATTATCTAGCATTACAAATTACTTCAAGAAAAATGCTATAGAAATTATATCCAAGAAAGGACACCATATACAAAATAATGGATTCACAACTACACCAAAGCAAACAAAGAAGCCAAACACTAAATTATAAGACATTGGTTATTTTTTGAGTATGAAAATGTACCTCTTGGAATAACTTTTTTAGAAGGCCATGCAACTGTGGAACCAACTGCTTCTTGTATTGTAAGCATCACATGATTAGGGAGAAATAAGTAAGATTCTGGTACAATATCAACATCAACCCATACTCGCATAAAGTCTGGTCCAAGAGGCTTTCCATGTACAGTTATCTTTGGATCACTAGAATCCCAACGACCTTGAGCAACAATTACATCTACCCAGTCAAGCAAGTAGCAAGCATTCTTCCCTTCTGTAAAGTTATGTCTTTTTTCTAGTGCAATACTCTACCAAATTTATTTTAAAGACAATATATTAGTTTATGTATTTGTTCTTCTAAAATGAAAATTTAAAACAATAACAACTTTTATAATTTACCTTAGGGGACTGAATATTGTTTGACTGTAGTACATTGCGAGACTGTCCTTCGCTTGGTGTCACTTTACCACCAACCTAAATATAAAACCAAGATAAGTTTCATTGGAAGAAAAGAAAACTAAGGTTTATAAGTGCAAGATAGAAATACCACCAAGTGTTCTTTAAGTTGATTCATCATTTCAGTCATTTTGAGCTTCATATTATGTTGCTCTTCTCCTAACTTGGAGATCTTGCTATTACACATATTAACAACAGTTAGCTTTGACCTTGTTACGCCTCTTCCTTGTCCGATTAAACGACCAGATTTTGGGTTACCAAACAATTTTGTCAAGGCATCCTCATCAGCGTTGTCTGTAGTTCCAGATTTTGGGTCTTCAAGGAGAATCTCATTCAATGAACCCTGCATATAAATTAGTATAACTAGTTTATGCATTATGGAAAATAAGTAAAAATTCACAAAAATTAAATGACTAATACTCACAAAAATATCAGATGCCGTTGGGTTTACAGGTTCACCATTCTTCTGTGTATAGGCTCTCCGAAAAGCATCGATTCTAGATATTTTAACATCCCCATTTTCTTTCTTCTACACAATACATCAATAGAGATTATAAAATAGAGACTACAATAATGGAAGCAAAAATAAAAACAGTATAAAACTTAATTATTACCATATCATCGATTGTTCGAGCATATCCTCTTCGACTTAAGGTGTGTGGAACAGCTTTCTTTCTTCTCTCTTGGTATTTGGCCCTTATATCCTATTTAATAAATAAGTAAAAGAGGCATAACTATATTTAATTTAACACCAACAGAGATAAAAGAGGCATCAACATCACTTCTTACATCATATTTCTTACCAAATGTTCTTTACTAATTTTTTTGGCAACAAATGCTCTCCATTCTACATCACTTTTTATGCAATCGGGCTTTAAGGCTAGTCATCACTCTCATTTTTTGCATTGATAATATCCTTTACAAGTCTAGATTTCCCAGCTCTCCATAGTTTTGCCATCATTTCAAAGCACATCTTTTTTTGCCAATCATCATGTAAGTCATACTGTGCCTACAATAGAATATAGAATAACATATTATATGTTTAAGTGTAGAGCTGAATATATATAAAAAAATACACTCATAAAATTCTACCTGAATAGATGCCCAAAGAACATCTCTCATAATTGGTGAAACTTTCCTCCAATCTGAAATAGTGTAAGGAACAACCTCTCGCACAAGAGTGCCCACAAAAGAAGAAAATTGCACTGAGTTAGTACCAACTGGTTGCCCTTTTTCATTCGAATTTATTATCCTTAAGTCATTGTTCCACTTGGTAAGATTTGCCAATAGAGTTTTTCCCCTTGTCTTCTTGGCTAAGTTCATTACATTCATATCTACATCTTGAGGTATTTCTTCAATCTCAGTTTGATTTGCCTCATCAGTTGTTTTTTGTAATCTAACAGATTTTCTAAGAGGTTGTTCAAGTTCTGTCTCAGCCACTTCTTCACATTCTGCAGCAGCCACTTCTTCACATTGTGCAACAGCCCCTTCTTCAAATTCTACACCAACCCTTTCCTCATCAGCTATCTCTTCATGTTCCTCCCTTTCTCCCTTTTCATAAACTCTATCAACTACCTTATCTACTTCATAATTAAGAGATCATCTAGTTTTTGAACTTTCAAGTGACATCTCCATGTCTTCCACATCATCATTTGGATATAGCTATGTATTATAGACCATACGACGAGTTGCTGCTCTAGTACTAAGAGCAGGTGGTGAGTCAATTACAACTCTAACAGGTGCAGAAAACCTACGAAGAGCACTCTTTTTCTTTAAAACAGGGCTTCCAAGCAACATATCGTCACAATCAGCTTGAGTCTTCAATGATGCTTTTTTCTTTTTGGCCACAAGATTGCATAAAGCACCTGGACGAAGGTGTTTTTTTGGAGATCTTCGTAATGTACTCATTTTTCAAGTTGAAATTGCTGCAATATAAAAAGAAAGATAACATAAGTATATAATTCAGAAATGTGGATCACCAAAGAGTAATAAACATACACCATAACCATAAAACCAGAATTATTTCATTCAAATTAAAATGAAATCATAAAGTACACCATAGAGAGTAATAAAACAAGATTTGTTTCATTCAACAAAAGAGTAATAATACACCAAAATTACATACAAAAAGTGTAAGCTGATTTGTTTCATTCATTGGATTCAAGTCCAAAACACCCTCTATTTGAATCCTTTAAAGCTATATACCAATTACTTGACTCATTCACCCTTGCATAAAAAGCTTTTTTCACTTGTGAAGCTAATACAAATGGATCCCTAATGGATTGAGCTTGTCCTATATTAAAATTTACAAGCGTATAGAACTCCGACTTCTTAACACCCATTCAAATATTCGCCCAATCGCACCAAAACAATGGCACCTTAAAAGTACGATAATCAAGCATAATTATATCCTTGATAACACCAAAATACTCTTCTTTATCATTCAATTGCCCACTGTCATGTGCTTCCAAGAATACACCGCTGTTTTGAGTTGTTTTTTCAGCTCCTTTTTTATGGAATCAAATTCCATTAATCATGTACCCTTTGTAGGAAGTGACACCACGACTTGGACCTTCAGCCAATTGAGCTAACATGTCATCTACTTTGTTCATGTTAGAAATCTGAAAATAAAAATATACTTGTAAGAAATTTGTACACTAAAACAAAACGTAAACTTTTATCTTGGCAATAGAATACAACCTTTTCATAAAACCACAACGGAAACCCTTCAGAATGTCAATTCTACAAAAAAGTTTGATTGTTATTCAGATTTGAGTGTCTTTCTTTCAGCTCATCCATATGGACATTGAGAAATGGTTCTACAATATCCGAGTTAAACAACACATACCGATGCGCTACTGCCAAGTTCAATCGGTCAAGCTCAAAGCACTCTACTGGTGAGAGTGGATTTTCTTCTAGTAATGTACTATCTTGATTATCATTTTGCTTTAAAAATGTTTCACAAAAGCGTACACATTCAACAGCAAGACAACGATTTGCAATACATCCTTCTGGCCGTGCATAGTTTGCTACAAATCCTTTCAATACTTTCATATATCTCTCAAAATGGTACATCCATCAAAATTGCACCGGACCACAAAGTTTAACTTCTCGTGCTAAATGAACAACCAAGTGAATCATTAGATCAAAGAAAGAAGGAGGGAACTATTCTTCTAGTTGACAAATAATTTCAAAGGCTTCTAGTTCCAATTTCATAATTTCCTCCTTATCAACCACACGTTGACACAATCCATGGAAAAACTTAGAGAGCCGAAGAATTGTCTCTCTACAACCTTCTTCCATTAAACCCCTTATTGCAATAGGCAATAGTTGTTTCATAATCACATGACAATCATGAGACTTAAGTCCTGCCAGCTTCTGTTTCTCCACATCTACACAGTTTCTAATGTTAGAGCTATATCCATAAGGCAATTTCAAGTCAAATAGCCTCTCACAAAGCAACTTCTTATCAGATTTTGATAGAGTATAACCTGCAACAGGAAGACGAGTAACACCATTTTCTTCATACGGATGGAGATGAGGCATAATGCCCATCTCTGTCAAATCTAATCTCGAGTTGTAGTGATCTTTAGATTTTCCTTTGCAATCGAGCAATGTGTTAAGTATGCTTTCACAAACATTCTTTTCAACATGCATAAGATCAAGGTTATGACGAACAACTAATATTTCCCAATAAGGCAACCTAAAAAAAATAGAATGCTTCTTCTAGATTTGTTCTGTGTCTATACCACGACTCCTCTTTTTTCCCTTTCCAAAGTCATTAGTCACTTTGCTTAACTGCTCAGCTACTTCAACACCTGTCAATATAATTGGACATTGTGGTGCTCTTTCCCTTGCTCTAGCTGTTGTATATTTCTTCTTTCTGTAACAGTGTTCTTGTGGTAGAAATCGAATATGATTGCAAAATGACATCTTTTTGCTATGCTTCAACCAAACAACATTTGAGTGCTCGCCACAAACAGGACAACCATACTTTCCTTTAGTCGCACATCCAGTTAAGTTTCCATAAGCTAGAAAATCATTTATGGTCCATAGCAACATGGCCCTTAAATTAAAAAAATTCTTTGTAGAAATATCATATGTATAAACACCATTCCATAATTCAAGTAACTCATCTATTAAGGGCTCTAAGTAAACATCTATGTCATTCCCGGGTTGTTTAGGTCCAGGAATCAACATAGATAGAAAGGTAAATTCATCCTTCATGCACAATGCAGGTGGCAGATTATATACAATGAGCATTATAGGCCAACAACTATACGTAGAACTCATATTTTTGTAAGGATTGATCCCATCAGCAGCAAGTCCTAATCGAAGGTTGTTAGGTTCAAGTTGAAAATCTAGCCATCTCTCATAAACTGCATCCCAAGCCTCTAAATCTACCGGGTGCCGCATTTTCCCGTCTGTCCTTTTATTGGTTGAATGCCATTTTAAGCTTAAAGTCGTATCTTCTTTTCTAAACATCCTTTGAAACCTTGGTATAATAGGAAAATATCTCAACAATTTTGCAGGCTGCCCTTGTAGAATCTCTTTTGTCTGTTCATTTTGCTTCCATCTTGGATATTGACAAGTGGGACATACTTGGGCATCGGCATTCTCTTTTGTATACAAACAACAATCGTTAACACAAGCATGGATATGCTTATAGCTCAGATCAAACATCTTTAGAAACTTTTTAACTGCATACATTGATGTCAATAGGAGATTATCTTTCGGCAACATTTCTTTGATCATCTCCAACATCTCACTAAAGCCAACATCTGAGATTCCATGCTTTGTTTTTAGATTATACAGCCCAACGATAGATGAAATTTTTGTATAATTTGAACAACCTTCATACAATGGAGATTCAACATCTGCTAATAGACTCTGAAAATCAGCATCATTTTTATCGTCACCAAAATCATTGGCGTTACTTGAAAATACTCTCGCCGCCCAAAATAAATCATATTCAAAACTTGTGTTTGTCGTGCTGCTTTGGACTGGATCTTCCCCATGATGAAACCATGTTTTGTAAGATTGGTCCATCCCTCACAAAACTAAGTGTTCAACAACTTCGTCTGAAAGTTGATCTCTTAGATTGTGACATTTGTTGCATGGACAAAGAATCTTGGCTGGAAATCCAAGATTCGTCATGGCTGTCTTAACAAACTCCCTAACTTTTTGCTCATATTCCACCGTTGCTCTACAATTTTAGAGCATATGTCAATAATCAAGCACTGGCACTTAAACTTATACCCAAACTAAACTATATGATTTTGGTTACTAACCTGTTAAGATGGATCCAACTTTTATCCATCTCCAATGAATTTGAATTTGAATTTGATGTTGTTCTCTTAATAAAATCTTGTTTTTTGTCTGGGTTTAACAACTGTTAGACAAGACAATCACATTATTTGCGGTTGTAATTTCAGGGTCATGACAAGGTCATTCACACACATGCTTTTAAAAGAAAACATGCCTTGGTTGAATTTCAGGTCATCTTAAAAGAGAATTTCAGGTCATACCAGTTAAAAAGATCCTTTTCAGTTAAATATCCTATATTTGCTATTTATCCTATGAATGATTAAAAATGGAAGAATTCCTTTATTGTTTTGGGGTTAGTTGCAGAAGAAGAAGAAGAAAAAAAAGGTCAATAAGTCAATGTTGTTTAATAGAGAAGTTGACCATATTGTTCATTTCGACCTCAATTGTTTTGTGGTTTGTAAATATATCAATGAAAAGGCCTAGTGGGCACTGGCACTTTTAATTTGATTAAGAAAGAAAGGGATATTATGTCTTGTGGGCAGAAGACTCTACATCATGTGCTCTTAAGAACTTGTTCCTTGGAGATCTAAAACTCCTCTAATTTATAGAGCTGTTCCAAGCTGGTAAGTACATTTAGTGTTTTTTTCTTTCCAAAATTTAGCTTATAGGGACAGATATACTTTTTAATATAGAAGAAAGAAAAGATGAGATAGTATTTAGGAACATGACTGGGCCTCCAATTAGTTTGTCAAAGTTTGATGATTAATGACATGGATATTCATCATTTTGATGAATACATTCTGGTGTATATTTAGGTCATTTAGGCTTCAAGCTAGTTTTATACACAGGTATACAGGTTATTTAGGCTTCAAGCAAGTTTTATATATAAGTATATTTGGGTTATTGAAGTTTAAATCTTTATTTACTGGACTTGATTCACAGTGTTAACCTTGTATTTTTTTTTCAATGGTGCTTTTGTAAGAAATATTTTCTGTCCCTACTTAAAGATTAGTTGCCGCCTAATTGAGTTTTGGTGCATCTTTCTAGGTTTATTCGGGTGGAATTGTTAGAAAACAACAAGGAGACTTACTGGGTTCCTGATTTTGTAAAGGTAGAACATTTAATCAAGGGGTTTATCGATACTTTTATTCTGTTGCCCTAGTTTATTTTGTCATCAATTAAATGGGATTAGCTGTAAACTATGCCTAGACTTTGATAAATTCTCCGAAATATGACTAACTTTTATTGCTTCTCATTCATCATAAAAAATAGTCCATTTTGAAATTTTGTTGTGTTGAACTTGTAATCCCTTCATCACTAAGTTTGGCTTAGTACCACGGCTTAAAGTGGTGTTAGAATGATGATCCAATGCTATTCCAAATCATAGTCTCAAGAATGGGTAGAGTAAATTGGAGGGTGGAATTGTTTTATCAACATTGGAACTTTAAAGTATTGAGTACAATTAGGTATCTTGAGTAGCTAGAGCAACACTCAAGAAAAACATCAATTCAAATGGGCTACTGATTAAGGTTTTTTTTTTATTGAATGTTGAGCATAAGAAAGATAATAAATTGAAAAATTATCTTTTAAAGTGTAAAAAGAAAAATTCGGTGAGGGTGACAGGTAGGTCTGGAATTTTTATATTAGAATTTGGTTTGAGGTGGAGGAAGCAGTTATGATAAATGGTTGACCAAGGGACAAGCTTTTTAAGTTATTTAAGACAAGGGAATTGAAACGAACAAATAGGACTAAGGAAGAATATAGAGAACAGGAAAATAAAACAGATAGAAAGAAATATTAGTTTATGTGTTCTTTATTTAATTCTAAAAATATACTGTTACTCTGTATTTTTATAAAGATAAGGAGCTTCCTAAGGAGCTAATCGAAATATTAGTTTTATAGAGGCTTCCTTCAATGGTCCGTGGTCTGGGTCTGGCCAGGTCTGACAAAGGCACCAATCACCTTGATTTAAGTGGTACTCTTCATTGTCAGAAAAGACACTGGTAATATCAGAGATGACAAGGAGTCACTATATTATAAACTATAGTGCTTGACACTGGGCTTAGCAATGTTGAGTGACAAAGACATTTGAGGTTTCATAGATTGATGCCCTCTTAGGATCTGTGGGGTCTTATGCAAGGTCACTGATATTTTGTGGATGGGCATTGCATTTTGAATATGTTGGTATGGGCAGTGAGGTGAACTGAATTTGACACCCTACACAGGCACTGTGTGTTTCATGTGTAGCTGTTTTGTGGCTGTGAATATTTATTTGTTTAAGTCTGGAAATATACTAAACATGGCTATGCTTAGCTTCTTAAAGATAAATTTGTTACATGGTCTATGTGGTTATATTTTTATAAAAGTACGACCAACTTGATAGTAAATTTGTGTTTATAAAGGGTACACTATGATGAGATAGTTTGATTAGTTTTTTAAAATAGCTTTTACTTAGCTTAATAAGGACATGCTATTTATTGCCGAGCTTTTTTGGTAATTTATGATCAAAAAATTGAACTTTGCTTCCTAGTCACTCCCTTGATATTTTCTTATTTTTGGAATTTTTTTCCTTCAAAGTGGTATGGACTATGTTGGTAATATGGGAGGTAAGTAATGTTTAACTGGAGAATTATTTGGTGCTGATAAGGATTGGTGAAATGTTAAAGTATTTATCATTGTGGCTCAGGAAGTTTGTGAAGGGTTGACAATTCTTGCTACCAAAATTTAATTGACTAGTACCTTATATTTTTACTTAACTTATGTTTATGAAGTCTACAATGATGCTTCATCAACAAGTTTTTTAATTTCAAGAATATTGAAGTAGGCAAATTTCTTAAAGGCTGGTATTTTTCGGGTTCAACTTGTCATGCAGGAAAAACACTTTCACAATTGGCTTGAGAATGCTAGAGACTGGGCTGGCTGTCAGTCGAAGTAGATTTTGGGGCACTCCTTTGCCAGTGTGGATCAGTGATGATGGTGTGGAAATCATTGTGATGGACTCCATTAAGACACTTGAAGAGCTCTCCGGTGTTAAGGTTTGAGCTTCTCTTTCTCTTGCACACATATGAATATATATGATTACTTATTTTTTTAATTCAACTTTATTAAATGTTAAAATTAGACAAATATATGCTCATGTCCATGGTTTATACCTCCATGTCCATGTGCATGTGTTTTCTGTGTTATCCTTTTGTCATTCATCTTAATATCTTCTAGGGTGGAGAAAGTTTTCATTATATGTTACTTTGCATCGATATTTTTCTGGAAATTTGTTGTCTTTCTTTTCAGTTGGTAGATTTTCGAATTGAATCTTTGGTACGTTCTTGTCTTTTTTATTTTTTTAGGTAACTGACCTACACCGACACAAGATTGATCATATTAGAATTCCTTTCCCAAGGTTGAGTTAGATTGAGAGGCTCCCCTTTCCCAAAGATTGCCAAATTCTTCTCTAAGTAAATATCACTCTCTATCTACAATATCTTCCCAACCTAACAACCCAGACAACTTCTAACACAAGTCTTTCTTATTGGAGGCTTATCAAAATGCTTATCTAGTTATCTTATTGGAGGCTTATCTAAACACAAGTCTTGACCACCATTTTTTGTTAATTCTGTTGGTTTATTTTCTATCCATTTAATAGTCTCTAGTTCAAGAGATTCTAGTGTTGTTTTTAATTTAAAAATTAGATTCTAAAATGGTAGCCACTAACTAATTGGGTTTGGATCAAAGACAAGATTTTATCTTGGGTTATGGCAATTTTGTTATGGCAATTAAATCTAATCTATACATATGGAAATAATGAAAACAATATGACTAAATGAAAAATTTAATCTATACATATAATGAAAAATCTAATCTATACATATAAAAGCTTACCTAACCATCTATCAATACCAAGTCAAAAAATTCAAACAACACACAATAAGTTTTCTTCCTTATATCACCGCAGCACACAAACAAAATTTTCAGAACCTACTTCTCTAATACACACATGTTTTCAACATTCCGTTATCACCGCAACACACAATTTTAATCTCAGAACCTACTTCTCTATGGATGAATATTTAAGATATTCAAACTCCTCTAACATTTTTAAGATATTAATAATAAGAGTTAAAAGAACAAATTCCGTACCTCTTGCAAATTAACTTTGCAATGCTCCTTGCCAATTCGATCCCCAACCTAAAGAATATAATCAATACTTAAAAGATTAATACAAAATTAAAATTTGTCAATAGATATTAAAACAGACTTTGAAATCCAAAATTTATCTAATTCGACCTTAAAATTTGGGGATAAAATATATACACACATTTACTTTAAAGGCATTTTAAGTATGACTTAGTATATCCAGTATATACTCTGGCTGAAATTACAGAGAGAAATTGAAAGGGTAAAGGCTGAACTGAAATTTAGAAGTGATAACCAAAATCTAGGCAAAGTAAATGAGAAATGACCAGCAGGGAAAATGAGTTCATCGAGTGTAGCTAATGAGTGAAAATGAGAAATAACCAACAGAATATAAGCAGTAAAAAAAAGAACTTAGAAGTGATATTCTTTCAAGGCAAAGTAAATGAGACATAAATTCATCAAGCGTAGCTAAAAATGAGAAATAACCATCAGAATATAGGCAGTAAAAAAGAGAGCTTAGAAGTGATATTCTTTCTAGGAAAAGTACAGATATAAAGATTGTAAGAACCCAAACTATAAAAATTAGGAGCTGATATTCTTTCAAAACATCAATTAGGATCAAAATTTTATATGCATTGTTAACGTTCATTAATATGGATTCATATTTTCAATCAAACTTGTATGTTTTATCTGTTTTAACTAGTCCAAACTTGCTTAACCTCGACTAGCAATTACTTGTTTATCATTTATGATTGACAAGAGCCATACAACATTTAATAGCTAATTACATAGCATTTTTTGAGATCTAAAATCTGACCTAATTTTTAGCTTAACTTGTATATGTTTTCACTCTTGGATGGTTGATGTTCTTTTATTCTCCATCCAGCTTTCTCTTCTTTTAAGTCAAATTATTTTTCAAAAATAAAACTATCTTATTACAACCCCAAATGGTTTTTTTTAACAGACATGCTTTTATTCTGTAGTGGCACCATTCGAAAACATTGGCCCCCCATCTCACCCTAGCTTGTCACAGTAGTTTTGGTAAGAAAGGAATGACATTTTAATGAAACTTGGCATTCCCAACATTTATACCAGTATATTTCAGAGCCAAAAATCAATCAAAGTATCTTGTCTCAAGAATAGTTCAAAATAGCAATCAAAATATGATCTTTAAACATAAACTGGTAAATGCCCAAATAAAAACTCAAAATAAACTGTTAAAGTTGGTAAATGAACTCAAGAACAGTTCATCAACATTTGTTTTTTGCCCCCAATTAAAATCACTCATTTTTTTGCCCCCAAAAATAAATGTTTATGCTCTCTTGTAAACAAAATGATTGGCTGAACCTTAACTCTTTTTTAACTTTACATTGAGTTTTTCATATTAATTTTTCTATTTAAAGTAAATAGGCATGCTGAATCTAATAAATAAAATTTTCTACATAAGCCTTCCTTAGTACATAAAAAGTTAGTCTAATAAATAAAAGCTTGAGCAGATACTACTCAGATATTCTATTCGCTTCTATTTTATCTAATAAAATAAAAGACACAGTTCAATTCTCTAATAAATGAAGGGATACAAAGAATATCATTTCTATTAACAAGATATAGACTGGTAGACATGGAGAAACAAAAGTACTTACTACTTCTAAATGGAGGGAAGCTTCTTGGTCTCTCTCTCCTATTGCTGACTCAATTATTGAAGACTTTTGCTAAATTAAATAAGCTGAGATAAAATAGTTGCACCACTCCATCACCTTAGGACATATCATCTGTGCCAGAAACAGCCACCAGAGCCACCTCGGCTCCGTCAAGTAAGACTCTCCTCGGCTTACTATGGCCTTAGCACAACCCTCGACGGACTCTTCTAGGACAAGTCACCCCAAATTTATGTCCTGTTCAGCCAGATTTCACAGACCAATCATAATTACAATTTAAGTACAAATTAAGTTACAAACTCATGCATCACAAAAAATATATTGAATATAAATCCATATACATATATAATTGATAAATTGCTACCTGTTCACGTGAGATTTTGGTCCCAATGAGCCCAGGTGTGACAATTGTTATGCCAATGATTGAACCAACTTCATTTCTCAATGTCTCACAAAAATGCTGCCTTGCTTGCCTAAGTATATATAACAGAGAATACTATAATTTACACACACAAAATAGGGCATTCTACAGTCCCAAACATTAAGCAAAATCTCATATAGATTAAAGACCAAACATATTGGTAAGAGTATCACATGCACCCAAACATTTTTCATGGACAGCTTCTCTGTTCTTATATCAGATAAAGTATAATAAAATTAAACAAATGAAAAACCATAAAAATTAATTATTCCCTAAGCTCATTCACTTGTATCAGCATACATAAAATAATTTCTATTTAAGAAAGCAACTGTGTGGAATAATTAGAGTAAACATATCTTTCTAGTGTTGTTAGAACGCTGGCTTATAAAGTTAGTTATGGTAGTTATATCCTATACATTGTATAAATGTTCCAGCTGTCTTATTACTTTCTTTTCTGGTTTCTTGCTGTGATCATAAGGTGTTTGTGTGTGTTGTTCAATTTTGGTAGTGCAACAACAAACCAGAGTTTGGGGGCTGCGTGATCCTGAGGAGTCTATGCATTTGCAAAGAGACAGTACTAATCCTAGACAAGATGCTTAGCATGTCCCATTGTATTATGTACAGGCTTAGATCTAGCAGTGTTTGTCAAACTCAATATTATACTACACATTTCCATATATGGTTTGGTACTCTCATGTTTATGCGTGATCACAGTTATATTCTGTGAAGTTAACAACGACAATATGAATCATTAACCAAGAGAGAAAGAGAGTGATTGTGCTTACAAAGAGAATTAACTTGGTTGATGAGCCACTTCCAAAATGTGCTTTTGCTAATATATAGATATAGACTTCCTCTTAAGCTACTAAATATCTAGTGATCAGGAGGCTGAACTTAATTATCAATGAAATGCACAATTTACTTAATGATTGTACTTATTGAGTATGATAATTAGAGCCTATAAAGATAATAACTCAAGGGCAATTTTAATAACTATTCAATTTCCTCCTCTTTTTTTTTTCTCAGCTAATTTTTTATTGTAGAGAATAGAGCATTGTTATTTATGTTTTATTGTTCCCATAAACTATTATAATTCATATTATACACCAGCGGTTAAGAATTATATTCTTTTTGCTATAGATGTTTTTTTTTTATAAATTGTAAGGTGTTATAATAAAATGGTTTAAATTGAGCAAAATGGATTGACAATATATCAAGAACAAACTGAACAAAGTACTTATAGATAGACTAGGGAAAGAACTTCTCATAATAAATAAGGTGTTAAGGAAAAATCAAAGATAAATGTGACTTGTTTGGGAAAAAAATAATAATAGAAGTCATGAAGATACTCTCTCACAGAGCTAGTTCTCACAAATGTCATTTTCAAGCATATCTTCATTACAATATTTTGCCATTCAGAACAGGTGTTATACATTCTCAATGTGCATAGAAGTGCCAAAAAAAAAGCTTCAAACCAACTTTTTAAATTTTTTTTAGGGACAGTAAAAATAGAAAGTGGAAGTATACATTCCAAAAAACAATCACCATATTCCATTACACCAGTTGATTATATATTTAGGTAGGAAATAACTTGGCTTAAAATACACACTATATAATGCATAATCCAAATGCAATGACAAATGATGCCAAAGCAATTACTGTAGTTTCCACTGTCTTTTTACTAATTTTCTTGTATTTTTAATACTTGAATGGAGAAAAAGAGAAAATATGGTAGAAAGAACTTCAATCTTGCACATGCCTACTATTGGGTTTGTTTCACCAAATCCCAACAACTTTAACTATTTCATTTAAACCTCCAATTGTTTTCAAACAGTTCTTTTTTTTTTTTGGGCAACTAATTCAAATAACGCTAAGGCCCATATATATATAAATATAAATAAGCTTCTTCTCATTAAAAAAATAGAGACAGGTGAGAAGATTTTCAGCTGAAGAAATATTTTGTCAAGGGCTTTAGAGAGAGAGAAAAGAGTACGAGAGAGAAAGAGTATTGGGTTTCTAGGTTTTGTAATAAGCCTCACTACTGTTAGAAAGTGTTGTGCTTGGTTTGAGTGATCAGAGAAAGCATTTGTGAGATTGTTTGAGAGATATGCTGCCATTACTCGACTGTGATATGTACTCTTACTGTTGCTGAATAATAAATCTAAGATAGATATTCTTAAACTGGATGTAAACCGAAATATCTTGGTTGAATCAATATAAAACTCTGTGTTCTTTCTTTGTTTTATTTTTCTGTTAAGTTTTCTATGTGTTTGTTAATATTACTCTGATATTGTTGTTAAGTAACAAAGTTTCAGGATCTTGAAACTGGAAAACAAAGGGGTTTCCTTCAAAATCAGACATAGGTTTCATGATCAAGGATAGAAGATCAAGATCCTAACATTTATGCGGCAAGAAAGTCCAAGAACTCATCCAAGAAAGCATGTCAACAATGGCTAAATTTGAGGAGATTGCTAAAATGGAGGAGATGGCTTACCACACCACAATTATGTACCTATCAAATAGTGTGAGAAGGAAATTAACTGCCGAGACAACAACAAAGGGACAAGTTGGAACAACTATACATGAAGCCATCAATCTCCTAGAGAGATTATATGAATTCTTCTTCTTTATCCTTAGATGACAATATTGACAAGTTCAATGAAACTATTGTAGGTCTTTCTAATATCAAGCATGAAGTGGATGAGAAAAACCAAGCAATCATTCTACTAAGATCTTTACCAATAGCCTATCAAGAGGTGAAAGCTACCATAAAATATGGCAGAGATGTGATCTCCTTTGATGATTACTTACTGTCACTAAATCATCAAGGAGAGGTATATGGAAATGACAAGAACTTGATTTTTAATTCCAATATGCTAATTTCTTTGTTTTTTTTCTTCTTATTTAGCTAATTTCTAATTAAATGAACATGTTGATTCTAAACTTGCAAACTTTTAATGCACACAGTGAGAGGCATCAAGAATCACTCTGCTGCAAGCTTCATGGCTTGTCAACCTCTTACTACAGCGTGGATACACTGTCAAAATAGTCACTGTTCGAGACCTCGGTTTGTATTCTATTCTTTAGCAATAAAATTTCAAGGGTATATTTGTTTGGTTTCAGATGTATTTATTCAAAGTGTATATTTGTGGGTTATGTTTATGAATATTAATGGTACAGATGATTCAAAGAAAATGCAATACACTTGGTTTCATTATATGGAGCTAAGGAGAGACTTCACTTGTTCAAAGCAAAAGCAAATTTATTGGAAGAAGAGTCCTTTAATTCTGTTGTTGATGGATGTGTGAGTGTTTTTCCCAGTAGTAGTTTCAGTGACTAATCTACAGGTCGGTCATTATTCTATTTGCTTTAAACTAATTCATAGCATCTTTATATTAATTCCAATTTTCATCAATGTAGCAGTGGTCTCCCCAGTATCCAAGCATTTGTTTAAGCTAGTGTGGAAGATATTGTCTAGTTGGACATGTACTGTACACAGTTCAAAGGTTATGAACAAGTTACATCAACTTTACCCAACTTTGAGTATTCCTTAAAAGTAATTCTTTCTCTTGTTATACTTACAAAAAAAATTTAGGCTGGTTTTTTATGTTGTTGGTTAGTTTTATTTCAAATCAGATATGCAATTACACTATCATTCAATAACCGTATTAAGATACTCAAACAAGAAAAACAACCAGCTCAATTACACTATAATCCTAATTACCCAAAATTAAACAAATGAAAAACCCTAAAAATTAATTATTCCCTTCGCTCATTCAAATATTTAGCAAACAGTTAACTAGACCTAAAGTTCTTCCAACAAAAAAAAAGCAATGAAATGGGTCGACAATGACCGAAGATAAGGCTCAACATTGACTGAAAATAAGGTTCTACTCTTGAGCTCATAAAACCAAACACTAAGAATGATTATCGTGGGCCTTGAGAACACGCAAGCTCTTGCTTCCAGTAACACTCTTCACCTGAGCAATACCGTGAGAGTCATGAAGAATCACACTGATCTGAGATGGAAAAAGACCCTTCTTTGCAAACTTCCAAATGTTCTCCTCAACCTAACAGCATCATACTGAAAATAAGCTTGTTAATAGAAATTTTCATATCCCAACCTAGAGAAGGTCACGAGAGATTTAGGGAATGAGATGAGGGAGAGTAGTGAGGGAAATGTCAAAGATTATATTTTTATAGATATATATATATTCAGAAAACATGGCTCATGAATGCAGTGATTCTCAAGAAAAATATAGTCAAAATTTCAAATAAAAAATTATAGAGAAGCATACTTTACCATATATCTTGAGATTTAAGCTGGCTCCATTTTTTTTTCTTCGTCAAGGCTCCAGCAGGAGGTTCGGTCCGAGAGAGGAGGTGGTTCGGTCCGAGAGAGGAGGAGGAGGAGGAGGTGGTGATAAGGTTGAGTCAAGGTTGAGTCTTTACTTGTTTTCCAGCTAGGGGACGGGAAAATAGAGATAAGGTTGAGTCTTTACTTGTTTTCCAGCTAGGGGATGGGAAATGGATACAGCAAGAAGAGAAAGGAGAGAAGGAAAATGAGACAGAGAGAGAAATAGATGAAAAGGGGAGTCTACTGTACATAATAGGGAAAAGACTTAGGCAAATTCATTTGCCGCTTTTTTTTTCTAACTTGCCGCGTGTTACTTGACTGATTTACTTTATATATACTATAATACTTTTTTAATAGTATTATAATGATGTGTTATTGAAATGGGGTTTTGTTGCCCCGAATTTAACCTTGTTATGACCAAATCGCTAACTTGCACTCAAAGATTGTCTAATGCCGAATGGCTTGAACAAATCCACATTATAATGTGGCCTCGACAATAGTCATCAACATGCAAGAAAATACACAATTATGCCCTCAACGGGCCAAATTACCAAAATTCCCCTATAATGAAATGTGGACCCATATGCATGCATTTAATATCATATAATAATATAATTCACATAAACATGCATATAATCATTTAATGGCATAATAAATCAATTATGCCCCCCCCGGCCTACCAATCCAACCATTAAATCGCATTAGGGATTTTGGGGCATTACATAGGTGTTATTAATAGGCTAAAGTGAAAATCTTGATCAAAAGGAATGGATATATTTTATTTAAAACATTAAACTGTACATGGGCCCATAAAAGTGTTTACAAAATTATTTACAATCCAAAACGGTCATTACAATGTAAAAATTTCAACCCGCTGACCTAAGCGGCAAAAATAGGGTTAACCCCTGGTTCCTCTGAGAAACACCTTGGCTGTGGTGGTCAAGCGGCCGCATATGTACACGTCTCCACCTAAGCTCTCCACTCAAGGCTGGGTTAGCTAATTCTTCCCTTTACCTACACCACATAGCACCCGTGAGCCATGGCTCATCAAGAAAACTTGTTACTGCATGTATGTAATATCAATAAATGATTATGGTAATCATTCTGGGAATTGCAATGCTCATATCACCGTCCAATGCTCATTTCAGTCTGTGTTAAACACATTAATGTCGTTCTTGACTCTTAAGCCAATACCATACGTCCAATGCTCATATCACCGTTGAACTTGACTGGTAAGTCACAGCTTCAGGATCAATACTAAACACCATTGTCGTTCTCTGTTTGATAAGTCAGTACCATACACAAATAAGCAATGTTGCTATACATTTACTATGCAATCAATGTCAATATATAGAGCACTCAACATGCTTCATCAATAACCATGCATGTCACATACTGGGTGCATTTTTCTTATCTTTGGTCTAACCGAGAAATAATAAAAGAACGACCTTTGAGAACGATCGGTCCTTAAGTCCCTTAGCGGTCACCTAGTCATAACAAATATGAAATCCCATCAATAAAAATAAATGATAAAAGGTTCATAATCTAAAACCTCACTCCTGGGACCTCGAATCGTACTAAAACGATTAGTTGATTCGGTCCTAAGCCTTAGGAAATGGCACCTCGAGCCTAAGCCCTTGAAAACACCTCCCTGGCACAAACGGAAGGGGCGGGCCGCGACTTGGCCTAGTGAGTTGCGGCGCACCCCCAAGACAGAGAGCAATCTGTCTAGGGTAGCAAGGGCAGGTCGCGACTTGGCCTAGCAAGTCACGGCATGCCTGCCTATCAGAGCCTAGCGGAGGCTTTGGCTTGGGTCCAAGTCGCCACTTGCATGAACTAGGTCGCGACTTGACTCAGCAAACCTAGCTCCCCTGCCCATTTCTCAATTCAAACCAGCCCAATCCTTCATCAAATCAACCTAGAAATCATAACCAACCATTACCACAATATATACACCAGTTTATTAGCAAAACCCAAGCTTTAACCCGCTCAAAACCATACCATACAACCACTTCAAAGATCAAACCTCAAGCTCAAAAACTAACTTAAAAACAGAGCAAGAAACCAAAAAACATGGCTGAAACCTTACCTTAATCACAGGTTTGAATCCCCTTCAATGGCTGATCACTAGCGTAATACCTCAAGCCTTGATTCCCAAGTTTGAATCCTCAAAGTAAGCTTCAAAAATCCAAAGAGAAGAGAGGAACAGAAATGATCGAGATAGAGAAGGAAATTAGTCTCTATTTTGGCTGCTTAATTCCTTCTACAACCAGCCATCCTAGTTTAAAATATATATCCCTTGGTCAAAAGACCAAAATGCCCCTATGTCCATTTAATTCATTAACAACCACCCAAGGGCAAAATAGTCATTTCCCACTTATCTCGCTAATTATACTTAACGTTCTACAATTACCGTTATTTCAATATTCTCAAATAATAATTAAATCATATCCCATTAACCGTTCAATTCCGATAATGTACTAAGCATCAAATTACCTCTAAGCTCACCCCGAGCTCAGAAATTAATCTCGTTATGACCAAACCGCTAATTTACATTCTAAGATCGTTTCATGCCGAATAGCTTGAACAAATCCACATTATAATGTGGTCTCATCCATAAAATATAAACATGCACATAAATATCCATATATGCCATCAACGAGCCAAATTACGAAAAGGCCCTTTTACTGATAAGTGAACCCACATGCATGCAATTATCATCATATAAATATTTAATCACATAATAATATAATAAATCAATTATGGCCCTCCTGGCCCCCTAATCCAAGCATTAAGCCACATTAGAGATTTTGGGACATTACAATATATCTCTACAAAATATGCTCGACCAGTCAAAGTAGCAACCTTCCTTGATACAGGAGCATCATACACCATGATGAACCTTGATGTTCTCCCTCTAGAATATTGGAGAAAAGAAAAACAATTCTTCTGCACTGCAAACGGAAGCATTTTCTGTACAGAGCTCATCAACAAACCAATTAAATTACAGTTCTTCCCATGATGCTCTATCATTCATAGAGTAATTGACTCAAAATTACCAGGGAAAGATCTAATTATTGGTTTTGATGTCTACACCAAGAGAAATGGTTTACGAATCCTTCCTGGTGGCCTTGGCTACAAACAACATTTTTCTCCATGGGAATCCATACCAAACTATTTTCTAATGCCTCCTTATCCATTCTCCAAGGCTAGAAAAAGGCTCATAGAAAATTCTTGTGCCACAAGTCATGCCGAGTTCCTCAAAAAATGTGAACGCCCTCTATGGAAAAATCAAGAGTTCTTCATCAGTTTACCATTCAAGCTCAATGAAGACATTAACCCTACCGAGGCAAGTCACCCAGGAATGAACCCAGAGCATAAAAAAATGGCAACCGAGGAATGCAAAGAACTACAACAACAATGATTGATCAAACTAGCCACCTCTTCATGGGCATGCCATGCTTTCTACGTCAATAAGAAATCAGAATAGGCTTGGGGAAAACAAAGACTGGTCATCAATTACAAGCCCTTGAACAAATTTTTGACAGACGATAAATTCCCCTACCAAACAAGCATTCCCTATTTGCAAGCCTGTCAAGGGCTCAACTATTTTTGAAATTCGATCTAAAGGTGTGATTTTGGCAATTGGGTATCAAACAAGAAGATTGGCCCAAGACGACCTTCAGCATTCCAAATCCCCACTATCAGTGGACTGTCCTTCCCTTTGGTCTCAAAACAGCCCCATCACTATTCCAAAAGGCCATGACCAGAATCTACAGCCTCATTCTAGATAAGGCCCTGATCTACATTGATGATATATTGCTCTTCTCACAAGATGAACAAGCCCATCACAATCTACAACCCAATTCATCTCTTTCATAGAAGCCCATGGGGTCATGTTATCTGAAAAAAGATGATCATTGGACAAGCCCAAATTGACTTTCTGGGAATGAAGCTTATTAAAGGCCAATATGAGGCCCAACCTCACATAGCCCAAGAATTACTAATGTTTCCCGAAAAAGGACTTCACAAATGTCCAAATCCAACAGTTCTTAGGAATTGTAAACTATTTACGGGATTTTGTTCCGCGACTTTCAGAAATGACAAGACCACTCAGTGACATGCTTAAAAAACAAACTCCACCATGGTCACAAGAGCAAACTGTAGCCGTAAAAAAACTAAAGGAGATGATGCAGACACAACCACCTTTGCAGATTCATTCTGATGGAAAAAGAATCTTGCAAACAGACGCTAGTGGTCGATATTTGGGAGCTGTCCTACTTGAACAAGACAAAACAGAGAAAAGAAAAATATGTGGATACAAGAGGTCACTTCAAAGATTCTCAGCTCCACTATATAAAAAGAGTATAGACAACAAAAATTCTTAGTTTTAACGATTTTTTTGTTAACATTAACGGAATATCCTAAATATTTAACAAATATACCTTTAAAACAAATTAAAAAAATATTTATTAATTATATTAAATATAAATTCAAATATTTTAAAATACCATGATTATAATAGTATTTAATACAAGACTACATATTTAATAGTTATATTAATATAAATTCAATTTTTATAAATATTATTATTATAATAATATATATTACAAGACTAGATATTTGATAATTATATTATTATAAATTGAAATGTTATAAAATATTATTATGATAATAATATATAATATTTTTTTTACTAATTATATTAATATGAATTTAAATATTATAAAATATTATTATTATTATAATATTTAAGACAAGACTAGATATTTAATACTTATATTAATATAAATTTAAATATTATAAAATATCTTTATAACAATAATATATAACACATAATACATAATTTTAATTTTTATATATATTAAAAAATATAAACAATGTTTTTGTTTAATTTTTCTTTTAATATATTTTTATTTTTTTATATATAATATTATTTATTTATTTGAAATTCATATAATAATAATACAAATTCAATAAAAATAATTAATAAATTCTATAAATAATACTAACTAAGTTGCTGTACATTATATAATATATATATTTTCAATTTTGTTATTAGCTTCTTATGGTGAACCCCTCTTAATCAAAATAGGGGATGTTCAAGTTTCAGAAGCAAAAATCAATTTTTAAGCTAGTATTAAACAATAATGCGCGCTCATTTTTCGTTGCACTTTGTTACCTGTCTTCTGTACATTCTGAAATGAACCCAAATTACCAATACTTTATGGTGGTCTTGATATGAGATGAGAGACCAAATTAGAATCAAGAAACAAGTGGATTTAACTCAACATATCATTGGAAAAAGGGGTAATTATTCTCAATTACATAGAGGGAAAAAAAAAAGTAAAATAAATGATGAAGAAGACCTTTATTAGGGTCTTCTCTTGTCATTATTTTGATTGCTTAATTATAAGCAATCATAGTAGTGATAGTTATAATAATAAGCATCAGCATCAAACATGCACGGTCTTTCTAAAAAAATCCCATGTCAAGTTCATTCTAGGCAGCAGCGGAACAAAGTGTAAGTCTCCATTAGACGGCCACAATCACAGCACTTCATGACATCAGGCAAGGCTGCGCTTGATGGAAGAACAAGGCTGGTGCAGTGGTGTGGCTCGAGGGGCTGGACATACTCCTTGAGGTACTCATCAAGAGCAGGCACGAACCCAATCTCCTGCTGCCGTTGCTTCCAGAGTCTGTGGTCAGTCAAGGCTTTGAGCATGTGTGTCCCTTTGCCCCGAACCATTTCGCCAATATCCTTACTCATCACAGCCCACCTTCCCTTGCTATAATCACTAGAGTCGTAGCTCAAAATCACGGTGATCCCTTCCAGTATGTGGTCGTATCTTGTGCTGTCAAACTTGGTCAATTGTCGCTTAGAATCCAACATTTTCATCAGCCTTAACCAGAAATAACTAATAAGGTTGCGGTCAAGAGTTCTGCTCAAGTTCTCTTTTTGGATTGTGTCAATAATGGTCGTCACAAGGTTCTCCTTAGTTTGGGTCTTTCCTACATAAACCATTTCTAGGTTGATGCCGGCCTCTCTTGCCACCTTTTTTGCAGCTATTGTGAAATCGCTGATCCACTCCATGTCTTCACCTCCATACAAGCAAATGTGTTTTCCCTCTTGAATCTGACACACAAACATTTAATAGTTATAAGACCAGTCTGGTAGAGGTAGAAGTCAAAGTTAGTCCAACCACACTATTAATGAGATTATTAGCTAGATTGAGGGTTCGTAGCATGTATTTGTTCTGAAAAAAGAAAAAGAAAAAGAATAAGAAAACTCACCCAAGCATTCAAATTAGGCTCGAGGTTGTCAATGAGAAGATCAACGGACCAGCTCATCTCCTCCCACAACAATTTTTCTCGATTGAAGGTAAAAGGGTAGGCAGTGCTTCCCCAAATGCATATCATGTTGATAGCATCATGGTGCACGATCGCACCTTGTTTGTCTATAACCACAAGCATAGGTTTTTTCTTGAAGTTCCACTTCTCTTTGATGTACCTTTTTACCACCGTTGATACCACCGATGGATGGTCAATGGAGTGCCATTCCATCTGCTTTTGTAGTGTCTCAAAGAGATTGAGTTTGTCTTCATCCCAATTGTCGAGAATTGGGACCCAAACTATCTCGTACTGACTATCCATTTTGGTCGGGCTATGCTTCTTTTGCTGGTACATTCGTTCCAAGATTTTGTATTCCTGCCCGCGCTGGAGATTGAAATCTAGATCTGTAATGAGTAAGGCTACAGTCTTGTTGCTGAATTCTTCAGTGGCAACCTTGTTTAGGATAATATTCAAGTCATTAAGTGGTTTATTTATGCAGGAAAAAAGTTTACACAAATTGAAGTAAAGTTAGAATTTGGTGCAAACCTTTCTCTTGATGTAGCAATCATAGAGTGCCGGTTGCCCATCCTTGTAGTGGAACAAAGTAGCCAAAGCCCTCGTGTTGTCAAGGTGTGGTGTTGTGAAAATGCGTTCAAGCTCCCTGAAAGCTTCTTCATCTCTTTTCTCCTCTGAATTAGACAAATATATGTATATATATATATATATGTTAGTTTGTTATTTATGGATATACTTGGATGAATATCAGGAGGGATTTCAATGACACTCACGCATGATTTTTAAGCAACGTTCAATTAACTCCACAAGGTGAAGCCTTTTGATGTTATTTAGTTTGTGAGCCAAGGACGACAGCTCCCACGACTCCGTCAAGAGACTTAAACAAGAACAGTTGAATGTTAGAGGAAATGTTTCAGAAAAGAGTAGATTATTTATCTAAGTTAAGTATATGGTAATCACATAAACTACTTACTCGATTGGTAAGGAGCCAGTGAGGGCGAACATTTGAGTTGAGGCAACAACTATGCTTCGAATGCTCCAATAAGCAACAGTGGGAACATTAGCATCGGCAGCAATAATCTCAGGGAGCTCATAAAACTCGACAAGTTTCTTGGTGGTGTCGATAATTTCTCCAATAAGAGCGAAGAGTGCATCTAGTGTTGGTTTCAAATCGTGAAGATGCTCCAATATTTCTGGCAACTGCTTAAGAAGAGCAATTGCCTTTGGGAGTGGATTAGTTGTGTATTGCTGAACAACAAGCCGAAACTTGCCAAAAGTGATCATTAAAGATACCAAGACTAGTGCAACCTTCACTTCCCAGCTGTAGTGCTTGACTAGCCGTAATATTTCAAGGACAATATTGTGCACGTCTACACCAGCCGAACACTTACTGTACATCTGTGACCATAATATGCAATAGGATCATGAATGAACAAATTAGAAAGTGAACAAATTATGAGATGAAATCTTTTTTTTACCTCTAGGGAAATTGCACTGATGACCCTGGTTGGAAGATCAAACACCTTCTCATCCGCCACAGCAATGTCCCATTGTGTAATCGAGCCCTGTTACATGTATACATAGAAATATATATATATATTTATATTTATATTATTGTAATTGATCAAGGTGAATTTGCTATAGAAGTAATTATGTTATTAGTAAGTACCTGTGTGAATTTAAAGATGTCTTCACTTGCACGGTTGAATATGACATCAATGACAGACAAGACTGGCTTGACATAAAACCCACGCTCATTTGATTCATGAGTGGCAAGAATTTTCTTGCCCAACTCAGTGTCGTCCGTTGCCCCACCAGCGTGTGCACGACTTGCGCGGCCATGCCCAAGAAAACTAGAAGCAATGCTTTGCTCGTGTTTGGGTAGCCCAACCAGCTTAGCTTCCATTTTAGCTCTTTCTCACACCTCTTTCGAAGCAAAGTATGGTGTTGTTTACCGTTTGGCTTTGGTTTTGCTCTACCACTTCTTGTGTAGGAAAGATATATGTGTGCATATTTATATGCTTCTCTGGTATTCAAATTCTCTTTTTTATTTGTCTTCTTCTTGAGTAAGTCTCAGACCAACGGAATTTTCATATTCTTTTTAAAAACTATATTCGTCAAGTAAAGTATTATATGTTGTACTCATGTATCAGTTTGGTTGTCATTATAAGATTTTAAGGAATATAAGTTATGAAATATTGACCGTGACTTTTTACTTGTCCTAAGACATGCTGATCTAGTTTTCTTGTCTCTTGCATTTATTTATTGATATGTATTATGCCTTCCTTCCAAAATAAAATTTTATGTATTGTCTTATGGAACCGCGGAGAAAAGTTTATTTTTTTCCCATTTCGTGTTTCAAACTCATTTCAACATTTTCTCTGCGTTTTTAATTTAATGCTAGAAAAAAAGCGCAGATAAAGCCTATATTTGTAATAGTGTGTGGATACTTACAAATCTATTGTCTTTTTTTTTTTTAAATTTTTTTTCTCAATTATTTAACTAGGAATTTAAATTAAAGTAATATATATGTCATAATAAACTTTACTACACTACTACAAAAACAAAATTTTAGGACACTTTTTAGGGCACTGACCTAGATGTGAGCTCTAAAAACAACTCTTGGACTTTTTAGAGCACTTATTGAGAGTTCTTAAATAATTTCTTTTAAGACACGCGGTGCGAGCCCTAAAAGCTGATGTGTGTCATAAAAGTTTGAATTTTTTTTTAACAAAAGTTCTTTGACTTTTTAGGACTCCTTAAAGAATTTCTTTTAGGATATACGCAGTGCGAGCCCTTAAACCTGATATGTGTCCTAAAAGTTTAATTTTTTTTAACAAAAGTTCCTGAACTTTTTTGGATACTCAATGAGAGTTCTTAAATAATTTCTTTAAGGACATGCAGTACGAGCCCTAAAAACTTATGTGTGTCCTAAAAGTTAGAATAATTTTTTTAACAAAAGTTTTATTATATATTAAATCAGAAAAGAAAAAAAACACTCACCTCATTCTCTCTCCCTTCCTTGGATTTCCTCTCTCTTCCCCCATTTATCTCTCTCTCTCTCTCGCAACTTTTTTGCAGCCACGAACGACGGCTCTCCAGCCACACCCCGCCTACACGCACTACCCAGGCATCTTCACAGGCCCCCAAAACCCCCAGCCTCGTAAGCCCCTAGCCGCACGCGCCCCCTAGCCCTCTCTATGGAGCTTCCAAAGTTTGTCGACTATGTGGGTTTCTGAAGATTTTTGGGCCTTTTTCGACCACCTCGACTCACCCCGAGCCAAATGACCACCACCACTGCATTCCTTGTGCTTTGGGCTTCAAAACCCACTAGAGGATCAAATTCAATTGTCATCGGAATTGGAATCGACATTTGCCGGAATCCATGGAGATTCGAGAATTCATGGCTTTAATCTAGCAATTCTAGGCCTTTCCAAGAGAAACCACCACCACCATGGCATTTCTCGAGCTTTAGGCTTCGAAGCCTAGTCATCATTTTCCTGAACCACAATCGTGGGGTGGTGGCATCGCCGTCATCGTCGGAACTCCGGCAGGAGCTTTGGCTACCAATATTTAGGGCTCGCAATGCGTGTTCTAAAAAACTCACTTTTTAAGGCTCTCAAATAGAGGGCTCGTGCCCTATGAGCCCTAAAAAGCCTTTTTTGTAGTAGTGCGATGGATTATTACATAAATATTCTTGTAGAAAGAGTTTAAACGGAGTATTTTATAATTTAAAGGATTTTTTGACCATTTTTTAACACATTTAAAATAATTTTTAAAATAATTATATAATTTCAAAGGAGGTTAATGTGTCATACACAAGTCATATATCAAAAAGATTTCTTTATTCTTTTCTGTGTATTCACTACTACAAAATAAAATAAGGATTTTATGACTTTATTTGAGAGACATTAAAAGTCTACAATGTCTCCCACCAAGGGAAACGTTAGAGGTGGAGTCATTGTAGGTGGACTTTCAATGTCTCCCATAGGGAGATGTGAGAGACATCTCACGTCTCCCCACTACAAAAATGAAGGGTTTTGCTGGCGCTTTAATATATATGAGTTGACAAAGGTCATTTTCCTTGGTGCTTTGTATATAAAAGCACTAGCAAACACACCCCCATTTTCTGTCTGTAACTTCGCAATTTCTTGAGACGTTTATTGACCTATACAATAAATAATTTTAAAACAAAACACCTTTTATTATAAAGTAATCAAACGTGACTAACAACCGAATGTTTAAGAAGTAAAGAAACTTCAGAATTTCGTAGTTATTGTAAATAAATAAAATAAAACAAACATTTGAATCCAATAGTAAAACTTAAAACTTTATTTGAATTCATAATGAAATTCCCTTATAGGGCCGACCCATACGGTTGTTAAATCCTTGACATGTACACCCACCGCCAAAGCTCTCCAACTCATTGCTCTATAACCACATCTTTGCCTTTACCTGCAGCATAGAGTACCCATGAGCCAAAACCCAATAGGAGGAGTTGTGTAGGACACAACCCCTTAAAACTTACCCAAGAACATAATTCAAATCCAAATAAGAAACATGTAATTAATCATAAATCAGTTATAAACAGAACAAAATAATCATAGTGCATTCAAGCACAAACGAACATAAGCATTCATTTCATCATATCATAAGAATGACAATATGAACATAGACATGCGTTTAAGAACATAAGAATGTCAAGCAACATATCACACATACAAGTATCAACATAAGTAACATGCAACGTAAACTACTTATAACATGTAACATTCACTAACATAACCATACATCTAGCATAGGTAATTAAACATAAAATTCCATCTTTAAAAGTACGTCAAGTGTACACCCTGTGTGCAAGTGTCCACTCTTTGCACCTCAAGTCCAAGCAACAAATCGACACACACACTTTCACGTCCCTTCAAGTATCCTTAGGGAGCCTAAACATGTTACACAATATCAAAGTCTTAAAACTCAAACCAAACCAAAACCATAATAGAATGCACCCATGTCCTTCTTAAAGATAACTCGTACTCATAATATCCCTAAAAAAGTCTTAAACTCTACTGCTTAAAACCCCAAACCAAATAGGGTATCAATTTATATTAAAAAAGGTGCATTAAAATCACAAAATATGCATTTCTGGACAACTGGCATGGTTGCGCCAGTGCCAGGGCATGGTTGTGTCCATAGAACTTTCGGGCAAACCAACAGAGTAGTGCAGTCGCGCCAGGGCTGGGCACGGTTGCGCTAGGCCCTTTTTCCTGGAAATCGCAGAAGCTATTTTAAAACTTAGGAATCGACCCAAATCGCAAAATTTTGACCCCAAATAATCAAATCAGCCATCCTAACATGTTTCTAATCCTTGGAATCTAGATATAATCAATCCTAAACCTCTAATAAACATTTATAATCCCATATACATTTGAATCCCTCCTACAAAATTGTAGAGTCCAAGAACTTTACTTAGCTAAGATAGATAGTAGTATGATAGTATTTATAGCATTATCTTTGTTACTGTGGATTTTTGGTTCAGACCGGGAATTATTTGGACACTCATAGTAGTACTTATAGATTTTCTAAGTTTAATCTATAGTTTAAGAATATTAAGTTAACCTAAGGTTTGATTAATGTGACTGATATTAAGGATTATATTTATTATACTATAAGGTTTAGATATCAACCAATAGGATTTTAAGCACATGTTATGAATGGTGATTAAGGATTAAAGATTTTTGAGGATTTAATATAATAAGGAGTAAAGTTTGAATGTTATAGGGTCAGTCAGCAGCTTTGAGTACGTTGAGGGCTTAGTCAAGGCTGTTTACTCCATTCAAACTTAGCTAAAATATGTGTAATTTCGTGTTTAAATATTCAGCGTGTGCCGATATATCGCAGCTATAGGGGGCGATATATCGCAGCACGTAGATACGGAAAACACGAATCGATGCACGGTCGCCTCGGGAAAAATGGTCCAGGCGATATATCGCCTATAGGGGGCGATATATCGCCTCCTCCAGCATAAATTCAAATACTTTTGAATTCTTTTCCTTTCAGCCATTCAAACTCCTCCATAAGTCCAGCATCTTTTGAACGAGTCTTCAGCCTCTGCTGAATGATTATTCAAATGATTTTCATCTAAAAATCCATTATTTTTATTCAAGTAAAATCAAGATACTTTCTTTCCCAAACTCTATAAATAGGACCTAGTACCCAGCCATTATTCACCTTTTGCTCTAAGTTCAGAAGCTGCTAGTGTTAAGTGAGTGTGAGAGTGTAAACACCTGGTTTGGGAAAAACTATAAGCTTAAACATCATAAGCTTATCAAACACTTTGGGAAGTGAGTTCTATAGTATTTCGGTGGAGATGTAGATTGGTCTTTCAAGTCTTTGAGGTAACCAAAACTCTAGTTCCTTTCTGTATTATGTTATTTTCTTTCTCATAGTCTTCTACTCAATCTCTAACCTTAATCTTCATTTTGGTTAGGGAATCTAAGTTCTTGAGCACATAAGTTCGGTAAGCATGTTTCTCAAATGGTTTAGTCTTTCCATCTCTTTCATTTCATCTCCTTTCTTTAGACTCACTCTTTCTTATGGTTTTAAGAGTGTTCCAAAAAGTCCCAACTCAGTCCATTATATCCCGGTAACTTTGGTAAGGAAAATAGGCTAGAATCAATATGTTATGTGCTTATGTTATCTATATGTTTTATGTTATTAAATGTGTTATGATATGTATGTATGTTTGTAGGCTTGGGCATATGACCCATATGACTAACAAGACCCCAAATGGGTTATGGGCATATGACCTACTTAGCTAGTAGGACCCCACTAATCCCATGGGCATATGCTTGTTTAGTCTATGGGACCCCAAGTAATAATGGCCATTATAATAAGTGTATGTTATATGTATTATGTTAAGTCTTTATGTTTCTTATGAAATTATGTGTATGATTAAGTGTTAGATTTTTCCTTGCTGGGCATTAGGCTCATTCCTTTCTGTTTATGTGCAGGAAATAAGCTTTAGAGGTGGAAAGATTCGTGACGCTTAGAGGATGTGTATCGATGGTGAATGGAGTCAAGGGGCCGAGCGTTATTCGATTCGAGGATGTAGTCTTGTTTATGTTTTTATGGTTTTAAATGTATTTTCCGCATTTTCTATGTAACTCTTTTTAGTTTTTAAGTTATTTTTGTTTTAAAGACAATGGTTACCCATATCCTACTTATTTTATGAAAGTAAACTTTATTTCTACAAGTTTCTGATAAATTATGGTATTTTCGCAAAAATGTAAGTTTTATGTATAGTTTCGTTAATGGTCCAAAAAAGTCTAGAGTAGTGGGTCATTACAAAAATCAAAACCTAGATCTATCATAACTTGAATAACACTGTTCAAAGAGTTCATCTTTCATATTATCAGATTAAATCTTCAATGTAATGACTAAAATTTCCTAATAAGGTTTATGTCCTTGATTAGGAGGCCGGGAGGGCCATAATTGATTTATTTTGTAATAAAATGATAATATTCATGTTTAGGTGTATGAAAAATGCATGTGAACCCACTTTTGATTTACTGGGTGATTTTCATATTTTGGCCATTTTGGGCATATTTGGCATATATGTGGTATGTGTGTGGTGCTTCATTATTATTTGGTTATGATAGGGTTACTCAGCACGAGACGATCCTAGGAGGAAAGCTAGTGGAAAAGTCACAACGAGATTTATACTTGATTCGGAGTGAGTCAAGGGGTATTTAGCACATTACCGGGTTATTGGGTAATGGGAATAAGTATTTGATTATAAATTGGGAGTTAGTAAGATCAGGGAGAAATTCTGGAAGTTTTTTACTATTTTACCCCTGGGGGCGTTTTCGGGACCCCGAGCATTAGGATTTGTTTAAGGCTACTTAAGCTTGAAGTAACCTGTTAAGAAATAAAAAGAACATTCAGAACGTTCTCTCTCCTTCAAAGTTCCATTTTCGTCTCCCGATCGCATTTGCGAAGGAAACTTAAGTTCTAGGACTCGGATTCAAGTGAGGATCGAGGCATAGTGATTCTAGGGAAAATTAGAAGCTTATTAGCCGGAGGATTTAGTTGGGAAATGACATAATTGAAGGTAATCCAAGTTTTAAGGTCTAAGTTTTTAAGCTTGAATTCAATTCTATGTTTTAATGTGTTTTTGGTTGATTTGAAACTTGGGTTTTAATGGTTTTGGATAATTAGGATGTTTGGGAACTTTGATTTTTGGATTTGGAGATGTTTGGGTAGGTTTTTGGAAGGTTTAAAAATGGTAAAATTGAAGTTTTGGCTGGGTTTCGAGGTGGGGCCGCGGCCCTGTGATGCATGTGATGCATAAGATACATGAGATTAGGGCATGGCATGAATATTGAAATTAAGATTGACCAGAGCTTGAGTCTCTGTATTTGTGCATGATTATAATGATGCTTCTGATTATTGATTAAGCATGCTAAATACCTTATATCTGAATATTTGACATATGATATATGTCTGTTTGCATTACCTCATTGAGGAAGCATTGACTTATTAGTCAGGGATTGACATTGGTGTCAGTATTGACTGTGAAGATGTGACTTACTAGTCAAGTTCGACAGTAGTAGCTAGCACTGGTCGTATGGCATTGACTTATGATTCAAGGACGGTTGTAGCGTTTTTAACGCAAGCCAATAAAGATCAGATCTAATCGACATTTGCATTGAATAACTCATCATGAGCATTAATGCCGGACTGACCTCAAGTTCGATGAAAAATAAAAGCGCTTGTCTAGTCTAAAGGCTAGTTACTTAGAGCCAAAGCCGAAAAGGCTAAGGTGACCTACACGTTACATGGCTAGGAGGGTATGGGACCTCCGAGATAGACTTATTAGTCATCTGACCGAGATGGACTTATCAGTCATCTGACCAAGATAAACTTATTAGTCATCTGATCGAGATAGACTTATTAGTCATCTGACCGAGATAGAGTTATCAATTATCTGACTGAGATAGACTTATTGGTCATCTAATCGAGATAGGCTTATTATTCGTCTGACCGAGATAGACTTATTAGTCATCTGACCGAGGTAGACTTATTAGTCATCTAATTGAGATAGACTTATTAGTCATCTGACCGAGATAGACTTATCAGTCATCCGACCGAGATGGACTTATCAGTCATCTGACCAAGATGGACTTATCAGTCATCTAACTGGGATAGACTTATCAGTCATCTGACCAAGATGGACTTATCAGTCATCTATTTAGAGAGTGACTTATTAGTCAACTGGTCAAGGAATGACTTATTAGTCATCTACCTCAAAGAGACTTATTAGTCATCTACTTAGAGCGTAGGACTTCACAAACATGTATTTGTACCTGCTTGCATGCTTGAGTAGGGTTATTACTGCTAGGCATGCCTATTATGACTTAGTAACATGTTATTACTTGTTCATGAGCATATTGAGTTTTCTTGTTGGACTTCGACTCACGGGTGCTATGTGGTGCAGGTAAAGGCAAAAGAAAGCTGGAACATCATTGAGTTGGAGAGCTTAGGTGAAAATGTGTACATATGCAGGTGCTCGACCACCACGGCCGAGGGTTGAAAGAGGAACTAGGGTTAAACCCTATTTTTCCACTTAGATCTGCTGGTTGTAAATATTTTCTTGTAATTGACCTTTAAATTATATTTTTGGGATCTCAATGTATACAGTAAACGTTCTAGTGAAACGTTATATCTTATGAAATTTTTTTTACCCTAAATCGCTAATCATACTTAGTTACACGATTATGGCCAAATGACTCGATTAACGAGTTTAGGACTGTTTAAAATGCACATCATAACGGTCCATGGAGTTTAAGGCATTACAACTTGGTATCAGAGCGAGCCAAGGTTAAGGGTTCTTGAAGACAAGTTGGGCAAGTACACTCTTCACTAAAGATAGCTTCACTCAGGGAATGGTAACTATTTATGTAGTTATGTGCTTAAATGCTTAAATAGAATGTAAATGATTTACCTGCACATTGTATTAGGGAGCATGAGATTCTGATAGAGTCTGGCTCTGGACTATTAATATGATTATATGATTACATGCTCCGTGAATATATAAATGTGATATTTTCATGCTGGAGTTGAAGGCATGGTATGTGTGTTGGAAGAGTAAGGATTATGATTGATGTACGAATGCTATGGGCATTTTTTTAGCACTGCAGTGATTTGTGATTGTAGGGTGGTATGATTGATCCTATGGGGAAAGCTCTTGATATGATCATCATATTTAATGGGTCAAGTTATTGATTGTAGATCAATCAGCAGGTATGTATCCAAGGCAGATAATGAGGCAAGGTGATAGTTATACATAGGCTGGGAGTTACATCTAGAGTTTGAATTCTTCACCTACCCCTCAGAATTTCCAGCAGGTTCTTACAGATTTGCAATTAAGATTACAGAGGCAAGAGGAAGAGATTAGGTGTTTAAAGCAATAGAGAAATCTTTCGGGGAACACCTCTTCCTTTACAATGCCAGGAGTGGCACCAGTTTTAGCTCAGCCTAGGGTTGAGAACAGATGGGAATTTATTTGTGGAAGATTCCAGGAGTATTACCCTCTAGTCTTCGAGGGAGGCCTGGATCCATTCAGAGCCGAGCAATGGATGGACATGATTAGTTCCATTCTCAATAGTATGGGTCTGGTAGGTCACAATAAGGTGATCTGTGCGACATATGTATTGCGAGATGATGCTCGGCCATGGTGGGTGGTAGTATCCCAGACACGAGACACAACTTCGGTGGATTGGAAAGAATTTAGGAAGTTGTTCAATGAAAGGTATTACTGTGATGCAGCCCAGACTGCTAAGATGAATGAGTTTATGAATCTCATTCAGGGAAATGCAACAGTAACTGAGTATATTAAGAGATTTAATGGGTTGGCCAAGTTTGCTTTTGATATGGTACCCACAGATGTAGCTTGGAAGGAAAAGTTTATCCAAGGATTGAGTTCCAGGATAGCTCAAGGTGTTAGAGTTGCCCCAGTGCATGAAACCTCCACCTACGCTCAGGTGGAAGAGAGGGCTCTTGCTGTTGAGAGCATAAGAAATGAGAAGAAGAGTGTCAGAGAGAGCGAAGCTTAGACAGTGACACCTCCACTAATTGGAGCAAGAAAAAAAATAAGAACTAGAGGTCTTATCCAATATGTGCTCGATGCAAGAGGATTCATTTGAAGGGGTGCTGACCAAATACATGTTTCTTATGTGGAATGGTTTGGCATATCAAAAGGGATTGCCCAAGTCGAGAGATAGAGGAGCAAAAGGGGATGGACAGCTCGACCCCAACTCGAGTGTTCATTCCAAAGCAGTCAGAGTCGGAGACCGAGACTGAGACTGAGACTGAGGCTGGTTCCTTAGGGGTGGCAGGTTAGCTTTCTAGTTTTGATTTTTGTATTATGCTAACTGGTTTTGTTACCATGTGATTTCTTTGTTTGTTGTATATAGAGAGGCATAAAGATGATATGAAGATTGCATGATTATGTTGTGATAAAGTTGGTTATGACTGACTTTAGTATGATCCTTGACTTGGATTGATTAATCAAGTGTGGGGAAATGCTAGATCGCAAGGAAATGATATTAATTCTTGGGTTTGAGAGAGGGAGACCCTTGTGGTAGTTGGCACTGTGCATGGATTTTGTATGCTTATGACATATGTATTTAGAGCTAGAGATCTATTGCAGGGGGATGCATATAACTCTTAGCTAGTGTGGTGGATACCACTTAGGTTGTGTCAGTAGGATCAGGATAGACTGGATTAGTCTGTGAGTTTCTGGATGGATGTCTAGGGAATTTTTCAGGATTACTTTCATACAAATAGATAGAATGGTGATTGGACTGGTGCCAGGAATGGAATTAGGTCTAGGGCACTGTTTTGAATGGCTCCACCAAAGTTGTAAGAACTTAAGGCTCAATTGTTGAGTAAGATGGTATTCTCCAAGGTGGATCTTTGATTTGGTTATTACCAGCTAGAGATCAAGGAGAATGATATTTAGAAGATTGTTTTTATAATGGATAAGGGCACTTGGAGTGCTGAGTTGTTTTGATGAAATAAATGAATGGAGTACTTAGGATTATCTAAATTGGATTTGTAATCATCTTGGACGATGGTATTAGGATATATTCTCAGTTGGAGAATTGCCAAGGTCAAGGAAAGCCTTAGAGGGCAGGAGTTTCCTTGGACGGACAGGATATTATATGTGCTTTGGGAAAGAATTATGAGTCTTCTTACAGATCAAAATTGTTTTGTAGGTTGTTATGACACCTCAGTGATAGGGAAAAGTGATTGCTATGCAACATGTTGGTTAAAGGATCTGACTAGAACTAGAGTAGAGTTACTGGTGGGCCAGGTGGCCAGTTTTATATTTGAGTTTATTATTTAGTAAATGATCAAAGGAAAAACAGATAAGTGAACCGCAGATGGCAGAATTGAGGGGAATTTTTTAGATGGATTAGCTAAGAATTATACAGTGTCAGATAGGAGTTTATTGAGGTATAAGAATCAGACTTGAGATCTGATGGACACTGGAATTAAATGGGAGATTCTAGATGAATCTCATATTGTCCTCTTATTCTCTTCATCCCAGCATCATGGAAATGTAATAGGATATGAAAGTTTTATAGTGGTGGCCTGGGATGAAGAGGGACATAATGGAATACGTGAAAAAGTTCCTCACCTGATAAGCAGGTCAAGATAGGGTATCAGAAACTGGTAAGGCTATGGTAGCCTTTGAGTATTCCATATTGGAAATAAGAAAACATCGTGATGGGTTTCGCGATGGGGCTGCCCAGGATAGTGGGTTAGAGTGATTTGGATTGGGCCATTAGGGACCAATATTTAAAGTGAGCTACTTCTATTAGTAAGGATGAGTAATACCGCTGATCAATATTCAGATCTTTGTGTGAGAGAGGTGGTATGCCTTCATGGGAATTCAAGGTCCATCTTATCAGATGAAGACTCCATTATTACTTCCAAGTTTTGGAAGGGTTGCAGAAGGTGATGAATACACATTTTATTACTCTCAGACTGATGGTAAATCAGAGAGAGAGAGAGAGAGAGAGAGAGAGAGAGTTATCCAATTATTATCGGAAGAACATCTTATAAGATGAATGAGATATTATATCTGGATTATGAGGTTAAAAGGGGATCATTAAGGTTTTTGAAAATGTTGGAGCTTGGAAGCTCACTTCTCAAAGTAAATGAAAAAGTTATGTTGATTTGAGATGCAGGAATATGAAGTTCCAAGTAGAAGATTGTATCTCCCTTAAAGTATCACCATGGAAAGGGGTGAAGAGGTAAGCAAAAGTTGAGCCCTCGATTGATATGACCGTTTGAGTGTTGGATAGGACTGGTCAGGTTGACTTTGGATTGGCCTTATCATTGGCATTGTTAGCTGTATACAGTGTATTTTATATTTCCATGTTGAGGACATGGGTTAAAAGAAACTCATGAGTTGAGTTATGAGAATCTAGGAATTTAGGCTAAGTAGCTAGTTCAGATTTTAACAGAAGGAACAAGAATCTGAGGAACAAAGTTACACCTTGAGTTAAGGTATGATCCAGAAACAGTGAGCTCGAGGGAACGACATGGAAAACTGGAATCAGTTGTGCGGAATTTATATTCTGGGTGGTTCAGATAAATTTCGAGGACGAAATTTCTGTAAGGAGGGGATAGTTCTAATGACCAAAATTTCCTAATAAGGTTTATGACCTTGATTAGGATGTCGAGAAGGCCATAATTGATTTATTTTGTAATTAAATGATAATATTCATGTTTAGGTGTATTAAAAATGCATGTGAACCAATTTTTGATTAATTGGGTGATTTTCATATTTTGGCCATTTTGGCCATTTTGGGCATATTCGGCATATATGTGGTATGTGTGTGGTGCTTCATTATTATTTGGTTATGCTAGGGTTACTCAGCAGGAGACGATCCTAGGAGGTAAGCTAGTGGAAAAGTCACAACATGATATATACTTGATTCAGAGTGAGTCAAGGGGTATTTAGCACATTATCGGGTTATTGGGTAATGAGAATAAGTATTTGATGATAAATTGGGAGTTAATAAGATCAGGGGGAAATTCTAGAAGTTTTGACTATTTTACCCCCGGAGGCGTTTTCGGGACCCCGAGCATTAGCATTTGTTTGAGGCTACTTAAGCTTGAAGTAACTTGTTAAGAAATAAAAAGAACGTTCAGAACGTTCTCTCTCCTTCAAAGTTCCATTTTCGTCTCCCTATTGCATTTGCAAAGGAAACTTAAGTTCTAGGACTCGAATTCAAGTGAGGATCGAGGCATAACGATTCTAGGGAAGATTAGAAGCTTATTAGCCGGAGGATTTAGTTGGGAAACGACATAATCGAAGGAAATCCAAGTTTTAAGCTCTAAGTTTTTAAAGTTTTAAGCTTGAATTCGATTTTATGTTTTGATGAGTTTTTGGATGATTTGAGACTTGGGTTGTAATGGTTTTGGATAATAGGGATGTTTGGGAACTTTGATTTTGGATTTAGAGATGTTTGGGTAGGTTTTTAGAATGTTTAAAAATTGTAAAATCGAGGTTTTGGCTGGATTTAGAGGTGGGGCCGCGGCCCGAGCTTGGGGCAGGTGAGTGGTGGTGCTGAAGGGCCTGGGGGCCGCGACACTTGAGGAGGTGGGCCGCGACTCTTGGGGCAGGTGCTTGAGGCTGGTGCCTCTATCATGGCTGGGGGCCACGACGCTTGGGGAGGCGGGCCACGGTGCTTGAGAGCATTTGTGCCCAAAGTAGTGTTTTGATCGTGGGAACTCAAACCTTAAGCCTCAGGATCTTTCCTACTACCCAGTTTAGTAGGATTTGATGTCCCGGAGGATAGGTCTTGGTCTGGAAACCTTTTATCACTCGTTTTGATGAGGTTTTATGTTATGGTTGTGACTAGGTTATCACTAGGGGATTGGAATCAGGATCATGCTTGTGGCTCGTTTATTGGTAACCTGTGTTTGGACCAAAGGTAAGAAAACTGCACCCAATATGTGATACATGTGATGCATAAGATACATGAGATTAGGGCATGGCATGAATGTTGAAATTAAGATTGATCAGAGCTTGAGTCTCTGTATTTGTGCATGATTATAATTATGCTTATAATTATTGATTAAGAATGCTAAATGCCTTATATCTGAATATTTGACATATGATATATGTCTATTTGCATTACCTCATTGAGGAAGCACTAACTTATTAGTCAAGGATCGACACTGGTGTCAGTATTGACAGTGAAGCTGTGACTTACTACTCAAGTTCGGCAGTAGTACCGAGCACTGGTCGTATGACATTGACTTATGAGTCAAGGATGGTTGTAGCGTGTTTAACACAAGTCGATAAAGATTAGATCTAATCGACATGTGCATTGAATAACTCATCACATGCATTAATGCCGGACTGACCTCAAGTTCGATGAAAACTAAAAGCGCTTGTCTAGTCTAAATGCTAGTTACATAGAGCCAAAGCCAAAAAGGCTAAGGTGACCTACACGTCACATGGCTAGGAGGGTATGGGACCTATGAGATAGACTTATTAGTCATCTGACTGAGATGGACTTATCAGTCATCTGACCGAGATAGACTGATTAGTCATTTAATCAAGATAGACTTATTATTCATCTGACCAAGATAGACTTATCAGTCATCTTACCGAGATAGACTTATGAGTCATCTAATCGAGATAGACTTATAGTCATCTGACCAAGACAGACTTATTAGTTATCTGACCGAGGTAGACTTATTAGTCATCTAATCGAGATAGACTTATAAGTCATCTGACCGAGATAGACTTATTAGTCATCTAACCGAGATGGACTTATCACTCATCTGACCGAGATGGACTTATCAGTCTTTTGACCGAGATGGCCTTATCAGTCATCTATTTAGAGAGTGACTTATTAGTTAACTGGTCAAGGAATGATTTATTAGTCATATACCTCAGAAAGACTTATTAGTCATCTACCCCAGAGCGAGAGACTTATTAGTCCTCTACTCAGAGCGCAAGACTTTACAAACATGTATTCGTACCTGCTTGCATGCATGAGTAGGGTTATTACTGCTAGGCATGCCTATCATGACTTAGTAACATGTTATTACTTGTTCATGAGCATATTGAGTTTTCTTGCCGGGCTTTGGCTCACGGGTGTTATGTGGTGCAGGTAAAGGAAAAAGAAAGTTGGACCATCCTTGTGTTGGAGAGCTTAGGTGACAATGTGTACATATGCGGCTGCTCGACCACCATTGCCGAGGGTTGAAAGAGGAACTAGGGTTAAACCCTATTTTGCTGCTTTGATCGGCTGGTTGTATATATTTTCCTGTAATTGACCTTTACATTATATTTTTGGGATCCTAATGTATACAGTAAAAGTTTTAGTGAAACGTTATATCTTAACCAAAATTTTTAACCCTAAATTACTAATCATACTTAGTTACACGATTATGGCCAAATGACTCGATTAGCGAGTTTTGCACTGTTTAAAATGCACACCGTAACGGTCCCTGGAGTTTAGGGCGTTACATTCAAAGTCTTGCTCCGCTGTGCGATCCTCAGTCCACCAACATTCAACATCTACACTCTCTTTTGATTCTCCAAGCCTCAAAATTCAGATCAAGAACAAGAAGGATATTCTTGGCCTGATATTCTATCATGCAATGTGAATCAAAAGTGTGACTATCGTATAAAATTTTAAACTTAATTCCTATTATTAATTTTATTGGTAATTAATCTTTGTTGACCTGTGAAATTGGCCAACGGTCGTATGTACAGTATACAACACCTTTTGAATGAAATAAATATAATATATGACAGAGTACAAATATCTTAAACAAACACACATAAATTTATAGTGGTTCAGCACTGTTTTGATGAACAGTGTTACACCCAGATTTCGAGCCATGGGAATTGTGACCTCGAAAGCTGGATTCATAATGAATGGACTCGTAATAACTGGAACACGTCCGAAGCCTAGGCATCAGGCCTTCGAAGCAGAGGCGACTTCGAAGATGGTAGCCTCGAGATCCTCGCAAGCTCAAAAGGCTGACCCCGAAATACGTTCGTTCTCAGGATAGCCTTGGATTATGGGTCCCGAGCTCGAAGCCATGTGGTCTCGAAAGATACTATAGCTCGAAATCCAACAAGAGACCTGGGTAAATAGGGCCTTGGCGATATAAGATAGTAATTTTGAATATCTTTATGAATCATCAATGAGAGACGCGGTCTACATTGATTGCTATAAATCCCCTATAATCAAGGGATATTATTTGTTCAGTTATACGCCCCCTGATCTTCAGGGGACATTTCCTTGTATATAGGATTGCAGGCTTTTAATACCATTTAATTTATTTGCATATACAGAATAACTTCCCGAAATATGTGGGATAGTATTATGAAATCTTCTCTATAAATAGAGAGGTCATGCACCATTGTAAATGACCGAATTTAGGTGATCTTGAGAGTAAATTCTGAAAATTCATCCTTGAATAATTTTCAGAGATCATCTCAAGCTTAATAACAAAGACTCATGGACTAGGCAGAATTAACTGCTGAACCACGTAAAAAATCTCGTTTGTGTTATCATATTTCATTTGGCCATAACTGATTATTGTTTTCGTGCTCTTCTTTCACCGTTGACGAAAAACGGCGTCAACAGTTTGGTGCTTTCGTTGAGAGCCTTAAGCATTCAGTCCCTGAACAAGTTATGGCCGCTAATAATCAGAACATTCCTGAAGAAGATTATCCAAGACATCCTGGGAAATAGCCAATGGAAAACCCAGATGTTGAAGAAAGAAGTGGATCTTCCGATTCTCGGGGACCACCTGCTCCACCAAGAGATGAGGATATGTATTACAATCCTGAGCGGTATGTTCCCATTGTGGAACTTGAGAACCGGCAGCTGAAACAGCAGTTGGCAGAAGCCAACAAGCGAAATGAGGAGTTAGCAAGGATAGCCGCAGAGGTGCAGGTGGCTCAGCCCTTGCCTCCGCGTGAGAACCAAGCTCCTCCTCCAAGGGACGTGCATGTTCCTCCCCGCAGGCCCCGTGGGCGTCCGCGAAAGAATGCTGCCACAAGAAGGCCGGCACAACCCCCGGCACCAGCAGAGCCATCCGCTCCCTCTAGGTTCCAGATAAGTACCCGGGCTAGGGCCCCGGTTAATCCACCTGTGGAAGTACCTGTGGGAACTGAGAATAACCGAGCCCCTACAGAGGCTCGGACTCAAGTTCCTGGGAGTGCACCAAATGCAACCAACCCATCTCGGGCAAACTCTGGACCATCTAGGCCGCGAAATGGGTGGCAGCCACCGTCACCCATAAGGTTCCCTCCATCACCTATAAGATATCCTTCACCCCCTCGCAGGAATGCTCAACTAGTTCGAGATCAGGACGAAAGGCGTGCGGGAAGGAGACAAGGAAACATGGAAGCTTTCCAGGAGCGGAGAGGCGCCCCATTAGAAAAAAGTCAAACATCTCGGTCTTGCACGGCGGAAACGAGGCGGCATGGAAAAGACCCATATCGAAATAACCATGCAACAAGTTTTACTAGAGACGACTCTGGAGAAACCAGGTCAGTCAGCATGCATGATCGAGGTGTTAAGAATACTGGGAGCCGCATAAATTGCTCCGACCTACGAGAACATTTGAATCAAAGTCGGGGTAATGTTGACCCGACGAAACCGGACTTAAGGAATCGCTTGAATAGGCGAAAAGACCCATTGCAGAGACGCAAGCCTGAAATTGTGATCGGCGATAACCAATTCCAGACAGTTCACCTCGCGGACCCAGTCCAGGAAAGAATTGATCAGTTAGAGAAGGCCTTTAGACTTTTGAAAAACGAGCAAGGACAGGATCGATATGAAGATTCTGATGAGGAGCTTGAACCGTTTGCTCCCCATATTTCCAACACTCCATTTCCTCAAGGGTTTCGGATCCTTCACGTGCCAACTTTTGAGGGAAAGACCGACCCGTACAGCCATTTGAGTACGTTCAACACTATAATGAGAGCCAGTAACGTGGGTTACGAGCTCAGATGCATGTTATTTCCAGCATCGTTTGTAGGACCAGCCAAAAGCTGGTTCGAAAAATATAAGAGACACTCAATAACTTCTTGGGAGCAACTGTCTAAAGACTTCAAGAAGCAGTTCAAAGCCATGATGGGGGTTAGACCTGAGGCGTCAACCCTAACTAACGTTCGGCAACAACCAGGCGAGACATTAAAAAGTTACCTTACAAGGTTTAATTTGGAAGTTACCCGAGCTCGGAATGTGGATGATAGTGGACACCTAATGGCTGTCCAAGCTGGAGTAATGCCAGGAAGTGCCCTCTGGGAGGATATGCAGAGAAAACCGGTGAGGTCCCTAATCGAGTTTAATAGAGGAGCGCAGAGGTTTGTCAATGTAGAGGAAGCAAGGTCAACACTTAATGTGACTTCCCAGCCCGAAACTACAATGATAAACGTCAACTCTGCCTCAACCTCGGCGGACCCAGTAGCTTCAAAACCTGCTGCAGAAAACCCTTCCAAGAGAAAAAGAATGAAGGGAGCAACCCCGAGGCCGAAGGAGGAAAGAAAAAGAAGGGGGATAGATATTTCTCCGTGTATAGAGTGTACACCGAGCTCAACGAGTCTCAGGAGAACATATACCTAGCTAATGAAAACCAGGTCCCCTTCAGGCATCCGGACCCATTGAGAAATCAAAAGTCCAAGAGAGACTCCAGCAAGTATTGTCGATTTCACAGAGACACCGGGCATACTACTGATGAATGTCGACAGCTGAAAGATGAGATCGAAGGATTGATCTCGAGGGGTTACTTTAGAAAATATGTCAAGAACCAGAATACTAATCAGGCCACCGCGAGCCAGAGAACAGCTGCGTCGCAGCCCACACAAAACAATAATTCCCGAGCTAGGGAAGAAGATAGGTCGCCTCCGATAGATGGAGAAGATGTGATAACCATCTCAGGAGGGCCTCATCCCGCGGGCATGGGCAGGAATGCCCAAAAGAGATACGTTAACGAGCTGAAAACTGGGGAAGGGTCCCCCTATGAACTCGAACCTAGACCTCCAAAAAGTCAGAGGATTGAATCCCAACTAATAACCTTCACTGAGGAAGACACGTCCCATGTTTAGTTTCCTCACCATGATCCGCTGGTCATCACCCTCTAGCTGGCAAATAAAAGGGTCCACCGAGTTCTCATAGACAATGGGAGCTCAGTTAACATTCTCTATAAAGCAACCCTCGAGAAGATGGGACTCTCCCTTCATGACCTGAAAGCATGTGCGACTACTTTATATGGCTTTTCAGGAGAAGGGACCGCCTGCATGGGATCCATCGAGCTCCCCGTAACCTTGGGAGACTACCCGGTCTCAGCAACCAAGATGATGGAGTTCGTGGTAGTGGATTTACCATCAGCCTACAATGTGCTGCTCGGGAGACCCGTCCTGGTTGGGCTGGGGGTAGTCTCATCAGTAAGGCATCTGGCCCTTAAGTTTCCGACCCCTAGCGGTGTCGGGACATTGAAGGGAGATCAGTTAGCTGGAAGAGAGTGCTACAACATTTCCTTAAGAGGAAAGAAACAGACGAGCGCACAAGCCCTCGTCATTATTCAAAGTAAAGACGGGACGGTCTTAGAGATTGATGAAGAGATCGATCCAAGGGTTGAGGAGAAAGCTGACCTCGAACCCTTAGAAGAACTCGAAGACATTCAGCTCGAGGAAACCGATCCCTCGAAAAAGGTAAAGGTTGGAAAACACCTCCAGGAGGAGACAAAATAGCAACTAATTTGCTTTTTAAAGAAAAACCAGGATGTCTTCACATGGACACACTCGGACATGGCAGGGATAAGTCCGAATATAGCAAGCCACACGCTAAATAGAGACAAAAGCTTCCCTCCGAAGCAACAAAAGCGAAGACAACTGGATGACGACAGAAAGAGGGCACTGAAGGAGGAGGTTGACAGGTTAAAAGCAAACCAATTCCTTAGGGATGCCCTTTACCCTGACTGGGTAGCCAATCTGGTGTTGGTCCCAAAGCCTAATAGGACGTGGCGGACCTGTATTGACTATTCAGACCTCAACAAAGCTTGCCCGAAAGACTGTTTTCCATTACCAAGGATTGATTAGCTCGTGGATGCCACGGCGGGGCATGGACTGATGTCGTTCATGGATGCCTATTCTGGATATAACCAGATTCCCATGCATGCCCCCGACCAAGAACATACGAGCTTCATAACGGATAAGGGACTATACTGTTATAATGTTATACCATTCGGGCTCAAAGATGCTGGGGCCACATACCAGCTGCTCGTGAACATGATGTTTTCAGAACAAATAGGGAACAACATGGAAGTTTATGTTGACGACATGCTTGTCAAGTATCAACTTAACAAGAACCATGTTGATGACCTCGAAGAGTGCTTCGGCGTGCTCCGAAGGTATAACATGAAACTAAATCCTTAGAAGTGCACTTTCGGGGTATCTTCAGGAAAATTACTGGGCTTTATCGTGAACGCTCGTGGAATAGAGGCCAACCCCGACAAGATCCAGTCCCTGATTGACATGCCCTCACCTCGAAGACACAAGGATGTCCAAAGTTTGACCGGCAGGATGGTGGCCCTAAGTAGGTTCATTTCAAAATCTACGGACCGTTGTCTTCCGTTTTTCATCCTTTTGAGGGGAGGTAAGAAATTTGAATGGACAGAGGAGTGCAAGCTGCCATTCCAGGAGATTAAGAAGCACCTCGCCGAACCCCCCATCTTATCAAAACCTGAAACGGGAGAAGTACTGTACCTATACCTTTCCACCATCGAACACGCAATAAGTGCAGTGCTCTTTCGAGAAGAAGAGAAGGTACAGAGGCCCGTTTATTACATCAGTAAAAGGTTACTGGGGGAAGAGTCGAGAAACCCATTGATGGAGAAACTGGCTCTCAGCTTAATACATTCATCTCGTAAACTTTGACCTTATTTTCAGGCGCACCCCATCCATGTGTTGACTGATCAACCACTTAGGCAAGTCCTGTCTAAACCAGAGGCTTCAGGTCGACTTCTTAAATGGGCGGTTGAACTCGGACAGTTCGAGATCACATACCACCCGAGGACGACCATTAGGGCACAAGCTTTGGCTGACTTTATAGTGGAATGTACTAGCATGGCCAACGACGAAGTTACAACCCCGGCCAACGAGCTGTGGAAACTTTACGTCAAAGGCTCATCTAATGAAAATGGATCGAGGGCAGGGGTCATTTTGGTTACCCTCGCAGGGAGCAGGTTTCATTCGGCCTTAAGATTTGACTTCAAAGCGTCGAATAATGAAGCCGAATACGAGGCTTTACTGGCGGGACTTCGTATAGCCAAAGAGCTCAAAGCTAAAGCTATACATTGTTACAGCGACTCCCAGCTCGTGGTTAATCAAATTTTGGGAGAATACCAGGCTCGTGGCACGAGGATGGCAGCTTTTTTAGAGAAGGCAAAATCCGCGTTGGAGCATTTCGAATTTTATGCGAACGAACAGGTTCCCCGAGAGCGGAACTCAAATGCAGATGCCTTAGCTCGGCTCGCCACCTCCGCTGAGGATGATGAACTAAACGTTGTGCCCATAGAACACCTCTCGGCACCTAGCATTAACGGGCCAGAGGAGGAAGACGTGTGTATGATTGAGTCCGAGCCTACCTGGATGACCCCGATAGTTGAATATCTCGAGAGTGGCGTCCTTCCAAAAGATCAGAACCAGGCTCGAAAGTTAATGTATCAGCTTCCCCGTTACACCATGTTGGACGGAAAGCTATATAGAAGGGGATATTCCATGCCATTACTACGGTGCGTAACTCCACCCGAAGCCAAGCAGATCATTGAAGAAATTCATGATGGGTTCTGCAGAGATCACACTGGGGGGCATAGCCTATCCAAAAAAATCATACGCCAAGGATAATTCTGGCCTACCGTTAAAACGGATTCTTTCGAGTACGTGAAGAAATGCGACAAATGCCAGAGATTCGCCACGATTCCTCGAGCTCCACCATCCGAGCTGACCATGTTGACTTCCCCATGGCCATTCGCGGTATGGGGAATCGACCTCATAGGCTCTCTCCCAACTGGCAAGGGCGGTGTGAAATATGCTGTTGTTGCTGTGGATTACTTCACAAAGTGGACGGAGGCTGAACCATTGGCAACAATAACTTCCAAAATGGTCCTTGACTTCGTGGTAAAAAACATTGTATGCCAATATGGGATGCCGAGGAAGATTGTATCCGACAACGGAACCCAGTTCGATAGCGACTTGTTTACCAAATTTTGTGAAAAGAACGGAATAATAAATAGTTTTTCGTCAGTAGCTCATCCTCAGGCGAATGGCCAGGTCGAGGTGTAAACAAAACTCTCAAGAGTTCACTAAAGAAAAATTTGGAGGAAGCAAAGGGACGATGGCCCGAAGAATTGCCCCAAGTCCTATGGGGATATAGGACCACAGCTCGAACATCAACGGGGCATACCTCGTTCTCTCTCGCGTACGGTTGCGAGGCAATGTTGCCTATCGAGGTCGAAATTCCAACAATCCGCACTCATATTTACGACCAAGACTCAAACCACACTCAGCTTGAAGAAACCTTAGACTTAATTGAAGAAAAGAGAAATGAAGCTCAGCTGAGGACGCTGCCTACCAACAACGAGCTACCCGGTATTTCAACAAGAGGGTTCAAGATCGAAAGTTCGGTGTGAGAGATCTGGTGTTGAGACGCATATTTTTGGCAACACGAGATCCAGCAGCTGGTTTGGTTGGGCCAAATTGGGAAGGACCATACCAGATAGAGTCAGTCATCCGGCTCGGTGTTTACAAGCTAGCGAGATTGGATGGGAGCCTGGTAGTGCGAGCATGGAATGTTGAACACCTAAGACCTTACTACCAATAGTATAGGAAAAGTGTTGCCTGTAACCATGATTTTCTATCGGTATTAATTTGTCTACTTTTGAATTCCATCAAATAAAGATCTATTTCGTTCAATATGTTATACCTCTTTATTTTTGCAATCTCTCTTAATTTAATAACCTATGGTCACACTCATAGGATATTAAGGGGGCATCATTGGTATATATACCATCAGCTTAAAAAATAAAATAACATACACGAAATACATACAAGTATTTGGATATAACCAGATGCGCAAACTTAGATAGTTTGGACGTAACCGAATTATCAAAAACACACAAGTATTTGGATGTAACCAGATGCGCGAGCTTAGATAGTTTGGACAAAACCAAATTATCAAAAGATAAAAACGTTTGGATATAACCAAATAAGCGAGCTAGGTTAAAAATATAAGTGTATGGATTACAAACTAAATACGAACTTAATAGGTTTGGAGCAAACCAGCTAAAACTAATCGACGATAAGTTGGAACCTAAACCTACGTCGAGATAAGTCGAGATCGAGGCTGGAATATCTTAAGGGAAAATAGTTTCGAACTCATAACCTCAGAGAAATAACCGAGGACAAAAAAAAAAGTAACTAAGCAATAAGATATAACTAAACCGTTCGCATTACATACCATACAAGTACTTTTGGGTTCATGGTTAAAGTAATATCCGACCTTGATAAATTACGAGATCGGAAGCGGATAATTCGAACAAACAATGCATGAATGCGTCGAGTCTCGAGCCTAAATCCAAACTATGTTTGTATGAATAAACAAACATAAATGATTCATTAATATAAAATGTGCAAAATATTTCGAACCACGAAATATAAAGCATATGTATTAATATAAAAAGAAATTGTATCAGCCCTACGGGCATAAATTAAAGTAATTACAAAAATAAGGGGACGCAGCCCCAAGATAAAATTTCCCCGAGATTAGATTCAAGAAGGAGGAGTCTCCTTGGCCTTCTCAGCATCAGCAGCATTGGACCCCTCAGGACGAATAACATGACTATCCTTCTGAGCACCGTCGGAGGCGGTCTCCCGAGCAGCCTCTTCCGCCTCAAGTCGAGCATTCCACTTATTCAGAAGCTTCGCCTCATGAGGACCTAAGAAGCTGGTATCCAGGTCTTCATTGTTGGCCCACATTCTATACATGGCCAAATCAACCGCCTGGTCCTTCTTCTCTTTATACTCAGCAAGGAGGCGAGCCTTTTCACCCTCAATTATATCAAAAGTAGCAGCCTGGTCTACTTCGAGCTTTTTGTTAGCCTCTTGGAGCCGAGTGTTCTCCTTCTCAAGCTCCGCAAGCCTGGCATTCTCTTTCTCGAGCTCCGCGAGCCTAGCATTCAGCTTCTCAAGCTCGGACGCCTAGGCCTTAAACTCCTCGGCTCCTGCCTCAAGCTTTTCATTTGCTGTTTTCAGGTTGTCACTCGCATTGAGTTGAAGATCCTTCGCCTCCTGAGCATAAGACTTGCTCGAATGGATCTCGTTGTTCAACCTATAGTTGAGCTGGGCAATAACGGCAAGAGACTGACAAAAGAAAAAATCGTCATTAACACCAGGACTGTATAAATATAACTAAGAAGTAGAAGAAAACTTACCGCGGCAGCAAGCTCGATACTCTTCTCATAGAGGGCAATGCAGTCTCGAGTATTGTTCAAAAATTTCCATTGAGGAGCGTCGAGACTGCTGAAGCTCTGGCCGACTCGGGACATAACATCTGAGCCCAGCATAGACCCATGAGGTCCGGCCGCATTGTCAATTACATACTCCTCGACGTGAGTAGAAACTGACAGCTTGTGAGCTCGAGAAGCAGAAGGCTTTCTGGGAGGTGGACCAAGTGTTGGCTAGACCACTACAGGAAGTTGAGGCTCGGCTATAATGGAGGCACCGACTTGCAAAGTCGGCGCCACGATGGAAGCACCGACCTGCGAAGTCGGCGTTGCGACGGAGCTCGTAACAGGCGGACCCGGGGGAGGAGGTGTTTTCTCGGACCTCATGGGGACTTTGGCAGGCCGGTCAACCTTTCGTGACCCCGCCCTGGGACGATTGCTCCTCTTGGCACCGCCAGTCTTGAGGATGTTGTCAAGGTCAGAATCCATCTTGCCTGCACAATCACGCCACAATGTGAATCATAACAAAAAAAGGGAATAGTATATAAAGTGATTCAGCATCGCATAGATATACAAAGTAATGATAGAAGAAACCTAACTGGAACTCTCCCCCGAGCTCGAGCTCGGGGACCATGAAATTCCCCCATCTTCAGAAGAGGCGGGGGGAGTACCTTCCCTATAGGTGGACGTTAACCTCGAAAGGTCCCTATAGTCATTGGTCCCATATTGGACGGCTATCCCATCCCACACCTCGTTCAGACTGTACATGGTGTCATACTTCTCGAGCCAACTATCAAACCTATGAACTCGGTCGTCTACCCAAGTCCATATATAGAAGTGGTCCCTATCATCTGGGCACAAAACTAACCTATCGGGTTGGTGCTTTAATAAGGTGGGGGACCACATTTTCGAGCTAAGGATGACTTTACCTTGATCATCCGAGTCTGAGCTCGAGGCTTCATAATTAGCCTCGTTCCCCGATGGCGGGCTTCATCGGCGAGCTGGGGGCGGGGGCCTCACCTCTCTCCTTGGAGGGAGGATGCCTGTGGGAAAAGGCACATGCTCCCAGCGGTCGTACTTTTTATTGGACCAGTCCGAGGTGGACTGGCCATCTCCCAAAAGCCCGCAAGCTCGGAGCTTACTCTCATGTAAAAGGTAGGAGAGAGACCTCTTGCCGTAAGGGAGTTGGAGCAAAGTCTCTCTATGCTCCTTCATTGCGTCGTCGAGAGTAGGACGGTGAAAATTGGCTAGAAAATAAGACACATTTCAACTAAGTACAGACCTACAAATAAAAGCCCGAGTACAGAGATAAAGAAGGTTGGAGTACTTACGAAGCCGTCTGAATGAGTAGCATCGAGACGGGGACAAGCCATCTGTCCAGAAGAAGGCTTTCTTAAAGTCAGGTGGATGATTAGGAAGATCCTCAAACACCTTTTTCTCTTTGGGGTAGCTCGAAATATAGTAAAATCTGTCTCCTCCCCGAGCTCGGGAGGGGTTGCTTTTCAGACAGAAGAGGTATAAAATCTCCTGTGGCGAAGGTCCTTCCCACTTCAGCTCGTGGTATAGCGACCTCAGGGCAGACAGAACCCTGTAAGAATTGGTGTTGAGCTGGAATGGAGCCAGCCCAACAAAGTCCGTGAAGTCCTTGAAAAATGACTTCAAAGCCAGTAACGCTCCTGCCTTCATATGCTCTTGGCTTCAGGCCGCGTACCTCAGCTTGGGATTTCCATCTCCTGGGGCACGAAAGCTTCGCTCACTGGGGGTAGGGGCTCGACACCTTAGGGTGCTTGACAGCCTAAGACCGTGGAAGTCCAAGATGTCAGTTATCTGGCCTAGTGAGGTAACCGAGCTCCAGTAGTGCTCGGCCTCAAAGAATTCCCTCTTCGGTTGCGAGGTAGAAGGCTCCCCCATGTGTGAAAATTAGAGCTCTCCCGGACTATATGCAACAGTCACTTTTAACCCAGGATCAAGGGGGATCGGCCTGGGTCTTGAATTAGATTCTGGATAAAGAGCCTCTTGAAGGGTTCTCCTTTTCCTTTCTATAACCTCGTCTATTTGGCGGCGATAATGAGCTCGAATCTCCTCCTGTTCGCGTGCGAGATCGTACTCGCGAATCAGACGTTGATTCCGAGCAAACAGAGACTCTGGGCTTGGGGTTTTTGGCGAGTAAGGGATTGCCAGCAATGACCCCCACCATCTTTCCAGATTCTGTGACATCTAGCGAGAAAGAAAAAATGGTGAGGGCCATGCATGCAAGGGTTCAAGAATTGCGAGTTTGACAAGACAAGCTCGAAGAGTACTTGGATACGAAGCAAGCTCGATACTAAAAACCCGTCTAAAGAGTTAGAACGTGTACTCTATGAGAAAAAGGAGGAGAGTGCATAAATTTTTTTGAAAATCCCGAAATATCAGGGAAAAAGGGTGGCGGTTATTCAGAAATGGTAATCTTGGGTATCATGCGTTCTTTAAAACCAAGATTTTATACCTGATATCTTGGTGTGAAAGATATGTCTTTTAAATTTTGATACCCAGAAAAAAGAGACCTTATTCTACACCAAAACTGGATTTAGAACCAGTGATTTAAACCTAGCATGGAGAATTAGACATGAAAGCATGTCGGTCAAAAGTCTCCTAGCGTGACAAACTAAGAAGATAAACTAGTTCATTCATAGAAATAAAAGAACTACGTAGACAGAAACTGGCATAATGGAAAATAAAAAGACAATCGGATACTTACACAATGATGGCGATTGCAGAAAAATCGTCGATTGAAGGAGAGGCTGCAGATATGAGCTCACGGTCTCAAACAAACTGGCGGTCCTTTGTTTCTTCGGCTGAGAAAACATGCACAAGCAAGAAGTTCTCAGGGATAGTTTTTGGTTTTGCTTCTTTTCTTTCTTCTGATAAGCACAAAATAAAAGGAAGACGATGACTGGGGTCTTATATATAGATGGCAAAAGGGGATTAATCTGAATCATTGAACAAAACCCTTGTAAAATCCAACAGATAGGGATTAATGATATGATGGTACCAGAAAGGTGGCAGATGAACAATCGTGCACAGATTTCCAAGGTACTCGAGTACCCTGAATGAGCAATACCCAACTGAAACGTGTCCATTTTCAAGTATTTGACGGTGCGGTTCCCGAAGAAAGTAGTTCAAAAGTTTCCTTCTCATAGGATTCGAACAAATACTTTTGAGGGGGCAAAATGTTACACCCAGATTTCGAGCCATGAGAATTGTGACCTCGAAAGCTGGATTCATAATGAATGGACTCATAATATCTGGAACACGTCCGAAGCCTAGGCATCAGGCCTGCGAAGTAGAGGCGACTTCGAAGATGGTAGCCTCGAGATCCTCGCAAGCTCGAAAGGCTGACCCCGAAATACATCCGTTCTCGGGATAGCCTCGGATTATGGGTCCCGAGCTCGAAGCCATGTGGTCTCGGAAGATGCTATAGCTCGAAATCCAACAAGAGACCTGGGTAAATAGGGCCTTGGCGATATAAGATAGTAATTTTGAATATCTTTATGAATCATCAATGAGAGACGCGATCTACATTGATTGCTATAAATCCCCTATAATCAAGGGATATTATTTGTTCAGTTATACGCCCCCTGATCTTCAGGGGACGTTTCCTTGTATATAGGATTGCAGGCTTTTAATGCCATTTAATTTATTTGCATATACAGAATAACTTCCCGAAATATGTGGGATAGTATTATGAAATCTTCTCTATAAATAGAGAGGTCATGCACCATTGTAAAGGACCGAATTTTGGTGATCTTGAGAGTAAATTCTGAAAATTCATCCCTGAAGAATTTTCAGAGATCATCTTAAGCTTAATAACAAAGACTCGTGGAATAGGCAGATTTAACTACTGAACCATGTAAAAAATCTCATTTGGCCATAACTGATTATTGTTTTCGTGCTCTTTGTTGCGTAAATTTAAGCAATTAAAATGTGCAAGTATACACAGTCGGCAACGAGTAATATAGTAGTAAATGAGTATCGTCTCCACAGGGATTTTAAACTAAATAATTGCAAAATCAACTAAAGAGCAATTTAAAAATAAGATAACAAAATTAAGAACATGATTGGAATATGAATCTGAAATTTAATGGGTATAAATAATTTCAATTAAAATAAGATGAAGAGCTCAGAAAAAATTAATTCAGAGAAGATCTATGTGAACAATTAGATATGGATGGCTATTTCCCCTGTATAAATTGCCCAGTTGTTATAGCAATGGTTCAGCAATCAAGCACAGAGTTAACCGATTTCACAAGAGACCAGTAAGCTTTTTCCAAAACTCACTGATATACTTTCACAACTCAATTCAACATATTCCTATATTAAATCAGGTTGCAAAACAGTCATTAAATCACCAAATCTCAGGTTATACAAGGTAGCAAAACATTCCTATTTTACTACTAAGATTTACCTAAAATGGTATTTCTCTTGCATCATTTAAGTGGATTCAGCTAGACAAATTCTTTCCAAAATTAGATCTAGCTAGTTAATTGTTAGTTATGGCTAGTAAACAACAATCATTGAGCATTAATTACACTTAAATGAACAATGGAAAAATTACTAAACTCATCCATTGAATCAATACTTCATCATATAGGGTTCATAGCCACCCAAATCTTAAGGAAATTAGTTCATGTCTGAAATCAAGATTACAAAACCAGCTGAAATGAAATCATCCATAATACTCAGTTCACAAATTAGATAATAAGAAGATACACTACAAAATGAGGAGGATAGAAGAAAGAGTTAGAAGGATTTTTGTCGTGCTAAATCCTCCTAGCCGTGAGCCTTGTTGACCTTCCTCTTCTATGTATTCTCTCTGTTTTTCCTCTTTTTTCTCTGTACTCTTTCTTTCTTTGATGGTAATGGTTATGGTTAGAATCCTCCAAAAAATGGTATTCCTCTCTATTAATGCTGGGTCATTCCTTTTAGGGTACTCTCCTTACCCTAATTAGAAAGCTCCTTTCCTTCTTTGGTCCCTTTCTTGCCACCTCAGCCAGCTGACTTACTTCTTAAAATGGTTGCCACATAGGCACTGAGATCAGTAAATAAATGCAGCTGGCTTTTGTCCACATCATCTGCCTTCTCCCCAGGATTGCTATGCGTTTGGCCTACAGCATCGAAACAGCAATGCTCCCTTTTCAGTCCCCGTTTTCCTTCTGCTCCCTTTAATTCCCTTTGGCATTTTTAAGTTTCCTTTCCTAAACAACACAGAACAGAAATTCACATAAAATATTTACAAATAATACATCAAATTACCGACTCTTAATATGGACTCGCTACCTAGAACAAAAGGGTAAAAATTAAACAAATTCACAGTAAACACACTTTCATTACTCTTTTAAACTTAAAAACAAGTTCAAAGATCATCAAAATAACTCTAAATCCTAGAGTTATCACTCTTCTTTCACTGTTGACGAAAAACGGCGTCAACAAATAGTAATAACCTAATCCACTTAATCTTTAGTATTGAACCACTCGATTGACAATCATACAGATGAACTAAATATTTCACTTGTCACCAATTTTCCCAGAGTTTCTCCCCAGAAAATATCCGTCTAAAAATTGTCCAAAGATACCCCCATTTATGAAGCCTTGGGTCCTTTATTTATAGTACCCAAGGGTTGTTACATGATCAGTAATACTGAGGATCATGGTTTGTCACATGATCATTGTGAGTGGAGATACATGTCCACCTCCCAATGATTATGAGATTGTGGGTCTTCTCATTGTTTCTCCAGATCTTGGTTGACGATGCACGATTAAAACCTTCGGGAAAATGTTAAGTCTTGGTTGGTCTATGAGCTTGGGTACTAGGCTTATTGACCCTCTGGGTGCTAGGCCTGCTGATCTTCTAGGTGCTAGGCCTGATGAAACGAGTGTGAACTTTATGTGTATTTGGGAGTTTAGGCTGACCATCCTATGAAGAATAGGGTGGGCCGACCACCCATGTGGCTCTTGAGCATGTCAGGCCAACTACCCCTAGGGGTTGGGGTCAGGCCGACCACCCCTAGGGGGCTAGGGCTAGGCCGACAACCCCTAGGGGGTTTAGGCATGGCCGACTTCCTTAAAGGTCCTGGACCTATCCTGTTTTTCTCATCTGTTTGTTTTCAATACTTTTTCAATTTTCCATGACTTGTGATGCCACATGAACCTTTCTCATTCGCCGCATCATCTCTTTAATTTTGAGGGATAACATTCGCCCCCCAAGTTTATCATACTATGTTCAACATTAGGGTAAACTTGATTTGACTCGAGAAACATATCGTAGCAGTATTCTATCAGCAAAGTCCATCGGGACATTACGTAGTACTTTTACCAACTATCGATATTTTTCTCAACACGTATTTTTCAAGGACAATTGTAATTCCTAAAAACAATTACATTTTTCAAGGAAAATTAATTTCCTAAAAATCTATAATATTTTTCAAGGAATTTAAAACTCCTAAAAATATACTATATTATTCAAGGATATTAATTCCAAAAAATAAAAAAATATTTTTCAAGGAATCTGAATTCCTAAAAATATAAGATATTTTTCAATGATTTGAATTCCAAAGAATATAAGATATTTTTCAAGGAATTTGAATTTTTAACAATACCATATATTTTTCAAGGAATTTGTATTCCTAAAAATATGGTTAGTCTGAGAGGCTATAAGTAGAGCCTCACTCATCAGACCCTGACCCATGCGTCTCCTTTAGAAAATTTTGAGCTGTGGAATTTTCCACTTCTTCACCAACTCTGCATATCTTCTCTTTGGTAAGTATTCTTTCCCAATCTTTACGTTTTTGATGAATCTGTCTGACTTTCCTTACTTTGCTCTACTTTGTTACAAAACAACTGACTTGTTTGTAATAAAAATTTGGCTTGATCCTTGCCTCTCTTTGCGTGATGCTTTAGGGTTTAGAGGTTAGTAGGTCAACTACCTTCAGATTCACTAGCCTGGGCGATTTCTAGGCTTGTAAAACCTTAACCTAGGCTGACCACCCTTGAGATTCACTAGCTTGGGCGATTTCTAGGCTTGTAAAACCCTAGGTCGACCACCCTTAAGTTTCCCTGGCCTGGGCGATTTCCAGGCTTATAAAAATTAGGGTTGGGCAATTTTCTAGGCTTCACATCTAGGCATAGGCGATTTCCAGGGTTTCAGATCCAGGCATAGGCGATTTCCAAGTTTGTAAATTCCATCATGGGCCAATCAGTCTTAAGGTTTCCTTGCCTTGTGCAATCTCCAGGTATACACATCCCATCATGGGCCGAGCACCCCTAGGGCTCTTTTAGCCTATGCGATTTCCCAGCTTGTGAAGTTCATCATGGGCCGACCACCCCTAAGGCTTCCATTATGGGACGACCACCCCTAGGGCTTCCTTAGCCTGGGCAATTTCCAGTCTTATAGACCATACGATTGGGCGATTTCTAGGGTTACAAAATCCAACTCAAGATTGCATTCCCATGTCTTGGGAGATTTCCATGTTTCCTAGGCTTGGGTGGTTGGCCCAAACCTTAGCATAGGCAGACCGCCATACTCCCTGGGCAATTTCCAGGGATCCAAGTGTTATATTATTTTATAATATAATGTTTTAGATTAAATAAATGTGACAAAGAGTGTCACATTTTGTAACATATACTAGAGAGTTACAATATTTAGATATATGAGATATTTCCAAATATGTAACATATTTGGTGTTACAAATTTGTAACTTCCAAATATCACCCATTATTGTGTAGATTTGTTGTTACACAATATTGAGATGAATTTCTTAAAGCCATATGAGAAATGACTAATAGAGATGTGATTTTAACTCCCATATTGTGTATGGAAGTTACAAAATCAAGTGGGAATAAATTTGGAATGTTTTGGAAAATTGGTTGCTGGAAAATGACTAAGGGCCGTTGCGCCTGAAACAGGCGCCGCGCCCAGAGTAGCATATTTACACTAAGGGCCGCGGCGCCTGTTTGTCAGGCCGCGACCTAAGTAGTTGGCATCATTTTCCAACTTCGGTTTTTATCCAATTTTGAACGTTTCCAATAGCCAAGTAACTCCCAAATCTCTATTTTAATTCCATAAAACATCCAATAAATCATTGGTAATAGCCATGGGGGTTGGTGGAATTTGAATTTCAAAGGGCGTCTCAAAACTCTATAAATAGGAGCCTAATGCTCACTTGTAAGACACAACATTTCTATCCATTAGAGCACTTGGCTAGAAACACCTTGAGGCTTGATAATTCCAGAAAGAATTTCCTATAATCTGTGAGAGATCCCTTAGTGCTTTAGTTAGGGAAAAATAAGCTTTTGGACAAAGGTTTCAAACCTTGTTCAAGTTGGTGATCCCCAACACTCTTCACTTTGGTAGTGTGAGTGAGAGTTGTTTCTATTTAGTTTGTTTGTTCTTTCTTTCTATTCTATTTCTCTTCATCCTCATATTCTTCTCTTTTGTTTATTTGTATTTCGTGTTTTGAATTGTAATCTTCTTTCCTTTATTTCAAACACTTTTACTTTACTTGTAATATTTTGCTTTGAGTTGTATTTTTCACTATTCTATTCTTCTTCTCTTCTTCTTGTTCTTTAGTTTATTTGTATTTTCAGTTATAGATTTGTATCCTTATTCAATCAATCTATATTTATTTGTAATATATTTTCTAGAGTTGTAATATTATTATCAATTTCCATTGAGGCAAAATAATTTTTCCTAACATTCAAAAGCTTACCCTTGTTTGTTTCAATGGAAGGTGAGACCATCAAGATTATGAATCAAGACCTAGTGAGATTGGATAGGTTTGATGGGTCCAATTTCACTAGATGGCAAGACAAGGTGAGGTTTCTTTTAACCACTCTCAAAATCGCCTACATTCTAGAATCCACTCTAGAACCTCTCCCAACACCATCCGACAAAGACACTCCCGAGGTGGTGGAGAAAAGAAGGAAGTGGAAGGAGGACAATCTCCTTTGTAGGGGTCATATCCTCAATGCCCTTTCTGATAGGCTCTATGACCTCTACACCGAGACCAAATCGACACAGGAGATATAGGATGCACTTGAAACAAAATTCAAGGCAGAAGAGGAAGGTACCAAAAAGTTTTTAATATTGCAATATTTTGATTTCAAATTTTTTGGTAATAAGCCAATGCTTCCTCAAATACATGAATTGCAAATTATTGTTAACAAATTAAAAGTGCTAAAGATTGAGCTTCCTGAGGCCTTTCAAGTTGGTGCTATAGTGGATAAATTACCACTAACTTGGAAGAGCTATAGGAAAAGAATCATTTATAAAAATGGGGATTATTCTTTGGAGGAAATCCAAAAACATATTCGAATCGAAGAGGAATCGATATGTAGAGATAAACTTGTGGAGGGGTCTAATGAAGAGACTTCCAAAGCAAATGCAGTGTCACAACAAAAACATCCCAAAAACAGAGGGAAAAAGGGTAATGAGAAACCTTTGGGTCCAAAAACTGTAACGACCAAAAAATTACTAAAAAGGCTTAAGGGCCTTGATTAGTGTGCCAGGAGGGCACAATTGGAGGTTATACGAATCTATGGTGCAAATGCATGCTTATATGATTATTTGGATTAATGTGATGCATGACTATGTGTATTAGTATGCATGTAGGCCCTGATTAGGGTATAAGGGTATATTTGTAATTCTGGCCCGTTGAGGGCATAAATGTAAATATTTGTGATAAATGTTGAGACCACATTATTATGTGGATATAGTCGTAGATTGTGACTTGAGGCGATCTTAGCAAGCGGTTTAGCGGGAAAGTCACAATAGGGATTTATACCTGGCTCGGGGTGAGTCTGGGGGTATATCTGGAAATTTGAGAAGTATATTGGAGATTATTTGATATTGAGAAATATAATTAATGATTAGTTAGGTATCGGGAAGTAAGCGGTAAATATTAAAGACACTCGAGGAATTAGCGGGAATTGTGAGTAATGACCAAAAAGCCCTTAGAGTGATTTAAAGGTTTAGTTAATATTGGGAGGGCAATTTGGTCATTTGGCTTACAAAGGGATAGGTTATATTCTACTTTATGGCTTTAGTGGAAGTTGTAGATAGACTCAGAAGCTAAAGGAAAAGAAGAGAAGAGGGAAGGAAGGAAAGAAAAACAGAACACTTGGAGCTGTCACTTTCTCTCTCTCGGTTGGGTCACCTCTTCACCATTCCTAGAGGAATTTGAAGCTGTAAATTCTGAGGGAGTCACAGCTAAGCTTTGGAACCTTGATCCTTGAAGAAGTTGTAGAGGGTTAGCTGGGATTAACCATCAAATTAAGGTAAGGCTTAAAGAGTTTATTATGAGTTTTTGCTGGTTTTGATGAGTTGTGTTTGAACTGAGTTATGAATGGAAATTGTAGGGAGTTAAGCTTGAAGAATTGAGGAGCTAAAGGCTGGAGGGATGCTAAGGGTAACCTAGGGTCGAATTCCCAATTTTAGGTAAGAAATTATGAGCTTGAACACTTGAATTTCTTGGCTGTTCTAGTTATCTGGTTGAGTTCTTGAGTCTTGGAGTCAAATCTTGGTTTTATTTTTTTAAAGGTGCATGTGGCTAAGTTTTGAGTTATTGGGCCATTTGGGATGAGGTGTAGTAATTGGTAGGCTTGCTTTGAAGTACAGATGAGGTTTGGAAGGGTTCCAAGGGGTTTTGGCTCGAGAAAATCGAAGAAGGAAAAAACAGGGTATTACTGATCTGTGACTAGCACTGTAGCACTAGCCTTTGGGCGCTACAACGCTAGGCTTTGGTTTCCTGGTGCTTTTGGTTCTATTTATAGCGCTATAGCACCCTCTTTGTAGCCCTGTAGCACTACCCTGTTTCAAGAAGAGGGTTTCTGGGTTATTTCTTAAGGTTTTCGCCCGGGGGCTCGGGGTTTGGTTCCACCACCCCATTTGGTGGAATTAGGGCTTCTCGAGGGCTCGGGATGGGTCCCGAGGTTGGGTTTTGAAATTAAGGTTTGGTGATGATTCTAATTTGTGGCTGTGTCTAGGTGAATGCTAGGGCTCAGAAGGGATCGTGCTTGAGGGTTGTTCTCAATGAATAAAGCTAGCGGAATCAAAGGTAAAAATACTGCACCCGGTTATGTGTTTATGATGGGACTAGGAGCTCCCTATATCTGTATAATTTCATAGATGGTATTATGCCATGGGACATGTGATAAACGGCCTAAGGATAGCTTAATATTCACTGAGCTCGGTTTAAGCGGGCCAGATTCAGTGGGATAAACAGAGGGTGCGGCCTAAGGGCGTTTACCCTGGTTATCATATGTGGTTTGATTATTGATATGAAATGATGCACTTAGTGTGTTGAATACTTGATTAATGTGAATATCTGGAATGTTGAGTATATGAGTATACTGTATGAGTTATCTGGTTGCCTATTTGATGATTATGCTCTATTATTGTGTTTTCTTTCTGGGCTTTGGCTCACGGGTGCTGCGTGGTGCAGGTAAAGGCAAGAGCAAAGTGGACCAGGCCTGAGATGGAGAGCTTTGGGGCTGAATGTACATAGTCAGCTGATCGACCGCCATGGTCGAGGGGTGACACAGGACGGGAAAAGCCTAAATGTTTGTTTTTCCCTTAGAGTGGCTAGTAGCTATACTTTTATTTTGAATTTTTGTAAACTGTCTATCAAACATTATCACTTTTAGGATCCCATGTACTAAAATGTTCAAATATATGAAAAACAACTTTTGTGGCCAAACTCGTTTAACCCTAGCTCAATTATAGTTCCAGTAACACGTTTTTAACTAAATGACTTTATTAGCAAGTCTTGCACTTTCATAAACACAGTGTAACGGTCTTGGCTATAGGGCGTTACAACTTGGTATCAGAGCGTCCTAGGTTTAAGGGTTCCTGAAGACTGGTTGGACATGTGCATTCACCGCGAAAGACAAGCTCGACTCAGGGTTTGGTAATTGTGTATATGGTTATATGCTTAGATGAATAGAATGGAATGTGACTGTTGACATCTGTTTGATTAATAGGGATCATGAGATACTGATAGGGCCTGGCCCTTGACTATTGCAGGATGAGATTGAAGCGTGTTGATTAGCATTGCTGTTGTATTTGGATGAATATTTGGATAATGGTTTGCGTACTGAGTGTATGTGGTTAATTTCCTAAATTGAATTCATAGGACATATCTGTTTATTGGCTTATAGGAAGCACGGTAAAGTGCAAGTATACAGGGTTGTAATAAGAACTCGGTAACTAAATGTTTAGTATTGTGGATCTGTTCTTAATATGATTTATGTATGCATGATAACTGTGGTTATTTGGGACCTAGCTGTGGATTAGTTCAGAGTGTGAATCTCAGGGTTGAGGAGTCTAGTCAGCAGTGTCGGATGACCTCGAATGGTTTGTGCCTGGGATGGTTAAGTGGACTTGGCATTGTCTTATAGGGGGATTGTAGATAATAGTTAGAGTTGGAGACCTCTATCTGTCCCTGAAAGCTGCAGCAGATGATCGCTAGTATGTGAGTAAGCTGTGGGGTTTAATAGTTGAGACTAGGTGGAAGAACAACAAACTTCTCTGGGAAAAGTGGTGTTTTGTATGCTTTGACAGTGAGGCTATCAGTGCTGGTTTGTTGTGAGATTATGGACAGATAAGGGTATTTTGTGGAAGGCCTAAAAGGTGTTATCCCTTTATTTTGAGGAAAGTTTGGATTGCCTAAGAATTGGTCAGTGGATGGCCGAAGTTAATTCCATCCTTGGTTATATGGAGATGAGAGGTCGTGAGTAAGGGGTTGTGTTAAGTATTTGTAGGAGAAGAATGCCTGGAAATGGTACTCGGATCGAGGCATTAGCATGATGGGTTGGAAAGGACTCAGATGGTGAATTGATAAAAGAGGTTATAAAGATAAGGTTTGAGTTGCAGAGACTGGTAGGCTTACAGGCCTGATTTGGAATGATAAGGTGACAACAGTGGATTTCAATGAGTTTTGTGAGTTGGGTAATTCATTTTGGGAAACTGATACAGGCGGATGTAGTTGGAAATGATGATGACCCATTTAAGGATTAAACTCTAGAATAGTCTAGAGCATTTGGGCTGCTTCGGTGTAAGAAATCATCATTTGTATTTAGGTAGCACAGAGGGCCATGTTATTCGAAGGTCTGTGAAATGAGGTATAGAGCATGAGTGCCAGAGTTGTAGATGGAAGTGCTTCCATTGGTGGAGTTTAGTAAGGACATATTCTCGGTAATTAAGTAGAAGAACCACGGACAGTTCTATGGCTCCTGGTTTTGTCAGGAAGGGGGAATCTGACTGAGAATATAGCTGTCAGGATAGTGATGGGGACCAGTGAAGTTATTTATTATGCACCAAAGGCAGGAGATACCACCTAGGATGATGTCAGGTGAGGGCACGATTTCTACATGGAATGATTCGATATGTTAGGATGGATTTCCCATGGTTAGGGGATGGAAGACTGGAATGTCTTGTTACATTTGAAGTCGGGGTTAGTTCCTCAGAGTTGATCGGTTAATTGGAAAGTTCACGTTTCTGGTTATATAACAAGCTGGAAGAGTTCGGTGTTGAGAATGTCCCAAGAAAGATTTAGATATAGAGAATATGCCTCAAGGGTACCGTGCGAGGGACTGGCGGTACTAGTATTTGTTAAGAAGAAGTTAGACACTTCTAGAAAGGGAAATAGAATACAAGTAATAGAGTGGTTCGTGGGAGAACAATAAGCCTTGTCATGTGGAAGCCTTGAGCCAGGGTGAGAGATAATTTTTTAAGAGACAACTATGGATTTTTGGGGATATCATTTGAAGTACTCTAGTTGGACTGAATGGAAACTAAGCTGCTCAGTAGGGATCCAAATAGATATACAAGGAAGGATTGGGTACGCTTCAGAACTCGACTACATATAGGTTCGGTATTAGGGACATTATGGAAGATGAGAATGGCTTGACAGGAAGAATTACTGAAGCTGTCGAAGAAGCTTGACTTCGGGGTGGATCAGATAGAGCATCGTATTGCTGGAATTGTTAACATCGTTTGTTATGGATAAAGAGTTTAAATACCCGGTTTCAAGACAAGACAATGTCTCCAGGAATTGATCTACGAGCTAGTTATTACCAGCTGGGGATCAAGGAAAGAGACATTTCAGGAATTATACCGGGTAGGGTGTGATGAATTGGTAACAAAGGTTCTCAGTGGATTCAAGCGTCAGTAACTCGGGTAAGTTCTACAAGCAGAAGATATAGGAACAGTACGGACAAATCTCCTTCAAGGTTTATGGACGGTATGATGGACTATTCCCAGTCAGAAGTAGAAAGTGAATGACTACTACGTTTAAGATGTTAGTATTAAGGAGGCAGGGTCACAGGTGAAGCTCCGTGAAGTGTCAGTTTGGTCTTGCTAGGGGTATTCAGAGTAATGCTACAAGAAGAAGAGGGAATATGTATGAATAGATTTGACCTGAAGCCACAGAGAAGCTTCTTAAGAACGTTAGAAGGATAGGAAGCACAACAAGACCGATAAACGCGTCATCTACTACATAAGTGCCTTCGCAGACAGCTACACCAGAAATTAGAGGAACAACAAAACTTGAAGTTAGACTGAATGGATAGTGTTAGATCAGAAGTTCAGAAGATAGAGTAGGAATTGATTAGCGCTTGGTGATGCAAGAATATGTGTGTTATAGAGGGATATATAATTGCAGTATAAAGGACCTAACTCTTAATAAAGATATGAAACTGTGAGGGGTGCATCATAGGTTGGGGGCACGCCCAGGCTCAGACAGATGGGAGGATGAATCGAGTCTCGCGGAAGATAAACGGGAACATGGTCAAATTACTTGGTGTAATAAGTGGACATTGTATGCATAGCGAAAGGTTATCTAGGGCATTACAAAAACCAACCCAAACAAGTTTAAGGGCAAGAAAGATCCTTGCTTTGTGTGTGGGAAAAATGGTCACTATGCTAGAGAGTGTAGGCATAGAAAAGACCAACAAGGACCTGAGGTGAACGCAACTCAAGAGGAAAACATAGTTGCTACCCTTAGTGAGGTGAATACGGTCCAAGGCAAGTTGAAATGGTGGTGGTATGATACATGTGCCACTGTCCATGTCACCTATGACAAATCATTGTTCAAGACCTTTGAAGAGTCAAAGGGCAACCGTGAGATTCAAATGGGCAATGAGGGCAAATCCAAGGTTCTTGGCAAAGGTACCATTGAAGTCTTTTTCACCTCTGGCAAGAAAGTTACATTAGTGAATGTACTTTGTGTTCCCGAAATGAGTAGAAACTTGGTAAGTGGTGATTTGCTTGGCAAGCCCGGCATTAAAGCCGTTTTTGAGTCCGGTAAACTTATACTTACCAAATCAAATGTATTTTTGGGAAAGGGGTACTCTTGTGAGGGTATGGTTAAATTGTGCACCAATGATGTAACTTTCAATGTTATCAATAAAAATGTTAATTCCGCCTATATTGTTGAGTATGATTCTTTATATTTGTGGCATCTTAGACTATCGCATATAGGTTTTTCAACCATGAAAATAGTAGTAAAATGTGGAATGATTGCATGAAATATTAAAAACTATGGTAAATGTGAAACATGTGTTAAGGCAAAAATGATTAAGAAACCATTTCCTAATGTAGAAAGATCATCTAATTTACTAGATTTAATCTATAGTGATCTTTGTGAATTAAATGGTGTTTTAACTAGAGGTGGTGAAATGTATTTTCTTACTTTTATAGATGATTTTAGTAGATATATCGATGTGTTTCTTTTAAAGCATAAAGATGAAACTTTTGATGCATTTAAATTGTATAAATTAGAAGTTGAAAATCAACTAAATAAAATGATTAAGGTGCTAAGAAGTGATAGAGGAGGAGAGTACTTCTCTAATGAATTCAACACATTTTGTGAAGAAAATAGTATAATTCATGAGTGCACTGCACCTTATACACCACAACACAATGGTGTTGCTAAAAGGAAAAATAGGACTTATCTAGAGATGATAAGTTCTATGTTGGTGTTTTCTAAGTTGAATTTCAACTTATGGGGTGAAGCATTATTAACCGCTTGCCACATTCTAAATCAGATTCTGATGAAGAAAAATGAGATATCTCCATATGAGTTATGGAAAGGAAGAAAACCCAACATAGGGTACTTCAAAGTGTGGGGGTGTCTTGCATATTGCAAGAAAAATAAGCCTAATAGAACAAAGTTAGGTTCAAGAGCCATAAAGTGTGCTTTTGTTGGTTATGCCAACAATAGTAAAGCTTATAGGCTATTAGACTTAGAGTCTAATATTGTGATTGAATCTAGAGAAGTTGAATTCTTTGAGAACATGTTATGTGACAACAATTCTCAAGCTTCAACATCTCTAAAGGAGAATTTGGTATATGAGAACAATTATCAAGCTTCTACATCCAAAATTGATTCTCAACAGGAGAATTCTCAAAAGAACGTAAAGCAACCCTTTGAACTTAGAAGATGTCAAAGGCTAAAAAATAATGAGAAAAGTATAGTAGTGGATGAGATTGATTCTCAACAAATTTCATTCTACATGGTAGAAGGAAATAGAGAGGAAGTCAATAGGAAAATTCCTATTGTACTTCTTGTTGAGGATGACCCTAAGACTTATAGAGAAGCTATGCAATCGAGAGATAATGCATCTTGGAAAGAAGCCATCAATGATGAGATGGATTCAATTCTTTCCAACAACACTTGGGAATTGGTAGACCTCCCACCGGGGTCTAAGCCAATTGGGTGTAGGTGGGTATTTAGGAGAAAATACCACACTGATGGCACTATCCAAACCTTTAAAGCTAGATTAGTAGCTAAATGTTTTAGGCAAAAAGAGGGTATCGATTATTTCGATACCTATGCGCCTGTTGCAAGAACAACTTCCATAAGAATTTTGTTCGCTTTAGCTTCTATACATAACTTCTATGTTCATCAAATGGATGTCAAAATGACATTCCTTAATGGTGACCTCAATGAGGAGGTCTATATGGAACAACCCGAAGGGTTTGTCCTACCAAAATATGAACAAAAATTATGTAGACTTGTAAAATCCTTATATGGATTGAAACAAGCTCCTAAGCAATGGCATGAGAAATTTGATCAAGCCATCATGTCTAATGGATTTAGACATAAAAATGGAGACAAGTGTTTATATTCCAAAACTTGTAAGGGATATGTGATCATTGTCTGCTTATATGTGGATGACATGCTTATTCTAAGTGATAGCATGAAAGGGATAGAAGAAACGAAGAGGTTTCTATCATCAACCTTCAAGATGAAAGATCTTGGAGAAGTTGACACCATACTTGGTATCAAAGTAAAGAAACATAGTGGGGGTTTTGCGTTAGGGCAAGCACACTATGTTGAGAAAGTATTGAACAAATTTAACCATCTCAAGGTTAAAGATGCCAATACTCCATTCGATCATAGTGTAAAACTAGAGAAGAATGAAGGAAGAGCGGTGGCTCAATTGGAGTACGCTAGGGCTATAGGGAGTCTAATGTACGCTGCCCAATGTACTAGACCTGATATAGCATTTGCGGTGAGTAAACTTAGTAGGTTTACAACTAATCCAAGTGTGGATCCCTCGAAGGAGATTGGAAGAGTCCTAGATTTTCTCAAGAAAACCAAACGTCTAAGCCTTCATTACTCCAAATTTCCTTCAATCTTAGAAGGATTTAGAGATGAAAGTTGGATATCCAATCTCGGGGACAACTTGTCCATAATTGGTTGGGTATTTGCACTTGGTGGGGGTGCAATTTCTTGGGGTTCCAAGAAACAAACCTATATATCTCATTCCACTATGGAAGCAGAGTTTATAGCTCTAGCTGCTATCGGCAAAAATGCCGAATGGTTAAGGGATCTGTTGATAGAGATACCCCTAATCAAAGAGAATGTATCCACTATATCGATACATTGTGATAGCCAAGCTACATTGGCTAGAGCATACAACGGAGTGTATAATGGGAAGTCTAGACACATTAGTCTAAGAAATGGATATGTAAGAGAATTGATTCAAAGAGGAGCCATTTCAATATCCTATGTGAGAACAAGTGAAAATCTGGCAGATCCTTTCACTAAGCCACTAACGAGGAATCTAGTGGCTACATCATCTCGAAGGATGGGACTTAAACTTCCTAAAGAGATTCACGATTGATGGTAACATATCTTAACACTAGTTATTCAACTAGTGTTAGGTTCAATAGGTAACAACAAGTCAGTCAAGTGAATATTAGTTGTACTCAAAACAAGTCCCATCTGAGATGTTGAGTACTTGTGAGTTACTAAGTTGAGGGTTAAAACCGAAAGGTTTTTTTAATAGAATTCAGTCTTGTAAAGACAAGTACTTTTGGTAACAAAATACTGTAAGAATTCTACCTATATGGACCTAGGGGTGGTGCCGCCTCTCATGAGAATGGGAGTATTCTCAAGAACGTCCATGAATGGAAAGTGCACATGGCCATTAACGGTGCAGAGCGAGACATAGAGGTCTCAAGTGAACATCGCAAAGGTGTGTGTGTTATCACTAATTTGTCAAAATGAAAAGATGGTTCAATGCCTAGTGCAACCAAATTTTCGACAAATTTTGTGATAATTAATCTATGGTAAAGTTCAACTTGAAAAACACTTTGCTTTATGCACTAACGCAATGACTCCTATAAGAAAGAGTTCTTATTTAATCTAGTGGGCGATTTGTTATATTTTAAAAATATAATGATTGATTAAATAAGTGTTACAATAGATAACTATTTAATCTTTTGGGGGAATGTTATATTATTTTATAATATAATGTAATATTATATTATATTATAATATAATGTTTTAGATTAAATAAATGTGACAAAGAGTGTCACATTTTGTAACATATACTAGAGAGTTACAATATTTAGATATATGAGATATATCCAAATATGTAACATATTTGGTATTACAAATTTGTAACTTCCAAATATCACCCATTATTGTGTAGATTTGTTGTTACAAAATATTGAGATGAATTTCTTAAAGCCATATGAGAAATGACTGATAGAGATGTGATTATAACTCCCATATTGTGTATGGAAGTTACAAAATCAAGTGGGAATAAATTTTGGAACGTTTTGGAAAATTGGAAAATTGGTTGTTGGAAAATGACTAAGGGCCGCGGCGCCTGCAAGTAGCATATTTACACTGAGGGCCGCGGTGCCTGTTTGTTAGGCCGCGGCCCAAGTAGCTGGCAGCATTTTCCAACTTCGGTTTTTATTCAATTTTGAACGTTTCCAACAGCCAAGTAACTCCCAAATCTCTATTTTAATTCCATAAAACATCCAATTAATTATTGGTAACAGCCATGGGGGTTGGTGGAATTTGAATTTCAAAGGGTGTCTCAAAACTCTATAAATAGGAGTCTAATGCTCACCTGTAAGACACAACATTTCTATCCATTAGAGCACTTGCCTAGACACACCTTGAGGTTTGATAATTCTAGAAAGCATTTCCTATAATTTGTGAGAGATCCCTTAGTGCTTGAGTTAAGGGGAAATAAGCTTTGGGACAACACTCTTCACTTTGGTAGTGTGAGTGAGAGTTGTTTCTATTTAGTTTGTTTGTTTGTTCTTTCTTTCTATTCAATTTCTCTTCATCCTCATATTCTTCTCTTTTGTTTATTTGTATTTCTTGTTTTGAGTTGTAATCATCTTTCCTTTATTTCAAACACTATTACTTTACTTGTAATATTTTGCTTTGAGTTGTATTTTTCACTATTCTATTCTTCTTCTCTTCTTCTTGTTCTTTAGTTTATTTGTATTTTCATTTATAGAGTTGTAACCTTATTAAATCAATCTATATTTATTTGTAATATATTGTCTAGAGTTGTAATATTATTATCAATTTCCATTGAGGCAAAATAATTTTTCCTAACACCAAGATCTAGGGTGGTCGACCCAACCATAAGCTGACCACCCAGGACCCTAATTTTTTTTCTTCGATTTCTTCAGTTTTGCTCCTTAGTAAATATTGGCTTCATTATGTTGATGTACTAACTTTACTCTTTATTTTTCCTTTGTTGCAGATGTCCAGCTCCTTTTCATCAGATAAGTCTGTAAGCGAGCGTACTCCACAGGAGTTCTTGGAAAAGGGTTAAAAGGATTTTCCCTCGCTCTGCTTTATATTTATTCGGTGAGGAAGATTTCTTGAAAAGGTATATAGCCTAATGGCGAGAGTAAAACAAACAACTCGGCAACCCTCCAAAGATAATCCTCATATTGCCAGGCACATCACTCAGGGCTCTTCGCCTGTCTCTTCTTAGATTTCTTCTCAGCATAGTACTCCCCGAGGTTCTCAAGGCATATCTCAGTAGAGTCTGTCCGGTCAGCAAGACTCCTTGCAACACCCTTTGAACGGGATACCAGTCGGGTTCCTCATCACTCTTCTTCTCAGTGAGAACATGTTCCTCTTAGGAGCGTTCTATTCACATGTTCCAGCCTAAGGTGGTTCGCCTTTCTCCCAAGAGCAAGACAATCTCGGTAGCAGTATAGCAGAAGAAGAGATGACAAAAAAGTTCCATTCATCAGGTTCTGGGGCTACCTTTGCCAGTGAAATCATATGGAAATCGATTGAGAAGCCTTTCCCTACTGATTACGAGGTGGTTTGGTTCAAAGGGGCTTCCTCTAACATGACTAAAGATAAGGTAAATAACTTAAGGAAGACCTTTGACCTTTCTGGCATTTTTATTACTATCCCTGGTCTAGATGACAGAGTTGTGGACCCCCCTTTGGGTATGTGCGCCTGGACCCGTTTTGCCATCAAATCTGGCGCCCTACTTCCTCTTCATCCATACTTCCGGAGCGTGGCCGATTATTTAGGTATTATTCCCTCTCAACTGGCGCCTAACACGATCTTGGTGTTATCTGAATTGTGCATTATCTATCATCGTAGAAAGTGGGTTGTTCCAATACCTCATGAGATCCACTACTTATTTTATCTGAAGATGAACCCTTCTTAGTGCAACTTGGGGTACTTTCACTTCCACCATTATTCGATCGAGGGTATCGACACCTTCTTGGAAGCGATCTTTAGAAATAGCAAGGCGTTTAGATATGCCAACAACTATTTCACTAAGGATGAAGAGGCCAACTATTCCAAGCTTAAGCACGTCGGGCCTTTTTATAGACCACACATAACCCAGGCTATGACTGTAAGGAATAAGGCGTTGATTGCCATGACCCTTGAGGATAAGAATGTCAAGACCCTCATTACTTCAAAGAACCTTAGGAAGGTCGGGCTGTTTCCTTCTACAATCGCCGATGTTCCGGATGAAGATGGTCCCAAGCCTGTGAACGCCATAGACTCCCTAGGACCTATTCATATCGAGGAGGTACCCTCTTCGCCCGTGCTAGCTGGACAGGAGGGTGATGAGGTGGGTGCATCCGCACACTCGCTGCTTGCTTCAGATGATTTTGATGAAGCCACGTTCGAACCCAAATCTCATTTAGAAGGTCCGACACTTTTATCATATTTACTTTATGTTTCGTCTGTATTTGATATCCCACTAATATTTGATCTTCTTTTGGAGGTTCAGATATGTTCAACTTTGTTCACACCCAACAAATGTTGACTTTGACCAACACTAGCCCTTCCGTCTGAGCGGCTAAGAGGGCTAGCGTTGAGCCTGAGTCGATAACAGAGGTTCCTCCCGAGGTGCCTCCTCCGACTCCTTTGGTGTCTAGTCTTGTCACAGAGGTAGATCCATTCTTACCTGTGTCGGTTCCCTCAGTATCACTGATGTGGGTGCCTCCTCCTCTGTGCTTGATCCCTTATCTGAGCCACACCAGTCTGTCATACAGAATTTAGGTGCCATCATGGACCAAGCGTCCCATCTGGAGCAGATGACAACGACCTTTAATGGGATTAAGAATGAGGACTTGAGGACCAACCTCACGAAGTAACTCCTTGACATTCAGAGTGTAACTCCTCTACAATTTTTTTTTCTGGTTAGCTTGTGTGCTAATGTTATCTAAAACTTGTATGTATTTTGTAGGTACTGATGTTGGTTTCCCATGTTCGTGATAGGTCTGTAGAGTATACCTTTACGCTTTCCAACCTTCGTTTTGAGCTTGAAGTTGTCGGCCATGGGGTGCTGGACCTTAGGAGTGTTCTTCGCTCTAGGGATCTAGACATTGCTTTGAAAGATGAAGAGATCATCACTCTCCACAGTACCATGGAGCTTACAAAGGAGGACGGGACCGAGTTGACTCTCTGGGTAACCCAGATGGAGGGAAAACTTGTCGATCAACTAAAACAGTCTGAAAATGAGAAAGAGAAGCTGATTATCGACATGGACCAACTGCGGAAGGATGCTCTTGTAGAGAAGGAGCAAGAGGTCAAGGCTGCTCGGGACAAGGCTCGAGAGGAGTATTCAGAGACAGCTTTCTCTTGCTTCTACTTGATCTGGAAGTCCAACAAAGATATGAACTTGGATTTCCTTCCGGAGAAGACGCGAGCGAATGAGCTTAAAAAGTGTCTGGCTCGTGAGGCTACCGAGGCTCAGGGTGGTCTTCAGACAATTCTCCTCGCCCTAGTTAGTCTTCTTTTGGTCTTTTACTCTGTCTTTCCTTTCGTACCATTGGTGGGGCACCTTGTACTTGACAATTTTTACATATGATATTTTATGCCATTATGCTTTTTTGTTATGAGTACTCAGTGTAATGATTGAAATTTTTTATTTTCAATGCTTACTAAGTATATCAACTCACAACCCTCACTGGTTCAGGTATCAGTATACTCTGAACTCATGTATTTCACGTGCCATACTAACCTTGCTCCTTTACATTTTTCATGCAAACAACCATGGTAATGTGAGTAGTAACGATATTTCACCAAGTACCATGAACAAAAACGGTCAGGTTGATCATCCTTGGGTGATAGGCCGACCACCCTATAGGGTTGATGGACTAGCCCACCACCCTATAAGGGACATCGCTAGGAGTCTCCCTACCGATGCCTTTTTGTTTTTGTTTTTTTGCACTTTTGGAACATATGTTGAACAAATGTCCTAGAAAAACTTGAGCTTGCTTAGTACTTAAGGTCACGTCCTCATTGTTTGTGTGTATCCCGATCGATATGTTCTATATGCCCCCCAAGTTATCATGGGTTTAAAATCCTTGGTCATTTGCTACTTGACCATGCCTTGCTTCGAGCGTTTAGACACATAGTACTATCCTTTTCACCCAATGATGCAAGCAGCAAATGCTTATCCCTCATTGGTAGCCAGGTGATGGTTTCATACTCAGTAGTAATGATACCTATACACAGATGCAGATTGTGTAGCAAGTGTCGATCACAATCTACGTAATCTCTTGTGTACTCATTATAATGATTGTAGACAGAAGGATAAGTTGGACCAATTGGGTCTTAATGGGCTAATCGTGCCTGTAACGAGTCTTAGATCAAATTATCGATTAGTCCATCAAGGATCGTGGTTTGGAAAATGATCAATGTGAGTGGAGATACGTGTCCACCTCCCATGATTATGATATCGTGGGTGTTCTCGTTGTTTCTCCGGATCGTGGTTGACGATGCACTATTGAAACCTTTGGGAAAATGTTAAGTCTTGGTTGGTCTATGAGACCCCGATGACGCTTTAGAGCTTGGGTGCTAGGCCTGATGATCCTCTGGGTGCTAGACTTGCTGATCTTTTGGGTGGTAGGCTTGATGACCTTCTAGGTGCTAGGCTTGATTGTTAGGAAAATATTGTTTTGCCTCAATGGAAATGATTATAATATTACAACTCTATGCAATAATATTACAAGTAAATATAGATTGATTAAATAAGGTTACAACTCTATAACTGAAAATACAAATAAACTAAAGAAAGGAAGAAGCTGATGATGAAAAAGAGAATAGTGAGAATACAACTCTAAGAAAAAGATTACAAGTAAAATAAAGTGTTTAGACCAAATGAAAAGATTACAACTCTTAAACAAAATATACAAGTAAATAGAACAAGAGAATAAGAAGAAAAGTAATAGAATAAAAAGAAGAACATAAACACAATCAAACTCTCACTTACACAACCTAAGTGAAGAGGATTGGGGATCACCAACTTGAACAAGGTTTAAAACCTTTGTCCAAAAGCTTATTTCCCCTTAACTCAAGCACTAAGGGATCTCTCTCAGATATTGGAAAAGCTTTCTGGAATTATCAAGCCTCAAGGTGTTTCTAGCCAAGTGCTCTAGTGGATAGAAAAGTTGTGTCTTACAAGTGAGCTATAGGCTCCTATTTATAGAGTTTAGAGACACCCTTTGAATTTCAAATTCCACCAACCCCCATGGATGTTACCAATGTTTAATTGGATTAATATGGAATCAAAAAAGAGATTTGGCAGTTATTTGGGTTTTTTGAGCAGTTCAACAAAGATTGAAAAAACTGAAAATTTGGTCAGTTTTTGGCCTGTGGCCGCGGCCAGAGACATTAGTGACCGCGGCCACTGGTCTCTGACCCACAGGACGCGGCCACTGACCAATTTCAGCACAAAAAATTGTGATGTTTTTCCAAACGGTTCCAAACCCTCCCAAATGATTTTCTAACTCCCAAAACACATTATTGGGGTTAAAATCATATCTCTAACAGCCATATCACATATGGCTTTATGAAATTCATCTCAATATTGTGTAACAACAATTTTACACAATAAAGGGTAATATTTGGAAGTTACAAATTTGTAACACCAAATATGTTACATTATTTGGATATATCTCATATATCTAAATATTGTAACTCTCTATTATATGTTACAATATGTGACACACTTTGTCACATTTATTTAATCTAAAACATTATATTATAATATAATATAATTTTACATTATATTATAAAATAATATAACATTCCCCCACAAGATTAAATAGTTATCTATTGTAACACTTATTTAATCAATAATTATATTTTGAAATATAACATGTCCCCACTTGATTAAATAAGAACTCTCTCTTATAGGACTCATTGCATTAGTGCATAAAGTAAAGTGTTTTTCAACTTGAACTTTACTATAGTGTAATTATCACAAAATTTGTCGAAAATTAGGTTGCACTAGGCATTGAACCATCTTTTCATGATGACAAATCGGTGATAACACACACACTTTTGCGATGTTCACTTGAGACCTTTATGTCTCGCTTTGCACCATTAATGGTCTTGTGTACTTTTCATTCATGGACGTTCTTGAGAATACTCCCAATTCTCATGAGAGGCGGCACCAACCCTAGGTCCATATAGGTAGAATTCTTACAGTATTTTGTTACCAAAAATACTTGTCTTTACAAGACTGAACTCTATTAAAAAACCTTTCGGTTTTAACCCTCCACTTGGTAACACACAAGTACTCAATATCTCAGATGGGACTTGTTTTGAGTACAACTAATATTCACTTGATTGACTTGTTATTACCTATTGAACCTAACACTAGTTGAATAACTAGTGTTAAGATAGGTTACCATCAATCGTGAATCTCTTTAGGGAGTTTAAGTCCCATCCCTCGAGATGATGCAGCCACTAAATCCCTCGTTAGTGGCTTAGTGAAAGGATCTGCCAGATTTTCACTTGTTCTCACATAGGATATTGAGATGATTCCTCTTTGAATCATTTCTCTTACATATCCATGTCTTAGACTAATGTGCCTAGACTTCCCATTATACACTCCGCTGTATGCTCTAGCCAATGTTTCTTGGCTATCACAATGTATCGATATAGTAGATACATTATCTTTGATTAGGGGAATCTCTATCAACAGATCCCTTAACCATTTGGCTTCTTTGCCGATAGCGGCTAGAGCTATGAACTCTACTTCCATAGTGGAATGAGATATACAGGTTTGTTTCTTGGATCCCCAAGAAATTGCACCTCCACCAAGTGTAAATAACCAACCAGTTGTGGACAAGTTGTCCCCAAGATTGGATATCCAACTTGCATCTGTATATCCTTCTAAAATCGAAGGAAATTTGGAGTGGTGAAGGCTTAGTCCTTTGGTTTTCCTAAGATAACCTAGGACTCTTCCAATTGCCTTCCCGTGATCCACACTTTGATTACTTGTAAACCTACTAAGTTTACTTACCGCAAATGCTATATCAGGTCTAGTACACTGGGCAGCGTACATTAGACTCCCTATAGCACTAGCGTACTCCAATTGAGCCACCGCTCTTCCTTCATTCTTCTCTAGTTTTACACGATGATCGAATGGAGTATTGGCATCTTTAACCTTGAGATGGTTAAATTTGTTCAATACTTTCTCAACATAGTGGGCTTGCCCTAGCGCAAAACCCCCACTATGTTTCTTTACTTTGATACCGAGTATGGTATCAACTTCTCCTAGATCTTTCATCTTGAAGGTTGATGATAGAAATTTCTTTGTTTCATGCTATTACTTAGAATAAGCATGTCATCCACTTATAAGCAAACAATGATCACATATCCCTTACAAGTTTTGGAATACAAACACTTGTCTCCATTGTTATGTCTAAACCCATTAGACATGATGGTTTGATCAATTTTCTCATGCCATTGCTTAGGATCTTGTTTCAATCCATATAAGGATTTTACAAGTCTACACACTTTATGTTCATATTTTGGTAGGACAAATCCTTCGGGTTGTTCCATATAGACCTCCTCATTGAGGTCACCATTAAGGAGTGCCGTTTTGACATCCATTTGATGAACATACAAGTTGTGTATAGAAGCTAGAGCGAACAAGATTCTTATAGAAGTTGTTCTTGCAACAGGCGCATAGGTATCGAAATAATCGATACCCTCTTTTTTCCTAAACCCTTTAGCTACTAATCTAGCTTTAAAGGTTTGGATAGTGCCGTCAGTGTGGTATTTTCTCCAAAATACCCACTTATACCCAATTGGCTTAGACCCCAGTGGGAGGTCTACCAATTCCCAAGTGTTATTGGAAAGAATGGAATCCATCTCATCATTGATGGCTTCTTTCCAAAATGCACTATCTCTCGATTGCATAGCTTCTCTATAAGTCTTAGGAACATCCTCAACGAGAAGTACAATAGGAATTTTCCTAATGACTTTCTCTATATTTCTTTCTATCATGTAGAATGAAATTCATTGAGAATCTATCTCATCCACTACTAGACTTTTATGATTTTTAAGCCTTTGACTTCTTCTAGATTCAAAGGGTTGCTTTACATCCTTTTGAGAATTCTCCTCTTGAGAATCAACTTTGGATGTAGAAGCTTGAGAATTGTTGTCACTTAACATGTTCTCAAAGAATTCAACTTCTCTAGATTCCATCACAATATTAGACTCTAAGTCTAATAGCCTATAAGCTTTACTATTGTTGGCATAACCAAAAAAAGCACACTTTATGGCTCTTGAACCTAACTTTGTTCTATTAGGTTCGGTTTTCTTGCAATATGCAAGACACCCCCACACTTTGAAGTACCCTATGTTGGGTTTTCTACCTTTCCATAACTCATATGGAGATATCTCATTTTTCTTCATCGGTATTCGATTTAGAATGTGACAAGCGGTTAAAAGTGCTTCTCCCCATAAGTTGAAGTTCAACTTAGAAAATACCAACATAGAATTTATCATCTCTAGATAAGTCCTATTTTTCCTTTCGGCAACACCATTGTGTTGTGGTGTATAAGGTGTAGTGCACTCATGAATTATACAATTTTCTTCACAAAATGTATTGAATTCATTAGAGAAGTACTCTCCTCCTCTATCACTTCTTAGCACCTTAATCTTTTTATTTAGTTGACTTTCAACTTCTAATTTATACAATTTAAAAGCATCAAAAGTCTCATCTTTATGCTTTAAAAGAAACACATAGGTATATCTACTAAAATCATCTATAAAAGTAAGAAAATACCTTTTACCACCTCTAGTTAAAACACCATTTAATTCACAAAGATCACTATGGATTAAATCTAGTAAATTAGATGATCTTTCTACACTAGGAAATGGTTTCTTAATCATTTTCGCCTTAACACATGTTTCACATTTACCATAGTTTTTAATATTGCATGCAATCATACCACATTTTACTACTCTTTTTCATGGTAGAAAAACCTATATGCGATAGTCTAAGATGCCACAAAAATAATGAATCATACTCAACAATATAGGTGGAATTAGCATTTTTATTGATAACATTGAAAGTTACATCATTGGTGCACAACTTAACCATACCCTCACAAGAGTACCCATTTCCCAAAAATACATTTGATTTGGTAAGTATAAGTTTACCGGACTCGAAAATGGCTTTAATGCTGGGCTTGCCAAGAAAATCACCACATACCAAGTTTCTACTCATTTCGGGAACATAAAGTACATTCACTAATGTGACTTTCTTGCCGGAGGTGAAGTAGACATCAATAGTACCTTTGCTAAGTACCTTGGATTTGCCCTCATTGCCCATTTGTATCTCATGGTTGCCCTTTGACTCTTCAAAGGTCTTGAACAATGATTTGTCATAGGTGACATGGACGGTGGCACATGTATCATACCACCACCCTTTCACCTTGCCTTGGACCGAATTCACCTCACTAAGGGTAGCAACTATGTTTTCCTCTTGAGTTGCGTTCACCTTAGGTCCTTGTTGGTCTTTTCTATGTCTACACTCTATAGCATAGTGACCCTTTTTCCCACACACGAAGCAAGGACCTTTCTCGCCCTTAAACTTGTTTGGGTTGGGTTTTGGACCCAAAGATTTCTCATTACCCTTTTTCCCTTTGTTTTTGGGATGTTTTGGTTGTGACACCGCATTTGCTTTGGAAGTGTCTCCATTAGACCCCTCCACAAGTTTATCTCTACATATCGATTCCTCTTCGATTCGAATATGTTTTTGGATTTCCTCCAAAGAATAATCCTAATTTTTATGAAGGATTCTTTTCCTATAGCTCTTCCAAGTTGGTGGTAATTTAGCCACTATAGCACCAACTTGAAAGGCCTCGAGAAGCTCAATCTTTAACACTTTCAATTTATTAACAATAATTTTCAATTCATGTATTTGAGGAAGAATAGGTTTATCACCAAAAAATTTGAAATAAAAGTATTGAGATATCAAAAACTTTTTGGTACCTTCCTCTTCCGCCGTGAACTTTTTCTCAAGTGCATCCCAATTCTCCTTGGCCGATTTGGTCTCGATGTAGAGGTCATAGAGCCTATTGGATAAGGCATTGAGGATATGACCCCTGCAAAGAAGGTTGTCCTCCTCCCTCTTCCTTCTCTTCTCCACCTCCTCGGGAGTGTCTTTGTCGGATGGCTCGGCTAGAGGAGCCAAGGAAGACTCAAGGATGTAGGCGATTTTGAGAGTGGTTAAAAGAAACCTCACCTTGTCTTGCCACCTAGTAAAATTGGATCCATCAAACCTATCCAATCTCACTAGGTCTTGGTTCATGATGTTGATTGTCTCCCCTTCCATTGAAACAAAAAAGGGATAAGCTTTTGAATGTTAGGAAAAAAATTTTTTGCCTCAATGGAAATGATTATAATATTACAACTCTATGCAATAATATTACAAGTAAATATAGATTGATTAAATAAGGTTACAACTCTATTACTGAAAATACAAATAAACTAAAGAAAGGAAGAAGGTGATGATGAAAAAGAGAATAGTGAGAATACAACTCTAAGCAAAAGATTACAAGTAAAATAAAGTGTTTAGACCAAATGAAAAGATTACAACTCTTAAACAAAATATATAAGTAAATAGAACAAGAGAATAAGAAGAAAAGCAATAGAATAAAAAGAAGAACAGAAACACAATCAAACTCTCACTTACACAACCTAAGTGAAGAGGATTGGGGATCGCCAACTTGAACAAGGTTTAAAACCTTTGTCCAAAAGCTTATTTCCCCCTAACTCAAGCACTAAGGGATCTCTCTCAGATATTGGAAAAGCTTTCTGGAATTATCAAGCCTCAAGGTGTTTCTAGCCAAGTGCTCTAGTGGATAGAAAAGTTGTGTCTTACAAGTGAGCTATAGGCTCCTATTTATAGAGTTTAGAGACACCCTTTGAATTTCAAATTCCACCAACCCACTACTACAAAATACCCTTTACGGGACACTTTTTTAGGAGATGCACATAAATGCAAGTCCTTAAAAATATTTATGAAGTTTTTAGGACACTCATTGAGAGTCCTAAAAAAACGCAATTTATGACTCGCAATGAGTGTCCTAAAAGAAAATGCGAGTCCTAAAAAAATCTGGGCTATAAAAATAAGAGTTTTACTTAATATTTTTAAGGACTTGCTTTGGGAGTCCTTAATACTCTTTTAGGACTCGCAATGAGTGTCCTAAAATGTAATGTCCTACGTTTTTGGGTACCTTTAAACGACTCGGGTCGGGATTTTTTCCCCCGGGTTAAGAATATTATTTTAAATAATATTATATTTTGTTTGTAAGTATTCCATGAGTTGTTTCTAGGCAAAATATGAATTTTGTGATTTTAAAAGTCAAGATAAGACTTTCGGTCCTGGACCGACACAAAAACCCTGATCGGGTAAAAATCTCGGAAAATAAAATGAAAAATCATGGAAATTATATTTTGGGCATAAAATACACTCATAAAAGTTAAAGTTTGGTAAAAAATAATAAACCTAAAAGAAAATGGAAATTTTAGGACATTTTGTGTTAAATGCCTAATTTTACCGAAATGGGGAATTTTATTCCATGAATGGACCTTAGGTTAAATTTTATTATGTGATTAATTAAATTAAATGTGAGAGACATTTAATTTAATTAATTAATGTTAAGTTTGGTGATTAAAACTTAATAAAAGTGAAAAAGGTGTCAAAAGTCAATTTGGACTTTTCTTCTTATGAAACATTTATTAACCTTTATAAAAAAAAAAATTATATATAACATAGATAAAATAATGAGGGTGGCCGGCCATGTGGTATTTTAGAGTGGTGTGAACCCAATATTATAAAGATTAAATCCCATTTAATGAAGAAGTCAAGTGGGCAAGTGGGTAGAAAAGCACTTAAGTACTTTGTGATATTTTGAAGAGTTTTGTGAGCAATTCCCACACTAAGAACTGACCACTCTCCCTCTCTCATTCACTCATCTTATTTTTGAAGACCTTTCAAAGTGTTCTCTCAATATTCAACCTCAAGAACACCAAGGAAAACATGGAGGCTAAGTCTTGGTCTAGGAAGTATTTTTCCCTAAGGTAAAGTTTCACTAATCTAGGCTTTTGTAAAGTTTTAAGCATAGAGTTTCAAATAGCTAATTAACTATGTTGTTGGGGGAACTTGGTTAGGGTTTTTGAAAGGTTTTGAAGGAGTCAAAGCTTATAGGAAGGTCCAAACCTTAAGCAAGAACACCAAAGAGGTAAAAAGTTTACTTTTGATGATTTTGTAGTAGGATTTTTAGTTTTAAGCATTATTTTGTATATCTAATGATTAAAGTTTCTTGTTGGTGATGTAATAAGGTTATGGTAGTTGTTTAATAATTTTTATGATGCATGTGTATTGATTTTTGAAAATGGGAACCAAAACCCCCAAGGGTTTTGTAGGATACCCTAAAACAAAACATGTTTTGAGTTGTGACTTCCAAGGGGTCAAGCAGCCACTGTATATTGGTTTTGTAAAATTAAATTGTACTGTTATGTTGTTGAGATTGAGTACATAAAATTGAGCTTTTGAAACACTAAAAAATGTTTAGAAATGAGTAAGTTATGCTATTTCAAAGTTTAGGTAAAAAACTGTTTTTTCGTATTCTTATTTTCGGAACCAAGTTTGGACAGCCACTGTATAGGGCAAATGAACCCAGTTTTTTCTAAACTTTTGTGAAAATATTTCTGGCATAACCTATTATTCCATTGTAAAATTTGGTAAGAAAATATTGAACGATTTGAAAGTTATTAACTGTCAAAGTTTGGAAAAAATAAGGGCTTGAAAATAAGGTCATTTTTACCTCATTGTTGGAAAATGATTTCACCAATAAAAAATGCTCATTTTGACCTAAGATGTTACAAAGACCTAAATGGCATAACAAAAATGAAATTGGGAAATTTTGGTAGCAATTGGGTAAGTAAATTTCAAGTTGTGAACTAACGAAGTTTGTAGTTAAAAATGTGAAAAATAGGTTTTTCACACTTAGTGTAAAAATGAGATTTTGGAACATAAGGTAAAAAGTAAAATTTTTCTTATTTCAAGATGTAAATTGGTAAGTCTTGAAATCATATTTTCACTAAAATTACCTCTTTGAGTTTAAATGAATTATTTTTATTAAAGAGTTTTTATTCTTTCTAAAAATAAGAGATTTAATTTATTAATAGTTAATAAATTAAAAGAGGGTTTAAAACCCTATATTTTGAGAAAATAATTAAATGAATTATTTTTCTAGTAAGTAAAAAATTGATTAATTGCTTTTGGAAAATTAATTAGTCAAGATGAGAAATTTATAATAGTTTTCCTAATTAAGACAAATTAGGCAATTTTCTTAAATCGGTTTTTAGATATTAAAACCTTAAGAAAACTAAAAGGAAAATTTAAAAAGTTTATTTTCTTTAAAAATAATTAAGGAATTTATTTGTATTTTCTGGATGTAATACCGGCTAAAATCTTACATATTTTAACCGACTAGTCGAAAGTGCGGGTTAATAGCGATACCTTGAAAGAATAAGATTTTTAGCGGGTTGTGGGGAAATACCATTATGATACCCGAGCCTAGGTATCGAGACCTTAGGATAGGTCTCCCCGAGACTTAGGGTTTAGTCTTGAATATTTTGTATGACTTTCCTTAATAGGTTTAAAACCAAATAAGGATTATAAATCCTTACAAATGACTTTTATTAAAATGACCAAACTGCCCAAAATAATAATAATGAATTATGAGTGCCATAATTAATCCGAGTATACTGTATGGATAACTACAGTATTGGCTAAGCGTAACTGGACTGAACGTTGGAGGGTGAAAACCTGCTGAGCGCTAAGAACTCCAAGTAAGTCAACTTATATTGTATGGCTGCAACATGAAATGATTATTGTCTTGTATGTTAGTATAGGGATACATGCATATATATATATAGGCTGTCATAGAAAGTTGCTTAGAGACGTTAGTCTAGTGAGTGCTGATTTAGAAAATATGAACGGTAGAAGTCCGTCATATCCTAGACGGTTGATCCCCGTCACACTGCTTGATTTTATTTATGTCCGGTTCATTACCGCGACGGGTGGTCATGAGATGAGGATAAGCTGGTTAAACCTAGGGGCGCCAAGATAAATGGGACCTAGGGGCCCTCATGCTTACTTAATCATTGGACGGTTAGAATCCGAGCAAGTGCTCTCATAAGTTATTCCCGGATAGCAGCCGTGAATATTGGCCATTCAGTGAGAGTGCCTAGAGATACTAGGGGTTGCCAAGATAGAGTGAGGCTGAACACCCTAGGGGCAACTGCTCACCAGCACCACTGATTAACATAGATGTCTCCGTAAAACTGTGTAAATTGGATTACACACTTGGATAAGTAGCGATGCCCTAGGTAACACGATAATTACCCTTGATGAGAATATTTATTGGCTAGATCTTAGTGTGGAGACTCGGTTCTCTTTTACAGATTAGCAATTATGTTGGAGGGCGCGTTACGCCTGAATTGTTGGAAATTGTCGAGCGTTGGTCTCGAATTATATTGTGATATAATATATCTGCTTGCTCTGGGATTTTCTGAGTGCAGGGATATAATTGTTGGTAAGATATAGTTGTGATATAATATATCTGCTTGTTCCGGGATTTTCTGAGTGCAGGATTTTTTATCTAGATATGAATTAATTTATCCTTGGTTATCAGGCATGACCATAAGTTTGCCAGGACTCTTTAGCGTTCTTGAAATTGATTGTGTAGGGTCCGGATGGGTCCGGATCCCTATTTCTCTATCTGCTTTGTTTGAAAGTTGATCTTACTAAGCGTTTTCGCTTACCTAGTTGTTTCATGTTGTAGGTAAAGCAAGGGCAAGGCAGAGCAGTGAGCGCTGGAGTCTTCCTTGCAAATGTACATGTGGACCGACCTTTTGGGAAGCCTTTTTATTTTTGGAAATGTTGTGTAATTTTCCTAAACTAGGCTCACTCTAATCTTTATAAAACATGTTTGTAACTAAATGTTAAGTATGGCCATACGACTTTTTTTTTTAAAAGTTTTTTTTCTATGGGTTTTTGAGACATTTTGTTAAATGAAAACATTTATATTTCCGCATTATCGAGTCTTGAAAATCCGGGTCGTTACATAAAAGAATCTGCGAGTCCTAAAAAATCTGGGCTAAAAAAAAAGTGTCTTACTTAATAAATTTAAGGACTCCCAAAGCAAGTCCTTATATATTTTATGTAAAACACTTAAAGACAACCATATACATTTCGAAATATAGGGTTACATACTTAAAAAACTATACAAATTGGGGATTTTATTACTCAAAACCAGCAACCACACAGCTGATCTAGGAGGTGAACGGCTGAACGGACCAAGGCTGAAGGAGATAAACGGCAGCAGGTGGTGAACGGCGCTCGACGGAAGTGACGGTGGTGAACGGTGCTCGACGGAAGTGACGGTGGTGAACGGCGCTCGACGGAAGTGACGGTGGTGAACGGCGCTGGGTTCTCGGTTCCACCATTCTCGGCGGTGCTCGACGGCGGCTATGCTCTCTCGGCTCCAGCACTCACAGCGGCACAGCTCTCGGCTCCAGCAGTCTCGCCGATGGTGCAGGGTCAAGGCTCCAGCAGGTTGTCGGCGTGGGTTCCAGGCGGTTGCTCACGTACGGTTCCAGCCGAACCGTGGTTCAGGTATATGTCTTGCTTTCTTTTTTTTATTTGTTTGGTTATATAAATATATATATTATAATTTCTGATATATATATGATATATATGATAAATATATATATATATTATAATTTCAGATATATATGATATATATGATAAATATATATATATATGATATCATATTTATTTATAGGATTGATATTTATTTATTTATTTATATTATAAAAAATTGGTAATTGGTATTATATTATTTATTTATATTATAATATCAGATTTTAATATAGGATAATAATATAGGGTAATAATTTCAGATTATAATATAGGGTAATAATATAATTTCAAGTTTTAATATTCAAAAAATTAAAATAATATAGGTAACTAGAATGTTTATAACAATAAAAATAATAAACCCAATGGTTATACAAATAAATAATATAGGGAACTAGAATGTTTAAAACACTAAAAATAATATAGGCTAATAATTTTCTATTTATAATATAGGGTAATAATATAATTTCAAGTTTTAATATACAAATAAATAATATAGGCTAATATTGATACTATTTGTTATTTTACAATTTTGAATGATAATTGTATTACTTTAGTGGAGTTTGAATATCTTAGATATTCATCCGTAGTGAAGTAGGTTCTGGGAATTCTATGTGCTGCGGTGATAACGGAAGATTGAGAACTTGTATGTCTTAGTGAAGTAGGTTCTGATAATTTTGTGTGCTGCGGTGATATATGGATGAAAACCTGTGTGCTGTTTGATTTGTTTGACATGTTGGTGTTGATTGTGACAGATGAATAGGCTAGTAAATTAGGGGATATGCTGCCCGATTTTCTATAGATTTTTTTGTACTTAGTTTTGTGTGGAAATATGAAAATGATAATTGCCACAATGATAAATTTGTGATCCGGATATTTAACATTTGACCGTCTAATTAATAATTAAGTTGCATTTCAATTTTGCTACTAATCACAAAATTTGCTTAATTCGAGCCTCAAAAGAGTCGATTTAGAGTAACTATGTATGACATGTTATTTGTGCTTTCGAGATTATAAGTGCAGGATAGATCTTTCTAGAATTTAAATCAAAATCCTCATCTTTTCTCTCCCAAAAGAGTTAGTGATGTGAGTGGTGTGAGTGCTTGGATACTATTTGGTTTATTATTTCAGATAAGCTACAGTTTGGTTTCCTATATTAATATACAGTTTAGTATATATTATTTTTTATTGATTGATTAAATATGTTTGCATACTTATATATTAATTATTGTCTTAATTTGTGTACAAAATTTGATAATAAGATGCTAAGTATATATGTGAGTGAAATTATGTGATACCAAAAATTTATATCTTTGTCCTATTAAAAATTTAGAATTATTTTATGATTTTACTATTACGTTAAATTTGGTAATCACATTCTAGTTGGTATATATGTGATTGATTGGATCTTAAAATCCAAATCACTCATTGTGATTTGGATCCTATTTATCACAAAATTTTGATGATTTCATGCATTGCATGGTAAAAACATAATAAAAAAAATTGGATTTGGATTTGATTAGGTAATATTATGAGATCATTCATTATTAGTATATATACCAAGAGAAGAGAGATCAATGATCTATATTTGATCACATCAAGGAAATTTCTTTAAGTGTTTGCTTTGTTTAGTTTAAGTGGAATAATGATGAAGCTAAAGTAACTTGTATCTTATATTTATTCATCTTTCTAGTATTGTTGAAATCAATGCATATAAACACAAACCATTATTATTAACAAACGAGCAACTTTTTGCATGCCTTAAATATATAATATAATTAGACACACACACACAGAAAATATTTCTAAATAAAAAAAGCTCTTAAAGTGTTCATTAGACAAATAATAGTTGATACAAGTGTGACATGTAAAAGAATATACAAGTATGTATGCATATATTTGTTGTGTTGATTTTAACCTTTTTAAAAGAGCATGCCAACATCTGACATTTTTCTTTTTTTATAATGTTGATTAAAATGAATAGGTTAATATTTTGATTGGTCTTAAAGCATTGGATTGGTAGCTAATTGCAAGAGGTATGTTGCATTTGATTTAGTTTTAAAAAATTTCAATATTTTACAATTTTGAATGATAACTGTACTACTTTAGTGGAGTTTAAATATCTTAGATATTCATCCGTAGTGAAGTAGGTTCTGGGAATTCTGTGTGCTGTGGTGATAACGGAAGATTGAGAACTTGCATGTCTTAGTGAAGTAGGTTATGAGATTTTTGTGTGCTGTGGTGATATATGGATGAAAACCTGTGTGCTGTTTGATTTGTTTGACATATTGGTGTTGATTGTGACAGATGGCTAGGCTAGTAAATTAGGGGATATGCTGCCCGATTTTCTATAGATTTTTTTGTACTTAGTTTTGTTTTGTATGTTTATTTTATTTTCTTAATTTTAATTTTTTATTAAAACAAATAGGCGCAATATGGACAAAGAATGGATGTCAGCGGATAGGATGTCAGTAGAATATATAAAAGGGGTCGATGAGTTTCTTAAATTTAGTTTGGATCATGCCAAAGATCCAAACTATATTTGTTGTTCTTCTAGTAAGTGTGGAAATATGAAAAAGATGACTGCCACAATAATAAAAGAGCACTTATATTTCCACGGGATAGACAAAAGTTATAAAATATGGTATTGGCATGGTGAAGAGCTTCATGTTACTCCGGACCCTCCTATGATGAATGAAGATCAGAATTATAGGCAATTGGATCGTGAGGATAATTTAGATGAAATGATTGACGATGCATATTATGAATCAGAAGTAGATCCCGTTAAGTTTGAAAATCTTCTTAATGACGCTGAAAAGACGATTTACTCTGGTTGCACTAAATTTTCAAAGTTGTCAGCCCTTCTTAGATTGTACAATATAAAAGCCAAAAATGGATGGAGTGATAAGAGTTTCACAGAATTGTTAGTTTTTTTTTAAAGATTTACTGCCTGAAGAAAACGAGATGCCCGTATCATTTTACGAGGCTCAGAAAACTATGTGCTCAATAGGCTTGCAATATGAAAAAATACATGCTTGTCCTAATGATTGCGTATTATATCGGAATAGCCTTGTAGATGCGAATTCGTGTCCTACTTGTGGTGTGTCCAGATGGCAAAAGAAAAGGAATTTAGAGGAAGTTAAGGAAGGAGTACCAGCAAAAGTTTTGTGGTATATTCCTCCAATTCCTTTTTTGATTCGATTTTATCGAAATGTTGATCATGCTAAGAATTTGACTTGGCATGCAATTGAGAGAATAAAGGACGGTAGACTTAGACATCCTGTTGACTCACCAGTGTGGAAGACAGTAGATTTTGAATGGCCTTCATTTGCCAATGAACCTAGAAATATTTGTCTAGCTCTTTCTACGGATGGAATTAATCCTCATACTTCTCTCAGTAGTAAGTATAGTTTTTGGCCTGTTATGCTAGTCAAATATAATTTACCGCCATGGCTTTGTATGAAAAGGAAGTTTACCTTACTGACCTTGCTGATATCTGGACCTAAACAACCTGGTAACGATATTGACGTCTACTTAGCTCCCCTAATTGATGACTTGAAAACTTTATGGAATGAAGGAGTTAGGGCTTATGATGCATACCGAAAAGGTGAATTTACCCTTCGAGCGGTGTTGTTATGGACAATCAACGACTTCCCCGCTTATGGAAATTTATTTGGTTACAGTGTAGAAGGATACAAAGCTTGTCCTATTTGTGAGGAGAAGACTTTCTCTCAATATTTGAAACATTCCCGCAAGGTGTGCTATATGGGACATAGAAAATTCTTGCCCCGGAGACATTATTTTAGAACTTGGAAAAATGCATTCAATGGTGAACAAGAGTTTGGTTTGGCTCTAGTTCCTTTGACTGGGAATCAAGTACTTAATAAAGTATCTGTAATTCAGTTTAAGGTAGGAAAACCTATTTTTTGTCCAATTAAGAAGAAGAAGGGTCGTGGAAAGAGTGTTGGCAAGGATAAGACTGAAGTTAGTTTGCTAGTACGGGTGAGTCTACAAGTCCTTGGAAGAAAAAATCAATTTTCTTTGAGCTTGAATATTGGGAAAAGTTACTTTTGTGACATAATTTAGATGTCATGCACATTGAGAAAAATGTGTGTGATAGCCTAATAGGAACTTTGTTAAATATTCCAAGTAAAAGTAACGACGGTATTAAAGCTCGGAAAGACTTGGCTGCATTGGGCTTGTGAAAAAACCTACATCCAAAAGCTGGCCCTAATAGAACATTTTTACCGGCAACTTGTTACACACTCACTAAGGATGAGAAAAAAGAACTTTGCAATTGTCTATACAATATTAAAGTTCCAGAAGGGTATTCTTCAAACATAAGAACATTGGTGGATATGAAGAATTTGAATTTGGTCGGCATGAAAGCTCATGATTTTCATGTCCTATTCCAACACATTCTACTTGTGGCTATTCGTGGTGTGCTACCTAGAAAGGTTCGAGAAATAATCACACGGATGTGTTTGTTTTTCAAGTATTTATGTTGTAAGATGATTGATGTTTCAACGTTAGACAATTTACAAGTGGAGATTGCTATAATCTTGTGTTAGAGAGATTAAACTATGCAGTCCTGTTTATTTAATAGTTTATGTAGGAAAGACATAATGGTGCATCTTACAGTCCATTTGGTTAGAGAGATTAAACTATGCAGACCTGTTTATTTAAGATGGATGTATCCCTTTGAGCGATACATGAAGATTCTTAAGAGTTATGTTAGAAATAGAAGTAGACCCGAAGGATGTATTGTTGAGTGCTATATTGCAGAAGAGGCAATTGAATTTTGTTCAGAATACTTGCATGGTGTGACAAGCGTGGGCGATCAATCTACATTAAATAAAAGTAATGGTGGTTATGGTGGAAAAGGTGGTGTTATATGCTCAATAACTCAAGATGAAAGACATGAAGCACACTGTCTTGTATTGCAAAACATTGATGAGATTCAACCTTACATCGAGTAAGTTATCTTAGACACTATGATATCATAAAACATTATTGTGATATTTGTATTGATTCATACTAATTTTGCATAAATTTATGAAGGAATCATTTTGTTTGGCTTCGGAAAAAATATCCATCTAAGTCAAAGAACCAAAAATGGATCCAAGATGAACACTATCGTACGTTTAGTACTTGGTTAGAGAACAAGGTATTGATTTGAGTAAATAATTTTAAATCTTTTGTTTTGATTGCATGACATGTTATTAATTATTATTTCATTTTTTTTAACAAAGGTTGCAATTGAAGTGACCCACACGTCGTGTCATGTGTCGGACATAGTTAAGTGGATTTCTCGTGGTCCTTCTCTGAATGTGTTTCAGTACCCATCATACATCGTCAATGGTACTTAATTCAATACTTTGGAACGAGATAATGTAAGAACCACACAGAATAGTGGAGTTTGTATTGTAGCAAAAACTGTGCAAATCTCTAGTTCAAAGGACAAAAATCCTGTAGAGTGTGATATGACATTTTATGGAGTAATCCAAGAAATTTGGGAATTAGATTATACTACAACTAGAGTGCCGGTCTTCTTATGTGCTTGGGTGAAAAGTGACAAGGGAGTAAAGGTTGATGATTTAGGTTTTACTTCAGTTGATTTAAATTGAATTGGGCACAAAAATGATCGTTTCATAATGGCAACACAAGCCAAACTAGTTTTTTATGTGAATGATCCATCAGACAAGCAATGGTCAGTCGTGGTTCCTACTCAACCGATAGATTGGAGAGACAAAGAGAATGATGTACATGACTTACCACTCCTTCAACAACCTGTCACAATTCCCGAACCACAGCTTACCGAATACCCTATTGATGATGGTGTAGATGATGATGATATTTGTTTGCGTTTTGATGGTGATGTGTATGGGTTGATCATATACTGTGATAAATGTTGACTTGTTTTTTTTTCTTCTGAAGGTTGGATTTGTTCATTTTATATTTAATTTTCCTATCATATTGACGATTGTCTATTAACATTGTTTATAATCGTTTCCTTTTCAGATATTTCCATGGCTGATCCATGAGGTATTGATGATGATTGTCCACTTCCTGGACTTGATGATGATTTTCCACTTCCTGGACTTGAAAATAATGTTGGTCAGGAAGAGAATGATGACACTGCTATAGTGCATGTGAGATCTGTTAGGGGACTATGTTCCATGCCCGACATAGCCAAGATGCGAAGTGAAGGTGTTAAGGTACCGATCAAGTTCAATGAATATGGACAAGTGATTGGTACAATGAGATCAAAATTGGGATCAATGATCGGATCAACTATCAAGAGGTGTGCTTCAATCACATACGCGAGCTGGGATAAAGTCCCTAAATCAGACAAAGAAATTTTTTGGGAAATCATTAAGGTATTTTCTCTATCACTATAATATATGTTGTTTGTATTTTTAATGTAGACTAACGATATGTATTGTTTTCAATTGTAGGCTACATTTGACATAGACCAAAAAGCAAAAAGAAAAATTATGTCAAGGGCAGCAAAACGATGGAGATCATTCAAATCCCATCTGACTAAGGTATGCATCTATGATGTACTTGATACAAATCCGACCATCAAGACGTTCAATATGCCAAGAGGTTACTCACAGTTGATCACTAAAACAGAATGGGATGAGTTCTGTGTTTCACACATGACTAATGATTGGAAGAAAATAAGAAAAATACATCAAGATCGTCGAAAAAAAATAAACACAACCATCATATGTCACGAGGTGGGTATTTGTTGGCACTGGAAAGGCTGCAACAAAAAATTTTTGGACTCGAGGTGTCTGAAATCGACAGGTCACAGTTGTGGTTGGTGGGACATTCTAACAAAAAGGGTGAGTCGGTTGGTACCGAGGCAACAAGCGTAGCTCGCAACATAGTAAGTGTACTACATTTTATATGATTGGATTACTTATTTATAATGAGAATAACTATATTTCTATATTTTGTTTGCAGGAGCACTATAATAAGCTCATGAGTGAAGGAAAATTTGAACCTAATGGGTCTAAGGATGTGCTTACTATGGCATTAGGCACCCCTGAGAGCAGAGGGCGAGTGAGGGGTATGCTCGGTGTAACGCCTAGCCAATTCTGGAAAACCCCACTATCCAGTAAGAAAAAGGGAAAGGAATTTGAGGCTTCCTCAGTTGAGGCTCGAGTTGCAATGATGAAAGAAAAATACCGTCAAAAAGAAGAAATAATGAAATAACAACAGGAAATGATAAAAAGACAAGAGGAAATGATGCGACAATTTATGGAACAGATGAAAGGACAACATAGTGGCTTTGGAGGATCTTCTCATGCGTCAGTGCCAAACTATGGATCACCTATAGATTAGGTGACACCATCTCATCAAGCATCACCGAAATCGCAGCATCAACCTCTAGAAATGAGGTTTGGCCATGCTTGTGAATACTTCGCTCTATTTCGGGATGAAATACTTGATTTTGTAGAAATGAGATGATTGGAAAATCATGCATTGTCTTCTACATAAGGTATGCTAATAATATTTATTGTAAGGATTTCCTTTCATCAACTATTTAGTTTTCTTTTTAATTAATTATATATGTTGGTAGGATTTTGTACCAGACACTGTTATTAGACGAGGAAAAGAGAGGATCATTGTTGTTTATGAATTCGAATAAGGTTTCTACTTCCGTGACTCGTGCAAATAGTCGTGCTCAAGCTTTATGTGATAGGATGTTATATTGCACGTCTAAAAAGCATGATTGGATAGTTATGCCTTATAACCATGGGTAAGTTTAATTATTATGCTTTTCATTGATACAAACAAATAGAATTTAAAGTTAACAACTGTGTAATACTTGTTCTTTCAACAGGAAGCATTGGATGTTATTTTTATTATATCCCAATTGACATTATTGTTGTTTTCTCGATCCTCTCAATACACCATTAGATAACAGGACAGCCATCAAGGAGACCATCCATGATGCGTTTGAGATGTATTTCACAGAAAGAATGAAAGCACGTCAAAAGATCAACAAACCCTCATCGGGAGTAATGTATTTCCAACCTACGGTATGTTTCTATTTGTATAGTTTATGTATATGTAAAGATGTTTAAGATATTTAATACTAAGAATTGTACATGTATTACCAATCTTTATATAGTGTCGTAAACAACCAAACAATATCGACTGCGGATATTATGTTATGAGGATGATGAAGAATGTACTTACCAATGCCCCTCATATCAAACATTTCTTGTCGAATTAGGTAATAAACTATTTACAACTACATACTATTAATCTAGTACAATTTTTATATATGCTTTGAATTTATTACCACTAACATAATTATAATTAAATTTTTGTTTTTTTTTCAGTTCAACTCCGACAAACCATATACTACTCAAGAAATTGACGAAGTTAGAGAAGAATGGGCAATGTCATTTTTACAATTGGTTAGAGCAAAATGAATGATTTTATAGCTAGCTAATTACAATACATGTTTAGAAATTTTAAATTTATTTCGTAAATTTATTTTGCCAATTTTTTAGTATTTTCTTTTCAAATTTCTTTTGATAGATATTCGACACTCAAATGGATATATATTTTTAAATCAAAATTAAAATTGTAGTTGTATATTAAAAAAAAAAATTACTTTTAAGATCATGCAAAGCGAGTCCTAAAAAATTACCCGCGAGTCCTAAAAAATTACTTAAAGGCACTCAACCCGATTTTTTAGGACTAGCGTTGCGAGTCTTAAAAACATTTTTTTAGGACTCGCACACTTAAATGCACTAAACCAGATTTTTTAGGACTCGCATTGCGAGTCCTAAAAACAATCTTTTAGGACTCGCAAAGAGAGTCCTAAAAACTTAATTAAAGGCACTCAACCAGAATTTTTAGGACTCGCAAAGCGAGTCCTAAAAACTTAATTAAAGGCACTCATCCAGCGAGTCCTAAAAACGGTTTTTTAGGCTCTCAAATAGAGGACTCGCGCCCCGCGAGTCCTAAAAATTTTTTTAGGACTCGCAATGCTAGTCCTAAAAAACCCTTTTTGTAGTAGTGACCCCCATGACTGTTACCAATGTTTAATTGGATTAATATGGAATTAAAAAAGAGATTTGGGAGTTATTTGGGTTTTTTGAGCCGTTCAATAAAGATTGAAAACACTGAAAATTTGGTCAGTTTTTGGCTTGTGGCCACGGCCAGAGACATTAGTGGCTGCGGCCACTTGTCTCTGACCCACAGGCCGCGACCACTGACCAATTTCAGCACAAAAAATTGTGCTGTTTTTCCAAACGGTTCCAAACCCTCCCAAATGATTTTTTAACTCTCAAAACACATTATTGGGGTTAAAATCATATCTCTAACAGCCATATCACATATGACTTTATGAAATTCATCTTAATAATGTGCAACAACAATTTTACACAATAAAGGGTAATATTTGGAAGTTACAAATTTGTAACACCAAATATGTTACATTATTTGGATATATCTCATATATCTAAATATTGTAACTCTCTATTATATGTTACAATATATGACACACTTTGTCACATTTATTTAATCTAAAATATTATATTATAATATAATATAATTTTACATTATATTATAAAATAATATAACATTGATGACCTTCTGGGTGCTAGGCCTGATGAAACAAGTGTGAACTTAATGTGTATTTGAGATTTTAGATTGACCGTCCTATGAAGAATAGGGTGGGCCAACCACCCATGTGGCTCTTGAGCATGTCAGGCCGACCACCCCTAGGGGTTGAACCTACCCCTAGAGGGCTAGGGCCAGACCGACCAACCCTAGGGTGTTTAGGCTTGGTCGACTTCCTTATAAGTCATGGACCTATCCTTTTTTGCTCATCGGTCTTTTTTAAATACTTTGTTGTTTTTCCATGACTTGTGATGCCACATGCCACTTCCTCATTCTCCACATTATCTCTTGAATTTTGAGGGATAACAATTTTATAAAAAAAGAATTTACCATGCTATCCCCAACCTCTAACTTTTCCTTAATTATTACTCAAGCACCTTATTGTAATTTCCATCAAAGCTAATAGTTTCAACTTCTCATAATTACACTTTCTTCCATAAAACTCATAACTCTACTTTGACCCCCATAATTCAACTTCTATCACACTTTTGACACCTAATATTTGAAGAAACACATGTGTTGATGGATTGACAAGTTCATATAAAACATACATTCAATTCATGCATAACATAACTTAAATCATATATCACATAAAAAAAATACAAATTACCATAATACCCTGGCCCACGCCATTACCAAAATACCTCTTACTAATGAAATCATATATTACACAAGGCATTGACCAAGTAGAAAAGATCAGATGTATATGAGTACATTGGACTAGGACTGATATTGATTATTGATAGATAAGTAAGTATTGTTGTTATCGAATCTAATCAATGTTGCAACGTTGACCATAGATCAAGTTGATTTTAATTCTGAGTGATATTATTATGCTAATTATATTATTTAAATCTTTTGACTTGTTTGTTACCAGCTTACCCTACGGTCTATCCCATACTTACATATTGGCGATTTAGTAGTGTAATTGAGTGAAAGTATTATTCATAGATATGAAATCTATAACTTCTGTATGAGAAGTGAAAAAATGATTTCCTTAATTTCTTTGTTCAAAAGGTTAAATGATTGAGATATCATTTTTGTGATTAAGTTCATGGAAATATCATTTACTTTGTGGGAGTTAAGGATAAAATACCGATGAGGGGTAAAATTGGTAATTTGCACACTACTCGTTAGTAAGTCACCGATAGAGGATTAACTGACTATAATGGTTATAACAATGGATAACGTATTTGTGGTTTAGAAAATATGTTCTATGAATTTAAGAGTTCAATTCCGAGTCTATAGTGAAGTCACAAAGAATTAATAAAGTAGTGAATTTATTCGTAAATAAATTCACGATAACTTATTGGAGTTTGATTTCATGGATCCATGGTCCCGACGTTACCTTTGTGTAAATCATTTAGAATGTCTCAATTAATTGATTTAATTATCAATTTAGATTTTTAAAATTGACAAGGTCAATTTTGGAAAATTTTACAGAGATATGAGATTTAGAGAATAAAAGAAAATCTTTGAGAACATTTATTAATATTAATAAATAAATGTCAATATAAATAAATAATATTAAATCAAGTTTCAAATTATAATTAGTTAATTGGAATAAGGATTTAATTAATTAATTAAAAGATAAATAAATATAAAGGTTTTGAATTTAGGCTCAAATTGAGATTTAAATTCAAAACAAAGAGATTGGGCCCAAGTCCATTTGTGGGAGCCGAAGGCTTTGTTTTTTTGTTATTATTTTTTAATTAATGTATATAATGCCCATTAAGTTTCCTATATAAGAAATATGATATCTAAAATTTTCAAAAATTGAGTTTCAGTTGATCATTGGGTAAGTGAAAACCTAGACAATCTAATCCTTTCTTGGCCACTCACTCTTTTCTTATTCTCTTATAGATCTCTATCTCATATGTTGAGAATCAACCCACACTAGTTCTAGGTTGATCAAAGGCTTGCAGGGGAAGACTGTGTTGCTGATCTAGTTCAATCTCTTAATAATACTCTACTACAAAAAGGAATTAAGGGTTAGAGAGATTGAAGGAAGGAGTTGTTCCAGTTCCGTTGTGTATATGTAAGTTTCTGTACTTTACTCTTTTTTGTATCAATTTCATAAGAGCATGTTCTAGGAATTTACATGTTTTTTTGATAATATGTAAAGTACATAAAATTAAACAAAGATATTGTAATATGCATATCCTACAGCTTCAGGGAACTGGGAGAAGATTAGGGAAAGAGAGAGTTACGGTAGAATAGAAAAATGGGGAAGAATGGGGCGACTGCTCAGTAATATCGTCGACTTTTGCCAGTGCATTTAGTTGCACCGAAAAAACTCAAATTTGCGTCGAAATAAGCCTTATCCGAAACCCTAATGCAAAACGATGCCGTTTATTTAAATGGGACTTTTGCTAGTGCAGTTTTGAATTTTTCCGGTGCAACTAAATGCACCGGCAAAAGATAACCTACCAAACTTATTTAAAACGTGGACTACTGTCGGTGGTTTTGTCCTAACACGTCGACAAAAGTCACAACGGTATAAAACACGTGGAATTTTGCTGGCATGATAGGTCAAAGCGCCAGCAAAAGTACCTAACACGTGCCTTTCAAAAATGGTAATGGCGGGTGTTTTCCCACTTGCACTTTTGCCAGCACAACTGGGAATTGCACCAGCAAAAGTTCTTACACCAGTGTATATATGCATCGGTAAATGTCTTTTAGCGCCGATAAAAGTCATGAAATTCTAATAATTTTTTTATTTTAAAATAAAAAACTAATAATTTGTCATTGGGGACAATAATCGAATCATTCAATGTTTTTAAATAAAAAATAAAAATCTTTGGATATCATGGATAAAAAATGATTTAAATACAAGTGATCACATTATATCAATGAACACTATTAATTATTATTACTACGATAAAAAATGGATATTTAACACTTGGATTTTAAGTCTAAAATAACCAGTAAATACTCAATGTCGCAACAAATTTGTAAATAATTTGGATATGTCAAGTAAAATCGTTGAAGAAAAAAATCTGTTAAAGCAGAGAGAGTACATAGCATACTTACTAACTTGTTCTCAAGAGTTTGTTCAGGAATAATCTTCAAAAATGGGTAGCAATGGGAGAAAACTTTGTCTGAACCTTGACTCTTTGGCTAGCAGAAGTCATGGTGGAGCAACTTTTTATGCTTTGAAATAATGAATCTTATAGTTAGAACCCTCTCAAGCACTTTCTTGGGTACATCGATCCTATCAATGTGACTACAATTACTTCTCTATTACATTTATTACAACGTGTCTTATTTTGATATTCACTCATGCATATGATCATCACAATAAACATAAAATGTTATTAGAAGTAGTTTTTCACATTCACAATTCAAAAGTGTACAAACTATATACCTCAGATACATTTTTTTTCACAACTTTACATGTTAGTGTTCGATATGAATTTTCATTTTATTTAATTGATTATGTAGCTTATTTCTAAAAATTGTTCTCGAAAATGTAGTGAAACTTTATTGAATTCGGTGCTCATTAAGCTTCCATGTCATTCAAAATGGAATTGGATAAGGTTTAGATATTAGGGAATTTTTTAATTTAGTGTTGTTATATATAGATATGTGATTTGATTACATTTTACATAGACTACCCCTCTACTCCTACCAATTTAGGTCTAAAATACTAATCCATTTGAAAGGGATTCGTGAAAAAATAAAACATTTCAAAAAATAAAAAAAAAGATTTTTATTGTTTATACTTTTGTGGGTGCAGTTTTCATACTTTTGTCGGTGCAATTCGGAGATATGCAGGCAAAAGTGTTATAAGTATAAGTCTTGGACTTTTGCTGACGCATTTGACTCGAATTTTACTGGCGAATTTATGAAGTGCGCCGATGAAATTGATGCCAGAAAAAGTTATCGGCTTTTTCCGGCACACTTTTGTCGGCGCATTTACAAATTGCGCTAGTATAAATTGGAAATTTAGGCGAAAAAATACGTCGTCGGAGGACTTAACCTTTGCTGATGCTTTTGACGAACTGCACCGGAAAAGGTAACTTATGCTGGCACCTTTCGGAAACGCGCCGACAAAAACCCATTTTCTTGTAGTGACACGTCTTGTATGTTTGAGAATTGACTTGGAACTTTGTGGTGTGAATTTGAATCAGTTCGTGATACGTGGATTTGATGATTGTTTAAACTTGCTAAAAGATAGCAAGAAATCTTAATAGGCATCAAGATGTAGTTTTCCTATCTTCTATTTGCATTGATTTAATGTATAGGTATATGAATTGATTTTCGCTCGCTATTATTATTTTTAAAATACCCCACCCCTTCAACTATCACTCTAATTTGTTATTTTAATTCCAACAATTTCGTATATATAGATTTTAAGCCTGATGCCAATAACCTCAACCTTCAAGCATAAAACAATTGAATGTTGCCACTCTATAAGCAAAAACTGGTTTGAGTTAACATTCTTTCTTTACTTCGAGTTTGATCAAATCTCTATAGTCTTTCTTTTGTTTTGTATTTTCTCTAATTTGAGATTGCTTTTGATAGGGGTTGCGTTCACCAATGGTCTATAAACTTGAAAGTGTCAGGGAAAGCATAAACCATATTCAATCTCAACAAAATCATCTTATCATAAAATATCTACACAATATATAATTTGGATTGCTAAGGTTACCAATGGTTCCAACACAAGGGATTGACATATTGTTATTGGTGCAATCCAATATCGAGTCTCACATATTTGAATTTAATAATTATTATGAGGTATCACTAATAAACTATAAGTTGCCATTTCATGTGGTGTTAGACACCATAAGATGACAAATAATTACACTCATATAATTCGTAGTGTTTGTTTTATGGCTTAGGATTGTGCCATTTTAATATATATGTTTTTTAAATCTTGTTTAATTGCTTCTTATGGTCAACCCCTTTTAATCAAAATATGAGGTATCTGTTAAAGTTTCGGAAGCAAAAATTAATTTTTAAACCAGTATTAAACAAGAATGTGTATTTTCCGCTGTACTTTGTTACCTGCTTTTTTTGGTACATTTTGAAATGAATCCAAGACCTTTAGGAAGTTTTGATATAAGAAACCAGGAATCAAGAAAAAAGTGGATTCAACTCAACATATTATCGAGACAAATAGTTATTCTCAATTACATAAACGAAAAAAAGAGTAAAATAAATGATGAAGAAGACCTTTATTAGGGTCTTCTCTTGTCATTATTTTGATTGCTTAATTATAAGCTATCATAGTAGTGATAGTTATAATAATAAGCATCAGCATCAAACATGCACGGTCTTTCTGAAAAAATCCCATGTCAAGTTCATTCTAGGCAGCAGCGGAACAAAGTGTAAGTCTCCATTAGACGGCCACAATCACAGCACTTCATGACATCAGGCAAGGCTGCGCTTGATGGTAGAACAAGGCTGGTGCAGTGGTGTGGCTCGAGGGGCTGGACATACTCCTTGAGGTACTCATCAAGAGCAGGCACGAGCCCAATCTCCTGCTGCCGTGGCTTCCAGACTCTGTGCTCAGTCAAGGCTTTGAGCATGTGTGTCCCTTTGCCCCGAACCATTTCGCCAATATCCTTACTCATCACAGCCCACCTTCCCTTGCTATAATCACTAGAGTCGTAGCTTAAAATCACGGTGATCCCTTCCAGTATTTGGTCGTATCTTGTGCTGTCAAACTTGGTCAATTGTCGCTTAGAATCCAACATTTTCATCAGCCTTAACCAGAAATAACTAATAAGGTTGCGGTCAAGAGTTCTGCTCAAGTTCTCTTTTTGGATTGTGTCAATAATGGTCGTCACAAGCTTCTCCTTAGTTTGGGTCTTTCCTACATAAACCATTTCTAGGTTGATGCCGGCCTCTCTTGCCACCTTTTTTGCAGCTATTGTGAAATCGCTGATCCACTCCATGTCTTCACCTCCATACAAGCAAATGTGTTTTCCCTCTTGAATCTGACACACAAACATTTAATAGTTATAAGACCAGTCTGGTAGAGGTAGAAGTCAAAGTTAGTCCAACCAAACTATTAATGAGATTATTACCTAGATTGAGGGTTCGTAGCATGTTTTTGTTCTGAAAAAAGAAAAAGAAAAAGAATAAGAAAACTCACCCAAGCATTCAAATTAGGCTCGAGGTTGTCAATGAGAAGATCAACGGACCAGCTCATCTCCTCCCACAACAATTTTTCTCGATTGAAGGTAAAAGGGTAGGCAGTGCTTCCCCAAATGCATATCATGTTGATAGCATCATGGTGCGCGATCGCACCTTGTTTGTCTATAACCACAAGCATAGGTTTTTTCTTGAAGTTCCACTTCTCTTTGATGTACCTTTTTACCACCGTTGATACCACCGATGGATGGTCAATGGAGTGCCATTCCATCTGCTTTTGTAGTGTCTCAAAGAGATTGAGTTTGTCTTCATCCCAATTGTCGAGAATTGGGACCCAAACTATCTCGTACTGACTATCCATTTTGGTCGGGTTATGCTTTTTTTGTTGATACATTCGTTCCAAGATTTTGTATTCCTGCCCGCGCTGGAGATTGAAATCTAGATCTGTAATGAGTAAGGCTACAGTCTTGTTGCTGAATTCTTCAGTGGCAACCTTGTTTAGGATAATATTCAAGTCATTAAGTGGTTTATTTATGCAGGAAAAAAGTTTACACAAATTGAAGTAAAGTTAGAATTTGGTGCAAACCTTTCTCTTGATGTAGCAATCATAGAGTGCCGGTTGCCCATCCTTGTAGTGGAACAAAGTAGCCAAAGACCTCGTGTTGTCAAGGTGTGGTGTTGTGAAAATGCGTTCAAGCTCCCTGAAAGCTTCTTCATCTCTTTTTTCCTCTGAATTAGACAAATATATGTATATATATATATATATGTTAGTTTGTTATTTATGGATATACTTGGATGAATATCAGGAGGGATTTCAATGACACTCACGCATGATTTTTAAGCAACGTTCAATTAACTCCATAAGGTGAAGCCTTTTGATGTTATTTAGTTTGTGAGCCAAGGACGACAGCTCCCACGACTCCGTCAAGAGACTTAAACAAGAACAGTTGAATGTTTTAGGAAATGTTTCAGAAAAGAGTAGATTATTTATCTAAGTTAAGTATATGGTAATCACATAAACTACTTACTCGATTGGTAAGGAGCCAGTGAGGGCGAACATTTGAGTTGAGGCAACAACTATGCTTCGAATGCTCCAATAAGCAACAGTGGGAACATTAGCATCGGCAGCAATAATCTCAGGGAGCTCATAAAACTCGACAAGTTTCTTGGTGGTGTCGATAATTTCTCCAATAAGAGCGAAGAGTGCATCTAGTGTTGGTTTCAAATCGTGAAGATGCTCCAATATTTCTGGCAACTGCTTAAGAAGAGCAATTGCCTTTGGGAGTGGATTAGTTGTGTATTGCTGAACAACAAGCCGAAACTTGCCAAAAGTGATCATTAAAGATACCAAGACTAGTGCAACCTTCACTTCCCAGCTGTAGTGCTTGACTAGCCGTAATATTTCAAGGACAATATTGTGCACGTCTACACCAGCCGAGCACTTACTGTACATCTGTGACCATAATATGCAATAGGATCATGAATGAACAAATTAGAAAGTGAACAAATTATGAGATGAAATCTTTTTTTTACCTCTAGGGAAATTGCACTGATGACCCTGGTTGGAAGATCAAACACCTTCTCATCCGCCACAGCAATGTCCCATTGTGTAATCGAGCCCTGTTACATGTATACATAGAAATATATATATATATATATTTATATTTATATTATTGTAATTGATCAAGGTGAATTTGCTATAGAAGTAATTATGTTATTAGTAAGTACCTGTGTGAATTTAAAGATGTCTTCACTTGCACGGTTGAATATGACATCAATGACAGACAGGACTGGTTTGACATAAAACCCACGCTCATTTGATTCATGAGTGGCAAGAATTTTCTTGCCCAACTCAGTGTCGTCCGTTGCCCCACCAGCGTGTGCACGACCTGCGCGGCCTTGCCCAAGAAAACTAGAAGCAATGCTTTGCTCGTGTTTGGGTAGCCCAACCAGCTTAGCTTCCATTTTAGCGCTTTCTCACACCTCTTTCGAAGCAAAGTATGGTGTTGTTTACCGTTTGGCTTTGGTTTTGCTCTACCACTTCTTGTGTAGGAAAGATATATGTGTGCATATTTATATGCTTCTCTGGTATTGAAATTCTCTTTTTTATTTGTCTTCTTCTTGAGTAAGTCTCAGACCAACGGAATTTTCATATTCTTTTTAAAAAACTATATTCGTCAAGTAAAGTATTATATGTTGTACTCATGTATCAGTTTGGTTGTCATTATAAGATTTTAAGGAATATAAGTTATGAAATATTGACCGTGACTTTTTACTTGTCCTAAGACATTCTGATCTAGTTTTCTTGTCTCTTGCATTTATTTATTGATATGTATTATGCCTTCCTTCCAAAATAAAATTTTATGTATTGTCTTATTATGTGGATACTTACAAATCTATTGTCTTTTTTTTTTTTAATTTTTTTTCTCAATTATTTAACTAGGAATTTAAATTAAAGTAATATATATCTCATAATAAACTTTACTACACTACTACAAAAACAAAATTTTAGGACACTTTTTAGGGCATTGACCTAGATGTGAGCTCTAAAAACAACTCTTGGACTTTTTAGAGCACTTATTGAGAGTTCTTAAATAATTTCTTTTAAGACACGCGGTGCGAGACCTAAAAGATGATGTGTGTCATAAAAGTTTGAATTTTTTTTTAACAAAAGTTCTTTGACTTTTTAGGACTCCTTAAAGAATTTCTTTTAGGATATACGCAGTGCGAGCCCTTAAACCTGATGTGTGTCCTAAAAGTTAAATTTTTTTTAACAAAATAAGTTCCTGAACTTTTTTGGATACTCAATGAGAGTCCTTAAATAATTTCTTTAAGGACATGCAGTACGAGCCCTAAAAACTTATGTGTGTCCTAAAAGTTAGAATAATTTTTTTAACAAAAGTTTTATTATATATTAAATCAGAAAAGAAAAAAACACTCACCTCATTCTCTCTCCCTTCCTTGGATTTCCTCTCTCTTCCCCCATTTATCTCTCTCTCTCTCTCGCAACTTTTTTGCAGCCACGAACGACGGCTCTCCAGCCACACCCCGCCTACACGCACTACCCAGGCATCTTCACAGGCCCCCAAAACCCCCAGCCCCGCAAGCCCCTAGCCGCACGCGCCCCCTAGCCCTCTCTATGGAGCTTCCAAAGTTTGTCGACTATGTGGGTTTCCGAAGAGTTTTGGGCCTTATTCGACCACCTCGACTCACCCCGAGCCAAATGACCACCACCACTGCATTCCTTGTGCTTTGGGCTTCAAAACCCACTAGAGGATCAAATTCAATTGTCATCGGAATTGGAATCGACATTTGCCGGAATCCATGGAGATTCGAGAATTCATGGCTTTAATCTAGCAATTCTAGGCCTTTCCAAGAGAAACCACCACCACCATGGCATTTCTCGAGCTTTAGGCTTCGAAACCTAGTCATCATTTTCCTGAACCACAATCGTGGGGTGGTGGCATCGCCGTCATCGTCGGAACTCCGGCAGGAGCTTTGGCTACCAATATTTAGGGCTCGCAACGCGTGTTCTAAAAAACTCACTTTTTAAGGCTCTAAAATAGAGGGCTCGTGCCCTGTGAGCCCTAAAAAGCCTTTTTTGTAGTAGTGCGATGGATTATTACATAAATATTCTTGTAGAAAGAGTTTAAACGGAGTATTTTATAATATAAAGGATTTTTTGACCATTTTTTAACACATTTAAAATAATTTTAAAAATAATTATATAATTTCAAAGGAGGTTAATGTGTCATACAGAAGTCATATATCAAAAAGATTTCTTTATTCTTTTCTGTGTATTCACTACTACAAAATAAAATAAGGATTTTATGACTTTATTTGAGAGACATTAAAAGTCTACAATGTCTCCCACCAAGGGAAACGTTAGAGGTGGAGTCATTGTAGGTGGACTTTCAATGTCTCCCATAGGGAGATGTGAGAGACATCTCACGTCTCCCCACTACAAAAATGAAGGGTTTTGCTGGCACTTTAATATATATGAGCTGACAAAGGTCATTTTCCTTGGTGCTTTGTATATAAAAGCACTAGCAAACACACCCCCATTTTCTGTCTGTAACTTCGCAATTTCTTGAGACGTTTATTGACCTATACAATAAATAATTTTAAAACAAAACACCTTTTATTATAAAGTAATCAAACATGACTAACAACCGAATGTTTAAGAAGTAAAGAAACTTCAGAATTTCGTAGTTATTGTAAATAAATAAAATAAAACAAACATTTGAATCCAATAGTAAAACTTAAAACTTTATTTGAATTCATAATGAAATTCCCTTATAGGGCCGACCCATACGGTTGTTAAATCCTTGACATGTACACCCACCGCCAAAGCTCTCCAACTCATTGCTCTATAACCACATCTTTGCCTTTACCTGCAGCACAGAGTACCCATGAGCCAAAACCCAATAGGAGGAGTTGTGTAGGACACAACCCCTTAAAACTTACCCAAGAACATAATTCAAATCCAAATAAGAAACATGTAATTAATCATAAATCAGTTATAAACAGAACAAAATAATCATAGTGCATTCAAGCACAAACGAACATAAGCATTCATTTCATCATATCATAAGAATGACAATATGAACATAGACATCCGTTTAAGAACATAAGAATGTCAAGCAACATATCACACATACAAGTATCAACATAAGTAACATGCAACGTAAACTACTTATAACATGTAACATTCACTAACATAACCATACATCTAGCATAGGTAATTAAACATAAAAATTCCATCTTTAAAAGTACGTCAAGCGTACACCCTGTGTGCAAGTGTCCACTCTTTGTACCTCAAGTCCAAGCAAAAAATCGACACACACACTTTCACGTCCCTTCAAGTATCCTTAGGGAGTCTAAACATGTTACACAATATCAAAGTCTTAAAACTCAAACCAAACCAAAACCATAATAGAATGCACCCATGTCCTTCTTAAAGATAACTCGTACTCATAATATCCCTAAGAAAGTCTTAAACTCTACTGCTTAAAATCCCGAACCAAAAAGGGTATCAATTTATATTAAAAAAGGTGCATTAAAATAAAAAAATATGCATTTCTGGATAACTAGCGTGGTTGCGCCAGTGCCAGGGCATGGTTGTGTCCATAGAACTTTCGGGGAAACCAACAGAGTAGCGCAGTCGCGCCAGGGCTGGGCACGGTTGCGCTAGGCCCTTTTTCCTGGAAATCGCAGAAGCTATTTTAAAGCTTAGGAATCGACCCAAATCGCAAAATTTTGACCCCAAATAATCAAATCAGCCATCCTAACATGTTTCTAATCCTTGGAATCTAGATATAATCAATCCTAAACCTCTAATAAACATTTATAATCCCATATACATTTGAATCCCTCCTGCAAAATCAAAACCTAGATCTATCATAACTTGAATAACACTGTTCAAAGAGTTCATCTTTCATATTATCAAATTAAATCTTCAATGTAATGACTAAAATTTCCTAATAAGGTTTATGACCTTGATTAGGAGGTTGGGAGGGCCATAATTGATTTATTATGTAATAAAATGATAATATTCATGTTTAGGTGTATGAAAAATGCATGTGAACCCACTTTTGATTTATTGGGTGATTTTCATATTTTGGCCATTTTGGGCATATTTGGCATATATGTGGTATGTGTGTGGTGCTTCATTATTATTTGGTTATGATAGGGTTACTCAGCACGAGACGATCCTAGGAGGGAAGCTAGTGGAAAAGTCACAACGAGATTTATACTTGATTCGGAGTGAGTCAAGGGGTATTTAGCACATTACCGGGTTATTGGGTAATGGGAATAAGTATTTGATGATAAATTGGGAGTTAGTAAGATCAGGGAGAAATTCTGGAAGTTTTTTACTATTTTACCCCTGGGGGCGTTTTCGGGATCCCGAGCATTAGGATTTGTTTGAGGCTACTTAAGCTTGAAGTAACCTGTTAAGAAATAAAAAGAACATTCAGAACGTTCTCTCTCCTTCAAAGTTCCATTTTCGTCTCCCGATCGCATTTGCGAAGGAAACTTGAGTTCTAGGACTCGGATTCAAGTGAGGATCGAGGCGTAGTGATTCTAGGGAAAATTAGAAGCTTATTAGCCAGAGGATTTAGTTGGGAAATGACATAATTGAAGGTAATCCAAGTTTTAAGGTCTAAGTTTTTAAAGTTTTTAAGCTTGAATTCAATTTTATGTTTTAATGTGTTTTTGGTTATTTTGAAACTTGGGTTTGAATGGTTTTGGATAATTAGGATGTTTGGGAACTTTGATTTTTGGATTTGGAGATGTTTGGGTAGGATTTTGGAAGGTTTAAAAATGGTAAAATTTAGGTTTTGGCTGGGTTTCGAGGTGGGGCCGCAGCCCTGTTCTTGGTGGTGCTGAAGGGCCTGGGGGCTGCGGCGCTTGGGGAGGCGGGCCGCGGCAATTGGGGCAGGTGCTTGAGGCTGGCACCTATGTCATGGCTGGGGGCCGCGTCGCTTGGGGAGGCAGGCTGCGGCGCTTGAGGGAATTTGTGGCCAAAGTGGTGTTTTGATCGTGGGAACTCAAACCTTTGGCCTCGAGATCATTCCTATTACCCAGTTTAGTAGGATTCGATGTCTCGGAGGCTAGGTCTTGGTCAGGGAACCTTTTATTACTCGTTTTGATGAGGTTTTATGTTATGGTTGTGACTAGGTTATCACTAGGGGATTGGAACCAGGATCGTGCTTGTGACTCGTTTATTGGTAACCTGTGCTTGGACCAGAGGTAAGAAAACTGCACCCAGTATGTGATGCATGTGATGCATAAGTTACATGAGATTAGGGCATGGCATGAATATTGAAATTAAGATTGACCAGAGCTTGAGACTCTGTATTTGAGCATGATTATAATTTGCTTTTGATTATTGATTAAGCATGCTAAATACCTTATATCTGAATATTTGACATATGATATATGTCTGTTTGCATTACCTCATTGAGGAAGCATTGACTTATTAGTCAGGGATTGACATTGGTGTCAGTATTGACTGGGAAGCTGTGACTTACTAGTCAAGTTCGACAGTAGTACCTAGCACTGGTCATATGGCATTGACTTATGAGTCAAGGACGGTTGTAGAGTTTTTAACGCAAGCCGATAAAGATCAGATCTAATCGACATTTGCATTGAATAACTCATCATGAGCATTAATGCCGGACTGACCTCAAGTTCGATGAAAACTAAAAGCGCTTGTCTAGTCTAAAGGCTAGTTACTTAGAGCCAAAAGCTGAAAAGGCTAAGGTGACCTACACGTTACATGGCTAGGAGGGTATGGGACCTCCGAGATAGACTTATTAGTCATCTGACCGAGATGGACTTATCAGTCATCTGACCGAAATAGACTTATTAGTCATCTAATCGAGATAGACTTATTAGTCATCTGACCGAGATAGAATTATCAATCATCTGACTGAGATAGACTTATTAGTCATCTAATCGAGATAGACTTATTATTCGTTTGGTCGTCAGAATTAGAATCGACGTTCGCCGGAAGCCATAGTGATTCGAGAATTCATGGCTCTAATCCGGCCATTTTAGGCCTTTCCAAGAGAAACCACCACCACCATGACATTCCTTGAGCTTTGGGCTTTGAAGCCCAGTCATCATTTTTCCGAACCACCATCGTGGGGTGGTGGCATTGCCGTCAATGTGGAGCTCCGGCGAGAACTTTGGCTACCAATTAATTTTTTAAAAATTAAAAATTAAAATTTTCAGGACTCGCAATGTGAGCCCTAAAAACATTCTGTCGGGGCTTGCAATGCGTGTCCTAAAAAATCTCACTTTTTAAGGCTCTCAGATAGAGGGCTCGCACCCCGTGAGCCCTAAAAAGTCTTTTTTGTAGTAGTGCAGTGGATTATTGCATAAATATTCCTCTAGAAAGAGTTTAAATGGAGTATTTTTTTATTTTAAGGATTTTTTGACCATTTTTAAACATAATTAAAAGAATATTAAAAATAATTATATAATTTCAAAGGAGGTTAATGTGTCATACACAAGTCATATATCAAAAAGATTTCTTTGTTCTTTTATGTGTATTCACTACTACAAAATAATATAAGAGTTTTATGACTTTATTTAGGAGACATTAAAAGTCGACAATGTCTCCCACTAAGGGAAACGTTAGAAGTGGAGTCATCGTAGGCAGACTTTTAATGTCTCCCATAGGGAGATGTGAGAGACATCTCACGTCTCCCCACTACAAAAATGAAGGGTTTTGCCGGTGCTTTAATATATATGAGCCAACAAAGGTCATTTTCCTCGCGCTTTGTATATAAAAACGACAGTAAACACACCCCCATTTTCTGCTTGTAACGTCCCAATTTCTTGAGACGTTAACTAGCCTATACAATAAATAATTTTAAAACAAACACCTTTTATTATAAAGTAATCAAATGTGACTAACAACTAAACGTTTAAGAAGAAAAGAAACTCCGGAATTTCGTAGTTATCGTAAATAAATAAAATAAAACAAACATTTGAATCCAACAATAAAACTTAAAACTTTATTTGAATTCATAATGAAATTCCCTTATAAGCTTGGCCCATATGGTTGTTAAATCCTTGACATCACCCACTACCAAAAGCTCTCCAACTTATTTCTCTATAACCACATCTTTGCCTTTTCCTGCAGCACGGAGTACCCATGAGCTAAAGCCCACTAGGAAGAGTTGTGTAGGACACAACCCCCTTAGAACTTACCCAAGAACATAATTCAAATCCCAATAAGAAACATGTAATTAAATCATAAATCAGTTATAACCAAAACAAAATAATCATAGTGCATTCAAGCACAAACGAACATAAGCATGCATTTCAACATATCATAAGCATGCCAATATGAACATAGACATGCGTTTAAGAACATAATAATGTCAAGCAACATATCACACATGCAAGTATCAACATAAGTAACATGCAATGTAAACTACTTAAAACATGTAACATTCACTAACATAACCATACATCTAGCATATGTAATTAAACATAAAAATCCTACCATTAAAAGTACGTTAAGCGTACACCCTGTGTGCAGGTATCCACTCTTCTTACCTCAAGTTGAAGTAACACAGATCCATACACACAATAACGCATCCCTTCAAGTATCCTTAGCGAGCTTAAACATGTTACATAATATCAAAGTCTTAAAACTCAAACCAAACCAAAGCCATAATAGAATGCACCCATGTTCTTCTTAAAGCTAACTCATACTCATAATATCCCTAAGAAAGTCTTAAACTCTATTGCTTAGAATCCCAAACCAAAAAGGGTATCAATTTATACAAAAAATAAAGGTGCATTAAAATCACAAAATATGCATTTCTCGACAACTGGCACGGTCGCGCCAGTGCCTGAGCGTGGTTGCGACCACAGAGCGTCTGGGCTAACCAGCTGAGTAGCATGGTCGTGCCAGGGCTAGGCGTGGTCAGGCTAGGCCCTTTTTCCTGGAAACCGCAGATGCGATTTTTAAACCAAGGATTCGACCCAAATCGCAAAATTTCGACCCCAAATCATCAAATCAGCCATCCTAACATGTTTCTAACCCTTGGAATCTAGGTATAATCAATACTAAACCTCTAATAAACATTCATAATCCCATATACATTTGAATCCCTCTTACAACATCAAAACCTAGATCTATCATAACTTGAATAGCACAGTTCAAAGAGTTCATCTTTCAAATTATCAGATTAAATCTTCAAAGTCTTTCACCCCTTGTGCAATCCTCAGTCCACCAACATTTAACATCTACACTCTCTTTTGAATCTCCAAGCCTCAAAATTCTAACAAAGAACAAGAAGGATATTCTTGGCCTGATATTCTATCGTGTAATGTGAATCAAAAGTGTCTGACTAATGTATAAAATTCTAAACTTAATTCCTATTATTAATTTTATTGGTAATTAATATTTGTTGACCTATGAAATTGGCCAATGGTTGTATGTACATTATAGACACCTTTTGAACGAAGTAAATGTAATATATGACAGAGTACAAATATCTTAAACAAACAGACATAAATTTATAGTGGTCCAACCCTGTTCTGATGAACAGTAATAACCTAATCTACTTAGTCTTTAGTATTGAATCACTCAATAGACAATTATACAAATGAACTGAAGAATTCACTCGTCACCAATTTTCCTAGAGTCTCTCCCCAGAAAATATCCGTCTAACAATCGTCCAAAGATACCCCATTTATGAAGCCCTGGGTCCTTTATTACAGTACCCATGGGCTGTTACATGATCAGTAATACTGGGGATCGTGGATTGGCACACGATCATTGTGAGTGGAGATACTTGTCCATCTCCCCATGATTATGAGATCATGGGTCTTCTCATTTTTTCTCTGGATCATGGTTGACAATGCATGATTGAAACCTTTGGGAAAACGTTAAGTCTTGGTTGGTCCATGAGACTTAGGTGCTAGGCCTAATGACCCTTTAGAGCTTGGGTGCTAGGCCTGATGACCCTCTGGATGCTAAGCCTGCTGATCTTCTGGGTGCTAGGCCTCCTGAAATTCTGGGTGCTAGGCCTGATGACCTTATGGTACTAGGCCTGATGAAACGATTGTGAACTTTATGTGTATTTGGGAGTTTAGGCTGACTAGCCTATGAAGAATAGGGTGGGCCGACCACCCATGTGGCTCTTGAGCATGTCATGTCGACCACCCCTAGGGGTTGAGGTCAGGTCGACCACCCCTAGGGGGCTAGGGCCAGGCCGACCACCCCTATGGGGTTTAAGCCTGGTCAACTTCCTTATAGGTCCTAGACCTATGCTTTTTTGCTCATCAGTCTTTTTTTAATACTTTGTCGTTTTTCCATGACCTGTGATGTCACATGCCATTTCTCATTCGCCACATCATCTCTTGAATTTTGAGGGATAACATTTGCCCCCCCAAGTTTATCGTACTGTGTTCAAAATTACGGTAAAATTGATTTGACCCGAGAAACATATCGTAGCAGTATTCTATCTGCAAAGTACCTCGGGACATTACGTAGTACTTTTACAAACTATCGATAATTTGCTCAACACGTATTTTTCAAGGACAATTGTAATTCCTAAAAATAATTACATTTTTCAAGGAATTTAGAAGTCCTAAATATATAATATATTTTTCAAGGATATTAATTCATAAAAATACAAAATATTTTTCAAGGAATTTGAATTTTTAAAAATACCAGATATTTTTCAAGGAATTTGAATTCCTAAAAACATGGTTAGCCTAAGAGGCTATAAGTAGGGCCTCACTCATCAGACCCTGACCCATGCATCTCCTTCAGGAAATTATGAGCTGTGGAATTTTCCAATTCTTCATCAAATATGTGTCTCTTGTCTTTGGCAAGTATTATTTCCCAATCTTTACGTCTTTGATGAATATGTCTGACTTTCCTTACTTTGCTCTACTTTGATTCAAAACAATGAACTTGTTTGTAATAAAAAATTGGCTTGAACCTTGGCTCTTTTTGTGTGATGCTTTAGGGTTTAGAGGTCAGTAGGCCGACCACCTTCATATTCACCAGCCTGGGTGATTTCTAGGCTTGTAAAACCCTAACCTAGGCTGACCACCCTTGAGATTCACTAGCCTGGGTGATTTTCAGGCTTGTAAAACCCTAGGCCGACCACCCTTTAAGTTTCCCTAGCCTGAGCGATTTCCAGGCTTATAAAAATTAGGGTTGGGCAATTTTTTGGGCTTCATATCTAGGCATAGGCGATTCCATGGTTTTGGATCCAGGCATAGGCGATTTCTAGGTTTGTAAATTCCATCATGGACTGACCACCCCTAGGGTTTCCTTGCCTTGTGCGATTTCTAGGCCTACACATCCCATCATGGGCCAAGCAACACTAGGGCTCCTTTAGCCTGGGCGATTTCCAGGCTTGTGAAGTTCATCATGGGCCGACCACCCTTAGGGCTTCCTTATCCTGGGCGATTTCTAGGGCCACAAAATCCAACTCTAGACTGCATTCCCATGTCCTGGGAAATTTCCAGGGTTCCCAGACCTGGGTGGTCGACCCAAACCTTAGCATAGGCCAACCACCATACTCCTTGGGCGATTTCCAGGGATCCAAGATGTATTGACCTACTTCCTTAGAGCCGTTACTATGTGAGTTAAAAATCTACCACTATCTCGTTAATTGAGGTTTTGGGTTAAAAGTGTGACTAAACTGAAGTTAAACTCGTTAAATGACAAAAAATATAAAATTTGGGCATTCAATGAAATCTTAGAATGTTTTACAGTTGGGATCCCAAAATATTGTTTAGAAAAAAAATACAATACAGATCAAAATATACACATGATTGACTTAGGTGACAAAACAACTATTGCAGTACATTTTCCCAAAAATAACCCTGGCCGTGGCAGCCAGGGAGGCCGAACATGTACCCGTTTCTCCATGCTCTCTGTACTCATGGTCGACCTTTCCCTTGCCCTTACATGCACCATACACTACAAGAAAAATGCTTTTAATAACACCAAAAATGTGTTATCAATACATACCATAACACTTTTTGATGTGTTAAGACCGACTATGTTATCGTAGGTCAGGGTACTTTACATAACACTTTATCATTGTTATACATATGTGTTATTATACTGTCAACTATAACACACTTTCTGTATTATTTTAATAAATAGATAAGTGTTTAATTATATTATTTATAGTCGATTATATAACACATTTCAATACTTATAAATTTGTCTTATACTACACTTTAGTATAACACATTATTTGTGTTATATAATGAAGTTTGCATAACAAAATTCTCTACTTATAAAAAGTGTTATTGTAATAGATATTATAACACATTTTTCGTATTATTTTAATATTTAGATAAGTTTAAATTCTCATTATATATTCATTTATATAACACTAATTTGTTCTATTATATTTTAATTTTTTATATATAATTAAAATTAGCTTTCTAATATATACTAGCATCATCAAATGAACTTGATTTTCAAATAACAAATAGTAAAAAACATTCAACATTATATTAACAATCCACAAATTAGTTTAAAACATTCAACACTGTCATCAACAACAAAATGTTCTTAAAGTATTCAAGTAGTCTTAAATATTCAACATATAAGCCTTGAATGATGATTTCGGTAAGTCCAGCACATGGTAGTAAAGGAATGTGATGTGAGGATTATAGCAAGGACAAAACAAGATACTGAGAAGTAAAAGAATGTAGTGTAGACAACCAAGTGAGGAGCCCCATCTTTCAATTTATGCCATTGAACATTTTTTGCCAAGTTGAATGCTGGTGAGAATAGAGAGAAGCAAACACCAGCAAGGAAACATATGGACAGAACAATGAGAGTGCTTTTCCCAAACACCTGTAGCAAGAGTTATAATTATTAAATGTGATAGAGAATCTGAGATGTTTGGATTTGAATGTCAGGTGATGAACGCCCAAATATTGTTGTGTAGTATTTTTGCAACACAAGATTATCACTTTTCATCTAAATGTGAGAATTTTAATTGATTTTCCATACTAAAAATTATTGTCTTTTACAGTGCCATCTATAATGGTATAGCTCGTTTTCTGCCCATTCTCATTATCCTTAAGTGCACCATCAAACAAAACAATTAAGTAAAAATTGCATCACTCAACAAGCTCGATGATTTTGTTTTTAAAAATGAATAAAAACATGATAATTCTTTGATAACCTTAAAATTTAATGAATGAAACATACCCCTCTTTAGATGAAAAACCTTCAAGCTTTTCTTTATTATCAGCTGCATTAGATGAGTGGACAGTAGAAACAAGGCAAACTGCAACCAAGAAGCAGCCAACGCCAGGGAAAAGGATCTCGGCTCTATTAATTCTATTGTCTAAAAAGTAATTTGAGGTTGTTCCTGTAACGCCCCAACTCCTGGGACAGTTACGGTGTGCCTTGTAAACAGTGCTAAACTCGCTAATCGAGTCATTTGGCCAAAACGTGTAACTAAGTATGATTAGCGGTTTAGGGTCTAAACATTTTGGTTAAGATGTAACGTTTCACTAGAACGTTTAATATATATATTGGGATCCCGAAAATATAATTTCAGAGTCTATTACAGAAAATATTTACAACAGGCCGTTCTAAGCGGCAAAACAGGGTTCAACCCTAGTTCCACTTTAAACCTCGGCCGTGGCGGACGAGCAGCTGCATATGTACACGTCATCACCTAAGCTCTCCAACTCAAGGATGGTCCAGCTTCCTTTTGCCTTTACCTGCACCACGTAGCACCCGTGAGTCGAAGCCCAGCAAGAAAACATAATACGTCATGATATAATATCAACAATAACCAAAGTAACCATTCAGAACCAACGGTCCATACAGGTAGGTGACAATAGCCAAAAGTCACAATAATGAGCATCGCTCCCTCTAGCCATGTGACGATAGGATCACCAGGGCTCAACTGATAAGTGATTCTTTCTTAGGTTCGTTTAGGACAGGTGCAAGGTGATTAATCACCAACATAACCTTCCTCACGACTCTAGAGTCGAAACTATGGACAACATCCCTTAGCCATGTGACAAATAGTCACTGGGGTCATATACCTTGGCTATAGTCATCTGGTCATAGACCAGGCAAGCGCTTATAGTTCTCATTGACCTTCTGGTCGGTCCAGCACTAATACCCCATATGAGTCATTCAATGCCGACCTCGATTAGATCTAATCTTTATTTGGCCCGGCGTTCACAACGCCCTGCCACCTCTGACCCTTAGGTCGGTAAAGCACGACCAGTGCTCAGCTCGTGGTGAACTTAACTAATAAGTCACAGCTTCACAGACGGATCTGACACCATTGTCGATTCTGACTAATAAGTCAGCGCCATACACAAGTAAGCCATGCCACCAAACATATATCACATGTCCAATATCCATAAACAAGGTATTCAGCATGCTTACTTAACATATATTAGTACAATTAGGACTATGCATTAACACAGAGGCTCAAGCTCTGAACGATATCACACCCAGTATACAAAGCATGTCCTAATCACACATTTCTTATCCATCATATGCAATATATTCAACAATCCAACAAGCACCAATAACAGCCATGCATGTCACATTTAGTAATCAACCAACATGCATCAGGAATAGCCATGCATGTCATACATAATAATCAACCGACATGCATCAATAATAACCACGCACGTCATACTCAGTAATCAACCAACATGCATTATAATAGCCATGCATGTCACGTATACACAGGGTGCAGTTTTCTTACCTCAGATCCGAGCTAGAATCAATATAAGAACGACCCTTGAGAACGGTCAACCTTTAAGCCCTTAGCGGTCACCTAATCATAACTAAATATAGAACACCATCAATAACATGATAACCAAAGGTTTTCAAACCAATATCTAGCCTCCAAGAGATCAATCCAAACTAATCCAAGTAGTAGGGACACTCCCGAGGCCCGTAGCTAAGTTCCCGGGGTCAAAACGAGCAAACGGGGTGAAAACAGGGCAAGGGCTGCGGCCCTAGCACCTTGGGCCGCGGCCCCCAGAATTTCCAGAGGCAAGCGCCGCGGCGCCCCACACAAGGGCCGCGGCGCCCAGCGAAACAGAAAGGCCACCTGCTAACTCGAGCTAGGGCCGCGGCGCCCAACCCAGAACCATTCTCCAACGTGTTTCCAACACTTCAAAGTTCCCAAAAACACACCTAAACATTCCCCAATCATCAAAGCAAAGTTCCCAAGCTTCCCAATACCTAAAAACCCTCAAAACCCAAGGTTCAAACAAACTGAAAACTCAACGATTCACAAAATCAATTCAAAGCTTAGAAACTCGAAATAACTCAAAACTTAAACTTCAATTACCTTTGATTGGGTTGTTTTCCGTCAAATCCTTCGGCTAGGAAGCTTCTATTCTTTCCTAGGATCGCTATTCCTCGACCCTCGCTTGATTCCGACTCCTAGAACTCAAGATATCTTCGAAAACGCTCAAACGGTAAAACAGACCGTCTTTGAGAGAGAACGAGAGGTTTCTAACGTACGTTCTTATCTGACAAGCTACTTCAAGCTTAAGTAACCTCAAATAAAAATTAGTGCTCGGGGTCCCAAAAACACCCCCGGGGATACTATAGTCAAAACTTCCAGAATTCCATCCTGATCTCAAATACTCCCAATCCATCACCAAATAAACATTTCTATTACCCCGAAATTGACCCCGTTATGACAAAACCGCTAATCCACTATACATGACCGTCTCATGTCGAATATCTCGAATATATCTCCATAATAATAAAATGTCATTCACAATTTACAATATGCACCCAATTTACAAATATGCCCTTAACAGGCCAAATTACCAAAATGCCCTCATAACTAAAAATACTCCCATATGCATGCATTCATCATCATATAATAACATCATCATATAATAATATAATTCACGTAAACATGCATATAATCATTAAATACTATAATAAATAAATTATGGCCCTCCCGGCCTCCTGATCAAGGTCCCAAACCTTATTAGGAAATTTGGGGCATTACAGTTCCTGTCACCATTAAAGATCGCAACAGAAGAAAAAAATTCAGTATCCATAAGAGCAACACAGACAAACATCAACATTTAGAAATGGTCAAAGAGAGAGAGAGAGAATGAAAGAAAGGATCTATAACACTTGTTATGCTTGCAGTGATCACTTCTATGACTGATAAGCCAACAAAAGCCCAAGCATACTGAGTTGAGAGATTTCCAAGGCTAAGTACCACCCCTCCTGCCATTGCAAACATCACAGAAGGCCAATTATCTTGCACCAATCACCCTAACATGAATCGAAACCAAATACATACAATACAATACAGCTCCATTATGGCAAACAGATGAAATTTTCATTATGTTGTGTTCCTTATCATTGGTTTCTCCAAATAGCACCACATTCATCAAAGAGAATAGAGAATGAATGAACTAAACTTTATCTAAATATATGCAAGTGTTGAATATTTGTGATTCAACACTTGTAATGAGCTAAAAAATATAATCAATACTGAATTAATCATGAGAAGGAGTAGCCAAAAGAATTATATAAAAAATGAAGAGGAAAAACAAAAAAGAATGGATTCTAGACATGTCTCATAATAATTGGACCTTTTTATTAAACTTCATGGAGACAAGACTGTCACAATAAAATTGTCTAGCAATATTTTTATGGCAAACAGATGAAATTTTCATTATGCTGTGTTCCTGCAGAAGGTTGATGACTGATGAGGCTATATTATCCCTTTTTTTTTTTCTTTCATTGCTATAGTTTAATCCCTCAAATGCTACCAACTTTTTTCATTATGTACTTGTACTAATCATATTTCTTGGAAGTATTTTGTTGAACATAAGCATCTTAATCTTTTAATTCATGATCAAAATCATAATCAAAGTGTCCAACTAAGATACATGTAATAATCATGATCAAATTATATTCCCATTTATAACATAGTCACAAGAAGAATATAAGAAAAGCACACCCACAAGTCAATGTGGAGCAAATAAGTCAAAGGAACACAGTCACAAACACTTGATACTATATTGAGGATTAACACAGACAAAAAGATTTGAATGCTTAGTTAATCATTTAATTGTAAACAAAGAAAAAAAAGACTTATTCCACAAACTGTCATGTGTATAAGGAAAATTATTCAAGTGAAATCAAGAAACTCACCCAAATCATGAGATCATACATAAGCATACAAACAACAAAAATAAAACATAGAAAGATTTTTGAAACTAATTCATATTACTCCATACTACTACAATCCATATAAATTACAAAATTATACGGTATAACCTTGCATACATTTCCCACTATCTCATTTAGGATGGAGATCTTCTTGCAATGGTAGTGGATGGAGAATTTCTAGCAGGTATTGTTGCAGAACCCAATGACTCTATAAAAAAAATCAGCGTGTATAAAAAGATTAGCATATTTGATATAAGAAATAGAGTAAATGATAAACACCCATAAGGTCCTTGGACTAGGCCAAGTGAGCCCAACCTCCATTGTTAAACAACCAAGCTCTATGAAAATAAAAAATAAAAAACACATGTCCTAAGATCTAAACAATCCCCAAAAATTTTTGACGCAACTTAGAGACCTTCCAAATATCACATATCTCTGGTTTTCTTAAAAAATCAGATCACTCTCAAATTTATTTAAAAAATATAAATAATAAAGATAATATCAGACAAATAAAGAAATATAAAATTAATTACCACTTTCATAACTGGAAAGATATATGAAGAGCCATAATGATAAAAAAAAAAGGGCTTACTCATAATTTCCATGTAAGCATTTGATCGAACTGATTGAGCATAATTTTGATCAAAATCAAATTATGTACAAGTCTATAATTCATTTATAGAATTTGAAGAGAAAAACAAAAGAGAAAAGAATTTACTAAGAAAAAGAACATAATGAGATTATTACCACAAATGTATCATCATGTTCTAAGAAGCAACTCTGAATAGTTTTTAAGATGAAAATGCAAATACATAATCAAACTTTAAGAAGCAAGTCTTTACCAACATTAACTGGTTACAAGGGGTTCTTCATTTGAGTCACTAGTACCCCAAACAATGCCAAAGTGCATAATCAAAAAAATTTGACGATGTTTATGTACACACATATATGTACCTTTGAAGAGATCTTGCGATCAAAAGTTTCTGAACACTGACAACAGTTGTAGCATTGAAGTTGATAGCTAGTTATCATAAAAAAAAAAACACAGTGAGTAGCGCTAAAATAGTACTTTAAAATAGTTATAAGAATATTTTTTAAAAACAAATCCTCTTTTTTTTGGATTATAAAGCACCTCTCAAGTTTACCTAAGAAGCACTGCAAAAAATCAATGGCCCACATGTAACTGTTGGTATCTCACGAAAGAAGCCAAATTGATTACAAGTCAAGGTCACCAAGGTGTGAACTTCAATGTCAATCATTATGCCTAGGATCAGTGATGAGAGAAATAAAAGCCAATCCTGAAGCATAGCTCCACTGCACTAAAGCGCTTCATCTACCGCCCAATAAACCCTCAGCTTATGGCTCATCCACATTAGTGTATAACCCATCAACATTATAATATGAATTTAAATGGTATGAAGCTCATAAATTTTGGAGAACTCATATGTAGAAAGAGAACAATAAGTCATAAAGTATTAAAAAAGAAAAAAAAAAGAATACCATGGATTGAGCAGAAACAGAAAAATAGGTTAAGCCAAAACTTCTAGCACATTAAAATCAGCAAAACTAACACAAAGTTGATGAATATGCACATGTTGATTAGAATTAGCATACCTTTAGAGGCTGCTCAGCCTGTTGGTTACCCTTTCTCCAGAGGTTTCTCTAAAAATGCATGAGGACACTACATTAGCATAATAATTTTGTAGATAAATTATTATGCTCCTTCCTAAAAAAATTATTGAGACAATTTTCAAAATTAAGCTTATTATACCTTTTAACTGCATATATTGAACAATAAACAATGGCAAAACCTGTAACTACCAGAAAATAAATTATTATTATTATTAAGCTCCTCTACTTCATGTTCTTCTTCTTCTGATTCTCTATTTTCATTTAAGCTCAAATTCTCAACAAATTTATCATTTTCCTTCATCTCCTAAACAAAAGAAAATATTACAACACTAGAGTTTAGTATTAGAAAGAATTAAAAATAACAAAAATTTCGTGAGAACCAAATAGAAATACCCCATATTGTATTTTGTTGAGGCAAAACTAGAAAATTTGAAAACTAACCAGATCATGCAATGGAAAAGCAAGAGATACCCAAGTTTTAAGAAAATGGTACCTGGAATCCAAAAAGTCTCTGGATAATTCTTCTATGAACAAATCAACTCTATGTCTATTACTCACAACTGCCTCCCCTTTCACAACACCAAGAATAAATGGATACATTGTTTTGAAAGGTCCAACTCTAGATTATCCAGTAGCACTTTATTATGCATTGTTGTTGCTGCTGCACTGCCTTTTCCAGCGTGGATGTTCCCTTGAAAATTGTAAACTGCACCTCTCTCATATACTTTGACAGCTAAAGAAATTTACAACCAAACCACATTACTCATTTTTAATTTGTAAGACCTAAAAACCAAACAAAATCTTTTAATGGTGTCATGAAATATATATACACTTACTCGATCATCACTCATCTTTGTGAATCCAAGCTTGTTTGTCCAGATTGACCCTGCTTCCTCAGCAGCAGGAAGCACAATGTTTTCCACATTCACTGAAACCAACAACTTCTCTATACATGAAAATAATACTTGGAAATAGCCCTGTTATAACAAACCAAAATATACCAACTTAATAGTTATTCTTCTTCTGCTTCTTAACATTAACGAAAAGAAAACTAAAATACTTAGACGAAGAAAAAAAATGAAAGTTTCATTTGTTCCTACTTTCCGTTGGTGTTCTCTAGTTGTTGCCACTATGGGAAGCTCGACTACCTCACGACAAAATATCCTAAGAAGACCAGCTGATACAACAATAGACCTGTGTGGATGGATGCATTTGCAAAAGAAAGGTATTATACTCGTATCAATAACCAATTAAAGAAAGAACATTAACATAACATATTGCCCAATATAATATTAGAAAAGGCGTAGTACCTCATAGTTAAAACTACACAGTACATTCCTCCAAACTCTTGACCATAAATGTTTCTTCTGCAAATTTCCAAAGCAAATGACATCATAAATTAAGATTCTATGCTTGCCAATATATTATCACATAAATCACAAACTAATAGGCTAACTTTGCTTACCCATACACCATAACAGGAATCAAATCACGACCAGATCTTGCTACCATAGGATCAAAACACTCCTGTGCATTACAAATCAGAAAATTAGATGCTATTTGTGAGAGCCTATGGAAATTACAGAAACTCATGACACATACAACATATTTTTCTCCCCCAAAAATTAATCCCCGCTGTCTAAATGGTTAATGTCGTGAATATGTAAAAAGGATAAGTTAAACAAAAAAATACACATCTAATCAACACTTAAATTGATAACTCCAATAAACATTCAGGAAAAAAAGAAGAAGAAAGCAGAAATTGCTGCCAAATTCAATCAAAAAATAGTATCTTATTTTTTAATAAACTATTTTCAATCAATATATGTATATATTTTAATATATATGTGTGTGTGTGTGTGTAAGCTTGAAATATAATTATATATGTGGTGGAGAGCTCTCAAGAGCCATCCACCATAAAGATAACATGAATAGAATTCTTAAATGTTGTTAAAAAATTGTACTATTGAAGAACCCACTGTGTCACATGAAATATAAATCAGTTTCACAGTCATTAGGAGAAAAGTATCCAGTACATATTTAAAAGAAAAAAAACATCACTTAAATGATAAAAATAAATATGACAAGGGAAAGGGTGATTACTATTTTCATCACCGAAACATGATTCTTAAGATATTTCTTAATAGTTCTCCTACTTGTTTTAGACAAACTTATCACATAGTTTCGCATCCATCAAGAAGCAACCGCCAAATAATTTTTTCATTAAAAAAAAGGATCATTCAAGCAAAAAAGTAATAGATTGAAGTCCTATAAAGGATAAAGTGCATTAATAAAACCAAAGTTTGCAAGCATAAGCAACTAATGTCAAATGCAAACTAAAATATTTGAATAGACTCCCAATCTTCAAAACTTAGTATCATCGCTACCCTTTAAATAAGCATGGAAATGAGTAGAATTTCTGGTAACATAATAACTTACCCGGAAAATAGCAGCAGACATTGATAGAAATGGCAGATGTTCTTGATATCGACTTTTTCCACTTAGAATTCGCCATTGAATTTCATCCTCTGCTCCATCAATAAACAATCCTTTATCTGCATGCTTCTTAAGTATGATATGTGATAATGAAGCTGGAACAATCTTTGGTCTAAGTGATACCGAATTTTGTAGAGCTAAATGAATCCACATAAGATGACCACAAGCAACTATTGCAGATTTTATATGTTGAAAGGTTAAACTATAGACAGAACAATGATGTTATACCACTCGGATTGGAAGACCAACAAAGTTAAACTCTAGAACTGGTGCTAATGGTGCTGCAAAAGTCTTTCCTCTAGTGTGGTTATATTTACACGCTTTTCGAAATTTACATCCCCCTGACCTCAAATAATACTGCAAGAAGCTCAAGATTTTATAGCACCATAAAACTGTTATTAGTCCAAAAGACACATTGCAGTCGAATATGTGGTATTAAAAGAGAGTAAAAAAATCTCCTAAAATCTTATAATATATAACTTTTAACATTCAAATAATCAGAATGAATCAAATGAAAAAATTTACAAAACAAGAGACAAAGATCAAATTATAATATATAGAATTATTGTAATTATAAAAACCTTACATTCCGACTGCCTTTCTCCATGCCAAGAGCAAACAATACATCAAAACGAGTGTCTCTAATGTTATCCATAACCAGCAAAATTCCCCCAACAAAACCCACCAACCATAACACAACCCAACAAAGAAGTACATAATATATATAGATACAAATATCAAAAAAGGTAAAAGAAAAAAAGACACTAAATAGATAAAGACCCACAAAGATAAAGACAACGCATACAAAAACAACTTCATTTTGTGGTGAAGTATTGATATAAAATTATATGGGTAAGAATTGAAGAATTAGAAGAAGAAGAAGAAAAAAAATACATGATTGCTTCTTTTTCTAACTGGGTGATTAAACTTGCAATTGGATCCAAACTTACACGTTCCAGTCTTGAGGTAAAATGAGCAATCTTCAGCTTCAGGCCTCACTGGATACTGATACTTTTGAATACCACCACCATACCCGTTCTTCTTATCCATCTCACTGCTACCATTATTTACTTCACTGCCATTTTCAGTCTCATTTCCACTCTTATTCTCTCCCACTCCACCATCTTCATCATCGTTCTCTTCTACTTCTCTCTTCCTATCCTCATCTTCATCCTCATCCTCATCCTCATTTTCATTCTCGTTCTCACTCCCATTCCCATACCCATACCCATCCTCATTCCCATTCTCATTTCCATCATCACTTCCATTCCGGCTCCCCATTTCTTCTCCACTCAAATCCCTGTCAACAACCTTTTCCTCATCCTTCTCTTCTTATTTTTCTTCTTTCTTCTCCTCCAAATCCGATTTCAGAACCGGCTCTTCCTCGTTCTCCTTCAATTCCAAACTCGCAAGCTCCTGATGAATAAAAGCTCCGCTTACCTCCTCTTACTTCTCCTTCTCAACCGCCCCATGAGCTTAAGCTAATCGAACCAAACAAAATGAGAATAATAATAAATAAATAAATAAAGGTGATAAATAAGCTAAGAGTGAAAGAACTGATCGTAAGGGCCTCCCTCATGGCGATCGGACCGTTAGTCGCCGCCATAGTTGCTCAGATTGGATGAGTCGAACAATTTTTGCCTTGGAAACACAGTCGATGATGGTAGGCGATAGAAAATTGTTTAGAGGTTTGGAAATAAAAAAGTAGAGGCAAATGAAAAAGTAAAAAGTAGAAGATAACATTAGTAATACTATTATATTCATATGTTATGGAAAGGGGTATTTGGTGTAGTGATAAAGCACCTGTGAGCCGAAGCCCAGCAAGAAAACTCAACACAAAACATATAATATATGCATAACTATCCACAACATACAACAAAATAGCAATTAGGATAAACACATAGCGGCCAATGCCATCCTAGGCACTTTACCAGGCCCTGGGTTCGTGGTCTTCACCGAGAGGGTGGCTATAGCATTCTAGGAGGGTCACTCCCTAACAGCCCGCACTCCGCGTGCTCAACACCGATCCCGCCCCTTGCCGTACCCGGCTTGTTGCCGTTCTCGGCCTTTGCCATTCCAGACCTTCCCCGTTCTCAGCCTTCGTCGTTCACTCGCAAACATGCATCACATAGCATAATATTCATAGATATTTAAATGCATATTAAACATAAGCTTTAAGGCCGCACCCTGCAATACAAACAATAGGGCCACACCTTGCTATATGGGTACAATAGTTTTCTTACCTGTGTCCCGAGCTATCTGAGCACCGCGATCCCAAGCATAGTCCTTTGACCTGAGCCTCATTGAAAACATACTCACAACGCATTCATAATAACCATATGTCAAGTTCTAAACAATAAATAACTTTGGAATATTAATCTAGCCTTCGGGACCTTGGATTCTACTAATCCGGGTAGTAGGATCCTTCTCGAGCCTTAACATTCAAGTTCTCGAGCTAAAAACTCTTAACTTCCCTTTTTCTTTCCATTTAGGGCCGCGACCCACTACTTAGTCAGAGGCGAGGCCCTCCCAGCTGAAGGACACGGGCCGCGGTGCGCCTAGGCAAAACAAAGGCCTTCCAGCCTTGATAACTCTACAAAATAAAGTTATTTTACCACAATTTTTATGCTAATTGTTGCTTAGCCTTTGATCTTTTAAGTAATTTATTAAGTTTTTTAGTCATTATGAATTTATTAGGTTTGTTCTATTTTTTATAGAATTTTATGTGTTTTTATAGTTATTTTGTTGTAGAATGTTGTAGTTTAATTATTTGAATTATTGTTGTGTGATTAGTGGTCCAAAATGCACATTTATTGATCTTAAATATCAAATTAAATTGAGTCTTAATTAATATTTTTAAGAAATTAATGCAATAAATTTTCAAACTGAAAATATTTAGTTTAGATTCAATTTGATTTATTTTTGCAGGAATTATGTTGCATTTTGGCACTTTGAAAAGAAGAGAAAAGAAAAGAATTAAAACTGAAAAGAGAATTGGAAAATTGGTATTTTTTAAAATCAAAAGCCCAAAGGATTAAGGATTTAAGGTATTGTTGAAAAGAGAAGCCCACAGCCCAACCACTAGGCCCAATCCGAAGCTCCCCTGCTACTCCACTAGGCCGCACCCTTGGGCCCGCACGCCTCAACCAACCCAGCTGCCTCCCAAGCCTCCAGGCCCACGCTCCCATGGCCCAGCCCACCTGCCACCAGCCACAAACCACCTGCACCCATGCCCAGCCACCTTCTCTCCTCTTGAGCCCACAAATGTCTCTTTGTCCCCTTGTCCAAAAATGCCGCATTTTTACCCAAACTTTTCTACAAATTTTACCCCAAAATCATCATTACACCTAAAATCTACCCCTACATGCCATATTTACTTTATTTAATTAATTTAATCAATTTAAATTGATTATTTTAATACTCTCATTTTGGCTATAAATATGGAATTTCAAGACAATTTTTGGTGTGCTTAATTAGAGGCTACACTACACAATTGCTACACTTTCAAGACCACTCCATTCTCTTCATCTTTTTCTTTTTTTGGGTAATTTTTCTATGAGCTTTTAGAGGAAAATTTTGGGGGTTCCTCCTCCAAATTTTCCTATTTATGTTTGTAATTTTTTGTTTGTATTTTCTATTCTAGTTATGAGTTTCCAATCTTTTTAAGATTATTAAGGTGATGATGAAACAATATGTAACTAGATAGTATTTATTTTGTATGTTGATTTCCCATTTGTGCAACAAAGTTTATGGATTTTTCTTCTTCAAATATTTTATTTCATCTTAAATATTATGCATTTTTTATTGTTAGCATATATTTACACTTTGTTCTTCATTAGTGCAAAATCATAATATTCTTTGATTAAGGTATGCCATTAAATTGTGCACATCAAATGCTTAGAAAAAAATATTATGTTTTGCCTTATAAATAATATTCCTTGATTTTGTTGTTGTTTCATTAGATTAATTCACACTAAATACTTTGATATTATATTGCTAAAAGTGAAGATAAATCCTATATTAATATAATAACTTGTGCTTAAAAAGAATATCTAAATTGAATAGGTGATAGTTGATAAGGGTATTTTGGATATTATATTTTTTATCCTTTCGCACTTAGATAATGTTCCTTTCAAGCGTTTTTAGGTGTTCTTAGCTTTGTTTTACGAGTTTTTGATTTTTAAGCCATAAAATATTTTATAAGGTATTATTGATGAATTTGATACATTTTTGTGGTTAGGAATGAATGTGCAATGATAGGACTCGAGGAAATGAAGTTTGAAATGAGTTTGAAGTGTTTTATAAGTCCTTAAACCTATGGTTCGAGCTTAAAGTTGAAGATTATGAAGAAAAGCACGCGAGCAGAAAATGGCCTGTGGCCGCGGCCACCAACATTTACTGGCCGCGACCTTTGTGTGAATATGGCCCAGAAACCTCCCATGGCCGCGGTCGTGCGATAATTTTTTCCTTAAAATTCAAATTTTAAATGTAATTTTTGATGGGCTATAAAAGGGATCAGGGTTAATTTATATTATAACTTTGGATTGCGAATTTTAGAGGCTAGAGCAGTAGATGCTCTAGTAGATGAGGAGAAAAGATATCATCATCTGTATTCTTCAATCTAGTTTTTCTTTCTTCTCAAAATTCTTTTATTTTCATTGAATATTTATGTTTATGAATATAATTATGGAGTATTTTTCTTTATAGTTGAGGGTTATTTCAAAACCCTAGAAATGAGATATTGAATGCATTGATGAATTTTATTCATTTTATTCCCTTGTATTAAATTGGTTCTATTTTTCTAATTGAATGTTATTAATCTTGTGAGATCTTGTTAGGTGGCCAACTAATTAGGGTTTTGCATTGTTCTACTATCATCTTAGGATTTCTATTGACCTAATAATTTAGGATTCTAAGTAGAGTGATAAATTGAAATTAGAGTATTGTGACACGTATTTTGATTGTGATGAACAATAGAACCTAGGTTAAATGAATTGCATGTTTAATGAATTTGTTGCCTAAATTAACCTGTTTCCACAAAGTGTAATGCTTTTACTAGGTTAAATGGATCACACGCTTAAGGTTTATTGCTGGGTAAAAAGGGTTAATTAAGAGCACTTAGCTTCAATTAAGTATAATAGGAAATTTGGGATAATACACTGCTTAAGTGTTATCTGTGGGGTGAATAGTTTAATTGGGGATAAGGAATATTATTCGTCATTGTTAATAGATTGATTGTTGAAGGTGGAGAGTAATTCTTGATTATTTCTTTGATATCGTTATATAATTTGTTATTTAATCTTTGATATTTATTTCATTTTATGTTTTTAGATGTTAAAACTAAACCCCTTTTCTAATTCTAGTTTAGTTATTATTTTGAATAATAATTTGATCATAGTCCTTGTGGGTTTGACCCTTATTTACGGCTATACTGAAGTAGTTGGTGTAAGTGAATAAAAAAATATATATTTAAATTTGATATGGTATACAACACACATCAAATTTTTGGCACCGTTTTCTAGGATTTATTGTAAGTCATTTTGATTATTCAATTTAACTAACTACATACTCAATAGTTTAAATTTTTGATTGTAGGTGTTTATGTCCGCCGACGATACTCAAGAAAGACTACAAGCCATAAAGCAATATATTGAGACATTGTCGTCCCCCTCTTCAAAGAATATCACTGACAATCCACTTTTTCAACCTTCAAAGAGAGTTAATCCGGTACTGATACCATTACCATTTGATGACGATTCTGACTCTAAAACATCAGTTAAGTCTCAGATGGCGCACGAAAGGACGTTAAAAGAGTTGGCAGCATCGAATCTAGACCATCAACCTCTGTGTATTCAATATCCGACATTGGACGTTAACTTTGAACTCAAGTCGGGCCTCATACATTTACTGCCATCTTTCCATGGGCTACTAGGAGAGGATCCGAATAAGCATCTGATAGAATTTCACATAGTTTGCTCTAGTATGAAACCAACTTTAGTAACAGAAGAGCAGATTAAATTAAGAGCATTTCCATTTCCGTTGAAGAATGGTGCAAAGGAATGGCTCTATTACCTTCCTCCTAGAACTATTAATACCTGGAATGAAATGAAGTCATTGTTCTTGGAGCGATACTTCCCAGCATCTAAGGTTGGTAGTAGAAGGAAGGAAATCTGTGGCATTCACCAACAGACTGGGGAGTCATTATATGAGTATTGGGAGAGATATAAGAGGCTATGTGCTAGTTTCCCCCACCACCAAATAAGTGAACAACTCTTGATCCAATACTTTTATGAGGGACTATTTCCATTGGACAGGAGCACGATTGATGCAGTAAGTGGGGGAGCACTGGTGGACAAGACTCCTACTGCAGCTAGAAGTTTAATTTCTAATATGGCAGCTAATTCTCAACAGTTTGAAGTTCGTCAAGAAGTTTTAGTTAAGGGATTAAATGACGCAAACTCTAAAGTAAAGCAGCAGCTTGCGCAGTTAACTAGTATGGTTCAACAAATGGCTCTAGGTCAGCAAGTGAGACCTTGTGGCATATGTTAGTTGGTGGGGCATCCTACTGATGCATGTCCCACACTTTAAGAGGATAACAATAAGCATGTAAATGCAATGGGGGGATTCTCACGACAACCTAGGCAAAGGTATGACCCTTATGCTATAACTTATAATGAAGGATGGAAGGAACATCTTAATCTTCGATATGGGAATCAACAACAAACTGTACCTACTAGACTACCAGGATTTCCTTATCAATAAAGGCAACAACAAACCTATACACCTCAGCCTCAACAACCAATTACCTCACATGCTTAAGAACCATCAATGGAAGATATGCTAAAACAATTAGTAGCTTCCAATATACAAACTCAAGTACTTCTTCAAGGCGCTCATGTGTCCCTGAAAAATTTAGAGAACACCATGGGTCAAATTGCCACTTCATTAAGTAAAAGTAAGTTACAGAATCAAGGAAAATTACATTCACAGCCTGTTCAAAACCCAAGGGAAAATGCTAATGCCATCACATTAAGAGATGGCAAGACTTACGATCCACCCACTATCCCATCAAGTTCAAATGATGCACCATTACCTCCTACCCAATCCACCCAACAAGACAAAGATGAAACCCCAACCACATCACCCAAACCTAAACCCACTATTCCCACTTATGTTACTACTCCTCTATTTCCTAGTCGTTTGAGAAAGACAAAGAAACATGAAGCTGAAAAAGAAATACTGGAGACTTTTCACAAGGTTGAGGTAAACATTCCCTTACTTGATTCCATTAAGAAAGCACCTCGATATGCAAAGTTTTTAAAGGAGTTGTGCACCAATAAGAGGAAACTAAAAGGGAATGAAAAGGTGAGTGTGGGGGAAAATGTTTCGGCGGTTCTTCAAAAGAAACTTCCACCAAAGTGTAAGGATCCTAACACCTTCACTATTCCTTGCACTATTGGAAATAAAAGGATTGAAAGATGTATGTTAGATTTGGGTGCTTCAATCAATGTAATGCCTTACTCTATTTATACCTCATTGAATTTGGGACCACTGGAAGAAATGGGGTGATCATATAATTAACAGATCGTTCTAATGCCTATCCAAGGGGAGTAATAGAGGATGTATTGATTAAAGTCAATGAATGGGTTTTTATAGTAGACTTTTACATTCTTGATATGGAAGATGACTCAATTCCATGTTTTACACCAGTATTATTGGGAAGGCCATTCTTAAAGACAGCTAGAACTAAGATATATGTTCATGAGGGAACTTTGACCATGGAGTTTGATGGTGAGGTGATTTTCTTTAATATTTTTGAGGCTATAGGGTATCCAAGTGATGTTCATTCAGTTTCTTCAATCGATATTATAGACTCATTATCACAAAGAATTCTGGATTTACATGGAGAGGATGGGTTAGATGTTGTTTTGTAGGAACCAATAGACTTGAAGAAAGACGATGTCACTATTGAAGTGAATGAGACAGTGGCTGCGCTTAATAGTGGTGGAGAGGTTTCTAAAGAGGTGTTGTGCTTAGAGTTGCCTGTTTCTCATGAGCAACTTCAACCATCTGTTAAATCACCACCCAAGATTGAATTAAAACTACTACCGAAACATCTCAAATATGTCTACTTGGGTGAGAAAGAGACATTGCCAATTATTATCACCACAAAACTTACCCAAGTACAAGAGGATCATTTGATAAGGGTACTTGGGGAATACAAAACATCCATAGGGTGGACCATAGCAGATATCAAGGGAATAAGCCCAACTATGTGCATGAACAATATTCTCCTTGAAGATGGATCCAAGCCTTCTAGAGAAGCTCAAAGAAGGTTAAATCCACCTATGATGAAGGTAGTAAAAAAGGAGATACTGAAGCTTTTAAGTGTGGGTGTGATTTACCCTATTTCAGATAGAAAGTGGGCAAGTCCAGTTCAAGTAGTTCCTAAGAAATCAGGCATCACTGTGGTAAAGAATAATGAGGATGAGTTAGTGCCCACAAGAGTCCAAACAGGTTGGCGAGTTTGTATTGATTATAGAAAGTTGAACACTACAACGAGAAAAGACTACTTCCCTTTGCCATTCATCGATCAAATGTTTGAAAGATTAGCGGGACATACTTATTACTGCTTTCTTGATGATTATACAGGTTATAATCAGATTATTATTGCTCCTGAAGACCAAGAGAAGACCAAATTTACATGCCCATTTGGCACATTTCCTTTTCATAGAATGCCATTTGGGTTGTGTAATGCTCTCGCTATTTTTCAAGGATGTATGGTTAGTATTTTCTCTAATTACATAGAAAACATCATAGAAGTGTTTATGGATGATTTCAGTCTCTATGGTGATTCTTTTAATAAGTGCCTCCACAATTTAACTCTAGTTCTTAAACAATGTATTGACACTAATCTTGTATTGAATTGGGAGAAGTGTCATTTCAGAGAAAGGGATTGGAGTGGACAAGGAAAAAATTGATCTCATTCACTCTCTTCCACCACCATCAAGTGTAAAAGAAATAAGATCCTTTCTTGGTCATGTAGGATTCTATAGGCGGTTTATAAAGGATTTATTAAAGATTGATTCTCCTTTATGAAATCTTCTTCAAAAGGATGTGGCATTTGAATTTTATGATAAATGTTTGTTTGCATTCAACAAATTGAAGGAATCCTTGACATCAACACCTATTATTCAGCCACCGAAATGGGAGTTACCATTTGAAATAATGTGTGACACTAGTGACTATGTGGTAGGAGCAGTCCTTGGGCAAATAGTTGGTAAGGTCTCTCATGTTATATACTATGCCTCTCGAATTCTTAATGATGCTCAGTTGAATTACTCTACTATGGAGAAAGAGCTTTTAGCGGTCATCTTTGCTCTAGAAAAGTTTTGGTCTTACTTGATTGGAACTAAAGTTATTGTTTACACTGACCATGTAGCTCTTAAATATTTACTAGCTCAGAAAGAAGCGAAGCCCAGAATTATTCGGGTAAAGCAGATAATTCTAAAATAGTGGTTGAGTTCATTCGATCAAATATTTTTGTGAGATTTGGTACTCCAAGGGCAATAATTAGTGATTGAGGTACTCACTTCTAAAATGATCGAAGCTTTATTTCGGCGCTATCAAGTGACTCATAAAGTAACCACTGCCTACCATTCACAAGCAACTGGCCAAGCTGAGATATCGAATAGAGAAGTCAAGCCTATTCTTGAAAATACGGTGATTCCAAATAGAAAGGATTGGAGTATAAGATTAGATGATGCTCTATGGACATATCGCACGACCTACAAGACACCTCTTGGTATTTATCCATATCAGTTCGTGTATGGGAAGCCTTGTCATTTACTGGTTGAATTGGAGCATAAAGCTTGGTGGGCTGTGAATAAGTGTAACATGGAGATGGATAATGCAGGCCAACAAAGAATGCTACAATTACAAGAGCTGGAAGAAATTCGTAATGATGCTTGTGAAAGCTCTAAGATTTACAAAGAAAAGACCAAAGCCTTTCATGATCGAAATAGAATTATTCAGAAAATATTTGATGCAGGACAGAAAGTATTATTGTATCATTCTCGTCTCAAACTATTTCTGGGTAAGTTGAAGTCCCGATGGGATGGACCATTCATAGTGGTACATCACTATCCTCATGGAGCGGTAGAAATTTCAAGTCCATCAATGGGAAAAATACCCAAGGTAAATGGCCTGAGATTGAAACCTTATTATGAGTCTTTGGAGGAGGAAAAAGTTATTGTGATTCACCTCTTCGATCCGGAATATGTTGATGAGGTATGAAAAGGTTTTACGTCGAGCTAGCGACTTTAAATTTGGCTAAAGTTTATGTATTTTATTTTTAAGACATTTTTGTTTAGTTTTTTTTTCTTTTTGAACTTAGTTTTAATTTTATTTTTTGGACATTTTTATTCCTTCTAAAAAAATATAATATAAAAAAATATATTTTTGGGCCAAATAGCATGTGGCCACGGCCTGGAGAACAGAGCGCAGTGGCCGCAACCACCAATAAGCCCAAGCTACGACCACTATGCGATTTCGGGAATTTTTTTTAAAAAAAAACTTCATTTCATTTTTTCCACTTTCCACAAATACAAATACCCCGAAACTGAAAAACACTCTTATTTTCACTCAAATTATTCCCTAAAATCATCACAATTCTTATCATCAATCTTCATTCTCTACCATTTTTCATCTATTCTCACTCAAATCCTCCTTTTCTACAAAAATTCCCTTTCAAAACCTAAAGTCCCATAATTTCAAATTTGACAATTGAGGTTAATCAACTAGTTTGAAGGTGCTTCATTGACACAATCAAGCTTTCAAAGACATCCTATAGTCAATCACAAGTAAGTAGCTTCTCATGATTCTTTGATTATTGGGTTTTGAGTATTGAAGAATGAGATTTGGGGTATTTTGGATTATATGGTTTTTGGTGGATGAATTACTTCCATATTGTGATCATTGGCTAAGATTAAGTGTTTATGTTGTTATATTAGTGATAATTTCAATAGTTTGATTAATTTCTACTATTAAAACTTGGGAATCAATGTACTTGTAGATATTATTGAACTTATATTTTGTGGATTCTATTATCTTAATAATCTTTCTCTTACAACTTGTTTACAATTCCTATCTTGTTTATTTTTCTTGCTATAATATCTATATTATTATCTTTTATTTTATTTTATTGGTACAAAAATCTCATCAATCTTTGGAGCAAGGTTAGAGTTTATTAATTTTGGTTTAAAATAGTTTTCATTTTGATTTTAGACAACTCCTTTGGGTTCGACATCCTTGCTTACACGATCACTATTCTATATGAACGATTCATGCGCTTGAGATATAAATATTTAAAACATACCCATTTTGGGTCCATCAAGCCTCTTCGAGCACACGGGCCGCGATGCCTGAAGAATAGGGTCGTGGCCCGAGCCCCCAAACCCAGAAAATCAACCCCATCTCTGCATTTTCCCTCTAGCCTAAGCCCCAAATTCACACCCCAATCATTATCCAAACTCAGATTTAGGTCTAGAATTCTCTTTCACATAACCTAAACATCACAACAAAACCACAAACAACTCCACACACTCATCAAACACCCAAAATAAAACTTAGAACTAAACTCTCATGCAAACCTATAATCCTAGCAGAATTCAACAACAAGTTTAAGTTTAGGAGCTTACCTCTGAACTTAATTTGACCCTGAACCACTTCCTAGCACAACAAGCTGCCAATTCCTCACTTCCATAGCCTAGGATCCTCAGATTTTCTTAAAAAAATCTTTAAGCATCAATGAGAGAGGGAGTGAGCTGAGAGAGAGAGCAAGGCTGAGATTTCTTGCTTTGTTTTCCTTTTGTTTTTTTTCTTCCAAGTCCCTCTAGAACCTCAGCATCCTAAACCATGTATATCCCTTGCCAAAAGTCCAAAATGCCCCTTAAGCCCATCTACATCCTCAAGTGCCACCAAGGGAAATTTTGTCATTTGTCATGTCCCGCTAATTCCTTGAGTGCTCCTATAGATCCTCGTTTAATCCTGACATGTCCAAATAATTAATAAGTTTCTACTTGTCACCCGGTAAATCTTAAACACCAACTGTGTTCCCAAAATACCCCTAGGCTCCTCCCGAGCTGGGTATTCGACCCCGCTTTGACTATTTAGCTAAACTGCTCTCTAGGATCGTCTCGGATCGTGAATCATGGATATATCACCACTCACTCATGGTACCAAACACAATATACACAAGTATTACATTTATGCCCTCAATAGGCTAAAATTACAAATATGCCCCAAATAGTCAAATGGGCCCATATGCATAATTAATTCACCTAAACATGCATTTCTAATCACATAATCATTAAATTCACATATTACCATAATTAAATCAATTATTGCTCTCCCGACACCATAATCAAAGTCCTAAGCCTTATTAGCAAATTTAGGACACTACACAAGATCTAGGGTGGTCGGCCCCACCATGAGCCGACCACCCGAGACCCTAATTTTTTTTTCTTCGGTTTCTTCAGTTCTATTCCTGAGTAATGGATATGCCCCTAGCTATTGGATTTATTATGTTGATGTACTAACTTTAATCTTTATTTTCCCTTTGTTGCAGATGTCTAGTTCCTCTTTGTCAGATAAGTCTATAAGTGAGCGTACTCCACAGAAGTTCTTGGAAAGGGTTAAAAGGATTTTTCCTCACTCCACTTTATATTTATTCAGTGAGAAAGATTTCTTGAAAAGATATAGCCCAATGGCGAGAGTAAAACAAACAACTTGGCAAGCCTCCGAAGATAATCCTCATATTGCCAGGCACATCACTCAAGGCTCTTCGCCTGGCTCTTCTCAGATCTCTTCTCAGCATAGTACTCCCCAAGGCTCTCAAGGCACATCTCAACGAAGTTATTCTTCTCAGCAGAGTCTGTCCAGTCAGTGAGACTCCTTGCAACACCCTTTGAACGGAATACCAGTCGAGTTTCCCATCGCTATTCTTCTCAGCGAGAACATATCGAGGGCTCTCATCGCCAGGTTACTTACTCTCAGGAGCATCTATTCACAAGTTCCAGCCTAAGGTGGTTCACCCTTCTCCCAAGTGTAAGACAATCTCACTAGTTGTGCAGCAGAAGAAGAGATGACAAAAAGAGTTCCATTCATCAGATTCTGGGGCTACCTTTGCCAATGAGATCATATGGAAACCGATTGAGAAGCCTCTCCCTGCTGATTACGAGATGGTTTGGTTCAAAGGGGCTGCCTATGACATGACTGAAGAGAAGGAAAATAACTTAAGGAAGACCTTTGACCTCTCAGGCGTTTCTATTACTATCCCTGGTCCAGATGATAGAGCTGAGGATGCCCTTTGGGTATGTGTGCTTGGACAAGTTCTGCCATCAAGTCTGGTGCCCTACTTCCTCTTCATCCATACTTCTGGAGCGTGGCAGATTATTTTGGTATTATTCCCTCTCAGCTGGCTCTTAATGCAATTTTGGTGTTATCTGCTTTGTACATTATCTATCATCGTAGAAAATGGGCTGCTCCAGTACCTCATGAGATCCACTACTTATTTGATCTGAAGACGAACCCTTCTCAGTGCAACTCGGGGTACTTCCACTTCCACCATTATACGAGTGAGGGTACCGACACCTTCTTGGAAGAGATCTCTAGAAATAGTAAGGCGTTTAGATATACCGACAACAATTTCTTAACTAAGGATGCTGAGGCCAACTATTCCAAGATTAAGCATGTTGGGCCTTTTTATAGACCGCTCCTGACCCAGGCTATGACTGTTAGGGCTAAGGTGTTGATTGCCATGACCCCTGAGAGAAGAATGTCAAGACCCTCGTTACTTCAGAGAACCTTAGGAAGGTTGGGCTGTTTCCTTCTACTATCGTCGGTGTTCCAGATGAAGATACTCCCGAGATTGTGAATGCCATAGACTCATCGAGACCTATTCGTATCAAGGAGGTACCCTCTTCGTCCATGCTAGTTGGACAGGAGGGTGATGAGGTGGGTGCATCCACGCACTTGCTGCTTGCTTCATATGATTTTGATGAACCCACGTTCGAACCTGAATCTCATTAAGAATTTTCGACACTTTTATCATCTTTACTTTACGTTTTGTTTGTATTTCATATCCCACTAATATTTAATCTTCTTTTGTAGGTTCAGATATGTTCTAATTTTTTCACACCCAACAAATCTCGACTCCAACCGAGACTAGCCCTCCCGCTCGAGCAACTAAGAGGGGTAACGTTGAGCTTGAGTCAATAACGGAGGTTCCTCCCAAGGTGCCTCCTCTGACTCCTTTGGCGTCTAGTCCTATCATAGAGGTAGAGTCATTCTTACCTAAGCCGATTCCTCCCATTATCACTGATGCGGGTGCCTCCTCCTCTACGCCTGCTCTCTTATCTGAGCCACACCAGTCTGCCATACAAAATTTAGGTGCCATCATGAACCAAGCATCCCATCTGGAGCAGAAGAAAATGTCCTCTAATGGGATTAAGAATGAGGACTTGATCACCATCCTCACGAAGTCACTCCTTGACATTCAGAGTGTAAGTCCTCTATAGTTTTCTTTCTGTCTAGTTAGCTTGTGTGTCGATGTTATCTAACACTTGTATATTTTTTGCAGGTGCTGATGTTGGTCTCCCATGTCTGTGATAGGTTTGTAGAGTATACCTTTAAGCATTCCAACCTTCGTTCTGAGATTGAAGTTGTTCGCCATGAGGTGCTGGACCTTAGGCGCGTTCTTGGCTATAGGGATGCAAACATTGCATTGAAAGATGAAAAGATCAACACTCTCCATAGTACTGTGGAGCTTACAAAGCATGAAGTGATCGAGCTGACTCTCAAGGTAACCCAGATGGCGGGAAAACTTGCCGATCAGCTCAAGCAGCCTGAAGCTGAGAAAGAGAAGTTGATTGCCGACATGTACCAAAATCGGAAGGATGCTCTTGTAGAGAAGGAGCATGAGGTCAAGGATGCATGGGACAAGGCTCGAGAGGAGTATTCAGAGACAGATTTCTCTTACTTCTACTTGATCTGGAAGTCCAACAAAGATCTGAACTTGGATTTCCTTCCTGAGAAGACTTGAGCGAATGAGCTTAAGAAGTGTTTGGCTGGTGAGGCTGCCGAGGCTTAAGGTGGTCTTTCAGACAATACTCCTCACCCTAGTTAGTCATCTTTTGGTCTTTTACTCTGTCTTTCCTTTCGTGCCATTGGTGGGGCACCTTGTACTTGAAAATTTTTACATATGAAATTTTATACCATTATGCTTTTTTGTTATGAGTACTCAGTGTATTGATCGAAATTTTTTATTTCCAATGCTTACTAAGTATATCAACTCACAACCCTCATTGGTTCATGTATTCGTATACTTTGAACTCATGTATTTCATGTGCCATACTAACCTTGCTCCTTTACGTTTTTTCATGCTAACAATGGTAATGTGAGTAGTAACGATAGTTCATCAAGTACCATGAACAAAAACAGTCAGGTTGGGTGATAGGCCAACCACCCTATAGGGTTGATGGACTCGTCGAAGACCCTAGAAGGGACACGGCTAGGAGTCTCCCTACCAATGCCTTTTTATTTTTGTTTTTTTGCACTTTCGGAACATATGTTGAACAAATGTCCTAAAAAAACTTGAGCTTGCTTAGTACTTAAGGTCACGTCCTCATTGCTTGTGTATATCCAGATCGGTATGTACTATATGCCCCCTAGTGTTTATGTGTTTAAAAGCATTGGTCACTTGCTACTTGACCATGCCTTGCTTTGAGCGTTTAGACACATAGTACTATCCTTTTCACCCAATGATGCAAGCAGCAAATGCTTATCCCTCATTGGTAGTCAGGTGATTATTTCATACTCAGTAGTAATGATACCTATACATAGATGCAAATTGTTTAGCAAGTGTCAATCATGATCTACGTAATATCTCATGTACTCATTATAATGATTGTAGACATAAGTGTCTAAGTTGGACCAATCAGGTCTTAATGGGCTAATCGAGCCTGTAGCGAGTCTTAGATCAAATTATCGATCGGTCCCTCAAGGACCAGATTCGATTATGATCTGATGATGGCGACTGGTCTATGGACCATTCTTTTTTTTTTTATCGTATGGGTCAATAGGTCCCTCAAGAACCATGATCGAACATGATCAAATAATTTGGCGACAAGATCCTAGGACAAGTCTCTTTTGTTGATCGTGGGGGTTGATAGGTTCCTCAAGAACTAGGATCGAACATGATCCATAATGGTGACAGGTCCTCAGACCAGACTCTTGTTTGGATCTTATTGGTCGATAGGTCCCTCAAGGACCAAAATCGAACATGATCCGATAATTTGATGACAAGGTCCTAGGACCTGTCTCTCTTTTGGATCATATGGATCGATAGGTCCCTCAAGGACCAGAATCGAACATGATCCGATAATTTGGTGACAAGGTCCTAGGACCTGTCTCTCTTTTGGATCATATGAGTTGATAGGTCCCTCAAGGACCAGAATCGAACATGATCCGATGGGGTTGACAGGTCTAAAGTTACCAGTCCCTTGTTGAAATAAATTTAAAGAATTAAGTGAAACTTAAGAAATTAAATTCATTCATTCATTGAAGCACAATGGCTGTTACATAGATATTTCGAAAATAATACACTTGCCTCCTGCTCAGCAATGCTTCTTTCCGCCAAGTATTCGATAGGAACGACATTGAGGGAGTTCGCGTCTTTGACACTGGCAAGCTTGGCTAAGGCATCAGCATTGGCATTCTGCTCCCTTAGGACTTATGTAATCGAGTATCTCTTGAATTGTGTCAACAAGTCCTTCACCTTGTTCAGGTACCGCACCATCCTTAGTCACTTGGCTTGATACTCCCCCAATACCTGGTATACTACTAGTTAGGAATCGTTAAATATCTCTAGGGACTATGCATGCACATCCCGAGATAAGCGTAATGCTAGCAATGCCTCATACTCAGCCTCATTGTTTGAAGCGTTGAATCCAAATTTGAGAGCGCATCGGATTCGATGATTCTTCAGAGTGATCATTATGATTCCTATGCCTGAGTTATGTTCATTAGATGCTTCATCAACATGTAGCTTCCATAGGGGAGTATCTCCTTCCTTCTCAGTATCTCCATTCTCCGATTGGTAGGAAGGGTCTTCAAGGTTGGTGCCTTCAACTATGAAGTCCGCCAATGCTTGTCCTTTTATCACCATCCTCAAATGATAAGTGATATCAAACTGTCCTAACTCCACCACCCATTTGAGTAATCATCCCAAGGCCTCTGGTTTCTGAAGAACTTGTCGTAGAGGTTGATCGGTTAAGACCCGGATCAAGTGAGCTTTGAAGTATGGACGCAGCTTTTGAGAGGCGATTGCTAAACAATAGGCTAGTTTTTCAAGACGAGGATACCTAGACTTCACACCTACTAGACTTTTACTGATATAGTACACAAGGTGTTATACCCTGCTCTCTTCTTTCACCAAAACAGTGCTGATTGCATGCTTGGTGATTGCCAAATAAATTAATTGTACTTCTCCATCTATTGGCTTTGCTAGGACGGGAGGTTTAGCGAGATGTTCCTTCAAGGCTTGGAAAGATTTCTCACATTCCTCAGTCCATTGGATCTTCTTGCTGCCCCTTAGTAAGTTAAAGATGGGGACACACTTGTTCGTAGACTTATAAAACCATTTTCCCTGAGCTGCTCGACCTGTTCCTTCAAGGCTTGAGATTGGTCTTTGTCAAGCAGTCTCCTTTTTTGTGGGACCAGTGGGTAGTTTTTTTCCACATTGAGGACGTGGATTATTACGGATGGAGAAATTTCAGCCATTGTCTTATGTGACCAGGCAAAGACGTCCTAGTTCTTCTTCAAAAATTTTACTAACCGTGCCTTAATTTCAACCTTTACCTCCTTCCCGACTTTGATTACTCTAGTCGGGTCTTCCTCATCTGGTAGGACTTCATCAAGTTCTTCGACTGGTCCTACCCCCATGACATCATTCCCAAAGCAAGGATCGATGTTGTTTCCCTCGATTTGGGAAACTTGCTATGATTACAAATTTTTGTTTAAAGCAGCCCCCGACTCTAGTAGTGTAATGCCCTGGTTACTCCAATATCATTACTGTGAACTTTAAATAGTGCATAACTCGCTAAACGAGTAATTAGGTTATAAACGTGCATCTAGGTGTTATTAATAGGCCAAGGTGAAAAAATCTCGATCAAAAGGAATGGATATACTTTATTTAAAACATAAAACTATACATGGGCCCATAAAAGCATTTACAAGTTATTTACAATCCAAAATGGTCATTATAGTGTAAAAATTACAACCCACCGACCTAAGTGGAAAAATATAGGGTTAACCCCTAGTTCCCCTGAGAACACCTTGGCCGTGGTGGTCAAGTGACCGCATATGTACACATTTCCACCTAAGCTCTCCACTCAAGGTTGGATAAGCTTTTCTTTCCCTTTACCTGCACCACATAACACTCGTGAGCCAAGGCTCAGCAAGACAACTCATTACTACATGTATACAATATCAATGAATGATTATGATAATCATACTGGGGCTTGTATCCCAAATCAGATAAGTGATTAATGAATCACACGTTATTTAAGTGACTAATGAGTCACACATTTGATAGGTGACTAATAATTCTACCTCAAGGATCTGTCCCCTGTATAGATGACTAATAAGTCTATCTCTAGGGTTCTGCTCCTTAAATAGATGGCTAATAAGTCCATCTCCAGGGATCCTCTCCCTAAGCAATGTGACGTGTCCGTCACCTTAGCCTTTTGGCTCTGCTCTAAGTAACTAGCCTTTAGACTAGACAAGCGCTTTTGTTTTCATCGAACTTAAGGTCGGTCAAGCATTTCATGCTTATGTCGATTAGATCTAATCTTTTCAGTTTGCGTTAAACACGCTAATACCGTTCTTGACTCATAGGTCAATCCCATACAATCAGTGCTCAGTACTACTGTTGGGCTAGACTAATAAGTCACAACTTCACAATCAATACTGACACCATTGCCGATTCTGACTAATAAGTTAGTACCATTTACAGATAAGCGAGATTGCAAAGCATTTATAATGCAATCAATGTCCACATATAGAGAACTCAACATGCCTCATCAATAACCATGCATGTCACATACTGGGTGCAATTTTCTTACTTCTGGTTCGAGCATGGAATAATAAAAGAATGACCCTTGAGAAGGATCGGTCCTTAAGTCCCTTAGCGGTCACCTATTCATAGCCAAATATAAACTCCCATCAATAAAATGAGTAATAAAAGGTTCCCAGACCAAGACCTAGCCTCCGGGACATCTAATCCTAAAAAATCGTGTAATAGGAACGATCCCGAGGCCTAAGGTTTGAGTTCCCACGATTAAAACACCATTCAAGCTACAAATACCCTTACGTGCGACAGCCCCACCCTACTGAGCTGCGGCCTACCTCCTAAAAACAGAGGCGCCAGCCTCCATTGCCTACACCACGCGCCGCGGCCAGCCTCCCAAGTGCCGCGACCCCAAGGCCCTTCAGCTTCACCTCTCTTCTTAACTAAGCTCGGGTTGCGGCGCCCAAGAACAGGGCCGCGACTCCACTTGGAACCCAGCCAAAAACCTTCATTTGAACTATTTTAAATCCTTCCAAAAACCTACTCAAACTTCCGCAAATCCAAAAATCAAAGTTCCCAACACATCCCAATGATCCAACACTAACAAAACCCAAGGCTCAAACAACTCAAAAATTCATCAAACAACTACTTCTATAACCAAAACTTCAAGCTCAAAACTAACTCAAAAAAAAAAAAAAGCGAGAAACCAGAAACCTCATGGTTGAAACCTTACCTTAAACTCAGAATTAAACCCCCTTCAATGGTTGAACATAAGCCTAGAATCTCAAGCCTTAATCTCCTAGCTTGAACCCTCAATCTCAGCTTCAAAATTCAAAAGAAAAGAGAGAAAAGGTGATGATCGTGAGGTAGAAGGAGATCATCTTTTTTTGCTTTATTCTTCTACAGCCTTCTAGTTCACATATAACCTAAGGTCAAATGACCAAAATGCCCCTAGGTTAAATAATTTCCTTTCAAAGCTAGCAAGGGCAGAATCGTCTTCTTGTCTATCTCGTTAATTATAATTAATGTCCTCCAATTCCCGTTATTCCCAATATTCTCAAATAATAATAAATCATATCCCATTACCCTATAATTCCCGGTAATGTACTAAGAATCAAATTACCCCGAGGCTCCCCCCGAGCCCGGTAAATAACCCCGTTATGACTTAACTGCTAACTTACATTCTAAGATCGTCTCATGCCAAAAAGCTCAAACATATCCACATAATAATGTGGTCTCATCCATAATTCACCAACATGCACGAAAATATACAAATATGCCCTCAACGGGTCAAATTACCAAAATACCCTTATAATGAAAAGTGGACCCACATGCATGCATTTATCATCATATAATTATATAACTTACATAATCATGCATATAATCATTTAATTGCACAATAAATCAATTATGGCCCTCCTGGCCCCTTAATCCAGTCATTAAGCCACATTAGGGATTTTTGGTCGTTACAAGTAGAATGTTTCTTTCAACGTCAACTTCCATGTTGACAACCTCATCGGTTCCTCCATTCCCTTCGCAATAGGTTACTGCCATGTTGTTTATGCATATTCCTTTCTTTGCATTGACCACTGATGCATTATAGCATTCACGTGCCTCCCTTTGGTTACCCTATACGCATCCTTGCCCTGCGCTTGTGGGGAACTTCAAAGTTAGATGTCAGATAGACACTGCTGCGTGTAATGTAATCAGGAGTCATCTCCCGAGCACTACGTTGTAAGCCGATGAGCAATCTAGCATAGGAAATCTGTCATTAATCTCATGCCTAGGGGCATCCCCCATCGTGACTGGTAGTCTGATAGTCCCTGCTAGAGCTAAGCATTCTCCTGTGAACCCATATATCACTTGGGAACAAGTAGTCAGGTCCTTGACCATGAGCTTCATCTTCTCGAGGGATGATTTGTAGATGATATCTACTAAGCCTCCCGTATCCATCAAGCATCTCTTCACTCGGGCATTGGCGATTTGGATAGTAAGGACCAGAGGGTCATTGTGGGGGTACATCACATGCCTGGTGTCATCCTTCGTAAAAGTGAGAGTTTCACTTTAATACTTCGCAATTTTTTGGAGACCACTCCTCGACTACCATGCACTGGGAAGACTCCCCTACCTCATGTCTTAGGGTCCTTGCATATCGCTTACGAGAATTATTACCATTTCTTGCTATGTGGGCCCCCCCCCCCCCCACATATGGTATCCAATGTGAATTCCACGACCACTGGCTCCAGTGGTGGACTCATTTTCCTTCGAAACTCTGGATTCATCCTTGAGGTTTTGATCTTGACTCGATATCTCGAGAGTTTTCCAAATCGAAGGAGAAACTCTATCTTATCATTGAACTATTTGCACTCGTTTGTGTCATGCCCATAGTCATTATGGAAACGACAAAACATGTTCTTGTCCCTATTTCCTTCTGAACGTAAGGGTGGTGGCTTTCGATATGGTACCTCCTGGTGTGTTTCCAAGTAAATCTCAGCCCTTGATGTTGTCAGGATAGTCTACTTGGTGACCCTGGGCTGGTACGGCTGATGCTTAGGTTGTTTGTCGGTTGGTGCTGACTTAGCCTTCTTCTCTCCACTCTGCTTGGCCCCTGAGGTACTTCTCTTCTTACCACTGCCCCCATTGCTACCCTGAGGGTATGCGCCGTTCTTGCCTACTGTGATAGTGGTCGGATGGTTTATGCCTTTTCTTCCTTCATGATTGCGTCATCTAGCTTTATGTATTTGATTGCTTGGTCCAAGAACTCCTGCAAGGTGTTGATGGGGTTCGTGTGTATGCTATCCCATAAGGGATTACGATAAATTAATCCTGCCGAGATGGAAACCAACTTCCCTTCATCTCCTACTGTGGATTCTCAATTTGCCTCTCTCACGAATCTTTGGATGTAGTTCTTCAGGGATTCATCCTTCCCTTGCTTGATGTCAGCTAGCCGATTGGCATAAGCTAGTTGAATCCAACTGGCACTGAAGACATTGCAAAATTCCTTCTTGAACTGCTCCTAGGAAGTGATGGATCCAGGTTTGAATTTCCAATATCACTCCTGAGCTGAGTCAGAGAGAGTGGTAGGGAATACCCTGCACCTATAATCATGCTCCACACCGAGTAGCTCCATCTGATCCTTGAACTTTCCAATGTGTCGTACTGAGTCCTCCTTCCCAGCTTATGTTGGAAGTTTTGGGATCTTGTATTTCAGTGGTGGTTGAGCAGCTTCGATCTTGGCACTAAAGGGACGATATTGGAAGGTTTGTTTGTCAGACCCTGAGCAACCATGGTGAGTGCATCTATTTGAGCTTGCACTACTGGTGGGATCACTGCTCTAGGTGGGTTAGGCGTCCCTAGTACCCCCTCTTGAGCGTTGGTCCTCATGTTGATGACCTCCCTCAGATCTTGAGGTTGTGTATCTTTCCCGAGCCTATCAAACACATAATTGGTATTGTTCATCAGTTCCTTTCCCTTGTGAGACTGAGGGTGTAGGGGTGGTAGGTCCGCCTTGCTCTTTCCGGCATGATCCTGCCCCCGAGCCTCTCCTTCTACATGACTATGAAACTTTGAACGACCATTTCCATTCTTGTCACAACTCTCAGATGTCTGACCTTCCTTTTCTGTGCTGTTTCATCTGTCCCCCTGGGAGGGAGCCTTCGGGTTGGTAACACTCTTACTCCGAGATCAAGTGTTATTCTTCTTAGTCATGGAGGAGGCAGTCTTGGGCTGTGCCTCTTCATCCTGTCTCTAGGAATGTGGCTCTGGGACTCCCTGTTACTGCTGTCTTGCATCCCTGCTGCTTTGGACTTATCCTCCCTCATCGCTTGAGCAACAACTTTAGAGTTAGCTCGAGCTAACTGGGTAGCTGCCTCCAGGACCATACCAGCCTCTTGTTACCTTCCGTCAGCTTCTTGCTCCCTCTGGATCATCCTATGGAGCTGCTCATCTATCTCCCGCTGTTTTCGTTCCATAGTTGCCCTCTGGAGGGCAATTTCTGTAGCAAAGGCCTCCTGCCTCGCTAGAAAATGCGCCATCTCCTCCCGGTGAGCATCCTGTGGATCTTTCACATTAGGTTGATCTCCAACCTCAACCTGATGTTTGTTAATGGGATCGATGGGATCCTGAGTGGTGGAATCCCTACGAGTCGTCTTCTTCGTCTGACTGGGTTTTGGAGGCATCTTAAAACAGATGAAAGTGTGCTTCTTGATTTCATACTCTCAATGAAAGCACCAAAATGTTGACCTATGAAATTGGCCAATGGTCGTATGTACAGTATACAACACCTTTTGAACGAAATAAATATAATATACGATAGAGTACAAATATCTTAAACAAACACAAAAATGTATAATGGTTCAGCCTTGTTCTGATGAATAGTAATAACCTAATCCACTTAGTCTTTAGTATTGAATTACTCGATAGACAATTATACAGATGAACTGAAGAGTTCACTCATCACCAATTTTCCCAGAGTCTCTCCCCAGAAAATATCCGTCTAAAAATCGTCCAAGGATCCCCCCCCCCCTATCATAAAGCCCTGGGTCCTTCATTTATAGTACCCAGGGCTGTTACATGTCCAGTAACACTGGGAATCGTGGTTTGGCACACGATCATTGTGAGTGGAGATACGTGTCCACCTCCCATGATTATGAGATCTTGGGCCTTCTCGTTGTTTCTCCATATCGTGGTTGATGATGCATGATTGAAGCCTTCAGGAAAATGTTAAGTCTTGGTTGGTCTATGAAACTTAGGTGCTAGGCCTGGTGACCCTCTAGGTGCTAGGCCTACTGATCTTTTGAGTGCTAGGCCTGATGACCTTCTGGGTTCTAGGCCTGATGAAATGAGTATGAACTTTATGTTTATTGTAACGCCCCAAACTCCAGGGACCGTTACGGTGTGCCTTGTAAACGGTGCTAAACTCGCTAACCGAGTCATTTGGCCAAAATCGTGAACTAAGTATGATTAGCGGTTTAGGGATTAAACATCTTGGTTAAGAGGTAACGTTTCACTAGAACGTTTAGCATATACATTGGGATCCCGAAAATAAAGCTTCAGAGTTTATTACAGAAAATATTTACAACAGGCCGTTCTAAGCAGCAAAACAGGGTTCAACCCTAGTTCCACTTTAAACCTCGGCCGTGGCGGACGAGCAGCTGCATATGTACACGTCATCACCTAAGCTCTCCAACTCAAGGGTGGTCCAGCTTTCTCTTGCCTTTACCTACACCACGTAGCACCAGTGAGCCGAAGCCCAGCAAGAAAACACAATATAACATGATATAATATCAACTATAACCATAGTAACCATTTGGAACCAATGGTCCATCCAGATAGGTGACAATAGCCAAAAGTCACAATAATGAGCATCGCTCCCTCTAGCCACGTGACGATAGGGTCACCGTGGCTCAACTGACAAGTGTTTCTTTCGTAAGATTGGTTAGGATAGGTGCATGGTGATTAGTCACCAACATAACCTTCGTCACGACTCTAGAGTCGAAACTATGGACAACGTCCCTTAGCCATGTGACAAACGGTCACCGGGGTCATATACCTTGGCTATAGTCATCTGGTCGTAGACCAGGCAAGCGCTTATAGTTCTCATTGACCTTCCGGTCGGTCTAGCATTAATACCCCATATGAGTCATTCAATGCCGACCTCGATTAGATCCAATCTTTAATCGGCCCGGCGTTCACAACGCACTGCCACTTCTGACCCTTGGGTCGGTAAAACGCGACCAGTGCACAGCCCGTGGTGAACTTAACTGATAAGTCACAGCTTCACAGACGGATCTGACACCATTGTCGATTCTGACTAATAAGTCAGCGCCATACACAGGTAAGCCATGCCACCAAACATATATCACATGTCCAAGGTTCATAAACAAGGTATTTAGCATGCTTACTAACAGATACCAGTACAATTAGGACTATGCAACAACACAGAGGCTCAAGCTCTGAACAATATCATACCCAGTATACAGAGCATGTCCTAATCACCTGTTTCTCATGCATCATATACAATACATCCAGCAATCTAACATGCACCAATAACAGCCATGCATGTCACGTTTAATAACCCGCCAACATGCATTAAGAATAGCCATGCACGTCATACATAATAATCAACCGACATGCATCAATAATAACCACGCATGTCACATATACACAGGGTGCAATTTTCTTACCTCCGGTTCGAGTGAGAGTTAGAGTAAGAACGACCCCTGAGAATGATCGATCCTTAATCCTTTAACGGTCACCTAGTCATAACCAAAACAATCTCCAATTAATGAAAATTACCAAAAAAACAGGGTCTTAACCTAAACCCCACTCTCGGGACCTCAAAACACGCCCACACAGTGAGTAGATTCGATCCCGGGCCTTAAGGATTGAAACCCCAAGCCAAAAGCCCTTAAAAACACCCGAAACAGGGTTAAGAGGAAACAGGGGAGCGCTACAGCGCTGCCCTTCTAGCTCCCCAGCGCTCAAAACAGAACCACAACCGCCCTGCTGAAACCCTGTGTAGCGCTATAGCGCCCTCTAATGGGCGCTGTAGCGCTACCCCCAGACAGCACCACCCCTGAAACTTCCTTCTTCGATTTCCTCAATTCTAACTCGATTCCAAAGCTTCCAAATCCCATTTTTGGTGCCAAATGAACCCAAAAACCATCCCCACATGTCCTAGGGACCACAACCCCAAGAACCCTAGCCAAAACTCCAACCAATTCCCAGGTTACCAACTCAAAAACCAGCTGAAACTTAACTTAGAAAACAGAGTAAAACCAAGAGTTCTAGTGGCTAGAAACTCACCTCAATCTTGGCAACACACCCTCTTCAATGGTGGAGCACAACCCTAGCTTGGCTAAGCTTGGTTCCTTGGCTTAATCCCACAAACTGAGCTTGAAAATCCAAAGAGAAAAGAGGAAGAAAATCCATCGGGAGAGAAAGAAAAGAAAACTCTGTTTTTTGATACTCTTCCTTAGCCTTAATGGCTGATATATATCTCTTAGGGTAAAAAGACCTAAATACCCTTAGGTCTAAAATAAAACCTTAATAGCCACCAAGGGCAAAACCGTCCTTTTGCACCTATTCCATTAATCACATTTAACACCCTCCAATTCCCGCTATTCTCAATATTCCCAAATACCAATAAATCATATCCCATTACCCTTTAATTCCCGGTAATGCTCTAATCATTAAATTCACCCCGAGACTCACCCCGAGCCCCGAACTTATACCCGTTATGACTAGACCGAACTCTCGCATCTCATGATCGTCTCATGTCGACTAGCTCGAACCAATCCACCTTATAATGTGGCTATATTAATTAATCACAATCATGCACCCAAATTATGCAATTACGCCCACAGCGGCCAAATTACCAGAATACCCTCACAATAATAAATTCTCCCATATGCATGCATCCACCATCATATAATAATATAATTCACGTAAACATGCATATATTCGTTAAATACTATAATAAATCAATTATGGCCCTCCCGGCCTCCTAATCAAGGTCCTAAACCTTATTAGGAAATTTTGGGCATTACAACTATCCCCTCCTTACAGAAATTTCGTCCTCGAAATTTATCTGAACAGCCCGGAATAAGAATTCCGCACAAACAATTCCAGTTTCCCAGGTCATTCTCTTGACCTCACTGTTCCTGCAATATACTTTGAATCATGGTATACTTTGTTCCTCAAAATCTCATAACTCAACTCATGAGTTCTTTCAACCCATGTCCTCTGCATGGAAATGCACAAAACAATGTACAACTATCAGAACCCAAACTATGGTCCAACAAAAGATAATCTGACCAGTCCTATCCAGGACTTAGACTGTCATACCAATCTAGGCTCAACTTGCCTTTACTCATCACCCCTTACCATGGTGATTCTTTAGGAAGACATAACTTCCTACCTGGAACTCCATGTTCCTGCTTTCCAGTTTAGTATCACTTTCCATTTAATCTGAGAAATGAGCATCCCTGCTCCAACCTCTAGTAACCTTTATGGTCCCTGAACCATCTCATGATCCAGATGTAACATCTCACCCATCACATTCCAATGTACAGGTGATGCACATGATCTACCATACCTTATCTCATAAGGTACCCTTTTAACACTGGACAGTTCTCCCTCTGATTATAATCAGCCCGAGAATAACGATCTGTACAAAATTCCATCTTTCTATTCATCGCCGTCTCTCACCCTTCCATAACCTGGAAATAACATTAGAGTCTTCATCTGATAAGATGGACCTTGAGTTCACGAAGGCTCTCTATCCTTCTCACAAGGAGATTCAAATATAGATCAGCTATACTTTTCACCTGTCCTTACTGATACACTAGACTCACTTGGACTACCAGTCCACAAAGACTAATACCCATTTCACATCGATCCTTCAACCTGGGAATCCCATCGCGAAACTCATCGCGACACTCACTTATTCCCACTATGAGATACCCAAAGGCTGTAATGGCCTTGCTGTTTCCTGACATTCTGTCTCAATTTGTGAACAGGTTAAGAACTTGATCACACTCTATTACATCCCTTTCATCTCAAGCCATCACTATCAAAACTTCCATATCATGTTACCCATCCATGATGCCTGAATGAAACAAATAAAAGAATAACATAAGATTCACCCAGAACCTCCCAGTTAATCTCAATGTCCATCGAATCCCAAGTCCGACCTCTATATCACCATAAATTCATGTCCGTCACTAGACAACCCTTAGCTAATCTAGCTAAAGCTTTCCATTGAACCATGTCTATCTGTGGCCCATTTAACCATCTCCCTTTTATCTTTCTTGAGATAATAATCTCAAACAATAAACTGGCCACTTGGCCCGCCAGAAACTCTACTCCAGTTCTGGACAGATTCTTTAATCAACATGTTGCATAAACAACCACTTTCCTCTATCTCTAGGATGTCATAACAACCCACTAACTGATCCTGGTCTATAAAGACCCAACACTTTTCCCCAAGGCACCTAAAATGTCTTTACTATCCATGGACACTCCTGTCCCCAAGGCACCCTTTACCCCTGGCAATTCTCCGCAGAGAAAACACCACTATACCATCGTCCAAGACGATCATAAATCCCATTCAAATTAACCTTTGAATGCATTATTCATCTGATTCATAAACACTTAGCATTAAAACATTCCTCCAGATATACTCAGCACAATCTTTTACATAATTTTCTCACTCTGATCTCTAACTGGTCTTAACCAGATCCAAGATCCACCTTAAAGGATTTCATCTTACCCAACAACTAACTTTTTAATTCTTATAACCCTACTGAGCCACTCCAAACAGTGTTTACATCCGATTCCATCTCTGGTACTAAACCAACCACCATTCCAATCTTCTTTTAATAAAAAGAAGGCCTGGCAGACCACTTGGAAACACATTTAAAAACACACAGACTAATCCAGTCTGTCCTGATCTCACTAATACAATCTAGGTGGTATCCACCACACTGGCTAAGAGTTCCATGCACCTCCCTGCACAAACTCTAGCCCTCACTACAAGTATCACAAACATATCAAATCCATGCACAGTGCCAACCGTCACAAGACTTCCCGCTCACAAACTTAAGAATTACTACACTTTCCTTTCCATTCAAGACTGCTCTTTAATTACTTAACCAATCCAAACCCTGGATCAAACCCAAGCCTATCATAACCAGCTTTATCAGAATCCCTGATGAGTCCTTGCCATAACTCACTTATCTCATTAGGTTGCCAATACCATATTACGTTTCCCATCACAACATAACCATGTGATCTATATATACCATCAATATACCTTCTCTATATACATACCAACAAAAGAAACAGCATGGCACCAAAGCCAAACAGCGTAACCCAAACCCAGAACCAGAAAACTGACCTGTCATCCCCGAGGAACTAGTCTCGGTCTCAGACTCCGATTGCCCTGGAATAAACACTCGAGTTGGAATCGAGCTGTTTATCCCCTTTTGCTCACTCTTCTTCCGCGTTGGGCAATTCTTCTTTCGATGTCCAAACATCCTGCATGAGAAGCATGCCCGTGCTCGACATACTCCAAGGTGATGCCTCTTGCACCGAGTGCATATCGGATATGTCTTCCGACCTTCCCTGTTACTTGATCCAATAAGTGGAGATACCACTATCTGAGCTCCATGCTCTCCAGCACTCTGCTGCCCAACTACTATACTCTCAACAGCAAGGGCCTTCTCTACCACCTGAGCATAGGTAGAGACTTCATACACTGGGGCAACTCTAATGCCCTGCGCTATTCCAGGATTCAACCCCTGAATAAATCTTTCCTTTCGAGCCACATCTGTGGGTACCATGTCTAAGGCAAACTTAGCCAACTCATCAAATTCAGTAACATACTCAGTCACTGATGCATTACCCTGAACAAGATTCAGAAACTCATTCATCTTGGCAGTCTTAGCTACATCACAATAATACTTCTCATTAAACAACTGCCTAAATTCTTTCCAGTCCATCACCGCTGTGTCTCGTGTCTGGGATACTACCTCCCACCACGTCCGGGCATCATCCCGCAATACACATGTAGCACAGATCACCCTATCGTGACCTACCAGTCCCATACTATCAAGAATGGAGCTGATCATGCCCATCCATTGCTCAGCTCTGAATGGATCTAGGCCTCCCTCGAAGACTGGAGGATAAAACTTCAGGAATCTTCCACAAAGAAATTCCCATCTATTCTCAACCCTAGGCTGAGCTGAAACTGATGTCATCTCTGGCATAGCAAAGGAAGAGGTACTCCTCAACAGACTCCGTTGTTGCTTCAAGTACCTAATCTCTCCCTCCTGCCTCTGCAATCTTAGTTGCAAATCTGTAAGCGTCTGCTGAACATTCAGAGATGCAGACGAAGAACTGATACCCTGGCGGTAACTCCCACCCCCTGTATAACTATCACCAGGCCTCATAATCTGCCTTGAATAAACCTGCTGATTCAATCTGCAGTCAATAACTTGACCCATTAATCACAATAACCATATCAAGGGCTTTTCCCACGGGATAAACCTTACCACACTGTAATCATAAACCACTTGCAGTGCTACAAACATGCCCATGGCATTCATACATACCCACAACCCCTGCTCTTTCAATACTCAAACCATGCTTCTAACCCCAGCACGTGATAACACAATTATATATTCATGGAGCAGGCAAACATATGATCACAGTCATATATATATATTCACGGAGCATATAATCATATAGTCAAGAGCCAGGCTCTATCAGAATCTCATGCTCCCTAATACAATGTGGAGGTAAAGCATTTACATTTTATTCAAACAGCTATACAGATAGCTACAGAAATAGTTACCATTCCTTGAGTGAAGCTATCTTCAGTGATGAGTGTACATGCCCAGCTTGTCTTCAGGAACCATAAACCTTGGCTCGCTCTGATACCAAGTTGTAACACCCCAAACTCCAGGGACCGTTACGGTGTGCCTTGTAAACGGTGCTAAACTCGCTAACCGAGTCATTTGGCCAAAATCGTGAACTAAGTATGATTAGCGGTTTAGGGATTAAACATCTTGGTTAAGAGGTAACGTTTCACTAGAACGTTTAGCATATACATTGGGATCCCGAAAATAAAGCTTCAGAGTTTATTACAGAAAATATTTACAACAGGCCGTTCTAAGCAGCAAAACAGGGTTCAACCCTAGTTCCACTTTAAACCTCGGCCGTGGCGGACGAGCAGCTGCATATGTACACGTCATCACCTAAGCTCTCCAACTCAAGGGTGGTCCAGCTTTCTCTTGCCTTTACCTGCACCACGTAGCACCAGTGAGCCGAAGCCCAGCAAGAAAACACAATATAACATGATATAATATCAACTATAACCATAGTAACCATTTGGAACCAATGGTCCATCCAGATAGGTGACAATAGCCAAAAGTCACAATAATGAGCATCGCTCCCTCTAGCCACGTGACGATAGGGTCACCGTGGCTCAACTGACAAGTGTTTCTTTCGTAAGATTGGTTAGGATAGGTGCATGGTGATTAGTCACCAACATAACCTTCCTCACGACTCTAGAGTCGAAACTATGGACAACGTCCCTTAGCCATGTGACAAACGGTCACCGGGGTCATATACCTTGGCTATAGTCATCTGGTCGTAGACCAGGCAAGCGCTTATAGTTCTCATTGACCTTCCGGTCGGTCTAGCATTAATACCCCATATGAGTCATTCAATGCCGACCTCGATTAGATCCAATCTTTAATCGGCCCGGCGTTCACAACGCACTGCCACTTCTGACCCTTGGGTCGGTAAAACGCGACCAGTGCACAGCCCGTGGTGAACTTAACTGATAAGTCACAGCTTCACAGACGGATCTGACACCATTGTCGATTCTGACTAATAAGTCAGCGCCATACACAGGTAAGCCATGCCACCAAACATATATCACATGTCCAAGGTTCATAAACAAGGTATTTAGCATGCTTACTAACAGATACCAGTACAATTAGGACTATGCAACAACACAGAGGCTCAAGCTCTGAACAATATCATACCCAGTATACAGAGCATGTCCTAATCACCTGTTTCTCATGCATCATATACAATACATCCAGCAATCTAACATGCACCAATAACAGCCATGCATGTCACGTTTAATAACCCGCCAACATGCATTAAGAATAGCCATGCACGTCATACATAATAATCAACCGACATGCATCAATAATAACCACGCATGTCACATATACACAGGGTGCAATTTTCTTACCTCCGGTTCGAGTGAGAGTTAGAGTAAGAACGACCCCTGAGAATGATCGATCCTTAATCCTTTAACGGTCACCTAGTCATAACCAAAACAATCTCCAATTAATGAAAATTACCAAAAAAACAGGGTCTTAACCTAAACCCCACTCTCGGGACCTCAAAACACGCCCACACAGTGAGTAGATTCGATCCCGGGCCTTAAGGATTGAAACCCCAAGCCAAAAGCCCTTAAAAACACCCGAAACAGGGTTAAGAGGAAACAGGGGAGCGCTACAGCGCTGCCCTTCTAGCTCCCCAGCGCTCAAAACAGAACCACAACCGCCCTGCTGAAACCCTGTGTAGCGCTATAGCGCCCTCTAATGGGCGCTGTAGCGCTACCCCCAGACAGCACCACCCCTGAAACTTCCTTCTTCGATTTCCTCAATTCTAACTCGATTCCAAAGCTTCCAAATCCCATTTTTGGTGCCAAATGAACCCAAAAACCATCCCCACATGTCCTAGGGACCACAACCCCAAGAACCCTAGCCAAAACTCCAACCAATTCCCAGGTTACCAACTCAAAAACCAGCTGAAACTTAACTTAGAAAACAGAGTAAAACCAAGAGTTCTAGTGGCTAGAAACTCACCTCAATCTTGGCAACACACCCTCTTCTATGGTGGAGCACAACCCTAGCTTGGCTAAGCTTGGTTCCTTGGCTTAATCCCACAAACTGAGCTTGAAAATCCAAAGAGAAAAGAGGAAGAAAATCCATCGGGAGAGAAAGAAAAGAAAACTCTGTTTTTTGATACTCTTCCTTAGCCTTAATGGCTGATATATATCTCTTAGGGTAAAAAGACCTAAATACCCTTAGGTCTAAAATAAAACCTTAATAGCCACCAAGGGCAAAACCGTCCTTTTGCACCTATTCCATTAATCACATTTAACACCCTCCAATTCCCGCTATTCTCAATATTCCCAAATACCAATAAATCATATCCCATTACCCTTTAATTCCCGGTAATGCTCTAATCATTAAATTCACCCCGAGACTCACCCCGAGCCCCGAACTTATACCCGTTATGACTAGACCGAACTCTCGCATCTCATGATCGTCTCATGTCGACTAGCTCGAACCAATCCACCTTATAATGTGGCTATATTAATTAATCACAATCATGCACCCAAATTATGCAATTACGCCCACAGCGGCCAAATTACCAGAATACCCTCACAATAATAAATTCTCCCATATGCATGCATCCACCATCATATAATAATATAATTCACGTAAACATGCATATATTCGTTAAATACTATAATAAATCAATTATGGCCCTCCCGGCCTCCTAATCAAGGTCCTAAACCTTATTAGGAAATTTGGGGCATTACATTTATTTGGGAGTTTAGGTCGACCACCCTATGAAGAATAGGGTGGGTTGACCACCCGTGTGGCTTTTGAGCATGTCATGCCGACCACCCCTAGGGGTTGGGGTTAGGCCAACCACCCCTAGGGGGCTAGGGCCAGGCCGACCAACCCTAGGGCGTTTAGGCCTGGTGGACTTCCTTATAGGTCCTGGACCTATCCTTTTTTTCTCATCGGTCTTTTTTTCAATACTTTGTCATTTTTCCATGACTTGTGATGCCACGTGCCAATTTCTCATTCATCACGTAATCTCTTGAATTTTGAGGGATAACAATCTTATAAAAAAAGAATTTACCATGCTATCCCCAACCTCTAACTTTTCCTTCATAATTACTTAAGCACCTTGTTGTAATTTCCATCAAATCTAATAGTTTTAACTTCTCATAATTACACTTTCTTCCATAAAACTCATAACTCTACTTTGACCCATATAATTCAACTTCTATCACACTTTGGCCCCTAATACTTGAAGAAACAGATGTGTGGATTGACTGACAGGTTCATATAAAATAAAAAATACATTCAATTCATGCATAGCATAGCTTAAATCATAATCACATAAAAAAAATACAAATTACCATAATACCTTGGCCCATGCCATTACCAAAATACCTCTTACTAATGAAAGCATATATTACACAAGGCATTGATCAAGTAGAAAAGATTAGAAGTATATGAATACATTGGACTAGGACCAATATTGATTATTGACAGATAAAAAAGTATCGTTGTTATCGAATCTAATCAATGTCGCAACGTTGACCATAGATCAAGTCTATCTTAAATGTGAGTGATATTATTATGCTAATTATATTATTTGAATATTTCGACTTATTCGTTACCAGCTTACCCTACAGTCTATCCCATACTTACATCTTGGAGATTTAGTAGTGTAATTGAGTGAAAGTATTATTCATAGATATGAAATCAATAACTTCTGTATGAGAAGTGAAAAGATGTTTTCCTTAATTTCTTTGTTCAAAAGGTTAAATGATTGAGATATCATTTATGTGATTAAGTTCATGGAAATATCATTTATAAGGAACTTAGTGGGAGTTAAGGATAAAATACCGATGAGGGGTAAAATTGGTAATTTGCACCCAACTCGTTAGAAAGTCATTGATAGAGGATTAGCTGACTGTAATTGTTATAACAATGGATAACGTATTTGTGGTTTGGAAAATACCTTCTATGAATTCAAGAGTTCAATTCCGAGTCTATAGTGGAGTCACAAGGAATGAATAAAGTAGTGAAATTATTGGTAAATAAATTCACGATAACATATTGGAGCTTAATTTCATGGATCCATGGTGTAGTGTCCCAAAATTACCTAATAAGGCTTAGGGCCTTGATTAGGGGACCAGGATGGCAATATGTGAACATATGTGTTTAATTGCTATGTTAATTTTAATTATGTGAATTATGTGAATATATGATTAAAAGCACATATTTAGGGATATTAAATATGCATGTGGGTCTGCTTCTTATTAGAGGGGTGTCTTTGGTAATTTGGCCTGTTGCAGGCATAAATGTGTATTTATGTGCATATATGTGTTATATGTGAGTGACCACATTATTATGTGGGTTTATTTGGGTTACTCGGCACGAGGCGATCCTAGGGAGCAAGTTAGCAGGAAAGTCACAACGAGACCTAGTACCCGACTCGAGGCGAGTCAATGGGTATTTTGGGTATTAGATATTTAATTGTGTTATCAGGTTATGAAAATAAATATTTGGAGATATATTTGGAGTTAGAGTGTTTAGGAGGGAATATTGGGAAAATTTACCATTTTGCCCTCGGGGACGTTTTCGGTACCCCGAGCCTTGGGATTCACTTAAGTCACTTAAGGGAGAAAAGACAAAAGTGAGAAACACCTAGGAGTTGCCTAAACTGACCCTCCTTTCTCCTCAAAACCCTCTTAAGCTAAACCATAAAAGAATCAAGGGATTTTTTACTAGAAATCACAACATTGGAGCTCTAGACTTGGAGATTAACTCAGTAGAAATTCAATCTTCAGTAGAGGTAAGCTTTTAACTATGGTTTTAGCATTTAACTTCTGGAATTGCTGGTTGTTTTAAAGTGTTTTTGAGCCTTTGAGTTTCAAAGATTGAAGTGTGGTTTTGATGAGTCTTTAAGCTAGTTCTTTTGATGGATTTTATTGCAGGGAACATGTTAGAGTGATTGAGATGGTAGAATTATGTTTTAGGGTGGAATTTGGTATGGTTAGGATTGAATTTGATTGCTAAAATGGAGGTTATTTCTGGATTCGAGGAGCCAAGTCACGACCTTGTTCTTGACAAGTCACGGCTTAGCTTGAACCAGGCGCCGCGACTAGATAGGCCAAGTCGCGGCCCGTGCCTTTGGACAGAGAGGAGGATGAGGTTGCATAGGGGGGCGTGCCGCGACCCACAGGGGGGTAAGTCGCGGCCCGCCTGGGCAGTTTTTCCTTGGGGAGTTTGTTTTATAATGAAACTTTTTCCTTAGGGCTCGGGATTGTTTTCACTACCCGGTTTTGTGGAACCCGAGGCCCTGGAGGCTAGGACTTGGTTTGGAAGCCTTTGATCATTCGATATTAATAGAATCCTAATTTATGGTTCTTTCTTAGGGTATCGCTAAGGGCTTTGAACTGGGATCGTGCTCAAGGGTCGTTCTTAGTTACGCTTGCTTGGACCTAAGGTAAGAAAACTGCACCCAGAACATGCTGTATGTGATTAGGGCTTGGCCCGTTTTGTATATATTAAAATGATTAAGGCTTGGGCCCCAAAATTGGTTATGTTAGGCTATTGTTTAAAATGCTTGCTGATAAATCCTTAAGTGCTTATATTCGTTACATGAATTCTATAGTTAGGGCATGTGGCCCCGTTATATGAATATGCTTGGTATTATGAAAATGGTTATCCAATGGGATTATATGAATAGCATGAGTATGTGCTGAATTGTTGGGATGTGTCTATTTACATCTGTTCCTTATAAGTAAGGTATGAAATCCTTAATCAGGGCTTGACTTATAAGTTAAGGGCGGCAATAGCGCACTGTGCGCTGGTCGACAGGCATTGACCTAAACCAGCAACATATTATTACATTGATCGACTTTAAGGTCGAAGGTGACCCACGAGGGTTGGGCTAGCTCTATGTCTAGTGAGACAGAGCTAAGGGCGAGGCCCCATGTGACTCTATGGTCATGTAAATAGGGCATAGGCCCAAGAGTTGGCTTAAAAGCCAACTAAATAGGGAGACGACCCCAGGTTCATCCAATGATCACTCGATTGGACTTACGTAATATTGGTTATGAATTAATGTCGCTGATTTTGTTGAATGGTTATTTTAAGTTATATTTTTCTGTTGTTGCATGTTCAGTTTTCTTGCTGAGCCTCGGCTCACGGATGCTCTGTAGTGCATGTAAGGGAAAGGGAAAGCTTGACCAGCCATGAGTTGGAGAGCTTCAGTGGCGGCATGTACATATGTGGCTGCTCGACCATCATGGCTGGGGTTGTCTCAGAGGAACTAGGGTTACAGCCCTGTTTTGCCGCTTAGATCGGCTGATGTAACTTTCGTTATGTATTTGTCCTTTTTAACAGTTGAGTTGTAATATTTTGAGATCCCATGTTATATAAAATTTTTTACATAAAATTATTTGGCCAAAATTTTAACCTTAACCATTGTCACTAACCTTAGTTACACATTTTAAGCCAAATGACCTGATTAGCAGGTCTAAAAATTTTAAGTACATAGTGTAACGGTTCTGGATTAGGAGGGCGTTACAACTTGGTATTAGAGCTACCAAGGTTTAAGGGTTCTTGAACAATGGTCGGGCATGTACACTTACCACTAAAGACAAGCTCAACTCAGGATTCGGTAACTGTTTTATGTTTAAATGCTTAAAAATGATATGAATGCCATATCTGCATGTCTGTTTAGGAAGCATGAGATTATCTGATAGGGCCTGGCCCTTGACTGTTGCATGAAAGTTAAAGAATGTGCTTATTAGCATCGTTACTGCTTGTGGATGGAAGGGAGCCGCTTATTAGCATCATTATTTGTATTTAGGTGTTGCAATATTTCTGCTGCGCAAGTATACGCAATCAAACAAACAAGTAATAGTAGTGGAAGTACAATATCGTTCTATCAGAGAATTGATCTACTAATTACCAAAAGCAAACTTTTATTTCTATTTGTCTAATGAAAGGGAAGTGACAAATTACAACTAACAATAAACTAGAAAAGCAAAGTTTAATTAATGAAATTTAATATAAAAGAAATATTAGAGCATTTTAATTTCATCAACCTTCAATTCTATTCAAACAATAATACTACTAATATGATTCTTATACTTATGATTATAGCAGGTTTACTACTGACAATTCTATCTTTCTCAAGATATAAAATATTCAGTTTACCTGTGAATTCTCTACATGTCTGTGATAAATTCTACACATAAACTGAATTAAGAACAAAAACCTAATTGCTACACAAACCAATTTGATACTTTCGCTCTAAATTGAAATCTATGTCTATTGCCTAAAGCTATTCTGATTCTCACTTTTCAGATATTGAATTAAAACCAATAATCATGCAAAAGATGGCCAATCAATTACAAGCATTAAACATAAGAACAATAGATAAACATAAAATAAAAGAATCATAAAAATTGCATTAAAGATGAAAAGAATATCCAGTGACTACATTAAAATACTCTAAATAAGAATTTAGTTCATAGACAACATGATGACAATATGATTCAGATAATTTTTCATAGAAAATAAACTAAAGAATTCAAATGAACAAGAAATTTAAAAAGTCATAAACCAGAAAAATGAATCTAATTACAACAGTCTTTTCTAAATCTAGGGAATATAAAAATCCAAGAACTCTACTTAAATTCGCAGAATAATGCTCCTTAAATAGTTTTCCAATGCTCCCAAGTGAAAAGACCATTTTGACCTTCTAAAAGTTGCTTAAAATCCCAAAACCGCGTCGATAGTGCTGTAGAACCAGGTCTTGAGCGCTGTAGCACTATAGTCAGAACCAAATAGCCTCAAAAATTGTTTTTTGAGCGTTGTAGCGCTAGTTATGTAGCGTTGGGGCGCTATTGACAAATTCAACAGCCTTAAATTATCCTTTCTAGCGCTGTAGCGCCACTATGATAGCGCTGTAGCGCTATTGACAAAATAAGTACTCGGACCTATTACTCCCGAAAAACTTGATTTTCTCCAAAATAACTCCATTTTCGTCCACTTTAACTTCATTCCACTCTTTTCACCATCTTAGCATCAAAAACCTGAAACATGAACAAACAAGCATAATTCTATAATAAAATAGCCCTAAACTAATGAAAACCTTCCTAAAAGCTAGACCATAAACAAGCCTAAAACTCCTTTATCATTAGGTCAGGGGAAAATGTTTATTAGCATTGTTATTACTGCCAGGAATTAAAGAACATTCTTATTAGTTATGTTGGATTTGTGGAAAATACTTGGATTTGCTTATATGTATTTTTATTTGCTGATGGATATTTGGAGGTGCTTATTGGCACTATGAATGAATGAGTATATTTATTGTGTGATGGCATGCTTATTAGCATTGCATATGTGTGTTTTTCTGATGATCTTGGACCGTCAGGCGGCAAGTGGTATAGTTATGACTTTCCTAATGGGCGCTTTGGTCTCTGTAGGGTGGAAAGAGTGTCAAGATGAACCTTCGAAGGTCAGAGAGACTGACTGGCCACGAGTTACAGGCCAGTGAAGGGAATGTTCAGGGCCAGGCCCCACCGCCAGCTTTAGAGAACTGGAAACAAGTGCTTGCTGACATGCAAGCCAGGTTAGAGAGGACGGAAAAAGAGATATGCCTCTTGAGACAGCGATAGGTTCCAGCAGGGAACCAAAAGGCCGCAGTACCAGCAATGGTACAACCTAAGGTGTCGGTAATTGTACAGCCCCAAATAGGGGGAGATAGGTGGGAACCCCTATACGAGAGATTCAGGAAGCAACACCCTCCAGTCTTTGAGGGCAGTTGTAACAACCCAACTATTCTAGACTTTGGACCATTAATGACTACTATACTAATCTTAAGAAAACGTACATATGAAATAACCATAACTTTATTTAGAAACTGTAAAGTAAAGGTTAAATACATAAAAATTCATTTAGGATATGGGATCCCATTGTTTTGAAAACAAAACATAACTTAAATAAATTGGTTACAAAATTAAGTGCCGAAAAATAATAATACATAGAAATCATAACTAAAAGACTTCAAAACTTCATCCTCGAATCGAACGCGCAATCCACCGATTCCATCCTGCCTCAACACACATCCTCAAACTGCCAAGAATATTTCTGCCGCCATAACTATTTTCCTGCACATATAAATATAAAGGAATGAGCCTAATTCCCAACAAGGAAAAACTACTAACCACATACACATACACATAAAATCATATCATAACATATGCTAAAAACTTATCATAACATATACTATATAAGACTATACTAATAATGGCCATTATGACATGTGATAAACCATCTATGTCCCCTGTCTAATATTTGAGGTAGGTTAGATCACATGAAGTGTATGATAACCCATCTACGTCCCCTGTCTAATATTTGAGGTAGGGTAAATCATAACATAACATATAAAAACATAAACTTATCATAACATATTAAACATAACATAACATAAAAACATAACATATCATACAAACATACAAGATCTAGCCTATTTTCCTTACCAAAATGCCGGGATGATGAGAACAAGGTCAGAATTTTGGAACACTCCTAAAAACCATTAATAGAGATGTGAGTTTTCTAAAAGAAAGAGAAGAAGCGGAATGAACTAAACCATCGAGAAGATACTTACCAACAAGAAATCTCAAGTTCGAAGAACTTAGATGCCTAACCAAGAATAGAGAAGATTGGGTTAGGAATTGAGTAGAGAAAAACTATAAGAACTAATGAAACAATATAAAAAAGGAACAAAGAATAGGAATACCTTTGAAATTGCTATGACCGAACTACACCTCGAAACCGAAATACACTCTATGAACCTTACTTCCCAAGTGTCTAATAAGCTTAGAATGACAAAGCTTATAACCCCAACCCAAGTGTTTATCACTCTATAGTCTCACTAGCACCTAGAAGGCTCTGATCAATGCTTGAAGAATGAATGAAAATGCTTGGTGCTAGGTCCTATTTATAGAGTTCTAGGAATAAAAATCTTCTAATTATAATCTAAATTTAAATTTAAAAATAGAATCCTAACGAATAAAAATCTTCTAATTATAATCCAAATTTAAATTTAAATTTAAAATAGAATCCTAACTTCTAACTTTCTAAATCCCGTAACTCAAAACTTACCTACAGTAAAATCAACATATCCGGAGTTGTAGGACTCCGATTTAGAATATCTTTATACTGTTAGAAAACTAATTAAATTATCTACAACTTTTTAGACTAATTTTCGAAATTCATAACATAACTGGGTCAAAAATAGGTCGGAAGTTACAGTACTTTAAAGTTACGAAAAAAAAATCTATTTAATTATCTAAATAACAACCTAATCCACAAATAAATAAAATTGTGAGTCTAAATATCTAAATAAATGTCATGATCCTAACAGATTCTAGTGAAGACTAAGTCTTATATATCCCTTATTAAAATAATGATTCCTTAATAATCATGCATATGACAAGTGTCATAATCCTATTGGCTCTATCTAAACCTTAGGTTATAATAATCATCATATTAATAACCAGCAATATTAATCAAACCTTATGTTATAATTAATATTCTTAAACTATAGGTTAAACTTATAAAATCCATAACTATTGCTAGGAGTTTCCAACTAAATCCTGGCTTGAACCAAAATCCACAGTAATAAACATACTATAACTACTAGCTATTACTATTACTACTATTATCTAACTAGCTAAGTAAAGTTCTTGGAATCTACAATTCTCCCATACCAAAAAGAATTTCATCCTCGAAATTTACTAACCAAATATTTCCGGATACCGGCCTTGCATGTCCTCCTCCAAGTCCCACGTTGCCTGCTATTCAGAACAATTACTCCATAGGACTTTGACTATTGGAATACTCTAGGACCGTAACTATTTCATCCCTCTATCTAGGATGCTAACCGGTCGTTCCTCATAACTCAAGTCTTTCTGGAGTGTTATCGTATCGTACTTGAGGACGTGAGATGGGTCTGACACATATCTATGCAGCATCGAGATGTGAAATACATTATGACTATCTACTAAAGCTGGCGGTAGGGCTAATCTATATGCTACTGCTCCCACTTTTTCCAATATCTCAAAAGGACCTATAAATCAGGGACTAAGTTTGCCTTTCTTCCCAAACCGCTTCACACCTTTCATAGGAGATATTCTTAAGAAAACTTGATGTCCGACTTTGAATTCCACATCACGCCGCTTGGCATCCGCATAACTTTTCTAACGGCTTTGAGCAGCGAGCATACGCTTTCTAATCAGTGCTACTACATCCTGAGCTCCTCTAACAGCTTCAGGTCCAAGTAGTTGCCTTTCTCCTACCTCGTCCTAATGCAATGGCGATCGACCCTTCTTCCATAAAGTAGCTTGTAGGGTGCCATCCCAATTGTTGACTGGTAGCTATTATTGTAGGAGAATTCTATCAACAGAAAATACTCACTCCAAGATCTCGATGTAAACACTGATCCTCCATCGAATACTATTGTCTTAGAGATTCTATGCAGTCGTACTATTTCTTGGACTTAAACATTTGTGTATTGATCCGCTGTGTATGAAGTCTTAACAGGAAGGAAATGAGCTGACTTGGTTAATCTATCTATTACTATCCAAGCCAAATCATGCTGCTTACTTGTTCGTGGAAAACCCGTCACGAAATCTATGGCTATATCATCCCATTTCCATTTTGAAATTCTAAGTGGTTGCAATAAGCCTGTAGCCCACTGATGTTCTGCTTTCACTTACTGGCATACTAGACACAAATTCTGCTATGTCCTTCTTCATCCTTGGCCACCAATACATTGCCTTGATGTCGTGTGCCATCTTAGTCGACCTTGGGTGAACTGAGTACGAGGTACTGTGTGCTTATTCTAGAATCGTCATCTTAATCCTTTGGTCATTTGGCATGCATACCTGATCCTTATATCTCAATAATCCTTGACTTGATATTGAGAAATCTGTGGCCTTGCCTTCTCTGACTGCATCCATTTGTGCCACTAGTGTGTCGTCATGCCCTTGCCCAATCTGTATATCTTCTAGCAGATTTGACTGGACAGACAAATTAGCCATCTTACCAACAACTATTTCTATTCCGGCATTGATCATCTCATGTTGTAGCAACTTTTCTATTCCTGTTAGCGCTGCTAAACTTCCATAACTTTTCCTACTTAGCGCATCGGCAACTACGTTTTCCTTTCTTGGGTGGTATAAGATTTCGCAGTCGTAATCCTGCACTAGCTCTAACCACCTACGCTGCCTCATGTTGACCTCATTTTGTGTGAAGAAGTACTTTAAACTTTTGTGGTCCGTATAAATCTCGCACCATTCTAAGTAAAAATAATGCCGCCAGATTTTCAACGCAAGGACCACCGATTCCAACTCCATATCATGCATTGGATAGCATTGCTTGTACTCCTTTAGCTGTCGTGAGGCGTAGGCTATCGCCTTATCATTCTGCATCGGCATTCAACCCAACCCAACCCTTGCTTCAATGCATCGTAGTAGACTACGAACTTATCGTTGGGTGTCGGTACACAGAGTACTGGTGCTGAGCACAACTTGTCCTTAAGCAACTGGAAACTTTCTTCACATCTATCATTCCAGTTGAATCTTTGCTGTTTCCAGGTCAGGTTGGTGAATGGAGTGGCTATCTTAGAAAATCCCTCTACGAACCTCCTATAATAACCTGCTAATCCCAGAAAGCTCCTTACTTCGGATGCGTTCTTTGGTCTTGGCCAATCCTTCACGGCCTCTACTTTAGATGGGTCTACAACAATCCCGTCCTTGGATACTATATGGCTGAGAAATGCTACTTGTAAAAGCCAAAATTCACACTTCTTGAACTTGGCGTAAAGCTGATGCTCCTTCAGTCGTAGCAAGATTAATCTTAAATGTTTCTCGTGCTCGACTTTATCCTTTGAGTACACCAAGATGTCGTCGATGAAAACTACAATGAATTTATCCAAGTAGTCCTTAAAGACCCTATTCATTAAATCCATAAACGTGGCTGGAGCGTTAGTAAGACCAAAAGACATAACTAGAAACTCATAATGTCCATAACGAGTTCTAAAAGACGTCTTGGGAATATCCTCTTCTTGTACCTTGAGCTGGTGATTCCCGGACCGTAGATCAATCTAAAAAAAATGGTTACCCCTCGGAGTTGATCAAATAAGTCGTCAATTCCGGGTAGCGGGTACTTATTCTTATTTGTCACCTTATTCAGCTCGCGATAATCTATACATATCAGCATGCTTCCATCCTTCTTCTTCACAAATAGTACCGGTGCTCCCCATAGCGAATGACTCGTTCTAATGAAACCCAAGTCTAAGAGTTCTTCTAACTACATCTTTAACTCCTTGAGTTCGGTAGCAGCCATCCGGTATGGTGCCTTGGAAGTAGGCTTGGTGCCCAGTACTAATTTGATTGTGAATTCCATTTCCCGTGTCAGCGACTATCCTGGCAAGTCGTCAAGAAATACCTCTGGAAATTCCCTTAAAATATGTACATCTCCGACCTTTAGTGGTGTTCCCTAAACTACATCTGTAACGCTAGCTAAGAATGCGTGACATCCTTTTTCTATCATCCTCTGAGCTTTGAAAGATGAAATAAGCGACGTATGTAGTCCTAAATTTTTTCCCATATAGCATCGTTTCTGACCGTCAGGAGTCTCGAACATCACTTGCTTATGTCTGCTATCGATGGTTACGCCATGCCTTGCTAGCCAGTCCATTCCTAATATCACGTCGAAATCTTTAATCTCCAGTTCTATCAGGGCTCCTTCTAATTCTTACGTCCTCAATTTTGATCGGTACGCCTCGTACTATCCGTGATGATAGGACTATTTTACCCGAAGACAACTATGTCACAAACCTAGTTCTACAAGGTTTGTCTAATTTCTCTATCATTCCTAACGAGATATACGAGTATGTTGTTCCTGAATCAAACAATACTAGAACATATAATATCGAGGATAGGAATCTAACCTGTAACAGCTTGTTACAAGCATTGGCTCTACCCTGGGTCAAGGCAAAGACTTTGGTCTAGAACCATCGTTTAATCCCTTTTCTCCTTCTGCTTGAGCTGTGGACATTCCGTCTTTCGATGACTTTCCTAACCACAGTTGAAGCATCCCTTGATGTTTGCATGACATTCCCCAAGATGTTTCTTTTGGCCCTTAGAGCATTGCGAGTATTCTACATAACCCGACTTATTGCCTCCATTGTTTGTTTGTGCTCTTTTATCACCATTGGACTGCTTATCATCTGGATGCCTTCTCTTGTGACAATTACTATTACTATTGTTATGCTGACAGCTATTGTTTTCTGACCATTTTGAGGTTGACCCTACTGTTTAGGCTCAGGCCTACTAGCTTTCTCCTTACTAACATTCGCCTGAAGCCTTTCTACTTCTATTGTTGTTTCTGGAACATTGACATAGGTAGTATTTCCCATGTTTGCTAGCTTAACCCATCAATTCAATCTATGGTCTAAGTCCTCTAACAAACTTGGTCACCCTCATAAAGTCAGTTGGAACCAACTCTGGTGCAAACTTGGCTAATCTGTTGAACTGCCGAGCATATTCTACTACCGCTAAGTTGCCCTCCTTCAAAATAGCGAACTCCTCGACCCTTGTAGCGATGACTGCCAAGTTGTAATACTTCTTATGGAACAGCTCCACAAATCTTGTCCATGTCATGGTGGTGACATCGTTAGTCTACTGAACTAAGTCCCACCATATTCTAGCTTCCTTCTTAAGTAGAGAAGAAACGCAGGATATGCGGTCTGCGTTGCTGAGATTCATATGTGCTAGGATCGGCTCTACATTTCTGAGCCATTCTTCTGCCTTAACGGGTTCTATTGTCCCTTGAAAGTTTGGAGCGTGTTGCTTACGAAACCGCTCATAGATTGGCTCCATGTACTGAGCTGGGTATGGGCATAGTTCGCCATTGGCCATCCCCCATAAGAACCTACCTGATGGGGTACTTGAGTCATCTACTGAGGTAGTGGTTGCGGCTGAGGTGGAGGCTGAGTCTGAGTCTGTTGTTGCAGTTGCTGCAGTAATTCCTCCACTTGTTGTCACAGTCTGGCGATCTCCGCAGTGTTTTCAGCTGGTGGCGGCGGCGCGTTGCGGCCTCCTAAACATATTGAGGGAGGGCTGGGATCAGTAAAATCGTTCCCACTACTATGGCCTCCTAAACTCTCAATATATAACCTGATCCATTGATTTGTATCCACCCTCACCGAACTTGGTCATTATTTATTAAATTTATTATTTATTATGATTGTAAAAAAAAAATCAAACTCATACATGTCATTCAAAAATAACAAAGATATTTATTTGGAAAAAAAAGTTTTCACTATGTACAATCATAAATTCAAAGATAATAAATAAAATAAATAACGAAAAAAATAAACTAATTTACAAATATTATTAAATGAAAACATAAGGACTAAAACATTAACTAAACACATAATCAAAACAACTAAAACATAAAAACTTACATTGGCGGTTAGATTCCGAGCTTTGAGTGTGTGTATCGAGGAGAACTTCATGCGAATGGACCGTTGCTCTGATACCAACTATAACGACCTAACTATTCTAGACTTTGGACCATTAATAACTACTATACTAATCTTAAGAAAACGTACATATGAAATAACCATAACTTTATTTAAAAACTGTAAAGTAAAGGTTAAATACATAAAAGTTCATTTAGGATATGGGATCCCATTGTTTTGAAAACAAAACATAACTTAAATAAATTGGTTACAAAATTAAGTGCCGAAAAATAATAATACATAAAAATCATAACTAAAAGACTTAAAAACTTCATCCTCGAATCGAACGCGCAATCCACCGATTCCATCCTGCCTCAATACACATCCTCAAACTGCCAAGAATCTTTCTGCCGCCATAACTATTTTCCTGCACATATAAACATAAAGGAATGAGCCTAATGCCCAGTAAGGAAAAACTACTAACCACATAAACATACACATAAAATCATATCATAGCATATGCTAAAAACATATCATAACATATACTATATAAGACTATAATAATAATGGCCATTATGACATGTGATAAACCATCTACGTCCCCTGTCTAATATTTGAGATAGGTTAGATCACATGTAGTGTATGATAACCCATCTATGTCCCTTGTCTAATATTTGAGGTAGGGTAAATCATAACATAACATATAAAAACATAAACTTATCATAACATATTAAACATAACATAACATAAAAACATAACATATCATACAAACATACAAGATCTAGCCTATTTTCCTTACCAAAATACCGGGATGATGAGAACAAGGTCAGGATTTTGGAACACTCCTAAAAACCATTAATAGAGATGTGAGTTTTCTAAAATAAAGAGAAGAAGCGGAATGAACTAAACCATCGAGAAGATACTTACCAACAAGAAATCTCAAGTTCGAAGAACTTAGATGCCTAACCAAGAATAGAGAAGATTGGGTTAGGAATTGAGTAGAGAAAAACTATAAGAACTAATGAAACAATACAAAAAAGGAACAAAGAATAGGAATACCTTTGAAATTGCTATGACCGAACTACACCTCGAAACCGAAATACATTCTATGAACCTTACTTCCCAAGTGTCTAATAAGCTTAGAATGACAAAGCTTATAACCCCAACCCAAGTGTTTATCACTCTATAGTCTCACTAGCACCTAGAAGGCTCTAATCAATGCTTGAAGAATGAATGAAAAGGCTTGGTGCTAGGTCCTATTTATTGAGTTCTAGGAATAAAAATCTTTTAATTATAATCCAAATTTAAATTTAAAAATAGAATCCTAACGAATAAAAATCTTCTAATTATAATCCAAATTTAAATTTAAATTTAATATAGAATCCTAACTTCTAACTTTCTAAATCCCGTAACACTAAACTAACCTACAGTAAAATAAACATATTGGGAGCTGTAGGACTCTGATTTAGAATATCTTTACACTGTTAGAAAGATAATTAAATTATCTACAACTTTTTAGAAATACTATTTTTCAAAATTCATAACATAACTTGGTTAAAAATAGGTCAGAAGTTACAGTACCCTAAAGTTACGAAAAAAAAATCTATTTAATTATCTAAATAACAACCTAATCCACAAATAAATAAAATTGTGAGTCTAAATATCTAAATAAATATCATGATCCTAACAGATTCTGGTGAAGACTAAGTCTTATATTTCCCTTATTAAAATAATGATTCCTTAATAATCATGCATATGACAAGTGTCATAATCCTATTGGCTCTATCTAAACCTTAGGTTATAATAATCATCATATTAATAACCAGCAATATTAATCAAACCTTATGTTATAATTAATATTCTTAAACTATAGGTTAAACTTATAAAATCCATAACTATTGCTAGGATTTTCCAACTAAATCCTGGCTTGAACCAAAATCCACAGTAATAAACATACTATAACTACTACTAGCTATTACTATTACTAATATTATCTAACTAGCTAAGTAAAGTTCTTGGACTCTACAACAGTTCTGATCCACTAAAGGTTGAGCAATGGATGACCATGATAACCACTATCCTAGACTTTATGAGGGTAGGTGGTAATGAGAGAGTGTCCTACGCCACTTATGTGTTTTGGGAGGATGCCCAAATATGGTGGGAGGTGGTATCCCAGACTAAAGCAGTTACCACAATGGAGTGGGAAGAATTAAGAACTTTATTCAATGAGAAATACTACAACGATGCAGTTAAGGCTGCGAAGGCGGAGGAGTTCAGTAGGTTACTTTAGTGTAACATGTCAGTGAACGATTATGCCCTGAAATCTGATGGGACCAGAAGAGAGGGATTTCTACAGGGGCTACAGCCTATGATAGCTCGAGATGTTCGCATTACTATTGTGCCGGGAGTGACTACCTATGCACAGGCTGTGGAGAAGGCGCTTACAGCTAAGAGCCCTGAGAACAAGATCTGGCATGATAATGCAGCCATAAGGGATTCTAGGAGGTCGGGACCTCCATTTCTCGGCTTTTGTAAGGGCACATGCCCCAGTGATCAGAAGAGGAAGACCCCAGACACAGTTTCAGTTCTAGGGCCAGATATGAGGCCACGAGGTGTGCAGATGGGCCACTAGGGTGGCGGTGAGACATGGATGGCATTTCCAAAGTGTCCTAGGTGTAGGAGGAGCCATGTTGGGGAGTTCCATGCAAGGGATTGTTTTGTTTATGGTAGTACGGGGCACCTGAAGAAAGACTGCCCGAGAGCCAGAAAGGAAGAGACGAAGAAAGTGGACAGCCTGACGCCAACTCGGGTGTTCACTTTGACCCAGATAGAGGCCGAGGCTAGTCCCTCAGTGGTTACAAGTCAGCTTTCTAGTGCTAGGACCTTTTACACTGTTCTTATTGATTCGGGTGCTACACACTCCTTTGTTGCTAGTAGGATTATAGATGGGTTGTGTAGACCTTGTGACTTCATTTCTATGGGGTTTGGTACAGTATTGCCTACTAGAGAGTTAGTGGTATCCAGGAGATGGATTATGTCACTACAAGTTATAGTGGATGGCAGGGAGTTCTCAGTTGACTTTGTGGAGTTAGAGATGACTGATTTTTACATAATTCTTGGTATGGATTGGCTAGAGAAGTATGGGGCATCGATAGACTGTAAGAAGGAGATGGTAACTTTTGAGCAAGAGGGTGAGGATCCTTTTGTTTTTGTTGGCACTATGCATGGACCCCGTATACCTATGATATTAATACTTAGAGCTAGACACCTTTTGCAGGGAGGATGCATCGGGTTCTTAGCTAGTATGGTGGATACCACTAAGGTCGTGCCAATGGGACCAGAACAGACTCGGTTAGTCTGTGAGTTTCTGGATGTGTTTCCAGAGGACTTATCAGGGTTACCTCCACACAGGGAGATTGAGTTTGTGATTGAACTGGCGCCAGGGAAAGAGCCAGTGTCTAGGGTACCTTATAGGATTGCTCCAGCAGAGTTTTTGCTAAAATTAATACACAAGTACACATAATTGACACAAGTAATACAATGATAAATAAAGATCGTTCCTACGGAGATTGATTTACTAATTACCAACAAATTAATTTTCTATTTCTATTTGGTCAACAATACATTGGTTTAAAAATTATTAAAATAACAAAAGCAATAAACATAAAATAACACTATGAAAGAAAGCAAACGATTGTAAAAACTTAAAAAATAAAGAACTAGGATTTTAATTTCATCAACTATTTTGCTAATCAGACTTCACAGTTTTTCTTCCTAAACTAATAGCGGATTAACAAAAATGATTCTTACTCTTTTTTCAGGAAACAAAGAACACAATTTACATGTGAATTTTCTACATTCTTGTGATAAATTCCAACACATAAAATGCATTGAACACAATAATCCTAAAACTACACAATTCATATAGGTATTTTCATCCAATATGAAAATTGTGATTATTCAATCATAGCATAATCAATACTCACTTTTCAGATTTTGAATCAAAAAAATAAATCATGCAAATGGTGATCAAGCATTCACAAGCATTATGAAAAGATCAAATAATTTCGAATAAAAGTGAATAATCATAAATTCCTCATAGAAAATAACAAAGATCCAAGTGATTACATTAAAAATCCTAGAAACAAAATTTAGTTCATAATCATCATTCTAAACATAAACAACAATGAATAATAACTTCGAATTCTAGGGTAGAAGAAAAAGAACTCTAGAGAGTGAATGGAGAGGCTCCACGATGTATTCCTTGCTCCCAAAACCATCCTCCCCAAAATTCCCCTTCTTTCCTCTCGAAATTAGGCTTAACCCTAACTTTTTTTCTTCAGAATAAATGCGGGCCGCAACTCAACATTTCAAGTGTAGCGGCCCGTGTCAATTTTCTGGGCAGACAAAGCTAGGTGCATTGTAGCCCTCAGTTCTTGTGCCGCGACCCTTGTCAATTTTCTGAATAAGAGGCTTTCTTCCTTGGACTGGGCCGCATCATAGCGCTGCAGCCCTTAACAATTTCTTCAATTTTGTGCTTTTGGTCCTGAAAATTCATTGAAGCCATAAAATTTCTTGAGGATTCATCTTTTCATGGAATCAACACCAAAAAGCCAATTTTCTCCAATTTTCTTTTCCTTTATTTATAAGCTAAAACCTAAAAACATGCAAAAACACAAAGAATAATACTGCACTAAACAACTGAAAAGATTAATAAAAGCTAACTAAAACACAACCTAAACACAACACAAAACTCGACTCAACAAACTCCCCCAAACTTAACCTTTACTCGCCCTTGAGTAAAGATTCACACTAAGCTCACAAAACTAGAAAACTCAAAAACACAGACGACACAAACTTATGAATCAAGTCAACAACACTGAATTAGTCTCAATTTTTGAAAATCGCACACAAAAGTCCAAGATTCCAATGTAGAGTCCAAGAACTTTACTTAGCTAGTTAGATAGTAGTGTTATAGTATTTATAGTATTATCTTTGTAACTGTGGATTTTTGGTTCAGACCAGGAATTATTTGGACACTCATAGTAGTACTTATAGATTTTCTAAGTTTAACCTATAGTTTAAGAATATTGATGTTAACCTAAGGTTTGATTAATATGACTGATATTAAGGATAATATTTATTATACTATAAGGTTTAGATAAGAACCAATAGGATTTTAAGCACATGTTATGTATGGGTGATTAAGGATTAAGTATTTTGAGGATTAAATTTAATAAGGGGTAAAGTTTGAATGCTATAAGGTCAGTCAGCAGCTTTGAATATGTTGAGGGCTTAGTCAAGGCTGTTTACCCCATTCAAATTTAGCTAAAAATGTGTAATTTCATGTTTAAATAATCAGCGTGTGCCGATATATCGCAGCTATAGGGGGCGATATATCGCAGCACGTAGATACGGAAAACATGAGACGATGCATGACAGCCTCGGGCATACTGGCCCAGGCGATATATCGCCTACAAGGGGTGATATATCGCCTCCTTCAGTATATTTTGAAACATTTTGAAATTGTTTTCCATTCAGCCATTCAACCTCTTGATAAGTCCAGCATCTTTTTGAACGAGTCTTCAGCCTCTGCTGAACAATAATTCAAATTATTTTCACCTAAAAAGCTATTATTTTTATTCAAGTAAAATTAAGATCCTTTCATTCCTAAACTCTATAAATAGGACCTAGTTCCCAGCCATTATTCATCTTTTGCTCTAAGTTCAGAGGCTGCAAGTGCTAAGTGAGTGTGAGAGTGTAAACACCTGGGTTGGGGAATCATAAGCTTGATCATCATAAGCTTATCAAACACTCTGGGAAGTAAGGTTTTATAGTATTTCGGTTTGAGGTGTAGATTGGTCTTACAAGTCTTCAAGGTAACCCAAAACTCTAGTTCATTTCTGTACTTGTTCTTTTAAGTTCTCATAGTCTTCTACTTAGCCTCTAACCTTAATTTTTATTTTGGTTAGGAAATCTAAGTTCTTGAGCAAAAAAGTTTTGGTAAGTATTTTTCTCAAGGTTTAGTCCTTCCATTCCTTTCATTTCTTTTTCTTCAAATCTACTCACCCTGTTATATATGGTTTTAGGAGTGTTCCAAAAGTCCCAACTCTGTCCTCATATCCCAGTAACTTTGGTAAGGAAAATAGGATAGATTCTATATGTTATATGCTTATGTTATCTTATGTTTTATGCTATGAAATATGTTATAAAATATGTTATGAAATATGTATGTTTGTAGGCTTGGGCATATGACCCATTTGACTATCAAGCCCCAAATAGATTATGGGCATATGACCTACTTAGCTAGTAGGACCCCACTAATCTATTGGGCATATGACTTGATTAGTCTATGGGACCCCAAGTAATAATGGCCATTATAGTATGTGCATGATATAAGTGTTATGTTAAGTTTTTATGTTTCTTATGAAATTTATGTATATGGACTATGTGTTAGATTTTTCCTTGCTGGGCATTAGGCTCATTCCTTTTTGTTTATATGTGCAGGAAAATAGCTATAGTGGCGGTAAGATTCGTGGATGCTTGGGGAATGTGTATCGGTGGTGAATGGAGTCAAGGAGTTGAGAGTTCGATTTTCGAGGATGTAGTCTTGTTTTTATGGTCTTTATATGTATTTTCCGCACTTATTATGTAATCCCTTTTTATTATAAATCATGTTATGTTTTGTTTTTCAAACAACGGGATCCCATATCCTACTTGATATTTTATGTAAGTAACTCTTATTTCTACAAGTTTTTCTAATAAAGTTATGGTATTTTTGCAAATGTAAGGTTAATTAAGGATTTGTATGTATAGTTTCGTTAATGGTCCAAAAGTCTAGAGTAGTGGGTCATTACATCCAATTTCTTAAATGATCTAGAATTTCAGTTAAACCACATCAACAATCTGTTTCGATCCTTAGAGTGCATATTCAACCATAATCACAAAAATTACTCAGTAATTTAATCTATGTATGCATGCCAAAACACTCCATCAAACCCTCAACATGCTTGCGATGTTCATCACCCTCCACTAATGTAGACAAAACATGCTCAAGAATCATTAGGACTTTAGGCTCATAACAAAAGGCTTAGGCACTGGGTAGATATATGTCATTTAGGCTTCAAATTACCATAAGCATATGAACTTACAAACCAACAATTCACTCAAAAAATTTCCAAAGACAAACCCATATGAACCCAAGTAAAGGTTGAGAAACACTTATTTAACTTGATCATTCATTTTTTTTTCTTCAAACTAAACTCCCCCAAACTTGTTTTTGTGAAAGCATAACAAGAGTGTAGCTTGGATTTTCAAATTTCTTTTATTTTATTTTTTTGTTTTTGTGTTTTTTTTCAATTCTCAACCTTTTTACTCTTTATTACAATACACCAAATTACAAAAACTAATCACATCCCATTACAATTCATTCCCCACTATTTATCCATATGCTCATAGTAGTTTGGTAAAGGAATGAAAACTAACAAAAGTGTCTATTTGGCTCACAATTGGTGTCTAACAAAAAAGAGTATAATTTTAGGCTCAACAAAGGTAACAATGTAAAATTACTTTTGGGTTAGCTTGAAAGGCTCAAACGTTCCAAGAAATTTCCTAAATCGCTTTCCTAAGCATAACTCATCTAGGATTTCGTCTCAAATGATAAACAAACAAGTTCTAGATTCATCCATTCATCAAACCACAAGCCAAATTTTTTTAACAATTTCAAATTCAAATTGCGAAGAATTTTTCAATCATGGCTAAACATTCAATTTTTTTTTCATGGATCGAAATAATCTACCAATGAAGTCTAACCAAGCACACAGATTCAATCGATCAGAAATTTCGAAAATTTGCACAACATTTTCTTACATATCATAGGCTCGTATTGACAACTTGATTCATACAAGCGCAACACAACACTTAACTAAGATAAAACTCAAACAACAATAGACACAAACTAACAACACAACACAAACACACAAAACAATAAGACTCATCCCCCAAACTTGATTGACACATTGTCCCAGATGTGACAGAAAAGGAAAAGGAAAGAAAACTCACCAACGGTCCAGCTAAACATCATCAAAATGGAGGTGGTGGAGACAGTGCTTGGAAAGTTGAGTTTGCCCCAGGCATTGCAGCTCAAAATAATCATTTTTTTTCTTCTACTTCTTTTTTCATGTATTTCACGATTCAAAAATCACAAACTAAACTAAAAATTATTGAAAATACAATCTAAACCTAAAAACAAAAATTAAAAAGAGTTTAACAGAAAATAAAAATTACAAACACATAAAAACTTGGAATTAAAAATAACATTGGGTTGCCTCCCAAAAGCGCTTTATTTAACATCTCCAGCTGGACACTCACTTCCTTCATTAAACTTCAACTCGGGTCAAGTCCACCTCACTCATCGACTACCAATTTCAACATTGGTTTTTCTCTTGGTGGTTTCCAAATTATTACCACCTCTACAAACCACATCCACTCTACAACAAGTTGGAATATCAGTTGCTGCAAAAACATCAAATGTTACCTCTTCATTTTGCACTCGCAACTTTAACTCCCCCTTTTGTACATCAATTAGTGCTCTCCCTGTGGCTAAGAATGGTCTTCCCAAAATAATGGGAATGTTTGCATCTTCCTCCATATATAGAATAATAAAATCAGCAGGGAAGATAAATTTACAAACCTTAACTAAGACATCCTCAATTACTCCATGAGGTTGCTTAACCGAGTGGTCTGCCATTTGTAAGGACATAGTGGGTCGAGCTTCTCCCAATTTTAGCTTCCAAAAAATAGATAAGGGAATTAAATTTACACTAGCCCCTAAATCACATAAGGTCTTGGTCATAACAGAATCTCCTATTGAGCAAGGAATCGCGAAACTACCCAGATCTTTAAGCTTGGGAGGTAGTTTCTTCTGCAAAATAGCACTATACTCCTCAGTTAGTGCCACTATCTCATAATCCTCCAACTTCTTTTTCTTTGACAAGATTTCCTTCATAAACTTCACATAGCTTGGAATTTGTTCAAGTGCCTCGGCAAAAGGTATGTTAATGTGAAGTTTTCAAAAAATGTCTAGAAACTTCGAAAACTGCTTGCCAAGTGTCTTCTTTTGACTTTGCTGAGGATATGGAATCTTGATGTGGTGCTCATAACCCAATTATGACTGCTTCTTCTCAAGGTTTTCAATAACCTCTTCTTCTACCTTACCCTCATTCTCAACATCAACTTCTGGTGCAGGTATAGACTTCTTGACTGACTCTTCCAACTTCTTCCCACTCCTCAAAGAGATCGCATTGCACTACTCTTTAGGATTCACCTTTGTATTACTTAGAAAAATTTCCTTGAGGTCTACTTTGTAACATATTGGCCAATTGACCAACTTGCATCTCAAGATTCCTGATGGATGAGCGAGTTTCTCTCATAAATTGAGATTGAGAGTTAGTCAGAGTTAACAATGCAGCTTGTAACTCATTTGTCTTCTCTTAAGCAACAGGTAGTGTTGACTGCATTTTTAGCCAACGACGTGAGAACGTCAATAACGACAAGCCTTCAAGAGAAATAAAAACGACAACAGACGGTATAAACCAGAAAAGTAAATAACACAGGAGATTTTTATAGTGGTTCAGCCCCGATTGTCGGTAATAGCCTAATCCACTTAGAGTTTTGATTTATAGATCCATACTCAAGATCAGATGGACTGAGCCAACTGAGTTTCTTCAGTACAGATTGCAAAAATACAAGAATTCTCTCTTATTTCAGCACTTTCTCTCTCTCTAGAATAGACAGTCCCAATTTTCTCTCTCTAGAAAGAAGCAGCTCAAAAGACCCCTCTCTCATCCCATAAGCTCTCTATTTATAGGCCTGGGATCCTCAACTGATATCCCTTTATGATAGGGATATTTTATTATATTTATTACATTTAAACATTCAAAATTTGAAATGTAACAAACCCCCCATTTGTGGGAAGAATGAGAGATTCCCGCGTATGTTGTTGAAGCCGTCTCTGGGAATCTTGACTTAGTCTCCTCTAGCTAGTTGATCCACCTCCTACTGACCACTCATGCAAGTGTTGGTCGGACGTGCATGGTGGTAGGACATGCATGGTGGTAGGACATGTTTTCGTGGGTTGAACGTGCATGGTGGTAGGACATGCACTTCTCTCCTCTAACATGGCACTCTCCTCTTGCATGCCATGTTCCTCCTTGAACCAATCTTCTTGGCTTCTCCTCGGACCAAGGTGGTCTGAGGCAACCTCCTTGGCACCTCACCTTGGACAACATTGAGGCAACCTCCTCCATGACATCTCACCTTGGACAAGTTCAAGGCATCCTCCTTTAGCATCTCCCAAACATGTCCGATCGAACATTGTATAGGTTCTCCTTATCAAAATCTAAGTCTCCATCCTCTTGCATGAGACTCCTCCTCCTTAGCTACTTACCTTGGACACGTTCGAGCCAACACTTAGGAAACCTTGGGAGGCTTGCCTCCTACACACCCTTGGGGTCTCTTAGGACCACATCCTCCTTGGGGTCTCCTAAGACCACTCCCTTGCGGTCTCCTAGGACCACATCCTCCTTGGGGTCTCCTAGGACCACTCCCCTTAGCTCTCCTAGAATGCATTCTCCTTAGCCTCCTAGGATGCATTCTCCAATTTTTGGGTATAACAGGTAGTATTGGTGGTAGTAATGGTGCTTGAGGTGGAGCTTGAAGCATAGGCTGCTGAATTTGTTGAGGACCCTGATTATTTCTCCATGCAAAATTAGGCTGACTTCTCCACCCTTGATTGAACGAGTTGGAGGATGGATTATTAGCTTGCCTATTGAAATTTACCATCATATTTACCTTTTCCATAGGAATGGAGTTGTTCATCTCAACTACCATGCACTGCTCAAATGGGTGAGGACCACCACAATTATGACATACCACTTGGATTTACATGACTTGAGTGGCCATAGAATTTTGTTTCAGTTGCTTGCTCAATGATGCAACCTAAGCAGTAAGAGTAGCAATATCATCCAACTCATGCATACCAGCTACCTTCTTATTTTTATCCCGTTCACTAGGCCACTGATAGTTATTCATGGCCATTTCTTCAAGCAATTCATAAGCCTCATTAGCACTCTTGCTCATGAAAGCACCACCTACTGCAGCATCAATAATTTTGTGAGTCGTCCCACACAAACCATTGTAAAAATTATGCACAACATCCATTTTTCAATTCCACGATAAGGACACTTCCTCAAAAGCTCCTTAACCATCTCCCATGTTTCATAAAGAGACTCTCCATCAAATTGAGATAAGTTATTAATTTCCCCTCTTAACTTTGTAGCCTTGGATGGAGGGAAAAATTAGCAAGAAATTTTAGAGCTAATGCCTCCCATGTAGTGATTCAATTTGCTTGAAGCGAGTTCAACCAACTTTTAGCTCTATCTCGCAATGAGAACGGGAAAAATCTCAGTCTAATAGCATCGTCAGTGACCCCATTATATTTAAAAGTTCCACAAAGCTCCAGGAAATTGGCTATGTGTGTATTGGGATCCTTAGTAGGGAGGCCACCAAAATGGACAGTAGACTGGACCATTTGCTGAATCGTTGGCTTAATTTCAAAATTATTGGCTACAACTGCCGACGGTTGGATGCATGATTGTACTCCAATAACAACGGGGAGTACATAGTCTCTGAGTGTCCGAACTGCTGGCTTAGCAGCGTCCCCATCCAACCCATTGCCCTGATGTTGGGCCATCTCAGCTAACCGTTTCTATTTTTTGTTCTATCTGCAAGTCCTCTCAATTTCACTATTAATGGGAAAAAGATTGTCAGTCCCTTGACGTCGCATATACCAATTGGCACCTGAAATTAAGATTCTCAAACACAACAGTTAGAGACAATTAACACAGAAAAACCAAATTAGAATAAAAATTAACTGTATTGATATTAATGAAAATCAATCCCCGACAACGGCGCCAAAAACTTGTTCGCTAAAATTAATATGCAAGTATACGTAATTGACAGAAGTAATACAATGACAAATAAAGATCGTTCCCATGGAGATTGATTTAATAATTACCAACACATTAATTTTCTATTTCTATTTGGTCAACAATAAATTGGTTTAAAAAATATTAGAATAACAAAAGAAATAAACATAAAACAACACTATGAAAGAAAGCAAGCGATTGTAAAAACTTCAAAAATAAAGAACTAGGGATTTTAATTTCATCAACTATTTTGCTAATTAGACTTCACAGTTCTTCTTTCTAAACTAATAGCTGATTAACAAAAATGATTCTTACTATTTTTCAGGAAACAAAGAATACAATTTACATGTGAATTTTCTACATTCCTGTGATAAATTCCAACACATAAAACGCATTGAACAAAATAATCCTAAAACTACACAATTCATATAGGTATTTTCATCCAATATGAAAATTGTGATTATTCAATCATAGCATAATCAATTCTCACTTTTTAGATTTTGAATCAAAAAAATAAATCATGCAAATGGTGATCAAGCATTCACAAGCATTATGAACAGATCAAATAATTTCGAATAAAAGTGAAGAAAGAATCATAAATTCCTCGTAGAAAATAACAAAGATCCAAGCGATTACATTGAAAACACTAGAAACAAAATTTAGTTCATAATCATCATTCTAAACATAAACAACAATGAAAAATTACTTCGAATTCTAGGGTAGAAGAAAAAGAACTCTAGAGAGTGAATGGAGAGGCTCCACGATGTATTCCTTGCTCCCAAAACCGTCCTCCCCAAAAGTCCCCTTCTCTCCTCTTGAAATTAGGCTTAAACCCTAATTTTTTTTCTTCAGAAGAAATGCAGGCCGCGACTCAACATTTCAAGCACCGCAGCCCGTGTCAATTTTCTGGGCAGACAAATCTAGGCACGCCGCGGCCCTCTGTTCTTGCACTGCGTCCCTTGTCAATATTATGAAAAACAGGCTTCCTGCCTTGGACCGGGCTGCGGCTCAGCATCATAGCACCGCAACCCTTAACAATTTCTTCAATTTTGTGCTTTTTGTACCAAAAATTCACCGAAGCCATAAAATGGCTTGAGGATTCATCTTTTCACGGAATCAGCACCAAAAAGCCAAATTTTCCTCATTTTTTTGCCAATTTGCTCCAATTGTTCTTTCCTTTGTTTATAAGCTAAAACCTGAAAACATGCAAAAACAAAGTATAATACTGCACTAAAAAACTAAAAAGATTAATAAAAGCTACCTACAACACAACCTAAACACAACACAAAACTAGGCTCAACACAGAGATAAAGGAACTGAAGGTTCAACTACAGGAGTTACTGGATTTGGGTTTTATTAGGCCCAGTTTCTCGCCGTGGGGTGCACCGGTTCTCTTTGTGAAGAAGAAGGATGGTTCTCTGAGGATGTGCATCGCTTAGAGGGAACTGAATAAGTTGACTATCAAGAACAGATATCCTCTACAAAGGATTCACTACAACAAAAACCCATTTCCATAACACAAAAATTTAATACTTTTTAAAAAGTATTATAATAGGTAAATAAGTATATAGGTGTAGGTGGGACTTAATTTTTGGCGCCTAATTTCTCACCACCCCAAAAAAATTTCACACGGTCCATTAAATATATAAAAATTTATTTTATCTGAATATAATCAAATTTTATTTATAAAATAAGTAAATAAAAAAAATATAATCCCCAAATCTCTTTCTCTCTCCCTCCATAACCGATCTTCTCCCTTTCTCCCTTTCTCTTTCGTTTTCTCTTTGCCAAACACTGATTGTCGCCGCTGTTCAAGCACCAGACCAGGAAGACAGGTGATGGGGGCCTGCAGCTTGGGTTGTGTGACAGGGAGGCTCGACTCGTGGGTCTACGGCGTGGCTCGCTCGTGGGTACGACAGTGCTTGTGGCGGTGGGTCTACGGCGTGGCTCGACTCGTGGGTCTACCACAACTTCCCTCCCCATGTTTCCCGTCACCGACGGAAGAAGCTTGTGCCTTGAGCGGCTTAATCCGACGCCTCGTCCAACAATGTAAGTGCTCATTTGAGCTGAGGATTTTTTCCAAGCTTCAATTTTTATGGGATTTTTACTTGTTTAAGCAAATCAGATCGCCATTCTTGGAGGGTCGGTGGAGTTTCAAATGGTTTGGGTCTGGAAGCCCAGGTTTATTTGCTGCCAAATTCATATCCGAGTGAGTTTTCTATGCTCTAATGTGTTACTCAGCTTTGAGAAATGTGGTTTGTAGTTGTCCAAAATTATGTGGTTAGTGTGAAATTGGATTGAGTTGGATAACAACTGATCATGTTTAATGTTTATTGTGAGATATATATATGTACTAGCTCAACTTTTGTAGTTCTTTGAGATTCATTCTTTGAATTGTGTTAAGATAGGAACTGTATAGATATATTCTTCCTATGAAGATGTCAAGGCAGCCATAAAGTATGTTCATGCATTCTTTGTGAAGTATCTAATCATTGCATTTATTCCTCTCCTCTTGTGTTTGTCTAAGTGTGTAATTGTCTTATTTTTAATTTTTGTTTTGTGATTGGTGATATAGGTATGCATCAGAGGGACCACTTAAAGGCATTCTTGGGTACACAGATGAAGACGTTGTCTCCAATGATTTTGTTGGTGATACAAGGTATAATTTCTTTGATGTGTATTTTTAATACATTTTAATTACACTGATGGAATGATTCAAGCAATGATTAATGGGGTTGAAGCCATGTTAGAAAGATGGAAATGTCAAGAAGGAAAAGAGGTTGAAGTGTTTGAAGAGTTTAGGTTCTTAACTTCAGAAGTGATTTCCAAGACAACATTTGGGAGCAGTTAATTAGAAGGGAAGAACATTATTGAGATGTAAGTAGGTTGACCTTATTGACTTCCAAAAATTTTTACAATCAAAGTTTTCCTGTCATCAGGTAAAGTATTTACTTCATTAATGCTTGCTTGTTGAGCACATAATTTCTGCTAATCACAATAGTTATTTTGATCCATATTGTAGTAGCTTTTTCAGAATCCATTATCAGACAGTGTCAGAGATGCTTAAGAAAGGAGTTCATGTTTCAGCCATATTAGGATTGATATTTAGTTAAATATAATACTAATATATTTTAGTCACTACACATTGTATGTATGTATGTACGTGTGTATATGGTTTATCTCTGTTTTCTTTTGATTGATTTTTAGTCATTTTATTCAGCTCTCATTTTGCTCATATTTTGTGGAAAAGTTTGTAATTATTATGTATTAAGAATTTTAGTATTAGTAATATTATTATTATTATTATTATTATTGTTATTACTTATTGCTATGACAGAAAAAGAGAGAGAGAGAGTTTATAAAAGAAAATAATATACTTATGAACTAGTAGTTTTTATTTAGTGGTTTATAGTAATACTCAAAATCTCATACTTGACCTTAACAGGTATTTTGTGTTTGTCATTTGACTAACTTTGATGATCTTGAGTACTTATTATATAGATATTTATTTTCTTTTGACAATTATGTAATTTGATTTTGGGGCCAAAGTAGAAGAAATCAAGGTGAATCTAGGCTGTGTTCTGGTAAAATGACCCAATTTTGAGTTATGAAATTGGTTTGTGTTTTAGATATGTGCCACTTTTTGGTTCCAAATTCAATTATTAACAGCATCAGCTTTAAAGTCATCATATTGTTTTTGATTCCTATAAAAAGAAGTAATGGGAGATCCTTATTTTTTTTCACCAATGAAGCCCAGAGAAAAGTTAAATATTTAATTTTTCCCTACAAAGAAACCATATCATAATCTGTTCCTTAAAAAATTGACTCTGATTTTAGTAGTGTCATCATGCCAATGCATGATTTGATTTTGATTATAGCTTTATAGAACTAGTAGTAGCCATTTTTATGGCTCATATTCTGAGGGATATATTTTAAGAGCTTTGCTTTCCTTTTAGTCATTACAGAGATAGCAAAACTAGGAAAGTTTAAAGATTTTTTGTTCTAACATTGTTCCTATGTATAATTTTCTATCGAAAGGAAGAGTCAAGAAATCAGTTTGATTAAAAAATTGGTATACTGTTACAAAAATAGCATTACTGTTTTTGAGTTTTTTTAGTCTTGGGATGGTACATTTTACAATGTCATAAAGTTGAGGCAAATTACTAAGGAGTCGTTTTTAGACTTATTTATTTTGGCAAATCAGTTTGGATGATGATTTATTTTGGTTTCATGGTTTATAGGAAGCAAGAGCTCTACTAGGAAGACTTGAGTATCAAAAGGGTAACATAGAAGCTGCACTTCATGTCTTTGAAGGAATAGACATTGCTGCAGTGACTCCTAGGATGAAAGGATCCATTTCTAGAAGATGTGAACAAAATAGACGCCGTTCACAGAGTGATTATGTCCCACCTATGTCCATGCACGCTGTTAGTCTGCTCCTTCAAGTTGTTCTTCTCAAAGTAAAGTCATTGCAAGGCCTTGGACGATATGAAGGTATTTCCTTTACCTAACTGTAATTTCATTCTTAGTTCATAGCTTTGGAATTATGTTTCACATTATTGTTGCTGCTGTCTAGTACTAGTCAAAGTAGTTTTTCTTTTCGTGTGACAACACTACTTCATGCTTCTCTTGTAGAAAAATTGTGATGTGTTAGACCCGAACTGCCAACCCAAGAGATCTAGCTATGGGTTACCTGAGGACAATTTTATATTTTCTTGTTTTAACCAGCTATACAAGATGGATCCTGATATTTTCAATACATGGTTAGTCGAGTGTTTATATTTCCATAACTTTGAATTGATTGAATCACAGCAATAACTATACTGATTCATGTGTCGATAAATGCAGGTGCAACATCCTTAAGCGAGTACCAAATAGTGCACTTTGGCTTCTCAGATTTCCTGCTGCTGGCGAGTCGAGACTCTGCAATTGTACTGCCATTTTACCATTTCTCAAGATAAATCATTTACATGCGTAATATTTGAATTCTTCTTTGTTATTTATATTTCATAATGTAGTAATGGGTATTTATCTTTCCTTTATTTATCTTACAAAGGAAAGATAAATTAGTAACTAATAAACTATTGGTGTTCCAAATGCTGTTCAAAGAGGTGTACAACTAGATTAGATTATTTTCACAAATGTTGCCATGAAGGGTGAACATATCAAGCGCAGTGCTTTAGCAGATTTATTCTTGGACACGTAAGCATGCTTAATACTTTTTTTCTTTCTATTTTTTTATTATTCAAGTGTATTTATCTTAGTACAATACAATATGTAACTTTATTTTGACATTTGATGTTGCTATTGCTGATTGATTTTGCTATTGCTGTTTTGTTTCTTTATTTATTTTTTGGTGCTGTGTGCTCTGTAGCATTTCATTTAGTTAGCTTAATATTTAGTCCATATTTTCTTGAGTCGTTGCACCAGAATTCCCTTAATTAAGAGCCATATTCTGTCCCAAGGACAATACTCATCTTTTAGTTAATTCCACTTGTATCTTGATCAGGTTATGAAGTAATTTTTTTTATTATCTACATCATGTTGAGACTTACTCATTACTCAAAGCCTATTGTGAAAATCAAAATTGTGAAGCTCCAAGAATATGAAGAGACTTTGATTGCATCTTTAAATCTTTATCATTATTTTCATACAGCATTTATCATCTATTTTCCTTCAATCAATGGCTTATTATTAAAAGAAGTCTATTACTCTGAATTAGATTATCTTCTTCTCCAACTCTTTGGACCTAGGGAAAAAAACTGTAGTCATTGTCCTCCTCTCCTTCTCTCCTCTGATTTCTCATTTTCCCTTTTTTGTAGAATTAATGATGCTTTTTTGGGCATATTTTATCTGCTTTAGTTTGTTTTGAAAATATTTGAGTGGAAATTGACTGTGTTAGTGTGGTAGAGTTAGGCATTTTATATTAGTAAGTTTGTGAGCTTCAACTTTAGGGAGGGAGGGTTCCAATTCTCTTGAACACTTGGAAACATTGTTTACTGATATCTATTAGTAAGTAAAATAATAGTCTACCATATTTCTCTCTCTTTAAAAAAAATAAAACCAAAATTATAAAAGGGAACTGGGGTGAATGAATCTACATCTTTAGATCGTGGAAGCACTCTTGTTACTCTACTTTTGATCTCAATGAGAACCTAATAGAAAAATTCTTTCATACAAAATTGATTTTTTTCTATTTCTAGTGTGTGGCACACTTTATCTTAATGTTATGTTTATGCATTTTGACGATCTCTAAGTTGTCAAGATACCTATATCATTTCTAGAAATAGCAGCTTGTATGTTATTATCTTATTTCCCCACTGGTTTTATTCCAAATATAGGAGAGTGAACAAGTTAAAAGGATGTCTTCATTTAATCACTTTCTTATTATTTTTCCCCGTATTTAATATTTTCCAATTATACATGCTTCTTATATTTCACCATATTTAATATGTTACAATTATACATGCTTCTTCTATTTCAAGCATCTCAAACGTGTGCACCAAAGAATGTGAAACAGGTGATTGCCCCACATTATGGTTCATGAGTTTTTTTATTTTAAGTTCTGGATTGGATATTTTTTTCTCTGTTTCTCTCTTCATTTTATAGACTTATTATTTGTTGTTGGTTGAGATTAATGAATTTGTTCTGCATAACTTTGACCAACATTTAAAACTAAATGAAGAAAAAAATAGAAGAAGATTTTTGGCCTCATTCTTGTTCTTATGGCTAGAGACCAATTTTGTTTCTAGTATTAAGCTTTGATTAGTTTCCTCCCCTTGTAAGTTTGGGCTAATGTTGTTCTAAATTTTTCCTTTTGTGCTTGTAGTGGATTAGGCTAATCATAAGTACTCTTTGTCTTATTTTTGTTAATTTTTTGTTGAAGATTTGAATTATATATATGCTTTTTGTGTGAGTTTATATAAACTAAGCAAATAAACTTTGGGCATGTAGTTGAGTACTTGAAATTGAATCTTTTGGGGTTTGGTTTTTGTAAGGACAAATTTTCACAAGAGATTTAAATGTTTCTATAATATATGTGAAATTTTGTTATCTGTTTTGCATTTGACATGTACAAAATTAGTTTAGGTGGTGTCTTGAATCATATCTACTTGTTTTGTTTGTCTAAATAGTTCATATAAAAAATTATAAGAAAAGTTTCTAATTGTATATTGCTCTAATATGGCATTGATATATATTGGAGTGCATAAGCTCTAGTTTCTACTGCAGTAGAAAGACACAATTGAGATTCTTGGAAGGAAATAAGAAAGTCATTGAAAGTAGGGTTCACAATTATTTTCTCAGACAATGCCAAAGGATCCTTACTTTCTGTATATATGATATGCATGAAATTGCTTTTCTCATTTACATATATCAATTTTAGGATTCTCATGATATTGTTAGAGTTATTAGTACAACTGATTGATGTAGAATGAGTTTTGCATGCATAAAATTCTGGTGTGAAAAGAGTTTGGGAGCTGTCTCAAATTTTAGAAAGAAAACTGAACACCCTAGCTGTTCTTTTTATAATTTAAATGGTATTAGTCAATGTAATCCTGAAGATTTTCTATTGTCTTTCCAAAACCCAGATCATTGATTCTAAGTTTCAATCTGTAAAAAGACAGTGGAAACTACAGTAGGATCTTTGGGTTTTGGAAAGACAACAGAAAATCTTACTGTAGTTTGAGAAGCATCAACAATGTCTGAACTGTTATAATTTGAGTGTTCTAGTTCTTCTCAACTGTGTATAGGGTGTAATCTCAGGTTGTTGATGCTTAATAAAGACTTATGGTGTAATCTCAGATTCTTGTGCATTATTACATTTGATTCTTCTTACTGTGTTACTGTTATTCTTGTGAGCTAGTTTTGCTAATATATGTTTGCCTAAAGTTTGAGCAAATTACTAAGGAGTTGTTTTTAGACTTATTTATGAACTCATGATAAGATTAACCCCATAAGTTCCCTTATGGTAATATTTTGAAAAGAGAGAAATAAAAATGGAACAGAGAGAGAGAGCGAGAGTGACAATTGACAAGAGAATACACTTTTATTTCGATTTTCATAGTACTGGGTTGAATGGGCCACACACAAAGGGATTAAAGTATCCCATCAGATAATTCCCATTAGATGTATAAATTTAATGAATTTGTATTGATCAGTGAGGAAGATTATCAGACTAATTTGAGTCGTAATTGTAAAGTAGGTTTTAAAGGACATTTTGTCTGAGAAATTAAGAACTGAAGTTTTTGTAAAACCTTGAAGTAAAGTAATGACGAGATTGCTTTCATTATTAATTACACAACTTGATGCATATCTTCTTCTATCTAAATGATCTTTTTTGGCTTTTTAGGCTTATTTTGTCTATTATGCTTATTTTGTGTGTGTTTATATGAAAGATAGTTGAGAAAAGGTTATGATTTCAGAATAACTGGAGGATGAATTTTTGCTCTTTATTGTAGTGCACCAATTTTTTTTTATTATTATTATTAAAAAATTTGTGATTTATTTTATTTAAATGTTAAGTGTGATGAATTGTTTTATTTAAGTGTTGTTATTTTATTTAGTTGTTGTTTGTCTTATTTGATTGTTTATTATTTTATTTAATTGTTAGAATTGTTTGGTATAATCTTTTGAATTTAAAATTTGTTAATTTTTTGTTTGGTTAATTAATTTAATAAGTGAATAATTGTGTAACATGTTTATTTTACTATTAGTGTTACATTTTAAATAAGTGTGACAATTGAGGTAATTATGTGAGTTATGGTTGAATGCACTAAGGTGCGTGGTAGATAGTGATGCACTCTAGTATTTTAGTGTGTGCTAGTATATGGTAATAAGGTGCACATGTGTGGATTTTCTACACATTTTATAATTGTCATTTATTGATATTTTTGGGTAGTTTATTTTAATAAGTAGGAAATTAAATAAAAAAAGAAAGAAAGAAAATAAAGGATATGGAAAGAGTAGTGGACGTGTAGTGTAAGGAATTTTTTGATATTTTTTCCATTTTTGTTTTAAGAGAATAAAAGTTAATTGGATGAGGATAGACATTTTGGGAAACTATCATTTGACTCCAATCCTTTATAATAAAAGAAAAATAAAAAGGTATTATGAGAAAATAAAATAGAAAAAGGAAACTTACCATTTTGTGTTGGTGAGGCTTTATTGAGAGAGTTGAATAAAGGGGGAAGGAAGAGAAGAAGAGGGCATATTTTCTTGTGGCTGCCGTGACCTAGAGAGAGAGAGAGAGAGAGAGAGAGAGAGAGAGAGTGGTGTGTAGAGAGAGAGGGAGAAGAAGAAAGAAAGGAAGAAAGAAGAAGAAGGTGAAGAGGAACCCATTTTTAGAGTATTTTTCTTGTATATTTGTTTGTCAAATCTCTTTTCTTGATTATATGTTATTGACATGTTGTGTGTGATTGGATTCTTTCTCCTCCTCATGGTGGTTTTCAAATAAAACCCTAGGCTTGAACAAGGGGTGTGAAGTTTGGGTGTTGATCATATTGTGTTCTTGATTTTACAATCAAGAGAGGTAATGGTCTTTCTTAGCCTATATATTGGTTTTGATGGGTTTATCTTTGAGGTTTTTGATGGTGATGCTAATGGTTGATTATTGTAGGATTGATGATTATGATTTGTATTTTTAGAATTGTGTATATAATAAGAGTATGATGAGATTTTGGACATGTATGATTTTATGTGAAATTTTTGGGATAAAAGATGAATCTCTTGAGGAAATAAGCTTGCTGATTTTTGTAAATAATTGGGTAAAAGTTTGATAAAAAAAATGATTTGCATGCATAAGTAATGTCCTTGATGTTATGTTACTTTTATGAAATTAAAATGGGTATTTTAAGTCCCATTAAAATGATATTTTACTCAAATAATTACCTACAGAATTTTTATTGAATTTTTGTGAAAATATGAATTTTTAAATTGAATATGGTGATTTTTAAAGATAGAAATAGTTGCTGGAATTATTGTAAGAAAATGTGAAGTGAGTTTCACTAAAATGAATTTGATGAGTTCTTGGAACAAATTATTTTCCTAAGTTATGGTAATATTGAAAAATAGTATTTTTAATGGTATGAATGCATATTTTGATAAGTTATGATTTTCCTTTATTTTGATTGAGAAAAATATTTAGATTCTATTTATTTGTGATTTTTGAAGAAAATAAATGGTGGCTGAAAGTTTGTTTTAAAAATATTAAAAATGGTTATTTAATTGTCACATATGGATTTATGCTACATAAAACTAAGTCATAAATAATTTAAATAAAAATATATTTTTCCACACTTAAAAATATATTTTCTCACAACATTTATGTAACACAATGATAAAATTTATTTTTCTAAAGAAACATATTAAAAATAGGTATTTTAATTAATTCCAAGTTTTTGGATAATTCTTTGTAATTTGAGATTAATGAATGAAATTGACACATATTTTATTTTTAAGCTAAATCGAATTATTTTATAAAATAAAATAATGTTTTGAGAAATTTAATCAACTTAGAAATTTTAAGAAAAATAAAGCATGTTAGAAGTCTATTGATTTTAAAACAATAAAAGTAAGAAATATAGAATTATCGTTTTTGAAAAACGTCACAATTATGTAATGTTCCCACGTATGCATGTTACATGCAACTCCACTTTTACGTCCAAAATTATGTTTATTATTCAACTATGTGGTTTTTATAAAAAGATCATGCATGTAAAATAAGTAAAACGAGCATTATTCTTTTATGGCTTTATGTGTAGTTAAGAATAATTGCATGTCATGTGTAACTGTTATTATGTGTGCATGACCCATGCACACATGAGTTGTATGGAAGGGCAAAATTGTAATTTTATGAACTTAAGAAATGTTGTTTTGATTATGATATAGGCTCGTTGAAATATTGTGAAATTTCTTAGCTTGGACTTGAGGTAAGGAAGTTAGATAGATTCTATGATTTTATGCTATGAATGGTAAGACTGTTATGAATTATGAATGCCATAACGTGATGATATGTTGAATGTGATATGTGTATGGATGTTAGATACATCAAAACAGTTACGATGTTAGATACATCAAACAGATTACGATGTTAGATACATCAAGCAGATTACGATGTTAGATACATCGAACGAGTTACTAAGGACATTGAGACGTAACTCCTAGGGCGGACGCACCGAGGTTATTCAAGGACCAGAGATCTCTTGTTTACCTCACAGGGTGACATGGACAACTAGCGATCCATGCTCATCATGTATGCTGTATGATTGTGATATGATGATATGTTACGATTATGTTATGATATGATGATATGTTACGATTATGTTATGATATACCATGATGTTTTAAATGAACGTTAGTGTTTGTATTTGTTGTATTCTTACTTGCTTATTTGTTTGTACTTCCTTACTGGGCTTTTAGCTCACCCCCCTTACCTTCCTTCCAGGTAGCAAATAGGATTTCTTTATGGCACGTGTGGTGACGTGAGGAGTTCTATCATCATGGGGTGTATGGCGTGGGGTAATCCTATGGACGGAAAAACGATCATCGTAGAACGCCATTTAAATTATGTTTTGTTTAAGAGACTTTCCTAAATTATCAGTGGGACTCAGTTATTTAATTTTGTTTCTTTTAAACCTTGCATAAAAATTTATGTTTTCTTTTAAAACTAATGGCGCCAACTTGCATGGTTTTAAGCAAGTCCCCACTGAGACTTTGATAATGAGTGGTATTCTTTTACAAACTATGTTATGCGAATGTTTTATAAGTATTAGCTTAGGGCGTTCTTTACATTTATACTACATGGATTCATCATGGTAAACTTCTGGTTTTCGTGGACATCACCCTGAGTATAATAATACTTAATCATATAGATTTTGTAATGATTTTTAATTTTAGTAGCAGATTTTAGTAATCAACTCAAAAGTGGTGATTTTGTGGTATGAAGGCTGGCTTAAGTTTGTTGATAAGCCTCTGTTTCTCAACTATCTCAGCAAACCAAGTTCTTTGGATGATTACATCAATTTATAATCTGATAAATAAAAGGATGATTAATTGGTGAAAATAGTTTCTCTTTTTAATGTTGCAAAATAGCCATATTCTTTTAAGCTTTCTAAAATGACCTCCATATAGGCGTTGGATTTTATCTTGTTTACTTTGATCTTATTTTTTTTATAGTTAATTTTGGATGTAATATATTTTGCGTTTGGTTTTACGTACTCAGTCTTGGATTGACTGAAAACCAACCCAAAATATATTAAATCCAAAATCTTATAAGAGGTAGATTTTCATACTCAAAAAACAACCAATGTCTTATAATTTAGTGTTTGGTTTCTTTGTTTGCTTTGGTGTAGTTGTGAATTCATTATTTTGTATGTGGTGTCATTTCTTGGATATAATTTCCATAGCATTTTTCTTGAAGTAATTTGTGATGCTAGATAATAACAATAAAATATTTCTTTCTTTATTTTGCAAATGTGACAAGCGAAGTAGAAAAGAATACTTAATTTTGAAGGCTTTGTGTTGGGCAGCTGTAGAACATTGTGTTGAAAGTAGTAACTTGTCACTATCTTGAATATTTAAGACTCCTTGAATACTTAAAAAATATTTTGTTGTTGATGATAGTGTTGAATGTTTTAAACTAATTTATGGATTCTTAATACAATGTTGAATGTTTTTACTTTTTGTTATTTGAAAATCAAGTTCATTTGATGATGCTAGTATATATTAGAAAGCTAATTTTAATTACAAAACAATTAAAATATAATAGAATAAATTAGATTTATAAAAATGAAATATATAATGAGAATTTAAGTTTATCTAAATATAAAAATAATACGAAAATTGTGTTATAATATCTATTGCAATAACACTTTTTATGCAAAGAATTGTGTTATGCAAACTCATTATATAACACAAATAATGTGTTATACTAAAGTGTAGTATAACACAAAAAATGTGTTATACTATAGTGTAGTATAACACAAATTTATAAGTATTGAAATGTGTTATATAATCGACTATAAATAACATAATTAAACACTTATCTATTTATTAAAATAACACAGAAAGTGTTTTATCGTTGACAGTATAATAACACATCTGTATAACAATGATAAAGTGTTATGTAAAGCACCCTGGCCTATGATAACATAGTTGGTCTTAACACATCAAAAAGTGTTATGGTATGTATTGATAACACATTTTCGGTGTTATTAAAAGCATTTTTTCTTGTAGTGATTGATGATTTGTTTGACCAGTTACAGGGTAGAACGATATTCTCTAAGATAGATCTTCAATATGGTTATCACCAACTGAGGATTAAGGAGGAAGATATACCGCAGACAGCTTTTCGCACCAGGTATGGGCATTATGAGTTTTTGGTAATGTCATTTGGATTGACTAATGCCCCGGCAACATTTATGGTTCTGATGAATAGAGTGTTCAAGGGCTACCTGGATCAGTTTGTGATCATCTTCATCGATGATATATTGATATACTCTCGGACGGAGACAGAGCACAAGCATAATCTCATGTTGGTATTGCAGAGGTTGAGAGAGCACAAGTTGTATGCGAAGTTCAAGAAGTGAGAGGTTTGGTTGCCACTAGTGACTTTCTTGGGTCACATAGTCAGTAAAGATGGTATTAAGGTGGATCTAGCGAAGGTTGAAGCAGTTAGAGATTGGCCAAGACTGAAAAACGCTTTAGAGATTAGGAGTTTCTTGGGTTTGGCAGGTTATTACAGGCGCTTTGTGGAAGGGTTCTCCAAGGTTGCATCATCATTGACAGAGTTGACACGCAAGAATCATAAATTTATTTGGTCGTACAAATGTGAAGGCAGTTTTTAGAAGCTTAAGGAGAGTTTGATCACTACACCAGTTTTGAACCTTCCTACAGATCAGGGTAAATTTGTGGTTTATTGTGACGCTTTGAGACAGGGTCTGGGTTGTGTACTTATGCAGACAGGAAATGTGATTGCCTATGCATCACGTCAATTGAAGGACTATGAGCAGAGATACCCCACGCATGATTTAGAGTTGGCAACAGTTATTTTTGCACTGAAGGTGTGGCGACATTACTTGTATGGTGAGAAGTGTGAGATATACACTGATCACAAGAGCTTGGAGTCTTTTTCACTCAGAAGGATCTGAACATGAGGCAGAGACGTTGGTTGGAACTGGTAAAGGATTATGATTGTGAGATCCTCTATCACCCTAGGAAAGCCAACGTGGTAGCAGATACCTTGAGCCGGAAGGGACTGGGACAGTTATATAGTGCCAGACAGATATCGAGGAAGTTGGCTGATGAGATGATTCGAGCAGGGATAGAGTTAGTGGTGGGCCAGTTGGCCAATATCACTTTGCAATTTAATCTCTTCGAGAGAATCCAGCGGAGACAGTTAGATGACCCACAGTTGGGGCAGGTTAGAAAAGACATCCTAGCTGGAGTAGCTAAGGATTATTCGGTGTCGAGTATGGGTTTACTATGGTATAAAGGTCAGATTTGTGTTCCGATGGACACCGAGATTAGACGAAACATTCTGGATGAATCTCACACCACCCCGTATTCTCCTCATACAAGAACCACGAAGATGTATCAAGACCTGAGAGTATTATATTGGTGGATTGGGATGAAGAGGGATGTGACAGAAAATGTAGGGAGGTGCCTGACTTGTCAGCAGGTGAAGGCTGAACATCAGAGGCCGGTAGGAATATTACAGCCTCTGGATATCCCAAAGTGGAAGTAGGAAGATATCACGATGGATTTCGTGGTAGGCTTGCCCAGGACAGTGGGTCAGAACGATTCTATTTGGGTCATTGTGGATCGATTCACGAAATCAGCTGACTTTCTACCGGTGAGGACAAATTACATAGTTGACCAATATGCAGATCTCTATGTGAGAGAGATAGTTCGCCTTCATGGGACGCCGAGGTCTATCGTGTCTGATAGGGACCCTGTCTTTACTTCCAAGTTTTGGGGGAGTTTGCAGAGGGCGATGGGTACACAGCTGAAGTTTAGCACATCTTATCATCCTTAGACTGATGGTCAGTCTGAGAGGACTATTCAGATACTTGATAGGGCATGGTGAGAGCATGTGTGTTGGACTTTGAAGGATCCTTGAGTAAGTATTTTCCTCTGATAAAATTTTCTTATAACAATAGTTATTAGTCTACCATCGGAGTGGCACCTTATGAGATGGTATATGGTAGGAAGTGCAGATTTCCCATTCACTGGGATGAGATGGGTGAGAGGAAATATATAGGTCTGGATGCAGTCCAGAGGGCCACTGAGGCAATTGAGAAGATTAGAGCTCGGATGCTCGCTTCTCAGAGTAGGTAGAAGAGTTATTCTGATCTGAGGTGGAGGAACTTGGAGTTTTAGGTGGGAGACTATGTATTCCTTAGGGTTTCACCACTTTTGAGGGGTGAAGAGGTTTGGGAAGAAGATCAAGCTAAGCCCTAGGTTTTTGGGACTGTTTGAGATCCTGGAAAAGATCGGGCAGGTGGCCTACAGGTTGGCCTTACCCTCTGCACTGCCTAGTGTACATAATGTATTCCGTATTTCCATGTTAAGGAAGTGCGTGTCAGATGGAACTCACGTACTGAGTTATGAGGATTTGGAATTGGAGGTAGACTTGTCTTATGAAGAACAACCAGTTCAGATTCTTGAGAGGAAGGCCAAGGTCTTGAGGAATAAGACTATACCTTTGGTTAAGGTATTATGGAGGAATAGCAGGGTCGAGGAAGCGACCTGAGAGCTGGAGGCAGATATGCAAGCTCAGTTTCATGAGCTGTTCAGGTAAAATTTCGAGGACGAAATTTTTGTAAGGAGGGGATAGTTGTAACGTCCAAAAATGACATAATAAGGCTTATGGCCTTGATTAGGGGGGTCGGGATGACAATATGTGAAAATATGTGTTTAATTTCTATGTTAATTTTGATTATGTGAATTATGTTATTATATGATTAAATGCGCATATTTAGGGATATTAAATATGCATGTGGGCCCGCTTCTTATTAGAGGGGCGACTTTGGTAATTTGGCCCGTTGCGGGCATAAATGTGTATTTATGTGCCTATATGTGTTATATGTGAGTGACCACATTATTATGTGGGTTTATTTGGGTTACTCGGCACGAGGCGATCCTAGAGAGCAAGTTAGCGGGAAAGTCACAACGGGACCCGGTACCCAACTTGGGGCGAGTCAAGTGGTATTTTGGGTATTAGATATTTAATTGGATTATCGGGTTATGAAAATAAGTATTTGGAGATATATTTGGAGTTAGAGTGTTTAGGAGGGAATATTGGGGAAATTTACCATTTTTCCCTCGGGGTATCAAAAACTTCCCCGAGGGCAAAATGACAAAAGTGAGAAACACCTAGGAGCTGCCTAAACCGACCCTCCTTTCTTCTCCTTTACACTCTTTCTCCTCAAAACCCTCTTAAGCTAAACCATAGAAGAATCAAGGGATTTTTTACTAGAAATCACAATATTGGAGCTCTAGACTTGGAGATTGACTCAGTAGTAATTTGGTCGATTCAATCTTCAGTATAGGTAAGCTTTTAACTATGGTTTTAGCATTTAAATTCTGGAATTGCTGGCTGTTTTAAAGTGTTTTTGAGCCTTTGAGTTTCAAAGATTTTAGTGTGGTTTTGATGAGTCTTTAAGCTAGTTCTTTTGATGTATTTTATTGCGGAGAACATGTTAGAATGATTGGGATGGTAGAATTATGTTTTGCGGTGGAATTTGGTATGGTTAGGATTGAATTTGGCTGGTGAAATGGAGGTTATTTCTGGGTTTGAGGAACCAAGTCGCGACCTTGTTCTTGAGAAGTCGTGACTTAGCTTGAACCAGGCTCGTTGGGAGGCCTCTGCCTTGGGGGGCGCCGCGACTTGATAGGCTAAGTCGCGGCCTGTGCCTTTGGACAGAGAGGAGGATGAGGCTAGACAGGGGGCCGGCCACTTTTTCCTTAGGGCTCGGGATTGTTTTCACTATCCGGTTTGGTGGAACCCAAGGCCCCAGAGGCTAGGACTTGGTCTGGAAGCCTTTGATTGTTCGATATTAATAGAATCCTATTTTATGGTTGTGGCTTAGGGTATCGCTAAGGGCTTGGAACTGGGATCATGCTCGGGGTTCGTTCTTAGTTATGCTCGCTTGGAGGTAAGAAAAGTGCACCCAGAACATGTTGTATGTGATTAGGGCTTGGCTCGTTTGTTATATATTAATATGATTAGGGCTTGGGCCCCAAAATTGGTTATGTTAGGCTATTGTTCTAAATGCTCGCTGATAAATGCTTAAGTGATTATATTCGTTACGTAAATTCTATGGTTAGGGCATGTGGCGTTATATGAATATGCTTGGTATTATGAAAATGGTTATCTAATGGGATTATATGATTAGCGTGAGTATGTGCTTAATTGTAGGGATATGTCTATTCACATATGTTCCTTATAAGTAAGGTATGAAATCCTGGATCAGGGCTTGACTTATAAGTCAAGGGCGGCAATTGTGCACTGTGTGCTGGTCGATAGGCATTGGCCTAAACAAACAATGTATTATAATGTTGATCGACTCTAAGGTCGAAGGTGAACCACAGGGGTTGGGCTAGTTCTATGGCTAGTGAGACAAAGCTAAGGGCGAGGCCCTAGGTGACTCTATGGTCACGTAGCTAGGGCATAGGCCTGAGAGTTGGCTTAAAAGCCAACTGAATAGGGCGACAACCCCAGGTTGATCCAATGATCACTCGATTGGACTTAAGTAATATTGGTTATGAATCGATATCGCTGATTTTGTTGAATGGTTATTTTAAGTTATATTTTCTTTTGTTGCATGTTCTGTTTTCTTGTTGAGCCTCGGCTCATGGGTGCTTTTTGGTGCAGGTAAGGGAAAGGGAAAGCTTGACTAGCCATGAGTTGGAGAGCTTCGGTGGCGGCGTGTACATATGCGGCTGCTCGACCATCACATCCGAAGTTATCTCAGAGGAATTAGGGTTACAGCCCTGTTTTGCCGCTTAGACTGGCTGATGTAACTTTTGCTATGTATTTATCCTTTTTAACAGTTAAGTTGTAATATTTTGGGATCCCATGTTATATAAAACTTTTAGATAAAAGTCAATGGTTATTTGGCCAAAATTTTTAACCCTAACCGTTGTCACTAACCTTAGTTACACGTTTTAAGCAAAATGACCTGATTAGCAGGTCTGACACAATTTTAAGTACATAGTGTAACGGTCTTGGATTAGGAGGGCGTTACACATGGTCCCCGCGTCACCTTTGTGTAAATCATCTAGAATGTCTCAATTAATTGATTTAATTATCAATTTGGATTTTTAAAGTTGACTAGGTCAATTTTGGAAAATCTTACAGAGATATGAGATTTAGAGAATAAAAGAGAATCTTTGAACAAATTTATTAATTTTCATAAATTAGTGTCAATATAAATAAATAATATTAAATCAAGTTTCAAATTATAATTACTTAATTTGAATAATGATTTAATTAATTAATTATGTAAAAGATAAATAAATAAAAAGGTTTTGAATTTAGGCTCAAATTGATATTTAAATTCAAAGCAAAGAGATTGGGCCCAAGTCCATTTGTGGGAGCTGAAGGCTTTGTTTTTTTGTTTATTATTTTTAATTAATTTAAATAATGCCCATTAAGTTGCCTATATAAGAAATATGATATCTAGGGTTTTTAAAAAATGAGTTTTAGTTGATCATTGGGTAAGTGAAAACTTAGATAGTCTAATCATTTCTTGGTCACTCACTATTTTGTTCTCTTCTAGATCTCCATCTCATGTGTTGAGAATCAACCCACATTAGTTCTAGGTTGATCAAAGGCTTGGTGATTGTAGAGTCCAAGAACTTTACTTAGCTAAGATAGATAATAGTATGATAGTATTTATAGCATTATCTTTGTTACTGTGGATTTTTGGTTCAGACCGGGAATTATTTGGACACTCATAGTAGTACTTATAGATTTTCTAAGTTTAACCTATAGTTTAAGAATATTAAGTATAACCTAAGGTTTGATTAAAGTGACTGATATTAAGGATTATATTATTATATTATAAGGTTTAGACATCAACCAATAGGATTTTAAGCACATGTTTTGAATGGTAATTAAGGATTAAGATTTTTGAGGATTAAATATAATAAGGAGTAAAGTTTGAATGTTATAGGGTCAGTCAGCAGCTTTGAGTACGTTGAGGGCTTAGTCAAGGCTGTTTACTCCATTCATACCTAGCTAAAAATGTGTAATTTCGTGTTTAAATATTCAGCGTATGCCGATATATCGCAGCTATAGGGGGCGATATGTCGCAGCACGTAGATACGGAAAACACGAAACGATGCACGGTCGCCTCGGGCATACTGGCCCAGGCGATATATCGCCTACAGGGGGCGATATATCGCCTCCTTCAGCATGGATTCAAACTCTTTTGAATTCATTTCCTTTCAGCCATTCAAACTCCTTCAACAGTCCAGCATCTTGTGAACGAGTCTTCAGCCTCTGCTGAACGATTATTCAAATGATTTTCACCTAAAAAGCCATTATTTTTATTCAAGTAAAATCAAGATATTTTCATTCCCAAACTCTATAAATAGGACCTAGTACCCAGCCATTATTCACCATTTGCTCTAAGTTCAGAAGCTGCTAGTGTTAAGTGAGTGTGAGAGTGTAAACACCTGGTTTGGGGAAAAACTATAAGCTTAAACATCATAAGCTTATCAAACACTTTGGGAAGTGAGTTCTATAGTATTTCGGTGAAGGTTAGATTGATCTTGCAATCTTTGAGGTAAACCCAAAACTCTAGTTCCTTTCTGTATTTTATGTTATTTCCTTTCTCAAAACCTTCTACTCAGTCCCCTAACCTTATTCTTATTTTGGTTAGGGAATCCAAGCTTTTAAGCATATAAGTCGGTAAGTATGTTTTCTATGGTTTAGTCTTTCCATCTCTTTCATTTCATCTCCTTTCTTTAGACTCACTCTTTCTTATGGTTTTAGGAGTGTTCCAAAAGTCCCAACTCAGTCCATAATCCCGGTAACTTTGGTAAGGAAAATAGGCTAGAATTAATATGTTATGTGCTTATGTTATCTATATGTTTTATGTTATTAAAAGTGTTATGATATGTATATGTGTATGTTTGTAGGCTTGGGCATATGACCCATATGACTAACAAGACCCCAAATGGGTTATGGGCATATGACCTACTTAGCTAGTAGGACCCCATTAATCCCATGGGCATATGCTTGTTTAGTCTATGGGACCCCAAGTAATAATGGCCATTATAATAAGTGTATTATGTGTTATGATATGTCTTTACGTTATTATGAAATTATGTTTATGTTTATGACTATGTGTTAGATTTTCCTTGCTGGGCATTAGGCTCATTCCTTTCTGTTTATGTGCAGGAAATAAGCTTTAGAGGTGGAAAGATTCGTGACGCTTAGAGGATGTGTATCGATGGTGAATGGAGTCAAGGGGCCGAGCGTTATTCGATTGGAGGATGTAGTCTTGTTTATGTTTTTATGGTTTTAAATGTATTTTCCGCATTTTCTATGTAACTCTTTTTAGTTTTTAAGTTATTTTTGTTTAAAAGACAATGGGTACCCATATCCTACTTATTATTTATGAAAGTAACCTTTGTTTCTACAAGTTTATAATAAATTGTGGTATTTTCGCAAATATATGTTTTAGTAAGAATATGTATGTATAGTTCAATAATGGTCCAAGAGTCTAGATTAGTGGGTCGTTACAGTTGGTATCAGAGCAAACGGTTCCTTCGCATGAAGTTCTCCTCGATACACATGCTCAAAGCTCCGAATCGGACCGCCAAGTAAGTGTTTAAGTTACAAGTTACAAGTTACTTTGTCTATGTGTATAGCTAACGACTTTAGTGTTTATGTTTTAGTTAAGAATGAATGGAGCTTTAAGCAATGAGGATATCCGAGCCATTAAGGCTTTAAAAAGAATAAGGGAGCCATGAAACACCATAGGAGCACTAGAAAAGATCACTCAAAGATTGATTTTGTTCCACAAAGAGATAGGTCACCTTCAAGAGTCTAAGCAAATCATGATGAGAGCTGCAGAACAATATGTCCTAGTAATTAGGCTTTTAAAAGATTTTCCGTCAGCAATTTTAACTTTAGAAGAAATATGGGAGAATATAAATAATGACGATGACTTACAACCAGCCCTAAGATATTATTCTCTCATACTTAAGTTCACCTATGATTTAGAGTTTCAATTCACTAATGAGCAACAACATAGGATCTTCTTAAATCTTCCCCGAGGAAATTTTGAGGCTCAAGACAATGATGATTATAAGGAGATAGATAATGATATGCTAGATGAAGGATCGGATGTAGAAGATCCCGATTTTTAAGAATAGCTAGTTTTTTCAATGTTTGTTTTGTTTATTTCTTTATTTTATGATTGTAATAAGTGAAAATTATTATTTTTTTTCCAAATTAAGTTCATGTTATTTTATTTTCATGTATGAGTTTGATTTTTTTTTCGCAATCATAATAAGTAATAAATAAAATAAATAATGACTAAGTTCAGTGAGGGTGGATACAAATCAATGAACCAAGTTTCTTTATTGAGAGTTAGGGGGCCTTAGTAGTGGGAACGATTTTACTGATCCCAGCCCTCCCTCAATATGGTTAACTTTGGAACAAAGATAAGTTTCGAGCTTGAGAATTAAGTCATATAGGATGATTAGAAACACACTTAGAAAATAAAGATGACTTGTTTTTCTAAGTATAGAAACCCACTCTAATAATAAATAAAGACCTATATAATTTTTCATAAGAAGTCATAATAAATAGGTCCGAGATATGTTTGTTTTAGAATAAGTTTTTGCCTTAGAGCCTATTAGGGTAAGTTCTAACAAGTTCTCGACTGTTAGAACTTTTGGTGAAGATGTCGCTCCGAAGATCTGCACGCACCAACGGAAACGCCTCCAACGTTGTTCCAACGACCAATGATGCCCTCCAGTTCGCAGAAGAGGAGTGCGTACTACTACTAGCCGCAACGCGCCGACACCGTCAGCTGACAACACCGTGGAAATCGCTAGACGGCGACAACAAGTCGAGGAACTCTTGCAGCAACAACGTCAACAGGCGCAGACTCAGCCTCAGCCTCCGCCGCAACCGCAGTCGCAGCTACAACAAATGGCCCTAGCACCCCAACAAGTTGGTCCATATGGGGGATGGCCAGTGACGCACTACGCGCCACATCCAGTACCGAATATGGAGTCAGTGTATGAAAGGTTCCGCAAACAGCACGCTCAAAACTTCAAAGGGACTATAGACCCCTTTGAGGCAGAAGAGTGGCTAAGGAATGTGAAGCCAATTCTTACGCACATGAATCTCAGTAATGCAGACCGCATATCCTGCGCCTCGTCATTACTCAAGAAGGATGCCAGAATATGGTGGGACTTAGTTCAGCAGACTAACGATGTCACCACCATGATATGGACAAGATTTGTCGAGCCGTTCCACAAGAAGTATTACGCCTCGGCAGTCATCGCTAATGGTAGAAGAATATGCTCGTCAGTTCAACAGATTAGTCAAGTTTGCACCAAAGTTGGTCCCAACCAACTTTACGAGGTTGACCAAGTTCATCGGAGGACTTAGACCAAAGATGGAATTAGGGGTTAAGTTAGCAAACCTGGGAACCACTACCTATGCCAATGTTCTAGAAGCGACAATTGAAGTAGAAAGGATTCTGATGAATGTTAGTGAGGAGAAGAAGGATTAAACGATGGTTCCAGACCAAAGTCTTTGCATTGACCCAAGGAGGAACCCATGCTAGTAACAGGGATTTACAGGTCAGATCCTATCCTCGATAGTATATGTTCTAGTATCGCTTGATTGGTAACAGTATACTCGTATATCTCGTTAGGAATGATAGAAAAACTAGACAAACCTAGTGAAAGATTTAGAACTAGGTTTGTAACCGAGTTGCCTTCGGGCAAAGTAGTTCTATTATCACGAATAGTACGAGGCGTACCGATCAAGATTGAGGACATAGAACTAGAAGGAGACCTGATAGAGCTAGTGATCAAGGACTTCGACGTAATACTAAGCATGGATTGGCTAGCACGGCATGGCGCAACGATCGACAGCAAACGCAAGAAGGTGATGTTTGAGACTCCTGACGGCCAGAGACGATGCTTCATGGGACAAGCTTCAGGATTACGCACCAATTTAGTGTCATCTCTCAAAGCTCAACAAAGGATAGAGAAAGGATGTCAAGTATTCTTAGCCAGCAGCACGAACATGGAAAAGAAGACGCCACTTAAGGATGGAGATGTTCGAGTTATACAAGAATTTCCAGAGGTATTTTCCGATGACTTGCCAGGATTGCCGCCAACTCAAGAGATAGACTTCACGATAGAATTAGTACCGGGCACCGAGCCTATCTCTAAGGCACCATACCGGATGGCACCTACAAAACTCAAGAAGTTAAAGACGCAGCTACAAGAACTCCTAGACTTAGGCCAAGCCATTAACCATGGGGAGCTCTGGTACTATTCGTGAAGAAGAAGGACGGAAGTATGCGGATGTGCATACACTACCGTGAGCTGAACAAAGTAATGATTAAGAACAAGTACCCGCTACCTCGGATTGACGATTTATTCGATCAACTCCGAGGCGCGACTGTATTCTCTAAGATTGATTTAAGGTCCGGGTATCATCAGCTCAAGGTAAAAGGAGAAGATATTCCTAAGATAGCCTTTAGGACTCGTTATGGACATTACGAGTTGGTTATGTCTTTTGGTCTTGCTAACACACCAGCCGCGTTATGGACTTAATGAATAAGGTCTTCAAGGATTACTTAGATAAATTCGTCGTTGTATTCATCGACGATATCTTAGTATACTCCAAGGATGAAGTAGAGCACGAGGAACATTTGAGGATGATTTTGACGCGATTGAAGGAGCACCAACTCTACGCGAAGTTCAAGAAATGCGAGTTTTGACTCTCACAAGTGGCGTTCCTCGGGCACATCATATCGAAAGACGGAGTTGCAGTAGATCCATCGAAGGTAGAGGCCGTGAAGGATTGGCCTAGACCAAAGAACGCATCAGAAGTAAGAAGCTTCTTAGGGCTAGCAGGTTACTATAGAAAGTTGTAGAGGGCTTTTTCTAAGATAGCCACTCCACACACCAACCTGACCCGGAAGCAACAAAAGTTTAACTGGAACGATAAGTGTGAAGAAAGCTTCCAGTTGCTTAAAGATAAGCCTTGCTCAACACTAGTACTTAGTGTACAGACACCCGACGATAAGTTCGTTGTCTAATGCGATGCATCAAAGCTAGGATTGGGAAGCGTGTTGATGCAAAAACGACAAAGTGATAGCCTACGCCTCACGACAGTTGAAGGAGTATGAACAACGCTACCCAACTCACGATATGGAGTTGGCAGCGGTGGTCGATGCAAATCTGGCACCATTATCTTTACGGAGAACGGTGCGAGATTTATACGGACCACAAGAGTTTAAAATACTTCTTTACACAGAAGGAGCTCAACATAAGGCAGCGCAGGTGGATATAATTAGTCAAGGATTACAACTACGAAATCCTATACCACCCAGGGAAGGCGAACGTAGTTGCCGACGCGCTTAGTAGGAAAAGCTATGGGAACTTAGCAGTCTTTTCCGGAATAGAAAAGCCGCTACAGCAGGAGCTTATCAGTGCCATAATAGAAGTGGTTGTAGGCAAGCTAGCTAACTTGTCTATCCAATCAAATCTGCTAGAGGACATACGGATTGGTCAGAGACATGAGGAATCGCTAGCACCACATATGGAAGCAGTCAGAGAAGGCAAGAATACAGATTTCTCAATATCTAGCCAAGGTTTATTGAGATATAAGGATCGGGTATGCGTGCCAGACAATCAGAGTATTAAGAAGACAATCCTAGAATAAGCGCATAATGCCCCGTACTCAGTTCATCCAGGGTCTACCAAGATGACTTATGACATCAAGGCAGTCTATTGGTGGCCAGGGATGAAGAAGGACATAGCTGAGTATGTATCTAAGTGTCTGGTATGCCAGCAAGTGAAAGCAAAGCATCAGCGGCCTGCAGGTTTATTGCAACCGCTTAGCATACCAGAATGGAAGTGGAATGATATAGCCATGGATTTTGTGACGGGGCTACCAAAGACGAACAAGCAGCATGATTCCGCTTGGATAGTAATAGATAGACTAACCAAGTCGGCTCATTTTCTGCCTGTTAGAACGTCATGCACGGCAGACCAATATGCAACATCTACATCCAAGAGATTGTACGATTGCATGGAATCCCCAAGACGATAGTGTCAGATAGAGGATCAGTATTTACGTCAAGATTTTGGAGAAGCTTACAGCAAGCTATGGGTACTAAGTTAAGCCTTAGTACAGCTTTCCATCCTCAGACAGATGGGCAGTCTGAGCGTACGATTCAGATCTTAGAGGATATGCTACGCGCTTGTATACTTGATTTCGGAGGATCGTGGAACAAGTACTTACCACTGATCGAGTTCTCGTACAACAACAGCTACCAGTCGACGATCGAGATGGCACCTTATGAGTTGCTATATGGAAGAAGGTGCCGATCACCGTTGCACTGGGACGAGGTAGGAGAAAGGAAGCTTCTAGGGCCCGAAGCTGTTAGACAAGCTCAAGAAGCAGTAGCGCTTATTAGACAGCGTATGCTTGCAGCTCAAAGCCGACAGAAAAGCTATGCGGATACCAAGCGACGCGATGTGGAATTCCAAGTTGGAGATCAAGTCTTCATGAAGATATCTCCTATGAAAAGTGTCAAGCGGTTCGGAAAGAAAGGCAAGCTTAGTCCCTGATTCATAGGTCCTTTTAGATATTGGACAAAGTGGGAACAGTTGCATATAGACTAGCCCTACCGCCAGCACTAGCCGATAGTCACAACGTCTTCCACATCTCGATGTTACGCAAATATGTGTCAGACCCATCTCACGTCCTCAAGAACGATACGATAGCGCTCCAGAAAGACTTAAGTTACGAGGAACGACCGGTTAGCATCCTAGATAGAGGGATGAAGCAGTTACGGTCCAAGAGCTTTCCTATAGTCAAAGTCCTATGGAGCAATAGTTTTGAATGCGAGGCAACGTGGGAGTTGGAGGAGGACATGCAAGGCCGGTATCCGGAGTTATGTGATAAGTAAATTTCGAGGACGAAATTCTTTTTAGTAGGGGAGAATTGTAGAGTCCAAGAACTTTACTTAGCTAAGATAGATAATAGTATGATAGTATTTATAGCATTATCTTTGTTACTGTGGATTTTTGGTTCAGACCGGGAATTATTTGGACACTCATAGTAGTACTTATAGATTTTCTAAGTTTAACCTATAGTTTAAGAATATTAAGTATAACCTAAGGTTTGATTAAAGTGACTGATATTAAGGATTATATTATTATATTATAAGGTTTAGACATCAACCAATAGGATTTTAAGCACATGTTTTGAATGGTAATTAAGGATTAAGATTTTTGAGGATTAAATATAATAAGGAGTAAAGTTTGAATGTTATAGGGTCAGTCAACAGCTTTGAGTACGTTGAGGGCTTAGTCAAGGTTGTTTACTCCATTCATACCTAGCTAAAAATGTGTAATTTCGTGTTTATATATTCAGCGTATGCCGATATATCGCAGCTATAGGGGGCGATATGTCGCAGCACGTAGATACGGAAAACACGAAACGATGCACGGTCGCCTCGGGCATACTGGCCCAGGCGATATATCGCCTACAGGGGGCGATATATCGCCTCCTTCAGCATGGATTCAAACTCTTTTGAATTCATTTCCTTTCAGCCATTCAAACTCCTTCAACAGTCCAGCATCTTGTGAACGAGTCTTCAGCCTCTGCTGAACGATTATTCAAATGATTTTCACCTAAAAAGCCATTATTTTTATTCAAGTAAAATCAAGATATTTTCATTCCCAAACTCTATAAATAGGACCTAGTACCCAGCCATTATTCACCATTTGCTCTAAGTTCATAAGCTGCTAGTGTTAAGTGAGTGTGAGAGTGTAAACACTTGGTTTGGGGAAAAACTATAAGCTTAAACATCATAAGCTTATCAAACACTTTGGGAAGTGAGTTCTATAGTATTTCGGTGAAGGTTAGATTGATCTTGCAATCTTTGAGGTAAACCCAAAACTCTAGTTCCTTTCTGTATTTTATGTTATTTCCTTTCTCAAAACCTTCTACTCAGTCCCCTAACCTTATTCTTATTTTGGTTAGGGAATCCAAGCTTTTAAGCATATAAGTCGGTAAGTATGTTTTCTATGGTTTAGTCTTTCCATCTCTTTCATTTCATCTCCTTTCTTTAGACTCACTCTTTCTTATGGTTTTAGGAGTGTTCCAAAAGTCCCAACTCAGTCCATAATCCCGGTAACTTTGGTAAGGAAAATAGGCTAGAATTAATATGTTATGTGCTTATGTTATCTATATGTTTTATGTTATTAAAAGTGTTATGATATGTATATGTGTATGTTTGTAGGCTTGGGCATATGACCCATATGACTAACAAGACCCCAAATGGGTTATGGGCATATGACCTACTTAGCTAGTAGGACCCCATTAATCCCATGGGCATATGCTTGTTTAGTCTATGGGACCCCAAGTAATAATGGCCATTATAATAAGTGTATTATGTGTTATGATATGTCTTTACGTTATTATGAAATTATGTTTATGTTTATGACTATGTGTTAGATTTTCCTTGCTGGGCATTAGGCTCATTCCTTTCTGTTTATGTGCAGGAAATAAGCTTTAGAGGTGGAAAGATTCGTGACGCTTAGAGGATGTGTATCGATGGTGAATGGAGTCAAGGGGCCGAGCGTTATTCGATTCGAGGATGTAGTCTTGTTTATGTTTTTATGGTTTTAAATGTATTTTCCGCATTTTCTATGTAACTCTTTTTAGTTTTTAAGTTATTTTTGTTTAAAAGACAATGGGTACCCATATCCTACTTATTATTTATGAAAGTAACCTTTGTTTCTACAAGTTTATAATAAATTGTGGTATTTTCGCAAATATATGTTTTAGTAAGAATATGTATGTATAGTTTGATAATGGTCCAAGAGTCTAGATTAGTGGGTCGTTACAGTGGGTAAGACTGTGTTGTTGATCTAGTTCAATATCTTGATAATACTTAGAAAGGAATCAAGGGTTAGAGAGATTGAAGGAAGGAGTTGTTCCAATTCTGCTGCATATATGTAAGTTTCAGTACTTTACTCTTTTTGTATCAATTTCATAGGAGTATGTTCTTGGAATTTACATGTTTGTTTGATAATATGTAAATTACATGAAAATAAACAAAGAACATGTAATATGCATATCCTACAGTTTAAGGGAACTGAGAGATGATTAGAGAAAGAGAGAGTTAGGGTAGAATAGAAAAATGGGGAAGAAGGGGGCGACTGCTCAGTAATATCGTTGACTTTTGCCGGCGCATTTAGTTGCATCGGCAAAACTCAAATTTGCGCCGAAAAAAGCTTCATTCGAAACCCTAATTCAAAACGACACCATTTATTTAAATGGGACTTTTGCTAGCATTGTTTTTGAATTTTTCCGGCACAACTAAATGCACAGACAAAAGCTAACCTACCAAACTTATTTAAAAAGTGGACTTTTGTTGGCGCTTTTGTCCTAACATGCCGACAAAGGTCACAACGGTAATAAACACGTGGACTTTTGCCGGCGTGTTAGGTCAAAGTACCGACAAAAGTACCTAACACGTGCCTTTCAAAAATGGTAATGGCGGGTGTTTTCCTGCTTGCATTTTTGCTAGCGCAACTGGAATTGCACCGAAAAAAGTTCTTACATCACTGTAAATATGCATCGGTAAATGTATTTTAGCGCAGGTAAAAGTCATGAAATTTCTAATAATTCTTTTATTTTAAAATAAAAAACTAATAATCTATCATCAGGGACAATAATCAAATCAATCAATATTTTTAAATAAAAAATAAAAGTCTTCGGGTATCATGGACCAGAAACGATTTAAATATAGCTGATCACATTATATCAATGAACAATATTAATTATTATTACTACGATCGATAATGGATATTTAACACTTGGATTTTAAGTCTAAAATAACTAATAAATACTCAATGTCGCAAAAAATTTGTAAAAAATGTGGATATGTCAATTCAAATTGCAGAAGAAGAAAATTTGTTAAGGCAGAGAGAGTACATAGCATACTTACTAACTTGTTCTCAAGAGTTTGTTCAAGAATAATCTTTAAAAATGGGTAGCAGTGGGATAAAACTTTGTCTAAACCTTGGCTCTTTGGCTAGCAGAAGTCATGGTTGAACAACTTTTTATGCTCTGAAACAAAGAGTCTTATAGTTAGAACTCTCTCAAGAACTTTCTTGGGCACGTCGATCCTATCAATGTGACTACAATTACTTATCTATTATATTTAATACAACGTGTCTTATTTTGATATTCACTCATGCATGATCATCACAATAAACATAAAATGTTATTAGAACTTGGTTTTTCACATTCACTATTTGAAAGTGTACAAACTATATACCTCGGAAATATTTTTTTTCACAACTTTACATGTTATTGTTCAATATGAATTTTAATTTTATTTATTTGATTGCGTAGCTTATTTTCAAAAATTATTCTCAGAAATATAGTGAAACTTTATCAAATTTGGTGCTCATTAAGCTTCCATGTCATTCAAAATGGAATTGGATAAGGTTTAGATATGAAGGAAATTTTGAATTTAGTGTTGTTATATATATATATGTGTGTGTGATTTGAGTACAGATCACATAGACTACCCCTATACTCCTACCAATTTAGGTCGAAAATACTAATCCATTTGAAACGGATTCGTGAAAAAATAAAACATTTCAAAAAATTAAAAAAAAAAGATTTTTTTTATTTTTCATACTTTTGCGGGCGCAGTTTTCATACTTTTGTCGGTGTAATTCAGAGATACGCCGACAAAAGTGTTATCGGTATAAGTCTTAAACTTTTGTCGACATATTTGACTCGAATTTTTTCGGCACATTTATGAAGTGCAATGGCGAAATTGATGCCAGAAAATGTTATGAGCCTTTTCTGGCGCACTTAAAAGGTGTGCCGACAAAAGTACCTTTTGCCGGCGCATTTACGAATTGTGCCAGTATAAATTGGAAATTTCGGCGAAAAAACACATTGCCGGAGGAATTAACCTTTGTCGACGCTTTTGACGAACTGCACTAGAAAAAGTAACTTATGCCGACACCTTTCAGAAACGCGCCGACAAAAACCCATTTTCTTGTAGTGACACATCCATGTGTGTTTGAGAATTGACTTGGAACACTGCAGTGTGAGTCTGAATCAGTTCGTGATATGTAGATTGAATGATTGTTTAAATTTATTAAAAAATAGTGAGAATTCGTAATAGGTATCAAGATGAGTTTTCCTATCTTCTATTTGCATTGATTTAATGTATAGGTATATGAATTGATTCTCGCTTGATATTACTATTCTTAAAATACCCCACCCCTTCCACTATCACTCTAATTTGTTATTTTAATTCCAACAATTTCGTATATATAAATTTTAAGCCTAACGCCAATAACCTCAACCTTCAAGCCATAAAACAATTGAACGTTGCCACTCTATAAGCAAAAACTGGTTTGAGTTAAAATTCTTTCTTTACTTCGAGTTTTATCAAATCTCTAGTCTTTTTTTGTTTTGTATTTTCTCTAATTTGAGATTGCTTTTGATAGGCATTGCGTTCACCAATGGTCTATAAACTTGAAAGGGCATGTCAAGGAAAGCATAAACCATATTCAATCCCAACAAAATCATCTTAGGATTGCTAAGGGTTACCAATGTTTCCCAACATCACAAGGGGTGACATAACGCTATTGGTGTAATCCAATATTGAATATCACATTTTTTTAATTTAATAATTATTATAGAGTATTGCTAATGAATCATAAGTTGCCACTTTATGTGGTGTTGGACACCTTAAGAACAATTGTCACATATAATTGGTAGTGTTTGTTTTACGGGTTAGGATTGTGCCATTTTAATAAATATACATATATATATATATGTATATATATATATATATGTTTGTCTAGTTGCTTCTTATGGCCAACTCCTCTTAACCAAAATATGGGGTATATGTTAAAGTTTCTGAAGCAAAAATTAATTTCTAAACCAGTATAAAACAAGAATGTGTATTTTTCGTTGTACTTTGTTACCTGCTTTTTTGGTACATTTTGAAATGAATACAAGACCTTTAGGAAGTTTTGATATAAGAGACCAGGAATCAAGAAACAAGTGGATTTAACTCAACATATTATCGAGACAAATAGTTATTCTCAATTACATGAACGAAAAAAAGAGTAAAATAAATGATGAAGAAGACCTTTATTAGGGTCTTCTTGTCATTATTTTGATTGCTTATCAGCAATAAAAGTAGAGATAGTAATAATATAAAGCATCATCATCAACCATGCAGTCTTTCTCAAAAAATCCCATGTCAAGTTCATTCTAGGCAGCAGCGGAACAAAGTGTAAGTCTCCATTAGACGGCCACAATCACAGCACTTCATGACATCAGGCAAGGCTGCGCTTGATGGAAGAACAAGGCTGGTGCAGTGGTGTGGCTCGAGGGGCTGGACATACTCCTTGAGGTACTCATCAAGAGCAGGCACGAACCCAATCTCCTGCTGCCGTGGCTTCCAGACTCTGTGCTCAGTCAAGGCTTTGAGCATGTGTGTCCCTTTGCCCCGAACCATTTCGCCAATATCCTTACTCATCACAGCCCACCTTCCCTTGCTATAATCACTAGAGTCGTAGCTCAAAATCACGGTGATCCCTTCCAGTATGTGGTCGTATCTTGTGCTGTCAAACTTGGTCAATTGTCGCTTAGAATCCAACATTTTCATCAGCCTTAACCAGAAATAACTAATAAGGTTGCGGTCAAGAGTTCTGCTCAAGTTCTCTTTTTGGATTGTGTCAATAATGGTCGTCACAAGTTTCTCCTTAGTTTGGGTCTTTCCTACATAAACCATTTCTAGGTTGATGCCGGCCTCTCTTGCCACCTTTTTTGCAGCTATTGTGAAATCGCTGATCCACTCCATGTCTTCACCTCCATACAAGCAAATGTGTTTTCCCTCTTGAATCTGACACACAAACATTTAATAGTTATAAGACCAGTCTGGTAGAGGTAGAAGTCAAAGTTAGTCCAACCACACTATTAATGAGATTATTAGCTAGATTGAGGGTTCGTAGCATGTATTTGTTCTGAAAAAAGAAAAAGAAAAAGAATAAGAAAACTCACCCAAGCATTCAAATTAGGCTCAAGGTTGTCAATGAGAAGATCAACGGACCAGCTCATCTCCTCCCACAACAATTTTTCTCGATTGAAGGTAAAAGGGTAGGCAGTGCTTCCCCAAATGCATATCATGTTGATAGCATCATGGTGCACGATCGCACCTTGTTTGTCTATAACCACAAGCATAGGTTTTTTCTTGAAGTTCCACTTCTCTTTGATGTACCTTTTTACCACCGTTGATACCACCGATGGATGGTCAATGGAGTGCCATTCCATCTGCTTTTGTAGTGTCTCAAAGAGATTGAGTTTGTCTTCATCCCAATTGTCGAGAATTGGGACCCAAACTATCTCGTACTGACTCTCCATTTTGGTCGGGCTATGCTTCTTTTGCTGGTACATTCGTTCCAAGATTTTGTATTCTTGCCCGCGCTGGAGATTGAAATCTAGATCTGTAATGAATAGGGCTACAGTCTTGTTGCTTAATTCGTCAGTGGCAACCTAGTTTTGGATGATATCAAATAAATAAGTGATTATTTTTATGCGGGAGAAAAGTTTAACCAGATAGAAGTAAAGTTGGAATTTGGTGCAAACCTTTCTCTTGATGTAGCAATCATAGAGCGCTGGTTGGCCATCCTTGTAGTGAAACAAAGTAGCCAAAGCCCTCGTGTTGTCGAGGTGTGGTGTTGTGAAAATGCGTTCAAGCTCCCTAAAAGCTTCTTCATCTCTTTTCTCCTCTGAATCAGACAAATATATATATTAGTTTGTTATTTATGGATATACTTCGGTGCTGAATGTCAAGAGGGATGCCAATGACACTCACGCATAACTTTTAAACAACGTTCAATTAACTCCACTAGGTGAAGCGTTTTGATGTTGTTTAGCTTGTGAGCCAAGGATGACAGCTCCCAGGACTCCGTCAAGAGACTTAAACAAGAATACTTGAAAGTTAGAGGGAAAATGTTTTATAAATGCAGATTATTTTCTGAGTGAAGTACGTTAATTACATGAACTTACTCAATTGGTAGGGAGCCAGTGAGGGCGAACATTTGTGTCGAGGCAACGACTATGCTTCGGATGCTCCAATAAACAACCGTGGGAACATTAGCATCAACAGCAATAACTTCAGGGAGCTCATACAACTCGACAAGTTCCTTGGTGGTGTCGATAATTTCCCCAATAAGAGTAAAAAGTGCATCTAGTGTTGGTTTCAGATCATGAAGATGCTCCAATATTTCTGGCAACTGCTTAAGAAGAGCAATTGCCTTTGGGAGTGGATTAGTTGTGTATTGCTGAACAACAAGCCGAAACTTGCCAAAAGTGATCATTAAAGAGACCAAGACTAGTGCAACCTTCACTTCCCAGCTGTAGTGCTTGACTAGCCGTAATATTTCAAGGACAATATTGTGCACGTCTACACCAGCCGAACACTTACTGTACATCTGTGACCATAATATGCAAAAGGGTCATGAATGAACAAATTTGAAAGTGAACAATTTGAGAGAGATGAAATGATTTTTTTTTTAAAATATTTACCTCGAGGGAAATTGCACTGATGACCCTGGTTGGAAGATCAACCACCTTCTCTTCTGCCACAACAATGTCCCATTGTGTAATCGGGCCCTGTTATATATATATATATATATATGTACACATTATTGTAATTGATGATGATGAATTTGCTATAGAAGTAACTATGTTATTAGTAAGTACCTGCGAAAATTTAAAGATGTCATCACTTGCACGGTTGAATATGACATCAATGACCGCCAGAACAGGCTTGACATCAAAACCACGCTCATTAGATTCATGCGTGGCAATAATTTTCCTGCCCAGCTCAGTGTCGTCCGTTGCACCACTTGCGTGCGCACGACTCGAGCGGCCCTGCCCAAGAAAACTTGAAGCAATACTCTGCTCATGTTTGGGTTGCCCAACCATCTTGGCCTCCATTTTGGCTCTTTCTCACACCTGTTGCAAAGCAATATGTATGGTGTTGTTTGCCGTTTGGGTTTGCTTTGCTCTTCAACTTCTTGCTTAGTAAAGATATATGTGTGCATATTTATATGCTTGTCTCGTATTGAAACTTTATCTTTATTATTTTTCTTCTTGAGTAAGCCTTAGACAGAGGGAATTTTATTATTGTTAGCACCGAATCCTTATGTTACCAGATTCGTCAGTAAAGAATTATATGCTGTACTTGTGAATCAATTTGGTTGTCATTACAAGATTTTAAGGAATATAAGCTATGAGTATTGACTAGATTTCTTACTTTGTTATCTTAGGACATGCTGATCTAGTTTTCTTGTCTTGCGTATGTATATTATGTGATAATTGTGATACTAATTTTTTTCTCAATTAGTTAATTAGGAATTTAATTTAAAGTTATATATTAATATACTTTAAGAGGTGTTATTTTATAAATTTTATTGCAAGAGAGTTTAACACCTCTCTCTCTCTCTCTCTCTCTCTCTCTCTCTCTCTCTCTCTCTCTCTCTCTCTCTCTCCTTCTAAATAAATCCATAGTAAATTCTTAGAATTTCTTTTCACATACCATTTAAAATATTTTCAGTACAAAATTATCCATTAGTAAGTAATATTTCTATTAGCATTTTTCACATCTATAATTATTTAAATAAAATTAAAACATATTTAGTACTCTCATTTAATAATATTTTTTTATAAATTAAAAATTTAGTCACATTTTTTTTATTGTACTTTTAATTCATAAACATAAATAATTTAGAATTTAAAAAATTAACTTATTAGAATCAAAATCATTAGTAAAATCACAATATTCAATTTTCATACTTGTAAAAATTAAAATATATCTAAATAAATCTCAATTAATTAGTATATAAAGAGATGTATTGGTTGTTTTGGAATTGTACTAAAAATAAATTTATATTATGTCTTGATATTTAAGGATTATGTCAAGTTACCAAAATTTTATATTTGGTAATAATTGATTAATAAAAAAAGGATGTGAAATGAAAAATAAGGGATGCTAATAGCAACACCCAAATAAAAATTAAAAATATATTAAATTGGCAGTGAAAATAACCAATGATGTATACTTGTTGCACTTTTATATCCATTTTTTTCTAGATAAAATACCAATGCAACCAAAAGAGTATGTCCATTACTACCCTCATACTAATACTGTTAATGGTAGTTATGTGACATTGATGTGACCTGACAGAAGTTGATGTGTCATTGCTAAGCACAACGTAATTGTTTTAAATTATTAATTAATATTAAAATGAAATCTATTTTCTTCCTAAAATGGAAAATTTGAGGTTTTATGCATTAAAGTACCATTATTTGAAAAATATGCCCAACTTAAAAAAAACATTGCAGAAATATACTCCAAACTTAAATTTGGACAAAAAAGTCCTTGTAGTTTTTCCTTCTCATTTTTTCTCTCCTTACATGATCGGTATCCCATTTCTCCTCCCATCCGACCCCACAATATTCTCCGACCAAGTAAATCTCAAAGTTAACATTAAACTGAAGAAAACCGCATCCTAACTGTTTTCATTGTAAAAAAATCATGGGTAATTATGTTCTCGTCCTATTTAGTGATGCGTATATGTTAGAATCAGTAATATATATTTTTCGAACACTTCTTTGCATGATTTTGTGGTTTAAACTGTATTTATTCTATTGTTCAAACATAAAAATAGGAATTTAGTGACAAAATCAATACAAAATGATGCAGAGTCGATGAAGTGTTGTGTTGTTGACACTAAAATCGATGTTATACCAATGACATTTTGATGCAAAAGCTCTAAAATAAAAATAAAAACTATCAAAATACCATTGATATGCCATCATGTTGCATTGATTTTAGTGTTCTGAAACTAATATTTGATAAAGCATCGATTTACCATTGACAATACATTGTTTTGCAATCATTATTATATCTCTTTCTACAACCGATTGGGTATTCACCCTTGGTGAGGGTGTCGTTTCTTGGGGATCGAAGAAATAAACATGTATATGTTACTCAACCATGGGATCTGAGTTTGTAGCTCTAGCGGTAACTGACAAAGAGGCCAAGTGGCTAAGAGATGTCATGTTGGAGATACGAAAATCACGGTTGATGTATCGACAATTTCGATACATTGTGATAATAACACCACTTTGATTAGAGCTTATAACAAGATATATAATGGGAAGTCTAGAAATATAAGTATAAGTCATGACTATGTGAGGACATTGATTGATAAGAGTATCGTATTAATTTCATATGTCAAATCTTGTGAGAACTTAGCGGATTCGTTTACCAAACCTCCGGGGAGAGATTTAGTCAGTTCCACAAATAGAGGGGATGAGACTAAAACTTCTTCACCAATAGATTCCCTAACGATGGAAACTCAACACAAAACTTGTGTACATCAAGTGTAGAGTTCAATGGGTAAGAACAAGTCATTGATAAGCACTACTACAAAAAAGGCATTTCTCTGCGGTTTTTTTACTCAATACACTGCGGTTTTCGAGAGTATTGAAAAGCGCAGTGTATTCGACCGCAGAGAAAAGTGTTACGCAAACCGCGGAGAAAAGCTACACTTTTCTCTGCAGTTGTAGTAAGCCAACCTCATCAAATTGCCCTTCATCGTTGTATCCACACTCATCGTTTTCCTCATTATATTCTTCATTTTGAGCTAATTCCTCTTCTGTGCTAAATTTATGTCTTTTTAGCTCTTCAATCTCAGCTTTTAGTCGAGCAATCTCCTCTCTTGTAGTCATTGTTTTATGTTTTTTTCCAAACATTTTGGAAACGGTCGCAGTGAACCTACAAAAAAAATCAATAAAGTCCATCAATAAACCAATCTAAATAATTCTTAAAAGAAAACAACTATTATAAATTATCATACCCGCCAGCTCGAACACGACCTGGGTGTTCTGGTGTCCCTAATGCTTGAGTCAAGATGTCATTTCGACCCTGAGCTGTAATTTCACCACGAATCACTTTTTCTTTGACGTCCTCCTACTCAAGATATTATTTGGTTAAATTAGTTTATATAAATAAAAACAATATATTGATTCTGAAACCTTAGAAAACTTACTATCTTTTCGGCAATTTGTCGGTCTAGCTCTGTCACAAGAACTTTATTTTTTTCACGCGATCTAAGCCAAACTTGATACCTCTCTGAATTTTGAATATTTCGTTCTTTTTTTTGCATTGTACAAGATAATTATAGTTATATGTTGCGATAATATCAACCATTATTTAAACTATAATATCAAATATACTTACCAAATCTTCTCTTATATTAGCCATTCCTCTACGAGAGGTTCGATGCCTTGACTTCATTAGTAATGCACGGTTTTTTTGTTCTTGATGCACTATTTGAAACTCTGGACTTAGACGACTAGTTACAAATTGTAACCATTCTCTCTCGTCAATTATATCGCTATACCTCTTTGGGGGAAATTTGAGTTCTTCCATCATACCCATTTCAGCCAAAGGTTTGATGTACTCAGTAGTGAGTTCACTTTTAAAATCTCTAATTATTTGACCAGCTTTTTTCAAAATCTCATGTTTGAAGGTTTGAGGAATGTTGTGACCACCCTGAGAATATAATTAAGAAAAGTAATTATTAAATTTAGATATCACACATAAATAAATAAATAAATATCATAATGATAATTTCTTACAATGATATCCTCCCATAGACCATCTTTCAAATCTTGTGGGACCTTCCTCCAATCACCTGAGTTGATAGAAATCGTGGCTCGTACTCTAGATCCAAGATATGATATCATGTTTGTATACACATCACCTATTGGTTGTCCCAAATCGTTCCATTGAAGATTTTTCTTGATTCCTTTGGCTTTTTGTTGGGTCATGTAACTCATTCTTGTTTTACCACGACCTTGTTGTTTCTCTTTGTCATCTCTTTTATCCGCCATCTGCATCACACAAATTACAAGTGTTAATGCATTATACAAATAAATAATCATAAGTGTTAATGCATTATACAAATAAATAATCACAAGTATTAATGAATTATATAACTTACTAAACATGTTTTCTTCTTTTTCTTATTTTATTTCTGGTCGATTCACAATCGACCCATATTCCTTCTTCAATGTCGGTTCTAAGATAATCACGATCATCGCTATCACTTTCATTATCATGTTCCTGAATATTCTCAACTTGTTCATGTATCGGTTGTCCAACAATGAAACAGTCATGATATAAATCATAATTTTCATCGTACTCTTCTTTTTCTGAGAACTTCCGCTCGGGAACTGATAAAACAATGGACCATTTATCATTAACTGGATCAAGAATGTAAAACACTTGTTTCGCTTGGGAAGCCATGATAAAAGGATCGTTCTTGCTTCCCTTCTTGCTTAAATCAACCAGAGTGAATCCAAGTTCGTCAGTTTTAACTCCAGTATTGTTGTCCACCCAAGAACATTTAAGAAGAGGAATAAAAAATAATGAATAATCTAGCTCCCATATTTCTTCAACAACCCCGTAGTATGTCATTGTGCTTGAAATTGGGTTTTTATCTTTTGCACTGGCAAAATGCATAGCTTCTGCGACTACACTTACTCCACTATTTTGAACCAGACGCGCATCATCTCTTGACTTAGTATGAAATCATTTCCCTTCAACAATGAAAGCTTGATGCTTTATTACATCAATGCTTGCTCCAAGAGATATGCGCTTCAACTCAGTCGACAGTCCATGATTTTTTTCTCCCAACTTCGTCAAAATTGTATTCTTCAGCCACTGGCAAAACGTTTTATTATGCTCATCTATAACCCATTTTTGTTTATTTTTAATCTTGTTTGGAATCATCGACCGTAATAACTCTATGTGATCACTGAAACATAAAAGAAATAACAAAAAGTTTAAGCAACAAAAAGAAAATCACTACTCTAATATATATGATTGAAATATATTTTCTACTTACATTATATATGATTGAATCTCAGGATTATTTTGCAACACAACTAATTGAGCTTGATCTAATTCTGCCCTAGACACGGTGGTCACTGTTCCATTCCCTTGTAGTCCTTTATCAACTCCATCTGAGTTATTTCGTGGTTTGCTGATTCCGATTGCTTCAACCCCACTCATGTATTCTGAGAAAAATTCTACTGCCTCTTCCGATATATAACATTCAACCATACTAGCTTCAGGACGATAATGATTACGCACATAACTTTTCAACACCTTCATACTTCTTTCAAATGGATACATCCATCTCGCCCAAACTGGTCCACACAACTTGGCTTCCCTTACTAGATGAACCATTAAATGAATCATAATATCAAAGAAGGATGGCGGAAAAAACATTTCAAGGTTGCATAGAGTTTCCACTATCTTATAATGCAATTCATCCAATTTTTTCATTTCTAATTCTTTTCCGCATAAATGATTGAAGAATATGCAAACATTCGTTAAACAATCTCGAACTTTTTTCGGTAATACTGACCGAATAGCAATCGGAAGTAATTGTTGCATCAACATATGACAGTCATGTGATTTCATACCCATCAGCCTCAAATCTCCCATGGATACCAAGTTTCGAATGTTGGATGAATAGCCATCAGGTACTTTCATCTCTGCAAATGATTTACATACAACCTTTTTCTCTTCTCTGGACAACGTGAAACAAGCAGGAGGTAAATATGTGCGTTTACCTTTCTGTTCAGGTGCTAAATCAGTTCGTATACCCATTTCAACAAGATCTAAACGACTAGTTAAACCATCCTTAGTTTTACCGGGAATATCAAGTAATGTACCTATAATACTTTCGCACACATTTTTTTCTATATGCATGACATCCAAACAATGTCGAACAAGTAAATCTTTCCAGTAAGGGAGACGAAAAAAAATTGATTTCCTTTGGAAACATCCACTTACTTTCTTATTTTTCTGCATTTTTCCATACTTGAAATCAATTTTCTCTACTTCTTTAAGAATGAGTTGCCCCGAAAGTGGCAAAGGAGCAACACCTTGTTCTTTATCACCATCAAATGCTTTTTTTTTGTCCCTATAATGATGATTTAGGGGAAAATATCGTCTATGACCCATATAACAAATTTTGTGCCCATTAGACAGACGAATAGCCTTTGTGTTAGTGCAACATATTGGACATCCCTGGTAACCTTTTGTGCTTAACCCTGATAGATTACCATAAGCTGGGAAATCATTAACAGTCCACAACAAAACAACTTTTAAGTTAAAGACTTCTTTCATAAAACCGTCATATGCCTCAACACCATTTTCATACAAATCTTTCAAATCATCAATTAATGGTGCCAAATAAACATCTATATCGTGTCCCGGTTGTTTTGGGCCTGAAATCATTAACGTGAGCATCAAAAACTTTCTTCTCATGACTAACCACGGAGGAAGATTGTACATAACAAGGAAGACAGGCCACGAACTATGCCTACTACTTAGAGATTTATGTGGATTTACACCATCGGCAGCTAGACCTAGACGAAGATGTCTTGCCTCAGTTTTAAATTCTGGATTTAAGTTATTAACTTTTTTCCAAGCCTGCGAATCTGCAGGATGTCGAAGTTTACCATCTTTCAGTCGCCTAGTCTCATGCCATATTAAGTTTTCAGAGTGTTCTGCACTTCGATATAACCGCTTTAGCCGCGGAATCAAGGGCAAGTACCACATCACTTTTTGAGGAATAAGTTTCCTGATCTCCTTACTCTTGTTAGGTTTGTAGCGGGGTGAATCACATTCTGGGCAAGTGTCCATGTCTGCATACTCTTTACGATATAACACACAATCATTCAGACATGCATGGATCTTCTCATACTTCAAGCCTATGCAATTTAAAGTTTTCTTCACTTCATACGTAGACTCAGGGAAGCAATTATCTAATGGCAAAATCTCTTTAAAAGCAGCTAAAAATTGACTAAAACATTTATCACTAACTCCATTTTCTACTTTTATGTTGTAAAATTTTACCATCGTTGGTAATCTTTGTTTCAACCATTGAATAATGGTTTATCTGCATCTCTAACCAATTTATCAAATTTTGAAGGATCATCAACAAACTCTTCTTGTGCTTCATCGAGCAATTCCATAGGATGATCGTCAAAATCACTATAACCCAAATCATCAACCCCTCGCCTCCCGAATGGATATGGATTATTATTTTTCAATGATTCCCCATGCCAATACCATGTACGATAACTTGTATCAAATCCCCGATTAAATACATGATTTTTTATCATGGTAATATTTCCTTTTGTTCCATTACCTCAATCTATACATGGACAATGAATTCTTTCCGGATCACTACAATTTGTTTGGCAAAATTCTAAAAATTGGTTGAATCCGTCTTGAAATTGTTGTGTTTCTCTATTCTCAAGAATCCATGACTTATCCATAATGATAATATCTACCTAATTCCTAAGTTGATAATGAAAAGAAAATTAGTATAGTAATACTCTAAAATTATGTTCAATTATTAAATTATAAAATGAAATGGACAGAGTTTCATTTATTTCTATGACATATCCAAAAACAAAAACATTATTATTATATATAGTAACTTATAAAACATGTTCAACTAATATCATCAAAAAAAAATTGGGCAGGGTTTCCTCTGTATTTATAGCATCTCCCAAGTTATCTACCTATAAATTTACATCAAACAAAACATATAACAAACAACATGCATGTTCTCAACCATAAGTCACCGCAGCACACAGAAAATTCACAGATCCTACTTCACTAAGGCACACATGTTCTCAACCTTCTGTTATCTCCGCAGCACACAATTTTATCTCAGAACCTACTTCACTATGGATGAATATCTAATATATTCAAACTCCTCTAACAATAGTTTGTAAATATAAAAAAAATAAAAAAATTAAGTAGTAATTACTACTTACCTTAAAAATTAATATTCACAAATTTCAACCTCGAACAAATATTTCAACCTTGAGTGGGAGCTCACACTCAAACAAATATTTCCTACAATAAAAAGTTAAACATGAGTAAATATATGGTAATTGAATTTATCCTAAAATAATATAATTAACAAAACTATACTTTAGAAAAATCATTACCTAAATAATATACAAAATTATGCAAGCACTAATTTTTAATATAAAAAATTATGTAAACAACATTATTCTAAATAAAATAATACAAAAATACCCTAAACCGAAATATACATTAAATAAATCAAGTTTTAGTGATCAATACACGTTTTAAACAATGAAAATGTCCTCCAATCCTATATAAACTTTCAAAAATATTACAAAAAATAACCATATGATCATACATAGAAACCACCATTAAACCCACACAATATTTCTTCATTTTTACCCTAAAACTTCAAAATAACTCAAGATTAACTATATATACATGATTTCAAGCATTAATATGCAAAGAAATGGAAAAAAAAAAAACAAAAAGAAATAGACAATGTGGGTACCGTGGGTAGGGACGGCGTGGGAGAGAGCTTCGGCCGTGACCTTCAACGAAGAAGAAGATGGGAAAATGAGTGGGAAAATAGGTTTTTTGGGCTTTAGTGGGTGGAGACCACCTTTCTCCGCGGTTTTATACCCAAAACCGCAGAGAAAAGTGGACATTTCTCTGCGGTTTTGGGTATAAAACTGCGGAGAAAGGTGGTACACTTTTCTCTGCGGTTTTATACCCAAAACCGCGGAGAAAAATGTCCCGTTCAAACCTTTCACTGCGTTTTTTTTAAAAACCGCAATAAAACAGGGCGCGGACATTAAATATACATTTTTTGACTCTTTCAAACCTTTTCACTGCGCTTTTTATTTATTGTTTAAAAAAAACCGCAGAGAAATGCTATATTTGTAGTAGTGAAGGGAATAGTTACAACATTAACAACTTAAAAGTCCCATCTAGGAAGACTTATTGTTGGTTGCTACCAGAAATGGGGGTTAAGCCATATGATTTAAATGAAATTCAGTTAAAGAGCAACAAACATCTCTAAAGGTAGCTAAGATGTTGTAAGAATTTTGCCTATGTGAACCTAGAGGTGGTGTCCCCTCTCAAGAGAGTAGGAGTTTTCTCTCTAGTAGTTCTTGAATGGATTAAGGACAAGGCCATAAAATTGCTAAGAACGATAAGTGGGAAATACATGGGTAATTAGGTAGATGTGTGTTAGACATTACTAGTTTTTATCACTAGGAATGTTGTGTTCAATCTTGTAAGAATATCTTTGCATTTCAGTAGAAGCTTTGTAGTGTTTTCACTAAGATCAAGTTCAAACCCAAAATGTACTTTATTTTATGCACTAATATCATTTGGCTATTTGATTGAAGATGTATTTAACCAAGTGGGGGATTTTTATGATTGGTTAAATACATGGTGAAGTTGGTTAGGCACGAAGAGGTGCAAAAACAATAACGGTTTCACTAAAGTCAGCACGTGATAGTTAAATTTCAGTATAGGAATTTATAACTCATCTTTTTGGATCCAAAGTGTTTCTTTGGAATATATAATAGTATCCAAAATGTTTGGGAGCATTTGAGGATGTTTTCAGACAAGTTATGGAGCGCCAAGTCAGAGGGATTGGCGTTGTGTTGCCACTAGGACGCGACGCCTCGCCTGGGCCATCAATACGTGACCGTACAGTGACGTGTTTTTGGCTCCCAAATTAAAATTTAAATGCTCTAATCTCGTTGGTTGAGTCTAGGACTTAACGACCGTTAGGGGTTGGCCTATCTGGAAGTTATTATGGTATAGTTTTAAAGACATGTTTTCTTTAGTGTTATGAGTTGGATTTACGATTTAACTTTAATGATTGGTTAAAATGTTTATTTTTCTTTAACGTTAACTATGAGACTCCGAAGTTTCTTTTTTTTTTTTCTTTTTCAAAAGGGTTGTCAATTATGTTCGTTTTTCTTTTAATAAAGGAAGTTTTAGTTAAATGATTTAATGCGTGTGTTGAATTTTACTTTCAATTTGTTTAATAAATAGGTCAGATAAAGCCTTGAGAATTGGGACGTTACAAAGAAGAAAAAGAAGAAGAAACTAGTATGACGACTCCTTTGTGCTTTGATCTCCTTCACTCTTCTCTCTATCTTTTTTTCTCTAGTCTCCCAAAAAGTGTCCCCTGCTCTAGATATGTTTTTATCTTCTTATTTATAGACTTTAAATGATTGCTTGAGCCTTTAGGAGTCTAATCACACCTTCCCATTCAAATTTAAATTGAAAATTAGTCTAAAATAACAAATCCCGTGGAAATCATGTTAGGATTGGTTTCCTAAAAGAATATAATAAGATATTGATTGTTTGAATTATTATTGAATATTTATTATAAATATTAAAAAATTTCATATTCATTAGTGAGAGTATGATCTTGTATGAGTACGAGAGGATTAAAACCATTTTAATAAAAAAATTGCCAGGAACATATTAAAGTATGTAATCTTTAATTAATGATTCCTAGTACGGTTTACTAAAACATTTGATTAATGTATGTGATCTAGATCCGGATTATTGATGTGGATAAACATCTTAGTAAATATACTTTATATAATTAGATTATATATGACTGAACCGATGTGAATTAATTTCTTTATCAACATACTTTTTGCCATAAAGATTTAATTCATATCAAAATGATGATCATATGTAGATAAGTCTGAATCCTGAGTAGCCATGAACTCCTGTTCATGTCTATTGGATCTTTTGATTCACTTGTGAAGGTCTCTTAATATAATGTGGCTAGTAACTTTTGGTTTGGAGATTCAATTGTATGAATGGCTGGGAACATGATCTTACAAGAATGGAATCCAAGCTTTCCTAATGGATTGAATATTAGTTTTATTAAGAGTTAATTCTGCAAGTGAATAGTTATTGAGCTCAAATTTATAATATGATTCTAAATTAATCGTTCACCAATGAATTAATGGTACTTAAGAAATAATAGGTAATTAGAGGGTAAAACGATATTTTTGGCTCAATGAATTAATTTTTTGGAGCTAAGTTATACTTATGTGTAATTAAATAATTAAATTGGGCTCATTCATGTGCCCCATATTCAAGCAGCTTACTTCGGCTCACTATCATAAGCGATGACTGTCAATAGAAAGACTACTTGTGCCAATGAGTTGGGTGTTCTAGTTACTGATATTTCGTCTTTATTGTTTAAATTTCTGGGGGCAACTTTGTTTCATGTTAATCGCTCGTCTTTTAATAAGGCGACCAACGGTCTGGGTAATCATGCCCTTAGATTAGACAACGAGCTTACCTTATTGGGAGGGTTCCACCACCGATTTTGGATGTCTTTGTGATGCATTCTTAATGAAGTGCAAATCATTATGTAAAAAAAATAACAATTACACATTAACTAATATGTTTTATTTGAAAATGGTATATTAATTTTGTTATTTAACTTTGGGTTAATTAATAACGAGAGAGTTAAAATTTTCATTATTATATGATAATAAATTATTTAAATTATAAGATTGTTATCCCCAAAATTTGAATATGATGACGTGGCAATCAAAAGTGACAAGTGGCAATGAATGGCAGGGCAAAGGTTTGAGATTAATCTTCGGACTTGTGATATTACTGGACATGAAAATTATTTATCTGGTTTGGAAGTGATTTGACCGACCCGGTACAATTTCTGTCCGACCGGTAAAGATTTTTGACTGACCAGTAAAATGTTCTGGCCGACCAGTGAAGTATTTTGGCCGACTAGTCAAATGTTTTGCCTAACCAGAAGAGTGTTTTGACCGACCAGTATCACTCCAGAGAGCAGAGTTGGCCGACCAGATAGATCAAAAGCTCAGCCAATGAATCTTTAGCAAAATTTCAGTAATGACATCAGTTAGAATCATCCGTAGCTACAGCAAGAAACGCTTAGATATCCCGAAGAAATCACATATGGTTGTATTTTAAATTTGATTATTAATTAAATTTAAGTTAGAACAACTGAATTATCCCGATTATTGAGGGACTTTAATTTGTACGATCCATGAGCCTATAAATAAAGAGCTCATGGCATCATTGAGGGGATTCAGATTCTGATTTTTCTGTCTAAGTTTTTGGGGAACTCGGGTATTCTTGAGTTATTTTTCTGAGAGAAGGTTTGTATTCTTGAGAGATAAATCTTGTACTTTTTCATTTACACTTAAGAAACTCAGTTGACACAGGTTCATCTGATCTTAAGTGTAGGTTCTATATATCACAACTCCAAGTGGATTAGGCTATTACCAATAAATTAGGGCTGAACCACTATAAAATTATTGGTGTCGTATTTTCTCTTGAAGGCTTATTGTAGTTTTGACATCTATTCGTCGTTGGCCAAAATCGTGGTCAACAATTTTGGTGCTTTCATTGATAGCTTGAAGAGAAGAAACACACTACTATCATATCATATGGCACTTAAGAATACCAATGTGGCATCTAAGAAGTCTGGCACATCAAAAGAGCCTGTTAGATTAGAAGGTCCTGGACCTCAGAACCCTGAGACTGAGCCCAGGGTCTTCCTCGAGGAAATGACTCTAGAGGTTGAGTAACTCTAAGAAGCCATGGGGACCATCCAAGAAGAGATGATGCAATTCAACGCTCAGAAGGAGTCATTTGCTGAAGAGATGGCCAGGCAAAAAGCTGCATTTGAGCAGCAAAAACGGGAGATGGATGCCAGAAGTGAAGAGATCAGGCAATGGCAGGAGGAGGCCGAAGGCTGAACTTGCTCTGGAAGTGGCAACGCATTTGACCCAGGCCAATGCCCAGAATGCAGCACCAGGAGTAGCCACCCAGGAAACAAGGAATAATGATGCTAGTCAAAAAACTGTTGGCAGAGCCAATTCTCGGGGACCGGACAGAAGTAGGAGTAACCCCCCTGGTCGAGAGGATGATGGGGTCCGCTCCGAAACTGCCTCGACACAAAGGGAGAACTCTAGAACTCCCTCCAAGAGCCACCGATCGAAAAATTCTAGGTCAGGAAGTCATCGGCCAGGCAGTAAAAAGACTCCTCCCAGGCAAGATCAGACTAGAGCTCCTCGAGAAAAGGGAACTTCACAGTTCAAAGATGGACATGGTCGTGATGAGGCTGATAGTCATCACACCGACCAATCAAAGGAAAAAGAGGGATACAACCAACAAGGAGGAAAAGACTGCCCAGCACATACAGGAAGGCCACTGCTACATCCCGACCAGTAGCGCAGTAGGAGAGAGCAGATCTCGCACAGTAAGCCTTCTGAAAAAACTCAGAGCAAAGTGTTTGATCGCCTAGGAGGACACACTTCCCAGAAAGATCTAAGGGACGTTGTCAGAGACAAGAGAAGGACCGTCCCAGTCGAAGGGCAAAATCTGAACCACCCTACCAGCCAAGTAGAAATACTTGACGACAGTGTAGCAGATGGAAATGCTTGACCGGGCGGTCACGACCTTGGAACCCCGTCAGTTGTGCTAGCCATCCAAGCCCAGCTTGATGCGCTAATAGCCGCAATGCAAGGTTTGTCAAAACGACCCTCCGGAATGGAAGTGATAGACCACCGAAGTGGTAGTCCCTTTTGTGCTAGGATCACAGTAGCCCAACCACCAGCTAAGTATAAAGCACCAATTCTGCCAGTATATAGAGAAAAAGGCAGATCCCATTAGGCACGTTGGGAAATTTGAGGACCAAATGGAGTTGCTCGGTGTAAGTGACGATTACCGGTGTAGAGTCTTTCTGACTACATTATCCGATACTGCCCAAGAATGGTATTGGAAATTCAAGCAAAACGTCATTACGTCTTGGGAATCTTTTAGGAAGGAATTTTGTAGGCAACTCAGTGCTGCTCGGACCCCTCCGGTTTATGCCAACCACTTGGCTGACATCAAACAAGGAAAGGAAGAATCTCTAAAGAATTATATACAAAGATTCATGAGAGAGGCCAACTGAGAAATTGCTGTCGGAGACGAGGGGAAGATGGTTTCAATATCTTCTAGGATAACATATCGAAGCCCCTTGTGGGATAGTATACATTGCAATCCAATTTCAACACTCCAACAATTTCTTGACCGAGCAGACAAATATATGAAATTGGATGACACGATTGAGAAAGGAGAGAAAGGCCTAAACTACCCGAGAGGATCAAATAATCCTCCTAAGAATGGAGGAAATGGTCAAAATGGCTGAAAGAAACATGGGAATAACGAGTCTGACTGCCATGATGATGTAGAGTCCAAGAACTTTACTTAGCTAAGATAGATAGTAGTATGATATTATTTATAGCATTATCTTTGTTACTATGGATTTTTGGTTCAGACCGGGAATTATTTGGACACTCATAGTAGTACTTATAGATTTTCTAAGTTTAACCTATAGTTTAAGAATATTAAGTATAACCTAAGGTTTGATTAATGTGACTGATATTAAGGATTATATTATTATATTATAAGGTTTAGACATCAACCAATAGGATTTTAAGCACATGTTTTGAATGTTAATTAAGGATTAACATTTTTGAGGATTAAATATAATAAGGAGTAAAGTTTGAATGTTATAGGGTCAGTCAGCAGCTTTGAGTACGTTGAGGGCTTAGTCAAGGCTGTTTACTCCATTCAAACTTAGCTAAAAATGTGTAATTTCGTGTTTAAATATTCAGCGTGTGCCGATATATCGCAGCTATAGGGGGCGATATGTCGCAGCACGTAGATACGGAAAACACGAAACGATGCACGGTCGCCTCGGGCATACTGGCCCAGGCGATATATCGCCTACAGGGGGCGATATATCGCCTCCCTCAGCATATGTTCAATTGTTTTTGAATTCTTTTCCTTTCAGCCATTCAAACTTCTTCATAAGTCCAGCATCTTTTGAACGAGTCTTCAGCCTCTGCTGAACGATTATTCAAATGATTTTCACTTAAAAAGCCATTATTTTTATTCAAGTAAAATCAAGATATTTTCATTCCCAAACTCTATAAATAGGACCTAGTACCCAGCCATTATTCACCATTTGCTCTAAGTTCAGAAGCTGCTAGTGTTAAGTGAGTGTGAGAGTGTAAACACTTGGTTTGGGGAAAAACTATAAGCTTAAACATCATAAGCTTATCAAACACTTTGGGAAGTGAGTTCTATAGTATTTCGGTGAAGGTTAGATTGATCTTGCAATCTTTGAGGTAAACCCAAAACTCTAGTTCCTTTCTGTATTTTATGTTATTTCCTTTCTCAAAACCTTCTACTCAGTCCCCTAACCTTATTCTTATTTTGGTTAGGGAATCCAAGCTCTTAAGCATATAAGTTGGTAAGTATGTTTTTATGGTTTAGTCTTTCCATCTCTTTCATTTCATCTCCTTTCTTTAGACTCACTCTTTCTTATGGTTTTAGGAGTGTTCCAAAAGTCCCAACTCAGTCCATAATCCCGGTAACTTTGGTAAGGAAAATAGGCTAGAATATATATGTTTATGTTTATGTTATCTTTTGTGTTATGATATGATATGGGTATGTTATGAATATGTTGTGCATGTGTATGTTGTAGGCTTGGGCATATGCCCTATTTGACTAACAAGACCCCAAAAAGATTGTGGGCATAAGCCTATTTAGCTGGTAGGACCCCACTAATCTCATGGGCATAAGCTTGTTTAGTCTATGGGACCCCAAGTAAAAATGGCCATTATAATAAGTGTATTATGTGTTATGATATGTCTTTACGTTATTATGAAATTATGTTTATGTTTATGACTATGTGTTAGATTTTCCTTGCTGGGCATTAGGCTCACTCCTTTCTGTTTATGTGCAGGAAATAAGCTTTAGAGGCGGAAAGATTCGTGACGCTTAGAGGATGTGTATCGATGGTGAATGGAGTCAAGGGGCCGAGCGTTATTCGATTCGAGGATGTAGTCTTGTTTATGCTTTTATGGTTTTAAATGTATTTTCCGCATTTTCTATGTAACTCTTTTTAGTTTTTAAGTTATTTTTGTTTTAAAGACAATGGGTACCCATATCCTACTTATTTTATGAAAGTAACCTTTGTTTCCATAAGTTTTCAATAAAATTATGGTATTTCCGCAAAAATGTAAGTTTTATGTATAGATTCGTTAATGGTCCAAGTAGTCTAGATTAGTGGGTCGTTACAGTTGGTATCAGAGCAACGGTTCTTTTGCATGAAGTTCTCCTCGATACACACGCTCAAAGCTCCGAATCGGACCGCCAAGTAAGTGTTTAAGTTATTAGTTATGTTACTTATGTGTATAGCTAACACTTTTAGTGTTTATGTTTTCAGTTAAGAATGGACGGAGCTTTAAGCAATGAGGATATCCGAGCCATTAAGGCTTTAAAAAGAATAAGGGAGCCAAGAAACACTGTAGGAGCACTAGAAAAGATCACTCGAAGATTGATCTTGTTCCACAAAGAGATAGGTCACCTTCAAGAATCTAGGCAAATTATGATGAGAGCTGCAGAACAATATGTCCTAGTAATTAGGCTTTTAAAAGATTTTCCTTCAGCAATTTTAACTTTAGAAGAAATATGGGAGAATATAAATAATGATGATGACTTACAAGCAGCCCTAAGATATTATTCTCTCATACTTAAGTTCACCTATGATTTAGAGTTTCAATTCACTAATGAGCAACAACATAAGATCTTCTTGAATCTTCCCCGAGGAAATTTTGAGGCTCAAGACAATGATGATTATAAGGAGATAGATAATGATATGCTAGATGAAGGATCGGATGTAGAAGATCCCGATTTTTAGAATAATAGTTTTCATTATTTGTTTTATTTCTTTCTTTATTTATGATTGTAATAAGTGAAAATTATTTTTCCAAATTAATTTCATGTTATTTTATCATCATGTATGAGTTTGATTTTATTTTCGCAATCATAATAAGTAATAAATAAAATGAATAATGACTAAGTTCAGTGAGGGTGGATACAAATCAATGAACCAAGTTTCTTTATTGAGAGTTAGGGGGCCTTAGTAGTGGGAACGATTTTACTGATCCCAGCCCTCCCTCAATATAGTTAACTTTGGAACAAAGATAAGTTTCGAGCCTGAGAATTAAGTCATATAGGATGATTAGAAACACACTTAGAAAATAAAGATGACTTGTTTTTCTAAAGTATAGAAACCCGCTCTAATAATGAATAAAGACCTATATAATTTTTCATAAGAAGTCATAATAAATAGGTCCGAGATATGTTTGTTTTAGAATAATTTTTTGCCTTAGAGCCTATTAGGGTAAGTTCTAACAAGTTCTCGACTGTTAGAACTTTTGGTGAAGATGTCGCTCCGAAAATCTGCACGCACCAACGGAAACGCCTCCAACGTTGTTCCAACGACCAATGATGCCCTCCAGTTCGCAGAAGAGGAGTGCGTGCTGCTACTAGCCGCAACGCGCCGACACCGCCATCTGACAACACCGCGAAAATCGCTAGACGGCAACAACAAGTCGAGGAACTCTTGCAGCAACAACGTCAACAGGCGCAGACTCAGCCTCAGCCTCCGCCGCAACCGCAGTCGCAGCTACAACAAATGGCCCTAGCACCCCAACAAGTTGGTCCATATGGGGGATGGCCAGTGACGAACTACGCGCCACATCCAATACCGAATATGGAGTCAGTGTATGAAAGGTTCCGCAAGCAGCACGCTCCAAACTTCGAAGGGACTATAGACCCCTTTGAGGCAGAAGAGTGGCTAAGGAATGTGAAGCCAATTCTTACGCGCATGAACCTCAGTAATACGGACCGCATATCCTACGTCTCGTCATTACTCAGGAAGGATGTCAAAATATGGTGGGACTTAGTTCACCTGACTAACGATGTCACCACCATAATATGGACAAGATTTGTGGAGCCGTTCCACAAGAAGTATTACACCTCGGCAGTCATCACTAATGATAGAAGAATATGCTCGTCAGTTCATCAGATTAGTCAAGTTTGCACCAAAGTTGGTCCCAACCGACCTTACGAGGTTGACCAAGTTCGTCAGAGGACTTAGACCAAAGATGGAATTAGGGGTTAAGTTAGCAAACCTGGGAACCACTACCTATGCCAATGTTCTAGAAACGGCAATCGAAGTAGAAAGGTTTCTGATGAATGTTAGTGAGGAGAAGAAGGATTAAACGATGGTTCCAGACCAAAGTCTTTGCATTGACCCAAGGAGGAACCCATGCTAGTAACAAGGATTTACAGGTCAGATCCTACCCTCGATAGTATATGTTCTAGAATCACTTGATTGGTAGCTGTATACTCGTAGATCTCGTTAGGAATGATAGAAAAACTAGACAAACCTAGTGAAAGATTTAGAACTAGGTTTGTAACCGAGTTGCCTTCGGGCAGAGTAGTTCTATCATCACGAATAGTACGAGGCTTACCAATCAAGATTGAGGACATAGGACTAGAAGGAGACCTGATAGAGCTAGTAATCAAGGACTTCGACGTAATACTAAGCATGGATTGGCTAGCACGGCATGGCGCAACGATCGACAGCAAACGCAAGAAGGTGATGTTCGAGACCCCGGACGGCCAGAGACGATGCTTCATGGGACAAGCTTCAGGACTACGCACACCGTTAGTGTCACCTCTCAAAGCTCAGAGAATGATGGAGAAAGGATGCCAAGCGTTCTTAGCCAGCATCACGAATGTGGAGAAGGAGACGTCACTTAAAGTTAGAGATGTTCGAGTTATACAAGAATTTCCAGAAGTTTTTCCCGATGACTTGCCAGGATTGCCGCCAAAGCGAGAAATAGACTTCACGATAGAATTAGTACCGGGCACCGAGCCTATCTCTAAGGCACCATACCGGATGGCACCTACAAAACTCAAGAAGTTAAAGACGCAGCTACAAGAACTCCTAGACTTAGGCCAAGCCATTAACCATGGGGAGCTCCGGTACTATTCGTGAAGAAGAAGGATGGAAGTATGCGGATGTGCATAGATTACCGTGAGCTGAACAAAGTAATGATTAAGAACAAGTACCCGCTACCTCGGATTGACAATTTATTCGATCAACTCCGAGGCGCGACTGTATTCTCTAAGATCGATTTAAGGTCCGGGTATCATCAGCTCAAGGTAAAAGGAGAAGATATCCCTAAGATAGCCTTTAGGACTCGTTATGGACATCACGAGTTGGTTATGTCTTTTGGTCTTGCTAACACACCAGCCGCGTTATGGACTTAATGAATAAGGTCTTCAAGGATTACTTAGATAAATTCATCGTTGTATTCATCGACGATATCTTAGTATACTCCAAGGATGAAGTAGAGCACGAGGAACATTTGAGGATAATTTTGACGCGATTGAAGGAGCATAAACTCTACACGAAGTTCAAGAAATGCGAGTTTTGGCTCTCACAAGTGGCGTTCCTCGGGCACATCTTATCGAAAGACGGAGTTGCAGTAGATCCATCGAAGGTAGAGGCCGTGAAGGATTGGCCTAGACCAAAGAACGTGTCAGAAGTAAGAAGCTTCTTAGGGCTAGCAGGTTACTATAGAAAGTTGTAGAGGGCTTTTTCTAAGATAGCCACTCCACACACCAACCTGACCCGGAAGCAACAAAAGTTTAACTGGAACGATAAGTGTGAAGAAAGCTTCCAGTTGCTTAAAGATAAGCCTTGCTCAACACTAGTACTTAGTGTACCGACACCCGACGATAAGTTCATTGCCTAATGCGATGCATCAAAGCTAGGATTGGGAAGCGTGTTGATGCAAAAACGACAAAGTGATAGCCTACGCCTCACGACAGTTGAAGGAGTATGAACAACGCTACCCAACTCACGATATGGAGTTGGCAGCGGTGGTCGATGCAAATCTGGCACCATTATCTTTACGGAGAACGGTGCGAGATTTATACGGACCACAAGAGTTTAAAATACTTCTTTACACAGAAGGAGCTCAACATAAGGCAGCGCAGGTGGATAGAATTAGTCAAGGATTACAACTACGAAATCCTATACCACCCAGGGAAGGCGAACGTAGTTGCCAATGCACTTAATAAGGAAAAGCTATGGGAACTTAGCAGCCTTATCCGGAATTGAAAAGCCTCTACAGCAGGAGCTTATCAGTGTCGAAATAGATGTGATTATAGACAAGCTGGCTAACTTGTCTATCCAATCGAATCTGCTAGAGGACATACGGATTGGTCAGAGACATGATGACACGCTAGCAACACATATGGAAGCAGCCAGAGAAGGCAAGAATACAGATTTCTCAATATCTAGCCAAGGATTATTGAGATATAAGGATCGGGTATGCGTGCCAAGTGATCGAAGCATTAAGAAGATGATCCTAGAAGAAGCGCACAGCACCCCATACTCAGTTCATCCAGGGTCTACCAAGATGATCAAGACACTCTATTGGTGGCCAGGGATGAAAAAGGACATAGCAGAGCATGTATCTAAGTGAAAGCGGAGCATCAACGGCCTGCAGGTTTATTGCAACCGCTTAGCGTACCAGAATGGAAGTGGGACGACATAACCATGAACTTCGTGACGGATCTGCCAAAGACGAATAAGCAGCATGATTCCGCTTGGATAGTAATAGATAGACTAACCAAGTAGGCTCATTTCCTGCCTGTTAAAACTTCATGCACGGCAGACCAATATGCAGACATCTACATCCAAGAGATTGTACGATTGCATGGAATCCCCAAGACGTTAGTGTCAGATAGAGGATCAGTATTTACGTCAAGATTTTGGAGAAGCTCACAGCAAGCTATGGGTACTAAGTTAAGCCTTAGTACAGCTTTCCATCCTCAGACAGATGGGCAGTCTGAGCGTACGATTCAGATCTTAGAGGATATGCTACGCGCGTGTATACTTGATTTCGGAGGATCGTGGAACAAGTACTTACCACTGATCGAGTTCTCGTACAACAACAGCTACCAGTCAACGATCGGAATAGCACCTTATGAGTTGCTATATGGACGAAGGTACCGATCACCGTTGCACTAGGACGAGGTAGGAGAAAGGCAGCTTCTAAGGCCCGAAGCTGTTAGACAAGCTCAAGAAGCAGAAACGCTTATTAGACAGCGTATGCTGGCTACTCAAAGCCGTCAGAAAAGATATGCGGATACCAAGCGACGCGATGTGGAATTCCAAGTTGGAGATCAAGTCTTCATGAAGATATCTCCTATGAAAAGTGTCAAGCGGTTCGGAAAGAAAGGCAAGCTTAGTCCCCGATTCATAGGTCCTTTTAGATATTGGACAAAGTGGGAACAGTTGCGTATAGACTAGCCCTACCGCCAGCACTAGCTGATAGTCACAACGTCTTCCACATCTCAATGTTACGCAAATATGTGTCAGACCCATCTCACGTCCTCAAGTACGATACCATAGCGCTCCAGAAAGACTTAAGTTACGAGGAACGACCGATTAGCATCCTAGATAGATGGATGAAGTAGTTACGGTCTAAGAGCCTTCCTATAGTCAAAGTCCTATGGAGCAATAGTTCTGAACACGAGGCAACGTGGGAGTTAGAGGAGGACATGCAAGGCTGGTATCCGGAGTTATGTGATAAGTAAATTTCGAGGACGAAATTCTTTTTAGTAGGGGAGAATTGTAGAGTCCAAGAACTTTACTTAGCTAAGATAGATAGTAGTATGATAGTATTTATAGCATTATCTTTGTTACTATGGATTTTTGGTTCAGACCGGGAATTATTTGGACACTCATAGTAGTACTTATAGATTTTCTAAGTTTAACCTATAGTTTAAGAATATTAAGTATAACCTAAGGTTTGATTAATGTGACTGATATTAAGGATTATATTATTATATTATAAGGTTTAGACATCAACCAATAGGATTTTAAGCACATGTTTTGAATGTTAATTAAGGATTAACATTTTTGAGGATTAAATATAATAAGGAGTAAAGTTTGAATGTTATAGGGTCAGTCAGCAGCTTTGAGTACGTTGAGGGCTTAGTCAAGGCTGTTTACTCCATTCAAACTTAGCTAAAAATGTGTAACTTCGTGTTTAAATATTCAGCGTGTGCCGATATATCGCAGCTATAGGGGGCGATATGTCGCAGCACGTAGATACGGAAAACACGAAACGATGCACGGTCGCCTCGGGCATACTGGCCCAGGCGATATATCGCCTACAGGGGGCGATATATCGCCTCCCTCAGCATATGTTCAATTGTTTTTGAATTCTTTTCCTTTCAGCCATTCAAACTTCTTCATAAGTCCAGCATCTTTTGAACGAGTCTTCAGCCTCTGCTGAACGATTATTCAAATGATTTTCACTTAAAAAGCCATTATTTTTATTCAAGTAAAATCAAGATATTTTCATTCCCAAACTCTATAAATAGGACCTAGTACCCAGCCATTATTCACCATTTGCTCTAAGTTCAGAAGCTGCTAGTGTTAAGTGAGTGTGAGAGTGTAAACACTTGGTTTGGGGAAAAACTATAAGCTTAAACATCATAAGCTTATCAAACACTTTGGGAAGTGAGTTCTATAGTATTTCGGTGAAGGTTAGATTGATCTTGCAATCTTTGAGGTAAACCCAAAACTCTAGTTCCTTTCTGTATTTTATGTTATTTCCTTTCTCAAAACCTTCTACTCAGTCCCCTAACCTTATTCTTATTTTGGTTAGGGAATCCAAGCTCTTAAGCATATAAGTTGGTAAGTATGTTTTTATGGTTTAGTCTTTCCATCTCTTTCATTTCATCTCCTTTCTTTAGACTCACTCTTTCTTATGGTTTTAGGAGTGTTCCAAAAGTCCCAACTCAGTCCATAATCCCGGTAACTTTGGTAAGGAAAATAGGCTAGAATATATATGTTTATGTTTATGTTATCTTTTGTGTTATGATATGATATGGGTATGTTATGAATATGTTGTGCATGTGTATGTTGTAGGCTTGGGCATATGCCCTATTTGACTAACAAGACCCCAAAAAGATTGTGGGCATAAGCCTATTTAGCTGGTAGGACCCCACTAATCTCATGGGCATAAGCTTGTTTAGTCTATGGGACCCCAAGTAATAATGGCCATTATAATAAGTGTATTATGTGTTATGATATGTCTTTACGTTATTATGAAATTATGTTTATGTTTATGACTATGTGTTAGATTTTCCTTGCTGGGCATTAGGCTCACTCCTTTCTGTTTATGTGCAGGAAATAAGCTTTAGAGGCGGAAAGATTCGTGACGCTTAGAGGATGTGTATCGATGGTGAATGGAGTCAAGGGGCCGAGCGTTATTCGATTCGAGGATGTAGTCTTGTTTATGCTTTTATGGTTTTAAATGTATTTTCCGCATTTTCTATGTAACTCTTTTTAGTTTTTAAGTTATTTTTGTTTTAAAGACAATGGGTACCCATATCCTACTTATTTTATGAAAGTAACCTTTGTTTCCATAAGTTTTCAATAAAATTATGGTATTTCCGCAAAAATGTAAGTTTTATGTATAGATTCGTTAATGGTCCAAGTAGTCTAGATTAGTGGGTCGTTACAGTTGGTATCAGAGCAACGGTTCTTTTGCATGAAGTTCTCCTCGATACACACGCTCAAAGCTCCGAATCGGACCGCCAAGTAAGTGTTTAAGTTATTAGTTATGTTACTTATGTGTATAGCTAACACTTTTAGTGTTTATGTTTTCAGTTAAGAATGGACGGAGCTTTAAGCAATGAGGATATCCGAGCCATTAAGGCTTTAAAAAGAATAAGGGAGCCAAGAAACACTGTAGGAGCACTAGAAAAGATCACTCGAAGATTGATCTTGTTCCACAAAGAGATAGGTCACCTTCAAGAATCTAGGCAAATTATGATGAGAGCTGCAGAACAATATGTCCTAGTAATTAGGCTTTTAAAAGATTTTCCTTCAGCAATTTTAACTTTAGAAGAAATATGGGAGAATATAAATAATGATGATGACTTACAAGCAGCCCTAAGATATTATTCTCTCATACTTAAGTTCACCTATGATTTAGAGTTTCAATTCACTAATGAGCAACAACATAAGATCTTCTTGAATCTTCCCCGAGGAAATTTTGAGGCTCAAGACAATGATGATTATAAGGAGATAGATAATGATATGCTAGATGAAGGATCGGATGTAGAAGATCCCGATTTTTAGAATAATAGTTTTCATTATTTGTTTTATTTCTTTCTTTATTTATGATTGTAATAAGTGAAAATTATTTTTCCAAATTAATTTCATGTTATTTTATCATCATGTATGAGTTTGATTTTATTTTCGCAATCATAATAAGTAATAAATAAAATGAATAATGACTAAGTTCAGTGAGGGTGGATACAAATCAATGAACCAAGTTTCTTTATTGAGAGTTAGGGGGCCTTAGTAGTGGGAACGATTTTACTGATCCCAGCCCTCCCTCAATATAGTTAACTTTGGAACAAAGATAAGTTTCGAGCCTGAGAATTAAGTCATATAGGATGATTAGAAACACACTTAGAAAATAAAGATGACTTGTTTTTCTAAAGTATAGAAACCCGCTCTAATAATGAATAAAGACCTATATAATTTTTCATAAGAAGTCATAATAACTAGGTCCGAGATATGTTTGTTTTAGAATAATTTTTTGCCTTAGAGCCTATTAGGGTAAGTTCTAACAAGTTCTCGACTGTTAGAACTTTTGGTGAAGATGTCGCTCCGAAAATCTGCACGCACCAACGGAAACGCCTCCAACGTTGTTCCAACGACCAATGATGCCCTCCAGTTCGCAGAAGAGGAGTGCGTGCTGCTACTAGCCGCAACGCGCCGACACCGCCATCTGACAACACCGCGAAAATCGCTAGACGGCAACAACAAGTCGAGGAACTCTTGCAGCAACAACGTCAACAGGCGCAGACTCAGCCTCAGCCTCCGCCGCAACCGCAGTCGCAGCTACAACAAATGGCCCTAGCACCCCAACAAGTTGGTCCATATGGGGGATGGCCAGTGACGAACTACGCGCCACATCCAATACCGAATATGGAGTCAGTGTATGAAAGGTTCCGCAAGCAGCACGCTCCAAACTTCGAAGGGACTATAGACCCCTTTGAGGCAGAAGAGTGGCTAAGGAATGTGAAGCCAATTCTTACGCGCATGAACCTCAGTAATACGGACCGCATATCCTACGTCTCGTCATTACTCAGGAAGGATGTCAAAATATGGTGGGACTTAGTTCACCTGACTAACGATGTCACCACCATAATATGGACAAGATTTGTGGAGCCGTTCCACAAGAAGTATTACACCTCGGCAGTCATCACTAATGATAGAAGAATATGCTCGTCAGTTCATCAGATTAGTCAAGTTTGCACCAAAGTTGGTCCCAACCGACCTTACGAGGTTGACCAAGTTCGTCAGAGGACTTAGACCAAAGATGGAATTAGGGGTTAAGTTAGCAAACCTGGGAACCACTACCTATGCCAATGTTCTAGAAACGGCAATCGAAGTAGAAAGGTTTCTGATGAATGTTAGTGAGGAGAAGAAGGATTAAACGATGGTTCCAGACCAAAGTCTTTGCATTGACCCAAGGAGGAACCCATGCTAGTAACAAGGATTTACAGGTCAGATCCTACCCTCGATAGTATATGTTCTAGAATCACTTGATTGGTAGCTGTATACTCGTAGATCTCGTTAGGAATGATAGAAAAACTAGACAAACCTAGTGAAAGATTTAGAACTAGGTTTGTAACCGAGTTGCCTTCGGGCAGAGTAGTTCTATCATCACGAATAGTACGAGGCTTACCAATCAAGATTGAGGACATAGGACTAGAAGGAGACCTGATAGAGCTAGTAATCAAGGACTTCGACGTAATACTAAGCATGGATTGGCTAGCACGGCATGGCGCAACGATCGACAGCAAACGCAAGAAGGTGATGTTCGAGACCCCGGACGGCCAGAGACGATGCTTCATGGGACAAGCTTCAGGACTACGCACACCGTTAGTGTCACCTCTCAAAGCTCAGAGAATGATGGAGAAAGGATGCCAAGCGTTCTTAGCCAGCATCACGAATGTGGAGAAGGAGACGTCACTTAAAGTTAGAGATGTTCGAGTTATACAAGAATTTCCAGAAGTTTTTCCCGATGACTTGCCAGGATTGCCGCCAAAGCGAGAAATAGACTTCACGATAGAATTAGTACCGGGCACCGAGCCTATCTCTAAGGCACCATACCGGATGGCACCTACAAAACTCAAGAAGTTAAAGACGCAGCTACAAGAACTCCTAGACTTAGGCCAAGCCATTAACCATGGGGAGTTCCGGTACTATTCGTGAAGAAGAAGGACGGAAGTATGCGGATGTGCATAGATTACCGTGAGCTGAACAAAGTAATGATTAAGAACAAGTACCCGCTACCTCGGATTGACGATTTATTCGATCAACTCCGAGGCGCGACTGTATTCTCTAAGATCGATTTAAGGTCCGGGTATCATCAGCTCAAGGTAAAAGGAGAAGATATCCCTAAGATAGCCTTTAGGACTCGTTATGGACATCACGAGTTGGTTATGTCTTTTGGTCTTGCTAACACACCAGCCGCGTTATGGACTTAATGAATAAGGTCTTCAAGGATTACTTAGATAAATTCATCGTTGTATTCATCGACGATATCTTAGTATACTCCAAGGATGAAGTAGAGCACGAGGAACATTTGAGGATAATTTTGACGCGATTGAAGGAGCATAAACTCTACACGAAGTTCAAGAAATGCGAGTTTTGGCTCTCACAAGTGGCGTTCCTCGGGCACATCTTATCGAAAGACGGAGTTGCAGTAGATCCATCGAAGGTAGAGGCCGTGAAGGATTGGCCTAGACCAAAGAACGTGTCAGAAGTAAGAAGCTTCTTAGGGCTAGCAGGTTACTATAGAAAGTTGTAGAGGGCTTTTTCTAAGATAGCCACTCCACACACCAACCTGACCCGGAAGCAACAAAAGTTTAACTGGAACGATAAGTGTGAAGAAAGCTTCCAGTTGCTTAAAGATAAGCCTTGCTCAACACTAGTACTTAGTGTACCGACACCCGACGATAAGTTCATTGCCTAATGCGATGCATCAAAGCTAGGATTGGGAAGCGTGTTGATGCAAAAACGACAAAGTGATAGCCTACGCCTCACGACAGTTGAAGGAGTATGAACAACGCTACCCAACTCACGATATGGAGTTGGCAGCGGTGGTCGATGCAAATCTGGCACCATTATCTTTACGGAGAACGGTGCGAGATTTATACGGACCACAAGAGTTTAAAATACTTCTTTACACAGAAGGAGCTCAACATAAGGCAGCGCAGGTGGATAGAATTAGTCAAGGATTACAACTACGAAATCCTATACCACCCAGGGAAGGCGAACGTAGTTGCCAATGCACTTAATAAGGAAAAGCTATGGGAACTTAGCAGCCTTATCCGGAATTGAAAAGCCTCTACAGCAGGAGCTTATCAGTGTCGAAATAGATGTGATTATAGACAAGCTGGCTAACTTGTCTATCCAATCGAATCTGCTAGAGGACATACGGATTGGTCAGAGACATGATGACACGCTAGCAACACATATGGAAGCAGCCAGAGAAGGCAAGAATACAGATTTCTCAATATCTAGCCAAGGATTATTGAGATATAAGGATCGGGTATGCGTGCCAAGTGATCGAAGCATTAAGAAGATGATCCTAGAAGAAGCGCACAGCACCCCATACTCAGTTCATCCAGGGTCTACCAAGATGATCAAGACACTCTATTGGTGGCCAGGGATGAAAAAGGACATAGCAGAGCATGTATCTAAGTGAAAGCGGAGCATCAACGGCCTGCAGGTTTATTGCAACCGCTTAGCGTACCAGAATGGAAGTGGGACGACATAACCATGAACTTCGTGACGGATCTGCCAAAGACGAATAAGCAGCATGATTCCGCTTGGATAGTAATAGATAGACTAACCAAGTAGGCTCATTTCCTGCCTGTTAAAACTTCATGCACGGCAGACCAATATGCAGACATCTACATCCAAGAGATTGTACGATTGCATGGAATCCCCAAGACGTTAGTGTCAGATAGAGGATCAGTATTTACGTCAAGATTTTGGAGAAGCTCACAGCAAGCTATGGGTACTAAGTTAAGCCTTAGTACAGCTTTCCATCCTCAGACAGATGGGCAGTCTGAGCGTACGATTCAGATCTTAGAGGATATGCTACGCGCGTGTATACTTGATTTCGGAGGATCGTGGAACAAGTACTTACCACTGATCGAGTTCTCGTACAACAACAGCTACCAGTCAACGATCGGAATAGCACCTTATGAGTTGCTATATGGACGAAGGTACCGATCACCGTTGCACTAGGACGAGGTAGGAGAAAGGCAGCTTCTAAGGCCCGAAGCTGTTAGACAAGCTCAAGAAGCAGAAACGCTTATTAGACAGCGTATGCTGGCTACTCAAAGCCGTCAGAAAAGATATGCGGATACCAAGCGACGCGATGTGGAATTCCAAGTTGGAGATCAAGTCTTCATGAAGATATCTCCTATGAAAAGTGTCAAGCGGTTCGGAAAGAAAGGCAAGCTTAGTCCCCGATTCATAGGTCCTTTTAGATATTGGACAAAGTGGGAACAGTTGCGTATAGACTAGCCCTACCGCCAGCACTAGCTGATAGTCACAACGTCTTCCACATCTCAATGTTACGCAAATATGTGTCAGACCCATCTCACGTCCTCAAGTACGATACCATAGCGCTCCAGAAAGACTTAAGTTACGAGGAACGACCGATTAGCATCCTAGATAGATGGATGAAGTAGTTACGGTCTAAGAGCCTTCCTATAGTCAAAGTCCTATGGAGCAATAGTTCTGAACACGAGGCAACGTGGGAGTTAGAGGAGGACATGCAAGGCTGGTATCCGGAGTTATGTGATAAGTAAATTTCGAGGACGAAATTCTTTTTAGTAGGGGAGAATTGTAGAGTCCAAGAACTTTACTTAGCTAAGATAGATAGTAGTATGATAGTATTTATAGCATTATCTTTGTTACTATGGATTTTTGGTTCAGACCGGGAATTATTTGGACACTCATAGTAGTACTTATAGATTTTCTAAGTTTAACCTATAGTTTAAGAATATTAAGTATAACCTAAGGTTTGATTAATGTGACTGATATTAAGGATTATATTATTATATTATAAGGTTTAGACATCAACCAATAGGATTTTAAGCACATGTTTTGAATGTTAATTAAGGATTAAGATTTTTGAGGATTAAATATAATAAGGAGTAAAGTTTGAATGTTATAGGGTCAGTCAGCAGCTTTGAGTACGTTGAGGGCTTAGTCAAGGCTGTTTACTCCATTCAAACTTAGCTAAAAATGTGTAACTTCGTGTTTAAATATTCAGCGTGTGCCGATATATCGCAGCTATAGGGGGCGATATGTCGCAGCACGTAGATACGGAAAACACGAAACGATGCACGGTCGCCTCGGGCATACTGGCCCAGGCGATATATCGCCTACAGGGGGCGATATATCGCCTCCCTCAGCATATGTTCAATTGTTTTTGAATTCTTTTCCTTTCAGCCATTCAAACTTCTTCATAAGTCCAGCATCTTTTGAACGAGTCTTCAGCCTCTGCTGAACGATTATTCAAATGATTTTCACTTAAAAAGCCATTATTTTTATTCAAGTAAAATCAAGATATTTTCATTCCCAAACTCTATAAATAGGACCTAGTACCCAGCCATTATTCACCATTTGCTCTAAGTTCAGAAGCTGCTAGTGTTAAGTGAGTGTGAGAGTGTAAACACTTGGTTTGGGGAAAAACTATAAGCTTAAACATCATAAGCTTATCAAACACTTTGGGAAGTGAGTTCTATAGTATTTCGGTGAAGGTTAGATTGATCTTGCAATCTTTGAGGTAAACCCAAAACTCTAGTTCCTTTCTGTATTTTATGTTATTTCCTTTCTCAAAACCTTCTACTCAGTCCCCTAACCTTATTCTTATTTTGGTTAGGGAATCCAAGCTCTTAAGCATATAAGTTGGTAAGTATGTTTTTATGGTTTAGTCTTTCCATCTCTTTCATTTCATCTCCTTTCTTTAGACTCACTCTTTCTTATGGTTTTAGGAGTGTTCCAAAAGTCCCAACTCAGTCCATAATCCCGGTAACTTTGGTAAGGAAAATAGGCTAGAATATATATGTTTATGTTTATGTTATCTTTTGTGTTATGATATGATATGGGTATGTTATGAATATGTTGTGCATGTGTATGTTGTAGGCTTGGGCATATGCCCTATTTGACTAACAAGACCCCAAAAAGATTGTGGGCATAAGCCTATTTAGCTGGTAGGACCCCACTAATCTCATGGGCATAAGCTTGTTTAGTCTATGGGACCCCAAGTAATAATGGCCATTATAATAAGTGTATTATGTGTTATGATATGTCTTTACGTTATTATGAAATTATGTTTATGTTTATGACTATGTGTTAGATTTTCCTTGCTGGGCATTAGGCTCACTCCTTTCTGTTTATGTGCAGGAAATAAGCTTTAGAGGCGGAAAGATTCGTGACGCTTAGAGGATGTGTATCGATGGTGAATGGAGTCAAGGGGCCGAGCGTTATTCGATTCGAGGATGTAGTCTTGTTTATGCTTTTATGGTTTTAAATGTATTTTCCGCATTTTCTATGTAACTCTTTTTAGTTTTTAAGTTATTTTTGTTTTAAAGACAATGGGTACCCATATCCTACTTATTTTATGAAAGTAACCTTTGTTTCCATAAGTTTTCAATAAAATTATGGTATTTCCGCAAAAATGTAAGTTTTATGTATAGATTCGTTAATGGTCCAAGTAGTCTAGATTAGTGGGTCGTTACAGATGAATAGAAGGCTAAGTCAGGTCCGAATGATAAGCCGACCAAATATGAGCCCCAATTCACAAACTACACAACTATTTCATCTAGTCGGGCAGAAATCTACTTGCCAGTCATCAGGAAGTTCCTTACAAGAAACCTCCACTGATAAGGAAAGAGATATCTAAGAGGGACATGAAAAAAAAAAATTCGGTTCAATGGAGATTATGGCCACAACACAAATGAATGCAATCACCTCAAAGATGAGAAAAAATTTCTTCTCCGGTCGGGCAAATTGAAAAAGTATCAAGCAAAAAAAACCCAAGGAGAAGGAGGCATCAACAATCCTAGGTTTAAACGACAGAGATCTCCACCCTTGCAGCTCGGACCTGTGGACTTTACCTTAGACACTATATGTGGAGGTTCACACTTGGTTGAGGATAGTAATAAAACAAGGGAGAGGTATGCCCAGACACTTCGACATGAGCGGGATTGCTAGGATCGGATTTGGTTGATGGAGCCTGGAGTCTGATGAGGAACCACTGGGATGGCGAACATTTGAGGATATATTATCACTAAAATACCGCTTTCAGAGTGGTAGCTTAATTTCAAGTAGTTTAACTTGTTATTTGAGTTTTGTTTATGAGCTGGTTATTTGCTTACCAGTCATTTATTTCTTTTTGAACAATTTTTGTTGTTTAAGACTCATTATTAGACACGTTTTGTCCATTTTAATTTATGAGTAATAAAAGAGACTACGTGCATCGTGATTGATTCTTGCTACAAATGTGCATGTGTGTTAATTATTCGAACAGTGTTCAACTGGTCAGTAAAATTGGACAGTGTTCAACTAGTCGATACTTTCAAGCAGTGTTCAACTGCTCGAATAGTTTCTATATGTTCTATGTGTTTCACGAGTAATTAACTGCTCGAACAGATTCAGTCAAGTAGCAAGTGACCAAGGATCTTTCAACCCTCGATCACTTAGGGGGCACATGGGGTATACTGGTATATAATTTAACACACGCAATAAGATCACGAGTCAATATATTTGTTTTTAGGTTGACTTGTAAATTTTTGAAGTAAAAAAAGGTCATTAAGCTAACTTGTTTGACAAAGCTTAAGTAACATGGAATTTTTCAAAATTTCACATTAGAAGCAAATATTCTTGTGACAATAAACATTATGCCATATAATGTTAGAGCAATAAGAGTGTGAGAAAGCATACTTAGTAGGGACTTATGAAATGTCTAGAATTTCTATGTCAGAAAACGAAGTACTCATGCAAAAATATAAGGCGTACGTCATAGTGACTTTACTATTCATAAAAAACTTATAATTTTTTAGGTCTAAATAGACTTAGAATGTTTCAAGTTAGCAAAGAAAAGTAAAGTAGAAAATTTTCATCACAAAAAGTGCGAGAAAAAGAAGTAAACTACTAGCTGAGAACAAAGTTTTCACTATTCTAGTTGAGCATGGCCTCTAATCGGCCAAACATGTTCTCTGGTCGGTTTCAAGATGCTCACTGGTCGGGAAGATTGTTTCCTGGTTGGTCAGCACCGTCATCATCACGGGTCTCCTCGAGTCGAAAAGATAGAGCAGGAGAGGCAGGCACAGTGCCAGCTAGAAGAGCTGCCTCCTCGACAGCCTTGGCTTCGCATTTGGCGACCTCCTCGGCTTTTTTTTCTTCAGAAAGAAAGTCAAGGTTGAGAGGTTTGTTTAGCTTCCAAATCTGGTAGAAGCAATTGAAGTAGATTTCTTCATAGCGAGTGAGATCAGCTTCCTTATCCTACTTTAACTCCTCGATCTCTTGAACATGTTTCTCCTGTTGATCGGTTAATTTCTTGTTGGTTTGGATGAGTTTGTTGTTCTCATCCGTCAACTCCTTCAATGTTCTTTCTCGGTCAGCAACTATTTTTTCTGCCTGCTCAGTTTTTTCTTGAAGGTCTTTCTCGGATTTGGTCAGTTGCTCTATCTTCACTTGGGATTCCACCAATTGATCATTCAAGACTTTGACCAATTCCTTATAGTCTACTGCTCAGTGCTGAGCATGACTGATAGTGATAATTTCTTGAAATAGATAACAGAAAGTTACTTAAAGTAAAATAAATTAATAACAAAATGGGATGTCTTGATGATAAAATACTTACACTCATCATTTGAGCAAGACCCATTTGCAAGACAACTTCAACACTAAGCCGGGGTAAAGACTCAAAGGTTTGAGTTGTTGTAGCATGGTGTAGAGTGTGGTCAAGCAATTCCTTTCCAATATCACCAGCAATGCGAAGGGGCTCACTTCAGCAAGCCGCTCGAGCAGTTGTTAAGCTAACAGAAGGAGGAATTGATGAAGAAGTCAATTGCGGGATGGTAATAGGCTGGTCTAATAATATCCCTTGGCTGGTCGGTACAGTCTTCGTGACTTTTGTCAGAGGGTTTGAGCTACTACCTTCCCCAGATTTCCTCTTTTGGGCAGAGGAAGTGTTGAATTGTTTGAACATATCTGGATCTGCAAAAAAGAGTGAAGCACAAGACTTGTTAGTAAAAATGGGAGATAATATATAAGTAACTGAAAGTTTTGCTATTACCACATAACTTTACAAATTTCACACAATCATTCTCAAAGACAGTTATTTATAACAAACCACCAAACTATGGCTATTGTTAGAAGAATAACCTGAGTTTAGAATTTCATCGAGAAAGTCGTCATCTTCTTCAGATGATGAGCTGACTTCTCTAGGGAGCTCAAGGTTCTTTCCTTTCCCAGGCCTGGTAGGAATGACACGTCTGAGATGGTTTTCTGGAAGAGGTTCCCTAATAATAAGGTCACTTGGTCGGCGTGAGTAGGGAGATGGTTCAGGAGAGAACTGATTTGTCACTACTTCAGTATCAACATTTGATTGATCGATTGTGTTCGCTTCTTCAGTGGTATTGCCCTCTATGATGTTCTGATTACTTGACAATAACCCCACTAGTTGAAGATTTTCCACGTTGACCAACTCCTTGACATTTTTCTCTTCAATAGACATGTTAGCAAGTTCTTCTGCTCGGGAATGCATTTCCCTAGTTGAGAGGCTGATGGAAAGGGCCTGCATGTGTGAAAGCCAAGTTGTTGGCCTTGATATCTGAAGTGAGAAAATATTATGTGTAGTATTTTCCGGGATTCGATTTATGCGCGATACCATGGAGATACTTAATCCTTTTTTTTCCTATGGAAGAGGTGGAAAAAACCTGTATTCTTATGGCTTGGGTTAGTCCTAAAGTTAAAAAGGTAATGCACTTCATGAGGAGTTGGTGGCTCCCAGCCTTGAAAGTAATAGAGAATATATAGAGTAGATAATGCTTGAATTCCATTAGGAGCTATCTGGAAGGGAGAGACATTGAAGTAATTTTCTACTGACCGGAAAAATGGATGCAGTGGGATAGTAGCTCTTGTGAAAACGTGGTATCCAGACCAGGCGCAGTAGGGTCCACCAAGATTATTAGCTCTCTGGTGAGGTCGTGGGCATATCACATTTACTCCTTCAAGGCCCGAAGCCTGAATGTGTTTGTCGAGCATTTTGGGGTTGAGCTTAGAAGGTTTGGCTATGAATCAAGAAGGCGTTCCATCTTCATCTTTTCTTGGTTTTAGAGCAGCTGATTGCTGAATCTCAGTGGTGAAGTTCTGGGTAGTCTTTTTTCGGGGCTTACTAGCTTTTTAGACCTGACGAGGAGGTCTTGAAGAAGTTGTAGTTTGAGCTTCACTACGTTCCACTACCTTTTGTGTCGTCCTTCGAGTCACTTGAGGATCTTGGTCTTAAGGAGGTCTATTGGATTTTTTCACCTTCATTGGCAGATGTTGAAGTTGTTGATTAAGAAACTGTTCTTCGTGAAGGAAGTATAAGGACGATCGGGGAAGGATTTTCTTAAGGAGACAAAGGCGATCCTCGGGAGTACGACTGCTAGGAGATTTGGATGAAGAATCACTGCTTTGAGGAGTGTCACTTGACTTGGGAACTGAAGAGTTAGAGTATGTATGGTTGTCACCTCCCCTGTAGTCGAAGCAATTCATCTACAAAAAAGTATGGGGAGTTGAGTTAACCAAACAAACATAAATCAATGAATGCAAAGAAAAAATATTTACTACCCAGTAAAATATTTTATCTAAGTAGTAAAAATATTTTTTACTCCCCAGATAAACATGTATGAGAGCAACAATAATAAGCATAATTTTTGGTGCCTAAAATGCATGAACCATTTTTACAAACCCAAAGACTTATGAGCGTGCGCATCTGAGCTAATGGGGCGTGTATCCGATTGGTGGGTGTGCATGTTCGAGCGGGTGAGTGAGCGCGTCCGAACGGATGGGTGTGTCTGATCAGTGGGTGTGTGCATCCAAGCGGATGAGCATGTGTGTCCGGTCGGTGGGCATGTGCATCCGAAGGTTTGCATCCGAGGGCTGCCATCCGAGAAGCCAGTGAGAGGTGTCCGAGGAGACATTGGCTAGCCATCCGAGCAGGCGCGCACCCGAGCGGTTGGGGCGCACGTCCGAACAGATGGAAGAGTGTCTGATCAACTGGGCGCTAGTCCGAGCGGATGGCGTGGTCCGAGTAGATGGCGTGGTGCCCGAGAAGTTTGTGTGGTGACAAAGCGGATGCATGGTGTCCGAGTGATTGTGCCTTGACATTCGAGTGATTGTGCCATTGCATCCGAGCAGACGGTGGCATACCCGATCAGATTGGGGGGCGTGTTTATGATGCCCTTTCTGGGTTAAGTTTTCAAGTTATTTTGGTGACTCTAAAAGAATATGACCGATCGGCCATATACATGCATTCCAAATAAATTATTTTCGAGGGGACAGAAAATCTCAAGGGCATGGGACACAAACATGTTTTTCTTACTCATGTGACACTACAACAAGATTAAAGAATTGGAATTTGAAGAGTTAAAGAGTTTCTAGGGAATTCATATGCTCATCAAATACCCATAGACCTAAATATGCAATGTGGAATGGAAAGTCATTTTTTCTTCAAATTTTCATAAAATTGGAGACCAAATTGATTTGCCCATAGCCTAAACTACATCAAAACAGCCACAAATTGCATCATTCATAAAAAATTCATACACAAATCCAAGAGTGCATTCCAAAAGGGGTTTCGGCACATATAAGATTTTAACAAGCTTTTCTGTAAATTTTTAAAGCTTAAAAAGCTTACAAATGAAGATGTGGAAGACGAACTGTAACGCCCTGGATAGCCAAGACCGCTACACTGTGTGTTTATTAAAGTGCTAGACCTGCTAATCAAGTCATTTAATTAAGAACGTGTTTTAGAAACTATAATGGAACTAGGGTTAAAAGATTTTGGTCTTAAAAGTCACCTTTCTTATAAAGAAACATTTCCTGTTTATACGGGATCCCAAAAATATTAAGATTAAACCATTTACAAAAGATTCAGTAATTAAATACAGAAGTAGCCAAATTAAGGCTAAACAAACAATTAGGTAATCTTTGTCCTGATCCACTCCTCGGCCATGGCAACCGAATAGCTGGCTATGTACATTCAACCCCGCAGCTCTCCACCTCAGGATTGGTCCAACTTGCCTTTGCCTTTACCTGCACCACGTAGCACTTGTGAGCCAAGGCCCAGCAAGAAAACACAACAATAGAGCATAAGCAATCAACAACCAATTCAATATCTCATATTGCATAAACATGTTCACAACCACATAAACATTAAGAATAACCAAGTATTCAGCATACTAAACATATCAACTCATATCATATATCAATTTACAAATGATAACTAGGGTTAGCGCCCTCAGGCTGCACCCTCCGTTATCCCACTAACTCCGGCCCGCTTAAACCGAGCTCAGTGAATAATAAGCTGTCCTCGGCTACCAGTGGCCAAACCGCGCCCTGTGCACAAATATTGAATACGGGACCCTTAGGCCGCTATCACATGCCCCATGGCATAATACCATCATTGACATTATACAAATATTGGGAGCTCTTAGTCCCATCACAAACATATAACCGGGTGCAGTTTTCTTACCTTTAGGTTCGCTAGCTTTGATCACTTGACTCCTTAAGCACGATCCCTCTCGAGCCCTAGCGCTCACCTAATCACAATCATAGGTCAAAGTCATCACCAAACCTCAAATCCAAAACCTAGCCTCGGGACCAATCCCGAGCCCCCGGGAAGTCCTAATTCCACCAAACAGGGTGGTGGAATCGAACCCCGAACCCTTGGTCAAAAACCCTTGTATATAACCCTTAAATCCCTTTCTAGAAATAGGGCAGTGCTACAGAGCTCTAAGGAGGGCACTACACCGCTACAAGCAGAGCCAAAATCCCCCAGAAAGCATGGCCTAGCACTACAGTGCCCAAAGGCTAGCGCTGTAGCGCTAGTCTCAGACAGCCAACACCACATTTTCCCTTCCTGCGATTTCCCCGAGCCAAACTCAACCAAAACTTCTCCAAACCTTCACCAAACTTAAAAACAAGCTTATTAACACACTCCACTCATCCCAATCATCCCAAATACTCAAAACCCAATCACATGCATCCCTAATCTCAAAATTCACCATTGTTACTCATAGACTTCAGAAACTCAGCAAAACAGTCAGAACTTCAAAGTTTAAAGCTTAGAATTTTATACCTTTGATGGAAATTCGATTTCAAGTTAACTTCTTGACCTCCTTAGATTTCTCTTCCCAAATTCCTTGGCTTGAATTCCCCTAAGGTTCCCATCAACTCAGCTTAGAAACCATAATTTAAACTAACCAAACCAGAAACTGAAAACTCTAAAGGCTTACCTCAAATATTGATGTGTTCTTGCTAATCCCCTTGCCAAACATTCAAGTTTAGCTCAATACTCTTGTTGCTCAGCCTAATCTAGCTCCCTTCTGAGTCTTGCTCCAAGAGAATTGAAGAGAAATGGTGAGAGAACCACAAACTGACCCTTTGGAAAAACTGCTCTATTTTCTCCCCTTTCTTTTCCATCTTTTCTTTCTTTCCTCAGCCTTCTACATTACTCTACAATTTCCACTAAGTATAAAGCCTCAGCATACTTATCTCTTGTAAGCCAATTGTCCATAATGCCCTCCCTCTTAATTTTAAACCTTTAAGTGCATCTAGGGCATTTTAGTCATTTCACCCCAATTCCCGCTAATTCCTCGAATGTCTCTAATATTTACCGCTTACTTCCCGATACCTAATTAATCACCAATTATATTCCTCATTATCAAAATTAACCTCAATATATTCTCTAAATTCCCATTTATACCCCTAGGCTCGCCCCGAGCCGGGTATAAATCCCCGTCGTGACTTTTTCGCTAATCTGCTCACTAGGATCGTCTCGAGTCACAGATCACAGATATATCCACATAATAATGTGGTCTCAACAATTATCGCATATATATACAATTATGCCCGCAACGAGCCAAAATTACAAGTATGCCCTTCTAACCTAATCAGTGCCTACATGCATACTAATACACATAATCATGCATCTCAAGTATTCAAATTGTCATACAACATGCTTTAAATCAGTAAATCACATATATTCCAATTATGCCCTCCCGGCACACTAATCAAGGCCCTTAAGCCTTATTAGTAAATTTGGGTTGTTACAAGAACTTACCCAAATATCTTGAAGAGGTGTTGATTTCTTGAAGGATCCTTAGGTGTGCTTGAAGAAATTGGAGCCCTTTTGGAGTTCTTTGGAGGTTTTGGCCAAGGGAAGAGTAATGGTTGTTTATGAGCCTTTTTGCTTATGAATTGTAAGCACCTATGGGTCTATTTAAAGGGAAGAGAGTGGAAATTTTCACTTACCCTTAAAACTCTTAAAATTCTCTTGCTATTCTCTCCCCCACGATTGGGGACAGATAATTACCATGATCGTGGTCTAAAGAGTTCAGTAGTGGTTTGTTTGAAAAGGCGGGAGAATGCGGAGAGTCAATTTTTTTTATGACCTCGGCAGCTAAGAAGAAGTTTATTATGTGAGTAAATCAGATAATAAACTTGGGGGGAAAATGTTATCCCCAAAATTTGAATATGACGACATGGCAATCAAAAGTGACAAGTGTCAATGAATGGCAGGGCAACGGTTTGAGATTAATCTCTGGAGTTGTGATATTACTGGACATGAAAATTATTTATCTGGATTGGAAGTGATTTGACCGACTTGTTAGAATTTCTGTCCGACCGGTAAAGATTTTTGACTGACTAGTAAAATGTTCTGGCTAACCAATGAAGTATTTTGGCCGACCAGTCAAATGTTTTGCCTAACCAGAAGAGTGTTTTGACCGACCAGTATCACTCCAGAGAGCAGAGTTGGCCGACCAGATAGATCAGAAGCTCAGCCTATGACTCTTCAACAAAATTTCAGTAACGACTTCAGTTAGAATCATCCGTAGATACAGCGAGAAACTCTCATATATCCCGAAGAAATCGCATATGGTTGTATTTTAATTATTAATTAAATTTAAGTTAGAACAACAGAATTATCCTGATTATTGAGGGAATTTAATTTGTACGATCCATGAGCCTATAAATAAAGAGCTCATGGCATCATTGAGGGGATTCAGATTCAGATTTTTCTGTCTAATTTTTTGGGGAACTCGGGTATTCTTGAGTTATTTTTCTAGGAGAAGGTTTGTATTCTTGAGAGAGAAATCTTGTACTTTTTCATTACACTTACGAAACTCAGTTGACACAGGTTCATCTGATCTTAAGTGTAGGTTCTATATATCACAATTCCAAGTGGATTAGACTATTACCAATAAATTGGAGTTGAACTACTATAAAATTATTTGTGTCGTATTTTCTCTTGAAGGCTTATTGTAGTTTTCATGTCTATTCGTCGTTGGCCAAAATCGTGGTCAACAAAGATAAAGTTAATTTTGAATTAAATGATATTTATCCATTTATGAAATATTATATTATTTTAATGCATAGATATTTCATCTTATTAATTAAATAAAGGGTAGGTAACCATGTTTTGTTACCCTGTGTTTACAATAATATTCATTTGGTACCCTGTATTTTTAAATAGTTCATATTTGGTACCCTGAATTTTGAAATCATTCATATTTGATACCCTTTATTTTAAAATCGTACATATTTGGTACCCTAAACTCAAATTTAATTAATAAAATTTTACCAATTTAATCAAATTGCTCTCAATTATATGAGTTCCAAATTCAAATTTAATTACTTAATTACATATAACTGATGACAATTTGGTGATATTGAAATAAAATTATTTATAAAATCTGAGTCTAGGGTACCAAATATATATGATTTTAAAATACAGGGTACAATATGAGCATTATGGAAAAAAAAAGTACCAAAACGATACTTTGCAAAAATACAAGATTCCAAATGAGTAAATTCCTTTAAATAAGTAAATGAGATAAAATTTGGGAAGCACATGTGTGCTACACACCCAATCACTCTTGCACAGTGACTGGCGTGTAACACATGTAACAGACCCAACTTGTTTAGTTCACATTTTAATTGTTAAGAATTTGAATTAATTTTTTTATTCAAATAATTATTTGAAAGAGATATTTTGATTTGATTAATGTTTTTATAGAAAACCTAAAAAATTATGATACTCTCTTAGAGCATTGTCTTCTATAAACATCTCTTGATCTCATCTGTTGAGAACATAAAGAAACCCTAAAATTTTGTCCACAATATCCTATATGCCCATACACGTTCTTGTGTGTTAATGATTGTCTTGGAAGATTTTGGTGTGAATATCAAAGTTGTATCATTGGATTGGATGATCATTATTATTTTACAAAAAGATAACAACGACTCTTGATAGGCTACGAGAGGTATGATTCTTTGTTTTATGAATCTTGATTTACTATATGGGTATATATGTGATCTTAGCTTTAATATTGGTTAAAATTTTAAAGTCACTCTTCCGATGCACACTTTGATTTACACAATTATTACCAACAAATCAGGCATGTGGCAACATGTCGCGATTCTAAGCTGCGACATGTAACTGAGATTACAAAAATTTAAGGTGTTGGCAGAATAGGTGGCAATATGTAACAACCTATAAGGCGACATGTTCCGTGAAGCTTTCGTTACAATCATCTAGAACTTGTTTCTTCCTGATTCGACCTCACTCAGTAAAACATGCAGATTTTTTCATCCAAACTCCAAATGTAATGTTTTAAAATGGTATAGAAAGCTGAGAAAGAGATCTACAACTTCACTTTTGTAAGTTTGTTAAGAAAATGATGAGATCATAGTAGAATTCAGACTTGAAGCTTCAAATTGACCCAAAAATCATCAATTAAACTTATTCTCGTACATAAAAGATAAACACATCAAATTCATATAAAAACTAGAGGTAAACACACTAGATTAAGATAAAAAAAAAAATGAATGAATGCATAAAATATATACCAATCATTGTTCTAGAAACCCACCATAACCCCTTATGCAACACTTCCAAGAACAAAAGGTCCTCGATTCTGAACTTTGGAAGCCACTAGTCATGGAAGGATAAACATATGAAGATCTTTTTTGGCCACCACCTCCTTCACCATCAATAGCATCGTATCTTGATGTCCACCACACTCATTCATCAAAAGCAAGTCAATTTGAGTGCATGAGCCCTTCAATTCCACATCTGGCCAAGCTTGAGGGTGTCCACAATGAAGACCGATATGTGAGGGCTTATGCCACTCTCTATGGGCGAAAGCCGCTCTTTGATGAGCACTTTTCCACAGAGTCAATGTAATATCTTCTTCTACTAGTAAGAGTATTTCGGTAATCTGGCTTCGGTCAGGGTATTATGGTAAATTGTATGCTTTTATATGTTTAATTATATGAGTTATGATATGCATGAATCATGGTATATTTTAATTATGTATTCCGACAGTCAGTCCACACATATGTTTCTTCAAGAATTAGAGGGCTAAATGATAATAATAGTTATGATATGGGGGTCAAAGTAGAAATATAAACTTTTGTGGTAAAAGTGTAATTAAGAAAAGTAAAACTATTAGCTTAGGTAAAAGACAAGTATGAGCTTTGGAGGTCACGTTAGAAAATGTAAAGGTTGTGGATAGTGATGTAATTCGGTTTTTAACTGATTATAATCAGATTAAATAAATAAAATAGGTAGGATAACAGACCAAGAACAGTTCTCTCATTCTTGATCCGAGTCTTGAAGCCTAAGGATTTGGAGGAGAGCATTGATATGGGTTTTTAGGGTAGGAGGTCTCATATGAAGCAAGGATCTGAGATTTTGTGGCTGTGATTTTGATCGGTAAGTTTTCAAAATGTTAATGTTTAAGTTTATGTCAAATCTAGGTTTGAAATTAAAAAGGGTTATTAGTTGTGTTAAACGGGAATTTTAGGTTGTTTGCATGTTTAGAGTTGAGTTGTTACAAGTTGTTAAGGTTAGAAACATGTTAGGAAGGATTTGGTAGGAGTTCAAAGTTGAATTTTTGTGATTTGGGTTAATTTCTAGGTTTAAAAATGGCATTTGTGTTCTCCCAAAAAAGGGTCTAGTGCGACCGCACCCAGCCCTAGCGCGACCGCATTGCATGGCTAGTTAGCCTAGGCGCTCTATGAGCATGACCACGCCTATGCAATGGCGCGACTGCTCCAGCTGCGCAGAAACTCGTATTTTGGGGATTTTATTGCATCTTTTAGATATAAATTGGTACATTTTTGGAGTTTGATGCAGTAGATTTATAAGACTTTCTTAAGGAAATGGTGGGTATGAATTATCTTTAAAAAGACATGGGTGTATTTTAATATAGTTTGGTTTGGTTTGAAGTTTTGAAACTTTGATATTATGTGACATGTTTAGGCTTGCTAAGGATATCTGAAGAGATGTGTTAGGGTGTGTGGATCCTTGCTTTTCAGGTAAGAAGAGTGGACACCTGCACATAGGGTGTATGCTTGACATACTCTTTATGGTAGAATTTGTATTATAAGGTAACGTTTATGTTAATGTATGAACATGCCAGTGTATGATTATGTTTAAATAGTTTACGTTTATTTGTGGTTTATGTGTTTTATATGTATATGTGATAATTGTGTGGCATGCTTACATTTTAAAATGTATGTCTACGTTGTATGCTTATGATATGTTGAAATTGCATGCTTATGTTATAATGTGCTCGCTGCACTTGTCCAACTTAACTTGAGCTATGGTCTTTTATTCTATGTTGTGTTATAATGTAATTCTTTTTCCTTATGTTTTTTATGTTCCTCTTTATTGTTATTATTCAAATTCCTGGTTAAGGTTATGGGGTTGTGTCCTACACAACTCTTCTACTGGGATTTGACTCATGGATACTCTGTGCTGCAGGTAAAGGCAAACATGTGGTTATAATTCAATAAGATGGAGAGCTTTGGCGGAGGGCGTACATGTCAATGATTTAACAACCATAAGGGGTCGGGCCTACTAAGGGAATTTATTATGAATTTTGAATGATATTTTTAGTTTTATTGTCGGAACTAAAAGTTTTTCTTATTTTACTTCATTTACGATAACTACGAAACTCCGGAGTTTCTTTCTTTTAAATGTTTGGTTTGTTATTCACCTTGGATTTTCCTATTAAATGGTGTTTTATTTCAAAACTAACTATTGTAAGAGTCAGATAACGCTTCAAGAAATCGGGGCGTTACAGTCAAGCCGACGACTTTAAATTAAGTGCTTCTTGGGAGGCAACCCAAGTTTCTAAACTTTGTTTTGAACTTTTTTTTAGTAATTTAGTTAAGTTCATTGTATTTCCTTTATTGAATATATATTTTTTTTATGTTTGTTAAAAAAATGGTTTTCCTTGTTTTCTTAATCTTCTTTCACTTGGTCTTTGGCATTTAATTTTTTTGTGTAGGAGTTAAATTCAGAAAGATTGTGATTTTGAGAGAATAATTTGAGTTTTGAAATGTCTCGGAAGTGTACTAGGTGAAGGGAAATTTGGGGAGTTAAAGAAAGAAAATATGAAATTCGCGGTTGTAATGCTTTGACAATGTTGTAGCATTGAGGTCAAGCGAGAATTGGGCTTTTTTGTGAAATTTTTAAATGGATTACAAAAGGTTGTACACGAGCTCATGGATTTGGGGCACTGGCTCATGGCAAATAAGCTCCAGCAATGCTATGGAGATGCTACAACATTGAGGTCAGGCGAGAATTGGGCACTTTTGAGAAATTTTGGAGCAATTTTTTTTAAAGGAATACAGATGGTTCTCTGTGGGCGCATGGATTTGGGGTGTGGGTTCGAGGTTTTATTAAAAAAAAAGTTAAAAAAAGCCCCAATATTTTTTTTCCAATTATTCACCTTTGTTTCCCTTCTCTTCTAGCCCTAGTCGCTTCTCATCTCCACCTACGTTTCCCCAAGCGGACCTCACCTCCACCTTTGTACCCTCATCCGAAAAAAGACCCAGCAACCACACTCCCCATGGCTCTATTTTGTCCATGCCTGAAAACCACGTACCTAGCCGCGACCCAAATCGCAGCGCCTAAGTCTGCTCATCTTTGGCCTATTTTCTGACCAAAGTCGACCCAAGAAACCCATCTAATGGATCACCTATCTAAGCAGTTTGGGTTGGTCACCATTTGAGTTGTGGTTCAAAATTTTTAGCGAATTACCTTTGTCTATTTCTTGTAACTCAGAGAAATATTCTCCCCACGAACCCGATCATCTCATAGACCCATTATCTCAAAATATTTTCCACATTTCCACTTTTATTTAGTTCTCAAAATTTTCAAGCATTTCAGTGGGTCCGTTGCAAATTCTAGATTTGGCCTCATTCGTGCAGCTCAAGGGATTCACATCATTCATAATTGTTCTTTCCTACTGATTGCTGCTTTAGAGGTCGTTCAACTCCAATTTTCTCGCCACCTTGGTTAGAGAAAATCATTCATCCAACTAAGGATTTGGGGAAAATTTCAAATGAGCATTTCTTAACATAACTCTCCACTTGTTTTACTGTTTTGATTAACTGTTCTGCTGATTGTGTTGTTGCTCAGTGTTGTTCATGTCGTTTGTGTTGGTGTTACTCATTGCTCATGTGTTGTTATGTTTTGTGAATGTTGTTTGTATGTTGTGGGAATTGCACCTCTTGAATTTGGGGGTTTGGATGTGTCTTGATTCTTGAATGTTTGTTCATGTTGAGTCAATTGAGTCATTTTGTATGATTTTTAGTGCATATATTTTGTGTGTGTCTTTGAGAGGAAATTGTTTTGGTTTAGTGGTGCTTAATTTGGGGTTGGATGATGAACCACATACAAAAATCCATTTCTTTGTCTCTTGTTGTGTGAGTGACTAATAGTAATTGAGTGTTAATGGAGTTTGATAAATTATGATGATAATATTGATCCCTATTTTGTTTGCATAGCTTGAACAAATTTTTCTTGAACCCTTAAGGCTAGCTAGACTTTTTGGAGAGCCTAAGTTTCTAGAATTTCTTAGTGGTTCCTTTGAGGTGAAATCCTAGACATAACTAAATCGAGGACATGATTTAGACCATATTTGGACCGTTTGAGCCTTTCGAGCCAACCATGCTATACTTTTTATCCTTAGTTACCCCTTTGAGCTTATTTGATAATTTTCTTTCTTTTGCCACATATTAACCTAGCTATATACACATCATTTCACCATATCCTTGTGCACCTTGGTCTTTCTAGATTATATTTTTATTGTTGCACAATAAGAGAGGGTGAGATGAGTGTAATTCTTGTTGAGTGGCATCTTGGTGAGTGTTTCCATTATTTTCCTTTCTTGTTTTCAACATTGGGGACAATGTTGATTTTTAAGTTTGGGGGAGAGTATGCCTTATATTGTTTCTCTTTCCATTTTTATATTAAAAAAAATTGAAAAAAAACAAGTATATGTGCAAAAAAGAAAAGAAAAATAGAAGAAGAGTGCACTCCCATTAAAAAATAATTGAAAAAAAATTGTACAAATAAAGTATGCAATTAAGTTTGGGGGTGTACCATCTTATCTAAAAAAAAGTAAAGTATAGTTTTGGTATTGTGTTTCTTTCTTTGTTTGTTTTTAATAGTGAATAATGACAAGAGTGATATTAAAATTGTATGGGCTATTGTTTGGGGAAGTAAGTGTGAGCTCTTACGTTAGGTCCTATGACAATTGAGGTGCTTTTAGGGTGATTTGAACAAAGCATGATTTCTCTTAACCACCTTCACCTAAGCCTTACATTACAAGCTTGAATAAGTCCTTTTGATTTTTGGTTTGGATTTTGTTTACATTAGTGGAGAGGTTATCACTAAGGCAACCTATGGAGACAATTATTAGGCTTTAGGATCAAGAGCTAGTTTTCTTTGGGGAGATTTGAGAATAATTTGGAAAGAGCTATGTACACACTTTAGGGAGAAACATTTTATTCTTGGTTTGATAGCATCATTAACATTTGAGGAATTTGGTTGAAAGTGTTTGCAAGAGGCATCATCATCATTAGCATTGTTGACCTATGAAATTGGCCAACGGTCATATGTATAGTATATGACACCTTTTGAACGAAATAAATATAATAAACAATAGAGTACAAATATCTTAAACAAACACACATAAATTTTATAGTGGTTCAGCCTTATTCAGACAATCAGTAATAACCTAATCCACTTAGCTTTTAGCAATGAATCACTCGATAGACAATTACACTGATGAACAAAAGTATTCACTCGTTACTAATTTGCCAAGAGTTTCTCCCCAAATATTCCTCAGATCCCCCTGAATGAAGTCTTGGGTCCTCTATTTATAGTACCCAGGGGCTGTTACATGATCAGTAGTACTGGGATTCTGGTTTGGTAAACGATTATTAGGTAGTGAAGATATGTATCCACCTCCCCATGATTATGAGATCATGGGTCTTCTCGTTGTTTCTCTGGATCGTGGTAGATAATGAACAATTGAAACCTCTGGGAAAATGCTAAGTTTAGATTTGTCTACGAAACTTAGGTGCTTAGCTCGAAGACTCTTTAGAGCTTGGGTGCTAGGCTCATTGGTCCTCTGGGTAGTAAGCCTGTGATCTTTTGGGTTCTAGGCCTGCTGATCTCAGTCTAAACGAGCGTGAGTTTTACCTGTTTTGGGGAGTGTAGGCCAACCACCCTATGGAGGATAGGGTGGGCCGACCACCCCGATGAGTTTTTGAACATCTTAGGTCGACCACCCCTAGGGGTTGGGGTCAGGCCGACTAACCCTAGGGGCTAGGGCCAGGCCGACCACCCCTAAGGGGTTTAGGCATGGTCAACTTCCCTATAGGTCGTGGACCTTTCTTTTTTGGTCATTGGTCTTTCTTCAACACTTCATCGCTTTTTCCTAATTTGTGATGTCACGTGCTGCTTTCTCATTCGCCACGTCATCCCTGGATTTTTGAGGGATAACATTTGCCCCCAAGTTTATCGTAATGTGTTCAACATTACAGTAAACTTGATCTTGGTCCGCAACATATCGTAGCGGTACTTTAACTGTAAAGTTCCTTGGGACATTACGTAGTACTTTTATCAACTATCGATAATTTTCTCAACACGGATTTTTTGAAGGAAAATTAATTTTCTAAAAATATAGTATATTTTTCAAGGAAATTTGAAGTCCTAAAAATATAATATATTTTTCAAGGATATTAATTCTTAAAAATACAAAATATTTATCAAGGAATTTTAATTCCTAAAAATATAAGATACTTTCAAGGAATTTTAATTCCTAAAAATACCAGATATTTTCCAAGGAATTTAAAATTTTAACCACACCGAATATTTTTCAGGGAAATTTGAATTTTTAAAAACATATTGTTAGCCTAAGAGGCTATAAGTAGGGTCTCACTTCTCACTTCCTTGCTCTGTGCGCCTCACCCATATGAGTCTCCAAGCCTAATTTCTCCAATTCTTCATCAAACTCACATCTTTATTTGGGTAAGTACTTTCTCCTAATCCTTACATCATTTAATTTAAATGTCCTTAGATTTAGAAGAAATACTTTGAATCTTTGAGGAATCTGTCTGAATCTTCTTGTTTTGTTTTATTTTGATCCAAAATAATTGACTTTTTTGAATCAAGTCTACGATTTCCCTAGAATTTCCTTAGCCTGGATGATTTCCAGGGTTAAACACCCTATCATATGCGATTTTATGTTTGTGAAACCCTAGGATAGGCGATTTCCAGGGATGTAAAACCCTAGGCCGACCACCTCTTTGAGATCCATTAGCCTGATGATTTCTAGGATTCCGAACCCTAACATAAGCGATTTCTAGGGATGTCCATTCCCTCATGGGTCGACCACCCGTAGGGTTTCCATCATGGGTCGAGTACCTCTAGGGTTTCCCTAGCATAGGTAATCTTAGAGACTTAGGGTGGTCGGCTTAGGCTTAGTTCCACTAGGCTGACCCCCCTTTAAGACTTCGATCATTTTTTCCAATTCTAGGGGAGTCCTATGGTGGTCATCCTGAGCTTAGTCTCATTGGGCCGACCCCCTATATAGATTTTTTTCTCTTTATTTCTTCATTTTTTCTCCTTATTTCGTGGATATGCCCCCAACTATTGGCTTTATTATGTTCACTTACTAAGTTTACTCTTTATTTTTCCTTTGTTGCAGATGTCCAACTTATCTTCATCAGACAAATCAGTAAGCGAGCGTACTCCCCAGGAGTTCTTGGAAAGGGAGAAAAGGATTTTCCCTTACTCTGCTTTATATTTGTTCAGTGAGGAATACTCTTGAAAAGGTATAGCCCAATGGCGAGAGTAAAACAGAAAACTCGGCAACCTTCCGAAGATGATCCTCATATTGTCAGGCACATCACTAAGGGCTCTTCGTCTAGCTCTTCTCAGAACTTTTATCAGCATAGTACGCCCCACGACTATCAAGGCATCTCAGCAAAGTCATTCTTCTCAGGGGGACATGTCAGGTCAGCAAGACTCATTGTGATGCCCTTTGTACTTGGATACCAGCTGGGTTCCCCATCACTCTTCTTCTCAACGAGAACATACCGAGGGCTCTCATCACCATGCTACTCATCCTCAGGAATGTTCTATTCGCAGGTTCTGACCTTAGGTGGTTTGCCCTCCTTCCAAGAGCAAGACAATTTTGCCAGCTGCGTAGTTTAACCTAAGGATAGATATAAACCTTTGAGAAGGCTGTGGAATGCTAAGAAAAACAGAGCATCACCTTCTCTTCTCTCGTTCATCATTTTCTTCTTCATTTCTTTTTGAATTTTGAAGCTCTTTTTGAGGAACCAAGCTAGGGAACCAAGCTTTGATGATCTAGGGTTATGTTCTACCATTGAAGAGGGTGTGATTCTGAGATTGAGGTGAGTTTCTAGCCATTTAAACTTTCGTTCTTGCTCTATTTTCTTATTGAGTTTCAGTTGAGATTTTTGGCTTGAAAGTTGAGAATTCAATGGGGTTTTGGCAAAGTTTGTTTAGGTTATGATGCCCAAGATAGTGGAGTAAATATTTGAGTTAATTTTGGGGTTGGGATAGAGTTTGGAAGAATATTTTTCAGGTTTGAAATGGAAAACTCAAAGGAGGAGGAACCAGGGTTGTTCCGGCCTAGTCCTAGCGCTGCAGCGCCCAAGGGAGGGTGCTACAACGCTGTCCAAGGCCAGACAGCCCTGGTTGTAGCGCCATCCTACTTTTCCTGATGCATATTTTGGGCACTTTTGAGGGTTTTTGGCTCGGGGTTTCAATTCTTAAGGCTTGGGATCGAATCTACTCACCATTTGGGTACTATTCGGGGTCCCGGGAGTGAGGTTTAACTCAAGAACCTTTTATGGTTGATTTTCATTTATGGGAGTTATATTTTGTTATGACTAGGTGATCATTAAGGGATCAAAGGATTGATCGTTCTCAAGGGTCGTTCAATTGTCATTTCTCGCTCGAACAAGAGGTAAGAAATTGCACCCAGTATGTGATGCATGTGATGCACGAGAAACATGTGATTAGGGCATGACATGAATGTTGAATATGTGATTGTTCAGAGCTTGAGTCTCTACATTTGTGCATGATCATAATTATGCTAGCAACAGTTAAGTAAGAATGTTGAATGCCCTACATTTGGATATTTGACATATGATATATGCCTAGTTGCATTGCTTACTTGTGAGTGGAACTGACTCCATAGTCAGAATCGGCAACGGTGTCGGTAATAACTGTGAAGCTGTGACTCATTTGTCAAGTTCGACAGTAGTACTTAGCACTGGTCGTACATTATTGGCTTAAGAGTCAAGAACAGTTTTAGCGTGTTTAACGCAAGATGAAAAAGATTAGATCTAATCGACATAAGCATTGAATGACTCATCATGAGCATTAATGCTTCACTGACCTCAAGTTCGATGAAAACTAAAAGTGCTTGTCTAGTCTAATGGCTAGTCAATCAGAGCCAAGGCCAGAAGGCCCAGGTGACTGCATTGTCACATGGCAAAGGGTGCAGAACCCACATTAGTGACTCCATGGTCACTCATTTGGTTTATATTAGAGGCTCACTTATTAAGCACTCATCTGAGCCAGGGTCAGAAGGCCCAAGTGACTGCATCGTTACATGGCTAAGGGTCCGGAACCTATATTAGTGACTTACTCCTCAATCACTCATTTAATTAGGGTTACACGCCCGAGCATGGTTATCGGAACCTCAAGTGTTAATCACTCATCTATTTAGGATTAACTTGATAGTCATCCATACAGGAGGGTAGGGCCCACAACCATCATTATTTGAACTTATTTGCATGCATGAATAGGGTTACTATTGCTAGGCATGCTTGTTATGATTGGGTAACATGTTATTACTATTCATCAGCATATTCAGTTTTCTTGCTGAGCTTCGGCTCACGGGTGCTATGTGGTGCACGTAAAGCGAAAGAAAGCTGGACCATCCTTAAGTTGGAGAGTTTAGGTGACGATGTGTACATATGCGGCTGCTCGACCGCCACAGCCGAGGGTTGAAAGAGGAACTAGGGTTAAACCTTATTTTGCCGCTAAGGACGGCTGGTTGTAAATATTTTTTTGTAGTTAACCTGTAAATTATATATTTTGGGATCCCAATGTATATAGTAAATGTTTTTGTGAAATGTTATATCTTAACCAAAAAATTTAACCCTAAACCGCTAATCATACTTAGCTACATGATTATGGCAAAATGACTCGATTAGCGAGTTTAGCACTGTATAAAATGCACACCGTAGCGGTCCCTGGAGTTTAGGGTGGTACATACTTGGTATCAGAGCGAGCCAAGGTTAAGGGTTCCTGAAGACAAGCTAGGCATGTACCCTCGTCATCAAAGATAGCTTCACTCAGGGAATGGTAACTATTTCTGTAGTTATATGCTTAACTGCTTAAATAGAATGTAAATGCTTTACCACCACATTGTATTAGGGAGCATGATATTCTGATAGAGCCTAGCTCTTTTTTTTATTAAATGATTATATGAATACATGCTTCGTGAACATATATGAATGTTATTATATGATTACCTGCTCTATAATTATATAAATGTGATATTCTCATGTTGGAGTTGGAGGCATGGTATAAATGTTGGAAGAGCAAGGGTTATGATTCATGAATAAATGTTGTGGGCATGTGTTTACCACTACAGTGGGTTTGTGAATGTGGAGTGGGTTGTGATTGTAGTGTGGTAAGATTGTTCCCGTGGGGAAAGCTCTTGATATGCTTATCATATTTAATAGGTCAAGTTATTGACTGTAGATTCAATCAGCAGGTATATATCAAAGGCAGATAATGAGGCTTGATGGTGGTTATACCGAGGCTGGGAGTTTCATCCAGGGCTTGAGTTTTTCATCTGCCCCTTAGAATTTCCAACAAATGTTTATAGATTTGCAATTAAGATTGCAGAGGCAAGAGGAAGAGATTAGGTGTTTGAAGCAACAATGGAACCTGTCGGGGAATACCGCCTCCTTTGTTATGCCAGGAGTGGCACCAGTTTTGGCTCAGCCTAGGGTTGAGAATAAATGGGAATTTCTCTGTGGAAGATTCCAGGAGTATTACCCTCCAGTCTTTCAGGGAGGCCTAGATCCATTCAGAGTTGAGCAATGGATGGGCATGATCAGTTCCATTCTCGACAGTATGGGGCTGGTAGGTCACGATAGGGTGATCTATGCTACATATTTATTGCGGGATGATGCTCGGACATGGTGCGAAGTAGTATCCCAGACGCTAGATACAGCTGTGATGGACTGGAAAGAATTTAGACAGCTGTTTAATGAAAGATATTACTGTGATGCAGCCCAGACTGCTAAGATGAATGAGTTTCTGAACCTGGTTCAGGGCAATGTAACAGTAACCGAGTATATTAACCGATTTGATGGGTTGGCCAAGTTTGCTTTTGACATGGTACCCATAGATTTAGCTTGGAAGGAAAGGTATATCCAAGGATTGAATCCCAGAATAGCTAAGGGAATTAGATTTTCCCCAGTGCATGAAATGTCTACCTATGCTCAGGTGGTAAGGAAGGCTCTTGTTGTTGAGAGCACAGGAAATCAAACTGAAAAATAAAATGTTGGAGAGCACGAAGCTCAGAAAGTGGTGCCTCCATTTATTGGAGCGAGTAAGAAAAAAAACTGGAGGATTTACCCAGAATGCACTCGGTATAAGAGGTGTCATCTGGGAGAATGCCGAGCAAAGGCATGTTTCTTATGTGTCATGGTTGGGGATTTCAGTAAAGAATTCCCAAGGTGAAGGAAGGATGAGCAAAAGGGGATGGACAGCTCGACTCCAAATCGAGTGTTCATTCTGAGGCAGTCAGAGTCGAAGACTGAGATTAGTTCCTCAGGAGTGGCAGGTCAGCATTCTAGTTCTGATTCTTGTATTATGCTGACTGATTTTGGTACCATGCTGTTTCTTTGTTTGTTGCATATAGAGAGGCCTAAAGATGATATGCAGATTGCATGGTTATGTTATAAAGAGAATATGATACTGTATTAGTGATTTTAAGAGATGATGTAGATTATGAAGGAAATGACTCATCAGTAGTTTTGATAGGGTTGGTTATGACTGACCTCAGTATGATCCTGGATATGGATTTGTTAGCCAAGTGTGAGGCAATTATAACTTGTAAGGAAAGGATAGTAACTCTTTGGTTTGAGAGTGGGAGACCCTTGTGGTAGTTGGCACTGTGCATGGATTTTGTATGCTTATGACATCTGTATTTAGAGCTAGAGATCTATTGCAGGAGGGTGCATAGAACTCCTAGCTAGTGTGGCGGATACCACTTAGGTTGTGCTAGTGGGATCATGATAGAATGGATTGTGAGTTTTTGAATGGATTTCTAGGGGATTTGTCAGGATTATGTTTACATAAAAAGAGATAGAATGGTAATTGTATTGGTGCCAGGGATAGAATCAGGTCTAGGGCACTGTATTTAGCAGCTTCAACAAAGTTGTCAGACCTAAAAGCTCAATTTTTGGATAAGGTGGTATTCTCCAAGGTGAATCTTTGATATGGTTAGTACCAGCTGAAGATCAGGGAAAAGGATATGCTGAAGACAGCTTTTTATATCAGATAAGGGCACTAGGAGTGCTGAGTTATGTTTTGAGGATTTTTTTAATGCCAAGTTGTTTTTATGAATTAGATGAACATAGTATTTAAAGATTATCTGAATTGGATTTGTGATTGTCTAGATCGACAGTATTATGGTTTATTCTTTGCGCAGATTTGCCAAGGTCAAGGAACGCCTTAGATGACAGAAGTTTCCTTGGATGGGCAAGATATTATATGTACTTTGGGAAAGAGTTTTGAGTCTTCTTACAGAGAATCAGTTTGTAGGTTGTTATGACACCTCAATGACAGGGAAAAAGTGATTGCCTATGCGTCATGTTAGTTAAAGAATCTGGCTATAACTAGAGTAAAGTTCTGGTGGGCTAGGTGGCCAGTTGTATACTTGAGTTTACTCTTGTAGAGAAGATCTAAAGGAAGACAGCTAAGTGGACCATAGACAGGAAGATTGAGCGGAATGTCTTAGCTGTATTAGCTAAGGATTATGCAGTGTCAGGTATGAGTTTATTGAGATATAAGGATCAGACTTAGGATCCGATGGACATTGAGATTAAATAGGAGATTCTGGATGAATCTTATACTACTATTTTTTTCTCTTCATCCAGGCATCATGGAAGATGCACAGAATCTGAAAGCTTTTTATTGGTGTCCTGGAATGGAGAGGGGCGTAACAGAATATGTGGCAAAGTTCTCAACCTATTAGCAGGTCAAGACAGAGTATTTGAAACTAGTAAGGTCATTGTAGCCTTTGAGTATTCCATAGTGGAAAAAAGGAAACATCGTGATAGGTTTTGCGGTGGGGCTACCCAGGATACTGGGTCAACATGATTTGGATTGGGTCATTATGGACCAGTATTGAAAGTGAGTTCACTTCTATCATTAAGTAACACAGTAGATCAATATTCAGACCTCTAGGTGAGACAGGTAGTACGCCTTCATGAAATTCAAGGTCTATCTTATCAGATGAAGACTTTATTATTACTTCCAGGTTTTGGAAAGGTTACAGAAGGGGATGAATATACAATTGGAGTTTAGTGCAGTTCATTATCCTCAGACTGATGGTAAATCAGAGAGAGTTATCCAGTATGAGAGGGAACTCTATGAGATGAGGTAGTATAGAGAATGTTTATCACCCATTCATTGGAATGAGATGGGTGAGATGTATATCTGGATCCTGAGATTGGTATAATAGCCTCAATGATCCTATTGAAAAGGTTAGACCTTGGATGCTCACTTCTCAGAGTAAATGGAAAAGCAGGTACATGGAGTTCCAAGTGGAAGACTTTATCTTCCTTAAAGTATCACCATGGAAAAGGGGTGAGGAGATAAGGGCAAGTTGAACCCTAGATTAATATGACCGTTTGAATCCTGGATAAGATCGGTCAGGTTGCCTTTGGATTGGCCTTATCTTTGGCACTGTCAGTTGTACACAGTGTATTTTATATTTCTAGGTTGACGACATGGGTTAGAAGAAACTCATGTGTTGAGTTATGAGAATCTGGAGATTGAGGCTAAATTATTCTTTGAGAAGTAGCCAGATAGGATTTTAACAGAAAGAACAAGGTTCTGGGGAACAAAGCTATACCTTGAGTTAAGGTGTGTTACAGAAACAGTGAGGTCGAGGGAACGACCTAGGAAACTAGAATTAGTTATGCGAAATTTATATTCTGGGCGGTTCACATAAATTGCGAGGACGAAATTTCTTTAAGGAGGGGATAGTTGTAATGACCCAAATTTCCTAATAAGGTTTAGGACCTTGATTTGGAGGTCAGGAGGGCTATAATTGATTTATTATGCCATTAAAAAATTATAAGCAAGTTTATGTGAATTATATTATAATATGGTGATAAATGCATGCATATGGGTCCATTTATCATTATAAGGGCATTTTGGTAATTTGTCTTGTTGAGGGCATAATTGTGTATTTTCATGCATGTTGGTGAATTGTGAGTAAGACCATATTGTGTGTGGATTTGTTTGAGCTTTTCGGCATGAGACGATCTCAGAATGAAAGTTATCAGTTTGGTCATAACGGGGTTAATTTCGGAGCTCGTGGTGAGTCTCAAGGTAATTTGGTGATTAGAACATTACCAAGAATTAAAGGGTAATGAGATATGATTTATTAGCATTTGAGAATATTGGAAATTACGAGAATTGGAGGGTGTTAATTATCATTAACGAAATAGGCGGGAAATGACGATTTTGCCCTTGGTGGTTGTTAAGGGTTTTAAATAGGCTTGGGGGCATTTTAGTCTTTTCACCTAAGGACAGATATAAACCTTTGAGAAGGCTGTGGAAAGCTAAGCAAAACAGAGCATCACCTTCTCTTCTCCCGTTCATCATTTTCTTCTTCATTTCTCTTTGAATTTTGAAGCTCTTTTTGAGAAACCAAGGTAGGGAACCAAGCTTTGATGATATAGGGTTATGTTCTATCATTGAAGAGGGTGTGATTCTGAGATTGAGATGAGTTTCCAGCCATTTAAACTTTGGTTCTTGCTCTATTTTCTTATTGAGTTTCAGTTGAGATTTTTGGCTTGAAAGTTGAGAATTCAATGGGGTTTTTTGGCAAAGTTTGGTTAGGTTATGATGCCTAGGACATGTGGAGTATACATTTGGGTTAATTTTGGGGTTTGGATGGAGTTTGGAAGCATGTTTTTCAGGTTGGAAATGGAAAACTCGAAGGAGGAGGAACTAGGGCAGTTCCAGCCTGGTCCTAGCGCTATAACACCCAAGGGAGGGCGCTATAGCGCTGTCCAAGGCCAGACTGCCCTAGTTGTAGCGTTGGGGCACTACGGGGGCAGCACTGTAGCACTACCCTGGTTTTCCTAATGCATATTTTGGGCACTTTTTAGGGTTTTTGGCTTGGGTTTTAATTCCTAAGGCTTGGGATCGAATCTACTCATTATTTGGGTACTATTCGGGGTCACGAGAGTGAGGTTTAGGTCAAGAACCTTTTATGGTTGATTTTCATTAATGGGAGTTATATTTGGTTATCACTAGGTGACCGCTAAGGGATCAAAGGATTGATCGTTCTCAAGGGTCGTTCAATTCTTATTTCTCGCTCGAACCATAGGTAAGAAAACTTCACCCAGTATGTGAAGCACGAGAAACATGTGATTAGGGCATGACATGAATGTTGAATATGAGATTTTTCAGAGCTTGAGTCTCTACATTTGTGCATGATCATAATTATGCTAGCGACTATTAATGAAGCATGTTGAATGCCCTACATTTGGATATTTGATGTATGATATACGCCTGGTTGCATTGCTTACTTGTGAGTGGAACTGGCTCCATATTCAGAATCGGCAATGGTGTCGGTATTAATTATGAAGCTGTGACTCATTAGTCTAGTTCGGCAGTTTAGTCAAGTTCAGTAGTAGTACTAAGCATTGGTCGTACGTTATTGGCTTAAGAGTCAAGAACGGTTTTAGCGTGTTTAACACAAGACGAAAAAGATTAGATCTAGTTGACATAATCATTGAATGACTCATCATGAGCATTAATGCTTGACCGACCTCAAGTTCGATGAAAACTAAAAGCGCTTGTCTAGTCTAATGGCTAGTCACTCAGAGCCAAGGCCAGAAGGCCTAGGTGACTGCATCCTCACATGGCAAAGGGTGCAGAACCCACATTAGTGACTCCCTGGTTACTCATTTGGTTTAAATTAGAGGCTCCCTCATTAGGCACTCATCAGAGCCAAGGTCAGAAGGCCCAAGTGACTGCATCGTCACATGGCTAAAGGTACAGAATCCATATTAGTGACTTACTCCCGAGTCACTTATTTGATTAGGGCTACACGCCCCAGCATGGTTATCGGAACCTCAAGTCTTATTCACTCATCTGTTTAGGATTGACTTGATAGTCATCCATGCAAGAGGGCAGGGCCCACAACCATCATTATTTGGACTTATTTGCATGCATGAATAGGGTTACTATGGCTAGGCATGCCTGTTATGATTTGGTAACATGTTATTACTATTCATGAGCATATTGAGTTTTCTTGTTGAGATTCAGCTCACGTGTGCTATGTGGTGCAAGTAAAGGCGAAAGAAAGATGGACCATCATTGAGTTGGAGAGTTTAGGTGACGATGTGTATATATGTGGCTGCATGACCGCCACGGCCGAGGGTTGAACGAGGAACTAGGGTTAAACCCTATTTTGCCACTTAGGTTGGCTAGTTGTAAATATTTTTTTGTAATTAACCTTTAAATTATAATTTTGGGATCTTAATGTATACAGTAAATGTTTTAGTGAAACGTTATATCTTAACCAAAAATTTTAACCCTAAACTACTAATCATACTTAGTTACATGATTATAGCCAAATGACTCGATTAGCAAGTTTAGCACTCTTTAAAATGCACACTGTAACGGTCCCTGCAGTTTAGGGCATTACACATACTAACCTTACTCTTTTAAGTTTTTCATGCTAACAACCATGGTCATGTGAGTAGTATGTTACTTCACCAAGTACCATGAACAAAACACGTTAGGTCGACCACCCCATGGTTGATAGGCCGACAACCAATGCCTTTTTTGTGTTTGTTTTTTGCACTTTCAGACCATATGTTAAACAAATGCCCTACAAAAACCTGAGCTTGCTTAGTACTTCAGGTCACGCCCTCATTGCTTGTGTATACCCCGATCGGTATGTGCTATATGCCCCCTAGTGGTCATGGGTTTAAAAGACTTGGTCACTTGCTACTTAACCATGCTTTTCTTTGAGCGTTGAGACACATAGTACTATAATTTTCACCCAATGCTGCAAGCAAAAAATTCTTGTCCCTCATTTGTAGTCGGGTGATGGTTTCATACTCAGTAATAATGATACCTATACATAGATGCAGATTATGTAGCAAGTGTCGATCTCGATCTACGTAATCTCCCGTGCACTCGTTATAATGATTGTAGACAGAAGTGTCTAAGTTGGACCAACTGGGTCTAGATGGCTAATCGAGCCTGTAATGAGTCCTAGATCAAATTATCGATCAATCCCTCAAGGACCAGATTCGATTATGATCTGATGATGGTGACTGGTCTTCGGACCAGTCTCTTTGTTGATCATATGGGTCGATAGGTTCCTCAAGAACCAAGATCGAACATGATCAAATAATGGCGACTGGTCCTCGGAATAGTCTCTTTTGTTGATCGTATAGGTGAATAGGTTCCTCAAGAACCAAGATCGAACATGATCCATAAAATTTTCAACAAGGTCCTAGGACCTATCTCGCGTTTGGATCGTATGGGTCGATAGGTTCCTCAAGAACCAAGATCGAGCATGATCCATAATTTGGCAACAAGGTCCTAGAACCTATCTCTCTTTTGGATCGTATGGGTCGATAGGCTCCTCTAGAACCAAGATCAAACATGATCCATTAATTTGGTGACAATGTCCTAGGACCTATCTCTCTTTTGGATCGTTGGCAACAAGGTTCTCAGACCAGTCTCTTGTTTGGATCGTATGGGTTGATAGGCTCCTCAAGAACCAAGATCGAACATGATCTATAAATTTGGCGACAAGGTCCTAGGACCAGTCTCTCATTTGGATCGTATGGATCGATAGGCTCCTTAAGAACCAAGATCGAACATGATCCATAATTTGGCGACAAGGTCCTAGAACCTGTCTCTCTTTGGGATCGTATGGGTCGATAGGCTCCTCAAGAACCAAGATAGAACATGATCCATTAATTTGGTGACAAGGTCCTAGGACCTGTCCCTCTTTTGTATCGTATGGGTCGATAGGCTCCTTAAGAACCAAGATCGAACAAGTTCCATTAATTTGGCGACTAGGTCCTAGAACTGTTTCTTTTTTAATGTAATTTAAAGAATTAAGAGAAACCTAAGAAATTAAATTCATTCATTGAAGCACAACGACTGTTACATGGATAATTTGAAAAATACTACATTTGCAAATTAAAACTTGTGTTGCTGCTGAACAACTTCGCTGATAGTACTGGCGGAGGTGTTAACCATTCCAGTAGATTTTTATTAGTTCTCCATTCAGTCGAGCTATCTTGTATGTCCCTGGTGGTATCACCTCCTCCACAAGGTATGGCCCTTACCAGTTAGCTCCTAGTACCCCTGGTGTAATGTCCTTGGTGTTTAGGAACATCCTCATGAGTATTAAGTCCTCAAGTTAGAATTTTTGACCTTTCACTCTGGAGTCGAAGTATCTGGCCACTTTTTGTTGATGTGCTGCTACTCTAAGACTTGCCTTTTCTAATTCTTCTTCAATTAAATTGAGCGACTCTTCTATCAGTTTATGGTTCCTCCCCTGATCTTATGTCTCCTGTCTATGTGATGGGGGAGTGAATTCAACTGGCAACATGGCTTCATACCCAAATGCCAAAGAGAATGGTATATGCCCTGTCGTTGTTCGCACCGTCGTTCGATGTGGCCATAGGACCTTCGAAAGTAATTCTGGCCAGGCTTCTTTGGCTTGTTCAAGGCACTTCTTTAGAGTGTCTTTGATAGTCTTGTTCACTGCTTCTACTTGACCATTAGCTTGGAGGTGTGCCACCGAGGAAAAGCTCTTTGTGATTCTATGCCTCATACAAAATTCAGTGAACATATCGCTGTCGAATTGAGTCCCATTGTCCGAGACTATCTTCCTTGGTAGGCCAAATCAACATATGATATTCTTCACCACAGAGTCAAATACTTTCTTCAAGGTTATGGTGGCGAGCGGTTCTGCGTCAGTTCCATTTGGTGAAGTAGTCCACGGCTACAATAGCAAATTGGACTCCTCCTCTTCCCATAGGTAGCTTTCTGATCAGGTTGATCCCCCATACAGCGAATGGCCAAGGGCTTTGCATTTGTGTTAATTCATTAGGTGCCACCCGGGGTATCTTGGAGAACATCTAACACTTGTGGCATCTTCTAACATACTCCATCGAGTCTTCATTTTTCATCGGCCAAAAGTATCCTTGTCTTAGGATTTTCATTGATATGCTCTGCCCCCCAGTGTGATCTCCACAAAACCCCTCATGTACCTCGATCATTAATAGTTTTGACTGGTCGGGTGTAATGCACCTTAGCAGTGGTAGGGAGTACCCTCGTCGGTATAGGACCCCTTCGACTATCATATATCGTGCAGCCTGTCTCACCAACTTCATTGCTTTGTTTCGATCTCTGGCACTGGCAAGCTTAGTGAAGGTATCAGCATTGGCATTTTTCTCCCTCAGGACTTGTATAATTCAGTATTTCTTGAACTACGCCAACAAGTCCTCACCTTGTTCAGGTACTGCACCATCCTAAGTCCCTTGGCTTGATACTCCCCCAGTACCTGGTACACTGCTAGCTGGGAATCACTGAATATCTCCAGGGACTATGCATGCATATCCCGAGACAAGCGTAATCCTACTAATAATGCCTCGTACTCAGCCTCGTTGTTTGAAGAATTAAATCCAAATTTGAGAGCACAATGGATTCGGTGATTCTCTGGAGTGATCAGCATGATTCCTATGCCTGAGTTGTGTTTATTGGAAGCTCCATCAACATATAGCTTCCATACAAGAATATCTCCTTCCTCTTAGTATCTCCATTCTCTGATTGGTAGGAAGGGTCTTCAAGGTTGGGGCCTTCGACTATGAAGTCTGCCAATGCTTGTCCTTTTATCTCCATCCTCGAATGATAAGTGATATCAAACTTTCCTAGTTCCACTGCCCATTTGAGTAATCGTCGCGAGGGCTCTGGTTTATGAAGAACTTGTCTCAGCGATTCATCGGTCAGGACTCGGATCGAGTGAGCTTGGAAATATGGACGCAGCTTTTGAGGGGAAATTACTAAACTGTAGGCTAGCTTTTCAAGAGGGGAATACCTAGACTCTACACCTACTAGCCTTTTACTGATATAGTACACAAGGTGTTGTACCTTGTTCTCTTCTTTTACCAAAGCAACACAAATTGCATGCTCAGTGATTGCCAAATAGATGAATAGTACTTCACCATATATTAGCTTCGCTAGGATGGGAGGTTAAGCTAGATGCTCCTTCAAGGCTTGGAAAGCTTCCTCACATTCCTTGGTCCATTGGATATTCTTGCTACCCCTCAGTAAGTAAAAGAAAGGGACACACTTGTCTGTAGACTTTGATATGAACCTACAGAGGGAAACTACTCTCCCGGTTATGCTTTGCACTTCTTTGATTGTGGTAGGTGACTTCATATCGATCAATGATTTGATCTCCTTGCGGTTAGCCTCTATTCCACGTGAATTGATGATGTATCTGAGAAACTTACCAGAACCAACTCCAAACGAGCACTTAAGAGGGTTTAACTTCATGCTATACTTTCTAAGTATTGCAAAGCATTCCTCCAAGTCTCGAACATGCCCTCTAGCTTCTTTGTACTTGACCAACATGTCATTGACGTATACCTCCATATTTTTGCTGATCAAGTCTTAGAACATGCCATTCACTAAACGCAGGTAGGTGGCTCCTGCATTCTTCAAGCCGAATGGCATCACCTTATAACAATACAATCCCTTTTCTGTCCGGAAGCTGGTATGTTCCTTGTCGAGACGATGCATACTTATTTGATTATACCAAGAATACGCATCCATGAATGAGAGTATTTCATGTCCTGCTGTTGCATCGACCAATTGGTCTATTCTGGGTAGTGGGAAGTAATCTTTGGGGCAGGCCTTGTTCAGATCTGTGAATTCCACGCATGTTCTCCACTTCTTATTTGGCTTTGGGACCAGCACGGGGTTTGATACCAAATCTGGGTAGTAGGCCTCCCCTATAAAACCATTTTCCTTGAGCCGCTCGACCTCCTCCTTTAGGGCTTGAGATTTGTCTTTGTCAAGCAGTCTCCTCTTTTGTTGCACTGGTGGGTAGGTCTTGTCCACATTGAGGACATGGGTTATCACGCATGGAGAAATTCCAACCATGTCCTTATGTGACCAGGCAAAGACGTCTTGGTTCTTCTTAAATTTTTTTACCAATTGTGCCTTAATTTCCACCTTTAGCTCCTTCCCGACTTTAATTACTCTAGTCGCGTCCTTCTCATATAGTAGGACTTCGTCAAGATCTTCGACTGGTCCTACCCCCATGAATTCATCCCCAAAGCAAGGATCGATTTCATTTCCCTCACTTTTGGAAACTTGCTATAATACCAAATCTTCGTTAAAAGGAGCCCTCGACTCTAGTAGAATGTTTCTTTCAACAGCAACTTCCATGTTGACAACCTCATCGGTTCCTTCCTTCTCTTCGCAGCAGGTTCCTACCATGTTGTTTACGCAAGGTTCTTTCTTTGCCTTGACCACTGACGCATTATAGCATTCTCGTGCCTACCTTTGGTTACCCTAGACGCATCCTTGCTCTGCACTTGTGGAGAACTTCAAAGATAGATGCCAGATAGATACTATTGCATGTAACACCATCAAGAGGGGTCTCCCGAGCACTACATTGTAAGTCGATGAGAAATCTACCGCCAGGAACTCTGTCCTCATAGTTTCATGCCTGGGGGTATCCCCCACCATGGCCGGTAGCTTGATAGTTCCTGCTGGTGCTAGGCATTCTCCCGTGAACCCATATATCACTTGAGAACACGGTGTTAGGTCCTTCACCATGAGCTTCATCTTCTCGAGGGATTATTTGTAGATGATATCTACTGAGCTTCCCGTATCCACCAAGCATCTTTTCACTCAGGCATTGGCGATTTGAATGGTAAGGACCAGAGGGTCATTGTGGGGGTACCTCATGTGCCTGGCGTCATCCTTTGTAAAAGTGAGAGGTTCACTTTCGTACTTCAGATTTTTCGAAGACCGCTCCTTGACTGCCATGCACTTGGAAGACTCCCCTACCTCATGTCTGAGGGTCCTTGTATATCGCTCACGAGCACTGTTACTGTTACCTGCTATGTGGGGCCCCCCACATATGGTATCCAGTGTGAAGTCTACGGCCACTGACTCCAGTGGTGGACTCCTCTGCCATCAGAATTCTGGATTCCTGCTCAAGGTTTTGGTCTTGACTCGGTACCTCGAGAGTTTTCCTGATCGGAGAAAGAACTTTATGTCATCTTTCAATTGTTTTCACTTGTTTGTGTCGTGCCCATAATCACTATGGAAACAACAAAACTTATTCTTGTCCCTCTTTCCTTCTGAACGCAAGGGTGGTGGCTTTCGGTATGGTACCTCCTGTTATATTGCCAAGTAAATCTTAGCCCTTGATGTAGTCATGAAGATATAATTGGTGAACCTGGGCTGGTAGGGCTGATGCTTAGGCTATTTGTTGGCTGGTGCTAACTTAGCTTTCTTTTCTCCACCTTGCTCGGCCCCTGAGGTATTCCTCTTCTTACCATCGCCCCAATTGCCGACCTGAGGGTTTGCGTCGTTCTTATTTGCATTGATAGTGGTCGGATGATTTATGTCTTTTTCTTCCTTCATGATAGCGTCATCTAGTTTCATGTATTTGTCTGCTCGGTCTATTAACTCCTGCAAGGTGTTGATGGGGTTCCTGTGTATGCTATCCCACATGGGACTGTGATAAATTATTCATGCCGAGATGGCAACAAACTTCCCTTCATCTCTTATTGTGGACGCTTAGTTTGCCTCTCTCATGAATCTTTGGATGTAGTCCTTCAGGGATTCATCCTTCCCTTGCTTGATGTCAGCTAACTGATTGGCATAAATTGGTTGAATCCGTCTGGAACTGAAGGCCTTCCAAAATTCCGTCCTGAACTGCTCCCAGGAAGTGATGGATCCAGGTTTGAATTTCCAATACCATTCCTGAGCTGAGTCAGAGAGAGTGGTAGGGAGTACTTTGCACCAATAATCATGCTCCACACCGATGATGAGTGCATCTTTTTGAACCTGCACTATTGGTGGGATCGCTGCTCCAGGTGGGGTAGATGTCCCTGGTACCCCCTCCTGAGCGCTGGTCCTCCTGTTGATGACCTCCCTCAAATCCCGAGGTTGTGCATATTTCCCGAGTCTATCGAACATGGTATTGGTGTTGTTCACCAGTTCCTTTCCCTTGCGAGACTGATGGTGTAGGGGTGGTAGGTCTGCCTTGCCCTTGTCGGTGCGACCCTACCCACGAGCCTCTCCTCCTACAAGACTTTGAGACTTTGAGCGGCCATTTCCATTCCTGTCACGCCTCTCAGATGTTTGACATTCATCTCCTACGTTGTTTCGTCAGTCCCCTTGGGAGGAGGCCTTTGGGTTGGTAACACTCTTACTTTGAGATGAAGTGTTATTCTTCTTAGTCATGGAGGAGGCAGTCTTGGACTGTGCCTCTTCATCCTGTCTCTCATAAACTGGCTCTGAGAGCATCATTGGGGTTCAACTCCTCCCCTGAGACTCCCTATCACTTTTGTCTCGCATTCCTGCTACTTTGGTCTGAGCCTCCCTCACCGCCTGAGAAGCAACTTCAAAATTAGCTTGGGCTAACTGGGTAGCTGCCTCAAGGGCCACAATAACATCCTGGTGCCTCCAGTCAGCTTTCTGCTTCCTCTGGATCATCCTCTGAACCTGCTTATTTATCTCTCATCGTTACCATTCTATAGTCGTCCTCTGGAGGGCAATTTCTGCAACGAAGGCCTCCTGCCTCGCCAGAAATTGCGCCATCTCCTCCTGGTGAGCATCCTGTGGATCTTCTGCATCAGGCTGGTCTCTAACCTCCACCTGAGGTTCGTTAATGGGATCGATGGGATCCAGAGTGGTGGAATCCCTGGGAGCCGTCTTCTTTGTCTGGTTGGGTTTTGGAGGTATCGTAAAACTGATGAAAGTGTGTTTCTTGATTTCGTACTCTCAATGAAAGCACCAAAATGTTGACCTGTGAAATTGGCCAACAGTCGTATGTACAGTATACAACATATTTGGAAAGAAATAAATATAATAAACGACAGAGTACGAATATCTTAAACAAACACACAGAAATTTTATAGTGGTTCAGCCTTATTCTGACGATCAGTAATAACCTAATCCACTTAGCTTTTAGTATTGAATCACTCGATAGAAAATTACACTAATGAACAAAAGTATTCGCTCGATACTAATTTGCCTAGAGTTTCTCCCCAAATATTCCTCAGATCCCCCTCAATGAAGCCCTAGGTCCTTTATTTATAGTACCCAGGGGCTGTTACATGATCAGCAGTACTGGGAACGTGGTTCGGTACACGATTATTAGGTAGTGGAGATACGTGTCCACCTCCCCATGATTATGAGATCGTGGGTCTTCTCGTTGTTTCTCTAGATCATGGTAGACAATGGACAGTTGAAACCTCTAGGAAAATGCTAAGTCTATATTTGTCTATGAGACTTAGGTGCTAGGCTTGATGACCTTTTAGAGCTTGGGTGCTAGACTTGTTCATCCACTAGGTGCTAGGCCTGTGATCTTCTGGGTGCTAGGCCAATTGATCTCAGTCTGAACAAGCATGAGTTTTACCAATTTTTGGGAGTGTAGGCCGACCACCCTATGGAGTATAGGTGGGCCGACCACCTCGAGGGATTTTTGAACATCTAAAGCCAACCACCCCTAGGGGTTGGGGCTAAGCCGACCACCCTTAGGGGCAAGGGCCAGGCCGACCACCCCTAGGGGGTTTAGGCCTGGTCGACTTTCCCATATGTCCTGGACCTTTCTATTTTGCTCATCGTCCTTTTTTTTCAACACTTCATCATTTTTCCCTGATTTGTGATGCCACGTGCCGCTTTCTCATTCGCCACGTCATCCCAGAATTTTGAGGCATAACAAGCATCATCATCTATTTGGAATTGTGCCCTTAAAGCATATGTAGAAGACATTGTTTTAAGAAATAAATAAATAAATTGAATTTGTTATGCATATATTTTATGGACTATATTATTCTGTGATAATATTATGTAAATATCAGAAAAATTCCTAAGTTCATATATCTAATCTCAAACATGTATTGGTACGAGAGGATTGTGTTTGAGATAAATGAACTTGAATAGTTCACAGTAAAATAAAGTTATGGAATCTTTTGATTAAATACTACAAGTACGGTCCACTAGTATTATGAATACATGTGATCTAGATTCGGATCACTAGTGTGGTAGGACACTTTAGTGGATGTACTTTATATATTAGAGAATATATAAAACAGGACCAGATATGTTTATTAATACTTAGTTAAATACCGCTTCGAAGTATTAATTAAATATATCATCTAATGATCATATACAAATAGATCTTAATCCTGAAGTTACTATGAACTCCTGTTTATGTTATATGAGTTCTTTGATTCACTCCTTAGGGTTTGTCAGAATGATCATGCTAGAAACTTTTGTTTTGGGAACTCATTAATGTAAATAGCTGGGGACATAGTATACAGATATAGAATCTAAACCTTCTCGTGAGAGATTAAATAATAGTTCTCTTAAGGGTTGACTTTTGGGACTGAAAGGTTATTGAGCTCAAATTCATAATTTAGTTATGAATTAACTTTCACTAGTAAAGTCAATGGTACTTAAGGAGACAAGATATAATTAAAAGGGTAAAACGGTAATTTTATTCCCAATTAATTATGAGCCATTATTAAAGGGTTAATTTGTATGTAATGATTATATCAATGGACAATTTATTTTATAAAGTACTCAACAAATGAAATATCTATAATTACAAGAGTCCAGTCTCATTTATAGTGGAATAATCATGAGATTAATAAATTAAGATTATTTATTTAAAGAGTTTAATTAATAATCTCAAATTTGTTGGAACTTGGAATTATAGGTCCATAGGTCCCACAGCGACTCTATCAACACTATTCAAGGCAAGAGTTGATATAAAAGGAAAATGGTAAAAAAATATTTTTAAGAAGAAATTTGTTCTTCGACCAAATATGCAATTATATGATAATAGTGATTAATTAATTAATTACAAATTAGTTGTAATTAAAAAAATTAATTAATATTTAATTATTATGTAATTTATAAAATTATATTATATAATTAAATTAATTTCGAAATTATATTAAATAATTAATAAATTATAATTTTTCGAAATTATAATAAATTAAATATTTAATTTCGAAATTTATATTGGTTTTAAATAATTAGTAGATTTAATTAAATATCTTTATTTGAGTGGGAGATAATAATCTGATAAGTTCAAGTTTGATTTGAATTTAAATGATTGATATATATATATTCAAATAATTAATTATATTTGATAATTAGTTAAAAAGATATTTAATTTAAATTTGAATTAAAATTTGAATTAATTATGAGGTTGTTAAATTTTTATCTGACCATGTAGTTTGAATAAATAATTAAAAAAATTAGAAAAATCAAATATCCCTAAAATATAGGGTGGTACACGACCACACATAGTGGCGTGTACTGCATAATTTTCAGGGATAGAATTTTCAATTATATTCAATTAATTAATTAATGGATAATTCAAAAATTAGTTTTTGGATATTTTCATTAATAAGAGAATTAATTAATTAAAAGATAAAATTGTAAATTAGTTATTGATTTATTTTTTAAATTTGAATATTTTCTTTTTAAGACTTATCAGAAAATATAAAGATTATTCAAGACACTCAAGTCATTCGCTTTGTGAAAAAGAACGATACTTTTCTATGTCTCCTAGGAAAGATACACAACTGATTTCAAGCATTATTCTCTTGATTTCATGTGTTGAGTACATCAAGTAGAATAAGAAATTAACCATCCTTTATTCTCTAAGTGCCCACACACTTCTTGAGGTGTAGAGAATGCTATGGAAGATTTTGGTGTGAGTACCTGGGAGCAGCTTGGATACGAAGTTCGTTCAAATTGCAAAAAATAGCAAGGACACTTGATAGGCATCAAGAGGTATCTTTTCTATTTATTTGCTTATGATTAATGTATGTATATTAATGGATCTGCATATTTAAAGGTAGTTTAAATATGTTACAAAAATGTTGTTGTACAATGGGCTAACCCACCACCATCCCGCTGCATATTAGGAAACTTGTTCCTAACATCGTCGTCATCATCATCATCTTTCTAATAAATTTCGGAGAGCATTTCCCTTGTTAAGCATAATACTAGTTAAGCATTTTCACTCATTTGTGTGTCTTTTGTAGTGTTTGGTCATTTTGTGTGTTTGTCTTGTTTTGAGTTGGATTTTCTTGTTTATTTTATTTTATTTTAGATTCATCACCTGGAACGAGGAATGAGATAAGCTTGCAGGTGTGATAACTCTAGAATATAGAGTTATCTTTAATACTTTTAGCTTATGATTTGATTATAAAGATGTGTGATTTATGTCGTTGTCTATAAGAATTGAATCATTTTCTTCTTATTTGTGTTTGGGAGTTAGTTTTGGTTATATAAGGGAACATAAGTAGAAAAATAATAAATTTGATGGAGTTGAGTGAAGTGGAAAGAAGATAATATCATTTAAAATGACAAGAGGATCCTATATGGGGCACCTTAGAGTAAACCTAGTGTCGTTGAGCTTGTAAGAGTTCCCGAGAACCAATACCTAAGGAGTTCAATAAGAGGGGCCTATATGGGAACCTTAGAGTGAACCTAGTGTCACTAAGCTTGCGAGAAAAAACGAGCCTAAACAACTCATCAAAAGTCTTAAATCACTAGAGTAAGCCCGAGAACTCAACTCTTTCCCGAGGACCAAGCATCCGTGAAGCAACACTAAGTTCTCGACGGTTGAAATTGTGAAGGGCTCACAATCTCCGAGTCGCCTAGACTGGGGTACAAGTCACAAGTTGCCTAAACTTGGGCATACAAACCCCAAGTCGCCTAGACTTGGGCATAAGTCAAACGTTGCCTAAACTTGGGCTCAAATATAGTGGATAAAAACATGTTAAATTAAGTTGATTTGTTTGTGATGCCACATTGCAGAAGGAAATTGATAAAATCTTGTACATATTTTAACCCTAATTTCCATTATTATTAATGTTGTATGTAAAGTTTGTGTAAGTAAAAGGCAAAGAAGGCAAGTAAATAGATTAAAAAATCCATTCAGAAAGAGTATTTACAATATTACTCAGGGGCTCGAGCATTAAATTGTTCATACCCCACAAAAAGTTTATCGCATGCCTATTTACAAAAAAAACATACTAAAATGAGAAACCACCTATTCTTCCCTTAGAGGAACCTCTTGAATTAGGTCAATAATGGGGCCATCCTCGGCGACCCGCCCAACTTCCTTGGAGGTAGTAGTAGCAGCATCAGCGACAGTTGTTGCCTGGAGGCGCTCCTCGAAGAGTAACCAAGTAGCATCAGCCTACCCTGTTGCCCGAGAAGCCTCGACCTTGTTTGTTGGGTACGCTCCTCAACGGCTCGAGCCTTATCAACCGCTTGAGTAGCTTTACCACGAGCACTGGCAGCATTCTCCATGTCTTGAGAAGCTTCTCCCTTTGTCTTAGCAGCCTCTTGCTGAGCCATGGAAATCTACTCCCTGGCACTCTAGACAATATCCTCCTTGGATCCCTGAGCCTCATCCTTAGCAACCTTGGCCTCCTCGCCCACCTTAGTTTTTCCCTCCTCGAGTACCTGATAATGACCCTTCTCATCCTCCAATGCAGACCTTAGTTGGGCCAGCTCCTCCGGTGGCGTACTTGCCTTGGCCTTCATACTGGCCAACTTATCCTTGGCCCGTTGGAGCTCAAAAGACCTCTCCATCATGATGTCCTCGAGCCTTTGGGCCACTAGAGCTGACTGAAAGGGAACTAAAATAAAGTCAGTCAATGTAAAGAATCACAACGTAAAACAAAAACTTAGACTATGGAGAAGAAGTTTACCCTTACAATGGCATACTGGCATGTGGAGATAAGAAAAGCCTCATTGTCGTCACCCAACTGGGCGAAGCTATGAGCAGTCAACTAAAACTGTTAGGAACGAGTTTCCTAATACGCAACGAAATGGTGGTGGGTTGGCCCAGTGTACAACAAAATATTTGTAACATATTTAAACTATTTTTAATATGCGGATACATTAATATACATACATTAATCATAAGCAAGAAAAGAATAGAAAATATACCTCTTGATGCCTATCAAGTGTCCTTGCTATCTTTTCGTAATTTTAACGAACTTCCAATCCAAGCTGCTCCCAGGTACTCACACCAAGATCTTCCACAACGTTCTCTACACCTCAAGAAGTGTGTGGGCACTTAGAGAATAAAGGATGGTTTATTTCTAATTCAACTTGATGTACTCAACACATTAGATCAAGATAATAGGCATGAGATTTGTTCTATATCTTTTTCAGGGAGAGATAGAAAAGTATCGTTCTTTTTCTTTAGAGAGAATAATTTTGTATTGAGCATATTATTTTTATTTTCTGATAAGTCTAACTTAAATAGAAAATATTCAAATTTAAAAAATAAATATGTAACCAATTAACAATTTATCTTTTAATTAATCAATTAATAATCTCATTAATGAAAATATTAAAAACTAACTTTTAAATTTTCCATTAATTAATTAATTCAATAAATAAAAGTAAAAAATCTATCCTAATTTTTTACACTGCTCACGTCACACACAATCCAGGGACTGTGTGTGTCGTGTAGCACCCTATAAATTAGGGATATTTGATTTTTCCACAATTATTTCATTATTTATTCAAACTACCTTATCAGATAAAATCCAACAACCCGATAATTAATTCAAATTTGAATTTATTATCTTTTTAACTAATTATCAAATATAATTAATTATTTGAATAAATATAAATCTTTTAAATTCAAATCTAATTTAAACTTATCAGAATATTATCTCCCACTCAAATAAAGATATTTAATTAATTCTACCAATTAATAAAAACCAATTTTAATTGATACTAATTTCGAAAAATTAAATATTAATTTTATTATAATGTAATGCCCCAACTATTTCTAAGACCTCAAACCATTAAAAACTACTATGAAATAACCACTATTTTGAAATACATTCATATGAAATAACATAACTTTATTTAAAACCCAAAATATTGTACGAAATACAAAGTATGGTATGAGATCCCATTGCTATATAACATATACATAAACATAAACTTTAAATCAATTGTTTAAGACTTTAAACAACGTCATCCTCGATCTTCCAGCAGTTCATTCAATCCATTCATCCTCAATATACATGCCAAGCTGCCACGAATCCTTCCCGCCTTTCACGTTCATTTCTTGCATCATTCTAAAAAGAAAGGAATGAGCCTAATGCCCAGCAAGGAAAATCTACTAACAACATATATCATAAATCATAAAAATAAGTTTATATCATAAAAATATACTATAAAACATATGACTATAAAAGCGTCTATCATATAGGACTAAAATATTAATAGCCATTAACTCATTAACATGGTATGAGATAAAACCATCTATGTCCACTATCTACTAATCGAGGTAAGTTAGATCACAACTATAGTATATGATAACCCATCGAGGTCCTCTGTCTACTAATCGAGGTAGGGTAAATCATAACTCTAACCATGAAAATGATAAAAACTCTTGGGGCTTGCTATCTAAGCAAGTCATATGCCCAAGCAACTACAAAATATATTTGTACATATACATATCATAACATAAAACATATCATAACATAAACATGTAAACACATATAATCTAACCTATTTTCCTTATCAAAAACTGGGATATGGAGACAAGAACGAGATTTGGAACACTCCTAAAACCAATAGTAAGAATCGCGAGTTTCTAAAGAAAAGGAGATGAAAAAGTGAACTAAACCATCCAAGTAGAAACTTACTGAGAACCATAATGTTCAAGGAACTTATACACCTAACCAAGAATCATAAACAAGCGTTATTATATGAATGAAAACAGAAGAAAACTAAAGAACCATGAAGAACTAAACTTAAGGATAAGAATACCTTGAATGATCTTATGACTTGATCTATACCTTGATACAAAAATAACTTTATATCTTACTTCCCAAGTGTTTAGAAAAGCTTAGATTGGAAAAGCTTTTAACCCAAAACCCAAGTGTTTCTCTCTATAGTAATCTTAGCAACTTGGAGGCTCTAAACAATGCTTGAATGATGAGTGAAATGGTTGAGTACTAGGTCCTATTTATAGAGTTCAAGGAGTGAAACTAACCCCTTTTAAATAAATAAATTAATAAAAAATGAAAAAGATTTGAATTTTCGTTCAACAGATGCCTAGAACTTAGTCTAAATCGTTCAAAGACAGTTCCAAGTGGTTAAGTCTGCTTTTAAATTTAAATCCTCAAGATTCCAAAAATTCATTCCCAAGGGCTACATATGGCCTACCCTGGGCGATATATCACCTAGACCTATATCTCGAGCCCCATTCGTTCGTTCGTGCGATGTCGACGTGTTTTCTGTATCTCTCGTAGGCAATATATCGACCCATATAGCTGCGATATATCAGCATACGTTGATATATCAAACACGTATTTGCACTTTTTCAGCATATTTTGAATTGATTAAATAGCTTTGACTGAGTCAAAATGTGATCCTAACAACTGCTGGAGGGTTCTAGAGCTTCTAGATCTTTCTTTTAATTAAACTATTCATCAAAAATACTCAAATCCTTAATAAACATGATTATGACAAGTGTCACATTCTTAATAATTCTATCTAAACCTTATGTTATAATAATTAATATTTCTAGGACCAGCAGTATTAATCAAACCTTATGTTATAATCAAAATTTCTAAACTATAAGTTAAACTTATAAAATCCATAACTGTTTCTATGAGTTTCCAACTAAGTCACCAAAATCCACGGAAACTAACATACTACAAACTACTACAAACTACTACTACTACTACTGCTATCTAGCTAAGTAAAAAATTCTGGGACACTATAATTCTCCCATACTTAAAAGAATTTCGTCCCCGAAATTTACTTACAAAACAATTCTGGATACTGTGTTAACATGTATCTTTCCAACTCCCACATTGCCTCCCATTCATAACTATTACTCCATAGGACCTTGACCATCGGAATACTCTTAGACCGCAATTCCTTCATCCCTCTATCTAGGATGCTAACCGGTCGTTCCTCATAACTCAAATCTTTCTGAAGTACTATTGTATCGTACTTGAGGACGTGAGATGGGTATGACACATTTCCCTGCAGCATCGAGATATGAAACACATTGTGGCTATCTACTAGAGCTGGTGATAGGGCTAATCTATATGCAACTATTCCCACCTTGTCTAATATCTCAAAAGGACCTATAAACCGGGGACTAAGCTCGCCTTTCTTCCTAAACCGCTTCACACCTTTCATAGGTTTAAGAAGACTTGATCTCCGACTTTGAATTCCACATCTCATCGCTTGGCATCTGCATAACTTTTCTGTCAGCTCTGAGTAGCGAGCATACGCTTTCTAACTAGTTCTACTGCATCCTGAGCCTTTCTAACAGCTTCAGGTCCAAGAAGTTTCCTTTCTCCTACCTCATCCCAATGTAACGACGATCAACACCTCATTCCATAAAGTAACTCATAGGGTGCCATACTGATCGTTGACTGGTAGCTATTGTTGTAGGAGAATTCTATCAGTGGAAAATACTTACTCCATAATCCTCCAAAGTCAAGTACACAAGCGCGCAACATATCTTCTAAAATATGTATGGTACGCTTGGACTGACCGTCGGTTCTGAGGATGAAATGTCGTACTAAGACTTAACTTGGTACCCATGGCTTGCTGCAGGCTTCCCCTATCAGATACTATGTTCTTAGGGATTCCATGCAGTCGTACTATTTCCTGAACATAAATGTCTGTGTACTAGTCTGCTGTGTACGTAGTCTTGACAGGCAGGAAGTGAGTTGACTCGGTTAGTCTATCTACCACAACCCAAGCCGAGTCGTGCTGCTTATTTGTTCGTGGTAGTCCTGTCACGAAGTCCATGGCTAAATCTTCTCACTTCCATTCTGGGATACTAAGCGATTGCAATAAGCCTACAGGCTGCTGATGTTCTGCTTTCACTTGTTGGCATACAATGCATTTAGACACATATTCTGCCACGTCTTTCTTCATTCCTGGCCACCAATACAATGCCATAAGGCCGTGAGACATCTTGGTCGACCCTGGGTGAACTGAGTATGGGGTATTGTGTGCTTCTTCTAAAACTTCATTTTAATTCCATAGTCATTCAGCACGCATACCTGACCCCTATATCTCAAGAACCCCTGTCCTGATATAGAGAAATATGTGGCCTTGCCTTCTTTGACTGCAACTATGTGAGATACTAATGTGTCATCATGCCCTTGCCTGATCCGTATATCTTCTAACAGACTTGACTAGATGGACAAGTTAGTCAGTTTACCAATGACTACTTCTATTCCAGCGTTTATCATCTTATGCTAAAGCAGCTTTTCTATTCTAGATAATGCTGCTAGATTCCCGTAACTCTTCCTACTTAGCGCATCAGCAACTACATTTTCTTTTTCTACGTGGTATAGGATTTCGCAGTCATATTCCTTTACTAGTTCTAACCACCTGCGCTGCCTTATGTTGAGCTCCTTTTGTGTGAAGAAATACTTTAAGCTCTTGTGGTCTGTATAAATCTCACAGCGTTCTCCTTAAAGATAGTGGAGCCAGATTTTCAATGGGAAGACCACCGCTGCCAACTCCATATCATGCGCTGGATAGTGTTGCTCGTATTCCTTCAGCTGCCTTGAGGTGTAGGCTATCACTTTGTCATTTTGCATCAGCACACAACCCAAACCTTGCTTCGATGCATCACAGTATACTACAAACTTGTCATTGGGGGTCGGTACACAAAGTACTGGTGCTGAGTATAACTTATCCTTGAGCAACTAGAAGCTCTCTTCACGTCTATCCGTCTAGTTGAACTTTTGTTGTTTCCAGGTCAAGTTGGTAAGTGGAGTGGCTATCTCACAAAATCCATCTACAAACCTCCGATAATAGCCTGCTAGCCCGAGAAAACTTCTAACCTCTAACACATTCTTAGGTCTTGGCCAATCCTTCACAGCCTCTACCTTAGCTGGGTCTACAACAACTTTGTCCTTGGATACTATAAGGCAGAGGAACACTACTTGCAATAGCCAAAATTTGCACTTCTTGAACTTGGCGTAAAGTTGATGCTTCTTCAGTCGCAACATGGTCATTCTTAAATGTTCCGCGTGCTCAACTACATCCTTAGAGTACAGCAAAATATCGTCAATGAACACTACGACGAGTTTGTCCAAGTAATCCTTGAAGACCCGATTCATTAAATCCATAAATGTGGCTGGAGTGTTGGTAAGACAAAAAGACATAACTAGAAACTCATAATGTCTATATCGAGTTCTAAAAGATGTCTTTGGAATATCTTCTTCCCGTACCTTGAGCTGGTGATAACCGGACCGTAGATCAATCTTTGAAAACACGGTTGCTCCTCAGAGTTGATCAAACAAGTTGTCGATCTGGGGTAGTGGGTACTTATTCTTAATTTTTCACCTTATTCAGCTCGCGATAATCTATAAACATCTGCATGCTTGCATCCTTCTTCTGCACAAATAGAACCGGTGCTCTCCATGGCGAATGACTTGGTCTAATGAAACCCAAGTCTAAGAGTTCTTGTAGCTGCGTCTTCAACTCCTTGAGTTCAGTTTGTGCCATCCGGTATGGTGCCTTTGAGATAGGCTCGGTTCTTGGTATTAGTTTGATTGTGAAGTCAATTTCCCGAGTAGGCGGCAACCCTGGTAAGTGGTCACTAAATACTTCTGGGCATTCTTTTATAATGTGGACGTTTCTAACCTTTAGTGGTGTTTCCTTTACCACATCTGTGACGCTGGCTAAGAATGTTTGACATATTTTCTCTATCATCCTCTGAGCTTTGAGAGGTGAAATAAGCGGTGTTTGTAGTCCTGAAACATTTCCCATAAAACATAGTATCTGACCGTCAGGAGTTTCGAACATCACTTTCTTGCGTCTACAGTCAATGGTTACGCCATGCCTTGCTAGCCAATCCATGCCTAGTATTATGTTGAATTCTTTGATTTCTAGTTCTATCGGGTCTCCTTCTAGTTCTTTGTCCTCGATTTTGATCGGTACGCCTCGTACTATCCATGATGATAGGACTACCTCGCCTGAAGGCAATTTTGTGACAAACCTAGTTCTAAATCTTTCACAAGGTTTTTCTAATTTCTCTATCATTCCTAACGAGATATATGAGTGTGTTGCTCCCGAATAAAATAATAATGAACATATATTATCGAGGATAGGAATTTGACCTGTAACTAATTTGTTACTAGCTTCAGCTTCTCGCTGGGTCAAGGCAAAGACTCTGGCTGGAACCATCTTGTTGTCCTTTTTCTCTTCTTGCTTGAATTATGGACATTCCTTCTTCCGATGACCTTCCTGGCTACAATTATAACATCCCTTGGTCTTTGCACGACACTCACCAGGATATTTCTTTTGGCATTTGGAGCACGCGGGTATTCTACATAACCTGACCTATTGTTTCCATTGCTTATCTGTGCTTTTTTGTCATTGTCGGATTGCTTATTGTCAAGATGCCTTCTCTTCTAGTCATTATTGTTGCTATGTTGATAGTTGTTGTTTTGGTTTCGACCATTGTGAAGTTGATTCTGCTGCTTAGGTTCAGGCTTACTAGCCTCCTCCTTACTAACATTCGCATGAAGCCTCTCCACTTCTATAGTCATTTCTAGAGCATCGGCGTAAGAAGTGGTTACAGGATTTGCTAGCTTGACTCCTAGCTCAATTTTGGGTTTGTGTGACGTCCTGGGTAGCCAAGACCGTTACACTTTGTGTTTATAAAGGTGCGAGACTTGCTAAGCATGTCATTCAGTTAAAACACATGTTACTGAAACTATTATTGAACTAGGGTTAAAAGATTTTGAGTATAAAAGAAATAAAGTTTAAAGGACATTTTACAAAATTTCAGGGTACATACAACTACTCGCCACTCTAAGGCTCCCCAGTTCCTACCCCTCCCTTGACTGTGGCAGCCGAGCAGCTGGCTATGTACATTCTGCCTCTAGAGCTCTCCAAATCAAGGTTGATCAAGCTTACCCTTGCCTTTACCTACACCACGTAGCATCCGTGAGCCAAGTCCCAACAAGAAAACCATAGTATCACAGCATGAACAATGACAATAATCAGATAACTCATAAAGCATAACCATTTACTCAGTCACACATATCATTCACATAATCTGACATTCAGCATACGCATTTCATCAAATCAACATTAATGACCAAGTCATATAACAATCAGAGTCAACACCCTTAGGCTGCACCCTCTATTTACCCCATTGACTTCGGTACTCTTAAACCAAACTCAGTGATTATTAAGATGTCCTCAGCTACCAGTGGCTGAGCTAGGCCCTGTGCGCCAATATTAACTCTGGCACTCTTAGGCCGTTTGTTTCATATTCACATGGCATAATACCATCACAAAATAACGCATACAAGTATAGGGAACCCTAAGTCCCATCATAAACTCACAACCGGGTGCAGTTTTCTTACCTTTAACTCCGAACGCTTTAATTACGAGAAATGACCCTTGAGCACGATCCCATTCTCGAGCCCTAGCGTACACCTAGTCACAACCATTAACATCACACTTCAATTAGAGACTTATCTCTAATGAAGAACAAGTCCACCAAGTAGTTGCTGAGCTAATTCCCCAGTCCTTACCCTCAATTCCATCTTCAATATCAAGAACCCAAAAACACTTAGAACCCATCCAAAACTACAGAATTTAGACAGCTAAAATCATAACTCAATGCTTACCTAAATTCCTGGTCTGAACCTCTAGATTGTTATTGAAATACTCCCCAAGATTCTAGCTCAAATTCTCGAGTTTCTAGCTAAATCTCCCATGGTTTCAATGGCTTCCTTAAGAGAGAGAGCTGAGTGAGCTAAGAGAAGAGGGAAGGATCGGTTTAGGTGTTTCTACTGTTTTCCATGGTGTTGTTTTATCTACCCTTAGTTAATTAAGTTAATCCCAAGGCTCGGGGTACCAAAAATGCCCCTGAGGGCAAAATGATAAATTTTCCCAATATTCCCTCCTAGACTCTCTAACTTCGAATATATCTCCAATTATTTATTTTCATAACCCAATAGATATCTAATTACCTAAAATACCCCTGACTCGCCTCAAGTCAAGTATTGGGTTCCGTTGTGACTTTCCCGTTAACTGGCTCCCTAGGATCGCCTCAAGCCGCATGCTGCAAATATATCCACATAATAATGTGGTCTCCACAATTATAACATATAATCACATTTATGCCCTCAATGGGCTAAAATTACAAATAAGCCCCTTTAAGCTAAATAGGGCCTACATCCATACTAATACTCTTATTCATGCATCCATATAATCATATAAGCATGCTTATCACATAATCATGCATTAAAATCATTTAAATCACTTATAAACAAATTATGCCCTCCCGACACACTAATCAAGGTCCTTAAGCCCTATTAGTTAATTTTGGGTCGTTACAACTATCCCCTCCTACTGAGAATTTCTTCCTCGAAATTTACTTGAATAACTTGGGATACTGATCCCGCATTGCTGACTCAAGCTCCCAGGTCGCTTGCTTGACCTTGCTATTCCTCCATAACACTTTAACTAGAGGAATTGTCTTATTCCGTAGAATCTTATCCTTTTGGTCTAAAATCTGAACGGGTCACTCCTCATAAGACAAATCTGTTTGCAATTCCAAGTCCTCATACTTCAACACATATCTCGTATCTGAGATGTATTTCCGAAGCATAGAAACATGGAATATGTCATGAACTCCCGACATCGATGGTGGCAAAGACAACCTGTAAACTACCTGCCCGATCCTCTCTAAGATCTCAAAAGGACCAATAAATCGAGGGCTGAGCTTGCCCTTCTTCCTAAACCTCCTCACCCCACGCAATGGTGAAACTCGCAGAAACATGTGGTCCCTAACCTGGAATTCATCGTCCCGATGCTTAGGATAAGCGTAGCCTTTCTGTCTACTATGTGAAGCAAGATTTCTAGCTCGGATCTTCTCAATAGCTTCATTAGTCTTCTGAACCATGCCTGGCCCCAAGTACTTCCTCTCACTCATCTCATCCCAATGAATGGGTGATCTACATCTCCTCCCATATAACATCTCATATGGAGCCATTCCAATTATTGACTGATAACTGTTGTTATATGAAAATTCAATCAATGGGAGATACATACTCCAAGATCCCTCAAAATCAATAACATATGCCCTAAGCATATCCTCCAACACCTGAATTGTCCTCTTAGACTGTCCATCAGTCTGAGGATGAAAGGCTATGCTAAACTTCAACTGAGTCCCCATGGCATTCTACAAACTACCCCAAAACTTGGAGGTAAAGATAGGATCCCGGTCTGACACAATAGACTTAGGAACCCCATGGAGACGTACAATCTCCCTCACATAAATCTGTGCATACTGATCCACTGCATAAGTTGACTTTACTGGAAGAAAATGAGCTGACTTGGTGTATTTGTCCACTATTACCCATACCGAGTCATACAGCCCCACAGTCCTGGGTAAACCTCCCACAAAGTCCATAGTAGCATCCCCCCATTTCCATTCAGGAATACCCAAAGGCTGAAGCAACCCCGCTGGTCGCTGATGCTCAGCTTTCACCTGTTGGCAGGTCAAACACCTGGCTACGTACTCCACAACATCCTTCTTCATCCCAGGCCACCAATTTAATGTCCATAGATCTTGATACATCTTGGTGGTACCCAGATGAAGCGAGTACAACGTAGTATGGGACTCATGTAGTATCTCTTGTCTGATCCCTACATTAGATGGAACACTATGTTCATTATGTCCATAAAGGCTACTGGGGCATTGGTCAAACCAAATGACATGACCAGAAACTTATAGTGCCCATACCTCGTTCGAAAGGTCGTCTTTGGTACATCCTCATCCTTAATCCTCAGCTGGTGATAACAAAATCGAAGATCAATCTTTGAGAACACCTTCTTTCCCTGCAGCTGATCGAACAAGTCATCGATCCTTGGTAGAGGGTACTTATTTTTTATGGTCTACTTGTTCAATTCCCTGTAGTCTATACACATCCTCAAAGTCTCGTCCTTCTTCTTTACAAACAAAACTAGAGCACCCCATGGTGAGTAGCTAGGTCTGATGAACCCCAAATCCAGAAGTTCCTGTAACTGTATCCTCAATTCCTTCAACTCTACCGATGCCATCCTGTATGGTGCCTTAGACATTGGTTCTGTCCCCAGTGCTAATTCAATAACAGATTGAATCTCCCTGTGCGGTGGCAACCCTGGTAAATCCTTAGGAAATACATCCAGGAACTCACAAACCAATCGAGTCTCTCCCGACCCTGCTAGCAAAACTCTAGTAGTATCCACCACACTAGCCAGAAAACCAATACATCCTCCCTGTAATAAATCCCTGGCTCTCAACGATAATATCATGGGTATACGGGGTCCACATACTGTACCCATGAACACAAAGGGATCCTCTCCCTCAGGCTCAAAAGTCACCATCTTCTTCCTGCAATCAATAGTAGCCCCATATCTGAATAGCCAATACATGCCCAAGATCATGTCAAAATCCTTCATATCTAACTCAATCAAATATACTGAAAGCTCTCTACTATCAACCATCACTGGCTGTGCTCTAATCCACCTCCTAGAAACTACCAGTTCTTTAGAAGGCAATATAGTCCCAAACCCTGCAGTACGATACTCACTAGGTCTACACAATCTATCAATCACCTTACTAGAAATAAATGAATGTGTAGCACCAAAGTCAATCAATACAGTAAAAGGAGAGCCAGTTCTAGAAAGTTGACTTATCACCACCGAGGGACTAGCCTCGGCCTATGCTTATGTCAGGGTGAACACTCGAGCTGGAGTCAAGATGTCCACCTTCCCTGCATCCCCTTTCTTCACTGTTGGGCAATCCTTCTTGAGGTGTCCCACAGCCCTGCACACAAAACAAGCCTTGGCCCGACACTCACCCTGATGGCGTCTTCTACACCTCGTGCACTCTAGGTAGCTCCTCCATGTGTCATCACCTCCCTGACGGCCACCCTGAGCACCCCAACCCCTCCTATCCGGACCAGCAGCGGTCAAAGTGTCAAGGGTCTTTCTCTTCAGATCACTAGGGCCTCCGCCCCTACTAGACCCAGAGTATGGAGGCACCGCTCTGCGACCCTCTCGCCTCGCAACACTCTCCCTCCAAATCTTGTTCTCCGCTTCCTCAGCGGTAAGAGCCTTCTCAACATCTTGGGCATAGGTCATTCCCCAAAGTACTATTGTAATTCTCACATCCTGGGCTATCATAGCGTTAAGCCCTCTGATAAACCTGTCCTTCCTAGCTGCATCTATAGGCACGAGATCTGGTGAAAACTTCACAAGTTTGTCGAACTTCAGGGCATACTCCATAACTGTCATATTGCCCTGCACCAATCCCACAAACTTGTTCACCTTTGCTTCCCTAATGGCAACATTATAGTACTTCTGACTGAACAAGTCCTTGAACCCATCCCAACTCAAAGTAGTAACGTCTCTGGTCTGTGATGCCACTTCCCACCAAATACAGGCGTCCTCTCTCAGCATATATGTCGCACAGGCCATTCTGTCATGACCTTCTACCCTCAATTCAACCCAAACCTCACTCAATTCAACCCAATAACACAATTTAATTATCACAAACATCCTAACCAGCACTCAGCAGTATAACCAACCATAAACCTAGCTTAAACACTCATTAAAATCACACTTCAATCCTTGAAACCCAAAAGCTCATAAACCTCCCAAAACAACCAATAATTCCCAGAATCCAAGTACTACACCATAATTAGAGACTTACCTCTACTGAAGAACAAGTCCACCAGGTAGTTGTTGAGCTAATTCCCAAGTCCTTACCCTCAATTCCATCTTCAATATCAAGAACCTAAAAACACTTAGAACCCAGCCAAAACTACAAAATTTAGAAAGCTAAAATCATAACTCAATGCTTACCTAAATTCCTGGCGTGAACCTCCAGATTGCTACTGAAATACTCCCCAAGATTCCAGCTCAAATTCTTGAGTTTCTAGCTAATCTTCCTTGGTTTCAATGGCTTCCTTGAGAGAGAGAGTTGAGTGAGTTGAAAGAAGAGGGAAGGGTCAATTTAGGTGTTTCTACTGTTTTCCTTGGTTTTTTTTTTATCTACCCTTAGTTAATTAAGCTAATCCTAAGGCTCGGGGTACCAAAAACGTCCCTGAGGGCAAAATGGTAAATTTTCCCAATATTCCCTCCTAGACTCTCTAACTTCAAATATATCTCCAATTATTTATTTTCATAACTCGATAACCCAATAGATATCTAATTACCAAAAATACTCCCTGACTTGCCCCGAGTCAAGTATTGGGTCCTGTTGTGACTTTCCCGCTAATTGGCTCCCTAGGATCGCCTCAAGCTGCATGCTGCAAATATATCCACATAATAATGTGGTCTCAACAATTATAACATAAAATCACATTTATGCCCTCAACGGACTAACATTAAAAATATGCCCCTTTAAGCTAAATATGGCCTACATGCATACTAAAAATCTTATACATGCATCCATATAATCATATAAGTATGCTTATCATGGAATCATGCATTAAAATCATTTAAATCACATATAAACCAATTATGCCCTCTCGGCACACTAATCAAGGCCCTTAAGCCCTATTAGTGAATTTTGGGTCGTTACAGTTTGAGTCCCCTAACAAACTTGGTAACCCTCAGGAAATCAGTTGGGAGCAACTCTGGTGCGAACTTGGCTAGTCGGTCGAACTGTTGAGCATTCTCTACTACCGTTAAGTTTCCCTATAGCGTCCCAAATTTGCTAATAAGGCTTAGGGCCTTGGTTAGCGTGCCTGGAAGGCAATACTTAATATATTGTTTTAGTATGTGAATTTGATAAGTATGTGATTAGAAATGCATGTTTAGGTGAATTAAATGTGCATATGGGCCCCATTTGGTTGCTAGGGGCATATTTGTAATTTTATCCCGTTGAGGGCATAAATGCAATATTTGTATACTGTGATTGATACCATGTGTGAGTGGTGATATATTTGTGATGCATGATCTAATACAGTCCTAGGGAGTTGTCTAGCTAGAAAGTCACAATGGGGTCAAATACCGAGCTCGGGAGGAGCTTAGGGGTATTTTGGGAATATTATAATGTGTTTGGGAATTATTGAGTAATGATTAGTAGCTTATTAATAATTTGGTATGTCGGGATTAAATGGGGATTTATAGGAATACTCAAGGACTTAGCAGGATTTGGGTGAAACAAGAGGTCTTGATAGCACGGGAAACAAGAGGTCTCGAGAGCACGCGATTGGTTACGGGGGTTGATTATGAATTGGTTAGTAATGAGAGTTCTATGTATGTGTTGTGACTAGGTTTTCAGCGAGGTTCGGGTTAGAGGACTATGCTCGGGCTTTCAGTGCAGAAGAAGCTCGGGACACAAGTAAGAAAACTGTTGTACCCATAGAGCAGGGCGAGGCCCCATAGTTGTGTTGTAGGGAACGACCCCATATGATTGTGTGCAGGGAGTAGCCCCATTGATTATGCTAATACATGTTTAAGTATTTTTTTAATTATGCTATGTGTGCATATATGTGAATGAACGTCAAGAGTCGGGAACGGTGAAGGCTGGGAAGGGCAAGGGCCGGGACTGGTGAAGGCTGAGAACGGCAAGGGTCGGGAATGGCAAAGGCCGAGAACAGCAATCCGCCGGGAGCAGCGTTTAGCACGCGGAGTGCAATTTTTTCAGGGTTAGCCGGGGGCAGCGTTTAGCACCCGGATATCCTCATGGTGTAGACCGCAAACCCAGGGCCTGGAAAAGCGCCTGGGATGGCATGGCCGTATGTGTTTAGCCTGTTGATGGATTTGTTATATGTTGAATGATTGATATGCATATGTTATTTATTTGTGTGGAGTTTTTTTTCTGGGCTTCGGCACATGGGTGCTCTGTGGTGCAGGTAAGGGTAAGGGGAAAGTCGATCAACCATGAGTACAGAGAGCGTGAAGCGCGCGTACATGTCTGGTCTGCCTCACTGCCACGGCCAGGGGTATTTTTGGGAGATGTTTTGTACTGAACCTTATTTTGTCGTGTAGTCGACTTTAATAATATTTTGTGTTGTAAATATTTATAAACACTTTATAATTTTCAATGAATGACTACATTTTCAAATTATGTGATTTTAATACAATTTAGTTACACTTTTGACCTAAACTCTTGATTGGCAAGTTAAATGCACATTTTAAACTCAGTAACGTGTCTAAGGTAGTAGGGTGTTACAACTTGGTATAAAAGCAAGTCAAGGTTTATGGTTCTTGGAGATTGACCGAACATGTACGATCGCTGTCAGTGACAAGCTCGACTCAGGGTTGGTTGGTAATGATTGAATTATATGCCTGATTATGTGCTTAAGTGCCCTGTTTTCCTGCTTATTTTATATAAAGCATGATAAATGAGCTAACATATGCATGATGCCAGGGCATGGCCCGTTGAGTGATATATTCTATTTGTGGTTATGTGGACTATTGTTTATGGTTGGCTGATGTGATTTGGGAGGTGGTTTTGGATGTTGTTATCATGCCTGATGAGCGGCGTCGTTGATTGCAGCCATATTATTGAGATGCCTCGACAATCATCGTGACTCCGTGGCAGTAGGGCCGAGGATGACAACCAGGGTCAGGACCCTCCACCTTCCCCACAGAATTGGCAACAGATGTTTGCCGAAATGGAAGCAAGACTGCAACAAATAGAGGAAGAACTTCGATAGTTGAGACAGGAGGCCCCTTAGGCCACTAGGATTTCTGTTCAGCAGGCTATGGCGCCAGTGCCAGTTCAGCCTGTTATGGAGAACATGTGGGAACCTTTGTATGAGAGGTTCGAGAAGTAGCATCCTCCCACCTTCGAAGGTGGACCAAACCCACTACAGGCAGAGCAATGGATGAATTTGATTTTCTCCATTCTAGATTTTATGAGAGTGGTAGAAAACGAGAGGGTAGCGTGTGCCAGCTACATGTTTAGAGAAAATGCCTGCATCTGGTGGGATGTAGTGACTCAGAGAAAGAATGTGGCAGTTATGACTTGGGAAGAGTTCAGAAATATCTTCAATGATAAATATTATAGTGTTGCAGTCCGAGCTGGGAAGGTTGACGAGTTCATCAACCTAACTCAGAACCGGTTGACTGTTACTGAGTATGCTCTGAAATTTGACAAGTTGGCGAAGTGATAGGTTTGACAGGTGCTGACTGATGCGGCAAGAAGGGATAGGTTTGTGTGGGGATTGAATGTTATGATCGCCTGTGATGTTAAGATTACCTTGGTTCTATAGACTACTACTTATGCTCAGGTAGTGGACAAGGCCCTTATAGTTGAGGGGGCCGAGGATCTAATATGGAGAGAGAGCACTATGAGGTGCGATGCCAGGAGGACGGTGCCTCCTTTTACTGGATCTAGTTGGGGTAGCAGCCCCAGTGAGCAGAAGATAAATGCCTCAGATTCCTTCGTTCCTCCTAGCTCAGATAGAAGGGCATGGAGTGCTTTTGGCAACCGTCAGAGCAGATGTGACAACTGGAGGAGTTTTCCTGTATGTCCTCGGTGCAAGCGATGACACCAGGGAGAGTGCAGGATCGGAGCCTACTTTATTTGTGGGAGTGCCAATCATCTAAAGAAGGACTGCCCAAAAGCCACAAAAGAGGAGTCGAAGCAGGGCGACAGCCTCGCTCATGCCAGAGTGTTCACCTTGACTCAGACTGAGGCGGAGGCTAGCCCCTCGGTTGTGACAGGTCAGATTTCTAGTGTAGGTTCTTCTTACACTACATTGATTGATTCGGGAGCTACTCATTCATTTGTGCCTGCTAGAGTGATAGATCAGCTGTGTAGACCTAGTGATTTGTATGCTAGGGTTTTCAGACTTTGTTGCCAACTAGGGAACTAATAGTCTCTAGGAGATGGATTAGACCATTGCTAGTATAGATTGACGGTAGGGAATTGTCGGTAGGTCTGATTGAGTTAGTGATGGATGACTTTGATATGATTCTAGGGATGGATTGGTTATCGAAGTATGGGGCGACAATTGACTGCAAGTGCAGAAATGTGTCTTTTAAACCAGAAGGGGAGGTACCCTTTGTATTTGTGAGGATAGTCAGTGAACCGCGGGTACCTATGATTTCAGTACTGAAGGCTAGAGACCTGATGCAGGAGGGTTGAATAGGATTCCTAGTGAACATTGTGGATACCTCTATGGTTGTGTCGGTTGGTCCAGGTGAGACTAGATTGGTATGTGAGTTCCCAGATTTATTTCCAGCAGACCTGCCAGGGTTTCCGCCGTAGCAGGAGATTGAGTTTGTTATAAAGTTGGCATCAAGGTCAGAGACAATATCTAGGTGTAGAGTCCAAGAACTTTACTTAGCTAGTTAGATAGTAGTAGTAGTAGTAATAGTGGTAGTATTTTTATGACTGTGGATTTTAGGTTCAAGACAAGATTTAGTTGGACACTTGTAGTAACACTTGTAGATTTTCTAAGTTTAACCTATAGTTTAAGAATATTAATTATAACCTAAGGTTTTATTAATATGACTGATTATGGAGATGATAATTACTATACTATAAGGTTTAGATAGACCTAATAAGATAGCAACACTTGTCATATGAAGGTTTAATGAGAAATTAAGTATTTTTGAGGAATAAGTTTATTAAGAGTAATATTTGAATATCCTAGGGTCTGTCAGCAGCCTTGAAATCGTTAAAGGACTTAGTCAAGGCTATTTATTCAATTCAAATTAGGCTGAAAAAGTGTAAATACATGTATAATATTTCAGCGTATGCCGATATATCGCAGCTCTAGGGGGTGATATATTGCCAAACGGGGATACGAAAAATACGTAGCTTCGCACGACAACCTCGGCGAGCCTCGGGCATATGAAGTCAGGCGATATATCGCCTATAGTGGGTGATATATCGGCCCTAGGGCATAAAATTTGAATGATTTTGAAACCGAGCTCATTTCAACCCTTAACCTCTGGATAAGTCCAGCATCTTTCTTACCTAGTCTTCAGCCTCTACTAAACGATTATTCAAATGTTTTTCAATTAAAAAGCAATTATTTTATTCAAGTTAAATGAAGATCTTTTCATTTTTGAACTCTATAAATATGCCTAGTACCCAGCCATTTCTTCAGTCATCAAGTTGAGTTAAGAGCCTACAAGCTGCTAGGATTACTTTAGAGTGATAAACACTTAGGTTGGGGTTATAAGCTTAATAAACACTTAGGAAGTAAGGTTTGTAGTATATTTCGGTTCGAGGTGTAGTTCAGTCATAGAAGCATTCAAGGTATTCCAAATTCTAGTTCATTTCTATATTGTTTCCTTAAGATCTTATAGTTTTTCTACTCAAATCCTAACTCGTATTCTATATTCTTGGTTAGGCATCTAAGATTTTGAACGTAAGACTCTTGTTGGTAAGTATCATTTCGATGGTGTAGTTATTCTTTTCATCTCTATTCCTTAGTATACTCACCTCTCTGTTATGGTATTTAGGAGTGTTCCAAAATCCCGACTTTGTTCTCATCATCCCGGTATTTTGGTAAGGAAAATAGGATAGTCTTATATGCTTATATGTTATGTTGATATGTTATGATAAGTTATGCTATAATATGATATGTTATCTTTTCTTATGTTCATGGTTATGATTTACCTTACCTCAGATATTAGACAGAGGACGTAGATGGGTTATAATAAACCTACCATGTGATCTAACCTACTTCTGATATTAGAAAGGGGAAGTAGATGGTTTATCACATGTTTTAATGGCCATTAATATTATAGTCTTATATGATGTACGTCTTTATAGATATATGTTTATAGCTTATAGTATATGTGTATGATTATGTTTCATGCTTGTAGTAGATTTTTCCTTGCTGGGCATTAGGCTCATTCCGTTATGTTTTATATGTGCAGGAAAATAGAATGGCGGCAGAAAAAGTTCTTGGCGGCTTGGGGATGTGTATTGAGGCAGGATGGAAACAGTGGATTGAGAGTTCGATTCGAGGATGAAGTTTTAAGTCTTTTTGTTCTAATTTTTATGTATTATTTTTTCGCACTTAATTATGTAACCAATTTATTTAAGCTATGTTTTCTTTTTCAAAACAATGGGATCCCATATCCTACTTCAAATTTTATGTAGTTTAACATTTGTTTTACAAGTTTTAATGAAGTTATGATTATTTCACTTGTGAGTTTTCTTAAGATTAGTATAGTAGTTTCTAATGGTCCAAGTTTAGAATAGTTGGGTCGTTACACTAGGACACCATACAGAATGGCTCTGATGGAGTTGAAGATTCAGTTGCAAGAGTTACTGGATTTGGGGTTCATCAGACCGAGTTTCTCGCCATGGGGTGCTCCAGTGTTGTTTGTCAAGAAAATTGATGGATCTCTTAGGATGTGTATTGACTACAGGGAGGTGAACAAGTTGACCATTAAAAACAAGTACCCACTACCTAGGATCGAAGACTTGTTTGACCAGTTACAGGGGAAGACAATGTTTTCCAAGATTGATCTCCAGTCAGGTTACCATCAGTTAAGGATTAAAGAAGAGGACATACCAAAGACCGCTTTCCGCACGAGGTATGGAAACTATGAATTCCTAGTTATGTCTTATGGATTAGCCAATGCCCCATAAACTTTTATGGACATGACGAACAAGGTTTTCAAGGACTACTTGGATAAGTTTGTGATTGTGTTTATCAACGACATTCTGTTATATTCTCAGTCAAAGTCAGAGCATGAGCAACATTTGCATTTGGTACTGCAGCGGTTGAGAAAGCGTACGTTATATGCTAAGTTCAGCAAGTGTGAGTTTTGGCTACCGCAAGTCACATTTCTGGGCCATATTGTCAGTAAGGAGGGAATTCTGGTTGACCCAAGTAACATTGAGGTAGTGAGAGATTGGCCTAGACCGAACAGTGTTCTAGAAGCGAGGAGTTTTCTGGGGTTGGCGGGGTATTATCGGTAGTTTGTTGAGGGGTTCTCCAAGATAGCTATGCCATTGACTGAATTGACGAGGAAAAAGACTAAGTATGTTTGGACAGAGAGGTGTGAGAATAGTTTCAAGGAATTGAAGGGCGCGAATGATCACCGCTCCAGTGTTGAGTTTGCCAACGGACAACGAGAAGTTTGTGGTTTATTGTGATGCTTCCAGACAGGGTTTAGGGTGTGTGTTGATGCAAGATGGAAAGGTGATAGCCTATGCATTGAGACAGTAAAAAGAATATTAGCAGAAATATCCCACGCACGATCTGGAGTTGGCAGCGGTGGTATTTACACATAAGGTTTGGAGACATATCTGTATGGTGAGAAGTGCGAAATATACACCGACCATAAGAGCTTAAAGTACTTCTTTACTCATAAGGATCTGAATATGCGCCAGAGATGGTGGCTGGAGTTGGTAAAGGATCATGATTGTGATATCCTATACCATCCTGGGAAGGTTAATGTAGTGGCTTATGCATTGAGTCGGAAGGGCCCAGGACAGTTGTTCAGTTCGAGGCAGATATCTGATAAGTTAGCAAAGGAGATGACTTGAGCAGGTATAGAGTTTGTGGTTGGTCGGTTAGCCAACATCACTCTTCAGTCTACACTCCTTGAGAGGATCAAGGAGGCGCAAGGGAAATATTCCCAGTTGAGAGGGCACAGAGAGAGTGTCTTAGTCGGAGCGACTAAGGACTTTTCTATCTCGGAGATGGGGTTACTAAAGTACAAGGGTTGGATCTGTGCTCTGATGGATTCTGATATTCGGCAAGAGATCTTGGACGAATCACATACCACTCCCTATTCCTGACATCTGGGTTCGATGAAGATGTACTAGGATTTGAGAACCTTGTATTGGTGATCGGGAATGAAGAGGAATGTGGAAGATTATGTGGCCAAGTGCTTGACGTGTCAGCAGGTTAAGTCTGAACATCAGAGGCTAGCAGTGTTATTGCAACCTCTAGGGATTTTGGAGTGGAAGGGGGAAGATATTGCCATGGACTTCATGATTGGTTTGCCGAGGGCTGTGGGACAGCATGACTCGGTGTGGGTGATTGTGGATAGGTATACCAAGTCCGCCCATTTTTTACCTGTCAGGAAGACTTATAATGTGGAGCAGTACGCCGATTTGCATGTGAAGGAAATTGTGCGGCTTCATGGGGCTCCGAGATCAATAGTGTCCTACAGAGACCCCACCTTCACCCCCAAGTTTTGGGAGAGTCTGCAGAAGGCTATGGGCACGTGGTTACGGTTTAGTACCGCTTATCATCCTCAGACAGATGGACAGTCTAAGTGGACGATTTAGATACTGGAAGATATGCTACGAGCCTGTGTGCTAGATTTTGGGGGATCTTGGAGTAAGAATCTTCCTTTGATTGAGTTCTCGTACAATAATAGTTATCAGGCAACTATCGGGGTTGCTCCATATGAAATGTTGTACGGAAGGAAGTGTAGATCACCTATCCATTGGGATGAGACAGATGAGAGAAGGTACTTAGGTCCTGAGATGCTTTAGAGGACCAATGAGGCGATTGAAAAGATTAGAGCTCAAATGCTCGCCTCCCAGAGTCGCCAGAAGAGTTACTTGGACCTGAAACGCAGAAGCGTAGAATTTCAAGTCGGTGACCATGTGTTCCTTAGGGTTTCACCTTTTACAAGAGTGAAATGGTTTGGTGTTTGGCGCAAGCTGAGCCCTAGGTTTTTTGGTCCCTTTGAGGTTCTGGAATGGGTTGGAGAGGTAGCTTACAGATTAGCGATGCCTCCATCCTTATCAGGGGTTCATGATGTGTTTCACGTAGCCATGCTCCGGAAGTATGTATCAGATTCTTCACACGTGTTGAGTTATGAGAACTTGGAGCTAGATCAGGATTTGTCATATGAGGTGAAGCCAATTCAGATTCTCGACTGGAAGGATAAAGTCTTGCAGAGCAAGACCATCGCCTTGGTGAAAGTGTTGTGGAGGAATAGCAAGGTAGAAGAGCCGACGTGGGAACTTGAATCAGAGATGCGGGAGCAGTATCCCGAGTTGTTCAGGTAATTTTGAGGACGAAATTTCTGTAAGGAGGGAATAGTTGTAGAGTCCCAAATTTTCTAATAAGGCTTAGGGCCTCGATTAGCGTTCCTGGAGGGAAATAATTGATATATTGTTTTAGTATGTGATTAGAAATGCATGTTTAGGTGAATTAAATGTGCATGTGGGCCCCATTTGGTTGCTAGGGGCATATTTGTAATTTTAGCCCGTTGAGGGCATAAATGCAATATTTGTATATTGTGATTGATACCTTTTGTGAGTGGTGATATATTTGTGATGCACGATCCGAGACGGTTCTAGGGTGCTGTCTTGCTGTAAAGTCACAACAGGGTCAAATACCCAGCTCAGGAGGAGCTTAGGGGTATTTTGGGAATGTTATAATATGTTCGAGAATTATTGAGTAATGATTAGTAGCTTATTAATCATTTTGGTATGTTGGGATTAAATGGGGATTTATAGGAATACTCGAGGACTTAGCGGGATTTGGGTGAAATAACAGAATTTCCCTTGAGGTTAGTAGAGGAATTTTATCAGGGGAAAGAGCAAAATAGTAATTTGGCCTTAGGAGAAGATAACCTTGACTGAGGAGAGGTCATTCACGTTATATACACTTAGGCTTATTCATGAGTTTTATGCTGGAAGTCTAGAGAGAACCAAAAACTAGAAGGAAGGTGAAGAAGAGCTAATCTTCTTTGGGGTCAAGGAAGGAATTCAAGGCTGAAGTTGGGTCAACTAGAGTCAAGCATAGGCCAAGATTAATTCAGAGGTAAGGCCTCATCTCTGATTTTGAGTCTCCTTGCATGTTTGTTTTTGAGAGTTTGTGTTGAGTGCTGAAAATTGGATTTGTGGCTTAGTGATTGTGAGGTTCAGCGTGGGAATCAAGGGATTTAAGCTTGGAGTTGGACTTGGAGGTAGCTCAAGGTCGAGATTCTGCATGAGGTAAGGACTCCACGCATCTCTGAAGTTTATTTGCTGGTGTGGTTTAAGTTTTCTGAAATGTGGTTTAAGTTTTTGTAAAGTTTTAAATCACTAGGTGATTCTTGAGTTTGATTGTGTATTTGGTCTTGTTGTTGTTGTTTCTGAGTTTCCATACTATTTATCTAGGTTGAATTGGGACTTGGGTGTACCTTGGTATTGATTAGGAAGAGTTTTGGCTCGGGAAAACTGTTCGGAAAATCCCAGTTTTTTAGGTTCGCGTATGAGTGTCGCGACCCTGTTTTTCCGTGCCGCGACACTAGGTTGAATCAGGATAGGGGAAGCTTGTTAGGCGCCGCGGCCCTATAGGGCTATGCTGCGGCGCTAGGCCAATTTCAAGAGATGGGAAATTGTGTTTTTAGGGTTTTGGTTCAGAGGGCTCGGGGGACGCTTTCGCTACCTTTATGGGGAAACGGGAGGTCTCGAGAGTACATAATTGGTTTCGAGGGATGATTTTGAATTGGTTAGTAACGAGAGTGATATGTATGTGTTATGACTAGGTTTTCAGTAAGGCTCGGGTTATAGGACTGTGCTTGGGATTTCAGTGCTCAAGAAGCTTGGGACACAGGTAAGAAAACTATTGTACCTGTAGAGTAGGGCGAGGCCCCATAGTTGTGTTGCAGGGCATGGCCCCATATGATTGTGTGCAGGGCACGGCTCCATATGATTGTGTGCAGGGCGTAGCCCCATTGATTATGTTAATACATGTTTAAGTATTGGTTTAATTATGCTATGTGTGCATATATGTGAATGAAACGTCAAGAGCCGGGAATGGTGAAGGCTGAGAACGGCAAGGGACGCGAACGGTGAAGGCTGAGAACGGCAATGGGCCGGGAGTAGCGTTTAGCACGTGGAGTGCAAGTTGCCAGGGTGAGATCCTAAAGGATACTTGGGATATCCTCATGGTGTAGACCACGAACCTAGGGCCTGGTAAAAGCGCCTGGGATGGCATGGTCGTATGTGTTTAGCTTGTTGATGAATTTGTTAAATTCTGAATGATTGATATGCATATGTTATTTATTTGTGTGGAGTTTTCTTGCTGGGCTTCGGCTCATGGGTGCTTTGTGGTGCAGGTAAGGGCAAGGGGAAAGTCGACCAACCATGAGTACGGAGAGCGTGAAGCGACGCGTACATGTCTGGTTTGCCTCGCTACCACGGCCAGGGGTATTTTTGGGAGATGTTTTGTACTAAACCTTATTTTGTCGTGTAGTTGACTTTAATCATATGTTCAGTTGTAAATATTTATAAACAAAATTTTGGGATCCCCGAATGTTAAACACTTTATAATTTTCAATGAATGACTACATTTTCAAATTATGTAATTTTAATACAATTTAGTTACACTTTTGACCTAAACTCTTGATTAGCAAGTTAAATGCACATTTTAAACTCACTTAGTAACGACTCTAAGGTAGTAGGGCGTTACATGCCCTGCTTGAGACTGGAGAATTCTTCCACCCTCGTGGCGATGACTACCGAGTTGTAGTACTTCTTGTGAAAGAGCTCCACAAATATAGTCCATGTCATGGTGGCGACGTCGTGAATCTGTTGTACTAAATCCCACAAGATTCTAGCATCCTTCTTTAGAAGAGAGGAAACACAGGATATGCGGTCTGCATTGTTGAGATTCATGTGTGCTAGGATCGGCTCTACATTCTTGAGCCATTCTTCCGCCTCGAAGGGGTCGGTTTTCCATTAAAATTTTGGAGCATGGTGCTTACGAAACCGCTCATAGATTGGCTCCATGTACTAAGCTGGGTAGGGCGCATAGTTTGTCATTGGCCATCTTCCATAAGGACCTACTTGTTGGGATGCTTGAGCCATTTGCTGAGGTTGGGACTGAGTCTGTTATCATTGTTGCTGCAGCAATTCTTCCACTTGTTGTTGTAGTCGAACAATCTTAGCGGTGTTGTCAACTGGAGGCGGTTGACTTCTGTTAGCAGTACCATTGGTAGCACTTATTCCCCTTCTTCAGAATGGAGAGGCTTCATTAGTCTTGTTGGTGACGCTGAAGGCATTGCCGACTGTGCGTGTAGACCTTCTGAGTGACATCTTCATCAAAGTTCTAACAGTCGAGAAAAACATGTTAGAACTTATCCTAATAAGTTCTAAGGAAAAACTTAGTCTAGGCAAACATAACTCGGACCTACAAGTTATGACTTCTTATGGAAAAAAAATTATGTAAGCTTTCTTTATAATTAGGGCGTGTTTCTATACATAGAAAATCAGCCATCTTTTTTATTTTCTAAGTATGTTTCTTATCATCCTACATGACTTAATTCTCAGGCTCGAAAGTTGTTGTTGTTCCAAAGTTAATCATATTGAGGGAGGGTTGGAATCAGTAAAATCATTCCCACTACTATGGCCCCCTAAACTCTCAATATAGAACCCGATCCGTTGATTTGTATCCACCCTCACCGAACTTGGTCATTATTTATTGAATTTATTATTTATTATGATTGTAAAAAAAAAAATCAAACTCATACATGTCATTCAAAAAAATAACAATAATATTCATTTGGAAAAATATTTTCACTAAGTACAATCATAAATGCAATAAAATAATAAATAAATAAACTAATAGACAAATTAACTTTACTAGGGTGAATCTAAAAATTAGGATCTTCTACATCTGACCCTTCATCTAACATGTCATCTTCTATTTCTTCCTAATCATCATTATCATGAGCCTCAAAATTACCTCGGGGAAGATTCATAAAGATTCTATGCTTTTGTTCATTAGTGAATTGAAATTCCAACTTAGAGGTGAACCTAAGTATGAGAAAATAATATCTCATGGCTACCGGTAAATCATCATCATCATCATCATCTATAGTCTCCCATATTTCTTCTAATGTTGAAATTACCGAAGGAAAATCTTTAAAAAGCTTAATTACTAGGACATATTGCTCTGTAGCTTTCGTCATAATTTGCTTAGTATTCTGAAGATGAACTATCTCCTTGTGGAATAAGATTAATCTCTGAGAGATTCTTTCTAACACACCTACAATATTCCTTGGCTCTCTAGTCCTTTTCAATGCCTTAATGGCTCGGATATCCAAATAGGTCAAGGCTCCATCCATTCTTAATTGAAAACATAATGGCTAAAACGTTAGCTATGAACATAAACATAAACTTAATAAACACAAACACTTACATTGGCGGTTAGATTCAGAGCTTGTGCATGTGTATCAAGGAGAACTTCATGCATATGAACCGTGGCTATGTTACCAACTGTAATGTCCCAACTATTTCTAAGACATCGGACCATTAAAAACTACTATGACATAACTACTATTTTGAAATACATTCATATGAAATAACATAACTTTATTTATAACCCAAAATATTGTACGAAATACAAAATATGGTATGGGATCCCATTGCTATAAAAGATAAACATAAACTTTAAATCAATTGTTTAAAATACTAAGTGTTGAAATACATTAAAACATAAATTTAAAGACTTTAAGCAACGTCATCCTCGATCTTTCAGCAATTCATTTAATCCATTCATCCTCAACACACATGCCAAGCTGCCACGAATCCTTCCCACCTTCCACGTTCATTTTCTTGCATCATTCTAAAAAGAAAGAAACGAGCCTAATGCCTAGCAAGGAAAATCTACTGACAACATATATCATAAATCATAAACATAAGACCATATCATAAACATATACTATAAAACATACGACTATAAAAACATATATCATATAGGACTACAATATTAATGGCCATTAACTCATTAACATGGTATGTGATAAAACCATCTAGGCCATCTGTCTACTAATCGAGGTAGGTTAGATCACAACTATAGTATATGATAACCCATCTAGGTCCTCTGCTACTAATTGTAATGCCCTGAAATCCCTAATGCGGTTTAATGGCTGGATTAGTAGGTTGGGAGGGCCATAACTACTTAATTATGCCATTAAATGATTATATGCATGTTTATGTGAATTATATTATAATATGATGTTATGTGCATGCATGTGGGTCCACATTTGATTATTATGATATTTTTGTAATTTGGCTCGTTGATGGCATAATTGTATATTTGGGTGAATATTGTGATTTGTGAATGAGATCCCATTATTATAGAGATATATTCGTGCTATTTGGCATGAGACAGTCTTATAATATAAATTAGCGGTTTTGTCATAACAGGGGTCTTTTATTGGGATATTGTGTTATGAGAATGTTATTTGATGATAAATTGGGAATTTTTGAGATCAGGAGGAAATTCTGGGAGTTTTGACTATAATGTTCCCGGGGAGGTTTTTGGGGTCCTGAGCACTAGGTTTTATTTGAGGTTACTTAAGCTTGAAGTAGCTTGTCAGATAGAATTGTACGTTAGAAAACCTCTCGTTCTCTTCCCGTTAGTTCATTTTTACAGTTCGAGGCATTTTTGAAGAAATCTCGAGTTCTAGGAGTCGAAATCAAGCGAGGATCGAGGCATAGCGATCCTAGAAAAGGTTAGAAGCTTCTTGACTGAAGGATTTGACAAGAAACAACCCAACCAAAGGTAATCTAAGTTTTAAGTATTGAGTTTTTAGCGTTTCTAAGCTTCGAATTGGATTTTGTGAATTGTTGAGTTTTTTGTTCATTTGAGCCTCGAGATTTGATGGTTTTGGATCATTGGGAAGATTGGGAACTTTGATTTGTTGATTTGGGAGTGTTTAGGTATGTTTTTGGAGGGTTTGGGATGAAGGAAAATGAGTTTGGCGATGGTTCTAGGTTGGGGGCCGCGGCCCTAGTTCGAAGAAGCTGGAGGAGCGATTTTACCTTGCTGGGCCCCGCGGTCCTTGCTCCTGGAGTGGCTAGGGGCCATGACCCAAGGTGTTAGGGCCACAACCCTTGGACAGGTTTGAGCCCGTTTGAGTGTTTTGGCCCCGGGTACTTGGTTTTAGGCCTCGGGATCATTCCTACTACTCGGATTAGTGGGGATTGATGTCCCAGAGGCTAGATCTTGGTCTTGAAACCTTTGTTAATAATTTTATTGATGGTGTCCCATATTTTGTTATGGCTAGGTGACCTCTAAAGGACTAAAATTCGGATCGTTCTCAAGGGTCTTTCTTTTATTCATTCTCGCTCGAATCAGAGGTAAGAAAACTGCACCCTGTGTATATGACATGCATGATTTTTGTTGAGGCATGTTGGTTGATAAATGTGGACATTGATTGCATATTAAATGCTAGAGGGTGTTGTTTACTTGTGTATGGAACTGATTAGTCAGGGATGGCACTGGTCGCGTATTACTAACCTAAGAGTCAGAAACGGCATAAGCGTCCTGAACGCAAGGCCGAATGAAGATTAGATCTAATCGATATCAACATTGAATGACTCTAAGGCATTAATACTGGACCGACCCTAAGGTCGATGAAACTTATAAGCGCTTGGCTAGTCTAGGACTAGATACTCAGAGGTAGGGCCTAAGGCCTGGGTGACTGCCTGTCACATGGCTAGGGAACGATGTTCCATGGTTATGACTCTATGGTCATGAGGTAGGTTATGTTGATGACTAGTCATCATGCACCTAACCTGTTTAAGCTAGTGAAAGGTTCACTTATCTGTTAAGCCCCGGTGACCCTATCGTCACATGGCTAAAGGGAGTTGTACCCACCTTAGTGACTTATCTTATTGTCACTCCTTTATTTTGGACTGAAAGTCCTAAATGATTATTATGATCATTGTTGATATTATATGATGCTATATTGTGTTTTCTTGCTGGCCTTGGCTCATGGGTGCTACGTGGTGCAGTTAAAGGGAAAGAAAAGCTCACCCAGCCTTGAGTGGAGAGCTTAGGTGGTGATGTGTACATATGCGACCGCTTAACCACCACGGCCAAGGCGTTCTCAGAGGAACTAGGGGGTTTACCCTATTTTTTCCGCTTAGGTCGGCGGGTTTGTAAATTTGAAACAGTAATGACCATTTTGAGTTGTAAATAACATGTAAATGTTTTTATGAGCCCATGATCAATTTTATGTATTAAATAAAATATATCCTTTCCTTTTGATTGGTTTTTCACCTTAGCCTGTTAATAACACTTAGAATCACGTTTTTAATCAAAGTACTCGGGTAGCGAGTCAAATTTTCGGTTCACCATTCACCGTAATTGTTTTGGGGTCACTAGGGCGTTACACTAATCGAGGTAGGGTAAATCATAACTCTAACTTTGAAAATGATAAAAATTCTTGGGGCTTGCTATCTAAGCAAGTCATATGCCCAAGCAACTACAAAACATATTTATACATATACATATCATAGCATAAAACATATCATAACATAAACATGTAAACACATATAATCTAACATATTTTCCTTACCAAAAATTGAGATATGGCGACAAGAACGGGATTTGGAACACTCCTAAAACCAATAGTAAGAATAGTGAGTTTCTAAAGAAAAAGAGATGAAAAAGAGAACTAAATCATCCAAGTAGAAACTTACCGAAAACCTTATTGTTCAAGGAACTTATACACCTAACCAAGAATCATAAACAAGCGTTAGGATCTAAATGAAAACAAAAGAAAACTAAAGAACCATGAAGAACTGAACTTCAGGATAAGAATACCTTGAATGATCTTATGACTTGATCTATACCTCGATACCGAAATAACTCTATATCTTACTTCCCAAGTGTTTAGAAAAGCTTAGATTGGAAAAGCTTTTAACCCAAAACCCAAGTGTTTCTCTCTATAGTAATCTTAGTAGCTTGGAGGCTCTAAACAATGTTTGAATGATGAGTGAAATGGCAGAGTACTAGGTCTTATTTATAGAGTTCAAGGAGTGAAACTAACCCCTTTTTAATTTGAATAAATAAATGAATATAAAATGAAAAAGATTTGAATTTTCGTTCAACAGATGCCCAGAACTCGGTCAAAATTGTTCAAAGGAAGGTCCAAGTGGTTAAGGCTATTTTTAAATTTAAATCCTCAAGATTCCAAAAATTCACTCCCAGGGATGATATATCGCCTATCCTGGGCGATATATCTTCCAGACCTATGTCCCGAGCCCCATTCATTCATTCGTGTGAAGTCGACGTGTTTTTCGTATCTCTCATAGGCGATATATCGGCCCCTATAGCTGTGATATATCGGCATACGTTGATATATCAAACACGTATTTGCACTTTTTCAGCATATTTTTAATTGATTAAACAGCTTTGACTGAGTCAAAACGTGATCCTAACAGCTGCTGGAAGGTTCTAGAGCTTCTAGATCTTTCTTTTAATTAAACTATTCATAAAAAATACTTAAATTCTTAATAAACATGATTATGACAAGTGTCGCATTCTTAATAATTGTATTTAAACATTAGGTTATAATAATTAATATTTCTAGGACCAGCAATATTAATCAAACCTTATGTTATAATTAATATTTCTAAACTATAGGTTAAACTTATAAAATCCATAACTGTTGCTACGAGTTTCTAACTAAGTCCCGGCTTGAACCAAAATCTACGGAAACTAACATACTACAAACTACTACTGTCTAGCTAAGTAAAAATTAATGGGACACTACATATAATTTCGAAAATTATAATCAATTAATTATTTACTATAATTTCAAAAATTATATAATAATTAATTATTAATTAATTTTGTTAATTACAACTAATTTGTAATTAATTAAATAATCACTGTTATCACATAATTGCATATTTGGCCCGAAAAACAAATTTTCTCTTTAATATGTCTTCTAACCATGTCACCCTTTATATCAACTCTTGCCTCAAATAGTGTTGATAGAGCCGTTGTGGGGACCTATAATTCTAAGCTCCAATCAATTTGGGATTATTGATTATACTCTTTAATTAAATAATCTTAATTTATTAATCTCATGATTTCTCCACTGTAATTATAGACATTTCATTTACTGAGTACTTTATAACATGTTAGCCCCAAAATTTGAATATGATGATATGGCAATCAAAAGTGACAAATGGCAATGAATGGCAGGGCAAAGGTTTGAGATTAATCTTCGGAGTTGTGATATTACTGGACATGAAAATTATTTATCTGGTTTGGAAGTGATTTGACCGACCCGATAGAATTTCTGTCCGACTGGTAAAGATTTGTGACTAACTAGTAAAATGTTCTGGCCGACCAGTGAAGTTTTTTGGCTGACTAGTCATTTGTTTTGGCCGACCAGTAAAGTATTTTGGCCGACCAGTCAAATGTTTTGGCCGACCAATAAAGTATTTTGGCCAACCAGTCAAATGTTTTGCCTCACTAGAAGAGCGTTTTGACCGACTAGTATCACTTCAAAGAGAAAAGTTGGCCGACCAGATAGATCAGAAGCTCAGCCTATGACTCTTCAACAAAATTTCAGTAACAACTTCAATTAGAATCATCCGTAGCTACAGCGAGAAACTCTCAGATATCTCGAATTTGATTATTAATTAAATATTGGTTAGAACAACTGAATTATCCCGATTATTGAGGGACTTTAATTTGTACGATCCATGAGCCTATAAATAAAGAGTTCATGGCATCATTGAGGGGATTCTGATTCGATTTTTTATGTCTAAGCTTTTGGGAACTCGGGTATTCTTGAGTGATTTTTCTGAGAGAAAGTTTGTATTCTTGAGAGAGAAATCTTGTACTTTTTTATTCATACTTAAAAAACTCAGTTGACATAGGTTCATCTGATCTTAAGTGTTGATCTATATATCACAACTCCAAGTGGATTAGGCTATTACCAATAAATTGGGGCTGAACCACTATAAAACTGTCGGTGTCGTATTTTCTCTTGAAGGTTTACTGTAGTTTTGATGTCTTTTGGTCGTTGGCCAAAATCGTGGTCAACAATTTTGGTGCTTTCATTGAGAGCTTGAAGAGAAGAAGCACACTACTATCATATCATATGGCACCCAAGAATACCAATGTGGCATCCAAGAAGTCAGGCACATCAATAGAGCCTGTTAGATCAGAAGGTCCTGGACCTCAAAACCCTGAGACTGAGCCCAGGGTCTTCCTCGAGGAAATGACTCCAGAGGTTGAACAACTCCAGAAAGACATGGGGGCCTTCCAAGAAGAAATGATGCAATTCAACGCTCAGCATGAGTCATTTGCTGAAGAGATTGCCAGGCAGAAGGTTGCATTTGAGCAGCAAAGACGGGAGATGGATGCCAGAACAAAGAGATCACATGACGGCAGGAGGAGGTCGATCGGAGACACCGCAAGGTTGCACTTGCTCTAGAAGCGGTAACACAGTTGACCCAGGCCAATGCCCAGACCACAACAGGAGGAGCAGCCACACAGGGAGCAAAGAATAATGATGTCAGTCAGATAACTACTAGCAGAGCCGATTCTCGGGGCCCAGACAAAAGTATGAGTAATCCTCGTGGTCGCGAGAATGATGGGATCCGCTCCAGAATTGTTTTGACACAAAGGGAGAACTCTAGAACTCCCTCCAAGAGCCACCGGTCAGAAACTTCTAGGTCGCGAAGTCACCGGTCGGGCAGTAAAAAGACTCCTCCCAGGCAGGATCAGACCAGAGCTCCTCATTATAAGGGAACTTCACAGTTCAAAGATGGACATGGTCGTGATGAGGCTGATAGTCATCACACCGACCAGTCAAAGGAAAAAGATGGCAACAACCAACAAGGAGGAAAAGACTGCCCGACACGTACAGGATGGCAACCACTACATCCCGACCAATAGCGCAGTGGGAGAGAGCAGGTCCCGCGCAGTAAACCTTCTGAGAAAACTCGGAGCACAGTGTTTGATCTGTAACGTCCTACGTTTTCGGGTACCTTTAAACGACTCGGATCGGGATTTTTTCCCCCGGGTTAAGAATATTATTTTAAATAATATTATATTTTGTTTGTAAGTATTCCATGAGTTATTTCTAGCCAAAATATGAATTTTGTAATTTTAAAAGTCAAGATAAGACTTTCGGTCCTGGACCGACACAAAAACCCTGATCGGGTAAAAATCTCGGAAATAAAATGAAAAATCATGGCAATTATATTTTGGGCATCAAATACATTCATAAAAGTTAAAGTTTGGTCAAAAATAATAAACCTAAATGAAAATGGAAATTTTAGGGCATTTTGTGTTAAATGTCTAATTTTACCGAAATGGGGAATTTTATTCCATGAATGGACCTTAGGTTAAATTTTATAAATTAAAGGTGAGAGACATTTAATTTAATTAATTAATGTTAAGTTTGGTGATTAAAACTTAATAAGAGTGAAAAATGTGTCAAAAGCCAATTTGGACTTTTCTTCTTATGAAACATTTATTGACCTTTATAAAAAAAAATGAAATGATCACATATATAGCAATGGGTGGCCGGCCATGTAATGTTTTGAAATCTCATTTATTAACTAATTGAGTTTAAATCCCATTTATTTAAAGGTTTGAGATATTGTCAAGCGGGCAAGTGAGAGTAAAACACTTGAGTGTTTTTAGGATAAATTAGATAGTATAAACTCTTCTAACCTCCCCCTAAGAACCGACCACTCACTTTCACTCTCTCACTATCATCTTTTTTTTTTAACTCTCTCAAGTTGTCTCTCAATATTTAACCTCAAGAACACCAAGGAAACTTGGAGGCTAAGTCTTGGTCTAGGAAGTATTTTGTAATCTAGACTTTTGTAAAGTTTTAAGCATAGAGTTTCAAATAGCTAATTAACTATGTTGTTGGGGGAAATTGGTTAGGGTTTTTGAAAGGTTTTGAAGGAGTCAAAGCTAATAGGAAGGTCCAAACCTTAAGCAAGAACACCAAAAAGGTAAAAAGTTTACTTTTGATGATTTTGTTGTAGGGTTTTTAGTTTTACGAATTATTTTGTATATTTAATGCTTAAAGTTTCTTGTTGGTGATGTAATAAGGTTATGGTAGTTGTTTAATAATTTTTATGATGCATGTGTATTGATTTTTGAAAATGGGAACCAAAACCCCCAAGGGTTTTGTAGGATACCCTAAAACAAAACATGTTTTGAGCTGTGACCCAAGGGTTCAAGCAGCCACTGTAAATTATTTTTGTAAAATTAAATTGTACTGTGATGTTGTTGAGATTGAGTACATAAAATTGAGCTTTTGAAACACTAAAAAATGTTTTGGAATGAGTAAGTTATGCTATTTCAAAGTTTAGGTAAAAAACTGTTTTTTCGTATTCTTATTTTCTGAACCAAGTTTGGACAGCCACTGTATAGGGAAAATGAACCCATTTTTTTCTAAAATTTTGTGGACATATTTCTGGCATAACCTATTATTCCACTTTAAAATTTGGTAAGAAAATATTGAACGGTTTGAAAGTTATTAACTGTCAAAGTTTGGAAAAAAAAGGACTTGAAAATAAGGTCATTTTTACCTCATTGTTGGAAAATGATTTCACCAATAAAAAATGCTCATTTTGACCTAAAATTTTACAAAGACCTAAATGGCATAACAAAAATAGAATTGGGAAATTTTGGAAACAATTGGGTAAGTAAATTTCAAGTTATGAACTAACGAAGTATGTAGTTAAAAATGTGAAAAATAGACTTTTCACACTTAGTTTAAAAATGAGATTTTGGAACATAAGGTAAAAAGTTAAATTTTGCTTATTTCAATATATAAATTGGTAAGTCTTAAAATCATATTTTCACTAAAATTACCCCTTTGAGTTTAAATGAATTATTTTTATTAAAGAGTTTTTATTCTTTCTAAAAATAAGAGATTTAATTTATTAATAGTTAATAAATTAAAAGAGGGTTTAAAACCCTATATTTTGAGAAAATAATTAAATGAATTATTTTTCTAGTAAGTAAAATTGATTAATTGATTTTGGAAAATTAATTAGTCAAGATGAGAAATTTTTAACGGTTTTCCTAATTGAGACAAATTAGGCAATTTTCTTAAAACAGTTTTTAGATATTAAAACCTTAAGAAAAATAAAAGGAAAATTTAAGAGTTTATTTTCTTTAAAAATAATTAAGGAATTTATTAGTATTTTCTGGATATAATACCGGCTAAAATCTTACATATTTTAACCGACTAGTCAAAAGTGCGGGTTAATAGCGATATCTTGAAAGAATAAGATTTTTAGCGGATTGTGGGAAAATACCATTGTGATACTCGAGCCTAGGTATCGAGACCTTAGGATAGGCCTCCCCGAGACTTAGGGTTTAGTCTCGAATATTTTGTATGAATTTCCTTAATAGGTTTAAAACCAAATAACGATTATAAATCCTTACAAATGCCTTTTATTAAAATGACCAAACTGCCCAAAATAATAATAATGAATTATGAGTGTCATAATTAATCCGAGTATACTGTATGGATAACTACAGTATAGGCTAAGCGTAACTAGATTGAACGTTGGAGGGTGAAAACCTGCTGAGCGCTAAGGACTCCAGGTAAGTCAACTTATATTGTATCGCTGCAACATGAAATGATTATTGTCTTGTATGTTAGTATAAGGATACATGCACATATATAGACTTTCATAGAAAGTTGCTTAGAGACGTTAGTCTAGTGAGTGCTGATTTAGAAAATATGAACGGTAGATGTCCGTCATATCCTAGACGATTGATCCCCGTCACACTGCTTGATTTTATATATGTCCGGCTCATTACCGCGGCGAGTGGCCATGAGATGAGGATAAGCTGGTTAAACCTAGGGGCGCCAAAATAAATGGGACCTAGGGGCCCTCATGCTTACTTAATCATTGGATGGTTAGAATCCGACTAAGTGCTCTGATAAGTTATTCTCGGATAGCAGCCGTGAATATTGGCCATTCAGTGAGAGTGCCTAGAGATACTAGGGGTTGCCAAGATTGAGTGAGGCTGAACACCCTAGGGGCAACTGCTCACCAGCACCACTGATTAGCATAGAAGTCTCCGTAAAACCGTGTAAATTGGATTACACTCTTGGATAAATAGTGATGCCCTAGGTAACACGATAGTTACCCTTGATGAGAATATTTATTGGCTAGATCTTAGTGTGGAGACTCGGTTCTTTTTTACAGATTAGTAATTATGTTGAAGGGCACGTTACGCCTGAATTGTTGGAAATTGTCGAGCGTTGGTCTCGAATTATATGGTGATATAATATATCTGCTTGCTCTGGGATTTTCTGAGTGCAGGGATATAATTGTTGATAAGATATAGTTGTGATATAATATATCTGCTTGCTCTGGGATTTTCTGAGTGCAGGGATATAATTGTTGATAAGATATAGTTGTGATATAATATATCTTCTTGCTCTGGGATTTTCTGACTGCAGGGATATAATTGTTGATAAGAAATAGTTGTGATATAATATATCTGCTTGTTCTGGGATTTTTCTGAGTGCAGGATTTTTATCTAGTTATGAATTAATTTATCCTTGGTTATCAGGCATGACCATACGTTTACCAGGATGCTTTAGCGTTCTTGAAATTTATTGTGTAGGGTTCGGATGGGTCCGGAACCCTAATTCTCTACATGCTTTATTTGAAAGTTGATCTTACTAAGCGTTTTCACTTACCTAGTTGTTTCATGTTGTAGGTAAGGGCAAGGGCAAGGCAGAGCAGTGAGTGCTGGAGTCTTCCTTGCAAATGTACATGTGGACCGGCCTTTTGGGAAGCCATTTTATTTTTGGAAATGTTTGTAATTTTCCTAAACTAGGCTCACTCTACTCTTTATAAAACATGTTTGTAACTAAATGTTATGTATGGCCATACGACATTTTAAAAAAAAAAAATCTATGGGTTTTTTAGACTTTTGTTAAATGAAAACATTTATATTTCCGCATTATCGAGTCTTGAAAATCTGGGTCGTTACATGATCACCTAGGAGGACGGACTTCCTTGAAAGATCTAAGGGACGTTATCTGGGACAAGAGGAGGATTGTCCCAGTCGAAGGGCAAAATTTGAACCACCCTGCTAGCCAAGTAGAAATACCTGACGATGGTGAATAAGATGAAAATGCCCGACCAGTCGGTCACGACCTTGGAACCTTGTTAGTTGCACCAGCCATCCAAGCCCATCTTGATGCGCTTACGGCCGCGGTGCAAGGTTTGTCAAAATGTCCCTTCGGAATGGAAGTGATAGACCACAGAAGTGGTAGTCCCTTTTGTGCTGGGATCAGAGCAGCCCAACCGCCAGCTAAGTATAAAGCACCAGTTCTGCCAGTATATACAGAAAAGGCAGATCCCATTAGGCACATTGGGAAATTTGAAGATCAAATGGAGCTGCTCGGTGTAAATGGCGATTACTAGTGTAGAGTCTTTCCGACTACATTGTCCGATACTGCCCAAGAATGGTATTGGAAATTCAATCCAAACTCCATTACCTCTTGGGAATCTTTTAGGAAAGAATTTTGTAGGACATTCAGTGCCGCTCGGACCCCTCCAAATTATGCCAACCACTTGGCTGACATCAAACAAGGAAAAGATGAATCTCTGAAGAATTATATATAGAGATTCATGAAAGAGGCCAACCGAGCGATTGTTGTCGGGGACGAGGGGAAGATGGTTGCAATCTCCTTTGGGATAACTTATCGGAGCCCCTTGTGGGACAGTATACATCGCAATCCAATTACAACACTCCAACAATTTCTTGACCAAGCAGACAAATATATGAAATTGGATAACGCGATTGAGAAAGGAGAGAAAGGCCTAAATAACCCGAGCGGATCAACTGATCCTCCTAAGAATGGAGGAAATGGTCAAAATGGCGGTAAGAAATGTGGGAATAACGGGTCCGAATGATAAGCTAACCAAATATGAACCTCGATTCACCAATTACACCACTCTTTCAGCCAGTCGGGCAGAAATCAATCTCGCAAGTCATCAAAAGGTTTCCGACCGGAAACCCCCACCCATCAGGAAGGAGATAAGTAAGAGAGATATGAATAAATTTTTTTGTTTCCATGGAGACTATGGTCACGACGTGAATGAATGTAATCATCTCAAAGACAAGACAGAGTTTCTTCTCCGGTCAGGAAAAATAAAGAAGTATCGAGCAGAGAAAACCCAAGGAGAAGGAAGTAACAACAATCCTGGGTTCAAGCGACAAAGATCTCCACCTCTGCAACCTGAGCCTGTGGACTTTACCTTAGACACTATATGTGGAGGTCCACACTTGGTTGGATATAGTAACAAAGCAAGAGAGAGATATGCTCGGACACTTCGGCATGAGTTGGCAGCAACATCAGATGTCATGAATGTAGAGGAGCGACTATTAAAAAATCCTCGGTATGAGAGTGAATCTCTCCCTTTCACTAAGGATGATGCCAGACATGTCAGGTATCCTCACAATGATCTGCTCGTCATTACCATTCAGATTGCAAACATGAAGGTGAAGATGTGCCTGGTTGATACGGGAAGCTCGGTGGATATTATCTACAAATCTTCTTTTGAAATGATGAAGTTATCTGTCAATGATTTGAAGCCATGCTCTCAAATTATTTATGGATGCACTGGAGAAGGGTTATCACCGGCCGGAACAATCAAGTTGGCTGTCACAGCAGAAGACGCCCCTAGACATGAGACAGTCATGACCGAGTTCCTAATAATAAACTACTCATCGGCATACAACGTGGTGATTAGTCGACCGCTAGCCATGGCTTTACATGCAGCAGTGTCTATATGGCATCTTAATATGAAATTCCCGACCAGTGCAGGTATGGGATGTGTCCATGGAAACCAAAGACAAGCTAGGGAGTGTTACAATGCTTCAGTGGTTAAGGCACGAAGGGGAGTTAGTGAGAATAACATGATTGTGTGTAGAGAAGGAAGAGAAGTGTTAGACGAGATGAATGTTGACCAGCACGATGTTGTAAATTTTTCCGACCAGGAAAGGATTCCTGGTATTACTGAGCAGCAAACCCCATCCGGTGATGATGTCGCCAAATAGGGCGTTGCCCAAAGTGAGGAAATACAATTTGATCCTCGCTTTGGGGATTTGGATAGTGGAGTGGGTACTATGGAAGAGTTTGAGTAGGTCCCAATTGATGAAAATGACCCGACCAGAGTGGTCAAAATTGGAAAAAATTTAAAGGTGGAAGTGATAGCACAACTAGTAGAATTCTTGCAAACAAATCAAGACGTCTTTGCCTGGTCTCACAAGGATATGGTGGGTATCTCACCAACTGCGATCAGTCACGTGCTCAACGTGGATGAAAACTACCCAGTTGTGTAGCAGAAGAGGAGGTTACTTGACAAAGATCAGTCAAAGGCCCTGAAAGAATAAGTTGAACGTCTAAAGGAAAACGAGTTCATAAGGGAAGCTTACTACCCAGCCTGGGTTTCTAACCCAGTCTTAGTGCCCAAGCCAAATGGAAAGTGAAGGACATGTATAGACTTCACTGATCTAAACAAAGCATGTCCCGAGGACTGTTTTCCTCTGCCCAAGAATGACCAGTTGGTTGATGCAACTTCTGGTCATGAAATTTTGTCCTTTATGGATGCTTACTCAGGATATAATCAAATAAGTATGCACCCTTTCGACGAGGAGCATACCAACTTTCGGACAGATATAGGCTTAGACTGCTATAAGGTTATGCCATTCGGCTTGAAGAATGTGGGTGCCACCTACCAGCGTTTAGTGAATGGTATGTTCCGTGACTTCATTGGCAAGAACATGGAGGTATATGTCTGTAATGACCCAACTATTTCTAAGACCTTGGACCATTAAAACTACTAGACATAGCTACTATTTTGGGAAAGATACATAAGAAATAATATAACTTTATTAAAACTCAAAATATTGTATCAAATACATAATAATAGAAAATATGGCATGGGTACCCATTGTTTAAAAGAAAAACATAAACTTTAATTCAATTGTTTAAAAAACTAAATGCGGAAAAACATGATCTAAAAGACTAAAAATAAATAACTTCATTCTCGATCGACACGCAGTCCACACATTCCATCCATCCTCCACACACAAGCCAAGCTACCAAGAATCCTTCCGCCTTCCAGATTCATTTTCCTGCATCACACTAAAAATGAAGGAATGAGCCTAATGCCCAGCAAGGAAAACCTACTAAAAACATACATCATATATCATAAGCATAAAACTGCATCATAAACATAAACTATAAAACATATGACTATAAAAACATATATCATATATCATAAGCATACACTATAAAACATATGGCTATAAAAATATATACCATGTAGGACTACAATATTAATGGCCATTAACTCATTAACATGGCATGCGATAAACCATCTGGGTCCCCTGTCTAATATCTGAGGTAGGTTAGCTCACATGGTAGTATATGATAACCCATCTAGGTCCCCTGTCTAATATCTGAGGTAGGGTAAACCATAACTCTAACCCATGAAAATGATAAACACTAGGGCTTGCTAGCTAAGCAACTATGAGCCCTAGATAACATAAAAAAAACATATTATAACATAAACTTATCGTAACATATTATACATAACATAACATATAAGCATATAGAAACTATCCTATTTTCCTTACCAACACTGGGATAATTGAGAACAAATGCGGGACTTGGAACACTCCTAAAACCAACAATAGAATGGTGAGTATTTCTAAAGAGTAAAGATGAATGTGGAAACTAAACCATCAAGACGAAACTTACCAAGAAAGAACATAAGTTTCAATAACCTAATCAAGAACCAATATCAAAAGTTAGGATCTGAATAAAAGGACTAAAGAACACTTAAGAGTTTAAAGTAGTGAACTTAAAGAATAAGAGTACCTTAGTTGACTTTATTGATTGGTCTAACTCCAACACCGAAATGCACTAAACCTCACTTCCCAAGTATTTTATAAAGCTAAATAGTGGCAAAGCTTTTTTCCAACCCAAGTGTTTATCACTCTACGGTCTCACTAGCACCTTAGAGTCTCTGATCACGACTTGAAGAGTGAGAGGAAGGGCTGGGTACTAGGTCCTATTTATAGAGTTTGAGGAGTGAAATTATCCTTTAAAAAAAATATACTTAAATCCTTAAATAAACATGATTATGAGATGTGTCACACTCTTAGTGGTTCTGGAAGTTTCTAGAGTTTCTAGATCTTTCTTTTATTTTAAAAAATACTTAATTTCATTCTAACTATAATCCAAATTTAAATTTATATAAAATAGAATCCTAACTTCTAACTTCTTAAATCTCAAAACTCTAAACTCACCTGTAAACATAACTGGAGCTGTAGGACTCCGATTTAGACCATCTTTATACCGTTAGAAAGCTAATTAAATTATCTACAACTTTCTGGAAATACTAGTTTTTGAAATTCATAACATAACTGGGTCAAAAATAGGTCGGAAATTACAGTACCCTAAAGTTACGGAAAATCTATTTAATTATCTAAATAACAACCTAATCCACAAATAAACAAGATTGTGACAAATGTCATGCTCCTAATGGTCTTGGAAGATTATAGAGCTTTCTTGAACTTTCTTTTATTTCAACTATAATTAAATCCTTAAATAAACATGCACACAACAAGTGTCATGATCTTATTAATTCTATCTAAACCTTATAGTATAATAAATAACATATTTATAATCAGCTATATTAATCAAACCTTATGTTATAATTAATATTCTTAAACTATAGGTTAAACTTATAAAATTCATAACTATTGCTATGAGTTTCCAACTAAGTCCCGACTTGAATCAAAATCCATAGAATCTAACATACTACAAACTAATACTAACTACTACTACTACTACTATCTAGCTAGTTAAATATATATTCTGGGACTCTACAATTCTCCCCCACTAAAAAGAATTTTGTCCCCAAAATTTACTTATCAAAAAATTTCGGATACCGGGTTAACATGTCTTCCTCCAACTCCCACGTCGCCTCCCGTTCAGAACTATTACTCCATAGGACCTTGACTATCGGAAAACTCTTGGACCGTAATTCTTTCATCCTTCTATCTAGGATGCTAACTAGTCATTCCTCGTAACTAAAGTCTTTCTGGAGTGCTATCATATCATATTCGAGGACGTGAAATGGGTCTGACATATATCTACGCAACATCGAGATGTGGAACACATTGTGACTATCTGCTAGAGCTGGCAGTAGGGCTAATCTATGCAACTGCTCCCACTTTGTCCAATATCTCAAAAGGACCTATAAACCTGGGACTAAGCTTGCCTTTCTTCCCGAATCGCTTCACACCTCTCATAGGAGATATCCTTATGAAGACTTCATCTTCGACTTTGAATTCCACATCACGCCCCTTGGCATCCACATAACTTTTCTAACGACTTTGAGCAGTGAGCATACGCTTTATAATCAGCGCTACTACATCCTGAGCTCCTCTAATAGGTTCAGGTCCAAGTAGTTGCCTTTCTCCTACCTCGTCCTAATGCAATGACTGTTATACCCAAAAATTGGAGATCAATGACGTGGCAATAAAGGTGACAAGTGGCAGTGCCTGGTCAGTAAAAGACACATTAAATAGTCAATAAATACATTGACTCCTCAGAGTTGTGATAAAGTGACCCGGTAGACTGACGAAGAATTTGGACTGCTTGAAAGATGTCATAACCAAGCCAAGTGCACCTTGGTCTTAGGAGGCTAAGGAGAATGCATCCTAGGAGGCTAAGGAGAATGCATCCTAGGAAGCTAAGGAGAAGGAGTCCCATGCAAGCCAAGAATTGAGACATAGATTTTGACAAGGAGAGCCTACACAATGTCCGATCGGACATAGTTGGGAGATGCTAAAGGAGAGTGCCTCAGACTTGTCCAAGGTGAGATGCCAAGGAGGATGCCTCGGACCACCTAGGTCCGAGGAGAAGGAAAGAGAAGGTTGGCTCGGACCACCTTGGTCCGAGGAGAAGGCCACAAGGTCTGATCGGACCTTGATTGAAGGAGGTAGGCTTGGACTTACCCGAGGAGAGAGGCCAAGGGAGTTGGCTCGGACCACCTTGGTCTTAGGAGAGCCAAGCATGCATGACCTTTGGTCCGAGGAGAGCCATGCATATATCACCTTGGTCTAAGGAAAGCTTGAAGGAGTAATCAACATGCATGTGAGACTACATCAAAATCCCTGGAACGACTTCAGCAAGAATTGGTCTAAGCACCCGGGAATCTCTCATTCTTCCCACAAATGGGGGGTTTGTTACATTTTGAATTTTGAATGTTTCTTTGTAATTTAAATGTAATAAATATAATAAAATATCCCGGTTCTAGGGGATACCGTATGTATGACCCTAAGCCTATAAATAGGGGGCTTATGGGATGAGAGAGGGGGTTCTTCTGCTTCTTCTTTCTAGAGAGAGAAATTTGGGTCTGAGTATTCTAGAGAGAGAAAGTGCTGGCATTTGAGAGAATTCTTGTATCTTTGCAATCTGTACTGAAGAAACTCAGTTGGCTTAGTCCATCTGATCTTGAGTACGGATCTATAAATCATAACTCTAAGTGGATTAGGCTATTACTGACAATCGGGGCTGAACCACTATAAAATCTCTTGTGTTATTTACTTTTCCTGTTTAAACCATCTGTGTCGTTTTTATTTCTCTTGAAGGTTTGTCGTATTTGACGTTCTCACGTCGTTGGCTAAAAACGTAGTCAACAACGGCGATCGACCCTTCGTCCATAAAGTAGCTTGTAGGGTGCCATCCAGATTGTTGACTGGTAGCTATTGTTGTAGGAGAATCCTATCAGCGACAAATACTTACTCCAAGATCTCAATGTAAACACCGATCCTCTATTGAATACTATTGTCTTAGAGATTTTATGCAGTCGTACTATTTCTTGGACTTAAATGTCTGTGTATTGATCTGCTGTGTATGAAGTCTTAACAGACAGGAAATGAACTGACTTGGTTAATCTATCTATTACTATCCAAGCCAAATCATGCTACTTACTTGTTCGTGGCAAACCTGTCACGAAATCTATGGCTATATCATCCCATTTCCATTTTGGAATGCTAAGTGGTTGCAATAAGTCTCCAGGTCACTAATGTTTTTCTTTCACTTACAGGCATACCAAGCATTTAGACACATACTCCTCTATATCTTTCTTCATTCCTAGCCACCAATATAACACTTTAAGGTCGTGAGTCATCTTGATCGACCCTGGGTGAACTAAGTATGGGGTATTGTGTGCTTCTTCTAAATTCTTCATCTTAATCCCTTGATCATTTGGCACACATACCCAATCCTTGTATCTTAATAACCCCCTAACTAGATATTGGGAAATCTGTGGCCTTCCTTTCTCTAACTGCATCCATATGTGCTACTAATGTGTCATCATGTCCTTGCCCAATCTGTGTATCTTCTAACAGGCTTAAATGGATGAACAAGTTAGTCAGGTTACCAGTGACTACTTCTATTCCAGCATTGATCAGCTCCTGTTGTAGCGGCTTTTCAATTCCAGGTAATGATGCTAGACTTCTGTAATTCTTCATACTTAGCGCATCAGCAACTACGTTTTCCTTGAGGCATAGGTTATCACTTTATCATTCTACATCAGCACACAACCCAATCCTTGCTTCAATGCATCACAATAGACTACAAACTTATCATTGGGTGTCAGTACATAATGTACTGGTGTTGAGCATATCCTTAAGCAACTGGAAACTCTCTTCACACTTATCAGTCCAGTTGAACCTTTGTTGTTTCCGGGTTAGGTTGGTAAACGGGGTGGCTATCTTAGAAAAGCCTTCTACGAACCTCCAATAATAACCTGTTAGTCGCAGAAAACTTCTTACCTTAGACATGTTCTTTGGTCTTGGACAATCTTTACAGCCTCTACCTTAGATAGGTCTACTGCAACTCCTTCCTTGGATACTATGTGCCTGAGGAACGTTACTTGCGATAGCCAAATTTTGCACTTTTTGAACTTGGCGTAAAGTTGATGCTCCTTTAGTCGTAACAAGATCAACCTTAAATGTTCCTCATGTTCGACTTCATCCTTTGAGTACACCAAGATATCGCTGACGAACACTACGATGAATTCGTCCAAATAATCCATAAATGCGGCTGGAGCGTTGGTAAGACCAAAAGACATAACTAGAAACTTGTAATGTCCATAATGAGTTCTAAAAGTCGTCTTGGGATTATCTTATTCCCGTAATTTGAGCTATGATACCTAGTCCGTAGATCAATCTTTGAAAACACAGTTGCCCCTAGGAGTTGATCAAACAAGTCATCAAGTCGGGGTAGCAGGTACTTATTGTTAATTGTCACCTTATTCAGCTCGCGATAATCTATACACATATGCATACTTCCGTTCTTCTTCTTCACAAATAAAACCGGTGCTCCCCATAGCGAATGGCTCGGTCTAATGAAATCCAAGTCTAAGAGTTCTTGTAGCTGCGTCTTAAACTCCTTGAGTTCGGTAGGTTCCATACGATATGGTGCCTTTGAGATAGGCTCAGTGCCTAGTACTAGTTCGATTATGAAGTCTATCTCCTGTGTCAGCGGCAATCCTGCTAGTTGCCAGGAAATACCTCTGGGAATTCCTTTACAATGTGGAAGTCTTCAACTTTTAATGGTGTTTCCTTTACCACATCCGTAATGTTGGCTAAGAATGCGTAACATCCTTTTTCTATCATCCTCTAAGCTTTGAGAGATGAAATAGGTAGCGTATGTAGTACTAAAACTTTTCCCATATAGCATCATTTCTGACCGTCAGGAGTCTCGAACATCACTTGCTTACATCTGCTATCGATGGTTGCGCCATGCCTTGCTAGCCCATCCATGCCTAATATCATGTCAAATTCTTTGATTTCTAGCTCTATCAGGTCTCCTTCTAGTTCTATATCCTCGATTTTGATTGGTACGACTTGTACTATCCGTAATGATAGGACTATTTTAACCGAAGGAAACTATGTCACAAACCTATTTTTACAAGGTTTGTCTAATTTATCTATCATTCCTAACGAGATATACGAGTATATTGCTCCCAAATCAAATGACATACATTATTGAGGATAAAAATCTAACATGTAACCAATTTATTGCTAGCATCAGCTTCTCCTTGGGTTAAAGCAAATACCCTGGCAGGAACCATTGTACTGTCCATTTTCTCCTATTGCTTGAGCTGGGGACACTGCCTCCTTCGGTGACCTTCCTAACCACAGTTGAAGCATCTCTTGATGTTTGCATGGCATACCCCAAGATGTTTCTTTGGAACTAAGAGGATTGCAGGTATTCTACATAACCCGACTTATTGCCTCCATTGTTTGTTTGTGCTCTTTTATCACCATTGGCCTACTTATCATCTAGATGCCTTCTCTTCTGACCATTACTTTTACTATTGCTATGCTGACAGTTGTTGTTATGGTTGTGGTTGTGGTTGTTTTGACCATTATGAGGTTGACCCTGCTATTTAGGCTCAGGCTTACTAGCCTTCTCCTTACTAACATTCGCCTGAAGCCTTTCTACTTCTATTGTTGTTTCTAAAACATCGACATAGTTAGTATTTCCCGGGTTTGCTAGCTTAACTCCTAGCTCAATCTTTGGTCTAAGTCCTCTAACGAACATGGTCAGCCTCAGAAAGTCAGTTGGAACCATCTCTGTTGCAAACTTGGCTAATCTGTCGAACTGGCGAGCTTATTCTACAATTGTCAAGCTGCCCTGCTTCAAACTAGCGAACTCCTCAACCCTTGTAGTAATACTTCTTGTGGAACAGCTCCACAAATCTTGTCCATGTCATGGTGGCGACATCGTTAGTCTGCTGAACTAAGTCCCACAATATTCTAGCATCCTTCTTAAGTAGAGATGAAACGCAGGATATGCGATCCGCATTGCCGAGATTCATATGCACTAGGATCGACTCTACATTTCTGAGCCATTCTTCTGCCTCAAAGGGGTCTGTTGTCCCTTCAAAGTGTGTGTTATACCCAGATTTCGAGCCATAGCAAATATGACCTCGAAAGCTGAGTTCGCATTAAATGGTCTCGTGGGAGTTAGGGTATGCTCTACGATTGTAAATCGGAGCCTGCAAAGTATGGTACAAACCTCGAATATGGTGACCTCGAAATGATCTCGATCTCGAAGGATAGCTCTATGAGCCCCTCATCTTCAGGAACAACTTCGGAGCAGGGATCTCGAGCTCGATATGCCATCTCGAAAGCAATGTCAGCTCGGGAAATGTCAGTGGCTCGCACAATGACGTGAAACCTTAGATGCTGAAGCCTTGGAGATACGCTATGATTACCTTGAATATCTACAAGTGTTTTAGATATGGGATATGATCCTCATTTATTGATGTAAATTCCCAAAAATCGTGGGATATTATTTAGTCAGTTATGCATTTCCTGATCTTTGGGGAACGTTTCCTTTTATATCTGATTATTGGCATTTAAGGCCATTTATTTTTATTCACAAAAGAGTAACTACCCAAAATATGTGGGATAGTATTCTGCATCCTTCTCTATAAATAGAGAAGTCATGCACCATTGTAAAGGACCGAAATTCTGATCCTTGAGAGAAAACTCTGGAGAATTCATGCTAAAGAATTGTTCAGAGATAATCTTGAGATTAATAACAGAGACTCGTGGACTAGGCAGATTTAACTGCTGAACCACGTAAAAACCGTGTGTCTGATTCGTTTGTTTGTTTTAGCTATTGTCTTTAATTGTTTACGTGCTCTCTTCTTTTATCTATTGACGAAAAACGGCGTCAACAGTTTGGTGCTTTCATTGAGAGCCTCAAGCATCCATCCCAGGGAGATTCATGGCTGCAAACAATCAGAACACTCCTGAAGAAAATTACCCAAGACGTCCTGGAAAACAACCGATGGAGAACCCGAACGCTGAAGAAAGGAGTGGGTCCTCCGATTCCCGGGGACCACCTCCACAACCAAGGGATGAGGACATGTATTATAACCCTAAGCGTTATGTCCCTATTGTAGAATTGGAGAATCGGCAGCTGAAACAACTACTGGCAGATGCCAACAAACATAACGAGGAGTTGACTAGGATAGCCGCGGAAGCGCAGGTGGCTCAGCCCCCGCTTCCGCGCGAAGACCAAGTCCCTCCTTCAAGAGACGTGCACGTTCCTCCCCGGAGGCCCCGTGGGCGTCCACGAAAGAATGCTACCACAAGGAGGCCAGCGCAACCTCCAGCACCAACAGAGCCATCTGCTCCTTCTAGGCCTCAGAGGAGTACCCGAGCTCGGGTCCCGCCTAATCCACCTGTGGAAGTGCCTGCAGGAACTGAGAACAACCGAGCTCCTGCCGAGGCTCGGACTCAGGTTCCTGGTAGTGCACCAAACGCAACTGGCCCATCTCGGGCAAATTCTGGACCCTCCAGGCAGAGGCAAGGACGGCAACCACCGTCACCTATACGGTTTCCTCCGTCTCCCATAAGATATCCTTCACCTCCCCGCAGGAACGCTCAACCTGATCGAGATCAGGATCAAGGGCGTACAGGGGAAAGACAAGGAAACAGGGAGACGTTCCAGGGGCGGAAAGGCGCGCCATCCGAGAGAAGTCAGACGTCCCGATCTCGCACTGCAGAGACGAGGCGACATAGGAAGGATCCACCATGAAATGACCGATCGATGAGTTTCACTAGTGATGAGTCCGGAGAAACTAGGTCTGTCAGTAAACACGACCGGGGTCGTAAAAATACTGGGAATCACAAGAGCCATCCCGATCTGCGCAATCACCTGAATCAGAGCAGGGGAAAGGGAGATCAGACAAACCCGGATCTTAGGAATCATCTGAATGGGCGTAGAGATCCCTCACGGAGACGCGAGCCTGGGATCGCGATTAATGATTATCAATTCCAAACACCGCCTAAGGACCCAGTACAAGAAAGGATCGATCAGCTCGAAAAAGCCTTTAGGCTCTTGAAGAACGAGCGAGGAAGCGGTCGATATGAGGACTCTGATGAGGAGCTCGAGCCGTTTGCTCCCAATATTTCAAACACTCAGTTCCCCCAAGGGTTCCGGATTCCTCACGTCCCAGCATTTGAAGGAAAGACCGACCCATGCAGCCACCTGAGTACATTCAACACTATCATGAGAGCTAGTAACGTGGGTTACGAGCTCAGATGTATGTTGTTTCCGACATCATTGGCCGGGCCTGCCAAGAGTTGGTTCGAGAAGTACAAGAGACATTCTATAACTTCGTGGGATCAATTGTCTAGAGACTTCAAGAAGCAGTTCCGAGCTATGATGGGAGTCAGACCCGAAGCATCCACTTTGACTAACGTCCGACAAGAACCGGGCGAAACACTAAAGAGCTACCTGACAAGATTTAATCTAGAGGTCGCCCGAGCTCGAGACGTGGATGACAGTGGGCATTTGATGGCCATTCGAGCTGGTGTTTTGCCCGGGAGTGCCCTTTGGGATGACATGCAGGGGAAACCGGTGAGGTCGATAACCGAGTTTAACAGACGGGCGCAGAAATTTGTCAATGTAGAGGAAGCGAGGTCAACACTCAAGGCGACCTCGCAGACCGAAACTACAACGATAAACATTAACTCCGCCTCAACCTCAGTTGACCCAGTAGTTACACAGCCTACCTCGGAGAATCCTTCCAAGAGGAAAAAGAGCGAGGGAAATAACCCCGAGGCTGATGGAGGAAAGAAGAAAAAAGGAGAAAGGTATTTCTCCGTATATAAAGTGCATACCGAGCTCAACGAGTCTCGGGAAAACATATACCTGGCTAATGAAAACCAGGTCCCCTTCAGGCGTCCGGACCCTATGAGGAATCAAAAGTCCAAGAGGGACTCCAGCAAGTATTGTCGATTTCATAGGGACACCGGCCATACAACTGATGAGTGCCGACAGCTGAAGGACGAGATCGAAGGGTTGATCTCGAGAGGTTATTTCCGGCAGTACGTCAAAAACCAGAATACTGGACAGGCTACTGCTAGCCAGAGAGTAGCCACGCTTCCGGCAGCACAGAATAATAACTCCTGATCTCGGGATGAGGACAGGCCTCCGCCGATAGATGGAGAGGACGTAATAACGATCTCGGGAGGTCCTCATCTCGCAGGAGGGGGCAGAAATGCTCAAAAACGATATGTGAATGAGCTGAAGACAGGGGACGGGTCTCCATATGAACCCGAACCAAGGGCACCAAAAAGCCAAAGGGTTGAGACTCAGCCTATAACCTTCACCGAGGAGGATGCCTCCCACGTCCAGTTCCCTCATCATGATCCACTCGTCATCACCCTACAGCTTGCCAACAAAAGAGTGCGCCGAGTTCTCATAGATAATGGGAGCTCAGTTAACATTCTTTATAAAGCAACCCTAGAAAAAATGGGACTCTCCCTTCGCGACCTGAAGGCTTGTGCAACCACTTTGTACGGCTTTTCTGGAGAAGGAACCGCCTGTATGGGGTCCATTGAACTCCCTGTGACCTTAGGAGACTATCCAGTCTCGGTGACCAAGATGATGGAGTTCGTGGTGGTAGAGTTACCATCTGCCTACAATGTACTGCTCGGGAGACCTGCCCTGGTCGGGCTGGGGGCAGTTTCATCTGTAAGGCATCTAGCCCTTAAGTTCCCAACTCCAAGCGGGGTCGGAACATTGAAAGGAGATCAATTGGCAGGAAGGGAGTGCTACAGCATTTCCTTAAGGGGAAAGAAACAAACAAGCGCGCAAGCACTTGTTGTCATACAGAATAAAGATGGGACAGTTCTAGAAATTGATGAGGAGATCGATCCAAGGATTGAAGAGAAGGTTGACCTCCAACCTTTGGAGGAGCTCGAAGAGGTTCAGCTCGATGAATCTGATCCCTCAAAAAAGGTGAAGGTCGGGAAACACCTCCAAGACGAATCAAAATAGCAATTAATTTGCTTTCTGAAGAAAAACCAGGATGTCTTCGCGTGGTCCCACTCTGACATGGTGGGAATAAGCCCTAATGTAGCGAGCCACACATTGAATATAGACAAAAGCTTTCCCCCGAAGCAGCAAAAGCGAAGGCAGCTGGATGAAGACAGAAAGAAAGCACTAAAGGAGGAGGTGGACAGGCTGAAAGCAAATAATTTTATAAGGGACGCTTTTTACCCTGATTGGGTGGCCAATCCAGTGTTTGTCCCGAAACCCAATGGGACATGGAGGACGTGCATTGACTACTCGGACCTCAACAAGGCCTGCCCGAAAGACTGTTTTCCCCTGCCGAGAATTGATCAGCTCGTGGATGCCACGGCGGGGCATGGTCTGATGTCGTTCATGGATGCCTATTCTGGATATAACCAGATTCCCATGCATGCTCCCGACCAAGAGCATACGAGCTTCATTACAGATAAAGGGCTCTACTGCTACAATGTCATGCCATTCGGACTCAAGAATGCCGGAGCCACGTACCAGCGGCTCGTAAACATGATGTTCTCAGAGAAAATAGGGAACAACATGGAAGTTTATGTTGACGACATTCTTGTAAAGTCTCAACTTAACAAGAACCATGTTGATGACCTCGAAGAGTGCTTTGGCGTGCTCAGAAAGTACAACATGAAGTTGAATCCTCAGAAGTGCACTTTTGGGGTGTCTTCAGGAAAATTTCTGGGTTTCATTGTCAATTCTCGTGGGATCGAGGCTAATCCCGACAAGATAAAGGCCCTCATCGATATGCCTTCGCCTCGGAAGCATAAAGATGTTCAAAGCCTGACTGGCAGGATGGCAGCTCTGAGCAGGTTCATCTCGAAGTCAACAGACCGCGGTCTCCCATTCTTCAACTTATTGAAAGGAAGTAAGAAGTTCGAATGGACAGATGAGTGCGAGCTAGCCTTTCAGGAGCTCAAAAAGCACCTAGCCAAACCGCCCCTCCTATCAAAGCCTGAGACGGGAGAAGTACTGTTCCTGTACCTCTCAACTACCGAACACGCGATAAGCGCGATGCTCGTCCGAGAGGAAGAGAGAACACAGAAACCCGTCTACTATATCAGTAAAAGATTACTGGGGGCAGAGTCAAGGTATCCACTGATGGAGAAGCTCGCCCTCAGTCTGATCCACTCATCTCGAAAGCTCCGCCCTTACTTTCAGGCACATCCTATCCATGTATTAACAGATCAACCACTAAGGCAAGTCTTGTCTAAACCGGAGGCGTCTGGTCGACTCCTAAAGTGGGCTGTTGAACTCGGACAATTCAAGATCACCTACCATCCGAGGACGACCATCAAGGCACAAGCGTTGGCGGATTTCATAGTGGAGTGCACCGGCATCGCTGATGACGAGGTAACAACCACGGCCCACGAGCTGTGGAAACTTTACATCGACGGGTCGTCAAATGAAAATGGAGCGGGGGCAGGAGTTATTCTGATCACTCCTACAGGGAGCAGATTTCACTCTGCTTTAAAGTTCGGCTTCAAAGCATCTAATAATGAAGCTGAGTATGAAGCTTTACTTGCGGGACTACGAATAGCAAAGGAACTCAAGGCCAAAGCTATACATTGCTACAGCGACTCCCAGCTCGTAGTTAATCAAATCTTGGGAGAATACCAGGCTCGAGGCACGAAAATGGCAGCTTATCTGGAGAAGGCAAAATCCGCATTGGAGTTTTTCGAGTTTTATGCTATTGAACAGGTTCCCCGAGAACAAAACTCAAATGCAGATGCCTTAGCTCGGCTCGCCACTTCCACTGAAAATGAGGAGCTGAATGTTGTACCCGTAGAACACTTGTCAGCACCCAACATTACTGAGTCAGACAAGGAAGATGTGTGCATGATCGAGACAGAACCGACCTGGATGAGCCCGATCGTTGAATACCTCGAAAATGGAATTCTTTCGAAAGATCGAAGTCAGGCTCGGAAACTAATGTATCAACTTCCTCGTTACACCATCCTGGATGGATGGCTATACAGAAGAGGGTATTCCATGCCATTGCTCAGATGTGTGACTCCCCCCGAGGCAAAGAAGATTATTAGAGAAGTTCATGAAGGGTTCTGCGGAGATCATACCGGGGGGCATAGCCTATCCAAGAAGATTATACGCCAAGGATATTTCTGGCCAACCATTAAAACAGATTCTTTCGAGTTCGTGAAAAAGTGTGACAAGTGCCAGAGATTCGCCACGATACCCCGAGCTCCACCTTCCGAACTAACCATGTTGACATCCCCATGGCCTTTTGCGGTATGGGGCATCGACCTCATAGGCTCACTCCCAACTGGCAAAGGAGGAGTAAAGTATGCTGTGGTCGCGGTTGATTACTTCACAAAATAGACAGAGGCTGAACCACTAGCGACCATAGCTTCAAAGAAGATCCTAGATTTCGTGGTAAAGAACATCGTATGCCGATATGGAGTGCCAAGAAAGATTGTGTCTAACAACGGAACCCAGTTTGACTGCGACTTATTTACCAACTTTTGTAACAAGAATGGTATAATCAAGAGCTTTTCGTCAGTGGCTCACCCTCAGGCGAACGGTCAGGTCGAAGCCGTTAATAAAACTCTCAAGAGTTCCTTGAAGAAAAAGTTGGAAGAAGCGAAGGGACGATGGCCTGAGGAATTACCCCAAGTCCTTTGGGGATATAGAACTACAGCTCGGACATCAACTGGACATACCCCATTTTCTCTAGCATACGGCTGCGAGGCAATGTTGCCCATTGAGGTCGAAATTCCAACGATTCGAACTCAGATTTACGACCAAAGTTCCAATCATACTTAGCTCGAAGAAACCCTAGACTTGATCGAAGAAAAAAGGGAGGAGGCTCAGCTGAGAAATGCTGCTTACCAGCAACGAACAACAAGATATTTCAATAAAAGGGTTCGAAGTCGAAAGTTCGGAGTAGGAGATCTGGTATTGAGACGTGTATTCTTAGCAACCCGAGATCCAGCAGCGGGAGTACTCGGGCCAAACTGGGAAGGACCATACCAGATAGAATCAGTCATCCGCCCTGGCGTATACAAACTTGCGAGATTAGATGGGAGCCTGATACCTCGAGCATGGAATGGCGAACACCTTAGACCATATTATCAATAGTATAGGAAGTGTGGCCCGTAACCATGATTTTCTGTACTTAGTTTGTTTTTGAATTTCAAATAAAGAGTCTACTTTGTTTCACATGTAATTTATTTTTATTTTTGCAATCTCTCTTAATTTAATAACCTATGGTCACATTCATAGGATATTAAGGGGGCAACATTGGTATACATACCTCCAGCTTAAAAAATAAAAAATACAAAAAAGTATTTGGATATAACGAAATACGCGAGCTTAGATAGTTCGGACTTAACCGAGCGAGCTTAGATAGTTCGGACTTAACCGAGTTATCAAAAACATTAAGTATTTGGAAATAACCAAGTACGCGGGCTTAGATAGTTCGGACATTACCGAGCTACCAAAGACAAAAAACGTTTGGAGTTTAACCAGATGTGCAAGCATAACAGGTTTGGAACAAACCAGCCAAATTATCGATCAATGATAAATGGGATCCTAAACCCATCACGAAATATGTCGAGATTGAGGCTGGAACATCTTAAAATAGTTTCGAACTCATAACCTCGGAGCTAAGATACTAAGGATGAGGAAAAGTGACTAAAAGATTAACCAAATCATTCATATTACATGCCATATAAGTACTTTTTAGTTCATGGTTAAAGTAATGTACGACCTTGATAAATAACGAGGTTGGAAAAGGATAATTCGAATAAACTATGCATGAATGCATCGAATTTCGAGCCTAAATCTAAACTATGTTTGTTTGAATTAAATAAACATAACCGGTCCATCAATTATAAAAATATGCAAAATATTTCGAGCCAAGAAATGTAAGCATATAAAAGAATAATAAAGGGAATTGTGTCAGCCCTGTGGGCATAAGTTAAAATAATTACAGAAATAATGGGACGCAGCCCCGAAAACTGATCTCCCCGAGGTCAGATTCAAAGAAGAGGAGTCTCCTTGGCCTTCTCAGCATCAGTGGCACCAGACCCCTCAGGACGAATAGCATGACTATCCTCCTGAGCTCCCTCCGAAACGGTACTCGGAGCAGCCTTTTCCTTCTCGAGCTGCTCAGCCTTCTCTTTCTCACGCCGTTCAGCCTCTTCCTTCTTGAGCCGAGCATTCCATCGTTCAAGGAACGGCGCCTCGTGGGGACCCAAAAAGCTGGTGTCCAGTTCTTCGTTATAGGCCCACATCCGGTACATGGCTGAATCGACCGCCGTTTCCTTCTTTTCTTTGTACTCGGCAGTAAGGCGGGTTTTGATATCCTCCATGAGGTCGAGGGTGACGGCCTTGTCTTCCTCGAGCTTCTTATTGGTCTCCCGAAGCTGGATGTTATCTCTCTTTTGCTCCTCGAGTTCATTTTTCAGCTTCCCAAGCTCCTTGGCCATTTCCTCACGCTCCTTAACCACTGCCTCGAGCTTAATGTTCGCCGCCTTCAGGTCATCATTCGCTCTAAGATGGAGGTCCCTCTCCTCTTGGGCGAGGGTCCTGCTCGAATGGACCTCGTTATTCAGCTCGTAATTGAGCTGGGCAGTGAAAGCAAGAGCCTGAAAAAAGGAAGAAACCATCATTAGCCCCGAGACAGTATAAATGTAAGCAAAGGGAATATAGGATACTTACCGCGGCAGTGTGCTCGATACTCTTCTCGTACAGGACAGTGCGGTCCCGAGTGCCAGTTAGACACTTCCACTGAGGAGCCTCGAAATTGCCGTAGCTCTGGCCAATCCGGGACATTAGATCCGAGATCAGCGTAGACCCGTGAGGACCGGCAACATTGTCCACCACATACGAATCCATATGGGTGGAAATGGTTAGCTTTTGAGCTCGGGAAGCAGAAGGTCTTTTGACGAGCTGGGTAGAAGGCATTTGACCCTCCACAGGAGGTTGGGATTCGACCACGGCAGCGATACCAGTCTGCGTGGCCGGCGCCACCACAGAGACGACGGCCTGCGAGGGTGGTATCGTCGTGGGGGCGTTAGTCTGGCCAGTCGACGCAGCAGTAGAGCTCGAAGTCAGCGGGGGAGGAGGAGGCGTTTTCCTATATCTCTTGGAGCTTTTCCCAGGCTGACTAGTTGTCAGTCCCCTTGCCCTGGGGCGCTTGCTCCTCTTGGCACCCGCATTGTCGATGAGGGCGTCGAGGTCGGAGTCCATATTTCCTGCACAAGTCATCACAGTGAGTCAGTAAAAGAAATACAAGTTACTTCAACACTATATATAGAATGGTGAAAGAAAAAACCTAACTGGAACTTTCCCCCGAGCTTGAGCTTGGGGACCATGAAATTCCCCCGTCTTCAGAAGAGGCGGGGGGAGGGCCTTCCCTATAAGTTGGTGATAACCTCGAAAGGTCCCTATAGTCATTGGTCCCATACTACACAGCTATCCCATTCCACATCTCGTCCGTGGTATACATAGTGTCGTATTTCCCGAGCCCACTATCAAACCTATGGACACAGTCATCTACCCAACTCCATATGTAGAAGTGGTATCTATCCTGTGGGCACGAGACTAGTCTATTGGGCCTGTGTTTTAATAAAGTGGGGGACCACATTCGCGAAGTAGGAAGGGTTTTACCTCCATCGGAGTCCGAGCTCGAGGCTTCGTCATTGGCTTCATTTCCCGACCGCGGACTTCTCGAGCGAATTGGGAGAGATGCTTTCTTTTCCCTCCTCGGAGGAAGGATGCCTGTGGGCAGAGGCACTTCCTCCCAGCGTTCGTATTTTTTACTGGACCAGTCAGAGGTTGACTGACCCTGTCCCAACAAGCCACAAGCTCGAAGCTTGTCCTCATGTAGCAGAAATGAGAGAGACCTCCTGCCATAAGGGAGTCGGAGCAGGCTCTCTCTGTGCTCCTTCATTGTCTCGTCGGGGGTGGGACGCTGAAAGTTAGCTGAAAGGCGAGATACACTTCAACTAAACATGGATTCAAGGGCTAAAGATTCGAGCTCAAAAATAGAAAGTAACGAGAATACTTACGAATTCACCTAAACGAACGATGTCGAGACGGGAACAGACCGTCTGTCCAGAAAAAAGCCCTCTTGAAGTCAGGGGGATGGTTCGAAAGGTCTTCAAAGATTTTTGTCTCTTTGGGGTAGCTCGAAAGATAGTAGAAACCATCTCCTCCCCGAGCTCGGGAGGGATTACTCTTCAAGCAAAAGAGATATAAAATCTCTTGGGGTGAAGGTCCTGTCCACCCCTGCTCGTGAAACAAGGACCTCAGGGCAGACAGCACCCTGTATGAATTGGTGTTGAGTTGGAAGGGAGCCAACCCAACGAAATCGATAAAGTCCCTGAAAAAGGACTTCAGGGGCAGCAAAGCTCCTGCCTTTAGGTGTTCCTGGCTCCAGGCCGCGTATTTCACACTGGGATCGCGGCCCCCAGGAGCGAAGCAGCTCCGTTCATGCCTTGTCGGAGCTCGACACTTCAGTGTGTCCAACGAGCTAAGGCCATGAATGGCCAGGATGTCAGTTATCTGGTCGGAGGTGGTAACCGAGCTCTGGTAGAATTCGGCTTCAAACATCTCCCTCCTAGGCTGCGAAGATGAAGGCTCCGCCATTAAGGAAAACTGAAGTTCCCCCGGGTGGTATGCTACCGTGACTTTTAACGCGGGGTCGAGGGGAACTGGCCTAGGTCCGGGGTTCGGCTCCGGATAGATGGCTTCTCGAAGAACCCTTCTCTTCTTTTCGATGACCTCGTCTATCTGGCGACGATAGTGGGCTCGAATGTCTTCTTGGTCCCGTGCAATCTCGTATTCTTTAATCCGACGCTGGTTCCGGGCAAAGATCGATTCTGGGCTCGGAGATTTGGGCTCGTAAGGAATTGCTCGTAGTGACCCCCACCGTCTTTTCGGATTCTGTGACATCTAACGAGAAAGAAAAAATGGTGAGGGCCATGCATGCAAGGATCACGAGCTCGACAGAATGAGCTCGGAGATTTAAGGACAAGAAACTAAGAATTTAGACCCTCACTAAAGGGTCAGAGCGCGTATTCCACAGGGAAGAAAAAGAACGTGGATGATTTTTTGAAAATCCCAAAGTTCAAGGGAAAGAAAGGTGGCGGTTAGCCAGGAAAGGGCTTTTTCGGGTTTCGTGTAATTGTCAAGAATAAGGGTTTTTACCTGAAAACTTGGTGTACAAGAAACATAGCCTAAAATTTTCAAAACCCAAAAAGTTGAATCAAAACCCAGAAAGTTGAAACCACATTCAAACGTCGAATCTGGATATAAACCAGAGACGAACTTCCAGAGTGAAAATCCAGAAAACCTAAAAACCTATCGGTTCAAACCCTCCTATCGCATCATGCTAAGAACGTAAGCTAACATACACAGCAAGCACAGTATAAAAGGAACAACAAAAATGGCGTACTTACACAGTAATGGGGAGTGCAGCGAAATCGTCGAGTGGAGAAGAGGTTGCAGGAAAGAACTCACTGACTCGTACAAACCAGGATTCTTTTGTTTCTTCGGCCTGGAAAACATGCAATGATCAAAAACTGTGGGAAGAGGTTTATGGAGTGTTTTTCTTTTTTCTGGTCTGTGATGAGCAAATGTGAAGAAGACGAAGAGGGAGTCTTGTATAAATAGGTGGGAAAACCGAATTAATCAAGAGCGTTGATTAAAATCCTCAACAGATCGAATGGAGGGGAGTCGGTGATAAGATGGCGCCGAAAAGCTGTCAGACGAACGATCGTGGGCATGTTCCCAAGGTACTCAAGTACCTAAAGTGAGCAATACCCATCTGGCACGTGTCCGTTTTTAAGAGTGTGACGGTATGGTTCCCGAAAAGAGTAGTTCAAAAGTTTCCTTCTCTTAGGATTCGAACAAATACTTTTGAGGGGGCAAAATGTTATACCCAGATTTCGAGCCATAGCAAATATGACCTCGAAAGCTGAGTTCGCATTAAATGGTCTCGTGGGAGTTAGGGTATGCTCTACGATTGTAAATCGGAGCCTGCAAAGTATGGTACAAACCTCGAATATGGTGACCTCGAAATGATCTCGATCTCGAAGGATAGCTCTATGAGCCCCTCATCTTCAGGAACAACTTCGGAGCAGGGATCTCGAGCTCGATATGCCATCTCGAAAGCAATGTCAGCTCGGGAAATGTCAGTGGCTCGCACAATGACGTGAAACCTTAGATGCTGAAGCCTTGGAGATACGCTATGATTACCTTGAATATCTACAAGTGTTGTAGATATGGGATATGATCCTCATTTATTGATGTAAATTCCCAAAAATCATGGGATATTATTTAGTCAGTTATGCGTTTCCTGATCTTTGGGGAACGTTTCCTTTTATATCTGAATATTGTCATTTAAGGCCATTTATTTTTATTCACAAAAGAGTAACTACCCAAAATATGTGGGATAGTATTCTGCATCCTTCTCTATAAATAGAGAAGTCATGCACCATTGTAAAGGACCGAAATTCTGATCCTTGAGAGAAAACTCTGGAGAATTCATGCTAAAGAATTGTTCAGAGATAATCTTGAGATTAATAACAGAGACTCGTGGACTAGGTAGATTTAACTGCTGAACCACGTAAAAACCGTGTGTCTGATTCGTTTGTTTGTTTTAGCTATTGTCTTTAATTGTTTACGTGCTCTCTTCTTTTATCTGTTGACGAAAAACGGCGTCAACAGTGTGGAGTGTGTTACTTACGAAACTGCTCATAGATTAGCTCCATGTGCTGAGTTGGGTATGGCGCATGGTTCACCATTAGCCATCCCCCATAATGACCTACTTGATGGGGTACTTGAGCCATTTGTTGAGGCTGTGGTTGCGGCTGAGGCTGAGGCTGAGGCTCTTGTCGCTATTGCTGCAGCAATTCTTCCACTTGTTGTCGTAGTTGTTAGAACTTATCCTAATAGGCTTTAAGACAAAACTTAATCTAAGCAAACATAACTCGGACCTATTAATTATGACTTCTTATGAAAAAATTTATAAGCCTTCTTTTAATTAAGGTGTGTTTCTATACTTAGAAAAAAAATAAGCCATCTTTATTATTTTCTAAGTGTGTTTCTAATCATCCTATATGACTTAATTCTCAGGCTCGAAACTCATCGTTGTTCCAAAGTTAACCATATTGAAGGAGGGCTGGGATCAGTAAAATCGTTCCCACTACTATAGCTTCCTATCTCTCAATTTAGAACTCGATCCATTGATTAGTATCCACCCTCACCGAACTTGGTCATTATTTATTAAATTTATTATTTATTATGATTGTAAAAGAAAATCAAACTCATACATATCATTCAAAAATAACAATGATATTTATTTGGAAAAAAAAATTTCACTATATACAATCATAAATGTAAAGATAATAAATGAAATAAATAACGAAAAAAACTAATTTATAAATATTCTTAACTGAAAACATCAGACTAAAACACATAAACATAATAACTAAAACATAAATACTTCCATTGGCGGTTGGATTTAGAGCTTGAGCGTGTGTATCAAGGAGAATTTCATGTAAATGGACCGTTGCTTTGATACCAACTGTAATGAACCAACTATTTCTAAGACCTTGGACCATTAAAACTACTAGACATAGCTACTATTTTGGGAAAGATACATAAGAAAAAATATAACTTTATTAAAACTCAAAATATTGTATCAAATACATAATAATAGAAAATATGGCATGGGTGCCCATTGTTTAAAAGAAAAACATAAACTTTAATTCAATTCTTTAAAAAACTAAATGCAGAAAAACATGATCTAAAAGACTAAAAATAAATAACTTCATCCTCGATCGACACGCAGTCCACACATTCCATCCATCCTCAACACATAAGCCAAGCTACCAAGAATCCTTCCGCCTTCCAGATTCATTTTCCTGCATCACACTAAAAATAAAGGAATGAGCCTAATGCCCAGCAAGGAAAACCTACTAAAAACATACATCATATATCATAAGCATAAAACTACATCATAAACATAAACTATAAAACATATGACTATAAAAACATATATCATATATCATAAGCATGCACTATAAAACATATGGCTATAAAAATATATACCACATAGGACTACAATATTAATGATAATTAACTCATTAACATGGCATGCGATAAACTATCTAGGTCCCCTGACTAATATCTGGGGTAGGTTAGATCACATAGTAGTATATGATAACCCATCTAGGTCCCTTGTCTAATATCTGAGGAAAGGTAAACCATAACTCTAAACCATGAAAAAGATAAACACTAGGGCTTGCTAGCTAAGCAACTATGAGCCCTAGATAACATAAAAAAAAACATAACATAACATATTATAACATAAACTTATCATAACATATTATACTTAACATAACATATAAGCATATAGAAACTATCTTATTTTCCTTACCAACACCGGGATAATTGAGAACAAATGCGGGACTTGGAACACTCCTAAAACCAACAATAGAATGGTGAGTATTTCTAAAGAGTAAAGATGAACGTGGAAACTAAACCATCAAGACGAAATTTACCAAGAAAGAACTTAAGTTTCAAGAACCAATATCAAAAGTTAGGATCTGAATAAAAGGACAAAAGAAAATTTAAGAGTTTAAAGGATGGAACTTAAAGAATAAGAGTACCTTAGTTGACTTTATTGATTGGTCTAACTCCAATACAGAAATACACTAAACCTCACTTCCCAAGTATTTTAGAAAGATTAAGAATGGCAAACCTTTTGCCCAACCCAAGTGTTTATCACTCTATGGTCTCACTAGCACCTTCGAGTCTCTGATAACGGCTTGAAGAGTGAGAGGAAGGACTGGGTACTAGGTCCTATTTATAGAGTTTGAGGAGTGAAATTATCCTATTAAAAAAAATACTTAAATCCTTAAATAAACATGACTATGACAAGTGTCACGCTCTTAGTGGTTCAAGAAGGTTCTAGAGTTTCTAGATCTTTCTTTTATTTTAAAAAATACTTAATTTCATTCTAACTATAATCCAAATTTAAATTTATATAAAATAGAATCCTAACTTCTAACTTCCTAAATCTCGAAACTCGAAACTCACTTGTAGTAAAATAAACATAACTGGAGCTGTATCACTCTGATTTAGACCATATTTATACCGTTAGAAAGGTAATTCAATTATCTACAACTTTCTATAAATACTATTTTTCGAAATTCATAACATAACCAGGTCAAAAATAGGTCGGAAGTTACAGTACCCTAAAGTTACGGAAAATCTATTTAATTATCTAAATAACAACCCAATCCACAAATAAACAAGATTGTGAAAAATGTCATGCTCCTAATGGTCTTGGAAGATTCTAGAGCTTTCTTGAAATTTCTTTTATTTAAACTATAATTAAATCCTTAAATAAACATGCACACGAGAAGTGTCATGATCTTATTAATTTTATCTAAACCTTATAGTATAATGAATAACATATTTATAATCAGCTATATTAATCAAACCTTATGTTATAATTAATATTCTTAAACTATAGGTTAAACTTATAAAATTCATAACTATTGCTATGAGTTTCTAACTTAGTCCCGACTTGAACCAAAATCCACAGAATCTAATATACTACAAACTAATACTAACTACTACTACTACTACTACTACTACTACTACTACTACTACTACTACTACTACTATCTAGCTAGTTATGTAAATATTCTGGGACTCTACAATGTCGATGACATGCTGGTCAAGTCGAAAGAAGCTGGGAAACATGTTCAAGATCTAGGTAAATGCTTTGCAATACTTAGAAGGTATCGCATGAAGTTGAACCCACTGAAATTTTCGTTTGGACTAAGTTCTTGAAAATTCCTTGGGTTTATTGTTAACTCGCAAGGAATAGAAGCGAATCTTGAGAAGAATAAGGCACTTGTGGAAATGAAGTCTTCAGCCATAACAAAGGATGTGCAAAGTTTGAATGGGCGGATTGCAGCTCTAAGTAGTTTTATTTCCAAATCAACAGATAAATGTGTCTCATTTTTTAACTTAGAGGAAGCAAAAAATTCAAATGGACGGAAGAATGTGAGTGAGCTTTTAAAGCCATAAAGAAACATTTGGCTCAACCTACTATTCTTTCAAAACCAGTAGATGGAGAGGACTTTTTTATTTATTTTGCAGTCACAGAGCATGATGTTCGTGCTGCTTTAATACGAGAAGAAGATAAGGTGCATCATCCAGTATATTATGTTAGCAAGCGGTTGATAGGAGCGGAGTCAAGGTATCCTGTGATCGAGAAGTTAGCCTATTATTTAGCACTTGAACCTGGCAAATTACAGTCATACTTCCAGACACATCCCATTAAAGTGCTTATCGACCAGCCCTTACGCCAAGTCTTACAGAAACTAGAATCTTCTGGATGTTTACTTAAATGGGCTGTCGAATTGGGCCAGTTTGAAATCAAATATCAACTGAGGTCAGCCATTAAAGGACAAGCTTTGGCAAACTTCATTACTGAATGCACTGGGATTCCTGATCTTCCCGATCGGCAAGCAAATGTGACTGGGCAGAGAGAAAATGTTCCTACCTGGCAACTTTTTGTTGATGGGTCATCAAATGAACATCATTCAAGAGCGGGAATTATATTGGTCACACCTGAGCAACATCGAATTCATTGTGCGTTGGTGGCTAGCTAGAGATGTTCATGCCCGGTTGGTCGAGATAAATAGTGATTCCCAGTTGGTGGTCTGCCATATTTTAGGGGAATATCAGGCAAGAGGTTTGCGCATGGTGGCATACTTGAATAAAGCCAAGGACCTGCTAGCAAAATTCGAGGAATATACTATCAAGCTAGTGCCCCGAGAGCAGAACTCCAATGCAAATGCTTTGGCTAAATTGGCTAGTGTAAAAGATGCTGAAACTTTGAACATAGTACTAGTAGAATACTTGGCAGAGCCGAGTATTAATGAGCAGGAAGCCATGCCCATCACATTAGCTAACACTTGGATGACACCCATCATTACTTACTTTGAGCAAGGAATCCTACCAGACAGTCGCAATGAAGCCAAGAAGATTATGAGGCAAGCTGCTAGGTATATTCTGATGGATGGGTATTGTATAGAAGAGGGTACTCTATGCCATTGCTTAGATGCATAACACCCAACCAGTCAAAAAACCTGTTGGCTGAAGTGCACGAAGGATTCTACAGAGATCATGCTGGGGGGAAAAGTCTCTCCAAAAAGATTTTGCGACAAGGGTTTTTTTGGCCCACAAAAAAAGAAGATTCCATGGAGTATGTGAAGAAGTGTGATAAATGCCAGAGATTTTCTAAAATACCTAGAGCACCTCCAAATATTTTGAAGCAAATGCAGAGTCCATGGCCTTTTGCATTGTGGGGAATTGATCTGATCGGGAGGTTACCCAAAGGAAAAGGAGGGGTGCAGTTCGCGGTAGTTGCTGTGGATTATTCCACTAAATGGACTGAAGCTGAACCACTAGCAACAATCACCTCAAAGAAAGTGTTAGATTTTTTAATAAAGAATATAATATGTCGTTATGGTCTGCCCAAGAAGATAGTCTCTAACAATGGCACTCAATTCGATAGTGACTTGTTTACTGATTTTTGCACTAGACATAGCATTACAAAAAGTTTCTCCTTGGTAGCTCATCCACAAGAAAATGGGCAAGTGGAAGTAGTGAATAAAACCTTAAACGATACTCTAAAGAAGCGTCTAGAGCAAGCTAAAGGTGCTTCGGCAGAAGAATTGCCAGAAGTTCTTTGGTCGTACAGAATTGCTGCCCGGATCGCAACTGGTCATACTCCTTTTTCCTTAGCATATGGATATGAAGCCATGTTGCCTGTCGAGGTTGACCCACCATCCCATTGCAGAAGTACGTATGACCAGGAAGAGAATCACCAATTGTTAGCTGAATCTTTGGACTTTGTTGAAGAAAAACGAGAAAAGGCGAGCTATAGAGTTGCTGCCCATCAGCAAAAAGTTCCCTGCTATTTTAATTCCAGAGTTAGAGATCGGAAGCTCTAGGTCAGAGAATTGGTCCTTAGAAAAGTGTTCATTAAAGACCCATCAGCTGGACTACTAGGACCAAACTGGGGAGGACCATATCAGATTGAGCGAGTCTTGCCACCCGGCACTTACAAACTTTCTCGACTAAATGGAGAGCTAATTAGTGACTATTGGAATGGCGAGCACTTGAGGAAATATTATCAATGAATACCTCTTACAGAGCGGTAGCTTAGTTGCAAGTGTTTAACTTGTTATTTAATTTTGTTTGTGAGCTGGTTATTTGTTGACGAGTCATTTTATTTTAGAAACAATTTTAGTTTGTTTGAGACTCATTATTAGACATGTTTTGTCCTTTTTTATGAGTAATAAAAGAGATCACGTGCAGCGCGGTTGAATCTTGCTACAAATTATGCATATGTGTTGATTACTTTTACTCTGGCAGTGTTCAACTGTCAATACATTTGAAAAAAAATATTCTGGTCAGAAAAAATCGGGCAGTGTTCAACTGGTCGGTATCCATCAGGTAGGTTACCAGTATTTAACTGGTCGATATTTTTGTAGTGTTCAACTGCTCGAATGTCTTCTTTATATTCGATGTGTTTTACGAGTAATCACTGCTCGAACAGGTTTGGTCAAGTAGTAAGTGACCAAGGATCTTTCAACCCTCGATCACTTGGAGGGCACATAGGGTATATCGGTATGTAATTCAACACATGCAATAAGAGCACGAGTAAAGATATTTGTTTTTAGGCTGACTTGTAAGGCAATAAGAGCACGAATAAAGATATTTGATTTTAGGCTGACTTGTAAATTTTTGAAGTCAAAAAAGGTCATTAAGCTAACTTGTTTGACAAAGCTTAAGTAACATGGAATTTTTCAAAATTTTAAGTTAAGAGCAGATATTTGTGTGTAAACAAAACACTATGATCATAAAATGTTAGAGTAATAAGAGTGTGAGAAAGTATACTTAGTAGGAATTTATGAAATGTTTATAGTTTCTAAGTTAGAAAACTAAGTACTCATGCGAAAATTCATTATTCAGACCAAAGAAACTTTACTGTTCGGAAAAGCTTGAATGCTTTAAGAAAAGTAAAGTGAAGTATCAAATAGCTTGGCCGTACGAGCAAAATATCAAAAGTATGAAAAAGAAGCAAATTACTGGCTAGGAGACAAATTTTTTACAAGTTGAGCATGGCCTATGGTCGGCCAAACACATTCTTTGGTCGGTCCAAGATGCTCACTGGTCAGGAGGATTTTTTCTTGGTTGGTCAACACCATCGTCATCAAGAGCTTCCTCGAGTCAAAAAGATAGAGCAGAAGAGGCAGGCACGGTGCCAGCTAGAAGGGGTGCCTCCTCGGCAGCTTTGGCTTCGCATTTGGCGAGCTCCTCGGCTTTTGCTTCTTCAGAAAGGAAGTCAAGGTTGAGAGGTTTGTTTAGCTTCCAAATCAGGTAGAAGCAATTGAAGTAGATTTCTTCGTAGCGAGCGAGATCAGCTTCCTTATCCTGCTTCAACTCTTCAATCTCTTGAACATGGATGAGTTTTTTGTTCTCATCCATCAACTCCTTCAATGTTTTCTGTCTGCTCAATTTTTTCTTGAAGGTCTTTCTCAGATTTGGTCAGTTGCTCTATCTTCGCTTAGGATTCCACCAATTGACCATTCAAGACTTTGACCAATTCCATATAGTCTACTGCTCAGTGCTGAGCATGACTGATAGTGATAAGTGCCTGAAATGGATAACAGAAAGTTACTTAAAGTAAAAACAATTAATAACAAAATGGGATGTCTTGATGATAAAATACTTACACTCATCATTTGAGCAAGACTCCTTTGCAGGATAACTTCAACACTAAGCCGGGGTAAAGAATCAAAGGTTTGAGTTGTTGTAGCATGGTGTAGAGTGTGGTCAAGCAATTCATTTCCAATATAACCAACAATGCGAACGGGCTCACTTAAGCTAGCCGCTCGGGCAGTTGTTAAGCTAGCAGAAGGAGGAATTGATAAAGGAGTCAATTGCGGGATGATGATAGGCTGGTCAGATAATCTCCCTTGGCTGGTTGGTACAGTCTTCATGAATTTGCTCGGAGGGTTTAAGCTACTACCTTCCCCAGATTTTCTCTTGTGGGTAGAGGAAGTGTTGAATTGTTTGAACATATCTGGATCTACAAAAAATAGTGAAGCACAAGACTTGTTAGTAAAAATGGGAGATAATATATAAGTAACTAAAAGTTTTGCTATTACCACTTAACTTTACAGATTTCACACAATCATTCTCAAAGACAGTTATTTATAACAAACCCCCAAACTATGGTTACTGTTAGCAGAATAACCTGAGTTTAGAATTTCATTGAGAAATTCTTCTTATTCTTCAGATGATTAGTTGACTTCTCTAGTGAGCTCAAGGTTCTTTCCTTTCCCAGGCGTGGTAGGAATGGCACATCTGCGATGGTCTTCTGGAAGAGGTTCCCTAATAATAAGGTCATTTGGTCGGCGTGAGTAGGGAGATGGTTCGGAAGAGAACCGATCCGTCACTACTTCAGTATCAGCATTTGATTTATCGGTTGTGTTAGCTTCCTCTGTGGTACTTCCTTCTATGATGTTTTGATTGCTTGATAATAACGCCACTAGTTGAAGGTTTTCCACGTTGACCAACTCCTTGACATTTTTCTCTTCGATAGACATGTTAGCAAGCTCTTCTGCTTGGGAATGCATTTCCCTAGTTGGTAGAGATTGATGGAAAGGACCTGCATGTGTGAAAGCCAAGTTGTTGGCCTTAATATCTGAAGTGAGGAAATATTCTGTGTAGTATTTTTCGAGATTCGATTTATGCGCGATACCATGGAGATACTTAATCCATTTTTTCCTATGGAAGAGGTGGAAAAAAACATGTATTCTAATGGCTTGGGTTAGTCCTAAAGTCAAAAAGGTAAAGCACTTCATGAGGAGTATGTGGCTCCCAGCCTTGAAAGTAATAAAGAATATATAGAGCAGATAGTGCTTGAATTCCATTAGGAGCTATCTAGATGGGAGAGACATTGAAGTAATCTGCTACTAACCGGAAAAGGGATGCAGTGAGATAGTAGCTCCTAGGAAAACGTGTTATCTAGACCAGGCACGGTAGGGTCCACCAGGATTATTTTCTCTCTGGTGAGGTCGCGGGCATATCACATTTACTCCTTCAAGGCGCGAAGCCTGAATGTGTTTATCGAGTATTTTGGGGTTGAGTTTAGAAGGTTTGGCTATGAACTAAGAAGGTGTTCCATCTTGATCTTTTCTCGGTTTTAGAGCAGCTGATTGCCGAATCTCAGTTGTGAAGTTTTGGGTAGTCTTTTTTCAGGGCTTACTAGCTTTTTGGACCTGGCGAGGAGGTCTTCAAGAAGCTGCAGTTTGAGCTTCACTATGTTCCACTACCTTTTGTGTCGCCCTTCGAGCCACTTGAGGATCTTGGTCTTGAGGAAGTCGATTAGATTATTTCACCCTCATTGGCGGATGTTGAAGCTGTTGATTAAGAAACTGTTCTTCGTGAAGGAAGTATAAAGACGATCGGGGAAGGATTTTCTTAAGGCGACGAAGGCGATTCTCGGGATTACAACTGCTAGGAGATTTGGATGAAGAATTGTTACTTTGAGGAGTGTCAATTAACTTGGGAACTGAAGAATTAGAGTTTGTATGGTTGTCACCTCCCCTGTAGTCGAAGCGATCCATCTACAAAAAAGTATGGGAAGGTGAGTGAACCAAACAAACATGAATCAATCAATGCAAAGAAAAAATATTTATTTAGTACCCAGTAAAGTATTTTCTGAGTAATAAAAATATTTTTTACTCCCCAGATAAACATGTATGAGAGCAATAATAATAATCAAAGAATTTTGGTGCTTAAAATGCATGAAACATTTGTTTACAAGCCCAAAGACTTATGAGCATGCGCGTCCGAGTGGATGGGGCGTGTATCCGATTGGTGGGTGTGCATGTCCAAGCGGGTGAGTGTGCGCATCCGAGTGGATGGGCGTCTCCGATTGGTTGGTGTGTGCATCCGAGCGGATGAGCGTGCGTGTCCGATCGGTGGGCGTGTGCATCCGAGAAGCCTAGTGCGTCCGACGGTTCGCGTCCGAGGGCTGCCATCCGAGAAGCCAATGAGAGGTGTCCGAGGAGACATTGGCTAGTCATCTGAGCAGGCGCCCACCCGAGCGGATGGGCCTTGCGTCTGAGGAGCTCCTTAGGTGTCTGATCGGTTAGGGGTAATTAAAATTCAGGTTTATGTGATAGAGGTTAAGGAGTATGGTCCATAAACATATTTTCTTGATTTTGAACTAGGGAAACAAGATCAAAAGGTGGAATGTGAAGAGTTCATGAGGTTCTAAGGGAAGACCAATGTCCTTCAAATACCCATAAACCTAAATTTGCAATGTGGGATGGAAAATCATTTTTTCTTCAAATTTTCATAAAATTGGAGACCAAATTTATTTACCCATAGCCTAAACTACATCAAAACAGCTACAAATTACATCATTCATCAAAGATTCATACACAAATCCAAGAGTGCATTCCAAAAAGAGGGTTTCGACACATATAAAAGTCTAGCAAGCTTTTATGTAAATTTTGAAAGCTTAAAAAGCTTACAAATGTAGATGAGGAAGAAGAATTTACCCAAATATCTTGAAGAGTTGTTGATTTCTTGAAGGCTCCTTAGATGTGCTTGAAGAAATTTGAGCCTTTTTTGGAGTTCTTTGGAGGTTTTGCCAAGGGGAGAGTAATGGTTGTTTACGAGCCATTTTGCTTATGAATTGTAAGCATCTATGGGTCTATTTAAAGGGAAGAGAGTGGAAATTTTCACTTACCCTTAAAACTCTTAAAATTCTTTTGCTATTCTCTCCCCCATGATTGGGGACAGATAACTACCATGATAATGGTCTAGAGAGTTCAGTAGTGGTTTGTTTGAAAAGGCGGGAGAATGCGGAGAGTCAGTTTTTTTTTATGACCTTGGCAGCTAAGAAAAAGTTTATTATGTGAGTAAATCATATAATAAACTTGGGGGGCAAATGTTATCCCCAAAATTTGAATATGATGACCTGGCAATCAAAAGTGACAAGTGGCAATGAATGGCAGGGCAAAGGTTTGAGATTAATCTTCGGAGTTGTGATATTACTGGACATGAAAATTATTTATCTGGTTTGGAAGTGATTTGAGTGACCCAGTAGAATTTATGTCCGACCGGTAAAGATTTTTGACTGACCAGTAAAATATTCTAGCCGACCAGTCATTTGTTTTGGCCGACCAGTCAAATGTTTTGCCTAACCAGAAGAGTGTTTTGACCGACCAGTATCACTTCAGAGAGCATGGTTGGCCAACCAGATAGATCAGAAGCTCAGCCTATGACTCTTCAGCAAAATTTCAGTAACGACTTCAGTTAGAATCATCCGTAGCTACAACGAGAAACTCTCAGATATCCCGAAGAAATCGCATATAGTTGTATTTTAAATTTGATTATTAATTAAATATTGGTTAGAACAACTGAATTATCCCGATTATTGAGGGACTTTAATTTGTACGATCCATGAGCCTATAAATAAAGAGCTCATGGCATCATTGAGGGGATTCTAATTTGATTTTTTATGTCTAAGCTTTTGGGAACTCGAGTATTCTTGAGTGATTTTTCTGAGAGAGAGTTTGTATTTTTGAGAGAGAAATCTTGCACTTTTTCATTTATACTTAAGAAACTCAGTTGACACAGGTTCATCTGATCTTATGTGTAGATCTATATATCACAACTCCAAGTACATTAGGCTATTACCAATAAATTGGGGCTAAACCACTATAAAACTATTGGCGTTGTATTTTTTCTTGAAGGTTTACTGTAGTTTTGACATCTTTTCGTTGTTGGCCAAAATTGTGGTCAACATAACAATAAAGTGTCCATTGATATAATCGTTACATACAAATTAACCCTTTGATAATGGTTCATAATTAATCGGGAATAAAATTACCATTTTACTCTTTTAATTATATCTTGTTTCCTTAAGTACCATTGACTTTACTAGTGCAGGTTAATTCATAACTAAATTATGAATTTGAGCTCAATAACCTTTCAGTCCCAAAAGTCAAACTTTAAGAGAACCATTATTCAATCTCTTACGAGAAGGCATTGATTCCATATCTATATACTATGTCCCCAGCCATTTACATTAATGAGTTCCTAAAACAAAAGTTTCTAGCCTGATCATTCTGACAGACCCTAATGAGTGAATCAAAGAATTCATATAACATAAACAGAAGTTCATAGTAACTTCAGGATTAAGATCTATTTATATATGATCATCATACGATATATTTTATTAATACTTCGAAACAATATTTAACTAAGTATTAATAAAAATATCTTGTCCAGTTCTATATATTCTCTAATATATAAAGTACATCCACTAAAGTATCCTACTACACTAGTAATCCGGATCTAGATCACACGTATTCATAATACTAGTGGACCATACTTGCAGTAATTAATCTAAAGATTCCATAACTTTATTTTACTGCGAACTATTCAAGTTCATTTATCTCAAACACAATCCCCTCATAACAATACGTGGTTGAGATCACATATATGAACTTAGGAATTTTTTTTTATATTTACTTAATATTATAATAGAATAATATAGTCCATAAAATATATTCAAATCAAATTCAATTCATTTATTAATTTCTTAAAACAATGTCTACTACATATGCTTTCAAGGCATAATTTTCAACACCCCAGTCGTGGCTCAATGATGGGGTAAGCCATTTATACCTAATGTTAAGAAATTCTATTTTGTTTTCGATTTTACAAGTTCTGTTTCCATTGACTTGATGGGAGATCGATGGGAGCTTGATAGGAGCTCGATGGGGGGTTACATTTGATGGACGTATCTCAATAGTAGCTCAATGGGAGCTCGATGGGGGAGGGGGTATATAGGATAGGCGCTCGATGGGGGGTATATTGGATAAATAGGGCTCGATAGGAGCTCGATAAGGGGTATATTAGATCGATAGAGCTCGATGGGAGCTCGATATAAGCTCGATCGGGGTATATTGGATCGACAGAGCTTAATCGGAGCTTGATAAAAGCTCGATTGGAAGGGTATTGACTACATTTTGTTTACTGTTTGAGGTTAGGTCGATTAGAGCTCGATAAGAGATCGATGAGGGGTATAGGAGCTCAATATTGCTCGATATGGCTCGATAGTTACATGCTTTAGCTGTTGTTTACTGTTTGAGATTAGCTCCACATGGACTCGATTAGCTCGACGTCTAGTTTGACATAAGCTCGATATGGCTCGATTATAACTCGATTTATTCATTTCTGCACTATTTTTCACCCCCTTCTGCTGGTCTTTGCTAACTTCTTATATCGTACTCTCTTTGTAGCATATTGATGCGGCACAACACATGCTTTGTATACGTCGTAAGTATTTTCCCACGACATATCGCCAGAATGCTGTTGTGATGAACATTTATTTCTCACAAGTGATACCTGCCCGATATGATCAGTATAAGAAAATTTTCAACAAAACAAAGCACACGTGGGATTCTAACGTTATGTCCATGTTAACCGGCATTGAGCAGCAGTTTCTGGCATCGTTGGGAGGAGTTGAGGTTGTATATTGGTGCCAGAACTATGAACGGCAACATTGGTTTGCCATTGATGCTTCTATTTCTAGTTTGTCTCTCATTGTTTATGATTCAGACATCTCGGTGATTAGTGACGCAAAGATGGAGGAAATTATGAATCCATGGTGCTTGTTGTTTCCTTATCTGTTGACGCAGAGTATACTGTTCACTGGTAGCTTGATGTTGAAGATTCATGCAGCAGGAAAGAGGCCACATCAGTTCACATGGTGTCGCAAATAGAAACACGAGCTCACTCAGTCAAAGAGAAGGTAACAAACATTATCTTTATACTATATTTGTTTCTTAGTAAAATTATTGTATTGTACACTTAATGTTTATATTTTTTTTTACAGTGGAGATTGTGGTGTGTATGTTGTCAAGCATATTGAGCATCTCATGGCCGACCTTCGATTGGAAACCATCTGCGATGAAAATATAGAGGTGTTCAAGAACAAGTGGACGACTGACTTGTGGTATCAAAATTTGTTACCTTGATGATTGTATATATACAGGGTCTTTACATGTGCAGTTTTTTGTTTTTGGGTTCAGTTGTTCACATTTTTTTGTAACTTTCATATGGTTGTTATCGAAGTATATCGAACTATTATCGAACTAATATTGAGCTTTGATCGAGCAATATCATTTTTTATCCATTATCTAGCTGTTATCGAACTAATATTGAGCTATATCGAACCATTATCGAACTAATATCGAGCTATCTCGAACCATTATCGAACTACTATTGAGCTAAGATTTGAAGTCAGTTTAGAATAAAAGTTTACAACCATATTATTGAATTCATATCGAGCTACTATCGAGTTAACATTGAGTTCATGTCGAGCTACAATCGATCTCATCGAGTTTACACCGAACTTAACATAACTTTTAAGAAAACTAAAAGAAAAAAAGAAGGGAAAACTAGCTAAGTTATTAATACAACATGTCCAAATGGGAAAAAAAAATTATAGCCTAGCTTTGCAATATAGCCCTGCTGTGGCCAAGACCACCACACATACTACACTTGCGCTCTTTGCGAATGATTTCGCCATTCGATGGAGTGTGGTTTGTCTTCCTTCTTCCCACCGTTTTCTTCTTCTCGGCCGACCAACTAGTTGTTTCTCAACGAGAACCCCAAATTGCATTTTCTCTATGTTCTCAGGAACTTCCCAACAGTCATCGTTGCTAGTTGGGTAAATTGTTTCTATGTAAGGCTCTCTCCACATCTCAGTAGTGTAATATGGGGAACACAGTGAACAAATGTTGACACCGCGCAGGATGGCTACAACCACACCATGAACACAAGGGTAACCCTTTATTTGAAACATGCTACAGGAGCATGATTTGGTCATCAAATTCACCTCACCATCACCTTCTGGGTCTACCACATGAAATTCGAACTGTCCAAGAGGGTGGACTTTCAAGTACCTTGATTCATTTGCAATGCCTGAGACATCTTTCTCATATATTGTTGCTAATTTGGATGTGCACTTCTCTACCTCCTCACGACGCGCAACAAACCATGACTGAATTGTGAAACAGATGAATTCCACAAAAGTAGTGATTAGGAAGGTTATTGCATCTCTGGTTTTCATTTACTGCGAGAATGTTCATTTATCTTGTAATAAATCTCCATTAAGGGAGAATAATTGTAATCATCTGCAATTGTTGAGCTTAATTTCTCTACAAACCTATAAATATATAAGGCTAGGGAACACATTATAAAGGATCTAAATTTCATTTCAGAGTGAACCTATACACTCCCTGAAACCCAAGAGAACTTGAGCATTGCAAGTTCTTAGCATCCTAATACAAGTGACTCGTGGACTAGGGTTGATTCACAACCGGAACCATGTAAATATTCGTGTTTCAATCTTCATTTCGTTAAGCTTCAGTTCGATTACACTACAAAAACTGTTACTTTTGGCACATTTTTCCGCCGGCAAAAGTAACGGCGTCAGCAAAAGGTGACGGCAATAGAACTTTTGCGACGCAAAACACCGGTAAAACTTACTTGTAGCGACGCGAAACCGCGCTGGGAAAAATATGGATGCGCCGATGAAATTTTTTGCCATGAATTGTGAAAAACATCTTTAGCGGCACAAAACTACATCGACAAAAGTTAGTGTTTTAGCGACGCAAAATTGCGTGGGTAAAAAATAGGTTTTAAGTGGCGCGCTTTAGCACTGGTAAAGGTGGAGACTTTTATCGACGTATAATTGCGCTGGCAAAAGTATTTTTTAAATTAAAATTTTCATAATGATTTAATTTGTTTTGTAATATTATTTAATTTAATTAGAAATAAAATAAAAATTAAACCGTTATAAATAAATTAAAATTATTTCATAACAATTTATGTTAATTGTGTCTACTTAACATGAAAATATAAAAGTTGTTAAGTAAATTAAATCTCTAATTAATTAAACTTTAAAGAAATAAAAAAGTTCTACAAATGGGTACTGTCTTCCTCATCATCCCCGCCCCATGAGCATCATCGTCACCTGGACCATCGTCCTTGTCTAGATCCTCTTGTGGTAAGTCCACAGTAAAATCAGGAGCCAATACACCAACCTGCTTCAACAAAGCACTGAGCAGAACATCTTGACGCCGTTGACGACTCTCAAGTTTAGTCGTTTATTATGATTTTTCTGCCTATTATCCTCACTTTGCTGCAAAATAAACATTATAGTTACTTAAAATTTAATTATTTTTTTTATAATTAATGTTAATTTTCCTAAGTCTAACAAAATATGGGAAGCATAACAACTATATTTTAAACTATCCCAAAATTTTATAAAACCTGCAAACTACACAGAAAAATATACAGAATATTCCCAGAGCAATGTACAGAATATTCCCAAAGCATGCACAATATAAATCAAGATCAATAACATATTTCAAATCTTTTTTTTTCAATTACATCAAAACAATTTATTTAGTAATTATTTTTAAAAGAATAATATTTAATATAAAAAGTATAATATAAAAATACAATATAATATAATATTCTAATCTATTTTTTAATATACACATAAAGCATTAAAATAAAAAAAAATACATATTCAAATCTATTTTTTTTAATTTTACAAAAACGATTTCTATAATAAATACTAAAAACATATATTATAAAAATAACTTAAACATAGTAAATAAAAAATATATATTACAGTGGGTCGGCAACAGCTCGGGGTAGGCAGTGGCTCGGGGTCGACAAGGCTTGGGGACTCCACAGAAACAAAAAAAAAAATTAAAAGAAATTCAATACATAAGAAAAACTAGAAAAATAAAATACAAAAGTAAAATAAACTTAACTTAGCCCGGCGGATTGGAGGAGGAGGAGGCAGCAAGGGCTCGGGGTGGTGGGGTGCCGATGGGTGATGGGTTTCGGGGTGGGTGGCGATGGAGGCTCGAGGTGGTGGGGTGCCAATGGGTCGTGGGTGGCGATGGAGGCTCGGGGATGGTGGTGGAGGGTGAAGAAAGGGAGAGAAAGAGAGTTAGAAAGTTAGAGTTAGATGAATGGGGAAGAATGTTCGACGGTTGTGTAATATCGCTATGACTTTTGTCGGCGTGTTTCGCTGGGCCGGCAAAAGTCTACAATGCGCCGGAAAAAGTCAAGCCAGAAATCCTAATCCAAAAGGACACCGTTTAAATAACTGAGGTTTTTCCCGGCGTAGTGTAGACTTTTTCCAGCGCAACGAAACGCGCCGGCTAAAGTCTACCCACCAACCTTATTTAAAATGTGCACGGACAGTAATATAAACGTTAGGTTAAACGCGCTGGCAAAAGTACCTAACAAAGGCCCTTTTTAAAGTCCATAATTCTTTGCCGGCACAATTCCTAATTGCGCTGGTAAAAGAAATCTTTATCAGAGCAATTCGAAATTGTGCCGGCAAAAATGACATGCGCAAATTAACGCTAGCAAAAGATTGAGTATTTTCCGGCGACTTTCCCGAATTGCGCCGGCAAAGGCCTACTTTCTTGTAGTGTTAGCTGTTAACAAAAAAAAAAATATAGTCAACACATAAAAAAAAATATAAAGTTATAATTTAACCTTAAAATTTTGAGGTGAAATAACAAAATTGTGCTAAAATAGTAAAATACTAAAAATACTTAACAAAAACATATGATATTATTTAAATTTTATACAAAAATATGGGAAAATTAATCCTATGTAATTAACTTTAAACAAAAAAAATAGAATATATTTTGGGAAAAGTTAAACTCCCATATTTTTGTAAAAAGTGAAGAAAGACATATTTGGTGTAATTTAATCTTTTACTAATATATCAACTGCATTCACATATATTTATTGTGATAAATGAAATATAAATTGACATTTCATCAAGTAAATATCCAGTTTTAAAAATAATATTTGTTACCAAGTCTGTAATTCTATGTCAATAACAAAAATAAAATTTAATCTACTATTTTTTTTAATTTTATAGGAGGAATGTGACACCTCAATTATAAGTGAGGGACTATATCAAGATACTATATTAAATACACAAAATTATATAGAAAATGTATTTTTGTAGACATTATTACTAGGAGGACTAATGCTTTGCTTTTTACCATTTTTTGTTCGTTTAAAATTCAGTGTATTATACAATGACCGTACTTGAGAGAATTTATTAAAAAGAAGAAAAAAAATAGAACAATTTTGTTATAATACTCCATTCCATTGTATTTATTGGAGTTAGGTGAGATATTTTTAGTTTCAAGCTGTTTGAATGCTCCTTGCTGGAGATGATAGTGCCTATTTGACCGAGTCTTTTGTAGGGTCCTTGCGCTGATAGAGTGGAATCTGGATGCCATCCTATATCTAAACAAACTCAATTTTTCGTTTGATGGACCTTACCATTACTTGACTTAATTTAGGCCTTTCGAAGCCCATCTTACCATGTGATTTGAGCTTTAAGTATGTAATCAACATTTTACTACTCTAAGAATAATAATTAACCAATATATGATTTTTTTTCTTTAAAAATATCAATTTTTTTTAAGAGAAATTTAAATTTAATATGATTTTTTTAATAAAAAATAATGGACATTTACATAAATATATGTATTATACAATTTTTTTTTTTTAAATGCATGGTACTACTCTTAAAGCTTATATTAACTTACGGTAAACTACCACTTGGGACTAACTGATCAGGTGGTTTAATGTGTGGATATGTGTGAACGAGGGATTCAATTCCTCTTTTCTTAGTTGCTTCTTATGGCGAACCCCTCTTAATCAAAATAGGGGATGTTCAAGTTTCCAAAGCATCAATCAATGTTTAAGCCACAGTAATGTGCACTAATTTTTTTTTGTTTGTCCTTTGTTACCTGTTTTCTAGTACATTCTGAAATGAATCCAAGACCCTTTTGGAAATTTTAATATAAGAGGCCAAATTGGAATCAAGAAACAAGTGGATTTATCTCAACATTACATTGGACATATAATTATTCTCAATTAAATAAAGGGAAAAAAAAGTAAAATAGATGATGAAGAAGACCTTTATTAGGGTCTACTTGTCATTATTTTAATTGCTTGTGAGCAATAATAGTAGATATTGTAGTAATAATAATAAGCAACTTCATGCATCAATCACGGTCTTTTTCAAAAAATCGCATGTCAAGTTCATTCTAGGCAGCAACGGAACAATGTGTATGTTTCCATTAGACGGCCACAATCACAACACTTCATGACATCAGGCAAGGCCCCACCCGATGGCAGAACGAGGCTGGTGCAGTGGTGTGGCTCGTTGGGCTGGACAGACTCCTTGAGGTACTCATCGAGGGCAGGCACGAACCCAATCTCCTGCTGCCGTGGCTTCCAGAGTCTGTGCTCATTCAAGGCTTTGAGCATATGTGTCCCTGTGCTCCTAACCATTTCACCAATATCCTTACTCATCACAGCCCACCTTCCCTTGCTGTAATCACTAGAGTCGTAGCTCAAAATTACAGTGATCCCTTCCATTATGTGGTCATACCTTGTGTCGTCAAACTTGGTCAATTGTCGCTTGGATTCCAACATTCTCATCAGCCTTAACCAGAAGTAACTTATGAGGTTACGGTCAAGAGTTCTGCTCAAATTCTCTTGCTGGATTGTGTCAATAATGGTCGTCACAAGTCTCTCCTTAGTTTGGCTCTTTCCAACGTAAACACACTCTAGCATGATGCCGGCCTCTCTTGCCACCTTTTTTGCAGCTATTGTGAAATCCCTGATCCACTCCACGTCTTCACCTCCATACAAGCAAATGTGTTTTCCCTCTTGAATCTAGAACACGAACATTTACTAGTTATAGGACCAATATGGTATAGGTAGAAATCAAAGTTAGCCCAACCTAAATATTAATCAAATTAGATCGAGTGTTCGTAGCATGTTTATGTTTTGAAAAAGAAAGAAAAAACAGTAAGAAAACTCACCCAGGCATTCAAATTAGGCTCGAGGTTGTCAAGGAGAAGTTCAACTGACCAGCTCATCTCCTCCCACAACAATTTTTCTCTGTTGACGGTAAAAGGGTAGGCAGCGCTTCCCCAAATGCATATCATGTTGATAGCATCATGGTGCACGATCGAACCTTGTTTGTCTATAACCACAAGCATAGGTTTTTTCTTGAAGTTCCACTTCTCTTTGATGTACCTTCTTACCACCGTTGATACCACCGAAGGATGGTCAATCGAGTGCCATTCCATCTGTTTTTTTAGTGTCTCAAAGAGATTGAGTTTGTCTTCATCCCAATTGTCAAGAATTGGGACCCAAACTATCTCGTTCTGACTATCCATTTTGGTTGGGCTATGCTTCTTTTGCTGATACATTCGTTCCAAGATTTTGTATTCTTGCCCACGCTGGAGATTGAAATCTAGATCTGTAATGAATAGGGCTACAGTCTTGTTGCTCAATTCCTCGGTGGCAACCTAGTTTAGGATGATATATATTCATGTCATTAAATGGTTTATTTATGAAGGAAAAAAAGTTACACATATTGAAGTAAAATTAGAATTTGGTGCAAGCCTTTCTCTTTATGTAGCAATCATAGAGTGCTGGTTGGCCATCCTTGTAGTGGAACAAAGTAGACAAAGCTCTAGTGTTGTCGAGGTGTGGTGTTGTGAAAATGCGGTCAAGCTCCCAGAAAGCTTCATTATCTATTTTCTCCTCTGATTCAAGCACACACACACACATATATTTGTTAGTTTGTTATATATATGGATATATTTGGATGAATGTCAAGAGGGATGTCAATGACACTCACGCATGATTGTTAAACAACGTTCAATTAACTCCACTAGGTGAAGCCTTTTGATGTTGTTTAGCTTGTGAGCCAAGGATGACAGCTCCCAGGACTCCGTCAAGAGACTTAAACAAGAACACTTGAAAGTTAGAGGAAATGACTAAAAGATAGATTATATTTCTAATTAAGTACGGTAATCACTACATAAACTTACTCAATTGGTAAGGAGCCAGTGAGGGCGAACATTTGAGTTGAGGCAACGACTATGCTTCTTATGCTCCAATAAGCAACAGTGGGAACATTAGCATCGGCAGCAATAACTTCAGGGAGATCATAAAACTCGACAAGTTTCTTGGTGGTGTCGATAATTTCCCCAATAAGAGCAAAGAGTGCATCTAGTGTTGGTTTCAGATCGTGAAGATGCTCCAGTATTTCGGGCAATTGCTTAAGAAGAGCAATTGCTTTTGGGAGTGGATTAGTCGTGTAATGCTGAAGAACAAGCCGGAACTTACCGAAAGTGATCATTAAAGATACCAAGACTAGTACAACCTTCACTTCCCAGCTGTAGTGCTTCACTAGCCGTAGTATGTCCATGACAATCACGTGCACATCTACACCAGCCGAGCACTTACTGTACATCTGTGACCATTATATGCAAAAGGTTCTTGAATAAACCAATTTGAAAGTGAACAAATTGAGAGAAATGAAATCTTTGTTTTCTTTACCTCAAGGGAAATTGCAGTGATGACCCTGGCTGGAAGATCAACCACATCCTCATCCGGCACAACAATGTCCCATTGTGAAACCGAACCCTATACATGGAAAGATATATATATATTATTGTAAATTGATCATGATTAAATTTTATAGAAGTAACTATTGTTAGTAGTAAGTACCTGATTAAATTTGAAGATGTCTTCACTTGCACGGTTGAATATGACATCGATGACGGCCAGAACAGGCTGGACATAAAACCCACGCTCGTTAGATTCATGTGTGGCAATGACTTTCCTGCCCAACTCAGTGTCCTCTGTTACACCACCAGCGTGCGCACGGCTCGAACGGGCCTGCCCAAGAAAACTAGAAGCAATGCTCTGATCATGTTTGGGTAGCCCAACCAGCTTGGCCTCCATTTCTTCTCTTTCTCAAGTCTGTTACCGAGCAATGTATGGTGTTGTTTGCCGTTTTGGTTGTGTTTTGCTTTACAACTTCTTTGTGTGGTTTAGATATATGTGTGCATATTTATTTATATATATGCTTGTCTCGAACGTATTAAAATTCACTTTTTTATTTTTCTTCTTCTTGAGTAAGTCTCAGACAAAGGGAATTTATTCTTCAGTAAAGAATTATATGTTGTACTTATCTATCAATTTGGTTGTCATCATTACAAGATTTTGAGGAATATAAAGATATTGACTGAGACTATTACTTTGTTAACTTAGGACATACTGATCTAGTTTTCTTGTCTCTTACATACATATATATATACACTATGTTTTACTTTGTGGATGATGATGGTACTATTGTACTATTAAATTAAGAAATTAAATTAAAGTAGTTATATATCTGTCGTAGTAAATTGTAAGGTTTTTTTTTCATAATTATTTTTTTAACATATTTAAATAAAGAAAATTAAAAATAATTATAATTTCAGGGGAGCTTATGTAATGGATCTTAGACAAGTCAGACCATAATTATAAGAAAAGATGAACACAATGTTGCTATATTAGTAGGGATCTATTCTCACAGCACAATCTCATTGGTTTTGTTAATATATATATATATATATATTTATATATTATATAAATAGACAAAATTAGATAGAAAAGGAGGACGGAGAAAACTCTTAATAAATTATCTACTCCACCTTTTAAAATACCTTCCAAAAATACAAATTTTTTTATTTTACTTCTAAGATTTACATGATATCATACATCAGTTTATCTTTGTATTTCTCTATATCATTTAAATATTATATCTTTAAACATATTTTATTAATTAAAGTAAAATAAAATAATTGAAAAAGAAAAAATAAATAATAAATATATACTAAATGGGAAAGAGAAAGCTTATAAAGAAAAATAATAATATTAAAATATTATATAAAAGATATATAAAAATGATGTAAATGTAGATATGGATTAATTGGAATTTGTGCATATCTATTATAAATATATGTATAAAGGAGCTGATGAAAGATATTTTTGTGAGTTTAGCTAAATATTATAGACAAAGTGTATTACAAAATACATCACAAAAATATATCTTTTTATAATTTACCTCAAACTTTTATATTATACGATATACCAATTTCTCTATTTTTTCTAAATAACATTTAAATATTATATTTTTTTAAAAATATTTTATTGATTTTAAGAAATAAAATAATTAAATATAATAGTATCACACTCATATATATATATATATACAAAAGTTTATAAAAAAATAATAAAATATTTATAGTTTGATGAATAGTATTTCACTACATATAAAGAAATATTATTCATTTAGATAAAAAATTATAAGTTTACATCACCTATTGGAAAACTATTTAATTATTTTTTTCTTTATATTATAAAGAATTAGACATTTTAGTTCCTCCATTAGGAGTGTTCTAATGCCATTTTTTATATTTAAAATTCAGTATTATACAGTGACCATACTTGAGTAAATTTATTTAGTTAAACATATGAGCCTTCTTGTTGGAGTCAATTCTTTGAGTAAAGAAGTTGTAAAGAAATAAGTGTGTTCTTTAAAGCAGTGGCTGTGTTTCATAATATTCGATTTGTCTTGTCTTGGCTTTAGAATTATACCGAACCTCTCTTACCAAGCAAAGTCAAGAATCAATTATTATACTATTCTCTCTTCCTCCATAGCCTTTTCGTGAAGTTTTTTCATCACGGCCCCAACAATGTTATATGCATACATATATACATACATACATACATATACATGTACATGTACTCCACTCCACACAATATAAAATTGAGATACTTAGTAAATAAATTTGTAAAGTGTTCATATATGATCACGACAAAGACCTCTTACTAATGTATAACTTAATAGTTCCTTAAGCGCGACATTAAATAAATTATTAATTAAAAGCTAAATTTTAGTTAGTTTTATTTTATGTATGGGAACATAATACTCCAATATTTTATGTATATATTTGATAAACAATATATTTGTCGATTTTTATTTTCTTAAAACAAAATATTTGTGTTATCCCTGTTTTCCCTCGGAACATGTGGCATGACACAATGGGTACATAGGCTTCCTTAAAGATGTTCGGGCCCATCCTAAGTCTGATGAACAGTGAAGAAGAAAGTCCTAAAGGCCCAATCGTCGAAGAACCCAATGACATTCGATGGGCACGATCATAACAAAGGGAAACAGGACCAAGACGCAGGCCCAAATCATCTTCCTGGTCCCAACCTACCCGTAACCTCTGGGATGCCAATAAAGGTGGCAGTCTCACTAGTCTGGGAATTAAAACCTTGTCAAGAATGAACCCGAGCCCTGGTGAACGAACTAGGACCCCGGTGAGTGAACCGGGACATTAGTAAAGGGACCCGGACCTCACATCCGGATAGGGTAAGTTTGATCTTTCCTGACGCTAACATGTCCCCCTGAAACAAGGAAGTTGGTCTCCTCAACTAACCTGCAGAAGAGGTTACGCACGGAACGTATGCTGTTCCTAGGGAACAGTATTGCCACTACTCTGACAGATCCTATCCCTAGGATCCCCTTAGAAGCCCATGTGGACGAGTCTGAGGTTACGTATTATTGACAGTTGTAAGGCTTGGTTCTGCCCAAGCCAGCCCAATGGACCCTGATTAATATGTTTTATTAAGCAACATGTAATGCCCGAAAATCCCTAATTCAGTTTAATTGTTGGATTAGTAGGTCGGCAGGGCCATAATTATTTTATTATGCCATTAAACTATTATATGCATGTTTATGTGAATTATATTATAATATGATGTTAAATGCATGCATGTGGGTCCACATTTGATCACAGGGGTATTTTGGTAATTTGGCCCGTTGAGGGCGTAATTGTATATTTGTATGCATGTCGGTGATCTATTGTTGAGGCCACATTATAATGTGGATTTGTACGAGCTATTCGGCATGAGACGATCTTTGAGTGCAAATTAGCGGTTTAGTCATAATAGGATTAAGTTCGAGGCTCGGGGTGAGTCTCGGGGTATTATGGGGATTAGAGTGTTGCCAGAAATAAAAGGGTAATGGGATATAAATTATTGGTATTTGAGAATAGCAGGAATTGGAGGGTGTTAATTATGATTAACGAAATAGGTGGAAAAAGAGGATTTTACCCCTGGGAGTCTTTAGAAACCTTTAAATGACCTAGGGGCCAAAAGGTCATTTCACCCTTATGTTATATTTAAGCCATTGAAAGTTGTAGAAGGTTGGAAAAACATAGTATCAAAACACTCCTACCGTACCTATTTTCCTTCTCTTTTTCTTTGTGATTTTTTGGTTGTTCTTGAGGATTCAAGCTAGGGAAGTGGATCTTGAGGGCTTGGGATTGTGTTCCACTATTGAAGAGGGGTCCTAATCTGAGCTTGAGGTAAGTTTCTAGCCATTAAAACTCTAGCTTGGCTCTATTTTTGCTATAGTTTTCAGCTTGGTTTTCTTGATTGGTTGAGGGGAATTAATGAGATTTTTTGGCTAGGGTTCTTACGGTTTTGATGTCTAGGACATGTGGGGATGATTTTTGGGTTCATTTTGGACTTAAAATGAAGTTGGGAAGCTTTTGGTTCAGGTTAGAAATGGAGGAATCGAAGGGGAAAGTTTCAGGGCCATTTCTGGCTGGGTGTAGCGCCATAGCGCCCACTAGGGGCGCTAGAGCGCTACTCTGTGTAGCTTTGGTTGGTTTTGGCTCAGCTTAGGGAGCTGGCACTATTCTGTTCCATTAGATTTCCATTTTGGGCATTTTTAATGGTTTTTGGCTCGGGGTTTCATTCCTTAAGGCTTGGGATCGAATCTACTCACTGTTTGGGTACAATTCGGGGTCCCGGGAGTGAGGTTTAGGTCAAGACCCTATTATTGTTGATTTTCATTAATGAAGGTTATAATTGGTTATGATTAGGTAACCGCTAAGGAATCAAAAGGTCGATCATTCTCAAGGATCATTCTTTTACTATTTCTCGCTCGAACCAGAGGTAAGAAAACTGCACCCTATATATATGACATGCATGGTTATTATTGAGGCATGTTGAGTGTTTAAACGTGGACATCGATTTCATATAAAATGCTTAGCAGATCTTGCTTACTTGTGAATTGCATTGACTTACTAGTCAGAATCGGCAATGGTGTCAAATCCGTCTATGAAGTTGTGACTTATTAGTCAAGTTCATCAATGGTACTAAGCACTGGTCATGTGTTACTAACCTAAGAGTCAGAAGCGGCATAAGCATCATGAATGCAGAACCAATGAAAGATTAGATCTAATCGATATCTGCATTGAATGACTCACTATGAGCATTAATGCCGGACCGACCCTAAGTTCGATGAAAACTAAAAGCGCTTGCCTAGTTCTATGACTAGTTACTCAGAGCCTGGGCCAGAAGGCCCAGGTGGCCCTATCGTCACATGGCTAAGGGAGCGGTACCCACAATTGTGAGTCTATGGTCACTCTCTTAATTACATTGGTGACTTGCTTGTCAATCACTTATTCTATATAAGCTAGTGATTTGATCACTTATTTGTTAAGGGAACGGAACCCACCTTAGTGACTTTTACAATTGTCACTCCTCTATTTAAGACTAAAAGTCCTGGATGATTATTATGATCATTGTTTAATATCATATTCATGCAGTATTGAGTTTTCTTGCTGGGCTTTGGCTCATGGGTGCTATGTGGTGCAGGTAAAGGGCAAGAAAAGCTCACCCATCCTTGAGTGGAGAGCTTAGGTGGTGATGTGTACATATGCGGCTGCTTGACCACCACGGCCAAGGAGTTTCTCAGAGGGACTAGGAGTTAACCCTATTTTTGTCGCTTAGGTCAGTAGATTGTAAATTTAAACTATAATGACCGTTTTGAGTTGTAAAATGACTTGTAAACGTTTTGTGGGCCCATGAATAGTTTTATGTATTAAATAAAATATATCATTTCCTTTTGATTGGTTTTACACCTTAACCTATTTAATAACACCTAGATGCACATTTTAACCGAAGAACTCGATTAGCGAGTTAAGCACGGTTCAAAGTTCACCATAACTGTCTTGGGGTAACCGGGGCGTTACACAACATCTTTTGTATTATAACATCATTAGCGAGTAAACCATGATTACATCCCTATTGCGCTGTTATTAATCCAGCCCAAGCCCATTGCACCTGTCTGCCTATAAATAGGACCAGTTGTGCACTGTAGCAGGGATCCCAGATTTTTGCTTGTAAGAAATTACTCTGCTAAAACGTGCAGAAAACTCCATTGTCTAAAGCTCTCTAAAATCTAATACAAGAGACTCGTGGACTAAGGTTCATTAACGCCCCAACCACGTAAAAATCATGTTTGTTTATCTTTGATTGTTTCCTTCTAGCTCTTATTTCTCAATATATTTCTAGTTTTCGAAAAAATCGGTAAACATTTTTGTGCTTTCATTGAGAGTCGAAGGAAGCTTGAATCAATCTCGTTCATTTGCGAAGAATGGTAAACACTAGGCATACTGTTTTCGATCCTCCTCACCAGCAACAACAGGACAATGGAGAACCATTGCCCAATCAACCATTTCCTCAAGACCAATCTGAGGATACGACGAAGGCTATTACGAGAAAGATGAAGGGGAATACGAAGATCACGAGGTCGAAAACCCCATCGATCCTGAAGAGAATAATATGGAGCCTGAATAGGAGGGTCAAGAGGTGGACTGCCTAAGACAGCAGGTCCTGGATCAAGAAGCCAGGATAACTAAAAAAAAAAGAAGCCACTCGGCAGATGCAAGAGTTCCTCCCGGGTCTTCAGGCCCTCATTGCTGCCAAAGGATTGGCAGCCAATCCTTCAGTCGTTCCACCTCCAGAAACGCAGCCGCCTGTCCCACCTATCAGGATGGGCATACCTAACAACACTAGCCCTATCCCCCTCCGGGACAATATCTCAGAGCCAGCCCGTCAAATCCCGCTCAGGAGAAAGGAAAAACGAAAGTGGTCGATCTTGTGGGAAAAACAAACCCCCAGAAGAAAGATCGTCCCATTCCAAAAACTAGGGCCAACCCAAGGAAATTCCCTAGGAAAGAACGGATGAATCATATCCTAGGACGGGATCATCTGAATGATCCACAGTGGAAGCACCCACAGGGTGTCAATCCCTGGAATGTCCCTAGACAGGATGAACAAGAACGACGCTTCTATCCCAGCGCCTCCATGAACAAAGATAATGGAGGGCAAAAATGTGAAGAAGAACCAGAAGCCATGAGTTCGGAAGACGATACTTCCCGGGTGGATTTGTGTGACGACCTTAATGCCCGAAAAGAAAAGATTCACCCTCGAGGAGGAAATTTGAGGAATAACCTCAACGACATGAGGAATGAGAGAGTCCCCCTGGAAGATGGAATGGCCAAAAAATTCATGGAACAGTTGGCCGCTCTTAAGAAGGTCACGGACCGCTTGGTCTGAAAACAAGAAGGCGGAGGTTCTGACTCTGAAGAAGAGGAAAAGGAGCCATGTGTCAAACACATCCTCAATGTGGAACTACCAAAGGGATTCAAGATGCCGAACCTACCTGCCTATACCCAGAACACAGACCCTAGGGATCACTTGTCCCGCTACAACCACTTGATGATTGTGGCTCACGTTTGTGACAACGGTAAATGCTTATGTTTTTCGATCACTCTGGCTAAACCCGCAGAAGAGTGGTGGAAAAGACTCAAGTTGGGATGAATCCAATCTTGGTCCAGATTGCAGTCAACATTCCGTAAGAAATTTGTGGGACCCATGAAAATGGACATGAATATCAGCGCGCTCGCCAATGTCAAACAGCATCCCACTGAGACCCTCAGGGCTTACATCCAACGCTTCACGGAGGAAGCCTCGAAAACTAAAGTGGATGACGGACAGCACCTGGTGGCTCTCCAGTCCAAGATCAGATCTGGATCCTCTCTCTTGGATGACGGCAGCGCAGCAAGGCGGCCACCGTTGAGGAATTCATCTGGAGGGCACAAGGTTTTATCAACTGGGAGGGCATCCAAGTCCAAGCCTTCGGGTGGCAGCCGACAACACAGTCGACTGGCCAAACGTTCCCCTAATACAGGATTCAGTATCCCAAAAAATTTTATCTAGCACCCCCAACGGCTTCCGGATCCGCTGGTATCCATGGGATGCCCCGACAGTCTATGGACCCCAATAATGGGTTACGCTCTGTCTCTGTCAACCCCATTATCCGGGTATGGAGCGACACCCACCAGACACAGTGTCAAGGCCGGCGGTGCCCAACCTCTCAAAAATGGGGGGGGCTAAGGCCAGCATAAACCCTTCCTAGGGAAAGAGATCGGGCAAAGGTCAGAATCGGTCCAAACCTTCAAAAAAAGGAAAAAGGGGTTATGAACCCCAATACATAAATTACACCAACCTAGTTCACACCCGGGAAAACATCTATCTAGCAACGGGCAATGTAGTCCACTACCGGAAGCTAGCCCCCATGTTCAAAGGGGAAAGAATTTAAGGGACACTAGCAAAAGGTGCATCTACCACAAGGATGTGGGTCGTATGACGAACGAATGTCGTCAGCTGAAGGACGAGATCGGGAACCTGATCAAGCTGGGGCATCTCCACCAATGGGTCAGAATGCCAATGGGGATTCTAGGACTGCCAGCAGTTCCTGGACAGCTTGCGGCCTCAGGTGCACCTGGATTGTATCGACCTCCCAGGGAGGGTACGTTACAGGTTAGGGAGCACAGGCCCTTCAAGGGGCCCAATAGTGCAAGCACTTGGACCCAATATGCCATATCCTCCCGGAACTGCGCCTCCACCATATCAGGAGGCTCGCATCTGGGAGGGCCATCTCGGAATGATCAGAAACGATACCTCAATGAACTCGATCATGACCACGAGGTATGCGCCTTGGTATAGACTCCAACCCAATAGCCAAAATTAATGAACCTGCCCATCATGTTCACAGAAGAAGATGATCGGAATGTTCATTTCCCGCATCATGATCCCTTGGTCATTGATGCCCAAATCGCCAGCAATATGCTATCCTGAGTGTTGGTGGATGACGGGAGCTCTGTCAATGTACTGTTCAAGCCGACCTTCACCTCAATTGGTTTGACCGAGGCAGATCTGGCTTCATGCCCAACACAGATCTACGACTTCAATGGGGATTCATTGCTCCCAATGGGTAAGATTCAACTGCCAGTGACGTTGGGGAACGAGATTCAAGGCTCGTTCAAATATTGCATGTTCATAGTGGTGGACTGTCTCATCGCTTACAATGTTATTTTTGGTTGTCCCGCTTTGGTCGATTTCGGCGCCATCACCTCCATCTGTCATCTCTGCATGAAGTTCCCATGCGATAACGGAGGAGAACAGAAAAGAGCCCGAAAGCTCTGTCACGTCTCCGCTCGACCAATCAACATGATCTGCGAAGAGCCTCTTGAAGAGGAAAATACTGATCCAATTCCACCACCACAACTAGCACGAAGGGTGGTCTGGGAGGAGCATGAATTGGACCCGCGGATAGGGCATTAGAACCTATGGAGGAGGTGGAAGAGATATGCATTAGTGACAGCGACCTGACCAAAGTAATCCGAGTAGGGAGGCACCTGAACTCGAAGGTCAGGGCGGCCATAATTGCCCAGGTAAAAGAGAACTAGGATGTCTTGTCGAGGTCTCACTTGGATATGATCGGGATCGACCGCAACGTCATATGTCATGCCTTGAATATTGACATAAATGTAACACCGGTTTGGCAGAAGCGGAGACCTCTAGGGGCGGAGAGGGTTGAGGCCCTCAAATTAGAAGTTGAGAAGTTGTCCTCGATCAACTTCATTTAGGAGGCCCTGTATCCCGTTTGCCTGGCCAATCCGGTGTTGGTACCAAATTCGAACGGGACATGGAGAACTTGCATCGACTTCACTGACCTTAACAAAGCCTGCCCAAAAGATTACTTTCCTCTGCCCCGGATCGACCAGATGGTTGATGCTACGTCTGGATATGAGGTATTGAGTTTCATGGATGCCTACTCCAGCTACAACCAGATCCCAGTGCACATAGCAGACCAGGAACACACCAGCTTCTAGACAAACAAAGGTGTGTACCACTACATCGTCATGCCCTAAGGGCTTAAAAACATCGGGGCCACCTATAAGAGGCTGGTCAACAGGATGTTCCGGAACCAATTGGGAAGTAACATGGAGGTATACATAGACGACTTGTTGGTCAAATCCAAGACCTCGGACGGACATGTTGATGACCTGGTATAAGCATTTGACATCATTCGGAAGTATAGAATGAAGCTGAACCCCAAAAAATGCACCTTTGGTGTGGCATCTGGGATGCTCCTAGGCTTCATAGTAAGCTCAAGGGGAATAGAAGCCAACCCGGACAAGATCAGAGTGTTGATCGAGATGCCTTCACTATGGAAGCACAAATACGTTCAAAGCTTGATAGAAAGAATAACGGCTCTAAGCCGCTTCGTCTCGAAATCCACGGACAAGTGCATCCCATTCTTCAATATACTTTGCAGAAGCTAGAGGTTTGAATAGATGGTTGAGTGTGAAGAGGCCTTCCCGAAATTGAAGGAGCATCTGGCCCAAGCGCCAATTTTTTTGAAACCAGTGGATGGGGAGTCGTTATACCTATATTTGGCTGTGTCAGAACACGCCATCAGCGCCGCTTTAGTGCAAGAAGAGGGAAAATTCCACCTCTCAGTCTATTACGTGAGCAAAAGGTTGCTAGGCGCGAAGTCCAGATACCCATTGATTGAAAAGTTGACATTTTGCTTACTGATCACATCTAGGAAGCTAAGACCTTACTTTCAGGCCCACGCCATTAAGGTATTAACAAACCATCCCCATACGACAAGTATTACAGAAACCCGAATCTTTGGGAAGACTCTTAAAGTGGGCCATGGTGCTTAGCTAGTTTGACATAGCGTCTGTCCCCAGGATTTCTATCAAGGGGCAGGCCTTGGTCAACTTCATCTTAGAGTGTACTAGGATAACCGAAGATGAAGAACCCGTCGACCCCATAATGCCCTATGGAGATTCTTCCTAGATGGGGCCTCAAATGAAAATGGGGTTGGGGACAAGATCATCTTAATATATCCTCAAGGTCATCAGTTGCAAAGTGCCCTACGCTTCCAGCTCAAAGCGTCAAACAACGAAGTTGAACACGAGGCCATGCTAGCCGGACTACGCCTGGCCCGAGAGGTAGGAGCAACAAATGTAGAAAATCCTAAAGCAAGGATATTTTTGGCCAACAATGAAGAAGGATTGTGTTTATTACGTCCGCAAATGTGAATAATGCCAAAGGTACGCGAAGATCTCGCGAGCCCCTCCAAAGGAAATAACCCTGATGACTAGTCTCTGGCCTTTTGCAGTATGGGGAATCGATCTAGTAGGATTGTTCCCGACCGGGAAGGGTGGAGTGAAATAAGCCATTGTGGTCGTCGACTATTACACCAAGTGGGTCGAAGCGGAACCAATGAGCTCATCACCTCCAAAAAGGCCCTGGACTTCATCAGCAACGACATTGTGTGCCGATATAGCCTCCCTCACAAAATCATGTTCGGCAACGAGAAGCAATTTGATAGCGTCCACTTCACTAATTTTTGTGAAAGACATGGCTTCATCAAAAGCTTCTCCGTGGTCACAAGGCCTCAAGAAAATGGGCAAACAAAGGCTGTGAACAATATTTTAAGCCTGCAAGAGCAAGTGGCCGAAAGAGTTGCCCCGCATCCTATGGGCCTGTTGGACCACAGAAAGAACATCGACCAGACATACTCCATATTAGATGGTGTACGGATGTGAAGCGGTCATCCCACTAGAAACGGCAGTCTCGTCTCACAGGCGGGACACGTATGATCCCGTCCAAAACCACGCCTTACTCAGAGAATCTTTAGATCTCATTGAAGAGATTCGGGAAGAATCACATGTACAACTAAAGATGTACCATGGAAAGATTGCCAAGCACTTTAACTCTAAAGTTAAGAGCCGGAAATTCAAAACTGATGATCTAGTTCTTTGAAGAGTCTTACGTGCAACCCAAGATCTAGGAGTGGGGGTCTAGGACCAAATTGGGAAGGACCCTATGAAATCCAAAATGAAGTATGTCCAGGAATGTATCGTTTAAGGCAACTAGACGGAACGGAGGTCCTAAGGGCCTGGAATGCAGAACACATCCGCTAGTACTATCAGTAGTCGGGAGGATCTGATTCTGTTTTTCCTTCCTAATTTTTCTTCTTTTTAGCAATGTACGCCCCAGGGCGATTTCTTATTTAATAAAAATGGTGTGTACAAAACATCATAAGAAATGTTGTAAGGAAAGAAAAAGTTCACATTCATCTCAGTGTTTTATGTAAACAAGTGACCTTAGACTACACTCTTCGATCACTTGGGGGGTATGACCATCTATATAAGTAAGTCCAAGAATAAAGACCAAATAGGATGCAAAACTCCAAGCTTAGTCATGATCTGAGCTCATGTAGACTGGGGGTGCAAAACCCATCTCCCCAACAAAATAGGATGAAATGATAAAAGCCCAGACCTAACTCGGACGTACATGGTCCGGGGGGTTCAAAACCCAATAGGACGCAAGGCTCAAAGCCCAGTCGTAACCCGGACGTACATGGTTCGGGGGTTCAAAACACAACTCCTAAAAGTTGGTTGACCTAACATGGTCTCAAATAGCCAAATCCTTATTCATGTTTCCTTTATAATGGCCCAGAACCATTGGAACATGAGTCTTATGTTTAAGTGGTTTAAAATTAGTCTTATAAATGGACCATGTTGTTGGAACCTGAACCTTAGTTTCAAAATAAGCTAATCAACTAATCTCCAATGGTCCAGACCGTTGGAACCTGAACACCAGAGTCAGGACAAATAAATCAGATGATAGTTATTAACTCCTTAACGGTCCAGGCCATTGGAACCTAAACATCAGGTTTAGAACGAGTTAAATAATTAAGTCATATCTAAAAGAAATCTCTAACGGTCCAAGCTGTTGGAGCCTGAACTATAAAGTCAGGGTAAATCAGTAAAGTTATATTGATAAGTCCAAAACGGTCCAGGCCGTCAAGTCCTGAATGACAGGATAAACATATTCTACAACATTTCCCTAGTGGTCCCAGCCGTTGGAACCAAGACCCAACATTCAACTCAGATTCATGTAGAGTGATAAAACACTTAGTGAATTTCGAGGAAAAACAGACGAATGTAAATGGAAATCATAGCATAGAAAGTAAAATCAATATATAAATAGGAATGATAAAAGTTGTCTTGGACGCATCCGCGTCCACAAAATAATACAGTTACAAAAAATAGGAAGGAAGCCCTGACTAAAATACAAATGCCCAGGCCTAGGCTTCGTCCTGAACCGAGACATCCGGAGTATTCTCGCCTTCTTCATCCCCAGCGAAGGGCGTCACATTAGCTTTCTCCTTGGCCTCAAATTCAGCTCTTTTTGCAGCCGGATCCGAATAGACGAGGAGATTCATGTTCTTGTCCTAAAGCCAGGCCATGTAAATGGCCTCATCAAAAGTGGCCTCCAGCAATGCATCAACCTGCTCCTTCGCTTGGCAAGCCTCCTCGCTTCGCTTCATCACCAGCTAAACCATGCCATCCAAGGCTTGGTTCCGGGACTCAAGGTTTTCCACCTCCTCCTGCTCCTGGTGAAGTTGGGCCTTAGCCGCCTCCAGAAGGGCCTTGATCGAAGCCTCTGAGCCACGAACACGATGCAGATCTTCCTCCAGGTGGTCTACCAACTTCTTATGGTCGGTGTCCTTCTTGAACAAAGGTTCCCCATGCTGGGCCTGAACCCGGGAAGCCTCCTCATGATCAGCCTCAATCCGAGCAGCCTTCTTGGCAAGGGCCTCCCTAGTAGCTTCCCGCTGATTAACGACCCCCTCTAGCTCCATCTGAGCCATCTCCAGCTTCACCGCTATTTCTGCCACCTGATATGCGTTCCTATGGGCCAACAGGGCATCCTGGAACAAACCAAAGTTAGAAAATGTACAATTAACAGTGATGGTAAAATAAAAATAAAAATAAACGGGCATGTGGCTTACCGCGGTGGCCTGATAACGAATGGGCTGAGAGATGAAAAGAGCATCCTGGTTGGCCAAGGTGGCATATCGCTTGAGCTAAAGGGTGGACATAGTAGCCCCCACCTGGGCCAACAAGTCTGCAGCAACCGGAGCCGTATTCCGCCCTAATTTTGTCTGAAAACCGTTCTCGGCTACGAGTCAGTCTATGATCTGTTAGGGAGCATTGAAGGCCTCTAAACAATTGGAGAACTCCACCTTCTGCTGGATGATCAGGGCCCGGGCCACCTCGTTCTGCTTGTCCCGTCCGTCATCCCAAGCTCGGGACACCATCTTCATCCTTTCTTCCCGGAGGATCAAGTCCCCTACCTTGGGAAGGGCTCATTTGATGGGAAGTATGGGTGCATCCAGAAGTTATTGCATGATGATCAGGCTCTCCCAGAGGAGTGGTCCTCAACCAAGGGAAGATTCTTGGTCCTTGCCCTCTTGGCCCGCTTTGGGGACTCTACGACGACCGAGTCCACTACCCTCTTCTTTGCCCTTCCACCTTCAGAGGGCTCCTATTCCAATATGAGAGGAGCAGATTGGGAAATGCTTAGTGCAATAGGTGCCATCAAAATGGAGCCCGCTGTCAGAACTCTCTTGGGATCCTTTGGGAATGGCTGTGAGTCCCCGAGGATCAACTCTATGACTTTCTTCTTGGCCGGGCCCTTGGCGGCCCTCTTCGCTAAAGCCTTGGCTGAGGCCACCCTAGCCTCGATCATCTCCTTCATCTTGGCCACAAGGTTGAAATAGACAAAAAAATAAACTGATCAGCCAAATATACGAATGGGGATAGAAGTAAAAAAATAAGGGTAATATTAGTCTAAAGTCCTCCGGGACAAACCCTTATCTAAAGAACGGGCACGACTCAACTCCACTAGGGAGAAAGAGTGAATTCGGTCCACCATATCATCTAGGTCCAAAAATCTACCGTATTGTAAGAACCAGGACGAGTACATGAGGTACAGTGTATCTATGACAATGGGGCAAGGAAGCCCCACTTTATTGACGATCCGGTCAGATAATCCTAGTACTATTGCCTATTTCTAACTAAGTCCTCAAAACGAGGAGCATAAGTTAAAATCGGAGGCGAGTTACCTTGCCCCTAAATGCTAGCTCCACGAGTTCCAATGTTTGGCTGCCTCCCCTCGAGAATGGCGTCCAGTTCTTCGAACGCGGCCCTCTCCGCTTGTCGGGCCTGCTCTTTATTCTTCTTCTCCTTGTCCGCCTAGGTCGCAGCCTCCACAACCTCAATGTTAACTAGGGCCAGCTCCTCCCTCGGGGTGGGATCCCTCTCGCATTGCAGCCCTCGAAAGCTAGGGGCATCTATCGACTGGTTAGTGGCAAGCATCCCGACCAGTCGAAGGTTGTTCGTGGTCACAATGCCCCCTACGTCCAACTCCTCGGTGCAAAGGGTGGCGTAGTATTTCTTGCAGTCCAGGATGGACTTGGTGAGTAGAGTCTGGGCGTATGGACCTGTTTTCCAGGAATGTGAGTAGGGAGCAGACAAAACTAAGAAACTAAGTAAACAAGGAAGAAAAGTAACTTACCCACACGTTGGAAGTCCAACACCAATGTGGGGTTCTTCTCCAGGAGGAACCCGGATTTCATAAACCAATAATGTCTGACATCAGGGCTGTGCTTCCAGGTGTTGAATGGAGCCGAATAGTTACCACGGGATTTTAATCTGTAAAATCTATCCCAAGTCTTGTCCTTAGAGTTAAGTTGCGGCTCCAGCTTGTAAAAATACAGCACCTTCGCGGGGGTAGGTGCCAGGATCTCCTTTGATGCGCAGAATATGTGCCATCTCGTGAGAAAGTTGTACGCTTGGGGCAATAGTTGGAACGACGCGATCCCCACGAACTTAAGGAACCGTGCAAAGTAATTATGGAGCGGGACAGTAGCTCTCGCATTGATGTGGCCTATCGTTTAGACACCAAACTCGTGCACACTAGTATGGGCCTTCTCCTCCTTCCGGGCCAGTCGGTTGTAGAAGAGTCCTGGAGTAAATTCCACTCTCAGGTGTTTCTCTAGAGCATCCAACATTCGATATTTCCATAATTCGTTCCTCTCCCCATCCATTTCCCATGTATTGCCCGTGGGCTGTTTGCGCCCTTCCAGGACTATGGGGCCCGATTGATCGAAATCTTCCGGAATAAGAGTGACGCCATGACTCATGATCAGGGACCTAGAAGCGACAAAAAAAAACAAAAACCAAGCAATTAGCACCAAAAAAGAAGAAAATTTGTTAAGGTACGGGGTTCTCCTAAAACTTCTTGGAGAATTCCCCTCCAGACCCAAGTCTGGGATCAATAAAGATCCCATGAGCTTTAGTCGAAAACAAAAAATCAGAGGTTTCTCTAACTCTCCCAAGTAAACCTTGAGACATCCGAATTGATCCGGGACAACTAGAGATGAATTATCACCTAGAAAATCTACAATTCAGACCTACGCTATCCTACTTAGGACCACCTTACACGGTGGTCGCGGCTGTAAAGTTTTATGGTCGCAGGAATAACATTACAAGGAAAAAAAGAATTAACAGAGAAAGAAAAACGACCAGAAAACTTACTGAGAGGTGCTGGGTTTGAAATTTTTAAAGTCTCAGGTGATAGAGTCGGCATAATCTCAGCCTTAAATCTTAGAAGGTGATGCAGCAAGTCGTTTACTAGTTGAACTGGGACTAAACTATCGGAAGGATGAACTGTTGGGGTTTTATGCCCTAATTAAAACCCAAATTCTTTGTAATCTCATTTTATTATCAATAAAAGAATAGAAATCATTTTTTGACTTGGTCAATCACTTTGCTTACATGTTTTATTTTCATGATTATTTGTTTAATATAAACTTCTATTAAATCTCGAGCATATAGCTAATCTTATTTATAGTGACGTAATCACAGTGGAATATAAATATGATTATATGTTCAAAATAAGTTAGTCCTAAGATTAGTCAGTGCACCGGATTTACACTGACTTGCCAATCTATGATATGATCTACTTACACATTACAGTGTTATGTTCTTTCTAGAACATTAGCAAAGTAGATAAGATCGGATGTATTTGTTACATCGGACAGGACCGATATTGACAGTTGATAAGATAAGTAAGCATACCGTTATTATCTATTCTAGTCATATCATATAGTTGACCATAGGTCAATTCAATCTTAATTCTGAGTGGTTAGTATTCTAACTGATTGTATTATTTGAGTTCTTTGACTTGTTCGTTGCCAGCTTACCCTACGGACTAGCCCATACTTACATCTTGGGAACTCGGTAGTATAATTGAGTGGGAGTGTTAATCATAGATATGAACTTCTATAGCTTCTGATGAAGAAGTGAAACGATGGTTTCCTTTTAGTTTGGTTCAAGGTGTTAAATGATAGAGATCTCATTTCAGTAATTAAATTAGTTTACTGAAATATCATTTACAAGGAACTAAGTGTTTTAAGGATAAAATACAATGATGGGTAAAACGGTATTTTAGTCCTATCTCATTGTAGACCGTCTATAGAGGATTGAGTGACAATTATGGTTGTAACAATGGAAAATTAATAGCGTATCTATATTTGTTATAGAGCGTTCTATGAATTCAAGAGTGCAATTCCAAGTCTATAGTGGAGTCACGAGGAATTAATAAGTTAGTAAATTTATTTGTTAGATTTATGATAACTTATTGGAGCTTGATTTCATAGGCCCATGGTCCCCATTGTACCTTGGATAAAATCATCTAGATAGTCTCAATTAATTGATTTAATCATCAATTAGAATTATCTTAGTTGACTAGGTCAATTTTGGATAGTTTCACAGAGTTGTGTAATTTTGAGAAGAAAAGAGAATTTATAGCAGATTTATTAATTAAGATAAATTGGTATCTAAATTAATAAATAAATTTAAATCAAGGTTCAAATTATAAATAATTAATTTGATAAAGGATTTAAATAATTATTTAATTCATTAAATCAATAGAAAATAATACAGGCCTTGATTTTAAGTCCAATGGGCTTATAATCAAATGGGAAATTTCACGGGCCTATAGCCCATGATAATTTCGACCTAGGGCTTCAAAATGGCTGTTATTTTGTTGATTTTTTTAATTAAATTAAATGACCTAATTGAGTCTATAAAAGGAGTGCTTAGAGAGAAGTCAAAATAGAGAAGTTTGATAAGTCTCAAGTCAGATTTTCTGATAGTTTTATATTCTCTCTAAACACAAGTCCTTTTCTAAGCCTCTTTGTTATTTTCTCTTCTTCTCTCTATATCTATCTCATGTGTTGAGAATTTCCCACACTAGTCTAGGTGGTTCTAAGGATACATTGGAAGATCGTGAAGAAAATAGAAGATCGGTTCAGTTTCTTGGTAATACTCTGCGACAGAGAGGATACAAGAGTTAGAGAAACTGAAGGAAGGACTCTTAATTCCGCTGTATATACTGCAAGTATTATATTATTTGTTTCTCTTTGAATTCAATTTTAGAAACATGTTTTAGGCTATCTCGTATTAATTTGTTTAATATTAGATATACATGAAAATAAATAAAGATCCTGTATAAGTTTTTCCAACATGAACAGCAAGACGTCTTGTCGGAAACAGACAGGTACGGAAATGAACTAATCAGCAGAAAAGTTCATCAGCAAATTGCGACATAAAAAGCTCTTGAATATCTAGATTGTGTAAAGTTCGAAATGAAACTATGGAGGTATTTATAGGGCAGAAATCCACTGTTTGATCCAACAGTCCACAATGGGGAACCTAAGAGTTTCCCCATCCAACGGTCCCGAATGGTGCAAAGGCTTTAATTGCCCTAGTTGAATACTAAATCATGGATTAGTCAATCCACGATCCGTACATGCCTCATCAAACGGTCCATGTCGAAGCTCTCAAGGCTATCCCCATCCTACGGTCCCAAATGGTGTAGGAGCATTAAACAACCCACTCGAGTACCCAACAGTCTTTGTTTATACAGATGGGATGCCTCGAGAATTACGCTGACACCCATCGGTCACTTGGACAATCAAAAGATTCTTTCCAGATCTGTCTGGCACGAGTGGTACAGACGCACCATCAATTTGAAGACACGTGTGTGAAACATTGTGAATTTGAAAGGACGGGGATCGCCCAAGTGGCCCCCAAGTAAATTAACTTGTCTTCTGGGAAACAAACCAGGATATTTGGACTTAATCCACAAGAGTAAGGCAAGTCTCCACCATGCAAGCACAGATGAAGACTCCTTGTTTTCCTCCCGTGATATGTGGTATGACGCAATGGGTACATGGGCTTCCTTAAAGAGGTCCGCACCCATCCTGAGTTTGATGAACAGGGAAGAAGAAAGTCCTAATGGCCCAATCGTCGAAGAGCCCAACGACATTTGATGGGTGCGATCATAACAAAGGGAAACATGACCAAGACGCAGACCCAAATCATCTTCCTGATCCCAACCTACCCGTATCCTCCGGGATGCCAGTAAATATGGCAGGCTTACTAGTCTGGGAATAAAACCTTGTCAAGAATGAACTCGAGCCCTGGTGAACAAACCAAGACCCCGGTAAGTGAACCAGGACATTAGTAAAGGGACTCGGACCTCACGTCCTGATAGGGTAAGTTTGATCTTCCTTGACGCTGACATGTCCCCAAAGAAAACAGAAGTTGGTCTCCTCAACTAACCTACAGAAGAGGTTATGCACAGAACGTGCACTGTTCCTAGGAAATAGTACTGCCACTACTCTGACAAATCCTATCCCTAGGATCCCTTTAGAAGTCCATGCGGACCAGTCTAAGGTTACGTACTATTAGCAGCTGTAAGGCTTGGTTCTACCCAAGCCGGCCCAATGGGCTCTGATTAATATGTTTTATTAAGCAACATCTTTTTTATTATGACTCTATTAGCAAGTAAACCATGATTACATCCCTATTGGGCCGGGATTAATCCACCCCAAGCCCATTGCACCTGACTGCCTATAAATAGGACCAAGTGTGAACTATAGCGGCGGTCCTAGAATTTCGCTTGTAAGCAATTACTCTGCTAAAATATGCAGAAAATTCCATTGTCTAAGGCTCTCTAAAATCTAATACAAGAGACTTGTGGACTAAGGCTCATTAACGCTCCAACCACGTAAAAATCCTATTTGTTTATCTTTGATCATTTCCTTCTCGCTCTTACTTCTCAATATATTTCTAGTTTTCGAAAAACTCGGTAAACAATCTATTTAATAAATAGCAATTTTTTTTTAAAATTTCTTTTGAATAAAGCACACATAAATAGTATTGTTTAGCAATTATACTTTACATATACTTAATGAATCTAATAACTTGTATGGTAACTTTCCTTACTTTAACATATGGCATTGTTTATTTATTTAAAAAAATTATATGACTATTAAAAAAATATAATGTAAATAAATTAATACAGTTTCTAAATAAAACTAAGCAAATGTGCATGTACATTATTTTCATATATATATATGTGTGTATTTATACATACTAAATACAAGCAACGTGTAATGCACATTTGCTTAGTTTTATTTATAGAGTTTATTAATTATTTTTATTGAATTTGTATCATTCTCATATAAATTTCAAATAAATAAGCAATATTATATATAAAAGAATGGCATAAACACATTTAAAATGTCGACAGTTAAAATGTGTCGCTATTGACCCCAACGCCGACAGTTAGTTCGAGACCAATGCCGACAGTTAAAATGTGTCACTATTGACCCCAACGCCGACATTTAATTCGAGACCAATGCCGACAGTTAAAATGTGTCGCTATTGACCCCAACGCTGACAGTTAATTCGAGACCAATGCCGACAATTAAAATGTGTTGCTATTGACCCCAAAGCGGACACTTAATTCAAGACCAATGCCGACAGTTAAACGTTGTCGCTATTGATCCCAACGCCGATAGTTAATAAAAGTCTAATGCTGACAGTCATAAAATGTCGCCAAAATTCAAATAAAAAATCTAAAATTGTAATTAATGAATAGTATAATTTTAAAAGTAAACAAAATTATTTATTTATAAAAAAAATTTTAAAACTATATTTTTTTGTTTCTAAATTTTTCATATTATTAACTTTTGTATTTATAATAATTTTTATATCAAAAATTAAATTTATTATTCTTTAACATATTTATAAAATTAACTATCATTATTATCATTATTTATTGAGGAATAAATAATAAGAACTCTTTCAATTTATAAATGGAATTTATTAAGAATTGAAGATTTTACATTTTAAATTGTGAGATTTAAAATAAAAAAAATGATCGCTCAATTATTATATTATTTATGAAAATAAAATCAAAATATTTTTTATCTCAATAAAAATATAATTATATTAACTCATGGTGATAAATTGATTTAAAATGCCATCTAATTATTTTTTGGGATTTAAAAATGATTTAGATAAATATTTTTTTGTGGCGGATTTAGATAAATATTTGTTTAACTTCAAAAAAGTTTACTCTAGTAATTAAGTGGTAAATTAACAAAAGAGAGTAACTAATAAAATAATTGATAAATAAATGAATTAATAATTAAATATCAGACTTTATTTAATTAAATAAGAAAATGAAGATAAAAATACTAAATCCCTAAAATTATATCAGTATCCTAAATGAATCCCTAGAATCCCCTTCTCTCTCCTCTTTCTTCTTCCCAGCCCGATACCACTCTTTCGTTTCTTCTCTCGCATCTCAGTCGGTCAGACTAGATGAGCCATCTCCGGCCACCACCCAATGACACGCAGCCCACCACGAGCTTCCTTGGCCCCCAAAACCCCCACTCGCCGGCCTCCGTCGCGACTGGCTCCCAGAAGTTTCGTTGTCGTTGTGAGTTTGGAGGATTTTTCTGGCCTCCACCATGGACGATGAAAGCTCATGCTAGCGACGACGATGGTGAAGGCAACAGTGGCAACGACGAAGGATCATCTCTGTTATTGAACCTAAATGTCTTCATTTATAGTCTTGAACCCAGGTGCTTCATCTCCGATCTTGAATCCAGATTGTTGTCGCTCGACCTAAGCCACTGCGTCCATGACTAAGCCTCCATCATGTGTTGTATACGTTTGTGACCCTTTGTTCTCTCAGTAAGCCATCTTTGATCTTGAGGCCCTCTGTTCTCTGTAAGTATTTTTTTCTCTATTTATTGTTTAGAATATGTGTAGTTAGTAATATCTGTTTTGGATTGCTTTGTTTGGATTGAGGATTTTGGATTTCTTGGATGCATTGAGGGTTTTGGATTGCTTGGAGGCTATGAATTTTTCAGACTGACTGGTGGATTTGAGATTTTCGGATTGAGGTATTTTGTATGATCACAATGACTAAATCCTCAATAATCTGAAGGATTAGTGATGTTTCAATAATCTGAGTCATATTTTTTGGATTTGAGATTATTTGTTATGTTGATATTAGTTTTAGATTTAGTTTTTTATTCGTGTGTTTCTAATCTGTTTTGTGTCTCTGAAAAGCTTTAAATGTCACTGTTTATGGCTCTAGAATGTCTTTTATATCTTCATTTTTATCTTGTTTGAAAGCAATAGTTATTAATATTGATGAGTTTTTATAATCTAGATTTTTGATGAGTTTTTATTATCTGTGTAATATTGCCTACTGTGGTGGTGAACATTTATCCGTTCTTTGCATTTTGTGTGATTTTGAAATTAAAAGTTTGGATTCAATGAATCAATGGGTGATATATGTTAGTGAGAAATTAAATGTTTATTCCACTGTTATGTAGATTAATTATTTCCTCTGTAGGGAAATGCAAATCTACTCATCCAAAGGGGGTTCAGTTAGTTTCTAATGAGAGTAACTCATTCATTACTGTCTTACTCTTTTCTCATGCTTGCTTATGATGTATTGTTTCTAATGAGAGTATCTCATTCATTACTGGCTTATTGTTTCTCATTGTTACATAGGGTTAAATGATAGACTCTATGAACCTTACTAGGGTCTATGGTTCTCTATGATTTTTTTTTAGTTTTTTTCGTGGTTATTCAAATCTATTAAATGATTTATGCAAAATTATATTGTATGTTGTTGACTAATTGGCTTGAATGAAATATGAGATTTTGAGTATGGGGTAAAAAACTGATTTTGGTATAGACTCAACTGCCTAATTTGGCTATGCTGATATATTAAGTACTTTAATGAGGTTTATGTGCTTTATTGGTTTGAGGTATTAAGTTGTGTTCTAGTGTTTTGTTTCATTGTGTGGATTATTGTTTCAATGTTCTGGAATTTGTTATGTTTATTCAGATTTAGAGTATATATGTGTACTATTGTAATTAAGTTCTTTTTTGTGATTCATTTTTTACATTCATTGATTTTGGTATATACATATATACATATATCTATATAAATATGTTTTTGTTTGATATTTCTTTTTGGTATTATTATGACTAATTATATTTATGGTATTCATTTTTTTTTTTTTTGCCAATGATGTTAAAATAATCAGTATGCTTATTATGTTGGTGATTATAGGACTTATTGTGCTCTTATATTTTTAAAGGCATACAAAGTGTCATAAATGCCCATAATAAGTCATTCTTTTTTCTTTTTGAAATCCTTATGATGATTAAATTGGGGATATTCTATTATTAAATTGGGAATTTTGTTATACTGTAATTCACAACATCATTGGTCTCCCAACCGTCTCAAACCTTGTCGGCATTCTTACAAGGTCAGTTTTTGTTTAATAATGTCTAAAAAGGATTAATCAACTAATTTTTCATATTTTTATTGTTGGTTCACTCATTCATTCGTTAATATATTATGGTAAGATATACTATTTAATTATAATTTGAAGTCTTTAATTCATTAGTGTAGGGAATATCATAGGACTAACTTTTAAGGTGGATGCCTAGATTTATTAGGAAGAATATTGAGAAAAGAAACATGAATGAGTTTGCAGTGATTTGGAGAAGAGAATTATGTTGTGTTATTTATTTTGAAGTTTATGGATTTATAATATTATAATGAATTTTGATTGAGAATTATTTAGTCTCATGGGGATTTGATGTATTATTTACATTTCAATTGTATGAATAAATGTTGTATGTATATGAATTTTTATTATGATAAATATAATTTTTTTTACAAGTTATGGTAATAATAATTAATTATGTGAGTAATTAAACATTTGGTACCCTGTATTTTTGCAAAGTATCATTTTGGTACTCTGTGTTTACAATAAAACTCATTTGGTACCATGTATTTTGAAATCGTACATTTTTGGTACCCTGTATTTCAAAATCGTACATAATTGGTACTATAAACTCAAATTTAATTAATAAATTTTTACCAATTTAATCAAACTAATCTCAATCATACGAGTTACAAATTTTAAATTAATTACTTAATTATATATAACTGATGGCAGATTGGTCATATTGACAAAATTTTATTTATCAAATCTCAGTCTTGGGTACCAAATATGTACGTTTTTAAAATATAGGGTACCATATGAGCATTATTAAAAATAGAGGGTACAAAAACGATACTTTGTAAAAATACAAGGTACCAAATAAGTAAATTTCATATAGTTATTTAATTACTTATTCTTTAATTATCAAGATTTACATTCATACTTTGAATATTTCTTTAATTATCAAAATTTGCATTCATACTTTGTATATGGTTCTTGATTAGTCTCTAGGGTTTGAAATATTAAATTAGTTCTCATTATTCATTATTGGTTTAGAAATTGTAAGCCATAAATTCCCTTCTCTAATTACTTTGCTTTGTGTGTTTGCATAATCAACAATGAGGAAAATTCGTCCATCGTCTACCATCTTCAAATCCTTTCTTCAAGATTTGGTTTGTACAACACATAACCGTGAGAGATCAAAGAAAATTCTATTTGGATATGCCTTACATGAATGTGATTATGGATTCAAAGTCTTTATCAACAAAGGATGAGACTACTCTATGGGATTACAAAATTAAGGCGATTGTTATCATCAAATTCCTTATTTCTAAATGTGTAAATTTCAAGAATTTGAATGAAAAGTGTTTGCTCCCATATTTTTAAGAGTTTGAGTTTATTGTTTATGTTAAGAGTACAATGGTGAATGTTAATGAACAATTCAAGGGTTATTGTTATACTTGTTTTGTTTGTAAAATTATTGATCATCATGTGAGATATGGTGATTGTAAAATTAACCATAATAAGATTAGGGTTAAGGCAATTGATATTGAGATCATTACACTTCTAAATGAATTTGATTGGGTCACTTTAATTAATGATGAGATTTTTGTGACCTTAATTAAATTTAATGTATTCGACGAGGAATGCATTGTAACCCTAATAGAGAATAATGCATTCAATGAGGAATGTATGATAACTCTAAGGGAAATTTACATAGTTTATGCATGTAGTGATCAAACTAATGTAAAAGAAACTTGTGGGGAACAAAGAGGTTTCTATCTTCCACATTCTAGATGAAGGACCTTAGAGAGGTCAATACCTTTTTGGTATAATAGTTAGAAGAAATAGTGGGAGTTATGCCTTGAGTCAAGCTCACTTTGTTGAGAAAGTGCTTGACAAGTCTAGTCATCTCAAAATCAAATAGGCGAATACATCATTTGATTCAAGCATAAAGCTTGAAAAGAACAATGGTAAAGCAGTGGCTCAATTTGAGTATGCAAGTGCATTAGGGAGTCTAATGCACGACTTATGCAGATAGTAAACTAAGTAGGTTTACTAGCAATCCAAGTATCGAATATTGGAAGGAAATTGTGAGATTTCTAGGGTACCTTGAGAGGACCAAGAAGCTATACCTCCAATGTTCAAGGTTTAAGATACTTAAGGATATTCTGATGCAACTTGGATATCTAGTGTAGGAGATAATCTCCCCACCATCGGTTGGGTGTTTAAGCTCAAATGAGGAGCGGTTTCTTAGGGCCCAAAGAAACAAACATATATTACACTGAACCTTGGAGAATGAGTTTATAGCTCTAGTGACAATTTTTGAAAGAGGCCATAACTTAGATATTTCATGAGAAATATATATATATCCCAATATCCACAAATGAGGTATTGACGATCTTGATACATTGTGATAGTTAAGCCACATTAGCTAGAGCCTACAAATGGCATAGATTATGAGAAATTCGACACAAATAAGTCTAGACCATGAATATGTGATTTAATTTATTCAAATATGGAATCATATGTGAGAACTTAACGGATCTGTTTACCAAACCTCTAGTGAAAATTTTGGTCAGATCTACAAATAGTGGATGGAACTAAAACTCCTTTACCAATAGATTCCTGAATGATTGCAACCCAACTCAAAACTTGTATACATCAAGTGTAGAGTTCAATGGGTAAGAACATTTATTGATAAGGGAATAGTTAAAACATTAACAACTTAAAAGTTTCATCTATGACGAGTTAATGTTTGTTGCTACCAGATATGAAGGTTGAGCCATAGGCTTTTAATGAAATTCAGTTGAAGAGAAACAAAAATCTCTAAAGGTAGCAAATGTGGTGTAAGAATTTCACCTATGTGAACCTAGAGGCAGTTAAGAGAGTAGGAGTTTCTCTCCGAATGGTTCATGAATGGATAAGCACAAGGTCATAAAAGTGTTAAGCACGAAAAGTGGGAAATACATGAGTAATTAGTTAGAGGTGTGTGAGACATTACTGATTTTATTACTAGGAATGTTGGGTTCGATCTTTTAAAAATGCCTTAGAATTTCGATAGAAGCTTTGTAGTGTCTTCACTAAGATAAAGTTCAAACCCAATATGTACTTAATTTTATGCACTAATATCATTCGGGCTAGAGGAAGAGGATCTATTTAACCAAGTGGGGGATTGTTATGATTGGTTAAATACAAAGTGAAATTGGTTAGGCACGAAGAGGTACAAAAACCATAAAGTCTTCACTAAAATCAAGATGCGAGAGTTGACTTTTGGTATAAGCATTTATAAATCATATTTTTGGGTCCAAAATGTTTATTTTGAGTGTATAAGAGTACCCAAAATCTTTGGAGTCATTTGGAGATGTTTTGTGACAAGTTTTGCAATGCCAAGTCAGAGGGACCTGCGTTGCATCGCCAATTAATCCTGTAAAATCCTATACAGGCAACGCAACGCTTGCATGGTGGCGATGCATCACCTAGGTGCAGGCGATGCATCGCCTTGGTCGTCTGTACAAGTCCGTACAATGACGTGTTTTTTACTCTAAAATTTAAAACATTTGGTTGAGCCTAATGAGGGTTACTATACTATTTAAAGGGCTCACTTGAGTTTTTGGTGAATTGATCACTCACCTCTCTCTCTCTCTCTCTCTCTCTCTCACTCTCTCTCTTTAAAACCTTTCTCTCTCTCTATCTCTCAAGATTACTAGTTTTCTCCAAGATCTTCATCAAAAAAGCTTGACTTGCATGAAGATTCAAGGCTTATAAATCCAAATCTCATTCCATTGTAGTAGCACCAAGAAATCTCATGGAGAAGGCTAGGAATAGAGATTTTTGGAGAACAAATCTTCATTTGTGTCAAGCCTGTTCCATTTTGTGATCAGATAAATTCATAGACTTGTAGTTTTATGTAACTAAGGGTTTTTCTACAAAGTTATATTCTTTCTCTTGATTAAATACATGTTCATATTGTGATTACATGTCTCAAATTCATTCTATAGTTATTTAATTACTTATTCTTTAATTATCAAGATTTGTAGTCATACTTTGAATATGTTCATTTAATTATCAAGATTTGCATTCATACTTTGAATATGGTTCTTGATTAGTCTCTAGGGTTTGAAATATTAAATTAATTCTCATTATTCATTGTTGGTTTAAAGTGTAAGCCATAAATCCCCAATAGAGAGTAGAGGTGATACTACAACTGCTGCTACTTCTATTAAAAATGCTTCTTCTTCTGCTTCAGCTTCTATTAATGTTCCATCTATAGCCTCATCTGCTACACAAGGTACTGAATGAATGAAGAATGGGAACATCATATGAAGTGGCTTGACTTGTAAGAATTTATGAACCTCATAATTCAAAATTCATACTTATCATATATATTTTTTTAATTTATTTAACTTATTTATTTTTCTATGTAAGGTTTATATTTTGGAATTAGAAATTTGGAACGAAAAATGAAGGAAGTTAGGGATGATGAATGAGAAGGATAACAAAAATATTTTGAAAATTGGATTGTATCTATAAATAAGTTCTATTTGAAACTTAGTTTGGACTTTGGACATTTTGTGGAATTTGAATTTATGAACTTTTTATTTTTAGTAGTTTTGTTAAGGACTTTGGATTTAGAGTTTTGGACTATGGACTTTTAAATTTTCATTACGGACTTTGGAAATTATGGATTTTAATTTTTGGTTAAAGTTGGACTTGGATGTTAGTTTTATATTTGTGAATTGTGATTTGTGAGTAAACTTACAACATGATCCAATAATTTTAGAGTTGAGTGAATTGCAATTGTTTTATAAATTAAATATTTTCTAACTAGTAAGTTTTATGTACTAAGAAGTATAATTTTAATCAAAGGTAATATATTGATTACTTAAAATTTGACAAAAATAAATAAACCAAATTTTAAAAAAAATTAATTAAAAGTCTAATTTTTAAGAAAAAAAATGGTATTTAAAAAAAAGAGAACAAGGCAACCCGACCCGACCCGAACCCAACCACACTAGCAAAAATTTTGATTGGGTTTGGTATTAGTTTTCCCCCACCCGAACCCGATCACACCCGAACCCAAGCACCCCACCCGACCAACACCCAATACTATTTCAGACAGGTACAGTATTAATTTTTCCCATCCGAAACTGAAAAATCCTGAACTCGACCAAAACGAACCCAACAAACCCGGCTGATGTGCATCCCTGCCTCCATTGCTCTTGCACTTCGATATTGTATTTTTCTGTCTAGGATGATTGACAACAAAAGCTCGCTAGTAAAAGAGCCCTTTCCTGGAAAAAATGAATTTCCCCATCATTGGTGACAGTTACTAATGCAAAATAGCACTGTGAAAAAATCTACTGTAGGGAAAATGAAGGACATTTGATGTTGACATAGAAAAATTTCTTGATGCATATTTACGTCGACAAATGTCTAGATTTTTATTGGCGCTTAAATGTGATGTGAAAGATAAATTTTTGCAAGTGCATTTTTTGCGTTGATAAAAAGCTTATTTGTTATGGTTTTTGACTGTTGAAAAAAGCTCAAACAAAAGTTTTTTTAAAAGAATTTTAATAAATAAATATAAAATTTACTTTTAAATAAAAATAACAAATATTTGAAAATTTCACAGTTAAAGTGGTTTATGATGCTCGTTTTTCATTAACCTCACCCTAAACTGAAAAATAAATTAAAAAGAGCTAAATAACATTTTAGGATAAAAAAATGAAATCAATATGAAACTTACATTTTTCTCGGCTGAAAACTCATCTCTTCACCTTTTGTTTGGTTTGTAGTGGATTTGGTAGAAAGTATTAATGAGACTTGAAATCTTGTGAGTATCTAGGTTAGCCTAGCGAAAATGAAAAATTATAACATATAATAATTATAAAATACAACCAAATAGGCTTTGATTCATACAATTGATTTTATCATAAACATGTGTCACAATGAATTTAGACCATTGTTGTAACGCCCTAAACTCCAGGGACCGTTATGGTGTGCCTTATAAACAGTGCTAAACTCGCTAATCGAGTCATTTGGTCAAAATCGTGTAACTAAGTATGATTATCGGTTTAGGGATTAAAAATTTTGGTTAAGATATAACGTTTCATTAGAACGTTTACTGTATACGTTGGGATCCCAAAAATATAATTTAAAGATCTATTCCAAGAAAATATTTACAACCGGCCGATCTAAGTGGCAAAACAGGGTTTAACCCTAGTTCCTCTTTCAACCCTCGGCCTAGGCAATCGAGCAGCCGCATATGTACACATCGTCCCATAAGCTCTCCAACTCAAGGATGGTCCATCTTTCTTTTTCCTTTACCTGCACCACATAGCACCCATGAGCCGAAGCCCAGCAAGAAAACTCAATATGCTCATAAACAGTAATAACATGTCATCAAATCATAAGGCACACGTCTAGCAAATATAGCCTTATTCAAGCAGGAAAATGAGTTCACGTAATGATGAATATAAAACATCAACCGATGATCATAATAATCATCTAGGGCTTTTAGCCCCAAATAGAAGAGTGACAGTTTAAATAGTCACTATGGTAGGTTCCGTTCCCATTAGCCATGTGACGATAGGGTCACAGGGGCTTTGTAGATAAGTGATCATTTCACTAGCTTAAACAAGAAAGGTGTTCGATGAACTAGTAACCAATATAACCTACCGCATGACCATAGAGTCACAACCATGGGATTCTTCTCCCTAGCCATGTGACAAACAGTCACCTAAGCCTTTGGCCCTGTCTCTGAGTAACTAGTCCTAGACTAGTCAAGCGCTTATAATTTTCATCGACCTTAGGGTCCGTCCAGCATTAATGCTCCTAGAGTCATTCAACGCTGATATCGATTAGATCTAATCTTTTATCGGCCCTCCGTTCATGACGCTTATGCCGTTTCCAGCTCTTAGGTGAGTAATACGTGACCAGTGCCGACCTTGACTAGTCAGTGCCATACACAAGTAAGCAATGCTACCAAGCATATGTCACATGTAAAATATCTAAATACAGGGCATTCAGCATGCTTACTTAACAATTTCTAGCATAATTAGGATCATGCATAAGCACAGAGACTCAAGCTCTGAACAATCTCATATTCAATATTCATAGCATGCCCTAATCACATGTTTCTCGTGCAACACATGCATCACATTTAATCACTTGACATGCCTCAACAATAACCATGCATGTCACATTAAAACATCCAATATGAATCAAAAATAACCATGCATGTCATATACATAGGGTGAAGTTTTCTTACCCTTGGTCCAAGCACAGGTTACCAATAAACGAGCCACAAGCACGATCCTAATTCCAAGCCCCTAGTGATAAGCTAGTCACAACCATAAATGGTGATCCAATGAGTTCAAGTTCTAAAACCGATCCCGGAACCAAGACCTAGCCTCCGAGACATCCAATCCCACTAAATCGGGTAGTAGGAATGATCCCGAGGCCTAAGTTTTGAGTTCCCAAGCTTAAAATATCATTTCGGCCATAAATACCCTCAAGCGCTGCGGCCCCAAAACCCTGAGCCGCGGCCCCCAGCCAAAACAAGAACACCAGGGGCAAGCACTGTGGCACCCTATACCTAGTGCCACGGCCCCAAGAGCTCACATAACCTGCCACCTGCTTCATCGAGCTTGGGCCGCGGCTCAACCTCGGACCAGCCATTTTTCCCCGATTTTAACATTTTAAAACATTTCATAAACCTATTCAAACATCTCCAAACTCAAAAATCAAAGTTCCCAAACATCCCCATGATCCAAAACCCATAAAACCCAAGCTTCAATTCAATCAAATACTCATCAAAACACAAAGTCCAATTCAAGCTTAAAAACTTTTAAAAAACTTAAAAATTGAATTACCATCAATTGAGTTGTTCCCAACTAAATCCTCCGGCTAATAAGCCTCTAATCTTCCCTAGGATTTCTATGCCTTGATCCTTGCTTGAATCCGAGTCCTAGAACTCAAGTTTCCTTCGAAAATGCGATCGGGAGACGAATATGGAACTTAGAGGGAGAGAGAACTTCCTGAACGTTCTTTTTATTTCTTAAAAGGTTACTTCAAGCTTAAGTAGCATCAAACAAATCCTAACGCTCAGGGTCCCGAAACGTCCCCGGGGGGAAAAATAGTCAAAACCTCAAGAATTTCCCCCTGATCTTACTAACTCCCAATTTATCATCAAATTCTTATTCCCATTATCCAATAACGCGGTAATGCGCTAAATACCCTTTGGCTCACTCCGAGTAAAGAATAAATCTCGTTGTGACTTTCCCACTAGCTTACCTCCTAGGATCGTCTCGTGCTGGGTAACCCTGGCATTACCAAATAATAATAATGCACCACACATATATCACACATATGCCAAATATGCCCAAAATGGCCAAAATATGAAAATCACCCAATTAATCAGAAATGGGTTCACATGCATATTTAATATACCTAAACATGCATATTATCATTTAATAGCATATTATCAATTATGGCCCTCCCGGCCTCCTAATCAAGGTCCTAAACCTTATTAGGAAATTTGTGGCATTACAATTGTTCTCCTTGGATTGTCATTTTCTTTCGGTTTTTCCTATTTTGGGATGTTATATTCTTACAAAAACAAATAATAGCTACATTAATTGAAATATTATATATATATCAATAATTAAAATAAATAAACAATTAAAATTATACATTGTTCCTCATAATTAAAAAAAAAAATCACAAAGAATCACCTATATCAACATTTTAGTAAGAACTTTAGGGCCTGTTTGACATTGTTTTCTATTTTTTGTTTTCAAAATTGTGTTATCAGAAATGAGAACAGAAAACTATTTTTGTAGTTTTAAAAAAACAAGAGGTGTTTGGTTAATATTTTCTAAAAACAATTTTTTAGTTTTATTTTTTTTAAATCTTAAATAAAAAATTAACAAATATATTTACAAAGAGAAAAATATTTTAAAAGTTTTTAATAAATAATGAGATAAAATAATTTGAAAGAAAAAATTATGAAAAATAATAAGTGAGAAAGTAAGGAAAGAAAATTTGAAGAAATAAAAATTGAGAAGAGAGAAATTGATCCAAAAAAATGAGAGAGAATGTGATGAGAAAGAAAGTGAAGAGAGAGAAGTGAGTAGAGAGAAAGTGATGAGAGAGAAAATAAAGATATATTAAGTGATGAGAGAGAAAGTGAAAATATAGTAAGTGATGAAAGAGAAAATGATGACATAATAAGTGATGCAAGAGAAAATAAGGAGATAGAAAATGAAAAGATAGAAGGTGAGAAGAGAGAAAATAGCGAGAGAGAAAGTGATGAGAGAGAAAATAAGAAGAGAGAAAGTGATGTGAGAGAAAGTGAAGAGAGAGAAACTAATGAGAGAGAAAATGATGTGACAATAAATGATGTTAGACAATAATAATTAAAAAAGTGATATGAGAAACAAAAAAAAATATACAAAAAATATTTGAGAACAACAGAAAACAACTTTTTATTGTTCTCAAAATTTTCTGTATTTTGTAACTTTATTTTTAAAAATTGTTTTCTGAAAACAATGCCAAACACCCCCAACTTGTTTTTTTTTTTTTTTAAATTAGCTTTTAAACACAAAATACAGTTTTTTAGTTAAGGTGCGAAACACCCTCTTACTTTGCCCCTTCATTGTCGATCTATTTTTCTTCCAGTTGCTCTTGATTCGATATTGCCAGTAAAAAAAATCCTTCATTATGAGATAATCAATTTTGTACTTGGTGACTGAATCATCTTGTAAATAACAATATTTTCCTACAAAAAAGTATTACACATTTAAAATTAATATGTAATAATGTATGTTTAAATTAAATTTATTTAAGTAGAGAGAGATATTAACTGCTAATCTTTGATAAATGACTTGCACATCAGTTCAAGGCATATCCTTCCGAAGAAAAAATCAATAAAAATATACGAAAACTTTTGCTGATACGTTTCCAAGCGCCCAAAAAGTCTAAAAGGCCACTAGAAAAAAAAGATCAACTAAAACCCTAGATTTAGATAGTACCGTTTCACCTTTCAAATTATTTTTTGATGCTTTTTTTTTACTTTTGCCGATATTTGGAAACACATTGGCAAAATTCCTATGTCCCACAAGAAATTATTTAGTAATTAATAAAGGTGCATATTTTCCCAAAACATTTCATCTAACCTATTAAAAAAGTTATAATACGTGTTAGGTAGATAGCATTGTAAAAATACCTATTCTCGCCAACTTTGAAATGTCGATGTAGGAATTTTTCCGCTCACAACTTTGTCAGTTCCTTTTACAAAATGTGTTGTGATTGGTTAAATACACAGTGAAATTGTTTAGGCACGAACAGGCGCAAAAACAATAACGATTTCAAAAAATTCAACATGTAAAAGTGGACTTTTGGTATATGCATTTAGAAATCATATTTTTGGGTACAAAATGTGTATTTGGAGTATATAAGAGTAACTAAGAAGTTTGGGAGCATATGGGGATATTTTGAGACAAATTTTGGAGCGCAAAGTCAGAGGCATTGGCGCTGCATCGCCCCTGGGAGGTGACAAGTCGCCTAGCCCTTGACAAATGGCCCAAGACGGACTAGGTGACACATCGCATAGGCCATACGTGCATGTCCATACGATTATGTGTTTTAGCTTCAAAACATAAATTTAAATGCTTTAATCTCATTAGTTGAGTCTAATGAGGGTCTTATACTATATAATGGGTTCATATGAGTTAATTGGTGATTTGATCACTCACCTCTCTCCTTCTCTAGCTTTCAAGAGGACTAGTTTTCTCCAAGATCTTCATCAAGAAAGCTTGGCTTGTATGAAGACCCAAGGTTTGTGTATCCTAAACTCATTCCATTGAAGTTGCTTTAAGCATTTCCATAGAGAAGGCTAGGAGTAGAGATTTTTGAGCAACAAATCTACATTTGTGTCAAGCCTTGCGACTTTTTTGTTTCACATAAAATCATAGCTTTGTGATTTTATGTTCTAAGGGTTGTTCACTACAGCAAAATACCCCTTTTGTGTCAGTCAAATGCGTCAGTCAACACTGTTGACTGACGCGGTTGACTCAGTTTGAGCATTTCTGTCAGTTGGGAACTGACACAAAATAAAGGGCATTTGCGTCAGTGAGTAGACTGCCGCTATTAATAGAGTGTGTTTGTGGAAGTTTTCAATTGATGCAAACGAGCTCATTTGTGTCAGTTTTGCACTGTCTCAAATGTTATTTTATTTGATATTCAAAATAAATATGGGCCCCACACATTTCCCCCCCCCCCCCCTCTTTCTTTCTCTTTCTCTATCAGTCACACACACTATCTCTATCTCTTTGAACCCTAGCTGCCCCTTTCTTTAACATCTCACTCTTTCTCTATCTCTCACATTTTCCCCCTTTATCTCTCTCTCTAAAACCTAACCACAATCTCCTTCTATCTCTTTGAACCCTAGCCGCCCCTCTCCATTCTCCCACCCATCTCAATCTCTCAATCTAACCCTCTCTCCTGTGTGCTTAAGAGGGTAGTCGGTGGTAGGGTCTACGAATGTTAGGCTCCCGTGGGTCCCAAGGGTATTGGGGTCGTGGGCAAATAGGCTCGCGAAGTTAGCAGGGGTCGTGAACAATTGGGCTCATTGGGGTTTGGGCTCATGAGGTGCTAGGCGCGGGGCTTGGGCTCAGGTTGTGAGGTGTGGGTGATAGAGGTGGTTGCGAGGGGCTGGGGTCGGGGTTGTGATGCTGGGGTCGCAGGAATGGGTGCGCATGGATTGGGTGCACGCAGGGGCTGGGGTCGACGTGGTTGGGTGTGCGCGGGGGATGGGGTCAATGTGGCTGGGTGCACTTAAGGGCTAGGGTCCCTGTGGGGTTGGGCTCCACTGATGCAAAGAACTGCCACAAATGCCACGTTTGTGACAATTGGGCACTGACTCAAATACCAAGCAGGTTTGCGTCATGGGATTCTGCATCACTTTTAAAACTGATGAAAAAAATCAATTGTGGCAGTTGGGAACTGCCACAAATGACCATTTTTGTAGTAGTGATTCTTCAAGAAATGTCTACTCTACACTTTGATCTCTTTGTGTTTATGTAATTTGTGTTTTGCTATCATTAAAGTTTGATTATTTGTATCTTTTGGGTCAAAGTTTGTATATCTCTAAAGGTTTTTGTGATAGTAAAAGTCATGGAAGATAGCTCATCAATCTCAGCCCTTAAGTTCATGTCTCAAGATCTAGTTAGACTAGATAGGTTTGATGGCACAAACTTTGTAAGGTGGCAAGACAAGATCAAGTTTCTCCTCTCAACTTTGAAGGTGCACTACATTCTTTTTAAAGATTTGAAGACTTTAGAGCCTCCAAAGGATGATGATTCTTAAGAAGTGATTAAATAATGGAAGAGAAGGGCAGTTGATGAACTCATTTGTAGAGGCCACATACTTAATACTTTTTGGATCGTCTCTTTGATCTCTACACAAATACTACATTGGCAAAGGAGATATGGGAAGCTCTTTAAAATAAATACAAAATCGAAGAAGAAGGTTCTAAGAAATTCCTTATCACTCAATAACATTTTCAGAACCCTTCATTGTGGGAGGGATTTAGTCAAACTACCTCTATTTTGGACATGCTATAGAAAGAATATTCTCCATAAGAATAAAGAGATGTCTTTGAAAGAAATCACCTAAGGATTGAAGATGAGTCTTGCTCTAGAGACAAAAGCCCCATAACCATGGATCCAAGGTCAACTCAACCAAAGAGGAGTTGGTTGCAACCTTAGTGTTGTGAATGCCATCCCAGGGAAAGTATAAGGGTGGTGGTATGACACTTGTGCCACCATTCACATTGCTTATGATAGAGAGGTCTTCAAGACCTTTGAAGAATCAAAGGATCGACATGAAATCCAAATGGGAAATGAGAAAAAGTCCAAGATGTTGGGCAAGGGGAATGTTGATCTTTACTTTACATCCGGAAAGAAAGTTCTTTTGACCAATGTGTTGTATGTTCCAGATATGAAAAGGAATCTTGTGAGTGGGCATTTGTTGAACAAATCAGGCATCAAAGTAGTGTTTGAGTCTGATAAGCTAATTTTAAAAAGGGGAATTACTTAGTGGGGAAAGGGTATGTGTGTGATGGGATGATTAAATTGTGTACCAAAGACAATGATTTTGATAATAATGCACGCACATCTTCCTCTTATGTGCTTGGTTTTGATTCGATTACTTTGTGGCATAATAGACTTCTCATATATGATATAGTACAATTAAAAAAGTTATCAAATGTGGTTTAATTGTATGCAATGATGTTGAGCATGATAAGTGTGTATTTTGTGTTAAATCTAAGATGGTAAAGAAACATTTTCCAAGTGTGAAAGGAATACTAACTTGTTAGATTTGATACATAATGATTTATGTGAATTGAATGAAATAATTATTAGAGGAGGACATAGGTATTTTATTATCATTATTGATTATTGCTCTAGATTAACATATGTGTACTTGTTTAAGAATAAGGATGAGGCCTTAAAAATATATAAACACAAAGTTGAAAATTAATTGGAAAATAAAATAAAAGAGATTAGAAGTGATAGGGGCAATGAATACTTTTCCAATGAATTCAATGTGTTTTGTGAGATGCACGATATAATATATGAATGTACTGCCCCTTATACACCTCAAAAAAATGGTATAGCGGAAAGAAAAAATATAACATATGTTAAAATGATAAATCCTATGCAATTATATGAAAATTTGAGTTTTGCGTTACGAACATATGTTGAAGATGAGCGTGCATTACAAAATTTAATCATCCCTTCACACACATACCCTTTTCCCAAAAAGTAATCCCCTTTTGATAGAATTAGCTTACCAGAATCTAACACCGCTTTGATGCATGGTTTGCTCAACAAATGCCCACTCACAAGATTCCTACTCATATCCTGAACATACAACACATTGGTCAAAAGAAACTTCTTTCTGGATGTGAAGTAGAGATCAACATTCCCCTTGCCCAACACCTTGAACCTTTGCTCATTCCCCATTTGGATCCCATTCCCATCCTTTGATTCTTAAAATGTCTTGAAGACCTCTTTATCATAAGCAACATGAATGGTGGCATAAGTGTCATACAACCACCCTTCTACTTTTCCTTGGATGGCATTCACCCCACTCAAGGTTGCAACAAAATCCTCTTCAATTGATTTCACCTTGGATCCATGGTTATGGGACTTTCGATACTTGCATTCTCTAGCCATGTGACCACTCTTCCCACAAACAAAACAAGGGCCTCTCACACCCTTGAATTGCCCTTCATTCTTCCTTGGGGCTAGATGAGTATCCTTCTTTGATTGGGGCTTCTTGTGAGTCTGTTCTTTGGATTGAGAGGGTTTATCTATGACATTAGCCTTGAATGTTCAACATTGGACTCTTCCATACACTTGTCTCTAGAGCGAGACTCCTCTTCAATCCACATTTGTTTTAAGATTTCTTCCAAAGATATATCTTCATTCTTATGAAGAATCTTCTTTCTATAGCCTCTCCAGTATGGAGGTAGTTTGGCTATAATCCTTCCCACAATGAAGGGTTTCGGAAATGTTCTCTTAAGAGTAGACAACTTATTCACAATAACTTGAAGTTCAAGTACTTAGGGGAGTAAGGGTTTAGCATCAAAGAATTTAAATTCCATGTATTTAGTGATAATGAATTTCTTGGTACTTTTTTCTTCAGTTTTGTGTTTCTTCTCAAGAGCTTCCCATATCTTTTTTGTCAATGTAGTATTTGTGCAGAGATCGTTGAGACGATCCAATAAAGCATTGAGTATGTGGCCTTTACAAAAGAGTTCATCCTCTTCGCTATTCTTCCTTTCTTTAATCTCTTCTTGAGAATCATCATCCTTTGGGGGCTCCAAAGTCTTCAAATCTTTGTTAAGAATGTAAAGCACCTTCAAAGTTGTGAGGAGAAACTTGATCTTTTCTTGCCACCTTACAAAGTTTGAGCTATCTAGTCTAACTAAATCTTGAGACATGAACTTGAGGGCTGAGATAGATGAGCTTTCTTCCATGAATTTTACTAGAACAAAAACCATTAGAGATATACAAACTTTGACACATAACAAAGGTTTTGAGATAAAGATTTTTTATTTTTGGGGGTTAGGTTATTCACAACCTTTATTTTGTGATAAAACTCAAGACAATCGATACAAATAATCAAACTTTAATGATAGTAAAAAATAAACTACATAAACACAAAGAGATCAAAGTGTAGAGTAGACCTTTATTTGAAGAACAACCTTAGAACATAATATCACAAAGCTATTATTTTATGTAAAACACAAAAGTTTCTAGGCTTGATACAAATGTAGCTTTGTTGTCCAAAAATCTCTATTCCTAGCCTTCTCTATGAAAATTCTTGAAGCTTTTTCAATGGAAGAGATTGGGATACACAAGACTTGGGTCTTCATACAACCAAGTCTTCTTGATAAAGTTCTTGGAGAAAATTAGTAATCTTGAAAGCTAGAGAAAGAGAGAGAGAGAGTTCTTCTTTTAGAGAGAGAGAGAGAGAGAAAGGTGAGTGATCAATTCAACAATTAAATGTAAGTTTTGGAGATAAAACAAGTAATCGTATGGACATGCAAGTATGGCCTAGGTGATAGATCACCTGCCAGGCGATGCATCGCCTAGCACGAGGTGGTGCATTGCCTAGTCCGTCTTGGGCCATTTTTCAAGGGTTAGGTGACGCTCGCCTCCTAGGGGCAACGCATCACCGATGCCTCTTTCTTTGCGCTCCAAAATTTGTCTCAGAACAACCCCCTAAATGCTCTCAAACTTTTTGGGTACTCTTATATACTCAAAATAAACATTTTGGACCCAACAAGATGATTTATAAATGTCTACACCAAAAGTCAACTTTCACATGCTGACTTTTGTGAAATCATTATTTTTTTTTCACCTCTTCGTGCCTAAACAATTTCACCATGTAATTAACTAATTATAATACCATATGCATATCATGATTATTGTTATGATCTAGTGAACTCAGATCTGAATAACCGTGAGGAGATTCTATTAGTGATTGTCAACACTTTCAATTATTTTTTCTCTATGAACCTTCCTATTGTCGAGATCCCTGATAATTTAAGCATTAAGCAAACACCATATACAGAGGCATAACTTGATGAGTTGTGAAAAGAATGGGTGACAGATATGTTACCGATAATCCAAAGTCACCAACTGTTGTATTAGTTTTTATAGCTTTCATCATATATACACTACCAAAATACCCCTTTTGTGTTAGTGAAACGCATTAGTCAATGCAGTTGACCGACGCTATTGACCGAGAATTAGCATTTGTGGCAGTTGGACACTGGCATAAATGAAAGGGTATTTGCGTCAGTTGTAACACTGATGCTGTTATTGGGCGAAGTTTGCATTAGTGGAATTTTGACGCCGTTAATGTGAGCGTTAACGTCAGAGCAATACAGACGGCAACGACATGCTTGTGTCAGTTGGGTAATGACACAAACTTGCCATTACCATTAGCTTTTCAATAACGTTAATGGTCCACCCAAAAATTAAAAAGCCCAGCATCTTCCCTGAGCACTCATTCCCCCAATTCGAAAACCTGCATTTTCTCCCAACAAACCAGTGGCGACTCCAGCGTTTTCCACCCTATAGGTGAGTTTTTTTTTTTTCAATTTTAAGGTTAAAGTTATGAATTATATATGTTTATGAACCTTGTATATAATTTATTTTTTGAATTTTTGTGTGGATTTTAGATTATGAAGATTAAAGTTTGAAAACCTAAAAAACTTCTTAGTTTTTTTGTGGTTTGCTACTTGAATATCCTACATTACAACAAGTACAATTCTTTTGATTTTTATGAATGAAATTTCATTTTTGTGTCTTTTATTATAATTTCTTTATTTTTTGTTAACTTTTTGAATTTTTTTTGTTAAATTTAATTTCAGGTTTAAGTGTGTAAATGAGTATATATATTAACTTATATGTTTTCAATAAGTTTCACTTTATTAATTATTTAGTTTGAATATTTTTAGTAAATTTTTTCTTTATATTTTGTTAAAATTTAAAAAAAAAAAAAAATTTGGGTTTAATTGTTTAAATATGTATATATATTAAATTATTTATTTTCTTTAAGTTCCATTATATTATTTATTTAGTTAGGATACTTTTAGTAAATTTTTCTTTATATTTTGTTAACATTTTTAAAAAAAAATTAATTTAATTTTGGGTTTAAGTATTTAAATGGGTATATTAGTTAGAATAGTTTTAGTATATTATTCTATATATTTTGTTAATTTTTTAATTTTTTTTATTGATATATTTGAATAGATTTTTTGTTGACGAATTTGCTGGTGATCAAGCTTTTGAGCATTTTATATTGGAGGTAATATTTTAGACATTAATATATAATTAATATATTGAACTTAGTTGAATGTAGGATTTAAAAGTTACTGGAGATACGTTCTAGGACTGTGTGGTGCTGTGATATAAGGTTGGAATTATGCATGTTTGATTGATTAATTCGTTTGCTGCGTTTATGTGATGAATATAGGTTAATTTAAATTTGAAAAGTAGAAATAGGGGAAATGTTGCCCAATTTTTTTTAGATTTAGTAATATGAGAATTATGCATGTTTGATTGATTTGTTGAATACTATTGTGTACAATGTGTTGTATACATATACATTTTTAATTTGGGAAATGTGATAGAAATAAGAGAAATGTTGACCAATTTTTTTTGGACATATTCCTTTATTTACTTGCCAATTAGGTAATTCATGAACGTAATTGTGAATGTTTGTTGCTTTGTTTGTTTGCTTTTTTTTTTAATGAAGTTTGACAATGTTTAGAGATTGGATGTCAGCGGATAGGTTATCAGTGAAATATAGGAATGAAGTTGAGTTTTCTTGTAGTTTTGTGCAGGGAATACTCATTCTCATAATAGTATTCCTTGTCCTTGTGTTAAGTGGAGTAATGTTGTTAGGATGACACTTGTTAAAATAAAAGATCACTTATTTAGGAATGGAATAGACAAAAGTTATAAAGTGTGGTTTTTGCACGGAGAAAGAATGAAATTCCTTAATTAGAGACCATCTAAGAATAATAAGTATTCTGATGTGGATTATGAAGTTGATGATATTGCAAAAATGATTGATGATGCACAATATGAATCACGTGTGGATCCAGTTAAATTTAAATCAATCTTAGAAGATGTTGAGAAACTCATTTTTCCTAATTGTACAAGGTTCACTAAATTATTAGCATTGCTTAGGTTATATAACGTGAATGCCAAACACAAATGGAGTGATAAGTGAATGACGAAGTTATTTTCATTTTTAAGAGATTTATTACCAGGAGGTAATCAAATGTCGTCTTCATTTTATGAGGCAAATAAGTCATTGCGTTCGTTAAGCATGCAATTTGAAAAAATACATGTTTGTCCTAACGATTGCATCTTATATCGAAAGATATTTGTTGATGCAATTGCATGTCCGACATGTGGCGAGTCTAGATAGAAAAGGAAAAAAAATTCTGATGCAGTTAGAAAACTTGTCCCTTCAAAGGTTTTATGGTATTTATCACCAATACCTCATTTGGTTTGGTTTTACCGAAATAATGATCATGCTAAAAATTTAATTTGGCATGCCAAAGATTGAGTAAATGATGGTAAGCTGAGACATCCAGCTGACTCACCAGCTTGGAAAACAGTTGATGTTTTAAATGGTTTGAATTTTGCAATGAACCAAAGAATATTCGTCTGAGTCTTTCTGCTAACGGAATTAATCAACACACTTCCCTTAGCAGTGAGTATAGTTGTTGGCCTGTAATGCTAGTAATCTATACTTTACCGCCATAGTTGTGTATGAAAATGAAGTTTACCTTGTTGACCTTATTGATATCAGGTCCTAAACAACATGGAAATGACATTGATGTATACCTAGCTCATTTAATTTACAATTTAAGCACATTGCGGTATGAGGGTGCTAGTGCTTACGATGCTTATAGGAAAGAAAATTTCAATCTTTGATTTTTTGTAATGTAACAGATTAATTGCAAGTTGTGTCTTGGTTCGACAAACTGATATAGTTGAAGAGGGGAAAATTTTAAGTACCTGTTACATAGAAATACATAACGTTCAACTGCCTCTGAGAAATTATCATGTGAGAGTTGAGGTAGCCATTCAAAAGAAGGCTAGTTTACTGCATCCACTTACAATGCAAGGCTATACATTAGTTGTTCAAGCAGTCGGGTACGATGTTGGATGGCCACAACATTCGTTCCTTACTAATCAACAAATGAAAGAGCCACTTTCCCCCTCTACTCAACAACCAAGACAATAAAGGCAAAGAATAGAGGCATTGACACAGGAGCCTATAGAAGTGCCTATGACAAGAATGTTGAAGTGTTTTCTGAAGTTTATTGTTCGGTGGCAAAGTGACCACGTAGTAGAAATTCTGATTGCAGAAAGGGTATTTGGATATCCAAACGATGCTCGGTTATTGAAAGAAGATATCCTCCACTTTTTCAACTATGAGATGATTGGACACACTAAGATGCCATTATATATGAGGTACAATTGTGTTTATAAATTTATAAATTAATTAGTGTAATTTGAAATTGATTAGTTTATTGACTTTTTTATATGTAGGGTGCTCGATGATTTAGTACAAACGAAGGTGTTGAACCATATGTACACTTTCATGCATCCTGCTTTAGTGTCAACTGATGGGGGAACCAATGAAGCACGAGCTAAAAATCTCTTCGAACGATTTTTGCAGATGGAGCTAGAGACACGGTTCCTAATTTGTCCTTGGAACAACAAGTCAACTTAATTTTATATAAATATAATTTTGTTTATTGATAAATATCTTACACAAAAGGTTTTTTGCTTGTAGCTTTCACTAGATGTTAGTATTGATTTAACCACACAGTAATTCAATGACATTTTTGGATCATGTAAATTCACATTTTCGTCCGGAAATCAATGAGATAATTATCATGTAAGTTTTACATATTACAACATAGTTATACGTATTACTTAATTAATTTACGATTTCATTCGAAACTCACATCTAGATAAATATTAATATTTTGTGCAGGGCATTGGATCAATATGATACACACCAAAGAAAAAAATAGTCTATTAAACTAAAAGTTTGTGTTCCTAAAGTAAGTAAATTATTACTTATCTTATTAAAGTTTTGGACATATTTTTATTTTAAATAGTTTAAATATTTTTTAAATAGTTTAAGAATACGACACCATATATGGCTAGCCAAAAATCAACGAGAGACAAGATGAGTAGACTTAACCAATTTTGGCGTATCTCAGTTAGCAAATGAGCAAGTTTGGTGAGGAAATTTTAGTTTAAGTTTTTAATGTTTAGAAATTTAGAATACAATAGTTATAACTATATACATAGATTAACTTTGAAATCTAAATTCCTTTTGTAGATTTAATCACAAATGTTAACTATATGTTCTATTGATTTTTGGTGCAGTTTTTATGTTTATGCTGCTGTTTTTCTGTTTCTGTTGTTGTTTATTTATCAAATAGGCCAGAGGAATTGACATAAACATTTATAATTTTCCTGGTTAAAATAATATGTGACAGTTCCTAATTGACGCAAAAAAAAAAAAACACATTTTTTTAGCATTTGTGGCAATTCTCCACTGACGCAAACCAAACTGGCATTTGCGTCAGTGTCCAACTATCACAAACCTGGCATTTGTGGCAGTTTTTCAGTGACGCAAACACTTACCAGTGCCACACTGTCACAAACGTGGAATTTGTGGCAGTCAAGCACTAACGAAAAATACCGAGTGTTTGCGTTAGTGAAGAACTACCACAAATGTCACATTTGTGATAGTGGGGCACTGACGCAAATGTTAAGCTGGTTTGCGTCATGGGATTCCGCGTCACTTTTAAAACTGACGCAAAAAACAAATTATTGCAGTTGGGAACTGCCACAAATGACCATTTTTTAGTAGTGATAGTGCAACATTTTTTTAATTTTGCATGTGTCTAACAAATATTGCTTATCTATTTACAATTTCATTTTATTAATAATATGAATTTCGATTTAATTAATTTTTAAATCAATCTCAATTTAATTAATTATTAAATTATTTTCAATTTAATTAATTATTAAATCAATTTAATTAATTATAATTTTAATTATTATTATTATTTTTTAAATTGGGAGACCCTTCAATGTCTCCCATAGGGAGACGTGGGAGACATCTTACTTGGGAAACGTTTAAGGCTCTCCTAGGGACTTTTAATGTCTCCCATTGGGAGACATGGGAGACATCTCATGTCTCCCAATGGGAAACATTGAAAGTTCATGTTTTTGAACCCTCCAACGTCTCCCATTGGGAGACGTGAGATGTCTCCCACGTCTCCTGTAGAGTCCCAGAATTTACTTAGCTAGTTAGATAGTAGTAGTAGTAGTAGTAGTAGTAGTAGTAGTCATAGCTAGTATTAGTTATAGTATGTTCATTACTATGGATTTTGGTTCAAGCCGGGACTTAGTTGGAAACTCCTAGCAATGGTTATGGATTTTATAAGTTTAACCTATAGTTTAAGAGTATTAATTATAACATAAGGTTTGATTAACATTGCTGGTTATTAATATGATAATTATTATAACCTAAGGTTTAGATAGAGCTAATAAGAATATGACACTTGTCATGAGCATGGTTATTCCTAAGGTTATGATTATTAAGGAATTATTATTTTAATGATAAAATAAGAGAAATATAAGACTTAGTCTTCACCAAAATCTGATAGGAGCATGATATTTGTCACAATTTTATTTATTTGTGGATTAGGATGTAAATAGATTTTTCGTAACTTTAGGGTACTGTAACTTCCGACCTGTTTTTGACCCAGTTATGTTATGAATTTCGAAAAATAATATTTCTAGAAAGTTGTAGATAATTTAATTAGCTTTCTAACAGTATAAAGAGAGTCCAAATTGGAGATTACAGCTCCAGATATGTTGATTTTACTGTAGGGGAGTTTAGAGTTACGAGATTTAGGGAGTTAGAAGTTAGGATTCTATTTGTTTTTATTATTTTAAAAATCAAGCTTTCAATCCTTAAATCTCTCTGAAAAATTTGACCAATTCCTAAGCCTTTGGCAGAAGGATATTCAAATATTTTCAATTAAATTTATTATTTTTATTCAAAGCCAAAAAGAAGATTTTTATTCCTAGAACTCTATAAATAGGACCTAGCACCAAGCCTTTTCATTCATTATTCAAGCATTGATCAGAGCCTTCCATGTGCTAGTGAGACTATAGAGTGATAAACACTTGGATTGGGGTTATAAGCTTAATCATTATAAGCTGAATAAACACTTCGGAAGTAAGGTTATAGTGTATTTCAGTTTCGAGGTATAGTTCGGTCATAGAAGCATTCAAGGTATTCCTAATTCTAGTTCCTTTCTGTATTGATTCTTATAGTTCTTCTCTACTCAAATCCTAACTCAGTCTTTTCTATTCTTAGGCATCTAAGTTCTTCGAACTTAAGGTTTTCATTGGTAAGTATCGTTTCGATGGTGTAGTTTATTCTTTCCATCTCTTTTCTTTAGTATACTAACCTCTATATTATGGTTTTTAGGAGTGTTCCAAAATCCTGACTTTGTTCTCATCATCCTGGTATATTGGTAAGGAAAATAGGATAGGATTTTATATGTTATATGATATGTGATATGTTATCTTATGTTATGTTGTGTTATGAAATGTTATATTGTGTATGTTTGTAGACTTGGGCATATGACCTGTACACTAACAAGCCCCAATAAATTTATGGGCATATGACTTGCTTAGCCTGCAAGCCCCACAAATCTAATGGGCATATGACTTGTTTAGTTATGGGACCCCAAGTAATAATGGCCATTATAGTATGTGTGACATATGTTTATGATATGTTTTATTATATGCTACATTATGAATTTTATGTATATGAGTTATGAGTTAGGTTTTCCTTTCTGGGCATTAGGCTCATTCCTTTATTTTTTAGTGTGATTCAGGAAACTAGATACAGAGGCAGAAGGATTCTTGGAAGCTTGGCATGTGTGTTGAGGATGAACGGACTGAGTGGACTGCGTGTCGATCGAGGATGAAGTTATTTATATTTAGTCTTTTAGATCATGTTTTTCCGCATTTAGTTTTTTTTTTTAAACAATTGAATTAAAGTTTATGTTTTTCTTTTAAACAATGGGTACCCATGCCATATTTTCTATTATTATGTATTTGATACAATATTTTGAGATTTAATAAAGTTATATTATTTCTTATGTATCTTTCCCAAAATAGTAGCTATGTATAGTAGATCTAATAGTCCAAGGTCATAGAAATAGTTGGGTCATTACATCTCCCTATCGGAGACATTGATAGCCCACATTCGATGACTCCACCTCTAATGTCTCCCCTGGTGGGAGACATTGAAGACATTTAGTGTCTCCCAAATGAAGTCATAAAACCCTTATTTTTAATAGTGGATGTGTCACCTAGTACCATGCGACTTCAAAGTCGAGCAACGCGTCGCCTCGCAGAGGCGACGCCTCTCAAAACATCCCTAAATGCTCCAAAACTTTTTAGGCGCTCTTATATACTCCAAATAAACACTTTGGACCCAAAAAAAAAATGATTTATAAACGCATATACCGAAAATCAACTCTCACATGTTGACTTTTGTGAAATTGTTATGGTTTTACACCTCTTCGTGTCTAACCATTTTCACCATGTATTTAACCAATTATAATAGGTTTATCCATAGGGAATGCATACACTTCTTTTCTATATTACAATATTTATTTATAATAATTAATATATATTGTAGTGGAGTTACACTACAATAGTAAACGACATTGGCGGCGGTAAGATCTGCCGCTACTAAGCCGCCCCTCCACCGTTATTAACAATACCCGGCGGGGATCCACCGCTACTTCCCCGCCGGTAATAAGTTGACACTATTAAGTGTTATTAGCGGCGGGTAGTAGCGGCGGAGCCCGCCGCTAAAAAAGAATTTATTATACTTTTTAATATTAATTTAAAATAAATTAATATTCATTAAATTTAATATTTTTAAAACTAATTCAAAATAAATTTGAATAATATAACCAATTAATTAATTTAAACATAACTAACATTAAAATTAATAAATAATTTTAATATTTATCAAACAAACTAACTAATAACGATATTGTGATAATAAATAATTACACTATTAATTTAATCAAAATACATAAAATAATAAATAATAACCCACATTTAAAAAATAAATAAATACATTCACTATTCAAAATCAACAAAATTAGTGCAACCAAATTCTGAAATATACAACTTAGAAATGTAAAAGCAATAAGACATTAACAAAACTTCATTAACAACAAAAGAAACAATTTACAAGTCATTAACACAAAAAAAAAAATTAAACTTTTTACAATCAACCAAACTTCCTTTACAAATTTTTATAAATTTAGCTACAAAAATTCAGAACAATTTTATAACAATGTTGAGACCCAGTATGTCCAAGCCACCACCTAAGTTATCTGAAGAACCACCACCACCACCAATAATGTCCTACAAAACAAAACCCAAGTAGAGGCAAAAAAAAATTGTTAACAATACTAAAATTATCAAGAACATGATTGAAAAAAAATAGAAAAATAGCCCCCCAACCTCATCACCCAAACCCCCGAGCCCCATCACCCAGCCCCAACCCCGAGCCCCATCACCTAACCCCATCACCAAAACCCTCAAGCCTCATCACCATAACCCATGAGCCCCATCACTGAACCCTGAGCCTCATCACCCAAACCCTAGAGCCCCATCACCCTACCCCAACCCCGAGCCCCATCATCCAACCCCAATCCCGAGACCCATCACCCAACCCTAACCCCGAGCCTCATCACCCAAACCCCGAGCCCCATCACCCAACCCCACCCCTAAGCCCCGTATTCTCATAGCCCAGACCCAAACCCCCTGAGCCCCATGACTCTCTAACCTCACAACACACTAAGAGAGAGAAGGAGAGATTAAGAGAGGCATACCCAGAGTCCTAAGCCCCTTCTGTAAGTCCGGAGCCCTCACCAAGAAGTACACCGGATGAGTCTCGTTCACGTTGGTTCAGAGAAGAGAAGCTGCAAAAATGTATTAGGGGTTGTGCAAAATTTTGGAGAAGTGAAGAGAAGAGAGGCGAACCAAATGACGGGTTGTGCAAATTTTTTTCCATATACGTAAGTTTTAGCGGCGGGACCCGCCGCTTTTATTATTCTCCCGCCGCTAATAATATTATTATTGGCAGATTATCCGCCTATAATAATATTAATTATCCGCCACTAATAATTATAAATAATAAAGCCCATGAATTTTCTCGGGTATTTACTCTTAAGCAATAGCAGTGGACAATCTGCCTCTAATAATTATAGCTCCGCCGGTAGTAATATTTTATATATATATATTTTTAATTTAAATATTATTAGCAGCGGACCCCTTAGTCCGCCGTTAATAACATTACAGGTGGATTCAGCCCGCCTCTAGTATTAATTTTTCTTGTAGTGTTATCTTATATCTCCTTTATACTTGAGGAATTTGACACTTTTTCTCCAAAGTTGTACTAAAAATGTGCTGTCGCCATTGAATCATATCAGATTCCCGAAGTTGTGGTCGGGAGTAATATCTTTTTTAATTGGTAGGCTTTTGTTGGGTTTGAGAGTTTTCTCGCTAGTAATAAGTATTGTAAGTGGTATCATGTGTTCATTATGTAAACACGTAATGATTTATTAAAAAAAACAAAAGAGTAAGCTATATATTTCTTGAGAAAATATATATCTCTTCTATATGTGTACATAACGAAATTTTTTAGTTTTAACAGTTTTTTATCTTTTTTCCATTAACTTTAACGAAATATTCTTATATTTAAAGGTAGATTGTAAACATGACTTAAAATTAAATAAAACTAAATAAATAAATAATTAAAACAATTAAAATTGGATATTTTTGAGATATTTTACAATGATAATTGTTGACGGTGAGAACTCGTCAACTATAAACAGTGAGAAAACCTAAAGGGTATTACTAAAACTAAGTAAATTTAACTTATGAAAATCTTGAAAAAGGATAGTGTAGAACAGTAACAATGGAGGAAAACACGTATATTGCTTAATTCCCTCTGTGTACAGTGGATTCTCCAACCCCTTAGTCTGAGTGGTGGAAGCCTATTTATAGTTGGGTTATAATGGCCCCTGATACAAGGTGGTCCCGGGGGACAAGAACATACGTAGGTACATTCTCAAGGTAGTGGTGCAGGTCGTAATGGTGTTGAGGGTCATGTTGTTGGCTCTGGTACATGGTCAGTGGTATGCAGATCATGCCACCACTTCTTGTACTAATTCATACCACCACTACTTATCGGATACTGATGTCAGAATCACGCCTTTGCCTCCCTTAGGGTCGTACACCTTGTACTTGTTGACGTGCCTCGTACTTGAAGGTCCTTCTCACACTTCCAAAATATATCTTCTCTCATTTCCTTCTAATATTTTGCTAAGTGTTGGGCACATTTACTAGTTCTCCTTGTATACTTGGGAGGCTTGGGACAGATAGTATGTGATGAGGAAATGAAGCCCTCACTATGTGTGGCTCTCCTCTGTGCTCTAGCATCATGGCAACGAGGCCCTTGCATGTGTTTACATATGGGCAAAATGTCTTTGGCACATAGGTGGTGTCACCACATAGGTGTCTTTGGCACCTGGAGGTGTGTGAGCCATAGGCGAGTTAAGGGCTCCATGAGGCACCTTGAGGTGCTCGAGGCGTAGGCGAGTTGGGTATATTTCTTAGCCTACGTCTAGCATGGTGAGTATTCTGGCAAGTGTCTTGCCCAGCGAGGTCAAGATTGCATAGCGAGGTCATATGCGTCTTATGCAGGTAACTCATGAGGTAGGGAGATGTGGGCCTCGCATTCCTTCAGGGACCTTGTGCCTTTGGCATGTATTGTGAGGTGGGAGGTCTTCTCCCTAGACGATTCGTGAAAGGGTACATGGGTGATAATGGCGCTCGCATAGCGAGGCGTTCCATGAGGGTCGCCTCACACCTTACGTCACAGACTTTGTATGTGCATCCGACCTCGCATAGTGAGACCCTTCATAAAGGTTACCTTATGCCTTTATAAAATTTCCTATATTCACACTTGCCCCAGAGTCTATGAGCATACTTTTAAGTATGTTTGTAGACTCTTTCGTATGTTCTTCGTGTGATATGTATAGTGTTCATGCTTCGCTATCCTTGAACGGGTGTGGAAGGCTCACCTTTTGAATGATATCTTGTGGTGAATGAGGAAACACAAAATGGACCGTGGTGGTGTGTTTCTTTGTAGTTCTTAAAGAAACACAAAAACCAACTAATTTTGGTGGTGATCCAAGTGTGTCCTTAAGATGGAATGAGGGCCAACCATTTCTAAGCGTGGATCCTAAGGTTGCCAAGACTCTTGATCTCCACCATTCATCTAGATTTGATCTAATGGCTAGGAAGTCTTGACTTTACTTATAAATACCCTAAGACTTGGATTCATCTCTTCACACCAAAACTTGCTTAGCCTAGTGGTATCTTCTTTAAGCTATTTCTAAGTGCTCTAAGGTTTTATCCCTTATAGAAGCACCTTCGAGGTAATTTTTCCCTCTTTTCATCAGATTCATCTCCCTTTTTTATTTTTTATTGTTTTTACTTATTCTTCCTCATACCATGTTTGCATTGTAGGGGTATAAGGTGTTCTCCCATTGCTAAAGGTCCGCTCTTGTTTATCGCTCGATCCTTCCCCACAAACGTAAAAACTTGTCCTCGTGCATCTGTGGATTCACATATACGCACCCAGGTATACCTTCCTCCCCAAGTAATACGCATGTCTCTTTTATCTTTTATATGAGGGTAAGGCCATAGGTTGGTATGTACCTGTTCCTTAATGGTTTTTTTATTCTCATGGCTCATTAGGCGCATATGCGTGGGTCCTTTTCTTACACCCTTTACACTCGTGTTGTAGATATAGAGTTGTCTTCACGCACACACGTCATCGAGTCTTAGCTTGCCTATGGCGTTTGGATGGTCTTTTAAAGGTCTGCCTGGTGTTGAGTTTATCAAGTTCTTATCCTCCGACTTTGAGGCTGACGTTTGCAAACCCTCTGCAAATAGGGGTGTGCGAATGCTCTACCTACAAAGGTTATCTTACCTTAGGCATGGAGCCTTGAGAATGAACTTGAATCTGTTACTAGTGGTGGAGGTATAGGCTTCTCCCCGCGGCATGAAACATATGTCTCCTGACTAAAATGACCCATTCAAGATTGTATAGCAGAAATCGCTTGCCGAGAGGAAAACCTGCCACCTATACCTCCATCTTCCTATGGTGATGAAGCCCCAGGCTATGGAGGTCCTGCCCGTTAGGGTGCTGACTGTGATTCATTTGAACCTGAGTTCCTTTCCATGGTTTTTCTCACATTTCCTCGTCTATCCAAAATGTCGTACGTCATAGGGTCAAGCAGTATGCAGGTAGACGTAGGACATGTAGAGGACCTACTAGGGGGTTGATGAAGTTAGTCACTCACAAACCGCCTATTGTCTCTATCCAAGTACCAGACATGCTGAAGGGGATCCTTGACAATTCTGAGGATGCAGGCGACATGTCCACTCTTACCCTGGTTAAGCTTTCCAACATGCTGAAGGCCCATCAACTGTCACTGAACATCAACTTCATCATTCCATCTTGCAATTACCGCATCTGAGCCACTTGAGGGGCTTGTAGCTTTCAGCGACTCAGTAATCAAGTTTGGAGGGGGCTTGCCGCTTCACCCCTTTTTCGTTAAGGTACTCAACTATTTTGAGTTGGCACCTCTCCAACTGTCTCCCAACTCTTGGATTGTGCTTAGTTGTTTGTATGTGTTATATAAGCAAGTGCAGTATCATGGACCTTCCATGAATGAGGTCCATCATTTGTACACTCTTAGGGCAAACCCATCAATCCCTAGCTTCAATTAGCTTCAGAAAGTCGTGGCTCTAATAGGGTACCCCCTCGTGGAGGGTTCTATTTCCAATAGGGGCTCGTGGAAGAGCGAATTTTTCTTCACCAACAGCCACTCCACATACGCGTTTCAGCACATCAAGTAAGCTTTTTCTACCTTGAGTGCATATATAAGAAAAAATTTATTTACCCCTCTCTTCAGGTTTTTCTAACCATAGTTATTTCTTTTTCTTGACCATAGGTCTTGAAGGGGTTGTTGGCCCTACCTTGAGTCTGGCATCCCACAATCATGTGGTGAAGATTATGGCTGTGTCGGCCTCGCGCAAACTGGCCTGTAGCCTTTTTACAGAGGGAAATCTCTATTCGTACAAGTTGTTGTCTCCAGATCAAGTCATTTCTCTATGCTTCATTTCATCCAAATCTACCATCTTGAGGGTAATAGATGATGATGATGATGATGATGATGATGATGAAGAAGAAGAAGAAGAAGATTATCAAAACTATGAGGGTGACCAGATGGATACGAAATATGAGGTCGAGGTGGAGTCCAAGAACTATTCATGTTTAAGGTCCTTGGCTGGCAGGGTTTAGGATGTTGCTGATGACAGACATACTAATGGCATTACTTTTCGGGTCCCGTCGCCAGTGCTTGGTGGAGAGTTTGCTCTCATCACCCATGCTCCTGCCCCTTTTCTCCCGAAGAGGAATTTTGTCCTACCTTTTTTTGGCGATGCCTTTCCACCCTTGGAAACGCATTTGGGGCAAGCGTCTTCGAGTGCCTCACTTCCTAAAAAGGTGACTCCGTGCCCCTCTGCCCCTCATGCCTCTGTGGATGGATAAGGACCTTCCTGATCCCCTTCCTTGCCTGAGCATGCATCAACATGTATACATGTCTCCCCCCACCGAGCTCATACTTCCACTTCCCGGGTTCATCCTCTGCCAAGCTAGTACGGAGAGGCCACGAGCCATTACATGGGCAATATATCCGAAGGCAAGTGGGGGCCTATGTATGATATTTCAGATGCCGAGTTGGGTGAGGCTTATATGAGAGCATCTATGCAGGTATTTGTCAAAACACTTAATGTATATTTTTTAGTTTTGATATCACCTAACCATTGATGTTTTGTTTTGTTTCTTTGTCTTTACTTAGGCTTCCATCTTGGGTCACCGATTTGTCGCCTCAAGCTCCTTATCCATCAAGCTTGAGGGGGTGATGAAGAATCTCTCCATGGCCGAGGCAGACAAAGATAGTTTGATCGCACGGGTCTGCGATTTGGAGGGCCAACTTGCTGAAGTAGTTCGCTAGAGAGATGCTGCACTGGCCAAGGCTGCTTTGACCTTTCACTCCAATACCAGGCTTGAAGCCACTATTCATGCCCTAAATGAGAAGATTAGTGTGCTCGAGACTGAGCTAGTAAATTCCAAGAATGGCATAGTCGAGCGCACATTGCACGCCATGTGGAGGACCAATCCTGACGTCAACTTGTCTCCCTTTGGAGAGTATGCGACTGGAAAATTTGCTGAGTGGAAATGTAACGACCCCAAATTCAGTATTAAGGCTTAAGGGCCTGGAGTAGTGTGCCTGGAGGGCATGATGGGATTTGGTGTGTGTTTCTATTGAGTTTTATGCATGATTATCATTTAATGCACGTTATATGACTAATTGATTATTTGAGATGCATGACTATGTGAATTAGTATGCATGTAGACCTGATTGTCTTGTAATGAGCATGATTGTAATCTGGCCATGATAGGGCATAACTGTGATAAATGTACTACGTGAATTGTGCCATGTGAGGTGGTGTTTTTATCAGGATGCACGCATCGAGACGGTCCTAGTGAGCCATTTAGTCTAAAAGTCACAACGGGATGTTGTACCCTGCTCGGGAAGAGCCTAGGGGTACTTCGGGAATCTTATAAGTTGAATTGAGAATGAGTGGTTAGTTATTGGTAATTGGGTAACCTGGGTAACCATTTGTAACTGCTGTGGGTAACAAGTTTTAAGATAGAAAGTGGTAGAATTGAAATGAAAGTGTAAAGACTTAAGTGCCCTTGAAGGTTTAGCTAAGAAGGATTAGTAGGAAGGGGTAATTTGGTCTTTTGGCAAGGCAAATAGGCAAGTTTCAGCTGGGTATATGGGGTATACGGTTTGGGCATTGAATCATTTAGTGTTTTGATAAAATTAGAAGAGAAGGAAAAGAAGAGGAGAGAAAGGCTAGGGCAAGCAAAGAAGAAGAAGAGAAGGAGAAGTGGGAGTCTAGGAGAGATCAAGGGAACTTTTAGGGTGGATTCTACTCTTGAGGTAAGGATCTTATGCTTATTTAAGTTTGGGTTTTGTTTTGATTTGAGGAATTTAAATGCCTAAGCTAAGCATTGTTGAGTTTTGGGTTAGTTGCTGAAATTTGAGATCAAATGTGTGGATCTTGGGTGTGTTGATGTTTTAATCTTGTTTCTAGTGTCTATAGGTTGTTAGATTGTTCATATGAGGTTTGGAATTGAGTTTTGGGGTTAAGATATGTGTTTGGGTTGGTTTGGAGGTATTTTGGATGAAGGAATAGAAGGAGAAAAACCCAGAAATTCTGGGTTCGCGATGGGGCGCCGCTGCCCTATTCTTGGGCACCGCGGCACGAGGCTGTGTCCAGGCGAGGGTGGTTTCTGATTCGCTGGGCGCCGCGGCGCTAGGCCACTTTCAGGACACCAAAATTTCCATTTTTGAGCTTTTGCTCCAGGGGTTCGGGGGATGTTTCCAATGACTTATTTTAGGATTTTGGGAGTCCCGAGAGTGTGGGATTGGTCCTGGGAAGTGGTTTGGGCTTGGTTAGTATTGAAAGTGTTTTATGTGTGTTGTGACTAGGATTTTGAAGAGGCTCGTGCTAGTGGACCGTGCTCGTGATCGTGGTGCATCGGAAAGCACGAAATACAGGTTAGAAAACCGTAACACCTGAGAATAGGGCATAGGCCCACTGTGTGATTGCAGGGCGCGGCCCTAGATTGTGTTGTGTGCGAATGTGTAATCTTAGATAAATTATTGTATGTTTGAATGGTTATTTCTGAATGTGTTATATGTGTGATTGTAATGGAATGAACGGCTAAGGCCGAGAGCGGCGTAGGCCGGGTACGGCAGCGGGGCCAGAAGTAACGCTCAGCACATGGGATGCTATAGCGAGGGTGGGACCCAAGGGATACATGAGTTATCCTACGGTAATGACCGAGACCCCAAGCTTTGGTAAGGCCTCTGGGGCGGCATGGCCGTGCTTGTTTAATTAATGATTTCCTATTTATCAGTGAATTATGCCAGTGATATTATCTGCATATGTTATGTGCTATTTGGGTTTTCTTGCTGGGCTTCGGCTCACGGGTGCTCCGTGTGGCAGGTAAAAGCAAGGAGTCAGTCAACCGGCCATGAGTATGGAGAGCGTGGGAGCGGCACGTACATGTTCAGCCTGCCCAACTGCTTTGGTTGGGGGCATTTTGTAAATGGTTGTATTATTCCATTCTTTTGATAGTTAGCCTGGTGTAAAAATCTATTTTGAGTTGTAAACATTTTGTAAACCTTATTTTGGGATCCCAGATGTTTTATATTTAACGTTTTCAATGAAGTTAAACATTTTTAAGGAATACAGCCTTAAACTCTGGTTTAATCACACTTTTGGTTTTAGAAACCGCTTTGAGTCAATTAAATGCACAATTTCTGTTTTAAACTCACTTAGTAACGGCTCTAAGGTAGTAGGGCGTTACAGGAAAGGTTGGGGTGGAAACCCATAGGCCCTTTTCAAAGGCTTACTTAGATATATATATTGTTGTTGTGCACCCTCCGTCTTGTTTTTTTTATTTTATTTTATGGAACTCCTTATAAGTCTTTAATAATATGTGGGTCTCTTGATTTCTAAGTCCTTGCATATCTTTTATATCGACTACGAGGATCCACTGGCCTATCTTCCCTTTGTCATTCTCTTTTGGTTATCATGTGTAAGGGAGTTTGATAAGTCCCTCTGTTTTTTTGTGAATTCCTTATGTCTTCTTTGGGCTGATGATAATAGTCTGTTTGGTGCACACTGACTATACTTGTAAGGACATATTAACCCTTTAGGTTCTTGGCATCCTTTTATATTCTTTGCGCACACTTGTAATTTTGTGTGAGAAGCGTCCTTCTCTTCATTACTGAGTTTACTATTTTTACAAGGGTCTATTTTGGAAACCTTTTTGGCTAGACGACTTGGTATTTGTTCTAGACTTATTGGGGGATACCTTCCTTGAAGCCTCACCCCCTATGGGGGTGTTAGCCTTTGGTAGAAGGTTATCTTTGTGAAGTTTCTTAACTCTCTTGATAAGGGTAGCTAATCCTTTTGAATCTAAGAGACAACTTGCCAAGTTTTGTATATATATATATGTGTGCCTCCTATCCTGCTCCCCAAGTGCTTGGTGAAATTTCTTCCATCGAGCACTTTCATAGATGCTTGCATAGAGAAGAAATGTAGCATGCAAAGTAGGAAACACTTTCATTTATAGTAGGCAGATTACAAAGACATATATAAAATGATTACATCTACTGTGAGGTTATCTAGGTAACCTCTTTGATTCTTATCTGCTGAAGTTAGCATAACATAAATAAACTAAATACGAATACTCTTTGCATTGGACACGAAAGTCTTACTAGTAGTATTTCTTGAGGTGTTCTGCGTTCCATGCTCAGGGTATTATAGTATCATCCATGCATGTTAGTTTATAAGTGTTTGGTAGAATACACTGGGCGACTTGGTAAGGTCCTTCCCAATTTGCCCCTATTACCCCTGCCCCTAGGTCTCGCGTGTTGGGGGGTACTTTTCTCAACACCAAGTCTCCTACTCTGAACGTTCTTTCTCGTACTCCGGAGTTGTCGTATCTCGCTGCTCGTTGTTGGTATACTGCCACTCTTAGTTGTGCCCTTTCCCTTATTTCTTCCAACATGTCTAAATTTTCAGCCATTGTTGCATGGTTGACTTGGTCCTCGTATGCCTATGCCCTGGAAGAGTTAATCTTCATCTCAATCAGGAGGACAACCTCTCATCCATATGCTAAGGTGAAAGCGGTCTCCCCAGTAGTCGACCGTGGCATGGTCCTATAAGCCCAATATTGCGTATCTCATCCGCCCAAGCTCCCTTCAGTTTTTCTAGCTTTGTTTTTAGGTTCTGTTTTAGGATTTTGTTAATGGCCTCAACTTGCCCATTGGCCTGCAGATGCACCACAACTGAGAAGCTTCTCCTTATTCCTTTCTTCTTACAGAACTCCTCGAACGTTTCTCCCTCATACAGGGTGCCATTGTCAAAAATGATTTTTTAAGGTGTTGTGTAAAATTGATACAAAAGTATACGTAATCGACACAAGTAATACAATGATAAATAAAGATCGTTCCCACGAAGATTGATTTACTAATTACCAACAAATTAATTTTCTACTTCTATTTGGTCAACAATAAATTGGTTCCAAAAATATTAAAATAACAAAAGCAATAAACATAAAATAACACTATGAAAGAAAGCAAATAATTGTAAAAACTTCCAAAATAAGGAACTAGGGATTTTAATTTCATCAATTTTTCACTTTATTATTTTGTTAATCAGACTTCACAATTCTTCCTAAACTAATAGTTGATTAACAAAAACGATTCTTACTATTTTTCAAGAAACAAAAAACTCAATTTACATTTGAATTTTCTACATTCCTGTGATAAATTCCAACACATAAATGGCATTGAACACAATAATCCTAAAACTACATAATTCATATAGGTATTTTCATCCAACATGAAAATTGTGATTATTCAATCATAGCATAATCAATTCTCACTTTTTCAGATTTCGAATCAAAATCATAAATCATGCAAATGGTGATCAAGCATTCACAAGAATTAAGAACATATCAAATAATTTAGAATAAAAGTGAAGAAAGAATCATGAAATCCTCGTAGAAAATAGAAAAGATCCAAGTGATTACATTAAAAACTCTAGAAAATAAAATTAGTTCATCATTAAGAAATCCATGAACAAGAAATTAACATAAAGTAAAGATAAAAAGAAAAGAAAAGAACTCTATGCCGATCCAAGCTCTTATCCAAAGTGATCCCAATACTTTGCTCAATTTTAGGTCTGCAAAAAGTGGCCATTTTCCTCTCCAAAATCATGATTTAAACCTGATTAGTGTTTCTGCTAAACATGAAATGACCAAAACACTCTTTGTTGACCCTTGATTTGGTCAACAACACGGAGTCAAGTAATACGATAAAAAGGAGATGAATTCAAGATAAAAAGATAAATGACAACAAATATTTATAGTGGTTCGGCCCCAAAAAATGGTAATAACCTGCATCCACTTAGTATTCTTATTAGTGTAGAATCCCCAAAGCGGTGATCAATGAACTAGGGTTCACGAGTTTCACAAGCCTCGGGATGAATACAATTTTGGCAGATAAAAACACTATAATTCTCTCTCAAAATTCCCAAACAAAAAGGTCCCCTCTGTTGAGCCCATTGAGTCTTTTTTATACACTCAAGGAGTTCTTCATGGGTCGATGGGCCTTCATTACAATTAATACAAGCATATCTAAATAAAAATAGAAATCACAATTATTACATAAATGCGAAATTACATAGCCGTATAGAATATCTGAAATGCTGCGACCAGACTGGTCGCCCATAAAATATGTTGTCTGCTGAGTAAATTCTCCCTTGGTCAATGGTCAAACAGATCATACTCACTTAAACGGTCACGTGCATCCCATGTGTATGTTAATTTTGTCATGTCATCAGGTAAATCTTTTTTTGGTAAACATCCCCCCCCCAAGTTTATTTTACTGCGATCAGCATATAATAAAATTAATCGACCAGCTCTCCGTCTGACCTGTCACGTCTGTCAGTGCCTTTTTAAAAAAGTAATAATTATGACTGTTGCAGTTTCCCAAAAGCATTTTGACGGCTAACACAATTTCCCACACATTGAAAACTTACGCCCATCATTACCTCTTTAACTGTGCCACGATCAGTATAAATAAATCACTTTTCTCATTTTTTTACCTTTTACCAAACCTTCCTCTCTTAAGAACTCAGAAGAACTCTCAAAGGAAACCCAGAGATATTTGGTGATCTGAGGCATGTCCGATCAACCCTGGGCAACAAGTCCTGTGACTTCTACACAATCTGTAATCCAAGTAAGATCTCGACCCCTTTATCTCTGTTATACAATCTGACATTAATTCCACGAGTTTTCTGGTCTGATTTTTTGAGCAAAAATAGTTTGGGGTAATCAGGCTCATACACAGAAACATGATAGGATAGGAGTTTTAAGTAGTAAAAACATTAAGTGAGGCTTAGAAATCAGTGTGGGAAGTAGGAACACTGTTTTAGGGCCCAAAATCGAAGTGAAAATTCAAGTTTTATGCTTTCGGAAAAATCTGGGTTTTTCCTGCCTGTTTTCGGAGTCGAAAAGTTTTTCTGAAAAAACTTTACACTTCCGCTTTTTGATCTATTTTTCCAAACTGCTCGCACATTTTTAGAGTTTACGTTAGGATGTTGCTGGTCATATAAAAGCTTAACTTTTATACACAATCAACGTTATCCCAACGTTTCGTCTTCTTCTATCTATTGTCGTAGAATCTCATCTCCCCTTTTCTCTTCTCAGATATTCATGCATGATCCTTGGGGAGGTGAGAGGCCAATTGACGATGATCTCCTCGCGCTGTTGTTCGAGGATCAAGAGAACCATCACTTCCTTTTTCTGATCTTCCTTCTTCTCAACAAAACCCACTGACCAGCCCTCTGACCAATCAACCTAACATGGGTCGCGTGAAATACACTGCCCATAGAAAAAAGAAAACAACCAGCTCTCCTTCTAACCAGCCTGCCCCTCGCGCCGAGGACCCTCCAACTAACCCTCAACCTGTAAATGTTGCACCACCAGAAATTCAACCCAGAGCCTGACTTCTTGAGATAATTATTCACCAACCTGGTCACAAAAAGAAATCTGAGGTTGGTCAGCCTCTTGGCACCTCACTAGAAAGTGAGGGAGTCCACTGTAGGGAGTGCTACTGGAGGGGGAATCTCTGAGCAGCAACAGGATGTGTCACAACCCCCGAGACAGCGGGCAACAGGAGTGACCATCCGGGAACCCTCCAACAACCCTCAGGCTGCTGCTACCCCTGCCCAACATGGGAAGGGCAAGCAAAAACTTCAGGAGTACACTGAACCTGTACTCAAGTATTCCGACGAGAACGGTATTGACTTCTCACTTTTAGATAACCTACCCATCCTCTGTCACTTATTTGATATGGATGGCAACTTTAGATTTGTGACCAGTAATTTAAATTCAGACTTCTTCTAGGCAGAGAGTGAGTGTAGCAGTAGTTCTATAAATAATGTATCAACAAGTAATAATAGCTCAGGTATATTAGTTAGAAATTCCTTTCTATTTGTTCCCTTTCTCTTTTAAATTATATTGTCTGATCGTTTGTTTCCATCTTGTAGTCATGCCTTCTGGAGAAGCTTTTGACATATACACTGACGTCGATGCTCCACCGAGCAAAAAGAGAGCGAGCTGACGGCATCCTAGGGAGGGTAGAAGAGAACCCTCCAACAAGAAGGCCCAAGCAGAGGATCCTCCAGCACCTCCTGCTGCGTCCACTCCTTCTAGGAATACGACACCTCCTCCTCCTCCTCATAATAGCCTTCCTCCCGAGCAGGCAAGGCAACCTTCAATCAACGACCTGCTGAGTGGCGCCTAAAATGCTACTTATGAGAAGCTATAAAGGCTCTCAAAGTACCGTCATAGCCAGGAGGCTTTCTCGCATCTTCCTCCGCTACCGCATAGCCAGGTCATCAGCCGCAGCCTGTTTGAAATTCTCAGCGTAAGTTTTTCTCCTTTCTCTAATTGAAAAACACTTTCTCTCATTTCCCTTGACTAGTTTACTGTTCTTTTTCTATTCGCAGGGTATCCTCACATTGGGGCAGGGCTGGTGCCGAGCTGAGGAGTTCAAAGCCAAATTTGTTAAGGAGGTCAAGGTAGTTGAGGCCAAATATGTCGAGCAGCTGAAAGCAGCCAAGGAGAAAAATGCTAGCCTGAGCGAGGAGCTGAGGAGGAGCCAGGAGGCAGTGGTTAAAATCACTGCTGCCAAGGAGAAGTATAAGGAGGCTTCGGTGATGAATTTTAAAGAGGCCTCCAAACTTCAAGATGACCTGGTGGCCAGCCGGAAAGAAACCGCTGAGCAGGAGGAGCGCGTTAAACTGCTCGAGGAAACCAACGCTCGTAAGCTAGAAAAGTTCAAGGGAGCGGCGTTCAAAGTATTTCACCTGTTCTGGAAGAGCAACCCAGGGGCAAACTTTGACTACCTCCCAAAGCATATAAAGCAGACTGAACTGGGAAAGTGCGTTGGTCTCTTGGAAGAAGAGAAGAAAGCTCAGGAATATCCTGAGATCTCTTGGCGAAAGGCATCGAAGAGGATGCTGGGACTACAGTCGACCAGCAATCCCAACAAGAACCTCCTGTTGCTTCTGCTTCTCAATAATTTATTTATTTATTTATTTTTATTTGTAAATGGGACATACGAACCACGATTCGTGATGTCAAGACAATTTTTGCTGCATAGGGCAGCTTCCTTTTAATTACTAATTACATCCGAGCAAAAACTGCTCGCGGTGTAAAACATTTCACTTTGCTATTTATTATAACATCTGCTCGCATGACCAAACTTAGCATAGCACTTAGTTTTCATTTTACAAAATCCAAATTTTTTTAAAATTACTCTAAGTATCGTAGTCTGCATTCCCTTATTTTTCTTTGGAGTCTACATATGCTTGTTGATATACTTTGCTTAGTACCTTATACGCCCCCAAGTGATTGAGAAGTTCAAATTCCTCGGTCACTTACCATGACCAAGACCTGTTCGAACATTACATCTCGTGCCTTAGTAATATAGCAAAGCAACACACGTAATGAGCAAATACTTGTAATAAATACAATAACTGGCAAGAATAACTAGCTGCGCATAGTTCCTTTTATTTCTCGTAATAAATGGACAAAATTGTGACTATACAAGTGATCAAAAATTGATCTTACACTTGTAAGAGACCAGTCATTTAATGAACCAACCCTTATTCATAAACTTGTAAAAAGTGAAATTAATACAAGCTAGTTCTTTATGAAGAACTATTTATTGATAATACTTGCGCAGGTGTTCTGCATTCCAATAGCGAGGAATGAGATCTCCATTCAAGGGAGCAAGTTTATATGTGCCTAGTTGGAGGACTTCTTCAATCTGATACAAACCCTCCCAATTAGGTCGAAGCACTCCGGCAGCTTGATCGCATGTGTTAAGAAAAACTCTTCTAAGTACTAAATCTCCTACGTTAAACTTTCTTTCTCATACTTTAGAGTTAAAATATCGAGCCACCTTTTGCTGATAAGCTGCAACTCGAAGTTGAGCTTGCTCGCGCCTTTCATCGACCGAATCCAAAGACTCCATCAATAATTGATCGTTAGTACTCTGATTGTATGCCAACCTTCTACGTGAAGGTGGGTCTAACTCAACAGGCAACATGACTTCATATCCATAGGCCAAAGAAAATGGAGTATGGCATGTTGTTGTTCGATGGGATGTTCTATACGACCAAAGGACTTCTGGTAGTTGTTCTGGACATGCCCCATTTGCTTCTTCTAGCCTTTTCTTTAGGGTGTCCTTCAGGGTCTTGTTGACAGCTTCAACCTATCTGTTTGCTTGCGGATGAGCTACCGATGAAAAACTCTTGATAATCCTGTGCCTCTTACAAAACTCAATGAATAGATCACTATCAATTTGTGTGCTATTATCGAAGACAATTTTCCTTGGCAACGCATATCTACACACGATGTTCTTGACCACAAAATCCAACACCTTCTTGGTCGTTATTGTCACAAGTGGTTCAGCTTCGGCCCACTTGGTAAAGTAGTCAACAACAACTACTGCATACTTGACATTTCCCTTTCCTGTGGGTAAAGACCCAATCAAACCAATCCCCCATACTATGAATGGCCATGGACTTTGCATCTGTTTGAGCTCATTATGGGTTGTTCGAGGTATTTTGGAGAATCTTTTAAACTTGTCACATTTTCGAACAAAGTCCATAGAGTCTTCATTCATGGTAGGCCAGAGATACCCTCGCCTTAAGATTTTCTTTGACAGACTTTGCCCCCACAGCGTGATCTCCACAAAAACCTTCATGGACTTCTTGCATTAGCTCCTTGGCCTTTTCCTTAGAAACATACCTCAACAGTGGCATCGAATACCCTTTTCTATATAAAATTCCGTCGACCAGAATGAATCGAGCCGACTGCCTCTGAAGGGTCCTTGCTTTGTTTCTTTCTGCTAGAAACACTCCTTGCTCAAGGTATCTAATGAAGGGCGTCATCCATGTGTCTATCACTTGGATCACCAGTGAAGACTTTTCTACTTGAATGCTTGGTGCTGACAAATGCTCAACTAGTACTATTTTTAAGGTGTCAGCATCTTTCGTGCTTGCGAACTTGGCCAAGGCATCAGCATTTGAGTTATGATCGTGAGGTACTGATGGACCAAAACGGGTATGTTTTAAAAATTTATACTCGCAAGCGCACGAATCGTATATAAAATATAGTGTTCGTGTAAGCACGAGATCGAACCCAAAGGAGTTGTCTAAAATCGAAAAGAAAACTATTTTAAATCAAAATTAATAAATTCTAACCCATCCTCATAGATTGATGAGAATTTGTGACAAGAAAATAAACTAAAAGATAATAATAAATATTTTAAAGACAATATATAACTAAATTAATAATTGTAAATAAGATGGTAAAATAAGATTATTAAGGATTAGAATCCACAAAATATAAGTTCTATAATATTTATAAGTACATTGATTCCCAAGTTTTAGTGATAGTTAAAGTAAATCAAACTATCATTTTCCAAATAGATTTATAATTTTAAGCACAAATTACTTCTAAAAATATAAGATTTTTCTTCACTTTTCAAAAAGTTATAATTTCAAAGTATTTAATGTAAATCAACCTAGTGAAATAACAAATAAATCAATGAACATTATTTATAAGGAAAAACATAATATTTTTGTTCTAAGTATGGATGTGTACAATTTAATGACACATCTTACACAAAGAATATTATGTTTTTGCACTAATGAAGAACAAAGTGTAAATATGTGCTACCAATCCAAAATACATGATATTTAAGATGAAAGAAGATATTTGAACAAAAACAATCCATAAACTTTGTTGCACGCAATGGGAAATCAACATGCAAAATTAATACTATCTAGTTACATATTGTTTCATCATCACCTTAATAATCTTAAAAATATTAGAAACTCATAGCTAGAATAGCAAATACACACTAAAAATTACAAACATAAATAGGAAAATTTGGAGGATGAACTCCCAAATTGTTCCTCTAAAAATACATAGAAAAATAACCAAAAAAAGAAGAAGAAGATGAAGAGAATAGAGAGGTTTTGAAATGTGTAGAATTTGTGGTATGGTCACCTCCTCCCCAAAATGAGCTTAAACTCCCTTATTTATAGCCAAAATATGAGGTATTAAAATAATCAATTTAAATTAATTAAATTGATTAAATTAATTATAATATGGAAAATAGGGGTAAATTATAATGTGTAATAATGATGTTTTGGGGCAAAATGTGTAGAAAAGTTTGGGTAAAAAGTGGTATTTTGAGACAAAGGGACAAGGGTACATTGTTGGGCTCAAAATGGGGAAATGGCAGCCATTTTGGTGGCTGCGTGTGGGGCAGGTTGAAGGCTGATGGCATTGGGTGGTTGGGTGTGGTTCGGCTGTGTTGGGCCTCGGTTGGGAGGTGAAGGAAGGTTGTGTTGGTCATGGACTTGGTCTGGGCTTGGTGGGCTGGAGCTTGGCTAGCCCGTGGAGGGGCTTCTTGCTGAGGCTGGGTGATAGCCGAATGGTTGATTGGATGCTGGCTGGAGGCTTCATTGATGCAGCTGGAGGCAACCGTGTGAAGACACGGGCTGTGATCTGGCAAGAGCAAAAAGGAAATGGCTGGGCAGCTGGAGGTAGGAAGAAGGTTCGGTGGTTGAATGGGACAAACGGCTGGGAGAGCCTGTTGGCTGTGGGCCTCGTTTTTGGGCTGGTCTGGGCTTTTGATAAATGCCATTTTTTTCTCCTTTCTATCCTTGAAAATTCCACATTTTCCTTCATTTTTCTTGTTTTTTCAAACACCAATAATACAACATACTCCCTACAAAATAAACATAAATTAAATCATAATCAAATATTTTCAATTATAAAATAAATCATATTAATTCATTGAAAATATTAATTAAAAAATAATTTAATTTAACATTTAGTTTCCATAAAACACACTTTTTTTTTTTTACTTCTAACCAGACACAATAATTTAAATAATTAAATACAACATTTTACAAAAACACACAAAAATATATAAAATCAAAATAAACCCAATAAATTCAAAATTACTTTAAAACTTAATAAATCAATTAAAAACTCAAGATCTAAGCAACAATTAACACATAAAAAGTGCTAAAATAACTCTATTTTGTAGAGTTATCAAGTACTTGTTGGAGGGTATACTTTTTGAACTATGCCAATAAGTTGTTTGCTTTGTTAAAATAAGCAACCATCTTGAGACCCCAGGCTTGATATTCTCATATAATTTGATTAACCACTAGATGGGAGTCACTGTAGATCTCAAGTGACTTTATATCCATGTCCTTGGCTAATCTTAATCCTTGCGAGCAGAGCTTCATATTCGGCTTCGTTATTGGACGCTGTAAAGTCGAACCTGATTGCATAATGAAATCAATGTCCTTCGGGCGTGACTAAGATCAAACCTGCTCCAGCATTATGCTCGTTGGAAGAGCTATCTACGAACAACTTCCACAAAGGAGTTTGACTTTAGGGTCTAGGTCCCTCCCTTGGTTAAACATTCTGAATTCCAGTGAATTCTGCGACAAAGCCTGCTAGAGCTTGTCCTTTCACAGCTGCTCGTGGAGAACAAGAAATATTAAACTGCCCAAGTTCAACTACCCATTTTAATAATCGACCGGCGGCTTCTAGTTTCTGCAGGACTTGCCATAATGGCTTGTCGGTGAGTACCATGATGGGGTGAGCTTGAAAGTATGGTCGTAGCTTTCTGGAGGCCAAAATCAAGCAATAGGTTAAATTCTTAATGGGTGGATATCGCAACTCTGCTCCTACTAGCCTCCTGCTTATATAATACACAACTTTTTGAACATGTTCCTCCTCTCTGATCAAAACGACACTAGCATCATACTCTGTGACTGCCAAGTAGATGAACAAAGTTTCTTTTTCGACCGGCTTGGATAAGATCAGTGATTGTGACATATAGGACTTTTGCTCCTGAAAGGCCTATTCCCACTCTTCCGTCCATTCAAACATCTTGTTGCCCCTGAGTAGATTGAAAAATGGAACGCACTTGTCTGTTGACTTAGAAATGAATCTACTCAAAGCAAAAATCCTCCCGGTTAGGCTCTGAACATCTTTAATCTTGTCGGGCGACTGCATCTCGATCAGGGCCTTGATCTTTTCAGGATTAGCTTCGATTGCTCGCGAGTTTACTATAAATCCCAAAAGTTTCCTGATCCAACACCGAAAGAACACTTGAGGGGATTTAGCTTCATTTGATATTTGTTCAAGATGTTGAAGCATTCTCGCAGGTCCCTGATGTGCTCTTCTGCCTTCTTCGACTTGACCAACATGTTATCGACATATACCTCCATGTTAACGCCGATCATTTCTTTGAACATATGGTTGACCAGTCACTGGTAAGTCGCACCAGCATTTTTCAAACCAAAAGGCATTACTTGTAAGTAAAGCCATGTATCTGTTCGAAAGCTAGTGTGATCCTCATCAGGTGGATGCATAGAGATTTGATTGTACCTAGAGTATGCATTCATGAATGTTAAAATCTCATTCCTTGATGTAGCATCGACCAGCTGGTCGATCCTTGGGAGTGGGAAACAATCCTTCGGGCAGGCTTTATTAAGGTCTGTAAAATCCACGCACGTCCTCCACTTGCCATTCGGCTTGGGAACCAGTACAAGATTAGAGACCCAAGATAGATAAAACGCTACCCTGATGAATCAGTTCTCCTTTAGCTTCTCGACTTCATCTTTTAACACCTTCGATCTGTCTTTGTCTATCAGCCTCCTTTTTTGTTGCATTGGTGGAAAAATTTTGTCAATATTTAAGACATGGCTGATAACTGCTGGGTCAATCCCAACCACACCTTTGTGCGACCAGGCAAACACCTCATGGTTCTCCATAAAAAAATTCCACCAATTTTTTCTTAGTTGTTGTCTCTATGCTTTTACCGACTTTCACAACCCTAGTCGGATCTGCCTCCTCGAGGTCCTCCATGGGTCCCAAATTTTCTTCGAAATCCCTAAAGAGAGGATATAATTCTCTATCCTCACTTTGGGCAACACCCTATTTGGTGACCTGTTCACCTGATTGGGCTTGGACTTCGTTTGCAAAAAGCAACCTTTTTTGACTTTTTCCCCCGATCTGCCTCTTTTTGCCTTGGTAATCGAGGAGTTATAACATTCCCGCGCCTCATGCTGGTTTCCCAACACCCATCCCACTCCTGCGTCGGTTTGAAATTTCATGGTCAAGTGCCAGACCGAGGTTACGACTCGCAGGTCAACTAGAATAGGCCTTCCAATCACAGCATTATATGCAGAAGGACAATTAACTACTATGAAAGTAGCGAGTAATGTCCTGTTCGCAGGTGCCACTCCTCCTATGACCGAAAGCTTGATCGACCCAATTGGTGCGAGCCCTTCGCCGGAAAAACCATAAATGGTTTGGTTGCATGGTTCCAAATCTTGCACTGATAACTTCATCCTCTCCAGTGAAGATTTTTACAGAATGTTGACTGAGCTTCCTGTATCCACCAATACTCACTTGACCATCATATTAGAGATCTGGAAATCCATGACCAGAGGATCCGAATGGGGGAATCGAACATGTTGAGTGTCAAGCTCAGAGAAAGTTATCGGTTCTTCCTCTGTTCGAGCTTTGTTGGGAGTTCGCTCCTCTACGTTCAACATTTTAATGTCCTGGTCGTGACGTAAGGTTCAGGCGTACCTTTCCCTTGCCTTTACACTATCACCCGCCAGGTGTGGGCCAACACAAATGGTCAGCATTGTACCAGCAACTGGAGCTGGCTGTAAAGGGGGCAAGCGTTGGCGTACAGGTGCCTGCTCGTTGCCTCCTTGAGCCTCTCACTAAGAACCTCCAGCCGCTCACACATATCTCCTCAGGTGTCCTTGTCTAATAAGGAACTCAATCTCATCCTTGAGCTGGTTGCACTCGTTGGTTTCGTGACCGTAGTCGTTATGAAAAGGGCAAAACTTAGTAGTATCTCTCTTGGAGATATCTTTCCTGATTGGGGCTAGTCGCCTAAAGGGAACACTTGTGTGGGTGGCCTGATACACTTCTGCTCTGCTATCGACTAGTGCCGTATAATTGGTGAACCTTGACTCATACCTATTACTTTTAGGGTGCTTGTTCTCAGATGTTGATGGTTCGTGGTTCGCTCTTTTTCCTCCGTTTTTCCCATTATTTTTGTCATTGCCATTGGGTATCCTAGACTCATTGGCGGCTTTAGTGGGATCTTCTTTCGGACCCTGGTCATCTGTGGGTAACTTCCATTCGCTGGCTATGGCCTCCTCGAGCTTGATGTACTTGTCTGCTCGGTCCAGAAATTCTTGGGTGCTCTTGACCCCATTCTTTCGCACACTGTTCCAGAGGGATGAATGGCGCTGTACTCCAGTAGTAAGAGCCATCATCTTTCCTTCATCGTCAACAGTCTTAGCCCCAGCAAAGGCTCGCATGAAACATTGAACATACCCCTTCAGGGTTTCTCCCTCCTTCTGGTGTATCTCGACCAGCTGATTGGCCTCAGTCAGATGTACTCGACCAGCATAAAAATGTCTGTAACACTCATTCACGAACATTTCCCAAGACATTATGTTTGCTGGAGGGAATTTGAAAAACCACTCCTGAGCAGTCTCGGACAAGGTGGCTGGAAAGATTCTGCACCGAGCATCGTCTGACACCTTTTAGATTCCATCTGTATCTCGAATTTGTTCACGTGAGATACATGTTCTTCTAATCCAGTAAAGTTGGGCAAGACCAGCATCTTTAATTTGCTTGGAGTCTCAGCCATCGCGATTCTTTGCACAAACAGAGTGCCTTTTCTCCAGTCAAATTCAATGTGGGATGTCTAGTTCCCCACTAATTGTTGGACGGCCTGATTTAAAGCATCGAGTTGGGCCTGCACAACGTCTGGTACTATTGGAGCGACTGGTGTTTGATGGGCATACTCGTCGTGTCTTTCTCTTATGTCATTGAGAACATCTCGCAAATCTTCCTCCCTATGCCTTTGCTCGCTTGTGCCCAGTCGATCAAAGACGTTGGGCTATCTAGGCTGCCCCCAGCATTCTGGCTCATTGGCTTATTCTCTTGGCGAAAGGTTCTGTTCTTCACTCCTCCTTTCTTGCCACTGACCAGCATTTCTTCTGCCCGAATCTGCCTCATTATAGTCATGCCCATTCCTAAAGTGTGACCGACTGTGGTGCGACCTACGGTTTGCACTATTTCCCTCCCCTTGCTGGCATGTCCCGACTGACAGGTGGATGTCCGCATTGGTCGGTAGGTCCTCGGGCATTATTATGTCGAGGAGGACCCTTGACTGCAGAGCCTGATTCAACCTGCCTTCTGCTTGCAGAAGGACGTTGTCCCCTGATCGGTAGGTTTGGCTCCTCAGCAGTCTGGGGTCTAGGGCTTCGGGGAGGCTGCCCAGCCCTATTATGCCTTTGCTGCTGGGGATTATCTCGACCATCGCGAGAGGGTGGTTGCTGCTTGGGATCCTGAAACAGCCTATCCTGCTGAGCAGCAGGGGGTTGCTCCAGCCTCTGAGGGTTGGCCGGTTGGGGTGGAGTGTGGTGATGTTGGGGATGATCTGAACATGGACCTTATTGTGGTTAAGCACTAGGTGGTTGATCCGGTTGGGAGGTAGGTGCAGGCTACCCTGGGCCAACTGAATGGCTGCCTTCAGAGTGACAGCGGCATCCCTTTGTCAGCGTTCCATGTCGACCTGCCGCTCATTCAATTCTTGGCATTGCCTATCAATCTCCCTCTACTGTAGCGCCATTGTTTCAGCCACATTTTCTTGATTAGCCCTCAAATTGGCTAATTCCTCTTGTAACACAATCAGAGTCATCCTCAAAGTCTCGGAATCCATTTCCTCCTCTTCTAATTCCACTTGTGGCTCATCCTCAGCCACATTTTGCGGAGGAGACTGGGTTGGTGTAGTACCAGAGGTTTGGCTAGTCTTCCTAGCTGTTTTTTCCATTTAATCTTCTTGGAGGTCTTGAGTTCAACTCTCAATGAAAGCACCAAAATGTTGACCCTTGATTTGGTCAATGACGCGGAGTCAAGTGATACGATAAAAACAAGATGAATTCAAGATGAAAAGATAAATGAAAACAAAGATTTATAGTGGTTCGGCCCCAAAACATTGTAATTACCTACATCCACTTAGTGTTCTTATTAGTGTAGAATCCCCAAAGCGGTGATCAATGAACTAGGGTTCACGAGTTTCACAAGCCTCGGGATGAATACAATTTTGGCGGATAAAAACACTATAATTCTCTCTCAAAATTCCCAAACCAAAAGGTCCCTTCTCTTGAGCCCATTGAGTCTTATTTATAGGCTCAAGGAGTTCTTCATGGGTTGATGGGCCTTCATTACAATCAATACAAGCGTATCTAAATAAAAATGGAAATCATAATTATTACATAAATGTGAAATTACATATCCGTAGAGAATATATGAAATGCTGCGACTAGACTGGTCACCCATAAAATATGTCATCTGCTGAGTAAATTCTCCCCTGGTCGATGGTCGAATAGATCATACTTACTTAAACGGTCATGTGCATCCCATGTGTATGTTAATTTTGCCACGTCATCACGTAAATCTTTTTTGGGTAAACACCCTTCATTAAAAATCTCTGTTTTTCACATTTTTAGACATATCATACGGTCGAAGGATAACATTCATGCGGTCGTAGGAATACCCTAGAAATTCCCAACTTTTTTGGAATTGCAGCTGCAGAATCCCATTCCTACGGTCAAAGAAAGTGCTCGGAAACACTGTTTTCCAAAACACACAAAAACAAGCTTAAAATAAAAGAAAACAAAACTAAACACCTAATACTCTACCCAAGGCACTCCATACCTGCAGACAATGGACTTGTTGACAAAGGTGGTGATTTGCTTGGTCGTTATTTTTACTAGAGGTTCTGCTTCAACCCACTTGGTGAAGTAATCTACTACTACAACTGCGTACATGGCCCTTCCTCTACCTACAGGAAGGGCGCCGATCAAGTTGATTCCTTAAATAGAAAAACACCAAGGGCTGGTCAAGCTGATTAGCTCATTTGGGGGCTTTCGGGAGTAGTTTGTGTGCCTTTCACATTTGTCACACTTTCTTGCGAAGTCGCTAGCATCCTTCTCCATAAAAAGGCCAATAGTACCCTTGTCTCATGTTTTTCTTGGCCGTAGATGGCCCACTCGGATGGTTGCCACATTCGCCCTTGCGTATTTCATACAGAACTTTCATTGCTTCCTCTTCAACGACAGACCGTAAGAGTGGGATAGAAAATCCTCTCTTGTACAAGACTCCGTCTACTAGGGTGTACTGGGCAGATTTATATGCTAGCCTCCAAGCATCTCTCTTGTCTGCCGGTAGAGTTCCATCTTTCAGGTATTTCAAAATTAGGTCGACCCGTGATTCTTTGGGGGTGTTGATCATGTGAACCTCTGCTTCAGCGATACTTGGCTTGGATAAGTACTCCACAGGTATGGACTTAAGTGTATCTCCATCCTTTGTGGAGGCTAGCTTTGCGAGGACATCACCATTGGCATTCCTCTCTCTTGGGAATTGCTCTATGGTATACCTCTCCAATTGATCCAAATAGACTTTTACCCTTAAAGGAAAGACCGGGAAGTTGGAAACGCGCTCTGAAGTGTGTATGTTTGTGGGATATTCCAAAGAGACTAGAGGTGGAATTTTCTATAGTCCAAAAGAAAATAAAACATTTGTATTGACAAATGCAACTTTTCTTGAATAAGACTATGTTATTAACCACAAACCTCGCAATAAGGTTGTACTGGAGGAGATGGTCTCAAATAAAGTCGCAAAGTCACCAGTAATAACCAATGAAAAACGGCAAGAGGAAACTGCTAGTTCTAGTCAGAATAGTAGAGAACTTCATCGTAGTGAGAGGGTTAGAAAGTAACCCATGTACTGTGAACACGAGGTTCAGATGCTTGTGTTTGACACAAACAAAGACGATCCATTGAAATTTGAAAATGCAATGAATCATTCTGACAAGGAAAAATGGCAAGAAGCCATGAACCAAGAAATGGAATCGATGTATTGCAATTCTGTCTGGGTTCTTGAAAATCCCCCTGAGAATATCAAACCCATTGGTTGCAAGTGGATATTCAAGAAGAAAAGAGGAGCGAATGGGAAAGTAGAGACTTTCAAAGCAAGGCTAGTAGCCAAAGGTTACACATAGAAAGAAGGGGTTGACTATGAAGAAACCTTTTCTCCATTAGCCATGCTAAAATCCATTTGTATACTCTTGTCCATAGCTGTGTGCATGGATTATGAGATCTGGCAAATGAACGTCAAAACAGCTTTTCTAAATGGCTACCTTGACAAAAACCATTTACATGTCTCAACCAGAAGGGTTCAAATTAAAAGATCAAGAGCAAAAGGTTTGCAAGCTTCTTAGGTCCATTCATGGACTCAAACAAGCTTCTAGATCTTGGAATCTTAGATTTGATGACACAAGAAAAAAAGTTGGTTGTTGAACAAAATGTTGACGATCTTTGTGTCTATAACCAAATCAAAGATGGTATAGTAGTATTCCTCGTTCTTTATGTCGAGATATCCTACTCATTGAGAATGATGTAGAGACATTATCAAATGTAAAGAACTGGTTAGTTGAACAATTCCAAATGTAAGATTTGGGAGAAGCCAAGTATGTTCTGGGCATTAAGATTCTTAGAGATAGACAGAATAAAACTTTGGCACTGTCTTAAGCAACTTATATTGATAAGCTGCTAGAATGCTTTAATATGCAAAACTCCAAGAAGGGTGATATGCCAACCCATTCTGGAGTATTCCTTTCCAAGGAGCAATGTCCCAAGACACCTCAGGAAAAGGAAGACATGAGATAGTATCCCTGTGCCTCAGCAGTAGGCAGTCTGATGTACGCCATGTGTGTACAAGACCTGACATTTGTTATGCAGTAGGGATAGTCAGCCGTTATCAATCCAATCCTGGAATGAGTCATTGGATTGCAGTGAAGAATATTCTCAAGTATCTTAGAAATACTAAAGAAACTATATGCTAGTATATTCAGGTGGAGACCTGAACCCCACTGATTACACTGATTCTAATTTTCAATCAAAAAGAGATAGTCAAAAATTGACTTCTGGATCATTGTTTATTCTTGGAGGAGGAGCACTAGTCTGGAAAAGCATTAAGCAAACCAGCATTGCAGACTCCACCATGGAAGCCGAGTATATAGTGGCTTGTGAAGCAGCTATGGAGGCTCTGTGACTCAAAAGGTTCTACTCCGATCTGAAAGTTGTTCCAGAAGTGGAGAAACCACTTATTCTTTACTGTGACAACAGTGGAGCAATGGCCAATTCTAAAGAACCAAGAAGCCACAAGAGGGGAAAGCATATAGAGCGTAAATACCAATTAGTCAGAGAAATTGTACATAAAGGAGATGTGTCCATTCTGAAGTCGTATCAGAACACATCCTTGCAAACCCGTTCATGAGGACGCTTCCAGTAAAGCAATTCGTGGGTCATGTACGTAATATGGGATTGAGAAAAATGCCTCACTTGCTTTAAGTACAAGTGGGAGATTGTTAGGAGTGTGTCCTAAAAGCATGTAAAGACATTTGTTTTTTTCTGTGAATAAATAAATACAATGGTTTATTATTATTGTCATATTTAGATTGTTAAATTATTATTTGAATAATTTTATAAATATCATAAAAATTCCATATTCATTATTGAGGATGTGATCTTGTATTAGTACGAGAGAATTAAGATCACATGAATGAATAAAAATAGTCAACAACGACAAATTAAAGTTATGGAATTCTTTAATTGGAGTTGTAAGTACAGTTTACTGAGTATCATAATGATACAAATAATCTAGATTCGGATTATTGATGTGGAAAGACATCTCGGTAAATGTGCTTTATATAATATGATTATATATGACATGGACCGATATGAATTAAAGTCTTTATCCAAAAACCATTTAACAATAAAGTCTTGTAATTCATATCATAACTGATGATCATTTATAGATCAACCTAAATCCTGAGTGTTCATGAACTCCTGTTCATGTTTATTAAATCTTTTGATTCATTCGTTAAGGTCTCTTCAAAGAATGAGGCTAATGACTTTTGTTTTGGAGATTTAATATCATGGATGGCTGGGAACATGTATCAACAATACGGAATCTAATCTTTCGTAACGGATCGTATATTAGTTCCCTTAAGGGTTAATTCTGGAATTGAATGATTTTGAGCTCAAATCTATAATTAGATTATAGATTAATTATTCACTAGTGAATTAATGGTACTTAAGGAATAAGAAGTAAATTAGAAAGGTAAAATGGTAATTCTTCCATTCTAATTTATGAACTAATTAATTAGAGGGTTGAACTATTGTAAGATGATTATATCAATGGACGACTTAAGAAAAAGATTTCTATAAAAGTATATCTATAACATAAAGAGTGCAATTCTGAATTTATAGTGGAGTAATATCAGAATTAATAAATTAACTATTATAATTAAAGAGTTTAATTATTTAGTTTCAATTTATTGGAGCTTAATGTTATAGGTCCATGGTCCCCGAAATGGCTCAAACAATCAGTGTCAAAGGCAAATACAAAAATGGGCAAAAAAAATGATTTATGTGATAAGTAAAATATTTTTCTATGTATCAAACATAATTATTGTTTAATTATGTGTAATTAATTAATTAAGAATTAATTAATTATTTGATTTATCAAAAATATAATTAATTTATTTTTGGGATTTTTGGTATTTAAATAATAATAAAAATTGGGAAAAATCACATCCCTGCACATGCATGTGGTACACGTGTGGCATAGTGCACAGGCACTATGCTACACACATAAGAGATGGACTGAGTCTCTTGATTCCACGATTTTAGTTATTTAAATATTAAATAAATAATGAGATATTTTAATATGATTAAAATATTATTATTTAAACAAAAATATGATAACTGATCAGTTATTTTGAATTTGTTTAAAATAACAAATATTTTAATATATTGGATATTATTAAATATGGGATATCAGTTTTCACAAAACGTAAGTTTTCAGGGATAGAAAAATATCTAGGATTCTCTCAGAGAAAAGAGAACAGTGACAAAAACAAAGGTCATTGTTCTTCAAAAAACCTAGGTCCAAACTTTATCAGATCTCATATGTTGAGAACATCTGATAAATAGTTATTTCCTATTATTTGTATAGCGAGCCCACACTCGTTCTTTGTGTGCCTGAGAACATTTTGGAAGATCTTGGTGTGAGATCTCAAGGATTCAGCCATACGAAAAGATAGCAGCAAGGAAGGAGCTGAGGTAATTTTTCTATTCTTGTCTTTGATTCAATATATATATAAGTGTGATGAATTAGATCTAGAAATCTTATGGGATTAATCTGACAATTTGATAGTTGTTCCGCTGCGCATAATCTCTGATTTGATCAATAAAAACCAACAAATGGTATCAGAGCCATCTTCACATATATATGTATTGAATCTGTGTGGGTTTAATTTTATCCATTTATTTATTTTGATGAATGAATGGATGGCTTAATGTGATTGAATGCGTGGGAATGTTGAATCGTTAATTGTATAGTATTTTTGGGTTAGGATTTGTTTATGATTAGATCATTGTATAAGCCATTAAAGGGCATAGGATTTATGTAATTTTATTTGGTTTTCGACACCATAAAATTGTAATTCTGATCACACAAAAGTCAGAACGGAGCCCGGAATTCAAAAATCAGCCACCGCACCTCCGAGGCCAACCTCCGAGCTACTGCCCGACGTCGTACGGATGTCATACGGACTCCGTACAGACGGCCGTACAGACATGTCCGTACGGTCTGGCCCCGGCGGCCCCGTTTTGACGCCGTGTGGCCTCGCCTGACGGTCCATAATTTTTTTTTATTTTTTTTCTGAAATTAATCTGTTATTTTTTTAAATTTTAAAATGTTTAAATATCCTATTTTTGAAATTTGATATTTAAATAATGAGATATTTTTGTTGTCTTAACAAACTTTTTTGAATATCTTATTTAAAATTTATTTTTTTCAAAATAACAGATTTTAATTTAAATTCATTTCAGATTTAATTAAAAGTTGTTTTAATTTAAAAGAAAAATAAAAATAATGATTATTTAAAAGTTTGTTTTAATTAATAAAAAATAATTTGAAAATTGTTTTCTTATTATTGTTCTGGACCAACGATGCTACATATCCTACCGACAGTAAAGTAAAGAAGCCCGATGGAGATCAAGGCAGTTTTATTTTATTTATTTTAATTTTATAAAGTGGTTGTAAAATTAGAAATACCCAAAAGCACCCGGTTCAACATTTATTGTTTATTTATTTATTTAAATAATTATATTCATGTGGTTAATGTGGTTGATAACATGTTCATGCATAGTATGCCATACATGAAAACTCACACAGTTATAATCATGCATCTCATTAGTAGAAACATGATTATTAGGATTTCCCTATATCTTTATATGAATTGTTTTGTGAAATCAATTGCATGTAAATTACTTAGTTTTATTTTGAAAACTTGGTATAATATCACACCAATTTTTTTTTTTAAGTCTTTATGACTTAATTTCTTTAAACCAACTTTATTTTAAAAAGTGTTTTTTTAGTAAAGTTTAGATGAACATGATTGGTAATTTAAAATTGGACATGGACCTAGAAACTCGCTTTCTTTCCAATTTTAATTGTGTTCATAAAGTTTAAAGAAACTATAATTTATTTGGAATTAATTAGGTTAAAAACACTTATTTCAAAATAGTGAGTGGGAGAGGGTTGATATCTCAAACATAACCCATGGTCTCCATTATTAATATAACACCGTGAGATATGAATAGCGCCTCGCGACGGCTTTGTTTTCGTCCCCCTAAGGAAGGTGTCTGGACATATCAATAGCAAGGTTATATTTCTTACATAGATAGGAACTAATGATGTATTTTAGGCTTGACCGACCCTAAGGCGGCATGTTCTAAGTTAAGTCATGAACTCTGAAATAATGGGTTACACTCACAAAGTTATGATTAAGCTTGAGAGTGGATAATCATAACTTGACCAAACTAAGCGGTACTTTAATGTTTAAAAAAGAAAATAAAGAGTTATTTTAAGTATTAAACAATAAAGATAAGAATGTCTTATAAATTCTCTAAAATTAATTTGACCGACCCTAAGGCGACACTTTAATTGTTAGAAAATTTTATCGTGGAAATTAATCTTTATTTTATGTGTTTTAATTGTGCTCATGCATCACGTTTAATTTCCGAAAATTTGATATTTATTTTTCTAAATATAATAATAATATTTATTTGTACTTATTTATTACCAGAAAAATGTCTATTGGTGATTTACACACTAATGCCTTTCTCAAATCCTTGGTTTTTGAACCTGGAAATATGCAACACTGGTTTCGAGGCATGTTGACTATTTTTTCTTATAAGAAGATGATGTCAACTGTCTGTGAAAAACCTCCAACAGAACCACCTCTGGCTACTAGCTATGAAGCAGAAGAAAAATATGCGAATTGGATGAAATCCGATCGATTGGCACATTATTGCATGCTTTCAACCATGCCTGACGAAACAAAGGAAAAATATATACACTATGACTCAGCACATGAGATGTGGCGAGCAATGACAGAGGAAGTCTATGCTGTGTGTCATCGTTTATCTCAAACAAAAAAGGTGAATAAGATTCACATATATTTTTTCAACTTTGAATACTAGATTCAAATACTATGAATATCATATTCAAAAATTTTGGATGGTAGATACAAAAATATATGCCACTAAATTATTTTTCTTTTGTTTTTCCTTTTGCAGAATCAGAACCCTGAAAAGGAGGAAGAGACTGATGAGGATTTTGGTAGCAAGTAAGGAGCTGGAGAAGTTGGAGAGCAGTAGTTTTTATTTAGTAATTTTATTTTTAGTTGAACAATTTAAATTTCTTTATTTTGTTTTAGAAATTTTAGATTTCTTTAAACAAAGAAAACTACAGTCTAGAAATTTAGTTTATTGTTAATAATTTTGATTATTAATATTTGGAAACTTATTTCTATTTTTGCATAACATTTATTTCTTTTATTAATAAAGTAGTTATTATTTAAAGAAATTATCTATTTACTTGTTATGCAAATGCTTTGAGATAAACAAAGTTTACATACTTATAATGAATGACAATTTTTTTTTATAATTCTGAATTATTTAAAAAACAGCTAATCCTAAATCTATTAAACTAATTCTGAGGTAACGTCGGCCCGTCCCCTAGTTTTTTATTTTCCCTTCTGACATATCTGCCCAGGTGCCCCCTGCATATGAGTTCCTCCATTTCCACCTTCAAATCAGTACAATCTGCTATGGTATGGCCGATATCCTTGTGGTACTGACAATATTTACTGGGGTCCCTTTTGGATCGATCTTTTCTCATCGGCGGGGGTCCCTTGAAGGGAACTTGTCCTTCATTCATGAGGTAGATATGTTCTCTGGTGTATGTTAGGTTTGTGTAGAAGGTGTAAGACGTTTGCCTAGGGTCACCTCCGCGTTTCTGTTTTCTCTTGTGGTCATCCCTTAGCTCCTCATACACTCTATTCTTTTTTGCACCATTTGAACCTTCATGGGCTAAGGGCTTGAAAAGGGATTCACTTTTTCCTGCCTTTAGGTTCTCATAACCATCATCAACACGAATAAACTTTTTCGTGCTCTTTCGTAGAAGTTCTCTAAGTCGGTTACCTCCCTTTTGAGCATATTATCCCATAGATTACTACCTAGGCCCACTCCACCCGTGACTGCCATCTTGAGTCTCCCCCTAGTCAGGCTTCCGACTTTAGCCGCCACCATGTTAAACCTATGGATATAACTCTTCAGGCTTTCTCCTTCACCTTGCTTTATGTTAGGGAGGCTAGTGCCTGACATGGTGTAATCGCATACGGCGTGGTGTTCCTGGAGAAACTCGTCAGAAAGTTGTTGCCATGACCTAATGGTTCCCAGCCTCAGCTTCTTGAACCACTTGGACGCAGGCCCTTTCAGCGTGACAGCGAAACAATGACACCTTGCTCAGCTATCAATCCCTCTCAGCTTCATTAAATCGTTGAAGGCATCTAAGTGGTACTTGGGGTCCGAAGTGCCCTCATATGGGGTCATATGAGGTTCTTTAATGTTAGTTGGGAGTCTTTCAAGCTAGATTTCTCTTGTGAAGGGTAACTCGTTGTTGAACTCTTCATCGGTAATGTGCCCCCCAGACGCTGTGACAATTTTACTCTGTAGGATCGGCCTTTCTCTTCTCTCCGCCATTCGGAGGGGCCATAAGAGGTGTTGACCTTATTTTTTACCTTCTTCCATTGAGCTTTTCTCTTAGGTCAGGGGGCGCATCCTTAGAGGTGACTTCAGCTTCGTTCTTACGACCATTTTCGTCGCTCCGCCTTTGTTCCTGGGGGTACTTTGTCGGCTTAGGTCCTTCATGGTGCTTTTTTGGGGAGTGTTGCTAGTGAAAAGTCAGGTTCTTCCGTTGTCTATGGGGACAGTGGTTTCCCCTCTCTCACGCTCCTTATCCTTATGCCTAGGAAGGGGCATGCTCAACTTCCCTTGTAGAAGGAAGTTCAAAACCTCCTGCATGTTCTCTAGTGTGGTTTCCAGCCTTTAATTATTTTTGTGTAACTCGCATATCTCGTCCTTATAGAAGCGAGTCCTTGAGCTGGAACTCACAGAGTGTATTCGGGGACTCTTGCCTGGCCTGTGCGTAGAGTGACCCAGATCTCAGTGGTCGGAGCGTGGTGCAATCGGAGGTCGAGGATGTGGGTCGATGGTGGATCTGGATGACCTCCGTCAAGTTGGATAGCCGGGGATGATACTCCCTTCTCCTTTCTTGGGGCAGGATGTTCCTCTGACATATCTCCATGTTTGGGTGGTGGAGGATCTTTCCTAAAGGCTCCTAGCTTTTCTCTATCCAGGTGAACCTAAATATCTTGTAGTTGACGTAGGCGTTTCGAACGCCTTGGCATTTTTCCTTGTTGGAATTGATGAAAGAATGATGGCTTGATACTTATTCTTCCCACAGACGGCGCCAAACTGTTGACGGTGAGAACTCGTCAACGATAAACGATCAGAAAACTTAAGGGGTATTACTAAAACTAAGTAAATATGACTTATCAAAAGCTTGAAAAAGGATAGTGTAGAACAGTAACAATGGAGGAAAACATGTATATTGCTTAATTTCCTCTGTATACAATGGATTCTCCAACCCCTTAGTCTGAAGGGTGGAAGCCTATTTATAGCTGGGTTATAATGGCCCCTGATACAAGGTGGTCCAAGGGGACAAGAATGTACGTAGGTACATTGTCAGGGTAGTGGTGCAGGTCGTAGTGGTTCAGAGGGTTGTGGTGTCAGCTCTGGTACATTGTCAAGGGTATGCAGATCATGCCACCACTTCTTGTACTAATTCATACCACCACTACTTATCGGATACTGATGTCAGAATCACGCCTTTGCCTCCCGCAGGGTCGTACACCTCATACTTGTTCACGTGCTTCATACATGAAGGTCCTTCTCACACTTCCAAAATATATCTTCTTTCATCGCCTTCTAATATTTTGCTAAGTGTTGGACACATTTACTAGTTCTCCTTGTATACTTGGGAGGCTTGGGAAAGATAGTACGTGATGAGGAAATGAAGCCCTCACTGTGTGTGGCTCTCCTTCATGCTTTGGCATCATGGCAACGAGGCCCTTGCATGTGTTTACGTACGGGCAAAGTGTCTTCGGCACATAGGTGGTGTCATCACATTCAGAGCAACATGGCGAGGCGCTGGGGCTTCGCGAGGCACCTAGACGTGCGCAAGGCGTTGGGGCTCCGCAAGGCACCTGGAGGTGCGTGAGGCGTAGGCGAGTTGGGGGCTCCACGAGGCACCTTGAGGTGCTCGAGGTGTAGGCGAGTTGGGTACATGGCTTAGCCCGTGTAGCATGGTGAGGCTGGAAGCGCGTGAAACACACTTGGTGTGTATTCTGGCAAACGTCTCGCCCAGCGAGGTCAGGGTTTCACGGGCATCTCACATAGCAAGGCCATAGGCTTCTTATGCAGGAAACTGACGAGGCAGGGGAAGGCCCTTTCCTTCAAGGACCTCGCACCTTTGGCATGTATTGTGAGGAGGGAGGTCTTCTCCTTAGACGATTCGTGAGGCATATGCGAGCGACGGGTGTAAGGTCTTTCATGACCAGGGCCCTTGCATAACGAGGCCCTCCACGAGGCTCGCCTCACACCTTACGTCACAGACTTTGTATGTGCATCCGACCTCGCATAGTGAGGCCCTTCATGAAGGTTACCTTATGCCTTTATCAATTTTCCTATATTCACAATAATTATTTAAAAATAATAAAACCATACATTTTATAATTTAAATAAAAATTTTATGAAACTTAAACTTAATATTATATTAAACATATAATATATAATATTTTGTTGTCACTGCCAAATTCAAAAATTATAACAAATATAAACTTAAACAAAAATTAATTGATTAATATAAGATATTTTAAATAATTAAATCATATTTATTTAAAAATAATAAAGACATACATATCAATTTTTTATCTTATAAATGTGTGTGATAGTTTGTTTTTTATCAAGTGATTGAAGTTTTTTTTCTTCATCAAATTCACCAAAGGACATTGCGAGATACATTAGAAACTGAAAATATAGTTTATGCATGTATACTACTGTACACTATGACATTTTCTATTCTTATTTTATTTCTATTAGTAATTTCTTTTTAAATATTATTGTATTTTATATATATGTCATATAACCATGTATATATATATATATATATATCTATGTCAACATTGTATTTAGATGTCATATATGTAGAGATTATTTATATAAATATTTATATAGACTATAGAACTATAATTAATTCTATTATATATATTTATATTTTAAAATAACTGTTATCCAGTTTTTATTAAAATTATAGACAATTTTTATAACTTTAAAACTAAGCAAACGTGTAATAAATGTTGATTCTATCTAGTATATATATATATATATAACCACCTAAAGAGATACTTTTTAATTTAAGCTTTTTAAAGTTATATTCTTAACAATAATTATCAACTCAAACTACATCTGTACTTATAAGAATATCCACTCTAGTAACCAAAAAGGGAAAGCACATTCTTTTTATTATTGTACTTTTGTTGGTAAATATATATACCAACATAAAAGCATTCTTTTTTTTTTCTTTCACTTATGATAATTAATTAATCATGATCTCTCTTTCTTTTGGTCTACTATATATATAGTACCCTTCATCTTCTATCTTTAATTTAGTGAAGTATTGTAATGAAAATAGTAACTTAATCTCTTTAACTAAATATATGATATATTATCGCATCATAGTATTGCCGAATCAATGACATTTATTATTCTCATTTATGTGAATTACATAACGTCAATTGGAAAAAAAAAACTCACAAAATAGTAACCTCATGGGTACAAAGTTGTGAGGACCTTAAGATAGGCTATGTTTTCATTATTCGTAGTAATAATAGTAGTAGTAATAAGCAAGCAACTACAAGCAATAGTAGTACACTTGTACTTTTAAAAAACAACAAACCCCGTAGCCTTTACTAAGGTCCCCATTTTCGAAAGATCTCCATCACATATTGCAAGCTCGATCAGTCAAGACAGCAGCGGAACATGGTGAACCTTTCCATGAGGCGGCCACACTCAGAGCATGCCACAGTTTCAGGCATGGCTCCAGTGGCAGGCAGTATGAGGCTGGTGCAGTGGTGTGGGGCCTCAAGATGGACCTGGTTGAGGTACTCACCCATAGCAGGCACAAACCCTAGCACTTCCTCCCTCATCTTCCACCGGCCGTGCTCGGCTAGGACCTTGAACAAGTGTTCCCCATTGCTCTTAACCATTTCACCAACACCCTTGCTGATCACGGCCCACCCTTGCTCGCTGGAGCCATAGCTCAGCATTGCAATGATCCCCAACAATATGGGGTCCTTCTTTGCGTCCTCGGGCTTGGTTAGCTGACCCTTGGAATGCCACATGCTCTCTAGCCTCATCCAGAAATACCAAATGAGATTCCAGTCAAGTGTTCTGCTCAATCCCTCTTTGGTGATTACATCGATTACGGTCTTTATTGTTCTCTCCTTGGGTTTGCTCCTTCCCACGTAAAGCAACTCCAAGGTGATGCCGGATTCTACAGCAACATCTTTGGCAATCCTTGTAAACTTTCGGATCCAGTTTACGTCTTCTCCTCCGTACAAGCATATGTGTCTGTTGTCTTGGAGCTAAAAATAACGACAATATTGGATGAAGAAATATAAGAGAGAAAATATAGTAGAATGAGAAAATAATGATTGATCAAGTTGATTAGTTAAAAGGAAACGTACCCAGATGCCCATATTTGGGTCGAGGTTGTCAGCGACGAGCTCAATGGACCATCTCATGTCGTCCCATAGTAACTTTTCTTGGGTCATTGAGAAAGGGAAAGCAAGGCTTCCCCAAATGCACATCATGTGGATAGCATTATGGTGCGCGATTTTGCCTTGTGTGTCCATAATTACGAGCATAGGTTTCTTAGCGAAGTTCCACTTCTCTTTGACGTACCTGGTGACCACTGAAGGCACCACCGAAGGGTGGTGAATGGAGTGCCACTCCATTTGGTCTCTCATGGTGTCAAACAATCTGTATTTTTCATCAGTCCAATAGTCTGAAATGGGGACCCAAATCACCTCGTACTGACTCTGGGCCCTTGTTGCGCTTTGCCTCTTATCGACGTACATTTGTTGCAAGATTGAGTATTCGGTACTACGCGCGAGCTCAGGGTCTAAATCTGTAATGAACAGTGCTACCACCTTTCTCCTATACTCTTCAGTTGTAACCCTTCTCTTGCTGTAGCAATCGTACAGTGGTGGCTGGCCATCGTTGTAGTAGAACAAAGCAGAAAGAGGCTTTGTGTTATCAATGTGAGTGATTGAGAAAATGCGTCCAAGGGCCTCGAAAGATTCATCTTCCCTCCTCTTCTCTGTATCAGACAAATATATATATATATGTATTATACGATTCAGTATTATTGTAATTTACTAGTTATATGTAGTGATGATAAGTATCCACATAATTCGAAAAGGGTATAACTACTCACGGATAACTCTATGACAGCGTTCAATTAGATCCATAAGATGCCCTTTTATGTTGTTGAGCTTATGAGCCAAGGATGACAGCTCCCATGGCTCTGTTAAGTACCTGAGACAAGTAAAATCGATTGTCAATAAAGACTTGAAGAAAGAAAGCTGTTCAGATTAATGCTCAAGTAACTAGTAATAATAACTTACTCGATTCCCATGCCAGTGAGGGCCAAAACTTGAGTTGCTGCAACAATTATGCTCCGGATGGTCCAGTACACAGCGGTGGGGATGTGAGAAGAGGCGGCTATAATTTCAGGGGAATCAGAAGTGAAGTAATCACTTCTAGGAATGTCATAAAACTCAACAATTTTCTTGGTCACGTCAAGAATTTCATTAATCAGAGCAAAGAGAGCATCGAGTTTTGGTCTCAAAGCAGCAGCATGCTCCAATATTTCTGGCAGTTGCTTGAGAAGAGCGATCGCTTTGGCCAGTGGATTTGATGAATATAGCTGAACAACAAGCCGAAACTCGCCAAATGTGATGGCGAATGCTACCAAGACTAGCAACACCTTTGAATCCCAGTTGTAGTGCTTGATCAACTGTAGTATGTCCATTACTATTGTGTTCACGTCTACTCCAGCTGAGCACTTGCTGAAAATCTGTGAAATAACACAAAATGAAGGACAGCCAAGTTTAGCCATATATATTTATATACATATATATTGTATTTATATATGTTGGGTATGAGATTATTAATTAATATTGACCTCGCAGGAAATTGCACTGACGATCCTGGCTGGGAGTTCGACCATGTCATGGAGCTCAACAGCAGATTGCACGGCCTTCTCATCGTGTGCAACAATGTCCAACGATTTTGTTAAGGGAGCCTGTTATGTGTTCAAAACAAGAACTCAATAATAATTATAATAAAATGATCATATATATTATATCCATTAAAAATAAACGATGATAGAGAAATTAAACCATGTTATAACTTGTAAATATATACCGGTGAATAACCAGGAAGGTCGGCAGTTGCACGGTAAAATATGACTTCAATGATGCTGAGAACAGACTTGACATGAATCCCACGCTCATCAGTTTCATGAGTGGCAAGAATCCTCTTACTCAACTCAGTCTCATCGGACACCCCATGTGTTCGGTGGGAACGACCGTCTCCAAGCAAACGAGCCCCTCGCCCTGCGCCAGTTTCTCCAAGGACACGAGCACCAAGGTTGTGCTGCTGCTGCTGCGGCTGATGATGAACTTGTTTAGGCACCCCATTTGTGACCATCTGCTTACTCTGAGATGGAGCAATGATACCTGACATCTTCGTATCCATATTTGGCTCTCACACACAATTTTTTTAGAAAAAGTCAGAAAAAATGTATTGAAAATAGAAAGAGAAGGATGAGCTGCTAGAAATGAATATTGTTTGTGGTTTTGTTTGCCGCTTTGGTTTAACTCTAGGCCCTTTATATAGTGCATGCAAAAAGAGAATAAAGGGGTCTCTTCAAGATGATTTCTTCAATTCTGTTGCCTTGGCTACCTTGCTTCCGTTGGGGTTTTAGACCATATATATAAAGTGGTACTAGGGACATACATAGTAAAGCTTATGATATGGGGTTTCTTATATTCTGTCTCATTTTAAAATTCTTCATATGCCTTTACTAAAGTTTTGTCGTTTATGTTTCATGCAGAAGCAATTTTATTTCTTGCTTTTCAATTATAACTGGCTAGTAAGTACACTTCTGTGTGGGATCAATTTGGATTTTGACAGACTTTTTTGTATAATATTTATGGGAAGAATTCTATAAGTTGTTTTGTCTCTCTCAGGATTCTTGTCAATATATTATATTGAAGTTATAAACGGTTGTGCATGATCACAATCTATATATGCCAACTAATATTATTTAAATATATTATGAAAAAAATGTTATAATCTAATTAATCGTCATTTTTAAGTATGATTATTTATTCTACTCCACAGCTAGCTGCTTGCACTAGGTGGACCAGTATAGGCTTATTAGGGGGCAGCATCCCATTGAATCCTTTTTAAATTTTTAATGTATTTGTTATTTATTTTTTTAGTCCTTTATGTCTAAATATTCATCATTATGCTCCTGAATTTTTTTAGCTAACTTTTTTACCTGTAATATATTTATAGTACTATATTATTCTTAACAATTCTATTTATGTTATGTATATATGCCATATGTATAATAATTGGTATAATTATTTAAATTTTTGCTCCATCAATTTTTTTTTTCTGGTTGGTCCACAGATTACTATTCTTGTTTTTGGAATTAATATTCTTTTTAGTCATCATATCATATGTTTTTCTTAGTAATTTCCAAAAGTAGAGTGCCCTTTGGAGTTTATACTACTAATCAAAGGACTTCTGTTCCTTATAGAGCATTTTAGAGTAATTAATGAAACCCCATTTTTTGTACATTTTATACTTAATTAACCCTCTGCTCTTTTTTTTACCGCAAAATTTCCAAAAACTACTATATCTTCCGTTAGTAAATTGACAACCTTCGTTAATTTTTGCTGTTATACGCCAGCATAGATTGTCCAGTTCATAAATTGTGTTTCACGTGGCCATCTAAGCTAATCTCACGTCATAATATTTGGTTATTTTAAATTACAAAATGAATATAAATATTTAAATTAATTAAAAAAAACTATTTTTCTCTCTCTATCTGTACACAAGCCCCACCACTGATCTGACCTCTCTCTCTCTCTCTCGTTATTTCTCTCTGCCACTCTATCTCCATTTCTCTCTCTCTTTCGACAAATCTCTATTTCCACCTGCTGACGATGACCCTCCAGCCGTCCATCTCTGACACGCGCCACGCAGGTGGAACCATTGGCCCCCGAAACCTCCGACCCTCGAAGCTCGCACTCTCATGCACCACCGAGAAGCCTCAACCAGTCGTCTATGTTGTACGCTGCCGTGAGGCTTTGCACACTACTACAAAAAAGGCTTTTCTCTGCGGTTTTTTTACTCAATACACTGCGGTTTTCGAGAGTATTGAAAAGTGCAGTGTATTCGACCGCAGAGAAAAGTGTTACGCAAACCGCGGAGAAAAGCTACACTTTTCTCTGCGGTTGTAGTAAGCCAACCGTGGAGAAAAGAGACTTTTCTCTGCGGTTGTAATAAGCAAACCGCGGAGAAAAGAGACATTTCTCTGCGGTTTGCTTATTACAACCGCAGAGAAAAGTCTCTTTTTTCTGCGGTTGGCTTACTACAACCGCAGAGAAAAGTGCTTCTCATTAAAAAAAAATTCAATTTCGAATTATAACCCAGCATTTTTAATAAAAAAAATAATTTTCAATTTTAATTATACATAATTATTTTCAATAGTATAACGTAATTTGTTAAATTGTTATATATACATTTCATATCTAATACAAAATAATTAGCTAGTAATGAATCAAAGACTTTAATCATTCTAACCAATATAAGTTAGCACTTTAATCTTACATACATACAAAAATTTAGATTTCATAAACAAATGGCATTAATCTAGCTAACCAATCACTTTGTAGTGGTAGTAGATCCTCTTTGACATTGAATTGCTTTTTGTCAAACCACTGCAAAATTGAAAAGTTAATATAGATTAGATAATTAAATACTATATCTAGTTTTTCTTAAGCAAAAAGGAGTTTAAAATATAACATATTTTCTTCTTGATAACTTATGCCGGATTCGGTGCATTTACAAGATCATAAATGTATCTTAGTACATAATAACCACAATCATGACTTTCAGGTTGTTTTGGACAAAAACCTGTCAGCAATTTTGTAAATGTGCCGATGTATTCATTTTCCAAACATTGTGTGATGCTCGATAAAAAAATTAAAATTAATTAAATACATATTATGCTCTCAACTTTTAAAAATTAATAATGCATACATTACAATTAAAGAACTTACTTTCACATAACCTCCGTAATTATTGGTGGAGATTTATGATTTTTTAAAGGGTCCAAAATTATGATCATCCCCCACATCATCACGAGCACCAACATCCAATGTCAACTAAAATAATAATAAAATATGATTATTATAAAATTAAAATTCAACCATAGTAGTGATAATGTTTAAGTAGTTCGTTCTTACTCAACAATCCAAGGAATGAAATATATTTGGCCTCGTCTATCCATAGTCATCATCCATTTGGCTATAAGATCCACCGTATAGTTTTTACTTTCATCATTGCCAATAGAAAGATGTTCGGTGTCAAAAAATTTATATAATTGTCGTGAATTTGGGTGCATGCTTTCCCAAATGCATCTGTAGAGAATCAATCATTCATATTACATTTTCAATTAATAAATTAATATCGTCAAAAAAAGTTGGGCAGAGTTTCCTCTGTTTCTATAGCATATCCAAAATTATTAGAACCTATAAATTCAATTCAGACAAAACATACAACAAACAACATGCATGTTCTCAACCATAAGCCACCGCAGCACACAAAATTCGCAGAACCTACTTCACTAAGACACACATGTTCTCAACCTTCTGTTATCTCACACAATTTCATCTCACAACTTACTTCACTACGGATGAATATCTAATATATTCAAACTCCTCTAATAGTTTGTAATGACATAACGGATTAATACATACCTCATACCAAACAGCATAGCTGAGGATCCAATATTATCCATGAAAGCTGCTTGATAAACGTCTTCCGAAGTGATGAAGATAGCCTCGCGTTCTCCTATAAACTCCGAGTCAACGAGAACTTGTACAACCCCATCTATTCCTTCATTGGAATAATACTCATTCACTATAAATTTTAGACTCAGATCAACTTTGTCCCATTGGTTATCTGTTAACCAATTTGAAGGTTCTGGTTGAGTTATTTCAGCAGGGATGACTACATGAGATCCAACTGTTGATAAATGTGGGCTTGGTGATAGGGATTTGTGTTTAGATGAAGATGGACCCTACATAATAGCATTAAACATATCAATATAGTGTACCCATTTAAAAATAAAATTTAAATATCTAAGCAAATAATTTTATACCTGACAAGCCACAATTAAATTTTTTGGCCAAGGCAGGAATGTGTCTCGTGCGTCCCCAACATATCGTACGTTACCAAAGGGAATAGGGATCTCAGCTTCTTCTTGTAAGACATCTCTAAGCCAAACCCTCGCAACTGAATCATCAAGTACATTTCCGTGGACAGTAATTTGGCTACCCATGTTTGGTACAATGATTACACCCTTAGCCACCACATTGTCAATATTATCAGAACACAAATAAACTTCATAGGTCGGTGGTGGCGGAGACTCATAAATTGATGATCCATCATCTTCATCAAAAGGATAGTCTTCGGTTTGATGAAAATGATCATCTGCGTTGGGGGCAGGTCGATAGACTTCATCACTTGTATTCTCATAATATTGTCCCTCATCATTTGTATTCTCATAATATTGTCCCTCATCAAATTGCCCTTCACCGTAGTATCCACACTCATCGTTTTCCTCATTATATTCCTTATTTTGAGCTAATTCCTCTTCTGTCCTAAATTTATTTCTTTTTAGCTCTTCAATCTCTGCTTTTAGTCGAGCAATCTCCTCTCTTGCAGTCATTGTTTTATGTTTTTTTCCAAACATTTTGGAAACGGTCGTAGTGAACCTACAAAAAAAATCAATAAAGTCCATCAATAAACCAATCTAAATAGTTCTTAAAAGAAAACAACTATTATAAATTATCATACCCGCCAGCTCGAACACGACCTGGGTGTTCTGGTGTCCCTAATGCTTGAGTCAAGATGTCATCTCGACCCTGAGCTGTAATTTCGCCACAACTCAATTTTTCTTTGACGTCCTTCTACTCAAGATATTATTTGGTTAAATTAGTTTATATAAATAAAAACAATATATTGATTCTAAAACCTTAAAAAACTTACTATCTTTTTGGCAATCTGTCGGTCTAGCTCTGTCACAAGAACTTTATTTTTTTCACGCGATCTAAGCCAAACTTGATACCTCTCTGGATTTTGAATATTTTGTTCTTTTTTCTGCATTGTACAAGATAATTATAGTTATATGTTGCGATAATATCAACCATTATTTAAACTATAATATCAATTATACTTACCAAATCTTCTCTTATATTAGCCATTCCTCTACAAGAGGTTCGATGCCTTGACTTCATTAGTAATGCACGTGCTTTTTGTTCTTGATGCACTATTTGAAACTCTGGACTTAGACGACTAGTTACAAATTTTAACCATTCTCACTCGTCAATTATATCGCTAAACCTCTTTGGGGGAAATTTGAGTTCTTCCATCATACCCATTTAAGCCAAAGGTTTGATGTACTCGGTAGTGAGTTCACTTTTAAAATCTCTCATTATTTGACAAGCTTTTTTCAAAATCTCACGTTTGAAGGTTTGAGGAATGTTGTGACCACCCTGAGAATATAATTAAGAAAAGTAATTATTAAATTTAGATATCACACATAAATAAATAAATATCATAATGATCATTTCTTACAATGATATCCTCCCATAGACCATCTTTCAAATCTTGTGGGACCTTCCTCCAATCACCTGAGTTGATAGAAATCGTGGCTCGTACTCTAGATCCAAGATATGATATCATGTTTGTATACACATCACCTATTGGTTGTCCCAAATCGTTCCATTGAAGATTTTTCTTGATTCCTTTGGCTTTTTGTTGGGTCATGTAACTCATTCTTGTTTTACCACGACCTTGTTGTTTCTCTTTGTCATCTCTTTTATCTGCCATATGCATCACACAAATTAATAATCACAAGTGTTAATGCATTATACAAATAAATAATCACAAGTGTTAATGCATTATACAAATAAATAATCACAAGTATTAATGAATTATATAACTTACTAAACATGTTTTCTTCTTTTTCTTATTTTATTTCTGGTCGATTCACAATCGACCCATATTCCTTCTTTGATGTCGGTTCTAAGATAATCACGATCATCGCTATCGCTTTCATTATCATTATCCTGAATATTCTCAACTTGTTCATGTATCGGTTGTCCAACAATGAAACAGTCATGATATAAATCATAATTTTCATCGTACTCTTCTTTTTCTAAGAACTTCCGCTCGGGAACTGATAAAACAATGGACCATTTATCATTAACTGGATCAAGAATGTAAAACACTTGTTTCGCTTGGGCAGCCATGATAAAAGGATCGTTCTTGCTTCCCTTCTTGCTTAAATCAACCAGAGTGAAACCAAGTTCGTCAGTTTTAACTCCAGTATTGTTGTCTACCCAAGAACATTTAAGAAGAGGAATACGAAATAATGAATAATCTAGCTCTCATATTTCTTCAACAATCCCGTAGTATGTCATTGTGCCTGAAATTGGGTTATTATCTTTTGCACTGGAAAAATGCATAGCTTCCGCGACTACACTTACTCCACTATTTTGAACCTGCCGAGGATCATCTCTTGAATTAGTATGAAATCGTTTCCCTTCAACAATGTAAGCTTGATGCTTTATTACATCAATGCTTGCTCCAAGAGATATGCGCTTCAACTCAGTCGACAGTCCATGATTTTTTTTTTCCCAACTTCGTCAAAATTGTATTCTTCAGCCACTGGCAAAACGTTTTATTATGCTCATCTATAACCCATTTTTGTTTATTTTTAATCTTGTTTGGAATCATCGACCGTAATAACTCTATGTGATCACTGAAACATAAAAGAAATAACAAAAAGTTTAAACAACAAAAAGAAAATCACTACTCTAATATATATGATTGAAATATATTATATATGATTGAATCTCAGGATTATTTTGCAACACAACTAATTGAGCTTGATCTAATTCTGCCCTAGACACGGTGATCACTGTTCCATTCCCTCGTAGTCCTTTATCAACTCCATCTGAGTTATTTCGTGGTTTGCTGATTCCGATTGCTTCAACCCCACTCATGTATTCTAAGCAAAATTCTACTACATCTTCCGATATATAACATTCAACCATACTAGCTTCAGGACGATAATGATTATGCACATAACTTTTCAAAACCTTCATACTTCTTTCAAATGGATACATCCATCTCGCCCAAACTGGTCCACACAACTTGGTTTCCCTTACTAGATGAACCATTAAATGTATCATAATGTCAAAGAAGGATGGCGGAAAAAACATTTCAAGGTTGCATAGAGTTTCCACTATCTTACAATGCAATGCATCCAATTTTTTCATTTCTAATTCTTTTCCGCATAAATGATTGAAGAATATGCAAACATTCGTTAAACAATCTCGAACTTTTTTCGGTAATACTGACCGAATAGCAATCGGAAGTAATTCTTGCATCAACATATGACAGTCATGTGATTTCATACCCATCAGCCTCAAATCTCCCATGGATACCAAGTTTCGAATGTTGGATGAATAGCCATCAGGTACTTTCATCTATGCAAATGATTTACATACAACTTTTTTCTCTTCTTTGGACAACGTGAAACAAGCAGGAGGTAAATATGTGCGTTTACCTTTCTGTTCAGGTGCTAAATCAGTTCGTATACCCATTTCAACAAGATCTAAACGACTAGTTAAACCATCCTTAGTTTTACCGGGAATATCAAGTAATATACCTATAATACTTTCGCACACATTTTTTTCTATATGCATGACATCCAAACAATGTCGAACAAGTAAATCTTTCCAGTAAGGGAGACGAAAAAAAATTGATTTCCTTTGGAAACATCCACTTACTTTCTTATTTTTCTGCATTTTTCCATACTTGAAATCAATTTTCTCTACTTCTTTAAGAATTTGTTGCCCCGAAAGTGGCAAAGGAGCAACACCTTGTTCTTTATCACCATCAAATGCTTTTTTTTTTGTCCCTATAATGATGATTTAGGGGCAAATATCGTCTATGACCCATATAACTAAGTTTGTGCCCATTAGACAGACGAATAGCCTTTGTGTTAGTGCAACATATTGGACATCCCTGGTAACCTTTTGTACTTAACTCTGATAGATTACCATAAGCTGGGAAATCATTAACAGTCCACAACAAAACAACTTTTAAGTTAAAGACTTCTTTCTTAAAACCGTCATATGCCTCAACACCATTTTCATACAAATCTTTCAAATCATCAATTAATGGTGCCAAATAAACATCTATATCGTGTCCCGGTTGTTTTGGGCCTGGAATCATTAACGTGAGCATCAAAAACTTTCTTCTCATCACTAACCACGGAGGAATATTGTACATAACAAGGAAGACAGGCCACGAACTATGCCTACTACTTAGAGATTTATGTGGATTTACACCATCAGCAGCTAGACCTAGACGAAGATGTCTTGCTTCAGTTTTAAGTTCTGGATTTAAGTTATTAACTTTTTTCCAAGCCTGCGAATCTGCAGGATGTCGAAGTTTACCATCTTTCACTCGCCTAATCTCATGCCATATTAAGTTTTCAGAGTGTTCTGCACTTCGATATAATCGCTTAAGCCGCGGAATCAAAGGAAAGTACCACATCACTTTCTGAGGAATAAGTTTCCTAATCTCCTTACTCTTGTTAGGTTTGTAGCGGGGTGAATCACATTCTGGGCAAGTGTCCATGTCTGCATACTCTTTACGATATAACACACAATCGTTCAGACATGCATGGATCTTCTCATACTTCAAGCCTATGCAATTTAAAGTTTTCTTCACTTGATACGTAGACTCAGGGAAGCAATTATCTAACGGCAAAATCTCTTTAAAAGCAGCTAAAAATTGACTAAAACATTTATCACTAACTCCATTTTCTGCTTTTATGTTGTAAAATTTTACCATCATTGGTAATCTTTGTTTTAGACAACCATTGAATAATGGTTTATCTGCATCTCTAACCAATTTATCAAATTTTGAAGGATCATCAACAAATTCTTCTTGTGCTTCATTGAGCAATTCCATAGGATGATCGTCAAAATCACTATAACCCAAATCATCAACCCCTCGCCTCCCGAATGGATATGGATTATTATTTTTCAATGATTCCCCATGCCAATACCATGTACGATAACTTGTATCAAATCCCCGACAAAATACATGATTTTTTATCATGGTAATATTTCCTTTTGTTCCATTACCACAATCTATACATGGACAATGAATTCTTTCCAGATCACTACAATTTGTTTGGAAAAATTCTAAAAATTGGTTGAATCCGTCTTGAAATTGTTGTGTTTCTCTATTCTCAAGAATCCATGACTTATCCATAATGATAATATCTATTTAATTCCTAAGTTGATAATGAAAAGAAAATTAGTATAGTAATTGAAAAAATAATGTTCAATTATTAAATTATAAAATGAAATGGGCAGAGTTTCATTTATTTCTATAACATATCCAAAATTCATATGTATTTAAAATTTCAACAAAAACAAAAACATTACTATTATATATAGTAATTTATAAAACATCTTCAACTAATATCATCAAAAAATAAATTGGGCAGAGTTTCCTCTGTATTTATAGCATATCCCAAGTTATCTACCTATAAATTCACATCAAACAAAACATATAACAAACAACATGCATGTTCTCAACCATAAGTCACCGCAGCACACAGAAAATTCACAGATCCTACTTCACTAAGACACACATGTTCTCAACCTTCTGTTATCTCCGCAGCACACAATTTTATCTCAGAACCTACTTCACAATGGATGAATATCTAATATATTCAAACTCCTCTAACAATAGTTTGTAAATATAAAAAATAAAAAATAAAAATTAAGTAGTAATTACTACTTACCTTCAAAATTAATATTCAACAATTTCAACCTCGCACTCAAACAAATATTTCCTACAATAAAAAGTTAAACATTAGTAAATATATGGTAATTGAATTGATCCTAAAATAATATAATTAACAAAAATATACTTTTAAAAAATCATTACCTAAATAATATACAAAATTATGCAAGCACTAATTTTTAATATAAAAAATTATATAAACAACATTATTATAAATAAAATAATACAAAAATACCCTAAAACCGAAATATACATTAAAGAAATCAAGTTTTAGTGATCAATACACATTTTAAACAATGAAAATGTCTTCCAATCCTATATAAAATTTCAAAAAAATTAAAAAAAAATAACCATATAAACATACATAGAAACCACCATTAAACCCACATAATATTTCTTCATTTTTACCCTAAAACTTCAAAATAACTCAAGATTAAGTATATATACATGATTTCAAGCTTTAATATGCAAGAAAATGGAAAAAAAACAAAAAAAAAATGGACAATGTGGGGCTTACCCGTGGCTGGGGACGAAGGTGGGAGAGCTTCGACCGTGCCTCTGTGAAGGGGAAGAATGTTGGGGTTTTATGCCCTAATTAAAACTCAAATTCTTTGTAATCTCATTTTTATTATCAATAAAAGAATAGAAATCATTTTTTGACTTGGTCAATCACTTTGCTCACATGTTTTATTTTCATGATTATTTGTTTAATATAAACTTCTATTAAATCCCGAGCATATAGCTAATCTTATTTATAGTGACGTAATCACAGTGGAATATAAATATGATTATATGTTCAAAAATAAGTTAGTCCTAAGATTAGTCAGTGCACCGGATTTACACTGACTTGCTAATCTACGATATGATCTACTTACACATTACAGTGTTATGTTCTTTCCAGAACATTAGCAAAGTAGATAAGATCAGATGTATTTGTTACATCGGACAGGACCGATATTGACAGTTGATAAGATAAGTAAACATACCGTTATTATCTATTCTAGTCATATCATATAGTTGACCATAGGTCAATTCAATCTCAATTCTGAGTGGTTAGTATTCTAACTGATTGTATTATTTGAGTTCTTTGACTTGTTCGTTACCAGCTTACCCTACGGACTAGCCCATACTTACATCTTGGGAACTCGGTAGTATAATTGAGTGGGAGTGTTAATCATAGATATGAACATCTATAGCTTCTAATGAAGAAGTGAAACGATGGTTTCCTTTTAGTTTGGTTCAAGGTGTTAAATGATAGAGATCTCATTTCAGTAATTAAATTAGTTTACTGAAATATCATTTACAAGGAACTAAGTGTTTTAAGGATAAAATACAATGAGGGGTAAAACGGTATTTTAGTCCTATCTCATTATAGACCGTCTATAGAGGATTGAGTGACAATTATGGTTGTAACAATGGATAATTAATAGCGTATCTAAATTTGTTATAGAGCGTTCTATGAATTCAAGAGTGCAATTCCAAGTCTATAGTGGAGTCACGAGGAATTAATAAGTTAGTAAATTTATTTGTTAGATTTATGATAACTCATTGGAGCTTGATTTCATAGGCCCATGGTCCCCATTGTACCTTGGATAAAATCATCTAGATAGTCTCAATTAATTGATTTAATCATCAATTAGAATTATCAAAGTTGACCAGGTCAATTTTGGATAGTTTCACAGAGTTGTGTAATTTTGAAAAGAAAAGAGAAATTATGGCAGATTTATTAATTAAGATAAATTGGTATCTAAATTAATAAATAAATTTAAATCAAGGTTCAAATTATAAATAATTAATTTGATAAAGGATTTAAATAATTATTTAATTAATTAAATCAATAGAAAATAATACAGGCTTTGATTTTAAGTCCAATGGGCTTATAATCAAATGGGAAATTTCACGGGCCTATAGCCCATGATAATTTCGACCTAGGGCTTCAAAATGGCTGTTATTTTATTGATTTTTTAATTAAATTAAATGGCCTAATTGAGTCTATAAAAGGAGTGCTTATAGAGAAGTAAAAAAAAAGGGTTTTTTGATAAGTCAGATTTTCTGATAGTTTTATATTCTCTCTAAACACAAGTCATTTTCTAAGCCTCTTTGTATTTTCTCTTCTTCTCTCTATATCTATCTCATGTGTTGAGAATTGCCCACACTAGTCTAGGTGGTTCTAAGGATACATTGGAAGATCGTGAAGAAAATAGAAGATCGGTTCAGTTTCTTGATAATAATCTGCGACAGAGAGGATACAAGAGTTAGAGAAACTGAAGGAAGGACTCTTAATTCCGCTGCGTATACTGTAAGTATTCTATTTTTGTTTCTCTTTGAATTCAATTTTAGAAACATGTTTTAGGCTATCTCGTATTAATTTGTTTAATATTAGATATACATGAAAATAAATAAAGATCTTGTATAAGTTTTTTCTAACAAAGAACATGTGCAAATGAGAGGGGGAAAATAGGGTATTGTGCTAAAGTAGGTGGAGACCACTTTTCTCCGCGGTTCTATACCCAAAACCGCAGAGAAAAGTGGTGAAAAGTTCTACACTTTTCTCTGAGGTTTTAGACCCAAAACCGCGGAGAAAAGTGAGTCATTCAAACCTTTCACTGCGTTTTTTTTAAAACCGCAATAAAATAGGGCGCGGACATTAAATATAATTTTTTTGACTCTTTCAAACCTTTTCTCTGCACTTTTTATTTATTGTTGAAAAAAAACCGCAGAGAAAGCCTATATTTGTAGTTCCATTTTTCAACCACCGCTATTGTGCAAGTTTGTAATCAATGGAACAATTGAACTGAGAGAATTAGGGCTAGGGTGGGGTTTAGACGACTAGGACGAGATCTGGGGTTGGGCAACGAATTTGGCTCTGAGGTTCTTGGGTGTTTTAGAGCAATCTAGGTTAGTGTTAGTGTTTTGGGGTTTTCTTAGTTTATGGTTTGATTTTCAGATTTAGTGTTTTATTTTTATTTTTTATTTTAGTTCAAATTTTAAAAAATGATTATAAATTAAATGAAATATATATATATATTCGAATCTTTTGAAATATGAGGTTGCTTTGAATTTCTTGTTCCTAGGTTTGGAATTCTAGGTTAGTTTTTAATTTGTATATTGTTCATATAAGAGATTTGAGCTTATTTAATTAGTTAAAATTTTTGTTTTTAAATTTTTTAAACTCAAAGTTAAAAATATTTTTTTATTTTTATAAAATAAAAATGTGTTTGGTAAGTTTTCTGTTTTTTTAAAATAAAAATAAAAATGTGTTTGGTAACTTTATTTTTATTTTTTGTTTAAAAAATAAAAAATACAAAACATATTTTGTAAACATTTTTTTTATTTTTATTTTCTAAACTAAAAAATAAAAATATTTTTTGTGACCACTATTTATTATTTTAAAATAAAAAATAAGAAAATTATAGAAAAAAGATCAAATTAATAATATCCAAGTAATCTCAAATTTCAAAACTTAATATCTATCCATGAGATAACATAAAATCAATAAAGTCTACATAGTAAAATAAAAACGTATGAACTAATAATTGTCCAAACTTAAAGTATTAAACGAGTCATAACAATCAACTAATGTATTTACTCAATCTCACTATCGCTGACTAGATCTTCATATATGGTCAGCAATTTCATCACAAACATGAGTCATTTCATGTATATGAGTTCTAGAAATACTAAACTCTACACTATTAGTCAAAGTTCCATCTGTACTTTGTAAAGTAGTGACCTGTACTTCAGAATTTCCTTCACATCCATCAAAATATACATCTGATTCTGCATTTGTCCTTATAAAATTGTGAATCCCACAACAAGCAATGACAGTGTACTTTTGTATTCTTAGATCATATGAAGGCATTTGTTTTAGGATTGGAAAACGGGCATTCAACACACTGAAACACCGCTCAATGACATTTCTCAAGGAAGAGTGTCGATAATTGAAAAACTCTTTTTTTCCTATGGGATTAAGATCTATGTACTGGCCCAAATGATACCTTTCCCCTCGGCATGACGAAAGAAAACCAAGCATGTTTGTATAGCAAGAATCAACAAGATAATATTTCCATGATCCAACGATAATTCATGTTAGTTTTTACTTATAGATATTTAATATAAAATAATATCAATCACCATAATAAGTTTGATAAATACTTACCTGTGGGCGGCATTGGAAACCCATAATCTGGGTTTGTGGCACATTCTAGAAGAATCTGTGTATCATTAGCTGATCGTTCCCATATAGGGACAACGTATGTGAACTTCATGTTAAATGAACATACACACATAACATTCTGAGTTGTATCCACTTTTCGACCTCGATATGGTATTTGTTCATCAATTGGAACATGCACAGAAATATGAGTCTCATCTATAGCTCCAACACAATTCTAAAATACAAAATAAATTATTAGATTTTTTTTATTGAATATTGAAATAAAGAAAAAATAATAATTCAAATTTTTTTACCTTAAAAAATGGATTGTATCTTGGATCGAATCGAATTTGTGGAGGAGTTACATCAAATGAAGGTGGAGTAATTAGTTCTTTGGATAGACGACATATTGCCTTCAAAACCTTCCTAAAATAATGAGATGTGGTTGAAATGGAGTGCTGAAATCGTTCAGCAACCACACGATGTCGTTCATTATGGACAATCACAAATAAGAACATAGCCACTTGTTCTTCAATAGACAGATATCGTGAGTTCTTCAATAATTTTTTTTCTTTTAGAACACCACAAAATAGTTTGAAGACATCTTTGTTCATTCTGAACAAATCATAACATCTACTCCAATGACCATGCAATACTTCCATAACGTATTCATGGCCTGAAAGAGCTGAATTTCTACAAGGTTGCTTAGATAGATATAATTTATTATATTCCTCGCAAAAATCTCTCCAAACTCATCATCTGAATCGTCCAGTAATTTATCCTTGTTGAACCGAGCAACATTTAAAGACATTTTATCTTGATAGTAGAAAAAAAAAAATTACATTCAATATATAAACACTCAAAGTTAAAATCAGACCATAAAACAAAATAAGCAAAACAAGTCATCCAGTCAATAGCTTAACAAACTCATATAGTCAATAGCTTAACAAACACATAGAGTCAATAGCTAAACACAGTCATACAGTCAATAGCTAACAAGGTTATCTAGTCAATAGCTTAACAAACTCATCCAGTCAATAGCTAAAGAAAACTAAAGTTAATAGCTCAACAAATTCATCTTGTTCATAGCTAAACAAAGTCTAAACTTTTCACTTCAAATTCAGCAACCCATCTATTCTTCTATGCTCTAGACACCTCATTCTCAAACTTCTCAATAGCTTTTCTTCTCCACTAATTCCATCAATTTGATTACGAGTTTCAACACTCTCATCCATAAGTAATGTGATGCAGATGTTTCCATTGATCTCTCTATCAATTCTGTCTTTCGCTTTGCAATTTCATTATATGTTGCCAGTGCATCTGCCAAAATTGATGAGAACTTTGCTCTTTTTACTGATCGAGAGTTTGAAGTGGCTGTTGATTTACCTCTTCTTATGCTACCATCCTCATCAAAACCACTTTCTTCATTCCTAGTAGAAGGACTTATCGACGTTGCATCATCATCATTATTATCTCCATCATTAGAAGGACTTCGAGTTGAAGGATGAGCATTGGAACCAGTTGCAGTAGTATCACCAAAGATAGTGCATAATTTCTCATAAAACTTGCAACCTTTCTTTCTAAATCTTTTAGCAGATTTGTTAACCTACATAAAATGAAATTATATTGATAAAATATACTATCAAAATAAAACAAGCATAAAATAAATTTTAAATAATTTTTACCCGAATAAGTTTATCCCAAACTTCATCAGTCGCACTAACTTCTCCAGTCACTGCATTGTATCCCATACCAGTCTCTTTCAGTAAAGACTTAAAATCCTTATGCTTTTGTATGCTTTTGTTTTAATTGATTGTATTTGTTCCTTAGTTGCATATCACTATAATTTCTTTTTGCTCGTGCACAAAGCTCTTCCTTTATATATTTCCATGATTTCTTTGTAAAGGTTGTGGTATTCTTATTTCCCTTTAAAACTTCCTCTTCCATAAGTTCAATGAAAATTTCTTCATGCCTTTGAGTCTAAATAGAAGTCTCATCATTATTCTCAATAATAAGAACTTCATTATCAACACCTGTCATCTAGGTAAGACCTAAAGACTCAATAAGAATTCTAAATGCAAATACAAGATTATTCCTAAAGAAACAACCATTTAAAGTTTTCATTACACATACCAATGAAGTTCACATACTTAAGTACTCTACTCCTCTCAAACTCGTACTCTACACTTGTTTCTTGAACTCTCAAATCCTTTAAAGTTTTCCCTAACTTCCCCTTTTCTTAAGTTCAATAATTCCATAAACTATCATGAATAGTACTGGGGCCATAGATAATTGTGTTGTGTCATTCTTTTATGATATTAAGCCAGAGGGCCTTTTATACTTTAATTATTATAACATATTTAGCTTTTTTTTTTTCAACCTTTAGCAATTTTTCTTTTACTACATTGTGCAACCTTTCATGATATAATATCATTCTTTTAATTATTATTTGGGTCCATTAATTCATTTCATATGATTTTTATTTTCTACCATAGCAATGAAAAACAACAATCTATCTGTTCTCTTTCAATTTTTTTGGACCACATAATGAAATATATTTAATTTACTAGACAATCATGCTTACATCATCCCAATAACTGAAATGATCTTAATTGCTTTTGAATATCTAAGAAACATTTCTTTTGAATATCTAATTGCTAATTAAATATTATGATTAAAGTTTAGGAGTTTGTATGTGGTCAAAATCCTGTTCTTGGAGGTGCAGAAACGGGTGGTCCAGCTTTGTTCGTTTGGAAAGGAAAAATAAATAAATAATAAGGCTCAGGGGGTCAACAAGATATCTGTTTGTTGTATAGAGAATTAAAGATGTTATAGCTTTACCTTAAGTAGATTATTATGACATATAGTGGGAACAATTATGTATGATATAAGCTTTATTTGCTGTGTATGATTATCTGCACAGGAGTTGGGGAATACTATTCATAATTAAAGTGTTTTCATGTTAATAGGCTTTCTCTTTGGTTGGAAATGACAGTGAGATTACAAGAAGATTGTAACTTACTTTGTCTTGCCTGCCAGGGTTACAAGAGACTTGAGCAACATTACACTGATCTTGTCTTCAAGTGCACCTTTATATGATATCAAACCAGACTTATCCTTTACATACATATAGATGGAGTTTATTGGCTTCAAAGTCAAGATGTTCTTGATCTGCACTCAAGGAAAACAAGATGTTACTAATTGAGAAATTACATTAGAAAAATACACATATTGTTTTGATTGGTCCACAAACAACTAACTAAGTTTTCAGACTATTAAGTCAGTTTTTCTATTAGTTTTAACAGAGTTATTGCTCTTTTAATATTGAAAATACAAACAGAATAGTGAATAGGATTAACAGAAAGTTAATTATTTATTAACAGAAACTTTGACACTGTTTAGCCTTATATTGATGTGTTTCCATTTATCAACAAATATCCTGCTTACAATCACATTGGAGAATTATATCAAGAAGCTTATTCTATCTAATTATAAGAATTATATCATACCAACTATCAATACATTGAAGTATTATATCAAAAAGTTTATATATAAAAGTGGAATTGATAATTATGATCCTGATTTTCTATATTATGACTCTTCTGATGTTTTTTTTAAATGCATACTATGTTAATGAACCCCCTGATACAATAAGAAGAAAGAAAGAGAAAAAAGATAGACAATACTATTTGAAAGAAATTAAAAAATAAATAAAAAAAGAAGAACAAAGGATTGAGAAAGCAATCAATTTCCCAAATGCACTCTATGGCGATACACTTACATTTTGAGTTTCAGATTATTGAACATAACATTACTATAAAGACAAGTCTTATCTACTCACAGGTAAGTTAACATTGACAAGTCTTGGAATGAGTTTGGTATTGAGAAAGTCAACTTGTTAAAGCTTAAGTCCCTGTGGGAACGAACAGAACAAATTAATGAAATGGAACAATCAATTATAGAAAGTGTCCTTGTTAGGAAGAAAAACCATAAACCTTATACATACCAATAGAAAAGGTAGTACTTTGACTAGAGTCGATCACATAGAATTGTAGATAACAACAAGATACGGTATATACAACATTCAAAAAAGGCTCGTCTTCTCCCACAATCTCTATATAAGCAATTTAATGTCAAAATGCTTGTAGTAAGTGATACAAAATTCCTACCCTTTCCCACCTAATTTCTTTTCAATACAGCCTACCGGAGCATTCAGGAGAACCACAAAAGCAACTCTTCTTCTTAATATTACCATTTGAATCATGAACCTCATCTACTGTATAATTATAATGATAAGTCAACTCATTCAATGGAGGAATATTCTCAGCAGCAAAAAGCTTCATTCTCCTTAAGGAGCTCTCCTATGTATTCACGTATAAAACTTCCTGATGGAATGAAGTTCAGTGATCTCACACCCCATCCCATAACGTTGGTTTTGAAAATTTACAAACAAATTCCATTAAAGATACTTATAAGTCTAAAATCAGTCATAAGTTTAAATCTAGTAAAATCTAAGCAGTGATTTGACTCAAACTCAAGTCCAAACCCCAAAATCAGAGAAATACGAGATTGAGCACAACCCATCAAAGCAATTCAAAATCCCATATGGATCTATCAAAGGATCAACAAGAGATATCATCAACAATCAAAAAATCAAAGAATAGACTAATTGCCCCTACAAAATAAACATTAGTAGCATAATCAAAGAAATACAAAAACAATTTTAATGTCCTTCAAAATCATAAATACCCATACATACCATATGAGAGAGAAACAAATCAGATGAGAGAGGGAGAGAGAGATTGAAAAATAGATCATAGAAAAAATCGGAGTGGAGTGGAGTGGAGAATAAACCTTGAAAATCGGAAGAAGAAATCACTATTGTTGTGCTAGGGGAGGAAGACTCAGAAGCGTGAGGAAGGTGAGAGAAATGAAAATATGTTTCTTAAAATTTTAAAAGCATCAAAATTATGTTTTCAAAATTTAATTAATTTTGATTTGATTTTTAAAAAAATTAAAAGCAAAAATGAATTACCGATCATGTTTTCTTGCTATTTTTTCAGATTTTATATTTAAAAAATAAAAAACAATTTTTTTAAGATTTACCGAACATGCCCTTCATTTTTAATCTATTTTAAATTAAATTATTTTTTATACTTTAAATATATTTATTGATTTTTTTAATTTAAATTAATTAAAAATTGATGATGGGGCATTAGCTTAAGATGAATTGTGTCGATTTGTTAACGGAAGACTTGAATGTTTTAAGGTAACAAAAAAAAATGAAGATTATGTATAGCAAAAGATAAAAATAAATGAGTTTTGAGTGTAGAAAAGACAAAGTCCTTTGAAAAAAAATGATCTTAGGTTGCTAGTGACCTCGTAGATTTGACTGGGTCCTTTCATATTATAACTTTCCAACGACTTCCAGCAAGCAAAGTGAAACGTATCAATAAATATATTAAATGTATAGATATTCTCTTTAACTAACAACTCTCTTTTTCACTTCATCGAAAATCTGTCGATTCTCTTCTCATCATTCTTTTCTTTTTCTTCACTTCTTTCTATTCTTTTCTTTAAATAATACATATAATTAAGCTGTATACAAATATATATTAATTATCAACTTTATATATTATATATTCTTTATAAAATCATTTCGTGGGAGATTCAGCATGATAATTAAATTCTTAGCTAGCTTGCTTGTAAACATCTAAAGTTATAAAGTAATTATAGTCCTCTAAACATTAAAAGAAAAACTAATACATGTAAAAATAAAGTACTTCTTCTGGTGCTGTAAGTGTTTTTTTTTTTCAGTTAAAAATCTAGACTGCTAGATCCGCAAGCTTTTCATTCTTTCATCTAAAAACAAAGTAGTTAAAAGAACATACAATAATTATTATGAATAAAGAAAAGAAAAGGTACTTGGTGCTTTTTTTACTTAAGAGACATAAGTATCTCCGAATATGCAATTACCTTAAAGAAGAGGAAAACACATAAAGCTGACGTGATGCAATTGCATACTAAAATAGAATCTTCAATTTAAGGTGTAAAATTCCACATGATGAGTGTTTTGAGAGCTCCTTAAATAGTAAAATTTTCAAAATATTAAATTTTACATATGTCTTCTATATAAAAAATGTGTAAATAACGGAAATTTTTAACTTTTGAGGAATTTTAACATAATATTCTTATAGAGTGTAAACATGAATTAAATTTAAATAAATAAATAATTAAACAAATTAAGATATGATATTTTTGAGATATTTTACAATAATAATTATTTAAAAATAATAAAACCATATATTTTATAACTTAAACAAAAGTTAATTAAACATTAACTTAATATTATATTAAACATATAATATATAATCTTTTTGTTGTTACTGGGAAAATAAAAAAACTAGAACAAATATCAACTTAAAAATAATTAATTAATTAAAATATGATATTTTTACGATATATTATGATAATTTAAATAATTAAATCAAATTTATTTAAAAATAATAGAGACATACATATAATTTTTTATCTTATAAATTTGTGTGATAGTTTATTTTTTATCAAGTTATTGGAGCTATTTTTTTTCATCAAACTCACCAAACATTATGAGAAATATTAGAAATTAAAAATAGTTGATGCATGTATATTACTGTCTACACTATGACTTTTTATATTCTTATTTTATTTCTATTATTAATTTCTTTTTATATATTATTGTATTGTATATGTATGTCATATAAATATATATATGCTAACGTTATGTTTAAATGTCATATATGTAGAGATTATTGATACAAATATTTATATATACTATAGAACTATAATTTATTATATTATATATATATTTTAAAAAAATAGTAAACCAAATTTTATTAAAATTATAGACAATGTTTACAATTTTAAAACTACGAAAACGTGATGTCTACCTAGTATATATATATATATATTACAAAATTATATTATTATAGATTATATATATAACAAAAGAAGTAAACAATTAATACCAAACAAACAAAGTGATAATCCATCCAAAATTGCCAATTAGTTACCATGTAAATAATGAAATCATTTTTTTTTTTAAAAGTATACATTTAACATTAATTAACTGATGAAAATGGAAAAAAAGAAACATAAATATCAAGTTAAATAAAATTTGAAGTTTGCCCATTTTCATTATTAAAATAAATGGCTGAAAATCCATTTTCAATAAAACACATTTTCTTGTTATTACATTTTTAATCTTGATTTTTCACTTATGTATAATTATTCGATTCATTATTACATTTTTTTTTATAAAAATTATTGCAATAGAGAATATGACATGATATATATGACTCTTTTACAATACTAGTAATACTATATATAGGAGATATTTTCCATCGATGATCGTAATCTTCAACACTAGCAGCCCATCTTTCATAAAATTTTGAAAGAAAGAAATGCCACATCTAACAATAGAATCCCCACCATTTGAGGTTATGGTGGCTATATTGATTTTCACAATTGTTTAAATATTTCATAGGACAAAATGTTATATTTCCCTCATAACTATAACATTTATAGTCTTTTTTGTCCCTAGAAATTTTCTATTTGGCAAAAATACCCTTAAATTATAGTATTTATAGGCTTTTACAACTTTCGTCCAAAATAGTAACAGTTTGCTGGTGTGATAGTTAATTATTTTTAATAATTTATTTATTTAAATTAGAGAAAATAAATAAAATCATTTTAAAAAATAAAAAATTAATTTTTAAATTTATGAAATTATATAAAATCCTATAGAAAAAATTAATAAACACAAAATTTTCTTAATCCAAATGTAATTTTGAAAAAAAAACTAAAATCAATATTTTTAAAATAAATTAAAATCTTTAAACTAATTTAAATTAAAAATTCAACCAAATCTATATTTCAAACGTAGATAACCAAACACATTTAGAAAATAATTACGCAAAAAATTAAAGATTTTAATTTAGTTTATTTCTAAGTATAATTTAGTTTAGAAATATTGATTTAGTTTGTTTTTTTAATTTATACTTAGATCAGAACCTATTTATGTTTATTGATTTTTTATTTATTAGATTTTATATAGTTTCATAAATTTAAAAATCAATTTTTATTAATTTTTTAATTTTCTAACTTAAAATTAATTAACTAATAAAAAACTTATTTTTATATATTTTTTGAATTGTTACGTCAGTATATCATTATTATTTTAGATAAAAGGGGCAAAAATTTGCAAATAATATAGTTCATGGGATATTTTTGACAAATAAAAAAATTCAGAGACAAAAATTTAGGGTGTTATAGTTTTGGGAAAATGCATTTTGTCCTATGTTATAGAAAATCATATATAACTTTAGCTTCTTTTTGGAATTACTATTCTTTTTAGTCATCGTATATATGCATTTCTTAATTCCAAAAGTACTACAGCACTTTGGGGGGTTACTACAAACGAGGGGACTTCTCTTCTTTATGGTGCATTTAGAAAAAATTAATAAACACAAATTTTTCTTAATCCAAATGTAATTTTGAAAAAAAATTAAAATTAATATTTCTAAAATAAATTAAAATCTTTAAACTAATTTAAATTAAAAATTCAACCAAAACGTAGATAATCAAACATATTTAGAAAACAATCACACAATAAATTAAAGATTTTAATTTAGTTTATTTCAAATATAATTTAGTTTATAAATATTGATTTAGTTTGTTTTTTTAAATTATATTTATATTAGAACCTATTTATGTTTACTGATTTTTTATTTATTAGATTTTATATAGTTTCATAAATTTAAAAATCAAATTTTATTAATTTTTTATTTTTCTAATTTAATATTAATTCATTAATAAAAAAATTATTTTTATATTTTTTAACTTTTACGTCACTAAATTATTACTATTTTAGATAAAAGGAGCAAAAGTTTATAAATAATAGAGTTCACTGGATATTTTTTCCAAATAAAAGAATTCAGAGACAAAAATTTAGGAGTGTTATAGTTTGGGGAAAATGCATTTTGTCCTATTATATAGAAAATCAAATATGACTTTAGCTTCTTTTTGGAATTACTATTCTTTTTAGTCATCGTATTTATGCATTTCTTAATTCCAAAAGTACTAGAGCACTTTGGGGATTACTACTAACGAGGGGACTTCTCTTCTTTATGGTGCATTTTATATTTGTTGGGAAAATAAATAATTAATTGGTCTAGAAAAGACAAAGTCCTTTAAAACTAAAATTGTCCTTTGTAGCTAGTTTATTATAACTTTACAACCTCTCCCAGCCACCAAAAGTGAAAATTATCATTAATATTATACATATATCTTTATATAAAAAATGTGAAGATAATGAAAATTCTTGTTTTTGACCGTTTTTGTTGATACCATTTTTTGTCAACTTAATTATGTAGAGTATTAAACAATGATTTAGAAAAAAAATAGAAGAAGTCAGAAAATTTTAACGTGGTTCAACAATTAAAATCTGTCTACATCTACGAGTCACTATTATTAAGAACATTCTCTCAAAGCTTATGATGAAAGCAATTTGGAAGAGTCTCTTCTCAGTATAACTTTGTGTGTCCTTACAAATGACCTAGTTTAGACTATTTATAGGCTTTGTTGTAGGAATATTTTCCCTCCAATTTAGGCAAGTTACAGTCAAATGTTTAAATTCAAAATAAATATCCTGATTAATAATACAAATCAAATGCATTAATTAAATAATGATCCCATAAAAAATAGAGATTTGTTACACAGTGTTGACCAATCATAAAGAAATAGGGATTTCCTAATAGCTTTCCCATTTGATAAAAGTGTCATTGAGCTCTATGTTGCCTTCACGCGCTTTCGAGACCAGCCAAACTTTGAGGCCATCATTCCAGTTGTTGCCTCCTCCTCTTTCGCCTAGTCGGTCGAACTCACTCATTGCAGAAGGTAGGTATGTTTGAGCCTGCAACTCATGCTTGAACGATGATAGCGAATCTGGAACCAAATGTTAATTTATACAAGTGTACCACTAACACTTGTTATTCCCGAGCTTACTCTTTTCGAGCCTACATTTTGAGACTATTTATTTAATCTTGAAATTTGGGTGTAACATTTTGTCCCCTCAAAAGTGTTGGTTCGAATCATCTGAGAAGGAAACTTTTGAACTTCACTTTTGAAAAACATGCTCACCTATCACACTCGTGTGGACATGTGTCATTAGGGGATTGCATGGCACTCTTTTATTTGCACACATCCTTTCATATTCTCTTTTTGCTGGGAACTTTTAAGATCAAACGCGGTCCCTTGGATCATTTTTTAACCCAAATCAAAATCTCAAACTCCCTTTTTAGTATGATAACTCCATTTTAGTGTTGTTTTAGGATGTGTTTTTGTGGTAATCTTGAGTCTTTATGTTTTTTTTTTGTGTAAGATTACACTCGTGTTTGTCTTTGTTGTAGGCTGGTGTTATGAATTATGAGCTAAACGCAGAAAGAAGAAGAAATGGTGGAAAAATGGAACTTTTGGTGGTTGTTCGAGTCAAATTAGCATCAAGGAGGAGTTAGAAGAAGTTTTGATGAAGTTTTGATGAAGGTCGGACTTAAAATGGTCAAGTTTGGAAAAAAATAGAATTAGAGTCGCGGCATGGGCTTAAGGGCTGCGACTTTAGCAAAGTCAGAAACTACCCAAATTAATCTGGCAGGAATTAATGTCGCAGCATGCCCTTTAGGGCCGCGACATGATGAATGGCAGAAAGCAAATAAAATCTGGGTTTTCACACGGGCCGCGGGATGCAAGGGTCGTGGCGCGCCTCCCTGAAGAGAAAAAAATATCTTATTTAGGTTTAAAACATTACAATTTAAGAGATGGATTAGGGTTTTTAATAAAGAATTTTCGTAGAGTTCTTGATGGCTAAGCTTATTTTCTACATTTTTCTTATTTAATTTATTTTCATGTTTTGGATATTAAAGATGATAACATTTATTTTTATGGTGTTAGCTATGTTTGCCATGAACTAAATATTTTTCTCTAGGGTTTAATTTAGTCACTTGGATATTTGTTAGTTTTCTATGAAGTTTATTGTAAAGTCTGAAAAATGCTAATAAGGTTTAATTCCATGATTAGCGTGTCAGGAGGGCATAAATGGATGTATGTGTGATTAGTTGGTTAAATGTGTGACTATGTGGAATGCATGATATCTATGATAAAAAATATATATTTAAATGCATGCTTATTTGTATTAAATATGCATGTGGGCCCATTCTTGATAGTTGGGGGATATTTGTAATATTGGCCCGTTGCGGGCATAAATGTCATTATATGTGAGTAAATGATTGAGACCACATTATTATGTGATACATTTGTAGTATATGGCTTGAGTCAATCCTAGTAAGCGGATTTGCGGAATAGTCACAGCGGGGTTTAATACCCGACTCGGGGCGAGCCTAGGGGTATTTTGGGAAGTTTAAATTATATTTAAGGTTTATTGAGTAATGGATAAGTATTTTGTGACTAAATGGTCATGCATGGGTTAATTGGGAATTTATAGGACTACTTGAGGAATTAGAGGGAAATGTGGAAAATGACGATTTTGCCCTTGAGGCCATTTAAAGTTAAGGTTATACTTTGGGGGGGAAATATGGTCTTTTACTGACTATTGGATGGATCTTGGCTGGGCCTAGAAACTTTGAGAAACAATCAAGAATATCCAAGGGACTCTCTTTCTCTCTTTTACGTGTCTCTCTCTCTCCTCCCTTAGGAAGGCTTGAAGGCTGAAGGAAAACCTTAAGGAAAGCTTAAGCTTGAGCTGGAAAAACAATTGAAGAAATTACTTAGGAATTTGAAGATGGAAAGCTTGGGAATTGAGGAACTGGAGCTAGGATCACTGAAGGATTGTTCAGGGGCATAATCTTCAATTGGAGGTAAGGTTTGTACCCTGTTTTCTTGACGAATTCTTCTATGGTTTAGATTTTATTGAGGTTTAAACTTTGGGTCTGAATCTGAGTTCTGTTGAGGATATGGGTTAGTTTCTAGGGTAATTGTGATAACTATGTTGTGTTATTGTTGATTCTTGACTCGATTTTCAGGTTTGGTTATGGTTAGGATGTATTCTTATGGGTTTAGCTTGAAGAAAACACAGAAAATGAATTGGGTATTCTGTGTTTGCGGGGGTTCGCTGCGACCCGCATGCCCCAGAAGGCCCAGGGAGGGCTGCTGACATGAGGGCGCGCCGCAACCCTAGAGGGCAAGTCGCGGCCCACCTCCTTCCAGATGTAGAGGCTGCTCCTCTGACTTGAGGCGCGTCGCGACCCTCAGGGCTAGGTCGCGACTCGCCTAGACAATTCTAGCCTAGGTTTAAGGCTCAGGGATTAAAACCTAAGCGCTCGGGATGAATTACACTACCCAGTTTAGTAGGATTCGAGGTCCTGGAGGCTAGTATTTTATTCCAAAGCTTTAAAATGATTTAGGATCTTATGGTTATCCATTATCGCATTGGTTACTAGGTTATACCGCAAGGGCTCAAGGATTAGGGATCGTGCTAGGGGCTGCCATATGCTAGCTGCTCGGGACCTGAGGTAAGAAAACTGCACCCGAGTTGGGATTAGGGCTTAAACCCTTGTATGATTATATTATGAATATGAACATATTTGTAGCTGAGAATATCTTATTGGGCATGCTTGTATACGCTGCCATTGATTACTTGCTATGCATTGTACATCCGTGGTTATATTTGTTTACAGGTCGGCCTAAGGGTACCGGGGGCCAATAGCAAGCGTGCGGAACGTAGCCCAGCCTAAGGGTGCTGGGGTCGGCCTAAAGCTAGTGGACTCGACCTAAGGTCGCCGGGCCTGGACATTATAAACAGAAGCGTGGTTCGCACTTAACTATTTGTATTGATTGATGAGATTGATTTATACATTTGATTAAGCTGAGTACTTCTATTAAGTTTGTTGCATATAATCTATTGTCAGTTGAATCAGGTGAATTATATTTACTGCTTTTATACTGCCTAGTTGTGCATGTTGTTTTTAAATTTCTTACTGGGCCTTGGCTCACGGGTGCTACGTGGTGCAGGTAAGGGAGTTGATAGCTGGACCTGCCATGAGTTGGAGAGTTGTAGGGGCGGTGTGTACATATGCAGCCTGCCTGATTGACATGGTCGAGATAGCTTGAGAGGAACTAGGGTTATACCTTGTTTTGCCGCTTAGGACAACTAAGCTGTAATCTATTTGTTTTTTACAAGTCTGTAAACTGATTTTTGGGATCTTGTGTACAAACTTAATATTTTAATGAAAAATAAACATTTTGTTGACGAAATCTTTTATTACTTGACCTTGACTTAGTATTTAATTACACATTTAAGTTCAAATGACTTGCTTAGCAGGTTAAGCACTATTTTAAACATACAGTGTAGCAGTCTTGGTTAGCCAGGGCGTTACATTTATATAATTTATTCTTCTTCATTTATCCTTTATCTATATGATTTGTGCTTAAAGCGTGTGAATAATTGATCACTATTTGCATGATTTATGATTTTGATTCGAGAACCGAGAGGGGACAATTGAATATTCTATAATCATATAGACATAAATTGCATATAGGACGATAATACCTATATATAGGGTTTGTGTAGCGTTTATGGTTTCTATGCTTCATGCTTGCTATATGTTAAAATTTATCACAGATATGTAGAAAGTTTGCATATAGGTTGAGATCTTTTTATCTTGAAAAAGAATTAGGATTGATTTAGTTAACCCGCTATTAGGATAGAAATTGAAGAATTATATGCGCTGATTAGTAAGATTAACAGGTTGAAAAGTTGATGAAGTTAATACCATAGGTTTTTAAATTCTTGAATCAATCTTTCTTATTGCAAAGTTTATTTCAATTTTAAGTCTTAGTTTAAAATCCACTCTAGTTTCGACAGCCAAATAGAAATTTAAAAGCAATTATTGGTAGTTGGTTGATAGTCCTTGTGGGAACGATACTTTACTTACAATTTTATTACTTGAATCGATTGTGTATACTTGCACATCATTTTTACCGATCAGAGTACAACCTATTTGCCTATTTAAATCCCTTCATCGTCTTCTACCTCTTCACTTTGCTTTTAACTTTTCAGAAAAGAAAATGTGAATCCGAGCTCTCAACTCTTTGTATGTTCTCCAAGCCAAAGAAATAGCACAATCTCACTACCTTCGGATCTGTGGGATCGTTTCTGCTTCCCATTTTCCAGTCTAAGATCTCTTCATTCCCAAGATCAACCTTGTGTAAGTTCACTAGACTTTACCACTCATTTCTTGTATATTTTTTTTCTTTTGTGCTTTTGTACGTAAGAAAACTTCTTTGGCTCTTACCACATTCTTGAAATTTTCTTTGCAAGAGGTAGTTTTTTATTTGTGTATATTTTTAGTGATCATAAACATGTTTAGGCAAAAGGTTTGGTGAAAACAAATAAAACTGGAACCTGTTTAGGCTATGGGGTAATAGGTTATTGGTTTCGTGCAACTTAAGAAAAATGGCTTTGGATTAGGGTTTTAACGCACGTATCCCAATAATATCTCCTTTTAGGGTAACTGGCCATTTTTTCCTAGAAATTCGGGATACTCCAAACTGACAGTAACCACCCCACTCTCTTGTGGGTCCACTCTCAATGCCCCCAAACCTTCAATAGCTCAGTTTTGGCATTTGAATTAATCTCTCTATTTTGAGCCTTTAGGTTCGATTAATACGATCTCGTTATCCCGAGCTTATAAACTCGAGTTATCTAGACTTAATTATTTCCACTCTTTAAAATAATGGGGCCCTCACCTTTTTCTTCCTTGTTAGATGTCACAGTCTTTAGAGAATCGGTGGGGGCCCGAGCTTGCGATCCCTTATCACCCACCGTCTCCTCAACCTGAGTCACCGTTTTCTCGAAACCAGCGGTTGATTCGAGAACACAAGGAACATCTAGAACAAGAAGATATTCGAGCCCACTTTCGGCATCAGATTGACGAGGTTGAAGAGGGAAAAAGAAAGAAGATTCGATTGGCCGTGTATCCTGACCCGGACCCCAAAATCCGACCAATCCCGCTAGATTCCAAGTGAAGGGTTACTGTAGCCTTTGCCCCAGGTGAACTCTCATTCAGCCTTATGGAGAGCTCATCAAACCAACCATCCACACACACACCCTCAAAGCTCTTTCCATCCCAGTCTCAGAGAGCTCCTTCTTCAAGGCTGAACATTACCAAAGCTTCTTCACCTCCACTAGGCAGATTTCAGAAATGTTGTCCTGCCATGGGTTAAAATGTTGGGAATAGTGCCCTTAAAGAAATTGTACTTGAAAAATATTTTAAATGAAATAAATAATTGAATTAAATTATTATATATAGACTATGTCTAATATTATTAAATTATTAAATTATCTATTGGTCTTAATCTCATATTGGTATGAGATGATCAAGATTAAGGTAATAAACTTGAAATAGTCTGCAGTAAAATAAATTTATTGAATCTTTAGATTAATTACTGCTAGTATGGTTCGCTAGTATTATGAATACAAGTGACCTAGATTTGGGTCACTGGTGTAGTAGGACACTTTAGTGAATGTACTTTATATATATTGTTATATAGAACTGGACTAGATGTGATTTGTTAATACTTGTTTAAACATCGTTTCATAGTATTAATCAAGCGATGATCATATACACAATGATCTTAATCCTGAGGTTACTACGAAATCCTATATATGTCATCTGATCATTTGATTAATGTGTTAAGTTTTATCAGAAGGATCGGGCTAAGAACAATTGCTTTGGGGACTCAATGATATATATGGATGGGAACATAGTTTAACAGATAGAGAATCTATACCTTCTTATAGATTGAATAATAGTTCCCTATTTGGTTGACTTTTGGAACTGAAAATGTTATGAGCGCTCACGTCACAAACTTGTTATGACACAACCTTCACTAGTAAAGTCAATTGTACACTAGGAAAAAGATACAGTTAAAAGGGTAAAACGATAATTTTATTCCCTTTTAATTATGAACCATTAATAAAGGATTAATGTTGTATGTTATGATTATATCAATGGACACTTTATTCTTTAATAAAGTACTCTGTATATATATGTTTATAATTATCAAGAGTTTAATCTCATATTTATAGTGGAGTAATCATGATATTAATAAATATGATTATTTAATCAAAGAGCTTTGATTAATAATCTAATATTTATTGGAGCTTTATATTATAAGTCCATAGGTCCATAGGGTGGTTCTATCAACACCATATCAAGGTGAGAGTTGATACAAGGGTAAAACTATAATTTGGAAATTTGAGAAGAATTTTATTCTTTGGGTCAAATATACAATTATATGATAATTGAGGTTGAATAATTAATTTGGAATTGATTATCAAATTTTCGAAAATATGTTAATTGACTTAAAAATATATAATTTCAAAATATATAAATAAATAAATAAATAAATTTTTGAAATTATTTATTTGAGTGTGAGAAAATAAAATTGGTAAGTCAAAAATAATTTTTGATTTATTGAATTTTAAAAAGATGATGATAATGATGATCATCAATTTGAATTTGAATTTTGAATTTAAAATTTAAAATTTGAAATATGGTTGTGATTTTTTTCCTTAAAAAGATTATACTATATTTTGTGGAATGATTGATTTTAATTAAATAAATAAATAACTAAAAGAAAAATGCAATATCCTTGAAATGACATAATGTTATGCACGCATGACACAGCCCATGGACTGTGCCATGCGTGTAGCAGTGTACTGATAAAGTATCATTATTGTTTTTATTTTAATTAATTAATAATTTGAAAATATTTTTTTTTTCAAATTTGGTAAGTTAGATATTTACCTAAAATCAATTCCTATCATCATTATAAAATTATTAATATATTACTATTATTATTATGAATAATAATGTAATATAATATATATTATAAAATAACAAGAGAGTAAAAATTGAAAAAAAAGTATTAGAATTTGTCAGACAAGAAATTGTCATCATCTTCTTCTTTTATTCTAACCATTCTCAAGCCATAATCCAAGTTCTCATGTGTTGAGATATACTTGTGATTTATAAATTACAAACCCATGTTTTCTATGTGGCCACACACATCTTAAGGTGTAGAGAACACTCTAGAAGATCGTGGTTTGAGTACTCAAAGCATTGGATAGGAAGATATATATATATATATATATATACGAAAAGACTCAAGGGCACTTGATAGGCTTTAAGAGGTAAATATTTCTGTTCTTGAATATTTTATACGTGTGCATATGATATATATAAGTATGTTTATATTTATATATATGTTGCATAATTAATAATATTGCATTTTCTGTCTGGATGTTTTCTTGAACATATAAATTATTTATATGATAGATGGATTTTTTTTTTGTGTTTACAAAATGGGCCCACCATGCCATTTTCGATGTTTACTCTGATTGTTTTTCCAACATAAAATTATCCGGCAAACTAGTGCTTTGGCCTGCAAGCTGTGAAGAGAGAAGTTGCTTTGCTCCAAGTGAAGACGACCTTGAAAGGAAGGTCAAGCTCGCGGCTAGGAGTCGTGAACATATGCGAGTTGGGGCCTTACTACCCCTGAAGAACTATTTTCGGAGCTTCACTTATTACACTAGCATCACCCTGTTTCAGCTCCAGTCCAATTCATACATAGTCTTGGCCGCTCTAAGATCAATATACCATAAGATAAAGTGGGACAAACCTTCGGTGTGCAAGATTCTATATCTCTTCTACCTCAAGCATAACACTTCTCGAGCTCACGGCGGGGACGGGTTTTATTATCTGCCGAGCTACCCGTTGAAGAGGAGGTTGTTCGAGGACATTCCTAACCATCCTCCAAACTTCAAGACTATCTTCTTCTGGATAAACGGTCTCGCTCCTTCCCGATTCTACTCGTTTCAACGGATTCGTAAGTATCCTGTCATGGTTCTCTTTGATTTCTTTTTTCTTTTTGAGTTCGAAATGATCATTCAATCTTTTCATTCAGCCAACTATCACCGCCCACAACCCACAAAGGCCATGAAGGACCATAGGGAAGAAATCCTCAAACTCCCATATGATCGGCGGTCCCTCAACTACCTCCTTCGTGAGGATAAGCTCTGATTATGCGGTCTCCTTGGTGAGGGCGAGTCCACAGATGACTCGGGAGTTCGCAAGTTCACGAGGTGGGAGGAAGTCTCGTTTCCAATGGCTAGTCTTCCCTTTAGAGGGAAACACGTGAGTTCGAGCTTACGTTGCCCTATTCCCCACTCGGTCGAACCCTCATGCTCAAGTAATGAAGCACAAGATGAGGCCTCAATGAGCTCATCTGATGGAGGTAAATTCGTGCTTGACCTGTCCAAGTGGTCTCCTACCCTACTTAGATAGGAACCCAACGTCGTAGTCCTATTTAATGATCCCCAGAACAATTTTATGGTCTAATTAGGGGTAGATCTTAAGGTACATAAGTTTGGTATTTGGTTAGGGGAATACCAAACACTGTATAGTTTAAATGAAGTTTGGGAGGGGATATCCATTCAATACGGGACCAACGACTATAGGGACCATTCAAGGATGTCCCCTACTTTTAGAGAGGGGACTCCCTTAGCCTCATCAGAAGATAGGTGGATTTCTTGGTCCCCGAGCTCGAGCTCAAATGAGTCCTTAAGTTAGGTTCCTTATTGTAACGACCCACTAATCTAGACTATTTGGACCATTAACGAAACTATACATAAATCTTACATTTTTACGAAAATACCATAATTTATTGAGTAACTTGCAAAATAAGAGTTATTTACAAATAAACAGAATGCTAAGAAGGATTTGGGATCCCATTGTCTTTAAAAACAAAACATGATTTAAATGAAAATAATTACATAAGAAAATGCGGAAAATACATATAAAACCATAAAAATTAAAAGGAGACTACATCCTCGAATCGAATAACGCTCGGCCCCTTGACTCCATTCATCATCGATACACATCCTCCAAGCGTCACGAATCTTTCCACCTCTAAAGCTTATTTCCTGCACATAAACAGAAAGGAAAGAGCCTAATGCCCAGCAAGGAAAAATCTAACACATAGTCATAAACATAAACATAATTTCATAATAACGTAAAGACGTATCATAACACATAATACACTTATTATAATGGCCATTATTACTTGGGGTCCCATAGACTAAACAAGCTTATGCCCATGAGATTAGTGGGGTCCTACCAGCTAAATAGGCATATGCCCACAATCTTTTTGGGGTCTTGTTAGTCAAATAGGGCATAAGCCCAAGCCTAAAACAAACACATGCATAACAAATTCATAACACATTCATAACGTATCATAACATAACACATATGATAACATAAACATAAACATATAGATTCTAGCCTATTTTCCTTACCAAAGTTACCGGGATAAAATGGACTGAGTTGGGACTTTTTGGAACACTCCTAAAACCATAATGAACAAGAGTGAGTCTAAAGAAAGGAGATGAAATGAAAGAGAATAGGAAGACTAAACCATTAAAAGAAAATATGCTTACCACAACTTAAGTGCTTAAGAACTTGGATTCCCTAACCAAAATAAGAATGAGGTTAGGAAATTGAGTAGAAGACTAAGAGAAAGGAAACATAATACAGAAAGGAACTAGAGTTTTGGTTACCTAAAAGATTTGCAAGATCAATCTATCCTCCACCGAAATACTATAGAACTCACTTCCCAAAGTGTTTGATAAGCTTATGATGTTTAAGCTTATAGTTTTTCCCCAAACCAGGTGTTTACACTCTCACACTCACTTAACACTAGCAGCTTCTGAACTTAGAGCAAATGGTGAATAATGGCTGGGTACTAGGTCCTATTTATAGAGTTTGGGAATGAAAATATCTTGATTTTACTTGAATAAAAATAATGGCTTTTTAGGTGAAAATCATTTGAATAATCGTTCAGTAGAGGCTGAAGACTTGTTCAAAAGATGCTGGACTGTTGAAGGAGTTTGAATGGCTGAAAGGAAATGAATTCAAAAACATTTGAAAACATACTGGAGGAGGCGATATATCGCCTGGGCCAGTATGCCCGAGGCGACCGTGCATCGTTTCGTGTTTTCCGTATCTACGTGCTGCGATATATCGCCCCTATAGCTGCGATATATCGGCACACGCTGAATATTTAAACACGAAATTACACATTTTTAGCTAAGTTTGAATGGAGTAAACAACCTTGACTAAGCCTTCAACGTATACAAAGCTGCTGACTGACCCTATATCATTCAAACTTTACCCTTATTTAATTTAATCCTCCAAAATACTTAATCCTTAATTACCATTCATAACATGTGCTTAAAATCCTATTGGTTGATGTCTAAACCTTATAATATAATAAATATAATCCTTAATATCAGTCACATAATCAAACCTTAGGTTATACTTAATATTCTTAAACTATAGGTTAAACTTAGAAAATCTATAAGTACTACTATGAGTGTCCAAATAATTCCCGGTCTGAACCAAAAAAATCCATAGTAACAAAGATAACACTAAACATACTATAATACTACTAAACAATTAGCTAAGTAAAGTTCTTGGACTCTACACTTATACTGAGCCATTTTCGATGTTAGACTTCTATAGCTTCTTTTTTCCTAACATATTCGATATTTTTTCCCTTTTTCCAGCGAGATGGATTCAGATCTTGACAACATCCTTGGGATGTCCACCAAGGTCGGAAGCAGCAAACTGGGCATGCATCCTCAAAGAAAGGCGCCCTTCCTTAGAAGGTTGCAAGGGTTGCTGAGGGCCCTCTTTCAGCGACCTCGAAGGCTATCCCCATCGAGCCTAAGGCCAATACTCCTCCTCCCAAATCCGCGAAGGTGACTGAGGGTCCCCCTCTCATGACCTTGAAGATTGCCTCAGACGAGCCCAAGACTACAGTGCCTTCTCCTCAGAGGAAGAAGTCTCCTCCTCCTCGTCCTCCCCGCATAGTCCCTGTTGTTGACAAAGGCAAGAAGATCGCGGACCTTACTGCCTCAAAACTAGCCAGTGCCCCAGCTCCCATAGTGGTCCGCAAGCTCCATGCTATCCCCCACATGCAGGAGTATCCTTTGAAAAATGAGGCTGGGGCCTTAGGTGGCGATTTATACTCGGACTTACTATCCCAGACTGGCCAGTCATGCAGCAACCTCGACTCCAACGTGTGAAGATTCCTGAAAGGAGATAACACCATAACCCTCTTCAACTAGACCCTGGAGCTTGGGGTTTCTGTAAGTCTGCTCCACTTTGGCCTTTATTTTTAGTTATTTCTACAATATCTAATGGTTGTTATTTTGTCTTTCAGACTCTCCTCGGATTCATATGTTAATGCTCCCTCTTATCCTTGAAGGTAGCGACTACCGAGAAGTCGGTCAACGACGCCCACCAAGCTCGAATCTAGGCCGAGGATGATCTAAAGGAGGCAAAGGGAGATAGGACTAAAGTCGAGGGTTTTCTCAAAGAGGCCAAAAAGGCCGTGCTAGAGTATAAACCTCACTCTAAGAGGCCAGGGAGGCCAAGCAGAGGCCGAGGATGATCTCAGAGCGTCCCAGGCTAAGCTCGCTTCTTTTGAGGCTGATGCTAGTCATTTGAAGGAAGAGCTCGACACCAGGACAGTCGACTTCGATGCTGCCATGACCGAGATTGAGTGTCTGATGGAGGAGAAGAGCAGCGCTTATGAAATCCTTGAGGACAAGAAAAAACGCATGCTCAAGGAATTCAAGGCCAAGAAGGAGTGGGCCACCGATCGAGCCATGTACATGATGTGGTTGTTGATTCTTGAGGTGGAAACCTCATTCCTTATGGACAAGGAAGATGAGTTCTTGACCAAGTGGAACGCTCAATTGGTTGAGGAGGAGGTAACGGGCACCAGCTTGGAGGGTGTCGGTGAAGAGGAGAAGGGAAAAGAGGCTGAGTCTGCTCCCGCCATCCAGAAGTGATCAATGTTTTATAAGGGTTTTGTCCCTTATATTTTTTGTGTAATTAATTCTTTTTTATGCCTTTCAGGCAAAACAATTATAACTCGAAGTTTGAGTTATTCGACAAGTTTAAATTTTAATGGTAGTTTTTTATGCTTAAATCTATTTCTTGAAATCTTTATGCATATTATCTACCTTTATCGTTTTTCCTTGATAGCCTACATCATATTTCTATTTTGAAATATTTTGAGCACACTACAAAGTACTTGTTTATATATATGTTTTTCTATTTAAATATTTTTGTGCTTAAGCTCGAGCTTCCATGTATTCATATATAGTTCATTCGATTGCAATTTTTTGACTTCATTAGTCTCAAGATCGAATGTTACTTTTACCATGTATTTTTGTTAAAAACTACTTATTGGTGTGTAACCTTGTTAGTCTAGTTAATTCTTGCTTTACTATAGTAACTTTTCCTCATCCTCAAGTATGGTCTTGAGGTTGCGAGATCGAAACTTATTTGCAAAAAAATTCCAGCTTAGTCTCGACTCATGAATTTTGTTGGTTTATCTAGAATTCAAATTTTTAATCGTGCCAATTAGAGTTTTCTGGTTTGTTCCAAACTTGTTTAATTCATGCTAGGTTAATGATCAATAACCTATTATTGCTTACTTCATGTTTGGTTAATGATCCATTCAATGCTATTGTTTTAATTCATGTTTGGTTAATAATCCATACATTTCTATTAACTTTATTTTTATTGATGCTATATTTTTTGAGCCTATGGTATGATTTTATACCAATTATGCCCCCTTAATATCTTATGATTGCAATCATAGGTTATTGAATCTTGAGGGCTTGCAAAAAATATAAAATTGGAACAAGATTTTGTGCTTTATTAATGAAAAACAAGAATTAAATACAAGCTTGGTTACAACTGAATAAACACCATTCCATCATTATTGATAATAAGGTCGTAGATGTTCCTCATTCCAAGCTCGTGGAACCAATTCTCCATTTAACCTCACTAGTTTATAGACACTAGGTTGGATAATGGATTCAATTTGGTAGGGTACCTCCCAATTATATCCGAGCAGCCTGTAGAGGGGCCTCGCGTGACCAAAAACACGTGCCTGAGTTCCAAATCTCCCAATCCAAATTTTCTGTCTCGAACCCTCTTATTGAAGTACCTTGTGGCCATTTGCTGGTATACGAGCTAAGATTGGTTTGAGGTCTAGTCGTATGTTTCGCGTCTAGATGTTGGGATTTCGACCTCAATGGGCAACATAGCTGCGGAAATGTAAGCTAGGAAGAAAGGGGTGTGGCCTGTTGAGTTTTGAGTTGTTGTCCTCTAAGCCCATAGGACTTGTGGTAATTCTTCTAGCCATTTTCCTTTAGCATCTTTGAGCCTTTTCTTAGTGGAGCTCTTCAGAGTCTTGTTCACAGCTTCGACCCGGACATATTCTTGTGGATGGCCTACTAAGGAAAAACTCTTGATTATCTCATTCTTTTCGCAGAACTTTGTAAACAGTTCGCTATCGAACTCGGTTCCATTGTCTGACACTATTTTCCTTAGTACCCCATACCTGCAAATTATATTTTTTATCATGAAGTCTAAGACTTTCTTCGAGGTGATGGTGGCCAGAGGTTCAGCCTCAGTCCACTTAGTGAAGTAATCAACAACAACTACTACATATTTTACTCCCCTTTTCCCTGTTGGAAGGGATCCCATGAGGTCGATTCCCCATACCGTGAATGGTCATAGGGAGCTCATCATGGTGATCTTAGTTGGTGGAGCTTGTGGAATTGAAGCGAATCGCTGACACTTGTCACAATGCTTGACGTATTCGAATGATTCTGTTTTTATTGTAGGCTAAAAGTATCCTTGCCTATTTATCTTTTTTGATAGACTATGCCCCAAAGTGTGGTCTCCGCAAACTCCTTCATGGATTTCTTCTAAAAAAATTCTGGCTTTGGGTGGAGTTACACACCTTAAGAATTACATAGAATACCCCCTTCTGTACAATTTTCCCTCCAAGATGGTGTACCTTGGTAACTTGTACATAAGTTTTCTAGCCTTATTCTAGTCTATTGGGAGGCTCCCGATTTTGAGGTAGTCTATTATGGGGATCATCCAGGTAGGTTATGACTTTATCATGTTGACGTCATATTCTTTAGGCTTGGCTATGCTTGGTACCGGTAGAAATGCAATTGACACCACATTGAGTATATTAACTTCCTTGGTTGTGGTGAGTCGAGCAAAAGCATCTGCATTTGCATTTGAACTTTTCTCCCGTTAAACTTGTTCAATGGCGTAAAACTCCCATTGTCCGATCGTTGCTTTGACCTTCTCCAAGTAAGTTTCCAATTTGATTCCACGGGCCTAGTATTCTCCTAAAACCTGGTTGATTACCAACTTTGAATCACTATAGCAATGGATGGTTTTGGCTTTAAACTCAGAAGCTATCCAAAATCCTGCTAAAAGTCTTCGTATTCAGCCTTGTTATTTGACGCCTTGAAGCCAAGCCGTAAGGCTGAGGGAAAACAATTTCTTATTGGAGTGATTAAGATAATTCCTACCCCTGATCCATTCTCGTTCAAAGACCCATTGACTTAAAGTCTCCATAGCTCGAGGGCTGGGGTTATGACTTCCTCGTTGGTGATTCCTTTACATTCAACTATGAAATCTGCCAAGGCTTGTCCTTTGATCCTCGTTCTCGGGTGATATGTGATCTCGAATTTTACAAGTTCGACCGCCCATTTTAACAGTCTCCCGAATGCCTCAGGTTCAAACAACACTTGTCTCAATGGTTAATCAATCCATACATGTACAGGATGCGCCTGGATGTAAGGTCAGAGTTTTGGAGATGCATGTATCAAGCACAAGGCTAGCTTTTCTATTAATGGATATTTCGACTCTGCCCCGAGTGACCTTTTATAGACATAGTAAAAAGGTTTTTGTACTTTCTTATCCTCTCGGACAAGTACAACGCTAATTGCATCCTCAGTTCTAGCGAAGTATAAGTACAATATTTCCCCTATGACTAGTTTGAATAAGATTGGCAGTTTGGCGAGGTGATTTATAAGGGATTGAAAAGACATCTCACACTCATCTGACCATTCAAATTTCTTTCCTATGCTCAAAAGAATAAAGAACGAAAGGCATCTGTCTGTAGATTTCAATATGAATCTACTCAAGGCTGCCATTCGTCCAATTAAACTTTGGACATCTTTATGCTTTCACGGCGAAGGCATATCAGTTAACATCTTTATCTTATCCGGGTTTTCCTCTATGCTCTGAGCGTTTACTATGAACCTGAGAAGCTTTCCCGAAGATACTCCGAATGAGCACTTCTGTGGGTTAAGTTTATGTTGTACTTTTGGAGTATAGCAAAGCATTCTGTGAGATTGTCAACATGGTTACAGTTATTCTTGGACTTGAACAACATATTATCCACATATACCTCCATGTTGTTCCCTATTTGCTTAGCAAACATCCTATTTACCAATCTTTGATATGTGTGTGGCCCTGACGTTCACTACTACTAAAAAGACATTTCTCTGGGGTTTTTTAACTTAATACACTGCGGTTTTTGGGAGTACCAAGAACTATAGTGTTTACGACTATAGAGAAAAGTAATAGCAAAACGACAGAGAAAAATATTCTTTTTCTCTGCGGTTATGTTAACTAAACCACAGAAAAAGAATATCTTTCTCTATGGTTTTGTTAACGTAATCGCAGAGAAAGATATTCTTTCTCTGTGGTTTAGTTAACAAAACCGCAGAGAAAGACCATCTTTCTCCGCGATTTTGTTAATTAAACTGCGAAGAAATGTTTTTTTTTTAATTTTTGGACGTGCTTCTTTATATTTTCAATTCCGTTTATATTACCTAATTTTATTATATACCAAAATTTTATATAATAATATAAAATACCTAATTTGATAAATTATTATTTAATTAAATGATAACATATTATTATATATATTCACATATCATACAAGTAGTTTGTATATACATAATAAGAACATACAAAAATCATTTAACATATAAGTCAAGTTAGCAAGTTACACATATGAAAAATTAGACTTCTTAAATAAATGACATTAATCTTGCTAACCAATCGCTTTGTAGTGGGAGTAGATCATCTTTGACACTGTATTCCTTTTTGTCAAACCACTACAAAATTGAAAAGTTAATATAGATTAGATGATTATATACTATATCTAGTTTTTCTTAAGCAAAAAAAAGTATAAAATATAACATACTTTCTTCTTGATAAATTCTGCCAGATTCGGTGCATTTACAAGATCATAAATGTATCGTAGTACATAAAAAGTCCATTCATGACTTTCAGGCTATTTTGGAGAAGAACCTCTCAACAATTTTGTAAATGTGCCAATGTATTCATTTTCCGAACATTGTGCGTATGCTTTACAAAAATTAAAATTAATTAATGAAATTCTGTAATTTATGATTACAAACTTTTTATTTAATTAACTGCGGAACGAACAAGTTGGTACAACAAACTAGTATTCTGTAGCTACAGATCAAGTTCCTGCCACTACAAAATATCAAACCAGTGTGATAAAATAAAAAAGACTAAATAATGAAATGACACATAGAGTTTTTTACGTGGTGTCAATATCCTTTTAGATATTACTATTCCATGGGGCCACGCCCAGAGATAAGATTCATTAGTCGAATTTCACAATTACAAAGTAACTGGCTTAAACAAAACTTAGACTCCCTCTATTGGTTTTGCTGCAAGCTTGATGTACTCTCTCATTGCTAAATGAATCTCCTTAAGACACCAATGTTTGAACTCCCTTCAAATTGCTTGATGAATGCTTGCTTCCTCGCGATGTAAGACTTGATGAACCTTCTCCCGAAGGTTGTTCTTCTCGTTCTTCACTTTGAGATTTTGCTTAAAACATAAGCAATTACAAAGACACAAAATAACAAAGGAATAGCAGAACAACTATCCTTTACAAAAGAAAGACACTCTTTTAAATGTATACGAAATTAAGGAAAGGAAGAGGTGGTTAGGGCTGATGCTTTGTGTAACGCCCTACTTCCTTAGAGCCGTTACTAAGTGATTTTTAAATGTGCAATTAACTTGCTAATCGAGGTTTTAGGTTCAAAGTGTAGCTAAAGTGTAATAAACGTCGTATAATTTGAAAACGTACTCATTCATTGAAATTATAAAGCGTTATACATTTGGGATCCCAAAATTTACTGTTTAGAAAGATATACAACTCAAAATATGATTAAAGTCGACTAATACAAAACATCTCCCAAAATAACCCTTGGCCAAGCTGGCCAGGTAGGCCGAACATGTACACGCCGCTTCACGCTCTCCGTAATCATGGTTGATTGACCTTTCCCTTGCCTTTACCTGCACCATAGAGCACCCATGAGCCGAAGCCTGGCAAGAAAACTCCACACTAGCAATCAACATATGCATAACTATCAATCAACATATAATAAAGCCGCCAACCGGCTAAACACATAACGACCATGCTATCCCAGGCGCTTTACCAGGCCCTGGGTTCACGGTCTACACCGTGAGGATGTCTCAAGCATCCGAGAAGGTTCTCGTGTCTCACTCTAGCGACTTGCACTCCGCGTGCTTAATGCCTCTTCCAGCCCTTGCCGTACTTGACCTTGCACTCCACGTGCTTGACGTCGTTCCCGGCCCTTTGCCGTACCTAGCCTTGCTGTTCTCGGCCTTCTCGGCCTTCGCCGTTCCTGACCCTTGCCGTACATTGACAGATATGCAACACATAGCATAAACTTAAAAAATACTTCAACAAATACAAACATAAACAATAAGGCTACTCCCTACATCATAATCACATAGGGCTGTGCCCTGCAATACAAACTAAGGGCTACACCCTGCTCTATGGGTACAATAGTTTTCTTACCGGTGTCCTGAGCTTCATGAGCACTGAAATCCTGAGCACAATCCTATAATTCAAGCCTCGTTGAAAACCTAGTAACAACACATAAGTAACACTCTCATTACTAACCAATTCATAATTATACCCCGGAACAAAACCTGTGCTCTCGGGACCTCCCATTTCCCCACACAAGGTGGCGAAAGCGTCCCCCGAGCCCCCTGAGCGAAAACCCTAAAAACACAAAATCCCACATCTTGAAAATGGCCTATGTAATGCCCTGGCTACCCCAAAACAGTTACGGTGAACGGTGGACCAGAAATTTGACTCACTACCTGAGTCCATTGGTCAAAAACAGGCTCTAAGTGTAATTAACAGGTTAAGGCATAAAACCAATAAAAAGGAAATGGAGATTTTCATTACAAACTGCTCTGCAGAGCTAAGAAAAACATTTACAAGTGGTTCTCAGTTCAAAATGGTCATTACAGTTTAAGATTTACAATCCCGCCGACCTAAGCGGCAAAAATAGGGCAAACCCCCTAGTTCCTCTGAGAACTCCTTGGCCGTGGTGGTCAAGCGGCCACATATGTACACATCACCACATCAGCTCTCTACTCAGGGCTAGGTGAGCTTTTCTTTCCCTTTACCTGCACCACATAGCACCCATGAGCCAAAGCCGAACAAGAAAACATAACACTTTTCATAAACATTATCAAATGATTATCATTATAATCACACTGAACATAAGGCTTTCAAACAAATGAGTGAACATCACATGATTCTAGCGGGAGAGTGGCTGTTAGGTAAGCCACTAGCCTCCAAGCTCTTTTTTCATTCATCGACCCTCAGGGTCGGTCAGGCATTAATGCTCCTTGAGTCATTCAATGCTAGTAGTCGATTAGATCTAATCTTTGTTGGCTTGCGTGAACCACGCTAAGGCCGTTCTGACTAATGAGTCAGCGCTACCTGACCTGTGTCCAGTATCACTGTCGAACCTGACTAATGAGTCACAGCTTCACAGTTAACACTAACACTTTTGTCGATTCTGACTGATGAGTCAGTGCATTCATGACCAGTGCCTAGTACCACTGCCGAACATGACTAATGAGTCACAGCTTCACAGTTGATACTAGCACCTTTTGTCAAATTTGACTAATGAGTCAGTACCATGCACAAGGGAACAACATATGCTAAGCATTCTGTATTCAATCCATGTCCATATTTATACATCCAACATGCCTCACAAATATCCATGCATGTCACACTTTGGGTGTAGTTTTCTTACCTTTGTTTCGAGCTAGAATGAGCAAAAGAACAACCTTTGAGAACGGTTTAGCTTTTAGTCCTTTAGCGGTTACCTAATCATAACACATATAGGACACCATCAATAATCAAGATAATCAAGGGTTCTCAAACCATTATCTAGCCTCCAAGAGATCAATCCAAACTAATCCAAGTAGTAAGGACACTCCCAAGGCCTAAAACTAGGTTCCCGGGGTCAAAACGAGCAAACGGGGCGAAAACAGGGCAAGGGCTGCGGCCCTAGCACCTTGGGCCGCGGCCCCCAGGGTTCTCTAAGGCAAGGGCCGCGGCACCATCCATCAAGGGCCACAGCGCCCAGCAAGCACAAATTCCTGACACCTACTTCATCGAACTAGGGCCGCGGCCCCCAACCCTGGGCCATTCCCAAATGCGTTTCTAACACTCCAAAGCCTCCAAAAACACACCTAAACATACCCCGATCATCCAAAAAAAGTTCCCAAGCTTCCCCATACATCAAAACCCTCAGAACCCGAGGTTTAAACGAATCAGAAACTCAACAATTCACAAAATCAATTCAAAGCTTAGAAACTCGGAAAAACTCCAAACTTAAACTTCGATTACCTTCAATTGGGTTGTTTTCCGTCGAATCCTTCAGTTAAGAAGCTTCTAATCTTTCCTAGGATCACTATGCCTCGATCCTCGCTCGATTCCGACTCCTAAAACTCAAGATTTCGTCAAAAAGGCTTAAACAGTAAAACAGACTTTGAAAAGGGAGAACGGAAGGTTTTCTTATCGTATGTTCTATCTGACAACTACTTCAACCTTAAGTAACCTCAAATAAAACCTAATGCTCGGGGTCCCGAAAACACCCTCGGGGACATTATAGTCAAAACCTACAGAATTCCACCCTGATCTCAAATATTCCCAATTTATCACCAAATGAACATTTCTATTACCCCAAAAGTGACCCCGTTATGACAAAACCGCTAATCCACTAAAAATGACTGTCTCATGTCAAATAGCTCGAATATATCTCCATAATAATGGAATCTCATTCACAAACCAAGTTATGCACCCAAATACACAAATTACCCTCAACGGGCCAAATTATCATCACACCCCTGTAATAAGAAATATGGACTCACATGCATGCATTTCACATCATATCATAATATAACCAACATATACATGCATTTAATCAATTAATAACATAATTAAGCAAGTATGGCCCTCCCGGCCTACTATTCATGCCGTTAAACACATCGGAGAATTCGGGGCATTACAGGCTAGCGCTGCAGCACAACCCTATAGGGGCCACGGCTCCCTTGTCTTGATTCAACCCAGCGCCGCGACACGGAAGAACAGGGCCACGACGCTCACTGCTAACCCAGAAAACTGGGTTTTTCCCAAGCCAAAACTCATCCAAATCACTACCAAGATACACCTAAGTCCAAATTCGACCTAAAACTTCAAATAGACAGTATAGTAACTCAATAATACCAGCAACAAACTGAAACACTCAACCAAACTCAAAAATCACCTGGTTGTTTAAAATTCCACAAAACTTAAACCACATCATAATATTTACTTCAGAATTCAATGAAATCCTTACCCTGAATAGGAGTTCGACCCTGAGCTACTTTCAAGTCCAGTTCCAAGCTTAAATCCTCTGATTCCCAAGCTGAATCTTCACAAAACTTAATCCCAAAATTCACAAAGGAAACATGATTTTAGCTCACCAAAACAACTCTTCCAACAGAAATCAACAAAGAATTGACTAAAAAACTTACCCTTGATCTTAACTAAGCTTCTGAACACTTGGATCTCTGGCCTAAGATCCATCAAAATCAAGCCCTATGGTGAGAGAAAGAGAGAACCGAATGGGAGAGTGAGCTGAGAGAAATTTCCGTTCTTTTTTTTCTTTCCTCGGCTTTTATCTAAGTCCTTCTAGAGTCCCAACTCCCAAATTGAGTATATATTATTTTCAAAATGAAAAAATTTCCCCCTTAAGTTAACCTAAGTCCTCAAATAGCACCAAGGGTAGTTTAGTCATTTGACATTTCCCGCTAAATCCTCAAGTACACCTAAAAATCCCCGTTAATCCCGGCAATAAGATGTTTGGTAAAGTAACAAGGTTTGTTTATATATATAAATAATAAAAAAATTGGATCGAATTTTTAAGAGACTAGGTAATATATTTGCATTTTGTTCTTGTTTCAATTTTAATTCTTGAACTCCAATTGTGCTCTAAGTGTTGACAATGTTGTGTGATTGGTTGTTTGATAAGTGTTGATAATGTTGAGTGTTGACAATGTTGTGTGATTGGATGATTACCACTCCGTTGGACAAATTGGAAGAGGACCAAGCTTCTATTCTTCAGCAACTCAATTCTATTCAGAATTTTTTTGTTGCATGATTAGTCTTTTTGCTTTTGTCCCTGATGAAAAAATCAAACTCGTAAGAAAAACATAAATTATAGTAACAAGTTAATCACCTATTGTATTTCTATCATAAATGTTATGCAAGAAAACAATTAACTCACAACTAAATATTTTAAGATGATCAATCAGTATGTAAAAGCTTTTAAAACCATTTTTTTACTTACATATTAAAAAAAAAATGTTTCGAGCAAATGTGTGTGAAAGTGAAAGCAGGGAACATTGCCCAATTTGTCAAAAAGACTTTTTCTGAGAATTGTACCCAATGAAGTCGTTGTCACATTACCTCAATGGTAGCGTATCTTCTACATAAGTGCTAATTACATCGTTCCAACTTACTCTGAGATGGCTTTCACACATTAAAGCAGGAAGCTCTATTCTTTCAAAGGAGCTTGAAACACTTATTTTTCATTTTTTTAAAATGGTCGATTGAACATAACACATTGATGAACTCAAATATTTGTAGGATAAATTAATTAATTTTCCTGAGACTAAACAATTATAACAGAGATACATTAGAGAGATTAACAAGAAACTATATTAACATGCTTTTCTTTTGAGTTTGACAGTTTCTTCTAGGACAACAACAACACAATTGTTTTTAAACAAGATAGACTTGGCAAGAATAACAAGAAGCACTGTAACGCCCTACTTCCTTTGAGTCGTTACTAAGTGAGATTTAAAACGTGCAATTAACTCGCTAATCGAGGTTTTAGGTAAAAAGTGTAGCTAAACTATAATAGAAGTCATATAATTTGAAAATGTAACCATTCATTGTAATTATAAAGCGTTATATATTTGGGATCCCAAAATACTGTTTAGAAATATTTACAGCTCAAAATATAATTAAAGTCAACTAAACAACAAAATTAAGTTTAATACAAAACATATCCCAAAAATACCTATGGCCATGGCAGCCAGGCAGGCCGAACATGTACACGCCGCTTCACTCTTTCCATACTTATGGTTGATCGGCCTTTCCCTTGCCCTTACCTGCACCATAGAGCACCCGTGAGCTGAAGCCCATCATGAAAACTACATACAAGCAATCAACATATGCACAACTATCAATCAACATATAACAAAACCGCCAACAGGCTAAACACATAATGGCCATGCTGTCCTAGGTGCTTTACCAGGCCCTGGGTTCGCAGTCTACACTATGAGGATATCCTAGGAATCCAATAGGGGTCTCACCCTGGAAACTTGCACTCCGCGTGCTTAACGCTGCTCCCGGCCCCTTGCCGCACTCGGCCTTCGTCATTCCTAGACATTGCCATTCTCGGCCTTCACCGATCCTGGCCCTTTCCGTACATTTACAGATATGCAAAACATGGCATAAACTTAACAGATACTTAAGAAAATACAAACATAATTATTAGGGCGACTCCATGCAACACAATCACATAGGGTCGTGCCCTGCAATACAAACTATAGGGCCTCGCCCTGCTTTACGAGTACAACATTTTTCTTACCTGTGTCCCAAGCTTCCAGAACACCGATATCCCGAGCACAGTTCTCTAGTTCGAGCCTCATTGAAAACCTAGTCACAACGCATCAACAACATCCATCCATCAAGTTCTAATCCATTAGTTAACTTTGGGTTATAATTCTAATCTCTGGGACCTTGAATTCTATCGATTCGGGTGATAGAATCCATCCCGAGTCTTGAATTTTTATATTCCCGAGCCTAAAACCTTCTTGGGGTCCAAAAACCCACTAAGTGTCACGGACCCAAAGCCCTATGTCGCGGCCTGCCTCAACCAGAAACCCAACCCTCAAATTTCAGCCTATGTGCGACGCGGCCCAACCTATAGGGTGTCGTGGCCCGCCCCTCTTCCTGGCCTCCAAACTGTTCTAGAGAGCTGCGGCTCACCAAGAACAATGCCGCAGCCCAACCCTTCGAACCCAAAAAAATCCCCTATTTTCATAACTATAACCAAGCCAATTTACACCAAAATCAATCTAACAACTTAATTCAATCACCACAGCAGTTCTAGAGTGATTTCAGCAACAAAACCTAGCTATGTACTATCCCCAAACCACAACTAGATAATCAAGAGTGATCCACCTCTTAGCTCACATGCATAAACTTGTAACTCTGGCAAAACCCAGCAGAAACTCAGATAATTAAGTGTTAGGATCCTTACCTCAACTGATAGCTTTGCCCTTGAGCTAATTCTCAATCACAACAACTTCAATTTCCTTAATAAGTAAGCCCAAAACTCTCTAATACATCAAAGTCCTCAAGCCTTCAAAGAGAGAGAAAAAAACACCAGGTGATATGGAGAGGGTTGGTTCACCAAGGTTCTGAATGTTTCTAAGTTTTGTTTTACTTATCTAAGTCACTTAAGTTACCTCCAAGGCTCAAGGTACCAAAAACGTCCCTGAGGGAAAAATGGTAAATTTCCCCAATATTCCCTCCTAAACGTTCTAACTTCATATATATCTCCAAATATTTATTTTCATAACCCGATAACCCAATAAAATGTATAATGCCCAGAAGACCCCCCGACTCGCCCAGAGTCGGGTTCCGGGTCCCGTTGTTACTTCCTAGCTAAACTGCTCCCTAGGAATGTCTCAGATCGTGCATCCCAAATATATCACCACTCGCACGTGGTGACAATCACAATATACACAAGTATTTCATTTATGCCCTCAATGGGATAAAATTACAAACATGCCCCTAAAAACCAAATGGGGCCCACATGCATATTTAATTCTCCTAAACACGCATTTCTAATCACATACTCACCAAATTCACATATTAAAATAATAAATCATTTATTGCCCTTCAGGCACACTAATCAAGGCCCTAAGCCTTATTAGCAAATTTGGGACGCTGCATGCACAATATACACAATTTAAATAGAACAAACTCCTAGGGACTTCCTTAGGGAATCAAAACAGACCGAATAAAGAGCTTTGGTAAAAATATCAACTAATTGGTTACTTATTTCAACATATTCTAGAACTAGAATTTTATTTTCAACAAGCTCTCTAATGAAGTGATGACGAATATCAATGTGTGTTAGTGCGTGAATGTTGAACAATATTTTTAGAAATGTTTATTGCACTTGTGTTATCACAGAAAATAGTTAAAGTGTCAAGAGGAAACCCATAATCAGTCATCATTTGTTTCATCCACAATAATTGAGTGCAACAGCTTCCAGCAGCAATGTATTCAACTTCAGCAGTAGACAAAGACATTGAATTTAGCTTTTTCCTATGCCATGAAACAAGGTTGCTTCCTAGGTAGAAGCATCCTCCACTTGTGCTTTTTCTATCATCTGCATTACCTGCCCAATCAGCATCACTAAAGCACACAAGGTTAGAATTAGTTTCATTAGAATACCAAAGACCATAATCAATAGTCCCATGTACATAATGAATAAGTATTTTCACAGCCACTACATGAGATTTTATAGGATTCCCTTGATACCTAGCACAAACTCCAACACTATAGCATATGTCAGGATGACTAGCTGTAAGATATAGAAGACTACCAATCATACTTCTATATAGTGTAGGATCAACTTCGACACCATTTTCATCCCTGGTTAATTTGGTAGTGGTCCCCATTTGAGTTTTAGCATGCTTTGCGGTTTCAAGACCAAACTTTTTAACCAGATATTCTGCATACTTACTTTGGGATACAAAAGTACCCTCCTCAGTTTGCTTCACCTGCAATCCTAGAAAAAATGTCAATTCACCAACCATACTCATTTCAAATTCATCCTTCATTTTTTGGACAAACACCTACACTTTAGAGTTAGAAGTAGATCAAAAAACAATGTCATCAACATATATTTGAGCAATAATTATATCAGTTTTGATGTATTTGATGAACAAGGTATTATCAACACTTCCCCTATGTTAACAATTAGTAACCAAAAATTGGGTAGCCTTTCATACCAAGCTCGTGGAGCTTGTTTTAACCCATACAATGCCTTTTTTAGCCTAAAAACATGATTAGGAAAATGAGGATCTTCAAACCCTTTAGGTTGTTCAACATATGCTTCTTCATTTAAGATCCAATTCAAAAAAGTAGATTTTACACCCATCTGATGTAATTTGAAACAAATAGTGCAAGCAACAGATAACAATAATCTTATAGATTCAAGCCTAGCTATAGCTGCAAAAGTTTCATCAAAATCAACAACTTCAACTTTGTGTAACCTTGTGCAACTAGACGTGCTTTATTTTTTATTATTGTTCCAAACTCATAACTTTTATTTTTGAAAATCCATTTAGTGCCAATTACATTAGTATGATTTGGTCTTTCCACAAGTGTCAAAACATCATTCCTAAAAAAAATGTTCTAATTCCTCTTGCATAGCATTTATCGGCTGCAAAACACCATCAAAACACCATTAGAACAACTAGGAGACAATTTTTCGGCTTTGACGAACAGAGTTTTCTCATTTGTTTGAGATCCAGTGTATCCCAAACTAGCATGACTCCTCTGACCAATGTTCTAAATATCCTAAAAAACTGAAGAACCTGGATTTAGCATTTTTACATTTCTTTTTATGCTTTCAAGTTCCTTTTTCAATTTGTTATTTTCCTCTTTTTCGATCACAAGACTAGACTCAAAACTTCAGTTACTAATTTCAAGCTCATTATTTTTTTTCAGTTAAATGTTTGATAGTCTTGATCATTGATCGATTTTAAGAACATAGATCCAACCACTTACCATACATTTCCTTGTACGTTTCAGCCAAGGAATCTTCATCCAATTCTGATTTATCAGAATCAGACTCTGCTTCAACAAAAGGCTCATTTTAAAATCACTATTGCTTACTTCCTTACTTCCCTGCAAAAATATTGGCATACTAGAAATAGTAGAAGTTAAAGCACCGTTTGACAATTCATTCTCACTACTATCCGAATCATCATCACTCCAAGTCCCATTCAAACCCTTTTTATTCTTTGAAACAAATGGTTTTGAAGAAGCATTATGTAACGACCCAAATTTACTAATAAGGCTTAAGGGCCTTGATTAGTGTGCTGGGAGGGCATAATTGGAATATATATGTGAGTTAATGTCTAAAAGTATGCTATATGACTATTTGAATATTTGAGATGCATGACTATGCGTATTAGTATGCATGCAGGCTCTGATTAGGTTAGAAAGGGCATAATTGTAATGTTGGCCTGTTGAGGGCATAACTGTATATATATGTGATAAATTACCGAGACCACAATATTATGTGGATATATTTGTAATCTGTGATTCGAGAGGATCCTAATGAGTAGGTTAGCGAAATCATCACGACGGGGATTTATACCCGGCTTGGGGCGAGCTTGGGGGTATTTTTGGGAATTTGGGGAATGTATTGGAGTCCATTTTGACATTGGGGAATATAATTGGTGATTAGTTAGGTGTCAGGAAGTAAGTGGTAAATATTAGAGACATTCGAGGAATTAGCGGGAATTGGGTGAAATGACCAAAATGCCCCTAGGTAGACTTAAAGGCTTAGGATTAAAAGGGAGGGTATCTTGGTCATTTGAGTTAATAACTGGGATAAGGATAAATATTGCTTTATGCCTTAGTGGGAAAAGTCTAGAGTCTGAAAGAAAGAAAAGAAGGAAAATGGAAAGAAAAGGAAAAGAAAGGGAAGTAGAAGCCTGTTTTTCTCTCCATCGGTTTAGGCTCTTCTCCACCTGTCTTTGGGGTCTTTTGGTGCTGAGGTTTAGAGGAGAGCTAGGTCAATCTTAGCAATTAGGTTTCTGAGTTGAGTTTGAGGATTAGCAGAGGTTACTCACCCATTTGAGGTAAGATCTCAAGGTTTTATTCAGTTTCTGGTTTTGTTGCTGAACTAGTTTTCTAAGCTGAGTTTGATGGGAAATCTAGGGAATTAAAGGTAAGAAACTTTGAACTTGGACACTTGAACTCTGAAGTTTTGTTGTTTGGCTGAGTTTTTGAGCTCTAGGTTCAACTATGGTGAATTCAATGTTTAGGGATGCATGTGATTAGGTTATGTGTATTTGGGATGCTTGAGATGAGTGGAGCATGTTGATAAGCATGTTTTTAAGTTTAGTTGAAGATTGGAAAAGTTTTGGAAGGGTTTGGCTCAGGAAAATCCCAGGAAGGAAAAATGTAGGGTTGCTGATTCTGTGACTAGCACTACAGCAGTAGCCTTTGGGCGCTGTAGCGCTAGGCTACGTTGTCTGGGGGTTTTTGGGTTCTATTTGCAGCGATGTAGCGCCCTCCAAAGAGCGCTGTAGTGCTACCCTGTTTCCAGAAAAGGGGTTTTGGGTTATTTTCAAGGGTTTTTGCCCAGGGGTTCGGGGTTTGATTCCACCACCCCGTTTGGTGAAATTAGAGCTTCTCGAGGGCTCGGGATCGGTCCCAAGGCTAGTTTTTGGACTTGAGGTTTGTTGGTGATTTTGACCTATGGTTGTGACTAGGTGTGTGCTAGGGCTTAAGAGGGATCGTGCTCAAAGATCAAAGTGAACGAAGCTAGCGAATTTAAAGGTAAGAAAACTGCACCCGATTATGTGTTTGTGATGGGACTAAGTGTTCCCCATATCTGTATAATGTCAAGATGGTATTATGCCTTGGGACATGTGATAAACGACCTAAGGGTGCCGTATACAATACTTGCACACAGGGCGCGGCTTGGCCACTGGTAGCCAAGGACAACTTAATATTCACTGAGCTCGGTTTAAGTGGGCCGGAGTCAGTGGGATAAATAGAGGGGCGTCCTAAGGGCGCTAACCCTAGTTATCATATGTGGATTGATTATTGATAAGAATTGTTATACTTGGTATGAAGAACACTTGATTGTCAAGAATGCATAAACTGATTAAGTACATGCTTATGCGATATGAGATGTTTGACTGTCTGTTGATTGATTATGCTCTGTTATTGGTTTTTCTTGCTAGGCCTTGGCTCACGGGTGCTACGTGGTGCAGGTAAAGCCAACGGCAAGCTGGACCAATCCTGAGATGGAGAGCTGCGGAGTTGAATGTACATAGTTAGCTGTTCGGCTGCCATGGCCGAGGAGTGGATCAGGACAAGGAATGCCTATCAGTCTGTTTTTCCTTAGAGTGGTTAATTACTGTATTTAAATCTTGGATCTTTGTAAATGAATTTAATCGTAATATTTTTGGGATCCCTTGTAAACAGAAAATATTTATTTATAAGAAATGCGGCTTTTGAGACCAAACTCTTTTAACCCTAGTTCTGCTATAGTTTCAGTAATGCGTTTTCAACTGTAGACTTGATTAGCGAGTCTAGCACTTTTATAAACACACAGTATAACGGTCTTGGCTATCCAGGGCGTTACACATTACCTCTAGGAAATTTTGAAAAATTCTTTTTATTTTTATTGCTCACTTTTTTCATGAATTTTTGAAAATTTCTTGTTAACAAAGCCATTTTATCTTCTTCTTCATTGTTAGAGCATTCTTTTTCAGAAATCTTAAAAGCAATACCTTTATTTTTATCAGTTGGTGATTTTGGCTTGTCCTTTTGTTTGATTTGTTGATTTAATTAAAATGTTCTCAAAGAACCCATCAATTCTTCAACCTTCATCTTACCACAGTCTTTTGCTTCTTCCATTGCCAAAAGCGTTGTATCAAACCTATCAGGAAGAACACACACAATTTTCCTAACCAACACAGATTCATCAAGTTTCTCTCCCAATGCAAAAAATTCATTAGCAATGTCAAAATTTTTTTCATAAAATTCAAAGAGAGTTTCATATTCTAACATCCTAAGTTCATCAAATTTAGTTTGAAGCATTATAAATCGAGTTCGCTTGGCATTAGCAGTTCCTTCAAATTGAGTTTGAAGAATTAGCCAAGCTTCTTTTGCTTAATCACATGAAGAAATTAGTTTGATAAAACCTTCAACAACACCATTAAAAATAGCATGCAAAGCCTTATTATTATATCCAGATAACAACACGTCCGCAGGGGACCATTCAAGTTCATATTTTACCCTCGTATTACCTTCATCATCTTTTTCGACTGATAATGACCAACCAGATAAAATAGATCTCTATGCTTTTTCATCTTGAGACTTGATAAAAGCCCTCATACTAACTTTCCAATAAGGATAGTTAGAGTCATTGAGTAGGGGTGGCCTGGTTATGGAGCTTCCTTCTGCGAAAAATGACATATCACACGAAACAAATTAAACGGAAAAATAATCACAAGATCTCACTAAGAGTTTAGTAACCTGCTCTAATACCAATTGAAATTCTATAATTTATGATGACCAACTTTTTATTTAATTAACCAAATTAATTAAATGCGGAACGAACAAGTTGGTGCAACAAACAAGTATTTTGTAGCTATAGATCAAGTTCCTGTCACTACAGAATATCAAACCAGGGTGATAAAATAAAAATGACTAAATAATGAAATGACACACAGAGTTTTTTACATGGTGTCAATATCCTTTCAGATATTACTAGTCCACGGAGCCACACCTAGAGATAAGATTCATTAGTCAAATTTCACAAGTACAAAGTAATTGACTTAAACAAAACTTAGACTCCCTCTAATGGTTTTTCCACAAGCTTGATGTACTCTTTCTTTGCTAAATGAATCTCCTTAAGACACCAAGGTTTGAACTCCCTTCAAATTGCTTGATGAATGCTTGCTTCCTCTTGATGCAAGACTTGATGAACCTTCTCCCGAAGGTTGTCCTTTTCGTTCTTCTCTTTGAGATTTTGCTTAACACATAAGCAATTACAAAGACACAAAATAACAATGGAATAGTAGAACAACTATCCTTTACAAAAGAAAGATAATCTTCTAAAAGTATACGAAATTAAGGAGAGGAAGAGGTGCTTAGGGCTGATGCTTTGGTTTGTATTTATACACAAAATACTTACCCAAAGTCATCTTTACACAATCTAGACGCACAACACACACTAGGAAAGTTTCCAAAATAAACTTTCAATCACAATCAATGCAGCCGAAATCGTATGAACATACATAGATTCTGTAGTTGCAAAACTTTACGAATCTGGATTTGTTCATGGTCAAGTTCATCATTTGACTAACTTTGAGTAGTTACTCATTCTTGGCTGATTGAGAGTTGTCTAGAGATATATTCGATTAGTTATGAAACAGAGAATCAATTAGTTAAATTTGGAAAGAAAATTAAGTCTAAAGAGATATTGAGAATAAGAAGACTTTATTCTTACCAAAAATACAAACCTAATAAATAAGAAATATCATAAATCAATAGCAATAAAATCAATGATATTTTTCTTTATAAAACTAAAAATAAACACACTAAATAAAAAATATTTGTCAAATCTTAAATTGCCAAATATGGATTTTACAATTAAATACATATTATACTCTCAATCTATTAAAAATTAACAATGTATACATTAAAATTGAAAAACTTACTTTTCCATAATCTCCTTCATTATTGGTGGAGATTTATGATTTTTCAAAGGGTCCAAAGTTATGGTCATCCCCCGCATCAACACTAGCACCAACATCCAATGTCGACTAATAATAAATTATAATTATTGTAAGATTAAAATCCAAACATAGTAGTGATAATATTTAAGTAGTCTGTTCTTACTTAACAATCCAAGGAATGAAATATATTTGGCTTCGTTTATCCATAGTCATAATCCATTTGGCTATAAGATGTGCCGTATTATTTTTACTTTCATCATTGCCAATAGAAAGATGTTCGGTGTCAAAAAATTTGTATAGCTGTCGTGAATTTAGATGCATGCTTTCCCAAATGCATGTGTAGAATCATTCATGCATATTACATTTTTCATTAATAAATTAATATCATAAAGGGCAGAGTTTCCTATGTTTCTATAACATATCCAAAATTATTAGTACCTGTAAATTCAATTCAAACAAAACATACAACAAACAACATGCATGTTCTCAACCATAAGCCACCACAACACACATAATTCGCAGAACCTACTTCACTAAGTTACACATGTTCTCAACCTTCTGTTATCTCCGCAGCACACAATTTCATCTCAGAACCAACTTCACTACGGATGAATATCTAATATATTAAAAATCCTCTAACAGTTTGTTATGACATAACAGATGTTGAGTTTTATGTCCTTATAAAACTATGTCGGACATGTAACACGATTTCATATTGTCAATAAAAGTAGTAGAAATCATTTTGTTTGGCAACCGTGTTGCTTTCTTGTTTTATTACATGATTATTGAAATAATACAAACATTTATAAAATCTCGAACATATGGATAGTTACAATTATAATGACTAGGTCACCGTGGATTATAGTTGTAATTATATGTTCAAAAGAATGAGTCCTAAGATTAGTTAGTGCATTAGATTTTATACTGATTAGGCAATCTACGATATGATCTACTTACAGATTCAGGGTGTGATGTCTTGTACAAGGCATTGACCAAGTAGATAAGATTGGATGTATTTGGTTACATGGAATTAGGACCGATATTGATTATTGATTGATAAATAAGTATCATTGTTATCGAATCTAATCAATGCCACAACGTTGACCATAGGTTAAGTCGATCTTAATTCTAAGTGATGATATTTTGCTAATTATATTATTTAAATCTTTTGACTTGTTCGTTACCAGCTTACCCTACAGTCTAGCCCATACTTACATCTTTGAGATTTAGTAGTTTAATTGAGTGGGATGATTATTCATAGATATGAAATTTATAACTTCTGTATGAGAAGTGAAAAGATGATTTTCTTAATTACTTTGTTCAAAAGGTTAAATGATTGAGATCTCATTTCTGTGATTATGCTCACGGAAATATCATTTATAAGGAATTTAGTGGGAGTTAAGAATAAAATTCTGATGATGGGTAAAACGGTAATTTACACCCAGCTCGTTAGTAAGTCATCGATAGAGGATTGACTGACTGTAATGGTTATAACTATGGATAATGTATTTATGGTTTAGAAAATACGTTATATGAATTCAAGAGTACAATTCTGAGTCTATAGTGGAGCCACGAGGAATTAATAAGGTAGTGAAACTATTCATAAATAAATTCACGGTAACTTATTGGAGCTTGATTTCATGGATCCATGGTCCCCGCATCACCTTTGAGTAAATCATCTAGAATGTCTCAATTACTTGATTTAATTATCAATTAGAATTTTTAAAGTTTTCTAGGTCAATTTTGGAAAATTTACAGGGATATGAGATTTAGAGAATAAAAGAGAATCTTTGGGTAAATTTATTAATCTTGATAAATTGGTGTCAATATAAATAAATAATATTAAATCAAGTTTCAAATTATAATTAGTTAATTTGAATAAGGATTTAATAAATAAATAAATAAAATGTTTTGAATTTATGACCAATTGGGATTTAAATTCAAAATAAAAAGATTGGGCCCAAGTACATTAAGTTGCCTATATAAGGAATATGATATCTAGGGTTTTCAAGGAAGCCAGTTTCCGTTGATTCATTGGGTAAGTGAAAACCTAGGCAGTCTAACACTTTCTTTCCCACTCACTTTCCTCTTATTCTCTTCTCTATCCATGTGTTGAGAACCAGCCCACAATAGTTCTAGGTTGATCAAATGCTTGGTGAGGAAGATTGTGTTGCTAATATAGTTCAATCTCTTGATAATACTTTTCTACAGAAAGGAATCAAGGGTTAGAGAGATTGAAGGAAGGAGTTGTTCCAGTTCCGCTGCATAATGTAAGTTTTTACTTTACTCTATATTTGTATCAATTTCATAAGAGCATTTTCTAGGAATTTGCATGTTTGTTTGATAATATGTAAATTACATGAAAATAAATAAAGATCGTGCAATATGAAATTTTGTACAACTGGCCTCAAAGCCATAGGTTGCTAGTTTATTTTCATGAATGAACATATATGGAATTGATTGATATATTAGAGTGTTAATTGGATGGTATATGTTTTTGGTGCATGTTTATGTTTTGTTATGTAAATTTAGTAATAATTTGGTTGTATTTTTTTGCTTTTTTTGGGATTGAAAAACTGCACATATTTCTTTTAATTTTTTTTGGACTGATTAGGTAGTATGCGTGTCGGGCATGCATGAAAACCACTGGGACCCTGGGACCGTACGACGTCCATACAAATCCGTATGGCGGATCCGCGTGGGCTCGCAACGAGTTTTTTCACAAAAAAAAAATTAATAATAATTTTTAAAATTTTTAAATTTGATATTATGTGCAATTAAGTTTAAAATATTTAAAATTGATTATCTGATTATTTTAGATATTTTATCTTTTTAAAATATTTTGAATTTGTTATCTGATAATCAAGATTTTTTTTTTGTTATAAGTGAAATATTAAGATTAGTTATCTGAATATTCAATATATTTTTATTGTTTAAAATATTTGAAATTGGTTAGTAGATAATTCTAGATATTTTAAATTTGGGTAAAGGATATATTAATATTTTAAAATTGGTTAAAATATTTAAAAATAAAATATCTTGTCATTCCTAACAACTTAACAACCTAGTTTAAATTAATTATTTAAAATTGAATTTTGTTGGATAAATTATATTTTAGTTAATTTAATATTTTGCAACTTGTTTAATTAATTATATTGCATTTTGTCTAATGAATTCTATCCTAATTAATTATGGTATTTTGCAAAATAGTATAATTGTTGTGGTATATTTACTTAATTTAATAATACATTCTTATATAGTAACATGTTAGGCCCATCCAATTATTAACATATCAAGAACATTATTAAGTTATTTTTTGCATTTTGGCTTTAAATATAAGTATAATGATGACCCATTTTTTGTGTTTGAAAAATGTGGCAAAACTAAAATAATACTTTCATAGGTTTTATTTGGGCCCAATTGAACATGTAAAGTTTGAATTCCTTTCTTGTGGGTAGTTCCACTTGTGAATGCTCATTTGCTTTGCATTACTAGATTGAGCTTAATCAATTGAATAATAATTAATAAAACGAATGTTCAAATTCCTGTCTTTTTGGGTTTTTTGTTGAAGTAGGGAGCCTTAGTAGAGGGTCCGACATGCTGAACCTAGCTCTCCTCCATGCGAGCTCGAATTGTTAAGGCCCATTTACCTAAGTTGGACTTAATTGTATTCGATTATTATTTTTAGTTGGACCTAATAATTGATTAGAAACAAATTACTTTTAATTTTTGGATTAGTTTTCAATGGTAATTTTAGAATTAATGGAAAAATTATAAACTATGGTTTATTAATTATTTTATTAATTTGGCAAACCTATGTTGGTAAATTGATTATTTTAATAATTTGGTAAACCTAAATTGGTTTATTGATTATTTTAATAATTTGGCAAACCTAAGTTGGTTTATTCATTATTTTAATAATTTGGCAAACCTAAGTTGATATTTTTAAGAAGAATAAAATACTAAAATATTTAATAATGAGTTTTCAAAATTTGAATTCGATCTTCGCCGTTGATTTAACAAAGTTAGAGTTCAATAGGGCCTCATGGCTCTTTGATTTCGTCTCCCTACGGAAGGTGTTCACTGGACTACTTAACATGGTTAAATTTCTTAGGATAGATGGTTATCGATGGACCTTCTATAGACTAAGCCATATAGTGATTAGAAGAATTAAGTCTATAATAATTGAAACCGTGGTCAAACTCATAAAGTATGAAATATTTGTGACTCTCGCCTACCGGGACACATGAGTTTTCGTTACTTTGATTGAATGAATAGATAGTTAATAAAAGTCTATGATGTTTTATTAACTGAGATGTTTCTCTATTTAACTAAGCGAATATTTGTGACTCTCGCCTACCGGGACACATGGGTTCATGGCTAGTTAAAGTACCTAAGAAATAGAAGATACGTGTTTTGGTATTTTGCACATCTCAAAATATTTTGTATGTTTTGTTATTTCTAAAAATTTAATGAATAAATGTTTGTCAAGCAATGCGTTGATTTCAACTTATTGATAATTGTAGATTTAGGCTTCCCACCCCATACTCTCTCTAATCTCTAAAATGTTAGAACCTCACGAAATGTTTGTCCAACATCAACATGGTGTTGATTATGGACTACATCGAGTTCGTGATAATCAAAGATATTCCTATTTTTCCTATGCAATGATCACCAAATCCTTCAAAGAGGATTGTTGATGGTGGTTCGAGCAAAGGAAATGATGCTAATACTACTAAACAAGCTCAAGGAGAAGCTGCTTTAAGCTTCTTCTTCAAAGACCAAATGAGCAAGAAATTCAAACAAAAGGAACAAGAAGTCCATTGGCAAGGCATCAAATGCTGCAAATCATTTTGGAGTAAGTCCTGATTATAAGTTCACAAAAAGGGTAGTGTTTCCAATTGCAAGGAGACTGGGAATTGGAACAAGATTTCTCGACACTTAAGGCATATGAAACCCAAGATAACGAAATCTGTCTTACATGCATGTGATTTTAGAGGATGATACATCGCTTTTGGATCGCTGAATCAAGATCTACTAAACATGCATGTATTTTTTTACACCTTTTTAGCATTGGGAAAGCCGTGAAGGAGAAAAAGCCAAGGCTTGGAATCCATCAAAGGTTGATCATATCAAACAAGGACAAATGAAAAACTTGAATGAATTTTGGAAATACATATATTGTTTTAAGAAAATGTTGATTTTATTATGATTTTCAATGGAAATTTTAATTTCAGTTTTTCTTGTTACATCAACAACAATTTGTAGTTACTTTCACAAGTAATAAAATCGTATTTCTTTCAATGGATGTGAATTGTTGGGTGGTTTTATGAAAAAATGGGCTATACCTATTGCAACTAAACGAACCCTATGTTCTAAATAATGAGTAGTTTAAGATAGCTAAATCTAGGACCGTTAAACGACAAAAGGTCAATAACTTTAGAAATGACGTGCCTTTGGCCTCTCCGCTTTGGTCATATTTACTATGATAGGATTCAAAGACTAACAAAGGCCGGTATTTTGAGGGAACTCACCTAGGGTGACCTACTTGTTTGTGAATCTAGTCTCGAGAGTAGAATGACAAAGGGTTTATTCTCTGTGATTGGAGAAAGGGCCAAAGAACCACTAGTGCTAGTATGTTCAAATGTTTGGGGACAAATGAATGTTCAAGCGAGAGGTGGTTATGAGTATTTTGTCACCTTCATTGGTGATTGCTCTAGAGACTCATGTAAGTACCTGTTATCCCTTTTTTCCCTCAAGACATGTGGCATGACGCAATGGGTCCATGGGCTCCCTTAAAGAGATCTGGGCCCATCCTGAGTCCAATGAATAGGGAAGAAGAAAGTCCTAATAGCATAATCATCAAAGAGCCCAACAACTTTCGATGGGCGAGAACATAACAAGGGAACCGGGACCAAGATGCATGCCCAACTCATCTTCTTAGTCCCCACCTACCCGTATCCTCCGGGATGCCAATAGAGGTGGTAGACTCACTAATTTGGGAATAGACCTTGTCAAGAATGAACCCGCCCTGGTGAGTGAACCAGGACTCTAGTAAATGAACTGGGATATTAGTAAAGGAACCCAGACCAGACGTCTGGATAGGGCAAGTTTGATCTTCCGTGACGCTGACATGTCCCCAAGAAACACGAAAGTTGGTCCCCTCAAGTAACCTACAGAAATGGTTACGCACAAAATGTACGCTGCTCCTAGGAAACAGTACTGTCACTACTCTAACAGATCTTTTCCCCATGATCCCTTGGAAGCCCACGCGGACCAGTCTGGGGTTACATACTATTGGCAGCTGTAAGGCTTGGCCATGCCCAAGCCGGCCCAATGGGCCCTGATTACTATGTTTTATTAAGCAACATTCTTTGTATTATGGCTCCAATAGTGAGCAAACTATGATTGCATCCCTATTCGGCCTGGACTAGTCCGACCCAAGCCCATTGCACCTGACTACATATAAATAATATTAGTTGTGCACTGTAGCGGGGATCCCAATTTTTCTCTTGTAAGTAATTACTTTACTAAACGTGCAGAAAACCCCATTGCAAAAGCTCTCTAAAATATAATACAATAGACTCGTGGACTAAGGCTCATTAACGCCTCAACCACATAAAATTTTTGTTTGTTTGTCTTTGATCTTTTCTTTCTAGCTCTTATTTCTCATTATATTTCTAGTTTTTTAAAAACTCGATAAACGTTTTGGTGCTTTCATTGAGAGCTGAAGGAAGCTTGAATCAATTTCGACCATCTGAAAAAATGGTGAACACTAGGCATATCGTGTTTGACCCTGCTCACCAGCAACAACAAGACAATGGAGAATCATTGCCCAATCAAACGTTTCCTCAAGACCAATCTAAGAATATGCCTTATCCGGGGCCTCTGCCCGATGACTCCTAGATCTCTGGGGATGGGGGTGACTATGACGAAGGATATTACAAGGAAGATGAAGGGGAGTACGAATATCATGAGGCCGAAGACCTTGTCGATCCTGAAGAAAAGAATATGGAGCCTGAATAGGAGGATCTAGAGTTGGTCTGCTTGAGACAATAGGTCCTGGATCAAGAAGCTAGGACAACTGACCAAAAAGAAGCCACCCGCTAGATGCAAGAGTCCATCCTTGCTCTTCAAGCCTTCATTGCTGCCCAAGGATTAGAAGTCAATCCTTCAACCGTTCTGCATCCAGGAACGCAGCTGTCTGTCCCATAGATCAGGATTGATGTACCTAACAACACTGGCCCTATCCTTTCTCCGGGACCACATCCCGAAGCCAGCTCGTCGAATGCCGCTCAGGAAAAAGGAAAAGCCAAAGTGGCCAATCCTGTGGGAAAAACAAACCCCCAGAAGAAAGCTCATCCCGTTCCAAAAACCGGGGCTAACCCAGGGCAATTCCCTAGGAAAGAACAGATGAATCCTGTCCCTGGACAGGATCATCCGAACGATCTGCAGAGGAAGCGCCCGTAGGATGTCAAGCCCTGAAATGTCCCTACATAGGACGACCGGGAACGACGCTTCTATCCCAGTGCCTTCATGAACAAAGATCACGAAGGGCACAAACATGAAGAAGAACCAGAAGCCATCAGTTCAGCAGATGATACTTCCCTGGTGGACTTGCGTGATGGCCTTAATGCTCAAAAGGAGCGGGCTCGCAAAGGAAAGATTCACCCCCGAGGAGGCAACTTGAGGAATAACCTCAACGATAGGAGGAACGAGAGAGTCCCCCTGGATGATGGAATGGCAAACTAGTTCATGGAATAGTTGGCGCTCGTAAGAAGGTCACAGATCGCTTGGTCCGAAAACAAGAATGTGGAGGTTTCGATTCTGAAGAAGAGAAAAAGTTGCCATGTGCCAACCACATCCTGGATGTGATACTAGCAAAGGGGTTCAAGATGCCAAACCTACCCACCTACACCACGAACACGGACCCCAGGGACCATTTGTCCCGCTACAATTTCCTGGTGACCGTGGCTCACGTTTATGACAACGACAAGTGCTTAGGTTTCTTGATCACTCTTGCTGGGCTTGCAGAAGAGTGGTGGAAAAGACTCAAGTTGGGATCAATCCAATCTTGGTTTGGATTGCAGTCGGAATTTCGTATGCAATTCGTGTCTGCCATGAAGACGGACATGCAAATCAATGCGCTGGCTAATGTCAAACAACATCCTACGAAGACCCTTAAGGCTTAAATCTAGCTCTTCATGGAGGAAGCCTTGAAAACTAAAGTGGATGATAGAAAGTGACTGGTGGCTCTCCAATATGGGATTAGAGCTAGATCCCCTCTCTGGGACGACATGCAGCGCAGCAAGGCGACCACCCTTTAAGAGTTCATTAGGAGGGCACAAGGTTTCATCAACTGGGAGGAGGCCCGAATCCAAGACTTTGGGTGGAAGTCGACAACCCAGTCGATTGCCCAAACCTTCCTCGGATACAGAATGCAGTATCCCGAAAATTTCCATCTAGCACCCCCGCACGGTTCCAGACTCGCTGGTACACATGGGACGCCATTCATGACTCCGATGGTCTATGGGCCCGCTTCAACGGTATATGCCCCATCTCCATCAACCCCATTCTCCGGGAATGGAACGACATCCATCGGATATAGTGCCGCACATGGCGAAACCCAACCGCTCCAATACGAAGGAGTTGAGGCCAGCATAAACCCTTCCTGGGGAAAGAGATCAGGCAAAGGTCAGAATTGGTCTAAGCCCTCAAAAAAGGGAAAAAAGGGTTATGAACCCCAATACACAGAGTACACCAACTTGGTTGACACCAGTGAAAACATCTAACTGGCAATGGGCAATGCTGTCCATTATTTGAAGCCAGCCCCAATGTTCAAATGGGGAAAGAATTTGAGGGATACCAAAAAGAGATGCGCCTACCACAAGGACATGGGTCATATGACCAAAGAGTGTCGACAGCTGAAGGACGAGATCAGGAACCTAATCATGCTGGGCCATCTCCACCAATGGGTCAGGATGCAATTGGGGGTTTCGAGACTGTCAGTAGTTCCCGGACAACCTACGGCCCCAGGTGCACCTGGATCGTACCAACCTCCTCAGGGAGGGTACGCTATAGGTTCAAAATCATAGGCCCCTAAGGGGGCCCCAATAGTGCAAGCACCTGGACTTGGAATGCCATACCCTCCCAAAATTGCGCCTCCGCGAGTAGATGGTCACGTGGCCACCATATCAAGAGGCCTGCATTTGGGAGGACCATCCCAGAATGATAAAAGATGATACATCAATGAACTCGATCACGACCATGAGGTATGCGCCTTGGTCCAGACTTCGGCCTAATGCCTGAAGTTAATGAACCTGCCCATCACATCCACAGAAGAGGATGCCCTAAACATCTATTTCCTGCATCATGATCCCTTGGTCATTGATGCCCAAATCTCCAACAAAAGGTTATCCTGAGTGTTGGTGGATGGTGGGAGCTCCATCAATATACTGTTCAAGCTAGCCTTCACAACAATTGGTTTGACCGAGGCAGTTCTGGCTTCATGCCCAACACAGATCTACGACTTCAATGGGGAATCATTGCTCCCAATGGGTAAGATTCAACTACCCATGACGTTGGGGAACGAGATTCAGGGCTCATTCAAATATTGTACGTTCGTATTGGTGGACTGCCCCACCGCAGACAACGTTATTTTAGGCGGTTTCACATTGGTCGATTTCAGGGCCATCACCTCCATTCGCCATCTATGCATGAAATTCCCATGCGATAACAGAGGAGTGGGAACCGTGCAGGGAGATTAGAAGAGCGTCCAAAAGTGCTATCACGTCTCCACCAGACGAATCTACTTGGTCCATGAAGAGCCTCTTGAAGAGGAAAACGCTGATCCAATTCCACCACCACAGCTAGCACGGAGGGTGGTCTAGGAAGAGGATGAATTTCATCCATAGATATGATAGGATAGGGTATTGGAACCCATGGAGGAGGTGGAAGAGGTGTGCATCAGTGACAGTGACCCAACCAGAGTAATCTGAGTCGGGAGGCACTTGAACTCGAAGGTTAGTGCTGCCATAATTACCCTGGTAAAAAAGAACCAGGATGTCTTGGCCTGGTCTCACTCGGATATGACCGGGATCGACCGCAATGTCATATGTCACGCCCTGAACATTGACATAAATGCAACTCCTGTCCGGTAGAAGCGGAGATCCCTAGGGGCGGAGAAGACAGAAGCCCTCAAGTTCGAAGTAGAAAATTTGTCTTCAATCAACTTTATTCGGGAAGCCCTGTATCCCATTTGGTTGGCCAATTCGGTGTTGGTACCAAAGTCGAATGGGACGTGGAGAACTTGCATCGACTTCACTGATCTTACAAGGCCTGCCCGAAAGATTGTTTCCCTCTCCCCAGGATCGACCAGATGGTGGATGCTACATTCGGGTATGAGATATTGAGTTTCATTGTGGCCTACTCCGGCTACAACCAGATCTCAATGAACGTAGTAGATCAGGAACACACCAGCTTCCAAACAGGAAAATGTGTGTACTGCTACATTGCCATCCCTTTCGAGCTTAAAAAAGTTGGGGCCACCTATCAAAGGTTGGTCAATAGGATGTTCTGGAATCAACTGGGGAGGAACATGGAAGTCTACATAGATGAAATTTTGGTCAAATCCAACATATCGGTTGGACATGCAGATGATTTGGCAGAATCATTTTCCATCATTCAAAAGTATGGGATGAAGTTGAAGCCCAAAAAATGCACCATTGGTGTGGCATCTGGGAAGTTCCTAGGCTTCAAAGTAAGCTCGATGGGAATTGAAGCCAACCCAGAGAAGATCAGAGCATTATTCAAGATACCTTTGCTACGAAAGCACAAAGACATTCAAAGCTTGATGGGATGAATATGAGCTTTAAGTCTTGTCTTCTCGAAATCCACAGACAAGTGCATCCCACTCTTCAATATACTTCGTGGAAGCTAGAGGTTTGAATGGATGGTCGAGTGTGAAAAGGCCTTCTAGAAATTAAAGGAGCATTTGGCCCAAGCACCAATCTTGTCGAAACCAGTGGATGGGGAGCCGTAATACCTGTATTTGGCAGTGTCAGAGCATGCCATCAGTGCCACTTTAGTATGAGAAGAGGGAAAGGTTTAGCTCCCGGTCTATTACATGAGAAAAAGGTTGTTGGGCACAAAGTCTAGATACCCATTAATTGAAAACCTGACATTTTTTTCACTGATCGCATCCAGAAAGCTGAGATCTTACTTTCAGGCCCACCCCATTAAGGTATTGACAAACCATCCCCTACGACAAGTATTATAGAAACCCGAATCATCGGGAAGACTCTTGAAGTGGGCCATGGAGCTTAGTCAGTTTTACATAGCATATGTCCCCAAAATTTCTATCAAGGGATAGGCCCTGGTTGACTTCGTCTTAGAATGTACTGGGATAATAGAAGATGAAGAACCCGTCAACCCAATAATGCCTCTATGGAAAGTCTTCGTAGATGGAGCTTCGAATGAAAATGGGGTCGGGGTCGGGATTATCTTAATATCTCCTCAAGGTCATTAGTTACAAAGCGCCCTACACTTCTAGTTTGAAGCATCAAACAACGAAGTTGAACACAAGGCCATGTTAGCCAGACTACGCCTGGCCCGGGAGGTAGGAGCAGCAAATATAGAAGTCCACAGCGACTCCCAACTGGTGGTCAGGTAGATTTCAGGGGAATACCAAACGAAGGGGGAAAATATGGTCGCCTACATGACACGAACCCGATAGTTACTCCAATCCTTTAAGAAATACTTCATTTGCCAGATCCCTAGGGAACAAAATGTGTTTGCAGACACATTGGCAAAATTGGCCATGTATGTTGAAACAGAACTTTTTAGGGTTGTTCTAATTGACCATCTTCCCGCGCCTAGTATTCAAACCCCCGCAATTATCAATGCCATAGATTACTCCACGTCCTGGATGGGCCCTCTCATCCAGTACCTAACCACTAGGGAATTGCCTGCGGATAGGTCTGTCGCTAGGAAACTTCAGTACCAGAATCCCAAATATGTCATGATGGATGACAAACTCTATCGCAGGAGGTTTTCCATGCCATATCCTTGATGCGTATCCAAGACAAAAATGATTACAATCATGCACAAAGTGCACGAAGGATTTTGCGAAGATCACACAACTGGACTCAGCTTGTCCAAGAAAATCCTAAGGCAAGGATATTTTTGGCCAACAATGAAGAAGGATTGTGTTGATTACTTCTGAAAATGTGAACAGTGCCAAAGGTACATGAAGATCTCGCGAGGCCCTCCAACGAAAATAACCCTAATGAATAGTCCCTGGCCTTTTGCAGTGTAGGGAATCGATTTAGTAGGATCGTTCCCGACCGGGAAGGGTGGGGTAAAATACGCCATTGTGGTCGTCGACTATTACACTAAGCGGGTCGAAGTGGAACCAATGAGCACCATCACCTCCAAAAAGGCACTGGACTTCATCATCAACAACATTGTGTGTCGATACGACATCCCTCATAATTTTGTGTTCGACAACGGGAAGCAATTTGATTGCGTCCACTTCACTGATTTATGTGAAAGACATGGCATTATCAAAAGCTTCTCCATGGTTGCAAGGCCTCAAGAAAATAGGCAAACAGAGGTTGTGAAAAATATTTTGAAGGGGAAATTATAGAAAAAACTACAAGCCTACAAGAGCAAGTGGCCGGAAGAGTTGCCCCACATATTATGGGCCTACCAGACCACAGAAAGAACGTCGAATAGACATACTCCCTATTTAATGGTGTACGGATTTGAAGCGGTCATCCCAGTAGAAACGACAGTTTCGTCCCATAGACAGGACATATATGATCTCATCTAGAATGACGCCTTACTCCAAGAATCCTTAGATCTCATTGAAGAGATCCGAGAATAATCATAGTTGCAATGAAGATGTACCAGGGAAAGATCGCCAGCCACTTTAACTCTAAAGTTAAGAGTCGGAGAATCAAAACCGGCGATCTAATCCTTAGAAGAGTCTTCCTCCTAGACCCAGGAGTGGGGGTTCTAGGACTAAACTAGGAAAGACCCTATGAAATCCAAAATGAAGTATGTCCGGGAACATATCGCTTAAGGCAACTAGACAGAATGGAGGTCCCATGGGTCTGGAATGCAGAACACATGATCTGATCCTGTTTTCCTTTCTAATTTTTTTTTATGTCTCCCCAGGGAAATTTCTTGTTTAATTAAATGGTGTAAATAAAACATCAAAAGAAATGTTATAAGGAAAGAAAAAGTTCACACCCGTCTTAATTTTTTACACAAACAAGTGACCTAAGACTACAATCTTCGATCACTTGGGGGGTATGACCATCTATACAAGTAAGTCCAGGAATAAAGACAAAACAGGATGTGAATCTCAAAGCTTAGTCTTGATTCAGACTCGTATAGACTAGGGGTGCAAAACCCATCTCCCAACAAAATAGGACAAGGCTCAAATCCCAGTCCTAACCCAAACATACATGGTCCGGGGGGTTCAAGACCAAATAAGTTGTAAGGCTCAAAGCCCAGTCCTAACCCGGACATACATGATCCGGGGGGTTCAAAACCCAATAGGACGCAAGGCTCAAAGCCCAGTCCTAACCTAGACATACATGGTCTGGGGGTTCAAAACCCAATAAGATACCAGGCTCAAAGCCCAATCTTAACACGGACATACATGGTCCAGGGGGTTCAAAACACAACTCCTTAAAATGGGTTGACATAACGAGGTCTCAAGTAACCAAATCCCTATTCATATTTTCTTCATAATGGCCTAGAACCATTGAAATATGAATCTTAGGTTCAAGTTGTTTAAAGTAGTCTTATAAATGGCCCAGGTTGTTGGAACTCGAACCTAAGGATCGAAATATGCTAATCAACTAATCTCTGATGGTCTAGACCATTGGAACTTGAACACCAGAGTCAAGAAAAATAAATTAGATGACAGTTATTAAATCCTTACCGGTCCAAGCCGTTGGAACTTGAACATCAGGATTAGAATGAGTTCACTAACTAAGTCACATCTAAAACAAATCTCTAACGGTCCAGGCTGTTGGAGCCTGAACTATGAAGTCAGGGTAAATTAGTTAAGTTATATTGATAAGTCCAAAACGGTCCAGGCCATCAAGACCCAAACATGGGTCTCAGGACAGGCTAAATACCTTCAACATCATTTCCCTAGTGGTCCCGACCATTGGAACCAGGACCCAACATTCGACCCAGATTCATGCACATTGATAAAACACTTAGTGAACTTTAAGGAAAAACAGACGAATGTAAAATGGAAATCATAGTGCAGAAAATAAAATCAATATATAAATACGAATGATAAAAATTGTCTTGGACGAATCTGTGTCCATAAAAGAGTGTGTAGCACCCAAAATAATAAGAACAATATAGAATGTTCAAGCACTAGCAAGCTGACTTGTAAATACTTAGGGACTAGCCTCGGCCTCTCCCAGGTTTAGGGTGAACACCCGAGTTGGCGTCAGACTGTCCACTTTCTTCGGCTCCTCCTTTCTGGCTCTCGGGCAGTCTTTCTACAAGTGCCCTGTACTACCACAAACAAAATAGGACTTCACCCTAAATTCCCCAATATGGTGCCTCCTGCACCTATCACACTCTGGGAATGCTCTCCATGTCTCTCCGCCACACTAGCAGCCCATCTGTATGCCCCGTGGCCTCCTATTTGGCCCTGGAGCTGAAACTGTATCTGGAATCTTCCTCTTCTGATCACTAGGGCCTCCACCCCTACCAAAACCTAGAAACAAGGGTCTTGTCCTCCTAGAATCCCTTCTGGTTGCATTATCACGCAAAATCTTGTTCTCTGCGCTCTTAGTTGTAAGTGCCTTCTCCACAACCTGTGCATAGGTAGTCACTTCTGGAACAGTAGTAATACGAACGTCCCGGGCTATCATAGGTTGTAGCCCCTAAATAAACCTCTCTCTTCTCATCCCATCAGTGGGCACCCGTTCCCCGACAAACTTTGCCAACCTATAAAACTTCAGGGCGTAATCGATCACTATCATATTACTCTGAAGTAACCTGTTGAACTCTTCAACCTTTGCAGCTTTAACTGCGTCATTGTAATACTTTTTGTTGAATAATGTTCTGAACTCTTCCCACTTTATGGTGGTAACTGCTCTGGTGTGAGATACCACCTCCCACCATATTCAGGCATCCTTCCGAAATATATAAGTTGCGTAGGCCACTCTCTCATTACCACCTACCCTCATAAAGTCTAGGGTAGTGGTTATTAGGGTCATCCACTGTTCAGCCTTCAGTGGATCTGGACCGCCCTTAAAGATTGAGGGTGTTGTTTCTTGAACCTCTCATACAAGGGTTCCCATCTATTTCCCCCTGTCGGGGCTGTATAATAACTGGTACCTCTGGCTGTACTATTGCCGATACCGTGGCTTGTAGGTTCCCTACTAGAACCTGTTGATGTGTCAAGAGGCGTATCTTTTCATTCTGCCTCTCCAATCTGGCTTGCATACCAGCAATCACCTATTACCAGTTTTCTAGAACTGGCGGTGGGGCCTGGCCCTGGTCATTCCCTTCACTGGCCTATAACTCTTGGTTAGCCAGTCTCTCTGATCTTCAAGGATTCATATTATCACTTAATTCACTCTACAGAGATCATATCGGCCGTTAGGTAAGTAATAACTATACCTCTTGCCGCTGACGGTCTAAGATCATCATATAGCAAACATATGTAATGCTAACAAGCATGCCATCGCACAATATATTCATTCATAGTGCTAATAAGCACCTCCTGATATCCATCATCAAGTAAAAATACACAGAGATATACCCAAATGTTTTTCACAAATCCAACATAGCTGATAAGCATGTTCTTTCAATATCTACCAGTGTTAACATTGCTAATAATAATTTTCTCGCCTATATACAAATAATAACGCTAATAAGTGGTTCCCTTGCATCCACAAGCAGTAACAATGCTAATAAGCATGTTCTTTATCATTCATGCAGGAGTCAAGGGCCAGGCCCTATCAGATAATCTCATGCTTCCTAAACAAGCATGCAGATAAGGCATTAATATCCTGTTTAAGCATTTAAATATATAAACACATAATAGTTACCGAAACCTGAGTCGAGTTTGTCTTTAGTGGCGAGTGTACATGCCCAGCCAATCTTCAGGAACCCTTAAACCTTGGCAGCTCTGATACCAAGTTATAACGTCCTCCTAATCTAGGACCGTTACACTGTGTACTTAAAATTTGTGTCAGACCTGCTAATCTTGTCATTTGGTTTAAAATGTGTAACTAAGGTTAGTATCAAGGGTTAGGGTTAATAATTTAGGTCAAAAGAACTATTGAATTTTATTTAAAAAGTTTCATACAGACGTGGGATCCCAAAATAGTACAACCAAACTTTTAAAAAGGTGAATATTCATCAAATTACATTCAGCCGACCTAAGCGGCAAACATAGGGCTATAACCCTAGTTCTTCTGAGATAATCCTGGCCATGGTGGTGGAGTAGCCGCATATATACACGCCGCCATCGAAGCTCTCCAACTCATGACTGGTCAAGCTTTCCCTTTCCCTTACCTACACCATAAAGCACCCGTGAGCCAAGGCTCAGCAAGAAAACTCAACATGTGCATAAACAAAGAATATAAACCTCGAAATACCCATTCAAGATAATCAATAATTATGACTCATAGATACTATCATTTATATTCAAGAAAATGATAATTGGATCATCTTGGGGCTGTTGCCCTAACCAGTTGGCCTTAGAGTAAATTATCGGGGCCTATGCCCTAGCTACGTGACCATAAAGTCTCATTGGGCCCTCACCCTTAGCTCTGTCTCACTATCCATAAAGCTAGCCCAACCTCTTGGTTCACAATCGACCTTAGAGTCGACCAACGTAATAGTACATTGCCGGTTTAGACCTAAGTCTCTCGATTTAGGATTACATAGCTATTGCCATCCTTGACTAATAAGTCAAGCCCTGATTTAGGATTACGTTCCTCAATGCAGAAGCAGATATGGATAGGCATATCCCAACAAACTACACACATATGCATGTTAATCACATAACACCATTAAATAACCATGCTCATAATGGTGATCATATCTATTTAACAAGGCCTCATGCCCTAACCACAGATTCATACAATGATTATAAAGAACTTTGGCAAACATCAACTAACATGTGAAACAATAGCCCAAGCATAAATGTCCTCGGGGCCTAAGCCCTAATCATAATAATTGATAACATTCAGGCAAAGCCCTAATCACATATAACACGTATTGGGTGCAATTTTCTTACCTTAGGTTCGAGTAAGCGTAAATAAGAAGGATCCTCGAGCACGATCCTAATTCTGAGCCCTTAGCGATACCCTAGTCACCACCATAAAATAGGATTTCATTAATAACGAGCGAATAAAGGCTTCTGGACCAAGTTTGTGACAGACAAAATCCCGTGATCCGTAAGGGGAAAGACTGAGTAAAAAGTTGTGCAATCCCACACCGCCTGGGGAAGGTCAAGTTTGATGATTATAAGACTGTTTAAGTATGGGACTACACAATTGAGGAGGACTTAAATGGATTAATGGGTACTACCTATGCAACCAAGATGCATCTTCTTTTCGGTAGCACATCACTTGAGAATTCCAAAGTTAAGTGTGCTTGACCTGGAGTAATCTGAAGATGGGTGACCTCCTGGGATGTTTTCCTAGGAAGTGTGCGAGTGAGGAAAAAGCACACTGGAAAGACTCGTGTTGGTTTGTAGGGCCAGTCTTCATTCCCAGAAGCAGCCATAGTGACGTGGGGCGTTAAAAATGGTATCAGAGCGTTGACCCAGCCGTAAGGGGGGGTGATTATGACAATCAGAATCATGTTATCCGTAAGGGGAAAGACAAGGTAAAAAGCTGTGCAATCCCACACCGCCTGGGGAAGGTCAAGTGTGATGATTCTAAGACTATGTAGGTATGGGACTACACAGTTGAAGAGTACTTAAATGGATTGATGGGTACTACCTATGCCAATAAGATGCATCTTCTTTTCGGTAGCCCATCATTTGAGAACTCCAAAGTTAAGTGTGTTTGACCTGGAGTAATCTCAAGATGGGTGACCTCCTGCGAAGTTTTCCCAAGAAGCGTGCGAATGAGGACAAAGCAAACTGGAAAGACTTGTGTTGGTTTGTAGGGCCAATCGTCATTCCAAGAAGCAGCCATAGTGACGTGGGGCGTTACAAAGTTCTATCCTCCGGGGCCTCGAGTTCCACTAAATCAAGTAGTGGAATCGATCCTGAGCCCTAAGGAAAAAGGTTTCCATTCAAAACAAACTCCCCAATGCAAAAATGCCCAGGCGGGCTGCGACCTGGCTCAAAGGTTCGTGATGCACCCCTCCTATCAGCAAGCCCCTCATTTTTGTCCAGGGCACGGGCCGCGACTTGCCCTAACGGGTTGCGGCGTGCCTCCAGACAGAGGCTTACCCTAGGCGCCTGGGCTCAGGCTGAGTCGCGACTTCTCAAGAACACAACCGCGACTTGGTCCCTCAAGCCAAGAATTTTCTCCATTTTCAGCAACCAATTTCAATCCTAACCAACCCAACATCACCTCCAATATCATAATTCAACTACCACAAAAGTGTTAACATGCTTCTAGCAACAAAACCCAACAAAAATCTAGCCTTACAACTCATTAAATCTCCAATTCAATTACTAAGCTAGAGGGTTCAAGAACACCTCAAAGAAACCATGAATTTCACAGAAATTTGACTATAGAGGGGAGTTCAAATGGTTACCTTAGCTGTAAGTGAAGACCCTCTAGCTTCAAGCAATCTGAAACCCAATCCCAAGCCTCCAATCCTATAGTTTTTAGCCACAAATCTCCTTAATTCCTCAATGGTACAAGCTTAGGAAAGCTTAGAGAGAAAGTGAGTGAGTTAAGAGAGAGAGAGTCGGTCCAAAGCTTCTAAGTGTTTCTGACTTTTGTTTTATTAAACCTATTAACTGACTTAGGCAAATCCCGAGGCTTGGGGTACCCAAAACGTCCTCGAGGGAAAAATGGTCAAATTCCCCAAAATTCCCTCCTAAACTTACTAACTTCAAATATATCTCTAATTATTCATTTTTATTACCCGATAACCCAATAAAAATGCCTAAAACGCAAAATATCCCATGACTCGCCTCGCCTCGAGTCAGGTATTGGGTCTTGTAGCATCCCAAATTTGCTAATAAGGTTTAGGGCCTTGATTAGCGTGCCTGGAGGGAAATAATTGAATAATTGTATTAATATGTTAATTTGATGAGTATGCGGTTAGAATTGCATGTGTTAGGTGAATTAAATATGCATGTAGGCCCCATTTGGTTATTGTAGAGTCCTAGAATATTTACTTAAGTAGTAGTAGTAGTAGTAGTAGTAGTAGTAGTAGTAGTAGTAGTAGTAGTAGTAGTAGTAGTAGTAGTAGTAGTAGTAGTAGTAGTAGTAGTAGTAGTAGTAGTAGTAGTAGTAGTAGTAGTAGTAGTAGTAGTAGTAGTAGTAGTAGTAGTAGTAGTAGTAGTAGTAGTAGTAGTAGTAGTAGTAGTAGTAGCAGTAGCAGTAGCAGTAGCAGTAGCAGTAGCAGTAGCAGTAGCAGTAGCAGTAGCAGTAGCAGTAGCAGTAGCAGTAGCAGTAGCAGTAGCAGTAGCAGTAGCAGTAGCAGTAGCAGTAGCAGTAGCAGTAGCAGTAGCAGTAGCAGTAGCAGTAGCAGTAGCAGTAGCAGTAGCAGCAGCAGCAGCAGCAGCAGCAGCAGCAGCAGCAGTAGCAGTAGCAGCAGCAGCAGCAGTAGCAGCAGCAGTAGCAGTAGCAGTAGTAGCAGTAGTAGTAGTAGTAGTAGTAGTAGTAGGGAGGGCCATATTCGTTTAATTATATCATTAAATGATTATATGCATGTTTTTGTGAATTATATTATAATATGATGTTAAATGCATGCATGTGGGTCCACATTTGATTGTTAGGGTGTTTTGGTAATTTGGCCTATTGAGGGCATATTTGAGTATTTTGGTGCATATTGTGATTTATGGATGAGATCCCATTATTATGAGGATATATTCGAGCTATTCGACATGAGATGGTTTTATTTTACATATTAGCGGTTTTGTCATAACGGGGTCAATTATTGGGATATTGGATAATGGGAATGTTTATTTGATGATAGATTGGGAGTTAATGAGATGAGGAGGAAATTCTAGAAGTTTTGACTATTATGTCCCCGGGGGTGTTTTTGGGACCCCAAGCATTAGGTTTTATTTGAGGTTACTTAAGCGTGAAGTAGTTCGTCAGATAGAACCGTACGTTTAACACACTTTCTCTCTTCCCGTTAGTTCCTTTTATCGTTCGAGGAAATTTCGAAGAAATCTTGAGTTCTAGGAGTATGAATCAAGCGAGGATCGAGGCATAGCGATCCTAGGAAGGATTAGAAGATTCTTGATCGAAGAATTTAATTGAAAACAACCCAATCAAAGGTAATCTAAGTTTTAAGTTTTGAGTTTCTAAGCTTTGAATTGGATTTTGTAAATCGATGAGTTTTTGATTTGTTTGAGCCTAGGGATTTGATGATTTTGGATCATTGGGATGTTGGGAACTTTGATTTTTGGATTTGGAAGTGTTTAGGTATGTTTTTGGAAGGTTTAAAATGGAGAAAATCGAGGTTATGGCAGGTTTCCCAGGTGGGGTCGCGGCCCTGTTCTTGGGCGCTGCGGCCCAAGCTTGAAGAAGCAGGTGGAGGAGTTTGGGCGTGCTGGGCGCCGCGACACTGAGTAGTGGGCGCTTTGGCTCTTGCTCCTAGTGTGGCTGGGGGTCACGGATCAAGCTTCTAGGGTCGCGGCTCTTGAGTGGTTTTGAGGCTAATTGGGTGTTTTGATCATGGGAACTCAGTTTTAGGCCTCGAGATCGTTCCTACTACCCGAATTAGTGGGGTTCGATGTCCCGGAGGCTAGATCTTGGTTCGGGAACCTTTGTTATTCATTTTATTGATGGTATCCCATATTTGGTTATGAATAGGTGACCGCTAAGGAACTTAAAGGTTGATCGTTCTCAAAGGTCGTTCTTTTATTCATTTTTGCTCGAATCAGAGGTAAGAAAACTGCACCCCATATGTGATATTCATGGTTATTCATGAGGCATGTTGAATGTGTAAATGTAGACATGGATTAATTATTGAATGCTTAGAAAATCTTGCTCACTCGTGCATGGTACTGACTGAATAGTCAGAATTAGCAAAGGTGTCAGTATCAACTGTGAAGTTGTGACTCATTAGTCAGGTTCGGTAGTGGTACTGGGCACTGGTCACACAATGTTGACTCATAAGTCAGGAACGACCTTAGTGAGTTCAACGCAAGCCAATAAAGATTAGATCTAATTGACATCTGCATTAAATGACTCTGAAGAGCGTTAATGCCGGACCGACCTCAAGTTCGATGGAAACTAGAAGTGCTTGTGTGACTTACCCATTAGTCACTCATCTGTTTAAGCTAGTGACTACCCATCAGTCACTCATCTATTTAAGCTAGTGACTACACATCAGTCACTCATCTGTTATAGCTAGTGACTTACCCATCAGTCACTCATTTGTATAAGCTAGTGCCTTGCTCGTCAGTCACTCATTATGGTTTACCAGAACCTCAAGTGTTAAACCACTCATTTGATTAAGAGATATAAGCTCCATCATGGTTATGGTAAACACAAAGTGATATTCACTCATCTGTTCAAAGCTATAAGCTCTGTATGATTATCATGATCATCATTTGATATTGTATGTTTGCATTATTGTGTTTTCTTGCTGGGATTTGGCTCATTGGTGCTATGTGGTGCAGGTAAAGGGAAAGAAAAGCTCACCTAGCCTTGAGTGGATAGCTTAGGTGGTGGTGTGTACATATGCGGCCGCTTGACCACCACGGCCAAGGAGTTCTTAGAGGAACTAGGGGGTTACCCTATTTTTGCCACTTAGGTCGGTGGGTTTGTAAATTTTAAACTATAATGACCATTTTGAGTTGTAAATAGCTTGTAAACGTTTTTATGGGCCCATGAAAAGTTTTATGTTTTAAATAAAATATATCCTTTCCTTTTGATTGGTTTTACACCTAACCCTTTTAATAACACCTAGAAGCATGTTTTTAACCAAAGAACTTGGGTAGCGAGTTAAATTCAAGGTTCATCGTTCACCGTAACGGTCTTGGGGTATCCAATAGTAGTAGTAGTAGTAGTAGTAGTAGTAGTAGTAGTAGTAGTAGTAGTAGTAGTAGTAGTAGTACTAAATACTAAATTAATATTTTTGGTCATAGAAATATTTAGATAGTCATAGAAATATTTTAATTATAATCTAAGGTTTAGATATAATTTTAATAGCATGACACTTGTCACAATCTTGTTTATTTGAGGATTTAAGCATATTAAATGGATAATTCAATAATAGAAATATCTAGAAGTTGTAGAACCTTCCAGGACCATTAAGAGCATGACACTTGTCATAATCATGCTTATTTAAGGATTTCAATATTTTAAATAAAAGAAAGTTCTAGAAACTCTAGAACCTTCCCAGAACCATTAAGAGCATGACACTTGTCGTAATCATGTTTTTTTTAAGGATTTAATAAAAGAAAGTTCTAGAAACTCTAGAACCTTCCAGAACCATTAAGAGCATGACACTTGTCATAATCATGTTTATTTAAGGATTTAAGTTTTTTTTTAATAGGATAGTTTCACTCCTCAAGTTCTATAAAGGGGACCTAGTGCTCAGCCATTTTCTTCATTCTTCAAGCATTTGATCAGAACATCTAAGGTGCTAGTATTACTATAGAGAGATACACTTGGGTTTGGGATAAAAGCTTTATCATCTTAAGCTGTATAAACACTTGGGTAGTGAGATAATGTAACACCCTGGATAGCCAAGACCGTTACACTGTGTACTTATAAAGGTGCAAGACTCGCTAATCAAGTCAACATTTTAAAAACGTGTCACTAAACATGTAAGATCTAGGGTTAAAAAGGGTTTTGGTCTCAAAGGACTCATTTCATATATTTAAACTGTAATAAACATGGGATCCCATAAGAAAGTAGAGTTAAAATAAGTTTAAAGACTCCCAAAAATACAAGAGTATTCACTAGCCATACTAAGGCAAAACAGACATTCTTCAGGTTTCATGTCCTTGCCCAGACCTCAATCGTGGCGGCCGCGCACCTGGCTATGTACATTCCGCTCGCTGAGCTCTCCAATCAAGGCTGGTCTAATCTGCCCTTGCCTTTACCTTCCCCACGTAGCACCCATGAGCCAAGGCCCGGCAAGAAAACATTTTAAACAACTCAATCAATGAAAACAGACAATTAACTCATTAAGCATGTATTCCCATCAGATAATCCCCAACAGATATTCAGCGCATATAATCAGATTCAAGATACATTCTATCACACATAACACTCTTATCACATAATACTCAGGGCCGAAAACTTAGGCCGCACCCTCTGTTTAACCCACTCACTCCGACCCGCTTAAACCGAGCTCAGTGCATAATAAGCTGTCCTCGGCTACCAGTGGCCGAGCCGCGCCTTGTACGCTAGTGAAACCCTTGGCACCCTTAGGCCGTTGGCTCACTAAATGGCTTGCATGGCATAATAACATATTTTCAAGCATTTACAATAGGGGGCCCTTAGTCCCGTCACATATATTCAACCAGGTACAGTTTTCTTACCTTTAGTCTGTGCAGTTATTGGATTATGAGCAACGCCTCTCAAGCACGATTCGTTCCTGAGCCTAAGCCTTTATAACCTAGTCACAACCAAAGTATAGGGTTCTATTAATACTACAATATGGGTTTCCAGTTACAAAACTAACTCCCGGGATTCCAAATTCCACCAAGCACGGTGGTGAAACCAAACCCGAGCACACTAGACCACTTTCCCGTGCCTAAAACCCTCAAAAAATCATGTGTGCAACCAAGGGATGCAGCCCCCGAAGCCTAGTCGCGGTCCTAGCCTCAAAACAGAACCACATCCATGCTGAACCACACACGCGCCGCGGCCCTTGCCTTGGGCGCCGCGGCGCCCTCCCATGGCCAAGCCTTCTTGGCTCTTTTTCATCTTAGGGCCGCAACGCTCTAGAACAGAGCCGCGGCCCTCCCCTTCGTGCCCAGAAAACCCACCATTTCTAAGACTGAATCCTCACCTTAAACCATCCCAAAGCTCCTCAACTCCTAACCAATTAATCCCAACTCCTTTAGCATGATCTAAACAACATAATTCCACAGAAAACACAGCCTAGCACACACTAATCTTCTCTTTTCAATTTCTGAAACTAAAGAGCTATAAACACTCAAACCAGCCATTCCAACCCAATTTAAAACCTCTAAACCATGAATTGAAACTTATCTCTTCTGTTGAATCACCTCACCAAGCCAAAGCCAAGCTAAGTCTCCAAATTTCCTCCTTAATTCTGCCTTAAGACATCAAAACAATGTTTGCTTTAAAACTTGACCTAAACCCAGCTAGAACTCAAAATTCAACCACAGAAAAGAAGATTAGATGCTTACCTTAATCCCTATTTTAGTTCTTGATTTACTCCTGAGCTAGACTTCCAAATCCTTACCACAAATCTCAGAAATTCCAGATTATCCCCCTTAAGTTTTCTGTGTTTTTCCCTTCCCTTTGTTTTCCTTGAGAGTGAGAGAGAGTTAAGGTAAATTTTTAGTCGGTTTGTATTTTTCTAAAAGCTTCCTTATGTCTATCTCACTCATTAAGTTAATCCCGAGGCTCGGGGTGCCGGAACCGTCCCCGAGGCCAAAATGGTAAAATCCCCCAATATTCCCGCCTAGACATCCTAACCTCAAATGTATCTTCATATATCTATTTTCATGACCCGATAGTCCAAATTTCTACCCGCTATCTAAAAATACCCCGACTTATCCAAAGTCCCGTTGTGACTTTTCCCGCTATCTGACCCTAGAATCGTCTTGAGTCGTGCTCTGCGAACCTGTCCACATAATAATGTGGTTCTCACATATATCACATATTTATTTCATATCACATTAACACATAATATCATCAGTTATCATATAAACATTACTAAACATATAATTACTCATTTAAATCACAATTATTCCATTAATGCCCTCCTAGCACACTAATCAAGGCCCTTAAGCCTTATTAGCAATTTTGGGTCGTTACAGATAAAGTGTGTTTTCAATATTGAGGTGTAGATTAGTTCTAGTTCATCCAAGGTAATATTGTTCATAATTTATATTCTTTATGATTCCTTAGTTTTCCTTAAGTTTCATTTAGATCCGAACTCGTTGTTTCAATTCTTGGTTAGGTATTTAAGTTCTTTGAACTTAAGGTGTCTTTTTGGTAAGTTTCTTCCTGATGGTTTTAGTTCTCTTCTTTTTATCTCTTTTCTTTAGAAATACTCACCATTCTTACTTTGATTTTAGGAGTGTTCTAATCCCGCTCTTGTTCTCAAATATCCGGGTTTTGGTAAGGAAAATAGGATAGCTTTTATATGCTTATATGTTATGATATATGATTATTTTTTTATGTTGCTTAGGGGCTCATAGTTGCTTAGCTAGCAAACCTCAATGTATTTTGAGGCTCATTGTTGTTAGCTAGGAAACCCCAAATGTTTTTATGTTGCTTAGGGGCTCATTGTTGCTTAGCTAGCGAACCTCAATGTATTTTGAGGCTCATTGTTGTTAGCCAAGCAAACCCTAAATATTTTTATGTTATATAGGGCTCATAGTTGCTTAGCTAGCAAACCCTAACGATTACCATGTACATGGGTTAGAGTTGTGATATATGTTTTGTGATATAGTTTTATGATTTATGATATATGTTTTGATATAGTCTTATGTTTATGTTTTATTGTCATATGTTTTGATATAGTATATGTATAGTATATGTTTTGATATAGTCTTATGTTTATGTTTTATGTTATATGTGTTTGATTGGTAGATTTTCCTTGCTGGGCATTAGGCTCACTCCTTTATTTTTTTAGTGTGATGCAGGAAGTTAGATACGGAGGCGGAAGAATTCTTCGTAGCTTGGCTTGTGTGTTGAGGATGAATGAAATGGATGGGCTGCGTGTCGATCGAGCATAACGTTATTTTTAGTCTCTTTAAATTATGTTTTTTTTTATGTTCTTTTTGTAATTCCGCATTTAGTTTTTGAATAATTTTTTTAAAGTTATGTTTTATGTTTTGTAAACAATGGGTACCCATGTCATATTAGATTTTAAATTTATAATTTTATTAATACAATATTTATTTTGGAGTTTTAATAAAGTTATGATTATTTCTTATGTACGTTTTCTCCAAAAGTAGTAGCTATGTCTAGTAGTTTTAATGGTCCAAGTCTTAGAAATAGTTGGGTCATTACAATTATTAGGGACATGTTTGTAATTTTAGCCAGTTGAGGGCATAAATGCAATATTTGTGTATATTGAGATCTTCACCATGTGTGAGTGGTGATATATTTGGCATGCACGATCTGAGATAGTCCTATGGATCAGTTTAGAAAGTCACAACGGGGTCAAATACCTGGCTCGGGACGAACCTAAGGGTATTTTGGATATGTAATATGTGTTCAGAATTTATGGAGTAACGAATAATAATTTAGTAATCATTTGGACATGTCGGGGTTAAACGGGGATTTATAGGAACATTCGAGGGATTAGCGGGACACGACAAATGACAGAATTGCCCTTGAGGTTAGTATGGGAATTTTATTAGAGGAAGGGGTAAAGAGGTAATTCGGCCTTAAGGGTGGATAGACTTGGCTGAGGAGTAGTTCATCACGTTACTCACTTAAGCATATACTGGAATTTTCTTTTGGAAGCTCTAGAGGAAAACATAAGCAAAGAAAAGAAGGAGAAGAAGAGCTGATCTTCTTTGGGGTCAAAGGAGGAACTCAAGGCTTGAGTTTGGGAGGCTAGTAGCTTGGAGCTCAATGGAGTAATTCAGAGACTTAATTAGGTTCAAAGGTAAGCTTTAATACCTGATGATTAAATTGAATTCTGCTGAGTTTTGGTTAGAAATATGAGTTTATGCATGTGAGCTAAATTGTCTGCGAAATTGGGAGGCTGAGCCTCTGGTTGAGGCAAGTCGCGGCACAAGGCCTTGGGGCTGCGACTATTAGGGAGTTTTTACCGAGGAGGTTTTTGGCTCTAGAATCCAAAAGTGAAGGCTCGGGATGGATTTTATCACCCGGATTGAAGGAATTCAAGGTCCCGGAGTTTAGAATTATAACCCAAAGTTATTTAATGGATTAGAACTTAATGGATGGATGTTGTTGATACGTTGTGACAAGGTTTTCACCGAGGCTCGAACTAGGGGACTGTGCTCAGGATATCGATGCTTGGGAAGCTTGGGACACAGGTTAGAAAACTGTTGTACCCGTAAAGCAGGGTGTGGCCCTATAGTTTGTATTGCAGGGCACGACCCTATGTGATTGTGTTGCAGGGCATAACCCTATTGTTTATGTTTGTATTTGTTGAACATATACTATGTGCTGAATAATTGTGAATAAACGACGAAGGCTGGGAACGGCGAAGGCCGAGAACGGTAGGAAGCCGAGTACGGCAAGGGGCCGGGAATGGCGTTAAGAACATGGAGTGCAAGGCCGAGTACGATAAGGGGCTGGGAGTGACATTGAGCATGCAGAGTGCAAGTTGCTAGGGTGAAACCCTTCTCGGATGCCTGGCTCATCCTCACGGTGTACACTGCGAATCTAGGGCCTGGTAAAGCAGCTAGGACGGCATGGCCATTTTGTGTTTAGCCTGTTGGCTGATTTGTTATATGTTGATTGATAGTTATGCATATGTTGATTATTTGTATTAATTTTTCTTGCTGGGCTTCGGCTCACAGGTGCTATATGGTACAAGTAAGGGCAAGGGAAAAGTCGACCAACCATGAGTACGAAGAGCGTGGAGTGACGTTTACATGTTTGGCTTGCCTGGCTGCCACGACCATGGGTATTTTTAGGAGATGTTATGTATTAATCTAAATTTTTGTCGTTTAGTCGATTTTAATCATATTTTTGAGTTGTAAATATTTCTAAACAGTATTTTGGGATCCCAAATGTATAACGCTTTATAATTCCAATGAATGACTGTATTTTCAAATTATAAGACTTTTATTACTGTTTAGCCACACTTTTATCTCAAAACCTCAATTAGTGAGTTGATTGAACATTTTAAACTCACTTAGTAATGATTATAAGGAAGTAAGGCGTTATAGGTCCCGTTGTGATTTTCCCGCTAACTTGCTCCCTAGGATCGCCTCGTCCCGAGTAACCCAGACAAACCCACATAACAATATGGTCACTCACATATATCACATATATGCACATAAATAAACAATTATGCCCGCAATGGGCCAAATTATCAGAATTGCCCTTCCAATAAGAAATAGGCTCACACGCATATTTAATACCTCTAAATATGCACAACTAGTCGTATTATCACATAATTCACATAATTACAATCAATATTCCAATTAAGCACATAATTCCATATATTTCCATCCTAGCCCCCTAATCAAGTCTCTAAGCCTTATTAGGTAATTTTGGGACGTTACAAAGGACACCCGAAGTATTCTTATCTTGTTCGTCCCCAACTAGAAGCTCCGCATCAGGTTTTTCTTTGGCCTAAAATTTAGCCCTCTTTGCCGCCGGATCCGGATAGACGAGGAGAATAATGTTCTTGTCCTAGAGCCAGCCACATAAATGGCCTCGTCAAAAGTGGCCTCCGGAAATGCATTAGCCTGCTTCTTTGATTGGCAAGCCTCCTCGCTTGGCTTCATCTCCAGCTGAACCATGCCATCCAAGGCTTGGTTCCAAGACTCAAGGGGTGCCACCTTCTCCCGCTCCTGGCGAAGTTGGGCCTCAACTGCCTCTAGAAGGGCCTTGATTAAAGCCTCTGAGCCATGAAGACAACGGAGCTCCGCCTCTAGGTTGTCCACCAACTTCTTATGGTTTGTGTCCTTCTTGGAAAAAGCTTCCTCATGCTGGGCTTGAATCCGGGTAGCCTCCTCATGATCAGCCTTAATCCGGGCAACTTCCTTGGCCAAGGCCTCCTTAGTAGCTTCCCGCTGATTAACAACCCCCTCCAGCTCCATTTGAGCTGTCTCCAGCTTCATTGCCATTTTTTCCACTAGATTCGCGTTCCTATGTGCAAACAGGGCATCCAGGAATAAACCAAAGTTAGGAAATATATAGGCAATAAGTATGGTTAAGTAAAAGATCATATGGGCATGTTATTTACCATGGTGGCTTGGTGACTAACGGCCTGGGAATTGGATATGGCATCCTGGCTAGCCATGGTAGCATACCACTTCAGCTGGAGGGTGGACATGGTATTCCCCACTTAGGCTAGCAAATCAGCAGCCAACGGAGTTGTGTCTTGACCCAACGTAGACCGAAACCCGATCTCGGCTACCAATCGGTCCATGATAGGTTGGGGAGCATTAAAGATCGTTGGACGAGTGGAAAACTCAACCTTTTGCTGGATGAGTAAAGTCTGGGCCACTTCATCATGTTGGTCTCGACCTTCATCCCATGACTGGGAAACCACTTTCATCCTCTCTTCCTAGAGGATCAACTCCTCCTCCTTAGGATGGGCTGGATTACCAGGAAGCCTGGGCACATCCGGAAGTTGCGACATGATGATCAGGCTCTTTACAGAGGAGTGGCCCTCTTGGCTCGCTTTGGGGACTCTACAAAAATAGGGTCGGCTTTCCTCTTGGCCGCCTCTCCTCCTCTGAAAGGCTCCTGATCCAAATTGATAACTTGGAGAGGAGTAGATGGGGGCGGGACCGTTTTGGCCTACGCCACCAGGAGGGTACTCACAGCTGGAGCCATCTAAAAAACATCCTGGACTAGCCTTGAATCCCCAAGGATCAGCTCTATGACCATCTTCTTGGTCGGGCGCTTGGCTGTAGAGTCCAAGAACTTTACTTAGCTAGTTAGATAGTAGTAATGACAGTAATAATAGTAGTATTTTTATGACTATGGATTTTGTTTCAGACCGAGATTTAATTGGACACTCGTAGTAACACTTGTAGATTTTCTAAGTTTAACCTATAGTTTAAGAATATTAATTTTAACTTAAGGTTTGATTAATATGACTGACATTGATGGTGATGTTTATTATATTATAAGGTTTAGACAGACCCAATAAGATAGTAACACTTGTCATGTGTATGTTTGATGATAATTAAGTATTTTTGAGGAATAAGTTTATTAAGATTAATATTTGAATATCCTAAGGTCTGTCAGCAGCTTTGAAAATGTTAGAGGACTTAGTCAAGGCTGTTTACTCAATTCAAATTAAGCTGAAAATGTGCAATTCGTGTTTAAATATTCAGCGTATGCCGATATATCGCAGCTATAGGGGGCGATATATCGCAGTACGGGGATACGAAAAACACGTAACTTCGCACGATCACCTCGACGAGCCTCGGGTATGCTGGCCCAGGCGATATATTGCTTACAAGGGGCGATATATTGGCTCCTTTGGTATATTTTTGAATGTTTTTTAAAACATTCCCATTTTAATCTTTAACCTCTTGATAAGTCCAGCATCTTTCTGACCGAGTCTTCAGCCTCTGCTGAACGATAATTCCAATATTTTTCAATTAAAAAACCATTATTTTATTCAAGTTAAATGAAGATATTTTCATTCTTGAACTCTATAAATAGGACCTAGTACCCAGCCATATATTCATTCATCAAGCTAAGTTCAGAGGCTGCAAGCTGCTAGGTTATTTTTGAGAGTGTAAACACTTGGGTTGGAGATTATAAGCTTAATCATTATAAGCTTACCAAACACGTGGGAAGTAAGGTTTATAGCACATTTCGGTTCAAGGTTTAGATCGGTCATAGAAGCATTCAAGGTATTCCAAACTCTAGTTCATTTTTGGTATTGTTTTCCTTAAGTTTTTATAGTTTTCTACTCAGTACCCTAACTTTATTCTTTATTTTTGGATAGGAAATCTAAGATCTTGAACATAAGGGTTTTGGTAAGTATATTCTTGATGGTATAATTCATCCATTCTTTTCATTACTTTTTCTTCAATATACTCACCCTTTCATTGATGGTTTTTAGGAGTGTTCCAAAGTCCCAAACCTATTCTCATATCCTGGTACTTTTGGTAAGGAAAATAGGATAAGATTTTATATGTTATGTTATGTGTTATCTTATGATTTAAGTGTTATGTGTATGTTATATGTTATATTATGTATGTTTGTAGAATTGGGCATATGACCTGTATAACTAACAAGCCCCAATAAATTTATGGGCATATGACTTGCTTAGCTAGCAAGCCCCATAAATCTAAATGGTCATATGACTTATTTAGTTTATGGGACCCCAAGTAATAATGGCCATTATAGTATATGTGACATATGTTATGATATGTTTTAGTATATGTGGATATGAATATTGTATATGATTTATGTGTAGATTTTCCTTGTTGGGCATTAGGCTCATTTCAATGTATTTTTCTACAATTGGTTGTAATAAGTTTTAATTAATTTTTCCTTATGTAAAAGTTATGTTTTGTTTCAAACAATGGGATCCCAATGTCTTACTTATGAATTTTATATAGTTTTAAACCTTTACCTTATAGTTTTGAAATAAAGATATGTTATTTCAAATGTATGTTTTCGTAAGATTAGTATAGAAATTAGTAATGAGCCAAAGACTAGAGAAGTTGGGTCATTACATTGGCGGCCCTCTTCCCCGACACCTTGGCTGCAACTGCCCTGGCCTCAATCATTTCCTTCATCTTGGCTACAGGGTTAGACAGCTCCGGATCACCTGAGACAGGCAGACAAAGAAACTAATAAGCAAAATATACGAATGGGAATGGAAGTCAAAAAATAAGGGAAAATAATAAGGTCTAAAGTCCATGACGAACCCTTATCTAACGAATAGGCACGACTTAACTCCCCTAGTGTGAAAGCATGAATTCGATCCCCCATGTCATCCGGGTCTAAAAAACTACCACACTGAAGGAATTAGGATGAATGCATGAGGGACAAGAGATCCATGATAATAGGGCAAGGAAGCCCCACATCGCTAACAGTCCTGAATGGGTAATGGTGATATCATCACATATTCCTAGCTAAGCCCTCAAGGCAAGGGGCATAAGTAAAAATCAGAGGCGTTTTACCTTGCCCCAAAATGCTGGCCCCGGGAGTTCCAATGTTTGGCTGCCTCCCCTCGAGAATGGTGTCCAGTTCTTCGGACGCGGCCCTCTTCACTTGACGGGCCTGCTCTTTCTTCTTCTTCTCCGCGTCTGCCTTGGTCGTGGCCTCAACAGCCTTGATTTGAATGAGGGCCAGCTCCTCCCTCAGGGCAGGACCCCTCTCACATTGCAGCCCCCAAAAGCTAGGGGCATTTATCGACTGGTTGGCGGCAAGCATCCCGTCCAGCCGAAGGTTGTCTGTGGTCACGAAGGCCCCACGTCCAGTTCCTCGACGCTAAGGGTGGCGTAGTACTTCTTGCACTCTACGATGGATTTGGTGAGTAGAGTCTGGGCGTACGGACCTGTTTTCCAGGAACGTGAGTGTGGAAGAGACAAAGCTAAGAAAATATGTGAACAAGGAAGAAAAATGACTTACCACGCGCTGGAAAAAAAAAACTGAAGTAAAAACATTTTCAAACTCTTTTACTTTGCTTTTGAAATTGGCGCTCTGAAAAAAATTACATACTACTTCGCTTTTTAAAAAAAACGAATTGAAAAATTCAAAGTGAAGAGGGTCGTGTTTGGTTGCACAAGCCCTTGACTTATGTTTAGAGATAATAAAAATGTGAAAAAATGGTCAAGCCAAACGCGGCCCTTGTGCACCTTTTACTTCGGTTTTTAGGTAAAAACCGAAGTAGAAAGTGCACTTTCCACTTCGGTTTTTACCTAAAAACCGAAGTAAAAGGTGCACAACCCATATGTTCAAAGCCCTTTTTACTTCGGTTTTTAGGTAAAAACTGAAGTAGAAAGTGCATTTTCTACTTCGTTTTTTACCTAAAAACCGAAGTAAAATGGTTATATAACCCTCTTCCCCAACCCGAACAGTCATATCCCTCAAACCTTTCTCTCTCCTCTGTGCAAAAAAACCCCAAAAACCTCCATTAACAATCGTGAGCCAACACCCATTTTCATTCTCCACACCCTTTTTTTTCTTTATTTCTTGCTACATTTCTTTATTATAAACCGAAATATAGTCCAAAAATCTATTTTTTTTCGAGAAGTTTGGCCGTGGGTATTTTCTCTCATGGTTTCTTGGTGTTTCTTGCCGGATTTTGACAGAAGTTTTGTCATTGCAAGGTGATTTTGAGCTTCAAAACAGGTATAGATTACTAAAATATGGTTTTGATGATAATTTTTTATTTTTCTATGTTTTTTTTATTTTTTTTTTATTATTCCGAATTTTATAATTAATATTATTAGTATTTTGTTAACTTTTCTAATTATTTGTTTATTTTGTTAGGTTAAATAATGTGATAAAAATTAGGTTAATTATAAATATATATGTATATTAGTGAATTTTAGAAATTGTGACAATAGATAAATTTTCTTTTTAAATATTTGAAAAAAATAAATAGCTTGAAGATGATCAAAGTGTTGTTCATTAGTTTCTTTAACTAGTTTGATTTTTTTATTTATTGGTTTGATAATTAATTATGTAGTTTACTAATTATGTAATGTTTTAGTAGGGTCGTTGATTGAGTGGTGAACTTTGTTGTTCATTTCAGGTGAATTGAAGAGTAATATTGAAGGTTAGTTATTTCTTTTTATTTATATTACTACAATATTTATGTATAAAGATAAGGCTAATTAAATCATGCATATTAGATTTAGTGAAAGTTATGTTTGAAAATTAGTGAAGTAGGCTCTGGGAAATTTGGGTGCTGTGGTGATATAAGGATGGATTCATTTACGCTTGATTATTGTGTTTGTTTGTGTTGTTGTTATAGGAAATTTTGAAATTGTGGTATGTTATAGAAACAGAAAATACTCTACCGAATTTTTTAAAATTTTTATAGGACTAGAACCTCATAATGATGGATTCATCTATGCTTGATTATTGTGTTTGTTTTAATTGGTTTTATAGGTAATTATGAAATTACGGTATGCTATAGAAACAAAGGATACTCTGCCGAATTTTAAAAAAAAATTATAAGACTAGAACCTAATAATGATGGATTCATCTATGCTTGATTATTGTGTTTGTTTGTATTAATTTTATAGGTAATTATGAAATTACGGTATGTTATAGAAATAGAGGATACTCTGTCGAATTTTTTAAAAATTTTATAAGACTAGAACCTAATATAAGTTTTTTTCTAACTTATTAGGAATTTAATATTGTTATTAGTATGGATAACCAATACATGAGCAAGTTAAGCAAATACATGAGCAAGACTAGAACCTCATAACCTGATTTGTTTCGTGACAATTTTATTATTGGACAACCAATACATGAGCAAGTTAAGCAAATCCATGATTTCAATGAAGATGATGATGATGGGGAATACATTAGAAATGATATTAGAGACGGAATATGGGTAGATTGTGAATCAACCAAGAAAAGAAAAAGGAAAAGAAAATGTTTCCAGTGAGTAATGTATTCATTTTTATGTTAAATATGTATTTATTTATGTCATAATTGTAACATTAATTCTTGTTTATGTGTAGATGAAAATTTCTGAAGGGGAGAACACACCAAATAGGTGAGGCCCAACAAAGAAGAACAATATCAATAATCAAAAAGCTAAGGGAATAAAGAGAAATATTAAGTTTAATGATAAAGGTAAACCTATAGGGAAAGCATATAGTGAGATGCAATCGTACCTTGGAGTTAAAACTAGGAGAACAGTCTCTCTCAATTATAAGGATTGGAGACAAGTCCCACAAGAATTGAAGAATAGAATATGGGAGGATGTATATGTAAGGAAATATTTTAATTACTTTAATATATTGATCATTTTCATGAATTACTTTGCATTTCATTAATCATTTTCTTTCTATTTCAGGGTGCCTTTAACATTCCAGAAAATTGGAAACCAGAATTAATTAAATGTGCGGGAAGAATGATGAGAGATTTTAAGACCAACATCACTAGTGACTACTTCTACCCTTTGGCAAAAGACGGTCTGATATATGAACTCCAAATCATTCCTAAGAAATATCCAGAACTTGACCTAGAAGATTGGAGGACATTTGTTAGCCACCGTTTATCTCCTGAGTTTATGGTACTATTATGTATATCTATTATGTAAATGATTTATTAGTTTTGAAATACTAATAATTGCTTAAAAACTTATTGTTACTTATTTTATGTAGGCTTTGCAGGAAGCACAACGTGAAAGAGCTCTCAAATATACTTCGAGGCATCGTACATCTCGTAGAGGGCTTGCCAATGTTAGAGAGGACTTGGTAAGTAATTCACATCACTATTTTACAACTGTCAACCTGTTATGAAGAATATTGCACTCACCAAATTTAATTAGTTGTATGTTGTAGAAAAATGAACTAGGTGTGGCAGATGTAGAACGGTACCAAGTTTGGATAAGAGCACAAGAAAAGAAGAAGGTTCTTATCACAGATTTGGACAAACAAATTGAAGCAAGAATTGTAAGCGGTTTCAAGCAAGTATTTTAAAGTAATGCAGGAATGATAAAGTTCTTATAAGTCACTAATATAAGTGACCACTAGTTTGTTTGACAGAATGAGCTGAAAGAAAAAGTTAGTAGTGGAGAAATCATTGCAAAGGGTCGGAATGACATATTAACGAAAGCTTTAGGGACACCTGAGCACCCAGCGCGTGTTAGAGCACTTGGGTATGATATTATTTTTTATTTGTTGCATTTAACTTCATTCTATAATATTTTAGTTTTTAAATAAATTTGGTTGATTATTGTAGGTCGTTTGCGAAGATTTCGTCTGTCTTTGGAAGAAAACCAAAAATAGCAACATAAATGGTTGATGTTCCTAGTAAGAAAGATGCAGAAATTGTGAGGCTCAGAGCAGAACTTAAAGCTTTAGAGGAGGAAAAAGCTAAACAAGCAGGTGGGATAGATGATATGGATGAACACGACAATGATGCCGAGAAGAACGACGAAGAACACCACACACCGTACATGCAGGATGTGTTACTTTATTCAGATAAGATTCATAATGTGGTGGCAGAGGGTGTTATCATTGACGGGTTCGGTCCACTGAATATTCATGGTGTTCAACTGACAGACGAATACGTGAGGGTGCGAGTCACCAAAATGTTACAAGAGGATGCTGAAATCCCATGTTCTGTTGGGGAGACACGCTATGTTCGAGATACTTATGACGTATTCATTCCTTGGCCAAAAGAATTAGTTATGACTGATCAGGTATAAACGAATTCTTTAATTTGTTACCTATTAAAATATTTGTTGGTCCATTATTTTAATATTATTTTTACTTGATGTTGCGTAGGGTCCTCTAAAAAAGAAACCTCCTTTGTCAAAAAGCCCATCCAAGGATAACACGAACCGTAATTCTTTGACTAGCCCACATCTATCATCAGCTGGGTCTCACGTCAATCCAGAAAACACTCTGACCGAAGGCCAACCATTTGCCAATCGCATCATCAATCGTATCCATGTTATCCTTAAGTTTATGGTGAGAGAATTTTGCAGAGTTAAGGGAATGAACACAGTCGTCTCAATTCCAATGGACCCATCATTCATGAATCGCTAGTCAATCTTTATAACTTCAGAGGATGTGGAACAAGTTGGTACTTTGCATATGATTGGAGGCTCAGCAATGATATTCGGATTAAGGTATCCCTTCAACTAATTCTTTGGAATGATATGAAATTTAGAATGGTTATGAGTAATGCTCTATGATCTGTTGTAAATTTTCATAGTAAATTGAATGTTTACAGGTTTGGGTAGTCCTATTTATAGGGGAAGCTCTGCCGAAATTTTTCAAAAATATTTAACACTTAAGAAAATTTTGCATATGCATTTGGGAGTCCCTATTTCCAAATCAGCGTGTCTTTTACAAGTTTTTTGACATTGAGCGTCTTAGCATTAATAATGTTAATGATGTAGAACAATCAACCATTGACTTGGCAAATTGGTTGATGACCATGGATAGAGTTAGTCAACTATACTTTATACCTTAGAACATACGGTAAGAAATAGTGTAAACTTTTCTTATTTGATTATTCATATATTAAAATTTTAATTATTTTATTTAACACGCTTCTTATTTTAGGGAACATTGGATGTTGGTGATTGCTATGCCAAAAGGAAAAATTGTGTTCTTGGATCCACTGAAAGCACACAAACGTCTTGAAGAAATTGATTCAATGATAATGAGGTAAGTTTTAAATTTTTGAAAATATTTCTTAATATGCAACAACTATTACATGTTACTACATTTTAATAACTTTTGTTAATTTTCTTTTTAAATTGTGCATATTATAAGGCTTCTTCCAATGAATGTCTCGGCAATCCTACAAAGATATTCAATGTTTCATGTCTAAGACAATCACAAAGTCATGAATGTGGTTTTTATGTGTTGAAGTACATTAGAGATCTTATTCAGGCATCAAATGCAATAGAAACCTTAAAAGAAAAAGTAAGTTCATTTTTTATAACTTATTTTGGTATCTATAATCTATCAAATTAATTTATATTTATTAATTTTACAGTTTGATGGGAAGAAGCAATATTGTGAGATTGCAGACCTCTTGCCAATCCAACACGAATGGTTAGGTCAATTGATGACATACATTTATCAGTAAGCCTATTTTGTTTTTAAGTTCGTTTAGTTGTAAGTTTAGTTTTTTGTAAATGTATTAATGTTAAGGCTAGCTATCTTACTTAAGTACTTGTGTTTTATATGGTTATGTATGACATTTTTAATTAATGAATGTTATCATATTTTCATTCAAAAAAAATTCTTAACCAATTCCAATTGTAAAAATGTATATATATATATAACTGTAAATTCATATAATTAGACCGTTGAAAAAGAATTAGGCCAAAATATATATATTAATTAGACCATTTAAATAAAATTAAGCCAATATATATATATAAATAGAATTCGGCCATTTAAAAATAATCAGAAATATATATTAAAAAAAAAGGCGAGGACTTTCTACTTCGGTTTTTAGGTAAAAACGGAAGTAAAAAGGGCACTTTCCACTTCGGTAACCGAAGTGGAAAGTGCCCTTTTTACTTCAGTTTTTACCTAAAAACCGAAGTAGAAAGTGCCCAGTATGGATGCGTGCACCACTTTCTACTTCGGTTATTATGTAAAAGCCTAAGTAGAAAGTGAGGATTCTACTTTGGTTTTTAACTACTTTTTACTTCGTTCCGAACTACTGCGGTTGCGAATTTTAGCGAAAACCGAAGTAAATCAAGCTTAAAAACTGAAGTAAAAGCCATTTTTCCTTGTTGTGGAAATCCAGCACCAATGTGGGGTTCTTCTCCAGGAGGAACCCGGGTGACATAATGTAATGACCCACTACTCTAGACTATTTGGACCATTAACGAAACTATACATAAAACTTACAATTTTGCGGAAATACCATAATTTTATTGAGTAACTTGTGAAAATAAGAGTTACTTACAAAATAGAATACTAAGAAGGATATGGGATCCCATTGTCTTTAAAAACAAAAACATGATTTAAATGAAAAGAATTACATAAGAAATGCGGAAAATACATATAAAACCATAAAGAGGTAAAATGAGACTACATCCTCGAATCGAATAACGCTCGGCCCCTTGACTCCATTCACCATCGATACACATCCTCTAAGCGTCACGAATCTTACCGCCTCTAAAGATATTTTCCTGCACATAAAACAAAAAGGAATGAGCCTAATGCCCAGCAAGGAAAATCTAACACATAGTCATAAACATAAATTTCATAATAACCGTAAAGACATATCATAACACTTAATACATACACTTATTATAATGGTCATTATTACTTGGGGTCCCATAGACTAAGCAAGCTTATGCCCATGAGATTAGTGGGGTCCTACTAGCTAAGTAGGCATATGCCCATAATCTTTTTGGGGTCTTGTTAGTCAAATAGGGCATAAGCCCAAGCCTACAAACATACACATTCATAACATATTCATAACATATCATATTTCATAACATAACACATAAGATAACATAAGCAATACACATATAGATTCTATCCTATTTTCCTTACCAAAGTTACCGGGATATGATGGACTGAGTTGAGACTTTTGGAACACTCCACAACTTATGTGCTTAAGAACTTGGATTCCCTAACCAAAATAAGAATGAGGTTAGGGGACTGAGTAGAAGGCTTTGAGAAAGAAAATAACATGAAACAAATGAAATAGAGTTTCGGGTTTACCTCAAAGACTTGTAAGACCAATCTACACCTCAAACCGAAATACCATAAAACCTTACTTCCCAAAGTATTTGATAAGCTTATGATGATCAAGCTTATGATGATCAAGCTTATGATTCCCCAACCCAGGTGTTTAACTCTCACACTCTCCTAGCAATCTTGCAGCCTCTGAACTTAGAGTAAAAGGTGAATAATGGCTGGGTACTAGGTCCTATTTATAGAGTTCTAGGAATAAAAATCTTCTTTTTAGCTTTGAATAAAAATAATAAATTTAATTGAACATATTTGAATATCCTTCAGCTAAAGGCTTAGGAATTGTTCAAATTTTTCAGAGATATTTAAGGATTCAAAGCTTGATTTTTAAAATAATAAAAACAAATAGAATCCTAACTTCTAACTCCCTAAATCTCGTAACTCTAAACTCCCCTTCAGTAAAATCAACATATCTGACGCTGTAGAACTCCGATTTGGACTCTATTTATACCGTTAGAAAGCTCATTCAATTATCTACAACTTTTAAGAAATACTATTTTTCGAAATTCCTAATATAAATCGGTCAAAAACAGGTCGGAAGTTACAGTACCCTAAAGTTACGAAAAATCTATTTACAACCTAATTCACAAATAAATAAAATTATGACAATTATCATGCTCCTATCAGATTTTGGTGAATACTAAATCTTATATTTCTCTTATTTTATCATTAAAATAATAATTCCTTAATAATCATACATAAGACAAGTGTTACTATCTTATTGGGTTTATCTAAACCTTATAATATAATAAATATCATCATCAATATCAGTCATATTAATCAAACCTTAGGTTAAAATTAATATTCTTAAACTATAGGTTAAACTTAGAAAATCTACAAGTACTACTATGAGTGTCCAAATAATTCCCGGTCTGAACCAAAAATCCACAGTAACAAAGATAATACTATACATACTATAATACTACTAAATAATTAGCTAAGTAAAGTTCTTGGACTCTACAATTCTCCTCTACTAAAAAGAATTTCGTCCTCGAAATTTACTTACAAAATAACTCCGGATACCGGCTCTGCGTGTCCTCCTCCAACTCCCACGTTGCCTCGCGTTCAGAACTATTGCTCCATAGGACTTTGACTATAGGAAAGCTCTTGGACCGTAACTACTTCATCCCCCTATCTAGGATGCTAACCGGTCGTTCCTCGTAACTCAAGTCTTTCTGGAGTGCTATCGTATCGTACTTGAGGACGTGAGATGGGTCTGACACATATTTGCATAACATTGAGATGTGGAAGACGTTGTGACTATCGGCTAGTGTTGGCGGTAGGGCTAGTCTATACGCAACTGGTCCCACTTTGTCCAATATCTCAAAAGGACCTATGAATCGGGGACTGAGCTTGCCTTTCTTCCCGAACCGCTTGACACCCTTCATAGGAGATATCTTCAGGAAGACTTGATTCCCAACTTGGAACTCCACATCGCGTCGCTTGGCATCCGCATAGCTTTTCTGACGGCTTTGAGTAGCAAGCATACGCTGTCTAATAAGCGCTACTGCTTCTTGTGCTTGTCTAACAGCTTCGGGCCCTAGAAGCTGCCTTTCTCCTACCTCGTCCCAGTGCAACGGTGATCGGCACCTTCTTCCATATAGCAACTCATAAGGTGCCATTCCGATTGTCGACTGGTAGCTGTTGTTGTATGAGAACTCGATCAGTGGTAAGTACTTGATCCATGATCCTCCGAAATCAAGTACACATGCGCGTAACATATCCTCTAAGATCTGAATCGTACGCTCAGACTGCCCATCTGTCTGAGGATGGAAAGTTGTACTAAGGCTTAACTTAGTACCCATAGCGTGCTGTAAGCTTCTCCAAAATCTTGACGTAAATACTGATCCTCTATCTGACACTATTGTCTTGGGGATTCCATGCAATCGTATAATCTCTTGGATGTAGATGTCTGCATATTGGTCTGCCGTATATGAAGTCTTAACAGGCAGAAAATGAGCCGACTTGGTTAGTCTATCTATGACTATCCAAGCGGAATCATGCTGCTTATTCGTCTTTGGCAGACCCGTCACGAAGTCCATGGCTATATCGTCCCACTTCCATTCTGGTATGCTAAGTGGTTGCAATAATCCTACAGGCCGCTGATGCTCCGCCTTCACTTGCTGGCATACAAGACACTTAGATACATACTCTGCTATCTCCTTCTTCATCCCTGGCCACCAATAGACTGCCTTGATGTCATGAGTCATCTTGGTAGACCTTGGATGAACTGAGTACGGGGTATTGTGCGCTTCTTCTAGTATCATCTTCTAATACTTTGATCGTCTGGCACGCATAACCGATCCTTATATCTCAATAAACCTTGACTGGATATTGAGAAATCTGTAGTCTTGCCTTCTCTGACTACATCCATGTGTGCTGCTAGTGTGTCGTCATGTCCCTGACCAATTCGTATGTCCTCTAGCAGATTCGATTGGATAGACAAGTTAGCCAGCTTGCCTACAATCACTTCTATTCCGGCATTGATAAGCTCCTGCTGTAGCGGCTTTTCAATTCCGGATAAGGCTGCTACATTCCCATAGCTTTTCCGGCTGAGTGCATCGGCAACTACATTTGCCTTTCCCGGGTGGTATAGGATTTCGCAGTCGTAATCCTTTACTAACTCTAACCACCTGCGCTGCCTCATGTTGAGCTCCTTCTACGTAAAGAAGTACTTTAAACTTTTGTGGTCTGTGTAAATCTCGCACCGTTCTCCGTAAAGATAATGGCGCCAGATTTTTAACGCAAAGACTACCGCTGCCAACTCCATATCGTGAGTTCGATAGCGTTGCTCATACTCCTTTAACTGACATGAGGCATAGGCTATCACTTTGTCGTTTTGCATCAGTACGCATCCCAATCCTAGCTTTGATGCATCACAGTAGACAACGAACTTGTCGTTGGGTGTTGGGACACTAAGTACTGGTGTTGAGCAAAGCTTATCCTTAAGCAACTGGAAGCTTTCTTCACACTTATCGTTCCAGTTAAACTTTTGTTGCTTCCGGGTCAGGTTGGTGAGTGGAGTGGCTATCTTAGAAAAGCCTCTACAAACTTTCTATAATAACCTGCTAGCCCTAAGAAGCTTCTTACTTCTGACGCGTTCTTTGGTCTAGGCCAATCCTTCACGGCCTCTACCTTCAATGGATCTACTGCAACTCCGTCTTTTGATATGATGTGCCCGAGGAACGCCACTTGCGAAAGCCAAAATTCGCATTTCTTGAACTTGGCGTAAAGTTTATGCTCCTTCAATTGCGTCAAAATCAACCTTAAGTGTTCCTCGTGCTCTACTTCGTTTTTGGAGTAAATTAAAATGTCGTCGATGAACACAACGACGAATTTATCCAAATAGGCTTTGAAGACCCTATTCATTAAGTCCATAAACGCGGCTGGCGCGTTAGTACTGGCGCGTTAGTAAGACCAAAAGACATAACCAAGAACTCGTAATGTCCATAACGAGTCCTAAAGGCTGTCTTAGGGATATCTTCTCCCTTTACCTTGAGCTGATGATACCCGGACCGTAGATCGATCTTAGAGAATACAGTCGCGCCTCGGAGTTGATCAAACAAATCATCAATCCGAGGTAGTTGGTATTTGTTCTTAATTGTTACTTTATTCAGCTCACGATAGTCTATGCACATCCGCATACTTCCGTCAACCTTGGGACGTCCGAATTGATCCGGGACAACTAAACATGAATTATTGCCTTGAAAATCTACAATTCAAACCTCCATTATCCTACCTATAAAGTTTTATGGTTGCAGAAATAACATTACAGTAAAAAGGAATAAATAGAGAAAGAAAAACGACTAGAAAACGTACTGAGAGGTGCTGGGTTTGAAATTTGTAAAGTCTCAAGCAAAAAAGTCAGTAAAATCTTAGCCTTAAATCTGAGAAGGCGATGCAACAACTTAACTGTTGGCTAAACTGGAATTAAACTATTGGATGGCTGAATGGAAAGAGGTCTAGTCGGAAACAGACGCACACGGAAATGAACTAATCGTCGGAAAAAGTTCGTCGGCAAATTGGGACATAAAAATATCTCTAATCTGCACTGAATATATAGATTGTGTAAAGTTTGAAATGAAATTGTCGATGAATTTATAGGGAAGAAATCCACTGTGGGATCCAACGATTCATAATGAGGATCCCAAGATTATCCCCATCCAACAGTCCCGGATGACGCAGAGGCTATAATTAGCCCAATCAAACACTAGATCGTGGATTCGTCAATCCACGATCCACACCTACTTGATCCAACGGTCTATGGTGAAAATCTCAAGGCTATCCCCATCCAACGTTCCAAGATGGTAGAGAAGCATTAAACAACCCACTCGAGTACCCTATCAACTTTTCTTGTACAGACGGGATGCCTCGAGAATTACACTGATACCCATCGGTCACTTGGACAATCAATAGATTCTTTCCAGATTTGTGAGGCGCGAGATGCACCATCAACCTGAAGGCACGTGTGTGAAACATTGCAAATTTGAAAGGATGGGGATCGCCCAAATGGCCCCCAAGTAAATGAACCCATCTTCTGGGAAACGAACCGGGATATTTGGATTTGATCCAGGAGAATAAGGCAATACTCCACCATGTAAACATGGATGAAGACTTGGGGGGTAAATGTTATCCCTGTTTTCCCCCAGGACATGTGGCATGACGCAATGGGTCCATGGGCTCCCTTAAAGAGATCCAGGCCCATCCTGAGTCTGATGAACAGGGAAGAAGAAAGTCCTAATAGCCCAATCATCAAAGAGCCCAACAACGTTCAACGGGCACGACCATAACAAGGGAACTAGGACCAAGATGCAGGCCGAACTCATCTTCCCGGTCCCAACCTACCCTTATCCTCCGGGATTCCAATAGAGGTGGCAGGCTCACTAGTTTGGGAATAGACCTTGTCAAGAATGAACTCGTCCTGGTGAGCGAACCAGGACTTTGGTAAATGAACTGGGACATTAGTAAAGGAACTCGGACCAGACGTCGGGATAGGGCAAGTTTGATCTTCCCTAATGCTGACATGTCCCCAAGAAACAAAAAAGTTGATCTCCTCAACTAACCTGCAGAAGAGGTTACGAACGGAATTTACACAGCTCCTAGGAAACAGTAGTACCACTACTCTGACATATCCTGATCCCAGGATCCCCTTGGAAGCCTACGCGGACCAGTCTGAGGTTACGTACTATTAGCAGCAGTAAGGCTTGGCCATGCCCAAGCTGGCCCAATGGGCCCTGATTACAATGTTTTATTAAGCAACATTCTTTGTATTATGACTCCATCAGCGAGCAAACTATGATTACTTCCCTATTGGGCCCGGATTAGTCCGGACCAAGCCCATTGCACCTGACTACCTATAAATAGGATCAGTTGTGCACTGTAGCAGGGATCCCAGATTTTCTCTTGTAAGCAATTACTCTGCTAAAATTTAATGAAAACTCCATTGTCAAAAGCTCTCTAAAATCTAATACAATAGACTCATGGACTAAGGCGTATTAACGCTCCAACCGCGTAAAAATTATGTTTATTTGTTTTTCATCCTTTCTTTCTAGCTCTTATTTCTCATTATATTTCTAGTTTTCGAAAAACATAGTAAACAATACCTTACGCATAGGAATTCTGAGAATTTGATAAGTTCAAAGAATTAATTTCTATGGCTTTAAAGCCAAATTAGGTAAAACGTTAAAGATCTTGTGATCTGTTAAGGGTGGAGGATATTTGGATAATCAGAACCAAGATCATTTTTTTTGAACTTGGAGAATTGTCTAAAGAAACTGCCCCAAGGACTCTGTAACAGAACGATGTTGTTGAGCGGTGTGAATCGTGCGTTTATGAAAAATGTGTGTTCTATGATAAGCTATTCAGCTCTACCAATTTCTTACTCAGATATTTTCTAGAGACATATTACCTAGACCGCATGTGATATTTTTGAAATGTTGTGTTGTCTCAAAGCTATCTCCAAGACACCACTAGAATTATGGAATGGTCGTGAACCTGGTTTACGTGATTATGGTATTTGGGGGTGTCTTGTTTATGTCTTGAGGAAAAAGGTAGGAAAGATAGAACAATGAACTGAGGTTTACTTGTTTGTTGGTTATTCTAAAGGTACTTAGGGTGGTCTGTTTTATAGTCCAGTAGACAAGAAAGTGTTTGATCTACAAATGCTACTTTTCTAGATAACAACTACATAATGAATTTCAAGTCTCGTAGCAAAATAGTATTAGATGGAAAAATGATAAACTATTGTTCCATCCTCACCGATGCAAGTCAATGAAAACAAGGTAGATTTAGAAACCACTAATCCAAGTCAGAAAGTTATGGTGCCTCGTCATAGTGGGAGGTTTTCTCAGAACCCGGTACTTATGATATGAATAGTGAAACTCACAAGTTGGTTGGGGACACAAGTAAAAATTACCTGTTGGCCTTTAAACAAGCAATGGGTAAGTGTGAAATGAATCTTTGACTCAAAGCCAAGTACCAGGAAATAGAGTCTAAGTACTTTTAAATTTTTCTGAGATCTTGTAGATGTGCCATTGAACTTTAGGCCCATGGGGTGCAAGTGTATCTATAAGAAGAAGAGAGGAGTTGATGGAAAGATTAAGACATTTAAGGCTTGACTCGTGGCAGAGAGAGAAAGTTTACGTAGAGAAATATTTTTCTCTAGTAGCCATGTTAAATTTCATTTAGTATACTCCTATCCATAGCCACAACTCTTGATTAAGAGATAAGGCAAATGGACATCAAATAAGCAATTTTAATGGCTATCTTGATAAGACCATTAACATGGATCAATCAAAAGGATTTAAAGTAGTTGGACAAGAAAGTCGGCAAGCTGAGTAGGTCAATCTATGGACTTAAGCAAGCTTTGGGCTCTTTGAATTAAGGTTAAATGGAAACATTAAGACCTGTGGTTTCGAACAAAATGTAGTTAACCCTTGTGTTTAACAACTTAGGGAAAAGACATTGTGGTGTTCTTAATCCTTTATGTAGATGATATCTTACTCATTAAAAAAAATATCAAGAAATTATCAAGACATACAGAATTGGTTGGAAACGAAATTCCAGATCATCAAGGATATAAATAACTGAATTTTGGCTCTAACTCAAGTGACCTACTTAGGTGAGGGGCATGTTCGTTACTCTGTAACAAATTCCAAGAAAGGATGTTTAGCGTCTTGACATGGAATTTATTTTTCTAAGCAGCAGTCTCCACAGACTCCTCAAGAGAAAGAAAAGATGGCAAATTTCTTATGCATTTGCAATTAGAAGTCTAATGTATGCTATGTTGTGTGTTGTGACAAGAGATCTGCTATGTAGTGGGAGTGGAAAGTGCAATAAAACCTTTGAAATGAACAATAGATGGAGGTCGATATCTTTGATGGACTAGAGACTATATGTTAGTCTTTTCAGGTGGATCTTTGAACTTGTTAGGCTACACAGATTCAGATTTTAAACTAATGTTGATGACATGCAGTCTACTTTTGAAAAATGTGTTTACTCTTGGGGGTGGAGCTATGATTTTGAGAAGCAATAGGTTGTCTACCATCTAAGTAGCTATGATTTGGAGAAGCATTAGGCTATCTGTCATTTCAGAATCCACCTTGGAGGCTGAGTACATAGCTGCGTCCATGGCGGCTAAGGAAATAGTTTGGCTGAGGAAGTTCTATACAGATCTTGGTGTTATTCCAGAATGGATAAACCACTCATTTTGTCTAGTGACAGTAATGAGGCAATAGTAAATTCGAAAGAACCTCGAAACTACAAAAGAGCAAAGCATATAGAGAGAAAGCACCACATTATCAAGGATGTGTGGCCAAGGCGTGATGTGAAGGTGATGAAGATAGCCTTGGAAGGCATTCTTTCATATCCCTTTACAAAGATATAAGCAGAGAGCATTATTGTGAAGCATGTAGAATGCATGGTTTTGAGAAACATGCCCCATTTGTTTTAAAAGGGAAAGTGGGAGTTTGTTGGGTTTTATGCCCTTATAAAACCATGTCGGACATGTAACACAATTTCATATTGTCAATAAAAGTAGTAAAAATCATTTAGTTTGATAACTGTGTTGCTTGCTTGTTTTATTACATGATTTTTGAAATAATACAAACATTTATAAAATCCCAAACATATGGATGTTACAATTATAATGACTAGGCCACAGTGGATTATAGTTGTAATTATATGTTAAAAAGAACAAGTCCTAAGATTAGATCAGTGCATTGGATTTTCATTGATTAGGCAATCTACAATATGATCTACTTACATATTTGGGGTGTGATGTCTTGTTCAAGGCATTGAATAAGTAGACAAGATCAGATGTATTTGGTTACATCGGACTAGGACCGATATTGATTATTGATTGATAAATAAGTATCATTGTTATCGAATCTAATCAATGTCACAACATTGATCATAGGTTAAGTCGATCTTAATTCTGAGTGATAATATTTTGCTAATTATATTATTTTAATCTTTTGACTTGTTCGTTACCAGCTTACCCTACGGTCTAGCCCATACTTACATCTTGGTGATTTAGTAGTGTAATTGAGTGGGAGTATTATTCATAGATATGAAATCTATAACTTTTGTATGAGAAGTGAAAAGATGATTTCCTTAATTGTTTTGTTCAAAAGGTTAAATGATTGATATCTCATTTCTGTGATTAAGTTCACAGAAATATCATTTATAAGGAACTTACTCGGAGTTAAGGATAAAATATTTATGAGGGATAAAACGGTAATTTGCACCCAGCTTATTAGTAAGTTATCGATAGAGGATTGACTGACTGTAATGATTATAACAATGGATAACGTATTTATGGTTGGAAAATACGTTCTATGAATTCAAGAGTTCAATTCTAAGTCTATAGTGGAGTCACGAGGAATTAATAAGGTGGGGAAATTATTAGTAAATAAATTCACGGTAACTTATTGTAGCTTGATTTCATGGTCCCCGCATCACCTTTGAGTAAATCATCTAGAATGTCTCAATTAATTGATTTAATTATCAATTAGGATTTTTAAAGTTGACTAGGTCAATTTTGGAAAATTTGCAAAGATATAAGATTTAGAGAATAAAAGAGAATCTTTGGGTAAATTTATTAATATTGATAAATTGGTGTCAATATAGATAAATAATATTAAATCAAGTTTCAAGTTATAATTAGCTAATTTGAATAAGGATTTAATAAATAAATAAATAAATAAAATGTTTTGAATTTAGGATCAATTGGGATTTAAATTAAAAAAAAAAAAGATTGGGCCCAAGTCCATTAAGTTGCCTATATAAGGAATATGATATCTAGGGTTTTCAAGGAAGTGAGTCAATTGATTCATTGGGTAAGTGAAAACCTAGACAGTCTAATCCTTTCTTGGCCACTCGCTTTCTTCTTTTTCTCTTCTCTATTTCATATGTTGAGAACCAGCCCGCACTAGTTCTAGGTTGATCAAAGGTTTGGTGAGGAAGACTGTGTTGCTGATCTAGTTCAATCTCTTAATAATACTCTACTACAGAAATGAATCAAGTGTTAGAGAGATTGAAGGAAGGAGTTGTTATAGTTCCGTTGCGTAATGTAAGTTTTTCCTTTACTCCGTATTTGTATCAGTTTCATAGGAGCATGTTCTAGGAATTTGCATGTTTGTTTGATAATTTGCAAATTACATGAAAATAAATAATGATCCTGCAATATGTAATTTCCTACAATAGATTGAGTTCAATTTGAATTGATACATACCTCATACCAAAAAACATAGTTAAGGATCCAATATTGTCCATGGAAGCTGCTTGATAAACGTGTTCCGATGTGATGAAGATAGCCTCGCAATCTCCTATAAATTTCTGGTCAATGGGAACTTGTATAACCCCCTCTATTCCTTTAATGGAATAGAACTCCTTCACTATATATTTTAGACTAACATCAGTTATGTCTCATTGGTCATCAGTTAACCAATTTGAAGGTTTTGATTGAGCTATTTCAGTGGGGACAACTACGTGAGATCCAATTGATGATAAATGTGGGCTTGGTGATAGGGATTTGCGTTTAGATGTCGATGTGCCCTACATAATATCATTTAACATATCAATATAGTGTACCCATGTAAAAATAAAATTTATACATCTGAGCAAATAATTTTATACTTGACAAGTCGCGATTAAATTTTTTTGCCAAGGAAAGAATGTGTCTCGTGCGCCCCCATCATATCGTATGTTACAAAAGGGAATAGGGATCTCAACTTCTTCTTGTAAGAAATCTATAATCCAAACCCTCAACTGAATCATCAAGTATAACTCCATGGATGGTAATTTCACTACCCATGTTTGGTACAATGATAACACCCTTAGCTACTACGTTGTCAATATTGTCGGAACACAATTGTACTTCATAGCTCGGCAGTTGCAGGGACTCATAAATCGATCGATCACCTTCATCAAAAGGATTCGTTGTGTTTTGGTGGATAGGTTGATAGAATTAACTAATAGGGTAGTCTTCGGTTTGTGGGACATGTAAATATACTTGATGAAAATGATCATCTACGTAGGAGGCAGGTTGATAGACTTCATCATTTGGATTCTCATAGCATTGCCCTTCGTTAGCGTTTGGATTCACATAATATTATCCTTCATCATTTGGATTCTCATAGGGATATCCATTCCCCATTTTGTTTCAGAGCTCGGGGTTCTGGTTCATAGGGATATCCATCCCTCATTTTGAGCTCATTGACATATATTTTCTGGGAATTTCTACCCGAGACCTAGTGATATGCGGTCCCCCCACGATGGTTATTACATCTTCTCCATCGATTGGGGGAGGTCGATTATCCTCCATCGCTTGTGGGGTCGTAGTAAGTTAGGTAGGTTGTGTAGGAGCTGTCTCTGTCTAGACCTATGTCCATGTGAAATCTATAGAATTTGGTGGCATCCCTCTTAGACTTCTAGTTTTGCATCGAATTAGTTCCTCTGAAAGGGACCTGATTTTCATTTGCGACATATATATGTTCTCCCGAACATCTGTGAGCTCAGTATAAACTGTGTAAATAGGGAAATATTTTTCTCCTTTTCTTCTTACCCCCATTAGTCTCCGAGTTATTCCCTTCATTCTTCTTTCTCTTGGAAGGGTTATCTTCTAAGGATCGTGACAAGGTGGTGGTTGAGTTAATGTTTGTCATTGTAGTTATTATGGGACGAGGAGTTAGCTTGAGCGTCGACCTCACCTCTTCTACATTGACAAACCTCTGAGCCCATGTATTGAATTCGGTTATTGTCCTCATGGGTTTTCTTTGCATGTCGTCCCAAAGGGGAGTCCCTGGCAATACTCCAGCTTGAACTTCCATGAGATGGCCGTTGTCATCAACATTTCGGACTCATGCCACTTCTATGTTGAATCTGGCAAAGTAAATTTTCAATGACTCACTTGGCTGCTGCCTAACATTAGTCAGTGATGATTGTTATATTATTTTATAATATAATGTAATATTATATTATATTATAATATAATGTTTTAGATTAAATAAATGTGACAAAAAGTGTTACATATTGTAACGTGTACAATATTTAGATATATGAGATATATCCAAATATGTAACCTATTTGGTGTTACAAATTTGTAAGTTCCAAATATTACCCTTTATTGTGTAAATTTGGTGTTACACAATATTGAGATGAATTTCATAAAGCCATATGCGAAATGGTTGTTAAAGATATGATTTTAACCCCAATAATGTGTTTTGGGGGTTACAAAATCATTTGGGAGGGTTTGGAACCGTTTGGAAAAACAACACATTTTCAAGTGCTGAAAATGGTCAGTGGTCACGACGTGTGGGACAGAGAGTAGTGGCTGCGACCACAGGCCAAAACTGACTATTTTTTTAGTTTTTTCAATCTTTGTTGAACGGCTCAAAAAACCCAAATAACTCCCAAATCTCATTTTTAATTCCATTATAATCAAATTAATCATTGGTAATAGCCATCGGGGTTGGTGGAATTTGAAATTCAAAGGGTGTCTCTAAACTCTATAAATAGGAGCCTATTGCTCACTTGAAAGACACAATATTTCTATCCATTAAAGTACTTGGCCAGAAACACCTTGAGGCTTGATAATTCTATAAAGCATTTCCAATATCTGAGAGAGATCCCTCAGTGCTTGACACTACTACAAAAAAAACTTTTTAGGACTAGTATTGCGAGTCCTAAAAAAGTTTTTAGGACTCGCGGGACGTGAGTCCTCTATTTGAGAGCCTTAAAAACAAAGGTTTTTAGGACTCGCAACGCGAGTCCTAAAAGATCTTGCTGAGTGCCTTTAAGTAAGGTTTTTAGGACTCGCGTTGCGAGTCCTAAAAAATTTTTACTACAAAAAAAAAAAGTTTTTTAGGACTCACAATGTGTGTCCTAAAAAATTTATTTAAATACCTTTTAATTAATTATATAATTTTATTTTATAAATCAAAATTTGGGTAAAATGCCCAATTTTTTTTAAAATCTCATTATTGCTGAATAAATAATAAATATATACTTATATATTTAAAATAAATAAATTACAAAAAATATTAGAATTATTATTATTATTAGTTGAATGAATATATTAAAGATACACAAAAACAAAATCAAACATTAATCTATACCAATAATATTACATGATTTTATACAATCATCCGAATAACATATATGTAAAAACCAATAATATTACATGATTATATACAATCAACATATCAGCCAGCCACCACCTAAAATCCATATACAACACCTAAAATCCAAACAAACACAACCAGCCAGCCACCACCTAAAAATGAAGACCCGCCTCCGGCCACCGCCTCTGGGAGCGAGCCCCTCCGTGAGCCACCGCCTCTGTGAGCGAGCCCCTCCGAGCCAACGCCTGTGTGAGCGAGCCCCTCCGCGAGCCACAGCCTCTGTGAGCGAGCGCCTCTGCGCCACCGCCACTGTGAGTGAGCCCCTCCGAGCCACCGCCTCTGTGAGCGAGCCCCTCCACAAGCCCCTCCGAGCCACCGCCTCTGTGAGCGAGCCCCTCCGAGCCACCGCCTCCGCAAGCAATCTCGTCGACGGTGTTGCAGCGAGTGCCTCCGTGAGCCACCGTCCAGCGAGCCCCACCACCTCATCTGCTTGAGCAAGCCATGGAGAAGAGGGTTGGGAGGAGGAGGATGTCGGCTGGGGAGAAGAGGTTGGGAGGAGGAGGCTGAAACGTTTAGGGTTAGGGGACTTAGTGATTGATCAGTTTTTTTTTTAAATGTAAATTCAGACCCAAATAAATAAAATTAAATTTTCTTTTCTTTTTTTAAAAAATAAAAATAAAAGAAATCTGTTTATTTTTTAATTTAGTTATTAAAATAAAAAATTTAATTTATTCATTTATTTATCATTTTTTACTTAAAAGTTTTCAGGACACCCAAAGTGAGTCCTTAAAATTTACCACTAATATTATACTTAAATTTAATTTAATATTATACTTAAATTTAAATTAAGTTAAAATTTAATTTAATTTAGAAATTCTTTAAGGACTCTCAACGCGAGTCCTAAAAAGTCCAGGAGATTGGAGGGAATTTGTGATTTTTTAAAGTTTAAATTTTTAGGAGACATATAAGGTTTTAGGACTCTCAACGCGAGTCCTGCGAGTCCTAAAAAGTCCAGGAGGTGTTTTTTTAAAACCCAAAATCAAACTTTTTTAGGACACACAGAGATTTTAGGACTCGCAACGCGAGTCCTAAAATGTCCAGAAGTTGTTTTTAGGACTCGCATATATGTGAGTGTCATAAAAAAGTGTCCTAAAAACCCTTTTTTGTAGTAGTGTGAGTTAGGGGGAAATAAGCTTTTGGACAAAGATTTTAAACCTTGTTCAAGTTGGTGATCCCCAACACTCTTCCCTTAGGTTGTGTAAGTGAGAGTTTACTTTTGTTTTTGTTCTTACTTTTTACACTATTGCTTTTCTTCTTATTCTCTTATTCTATTTACTTGTAACATTTGTTTAGAGTTGTAATCTTCTTTTCTTTTGTTTCAAAAACCTTTATTTTACTTGTAATCTTTTGCTTAGAGTTGTATTATTCACTATTCTCTTCTTCTTCTTCTTCTTCTTCTTCTTCTTCTTCTTGTTTATTTGTATTTTTTAGTTATAGAGTTGTAAATCTTTTTAATCAATCATTATTTATTTGTAATATATTGAATAGAGTAGTATTTTCTTACCATTTCAATTGAGGCAAAAACTATTTTTCCTAACAATGATGCCTCGGGTTTGATACTTTTCACCACCTGGAACTACTTCTTGAAATCCCGAGATAGTTGTTCCCATGATGAGATTGAGTGTCTCTAGAACTTGTCAAACAAGTTTTTCACTGGTCCAGTGAGTGTGGTCAAAAAGAGCATACATCTTAGCTTGTATCTGACATTGTTGGCTTGCATTATTATATTAAACACACTCATGGAGCTGCCTGATTTAGAAGTCCCATCGTAGGGTGCCAAATGGGGTATTTTAAAGCCATGAGGAAAAATGGAGTTTGAGATACGGGGAGCAAAAGGCTTGAGATCCTTGTCGGAATCATACGCCTTGTCCTTATTTTTTCCTTCTTGAAGAAGCCTGAATGCCTCTTCAAGCTAGTGGATTCTTTCTTGTTCCAAATCCATCGGAGGGGGAGCTTGCATCAGTGGCAATGGGTTATTGTTTGTAAGAAATCTAGCTCCTTGTCCTAGTACAGGGTTATACTGATTCCCATGTACTGGCTGCAAAGGCTCTCTTCGGTTATTTAGGTGTGCCCGTAAGTCCAGGTTTGGCATATTCGTCTTCCCCCGGTTTTGATTCAGATGATCACAAAGATCGTGATAGTGATTCTTGTAATTCCCATTGTTTCTGGGCTCGCTGTTATACACACTCACCGACCAGCTAAGGTCCAGACTTCCACTAAGGAAGTTGACATTCCTCTCTGGCTGCTGTTGTTGTGCGTCTCGATTATTACGAGGTGGGTATTTTGATTGCACCCTCACCCTAGTCGTTTGTGACCTTGACATACAACTTCCAGATGGTTGAGGTGATCGATGTCCTCGATGAGCCTCTCGTTGGGCCTCACATTCACCTCCATCCTTAGGTCGAACTCTATGGCTTCTATCTCGGCTCCCACTTCGAGCACTCCGAGAGGGCCTCTGAGGTGCCCGATCCCCTGCCCAGTTCCCACTGGGAACTGGCTGGGGTGCCTCTCTTGCTGGGGAGGAATGTCTTATTGGAGAGGGTGAGTGCCTTATTGGCGAGGGTAGCGGCCTCCTGTTATTTGGTCTGGAAGGTCCAGAGTTGGCTCGGACAGGCTCCGGGTTGTTCCTGATAGGTTCAGGGTTATCATTCCGAGTTATCGAAGGAGTTTAGTTATTCCATGTTCCAAAAGGGGCATTTTCTGTATGATTTTCTCAGTAGGGTTTTGAGCATTTTCTCCAGGTTGACCGTTGCCGGTGTTTGTCTTGGGCCTTAGTTAAACTTGTTGGGCCCTTTGCTCGGCCATCCTGGCAGCCGTACTTCCTCGAGGTCGTCATCTAGCCCTTCAAGGTGGTACATGTACTTCAGCGGCTTGCCTCTCCAACTCCTCATTTCGTTGTGTAGCCTTAGTCAGCTGCTCATGCAATCTGCGATTTTCCAATTCCATGATCGGTATGTACATTTCAGAATTATAATACTAGTCTTCATCAGGCATGGGGTTCTGATCAGGCTACCCCCCATAGGCCAATAAGGCACTTCCCTCATCGGCGCTTTGATTTACCATGGGCTACTTCCCAGGCCTCCTTGGATGGCTCTCAACTTGAGGAGTATGCTTCTCGGGGATTTGGGATAATGGTCGCCCACTAGTTCCAGGGATGTTCAAGGCGGCCATTGATGTTGTGCAAGAGGTTTTTATTAAACAATATAGAGATTTACCTAATGCTCTCAATTAAAGCACCAAACTATTGACGACATTTTTCGTCAACTTAATTATGTAGAATACTAAACAATGATTTAGAAAAAATAGAAGAAGTCAGAAAAATTTTAATGTGGTTCAGCAGTTAAAATATTTCTACGTCCACGAGTCACTATTATTAAGAACACTCTCTCAAAGATTCAGATGAAAGCAGTTTCACAAAGTCTCTTTGTACTTGGGAGATACTTGGTCAAAGTGAGGATGAGAGAGATAGGAAAAGTTTCTCTTTGTAAAATGGAAAAAGATAGAGCTCAATGCCTACACTTTCCTATTTATAAGCTTAGTCATTACATTACCACCCCTTATTTGACATCTAACCAAACGATGGTCAATCTTCCAATTAATTCAGCTCCATAAAATTCCGAGCGGTGACATAACGAAGATATGGCTAAGTATCACACTTCCAAGGTTTACAAAAATTTCTTCTTTCTTACTCACCACCTTATTATCTATTCTTCATATAACACATAGGATCCTTAGGTGGTTGACCATACATAAGCCCATGCATCTAACTATATTCCTTAATATATATATTATTAGTTTAATCAATAATAATTTTCAAATCATCAATAATCTGGGGTATTATGATCCTACTTAATTTGACCATTTCACTAATTTAATAAATTTACAAAAGTGAATATGTTTTTGTGACACAATTATCTCAAATGCACTTTGAATATATTTGAGATTCTAAATTTATGTTATTGGCATTTTTATACAAAGTAATGCCATTATGTACATCTTGAGTTTTAGGTATCCAAAATGGTAATTTTTTCCTAAGTTTTACTTTTCTTTAACAATATCTACATATTAAATGCCCAATGATAATTTACCATAATTTTTTTTTAATCTACTAGAAGTACTCCCAAAAGTTTCTCCAATTTTATTTGTTTTTGGTTCGGAGTTTCTCTTAAATTTCTATATTTTTCGACTAAGATTATTTTAAACCGGCCCCTTTTTAAATGCTAATACACACACAGATTTTCCATTACCTCACTATCTCAGATGAATATATTCACGTATATTTATTTTAAAATTTGATATGTTACAAATAACAAAAGAAAAAGAATAAGTAGTTTGTAAAGTAATTATGTACTTTATATATTATTGGCTGTATTTACATAGACTTTGAATTAATATTAATTATTTAGAGTTATAAACATATGAATCAGATCCCGCAGTAATATTTATAAGATATATACACTTAATATACCCAACAAATAATAGTAGTATTAATTAAAGCATATATATTTTATAGTAATCGTATTGGAAGGCATGAAAAACAGCAAGTATTATTTATTTATTCAATAATTAAAATAACAGAAAACTTGGTTGTAGTTGCCAAAGCAACAGCAATGCAATACAGGATATAAATTTTGTCCCAAAATATTTTTTTAAAAAATAAATATATATAAGATAAAACAATTACGACAATATTCTCGTAACAATTTATTTATGATCGATGACGATGTTCTTTTATTGTCATAGAGGCGCCATGCCAATATTATGCGTGCATATCAACTCGTCATCAAGTTCACGATGAAATGGTCAATATTAGTCAAGGCAGCAGCGGAACATGCTGTACCTCTCCATCAAACGCCCGCACTCAGAGCAAGCCACGGTTTCGGGCATTGCACCAGTGGCTGGCAAAATGAGGCTGGTGCAGTGGTGTGGTGCGTCAACATGGAGCTTCTGAAGGTACTCATCCAGAGCGGGCACGAAACCGATCACTGCCTCCCTCGTCTTCCATAGGCCATGCTCAGTCAAGCCCCTAAACATGTGCTCCCCGTTGCCCTTAACCATTCCCTCAAAACCTTTGCTGATAACAGCCCAACCTTGGCTACTGGACCCATAGCTCAGCATCGCAATGATTCCTTGCATTACACGGTCGTGCTTGACAGTTTCAGCCGTGGTCAGTTGCCCCTTGGAGTGCCACATGCTCTCCAACCGCAGCCAAAAGTACCAGATAAGGTTCCAGTCCAAGGTTCTGCTTAGGTTCTCCTTCAAAATCAGCTCGATGATGTTCCTTGTTGCTTTCTCGTGAGGTTTGCTCTTCCCCACGTAAAGCAACTCCAGTTGAATCCCAGATTCGCGGGCAACATCCTTAGCAATTCTTGTGAATTTCCTTATCCAGTCAATGTCTTCTCCTCCATACAAGCAAACGTGCTTTTGTTCTTGGATCTAAACCAATAAATTAAGCACGTTATTAGTACTATATATATATACACACATGTATATGTCATGTCAGCTAGCATATATATAGTTAAAACTCTTACCCAAATAGAAACATTGGGGTCAAGGCCATCGATGAGCAGGTCCATGGTCCAGGCATTATCCTCCCACAACAATTTTTCTCTGTTGGCGGTAAAAGGGTAGGATAGGCTTCCCCAAATACACATCATGTGAATGGCATTGTTGTGCATAACTCTGCCCTGAGTGTCGATCACCACGAGGATAGGCTTCTTCACAAAGCCCCATTTCTCTCTGAAGAATCTTGGGGCCACTCGGGTTACAGCTGAAGGATGGTGCACCGAGTGCCATTCCATTTGTTCTTTTAACCTATCAAATACTCTGTACTTGTCATCATTCCACACGTTTGAGATTGGAACCCAAACCACTTCATATTGACTCTCAGATCTTGTCATGTTGTGCCTCTTTTCTGCGTACATTTGTTGTAAGATTGCATATTCAGGTGAACGAATGAGTTCAGGATCTAATTCTGTGATGAATAAGGCCACAACTTTTCTCTTCAAATCCTCGATTATGATCTGTTTTATATATACCAAATACACGTGAAATTATTAAGCTCAAAAAATAACAACAAAATGCGAAATCAATAAATTAAATATTTGTTTCTGAGCAAACCCTTTTCTTGCTGTAGCAATCATAGAGTGCTTGGGGATCTTCATTGAATAAAACCCTCAGAGGCTTTGAGTTATCGATGTGTGTAATTTGGAAAGTACGCACAAGATACTCATATGCTTCATCCTCTTTCTTCTTCTCTGTATCAACATACACATGCCATTTATATTAGCCGTATGTAACGTTCATTAACGTAGAAAAGAATATATAATATGTTAGAATATATATCACATATTGAATCCATATAAGAAGCAGAACTCACCAACAAACTTGTAACAACGTTCGATAATGTCAACAACATGCCCTTTTATGTTGTTGAGCTTATGGGCCAAGGAAGACAGCTCCCATGGCTCCGTTAGATACCTTGCGAAACATGTAAAAAGTCAACAATATATGGTCACATCCCTAGACATATAGTACTAAATAAGCCCAATTAAACTAATATGCATTTATACATACTCAATTCCCATGCCGGTGAGGGCCAAAATTTGAGTTGAAGAAACAACAATACTCCGAATGGTCCAATAAACAGCAGTTGGGATATGAGAAGCAGCAGATAGAATTTCAGGGGAGTCAGCAGTAAAATACTCATTCCTTGGAAGGTCATAGAAGTCGACAATTTTCTTTGTCACGTCAAGGATTTCCTTGATCAAATCGTAGAGAGCGTCGAGTTTTGGCTTTAAAGCCCCAGCATGCTCCAAAAGTTCAGGCAATTGTTTGAGAAGAGCAACCGCTTTGGCGAGTGGATTGGTTGAGTATTGCTGGAGGACCAGTCGAAACTCGCCAAAAGTCACAGCGAATGCCACCAAGGCTAGCAGCACCTTCGAGTCCCACCCGTAGTGCTTGATTATCTGTAATATTTCCATTGTAATGGTGTGCACATCCACTCCAGCTGAGCACTTGCTGAGGATCTGTCATAATACAAAATATGCATGTGTGTCCCCAAAAGGTCAAACAAGTCAACGAACTGAGCCACCAATAACTTAACAGTGCTATTAATATATAGTGTGCGCATTGTTACGGATTCTTACATTATTTCATGTATCTATGGCAATTTGTTTGTTTATTTTATAACTTGTAATAAAAGTAGTATAATCTTTTTTACTAGGATCCTCATTCGGTTTTTTTTTTCCTGTCATACTCCCTGTCAACAATTGAAATGTTTACACCTTATCTATTCATTAATGAAAAACCTCACATAATTTGTGAGCATAAATATAAAAATGTATATATATATATATGTAACTATTACCTCGCATGATATGGCGTTCGTAATCCTAGCAGGGATTTCGACATTATCTTGAAGACTAGCAACAGAATACATGACAGCTTTTTCATCCGTACCAATGTCTGAATGCTGTAATAAATCATTGAAAATAGTCGAGAGTTATTAAAAATGATATTCAAGAGAGAGTAGCATGATATTCAAGAGAGAGTAGCATGAGCAAAGTGCTTGAATAATTAATATACGATACCTGAAGATTGAATCCAGGTAGGTCAGCAGTAGCGCGGTGAAAAATGACATCGATGATGTGAAGAACAGGCTTAACAGCAAGACCACGCTCATCAGACTCATGAAGATCCATGATTCTTTTGCTCAGCTCAGTCTCGTCGGACGTTCCACCACGGGTTGCACGGCTGTCAAGTCCGAGAGTGCGAGACGCACGGCCGTCCAGTCCGAGTGCCGTACGAGCCGTGCGGCCACTGAGTCCAACTGCTGATGAATGAGCAGCTCGTTTTTGATGAGGCACAATGCCTGGCGAGGCTAGGCTCTGGTGCGGCGTAAACCCAGATGTTAGATTTTGATGATGAGATGGGGTCGTTGTATTCAGTGTTTGAGGTGCATACGACGCCGCAGTCGGTGTCAAGGGTTGAGTTGCATACGTCGCAGTTGGCGTCAGCTGGAGCTGGTTTTGAGGTACTGCGTAGGCAGAGGCTGCTGTCGGCGTTGCCGCCAGGTTTTGTGGTACTCCATAGGCAGAGGAAAGATTCTGAGGTGGAATGGCTGTGGTGGTCTTTGTGTCCATTTTTGGCTTTCACAATGAAGAATGTGAGTGAGACACTAGAATTTAGAGAAAATAATGGATAATATAGTGCATGCAAAAGAAGAGTAAAGTGGTCTCTTCAAAAAAAATTCTTCAGTTCTGTTGGCTTGGCTACCTTGCTTCCGTTGAGGTTTTAGACTATATAAATATAAAGTGGTCCTAGTGAGACATATGTTAAAGCTTAGGACATGGGGTTTCTCATATTCTGTCCCATTTTCAAATTCTTCCTTTGCCTTTACTAAAGTTTTGTCGTTTATGTTTCATGCAGAAGGAATTTTATTTCTTGCTTCTCCATTATATATAGACTGGTTGTTGGTACGTACACTACTGTGCGTGACCAATTTGGTTTTTTGACCAAGATGTTTTCGTATAGTATATATTTACGTCCGGGAGGGATTATATAAGTTGTTTTGTCTCTCTTAGTATTCGGTCCCTGGTCTATAAATTATTTATTGAAGTTATAAACGGTGTGCATGATATATATATAAACTAAAAAAAAAATTTTGAGAAAAAAAATGTGACAAGAAGTGAGAAACATAATCATATCTATAATTTATGTTATCACTGAAAATTCTAGGGCTACAAACAATATATTAGTCGTAAAAAGAATAATTTGCTGTGACTAAATATGCTTTTAGTCACAACACACACTATAGGAAATGGTAATTCTAGCGCGATTGCATATGTTGCCTTCACCTTAGTATCCTTTCGAGCAACAAAACATGCTTTTATCAGTTCAAAATGAGCATCATGAACAAAAGATGATGATCTCACCTACATGACGGTTAAGATAGGAGCTCAGTTTGTAAGAGGACATACTCGAGCCTAAATGCATGGCTTAACCAGACGGTTTTAATTTCAAGTGAAAAGCTAAGAGCATAAGATTTGTGAATTACTCAGGTCAATTTATGGACTCAAGAAAGCTGCTAGCTTGTAGAACCTAATATTTGATGAAACAGTCAAGACATATATGATTTTGAAAAAAGATGAACCATGTGTTTACAAACACATCAAAGATAAGGAGGTGATTTTCTAGGTTCTTTACGTTGATGATATTGAACTCGTTGAGAGTAATGTGAAAACATTATCAAAAGGAAAGAAATGGCAAGCCAAGAAATTTTGAATGAAAGATTTGAGAGAAACAAGCTATGGTCTAGGAATATAGATCTTCAAAGATTGTAAAATCAAAATTTTAGCTTTGTTTCAAGCAAATTATATCAATAAGGTACTTATACATTTTTCAATGCAAAATTTTAAGAGAATTACGATAACTGATATTTGAAGAGTAGTGCCATCAGACACAACGAGAAAAAAAAAAAATTTTAGCGATAAAATCCCTGTCTCAATTGTAGGCATTTTCATATTTGTCATTGCATGTATTGCGATAGTTGATATCTGCTATATAGTAAGGATACAGTCAGTCATGATCAATTCGATTTTAGATTGAGTCACTAGATTGCAGTAAAGTATATTCTCAAGTATGTAACGTTAATGAGAGATTTTATGTTTATATATTCAGGTAAAGACTTGAGCCCTACAAAAATACACTGATATTGATTTAAATCAGAGAAAGATAGTCAAAGGTCGACTTCTGGGTTAAAGGTCACTCTTGGGGGTAGAGTTGTAGTTTGGAGAAGAATCAAACAATCCAGTGTTGTTGATTCTTGTAGGATCTTGGAATTGGAATTTAAATTTAGATGCATGCTCCCTATTATTTTTTTCAAAAACATTACAGAAACATAGAATAGTATAATATATATATGAACATCAGATTCGTAAATTAAAATAAAGCTATTTAGGATTTTTGCCACCCAAACTATGACCTATACATTATCGTGCCCCCTGATTTTTGAGGACCGTGAAATATTCCCTCCCAACTATTCACAGTAATGTAAAGTGGTACTTCTGTTAAGTTTTATCTCACATGGCTAACATAATGCTGACATAGCTATTTACTCGCTGATGTATCATTGCCCCATCAAGGAGAAATGTGTAATTAATTTTTTTTATAAAAAAAATATATTTTCTTATTAAAACTTGATAAATTAATTAAAAAAAGTAAAAATTAACAAAAAAAAGCTTTCAAATATATTTAAATTTCAACCCTCCTACCGCATAATTAAAAGATTTAATTTTTTTTAAACATGAAATATTAAAAAAAACATAAAAAAACAAAACTAAAAACACCCTAAATTATTTTCCTTTTTTTTTTCTCATCTCTTCTTCTACTTTTTCTTCTTATCTCGATCTCTCTCTTCTTCTTCTACCGTTCTCCTGTCTTCTTCATCTCTTTCCTTTTTCCCATGTGAAGTTGACTAGATGGAAGCCGAAGCTGCTGGCGGAGGGTCGGATCTGGGGTACTTGCGGACGAAGATGGCAATCGCGGGCGGAGATGGCAGTTGCAGATTTAGCGCTATGATCGCGAATGGGGATGCCTTATCGTATTTATTTTTCCTGCTGCAGGTCCGACAGAAGGTCATATTTGGGCTTGAGGGTTGCAGGAGAGACATGTGGAGGGCTTCAAGACTGGGCTTTGGGGTTAGACGAGGTTAAGGGATTCTGGTATTTGCTTGAGCTTTTGTGTTTTTATGAATTTTGTTTCAAATTTGGGTTCCGAAATCTAGATTTGTATTTTGTGTTCTTGGGTTGAAATAATATGTTTCAAAATCAGATTTCTATAGTTGTGCTCCTATGTTCTTCATCAGAGAGATTTGGTAGGTTCTAGGAATCAAGAAATTGAGGGAGTTGCTAATTATGATTGATTTTCGATATTGAATAATTTATTTTTCTTCAATTTGATTATTGTTGAAGTATGAACTCAATAACACAGGGATTAATTCAAAAACACAATTTTAATTATGTAGAAATGTGTGTGTTTTTTTTAAATAAACCAATTTGATATGATGTAGATCTGTGTATTAAAACTATTAATAACCTAATTTTATAAATACTTTAATTATATAAATATGTGAATTAATTTAATTATTTTGAATTAATTAAAAATAAATTTTATACTTTTAATAAGATAATTTTTTTTTTATGATTTTTAAAATTATTTACAGTTTGTGTTAAATTATTTTTCATATTTTAAAATATTTAATTAATTTTTTATTTGAATTACACATGGGGCGCTAATGTGGCAATGACACATCAGCAAGTAAATAGCCATATCAGCATTTTGTTAGCCACATAGGATGAAACTTAAAAGAAGTACCACTTTACATCACTTTGAATATATCATGGAAAATTTTTAACGGCCCAAAAAAATCAGGGGGCACGATAATGTATAGGTCTGTAGAGTCCCATAATATTTACTTAGTTAGCTAGATAGTTAGTAGTATTTTAGATTTCGTGGATTTTGGTTCAAACCGGGACTTAGTTGAAAACTCATAATAACAACAATTAATGATTTTATAAGTTTAACCTATAGTTTAGGAATATTAATTATAACATAAGGTTTGATTAATATTGTTGGTCCTAAATATATTATTTATTATAACTTAAAGTTTAGATAGAGCCAATAAGAACATGACACTTGTCGTATGCAGGTTTATTTAAGGATTTAACTATAGTTTAAATAAAAAGAAAGTTCTAGAAAACTATAGAACCTTCCAAGACCATTAAGAGCATGACATGTGTCATAGTCTTGTTTATTTAAGGAATTAAGCATTTTTAAGTGGATAATTCAAAAATAGAAGTTTCTAGAACCTCTAGACCCTTCCAGAACTTGTTGGAATCTCGTTTTACTCAGTCAAAGTAATTATCACATTCAAATTATGTTGAAAAAGTTCAATTACATGTTTAAAATATTCATATATGCCGATATATCATAGCATGGGATCCGATATGTCGCCTAACAGAGGATACGAAAAATACGTTGGCATTGCACGAACGTACGAACGGAAGCTCGGGACTAGGGCAGAGCCGATATATCGCCATATAGGGGCGATATATCGCCCTTAGTGAGATATTTTTTTTTTTACTTTTGTTTTTAAATTTTTAAAATAAGCCTTAACTACTTAGACCTACCTCTAAACTTTTTGACCGAGTCTTAAGCCTCTGATTGACGAATATTCAAATATTTTCAACTAATATACATTATTTTTATTCAAATAAAAAAGGGGTTAGTTTCACTCCTTACCTCTATAAATAAGACCTAGTACCCACCCATTCCTCTCATTCTTCAAGCTATGCTTAGAGCCTCCAAGGTGCTAGCGTTACCATAGAGTGATAAACACTTGGGTTGGGAAAAAGCTTTGTCATTCTTAAGCTTTATAAAATACTTGGGAAGTGAGGTTTAGTGTATTTCGGTATTGAAGTTAGGCCAATCCATAAGGTCAACTAAGGTATTCCTATTCTTTAAGTCCAGTTCTTTAAAATTCTTTAGTTTTCTTGGTTTCTTTTATTCAGATCCTAACTTTTGTTATTGGTTCTTGATTAGGTTCTTGAAATTTAAAAGATCTTTCTTGGTAAGTTTCTTCTTGAATGTTTAGTTTCCACATTTATTCTTTACTCTTTAGAAATACTCACCATTCTAATTGTTGGTTTTAGGAGTGTTCCAAGTCCAGCTTTTGTTCTCAAATATCCCAATTTTGGTAAGGAAAATAGGATAGTTTTTATATGCTTATATGTTATAATTATGCTATAATATGTTATGTTATGATATATATGTTTTTGGGGCTTATAGTTGCTTAAATAGCAAACCCCAATACTTTTATGTTTCTTGGGGCTTATAGTTGCTTAGCTAGCAAACCTCGATATATTTTGAGGCTTATAGTTGCTTAGTGTAACATGCCGGCCTTGATGGCATGTTACAAGCTAGGATGGCGCTCGGTCATATGCGCACGCGAGGGTGCAGGCTGGTGAGCATGCTGATGCCTAGTTTGTATGGCAGTGGACTTTTCGTAAATATCTTCAATATTGCCCGAAAATGGACGGAACTTGGTAAGTTCCATATTGAAGGGTCAATGAACGCAATGGTACGATCGGATTTGGGAGATTCATAGAATTGGCGAGCTGGAAGCCAAATATGTCTCCCAAGAAAAAATCATATATGTTCCTGGTAGAAGGCTAAAAGCTCAGAAGGCTCTTTGTAGGGGGAGCACCTGGTGTCAGCTCTCCACCACCCCCTGGCGCAGGCGTGTCAAGTGAGCTACTACTAGTTGGGAGGACTAGTAGGGTGGGCATATGAGGACCACGAGGGGGCTCATATGTCTCCATGAGTAGGAGTACTCATGGACATTACCGGGCCGCCCCGGTAGTGCGTCGAAGTGTGCTGCCAGAGGTTTAAGGCTACGGTTCCCTTGGCTTACCGGGATTGCGCTTGCATGGAACGTGGCCCAAACCTTTGAGAGATGTCGTGGCGCGCCATGGCCATGAATCTCTACTCGAGATGGCACGAGAAGTCATTCGTGGGACTTGTTAGCATGCAAGCATTGGAGGGTGCACTATGCTTGAGCTGGACAGAGGTCCAGTGTGTGCTACTAGTCTGGCAGCCAGTCTCGAGGACCTGCCAACATGCAAGATGGTATGGTGCCTTAAGGATTGGACCATGGACGTATTAAAGTCCTTGGTCTGTGACGTGAGCTAATCGGATAGTATTGAATGGGGCATGATGAGAGGTGTTGGCACGTCAGCTTGGTGTTGGCTCTTGGCCACACATGCTACCTTGACTTGCGAATGTTTGGGTGAGCATCGGTGTTGGGATTTTCCTTGCCATAGTGAGAACCTATGGACAGTGTGAGTGTCTTGGCTAGACAGCCTTGATGCCTGATTGCACTCATAGATGCTTGAGAGCATGACTCAGCGAGAGTTTTTCAAGAGACGAAAGTGTGCAGAGGCACACGGTCCCGTGAAAAATGTTCCCATTGTTATTCGAATGGTTGGAAGGCTGACCTTGGCTCAAATGAGTCAAGGTGCCGCACGGGCATTTCCGCTGTCAAAATGTCAGCCCATGACAGTTGGTATCAGAGCCAGGTTTATCATAAGTTGGGGTGAACCTGGTTGGCCCATCCTAGAAAGGATGTAGGCGTGTTGAAGGAGCATAAAGGTCTTGATGCTTGGACAGATGTTGTTGAGCCTTTTAGGCACCTAGAAAGGATTAGTTGGTTGAGACGGGATGAGACTTAGTTGCTCTTCTTCGTGGGAATACTGGACATCCTAGAGAGGGGACAAGTTATGGCTGCTTCGAATCAAAGCTCGGTGATGCTAGAAAGACAACAACCACGTGCAATTATGGAGAAGTGCTACAAAAGAGTTGGAACTCATTGACACGAGACAAGGTTTGATCGAGAGGTCAAGGTTTTATGCTGGGTTCACTAGTTCAGGTTTGCCTGAGTGATAGTGTAAGTCGAACAGAGCGATGTTGTTGAAAAGGGAACTTGTACGCAAGAGTGTTGGAGAATAATGGTGGCCGTCAGACGCTTGTCAGTCACGACAGAGGTCGAGAGTGAATAGCTTTGGGGAACCAGATAAAGATGAACATGAAATGCTTCAGTTGCTACTTGTGTGCCAAATGGCATCACATGGAGACCAAGGTGGTCGTGGCTGTGATTGTCAGAGGGCAGTCGTACTTGGAGGTGGTTACATGTTATCTTGTTTCGCCCAAGAAGGGAGGCGCCGAGACAATTGAGTGGAACGTGTTGTCTCACAATGATTAGCTGGTGTGGGCAACATTGTGGCATCGTGGGAGATGCTGAGTTATGGAATATATGCATCAAAGGCCAGCAGGGTTGAGTAGACCGCGCGCAGTGGTCAGAATAGTACTAGAGTTTCTGGAGTGTCGGAGAGCCGCGTCAAGGAAACTTAGTACTACAAGAAGGCTTAAGGAGGCAGAGATGGTGCTTAAGTTCAAATGTGGGCTGGAGGGCCTTGCTATCGGGACTTGGTGACCTTAGAAGCCTAGAGAAGCTGCCCAGAGGGGCGAGATGCTAGTATGTAGAAGATGGATAGCTATGTGGAGAGCTCACACATAGGGGAATCGACAATGGTGCTACATGAATTCTTGCGTGTGGTCAAGTTGTCGAGGACGCCAACAATTGAAGTGGGGGAGAGACCTTCACAGTTCAAACATCCAAATAGCAGACCAATGTTCCATTACAAAAGCATCGACATGAGTTATCATGGAGATTGTTAGTTGTTCAGAATGTAAAGTCAGGGAGACTCAGAGACAGAGCCAGTTACCTAGGATGAAATTAGTCAAGACTCAAGTACTAAGGTAACATCAGTGCAACATTTGCCTAAGGTGAAAAGTCAACAGGACTCAGGTACTAAGGCAACATAGAGATGTCGAGAAGCGAAGAGTCAGAATGGCCGAGACATTAGTTAAACATCATCTTCAAAAGTGATAAATGGAACGAGGGACCGCACGAGAAAAACAGTTAGCTTGCGAGCTATACCTTGAGAGGTACACCTCGAGAAGAGAAGTTATTCCCAAGTTGAAGTGGGGGAGCCCACTAATTCATATGTTCGAAGGATCAGGGTACTTGTTCAGTTTTGGTGTGTGAATCTAGAGAGAAACACAACAACAGATGGGTTGTACAGTGTGAAGACATGCATGACTGATGCGAGTAGGTCAGGTGACCAATTGAAAATGAAGATAGACAGTATGCATGGGCGTAGGCTGAGACCAAGATTGGGCAGGTTTTGCAGCATATTATGGGACATGCTTAGTGTTTTATGGGGACACATGTTTATGGGAAAACAAGCCGAATGATTCTGAGAACATATCGAAGGGAGACAGCGGATTGGGACAACTTCAGACCTCAAGGGTTAGGTAAAGTGCAGTCAAGTTGATCAAGATTCAACAGGCCGTCTAGAATTAGGCAAGGTTGATTTGGGGGCAGAACTTGAGGCATGATGTAGAGAGTCAGCATGAGCATGAGCCAGAAGGCAATGCATTTCGAATGATGTCAGATCATTGACCACATTGTAGAGACTCAGAGTAGCAGTTATGGTTATGGTCAAATGTGGCCATTTCGCATCAAGCCATGGGTATGCAGTAAGGCCAGAGGGCCAAAAGTCTGAGAGGCTACTTCGCGAAGTCTGTGTGCAAGGATGCACTAGATACTGCATAAAGGCTACAGTTGGCATGAGTGCCACGTTGAAGAGAGACATGCCTTCAATGGAAGGATTTTTCGTAGGTGCCGTTGGGAATAGTTGGTTTGCGAACCTCACCCTGAGGGGGGTGCACCTTAATTTCCTTCTTGTCAATAAGAGAGTAGGCATTGGAAAATTGGTGGGAAAGCAACAATCAAAAGATGTGTTGGCTTTGGGGTCAATGTTCCAAGGGCTGCTTGGTTGACTGGAGGGGCAACGTGATGGACTCGGAGGAGTTCATGTGTGCAAGGAGTATTCGAGTGTAGCGACACTACTTCATGGGAGAATTCTGAATAGTGACGATGGCATGGGGTCCTTGATCGAGTCCAAGGGTGGATGCGGAAGATCATCACCAAGTTAGTGGTTCTACAGTGGTAGAGGGACTAGTGCAGACTCAAGATTCGGAAGAAGCATGGAGTGAGCTTAGGAGTCGAGGCAGTAAGATTGGCCAGCGGTCTATCGATGAGGGCATCGACAATTGAAGTGGGGGAGAGTGCAACATGCCGGCCTTGATGGCATGTTACAAGTTAGGATGGCGCTCGGTCAGATGCGCACGCGAGGGTGCAGGCTGGTGAGCATGCTGATGCCTAGTTTGTGCGAAAGTGGCATTTTGTAAATATCTTCAATATTGCCCGAAAATGGATGGGACTTGGTAGGTTACATATTGAAGGGTCAATGAACGCAATGGTACGATCGGATTTTGGAGATTCGTAGAATTGGGGAGATGGAAGCCAAATATGTCTCCCAAGAAAAAATCATATATGTTCCTGGTAGAAGGCTAAAAGCTCAAAAGGCTCTTTGTAGAGGGAGCACCTGGTGTCAGCTCTCCACCACCCCTGGCGTAGGTGCGTCAAGTGAGCTACTACTAGTTGGGAGGACTAGTAGGGTGGGCATATGAGGACCACGAGGGGGCTCATATGTCTCCATGAGTAGGAGTACTCATGGACATTACCGGCCCGCCCCGGTAGTGTGTCGAAGTGTGCTGCCAGAGGTTTATGGGTACGATTCCCTTGGCTTGTCGGGATTCCGCTTGCATGGAACGTGGCCCAAACCTTCGAGAGATGTCGTGGCGCACCCTGGCCATGAATCTCTACACGAGATGGCACGGGAAGTCATTCGTGGGACTTGTTAGCATGCAAGCATTGGAGGGTGCACTATGCTTGAGCTGGACAGAGGTCCAGTGTGTGCTACTAGTCTGGCAGCCAATCTCGAGGGCCTACCAACATGCAAGATGGTATGGTGCCTTAAGGATTGGACCATGGACGTATTAAAGTCCTTGGTCTGTGACGTGAGCTAATCGGATAGTATTGAATGAGGCATGATGAGAGGTGTTGGCACGTCAGCTTGGTGTTGGCTCTTGGCCACACATGCTACCTTGACTTGCGAATGTTTGGGTGAGCATCGGTGTTGGGATTTTCCTTGCCATAGTGAGAACCTATGGACAGTATGAGTGTCTTGGCTAGACAGCCTTGATGCCTGATTGCACTCATAGATGCTTGAGAGCATGACTCAGCGAGAGTTGTTCAAGAGACGGAAGTGTGCAGAGGCACACGGTCGCGTGAAAAATGTTCCCATTGTTATTCGAATGGTTGGAAGGCTGACCTTGGCTCAAAGGATTCAAGGTGTCGCACGGGCATTTTCGCTGTCAAAATGTCAGCCCGTGACACTTAGCTAGTAAACCCCAATGTTTACCATGTACATGGGTTAGAATTTTGATATATGTTTTATAGTATATGTTTCTGTTATAGTCATAGTCATATGCTTATGCTTTATGTTATATGTGCTAGTATATTTTCCTTGTTGGGCATTAGGCTCACTCATTTTTCTTTTAGTGTAATGCAGGAAACTAGATACGGAGGCGGGAGGATTCTTGGTGGCTTGACTTGTGTATTGAGGACGAATGGAATGAATGGGCTGCGAGTCGATCGAGGATGACATTATTTTTAGTTTTCTTAATAAATTATATTTCTATGTAATTTCCGCATTTAGTATTGTAAACCATCTTCTTTAGTTTAAAATTATGTTTTATGTTTTAAACAATGGGTAACCATACCAAAATTCTATTTTACTTTATAATTTCCACAATATTATATTGAAGTTTTAATAAAGTTTTTATTATTTCTTATATATATGTTCTTCAAAGTAATAGCTATGTATAGTAGTTCTAATGGTCCAAGGTGTTAGAATAGTTGGGTCATTACAAAATCATAGTTCGAGAGGCAAAAATCCTAAATAGCTTTAAAACAAACACAAAGATGTAGAAACTTAAGAATATGCAGCGGAACAATGACTCATTCCTTTAGATTCTCTAACCTTTGATTCCTGGTGGTAATAAGGTATTGTCAAGAATCTAACAAAGAGTGGGCAAGGTCTCAACACGAGAGATAGAATTAGAGAGGGGAAAACAAGAAAATGAGCGGCCAAGAAAGGATTAGACTGTCTAGGTTTTCAGTTATCCAATGAATCAACTCAGACTAACTTATGAAAACCCTAGATATCACATTCATTATACAGGCAACTTAATGAGAATTATTTAAATTTAAAGTAATTAAAATAATAAAGAAAAAATCAAAGTATTGGGCTCCCACAAATGGACTTGGGTCCAATCTCTTTGTTTTTAATTTAAATCTCAATTGGGCCTAAATTCAAAATCTTTTTTAATTTATTTATCTTTTAATTAATTAATTAAATTATTATTCAAATTATCTAATTATAATTTGAAACTTGATTTAATATTATTTATTTATATTGACACCAATTTATCAATATTAATAAATTTGCCTAAAAATTCTATTTTATTCTCAAATTCTTATTACATGTAAATATCACTAAATTGACCTAGTCAATTTGATATTTCTAATTGATAATTAAATCAATTATTTGAGACTATTAAATTTGATTTGATAAGAGATGAAATATCGGCCATGAGTTTAGTTATTAAATAAATCATCCAACAATTTATTATTTCCTTATGACTCAATTATAGATTCGGAATTAAAATCTTGAATTCATAGAATATATTTCCCAAACCACAAAAACCTTATCCATTTTTATAACCACTACGGTGAGTCAATCCTCCATTGATGATTTACTAACGAGTTGGGTGCAAATTACGGTTTTACCCCTCATCAGTATTTTATCCTTAACTCTCACTATAAGCTCTTTATAAAAGACATTTTCGTGAACTTAGTCAAAGAAATGAGATCTCAATCATTTGACCTTATAAACAAAGCAATTAAGGAAATCATATTTTCACTTCTCGTACAGAAGTTATAGATTTCATATCTATGAATAATACTCCCACTCAATTACACTACTAAATCTCCAAGATGTAAGTATGAGCTAGACCGTAGGGTAAGCTGGTAACGAACAAGTCAAAAGATTAAAATAATATAATTAGCAGAATATTATCACTCAGAATTAAGATCGACTTAACCTATGATCAATGTTGTGACATTGATTAGATTCGATAACAACGATACTTATTTATCAATCAATAATAAATATTAGTTCTAGTCCGATGTAATCAAATACGTCCGATCTTATCTACTTAGACAATGCCTTGGAAAAGACACCACATCCAAAATGTGTAAGTAAATCATATCCTAGATTGCTAATCAGTGAAAATTCAATAAATTGTTCTAATCTTAGGACTCGTTCTTTCGAACATATAATTACAACTATAAACCATTGTGGCCTAGTCATTAGTAACTATCCATATGTTTGAGATTTTAAGAATGTTTGTATCAATTAAATATACATGTAACAAAACAGGAAAACAATGCAATTGAATAAACAAAATGATTTCTACTTCTTTTATTGATAATAAAAACGTGCCCCATAAGAAATATGGTTTTATTAAGGGCATAAATCCCAACGAACTCTCTCTTGCCCTTTTAAAACAAATGGGACATGTTTCTCAAATACATTCCCTCTACAGGCCTCTCTCTCCCAAAGTCTTGGTAAAAGGATCCGCTAGTGTAATGACCCAAAATTGCTAAGGCTTAGGGCCTTGATTAGCATGCCGGGAGGGCATAATTGGTTTATATATATGTTGAAATTGTTAAATGCATGATTACGTGTCATGCATGATTAGTATGACTATATGGATATATTATATGCATGTTTATGAGTATTATATATGCATGTGGGCCCTTTATAACTTATAAGGGCATATTTGTAATTTTGGCCCGCTGAGGGCATAAATGCAATTATATGTGATAAATTGTTAAGACCACATTATTATGTGGCAGCATATGGCTCGAGACGGTCCTAGTGAGCATATTGGAGAAATGGTCACAGCGGTGTTTAATACCCGGCTCGGGGAGAGCCTCAGGATTTCTTTGGGAATTTGGATGAATAGTTGGTAATTATTTGGAATGACGGGATTAATTGGTAAATATTAGGAACACTTGAGGAATTAGCAGGAACTAGGGGAAATGACCATTTTACCCTTTAGTACCCTTAGAAGATTTGTAGGCTTGAAGGGCAATAAGGTCTTTTGCCTAGAAACTAAGGGATATACTCAGTAAATACTTGGGATTAGCTCTGTAATACTAAGAAGAAACTACAAACTTAGAGAATTAATAAAAAATCTCTCCATCTCCCTCACGGTTTGCTCTCTCTTTTTCTCCCTCTTTACTTTGAAGATAAGAGAAGAAGAAGGGATGCAGAATTTAGGCTTGAAGCTGGGAACTAGACTTGTTCTAGGCTGGGTCAAGCTGAGGAAAGGAAAGTTTAAGATATCCAGAGGAGTTTGAGAAGCTCAGGTCACTAATTCAAGTAAGGTTCAACTTCAATTCATTGAGCAAAACTGAGTAGTTTTGAAGCTTAGAACATGTGTTAATTAAGGGTTTTTTGGTATAAATTAGTTGATGAATTGCTGGAAGTTTGGGTAGAATTTCCGTGTTCTAGTATGTTTAGAATTGATGGTTTGATTTTAGTTTGCCTTGATGATTTAGTTGGGAGTGGGAGTGTAATGGGATTGAAGCCTTGTGGTTCTTGGCTGAAAAGTGTTGGAGAAAACCCAAAATTTCTAAGTTCGAGGAGGGTGCACCGCGACCCAACCCTGGGGCGTCGCGGCACATGTGGCATGTTTTGCCTGGCTTGCTCTGTGAGATGGGGGCGCGTCGCGACCCATTAAGCCAAGTCGCGGACCGCCTCCCCTTTGGCTTGGGGTTCTCCTCTCTGACTTGGGGAAAAGTCGTGACCCATTAGGCTAGGTCGTGACCCGCCTTGGGATTTTATCCTTAGAGTGGTTTCAAGATTTGGTAAGGCTCGAGGTTTGAACCTAGGTGCTTGGGAAAATTTCTACTACCCGATTTAGTAGAAATTGGGGTCTCGGAGGCTAGTTTTCATCTCCTAAGTTTTTAGTTGAATTGGAAGTTGATTATCGCCAAGGCTCGGGATTGAGGATCGTGCTCAGGACCATTTCATTATATCCATTCAGAATTCAAGGTGAGAAAACTGCACCATTATGTGGCTGTGTTGGGACTGAGATTCCTTGTATTTGAATACTTATGTTGTATGACTGTGATAATGCCATGTGAGCATGAAATAAACGGCCTAAGAGAGTTGGGGCTGATAATTTGTGCATAGGACGCGGCTTGGCCACTGTGAGCCGGGGTTAGCTAGATAAACACTGGACTTGGCCAAAGTGAGCCGGAGTCAGTGGAGTAAATAGAGGGCGAGGCCTAAGGGCGCCGACCCTGAATATTGCATATTGATTGAGATAAATTGTTGAACGTGTATGCTCATTGATATTAGTTTGATGACTATGACTTATTGAATATCTGAATGACCGTCTTATGATTGATTGGATGCTAATGTTGCTTTTGATTGGGATTGCTGCCTATAATCTATTGTGCGTAGAATCTGGTAAATTATATCTGCTATCTTTGTACTGTTGCTTAGTTGTGCTTGTTGTTTTAAATTTTCTTGTTGGGCTTTGGGTCACGGGTGCTACGTGGTGTAGGTAAAGGGGTTGATTGTTGGACTAGGCATGAGTTGGAGAGCTTCAAGGGCGGTGTATACATATGTTGACTGCTCGATCACTACGGTCGGGGTAGCTTGAGAGGAACTAGGGTTAAACCCTGTTTTTTCTGCTTAGGACGACTAAATTGTATCTGTTTGTCTTTAATTAATCTGTAAACTGATTTTTGGGATCCCGCGGGTGAACTTAATATTTTAATGAAAAATAACAATTTTGTTGAGCAAATCTTTTATTACTTAACCTTGTCTTAGTTTTCAATTATAAATTAAAGTTCAAACGACTTCCTTAATAGGTTAAGCACTATTTTAAACATACAGTGTAACGGTCTTGGCTATCCAGGGTGTTACAGCTAGATTGTCTTCCGATGCTATCTTCATCACCTTGACGTTACCCATGGCCACATATTCCCTAATTATGTTGTATTTCCTCTCTATATGCTTTGCTCTTTCATGACATTGAGGTCCCAAGCCAGTTCTTTCTGTCTGATAATTTCTTCACATTGTTGCCAATGAGAAATATATCATCCTCATAAAGTACCAATAATACTATCACGTCATTTTCCCTTAGTTGGTAAATATAGGGTTCATTGACATTCTACTCAAAACCATAGGTCTTTATTATTTCATTAAACCTTAAGTTCCAGGAGCACAAAGGTTGTTTAAGCCCATAAATGGACCTATTTAGCTTGCAGACTTTCTTTTCCTGTCTAGTTACTACAAATCCTTCTGGTTGATCCATATAAATTGTCTCATCAAGAAAGTGATTGAGAAATATTGTCTTGACGTCCATTTGCCAAATCTTGTAATCAAGAGCTGCAACTGTGGATAAGAGTATGCGAATGGATTTTAACATGGCTACTGGAGAGAAAGTATCCTCATAGTCAACTCCCTCTTTTTGGGTATAACCTTTACCACGAGTCGAGCCTTATATGTCTTGACTTCTCCATCAGCTCCTCTCTTCTTCTTGTAGATCCACTTGTATCCAATGGGCCTAAAGTCCATCGGTGCTTCTACAAGATCCCAGAGGAGTTGGAGTACATGGACTCCATTTCCTGGGTCATGCCTTCGAGCCATAGATCATTTTATAAAACTAATAATTGCCTATTTAAAGGTCAATGGATCATCCTCACAAATGTCAGTTACTACCACATTGGTTTTGTAAGAACGCCCTAATCTATTTACTTTGTAAAACGTCACTCAGTTCATATTTATTAGAAAAATACAATTTTAGAAAAAGGGTCAATGGGGCCTTGTCAAAACATGCAAGGGCCCAATAGTTTAAAATAAAATATAGTGTCTTTATGTAATCTTGAAAAATAATATAAAATAACAAGTCTCACTGTGATGTAATGAAAACATAAACCATAACATAAAAGTTCATAAACTTTCTTGACATTCAACTAGATTGTTATTCGCTCATGGACACCCCACGTCAGACATGCTTAGACATCGGAACTTCCCACATCATTGTGCGTGCAAAGGAGAAACCATATTGCCTACCCAAAAGGGGGAAAGTAAGAGGGTGAGCTAAAAACCAAGTAAGGAAGTACAAACAAATGCAACAATATTCAAGGAGAATACAAGGAAAACTACAAATGTATTGTACTCTCATGGAAATTCATATCGTAACCATATCATATTCATATTAAATTCATACCCATATTCATAATCATAATCATAATCATACATTATGTGATCATGGCACCCCTATTGTCAATGTCAAATCTTGAGGTAACCACCAAAAGCATAAACCAATAAGACCTCCTCTATGAGGTAAATAGGAACTCAGGTCCTTGAATAACCTCAACGCGTCTGCCCTTGTGAGTTAAGTCATATCCTTAGTAACTCCTTGTTGTGTCACCTTCAGCACGCTAACAACCTACTGCCTTTCATACAACATACAAGCAGACATACGACAATTCATATCATAACATTGTAATTCGTACTTCTTATACTGCTTTAGCTTACCATAGCTCATAGTTTCCATAACTCCATAGCTCTTGAAATCATATTAGTTCATACTTTTCAGAACATACTGCATATAAATTCTAGCTAACTTCCTTATCTCAAGTCCAAGCAAAAATAAAGTGTGGGGTACTTCACAATGAGCCTAGAATCACAATCAAACGTTCATATTAAAATCATGTAAGATTACACATGTCGAACATACATACCCCACGTGTGCATGGTCCATGCACATATGGCACATGTTGCACCACACTAAACATTTAACAATTTTACATAAAATCATAAAAGAGTAAGCTTAAGCCTACTAGTAAATTCTTAATGTTTGCAAAACAAGAATCACACACTTAATCAAATGGCGTATATTTGGACGTAATACTTAACTTGCATGTAACATGCTTCGTGAGATGGTTCTTAAACCTTGCTTTGAAGTTGGTAATATTTATTCCTGTATTTTCTTGTCAATTTCAAAAAAATTCAGCAAGCATAGAATAAATAGCCAATTGCTTATTACTACTTTATTACTTTTAAATCTTACATTTGTTACCCATAAATTTTATTACAAAAATAAATTTACTAAAATAATTCTTTAGCTTAATAATCTCATTTATTATTTAGTAGCAATTAAAATGTGACGAAATTGTGTAGTTGTTTAAAATAATTAACTTGACGTAATTAGTTAATTTCATAAAAGTTCTCATCTAACTTGGCAAATTAAATAAATAATACCAATAAAACGTGACATATTTAATTTCCTTTAGAAAGATAACATTTATAGATTACAAAATTTAGATTAGTTTGTGATTATCTAAAGGGTAAATGCTCATTTGATACCATGCGTTTTAACGAAATACAAATTTGGTACCCTCTATTTTTTATAATTATCAACCAGTACCCTCTGTTTGCAAAAGCTACATAGTTTGGTGCCCTCCGTTCGTTTAAATTTTTAATAACCCTATATTGCCCCTTTTTTATTGATTTATTTGATTTTTAATTGTTTTATATTTTTTAATTAATTTAAATATATTTTCACATTTCATATAATAAAATAAATATTTAATTAAAAATTTAAAATAAATCTAATAATTAAAATTATTGTTAAATAAATATACCTAATAAAAAATTGAATTAAAAAACTAAGAAAACTAAATAAAATCTTATTAATTAATATTAAATAAACATAAAAACTTTAATTTAATCAACAAATCCAACTTTGAAACAAAAAAATAAAATGTTGGTAGCAATGGGAGGGTGGGGAACTGAGATGGTGAGGGTGAGAATGAGTAAAATATTTATTTTTTTCATTAATTAAATTAAAATTCAGGTTTATTTAAAGTTGATTAATAAGATATTAACTATTTTATTAATTTATTAATTCCATTTTTTGGTTTTTAATTAATTAAATTAATTTTTAAATTATTAAAATTATTTTAAAGTTTTAATTAAACATTTATTTTATTTTATGAGTTCTGAAAATATATTTAAATCATTTAAATATAATAAAATAATTTAACATCAAATAAATCACTAAAATAAGGGTGAGATTCCAAGGGGGAGAAACTGAGACGGTGATGGTGAGATTGAGTGAAATAAGTTTTTTTCATTAATTAAATTAATATTTTAGTTTATTTAAAGTTAATTAATAAGATTTTAATTATTTTTTATTTATTTTTTGTTTCAATTAATTAAATTTGTTTTAAAAATAATTTTGCTTATTAAAATTATTTTAAAGTTTTAATTAAAAATTTATTTTATTTTATGAATTTTGAAAATTTATTTAAATCATTTAAAAATAATAAAACAATTGAAAATCAAATAAATCAAACTATTAAATATTAAAAATCTAAACACACGAATGGTACCAAACTATGTAATTTTTGCAAATAGAGGGTACTAATTGATAATTATAAATAACAAAGGGTACCAAGTTTATATTTCGATAAAACACAGGGTACTAAATGAGCATTTACCATTATCTAAAATTTGTACAAGGAATTATATTACTCACATTTCATTATTAAATTCTTTAGATATCTTAAAAATAATTTTCCTTAATTATTTGTCAATAAAAACTGCATAAATATGTATGAGAAAAATATCCATTAAAGTATGGAAAAATTACATTTATCATATAAAAAAAATATTTGGACATAAATTATTAAGACATATATTTGATATCCTTTAATTATAAGAGATTTTCATGAGACTAAATAAAATTCAGCAAGCATGTCATCACATTAATTTTAAGGCATGAGTTTTCAAAACATATTTTTTATGAAGTCGGAATCTTATTCTCCTTTGGGAATGCAAATTTCATAAACTTCAAAAGTTCATCAAATGAACTATTTGTCCATTTATTCATAACTGTTGACGCCATTTTTTGTCAACTTAAACAGTAGAGCAATTAAGCAAATGGAAAATGGGGCGAATGAATTTAAAGAGGAAGATAAGAAGGTTTTTTACGTGGTTCAGCAATTAATTCTTCCTAGTCCACGAGTCTATGTTCTTAAGACTTGGAGTTTTCTGGAAATTCTTCAAAGATGAATTACGCAGAGCTTTCTCCCAAGAAATCAGAAATCAGAATTTGAACCTTTACAAGTGGTGATTCCTTCTCTATTTATAGGAAAGGTTACAAAGTTCACTCCCACATATTTTGGGAAGATATTCTGTATATCAATAGAAATAATGAAATTAAATGTGATATCTCCTATATACATGGAAACATCCCATCGAAATCGGGAATGGATAACAGATAAAATGATATCCCTTAAATTAGGGGATCAAATAACAATAAACACGTTCACACGTAATGGGTTATTACAGATGAATTATCCAATCTTCGAGATCGACCATTAGCATTGACTTTGTCGAGACCAAGAGACATTCACGAGCCTGCCACCCCAAATTCATGCTATGCTCGGGGCATGTGGGTGCCGACGAAGCTGCTACATCCAAGCTTGTACTTCCCGAGTTCGAGCTATCTCGCCTGAAGGCAATTGGTGAAAAATATGTTTAATTGTCATGCCGTGCGAGCTCAGAACATATTCGAGGTTACACATCTTCGAGCTTTCGAGGTCAGAAATTACAGCAGAGCGGTCTGACTGAAGGATCAAATGATGAGTATGCATACTTCGAGCTCACAACCGTCGAGCCCAGCTGTGACAGTCATAATCCCGTGATCCGTAAAGGGAAAGACAGGGAAAGCTATGCAATCCCACATCTCCTGGGGAAGGTCAAGTGTGATGATTCTAAGACTGCGTAGGTATGGGACTACACAGTTGAAAATGACTTAAATGGATTGATGAGTACTACCTATATAAACAAGATGCATCTTCTTTTCGGTAGCCCATCACTTGAGAACTCCAAAGTTAAGCGTGCTTGACCTGGGGTAATCTAGCGATGGGTGACCTCCTGGGAAGATTTCCTAGGAAGCATGTGAGTGAGGACAAAGCACGCTGAAAAGACTCGTGTTGGTTTGTAGGGCCAGTTGTCATTCCAGAAAGCATCCATAGTGACGTGGGGCGTCATAAATGGTATCAGAGCCTTGACCCAGTCAGAAGTGTGGCCGACGAGGACGTCGGGCCCGTAAAGGGGGGTGATTGTGACATTCATAATCTCGTGATCCGTAAGGGGAAAGACCAGGTAAGCTGTGCAATCCCACATCTCCTGGGGAAGGTCAAGTGTGATGATTCTAAGACTGTGTAGGTATGGGACTACACAGTTGAAGATGGCTTAAATGGATTGATGGGTACTACCTATATCAACAAGATGCATCTTCTTTTTGGTAGCCCATCACTTGAGAACTCCAAAGTTAAGCGTGCTTGACCTGGGGTAATTTAGGGATGGGTGACCTCCTGGAAGGTTTTCCTAGGAAGCATGTGAGTGAGGACAAAGCACGCTGAAAAGACTCGTGTTGGTTTGTAGGGCCAGTCGTCATTCCAAAAAGCAGCCATAGTGACGTGGGGCGTCACAAATGGTATCAGAGCCTTGACCCAGCTGGAAGTGTGGCCGACAGGGACGTCGGGCCCATAAAGGGGGGTGACTGTGATAGTCATAATCTCGTGATCCGTAAGGGGAAAGACCGGGTAAGCTGTGCAATCCCACATCTCTTGGGGAAGGTCAAGTGTGATGATTCTAAGACTGTGTAGGTATGGAACTACACAGTTGAAGATGGCTTAAATGGATTGATGGGTACTACCTATATCAACAAGATGCTTCTTCTTTTCGGTAGCCCATCACTTGAGAACTCCAAAGTTAAGCGTTCTTGACCTGGGGTAATCTAGGGATGGGTGACCTCCTGGGAAGTTTTCCTAGGAAGCATGTGAGTGAGGACAAAGCACGCTGAAAAGACTCGTCTTGGTTTGTAGGGCCAGTCGTCATTCCAGAAAGCAGCCATAGTGACGTGGGGCGTCACAAATGGTTTCAGAGCCTTGACCCAGCCGGAAGTGTGGCCGACGGGGACGTCGGGGCCGTAAAGGGGGGTGATTGTGACAGTCATAATCTCGTGATCCGTAAGGGGAAAGATCGGGTAAGTTGTGCAATCCAACATCGCCTGGGGAAGGTCAAGTGTGATGATTCTAAGACTGCGTAGGTATGGGACTACACAGTTGAAGACGACTTAAATGGATTTATGGGTACTACCTATATCAACAAGATGCATCTTCTTTTCGGTAGCCCATCACTTGATAACTCCAAAGTTAAGCGTGCTTGACCTGGGGTAATCTAGGGATGGGTGACCTCTTGGGAAGTTTTCCTAGGAAGCATGTGAGTGAGGACAAAGCACGTTGAAAAGACAAATGTTGGTTTGTAAGGCCAGTCGTCATTCTAAAAAGCAGCCATAGTGACGTGGGGGCGTCACAAATGGTTTCAGAGCCTTGACCCAGCCGGAAGTGTGGCCGACGGGGACGTCGGGCCCGTAAGGGGGGGTGATTGTGACAGTCATAATCCCGTGATCCGTAAGGGGAAAGACCGGGTAAGCTGTGCAATCCCACATCGTCTGGGAAAGGTCAAGTGTGATGATTCTAAGACTGTGTAGGTATGGGACTACACAGTTGAAGTGGGCTTAAATGGATTGATGGGTACTACCTATATCAACAAGATGCTTCTTCTTTTCGGTAGCCCATCACTTGAGAACTCCAAAGTTAAGCGTTCTTGACCTGGGGTAATCTAGGGATGGGTGACCTCCTGGGAAGTTTTCCTAGGAAGCATGTGAGTGAGGACAAAGCACGCTGAAAAGACTCGTGTTGGTTTGTAGGGCCAGTCGTCATTCCAAAAAGCAGCCATAGTGACGTGGGGTGTCACACCAGCTTTTGGGATCAAGACTCCTTTTCTCGAAATATGGGTATAACATTTTGCCCCTTCAAGTTTCCTTCTCATGGAGTTCGAACCCAAATTTTTGCATTTCAATGGGTTGTCTTGATTTCCAACTATCCTATCGTTTAGACCAAGAAACTAGTATAAGATTAGGGTTTTCAAATTGCACGTTTCCCAAAAATTTCACCTTTTGGGTAACTGCCAACTTCTTTTCTCTGAAAATCAGGGATTCTCAAAAAATAAATCCAATTTTTCTCTTTACATGAAATACACGCTCCAAGCCCAGCCTTGTTTCTTATGATTGGAGCTTGTTCCATAGTCTCGAACATTCGAGCTCACACTATTTTGATTTTTTCTATTATTCTTGTTCGTCTGGCCCTCACCCTTTTCTCTCTTGCTAGATGTCGCAGAATTTGGAAAAGCGGTGGGGGTCAAAACTCACGGTTCCCTACTCATCGGTAACTCCAAGCTCAGAGTCACCTTTTACTCAGAATTAGCAATTGATTCGGGAGAACTAACTAAGGTGTGAGCAAGAAGATACCCGAGCCCACTTTCGACATTAGATCAATGAGGTTGAAGAAGGAAAAAGGAAGAGACTTAGGGTCACCATCTATCCAGATCCAGACCTGGAGCTTAGACCAATCCCCCTCGATACCACACTTAAAGTGATAGTCGCCTTCAGGCTTGGTGATCTCCAATTTTCACTGATGGGAGATCCCTCTAATCCCCCTTCTACCTCACAGCCAACCTCCCTTCCCACCTCGAAGAGAGAATTTTTCGAGGCCGAGCATTACTGGAGCTTGATTTCTTCATTGGGGCAGATCTCTGACATCTTGGCCCTCCACAATATCGGACTGTCGGGCTCGTTGAGGTGTCGAACTCCAACCTCCCATGAGCAAAGCTACCGTGCCGCGGGAGATGGTAATCCCGAAAATAAGCTAAGATACGCGGCTTGGAGTCAGGAGCACATGAAGGCAGGGGCTTTATTGCCCTTAAAGTCCTTTTTCAAGGACTTCTTGGATTTCATCGGGCTTGCTCCTTTCCAGCTCAATACCAACTCTTACAGGGTTTTGTCAGCCCTGAGGTCGCTTTACCATGAGTTAAAGTGGGAAGGACCTTCACCACAGGAGATCTTGTATCTCTTTTGCTTGAAAAGCAATCCCTCCCGAGCTCGGGGAGGAGACGACTTCTACATCCTTTCGAGCTATCCCAAGGAGAAAAAAATCTTTGAGGATTTACCCAACCATCCCCCCGATTTCAAGAAGGCTTTCTTTTGGACAGATGGCCTGACCCTTTCTAGATACTATTCGTTCAGACGGATTCGTAAGTATAAAAAATCTCTTCTTTTTGTGCTCGAATTTTTTGCTTATTCTCGAATCACTCATGATATGTTTATTTCTTCAGCCAATTATCATCGAACTTCTCCCTCCAATAAGATGAAAGAGCACAAGGAGACCTTGCTCCAATTACCTTACGGTAGGCACTCCATTTCCTATCTTCTTCATGAAGATATGCTTCGAGCATGTGGCCTTCTTGAAAAGGATCAGTCTATAAATTACTAGTCCAACAAGAAATATACCAAGTGGGAGTTTGTGCCTCTCCCAACTGGAAACCTCCCTTCGAGGCGCAGATCTATGCCACAAACCCCAACTTGACATCCCAGGAGTCCACAATCAGGGAACAAGGCCAATGACGAGGCCTCGAGCTCGAGCGACAGAGGTACAGTCATCCTTAGCTCAAACTTATGGTCTCCCTCACTACTTAAGTATAAGCCAGACAAATTAATCTTGTGTGAAGATGATAGGGACCACTTTTATGTATGCTCCTGGGTAGATGAGAGAGTATATAGGTTCGATAGCTTGCTAGGGAAATACAATACCATGTATAGCCTGAATGAGGTATGGGACAGAATTGTCGTTCAATACAGGACAAATGATTATAGGGACCTTTCGAGGTTAACTTCCACATATAGGGAAGGGACTCCCCCTGCCTCTTCTGAAGATGGGGGAATTACGTGGTCACTGAGCATGAGCTTGGGGGAGAGTTCCAGTTAGGTTCCTCTTTACTTGTCTTTTATTTCATGCTTGTCTGCATTGTGCTGACTTTTTTGTGTCTGGAATTTTCTTATAATGTGGTGTAATTATGCAGGTGTGTATGGACTTTGATCTCGATATCGTTTTCGCCAGTGGCAAGGGAGCTCAAAGGAGTAAGCACCCAAGGGGCTCGCGGAGGTCAGATCGGCCTGCCAAAATCCTTAAGCGGACTGAGAAAACTCCTCCTCCTCCAGCTCCCACTGTTATGAGCTCAGCTATGCACCCTGCTTCTTAGGTCGAAGCTTCCACCACAGATGCCCCTCCTATATCTCCTACTATCCTGGTCCGCCCAACTTTCGGCCCTCCTCCAAAGAAGCCTGCGTCGAAAGAACGCATGTTGTCGATTTCTTCTCATGTTGATGAGCATGTCATCGACAGTGCTGTTGGGAATCATGGGGCTACTCTCAGCTCGGACATCTTGTCTCGGGTAGGCCATAGCATCAGCAGCTTCGAGGCTCCCCAGTGGATGTTTTTGAACAATGCTCGGGACTGCAACACCCTTTATGACAAGAGTATCGATCTCGCTGCTGCGGTAATTTCTCTCACTTTACCGTTTATTGTACTTATGCTTAGAATGTGTTATAATTGGTTTTGTTTGTGTTTCAGTCTCTTCCTATCGTTGCTCAGCTTAACTAGAAGTTGAGCAACGAGGTCCACTCGAGCATGTCCTACGCCCAAGAGGCTAAGAATCTTCAGCTTATGCTTACTAACGAGTATAAGGCCACAAAGGCGAAGATTGAAGCTGAAGCCAAGCAGATGAAGGTTAGGATAGCCGAGCTTAAGAAGATCAATGCCAAGCTTAAGGAGGATAAATCGACTACTTTCGAGATAATGGAGAGCAAAAAGGCTTGTCTCCTTACAGAGTTTAAGGAGAAGAAGGATCGGGCGGTCGACCTGGCCATGTATAGGATCTGGGCCAGTAATGTCGATCTCGATACCAGCTTCCTAGGCTCTTTCGAGGTAGAACTCATGGCCAAATAGCAGGCTTGGCTCGACGCAGAGGAGGCTGCTTGGAGGAGGCAGAGATAGCCAAGGAGGATGCTAAGAAGGCTAAGGAGGATGCTCCTCCCTCCTAAATCTCGACCCGGGGCTGCATCCCTCTGAACCTTTTGTAATAGATTTTATCTTCTGTTTTTTATGCCCCTAGGGCCAAGACAATTTATAGCTCGTGTAAGAGCTATTTTTTCTTTTATTTATGATATTTACAATACCATTTTTCACTTTACTTTAGTATTGCTTTACATTTCTTAAGATGAAACATTTCAAGCAATTTATATTAAAGAGTCCTTATGTTTGTTTATTCATACAAACATGTGGTGGATTTTAAGCTCGAGCTTCGATGCATTCATGCATAGTTTACTCGATGTATTCGTGTCCGATCTCGTTACATCTCAAGGTAAGAACTTATTTTTACCATGCACCCGAAAGTAATTATATGGCGTGTAATATAGGTGGTTTAGTTATATCCTGCTTTTCTAGTTACTTTTCCTCATCCTCAAGTAGCTCCCCAAAGCTATGAGGTCGAAACTATCTTTTTGCAAGATACTCCACCATCGATTTCAACTTAACTCGAATTAGGTTTATTCCAACTTTCTATCGATTAATTTTAGCCGGTTTGGTTCCAAACCTGTTTAGGTCCTTCTTTTGGTTCGTAATCCACACACAAATATTTTTTGATCTAGTTATATCTAGATTGTTCATTTGGTTTTATCCAAATTATTTTGTCTCGTGCATTTGGTTATTTCCCAACACTTATTTTTTAATAATTTGGTTATGTCCAAACTACCTTAGCTCGCGTATTTGGTTATCTCCAAACACTTATTTTTTAATAATTTGGTTATGTCCAAACTATCTTAGCTCGCGTATTTAGTTATTTCCAAACACTTATTTTTTAATAATTTGGTTATGTGCAAACTATCTTAGCTCGCGTATTTGGTTATTTCCAAACAATTTTATGCTTTTCGTATATGCTATTTTATTTTTTCAAGCTGACGGTATATATACCACTAATGCCCCATTAATGTCCTATGAGTGTCACCATAGGTTATTAAATCAAGAGAGTTTGCAAAAAAAACAAAAAAAATACAGCATATTGAAACGAAAACGAACTTTATTCGAAATTGAACAATTTATTAACAGAAACATAGCGAAGATAAACAAGCATGGTACAGGTGTCATCGTTCCTACACTATTGATAGTAAGGTCGCAGATGTTCACCATTCCATGCTCGTGGTACTAAATCCCCATTCAATCTTGCAAATTTGTAGACGCCAGGTCGGATAACTGATTTGATCTGATAAGGTCCTTCCCATTTAGTCCCGAGCACGCTAGCAGTCGGGTCCCGTGTAGCCAAGAACACATGCCTCAGTACCAAATCTCCCACACCGAATTTTCTATCTTGAACCCTCTTATTGATATACAGGGTAGCTCGTTGTTGGTATGCAACATTTTTTAGTTGAGCCTCATCCCTTCTTTCTTCAATCAGGTCTAGACTTACTTCGAGCTGGGATTGGTTCGAGGCTTGGTCATAAGCGTGGGTTCAAATGGTGGGTATTTCAGCCTAGATTGGAAGCATAGCCTCGCATCCATATGCACGAGAAAAAGGGGTATGCCCTGTGGAAGTACGAGCTATGGTTCGATATGCCCACAAAACTTGGGGCAACTCTTCGGGCCATTTCCCCTTAGCTTCTTCCAAATTTTTCTTCATAGAATTATTCAGTGTTTTATTCACACCCTTGACTTGGCCATTCACTTAGAGATGGGCCATAGAGGAGAAGCTTTTTATTATCCCATTTTTCTCACAAAAGTTGGTAAACAAGTCGCTAACGAATTGAGTACCATTATCGGATACTATCTTCCTTGGCATCCCATATCGGCAAATGATGTTTTTCACCACGAAGTCCAAGAATTTCTTCGAGGTAATTGTTGCCAGAGGTTTGGCTTCGGTCCACTTCATAAAGTAATCTACTGCGATTACTGCGTATTTAACTCTGCCTTTGCCTATTGGCAGCGAGCTTATGAGGTCAATTCCCCAGATTGTAAATGGCCATGGGGAGGTCATCAAGGTTAGCTCAGAAGGTGGAGCTCGAGGGATTTTGGCAAATCATTGACATTTATCACACATTTTGACGTAATCAAATGAGTCTGCTTTGATGGTGGGCCAGAAGTACCCTTGGTGTATAATTTTCTTAGATAGGCTATGCCCCCTAGTGTGGTCCCCACAGAACCCCTCATGAATCTCTTCTATGATCTTCTTAGCCTGGGGTGGAGTCACACACCGGAGTAATGGCATAGAGTATCCTCGTTGATACAGCCTACCTTCCACAATAATGTACCTGGGAATCTGATACATCAGTTTCCGAGCCTTGGATCGTTCTGCTGGGAGGATGCCAGTTTCGAGGTACTCAACTATCGGGGTCATCTAGGTTGGCTCGGAGTTAATCATGCAGACATCCTCCTGTTCAGGCTTGCTTATACTGGGTGTTGATAAATTTTTGATTGGCACAACATTCAGCTCATCGACCTCAACGGATGATGTGAGCCTGGCTAGGGCATCTGCATTCGAATTTTGCTCTCGGGGTACCTGCTCTATCGTGTAAAATTTGAAATTTTTGAGTGCTGCTTTTGCCTTTTCCAGATATGCAGCCATTCTTGTCCAACGAGCCTAGTATTCCCTTAAGATTTGGTTGACCACCAAGTGATAGTCACTATAGCAATGTATCACCTTAGCTTTGAGTTCCTTGGCTATTCGAAGTCCTGCCAGTAAAGCTTTGTATTCAGCCTCGTTATTTGACGCTTCGAAGTTAAATCTTAAAGCGGAGTGAAATTGATTACCATTTAGGGCGATCAGTATTATTCTTGCCCCAGATCCATTTTCGTTGGAAGACCCATCGGCATAAAGTTTCCACAGCTCGTGGGCCGGGGTTATAACTTCATCGCCAGTCACTCCGGTGCATTCCACTATGAAATCTGCCAGGGCCTGTCCTCTAATGGTTTTCCTCGGATGATAAGTGATCTCGAATTCTCCGAGCTCAACAGACCATTTCAATAATTGGCCCGAGGCCTCTGGCTTTGATAAGACTTGTCGTAGAGGTTGGTCAGTCAGCACATGGATGGGGTGTGCTTGAAAGTAAGTTTGGAGCTTTCAAGACAAGTGAATTAGGCTAAGAGCCAATTTCTCCATTAAGGGGTATCTTGATTCTGCCCCCAGTAACATTTTGCTGACGTAATACACTGGATTTTGCACCTTCTGGTCTTCTCGGATGAGCACGACATTGATGGCGTGTTCGGTTGTAGCGAGATATAGATATAAAATTTCTCCTATGATAGGTTTCGACAAGATGGGAGGCTCCGCGAGATACTTCTTGAGCTCTTGTAATGTTAGCTCGTATTCCTCTGACCATTCGAACATTTTGCCCCCTTTCATAAGATTAAAAAATGGTAGACAGCGGTCTGTAGATTTCAAGATAAACCTATTTAATGCTGCCATCCACCCAGTCAAACTCTAAACATCTTTATTCTTTCGAGGTGAGGGCATGTCAATTAACGCCTGGATCTTGTCAGGATTAGCCTCTATTCCTCGTGCGTTTACGATGAAACCGAGAAACTTTCGCGACGACAGTCCAAAGGAGCATTTCTGGGGGTTGAGCATCATGTTGTATTTATGAAGTACAACGAAGCATTCTTCGAGGTCGTCCATATGGTTATTGTTATGTTTAGATTTGACCAACATATCATCAACATAAACTTCCATGTTATTTCCTATCTGTTAAGAGAACATCATATTTACGAGCCATTGGTATGTGGCTCCAGTATTCTTGAGCCCGAACAGCATGACATTGTAGCAATATAGTCCTTTGTACGTTACAAAACTCGTATGTTCTTGATCCGGGGCATGCATGGAAATCTGGTTATATCCAGAATAGGCGTCCATGAATGACATAAGTCCATGCCCAGCTGTGGCATCTACGAGCTGATCGATCCGAGGTAGGGGAAGTAGTCCTTAGGACATGCTTTATTGAGGTCCGGGTAATCAATACAAGTTCTCCATGTTCCGTTAGGTTTTGGAACTAGCACCAGGCTAGCGACCCACTTCGAGTAGAAGGCGTCTCGTATAAATTGATTTGCCTTTAACTTGTCGACCTCTTTTTTCAGGGCTTTCATTCGGTCGTCGTCCAGGAGCCTCGGCTCTTGCTACTTCGGAGGGAAACTCTTATTAATATTAAGAACGTGGCTTATCACATTCGGGCTTATTCCCACCATGTTCGAATGTGACCACGCGAAAACATCCTGGTTCTTTTTCAGATTGCAAATTAATGGCTATTTGGTTTCTTCCAGAAGGCTTTTCTCTACCTTTACTGTTTTTGGGGGGTCTACTTCTTTGAGCTTGACCTCTACAAGCTCCTCTAATGACTCGAGATCGACTCTTTCCTCTACCCTTGGATCAATTTCATCGTCTATCTTGAAGACTGTCCCATCCTTGTTCTGAATTATGACAAGTGTTTGTCCCCTTGTCTGTTTTTTCCCTCTAACGAAAATGCTCTAACATTCCCTTCCCATGAGCTGGTCTCCTTTTCGTGTCCCGATGCCACTAGAAGTCAGGAACTTGATGGCCAGGTGCCTAACAGACGATACTGCCCCCAGCCCTACTAGGGCGGGTCTCCCGAGCAGTACGTTGTAGGCTGATGGAAGATCCACTACTACAAACTCCATCATCTTGGTTGTTGAGACTCGGAAGTCTCCTAAGGTAACCGGGAGTTCAATGGATCCAACACAGCCAATCCCTTCTCCTGAAAAACCATACAACGTCGTTGCACAGGCCTTTAGGTCGCGAAGCGCGAGTCCCATCTTTTCTAAGGTGGCCTTATAAAGGATATTCATTGAGCTCCCGTTATCAATCAGGACTCTGTGTACCCTCTTATTTGCGAGTTGAAGGGTGATGACCAGTGGGTCATTGTGAGGGAATTGTACATGAGACGAATCATCCTTAGTAAATGTTATGGGTTCAGATTCAACCCTTTGCTGTTTTGGAGCTCTAAGCTCGGGTTCGTAAGGAGATCCGTCACCTGTTTTCAGCTCATTCATATATCGTTTCTGGGCGTTCCTACCCGATCCTACGATATGTGGTCCCCTCGAGATGGTTATGACGTCTTCTCCATCAATCAGAGGGGTGCATTCGTCCTCCCTTACTCGGGAGTTGTTGTTTTGGGCAGAAGGTGCTGCTGCTGCCCTTTGGCTAGTAGAAGCATGATTAGGGTTTTGATTTCTAATATATTGCCTAAAATATCCTCTCGAGATCAAGCCTTTTATTTCATCTTTTAATTTCCTACTTTCATAGGTTGTATGTCCGATATCTCTATGGAATCTGCAGTATTTGTTGGGGTCTCTTTTCGATTTTTGGTTTCTCATGGGGTCCGAACGTCTGAAAGGGACCTGGTTTTCATTAGCCAAGTGGATATTCTCCCGAGACTCATTGAGCTCGGTATACACTTTGTAGACAGAGAAATATCTTATCCCTTCCTTCTTCTTTCCCCCGTCCGCCTCTGGATTATTCCCTTCATTCTTTTTTCTTTTAGAAGGGTTGTCCCCAGGGGGTTTTGAGGTTGTAGGTTCCATTGAGGTCGAAGCAGAGTTTGCGTTTGTTGTTGTAGTTATGGGCTGAGAGGTCATATTCAATGCTGACCTCGCCTCTTCTACATTAACAAACCTCTAAGCTCGTCGATTGAACTCGGTTAAGGACCTTACGGACTTCCTCTACATGTCCTCCCAGAGAGGACTTCCAGGCATTACTCTGGCTTGAACAGCCATTAAATGGCCATTGTCGTCTACGTCACGAGCTTGGGCAACTTCCAAATTAAACCTTGTTAGGTAAATTTTCAATGTTTCATTCGGCTGGTGTCGGACATTGGTCAAGGAAGACGCCTCGGGCCAAATTCTTACCATGGCTTTGAATTTCTTTTTGAAATCTCTTGACAATTGATCCCAAGAAGCCATCGAATGTCTCTTATATTTCTCAAACCAGTTTTTTGCTGGTCTTGTGAGCGATGCTGGAAATAGCATGCATCTGAGTTCGTAGCCCACATTACTCGCTCACATGATTGTATTGAACGTACTCAAATGACTATATTGATCAGAATTCCCATTAAATGGTGGGACATGAGGACTTCAGAATCCCTAAGGAAACGGGGTGCTGGAAATATGGGGGGCAAAGGGCTCGAGTTCTTCATCGAACTCTTAGTCCCGATCCCGACCCCGTTCATTTTGTAAGAGCCTGAACGCTCTTTCCAGTTGTTCAATCCTTTCTTGGATTGGATCCATAGGGGGTCTGACTTGAAACAGGTTATTGTTGATCACCACCCCAGTTTCGCGTCTCCACATAGTGTTCTTGCGTCCATTGAGATGATCCCTCAGGTCTAGAATCGAGGGGTTATCATTACCCCGATTATGGTTCAAGTGTTCTCGTAAATTTGGGTGATCCCTTCGATTCCTAGTATTTATACATACTGACCGATCTAGTGTCTCCCGAGCCTTCACTGACATGGCTCATCGCGCGGTTGTTTCGAGATGGGTTCCTTGCTGGTTGCCTCGTCTCAATAGTATCATACCGAGACATTTGGCTTCTCATGGGTTTGGTACCTCTATGCTCCCTAGCAGTCTCCCCATTCCCATGTCTTTGTCCTGCTCGCCTTTCCCTATCACCCCGAGTCGGTTGCGTGTTTCTACGAGTTGGTGAGGGATACCTTATTGGCGATGGTGGGTGCCTTATGGGTGATGGTGGTTACCATCCATTACGAGGCCTAGAAGGTCTCGAGTTCGTTCGAACTGGTTCAGGAACGCTCTGTGCGTTATCAGGATTTTGGGTCCGAGCCTCTGTGGGGGCTCGATTATTCCCTATCTTGGCTAGTACCTCTGTAGTTGAGTTGGCAGGAGCCCCAGGCCGGGTACTTCTCTAGGGCCTTGATGGAGCAGGTTGTTCTGCTGGTGGCGGAGGTTGCTCTGTTCTCTGGATGGCAGCATTTTTGCACGGTCGCCCACAAGGCCTGCGTGGTGGAAGATGAATGTCTCATGGAGGCGGAGCTTGGGCCTCTAGTGGAGGCTGTAACGCCTTAAACTCCAGGGACCGTTACGGTGTGCCTGGTAAACAGTGCTAAACTCGCTAATAGAGTCATTTGGCCAAAATCGTGTAACTAAGTATGATTAGCGGTTTAGGGATTAAAGATTTTGGTTAAGATGTAACGTTTCATTAGAACGTTTAATATATATGCTGGGATCCCAAAATTATAGTTTCAGAGTCTATTACAAGAAAATATTTACAACAGGCCGTTCTACGCGGCAAAACAGGGTTTAACCCTAGTTCCCCTTTAAACCTCGGCCGTGGCGGACGAACAGCTGCATATGTACATGTCATCACCTAAGCTCTCCAACTCAAGGATGGTCCAACTTTCTTTTGCTTTTACCTGCACCACATAGCACCCGTGAGCCGAAGCCCATCAAGAAAACACAATATAACATGATATAATATCAACAATGATTGTATTAATTATTCAGGACCAACAGTCCAAACAAATAGGTGGCTATCAAAAAAGTCACAAATATGGGGACAACACCCTTTATCCATGTGATGACAGGGTCACCAGAGCTTAAAAGATATCAAAAGTCACTAATATGGGAACAACACCCTTTAGCCATGTGACGATAGGATCACCAGGGCTTAACAAATAAGTGAGCATCTCACTAGCTTTAACAGGATAGGTGCATGGTGATTAGTCACCAACATAACCTTCCTTCTGACACTAGAGTCATAACTATGGAATAGCGTTCCCTAGCCATGTGACAAACAGTCACCGGGGCCATCTGCCCTGGCTCTGAATAACTAGTCTCAGACTAGCCAAGCGCTTATAATCTTCATTGACCTTCTGGTCGGTCCAGCATTAATACCCCATATGAGTCATTCAATGCTGATATCGATTAGATCTAATCTTCATTTGGCTCGGCGTTCATAACACTATGCCATTTCTGACTCTTAGGTCAGGAAAGCACGACCAGTGTTCAACTCATTGTGAACTTGACTAATAAATCACAGCTTCACAAATGGATCTAACACCGTTGCCGATTCTGACTAATAAGTCAGTGCCACACACAAGTAAGCCATGCCACAAAACTTATATCACATATCCAATATCCATAAACAAGGTATTCAGCATGCTTACTCAACAAGTACTAGTACAATTAGGACTATGCACCGACACAGAGACTCAAGCTCTAAACAACATCATACTCAATGTGTAAAGCATGTCCTATTCACATGTTTCTTGTGCATCATATGCATTATATTCAACAATCCAACATGCACCAATAATAGCCATGCATGTCATACTTAATAATCAACCAACATGCATCAATAATAGCCATGCATGTCACATATACACAGGGTGCAGTTTTCTTACCTCAGATTCGAGCTAGAACCAATATAAGAACGACCCTTGAGAACGATCAACCTTTAAGCCCTTAGCAGTCACCTAATCATAACCAAATATGGGATACCATCAATAAAAATGATAAACATAGGTCACCAAACCAATATCTAGCCTTCGGGACATCAATCCAAACTAATCCAAGTAGTAGGAACACTCCCGAGGCCTTAAACTATGCTCCTAGGGTCAAAACATGCAAACGGGGTGAAAACCGGGCAAGGGCTGCGGCCCTAGGACCTTGGGCCGCGGCCCCAGAATTTCCTAAAGCAAGGGCCGCGGTGCCCAGTAGGTACAACACTCCCACCTACTTCTTCAAAGCAGGGCCGCGGCACCCTAAGAGCAGGGCCGCGACCCCCAACTCTGGGCCATTCCCAAACGTGTTTTTAACACTCCAAAGCCTCCAAAATCATACCTAAACGTTCCCCAATCATCAAATCAAGGTTCCCAAGCTTCCCAAAGTTCCAAAACCCTCAAAACCCAAGGTTTAAACCAACCAACAACTCAACAATTTACAAAATCTAATTCAAAGCTTAGAAACTCGAAAAACTCAAAACTCAAACTTCGATTACCTTCGATTGGGTTATTTTCTGTCAAATCCTTCGGTCAAGAAGCTCCTAATCTTTCCTAGGATCGCTATGCCTTGATCCTCGCTTGATTCCGACTCCTAGAACTCGAGATTTCTTTTAAGAAAGCTTCGAACGGTAAAATAGGCTATCGGGAAGGAGAGAGAGATTTTCTAACATACGTTCTTATCTGACAAGCTACTTCAAGCTTAAGTAACCTCAAATAAATCCTAAGGTTCGGGGTCCCGAAAACACCCCCGGGGACATAATAGTCCAAACTTCCATAATTCCATCCTGATCTCAAATACTCCCAATTTATCATTAAATAAACATTTCTATTACCCCAAACTTGACCCTGTTATGACAAAACCGCTAACTCATAATCTATGATCGTCTCATGCCGAATAACTCGAATATATCTCCATAATAATAAAATCTCATTCACAAATTACAACATGCACCCAATTAACAAATATGCCCTCAACAGGCCAAATTACCAAAATGCCCTTATCATTATAAATACACCCATATGCATGCATTTATCATCATATAATAATATAATTCACATTAACACGCATATGAACATTTAATGCCATGATAAATCAATTATGGCCCTCCCGGCTGTTGGGGTTTTATGCCCTAATTAAAACCCAAATTCTTTGTAATCTCATTTTATTTTCAATAAAAGAATAGAAATCATTTTTTGACTTGGTCAATCACTTTGCTTACATGTTTTATTTTCATGATTATTTGTTTAATATAAACTTCTATTAAATCCCGAGCATATAGCTAATCTTATTTATAGTGACGCAATCACAGTGGAATATAAATATGATTATATGTTCAAAATAAGTTAGTCCTAAGATTAGTCAGTGCACCGGATTTACACTGACTTGCCAATCTACGATATGATATACTTACACATTACAATGTTATGTTCTTTCCAGAACATTAGCAAAGTAGATAAGATCGGATGTATTTGTTACATCGGACAAGACCGATATTGACAGTTGATAAGATAAGTAAACATACCATTATTATCTATTCTAGTAATATCATATAGTTCACCATAGGTCAATTCAATCTCAATTCTGAGTGGTTAGTATTCTAACTGATTGTATTATTTGAGTTCTTTGACTTGTTCGTTACCAGCTTACCCTACGGACTAGCCCATACTTACATCTTGGGAACTCGGTAGTATAATTGAGTGGGAGTGTTAATCATAGATATGAACATCTATAGCTTCTGATGAAGAAGTGAAACAATGGTTTCCTTTTAGTTTGGTTCAAGGTGTTAAATGATAGAGATCTCATTTTAGTAATTAAATTAGTTTACTGAAATATCATTTCAAGGAACTAAGTGTTTTAAGGATAAAATACAATGAGGGGTAAAACAGTATTTTAGTCCCATCTCATTGTAGACCGTCTATAGAGGATTGAGTGACAATTATGGTTGTAACAATGGATAATTAATAGCGTATCTATATTTGTTATAGAGCGTTCTATGAATTCAAGAGTGCAATTCCGAGTCTATAGTGGAGTCAAGAGGAATTAATAAGTTAGTAAATTTATTTGTTAGATTTATGATAACTTATTGGAGCTTGATTTCATAGGCCCATGGTCCCCATTGTACCTTGGATAAAATCATCTAGATTGTCTCAATTAATTGATTTAATTATCAATTCGAATTATCAAAGTTGACCAGGTCAATTTTGCGTAGTTTCACAGAGTTGTGTAATTTTGAGAAGAAAAGAGAATTTATGGCAGATTTATTAATTAAGATAAATTTGTATCTAAATTAATAAATAAATTTAAATCAAGGTTCAAATTATAAATAATTAATTTGATAAAGGATTTAAATAATTATTTAATTAATTAAATCAATAGAAAATAATACAGGCCTTGATTTTAAGTCCAATGGGCTTATAATCAAATGGGAAATTTCACGGGCGTATAGCCCATGATAATTTCGACCTAGGGCTTCAAAATGGCTATTATTTTATTGATTTTTTAATTAAATTAAATGGCCTAATTGAGTCTATAAAAGGAGTGCTTAGAGAGAAGTCAAAACATAAGTTCGATAAGTCACAAGTCAGATTTTCTGATAGTTTTATATTCTCTCTAAACACAAGTCCTTTTCTAAGCCACTTTGTTATTTTCTCTTCTTCTCTCTATATCTATCTCATGTGTTGAGAATTTCCCACACTAGTCTAGGTGGTTCTAAGGATACATTGGAAGATTGTGAAGAAAATAGAAGATCGGTTCAGTTTCTTGATAATACTCTGCAACAGAGAGGATACAAGAGTTAGAGAAACTGAAGGAAGGACTCTTAATTCCGCTGTGTATGCTGTAAGTGTTATATTATTTGTTTATCTTTGAATTCAATTTTAGAAACATGTTTTAGGCTATCTTGTATTAATTTTTTTAATATTAGATATACATGAAAATAAATAAAGATCCTGTATAAGTTTTTCCAACATCGGCTTCCTAATCAAGGTCCTAACCCTTATTAGGAAATTCGGGGCATTACAACTATCCCCTCCTTACAGAAATTTCGTCCTCAAAATTTACTTAAACAACTCGACATAATAATACCGCTCAATTGACTCCAATTTCTCAGGTCGCTTCCTCGACCTCACTATCTCTGTAGCGTTACCTTAACTCAAGGTACACTCTGTTCAACAGAACCCTACTACCTCTGCCACAATCTGAACTGGCTATTCCTTACCGGAATACTTAACCTCAACTTTCAGATTCTCATAACTCAACCCATAAGTTCCTTTAACCCATGTTCACTGCATGGAAGTACATAACTTACCGTATACAACTGCCAGTGCTAAGATATAACTGATCCAGAATCAACCTATCCAGACCTATCCAGGATTCAACTGCAGAAATGAACTAGGGCTTAGCTTGCCTTAATTTCTCACCCCTTTCCATGGTGATACTCTAAAGGAAATACATTCTCTTACCTGGAATTCCACATTTCTATTTTTCAATTCAACAAAACTTTTCCATTTATTCTGAGAAGTGAGCATCCAAGCTTCAATCTCTACATATATTATCAAATTTTATGAATATATTTGTTGACGGTGAGAACTCGTCAACAAAGTTAAGTTAGAAAATTTGAAATATAGAGCTTATCAAATGAAAAACTTCAAAGATCAAATCAGAAACTCAAAGAATAGTTGTAGAAAGAAAATGGTGAAATGAACTTGTATTTTTCATGGTGTAGTGCTACAGTGTTTTTTCCAACCCCTTTCCATGTCGAAGTGGGGTTTTTTTTTATAATGAGATCTAATGGCCCTTGATACATTGTGGTCTAGGGGACCAGGTGGTACACTGTAAGGAGAGTGGTCTCAAGGGTAGTGGTGTTGGTTCTAGTACATGGCCAAACACCACGAGGATGTCTCCACTACTTATTTTGTACGACTGTCAGAGGAGTGGTGCCAGGTGTAGCGGTGTAGGTGGTGGTGTCGACTCTAACATCTGACCATAGACACACAGACCATGTCCCTTCTCCGAGCACACCCACTACTTGTTTAGCATGAGTATCCATATCTGACATATGGGGTCCTAAAGATCGTACCTCGTACACGATTGTACTAATATGATCCTTTTCAACCGTACTTGGGCTTTTACCTCTAAATGTTGGAGTCTCGATAGGCCTTCATGGGAGACACTCACTTGAGGTGCAGGGTGCGAGATACCTGATGCATATAGGGGTCGTGGTGCATGATGGGGCCCTTGGACCATTGGCGCAGGACGGGCTCCTTGGCAAGTCACCCATGAGATGTGGGCAATAGGTGCACGAGACGGGTCTCACGAGAGGCCCTTGTGTGAGGCGTTTCTTTGCTGTGTGCGTTGAGGTAGGGCATGCGCGAGATGGGTCTCGTGAGAGGCCGTTGCGCGAGGCGCTGCTTCGCTGGGTGCGCCGAGGGAGGGCATGCGCGAGACGGGTCTCGCGAGGGGCCCTTACTCAAGACACTGCATCGCTAGGTGCGCCAAGGGAGGGCATGCGCAAGACGGGTCTTCCGAGAGGCACTTACGCGAAGCGCTGCTTCGCTGGGTGCGCCGAGGGAGGGCAAGCGTGAGATGAGTCTTGCGAGGGGCCCTTACGCGAGTCGCTGCTTTGCTGGGTGCACCGAGGGAGGGTAGGCGCAGCTTCGCTGGGTGCGCTGAGGGAGGGCAGGCGCGAGACGGGTCTCGCATGGGGCCCTTACACGAGGCGCTACTTCGTTGGGTGTGCCAAGGGAGGGCATGCGCTAGATGGGTCTCGCGAGGGGCCCTTACGCATGGTGCTGCATCGCTGGGTGCACCGAGGGAGGACATGTGCGAGATGGGTCTCACGAGGGGCCCTTATGTGAGGCACTGCTTCGTTGGGTGCACCGAGGGAGTGCAGGCGCGATACGGGTCTTGCGAAGGGCCCTTTCTGGGATGCCATGGGCGCGCGAGGCGGTGGTCTGGGTGAGGTGCGAGGCCACCTGGGCAGCTGTGAGCGCACGAGGCGATGTCCTGGACGAGGCATGAGGCTGCCTTGACAGCTGCTGGCGCGCGAGGTGCTGGTCTGTGGATGACGCGATGTATGCGACAGGGGTCCTGTACGATTCAACTACCTGAGTTTCATTCGGCAAGGTTTATCAATACGTATCTGGGGGCGTAAGCATAGGTACATACTTTAGCACTTATGGGACCCTAGCACGTGTTTTGGACCTTTCACAAGCGCAGAGTTTTGAGCATCCACACTTGCGCCCAAGTCTAGGAGAGTACCTTTAGGTTCTCTAGTGGACTCTCCTCTTTGATTCTTATAAATAGGCCTTCATGCCTAGCATATTATTTACACCTTACTTCCTTAGCTTAGTGGCATTTAGATCCTTGCTCTTTTCAAGAGGTAAGGGGTTCAATCCCCTAGAACCTCACTTTTACTATCTCTATTTTTTTATTTGAGTTCTTTTTTTGTATGTCTATATCCGTACAGGTACTTAAGGACTAAAACACCTTTTTCCTTTGTTTTTGCAGACGCGTGCTTTCGACCATTTGCTTCTCTTTGACTGCGACAGTACTTTAGGCCCTCAACCTCCTTTTGACCACGACAGTGCCTCATTTTATCTGCTTGAGGTATATTTCCTTTTTTTTCCTTATGTTCATCGGGTCCAAATTATCACTACTCGTGATGGGGTATATTTTTCTGAGGTTGTCGTGAGCTAATCTTGTTACGTGCCCCTTTATTCATACCCCGTAGTGGGTCATTTAGACCATTTGTACCTAGAGGTTTTGAGCCCAGTCCTTTGTGTTTTGTAGCAATCCTCTCATTTATACGTGAACCCTTTTTGCTTTCGGGATGAGGTCTCATGGCAGGTGAAGGTCCGTTCGAAATTCCTCCGGGGGTCAAGTTTGTTGACTTGTCTTTAGACTCAGAGTCCCCTGAGGAAAATCCTTACCGTGATCATGACACCTTATGGCAGGCCCGTATTCGTCATCTTAAGCACATGGCTGAACTTAGGCGTAAAATTTGGGTGGTAGAGAGAGAAATAGGCTCGGTGTTGAGAGAAGACAGAGTACCTTTCCCCCTTGACCTTAACGACCATGTAGCGAACCTTAGAGTGACCCTTTTAGATTTGCAGATGGAGTTGGACTTTATGGAGGGACATCTCCCGCTTGAGCCTCCTACCCCGTTCTTCCCTAATGACTGTCATGGGGTCGTCATGTCTTCTCCTCAACCCTTATTTTTGATCTTCCCTAGTTTAGCGCTTTCGCAGCCGGCGCCTCGGTGGAAGACTATTGCTAAGAAGAAAAAATGGAGGGTAAAGTGTTCTGTCTCCTCCTCACCTTTTTCTTTTGGTTTTGCAGATATGCCAAAGAGAGGACGACGACAGGTGATTGTTGATGACCAGGACACTACCCCGCTATTGGCATCCTCCCTAGTGTCCTATGTGTCCGAAAATAAATGATGGAAATTGTAGAGAACTATCGTGTTCCTCTAGAATACGCATTATACGTTCCTTCAGACAAGTCCCGGGCCGACTGCCCAAATCCGGGCTATGTGGCTATGAGCGAGCATATCTTGAAGGCGGGTGGTACAATCCCATTACACCCATTCTTTGTCGCGGTTCTCAATTATTTTGACCTCGCTCCACCTCAGCTGGCACCCAACAGTTTGCTGACCTTGAGCTGCCTCTTCATCGCGTTTATGGAACTTGTCTGTCATGCTCCTACAGAGCAAGAAGTGCATTTCATGTACAATCTCATGCCCTCTCCTAAGTCCAAGGGCTTTTATTTCCTACAAAAAGCCAATACTTCGGTCCCCTTGATAAAGGGCGCTGTGTCCAACCTGAGGTCCTGGAAGCAGGACTTTTTCTTTGTGCAGGGTCCCCTCTCTATTCGTGAGCACTTTCGTTCTGCTCTCAGTAAGTACTTCAAGCCACCTTTTTTCTTTTCTTTTTTAAACTTACTGTTTTATAACTTATGTTTGTGTAGACAATTGGGTGAATTGTGCAGAGCATTTCGCCATACCTAGAGTTGTTGGGTCAGAGGCGGGCGCAGTGAATGCACTCATCAATGCTAACCTTGACGAGAAAAGGGCTACATACCTCTTCACTGTGGAAAAACTCAACTTTCACAAGCTGTCCCCTGTTTCGGATCCCGGGTTGTTGTGGACTATTCCCAGATCAAAGAAGACGAAGGCTGCTTCGGCTAAGCATCACTCGGATGAAGGTGAGGCCGAGCGCGTGCCAGAAGGAGTCTCACTTGGACACGGGCAACCTCACCAGCTGTCTTCATTCCCCGGGGGATGCCCTCCTTCTGCCCCTTTAGACCCTGACATGGATTCCCACTTCCAGGATCAATAGGCCATGCCGGGGCATTTTGTTTGCCCTTATCCTGAGGACTTTGATGTTTTTCCTTAGCCTCCCCTCGACCCCGGTCCATCGAGGGCTTACTTTCCCGATCTTCCTGCACCCCCTCCTGATCTACTAGGGGCTCATTTTTCCGATCTTCCTGCGCCCCCTCCTGTTTTAGTGGGCGGGTCTTCTGTCCTTACTCAGCCAGGTACCCTTGGCTCAGAAGGGACACCTTGGGTGGGCCGCATGGCACCCTCTTACGGGTGGCGGTATGTCCAGATCGCCACAGACCTTCCTGAAGCTGATTGGAGTGGTCTTGGGACCGTACGCAATTCCTCAAAATACCTTTGAGACCGTACGCAATTCCGAGCTTGACTTGTAACCAATTCCATTGTCGTCATCTTAATGTCGAGTCAAACTGCCAAACCCAATACACATAAATGTTGATGACATGGCCCACTTGCTTATTTGGAGCTTACATTTTATGAGTCTATCTTTCAAGACCATAATTTCTATTCTCGAAATTTGGATGTAATAGATTTAAAATTTATTAATTAAAAAATTAAATACACTAACTTCAAAACTATTTTGCAATGTTTAGTCTTTCTAAATCTACAAAAATTTCGGCTTATATCATCTAACCTAACATTTTTTTTATAACATACATTCATATTTTCTTAAAATATAAATAAATATATAAATATAAAATTTTCATCTTCAAAAAATAAAAATATAATCAAACTAACAAACAAATATACTTCTAATAATCATTTTAGTCTTTAAAACGAATCTGAAAAAAAATTAACACTATCTAAAATAACTAATCACATACCTATATGTTATACCCAGGTTTTGAGCCATAGTAAATATGACCTCGAAAGCTGAGTTCGCATTAAATGGTCTCGTGAGGGTTATGGTATGCTCTAGGATGGTAAATCGAGTCTGCAAAGTATGATATATGATCTCGAATGTGGTGACCTCGAAATGATCTCGATCTCGAAAGGTAGCTCCGAGAACACCCTCATCTTCAGGAACTTCGGAGCATGGGTCTTGAGCTCGATGTACTATCTCGAGAGCAATGTTAGCTCGGGAGATGTCAGTGGCTCGCACAATGACATGAAACCTGAGATGCTAAAGCCTTGGAGATACACTATAATCACCTTGAATATCTACAAGTATTGTAAGCATGAGATGTAATCCTCATTTATTGATGTAAATCCCTAAGAATCGTGGGATATTATTTAGTCAGTTATGCGTTCCCTGGTCTTCAGGGACGTTTCCTTTTTTATCTGATTAAAGGCATTTAAAGCCATTTATTTTATTCACAAAAGAGTAACTACCCAAAATATGTGGGATAGTATTCTGCATCCTTCTCTATAAATAGAGAAGCCATGCACCATTGTAAAGGACCGAAATTCTGATCCTTGAGAGAAAACTCTGTAGAATTCATGCTAAAGAATTGTTCAGAGATAATCTTGAAGTTAATAACAGAGACTCGTGGACTAGGCAGATTTAACTGCTGAACCACGTAAAAAACCGTGTTTGATTCGTTTGTTTCTTTTGGCCATTGTCTTTAATTGTTTACGTGCTCTCTTCTTTTATCTGTTGACGAAAAATGGCGTCAACAGTTTGATGCTTTCATTGAGAGCCTCAAGCATCCATCCCTGAGAGATTCATGGCTGCAAACAATCAGAACACTCCTGAAGAAAATTACCCAAGGCGTCCTGGAAAACAGCCAATGGATAACCCGGACGCTGATGAAAGGAGTGGGTCCTCTGATTCTCGGGGACCACCTCCACAACCAAGGGATGAGGACATGTACTATAACCCTGAACGTTATGTCCCTATTGTAGAATTGGAGAATCGGCAGCTGAAACAGTTGTTGGCAGAAGCCAACAAACGTAACGAGGAGTTGACTAGGATAGCCGCAGAGGCGCAGGTGGCTCAGCCCCCGCCTCCGCGCGAAGACCAAGTCCCTCCTCCAAGGGACGTGCACGTTCCTCCCCGGAGGCCCCGTGGATGTCCACGAAAAAATGCTGCCACAAGGAGGCCGGCACAACCTCCAGCACCAGCAGAGCCATCTGCTCCTTCTAGGCCTCAGAGGAGCACCCGAGCTCGGGTCCCGCCTAATCCACCTGTGGAAGTGCCTGCAGGAACTGAGAACAACCGAGCTCCTGCCGAGCCTCGGACTCAGGTTCCTGGTAGTGCACCGAACGCAACTGGCCCATCTCGGGCAAATTCTGGACCCTCTAGGCCGAGGCAAGGACGACAACCACCGTCACCTATACGGTTCCCTCCGTCTCCCATAAGATATCCTTCACCTCCCCGCAGGGAGACGTTCCAGGAGCGGAGAGGCGCGCCATCTGAGAGAAGTCAGACGTCCCGATCTCGCACTGCGGAGATAAGGCGACGTAGAAAGGATCCACCACGAAATGACCGATCAATGAGTTTCACCAGTGATGAGTCCGGAGAAACTAGGTCCGTCAGTAAACACGACCGGGGTCGTAAAAATACTGGAAATCACAAGAGTCATCCTGACCTGCGAAATCATCTGAATCAGAGCAGGGGGAAAGGAGATCAGACAAATCCAGACCTAAGGAATCATCTGAATGGGCGTAGAGATCCCTCACGGAGACGTGAGCCTGGGATCGCGATTAATGACTATCGATTCCAGGCACCACCTAAGGACCCAGTCCAAGAAAGGATTGATCAGCTCGAAAAAGCCTTTAGGCTTTTGAAGAATGAACGATGGAGTGGTCGATACGAGGACTCTGATGAGGAGCTCGAGCCGTTTGCTCCTAATATTTCTAACACTCAGTTTCCTCAAGGGTTCCGGATTCCTCACGTCCCAGCGTTTGAAGGAAAAACCAACCCATGTAGCCACCTAAGTACATTCAACACTATTATGAGAGCCAGTAACGTAGGTTACGAGCTCAGGTGCATGTTGTTTCCGACATCATTGGCCGGACCTGCCAAGAGTTGGTTCGAGAAGTACAAGAGACACTCGATAACTTTGTGGGATCAATTGTCTAGAGACTTCAAGAAGCAGTTCCAGGCTATGATGGGAGTCAGACCAGAGGCGTCCACTTTGACTAACGTCCGGCAACAGCCGGGTGAAACGCTGAAAAGCTACCTGACAAGATTTAATCTAGAGGTCGCCCGAGCACGAGATGTGGACTACAGTGGGCATTTGATGGCTATCCGAGCTGGTGTGTTGCCTGGAAGTGCCCTTTGGGATGACATGCAAGGGAAACCGGTGAGGTCAATAACCGAGTTTAACAAGCGGGCGCAGAGATTTGTCAATGTAGAGGAGGTGAGGTCAGCGCTAAAAGCAACCTCGCAAACCGAAACTACAACGATAAACATTAACTCCGCCTCAACCTCGGCTGATCCAGTACCTTCATAGCCTACCTCAGAGAATCCCTCTAAGAGGAAAAAGAGCGAGGGAAATAACCCCGAGGCTGAAGGGGGAAAGAAAAAGAAAGGAGAAAGGTATTACTCCGTATATAAAGTACACACCGAGCTCAATGAGTCTCGGGAAAATATATACCTGGCTAATGAAAACCAGGTCCCTTTCAGGCGTCCGGACTCTATGAGGAATCAAAAGTCCAAGAGGGATTCCAGTAAGTATTGCCGGTTTCATAGGGACACCGGACACACAACTGATGAGTGCCGACAGCTGAAGGACGAGATCGAAGGGTTGATCTCGAGAGGTTATTTCCGGCAGTATGTCAAAAACCAGAGTACTGGACAGACTACTGCCAGCCAGAGAGTAGCCGCGCTTCCAGCGGCACAGAATAATAACTCCCGATCTCGGGAAGAAGACAGGCCTCCGCCGATAGATGGAGAGGACGTAATAACCATCTCGGGAGGTCCTCATCTCGCAGGAGGGGGTAGAAATGCTCAAAAGCGATATGTGAATGAGCTGAAGACAGGGGAAGGGTCTCCTTATGAACCCGAACCAAGGGCACCAAAAAGCCAAAGGGTTGAAACTCAGCCTATAACCTTCACCGAGGAAGATGCCTCCCATGTCCAGTTCCCTCATCATGATCCACTTGTCATCACCCTGCAGCTCGCCAACAAAAGAGTGCGCCGAGTTCTCATAGACAATGGGAGCTCAGTTAACATTCTTTATAAAGCAACACTAGAGAAAATGGGACTCTCCCTTCGCGACCTGAAGGCTTGTGCAACCACTTTGTACGGCTTTTCTAGAGAAGGAACCGCCTGTATGGGGTCCATCGAACTCCCTGTGACCTTGGGAGACTATCCAGTCTCGGTGACCAAGATGATGGAGTTCGTGGTAGTAGAGTTACCATCTGCCTACAATGTATTGCTCGGGAGACCCGCCCTGGTCGGGCTGGGGGCAGTTTCATCTGTAAGGCATCTAGCCCTTAAGTTCCCAACTCCGAGCGGGGTCGGAACATTGAAAGGAGATCAATTGGCAGGAAGGGAGTGCTACAGCATTTCCTTGAGGGGAAAGAAACAAACGAGCGCTCAAGCACTCGTTGTCATACAAAATAAAGAAGGGACGGTTCTAGAAATTGATGAGGAGATCGATCCGAGGATTGAGGAAAAGGTTGACCTCCAACCTTTGGAAGAGCTCGAAGAGGTTCAGCTCGAGGAAGTTGATCCCTCGAAGAAGGTGAAGGTCGGGAAACACCTCCAAGATGAATCAAAATAGCAATTAATTTTCTTTCTGAAGAAAAACCAGGATGTCTTCGCGTGGTCACACTCTGACATGGTGGGAATAAGCCCTAATGTAGCGAGCCACGCATTGAATATAGACAAAAGCTTTCCCCCGAAGCAGCAAAAGCGAAGGCAGCTGGATGAAGACAGAAAGAAAGCACTAAAGGAGGAAGTGGACAGGCTGAAAGCAAATAATTTCATAAGGGACACTTTTTACCCTGACTGGGTGGCCAATCCAGTGTTGGTCCCGAAGCCCAATGGGACATGGAGAACGTGCATTGACTACTCGGACCTCAACAAGGCCTGCCCAAAAGACTGTTTTCCCCTGCCGAGAATTGACCAGCTCGTAGACGCCACGGCGGGACATGGTCTGATGTCGTTCATGGATGCCTATTCTGGATAGAACCAGATTCCCATGCACGCCCCCGACCAAGAGCATACGAGCTTCATCACAGATAAAGGGCTCTACTGCTACAATGTCATGCCATTCGGACTCAAGAATGCCGGAGCCACGTACCAGCGGCTCGTAAACATGATGTTCTCAGAGCAAATAGGGAACAACATGGAAGTTTATGTTGATGACATGCTTGTAAAGTCTCAACTTAACAAGAACCATGTTGATGACCTCGAAGAGTTCTTTGGCGTGCTCAGAAAGTACAACATGAAGTTGAATCCTCAGAAGTGCACTTTTGGGGTGTCTTCAGGAAAACTTCTGGGTTTCATTGTCAATTCTCGTGGGATCGAGGCTAATCCCGACAAAATAAAGGCCCTGATCGATATGCCTTCACCTCGGAAGCATAAGGATGTTCAAAGCTTGACTGGCAGGATGGCAGCTCTGAGCAGGTTCATCTCGAAGTCAACGGACCGCGGTCTCCCATTCTTCAACTTATTAAAAGGAAGTAAGAAGTTCGAATGGACAGATGAGTGCGAGCTAGCCTTTCAGGAGCTCAAAAAGCACTTAGCCGAACCGCCCATCCTATCGAAGCCTGAGACGGGAGAAGTACTGTTCCTATACCTCTCAACTACCGAACACGCGATAAGCGCGGTGCTCGTTCGAGAAGAAGAGAAAATACAGAAACCCGTCTACTATATCAGTAAAAGATTACTGGGGGCAGAGTCAAGATATATACTGATGGAGAAGCTCGCCCTCAGTCTGATCCACTCGTCTCGCAAGCTCCGCCCTTACTTTCAGGCACATCATATCCATGTACTAACAGATCAACCATTAAGGCAAGTCTTGTCTAAACCAGAGGCGTCTGGTCGACTCCTAAAATGGGCTGTTGAGCTCGGACAGTTCGAGATCACCTACCATCCGAGAACGACCATTAAGGAATAAGCGTTGGCGGATTTCATAGTGGAGTGCACCGGTATAGCCGACGACGAGGTAACAACCATGGCCCACGAGCTGTGGAAACTTTACGTCGACGGGTCGTCAAATGAAAATGGAGCGGGGGCAGGAATTATTCTGATCACTCCTGCAGGGAGCAAATTTCACTCTGCGTTAAGGTTCAGCTTTAAAGCATCTAATAATGAAGCTGAGTACGAGGCTTTACTTGCGGGACTACGAATAGCAAAAGAGCTCAAGGCCAAAGCTATACATTGCTACAGCGACTCCCAGCTCGTGGTTAATCAAATCTTGGTAGAATACCAGGCTCGGGCCACAAAAATGGCAGCTTATCTGGAGAAGGAAAAGTCCGCATTAGATTTTTTTGAGTTTTATGCAATCGAACAGGTTCCCCGAGAACAAAACTCAAATGCAGATGCCTTAGCTCGTCTCGCCACCTCTGCCAAAAATGAGGAGCTGAATGTTGTACCCGTAGAACACCTGTCAGCACCCAGCATTACTGAGCCTGACGAGGAAGATGTGTGTATGATCGAGACAGAGCCGACCTGGATGAGCCCGATAGTTGAGTATCTCGAAAATGGAATTCTTCCAAAAGATCGAAATCAGGCTCGGAAACTAATGTATCAACTTCCTCGTTACACCATCCTGGACGGGAGGCTATACAGAAGACGGTATTCCATGCCATTGCTCAGATGTGTAACTCCTCCTGAGGTGAAGAAGATTATTGAAGAAATTCATGAAGGGTTCTGCGGAGACCATACCGGGGGGCATAGCCTATCCAAGAAGATTATACGCCAAAGATATTTCTGGCCAACAGTTAAAACGGACTCTTTCGAGTACGTGAAAAAGTGCGACAAATGCCAGAGATTCGCCACGATACCCCGAGTTCCACCTTTCGAACTGACCATGTTGACATCCCCATGGCCTTTTGCGGTATGGGGCATCGACCTCATAGGCTCGCTCCCAACTGGCAAAGGAGAAGTAAAGTATGCTGTGGTCGCGGTTGATTACTTCACAAAATGGACAGAGGCTGAACCATTGGCGACCATAACTTTGAAGAAGATCCTAGATTTTGTGGTAAAGAACATCATATGCCGATATGGAGTGCCAAGAAAGATTGTGTCTGACAACGGAGCCCAGTTTGATTGCGACTTATTTACCAACTTTTGTAACAAGAACGGTATAATAAAGAGCTTTTCGTCAGTGGCTCACCCTCAGGCGAATGGTCAGGTCGAAGCCGTTAATAAAACTCTCAAAAGTTCTTTGAAGAAAAAGTTGGAAGAAGCAAAGGGACGATGGCCTGAGGAATTACCTCAAGTCCTTTGGGGATATAGAACTACAGCTCGGACATCAACTGGACATACCCCATTTTCTCTAGCATACGGCTGCGAGGCAATGTGGCCCATTGAGGTCGAAATTCCAACGATTCGAACTCAGATTTACGACCAAAGTTCCAATCATACTCAGCTCGAAGAAACCCTTGACTTGATCGAAGAAAAAAGGGAGGAGGCTCAGCTGAGAAATGCTGCTTACCAGCAACGAACCACAAGATATTTCAATAAAAGGGTTCGAAGTCGAAAGTTCAGAGTTGGAGATCTGGTATTGAGACGCGTATTCTTAGCAACCCGAGATCCAGCAGCAGGAGTACTCGGGCCAAACTGGGAAGGACCATACCAGATAGAATCAGTCATCTACCCAACTCCATATGTAGAAGTGGTATCTATCCTGTGGGCACGAGACTAGTCTATTGGGCCTGTGTTTTAATAAAGTGGGGGACCACATTCGCGAAGTAGGAAGGGTTTTACCTCCACCGGAGTCCGAACTCGAGGCTTCGTCATTGGCCTCATTTCCCGACCGCGGACTTCTCGAGCGAATTGGGAGAGATGCTTTCCTTTCTCTCCTCGGAGGAAGGATGCCTGTGGGCAGTGGCACTTCCTCCCAGCGTTCATATTTTTTACTGGACCAGTCAGAGGTTGACTGGCCCTGTCCCAACAACCCACAAGCTCGTAGCTTGTCCTCATGTAATAGAAATGAGAGAGACCTCCTGCCGTAGGGGAGTCGAAGCAGGGCCTCTCTGTGCTCCTTCATTGTTTCGTCAGGGGTGGGACGCTGAAAGTTAGCTGAAAGACGAGGTACACTTCAACTAAATATGGATTTTAGGGCTAAAATTCCGAGCTTAAAAATAGAAAGTAACGAGAACACTTACGAATCCGCCTGAACGAACGGTGTCGAGACGGGGACAGACCGTCTGTCCAGAAAAAAGCCTTTTTGGAGTCAGCAGGGTGGTTGGGAAGATCTTCGAAAATCTTCGTCTCCTTAGGGTAGCTCGAGAGATAGTAAAAACCATCCCCTCCCCGAGCTCGGGAGGGGTTACTTTTCAAACAAAAGAGATATAAAATCTCTTGAGGCGAGGGTCCTTTCCACTGCAGCTCGTGGAACAAGGACCTCAGGGCAGACAGCACCCTGTATGAGTTGGTGTTGAGTTGGAATGGAGCCAACCCAACGAAATCAGTGAAGTCTCTGAAAAAGGACTTCAGGGGCAGCAAAGCTCCTGCCCTTATATGTTCCTGGCTCCAGGCCGTGTATTTCACACTGAAATCGCGGCCCCCAGGAGCGAAACAGCTCCGTTCATGCCTTGTCGGAGCTCGACACTTCAGTGTGTCCAACGAACTAAGGCCATGGAGGGCCAAGATATAAGTTATTTGGTCAGAGGTGGTAACCGAGCTCTGGTAGAACTCAGCTTCGAACATCTCCCTCCTATGCTGCGAAGACGAAGGCTCCGCCATTAAAGAAAATTGGAGTTCCCCCGGATGATATGCAACCGTGACTTTTAACGCAGGGTCGAGGGGGATTGGCCTAGGTCCTGGGTTGGGCTCCGGGTAGATGGCCTCCCGAAGAACTCTTCTCTTCTTTTCGATGACCTCGTCTATCTGACGGCGATAGTGGGCTCGAATGTCCTCTTGCTCGCGCGCAAGCTCGTATTCTTTTATTCGACGCTGATTCCGTGCGAACATCGTTTCTGGGCTCTAAGATTTAGGCTCGTAAGGGATGGCTCGCAATGACCCCCACCGTCTTTCCAGATTCTGTGACATCTAACGAGAAAGAAAAAATGGTGAGGGCCATGCATGCAAGAATCACGAGCTCGATGGTATGAGCTCGGGGATTTAGGAACAAAAAAAAAAACTTTATATTGGGACCCTTACTAAAGAGTTAGAGCGTGTGTTCCACAGGAAAGAAAAGGAGCGTGGGTGATCTTTTGAAAATCCCGAAATTCAAGGGAAAGAAAGGTGGCGGTTAGCCAGGAAGGGCATTCTCGGGTTTCGTGCATTTGTCAAGGACAAGGGTTCTTACCCGAAAATTTAATGTACAAGAAACATGGCCTAAAGTTTTCAAAACCCAGAAAGTTGAAACTTCGCTCAAACGTTAAAACTGGATATAAACCAGTGATGCGAAATCCAGCAGGGAAAGTCTAGGAAACTTGAAAGCCTATCGAAACGAAACCCCCTATCTTATTATGCTAAGAACGTAAACTAGCATACACAGCAAATACAGTATAAAAAGAACAACAAAAATGGCGTACTTACACAGTGATGGTGATTGCAGCGAAATCGTCGATTGGAGAAGAGGTTGCAAGAAAGAACTCACTGACTCGAACAGACCAGGATTTCTTTGTTTCTTGGGTCGAGAAAACATGCGCAGGACAGAAGCTTCTTAAGAGAGTCTGGTTTTCTGGTTGTTTTTCTTTTCTTGTTTATGATGAACAAACGTGAAGAAGAAGACGAAGAGGGGGGTCTTGTATATATAGGTGGAAAAATGGAATTAATCGGGAGCATCGAGTGAAATGCTCACTAGATCGAACGGATGGGGATTAATGACAAGAAGGCGCCGAAAAGTTGTCAGACGGACGATCGTGGGCGTGTTCCCAAGGTACTCAAGTACCTAAAGTGAGCAATACCCGGCTGACGCGTGTCCATTTTCAAGAGTGTGACGGTACGGTTCCCAGAGAAAGTAGTTCAAAAGTTTCCTTCTCTTAGGATTCGAACAAATACTTTTGAGGGGGCAAGATGTTATACCCAGGTTTCGAGCCATAGTAAATATGACCTCGAAAGCTGAGTTCGCATTAAATGGTCTCGTGAGGGTTAGGGTATGCTCTAGGATGGTAAATCGAGCCTGCAAAGTATGATATATGATCTCGAATGTGGTGACCTCGAAATGATCTCGATCTCGAAAGGTAGCTCCGAGAACACCCTCATCTTCAGGAACTTCGGAGCATGGGTCTTGAGCTCGATGTACTATCTCGAGAGCAATGTTAGCTCGGGAGATGTCAGTGGCTCGCACAATGACATGAAACCTGAGATGCTAAAGCCTTGGAGATACGCTATAATCACCTTGAATATCTACAAGTATTGTAAGCATGAGATGTAATCCTCATTTATTGATGTAAATCCCCAAGAATCATGGGATATTATTTAGTCAGTTATGCGTTCCCTGGTCTTCAGGGACGTTTCCTTTTTTATCTGATTAAAGGCATTTACAGCCATTTATTTTATTCACAAAAGAGTAACTACCCAAAATATGTGGGATAGGATTCTGCATCCTTCTCTATAAATAGAGAAGCCATGCACCATTGTAAAGGACCGAAATTCTGATCCTTGAGAGAAAACTCTGTAGAATTCATGCTAAAGAATTGTTCAGAGATAATCTTGAGGTTAATAACAAAGACTCGTGGACTAGGCAGATTTAACTGCTGAACCACGTAAAAAACCGTGTTTGATTCGTTTGTTTCTTTTTGCCATTGTCTTTAATTGTTTACGTGCTCTCTTCTTTTATCTGTTGACGAAAAACGGCGTCAACACTATAAAATATTAATTAAACATACATCAATACATTCATCAAATCACAAAAAAAAAAATTAATACAATTAAAAACAATACCAAAGGGAGGATCTCTACATTCTGAGCAATACCCAAGGGTGGATTCCTCTGTTATCTGATAAAAGAAAAGAACAAAACAAACATCAAAAACTCAAAACTAAATAACCACAAAAACGTACACACATATACTAACAAAAAATATATTTTAAACCATAAAATACAAAGAAAATCGAATAAGATTGCCAAAACAAGGAAAAAATGGCAGCAAAAGGCTCGGATGGACGAAGAACTCTCAATTTTTCTTTGGTGTTTCAAGAAAATTTTGCAAAAAATGAAGAAGAAGGCTTGGGCTGGGGGGTTATATCGACTGACTCTATAGCAACGACACGTCGTTGCTATAGGTAATGACCAGTCGTCACTGATGTCAAACGCACCGTTTTACTCAAACGGTGAGACCCTACAACGATGACATGTCGTTGATGTAGATAAATAAATAGTACACGAATCCTGCCACGTGCTACGCATCTACCTTACAGCGACGACATGTTGTCGCTATAAGCAGTGAAATTTGATTAAATTTTTTGGCCCTATTGCAACGACATGTCGTCACGATAGAGTACAAAATAACTGACCAGTGGATAAAATTAGACTATATAGCAATCGGCAACCAACTCTTGGCATTTAAGTTCCTTCCCTATCCTACAGCGACGACATGTCGTCGCTCTATAATAACATATTTCCCTCCTTTTTTTCCACTAGGACACTACAGTGATGACAAGTCGTCGCTATAGGGGGTGCAAATAGGCAACCAACTATAGGCGGTTGAGTTTTCTCCCAATCCTACAGTGATGATAGGTCGTCGCTATGACAAAAATATTTCCCTCTTTTTTTCGACAAAGACCCTACAGCGACGACATTTCATCGTTGTAGAGTTAGTTCCCACCTCTTGTTCTATCTAAATTCCTCGTACCCTACAACGACGACACGTTGTCGCTATAGGGTATCAGGAATTTGGAGGACCTGGTCGTGTGTTGTTGATGACCCTACAGCGACGACGACATATCGTCGCTGTAGCTTATTTTTTTAATAAATTAAGAAAAAAATAATTTTTTGTGGATTTTGATTACATAAAACGATGAATTTGGATTCGTCACAATAGATGTCGTCGCTGTAGAGTCTTTTTCTTGTAGTGATTACCAACTATGAAAGGATTTGAATCCTCACCAAAAAGGAAACACCCCTCAACTCTGAATCTATACCATTGACCGACCCCATTCTCCTATCTCCCTCTCCCTATACTCTGCCATACAAGGCCTCATCACACACTCATACATTTCTCCACCTTCCAAAAATAGCTTAAGTCAACCAATCAATCCCTTACATCTTTCTCCCTTTATTTTCTTTTAAATATTTCTATAAAATTAAATGAATTAAAATAGAAATTACTTTCCCATTTACACTTGTGTGAACACAAGTGTAATAGAAATATCTCATTTTTAAATAAATAATAGAATCTAAAAGTATGGTAGTTTATTGCTTGCTCACCATGCTTACCATGCATATGCACACATAGAAGTGCTAGGGTGAATTTCTACTAACCATGTACCTTGGTGCTCACAAACACAACTCAAGTACTCACAAATTAAAACCATTAAATAATACAATTAACAATTTTAATTCACATAATTTTTACCAAATAATCCAAACAATAAAAGTAGATAAACTCCTAACACTTAACAATTAATAATTAAATAATGCACACAAATTAATAAAATAATAAAATAAAAATAAAATTGGTGCGCTACAATATACCCTCCTTAAAAGGAATTTCATCCTGAAATTCTTTCTTACAAAATAACTCAGGGTATCTTTCTGTCATGTCTTCCTCTAGCTCCCATGTTGCTTCTCCTTCTGTGTTATTCTTCCACAGGACCTTAACTAATGGAGTCCTTTTGGATCTTAGTTCCTTGATTCCATTTTCGATGATACGCTCTGGCTATTCATCGTAACTTTGATCCTGCTTCAGCTGCAATGGTTCATAACACAAAACATGAGAGGCGTCTAACACGTATTTACGCAGCATCGAGATGTGAAAGACGTTATGTGTTTCGGCTAGTGCTGGGGGTAGTGCTAAACAATACACAACTTGCCAAACTCTTTCCAAAATCTCAAATGGACCTATAAATCTCGGGCTCGATTTCCATTTTTTCCCAAAACGCATAACACCCTTCATTGGCAAAGAACACAAACTCTCCAACTGAAAACTCGATGTCCCTTCTCTTAAGGTCTGCATAGCTCTTTTGCCTACTTCGAGCAGTAAGCATCCTTTGTAGAATTTCTCAATCGCCTCACTGGCTTCCCTAACAACCTCGGGGCGTAAAAGCTGGTTCTCTCAAACTTCATTCCAATGTAGGGGGATCTAAATTTATTCCCATAAAGCATCTCATAGGGAGCCATCCCAATAGTGAACTGATAGCTATTATTATAGGAGAACTCCATCAGAGGTATGTATCAGCTCCAAGACTTTGAAAGGTCCAAAACACAACATTTCAACATATCTTCTAGAATTTGAATAATCCTTTCAGACTGCCCATCGGTCTGGGGATTAAAAGCGGTACTGAACTTCAACTTTGTATTCATAGCTTTCTGCAATTATTTCCAAAAGTTTGATATGACACTAACCCTCTATAAGAGATAATCGACTTTGGAACCCCATGAAGTCTCACTATCTCGCTAACATACAACTCTGCGTACTGGTCTACTTAATAGGTGGTCTTAACTGGCAGAAAATGGGCAGAGTTCGTGAGTCTGTCTATTATTATCCAAGAATAATCATGTTGTTTTGTGGTAACCTTAACACATAATCCATTGCTATGTCTTACCACTTCAATTCCGGAACGTAAAGTGGTTGAAGTAGCCATGCTGGCCTTTGGTTTTCTGCTTTCAATTTTTGACATGTAAGACATCTTGCAACAAACTCAGCAATGTCTTTCTTCATTCCAGGCCACCAATACATTTCTTTAAGATCTTGGTACATCTTAGTCGAACCTAGATGTAAGGAATAGGGTGTTGTGTGTGCCTCCTTTATAATACTTGCCTTAATCTCATCATTGTTAGGCACACAAATCCTATGCTTATATCGCAGCAATCCACCGTTAGACATGGCAAAGTCACCGCTACCACTCTCTTGTACCAAAGCTCTTGTTTCATTAGGGCTTCATCTACCTTCTGCCATTCTCTGATCTGTTCTAATAGAGAGGATTGTAGAGTGAGATTAGCTAGGCCTCCTGTTAGTATCTCAATACCAGCATTAATTATTTCTTTTTGCAGAGGTGTCTCTATTGTACTCAAAGCCAAGACACTTCCATATTCTCGCTTGCTCAATGCATCTGCCACCACATTAGCTTTGTGTGGGTGGTAAAGAATTTCACAATCATAGTCCTTTATTAATTCTAATTACCTCCGTTGTCTTATATTCAGCTCTTTTCGAGTGAAGAAGTACATTAGACTTTTATGATCGGTGTATATCTCACACTTATCTCCATAAAGGTGATGCCTTCATATATTTAGTGTGAACACCACTGCTGCTAATTCAAGATCATGGGTGGGATATCTCTAGTCATAGTCCTTGAGTTGTCTCGAGGTATAGGCTATTACTTTCTCATTCTGCATCAATACACAACCTAAACTATTCTTAGATGCATCACAATACACAACGAACTTCCCGCCCTATGTGGAAACATAAAGGATTGATGCAGAGATCAACTTATCCTTCATAGTCTTAAAGTTTCTTCACACTTCTCAGTCCATGTGAATTGTTGGTGTTTCTGAGTTAGGTTTGTTAAGGGTGTTACAATCTTAGAGAACCCTCGACAAACTTACGATAGTAGCCTGCTAACCCTAAGAAGCTTCGAACCTTTGTAGCATTCTTGGGTTGGGGCCAATCTCTAATGGCCTCGATCTTTGCTGGATCCACTGCTATTCCATTCTTGGACACTATATTTCTGTTTAACGCCCAAACGTGACTTCCACTTAGCAGTAGTCATAGTATAGATCGGGCGGTCGATTCCACAAGGAGGCAAGGAAATAAAGTTAATCAATAAATAAAATTTAGAGATAAATAATGTGAGGAAAATAGAACAAGTGATATTTTTTGTTGTTTCTGAAATTTAAAGATTAGAAATAAAGATAGAATAAAGTGTGATGTAGCAATAGGTAACAAGTACGAAGGATCAAGAGTCACCAATATGCATACTTATTTATTTGGATCTTTGATTCACAAAAGTTACACAAATGAGAAGTCCACATCCCAACTATTCATTTGGAAGATTTAACATTGATGGAAAAATATATTTTACAAAAATGTATTCAAATGATTATTATTCTTTACCATGGAAAGATGAGTTAAATCTTATGAGAAATCTAAAAATGACATTATACCATTGGCAATAATGCAATAAAAGATTGGACATAAAACCTAACATAAATATTACTTTTACTATTTATAAAATATATAGAAAGAGCATAAATAATTCTATATAGATTTTAGCAAAAGTAAATATATATGAATGAGATGGAGAAAATTATAAATATATTATCTATATTATTTTCAGTAATTTGATAATACATAGAAAGTGCTTGACAAAATCTATATACTATTAGTAAACATAAATATAGATAACAAGATGAAGAAATAGAGATGAAAGAAAATAAATCACTCAAATATATAAACTTTAAGCACATAGTGAATCAAAAATACCAAACAAAGTCATAGTGCATATAGGATCACCCTAACCTTCCTAAGAAGGTTAGCCTATTATGCTAGACATTCTCATGAAATTCTAGAGAGAAAATATGAGAAATGAGACTAAAATTTGGTAGAGTTTTGCTACCTAAAAATTACACACATAGTGTGAAGAAGGAGTCCCTATTTATAGAGGGAGACAAGGACTAAAAAGAAATTAAACAACAAAATGGGGTTTAAAAAATAAATCTTAAATATTAATAATAAAATATGATTTTGAAAAATCAAATCTTATTATTAATATTAACCTAGTTATTTTGGTGTATGGCCATTTTTCCCTTTTTTAAAATACCACAAAAACATGAGCTTTAAAGCTCAAAATAGCAATTTTGCAAAGCCCAATACCCACAAAACATGGGTTGAAAGTGGCTGGTGACACAAGAGGGTTTTGACCCATTCCCAGCCAATGGGGAAGTGCCACATAGGCGGCTGGCTAGGAGAGTTGGGTCTTCGGATGGCCTACTAAAGGCTGGGCTTTGAATGGTTGCTGGAAGATGTCATTGGGTTAATGTGGTGCTGGAGAGTGACTGGCTTTGGGCTTGGAGGTTCGTTGGGCCTGCTGGAGTTGTGTTGAAGGGTCTGCTCAAGGAGGAGCTTTATTGCATTGAGCCTAGACGCTGCATTGGGTGTTGGAGAGGGACAAAGTTATTGAAGGGGGATTATGTTGGGCTATGGAGATGACAGGTGGCAAGAAGCTGAAGGAGGACACGTGGCGCGCGGACAAGGTGCCACATGGCGTAGAAGGTGGAGAAAGAGGCCAGCTATAACGCCCAGGTTACCCTAGAACAGTTACGGTGAACCAGAAATTTGACTCATTGCCTGAGTCCTTTGGTTAAAAACGTGATCTAAGTGTCATTAACAAGTTAAGGTGAAAACCAGTAAAAAGGAAAGGATATGTTTTATTGATACATAAAACTGTTCATGGGCCCACAAGAACATTTACAAGTTATTTACAACTCAGAAAGGTCATTACTGTTCCAAAATTTCAAACCCCGCCGACCTAAGCAGCAAAAATAGGGTAAACCCCCTAGTTCCTTTGAGAACTCCTTGGCCGTGGTGGTCAAGCGGCTGCATATGTACACATCACCACCTAAGCTCTCCACTCAAGGTTGGGTGAGCTTTTCCTTTCCTTTACCTGCACCACATAGCACCCATGAGCCAAATCCCAGCAAGAAAACATAACATTATATGTAAACATCATCAAATGATTATCATTATAATCACACAGAGCTCATAGCTTTCAAACAGATGAGTGAATATTACTTGAGGTTCTGGTAAACCATACTGAGTGACTGACAAGCAAGTCACTAATTCAAATGGAAGAGTGGCTGTTGGGTAAGCCACTAGCCTTCAATAGGTTCTGGCAAACCATACTGAGTGACTAACAAGCAGGTCACTAATTCAAATGGAAGAGTGGCTGCTGGGTAAGCCACTAGCCTTCAAGTGCTTATAATATTCATCGAACATGAGGTCGGTCCGGCATTAATGCTCTTTGAGTCATTCAATGCAGAAAGTCGATTAGATCTAATCTTTATTGGCTTGCGTTGAACGCGCTAAGGCCGTCCTGACTAATGAGTCAGCACAATGTGACCAGTGCCCAGTACCACTGCTGAACCTAACTAATGAGTCACACCTTCACAGTTGATACTAGCACCTTTGCCAAATCTGACTAATGAGTCAATACCATGCACAAGTGAGCAACATTTGCTAAGTATTCCACAATCAATTCATGTCCACATTTATACAACTGACATGCCTCATGAATAACCATGCATGTCACACTTGGGGGTGCAATTTTCTTACCTCTGATTCGAGCTAGAATGAACAAAAGAACGACCCTTGAGAACGGTTTAGCCTTTAGTCCTTTAGCGGTTACCTAATCATAACACATTATAGGATACCATCAATAACATGATAATCAAGGGTTCCCAAACCAAAATCTAGCCTCCAAGACATCAATCCCCACTAATCCGAGTAGTAGGAATGATCCCGAGGCCTAAAACCATGTTCCTGGGGTCAAAACATGCAAACGGGGTGAAAACAGGGCAAGGGCTGCGGCCCTGGCACCATGGGCCGTGGCCCCCAGAACTTCCTGAAGCAAGGGCCGCGGCGCCCCTCATCAAGGGCTGCGGCGCCCAGTAGGCACAAAATGCCCCACCTGCTTCTTCAAGACAAGCCCGCTACACCCCAAGAACAGGGCCGCAGCCCCCAACTCTGGGCCATTCCAAAACACGTTTCTAACTTCACAAAACCTCCAAAATCATACCTAAACATTCCCCAATAATCAAAACAAGGTTCCCAAGCTTCCCAATGCATCAAAATCCTCAAAAACCAAGGTTCAAACGAATCGAAAACTCAACAATTCACAAAGTCCAATTCGAAGCTTAGAAACTCTAAAAACTCAAAACTTTAAACTTAGATTACCTTCGATTAGGTTGTTTTCTATCAAATCCTTCAGTCAAGAAGCTTCTAATCTTTCCTAGGATCGCTATTCCTCGATCCTCACTTGATTCCGACTCCTAGAACTCAAGATTTCACCAAATATGCTTCGAGTGGCAAAAATGAACTAACGAAGGAGAATGAGAGGTTTTCTAATCGTACGTTCTATCTGACAGCTACTTCAAGCTTAAGTAACCTCAAATAAAACCTAATGCTTGGGGTCCCGAAAATACCCCCGGGGACATTATAGTCAAAACTTCTAGAATTTCACCTTGATCTCAAATATTCCCAATTTATCATCAAATAAACATTTCTATTACCCCAAAATTGACCCCGTTATGACAAAACCGCTAATCCACTAAAAATGATCGTCTCATGCCGAATAGCTCGAATATATCTCCATAATGATGGAAGACTTCAATGAGTTTCACACAAAACTTGCTGGACTGACCAGGTAGTTGCCAAACCAAAAATTTACTTGGCTTTTTTCTTTGAATCAGAAGGTCCTGTGCAACATGCATATTAATATTAATTTGTCTATGTGTGTGAATAAATATCTATCTAAATATATAGGGAGCTAGTTCGGTAAGGGTGTTTTCCCTATTGGCAGGGGTCAATTTTTTGTATGAAAAATGGTATTTGTTATTTATTTGACATTGATGCTTTATCAATAAAGTGATTTATTATGACTGTTAGATTTAAATAAAATGGTCAAAATTGGTTTTCCTATTAATAGTGATAAAATAAAATTTCAATATGTAATGATTCCATATGTTTGTCTTTATTCATTGAAGAAGGCTTCTTTTGAGAAACTTAGTTGGAAGTGAATAATTACTGTACATTTTAGTTCAAGTAAAAATGTAATTTGGAGTTCTTCTTTACAAGTATATATTCTGAATTGAATACTTGTTCAATCATCTTCTGAAAGTATTGAAACTTGAGAAATTAATTTGTAATGTCCAAGATTGCATGATGACATTTTTTGGTGTGACTGTCTAGGGTGTTATGATAACACATGGAAACATTGTAGCCACTGCTGCAGCAGTTATAACAGTCATTCCAGAACTAAATAGCAAAGATGTCTACTTGGCATACTTGCCCCTGGCTAACGTTTTTGAATTGGCAGCTGAGGTACCCACATATGTTCTTTTACTTGTGCATGTTAGACAATAAAATTTGTTGTAACACACTCGTGACTTTCTAGTCTGTCATGGTGGCTACGAGATGTAGAATTGGTTATGGTTCCCCATTGACTTTAACAGACATATCAAACAAAATTAAGAAGGGAACCAAGGGAGATGCTTCTGAATTAAAGCCAACTCTCATGGCAGCAATTCCTGCTATACTGGATCGTGTTTGAGATGGAGTACTGAAAAAGGTGCTTATTGGTTGTATAATTCTTTCCCCCTAGCTTTGTGGTGATTTCGGGTGCATGCACTCATTGGAATATGTTTTTATTTATTAATTAATTATGTCCATAAATATCAGGTTGAGGATACTGGGGGTCTAGCGAAGACTCTTTTTACATTTGCATATACACGTCGATTGGCAGCTGTAGAAGGAAGTTGGTTTGGGGCTTGGGGACTGGAAAAATGCTATGGGATTTAATCATCTTTAAGAAAATACGCTCTGTGGTGGAGCTCCTTTATCTGCGGATTCAAAACGCTTCATCAATATTTGCATGGGGTAATTATTTCATATTCTTGAGATTTACAATAATTGAATTTGAGGTTTAACCTTGTTATTTAATACGATTAAAAGGTTAAATTATTGGATTGCAAACTCTACTAGATTAGTGTGTCCACATGTGAAGTTATATGTCATACTTATATGCATGCAATCACTCGTCCAAATTCATTTAGATGCTAATACTTCCATATTTAGTTCCATGCTAGACTAACTATGCACTGCGAAATTCTTGCAATGGGTCGTGTTATTTTTCATTTCATGTGTATCTATTGCTTATTACTGCATACTTTTCTTTTTGGTTGATTATGCTTAAATAGGGCTCCTATTGGCCAAGGATATGGCTTGACAGAAACTTTTGCTGGAGCTGCTTTTTCTGAGGCAGATGACACAGCAGTGGGCCGTGTAGGGCCACCCCTTCCTTGTTGCTACATTAAGGTATATTAAGAGTTGATCATTTATGCGTTAATTTCATCTAATATAAATATTCAACTGATTTCTTTTTGACATAGTGTTTATATAATATTTTGTATTGATTGCTTTTAGCCAGTCTTAATGAGAAATTAAAATGCATGAAGCAACATGCTTTTAGATCAGTTCACTTAATATTATTGACTTCGATTTAAAAGGAATGATTTCTTTTTTCTTATTATTTTTAAAATAGATTTTGGGAGATGAAAAGAGTGGAAATGGATTATGCAAACAATGATATTCTTGGAAAAGCAGTTTAGAAGAGTCTTAGCAGCATTCTAGCATGTGAGTTTTATTTAAAGATGCGTGTTAGATTTAAAATTGTTCAAAAATCTTATTATTTGCATAGATTGATATGGTAAATAACTTAAATGTATTGAAAACTATATTTTATGTTATAAGAGAATTTGAAAACTAATATTAGTGGGGCTTTAGTATGATTTATGCTTACTTAGTTGTGGCAGAGGAATTGGTTCGTAGTAATTAGTTGGAGGATGCAAATAGGGTTCTCTTGTGGGGTGGTGGTTTATTCTTGTCCCATGTGCCTTTTTTTTTAATTTTTTTATGGAATATACGTGTACAAGTAATGTTAGCATTTTCTTTTTTAAAAGTTGATGCAATGTCTTGAGATTATTCCTTTTAAGGTTGAGGACTTCAGCTGTAGTTGTCTGAGTTATGATTGATGTTTACAATAGTGATTGTATATAATTGCTGCATATATAACATGTTCAGTTACGTTTTAATTGTAGTCATAAGGTTTCTTGTTCTACTGATTTTCTTTATTGATTAAGATAATATATAATGTATTTTCTTAGCTATGCATATACATGAACTGTTCTACTAGGTGATAATAAATAAAGCAATCTACATTTGTTTTGATATGAGTTTTTGCTGCTAAACCATCTAAGGGCTTCTCTTTTCTTCACTCCATCCCACTCTTGTTGAATTTGATTGTTGGTCTGTTTAATCAAAGAGGTGTTCTCTGCATTTTCTTTTCTACTTGGCTATTATTAGTATTCATTGAAAGGCTTATATGGGAATAAAATTGGTCTCAAGAGTCAAGACAGTCCATGGTGGTAAAGCAACTATATATGAACCTATCATTTTTAATATCTATTTCCACTGAACCATTGATAATGAACCAATATCACTCTTCTTCATTGGCTGTAATAGCTTTTGGGGAATGTGGGTCCTTGTGTGTTTTCTTGACCCTGTTTTTATTTTTGTTACCTTTTGGGGAACTGAGGCATTTATAAAGGGATCTCATATTTTCATCTCAGCTAGGTTTGGTTCATTTGGCTATTTTTTCACTTTCAAGGTATTCATTATTGTAGAGAAAATTCTCAAGATAGAACAAACTTTCATGGATTTATCATTTCCCTTATTTGTATTGATAATAAATCTGATTTTTTTCATCCTTTTAAATTGGAATACAAACTGTTTTTGGTTTTTTGTTCTTTCTGTGTGTGTTGTGTCTGCTTTTCTTTTTATTGTTGGTTTTATTTCCAACTGTTGCATTATTGTTGGCCTTTGCTATTAGTTTTTCTGCTGCTTTTGCTGCCTCTTGTCGTTGTATTTAAGATTTTTGTTGATCTTTTTATTTTGTGAGCTCTAGTTTCCAAGGACTCTATAGTGGGTTTGGATAGTTTCTTGGTTGTAAGAGTTGTAATTTTTTTTTAATGATGACTCCTAATTAAAGGTCGAATGATGATGATAGTTTATTAATTGGTATGTAATTTTGCTTTCATTTTAGTGGCTTCATTGGATTTCAAATTGGAGGGAACTTTATTTGCAGCAGTTTGCAAGAGGTATGTTATCTTTTATTTTTTTTTAAAATACTTTGCAAATGTTAGAGGAGTTTGAATATCTTAGATATTCATCCATAGTGAAGTAGGTTCTGAGATTATTATTATTGTGTGCTGCGGTGATAACGGAAGGTTGAGAACTTATGTGTATTAGTGAAGTAGGTTCTGAGAAATTTGTGTGCTGCGGCGAGATAAGGAAGAAAACTTGTGTGTTGTTTGAATATTTTGAATTGATAATGATTGATGGTTGATTAATAAATATGGCTGGAATGTTTTCTAATTTTCTGTTAGTTATTTGATGTATATCTAATAAACTTCAAAAGATTAGTATCCCTTTTGTATACACCTATAAAAGATTAGAGGATCAATATTATTATCCTATATTAATTATCCATTTTCTTAAACCTCTGTAAACATGAAAGATTTAATGTAATATGCTTCATAAGATGTAATGTAATAACCAATATTCACAAGTTCATAAGTAGGTGACAAGCCAAAAACATCAAACAGTGCAAATAAATCTTCTAAAGTACCTGTATATGTAGTTTATCAACTTCAATCATTAACAGAGATCCTAAATTCCCAGTGAGAATTTCCAAAGCATCCATATACTTTGCTTGTTGCTCCAATATACAAATGTATACGATCGTAAAAGCAATGTATGATCTCCCTCATTCTACAACTATTTCGTTGATCAATAAATGTTGTGTTTGTGTCCTAGGTAGGCATGATCATTCCTCAAATACTTATTGCTGGATACATGTATATATGGACTTTGTGTTGAAAACATATACCCACAAATACAAATACTTTACATTTATAGCACATTCCTAAAGGTGTTTGATATAACATTTATTATTGTTTCTCTCTATCTTTCGGGAAGTTGAAAACAATATCTTCTATCCATAGCAATGGAGTTTTGTTTTTCTTATTTTTGGAAGGCTCCCAAACATAGTTTTTTCCTTTCTTATAAGCTGCAATTTATAGTATCCAGGCATGTTTCTATTATTTTAAACCAAAATCATGTCTGTTCCAGACTTTCAGAGTGCAAAAAAATAATTATGTTACCAAGCAAGAAGGCCTAAAAAGTGCAGTCATTTGAGAACAGTTTAAGCTAGAATGTGTATGAAAACAAACATTCAAAAACAAAACAAAATTATACATGCATGATAGCAACCAAATAAAGAAATGATACGCTTCTATAAAATATTGAACAGTTAACAGAAAAGTTGCCAAAATAAAAGTCTTAACCAAGCCTACCCAAAAGAGTGTTCTGAACCTTTGAATCATTATCAACCACCTCTTATTCCTCTTCAATTTCTTCATCATAATTTTCATCGTCAAATACAGATGCAGTAGGCTTCAAAGTAGCCAATGAATTAGAAATGTATGCATTTTTGGGCAAAAGATAGTCCTCCTCAGTGGCCGCTTGAACCTCTGGTCCTTCATATTGCTCATCAAAGTCTTCATAATCAACAGCATCTTCAGCCTTCTCATCATAATCTATGTGTGAGAGAAACCCAAAGAACATAATCAGAAAGTTTGACAAAATGAAATGAGCTAAACCATAGACTTTAGAAAACATATTATTTATACATTATTTTATTTTGTTTAATAAGAACTAGACCCTACTATTGTCAAAGACAAAATATAAAGGAGATGAAAAGTCCACTGAAATCCAAATAACAAAAAATGCTCAATCTCTTGAAAAACCAAAAATACAATTCCTGAATTCTTTTTAAACAAATCACTGAGATGCCTACTTTAGCCCAAATAATATCAATCTCTTTTTCAATATTAAAAAATTTATCTTGTCCCTTTCTAAGCACAATGACCAACAAATAGCCATCACAGCAGAATCCCACAACTACTTTCTATTTTCGTTACCCACTCCTAAAAATTGAAACTTAACAAATTTACAGAGTACTGTAAAGTAATCCAAAAAGCCTCCAACTATAAATATTTTTACATTTATCCACAATATTTCAGAAAAAGGCAATGAATAAATAAATGATTGATAGTCTCATTGCTCGTTTTGTGCAAAACACCAGCTTTGAGACAGAGAAGAATGATCCTTTCCAATAGACATAGTGAGTTCCATTCATGTAGAAAGTAAACAGCTAAAATCTTAGAATTTAAAGTTGTCCTTTAAAAGTACTTCCTCAATTTCACAATCGTCCCAAAATCCAAGTCTTTCTTCTATTTCTACCTTAACCCTCACCTGAATATGCAAATATTGTACAGTGAAGAATCATGTTGCTTCTAGGTTCTCCAAGCAAGAGTTTTCTATGACAGCTATTGTGATGTAATACTAGTGATCTACTTATGGGTTCAAATCAAACCAATACACTAAAGAAACTTAGAAATGCCAGGGTCCTCCAAAAGTATAAAGAAACTCTTCAAGAGGAGTATAGCAATTTGGCATTCTATACTTGTCAGATATACACTTATAGGAACCAAAAATTCTACAAAGAAGTACATAGGATATGTAAAGCTACCTCACATATATATATTCTCTTAGTCACTAAGTAGACTAAGTGCTGGCACTAAGAATATTCTCTTAGTCAACATATGTCTTTTATTTATTTATTATTTGCTGGAAATGGCTACTAAAACAGTCGTATGTAATGTAAAAATTCTACATTTTTATGGAGTGGAAAAAGTAAATATAAAATTATATGAGGATAAAAGTGGCAAAAATGGACCAAGAGATGCTTATCCGCTCTTTTACAATTAGTATGACACTTTGAATTTTTATTTCTTTGATGCCAAGAATGACTGTTTATTTCTTTCTTTCTGACTTTTATTATAAGTTTTTTTTTGTGATAATTGATAATATGTTGTTATATATGATTTTTGTAACTCATCAAAATTCGTACTAATTATAGAAACGGTTGATCAGAAACTAGTCAAAGAGTTTGCCAAGTACAAGATATGTCACCTCCATCTACAAAAGGAAAGAGGCCAAAACACATACCTACAGGAAAATTAGTTAAACTCCTCAATGAAAAGAGGAAGATCTTTAGACTAAATTTGGAAATGGATAAGGTTGTTGAAGAGAGATATGGAGCAAGTGCACAAAGGATGATGAATTGAAGGATGGAGCAAGTCTCACGCATGGTTTACTTTTGTGTATCTTGTAATGTTTCTATTTTTCATTTTTGAAGTAAAAATTGTTCAAGATTATAAAACTTTATTATGTTATGCTTTCAAACTTAAGTTAGAACTAAGATCTCATGAAGTAGACACATTCATGGTTTGAATTAGTTATTGTTTAATGTAATACTTATGGTTTATCAATCTACTGAGAATTACATTTTATGATTAATTTTGATTTTTTTTTTATCAAAATACAATAATGAAAATCTTTTAATTAAAAAAAACCATTTAAGTATACTTATCAAAATAAAATTTAAAATTTTATTACTATATGTTATGATTTAAAAACATATTATAAGCGTAAAAAATCGTTATGGTTTATATAATATAACAAACTAAAAATGTTATCAAAATAATCAAATGTAACAGTTGAAAAGTGTTATGAAAAAAGTACAAGATTAAACTTCAAATTTATAACCAAAAACTCTATCTAAATGTTATTATTTGAATATTATAGCACCTAAAAATGTGTTATTGAATAGTTTAAGATAACACCGAACATAACATTCAAAAACTGTTATAGAAAAGACTGGACTTTTAATAATAGGGGCTATGTTAGCATTTTTCAGAAGTGTTATCAATAGTCCCGGTTAGCAGTTTTTAAGTGTTATGAATACTGTTTTTTCTTGTAGTGCTTGATCCTCAGCTGGTGATAACCAGATCGAAGATCAATCTTTGAGAACACCGTCTTACCCTGCAGCTGATCGAACAAGTCATCAATCCTTGGTAGGGGATACTTATTCTTGATAGTTAACTTGTTCAATTCCTCGTAGTCGATGCACATTCTCAGAGTCCTATCCTTCTTCTTTACAAACAAAACTGGAGCACCCCATGGCGAGTAACTAGGCCTGATGAACCCTAAATCTAGAAGCTCTTGCAGCTGTATCTTTAATTCTTTCAGTTTCGCAGTTCCGCCGGTGCCATCCTATATGGTGCCCTCGACACTGGCTCTGTCCCTGGCGCCAACTCAATGACAAACTGAATCTCTCTCCGCGGTGGCAACCCAGGCAAATCATCAGGAAACACATCCAAGAACTAGCAAACCAATCTGGTCTCCTCCGGTCCTACTGGTGAAACTCTAGTGGTATCCACCACACTAGCCATAAAGCCTATACATCCACCCTGTAACAAATCTCTGGCTCTTAATGCAGATATCCTGGGTACGCGGGGTCCATGCACCGCCCCCACAAAAATAAAGGGTTCCTCACCCTCTGGCTCAAAAGTCACCATCTTCTTCCTGCAGTCAATGGTAGCTCCATATCTAACCAGTCAATCCATACCTAGAATCATATCAAAGTCCTCCATACTCAATTCAATCAAGTCTACTGACAACTCCCTACCATCAACTATCACTGGTAGTGCTCTAATCCACCTCCTAGATACTACCAGTTCTCCTGTAGGCAAAATAGTCTCAAACCCTGAAGTACTATACTCACTAGGCTACACAATTTATCAATCACCTTATCAGATACAAACGAATGCATAGCACCAGAATCAATCAACACAGTAAAAGGAATGCCAGCACTAGAAAGCTGACCTGTCACTACCGAGGGACTAGCCTTGGCCTCCGCCTACGTCAGGGTGAACACTCGAGCTGGAGTCAAGCTGTCCACCTTCCCTGTCTCTCCTTTCTTCACCGTCGGGCAATCCTTTCTGAGGTGTCCCACCACTCCGCACACATAGCAGGCCTTAGCCCGACACTCGCCCGGATGGCGTCTCTTGCATCTCGTGCACTCTGGATAAGTCCTCCATGAATCACTGCCTCCCTGATGGCCACCCTGAGTACCCTGACCTCTCCTATCAGGACTAGGAGCAATAAGAGCATTAGGGGTCTTCCTCTTTAATTCACTGGGACCTCCGCCCCTACTAGAACCAGAATATGGAGGCACCGCCCTGCGGCCCTCCCTTCTCACAGCACTCTCTCTCCATATCTTATTCTCTGCTTCCTCGGCGGTAAGAGCCTTCTCCACAGCCTGGGCATAAGTTGTCCCCTCAGGAACTGTGGTAATTCTCACATCTCGGGCTATCATAGCATTCAACCCTCTAATAAACCTGTCCTGCCTAGCTGCATCAGTAGGCACAAGATCCGGTGCGAACTTTGCAAGTCTATCAAACTTCAAGGCATATTCTGTAACTGTCATACTGCCCTAAACCTGCCCCATGAACTCGTTTGTCTTCGCTGCCCTGATGGCAACATTATAATACTTCTAACTAAACAAATCCTTAAACCCTTCCCAAGTCAATGCAGAAACATCTCTGGTCTGAGATGCCACCTCCCACAAGATTCGGGCATCCTCCCTCAGCATATAAGTGGCACAAGCCACCCTGTCATGTCCTTCTACCCTCATGAAATCAAGAATGGTAGTGATCATAGTCATCCACTGCTCAGCCTTCAGTGGATCTGGTCCTCCCTCGAAGATCGGGGGCTCCTGCTTCCTGAACCACTCATACAATGGTTCCCACTTATTCCCAGCCTCAACTGGCTGCACTATAGGTACCACTGCAGGTGGCGCAATAGGGGCAACACTCCCAGATGGAGCCTGCTGCAGAATTCGAATCTGTTCATCTTGGCTCTGAAGCTGAGCTTACATGTCTGCCATTAACTGCTGCCAGTTCTCAGGGACTGGTGGAGGGGTCTGGCCCTGATCATCATCTCTAGCCCCGGACCTGCCGGCTAGTCGCGTGGATTTTCTTGAACGCATAACTATTCAAGTCAATCTGCAATCAACGACTTGACAATTAGGCTATGATGACAGGGTAATAATCCTTCCATGATCCATCACTAGAACTTCAATCATTCACAAGCAATCAAAGTATAGTAATTTATCCAGATATTCATTCACATGCACAGCAGTGCTAATAAGCACGCCCCAATAGCATCATGCAATAGTCAAGGGCCAGGCCCTATCAATAACTCATGCTCCCTATTCATCAAATAGATATCAACAATCATATCTCACTCAAATCATTTAAACACATAGTCATGTATACATAATTACCAAACCCTGAGTTGAGCTTGTCTCTCGCGGCAAATGTACATATCCAGCCAGCCTTCAGGACCCATAAACCTAGGCCGCTCTGATACCAAATTGTAAGGCCCTGGATAGCCAAGACCGTTACACTGTGTGTTTATAAAGTGTTGGACTTGCTAATCAAGTCATTTCATTAAAAACGTGTTACTAAAACTATAAAGGAACTAGGGTTAAAAAAATTTGGTCTCAAAAGCCACATTTTCATTAAGAAACATTTCCTGTTTACACGGGATCCCAAAAACATTAAGATTAAGGACCGTTTACAAAAGAAATAAGGTTCAGATACAATATCAAGCCATATTAAGGCAAACCAGACAGTTAGGCAATCCCTGTCCTGATCCACTCCTCGACCATGGCGATCGAACAGCTAGCTATGTACATTCAACCCCGCATCTCACCATCTCAGGATTGGTCTAGCTTGCCCTTGCCTTTACCTGCACCACATAGCACCCGTGAGCCAAGGCCCAGCAAGAAAACACAACAACAGAGCAGAAGCAGTCAACAGACAAATCAATATTTCATATTGCATCACATACTCTCAACCATATAATCATTCAGTATAATCAAGTATTCAACATGCTAAACATATCAACTCATATCATATATCAGTTCACAGATGATAACTAGGGATAGTGCCCTCAGGCCACTCCCTCTGTTATCCCACTGACTCCGACCAGCTTAAACTGAGCTCAGTGCATATTAAGCTGTCCTCCGCTACCAGTGGCCAAGCCGCGTCCTGTGCACAAATATTGTGTACAGCACCCTTAGGCTGCTATCACATGTCCCATGGTGTAATACCATCATTGACATAACACAAGTATCGGGAGCACTTAGTCCCATCACAATCATATAACCGGGTGCAGTTTCCTTACCTTTCGATTCGCTAACTTTGATCCCTCGACTCATTGAGCACGATCCCCCTCGAGCCCTAGCGCTCACCTAAACACAAACATAGGCCAAAGTCATCATCAATCCTCAAGTCCAAAACCTAGCCTCGGGGCCAATCCCGAGCCCCCGGGAAGTCCTAGTTCCACCAAACAAGGTGGTGGAATCAAACCCCAAACCCTTGGTCAAAAACCCTTGCAAACAACCCTAAAATTCCCTTCAGAAAATAGGGCAGCTCTACATCGCTCTTAGGAGGGCGCTACAGCGCTACAAACAGAAGCAAAATCCCCTCAGCATGCATGGCCTAGCGCTACAGCGCCCAAAGGCTAGCGCTAGTCATAGACAGACACCACTTCAGTTTTCCCTCCAGCGATTCCCTCGAACCAAACTCAACAAAAACTTCTCCAAACCTTCACCAAACTCAAAAATAACCTTATGAACATACTCCACTCATCCCAAGCACCCCAAATACTCAAAACCCAATCACATGCATCTCTAATCCCAAAATTCACCATAGCTGACCATAAGCTCAGAAACTCAGCAGAACCAGTCAAAACATCATAGTTAGAAACTTAGAATTCATACCTTTAATGGGATTTCGATTTCAAGGCAACCTCTACACCACCTTAGCTTGCTCTTCCTCAAACTTTGCCCTGAATTCCCTAAAGTTCCCATCAAACTCAGTTCATGCACCACAGTTCAAAAACCAAAACCAGAAACTGAAGAAACTATAGAACCTTACCTCAAGTGTTAGGGTGTTCCTGCTAAACCTCTGCCAATTCTCCAAGCCTAGCTTAGGATTCTTGATGCTTATAGCCTAACCCAGCTCTCCTCTGAGCTTTTCTCCAAGAAAACCCCAGAAAAGTGATGAGAGAACCACAAATCGACCCAAGAGAATACAACTCTGTTTTCCCTTCCTTTTCTCTTTCTCCTTTCTTTTCCTTCTTTTCTTTTCAGACTTCTATTACATTCTACCACTTCCACTAACATAAAGCCTTAGCATATCTATCCCTTACAAGCCAAATGACCTTAATGACCTCCACTTTCTTTCTAACCCTTTAATCCACTTAAGGGCATTTTATACATTTTACCTAGTTCCCGCTAATTCCTCGAGTGTCGCTAATATTTACCGCTTAATTCCCAATACCTAATCATTCACCAATAATATTCCTCGATGTCAAAATAGACTCCAATATACTCACTAAATTCCCATTTATACCCCTAGGCTCACCCCGAGCCAGGTATAAATCTCCGCCATGACTTTTTCGCTACTTTGCTCACTAGGATTGTTTCGAGTCACAGATCATGAATATATCCACATAATAATGTGGTCTCAACAATTATTACATATATCAATACAGTTACGCCCATAATGGCAAAAATTACGATTATGCCCTTCTAACCTAATCAGGGCCTACATGCATACTAATACACATAGTCATGCATCTCAAATATTCAAATAGTCATATATCATGCTTTAAATCATAATCATGCATTTACTCATCAAAGTCATACATAATTCCCATTATGCCCTCCAGGCACACTAATCAAGGCATTTAAGCCTTATTAGCGAATTTGGGTCGTTACACATATTCTCAAGTCAACATATTATTTATCTAACCTAACATATATATAATTTGAAACACAAATTTTATTTAACCTAACATATATACAATTGAAAAAAAAAATTAATCTAACATAACAATTTTTCATAACTTAATATTAAGTTAACTATAAAACTAACAAACATAAAAATTTAATTTAAAAACTATTCATGTATATAAATTAACTATCATTATTTATCAATACACTAATAATCCCAAAACAAAAAATATTAAAAATTGGAAACAATACCCAAAAGCTAGAAATTATATCCAAACATTCCAATGCAATCTGAAAAACCAACAAAAACAACAAAAATTTAACAAGCATTTATCAATTAATATACTAACCAATCACAAAACAAAATAAAAATAAAAATTACAAACAATACTCAAAGGCTCGGGATGATATTAATGAATTGGGCAAAGACACGGGGTGCTCCAATACAATCTTAAAACAAAAAAAAAATCAATAAAAAGTTTAATAAACCCATTACAATAACATAAAAAATTCACACAAATAATCATAAAAAACTAAATTTAAAAGAAATAACTACATTATTAGGGTATACAACAACTAACCCACTACAACAATAAAAGGCATTTGCGTCAGTTTCTAACTGCCACAATTGAGTGTTTGCGTCAGTTTTATATGTGACGCGGAATCCCATGATGCAAATGCATTTGCGCTAGTGGGGAACTGCCACAAATATGGCATTTGTGACAGTTAGACACTGATGCAAATGTTACATTAAAAAAATTAAAAAAATGCTACGCAAATACTAACCCAACGCCTAGGCAGCCAACCTATGCGACCTCTGCTCCCAGCCACCCTCTCGACCCCCGCGACCCTAGCCACCCCCAGGACCCCAGCCACCCCCACAACCCCGACGACCATCGCGACCACCACCAAGCGCCTCTTGCAAAACAAAACCCAAGTAGAGAAAAAAAAAAAAGAGAAACAAACCCCAACCCCCATCAAGAATAAAAAATTTACACTCAAAATTCAAAAAGAAACCATGTATAAAAAATTTACACTCAAAATTCAAAGAGAAACAAACCCCAACCCCATCATCAATTTAACCTTGAATATGAAAAAAAATGAAAAAAACTCACCAAAATGTGTCAAGAAAGTCGAAGGCGGCACTGGTGTGGAGGGTTTTCGCGTAGAGAATTTTTTAGAAGTTTTTAGGTCAAATGGAAATTGGGGATGAAACTGTGTATTATTGGGGTCTAACAACGTTTGCGTCAGTTCCTAACTGACGCTAACAGAAGGTTTACGTCAGTGCCCCACTGACGCCAACCTTCCGTTAGCGTCAATTAGGCACTGACGCTAATTTCCCCGTTAACAACATCATATTACCACTGACGCAAATTTTTCCCATTCGGACTGTCATTGTTAGTACTGATGCAAATTCCCTTGCATTTGTGGCAGTGCCCAACTGACACAAATGCTCAATCTAACATTGTCAGTCAACTTCGTTGACTGACGCGTTTGGCTGACACAAAATATGCATTTTGGTGTATTGACCTTAACAATGGAGGGCCAAAAATAGCGTCGGAAATCGTTGGCCAGAGCTGGGTGGCGCTGGGCGGAGGATAAAATAGAGAAAATTCTCTCTGTTTTGAGGAAAAACAGAAGAGAAATGAGGAGGAAAGGCTCTGCCTGGGGGTTTATATCACTGTGACCTATAGCGACGACTAGTAAACGGTCATCGTTGATATCAAACGCACTATTTCACTCAAACGGTGAGACCTTGTTGTCACTGTAGGATAGTGAATAGTACACAAATCATCTCGTGTCCTATGCGTCTACCCTATAAGCAGTGAAATTTGACTTGAATTTTTTGGCAGTTCACTTTCCCACATTTTTTGCCCTATTGCGATGACATATCGTCATGATCGAGTACAAAATAACTGACCAGTGGATTATATTAGACTCTATAGCAATGACATGTCGCTATAGGGAGTGAAAATAGGCAACTAACTCTTGGCAGTTGAGTTCCCTCCCTATCCTACAGCGACGATATGTCGTCGCCCTAGAATAACATATTTCCCTCCTTTTTTTTAAGATGGCTCTACAGCGACAACATGTCGTCGCTATAGGGGGTGCAAATAGGCAACCAACTTTGGGTGGTTGAGTTCTCTCCCCATCCTACAGTGACACATATTGTTTCTATAGACAAACATATTTCCTTCTTTTGTTTCGACGAAGACCCTTGTCGTCTCCGTAGAGTCGTTTCTTGCCTCTTGTTCCCTCCAAATTCCTGGTACCATACAACGACGACGTGTTGTAACTGTAGGGTATTAGGAATTTGGAGGACCTGACCGTGTGTTGTTGACGACCCTAGAGTGATGACATTTTTTTTAATAAATTGAGAATAAAGATATTTTAGTGGATTTCGACTACTTACATCGATGACTTTGGAGTCCTCGCAATAGATGTTGTCGTTGTAGAGTCATTTTCTTATAGTGAGCCATGTCAGCATTCTGTTAGCCACGCGGGATGATACTTGACAGAAGTACCACTTTACATCACTGTGAATTGTTCGGGGGGAATTTTTAACGGCCCGAAAAAATCAGGGGGCACAATAATGTATAGGTCATAGTTCGGGTGGCAAAAATCCTAAATAGCCTTGTTTTAATATACAAATTTGATGTTTATATGTCATGCTATTCTATGTTTCTAAAATGTTTTTGGAAAAATAATAGGTAGCATGCATCTAGATTTAAATTCCAAGACCCTATAAGAATCAACAACACTGGATTGTTTAATTCTTCTCCAAACTATAACTCCACCACCAAGATTGACCTTTAACCCAGAAGTTGACCTTTGACTATCTTTTCTGATTTTAATCAAAATTAGTGTATTTTGTAGGGCTCAAGTCTCTACCTAAATATACCAACATAAAATCCCCCCGTTAATGTTACATACTTGAGAATGTACTTTACTGCAATCGAGTGGCTCAATCTAAAATTGAATTGATCATGACTCACTATATCCTTACTATATAGCATATATCAACTATAACAATACATGCAATAACAAATATGAAAATGTCTACAATCGCTAATATCTTTTTTTTCCTCGTTGTGTATTAGGACACTACTCTTCAAATTTTAGTTATCGTAATTCTATTAAAATTTTGCATTGAAAAATGCATAAGTCCCTTATTGATATAATATGCTTGAAACAAAGCTAAAATTTTGTTTTTACAATCTTTGAAGATCTATATTCCTAAACCATAGCTTGTTTCTCTCCAATCTTTCATTCAGAATTTCGTGGCTTGCCATTTCTTTCCTTTTGATAATGTTTTTACATCACTCTCAACAAGTTAAATATCATCATGGTAAAGAACCAAGAAAATCACCTCCTTGTCTTTAATGTGTTTGTAAACACATGGTTCATCAATGCTTTTTTCAAAACCATATATGTCTTGATTGTTTCATCAAATATTAGGTTTCACAACCTAGACGCTTTCTTGAGTCCATAAATGGACCCGAGTAATTCACAAAATTTACGCTCTTAGCTTTTCACTTGAAATTAAAACCGTCTAGTTAAGCCATGTATTTAGGCTCGAGCATGTCTTCCTACAAACTGAGCTCCTATCTTAGCCTGTCATGTAGGTGAGATCATCATCCCTTGTTCGTGATGCTCGTTTTGAACTGATAAAAGAATGTTTTGTTGCTCGAAAGGAAACTAAGGTGACATATGCAATCGCGCTAGAATTATCATTTCCTATAGTGTGTGTTGTGACTAAAAGCATATTTAGTCACATCAAATTATAATTTTTTCTACTAATATATTGCTTGTAGCCATGGACTTTTTTCAGTGATAACATAAATTATATATTATAGATATGATTATGTTTTATTAGCCATAAATTTCTCACTTATCACATTTTTTTTCTCAAAAAAAATTTATAGTTTATATATATATATATATATCATGCACAACGTTTATATAACTTCGATAAATAATTTATAGACCAGGGACCGAATACTACGAGAGAGAAAACAACTTATATAATTCCTCCCGGCCGTAAACATATACTATATGAAAAATTCTTGTTAAAAAATCCAAATTGATCACGCACAGTAGTGTACGTACCAACAACCAGTCTACATATAATGGAGAAGCAAGAAATACAATTCCTTCTGCATGAAACATAAACGACAAAACTTTAGTAAAAGGCAAAGGAAGAATTTGAAAATGGGACAGAATATGAGAAACCCCATATCCTAAGCTTTCACATATGTCTCACTAGGACCACTTTATATTTATATGGTCTAAAACCTCACGGAAGCAAGGTAGCCAAGCCAACAGAACTGAAGATATTTTTTTTGAAGAGACTCCTTTACTCTTCTTTTGCATGCGCTATATTATCCATTATTTTCTCGAAATTCTAGTGTCTCACTCTCATTGTTCATTGTGAAAGCCAAAAATGGCCACAAAGACCACCACAGCCATTCCACCTCAAAATCTTTCCTCTGCCTATGGAGTACCACAAAACCTGGCGGCAACGCCGACAGCAGCCTCTGCCTACGCAGTACCTCAAAACCAGCTCCAGCTGACGCCAACTGCGACGTATGCAACTCAACCCTTGACACCAACTGCGGCGCCGTATGCACCTCAAACACTGAATACAACGACCCCACCTCATCATCAAAATCTAACATCTGGGGTTACGCCGCACCAGAGCCTAGCCTCGCCAGGCATTGTGCCTCATCAGAAACGAGCTGCTCATTCATCAGCAGTTGGACTCGGTAGCCGCACGGCTCGTACGGCACTCGGACTGGACGGCCGTGCGTCTCGCACTCTCGGACTTGACAGCCGTGCAACCCGTGGTGGAACGTCCGACGAGACTGAGCTGAGCAAAAGAATCATGGATCTTCATGAGTCTGATGAGCGTGGCCTTGCTGTTAAGCCTGTTCTTCACATCATCGATGTCATTTTTCACCGCGCTACTGCTGACCTACCTGGATTCAATCTTCAGGTATCGTATATTAATTATTCAAACACTTTGCTCAAGCTACTCTCTCTTGAATATCATTTTTAATAACTCTCGACTATTTTCAATGATTTATTACAGCATTCAGACATTGGTACCGATAAAAAAGCTGTCGTGTATTCTGTTGCTAGTCTTCAAGATAATGTCGAAATCCCTGCTAGGATTACGAACGCCATATCATGCGAGGTAATAGTTACATATATATATATATACATTTTTATATTTATGCTCACAAATTATGTGAGGTTTTTCATTAATGAATAGATAAGGTGTAAACATTTCAATTGTTGACAGGGAGTATGACAGGAAAAAAAAAACCGAATGAGGATCCTAGTAAAAAAGATTATACTACTTTTATTACAAGTTATAAAATAAACAAACAAATTGCCATAGATACATGAAATAATGTAAGAATCCGTAACAATGCGCACACTATATATTAATAGCACTGTTAAGTTATTGGTGGCTGAGTTCGTTGACTTGTTTGACCTTTTGGGGACACACATGCATATTTTGTATTATGACAGATCCTCAGCAAGTGCTCAGCTGGAGTGGATGTGCACACCATTACAATGGAAATATTACAGATAATCAAGCACTACGGGTGGGACTCGAAGGTGCTGCTAGCCTTGGTGGCATTCGCTGTGACTTTTGGCGAGTTTCGACTGGTCCTCCAACAATACTCAACCAATCCACTCGCCAAAGCGGTTGCTCTTCTCAAACAATTGCCTGAACTTTTGTAGCATGCTGGGGCTTTAAAGCCAAAACTCGACGCTCTCTACGATTTGATCAAGGAAATCCTTGACGTGACAAAGAAAATTGTCGACTTCTATGACCTTCCAAGGAATGAGTATTTTACTGCTGACTCCCCTGAAATTCTATCTGCTGCTTCTCATATCCCAACTGCTGTTTATTGGACCTTTCGGAGTATTGTTGTTTCTTCAACTCAAATTTTGGCCCTCACCGGCATGGGAATTGAGTATGTATAAATGCATATTAGTTTAATTGGGCTTATATAGTACTATATGTCTAGGGATGTGACCATATATTGTTGACTTTTTACATGTTTCGCCAGGTTTCTAACGGAGCCATGGGAGCTGTCTTCCTTGGCCCATAAGCTCAACAACATAAAAGGGCATGTTGTTGACATTATCGAACGTTGTTACAAGTTTGTTCGTGAGTTCTGCTTCTTATATGGATTCAATATGTGATATATATTCTAACATGTTATATATTCTTTTCTACGTTAATGAACGTTACATACGGCTAATATAAATGGCATGTGTATGTTGATACAGAGAAGAAGAAAGAGGATGAAGCATATGAGTATCTTGTGCGTACTTTCCAAATTACACACATCGATAACTCAAAGCCTCTGAGGGTTTTATTCAATGAAGATCCCCAAGCACTCTATGATTGCTACAGCAAGAAAAGGGTTTGCTCAGAAACAAATATTTAATTTATTGATTTCGCATTTTGTTGTTATTTTTTGAGCTTAATAATTTCACGTGTATTTGGTATATATAAAACAGATCATAATCGAGAATTTGAAGAGAAAAGTTGTGGCCTTATTCATCACAGAATTAGATCCTGAACTCATTCGTTCACCTGAATATGCAATCTTACAACAAATGTACGCAGAAAAGAGGCACAACATGACAAGATCTGAGAGTCAATATGAAGTGGATTGGGTTCCAATCTCAAACGTGTGGAATGATGACAAGTACAGAGTATTTGATAGGTTAAAAGAACAAATGGAATGGCACTCGGTGCACCATCCTTCAGCTGTAACCCGAGTGGCCCCAAGATTCTTCAGAGAGAAATGGGGCTTTGTTAAGAAGCCTATCCTCGTGGTGATCGACACTCAAGGCAGAGTTATGCACAACAATGCCATTCACATGATGTGTATTTGGGGAAGCCTATCCTACCCTTTTACTGCCAACAGAGAAAAATTGTTGTGGGAGGATAATGCCTGGACCATGGACCTGCTCATCGATGGCCTTGACCCCCATGTTTCTATTTGGGTAAGAGTTTTAACTATATATATGCTAGCTGACATGACATATACATGTGTGTATATATATATATAGTACTAATAACGTGCTTAATTTATTGGTTTAGATCCAAGAACAAAAGCACGTTTGCTTGTATGGAGGAGAAGACATTGACTGGATAAGGAAATTCACAAGAATTGCTAAGGATGTTGCCCGCGAATCTGGGATTCGACTGGAGTTGCTTTACGTGGGGAAGAGCAAACCTCACGAGAAAGCAACAAGGAACATCATCGAGCTGATTTTGAAGGAGAACCTAAGCAGAACCTTGGACTGGAACCTTATCTGGTACTTTTGGCTGCGGTTGGAGAGCATGTGGCACTCCAAGGGGCAACTGACCACGGCTGAAACTGTCAAGCACGACCGTGTAATGCAAGGAATCATTGCGATGCTGAGCTATGGGTCCAGTAGCCAAGGTTGGGCTGTTATCAGCAAAGGTTTTGAGGGAACGGTTAAGGGCAACGGGGAGCACATGTTTAGGGGCTTGACTGAGCATGGCCTATGGAAGAAGAGGGAGGCAGTGATCGGTTTCGTGCCCGCTCTGGATGAGTACCTTCAGAAGCTCCATGTTGACGCACCACACCACTGCACCAGCCTCATTTTGCCAGCCACTGGTGCAATGCCCGAAACCGTGGCTTGCTCTGAGTGCGGGCGTTTGATGGAGAGGTACAGCATGTTCCGCTGCTGCCTTGACTAATATTGACCATTTCATCGTGAACTTGATGACGAGTTGATATGCACGCATAATATTGGCATGGCGCCTCTATGACAATAAAAGAACATCGTCATCGATCATAAATAAATTGTTATGAGAATATTGTCGTAATTGTTTTATCTTATATATATATATATTTTTTTTTTAAAAATATTTTGGGACAAAATTTATATCATGTATTGCATTGCTGTTGCTTTGGCAACTACAACCAAGTTTTCTGTTATTTTAATTATTGAATAAATAAATAATACTTGCTGTTTTTCATGCCTTCCAATACGACTACTATAAAATATATATATATATATGCTTTAATTAATACTACTATTATTTGTTGGGTATATTAAGTGTATATATCTTATAAATATTACTGCGGGATCTGATTCATATGTTTATAACTCTAAATAATTAATATTAATTCAAAGTCTATGTAAATACAGCCAATAATATATAAAGTACATAATTACTTTAGAAACTACTAATTCTTTTTCTTTTGTTATTTGTAACATATTAGATTTTAAAATAAATATACGTGAATATATTCATCTGAGATAGTGAAGTAATGGAAAATTTGTGTGTGTATTAGCATTTAAAAACGGGCCGGTTTAAAATAATCTTAATTAGTCGAAAAATATAGAAATTTAAGAGAAAGTCCGAACCCAAAACCAAATTGGAGAAACTTTTGGGAACTTCTAGTAGATTAAAAACAATTATGGCAAATTATTTTTGAGCATTTAATATGTAGTTATTGTTAAAGAAAAGTAAAAACTTAGGAAAAAATTACCATTTTGGATACCTAAACCCTAATTTGTACATAATGACACTACAAGAAAATGGACTTTTGCCGGCGTGTTTCGGAATTGTGCCAGCAAAAACCCTTGCTATTACCGGCGCAATTACGAAATGTGCTTACAACAGAAACTTTTGCCAACGCCACTTCCAATTGCGCCTTACGGCCCACTTTTTGCCGGCGCACTATGTATTATTACACTGGCAAAAATAATTTTTATACAACCCTTCAATTGACGGTGGCATTTTTCCTGATACATTACGATGTTACGCCGGTAAAAATCTTCTAAACACGCTGGTAAAAGTCATAAATGCGTCAGTAAAAGATAAAATTGCATCGGTAAAAGTATTAAGAAATTTAAATACACAATTATTTTTAATTTTTATTAGTGATTATAGTTTTATATATTATGATTCATTAATTAATAATTATTTAACATCTAATTAAGGGTATAAAGTTGTTAGATAGATCTAAGATCAATAATAATACTAATTAACTTTGTAATTATGAACAAAGATTGTTGTGATCATTGTCAATTATGCTTATCTAACCATACAATTATCATTTATTTTTTTTAAAAAATTATCATAGGTCTAATAAACTGTTGTATTAGATATAAGTTTATGAATATATACAATCTTGGTCTTACTCAACATTATTAATTAGTGTTACCGATCATATGATCGAATATTGTTCTTTTGTTAATATATATATATATATATGTTTCATTATTGATAATTTCTTGAAACGTTAAATAATTATTCATTTTTTCATACCACTGATTTTTTATTATCATTAATAAGAATTTAAAGTAATTTTATTTAATGTGTAAATAGATAAGCTATTGTGATATATATATATATAGGGTAGGTTGTATGTAATCAAATTTCATCAATTTTTAGATAGATTTAGTATTTTATTATTAATTATGAATATTATAAATAGTTCGAATAAATCGTAACTGTTAAAATATTCGAAATGTTAAGTAGTATTTTAGTTAACATATTTTGTTGGTAGTGCCGAAAAATAAGTTAAGCATATCAATTTTTAGATATATTTAGTATATATTAGTAATTGTGGACATTATAAATAGTTCGTTTAAACTGTAAGTGTTAAAATATTGAAATTGTTAAGCAGTATTGATAATTAACCTACCTTGTTCGTAGTGCATGAATGTTTTGATCTCCTTCCATATAATATCCGAAATTAGTATTACGTTAAGCATTTGAACTATTATTTTTTTGTTTAGACAATAAAATGTTTCAATTATGTGTACGAATAATTGAAATAAATTTATTAATTAAACGAGAAAATATATATATTTTTGCCGGCGCAATAGTGCATCGATGAAACTACTTTTGCTGGTGCGTTTGACGAAGTGCGCCGACAAAAGTATAGCGGGAAAATTCCCACCTTCACATTTTAAAATGCACGTGGTAAGTGAAAACTTTTGCTGGCGCATTTCGTTGCGCCGGAAAAAGTCCACTTAAATGAAACGACACTGTTTTGTACTAGGGCAACAAGGGTGACTTTTACCGGCGCAATATTTGACTTTTGCCGGCACAACGAAACGCGCCGGCAAAAGTTTAATGATATTTCACCAGCCGCTCCTCCCTTCTTCCCCAATTCTCTTCCACGACTTCTCTCTCTCTCTCTCTCTCTCTCTCTGCACCAGATGCTCCCCGACCACCACCCCACCCTACCCGAGCCCCACCCCAACGCCACCGCGAGCCCACCACTGCCGCCCCCCTCCTCCTTCAAGCCGCCCCCTAAGGTAAGTTTTATAATATAGTTTTGTATTTTATTTTATTTATGTATTGAATTTAATTTTTTTTGTTTCTATGGAGTCCCCGAGCCACTGCCGGAGCGGAGCCACTTCACCCACTGTAATATTTTAATTTTTTATTTACTATTTTTAAGTTATTTTTATAATATATGTTTTTAGTATTTATTAATTGTTTTTTTTTGTAAAATTAAAAAAAATAGATTTGAATATGTATTTTTTTAATTTTAGTGCTTTATATGTATTTGTTTATTTTTTCTTGTTAATATTTATTATATTGTATTTTAGTTAAAGTATGAACCTAAAAAAAATCAGATTAATAGTGTATGTTTATATTTTTACATTGTTTTATATTAAATGTGATATGTTTGTAAATGTGTATTTAATAATTTTTTTTGTATCAATAAAAAATGAGTTTTGGTATATGATTTTTTGTGGTTAAATATTTGTATATATGTAAATTGATGAATTTGTTAATGTATATATATGTTTTGTATGATGTGAGAATATTCTGGTTATATATGTGTCTAATTTGTAGGTTTTAAAATTTTTGGGATAGTTAGAAATATAGTCGTTATGCTGCCCAAATTTTGTTAGACTTAGTAAAATTAATAAAAGTTTAATAATTAATTAAATAAAAGTTTAAGTATAATTAAAAAATACATCTAAAAATTAATTTTTTTAATTGAAAAAAGTTAAAAATATAAATGATTTAATAAAATATAATTAAGTAAAATATAAATATAATAAAATTGTTATTAATTAAGTAAATAATCAAATACAGATTGAAGAATTTAATAAAAAATTACAAAATGAAATTAATGTATAATTAAATTAATTTTAAAATAAAAGTAATAAATAAGTAAATGATTTAAAAAATTATAATAATTAATAATTACCTACATTTTCTTAGGTAAATAGAAATAATTATTTTTGCCTGAGATAGGATATTATTATCACTTAGTGATAATTAGGAAGACAAACAGTCATGAAATATTTTAACTATCATTTCCTTCATTTTAAGACAATTATTAATATTTTTCGAATTATTTCACTTGAAGATGGCAAACGACAGAAACTGGATGAGTGCGAGGAATCGTTGGTCTCTAAAGTATATAAATGATGTTAAGGAGTTCTAGGAGATCGCTAAAAATATGGTGAACAATCGGGGTTTGGTTCATTGTCTGTGCAAGAAATGTGGGAATGTTAAGTTCCAGCCTATAAATGAAATTTCGATGCATTTATTAAACAATGGCATCATACAGTCCTACAAAGTGTGGCATTACCATGGAGTGGCGCTATAGCGCCCTGGATAACAAAGACCGTTACACTGTGTGTTTAAAATAGTGCGAGACTTGCTAACCAATTCATTTAAATAAAAATGTGAATCTAACGTCACAAACAGGTTAGGTTTAAAAGATTTTGGTTATAAACGAGTAATTTTCATTAAAATAAATGTTTCGTACATGGGATCCCAAATCAGGGTTTAAACGACATATTTACAGGATTTCCAAATGTTATAAACAAGAAAAGCCATTCTAATGGAAAAATACATATTTTAGGTCTCCGTCCCTGTACAAACCCTCGACCGTGGCGGCCGAGCAACTGACAATGTACACCTCGCCCTCAAAGCTCTCCAACCCATGGTCGATTAATCTTACCTTTGTCTTTACCTGTACCACGTAGCACCCGTGAGCCGAGGCCCAGCAAGAAAACATGATCAATATCAATAACCAATTATCCCACAAAGCACAACCAAATTATCCCACAAAGCACAACCAAATACTCAACAATTCATAAGATTTACATATTCAGTGATAACAATCGACAAATTAAAAGTTTGTCATTCAGATAATCAACATATCACATCCACCAGATTAACAACAATAATCACGTTCATAATCAGCAGTTTATCACAACCATTAAATAATATTCAGGGTCGGTGCCCTTAGGCCACACCCTCTATTTAACCCATTGTCTTCGACTCACTTAGACCACCCCCAGTGTTATATCCACTGACTCCAGCCAACCTAACTGAGCTCAGTGATTAATAAGTTGTCCTCAGCCACCAGTGGCTGAGCCGCGCCCTGTGCGCAAGTATTGATTCTGGCACTCTTACGCTGTTTATCACATGTCCTCCATGGCATAATACCACCACATGACATTCATATAACTACAGGGAGCTCTTAGTCCCAACATACTCACATGGTTTATCACAATCATATAACAATGCATACGAATATAGAGAACACTTATTCCCAACCTATCCACATAAACGGGTGCAGTTTTCTTACCTTTAATTCCAAGTGCTTTGATTAAGAAAGACGGCCCCCGAGCACGACCTTGCCCGGAGCCCAAGCATACACCTAGTCATAACCACGATAAAAGATTCCATCAATAATAAATGAATAAGGGTTTCTGGATCAAGTTCTAGCCTTCAGGACATCCAATTCCACCAAGCACAGTAGTGGAACCGATCCCAAGCACCCTAGGTCAAGCCCCCGCACCTTAAACCTCCAAAAGACCAAGAATGTCCTTAAGAGACGCGGGCCAATATTCCTATGACGTGGCATGCCCCTGACCAGAGGCTCAGCCTCACCAAAAACCAGACACGGGTCGCATGCAGCAGCCCGCCCTTCTTCCCCAGTTCTATCTGCTTCAAAGGGCCTCAGCACAACAAGAACTGAGCCGCGACCCGACCCCTTGGAGGCCAGAAAGTCCACCAGTTTTAACACTCAAATCCATCCAATATCATCCTAATGATACAATCCAATTATCACAAACATTCTAACATGTATTCAGCAACATAACCCAACAAAAACCTAACTTAGAAACTCACCAATATAACACTTTAATCTTGAAACCCATAAGCTCAAGAACACTAAAACCCAACCAATAAAACACAGAATTCAGACACTAAACCATAAATTAGAGCTTACCTTCACTAAAGGACCAATCCTCCAAGAGATTGCTGAGCTAACTCCCAAGTCTTTAGCATCAATTCAGTCTTAAATTAAAAACCCAAGATCTCTTAGAAACCAGTCCAAAGCTACATAATCAAATGACCAAAACTGTAATTCTAGCCTTACCTCCACTCTTGTTTAATTGCTTAGCTAAACTGAACTAATCTCCAAAGCTTCAACCCAATTTCTTGGTTTCTAGCCAAGCTTTTCCTTTGTTTCTGTGATTTCCCTTGAGAGAGAAGGGGAGAGAGAAGAAAAGGGTCGGTTTGGGTATCTTCAACTATTTTCTTAATTTTGTTTGATCTATCCTTAAGTAATTAAGTCAATCTTGAGGCTCGGTGTACCGAAAATGTCCCCGAGGGAAAAATAGTAAAATTCTCCAGTATTCCCTTCTAAGTTTCCTAACCTCAAATATATCTCAAATTATTTATTTCCATAACCCGATAGCCCAAATAACTGTCTAATACCCAAAATACCCCTTGCTCGCCCCGAGTCAGGTATCGTGTCCCGTTGTGACTTTCCCGCTACTTGCTCCCTTGGATCACCTTGTGCCGAAGGCTGCAAATATATATATATATATCCACATAATAATGTGGTCTTTACAGTTTATCATAAATAATCACATTTACGCCCTAACAGGCCAAAATTACAATTATGCCCTTACAGACTAAACATGGCCTGCATGCTTATCTAATACTCATAAACATGCATTCCACACATCCATATAGTCATAGGATCATGCATATCACATAATCATGCATTTTAACCATTAATTTACATAACTTCCAATTATGCTCTCCCGGCATACTAATCAAGACCCTTAAGCCTTATTAGTAATTTTGGGTCGTTACAACTTCCCCTCCTTATAAAAATTTCGTCCTCAAAATTTACTCGAACATATCAGATAGTAAACCTCGTATCTCTGACTAAAATTCCCAAGGTTCAATGCCTGTACTCTTACTCTTCGATAACACTCTTACGTGAGTAACAATCTTGTTCCACAAGATCTTGTCTGATAACTATACTTTCATTAACCTTCGCTTGCACATCAGATCTGCAGAAACTCCAGGGTCTGCCTATTTCATCAACGATTGCTTTATTGTCTTATCATCGATACCATAAATACTCATGAGTCTTCACCCCTACTAGGGTGAGATCGACTTATAGGCCCCCGGCCTAACCCTTGGTACAACCTCAGAATTCCTGTTGAACCGGGAGTCAGAACTCCCCTTTCTTTCCCCAGAATATTATACTCTTCCTTGTCTGCATTACTTGGAGAAATACAAATCTCACGTCCTGGAACTTTGTATTCCAAAGTTAACAATTTACTAGCTATTATGTCATTTCAGATAGGCAGATACTCCTGCCTTAGAAATTCCAACAACCTCTTTGATTTTTATCTTACTATTACCTATGCCGTGTCACCTTAGTTGTACTTCAACATTCATCACCGTGACTATCTCATCAAGGATTACACTTTCCTTAATATCTCAAATATTCGCACACTCAATGCTTAATCCCTTAAAATAACTGTTAAGTCTTCAGATTGATATTCCATCTGTAATCAACCAATAACTCCAGGTTCCCACTCTGTTTTCTTCGTTCTCTAGTTCCTTTCCAAAACATGGAAAACTATAGGGTCTCAAATCAACATTATCAATGCTCTGCCCCATTACCAGTTCATATGAACCAAATTGCATTAACTCATTCTGCTGAGTTATAACCTTCCCTGTCCAATCACCTTACTTATAGTCTAATGTGGTCCATTCCTATGATCCACCACCATATCACTTTACCTTCAAATATCCAAGTATATTAAATTTTGTCACCCACTTAAACCTCCCGGTGCAATATACCGTAGAAGGTGGAATGATATCCATTTAGAGTTCTCATCTCCACGCCAAATTCCCATCGGACCACTCATCCAATCCTTGTACCTTAACTCGTATTACACTTATAGGGTTCTTCTCCGTCTCCACAAAACCATCACTCTGGATTCTATTGTCCAAAGGAATATGTATTTGTTCATCACCACACACTGATGTTATACCAATCTCAATCGTTATCTTGTTCGTTCCACTGAAGTCCGTGGCGCTCTGTTCAAGTGACATACACCTCCCAAGTAAGAGATCTGCCTCCAATTAAATCTCCTCCTCATACAGTCAAGGACTTCTAACATCAACCATCCATCCCTTACATTCCACTAAATCTTGGTCCCGAGGTTATCTTTCTTACAAATGACCGAACGCTCAAATACCTTACACTATGCATACACTGCCATCTTAACGTTCCATGTATATCGACCATGTTCCCATTCTTTTACCTCTCATGAGGCTCGATCCATCCTCTCGTCAGTCTGAGCCTGGGCGTGCCTCAACTTGTGATGCACCACTCACAGTTTCATATCTTTATCAAAATTAGGTTCCTCATGCTACCTTCCTGTATTCATCCCTAACACGCTTATTCCGACATCACCAAGCACTAATCAATTCTCACTCTGTCTTCTGAGCTTTTGATCTGACACTATCCATTTAGTCTAACTTCAAGTTTTACCATCATTCTAATCTCTAGTGTAGCTTCCTTAGAAGATACTTACGCAGTAGATGACGTTTTGACCGACCTCGTTGTGCTCCCTATCCTTCAGACGCTCTTCAGTAGCTTTTATGTGGCTTCTAATCAAATCTCTTCATACCTGACCCCTTTTCTTCTTGTAGAATTATCTTGAATACCCCTGGCGAGATCGAAACTGACACTTCCTGGAGCCTTGCCTGTGACCTTGCTTCTTTAGTACTAACATCATGAGCGTAGTAGTCGTTTGCATTCCACTTCTAACTAGAGAGTAGTCCAACATACCGCCAATAAACTTGAAGGTAACTTGTCCACACTGTTCCTATATTTTCTGCTTGTAGAACTTACCTTTGTTGCTGAAGCTTGAATCAATTAAGAACCTTTGTGACCAATTTTATCACACCCTACTTGGTACAAGTAGTATTTCCTATAATGTCTCTTTCCTTGATCCCCAGCTGGTAATAACCAGACCGTAGATCAATTCCTGAAGACATTGTCTTGTCTTGTGACTGGGCATTTAAACTCTTCATCCTTAACAGATGAAACCAGCAATTCCCACAATATGATGCTCTGTCCAATCCACCACGAGGTCAAACTTCTTTGACTGCTTTAGTAATTATTTATGTCAAACCATTACCATCTTCCATAACATCCCTGATACCGAACCTACCCGTAGCCCAGTCCTGAAGCGTACCCAATCCTTCATTGTATACCCATCTGAATTCCTACTAGTCAGCTCAATTTCCATTCAGTCTAATTAACATTCCCAAGTGATATCCCCTAGAATCCATGGTTATCTCTTAACAAATGAACTCTCACTCAGACTCATGTCAAGGTTCCCATATGAAGAGCTCCATTGCTCTCTTCGTTGTTGGTAAGTATCATTTCAATGGTATAGTTATTCTTTTCATCTCTCTTCCTTAGTATATTCACCTCTCCATTATGGTTTTTAGGAGTGTTCCAAATTCCCGATCTTGTTCTCACATCCCGGTATTTTGGTAAGGAAAATAGGATAGTTTTATATGCTTATATGTTATGTCGATATGTTATGATGAGTTATGTTATAATATGTTATGTTATGTTTTCTTATGTTTCATGGTTATGATTTACCCTACCTTAGATATTAGACTGGGGACGTAGATGGGTTATCATAAACCTACCATGTGATTTAACCTACCTCAGATATTAGAAAGGGGAAGTAGATGGTTTATCACATGTTTTAATGGCCATTAATAGTATAGTCTTATATGATGTACGTCTTTATAGATATATGTTTATAGCTTATAGTTTATGTGTATGATCATGTTTCATGCTTGTAGTAGATTTTCCTTGTTGGGCATTAGGCTCATTCCTTTATGTTTTATATGTGCAGGAAAATAGTTTGGCGGCGGAAAAGGTTCTTGGCAGCTTGGGGATGTGTATTGAGGCAGGATGGAAACGGTGGATTGAGCGTTCGATTCGAGGATGAAGCTTTTAAGTCTTTAGTTATGTTTTCTATGTATTATTTTTCCGCACTTAATTTTGTAACCAATTTATTTAAGTTATGTTTTGTTTTATTTTCAAAACAATGGGATCCCATATCCTACTTATGAATTTATGTATTTTTGAACCTTTACTTTACACTTTTAAATAAAGTTATGGTTGTTTCATATGTACATTTTCTTAAGATTAGTATAGTAGTTTCTAATGGTCCAAGTTTAGATTAGTTGGGTCATTACACCTGCGCCGCGGTCTCCCCCCTAAAATAAAGGCTAGGCCTCTTTGACCAGTGACACGCGCCGCGGCCCTGCCCTGTGGCGCTGCGGCACTTCCCTACTGCAGAGCCTCCTTGGCTTTTCTTCGCTTCGCAGGGCCGCGACACTCTAGAATAGAGCCGCGGCCCAGCCCCTCGTGCTAAGAAAATCCACCATTTTTAACATCCCAACCTTGCTTAAAACCACCCCAAAGCACCCTAATTCCAAAACCCATTGATCACAAAACTTCTAGCAACATAATCCAGCAGGAAGTCTAGCTTAAAAACTCATTAAAATCCCATTTTAATTTTTGAAACTCTCATACTCAAGAACACTAAAACCAGTCATGAAAACTCATAATTCAAACATTAAATCACAATTTCGAGCTTACCTTCACTACAGAACCAATTCCCTAAGCTATTTCTGAGCTAACCCCCAATTCCTAGCTTCAATCCAACCTTCAATTTCAAAACCCAAAAATCTCTTAGAGCTCAACCAAAATCACAGAATTCTAGTGACCAAGAGTGTATTTCAGTTCTCACCTTAGTCCTAGTTGAATCCCTTGGTTAAAACTGAGTTAATCCCTCAAAACTTCAGCCCAAATCATAGAGTTCTAGCTGAATTTCCTTAGGTTTCAGTAGTTTTTTCCTTGAGAGAGAGAGAAGAGAAGTTAGGAGGGAAAGGGGTTGGTTCTTCATGTTTCTACCAAGTTCTGAGTTTTACCTAGTCTATCCTTAGTTAATTAAATCAATCCCAAGGCTCGGGGTGCCGGAAACGTCCCAGAGGGCAAAATGGAAAAATTTCCCAATATTCCCGCCTAAACTTCCTAACATCGAATATATCTCCAATTATTTATTTCCATGACCCGATAACCTAAAAAACCACCCAATACCTGAAATACCCCTTGACTTGCCCAAAGTCAAGTATTAAGCCCCGTTGTGACTTTCCCGCTAACTAGCTCCCTAGGATCGCCTCAAGTCGCATGCTGCAGATTTACCCACATGATAATGTGATCCTCACAATTATAGCATATAATCACATTTACATTCATATAAACATACTAGCTTACTTATCATATAATCATGCATTAAGTTAATAAATTCATGCATAAACCAATTATGCCCTCCTGACACACTAATCAAGGCCTTTAAGCCTTATTAATGATTTTGGGTCGTTACACCATGACCTAGGCTGACTTTGTACAAGTTTTTAGAAAAAATGACTACAACGCTACAGTAATAGAAACCAAAGTTAATGAGTTTGTGACACTGACACAAGGTAGTTTTCCAGTCACAGGGTATGGCCAGAATTTTGACAGATTGTCAAGGTTTTCATTTGAGATAGTTCCAACAAAGGTCATGAAAATTCATAGATTCATAAGGGGACTGAAGCCTATAATTTCCAGGGATGTCAAAATGACCAGTACAGAGCTAGTTAGATATGCTGAGATTCTGGACAAAGCTTTAGACGTTGAGTACATGAAGAACTGTATATGAAAGGACAGTCCTGCAAGGAGGGAGGCTAACAAAAGTAAATCATTTCAAGAGAGTAACAAGAGGAGGCTCAATAGGGTCAAAATAGTGGCACTGACAAAAGGCTCAAGGTCACAGATCCCAGTGGTAATCACTACAACCACAAAAACATTCATAATCGTGGAAACCATCAGAACTGCAAGACCAAGTTCCCAAATTTACCCAAGTGGTCACGCAGACATTTAGGAGAATGTCAGGTCAGCTCAAACAGATGCTATGAGTACGGTCAAGCAAGCCACTTGAAGGAAGATTGCACACAGTGGAGGACACAAGTTGGACAAGGAAACAATGGCAATCTATTTCCAACTAGAGTGTTTGCTTTGACCAAGGGAGAGGCAGCCAATAGTAACACGGTTGTCACGCGAGACATTATGTCGTTAACTAGGTGGTTATTGTAATGCCCTAGTTACTCCAAGATCATTACTGTGAACTCCAAGACCATGCACAGTGCCAACAAACACAAAAGGATCCTCACCTTCAGGCTCAAAGGTGACCATCTTCCTTCTGCAATCTATGGTTGCCCCATACTTCACTAACCAATCCATACCCAGAATCATGTCAAAGTCAGTCATAACTAACTTTATCAAATCCACTGATAATTTTCTGCCTTCCGCTGTCACTGGGAAAGATCTGACCCATCTCCTGGATACTACCAACTCCCTAGTGGGTAATAAGGTTCTGAACCCCATAGCATAATAATCACATGGTCTACACAATCTATAAATAATTCTACTAGCAACAAAAGAATGTGTAGCACCAGAATCAATCAAAACAGTATAAGGGGTTCCAGTACTAAGAAGCTGACCTGTAACTACTGAGGGTGAAGCCTCAACTTCTACTTGTGTCAATGCGAACACTCGAGCTGGGGTCGAGCTGTCCACCTCTCTGGGTTCTTCCTTTCTTGCTTTTGGTAGTCTTTCTTGAAATGTCCCACTGCCACACATAAGAAGCAGACCTTTGCCCTACACTCCCCCGAATGGCATCTCTTGCACTTAGGGCACTCAGGATAAGTCCTCTAGGCCTCACTGCCACCCTGACAACCCATTGTAATACCATGTGTTCGCCTATCAAGACCAAGAGCTGGGAAGGTATTAGGAACCTTCCTCTTCTGATCATTGGGGCCTCCACCCCTACCTGAACCCACAAATGGAGGACCTGTCCTCCACAAATCTCTTCTAGATGCATTGTCCCACTAGATCTTGTTCTCTGCGCTCTCAGCTGTGAGCGCCTTCTCAAGCACCTGTGCATAAGTAGTAACTCCAGCCACAGTGGTGATACGAACATCCCAGGCTAATCGAGGCTGTAGCCCCTAGAGAAACCGCTCCCTTCTGGTCCCATCAGTGGGCACCAGCTCCATGGCAAACTTTGCCAATCTATCAAACTTCAGAGCATATTCAGTCACTGATAAACTCCCCTGAAGTAATCTAATAAACTTTTCAGCCTTGGCAACCCTGATGGCATCATTGTAATACTTTTCTTTGAATAGAGTCTAAAACTCTTCCCAACTTAGGGCATTGATGTTTCTGGTCTGGGATACAACCTCCCACCAAATTCGGGCATCCTCCCGAAATATATACGTGGCACAGGCCACCCTTTCATTACCAGACACCCTCATGAAATAAAGGATGGTGGTAATCATACTCATCCATTGTTCTGCCTTTGCTGGATCTACATTGCCCTCAAATAATGGAGGTTGTTGTTTCCTAAACCTTTCATAAAGAGGTTCCTATTTGCTTCTAGCCTCAGGCAGCTACTTAACTGTTGGCACCGTTACAGGTGCTGCCTCAAGTAAAACGTTCCCTGCAGGAACTTGTTGTTGTCTCGGGAGGCGAATTTCTTCTTCCTGCCTCAATACTCCGGCCTGTAAGTCAATAAACAGCTGCTGCCAGTCATCAAGAGCTGGTTGTGGAATCTGATTTTGGTCATTCTCTTGACCCTGTCTATTATTCTGGCCTTGATCATCCTGGCCAGTTGATGAATCTGTTTGCCTTGGAATCATTCGTATAACTTAAATCTTGTAGAAATAGTCAATGCAGCCAGTTAGGCAGTGATAACTAAACCTCTTGGCTCCTCACGGTCCAAGATCAACAGATAATCACCCATATTCCACAACTATACAGACATAAAAATGAATGCATGATCATAGCATTTAACATTTAACACGTATCCGTTAATAATTCACAATGAACAATACTAATAAGTATGTTATATCAATATCAGTACTAATAAGCACGGTCTTGCTTATGAAGCAGTAGTCAAGGCCCAGCCTTATCAATATATCACATGCCCATGGTGTTCAAGTGACCGCATATGTACACATCGCCACCTAAGCTCTCCATTCAAGGTTGGGTGAGCATCTCTTTCCCTTTACCTGCACCACATAGCACCCGTGAGCCAAGGCTCAGCAAGAAAACTCAATACTGCATGTATACAATATCAAATGATGATTATGATAATCATACTGGGCTTGTAGCCCTAATAAGATAATATTGAGATTCTAATAATCATGTTGGGGCTTATAGCCGTAATCAGATAAGTTACTGATGAGTAAGTCACGAACTTAAACCAGATGAGTGACTATGGAGTTACGAACTTGAATCAGATAAGTGACTGATGAGTGAGTCATGAACTTTGGCTCCGCACCCTTAGCCATGTGACGATATAGTCACCTGGGCCTTTTGGCCCTGGCTCTAAGTAACTAGACTTTGAACTAGACAAGCGCTTTTGTTTTCATCTAACTTAAGGTCGGTCAAGCATTTCATGCTTATGTTGATAATGCTTATGTCGATAAGATCTAATATTTTTGGCTTGCGTTAAACACGCTAATACCGTTCTTGACTCATAAGTCAATACCATACGATCAGTGCTCAGTAGTACTGCCAAACTTGACAATAAGTCACAACTTCACAATCAATACTGACACCATTGTTGATTCTGACTAATAAGTGAGTACCATTCACAGATAAGCAAGACTGCTAAGCATTTAATAAGCAATCAATGTCCACATATATAGAGCACTCAATATGCCTCATTAATAACCATGCATGTCATATACTGGGTGCAATTTTCTTACCTCTGGTTCGAGCGTGAAACAATAAAAGAACAACCCTTGAGAGCGATTGATCCTCTGATCCCTTACCGATCACCTAGTCATAACCAAATATAACTTCCATCAATGAAAATGAGAAATAAAAGGTTCTTTATCTAAACCTTGCTCCCGGGACCTCGAATCGTACTCAAACGGTTAGTAGATTCGATCCCGGGCCTTAAGAATTGAAACCCCGAGCCAAAAACCCTCAAAAGTCCCCAAAAGAGTACCTTGGAAAAATAGGGTAGCGCTACAGCGCTGCCACCCTAGCACCATGGCGCTATAAACAGGGCTGACTTGCCATGGACAACACTGTAGTGCCCACCCTTGGGCGCTGTAGTGCTAGAACCAAGGTGATTCAGCCCTAGTTTTTCCCCTTCAACTTCTCCAATTTCCAACCTTCAAAACCTAATTCCAAACCTCATCACAACTCACAAATGAAACGAAAAACCTATGCCCTTATTAATTCAATTTTAAGTTGCTATAATTACTAGGAATAACATTTATTATTTAATAAAACAATTTTGTTAAATACTAGAAATCAAACCACTTTTAAAATCTATATCCGCTCTTGAACTAGTTAAAACTAGATTTATTATTATACGGTTCATCACATAAAGCATATAATCTCAAAGGACAATCCTAAGGCATGTTTCTACTCATATGAGATGCATGCATAATTTTAATTACGGTGTGGGTAATATGTATGGCATGTCAAAAATGCATAATAAAGTATTAAACAGTTTAATCACATTCAAACATTTAAATAAATACATACTAAATAAATAAATACGGGTCGGGTGTCTTGGGTATTTCTAGAAAAATTACAACACTTACAAAAATATACACAAAAATGTAAGAGACTAAATAAAACCTAAAGAGATCTCTATCTTCAAATTTGGGCATTCACAATTAGTCTTGATCCATTAAGCCATTTATCTATTTTATTTTTAATTAAAATAACTTTTAATTATCTTAAACAAATTTTAAGAATAATTAACTTGGGCTTTAATGCCCAATAAGTTATTAGGCCCATTTTTGAATTTGGGCTCAAATAAGTAATTCAAAATAAAGTAAGTTTTAATTATGGGCTAAAATTAATTAAGCCCACAATTTAAATGAATAACAATGTGCAAAACCTAGGATTAAAAACCCTAGGGCCAGCGACACACTAAGGCTCGACATGGGGCACGACAGCTGCCAGGTGGGGTTGCGCATGGGCGCGAGGCAGCAGGCGCAAGGCACGCGCGGGGCTGGCAGCAGTGCAGGGGCGCGTAGCTCGGGTAGGGGCGTGCGAATGGGGGAGGTGTGTATTGGCTGGCACCGGTGCAAGGGTGCACGACTGGCTTTGGTGTGTAGGGGTTGGCAGCAGTGCAGGGGCGCGCGGCTGGGTTTAGGCTCGGGCTTCGGGGCACGGAACCCGGGGTTCGGGCCTTATAGAATTTTTCCAATAATTTAATGCAGAAAATTAAATTAAAAAAGATTCATATGCCCCATAATGGCTTACACTTTTCATCTAGAAATTTAAGAACAATTCATAAACCCAAAACACCCTATAATTAACGACCCTTAAGAATAAACTTTAAACATACATACAACCATCCATTCACATATATTACAATAACATAAGAATGCATATTATGCCCATACAGTAATTAATGTATGCAGAGATTAATGATCGCTCTGGTACCAATTCTTAGGAACGAGCTTCCTAATGCGCAACAGAAAGGTTGTGGGTTGGCCCAGTGTTCAACAAAATTTTTGTAACATATTTAAACTACCTTTAAATATGCAGATCCATTAATATACACACATTAATCATAAGCAAGAATATAAAACATACCTCTTGATTCCTATCCAATGTCCTTGCTATCGTTTTGTAATTTGAACGAACTTTCTATCCAACCTGCTTCTAGGTACTCACACCAAGATCTTCCACAACGTTCTCTACACCTCAAGAAGTATGGAGGCACTTAGAGAATAAAGGATAGTTAATTTACCATTCTACTTGATGTACTCAACACATGGATCTAGAGAATAGGCCTAAGAACTTTTTCTGGGAGAGATAGAAAAGTATCGTTCTTTTTTTTTCAGAGCGAATAAAATTCTATATTGAGTATATTCTTTTTGTCTATTTTCTGATAAGTCTAACATAAATAGAAAATATTCAAATTTAAAAAATAAATTTGTAACCAATTTATAATTTATCTTTTAATTAATTAATTATCTTATTAACGAAAATATCCAAAAACTAACTTTTGAATTTTCCATTAATTAATTAATTAATTAAATAAATAAAATTGAAAAATCTATCCCTGAAAAACTATGTAGTACACGCCACACACAGTCCATGGATTCTCGTTTGCACTTGCACCCCAATAAACTGAGATCGCGATGGACTGGTCCATTTGTAGTGAAAGAAGTATTTCCCAACGGTTCTGTTGAGGTCAAGGACCCAACTGATGGGAGAATTTTTTGAGTCAATGGACAAAGACTGAAGCATTACATTGAGAGTATGAGTCATGTTGAAGAGGTCCTTCTTAAGGACCTAATTTATACACTCTAAAATTCTGAATAGTTTGTTTGTTTTTATTTTACTTTTATTTTCTGTCTTTCTTTTATTTTTGTATGTTTTTTTTTCGTTCATGTATTTTGTTTATTTTAGGGTATTGTTATCAGATGATTCAACTCTCGCCTCATGGACATTGTCATCATCCAGGTATTCTCTTTCCTATCTTTTTCATTAAATATTCATTTTGACATTGAGCACACTGTCTAAGTATTGGTTGGGGGTGGTGAGCATACATTTGGAAAATCTTATTGTCTTGTTGAATTGTTATGTCAAATTTTCTCAAAATTATCCGAGCATGAGTACAACTTGTTGGTTTAAGTCAATTTTTACTATGTTTAGCTATTATGAAGTGATTTCCACAGTTCTTTTGTGCACTTTCTAAACATGTGGTAAATTGGTTGCTGACATAAATAGTTCAGAGAAATTTTAAGTTTAATTTTTTTTTTCATTTCTTGGTTAGTTGTGAGAGTTGAGAAAACAACTTTTTGAACTTTATTGATCATTTTATTTGGCAAAAATTAATTTTTGGGATTTATAACATGACATTTACCGAAGGGATAATTTTTGTTTAAAAGAGCCTTTGTTATAGTCTTTTTATTTTCTTGTCTTTTTATTTATTTTTATGTTGTCTCTTGTAAAAAAAAATTACTATAAAAAAAGAGAGAATAAAATAAAAAATAGAACAATAGCAACATTTCTCATTTTCCATCTTTTGTAGTTTTGTTGAAATAAAATTAAAAATTAAATTAAATATATATCAACATTACTACATTTATTTTTCAATGTATGTTATAAAAAAAGATGTGTATTTTATGTTCCATTCTAGGTTCTTAGTGTTATTTTGTAAATCCCGAAAGTTTTTTGTCATTTGAATTTTGTTTCCCCAAATATTTGCATGATGACACGGCATGTTAAAGAGGCATGTGAACAGCACGTGACTAATTATTAATGAAGGATTGGTCGACTGGCGACCCAAATATCAAAAGAAATTGAGATGCTCGATAAATGTAAGGAATATGCTGAGCATCAGGAAAAGAATGTGAATAGAAGCATATGACAAGAGCTGCTCGAAGGACAGAGATAAACACTCAGAAATAGTTATAAGTTAGATATTTCAGGGATATTTATTAATTCAAATGTAATCGATGTAATTTATATTCTTATTTTATTATGCTTGTAGGGCAAGTTAAGGACGACCCATAGGCCAATATGTACATTTGTGAGCCTATAATTATGACTCATAGGATTCATTTAGGGGACACACAATAATTTTTATTCAAAGAGAAATATTGATTTTATACATCGTATATGTATTTATCTTCAAGCCTTGTGAAACTCGGTGAACCCTTATTCTCTGATCGCATGTATTGGAGTTCTTCTACATTAAAAAAATACTAAGTGGACGTAGGTCATTATCGATCCCTAGGGATGAACCACTATAAAATCCTAGTGTTGGACACATCCTTGAATTCAATTCTCTTATTCATATTGCTTTTTGTGACTCTGTGTCATTGACCATTTCGAGGGTCAACATTTTGGTGCTTTCATTGAGAGATGAACTCAAGGATATCAAGAAAAAAATGGCTAAGAGCACCACGAGGATGGGTCAAGCTTGACAAACATCAGAGAATGTACCAAATCCACCTCCTCCACCAGGCATGATAGAGGATGAGCCACAAGTTGAATTGGAAGAAGAGGAGATGGATGCTGGAACCCAACAAAAAGTCTTGGGAGTGTTGTAAGATGAGTTAGCCACCCTATAAGCTAATTAAGAGAACGTGGCTGAAACGATGGTGATGCAACAGAGGGAACTCGACCGACATCGTCAATAATTGAATGAAAGACAGGCGGACATGGATCGTCGACAAAGAGATGCGACGTTGGCTTAAGGACTGCCCCTGCACAAAACTCCTAGCCAGACCAACCGCCAAATTCTCATCCTCCCCAAAGCCCACTATCAGAGCACCACCAATGTCCTCCAAATCCATAAGAGTCCACCTCAAAATCCTGCTAGAAATAATGAGCAGCATCAACCCTCTCGTGCTAGTCGAGGCAGTATACAACAACACAGACAGAATAAGGACGTAGCACATCCCAGAAGCCCTAGAAGTCTTGCAAGAAACAAGCAAAACCTTCATGGCAAGGGACAGGGTCCCTCAGGAAGTAAGAGGCAGACAGACTTAGGTTTTGCTGTTCAGGATCCCCCACGATAAAGCAATGTCTAGGGACCCAACAACCAGTGCATGCCTCCTTTTGTTTACAGAGATGGCCTAGGGAGAGAGAGGGGGACAGTACATCCAACAGGTCGCAGTATGGAGCCGACCATAATTACAACGAAGGGGACCCCGGTTATAATAGGAGAAATGTTGGTCCGCAACTGAAGCAAAGGTACGGGCAGCAAAACCCTCATCCAATGGACAACCGACCAGCAAGCTAGAACGCTGAGGGGTAGCCCAGAAAACCCAACATCTTTGACCGACTAGGTGCAAAAGAGCAGAGACGAAGGGATGAGGACCTAATGGACATACTCAATGACCGAAGGGAAAGCCATGATGATCATGTCCCATGTACTACGGTCGCTCCTACCCTTGAGCATGTCCCTGAATCATGTTGTAGAACAGTTGGTCAGGAATAAAACTTCCCATATTGATTATGAATGGAGAAATGGCACCCCATTCATCAACATAATTTTTATGGCAGAGATCCCAAGAAAATTCAAAATGCCATTACTGCCCAACTTCATTGGAAGAGAAGACCATGTATATCACGTGAATAAGTTTGTGATACAAATGGACATCCGAAAGGTGTCTGAAGATGCTCGATGTAGGATCTTTCCTACTACTTTATCTGATGCTGCCTAGGATTGGTACTTCAAATTTCCACCGGCCAGCATAGTTTCATAGGAGATGTTCGTAATGGAATTCTACGGACAATTTTATGCTGGACAGATACATCCAACAGAGGCCAATCAACTAGTTGATATAAGACAAAAGGAAGGAGAACCATTGAAAGAGTACATCCAGAGGTCTATGCGAGAAATTGCTCGAGCCAAATCGGTTGGAGACGAGGGAAAGATGATGTCCATCACCGCTGAGGTGCAATGCCAATCTTCCCTTTGGAGCAGCCTAAGGAAAAATGGATTCAAGAGCACTCAAGAATTTTTGGATCGAACAGAAAAATACATCAAATTGGAGGAGGCTATCGTCAATGAAGAAAATATCCAAAGGCCGTCCAAGTCAAAAAAGAAGATTCGACCAAGGCTGCTAGTGGGTTTAGCAAACCCAACAACAATAACAACAAAAATAATAATAAGAATGGAGAAAAAAGGGCAAATGCTGAGCAGACGACGTCTGATAACAAACGCGCTAAACAGAACATGTACGAGTCGAGGTTCAATAACTTCACGGCAGATAACTCTTGAATAAAGAGTTACCTTTCATACTTTTGAGCTTATAATTTTAGAATTAGGTTGAGTGATGTTTGTGTATTTTATTATTTTTAGTTAATTCTTTTCCTTTTTGTGTTCTTGTGTCATTTTTGTTGTTTTAGAGCTGAATGCAGTAATAAAGGAATTTAGGTATGAAATTTTCCAAAGAAAATAATGAAAAGTGAAAAGGCTCTTATTTGTTTATTGTCTGCTGAAATATTAGGTTTTCTAGAGCAGAAGAAGTTTTGCTGGAACATTTTTAGCATGAATCAAAGAAGAAAAGTCAGCTATAAGGGAAAGACAAGTGGCATTTCATTAATTGATTTATCAAAGGGTGGTGAGGTGGCAACAAATCAAAACATTAGCTGCATTTTAGAAGGAAGAGTATAGACAAAAAGGAGGAGGCTTAGCTGAAAAATAGAGAAAAAGACAGCCTCCATTACCGAATTCAGCCATTATTCTAGAGAGGGAACTACCAAGTATAAGAGTTTTCTACAATACAAAGAAGGGAAGAGAAGAAGGAAGAAGAGGAAAGAAGAGAAGCTTGCTTCCATCATTATCTTTTAGGCTATTTCTTTACCTTTGTCATTTCTTTCATATTTCCTCTTTGTATTTGGTGTTTAAACTCTCATGGATAGATTTACTATTATATTTGTGTTTATTATTTTAGCTATGAACTATATCCTTTGAGGCTTGGATTATTAATGGCCTCTATGTCTTAATTCTAAATTTCTAGCACTTTATTTTAGTCATTTACCCATTGTTCATTCAAATGTGCTTAGTGATGAATTCTTGTTGTTTCCTGATCACCAATTACAAGATATTGTGTTATATTTGTGCAGGGAATTTTGAGTATAATTGATAGATTTGAATGACACAAGTGGATAATCTTGTTAGATTATGTTTGTGAATAGCATAGGAATGTGTTCTTTGCCTTGTGTATCAATGATGAATTGGTGCTTAATTCTGAGTTCTTTAACAAGATCCACATAGGATTATGTTAAATTATGTGGAAGAATTAATATCATCGTTCTTGGAAAAGTTTCATGAACTTTTTTTGAATTCTTGACAACTTTGGGTAATTTGCTGAGATTTTGCTGCAACAAAATGTACAAGTCAATTGACATAGAGGGATTTAATAATTCAAGTATATTTTAACCAATCAATTTTATCTCACTTTCATATTAGCATTGTAGTTTATTTTTTAGCATTTTTAATTGATTTCGAGTAGTGTTAGCTTACAAAAATCAAAATAATTAATTTAATTTGGTTACTCTTGTGTAATTGTTGGTAATTAATTGACACATTTAGTTTTAATTTGCACTCCCTGTGGAGACGATCTTGTATACTTATCACTTTATTACGTGTTTTATGACTGTGAACACTTGCTCATATTTTATTGAATATTATCACAACAATGACAATGGTCGACAATAAAGCATAAGTGTATCAGGCGACTCACACCATAGTCTCGTTCAGGCGACAAGCCCCGAATAGAAAGGACATATCCAAGTAGGACACAACCAAGTTTTGTCCTTTCCACAATGACTATAGCCATGATACAAACGAATGTAACCAGGTGAAAGACGAGATAGAGTTCCTCATACAATAGGGACACCTGAGAAGATATTTGTGAATAGGGGGAAACCCCCAGCTAGGGGCTAACAGAGGCAACGAGCAAGCACATGTACACCAACGCTCGCCTCCACTACAACCAATCCAAGTCTCTAGTGCTTTGCTAACTATCTGTGGGGGACCACATTTATCTGGTGACAGTGGTAAGGTAAGAAAAAGATTTGCCAGGACCCTACGTCATGAGCACGATATAGAAATGCTAACTATCGCGGAGCGACAACAATCAAAGAAAAGCTGGTGGAGTTGTTGAAGAATAACTAGGAGGTCTTTGACTGGTCGCATAAATACATGGTGAGGATCAACCTAGCAGTTACTAGCCATGTCGTGAACGTAAACAAAAACCACCCACCAGTCCAACAAAAAAGAAGGTTGCTCAACAAAGACCGATTGAAAGCCTTAGAAAAAGAACTCGATAAGCTAAAGGAAAATGGTTTCATCAGGGTAGCGTTTTATTTGTCTTGGGTTTCTAATCCCGTATTAGTCCCTCAACCAAATGGAAAATGGATGACTTGCGTGGATTTCACAAATCTTCATAAAGCCTGCCTGAAAGATCATTTCCCACTTCCAAGGATCGACTAGTTGGTCGATGCTACATCAGAGCATAAAATCTTATCATTTATAGATGCATACTCCACCTATAATCAAATTAGTATGCATCCACCTGATGAGGAACATACCAGCTTTTGAACGAACACAAGGCTCTACTGTTACAATGTAATGCCTTTCAGTTTGAAAAATGCTGGTGCGACTTACCAAGGAATAGTAAACCACATGTTCAAAGACCAGATAAGCAATAACATGGCGGTTTACGTTGATGACAAGGTAGTCAAGTTGAAAAATGCTGGTGAACACATCAAGGACTTACAGGAATGCTTCACATCTTGAATAAATATCAGATGATGCTTAATCTCCTTAAGTATTCCTTTGTGGTTGGATCAGGAAAATTGTTAGTATTCATAGTTACCTCGCAAGGAATCGAAGCCAATCCCGAAAACTTTGAGCGCTGATCAAGATGCAGCCACCTGCCAAAGTAGTAAAGATGTACAAAGCCTTATAGGGAGAATCGCGGCTCAAGTCTACGGACAAATGCATTAATCTACTCAGAGGAAACAAAAAGTTTGAATGGACAAAAGAGTGTGAACAGGCTTTTCTGGCACTCAAGGACCATATGTCGCGACTGTCGATTCTGTCCAAGCTTTTCAGAGTATGCTGCCAATGATGTTTTAATGAAGGAAGAAAAAAACATTCAAAAGGAAGTGTACTATATAAGTAAAAGGCTAGTGGGAGCAGAGTTACGTTATTCGGCTATAAAAAAATTGGCACACTGCTTGATACTGGTATTACGGAAACTGCGACCCTACTTTCAAGCTCACCCCATAGTAGTTTTTACCAGCCAACCACTACAATAAGTCTTGCAAAAACTAGAAGTCGGTGGTCAAATATTAAAGTGGGCAGTTGAACTGGGGCAGTTTGAAATTTCTTACTTACCACAAGCAGCTATAAAGAGACAAGCTTTAGCAGACTTTGTAGTTAAATTCACTGGACTCCCAGCCAACGTGTCGAATGTAGAGCTCGAAGCCCAAGATAAATCTCCCACCTGAAGATTGTTCGTGGATGGATCATCAAATGAACATAACTCGGGGGCAGTATTCACTACTACAAAAAAGGTTTTTTAGGACTCGCGGGGCACAAGTCCTAAAAAATCTAGTTGCGTGCCTTTAATTAAGTTTTTAGGACTCGTGTTGCGAGTCCTAAAAAATTGAGATGAGTGCCTTTAAGTAATATTTTAGGACTTGCGTTGCGAGTCCTAAAAAATTGAGTTCGTAATTTTTTAGGACTCGCTTTGCATGCTCTTAAAAGTAATTTTTTTTTAAAAAAATTGCAGCTACAATTTTCATTTTGATTTAGAAAAAATATATCCCTTTGAGTGTCCAAAAATTATTATATATGTTAGATTTCTAAAATTTCAAAAGAAAATACAACAATTTTTTTTATTAATTACTCAAGAATATAATTTCAATATTTAGTCTACTCGGCTTAGAAAATCATATTACATGATAGTGAAATATATTTTTTATTCTAAAAACTTCAACTGTCAATGTTGTCTAGTATTGCGCCAAAAAAATGCATCTCAATATAGACCTGCACATTATAAAAAAATTCTTTAATTAATAAAAAGTTTCTCCACTGGAAATAAAAAGTTCTTAAAATATTGACCGCTAGAAATAAAAAAACAAGAGAGGTCCACACATAATTGATTAGTGTACATCTCTAGATCTACAGATAATGTATATCCAATTAATTTGGAGATCTATATAATAATTCAAACTTATAAATAAGTAGACAGACACAACAATTATATATATATATGTAATAGATGTGAGAATTAAACTATCAGTATAGGTATTCATATAGTCAAGTAGCAAACAATTTCTTGTTAGATAGTACTGTTTCATAAAATGTTATTCATCCAGTACATAGAGATATTTCAAAACAGTAGCAAACTACACCAAAATCAGCAACAAAATAGACCATAAATCTACCATATTAGTCCATTCAACTTAGTTAACAAAATAGACCATAAATCAATCATATTAATCCATTCAAACCGGTTGCAAAATGCACCAAAATCCAGTAAAGAAATATACCAAAAACTAGTAGAAAAATACAAGTAGTAGCCATTAAAGAAGCAGCAAAATAGACCATAAACACACCAAAATCCAGTCACAAAATACAACAAAATCAAGTCACAAAATACATCAAAAACCAATAGTGAAACACAAGTATAAAGCCATTAAAGCATAAGCAAAATACACTTCATATGAATGTCAATTTAAAGTTATAATGCAACAAAGAAAGAATGTATGCATTTGTTTATCAAAAGAATGAATCCAAACTACTAACTAGTATCGAAGCCTAATATTGTCGATGAAAAACATCCAACTTAGCTTACCATTTCAGAGAGATGATCATTAGTGTAAGTCATTGACCTCAACACAACATCAAGTGTATCCTTAGTGAGTTGAAACTTCACTTCCACTTCTCCTGAAGAAGATTTCGAATTGTCTTGTAGCTGCCAAAAGAAAAAGGAAAAATTTTGAGCGTAAGATGAACAAGAAAAAAAAATTAGTAAAATGATGAGAGCCAACCATCTGAAAAGAATTTACAACCCATCATTTTAACTATGGGAAAAATCAGTAAAATTACATGCATTAATTAAATAAAAAAAAGATATTGTATATGGTAAAATTATGAACTATACATAACCACACTCAGTAACACTGTTATGTCATGTTAAACCTTAACAGGTTTCTAATATCCCAATCTAAGCATTTGCTTCAATTCATAAAAACAATATCAATTTTAATGAGACTCTTGTTTGAAAGTGTTATCACATCTGATGGACCCAAAACAGGTATGTTTAAAAATTTATAAATCGCAAGCGCACGAATCGTTCATATAGAATAGTGATCGTGTAAGCAAGGATGTAGAACCCAAAGGAGTTGTCTAAAATCGAAAAGAGAAAACTATTTTAAATCAAACGTAATAAATTCTAACCTAGCTCCAAAGATTGATGAGTTTTAATATTATGAACATAAAATAAAAGATTGAAATATAAAGCTATTTAAGAGAATAAAAATAAACCAATAATAATTTGAAAATAAGTGTTAAAAGAAAAGATTATTAAGATACTAGAATCCACAAAGTGTAAGTTTAATAATATTTATTAGTATATTGATTCCCAAGTTTTAGTGATAGTTAAAATAATTCAAACTATCATTTTCCAAAAAGATTTATAACTTTAAGCACAAATTACTTATAAAAATATAGGATTTTTCTTCACTTTTCAAAATTATAATTTCAAAGCATTTAGTGTAAATCAATCTAATGAAATAACAAATAAATCAATGAACATTATTTATAAGGCAAAACATAATATTTTTGTTCTAAGCATGGATGTGTACAATTTAATGACGCATCTTACACAAAGAATATTATGTATTTGCACTAATGAAGAACAAAGTTTAAATATGTGCTAACAATCCAAAATACATGATATTTAAGATGAAAGAAGATATTTGAAGAAGAAAATTCCATAAACTTCGTTGCACAAAATGGGAAATCAACATACAAAATAAATACTATCTAGTTACAAATTGTTTCATCATCACCTTAATAATCTTAAAAAGATTAGAAACACATAACTAGAATAGCAAATACATACTAAAAATTACAACCATAAATAGGAAAATTTGGAGGAGAAACCCCCAAATTTTTCCTCTAAAAATACATAGAAAATAACCAAAAAGAAGAAGAAGATGAAGAGAATGGAGAAGTTTTGAAATGTGTAGAAATTTTGGTATGGTAACCTCCCCTCTTTTAATGGACACTAAACTCCCTTATTTATAGCCAAAAAATGGGAATTAAAATAATCAATTTAAAATAATTAAATTAATTTAATTAATTATAATATGGCAAATAGGGGTAAATTATAGGGTGTAATAATAATGTTTTGGGGTAAAATGTGTAGAAAGTGGGGTAAAAATGTGGTATTTTTGGACAAGGGGACAAATGGTACACTTATACAATTGTTGGGCTAAGAAAGAAAATAGTATGCAAATGGGTGGCTGGGTGCATGTGTTCAGGCGGCTAGGCGTGGGAGAGCTTGCAGGGGCTGTTTTGGGCAGAAGCTGCTGAAGGAGTTGGTGCTTTTCGGATTGGACCTTGGGGCATTGAGCTGGCCCGAATTGAGATGCTGAAGGGAAATCGTGGGTGAGGAGAGCTTTTGAAGAGAATTGAGGCTGGAGGAAGAGGCAGCTTGTTGGGCTGTGATTGAAGGTGCCAAGTTGGGCTTGGAAGGCTTGGGCCTTGGGGCATTGAGCTTGATGGGCCCGAATTGCTTGGGAAAATGCCAATTTCCTTTGCTATTCTTCACAAAAATGCAATCTTTTTTTCATCATTTTCACTGCTTTTCAAGAGCATAAATTCCCTACAAAATAAATATAAAATAAATCATAATACAATATTTTCAATTATAAAATAAATCAATTTAATTCTTTGAAAATATTAATTATAACTTAATTATATCTTACATTTAAGTTCAATAATACAACATTTTTTTACCACTAATAATTCAAATAATTAAGTACAACATTTTACAACAAAATAATTATAAAAACACACAAAAGTATATAAAATCATGATAAGACTAATAAATTCAAAATTACTTAAAAACTTAATAAATTATTTAAAAACTCAAGAATTAAGCAACAATTAGCACATAAAAAGTGGTAAAATAACTTTATTTTGTAGAGTTATCAACATCAGTTGATCACAGTTAAGAATGATCACAGCTATCTAATCATGTTTTTAGCTATAATATAAATAAATAGAACATATTTTAGGTAATACATAGATACAATCAAATAAATGATTAGATAGCTACTTCATTAATAATATAAGTGAGTTATTATATACATTATATGTGTAACTAATTCACTATACAAATGCAGTAATCTACTCATCACTCAATCCAACCTAGCCTATTTACATAATCATACTAGTAATTTTTAATTCATACACTATGAAAATTAGGCTATAAGTACCACACATTTAATTCAATTCAATTAAAGTAAGTTATACATCTTTTATAACTAAGTTGCAAAGCAAGAAAATGTTCAAATTGCCAAATTTCCCTGTTTTACTATGCTACAAAGTGTTTGATATTAATTTATATATATATATGTGTTCAATTAAAAACAAAACAAAACCCCATAGATTTTAGAAGTGTTTTCTCAGCTAGAAAACATTCGTTATAAACAAGAGCTCTCATTTATATATACTCAGAAACTCTTAAACTTCAAATTCATACATAATATATACTAAAAACATCAAAAGATCTCATTGAAGAGTTTTATCAATCATATGGTAGCTAATCTTAAAAAGAACTATATTTTCAATGATTCTAACATTTTATAAATTGCAAAATAAAAACAATAGCTTTATAACTATGATGAGAAATTTAGAAAGCATATATTATGATATTACAATCAGAGCATATCACAAATAAATGTATGTGATTTATCAAAATAAGAAATCATAAATGAAGAAAATGTTGCAATCCGCAAGCACAAATTAAGCATGCATTTTCCATATTGTGCCTACTTGCTTTAATAAAATATACAAATTAAGAAAATCAAATAAACAAATAAAAAACAAAACTAAGTATAAAAAAATCTACAGAAAATCAGACAACATATCCCCTAATTTACTAGCCTAGCCATCTGTCACAATCAACACCAACAAGTCAAACAAATCAAACAACACACAGGTTTACATCCATATATCATTGCAGCATACAAAATTCTCAGAACCTACTTCACTAAGACATACAAGTTTTCAACCTTCTGTTATCACCGCAACACACATAATTCCCAGACCTACTTCACTATGGATGAATATCTAAGATATTTAAACTCCACTAAAATTATACAATTATTCAAAATTATAAAAGATTGAATTTTTTAAAAAATAAATCAAATACAACATACCTCTTGCAATTAGCTACCAATCCAATGCCTTAAGACCATAAAAATTTTAACCTAAACATTATTACCAATATTATAAAAAAAGAAAAAAAGTCAGATGTTGACATTTAACATTAAAAAGTTCACATAAGTATAATTTAAATAATAAATCATGTTGCACCACGACACCAAAAACCAAGTTATGTGTTCAATCAACTTATTCTGCCCACTAATATTTGCTCATGATCAATCAAAATACCTCACAAAATGTCCAAACCACACACAAATCACTCTTGTAATCTTTGTTACAACATTGAAATTTATAGATTTATTCATATTAACAAGTGAGCCAAAATATAGATATTTATCAATCTAAGCATAAAGAATGTCTTGAAACATATTTGGGTAAGTTTGGAATCTCATTTCTCATTAATACACACAATACAAAACAGAAATCATTTTAACCGTCTAATTTTTTTAATGAACATCCATACAAAAAGGTTGATACAATAATTACAAGAGTCACCATCAATTTAATATACAATTGGCAACTGATTTTTTCATATATGAAACAACAAGACATAGAAATTATCATTATTTTATTCAATATGGTGTATTAGTATATTATAAGGATTAGTATATAATCAATTACTCAATAGTGACTCACAAATTATTAACCAAATTATTTCATATTATCTCAAACTAAGTCTAAGAATACATAACTTGGCATAATATCATAAAAACCTCAAAAGTCATGAAAATCAAATTAAGAGCAAAAGCAAATATCATGGATAGAAATATAAGAAACAAAATATCGACTCTATATAATACAATTAAAAGACTTAACAATAAAAAAATAAATATAAAAAGAAGAACACTTGACAACAAAATGAGAAAGAAAAAATGAAAGTATTTTGACCAATGAAAAAACAAAATATGAATTAGGGGAGGATTCCTTTATGCTTTGATATATGACTAATAAGACATTATTATCATAATGTCCTTTTCTTCGTGAATTGTAAAAATAAAAGTATTTATATAATATATATTGCATATAATTGATAAAAAATGAAATCACATATGCAAATACTGACATACATAGATATAGGATAATAGTGGATTTTTAGACCCAAATATCTCTCATTTGCTAACACTTTTCCACTCAAGGCAGGGACACACACAAAAATGAATTCAATCATTGCATTTTTTTCATCATTATTTCCACATAATATATGATAAGCATATTTTCAGCTATAAATCTTGAATAAATTAAATAATAATTAAATATAGAGGAAATAAGCAAAACTTAGCTCATTATAATAAGTACATACACTATAACAATATTTATGTTCTATGATTAATGAAGTGCAAAAGTATTGCCAAGAAAAATGGGAAAACATGAAGCTATTGAATGGAAAAATAGAACACTAAGGTTAATTGCAAAGACAACCTAAATGACTAAGGTCAAATCACTCAAATGCCAAAATTAAAACAGAAAAATACTGAAATATAGATGATGATTAAGATGAACCATATAAGTACCACCAAGGCAATGCTAAGGATACAAGTATTTTGGAATAAAACAGAATCTAAAGTGGATAAGATGCAATTAACTTCGTTTGGTAATATCAGTTAAGATGGGTATCTTTGATTTTTCTTTTTTCAGTTTCAGTCTTTACATTATTACAACAAGTAACCATACCTCATTTTTGTCATTGATGACAAATCCCCCGACCCAAACTTGGTGTGAAACATTACTAGGAAGCATAGAAGGGCCCTCAGGAATCTAGTAAATCAACATAACGTATCCTCGTTCAGCATGTTGGTATTCGAACCCCTCTTGTAACCAAATGATTTGTCTCAGAAATTTGACATCTCTATTAACAAATAAATAAAAGAATAAGATATTCCAAAATCTGAAGCCAATATATTATATCATTCGGGTCATTTCTGGAAACTTATTGCAATGCATAGAAAGATAGGTTCAATTTTAGAACTCCAGATTCCTCTTATGTCAAAAATTGACAGTTTTTCAAATTGGGAAAGTTAAAACTCACCTTCACAGCAATTGGAACAAACTCAGATCGTTCAACTGGTAGCTTAAGCCAAACTCCTTTGTCTCATTGAAGACTTTTATCAAACATATGGCAGCCAGTCTCAGTTTTTTCTTTATATGTATAAATATACACAAGTGTGAGAAAGAGTGTAGAATAAACACTTTGTTCATGTGTCTATACGAACAACACTACAGACTAATACCCTACAAAATTTTTAGTTTCTTTGATTAGAGAAAAAAAGAACGCATACCTATCGAGCCTCTGAGTCATCTAGCCCCAACGAGCCACCAAGCCTCCACGTCGTCCAGCCCCAACGAGCCCCCAAGCCTCCACGTTCTGCCCAACCCCTGTGCATTCGATCCCAGATCCGAGACCCCCTCACCCGCCGTCGAGCCCAGTCCCCGACCCACCAGTCGTTGTTGTTGAGCCTAGCCCTAAGCCACCAGTCGTTGTTGTTGAGCCCAGCCCCGAGCCCCCTGCCGCCGAACAGCCCGACCCCGACCCCCTTGCCGCCGTTGACCACCATTCCTCGATCCCCTGCCGTTGTCGTTCGGGCCTAGCAGAGAGCATGCGAGAGAGAGAGGGAGAAAGGAAAGTATAAGGATCAGGTAGGGAGGGAGGGAGGGAGAAAGGGATTAGGCACTTATATGTATATATTTTTTAATTTTATAAATAAATATCAGATTATATTATTTAGATTAAAAAAATGTGATTATAAAACTCCCAATTTTATACTCCTAATATTATAAAAAATAATTTTAAAAATCACAACTATACAAATTTTATTCTGATAAGAAAATATGATTATAAAACTCCCAATTCCTAATACTATAAAAAATAATTTTAAAAATCACAACTATACAAATTCTCTTCAAACTTATAATAATTGTTATTTGAAACTTAAATTGCTATTTAATTTAAATACTAGGTAAAAGTGCACTTTAGTTAACTTTATTTTAAAAATATATTAATTAATTTTTATTAATTTTTATATAAATTTTAAATAAATAAACAATGCCATATATTATAAAAATTATAACTAGTAAATTTATATATTAAAATTATTTTAAAATATTTTTCCAATCAATAAAATAACATATTTTTAACTAATACTAATTTTATAAATATGTTAAACAATAAGTGGTTTTATGCTATTTTACTTAACAATTTTAAGGACTTGCTTTGGGAGTCCTTAATTTTCTTTTAGGACTCGCAAAGCAAGTCCTTAAAAGTCACAATTCCTAATTTTTTAGCTCAGGTGTTTTTAGGACTTGCTTAAGGACGCCCAAAGCAAGTCCTTAAAATTGTTAAGTAAAACACTCATTTTTTAGCCCAGATTTTTTTAGGACTCGCTTATTTTTTTAGGACACTCATTGCGAGTCCTAAATTGTGTTTTTTCAGGACTCTCAATGAGTGTCCTAAAAACTCCATAAATATTCTTAAGGACTTGCATTTATGTGCGTGTCCTAAAAAAGTGTCACATAAAGGGTATTTTGTAGTAGTGATTGATTCTAATAAACTCGAAAGGGCATCAGTTTCACTACGCAATAAGATTTAATTTTAATGCCTCCAATAATGAAGCTTGATACGAAACATTGTTAGCAAGTTTGAGATTAGCCAAAGATGTGAACATAAAGTCACTAGAAATATGAAGCAACTCTCAGCTAGTTGTTAATAAAATAATCGGAGAATATTAGGCCAGGGGTCTTAAAATGGTCACATATCTAAACAAGGGAAAAGACTTGCTAGCGCAGTTTGAAAAGTATACTTTATAGCAAGTACCTCGTGACCAGAGATGCCAACACGCTGAACATAGTGTCTGTCGAATATCTATTAGCTCCCAACATTCAAGTAGAAGAGTTTTCCCTAATGATGCAAGCAATCGACACTTGGATGACCCCCATCATTCAATATCTCGAACAAGGATTGTTACCGGTGGACAGAAATAAGTTGAGAGCACTACAAAGGCAATCAACTCGATTTGTCTTGCTCGATGGAATTCTGTTTTGATGAGGTTATTCTATGCCCTTGTTGAGATGTATTTCCAAGGAAAAAGCTAAGGAAATGATGCGAGAAGTACATGAAGGGTTCTGTGGAGATCATGTGGGGGGGAAAGTTTATCAAAAAAGTTCTCCAATAATTGTATTTCTGGCCTACTATGATCAAGGATTCTATGGAGCTTGTTAAGAAATGTGATAAATGCCAAAGATTCTCCATGATACCTCGAGCAGCCCCAAATGAGCTTAAACAAATGCAAAGCCCATGGCCATTTGCAGTTTGGGGAATTGGCTACTTTACTAAGTGGTTAGAAGCTGACCCGCTCGCAACAATCATGACCAAAAAAGTACTAGACTTTGTTGTCAAAAACATTGTACGCCGCCATGGACTGCCTAAAAAGATCGTGTCAGATAATGGCACACAATTTGACAACGACTTGTTTACTGATTTCTGCAAATGACATGGAATAACAAAGAGCTTTTCATCAGTGGCCCATCCATAAACGAACGGACAAGTAGAAGCTGTAAAAAAATGCTAAAGGATACATTGAAGAAAAGGCTCAAAGCAGCAAAAAGATCATGGCCTGAAGAACAACCCGAGGTACTCTGGTCGTATAGAACAACACATCGAACAACAACATGACATACACCATTTTATTTAGCATATGGGTATGAAGCCATGTTACCAGTTGAGTTAGATCCACCCTCTCATAGAAGGATAACATACGACTAGAATACGAACAACCAGTTATTGATGGAATCTTTGGACTAGATTAGTGAGAGGCGCGAGCAAGCCCAATTACGAGTTGCAGCCTACCAGCAAAAGGTCACCCGATATTAACTCTAAAGTATGCAAAAGAAAGTTTGACGTAGGAGAATTGGTACTTAGAATGGTTTTTCTTAATACTCAAGGCCAGGTTGTTGGAGTACTTGGACCAAACTGGGAAGGTCCATATCAAATTGAAGAAATTCTTCAACCATGCACATACAAACTTACTCGCTTAAACAGAGATCTTGTTCCTCGCTATTGGAATAAAGAACACCTGCATGTGTATTACAATTTTGTCCAGTTCCTCCTTGGTCTTTTTTAGCTCCTCGTCGCGAGCCTTAAGTTGGTCCTCTACTGCTTTTAGCTCCTGAATTAATTTGGAGTCGTCCTCTTCAGCACGACGCCACTCATTATTCAGGGCCAGGAGGGCCTGCGAACAACATAAAATTGATGTTAGTGAAAGAAAAAATATTGTTGTCAATCAGAAATACAAGATAGAAAAGACTTACGGCGAGCAGTTCATTGAAACTGCGACCAATGACTTGGTCGGTTTTCAATAAAGGAAGAGAGGAAAAGGCCTCTTTGCTGAGTCAATTTTTGGCCATTTTTTGCAACTTGTCAATGGTGGAGCAGGAGGCGTTGTTCAACATCTCTTTCACCGCAGGATCTCCCACCTGCTCGGTGGATTATTCAGGTTGAGAGGATGGAGGAGTAGTTGACCTGGTGGGAAGAAGAGTCTTCGTCTATCGAGGCTTCTTACTCGGAGGTGCCCCACTAGTACCACCGACTTTTCTCTTGCTCAACTTCTTCAAGCCGGTGGTCTTGCCTCCCGAGGCGTAGATGTTGAAGGCATCGTTCACCTGTGTGACTGAGAAAGAGATAAACAAAGTTAGTTAAAGTGTCCTCAAGGGTTTATAGAGATCGACAAGAGAAAATTCTAAGTATTATACTTGAACTAAAGCTACTAGTCGCTACTTTATCTAAGTTATTACTGCTACAAATATTATCTTCCTCAAAGAAATATGGGTTAAAGCTACTCGTTGGAAAGATAAATTGCCATTCTTGTCGAACATGCTAATAGGAATGGGAAACATATTTAAAAGAGTTGAATAATCCATACCATTTTTGTCCTCGGACGAATCGTATACTCGACCAGGGTGGTCAGGTAGTTTCTGTTTTCCCTTCCCATGGGAAGGAGGGATGGATTCTGGTTGAGGGATGGAGCCTGGTTCTCTTATGGTAACCCCAGTCGTCGATCAGTGACTAGGAGGTTGAGAAACGTCTTATGGTTAGGAGGCCTCGTCAGCACCTTCTCTTATGGCACTCCCAGCAGTTGTTTCCTTCACCTCTTGATGGGGCTCCAAAAAGCCGTCCACCCTTAATTTGTTTTCAGTAACCTGCTTCTTGATGCTCTTTTCTATAGAAGTCATGTTGGATGGGGCAACAACCCTCTCTACCATACTTTGGGTAAGCTCTGGTCAAAACCATGGGTCTATATTCAATAGAGTAAATTAAGAACATAAAGGAAATAAATGACCAAAAGTTTAAACAAATTCAAGAAGGAAAAATACCTCCCCAAGTGAAGGATAGGTTGTCTGATACAATATCAGTTGTGAGAAAATACTCTTGGAAGTATTTGCCCACATTGGATTTATAGGTAATTTCATTCAGGAAGGTGCGAGCAAATTCTTCATGGCAGAAATGGTAGAACCCTGTGTTATTTTTGTTGGGGTTGGACTTTAAATCGAACAGATAGTTGATTTCATGAGGAGTGGGTACGGGCCATTTTTTGTGGTGGTAAAGAATATAGAATTTTGATAACACTCTATACTCGTTTGGTGTAATTTGGAATGGAGAAATGTTGAAGTAGTTTGCCACTCCTCAGAAATAATTGTGTAGAGGCCGAGTATCCCCCGCCTCGATATGATACCTTGACCAGGCACTACAAGCGCCTCCAGGCATATTTTCCCTCTGGTCAGGGGTCAGGTTGAATAGTGTAATCCCAGGGAGGCCGTATTTCTTCGGATATTTTGGCACGATCCTGCTCGATATAATGCTTAGAAGGGGGATGTACCAGTGTATATGCTTTTTCATAACATCTTTCACCAAGGCGTGGGAAAGGAGGATCTCCAGAGGCTGCTCAGTTGATGCAGGATGATTGGTAGTAGATGGTCCTTCAACATTGGTTGCATGCTGGCCGATGTGAGGGTCAGGGATTTTGTTCCTCCTCTAAGGAACATGTTTTACTCGCGGCATGGCAGGGGTTTGAAATGGGATGGCTAGTCAATGGTGGTTATTGTGTTGTATTTGGTGGAATGGGTAAAGTAGGCGGTTCAGTGTCTTCGAACATTAGGTTTGAAATCTCTTCGTTTATTTGCCTCTCACCTCCCAAGGAATCGTGCATGAATATCTGAGAAGAACAAGGGGAAGTGAGAATCTACGACCAATAGAGAAAGAAGAACAAAAGAAAAAAAAAGAGGAAAGAATAACACTGCTTTTGGATAAAACTCAAGCTTTTATCCAACCAACAGCATCCTAGAAAGAACACAAAAACCTTGTGAGCAAGTTGGAAAAAACAGATTAAAATGTGAAATTGAAAAGTTTTTTTAAAAAATACTTTTCAACTTCAAAATTAGTGCTAATAAACTTAAATACTTCTCCTAAACATTGTCATATGCAATAAATTGCTTAAAATACCTATTTTAGCATAGTATTTCTATGTATCTTTTGCCTAAAACTGGTCTACTCAGAAACTCACCAAGAACAATGAAAAATAGTTACAAAACATAGAAGAATCGCAACCAAAATGCAGGTAAATTGCTACAAAATTCAAAGGTTTTGTTCAAAAACTTACTTGAAGTGAAGATTGTTGAAGAAATTGCAAAAAGATTGCTCTGAATTGCTCCAAAGGTTTCAAATTGCATTGAGAAATGCTTGAAGGATTTTGGGAGAGTTTTGAGAGTTCTTGAAGAAGAGAAAGTTTGGATAACAAAGAGATGGAGTGAGGAGACTCATATTTATACTGATTGGGGAATTATTGATGAGTAATGATTAAAATTGGGGTTCGATGTATGGGAAACTGCAATAACCGTCAAATCATTCCTGGGAAACCGAAAAATGTCATAATTAGTTACCTTTTTGAGAAAGTAAGTATAGTCTGATGTGATGGGTCAACAGGTTGCTGGTTGAGTAAGTTTATTAAATGTTGTTCGCATTAAAATAAAATTGGGGGGCAAATGTTTCACCAAATATTTGCATGATGACGTGGCATGTTAAAGAGGCATGTGAACAACACGTGACTGATTATTAATGAAGGACTGGTTGACTGACAACCAGAATATCAGAAGAAATTTAGTTGCTCGATAGATGTAGGGAATATGTGGAGCAACAGGAAAAGAAGGTGAACAGAAGCATACGAATAGAGTTGCTCGTAGGACCAAGGCAAATGCTCAGAAACTGTTATAAGTTAGATATTTTAGGGATATTTATTAATTCAAATGTAATCTATGCAATTTATATTCTTATTTTATTATGCTTGTAGGGCAAGTTAAGGACAACCCATAGGCCCATATGTACATCCGTGAGCCTATAAATAGGACTCATAGGATTCATTTAGGGGACACGTAATAATTTTTATTCAGAGAGAAATAATAACTTTATACATAGTATCTGAATTTATCTTTAAGACTTGTGAAACTCGATGAACCCTTGTTCGCTGATGGCTGGTATTGGAGTTCTTCTACATTAATAAAACACTAAGTGGACGTAGGTCATTACCAATCCCTAGGGCCGAACCACAATAAAATCTTGCTGTCGTGTACATCCTTGAATTCAATTATCTTATTCATATCATTTTTTGACTCTGTGTCGTTGACCATTTCGAGGGTCAACAAATTCCAATTAATTGATTAACCTATCTTTTGATCACTGATTGTTTGAATTGATTTTCCTAAAATGATAATATCCATTTTGAACGTTCATTGATGTATTTCCTACTCCAAGAGTGTTATCCGTCCCATGAAAATTCTTTCAATGTCCGTGCCGAATTTGGAAATGAGACCTTTTTCCTTTTTAAATTTTTTTTATACTATTTGTGTTATGACGTGATAAAAATGAATATGGTTTGGTGCACACACACACGACACTGGAATTGCAACTAAAGTATCATCAGTTGACGCAGTTTTTCACCAACAGTGAATTAAGAAAAAACAAGGTTGAATTAGTGCTTGATGGTAAACCAAAGTAAGAAAGTAACTCTCAAGAACACTGGTCTTTTTACGTGGTTCAGTGGTTAAAATCCACCTAGTCCACGAGTCTATATTATTACTGCTTTTCTCTCTCTATTTTGACAGAGTTTCGGTATTACAGAATAATCGTCCCCTTTCCTGTCCAATATTCTCAGTATTTATAGAGAAATTCCTTGGACAGGTTTGGGTAACCCCGTGAGTCAATCATGGATTTGCATATTTATTACATTTATTATGGAATATTCCCATTTATATTAGGATATGATCTGATCATGAAATAAATAGACTCCTAATATCTGGGGCATTAACTATCACAGGCTGGCCATAAATGACCGTATAAAGTATCAGGGTCTTCGGGGATCCGTAGACATCCCATAAGTTAAATTCACCTCGAGCTTAACACACCGCCAAGCTTGTATCATGGATACCATGCCTTATAAACATTATAAGCTCGTGCTTATCATTTTATGCATCCTTAGCTCATACAACCATCATGAAAATCGTGTTGTCTATATGGAACGTACATGGACTCCTTGGCTATTTCTTCCATGCATTTATTTGCCAGCTGCATACGACCTGAGGGAAAGACCCGTGTTGAAATGAGGATACACATTTGCCCCCTAAGTCCCTGCTCGTGGTTAATGACGTCCTCTTTTGACCTACACAGTAGGGACTTTTAGACTTCTATAGCTATAAACCATGTGTAATGACCCAACTATTTCTAAGACCTTGGACCATTAAAACTACTAGACGTAGCTACTATTATTTTGATACAAACATATGAAATAACATAACTTTATTAAAAACCCAAAATAAATATTGTATTAATAACATAAAAGTATAAAATAAAATTTGATATGGTATGGGATCCCATTGTTTATAAAACATAAAACAAAAACTTTAATTCAATTGTTTAAATACTATTTGCATAATTACAAAAGAAACATAATTCAAAAGACTAAATGACGTCATCCTCGATCGACACACAATCCATTCATTCCATTCATCCTCAACACACAAGGCAAGTTGCAAAAATCCTTCAGCCTTCTATAATCATTTTCCTGCATCACACTAAAAATAAAGGAGTGAGCTTAATACCCAGCAACGAAAATCTACTAACACATAAATCATAAGCATAAAACTATATCATAAACATATACTAGAAAACATATGACTAAAAAAATAAACATAAATCATATAGGACTACAATGGCCATCATACTTCTTGGGGCTTGTTAGCTAAGCAAGTCATATGCCCATGGACTATAAAACATATTCTTGGGGCTTGTTATCTAAACAAGTCATGTGCCAAAGGACTATAAAACATATAACATAACATACATCATATCATAGCATAACATATAAACACATATATCTAGCCTATTTTCCTTACCAAAAGCCGGGATATTTGGGAACAAGAACGAGATTAGAACACTCCTATAAACTAACAGTAAAAATGGTGAGAATCTAAAGAAAAAGAGATGAAAAGAACACTAAACCATCCAAGAAGAAACTTACCAAGAAGAACCTTAAGTTTCAAGAACTTAAATACCTAATCAATAATCATAAACAAGAGTTAGGTTTTGAATAAAAGAAAACTATAGAATCATGAAGAACTGAACTTAGGGATAGGAATACCTTGAATGATCTTATGGATTGGTCTAAATCTCAATACCGAAATCACACTAAATCTCACTTCCCAAGTGTTTAGAAAAGCTTAAAATGATAAAGCTTTTATCCCAAACCCAAGTGTATCTCTCTATAGTAACACTAGCACCTTGAATAAATAAATGGTTATAAAATGAAAAAGATTTGAATTTTCTTTCAAATAATGCCCAGAACTCGATCAAAATCATTCAAAGGTATGTCTAAGTGGTTAAGGCTATTTTTAAAATCAAAATCACAAACTTATCAAAAATCACACTTGGACCCGATATATCGCCTCCCTCTATAATCACGAGCCCCGTTCGATCATTCGTGCAAAGTCGACGTATTTTCCGTATCTTCTGTAGGTGATATATCGGCCCTTATGCTGCGATATATCGGCATACGTTGATATATTGAACACATATTTTCACTTTTTCAGCATATTTTGAATTGGATAAACAACTTCGACTAAGTCATAATACGACCCTAACAGCTACTGGAAGGTTCTAGAGCTTCTAGATCTTTCTTTTATTAATAAAACTATCCATAAAAAGTACTTAATTCCTTAATAATCATAATTATGACAAGTGTCACACACTTATTAGCTCTATCTAAACCATAGGCTATAAGAAATATATTTGTAGATCTAGCAATATTAATCAAACCTTATGTTATAATTAATATTCTTAAACTATAGGTTAAACTTATAAAATCCATAATTGTTGCTATGAGTTTCCAACTAAGTTCCGACTTGAACCAAAATCCATGGCAACTAACATACGACAAGCTAATACTAACTACTACTACTATCTAGCTAGCTAGCTAAGTAAATATTATGGGAATCTACACCATGCCTGCCCACTACTTGAGTACTGGGCACGTGGAACACTACAATTGGCATCTATTCGGGTTTCGAGGACTGCAATAATTGTCTTGTCAACTTTTTGTCGCTGTTTTGTCCTTTGAAACATAGCCCTTGGATCTTGCACTGACCAAATCGGATGGCTCATACTGATTTATGTTATTTACGTATAAATAGGGTAGACAATTTCCACAGTTCATCACCTTTTATTCGAAAACTTCCTCTATCTTTTCTCTTCTATGCTTTTCAAACCTTCTTCCTTCTCAGGGAAAAGAAAAACCCAAAAACTCTTTGTTGCAAAATCTCTCCGACATCCGGTTGTTCAATTACTCAGGAGTGAGTCTCCGAAGCTTTGCGAAACATACTTCTTTAATTGACGAACACACTGTAAGTATTGTCGTTTCAAATAAACACTTTCTTTACTGATTTCTGCCTTTTATTTAACATGTTCATCCATGCTTTGTCGTAGTGGATATTTGGGTGTTTTCTCAATGTTTTTGGCTCATAGGTTTCAACTTTAGGTTTACTGAGAAGGTTTAGAATATCTTTTAAAACTATGACATTCACGAAACTGGGTATTTTCTGGGTAGATTTGGGTAATTTATGGCAAATTTTATGAAATACCCATTCGGGTTATAGAAGATGAAATGTTAGGGTTCAAAAATCAGATTGTTTAGGGAACACGTTTCTTGAGTGGTTTTTTTTTCTAAACCGCCCCCAAGGACAGTAGTGGCCGGATTTTCTAACACACGGATCCCTAAACGTCAAGGATCTGCTGGGAAACTGAGGCACGTAGCGTAGGGTAGCACGTGGGATCACGCAACGGGCTGAGACTAACTCAGCTCGTATATCATAGATATCATTCTCCCCCATACATCCATGTCATAACCTTTACAAAATCTTAGGTGGCCTACTAAGTGACTCGACATTCTTGTTCATTAGGCGATCTAATGGCACCCAAGAAGAGCGTACCCCCGAAGAATGTACCCAAGAAAAATGGACCTGGCCCATCGTCTCAACAAACCAACAAGGGAAAAGAGATCGCCTCCGAATCTACTCTTCCTCATTTTGGCCATGTGGTAGAAAGGGAGATCATGATTGACCCCACTGCGTTCTTCGAGGCAGAGACGATCGTCTCCAAGATCACGACCGAAGGACGGGTCAATAAAATAATGCTAAGCCACAACATAAAGGTCGGGTCCGGGGTCCTCATTTCCCGACCTCTGTTCGAAGGGGAACGAAGCTGTACACCCCTCCAGGACAACTTCGAGACCTGGAGTGACGAGCACTTAAAGGCAAGGGACTTCCTTCCCCTGGACCAATATTTTGCTGATTTCCTCATCTACGTGAAATTGGCACCATTTCAGCTCCCCCTAAATTCACACCGACTTTTGGCGGGGCTGGAATACCTCTTTTTAAAACACCAATGGGAGGGCCTCACTCCGGCGTATATCCTCTACTTCTTCTGCCTTAAGGCCAACACGGAGCAAAGTGGACGAGGTGACGGGGTCTACTACCTCACCAGATTCCCAAACTCAGCCTCGGTTATTGAGCTCCCCAGTCACCCCAACGACTACAAGGATCAATTCTTTATGTCGAATGGGTTCTGCATCTATGAGCATCGATATTTCAACCGTCCTCGTAAGTCTTCTTTCTTAGATCACGAAGTCATTCTCTCTTTTTAATAGACATAATTCTTGTGTTTATACTAATTGAGTTTACCATTTTTTGTGCAGCCATATTCGCGAGGACGGAGAAGTCTGTGACCCTTGGGGGTCAGTATGACACCTTGTTCGGGCTTTCGACCCGCGAGAAGGATTACTGCCAGCTCGTGACTGACGTCACGATGTTGGCGTGCTAATTGATTAGTGAAGTCTAGACTTTGGAGGCACGAGCTACCCTTCCGGTAGTCTACGAGCTCCCGCTTCCCCAAGAAGGAAACCCTGAGGCTGCTGAAGAGGAGGAACAAGAAGAAGACAAGGTCCCTCTTGTGCAGAAGAGGTGGGCCCCCGAGGCTGCTCGGGGCTCTGACCTAGAACGAGCTACATCGGGGGCAGCAGCCGGCCTTTCCGGCCAAGGTAATCCATACCCTTATAGGGAATTAGATAGGGTTGTTGTCGATTTTAGGCTAGTTAGATTTAACCCAAACTAGATCGTCTACCGCTACCCTTGCAATCTAGACCATAACATAACTCTGCTCGAGTGCATGGACCATCTAATTTTTTGTCATGATATGGGTTATCCTAAGGGTACTGTTGTTGTAGACAACAACCAAACTTTTAGGTCAGCCATTTTTGAGGTATATGGGACCAATCTTAGGTTGTGGCCTTCTTTGCTCCAGGGAGCCTTTGCCCCTTGATTTAGGCAATATGTAGACAAGTCTAGCCCCGAGGTAGAACTTAAGCCTGAACCTCCCATAATCCAAGAAATTGTAGACATAGACTCCCCATCTCCTCCAGTAGTCCCAAGGCCGGAGGTCGTGATAATAGACTCCTCCCCAAGCCCAGAGGGTAGGACTTTCATTTATTTATTTCATGTAAATTTATGACTTTACTTGTGTATTAATTCCCTTCTTATTCTTTTTATGCAAAGAGATGGAATGGCAAGGAGCTCCCAACCTTCACACAGCTTTCTAGGAGGAAAAACCTGCTCAGGTCCTGTCATAAAGAAGCCCCGGTACACAAAGAAAACGCCTCATGCGACAGGAAATACCTACAATCTCCTGCTAAGAGGAAAGGTACGAGCTCAGTAGCTCCGACTTCCATCATGACAGCAAAAAGGGTTCCTCCTCCTCCTTCTCCTCGATTTCCACCTGCTCTCGCTCGGGATAAAGTTATACAAGCTGATCCCCCAGCTCTAATTGTCCTGGCCATTACTGTGTGCATCCCAGTTCATCCTCAAGATCCGGAGAAGATCCTCGATACTTTTCGGGGGACCCTCTATGAGACGGCAAACCATGTGGTGGAGCACATATATAAAGCCAACCTGAGGGATCTGAGGACGATAGAAGATGAGCCCAGAGAACTTCCTGGAGTCTTCCTTGGGGATGACCTTCACAGTAAGATATTGTTCCTTATTGAATTTTTTCTTTTCATTTTGCCCCAGTACACGTCTAACTTGTCTCTTTATTTTTGCAGTCAGTCCTAGCTCAGCAGCGCAGTATAGCCCAGGCCAAGGCTAGGAATGATGAGCTTCAGGCTGAGCTCTAGGCTGCCAAGACTGCCCTGGCCGCTACTCAAGAAGGCGAGTGAACTGCCAAAGTTTCCTTTGCAGCTGCGAAAAAAGGCAAGCACGATGCCAAGGTGCCCTTGCATCGTCTCAAGAAATTGAGCAGGCCTCAAAGGTTGCTGAGGCCAAAGCCAAGCAGCTAGAGGCTGAGGTCGCTGTTAAAGAAGAGAGAGCGGCCTCACTGTCCTCCATGGAAGGCATGATGTACCATTGCTGGGCATTTAACCAAGATGATAATTTCTCTTTCATGGCTCCCAAACTGTGGGATCCATACCTCAAGAAATTCAAAGCCCGGATCCTGCAAGAGCAATCAGAGACAGGGGATGCTTCCACTGCGAGTGAGCAGGAGATTGAGGAGGTCATGTCGTCAGAATGCCCTGGAAGGGCTTGATGAAGCCTTCTTTACTTCTCTTTCTTTTTTTTTTTGTATGTGTTTATAAACAATTTGCCTTTGGGGCTTACTTTGAGGTTTATCTCCTCGGGACAACTTGAATTTTAATTCATATATCTAACTTTTAATCTATTTTTCTTTTCCTTGATTATCCCTCATGTTTATGCTTTCTTATACTAGTACATTCGAGATTCTAAGAATCGATCATTAGATCCGGATAAATATTTCGAGTTTGGTTATTTCAAAATTTAATGTGTTGATTTATATCTTACCTGTTATGTGGCAGGCCTTGGACCCGGTTAAATCTAGGGTTTTAAATATTTTAAACCTAGTATGCGTTAGGTTTATTGACATCTCGAGCTTTTAGGAAAGTCATCGAATATTCTATTTTTCTAACTTCTATATTTTAGGCCTGGTTGTACCCAGGGTTTCAAATAATTTGAACTTAGTTCGCGCTAGGTTTATTGACACCTTGTGCTCTTAAAGAGCCGTCAGATAATCAATTTTTCAAGCTTCTAAGTTTCCGACCTAGTTTTATTCAGGATATTTTTGTACCTAGTTGTATCCAGGATTTTAAGTAATTTGAGCTTAGTTCATGCTAGGTTTATTGACACCTCGTGCTCTTAAAGAGCCGTCGGATAATCAATTTTCCAAGATTCTAAGTTTTCGACCTAGTTATATCCAGGATATTTTTGTACCAGGTTGTATCCAGGATTTTATGTAATTTACAACCTTGTTCTGATTCACCTCGGTTTATATGCCCCCCAAGTAACCAGAATGTGAAGACTTTCTTGGTTGCTTTTACAAATATTAATACACGAACGATTTTATAAATAACCTTATAAAGGAAAAATATTTAAAACCATACGAATAGGAAAAACTATATAACGATCCCCATTATTTAACTAAATGGCTTTTATAACTAAGCCTTTCATTGATAGTCAATAATACTATTGATAATATTTCTTTAAGTGCATCGCGTTCCAGGTCCGTGGGACTGCTTCTCCACTAAGCCGAGCTAACTTGAAAGTTCCCTCGTGCAAAATTTCCACGATCTAATAGGGGCCTTCCCAGTTTGGACACAAAGCACTGTCTTTTGGATCCTTGTTTTCCAAAAAGACCCTTCAGAGAACTAGATCGCCCAAACTGAAACTACGTCTTTTGACCTTGGAATTAAAATAATGAGTGATTTTCTGTTGATAATGTGCGAGTTGTAGTTGTGAATCCTCTCGTTTTTCATCAATCAGGTCGAGATCCATGTTAAGCAACTAATCATTCCACTCATGGTTGAATGTCCTTAACCTGTGCGTGGCTACCTTTGCTTCGACGGGAAGGACGACCTCACTTCCAAAAGTCAGGGAGAAAGTAGTGTGCCCTGTGGAGGTCCTGTGGGAAGTTCAGGTATGCCCAAAGTACCTGCGGGAGCTGCTCAAGCCAGACTCCTTTGGCCTCATCTAACCTTTTCTTGAGGCTTGCCTTCAGGGTCTTATTCACAGCTTCGACCTGTCCATTGGCTTATGGATATGCAACCGAAGAAAAACTTTTAATTACGTCGTGTCTTTCATAGAAATCAGTAAAGAGATCACTGTCAAACTGGGTTCCATTATCTGACATGATCTTTATAGGAAGCTCAAATGGGCACACAATGTTTTTAACCATGAAGTCGAGGACTCTCTTTGAAGTGATGATTGCTAAAGGCTCGGCCTCTATCCACTTCGTAAAATAATCAATTGCTACCACCCCATAGAGAACTCCTCCCTTTCCCATAGGCAAGGATCCTATTAAGTCAATGCCCCATACTACAAATGGCCACAGGGATGAGATCATCATTAGCTCGACTGGAGCAGCTCGTGCAACTGTGGCGCAGCACTGGCATTTGTCGCATTTCTGAACATGGGAGATGGAATCTTTTGTTAAAGTGGGCCAAAAATAACCCTGCCTTAATATTTTCAAGGCTAGGTTTTTCCCCTCAGCATGATCTCCACAAAAGCCTTCATGCACCTCTTGGAGAATGGTTTTAGCCTCCTCAGGTAGAACACATCCTAGAAGCGGCAGTGAATGACCACGTTGATATAATGTTCCATCTACTATCACATATCTCAGAGCTTGATAGAGTATCTTTCTCACGTCCTTTCTTTCCTTAGGTAGCCTTCCTGTTGTAAGATATTCCACTATGGGGTCATCTAGGTCGGCCTTGTGTCAATCATCTCGACCTCTTTCACTTTTTTAGCCACGCTTGGACTCTCCAAGAATTCCACTGGTACTACGTGCAAAGTCTCAGCTTCCTTGGTGGTGGCAAGCCTTGCCAAAGCATCAGCATCAGTGTTCTACTTGCGAGGGATCTGTTCGACAGTACCATATTCAAATTCTGACAGCTATGTCTTCACCTTAGCTAGGTAAGTTGCCATCTTGGTACCACGCGCTTGATATTCCCCCAACACCTGATTAACCACAAGCTGGGAATCACTATAACACTGGATAGCCCTTGCTTTCAATTCTCTTGCCACTCTGAGCTCGACTAACAAAGCCTCGTACTCGACTTCGTTGTTTGACGCTTTGAATCTGAATCTCAGCGCTGTATGGAATTGGTGCCCCTCTGGAGAGATCAATATGATCCCAGCTCCGGATCCATTCTCATTAGATGAGCCGTCCACAAATATTCTCCATAACTCCTGCACCGACTCGTTCAAAAGCTCCTCTTGAAATTCGTTGCATTCAGCCACAAAATCAGCAAGGGCCTGGCTTTTGATCGAGGTTCAAGGTGTGTACCGTATATCGAACTGGCTGAGTTCTACTACCCATTTTAAAAGACATCCCGACGCTTCAGGTTTTTGCAAAATCGGCTTTAGAGGTTGGTCGGTCATGACATGGATTGAATGGGACTGGAAGTATGGTCTAAGCTTCCTGTAAGCTAATATCAAGCAGAATGCTATCTTTTGTCTCAGCAGATACCGTGATTCAGCCCCAAGAAGTCTTTTACTTATATAGTACACTGGTTTTTTAGCACAGTCTTCTTCCCGAACTAACACGACGTTGTCTACATTTTCTGTTACGGCCAAATATAGAAACAAGGGCTCTCCAGATATAGACTTAGACAATACTGGGGGTTGAGCCAAATGCGTCTTTAGGGTAAGGAATGCCAGCTTGCACTCTTCAGTCCATTCAAATTTCTTATTTCCTCTGAGCATGTTGTAAAAGGGCAAACACTTGTCAGTGGACTTTGAAAATAAATCAGTTTAACGTCACAACTTTTCCAATCAAGCTATGAACTTCTTTATGCAAGCTGGGCAAAGGCATCTCCAATAATGACCTGATTTTTTCTAGGTTCGCCTCTATCCTCCTTGTATTGACTATGAATCCCAGAAACTTTCGCGACGTTAGTCCAAAAGTACATTTATGGGGATTTCGCCTCATATTGTATTTCCTCAAGATTTCAAAACATTCTTTTAGATCGGAAACATGGTTATTGGCAGTCTTGGATTTGACTAGCATATCATCGACATACACTTCCATATTTTTCCCATTCTGATCAACGAACATTCTGTTAACTAAGCATTGGTAAGTAGCCCTGGCATTCTTCAGCCTGAAGGGCATAGATTTATAACAATATACATTTGTTGTAGTAGTCCACAGGATTCATCGTGATATGGTTATATCCAGAGTACGCATCCATAAAAGACATGAGTTCGTGTCCCGTGGTGGCATCTGCCAACTGATCAATTCTCGGCAATGGGAAGCAATCCTTAGGACAAGTTTTGTTCAGGTCGGAGAAATCAATGCAAGTCCGCCATTTTCATTTGGCTTTGGTACCAAGATAGGATTCGCGACCCATATCAAGTATTTTGCTTCACGAATGAACTTGCACTTTAATAACCCAGCTACTTCTTCTTCCAATGCCTCAGCTCAAATTATTCCCAAACGTCTCTGATTTTGGGATTTTGCAGGCACACTTTTATCCAAGTTTAGGGTGTGCATGATCACTCTCAGGCTTATTCCCACCATGTCTTCATGAGACTAGGCGAAAACATCTAGATTCCCTTACAGAAATTTAACCAACTTCTTTTTCCTATCCTCGCCAAGATTTTTTTCCGATCTTAACGACTCTTGAAGCATCCATGAGATCTATTTCTACCTCATCGAGCTCCTCAATAGCTTGGAGCTCAGACCTGTCCTCGCCTATTCATGGGTCGATGTCATCATTTGGGGCGATGTCTCTATTCTTTATTCCTTGAGGTTCTTCCATCCCAGAGGAAACTTCCACTTCCACGGACCCATCAACTCTGTCATTTATGGCCATTACTTGCTGCCCGGGTTGTGAATTTTCCTTCATGGAAATGCTATAGCATTCCCTGGCAGCGAGTTGATCGCCTTTGACAGTGCATATTCCCGAGGATGAGGGGAATTTGATTGCCAGGTGGCGGATAAAGGTTATGGCTTCGAACGCCATCAACGCAGGTTGGCCCAAAATTTCATTGTATGCGGCTGGATAATCGATGACCACGAACTTGAAAAGCTTGGAGATAGTTTGTGGACCTTCATCCAATGTTACCACTAACTCGATTGTTCCTATAGCTGCTGACCCTTCACCAGAAAACCCATATAGACTCACGGAGGTAGCCTTCAGCTCGGTTATAGACAATCCCATTTTTTCTAAGCTGGACCTAAAGAGTAGATTCACGGAACTTCCATTATCTACTAGGGTCCTCCTAACTCTTTGGTTGGTGAGCTGAACGGTTATCACTAGATGATAATTATGTGGGAACTAGACATGGCTGGCATAATCCTTTGTAAAATTGATTGATTGTTTTTCCAACCGTTGCAGCTTTGATAACCGTTGCTCCTGGACAAACTCGACTCCATTAAGGGATTTCAGCTCTTTTGGAAACCTCTGTTCGTGCGTGCTGAATGAGGTCCTCCCAAAATGGTGGCTATATCTGTAACGCCCTGGATAGCCAAGACTGTTACATTGTGTGTTTATAAAAGTGCTAGACTTTCTAATCAAGTCATGTAATTGAAAACGTGTTACTGAAACTATAGTGGAACTAGGGTTAAAATATTTTGGTCTCAAAAGCCGCATTTCTTATAAATAATATTTTCTATTTACACGGGATCCCAAAAACAATAAGATTAAAACCATTTACAAAGATTCAAGATTTAAATACTAGCCACTCTAAGGCAAAACAGACTGTTAAGCATTCCTTGTCCTGATCCACTCCTCGGCCATGGCGACCGATCAGTTGGCTATGTACATTCAGCCCCGCAGCTCTCCATCTCAAGAATGGTCCAACTTTCCTCTGCCTTTACCTGCACCACGTACTTAATCAGCAGACAGTCAAATATCTCATATCGCATAAGCGTACTTAATCAGTTTAAGCATTCATAACAATCAAGCGTTCATCATACCAAGTATATCAATTCATATCAATAATCAATCCACATATGATAACTAGGGTTAGCGCCCTTAGACCGCACCCTCTATTTATCCCACTGACTCGGCCCGGTTAAACCGAGCTCAGTGAATATTAAGCTGTCTGCGACTACCAGTGGCCAAGTCGCGCCCTGTGCGCAAATGTTGTGCACGACACCCTTAGGCCATTTATCACATGTCTCATGGAATAATACCATCTTTGACATTATATAGATATGGGGAGCACTTAGTCCCATCACAAACACTTAACCAGGTGCAGTTTTCTTACCTTTAGATTCGCTAGCTTCGTTCACTTTGATCCTCGAGCACGATCCCTCTTGAGCCCTAGCGTACACTTAGTCACAACCATAGATCAGAATCACCACCCAACCTCAAGTCCAAAACCTAACCTCGCGACCAATCTTGAGCCCCCGGGAAGCCCCAATTCCACCAAATGGGGTGGTGAAATCGAACCCCGAACCCCCGGGCAAAAACTCTTGAAAATAACCCAAAAACCATTTTCTAGAAACAGGGTAACGCTACAGCACTCTAAGGAGGGCGCTGCAGCGCTACAAATAGAGCCTAAAATCATCCCAGGGTATATGGCCTAGCTACAACGCCCAAAGGCTAGCGCTGTAGCGCTAGTCACATAACAGCAAATGTTGTTTTTCCCTCCGATTTTCCGAGCCAAACCTTACCAAAACTTCTCCAAATTTCAACCAAACTTAGAATCAAGCTTAATATCATGTTTAACTCATCCCAAGAATCCCAACCACATAAAATTTTAACACATGCACTCCCAATCTCAAAATTCACCATGGTTGAACCTCAAACTCAGAAACTTCAACAAAACAACCAAAACCTCAAAATTTAGAGCTAGAATTTCATACCTTCAATGGGGATTCGAATTTAAGTTAGCCTCTACACCTCCTTGGCTTCCTCTTTCTCAAACCCTTAGCTTGAATTCCCTAGAATTCCCTTCAAATTTAGCTTCGAAATTTTAGTTCAACATGAAAACCAGAAACTTAAGAACACCTGAAAGTCTTACCTCAACTAATGAATAACCCCAGCTAGATTTCCCCAATCTGATCAAGACCTCAAGCTCACAATCTCAGCCTTAAGCTCCTTTGATTGTAGCCTCAAACCCCAGATGAAAATGATGAAGAGGTCCCAAACAGACTTTGGAAATGCCCTGTTTTTCCTTCCCCTTTCTTTCCCTTCTTTCCTCGAGTGTCTCTAATTCCCGCTAATTCCTCGAGTGTCTCTAATATTTATCACTTACTTCCCAACAATTAGCTAGTCACCAATTATATTCTTCAATGTCAAAATTAACCCCAATATATTCCTAAATTCCCATTTATACACCCAGGCTCGCCCCGAGCCGGGTATAAATCCAAGCCGTGACTTTTTCTCTAACCCACTCACTAGGATCGTCTTGAATCACAGATCACAAATATATCCACATAATAAAGTGGTCTCAACAATTATCACGTATATATACAGTTATGCCCTCAACGGGCCAAAATTACAATTATGCCATTTCTAACCTAATCAGGGCCTACATGCATACTAATACACATAGTCATGCATCTCAGATATTCAAATAGTCATATAGCATACTTTTAATCATTAAATCACATATATTCCAATTACGCCCTCCCGGCACACTAATCAAGGCCCTTAAGCCTTATTAGTAAATTTGGGTCGTTACAATATCTCCTTTTGTTATCGGAGGAGGATTTTCCTGATTCACCTGAGCTTTGGTTTGATTCATTGGAGCTTTTGGAGTTGACGGAGAGTTTTGTCCAGCGGGCTGACTGGGAGTTATTTGATTCCGGGCGTACTGAGCCAAAGGCCCTACCCTGATGAGAGTCTTAATTTCATCTTTCAGGTGTCTGTAGTCATCAATATTATGACCGATATCATTGTGGAATCGACATAATTTTGAAGGGTCTCTCTGTGCTCTTTGATTCTATAAAGGTTCTGGTTTCTTCCACAGAAGGCGGGCAGAATTTTCCAAGAAGATGCGTTCTCTAGTATCTGTGAGGTCAGTATATGTTGTATAGACCAGTTAAAATTTCTCCACGGACTTGTTTTTCTTTATTCTGTTTTGGTCGCCCGCACCATTTCCCTTTCTCTTGTTATTACCCCCTTGGTTATTCCGAGCAACGGTTTGAGCTGTAGTCGTTACATCCATTGTTGGTCAAAGGGGTAGACAGGGGCTTGGCTGGTTCCTACGATGGAAGCTCGTGCCTCTTCTAGGTTAACCCACCTTTGAGCTCGATTTAAGAACTCATCAACAGTACTAACTCCTTTCCTCTATAGCTCTTGCCACAGGTCGCATCCAACAAGGATTCCCATTCTCATTTCCATGAGATTGTATCTCTCGTCGGCGTCTCTAACTCATGCAGCAACATTGGCAAACCTACTTAGGTATGCTTTCAATGGTTCACCGGGTTGTTGCTTTATGTTTGCCAGAGAGTCAGCTTTAATCCTAGCTTCTTAAGAAGCCCTAAATGTTCTCTTGAAATTAGCAGAAAAGCTCTATCACGAGTTGATTGAATGCCTCTTGTACTGTTTGAACCATTGCCTAGCTAGCCCAATCAGATTCGAGGGAAATATTAAGCATCTTAGCTCGGGCCCGATGTTTTGAGACATCATCATGGTGTTGAACATCCCCAAGTGGTGAGATAGATCTCCATCTCCATCAAACTTTGACAAATACGGTATCCTGAAACCCTGTGGATATGCAGTCGTCGCAATATTTGGGGCGAAAAGCTTGAGCTCATCCTCTGAATCACACTCATCTTTCTCTTTTTTCGATAGGAGCCTTTTCATCAGCTCCATCTGGGCCAACCTTTCGAGGGTTTGGTCTCTGGTTCCTTGGTTATTCTGGGGCTGTTCAACAACTCCTGTCCTATTGTATGCATTCTGCAGGTTGTTGTCCCTCCATGTTTGGGCTTGGTTTTGTTGGACATTCCCGTTATCACGTACCTCGGAAGGACCTCCCCCGTGACGAGTATAACTAACTCCTTCATTTTGAACTTAATTTCTTCTTTGCAAGTTTAAATGATCTCGCAGATCAGGCTGTGGATTGAATCGGGGACTCTAAGCTGAACTCAGGTGATTTCGCAGATCGCCTTCGGACTTGCCACTTTGGTGGCTCTCAATTCAATAACTTCCATTAGCGAAGCTCACTGCTCGTGGTTAAGGCTGAGGATCCGGGCTATTGACTAGGGTCCGCGGGACATAAGTAGGGGCAAACTGAGGAGAATTTCTCCTGCTGTCTCCATAAGCAGGAATGTCCTTAGTAGATGGAGTAGGATTTCTCCTACTGTTTCCATTAACTGGAATCTCTCGTGCAGAGCGAGGCAATGGCGGATGTCTTATGGGTGATGGGGGATTCTTGACTGGCGAGGCAATTCTTGTCCCATCAGGGCGAACTAAATTAGTCCACGGTCGCTCTGCCCCACCATTTCTAGCTCTTTATGCATGGCGATCTGATCGTGGCGCGAGAGGATTGGTCGGAACATTTTGCCTCTGTGAGCCTACCCTGGCTCCTCCTCGTGGGTTGCCATGGGTATTCCCATGAACATGCGATGGTGGTACCAAACTTGGGGTCATGGTTCTAACCAATCGTCTGACTTGTCGATGACCCCTGGGAGAGCCACCAGGCTGAGCGTTTTGGCGATCTCGCACTGTGGGCATAGAACTTGGGGTGGTAGTTCTGACTGACCGACTTGGTTTGGATCGATTATCCCTGTGAGACTTATGAGACCCACTTTTCCTCTTTCCGACATTAACGTCGGTTGCAAGAGGGGGTAAACGGGCCAAAACCTCCTCGATTTTCCTGTTTTCCTTAGCAGGATGGCTCCTTAACTGCATGTTTCCCAGTTCTACTGCAGTTAAATAGTCTGGGTTAGGATTTGGCGACAATGACGCCGAACTCCCAGTATCGTCGTGGCCCACCAGTTGCTTTCCCGGTCATTGCTGAACTTCAGGGCCATGCCCATTTGAAACAGTGGTATGGTGGACCCCTACCAACCAGGTTGCTCCATCTCATTGTTGTGCATCGAACGAGTGACCACCATGATGAGATTTGATTGGGATTTTGATGAAAGCACTAATTTTCCTGTCAATGAAAGCGCCAAACTGTTGACGCGGTTTTTCGCCAACAGTGAATTAAGAAAATAACAAGGTCAAATTAGTGCTTGATGGTAAACCGAAGTTAGAAAATAACTCTCAAGAACACTAGTCTTTTTACGTGGTTCAGTGGTTACTGCTTTTCTCTCTCTATTTTGACAGAGTTTCGGTATTACAGAATAATCGTCCCCTTTCCTAGCCAATATTCTTAGTATTTTATAGAGAAATTCCTTGGACAAGTTTGGGTAACCCCGTGAGTCAATCATGGATTTTCATATTTATTACATTTATTATGGAATATTCCCATTTATACTAGGATATAATCTGATCATGAAATAAATAGACTCCTAATATCTGGGGCATTAACTATCACAGGCTGGCCATAAACGATCGTATAAAGTATCCGGGTCTTCAGGGATCCGCAGACATGCCATATGTTCAATTCACCTCGAGGTGAACACACCGCCGAGCTTGTATCATTGATACTGATAAGCGTACAAAATATACGCTTATTTATAACTTTTTCAGTTTGATTTAGTTGTTTTTCTCAAGAGAATGCATGTATTTAATCTGTTTGGTGAACTTGTGCAGTGTGTCGCAATAATTCTGATTAGTACGAGAATGCTGATAAATATCTATTTGAGTAGTCAAAATTGGTGAATATTTGGAAATTTGGTACAGGCGATATATCACCTGTCTTGGGCGATATATCGCTGCATGAACAGTTTCAATTTTGGCTGAAGCATAAACGACATTAGATATTGCGTTTTTATCGAGTACATACATCAGGCGATATATCGCAGTATGGTAGGCGATATATCGACACAAGGGTATTTTTTGAAATTTTTATGGAAATTCGTAGATTTTGGTTTTTTGAAGAAAAGAATAAAAAGAAGATTGGAAGAAAACAAAAAGAGGGAGAGTTCTGACGGCAGGAGAAAAGAAACCGAGAAGAATTCACTTTTATTTATTTTCTTTATGCTTTTGAATTTTAGATTGTGTGATGAGGTTTAATATTATGAAATAAATTCTTATTTAGAGTATTTTAATGTAGTCACTGGATATTCTATTCATCTTTAATGCAATTTCTATGATTCTTTGAATTTATGTTTATCTATTGTTCTTATGTTTAATGCTTGTAATTGATTGGCCATCTTTTACATGATTATTGGTTTTAATTCAATATCTGAAAAGTGAGAATTGGAATAGCTTTAGGCAATAGACATAGATTTCAATTTAGAACGAATGTATCAAATTGGTTTGTGTAGCAATTAGGTTTTTGTTCTTAATGTGGTTTATGTGTAGAATTTATCACAAACATGTAGAGAATTCACAGGTAAACTGAATATTTTATATCTTGAGAAAGAATAGAATTGCGTACTATTTAGCATTTCCCCCAGCACTAGCCGAAACACATAACATCTTTCACATCTCGATGTTGCGTAAATACATGTTAGAGGCCTCTCATGTTTTGTGTTATAAACCGTTGCAGCTGAAGCAAGAACTGAGTTATGATGAACAACCAGAGCGTGTCATCGAAAAGGGAATCAAGGATCTGAGATCCAAAATGATTCCCTTAGTTAAGGTCCTGTGGAAGAATAATACGGAAAGAGAAGCAACATGGGAGCTAGAGGAAGACATGAGAGAAAGATACCCTGAGTTATTTGGTACCTCGTAGATGTATCAGGATCTACGGACATTATATTGGTGGCCCAGAATGAAAAAGGATGTGGTGGAGTATGTGGCCAGATGTTTGACATGTCAATAGGTGAAGGCTGAGCATCAGCGACCAACGGGATTGCTTCAGCCTTTGGGTATTCCCGAGTGGAAGTGGGAGGACATTACCATGGATTTTGTGGGAGGTCTACCCAGGACAGTGGGACTTTATGACTCAGTGTGGGTGATAGTGGACAGATAGACCAAGTCAGCTCATTTTCTACCAGTGAAGTCAACTTACATAGTGGAACAACATGCAGAGTTGTATGTGAGGGAGATAGTTCATCTCCATGGGGTTCCTAAGTCTATTGTATTTGATCAAGACCCTATCTTTACCTCCATGTTCTAGGGAGCTCTGTAGAGAGCCATGGGGACTCAGTTGAAGTTTAGCACAACCTTTCACCCTCAGACCGATGGACAGTCTGAGAGGACGATTCAGGTGTTGGAGGATATGCTTACGGCGTGTGTGATTGACTTCAAGGGATCTTGGAGTAAGTATCTCCTGTTGATTGAATTTTCGTATAACAATAGTTATCAGTCCACGATTGGAGTGGCTCCTTATGAGATGTTATATGGAAGGAAATGTAGGTCGCCCATTCATTGGGATGAAATGGGTGAAAGAAAATATTTGGGACTAGACATGGTTCAGAAGACAAATGAAGCTATTGAGAATATCCGAGCCAAAATGCTTGCTTCACAAAGTAGACAGAAAAACTATGCTGACCCTAAGCGTAGAGACGTGGAGTTCCAGGTTGGGGACCACGTGTTTCTGCGAGTTTCACCACTGCGAGGGATGAGGAGATTTGGAGTAAAGGGCAAGATGAGCCCTCGGTTTGTTGGGCCTTTCGAGATTCTAGAAAGGATTGGACAGGTGGCTTATAGGTTGACCTTGCCACCGTCATTTTCATGATGTGTTCCATGTTTCTATGTTGCGGAAGTATGTCTCAGATACGATGCATGTGCTAAAGTATGAGGACTTGGAATTGCAGGCAGATTTGTCCTATGAGGAATGACCGATTCATATTTTAGATCGGAAGGAAAAAGTTCTATGGAATAAGACGATTCCGCTAGTTAAAGTATTGTGGAGGAATAGCAAGGTCGAGGAAGCGACCTGGGAGCTTGAGACGGTGATGTAGGATTAGTATCTCGAGCTATTCAGGTAAATTTTGAGGATGAAATTCTCGGTAGGAAGGGATAGTTGTAACGACCCAAAATCACTAATAAGGCTTAAGGGCCTTGATTAGTGTGCCGGGACGACACACTTGGTTTATGAAGGTATATGTGAAATGCATGTCTACGAGTATTAGTATGCATGTAGGCCCCGTTTAGCTTAAAGGGGTATATTTGTAATTTTAGCCCGTTGAGGGCGTAAATGTGATTATATGTTATAATTGTGAGGACCACATTATTATGTGGGTAAATCTGCAACATGCGACTTGAGCCGATCCTAGGGAGCTAGTTAGCGAGAAAGTCACAACGGGACCTAATACTTGACTTGGGGCAAGTCAAGGGGAATTTTTGGTATTAAATGGTTATTTGGGTTATCGGGTTATGGAAATAAATAATTGGAGATATATTTGAGGTTAGGAAGCTTAGGTGGGAATACTGGGGAATTTTACCATTTTGCCCTCGGGGACATTTTCGGTACCCCGAGCCTTGGGATTGACTTAATTGCTTAAGGATAGACTAAGTAAAATTTATAAAACGGTAGAACAAAAGCTAAACCAACCTTCCTTCCTCTTCTCTTTCTCTCTCAAAGGAAACCACAAGGAACCAAGAAGAACTTGGCTGGAACTCAGAGAATTGGAGCTGTGATTTAGGAGATTAGCTCAAGGATTAGCTAAGGATTCAATCAAGAGTTAAGGTAAGCTATGAGTTTTATGCATGGTGGTTAAATTATGTGATTTTGGCTGAGTTCTAAAGTGTTTATGGGTTTTGGCATTAAAGGTTGAATTAAGGCAGAAAGCTTGGGAGTTAGCTCAGTGAGTGTTTGGAGGATTGATTCTTCAGTGAGGGTAAGCTCTAATTTATGATATAGTGTTTGGATTATGGGTTTTTTTTTACTGGTTTTGATGTTCTTGAGTGTGTGGGTCTCATAAATTAAAATGGTGTTTTGTTGATTTTTTGGGTTAGGTTTCTGCTGGCTTATGTTACTGAAATCATGCTAGAATGTTTGTGGTAATTGGAGTATATTATTGGGATGGTTATGGGTGGTTTTGATTGAGGTTTGGGTGTTAAAAATTGTAATGACCCAAATTTGCTAATAAGGCTTAGGGCCTTGATTAGCGTGCCTAAAGGGCAATAAGTGATTTATTATCATAATATGTGAATTGCGTGAATATGTGATTAGTGATGCATGTTTAGGTGGATTAAATATGCATGTGGGCCCCGTTTGGTTATTAGGGGCATGTTTGTAATTTTAGCCCGTTGAGGGCGTAAATGTGATAATTTTAATAATTGTGATATACTTGTGATATATCTGTATTGCACGATTCGAGACAGTCCTAGGGAACGGTTAGCTAGAAAGTCACCACGGGGTCGAAAATCTGACTCAGGCGAGTCGAGGGGTATTTTGGGTATTAGACGTTTTATGGGTGTTGACACGGTTTTTCACCAATAGTGAATTATATGAATAACTAGGATGGATTAGTGTTTAATGATAAACCGTACTAAGAAAGTGATAATACTCAAGGATGTTGGAAGTCGGCTACAAAGAAAATGATCACTCCTTTTTACGTGGTTCGGAGGATAAAATCCCCCTAGTCCACGAATCAATATTATTGTTGTATACCTCTCTCTATTTTTACAGAGTATTTGCATTACAGAAAGAATCCAACCCCTTGCACTACCCATGGTCTTGGTATTTATAGGAGAATGATCTCTAGGTAGGTATTGGGGTCATCCCATGATCTCTTGATCCTTCACATCATCTCTGTGACATTGATGATTAATATCTAAATTTTATATTGAAGTGTGGTATAATCAACAGATAAAAAAGATAATGGGCCGCATGGCCTAAATCAGGTGTGTGGTGTCTGATCACGCACGTTTATATTGCATATCCTGGAATTCAGGAATAAAACAGACACGTGATGTCTATTTTATGCATGTTTATATTGCGTGGTCAACTTTATAAAGATCCTAAGGTACGTCAGACCTTTGGCGTACCACGAGCTTAACATAATGTTAACTCCTGCCTTTTGATGCCATATTACTCAAAATGGTTCCAGGTGATAGGTTGCTAAATGTCTCACCAGCTCAAGCTATTTATATAGGGGATGGCACCGAATGTCCTCGGATGAGAGGTGAACACGTGGTGCATTGATTATGGCTTTTTATTAGTTCGCTGTATCCGAGTTGTCTCAACAAGGTACGTGCTGATTTTCAGGGCGTACAATGGGGTTATCGGGTTATGGAAATAAATATTTAGAGATAGAATGTTTCGGAGGGAATATCGGGGAAATTTACCATTTTGCCATCGGGGACGTTTTTGGTACCCCAAGCCTTGAGGTAACCTTAGAGACTAAGTTAAATAAAACAAAACATAAGAAGCTTTCAGAACTACATGAACTGACCAAAACCTCTCTTCCTTCCCTCTTGTTTTCTCTCAACCTTACTAAGGGGAGACTTTGCAAATCAAGCTAGGATTTGAGCTTTATACTTGGAGAATTGCTCAGCATCATTTTGAGGATTCAAACAGGGGCTAAGGTAAACCTTTAATTGTGATTCTAACCATTGAATTCTATGATTATTTGGCTGAGTTTCTAGTTTTCTTAAGGTTCTAAAGCTTGAGATTAAATTTTGGGTTTGATGAGTTTTAAAGCTAGAGCTTGTTAGGTTTTACTGCTGGAATCATAGTGGAACTTCTGGGATAATTAAATTAAGTTGTTAGATGGATTTCAGGGGTATTTGGCTTGGTTTTGGTAGAGGAAATGGTGAGTTTTTCCGGGCTCGAGGGGTCGTGCCGCTACACTGTTCTTGCTGAGCCGCAGCCCCTTAGAACATTGGGGTGTCTGGAAATGGAGGCGTGCCGCGGCGCCGTTCAGAAAAGGCCGCGCCGCGTGTAGGTTGAAATGAGGTAGGGCCTCGGGTTGAGCTGGGGGCCGCGTCATGAGTTCCTAGGGCCACGACGCTTAGTGCATTTTTTGGCTTTAAGGAGGTTTTAGGGTCGAGAATTCAATAGTTAAGGTTCGGGATGGATTTTATCACCTGGATTGATAGAATTCAATGTCCCAGAGACTATAATTATGACCCCGAGTTATTTAATGGATTAGAACTTGATGGATGGATATTGTTTGTGCGTTGTGACTAGGGTTTCTACGAGGCTCGAACTAAGGGACTGTGCTCGGAACATCGATGCTTGGAAAGCTCGGGACACAGGTAAGAAAACTACTGTTCCTGTAGAGCTTGTGTTGCAGGGCACAACCCTATATGACTGTGTTGTAGGGCGTAGCCCTTTGATTGAGTTTATATGTGTTTAAGAACATGCTTAATTATGCTATGTATGCATATATGTGAATGAACGGCAAGAGATGGGAATGGCGAGGGCCGAGAATGGCAAAGGCCGGGAACGGCGAAGGCCGAGAGCGGCAAGGCCAAGAACGACAAGGGGCTGGGAGCAGCGTTTAGCACGCAGAGTGCGAGTTGCCCTAAAGGATATCTGGGATATCCTTACGGTGTGGTAAAGCTCCTGGGACGGCATGGTCGTATGTGTTTAGCCTGGTGGTGGCTTGTTTATATGTTAAGTGTGTAATATGCATATGTTATCTGCTTGTGAGGGTTTTCTTGCTGGGTTTCTTCTCACGGGTGCTCTATTGTGCAAGTAAGGGCAAGGGGAAAGTTGGCCAACCTTGAGTATGGAGATTGTGATGAGCGGCGCGTACATGTCTGGTCTGCCTGGCTGCCACGACTAGGGGTATTTTTGGGAGATGATTGTACTAAACCTGAATTTTGTCGTTTAGCCGACTCTGATTATATTTTTGAGTTGTAAATAATTCTAAACAGTGTTTTGGGATCCCAAAATGTTAAATGATTTGTAATTTTCTGTAAATAGTTTATTTTCAAAGTTTATGACTCGTATTATGGTTTAATTACACTTTTGTCTTAAAACCTCAATTAGCGAGTTAATTACAGGTTTTAAACTCACATAGTAATGGCTCTAAGGCAGTAGGGTGTTACAACTTGGTATCAGAGCGATCCAAGGTTTATGCTTTCTAGAGATTTACCTAACATGTACTCTCGCTGTTAGTGACAAGCTCGACTCAAGATTGGTTGGTAAAAATTGATTTACATGCTTGAATATGTGCTTACATGCCATGTTTGCCTGCTTATTTCATATAGAGCATGATGAATGAGTTAATATATGCATGATGACAGGGCATGGCCCGTTGAGTGTTATATCCTATTTGTGTTATGTGGACTGCTAGTTATGGTTGGCTAGTGTAAAGTGGGAGGTGGTTTTGGATTTTGTTATCATGTCTGATGAGCGGCGTCCTTGATTGCAGGCATATAGTTGAGATGCCTCAATAATCATCTAGACTCTGTGGCAGTCGGGCCAAGGATGACACTCAGGGTCAGGACCCTCCACCTGCGCCACAGAACTGGCAAGAGATGTTTGCAAAAATGGAAGCAAGATTGCAAAGAATAGAGGAAGAACTTCACCAGTTGAGGTAGCAGACCCCTCCGCAGCTCACTGGGTTGCCAGTCCAGCAAGTTGTGGCGCCAGTGCCGGTTCAATCTATTGTGGAGAACAGGTGAGAACCTTTATATGAGAGGTTCAGAAAGCAGTATCCTGCCACCTTCAAGGGTGGACCAGACCCACTGCGGGCAGAGCAATGGATGAACATGATTTCCTCTATTATAGATTTTATGAGGGTTAAGGGGAACGAAAAGGTAGCTTGTGCAAGCTACATGTTCAGAGAGGAGGCCCGCATCTGGTGGGATGTGGTAGTTCAGAGGAGCAATGTGACAGGTGTGAACGCTCAATATTCCCCGCCCTTAAAAGACTCAACATGTATGCTTAGGCCCCATAAACGCCCCAAAAATATGGCTGGGTTGGAATGACCTCGAGCCACGGTTGCCACTTGCACGGCAGCCCAGATGGCCTCGTACGTGCCAGCACCAGGCGAGGCCCCTCGTCACGCGCACGCCCAGCATCAACGAGGCCCCTCGTATCGCGCGCGCCCAGCATCAGCGAGGCCCCTCGTCTTACGCGCTCCCAGCATCAGGCGAGGCCCCTCGTCTCACGCACGCAGCCACGGCCTCACGTGGCCTCGCGTCCGAAGCAGGCACGACCCCGCGTGGCCTCGTGTCCGAAGCAAGCACAGCCCCGCATGGCCTCGCGTCGCGTCCAAAGCAGGCACGACCCCGCATGGCCTCGCGTTGCGTCCGAATCAGGCACGGCCCCGCGTGGCCTCGCGTCCGAAGCAGGCACGGCCTCGCATGGCCTCGCGTCAGGGCATGCATTCGGCCTCGCGCCCCGAGCGCTCCATGCCGTGCGGGGGGTGTACCCTTGGGAGCCACACCATCAGGTGCCCATGTAAGGGAGGCCTCGCGAAGGGGGCTCGCGAGCCGCATAGGAGCCACGCCACCATATGGACCCCAACGCTTAGGGGCCCGGGTATGAGTTGAATGGAACGTACTTGTACGTTCCCATGCTGGGTACGACCCTCAAGACCTTGTACGTCCAAATACGGACACCCGTACCAATGGAGGAGTGGGAATGCAGGGACAGGAGTAATGGCCCGTACGTCTACGGCCAAGGGTCAGAGTCGACACCACTACACCTACCACCACTCTTCTGACATTAGTACGGACGAGTAGTGGGGACACCTTCCTGATGCTTTCCCCTGTACTAGATGCACGACCACCACCTCTGGAACCACTCTCCTGACAGAGTACTTATGTACCACTTGGTCTCCTGGACCACCATGTACCCACGGCCATTAGAGCCTACTATAAAATGAACTCTAACCCCACCTGAAGAGGGGTAGGAAAATTTACTGTAGCAAAGGCTTGATAGTGAATGAAAGATTAATTTCTCCATTGTGATTCTGTCATTGTTCTTGAGTTATTACTGAGATTTCTACAGCTTTTTTATTGAGGATCCTTACTTGATAATTTTTTCCAATTCAACTTAGTTGATGAGTTCTCACCGTTAACAGTTTGGCGCCGTCTGTGGGAACGGTAGTTTCAAGTTACTGCTCCACCATTGTTTCTGGAAAGAAGAGCTGCCGAGACGTTCAAAGCGACACAGGGAGCCACGAGAGGTAGAGGTTCACCTAAACGGAGTCCAGCTGAAGGCCTCCATGAAGGATACTCCTCCACCCAGAGACGTGGAGCCCTCGAAGGACCCTGAGGTTCACGGAGGTGATAGAGTGGCCTCGTCACCGGCCGCTCCGCCTGAAGAAAGTCCTCCAAGAGCACCACCGGGAAATGCTATTGAGTTCCCTCTCCCAAAACCACCGCAGGTACCGAACTCCAGCCGGCAGGACCCGGGCCCCTCTACCCATAGGCATGATAAGCATCCCCGGGTCCATTCCGTGAGCTCAAGTTCTAAATCTCGGTTCTACGAAGAGGAAATACGTGAGCTCCACCGTAAGAACCAAAGGTTGGAACCCACCTTGGAGAACATGCAAGAGGTCCTGAATGGCCTGTTGTAGGGTAAGTCGAGCGTGACCTTGCCTAAGAGGAAGGAGAAGGGCCAGGATGGGGTGGAGACCACTATACCGGTAGATGATGGGAGAACCCGACACTCAACCAGTAACACCCCACGAGCGAAGGAACGCGAGCACCCTAAACCACCTAAGCAGGCCCAGAAACCAGCGTCGAGGACTAACGCTGCCCCTCGCAATGAGGACGATGTCACCTCTAAAAGAGCACCCTCAGATTTACGGGAGGAGCTCAATAAAAAGAGGGCGGGCAAAGGGACCACGCCCCCTGTGGCGCCTCGAGAGGGCAAGGGAAAGGCGGATCTTAGCCCGTCCGCTTTGAGGGACACTCTAAGCAAGAGGAGGCAGGACCTGGACACGGAGATGAGGAGCCTGCGAAGCAAGATCGTCACCGCATCAGGTGGCCAGGTCTTTGAGGAAGAATTCGACCATGAATCGCCCTTTGTGAGGGAGATACAGGCCATCCGGCTCCCTGCCAACTTTAAGGAACCCAATATGACCCCCTACGAAGGGAACACGGATCCAAAGTACCACCTGGATGCGTTTAACGATCTGATGAAACTGAGAGGGATTGGAAGCGGTGCCAGATGCCACTGCTTCGCTGTCACTTTGAAGGGACCTGCCTACAAATGGTTCAAAAGGTTAAGGCCGGGGTCAATCAGATCCTGGCAGCAGTTCTCTGACAAATTCCTCCAACAGCACCATGTCGTGCGGGACTATACAATGCCGGGCACCAGCCTGGCCAACGTGAAGCAAGGGGAGAATGAGAGCCTGAAGAGCTACATTCACCGGTTCAATATGGAGGCCGCGAAAGTGGGGAGCCTAACTCGCCGAGAGTTAAAAATGGCCATTACAGCCGGAGTGCTCCTAGGAAGAAAGTTGTGGGACAACATGTTGAAGAGGGAAGTCACCGATTTAGATGACTTCTATGAGAGAGTGCAGAAGTACATCCGTGTGGAGGATGGCCACACCAACTTAAAGGCAGGAAAGGAGGAGCCCCACGCGAAGCCCCCAGCTAACGACGAGTCGAATGTAACAAAGAAGAAAAGGGCGTACGATGGGTCAAGAGATGACCATCAGAGGAAAAACAAACGAGGGAATGATCATAGGCAAGCGGCTTATACTTACTATACAAACCTCACAGATACCAGGGAGCATATTTACCTCACCAACGAAGATCGAGTTCCCTTCAAAAAGCCCCCACCAATGAGAAAGGATCGGTCCAAAAGGGACCCCAGTAGATACTGCCAATACCACAAGGATATCGGTCACACCATGGCAGAGTGCATCCATTTGAAGGAAGAAATTGAGGAGCTCATCCGTCGGGGACACCTGGGCCGTTATGTCAGGAGGGAAAGGCCAAAGCCAGAGGACGAGCCTGCGGCACCCCAGGCATAAGGGCGAGCCCAAGAAATACAGGGGGAGGTCCGAACCATTTTCGGAGGTCCAGGATTTGGAGGGGACTCTCAGAAGGGGCGAGATAGATATGCAAGAGAGGCTCGGCGAAGTCCGCCCCCCTGCGTCATGAGTTTGGAGCAGTGACCCCTGAAAAGTTTCAAGGGGGAAAATGACTCGATAACATTCACTGAGGAGGATGCGTGAGGGGTACACTTCCCCCACAATGACCCGTTGGTGTTGACAGTTCAGTTGGCAAATATGCGCGTCCATCGAGTCCTAGTGGACAACGAGAGCTCGGTGGACATCCTATATCGCCCTGCCTTGGAAAAGATGGGACTGGGCATTCGTCATCTGAAACCCTGCCAATCATCCCTATACGGATTCACGGGGGACTCAGTACAACCTCTAGGAATGATCAAATTGACACTCACCATGGGGGAGCAACCCCGGCAGACTACAGTCGTGGCTAACTTTGTCGTAGTAGATTGTGCATCAGCTTTCAATGTGGTATTGGGGAGACCATCCCTAAGATAATTGAAAGCCATAACTTCAATATATCACTTGGTTGTCAAGTTCCCGACTTCAGGAGGGGTCGCTTGTATGAAGGGAGAACAGAGAGAGGCAAGGGAGTGCTACAACACCTCACTCCGTGCGCCTGTGAAACTGCGGAAACCAATGGCCATGGTGATACATTAGGCGCTACGTATGCCCGCGGGGGGTCCGCAGTAGCTGGACCCTCGGTTCGTGGATGAGTCAAGAGCAGAACCAGTGGAGGAAGTAGAGGAAGTTACGGTGGCGGAGGAACCGTTAAGAAAATTGAAGATAGGAAGAAGCCTGCAAAGTGACGTCAAGGAGGAGTTGATAAAATTTTTGAAGGATAATCTAGACGTATTCGCATGAAGTCATGAGGATATGGTGGGTATAGACCCCGGTGTGATGTGCCACCATCTGAATATCTCCACAGAGGCGAGGCCCGTCAAGCAGAAGAGGCGGGCGCTAGACCCAGAAAGATACGCAACATTAAAAGAGGAGGTTGACAAGCTGAAGGCCAACGGGTTCATCCGTGAGACTTTCTACCCTGTGTGGGTGTCGAACCCAGTACTTGTGCCGAAGCCAAATGGGAAATGGAGAACCTGCATCGATTTCACGAACCTGAATAAAGCTTGTCTTAAGGACAGCTTCCCACTTCCAAGGATAGATCAGCTAGTAGATGCGACGGCAGGACATGAATTACTGAGTTTGATGGACGCCTACTCATGATACAACCAGATCCCAATGAACCCAGCAGATGAAGAGCACACGTCATTCATTACAGACAAAGGGCTCTACTGTTACAAGGTGATGCCCTTCGGGCTGAAGAACGCGGGTGCCACTTATCAGAGGTTGGTGAATAAAATGTTCGCTAACCAGATAGGGAGAAATATGGAGGTGTATGTGGATGATATGTTAGTGAAGACCAAGGAAGCAACAGAGCTCAACAAGGACCTTGGTGGGATGTTCGACACACTTAGGAAATACCGGATGAAGTTGAATCCCGTCAAGTGCACCTTCGGTGTATCCTCAGGAAAATTCTTGGGCTTCATGGTCAATTCCAGAGGCATCGAGGCCAATCCTAATAAGATAAAGGCACTAATAGAGATGAGCCTGCCAAAGAACAAGAATGAAGTGCAGTACCTAACGGGAAGGGTGGCGGCCCTTAATAGATTTATCTCAAGGTCCACCGATAAGTGCCTCCCGTTCTTTGACATCCTCAAAGGGAGCAAAAAGTTCGCTTGGGATGAAAAATGCGAGGAAGCATTTGTCAAGCTGAAAGAGCACTTGGGGAAGCCACCCCTGTTGGCAAAACCTGAGAAAGGTGAGAAGTTGTACCTATACTTGGCAGTATCTGAGCATGCCATCAGCGCAGCCTTGGTTAAAGGAGAGAAGAAGCAGCAACAACCCGTGTATTATATCAGCAAGCGTTTGGTGGACGCGGAGAACCGATATCCGGAGATCAAAAAATTGGCCTATGCGTTAGTTGTGGCTTCGAGGAAGTTGAGGCCTTACTTCCATGCACACACAATTGAAGTCCTGATGGATAGTCCTTTGAGGCAGGTCTTACATAAACCTGAGACCTCAGGGAGGCTGATGAAATGGTCGATCGAGTTGAGCCAATTTGACATTGTGTATACCCCAAGAGCTTCCATCAATGGACAGGTGCTGGCGGACTTTATAGTAGAGCTCACCCATCAGCCGAATGGAGGAAGGAATGAAGAAGGGGAGCAGCCTGTTATGGAGGAAGAGCGAGGGGATTTAGAGGAATGGAGTTTGCATGTTGATGGGGTGTCTAATGAAGGAGGATCCGGAGCGGGCATCATGATGACCGAGCCCGAGGGACACAGAATGTATTGCGCGATCTGGTTCGGATTTGAGGCCTCCAATAACGAGGAAGAGTACGAGGCGCTCCTGGCTAGCCTGCGTTTAGCCCAAGAGCTGAGAGTGACGCACCTTTGTATCTTTAGTGACTCTCAATTGGTAGTGTACCAAGTAAAGGGGGAATACCAGGCGAGGGGACCCAAGATGGCAGCCTACTTGGAGAGGGTGAAGGGCTATCTGGGACGGTTGGTGGCATATAACATAGAGCAAATCCCCAGAGAAAAGAATACCCATGCTGATGCACTCGCGAAGCTGGCATCTACCAAGGTTGGTGATATCTTGGAGTCGATACCCGTGGAGTACTTACCCAAACCCAGCATCGAAGGCGCGGATGTGCATATGATTAGTGTCCCAAGGGAGTCGTGGACTGAGCCGATCAAAAGGTACCTGGAAGAAGGAACCTTGCCTGCAGACAAAAACGAGTCCCGGAGGTTGGTGTACAAGGCTGCTAGATACACCCTGGTAGATGGGGTCCTTTACAAAAGAGGATTCTCAATGCCACTCCTGCAGTGTGTAGAAGAGGAGGAGGCGTTGAAAGTGTTACATGAGATACACGAGGGAGAGTGTGGCAACCACGAGAGCGGACCCTCCATAGCTAGGAAGGCCATGAGACAAGGATACTACTGGCCCTCCATGGAGAGAGATGCGCATGACTTTTCCACGAAATACGACAAAAGCCAGAGGCACGCCAACTACCCTCAGAAACCCCCAAGTGAACTGACCAGCCCCTGGCCCTTCGCTATCTGGGGGATAAACTTGATCAGCGCTCTTCCTATAGGCAGGGGTGGAGCGAAATACGCGGTGGTGGCAGTGGACTACTTCACTAAGTGGGTAGAAGCAGAACCCCTCGTGAAGATAACCGCCAAACACATCACCTCTTTCGTCAACAAATTCATTATTTGTAGATATGGAGTACCCTACAAAATTATTTCTGACAATGGTACCCAGTTCTAGGGAGGAGCTTTCGAGGAATATTGTAGGGAAAGGGGCATAAGGAGGAGTTTCTCCGTGGTCATGCACCCACAGGCCAATGGAAAGGTGGAGGCCATAAACAGGGTCCTTAAGAAGAACTTGAAGACAAAGCTAGAAAAGATGAAGGGAGCCTGGGTAGATGAGCTACCAAATGTGCTGTGGGCTTACAGAACCACCCCACGCACGACTACTGGGGAGTCCTCATTCTCCTTGGCCTACAGATGCGAGGCCGTACTCTCGGTTGAGATGCAAGTTGAGTCCCACAGGGTACAGGCGTATGAAGAGGAGGCCAACAGCATAGCTCTGGCCAAAAGCTTGGACATGCTTGAAGAGAAGAGAGAAAAAGCACAAATGAAGGTGGCAGTATACCAACAGCGCGCTGCAAGGTACTACAATTCGAGGGTGTGAGAGAGAACTTTCAGAGTTGGCGACTTGGTGCTGAGGAAAGTACTCCCTAACACACGAGACCCAGGAGCAGGAATGCTGGGGCCAAACTGGGAAGGGCCCTACCAGGTTGCTCAGTGCATACCCCCGAACACTTATAAGCTGGCGCGCATGGACGACACTATCATACCCCGAGCATGGAATGCGAAGCACCTAAGGAAGTACTACCAGTAAGGCGCCCACGTCCGATGATAAAAGGAGAAGTGTTGCATGCTATCTTAGTATGATAGAGAGGAATCGAAGAGGTCACTTAGATAACCTCCTGAGTATGTGTGAGTCTTTTTATTTTATTGTCTATGAAAATCTCATATGTATCGTTACAACTGTTTGTTATGAATGTGATGAATGAAACTGCATGTTATGGGTGAAACTGTTTGCAACTTCATGTGTTATTTTCCTTCGCTATGTGGGCATCAGCCAAAGTGCCTGCCGAAATAAATTTCACCAGACACTTGGGGGGCAGGATAGGAGGCAACAGCATGCGGCTAGCAAGGGGAACCTAAAAAGCCCTCTAACGAAGGATCCTAAAAAGGACCCCTTGCCTTCCTAAAAAGGAGGCCCCTAAAAGGGACCCTCTACCAAGAGGACCCCTAGCCCTCCTAAAAAGGCGGCCCCTAAAAAGGACCCTCTACCAAGAGGATCCTAAAAAGGGCCCTCCATCAGGAGGAAGTGATCCAAAAAAAAAAGAACCCTTTGACGGGGGATCCCGGAGGGACCCCTTATATCAGGGCCTTAAACAAAGTCCTTACAAGGCATCCCTTGGGATCACAAGGATTAGCTACCCTTGTGAACACCAAGGGAGGCCATAGGGACTTACAAAAAATGTATGGTAACAACAATAATAAGTCTAGAGCGGCCACCAAGCCGCCTAGCCAAAAAGGGTTCCAAAAGAGACCCTTGCAAAAATAGTACTATGAATAACGACGAGAAGGACGCTTCTCGCAAAGAAATAATAAGCGCGCGCAAGAATATATAAAGGATAGCTAGGACCCAAGGGGTCAAAATATCCTTATAAAAGTAACCAAGAGGCACCAAAAGAGGTCCCAATGAACCCATTCACATGGGCTCCAAAGGACCTCTAGCCTGGTAAATAAAAGAGGGGAACCAACCAAACCCCATCATACAGGCTTAAAAGGGCCTCAAATGCAGTCAAATAAGAGATAAATAGCAACACATGTATATATACATTGAAAAAGAAGGTCTTAAAGATAGTACAAGAGATACCAAAGGAAAATAGTAGTGACAGTCATATTACAAAGGCCCGAAGTACAAAAAACAAAAAAAGGGAAGAAAGCATACACCCATGGAGGGCTAGCCGGCAAACGCTATGAAGTAACTACTTCAGGGCCTCCTAATGTGGGCACTCCACGTGGCCGCTCGACCGACGGCATGTTCACCAAAACACGAGAAGTCGAAATTAGGATCCTGCCTCCACACATTATAAAGGGCACGGTCTATGGACCTGCGCTCGGTGGTATCCCTCTCCGCCTCCAAGGAAGCATTCCTCTCCTGCACCGACTGTAGTTCGGCCATGAGGGCCTTGACTTTAGCCTCCAACTGGGTAACTCTTTGCTGCGAAGCGGCCGCAATGGCCTTGGCCTCCTGGAGTTCACGCCTCAAGTGTATAACCTTGTCCTTTAGCCCCTTGGTCTTGGCCTTTACTTCCTTCCTCTTTAGCATCAAGTCAGAAAATTTGGTCAGGACCTTTGAAAACTTAGCTGTAGTTTCATTAAGCTCTTTCTCGAGCTCCTGGACCCAGGCTGCAAGGCAGTCCCTCTCAACAGTAAATGCGGAGAGGTTGCTGGACGAGTCAGCATACCGTAAAGACACGGTGTAGGCCTGCACAAGAAAATTAATGGCATCAACAATAAGTAACAAAAAGAAAAACGCATGTACATCCATACATAATAATGACCGACGCAAGGTGCAGGAACTCACCTAGGCCGTGGCGCACCTTAGGGTGTCCCCAAGGTTCGACTGAGTCACGTTCCCAAGACCATTCAAGTCGGATACAGGGAGGCTCGAGGCAATTTGAGTGTACCGCTATCCGTAAGATGTTTCCATCCGAGTCACCCAAGGCTCCCCCTCCGTACTGGGGGCACCTGGTTGGAGGAGGACAGACGACCCGCTCGCCGAAGCGGGAGGGGGCGCAGTGAAGGTGAAAAACTGAGACCCTGGTAGATTAGAGGGGGGCTCCGCAAGGTCGATGTAATCAGACTCCGGAGATCCAATGTCAAGAGGAACCTGAGGAAAGGCATCGCAGCCATCAGGGCCAGGGGAAGCATAACACCTCGGTGCGACATGCTGGTCCTGTGGTTGGAAGGCCATGTCCTGGTCGTAGGAGTCATAAGGGGGGCATCCCCCGGGGGACAGGGGTCGCTGGTGAGATCCCCCACATTCAAGGGGGGCTTCCTCCGACACCCCCTCGGCCTCACCATCATCTAGGAATGGCTCGACCGACGTAGCCATTGTCTTCTTAGACCCAGTAATTGACCACAGGAGCTTGGGGTCAGAGACCGGGGACAGCTGGTGGCGGTTGAGATTTGCCATAGTAAATAAGAATGTCACCTTCTTCATGGCGGAGTCAGCATTGATGAGGTCATTCACGGCCTTCGCCTCTGACCCAATGACCGAAGGAACAGCAAATTGCTCTGCATGATCCACGCCAGTGTCAGTACAAGCATGAGTACAAAACAATAAGTTCTAATAAGAAGAAAAGAAGGACCAAGGTACTTACTGGGGGTGGCGCAAAAGTGTTCACGAACAGAGAGAGGGCCCTCTACGAAGAAAAAGTCTTGCTTCCAAGACCCTATATTGGATACTGAGCCCTCTATCAAGGGGAGCTCGTTATTGGCCTTCTGTAGGTAGTAGAAGCCTTGGGACTTGGGGGATCCCATAAGGTTGTACAGGAAATGCACCTCTTGCATCATTAGGGCGCGTTCAGCCTGTTCCTTGAACCAAATAAAAAGGCAACTTAGGGTCAACCAACTGTTGGGTGACAGCTGAAGAGGGGCCAGGTCGAAATAGTTGAGGACCGCTACGAAAAACGGGTGCAAGGGAATAGTGCCACCAGCCTTCAAAATGTGTTCACTCAAAGCCACAAGACCCTCCCTAGGGCGGTCGGCCCAGCATGCCTCCTAAGGAGCATATAAGGCGTATTCCGGGGCAACACGATAGCACTTCACGATTTCCTTCAATTTGTTCGCGGACACATGCGACACCAGCCCGGACGCCAGTAAAGGGGCGTCGTCCTGTTCCTGGATAGAAACCTGTCGGCATGCCTTCGGCATATCTGCAAAATCAAAAGAAAAATGTGAGGAAGAGACAGAACACTTAACCCTCCATTTTTTCTTCCTAGCAAGAGTTTTCCATCGAGGGAGTGATGGCGGAAGCGCTAAGCAAGGAAAAACTGAGACTAGGGGCTGAGGAGAAGCGGTAGCAGCCCCGTGACCGTCGTCAGGCGTGGATGGGTTGGGAGGTTCGGGCAGAAGGTGTTCCTCCATAAACTCTAACTCCCACTGCAATTCAAAAAGGGTCATCCTAAGGCGCGCTATATGGTCACTAAGGTCTGGGGGTGAAGGTCCTCCGTCTCCTCTCGACACCAAGTCAATTTCGCTCTCCACTACCCAAATTTTGCACCTAAGTTCAGCAATGTACTCAAGGTGGCGGATGCGGGCCTGCCTTAAGGAGTCATAGTCTTGGTGAGGATTGCCCTCAGGGGACTCTGAGTCTGAGGACAGGTCAATAAATTCAACCCCCGGAGGTATGTCGGACGGGCTGTCACTGGCCATGAGACCTCGTCCCGAAAGCGAAAAGGGGTTCGCGTATAAATGAAGGGATGGCTACAAAACACAGAGTAATAGGCTTAATATCTCTAGATGCAAGCGCCCTAAATGGCCCACTACAGGGTATAAAAAAGAGGGGCATGTAGATGGTCAAACTCACTACAAGCTGAGGCTAAGGTACCCCATCCCGAGTAATGCTAGTTTGGACCCGATGAAAAAAAAAAGGAGAGGGAGAGAACATATACCTCATATGTAAAAGGAGGTCGAGGGGCAAAAAGCACCAAGGGGTCAAAAATATGCGTCTGCAAGAATGGACCAGAAAGATGTGTTAGCCACCAAATAGATACTCCAAAAAATTAGCTCATATCTAAAAAAAAATAATAAATAAAAAGTGATGAAAATGAATTGAAAAAATAAAATAGAAGAAGCTACGGCAAAAATGAGGTTGTGAGGGATTGAACCCCTTACCTATTGAAAAAGGAAAGGCTCTCCAAACCAATAAGCCAAAGAAATAAGGTGAAAATATTAGGCCTTGCATGAAGGCCTATTTATAAGAGCCAAGGTGAATAGTCTACAAGAGCAACTAAAGGTACTCTCCTAGACTGGGGGGCAAGTGTGAACGCTCAATATTCCCCGCCCTTAAAAGACTCAACATGTATGCTTAGGCCCCATAAACGCCCCAAAAATATGGCTGGGTTGGAATGAGCCTGAGCCACGGTTGCCACTCGCACGGCAGCCTAGATGGCCTCGCACGCGCAAGCACCAAGCGAGGCCCTTCGTCACGCGCGCGCCCAGCATCAGCGAGGCCCCTCGTCTCGCGCGCGGAGCCACGCCCTCGCATGGCCTCGCGTTCGAAGCAGGCATGGCCCCGCGTGGCCTCGCCTCCAAAGCAAGCACAGCCCTGCATGGCCTCGCGTCGCGTCCAAAGCAGGCACGGCCCCACGTGGCCTCGCGTCGTGTCTGAAGCAGGCACGGCCCCGTGTGGCCTCGCGTCGCGTCCAAAGCAGGCACGACCCCGCGTGGCCTCGCGTCGCGTCCAAAGCAGGCACGACCCTGCATGGCCTCGCGTCGCGTCCGAAGCTGGCACGGCCCCGTGTGGCCTCGCGTCCGAAGCAGGCATGGCCTCGCATGGCCTCGCGTCAGGGCATTCATTCGGCCTCGCGCCTCGAGCGCTCCATGCCGTGCGGGGGGTGTACCCTTGGGAGCCACACCATCAGGTGCCCATGCGAGGGAGGCCTCGCGAAGGGGGCTCGCGAGCCGCGTAGGAGCCACGCCACCAGATGGACCCCAACGCTTAGGGGCTCGGGTATGAGTTGAATGGAACGTACTTGTACGTTGCCATGCTGGGTACAGCCCTCAAGACCTTGTACGTCCAAATACGGACACCCATACCAATGGGGGAGTGGGAATGCAGGGACAGGAGTAATGGCCCGTACGTCTACGGCCAAGGGTCAGAGTCGACACCACTATGTCTGCCACCACTCTTCTGACATTAGTACGGACGAGTAGTGGAGACACCTTCCTGACGCTTGCCCCTGTACTAGATGCACGACCACCACCTCTGAAACCACTCTCCTGACAGAGTACTTATGTACCACTTGGTCTCCTGGACCACCATGTACCCAGGGCCATTAGAGCCTACTATAAAATGAACTCTAACCCCACCTGAAGGGGGGTTGGAAAATTTACTGTAGCAAAGGCTTGATAGTGAATGAAAGATTGATTTCTCCATTGTGATTCTGTCATTGTTCTTGAGTTATTACTGAGATTTCTACAGCTTTTTTATTGAGGATCCTTACTTGATAATTTTTTCCAATTCAACTTAGTTGACGAGTTCTCACCGTCAACAACAGGTATGACTTGGGAAGAGTTTAGGAACATTTTTAACGAGAAATACTACAGTTTTGCAGTCCGAGCTGCGAAGGTTGACGAGTTCATCAACCTGACTCAGAATAGGTTGATCGTGACAGAGTATGCTCTGAAATTTGACCGATTAGCGAAGTTTGTGCCAGATTTTGTGCCGACATATGCGGCAAGAAGAGACATATTTGTACGGGGATTGAACGTTATGATCTCTTGTGATGTGAAGATCACCTGAGATCCAGAGACTACTACCTATGCTCAGGTTATGGACAAGGCCCTTACAGCTGAGGGGGCCGAGGATCAGATTTGGAGAGAGAGCGTTGTTAGGCACGATGCCAGGAGGATAGTGCCTCCTTTATTGGATCCAGTCGGGGTAGTGGCTCCAGTGAACAGAAGAGAAAGGCCCCATATTCTTTTGTTCCTCCTAGCTTGGATAAGAGGGCACGGGGAGCTCTAGTGGCCGTCAGGGCGGAAGTGACAACTGGAGGAGTTTTCCGGTGTGTCCCCGGTGCAGATGCCGACATCAGGGTGAGTGCCAAAATAGGGCCTGCTTTGTTTGTGGGAGTGTCAATCATCTGAAGAAGGACTGCCCACAAGTCAGAAAGGAGGAGCCGAAGTAGGGAAACAACCTCGCTCCTGCCAGGGTATTTACTTTGACTCAGACTAAGGCGGAGGCTAGCCCCTCGGTTGTGACAGGTCAGATTTCTAGTGCTAGTTCTTCTTATACTGCATTGTTTGATTCGGGAGCTACTCATTCGTTTGTGGCTGCTAGAGTGATAGATCAGCTGTGTAGACCTAGTTTGTTGTATGCTAGGGGTTTTCAGACTTTGTTGCCAACTGGGGAACTGGTAGTCTCTAGGAGATGGATTAGAGCTTCGCCAGTAGAGATAGATGGTAGGGAGTTGTCTGTTTATCTGGTTGAGCTTGCGATGGATGACTTTGATATGATCCTATGGATGGATTGGTTATCGTAGTATGGGGTGACGATTGACTGCAAGCGCAGCATGATGACTTTTGAACCAGAAGGGGAGGAACCCTTTGTGTTTGCAAGGAGGTTGCATAGGATTCCTAGCGAATGTTGTGGATACCTTTAGGGTTGTGTCGGTTGGACCGGGGGAGACCATATTGATATATGAGTTTCCAGATTTATTTCCAGCCGATCTGCTAGGGCTGCCGCCGCAGCGGAAGATTGATTTTGTTGTAGAGTTGGTACTAGGGCCAGAGCCAGTATCTAGGACACTGTACAGTATGGCTCCGAAGGAGTTGAAGATTCAACTGCAGGAATTACTAGATTTGGGGTTCATCAGACCAAGTTTCTCACCATGGAGTGCTCTAGTGTTGTTTGTCAAGAAGAAGGATGGATCTCTTAGGATGTGTATTGACTACAGGGATCTGAACAAGTTGACCATTAAGAATAAGTATCCACTGCCTAGGATCGACGATTTATTTGACCAGCTACAGGGAAGGACAGTGTTTTCTAAGATTGATCTCCGGTCAGGTTACCATCATTTAAGGATCAAAGAGGAGGACATACCAGAGACTGCTTTTCGCACAAGGTATGGACACTATGAATTCCTGGTTATGTCCTTTGGATTAACCAATGTCCCAACAAATTTTATGGACATGATGAATAGGGTTTTCAAGGAATATTTAGATAAGTTCATGATTGTGTTCATCAATGACATTCTATTGTACTCTCAGTTAGATATAGAGCATGAGCAGCATCAAGGTTTGGTGTTGCAATGGTTGAGGGAGCATAGGTTATACACTAAGTTCAGCAAGTGTGAGTTCTGGTTACTGCAAGTTACATTTCTGGGTCATATCGTCAGTAAGGAGGGGATTCTGGTTGACCCAAGAAAGATTGAGGCAGTGAGAGACTGGCCTAGACTGAGTAGTGTTCCTGAAGTGAGGAATTTTTTGGGATTGGCAAGGTATTATCGGCAATTTGTTGAGGGGTTCTCCAAGATCGCTACGCCATTGACAGAGTTGACAAAGAAGAAGACAAGGTATGCATGGACGGACAAATGTGAGAATAGTTTCAAGGAACTAAAGCGGTGACTGATCACCGCGTGAGTGTTGATTTTGCCGACAGATAATGAGAAGTTCGTGGTTTATTGTGATGCTTCAAGACAGGGTTTAGGGTGTATGCTGATGGAAGCTAGTAAGGTGATAGCCTATGCATCGATACAGTTAAAGGAGTTTGAGAAAAGATATCCCATGCATGATCTAAAATTGGCAGCAGTGGTATTCACACTTAAGATTTGGAGACATTATCTGTATGGTGAGAAGTGCGAGATATACACTGACCATAAGAGGCTAAAGTACTTCTTTACCCAGAAGGATTTGAATATGTGCCAGAGACGGTGGCTAGAGTTGGTTAAGGATTACGATTGTGATATCCTATACAATCTTGGGAAAGCTAATGTGGTTGCTGATGCATTGAGTCGGAAAGGCCCAGGACAACTGTTTAGTTTGAGACAGATATCCGATAAGCTAGCTAAGGAGATGACTAGAGCGGGTATAAAGTTAGTGGTTGGTCAGTTAGCCAACATCACTCTTCAGTCTACACTCATTGAGAGGATCAAGGAAGCGCAGGGGAAAGATTTCCAGTTGAAGGGTCACAAGGAGAACGTCTTAGTCAGAGCGGCTAAGGACTTCTTTATCTCAGAGATAGGGTTACTGAAGTACAAGGGTCGGATCTGTGTTCCGATAGATTCTGATATCCGACGAGAGATCTTAGATGAATTACATACCACTCCCTATTCCTTACATCCAGGTAGGACGAAGATGTACCAGGATCTGAGAGTTTTGTATTGGTTGTCGGGCATGAAAAGGGATGTGGTGGATTATGTGGCCAAGTGCTTAACTTGTCAGCAGGTTAAGGCTGAAAAATCAGAGGCTAGCAGGGTTGCTGCAGCCTCTAGGGATTCCAGAGTGGAAGTGGGAAGATATCACCATGGACTACGTGGTTTGCTTGCCGAAGACTGTGGGTCAGCATGACTCGATGTGGGTGATTATGGATAGGTATACCAAGTCCGCCCACTTTTTACCTGTCAGGACGACTTATACTGTGGAGCAGTATGCCGAGTTATATGTTAAGGAAATTGTTCGACTTCATGGGGCTCTGAGGTCGATAGTATCCAACAGGGACCCCACCTTCACCTCCAAGTTTTGAGAGAGTCTACAAACAACTATGGGCACACAGTTACGGTTTAGCACTGTTTATCATCCCCAGACAGATGGACAGTCTGAGAGGACCATTCAGATATTAGAGGACATGTTGCGATCCTGTGTGCTAGATTTTGGGGGATCTTGGAGTAAGTATCTCCCTTTGATTGAGTTCTCGTAAAACAACAGTTATCATGCGACTATTGGAGTGGCTCCGTATGAGATGCTATATGGGAGGAAGTGCAGATCACTTATTCATTGGGATGAGATGGGTGAGAGAAGGAACTTAGGTCCTGAGATGGTTCAGAGGACTAATGAGTTGTTTGAGAAGATTAGAGCTCGAATGCTCGCCTCCCAGAGTCGCCAGAAGAGTTACTTAGACCTGAAATGCAGGAACGTGGAATTTCAGGTTGGTGACCATGTGTTCCTTAGGGTTTCACCTTTGAGGGGAGTGAAACGGTTTGCTGTTCGGGGCCAGCTAAGCCCTAGGTTTATTGGCCCCTTCAAGATTCTGGAACGGGTTGGAGAGGTAGCTTATAGATGGGTGATGCCTCCAGCCTTATCAGAGTTTCATGATGTGTTTCACGTGTCCATGCTCCGGAAGTATCTGTCTGATTCGATGTATGTTCTGAGTTATGAGAATTTGGAGCTAGACTAGGATTTTTCATATGAAGAGAAGCCGGTTCAGATTCTTGACCAGAAGGACAAAGTCTTGCAAAGCAAGACCATCGCCTTGGTGAAGGTGCTGTGGAGGAACAACAAGGTTGAGGAGGCAACGTGGGAACTTGAATCAAAGATGCGGGAGCAGTATCCCGAGTTATTCAGGTAATTTTGAGGACAAAATTTCTGTAAGGAGGGGATAGTTGTAATTACCCAAATTTGCTAATAAGGCTTAGGGCCTTTATTATTTTGCCTGGAGGGCAATAAGTGATTTATTGTCATAATATGTGAATTGTGTGAATATGTGATTAGCGATGAATGTTTAGGTGGATTAAATATGCATGTGGGCCCCATTTGGTTATTAGGAGCATGTTTGTAATTTTAGTCCATTGAGGGCATAAATGTGGTAATTGTAATAAATGTGAAATACTTGTGATATATTTGTGTTGCATGATCCGAGACAGTCATAGGGAGCGGTTAGCTAGAAAGTCACAACGGGGTCGAAAATCTGACTCGGGGCGAGTCGAGGGGTATTTCAGGTATTAGACGTTTTATGGGGTTATCGGGTTATGGAAATAAATATTTGGAGATATAATGTTTATGAGGGAATATCGGGGAAATTTACCATTTTGCCCTCGGGGACGTTTTTGGTACCCCGAGCCTTGAGGTAACCTTAGAGACTAAGTTAATAAAACAAAACATAAGAAGCTTTCAGAATTATGTGAACCGACCCAAACCTCTCTTCCTTCTCTCTTGTTTTCTCTCAACCTTCCCAAGGGGAGACTTTGCAAATCAAACTAGGATTTGAGCTTTAAACTTGGAGAATTGCTCAACATCATTTTGAGGATTCAAACAGGGGCTAAGGTAAACCTTTAATTGTGATTCTAACCATTGAATTCTATGATTATTTGGCAAAGTTTTTGGTTTTCTTAGGGCTCTAAAGTTTGAGATTGAATTTTGGGTTTGATGAGTTTTAAAGCTAGAGCTTGTTAGGTTTTGTTGCTGAAATCATAGTGGAACTTTTGGGATAATTAAATTAAGTTGTTAGATGGATTTTAGGGGTATTTGGCTTGGTTTTGGTAGAGAAAATGGTGAGTTTTTCTGGGCTCGAGGGGTCGGGTCGCGACACTGTTCTTGCTGAGCCGCAGCCCCTTAGAACATTGGGGCGTCTGGAAATGCAGGTGCGTCGCAGCGCCCTTCAGGAAGGGCTGCGCCGCGTGTAGGCTGAAATGAGGCAGGGCCTCGGGTTGAGCTGGGGGCCGCGTCATGAGTTCCTAGGGTCGCGGTGCTTAGTGCATTTTTGGGCTTTAAGGAGTTTTTAGGCTCGGGAATTCAATAGTTACGGTTCGGGATGGATTTTATCACCCGGATTGATAGAATTCAATGTCCCGGAGACTATAATTATGACCTAGAGTTATTTAATGGATTTGAACTTGATGGATGGATATTGTTTATGCGTTGTGGCTAGGGTTTCTGTGAGGCTCGGACTAGGGGATTGTGCTTGGGACATCGATGCTTGGAAAGCTCAGGACACAGATAAGAAAACTACTGTTCCCATAGAGCTTGTGTTGCAGGGCACGACCCTATATGGCTGTTTTGCAGGGCGTAGCCCTTTGATTGAGTTTCTATGTGTTTCAGAACATGTTTAATTATGCTACGTGTGCATATATGTGAATGAACGGCAAGAGATGGGAACGGCGAGGGCCGAGAACGGCAAAGGCCGAGAACAGCGAAGGCCGAGAGCTGCAAGGCCGAGAACGGCAAGGGGCTGGGAGCAACGTTTAGCACGCGGAGTGCGAGTTGCCAGGGCGAGTGTAACGACCCAAAATCGCTAATAAGGCTTAAGGGCCTTGATTAGCGTGCCAGGAGGGCATGCTGGGATTTATGTGTGACTTTGATGAGTTAAATGCATGATTATGAATTAAAGCATGTTATATGACTATTTGTTTATCTGAGATGCATGACTATGTATATTAGTATGCATGTAGGCTCGGATCGTGTTAGAAGGGCATAATTGTAATTTTAGCCCGCTGAGGGCATATATGTGATAATTGTATTCCGTGATTTGTACCACGTGAGTGTGGTGGTATTATTGTGATGCACGTGCCGAGACGGTCCTAGAGAGCTAGTTAACTCAAGAGTCACAACGGGATTTCTATACCCGGCTCGGGAGGAGCCTAGGGGTACCTCGGGAATTTTATGGTTAAGTTGAGATTTAGCGGGTAATGGTTATTGGAGATTTAGTAACCTGGGTAACCATTAGTTACTGCTGTGGGTAACAAGTTTTAAGGTAAAAAGTGATAGAATTGAAATGAAGTGTAAAGACTTAAGTGGCCTTTGAGGTTTAGCTAAGGAGGATTAGTAGGAAAGGGTAAAATGGTCATTTGGCAAGGGTAATAGGCAATTCTCAGCTGGGTTTTAGTGGGTCACGATTTGGGCATTTGGGTTATATGATGGCTTTGCTAAAAATAAAGAGAAGGAGAGTTAGGGCAATGAGAAGAAGAAGAAGAAGAGGAAAATAGGCTGAAGTGGGAGCTTAGGAGGTGAATCAAGGGAGCTTGTAGGGTGGATTCTCCACTTGAGGGATGGATTTTATGAGCAATTAAGTTTGATTTCTGTTTTGAATTGTGAAATCTATAGCTTGAGTTAAGTTTTAATGTTTGAGTTTGAAGTTGCTGATTTTTGCAATCTAAGGGTGGATTGTTGGGTATGTTTGTGTTTTGAGCTTGAATCTAGAGTTTATGAGTTGTTGGATGGTTCATTTGATGTTTGAAATTGATTTTGGGGTTTAGGTATTGGTTTAGGGTGACTTGGGGAAGTTGAAGCTTGGGAAAACGCGAAGGAAAACCCGGATTTTCTGGGTTCGCGAAGGAGCGCCGCGGCCCTATTCTTGGGCACTGCGGCACGAGGTTGCATCAGGAGAGGGGCATCTCGCTGGGCGCCGCGGCCCTTGAGGGGAGTGCCGCGGCGCTAGGCCATTTTCAGGGCACCAAAAGTTGCATTTTTGAGCTTTTGCTCCGGGGGTTCGGGGGATGTTTCCGATGAATTTTTTTAGGGATTTAGGAGTCCCGAGAGTGTGGGATTGGTCCCGGGAAGCGGTTTTTGATTTGATTAGTGTTGAGGGATATTTCTTGTGTGTTGTGACTAGGTTATTGGAGAGGCTCATGCTTGAGGACCGTGCTCGCGGCTTTAGTGCATCAGGAGGCTCGGAATGCAGGTAAGAAAACTATAACACCCGTAGGATGGGGCATGGGCCCATAGTGTGATTGCGGGGCATGGCCCTATATTGCTTTACATGTTAGGGTGTAGACTTAATGAATTAATATTTATTGGAATGTTGTTGTGTTGTGCTATATGTGTGATTATAGTAAATAGAACGGCAAAGGCCGAGTGCGGCATAGGCCGGGTACGGCAGCGGGGCCGGAAGTAACACCTAGCACATGGGATGCTATAGTCAGGGCGGGGCCCGGTGGATACATGAGTTATCCTTATGGTGAGATCTGATACCCCAGGGCTTTGGTAAGGTTTCTGGGGCGGCATGGCCGTGTTTGCTTAGTCTAATGGTTGACTTTTATGTATGTGGATTTTCTGTTATGATAAATTGTATAAATGCATATGTTATGTTCTGCATGAGTTTTCTTGCTGGGCTTCGGCTCACGGGTGCTCTGTGTTGCAGGTAAGGGCAATGACTGAGTCAACCAACCATGAGTACGGAGAGCGTGAAGCGACGCATACATGTTTGGCCTGCCCGACTGCTTTGGTTGGGGATTTATTCGAAAATGGCTGTAATAATCTATGATTTTAGAACTGATCAACTGTAAACTTATTTCAAGATGTAAATAGTTTTCAAACTTTATTTTGGGATCCCAAATGTTTATTACTAGAAGTTTTTATTGAAATAACGCATTTTTAAAGATTACAGCCTTAACTTTTAATTAGTCACACTTTCGTTTCAAAAGCTCGGTTAGCGAGTTAAGTGCACAAAGTTTTGTCTTAAAACTCACTTAGTAACGGCTCTAAGGTAGTAGGGCGCTACAACTTGGTATCAGAGCGAGCCAAGGTTTATTGGTTCTGGAGATCGACCGAACATGTACGCTCGCTGTCAGTGACAAGCTCGACTCAGGGTTGGTTGGTATGAATGATTGACATGTCTGAATATATGTTTGAATGCCCTGTTTGCCTGCTTATTTATATGGAGCATGAGGAATGAAATGACATATGCATGAGATGTTGTTGGGTTGGGCCCTTGATTATTGCATGTTGATATTGATGCATGCTGAATAATACTATTATGCATATGGATGAATATTGGCATAACGGTTCGCATATTGAGTGTATGTGGTTAATTTTCGGGATTAAATTCATATGTCATATCTGTTTATTGGCTTGTATGAAGCATGATGAGTATGGATATACTTATTGATGATTGAATCTGGTAGCTAAATGTATATCATTGTGGATTTGACCTAGTATATGCTTGTGTGTGCATTATACCTATGGATATTTGGATTTAGTTGTGAGTTGGTTCAGGGTATGAACCTCTGAGTTCAGGAGTTTGGTCGGTTTTGACAGATGAACTCGAGTTGTTGGTTCCTAGAAGGGTTTGGGGACCTGATATTGTGCTGAAAGGGGGTTTCTAGATATAAGTTGGAGTTGAGATCTCCAGTTATTCCTGAAAGTAGCAACAGAGGGTCACTAGTGTGTGAGTAGCTGTGGACTTGTTAGTTGAGACGGGATAGAAGAACAGTGGATTTCTCTGGGGAAATAGCTTATTTTTATGCTTTAACAGTAAAGGTGACCAGTGTTGGTTTACTGTGAGGTAAGAACAGATAAGGGTATTATACGAAAGGCGTAAAGGGTGTTATCCTCTAGTGTTGAGGGGGGTACGAGTTGACAAGGAATTTATCAATAGATGAGCAGAGTTATTTCCACCGTTGGTTAAGAGGATGAGATATCCTGATTAGAGGGTTGTGTTAAATGTTGAGGCAGGGAGATGCCTGGAAAGGGTACTCGGGCTGAGGTACTGGCTTAATGGGTTGGGAAGAACCTAGATGATGAATTGTTAGAGGTTATAAAGACGTGAATTGAACTGTGGAGACTGGTGGACTTATAAGTTTGGTTTGGACTGATAGAGTAACAACAGTGTAGAACAATGGGTTTGGTGAATTGGATAATTCATTTTGGAATTTATACTAACGGATGTATCCGGAAATGGTGGCGACCCATTTAAGGATGGAACTCGGGGATAGTCCAGGGCATTTGGGCCGCTCTGATGTAAGGACTTATCGTCTGCATGTGGATGGCGGAGAGGGCCATATTGTTCGAGGAACTGATGGTTGATGTATAGAGCATGAGTGCTAGAGCCGCAAGGGCAGTGCTTCCTTTGACGGAGTTAGTAAAGAGAGAATTGTGATAGTCAAGTTGATAGAACCCCGGATAGTTCTGTGGCTTCTAGTTTTGCCAGAAAGGAGAAAAGGTCTGGCCGATAAGATGGTACTTGTGTTGATAGAACGCAGCGAGGTCAGATTCTCAATTTTGAGGTAGAAGGACCCCAGACAGTGCTTGGGCACCTGATTTGAGATTGGAAAGAAGCCTGATGGAAGAGGTAGTTATCAAGTTGGTGATAGGAACTAGGGAGGTTATTGTGTATGCATAAGGGAAAGGATGCCACCTGGGAGGAGGTCAGGTGGGGGCGTGACTTCTGCGTAGAATGACTTGAGATGTTAGGGTGGATTTCCCATGGTGAGAGAAATGGAGAACTGGAATGCGTCGATACATTACAAGTTCGAGGCTGAGTCCTCAAGGATGAGTATTTAACTGGCAAGCTTATGCTTTGGGCATGTAACGAACTGGAAGGGCTCGGTGTTGAGAATGTTCCGAGAGGGAGATGGATATAGAGAGGAAGCCTCGAAGGTGCTATTCGAGAGGTTGATGATAGTAATACTTATTGAGAAGGAATTTGAAACCTATGGCAGGTGAATTGGGATGCAAGTGATCAAGAAGTTCATAGTAATAACGACAAGGGTTGTCTTAAGGAAGCTTTAGCATGAGTCGCAGTGAGTGAGCTGATTAGTTAAGAAATAATCATGGATTTTTGAGGATATCATCTGGAGTATGTGATTGAGACTGAGTGGAACAGAGCTGACCAGTGGGAAAGCTATGTGGGTATGCAAAGAAAGATTTAGGGGATACTTCAAGGTCAGGCTATAGATAGGATTGGTATAAGGAATGTTGTAAAAGACGGTTTTGGCCGACAGAAAGTCTATCGAAGCAATTAAAGGAATCTGAGCCTGGTATAGCCAGTGTGTTATACTGCGGGGATCGTTAGCATCGTCGGGTTAGAACGAAAAGTACAATGTTGGGTACCAGTGGGGACGATGTCTCCAAGAGTTGATCTACGACCTGGTTATTACCAGTTGGAAACCAAGGATTGAGACATTTCGGGAAATTGTCTAGTTTGCGCCGGCTGGGGTGTGAGGAGCTGGTAACAAAGACTCTAGAATGGTTCAAGCTGCAGCAGCACAGGTAAGTTCTTTAGGTAGAGAATGCATGAACGATATGGACAAGTCCCCTTCAAGCTCATGAGCAGTGCGTGTGGATTACTCCCAGATGGAAATGGTGAGCAAATGATTATGCTGAAGACGTTGTACCCAGAAGGCGAAGTCACAGGTAAGGTTCTACGGAGTGTTAGTTTGGATGTCGTCAGGAGTACTCAGACTAGAGCTACAAGGTGAAAGGACAGGTAAGAGAGGAATTGATCTGAAGCCGCAAAGAAGCTAATGAGTATCTGAAGAATTGAAGGCATAACAAGACTGGTAAGCGCGTCATCTATTGCGCAAGCATCTCCAGGGACAACTACATCAGAGACGAGGAGAACAGTAAAACTTGAGGTTAGACGGACTGAGTGGTGTCACATCAGAAAGAAATTCAGAAGGCAAGGTAAGGTTTGATTGGTTACAGACGATGATGGGATTTGCATGTGTTTTGATTAAGTAAAGAGTGATGGCATAAAGTACTTGATCTATGTTGAGGACATGGATTTTTGGGGGTGCATTACGGATTATGCACGCCCAGGCGCATCTGGCGCGAGGTTGGATCGAACCTTGCGGGAGACGAAAGTATGGATCATGGTTGATACACTTGGAACATTTAGTCGACTGTTGTACATGGCATAAGGTATTTAAGTCTTGGGTATTAGTAAGAAAGGTTAACGTTGAGACCCAGAGGTGCAGTGTTTGAAATCCTCGATTGAGCGAGGGGAGATTTAATGGGAGGCGTGTATCAGCCAAGGAATAATCCTATAGGCTGTAATGGAGGACAAGGCAACGACTGAGATCGGCATGGTGTTAGTAGGTAATGGTTAGCTGGTGGGTGTCACTGAGCTATGGAATTCAAAGTGTTGGTTTGAGTTGAAACAGGGAAGGACCCTGTCACGGTGGTACAAATAGGATACCAGGATCGAGTGAGGGATCCAGTTAGGATTTGGTTTTGAATGAGGGTTCTAAATGGACATCATTCCACCTCCTAGGGTACGCGGTACTGGGAGGGTGGAGCGGGTGTCACGATCTAGTGTTTTCCTTTGGACCCTGAGGGGTTAAGTGATGTGGTGGTGTATCGTGGAAATGGACCACAATAGACCTTAAGAAAGGTATCCAGACATGAAAAGTTTTAACTCGGTTGTTTGAGTTAACGTGTTGGATCAAGTGAACTGGTTTCAGGGTAAAACGTCGATGATACGGAATTGAGACCCCATAGTATTTTAAATTGTTGGAATGGATTTGGAGGACGAAAGGAACAGAGTGGGAACCTGGAATTATCAGTTGATTGCAAGTGGAATGGCAGTCTGAAAGTTTATCAAGGATCTTAAAGAATTAAGCGCTAAGTAGGCGAATACTTGAGGTATTAAGGGAAGTGTAATCCCTGGCAAGTTAGTCGTGGTGGCGGTTGCTGGTGTCTTGCTAATGTAACACGACATAGGGCTTGGTAAGAGGTGAAAGATAATGAATACTACAGTTTGGCTTTAGTTCAGAGGGAAAGCCAAGAAGGTCGTTGAAACTTCTTAAGGCAGGAGTGTTTGCCTATTTGAAAGAATAGAGAGCTGGTAAATTGCTAAGTTATGAGGAAATAAAGTTCCGGGAAGAGAGAGTTGCATTTCTGCGTGGTAACAGACGAGGATCTGTAAGGTGTTCAGAGAAAGGAGGGAGAGTTCTGACTCTTAATTCAGCATGAACTGAAGTTGTACTAAGGGCTAGGCCAGCGGGGCCTACAAGTTGATCCCACCTAGTAGAGGTGATGACTTTTGAGTATCTCTGGAATCAGGAATAAGACAATGAATTGGTCATTGTACTCTAGGCAGACCCTGGGCTTCGGCAGGGTTGCAGGGTTAACAAGGGGCTATCGAGAGCATGGCTATTAGACAAGATCTTGTGGGGCAAGATTGTTACTCTTGAAAGAGTGTTGTTAAAAAGTAAAGTTAAGGCGGTGGGCCTTGGGAAGTATGGTCAGAGTTGCGGGTTTACAGACTGATATGTTGGATAAATTTCGAGGACGAAATTTTTATGAGGAGGGGATAGTTGTAACGACCCAAAATCGCTAATAAGGCTTAAGGGCCTTGATTAGCGTGCCAGGAGGGCATGATGGGATTTATGTGTGACTTTGATGAGTTAAATGCATGATTATGAATTAAAGCATGTTATATGACTATTTGTTTATCTGAGATGCATGACTATGTATATTAGTATGCATGTAGGCCCGGATCGTGTTAGAAGGGCATAATTGTAATTTTAGCCCGCTGAGGGCATATATGTGATAATTGTATTCCGTGATTTGTACCACGTGAGTGTGGTGGTATTATTGTGATGCACGTGCCGAGACGGTCCTAGAGAGCTAGTTAACTCAAGAGTCACAACGGGATTTCTATACCCGGCTCGGGAGGAGCCTAGGGGTACCTCGGGAATTTTATGGTTAAGTTGAGATTTAGCGAGTAATGTTTATTGGAGATTTAGTAACCTGGGTAACCATTAGTTACTGCTGTGGGTAACAAGTTTTAAGGTAAAAAGTGATAGAATTGAAATGAAGTGTAAAGACTTAAGTGGCCTTTGAGGTTTAGCTAAGGAGGATTAGTAGGAAAGGGTAAAATCGTCATTTGGCAAGGGTAATAGGCAATTCTCAGCTGGGTTTTAGTGGGTCACGGTTTGGGCATTTGGGTTATATGATGGCTTTGCTAAAAATAAAGAGAAGGAGAGTTAGGGCAATGAGAAGAAGAAGAAGAAGAGGAAAATGGGCTGAAGTGGGAGCTTAGGAGGTGAATCAAGGGAGCTTGTAGGGTGGATTCTCCACTTGAGGTATGGATTTTATGAGCAATTAAGTTTGATTTCTGTTTTGAATTGTGAAATCTATAGCTTGAGTTAAGTTTTAATGTTTGAGTTTGAAGTTGCTGATTTTTGCAATCTAAGGGTGGATTGTTGGGTATGTTTGTGTTTTGAGCTTGAATCTAGAGTTTATGAGTTGCTGGATGGTTCATTTGATGTTTGAAATTGATTTTGGGGTTTAGGTATTGGTTTAGGGTGACTTGGGGAAGTTGAAGCTCGAGAAAACGCGAAGGAAAACCCAGATTTTCTGGGTTCGCGAAGGAGCGCCGCGACCCTGTTCTTGGGCGCCGCTGCGCGAGGTTGCATCAGGAGAGGGGCATCTCGCTGGGCGCCGCGGCCCTTGAGGGGAGTGCCGCGGCGCTAGGACATTTTCAGGGCACCAAAAGTTGCATTTTTGAGCTTTTGCTCCGGGGGTTCGGGGGATGTTTCCGATGAATTGTTTTAGGGATTTGGGAGTCCCGAGAGTGTGGGATTGGTCCCGGGAAGCGGTTTTTGATTTGATTAGTGTTGAGGGATATTTCTTGTGTGTTGTGACTAGGTTATTGGAGAGGCTCGTGCTTGAGGACCGTGCTCGCGGCTTTAGTGCATCAGGAGGCTCGGAATGCAGGTAAGAAAACTATAACACCCGTAGGATGGGGCATGGGCCCATAGTGTGATTGCGGGGCATGGCCCTATATTGCTTTACATGTTATGGTGTAGATTTAATGAATTAATATTTATTGGAATGTTGTTGTGTTGTGCTATATGTGTGATTATAGTAAATAGAACGGCAAGGGCCGAGTGCGGCATAGGCCGGGTACGGCAGCGGGGCCGGAAGTAACACCTAGCACATGGGATGCTATAGTCAGGGCGGGGCCCAGTGGATACATGAGTTATCCTTACGGTGAGAACCGATACCCCAGGGCTTTGGTAAGGTTTCTGGGGCGGCATGGCCGTGTTTGCTTAGTCTAATGGTTGACTTTTATGTATGTGGATTATCTGTTATGATAAATTGTATAAATGCATATGTTATGTTCTGCATGAGTTTTCTTGCTGGGCTTCGGCTCACGGGTGCTCTGTGTTGCAGGTAAGGGCAATGACTGAGTCAACCAACCATGAGTACGGAGAGCGTGAAGCGACGCGTACATGTTTGGCCTGCCCGACTGCTTTGGTTGGGGATTTATTCGAAAATGGCTGTAATAATCTATGATTTTAGAACTGATCAACTGTAAACTTATTTCAAGATGTAAATAGTTTTCAAACTTTATTTTGGGATCCCAAATGTTTATTACTAGAAGTTTTTATTGAAACAACGCATTTTTAAAGATTACAGCCTTAACTTTTAATTAGTCACACTTTCGTTTCAAAACCTCGGTTAGCGAGTTAAGTGCACAAAGTTTTGTCTTAAAACTCACTTAGTAACGGCTCTAAGGTAGTAGGGCGCTACAGCGAGACCCTAAAGGATACCTGGGATATCTTTACCGTGTGGACCGCGAACCCTGGGCCTGGTAAAGCGCCTAGGATGGCATGGTCGTATGTGTTTAGCCTGGTGACGGCTTTTTTATATGTGAAGTGTGTAATATGCATATGTTATCTGCTTGTGAGGGTTTTCTTGTTGCGCTTTGGCTCACGAGTGCTCTATGGTGCAGGTAAGGGCAAGGGGAAAGTCTACCAACCTTGAGTATGGAGAGTGTGATGAGCGGCGCATACATGTCTGGTCTGCCTGGCTGCCACGACCAGGGGTATTTGTCATTTAGCCGACTCTGCTTATAGTTTTGAGTTGTAAATATTTCTAAACAGTGTTTTGGGATCCCAAAATGCTAAACGCTTTGTAATTTTCTGTAAATAGTTTATGTTCAAAGTTTATGACTTTGATTATGGTTTAATTACACTTTTGTCTCAAAACCTCGATTAGCGAGTTAATTGCACGTTTTAAAATCACATAGTAACGGCTCTAAGGCAATAAGGTGTTACAAAAATGGTTGTTTTTTTGGCTTCGAAGGGGTCGGGCCGCAGCATAGTTCTTGGAGTGCCACGGCCCTTTGCAGCTGATGAGTGTTGGAGATGGAGGGTGGGCCACGACATGGGGTATATAGGGCCGCGGCCCGTGTTAATTTTTGAGCAGGGCTAAGCCTCAGGTTGGGGCCATGCTGTGGCATAGGGAGCTTGAGTCGTGGACCTTAAGGACAGTTGTGGCCTGTTGGAATTTTTAAGCATGAGAACTTAACCTAGGGTGCTCGAGATCAATTATACTACCATGTTTGGTGGAATTCGATGTCTCGAAGGTTAAAACCTTATCCGGAAACCTTTTTACAATTGTTAATGGTATTCCTTATCTTGGTTGTGACTAGGTTTAAACTAGTTCTCGGGAAACAGATCGTGCTCAAGAGGCGTCCCTCGTAATCAATACACTAGGAAATTAAAGGTAAGAAAACTGCACCGGGTTGTGAATTTATAATGGGACTAAGGGTTCCTTGTTTTTTATGATTTATGAAGGATGGTATTATGCCATATGAATAATAAACAAACGGCCTAAGAGTGTCGGAGTTTATATTGGCGCACAGGGCGCGGCTCAGCCACTGGTAGCTGAGGACAGCTTATTATGCACTGAGCTCGGTTTAAACGGACCGAAGTCAGTGGGGTAAACAGAGGGTGCGACCTAAGAGCGTTGACCCTGATTATCATGTGATTTGATTATTGTTATTGATTGATGGGTTTATCATGCTGAATATCTGAGTATTGATTTGTTGATTCTCTGGTTATGTCTATGGACTATGGGATTAATGTGGTATGTTAAGTGTATGAACATGCTTTGAGGGTTATTCAATTGTTATCATTGTTTATGCTGAAACGTTATGTTTTCTTGCTGGGCCTTGGCTCACGGGTGCTACGTGGTGCAGGTAAAGGCAAGGGTAAGCTTGATCAACCCTGAATTGGAGAGCTCTGAAGGCAAAATGTACATGATCAACTGCTCGGCCGCCATGGCTGAGGAAGAGACAGGAACATGAGGACCATAAATGTCTGTTTTGCCCTTAGAGTGGCTAGTGGTTGTTTGTACTCTGGAAATATTGTAAACTGACTTTCAAACACTGTTTATTTTGGGATCCCTTGTACCAAACATTTAATTATGTGAAATGTATATTTTATGACCAAAACCCTTTTTACCCTAGTTCATTAGTGATGTCAGTGACACGTTTTTAACTAAATGACTTGATTAGCAAGTCCCGCACATTTATAAATTCACAGTGTAACGGTCTTGGCTACCTAGGGCGTTACAGTCATAATATAACGAGACATGGTGACCAATAAGGTTACCAATAAGTCTCGTGAAAAATCTCCCAAAATCACCAACTACTTTGTAGGTTCCCTCCTTCAGATCAAATTGTAGAGCCAACAGACCTTTATTGTCGCTGATGAGTTGTTGCAAATTTATGAATCAAGACCAACCTACTCTTTTTACGATAGTCGCTTCAAATGGTAATTAAACAAAAAAATTAAATTGAATAAATAATAACTATTTTTCATTTATTGATAAAAGATAGACTAGTTGTAGTATATTACCTGTCTCACAGGAAGCAGGAACTCGTGTGGGATCTGAAGGAGGATCACCCGTTCCATCACCGCCATGAGAACGAGCAACAGTAGCAAACATATCTTTGCAGTTTAAATAATTATTAATTTAAAATCAGTTATAGTTGAAGATTAATTACATAACTTAAATCATTTCTGTAATGTATTTGAAACTATTGAAAAACAAACATTGTCGAGAAAAGTCATATATTTATTGAAAAGTCTTGAAATTAAAACATACACATTAAACATTCAAATATGAATATGCATAAGAAAATATTATTCCTCATCAATGTCAATTCCTACATCATCATCTGTACTTTCTAAATCATCTTCACTAACTTTTTCGTCATCATAATCGTCATTGATGAAATTATCATCCATATCTGGAACTGATCGAGAAGTTTCCCCAATTATGTTTGTGTGACTAGGTCGATCCAAATGCATAATCCCCAACTCTCCTAATTCCATACTGAGTAAAAAAAATTATGAAGTGCTATCATGCACGACATCAACCTAATTATCATCATCGATACTTGGATATGATCCCAGATCTTTCGATGATTGGCTTCTTCTACTACCTTCCAATTTTTGTTTCTTGAAGGATCTTCCAAGTAGAAAAATTGTTTTGCTTGAGTGGTTAGAATAAACTGCACGTTCTTGTACCATTCATAATTAATCATGATACTAGTTATGTTATTCTCAGTCACATTTCGACTCTTGCTTGCATCGGTGTTGAACCATTTGCATCAAAACAATACTACCGAGTAACCATGGGAATAGCATAACTCTACAATCTCCTCAAGTTGGCCATAAAAAGTGAAACTATCAGTTCCTGGCACCGAAACTCCACTATTTTGAGTGGTACGTCTTTCGTCACGATTATGTAACAAAAATTTCACACTATTAACAATACAAGCAATGCATGAGTATGCATTCTGATTGGACCCGTTTGCTAAAGCAATTAATTGACCAGTACATTCAGTTGACTGTACTTGTCACAAACGACCCATCTATAGAGTATGACACAAATAAAGAAAACACAATGAGATGAGTATTATTCGATACGAATTTCGTAAGAATTCTACAGGTTCAATAATTTATCTTCAATTTAAACCATCTAAGGAAATATTTTTGAAGATTTATGTTTGAATTTTCTCAAAGGCATTCACTGTATAGCACAAGGATTAAGGTAAGATAACAGTTTGCTATGAATTAAATTTAATGAATTCATATATGTGTTGAGCTACTTACTCTATATATGGTTGGATTTCAGGGAAATTGTTGAGTACAAACCACTCTGCTTCTTTTCGATGAAGATAGTCAAGGGATACGATTTTCTTTTTGCTACTTGGACGACATTGTGAAGCAAAAAATGACAATTGTCTTTAGGAAAAATAATATCAGCATTTCTTTCCAGATGATTAAATTTAGTTTGTACGCCTTGAAGATATTGCGAACAAAAAGTCAAAGCTTCATCGGCAACATAACCCTTCGCTATAGAACCTTCAGGGTGTGCCTTATTCTTGATAGTATTTTTTAACTTCTTCATATATTGCTCAAACTGATACATCCACATCATGTAAACTGGTCCTTTGAGGATAGCTTCTTGCACAAAATAATTGATTCATCATGTAAAAAAGGTTGGAGGAAAAATTAACTCCAACTTGCACAAAATATGTATCACTTGATTTCTGATGTAACGCCCTGGGTAGCCAAGACCGTTACACTGTGTGTTTAAAAATGTGTGTCACTTGTTAATCAAGTGATTTAGTTGGAAACATGTTACAGTAACTAAAGTTGAACTAGGGTTAAAAGATTTCGGTCTCAAAAGTTTCATTTCTTATAATCAAACGTTTTTACATGGGATTCCAAAACAATAGTGTTAAAAGACACATTACAAAATTTCTAAGGCAAAACAAAAAATTAGGTTTTTCTCGTCCTGTACCACTCCTCGACCATGGGGGCCGATCGGCTGACTATGTACATTCATCCCCAAAGCTCTCCAACTCAAGACTGGTCCACCTTGCCTTTGCCTTTACCTGCACCACGTAGCACCCGTGAGCCAAGGCCCAGCAACAGTCCAAAAATTCACGTTATTCAAGTATTTAGCTTACCAAGTACATCATTTCATATTAATAATCAATTTACACATGATAACCAGGGTTAATGCCCCTAGGCCGCACCCTCTATTTATCCCACTGACTCCGGCCCGCTTAAACCAAGCTCAGTGAATATTAAGTTGTCCTCAGCTACCAATGGTCGAGCCGCGCCCTGTGCGCAAATATTATTTATGGCACTCTTAGGCTGTTTATCATATGTCCCATGGAATAATACCATCTATGACATCATACAGATTTGGGGAGCTCCTAGCCCCAACACAATCACATAACGGGGTGCAGTTTTCTTACCTTTAGATTCCGATAGCTTTGTTCAATTAGATTCTCAAGCATGATCCCGTCTAAGCCCTAGCGTACACCTAATCATGGTCACAATTTAGAACCAATTCCAAACTTCAATTCCAAAACCTAGCCTCGGGACCAAACCCGAGCCCCCGAGAAGCCCTAATTCCACCAAATGGGGTGGTGAAATCAAACCCTGAGCCCACGGGAAAAACGCTAAGAAATAACCCAAAAATCCCTTTCTGGGAACAGGGTAGCACTACAGCACCCTAAGGAGAGTGCTACAGCACTACAAGCAAAGCCAAAAAGCTCTGGAACTTCAGGGCCTAGTGCTGTAGCGCCCAATGACAAGCGCTACAGCGCTAGTCACAACACAACCCAACACAGATTTTCTTCCTTCAAATTTCCCCGAGCCAAACCTTTCCAAAACTCAACCAAACCCCAACCAAACTTCAAAACAAGCCTCCCAACATCTCCAACTCACCCCAATCTACCTAACCATATAGAATTCACTCACATGCACCCCAAAATACAGAAATCACCATGGCTGAACTTAGAGCTCAAAAACTCAATCAGAACAACAGATGTCACCGAACTTTAAGCTAGAGTTTCTTACCTTTGACGGATGAATTAAGCCTAGGTTATCCTCCACACTTCCTTAGCCTTCACCTCCTCAAACTCTTAGACCTAATTCCCTAGAATTCCCACAGAAACTCAATTTAGAAATCATCTCAGCCAAAACCAAGAACACAAGAAAAGAACCTAGAAACTTACCTCAAATGGATGGACTACCCTTGCTAACTCCTCAAGCCAAACCAAGGACCCTAGCCTCAAGCTCCTGCCCAAACTCTCCCTGAGTTACAGCTTCAAATTCCTTCAAGAAATGGGGAAAAGACCTCAAACCAAGAGAGAGAAAGAAAGACTCATGTTTTCCCTTCTTTCATTTTCTTTCTTCTTTTCTTTTCCTTTCTTTTCTTTCTTCAGACTTCCAAAACTTTCTACACATCCCACTAAGGCATAAAGCATTTTAATACTTATCCTTGCTTTTAACACAAATGACCAATTTGCCCTCCCATAAATCCCAAGCCATTAAATTATTCTAAGGGCATTTTGGTCATTACACCCAATTCCAGCTAATTCCTCAAACGTCTCTAATATTTACCGCTTACTCCCCGACACCTAACTGATCACCAATTATATTCCTCAATATCAAAATAGACTCCAATATATTTCCTAAATTCCCAGAACTACCCCCAGGCTCACCCCGAGCCGGGTATAAATCCCCACTGTGACTTTTTCGCTAAATCGCTCGCTAGGATCGCCTCGAGTCACAGATTACAAATATATCCACATAATAATGTGGTCTCAACAACTTATCACAGTTATTTACATTTATGCCCTAAACGGGCCAAAATTACGAATATGCCCTTCTAACCTAATCAGGGCCTACATGCATACTAATACACATAATCATGCATCACAGATATTCAAATAATCATATAACATGCTTTTAATCATTAAATCACATATAATCCAGTTATGTCCTCCTAACACACTAATCAAGGCCTTTAAGCCTTATTAGTAAATTTGGGTCATTACATCTGCATTCTCCATGTCCTTAACAACCAATGTACGAGCACAAAATTGCTTAATGAAATTGTAAAACTCAATGATTGTCTTCAAAGTAAACTTATCCAAGTAGCCTCGAACTCCTACCGGCAACAAACGTTGCATAAGAATGTGGCAATCATAGGATTTCAACCCAACAATGTTGCCATCATTGTCAGTTACTTTCTTAGAGAAATTTGAACTGAAGCCATCAGGAAGTCTAACTATTTTACGAACTAAGAAAAAATTCGTCTATCATTCGGTGTGAAAGAGTACATAGGATGTGGTTTGATCAACTTCGTACTATCTTCCTTGAGGTGCAACTCTTCTCGGATACCCCAATTCTTCAAGTTGATAAACGAGTTTAAAGCTAATTTAAAGTCTAGCTTTTAGGAGGGTTTTCATTAGTTTAGGGTTATTTTATTTAAGCATATTGATCTTTGTTTGTTCATGTTTCAGGTTTTAATGCTAAGATGGTGAAAAGAGTGGAATAAAGTGAAAGTGGAAGAAAATGGAGTTATTTTGGAGAAAATCGAGTCATTCGGGAGCAAGAAGTCCAACTAATGTTTCTGTGAATATCGCTAGCACAATGGCGCTACAGCGCCAGAAAGAAGACTTTCAAGGCATTTGTCTCTGTAACTAGCGCTACAACGCTATGCAAGTAGCGCCACAGCGCGTGAAGATCTTGAAGAATAGCACTACAACACTGTAGACCTAGCACTACGACGCTGGTTAGATAGTTTTTATGAGGATTTGGCTCTGTTTAAAGCGTCGTAGCGCCCAAATCGTAGTGCTATCGACGCGATTTTGAAGTTTTAAGCCATTTTTATAAGGAAAAAATGTTCTTTTCACTTGAGAGCTTTGGAAAAGTATTTAAGTGACACTATTCTGGGAATTGAAGAAGGCTGATTAGTTTTATAAACCCTAGATTTAGAAAAGACTATTGTTTTTATTGTTTCTAGATTTTTTTTTTGGTTTATTATTTTCTAGATTTCTTCTTCATCTTAATTCTTTAGGTTATTTTCTATGATCAATTATCTAAATGTTATTGTTATTATGTTTAATATGAACAAAACACTTTTATCTAGGGTTTACTGTAGTCACTTGGATTTCTATTTAATTTTATTATGATGTTCTATTGATTCTTCTTCTTGATTCTAATCTATATAATGTGTTGGTTAATGCTAGTAGATATCTGATCAATATTTGCTTGATTTATATGATCACTACTACAATTTGGACATCAGTCATCGGACATAAGAGGTCGGTTCTCTTTAAACCGACTTAATACATGTTCATAAGTCGGTTTACACATGTCCAAGGTAAGCATGGGAAGTCGGTTACGCGAGAACCGACCTACTATGTGGACATGGTAGGTCGGTTCTGTGTGAACCGACCTCCCATGCTTGTAGAAGACATAATAGGTCGGTTCATGCAAAACCGACCTACCATGTTGTCATGGTAGGTCAGTTCTTTGTCGACCGACCTACCATGTCCTACCTTGCTGATATGGTAGGTCGCTACTATGTGAACTGACTTATCATGTCACATTGTAAGAAATTTAAAATATTTTAATTTATTTAAACTATAAATATATATCTATATGTAAGCTATTAGTGTATGAAACGATTGTAAGAAATTTATATTAATTAATTTTACATTATAATGTTTTGTAATATAAATAAATAAATTAAATTAATATATTTTAAAATTTTAATAATGTACAAACAAATTAGAGTATCTTTAACACTATATTTGTGTAATAATGACACACAATCGAACTAACATGTCATTTAAAAAATTATTTAAGAAACTACTCTTATCAAATTTTTATTTATTTATTTTAAATTGTAAATATTATTAAATTAAAATATTTTTTATTTATAAAATATATATATAATGTAATATTAACAAATATAAATTTTACATTATTTGAATTTAAAATATATTAATTTATTTAAACAATACATATATAAAATCTATTTGGGTATGAAATAAGTATAAAAAATGTATAATTATTAATATTACATATATTATAATATTTGAAATATAAATAAATTAATAAATTATTTGTAATTAAAAAAATTTATTTCATTTTTATAAATAAGAAAATATTTTAATTTAATAATAGTGATAATTTAAAATAAAAAAAAAATTATAACATAATTTAATGTATCTCTTTAATAATTTTTTAGAGGACATGGTAGGTCGGTTGTGTGGGAAATGACTTCTCATGTGACATGGTAGGTCGATTGTATAGAACTGACCTACCATGTCATTATAAAAATACATTATTAAATATACTCTAATTTGTTTATATTATTGAAAATTTAAAATATATTAATTTATTTAAACAATACATATATAAAATTTATTTGGGTATGAAATAAGTATAAAAAATATATAATTATTAATATTACATATATTATAATTTTTGAAATATGAATAAATTAATAAATTATTTATAATTAAAAAAAATTATTTCATTTTTATAAACAAGAAAATATTTTAATTTAATAATAGTTATAATTTAAAATAAAAAAATTTATAACATAATTTAATGTATCTCTTTAATAATTTTTTAGAGGACATGGTAGGTCGGTTGTGTGGGAAAGGACTTCTCATGTGTCATGGTAGGTCGGTTGTGTAGAACCGACCTACCATGTCATTATAAAAATACATTATTAAATATACTCTAATTTGTTTATATTATTGAAAATTTTAAATATATTAATTTATTTAAACAATACATATATAAAATTTATTTGGGTATGAAATAAGTATAAAAAATATATAATTATTAATATTACATATATTATAATTTTTGAAATATGAATAAATTAATAAATTATTTATAATTAAAAAAAATTATTTCATTTTTATAAACAAGAAAATATTTTAATTTAATAATAGTGATAATTTAAAATAAAAAAATTTATAACATAATTTAGTGTATCTCTTTAATAATTTATTAGAGGACATGAGAAGTCGGTTGTGTGGTAAATGACTTAATATGTGGCATCCTAAGTTGGTTGTAGAAGAGACTTATGGTGTTACATTATAAGTCAGTTAATAATGGGCCGACTTACCATGTAAAATTTAGGGCATTGAAAATAAAAGCCAATTTTTTTTAAGTATCCCGCGTCTTCACTGTATACACCCCGCCATTTCTTTATCCTCTTCTACTTCATTCGGCCAGCGACCCAAAGGAAATTTTTATACGATACAGACTTCATGCGCAGGTATATACATGCTTTGCATACTATTTGTCTTCCAAATCCCCTTATTCTTGATTTTCTTTTCAGAACAGAGAATATCCCTTTTTGATGTCCCTTTTTGTAGGATGCGTTAGAGGGGTCCAAACCTTTGATAGCTTTGAGGGTTTTTGACAACCAAAATCGACAAATTATCTGTGCCCCTGTACGTAGTAACAATGTATTATCAGCTTTCTTTGTCAAATAGAAAACATCAAAGCTGAAAGTTGGTTCTGGTTCTATCAGGTGAGTCTTATATATATCATATATAAATGGGAGTCATGGGTTGTGTATATATTTATGTTGAATTTGGGAGCAATCTATATGTTTTTGGTTCTCCAAGGTCAGTTTCAGCTTGCCTGAAACCATATTACAAACTCAAGAATGAAATTTAGAACATCAATACTAATCATCCGTAGTGAGAGTAGACTTGAAAAAAAGTACCGATTAATAATAAGAATGTAGAGGGAAAAGACGAAACTTTTGAAGATTTTTGAGCGCAAAATATATGTATGTATGGAATAGATAGAATATGGAAATCAGTACAGGGTTGAGGGAAAAGACGATTGAAGAACTTTAAGCAAGCACCAAACACAGACTGAAACTAGAACTCAAAAAATAAAGCATGGCAGTAGTACGGTACTGTGTTATGTTTTTGTTTCTCTAGTCTAGGGAGGAAGAAGAACTCAAAATGGCTTTTCCCAATTGTGGCTGTGGCTTAAGACTGATGACTTCTAGTGATGGTGAGATAGAAGACCGCGTTTGGGTAATACGTATATAGAAAATTTCGTTCTTTGTTCATTATAAAAAAAAAAATAACTTAATAAAGTTGACTGTTTTGTCCTAAAAATTTAGGGGTGGATATGTAGTAATGGATTTTGTATGGATCTGTGTTATACAAATTCAAAGCTTTTTTATTTTGGGTCTATTATTATTATTTTTGTTTCTTTTATGGATTTGATTATGATACATTTCATTTGTAACTTTTGTTTTGAAAACCTATATCATTATATCCATTCTTTCTGTTCCGTGCATAATCTTCTTAATCATAGATCTGGTTTGTTAGATTATAATTTTAGATTCTGGGCACTATTTCATTTGCTGTAGAAAGATTAATGCAAGTAGATCGGCATGTTGCCTTGATTATACACTTCAAACTCTTGTCTTGTTGTTAAAACTTCACGTACATTAGTAGATCATAGTTGGGTATTTGCATATGAATGGTAGTAGAAATGTTTCGTTTTTATTTTTTGTGAATGACTTTATCTTCAACTGTACTTGACAATGGATCACAGGTATAATGGCAGCTTTTAAACTTTGCCTTTTAGTTTTTTCAAACATGAGATAAGAACATAATATAAAAATTTTGCAACTGATGCTTGTATGATTTTGTGAATGACTTTATGTAATAAATATGATGCAGAGTACTCACTTGAAAGCCTCTGGAATGAACTGTGGAAGGATTTGAAAGATTTCATTACTGGACAAACTTGCAGGTATACATATCTTACTTTGTGTGAATTACTAGAGCTGCAAGTGTCACCTTCTTTTTTAGTCATAAACAAGGTTTTTCCTTTTATCATCATCATATTTTATCTATTTTGTACAAGCCAGCTGTCAAGCATGATTTTATCTATTTGAGTGCATAAAAAAAGATGATGTATTATGCATACTTTTGTTATGATCAAATTTATAAAGATCTTTAGTTAGCATTGAACTTGAACTATGCATACATGAAATTGAGCCCTTCTTTGGGAAAGTTGGCGCCAGAGTCTAAAATAGAGGGTGCAATCAGCAGCTGCCATACATATATATGATAATATTATATAAATTATTTACTTTATGTAAAGATGAGGGTGCAATCAGCAGCTGCCATACATATATATGCAATCAGCAGCTGCCATACATATTTATTTTATTCTTCTTTTCTTCATTTTGATTTTGCAAAGCACATATGATATATATATCCTCTTACAAATAAAGTTAAGGCTAAAATTTTAAGGTTTGGGCAGGGGGGCGGATGAAATTACAGGCAAGTAAAAGTGATCATACAAATTATACAACACAATCTTTGACCACACACAACAAGAGAAAAAACTCTTACATCAGCCAATTAATATTACCAAATTTGATCAAATTAAATAGCAGAACATAACAAATAAGGGAAACTTATATAAGAATGAGATGAGGTAGTGATGAAAGTCAATTCATTGATTCTGAATCTAAATAAATAATAAACTGTTGAAGATATGTTAAAATTCTCTGTTAGATTATAACTCTTACTGACTTCTCTTCATATGTAGTACATTATCAAGTGAAGTCATCTCATCTTCATAAGTCTAATTATCATTATTTTTTAAAAGATTTTACTCAAAAGGAGTCAAAACCTGTAATAGTCCACAACCACCACCCCAAAATTAAATAAATAAATAGCTTCACTGCTAAAGATAGTCTATAATAATCCATAATAAAAGAAGACACAGCATGTCCCACAAACCACTTGAACTACAGTACAACATCATCATTCTAGACAACAAACCATTTTTAACCAGAAAACCGAGTCTGACACAAATTTTCAATTATAATATTTTTCAGTGCAGAGAAAAATGCAATAACTAAAAAACAAAAATGGAAGGTAATAAATAATTATATGAAATCTTACTGTTGAAGGGATCTCTGAGACATATTTTACAAATATTGCTTGGTGGAACATAGTTGAACTAAGTTGACCAAATCTATAGTTTGTATAGAGAACTATAGCCAACAAAACCAGACCCACAAAAAGAGAACTGGGATTCTGTAACCTAATAGCACAACAAATCTGCTCAACTCAATCAGATTTATATATATATATATATATAATTTATGAATATTGCAAGTTCTCACAACACATCTTAGCCTGCCATCTTTAGCAAAAGTGATGCAGAACAGAGTATCTATGAAAGACTATGATAACCCAATACCCTTTTAAATCAGTGTGCTAAGAATTAAGAATCAATTTTCTCACTATCAGTACACACAAATTTCAAATTCCAAATACATTACTTACAACTGAAGCTTACGGGTTATAAAATCATTTTCCACTAATAAAATGAGAAGAAGACACTTACCGAAAGCTTGAGTTCAACATCACATCGTAAAGAATGTCTTTCTGAGTTTACTTTCCTTGCTTTTCTCACTTTCCACTTCCATTGTTGGATTTCTGCTAAATCATCTGAGATTGGTTTCTCTGGTACAGTATCCTATGGCCAATTAAGATGAATGAAACAATCAATGGGAGACTAACTAATAAACAATGCAGTAAAAGAGCCCAACAATAATGTCAAGCAAGTTTATTAAGGGAATTGGATACAAGATCCCACTCTAATTTCTTGCTAGTCTAATCGAAAGATAACATTTAGAGGCATTATTTTTCTACAGTATTCCTCGGATCATTTAATCAATTTTGTTTAATGCTGATAGAAAACTAGACTAGTTTTTTTAGGAGCTGGAAAAATAAACTTAGAAGACAGTATTTTATCTTGGGAAAAAAAAGACCACAGAAAAATTAAGCATGTACATACATCTTTACGGTCAACTAAGCCAGCAACATTGCCACCTCCATCCCAAATGCTCTCCACCACACTAAATACTTTTTTATTCACCCTCCACTTGACACTCCCAAGCATATCCAGAGCCTGAGATGCAAACAACAACAAAATTGGGTAAAAAAATAATTCATTATGCATTAGAATAAAATCAATCTGAAAGAGAACTACAAATTGGACATAACCTATAATTTGAATATACAGAAAATATATGCCATGTAAGCAGCTTCTGTGATTTATATATATGATAATAAAAGTATGCAGTTCAAGTCGAATAACCGAAGAGAAAAAACAATGATCACATTAATTACTTCAAATTAAATAAATTTCTAATTCTACAAGAAAGTTGTGCATGAAACTGATAGGAATTTCCTGTCAAAACAGATCAAACAGTAGCCAAACACAGAGAAATAGAAAGAAAATCTATATGTATTCAACCTCTTGGAATTCGAGAGACAGGGTCTCTCCCAAAGCTGACTTTCTTTTAAAATATAATATATTAAAAGATCATCTTCTTTCTTCGTAATAGTCATTCATTTATTTTTTTGCTGATTAATATAATTTTGAGCTGTTTAATATTAAAAAAATTAATGTGGAATATGAAATACTATTTTTATTCTATCTTTTTGCACATATTCTAATAGTACAACACATATTAAAATATAAATTTTGTTTGAATGATCTGATCTTACTTCAAAAATATATATTTAAAAATTACTCACTTTTAGATTTTTTTCAATCACATAAATTTCACAGAATATATATATATCATGAAAAAACAGACAAATTCAACATATTTTGCGATTATATATAAAGTTGTTTCACAATTACAACTTTATAATTGTCTTTTGTATTAATAAGTGGATAAATTGACTTTCTTTTAATATATAGTATATTATATATACAGTCTGACAATGTTTAACTAATGTATCATTAATCATAATGTTCATGCGGGCTCCAGTTAATTATTTTGCTTGATTATTGTTGATTGCAAGAAGTATGTATGTTATCTTATTAGAGGAGTTTGAATATCTTAAATATTCATCCATAGTGAAGTAGGTTCTGAGATTAAAATTGTGTGTTGCGGTGATAATGGAAGGTTAAGAACTTGTGTGTTTTAGTGAAGCAGGTTCTGGAAAATTTATTTGTGTGCTGTGGAGATATAAGGAAGAAACTTATTGTGTGTTGTTTGAATTGTTTGATTCGCTGTTGATAGATGGTTAGGTCACTATTATAAGGGAAATGTTGTCCAAATTCATCTATAATTATGTTTTATTTTCTTATAAGGGACACCTTTGTCGAATTTTTTCTAGGAAATGGACAAGAGTTGGATAACAAAGGACAGACTTTCAAAAGAGTATGAAGCGGGAGTTGACAATTTTATTAAGTTAGCCTTAGAAAATACAACAGATCCTTCCAGAGTTCATTGTCCTTGTAGAAAATGTTCAAATTTGAAAAAATTGGATATAATGGAGATAAAGAGTCATCTATACTTTAACGGAATGGACCAAACATATGTCAAGTGGATTTGGCATGGTGAAGAAGATGACTCTAATAATAATGTTCCCAATGAAAGAAAACAATTTGATCAAGTATTTGATGACCCTATAGAGATGGTGAGAGATGCAAATGAACGTTTTGTTGATAAACCTGAAGAATTTTTGAAATTCTTAGAAGATGCAGAGAAACCAATATTCTCAGGGGCACCTTTGTCAAAATTAGTTGTTTTAGTAAAACTATACAACTTGAAAGCTGGTAGTGGTTGGAGTGACACAAGTTTCACAAAGTTATTAGCTTTATTAAAAGAAATTTTACCAAAAGACAATGAATTGCCTTCTTCGCTTTATGAAGCGAAAAAAACATTGTGCACATTGGGAATGGAGTATAGCAAGATTCATGCTTGTCCAAATGATTGTGTTCTATATCGAAATCAATATGTGAGTGCAACTGAGTGTCCCTTATGTAAAACATCTAGATGGAAAAAAAATAAGAACAACAAAGAATGTAAGAAAGGGATTCCAGCAAAAGTATTGTGGTATTTGCCACCAATACCTAGGTTTATACGTTTGTTTCGAAACCCCGAACATGCTGAAAGTTTGCGATGGCATGAGGATGGAAGGATCAAAGATGACAAAATGCGCCATCCAGCTGATTCCCCAGCTTGGAAAGAAGTGGATGAACTATGGCCTCAAATAAGAGAGGATCCTAGAAATCTTCGACTGGGACATTCTGCTGATGGCATCAATCCATTCAGCAATATGAGCTCATCTTATAGTTTTTGGCCAGTGATTCTATGTATTTACAATCTTCCTCCTTGGTTGTGTATGAAAAGAAGATTCACAATGTTAACTTTGTTGATATCAGGCCCCAAGCAACCTGGAAATGATATAGATATCTATTTAGCACCTTTGATAGATGACTTGAAGGCATTGTGGAATGGAATTGATTGTTATGATTCTTTTAAAAAAGAAAATTTTATACTTAGAGGCGTACTCTTATGGACAATCAATGATTTTCCTGCTTATGGTAATTTATCTGGATGTTTTGTGAAAGGATATAAAGGATGTCCAATATGCGGTAAACAAACAAGCGCCATAAGATTAGAACACTGTAGAAAGATGTGTTATATGGGTCATAGAAGGTTTCTACCAGAAAAACATTATTACCGGAAACAAAAATTAGCATTTAATGGTGAGCAAGAGTTCCGAGAAGCGCCTACACCAATGACTGGAGAAGCTGTCTACGAAGAGATTCGTTTAATAGAAAATAAATTTGGTAAGCTTGTAGAGAAGGTCAATGAAAGTGTAGAGACAAAAGGGAAAAAGAAAGGCAAATTTAAAACAAACATCAAACGAAAACGCAATAAGAAAGACCAATCAGTGGAAGATCCAAAGAATACTACATGTTGGAAGAAAAATTCAATTTTCTTTGAATTGGAGTATTGGAGATATTTGTGAGTAAGACATAATCTTGACGTCATGCACATTGAGAAAAACATATGTGATAGTTTGATCGGAACCTTACTTAATATTCCTGGTAAAACTAAGGACAGTATCTCTGCTCGTAAGGACCTTGTGTTAATGTCTGAATCGAAAAAAGATTTGGCACCTAAAACAGGTGAAAGAAGAACATATTTGCCTCCTGCTTGTTACACCTTGAAGAAAGATGAGAAACGTAAACTTTGTGAAACTTTGGCAAATGTTAAGGTTCCAGATGGGTATTCATCAAATATTCGTAATTTAGTATCTTTGAAAGATTGTAGACTAATCGGTCTTAAATCTCATGATTTCCATGTATTGATACAACAATTACTTCCAATTGCTATTCGAAGATCACTAGACCAACATGTTAGAAATGCTATAATACGAATGTGTTTGTTTTTTAATGCCATATGTTGTAAGGTGGTTGATGTATCTAAGTTGGAGAAGATGCAAATAGAAATTGCCAAGACCTTGTGCTCATTTGAGCAATACTTTCCTCCATCTTTTTTTGATATCATGGTTCATTTGGCAGTGCATCTTGTTAGAGAAGTAAAACTATGTGGGTCTGTATGTTTCCGTTGGATGTATCCATTTGAAAAATTGATGACAGTTTACAAAGGTTATGTTAGAAATCAAAATCGTCCAGAGGGTTGTATAGTTGAGGCTTACATAGTAGAAGAAGCGGTTGAATTTTGTACTAAGTACATTAATGATGCAGAAGCGATTGGTATTCCCAAAAAGAAAATGAGTGAAGATGTTACTGGAAGAGGCATCAACAATGGAAGGCTCACCTTGATCAAAAAAGAAGACTAGGATGTTGCTCATCTAAATGTTCTAGAGAATACAATTGAAGTTCAAGCTTACATAGAGTAAGTATTAATATCATGTGAAATGATATTTAAGCAATGATTTATTGTCATAATAACAATATTCTTTATTTTAGAGAACACTTGGAATATCTTCATCATGAGAATCGAAATAAATCAAGAAAGTGGATCCAAGATTACCACCATCGAACTTTTTATCAATGGTTTCGTGATAGGGTAACCTATGCTAATTACTTCATCATAAGTATTCTTAGTTTTAAAAAATTACTATTTTAAAGTCTATAATTTATTTTACATTATGCAGATTCAATCTGAATTGAGTAAGGAGTTTCACAAAGTATCTGAAAACTTAAGATGGATTTCATTAGGTCCAACTACAATGGCAATTAAGCATGATGGATTTGTCATCAATGGTTATAGATTTAGTACAAAAGCTCATGATGATGTTAGAGTGACACAAAATAGCAGTGTATGTATTGTTGCAAAAACTCTTCAATTTGCTTCAGCTCGTGATAAGAAACTATTTTATGGAGATATGAAATTTTATGGAGTCATTGAAGAAATATGGGAGCTTGATTATCGTGATTTTAGGATGGCAATGTTCAAATGCAATTGGGTAGAAGACAAATATGTCATATCAGATGAGTTAGGATGTACTTTAGTGGATCTCAATAAAATAGGACATAAAGAAGAATCATTTATATTAGCAAGTCAAGCAAAACAAGTGTTCTATATTCAAGATCCATCAGATTCAAAATGGTCAATTGTACTTGCATCACAACCAAAATTCATAGGTGGTGATGATGATGGTGATTATGAGATTGGCAAACTTCAAACTTTTGAGAAAGAAATTGGAGATATCAATGAATTTGAGGGAATCGAATCAATAGTTGGACCATATGTTCGACGCGATTGTGATGGAATTTGGATTGTAAGTTTGTATTTAAAATATTCTTATAATTTGTTTATTTTATATACTAATCTTTATACTTGTTTTTTTCCTGAATAGGATCATGGACAATCCTGAAGAGCATCCCGAAGAGGAACTTGAAGACAATGCAGACGAAGGCATTGATGTAGAAGAGGCTGGTACTGAAGATCCAACGACAAAGAAGAAGATAAGTAGGCAAATTAAGGGGATAGTGCGATTGGAAAAAATAATTGCTGACAAAATCAAAGGGATAAAGATAAATTTAAGGTTTAACAAGAGAGGGCAATCAATTGGAACTCCGGAGAGAGTGTTACAATGCTATTTGGGGATGCAAGCAAAGTCAATGGTGTCGATTACATATGATAATTGGCATGATGTTCCTGCTGCAACTTTAGAGAATGTTTGGAAAGATGTAAATGTAAGAATGAAGGTAATCTTTTAATGAATTTGTACATTATTTATATTAACTTGTATTGTTTAACTTCGCAGCTAGCTTTTCATCTTAATGAGGGAATGAGAAAGGAAGTGATGAGTTTAGTAGGCATCAAGTGGAGGGCATTCAAAACATTTTTGACTAGAAGATTTTTAGCACCTTTCATTACCAACCCACATTTATTGGAAGATAATCCCATTGCATTAGATGTGCCTCCAAAAAGATATAGCATTCCTGAGGAAGAATGGAAAATCTTCGTCACCAAAAGAAAAAGTAAAGAATTTCAAGTAAGTGTACAATACCAAGTTTCAATTTTTTAATTCATATATTAATTTATTGAAAAGTTAAATTATTCCAATTGGATTAGGAATTTAGTAAAAAACAAAAAGAGAGGCGTGCTGCTTTGGAGTATCCTCATCGTTCATCACGACGCAGTTATAAAGAAATAGAATTTGACCTTGTAAGTGAGCTTTTACTACTATTTTTAATTTTGTAATTATTTTATATACAACTAATTGAGTTTTATTTTGTTATAGCAAACTAAATTAGGCATAGATGAACCAATAGACCGATCTATACTTTGGAAGGAGGCAAGGAAAGATGCATCGGGAAATTATGTAAATGAACGTGACAAGCTTATAGGAGATGCCATTGTATGTTGTAAACTATATGAACTTGGATTCTTTTTTATCCTTCATTATATTTTATTACTAAATTTATGAAATTAAATATTGCAGGATGACCTTCTAGATCAAAGAAATGAGGGGACACTTGTAGAAGTTGGGACAAATGATATATTGACACAAGTGTTAGGGAAAAAGGAGCATCCTGGTAGAGTAAGAGGCCAAAGTCGTGGCGTTACACAAAGAGACTACTTTTTGAAGCCAGCAGGAGGTTTTAGTGGACTTCAACAATATCAATTTCAATTTCAACAACACCAATCGCAAAAATACTTAGATGACTTTAAAAAGTTAGAGCAATCGTTTGAGCAAAGACTACGTAGTCAAGCTGAACAATTTGAAGCAGAACGAAAAAGAGAAAGAGAAGAACGAGAATGAGAAAGAGAAGAACGAGAACGAGAACGAGAGTTTTTTTTGACAAAGTTTACTGAATTAGCAAATCAAATTTCATCATTAAAAGGAAGTGAAGTGAGTTTGCCTACGATAGTTTCACCATCAAGTGAGACCCCTACACCAATGGAGGTGGTAAACGAGTCTTTAATTTCTTCAAAAGTATTTTATTCTTCACCTATTTATATTATTATTGAAGAAAATATCTATTATGACATAAATATTATTATTATCCTCATCTTGAGCCTGTAGGATAATCAGAAGTCTAGATTATTGACAGAAAATGGTGATACTGTTGCTATTGGACGAATAATGGCAACAAGCGGAACAATTCATTGTGTTGACTTAAGAGAGGGTAACTATCGTGTGCGGGTGGATGAGTGCTGCAATAATGATGCTAAACTTATTTTTCCTATTAAGGATGAGATCATTTTTGTATGTCATGCTGTCAGTTACTTTGTTGAGTGGCCATCTCATCTGATCATTCCATACGATTCAAATTTGGTAAGCTATTAACAAATAGTTATATTTACTGATTAAATTATTTTTCAAGACTAACATGTGTTACTTTCATGTTGAAGCTACCTAAGAAGACAAAGAAGCAAAAAAGAAATAGTTCACCAATACCTAATGCCCCAATGACACAAGACAAGTCTCATCCTTCCCAAAGACTTCCTAGTCAAAATGAAGTAGTGTCAAGTAAAGCTAGTGCCTCGATACTCTTCAAGATTCCTAGTGGGGTTCCTCACTCTCTCAAGTGTTTATTAACTACTGTGAAGTATGTGGAGCCAAGTTTCATGGTCAAAGTTCCGATGGATTTCGAGATATTAGGTCATGAGAATGATTTATATATCTCACAAGAAGATATAGTCCACTTTGGCTTAATGGAGGAGATTGGAGCATCATGTATATCGTTATATATCAGGTATCAAAGATTTTTAAAACCATTATAAGTTTGTAGATAACTTATTTTATAAATTTAACAAAGATATATATTTTTTATGTAGGATTTTATACTTCCAATTAGTGAAAAGAGAGATCAGTCACTTTTTTCGTTTTGTTGAGCCAATTTGGTTATCAAATGTTGGATCTACTGAAGAAGAACGAGTTGAATGGATATCAAAGCGTATGATTGATTCAAATCCAGGTCAAATGTGGTTGTTTTCATATCATAAGGGGTAAGTTTTTTACTTTTAGTATTTTGTTAGTGATTATATATAATATTAATAATGAAATATTTTTGTGTTTCTGTTAGAAATCATTGGATGCTTATAATAATGGATTTTGATCACCAATTGTGCTATTTCCTGGATTCTCTTGACAATTTTCCACCAGATGAAATCAAATCTCTCATTTCTCGGTAATAATCTAACCAATTAACTATAAACTCTTAAATTCATTTAAAAATTAACAACATATAAATGTTTATGTTTTTATTGCATAGTGTTTTTCAACATTTTCGCACAAATAATGCGAAAACTAAGGAAGTCGCATGGAGAACTGTTAAGTGTCCTCGTCAACCATCAAAATCAGTACAATGTGGATTCTATGTTATGAGGATGATGAAAGACTTCGTGACAAATGAGTTTTCAATGCGATGGCTAACTAGTAAAGTAAGTGAAAATATTTATTATTAAAGTTATAGCTTTACCTCAAGATTAAGTATATTAATTCAACTCACGCAAGAAATTTTGTTTTAGTGTGGCGGGAAGAATTCTTACACAAAGGATGAGATCAATGAAGTACGTGAAGAATGGGCACAATGCGTTATGGATTTGATGAGTACTACATAAGTCTACTCACTTTTGTTTACTTAGACTTTTAAAGAGATATACTTAGAATAACTTAGACTTTCTTAGAGATACACACACTTTTATTGTCTAACTATAGTTTACACTTTTGTTGCTTATATGAGTAATTTTGTAATTAACTTAAGACTCATCATTATTTTGGATATTTAATTCAAATTCTAGTATTTTATGTTACTGTGATATATGTTTTGTTTTGTTATGTTTGTTTGTATAAAAAACAGGATTTGTTTTGGCATAATACACTTTTCATGAAAAACAAAAAACACCATAAGTCGGTTGGGAACCGACTTACCCTGTTTTACACTAGAGGTCGGTGTGCCAGACCGACCTATCATGATTTACATTAGAGGTCAGTTTGCAACTGACTTACCCTGTTTTACATCATAGGTCAGTGTGCAACCGACCTACCATGTTTTGCACTAGAGGTCGGTGTGCAACTGACCTACCATGACTTACACCAGAGGTCAGTTGGTGCCAAACCGACCTCTAGTGTAAAACATGGTAGGTCGGTTTGCAACCGACTTACCATGTCTTACACCATACGTCGGTTTGCAACCGACCTACCATGTCTTACACTAGAGGTCGGTTTGGCGCCCACCGACTTACCATGTTTTTACATTATAAGTCACTGCATGGGAAGCCAGTTCACAACTGACTTATGAACATTCAGAAGTCGGTTTTTAACCGACTTATCGTGTAATTTTTGTAGTAGTGGATTTTAATTCACAATTCGAAAGATGAGAATTGAATATTCTATCGTTATATAGACATAGGTTGCATATTGGACGAAAGTACATGTATGGCTTGTATAGTAATTAGGTTCCTATGATTAATGCCTGCTATATGTTTAAGTTTATAACATAGATGTAGAAAACTTGCATATAGGATGAGATCTTATATCTTGAAAAAGAATAGGAATCGATTTATGTTAACCTACTATTAGAATAGAAAGAAAAAAATTTAGAACTGATTAAGTAAAATTTGTAGAATGAAAAGTTGATGAAGTTAACACCCTAGGTCTTTTTATTATTGATTTTCAGCTTTTGATTAGTTATTTTGTTCACATTTATTTAAAAATGTATAATTAGAATTATTCTTCTAAACTTTGTTTGCCAAATAGAAATTAAAGAACAATTATTGGTAATTGGCTAATAGTTCTTGTGGGAACAATACTCTATTTACTATCTATATTACTTGAATCGATTCCGAGCACTTGCGTATCAAATTTTAGCAATCATAGATCTACTCGTGCGTTGCTGGTGTCTTTAAATTTCTCATTCATAAGAAAAATACCGAGTAAACTGTTGCAAACATTTTTCTCTACATGCATCACATCTAAATTTTGCTTCAATTCATGTTCGGACCAGTAATCAAGTTCAAAGAAAATACTATTTTTACTCCAATTAAGCTTTTTTGGATCTTGCTTTCTTTTCACACCCCCGAAACTGACATGTTTACCCGGTAAACGATATGGAACATGCGCTAATTGTTGGAGTGTGTCTTGACTACTAAATTTTCTCGGAGGACGTCCTTTTCCATAATTCCCATCAAACAAGTGACTCTTCCTCCACTTATGCTTAGAAGATAAGAATCTTCTATGACCAACATAAATCGTCTTCCCAATTACCCAACATGAAGGAGTGTCTTCGTTGCATGAAGGACATGCCATATATCATTGGCCACTCCAACCAACCAAACTACTACATGCCAGAAAATCATTGATAGTCCATAATATTGTTGTACGCATTCTGGATACACTGTTCGTTGCAGCGTCTCTGGTTTAAACTCCTTCATCCCACAACTCGTTCAATTCGCATACCATAGGCCTCAAAAAGACATCCATGTCCATCCCAGGTGATTTCAGTCTGGGAATCAATAAGGTCAACATGAATGATGACTCTTTCATCCACAACCAAAGAGGCATATTGTACGTGGAAAATATTACCAGCCACATGCTATACTCATGTTACCAAATGGAATAATACCATCAGCAGCCAAACCCAATCGAACGTTCCTAAGTTCTTTGGAAGAATCAGGATATCTGGAATCAAATTTTTTCCAAGCGATCCCATCAACAAGATGGTGCATCACACCATCTTCTTTCGATCGTCCCGTACTATGCCAGGTCGTATCATTTGTTGTATGCCTTGAACCATAAAGACGTTTCTGTTAGGGTTTTATGCCCTAATTAAAATTCAATTTCTATGTAATCTCATTTATTATCAATAAAAGCATTGAAATCATTTTTTGACTTGGTCAATCACTTTGCTCACATGTTTTAATTTCATTATTATTTGTTTAATATAAACTTTTATTAACTCTTGAGCATTTAGCTAATCATATTTATAGTGACGTAATTACAGTGGAATATAAATATGATTATATGATCAAAATAAGTTAGTCCTAAGATTAATAAGTGCACAAGATTTACACTGACTTGCCAATCTACGATATGATCTACTTACACATTATTGTGCTATGTTCTTTTCAGAACATTAGCAAAGTAGATTAGATCGGATGTATTTGTTACATCAGACTGGACCGATATTGACAGTTGATAGGATAAGTAAACATACCGTTATTATCTATTATAATCATATCATATAGTTGACCATAGGTCAATTCAATCTCAATTCTTAGTGGTTAGTATTGTAACTGATTGTATTATTTGAGTTCTTTGACTTGTTCGTTACCAGCTTACCCTACAGACTAGCCCATACTTACATCTTGGGAACTCGGTAGTATAATTGAGTGCGAATGTTAGTCATAGATATGAACATCTATAGCTTCTGATGAAGAAGTGAAATGATGGTTTCCTTTTAGTTTTGTTTAAGGTGCTAAATGATAGAGATGTCATTTCAGTAATAAGTATTAGTTTACTGAAGTATCATTTACAAGGAACTAAGTGTTTTAAGGACAAAATACAATAAAGGGTAAAATTGCATTTTAGTCCCATCTCATTGTAGACCGTCTATAGAAGATTGAGTGAAAATTATTGTTGTAACAATGGATAATTAATAGTGTATCTATATTTGTTATAAAACATTCTATGAATTCAATACTGCAATTCTGAGTCTTTAGTGGAATCACGAGGAATTAATAAGTTAGTAAATTTATTTGTTAGATTTATGATAACTTATTGGAGGTTGATTTCATAGGCCCATGGTCCCCATTGTACCTTTGATAAAATCATCTAGATAGTCTCAATTAATTGATTTAATTATCAATTAGAATTATGAAAGTTGACGAGCTCAATTTTGGATTGTTTCACATAGTTATGTAATTTAGAGAAGAAAAGAGAAATTAGGGAAGATTTATTAATTAAGATAAATTAGTATTTAAATTAATAAATCAGTTTAAATGAAGGCTCAAATTATAAATAATTAATTTTGTAAAGGATTTAAATAATTAAATCAATAGAAAATAATATAGGCCTTGATTTTAAGTCAAACAGGCTTATAATCAAATGGGATATTTCACGGGCCTTAAGCCCATGATAATTTCGACCTAGGACTATTAATTGGCTATTATTTTAATGATTTTTTAATTATATAAATGACCTAAATAAGTCTATAAAAGAAATATTAAGTGAGAATTGAAATCAGATCATAGACACTAGTTTTCTGATAGGTTATAGATTCTCTCTAAGCCTTATTATTCTTTTCTCTTCTTCTCTCTGTATCTATCTCATGTGTTGAGAATTACCCACTCTAGTTTAGGTGATTCTAAGGATACTTTGAAAGGTTGTGAAGAAAATTGAAGTTTGGTTCAGTTTCTTGGACATACTCTGGGACAGAAAGGAAACAAGGGTTAGAGAAACTGAAGGAATAAATTACCATTAAAGATTATTAGTTTAATTTCTACTTATTTTATAAAAAAAATATTAGTAAAGTATTATACATGTAAAATCATTATTTTAATTTATAATTTTTAATTAATTTTTATTATCTTCTTTAAAATTTATTAATTAAAAATTTTAAACACACTAACTTTAAAACTATTTTGTAATGTTTAGGTTTTCTAAATCTATAAAAATTTCGGCAGCATAACGACTGTAATCTAACATATCATAAAAACATATAAAACAGTCCCATAACATACATAAAATATAATACAATCATTTGAATTCACAAATAATCAACAAAAAAATATTATAAATGTAACGCCCCACGTCACTATTGTTGCTTCCTGGAAGGACGACTGGCCCTACAAACCAACATGATTCTTTCCAACGTGCTTTGTCCTCACTCGGACGCTTCTTGGGAAAACTTCCCAAGAGGTCACCCATCTTGAGATTACTCTAGGGCAAGCCCGCTTAACTTTCGAGTTCTCAAGTGATGGGCTACCAAAAAGGAGATGCATCTTGTTGGCATAGGTAGTACCCATCAATCCATTTAAGCCATCTTCAACTGTGTAGTCCCATACCTACACAGTCTTAGAATCATCACACATGACCTTCCCCAGGCGGTGTGGGAATGTACAACTCTTACCCAATCTTTCCCTCTGCAGATCACGGGATTCTGACTGTCACAATCACCCCCCCTCAGGGGTCCGACGTCCCCGTCGACCACACTTTCGGCTAGGTCAAGGCTCTGATACCACCTATAACGCCCTAATTTCTCATAGATTACCGAGAACACAGTGTTGGGTCATAAATCATAAATATTGCTCTTTTATTGAATAACAACTTGAAAATACATACATACATACAGCCATGGTTTTACAAAAACAAAATAATTGTCTTTAACAGAAAAATATAAATAAAAGTTTAAGATAATCATTCTTTAATAAAAATAGGCCTGCTTGATCTTCCTCAACTATATGGTCCCCACAAATACATCACAAAGCTCTTAGGTCCCCACTCTCCACCGGCCTTTCTATCCTTAATTTCCTGAAATAATAATATCATAAGGAGTGAACTTCTAAGTCCAGTAAGGAAAATACAAACAAGAGTTAGTCATATAATCAAAACACAACATAAATTCACAAGAGTCATACAAACACAAACCTCTAGATCATATCATAGCTTAAGTCATAATTCTAAATCAAAATCCAAGTTATAAATCATAAATCATACTCTAAGTCATAAGTCATAGATCATAGGTCGTAAGTCATAAGACATAACTATAGGTCATAGGTCATAAATTAATCATAACTATAGGTCATAGGTCATAATAACAAGTCAGATATAATAAAAAGATAAGTGTTTATACATGGGTGGAAATTAAGCCCCGAACAAAAGTCTGTCATACATTGGACATAGGTCTGTCATAAAGTTTTTGGCAACCGAGCTTACCGGACATAGTTCGTCATACATCATTGGACACCTTAGGTCCAGACACACTTACCCCTTTATTGTACTTGAAATATTAGATCATACAAACATAAACTATATCATAAATTACATAAACTAAGTCATAATACTAAACTACCTAATTTCCGGTTTTCGCTGACAAGAGGTGGTATCAAAGCCCACTGCTATATTGGTCCTGAACATTCCAACGAAATACACACGATAGCTACAAAGGACCTACACGCTACCAAGTGTATACATTTTTTTTGGAATATGTTTGTAATGTTTTTCTTGTGTTATTTTAATAAATTAGCCCAATGGACAAAGGTTAAAGCTATAAGAAGAATACCATACCCTAAGTATGATAATGGATCCGATGTGGGGGATTAGACGCATATAAGAACGCATCGTTAAATTTTATTATATGTTGTTTTAGAATATTTTCACTAGTTGCTTTTTTTTTATAAAACATGTTGTTTGCCTTAATTATTGTTTCATTGTTTAATATGTGTTAAGAATTTTTGGATTCAATTGAATGTATAAAGTTTAAATTCCTCTCTTATGGATTAACCCATTTGTGAAGGCCCATTTTCTCTTCATTATTATATTGGATCTAATTAAAATAAATAACAATTAATAAAGCAAGGGTTTAAATTCCTATCTTTTGGGTCCAAGTGGAAGTTAGGGGGCCTTAGTAGTTGGTACGATATACTGAACACATCCCTCCTCCATGGAAGATTCAATTGTTAAAGCCCATTTACCCGATTTGGACTTAATTGTAATAGGGTAGTTTCTATAGATAGATGGACCTAATAGACAGTAGTGCAATAGGCTAAGTTGTAACCTCTACTTGTTTTGTTTGTCTTAGTTTTTCAAATTTTCTCTTTTGGGGAAACATAAAAGACACATGGAATAGGAACCAAGAAGATCTGAAAGACTAAATGGCCAAGGCAGGGGCCAAGGGCGAGGAAGAGGAGTAGCCACCACCCCCACATATGAAGAATTTCAAGCAGCCCCAAGAGTGTCAAAGGCACCCAATGTAATGGAAGATCCGGCAGCAGCTGCTACTCGAATAAATTTGGAAAGAGAAAATGCTCGTCTTAGGCTGGAGCTAAGGAGAAGGGAAGAAGAGTTCCAAAAAAATTCAGGGCAACAACAACAAGTGGCGCAGTAAGTTATTCTTCTAGCTCAATTACTACAGTTGGCAGAACCTCGCTACAAGGCAATGTATAAACAATTTAGGAAGCAGCAACCACCGAACATCGATGGTGAGTCAAACCCAATAGAAGCAGAAGAATGGCTTCAATCAGTGGAGTCCATTCTAGAACATATGCGGCTGGGAAACAAAGTTCGAGTCTCATGCGCTTCAAGTTTTCTAAAGAAAGACACCCGCATCTGGTGGGATATAGTAAGGCAGACTAAAGATGTGAACGTTATGACTTGGGATGAGTTTATCCAAGTGTTCAACAAGAAGTACTATAATCCTGCGATTCTAGCCACAAGGGTGGATGAATTCATAGCACTTACTCAAGGAAATTCGACTATGACGGAGTATGCCATGAAGTTTGATAGGCTGGCTAAGCTCGCAGCGGACATGGTACCCATTGAGACGCTGAGAATTCAAAGATTCGTGAAGGGACTAAAACCTATGATAGCCCGTGACGTGAAGTTTATTCGGGGGATAACCACTTATGCAGAAACATTACAGGTAATCTTGGAAGCTGAGCAGGCTAAAAAAAGAATTTTGAAAGAAGGCGCGGCCCGAAAGGACGCCAAAAGGAATAACAATGACCAGAATGACCACAAATGAAAACATGATGGTAGTCAAAATCAAAAATCCGATAAGAAGTATAAGATTGCATCAGAAAGTAATGGGAATAAGAAGCCCTATGTGGAATATCCCCAATGCCCTATCTGCAAGAGGAAGCATTCAGGGGAATATCGATATAAGACAAAAGGTTGTTTCAATTGCGGAGAAGAAGGACACATTAAAAAGGATTGCCCAAAGTTGAAGGACCAAATAAAAGATGACAAGCTAGTGCCAGCCAGAGTTTTTGCTCTTACTAGAGGTGAAGCAGAAACTAGTAATACTATGGTAACATGTCAGGTCACTATCTTTGGTAAATTATGCAATGTGTTATTCGATTCAGGAGCTACGCATTCTTTTGTCTCTGTGAATATGATTGATAGCTTAGATAGACCATGCAAACTTTTTAGAGATAAGTTTGTCACAGAGTTACCCTCGGGGTAAAGAATGATATCTAGTAGAGGGGTGTGTAGTGTTGTAGTTAGAATCGAAGGAAAGGAATTACCAGTAGATTTGATCGAGTTAGACCTTAAGGATTATGATGTAATTTTAGGCATGGACTGGTTAGCAAAATATGGGGCAACGATAGACTATAAGGGTAAGGCAGTCAACTTTCCATTAGAAGGCCGAGAGCAGTTCACCTTCAAAGGAGAATTTCCCGAACTCGCATACCGATAGTCTCAGCTCTCAAAGCTCAATGGTTAATTAATAGCGGTTGCCAAGCATTTCTAGCTAGTGTGGTGGACAAAACACGAGAGACGCAGCTCGAACCAAAGGATGTACCCATTGTATGTGAATTTCCCGAGGTGTTTCTAGAAGATCTATCGGGATGACCTCCGAGTCGGGAAATCGAGTTTGAAATAGAATTGGCACCTGAGACGGCACCAATCTCGAAAGCTCCCTACAGAATGGAACCTACCGAGTTAAAGAATTCAAAGATGCAACTGTAGGAGCTTTTAGACAAGGGTTTCGTCTGACCGAGCTATTCGCCTTGGGGAGCACCAGTGCTTTTTGTCAAAAATAAGGATGGGAGTATGAGAATGTGCATCGATTATCGAGAACTAAATAAAGTGACGATCAAGAAAAAATATCCTTTGCCTCGAATAGATGATCTTTTTGATCAATTACAAGGATCTACGATATTCTCGAAGATAGATTTCCGGTCAGGATATCATCAGCTAAGAGTACGAGAAGAAGATATCCCAAAGATGAATTTTTAGACTAGATATGGACACTGCGAGTTTCTGGTGATGTCTTTTGGTTTAACAAACGCACTAGCAGCGTTCATGGATTTTATGAACCGAGTATTTAAGGACTCTCTGGATAAGTTCGTTGTGGTGTTTATAGACGACATATTGATCTACTCAAAGGTGAAAGCTGAGCATGAAGAGTACCTACGACTGACGCTGGAACGACTCAAAAGTCATCAATTATACGCTAAGTTTAAGAAATGTGAATTATGGTTAGAGAAGGTGGCATTTCTAGGACACATTGTGTCTAAAAATGGTGTAGAAGTAGATCCAGCGAAGATTGAAGCAGTGAAGGAGTAGCCCAAACCCAAGGGTGCCACAAAGGTGAGAAGTTTTCTGGGATTGGCAGGATACTATAGACGATTTGTTGAAGGGTTTTCCAAAATAGCTACACCCTTAACAAATTTGACACGGAAGCAACATAAATTTGTATGGACAGAGAAGTGTGAAATCTATACGGACCATAAAAGCCTAATGTACTTCTTTACGCAAAAGGAACTGAATATGAGGCAACGGAGGTGGCTAGAGTTAGTAAAGGACTTTGATTGTGAGATCTTGTATCATCCCAGAAAGCCTAACGTCGTGGCAGACGCACTTAGTAGGTGGAGTTATGAGAACTTGTCAACACTTAAGGGGATAGCTCAACACTTACAAGATGATATTAAGAGGTCTGGAATTGAGCTAGTAACTGGACAACTAGCTGACCTCACGATCAAGTCAACTCTAATGGAGGAAATAAAGGAGAAACAACAAGAGGACGAGTTTCTTCTTAAGATGAAGGCAGCATTACAAAGCTCAGAGAATGTTGATTTCTCCTTAACAAAAGAAGGAATGTTACGATATAGAAACCGAGTATGTGTGCCAGAAAGTGGAGGATTAAGAGAAAGTATTATGAAGGAAGCACACACTACTCTGTATTCACTTCACCCGGGATCGACCAAGATGTACAACGATGTCAAGAAAATGTACTGGTGGTCGGGAATGAAGAAAGACAGCAGAATTTGTAGCAAAATGCCTTAAGTGTCAACAAGTTAAGGCTGAACATCAACGACCTCGTGGAACTTTGCAACCATTAAAGATTCTCGAATGGAAATGGGAAGATATAGCTATGGACTTCATGACGGGATTACCAAGAACCACCAACCAGCATGACTCTGTTTGGGTGATAGTAGAAAGACTCACAAAATCTGCTCACTTCTTGCCAGTAAGAACAGTTTATAACGCTGAGCAGTACGCAGAGCTTTACGTGGCGGAGATAATGAGACTACATGGAGTTCCAAAGACGATAGTCTCAGATAGAGGATCAGTTTTCACATCAAAGTTCTGGGAAGATCTACAGCGTGCAATTGGCACTAAGTTAAAACTAAGTACGACATTTCACCCTCAAACTGATGGTCAGTCAGAACGCACAATACACATATTAGAAGATATGCTGAGGGCATGTGCGTTAGACTTCTCAGGATCATGGAGCAAGTATCTTCCATTGATAGAATTCTCTTAGAACAATAGTTATCAGGCAACAATAGGCATGACACCTTATGAGATGCTATATGAACGGAAATGCCGACCACCACTTCATTGGGAAGAGGTTGGTGAAATACGATATTTAGGACCTGAGGTTGTAAGAGAAAAAACTGAGGCAGTAGAAAAGATAAGACAACGAATGATTGCTGCTCAAAGTCGCCAACAAACTATGTCGACGCTAAGAGACGAAATGTTGAGTTTTCAGTAGGCGATCAAGTTTTTCTCAAAGTTTCTCCGATGAAGGGGATTATGAATTTCAAAAAGAAAGGAAAGTTATGCCCGAGGTTTATAGGTCCTTTTAAGATATTGGAAAAAGTAGGGCATGTAGCATATTGGTTGGCTTTGCCACCATCATTAGCTGAAACGCATAACGTTTTTCATGTATCGATGTTGAGAAAATATATATCAGATCCATCCTATGTGCTCAATTACAAGGCTATGGAGTCAAAACAAGATTTCAGTTATGAAGAACGGCTAGTACGTGTTCTAGAGCAGGGAACTAAGGAGTTAAGGTCCAAAAGTGTCCCTATCACTACAACAATTTTGAGTATATACTACAGTAAAATATAACATATATTAAAAAGCGTTATTAATGTGAAAAAAAAAACACGCTTAATTTTGTTTTTTCATAGACAATTTAGGCGCCAAATGAAAAATGAAATAGAAAGAAGCCGCCTAATGAAAATTCTCTCTAACCCATTCCCCTCTCTTTCACACTCAGTCCATCGGCTCTCTTTCCCTCTTTCACTCTCTCTCACACTTGGCTTTCTCTCTAATCCATTCCGTTGAGCCGCTGGATAACCATCACTTGTACGAGTCTTACTGCTCCTTCTCCCTCACGCGAATCTTGCTGCTCTATCTCCCCCTTCTGCCTCACGCGAATCTTGCTGCTCTATCTCCCCCTTCTGCCTCACGCGACTCTTGCTGCTCCTGCTCTATCTCCTCCTTCTCCTTCACGCGATTCTCCCACACGGCATCTCTCCTGCTGGAAGCAAGAACCCAGGCAAGAGCACTCTGATCTCAGTTTGTCTGTGTGAGGTATCTTTTTCAATTCAAATTTCAATTTAATATCAGATAATCACAATTGCTCAATTACTTCTATGAAAGTTAAACCTAAAACAGTTGTCACTTTCTTGCTAGTAAGACCATTTCACCAACATATGAAAATTAGACATAATGATAAGGATTTTTCTCACTAAGTGGAAGTGTTTAAATTTTGTTTTAATTGATCATAAAGAAGGGCAAAACATATATACAAAGTCTAAGGAAATAAAGTACAATCTGGTTAGCATTATATTGATTGGAATGAATACTAATTCGAGGTCATAGTTACGATTTCAGCTGAAGGATGTCGGACTTTGCAGTAGGATTTTGTCATTCTTTACAGTTCAAGAATTAAAAAACTGAATAATTTTACTTTCCACAGTAAAACATGTTATTTATCCAAATTAATATGTATTTTATGTCAAATGATGGATCAATTTTATCATTTAAAATTAGGGTAATCTTGTATCCATTTTAGTATTTTCTCCAAAAAAAATACCCTCTCTGGATGGTTCCTATATGATGAAATCTATATATTGGGACAGAACTTGAAAAAATTCGTGAAAGCTGCAGATATTAATAGAAAGGATTGCAGAATTCTGCAAGGTTGAAGCTACAGTTCTTTACAGAATAGAGCCTCGAAGCTGCAGTTCTTTACAGAAAAGTGCCTCCGACACTTCAAGAACTTCTAAACACAAAGGAAGGTTTTTTATTTTCATAATTAATGAGTACCCTCTTTTAATAAGAAATTGCTCTTGACTATCTAAAGTTGTGGTGTTTTTTTATGGCAGTTGATTGGGAGTTGTGAATAAGAAAGACTATTGTAGCTTCTAAGAGAGAAAGGCTTATAAAATTTGGGAGGAAAGAAGAAATGAAATCTCTTTGCAGGTACTTTCAAGTTCCTAACTTTTTTTTTTATTTTTTTTATTTTCTATGTATTCAAGTTCTAATCTTGTTCTTATTTCAAGAGGTTGTAATTTTCTAAGCTAAGATTATTGATTTGTATATATTTTATTGTCAATTAACTATAGATTAGCTCCATAGATTGAGGTTAAAGCTTTAAAGGACTTTTGAATTGAGCTTTTTATGCTTTTGTATTATGGTGTATTGGATGGATATATTTTCTTTTATAGAATTTTCTATTTTGGTGTGCTTTTGATAAGCAATAGATTGATATTTGTAGCCAAACGAGCTTTGTTTGTTGTATGCTTGCTGTGCTACCTACTTGGCCTTCAAATCTCTAGATAGGATCCACATTAATGTTTTCGTAATTTTTCTTGTTGTCTAGATTAGCTCCATATATTGAGATATGCTATGTTAGAACAATATGCATTTTTATTTTTTTATTTTAAGTTAAAAAAATATATTACCTCATATTTAGTAGTGGATAAAACTTTGATCAATGACACTAATGTTTCTAAAAGATTTTTTGTCAACAAACATGGCTTTGGGTATAATGCAAGATACATTTATATATATTTAGTCAAAGTTGTGCTAGTGCCCTCTGTGTATATATGTTGTCTTGTTTGTCTGGTGGCACTTACACTCTGTTTCGGTCTTTGATTATAAAAAAAAAATTGAACATGGATGTTTTGCTTAGCTCTCTTTCCTAAATAAAAGAGTTAAGTTATGGAGTATTATTAACAAATTGGATTTATTACATTGCAATTTAATCAAATACTTTTCTGATCTTGAATTTCTGTAGATTTTGTGTTGTAAAGACTGATTTTTCTCTGGTCTTCATCAATTAAATTGAATCCTTTAGTGCAGGAATTACCTATAATTGAGGAAGAATCACTACAACACATGTGGTTCTCTTATCTTGTTGAGTTTAAATCGTTTAATTTTGTTTTTGTTATATTTATTGTGATTTGACTATTGTTTTTTGAACCCTTATCTTTTTCCCATTTTTGTTTTTTGAATGTCTCTAATCATAATTTAAACTTGTAATTGACAAAAAAAAAAATCAAATAAATAATCATTATTCATGAAGTTCTAGCAATAGATAACTCTTTTTCATAATAAAAAATTTGTGACTTTTTCATCTCTATAGTATCATCTTATTTTTAGTGTAAAATTCATTAGTAATTATAGTGATAAAGATTTGTGCTCTGTTGTGCCTTTGAGTTTAACTATGTTCTGTGTTGAGTTAAAGAGTTTTGATAAGAAAATATATCTTGCAAAGATGATATATGGGTGTCAATCAACAATGTTGGAAATTGTTTTAAGTATTGTTTGTAGCTTTAATTTATATATGTATAAGGAAAAGAATAAACAAAAACTTTATAAATATATTCAAATGTGTGACTTGGTACTTTTCTTAGCTGTTTTTTTTTTCTTTTTTTTTTTCTGCTTAAGTGGTGCTTGTTCTTATTTCAATTATTTTTTTGTTTTGTTGTTTGTTCTGTGAATAGATCTATTGTAGTGCTCCGGAGGCACGTTTAAAAAAAAGACTACAAACTCATTTTTTTTCTACTAGTTTCAACAGTGCCTTTGTTTTTGTGTCTGAATATGTGGTTTATAACGATGACAATCTACTTTAAGCAACATGAGTTATGGTACTTGATAATGTAATAACCACTTCAGTGATGACGGATCATTCAAGAATAAAAAAGAGAGAGAGAGAGAGAGAAAACTGACAAGTAATCTTTTTTATACTCATCGTACTGGATTGATTGTAGAAGCTTCTGGTCCAACAGAGCTAGAGAATGGGGCTAAAGGAACGTTGATACTAAATGTTATGAGTTTTCTTCTAATTAACAATAAGGTTTTCCTTGTGTAATTCGATCTATGTTTTTTTCTCTTTGTGGACATTATTGAGTGTTTCACATTTCTTTTTCTAGTTTCAGTTATAGATTTTACTTTTAAAGTACATGACTCATGTAGAAACATTTATGATGAATCATGGCAGGGGAACCAGGAAATTGACAAAATTGACTGTACGTGATAAAATGATATCCATTCATGGTTCTATGTTTCTGCAATTATATATAATTATTATAGAGGTACAAATGATGGTGTTTTTTTTCTTTTTTTTTTCCACTCACTCTTTTTTTAATATACATACTAAGAGTTGTGGGTAACTTTTTTGTGTATTGTTTTATGCAGATGAAACTCTCTAATGAACGTGATTCATTGGCAATGACAACTAAGAAACTAAGTCGTGATAGTTAATCTTACTGAGAGGTAACACCTTTGTTCCCATATCTGAAGGATTTTCTTCTGTTGGTACCTTCTCAATCTTTATTTTCCCTTGAGTAACCTTTTCTCAATCTAACTATTTAACCAACATTGTACTTTACTACTCTAATTCACAAGTTACTTTTGGGAATAACCTTTATTCTCAGCATGTTCATTAGCCTATATGCTTAGCATGTTCATTAGCAATAAATAACAGTTATGAGTACTAGATTTGTAAAGTTCACCAAGAATCATAAAAAATGCATGCTTCTCTATGATTTTCTTGTTACCATACCTAGTCCAGCATTACAAAATAATTGTAATTTGGGATGAAACAGCCTACACATGATAAAATTTGTTGGTTTTGCTTAGTTAGGATGAGCACTTCAGTGATGTCTCTTGGTCCAAGGACTAGATAATGACAAGATACTTGGGGTGAGATATAAATAGGAAAGGATCAGGTCTTTCAGAGGTTGTTGGGAAAATTTTAGAGTGGATTGGAGAGATTGGCTTTCGGAAACCTGGGGGTTCTTTGGCTGGTTGGGAGTAATTCTAATAAAAACATAGACTATACTTGTCAATTCTCCATCTGTCTTATACATTTTCTTTGTGTGTGATTGTAAACTCATCATAATACAGATGTTGAACAACCATTTTCATAAGAAAATTCATGATTAAATTACAATGTCCAAGATTGATGTCTTCTGTAGTTGATCTTAAGATCCTCTTGATTGGAGAAGAGGTGGAAAATTTGTATTTATTTTTCCTTAGTGCTCTTTTATTCTTTTTGTTTTTCATTTTTCTTGAAATTGTTTTTCATTCTAGGTTGGGGAATACCAAGAAGCATACAAGGTTGGATTTTTTTATTTATTGAAAAGATGAATTTTTTTTCTTATGTAATATTCTTTACAAACTCTTCTCTAATGCTGCCCATTTCCCCTATGCTTTTGCATAGATATTCAAAGGTATTTTGGACAAGTATGGCCCTGACAGATTTTTTGATACTCCAATCACAGAGGTACGTTTTGTTACTTGCCATGTTGACCTTTCTCCGATTTTTTTGTTGTTGGTTTGTGTGGGAAGATGGGTCTGGTTACTTAGATATAATTCATGCTATTATTATGGCTTATTTTTCCTTGTATTGAATCTTATATTAATAACAACATGTTATTCAATTCTTAAAACTGGCCATTTTATTTTTGGAAGTAAGAAAGGAGATTATTCTAGTTATTCTTGAATTTATGTTCTCTCTATTTCTCCTTTTCTTTTTTATTTTGAAACATCTCAGTTTGAGAAAAAAAAATGTGTTAATGATCTCTTTTTTGTATGGATCTGCTTAGAATGGCTTAAGTTAGATTATATTTAGCAATGACATTATTCTGTATATCTTCTCCCATGTTGAATTATCTCAATTTCTTTGTACGCTTGGTTGATATTTCAGATTGTCAAGGCTCAAGCTCAATTAGATTTAGGTCTCTCAATTGTCTTATAATATTGATCTTTTGTCTTGCATTATAATTTTAAGGTGAATGTGGAAAAAGTGGAGAGAAGTGACATTCTCAACATTTCTAAAATCTGATGTTTTTTTTCATGGATTTTCTCAACACGCATTTTTCTTTTTGAAAGGTTCCAAGCCACATTATTGTGCTAGTTCCTTAACTATTCATGTTACTGTATGGTTAATCTGAGTATCATGGAGAATAACTTTTAGTTGCACTTTGCTCATGAATGAGAGGGGAAAAAAAATATATTTAATTTTAATGGCTTTAAAAATTTCATACCTTTGTATTTTTCGTAGTATATCATTTAGTAGTTATTTGTGGACAATACCATATTAAAAATGGCTAGTTTTTTATTCTTATTGTAGACTGCTTCTTCTCTTTTCTCTAACATGTGTTCATGAGCTGATATGCATGCACTCATCCACAATCGTCCATGATTATATGTCAGTTCAAACTCAAAAGTGCATGTAGATCATTTTTTATTGTTCTGTTTACTTAGAAATTTGATGTTTCACGAATTTTATGCTATTTTCCAATTCAATATAGGGCTAATCAAAATAAGGGACCACTTATGTCATATAAATAAATAAGATGTTTTTTTAATGCATAAGAACATTTGTATATAAAATAAGGCAAAAGATCATTTAACAACAAAGATTTGAATGCATAACGCAAGTTGGAGACATGGAATTGTAGATGAAGGTGATACTATATTTGGTTTAAAGTATATATAGTATAAATGATTTGGATGCACAATTCATCTTCTATTATTTAATTATTATTTGTTCTGTCTAGGAGTCGAGTGACCTGAATTTTTTTATACTTTGGTTCTTACTTTGATTCTTGCATTGAGCAATATTGTTATCATCATTCTTTTCACAGGGCTTCTCTTTAAATTTAGTGACTAGAATAGTTTAACTTTGACATAAATTTAATTTATGGTGATTGGTATTTACTGGTTATATGCTCCCAATATTATCTAAAGTCATAACCAGTTTCAATGTCTTCAATTGGGTATAAGAGTTTTGGTCTGTGTATGTGTAACTATAAGTGCAACAAGAAAAGAGAACGAGACTGCATTTTTAATGTCATTGATGGGGGTTTTTCTATAGATTTAGAGCTTGACTAGTATTTGATTTGTAAATTTGTCTTGCAGATATTGGATCATGGAATCTGTATTTTTAAGGGGAACAAGGATAAAGAATAAAATGAGGAATCAATGTTCACGAAAGGCATCTGTGATTGTGATTGGTTCTGATCAACAAATATACTAATAATTTGGAGCAAGTTTCATGGTTTACTTTTTGTGTATTTTGCTATGTATTTGTTGTTCATTTTTGAAGTAAAAGATGTTCAAGATTATAGAACTTTGTTATGTATGCTTTCAAACTTAAGTTAGAACTAAGATCTCATGAAGTAGCCACAGTTATGGTTTGAATTAGTTCTTCTTTAATGTAATACTTATGATTTATCAATATATTTAATGTTACCTTTTGTGATTAATTTTGATAATTTTTTATCAAAATACTATAATAAAAAAAATTTAATTTAAAAAAAAAAAACTTATCTTTACACAACACAATTAAAAATCTATTATCTAGACTAAAATAACAAAATTTTATTACTGGACCTTTAATGTGTAACAAAACGTTATTATTTATATAACATAACAAATTAAAAATGCTATCAAAATAACCAATTATAACAGTTGAAAAAGTGTTATACAAAAAGTTTAAGATTAAATTTCAAATTTATAACCAATTACTCTAACTAAATGTTATTATTTTAATATGATAGCAACTAAAAATGTGTTATTGAATACTTTAAGATAACATCGAACATAACATTCGAAAACTGTTATAGAAAAGACGAGACTTTTAATAACAGGGGATACGTTAGCATTTTGAGAAGTGTTATGGATACTTCCTGTTAGCTGTTTTTAAGTGTTATGAATATTGTTTTTTCTTGTAGTGTATGGTTAAAATCTTGTGGAGCAAGCACCGAAAGAAAGGCCACATGGGAATTGGAGTAATATATAAGGGAGCGGTATCCCGAGATGTTTGGTAAGTAAATTTCGAGGAAGAAATTCTTTTAAGTAGGGGAGAATTGTAGCGTCCTGGAATTTTACTTAGCTAGATAGTAGTAGTAGTAGTAGTAGCTGTAGAATTTTAGATTTCGTGGATATTGGTCAAAGCCGGGATTTTGTTAGAAACTCGTAGAAATAGTTATGAATTTTGTAAGTATAACCTATGGTTTATAAATATTAATTTTATCATAAGGTTTGATTAATGAATATAGCCCTAAGAATATTATTTATTATAACTTAAGGTTTACATAGAATAATTAAGAGCGTGACACTTGTCATTGTATGATTATTAAGGATATAAGTATTTTTGATGCATAGTTTTATTAAAAAAGATCTAGAAGCTCCAGAACCTTCCTTTATCTGCTAGGATCATGTTTTACTCAGTCAAAGTAAGTTTTAATCAATTTCAAATTATCCTGAAATGTGCAAAAATGTGTTTAAATTATCAATGTATGCTGATATATCGCAGCTATAGGGGCCGATATATCGCCTATGATTGATATAGAAAACACGTCGAATTTGCACGAACGAAACCATGGACCCTCGATATCATGGTAGGGGCAATATATCGCCTTCCCTAGGTGATATATCAGCTCCAGTGGCCAATTTTTTATTTTCGTGGAATTCGGAACTAGAAACCACCCTCAACAACCTTGACTCGTTCCTGAACATTTTTGACAGAGTTTTTGGTGTCTGTTGAACAGATAATTCAAATTTATTCATTTTTAATCATTTATTTATTCATTGAAATGGGATTTAGTTTCAATCCTTGAACTCTATAAATAGGACCCTTCACTCAGCCATTTTATTCATTCTTCAAGCACAGTTCAGAGCCTCCAAGCTGCTAAGTTCATTATAGAGAGAAACACTAGGGTTTTGGGATTAAAGCTATCAAATATAAAGCTTTTATAAACACTTGGGATGTGATTTTTTGTGTGATTTTGGTGTTCGAGGTATAGATCAAGGTTCTAAGCTATCTAAGGTATTATATATATTCAGGTTTAGTCCATTTCAATTAGCCTTATTCTTTCATTTTTCTTCAAATCCTAACTTGTTATAGTTACTTTTGGTTAGGTGTCCAATTCCTTTGAAACATAAGGGTTTTGGTAAGTTATTATCTCGATGGTTTAGATTTTCTTTTCAACTCCATTTCTTTAAAAACTTATGGTTTCTTTATGTTTGTTTTTAGGAGTTTCAATCCCGCTCTTGTCTCCAATATTCCAGTTTTTTGTAAGGAAAATTAGGTAGTTTAGTATTATGACTTAGTTTATGTAATTTATGAAATAGTTTATGTTTGTATGATCTAACATTTCAGGTACAATAAATGGGTAAGTGTGTCTAGACCTAAGGTGTCCAATGATGTATGACGGACTATGTCCGGTAGGCTCGATTGCTAAAAACTTTATGACGGACCTATGTCCGGTGTATGACGGACTTTTTTTCGGGGCTTAATTGCCACCCCTGTATAAACACTTATCTTTTTATTATATCTGACTTGTTATTATGACCTATGACTTATAGTTATGATTATGTTTTATGACCTATGACCTATAGTTATGACATATGACTTACGACCTATGATCTATGACTTATGACTTAGAGTATGATTTATGATTTATGACTTAGATTATGATTTAGAGTTATGACTTAAGCTATGGTATGATCTGGAGGTTTGTGTCTGTATGACTCTTGTGAATTTATGTTATGTTTGATTATATGACTAACTCTTGTTTGTATTTTCCTTACTGGGCTTAGAAGCTCAATCCTTATGATGTTATTATTTCAAGAAATTAAGGATAGAAAGGTCAGTGGCGAGTGGGGACCTAAGAGCTTCGTGATGTATTCATGGGTACCATATAGTCGAGGAAGATTAAGCAGGCCTATTTTTATTAAAGAATGATTAATTTAAATTTTTATTTAAATGTTGCTCATATTTTTACGTTAAAGACAATTATTTTGTTTTTGTAAAACCATGGATCCATGTATGTATGTATGTATGCATGCATTTATTTTCAAGTTTTTATTCAATAAAAGAGCAATATTTATGATTTATGACCCAACGTTGTGTTCTCGGTAATCTATGAGAAATTAGGGCGTTACAATAAACATATTCTCAAGTCAACATATTATTTATCTAACCTAACATATATATAATTCGAAACACAAATTTTATTTAACCTAACATATATACAATTGAAAATAAAAAATTAATCTAACATAACATATTTTCATAACTTAATATCAAATTAACTATAAAATTAACAAATATAAAAATTTAATTTAAAAACTATTTATGTATATAAATTAACTATCATTATTTATCAATACACTAATAATCACAAAACAAAACAAAAAATATTAAAAATTTGAAACAATACCCAAAAGCTAGAGATTATATCCAAACACTCCAATGCAATCTGAAAAAACAACAAAAATTTATCAATTAATATACTAATCAATCACAAAAAAAATAAAAATGAATTTTTACACTAAACACTACCATAACCCAAAAATTAACATATATACGACCACACGGAGATTTTTACATTTATACGATCGATGTGTGTTTTTTTTCTTTTTTATGGTACATGTCTGGCACACCTAATTAAAGCCATCACTCTGACCCAACACATTCGAAGTCCTTCTCTTGTACCAAGTGGAGGCAGACCTTTCGTAGTGTTGCTCGCAGTGGGGATCGGTGCATCGATGGCGGGTGTTTATGGATGTAGTTGTTGGTCGATGGTAAAGACGATGGTGACACGCATGGGAAATCTCTGATTGATGGTGGTGTTAGTGTCCTCAAGCTCTTCCCCTTGCCCATAATGAGACGAGAAATCGTCGAGGCGATTCACTAGGCGTTGAAGGGAATGGGCACTGATCGACATATTCCTATGGAGATAGCTTTAATGGTTGCCAACTTGATCGACGTTTACTTGTTCACAATTCTTCTCTGTCATTGTCTCAAAGTTCACCAATGGTGGGCATCCCACCTTAAGCTGCTTTTCTACTTTGTTATTGCATCCCACCACCTCACCAAAAAAAAAAAATATTTATATATAAATGTATCATAGTTATATCATTGCAGTTTGTGTTCTTTCATTGCAGTATATTTACCCAACTCTTTCTTTTCCTATTTTTCTGCTCTGGTTATTTTTCTGAACTCCCAAATTTCACATGAGTTATATATGTATAAATATATATATATGTCTTTCGTTAATTGGAAGAAAAAATCATAAACATAAATTTATATATCTATGATGACCAAGCAAAATGCAATAAAATGTGTTAACTAATAAGCTAACCACGTTATATATGCATAAATATATATGTATATGTGTATATATATATATGTCTTTGTCCAATTGCTTGAAGCTCAAAAGGGTCTGTATGTCTCAGTCCTAGTGAAGTGAAAATCGCCAGAAAAAAAGAAAAGAAAGAGTGACAGTGAGAAAGACAGTTTTTTAGAGAAGAAGAGAGAGGCTTTGTTGCGTAAACAAATGTTTCAAATTTGTAGCTGTGAATTAGTGGGGTCCACTCTAAGTTTTTCAGTCATTTATCTTTATATATCACAAAATTACCCATTTATTTTATTTTATTATATAAAAAAACAACCCCTTGATTTTATTAAAAATGACTAATTAATTAATCAATTTGGCCCACGGTACCATTTCCTTTATGCAGACACTCATTTAGTTTTTTTTAGATTATAATTGAATGCTTTCTTTACAATATATATACTATATAATGTAAACTTAGTTTTGTTGACTAGTCAAAACACTAAAATGTGAAAAATATGTTATAACTCATGCACGTGTCAACAACCATAGATACTAAGTTATATATAATTTATGTAATTATGTTGTACATGAGTATATATATATATATGTTTCTGCCAAAAAAAATATTGTTTTGTTGTTGTTTTTTAGCTTATGTTGGGTTGATGCAATGTATTGATTGTATTGTTGTGGGGTTGATGTCTAGTTGATTTTTAAGTTGTTTTTTAACACTATATTGTTTAGGTTTAGGTTTATGTATAGTTGTCTAATATCATTTCGTTTTTGTGTTGTTTTTTAGTTGTTTAGGTTTTCTGTATAGTTGTTTTCATGTTGATTTTTTAGTTGTGTAAGTTTAAATATAGTTGTTGTGTTGATGTCTAATTTATGTTTAATTATTTTCCGATATATTTTGAATTTTTTTATAAAAGAAATGTGTTATTATGTAATGGGTTGACATCTAGTTGTTCAATTGTTGTTTTTTAGTTATTATTTAATGATGTGAATTGATGTCTAGTTGTTGTCCAATTAGTATTTTCTATTTGCTTTTTCGATATTGTATTGAAGTGTGTTGCTTTTTAAAAATGTAATGGGTTGCATTGTGTTGTTATGAGGTTGTTGTTTTTGTGTTGTTTAGATTTTGTGTATAGTATTTTTCATGTTGATTTGTATTAGTTGTTTAAGTTTATTTATAGTTGTTCTGTTGTTGTGCTGATGCCTATTTGTTGTTTAGTTTTTTGCATATAGATTTTGATTTTTTTTAAAAAAATAATATGTTAGTATGCACTGGGTTAATGTTTAGTTGTTGTCTTATTATTGTTTTTTAGTTGTTTCATTGACACCATATTTTTGTAAATATAAAATTTTAAAAAACGTATTTTTGAAAACTTAAGGTAGTATTTTTAAAAAAAAAAATCAAGGACCGTAAAAAATAAAAAAAAATCTCAAATAAAAATTACAAACAATACCCAAAGGCTCGAGATGATATAAATGAATTGGGCAAAGACTCAGGATGCTCCAATATAATCTTAAAACAAACAAAAAAATCAATAAAAAGTTTAACAAACCCATTACAATAACATAAAAAATACACATAAATAATCATAAAAAACTAAATTTAAAAGAAATAACTACATTATTATGGTATACAACAACTAACCCACTACAACAAAAAAGGGCATTTAGGTCAATTTTTAACTGCTGCAATTGAGTTTTTGCGTCAGCTTTATATGTGACGTGGAATCCCATGATGCAAATGCATTTGCGTCAGTGGGGAACTACCACAAATCTGGCATTTGTGACAGTTAGGCACTGACACAAATGCTACATTAAAAAAAAAGAAAAAAATGCTACACAAATACTGACCCAACTCCCAGCCAGCCACCCTATGCGACCCTAGCCACTCCCAGGAACCCAGCCACCCCCCACGACCCCGACGACCACCGCGCCACCACCAAGCGCCCCCTGCAGAACGAAACCTAAGTAGAGAAAAAAAAAAACACAAACCCCAACCCCAACCCCCATCAAGAATAAAAGATTTACACAAAAAATTCAAAAAGAAACCATGTATAAGGTTCATAAACATATCATATTCATCAATTTAACCTTAGATATGAAAAAAAAACCTCACCAAAATGGGTCAAGAAAGTCGGAGGCGGTGCTGGTGTGGAGGGTTTTTGCGTGGAGAATTTTTTTAGAAGCTTTTATGTCAAATGGAAATTGGGGATGAAGTTGTGTATTATTGGGGTCTAACAGCGTTTGCGTTAGTGCTTAACTGACACTAACGAAAGGTCTGCGTCAGTGCCCCACTAACGCCAACCTTCCGTTAGCGTCAATTAGGCACTGACGCTAATTTCCCCGTTAACAGCATCATATTGCCACTGATACAAATTTTCCCCATTAACGCTGTCATTGTTAGTACTGATGAAAATTCCCTTGCATTTGTGGCAATGCCCAACTGACACAAATGCTCAATCTCGGTCAACATCGTTAGTCAACACTGACACAAAAGGGCATTTTGGTGTAGTGACCTTAACAATGGAGGGTAAAAAATAGCATCAAAAATCGTTGGCCGAAGTTGGGCGGCGCTGGGTGGAGGATAAATTGAGAAAATGCTCTTTGTTTTGAAGAAAAAGTGAAGAGAAATGAGGAAGAAAGGCTCTGCCTGGGGGTTTATATCACCGTGACCTATAGCGACGACTAGTAAGCTGTCATCATTGATATCAAACGCACTAGTACTCCCCATCCAGAGGCTCAGCCTCCCCAAACAACAGACACGGGCCACCGCCTAGAACTCCCCATGCCGCGGCCGACCCTTCTTCTTCAGCTCCCACCTGTTCTAGAGGGCCGAGACACACCAAGAACAGAGTCGCGGCTCGATCCCTTCGAACCCAGAAAAATCACCATTTCTAGCAGCCAAACCTCACTCAATTCAACCCAAAACCAACCCAATAACACAATTTAACTTTCACAAACATCCCAACATGCACTCAGCGGTGTAGCCCAACAAAAACCTAGCTTAAAGACTCACCAAAATCACACTTCAATCCTTGAAACAAAAAATTCAAGTGCTAGAACAGCCAACAATTCCTAGAATTCAAGTGCTAAACCATAATTAGAGACTTACCTCTATTGAAGAACAATTCCACCCAATTGTTGCTAAGCCAATTCCCAATTCCTCAGCCCCAATTCAATCTTCAATATCAAGAACCCAAGAGCACTTAAAACCTAGCCAAAACTACATAATTTAGACAGCTAAAATCATAATTCAATGCTTACCTAAATTCCTGTCTGAACCTCCAAATTGCAACTGAAATACTCCCCAAGATTCCAGCTCAAATCCTTGAGTTTCTAGCTAAATCTTCCTTGGTTTCAATGGTTTCCTTGAGAGAGAGAGTTTAGTGAGCTGAGAAAAGAGGGAAAGGTCGGTTAATTAAGTTAATCCCAAGGCTTGATGTACCAAAAACGTCTCCGATGGAAAAATGGTAAATTTCTCCCAATATTCTCTCCTAAACTCTCTAACTTCAAATATATATCCAATTACTTATTTTCATAACCCAATAACCCAAATAAATATCTAATACCTAAAATACCCCTTGACTCTCCCCGAGTCAAGTATTGGGTCTCGTTGTGACTTTCCTGCTAACTGGCTCCCCAGGATCGCCTCAAGTCGCATGCTGCAAATCTATATCCACATAATAATGTGTCCTTGCAATTATAAAATTTAATCACATTTATGCCCTCAATGGGCCAAGATTACAGATATGAATCTATATAGTCATATAAGCATGCTTATCACAAAATCATGCCCTCCCGGCACACTAATCAAGGTCCTTAAGCCTTACTAGTGATTTTTTCACTACAAGAAAAACCACTTTTAGGGGCGAAGGGGCGACAATGTCGCCCCTAATATTGCAATATCAGGGATGACACATTCTAAGTCGCCCCTAATATTATGGAAATTTATTAGGGGCGATAAAATGCAATATTAGGGGCGACACGTCGCCCCTGATAGTGAGATATTTTTACGTGAAATTTGAGCGCCATTCTAAAATTGGTGAAAAGTATTAGGGGAAACATGTCGCCACTAATATAGTAATATCAGGGGCGACACGTTGTAAGTTTCCCCTAATATTGGAGCCGTCACCCCTGATAATCAGATATTTTGCCCAAATTTAAGAGGGAAATTTTGGCAGTGTGTTTTAATTGTGAAAAGTATTAGTCGCCCCTAATAATGGGACCCGTCGCCCCTAATAATTTTATATACTCATCTTTCTCCCTGCCCCTCACCAGATCTGTAACAAAACAAAAAAAATGAAAACACACAGTCTTCTCCTGATCTCTCTCTCACTCCTTCTCTCTTCCCCCGATCTCTCCCTCACTCCCTCACTCCCTCACTCTTCTCTCTCTCTCCCTCTCCGTCTCCGTCTCCTCGATCTCGGCTCTATCTCCCTCTCTCTCTCGGCTCCATCTTCTTCTCCATCGGCACCGCCCCAGAGCCGCCTCCACCACCGCCTCACGGTGCCGCCTCCACCACCTCTGTAAGTATATATATATATGTATAAATATATATATATAAATTAGTTTATTTATTTATGTATTATATATATAATAAGCCAGTGGGTGTATAATATATTTATAGTTTTTTTTTATTTATGTGTTTATTTTATAAATATATATAATATGTGTGTGTGTTTATATATTTATATACATTTATATAGTTTATTATTTATTTATTTTATAAATATATATATAATGTGTGTCATAGTGTGTGTATGTATATCTATATATATATTTATAGTTCATTTATTTATTTATATTATTTTTGATAACTATGTATATTATGTTTGTGTAGAAATTGAAAGAGTATCTTTTGGAAAATTTGTGATTAGGATATCTCTAATTTTGTGGCATCAAGGTATTTATAAATTTTATAATTTTGCTTAATTATTTTAATTAATATGTGAATTTGTGTAAAAAGTATTATGTTTTTAGTGTTGTTAATATGTAAGTAAGAAAATAAATAAATAAATAATTATAATTTAATAATAATATGTGTGTAGAAAATAATGTGTGTTGACTGTTTTAAATATATTTGTAGAAAAATATATATTGTGAATATGTGTAGAAAAATGTATAATATATTGTCAATGTTCTGAGAATTTTCTGAATGTCAATTGCAGGCTTTTAAATTTTTGAGATAGCTTAGAATATAGTCGTTATGCTGCTGAAATTTTGGTAGAGTTGCGAGAATTAAATAATACAATTTTTTTTGAATAATTTGAATTAACAAAAAAACATAATTTAATTTAATATTACCAAGTTTAATATTTTTAAAATAAATTAAAAAACTATATAAATAATTTAATTTAGTATTAAAAAATTTAATATTTTTAAAAATTAGATAAATAATTTAATTGAATATTAACAAATTTAATAATTACAAAAAAAATTATATTTTTTAATAAATAATTTTAAAAAATTAAAAAAATTATAATTTAATTTAATATTAACAAATTTAATAATTTAAATATAAATTAAAATTTAGATAAATAATTTAAAAATAAAATAAATAATTATATTTTTATTTAATATTAACAAATTAAATAATTTAAAAATAAACTAAAAATTAGATAAATAATTCAACAATAAAATTAAAATTTAGATAAATAATATTAACAAATTTAATAATTTAAAAATAAACTACATTTGTAGATAAATAATTTACAAATAAGTTTGATAGTTAAAAAAATAACTAATTATGAAATAATTACCTATAATTAATTTATAAGACATCGTAAAACAGCTAGTGTTAAAAAGTATTTCATTTTTTGTTGCTTTTCTTTGGTGATAAAATTTGATCACCAAAGATAGGATGGAAGTTTTTTATATTATCACCTAGTGATAATTTTTTCACCAAAGTTGTTTTAGTTAGTTTAATTTTGTTGATAAAAAATATATTTATATTTGAAATGTTTGAAATATTAGAATTATTAGTGTTAATATGTATTTAGGTTTAGGTAATATTAGTGTTATTAATATTTATTGAAATGAAATATTGAGAGATTGGGAGATATTTAGAGAGAGATTGAGATGAGAGATCGAGGAAGGAAATGGAGAGGAGGCGACTGTAGGAGTATGGGGCTGTCTAGAGGGGAGATGAAAATAAGATGTAGGTTTATGTTAAATAAAAATATTAAGTCGCCCCACTCTTATCAGGCGCGACATTGTATTAAATGATATGCACTCATTTAAATAAAACGTTCTTTGTTTCCTTTTTGTACATACTTTTGTTTCCTAAAAATTTTCAAAGCTATTTTTTTCCTTCTAAGGTTGACTTTAGTTATAATATCATAACTACTACATGTTGATTTATATGGTATTTGAGAATGAAAATATAGTCATAATTTAAAATAATTAATAATATAACACGGGAAACGTAGAATATGATACGAGATAGACTACATATCATATTCATTTTTATTCAATAATATTACATTATAGGATTGGTCTTACTACAATTAACGTTACACATAATGATTATTAGAGTAAAAACTAACTTGCATTACAGGTTCAAATACTACTACCAAAAAGTATTGGGCCAAAGGTGTGGACATGAGCGAGGAGTGGGCCGCAAATTGAAGGAGTCAAGGTCCGTGGCCGGTTCCACCGTCGTTGCAGCCGCCGTATCTCTACATGTATGGAGCTCCATCGTCCACATTACCTCCCCAATATCCTTGGTCGATGCTGCCACCACAGCAACCGCAACAAGAAGACAATAGGGAGGACGAGGCAACTGATTTAGGAGATTAGGTTTATTTTATTATTAATTATTGTTAAATTATATGAACAATATAAATATTTGTTATCTTAATGTATTAAGAATATGGATAATTGTTATCTTAATAAACTAATTTGAATATTTAATATAATATTTTTATTTTTAATATTTTATTTTCAATTATTTAAATTTAAATTAATAATTTAGATTAATAATTAATTAAAATTTTATTTAATTATTTAATTTTATTATTTTTTATAAATAAAATATTTTTAGGGGCGACTAATAATCAAGTATCAGGGGTGCCATATCGACTAATATTTATGCTACGTGTAAACATTTGGGGTGACATCTCATGGTATTAGAGGCGACATGTCGCCCCTAATAATCAAGTATTAGGGGTGACTAGTGACATATCAGGGGCGACACATCGACAAAAAATTATGCAAAATGTTCAAATTTTTGGGGCGATATTTCAACTTTTAGGGGCGACTATGTCGCCCCTAATATTTGAATATTAGGGGCGACCCATTGAGTCGTCGCTAATGTACCATATTAGGTACATTTTATCAGGCGCGACAGATCTGGGGCGACTTTTAGGGTTATTAGGGGCGACATGCGTCGCCCCTAAAACCCATTTTTTTTGTAGTGTTTGGTCGTTACATAATGTTTTGGAAAACTAATAGGTAGCATGCATCTAGATTTAAATTCCAAGATCCTACAAGAATCAGCAACACTCAATTGTTTGATTCTTCTTCAAACTACAACTCCACCACAAGGAGTGACCTTTAACCCAAAAGTCGACCTTTGACTATCTTTTCTGATTTTAATCAAAATTAGTGTATTTTGTAGGGCTCAAGTCTCTACCTGAATATACCAACAAAAAATTCCCCGTTAACGTTATATACTTGAGAATATACTTTACTGCAATCGAGTTACTCAATCTAAAATTGAATTGATCATGACTCACTATATCCTTACTATATAGCAGGTATCAACTATGGCAATACATGCAATAGCAAATATGAAAACGCCTACAATTGAGACATAGGGGTTTTATCGTTAATATCTTTTTTTTCTCATTGTGTTTGAGAGGACACTACTCTTCAAATATCAGTTATCGTAATTCTCTTAAAATTCTGCATTGAAAAACACATAAGTACCTTATTGATATAATATGCTTGAAACAAAGCTAAAATTTTGTTTTTACAATCTTTGAAGATCTATATTCCTAAACCATAACTTGTTTCTCTCAAATCTTTCATTCAGAATTTCTTGGCTTGCAATTTCTTTTCTTTTGATAATGTTTTTACATCACTCTCAACGAGTTCAATATCATCAACCTAAAGAACCAAGAAAATCACCTCTTTGTCTTTGATGTGTTTGCAAACACATGGTTCATCTTGACTGTTTCATCAAATATTAGGTTTCACAACCTAGAAGCTTTCTTGAGTCCAATAAATAGACCCGAGTAATTCACAAAATTTATGCTCTTAGCTTTTCACTTGAAATTAAAACCATCTGGTTAAGCCATGTATTTAGGCTCGAGCACGTCTTCCTACAAACTGAGCTCCTAACTTAGCCCATCATGTAGGTGAGATCATCATGTTTTGTTCATGATGCTCGTTTTGAACTGATAAAAGCATGTTTTGTTGCTCGAAAGGAAACTAAGGTGAAGGCAACATATGCAATCGCGCTAGAATTATCATTTCCTATAGGAAAAAAAATATGCTGTCCCCAATTTCTTGTCCCCTCCATGTCCCACAAATTATTTTAAGACATCATTTATTTATTTAACATACTTTTAAATTGATTTACAACTTTCTTTTTTCCCAACTATATTAACACTATAAATAAATTATGTGTCTTAAAATAATTGGTGGGACATGGAGGGAATAGGAAATTGGGGACAGCAGATTTTTTTTCTTCGTATAGTGTGTGTTGTGACTAAAAGCATATTTAGTCACAATAAATTATATTTTTTGCTACTAATATTTTGCTTGTAGCCATGGACTTTTTTCAGTGATAACATAAATTATAAATTATAGATATGATTATGTTTTATTAGCCATAAATTTTTCACTTCTTATCATTTTTTTTTCTCAAAATTTTGTATAGTTTATATATATATATATATCATGCACACCGTTTATATAACTTCGATAAATAATTTATAGACCAGGGACCGAATACTAAGAGAGACAAAACAACTTATATAATCCTTCCCGGGCGTAAATATATACTATACGAAAACAACTTGGTCAAAAAACCAAATTGGTCACGCACAGTAGTGTACGTACCAACAACCAGTCTACATATAATTAATGGAGAAGCAAGAAATAAATTTCCTTCTGCATGAAACATAAACGACAAAACTTTAGTAAAGGCAAAGGAAGAATTTGAAAATGGGACAGAATATGAGAAATCCCATATCCTAAGCTTTAACATATGTCTCACTAGGACCACTTTATATTTGTATGGTCTAAAACCTCAACGGAAGCAAGGTAGCAAAGCCAACAGAACTGAAGAATTTTTATTTTGAAGAGACTCCTTTACTCTTCTTTTGCATGCACTATATTATCCATTATTTTCTCTAAATTCTAGTGTCTCACTCACATTCTTCATTGTGAAAGCCAAAAATGGACACAAAGACCACCACAGCCATTCCACCTCAAAATCTTTCCTCTGCCTATGGAGTACCACAAAACCTGGCGGCAACGCCGACAGCAGCCTCTGCCTACGCAGTACCTCAAAACCAGCTCCAGCTGACGCCAACTGCGACGTATACAACTCAACCCTTGACACCGACTGCGGCGTCGTATGCACCTCAAACACTGAATACAACGACCCCACCTCATCATCAAAATCTAACATCTGGGGTTACGCCGCACCAGAGCCTAGCCTCGCCAGGCATTGTGCCTCATCAGAAACGAGCTGCTCATTCATCAGCAGTTGGACTCGGTAGCCGCACGGCTCGTACGGCACTCGGACTGGACGGCCGTGCGTCTCGCACTCTCGGACTTGACAGCCGTGCAACCCGTGGTGGAACGTCCGACGAGACTGAGCTGAGCAAAAGAATCATGGATCTTCATGAGTCTGATGAGCGTGGTCTTGCTGTTAAGCCTGTTCTTCACATCATCGATGTCATTTTTCACCGCGCTACTGCTGACCTACCTGGATTCAATCTTCAGGTATCGTATATTAATTATTCAAACACTTTGCTCAAGCTACTCTCTCTTGAATATCATTTTTAATAACTCTCGACTATTTTCAATGATTTATTACAGCATTCAGACATTGGTACCGATGAAAAAGCTGTCGTGTATTCTGTTGCTAGTCTTCAAGATAATGTCGAAATCCCTGCTAGGATTACGAACGCCATATCATGCGAGGTAATAGTTACATATATATATATATACATTTTTATATTTATGCTCACAAATTATGTGAGGTTTTTCATTAATGAATAGATAAGGTGTAAACATTTCAATTGTTGACAGGGAGTAGGACAGGAAAAAAAAAACCGAATGAGGATCCTAGTAAAAAAGATTATACTACTTTTATTACAAGTTATAAAATAAACAAAAAAATTGCCATAGATACATGAAATAATGTAAGAATCCGTAACAATGCGCACACTATATATTAATAGCACTGTTAAGTTATTGGTGGCTGAGTTCGTTGACTTGTTTGACCTTTTGGGGACACACATGCATATTTTCTATTATGACAGATCCTCAGCAAGTGCTCAGCTGGAGTGGATGTGCACACCATTACAATGGAAATATTACAGATAATCAAGCACTACGGGTGGGACTCGAAGGTGCTGCTAGCCTTGGTGGCATTCGCTGTGACTTTTGGCGAGTTTCGACTGGTCCTCCAGCAATACTCAACCAATCCACTCGCCAAAGCGGTTGCTCTTCTCAAACAATTGCCTGAACTTTTGGAGCATGCTGGGGCTTTAAAGCCAAAACTCGACGCTCTCTACGATTTGATCAAGGAAATCCTTGACGTGACAAAGAAAATTGTCGACTTCTATGACCTTCCAAGGAATGAGTATTTTACTGCTGACTCCCCTGAAATTCTATCTGCTGCTTCTCATATCCCAACTGCTGTTTATTGGACCATTCGGAGTATTGTTGTTTCTTCAACTCAAATTTTGGCCCTCACCGGCATGGGAATTGAGTATGTATAAATGCATATTAGTTTAATTGGGCTTATATAGTACTATATGTCTAGGGATGTGACCATATATTGTTGACTTTTTACATGTTTCGCCAGGTATCTAACGGAGCCATGGGAGCTGTCTTCCTTGGCCCATAAGCTCAACAACATAAAAGGGCATGTTGTTGACATTATCGAACGTTGTTACAAGTTTGTTGGTGAGTTCTGCTTCTTATATGGATTCAATATGTGATATATATTCTAACATATTATATATTCTTTTCTACGTTAATGAACGTTACATACGGCTAATATAAATGGCATGTGTATGTTGATACAGAGAAGAAGAAAGAGGATGAAGCATATGAGTATCTTGTGCGTACTTTCCAAATTACACACATCGATAGCTCAAAGCCTCTGAGGGTTTTATTCAATGAAGATCCCCAAGCACTCTATGATTGCTACAGCAAGAAAAGGGTTTGCTCAGAAACAAATATTTAATTTATTGATTTCGCATTTTGTTGTTATTTTTTTAGCTTATTAATTTCACGTGTATTTGGTATATATAAAACAGATCATAATCGAGGATTTGAAGAGAAAAGTTGTGGCCTTATTCATCACAGAATTAGATCCTGAACTCATTCGTTCACCTGAATATGCAATCTTACAACAAATGTACGCAGAAAAGAGGCACAACATGACAAGATCTGAGAGTCAATATGAAGTGGTTTGGGTTCCAATCTCAAACGTGTGGAATGATGACAAGTACAGAGTATTTGATAGGTTAAAAGAACAAATGGAATGGCACTCGGTGCACCATCCTTCAGCTGTAACCCGAGTGGCCCCAAGATTCTTCAGAGAGAAATGGGGTTTTGTTAAGAAGCCTATCCTCGTGGTGATCGACACTCAAGGCAGAGTTATGCACAACAATGCCATTCACATGATGTGTATTTGGGGAAGCCTATCCTACCCTTTTACCGCCAACAGAGAAAAATTGTTGTGGGAGGATAATGCCTGGACCATGGACCTGCTCATCGATGGCCTTGACCCCAATGTTTCTATTTGGGTAAGAGTTTTAACTATATATATGCTAGCTGACATGTGTGTATATATATATATATATATATATAGTACTAATAACGTGCTTAATTTATTGGTTTAGATCCAAGAACAAAAGCACGTTTGCTTGTATGGAGGAGAAGACATTGACTGGATAAGGAAATTCACAAGAATTGCTAAGGATGTTGCCCGCGAATCTGGGATTCAACTGGAGTTGCTTTACGTGGGGAAGAGCAAACCTCACGAGAAAGCAACAAGGAACATCATCGAGCTAATTTTGAAGGAGAACCTAAGCAGAACCTTGGACTGGAACCTTATCTGGTACTTTTGGCTGCGGTTGGAGAGCATGTGGCACTCCAAGGGGCAACTGACCACGGCTGAAACTGTCAAGCACGACCGTGTAATGCAAGGAATCATTGCGATGCTGAGCTATGGGTCCAGTAGCCAAGGTTGGGCTGTTATCAGCAAAGGTTTTGAGGGAATGGTTAAGGGCAACGGGGAGCACATGTTTAGGGGCTTGACTGAGCATGGCCTATGGAAGACGAGGGAGGCAGTGATCGGTTTCGTGCCCGCTCTGGATGAGTACCTTCAGAAGCTCCATGTTGACGCACCACACCACTGCACCAGCCTCATTTTGCCAGCCACTGGTGCAATGCCCGAAACCGTGGCTTGCTCTGAGTGCGGCCGTTTGATGGAGAGGTACACCATGTTCCGCTGCTGCCTTGACTAATATTGACCATTTCATCGTGAACTTGATGACGAGTTGATATGCACGCATAATATTGGCATGGCGCCTCTATGACAATAAAAGAACATCGTCATCGATCATAAATAGATTGTTATGAGAATATTGTCGTAATTGTTTTATCTTTTATATATATTTATTTTTTTTTTAAATATTTTGGGACAAAATTTATATCCTGTATTGCATTGCTGTTGCTTTGGCAACTACAACCAAGTTTTCTGTTATTTTAATTATTGAATAAATAAATAATACTTGCTGTTTTTCATGCCTTCCAATACGACTACTACAAAATTTATATGCTTTAATTAATTCTACTATTATTTGTTGGGTATATTAAGTGTATATATCTTATAAATATTACTGTGTGTTAAACAATAGAAAATACCTTCTGCCTTTTTCATGCTTTTCTCTGTTATTGGTTCATTTCTCTTATTTGCTATTGTATGGACAAGTGTCCCTTTTACCCATTCACGTGTATTATAAATAGTCTTGTATTGTGTACTACTTTTACTCAAGGAATACAATACACAATTTCTGATTCCTTCTGTCATGGTATCAGGCCAAACAAATGGCATCCGAAGAGAGTAATAGCTCTACCCCACCAATGGAGGATGAAAATACCCAAAATCCCCCTCAAAACCCTACTATCATTAACCCTGAACACATCTCTTCTGCTGCCGCCGCCCCTTCCATTTCTCCTTACTCCTCTTCTTCCTCACCCCTTCCCACCTTTACCCACTCCATTTCAGTCAAACTTGATGATTCAAACTACTTGGTATGGAGAATGCAAATCCAGAATATTATTATAGCCAATGGACTTGAAGGTTATATAGATGGCATGGTGATTTGCCCCTCCCAGTTCCTCGGTTCCGACTCTTTGGCACCGAAACTAGATTTTCAGGCGTGGCATCGATGCAATCGCCTTCTCATGAGCTGGTTGTATGCCTCCCTCTCCGACTCTTTACTTGGCCAGATCGTCAGCTTCAACACTGCAGCTGAAATTTGGGTCTCTCTCGAACGCACTTACACCGCCGCCTCCTTTGCTCGCAGCTCCGACTTTCGCACTACCTTGCAAACGCTACGGAAGGACGGCCTCTCTGCTTCAGCATACCTGCAAAAACTGAAGTCACTGTGTAACACCCTTGCTTCGGTTGGAGAACCCGTATCCCCTCAAGAACACCTTTCTTACCTTCTAAATGGCCTGGGTCCTGAGTACAATGCGTTTGTTACACCAATCTTAGCTCGACCGATTCCCCCTACGATTGAAGAAGTACATGCTTTGCTTCTCAGTTATGAAGCTCGTCTGGAACGCCAAACTGCTGCGGCCTCCCTTAGCTCCCTTCAAGCCAATTTTGCCAAGCTTCCCTTTCCCAAACCGAAGCCCAAATCACCTCATCACTTTACCCCATCACAGTTTCCTTTTCCCTCCACTCATAATGCCTCTTTCCCACCCCAATATCCCTCCACCCGACCCCCATCACGTCCACCCTCTCCTTGGTTATCGCCTCCTTCCCGTTCAACCAATCGCCCACCCAAATGCCAAATTGCTTCAAAATCAGTCACACTGCCCTCACTTGTTATCACCGTGCAAACCTCCACTTCTAACCCACCACTTCACCAAGACCATTCAATGCTTATTTTACCCAACAAAGGCCTCTATCCTATGCATCATCCTCCCCACCCGCCCCTCCTTTACTGCCCACTCCCCCTTCCCCCACCTCAATAACTGATTCGGCTTGGTTTATGGACTCGGGTGCCTCCCATCATTTCACCCCTGACCGCAACCTCCTGGAATCGGCTGCTCCATACACGGGTAATGACCAAATTACTATGGGCAATGGTAAGTCTGCTCCTATTTCTAATGTGGGCTCTGCATATCTTCATTCATTACTCTCTCCCTCACTTAAACTTTGTCGTCTTTACTATTCTCCCTCCCTGTCAAAGAATCTTCTTAGTGTTTCTCAGCTTTGTCAAGATAATAATGCATATGTTGAATTTCACCCCACTCATTTTCTTGTTAAACACCAGGTCAGTCACCAAATACTTCTCACCGGTCTACTTGATCAAGGCATCTATCGTGTTGCTTCCTCCGTCAAGTCCACTTGCTCTGCCCCTCCCCGTTTACTCTATTCATCCAAGTCGTCCATTGATCTGTGGCATTCTCGGCTAGGTCACCCATGTTCAGATGTTATTTCCCATGTTTCTTCTACTTGTAATTTTTCATTTCCAAGAAAAGATAGTCTATCCTTTTGTACTTCCTGTCAATTAGGCAAATCTCATAGGCTGAGTTTTCCTAACTCTGTATCTCAAGCTACAAAGCCTTTTGAATTAATACATTCAGACATTTGGGGACCAGCCCCGGTTTCATCCATTACTGGTGTTAAATATGTCCTCTTGTTTATTGATGATTTCACTCGTTTTACATGGTTTTATTTGCTTACTAATCGAGATGAAGCCTTCTCTACTTTTCTAACGTTTCAAAAATTGGTTTCCACACAATTTCACTCAACTATTCAGACTGTTCGCATGGATTGGGGCGGTGAATACCGACCCCTTTCTCGCTTCTTCACCACTAATGGTATAAAACATGAAATTTCTTGTCCCCACACTCCCCAACAAAATGGTCGCGTCGAACGCAAAAATCGTCATATAGTTGAAACCGGTCTAACCATGCTTGCCCATGCTCATTTACCCTTGACATATTGGCCGTATGCCTTTTCCACAGCCACCTACTTAATCAATAGGCTTCCCACTCGGGTCCTCAATTACTCCAGCCCATATCAACTTCTTTATCACAAAGTCTCCAACTACTCACTCCTTCGTGTCTTCGGATGTCAATGTTTTCCCTTTCTCCGCCCATATAATCATCACAAACTTGAGTTTCGCTCTCATCCTTGCACCTTTCTTGGTTATAGTAGCAAACACAAAGGCTACTTGTGTCTTCATCAAACTTCAGGTCGTATTTTCGTCACTCGTCACGTTATCTTCAATGAATCCCATTTTCCCTTTTCTTCTTTCTCGACCTCCCCTCCATCTCCACAACAGCCTCATTCTCTTGTCCCTTGTCTACCTTTTTCAGTCCCACAACCAAGTTCAGTCTCCCCACCTCCTCAATCTTCTCAGCCCTCGGCTCAAATGTCCCCGTTCCCCACGTCCATGGCCCGTTCTCGATCCCCCATCCCCTTCCCCGACACTCCTCTTTCCCTTTCTCCCTCTACTCAATCTTCCAGTCCTTCACCTACTCACTCCTCCCCTACCTTGTCCCCACCAATTCCCCTTGTGGTTGATATGCACGGTCCACATCCACTTCCCATTGCCCCTACTAATTTGCACCCAATGGTTACTAGAGCTAAATCGGGCATCCATAAGCCCCGTCTATTTTTTAGTGTGGCTGCAGGTACATCAGTTGAGCCCTCCACTTTTCGTGAAGCAAGTGCTGATCCTCGCTGGAATGAGGCCATGAAAGTCGAGATTACTGCCTTACAATCTCAAGGCACTTGGGTTCTTGTTCCTCCACCTACTGGTGCGCGTATTATTGGTTGCAAGTGGGTGTATCGCATCAAGCTTTGTGCAGATGGTTATGTGGACAGGTATAAAGCCCGCTTGGTGGCAAAGGGGTTCCATCAAACACCTGGCATCGACTACCACGAAACATTCAACCCCGTGATCAAGCCGAACTCTATTCGGCTAGTGCTTTCTCTTGCTGTTTCTTTCCATTGGTCTATCAAGCAACTTGACATTCAAAATGCATTCCTCCATGGGGATCTTACGGAAACTGTGTACATGAAACAGCCTCCAGGCTTTGTGGACTCATCTTCTCCTCATCATGTTTGTAAGCTGTCCAAGTCTCTTTATGGGTTAAAACAATCCCCACGCGCCTGGTTTCTGAAGTTAAGCACAGCTATACTTGACTGGGGTTTTGTTGCATCACAAGCAGATGCCTCTCTTTTTATTTACAGAAACAACAATGAAGTAATCATCCTCCTCATCTACGTAGATGACATTATCCTTACTGGTTCATCTGATGTGGTTATTGCTGACTTATTATCATTTCTTAACACCAAGTTTGCGGTCAAGGACCTCGGGCATCTCCATTTTTTCCTTGGTATTCAGGTTCATCGGTCCCCTCGTGGCATTCATTTATCGCAAACTAAATACATTCGGGACCTCCTCACGAAGACCCAGCTACTTGATTCCAAACCGGTGGCCACCCCGATGGCTTTGACTCCCTTGTCTCTATATGATGGTGAGTTACTCTCGGATCCTACACCATTTCGTAGTTTGGTTGGCGCTTTGCAATACTGTACTATCACTCGCCCCGATATTTCTTTTACGGTGAACAAACTATGTCAGTTTCTTCATGCTCCCACTAGTGTTCACTATCAAGCGGCCAAGCGAGTCCTTCAATACCTCAAAGGTACAGCTCACCTTGGTACACTGCTACAACCCGATCCAACTCATGAGCTTCACTGTTTTACGGATGCAGATTGGGCCTCTTGCCCCGACGATCGCCGCAGTACAAGCGCCTACTGTGTCTTCTTCGGTCTGAATCTTATTTCCTGGTCATCCGCCAAACAGAAAGTCGTCTCACGCTCGAGTACGGAGTCGGAATATCGTGCATTAGCTAATGGCGCCGCTGAGATATCATGGCTTCAATTGTTACTGGCAGAACTCGGCTTCCCTCTCAGGGCCCCCCCAACACTTCATTGTGATAATATGAGCACCCTCCATCTCGCGTCGAATCCTGTACTCCACGCTCGCACCAAACATGTCGAAATCGACTACCATTTTGTTCGGGAACGGGTCAAAAGCGGTCATCTTCGACTCTGCTTCACACCTTCAGATAACCAAGTCGCCGACTGCCTCACCAAACCTCTGGTTACGTCTCGCTTCCAAGAACTACGAACCAAACTCACGGTTCTTCCCAGTACCGTGTGTTTGCGGGGGGCTGTTAAACAATAGAAAATACCTTCTGCCTTTTTCATGCTTTTCTCTGTTATTGGTTCATTTCTCTTATTTGCTATTGTATGGACAAGTGTGCCTTTTACCCATTCACGTGTATTATAAATAGTTTTGTACTGTGTACTACTTTTACTCAAGGAATACAATACACAATTTCTGATTCCTTCTGTCACTGTGGTATCTCATTCATATGTTTATAACTCTAAATAGTTAATATTAATTCAAAGTCTGTAAAAAGTACATAATTACTTTAGAAACTACTAATTCTTTTTCTTTTGTTATTTTTGTAACATATTAGATTTTAAAATAAATATACGTGAATATATATTCATCTGAGATAGTGAGGTAATGGAAAATTTGTGTCTGTATTAGCATTTAAAAAGGAGCCGGTATAAAATAATCTTAGTCAAAAAATATAAAATTTTTAGAGAAAGTCCGAACCCAAAAGCAAATTGGAGAAACTTTTGGGAACTTCTAGTAGATTAAAAACAATCATGGTAAATTATTATTGGGCATTTAATATGTGATATTGTTAAAGAAAAATAAAAACTTAGTGAAATTCTTGAGTTAAGAATTTTACTTTAGAAAAAATTACCATTTTGGATACCTAAAACTCAGTATGTACATAATGGCATTTGAGATAATTATGTCACAAAACATATTCACTTTTGTAAATTTATTAAATTAGTGAAATGGTAAAATTAAGTAGGATCATAATGCCCCATTTTATTGATGATTGAAAAATTATCCTTGATTAAACTAATAATATATTAAGGAATATAGTTAGATATTTGGGCTTATGTATGGTTAACCACCTAAGGATCCTATGTGTTATATGAAGAATATATAAGGTGGTGAGTAAGAAAGAAGAAATTTTTGTAAGGAAGTGTGACACTTAGCCACATCTTGGTTAGATGTCACCGCTTGGAATTTCTTGGAGCTGAATTAATTATAAGATTTACCACCGTTTGGTTAGATGTCAAATAAGGGGTTATAAATAGGAACGTGTAGGCCTTGAGTTCTATCTTTTTCCATTTTACAAAGAGAAACTTTTCCTATCTCTCTCATCCTCACTTTGACCAAGTACCTCCCAAGCCTTTTGTTTAATTTTCTTCACCAACTCTCAAGAAGATCAATCCCGTGTGCGCTTTAAATGATTAAATAGTTAAAGACAAGAAGAGTATAGTTGTATGCAAGTGTAGGATACTTTTAAAGGTATACTTTTTCTCAACTAAATTTCCTTTTGTCTATTATTTTCTTGGATAAGTTATGAGTTAGAGATAACTTTGGTTGTATGGTGGAGAATGAATGGTGATGAAAAGATTTAAAGGAGGGAGTTTCAATATTATAAAGGACACTCACCCAAACTTAGGTCTACATAAGTAAATTTAGAGGTTTTAGGGTCTACAAGTTTAAGATTCTACAACGATGACATCTATTGCGATGACTTTGTATGTAGTCTAAATCCACAATTTTTTTTTTCATAATTTGTTAAAAAAATAAGTTACAGCGACGACATGTCGTCGATGTCGGGTCGTCAACAACACACTACCATGTCCTCCAAATTACTGATACCCTACATCGACGACAGATCGTCGCTATAGGGTACTAGGAATTTGGAGGGAACAAGAGGCGGGAGCTGACTCTACTTCGACGACATGTCGTTGTTGTAGGGTCTTCGTCGAAAAAAAAGAGAGAAATATGTTTGTCTATAGCGACGACATGTCGTCGCTGTAGGATGGGGAGGAAACTCAACCGCCTAGAGTTGGTTTCCTATTTACACCCCCTATAGCGACGCCTTGTCGTCGCTGAAGAGTCCTCGTGGAAAAAAATGAGGGAAATATGTTATTCTAGAGCGACGACATGTCATCGCTATAGGATAGGGATGGAACTTAACCGCCAAGAGTTGGTTGTCTATTTTCACTCCCTATAGCGATAACATATCGTTGCTATAAAGTCTAATTTAATCCACTGGTCAGTTATTTTTATAAAATAGGTAGAAATTAAAGTAATAATCTTTAATGGTAAATTAATATATTTTTAATTAAATATTTGTTTATTTAATTACTTTTATAATATATTTATAAAATTTGATAATGTATGTAGATAAAATAGGTAATTAAGTTAACTTTACTCTTAAAATTAAGTAAATATTAAAATAATAAAACTTTATTTTTGTTTTAAAAAAAATAAAATTATATTAAGAATTTGATAATTATTAAATAACATAATAATAATTATAATTAAATATTTGATTATATAACGAAACTTTATAATACGTTCATAACTAACTATAATATATATTCATAAAATTTGATAATATATATTCATAAAATTTAATAATTTATTCATAAGATTTTACAATTTACTTGAAAAAATTAGTATTTTGGTGATAAAAAAATTATTAGCAAATAAAGGAAGTTTTTTAGGATTATCACATTGTGATAATTTATTTTCCATTTGAATCAGTTATAACGATTGAGAAGAGTTGGATACCTAATAGATGAAGTAACTCTGATGAGTTTTGGAATGGTCTTCAAGCATTTATACAAATGGCCAAGAATCATGCTGAATCAGAAACTAGATGTGGTGGAGGCTCACATACACAAATATGAGTTTCTGCAGCTTTACGTGAAGTGGACCTACCATGGTGAAGTTGATATGCCTCCAGTAGTGGACGACGAGGCTCCAGTGACTGATGAGATGATTGCATCAGCAATGATGTTATTAGAGAACAAGACACTAATGAAGAAGGCATAAATGAAGGAATTTCAGATTGTGGTGGCAATAGTGCGGAGAATCAATTTGATGACCTATTTCAAGAGGTCGAAGCTGGGTTATACCCTGGTTGTACTTGGTTGTCTTCCTTGAACTACTTGGCGAAGATGATGCACATGAAGGTTGTGAATAAATGGAAAAATAGTTCCTTTGATGAACTTTTGAAGTTTATCAAATTTGCATTCCCGAAGGAGAAAAAGATTCCGACTTCATTCTACGAGTCTAAGAAAAAAATGAGGAACTTAGGGTTAGGTTATCAATCAATTCATGCTTGCAAGTACGACTGTTGTTTGATCTGGAAGGATTCCCAAAAATAGAGTTGTCCTGCATGTGGTGAGAGCCGATGGGTTGACAAAGACACAAAGGGGAAAAAAGTCACCCAAAAAGTGTTGTGGTACTTTCCTTTGACTCATAGATTGAAGTATCTTTCTGGTTTAAGGCATACAACAAATGATATGACCTAGCATAGTACGGGACGGTCGAAAGTAGATGGTTTCACTACAATAAAAAATACTTTCAATAAGACCGAAAAAGTATTATCAAATATATACCATAACACTTTTTGATGTGTTAAGGAAAGCGGTGTTATAGTAGGTTAGAGCACTTTGCATAAAACTTTTCTATAGTTATAGACATGTGTTATGGTATAGCCTACGATAATACTTTTGTTGTGTTATTTTAATAGTTAGATAATTATTATTTTTTTTTGGTAAATCAGCAGTGAATTTCATTACTCCAAAAACCAATTTACAAACAAACAACACCCACTAAAAGGGTCCAAACATACTTCTTTAATCTATACATTGATTACATTATATTTATAATATCGTATACCATTCTAAATCCTTCGTAGAAACTTTTTATTGCCATACACTTTGAATTCTAATCTTACTAGCTGCTTTAATCTTCTGTACAATGCTTTTTGGATTGTCAAGGGAGGATAGCCAAAGTCTTTCATTTCTGGCTCTCCATAAATGATACACCAGTGCAGCAATAATAGCTGAAAGAACCATTTTCCTGAACCTTGTTGCCTTCATTCTTCCAATCATCCTCATAATGTAAGGTAGCTGGCACGAAGATATCCCCCAGCGAACCCAGCTCTTAATCTGTTGGAGACACTCACTAGAAAATGGACAATCAAAGAATAGGTGAGTAGTTGTTTCATCTTCCACTGTGCAAAACTGACATCTAGCTTCAGGAAGAACATTAAACCGATATAATCTTGCTTTTGTCTTCAACCTGTCTTGGATAGCCAGCCATAGTGTGAAACTATGCTTTGGGGTATTCAATCTCCCCCAAACTTCCTTGCTCCAATTGACCCGATCATGTACAGGACATAGAAGTTTGTATCCCTCTGCAATATTATATCTTCCTTGAGTAAACAGAGCTAAATCCGCAAGAGATTTCACTGTGTCTTTGATTGCTACAACCTTCCTCCAATACCAGCTACCATGTACCGGGGCAATGTAATCCCACCATTCTCCATCTTTTATGTACACACTGTGCACCCATCTAACCCACAAATTGTCTTCTTTAGCTGCTACAGCCCATACATACTTGAACAAAGCTGCTTTGTTCCATTCAGAAATATTCTTGAAGCCTATACCTCCTGCTGCTTTAGGCTTACATATGCTGTCCCAAGCTATTTGCCCTGCTCCAACCATCATGTGTTGACCAGTCCACAAGAATGCTCGACAGATAGCCTTAATCTCTTTAATCAACTTCTTGCGCAGCAGCATAATTTGACGCCAATAAGAATGAATTGAAAGGAGAACAGAGTTAATCAAGACTGCCCGACCTGCAAATGAGATGTTCCTTGTACTCCAAGACCTGATCCTATTAGTCATTTTATCCACCAGCAAGCTACATTCCTTAGTAGAGATACGTTCAGCACAGATGGGGACACCTAAATAATTGAACGGGACATCACTTTTGCTAAATCCTGAAGCTTCCAAAATGCGTTGGACCTCATTGGTATTCATCCCACTACAATATATTGCAAACTTCGAAGCATTAGGCTGTAGTCCTGATGTTTGCGAAAATAGCGTGAGCCCCTGTAGTAGATAACAGATGCTCTTGTAATCACCATTGCAAAACAGTAAGACATCATCTGTGAAAATGAGATGATTTAACTTCAGCTCTTTGCACCTGTTATGAAATATAAAATCAGATTTCTGGCCAACTTTTTGCATTATCCTAGTGAGGTACTCCATTCCCAGCACAAAAATAAGAGGTGACATCGGGTCCCCTTGTCTCAACCCTCGTTTGGCTTCAAAATAGCCATGCAGCGACCCATTGAGCATAAGTGAAAATCGTGGTGTTCTTATACATGTCATGACCAGCTAAATAAAATGCTCAAGAAAATGGAAACCATACAACATTTCTTCTATAAAGTAGATTATATAACACTTTTTTGTACTTATAAAGTAGTGTTATGATACATTTTATAATAACACACTTTCTACATTATAGAAAGTAGTTTGCATAACATAATTTTATGCTTATAAACCAGTGTTATTGTAAAAGATACAATAACACATTTTTTGTATTATTCTAATATTTGGATAAGCTTGAATTATTATTATATAAACCTTTACATTATAATTATTTATTATTTCTTTAATTCAAACCTACTTCATTTAATACCACAAATATATTCTAACATATTTTTGAGTACCAATTATATGGTTCATAACACATATAACCGAATAATTGTGTCAAAATATATTCAAGATTATCTAAAAAATAATCCAAAAGTCTTAAGATATTCAACATTGCGTAATTAACAAAAACAAAACATTCTCACAATAGTGAACAAAATAATCTTAAATAGTTGCATATTCAAAGGTAAAGGTAGGAATTCATGATCTTCCAAATGTCAGCACACCAAAGCCTTCGAAATGAGATTTTCTTTTGCACTTGACTTGTTGAATCTAGTAAATAAATTGTTTGATGCCCAATGATGGATAGCACTAATTGCTAGTACAATCATCAGAAGAACCAAAGAAATGCCACGCCAATCTGTTGCAAAATAAAAAAAGACGTCTTTAAAAAGGTAAACACCAGAAACCAAGAAAAATAAGGAGGGCCTGTAAGTTATTTCTCAACGTCCAAGTTTAACTACTACTGTAACAGCCAAAATTGCACCAAGCAGAAGAAGAAGACCAAGAGTAACAAATATATATACCACTCGAGAGAGTCCAATTATCATCTTTCCTAAAAGCATATTAAAACAATTTCCATGGAGAAATAATTATTTTCATAATGTCAAATGTCTAAAAGCAGCAAAATTTAACTGAAAACTACAGATACAAAAAGCAGAACAAGTTTGCTAACCATTTGTAAAATCCACAAGAAAGAGACAGTAGAGATGGAATGTTGGTCAAAGGAAGCAAAGCATCAAGGAAATCAACCTTTGTTGGAACTTCATCATATCTAGACTTTATAACCTCCAAATAGGATACACCAGAAAATGCCACAAGTACAACTACAACAAAACCGAATGTTAATAGCATACTTCAAAAATGCAATTAAAAATAAATATATATAAAAACCTCAAGAACTTGGCTTATAGCAAGTTTTATTTTAAAGGAAATGAATTCATATGATATCAAATTATATATTTACCTGTGAATATTCCAACACACACGTTCAACTACATATTGGAAAATCATATTGAAAATCCTTGTACAATGTCAAAAACTACACTTACACTCAATATTCCTCTCCACTTTCGACACCAGTTCATGAGTGTAGTGCACCGATTTTTTTTTTAGATTATTTAAATTTTGTGTTTTATTTTATTTAAATGTTAAGTGTGATGAATTGTTTTAATTAAATGTTGTTTATATTATTTAGTTGTTGTTTGTTTTATCTGATTTGTTTGATTTAATTGATCGAATTGTTTGGTATAATCTTTTGAATTTAAATTGTTAATTGTTTATTTGGTTAATTATTTTAATAAGTGAATAATTGTGTAACATGTTTATTTTACTATTAGTGTTACATTTTATATAAGTGTGACAATTGATGTGATTATGTGAGATTTGGTTGAATGCACTAAGGTGCATGGTAGATAGTGATGCACCCTAGTGTTTTAGTGTGTGCAAGTATATGGTAATAGGGTGCACATGTGTGGATTTTCTACACATTTTATAATTGCCATTTATTTGATATTTTTCGGTAGTTTTATTTTAATTGATAGGAAAATAAGTAAATAAAATTCAAAAGGGGCAAGTAAGTGGACGTGTGGTGTAGTGGGAAATGGAGTGATATTTTTTCCATTATTTTTCTAAGGTAAATAAAGTTAAATTGGAAGAAGATAGCTATTATGGGTAAGAGAATTTGACCATTTTAATTCAAATAAATCAATCTTTCTTATAAAGGATTTTAGGCTTTATTGGATGAGTTAATTAGGGAAATTGCCATCTTTTTAGTAATGGCTTAATGGGGAAAATGGGGATTAAAAAGGGGATATGGAGAAGATAGGCCATTTGACCGTGAGCTAGAGAGAGAGAGAGAGGCGTACTAGAGAGAAGGAAGGGCTGCCATATTTTCTAGAGAGAAGAAGAAGAAATGAAGAAGAAGAAGAAAAAGGGTTCAAGCTAGGGTAAGGTCTTTGGTTGTTTTCCTTATGATTAATCTAGTATTTTGTTTGGGTTGTCTCTAACCTTGTTCATCTTCTTCTCCATCTTGTTATTCAAAATATACAACCCCTATGGTTAGAGCAAGGAGATAATTGGACTTTTGATAGGATTGGATTCTTGATTTTCTATCAAGAAGAGGTATTGAAATCCTTCCCTAAATTTTGTGATTATTGGTTTTGATGAATAAATTATTAGAGGGATTATGGTTAAAGGGGATTTATGTTTTGGGTAGGAAAAATAGGTACTTTGTGTTCTTGATATCTTGTTGATAAAAGTTGTTTGATTTGCATGAAGGGTATCATGATTTAATGTATAAAAGGGTTTTGATGTTGATTTTCTATGTATTATGATTAGTGGTAATTAGGAATGCAAATATGGGGTTTCGGCCTAGGCATACATAAGGATTATCTTGATATTGTGTTTGATGTTGTATGATTTTCAATATATTAGATTCATGTTTTAGGACCTATGTAATATGGGTAAAATGATAATTGGCAATCTTGATATTTGGATCCATGAAATTTTGATAGGATGCATGTGATTTTGTGAATGAATAAATTATAAGATGCATGAAAATAGTGATAGAAACATGTTAGGTTAATATAAAGGCATATGTGAATATGGTGTTCATGAAATTAATGTATGTTATTGTTATTGTTAGTGTTGTTGGATTTCATGTGTAGATTCAATGGAATAGAAAAAATGGGATTTTATAAGATTGCATGTGAATATGTTAGTAATATTCTTAGAATTATGTATATAATAAGAGCATGATGAGATTTTGGGCATGTATGATTTTATGGGAAATTTTGAGATAAAAGATGAATTTCATGAGAAATTAAGCTTGCTGCTTTTTTTGTAAATAATTGGGTAAAAGTTTGATAAAAAAAAATGATTTGCATGCATAAGTAATATCCTTGATGTTATGTTAATTTTATGAAATTAAAAAGGGTATTTTAAGTTCCAATAAAATGATATTTTACTCAAATAAATACCTACAGAATTTTTATTGTATTTTTAGAAAAATATGAGGTTTTAAATTGAATATGGTGATTTTTAAAAATAAAAATTGTTTCTGGAATTTTTGTAAAAAAAATGTGAAGTGTGTTTCACTAAAATAGATTTGATGAGTTTTTGAAACAAAATTATTATCCTAAGTTATGGTAATATTAAAAATGATATTTTAATATGGTATGAATGCATATTTTGATAAGTTATGATTTTTCTTTATTTCGATTGAGAAAAAAATATTTAGATTCTATTTATTTGTGATTTTTAAAGAAATTAAATAGTGGCTGAAAGTTTGGTTTAAAGGTTAAAAATGATTATTTAATTGTCACATATGGATTTATGTTACATAAAACTAAGTCTTAAACAATTTAAATAAAAATATATTTTTCCCACACTTAGAAATATATTTTTCTCACATCATTTATGTAACACAATTAACCAATGTTAAAATTTATTTTTCTAAAGAAACATATTAATCATAGGTATTTTAATTAATTCCAGGCTTTTTGTTACTTCTTTGTAATTTGAGAATAATAAATGAAATTGTCACATATTTCTAAGCTAAATCAAATTATTTTATAAAATAAAATAATGTTTTGAGAAATTTAATCAACCTAGAAATTTTAAGAAAAATAAAGCATGTTATATGTCTATTAATTTTTAAACGATAAAAGTAAGAAATGTAGAATTATCGTTTTTAAAACGTCTCAATTACGCAATGTTTCCACGTATGTATGTTACATGCAAATCCACTCTTACGTCCAAAATTATGTTTATTATTTAACTATGTGGTTTTTATAGGAAGATCATGCATGTAAAATAGGTGCAATGAGCATTATTCTTTTATGGCTTTATGTGTAGTTAAGAATAATTGCATGTTATGTGTAACTATTATTATGTGTGCATGGCCCATGCACACATGAGTTGTATGGAAGGGCAAAATAGTAATTTTATGAACCTAAGAAATGTTGTTTTGGTTATGGTATAGGCTCGTTGAGAGGTTGTGAAATTTCTTAGCTCGGACCTGAGGTAAGGAAGTTAGATAGATTCTATGATTTTATACTATGAATGGTAAGACTGTTGTATGAATGAATTGTTATGAATTATGAATGCCATAATATGATGATATGTTGGCTTGTATGAATATGATATGTTTATGGATGTTAGCGTGATGAACGCGACACATCAAACGAGTTACTAAGGATATAAAGACGTAACTCCTAGGGCAGACGTGCCGAGGTTATTCAAGGACCAGAGACTCTTGTTTACCTCATATGGTGACATGGACAACTAGCGGGCCATGCTCATCATGTATGTTGTATGAATGTGATATGATAATATGTTACGATTACGTTATGATATGCTATGATGATATGTTACGAAAACATTATGATATGCTATGATGATATGTTACGATAATGTTATGATATGCCATGATGTTTTAGATGAACGTTAGTGTTTGTATTTGTTGTATCCTTACTTGCTTATTTTTTGTACTTCCTTACTGGGCTTTTAGCTCACCCCCCTTACTTTCCCTTCCAGGTAGCAAATAGGATTTCTTTATGGCACGCGTGGTGACGTGAGGAGTTCTATCGTCGTGGGGTGTATGGCGTGGGGCATCCTATGGACGGAAAAATGATCATCTTAGAACTCCATTTAAATTATGTTATGTTTTAGGGGACTTTCCAAATTACCAGTGGGACTTAGTTATTTAATTTTTTTTTTTATTTTGAACGTTGCATAAAAATTCATGTTTTCTTTTAAAACTAATGGCGCAAACTTGCATGGTTTTAAGCAAGTCCTTACTGAGACCTTGATAATGAGTGGTATTATTTTATAAACAATGTTATGTGAATGTATTATAAGTATTAGTCTAGGGCGTTCTTTACAAATGGTATCAGAGACGGTCATCCATGTTTCCAAGGACCCTCCCTTACACGCTAAAGATGGGAAAATCTCACTTCACTGCATCATAAGTATTTGCTTATGTGTTATTACTTGCTTCTATTTTATTTAATTTATTTTTCTATAGTTAACTGCAGTAGCTAAAATGCCTCCTGTGTTAAGAACGACAAAGAAATAATTGCTTAATGAGATCCGCGCGATTCCAAGAGTCGAGCTTGACGAGGATCCTGATGATTGGCGCATGGCGGTTTTAAAGACGACAAAGGAGGTCTGCGATCGTATCCAAGGAATAATGAATAAGAAGGGAGCCTTACTTTGGCCCATAGAACAATTCTGGGTGATGAGTGAAGCTTTGTCGATGTACCCGGAGGCTCTTCGACAGTTACATCAATCATGGAATAACGTTGTGCTAGATGACATGGAGTTTAGCACCATGGAGTTTACGAATCGCGACTTTCTGGCAAGATATGACCTTAGTCGTCTGGAGTTGGTGCTAGTAAAGACGGATAATGGCGAAATAGAGGAGCGTTTAGAGACGGTGCATGACGTGGAAGGAGAAACGGCAGTTGAGGAAGTACTACGAGCTATACCGTTTCTGACCGTGAGGATGGAGATAATGGCGAGCGCTCCTGGCTATTTCCACATCCCTAAAAACGTCTTTTATTAGAATTTAGAGGACGAGTCCACCGTCGAGGACTAGAGTCCATTTCGTAATCGTCGCATGGGGGTGCCAATAAATAAGATGAAATAATAATAATTTTCTAAGACCTTAAAGGATATATGTTTTGGTTAATTAAAACACTTTTTGGGATTTTTTAATCTTGGATTAATTTAAACGCCTTGAATACTATGGATATTTTATTGCAAATTTTAAGTGATGTAATGTGAATGCATGACTTACAAATATCCATCAATATGCAATATTCCTTCCTTATGATTTTTCCTGTGTTTGCCTTAGAACTTCATCATGTGAACCAGAGGAAGAGGAGGAAGGGGAAGAGGTAGAGGCAGAGGAAAGGGTGCCTCCACAAGGTCTGAAACTACGGCCATCCCTGACGTTGAAGTGCCATCTGCTCAACCTGCAGCTCCAGCAGCGCCAACTGTGGACCTGGCTGCAGAGGTAGCAAGGTTAAGAGAACAGTTGCGACTAAGAGATGGGGAACTAGCACAAGCTAGACAGGCACCACAGACATCTCAAACGCACCCCATACCTCAAGTACCAGTGGCACAACCTCAGCCGCCAGTACCACCACCTGCACCACTCCCTGTAGCCTATGGGTTCGAACCAGTGTATGAACACTTTAGGAAACAAGCCCCACCGACGTTTGAAGGGAAAGCTGATCCAATGGTGGCATAAGATTGGCTACGGTCTGTTGAGGCTATTTTTGATCATATGGAGTTAGATGATCGCCAAAGGGTTTCCTACGCAGCATATCTACTTAAGATGGATGCACGGATTTGGTCGGACGTGACTAAACAGACCCGTGATCTAAATACCATGACTTGGGCGCAGTTTGTCCAGGCATTCAGTGTTATATTATTTTATAATATAATGTAAAATTATATTATATTATAATATAATGTTTTAGATTAAATAAATGTGACAAAGTGTGTCACATATTGTATTATATAATAGAGAGTTACAATATTTAGATATATGAGATATATCCAAATAGTGTAACATATTTGGTGTTACAAATTTGTAACCTCCAAATATTACCCTTTATTGTGTAAATTGTTGTTACACAATATTGAGATGAATTTCATAAAAGTCATATGTGATATGGCTGTTAGTGATATGATTTTAACCCCAATAATGTATTTTGGGAGTTACAAAATCATTTGGGAGGGTTTCGACCCGTTTGGAAAAACAGCACAATTTTTGTGCTGAATTTGGTCAGTGGCAGTAGCCACCAACATTCAGTGGTCGCGGCCTGTGGGTCAGAGACCAGTGGCCGCGGACACTAATGTCTCTAGCCGCGGCCACAGGCCAAAAACTGACCAAATTTTCAGTTTTTTCAATATTTGTTGAACGGCTCAAAAAACCCAAATAACTCCCAAATCTCTTTTTTAATTCTATATTAATCCAATTAAACATTGGTAACAGCCATGGGGGTTGGTGGAATTTGAAATTCAAAGGGTGTCTCTAAACTCTATAAATAGGAGCCTATAGCTCACTTGTAAGACACAACTTTTCTATCCACTAGAGCACTTGGCTAGAAACACCTTGAGGCTTGATAATTCCATAAAGATTTTCCAAAATCTGAGAGAGATCCCTTAGTGCTTGAGTTAGGGGGAAATAAGCTTTTGGACAAAGGTTTTAAACCTTGTTCAAGTTGGTGATCCCCAATCCTCTTCACTTAGGTTGTGTAAGTGAGAGTTTGATTGTGTTTCTGTTTTTCTTTTTATTCTATTGCTTTTCTTCTTATTCTCTTGTTCTATTTACTTGTATATTTTGTTTAAGAGTTGTAATTTTTTCATTTGGTCTAAACACTTTATTTTACTTGTAATCTTTTGCTTAGAGTTGTATTCTCGCTATTCTCTTCTTCTTCATCATCTTCTTCCTTTCTTTATTTTATTTGTATTTTCAGTTATAGAGTTGTAACCATATTTAATCAATCTATATTTACTTGTAATATTATTGCATAGAGTTGTAATATTAGAATCATTTCCATTGAGGTAAAACAATATTTTCCTAACAATCAAAAGCTTAACCCTTTTTGTTTCAATGGAAGGGGAGACAATCAAGATCATGAACCAAGACCTAGTGAGATTGGATAGGTTTGATGGATCCAATTTTACTAGGTGGCAAGACAAGGTGAGGTTTCTTTTAACCACTCTCAAAATCGCCTACATCCTTGAGTCTTCCTTGGCTCCTCTAGCCGAGCCATCCGACAAAGACACTCCCGAGGAGGTGGAGAAGAGAAGGAAGAGGGAGGAGAACAACCTTCTTTGCAGGGGTCATATCCTCAACGCCTTATCCGATAGGCTCTATGACCTCTACACCGAGACCAAATCAGCCAAGGAGATCTAATTTGGGATGCACTTGAGAAAAAGTTCAAGGCGGAAGAGGAAGGTACCAAAAAGTTTTTGATATCTCAATACTTTGATTTCAAATTTTTTGGTGATAAACCTATTCTTCCTGAAATACATGAATCGCAAATTATTGTTAATAAATTGAAAGTGTTAAAGATAGAGCTTCCCAAGGCCTTTCAAGTTGGTGCTATTGTGGCTAAATTACCACCAACTTAGAAGAGCTATAGGAAAAGAATCCTTCATAAAAATGAGGATTATTCTTTGGAGGAAATCCAAAAACATATTCGAATCGAAGAGGAATCAATATGTAGAGATAAACTTGTGGAGGGGTCTAATGAAGAGACTTCCAAAACAAATGCGGTGTCACAACCAAAACATTCCAAAAACAAAGGGAAAAAGGGTAATGAGAAACCTTTGGGTCCAAAAACCAACCCAAACAAGTTTAAGGGCGAGAAAGGTCCTTGCTTCGTGTGTGGGAAAAAGGGTCACTATGCTAGAGAGTGTAGACATATAAAAGACCAACAAGGACCTAAGGTGAACGCAACTCAAGAGGAAAACATAGTTGCTACCCTTAGTAAGGTGAATGCGGTCCAAGGCAAGGTGAAAGGGTGGTGGTATGATACATGTGCCACCGTTCATGTCACCTATGACAAATCATTGTTCAAGACCTTTGAAGAGTCAAACGGCAACCATGAGATACAAATGGGCAATGAGGGAAAATCCAAGGTACTTGGCAAAGGTACTATTGATGTCTACTTCACCTCCGGCAAGAAAGTCACATTAGTGAATGTACTTTATGTTCCCAAAATGAGTAGAAACTTGGTAAGTGGTGATTTGCTTGGCAAGCCCAGCATTAAAGCCGTTTTTGAGTCCAGTAAACTTATACTTACAAAATCAAATGTATTTTTGGGAAAGGGGTACTCTTGTGAGGGTATGGTTAAATTGTGCACCAATGATGTAACTTTCAATGTTATCAATAAAAATGCTAATTCCGCCTATATTTTTTTGAGTATGATTCTTTATTTTTGTGGCATCTTAGGCTATCACATATAGGTTTTTCTACCATGAAAAGAGTAGTAAAATGTGGTATGATTGCATGCAATATTAAAAACTATGGTAAATGTGAAACATATGTTAATGTGAAAATGATTAAGAAACCATTTCCTACTGTAGAAAGATCATCTAATTTACTAGATTTAATCCATAGTGATCTTTGTGAATTAAATGGTGTTTTAACTAGAGGTGGTAAAAGGTATTTTCTTACTTTTATAGATGATTTTAGTAGATATACCTATGTGTTTCTTTTAAAGCATAAATATGAGACTTTTGATGCTTTTAAATTGTATAAATTAGAAGTTGAAAATCAACTAAATAAAAAGATTAAGGTGCTAAGAAGTGATAGAGGAGGAGAGCACTTCTCTAATGAATTCAATACATTTTGTGAAGAAAATGGTATAATTCATGAGTGCACTGCACCTTATACACCACAACACAATGGTGTTGCCGAAAGGAAAAATAGGACTTATCTAGAGATGATAAATTCTATGTTGGTGTTTTCTAAGTTGAACTTCAACTTATGGGGTGAAGCGCTTTTAACTGCTTGTCACATTCTTAATCGAATACCGATGAAGAAAATGAGATATCTCCATATGAGTTATGGAAAGGAAGAAAACCCAACATAGGGTTCTTCAAAGTGTGGGGGTGTCTTGCATATTGCAAGAAAACCGAACCTAATAGAACAAAGTTAGGTTAAAGAGCCATAAAGTGTGCTTTTGTTGGTTATGCCAACAATAGTAAACCTTATAGGCTATTAGACTTAGAGTCTAATATTGTGATTGAATCTAGAGAAGTTGAATTCTTTGAGAACATGTTAAGTGACAACAATTCTCAAGCTTCAACATCTCTAAAGGAGAATATGTTATATGAGAACAATTCTCAAGCTTCTACATCCAAAGTTGATTCTCAAGAGGAAAATTCTCAAAAGGATGTAAAGCAACCCTTTGAACCTAGAAGAAGTTAAAGGCTTAAAAGTCTAGTAGTGGATGAGATAGATCCTCAACGAATTTCGTTCTACATGGTAGAAGGAAATAGAGAGGAAGTCATTAGGAAAATTCCTATTGTACTTCTCGTTGAGGATGATCCTAATACTTATAGAGAAGCTATGCAATCGAGAGATAGTGCATTTTGGAAAGAAGTCATCAATGATGAGATGGATTCCATTCTTTCCAATAACACTTGGGAATTGGTAGACCTCCCACCGGGGTCTAAGCCAATTTGGTGTAAGTGGGTATTTAGGAGAAAATACCACACTGACGGCACTATCCAAACCTTTAAAGCTAGATTAGTAGCTAAAGGGTTTAGGCAAAAAGAGGGTATCGATTATTTCGATACCTATGCGCCTGTTGCAAGAACAACTTCTATAAGAATTTTTTTCGCTCTAGCTTCTATACACAACTTGTATGTTCATCAAATGGATGTCAAAACGACAGTCCTTAATGGTGACCTCAATGAGGAGGTCTATATGGAACAACCCGAAGGGTTTTTCCTACCAAAATATGAACATAAAGTGTGTAGACTTGTGAAATCCTAATATGGATTGAAACAAGCTCCTAAGAAATGGCATGAGAAATTTGATCAAGCCATCATGTCTAATGGGTTTAGACATAACAGTGGAGACAAGTGTTTGTATTCCAAAACTTGTAAGGGATATGTGATTATTGTTTGGTTATATGTGGATGACATGCTTATTCTAAGTAATAGCATGAAAGGGATAGAAGAAACGAAGAGGTTTCTATCATCAACCTTTATGATGAAAGATCTTGGAGAAGTTGATACCATACTCGGTATCAAAGTAAAGAAACATAGTGGAGGTTTTGCGTTAGGGCAAGCCCACTATGTTGAGAAAGTATTGAACAAATTTAACCATCTCAAGGTTGAATATGTCAATACTCCATTCGATCATAGTGTAAAACTTGAGAAGAATGAAGGAAGAGCGGTGGCTCAATTGGAGTACGCCAGTGCTATAGGGAGTCTAATGTACGCTGCCCGGTGTACTAGACCTGATATAGCATTTGCGGTAAGTAAACTTAGTAGTTTTACAAGTAATCCAAGTGTGGATCACTGGATGGAAATTGGAAGAGTCCTAGGTTATCTTAAGAAAACCAAAGGACTAAGCCTTCACTACTCCAAATTTCCTTCGATTTTAGAAGGATATACAGATGCAAGTTGGATATCCAATCTTGGGGACAACTTGTCCACAACTGGTTGGTTATTGTAGAGTCCAAGAACTTTACTTAGCTAATTGTTTAGTAGTATTATAGTATGTTTAGTGTTATCATTGTTACTTTGGATTTTTGGTTCAGACCGGGAGTTATTTGGACACTCATAGTAGTACTTATAGATTTTCTAAGTTTAACCTATAGTTTAAGAATATTAAGTATAACCTAAGGTTTGATTAATGTGTCTGATATTAAGGAATATATTATTATATTATAAGGTTTAGACATCAACCAATAGGATTTTAAAGCACATGTTTTGAATGGTAATTAAGGATTTAGTATTTTTGAGGATTAAATTAAATAAGGGTAAAAGTTTGAATGTATAGGGTCAGTCAGCAGCTTTGAGCACGTTGAGGGCTTAGTCAAGGCTGTTTACTCCATTCAAACTCAGCTAAAAATGTGTAAATTCGTGTTTAAATATTCAGCGTATGCCGATATATCGCAGCTATAGGGGGCGATATGTCGCAGCACGTAGATACGGAAAACACGAATCGATGCACGGTCGCCTCGGGAACAAAGGTCCAGGCGATATATCGCCTATAGGGGGCGATATATCGCCTCCACCAGCATGAATTCAAATACATTTGAATTCTTTTCCCTTCAGCCATTCAAACTCCTTCAACAGTCCAGCATCTTCTGAACGAGTCTTCAGCCTCTGCTGAACGATTATTCAAATGATTTTCACCTAAAAAGCCATTATTTTTATTCAAGTAAAATCAAGATATTTTCATTCCCAAACTCTATAAATAGGACCTAGTACCCAGCCATTATTCACCATTTGCTCTAAGTTCAGAGGCTGCTAGTGTTAAGTGAGTGAGAGAGTGTAAACACTTGGTTTGGGGAAAAACTATAAGCTTAAACATCATAAGCTTATCAAACACTTGGGAAGTAAGTGAGTGCTATAGTATTTCGGTGGATGTTAGATTGATCTTGCAATCTTTGAGGTAAACCCAAAACTCTAGTCCTTTCTGTATTCTATGTTATTTCTTTTCTCAAAACCTTCTACTCAGTCCCCTAACCTTATTCTTATTTTTGGTTAGGGAATCCAAGTTCTTAAGCACTTAAGTGGTGGTAAGCATATTTTCGTTTAATGGTTTAGTCTTCCTATTCTCTTTCATTTCATCTCCTTTCTTTAGACTCACCCTTGTTCATTGTGGTTTTAGGAGTGTTCCAAAAGTCCTAACTCAGTCCATTTTATCCCGGTAACTTTGGTAAGGAAAATAGGCTAGAATTAATATGTTATGTGCTTATGTTATCTATATGTTTATGTTATTAAAAGTGTTATGATATGTATATGTGTATGTAGGCTTGGGCATATGACCCATATGACTAACAAGACCCCAAATGGGTTATGGGCATATGACCTACTTAGCTAGTAGGACCCCATTAACCCCATGGGCATATGCTTGTTTAGTCTATGGGACCCCAAGTAATAATGGCCATTATAATAAGTGTATGTTATATGTATTATGTTAAGTCTTTATGTTTTCTTATGAAATTGTGTATATGACTATGTGTTAGGTTTTTCCTTGCTGGGCATTAGGCTCACTCCTTTCTGTTTATGTGCAGGAAAATAAGCTTAGAGGCGGTAAGATTCGTGACGCTTGGAGAATGTGTATCGATGATGAATGGAGTCAAGGGGCCGAGCGTTATTCGATTCGAGGATATAGTCTCCTTTTATGTTTTTTTATGGTTTTTATGTGTATTTTCCGCATTATTATGTAATGTCTTTTATTTTAAATCTTATTTTGTTTTAAAGACAATGGGATCCCAAAATCCTTCTTAGTATTCTGTTTATTTGTAAATAACTCTTATTTTCAAGTTACTCAATAAATTATGGTATTTTCGTAAAAATGTAAGTTTTATGTATAGTTTCGATAATGGTCCAGTTAGTCTAGATTAGTGGGTCATTACAGTTATTTACACTTGGTGGAGGTGCAATTTCTTGGGGTTCCAAGAAACAAACCTGTATATCTCATTCAACTATGGAAGCAGAGTTCATAGCTCTAGCTGCTACCAGCAAAGAGGCCGAATGGTTAAGGGATCTGTTGATAGAGATTCCCCTAATCAAAGATAATGTATCTACTATATCGATACATTGTGATAGCCAAGCGACATTGGCTAGAGCATACAGCAGAGTGTATAATGGGAAGTCTAGACACATTAGTCTAAGATATGGATATGTAAGAGAATTTATTCAAAGAGGAGTCATCTCAATATCCTATGTGAGAACTAGTGAAAATCTGGCGGATCCTTTCACTAAGCCATTAACGAGGGATTTAGTGGATGCATCATCTCGAGGGATGGGACTTAAACTCCCTAAAGAGATTCACGGTTGATGGTAACCTATCTTAACACTAGTTATTCAACTAGTGTTAGGTTCAATAGGTAATAACAAGTCAATCAAGTGAATATTAGTTGTACTCAAAACAAGTCCCATCTGAGATATTGAGTACTTGTGTGTTACCAAGTGGAGGGATAAAACCGAAAGGTTTTTTAATAGAGTTCAGTCTTGTAAAGACAAGTATTTTCGGTAACAAAATACTGTAAGAATTCTACCTATATGGACCTAGGGGTGGTGCCGCCTCTCATGAGAATTGGGAGTATTCTCAAGAACGTTCATGAATGGAAAGTGCACATGGCCATTAACGGTGCAAAGCGAGACATAGAGGTCTCAAGTGAACATCGCAAAGGTGTGTGTGTTATCACCGATTTGTCATCATGAAAATATGGTTCAATGCCTAGTGCAACCTAATTTTCGACAAATTTTGTGATAATTAAACTATAGTAAAGTTCAAGTTGAAAAACACTTTACTTTATGCACTAATGCAATGACTCCTATAAGAGAGAGTTCTTATTTAATCAAGTGGGGGATATGTTATATTACAAAATATAATGATTGATTAAATAAGTGTCACTACAAGAAAAAACAGTATTCATAACACTTAAAAACTGCTAACCGAGACTATTGATAACGCTTTTGAATATGCTAACGTAGCCCCTGTTATTAAAAGTCCTGTCTTTTCTATAACAGTATTCGAATGTTACGTTCGATGTTATCTTAAACTATTCAATAACACATTTTTAGTTGCTATAATATTCAAATAATAACATTTAGTTAGAGTATTTGGTTATAAATTTGAAGTTTAATATTATACTTTTTGCATAACACTTTTCAACTGTTACATTTGATTATTTTGATAACATTTTTAGTTTGTTATATTATATAAATCATAACAATTTGTTACGCTTATTGTAGAGTCCAAGAACTTTACTTAGCTAAGATAGATAGTAGTATTATAATATTTATAGCATTATCTTTGTAACTGTGGATTTTTGGTTCAGACCGGGAATTATTTGGACACTCATGATAGTACTTATAGATTTTCTAAGTTTAACCTATAGTTTAAGAATATTAATTTTAACCTAAGGTTTGATTAATATGACTGATATTAAGGATAATATTTATTATACTATAAGGTTTAGATAAGAACCAATAGGATTTTAAGCACATGTTATGAATGGGTGATTAAGGATTAAGTATTTTGAGGATTAAATTTAATAAGGGGTAAAGTTTGAATGCTATAAGGTCAGTCAGCAGCTTTGAATACGTTGAGGGCTTAGTCAAGGCTGTTTACTCCATTCAAACTTAGCTAAAAATGTGTAATTTCGTGTTTAAATAATCAGCGTGTGCCGATATATCGCAGCTATAGGGGGCGATATATTGCAGCACGTAGATACGGAAAACACGAGACGATGCACGACAGCCTCGGGCATACTGGCCCAGGCGATATATCGCCTACAGGGGGCGATATATCGCCTCCTTCAGTATATTTTGAAACATTTTGAAATCGTTATCCATTCAGCCCTTCAACCTCTTGATAAGTCCAACACCTTTTTGAACGAGTCTTCAGCCTCTGATGAACGATAATTCAAATTATTTTCACCTAAAAAGCTATTATTTTTATTCAAGTAAAATTTAGATCCTTTCATTCCTAAACTCTATAAATAGGACCTAGTACCCAGCCATTATTCATCTTTTGCTCTAAGTTCAGAGGCTGCAAGTTCTAGGTGAGTGTGAGAGTGTAAACACCTGGGTTGGGGAATCATAAGCTTGATCATCATAAGCTTATCAAACACTTGGGGAAGTAAGGTTTTATAGTATTTCAGTTTGAGGTGTAGATTGGTCTTACAAGTCTTCAAGGTAACCCAAAACTCTAGTTCATTTCTATACTTGATCTTTTAAGTTCTCATAGCCTTCTACTCAGCCTCTAACCTTAATCTTTATTTTGGTTAGGAAATCTAAGTTCTTGAGCAAAAAGGTTTTGGTAAGTATTTTTCTCAAGGTTTAGTCCTTCCATTCTTTTCATTTCTTTTTCTTCAAATCTACTCACCCTGTTATATATGGTTTTAGGAGTGTTCCAAAAGTCCCAACTCTGTCCTCATATCCCGGTAACTTTGGTAAGGAAAATAGGATAGAAATGCATATGTTATATGTTTTATATGTTATCTTATGTTTCTTATGTTATGATAAGTGTTATGATATGTTTGTAGGCTTGGGCATATGACCCATTTGACTAACAAGCCCCAAATAGATTATGGGCATATGACCTACTTAGCTAGTAGGACCCCACTAATCTAATGGGCATATGACTTGTTTAGTCTATGGGACCCCAAGTAATAATGGCCATTATAGTATGTGTATGATATATGTTATATTATGTTATGTTTTTATGTTTCTTATGAAATTTATGTATATGAACTATGTGTTAGATTTTCCTTGCTGGGCATTAGGCTCATTCCTTTTTGTTTATATGTGCAAGAAAATAGCTATAGTGGCGGGAAAGATTCGTGGATGCTTGGGAGAATGTGTATCGGAGATGAATGGATTCAAGGAGTCGAGAGTTCGATTTTGAGGATGTAGTCTTTTATTTATGGTTTATGTGTAATTTTTCCGCACTTGTTATGTAATCCTTTTTATTTTAAATTATGTTATGTTTTTTTTTAAACAATGGGATCCCATATCTTGCCTTGAGTTATGTAAGTTTTAACATTGGTTTTTACAAGTTTTTAATAATGTTATGGTATTTTCGCAAATGTAAGTTTTACTAAGGATTTGTATGTATAGTTTCATTAATGGTCCAAAAGTCTAGAGTAGTTGGGTCATTACAGTTGGTATCAGAGAAACGGTTCCTTCGCATGAAGTTCTCCTCGATACACACGCTCAAAGCTTCGAATCTGACTGCCAAGTAAGTATTTAAGTTATAGTTATTTTGCTTATGTGTATAGCTAACAACTTTAGTGTTTATGTTTTCAGTTAAGAATGATCGGAGCTTTAACCTATCAAGATATCCGAGCCATTAAGGCTTTAAAAAGAATAAGGGAGCCAAGAAACACCGTAGGAGCACTAGAAAGGATCACTCGAAGATTGCTCTTGTTCCACCAAGAGATAGGTCACCTTCAAGAGGCTAAGCAAATAATGTTAAGATCAACGGAACAATATGTATTAATAATTAGGCTATTTAAAGATTTCCATCTTGTAATAGCAGCCTTAGAAGAAATATGGGAAACCATGAATGATGAGGATGAATTACCATTAGCGATGAGATATTATTTCCTCTTAGTTAGGTTCACTGCAAAATTCGAGTTTCAGTTCACAAATGAGCAAAAACATAGGATTCTCACAAACCTTCCTAGAGGACATTTTGATGCTCATGACAATGATGATTATGAGGAGATAGATGACGATATGCTAGATGAGGGATTGGATGTAGAAGATCCCGATTTTTAGATTAATAGTTTTTATTGTTTGTTTTATTTAATTTTTATTTTATGATTGTAATAAGTGAAAATATTTTTCCAAATGAATAACATGCTATTTTATTACCATGTATGAGTTTGATTTTATTTTCGCAATCATAATAAGTAATAAATAAAATGAATAATGACTAAGTTCGGTGAGGGTGGATAAAAATCAATGAACCAAGTTTCCTTATTGAGAGTTAGGGGGCCATAGTAGTGGGAACGATTTTACTGATCCCAACCCTCCCTTAATATGGTTAACTTTGGAACAAAGATAAGTTTCGAGCCTGAGGATTAAGTCATATAGGATGATTAGAAACACACTTAGAAAATAAAGATGACTTATTTTTCTAAGTATAGAAACCCACTCTAACTAATAAATAAAGACCTATATAATTTTTTTTTTCATAAGAAGTCATAATAAATAGGTCCGAGATATGTTTGTTTTAGAATAATTTTTTTCCTTAGAGCCTATTAGGTAAAGTTCTAACATGTTTCTTTCAACTGTTAGAACTTTGCTACGATGTCGCTCCGAAGATCTGCACGCACCAACGAAAACGCCTCCAACAATGTTCCAGCGACCAATGAAGTCCCTCTAGTTCGCCAAAGGGGAGTGCGTGCTACTGCCCGTCGCAACGCGCCGGCACCGCCAGCTGACAACACTGCGGAGATTGCCAGACTGCGACAGCAAGTCGAGGAACTTTTGCAGCAACAACGCCAACAGGCTCAATCTCAGCCTCAGCCTCCGCCACAGCCATAGCCGCAGCCACAGCAAATGGCCCCAGCACCCCAACAAGTTGGTCCATATGGGGGATGGCCAATGACGAATTACGTGCCGTATCCAGTACAGCACATGGAGCCAGTGTATGAGAGGTTCCGCAAGCAGCACGCTCCAAACTTCGAAGGGACTACAGACCCCTTTGAGGCAGAAGAGTGGCTAAGGAATGTGGAGCCGATTCTGACGCACATGAATCTCAGTAATGCGGACCGCATATCCTGCGTCTCGTCTTTACTCAAGAAGGATGCTAGGATATGGTGGGATTTGGTCCAGCAATCCCATGATGCTGCCACCATGACATGGACCCGATTTGTGGAGCTGTTCCACAAAAAGTACTACAACTCAGCTGTACTCGCGCCAAGAGTTGAGGAGTTTGCCAACCTGAAGCAAAGAAATTTAACAGTGGCAAAGTACGCTCGTCAGTTCGACCGCTTAGCAAAGTTTGCAGCGGAGATGGTTCCAACCGATTTCCTAAGGGTGAACAAGTTTGTTAGAGGACTTCGACCGAAGATCGAGATGGGGGTTAAGCTAGCAAACCCGGGAAACACTACATATGCTGACGTTCTTGAGACGGCAATTGAAGTAGAAAGGTTGCAGGCAAACGTAAGCAAAGAAGAAGCCAGTAAGCCTGAACCAAGACAACATAATCAACCGCAGACCAGTCGGAGCAACAACCATAATGGCAGCAATCAGTCAAACAACAATGGTAACGGTTAGAAGAGAAGGCATCCTGACAACAAGCAATCTGACAGCAATAAAAGGGCACGAACGAATAATGGGGGAAATAGGCCGAGCTATGTGGAGTGCCCGCCATTTGCTAAATGTCAGAAGAAGCATCCTAGAGAATGCCACGCAAACACCAAGGAGTGTTTTAACTGTGGTCAAGAAGGGCATCGTAAAAGAGATTGTCCTCAGCAGAAGCCAGAAGGGAAGAAGGACAAAAAGATGGTTCCTGCTAGGGTTTTTACTTTAACCCAATGAGAGGCTGATGCTAGCAACAAGGTGGTCACAGATCAGGTTTCTATCCTCAATAACTTATGCAATGTATTATTTGATTCGGGAGCCACTCATTCGTATATCTCGTTAGGAATGATAGAAAAACTAGACAAACCCAGTGAAAGATTTAGAACTAGGTTTGTAACCGAGTTGCCTTCGGGCAAAGTAGTTCTATCATCACGGATAGTACGAGGCGTACCAATCAAGATTGAGGACAAGGAACTAGAAGGAGACCTGATAGAGCTTGTGATCAAGGACTTTGAAGTAATACTAGGCATGGATTGGCTAGCACGACATGGTGCAACCATCGACTGCAAACGCAAGAAGGTGATGTTCGAGACTCCTGACGGCCAGAAACTATGCTTCATGGGACAAGCTTCAGGACTACGCACCCCGTTAGTATCATCTCTTAAAGCTCAACGAATGATGGAGAAAGGATGTCAAGCGTTCTTAGCCAGCATCAAGAATGTGGAGAAGGAGACATCACTTAAGGTTGGAGATGTTCGAGTAATACAAGAATTTCCAGAAGTATTTCCCGATGACTTGCGAGGATTGCCGCCTAATCAAGAAATAGACTTCACGATAGAATTAGTACCAGGCACCGAGCCTATCTCTAAGGCACCATACTGGATGGCACCTACGGAACTCAAGGAGTTAAAGACGCAGCTACAAGAACTCCTAGACTTGGGTTTTATTAGGCCAAGCCATTCACCATGGGGAGCTCCGGTACTATTCGTGAAGAAGAAGGACGGAAGTATGCGGATGTGCATAGACTATCGTGAGCTGAACAAAGTAACGATTAAGAACAAGTACCCGCTACCTCGGATCGAAGATTTGTTTGATCAACTCTGAGGCGCGACGATATTCTCAAAGATCGATTTACGATCCGGGTATCATCAGCTCAAGGTAAAGGGAGAAGATATTCCTAAGACAGCCTTTAGGACTCGTTATGGACAGTACGAGTTCTTGGTTATGTCTTTTGGTCTTACTAACGCACCAGCCGCGTTTATGGATTTAATGAATAGGGTCTTCAAAGACTACTTGGATAAATTCGTCGTGGTGTTTATCGACGACATTTTAATATACTCCAAGGATGAAGTAGAGCACGAGGAACATTTGAGGATGATTTTGACGCGATTGGAGGAGCATCAACTCTACGCAAAGTTCAAGAAATGCGAGTTTTGGCTTTCACAAGTGGCGTTCCTCGGGCACATTATATCGAAAGACGGAGTTGCAGTAGACCCATCAAAGGTAGAGGCCGTGAAGGATTGGCCCAGACCAAAGAACGCATCTGAAGTAAGAAGCTTCCTAGGGTTAGCAAGTTATTATAGGAAGTTTGTAGAGGGCCTTTCTAAGATAGCCACTCCGCTCACCAACCTGACCCGGAAGCAAAAAAAGTTTAACTGGAATGATAAGTGTGAGGAAAGCTTCCAGTTGCTTAAGGATAAGCTTTGCTCAACACCAGTACTCAGTGTACCGACACCCAACGATAAGTTCATTTTCTACTACGATGCATCGAAGCAAGGATTGGGTTGCGTACTAATGCAAAATGACAAGGTGATAGCCTATGCCTCATGACAGTTAAAGGAATACGAACAGCGCTATCCAACTCACGATATGGAGTTGGCAGCGGTGGTCTTTGCGTTAAAAATCTGGCACCATTATCTTTACGGAGAACGGTGCGAGATTTATACGGACCACAAAAGTTTAAAGTACTTCTTTACTCAGAAGGAGCTTAACATGAGGCAGCGCCGGTGGTTGGAGTTAGTAAAGGATTACGACTGCGAAATCCTATACCACCCGGGGAAGGCGAACGTAGTTGCCAATGCACTTAGTAGGAAAAGTTATGGGAATTTAGCAGCTTTAGCCGGAATAGAAAAGCCGCTACAGCAGGAGCTGATTAGTGCCGGAATAGAAGTAGTTATAGGCAAGCTGGCTAACTTGTCTATCCAATCGAATCTGCTAGAGGACATACGGATTGGTCAGAGACATGATGAATCACTAGCAGCACATATGGAAGCAGTCAGAGAAGGCAAGAATACTGATTTCTCAATATCTAGCCAAGGCTTATTGAGATATAAGGATCGGGTATGTGTGCCAAATGATCAAAGTATTAAGAAGACGATTCTGGAAGAAGCGTACAACACCCCGTACTCAGTTCATCCAGGGTCTACCAAGATGACTCATGACATCAAGGCAATCTATTGGTGGCCAGGGATGAAGAAGGACATAGCGGAGTATGTATCTAAGTGTCTGGTATGCCAGCAAGTGCAAGCAGAGCATCAGCGCCCTGCAGGTTTATTGCAACTGCTTAACATACCAGAATGAAAGTGGGACGATATAGCCATGGACTTCGTGACGGGTCTGCCAAAGACGAATAAGCAGCATGATTCTGCTTGGATAGTAATAGATAGACTGACCAAGTCGGCTCATTTCCTGCCTGTTAGAACTTCATACACAGCAGACCAATATGCAGACATCTACATTCAAGAGATAGTACGGTTGCATGGAATCCCAAAGACAATAGTGTCAAATAGAGGATCGATGTTTACATCGAGATTTTGGGGGAGTTTACAGCAGGCTATGGGTACTAAGTTAAGCCTTAGTACAGCTTTCCATCCTCAGACAGATGGGCAGTCTGAGCGTACGATTTAGATTTTAGAGGATATGCTACGCGCGTGTGTACTTGATTTCAGAGGATCCTGGAACAAGTACTTGCCGCTGATCGAGTTCTCGTACAACAACAGCTACCAGTCAACGATCGAGATGGCACCTTATGAGTTGCTTTATGGAAGAAGGTGTCGATCACCGTTGCACTGGGACGAGGTAGGAGAAAGGCAGCTTCTAGGGCCCGAAGCTGTTAAACAAGCTCAAGAAGTAGTTGCGCTTATTAGATAGCGTATGCTTGCTACTCAAAGTCGTCAGAAAAGCTATGCGGATACCAAGCGACGTGATGTGGAGTTCCAAGTTGGAGATCAAGTCTTCCTGAAGATATTTCCTATGAAAGGTGTCAAGCAGTTCGGGAAGAAAGGCAAGCTTAGTCCCCGATTCATAGGTCCTTTTGAGATATTGGACAAAGTGGGACCAGTTGCGTATAGACTAGCCCTTCCGCCAGCACTAGCCGATAGTCACAATGTGTTCCATATTTCGATGCTACGCAAATATGTGTCAGACCCATCTCACGTCCTCAAGTATGATGCAATAGCACTTCTGAAAGACTTAAGTTACGAGGAACGACCGGTAAGCATCCTAGATAGAGGGATGAAGCAGTTACGGTCCAAGAGCTTTCCTATAGTCAAAGTCCTATGGAGTAACAGTTCTGAACGAGAGGCAACGTGGGAGTTGGAAAAGGACATGCAAGGCCGGTATCCAGAATTATTTGGTAAGTAAATTTCGAGGACGAAATTCTTTTTAGTAGAGGAGAATTGTAGAGTCCAAGAACTTTACTTAGCTAAGATAGATAGTAGTATTATAATATTTATAGCATTATCTTTGTAACTGTGGATTTTTGGTTCAGACCGAGAATTATTTGGACACTCATAGTAGTACTTATAGATTTTCTAAGTTTAACCTATAGTTTAAGAATATTAATTTTAACCTAAGGTTTGATTAATATGACTGATATTAAGGATAATATTTATTATACTATAAGGTTTAGATAAGAACCAATAGGATTTTAAGCACATGTTATGAATGGGTGATTAAGGATTAAGTATTTCGAGGATTAAATTTAATAAGGGGTAAAGTTTGAATGCTATAAGGTCAGTCAGCAGCTTTGAATACGTTGAGGGCTTAGTCAAGGTTGTTTACTCCATTCAAACTTAGCTAAAAATGTGTAATTTTGTGTTTAAATAATCAGCGTGTGCCGATATATCGCAGCTATAGGGGGCGATATATCGTAGCACGTAGATACGGAAAACACGAGACGATGCACGACAGCCTCGGGCATACTGGCCCAGGCGATATATCGCCTACAGGGGGCGATATATCGCCTCCTTCAATATATTTTGAAACATTTTGAAATCGTTTTCCATTCAGCCCTTCAACCTCTTGATAAGTCTAGCACCTTTTTGAACGAGACTTCAGCCTCTGCTGAACGATAATTCAAATTATTTTCACCTAAAAAGCTATTATTTTTATTCAAGTAAAATTTAGATCCTTTCATTCCTAAACTCTATAAATAGGACCTAGTACCCAGCCATTATTCATCTTTTGCTCTAAGTTCAGAGGCTGCAAGTGCTAGGTGAGTGTGAGAGTGTAAACACCTGGGTTGGGGAATCATAAGCTTGATCATCATAAGCTTATCAAACACTTGGGGAAGTAAGGTTTTATAGTATTTCAGTTTGAGGTGTAGATTGATCTTACAAGTCTTCAAGGTAACCCAAAACTCTAGTTCATTTCTGTACTTGATCTTTTAAGTTCTCATAGCCTTCCACTCAGCCTCTAACCTTAATCTTTATTTTGGTTAGGAAATCTAAGTTCTTGAGCAAAAAGGTTTTGGTAAGTATTTTTCTCAAGGTTTAGTCCTTCCATTCCTTTCATTTCTTTTTCTTCAAGTCTACTCACCCTGTTATATATGGTTTTAGGAGTGTTCCAAAAGTCCCAACTCTGTCCTCATATCCCGGTAACTTTGGTAAGGAAAATAGGATAGAAATGCATATGTTATATGTTTTATATGTTATCTTATGTTTCTTATGTTATGATAAGTGTTATGATATGTTTGTAGGCTTGGCCACATGACCCATTTGACTAACAAGCCCCAAATAGATTATGGGCGTATGACCTACTTAGCTAGTAGGACCCCACTAATCTAATGGGCATATGACTTGTTTAGTCTATGGGACCCCAAGTAATAATGGCCATTATAGTATGTGTATGATATATGTTATGTTATGTTATGTTTTTATGTTTCTTATGAAATTTAGGTATATGAACTATGTGTTAGATTTTTCTTGTTGGGCATTAGGCTCATTCCTTTTTGTTTATATGTGCAGGAAAATAGCTATAGTGGCGGGAAAGATTCGTGGATGCTTGGGAGAATGTGTATCGGTGATGAATGGATTCAAGGAGTCGAGAGTTCGATTTCGAGGATGTAGTCTTTTATTTATGGTTTATGTGTAATTTTTCCGCACTTGTTATGTAATCCTTTTTATTTTAAATTATGTTATGTTTTGTTTTTAAAACAATGGGATCCCATATCCTGCCTTGAGTTATGTAAGTTGTAACATTGGTTTTTACAAGTTTTTAATAAAGTTATGGTATTTTTGCAAATGTAAGTTTTACTAAGGATTTGTATGTATAGTTTCGTTAATGGTCCAAAAGTCTAGATTAGTTGGGTCATTACACTTATAATATGTTTCTAAATCATAACATATTAAGGTTTTTTATTGTGATAAGAGTACTTATAAGTTTTTTTTTTAATTAAAAGATTTTCATTATTGTATTTTGATACAAAAAAATCAAAATTAATCGTAAAATGTAATTCTCAATATATTAATAAACCATAAGTATTACATTAAACAATAACTAATTCAAACTATGAATGTGTCTATTTCATGAGATCTTAGTTCTAACTTAAGTTTGAAAGCATAACATAATAAAGTTTCTTGAACATTTTTTACTTCAAAAATGAAAAACAAAAACATTACAAGATACACAAAAGTAAACCATGCATGAAACTTGCTCCATCCTTCAATTCATCATCCTTTGTGCATTTGTCTGGAAGACAAAATTCTCACATTCTATGATATCCCTTTGGGTCTGGTTGACAAGTCCTGGAAGTGATCTGAACCTAAAACAGCACATATGGACATTAGACACATATTATTTCCCTTAAAACCAAATAGATTATTACATAGATATGCATGAACTTCAGATGAGATGAACCTCATACCACTAGCTATTTTGCACAGCTTAATGATTATATGTGCTAAAGACAAAAAATAATGGAGATGCTTAAAAATTAACAAAGACCTATAAAAGATTTCATTAACCCACTTGGAATCCAAACTAACATGTATTTAGCCCAGGTTAGAGAAATTTTATAGTTATATTTCTCCAAATAGATCACACGGCCCTGTTACAGCATATACCTTACAAGATACAATTTTCTCTTCCTCTGTTTTTCTTCATTTATTTAAATTATATGCACACACACACATACACACAAAAATATGAGACCCAAGAGCAGTTATTCTGTAAGGAACACTTTCTTAATCTCCATACCAGCTTCTACTTTCTGAGTTTCATGAGAGTTTCCACATATTTCCAAAAGCAGTTTTATGAGAATAACATGGGGCAGGGGAATAAAAACTACTGCTCAAACGAAAAGTTTCCACATATTGCAGTAAAAAGAATCATCTAGTTGTTTTTTATGCCCTGTTTTCTTAATTTGTTTTCTATTTCTATTGTTGCTCTTTGCAACTACTTAGAAAATAATTCCCTTATATTGCTCTCTAAACAACTTCAGAATAAATGAAAAGCTAGAAGGAATCAAATAACTCAAGAAAATAAAAGGCCAAACAAGAAACTAGAATACACTCAAGCCATATATTATAACAACTCAATGACTAAGAAACAAAATAAAATAACTCAAAAAATATACCAATTCAGAGAAATAAACAAGAGATAACCACTATAAATTCCAGCTATCTGAGTTAGCAAATAGACATATATACACATACATCAAATTAAACTACAACAATCATAAAAAGCACAACCTTTTATTTACTCTCTTGCTAACTAAACTATGAAAAAGAAACAACAAGGTTTGTACATGAAACAAAGAAAGTTCAAAGAAAAGTCCAGAAAAAAGAGTTAACAGTATGAATGCAGTCCCAATGGAGTGACTAATAAACCTCTTTTAATATGTGGACGGAAAGAGAGGCATACTTGGTTTCAAATATGTATCCAAGGAAAAAGAGTCCATTCCAGAGTTGTCTGATTATTTTGTAGGAAACCCTGTATTAACACAAGTAATTAAGTCAAAAATTTCAACACTCAATAGCTTTGCAAGTTGCAATGGCCACAATTAGCAAAAAATCACTAATTTCCATATATCTCAAGTTCACATGTTGTGCCTACTTCAAAACTAACAATTGTATTAATGTTAATCAATGCAACTATTTTAATAGTAAATTTTAATATATTAATACGCTAACAACAAAAATCGGCCTTTAATACATTTTCATTTATAAGGGTTGTCGCTCTTTAACTTTCATCCCGCTTGTTTATGCTAAAATTGGTAGGAGAAGGGAGAAAAAGTATATTTTGTTAAAAAAAATAGTTTCATAGCTTAAGTTGCTGTTTATTTTCAAATAAAGGGAAACTAAAAACAAAAAATAATAATTGGTAAAAAAATATAGTGGAATGGTTATATTTATAGCCTCTAGAGACAAAGTACTGACCTGAGTTTCTCCACTGGAAGACTGCCCAAAATCAATTTTGCATACAGAATAGTAATCGACCTCCTCATCTGAGAGCATCTCATATATGCATGTTCTACAAACTGGTTTTAAAGTCATGATTGCATAAGTTAGACTCTAGTTTGCAAGTCGAGTCAAAACACTATTTAAGCAAACAACAACCTCTAAACTTTTGGTTTCTCCAAATAAAAGTCCAGAGAAAACTTTACATTGCTTCGTAACTCCCTTGCACTTTCACTCTATAAACATTTTAATGATTATTGGAGAATATAGAATACTAAAGAGTAAACACACACACACACACACACACACACACACACACACACACACACACATATTTTCCCTTCCGCTAAAGCCTACACTCAGACAAATTGCTATATAAGTCCATACGAGAAATCAAACCCTAGATTTCATGGCAACAACCCATAGGCCTGACCTCTAAACTTAAGAAATATAAGCCATTAATCCTACCCAGGATTATGCCTCCCCCAGAGTAGTGATACGTTTTTGGGCATTAACATCAACACAGCCAGCTATCTTTCCAACTTTGGCATTAAGATTGCCTTTCACTTGCTTTTTTCTCCTGCAACAGTGTGTTAATAATTAGAGCAAAACCCAAACAAGCAATTTGATTTTAGAAATAAGAAGCAACAAACACACATGACTTCTGACATATTGGCAAGATTGTTATAATCCTAGAACCTACATCAGGAGGCACATTATTGATAAACAACCCGTATAAGCCCATGCCAAAGATCAACATGACAGTCCCAACAAGATAAACATCTGTGTCATTGGATTACATTATTAGCAAAAGAAGCTCGTAATGAGAAAAAGATAAGACCAGAAAACAAGGGAATGAGACAGTTTTCTGTTCAAATATCAGTCCTCAAATAAACCATTTGGATCAATAGAGTGGCACAATTACATTGTTTTTTAGCTCTGTAATAATCAGTTGTAACAAGTCTTGGGAGTTGTAATAGTGAGAAAGAGTGAAAGAAGATAAGCCAGGGCTGAGAGGGTGTTTTCTCGAAAGGGCTTCCAAAGGATACTCTTCTCAGTGTGTTTCTCAAGCTTGTATTGAATGAAGTTGTAACTGTGTAATTGATAGTGGAGAAGGAAACAAACATCTTTGCATTTTTTTCTCTGTTATTTCTTTTCTTGTTCATTTTCTTGTGTGTGTGTGTTTTAGTACATAATTGCATACACATTGAGAGAAGGAAAGAACTGTTGAAAAGTTACCAATTGCTTCAACTAGCCGCAGAACCATTTGTCCAGCGTGAATCCCTTTAACACAGCTACTTCAGTAAACTTTATATGTATCAACAATATAAATGCAACCCTACAAAGATTGAATTTAGTATGAGTATTCATGTACTATATATAGTACCAAATACACTTATGTTCATCATTATAAGTTATACTTAAATATAACTAAAATGAATTGAATAATGGCTATGGTATTTCAATAATTTTGTAGAGAAGAGAAATTACATTGAGAAAGCACAAGAGGGAACCAGCCAATGAACCTGCAACTACGAAAAGTGCCAAAAATCAGAAGTCGAAAATCACTTGCCCAACAGCAAAAGAGTCAGAAATTCTTTTAATTTTCAACATGGTTCATAACCCATTTGAGTATACTATTTTCTAGTTTTATTTCCAAAGATTAAAGCTTTAATTATCATGACAATCGAATAAAATTTAAACAATTTCATAATTTCCAAACCCAAATCTCATAATTTCATTTAGTTTCTTCCACATGTAGTAGTGACCCTTCACTACAAAACCCCCAAAAGAACTTAACTTTATACAGTAATTTCCAAACCCTTCACTGCAGTTAAGCTGTCAGGACCACATTACAATATGCAAACAAAAACAAATTATAAACACATAAAAGGCAGCAGCAATTATGTTATTAAAATAATAAGTTACCATCAATTAGAAGATGCATGAACAAGACAAACAAAATTCAAGAAACATATCATGTATAGCTAGATGCATATTACCATATAACATGCACCCAAATGCATATTACCATATATAATACTTGGCTTTTATTGATTTTGTTTTTCTCAGTAAAAGGAAAAGAAAATTGTGACTACACTTTGTTCGTGGAAATTGTTACGTACATGGAAATTGAATAGATTACTGCATAAAAATAATATATTACACTCAAAAAGCAACAAAACCAGAGATAAGAGAAAACTTCACTTCTTAATTAGCTAGCATATATGGAGTTAACAGTGTTCATAGAACAGCAAACAAGTGGCCACAGTACTCCAAATTTCAAAGATATGGTTCCAATTCTATGCGAGGCAAAGAATTCAAGATGAAAAAATAAATATAAAAAGTAACAATGAATTTATAATAGCTAATACAATGCCACTGAAATATAACCATATGGAAAACAACTAAATTACTAGAATAATGCTATTGAAAATAACCATGAGGTGTAAACAAACTATTATGTGATGGATTGCAGCTTCTAAAATTCATAGAAATCTTACAAATACTAAGGAAAAATTTAGCAATGAAATTAAGGGTTTAAGTTATTTCTCATACTAGTTCATCTTAAGGGTACTAGTAGTGTCATATATATACGTATATATATTATATATACAGAGAGAAAGAGAGAGATTTACTTACAGTCAAAGGTCAAAGCTCCCCCAAAACAGCAAATAACTGCAGTGAAGCTTTGGGACAATCTTACAGTGAGGACACAGAAAGGTGAAGACACTCGTACTGTTGAGATTAGCTTACTCTAATTTTTTTAACATATTTTTACTTAGAGGTGGATTTAGTTTTAAGATGAAGTTCTTGTAATTTTTAAAACTTAAAGGTGAGTTACATAATCATCATTTCTAATGATTCATTTATTTTAAGAAACTAGATTAAATATGCATCGTCTGCTATTACTTACCTCAAGCAAAGCACGAATGGCGAGCTTGACGGTTTCTTGCCCAGCTGTCTCCTTGTAGTTTTTCTCAAGAAACTCACGTAATGAGTTAGAGTTTCTTCCAGTGGCATTTGCTTTCCAGGCTAAAAATGTCCCAAAAGGATCTGTCTAATATAGTGTTGGTGCACCTGTGTATGGGTCAAAGCCAATAATCAAAGTTGAAAGCCCAAACGGTCTAACACCACCACTTTGTGTATACTTCTATTGAAGACCAGCAATGTAGCGAGTAATATACTCAACAGTTACTGGATCCTCAACCATAAGTTGGTGGCTTTGACATTCAATTCTCACCTTGTTTATCAAGGCACGAGCATTAGCTTTGAGCCCAGCACAGGCCAATGCAATGTGATCATCCAAATTCACAATCTTCCTCACCATTCTACACAAAAACAACCAATAAGAGAAGATAATCTTCTTTTCAACAACATAAAATGATTCCAACACATGAGCATTGCCAACTCCCAGCTCTTATTTAACATAGACTCTAACTAGTTCAATCTCCATTTCTTATAAAACTACACAATCTAAAATAATCCAAATTTGAAGGCTCATGCCTCATGGGGTAAGGGATATAGCTAAATCTCTCTCTATTTCCTCTATCCCCAAAAACTAAACATAAATTCATACACCTGTTAGGCTTAATTGAGTATCAAAGTTCAGTAAGATTATGCAAAAAAAAGCCAATTCCAAGATCAAATCAAACCCAATGAATTTCAATTTCCAGCAAAAGTACATTTAAAAAAAACACTACATTTCCTTTCTTTCTTACTCCAAATAAAACCCATAAAATCATAATTTCACAAAAACTAGATCAACCCAAACCCCCATAAAATGCAAACCGTTTTGGCCTCATCAGACTTTACAAACATCTAAACATAAAACCCTAGTTCAAGTTCAAAATCTCACTCCACTCAAATAAAAAAAAAACGAGAAAATACCAAAATAAAACTCAGTTTGTATTTAGTTAAGTGTGCTCTGTAGAAGTGTTTTTTGAACAAACATAAATAAAACCCAACAATGAGAGAAGATAATGAATATGGAAATGTCTTGCTATATAAAAATGAGAGATATATATATTTTATATCCATAGATTTATAACAACCCACTCCTTCAAAGGTTAAAGAGTGGAATTTTTATACGTTTGACGAGATTTTACAATTACTTGCATGATAGTTTGTTCACATCAGAGACCAAGTCTTGCTCACATTTGAAGATTGAGTGAACTTGAGCAAAAGCTTTCTTTTGATTTACATAATGGAAAAACTATACCAAATGCCCTTTTGTGCTATCACCTAGTCCATGAAGCTTTAATCTCTAACTAAACATATTATAAAAATAATAATAATAAATAAAAGTAAAATCCAACTTTAAGATCAAACTTGCCCAATAAGAATTTTCTCTAGTAATAATGGTGCCTATATCTCCAACTTAAACACAAAGTTCTCTGATATGACATGAACATTAACATAATCAGAAGAAAGGGCAATTAAGTATTAACAAGTAAAACATTTTATTAAAAAGAAAGCGAAAAAATAAATTCATATAAGATATCATCTTCTTTTCAATAAATAATAAGCAAAACATGCTGGTACTGGAAAACAAATTCAGACTTTAGACACTAAGAAATTTGTATCTGAGAAATACCAAATTAAACAGCATTTATGTCCAGTACAGAACTCAGTTAATTGGCATCATCTGGTTTGGGACAAACTGACTATAACGAGACATAGATTTCTAGTTTGATAGATTTCTGGTTTGGTATGTCAACAATTTTTTTTAACAAATAAATTAATAATGTTAACATGGGTGTGCATACAAAAATAAACATAATCAGATGACAATATATCTTCTTATACAGATTTTCTAGCCACTTTACATTGAGAACGAATTCAAGGGAGTGTAAGCATAATGAAATACCCATGAGCAACCTCAATATTCAAATCCCAAACCCCAAATCATATCTGACTTTCACATAGACACGGAAACAACTTGAATCTACAAACCCCAAATCGTATCTGATTTTGGGATGTAGAATTTGAATTAGACTACTAAAGTACTGTAACACCCTGTAAATAATTAAAAAATAATGTACAAACTTGCAAAACAACCAATTTCCCCAAGAATTTTCTTGAGAAACAAAAGGAAATAGAGAGATGGAAGATTGAGACCTGATGGAAGATAGACTAGTCGAGCCATGTCGTAGACCCACCGCCGCAAGCACCGTCGCACCCACGAGCGAGCCATGCCATAGACCCATGAGTCGAGCCTCCCTGTCATACGACCCAAGTCGCGGCCCCCATCACCTTGTTACAGACCTGCAACAAACAGAGAGAAGGAAAGAAGGATTGAACGAGAGAGTAGCTAAGAGAGAAAGATAGAACGAGAGAGAGTTACTGAGTGTGAGAGAGGAGGCGTAAAGGGTTATTAGGATTCAACCTTAGAGATTAGGGTAAGGGATGAGTTGGAGATTAGGAAGCTCCACTCTGGAGCGTGACTTCGTGAGGCGGAGAAAGAGCTCCACTCTGGAGCGTGTCTTCGTGAGGCAGAGATGAGTTGAGAAGACTTCGTGAGGCGGAGAGACGAGACGAGAGTGAGAGATGGAGACTTCGTGAGGCTGAGAGACGGAGACTTCGTGAGGCGGAGAGACGAGACGAGAGTGAGAGATGGAGGCTGAGAGAAATTTTTCGGGTAACTTAGATTTAGGGATTAAAATTTGGGACTCAAAAAAAATTTTCATTTGGCGCCTGAGGTTTATTCATATGGCGCCAAAATAATCCATGTGTTTTTAATCACCCACCATTCATAGCACTTCTAAATATATGCTATTTTTTAATATAATGCATACTAAAAATTGTTGTAGTGTGTTACAATAAGATCACTATTTAATCTTGTGGGGGAATGTTATATTATTTTATAATATAATGTAAAATTATATTATATTATAATATAATGTTTTAGATTAAATAAATGTGACAAAGTGTGTCACATATTGTAACATATAATAGAGAGTTACAATATTTAGATATATGAGATATATCCAAATAATGTAACATATTTGGTGTTACAAATTTGTAACCTCCAAATATTACCCTTTATTGTGTAAATTGTTGTTACACAATATTGAGATGAATTTCATAAAAGCCATATGTGATATGGCTGTTAGAGATATGATTTTGGGAGTTACAAAATCATTTAGGAGGGTTTGGAACCGTTTGGAAAAACAGCACAATTTTTGTGCTGAATTTGGTCAGTGGCCGCGACGACCAACATTCAGTGGCCGCGACCACTAATGTCTCTGGCCGCGGCCACAAGCCAAAAACTGACCAAATTTTCAGTTTTTTCAATATTTGTTGAACACCTCAAAAAACCCAAATAACTCCCAAATCTCTTTTTTAATTCCATATTAATTCAATTAAACATTGGTAACAGCCATGGGGGTTGGTGGAATTTGAAATTCAAAGGGTGTCTCTAAACTCTATAAATAGGAGCCTATAGCTCACTTGTAAGACATAACTTTTCTATCGACTAGAGCACTTGGCTAGAAACACCTTGAGGCTTGATAATTCCATAAATCTTTTCCAATATCTGAGAGAGATCCCTTAGTGCTTGAGTTAGGGGGAAATAAGCTTTTGGACAAAGGTTTTAAACCTTGTTCAAGTTAGTGATCCCCAATCCTCTTCACTTAGGTTGTGTAAGTGAGAGTTTGATTGTGTTTCTGTTCTTCTTTTTATTCTATTGATTTTCTTCTTATTCTCTTGTTCTATTTACTTGTATATTTTGTTTAAGAGTTGTAATCTTTTCATTTGGTCTAAACACTTTATTTTACTTGTAATCTTTTGCTTAGAGTTGTATTCTCACTATTCTCTTCTTCATCATCATCTTCTTCCTTTCTTAGTTTATTTGTATTTTCAGTTATAGAGTTGTAACCATATTTAATCAATATATATTTACTTGTAATATTATTGCATAGAGTTGTAATATTATAATCATTTCCATTGAGGCAAAACAATATTTTCCTAACATTCAGTAAGAAGTATTACAGTCCAGCAGTGCTAGCAACTAAGGTTGATGAATTTATAACTCTGGTTCAAGGGAGCCTTTTCGTCACCGACTATGCACAGAAGTTCGATCGATTGGCCAAGATTGCCCCTGAAGTGGTACCGACTGATGCATTGCGAGTCCAGAGGTTTGTAAGGGGACTCAAACCGATGATCACGAGGGATGTTAGGATGACCAACGCTGAGGTGGTCAGTTATGCATAGGTACTGGATAGAGCCCTTGAAGCTGAATATTTGGAAGAACGAATATGGAAGGATAATGCCGCTAGAAGAGAGAACCACCGCAACAAGAACTTCTATGAGAGCAACAAGAGAAATGCTATCGAAGGGCAGAATAGTGGGGTTGATAAAAGACCTAGACCTCCAGTCACGAACAGAAACAACCACAACTCTCATAACCATAGCAACCGCAATAACCGCTTCAATGACCGGAACCGTGGGAACCAACAGGGCAACCGAGTCGAGTATCCCACCTGCCCTAAATGCACAAGGAAACACCTAGGAGAGTGCCAGGCCGTTTCCAACAACTGCTTCAAGTGCGGCCAGACAGGACACTTGCGGAAGAATTGCCCATAATTGAAGGTGGGACAGAATAATAATAACAATCTGGTGCTAGCAAGAGTCTACGCCTTAACTCAGAATGAAGTGCCCAATAGAAACACCATGGTTACAGGTCAGCTCCTTATATCTGGTACAATGTGTAGAGTCTTAATTGATTCTGGAGCAACTCATTCCTATGTTTCCATGAATGTGATTGATAGACTGAATATGCCTTATAAGATGTTTGAACATAACTTTAGTACATTGTTGCCATCGGGAGATATGATGTTGTCAAACAAGTGGTTACCGTCAACACCTGTAACGGTAGAGGGTAAAGAGTGCCCAGCAGATCTCATAGAACTGAGTATACTGGATTATGATGTCATACTCGGCATGGATTGGTTATCCAAACATGGGGCTTCGATAGACTGCCGAAAGAAGACCGTTGAATTCAGGCCAAAAGAAGGAAAGGTTTTTTACTTTAGAGGTGAAGTAGCAGGCCTTCGAACACCCATAATATCTGCACTGGAAGCACGGAATATGATGCAACATGGATGTTCGGCATTCCTTGCTAGTGTAGTGGATAAGTCCAAGGAGTCAGAACTAAAGCCAGAAAATGTTCATATTGTTTGTGAGTTCCCGGAGGTGTTTCCCGAGGAATTACCAGGACTACCCCCGGACAGAGAGATTGAGTTTGTAATCGAGCTTGCACCTAAAACTGCACCGATATCTAAAGCACCCTATCCAATGGCGCCGGTAGAGTTAAAGGAACTTAAGAACCAATTGCAGGAGTTGTTGGACAAAGGGTTCATAAGACCTAGCCATTCGCCATGGGGAGCACCAGTCCTATTTGTGAAGGAGAAGGACGGGAGTATGAGAATGTGCATTGATTATCGAGAGCTCAATAAGGTCACCATTAAGAATAAGTATTCTTTGCCTAGGATAGACGACATTTTTGAACAGCTAAAAGGGGCTTCAGTGTTCTCGAAGATTGATCTGCGATCTGGGTACCATTAGTTGAAAGTGAAAGAGGGAGACATTCCAAAAACGGCTTTCAGAACTCGCTATGGGCACTACGAATTCTTAGTGATGTCCTTTGGACTCACCAACGCCCCAGCAACCTTTATGGATATGATGAATAGGGTATTTAAGGATTTCTTGGACAAGTTCGTAGTAGTGTTCATTGATGATATCCTCATTTACTCAAAGACCAAGGAGGAGCACGAAGAGCATTTGAGATTGACTCTGAACAGATTAAGGGAACATCGGTTGTACGCCAAGTTCTCTAAATGCGAGTTTTGGCTGGAACAGGTAACCTTCTTAGGGCACATAGTCTCTAAGGATGGGATTGTAGTAGACCCATCAAAGATTGAGGCCATTAGAGACTGGCCCCAGCCAAAGAATGCCTCAGAAGTTCAGAGTTTCTTAGGGTTGGCAGGTTATTATAGGAAGTTTGTCGAGGGTTTCTCGAAGATCGCTACCCCGTTTACAAACTTAACCCAGAAACATCAGAAGTTCGCATGGACAGAAAAATGTGAAAAGAGTTTTCAGACCATGAAGGATAAGTTGATTTCTGCGCCTATCCTTTGTGTTCCCACTGAGGGCGGAAAATTTGTGATGTACAGTGATGCATCAAAGAATGGCTTGGGATGCGTGTTGATGCAAGAAGGGAAGGTGGTAGCTTATGCTTCCAGACAACTCAAGGATTATGAGCAGCGGTATCCCACTCATGACCTTGAATTGGCAGCTGTAGTGTTCACACTCAAGATATGGAGACATCACCTATACGGAGATAAGTGTGAGATATACACTGACCACAAAAGTCTGAAATACTTTTTCACACAAAAGGAATTGAACATGAGGCAGCGAAGGTGGTTGGAATTAATAAAGGATTGCGATTGTGAGATTCTATACCACCCAAGCAAGGAAAACGTAGTTGCAGATGCTTTGAGCAGGCGGGGACATGGGAGTGTCTCAACACTAAGTACAATAGAGATGCCTCTTCAAAAAGAGATCATAAATTCTAGGATTGAAATTGTGACAAGAAGTTTGGCAAACCTCACACTGCAATCCTCTCTACTAGAACAAATCTGAGAAGGACATAAATTGGATGAAGCCTTGGTGAAACAAGAGGCTTTGGTACAAGAAGGTGGCAGCAACGATTTCACAATGTCTAAGGGTGGATTACTAAGATACAAGGATAGGATTTGTGTGCCTAACAATGCTGAAATTAAGGAAAGTATTATGAAAGAAGCGCATAAAACACCTTATTCTTTACACCCAGGATCCATAAAAATGTACCAAGACCTTAAGGCATTGTATTGGTGGCATGGAATGAAGAGGGAGATTGCTGCGTTTGTTGCTAGATGTTTGACGTGCCAGCAAGTCAAAGCGGAACACCAGAGGCCAGCAAGGTTGCTTCAACCGCTCTACATTCCTGAATGGAAATGGGAGGATATCACAATGGATTTTGTGGTAGGGTTGCCTAGAACCACCAAGCAGCACGACTCAGTGTGGGTGATAGTAGATAGACTCACTAAGTCTGCCCATTTTCTGCCAGTTAAGACCACATACTCAGCGGATCAATATGCTGACTTGTATGTTAGTGAGATAGTGAGACTTCATGGGGTGCCAAAGTCGATAATTTTTTATCGAGGGTCAGTTTTCACATCGAACTTTTGGAAAGGGCTACAGAGGGCTGTGGGATCAAGACTAAAGTTTAGCACCGCTTTTCATCCTCAGACCGATGGCCAGTTTGAGAGGACTATAGAGATATTAGAAGACATGTTGAGGTGCTGTGCCTTGGACTTTTCGGAGTCTTGGAACCGATATCTACCCCTAATGGAGTTCTCATACAATAACAGTTACCAATCTACCATAGGGATGGCTCCCTATGAGATGCTTTATGGGCGTAAGTGTAGATCTCCCTTGCACTGAGATGAAGTTGGGGAGAAGTAGATTTTAGGTCCTGAAGCAGTTAGGGAAGCCAGTGAGACGATAGAGAAGATTCGCCGAAGGATGCTTACTGCTCAAAGTAGGCAAAAGAGCTACTATGACGTCAAGAGAAGGGACATCGAATTTTCAATGGGCGAGTTTGTTTTCCTAAAAGTCTCGCCGATGAAAGGTGTGATGCGTTTTGGAAAGAAAAGGAATTTAAGCCCTAGATATATTGGTCCATTTGAGATATTGGACAGAGTAGGGCAGGTTACGTACCATTTGGCACTGGCCCCAGAATTAGCTGAAACGCATAACGTCTTTCACATCTCGATGTTGCGTAAGTATGTGTCAGACCCCACTCATGTGTTGAGTTACGAGCAGTTACAGCTGAAGCAGGACCTGAGATCCAAAAGGATTCCACTAGTTAAGGTCCTGTGGAAGAATAGTACGGAACGAGAAGCAACATGGGAGTTGGAGGAAGACATGAAAGCAAGACACCCTGAGTTATTTGGTAAGAAAGAATTTCGGGACGAAATTCCTTTTTAAGGAGGGTATAATGTAGTGCACCAATTTTTTTTTTAGATTATTTAAATTTTGTGTTTTATTTTATTTAAATGTTAAGTGTGATGAATTGTTTTAATTAAATGTTGTTTATTTTATTTATTTGTTGTTTGCTTTATCTGATTTGTTTGATTTAATTGATAGAATTGTTTGGTATAATCTTTTGAATTTAAATTGTTAATTGTTTGTTTGGTTAATTATTTTAATAAGTGAATAATTGTGTAACATGTTTATTTTACTATTAGTGTTACATTTTATATAAGTGTGACAATTGATGTGATTATGTGAGATTTGGTTGAATGCACTAAGGTGCATGGTAGATAGTGATGCACCCTAGTGTTTTAGTGTGTGCAAGTATATGGTAATAGGGTGCACATGTGTGGATTTTCTACACATTTTATAATTGCCATTTATTTGATATTTTTCGGTAGTTTTATTTTAATTGATAGGAAAATAAGTAAATAAAATTCAAAAGGGGCAAGTAAGTGGACGTGTGGTGTAGTGGGAAATGGAGTGATATTTTTTCCATTATTTTTCTAAGGTAAATAAAGTTAAATTGGAAGAAGATAGCTATTATGGGTAAGAGAATTTGACCATTTTAATTCAAATAAATCAATCTTTCTTATAAAGGATTTTAGGCTTTATTGGATGAGTTAATTAGGGAAATTGCCATCTTTTTAGTAATGGCTTAATGGGGAAAATGGGGATTAAAAAGGGGATATGGAGAAGATAGGCCATTTGGTCATGAGCTAGAGAGAAGATATATATATATAGAGAGAGAGAGGCGTGCTAGAGAGAAGGAAGGGCTTCCATATTTTCTAGAGAGAAGAAGAAGAAGAAGAAAAAGGGTTCAAGCTAGGGTAAGGTTTTTGGTTGTTTTCCTTATGATTAGTCTAGTATTTTGTTTCGGTTGTCTCTAACCTTGTTCATCTTCTTCTCCATCTTGTTATTCAAAATATACAACCCCTGGGGTTTGAGCAAGGAGATTATTGGACTTTTGATTGGATTGGGTTCTTGATTTTCTATCAAGAAGAGGTATTGCAATCCCTCCCTAAATTTTGTGATTATTGGTTTTGATGAATAAATTATTAGAGGGATTATGGTTAAAGGGGATTTATGTTTTGGGTAGGAAAAATAGGTACTTTGTGCTCTTGATATCTTGTTGATAAAAGTTGTTTAATTTGCATGAAGGGTATAATGGTTTAATGTATAAAAGGGTTTTGATGTTGATTTTCTATGTACTATGATTAGTGGTAATTATGAATGCAAATATGAGGTTTTAGCCTAGGCATACCTAAGGATTATCTTGATATTGTGTTTGATGTTGTATGATTTTCAATATATTAGATCCATGTGTTTAGGACCTATGTAATATGAGTAAATTGATAATTTGCAATCTTAATATTTGGATCCATGAAATTTTGATAGGATGCATGTGATTTTGTGAATGAATAAATTATAAGATGCATGAAAATAATGACAGAAACATGTTAGGTTAATATAAAGGCATATGTGAATATGGTATTCATGAAATTAATGTATGTTATTGTTATTGTTAGTGTTTTGTTGGACTTCATGTGTAGAGTCAATGGAATAGAAAAAATGGGATTTTATAAGATTGCATGTGAATATGTTAGTAATATTCTTAGAATTATGTATATAATAAGAGCATGATGAGATTATGGGCATGTATGATTTTATGTGAAATTTTGAGATAAAAGATGAATTTCATGAGAAATTAAGCTTGCTGTTTTTTTTATAAATAGTTGGGTAAAAGTTTGATTAAAAAAAATGATTTGCATGCATAAGTAATTTCCTTGATGTTATGTTAATTTTATGAAATTAAAAAGGGTATTTTAAGTCCCAATAAAATGATATTTTACTCAAATAAATACCTACAGAATTTTTATTGTATTTTTAGAAAAATATGAGGTTTTAAATTGAATATGGTGATTTTTAAAGATAAAAATGGCTGCTGGAATTTTTGTAAAAAAAATGTGAAGTGTGTTTCACTAAAATAGATTTGATGAGTTTTTGAAACAAAATTATTATCCTAAGTTATGGTAATATTAAAAATGATATTTTAATATGGTATGAATGCATATTTTGATAAGTTATGATATTTCTTTATTTTGATTGAAAAAAAAATATTTAGATTCTATTTATTTGTGATTTTTAAAGAAATTAAATAGTGGCTGAAAGTTTGGTTTAAAGGTTAAAAATAATTATTTAATTGTCACATATGGATTTATGTTACATAAAACTAAGTCTTAAATAATTTAAATAAAAATATATTTTTCCCACACTTAGAAATATATTTTTCTCACATCATTTATGTAACACAATTAACCAATGTTAAAATTTATTTTTCTAAAGAAACATATTAATCATAGGTATTTTAATTAATTCCAGGCTTTTTGTTACTTCTTTGTAATTTGAGAATAATAAATGAAATTGTCACATATTTTTAAGCTAAATCAAATTATTTTATAAAATAAAATAATGTTTTGAGAAATTTAATCAACCTAGAAATTTTATGAAAAATAAAGCATGTTATATGTCTATTAATTTTTAAACGATAAAAGTAAAAAATGTAGAATTATCATTTTTAAAACGTCTCAATTACGCAATGTTTCCACGTATGTATGTTACATGCAAATCCACTCTTACGTCCAAAATTATGTTTATTATTTAACTATGTGGTTTTTATAGGAAGATCATGCATGTAAAATAGGTGCAATGAGCATTATTCTTTTATCGCTTTATGTGTAGTTAAGAATAATTGCATGTTATGTGTAACTATTATTATGTGTGCATGGCCCATGCACACATGAGTTGTATGGAAGGGCAAAATAGTAATTTTATGAACCTAAGAAATGTTGTTTTGGTTATGGTATAGGCTCGTTGAGAGGTTGTGAAATTTCTTAGCTCGGACCTGAGGTAAGGAAGTTAGATAGATTCTATGATTTTATGCTATGAATGGTAAGACTGTTGTACGAATGAATTGTTATGAATTAAGAATGTCATAATGTGATGATATGTTGGCTTGTATGAATATGATATGTTTGTGGATGTTAGTGTGATGAACACGACACATCAAACGAGTTCCTAAGGATATAAAGACGTAACTGCTAGGGCGGACGCGCCGAGGTTATTCAAGGACCAGAGACTCTTGTTTACCTCATAGGGTGACGTAGACAACGAGCGGGCCATGCTCATCATGTATGCTGTATGAATGTGATATGATGATATGTTATGATTACGTTATGATATGCTATGATGATATGTTACGAAAACGTTATGATATGCTATGAGGATATGTTACGATAATGATATGATATGCCATGATGTTTTAGATGAACGTTAGTGTTTGTATTTGTTGTATCATTACTTGCTTATTGTTTGTACACTACAAGAAAAAACAGTATTCATAACACTTAAAAACTGCTAACCGGGAGTATTGATAACGCTTCTGAAAACGCTAACATAGCCCCTATTATTAAAAGTCCTGTCTTTTCTATAACAGTATTTGAATGTTATGTTCGATGTTATCTTAAACTATTCAATAACACATTTTTAGTTGCTATAATATTCAAATAATAACATTTAGTTAGAGTATTTGATTATAAATTTGACATTTAATCTTATACTTTTTGCATAACACTTTTCAACTGTTACATTTGATTATTTTGATAGCATTTTTAATTTGTAATATTATATAAATCATAACGATTTGTTACACTTATAATATGTTTCTAAATCATAACATATTAAAAGTCTAGTAATAAAATTTTGTTACTTTAGTGTGGATAATATATTTTAAATTTTATTTTGATAAGTATACTTATAAAGTTTTTTTTTAATTAAAATATTTTCATTATTGTATTTTGATAATAAAAAAAATCAAAATTAATCATAAAATGTAATTCTCAATAGATTGATAAAACGTAAGTATTACATTAAACAATAACTAATTCAAATCATGAATGTGTCTACTTCATGAGATCTTAGTTCTAACTTTAAGTTTGAAAGCATAACATAATAAAGTTTTATAATCTTGAACATTTTTTACTTCAAAAAATGAAAAACAGAACCATTACAAGATACACAAAAGTAACCCATGCATGAAACTTGCTCCATCCTTCAATTCATCATCCTTTGTGCACTTGTCTTTGTTGTGAGTCCATTTGCTTAGCTACAACAAAATTTAAATAATTAATGCTTCAACTTAAAGTTAATAGTAAACTAACAGAGTATGGAGAGAATAAGCCCATTAATAATTAAATTACATTAAACTGTCTGCCAACAAGAGACCAAGCAGAAATATCTACACAAATAAAATCTTCCATTCTGCTCTAATAGCATTGGTAGAATCTAAGAGTAGTTCAAGAAATGCACTCTTGCATTATGTTCTTCTTACTGAATGCAATAAACCTACAGTACACCTTTTTATTGCAATTAACAAAATTAAATATGAATCATCTATAAAACAAAGAATATAATCCCAGCAAAGGATCTTCAAGGAGCCCATCAATGTAAAAACAAAAAATATAGTTGACAAAGTTATTAATAAAAAGTGCCAAAAGTAAGAATTAAGTATTCATCAACCAAGAATGAGACAAATTAAAAGCATCACTAATATGAGAGGGACAGGTATATGTCTAAACATTCACAGTTTTTTTTTTTTACCAAAAAAGCATGCTCATATGAAATGAAAGATACAAGAGCTCAAAAGAATAAAATGCCACTGAGTTGAAGGGAAACATCAAAAACTTCAAAGAGAAACACTACAAAAAAATAGGGTCTTTACCTACCAATTGTAAGTGTAGGTAAAACTAGCCTAATGGGGGGTAATGTGGTTTACCTACCAATATTGAATTGGTAGAGATTGGTAGGTAAAGGTTAGTGGGGAAAGAGTCTTTACCTACACTTATTAATACTAGTAGGTAAAAGAATCAGTGGACCCCACTAAGTTATAAATCAATTGATGAGTTAGCAGATGACTTGTTTGATGACGTGGCATCCTACGTGTTTGTTGACATGGTTTCCATAGTTTTATGTTTCTGATGACGTGGCATCCTACGTGTCTGCTGACATGGTTTCCATAGTTTTATGTGTCTGATGACATGGCATCCTACGTGGCATACATCAATACCGCCACTTGGCATCTTGTGGTTGCTCTACGTGTCAAATAATAATTTGTCCACGTGTTGTTTGGTAATTAGTACATATGTCATCATTTGATATAGTCCACGCTTCAGCATTTTATTAGTCCATGTGGCATCATTTTATTGGTCTACGTGGCACAATATTATTGGACCACGTGGGGTCATTTTATTAGCCCACATAGCATGATTTTATTGGTCTGTTACACTATTTATATTTTGATCAATAATAATAAAATGTTTAATGCTAAAATTCTTTATCATGTTCAATACTAAAATAAGTCATAAAGTTATCCTTTTAAGGTTACCCCTACCATAAAAAAAACCTCATAAAGTTCATTCCTTAGTACATTAATGTAAATAAACTAAGAATCATCTTGTGACTCCCGAACTAAAAAAGATGGCGACTCTCTTAAATTTGCATCTGAAGCTTGGTTTGTTGAAGGTGGTGGAGGCGGTGCCATCAAATTGTTATGACGAAGTATATCCACAGCCACACTAAGTTGTTCGTTAGTAGCATTAAGGTGGGAAGTTGTATCATTAAGTCGTTCAACTAACTCTTCATAAGTTGGTTGATTAGCCACAATATTTTCACGATGTGAAGTAGAAGTTGTGACACTAGGAGACCGCCCCCACCCTCGCAAGTATACCAAATCACGTCCAAGTACACGCTCCATACAAAATCATCCAAACAAATATAAAGAATCAAATCAAATAAAAAAATGCAAAAATAAAAAGACAAATTATATATAACCAAAAATTACCTCAAAAGAATTCAGATTACAAACAAATGATAAACTATTAAGCAGAGTATCATAAAAATATACATCAATCTCACCCTTTCAAAAATCTCAAAGCAAACCAAGAATTCAATCATGCTCATATTTACACATTCAAAATCAAGCAAAACTAAAATAAAATCAGATCTGAAACTTCTACAAAAAAATTTAGAAAACATAACTTGCAAACAAAAATAAAGAATCAAATCAAATAAAAAAATGCAAAAATAAAAAGAAAAATCATATATAACCAAAAATTACCTCAAAATAATTTCTACAAGACATTTCTACAAGCAACTTATAAGGAATTTACCAAAATCTTTCTAGAAAAAGATCACTGTCGAGCTTGGCTAACCAACTCAAAAACCCCAAAATCCTTACAACCCATAAAGCATAAAAATGTAATTCTAGCTAAAAAGAAATTCAAAAACATTGAGAGAAAAGAAAAAAGAAAAAAGAATAAACCAAACCTTAATCAAGATTGTGTCACCAAGGAAGAGCTGGAGTCGTTTTTCTTTCTTTTCTTTTTTTGCGTTCCCTTACTGTCCAAAAGGAAAAACTCATAAATATGGAGAACGAAGGCCTTTACAGAGATAAGTTATATATGGAGTAATTAAGCCCTCTACTTAGTAACTTACAGATCAAAAGAGTGAGTCACAAGAGAGAAGAAGACAAAGCCGATTTGGTTCTGAGAACTGGAAAGTTGTAGAAGACGATTTGATTTCAAAATGAACAAAGCAAAAAAAGTTAAGAATGAAAAAACATAAATCAGAAGAAAATTTACTTATTATGAACGAAACTAGAATATGTCTTTACTTACAAATTTAGAAAAAGAGATATTGTGTGTCCCACATACATAATTAGAGGAATCGATAGAGAAATAAACAGCTACCGCAAATGTTTATGCAAAATTATTGATTTATTTTCGTGGACAAGGAAGATACAGAAGAAAAAAAAAAAACTAAAGCCGGCAGATAGCTTGAGAAATTAAGCATGAAAAAACCATAAATAAATAAATTTCACAAACCAAATCACATTAACATATTAATTAAAGCCTAAAGTCAAATAATGATATTATTTTTGGCCTTATCTTTTGCTTTCAATATATTTTATATATACATACACAAGCACACACGCTTGCCTAATTTATAACCAATAATACTAATATTCAAATGTTGAAAATGACAAAAAAAGGTCTCATTTTGCATATGTTTCAAACTAATTTCTATCTAATATCTAACAGAAAAGGCAACGACAATACAAGTTATCTTGTCAGGCCAAGACCTATTTTAATTTTTTATTGTAATGTGTCAACCAAAAAATAATTTATCATATGTTTTTTCTGAAACTTTTCTCCCCTTCCCAAATAGAATTCATCATTTATGTATCCAAAATAACTGGAAACTTCATACAGACCTCTCACTTTTTCCCATGTGTAGAGTCTGAAAATGATTCCTTCTTCCCATATTTTCTCAGCTACCAAGCATGTCAACAAGTTGTTCTCTATCAAGAACAACACAAAATCCCCCATTTATAGATTTCAAGACACACATAATATCTAAGTATATGTATATAGCTGGAGGGTTACCTCAAGTTTTCAGGTTCATGATTTACTCCCACAAGATTTTGAGAATTGAGATTTCAATTCATACTTAGAGAGCTACTAAGCAATTTAGCTAGCTCCCATAATATTCCAGATTTGGAATTCAAGTTTTTCTTTTTTTTTTACCAAAAATGGCAGGGTGCAACTTATGGAAAAGAATAATGTACACACCATTGTGTATGCCAATATATGAATTCTAGCAGAGAAACCAATCTCAAACAGTCTTAGGCAACAAACATATCCAAGATGACGATTTTGAGAATGTGGCCATGGGAGCTGTTCATGGAGAGCACAAATGGTTCTCTGTCAAGGGGGAATCAAGGGAATTCAAATTCATCTTCGAGTTCTAATCATGTGCAGGATTTTGGAAAGGTTGAGGAGGCGGGCGGGCCAAATCACGTTGCCAAGATCCCAATAAAAAAACATGCGAAACTATTGGGGTTTAGGATAATCCTAGGCAGAGCCTTAGTAAAACTGAGGAAATTTATGAGTTTAGTGTGTGGTGTGGTTCCGAAGAAGTTTTGCTAATGCTGAAGAGGTGTGTGCTCTGGGGAACTCTGAAGGGCTTAGTTTACTCTAGAAAATGGGGATTGGTTTTGGTGGTAAATTCATCTAAAAGGTCTTACATCCTTCCAAAAGGCCCATCAATCTTCCAAAGCAGATATGTTTTGGGAGAGTTCTTACAGAGGATGCACATATGAAGGGAGGGTGGGACTTGCCTTGGCAAAACTGACTCGTAGAAATTTTCTTTTCTGATATTTTCAAATATAGGATAATCTGTCAAAATTTAACAAAATACAGAATTTATGCCTACCCTTAAACTTTTGCGTAGTTATTTTCAACTTTATTTAGTAATTATACGCTTCTAGTCTAATAGTTTGGTTACAATATTTCAGTTTGATCAGAAATCCTTTCACCTACGGAAAAAAAGGAAGTGTGCCTTTTATATTTTTTCTACTAACAAATTAGTGAGATGAGAATATTTGATATCATCCCAAAGAAAAGATCTATGCTTGCCTTGAAGGCAAGCTTATCTTGTGTGTTACTACACTTGATATTTGATTTAGAGAAAAAGAACATGATCTTGAAAAGAGAACAAAACAAATATTAGCATTTATATATTTATACACACACCCTAACATATTTCCCTTTTCAGCATGAATCTCTCCCAACTCATGAGAAAGAAAAGAAAGATGATTATATCTTAAGAATAGAATAATTTGAAATCATTCCAATCTTTACACCAAAAAGAAGAGAAAAAAGGTAAAGAATCATTTCAATTTGACCCTTTTGGAATTGTGAAAAGAGACTTGGATTTTAATATTAGAAAAATCTTAGACAAGAATATTTTGAAAAAAATCTTTATATGTATATTAAAATGCATAAAAAAAAGGTGGAAAGACAATTTTTTAAATTTTACTCTCAAGGTAAATGCAAATTTGACACTAGATTGAGATTGTGATGAATATTTAAAATTAATCTCATTTGTGTGTGATTACTGATACGACACAGTTTCAATTCTAGATCATACTCGATCCCATGTATATTTTAATCATTCTTTTATAAAATTAAAAAACATTGTCGTAACAGCAAGATATCTAAAATTAAAAATAAAGAACCAAAGTGGTAAAATGTAAACATTCAAGAGGTGTAGATGTTTTGCAATATATGGGTTGGAAAAATGTAAAAATCACAAGAACCCAACTCAAAATGACTATTAATTTTACAAGAAAGTGGGGGGGAGGGGGGGTTTATGGAAGGATCTCATCATTAGATCAATCCTAATATTATCAAATTAGTAAACACAGAACAATACACAAAACTTTCATTGCCAACTTTATTGACTGTTGATGATCATGAATTTCATGATAAGAAGCTGAGAATATTAAAACCAGAATGCTTATTGTTTGAGGAAAATTACTCGAGTTCAAAGGGCTACTAATGAAAGACTGAATAGAGAGCCTAAGATTTTAAACATAAAAAGTTTCTATTGACAGCAAGTGTTCTTGTCAACCAGATTTATCATGTACTTTCCAAATCAAAGTTCGAAATAATATAATCATGCACTAAATATGATTATAGGCATATAGAGAGAAAGAGTGAACATAAAAATTCAATTTTTATGATCCAAATATATACATACAGGCCTACAAACATTAACATTTCCAATTATACCATATCAAATACAGAATTATACCCAATAGAGAAAAACAATCTATCAAATGAACTAACCTCACTACGAATCCGATACTTCCCGACCCATGATTTCTTCTCTGTCGATGAATCGGTCGAGCATTTCCTTCTCTTGCAAAACCAAACAATCATTCTCCTTCCTGAACCAGTCATAGCGGTGTTTCACAACATAATCATACACGGAATCTCTGATCGGAGTCGGAACAACCCCAAAAACGCTCAAAGCAGAGTACAGGAATGGAAAGTAGGAGGCCACTCTGAGCGCAGCCGCGGAGCCTTGGTGGTACACAACAGGACCCTCGATGAAGAAAAATCGACGAAGAACGTCGTCTCGATCAAGACCGGAGAGGCGCAAATAAGGCTCGGCAGTCTCGGATTGAAGGCAGCAGAACTTGATTTTCCTGTACTTGTCTTTAGAAAATTGCAGAAAATTATTTCTGGTTTGTGCATGGGTTTCAGAATAATGGTTGATTGTAGATCCTGATTTTGTGGCTGATTGTGTATGGGTCTATAGATTTTGTGGTTGATTGGTGTGCTGAAATGGGTTTGAGTTTTGAACTGGGTTGTGTTCGACCGGTTTTCTAATAGGGAGAGACTAGAGGGTTTTTTTTTGTGTGTGAAAGAGTTAAATGAGAAAGAATATATTATAATGATTTTGTTTTTATAGAATTAATTTAATTTTAATTTTTTTTTGTGTAATGTTTGTTTTTAAGATGTGTACCATTTGTTAAAAATAATATGAATTGTTAAAAATAAGTAAGATGACATGTAGGATATTTTTAACACATCATCACACAACTCAACATCATTTTTAATAAAAAGTTAAAATGATAAGAGGGAAACATAGGTGCCAAATGAAAAAAATTTTCCCTCCAATATATGTGTAGGGTAACACTCTTTACTTACCCATATTATTAGTAGATAATCATCCTTCCAAAATTTTATAATATTGGCAATATTTACCTACCAATAAATCTTAGGAATAAATATTGGTTGGTAAAGGTTTCCTTTACCTACCAATATATATTGGTAGGTAAAGATCAGATTTCTTGTAGTGAAACAATAACTCCACCACTTGAACCTCATACATGAAAAAGTTCTTGTATTGTATATGCATTTAATGCTAAATGAAAAAGAGAACCCAGTACCAATAGAATTGGCCTAATATACTCAATTGGGGAAATCAAGCAATCACTAGAGTAGAATGGTGATAGACAGAAGTAAATCAGCTTTAGCAAATTTCTACAAACCATTTGTTATAAATATGTCTCAAATGAAGTAATAGCTAAAAAGCATTAGAAGACCTTTCTACATAGCATATTAACACACAACCATGTATTTGGTGTAAATCATGCAGCCATAAACACTACCTTTAATGTGTCTAAAGTCTCATAATCCTAGAGCATTTTGAGCCAAATTTTCCTCTCACTTGAAGTTGAGTTCCTGTCTTTCTAATGCACTCGACAGTTTGTTGGGTAACTTCAGAAGTAGCTGGCATGAAAAGTGATCAGCAAGAACACTGATATTTTGAATACTTTGCACCTTTCTTTAACAATGCCTGCAAAAACCTGTTAATAATACATCATATAAGAGCACTGAGATTTTGAATACGCAATGGTCTGCACTAAAGTCATTAGGACTAGCTTAAAGGTGTTTGTTGAATGGATGTGAGTGAGAACCTTCTATCTAATAAATGAAATTATACCATCACAACCTATATATGTGACACTACAAAATGAGATCTCTATTTTCTATTCTCTTAAGTTACTACTTTTGTTTTAAGCGGTTGAGCCAGGAGCACATATTTATTATAGTAATATATATAGAAAAGAGAAAGCTAAACTCAGTAAAGATATATAGAGAAAAAAAGTGTAACAAAGGCATAATTGAACATCAATTCAGTTGAACATTGATGTTTATAAGCAATTGAAACACACATCATATATAATAATTTCTCAGCGGGTAGTAGCAAGACAAAAACAAATGCTCTTGCACACAATCTGGGGAATAAAGAAGCATGCAACATACTGCTTGTGCATACAACACAAGGTAAGTGTAAATATGGATAGAATGAAAATGAGATCACAATATAATAATATACCTTATTGATGATAAGGTCGGTCAGAGAAATATCGTGAGAGCTCCTTGTTGGATCTTTTTCCAAACCATTTTCCTCAAAGTGTTCTCTGTAAACACGAAGAAACAATTATGCAAGTCTTCTAATCAATTATATATACTATATATAATAATGTTATTTGTAAAACAAAAGTTTATTATATAAATAAAGCATTACGTACAATAAAAGCAATAGGGCATGGTGCTCCATCTAGTTCTGAACTATACCTAATTTGCTTATTTACAAGCAGCAACACAACATTTTTTAATAGGCAACAGCAACAACAAGGCATGGTATACATGTTAAGAAATGAAAAAAATAGTTTGGAGATTAATACTACATTGTTTTGATAGAAGTATTGGCAAAGAAACCATGCATAAAGTTGCATCTATAAGAACAAATGAATGATTAGTCTATTGAGATACCAAAATGCATGAAGCCCTTACCTTCAGAGGTTTTGATGATGAGTGACCAGAATCCTCAGTGCCACTGCTCTCATTTTCCAAACTCGACCTCACACGGAGCTCGACTGGCTTCGAGTTTACTACCAAATTTAGCAATAAAATTAAGGGTTTAAGTTATTTCTCATACTATTTCATCTTAAGGGTACTAGTAGTGTCATTTATATACGTATATATATTATATATACATAGAGAAAGAGAGAGATTTACTTACATTGGGAAAGGGAGGGTTTTAAGAGGTGTTGTGGGATAGCTGTGAGGTGAGAAGGAGAAGGAGAAGCCATGGTCTCTTTCTGCCTTTCTGCTTTAATGATTTACAACACATCAGAGAAGAAAAATCAGAAACAACACCCACGAATGGCAGCAGCTTGGACAATGGATGGCGGTTCACCAATAACACCAATCCCCCTACAATTAGAAAATGACAACAATTCAAAGGGTGTAGAGAATTTGATTAACTTGGAAATAGAAGCTGAAAAATGCACATTAATAGCAGATGGCATCAAAAGGTAGAAATTATTGACCAGACATTCTCATTTTTTCCATGGGCATCGGTTATAATCCAATGTCTTCTAAGAAGTTGGTCAGGGCGTTCTGAGTTATTGGTAATTCCTATTCTTTATGCAAAGAAATAGCGACCCTTTGAAGGCTGACTCCGGCCCTCAATATACACACACCTCACTTGAACCCTGATTCCCTGAAAAATCATAGGATTCAAATTTAATATTTAACATTGATGAAATAATCTGATCACATATGTTAGAAGCTTATCAAGTCTGTCTAATTATAGGAGTAATTCATTAGAAAACAATCAAACATCACTTTAACTTGCTCCAACATCCAACATACAAAATCATAAATATACTTATTATTAAAAATCCTCCCCAAACTAAGGAGAATTGAAATGGATAATCTTGAAGTTAAAATAGGAGTTAGAAGCTAGATAAACCAAATATAAGCAGCAACGTTAATATTATATTAAAAAATGATTGAAATACTAATAAAAATCTAATGATTTGATGAAGCATAAGTTCACAATAGTACCAAGGTTGTTGCATCACTTGAGCATTTCAAAAGAGAGTGGGGCGCAATTTCTCTCAGCTCATCGCGATAGTTAGCTGCATCCTGAGAATAAGTTTGAAATGTCAGAATCTGCTATATAGTTATCTGATTTCTAAACTCAATAAAGCAACATACCAAAAAGAATAAGAATAAAGAAGTAATGAATAGTGGAGCGCCGTCAACAGTCAAGAGAGGAAAACAAAATAATTAAGAAGAGAAACCAAACAAACAATAAAGAGGAAATTAACTTCAACATCATCTCACAACTTTTTTGAATCCTCACCAATAGCAAAACAACTTAGCAACAATCTCTATCCTTCTAATTCTCCTCACGCCTCTCCAAAAATTTACTTCAACACTGCATAGATCAAAAAACAAAAGCAACAAAGCCTGTTTTACTGGCAGGGAAAACACTGTCTTTAATGTGAAACCAATAGTACCATCTATTGGTTTAGTAGTATCAGTGCACACAGAAACATAAAATACCAGGTCCAAGCCTTTCATATGGGCATAAATGAAAGTTACAATCCATCCTAGCTTTTTCCCATTTCACTCTAAATTTTTCATCTTTTCTCAACTTCTGAACCAAAAGCACATGTACTACAAACAAAAAAGTTATTTTAGGGCAAAAAGCTTAAGTTTGTACATCTTTTAAACTTCTTGTTTCCCCCTAATCCCATAATCGGTTTTAAACGTTTAGATGTCACTATTAGCTCAAAATCTCCATTCTTAAGGAAAAAGGGAAAAGATACCGACACAACCAACGATAAGAAAAACGCAAATTACATTAAGAAAACCAATAGCTCTGTATAAAACTACTAATTTGGATCGAAAAACTACTATTCTGTTTCAAACCCAATGAAATAATTAAGTAGAAACTAATAATTTGAATCCTAAAAGAATAAGCTTTTTCGAAGGGAGCAGGTGACTAAGCATGAATCCATCAGCATAGAAATATTTTTACCACGTATTAAGTCAAGTGCCTGTTGGGAAAGGAAATTAAGAAATTAGATATATATCATTAGCTTAAAATTATTTTGATAATATGACCATAATTCGCATCATAATCAGAATCCAAGTAGGAAACATTTTTTTTTCTTCAAAAATTTGTCTCACTACATTCTTTGTAAAAGACATAATATCAGCAACTATAAGCGAACTTAAACATTATGAACTACTATCATTGGTCAAAAGTTTCACTTGAAAGTCAATGTGTAACCATCCCCCTTAAATATAGCTTTGTAAAGAAAAGAAAGCTTACATGGCTGGGTGGAATGTGTTTTCCACTTAGCAAATCAAATAGCAGGGTTCCAAAGCTGTAAACCACACTTTCTGATGTCACTCTTCCTGGCAGGGGAAAATGAATAACTAATTATTGCTCCATTTGAATAATTTTGTGTAATATGTTGAAAGATTCTCTAAAAAATTTATATATGTGGTGGGAAAGGCATCGTTCTGGTTGTCCAAATTATATAAAATCAATTATGAGCTACTTAGAAATTCGCAAAAGTAAACATAAGTTATATTATAAGAATGAAGATTGCACTCTCTATGACTATGATTAGTACTTGTCCTCAAGTATTCCGGAGGGGTGAAAGCAAGGTTGGTACTATAGCTCTTGCCATCTCTACTATTCTTCATAAGACCAAAGCAGGAGAGTCTTGGATTACCATCCTGTCAAGTTAAGGGTTTTAGAAAATAGGAATAGCTTACCAGAGACACCCTAGCCACAAAACAATTCGGAAACAGAGAAAGCGTGAAAAGGAAGAGTACCTGATCAAACAAGACTCTATAAGCATTAAGATCATGATATAGTGCTTGCCCTTTGCTGCTGCAATATTCTAAGGCCTGTGCCAGATACAAAGCCACCCGCACTCTCATTGCCCATTTCATAGGCTGGGTATCCCTTACAATTCAAAATAGATAACCTTTAAAATCAATTATATGCCTATGATGCATAAATGAATCCTTTAAATAAAAAAGAAAAAAAGACTCAATTCATTTCCCTTTTATAGATCCTAAAGTATGTATTAACATGAGATAATTCCTAAGGGGGCGGGCATAATTTCATTAGAGCAAAAAGTGCACCAGAAATAAAGAAACTCTCTCCAATTATAAAACCAATCGATGATCTTCATTCATATATTGTTAAATTTGATATGTTTTCCCATCGAAAAATACCTTGTAACCATCAAATTTGAATGCAAGATCAACTCAAAGAGGGAGAGAAAAAAGAAAAACAGACAAAAGGAGGAGACACCTTACAATGAAAAAGATGCTTAGAGAGAGTCTCATTAAGCATGAACTCGGCAACAAGGAGTCTCTCATCGCCTTCACAGCAACACCCAATCAAATTTGCCAAGCGCTCACTGCGCAGCTGTCCCACCGTCTTGGCTTCCTCCTGAAAACCCAAAACTAGCACAATGGATCAACAAAACCAGCCAAACAATATCATCAAAACACGCACATTCTTTCTCCATAAGAATCAGAGTAAATAGAGCACGAACCATAAATTGGCGAGCATCGGGCCAAGCCGACCTATTGAAACACTTCACAACAATATAAAAGTCATCGTCAACCTTGCCTTTGTAAACAACATTGGGAGCCTTTTCTCCGTGCTCCAATACATAACTCTCTCAGTCACAAAACCGGCTCCTCTTCTTCGAATAACTTAAACAAGTCATGAATCCTTCCAGCCTCTTCATAGTTCTATAACTTCCAAAACATATAAATACATAACTCTCTTATTGGCATCCGATAAAATCCTAATAGAAAGAGTGGAGAATACCCCGAACCCTGACCTCAGATTTTGCTGCCACTTCCATTTGGTGCTTCAACAGAGCATAAGTTTGGCTCTGAGAAAGAAACGAGCTAGACTCGGTACTCGAACTCGAGCTCGAGCTCGAACTCTGCCTTCTTCCTCCGCCATTGGCATCCCTATCCGAAGAACTCGCCGTAATCCTACAACCCCTCCAATTCGAATCTCCGCCTCCATAAACAAACCTTCTCGTCCTGAAATCCAATTCTGAGATGCCATATCTACCTCGACCCGATGGCATACACCTCATCGTCGTCACCTTTCCGTTAAAATCAGCGATAAATGACGTTTGGGCTCAACTATTCGGACAGAACAAGATGAAGGGGAATGGGTTGGAAGCTCAAAGATGAAGGGTCTCAGCCTAAGGGAGAGAGGGAAGAGATTGAGAGAGATTAGGGATTCAGAGAATAGAGAACGAGAGAATAGGGAGAGAGGGAAGAGATTGAGAGAGATTAGAGATTAGGAATTCAGACTGAGAGAACGAGAGAATAGAGAGAATAGAGAAAACCCTTCTTCATTTTTTATTTTGCTTTTTTATTTGTGAAGTAAAATTTCATTTGGCGCCTGTTACTTTTCATTTGGCACCGATACTGTGTCCGTGTATTTTTTTTTGGCATGTATTAATAACACTTCTAAAGTTATGTAAGATTTTGCCGTAATATTTGGTCAAAAATGTTGTAGTGTCGTATGAAGAAGGAGTGCCCACAACAGAAGATAGATCAAAAGGAAGGATAAAAGAAAGATGATAATTTAGTGGCAGCTCGGATGTTTGCTTTAACTCATGGAGAAGCAGAGGCTAGCAATACGGTGGTGACAGGTCAGATCTTTATTATTGATAAACTTTGTAAAGTCCATTTTTAATCTGGAGCTTCACATTCATTTGTTTTTTTAGAGATGATTGATAGACTAGGTAGGTTTAGTGAGAATCTTAGAAAGAAAATTGCCACGACCTTTCCATTTGTGGAAGTAATGATATCGTCTAGATGGTTGCAAGCTGTCCCAATTATGATCGAGAATAGAGAGTTACTTGGGGATTTAATCGAATTAAAGATAAATGATTATGACTTTATTCTAGGCATGGATTGGCTTGTGAAACATGGAGCCACAATAGATTGTCGGCGAAAGATGGTTATGTTCCAACCAGAAGGAGGAGAGTCGTTCTTCTTTATGGGTGAAACAACAGGATTTCAGATGCCCTTTATCTTGGCACTCAAGGCACAAAGGATGATATATAAGGGGTTTCAAGCATACTTAGCCAACATTGTCAACATGCGGGAGAAACTCAGCTAAGACCAGAAAATGTACACATTGTGTGTGAATTCCTGGAAGTGTTTCCAGAAGACTTACCTGGAGTACCACCAGATAGAGACATAGAGTTCGTTATTGAGCTAGCACCAAACACAACTCCGATTTCAAAAGCTCCTTACAGGATAACGCCAACAAAATTGAAGGAATTAAAGACACAATTGCAAGAACTCTTGGATAAGGGATTCATCCAACCAAGCTATTCCCATTGGGGTGCACCAGTCTTATTCGTGAAAAGGAAAAATGGGACAATGCGAATGTGCATTGACTATCGAGAGCTCAATAAGGTTACCATTAAGAATAAATATCCTTTACCGAGAATTGATGATCTTTTTGACCAGTTATAGGGCGCAGAAGTATTTTCTAAGATCGATTAATGATCCAGATATCATCAATTGAAGATACTGAAGGAGGATATTCCTAAGATGGCATTCAGGACACGATATGGGCACTATGAATTCTTGGTAATGTCGTTTGGACTGACTAATGCTCCAGCTGCCTTTATGGACCTAATGAATCGAATGTTTAAAGACTATTTAGACAAGTTTATAGTGGTTTTTATTGATGACTTTCTAATCTACTCAAAGTCGATAGCAGAGCACGAAGAGCATCTCAGATTGACACTAACAAGAATTAAGAAGCACCAGTTGTATGCAAAGTTTAAAAAGTGTGAATTCTGGTTAGAGAGTGTTGTTTTTCTTGGTTACATAGTATCAAAGGATGGTGTAGCAGTGGATCCCGCTAAAGTTGAAGCCATGAAGGATTGGCCAAGACCTAGGAATGTGACTGAAGTAAGAAGTTTCTTAGGATTGGCGAGATATTATCAAAGGGTTCTCAAAGATAGCTACACCCTTATCAAACTTGATGCTGAAGCAACAAAGGTTCATTTGGACAGATAAGTGCGAGGACAGTTTCTAAACATTGAAGAACAAATTAATATATGCGCCACTTTTATGTGTACCCACAATCAAGGACAAGTTTGTGGTATACTGTGATGCATCTAAACAACGGTTGGGATGCGTACTGATGCAAAATGACAGAGTGGTGGCTTATGCCTCACGACAGTTGAAAGCATACAAGCAAAGGTACCCTACTCATGACATGGAGTTAGCAGCAGTGGTTTTTACATTGAAGATATGGAGGCACTATCAGTACGGAGAGAAATGCGAGATATACACTGATCACAAAAGTCTCAAGTATTTCTTCATGCAAAAGGAACTGAATATGAGACGGAGGAGGTGGTTGGAATTAGTCAAGGATTATGATTGTGAGATATTTTATCACCCTGGTAAGGAAAACGTGGTAGCAGATGCCTTAAGCAGACGAGGCCATGGGAGCTTATTCGCATTGGAAACAATTGAAGTACCACTCCAACAGGAAATAGTAAAGGCTGGGATAGAACTAATAACCGGGGGGGGGGGGGGGGGGGGGAGAGCAAATCTTACAGTACAATCAAATTTATTGGAGCAAGTGAAGGAAAAGCAAAAGGAGGATGAACCCTTACTTAAACAGAAGGCACTTTTTCAAGAAAAAGCAGATGGTGACTTCTCTGTCTCTGAGGGAGGATTGCTACTGTATAAATCTCGAGTGTGTGCCAAATGATGAAGGTTTAAAGAAGAGCATAATGGAAGAAGCGCATACTACACCATATTCCTTGCACCCGGGGTCTACTAACAAGTACAATGATTTGAAAACTCTGTATTGGTGGCCAGGAATGAAGAAGGATATAGCAGAATATGTAGCAAGGTGTTTTACATGCTAGCAAGTAAAGGTGAAAAATCAGAGACCTGCTGGACTATTGCAACCTTTAGAAATAACAGAGTGGAAGTGGGAAGACATAGTGATGGATTTTGTGGTAGGAGTACCTAGAACCACAAGGCAGCAGATTCTATTTGGGTGGTGGTTGACAAACTCACAAAGTCATCTCACTTTTTACCGGTACGAACCACTTATACTGCTGTAATGACCCAACTACTCTAGACTTTTGGACCATTAACGAAACTATACATAGTAATCCTTAATAAAACTTACATTATGAAAATACCATAACTTTATTAGGAAACTTGTAAAAATAAGAGTTACTTACATAAAATATCAAGTAGGATATGGGATCCCATTGTTTTAAAAACAAAACATAATTTAAAATAAAAAGGAGTTACATAGCAAGTGCGGAAAAATACATGTAAACCATAAAAAAAACAAGACTACATCCTCGAAAATCGAACTCTCGACTCCTTGAATCCATTCATCACCGATACACATTCTCCCAAGCATCCACGAATCTTTCCCGCCACTATAGCTATTTTCCTGCACATATAAACAAAAAGGAATGAGCCTAATTCCTAGCAAGGAAAATCTAACACATAGTTCATATACATAAATTTCATAAGAAACATAAAAAAAAAACATAACATAACATAACATATATATATCATACACATACTATAATGGCCATTATTACTTGGGGTCCCATAGACTAAACAAGTCATATGCCCATTAGATTAGTGGGGTCCTACTAGCTAAGTAGATCATATGCCCATAATCTATTTGGGGCTTGTTAGTCAAATGGGTCATATGCCCAAGCCTACAAACATATCATAACACTTATCATAACATAAGAAACATAAGATAACATATAAAACATATAAAACATATAACATATGCATTTCTATCCTATTTTCCTTACCAAAGTTACCGGGATATGAGGACAGAGTTGGGACTTTTGGAACACTCCTAAAACCATATATAACAGGGTGAGTAGATTTGAAGAAAAAGAAATGAAAAGAATGGAAGGACTAAACCTTGAGAAAAATACTTACCAAAACCTTTTTGCTCAAGAACTTAGATTTCCTAACCAAAATAAAGATTAAGCTTAGAGGTTGAGTAGAAGGCTATGAGAACTTAAAAGAACAAGTACAGAAATGAATTAGAGTTTTGGGTTACCTTGAAGACTTGTAAGACCAATCTACACCTCAAACTGAAATACTGTAAAACCTTACTTCCCCAAGTGTTTGATAAGCTTATGATTCCCCAACCCAGGTGTTTACACTCTCACACTCACCTAGAACTTGGAACCTCTGAACTTAGAGCAAAAGATGAATAATGGCTGGGTACTAGGTCCTATTTATAGAGTTTAGGAATGAAATGATCTTAATTTATCTTGAATAAAAATAATGGCTTTTTAAGTGAAAATAATTTGAATTATCGTTCAGCAGAGGCTGAAGACTCGTTCAAAAAGGTGCTGGACTTATTAAGAGGTTGAAGATTTGAATGAGAACGTTTTTGAAAAATCTCAAAAATTCACTGAAGGAGGCGATATATCGCACCCTGTAGGCGATATATCGCATGGGCCAGTATGCCCGAGGCAATCGTGTGAGGTTTTTTTTTTTTTTTTTCGTGCTGCGATATATCGCCCCCTATAGCTGCGATATATCGGCATACCCTGAATATTTAAACACGAAATTACACATTTTTAGCTTAATTTGAATGGAGTAAACAGCCTTGACTAAGCCCTCTAACGTATTCAAAGCTGCTGACTGACCTTAGAGCATTCAAACTTTACCCTTATTAAATTTAATCCTCAAAATACTTAATCCTTAATCACCCATACATAACATGTGCTTAAAATCCTATTGGTTCTTATCTAAACCTTATAGTATAATAAATATTATCCTTAATATCAGTCATATTAATCAAACCTTAGGTTAAAATTAATATTCTTAAACTATAGGTTAAACTTAGAAAATCTACAAGTACTACTATGAGTGTCCAAATAATTCCCGGTCTGAACCAAAAATCCACAGTTAAAAAGATAATACTATAAATATTATAATATTACTATCTATCTTAGCTAAGTAAAGTTCTTGGACTCTACAACTGCGGACCAGTATGTAGAGTTATATGTAAATGAAATAGTACGGTTGCATGGGATGCCCAAGTCCATAGTGTCAAATAGAGGTTCTATTTTCACATCTAAATTTTGGGAACGTTTACAGCAAGCAATGGGCACAAAATTAAAATTTAGCACAACGTTTCATCCTCTGACAGATGGACAGTTGGAACGCATGATACAAATATTAGAAGATATGTTAAGAGCATGTGTTCTTGATTTTGGGGGATCTTGGGCTGTTATCTACCGCCAATCGAATTTTCTTACAACAACAGTTATCAGTCCACCTCGGAATGGCTCCTTACGAGATGTGTATATGGACGAAAGTGTAGATCGCCCTTGCATTTGGATGAGGTTGAGAAAGAAGGATATTGGGACGAGAAGCGATTAATGAAGCAAGTGAGGCGTTAGAAAAGATTCGAAAATGGATGATAACTGCCCAAAGTAGACAGAAGAGTTATCCAAACAATAAATGACGACATGTAGATTTTGCAGTGGGTGATAAAGTATTTCTAAGGGTTTCACCTATGAAAGGCGTTATACGTTTTGGAAAAAATGGAAAGTTAAGTCCCCGATTTATAGGTCCATTTGAGATATTGGACAAAGTGGGGAAAGTAGCCTATCATTTGGCATTACCACTAGCTCTAGCCGAAACACATAACGTGTTCCATATTTCTATGTTGAGGAAATACCTGTCAGATCCAACCCATGTGCTTAATTATGAATCATTGGGATTGAAGCAGGACCTGAGTTACGATAAGCAACCAATGCAAATCATAGAAAGAGGAATCAAGGAGTTGAGATCGAAGAGAATTCCGCTAGTTAAGGTCTTGTGGAGAAATGGCTCGGTTAAAGAAGCTACATGGGAGTTGGAAGAAGACATGAAGGCGCGATATCCAGAATTATTTGGTACGTAAAAATTTCGATGGCGAAATTTCTTTAAGAATGGAAGATTGTGATACCCAAGTAGCTTATTTAATTATTTGTTTATTGTTTAGTTATGATATGTTTTGTAGATTGTGGTATAATTAAAAAAATAATACTTTTAGTTGTGGTATTATTTTTATTAAAATTAGAAAAGTGAGATGATTGCATAGAGTAGCATAAAACTAGATTTTAGATAAATTAGTGTTTATCTTAAGTTTAGAAATTAGTGTATTTTTTTAATTTAGCATTCGTGGGTAGAGGTTTATATATTTATATATATGTGCATATATTCTTAACTATATTAAGGAGATTTTTTTTTGGTCAAATTAGATATGTATCAAGTCGGTTTTAAGTTAGATATATGTATATATATATATATATACTAGTGAATGGCTCGTGCCTAAGGCACTAGCAACCCGTTGACAATATACTTTTTTTTACACTTTTTGCTCATTGACAGAAGACAAAAAATAATTTAGAAATGAATGAGTAAAAAAATATATTTACGTTTTGAATTCTTATACGTGAAGAAAGTAAATAATAATATAAAAAAATTGTTTATAATTTAATAATTTTAGCAACTTTTAAATTTATGGTCAGTAATGTTTCATTGAGATACTCGAAATTTACACTGTTCACACATGGCCAACTATTATAGATAGTACTTTCATATACGTATTTAGGGTATTTGTTTTGAGTAGTTGAGTTTTCTTGGGAAGTGTAGATGAACTTATAATAAAGGTAATATTAAACTCTTGACAAAATAGTTCACTTTACCCTTAAAATACATGTGGGACTCACACAAATTATTAACGTTACCCCTTTAAAATTTGAATCAAATATAAGAAAGGTTTTAGATTCTCATTCCCACATTTACTTTACCCTATATATATACTTTTAATTATATATTTATATAAATTAATAGTAAATAATAAAATAAAACTTATAGAATATGATTACCGCATGATTTAGTATTTCGTCTGCTCAATTTTCTTTTTTGACAATATTAATATTTTGTTTCGGTAATTATTAGTTTTAATAATATATATCAATATTAAATATAGAAACAAACTATATTTTAAATAAACTATATATAATGTAAAAAGCAGAAGTCGATGGGGGCAGGCGGTGGAACAGTGAACGTAAAAGACCAAAGCAAAGTGTTTACCCAAAAATAGACTATCTGATGATGTGGCAGAATAAGCTTACACGTGGAATACACGTGGCAGGTTAAGTACATATGGTTTGTTCGACCATCGACCAAAAGAGAATTGATTCATCAGACATCATAGTTATGGGCGACCAACTTGGTTGCATATATTCATTTATTTCCTTCAGATATGTAATCTTGTAATTACGTACTAATTGTAATTTTCATTATTTTTTAGATACGTCTATATTAAATGTAATTAAGGCTCATTGGCCCATGTAGAACTCCTTGAGCCTATAAATAAGAATCAAATGGATCAAGAGAAAAGGCTTTTTTTTTACTTGGAACTTTTGAGCTTCAGAATTCTGAGAGAGAAATATAATATTTTTATCCACCACAATTGTATTCATATGAGAGCTTGTGAAACTCGTGAACCCTAGTTCATTGATCACAATATTTTAGAATTCTACATCAATAAGAACAATAAGTGAACGTAGGTTATTATCATTTTATTAGGGCCGAACCACTATAAATCTTTTGCGTTATTTATCTTTTCGTCTTGATTTCATCTAATTTTCTATCGTTTACTTGACTCCGTGTCGTTAACCAATTCGACGGTCAACACACAGTAATAAATAAACGAATGACACTTTTATATAGAACAATATTTGTATATATAATGGAGAAAACAAAAAGGATGAAACAAACTATATCAAATGAGGTCGTGTAATAGTAAACAAAAAATACAAAAGCAATATAATAAATAAAAATGACAAGGTACAATTACATTTGTATATATAATGGAAAAAAAAATTAGCAGCTTATTAATTTATATATAATAGTAAAAGATATTACTATTTAATATGACTAATAATAATTTAAGTTGACTAATTATTATTATTAGTTCTTTGCACATATCAAAGTTACTGACCATATATTTTTATATATAATATATTTGTGAGTGTTATGGAGGTTAGGGATTTTGTCATATTTTATATATAAAATAAAGATTTTTCTTAATTATATATAGTTGTTCTAAATATACAAGAATTGTTTGCTTCAATTAAAAAAATTGAAATGAGCCAGAGATATTTTATTTGAGAATTTATTTTAAAGTGTTGGATGAGCTTAGAACTCGTACATGTGTCCCGGTCTACTAAAAAAATTTAAATAATAAACTATAAAAAATAAGGTACAATTAGAAAGAGATAACCCAAATTGTAATTATTTTAATTTGTATTTATATTTGTATTCCTTCAAAACTATATATATTACTATTTGCAAGTTGATGGCCAGGCTGGCATGGCTCTGCCCCGCTTACGCAAAAAAAAAAAGTCTTCCTTTCGTTATATCAATGACTCACTAACAAACAAACAAAAAAAGATTGACATCTAAAATTACCCATGCATATATATATATAGTATATATATATATATTTAAAAGTATGAATGTTACTTAAATTGTTGAAAGAAAGTATAAAAGGTATATATATATGTATATATATAATTTGACTAAAGTTTCGGCTAACCTATCACAATTTAGTAGTTATATAAATTGGTTTATTAATTAAGAAAGATTGATTTGTAGATGAATGGATAAAGATGGTGGCTATTTTAAAATTGAATATTTTTAAACAACAAAAGAAAGGAAGTTTCGGGTAGGTGCTAGTTATTGAGATATTTTCTACATATGGTTATAAGTTAAATGATATTAGGACATTAAGTTACAAGAGGGTTTATATATATATATATATATGTTTTGGTTCACATGTATGTACAGTAGAAAAAAAAAGAAGCCACATAAGGAAATAAGATAGACAGAGTGATCAAAATAAAGAAGAGACAAGTACATATATCTTGTCATCAATTTTAGCTTGAGGTTTCGATTGATAGAGTAATTAAGGTAATTTTTTTTTATTTTGTTGATTAAGATATAGTTTTTGGGAAGACAGTAATGAGATTGTATCTATGTTAATATAGGTTCTACTTTCTGCATCTCTCACATTAAGTTTTTTTTCTCAAGGTAAGAAAGTTAGATAAAATTAGTCTTTGTTCTATGTGAATCTAGTCTTGTTTGTTGAGTTTTGTAAAGAGATCACAGTTTTTGACCGTGTAGGTCCACAGTATCTGACCATGTAGGTCCACAGTTTTGAACAAGTATGGTCTCAGGAGTATTTTATTCCCAACAGAATCAGGATCTCTTGCTTCTTTAACTCATCTGTATGTTGCTTGTTGTACTAGAAATATGTGATATCGTTGTTGATATATTATTGCTTAAAACTTAGTATGCTATAAAGTTTGTGTTATGATTTTATTTTTATGGGGATAGAATTTCTTGTTTGTGTATGCGTGAAGCACTTCCTTACTGAGTTTTAGTTGCTCATTCCTTTCTTTGTCCTTTATGCAGAGAAAAAGTGAAACTTTAGGGCAAATGCAATAAGCAGAGACTCGATCCAGAAGTGTGTGTATCCTGTGAGCACCATATAATCGATGGGGAGATCTCGAACACTCCAACTTTATTTATTTAGTTCGATAAAGATTATTGCTATGAGTACTTTAAGACTATTTTGTTTTTTTTACTAGGATCCCATTTTGTCGAATTTTTTTTTACATTTAATAAATATGGCGCGATCTACTATTTATTTATATATTTTATTTGAATAGTTTTTTTTATAAAAGTTTAGGGTGTTACAATAAGGCACGATGCCATTACTGATGGGGCAATCATTGATGAAAGGACTCAAGTAAGCATTATACTTGAATCGCTTTCTGTAGCTTTTAAAGGTTTCACCACCAACTGTGTCATGAAAAATCATCATATAACATGACAGAGTTGTTGAATGAGTTGTAAACTTATGAATCTCTTAACAAAGGTTCTGAGAAAGAAGGAGAAGCAAATGTTGTTGATTCTAACCCATCCTCTTCGAAGGCTAAAACCAAAAATAAGAAAAATGAAAATGGAAAGGACAAGGAGAAAGAAAAAGACAATAATTCAAAGACACCTAACAAGTCATCCAAAGGCAAAGAGAACAAGAACACCAAAAGCTCCTAAAAGAAGACCCCTAAAGGGACTTGTTTTCACTGTGGAGTAGATGGTCACTGGAAGAGAAACTGTCCAAAGTATCTCGCTGACCTAAAAGAGAAAAAGAAAGGTAAATTTGATTTACTTGTGTTAGAAGCTTATTTAGTTGAAGAAAATTCCTCATATTGGATAAGGCTTTGGCCCTGTTAATGAGCATGATTATAATTATGTTTGTGAGTGTCTAGTTAAGCACATTGAAATGCACATGATTATGATTATGAATATGTATGTTGTTTGAATGTATTATAATACATTGTATCTGTATGCATGTATGATAAATGAAATATGTGATTGTTTATTGTGACTAGAAAGCTCGGTTTATAAACCAGAGGATTATTAGGATATTAGTTAGAAATCGACTTATTAGTCGAGGGCATATTGGATTTTTAGGGACTCGTTTTATAAGCCGAGGGTCGTAAAGCTTTGACTTATAAGTCAGGGGCTTGTGAGGCTCGGCTTATGAGTCGACGATCGGTGGGACTCGGCGTATGAGCTGAGACTGGCATTACACACGTGGAGTACAGGCCATCATGGCTAGGCCATCTTGGGGGTGCACCAAGCACCTGACTTGCTCGGATGCCAAACAAATGGAAAGAGAGTGTGACACACACTTGACTGGCTCGGATGCCAAATGAATTAAAAGGAAGTGCAACACGCACTTGTGTAACTCAATGGTTGCAAATTTGTATAATGTGTATGCCAGATTCGGTAATTACTGTTTGATAAATATACTACTCCGTGAATTGTTTAATATGTTTTCTTGCTACGTCTTTTGGCTCACGGGTGCTTTGGTGCAGGTAAAGGTAAAGAGAAGCTCAACCAGCCATGAGTTGGAGGGCAATAGCAGTGACATGTACATATGCAATCTGCTTGACCACCACGGTCGAGATTCTTAAGGAAGCTAGGGTTGAACCCACCTTTTGCTGCCTAGGTCGGCTTATTATGTAATTTGGATGTTGTAACCCATTTTTAAACTAATGTTTTTGGGATCCCGTGTAAAGAACATGTTTTTGAGTTTAATAAAAGGATTATGAGTTGACCAAAATTTTAAATACCTAAACTTGTAGTGGTTTATTCATATGTTTAGTCCAAATGACTTGTTTAGCAAGTCCAGCACTGGTTTTAAACACACTTGGTAACAAACCCTAATTAGCAGAGCGTTAAAATTATTATGGACTATCGCGAAAAGAAGAGCTCGGTCTCAATCCAAAAATTTCCAGCTACTCATCGATGACAATAAAGGTCCGTTGACTCTACAGTTTGATCTGAAGGAGGGAACCTACAATGCAATTGGTGATTTTAGGACAATGTTCATGAGACTTATTGGTATTCTTATTGGTCACCATGTGACATCATATTATGATTCATGGCAGAGTGTTTCAGATGAGCACAAGATAAGATTGATGCAAAAGATTGCGATAAATTTACCAAGTTATTCACAAGTAATGTTTTTTATAATTTCAAAATTCTAACAAGTTTTAATTTTTTTTTTTTTGAAGGAATTTTTCATTCTTCCATGAGCTCTCCCTAAGTGGTGACTGATAGAGACTGGCATTGGGTGAGAGTTTCAAGATTGCTACAAGGATAGAAAGGTCGTCAGTCCATAGTCAATCGACCGTGTTTCCCCCTACCCCGATAAAAAATCAATAGACATTCGACCGTGTTTCCCTACATCAGTCCATAGTCAATCAACTGTGCTTCCCCCTACCCCGATCACAAATAAATAGACATTCGACCATGTTTCCCCTCACCCATGCCTTTAGCTCGAATACCAGTATTATCAAATAATCTTTGGATTTCATTTGAACATTCGGTACACTTAATAGTACCCCCTTGCCATTACTAATTCATCCCTTAATCAATCTAGTGTAAAGAGCTACAACAGATAATACACTAGCATGTTTCATATTGTAGCCAACAAAATCAAGATTAACTTACTCAGCACAAACATAGGTGTGTACTTAAAATACACCGGTTACTAAATATCCTAGGAGAATTTAACATACTCTCATAATCTTAAAAGTTTGATTCCTGAATCATCTTACATACATGTGTCACGGAGTTTAACCGGACTCTTACACCACGGGTTTTAAGTCAAACGTCTTATTTATATCGGTGGTCAATTAATCTTATTTACCAAGTCACTGGAGGCATTCGATGCTTGCTTACTTACTTATCAAGAGATACCCAGTTCTTACTTACTTGATACCAATAGCTAGCCGAGTGTCATAATCATCACTGCTTACCTTACTTATGAGTATGTGAACCCCCTTAGGAGAACAGTCTTGAGTAACCCACTAGAACTAGTTTTCAACTGTGTACTTAAGTCTTAAATTAAAAATAATCATGCCATGTTGTAGCCAAACATTCATAAGTTTTCTTACCAGTTGTCTATAGCGGATAAGCGGGATTCCTGATTCCAGAAAATAGCTTTCCCGTGCAAATAACATTGTAATGGAATTCATATAGTGACTCGAATTAATTATGGTGTTTGATTAATTAATCTTATGTCTTTAAGTTGAACGATTATGGATGAACTTAACAAATTTTCAATACTTTAAAAGCATTTGTTCAAAAATCTCAAAACTTAGACTAAACCCTTGAATTTATAGCCCTATCACGTTATTCATAAAAACATGCCTACAAATAATAGTGCCGAAAATTTGGGAATAAATTCCCAATTGCATAAAGACACCACATTCTTAAGCCTAAATAAAACTTTCATTATCACTTACTTATTTTCCTTATAAAATAAAATTGTTAAACACTATATTCCCCTTTATTAAAATTGTAAAGAAAAACGTTCTAAAATTAGAATTACCAAGTTTGAAAAATATATTTTTATTTTATTAATCTTTTAAATTAAAAAGTTTAATTTTCAGTAAATTAAGAAACTCATAAGTTTTATTATCCAAAAAGATTTTATTTTCTCAATTAACCAAATAAATCAATTTTAGTCCTAAGTGATAATTATTTTTTTTGTGAAAAAAATAAAGTCCTATCTCACACAAGGGTACTATCTTAAGATTTTTCAATAAAATATAAAACCTCATTATATTTTAATTCACTTAAATCTTAACCCTCAATCCATAGAAAGTTATCTTATATTTACTCTATGAAAAAGAAACATGATTTGACTAGTGAATTATGACTTAAAGTTTAAAAACGAAATGGTCCAAAATATAATTTAATTTGACAACCTTGTTAGAAAAATCAAAACTCACAATCTATGGGGTATTTCTTAATCAACTCTTGCAGGGATTTTAATTAATATAAGAGTAGTCTAAATAATTAACAACAGCTAAAAATGTTGATTTTAAAATTGTCAAAGCATTGCTCAAACATGCATTCTTCAAGCTGTCAGTTTTTCACTCTAGCTTGCACATCAATCACAAAAAGCTTATAACTTCACCTATCAATAGCGTTTTTTAGTTTTTGAAAATATTAAAATTAAGTACTCTTCCTAAATAGTGAAATTATAAAAGTCCCATTTGAAATTTTGACCAATAACCTAAGGTTTTTCTCTTTGGAATCCATTGTAACAACATCATCTTGTTAAATAACTTCTGTTTATAACTTGTTAGTTAGTTTTAGGCCTTGCTGTACTTTCTGTTATATTCCTGTTGAAGCCTCTTGGCTAACTACCTTTTAGTTTCACATTTCCTTTGTAATTATTTGGTTATAAATAAGAGGCTCCTTGCTGAGGTCTCATTAATTCGATCTGAGGCTTTTCACCTAAATTGCTCTCTTACTTTCTTCTACTGTTCATTTCTTTGCATGGTACTGATTCTATTATCAACGATAATGGCGCTTCCTCCCCTGCCCTCACTCCATAGCAGCAACAAGTCATTGCTTTATCTCAAGCCCTAAACCACACCCTCCAAGTGAAGCTCGACTGCACTAATTTCCTTCTTTGGAATGCTCAAATGGAGAACATTATTAACACAAACGACATCGAGGATTATCTAGATGGTTCTAATGTTGCTCCTGAGAGGTTTCTTGTTGGCTCTACCACTCTCAATCCAGCATTTTTCACTTGGAGAAAGAAGGATCGTTTGATTCTTAGTTGGATATTCTCTTCTCTCACTCATGAAATTATAGCCCAAATTGTTGGGCATTCTACTAGCGCAGCCACCTGGACTGCCCTTCGACAGATTTATTCCTCAACCTCTAATGCTCGTATCCTGCAATTACATCTCCAGATACAAACTCTCAAGAAAGGCAGCACTCCCATGCTCGAATATATCCTCAAAATTAAGAATCTTGTTGATCAATTGGCTAGCTGCTCTGAAAAGGTCTCGGAAAAAGACAAAGTCTTACATCTTCTTGTAGGTCTTGGAGCTGAATATAACTCCTTTGTGGTGTCTATTACCTCTAAGTCCAAGAGCATCACTTTCGAGCAAGCTACAAGTCTTCTCCTCGTTGACGAAACACGCTTGGAGAACCAGAATTCTGTTGATGAATTTGCCCCTATTTCAGCTAATGTGGCTTACAAGCAGTCTAAAAATCGGTCTCAACCATGGCATCACAACTCTCAAGGCAGGGGTTCTGTCCATCCCCCTCCCCCTAACTCTGGCTCTCGAGGTACACCAAGATCGAATCACTCAAGGCCAAGAATCATATGCCTACAGTGTCTTCGCCCAGGCCATGGTGCTTTCAGCTGCTACAGGCGTTTTGATCCGAATCTGCTTTCACCTTACTCCGCAGCTCCCTCGTCGGCTTCATCTTCTGGTGCTACAACAATGATCGCAAGTTCCAACACAGTATCCAACGACACTTGGTTACTTGATTTTGGAGCATCCCACCATCTCACACCCTCTTCAAATACTCTTGACCAATCTCCCGCTTACTCTGGCACTGAATCTGTTACAGTCGGTAATGGTAATTCCCTTTCCATTTCTTCAATTGGTCATTGTCATCTAAACTCATCTCATTCATCTTTTCAATTAAAGAATGTTTATCTTGTTCCTAAACTGACTTCAAATCTTCTTTCTGTGTCTAAATTTTTCTTGGATAACCATGTCTTTATTGAATTCTATTCTGACCATTATCACATCAAGGATCTTTCTTCGAAGAAATTGCTCCACCAAGGCTACCTTGATTACGGTCTTTATAATTTTCAAGCTGCTTCAGCCTTGAGCACTCTTGCTTCTTCTTCCAATGTCCGTGTCTATCACTCTACTATTCCTTCATCAGATTTTCCTGTTCCTTCAACTCTTTCCTTTTCAAATGTTTCTTAGACCCCAGCTTCTATTTGGCATGCTAGGCTTGGTCATCTGAATTCTACTATTGTTAGTGTTGTTCTAAATCAATGTCATAAACCCTTTTAGTATAATAAAAATCATGTTTGCACATATTGTCAATTGGCCAAAATCCATAGACTTCCATTTGCTAATTCTATTTCTCATGCCACAAAACCATTACAATTGGTTCGCACTGATTTATGGGGACCTTCCCCTATCACTGCTATTGATGGCTTTAAATACTTTGTTATTTTCCTTGATGATTCTCGCACTTTACATGAATTTATACTCTATCAAGTAAAGATCAAACTATCTCAGCCTTTAAACAATTCAAATTGTTAGCAGAAAACCAGTTTAATACCACCATAAAAGAAATTCATTCCGAAAATGGTGGTGAGTTTAAAAGCTTTCTTCCTTTTCTTAACTCTTGTGGCATTAGTCATTGTTTCTCTTGTCCCCATACCTAGGCCCAAAATGGTCTAGTCGAACACAAACATCGTCGTGTCATTGAGACTGGACTAGCTTTGCTAGCTCATGCCTCCCTTCCTCTTCCTTATTGGATATATGCCTTTAGAGCAGAAACCTACATCATTAATCGGTTACCCACAAAACTTCTCAATTTTAAATCTCCATTTCAAGTCTTATACTCCAAATCTCCTGACTACTCTCTTTTCCGTACCTTTGGTTGCTTGTGTTTCCTGTGTCCTCATCCGTATAACAAACACAAATTTCAATTCGGTCTTCCCCTTGTATTTTCATTGGTTATAGTGCATCTCATAAAGGTTACTTTGTCTAGATCCCTCTACTCGTCGTATATGCACCACTCGTCATGTCGTTTTTGATGAGGCATCTTTTCCCTCATGTTCAATGACATGTCCTTCCATTGTCCAATCTGTCTATGTTCCTACTCAAGCTCTTATACAGTTCTCTCCCCTTCCCCTTCTCCCACTTTCTCCTCTCCCTCTCCTCCTCTTCCTTCTCCCACTTCTCTCCCTATTGCTTCAGATCAAGTTACCACTACTGCTACTATGCAAAATGTTGTTGATACTAATGTTGTTGTTTCAGATCAGGTCTAGACTGATAATGTTTTGCAGGTTCCCATTGCTGCCTTTACATCAGATTCTCTAATTGATATTGTACAAGTTCCCTCCATAGCCAACACCCATCCTATGTTGACTTGGGTGAAGTGTGGCATCCACAAACCTCGAGCTCTTGTGGTCTAAAAGGCTCCTTATCTTCACAAGCCACCCCACACCTTCACACAAGCCTTGAACATACCTCATCGGAAAGCAGCCATAGAAATTGAGCTTCATGTTCTTCATCATAACTCCACTTGGCAGCTTGTTCCTTGTCCTCCTCAAGCCAATGTTATTGATTGTAAATGGCTCTTCAAGTTGAAATACAAGCAGAGTGGATCCATAGACCGCTATAAATCATGGTTGGTTGCTTGGGGTTTTACACAACCATCAGGAGTTGATTATTTCGACACTTTTTCCCCTGTTGTCAAATCAGGGACAGTGCGTGTTATGCTCACTTTGGCTCTCTCCAAAGTAAGGATATAAATGGGGCGGATCTGATCCGCCCAGTAGTGATCCGACCCAACCTGAATAGACTCTCGCCCACTCTGATCCGACCTGATAGGTGTTTAGAGCGGATCTGATCTGATTCAATCTGGTCCATCTAGGTCGGGTCAGACCCGATCCGACAATGATTTTTTTTTTTACATATATCATCATATTACTATTAAAAATTCTTAAAGTATAAATAAAGTTTTTTTAAAAAAAAAAAACAAAGTTTTAAATTTCTAAAATCCATGTCATTATTGACACAAGTTATTATATCAATGCAATGAATCTTATAGATGGATTTGGTGATCTTGATTTTAGTGTCGACCTAGAAAAACATCCATATAAAACCAAATTAATCAAATTATATTTGAAGTTATTTTCTATTTGTCATTTTACTTAATTTTTCTTTAGTCTTTTTTCATTAACATTTCATTTTATTGTATGCATCATATATTTGATTGAATCATATCATTATATCATTAATTATATTTAGAATTTACCAACATTTACTAATAATGAAGTATATTAACTACATTAAATCAATTATAAAACCTTCATATACTACCTCAATCTTCAAGATCTATTATGTATAGGTCCTTCAAAAAAAGAAACAAAAGTATTAATAATAGAAGTTTAATAATATATGTGATTTATTTTAAAAACTAAAATAATTACCATAGTTGGATCTACATCATTATCTTTATCATTAATGGTGACTAGTTTAGTCGCTCATGCAGAAAAAAAAGATCAAACATTAACTATCAAAATATTAAAAAAAACGATTGTATATATAAAACAAAAGATAAGTATAAATACCTTGTTTGTCTTTCACCAACCAACTTTCAGTACAGACCAATGCCTCCAATGTAGTTGGATGAAGTCTTAATCGATGTGAACCCACATGTCTACTGTAATGCCCTGAAATCCCTAATGCGGTTTAATGGCGGGATTAGTAGGCCAGGAGGGCCATAACTGTTTAATTATGCCATTAAATGAATATATGCATGTTTATGTGAATTATATTATAATATGATGTTATATGCATGCATGTGGGTCAACATTTGACTATTATGATATTTTGATAATTTGGCCCATTAAGGGTATATTTGTATATTTGGGTGCATATTGTGATTTATGAATGAGATTCCAGTATTATGGAGATATATTCGAGCTATTCGGCATGAGACGGTCTTATATTATGAATTAGCAGTTTTGTCATAATGGGGGTCTTTTATTGGGAGTTATTGAGATCAGGAGGAAATTTTGGAAGTTTTAACTATAATACCCCCGGCAGTGTTTTTGGGACGCCGAGCACTAGGTTTTATTTGAGGTTACTTAAGCTTGAAGTAGCTTGTCAGATAGATCGGACATTAGAAAACCTCTCGTTCTTTCCCGTTAGTTCATTTTACTGTTCGAAGCGTTTTCGAAGATATCTCGAGTTCTAGGAGACGGAATAAAGCGAGGATTGAGGCATAGCGATCCTAGGAAAGATTAGAAGCTTCTTGACCAAAGGATTTGGTGAGAAACAACCCAATCAAAGGTAATCTAAGTTTTAAGTTTTGAGTTTTTAGAGTTTCTAAGCTTTGAATTGGATTTTGTGAATCATTGAGTTTGTGGTTCGTTTAAACCTTGGGTTTTGATGGATTTTTTGACGCCCCACGTCACTATGGGTGCTTTCTGGAATGACGACTGGCCCTACAAACCAACACGAGTCTTTTAAACATACTTTGTCCTCACTCACATGCTTCCTAGGTAAACTTCCCAGAAGGTCACCCATCCCTAGATTACCCCAGGTCAAGCACGCTTAACTTTGGAGTTCTCAAGTGATGGGCTACCGAAAAGAAGATGCATCTTGTTGATATAGGTACCCATCAATCCATTTAAGCCCTCTTCAACTGTGTAGTCCCATACCTACACAGTCCTAGAATCATCACACTTGACCTTCCCCAGGCGGTGTGGGATTGCACAGCTTACCCGGTCTTTCCCCTTATGGATCACGGGATTCTGACTGTCACAATCACCCCCACTTACGGGCCCAATGTCCCCATCGGCCACACTTCCGGCTGGGTCAAGGCTTTAATACCATTTGTGACGTCCCACGTCACTATGGGTGCTTTCTGGAATGACGACTGGCCCTACAAACCAACACGAGTTGTAACGCCCTGGCTACCCCAGAACAGTTACGGTGGACCGGAAATTTGACTCATTGCCTGAGTCCTTTGGTCAAAAACGTGCTCTAAGTGTAATTAACGGGTTAAGGCATAAAACCAATGAAAAGGAAATGGAGATTTTATTACAAACTGCTCTGCAGAGCTAAACAAAACATTTACAAGTGGTTCTCAGTACAAAATGGTCATTACAGTTTTAAATTTACAACCCTGCCGACCTAAGCGGCAAAAATAGGGTAAACTCCCTAGTTCCTCTGAGAACACCTTGACCGTGGCAGTCAAGCGGCCGCATATGTACACCCCACCACATCAGCTCTCCACTCAAGGCTAGGTGAGCTTTTCTTTCCCTTTACCTGCACCACATAGCACCCATGAGCCAAGGCCCAGCAAGAAAACATAACACTTTACATAAACATTATCAAATGATTATCGTTATAATCACACTGAGCATAAAGCTTTCAACAAGCAAATGAATCATCACATGATTTTAGCGGGAGAGTGGCTACTGAGTAAGCCACTAGCCTCCAAGCTCTGTTTGTTCATTGACCCTCAGGGTCGGTCAGGCATTAATGCTCCTTGAGTCATTCAATGCTAATAATTGATTAGATCAAATCTTACTGACTTGCGTGACACACGCCAAAGCCGTCCTGACTAATAAGTCAGCTCATCGTGACCAATGCCCAATACCAGTGCCGAACCTGACTAATAAGTCACAGCTTCACAGTGATACTAGCACTCTTGTCAAACCTGACTAATAAGTCAGTGCCATGCACAAATGAGCAACATATGCTAAGCATTCCATATATAATCCATGTCCATATTCTCACATTCAACATGCCTCAGGAATATCCACGCATGTCACACTTGGGGTGCAGTTTTCTTACCTCTGGTCCGAGCTAGAACAGATAAAAGAATGACCCTGAGAACGATCGACCTTTTGGTCCTTTAGCGGTTACCTGGTCATAACCAAATTATGGGATTCCATCAATAAAATGATTAATAAAAGGTTCCTAAACCAAAACCTAACCTCCGGGACCTCAAACACTACTCAACCGGGTAGTAGGTTCAATCCCGAGGCCTAAGGCTTGCATCCCTGAGCCAAAACACTCTCTTTGGCCAAAAATGCCTTAAGAGTCGCGGCCCTCCTTGGCCATGCCGCGGCCTGCCCCTCAAACAGAGACGGCTAAACCCAGCAGCTCCCAAGGGCCGCGGCACACCCTGGCCATGCCGCGGCGCAACGCCCATTTCAGCCAAAACCCCTATTTTTCTTCCTCTACGATTTCACTTAGAACCAACCCTTCAAACCCAACTTAAACACCACCCAAACCTCTCTCAAACACTCATTAAAACCCCTAAACAACACTCAAAACTTTCCCTCATCATAACCCAAGTAAAACACCTCAAGAACTCCCTTTAATTCCAATTTTCCACACCTAACTCAAGAGCTGAAAACCATGAATGAAAACAGAGCAAAACCAGTAAAAATAAAGATCAAAGCTTACCTCAAGCTTGGTATTGAACCCTCTCCAATGGCTGAACCAAAACCACAATCTTAGCCCCTTGATTTCCTAGCTTAGCTCCACACTTAAGCTCAAAATTCCAAAGAAGAAGAAGAGAGAAATGAACCTACGGGAAGGAGAAGAAGCAAAACTCTGTTTTGGGTCTGTTTCCCAGCCATCCATACATCATATATATCATAAACACAAATGACCATTATACCCCTAGGTATAATAAAGCTCCTAAAGTCAACTCAAGGGCATTTTTGACATTTTCCACCTACACCGTTAATGATAATTAACGCTTCCCAATTCTCGCTAATCTCAAAATTCTCAAACACCAATATTTCACATCCCGTTACCCTTTAATGCCCGGTAACATTCTAAGCATTAAAACACCCCGAGACTCACCCCGAGCCCCGAGCTTAAGCCTGTTATGACCAAACCGACATTTAACATTTCCTTGATCGTCTCATGCCAAATGGCTCGAACAAACCCACATCATAATGTGGTCTCAAATTATATCACCAACATGTGAATAAATAATCAATTTACCCTCAACGGGCCAAATTACCATCACACCCCTGTATAAAGAAATATGGACTCACATGCATGCATTTCACATCATATCATAATATAATCAACACATACATGCATTTAATCAATTAATAACATAATTAAGCAAGTACGGCCCTCCCGGCTTACTGTTCACGCCGTTAAAATACATCGGAGAATTCAGGGCATTACACAAGTCTTTTCAGCATACTTTTTCCTCACTCACATGCTTCCTAGGAAAACTTCCCAGGAGGTCACCCATCCCTAGATTACCCCAGGTCAAGCACGCTTAACTTTGGAGTTCTCAAGTGATGGGCTACCAAAAAGAAGATGCATCTTGTTGATATAGGTAGTACCCATCAATCCATTTAAGCCCTCTTCAACTGTGTAGTCCCATACCTACACAGTCTTAGAATCATCACAATTGACCTTTCCCAGGCGGTGTGGGATTGCACAGCTTACTCGGTCTTTCCCCTTACGGATCACGGGATTCTGACTGTCACAGATTTGGACCATTGCGAAGCTTGGGAACTTTGATTTGATGATTTGGGAATGTTTAGGCATGATTTTGGAGAGTTTGGAATGAAGAAAAATGAGTTTGGGAATGTTCTGGGTTAGGGGCCACGACCCTGTTCTTGGAGTGTCGCGGCCCTAGCTCGAAGAAGCAGGTGGCTGAGTCTGTGCCTGCTGGGCGCCGCGGCCCTTGCTTCAGGAATGGCTGGGGGCCACGGCACAAGGTGCCAGGGCAGTAGCCCTTGGGCAGGTTTGAGCCCGTTTATGTGTTTTGACCCCGGAAACATAGTTTTAGGCCTCAGGATTATTCCTACTACTTGGATTAGTTTGGATTGATGTCCCAGAAGCTAGATATTTGTTTGGAAACCTATGTTGATCATTTTTATTGAAGGTGTCCCATATTTGGTTATGACTAGGTGACCGCTAAAGGACATAAAGTCATATCGTTCTCAAGGGTCGTTCTTTTATTCATTCTGGCTGGAGCATCTAAAGATTATACAGTGTCTGAGCTGGGCTTGTTGAGATACAAGGGGCGGATATGTGTTTCGCTAGACACTGCTTTTAGGAGAAAGATTCTGGATGAATCTCATACTACACTTTACTCTTTGCATCCAGGCACCACGAAGATGTATCAGGATGTGAGATCATTGTATTGGTGGCCAGGGATGAAGAGGGATGTAGTGGAGTATGTGGCTAAGTGCTTGACATGTCAGCAGGTCAAGGCTGAGCATCAGATGCCGGCAGGGTTATTGCAGCCTCTTGATATCCCAGAGTGGAAGTGGGAAGACATCACGATGGATTTTTTGGTGGGCTTACCCAGGACTGTTGGTCAGCATGATTCTATTTGGGTGATAGTGGATCGCTACACATTGTCAGCTCACTTTCTGCCAGTGAGGACTACTTATACAATTGACAAGCATGCAGATCTCTATGTGAGAGAGATCGTGCGCCTCCATGGAGCGCCTAGGTCGATTGTGTCAGATCGGGACCCTACTTTTACTTTCAAGTTCTGGGGAAGTTTGCAGAAGGCCATGGGGACACAGTTGAAGTTCAGTACTGCTAATCATCCTCAGACAGATGGGCAATCTGAGAGGACGATCTAGATATTGGAGGACATGCTACGGGCATGTGTGCTGGACTTTGGTGGATCTTGGAGTAAGTGTCTACCTTTGATAGATTTCTCCTACAACAACAGTTATCAGTCCACCATTGGAGTTGCACCTTATGAGATGATGTATGGTGGGAAGTGCAGATCTTCCATTCATTGGGATGAGACAGGTGAAAGGAGGTACTTGGGTCCTCAAGCAATTCAGAGGACCAGTGAGGCCATTGAGAAGATTAGAGCTCGGATGCTCGCTTCTCAGAGTAGACAGAAGAGCTATGCAGTTCCCAAGCGTAGGAACGTGGAGTTCCAAGTGGGAGACTACGTCCTCCTTAGAGTCTCGCCATGGAAAGGGGTGAGAAGGTTTGGGAAGAAGGGAAAGTTGAGCCCTAGGTTTGTAGGTCCATTTGAGATCCTGAAGAGGATTGGTCTGGTGGCTTATAGATTGGCTTTCCCTCCGGCGTTGTCAGCCGTGCATTATGTATTCCATGTTTCAGCTCTTCGGAGGTATGTATCTATTGTGAATCATATTTTGAGTTATGAAGATCTGGAGCTTGAGGCAGATCTTTCCTTTCAGAAGCAGCCAGTCCAGATTCTTGACAGAAAGGATAAGGTCCTCATGAATAAGACGATACCTTTGGTTAAGGTATAGTGGAGGAATAGCAAGGTCAAGAAAGCGACCTGGGAGCTGGAGTCAGATATGCACAGTCAGTATCCCGAGTTGTTCAGGTAAATTTTGAGGACGAAATTTCTGTAAGGATGGGATAGTTGTAATGCCCTGAAATCCCTAATGCAGTTTAATGGCTGGATTACTAGGCCGGGAGGGCCATAACTATTTAATTATGCCATTAAATGAATATATGCATGTTTATGTGAATTATATTATAATATGATGTTATATGCATGCATGTGGGTCCACATTTGACTATTATGATATTTTGATAATTTGGCCTGTTAAGGGTATATTTGTATATTTGGGTGCATATTGTGATTTATGAATGAGATTCCATTATTATGGAGATATATTCGAGCTATTCGGCATGAGACGGTCTCATATTATAAATTAGCAGTTTTCTCAGAACGGGGGTCTTTTATTGGGATATTGAGTTATGAGGATGTTATTTGATGATAAATTGGGAGTTATTGAGATCAGGAGGAAATTCTGGAAGTTTTGACTATAATACCCCCGGGAGTGTTTTTTGGACCCCGAGCACTAGGTTTTATTTGAGGTTACTTAAGCTTGAAGTAGCTTGTCAGATAGAACGTACATTAGAAAACCTCTCGTTCTTTCCCGTTAGTTCATTTTACCGTTCGAAGTGTTTTCAATGATATCTCAAGTTCTAGGAGTCGGAATTAAGCGAGGATCGAGGCATAGCAATCCTAGGAAAGATTAGAAGCTTCTCGACCAAAGGATTTGACGAGAAACAACCCCATCAAAGGTAATCTAAGTTTTAAGTTTTGAGTTTTTAGAGTTTCTAAGCTTTGAATTGGATTTTGTGAATCGTTGAGTTTTTGGTTCGTTTGAACCTTGGGTTTTGATGGTTTTGGACCATTGGGAACTTTGGGAACTTTGATTTCATGATTTGGGAATGTTTAGGTATGATTTTGGAGAGTTTGGAATGAAGAAAAACGAGTTTGGGCATGTTCTGGGTTGGGGGTCGCGGCCCTGTTCTTGGAGTGCCGCGACCCTAGCTCGAAGAAGCAGGTGGGTGAGTATGTGCCTGCTGGGTGTCGCGGCCCTTGCTTCAGGAATGGCTGGGGGCCATGGCACAAGGTGCCAGGGCCGCAACCCTTGGGCAGGTTTGAACCCGTTTATGTGTTTTGACCCCGGGAACATAGTTTTAGGCCTCGTGATTGTTCCTACTACTTGGATTAGTTTGGATTAATGTCCTGGAGGCTAGATATTGGTTTGGAAACCTATGTTGATCATTTTTATTGACGGTGTCCCATATTTGGTTATGACTAGGTGGCCGCTAAAGGACTTATAGTCAGATCGTTCGCAAGGGTCGTTCTTTTATGAATTGTTTATTGAATGCTTAGAAAATCTTGCTCACTTGTGCATGGTACTAACTAATTAGTCAGATTTGGCAAAGGTGTCAGTATCAACTGTGAAGCTGGGACTTATTAGTCAAGTTTGGCAGTGGTACTGGGCACTGGTCACACAATGCTGACATATAAGTCAGGGCGGCCTTAGCGTATTCAACGCAAGCCAATAAGTATTAGATCTAATCGACATCTACATTAAATGACTCAGAAGAGCGTTAATGCCGGACGGACCTCTAGTTTGATGAAAACTAAAAGCGCTTGTGTGACTTACCCACCAGTCACTCATCTATTAAGCTAATGCCTTACCCAGCAGTCACTCAACTGTTTAAGCTAGTGACTTACCCAGGAGTCACTCATCGGTTTAAATTAGTGACTTGCTTATCAGTCACTCATTATGGTTTACCAGAACCTCAAGTAAAATTCACTCATCTTTTTAAGAGCTATAAGCTCTGTGTGATTATAATGATAATCAGTTGATAATGTTTATACGCAAACGGTGTTTTCTTGCTGGGCCTTGGCTCATGGGTGCTATGTGGTGCAAGTAAAGGGAAAGAAACGCTCACCCAGCATTGAGTGGAGAGCTTAGGTGGTGATGTGTACATATGCGGCCGCTTGACAACCACAGCCAAGGAGTTCTCAGAGAAACTAGGGGGTTTACCCTATTTTGCCGCTTAGGTCGGCGGGTTTGTAAATTTGAAACAGTAATGACTAGTTTGAGTTGTAAATAACTTGTAAATGTTTTTGATGGGCCCATGAACAGTTTTATGTATTTAATAAAATATATCCTTTCCTATTTATTGATTTAACGAAACGACTCGGGTAGCGGGTCATATTTCCGACTCACCGTTCACCGTAACTGTTCTGGGATAACCAGGGCATTACAACTTGGTATCAGAGAATGCAAGGTTAAGGTTCCTGTAGACTGGCTGGGCATGTACACACATCACTGAAGTCAAGCTCGACTCATGGTTTGGTAACTATTTATGTGGTTATATGTATAACTGCTTAAATATAGTATATATGCTTTACCTGTATGCATGAGACACCACGTTAAACTTGTGCCCTGAAATATTATATCCTCAGCAAATGTGTGCTAATTAGTATTGAGATTGCTGGAACATACTTATTATTATGGTTGATTGTGAACTATTATGTGATACATGCTGAGTGCTAAATGCTATAAACATGTATGTGCCTGTACAACTGTATGACTGTGGAATATGATAATTGTCTGCTTGTTCTTGGACCGTAAGGCGGCAAGAGGTTTAGTTATTACTACCTGACTAGCCGTATTGATAAATGTTTCAACAAGGTAAAACAGATAAGAATGAATCCAGGGCAGACAGATACTTCAGCTGACCAGAGTGATCAGGGCCAGAATAATAACAGTCAGGGTCAAGAAAATGACCAGTCACGGATTCCACAGCCAGCTCCTGCAAACTGGCAGCAGTTGTTTAATGATCTGCAGGCTATAGTGTTAAGACAGGGAGAGGAGCTTCGTCTCCTGAGACAGCAACAAGCGCCTGCAGTGGCCAGTGTATTAGAGGCACCTCCTGTGTCGGTGCCAGCAGCAGAGCAGCTGCCTGAGGTTGGAAATAAATGGGAGCCTCTTTATGAAAGGTTCAGGAAGCAGCAACCTCCAGTATTTGAGGGCAGTGCAGATCCTGCCAAGGCAGAGCAGTGGATGAGTATGATTACCACTATCCTTGATTTCATGAGGGTAACTGGTAATGAGAGGGTGGCCTGTGCCACTTATATGTTTCGGGAGGATGCCCGGATTTGGTGGGAGGTGATTACCCAGACCAAGAATGTAAATGCCCTGAGTTGGGAGGAGTTTCAAACTCTGTTTAAAGAAAAATATTATAATGATGCTATCAGGGCGGCGAAGGCCGAGGAGTTCATTAGGCTACTTCAGGGAAGTTTGTCAGTCACTAAGTATGCCTTAAAATTTGATCATTTAGCGAAATTTGCCATGGAACTGGTGCCCACTAGTGGGACCAGAAGAAAGAGATTTCTTCAGGGGCTACAGCGCAGATTAGCCCGTGATGTACGTATCACCACTGTGGCTAGGGTTACTACCTATGCACAGGTGGTTGAGAAGGCACTCACAACTGAGAGTGTAGAGAATAAGATATGGCGTGACAATGCAGCCATGAAGGATTTCAGGAGGACAGGTCCTCCATTTGTGGGTTCTGGTAGGGGTGTAGGCCCTAGTGATCAGAAGAGGAAGATTCCTGACACCTTCCCAGTTCCAGGTCCTAATAGGCGGCCCCGTGGTATTTTAATGGGTCGTCCAGGGGGTAGTGAAGCCTGGAAGACTTATCCTAAATGCCCTTGATACAAGAGGCGTCATTTGGGAGAGTGTAGGGCAAAGGCCTGCTACTTGTGTGGAGCAATATGTCATTTTAAGAAGGATTGCCCTCAGGTAAGAAAAGAATAACCCAGGAAAGCGGACAGCTTGGCCCCAGCTTGAGTGTTCGCATTGACACAAGCAAAAGCTGAGGCTTCTCCCTCAGTAGTTACAGGTCAGCTTCTTAGTGCTGGAACCTCTTATAATGTATTGATTCTTTTGTTACTACACATTCTGGTGCTACACTGGAGAGTTAGTGGTATCCAGGAGATGGGTCAGATCTTTGCAAGTGACAGTGGAGGGCAGAGAGTTGTCAGTGGATTTGACAGAGTTGGTTATGACTGACTTCGATATGATATTAGCTATGGATTGGTTGGCAAAGTATGGGGAAACCATTGATTGGAGAAGGAAGATGGTCACCTTTGAGCCTGAAGGTGAGGATCCTTTTGTGCTTGTTGGTGCTGTGCATGGACCTCGCATACCATTGATTTCTGTATTGAGGGCTAGGGATCTATTGCAACGAGGTTGTATTGGATTCTTAACCAGTGTGGTTGATACCACTCAGGTCGTGCCAGTGAGACCATAAGAGACTAGACTTGTGTGTGAATTTTTGGATGTGTTTCCAGAAGATTTGCCAGGATTGCCATCGCACAGAGAAATTGAGTTCGTGATAGAACTGGCACCAGGGACGGAGCCAGTGTCTAGAGCACCTTACACAATGGCCCCACCTGAGTTGAAATAATTAAAAGTACATGTAATGCCCCAAATTTCCTAATAAGGTTTAGGACCTTGATTAGAAGGCCGGGAGGGCCATAATTGATTTATTATGATATTTAATGATTATATGCATGTTTATGTGAATTATATTATTATATGATGCTAAATGCATGCATATGGGTCCACATTTAATTATAAGGGCATTTTCGTAATTTTGCCTGTTGAGGGCGTGATTGTGTATTTTCATGCATGTGGGTGAATTATAAATAATACCACATTATGTGTGGATTGGTTTGAGCCATTCGACATGAGACGATCATGGAATGCAAGTTTTCGGTCTAGTCATAACGGGATTAAGTTCGGGGCTCGGAGTAAGTCTCGGGGTAATTTGGTGATTATAACGTTGCCGGGAATTAGAGGGTAACAGGATATGAATTATTGGTACTTGAGAATATTGAGAATAACGGGAATTGGAGGGTGTTAATTATAATTAACAAGATAGGCGGGTAAGGACGATTTTACCCTTGGGAGTCTATAGAAGCCGTTATTTGACCTAGGGGCAAAATGGTCTTTTCACCCCTAAGATATATATCAGCCCTTTGAGTTTAGAAGGCTGTGGAATTATAAGAAAACGGAGCATCATCCTCATCTCTTTCACTCCCTCCCGTACATGTTCTTCCCTCCTTCTTCCTTTCAATTTTTGAGAGCCAATTTGAGGTAGCAAGCTAGGAGAGCAAGGCTTGAGAGCTTAGGACCTTGGTTCAATCATTGAAGGATATCTAAATACAACTTGAGGTAAGAATTCATCCTTGAATATAGGCTATACTCTATTTTTTCTTATGGTTTTTCAGTTGAGAATTTGAGGTGCTAGTGGTGAGAATTCATGGAAGCTTTTGTGTAAGTTTGAGTGGGTTTTGATGAGGGTGTGATGTAGATGAAGTTTAGGGGTTGAATTTGATGTTTGGGTGAAGTTTGGGATTGGTTTGGAGGCTTGGTTTTCAAGGGGGGTCGCAGGGGAGAAGACCAGAAAAGTTTTTGGTCTGCTGATGGTGCCCCAGCACTAGGCAGGGCAGATTCTTGGGTTCTCTGACTTTGGGGCAGCGCCCCAGCGCCATTAGGCAGCGCCCCAGTGCTAGTGATTTTTCCAGCAACCTATTTTTCGGGCTCTGGAGGACTTTTAAGGCTCGGGGGATGGTTCCACTACCCCGTTTCGGTGATTGAGAGTCCCGAGAGTGTGGGATGGATCCCGGGAGTGAGGTTTTAGATTATAAACCTTTTTATAATTTATTTTATTGATGGGATTCCATATTTTGTTATGACTATGTGATCGCTAAAGGACCAAAGGATTGATCGTTCTCAAGGGTCATTCTTTTACTAATTCTTGCTCGAACCCGAGGTAAGAAAACTGCACCCCATATGTGACATGCATGGTTACTCTTGATGCATGTTGGATGCTTAAATGTGAACATTGATAGCATATTGAATGCTTATCAATCTTGCTAATTTGTATATGATTATTATTGAAGCATGCTGGATGATTAAGTGTGATGCATGTGATGCACGAGAAACATGTGATTAGGGCATGCCATGAATATTGACTATAAGACTGATCAGAGCTTGAGTCTCTGTGTTTGTGCATGATCATAATTGTGCTAGCAACTGTTAAGTAAGCATGCTGAATGCCTTACATTTGAATATTCGACATATGTTTGGTAGCATTGCTTACTTGTGCATGGTACTGACTAGTTAGTCAGAATTGGAAAAGGTGTCAGTATCAACTGTGATGTTGTGACTCATTAGTCAAGTTCGGCAGTGGTACTGGGCACTGGTCACACAGTGCTGACTCATAAGTCAGGATGGCCTTAGCGTGTTCAATGCAAGCCAATAAAGATTAGATCTAATTGACATCTGCATTAAATGACTCAGAAGAGCGTTAATGCCGGACCGACCTCAAGTTCGATGAAAACTAAAAGCGCTTGTGTGACTTACCCATCAGTCACTCATCTGTTAAGTTAGAGACTTACCCATCAGTCACTCATCTGTTAAGTTAGAGACTTACCCATCAGTCTCTCATCTGTTTAAGCTAGTGACTTACCCAGCAGTCACTCATCTGTTTAAGTTAGTGACTTACCCAACAGTCACTCATTTGTTTAAGCTAGTGACTACCCATCAGTCACTCATCTGATAGAGCCATTGCAGGAAAGCCAAGGTAACGGTTTCATTACACGGCTATGGGCACCGAGCCCCATAGCGACTTACTTGTCAGTCACTCATTATGGTTTAACAGAACCTCAAAGTGATATTCACTCATCTGTTCAGGGCTATAAGCTCTATATGATCATTCTGATCATCATTTGTATGGCTTTGGGTACTGAGCCCCGTAGTGACTTGCTTGTTAGTCACTCAGTATGGTTTACTAGAACCTCAAGTGTTAAATCACTCATCTGATTAGGATTGATTTGATAGTCATCCAATCAAGAAGGCAAGATTTCTTATCCTTGATTCCCCAGGATTGTTTGAATTTATTTGCATGCTTGAATATAGCTATGTTTTCTAGGCATGCCAGATATGATTTGATATCGTGATATGACTGTTCAAAAGAAAGCTAGACCATGCTTGAGTTGGAGAGCTTAGGTGACGATGTGCACATATGCAGCTGCTCGACCGCCACAGCCGAGATTTGAAGGAGAGGAACAAAGGCTAAACCCTGTTTTGCCGCTTACATCGGCTGGTTGTAAATATTTTCTTATAATAAACCTTTAAATTATATTTTTGGGATACCCAATGTATACAGTAAATGTTCTAATGAAACGTTACATCTTAACCGAAATTTTTAATCCCTAAATGACCAAATGACTCAATTAGCGATTTTAACACTATTTGCAATGTGCACCGTAATGGTCCCTGGAGTTTAGGGCATTACAGTACAGTTGCAAGTACTATTAGATTTAGCTTTTATCAGACCTAGCTTCTCACCTTGGGGTGCGCCAGTTCTTTTTGTGAATAAAAAGGATAGTTCTCTGAGGATGTGTATTGATTACAGGGAACTGAATAAGCTGAAAATTAAGAATAAGTATCCTTTGCCAAGGGTAGATGATCTGTTTGATCAGTTGCAAGGTAAGAAGGTATTCTCAATGATTGACTTTCGTTCTGGTTATCATCAGTTGAGGGTCAAGGAGGGAGATATACCGAAGACTGCTTTTCGTACTAGGTATGGGCATTATGAGTTCCTAGTTATGTCTTTTGGATTGACTAATGCCCCTGCTGCTTTTATGGATCTGATGAACAGAGTGTTCAAGGATTATCTGGACCAGTTTGTGATCGTCTTCATCGATGATATTTTGGTATATTCTCAGACTGAGTCAGAGCATGAGCAGCATCTGAGGTTGGTTCTACAGAGACTGAGGGAGCACAAATTGTTTGCAAAGTTCAAGAAATGTGAGTTCTGGTTATCTCAAGTATCCTTTCTTGGGCACATTGTTAGTAAGGAGGGGATCAAGGTAGATCCAACGAAGATTGAAGCGGTCAGAGATTGGCCATGGCCAAAGAATGCTTCTGAGGTTATAATTTTCCTTGGATTGGCAGGTTATTATAGGCGTTTCATGGAAGGGTTCTCAAAGATTGCTACCGCATTGACTGAGCTGACGCGCAAGAGCCAGAAATTTTTGTGGTCAGATAAATGTGAGAACAGCTTTGATTCTGAGTCTTCCGACAGATCAAGAGAAGTTTGTGATTTATTGCGATGCTTCTCATCAGGGTTTGGGCTTTGTTCTGATGCAATCAGAGAAAGTAATTACTTATGCTTCTCGTCAGTTGAAGGAGTATGAAAAGAGATATCCTACTCATGATTTAGAGTTGGCGGATGTGGTCTTTGCTTAAAATATATGGAGGAATTATCTATATGGAGAAAAGTATGAGAATTATACATACCACAAGAGCCTAAATACTTATTCACCCAGAAATATCTGAATATGAGACAAAGGCGTTGGCTGGAGTTAGTAAAAGATTATGATTGTAAGATTTTGTATCATCCAGGGAAAGCCAAAGTGGTAGCTGATGCATTAAGACGGAAGGGTCCGGGACAGATTCATGGTATGAAGCTGATAGCCATGGAGTTAGCAGATGATATGACCAGAGCTGGTATAGAGTTGCTGGTGGGCCAATTGGCTAATATTAAGCTACAGTCTACGCTGTTGGAGAGAATTAAGGAGGGTCAGCTGAATGATCCACAGCTGATCAAGATCAGAGAGAATGTTCAAGCTGGAGCATCTAGAGATTATACAGTGGTAACCAGGGCGTTACATCTACCACCAGTGGTAAATGCATACTCAGAAGAAACAGTGCTAGTAGGCACAACAAATATGTCTCTAGAAATCTTGTTCAACATGGGATATTTAAATCCTGTTACCTTCCAATAATTGCATATATCAAAGAATTCATCAGTCCTAGGTAACACTTTCTCATCCAAATAGGCATCTAACTCTGACTTCACACTTTCTGCACCAGATGCAACTATAACATATGTATCATAGTTAGATAGATCATCCTGTGTTGAAAAAGATGTTGATGCATTATCCGATTGCTGACCTCTTTCACTCAAATCAGGACATTTAGACCTATACTCATCTAATAGATCATAACAAAGCTTGTGGCCTTCTCAATTTCAATCTCATATAGATAATTTCCAAAAGCTTAGGAAAATAAAAATTTGATCAACATAAATTTGTACATTGGATCCAAAACAACTGCAACAGTCATAAGTCCATGAATCTCTTCCCAATATTTTTGAAACTTAGATATCATTTGAGTTGCCATATTCTTAATAAACAACTCATCTGATGTCATCCATGCTTCAATTTTCATCTTAATTTTACATATCATTGGGAAAAAAAGATTAGTAGTAGGATACTTAGTTCCAGAAAATAACTCTGTCATCTCATAAAACACTTCCTACTTGTCACATAATTTCTGAGCTCTAATCCAATCATTTTCTGATGGTAGACATTTATACTTTGGATCACGTAGCTTTGATCATTCAAACACTTTCTTGTACAATAAAGCTGTTTTGAGCATTAAGTACGTTGAATTCCACCTTGTCACACAATCAAGTGACAACTTTTTAGTACATGTCAGTCCGAGAAGAGGAGCAGTGTCCTCAAATTTTTTATACCACTTTAGCGTGCCCGACCAATAAGCAAGACTATCTCGAATCTTGTCAATGCTTTCACCAATAACAGACAAGCCATCCCTAATAATTAGATTCAAAATGTGCGCACAACAGCGCATATGAAGTAGCTTTCCATTTAAAAGGAAACACTTAGAATCAAATTGTTCATTCTAAAGTGGAATCATTGCATCGTTTGTAGTACAATTATCTACAGTCACTGTACTAATCTTGTGTTCAATATTCCATTCAGACATGCAAGAACTTAGAGTTTCTATAAGTGTTGGAGCATCATGTGGGCATGGCACATATCTAAAGCTTATAATATGACTATGCAACTTCCAAGAGTCATCAGTAACGTGAGTTGTCACAGCCATATATCCCCTATTTTGATGATTGGCAGTCCACATATCAGTGGTTAAGGCTATTCTACTTTTATTTTTCTCCAAAACTTCTCTAAATTTTTCCTTCTCAATCTTATATATTTTCAAAATGTCAGACCTAATTTTATTCATTGACACCATTTGAAACATAGGTGAAATAGTATTCAAATAGTCTATAAAACCACTATGCTCTATCATCGACAAAAGGTACTCATGTAGAGTGATCATTTCAACCAACTTTTTTTCTTCCTAGTTTAGGATCAAGATTGAAGGTAACTGAGGGGCTTGCATTAGGATTCTTGGAAAGTTGTCTCTGTCTTACTGGACATCTTTCCATGTGAAGAAGTAACTACTCTCTCCCACTAATTTCCTCCCACAGTGATTGCAAATTTCTTTTATTTTACCATCAATCTTTTGCAATGTAAAATGATCCCATGCAGGAGATGTTTTCTTTCTTTTTATACCTATACTCTCATTTCCATCACTATTATTATCAAGAGATTGCACTTCTTGTATATTTGTTGAAGGAACAAAATTAACATCATCCACACAATTAGACTCGGTAACATCTTGGGTAGACATACTTATAGTTTGATTTAACCTACATTACATCCACACTATAAAATATATCAAAATAATGATGCATGCAAAACTTTTAAAAAATGATAACTAGATCTATAAAACATCAGGCAACATTTTCCCTATTTTATTGACCTAACCATATGCCAATATCAATTAAAACAATCAAACAACACACAAGTTTTCAACCTTATGTCACCAAAACACACAAATTTCTCATAACCTACTTCACTAAGACACACAAGTTCTCAATCTTTCGTTATCACCTCAGCACACAAAAATCTCAAAACCTACTTCACTATGGATGAATATGTAAGATGTTCAAACTCTTCTAAATTTTATAAAATATTAACAAAGAAAATAATTGTAACAGTTTTAATGGAAAAAATAATGATCAGCAAGTATAAAAGTATGGCTTCAAAGAAACAAAATACCAGAAAATAAAAGTATCTTTTTCCATTTAATAAATAACAAAAACAACTCAGTTTTGTCCAGTTTATATATGTAAATCTTAGAAGAGATAGAAGAACACGTTTAATTACCCATGCTGCTAAACAGGGTGATTATTCAAGTTCATTTTTATAGAGTTGAGATTCTAAAGGGCTTGTATATCTCTCTCTGATATGAAAACTATTGCAATATCATGGTAAAAATCTTCAGATATCAAATTTAAATCCCCAGTCACAGATCAAAAGTATATGAAACATGACATGTTCCTTTGCAACAGACAAGTTAGAGAGACCAAACTAAATTTTGAATACATGACCATAATGTCAAGTTAGAACAGAGAGTAGAAACATATATGGTATTTTTATGCTTGAAACTAACAAAACTGCTAAAATTTCCTTCAATAAATATGAATTTATCAGCGTACTTGGATTAGAGTTAAAGTTGATTCTTCCTTAATGAACCAGCTGCAAGAGTTGTCTATAACAGTTACAACATCTAGATTTTGGTGTCCATCAATGATGTTGATCTAAAATGTTTGTGGTGTGGTTGCACTGACCAAAGTTTTGATGCTGGCACAGGACTGAAGAAGCCGAATCCAGAGGAAAAAAATTAGCACATAGAATATACCAGCTACCATATAAAGAATAAATTATGCTGTGACTAAAATTTGAGAAAGATAATATGAGATGTAAGCATATACTGATTCCAACTGGACTTAGCAGTTGGAAGCAGAAATTAACATGAATTAATAATCAGCATAGGAAGCAGTCCCCTCGTATTAATAATCTTTATACAACATAATTTAAATATTTCATTCAGTAGTTTAAACAGACACTTAGTAGACTTTTCAGAAAAAAATTCACAACTAGCCCTCTACTCGTAATAAATCGATAATAATTAACATATTTTCAAGTGGGTTCATCAATCATCAAATAGTTTGAATAAATTAATATTCATAATATGAAAAATGCAATAAATTAATAGTAAAAAAAGTTATTAGACTTTTCAAAGTCATTAATTTATTAAGAGGCAATGAAACAATAAAGAAAGGATACTCATCATGATTATTGCTAACTTCCCGTGAAACTTAAAAAAAAAAGCTTTTACAAACAGTAATTTAAATTTATTTAAATCAAGAAAAGAGTACACAATTTACTTACTATGCTCTCATCAAAATATGAATGATTATACTAACTAGTTTTATTACTTTCTTGATAGCTTTAGGCCATAGCTAGCAACCCTAGCTAACATTTTAATCAATATTTAAACGAGGGAAATTAAAACAATTTCTCTGGTCTCCTTTGTTGTACCTGGGTTATCAATCCATGGCAATGAAATTGATAAATCTCCAAATAAGAAAACCTAGGAGAGAGAGAGCCCACGAGAGAGAGAGAACCCGCAAGAAAAAGAGAGAGAACTTAGATGCGAGAAAGAGAGAACCCACAAGAAAAAGAGAGAGAGACCAGGTGAGAGAGAGAACCTGCGAGATAGAGGCTCCGTGATTCCTGAACTGAAGAAGATGAAGAAGAATATTTTCTTTTTCTTGTTTAAGATATTTAAAAAAAACGTTTTTTTAAAAAAAAGTTAAAAAGGACCTGCCCCACAATAATTAGTACCGGGTCGGATCAGGGCAACGCCCCACCCCGCCCCGCCTTTCGACCTACTTAATCCGGATCAGAATCCCCCTCGATGGATCGGAGCTCCGACCCGCCCCGTTCCACCGGGTCATTTTGACATTCCTACTCCAAAGGCTGGTCACTTCGGCAAATCGTTGTTCACAATGCTTTCCTCAACGATGATCTTTCAGAAACTGCGTTTATGTCTCAACCACCCGGATTTGTCAGCTCTACCCAGCCACATTATGTCTGCAAATTAATAAAGTCTTTATATGTACTCAAGCATGCACCACGTGCCTAGTTTGCTAAGCTCAATCAAGCTCTATGCAGCTGGGGTTTTTCCTGCTCCAAGGCTGGCCCTTCTTTGTTCACTTTGCATCGACCTTCCTATGCCATCTTTATCCTTGTTTATGTGGATGACTCACTACTACAAAACTGGACTTTCCCGACACCCAACCACGACAGTCAACTCTGTTGACTGTCGTAATTGCTTAGCGAGACTCTACGCCGACAGTTAAAAACTGTAGGCATAGAAACCAATGCCGACAGCTAATAACTGTCACTGTTGCTTTTGATTGTCGTTATTGACTCCAACGCCGACAGTTAATTCGAGACCAATGCCGACAGTTAAAATGTGTCGCTATTGACCCCAACGCCGACAGTTAATTCAAGACTAATGCCGACAGTTAAAATGTGTCGCTATTGACCCCAACGACGACAGTTAATAAAAGTCCAATGCCAACAGTCATAAAATGTCACCAAAATTCAAATAAAAAATTATAATTAATGAATAGTATAATTTAAAAAATAAACTAAATTATGTTAATATATATATTTATAAAAATCATGTATTTATTAAAAACTTTTAAAACTATATTTTTTTGTTTCTAAATTTATCATATTATTAACTTTTGTATTTATAATAATTTTTATATTAAAATTAAAATTTATTATTCTTTAACATATTTATAAAATTAACTATATTATTAACTATATTATTCTTTAACATATTTATAAAATTTGTATTAGTTAAAATAAAATTATTTTATTAATTGGAAAAATATTGTAAAAAAATTAATAAATAGTATAATTTTAAAAATAAAATAACTTATGTAAATATATATAAATTATATATGTATTTATTAAAAACTTTTAAAACTAGATTTTTTTTGTTTCTAAATTTTTCATATTATTAACTATTGTATTTATAATAATTTTTATATCAAATTTTAAATTTATTATTCTTTAACATATTTATAAAATTAACTATATTATTCTTGAACACATTTATAAAATTTGTATTAGTTAAAAAAGAGTTGTTTTATTAATTGGAAAAATATTGTAAAAAAGTTAATGAATAGTATAATTTTAAAAATAAAGTAAATTATGTAAATATATATTTTTGAAAATGATGTATTTATTAGAAACTTTTGAAACTAGATTTTTTAAATTTTTTTTTCATATTATTAACTTTTGTATTTATAATAATTTTTATATCAAAATTTAAATTTATTATTCTTTAACATATTTATAAAATTAACTATATTATTCTTTAACACATTTATAAATTTTTTATTAGTTAAAAAAGAATTGTTTTATTAATTGGAAAAATATTGTAAAAAAATTAATGAATAGTATAATTTTAAAAATAAAGTAAATTATGTAAATATATATTTATAAAAATTATGTATTTATTAAAAACTTTTAAAACTAGATTTTTTTTAAAAAAAAATTCATATTATTAATTTATGTATTTATAATAATCTTTATATAAAAATTTAAATTTATTATTTTTTAACATATTTATAAATTAAATTAATTATATTATTCTTTATTAGTTAAAAAAATTGTTTTATTAATTAAAAAAATATTATAAGAAAATTTAATATATAAATTTATTAGTTTTGATTTTTTTTTAATATATATATGTTTAAATTATTTTTTTATAAAAATATAGTGTAGCAATGCTAATAATTAAAATGTATCAATTGAGAAACTGAATTTTTTTTAAGCAGCAATGCCGATATATATAATCTGTCGCTATGGGTGTCGCTATAGGAGGCAATAGCTACAGCTTATAGCCGTAGGCATTCCCCTTAAAAAAAATTCAGCCAAATTTTAGTTTCCCCCCACTCCTCACTTTTTCCCTCTTCCCTCTTTCTTTCTTTTTCCCTCTTCCTCTTTCTTTCTTCCAGCTAACGTTCAGCAGCCAGCCGCGTGCGACGCCGCACCACCAGCCACCTGCGACGCCGTCGACGCCAAATAACCAGCCCCCTGCGACGGCCGAAGTCCACCAGCCACGCGTCTCCTCCATCTTCCAACAGCCGCAAGGTAGCCCTTTATTTGTTATTACTCTTTGGTAAATTAATAGGTGGCTGTTTAGAGGTGAGGATGGAGATGATTGAGAGTTTAGGAGAGATTTATTTGAATTTGTGAAAGAAAATCAGAGAGAGAAAGGAAGAGGGTCATTTAAATATTTGCGCATGCTATTTCCTTCTTGTTGCTTGATCTCATTAACTCATTTAAAGCAGTAATCTCATACACCTTTTAGAAATGCCCTGATATAAATATATATAAATATATATACCCTTGATAGTTGTTCACGGACTCTTTAGTCCGACAGCCCCACTGTGTCGTTCTCAGGTCAGTCTCTTCCTCACCCCATATTGATTTATATAAATTGTAGAACATATAAATGATCAAGGTTGTGTATATATTGAACCTGAAATGGTTAGTAGTCTCAAGTCACTACATTTTCTTTTGGCGTAAACAAGGGAGTTTTGGGGATTTCTAAAGATATATATATATATATATTTATATATTATATATATATATATGTGTGCGTGTGCAAAACTCACTACTATCTGTATTTTGTATAAGTATTCACGTTTGCCACCAATTATCATTACAATCAAACCATTTTGGTGAATTAATGTGACAAACTTTATACACACCACCACCTCTATTCTCTTACTCGTGCCACAAATAGCCTTTTTTATTTATTATTATTCCCATTATTAAACAGGATAAATTCTGTTTAAGTCATGTTATCACAGAAATGAAATGAGAACTTAAATAGTTGTTTGATAATTGTGACTGCCAATAAAGTTGGTATAGTGGTATGCATGTCATACATATTGCAGCATTAGCTTCACAATCTAAATATTTTTTTTTTACTTAGCTTTCTAGATTAGACAACAAAACTACAAGTTTATTTACTTGAACTAAAAGCTTTCCTAAAGCTGGACTTTGAGGAGTCATGATGCAAATACTTGTCTTTTTAACTTCTTGGCTTAGTTTCAGGAAGTGTATTAATATTCTTTTCTATTAGAGGAGTTTGTTCCTCTGTTTGTTCTGTTTAGGGTCTTTCCCTTGCTTATGAAAGGATCCCTGACTACTTCTCAGTCTCATTAAGAGTGACACTCTTGAATGTATGATAATATTTTCTCAACTGCTCATTTATTGTTCTGTCAACCTTCTTGTCCTTCATTGTATATTCTATTGTCAGAAGAAAAGATTAAAATTCCAAGTCTTATCTCTGTCATTGTACACTACATGATTCTCTTTCCCTATAAGATATAAATATATGTCATGTTCTCTTAGAAACATTTGACACCAATTCTCAAACTCATTCCTTCTTTGTTGAACTACTTTGCCTCTTCTTATGCTTAAGCGGATAGGCTTTGAAAATGTTTACACATGGTTCCTTTCAATTATTCTCTTATTATGTGCCATTAAAGTTGTGTCCAATCAATGCTCTTATAAATATACTATTTTATATCAATTTTTTTTATTATATATATGAAGGTGTCAGAAATTAGGATTGGTTCTTTTATATATACTGCTATTAACCCACTATTTTTTTGTTATATTTTCACTATATGGTTATTCAATTTTCTTGATGGTCCTTTCTATTTAGAAATAAATTGAATATTGCCTACTTAAAGTAATTTACCTGAACAAAATACATTGAACAAATAGTGATGCTTAATACTGTTGTTTTGGTTTGTTTTATGAGTATTGTGTTTTCTAAGTTGATGGGGTTAGGTGTTCATGGGCAGTTTTGTTCTGTTTGAGTGGTTGGATTATCGGAAAGTCTGCATTAAAGCTACACAATTATGCAAATATATGTTTATAATAGCTAATAAGCTAGGCATTGCATATTTCCTTTTAGTAAAATTTAAGACCTATACATGAATTTAATTAGCTAGTAATGTGTCAAACCAACCAATATATTAATTAGTTATTAGTGTTATGCCAACCCACTACATATATATGTAGACACTAGTTAGTACATATTAAAAAAAATAATAGAATTTGTATGTTTTGCATAACTCAAAAGGAAATAAACAATTCCTCTGTAATATTTAACAATGTTTTTTTTTGATAACCTGATTGGGAGTACATGCATTTGGTAGATGTAGCATTAGCTTAAATATAAATCAATATACAATTAGAAACCAGGTGTCATTGCTTTGAAGAGTATAATACACTATTAATTGTTAGTATGAGTGGAGATCATCACAACTTGAATGGTTTGTATAAAGTTTATATGTTTCTTTGAGTTTATTTCTGGTTTTAAATTGTTTTTTTGGAAGTTTACTTTTATTTATTGAAGAGCTATACAGTTGATCTATCATTTAATGAATGAGAGAGTAGTTGGAAGTTCATTTCTTTGTTTCTATTTTAATGTACATGTACTTCTATTATTTCAGAAACCTGGAGGAATCATTGCTCTTCTGGATGAGGCGTGGTATATATACAAGCTTTTATGGAATAACCTCTTTCATTCATTTTTTTAAGATAGGAATATTTACATTTTACTTTAGATGTATTGTTCTATGTTAGGAATAATTTTATGTTTTTTAATATATTTTGATATCATCCAATCTTTTGCATGCTGCTAAGGAAACTGGTGCCTTTCAGGCTACCAAAAATAAGCTGGAAAAGCAAGTTGAAGAATTGACCTGGCGTCTACAGCTAGAGAAGCGAATGAGGGTAAGCTTTGCTTCTTCTTTTCTAATTTTTATTTTAGATTATTTTTCTGCTTTTATATTTCCAGTTGTTATCTTCCTAGAGATTAATTGATATTTATGGTACTTGTATCATGTTTGATTGATATGATTTGATTGAGTTTGATACTTTTACCATGTGTTTTGGCTATGTAATTTAGAAAACATATTAAAAAGATTAGTAGGCAGAAGTTAGGCCATGTAGATATTGTTGGGGGCTGCTATTTGGTCAAAAGGCACAGACAAAAAAATTATTAACTTAGTGTGGTAATGCAATCAGATATATTGTTTCCTGTGCCTTCTATTTAGAGGCTTGTACTATCAGGGGGCTCAGGGCTACATATATAATATATAGATAGTTGGTGGTGACTCTTCTACATGCACATAAATATTATAAAGATTGTAGGTATAAATATATGTATATATATATTTATATTAGTTTTTTGTCAAAATGTAATCCATCTTTGTATTTTGAAAATAGCATAAACTAAGTTATGATGTAGTTTTCTATGTATTTTAGGTGGACAAGCTAAGCATTTGACTCAACCCAAGGCTGAGAAGAAAGAGTAAGATGAGCATTTGGTTTTTCGCTTCTTTGCATTATTATTTAATGATTTAATTCAGATTTGACTCACTTTCATTATATTATAACATTGTAAATGTGTGTATGTGCTGAGACAGACTTCAAAGAAACTATTTTGCAACAGTTTGCAAGAGGTATGCTTCTAACTTTTATTTTAATACTATGCAAATGTTAGAGGAGTTTGAATATCTTAAATATTCATCCATAGTGAAGTAGGTTCTGAGATTGTTACTGTGTGCTGCGGTGATAACGGAAGGTTGAGAACATGTGTGTTTTAGTAAAGTAGGATCTGAGAAATTTGTGTGTTGCGGAGATAAGAAAGAAAACTTGTGTGTTGTTTGAATTGATGTAGACTTGCCTATGATCATCCTATAATTGAATTGTGTTTGTTTGATTGGTTTGATTATAACATATACTTGTATGAATTTACATATTGCGTGTTGGCATATGCATATAGCATAACCTTTTGTATTTCTTGTTTTGTATATGTTAGTTTTCTTCTTGTCCCTTGTCTAATGTCTTTGGTGAGGTGATTTATAACATTGAGCATCACTTTTGGTTCTTGTGATCACATGTAGGTTCAATAGTATAAAGTGCTATACAAAAGTTTGACATTATTAGCATATTGGTTGATAATTCATGATTTCTTTTTTTGCACCAGAACTAATCTCAATTTGTGTTTATTTTAATTGAAGCATAGCCTTATGTTTCATTGTAGTCTAATAGTTTGATCATTTTCTTACTTAAATAATATCCAAGTTATTTTTTTTCTTCCAAACTGTAGTTGTTTTCACCATGTTCGATGGCCTTAGATGAAACAATGTATTCTTTAAACAATTGAAAATTTTCTAAAAAAATCAATTGGTGAGTTTTGGGTTCAATCAATTGAGACATAGGATATATATTTATATATTTACTCGATGATTTCCTTTTCTGCACTAGAACTACCATCTCAATTTGTGTTTATTTTAATTGAAGCATAGTTTTATGTTTCTTTGTATTCTAATAGTTTGATAATTTTCTTATTTAAATAATATCTAAGTTTTTGTTTTCTTCCAAACTGTGATTGTTTTTACCATGTTCGATGGCTTTAGCTGAAACAATGTATTCTTTAAACAATTGAAAGTTTTCTAAAAAAATCAATTGGTGAGTTTTTGGTTCAATCAATTGAGACATAGGATATGTATTTATATATTTACTCGATGATTTCATTTTCTACACCAGAACTACTATCTCAATTTGTGTTTATTTTAATTGAAGCATAGCTTTGTGTTTCATTGCAGTCTAATAGTTTGATCATCTTGGTGCTCTTATTTATAACTATATTATCTTTTCTTTTCTTGCCAAGTACTATGGACTTAGAATCTTATGCATACTACCTATACAGTGCATGTCTTTATATGTGTATATATGTATATTAATTTCTCGATGTTTATTGTATATTTGCTAATGTGCTATGAATGATTGGTAATTTGGTTTATTAATGTCTGTGATTTCATAAACTAACTAGCTTGAGCACTTTTAAATTGAGACTAACAGGTATGCATTCCTTAGTTTAAAGAATTAAGACTAACTACTTAAGCCATGAGGCTATCCAATTTGATAAGAAAAATACAACTTTTATATAAATTATTTTTGTGATTGAAAACCACAATCATCTTTTTTATTTATTTTGCAACCTCAAGTTCTCTATTTATTTTAGTTTTGGTTTAACTTTAATGGTGTTTATTATGTATTGTAGGCTAAAAATCTACTTGGATATTTAAGAGAACCAAGATAATTATATAAGAGAACCAAGGTAACACGAAATTCTTCTTCAAGTTGTTGGGTATTATTTTCTTTCTTGCTTGTAAGAATTATGTACAGTGAGGATTTGATGTATTATTTATATCGAGAATAATGAATTTTTATTGAGAATTATAATGAATTTTCATTGAGACTTACAGTCTTATGGGGATTTGATGTATTATTTACATTTCAATTGTATGAATAAATGTTGTATGTATATGAATTTTTATTATGATAAATATACTTTTTTTTACAAATTATGGTAATAATAATTATGTGAGTAATTTTTTTATTTAAATTTATATCAAACTTCACATGTTAAAAATATAATTCAAAGTTTTAAAAAATATATAGTGAAAAATTATTATATATATAAATTCAATGTTATAGCGACATGTATTAACTGTCGGCGTTGTAAGTAATGGCGACATCTATTAACTGTCGGCATTGCCAGCAACGACGACACGTATTAACTGTCGCCGTTGCCAGCAACGGCGACACGTATTAACTGTCGGCGTAGCCAGTAATGACGACACCTATTAACTGTCAGCGTAGCCAGCAATGACGACACATATTAACTGTCGGCGTAGCTAGCAACGACGACACTTATTAACTGTCAGCGTAGCTACCCTACGCTGGCATAGGCAAATACGATAGTTAGTCGACTGTCGTCATTGCTCAATAGCGACAGTTAAAAACTGTCGGGAAATCCCATTTTTGTAGTAGTGACTTGATCATCACTGGCAGTGATTCTACTCAAATTGAGAGCATGGTGAAAGCTTTACATAATCAGTTTACTATTTGTGATCTTGGTCAACTTCATTATTTTTTGGGAAAAGTAGTCACTCGGGCATCCAATTAGTTAAACCTTTCCTAACAGAAATATGTCCATGACATATTATCCATGACTGACATGCTTGATACTAAGCCTACCCCTACCCCTGGAATGGTTAGGAAACCACTTTCTCAAAATGATAGTATTTTGCTCGAAGACCCCTCGGAGTACATGTGTGTCATTGGCTCTCATTAGTATGTCACAATGACTCGCCCGAACATTGATTATGTTGTTAACCGTGCTTGCCAATTTATGCACGCTCCCACAACTTCCCACTTGCAAGCAGTAAAACACATCTTATGTTATCTTCGGGGCACTCAGTCTCACGACATAACCTTTACCGCTGCTACAAAGCTTCATCTCACTGCCTTTACGGATGCGGTCTAGGCGTCCAACCCCGATGACAGACGTAGCACTGGTGGATATTGTGTTTTCTTGGGTGATAACATCATTTCATGGTCCTCGGCCAAGTCGAAAGTGATCTCACAGAGTAGCACCGAGTCTGAATATCGTGCCCTTGCAAATGTTGCTGCAGAACTCGCCTGGTAGAAGCACTTGTTCACTGATTTGCAGTTGCGTATAGCCTCTACTCCCGTGGTTTGGTGTGATAATATGTCTGCAGCTCAATTGGCCTCAAATCCCATCTTCCATGCCCGCACAAAACACATCGAGATCGATTTCCACTTCATCTGTGATATGGTAAATCGCAAAGAAATCAGTGTGTAATATGTTCCTTCTGAACACCAAGTCACAGACATACTCACTAAACATTTGCTAGTGGCTCGGTTCTCTACCTTGTGTGCCAAACTGACTATCCTTCCCAGGCTACTCAGTTTGAGGGGGGCTGTTAAATAACCTCTATTTATAGTCTGTTAGTTAGTTTTAGGCCTTGCTGTACTTTCTGTTATATTTTTGTTTAGGCCTCTTGGCTAACTAACTTTCAGTTTCACATTTCCTTTGTAATTGTTTGATTATAAATAAGAGGTTCCATGCGGAGGCCTCATTAATTCGATCTGAGGCTTTTCACCTAAATTGCTCTCTTACTTTCTCTCTTACTTTCTTCTACTTTTCAATTCTTTACACATCTTGGCAGCAAACAGTTTTGAGCATCTATGTTAGAGAATTCACAACTCACAAAATATAGTCAATTTTTAAAAACTATTTTATACTTTTAATATTAAATATACTAGGAATGTCCAGTTAAAATTTTAGCAGCAAATAATTAGTTTAACACATTTAAATTGTTGCTAAAAATCTCAATATTAAATTTACCAATCAATATTTTAGATTTCACATGAAATCCAAAAATGCTCATTAATTGAGTTTTACAAAATGTTTTTCACTGGTTCAAAAGCCTAAACTTATGTACTCTTCCCATATATAACAGTGGTAAAAAACCTTTTTATGAGAACAGAATATAAAACTAGGATTTGACTCATTGGAAGTCACCCATAAAATCTGGCAGCAAGAAGTTTTCATAAACTTCCTATGGAAACTTTAGATTTCCACTAAAGGATCAACATAGCACACATGCATACATCTTCAAATGCTATTACACACCATACTACAACATAAACAAGAGATCAAAACCTTCCATGCAGAAGGCTAAATATTAACTATTTTCAAAACACAAGATTTTTATCTTTGAAGTTCTAGGTTTTGTTTATCTTTGGTCCTGAGCTTTTCGAACCACTCCTCTATCCTCTTGGAACCTTAGCACTCATCCCAAACTCCCCATGTTCAAATTCAAACCAATCTTAGAATAAATATGGGAATAGAGAAATTTTGAAACCCTAAAGGTTACCTTGAAATCTTAGAGTAATGCTTGCACGCATAAGCTTTTAGCTCCTCTCCCTATACTTGAAATGGATTGCTACTCTTTTAGCATACATGATCTAAGCTAGATAGAGCTCCAACTCAATCAAACAAAATGATAAAGCACCCAAAGGTGCTCGGCCAAGAGAAGGGAAGAAGAGCAAGAAATGTTCATGAGAACTTACCTCTTTGATGAGCTCATGCTTGGAGGTGCTCTAATGGAGTTCTTGTGAGGAGAGACAGAGATTTATTTTTTTAGATTTTCTAGTGAGATGGGAGAGCTCTCTTGATGAAATGGTGAAGAGAAAAAAATGAAAGAGAAGAGAGAGAGAAAGGCTAGGCATGTAGAGAGGAAAACAAAGAGGATGGGTTGTTGGTTTTCCTCTTAGCTAGTTTAATGTAAGACTTGAAGTGAAAATAGAAATATGATGACTATCTTACCACTCACATGCCAGCCAACCCCACTAAAAGACACTTATGCCCTCCTATTTTCTTTTATTTTTAAACAAAGCTACTTAATCCTCAAGTCTATAGAATGGTACTTTTTGTAAAAATGTAATTTCCTATATTTTTCAACTAAAATAGCTTATGATTTTTAATATAATTGAATGTCATAGCAAATTTTTTTTTTTTTTTTTGAGGAAAAGAAAAAATTTATATTCAACTAATACAAAACAGATACAAGACTAACAGTAGCTATCAGCTACAACAAACAGCAAGAAGCAAGAATTACAAGGAATTCATAAGGCCAATTGCATCTCTGTCTCTTTTCTTAGCCTTGGTACATTTAATTCCCTTAACTCTAGCTTTGATGGCTAATTTTATAGAAGAGCTAACTACCATCACTGAGCTACAACACAAATCAAACACACACCTATTTCTATTACACCAAACTAAGTAAAAAACTGCTGAAAGAATAGCATTCTAAACCAGAGATTGCAGGTCTGAACTGACACTAGTGCTCCAAATCTTCCAGGCTTCCATGGTAAGAGGCCAGCCCTTGAAACTGGACCAAGAACTAACTTCTTGCTGAAGTTTCTTAGTGAAAGAGCAGTAAAAAAAGAGGTGTTGATGACATTAGTCTTACAAGAATAAATATTTTATGCTCAACTTAATTTTCCTTTTGCCATAATTATTGGAGAATATTTTAGATCCGAGATTTTTACTTAATTAAGGATTTTGACTTAGTTCGCGATCACAGTCTTAGTTTGATTGCATAACAAAACTTATTATATAATAACAATTATTTAAACACATAACTTACATACAAGGCATACCATATTTCTTACAAGTATCAAAATACATGGAAATAAAAATTTTGAGAATAAAATTTCCTATAAACCTGAATTTTACCCGGTGCCCTAAACATGGGGTGTTACAGTTGTGGCCACAACTGAGGTGTTGGATGCAATTTGAAGGGCACTAGTGCATTTTCCTTAGGCACCATTGGATCCTCTTCACAATCAGAGGCATCACCATTTACGTCCACCATAGTCGACCCTCCAATGGTACCAACTCAGGCTTTCTAGTTCATGGTTCAACACTCCAATCAAGCAATTATGACCTAGAACAACAACTTCCAGCAAATGCAACAATTTATGAAAGCTACAAATCTAAACACCCAAACTCCACAATTTAAGTCTATGAACTTGGACATGAATATGATACAGTCCATGATGGCGAACTTTCCAAGCTCGAGCCAATTTTCACCATAGCAGCCACAACCACCACAACCACTATAGGAGCCTGACGATGATGACGACTTTGAGATTAATTTAGATGACATTTAGTTTGGTTATATTATTCTTTTAAATTTATAAATATTTTGTGTTGTTTTTTACATTTTGGAGACTATACTACTTATGTGTTGTACAAAGTTGAACAAAATTATTTTTATCTTGATATCATATTAATATTAAATATTATTTTATTAATAATAAATTAGTTTTATAATTTAACTAATAAATTGGTGTTATTATTTAATTAAATAAATTGGTTTTATTATTTGATTAAAATTTTATATTTTATTAAATAAATTTGAATTAATATAATTAATTGAATTATAAAAAAAATTATACCTACAACGACTACATGTCGGCGCAGAAGGGTGCTCGCTAAACACGAACATTTGAGATTTTGTGACCCTACGGCGATCACATGTCGTTGCTGCAAGTATATAAATATAGACACTCTAAAGCGACGATATATCGTCGCTGTAGATGTTGGTGGTCCATGGACCTACTGCGACAACATGTCGTCACAGTAAGGGGTTTTGAAATTCAAAATTTTAAATTCTGTAAACACCTGCAGTGATGACATGTCGTTGCAATAGCCTAGTTCAACCAAAAAAGGAATTTCCTACGACTGACATGTTGTCACTGTAGAAAAACCTTACCGCGACGATAACGTTTTGTCGTTGCTGTAGACTACTACACATACGAACCTACAACAATGACACTTTGGCGACGACATTTCGTCAGTGTTGGTCTACAACAATGACATCTGGATCTACACCGACGAAAAATGTCATCGCTGTAGACCTATTTTCTCTTCGTGAAATTCACACTTAGAGAACTTAACATAAAGTTGGTGCTCTCATAGTCTATTGAGCGTCAACCTCAGGTGTTCCTCATGCTCCTCCTTAGTCTTCGAGTAGATAAGGATATTGTTTATAAACACCACTACGAATTTGTCTAAGTAGTCCTTAAACACTCTATTCATCATGTCCATGAATGCCGGTGGGGCATTAGTGAGTCCAACAGACATCACGGGGAACTCATAGTGCCCGTATCGGGTTCTGAATGTTGTTTTAGGAATATCTCCTTCCTTCACCTTTAGTTGATGGTACCCGGATCACAGATCAATTTTTTAGAACAATGCTTCCTCTTGCAGTTGATCAAAGAGGCCATCTATCCTAAGAAAATGATATTTTTTCTTCATCGTGACCTTATTGAGTTCTCAATAATCGATGTACATTTTCATACTTCCGTCTTTCTCCTTTACAAACAGAACTGGTGCCCCCATGGCGAATGACTAGGTCGTATGAATCTCTTGTCCAACAATTCCTGTACCTCGGTTTTGAGTTCCTTCAACTCTATAGGTGTCACTTGGTAGGGTGCTTTAAATATTGGTGATATTTCCAGTGCAAGTTCGATCACAAATTCGATTTCTCTGTCTGGGGGTAAACCTGGTAAGTCCTCAGGAAACACCTCGGGGAACTCACAAACAATGTGAACATTCTCAGGTTTTAGCTTAGTCTTTGTAGACTTATCAACAATATTTGCCAAAAATTTTGAGCACCCATGCTGCATCATGTTCCGAGCTTCTAATGCAAATATGATAGGTGTGTGAAATCCCGTCACTTCTCCCTTAAAAGAAAAGAGTTCTCCTTCCTCTGGTCTTAACTCCATTGTCTTTCTCCGAGAGTCTATCATTGCTCCATATTTGGCTAGCTAGTCCATGTCAAGTATAACATCATAATCCGTTATGTCTAACTCTATGAGGTCTGCTGGGCACTCTGTGCCCACAACTACTATAGTAGCTGGCTGTAACTGTAATGTCTCAAAATTCCTAATGAGGTTTGATGGTCGGATTAGAAGGCCTGGAGGGCCATGATTAATTTATTCTGCCATTAAATGATTATATGCATGATTATGCGAATTATATTATTATATGATGATAAATGCATGCATGTGGGTCCACATTTCATTATAAGGGCATTTTGGTAATTTTGCCCATTGAGGGCATAATTGTATATTTTCATGGATGTTGGTGAATTATTGATGAGGCCACATTATACTGTGGATTTGTTCGAGCTATTCGGCATGAGACGATCTTTTAATGCAAGTTAGCAGTTTGGTCATAATATGGTTAATTTTGGGGCTCGGGGTGAGTCTCGAGGTAATTTGATGATTAGTACATTACCGGAAATTAAAGGGTAATGTGATATGATTTATTAGCATTTGAGAATATTGGGAAAAATGGGAATTGGGGGACGTTAATTATGATTGACGGGATTAGAGGAGAAATGACGGTTTTACCCTTGTTAGCCTTAAGAGGGAATTTAATGACCTAGGGGAATTTTGGTCTTTTGACCTAAGGTTATATATCAAATAGAAATCTGTAGAAAGCTTAAGAAAAACAGAGCATTCTTCCTTTCTCTCCCGATCATCATTTTTCCTTCTTCTTCCTTTGAATTTTTGAAGCCCCAATTGAAGATTCAAGCTAGGGAATCAAGCCTTGAGGGTCTAGGATTGTGTTCTACCATTGAAGAGGATTCAATTCAAGTTGAGGTAAGGAATTCAGCCATGGAACTTTGGTTTTTTCCCTATTTTTCTTTTAGTTTTCAGATGGAACTTTGGATTGGATAGTTGAGAATTCATGGAAATTTTTGCCAAAGTTTGATTGGATTTTGATGCCTAGGACTTGTAGAATGGGTTTTTGGGTTCATTTGTGAGCTTGGTTGAGGTTTGGAATCAGGTTTTGAAGGTTGGAAATCGGAGAAGTCTAAGGGGAAAAAATAAGGCTGAATCACCTTGGTTCTAGCGCTACAATGCCCAAGGGTGGGCGCTACAGCGCTGTCCAGGGCAAGTCATCCCTGCTTGTAGCGCCATGGCTCTAGGGGCAGCACTATAGTGCTACCCTATTATTCCAGGGTGCTCTTTTGGGCACTTTTGAGAGCTTTTGGCTCGGGGTTTCAATTCCTAAGGCTCGGGATCAAATCTACTAACCATTTGAGTACGATTCGAGGTCCTGGGAGTGAGGTTTAAATCATGAACCTTTTATTGCTCATTTTTGTTGATGGAAGTTTTATTTGGTTATGACTAGATGACCACTAAGGGATCAAATGATCGATCGTTCTTTTATTGTTTCATGCCTGAACCAGAGGTAAGAAAACTGCACCCAGTATGTGACATGCTTAGTTAGTAATGAGGCATGTTGAGTGCTCTATATATGCAAACATTGAATGCATATTAAATGCTTAGCAGTCTTGCTTATCTGTGAATAGTACTGGCTTATTAGTCAGAATCAACAATGGTGTCAGTATTGATTGTGAAGTTGTGACTTATTAGTCAAGTTTGACAGTAGTACTAAGCACTAGTCGTATGGTATTGGCTTATGAGTCAAGAACGGTATTAGCGTGTTTAACGCAAGCCAAAAAGATTAGATCTAATCGACATAAGAATGAAATGCTTGACCGACCTTAAGTTCGATGAAAACAAAAGTGCTTGTCTAATCTAAAGGCTAGTTACTTAGAGCCAGGGCCAAAAGGCCCAAGTGACTGTATTGTCACACGGATAAGGGTGCGGAGCCCAAGTTCATGACTCACTCATCATTCACTTATCTGATTCAAGTTCATGACTCCATAGTCAATCATCTGGTTTAAGTTTGTGACTTACTCATCAGTAACTTATATGATTAGGGCTATAAGCCCCAACATGATTATTAGAATCTCGATACCATCTGATTAGGGCTATACGCCCCAACATGATTATTAGAATCTCAATATTATCTTATTAGGGCTACATGCCCAGTATGATTATCATAATCATCATTTCATATTATATACATGCAGTAATGTGTTTTCTTGCTGAGCCTTGGCTCACAGGTGCTATGTGGTGCATGTAAAGGGAAAGAGATGCTCACCCAACCTTGAGTGGAGAGCATAGGTGGTGATGTGTGCATATGCGGCCGCTTAAACACCACGACCAAGGCGTTTCTCAGGGGAACTAGGGGTTAACCCTATATTTTGCCACTTAGGCTGGCGAGTTGTAAGTTTTTACACTGTAATGACCATTTTGTATTGTTAATAACTTATAAATGCTTTTATGGGCCCATGTACAGTTTTATGTTTTAAATCAAATATATCTTTTCCTTTTGATCAATATTTTTCACCTTATCCTATTAATAACACCTATATGCACGTTTATAACCAAATGACTCGTTTAGCGAGTTAAGCACAGTTTAAAGTTCATAGTAATGGTCTTGGAGTAACCAGGGTGTTACAACTTGGTATCAGAGTCTGCAAAGGTTTAGGGTTCCTGTAGACTGGCTGGGCATGTACACTCGTCACTAAAGACAAGCTCGACTCATGGTTTGGTAATTATTTATGTGGTTATATGTTTAACTGGTTAAATAAAGTATAAATGCTTTACCTATCTACATGTGATATATTGATAAGGTTAGGCCTTGACTACTACTTCATAAGCAAGAACGTGCTTATTAGTACTGATATTGCTATAACATACTTATTAGTATTGTTCATTGTGAATTATTAACTGATACGTGTTAAATGCTAAATGCTATGATCATGTATTCATTTTTATATCTGTATAATTGTGGAATATGGGTGATTATCTGTTGATCTTGGACCGTGAGGCGGCAAGAGGTTTAGTTATCACTGCCTAACTGACCGCATTGACTATTGCAGCAAGGTTTAAGTTATAAGAATGATTCCAAGGCAGACAGATTCATCAGCTAGCCAGGATGATCAAGGCCAGAATAACAGATATGGTCAAGAGAATGACCAGAATCAAATTCCACAACCAGCTCCTGATAACTGGCAGGAGTTGTTTAATGACTTACAGGCCAGAGTATTGAGGCAGGACGAAGAAATCCGCCTCCTGAGACAACAAAAAGTTCCTGCAGGGAACGTTTCACCTGAGGCACCACCTATAGCGGTGCCAATAGTTGAGTAGCTACCTAAGGCTGGAAGCAAATGGGAACCTCTTTATGAAAGGTTCAGGAAACAATAACCTCCCGTATTTGAGGGTAGTGCAGATCCAGCAAAGGCAGAACAATGGATGAGTATGATTACCACCATCCTTGATTTCATGAGGGTGTCTGGTAATGAGAGGGTGGCCTATGCCACGTATATGTTTCGGGAGGATGCTTGAATTTGGTGTGAGGTTGTATCCTAGTCAAGAAACATCAATGCCCTGAGTTGGGAAGAGTTTCAAACTCAGTTCAACGAAAAGTATTACAATGATGCCATCAGGGCTGCCAAGGCTGAGGAGTTTATTAGATTACTTCAGGGGAGTTTATCAGTGACTAAATATGCTATGAAGTTTGATAGATTGGCAAAGTTTTCCATGGAGATGGTGCCCACTGATGAGACCAAAAGGGAGAGGTTTCTCCAGGGGCTACAGCCTCGATTAGTCTGGGATGTTCGTATCATCATTGTGGCTAGAGTTACTACTTATGCACAGGTGGTTGAGAAGGTGCTCATAGCTGAGAGCGCAGAGAACAAGATCTGGCGGGACAGTTCATCCAGAAGAGAGTTAAGGAGGACAGGTTCTCCATTAGTGGGTTCAGGTAGGGGTGGAGGCCCTAGTGATCAGAAGAGGAAGGTTATTGATACCTTCCTAGCTCCAGGTCCTGATAAGCGACCATGTGGTGTTACTGTAACGCCCTGGTTACCCCATAACAGTTACGGTGATTGGTGAACTGGAAATTTGACCCGCTACCTGAGTCGTTTGGTTAAAAACGTGCTCTAAGTGTTATTAACAGGCTAAGGTGGAAAACCAATAAAAAGGAAAGGATATATTTTATTAAATACATAAAACTGTTCGCGGGCCCATAAAATCTTTTACAAGTTATTTACAACTCAAAAAGGTCATTACTGTTTCAAAATTACAAACTCGCCGACCTAAGCAGCAAAAATAGGGTAAACCCCCTAGTTCCTCTGAGAACTCCTTGGCCGTGGTGGTCAAGCGGCCGCATATGTACACATCACCACCTAAGCTCTCCACTCAAGGCTGGGTGAGCTTTTCTTTCCCTTTACCTGCACCACATAGCACCCATGAGCCAAGGCCCAGCAAGAAAACACAATATGGCATGATACAATATCAACAATGATCATAATAATCATTTAGGACTATCAGTCCAAACAGTTAAGTGACAGTCGCAAAAGTCACCTGGATGGGGACAACTCCCTTTAGCCATGTGACGATAGGGTCACTGGGGCTTAACAGATAAGTGAACCCTTCACTAGCTTAAACATGATAGGTGCATGGTGACTAGTCACATACACAACCTTCCTCATGACCATAGAGTCATAACCCCGGAACATCGTTCCCTAGCCATGTGACAAGCAGCCACCTAGGCCTTAGGCCCTGGCTCTGAGTAACTAGTCTTAGACTAGTCAAGCGCTTATAAGATTCATCAACCTTAGGGTCGGTCCAGCGTTAATTCCTTAGAGCCATTTAATGCTGATATCGATTAGATCTAATCTTCATTCAGCCCTGCGTTTAGGACGCTTATGCCGTTTTTGACTCTTAGGTCAGTGTCCCTAACTAGTCAGTACCATATACAAATAAAAAATATTTGCTAGCATTTAATATGCAATCAATGTCCAAATTATCAACCAACATGCCTCAACAACAATCATGCATGTCACATACACAGGGCGAATTTTTCTTACCTCAGGTTCGAGCGAGAAATATAATAAGAACGACTCCTAAGAACGATCAACCTTTTGGTTCCTTAGCGGTTACCTAATCACAACCAATTATAACCTCCATTAATAAAAATCAACATGGAAAGGGTCTTAACCTAAGCACCACTCTCGGGACCTCGAAACATGCCCACACGGTGAGTAGATTCGATCCCGGGCCTTAAGGATTGAAACCCCAAGTCAAAAACCCTTAAAAACACCTAAAACGGGACTTTGAAGGAACAGAGTAGCGCTACACCGCTGCTCCCTAGCGCCCCAGTGCTATTCTTAGAACCCCCAACACGCCTAAATGCCTCCTGTGTAGCGCTGTAGCGCCCTAGGGTGGGCGATGTAGCGCTACCTCTAGACCAGATACCCCCTAAAACCTCCTTCCTTAACTCATTCGATTCTAACTTGATTTCAATGCTTCCAAATCCCATTTTTGGTGCCAAATGAACCCAAAAACCATCCTAACATACCCCAAACATCACAACCATAAGAACCCTAGCCAAAACTCCCAACAAAACCAAGTATTCAACCTAGAAATCACAACTGTAAAACAGAACTAAAACAGGGCAAACCAGGGAATTCAATGGCTAGAAACTTACCCAAAGCTTAGCTTATGATGCTCTTCAATGGAGGAACACTCTCCCAAACTCCCAAGGCTTACTTCCCAAGCTTGAATCCTCAAGAACAACTCAAAAATCTCAATGGAAACTGAAGGAGAAGAAGATACGGGAAGGCACTTCAAGTTACTCTGTTTTTCCTCTTCTTTCACAGCCTAAAATGGCTTATATCTATCCTAGGGGTGAAAAGACCAAAATATCCCTAGGTCAATTAAAGGTTTCTAAAGGCTCCCAAGGGCAAAATTGGTATTCCCCACCTATCTCGTTAATCATAATTAACCCTCTCCAATTCCCGCTATTCTCAATAATCTCAAACACCAATAATTCATATCCACGTTACCCTTTAATTCCCGGTAACGCTCTAATCATTAAAATCACCACGACGAGCCTCGAACTTAAACCTATTATGACTAGACTGCTAATTAATAATCCAAGATCGTCTCATGCCGAATAGCTCAAACAAACCCACATTATAATGTGGTCTCAACAATATATCACCGACATGCATACAAATATACAATTATGCCCTCAACGGCCAAATTACCATCACACCCCTGTAATTAGAATGTGGACCTACATGCATGCATTTAACATCATATTATAATATAATTCACATATACATGCATTCATCAACTAATGACATAATTAAGCAAGTATGACCCTCCTGGCCTACTAATCCCGCCATTAAACCACATTGGAGAATTCAGGGCAATACAACTATCCCTTCCTTACAGAAATTTCGTCCTCGAAATTTACCTGAACAACTCGGGATACTGACTCTGCATATCTGACTCCAGCTCCCAGATCGCTTCCTCGACCTTGATGTTCCTCCACAATACCTTAACCAAAGGTATCGTATTATTTATGAGGAATTTATCTTTTCTGTCAAGAGTCTGGACTGGCTGCTCCTCAAACGAGAGATCTGGCTCAAGCTCCAGATCCTCATAGCTCAAAATATGGCTCATATCAGATACATACCTCCGAAGAGCTGAAACATGAAATACATTATGCACAGCTGACAACGCTGGAGGCAAAGCCAATTTGTAAGCCACTTGACCAATCCTCTCCAGGATCTCAAATGGACCTACAAATCTAGGGCTCGGCTTACCTTTCTTCCCAAACCTTCTCACCCATTTCCATGATGAGACTCTAAGGAAGACATAGTCTCCCATTTGGAACTCCACGTTTCTGCGCTTGGGATCTGCATAGCTCTTCTGTCTACTCTGAGAAACGAACATCTGAGCTCTAATCTTCTCAATAGCTTCATTGGTCCTCTGAACTACTTCAGGACCTAGGTATCTCCTTTCACCTGTCTCATCCCAATGAATGGGAGACCTATACTTCCTACCATACAACATCTCATAAGGTGCAACTCCAATGGTAGACTGATAACTGTTGTTGTAGGACAACTCTATCAAAGGCAGATACTTACTCCAAGATCCACCAAAGTCCAGCACACATGCCCGCAGCATGTCTTCCAATATCTGGATCATCCTCTCAGATTGCCCATCTGTTTGAGGATGCTAAGCAGTACTGAACTTTAACTGTGTCCCCATGGCTTTCTGCAAACTTCCCCAGAACTTGGAATTAAATGTAGGGTCCCGATCGGACACAATCAACCTAGGCGTTCCATGGAGGCGCACGATCTCTCTCACATAAAGATCTGCATACAGGTCAACTGTATAAGTAGTCCTCACTTGCAAAAAGTGAGCTGACTTGGTGTAGCGATCCACTATCACCCAAATAGAATCATGCTGACCAGCAGTCCTGGGTAAGCCCACCATGAAATCCATTGTGATGTCTTCCCACTTCCACTTTGGGATATCCAGAGGCTGCAATAACCCTGCTGGCCTCTGATGCTCAGCCTTGACCTATTGACATGTCAAGCACTTAGCCACATAATCTACTACATCCCTCTTCATCCCTGGCCACCAATATAATGATCTCACATCTTGATACATCTTCGTGGTGCCTGGATGCAAAGAGTAAGGTGTAGTATGAGATTCATCCAAAATCTCTCGCTTCAAAGCAGTGTCTTGCGGAACACATATCTGCCCCTTGTACCTCAACAAGCCTAACTCAGACACTATATAATCTCTGGATGCTCCAGCCATAACATCCTCTCTGATCTTGATCAGTTGTGGATCACTCAGCTGACCCTCCTTAATCTTCTCTAACTGCGTAGACTGTAGCTTAATATTAGCCAACTGGCCCACCAGCAACTCTATACCAGCTCTGGTCATCTCATCTGCTAACTCTCTGGCAAATCTTCTGGAAATACATCCAGAAATTCACAAACATGTCTGGTCTCCTCTGGTCTCACTAGCATGACCTGAGTGGTATCAACCACACTGACTAAGAACCTAATGCAACCTCCTTGCAGTAAATCCCTAGCCCTCAATACAGAAATCATATGTATGCGAGGTCCATGCACAACACCAACAAACACAAAAGGATCCTCACCTTCAGGCTCAAAGGTGACCATCTTCCTTCTGCAATCAATGGTTGCCCCATACTTTGCCAACCAGTCCATACCCAATATCATGTCGAAGTCAGTCATAACTAACTCTATCAAATCCACTGACAACTCTCTGCCCTTCACTGTCACTGGCAAAGATCTGACCCATCTCCTGGATACCACTAACTCTCTAGTGGGTAACAAAGTTCCAAACCCCACAGCATAAAAATCACAGGGTCTACACAATCTATCAATAACACTACTAGCAACAAAAGAGTGTGTAGCACCAAAATCTATCAAAACATTATAAGGGGTTCCAACACTAAGAAGTTGACCTGTAACAACTGAGGGAGAAGCCTTAGCTTCTGCTTGAGTCAATGCGAACACTCGAGCTGGGGCCGAGCTGTCCGCTTTCCTGGGTTCTTCTTTTCTTGCCTTAGGGCAATCCTTTTTAAGATGACCCACTGCTCCACATGAGAAGCAAGCCCTTTCCCTACACTCTCCCAAATGATGCCTCTTGCATCTAGGGCATTCAGGAAAAGACTTCCAGGCTTCATTACCACCTGGACGACCCATAGAAATACCACGGGGCCACCTGTGAGGACCTGGAACTGGGAAGGTGTCAGGAACCTTCCTCTTCTGCTCACTGGGGCCTATACCCTTACCAGAATCCACAAATGGAGGACCTATCCTCCTGAAATCCTTCCTGACTGCACTGTCACGCCAGATCCTATTCTCTGGACTCTCAGCTATGAGTGCCTTCTCAACCACCTGTGCATAGGTAGTAACCCCACCCACAATGGTGATACGTACATCATGGGCAAATCTGGGTTGTAGCCCCTGAAGAAACCTCTTTCTTCTGGTCCCATCAGTGGGCACCAGCTCCATGGGAAACTTTGCTAAACGATCAAATTTCAAGGCATACTCGGTGACTGACAAACTTCCCTGAAGTAGCCTAATGAACTCCTCAACTTTAGCTGCCCTGATGGCATCATTATAATATTTCTCGTTGAACAGAGTCTGAAACTCTTCCCAACTCAGGGCATTAACATTCTTGGTCTAGGTAATCACTTCCCACCAAATCTGGGCATCCTCCTGAAACATATAAGTGGTACAGGCCACCCTCTCATTACCAGATACTCTCATTAAAATCAAGGATATTGGTAATCATACTCATCCACTACTCTGCCTTGGCAGGGTCTGCATTGCCCTCATATACAGGAGGTTGTTGCTTCCTGAACCTTTCATAGAGAGGTTCCCATTTATTTCTAACCTCAGGCAGCTGCTCAGCTGCTAGCACCGACACAGGGGGTGCCTTTGATACACTAGCCACTGCAGGCACTTGCTGCTGTTTCTAACTATATTCCTTAATATATTATTAGTTTAATAATTAATTGGATGATTTTTAAATCATCAAATGGGGTATTATGATCCTACTTAATTTTACCATTTCACTAATTTAATAAATTTACAAAAGTGAATATGTTTTGTGACATAATTATCTCAAATGCACTTTTAATATATTTGAGTTCTAAATTTATGTTAGTTGCCACTATGTACATATTGAGTGCTATGTATCCAAAATGGTATTTTTTTCCAAAGTACAATTGTTGACACAACAATAATTGAGTGTATTAGCGGCGGGCTAGTCCGCCGCTAATACGTGTTCCATCCACCGCTAATGGGTATTAGCAGCGGCTTTCCGCTGCTAATGAACCGCTGCAATATGTTCGTCACTAATAATGATTCTCAGCGATGGACTGACACACCTGCTGCTGAGTATATATTATTAGCGGCGGAGAGTAGCGGCGGATCCCGTCGCTAATACTCGTGTCAGATGCAATATTATTAGCCGCGGGATCCGCCGCTAATAATGTTTTATTATTTAATTTTAAAATAATTTTAAATACATTAATATTTATGAAATTTAATTAATTTTAAAAGTAATTCATAATAAATTTTAACAAAATAACAAATTAATTAATTTAAACATAACTAAGATTAAAATTAATGTGAATAGTTTTAATATTTATTAAACTAGCCAATATCGCTATTGTAATATATACAATATTAATTTATTAATCAAAATACATAAACTAATAACTAAATAAAATCATTAAGGTTAATATTGTAATTATCCTCATCTTCAACATTTTGGTGTGGCTGTGGCAGTGAGGGCGACGGCTGTGGCTGTGGCGGTGAAGGAATATACAGCTGCTGTGAAGACCGTCCAAGCGTGAGGTCCCCAAATTGATCTCGAGGCTGTGGTTGCGACCCACCCCCAAACTCACCATATCTAACATATGGATGCTGTGATGAACCTCCAACCTCCCCATACCTAACATTAGGTAGGGATGCTGCATCGATCGTCCTTGAAAATCGGTAAAGCTAAAATATAGTGGAGGAGACTGGGAAGAGCGTCTGAACATATATTGGTTTTGATACTGAGGAGGTTGTTGCGACGACACATGTGACAGATACGGTAGAGGAGGTTGATACTGCTGCTATGGCGGATACTGTGAAGGAGGCTGGTACTGCTGCTGTGGCGGTGTATGAAGGTCAGGATGGGCGGTGTTACTCTGAGAAGACGTACCACCTTCATATTGTGGTGGCAAATACCTTTGCAAAAAATTGTCAAAGCGTGGGTCATACAAATTACTGGGTTCCTCAGGTACCACCTTCTGAATCGTCTCACGCATTGCCTTCATCATCAGAGCCATAGTAGTCATATCTTCATTAGGCATAGGAGCAGTATTTTCTTAGGACTAACTTTGATCTGTAGAGCTGGAGGTTGTCTTTCTTGCCTTCCCTTTCGCCTTATAACCCACTCTTCTTTGGTAGTCTGATCTCTCCCCGAGTACTTTACTTAGTATCTCGTATTGATTGACCGGGGACGAATCAACGCCAGATACATTAAGAGATCCCTCACTCTATTGTTGACTCTGCCTCTCAAGTTGTGACCTCTAAACCTCTGCCGTCATTTTTTCCTGTATAAAGATAACATTATAAACAAAAATTAGAAACATTAGAAACAAAAAAAACAATACTATTCACTTACATAATCTTGTTGAGTTGCCTCATTAACAAAAGATTTTGTCGATTTTTTCATATGAGCATCTCTCCAAGTATCAACAACATGCGCATCTGGGTTCTCCTATACAAATGTAAACAAAATGTTTTTGTATGTGTTATTTTATAAAATTAAATTAACATCTTCACTTACATATTCGTAACGCTTAGCTGTTAACGACTTTGTGCCTTGTGTTGTTACATACTTCATTTGTTTTCTGTTTGCTTGATTTTTTGCGGAACGCACTAAAAATCTTTCGCTCAAAAACAACTCACAAATATTCTTCCATGTCTCCTTAGTGCAATGGTCAGGTGGCTTAGAGAGGACATTCTCCCAATCTTCTGGTCCAACATAATGATTTTTGAAGTGTTTATGTCTATTGTTCTTTCCCTCGCGATATCTTTCACCCATCTCCTTATAGACAATTGCCAGAACAGACTCACATTGTGAATGACCGCCAAATTATAGTAATATTGCATTAAGAAAAATAAAATTAGATGACATTGTAAATAATGGAAATAAATAATGAAAAGTACAAGATTTGTAATTTTTTTACCCTCATACAATCAAGCACTTGATCCTTAAACTGTTGAGGTACATCAGCAAAATCCAAGTAATGTCCCGGACACAAAATGGTAACTAGAGTGCCCAACATGCGAATAAAAGCTTGATCCTCTTGCCCAACCACTTTGTTTGTCATAGGATCAAGCTCTAGATCCAATGGTTTCCCAGCTTTTTTCCTTCGTTCTTCAAGAACATTATTACTAGCAAGGCCACGACCTTTTCTTCTCGTCGGCGGGGCTTTAAAATTTATTAACAATAACCAGTATTAGTATTGATGTTATATTTCTCTAACAATATAATTTCTAAAAATAATTTTGATATGCAATATTTAACATGACTGGCAAGATGATGGTACCCTAGAAGGATCTGGCGGGTCTTGGCCCCCACCATCTTCGCCGTGATAAGTTGCTATATCAGCTGACATTATACTTCAGTTTAAAATTTATTAGTTAGTAATTAGCATTAAAATAATATCACATTCAATTCATAATAATAATAATTACAAAAAAAAAACTTTATTATATTTAAATATATAGTTTTGTTACACAAATAGAAAAACTAAACAGAGTAATCACTATCATTTCCATCAGTAATCGGAGACACATTTTCATCTTCACAAAGCTCAACTAACAATTCATCCTCTGATCCTGCGACTTCCTCATGTTCTGACATATCAGCTTCGTCGTCACCCTCTTCATCAGCCCCAACATATACAGCAGGTTGATCAGATTGCATAATCAACACTCCAAGGTCCACAGTCAACACAAAATTTGATGAACTTATTTCATGTACAACATCAATGACATCATTAACCTCATCAGAATTGTCCTTAATGTCCCAAATTTGTCGATGATTCATATCTTCTACACCTTTCCAATCACGACCTCTAAGTAGATCATCAAGATAGAAAACTTGCTTAGCTTGACTAGCAAGTATATACGGCTCATCTTTGTACCATTCACCATTGACGTTTATACTGGTGATATTATTTTCAATGATTTTTTTCTTCCTTCTTGGATTTGTATTAAACCATTTGCACTGAAATAATGCCACTGAACATGTACCAGTGAAAGATAGTGTCACCACTTCTTTAAGTGTGCCGTAATAATTAAAACATTCTATTCCGGCAACAGACACTCCACTATTCTGTGTGGTGCACTTTTTATCTCGATCGTGTGCAATAAATCGAACACCATTGACTATACAACCTTGGTAATAGGTTGCCAAATGATCTGACCCAAATGCTAAAGCTAGCAATTCATCGCCATTTTCCAAAGACCCAAGCTTGTGAAAGTCACATATCTAATTACATAAAACAGAATTAAATTCACACAATATATCATTAATAAAATGAAAGTTCAAAGTTCATGATCACCATCTGCTACCTTCTTATGAAACCAAGAACGAATTTTTTTCCTATGCAAACGATCATGATCACCATAATTTAATAATTTTAAAGTAAATTAAAATTTATGTTTATAATTTTTTAATAAATACTAACATTTTTTATTATTAATTTTATTACTATAATTAAATCTAGTTTATTTTTCAAATATTAATATAATTATTAATTTAATATAATAAAAATGAATTAAATCAATTCAAGTGGTACATGTTTTAATAGTATTGGAATATATTGTAATGTTACTATTTTTTTAATTTATATATAACTTATATTAGAATAGCTTATATTTTATTTTAAAGATTTTTTTACCTTAATTTAGGCAAATTATAAATGAGAATAATCTCTAAAATATGATAAGTTATAATTTTTTTAAGTCTTATATTATGAAAATATATCTCTATGTAATATTATTTATGTATATAATTAAGGGGACATTGGCAGCGATAATACTTAAAATTTTTAAAAGTTACACTTTAATACTAATTTTTCTTTTGCGGCAATATACATTCAGTCAAGAAATCGATGCAGTCGTTGGTATCCATACTTAACGTCTAACACAAGTGCGTTTAATTATTTGAATATTATAAAAAAATATTTAAAAATTTTAAAAAATTATTAAAAGGGCTCTAAATCAATTTTTGAATAAATCAAAATTAAACTTAAATAAACTATTAATTTAGATAATGCTTAAGTATAACAAATTATGGTTTGTCTGTTCAAACCTAATTATTAATTTATCATGATCCAATTAGGTCATAAATATATTTTTCCAAATTGTGTGCAAATTTGTTGGGTCAAAAAAGTCTTTTTCATTTTTTGAATTACAAAAAAAATCTTTTGTTTAAGAAATTTCCATCCATTATCTTACTTTTTTTTAAAAAAAATAAAAAATAAAAAATAGATTATATCCTAATACAAGAGCCTGGTTAGTTAGTTTTCTAAGTTTCGAGCTAAAACTATGCTAAGATCCCAAATTAGATGGTTTACTAAAGTAAAAATCAAAATGTACAATTAAGTCAATAAAAGTCTTTTAACATTTTAATGAGAAAGTGATTTTTTTAAAAAAAATAATATCATCTTCTAGATTCCATGTTCAAACTCTAGTCACCAAAAGTTAATAATAATAATAAAAAAAACAAATAATTATCAAAATTCTATAAAATTAGACAATCAGTAATTTTAATATTCAGTAACTTACACGATTATCCAAAATTTGGAACAATTAACGATATCAATAAAATGATTAATTAGTTTAGAAAAAAGAAAAAAAAACACAATATAAATCAGCCATGAAAAACAACTCAAAGAACAAAATCAAAGAACAACTCATGTGTAATAAATCTATGCAAACCCAGAAATCACACACCAAAAAATAATGGAAAAAAAACATATTGTAATGGAAAAAAAACTTACAGAAAGAAAACTCTTTCCTTGTTCACCATCGATGGAGAGAACCGTCGATGCTCACTGTCGATGGAGCACCTGAGACTGTCATTACAAACATCAGAATTAATATGAAAATAAAAAAAAATTAAATAAAAGTTAAACCAAATACTAAAAGCCGAAAGAACCCATTTCTTGATATGAGTCCCCAAATCATCAGTGACTAGTCAATAAAAAACTTTTTTTTTAAAAATAATAAATATAAACAGTAAAATATCTAATTAGTAGAATACCTAGTGCCTTGCTTCTTGGGCGGGGAAGAAATGAGCCAGATAAAGCCGTACGGGTCCGTGACCTTGCCCACACTGCCACCGAATGCGCCTTTGTCCTTGCCCACATTGCCATTGAGAGGCCGAGTCTGCGACGAGGTCAAAGACGAACCTGATGTGGAGGAGACGACAAAGAAGACGATGGAGGAGGAAAAATGGGTTTGTGGGAGTTCGGAGAAGGAGACGTTGCGGTTTTAATCTGCAAAAGTATTAGCGGCGGGCCCCGCCGCTATTTAATGTAGTTTGCCGCTAATAATAGTATTAGCGGCAGGTTGTCTGTCGCTAATTTAAGTGATTACCCGCCGCTAATACCCCGTCTCTAATAAAACTTAAAAAATTCCCGGGCTTTTTATTGCGTGTATTAGCGGCGGACTATCCGCCGGAAAGAGTGGTAAAGTCCGCCACTAATATATATTTTATTAATTTTTAAATACTCGAATCTTATTAGCGGTGGACCCCCGTAGTCCGCCGCTAATACACCCGCCGCTAATGCATGTAATTGTTGTAGTGTAACTCAAGAATTTCATTAAGTTTTTTATTTTTCTTTAACAATATCACATTTTAAATACCCAATAATAATTTACCATAATTTTTTTATTCTACTAGAAGTTCCCAAAAGTCTCTCCAATTTGGTTTTCGGTTGGCACTTTCTCTAAAACTTCTATATTTTTCGACTAAAACTATTTTAAATCGGGCCCTTTTAAATGCTAATACACACCAAAATTTTTCCATTACCTCACTATCTCAAAAAATAGATAAATATATTCACATATATCTATTTTAATTTTTAATATGTTACGAATGATGGTTTGTGAATTTGGGATAGAGCAAATAGTGATGATTTGTTGTAGTTTAGAATATTAGATGAGTAGTAGTAGTGGCTAGAGTAATGATGGATTATGATATTATGGTTGATGTTGTTGAGTGGACAAATGAAGAAATTTGGGTTTGGAGGAGTAAGATTTATGTTTTAGAGAGTAGAGGATAGTAGAAAGTAGCAGAGTTTTATTGATGGTTTGTTGTTTGTAGTTACACCATTTGCTACCCACGATGGCGTATTTAAGTGGCTTGCCGACTTTACATTTGTTGCTAGAATTATTTGTTCTAGATTTTTCTAGTATATTTGATTTACAAATACTATTTCTGGACTAATCTACACAATAAAGAGCCTAGACTATTCAAGCATATAGCTTCTAGGAAGTTCTAGACTATAGAGTTTTCTAGAAAGTGTCTTTGGAGTTCTTCTATTCTACAAATATCTATAAAATTCTAGAGTAAAGTATTCAACAAATGTCTAGAATATTCTAGAGTATTCAAGAAATGTGTACACATTTCAGCAACTCCAACCATGTCTCATAGTAGCTCAAACTTTCCTCTTGGTAGTGCTTTTGTGAATATATCTGCTAACTGTTCTTCAATCCTGCAGTGCTTGAGTTCTATTTCTTTGTTTGTTTCAGCTTCTTATGAAATGATACTTGATGCTTATATGCTTCGTTCTGCAGTGAAATACGGGATTTTTGGCCTTTGCAATAACTGATTTTCTATTGTAGTAGATCTTTGTAGCTTTGTCTTGTGATTCTCCCATGTCTTAAAGTATTTTTTTCATCCATATAGCTTGGCTTTTAGTCATTGCTGCGATAATATACTCTGCTTCAGCTAATGATTGCGCAATTATCACTTGTTTCTTTGATGCCCAGGAAAATATCTCTTATCCAATTGAGAAAGCATATCCTGATGTGCTTTTCATGCCGTCTAATGATCCTTCCCAATCACTGTCTGTGTAGCTAATTAGTTTTGATTCATGGGTGACTCCATACAATATTCCATAGTTCTTTGTTCCTATCAAATATCTAAGAACTCTCTTGGCTGCTCCGTAGTGAACTTGACTTGGATCGTGCATGAATCTTGATAGGAGATTGACTGCATACATAATGTCTTATCTTGTAACTGTCAGATAGAGTGAGCTTCCAATTAAACTTCGAAAATTCAATTCATTTTCTTTTGGTGAGCCGTCCTCTTTCTTGAGTGCTTTATTTTTGTCTAGTGGAGTTGATAATGTCTCAAATCCCTCCATTTTGAACTTCTTCGATAGTGTCTCTGTATACTTCGTTTGTGAAATGAAGATCCCATCTTCTTTTTGAGTTATTTCAATCCCGAGAAAATCGTGCATTTTGCCCAAATTAGTCATCTCGAAACTTTTCATCGTGTCTTCTTTAAACTTCTTTACCATCTTCTCATTATTGCATGTGTAGATGAGATCATCAACATATAAAGAGACAAGAAGTGTGTCATTCGTTCCTTGAGTCTTGATGTAGAGTGTTGGCTCACTTTTGCTCCTCTTGGAGCCTTGTTCGGTGAAGTAGTTGTCGATCCTACTATAACAGGCTGTTGGATCTTGCTTTGGGCCATATAAAGCCTTTTTTTAACATGAGAACCTTATCTTCTTGTCATTGCACCACATACCCTTGAGGTTTCTCCACATAGATTTCTTCTTTGAGATAGCCGTTGAGAAGTGTTGACTTCATGTCTAGTTGGAAAATCTTCCATTTCTTTTATGCAACAAGAGCAATCAAAGCCCTGATTGTGTCGAGGCGTGCAACTAGAGAAAATGTTTCATTGTAGACAACTCAATGCTATTGTGAGTATCCCTTGTCAACTAACCTTGTTTTATGCTTTTGAATTGAGCCATCTGAATTGAGCTTTATCTTGTAAACCCACTTGACACATATTGTGTCTTTGTCTTGTGGACGATCTACAAGCTCCGAAATCTCATTCTTCTTAACCATCTTTATCTCTTCGTCCATAGCTTTTCTCCATACTTCTTGCTTTTGAGAAACTTCAAAGCTTTCTGGCTCCATAAGCATTAAGTTTCAAGTCTCATAGATATCTGTTAATGGTTTCATTGGCCTTGGTGGTGATTCTGGAGGAGAGCCTTTGTCTTGTGCTAGTTCTTGTGTAGTTAGTTGAGTTAAAGACCCAATTTGATCATGGTCTTCATTAATTTCTTGTCTTGGCGGTAGAGGAATGTTGATAGTCTTCCTTTCCACTTCTCCTGTCTCCTAATTGTATGCAGCATCTTCGTCGAATCTTACGTCCTGGCTGATTATGAGTTTCTTCGTTTCAAAATTATAGACTAGATAAGCTTGCCTCTTTTATCTTTTGCAATATGTGTGTAGCATATGCAGCCAAATACTTTGAGATGCTTTGTTGATGGCTTTCGTCAACTCCAAGCTTCAATCGATGTCTTATCTTGCACAACTTTGGTTGGACATCTGTTGAGCAAGTAGACTGCAATGCTTATTGCTTTTGCCCAAATTTGTTTTGGAAGACCCTTCTCCATGAGCATAGCTCTTCATATCTCCATAACAGTTCTATTTTTTATTTCAAACACACCATTTTTTTCTGGTGCGTATCCAACCATGAGTTGATGCTCCATGCCTTCATCTTTGCAAAACTTGTTGAACTCATCAGAAGTGTATTCTTTGCCTATGTCACTTCTTATTGTCTTGATGTTGAGACCACTTTGCTTTTCGACACGGGTTTTCAATTTCTTGAAAATATCAAAAACTTGCAATTTTTGTCGCAAAAATAAACCCATGCCATTCTAGTAAAGTCATCGATAAAGAGAATGAAGTATCTATTTTGATCATTTGACGGAGTACGCATAGGCCCTCAAGCGTCTATGTGGATTAACTCTAGTGGCTCTTTGGCTCTCCAAGCTTTGCTGGATTGAAAAGGTTGTCAATATTGCTTTCTGATCATGCACACCCTTCCCAGACAGTGTTGAGCTCCTTGATTGTTTGGAGGTCTCTCATCATATTCTTTTGCTGGAGGATCTTTAGCCTGTGGAAATTGAAATGCCTGAACCTTCTATTCCATAGCCACGATTCATCTCCTTGTGCTTACATTGCAACATTGCTTGTGTATCTCCATTGTAAAGGAAAACAATTGTTTTCTTTCAATATTTTTTTGGCAATTTCAAAGGATTTGTCTTGCTCGTCATAGATTGTGCAAAAATCTCTTTCAAAAGGCAAAGAGTACCCTTTTTCAATCATTTGTCCTACACTGAGTAGGATCTGATCAATGTTGGGTATCAAGAGTACATCATTGATGTATCTCTTGAATTTTCTAGTGTCAATGACAATAGTGCCTTTGCCAATTCCTTCCATGAAGTCACAATTACCTATTTTGACTTTTGTCTTGAATCTATCAAGATTACGAAAGATGCTTTCATTTTTTGTCATGTGGTTACTGCAACCACTGTCTAGATACCAAGTATCTTTATTTTCTTCTGATGCAGCTTGATAGACATAGAAGAGATTCTTCTCATCTGAAAAATTAGCTTGATGGGATTTTCTTAAACCAACAGTCTTTCTCCAAGTGACTTTTTCTTTCACAAATTCCACGTGGAGAATACTTGTCGTTATTTTCTTTTTGTTTTTCTTGATAACTCTTGCTTTTAAATTTTTTTAGTGATTTTCTCCCATCAGCTATAGATTTTTGAGACCACAAATTAATTTTAGACAGAAAGGAATTTTCAGTCGAATTGTCATTATGCCTTTCTCACCTCCTTTCATATGCTTCAAGAGAGCCCATTAATTCAGTTGGTGATAGAGTTTCTAAATCTTTTGTTTCTTCTATCACGAATACTATTGCATCATATTTTTCTATACAAGAAATTAGTATTTTTCTACTATTTTCTTGTCATAAATTATTTCCCCATAGGGTCCCATTTTATTTACCATTTCTTTTATTCTAGAATAGTAATATTTTTGGAGTCTCATTATCCTTCATTTTAAGATTCTCAAAATCTCTTCTAAGCTTCTGTAATTTAACTGTGTGTACCTTAACAGTTCCTTGAAACTCCTCCAGCAACGTGTCCCATGCTTCTTTTGCTGTTGATACGCCCATAATCCGTGGAAAAATGTCACCTGCCATAGCTTGTTGCAAGCAAAATAATTCTTGAGAATCCTTTGTTGTTTCTCTTCTAGTGCCTTCTTTTGATTTTCCGAGAGCAAAGACGTATCTTCCAGAACGCTAAATCAATCTTCAACAAATTTCCATAGATTTTGTGAATGAAAATAGGTCTTCATTTTGATAGACAAACTATCATAGTTTTCTCCATGGAAAATTGGAAGAGGAATAGAAGAGTGGCTGGATTCGGTACTCATGATGAGTAGAAAAGATTACACCCAGTGTTTAGATCAAACGAAGCTCTGGTACCACAAATGGGTTGTGAATTCAAGATAGAGAAAATAGTGATGATTTGTTGTAGTTTAGAATATTTTATGAGTAGTAATGGCTAAAGTAATGATGGGTTATGATATTATAGTTAATGTTATTGAGTGGACAAGTGAAGAATTTTGTGTTTGGAGGAGTAAGATTTATGTTTTAGAGAGTAGAGGATAGTAGAAAGTAGTAGTGTTTTATTGATGGTTTGCTGTTAGTAGTTACACCATTTGCTACCCATGATGGGGTATTTATAGTGGCTTGCCCACTTTACATTTGTGGCTATAATTATTTGTTCTAGATTTTTCTAGTATATTTGATTTACAAATACAATTTCTAGACTAATCTACACAATAAAGAGTCTAGACTATTCAAGCATATAGCTTTTAAGAAGTTCTAGAGTTTTCTAGAAAATGTCGTTGAAGTTCTTCTATTCTACAAATATCTAGAGTAAAGTATTCAAAAAATGTCTATAATATTCTAGAAATGTGTAGCAACTTATAATAACAAATAACAAAAGAAAAAGAAAAAGAACCTTCGTAGCGCTGCGGTGCCTAGTGGACTGCGCTGCGGTGCATGTTCAATAAAAACAAGGTCAAGGCTCTCTGTTTTGGGGCGCGCCGTGTGGCGTGCTGCCCCTTTGGCACACCCACATGGGGCCATTTTGTAATGAGCATGCCTTGGTGCTTGATCATTAGTCAAGTCTTGCACCAAGCAACCTCATGGGATAGGGTAGTGGCAGTTTTGTAATATTGCATATGTCTCCCAAATAAAAATCATATATGTTCCTGGGAAGACTTTATTTCCCTAGAAGGCTCCTTAGGGGGGAGGTGACCTGGTGACTTAGGGAAGCACCATGGCCATCAGCAGATAGGGGCCAAAGTTGTGTACTCCCTTGCCCTATCAAGGCTATATATTAATGAAATAACATTTATCCATACTTGCCCCTGTGTGCTTCCTTGTCGCTTATGTGTTACTTGTTTGTTGCTTTCGTTGGGACATTGTGTGCCACTTGCCTTGTTGTGTGCTTTGTGTTGTGTGGACGTTCCTAGGAATGACTTGCTTTGTGCTTGCTCATACTTCGTTATCGCCCGTTGCATGTCCGAGATGTGTATGTGGCTAACCACTGAGTTTGTTTGCCTGTAGGTGTGTGTTGTAGGCTGACTTGCTAGCTTGAAGAGTCTGCAAGTGCCGCACATTCCGTCTAGTTGGAGTTCCCAAATAGCCGGCCCGTGACAGTTGGTATCAGAGCCAAGTTAGAAAGCGCTTGGCAAAAACACACCATGGTGAGCAACACTCAGAGGATCGAAGCTCTTGAGAAGCGAGTAGGGGAACTAGATGGCCTGGACGAGAGGGTCAGGGATCTTTCCTCTGCAAGTCAGGACTCGGGATCGTCTGATGCAAACAATCGCATAGCTGTGTTGGAAAAGGAGAATGATGTTCTTCTATCCAGAATTATCGCGTTGGAGAAGAGAAACACTCCAACAAGTACTTCTATTTCCCCTCGGTGGGAAGAGCGCATGCTGAAGGAACAAGAAGTTTCCATAAATGACACGATGGAAGATTGCAGGGAGGCAGTCGGTGTGCTCAGAGAAGAAATGGCTGAGATATTTGCCAAGGTAAACCTGACCATGCGAGCAGTTGGGAATGCCCCTGCAATAGGGCCGATAGGTATGGAGTATGGCCGAGCCAAAGTATCCGAGCCGAGGCCCTATAATGGGGCCAGAGACGCAAAGGATTTGGAGAATTTCCTCTTTGACATGGAACATTACTTTAGAGTCGTGCGGGCCGATTCGGAAGACGGAAAGGTTGCCATGGCTACCATGTATTTGTCGGGGGATGCCAAGGTGTGATGGAGGACCAAGTATGATGACATAGAGAATGGCAGGTGTACCATCACATCTTGGGCGGACCTGAAGAGGGAATTAAAGAAGCAATTTCTGCCAGAAAATGTAGCTTACATAGCTCGTCACCAATTAAGAGAGCTTAAACAAGTCGGGACAGTCCGAGAATATGTAAAGAAATTTTTGGGACTGATACTCGATATAAAAGACATGTCCGAAGTGGATAGGCTCTTCTGCTTCCTCGAGGGATTGAAACCATGGGCCAAGCAAGAACTTCAAAGACAGCGGGTGTCTGATCTGGCCACCGCTCAAGTTGTTGCCGAATGCTTAACAGACTACACTTCAGAGAGCAGCCTGCCGAAAAGGGCTACTCCTCCAGCCAGTTCAAGTAGCGCCGGGAGTAAAAAGTCTGGGAAGTCCTGGCAGGGTAAAAGTGGGGGAGAGAAGAGGACAGCTGAGTCCAATTCTTCCAGTGGGACAGATGCTGCTGTAGGGAAGAAGCCGCTAGCTTGTTGGATTTGCAAAGGCCTACACAAGTCGGCAGTTTTCCAATTCCGGGGCAAGCTGAATGCCCTCATCGGCCAAGAACAACAGGGCGAAGGAGAAGAGGAAGAAGAAGAGTACGCGCACATGGGCGCTGTCTGCCTGTTGAACGCTCTCAAGAAGTATGGCGAGAAAGGGAAGAAGACCCTGGGGAAAGGGCTAATGTTCGTGGATGCCGCTATCAATGGCAAGCCTGCCAAAAGCGTGATGATTGATACTGGCGCCACCCACAACTTCATCTCTGAACTCGAAGCAAAGCGACTGGGACTAAAGCTGGAGAAAGATGCAAGCCGCATGAAAGCAGTCAACTCCAAAGCCTTGGCCACAACTGGCGTGGCTAAAGGGGTAAAAGTGAAAATCGACACGTGGGAAGGGCAGACTGATTTGGTGGTCGTCCATATGGACGACTTCGATGTAGTTTTGGGAATGGACTTTCTAATTGAGGAAGGTGCCATTCCAATTCCTACCACTGGAAGCTTACTCATAATGGAAGAGACTCCTTCAATGGTACCTGCAAAGGCGAAACCACCCCCTGCTGTGAAGCTTCTATCAGCTTTACAGTTCAAGAAGGGTGTGAGGAAGCAGGAGCCTACTTATGTAGTTGTACCCACCGTGTTCGAAGAAGTAGTGGAAGAAATTGTTCCACTAGAAATTACGAGGGTCTTAAAGGTGTATGAGGATGTGATGCCAGATAAACTCCCTAAAGCCTTGCCACCAAAGAGGGGGATTGATCACCAGATAGAACTGGTGCCCGGAGCGAAACCTCCAACAAAGGCGCCATACAGAATGGCACCCCCTGAGCTAGAAGAATTGAGGAAGCAATTAAAAGAGCTTTTGGAGGCAGGCTTCATCAGACCGTCGAAGGCGCCATATGGCTCACCGGTGCTATTCCAGAAGAAGCACGATGGGAGCTTGAGATTGTGCATCGACTATAGGGCTCTCAATAAGGTGACAGTTCGCAACACATACCCCATTCCTCTGATCGCTGATTTGTTCGACCAGCTAAGTGGAGCCAAAGACTTCACAAAGTTAAACTTGAGATCGGGCTACTATCAGGTGAGGATTGCAGATGGGGATGAACCAAAGACTACGTGTGTTACTCGATACAGAGCATTTGAGTTTCGAGTAATTCCGTTTGGGTTGACAAATGCACCTGCTACCTTCTGTACACTAATGAACCAAGTATTCCACGAGTATCTAGATAAGTTCGTGGTGGTGTACTTCGATGATATCGTGGTTTATAGCACCACGATTGAAGAGCATCAAGAACACTTGGCTCAAGTGTTTCAGAAGTTGAGAGAGAACCAGCTATATGTGAAGCGAGAGAAATGCTCGTTTGCACAGGAGAGCATCAAGTTCTTAGGCCACGTGGTGGAACGTGGCCGTATTCGTATGGATCTGGAGAAGGTGAGGGCAATCCAGGAATGGAAAGCCCCCACAAACGTGAAAGAACTCCGCTCCTTCTTGGGCCTAGCCAACTACTATAGACGATTTGTGGACGGCTACTCAAGAAGGGCGACACCCTTAACCGAGCTTCTGAAAAAGGGTGTGATTTGGGCGTGGACTGACAAGTGTGCTGAAGCGTTCAGAAGTTTGAAAGAAGCCATGATGAAGGATCCTGTTCTTGCCTAGCCAACTATTAGCAAGCCCTTCGAAGTACAGACAGATGCATTAGATTATGCTCTGGGAGGGGTACTAGTACAAGAGGACCACCCGGTCGCATACGAAAGTCGCAAGCTGTCTGAAGCTGAGAGGAGGAATACTGCCCAGGAGAAGGAGCTCCTCGCAGTTATACATTGCTTGCGAGTGTGGAGGCATTACTTGCTGGGGTCAAAGTTCGTAGTGAAGACGGATAATGTAGCTGTGAGTCATTTCCTTACTCAGCCGAAGCTGACCCCTAAGCAGGCTCGATGGCAGGAGTTTGTGGCGGAATTTGACTTCCGTTTTGAGCACAGGGCAGGACGCTTGAACCAGGCAGCTGACGCCTTGAGTTGCAAAGCGGAGTTAGCGACTCTAAAGATCATGGCTAGTTTATTGGCTAGCGTGGTAAACACTCCACTCCAGGAACGAATTAAAGAAAACCTGGAGAAAGACCTAGTTGTCAAGACCATCCTGAAGCTCGTAAAAGAAGGCAATACTCGCCAGTTCTGGGTGGAGGATGATCTTTTGTGGGCTAAAGGAGGGCGCTTGTATGTTCCGAAAGCTGGAGATTTGCGAAGGACATTACTAAGCGAATGTCATGACACTCTGTGGGCAGGTCATCCAGGGTGGCAGAGAACCCATGCCCTCTTGAAGCAAGGATACTACTGGCCACAAATGCGAGACGATGTAGTGGAGTACACCAAGACCTGTCTGGTCTGCCAGCAAGACAAGGTCGATAGGAACAAGACACCTGGGTTGTTGGAGCCTTTGCGAGTCCCAAGCCGACCATGGGAGAGTGTGTCGCTTGACTTTATCACCAGTCTTCCGAAGACACGAGATTTAAGTGCGATCTTGGTGGTCGTGGATAGATTCTCTAAGTATGCAACATTCATCCCAGTGTCAAAGTACTGTTCGGCAGAAGAGACAGCCAGACAAATTTTCAAGCACATTGTCAAATATTGGGGAGTGCCCCAGAACATCGTTAGTGACCGAGATGGAAGATTCACTGGGACCTTTTGGTCCGAACTGTTCAATCTCTTGGGTTCACAACTGAACATTTCCTCGAGCTACCATCCGCAGACAAATGGGCAGACAGAAAGATTCAACGGGATGTTGGAGGAGTACTTGCGCCACTTTGTCAATGCCAATCAGAAGAATTGGCCGCAACTACTCGATGTAGCTCAATTTTGTTTGAACTCTCAAAAGAGTTCTTCGTCGAATAAGAGCCCTTTTGAAGTTGTTAATGGACATCAACCACTGTTACCCCACACAATGGATGAATATCGCGGTCGGAACCCGCGAGCCTTTCACTTCACAAAAGACTGGAAGAAAACAACAGAGATTGCCCGAGCTTATCTAGAGAAGCCTCAAGAAGAATGAAAAAGTGGGCAGATCAGAAGCGCAGACCACTGGAGTTCAAAGTAGGTGACTTAGTGTTAATCAAGCTGAGGCCCGAACATTTGAGATTCCGAGGGGACAAAGACATCAGACTCATTCGCAAGTACGAGGGTCCGGTCTCAGTCATCTCAAAACTTGGCCTAACTTCATACAAAGTCGACCTACCCGCTTGGATGAAGATACACCCGGTCCTTCATGTCAGCAACTTGAAGCCGTATCATGAAGATCCAGCCAATCCAGAGTGCAACCAGTCAACTAGAGGAGGAGTCATTGTTCAGCCAAGGAGCAAGCATCAACTTGAAGAAATCCTGGCGGAAAGAACGGTCACCACTGACCGTAAAAAGCATAAAGAATATCTAGTAAAATGGAAGGGGCTCGCTGATGACGAAATCAGCTGGGAAAGGGCGGAAGACTTGAAGAAGCTCACGCAGAAGATTGAAGATCTACAAGCTACTTCGTCGAGGGCGCCGAAAGATTAAGTGGGGGAGAGTGTGGCGTGCTGCCCCTTTGGCACACCCACATGGGGCCATTTTGTAATGAGCATGCCTTGGTGCTTGATCATTAGTCAAGTCTTGCACCAAGCAACCTCATGGGATAGGGTAGTGGCAGTTTTGTAATATTGCATATGTCTCCTAAACAAAAATCATATATGTTCCTGGGAAGACTTTATTTCCCTAGAAGGCTCCTTAGGGGGGAGGTGACCTGGTGACTTAGGGAAGCACCATGGCCATCAGCAGATAGGGGCCAAAGCTGTGTACTCCCTTGCCCTATCAAGGCTATATATTAATGAAATAACATTTATCCATACTTGCCCCTGTGTGCTTCCTTGTCGCTTATGTGTTACTTGTTTGTTGCTTTCGTTGGGACATTGTGTGCCACTTGCCTTGTTGTGTGCTTTGTGTTGTGTGGACGTTCCTAGGAATGACTTGCTTTGTGCTTGCTCATACTTCGTGACCGCCCGTTGCATGTCCGAGATGTGTATGTGGCTAACCGCTGAGTTTGTTTGCCTATAGGTGTGTGTTGTAGGCTGACTTGCTAGCTTGAAGAGTCTGTAAGTGCCGCACGTTCCATCTAGTTGGAGTTCCCAAATAGCCGGCCCGTGACACGCCGCAGCCCTTTAGGGGTGGTCCGCGACGCTGATGGGAAAGAATTACCAAATGAGGTTTCAAGTTGTGGGGACTCAAACCTAAGGGCTTGGGAAGGGTTCTACAACCCGATTTAGTAGAATCGAGGTCCCAGATACTAGGAGTTGGTCCGGAAGCCTTTATTTTTTCTATACTAATCGGTGTCCTCTATTATGGTAGTGACTAGGGTGCCGCTAGGGCTCAGAAGGGGATCGTGTAAGAGGGTTGTTTTTATTTATTCAATTTTTGGATCAGAGGTAAGAAAATTGCACCCTCAGTTATGATTAGGGATCGGCCCCCCTGTGAATGAGCATGATTATGATTATGCATGTGATTATTTGATTAAGCATGCTTGAATGCTCTGTATCTGGATAATTGTTAAATTAATTATACTTGTTTGCTTTATCTAATTAAAATGCTTGACTTATAAGTCAAGGTCGGCAATAGAGCGTTGAGCGCTGGCCAAAAGGATTGACTTATCAATCAACGATGACAATAGTGCGCTGAGCGCAGGCCAATATGGTTAGGCCTAATCAGGAGCATGGTATACACTTGACCAACCCTATGGTCACTTGGAAAATAAAACACCAGGTATGTTGGGCTAGCCCTAAGGCTTGTTATACCAAGGATAAGGCAATGGGCCCCAGGGTGACTCTACAGTCACTTATTTTAGGGCAACTGACCCCAATGTGACTCTATAGTCACTTATCTTGATTGAATGCATGCATGAGTAGGGTTATTACTACTAGGCATGCTAATATGATTTTGTAATATGTTATTAACTGCTTATGAATATGTTTGAGTTCTCTTACTGAGCATTGGCTCACTGGTGCTATGTGGTGCAAGTAAGGGAAAAGGAAAGCTGGACTAGGTATGAGTTGGAGAGCTTTGGTGGCGGTGTGTACATATGCCGATTGCTCGACCACCATGGTCGGGGGATCACTAAGGAATTAGGGTCGAACCCTAATTTTGCCACTTAAGTTGCCTTGTGTTGTAACCACAATTTTGTATAGTAAATGACTATTTAAATGTTTATTTTGGGATCCCACGTACGAACTTAAACATTTTAATGAAAGTAAATATTCATTTCTCCAAAAAAATTAACCCTAATACGTTAATTACCTTAGTTACACGTTTATGACCGAATGACTCGATTAGCGAGTATAATACTATTTAGAATACACAGTGTAACAGTCTTGGCTATCCAAGGCGTTACAATAGCGGTATAATTGCTCCGTTGGTCAACTCACGCAGCTAGCACAACTTTAGGATATAATTACTCAACTTGGTCAACTCACACAATTGACAATTGCACAGGCAACAGGCATAAGTGTATTAAAGTTGTAGACAAACAAAAAGATTAAACTTACCTTGTAAGTTGTTTATACGTGCCAAGTGCTTCCCTTTGAAGGTTAGCTTCGATCTTTTAGTTGTTTGTTTTTACAAAAAAAATTTGGATTACTAATTATGGCGATTCCTTAGTCATAATTATTTTTGGAATTTCTTTTAATTATTACTTACCTTTATTTGAAAACGTGATTTTATTAGGATACAAATTCTTACTTGCGAAAATGATCTCATCTATATTTAATCTTTCATACTCTCTCATTTTAAATTCTTATCTCTTTAAGTCACCATTACCTTAAACTCCCTCAATTATCCTATAACATTTATATGTTCCTATAATCCCTTCTTAGGTTATCATAACCTAGTTTAGTTACTTTTTAATTACTTGCCCTTTGTTATGTGAAATGAAAAGAATGATATTCAACTTCTGGTTGTTTGTAGAACACAGAATGATCCCACTTGATTTTCATCATAATAAAATTTTCAACAACCTCACAAAATTTTCCAAACCAAGCATGAGGACTCTGTTTCAGACCATACAAAGATTTTCGAAGATGACAAACCCATTCATACTTTCCCTGATTAATAAAACTAGGACGTTGCTTCATATACACCTCCTCTTGAAGAACACGATGAAGAAACACATTCCTTATATCAAGTTGATGAAAATGCAAGTTATGAGTAGCCGCCAACGAAATAAACAACCGAACATATGTCTATTTTCCCACAGGAGAAAAAGTATGAGAATAGTCCACTCCATAGTTTAAGCATAGCCCTTAGCGACAAGACGAGTTTTCAATCGAGCAATTCACCCATCTAGATTGACCTTAATTATGAACACCCATTTGCATCATATAGCCCATTTTCGTGAAGGTAAATCTACCATGTCCCAAGTACCATTGTCATCTAAAGGTTTCATCTCCTCTATCATTGCATTATGCCAACCAGGATGAGATATTGCTTCACGAACAATTTTAGGAATGGAGATAGAATCAAGGGAAGCCATAAAAGAAGAAAACAAAAAGTCGTTATATGAAACAAAGGAAAAAATAGGATAAGTACACTAGCGCCTACCTTTGCGCAATGCAATAGGAAGATCATCACTTCGGACTGGATCTGATGATGAAAGAGCATGTGTAGGACATGAATTAGGAGTTGACACCTGGAGTAGACTTGAATAATAGGAAGCTTGAAATGAGCTAGTTCCCAGACAGGCTCGGAGAATGTGATCGAATATACCAACAAATCATCATCCTCCCCCTACCAAGTAGGACTAGGCAAGGATGAAAAGTAAGGTGTGTCTTCCATGATGGTAACATCAATTAAGACAAGATATTTGTTAAGACTAGGACAATAACATCTATAACATTTGCGAAGATGAGAATAATCAAGGAAGACACACTTCAAAGACGTGGGATTTCATTTGGTTACATGTGGACAAACATCTCGAATAAAACAAGTGCTACCAAAGATCCTAGGATTAACAGGATACAAATACTTGTTGGAAAAAAAGACTTTATATGGAATCTCACCACGAAGAACAGATGACGGCATGCGCTTAATTAGAAAACATGCATTAAAAACTGCATCGGCCCAGAAAGGTTTGGGAACATTCATTTGAAATAATAGGGCTCTTGTAGTTTCAAGAAGATGACTGTTCATTCGTTCTGCCACTCCATTTGTGGATGGAGTATCAACACAAGAAGCCTCATGAAGCATGCCATTATTAACCATATAAGATTGAAATAAAGCGAACGTATACTCTTTGGCATTATCACTTTGCAAAGTACGAATTTAGACATTAAATTGAGTTGTAATTTTAGCACAAAATGCACAGAAAATAGAAAACAACTCAGAGCGAATTTTCATTAAAAATAACCAAGTAACAAAAATAATCATTCTCAAAAGAAACAAAATACTTATATCCAGGTTTAGACAAAATAGGGCAAGGACCCCAAACATCATAATGAACCAATTCAAATGGAACACTAACACATTTATTAACTTTAGGACTTGAACTCATGCGATGTTGTTTGGTGAACTAACAAGAGTCACAATCAAATGAAGACACCTTACTAAAATGTGGACATATATTTTTAAACATAGGGAAAGAAGGATGACCCAACCTAAAATGTGCCTCGAATTGAGATCGTACACCAGATCAAGCAATAGATTTAGGTATTGGTGTGTCAAGAATATAGAGGCCTCTAAACTCATGTCCTTTACAATTAATTTGTTTCTTTATAAGATCTTGAAATACGCAATGATCGAGAAAAAATAAGATACAACAATTAAGATTGCAAGTAGTTGTTGACTTACATATATCAAATTAAAGGAGAAGTTAGGTAAGTGTAAAACAGATGACAAGGGAAGCATGGGAGTAGGAGTAATTGTACCAAACCCAAGAACAAGATGCTGACCCATCGGCTAAGGTAACATTAGAAGTGGAAGTGTGTGGCTGAGGTATAGAAAAGAGGCTAGAATTACCTGCCCTATGATCTGTGGCACCAGAATCAATGACCCGTTTGGAGGATGAAGAAAGAAGGCACATATTTTGTTGACCTAAGTCTGCAATGGTAGTGACAGAAGGAGATGAAGGCTGTAGAGACTCTTGATATTGCATGAACTTGGCATATTCATCAAGTATGGAGACAAGAACTTATTTTCTAGAGATAAGAAATAATTTTCCAAAAGACATTACAAACACCATACCCGTCCCACTAATACAACCAAGTATGTAGACAACAAACCCAATAAGGTAGTGTACAAATTAAGAGGCAGCCCAACAAGGCAATGAGAAACAAGGCAAAATTGGTCAAAACTCAAAATGGGAGAACCCAAACCATGACAAACATAGACCAGCAAAGCATAGAAGGCATACGGACATAACAAACTATTGAACCACTGGGGAGGCCAAGGAGAGCAACCAGAGAGAAGACGGCGACTGGAAATGATGTCACGTGCCCTCACAAGCTGATGCGTGAGAAATGTAGCGACGAAGGATGGAAACATGTGGGGCTCACTTGTGGGGCTTTTGGGCATCGAATAACTCCCGCAAAAAGTAGATCGACGCCTGGGCTTCCTCCTTGGGCAGGCGATGAGAAGAAATGACGACTCCAAATAGGGTTTCTGAAATGGAACCCTAAAAGATACAAAAACCCTAATATGTGTTTATTAACCCAATGTTGAAAAGAAACCCTAACATCGAATTTCTCTTGATAGCATGCTATGTCAGATGAAAATAATGATATTCAACTTCTGATTGTTTGCAGAACACAGAATGATCCGACCTACTTTCCATCATACAAAAAATTTCAACAGTCTGAATAAATTTTCCAAACCAAGCACGATGACTCTATTTTGGACCATACAAATATTTTTGAAGACGACAAACTCGTCCATAACCTTTAACTTAGGTTTGGAAACATTTCTTTAAGAAAAATATAGTATATAGCTCTTATATATGGGAATTCGGTCATATTTTTGGGTTTTCAATAGACCTAAATCATTTTAAAAATATCTTAAAAATATGGGATATGGTTTGGGTCCAAAATATGAGTTTTTCTTTGAAATAACATATATTGGTAAAATTTTCAGTGCTTTAGAACCCAAAGTTTAAGCTACTGTTTGAATTTTATTTATTTATCGTTAATGAGTTTAAACTTGGTTCTTTTACTACAAGTTTCTTTATTGGGTCTAGTGGTCTCATAATTTTTTAAGTGAGTTTAGGTGGCTTAAGCCCTAATATCCCAATGACTAGTAAAAACCAAAATTTCATATTAAAATCCTATTTTGTAAAAATTGTTGTTCTCAAACCATTTGTTGGATTTCTCTCAAACTTAGAAATTGATTAAGAATGTCTCATAAAAATATCAAGGAAAAACAATCATATTTGTTCAGGTAAAATGATTTCTCAAATTCAAAGATCAAAACTATTTTCTAAAAATTAGTTTTGCATGATAATTTTTCAATGAACATAACTTGATCAATATTAACCATTTTTAGCATGTAAACAGTCTAAACCCATCTACTCTTCTTAAATTTTATTTTTATCAAATAATATCATATAGGTTCAGGTGGAGTTTTAGGAGTTAGACCCATTGGAAATCTCAACCCTAACATGGAAAAATATATGTTTGCCTAAAGCTATGAAAACTTAGGATTTCTCACATCCCTTTGGGTTTCTATATCCAAAATCATAAATTATCAATCACCACAACACGCTTATAACATATTACAAACACAATAAAAGCCCAAAAATATATTACATGCATCTCCTCCATAGATTTTAGAAACCAAAACTCTAAAACCTCTAAATTTGCTTTTGTAGACCTAAGTTTGGGTGAGTGTCCTTTATAATATTGAAACTCGTCCTTTAAATCTTTTGATCACCTTTCAATCTCCCCCATAAAACCAAAGTCATCTTTAACTCATAACTTAACCAAGAAAATAATAGACAGAAGGAAATTAAATTGAGAAAAACTATACCTTTAAAAGTATCCTACACTTCCATACAATATACTCTCACTACTACAAAAAAGACTTTCATCTGTGGTTTTTTCCCTTAATACTCCGCGGTTTTTGGGAGTACCAAGAACCGTTGTGTTTGCGACCACAAAGAAAAGTAAACTGCAGAAAAAAGTGTTCTTTTTCTATGCTGTTTTGTTATTTTCTCCGCGGTTTTTGCCATATAACCGTGGAGAAAGCCCCTCCACTTTTCTCTGCGGTTCCTTCTAAAGAACCGCAAAGAAAAGTCTCTGCTTTCCCAAGCCTTAAAACCGCAATAAAATAGAGCGCGGTTATTAAATGTGATATTTTAGACTCATTCAAACCTTTTATCTGTGATTTTCTTTTAAGGTTGAAAAAAAAACGTAAAAAAAACCTATATTTATAGTAATGTCTTCTTGTCTTTATCTATTTAATCATTTAAAGCACACACGGTATTGATCTTCTTGAGAGTTGGTGAAGAAAATTAAACAAAAGGCTTGGGAAGTACTTGGTCAAAGTGAGGATGAGAGAGAAAGGAAAAGTTTCTCTTTGTAAAATGGAAAAAGATGGAGATCAAGGCCTACACTTTCCTATTTATAAGCTTAGTCATTACATTACTACCCCTTATTAATTTGACATCTAACCAAATGATGGTCAAACTTCCAATTAATTGTGCTCCAAGAAATTCCAAGCGGGGACATCTAACAAAGATGTGGCTAAGTGTCACCATACATAAGCCCAAATATCTTTCTATATTCCTTAATATATTATTAGTTTAATCATTAATCGGAAATTTTTTAAATCATCAATAGAATGGGGTATTATGATACTACTTAATTTACCAATTCACTAATTTAATAAATTTACAAAAGTGAATATGTTTTTGTGACATAATTATCTCAAATGCACTTTGAATATATTTGGGATTCTAAATTTATGTTATTGTCATTTTTATACAAAGTAATGCCATTATGTACATCTTGAGTTTTAGATATACAAAATGGTAATTTTTTCCTAAGTTTTACTTTTCTTTAACAATATCTACATATTAAATGCCCAATAATAATTTACCATAATTGTTTTTAATCTACTAGAAGTTCCCAAAAGTTTCTCCAATTTGGTTTTGGGTTCGGAGTTTCTCTTAAATTTCTATATTTTTCGACTAAGATTATTTTAAACCGGCCCCCTTTTTAAATGCTAATACACACACAAATTTTCCATTACCACACTATGCATAGACTTTGAATTAATATTAATTATTTAGAGTTATAAACATATGAATCAGATCCCGCAGTAATATTTATAAGATATATACACTTAATATACCCAACAAATAATAGTAGTATTGGCATGAAAAACAGCAAGTATTATTTATTTATTCAATAATTAAAATAACAGAAAACTTGGTTGTAGTTGCCAAAGCAACAGCAATGCAATACAGGATATAAATTTTGTCCCAAAATATTTTTTTAAAAAATAAATATATATATAAGATAAAACAATTACGACAATATTCTCATAACAATTTATTTATGATCGATGACGATGTTCTTTTATTGTCATAGAGGCGCCATGCCAATATTATGCGTGCATATCAACTCGTCATCAAGTTCACGATGAAATGGTCAATATTAGTCAAGGCAGCAGCGGAACATGGTGTACCTCTCCATCAAACGGCCGCACTCAGAGCAAGCCACGGTTTCGGGCATTGCACCAGTGGCTGGCAAAATGAGGCTGGTGCAGTGGTGTGGTGCGTCAACATGGAGCTTCTGAAGGTACTCATCCAGAGCGGGCACGAAACCGATCACTGCCTCCCTCGTCTTCCATAGGCCATGCTCAGTCAAGCCCCTAAACATGTGCTCCCCGTTGCCCTTAACCATTCCCTCAAAACCTTTGCTGATAACAGCCCAACCTTGGCTACTGGACCCATAGCTCAGCATCGCAATGATTCCTTGCATTACACGGTCGTGCTTGACAGTTTCAGCCGTGGTCAGTTGCCCCTTGGAGTGCCACATGCTCTCCAACCGCAGCCAAAAGTACCAGATAAGGTTCCAGTCCAAGGTTCTGCTTAGGTTCTCCTTCAAAATCAGCTCGATGATGTTCCTTGTTGCTTTCTCGTGAGGTTTGCTCTTCCCCACGTAAAGCAACTCCAGTTGAATCCCAGATTCGCGGGCAACATCCTTAGCAATTCTTGTGAATTTCCTTATCCAGTCAATGTCTTCTCCTCCATACAAGCAAACGTGCTTTTGTTCTTGGATCTAAACCAATAAATTAAGCACGTTATTAGTACTATATATATATATATACACACATGTATATGTCATGTCAGCTAGCATATATATAGTTAAAACTCTTACCCAAATAGAAACATTGGGGTCAAGGCCATCGATGAGCAGGTCCATGGTCCAGGCATTATCCTCCCACAACAATTTTTCTCTGTTGGCGGTAAAAGGGTAGGATAGGCTTCCCCAAATACACATCATGTGAATGGCATTGTTGTGCATAACTCTGCCTTGAGTGTCGATCACCACGAGGATAGGCTTCTTAACAAAGCCCCATTTCTCTCTGAAGAATCTTGGGGCCACTCGGGTTACAGCTGAAGGATGGTGCACCGAGTGCCATTCCATTTGTTCTTTTAACCTATCAAATACTCTGTACTTGTCATCATTCCACACGTTTGAGATTGGAACCCAAACCACTTCATATTGACTCTCAGATCTTGTCATGTTGTGCCTCTTTTCTGCGTACATTTGTTGTAAGATTGCATATTCAGGTGAACGAATGAGTTCAGGATCTAATTCTGTGATGAATAAGGCCACAACTTTTCTCTTCAAATCCTCGATTATGATCTGTTTTATATATACCAAATACACGTGAAATTATTAAGCTCAAAAAATAACAACAAAATGCGAAATCAATAAATTAAATATTTGTTTCTGAGCAAACCCTTTTCTTGCTGTAGCAATCATAGAGTGCTTGGGGATCTTCATTGAATAAAACCCTCAGAGGCTTTGAGTTATCGATGTGTGTAATTTGGAAAGTACGCACAAGATACTCATATGCTTCATCCTCTTTCTTCTTCTCTGTATCAACATACACATGCCATTTATATTAGCCGTATGTAACGTTCATTAACGTAGAAAAGAATATATAATATGTTAGAATATATATCACATATTGAATCCATATAAGAAGCAGAACTCACCAACAAACTTGTAACAACGTTCGATAATGTCAACAACATGCCCTTTTATGTTGTTGAGCTTATGGGCCAAGGAAGACAGCTCCCATGGCTCCGTTAGATACCTGGCGAAACATGTAAAAAGTCAACAATATATGGTCACATCCCTAGACATATAGTACTATATAAGCCCAATTAAACTAATATGCATTTATACATACTCAATTCCCATGCCGGTGAGGGCCAAAATTTGAGTTGAAGAAACAACAATACTCCGAATGGTCCAATAAACAGCAGTTGGGATATGAGAAGCAGCAGATAGAATTTCAGGGGAGTCAGCAGTAAAATACTCATTCCTTGGAAGGTCATAGAAGTCGACAATTTTCTTTGTCACGTCAAGGATTTCCTTGTTCAAATCGTAGAGAGCGTCGAGTTTTGGCTTTAAAGCCCCAGCATGCTCCAAAAGTTCAGGCAATTGTTTGAGAAGAGCAACCGCTTTGGCGAGTGGATTGGTTGAGTATTGCTGGAGGACCAGTCGAAACTCGCCAAAAGTCACAGCGAATGCCACCAAGGCTAGCAGAACCTTCGAGTCCCACCCGTAGTGCTTGATTATCTGTAATATTTCCATTGTAATGGTGTGCACATCCACTCCAGCTGAGCACTTGCTGAGGATCTGTCATAATACAAAATATGCATGTGTGTCCCCAAAAGGTCAAACAAGTCAACGAACTCAGCCACCAGTAACTTAACAGTGCTATTAATATATAGTGTGCGCATTTTTACGGATTCTTACATTATTTTATGTATCTATGGCAATTTGTTTGTTTATTTTATAACTTGTAATAAAAGTAGTATAATCTTTTTTACTAGGATCCTCATTCGGTTTTTTTTTCCTGTCCTACTCCCTGTCAACAATTGAAATGTTTACACCTTATCTATTCATTAATGAAAAACCTCACATAATTTGTGAGCATAAATATAAAAATGTATATATATATATATGTAACTATTACCTCGCATGATATGGCGTTCGTAATCCTAGCAGGGATTTCGACATTATCTTGAAGACTAGCAACAGAATACACGACAGATTTTTCATCGGTACCAATGTCTGAATGCTGTAATAAATCATTGAAAATAGTCGAGAGTTATTAAAAATGATATTCAAGAGAGAGTAGCTTGAGCAAAGTGTTTGAATAATTAATATACGATACCTGAAGATTGAATCCAGGTAGGTCAGCAGTAGCGCGGTGAAAAATGACATCGATGATGTGAAGAACAGGCTTAACAGCAAGACCACGCTCATCAGACTCATGAAGATCCATGATTCTTTTGCTCAGCTCAGTCTCGTCGGACGTTCCACCACGGGTTGCACGGCTGTCAAGTCCGAGAGTGCGAGACGCACGGCCGTCCAGTCCGAGTGCCGTACGAGCCGTGCGGCTACCGAGTCCAACTGCTGATGAATGAGCAGCTCGTTTCTGATGAGGCACAATGCCTGGCGAGGCTAGGCTCTGGTGCGGCGTAACCCCAGATGTTAGATTTTGATGATGAGGTGGGGTCGTTGTATTCAGTGTTTGAGGTGCATACGACGCCGCAGTCGGTGTCAAGGGTTGAGTTGCATACGTCGCAGTTGGCGTCAGCTGGAGCTGGTTTTGAGGTACTGCGTAGGCAGAGGCTGCTGTCGGCGTTGCCGCCAGGTTTTGTGGTACTCCATAGGCAGAGGAAAGATTTTGAGGTGGAATGGCTGTGGTGGTCTTTGTGTCCATTTTTGGCTTTCACAATGAAGAATGTGAGTGAGACACTAGAATTTAGAGAAAATAATGGATAATATAGTGCATGCAAAAGAAGAGTAAAGGAGTCTCTTCAAAATAAAAATTCTTCAGTTCTGTTGGCTTTGCTACCTTGCTTCCGTTGAGGTTTTAGACCATACAAATATAAAGTGGTCCTAGTGAGACATATGTTAAAGCTTAGGATATGGGGTTTCTCATATTCTGTCCCATTTTCAAATTCTTCCTTTGCCTTTACTAAAGTTTTGTCGTTTATGTTTCATGCAGAAGGAATTTTATTTCTTGCTTCTCCATTAATTATATGTAGACTGGTTGTTGGTACGTACACTACTGTGCGTGACCAATTTGGTTTTTTGACCAAGTTGTTTTCGTATAGTATATATTTACGCCGGGGAAGGATTATATAAGTTGTTTTGTCTCTCTTAGTATTCTGTCCCTGGTCTATAAATTATTTATTGAAGTTATAAACGGTGTGCATGATATATATATATATATATAAACTATAAAAAAAAATTGAGAAAAAAAATGTGACAAGAATTGAAAAATTTATGGCTAATAAAACAGATTCATATCTATAATTTATGTTATCACTAAAAAGTTTGGTGGTACAAGCAATATATTTGAATTTCAATAATGTATGGTTATCAACTTTTTATTTAATTAATCAAATTAATTAAATGTGGAACAAATAAGTTGTTACACCAAATTAGTTTTCTGTAACTACAGATCAAGTTTCTGTCACTACACATTATCAAACCAGTGTGATAAAATAGAATTAACTGAATCATAAAATGAAACACAAAGTTTGTTTACGTGGTCTCAATATCCTTTGGATATTACTAGTCTAAGGAGCCACGCCCAAAGATAAGATTCATTAGTCAAATTTCACAAATACAAAGTAATTGACTTAAACAAAACTTAGACTCCCTCTAATGGTTTTGTCGCAAGCTTGATATACTCTCTCTTTGCTGAATGAATCTCCTTAAGACATCAAGGTTTGAACTCCCTTCAAATTGCTTGATGAATGCTTGCTTCCTCCCGATGCAAGACTTTGATGAACCTTCTCTCAAAAGTTGTTCTTCACGTTCTTCTCTTTGAGATTTTGCTTAACACACAAGAAATTACAATGAAACACAAAATAATAAAGGAATAGAAAAACAATTATCATTTATAAATGAAAGACATTCTTATAAAAGTATAAGAAATTATGGCGAAGAAAAGTTAACCTATGGCTGATGCTATGTTTCGTTTTTTTACACAAAATGATTACCCAAAGTCAGCTTTACACAATTCTAGACGCACAACACACACAAAGACAGTTTCCAAAGATAAATTTTCAATCACAATCAATTCAGCCAAAATTGTGGGGACAGACAGAGATTCTATTGTTGCAAAAAGGCTCGAATCTGGTCTTGATCATGGTCAGATTCTCTCTTTAACTGACTTTGAGAAGTTACCCATTCTTGGCTGATTGTGAGCTACCTAGAGATATATTCGGTTAACAATAAAATGGAGAAACAATTAGTTAAATTTGAAAAGAAAACAAAGTCTAAAAAGATATGTAAACAAGAAGACTTTATTTGTATAAACTTACCAAAAATACAATAACCAATAAATGAGAATTATCATAATTTAAAAGCAATAAAATCAAATATAATTTCGTTAACATAGTCAACCAAAAATAAACACAATAAATAAAAAAATATTTGTCAAAATTCAAATTGCCAAATATGTATTTTACAAGCTCCCCCTTTGGCATTTTGAAAGACAAAAAATATTTTTGATTTTTTAAAAAACAAACAATCCTGCAAAAAGATATAGTGTTAGACACTACAAGAAAAAATACTTTCAATAAGACCAAAAAAATATTATCAAATATATACCATAACACTTTTTGATGTGTTAAGAAAAGCGGTGTTATAGTAGGTCGGAGCATTTTGCATAACACTTTTCCATAGTTATAGACATGTGTTATGGTATAGCCTACGATAACACTTTTGTTGTGTTATTTTAATAGTTAGATAAGTATTTCATTATGCTATATAAAAAGTAGAATATATAACACTTTTTTGTACTTATAAAGTAGTGTTATGATACACTTTATAATAACACACTTTCTGCATTATAGAAAATAGTTTGCATAACATAATTTTATGCTTATAAACCAGTCTTATTGTAAAAGATACAATAACACATTTTTTGTATTATTCTAATATTTGGATAAGCTTGAATTATTATTATATAAACCTGTACATTATAATTATTTTTTATTTCTTTAATTCAAACCCGCTTCATTTAATATACTTAAAACACTTTTAACATTGTACAAATATATTTTTGAGTACCAATTACATGGCTCATAACACATATAACCAAATAATTGTGTCAAAATACATTCAAGATTATCTAAAAAATAATGCAAAAGTCTTAAGATATTCAACACAGCCTAATTAACATAAAAAAAAAAAAACTCACAATAGTCAACAAAATAGTCTTAAACAGTTGCATATTCAAAAGTAAAGGTAGGAATTCATGATCTTCCAAATGACAGCACACCAAAGTCTTCCAAATCAGATTTTCTTTTGCACTTGACTTGTTGAATCTGGTAAATAAAACATAAAAGAAAAACTAATGAGGTCTTGAAATATCATATCATTCATCAAAAATAGTCAATAATGCTATCATAATCTTGGATTGCATATCGGTTAATGTTGAACAAGCATTATATAATCAAATAACCAAATAAATACCTCTTGGAATAACCTTTTGAGAAGGCCATGCAACTATTGAACCAACAGTATCGTTAGCATCACATAATTAGGACGAAATAAATAAGCACCAGGCACAACAACAACAACATCAACCCATACACGCATAAAATCTGGTCCAAGAGGAATTCCGTGCACCTCTAAGTCTGGATCACTAGAATCCCAACGGCCTTCAGCAATAATTGCATCTGACCAATCGAGCAAGTAGCAAGCATTCCTTGCTTCTGTAAAGTTATGGCCCTTTTTAACTCCAACACCCCAACCCTTATTCACACCTCAGGCGAGATATATATCAATATAATCAAACCAATTCAAGCAAACACAATTTATTTGTAAGAAGATAATACATAATTCTAGATAAAATCTGACATCATGTCCCATATAAAAGCTTACCTAACCATCTATCAATACCAAGTAAAAAAATTCAAACAACACACAATAAGTTTTCTTCCTTATATCACCACAACACACAAATTTTTTTTCCCGAACCTACTTCTCTAAGACACAAGTTTTCAACCTTCCGTTATCACCGCAACACACAATTTTAATCTCAGAACCTACTTCTCTAAGAATGAATATTTAAGATATTCAAACTCGTCTAACATTTGTATGATATTGATAAAAGAGTTAAGAGAACATATTTACGTACCTCTTGCAATTAATAATCAAGTTAATTAACTTTGCAATTCTCCTTGCTCACATTTGTGGAGTCGTTTTCTCAAACTTGATACCTTATTGATAACATAGATTAGTCTATGCAAATTGAGAAAAAAAAAAACTGGGTAAATATCATATGAATATATATCTTTCTCTTCAAAGAGTTTTACTAAAGCATGTTTAAAATAAAAGTTTGAGCCAAAAAATCAACAGAATTTCTTGGCACCGACCATGCCTACCTGAATTCTGCCAACAATTTCTAAAAAATAGACAACATAAAATCACCATAAATAAACATGCGCTGTCTTTCTTTACACAGACCACACTAACTTGTTTAGAGCCCCAATCCAACTTAAACCTTAACTATAGAAGGAGCAACCACCTTTTAAATGAAATTCAATGGTTCACACACAAACTGATGGACAAACCACAGATAGACCTCCCATCTATTTTGCCTACAATCTGGACGGAAGAAGAATGTTGCATAGGAGATAATCTGTTATTGCTAGAACTAGAAGTGGTTATAACCAATAGGAATTCAGGGTAGTGGAGAAATATTTTACATGTTTGGGGTATGGCCATGTGTCCAGGGAGTGGAGAAATTGCAATAAAAAATGATGAGTTAGTTGAGAAAAGGGTCAGCAAGAATTAGAGTGATTTCTCTTAAAGGAGGAGGGGCCAGGCACTCAAACAATCCTGTGCAATTTCAATGAAACAGTAACTCACTGCTACTGACCTTTATTCGTCTCTGCTTATATTTTGTTACTGTTTGAGTTTGCGAGTTGGTGTGCTACCGACTCCCCTGGCTTATCGCTCATCAGTATACTCATAACCAATTTGAAAGATAACCCATCTGATGAGTTTCTTGGCTGAACCACTTGCGATTATGGGAGCATGTCGATGAATAGCTAAAGCTGTAAGAGAGCCCATGTGAGCTTCAATTGTGAGATAAGCATCCCTTTTACTTCTGATATCAAGAAATTGAATGTCACCAGCCTGAGAAGCACTGACAATCTGGACAGTAAAATCATCGAAAGCAATGTGTTACTTTTAACCATGAGTAATGACCATTTGGGAAACTGAAAACTATTATCATAATATTCACTATTTACCTTAGCTGGATCCAGTCCTGGTTGAAAGCCAATACCCACAACTCTTTCTACCCTCTGAGTGTGTGGCTGTACTGCGCAGACCAGCCTATTATAAATGGTAGATGAGTTAAGGAGAAAAGCTCCTTCTAGTCACAATAGTCACATTTTTTCTTTTTTCTTTTTTTAACAGAATACCAAAGAAAAAATCACTCGTGTGTGCATCAAAGAAGGAAGATTGTTCACATAATGGAACTAGCTGATTCACATCTTGCAGCAAAATATTTAAGGATTAATGGGTGGCTTACGACTCAGGTGTTTGCACATCATAGAGTCTGACAGAACCATCAACAAAACCACCAGTGAATTGGCTGCCATGAACTTGAGAGGCAAACTACAAAGAGAACATGGAGAAGACAAATAAACAAGTGAAACAATTTCAAGTACATACTATCACAAAATATATAAAAATATAAAACTAAGAACTCCCATTTAGAAAATCCAGTAATCCTTACATACTAGCCTATCGGCGAAAAGTCACACAACCACAAAAGACAAAAATAAAGACATACCAAAGAAACCACAAATGTAACTCAAAATATAAAGAGCAGCACATTAAAAATAGAAAGAAACCTGTTATAAATTTTAGAGCTCATTTGGACAATTGGAAATCTATCAAATTACTTTTGAATAAAGAAACAAAAAACCACTCCCACCCAAAGCTAAGTGAATACCAACAAAAGATCAATATCAACAACAAAAAACTTGGCAAACCTCATCCCAACTAGCACAGTTCTAGGAGTTGCAAAAATAACTCATATATATAATAAAAAAAATAGGAGTTCAGGTTCGGTGTGATATTGATTGAAATAAGAAGCAGCTCCAACTTTTCTTACAGGTAATGTCTAGAAAATATGTATCAAGCAACCCATTGACTCAATGTACTTGAGAATAAAATATAAGAATAGGCTTGATACCAAATCCACCCAACACCAAATGCTATTGCAACAGTTAACCTTCATCTAAATAAATTGTGCATAAAAAATTCTCTTAAATTTGTTTTTTAAAAAAAAAAAAAAAAGTTATTAGCTAAATAGACACCAAGTTTTTGTTGTTTGACAATCTAATACCTATAAATGAAAATTGCAATAAAATTCTTGAGTTTAATAAAGTGTAGCAATTTAAGACCTAATTGTGATTTTTTTAAAAAAAATCATAGCTTTTAAATGAATTTTCTTTTTATTTTCCTATACACTAATAGCTAGAAATTTTTTGAGTGTAATTAATACAGGGAAATACCAATTTTGACCTTATAAACTACGATTTTTGTTTAAAAAATTAATAGTAAGGACTTGATTGCTACTGTTTTTAAAACTGAAAAGATTTTATTGCAAAAGAAAAATCTCAAGGATCAGCTGCCAACAAAGAAAAATTTATGTGGTATTTATATTCAAAACCCATACCTCAGCTAAAGGAAGTATTATTTATAGTTAGATATATATACAAAATTAGATGAACTGCAAAAAAAAAAAAAAAATAACACAAGGGAATGTCCTTCATAAACTATCAACTCACTACCTTTTCTACAAATTTTAAGTTTAAAATAATAAGCAAGTAGCAAAATTAATGCAATCATTATAACTGCACACTAGAACACAACAAAAGTATAACTGACCAATGCTAATATTTTTCAGTCTTGTGATGAAAGAACATAATTAAAAAGTTGCTCCTTATCCAGATCCCAAATCATGATGCGAGGAACCTCACCAGAAGCATGCTAGCAACAAGACATCAAATAAATTAGTTAAATGCCCATTACTGGCTACATGCATTATGAGTGTTAGCCCTAAGATTACATTTCATTAAGAATAAAATTACCAGATATCCAGATTGTTGTTGCCAATCTACAACAACATTCAAGCTTCGAATGCCCAGTTTATAACCCTAAATTGAAGAGAAATCAGTAACAAGTTTTTGCTCATCTTTCAATGCATAATCTTTCCAAATGCGAATATTTCCATCACCTGGATCATGCATGGACAGAAAGTTAAACTCCAGGGAGCTGAACTGATAACAGCTCCGTGCCCAAAAAGTATGAGAAAACTAGGGGCAGTCTAGTATCTTACATGAAGCTGCAAGAAATAAGCTGTCATCTAGCTCATTCACAAGGGAGAGCTTAGAAATTCCTTTATCTGGAAAATCATGATTATCAAAGCTGTTGAGAAGTGTAGCCTCGTCATGGTTCCATACCCTAAAAGATAACCAAAGACGAAATGTTACTTGACGTGTAAACTCAAATTAGGGTAAAGCAAACTGTTAACAAAACAGTAGTCAAGTACAAGGACTTATACCACATATCTCAAAAAAATAGTAGGAAAAGATAAATCCAAAAATGTGCAAATTGTCGTAATACCCAATTTCCATAAAAAAATAAAATAAAACATTCATCGCAATGAAATAAAAAAGAGATACAAAAACACAAGCACATTACAAACAGAGCAGCCAAATAAAAAACATACACTGAATTACATTTACATAAACATGCCAACTTTTTAAACCCAAAAAAAAACTAAACATTTTAAAAATTGAGAAACCTGAAATAATAAGCTATTTTTAGTGGAATATTGGAGGACTTGAATCAATAGACCACTTGGTGCAAACATTACTTCAAAACACAATTTTTCTTATGGTTATTCACTTATACTAAGTGATAAAAAGCCATTCAGCAACCACCACAGCACAAAGCTTCTATAAGTTACAGAAAACATGACCATCTTTTGTCATAAAATACATTAAAAATTAATTAAGTCTTTTAATCCTCAAAGGCAAATATCATTAAACTTGAATTTAATCTTCCAATCCTTATTTTTTTAAATGAAATGTGCTAGATCAGCATACCTGATTCGCTCATTCTCTTCTGCAGTAATTACAATTGGCGAGAATGGTTGCAGCAAGATTGTCTTTGTACCCATCTCAAATCTTGTATCCCACCGAGCAATTTGAGTATTAGGCTTGCTTATAGCTGACCAACAACATAGAAAACAACAAAACAAAAACATTACAACCCCAGATAAATCACTATATATTCAAGAAAAATATTAAATTATAGAACATCAAACAATAAAATAACAACCCACAAGAATGCTGGCATTTTGCTATGTGCTCCAAGGAAAACTTTTCTCTTTGCTCTCTTTTAGCTAATATTTCTTCACTATCATCTTCCACTTTGAGAAGTGGCTTTGAAAAGTGCCCACAACTACAATTATAGATAGTAGATTGAGGAAGAAGACTGTGTTCAGTAGAACCAGAAGATACCCCTAAACCCAGAAGCGGATCAGCATGTCCAGAATCGGGTGAGCTCATTAAATGTTGTCGGAACTCTAATGAGCAAACTCTCTGCATCCCAGTTAAATAACTAGGTCAAGGAGGGCTAATAGGAGGAGTTAGGAAAGTTAAGGACGCATGGCCTGTTCATAATAGTTCCTTTAATAAGTAATTATGCAAATATAATAAGAAACATGTATTCCAACAAATAAGATTGTCCTGGCATATAATTGACAGAAAAAAAATACCTCCTCCATTCATATCAAGCCATGATGACGATCGGGCCAATCCAAAAGGAGTCGATGCCAAAGGATCTGGCCGAACATTACCACCAAAAGTTTTTAGAGGTTTAGCTACAACTTGCTCAATCCCTATAATAGCCAGTACCCTGTGACAAAGCCTGGCAATGCGTGGAGATGGATCCTTGGCCAAAGCACACATGGCTGATACATATTGTGAATACATCACATTGTCCAGGGGTTTTACTGCTTAGTGGTTAACTACTCCATTTCTTGCACCATCATTCAATATTCCTGAATCAGAAAGTTGGGATGAATCATCAGACAATGGAGAACCATGCATAAATCCAGAAGTAGAAAGAGGGCTGCTAGTGCAGACCCTTCCATCTCGAACAAGAGACGAGCTGTCAGTGCCAACTCTTGATACTGGACCAATCTGAGATGGAAGAAAACTACTTGGACTTCTTATATGAGCCAAAGAAGGCAGGGAACTCAAAGGAGACCGAGTATGCTTCCAATATGCTACAACAATTTACTTGAGATGATTGCTGTGACCAAAGGAAAATCTCCCTAGAACTGCCAAGATGGAAAAGAAATCAAACTTCATTAGCTCAGTTGACAAATTACAATACTGCCTCGGGAGGAGCAGGTTTGTTTGAGCAGCCTCAAGAGTATGAACAAGTTGCCAATATAATTCCTAAAAACCTGGTGAAAACGACTTCTTAGAACTAAACAAGTCAACAAATGAATAGGCAATTTTTTATGATAAACTACATACCAACAACAACCTCTCTTTGACTAACGGACTTCCATCTAAAGCTACGCTTAATAGGCTTTTAATAATACTAATTTCTGCTCTAATTTTTTCATCATTATCACATTCTTCATCTCTTCCAACACCATCTCTACACAAGTTAGAGCCCACATCAAGAAGGGTACCCAATGCAAAAACAGTAGAAGCCCTAACCTGAAAATAGGACACAAGTATTAAGATCAATTTATATGTAGAAATAGAAATACTTCCATCTTTATATATATATATAAACAAAAGTATAATAATTGATATATGAAAGGTGAACCTTTGGTTGAGGAGCAGAGAGCAAAGGAGCATATATAGCTAGAGCGTCTTCTCATAAACCCATTATTTGAGCCTCAGGAAAATCTTCCCATAGCTTTCCCAGATAGAGACAAAGCCACTGAAGAAATAGGGGTTCAGTTTGTGCATCACTTGGGGTTGAAACTTGAAGGTGCCTCAAGCAAACTTGGATCAAACTTGCTTCAATACGGGCTTCTTGACCCCGTCTGTGACCATCCACAATTACAGCCAAAACAAATGTAGCCATTGCACGCTGTTCTGGATATGCTTCCTGGCTATCAAGAAATCTGATGAAATATGTAAGTCCCCCATCCTTCACTAGATCAACCTGGCATGACTATCAATCCACTAACAAAACAATCAATTGTCAGAGCATAATTATAAACCAAAGACAACATGTCTGTAAATAACTACAAACAAAATTACAAGGCCATTTAGACCAAGGTATAGCTAAAATCACATGAATACCTTATCAAGAGCAAGAATCTTCGTCCAGATGAACACAAGAATCTGTCGTAGTTCTAGTGTTGTTGTTTGCAATAGCTTCAGAACATATGGAAATATCCCTACATACAGGGCATGCAAAAACAAAAAATGATTAGAAAATAAAATACAGCATCACATTTTACCACCAAATAAATTAGACCCGCTATATAGAAGCGAACAAAGTATCAGATTTACAACCCAGGTTCCCATATCAAGGAATCTTCCAAGCAGAACCAGCGCTAGAAATCGATGACATTGACTAAGTAAAACCTTAAAGAAAATCATCTCATTAAAAAGTTGATCTACAGAAAAGTGCAAGTTATTGTAAGCATTGTCCCCCAATTAAGGAAGGGCTACAAAGACGGCCCTATCTATCAACAAGGGGAAATTAACGAGACACAAGCATAGAGATAAAGCCTAAACCACATAATGCTTTAAGAAATCAACACAACTTTTTCCTCTTATAGCCACAGTGACTAATTAGGAGAGGAAGCGGCGGTAATTGACTTTTTGACAAAATTATAAACAATGAATTCAAGAAAATATTAGATTATACCCATATTCTTCTTCTTCTTCTTCTTCCATCTTCTTCCTTTTCATCTCAATGGCCTCGAGCCAGGCCTTCTCCCTCTCCTCGAACTCCTTCCTCTCCCTCTCGGACCTCTGCGCATCTTCCTTCTCCATCAGGTGTACCTGACTCGTCAAATCGACCACGCCATTCTCTGATTCACCATCGCCACTGCCACGTTTGTTGAGCTCTACACTAATTAGAATCTAGATGTAAGAGAAAATGAGCGTGATAAAGATGAGAGAAGCTATCAGAGGGAGAGTGATTTGGGTGAGATAGAGGAGAACACAAAAGAGAAGTAGGAAAAAATAACGATATATGTTTTCAGTTTCCCTCTAACTAAATTCACTTACCCGCCAATTTTACACTATAGCGCATTTTATGTCCCATTTTTTTAACTAGCTTTTATAGTACTTTTTCAAGAGTCTTATAACCATGTGTTGTGAAAAGTGGTTTTTCTTGTAGTGAGAAAAAAAACAATAGAGTATTTCACTACAAGAAATATGTGTATCAGTGGCAACGCCTATCGTCGTTAAAAGCCCAACATGTCACCACTGATACTAATCAGCGTCGACATGTCGCCGTAGAAAAGTTGTGCCTAAAAGCTCCTATCAGCGACGACATTCCACCTCGCCACTAATAATGTATATCAGTGGCAAAATAGTGTCACCGGTAATGTTTAAAAAGTCGTTGCAGATTTGTGTCGTTTTGGCTTGTTCCACGAAATCACTTGCGACGACAATGTGAATATACTGTGTCGCCGCTGATATATATTTTATTTCATTTTCGGGATCTTTTGCAAACTCTGGATGTTTGGTGTCGAAATCCTTCCACGCAGACCCATCAACTAGATGACGTATCACCCCATCGTTTTCGATCTTCTTGTATGATGCCATAACACGTCATTCACTATATGCCTTGAACTATACATTTTTTTAATTTGGGAGTCAGCGAAAAATAACGCATGACCTTATGTGGAACCGTTTTCCCCCTTGTCTTTTCATTGATCCATCTACTACTCCCATACATCGGACATGAATCTTTACTTGCATGCTCATTGTAAAATAAGCAGCAGTCATATTTACACACATGGATCGACTGGTATCCCAACCGTAACTTGCTTAGTTTCCTTTTAGCTTCATATGGAGTGTTTTTTTTTAGTAGTTGAGTGACCTTGGAAAGTGTAGAAGGGCTTAGGATGGAAGTGATATTAGACTCAAGTGTATATGTTACACCCAGTTTTCGAGACCAGAAATTATGACCTTGAAAGCTGGACTCATCAAGTATGAGCTCGAGAAATATAAAACATATGTTTAAGGTCAAACCTCCGAGGCAAGATGGAAATCTCGAAGACATGTAACCTCGAGATTCTTTCCAGGCTCGAAAGGCATAGCATCGGGATACATCCGTTACCGAGTGCCTTCAGATCGAATAGTCTGAGCTTAAAGAGTACAAGCTTGAATCATGACAGCCTCGATATCATTTATCTGCTCCGAGAAGGTCTTGGAATAAGATGGCCATTTCGTAACCTGTCTGTAAACCTGGGCTAATGCGATGTTGATTGCTGATCTCGGAGATTTGATGAATCGTCTGATGTAACACGCCTTGCACATTTAAAGATATTTATTGTTGTAACGTTCCGACATTAAAGGATATTAACAAGTCTGTTATCTGTTTTCTTGGTCCTTCAGGGGACGTTCCCTTGTATATAGGAGTTACAGCATTTAATATCATTATTTCAATGAATAAGCAGGAGTATCTTCCCAAAATATGTGGGAATGAACTCTGAAAACTCTCTATAAATAGAGAGGTCATGAACACTTGTAAAGGAGGGATCTTTTGCTATCTGGAGAGAAACTCTAGAGAATTCATCTCTGAAGGATTTCCAGAAAACTCAAAGTCTTAATAAAATTGACTCGTGGACTAGGCAGAGTTAACTGCTGAACCACGTAAAACTCTTGTTGTTCTACCATATTATTCATCTGCGCCATAGTTCCTATTGTTTAATTGCTCTACATTTTAAGTTGACGAAAACAACATCAACAGTTTGGTGCTTTCATTGAGAGCCTTAAGCAGTACAATCCCTGATTAGCTATGGCCGCAAGTGATCAGAATATTCCTAAAGAAAACTATCCATGCCACCTTAGGAAGCAGTCGATGATGAATCCAGAACCAGAAGAGAGAAGTGAGACCTCTGATTCTCAAAGACCTCCAGCTCCCAGGGACGACGAGGACATGTATTATAATCATGAGCGGTATGTCCCCATTGTGGAACTCGAAAACTGACAATTAAGGAAACAGTTGGCTGAGGCCAAGAAGCATAACGAGGAGCTAGCTAGATTAGTTGCAGAAGCACATGTGGCTCATCCCCAACCTCTGCCTGAGGTCCAAGCCCCACCTCCGCGGGACGTTCCTGTTCCTCCCTGCAGGCCTCGTGGGCGACCCCGCAAAAACGCTGCCATAAGAAGAACGGAGCAACCTCCACCACCGGCAGAATAGCCTGCTCCCTCGAGGCCGTGAAGAAACACCCAGGCTAGAGCTCTGGTTAACTCAACTGCAGAGTTACCAGTTGAAATTGGGAATAACCGAGCCCCTGCAGAGGCTCAGACTCAGCATCCTGGTAACACACAGAATGTTATCGAGCTGGCACAGGAAAACTCGGGACCATCCAGACCCCTAAATGGGTGGCAGCCACCATCACCCATATGGTTCCCTTCATCGCCAATAAGATATCCCTCACCGCCTCAGGGAAACACACAACTGACTTAGGGTGATAGGGAAAGGCGGGCTGGACGGAAGCAAGGGAATGGAGAAGCTGCTAGAGAATGGAGAGGCGCCCAGCGTACGAGAAGCCAATGTCTCGATCTCGTGTTGTAGAGACAAGGCAGCTTGAAAGGAATCCATCTCGAAACAATCATGCGACGAGCCTCGCCTGCGACAACTTAGGGGACACCAGATCAGTCAGTATGTATGATCAAGGATGGAGAAATACTGGGAACCAAAGGAACCACCCTGACCTGCAGGAACACCTGAATCAAAATCAGGGTAGTGGTAATCCCTCGAACCCAGACCTGAGAGATCGCCTAAATGGACGCAAGGATCCCATGCGAAGGCGCGAGCCTGGAATTGTGATCAACGATAACCAATTTCAGGCGAGACCCCCTGTGGATCCAGTTAAGGAAAGAATTGATCAAATGTTAAGAGCATTTAGGCTCTTACAGAATGAGCGAGGTCGGAATCGGGACGAAGATTCTGATGAGGAGCTCAAACCATTTGCTCCCCATATTTCCAACACCCCGTTTCCTGAAGGGTTTCGGATTCCTCATGTCCCACCTTTTGAAGGAAAATCCAACCCGTACAGTCATTTAAGTACATTTAACACTATAATGAGAGAAAGTAATGTGGGTTACGAGCTCAGATGCATGCTGTTTCTAGCATCGCTTATAGGACCAGCAAAAAAATGGTTCAAAAAATATAAGAGGCATTCAATCACTTCTTGGGATCAGTTGTTAAAAGATTTCAAGAAGCAATTTAGAGCCATGATCGGGATAAGGCCCGAGGCATCGGCCCTGACCAATGCCCGGCAACAACCAAATGAAATGATGAAAAGCTACCTTACAAGATTTAATTTGGAAGTCGCCCGAGCTCAGGATGTAGACCACAGTGTTCATTTAATGGCCGTCCGAGCTGGGGTAATGCCGAGAAGTCCCCTTTGGGAAGATATGCAGAGGAAGCCTGTGAGGTCAATAACCAAGTTTAATAGGCGAGCTCAGAGGTTTGTTAATGTAGAAGAGGCGAGGTCAACACTGAAGATGACCTCTCAACCAATAACTATAACTACAAACATAAACTCTGCCTCGACCTCGGCAGACCCATCAGCCTCGAAACCCCCCACAGAAGAACCTTCCAAAAGGAAGAAGAATGAAGGAAGTAACCCTGAGGTGGAAGGGGGAAAGAAGAAGAAAGGGGAAAGGTATTTCTCCGTGTAAAAGGTGTACACCGAGCTCAACAAGTCTCGGGAGAATATTTACCTAGCTAATGAAAACCAGGTCCCTTTCAGGCCTCCTGACCCCATGAGAAACCAAAAGTCTAAGAGAGACTCCAGTAAATACTGTTGATTTCACAGAGATACTGGGCACACTACTGATGAGTGCAGGCAATTGAAGGACGAGATCGAAGGTCTGATCTCGAGAGGATACTTCAGGCAGTATGTCAGGAACTAGAACAATAATCAGGCTTCTGCCAACTAGAGGACAGCTGCACTGCTGCCTGCCCAAAACAACAATTCCCGGGCTAGGGAAGAAGAGAGACCCCCTCCGATTGATGGAGAAGATGTGGTAACCATCTTGGGCAGGCCTCACCTCGCAGGATCGGGCAAGAACAACCAAAAGCAATATGTGAACGAGCTGAAAACTGGGGACGGGTCCCCTTATGAACCCGAACCCAAAGCTCCAAAGTACCAAAAGGTTGAATCTCAGCCTATAACCTTTACTGAGGACAATTCATCCCATGTTCAGTTTCCTCACAACAACCCACTAGTCATCAATCCCCAGCTCGCAAACAAGAGGGTTCACCGAGTTCTCATTGACAATGGGAGCTCAGTGAACATTCTCTATAAGGCTACCTTAGAAAAGATGGGACTCACGCTTCGTGACCTAAAAGCTTGTGCAACGACGCTATACGGTTTTTCAGGAGAAGGGATTGCTTGTATGGGGTCCATTGAACTCCCTGTGACCTTGGGAGACTACCCAGTCTCAACAACCAAGATGATGGAGTTCGTAGTAGTGGACCTTCCATCGGCCTACAACGTGCTGCTTGAGAGACCCGCCCTAGTAATGCTGGGGGTAGTCTCGTCTGTAAGGCATTTGGCCATCAAGTTCCCGACTTCTAGTGGCATCGGGACACTGAAGGGAACCAGTTAGCCGGAAGGGAATGCTATAGCATTTCCATAAGAGGAAAGAAGCAGATAAGTGCACAAGCGCTCGTCGTTATTCAGAATAAGGATGGGACAGTTTTGGAGATAGATGAAGAAATCGATCCAAGAGTAGAGAAAAGAGCTGATCTCGAACCATTGGGAGAGCTCGAAGAAGCAGACTGTAATGCCCCAAATTTCCTAATAAGGTTTAGGACCTTGATTAGGAGGCTGGGAGGGCCATAATTGATTTATTATGGTATTTAATGATTATATGCATGTTCATGTGAATTATATTATTATATGATGGTGAATGCATGCATATGGGCTCATATTTTAATTGCAAGGGCATTTTTGTAATTTGGCCATTGGGGGCGTGATTGTGTAATTTTATGCATATGGGTGAATTATAATTTTACCACATTATATGTGGATTGGTTCGAGCTTTTCGGCATGAGACGATCATGGGAATGCAAGTTTTCAGTCTGGTCATAACGGGATTAAGTTCGAGGCTCGGGGTGAGTCTCGGGGTCATTTTGATGATTAGAACATTACCGGGAATTAAAGGGTAATGGGATATGATTTATTGGTATTTGATAATTTTGAGAATAATGGGAATTGGAGGGTGTTAATTATAATTAATGAGATAGGCGGGAAAGGACGGTTTTACCCTTGGGAGTGTTTAGAAGCTTTAAATTGACCTAGGGGCAAAATGGTCTTTTCACCCCTAGGATATATATCAATTAGATGGCTGTAGAAAACAGAAAGAAAAACAGAGCATCATCATCCTCATCCTTTTCTCCTTCCCATACACCATTTCTCCTCTTCCATTCTTTGGAATTTTTGAAGCCAACTTGAAGAACCAAGCTAGGAGATCAAAAGTGAAAGCTTAGGAACTTAGCTCAATCATTGAGGAGGACTCAAATCCAACTTAAGGTAAGGTTTCACCCAAGAACTTAAGCTTTACTCTATTTTTCAAGTTAGTTTTCATTTGGGAATTTGAGATGTTAGTTATGAGAATTAATGGAAGTTCTTGAGTGTGGTTGCTTGGGTTTTGTTGAGGGTGTGATGTAGATGAGGTTTGGGGGTTGAGTTTGATGTTTTGATGATGTTTGGGGTTGATTTGGAGGTTTGTTTTTCAAGGGAAATCGCAGGGGAGAAGACCAGAAAAGTTTCTGGTCTGCTGATGGCGCCCCAGCGCTATTCTTGGCCCCCAGCGCTAGGCAGAGCTGTTTCTGGAGATCTCTGACTTTGGGGCAGCGCCCCAGCGCTAGTGCACTTTCCAGCAAGCATATTTTAGGGCTCGGGAGGACTTTTAAGGCTCGGGGGTTGGTTCCTTTACCCCGTTTGGGTAGATTGAGAGTCCCGAGAGTGTGGGATGGATCCCGGGAGTGAGGTTTTAGATTATAAACCTTTCCATGATTTATTTTATTGATGGGATTCCATATTTGGTTATGATTAGGTGACCGCTAAAGGACTAAAGGATTGATCGTTCTCAAGGGTCGTTATTTTTTCTAATTCTTGCTTGAACCCGAGGTAAGAAAACTGCACCCCATATGTGACATGCATGGCTATGATTGACGCATGTTGGATGTTTAAATGTAAACATGGATAGCATAATGAATGCTTGGCAATCTTGCCCATTTGCATATGATTATTGTTGAGGCATGCTGGATGATTAAGTGCGATGCATGTGATGCACGAGAAACATGTGATTAGGGCATGCCATGAATGATGAATATGAGATTGGTCAGAGCTTGAGTCTCTGTGTTTGTGCGTGATCGTAATTATGCTAGAAACTGTTTAGTCAGCATGCTGGATGCCTTGTTCTTGGATAATTGGCATACGATACACATTGATAGCATTGCTTACTTGTGCATGGCACTGACTAATTAGTCAGGTTTGGCAAAGGTGCTAGTACCAACTGTGAAGCCGTGACTCACTAGTCAGGTTCGGCAGTGGTGCTGGGTACTGGTCACGCACTGACTAATTAGTTAGATCTGGCAAAGGTGCTAGTATCAACTGTGAAGTCGTGACTCACTAGTCAGGTTTGACAGTGGTACTGGGCACTGGTCACCAGGGCTGACTCACTAGTCAGAATTGGTAAAGGTGTTAGTATCAACTGTGAAGCCGTGACTCACTAGTCAAGTTCGACAGTGGTATTGGGCACTGGTCACATTGTGCTAACTCACTAGTCATGACAACCCTAGTGTGTAGTGCAAGTTATGTCGATTGGACCTAATCGACCCTCTGCATTGAATGACTCAAAGAGCATTAATGCAGGACCGACCTCAAGTTCGATGAATATAAACAAGCATTTATCTAGCCAAGGGCTAGCCATGTAGAGCCATTGCGAGAAATGGGCACTGGGCCCCTAGTGACTTGGTTGTCAATCACTCAGTATGGTTTACTAGAACCTCAAGTGATATTCACTCATCTGATCAGAGCTATGAGCTCTGCTTGATCATTTTGGTCATCATATGCATGGCTTGGGCACTGAGGCCCAGTGACTTGCTTGTTGGTCACTCAGCATGGTTTATCGGAACCTCTAGTGTTACGACACTCATCTGATTAGGATTGACTTGATAGTCCTCCAATGAGAAGGCCAGGACTTCTTGTCCTGGATACCCCAGCGTATGTTTGAATCCATTTGCATGCTAAGTAGAGCTATGATTGCTAGGCATTCCAGATATGATTTGATATCATGATATGACTGTTTATGAGCATATGAGTTTTCTTGCTGGGCTTCGGCTCACGGGTGCTTTGTGGTGCAGGTAAAGGCAAAGGGAAGCTGGACCATCCTTGAGTTGGAGAGCTTAGGTGATGATGTGTACATATGCAGCTGCTCGACCAATACTTGGGCGAGTTTTGAAAGTGGAACTAGGGTTGAACCTTGTTTTGCCGCTTAGAACGGCCTGTTGTAAATACTTTCTTGTAATAAACTCTGAAATTATATTTCTGGGATCCCAATGTATACAGTAGACGTTCTAGTGAAACGTTATATCTTAACCAAAGATTTTAACCCCTAAACCGCTAATCATGCTTAGTTACACGTTTATGGCCAAATGACTCGATTAGCGAGTTTAGCACTGTTTGCAATGTGCATTGTAGCGGTCCCTGGAGTTGGGGCGTTACACAGACCCCCCAAAAATAGTAATGGTTGGGAAAAACCTCCCCAAAGAAACCAAATAGCAATTAATTTGCTTTTTGTAGAAGAACCAGGATGTCTTCGCATGGTCACATTCGGACATGATAGGGATAAGTCCAAATGTGGTGAGCCATGCGTTAAATATCGACAAAAGCTTCCCGCCGAAGCAGCAAAAGCGAAGACTACTGGATGACGATAGGAAGAAGGCTCTTAAAGAGGAAGTCAGCAGGTTAAAAGCAAACTGATTCATCAGGGACGCTTTTTACCTCGATTGGGTAGCCAACCCGGTACTAGACTCGAAGCCTAACGGGACATGGTAGACCTATATTGACTACTCGGACCTCAACAAGGCCTGTCCTAAGGACTGCTTCCCTTTACCACGGATCGACCAGCTCGTGGATGCCATGGCAGGGCATGGACTCATGTCGTTCATGGATGCCTAGTCTAGATATAACTAGATTGCCATGCATGCCCCTGACCAAGAGCATACAAGTTTCATAATAGACAAAGGGTTGTATTTTTATAACGTCATGCCATTCGGGCTCAAAAATAATGGAGCCGCTTACCAGCGACTCGTGAACATTATGCTCTTCGAACAAATAGGTAATAACATGGAAGTTTATGTTGATGATATGTTAGTTAAATCTCAACTTAACAATAACCATGTGGATGACCTCGAAGAATGCTTCACCGTGTTACGGAGATATAACATGAAACTCAATCCTCAAAAGTGCTATTTCGGAGTATCTTCAGGAAAATTCTTGGGATTCATTGTGAATGCTCGGGGAATAGAAGCTAATCCAGATAAAATCCAAGCTCTGATTGATATGCCCTCACCTCGGAAGCATAAAGATGTCCAAAGTTTGACTGGCAAGATGGCAGCGCTAAGTAGGTTTATCTCGAAATCTACGGACCAGTGTCTTCCATTTTTTAACCTTTTGAGGGGAGGAAAGAAATTCGAATGGACAGAGTAATGCGAGTTAGCTTTTCAAGAACTCAAGAAACACCTCACAGAACCCCCCATCTTGTCAAAACCCATTACGGGAGAAGTCCTGTACATGTACCTTGCCACAACTGAGCACGCCATAAGCGCGGTACTCGTGCGGGAAGAAGGAAAAGTGCAAAGGCCCATGTATTACGTCAGCAAAAGGTTACTGGGGGCAGAATCAAGATATGCCTTGATGGAGAAGTTAGCTCTCAGCCTAATTCACTCATCTCGAAAGCTCCGACCCTATTTTCAAGCGCACCCCATCCATGTATTTACTGATCAACCACTAAGACAAGTCTTGTCCAAGCCAGAAGCCTCAGGTCGACTGCTCAAATGGGCCGTTGAACTCGAACAATTCGAGATCACTTATCATCCAAGGACGACCATAAGGGGACAGGCCTGGGCAGACTTCATAGTGGAATGCACTGGCGTGGCCAACGATAATGGATCAGGAGCAGGAGTAATCTTGATCACCCCTACAAGAAGTCGATTTCACTCTGCATTAAGATTTGACTTTGACGCGGCGAATAACGAGGCCGAGTACGAGGCTCTACTGGCAGGACATCGCATAGCCAAGGAGCTCAAAGCCAAAGCCATACATTGCTACAACGATTCCTAGCTGGTGGTTAATCAAATTTTGGGAGAGTACCAGGCTCGTGGTACGAGAATGGCAGTATATTTAGAAAAGGAAAAATCGACATTGGATCATTTCGAGTTCTATGCAATAGAATAGGTCCCCTGAGAATAGAACTCTAACGCGAACGCCTTAGCCAGGCTTGCTACCTCTATTGAGAATGACAAACTGAATGTCGTGCCAATCGAACATCTCGCGACGCCCAGTATAGACGAGCCAGAACAGGAGGATGTGTGTATGGTCAATTCCGAGCCAACCTGGATGACTCCGATAATTGAATACCTTGAGACCGGCGTTCTCCCGGAAGAACGGACCAAGGCTCGAAAATTGATGTATCAAATCCCTAGGTATATAATTGTAGATGGAAAGCTGTATAGAAGAGGATATTCCATGCCGCTACTCCGGTGTGTGACCCCACCCGAAGCTAAGAGAATCATAGAAGAAATTCATGTAGGGTTCTGTGGAGACCATACTGGGGGGCATAGCCTATCCAAGAATATCATACGTCAGGGATACTTATGGCCTACCATCAAATCAGATTCATTTGACTACGTCAAGAGGTGTGATAAGTGCCAACGGTTCGCCACAATTCCTCGAGCTCCACCATCCGAGCTAACTATGATGACTTCCTCATGGCCATTTGTGGTCTGGGGAATCGACCTCATAGGCTCACTGCCGACTGGCAAGGGCGGAGTAAAATACGCAGTAGTCGCCGTAGATTACTTCATGAAGTGGACTGAAGCTGAACCTTTGGCGACAATAACCTCAAAGAAAGTCCTTGACTTCGTGATGAAGAACATCATATGCCAATATGGGATGCCAAGGAAGATTGTGTCTGATAACAGTACCCAATTCGACAGCGATCTGTTTACCAACTTTTGCGAAAAAATGGGATAATAAAGAGCTTCACATCGATGGCCCATCCCCAGGCAAATGGTCAGGTCAAAGCTGTAAATAAGACCCTAAAGATTTCGCTAAAGAAAAAGTTGGAAGAAGCTAAAGGAAGATGGCCCGAAGAATTGCCCCAAGTTCTATGGGCGTATAGGACCACGACCCGTACATTAATAGGGCATACCTCATTCTCTTTAGCGTACGGTTGCAAGGCTATGTTTCCAATCGAGGTCAAAATTCCCACAATTCGAGCCCTCGGTTATGATCAAACCTCGAACCAGTCTCAGCTCGAAGAAACTCTGGACCTAATCGAAGAAAGAAGGAACGAAGCTCAGTTAAAAAATGCTGCATACCAACAGCGAGCTACCCGGTACTTCAAAAAAAGAGTTCGAGATAGAAAATTCAGCGTGGGAGATTTGGTGTTGAGGCGTGTATTCTTGGCAACACGAGACCCAGCAGCTGGCGTGCTCGGGCCGAATTGGGAAGGACCTTATCAGATAGAATCAGTCATCCGAGCTGGCATGTACAAGTTGGCAAGATTGGATGGAAGTCTGGTACCACGAGCATGGAATGGCGAACACCTACGACCTTACTATCAATAGTGTAGGAAGGATGTTGCCTATAACCATGATTGTTTATCTGTACTGTTTTTCTATTTTTGATTTCGTTTTAATATGTTGTATTTTTGGCAATCTCTCTTAATTCAATAACCTATGGTCACATTCATAGGATATTAAGGGGGAATTAGCGGTATATATACCATCTGCTCAAAAAAATAAAATAGCATATACGAAAAAACATACAAGTGTTTGGATATAACCAAATGCGCGAGCTAAGATAGTTTGGATATAACCAAACTATCAAAAGCATACAAGTGTTTGGATATAACCAAATGCGCGAGATAAGAAATTCTGAACATAATCAAATTATCAAGAGATAAAAATATAAGTGTATGGATTACAAACCAAACATGACCTTAATAGGTTTGGAACAAACCAGCTAAAACTAATCGACAGTAAGTTGGAGCATAACCCACTTCGCGTTAAGTCGAGATCGAGGCTGGAGTATCTTGCAAAACAATAGTTTCAACCTCATAACCTTGGGGAGCTACCCGTGGACGAGAAAAAGTAACTAAAAAAGTAAGATATAACTAAACCATTATCATTACACACCATATAAGTACTTTCGAGTGCATGGTAAAAGTAATCACCAACCTTGAGAAAATAACGAGATTGGAAACGGATATTTCGAGCAAACTATGCATGAATGCATTGAACCTCGAGCTTAAATCCAAACTATGTTTGTATGAATAAACAGGCATATATGACACTTTAATATAAAAGGCGCAAAATATTTCAACCCAAGAAATGTAAAGCAAATGTATTAAAATAAATTCAAAAAATGATATCTCAAATATCATAAAAGGCAGCTCTTTCACGAGCTGTAAAATTGTCTTAGCCCCGGGGGCATAAAAAATGAAAAATCAAACATAAAAAACGGTTACAAGAGATTCAGAGGGACGCAGGCCCAAGGCAATATTTAAGAAGAGGAAGCATTCTCTTGGCCTTCTCAGCATCTTCCTTGGCGTTCTCAGCATCATCATCACCCCTGGCTCCCTCTGCCTCATCTCGAGTGGTCTCCTCCTCGTCAAGTCGAGCTTGCCATTTAGCCACGAACTTTGCTTCAAGAGGGCCTAAGAAGCTGGTGTCGAGGTTGACATTGTTGGCCCAGATTCTGTACATGGGCATGTCGACTGCCCGGTCCTTCTTCTCCTTAAACTCTTCAAGAAGACGAGTCTTTTCACCCTCCATGATCTCGAGAGTGGCAGCCTTCTCTTCTTCGAGCTTGGTATTGATCTCCTTGGCCCGAGTATTCTCCTTCTCAAGCTCTGCAAGTCAGGAATTCTTCTTTTCAAGATATCTTGACCTTTAGCCACTCAGCTCCTGCCTCCACCTTTGCCTTTGTGGCCTTGAGCTCGTCACTCAGTTTGAGTTGGAGATCCTTTGCCTCCTGAGCAAAAGACATAGTCATGTGGACCTCGTGGTTCAACCTGTAATTAAGTTGAGCAGAGATAGCAAGAGTCTGGCATACGAAGAAATCAAATCAGCATATGAACCAAATATAGATACAGCTAGAAGCAAGAGAAGAAAGGTTACTGCAGCAGTAAGCTCGATGCTCTTCTCGTAAAGAGTATTGCAATCTCGAGCATTGTTCAAAAATTGCCAGTGAGAGGCATCAAAGCTACCAAAACTCTGGCCCACCCGAGATAGAACATCCGAGCCTAGCGTATCTCTGTGGGGTCCAGCTGTGTTGTCAATCACATACTCATCGATGTGAGTAGAAACCGAAAGCAACTGTGTTATTGAGGCTGAGGGTATCTTCGGAGGTAGGCCAAGTGTGGAATGGACCTGGATTATAGGAGGAGCAGGAGGTAAGGTCGACGAGGACATCTCGGCCTAAGTAGGTGGACTCAAAACGGGGCTCGGAGCAACCGGAGCTGGGGGAGGAGGCATTTTCTCAATCCTGTTAAGGACCTTAGCAGGTCGGTCTATTTTTCCCGACCCCCTCGGGCGCTTACTCCTCTTGGCTCCACCACTCACCAGGATGTTGTCAATGTTGGAGTCCATTTCGCCTGCACATTTACACAACATTATGAGTTATCCCAAAACAAAATAAAATAACATGATGTAGACAGACAAGGGATAAAAAGACAAGTAAAGAGAAACCTAACTAGAACTCTCCCCCGAGCTTGTGCTCGGTGACCACGAAATTCCCCCATCTTCAGAAGAGGCAGGGGGAGTACCTTCCCTATAGGTGGATGTCAACCTTGAAAGGTCCCTATAGTCGTTAGTCCCATATTGGACGGCTATTTTGTCCCATACCTCGTTCAAGCTATACATGGTGTCGTATTTCCCGAGCCAGCTATCGAACCTATGCACCCTATTATCTACCCAAGACCATACATAGAAATGGTTCCTATCGTCCTTGCACAATATTAATCTATCGGGTTTATGTTTAAGTAATGAGGGAGACCACAAATCCGAGCTAAGGATGACTGTACCTTGTTCATCCGAGCTCGAGCTCGAGGCCTCATCATTGGCCTCATTCCCTAATTGTGGACTCCTGCAATGCTGAGTTGGAGATGGACGCCTCGCATTTCTCCTTGGAGGAAGGTTGCTGGTTGGAAGAGGCATGAGCTCCCACTGGTCGTACTTCTTATTGGACCAGTCAGATGTAGACTAATCCTCCCCCAAAAGGCCGCATGCCCGGAGCTTGTCTTCATGCAGGAGATAGGAAAGGGACCTCCTGCCATAGGGAAGCTGGAGCAAAGTCTCTCTGTGCTCCCTCATCTACTTGGTGGGAGTAGGGAGATGGTAATTATCTGGAAGATCAAACACATTTCAACTAAATACGAGCCTAAGAAAAATTTGAGCACAAAAAAGAAAGAAGTTGAGATACTTACGAATTCGTCTAAACGAGTAATATCTAGTCGGAGCAAGGCCATCCGTCTAGAAGAAGGCTTTCTTGAAGTCTGGTGGATGATTGGGTAAATCCCCAAAGATCTTTGGCTCCTTGGGATAGCTCGAAAGGTAATAGAATCCGTCCCCTCCCCGAGCTCGGGAGGGATTTCTTTTCAAGCAAAAGAGATACAAAATCTCTTATGGTGAAGGTCCTGCCCACTTCAGCTCGTGGTATAGCGACCTCAGGGCAGATAGAACCCTGTAAGAATTGGTGTTGAGTTGGAAGGGAGCCATCCCAACAAAGTCTGTGAAGTCCTTGAAAAAAGACTTCAAGGGCAATATTGCCCCTGCCTTCATATGCTTCTGGCTCCAAGCTATGTATCTCAGCTTGCTATCATGATTTCCATCTCCTGGAGCGCGGAACTCCACTCGTGGGTGGTCGGAGCTCGACACCTCAGCGAGCCCAATAATCCTATGCCGTGAAAGGCCAGAATATCAGTTATCTGACCTAGCGACGTAACTGAGCTCCACTAATGCTCGACCTCAAAAAATTCTCTCCTCGGCTACGAGGTAGAAGGTTCCCCCATCAGCGAAAATTGAAGATCACTCGGCTTGCAGGCGATTGCTACTTTGAGCGTAGGGTCGAGAGAAATTGGTCTAGGCTCGGTGTCCAGATCTGGATAAAGGGAGACCCTTAGTCTTTTCCTTTTCCCTTCTTCGACCTCATCTATCTGACGTCGGAAGTGGTCTCGGGCGTCCTCTTGCTCACGCCTCAGTTCGTGCTCCTGAATTAAGCGTTGGTTCCGTGTAAAAGGAGACTCCAGGCTCGAAGCTACTGGTTTGTAAGGAATCGCGAGCTTTCACCCCCACCACTTTCCCGAATTCTACGGCATCTAACAAGAAAGCAAAAGTGTGAGGGCCAAGCAAGCAAGAAATAATGAGATAAATATTACCTAAGCTCGAATGATCGAGGCTACAAGGCAAGCTCGATCCAAAGGATGAGGATAATCTCAAAGCGTGTATACCATCAAAAGGAAAGAAGGTGGACATTTTATGGGAAATCCCGAAATATCGGGGGAAAAAGGTTGCGGTTATTGAAAAGGTGGTATTTTTGGAATCATGCATTCTTTTTTAAAAAAAACAACCCTGATTTTGTACCCGATATCTTGGTGTGCAAGATATGTACTATGAGATTTGAAAACCCAGAGAAGGAACTATAATTGAACCTTTTCACACAAGAACTGGGTTTGAATCTAATGTCTATCAGTCGAAGCATCCTAGTGCATTGAACTAATGAATGGACCAAAAATAAATCCTAGTGCTAAAGTGAAACAGAAGCATAAACGTGCATGCAAAGATATAGTATGAATGCGGATATAAGAGGTTAAGAAGAGATACTTACACAATGAAGTTGGCGGGTACTGAGAAATTGAAGAACGAAGTAGTGGTTGTAAGAACGATCTCACGGAGTCGAATAAGCCAACGTTATTTTGTTTTCTTGGTTTGGAGAACATGCAAGAACAAGGACAAATCGAACTCTAGTTTTTTCTTCTTTTTTCTCTGAAAGCACAAATGAAAGTAGAGCGGGGAAGACGATGGGGATGTATATATTAAAGGACAATTTGTTCTGAGCCGTTGGCCATATTTCATATCCGATCCAACGGTCAGAGATAATTGATTCGATGGTACTATACATGATGGCAGACGGATAGTCATGGGCGGGTTTCCAAGGTACTCAAGTACTTTGAGTGATCAATACCCAACTGACGCGTGTCCACACTCGTGTATATTTGATGGTACGGTTCCCAATGGAAGTAGTTCAAAAGTTTCCCTCTCATAAGATTCGAACAAATACTTTTGAGGGGGCAAAATGTTACACCCAGTTTTCGAGACCAGAAATTATATCCTCGAAAGCTGGACTCGTCAAGTATGAGCTCGAGATATATAAAACACATGTTTAAGGTCAAACCTCCGAGGCAAGATGGCAATCTCGAAGACATGTAACCTCAAGATTTTTTCCAGGCTCGAAAGGCATAACATCGGGATACATCCGTTACCGAGTGCCTTCAGATCGAATAGTCTGAGCTTAAAGAGTGCAGGCTTTAATCATGACAGCCTCGATATCATTTATCTGCTCCGAGCAGGTCTTGGAATAAGATGACCAGTTCGTAACCTGCCTGTAAACCTAGACTGATGCGATGTTGACTGCTGATCTTGGAGATTTGATGAATCGTCTGATGTAACACGCCTTGTACATTTAAAGATTTATTATTGTAACGTCCCGAAATTAAAGGGATATTAACAAGCCTATTATCCGTTTTCCTGGTCATTCAGGGGACGTTTCCTTGTATATAGGAGTTACAGCATTTAATATCATTATTTCAATTAATAAGCAGGAGTATCTTCCCGAAATATGTGGGAATGAACTCTGAAAACTCTCTATAAATAGAGAGGTCATGAACACTTGTAAAGGAGGGATCTTTTGCTATCTGGAGAGAAACTCTGGAGAATTCATCTATGAAGGATTTCCAGAAAACTCAAAGTCTTAATAAAATTGACTCGTGGACTAGGCAGAGTTAACTACTAAACCATGTAAAACTCTTGTTGTTCTACCATATTATTCATCTGTGCCATAGCTCCTATTGTTTAATTGCTCTACATTTTAAGTTGACGAAAAACAGCATCAACAGTATATATAAAATGATTCACTTGACCCATACAACTGCCTTCCACACCATCTGTTTCGTGTGTATTTGTCGACAATACAAAATCGTCAATGACATCTCTCTTCTCATCTATGCTTCATTCTCCTCGACTATCTCATTGGGGACACCTACTTTCGCTTCCCCATGGTAAATCCACTGTTGATAATTTGCTTGAAAACCCCAATCAAATACATTAGCCTCCATCACATCCATAATTTGCAATCTAGCATTTGAACATATTATTATTATTATTATTATTATTATTATTTAATTATTAAATTAATAGTTTTATTGTTTACTTATCTTATTAATTATTAAATTAATACTTTATTATTTAATTATATTTTTAATTAAGAAATTAAAATTTTATTATTTACTTATCTTATTAATTATGAAATTAATATTTTATTATTTATTTAACTTATTATTTATTAAATTAATATTGTATTATTTAATTATTAAATTAAAAATAGTATTAATTATCTTATTAACTATTAAATTATTAAATAGTATTATATAATTATCTTATTTTGAACTCTTGACCCCTAACTCCCAACCCTGACCCTAAATCTGACCCCCAACCCCTAACCCTAAACCTGACACCCGACCCCCAACACTCGACCCCAAAACCCCAACCCTCAACCCTAAACCCTCGACCCCGGCCCTTGATCCCAAACCCAAGACCCTCGACCATAGACCCCCGACCCCAGAACCCCAACCTCGACCCCAAACCCTGACCCCAATACCCGACTCCAAACCCCCATCCTCCGACCCCAACCCCTAACCCTAAACCCCGACCCTGACCCTCGACTCACAAAACACAACACCTCAATGTTTTTGTATCATTTTTTTAATCAATTAGTATTATAATTATTTCTCCAAACTCTACGAAATTTTGGCAGCATAACGACTGTATTTTAACCTATTCCAAAATTTTGAACCCTGCAATTAACACTCAGAAATTCCCAAAACAGTTCACAATATACATATTAATAACAATTAACTTTTCACCATACACCATAAACACACATCATCAATCAAATTGAAACACTAATCTTTCAAGTTCACATATTATTTACCGAAATCAAAAAATTATATTTCAAGTTCACATATTAAATCTACATACAACTAATATTTCTAAGATCCTCAATATTAAATACAAATACATACACCCAAATTAATACCTACATAGAACAATATAATAAAAACTAATATATATATGTTCATACACACACACACACATTATTGTACCCTAATTTTATTCTGAGTTCATTCACTCAGCTCGGGTACAACTAGTAAATAAATATATGGAGAAATAACCAAGGGAATGATATTTGCTTATTATCCACATGGGCAACTCTAGTTTCATGTGGTCATGCATGGTGTTAGGCTTCCTGAGTTTAACCCGAGCTACAGACACGAAGGCTATGAAGCGCGTGCTCATAATATTAAAATAATTGTTCAAGCACGAGCTTGGAGGGGATATCCAACTCGTCGTAGTTATAGTATATTGCATGTATGCAGATCCCCAGGGACTCAGGATCCCTTTATACATATATTTATGACCAAGCTATCATATTTAATATCTCAGATATTAGGAATACATTTATCTTGTGATCAGATCATATCCTAATATAAATGGGAATTATTTGTATTAAATTTGATAATTATGTATATGCGTGATTGACTCATGCGGTTACCCAAACCTGTCCATGGAATTCCCTTATAAATACTGGGAATATTGGACAGGAAAGGTGACCATTATTCTGTAATACCGAAACTCTGCCAAAATAGAGAGAAAAACAGCAATAATATAGACTCGTGGACTAGGTGGATTTTAACCACTGAACCATGTAAAAGTTATGTGTTCTTGAGTGAAATCATTTATTTTCATTACGGTTTATTAAGCACTAATCTATCTTATTATTTCTTAATACACTGTTGGAAAAAAACCGCGTCAACAGTTTGGTGCTTTCATTGAGAGAAAAATTAGTGCTTTATCAAAATCCCAGTCGAATCTCATCATGGTGCTCACTTGCTCAATGCACGATAATGAGATAAAACAGCCTGGTGGGCAAGAGACCCATCATGGTGCTCACCCGCTCAATGCACGATAATGAGATAAAACAGCCTGGTGGGCAGGAGACCCATCATACCGCTGTCTCATCACGGTGCTCACCTGCTCAATGCACGATAATGAGATAAAATAGCCTAGTGGGCAGGAGACCCATCATACCGCTGTTTCAAATGAGCATGGCCCTAAAGTCCAGCAACGTCCAGGAAAGCAACCGGCGGGTCATGGCGACACTGGGAGTTCAGTGTCATTACCACCGAATCCAAACCCGGAATTGTCATTGAGATGGAAAATATGCATTTAAGAAGCCATCTCGCGAAGGCAAACATGCAAATTGAGGAGGTTTCGGCTCAATTACCCCCTCTTGCAACCGATGTTATTGTCGGAAAAGAGACAAAGTGGGTCTCACAAGTCCCACAGGATAAGCGATCCAAACCAAGTCAGTTAGTCAGAACGGCCACCCCAAGTTCTGTGCCTACAGGGCGAGATCGCTAGAATGCTAAACCCAGTGGCCCCCATAGGGGTCATCAACATGTCAGTCAATCAGTTAGAACTGCAACCCTATGTTCGATGCTTCCTTCACAGGCACCTAGGAATGCCCATGACAATCCACGAGGATGGGCTGGGATAGGCTCATAGAGACAAAATGTTCTAGCAAACCCTTCTACATCACGATCAGATCATCGGACGCAGAGAACTAGAAATAATGGGGTAGAACAAAGGTGGGCTAATCCAGTTCGCCTTGATGGGACAAGGATTGCCTCGTCAATAAGGCATCCCCCGTTACCTATAACACATCTGACGCCACCTCATCCTACATGGGACATTCCATCTTATGGAGACAGTAGGAGAAATCTTCCTCTATCTACCAATACCTTCGTCCCACAAGCACGTGTTGAAAATCCAGGTCCTCAGCCCCAACCGCGAGCTGTAAGCTTCTCAAATGGGAGTTACTTGATTGAAATTCATCATAGTGGTGAGTCTAAGGGCGACCTAAGGACTCAATTGAGTTCAGCGCAAAGCCCTCGGTATGAGTCGCAACCCGATTTGCGTGATCGCCTGAATTCGCAGAGAAGGAATCCATCTCAGAATGAAGATGTTAGTTATACTCGAAAAGAGGGACGTCTGTCCATAGTACGTGATAATGGGAATGCCCCACAAAACCAAGCTCGATCTTGGAGGGTTAATAACCCATCAAACACATACGATAGGATGGGAGCTATTGAACAGGCCCCAGGTAACCTAGGGACCAGAGACCAGACCCGCGAGAGGCTAGCTCTGATGGAAGAGCAAATGAAGAGGGTTTTATCTGGAAAAGATAAAGACGATTGTGACTCAGAGGATGAGCTCGAGCCTTTCGCTCCAAATCTTGCGGTGGCCACATATCCAGTAGGCTTCAGATGGAGATCCGTCAGATCACCATGGAATGTTCAACACCGTGATGATGGTCCACAATGTTGGACTCGATCTAAGGTGCATTTTATTCCCTGCAACTCTGGTCGGGCCATCTAGGCAGTAGTTTAAGCAGTACAAGAGACATTCCATAATATCGTGGAAGAATTTTTCCTCCGAGTTCAAAAAAGCATTCCGAGCTTTACAAGCAGCTTGAGTTGAGGCCAATTCATTGGCCAAGGTAAAGCAGCAACCTGGCGAAACATTGAAGGCATATCTAAGGCGGTTTGCCAATGTTGCTGCACAAGCTAGGGATGTTGATGACAGCTCCAAGCTCATGAAACTGAGGGCAGGAATCCTCGTCGAGGGGGACCTGTGGCAAGAACTTCAAAGGAAAGGAGTTAAGAGTGTGGGTGAATTCTTGGCCCGAGCTCAAGAGTGGATTAACTAGAGGAAGCATAAGCTTCTGTCACATGAACCAGCCAGACCCTCGTCTAGCCCGTTGGAGCAGTAACGGATGTTGCAGCTACAACTCAAACCGTTACCCAGAATAACCAAGGGGAAATAATAAGAGGAAGGGAAATGGAGAGGGAGACTAGAGCGGGACAAAGAAAAATAAATCTTGGGAGAAATTGAAGCCTGTTTACGCCACTTACATCGACCTAACGGATACTAGGGAGCGCATCTTCCTAGAAAATTCTACTCGCCTTCCATGGAAGAAGCCAGAGGGCGAAGAAAGATTCTTCAAAGTTCTATTGATTCCATAATGATATCGGTCATAAAACTTATGACTGTTGACAGATGAAGGATGAGATCAAAACTCTCATGAGAGCAGGAACTTTGGCCCAGTACGCCAGAAATCGGGTGGTCCCTAATCAGCCTGCTAGACCAAACCCTCTGTCAGTCCCCGAAGCTCTAGTAAGTCAAACCGGAGCTCAAGCAAATCAAGACAACCCTCCTTCGATAATAGGGGGAGATATAGCACCATTTCAGCAGAGTGGCCCAGAAGAGGTACATTAACAAATTGAAATCCCATAACAGAGTGGAGTTCATTCCGGAGCAGCGATTATCAAAACAACAAAGATTGGAAAAACAACCAATCATTTTTACAAAAGATGATGCTAGCCACGTCCAATTCCCACATAATGATCCCTTGGTCATAACCGTTCAGCTAGCCAATAGGAGGGTCCGGAGGACACTAGTAGATAACGAGAGTTCTGTGAATCTACTTTTTAGCTCCACCTTGGAAAAAATGGGGTTGTTAGTAACAGAATTGAAGGCAACCTCAATGACTCTGTACAGGATTTCTGGTGAAGGATCAGTAGCCATCGGGATGATCAAATTAGTGGTAACATTGGGAGAAGGCTCACAAATTATCTCCATGCTACTTGAGTTCATGGTAATCGACTGTCTAGCTGCGTACAATGCAATTTTTGGCTGACCTGTGTTGATGGCATTTGAAGCCATAACCTCTCTCCGCCACCTAGCAATAAAATTCCCCTCAGCTGTGGGAATATGCACCATCAGAGGTGATCAGCTCGCTGCCAGAGAATGCTATATAATTTCTATGAAGGGAAAATCACAACTCGGGCAGCAAGCTATGGTCATAAATGACGGAGGTGAGGAATCTGAGGAAGCAGAAGTTACTTGTGGGACAGAAGAACCTCAGCAAGCAGAGAATAGTGACGTCGCCCCATGTGAAGACATTGACCCACGAATGGGCGAAGACAAGTCAGAACTCCAAGCTATAGAGGATCTTGAAGAAGTAAACATTGACCCTAAAGAACCTTCAAGAGTTGTAAAGATTGGGAAGAATCTAAATGATAAAAGGAAGAATGAGCTGGTCAATTTCTGACAAGGGAATATGGACATTTTTGCCTTGTCACATGAAGATATGGTGGGAATAAGCCCGAGTGTAATCATGCACACTTTAAATTTGGACAAGAACGTGCTTGCAAAATCCCAAAAATGGAGACGCATGGGAACAATCCAAGCTGAGGCTCTTGAGGAAGAAGTAGCTCGACTATTAAACTGCGGGTTTATCTGTGAAGCAAAATACCTGATCTGGGTCGCCAATCCCGTGTTGGTCCGAAAGCCAAATGGGAAATTGAGGACCTGCATCGACTTCTCTGACCTGAACAAAGCTTGTCCCAAGGATTGCTTTCCACTACCAAGGATTGATAAGTTGGTAGATACCACGGCAGGTCACGAGCTCATGTCCTTCATGGATGCATATTTTGAACATAACCAGATCACGATGAATCCTGCGGACCAGGAACATACTAGCTTCATGACCCCAAATAACGTATATTGTTATAAAGTCATGCCCTTCGGGTTGAAGAATGTCGAAGCTACATATAAATGCTTAGTCAACAAAATGTTCGCTAATCAGATCGGGAGAAATATGGAAGTGTATGTCGATGATATGCTTGTCAAATCAAAGACTGCCAATAACCATGTGTCTGATCTAGAAGATTGATTTGGAATCTTAAGGAGGTATGATATGAAGCTGAATCCTCAGAAGTGCACGCTCGGAGTGGCATCTGGAAAATTTCTGGGTTTCATAGTCAACACGAGGGGAATAGAGGAAAATCCCGAGAAAATCAGGTCGTTGTTAGAAATGCCCTCGCCAAGGTCGCGTAAAGAAGTTCAAAGTCTAACTGGAAAGGTGGCAGCTTTAAATTGTTTTATTTCAAAATCGATGGACAAGTGCCTGCCATTCTATAACTTGCTCAGGGGAAACAAAAATTTGAGTAGACTGAGGAGTGTGAACAGGCATTACTCGACCTAAAAATGCACCTGGCCGAACCCCCAGTGTTATCTAAGCCTGTGACTGGAGAACCTCTATTCCTTTATTTGGTCATGACAGAAAATTCAATCAGTGTCGTGTTAGTCCGAGAAGAAAACCGTGCTAAAAAAACTTGTATATTATATAAGCAAGAGACTTCTCGGAGCTGAGTCACGATACCCACTGATAGAGAAGCTAGCATTATGTCTGATATTGGCTTCTTGGAAGTGCCAACAAATTTCCAGTCCCATTCAATCAATGTCATGACCGACCAACCTTTAAGGTAGGTATTGCAAAAACCTGAAACGTCGAGACGTCTTTTAAAATGGTAAATCGATCATAGCCAGTTTGAGATATTGTACATGCCACGGACCTCAATTAAAAGTCAAGCCCTTGCTAATGTTGTGGCTGAATGCACCGAGTTTCAAGAGGAGCTCTTGAAGGAACAAGTGCAGGAGTTATGGAAAATCTTCGTGGATGGATAATCAAACGATAACAAATCAGGAGCTAGGATCATCTTAATCTCCCAGAAGGGCATCGATTTCATATAGCTCTGAGAGTGGCAGGGGAGCTCAAGGCGAAGGTCGTCCAATGCTATATTGATTCTCAGCTCGTGATTAATCAGATGTTGGGAGAATATCAATGTAACACCCTAAACTCCAGGGACCGTTACGATGTGCCTTGTAAACAGTGCTAAACTCGCTAATCGAGCCATTTGGCCAAAATCGTGTAACTAAGTATGATTAGCGGTTTAGGGATTAAAATTATTGGTTAAGATGTAACATTTCATGAGAACTTTTACTATATACATTGGGATCCCAAAAATATAATTTAAAGGTCTATTACAAGAAGATATTTACAACAGGCTGATCTAAGCGGAAAAATAGGGTTTAAGCTCCAAGTAGTAGGAACCATCCCAAGGCCTAAAACCAAGTTCTCGGGGCCAAAATACTCAAACGGGCTCAAACCTGTCCAAGGGTTGCAGCCCTAAAACCTTGGGCCATGGCCCCCAGCCACTCTAAGAGCAAGGGCCATGGCCCCCAGCCACTCCAAGAGCAAGGGCCGCGGCGCCCAGCAAGGCAAAACTTGGTCCACCAGCTTCTTCGAGCTAAGGTCGTGGCCCCTAACCCGGAACCATCCCCAAACTCGTTCTCCTTCATCCCAAACCCTCCAAAAACATACCTAAACAATTCCAAATCATCAAATCAAAGTTCCCAAGCTTCCCAATGATCCAAAACAATCAAATCCCAAGGCTCAAACGAACCAAAAATTCAACGATTCACAAAGTCCAATTCTAAGCTTAAAAACTTTAAAAACTTGAATTACCTACAATTGAGTTTTTTCCAACTAAATCCTTCGGCTAATAAGCTTCTAATCTTCCCTAGGATCGCTATGCCTCGATCCTCGCTTGAATCCAACTCCTAGAACTCGAGATTTCTTCGAAAATGCTTCAAACGGTAAAACGAAATAACAGAAAGAGAACGAGAGGTTTTCTATCGTATGGTTCTATCTGACAAGCTACTTCAAGCTTAAGTAACCTCAAATAAAACCTAGTGCTCGGGGTCCCAAAAACACCCCCGGGGACTTTATAGTCAAAACTCCTAGAATTTCCTCCTGATCTCAATAACTCCCAATTTATCATCAAATAACATCCTCATAACTTAATATCACAATAAAAGACCCCGTTATGACAAAACCGCTAATTTATAATATAAAACCGTCTCATGTCGAATAGCTCGAATATATCTCCATAATAATGGGATCTCATTCACAAATCACAATATGCACCCAAATGTACAAATATGCCCTCAATGGGCCAAATTACCAAAACACTCTAATAATCAAATGTGGACCCACATGCATGCATATAACATCATATTATAATATAATTCACATAAACATTCATATTATCACTTAATGGCATAATTAAATAATTATGACCCTCCTAGCCTACTAATCCAGCCATTAAACGACATTAGGGATTTCGGGGCATTACAATCAAGCTCGAGGTACCAAGATGGCGGCCTACCTAGCCAAGGTGAAGGGATAACTTTCTGAATTTGAGTACAGTTCTGTTGAACAAATACCTCGCGAGCAAAATTCAAATGCTGACGCCTTGGCATGAATTTCCACCACAAAAGAAGCTGAGACGTTGAATGTAGTGCCAGTGGAGTTCTTGAAGAATCCGAGTGTAACAGAAATGATAGAAGTCAAAATGATCAACACAAGATCAACCTGGATGACTCCCATAATGGAATACCTCACAACAGGAAGGCTACCTGGCAATAAAAAGGATGCAAGAAAAATATTTTATCAAGCTCCACGGTATGTGATAGTGGATGGGACATTGTACCGACGTGGTCATTCATTGCCTCTCCTATGATGTGCTCTACCCGAGGAAGCTCAAACCATTTTGCTAGAAGTGCACGAAGGTTTTTGTGGAGATCATGCTGGGGGGCAAAACCTAGTACTGAAAATACTGAGGCAGGGCTATTTTTGGCCCACTTTAACAAAAGATTCAATCTCGTATGTCCAGAAGTGCGACAAATGCAAACGTTTTGCCATTGTTGCTCGAGCTACTCCAGTTGAGCTAACGATGATCTCATCCCTGTGGCCATTCACGATATGGTGAATTGACCTAATAGGGTCCCTACCTATGGGAAAGGGAGGAGTTCATTATGCGGTGGTGGCGATAGACTATTTCACGAAGTGGGTAGAAGTCGAACCTCTGGCAACCATCACTTCAAAAAGAGTCCTAGAATTCATTGTGAAAAGTATTATATGTCGATTTGGGCTTCCTAAAAGGATCGTGTCAGACAATGGGACACAATTTGACAGTGATCTCTTTACTGATTTCTGTGAAAAATATGGCATTATGAAGAGTTTAACCTCAGTAGCATATCCGCAGACCAATGGGCAGGGGGAGGCTATGAACAAAACCTTAAAGGCAAGCGTGAAGAAGAGGTTAGACGAAGCCAAAGGATTATGGCCAGAACAACTCCCGTAAGTACTTTGGGCCTACCGAACTTCTCACAGAACCTCCATGGGACATACTCCTTTTTCCTTAACTTTTGGATGCGAGGTCGTCCTTCCAGTTGAAGCCATGGTATCCACTCACTAGCAAATGACATTCAACCAAGAGTATAATGATGGACTACTTAACGCATCCCTCGAACTGATTGAAGAAAAATGAGAAGAGTCGTAGTTACAGCTCGCCCATTATCAACAAAAAAATCACTCGCTATTTTAATTTCAAAGTTAAGACGCGTAGATTTGGATTGGGCGATCTGGTTCTCCAAAGGGTATTTCTACAAATAAGGATCCCAAGGATGGTGTTTTAGGCCCAAATTGGGAGGGACCATATCAAGTCGTAGAGGTTTTGCGTGAAGGAACTTTCAAGATATCTCGGTTGAATGGGGAAGTAGTCCCATAGACCTGGAACGCCCTACATTTGAAAAAATATTATCAGTAGCACCACCATCAATGTAAGGATTATTTATAAAAGCCATTTTATTAAATAATAGGTGGATTATTAAATCATTTTTAAGATTGTATGAGCTCGTGTTCTAGTGTTTGTAAAAGCAACCAAGAATGTTTCTACATTCTGGTTACTTGGGAGGCATATATATAACCTGAGGCTGAAAAAATTAAGCTTGCTTGATAAGATTAACAAACTTAGAACTTGGAAAAATTTATTATTCGACAACTTTTTATGAGCTCGAGTTTTCAATAAACCTAGCACGAACTAAGTGAAAATCATTTAAAATCCTGGACGCAACCAGGTCCGAAACTTAGAGCTTGGAATAATTGATTATTCAACAGCTTTTTAAGAGCTCGAGTTTTCAATAAACCTAGCGCGAGCTAAGTTTAAATCATTAAAATCCCTGGATACAACCAGGTCCGAAACTTGGAAAGTTGGGAAAATTGTTTAATATCAAGGGCTTGTTACAGCTAGAGTTATCAATAAACCTAGCACGAACTAAGTTTAAATCATTTAAAACCCTGGACGTAACTAGGTCAAAAACTTGGAAAGTTGGGAGAATTGTTTAATATCAAGGGCTTGTTAAAGCCCGACTTATCAATAAACCTAGCACGAACAAAGTTTAAATTATTAAAAACCTTGGATATAACCGGGTTCAAGGCCTGATTCTTCACAGGTATAATACAAATCAACACACAAAACTTGGATATAACCAAGCTCGATAAATTCTATCCCAATCTAAAAATCGATTCCTAAAATCTTGAATGTACAAGTCTAAGGATTCATAAACATGAGAGATAGTAAAGGAAAGATAAATGGATCAAAAAGTTAGATGTATATTGAAATAAAGCAAGCAAATTATCCCGAGGAGAAAAAACTTTGAACTGAGCCCGAAGGCAATTTTTTAATGAAAAAAAGATTGTTAAACAATTACAAACAAATACAAAAGAGGTATCATTGAGCTCCATCGGCTCGCCATCTCCCTCCGCTACTCTGGAAGCCTCACCAGTCTCTGACGGTTCTAGCAAGAGCCGAGACTTGAATCTTGCAAGGTACGGATCCCATAGCTCGGCTCCCATGAAAGAGAAGTTCCCATCCGGGTTGAAGGCCCAACAATGGTACAACATCTCTTCCATGGCAGACGATGAGGCTGCCTTTTCTTCTTTGATTGCGGCCTTGGCCTCGAGCAGTTTTGATTTGGCTTCATCAACCTCGACCTGAAGTTGTGCAGTTTAAGCCTGGAGGGCAGACAATGCAGTCTTTGCATCTTGCTCTCTTTCTTGGGATGAGGCGAGAGCAGCCTTGTCATCATGCTCATTCTTCTGAGCAGCTGCCACGGTAGCTTTGGCGGCCTGCTCATCTTCTTGAGCGGCAATCAGGGCAATGTTGGCAACATTTAGATCGGCCCCAAGCTCATCATTTCTAGCCCTAGCACGGTCTATGCTGTGATACTGGGCCAGGACAGGCTGCAAAATAACGAAACAAGTCAGAGATATACCGTTGATCACAATAGAAAGAAATTTTTCACCAAGGAAAAACAACTTACAATGATGTTCATCCCCATAGTTGATTCTATGACATTCTCCGAGCTGCGCTCCTTGATGGTCCTCAGATCCCTCGAGCTAGCCTTATAGGCGTGCCCCCACCATATGGCTCGCAGTCTCATAAATGATACCCCGAAAGGCTTCAGGTATTTTCTCCAGATTCTGGGGATCTACTGATATTCGGACGGTGGGGGCTAAAGGCTCAGCTTGTATCACTTAAGCCTGGGGAGGCACGAATTGAGGTGGAGAAGGGGGGACCTTATCAACTACAGAAGTCACTGATTGTGGTTCCCGAGCTGAGCTTGTGTCTTTCACCTTAGCAGGGAATTTTGAGGTGTTTCCCACTACGGGGGGGTCTTCTTCGTAATCCTAGGCCTCTTCACAACGGGGCCCGAGCCGGCCTTCCTAGCTTGGAAAGCAGTTCGGAGGTTAGGAGCTACGGGTTGTGTCCATCTCTTCGCCTGAAAAGAACAAAAAGGAATTAGTTCACAAATAAAGTTAACAAAAATATATATAAAGAAAGAAAATAAACAAAGATCCTACCCTCCGAGCTGGGGAAGGAGTCTATTCTCATGACCTCTGACCTTGGAACTAATGGAGGAGAGGGGGATTCTACAACTAATATTTCTGGGATCCTAAAGGGTACAGGTCCAGGTCTTTCCTCGAGGTTGGATTCCTCTACATATTGTATAAATCCATGGGCAAATGCACTCTGGAGCAGAGAAGGCCAGGTCCTATGGTTGGTCCCATACTCCTAAAAAATGGTAGATCTAAAGTGTAAAGTGTTATCTACTGTGACGATACCCTTAGGATAACTGCTGGTATGGCATACCACTAGGTGGTCTACGCACTGCAGCATGGTTATATTTCGATCCGGGTTATAGGGATGATGATGGACGAGCTGGTTTAGGTTAAAACGAACTAACCTAAAATCAGCAACAACCCTATCAAATTCCCTAAAGGGGTATGGGTTACCTTGGCCGAAGGGGCCGGATGCTGCCCCTGACGCAACTTGTTCTAGATCGGGCTCCCGAACAGCCTCGGGAGCCCGCCTTTTTTGCACTAGAGACACCTTATCCTCTTCATCCTTGTCCTCAATGGCTGGCAATGCCTCTTGAGAGGATGGGAGCTCGGGGATCACCAGAAGGACAGCCCAGGTTCTCAAGGCTAGAGTTTGGCCTTCGCTGATCAACTTGCAAGCCAGCATCGTGACATCATTCTCAACCTGGCAGTAGTCCTTCTCACTGGGGGGAATCCCAAACAACTTCTCGTATTAACCCTCGAGAGTCACAGACTTTCCCGTCCTCGCAAATATGGCTGCACAAGAAACACATTTAGTTAAGACATAAATATATATATATCTTAAATGAAAATTCACGAGCTGAGGTCACAAGGATGGAAGACTTATGAGGTCGGTTGAAGTAGCGATGTTCACAATTTCGGAATCCATTCGACATAAAGAACAAGTCTTTATAGTCGTTTGGATGACTGAGAAGCTCGATGACGGAGGCCAAGTTAGGGAATCATGTGAGGTAGTAGAATTTGTCACCGTATCCTTTTTTGTTGGGGCTTTCCTTGAGGCAGAATAAATAAAGAATGTCTACCGAAGTGGGGACCTCCCAATCGTGTTTCAGGAACAAATACTTCGGCCTGCCAAAAGTCAATACAAATTTGGGGGGAGCTGAAATGGAGTCAGCTTCACGTAATTTAAAATATCCACGAAGTATTGGTCCAAGGGGAGGAAGGCCCCAGCCTTTAGGTATTCATCACTCCAAGCTGCGAAGTCATCTTGGAGAGGGGAGCAGCTTTGTTCCCCTTTGAACGTAGGTTGGACTAAGAGAGTTCCAATTCCAACCTCTATGTTGTGGCTCAACATGATTTTGTTCACCCTCCCCTGAGTCGTGATCTTGGAAATGATACGCTCGGCCTCGAAATATGCGTTCGGGTCGACCATGATCTCCCTCTCCACCATCAGACCGAAGTGCGAGATGGGAGATTCTGGGGCAATCTACTTCTCTTTGTTCTTTTGTTGGGAGGACGAGCTCCAGGCATTCTTCTTTGGGGCGTTCTTCTTCTGAGGAGCCATCAGATCGCCTAACGACAAAAAGACCTAGTTAGTAGGCTACCTAAGATGATCTAAAATTGGGACGCGAGAGTACGAAGAGGGAAATGATTTACTTTTGTTATATGAGCTAAGGTTAGCCTCAGCCCCATCACGTGATGCCACGTGATATTCTGAGCTACGGGCCTCGGTTTCCTAACAGACCCCTGATATTTAGGGATCTGTGTGTCAGAATGTCAGACCACTACTTTCCTTGGGAGGCGGTTTAGTGCAAAACCACCCAAGAAACATAACCTCTAAGCTATCTAGTTCTAAACCTAACCCTTCATTTCCTTTACCCCCAAATGGGTATTCTTTAAATTAATGCACCATTAGGATTATCCAGATTTACCCAGGAATTTCCCTGTTTTATGAACGTCTTATCTCTAAAATATTTTTGGATTCGCCCCTCGAACCTAAGTCAAAACCTATTCCCTAAGAACATTTAAAAGTAGCCTAACAGTAACTACAATAAGTGTTGTGGATGAACGTGGTGAAGAACAAAAATTCCATTGTATAAAAAGAGAAAAAAAGAGAAAAAGGGAAAAACTTTTCAAACCAAAGAATGAGATACTTACAGTGTGTTCTTCGATGGTAAGATGTAGACTCGGCGACAGAAAGCTCCTGGAAAGCTTCTAAGTGACTGGGTAAGATGAACGGTTTTTGGGATTTCTGGGAAAGAAGAGAGGCTTGGAAGTACAGAAAAGGAAAAATTTTAAATGAAAGGTGGTGAAATTGGAACTCTGGCCATCTCTTTTATACATAAATTCTGTAGATTAATCTAGGCTATCCAAATGGGTTAGTTCAAGATACAAGGGCCAAGGTTAAATAGACCAAATGGCGGCAAAAAGGTGACAAAACAATTATTGCAGTCCTCAAAACCTGAACAGACGCCAATTGCGGTACACCACGTGTCCAGTACTCAAGTAGTGGGCAGGCGTGGTTTTGTGTAACGGAAGTCTAAAAGCCCCTACTGTGTAGGTCAGAAAGTGACAACGTCATACACGAGCTTGGGGGGCAAATGTTGTACCCTAATTTTAGCCCGAGTTCATTCACTCAGCTCGGGTACAACTGGTACATAAATATATGAAGAAATAACCAAGGGAATGATATTTGCTTATTATCCACATGGGAAACTCCATTTTCATGTGGTCACGTGTAATGCCCTGGATAGCCAAGACCGTTACACTGTGTGTTTATAAAGTGCTAGACTTGCTAATCAAGTCGTTTAATTAAAAACGTGTTATTGAAACTATAAAGGAACTAGGGTTAAAATGTTTTGGTCTCAAAAGTCACATTTTCATAAAGAAACATTTCCTGTTTACACGGGATCCCAAAAATGTTAAGTTTGAAACTGTTTACAAAAGATTCAAGGACTAAATACAATATTAGCCATATTAAGGAAAAACAGACAATTAGGCAGTCTCTGTCCTGATCCACTCCTCGACCATGGCGACCGAACAGCCGGCTATGTACATTCAGCCCCGTAGCTCTCCATCTCAGGACTGGTCTAACTTGCCTTTGCCTTTACCTGCACCACGTAGCACCCGTGAGCCAAGGCCCAGCAAGAAAACACAACAACAGAGCATAACCATTCAACAGACAATTCAATATTTCATATAGCATCACATATTCTTAACCATATCAACATTCCAAATAGTCAAGCATTCAGCATACTAAACATATCAGTTTATAGCCTACACCAAATCACATATGATAACTAGGGTTAGCACCCTCAGGCCGTACCCTCCATTATCCCACTGACTCTGGCCTGCTTAAATCGAGCTCAGTGAATATTAAGCTGTCCTCGGCTACGAGTGGCCAAGTCGCGCTCTGTGCGCAAATATTGTGTATAGCCCCTTAGGCCGCTATCACATTTCCCATGGCATAATACCATCATTGACATAATACAAATATCGGGAGCACTTAGTCCCATCACAAACATATAACCGGGTGCAGTTTTCTTACCTTTCGATTCGCTAGCTTTGATCACTTGACTCCTTGAGCACGACCCCTCTCGAGCCCTAACGCTCACCTAAACACAACCATAGGTCAAAGTCATCACCAAACCTCAAGGCAAAAACCTAGCCTCGGGACCAATCCCGAGCCCCCGGGAAGTCCTAGTTCCACCAAACAAGGTGGTGGAATCAAACCCCGAACCCTTGGTCAAAAACCCTTGAAAACAACACTAGAATCCCTTTCTGAAAACAGGGCAGCGCTACAGCGCTCTTAGGAAGGCGCTACAGCACTCTTAGGAAGGCTCTAAAACGCTACAGGCAGAACCAAAATCCCCTAGAAAGCATGGCCAAGCGCTGTAGCGCTAGTCACAGACAGCCAACCTCCCAATTTTCCTTTCTGCGATTTCCTCGAACCAAACTCAACCAAAACTTCTCCAAACCTTCACCAAACTCAAAAACAAGCTTATTAACACATTCCACTCATCCCAAGCACCCCAAATACTCAAAACCCAAGCACATGCTTCCCTAATCTCAAAATCCACCATAGCCACTTCTAGACTCAAAACTCAGCAGAAACCAGTCAAAACATCAAAGTTAAAAGCTCAGAATTTATACCTTTGATGGGAATTCGACCTCAAGTTGCCTCTAGACCTCTTTAGCTTGCCCTTCCTCAACCCTTGGCTCCAACTTCCCTAGAATTCCCCATCAACTCAGCTTAGATACCTTAGTTAAAAACCAAAACCAGAACTGAAGGAACTACAAAGTCTTACCTCAAGCAAATTGCCTATCCTTGATAAACCCTTTCCAAATCTTCAAGCTTAGCTCAGAAACCTTATGGTTTAGTTGACCTAGCTCTCCTCTGAATTTTTCTCCAAGAAGAATGAAGAGAAATGGCGAGAGAACCACAAACCGACTTTAGGAAAACTTCTATGTTTTTCCTTCCTTTTCTTTTTCCTTTATTTTCTTTTTCTTAGCCTTCTACCCTTTTCTACAATTCCCACTAAGTATAAAGCCTCAGAATACTTATCTCCTGCAAGCCAAATGACCATTATGCCCTCCCTTTTAATTCTAACCCTTTAATCCACTTAGGGGTATTTTAGTCATTTTACCCAATTCCCGCTAATTCCTCGAGTGTCTGTAATATTTTCCCGCTTACTTCCAAATACCTAACTAATCACCAATAATATTCCTCGATGTCAAAATAGACTCCAATGTACTCACTAAATTCCCATTTATACCCCCAAGCTCACCCCTAGCCGGGTATAAATCCCCGCCATGTCTTTTCCGCTAAACCGCTCACTAGGATTGTCTCGAGTCACAGATCACAGATATATCCACATAATAATGTGGTCTCAACAATTATCACATATATGTATACGGTTATGCCCATAATGGCCAAAATTACGATTATGCCCTTCTAACCTAATCAGGGCCTACATGCATACTAATACACATAGTCATGCATCTCAAATATTCAAATAGTCATATAACATGCTTTAAATCATAATCATGCATTTTACTCATTAAAGTCACACATAAATCTCATTATGCCCTCCAGGCACACTAATCAAGGCCCTTAAGCCTTATTAGCGAATTTGGGTCGTTACATCACGCGTGGTGTTAGGTGTCCTGAGTTTAACCCGAGCTATGAACACGAAGGCTATGAAGCGCGAGCTCAGAATATTAAAACAACTATTGAAGCACGAGCTTGGAGGGGATATCCAGCTCGTGGTAGTTCTAGTATATTGCATATCCGCGAATCCCTAGAGTCTCGGGATCCCTTTATATGTATATTTATGACCAAGCTGTCATATTTAATATCCCAGATATTAGGAGTACATTTATCTTGTGATCAGATCATATCCCAATAAAAATGGGAATTATTTGTATTAAATGTAATAATTATGTAAATGTGTGATTGACTAACGCTGTTACCCAAACCTGTCCATGGAATTCCCTTATAAATACTAGGAATATTGGACAGGAAAGGAGACCATTATTCTGTAATACTGAAACTCTGCCAAAATAGAGAGAAAAACAACAATAATATAGACTCGTGGACTAGGTGAATTTTAACCACTAAACCACATAAAAGTTATGTGTTCTTGAGTGAAATCATTTATTTTTCATTACGGTTTATTAAGCACTAATCTATCTTATTATTTCTTAATACATTGTTGGCAAAAAAATTGCGTCAACACACACACACATATGTATATCAGATCCCAGAAATGGTAGTGGAGGTTGTGGAAGTGGTGGAATATTGTTGTTAGGGATTTTGGGAAAAATTGAAAGGAGAAAGTAAGGGCAAAATGAAGAAGTGGTCCATGAGGGTGGTGGGGACGGCGGTGGAGGGGTGGACTCAAGTGGTGTGGTGGTGGAGGGAGTTTTTTGCCTCTGCAATGGGGTTTTTAGGTGGATTTTTTTTTTGGGTGTTTTTGTGTGAGAAATGAGGAAGAGGACGAGTCTGCATCGTGTATATCGAGCCCGCATGTAGCCACTAGAAATTAAGTAGTCGCCGCTGATGTGTAAACAACATCATTTTTATCTAACTTAAATGATGTCGCGAAAAACATTAGCGGCGACCAGTCTCTGCTAATAAAATCATCAACATTAGCAGCGACTAATCGCAGCTAATAATTTTTTAATATTTGACACAACAATCAGCGGCGACAAATTCTCACATTAGCGACGACACTTCGCCACTAATAATGACTGAAAATAATTGGGTAATGGCAATATTTATCTGCAGCGACAAAACGTTGACGCCACTAATAATTGTGTTATTAGCAGTGGAACTCTGTCGCCATAGATATTGTCGTCGCTGAAAATCATTTTTCTTGTAGTGTTTAAATACTCCTCCTGCAAGCAAGATCACTAACACATAAACAAACAAACATGTTAACTTTCTAGAAAGTTTAACACACAACTCCCCCTGAAAATAGGGTCCAGAGTTGTAACCACACAACCAAACAAAAATAATACTACTCCCTTTTTTGTCTATCAAAGGAGCCAAGGGATAACAAATACCAAAATTAAAACCAAACACAAAGTTCAACGAGACATAAAAATAAACAAAATGAAAATAAATCATTGATCATGCAGCAAGGAACTTCTGGATAGAATTGAGTTGTTGGAGAATATAAGCTTGGTCCTCTTCCAATTTGCCCAACCGAGTGTTAATCATGGAAACTTCAATCTGAACAGATTGAAAGATTGGAGCTACAGAAGGTGAACCTGAATCTCCAGTTTTTTTTTAGTCTTAGCCATTTTTCCTTTGATCTGAGAAACTCAATGAACTAGACAAAAAAAAATATACACACACAGAAAGAAGAGAACAAAAGAACCTAAAAAATGAGAGAATGGGAGTGAAAGTTGTGATTGTGGGTTAGGGATTTAAAAAGAAAGAAAGTGGGTAGTTACCTAAAATAGATCCAAAGAAAGGGACACTCAAATATTTGCAATAAAGATAAATAAATCAAGTAACTATCAATCAATTAAGTCAAAAATGATTTTTAATTTCCCAAATCCCTTACAACCCGTACACCCCAATTAAAAACACCAAAAAGGAAACCAAAAATATTTTTAAAAAATAACCACAAATACAAAACATACCAGCCGAAACTACAATTTTTAGTATTTTGCATTGTGTTTTATTTTTTATTTTTTTTTATTTTGTATATAATAATTATTTTTTTTAAAAAATAAACAACCAATCACACAACATTATAAACACTTAGAGCAAAATTAGAGTTCAAGAATTATAATTGAAACATGAATAAAATACCAATATTTTACGTATCCTCTTAAAATTCGGTCCAATTTTTTTTGTTGTTTATATATATATATATAACCTTGCTATTTTTCCATACAATTTATTAAGTGTATCAACCATTCTTCTTGCTTTTTTCCATGATGAAAAAATCAATCTCATAAGATAAACATAAATTATAGTAACAAGTTAATCACCTATTGTATTTCTATCATAAATGTTATGCTGGAAAACAATTAACTCAGTTACAGCCAAATATTTTAAGAAGATCAATCAGTATATAAAAAAAATTAAAACCATTTTTTTACATACATACAAGCATTTGTGTGTGAAAGTGAAAGCAAGGAACGTTGCCCAATTTGTCAAAAAGACTTTTTCTGAGAATTGTACCCAATGAAGACGTTGTCACACTATCTCAATGGTAGCCCTTTTCAATGGTAGCGTATCTTCAACATAAGTGCTAATTACATAGCTCCAACTTACTCAGAGATGACTTTCACACATTGAAGTCGATGAAGTGATCGACCCTAGAATAGAAGAGAATGGCGCTAATCTCGGAAAAATAGAGGAGCTCAAAGAAGTAGAGCTCGATGAAAAGGATACTAGTAGGGTGGTAAAGATAGGGAAGAACCTCCCCAAGGATGCAAGATAGAAATTAATTCGTTTCTTGGGGGAAAACCAAGATGTTTTTGCATGGTCTCACTCGGACATGGTTGGCATCAGCCCGAACATTATAAGTAATGCACTCAACATAGACAAAAGCTTCCCTCCAAAACAACATAAAAGAAGTCTCCTAGATGTTGAAAGGAAGAAAGCCCTGAAAGAAGAGGTCGAAAGGTTGAAGGCAAATTGGTTTATCCGAGATGCTTTCTACCTTGATTGGATAACCAATCATGTGTTAGTTCCAAAGCCCAATGGAAAGTGGCGAACTTACATTGATTATTCAGATCTCAATAAGGCATATCCAAAGTATTGCTTTCCCTTACCTCGAATTGATCATCTCGTAGATGCCACTGCAGGTCATGGCATTGTGTCATTCATGGATACATACTCTGGATATAACCATGTAAGTGTCATTCTGTTTATGTTTTGTATTTTTGCAATATTATGATTCATCTGTTGTTTTGCCAGTTGCATCTAGAAATTTGGTGTTGTCATAACGTCTTATTGTTGCATACGTGGCATGGATTAAAATTTCTGCTACGGTTAATTGACTGGATTTTTGGTTTCAGGTTTTTGGTGCTGTGTTAAAATTTCCTAACAATTTTTGGTTAAGTGGCTCTAGATTTGTTGAGTTTGTTAGAACTTATATTTGTTTTTATTAACTTAGCTCTACTAGGTTTTGGTAATTTTGGGTTTTTCCCTTTTTGTTGTTTGGACAAGTTGAAGAACTCTGAGCTTGGAAGGATGTTCATCCAAGGCAAACAGTAGTGTTCTTCAGGTGAAGTATTGAAAGAATGTCAGATCTGGGAAAGTTCAAGTGTGAACACTTGAAGTGATCAATCTAAGGAAATTTGCAAGATGGACATGTAGAGTCCCATAATTTTTACTTAGTTAGCTAGCTAGTAGTAGTTGTAGTATTTTAGATTTCGTGGATTTTGGTTCAAACCGGGACTTAGTTGGAAACTCATAGCAACAGTTATGGATTTTATAAGTTTAACCTATAGTTTAAGAATATTAATTATAACATAAGGTTTGATTAATATTGCTGGTCCTAAATATATTATTTATTATAACCTAAGGTTTAGATAGAGCCAATAAGAACATGACACTTGTCATAAGCATGATTATTAAGGAATTAAGTATTTTAATGATTAAATAAAGAAATAGCAGCCTTAGCACCTACCAGAAACTGTTAGGATCGTATTTTGACTTAGTCAAAGCAGTTATCCAACCTTAATTATGCTAAAAAAGTGCAATTACGTGTTTAAAATATTCACGTATGCCGATATATGGTAGCTAGGAGCCAATATATCGCTTGACGAAGGATACGAAAAACACGTTGACGTTGCACGATCGTACGAATGGAGGCTCTAGAATAGGCCATAGCCGATATATCGCCACATAGGGGCGATATATCACCTAGAGTGATATGATTTTTGAAACTTAGTTTTTATTTTATTTTAAAATAAACCTTAACTACTTAGACCTGCCCCTGAATAGTTTTGACCGAGTCTCAGCCTCTGATTAACGAATATTCAAATATTTTCACTTAGTATTCATTATTTTATTCAAGCAAAAAATAAGATATTTTATTCCTAGAAATCTATAAATAGGACCTAGTACCCAGCCCTTTTCCCTCATTCTTCAAGCTGATATCAGAGACTCCAAGGTGTTAGTGCTACCATAGAGTGATAAACACTTGGGTTGGGAAAAAGCTTTGTCATTCTTAAGCTTTATAAAATACTTAGGAAGTGAGGTTTAGTGTATTGAAGTTAGACCAATCCATAAGGTCAACTAAGGTACTCTTATTCTTTAAGTTCAATTCTCTAAAACTCTTTAGTTTTCTTTAGTTCCTTTTATTCAAATCCAAATTATTGATATTGGTTTTTTATTAGGTTTTTGAAACTTAAGGATCTTTCTTGGTAAGTTTCTTCTTGAAGGTTTAGTTCCCACATTCATTCTTTACTCTTTAGAAATTCTCACCATCCTTATTGTTAGTTTTAGGAGTGTTCAAAGTCCCACATTTGTTCTCAAATATCCCGATTTTGGTAAGGAAAATAGGATAGAACTTTATATGTTTATATGATATGTTATATTATGATATGTTATATTATCTAATGTTATGTTATCTTACGTTATGTGATGTTTACATTATAGTATGTTTATACACCTTGGGCATATGACTTGTCTAGCTAGTAAGCCCCAATACTTTAGGGGCATATGACTTGCTTGGCTAGCAAGCCCCAAAAATCTATTCGGCATATGACTTACTTAGTTAACAAGACCCAAGTAGTGTAATGGCCATTGTAGTATTATATGACATATGTTTATAGTATATGTTTATGATATAATTTTATCTATATGTTTTATGTTGTTAGTAGTTTTTCCTTTCTGGGCATTAGGCTCACTCCTTTTCTTTTAGTGTGATGCAGGAAAATAGATACAAAGGCGGAAGGATTCTTGGAAGCTTGGTGTGTGTGTTGAGGTGAACGGAGTGGATGGGTTGCATGTCGATTCGAGGACGACGTTATTTTCTTTAGTCTCTTTAAATTACATTTTTATGTATTTTTCCGCATTTAGCTTTGAAAACAATTTCATTTAAAGTTATGTGTTATTTTAAAACAATGAGCTCATTTATGTATTACAAATATCATTTTGAAGTATTCAATAAAGTTATGAATTTTTCTCATGTATGTTCTCTTCAAACCTAGTAGTTATGTCTAGTAGGTTCAATGATCTAAGTCTTAGAAATAGTTGGGTCATTACAAGACAAGTATAGAAAATTTTCTTGTTGTTAATGTAAAATCAGAGATACTTGGTAAAACTTGCATTTTTTATCTTAGTGGATTTCTTTCTCTAGACTAGGTCCCAAGGATTAGCCATTTCTTTGTGTGGTGGTGAACCTTGTAAAAATTGCTTTGTGTGATTCTTTTACATGTTCTTTAAGCTTTCATTGAATCTTGACTTGCTAGTTCAATAAGTTCACAATACTTAGGTAGTAAATCACCTACATTTTGGTATCAGAGCTTTCTGTAATTTTCTTGATTATTGTTTTCTGGTTGTTTTTGTATGCGTGATTTGGTTGCCTCTGTATTGTTAGATTATTTTCTTTATTGACCCATCTCACCCTCTCCTAGTTTCATCTACAAGAATTTTGTTTAACTTCTATTGTGTTGACAGTCATGGATATGTTTTGAGAATGTGGATCTACCACCAGACCTCCAATGCTTGAAGGGGCTAACTACCCTTACTAGAAAACAAAGATGAGGGCGTATCTTAAATATGTAGACGAACGTGTCTAGATGGCTATTTCTGATGGATGGAAACCCCCAACTAAGATTGTAGGGGATGTTGGAAAAGCTAAGGCAGCGAGCAAGTGGATGACTGATGAAATTAAAAAGGCAAAATTTAATTCAAAAGCTCTTAATGCTATCTTCAATGATGTTTCCACTAATCAGATGAAAGTGGTTGCAAACTATGAGATTGCTAAGGAAGCATGGGATAAGTTGAAGACCAAGAATGAGGGTACTTCGACTGTCAAGAAATCAAGACTGATATCTCTGGCTAGAGAATTTGAAAACCTAATCATGGATGAAGAGGATTCTATTGTAGATTTTCATGCAAAGTTGTGTGATATTTCTAATGAGTCATATGACCTGGGAGAGACTTACTCAAACGATAAGTTAGTCAGGAAGGTTCTTGGGTCTCTTCCATGGAGATTTAAAGCCAAGCTCACATCTATTGAGGAAGTGCATGATGTTGAAGATATGGACTTGGATGAAATGATTTGTTTTCTACAGAATTATGAATTAACCCTCAAAAGATGGAATAATGGAAAGAAAGTGAAAGACAAGGAAACTAAGAAGAATGGGGGGAATTTTGGCTTTTGTTCTAAAATAAACTCTTGACAAAGAAGGCAAAATGTTTGAAGCTTTAACAGAAGAGAAAGTTGCTATCCTAACTTGGAATTATGCTAAGTTCTTGAGGAAGAATATGAGAAAGAATAATTTTTACAACAAAGAAAATCTCTTTAAGAAGAACTTTCCTACTAATCAGAGAACAAGTTAGACACAAGACAAAAAGAATAGGGGAATTCAATGTAGAGAATGTGATGGGTTCGGATACATTCAGGCTGAGTGTGCCAACACTCAGAAAAAGAAGAAGGCCCTTGTAACAACTTGGAGTGACAGTGAAGAAGAAAAAGATGGTAGTTGCAATGAGAATTCTGATCAAGAAAAGAATTTATTGCTTTTCTTGCCAAAGAAGATACATTTGAAAATGAAGTAAGGGACAATGAGAGCAGCTACTCTGAATCTGAAAGTCTTGTTCAGCAAACTGCTTATGAGCAGATGTATCAACAATGGTTGACCATGGTTCAAAAAGTAAAAGTTCTCGAAGAACAAAATACTTGTCTTAAAGTTGCCAACATAAAGCTATAAGCTAAGGTAAAACACTTGACTGAAGAATTAGAAAAAGAAAGAGGACAAGTTGTATGCTCTTCAAGCTGATCTAGTTCGGGCCAAAAAATCCTTGGAGTCAATACCTCCTAGAACTGCAGCATTGAATCATCATCTTCATCTTCAAAAACATTATGGAGACAGGACATCTATAGGCTACAAGCTTCTATACAAAAAGGGAGACAATCTTACCATTGGTGAGTCACGGTCACTAAAATGTGAATCTTTGGTTTCATCTGTTGCAGATAAAACAAACACTATCACTGATGCATCTGGCAGTAAGAGAGATAGATCTAACATCATAAAACTCTCCAATGAAAAGAAGCAAAAGTTAGTTCCTATTTGTCATTTCTGTAATCGACGTGGCCATATTAGACCCAGATGTTATCTGCTTCACTCTTATCTTAGGAACTTGGTAGAAAGACAAGCAAATGCAACTAGGCCATTTCTTGTTGAAGGTAAGGATTCTAAGGAGGTTTGGAGACCAAAGTTTACTCAAGAAGAAAAAGGTGTTTCTGTTCTGGTGGCTCATACATCTATCTCCGCCTTTAAAGATGATCAGTGGTACTTTGACAGCGGCTGTTCCAAACATATGACTGGCAACAAACAATTGTTGAATAACTACAAAGAAGGTACTGAAGGAATGGTCACATTTGGAGACGGAAACAAGGGAGCAATTCTTGGAAGAGGAGATCTTGTGCTGAAAAATCTACCCATGGTCATAGAAGTGCTTTATGTTAAGGGACTGAAAGCAAATCTTTTAAGCATAAGTCATTTATGTGATGATCACTACACTGTAAGTTTCTCCAAGTCCACGTGCTTGGTTAATTTCATTGATGGGTGTTCTGTTTTGTCTGGAACAAGGTCTAGTGATAACTGCTATATGCTAAACAATAATGAAGTGTGCACAAGAGTTTCATTAGACAAGTCTGACTTATGGCATTATAGACTTGGTCATCTGAATTACAGAGATTTAAAATGGTTGATTAAGCTCAAGGCTATTAGTGGAGTACCTGAGTTGAATGTTAGTAGAGAAATAGACTGTGGTCCTTGTTGGCAAGGTAAACAAGTAAGATCTTCTCATCCACCCATTAAGATGCTTCTAACAAATAGAGCTCTGGAACTGTTGCACATTGACTTGATGGGTCCCATGCAAACAGAAAGTCTGAATGGAAAAAGATATGTTATGGTATGTGTGGATGACTACACTCATTTTACCTGGGTTCTATTTATTCGAGAGAAATCAGATACCTTTGGAGTTTTTTCTGCTTTATGTTTAAGACTTCAGAATGAAAAGGCTTTAAAGATAGCTAAAGTGTTTAGAATCAGAAGAGACCATGGCAAAGAGTTTGAGAATGTTTTGTTCTCTGAATTTTGTGATCATATGGGTATTGCTCATTAATTTTCTGCTCCAAAAACTCCTCAACAAAATGGAGTTGTAGAACATAAGAACAGAACTCTACAAGAAATGGCCAGAGTTATGTTGAATGCCAAGGAAATTTCACAAAGATTTTGGGCAGAAGCTGTTAACACTGCATGCTATATTAATAATCAGGTGCACCTCAGAACTCGTACTACTCAAACAGCATATGAATTGTGGAAAGGCAAAACTCCTAATCTGAACTATTTGAGGATTTTTGGCTATACATGCTATATTCTAAATGACAGAGACTATCTCAGAAAATTCAACTCTAAGAGTGACAAAGGTATGCTTTTAGGCTATTCTCCTAACAGTCGTGCTTATCGTGTTTTAAATAAAAGAACTAACACTGTCATGGAGTCTGTCAATGTTCGCTTTGATGATACAGAAGATTTTTCAGATGACTATGATAATGATGAGGATAGTTCTATACCTGCCTTGGTACCTCACACACAACAAGTTCCCATGCCTCCTATCTCAAGTTCCCCTTCCACTTCATCCTCTACTGAACATACAGATCCGTCTAACGAATCTGAAGATATGGTTGTTGATAGTCTGGGGTCTGAATAGTCAGTAGAGTCTTCTCATCAACTTTCTCCAGCCAAGTTATATAAAAAGGGGCCTCCATCATGGATTCAGAAAGCACACCCCCTACTGTTGTCATTGGTGATCCTACAACAACTATGGTTACCAGAAGAAAGGTTGCTAATGAAATCTCCCACTTATGTTATCTGTCTAACTTTGAAAAAAAGGATGTTAAACAAGCTTTGTATGATGAGCATTGGGTTACTACAATACAAGAAGAACTATTGCATTTTGAAAGAAATGGAGTATGGGATTTGGTGGACAGACCTGAAAGGAAGAATATTGTTGGTACAAAATGGATATTCAAGAACAAATTAGATGAATTTGGAACTGTGACTAGAACCAAAGCCCGTCTTGTTGCTCAAGGATATAAACATGTAACGACCCAAAATCGCTAATAAGGCTTAAGGGCCTTAATTAGTGTGCCAGGAAGGCATTAATGGAATAACTGTGATTTAAATGAGTAATTATATGTTTAGTAATGTTTATATAATAATTGATGATATTACGTGTTAATGTGATATGAAATAAATATGTGATATATGTGAGAACCACATTATTATGTGGACAGGTTCGCAGAGCACGACTCGAGAAGATTCTAGGGTAAGATAGCGGGAAAAGTCACAACAGGACTTAAGATATGAATTTGGATAAGTCGGAGGTATTTTTAGATAGCGGGTAGCGATTTGGACTATCGAGTCATGAAAATAAATATATGGAGATATATTTGAGGTTAGGATGTTTAGGCAGGAATACTGGGGGATTTTGCCATTTTGGCCTCGGGGGCGGTTCCAGCACCCCGAGCCTCGGGATTAACTTAATGTGTGGGATAGACATAAGGAAGCCTTTAGAAAATACAAACCAACTAAATACTTTTACCCCAACTCTCTCTCACGCTCAAGGAAAACAAAGGGAAGGAAGGAAACATAGAAAACTAAGGGGAACAAGCTGGAATTTATGGGATTTGTGGTGAGGATTTGGAGGCTTAACTCAGGAGCAAATCAAGAACTAAAATAGGGATTAAGGTAAGCATCTAATCTTCTTTTCTGTGGTTGAATTCTGAGTTCTAGCTGGGTTTTGGTTAAGTGTTGAAGCAAACATGATTTTGATGTCTTAAGGTAGGATTAAGGAGGAAACTTGGTGATCTAGCTTGGCTTTGGTTTGGTAAAGTGATTCAACAGAAAAGGTAAGTTTCAATTCATGGTTTAGAGGTTTTAAATTGGGTATGAATGGCTGGTTTGAGTGTTTATAGCTCTTGGGTTTCAGAAATTGAAAAGAGAAGATTAGTGTGTGTTAGGCTGTGTTTTCTGTGGAATTATGTTATTTAGATCATGCTAAAGGAGTGGGGATTAATTGGTTAGGAGTTGGGGAGCTTTGGGATGGTTTAAGGTGAGGTTTCAGGCTTAGAAATGGTGGGTTTTCTGGGCACGAAAGGGAGGGACGTGGCTCTGTTCTAGAGCGCTGTGGCCCTAGGATGAAAAAGAGCCAAGAAGGCTTGGCCTTGCGAGAGCGCCGCAGTGCCCAAAGCAAGGGCCGCGACGCATGTGTGGTTCAGCATGGATGTGGTTCTGTTTTGAGGCTAGGGCCGCGGCTAGGCTTCAGGTGCCGCAGCCCTTGGTTGCACACATGAGTTTTTGAGGGTTTTAGGCACGGGATAGTGGTCTAGTGCGCTCGGGTTTGGTTTCACCATCGTGCTTGGTGGAATTTGGAATTCTGGGGGTTAGTTTTGTAACTGGAAACCTATATTGGAGTATTAATGGAACCCTATACCTTGGTTGTGACTAGGTAATAAAGGCTTAGGCTCGGGAACGGATCGTGCTTGAGAGGCATTGCTCGTAATTCAATAACAGCACAGATTAAAGGTAAGAAAACTGCACCTGGTTGAATATATGAGAAGGGACTAAGGGCTCCCTATTGTAAGTGCTTGAAACGATGGTATTATGCCATGCAAGCCATTTAGTGAACCAACGGCCTAAGGGTGCCAAGGGTTTCGCTAGCGCACAGGGCGCGGCTCGGCCACTGGTAGCTGAGGACAACTTATTATGCACTGAGCTCGGTTTAAGCGGGCCGGAGTCAGTGGGTTATATAGAGGGTGCGACCTAAGTCGTCGGCCTTGAATACTATGTGAAATGATTGTAATATGTGCTAAGTTGTATCTTGAATCTAAATGTGTGTGCTGAATATCTGTTGTGAGTTATCTCATGGGGATTGCATGCCTAATAAGGTGACTGTCTGTTATTATTATCTGAGTTGTATATGATGTTTTCTTGCTGGGCCTTGGCTCACGGGTGCTACGTGGTGCAGGTAAAGGCAAGGGAAAATTAGACTAGCCTTGACTGAAGAGCTCAGCGAGTGGAATGTACATAGCCAGGTGCTCAGCCGCCACGGTTGAGGTCTAGACAAGGACGTGAAACCTGAAGTCTGTTGTTTTGCCTTAGTATGGCTAGTGAATACTCATGTACTTTTGGGAGTCTGTAAACTTAACTTAACTTTGTTTTCTTATGGGATCCCATGTTTACTACCGTTTAGATATATGAAATGAGTCTTTTGAAACCAAAACCTTTTTAACCCTAGCTCTTACATGTTTAGTGTCACATTTTTAAAATGTTGACTTGATTAACGAGTCTTGCACCTTTATAAGTACACAGTGTAACGGTCTTGACTATCCAGGGCGTTACAACTTGGTATCAGAGCGTCCTAGGCTTAAGGGTTCCTAAAGACAACCTGGATATGTACATTCGTTGCTGGAGACAAGCTCAAGTCAGGATTTGGTAATATGTATATGTGTGCTTATGCGCTTATGTGCTTGAGATGAGCTATGCATGTTGTTCTTCATTGAATTACTAGGAAGCATGAGATACTGATAGGTCCTGGCCCTTGACTGCTGTGTGAAAATATTGAGGCATGTTTATTAACATTTTCGTGCATGTAAATGAGTATATAGATGATTAATTATATATGGTGTATGGATGCTTATATGTGTTGGCTATTTGTGATTGATTATGTTTTATTGATGGGTTTTGGAGAAGCTTTTACCCTGTCATCGTGGTCTGACCGCCGAGTCATTATTTGCAGATTGACTTGGATAGCTATGCGTCCAAGAAAATCTTCACGACTAGCCGGCACTAGGTCCGGGACCAGGGCTGATGACCAAGGCCAAACTCCCCCGCCAGTCCCTGAGAACTGGCAGCAGTTAATGGCTGAGATGCAGGTTCGATTACAGAGTCAAGACGAGCTGATCCATATTCTGCAACAGCAGGCTCCATCAGGGAGTGCTGCCCCTGCCTTACCACCTGCAGTGGTACCAGCTGTGCAGCCTGGGGAGGTTGTTAACAAGTGGGAGCCGTTATATGGGTGGTTCAGGAAGCATCAACCCCCAATCTTTGAGGGTGGACCGGATCTGTTGAAAGTCGAACAGTAGCTAACCATGATTACAATAATTCTGGATTTCATGAGAATTGAGGGACAGGATAGAGTGGCCTGTGCCACTTATATGTTGAGGGAGGATGCCCGCATTTGGTGGGAGTGGCATCGCAGACTAGAGATGTTGCCACTTTGACTTAGGAAGGTTTCAAGGATTTTTTTGGCCAGAAGTACTACAATGTTGCTGTCAGGGCAGCGAAAGTCAATGAGTTTGTGAGTTTGGTACAAGTAAATATGACTATTACTGAGTATGCCCTGAAATTTGATAGGCTTGCGAAGTTTGCACCTAATCTTGTGCCCACTGATGCTGTTAGGCAAGATCGTTTTATCAGGGGGCTTAATGCTATGATAGCCCGGGATGTCAGGATCACAACGGTACCTGGAGGAATAACTTATGCCCAGGCCGTTGAGAGGGCTCTTACCGCTAAGGAAGAGGAGAACAAGATATGGAAGGACGGCGCAGTGAGGCGTGAGGGTCGCAGGGCGGTGCCTCCTTACTCAGGGGAAGGTAGGGGCGGAGGCCCCAGTGACTTCAAGAGGAAGACTCCTGACACTTTGGCCGCTCTTGGTCCTGATAGGAGGGGTCAGGGTGGTCAGGGAGGCCGACAGGGTGGCAGTGAGGCATGGCGGACCTATCCAGAGTGCCCGAGATGTAGAAGACGCCATCTGGGTGAGTTTCGGGCCAAGGCATGTTTCGTGTGTGGGGCAGTGGGGCATCTCAGGAAAGACTACCCAACGGTGAAGAAAGGTGAAGCGAGAAAGGTGGATAGCTTGACTCCAGCTCGAGTATTCACCTTAACTCAGGCGGAGGCTAAGGCTAGTCCCTCAGTAGTGATAGGTCAGCTTTCTAGTGCTGGCTTTCCTTTTACAGTATTGATTGATTCTGGTGCTACACATTCTTTTGTTTCTAGTAGAGTGATTGATAGACTGTGTAGACCTAGTGAGTATCGGACCGCAGGGTTTGGGAATTTGTTGCCTACAGGGGAACTGGTAGTCTCTAGGAGATGGATTAGGGCACTGCCAGTGATGGTTGACAGTAGAGAACTCTCAGTGGATCTGATTGAACTGGATTTGGAGGATTTTGATATGATCTTAGGGATGGACTGGTTGGCCAGATATGGAGCGACGATTGACTGCAGGAAGAAGATGGTTACTTTTGAGCCTGAGGGAGAGAACCCTTTTGTCTTTGTGGGTGCGGTGTCTGGACCCCGCATACCCATGATTTCAGCATTGAGAGCCAGGGACTTGTTGTAGGGGGGACGCATAGGTTTCCTGGCCAATGTGGTGGATGCCACTAGAGTTATGCCGGCAGGGCCAGGAGAGACCAGGATTGTGTGTGAGTTTTTGGATGTCTTCCCTGAGGATCTACCAGGGTTGCCGCTGCGTAGGGAGATACAGTTTGAGATTGAGTTGGCACCGGGGACAGAACCAGTTTCTAGGACACCGTACAGGATGGCATCAGCAAAATTGAAAGAGTTGAAGATACAGCTGCAAGAACTTCTGGATTTGGGTTTATCAGGCCTAGTTATTCTCCATGGGGCGCTCCAGTGTTGTTTGTTAAGAAGAAGGACAGGACTTTGAGGATGTGCATCGATTACAGAGAATTGAACAAGTTAACTATTAAGAATAAGTACCCTCTACCAAGGACTGATGACTTGTTCGATCAGTTGCAAGGTAAGACGGTGTTCTCAAAGATTGATCTTCGATCTGGTTATCACCAGCTAAGGATCAAAGATGAGGATATACCGAAGACGGCTTTCCGGACGCGTTATGGGCATTATGAATTCTTGGTCATGTCTTTTGGTCTGACCAATGCCCCGGCAGCTTTTATGGATCTGATGAATAGGGTGTTCAAGGAATTTTTGGACCAGTTCGTTATTGTCTTCATCGACGACATCTTGGTATACTCCAGTTCAGAGGCAGAGCATGAGCAGCATCTCCGACAGGTTTTACAGAGGTTAAGGGAGCATCAGTTGTACGCCAAGTTTAAGAAGTGTGAGTTCTGTCTACCAGAGGTGACCTTTCTTGGACATATAGTTTGGGCAGAAGGGATTAAGGTGGATCCGTCCAAGGTAGAAGCAGTTAGAGATTGGTCGAGGCCGAGGAATTCCTCGAAGGTACGGAGTTTCCTTGGGTTGGCTGGTTACTATAGGTGGTTTGTAGAGGGGTTCTCAAAGATTTCTTCGCCAATGACAGAGTTGACAAGAAAGAATCAGAAGTTCATCTGGTCAGAGAAGTGTGAGAACAGCTTTCAGGAGTTGAAGTGACGGCTTATTTCTACGCCTGTGTTGAGTCTTCCTTCGGAGGAAGAGAAGTTTGTGGTCTATTGTAATGCATCGAGGTTGGGTTTAGGCTGTGTGCTGATGCAGAATGAGAAAGTTACAGCCTATTCATCTCGATAGCTGAAGGAGTATGAGCAGAGGTACCCGACTCATGATTTGGAGTTAGCGGCAGTGGTGTTCGCACTGAAGGTATGGCGTCATTATCTGTAAAGAGAGAAGTGCGAGATCTACACTGACCATAAGAGTCTGAAGTATTTCTTCACCCAGAAAGATCTGAATATGAGATAGAGACGTTGGTTGGAGTTGGTTAAGGATTATGATTGTGATATCCTTTACCACCCTGGGAAAGCCAACGTGGTGGCAGATGCATTGAGCCGGAGGGGCCCAGGACAGTTGTATAGTTCTACTCAGATCTCGAGAGAATTGGCTGATGAGATGGTCAGGGCAAGGATAGAACTGGTGGTAGGCCAGTTAGCAAATATCACTTTACAGTCGACCCTGTTGGAGTTGGTCAAGGAGGGTCAGTTAGTAGATGTGCAGTTGCAGGACAGTAGGCAGCATGCCTTAGCGGGGACAGCTAAGGATTACTCAGTTTCAGAGACGGGTTTGCTCCGATATCAGGGACGGATATGTGTTCCGGCGGATGAGGGGATTAGGCGTGAGATATTGGATGAGTCCCACACTACACCATACTCACTTCATCCGGGTAACACGAAGATGTATCAGGATCTACGGACATTGTACTGGTGTCCCGTGATGAAGAATGATGTAGTTGAGTATGTATCTAGATGTTTGACATGTCAGCAGGTTAAGGCTGAGCATCAGCGACCAGCGGGATTGCTTCAGCCTTTGGGTATCCCAGAATGGAAGTGGGAGGATATTACGATGGATTTCGTGGGAGGATTACCAAGGACAATTGGACTTCATGACTCGGTGTGGGTGATAGTGGATAGATACACCAAGTCAGCTCATTTTCTACAAGTGAGGTCAACTGATACCGTGGAGCAGTATGCAGAACTGTATGTGAGGGAGATAGTTCGTCTCCATGGGGTTCCAAAGTCTATTGTATCTGATCGAGACCCTATCTTTACCTCTAAATTCTGGGGAGCTCTGCAGAGAGCCATGGGGACTCAGTTGAAGTTTAGCATAGCTTTTCATCCTCAGACTGATGGACAGTCTGAGAGGACGATTCAGGTGTTGGAGGACATGCTTAGAGCATGTGTGATTGACTTCGAGGGTTCGGGATTAAGTATCTTCCATTGATTGAGTTTTCATATAACAACAGTTATCAGTCCACAATCGGAGTGGCTCCTTATGAAATGTTATATGGAAGGAAGTGTAGATCGCCTATTCAATGGGATGAGATGGGTGAGAGAAGATATCTGGGGCCAGATATGGTTTAGAAGACTAATGAGGCCATTGAAAAGATTTGAGCTAGGATGTTTGCCTCGCAGAGTAGACAGAAAAGCTACGCTGATCCTAAGCGTAGGAATGTGGAGTTCCAGGTTAGAGACCACGTGTTTCTGCGAGTTTCACCGTTGAGGGGTGTGAGGAGGTTTGGAGTTAAGGGCAAGTTGAGCCCTCGGTTCGTTGGACCCTTTGAGATTCTAGAAAGGGTTGGGCAGGTGGCTTATAGGCTGGCCTTGCCACCGCCACTATCAAGAGTTCATAACGTGTTCCATGTCTCTATATTGTGGAAGTATGTTTCTGATACAATACATGTGTTGAGGTATGAGGACTTGGAGCTGCAGACAGAATTGTCCTATGAGGAGAGACCAGTTCAGATTTTGGATCGGAAGGACAAAGTTCTGCGAAATAAAATGATTCCGTTAGTGAAAGTGTTATGGAGGAATAGCAAGGTCGAAGAAGCGACCTGGGAGTTAGAGACGGCGATGCGGGATCAGTATCCCGAGCTATTCAAGTAAATTTTGAGGAAGAAATTCTCAGCAGGAGGGGATAGTTGTAAGAACACAAAAATCGCTAATAAGGCTTAAGGGCCTTAATTAGTGTGCCAGGAAGGCATTAATGGAATAACTGTGATTTAAATGAGTAATTATCTGTTTAGTAATGTTTATATAATAATTGATTATATTACGTGTTAATGTGATATGAACTAAATATGTGATATATGTGAGAACCACATTATTATGTGGACAGGTTCGCAGAGCACGACTCGAGACGATTCTAGGGTCAGATAGTGGGAAAAGTCACAATGGGACTTAAGATATGACTTTGGATAAATCGGGGGTATTTTTAGATAGCGGGTAGCGATTTGGACTATCGGGTCATGAAAATAAATATATGGAGATATATTTGAGGTTAGGATGTCTAGGCAGGAATACTGGGGGATTTTTCCATTTTGGCCTCGGGGACGGTTCCGGCACTCCGAGCCTCAGGATTAACTTAATGTGTGGGATAGACATAAGGAAGCCTTTAGAAAATACAAACTGACTAAATACTTTTACCCCAGCTTTCTCTCACGCTCAAGGAAAACAAAGGGAAGGAAGGAAACATAGAAAACTAAGGGGAACAAGCTGGAATTTTTGGGATTTGTGGTGAGGATTTGGAGGTTTAGCTCAGGAGTAAATCAAGAACTAAAACAGGGATTAAGGTAAGCATCTAATCTTCTTTTCTGTGGTTGAATTCTGAGTTCTAGCTGGGTTTTGGTTAAGTGTTGAAGCAATCATGATTTTGATGTCTTAAGGTACGATTAAGGAGGAAACTTGGTGATCTAGCTTGGCTTTGGTTTGGTAAAGTGATTCAACAGAAAAGGTAAGTTTCAATTCATGGTTTAGAGGTTTTAAATTGGGTATGAATGGCTGGTTTGAGTGTTTATAGCTCTTGGGTTTCAGAAATTGAAAAGAGAAGATTAGTGTGTGTTAGGCTGTGTTTTATGTGGAATTATGTTATTTAGATCATGCTAAAGGAGTGGGGATTAATTGGTTAGGAGTTGGGGAGCTTTGGGATGGTTTAAGGTGAGGTTTCAGGCTTAGAAATGGTGGGTTTTCTGGGCACAAAAGGGAGGGTCGCGGCTCTGTTCTAGAGCGCTGCGGCCCTAGGATGAAAAAGAGCCAAGAAGGCTCGGCCTTAGGAGAGTGTCGCGGCGCCCAAAGCAAGGGTCGCGGCGCATGTGTGGTTCAGCATGGATGTGGTTCTGTTTTGAGGCTAGGGCCGCGGCTAGGCTTCAGGGGCCGCAGCCCTTGGTTGCACGCATGAGTTTTTGAGGGTTTTAGGCACGGGAAAGTGGTCTAGTGCGCTCGGGTTTTGTTTCACCACCGTGCTTGGTGGAATTTGGAATCCCAGGAGTTAGTTTTGTAACTGGAAACCTATATTGGAGTATTAATGGAACCCTATACCTTGGTTGTGACTAGGTAATACAGGCTTAGGCTAGGGAACGGATCATGCTTGAGAGGCGTTGCTCGTAATTCAATAACAGCATAGATTAAAGGTAAGAAAACTGCACCTGGTTGAATATATGAGAAGGAAGTAAGGGCTCCCTATTGTAAGTGCTTGAAAAGATGGTATTATTCCATGCAAGCCATTTAGTGAACCAATGGCCTAAGGGTGCCAAGGTTTTCGCTAGCGCATAGGGCACGGGTCGGCCACTGGTAGCCGAGGACAACTTATTATGCACTGAGCTCAGTTTAAGCGGGCCGGAGTCAGTGGGTTAAACAGAGGGTGCGGCCTAAGTCGTCGGCCCTGAATACTATGTGAAATGATTGTAATATGTGATAAGTTGTATCTTGAATCTGAATGTATGTGCTGAAGATTTGTTGTGAGTTATCTGATGGGGATTGCATGCCTAATAAGTTGACTATCTGTTATTATTATCTGAGTTGTATATGATGTTTTCTTGCTGGGCCTTGACTCACGGGTGCTACGTGGTGCAGGTAAAGGCAAGGGCAAATTAGACCAGACTTGACTAGAGAGCTCAGCGAGCGGAATGTACATAGCCAGGTGCTCAGCCGCCACGGTTGAGGTCTAGACAAGGACGTGAAACCTGAAGTCTGTTGTTTTGCCTTAGTATGGATAGTGAATACTCATGTACTTTTGGGAGTCTGTAAACTTAACTTAACTTTGTTTTCTTATGGGATCCCATGTTTACTACAGTTTAGATATATGAAATGAGTCTTTTGAAACCAAAACCTTTTTAACCCTCGCTCTTACATGTTTAGTGTCACGTTTTTAAAATGTTGACTTGATTAGCGAGTCTTGCACCTTTATAATTACACAGTGTAATGGTCTTAGCTATCCAGGGTGTTACAAAACAAGTTGAAGGCGTTGATTTTGAAGAAACCTTTGCACCTGTTGCTCGCCTTGATTCTATTCGGTTACTTCTTGCTATAGCTTGTCAGTTGCATATCAAGCTTCATCAAATGGATGTGAAGAGTGCCTTTTTGAATGGATTACTTCATGAGGAGGTCTATGTTGAGCAACCTCAGGGATTCACAGATCCTCATTTTCCACATCATGTCTACAAGCTTAAGAAGGCCTTGTATGGTCTAAAGCAAGCACCAAGGGCATGGTATGAAAAACTCACCTCTTACCTTCTCACTAATTGTTTTATTAGGGGCAATGCTGATCAAACTCTTTTTATAAAGCATCTTCCCAAAGGTATATTCATTGCCCAGATTTATGTGGATGATATTGTTTTTGTTCTACCTGTCCTAATGAAATCCATCAATTTGTTGACATAATGAAAAATGAGTTTGAGATGAGTATGATTGGTGATCTGAGTTTCTTTCTAGGATTACAAATTCGTCAATTAGAAAATGGAAATTTTCTTTTTTAGGCCTAGTATGCTCTAAATATGTTAACAAATTTTGAGTTAGAGAATTCTAAACATGCTAAGACACCCATAGGTACCACAACCAAGCTCACACGAGATGTATCTGGGAAACCTGTTGATCCAACTCTGTTCCGTAGTATGATAGGTAGTCTTCTCTATCTTACTGTTAGTCGACCAGATATATGCTTTAGTGTTGGTCTATGTGCTAGAAATTAGTCTAACCCCACTGAGTCTCATTTTACTGCTGTTAAATGAATCATGAAATATGTTGCTGGTACCTTACAGTTTGGTCTGTGGTATACGTGTGACACTAAAATGTCTTTGGTTAGTTATAGTGATTCTGATTGGGTTGGGAGTTTAGATGATAGAAAAAGCACATATGGTGGGTGTTTTTATCTTGGGAACAATCTTGTCTCTTGGTTAAGTAATGGGAAGAGTTATCTTGTGGTCCATTAGTCATTTCGTAGTTTGCTCCTTCTCATTTGTCTTTTCTGACTAAAGATGACGGCTACATCTTTGAGAAAGAGTGAAAGTCATTGCTTGTTTGCATTCAGGAAAACCCAGAGTGTTTAAAAAAAGAGGGTTTTGTTACAAAAATTAAAAAAATAGTTAAAAAAATAAATAAAAATGGGCACAAATTTAAAAAACTTTTTGCTGAGGGAGTGAGCTAATTAGCTCACATGAGATCACTTGCACACACTAATGGAGAATTCTAGCTCAAAATTCTATTGAAATCTAATTTTAGATCATCTTGCTTCTTTGTGAGACAATTTGTATTGCCACTGAATTGCAATTATTGTGTGATTTGGTATGTCTTTTTTTTTTTTTCTCATCTCTCTGGTTTTTACTATTTTGTGCTCATACTTCTCTTGTATTTTATGAGTTGATCATCTGCATGTGTCTTTATAAAAAAAATTTTTGGGCTTTGTGGAAATTTGTGATTTTTTTAATATGTTTGGATTTTTCTCAAGTTTTTTTCTATACATACTTTTTCAATATAGGTTGTTTTCTTTTCAAATGTGTTACTTGTTGCACAGGCTTCTTACTTTTTTTTCCAAACACGGTCTTGGGAATTTATTTTTAAAGTGCATTTTGTTCATTCAGTTGTTCCTATTATTCCCTAATTGTCTTCTCTCTCATCGTCTCTCATGTCTTCTCTTTGTCTTGAGGTTGGTTTTCTAGTCCTCGAAGGTACCTTGGAAGGGGTTCTCAATGTACCTCCTTCGCCTTTGTCATCGCCCTCTCCGGGGTGTGAGGTTGCTGGCTCAGTGCTCCCTATTCCGTCCTCCGTGTCCTCCGAGTCTCCGAAAGTCTCTCCATCTCAAGGTAATCCATCTGTTGTATCTGTTTTCCCTCCTGTTCTTAGTTCAGCTACCAATGTGTCATCTCATGTTGCATCTGCTCCTTCTATTGTTCCATCTAGGTTCGTTCATGGGTCTCGCGTTAAGTCGGTTGGTCAAAAGAAAAAAAATTCCCGTGAGTCTTCTCAAGTCCCTCGTCGAGTCACTCGAGCATCCGCTCATATTTCTGGGTCTCCCTCTTATCCCTCTAAGCATCCCTCTGACCAAATCTCTCAACCCCCACCTAGTAAGAAACCCAAGCCTTCTAGTGGTTTCCCAGCAAAATAAAAAAAAATCCAAATCATCCTCTGCTGTTTGTGGGTTTCCTAAGTCTGATTTGAGCTCAATGTTTTTCTTTGTCAATAGATTTGCTGAAAAATGATTTAAAGACTATGTGTCTTTTCGTCATTTGCATGTTGAGCATTCTGGGGTGTTAGAAGATTTTCCTAGACTTCGTGAGATTCTAAAGTCTCAGAAGTGGATTCACACAGTCACTGGTCTGGTTGTGCTATCTCAAAATTTGGTTAGGGAATTCTATTCTAACTTAGAAAAATCTTTGCTTGATGCTCAGTATCCCAACTAGTTTACTGCTTTTTGTAGGGGTAAACGTATTATGCTTGCTTCCTCCATTATTCGGGTTCTTTTTAATATGCCTTTGGTTCATGATGTTGCTTACAATGATGAGTATGCCCCTGATTTAAACCTAGTGGGTAGTGAGTTGACTGGTCAAGCTGACTTTCGATGGAATGAGGTAACTAATGATTTCCCTACTCCTTCCTTGACAAGTTTTTATCGTGTTCTGCATAAAGTTACTCTCACTAATTGGATTTTGAATTCTCATACTTCAACTGTTACTGCTGATATTGGTCGGTTTCTGTTTGCTGTGGGCACTGAGGTTTCCATAGATTTTTCTGTTCTTATGTATGACAGGATGTATCAAGCTTTTCATTCTTAAAGTCGTCGTCTCTTTCTTCCTTATCCTTGCTTAGTCCACAAGATTGCCTTATCTGCTCACCCTAAGTTTACTTCTCAAGATTTTTCCTTGCCTCTACCGGTTTTAGATAAGTCTTTTCAGGGTCTTTTCTCTAAACCTGTACCTCCTCCCAAGCCTCTTAAGTATCCTCTACTGAAGGTTTTAGCTTCTGCCTCATGGAAGTACAAATTATTTGAGATGCTTTACTCTCAGCAATCTCAATTGGATGGTCTAAAAGGTCTGGTTCTACAATCTCAGCTGCGTTCCAAAGCTTTTGAGCGTAGGTTTTTGTCTCAGTTGGCTGGTCTTCGACAGATCCTTCAGCCTCAATCTTCTTCTACTCTGTCAGAGTCTTCTCCTGTTTTGGTTCCCCCTTCTGCTGTTCAGGATGAGAGTACATTGCCTCAGTCTGATCATTCTCCAGCACCAACACAGGGGGAGTTGTCTCCTCAAGCTTCTGATAAGATTGCAGACAGTGTTCAGGGGAGTTTTCTACTGATAATGATGGTTCTAATGACTCATATTCTACTCCTTCTTCATCTTCTCCACGTAAGATCATGCGTGGCAGGCTTCATCGTTTAGCTCAGTAGTTCTTGTTTATGATCATTGAGGGGGAGATGTGGGTGTTTTCTTTTATGTTGTTTTCTTAGTATCTTTTTTTTTTTTGTGGGCTTGCACTAATCATAAATTGCCAAGGGGGAGATTGTAAGTGTCATTCTGTTTATGTTTTGTATTTTGTCAATATTATGATTCATCTGTTGGTTTGCCAGTTGCATCTGGAAATTTGGTGTTGTCATAACGTCTTATTGTTGCCTACGTGGCATGGATTAAAATGTCTGTTATGGTTAATTGACTAGATTTTTGGTTTCAGGTTTTTGGTGCTGTGTTAAAATTTCCTAACGATTTTTGGTTAAAGGGTCTTGATTTGTTGAGTTTGTTAGAACTTAGATTTGTTTTTTTTTTAACTTAGCTCTGCTAGGTTTTGGTATTTTTGGGGTTTTCCCTTTTTGTTGTTTGGACAGGTTGAAGAACTCTGAGCTTGGAAGGATGTTCATCCAGGGCAGACAGTAGTGTTCTTTAGGTGAAGTATTGAAAGAATGTTAGATCTGTGAAAGTTCAAGTGTGAAGACTTGAAGTGATCAATCTAAGGAAATTTGCAAGAGAGACAAGTATAGAAGATTTTCTTGTTGTTAATGTAAAATCAGAGATACTTTGTACAACTTGCATTATTTATCTTAGTGGATTTCTTTCTCTGGACGAGGTCCCAAAGATTAGCCATTACTTTGTGTAGTGGTAAACCTTGTAAAAAATTACTTTGTGTGATTCTCTTACATGTTCTTTAAGCTTTCATTGAATCTTGGCTTGCTAGTTCAATAAGTTCACAATACTTAGGTAGTAAATCACCTTCAAACCAGATAGTCATGCATGCACCTGACCAAGAACATACAAGCTTTATGACCGATAAAGGCTTGTATTGCTGCAATGCGATGCCTTTCAGGCTCAAGAACGTCGAAGCCACATACCAAAGATTGGTGAATAGGATGTTTACTGAACAAATAGGGAATAACATGGAAGTTTATTTGGATGATATGATAGTAAGGTCCAAGCATAACTGTAACCATGTGGACGATCTCGTTGAATGCTTCGTTGTACTCCAGAAGTACAATATGATACTTAACCCACAAAAATGCTCATTTGGGGTATTCTCGGGAAAGTTTCTCAAATTCATAGTAAATGGTCAAGGCATAAAGGCAAACCCATACAAGATTAAGGCATTAATCAATATGCTCTCACCTCAAAAACATAAATATGTCCAGAGCCTAACTGGACGAATGGCGGCCCTAAGTAGGTTCATCTTGAAATCTACAGATAGATGCCTCCCATTCTTCAATCTTTTGAGGGGAGGCAAGAAATTTGAATGGTCAGGCGAGTGTGAGTTCACATATCAAAACCTTAAGAAGAACCTCGTCGAACCACCAACCTTATCGAAGCCAATCACAGGGGAAGTATTGTACTTGTACCTCGCCACAACTGAGCATGCAATCAGCGCGGTACTTGTTCAGGAGGTTAATAAAGGGCAAAAACATGTTTACTATGTTAGTAAAAGTTTACTGGGGGCAAAGTCGAGATATCGACTAATGGAAAAGTTGGCTTTGTGCCTGATACATGCATCTCGAAAGCTTCGACCTTATTTCCAAGCACATCTTATACTCGTATCAACTGATCAACCATTAAGTCAAGTACTATCAAAACCTGAGGCGTCCGGGAGGTTGTTAAAATTGGCTATCAAACTTGGACAGTTCGAGATCACCTATCATCCAAGAACAACGATCAAAGGGCAGACCTTGGTAGATTTCACAGTTGAATGTACGAGAATCACCAACGAGGAAGTCATAACCCCAGTCCGCGAGCTGTGGAGACTTTATGTCGATGGATCTTCTAATGAGAACGGGTTAGGGGCAGGAACCATCTTGATCACTCTGATGGGAAATCATTTTCATTCATCTTTAAGGTTTGGCTTCTGAGCTCAAGGCGAAGGCCATTCACTGCTATAGTGATTCCTAATTAGTCGTTAACTAGGTTTTAGGAGAATATCAAGCTCGTGGCACTAGAATGGCAGCCTATTTGGATAAAATTAAGGCGCGCTCAGGAAATTTGAGTTCTATGCCATAGAACAAGTTCTGCGGGAGAAAAACTCAAATGCGGACGCTCTGGCTAGGCTCGCAACGACCAAAGAGGCTGACACACTCAATGTGGTGCTGGTCGAATTCCTACCGGTCCCAAGCATAAATGAGCCCATGGAAGAAGATGTCAATATGATTAACTCGCAATCTACCCGGATGACCCCCATAATTGACTACCTCGAAATCGGGAGTCTCCCGGCAAACCAAAATGAGGCTAGGAAACTTATGTACAAAATACCAAGATACACCATCTTGGAAGGAAAGTTGTATAGAAGAGGGTATTCCATGCCACTACTAAGGTGTGTAACTCCGCCCGAAGCAAGAAATTTTTTAGAAGAAATTCGTGATGGGTTCTGCAGAGACCACACTAGGGGCATAGTCTGTCAAAAAAGGTGATTAGTCAAGGATACTTCTGGCCTACAGTTAGAGCAGACTCGTCAACGGTTCGCTTCGATACTCCGAGCTCCACATGATGAGCTCTCCGTGGCCATTCGCATTATGGGGAATCGACCGCATAGGTTTCATACCGACTGGAAAAGGAGGAGTAAAATATGTCGTCGTCGCTGATTATTTTACAAAGTGGACTGAGGCTGAACCCCTAGCTACTATCACCTCGAAGAAAATTCTGGATTTTGTGGTGAATAATATAATTTGTAGATATAGGGTACCATAGAAAATAGTATCAGACAACGGGACCTAGTTTGAAAGCGACATATTCACCCAATTCTGTGAAAAAAATGGGATAATCAAAAGTTTTTCCTCTGTAGCCAACCCACAGTCAAATAGCCAAGTCAAAGTAGTAAATAAAACTCTGAAGAGTTATATTAAGATAAGGCTCGAAGAAGCTAAAGGAAGATGGTCAGAGGAACTAGCACAAGTCCTATGGGAATAAAGAATGACAACACGGACCTCAACGGGACATACCCCTTCTCCCTAGCTTATGGTTGCAAGGCCATGTTACCCATTGAGGTCGAAATCCCAACAATAAGGTGTGTGGCATACGACCAGATCTCAAACCAATCCCAACTCGAAGAAACTCTACACCTAATTGAAGAAAAATCAGACGAAGCCCAACTAAAGAATGTTGCATACCAGCAAAGGGCTACAAGATACTTCAACAAGAGGGTTTGAGACAGAAAATTTGGATTGGGAGATTTGGTGATTAGACGCGTGTTATTGGCCACACGAGATCCCTCTACGGGTGTGCTCGGGCCTAATTAGGAAGAACCATACCAAATCGAGTCCATCATTCGACTTGGTGTTTATAAACTAGCGAGATTATATGGAGAATTGGTCCCACAAGTTTGAAACGGTGAACATTTATGACCTTATTATCAGTAATGTAGGAATGGTGTTTATTCACGTGTAACCCAGCTTGTATTCAATTTTGTCGTTCATCAATAAATTAGTGATTTTTATTTGAATTTTGTGTATTTTTATTGTTATATTCTTGCAAGCACTCAAAGTTCAATAACCTAAGATTGCAATCATAGGATATTAAGGGGGCATAAGTGGCATAGAATAATACCATAAGCTCTAAAATATAGCATCAATAAAAATGAAATAAAATTAATCAAAATGTAAACAACAAAAGTGTATGAATTATTAACCAAACACGAAGTAAACAATAATAGTGTATGGATCATTAACCTAACACAAATTAAACAAGTATGGAACAAACTAGAAAATCTAATCGACACGATCACAAGTTGGAATTCTATATAAACCAACAAAATTTTACAAGTCGAGAAAGAGATGGAAATTTTTTGCAAATAAGTTTCGACCTCGCAACCCCGAGACCATACTCGAGGATAAGGAAAAGTTACTATCAATAAGTAAGAAATAACTAGACTAACAAGGTTACATACCTAATAAGTATTTCATAACAAAGATACAAAGTAAAAGTAATATTCGATCTTGAAAATAACGAAGTCGAAAAAATGTGCAATCGAATGAACTATGTATGAATACGTCGAAATTCGAGCTTAAGCACAACAGGTATTTGTATATACTTTATGCAAAGTTAAGCGTGTGGCCAAAAATAAATATAATACTTTATGCACAAGCTCGAAATATTTTGAGGCTAGAAATGTGAAGTGTGTGATAAAGGAAAAAACAAGGTAGACAATATGAATAACTATTTCGAGCAAGAAATTTAAATATAAAAATATAAACTTCCATTAAAAGAGTTAAAAAAAAACTCAAATCTTGAGTTTCAATTGTCTTAGATTAAAGGGGAAAAAAGGAAGTTAATTATAAAAACAGATATAAAACTAAGGGAACAGCCCTTGTAAAAAGAAAAAATGGTCTTCGGGGGTCAATAGCTCAATTGACCACGATCCTGGCTTGTTCGGTGGCTTCTGCTGCCTCTTCAGCATCAAGCCTTGCCTCTTCCTCATCCAATCAAGCCTGCCACCTTGCAATAAACTCGTTCTCTCGGTCAGATAGGAAGCTGGTATCGAGTTCAGGATTGTTAGCCCAAATTCAATACATCACCATGTCTACGACGCGATCTTTTTTGGTCTTGAACTCTTCAAGAATATGAGCATTCTTACTCTCAATGAACTCAAAAGCCACCTTGTTTTCCTCTTCCAGTTTGGCATTGAGCTCCTAGATTCTTTTGATCTTTGAGTCCCTGGCCTCAACCTCCTTCGAGGTCGCCTCTAGCTTGGCGTCCAGCTCCAGGATCCTCTTGATCTCCACATCCATCGCTTCAAGTTCTAGTCTATCCTTTTTAATGTCGTCCTTAACCCTAAGTTGTGCATGTCTGGCCTTTTGAGCAAGTGCCTTGCATGCTGTGACCTCGCGATTTAGGACAAAGTTATGCTGAACAAAGGATAAGAATTCCTGCAATGAAAAACCAATGTTAAAAGAAAAAATTCAAAGTGGACATAGAAGCAGGAAGCTTTTCAGAAAGTAACTAACCTAAGAAAGTAACTAACCTAACTGGCAGATTCTGTCAAGCTTGAGCTCGGGGACCAAGAAATCCCCCTGTCTTCTGATGACTATAAGGAGATTCCCTCTCTATAGGTGGGGGACAGTCTTGTTAAATCCATATAGTCGTTGGTCCTATATTGGACACCAATCCCATCCCCGACTTCATTTAGACTGTACATAGTTTGGTATTTCCCTAACCAACTATCGAACCTATGGACTCTAGGGTCTACCCTCAACCAAGCCATGAAGTTATTCCTGGGATCCTTAAAAAGAACCATTACATTGAATTCAAACCTAAGAAGTGTGGGAGACCACATTGACAAGTCCAACACTACCTTACCTCCATCCGCTGAGCTTGGGGAAGCCTCGTCTTGGGCTTCAGTACCCGAGCTTGGATGCTCAGGTAGGCAGGGAACGGAGACATGGGCTTGCGAGCCTGAGGGCCTCCACCTGGAGGGAAGTTTAGCAGTGGGGATTAGAACGTCTTCCCATCTCACATATTTGTGGATTCCTGAGTTATCGGTGGACTCGCCTTCGTCTAGGAGACCACGAGCTCAGAGCTTATCTTCGTGGAGGAGGTAGGTGAGAGACCTTTAATCGTAAGGTAGCTTGAGAATCGCTTCCATGTGGTAGCCTTGGTCAGTGTTGGTCGATGGTAGTTGGCTACAGGAAAGAGTTGAGTGAGCATTTCAAGCTCAAAAAACCAAAGAAAAAGAGAATAAAAAATGAGTATGGCGAGACACTTACGAATCCTCTAGAAGGAATAAAAGTGAGAGGGAGCAAGACCGTCCGTCCAAAAAAGGGTTGTCTTGAAATTAGGAGGATGGTTGGGTATATCCTCGAACAGCCACTTCTCCTTGGGATAGCTCGAGAGGTAGTAGAATCCATCTCTTCCGTGAGCTCGGGAAAGGTTCCTTTTAAGACAAGAGATAGAGGATCTCGTGCGCTGAGGGCCCCTCCCACTTCATCTCCTTGTACAGCGACCTCAGGGCGGCCAGGACCCTATATGAGTTGGTTTGGAGTTGGAATGGGGCAATACCGACGTAGTCCATGAAACTCTGAAAATAATCCCTTAAGGGCAGTGAAGCCCCAGCTCGTATATGCTTGCGACTCCAGGCCACAAGCTTAATCTTTCTATCAGGATTACCATAATTGGGAGCGTAGAAACTCCTCTAGTTGGAGGTTGCAGGCTGGCACATCAACTTTCCGGATAACTTTAACCCATGAAAGGCCAGCAATTCAGAGATATGTCTGGTGGAGGTCACGAAGCTCCGATAGTGCTCAGCTTCAAAGAAATAGTCCTCTGAGGTTGGGATAGAAAGGGCCTTTGAGGTGGTCGGTTGGGTCAAAGCACTCTCCATGATCTAAATGAGAGCTCAACTGGAGAGTAGGCTACGGTGAATATAAGCTTAGGGTCTAGTGGAACTAACGAATCTCAGGGTCTAGATCGGGGTATACCTCTACTCAAAGTTTCTTTCTCTTCCTCTATTTGACCTCGTCAATCCGACGTCAAAAATGGGCTCGTATATCTTCTTGTTCACGATGTTCCTTATGCTCACAGATTAACCATTGATTTCACGTGAATGGCGATTCGGGGCGAGGAGATGACGGGTGGTAAGGGATGGCAAGCTCGGGGGCCCACCCATTGTCTGAATACAATGACATCTAACAAGAAAGAAACAGGTGAGGGCCCATTATAAAAATGAAGAGAAAAGATTAAGATCTTGATAACTCAAGCTCGCAAGCTAGAGATAATGAGATTGCCTTAATTGAGCCCGAAGACTCGAAATGACGAGATTAACTCAAATGTGAACACCGAACTGTTATAAAGTTTGGGGCATCGAGGATATACCCACGTGAGAGTGGGGTAGTTATTTTAAGTTTAAGAGTATCCCAAATTTCTAGGAAAAGAGGGGGTAGTTATCCAAAAAGGAGATAGTATTGGGACGTGTGAATTAAAACCCTAATCCAAAACCCTATTTCTTAAGCTACACGAAACCTATGACCTATTACCCCATAACCTAAAGAAAGGTACCATTTTTATCATTTTTTACCAAAACATTTTTTCCTAAAGCATGTTTCTAATCTATGCAAGCCTACAAAAAAAAAAAAAAAAAAAAACTACCTTTTGCAAAGAAGGTTTCAAGAGTGATGTAATAACCAAAAGGGTTTTCTTATGTACGGTGATGAAACATATATAAATATATATATGATAAATATACATATATGAAGATCAGAGAACTTACACAATGTAGATTGTGGGTACGAAGAATTTGTCAACTGTAGAAGAGGTAGCAGAAACGATCCCACGAAGCTAAAGGTGGAAAGAGTGCTTTGCTTCTTCGGTTTGGAGAACATGCAAAGAGATAAGCTTTGGTTCGTGTTTTCTTTTCTAAAAGTTAAAACGCAAAGGTGAATAAAATGGGGAAGAAGAAAGGATATATATAGGAGAGAGGAATTGTAAAAGGAGAATGGATCTGATCCCTTGATCTGGGATGGAAAGTGATCTAAGGGATCACATTTGATGTCCAAGGGATGGCGGAAAAAATATAATGGGAAAGGATGTGCGCAGGAAAAGAGTACTCGAATACTCTCAGTATGAAATCCCCTAATGACGTGTGTCCACACTCGAGTGTAGTAGGTGGACACATTTTTCGAAAGTGAAGTCCAAATGTTTCCTTCTCAGAGGATGCAAATTAAGAGGGCAAAATGTTACACCCAAATTTTGAGAATAAATAAATAGCCTCGAAATGTAGGCTCGAAAAGAGTAAGCTCGAAAATAACAAGTGTTAGTTGTACACTTGTATAAATTGACATAAATTGACACAATCATTGGATGAGGAGGAAGATATAACTGGAACGATGAACTCGAAGTATGGTCAGTCTCGAAAGCACGTTAGCACAACGATTGAGCTTAGTGACACATTTGGCACGCGGAAAGGCTGTTAGGAAATCCCTATTTCGTAGGGATTCGTTATTATCAGATATAAAATCCCTGTTGTTATGGAATATTGTGTAATCAATGCATCTATTATATTTATTTCAAATTAATATGATTGATTGTATCTATCCTGAATTGGAGGAAGATCTTCTCATGACCAGGTCTATAAATAGCCTGATCTGATTCAATTGTAGGGAGACACAAAATTGTACTAGAGAATACTCTGCCAACTTTCTGAAAAAGCTTTGAGAGAGTAGTGAGAGTAATAATAATGACTTGTGGACTAGACAGATTTTAACTGTTGAACCACGTAAAAAGCTTGTGAATCCTTTTATTTTTTCAACATCATTGTTTAGTGTTATTCATATCTAAGTTGACGAAAAAATGGCGGCAACATATATTTATATAATTTAGTTTATTTTTAATTAAAATTATATTATTCATTAATTATATTTTTAGATGTTTTATTTTAATTTTGGCAACATTTTATAAATTGTAATTAATTAATTAATGTATATTTAAAAAATTATAATATATGTAATATTAATAAATATATTTTTTATACTTATTTCATACACAGATAAATTATATATGTGTATTATTTAAATAAAATAATATATTTTAAAATTCAAATAATATAAAAATAAATTAGAGTATATTTAATAATATATTTTTATAATGACATGATAGGTCCGTTCCCACACAACTCACCTATCATGTCATTTAAAAATTATTAAAGAGATACTCTCTAAATTATTTTATAAAGTTTTTCTATTTTAAATTATAAATACTACTAAATTAAAATATTTTCTTAATTATAACTAGATTAATTTTTTTAATTCCAAATGATTAATTAATTAATATATATTTTAAAAATTATAATATATGTAATATTAATAAGTATAAATATTTTATAATTATTTCATATACAAATCAATTATATATATTATTTAAATAAAATAATATATTTTAAAATTCAAATAATGTAAAAATAAATTAGGGTATCTTTAATAGTATATTTTTATAATGACATGATAAGTTTATTTCAACACAAGTGACTAAATATATACAACCACACAACTCACGGGATCTACAAGAGAAAAAATAAATGAATAAATAAATATTTATATATATATATGAGAGTGAGTGAGAGAGACTGAGAGTCAGAGAAAGCATAAACTAAATATTTATATATAGGCCAAGGATTCCAAACCGCATGACATATAAGCGGAATGACTCCCACTCCTCTACTTTATTATACAAATATTATATATCAGTTATTTTAATATAAAAGTGTTATGTAGGTGTTGTCCACAAGTACACTTCTGTGTACTATTCTGACAGTTAATTTATAAGGTGAAGGTCCATTTTTTATTTTAATATACAATTTCAACTCATGATAACCGGTTTTGGTTACCGGTTCGATTTTTTTATATTAAAAAAATTAATTGAATAGGGATATAAATGTCTTTCCATATAAAATTAGTATGTTGAAATTGTTACTATGCATACAATGTAATAGCCAACTGCACATTATTTACAAAATTTAGCACAGAGATTTAATAAAAGTTACACAGTTGTTACTCCAGGATTCACATTTATATATATATATATATTATTTTTTTTTTGCTAGAACTCATGGCCTTCAACATTTATATTAATTTTTTTTACTTGAAAGATTAACAACAATTTATTTAGCTTTTTATAATTTTTGGAAATACATTGTTAAATTATTTTCTTGATAATAAGATTTTTTATTGTAAGCTTGTTATTTTAAAATTTAAAATTCTAGTTATTTAAAATACAATGTTAAAAATCATATAGGAATTTGGGTTATTTAAAAAAAATATATAGTTTATATTGTATGCAATATATTTATGAAACACATAGTGCTTAAATTTGACAAATCATTACAGGCGACCGAGGCACTCGTTATGGTGATTACACAAGATCTAGACTCGTTTCGATTCACCGAGACACGAGTTCGGGTCAGAAGTCCGGCGCTGGACTTATTCGGATGCGCCGAGCCATGCATTAGTGTGATTAACACCCTTTCAGCGCTTTTTCGGGTGCATCGACTTCCATGCAAATCATTACGTGTGACCAAGGCACTCGTTAGGGTGATTACACAAGATTTGGACTTGTTTCGATTCACCAAGACACGGGTTCGGGTCAAAAGTCTGGCGTTGGACTTGCTTAGATGCACGAAGTCGCGCATTAGTGTGATTGACACCGTCTCGGTGCTCTTTCGGATGCATAGACTTCCATGAAAATCATTACAGGTGACCGAGGAACTCGTTAGGGTGATTACACAAGATCTGGACTCATTTCAATTCACCGAGACACGGATTCAGGTCAGGAGTGCCGAGCTGGACTCGCTCGGATGCACCGAGTCACGCATTAGTGTGATTAACACTGTCTCGATGCTCTTTCGGGTGCACCGACTTCCATGAAAATCATTATGGGTGATCGAGGCACTTGTTAGGGTGATTACACAAGATTTGGACTCGTTTCAATTCACTGAGACACGCATTCGGGTCAGAAGTCTGGCGTTGGAATCGTTCGGATTCACTGAGTCACGCATTAGTGTGATTAACACCGTCTCGGTGCTCTTTCGGGTGCACCGACTTTCATGAAAATCGTTACGGGTGACCGAGGCACTCGTTAGGGTGATTACACAAGATCTGGACTCATTTCAATTCACTGAGACACGGGTTCGGGTCAGGATTGCTGAGCTGGACTCACTCGGATGTACCGAGTCACGCATTAGTGTGATTAACACCCTTTCAGCGCTCTTTTGGGTGCACCGACTTCCATGCAAATCATTACGAGTGGCCGAGGCACTCGTTAGGGTGATTACACAAGATTTGGACTCGTTTCGATTAACCGAGACAAGGGTTCGGGTCACGAGTGTCGAGCTGGACTCGCTCGGATGCACCGAGTCACGCATTAGTGTGATTAACACAGTCTCGACACTCTTTCGGGTGCACCGACTTCCATGAAAATCATTATGGGTGACCGAGGCACTCGTTAAGGTGATTACACAAGATCTGGACTTGTTTCGATTCACCGAAATACAGGTTCGAGTCTGGATTGCCGAGCTGGACTCGCTCGGATGCACCGAGTCATGCATTAGTGTGATTAACACTGTCTCGGTGCTCTTTTGGATGCACCGAATTCCATGTAAATCATTACGGGTGACCGAGACACACGTGAGGGTGATTACACAAGATCTGGACTCGTTTCAATTCACCGAGACAAGGGTTCGGGTCAGGAGTGCCGAGCTAGACTCGCTTGGATGCATCGAGTCACACATTAGTGTGATTAACACTGTCTCGGCGCTCTTTCGGGTGCACCGACTTCCATGCAAATCATTATGGGTGACCGAGACACTCGTTAGGGTGATTACACAACGAATAAACTAATAAAAAATCTTATTGATTTCGTGAGGCGTAACCAAACCAAATAGACATATAGTTGTAAGACAACTAGTTACATAAATCATTTCTTAAATGAGATTTTCTTTTTTAGGATTTATAGACTATTATGGAGTATGTTATCCATACATTTAAGTCCATTTTATGCCTTAATTTTTGCAAACTAGATCGTGAGTATGTTGGTTAAATTTAAAAAATTGTATATAATAACATGAAACCAAAACAAGAAAAAAAATGATGGGGTTTTCTTCCTGAGAAGAGAGTCATGAAAATAATATAATTTTAAGAGAGATAATGGAGATGGGAACTGGCTCTCTCTCTCCAGCAATACCACTGTGGAGTTGAAGCCTTACCCTTACTCTCTAGTCTATAACTGTCAAATAAGTGACAATTGCACAGTCTCTTTGCACAATCCACTCTCCATCCAATGATTATATAAAAGGTCAAGATTAAAATAATATGGAAGCATCATAACCATTGGATCATTTTAATTGTATTGGACGGCTGAGATTCTCAAACGGAATTGCTTCCGTTGCCGTACCGAGCGGGACTGAATCGTGGTCCTTATATATATATAAATAATATATATATATATATACATATACACCTGAAGATGAGGAGGAAACTGAAGTTGTAGAAGAACCAAAGCTAGAGGGAGGGAAGCGTAGGGTGGCAGATAGAGATTGGAGATTGACCAAGCTGCCCAAGAAAAATGAAAAAAAAAACAGAAAAAATATATTTTTATTAATATATTTACATAATTTAGTTTCTTTTTAAAATTATATTTCGTTAGCTATATTTTTATAAATGTATTTTTAGGTTTTTATATTTATAAAAAAATATATTGAAATATAATAAATCATTTATTAATAGCTAATATTAAATATTATTAAAAAGTTAGATAAATTATTTAAATAATTTATTTTTTAACTAAAAGAAATTTAGTATTACAAATTATTAATTACTTCTTTGACAAGTTTTCTTTCAATATTAATTAACTTTTTTCATAAATAATTGCTATTAGTTTTAAAAGAAAAAAAAGATAAAATTAATACTATAACATCATAATAAGTATCATTAATTTTTATTTTAAAAAATCTTTTTTTATTAAATATATAATAACTAATTGAATTAATAATTAATCCAATAGCGTGTCGACATTGCCTTATTAAAAATTAATATTATTTTAAACATACATATTTAAAAAATTATAACTAATAAATTTATAGAAATTTTTAAATTATTTTACAATATTTAAAAATCACTAAAACAACTCATTTTTAACTAATACTAATTTTATAAATATGTTAATTTAACTATATTATTTTTTATATCATAACTTATTTAAATTTTAATATAAGCAGAACATGAAGGGCACCTGTGATTGAAGCAGAACATGAAGGGCACCTGCGACTAACGTTAGAAAGGTCAAGAAACACCAATTATACGCCAAGTTTAAGAAATGTGAAGTCTGGCTAGAGAAAGTGGCATTTTTAGGACACAACGTATAAAAAAAATGGCATAGAAGTAGACCCAACCAAGATAGAAGTTGTGAATGACTAGCCCAAGCCTAAGAACACCATCGAAGAAATAAGTTTTCTGGGCTTAGTAGGATACTACGGATGATTTGTTGAAGGGTTCTCCAAAATAGCTACACCCTTAAAAAAATTTGACAAGGAAGCAAAAGAAATTTGTATGGACGAAGAAGTGCAAAGAAAGCTTCCAAATGCTAAAGGACAAGCTCATAACATCCCCAGTTCTATGCATCCCAAATGACAAGGGCAAGTATGTAGTATATTGCGACCTGTCAAAACAAGGACTTGGATGCGTTTTTATGCAAGACGGAAAGGTGGTCGCATACGCCTCGAGACAACTAAAGGAGTACGAACAAAGTACCCAACCCATGACTTGGAGTTGGCAGCAGTGTTCTTTGCTTTAAATATTTTGAGGCATTATCCATACGGAGAGAAGTGCAACATCTATACGGACCACAAGATTTTAAAGTACTTATTTACGCAAAAGGAGCTCAACATGAGGCAACGAAGTTGGCTGGAGCTAGTTAAGGACTACGATTGTGAGATTTTGTATCATCTGGGAAAGGCTAATGTTGTGGCACACGTGCTTAGTAGATAGAGTTATGGTAGCATAAGGACGCTTAAGGGGATTGCACAACCCTTACATGATGATATTAAGAAATATGAAATCGAGCTGATAACAGGACAATTAGCTGATCTCACAATCAAGTCAACACTTATGGAGGAAATTAAGGAGAAACAACAAGAGGACGAGTTTCTTCTCAAGAAAAAGGCAGCACTACAAAGCTCAAAAAATGTTGATTTTTCGATAACAAAGGAAGGTATGCTGCGATATAGAAACCGAGTGTGTGTGTCGAATCAGGACGTATTAAGAAAAAAAGTATCATGCAAGAAGCACACACCACTTTGTATTCACTCCGTCCGAGATCGACCAATATGTACAACGATGTCAAGACAGTGTACTGATGGCTGGGAATGAAGAAAAACATAGCAGAGTTTGTAGCAAAATGTCTTACATGACAACAAGTTAATGTCGAACATCAGAGACCTGCTAGAACATTACAATTATTAGAGATTCCCGAATGGAAATGGGAAGATAAAGCGATGGACTTCATGATGGGATTACCAAGGACCACCAAGCGGCATGACTCTGTTTGGGTGATAGTAGATAGACTCACAAATCTGCTCACTTCCTGCCAGTAGAACAATTTACAACGATGAGCAGTATGCAAAGCTTTATGTGGCAAAGATAGTAAGATTACATGGAATCTCAAAGACGATAGTCTCTGACAAAGGATCAGTTTTTACCTCGAAGTTCTGGGAAAGCCTACAGCATGCCATGGGCACTAAGTTAAAGCTAAATACGGTATTTCACCCTCAAACCGATGGTCAGTCAGAATGTACCATTCAAATTTTAGAAGATATGCTGAGGGCGTGTGCATTAGACTTCTCAGGATTGTAGAGCAAGTATCTACCCTTAATAAAGTTCTCTTACAACAACAGTTATCAGGTCGCGATAGGCATGGCATCTTATGAGATGCTATATGGACAGAAGTGCCGATCACCACTTCACTGGGATGACGTTGGTGAAAGATGATATTTAGGACCTGAAGCTCTAAGAGAAGCAACATAAGCAGTAGAAAAGATAAGACAAAGAATGTTTGTTGCTCAAAGTCTCTAGAAGAGTTATGCAGACGCTAAAAGGTGAAACTTTGAGTTTTCAGCAGGCGATCAAGGGTTTTCTCAAAGGAGCTTCGATGAAGGGGATTATGTGTTTCGGAAAGAAAGGGAAGTTAAGCCCGAGGTTTATAGGTCCTTTTGAGATATTGGACAAAGTAGGACAAGTAGCATATTGGTTGGCTTTAGAGCCATCATTAGCTAAACCGCTTAATATTTTCCATGTATATATGTTGAGAAAGTATGTATCAGATCCATCCCATGTGCTCGATTACGATGCTCTAGAGTTGAAACAAGATTTCAGTTATGAAGAACGGCCAGTTCGTGTTCTAGAGTGGGGAACTAAGGAGTTAAGGTCCAAAAGTATCCCTATAGTTAAAATCTTGTGGAGCAATAGCACTGAAAGAGAGGCAACATAGGAATTGGAGGAAGATTTGAGGGAACGGTATCCCGAGGTTTTCAGTAAGGCAAATTTTGAGGACCAAATTTCTTTAAGGAGGGGAGAATTGTAGTAACCGAGGTTGCCTTTCTCTTAGACCTATTTATTTATGTGATTATAGGTTGTCTTTATTTTATAGAATAGATTTAACTTGAGTTGTGGTGATAGAATAAGGTTTAATTTTTGAAATATTTATTGGTTATGATAATAGTATTTAGTGGTTATTATTAGTATAGTATAGTATAGTTTTGTGATATTAGTAGTCTTATTTTTGGAAAAGGGGTGATTGCGTAAGAATAAATTAATTATGGCATAATTAAAAATTGTTATGGATCGAGTCTACATAAAGTCCTAAAGCCCAATAAGATTTTGGGCTTAGTAAATTCAAAATCAGCCTAGAGAATTAGAGTTTGTTATTTTATGGTTTGTTAGGATATTTGTGGATTAGGTTGTTATTTAGATAATTACATAGAATTTTCATAACTATAGGGTACTGTAACTTCGAACCCATTTTTGACATAGTTATGTTATGATTTTGGAAAAATAGTATTTCTAAAAAGTTGTAGCTAATTGAATTAGCTTTCTAACGATATAAAGATTGTCTAAATCGAACTCCTACAGCTCCAGCTATATGTTGATTTTACTACAGGTGAGTCCAGAGTTACGAGATTTAGGTAGTTAGAGGATGGGATATGTTTTCCTAGGTTGTTTGATGTTAGATTATTCCTCAATTATTTAATAAAAATATTAATAAGATAATTTAGCGATATTTTCTATAGAAGTTAGGATTCTATTTTATTTAAATTTAAATTTGGATTATAGTTAGAATGAAATTAGGATTTTTGAGAACCTATTAATAATGGTATTATGTTTATGAAATAGGGTTCTAAGCGGGATTAGCATATAGAGGACTCAAGTATAGTTTCTGTGCACCACACTCAAGGTAAGGAAAATTAGGTAGTTTAGTCTACAACCTAGTTTATGTTTTGTATGACCTAACATTTTAGGTACAATAAAGGGGTAAGTGTGGCTGGACATAATGTGTCCAATGATGTATGACAGACTTATGTCCAGTAGGATCAGTTACCAAATTTGTATGACAGACCTAAGTTGATGTTCGGTAGGCTCGGTTGCCAAACTTGTATGACAGACTTATGTCCGGGGCTAAATTGCCACTCATGTATACGCACTTATCTTTTTATTATATCTGTCTTGTTATTATGACTTATGATTTATGATTATGACTTAGGCTATGTTATGACCTAGGGTTTTATGATGTTGCATGATTAGTATAAATAAGTTCTGTTATGACTCTTGTGAAATTTATGATATGTTTGATTATATGATTATATAACTGACTCTTATTTGTTTCTTGCGTTGTCTTGATTTATTATTTTTGTGTTTATGACTAATGTTATGATTGCAGGATAAAATTTATGATCTAGATCTTTGTGTGAACTTTGGTATGACGGTGATATAGGATAGATTATGACATTGGTTTCTGTTATGAATATAGTATTGCATGTGAAATTATTTGATATAAGTTTATGATTGATTTCTGTATGAATTGTTATGTATTCATACAGAATAGCAAGACTAGTGTGAATATGTGGGGGCCGTATAGCCGCGTGTTATTTTCTTGGGAAATTATGAACTTTATGATTTAATGTTGCCTAGTTTTAATTTTATTTTATTGTAAAGACTATTATTTATTTTTCTTAAACATGTGTTATGTTTATTTTAAATTATAAATAAAGAATGCAACACTTTTTACTATTTATTACGTTTATTTTCAACATCTTTATTTTCTACAATTATAAATATTTAATATAAGACTACATATTTAATAATTATATTAATATAAAGTCACTTTTAAATTCAAATGTTATAAAATATCATTATTATAATAATATATGATACAAGACTAGATATTTAATAATTATATTAATATAAATTCAAATGTTGTAAAATATTATTATGATAATAATATATAATCATAATTTTTTACTAATTATATTAATATGAATATAATAATATTTAATACAAGACTAGATATTTAATACTTATATAAATATAAATTTGAATATTATAAAATATCATTATAACAATAATATATAATACATAATCTTAATTTTTATTAAAAAATTATTATTTATATTTAAAAAGAAAACATGTTATTTTTTTTTTTACATTTATCTTCTATAAAAAATAAACAAGCTTATTCTCCAATCATTAAGGTGTAATTTAAATAATATCATGAATATTTTGTACCTTAAATAGAGTAGTTTGTGATCTAAAATGTTATCATTATATATATAGGGAGCGTCAACTTTTTTGACAACACTGATGCAGCCAGTTTGTGTTTTCTATACTTCGGTAAAAAAATTTACAACTTTTTTATGTGACAGTGTGCATTGTAATCATTTAAGATACCCTACAAATTTTGAAGAAATTTTGAATATTTTACATTGCCCAAAACAATGTTCAAACAGTTGACTTTTACACGAGTATACAAAAAAATAAGCACGCGTGACAAGTTTTTTGAACCCTGTTTCCGGTACCATAATTTTTCAGAATTTCTTAAAAATTTGTAGGATGTTCTATATAGCTACAATGTACACCGTCATACAAAAAAATCTGGGATTATATCTATCCAGGTGCCGAAAATAAAGAAAGGATGCACTAGTGTTGTCAAAAAAGTGGATGCGTTGTAGTCGCTCATATATATTAAAAAACCATAAACAATGTTTATATTTTTTATAACCTATAAACAATGTTTTGGTTTAATTTTTCTTTTAATATGTTTATGTCATTTTTTATATATAATATTATTTATTTGTTTGAAATTTATATAATAATTATAAAGATTTAATAAAAATAATTAATAAATTTTATAAATATAACTAAGCAAACGTATATATGTAAGTATACGTAGGGTGGAAAATTAAAAATTTCAATGCATAACATATATGTGTACAACTTATAGATACATTTAGTTGAGAGAACATATTTGTTTTATTTCTAAAAGAACAGAATTAACGTTGAGAAGACAAGAGACAGATTTTGGATGGAGTATTGGTAACAAAATTTAGTAACAGAGTTTTAACTATTTGTTAGTTGAAGTGAATATATATTACATATAATAATATATCATTAATAAGTTCTACTGTAACGCCTTAATTTCTCATAGATTATCGAGAACACAATATTTGATCATAAACATAAATATTGCTCTTTTATTGAATGAAATTTTAAAATACGTAAATGGATCTATGGTTTTACAAAAATAAAATAATTCTCTTTAACATACTAAAATAAGCAACGTTAAATAAGACTTTAAAAGATACACGCTTTAATAAAAATTGGCCCGCTTGATCTTCCTCAACTATATGGTCCCCACGAGTACATCACAAAGCCCTTAGGTCTCACTTGCCACCGGCCTTTCTATCTTTAATTGCCTTAATCAACAACATCATAAAGAGTGAGCTTATTCTAAGCCGAGTAAGGAAAATACAAACAAGAGTCAGTCATATAATCATATAATCAAACATATCATAAATTTCACAAGAGTCATAACAGAACTTATTTATACTAATTATACAACATCATAAAACCCAAGGTCATAATATATCCTAAGTCATAATCATAAATCATAATCTAAATCATAGTTCATAGTCATAAGTCACAAGTCACAAGTCATAATCATAAAAATAGGTCATAGATCATAAGTCATAAGTCATAGTTATAGGTCATAGGTCATAATAACAAGACAAATACATTAAAAAGATAAGTCCTTATATAGGGGTGGCAATGAAGCCCCGAACATAAGTCTGTCATACAAGTTTGGCAACCAAGCCTACCGGACATCGGTCTGTCATACATCATTGGACACCTTAGGTCCAGCCACACTTACTCCTTTATTGTACCTGAAATGTTAGGTCATACAAAACATAAACTAGGTCATAAACTAAACTACCTAATTTTCCTTACCTTGAGTGTGGAGAGAAAAAGAAAGAGAAGATATTGCTTGCTATAGAAAACATCCAATCAACCTTAAATACAACATAAGATATTTATATTAGAGCCTTATAATAAAACTATACTTTCAAGAATTTTCTAAACCTCATAAAGTCATACCTTCAACCTAGAACCAAAATAATAAAATCATGAGTCTTCTCTCTAATGTCTATCTCCAACAACAACAACACCAAGAGTTTGGATACTTGGGTAGATTTTGGCTATATATTGGCTTGATGGGGTTCAATATTTCGACTATAATAGGGTTTAGAAAAGCAATAGTGTTTATGGCAAAATAAAGAAAATAGAAGAAAAAGATCCCAAGCACTATAAGGACTAGTGTTTCGGCTATGGCCATGTAGAGTGTTTATGGAAAAATAGAGAGAATTTTTGGGACTATAGATTTCAAAATTATGAGAGGTATTTGAGAGCTATTGAGTGTGAGAAAAATGGTGAAGGGTAAGTCTTTATTTATAGGCTTCAAATCCCAACTCCCTTCCTTCATTTTCTCCACACTATTCAACTTAAATTTTAAAAATCAAACCTTCCCTCCACTATATGGTTTTTTCAAGCCTAGTATTACTCCCTTCTTGTTGCTACATCATCTCCAAGTATGTCACATAGTCTCCATTTGTTTCAAACTTTAGTCAAAATCCAAACTACTATCTTATATCTCGTAACTCGGAACCCTTCTGTAGTAAAATTAACATAACTGGATCTGTAGAAGTCCTATTTAAGCTATTTTTATAATGTTGGAAAGCTAATTCAATTATCTACAACTTTGTGGAAATACTATTTTTTTCGAAATCATAATATAACTGGGTCAAAACTAGGTCCAAAGTTACAAAATCCTAAAGTTACAAAAACTTCATTTACTTATCTAACTCTTAGTCCAACCATCACATTACTATATCTACTTAGTTATTTGACTACTTAAATTAATCTTTTAAATCTCCATTTATCTAACTCTTCTTGAAACATAGTCATTTAATTCAAATAGATCTAATCTTGCCTATCTTTAAAATTTAAAAAGAGTAAAATTCTTCCAATTTTTGTGCCAACCTAAGACTAAGCTATTTTGGTTTTCATTTTAATTCTAATACTTGGACTTAGTTTAATGCCACATGTTCACTTCTTAATCCATCAAATAACATGTGCATTTAATACTTAATAAAAATATACACTAATTTAATCATATGCTAAAATAATTATAATTACCCAAACTATAATTATTTCTATGTCATAAAATCATAACTTAAATAATTTAAACTTAAAGCAATCTTTATTCCACAACTCAAGTCATAACTAAATCTAACCTAAGATTATATTTAAGGAGCTTATAAGAAAATAATAACCTTGGTTATTACAATTCTAGAACGCGTATTGGTCGTTCTTCATAACTGAAATCTTGTTTTAACTCTAGAGCCTTGTAATCGAGCACATGGGATGGATCTGATACATACCTTCTCAACATAGATATATGAAAAACATTATGCATTTCAGCTAATGATGGCGGTAAATCCAACTGATATGCTACTTGCCCTACTTTGTCCAATATCTCAAAAGGACCTATAAAACTTGGGCTTAACTTTCATTTCTTTCCCAAATGCATAATCCTCTTCATCGGAGATACTTTGAGAAATACTTGATCGCCTACTGAAAACTCAACATTTCACCTCTTAGCGTCGACATAGCTCTTCTGCCGACTTTGAGCAGCAATCATTCGTTGTCTTATCTTTTCTACCGCCTTTGTTGCTTCTCTTACAACCTCAAGTCCTAAGTATCATCTTTCACCAACTTCATCCCAATGAAGTGGTGATCGGCACTTCCGTCCATATAACATTTCATAAGGTGCCATGCCTATCGTCGCTTGTTGTAAGAGAACTCTACTAATGGAAGATACTTGCTCAACGATCCTGAGAAATCTACAGCACACGCCCTCGTCATATCTTCTAATATTTGTATGGTACGTTCCGACTGACCATCGGTTTGATGGTGAAATGCCATATTTAACTTTAACTCAGTGCCCATTGCACGCTGTAGACTTTCCCAGAACTTTGAGGTAAAACCATTCCTCTATCAGAGACTATCGCCTTTGGAATTCCATGTAGTCTCACTATTTCTACCATGTAAAGCTCTGCTTATTGTTCTGCGTTGAAAATCGTTCTTACTGGTAAGAAATGATCAGATTTTGTAATTCTGTCTATAAGCACCCACACAGAGTCATGTTTCTTGGTGGTTCTTGGTAACCCTGTCATGAAGTCCATCGCTATATCTTCCCATTTCCATTTGGGAATCTATAATGGTTGCAATGTTCCAACGAGTCTCTAATGTTCGGCCTTAACTTGTTTACATGTATGGAATTTTGCTACAAAGTCAGCTGTGTCTTTCTTCATCCCCAGCCACCAATACATTGTCTTGACATCGTTGTACATCTTGGTCGATCCCAGGTGAAGTGAATATGGAGTAGTGTGCACGTCCTTTATAATACTATTTCTTAAGTTACCTTTTTCTAGCACATACACTCGGTTCCTATATCGTAGCATGCCTTCCTTGGTCAAGGAAAAATTAGCATTCTCTGAACTTTGTAGTGATGCTCTCTTCTTAAGAAGAAACTCGTCCTCTTATTATTTCTTCCTTATTCCCTCCATTAGTGTTAACTTGATCGTGAGGTCAGCTAGTTGTCCAATTATTAACTCAACTATAGACTTCTTAATATCATCTTGTAAGTGTTGCGCTATCCCCACAAATGTCGATATGCTTCTGTAACTCTGTCTACTAAGTGCATCTGCCATGACATTAGCCTTTCCCAAATGATACGAGATCTCACAATCATAGTTCTTTATTAGCTCTAGCCACATTTGTTGCCTCATATTGTGTTCCTTTTGTGTAAAGAAGTACTTTACACTTTTTTGGTCCATATAGATTTCGCACTTTTCTCTGTACAGATAGTGCCTCCAAATCTTCAGAGCGAAAACCACATCTGTTAATTCCATGTCATGGATTGCGTATTGCTGCTCGTACTCCTTTAGCTGTCTCGAGGCATATGGGACCACCTTTCCGTCTTGCATCAAAATGCATCCAAGTCCATGCTTCGAAGTGTCGCAATATACTACAAACCTGCCCTTATCATTTGGGATGCATAGAACTGGGGCTGATATGAGTTTGTCCTTTAACGTTTGAAATATTTCTTCACATTTCTTCGTGCATGTGAACTTCTACTGTTTCCTTATTAAATTCGTTAAGGTGTAGCTATTTTGGAGAACCCTTCAACAAATCGTCTATAGTATCCTGCCAAGCCCATAAAACTTTTCACATCGGTGGCACTCTTGGGTTTGGGCCAGTCCTTCACTGTTTCTATCTTTGCTGGATCTACTTCTACGCCATTTTTAGACACAATGTGTACTAGAAAGGCCACCTTTTTTAGCCAGAATTCGCATTTATTAAACTTAGCGTACAATTGATGACTTTTGAGTCTTTCCAACGTCATTCACAAGTGCTCTTCATGCTCGACTTTCGCTTTTGAGTAGATCAATATGTCGTCTATGAACACCCCAACGAACTTATCCAGGTAGTCCTTAAATACTAGGTTCATAAGATCCATGAACGCAACTGGTGCGTTCGTTAATCCAAAAGATATTACTAGAAACTCGTAGTGTCCATATCTGGTCTAAAATGTCATCTTTGGGATATCTTCTTCTCGTACTCATAGCTGATGAAACCCTGACCACAAATCTATCTTTGAGAACACCGTAGATCCTTGTAATTGATCAAAAAGATCATCTATTTGAGGCAAAGGATACTAGTTCTTGATTGTCACTTTGTTTAGCTATCAATAATCTATGCACATCATCATACTCCCATCATTCTTCTTGACAAAAAGCACTGGTGCACCCCAAGGCGAAAAGCTTGGTCTAATGAAACTCTTGTCTAAAAGTTCTTACAATTGTTTCTTTAATTCCTTATGCCCCGTCGGCACCATCCTATATGGATATTTTGATATTGGTGTCGTTTCCAGTGCCAACTCTATCTCAAACTCGATCTCCCTACTTGGAGGTAATCCTGGTAGATCTTCTGAAAATACCTCAGGAAATTTGCATGCTATGTGCACATTCTTTGGTTCGAGTTGTGTCTCTCGTGACTTGTCTACTATGCTGGCTAGAAATTCCTAGCAACTGCTACTGATTAAACATTGAGCTTTGAGAGCTGAGACTATCGTATGCGAGTTCTAGAAATTATTCCTCTGTAAGTGAACTTTTCGCTATCTTCTGTTTGAAAATTGACCGTCTTACCCCTTACAGTCAATTATCACCCCATATTTTGCTAACCAAACCATTCCTAATATCATATCATAGTCCTTAAGGTCTAATTGGATCAAATCTACTAGTAACTATCTTCCTTCGATTCTAACTACAACGCTACGCACCCCTCTACTAGATAGTATTCTTTTCCCCGAGGGTAATTCTGTGATAAACTTATCTCTAAAAAGTTTGCATGGCTTATCTAAGCTATCAATCATATTCATAAAGACAAATGAATGTGTCGCTCCTGAATTGAATGAAACATTGAATTGCTTGCCAGAGATTGTGATCTGACCCGATACTACTCTATTTCTAGTTTCCGCCTCACCTTATGTAAGAGTGAAAACTATAGCTGCTATTAGCTTTTCATCCTTATTTTGGTCTCTCACTTTTGGGCAGTCGTTCTTGAGATGACCTTCATCTCCACAATTGAAGCAACCTCTAGTCTTATATCGACATTCTCTTGAATGTTTTCTCTACAGATTTGCCATTGAGGGTATTCTACGTAAGTCTTCTTATTCCCATTTCCTTCCAACGTAGTTTTCCCTTTCTTGTCTGCTTTTGGTTATGACCACCATCGTGTTTCCTTTTGTGGTCATTTTGTTCGTGATTGCTTTTCTTGGCGTCCTTCCTACCCGTTCCTTCTTTCCAGATTTTATCCTCCACCTGCTCGGCTTCCCGAGCTATTTCCAATGTTTCCACATATTTGGTTATTCCCTGAACCAACTTTACGTCTCGGGCTATCATTGGCTTCAACCGTTTTATGAATCTTTGAATTCCTAATGTCTCAGTGGGTACCATGTCCGCTGCGGACTTGGCCAGTCGGTTGAATTTTCTGGCGTATTTCGTCACAGTCGAATTCCCTTGAGTTAATGCAATGAATTCGTCCACCCTTGTGGCTAGAATCGCAGGGCTATAGTATTACCTATGGAATACTTGGATAAAATCTTCCCAAGTCACGACATTGACATCTCAGGTCTTTTTCACTATATCCCACCAGATGCGGGCGTCTTTCTTGAGTAAGCTTGAGGCACATGAGATTCAGTCCTCGTTTCCTAAGCGCATATGTTCCAATATGGATTCTACCGAACGAATCCATTCTTCGGCTTCTTTCTTGTCCTCTTTCTTGTTTGATTTCTCGTTTGTTCAGTCTTCCAGATCTTCTTAGTTCCTGCTCCATTTTCTTTTTTGTTTCCCCTGAAAGAGAATATTATAAAAACTAAGACAAAAAAACAAAAATTATAAACTAGCCTATTGTACTACTGTCTATTAGGTCCATCTATCTATTAAAACTATCGTATTACCATTAAGCCCAACTCGGGTAAATGGGGCTTAACAATTGAAACTTCCATGGTGGAGAACTGGGTTCAGTATATTGTACTCACTACTAAGGCCCCCTAACTTCCACTTGGACCCAAAAGACAGGAATTTCAACCCTTGCCTTATTAATTGTTATTCATTTTAATTAGATCCAATCTAATAATGCAAAGCAAATGGGCCTTCACAAATGGGCTAACCCATAAGAGAGGAATTTAAACCTTACACTTTCATTTAAATCCAAAATTCTTAACATTTACTAACAATATAAATAAAAAGGAAGAAATAACATGTTTTATTAAAATGAGAAATTAATTACAAACTTGTGAAAAACTTCTAAAAATAAAAGCATAAAATAAAACTTAATGATGTGTCCTTATATTCCTCTAATCCTCCACATCAGATTCTTCTTCTAGCATATCCTGAGTGAAGTCCTCATAATCCTCTTGGGTGTACGTAAATCTTGAAGTGAAGGGAACTTGACTTAGAAATCCTTCCCTAAGGTTGTCTGGTAAGTGATGAACCTTTTTCTCCTATTTCTCCATTTGGTAGGATTATATCTTAAAATATTCTAATATTTCGTGCAAACCTATCCATAAATGTATCATAATTATCTTCAATAGGTACGCTATGATCAAACAAAACCTCATTCCATGCTATCTACAAGCTTGGCTCTGTTAATGGTAATTTAAGTGCATAAGGACTAAAAAAAGTTCATGCGATTTATTCTTAAAAATATTGTTTCGAACATCTTCAGGGTCTTTGATTCTCCTTATCGCCTTAACTTCTTAATAATGTTAGGGTTAATGGTGCTAAGTTTTGGAAATGAGTCATAAAGAAAACCATTATTTCACATAACAAACATATTTCATAAATCATACTTACTTGGTAGCGAGTTGGTCCTTTGTAGCTATCGTGTGTATTTCGTGGGAATGTTCAGAACCAATATAGTCGTGGCTCTGGAACCACTTGTAGCACCCTAATTTCTCATAAATTATCGAGAACACAATGTTGGATCATAAACATAAACATTGTTCTTTTATTGAATGAAAATTTAAAATAAGTAAATGGATCCATGGTTTTACAAAACTAAAATAATTGTCTTTAACATACCAAAATGAGCAACGTTATATAAAACTTTAAAAGAAACATGCTTTAATAAAAATAGGCCCGCTTGATCTTACTCGACTATATGGTCCCCACGAGTACATTACAAAGCTCTTAGGTCCCACTCGCCACCAGCCTTTCTATCTTTAATTGCATGAATCAACAGCATCATAAGGGGTGAGCTTCTAAGCCCGGTAAGGAAAATACAAACAAGAGTCAGTCATATGATCATATAATCAAACATATCATAAATTTCACAATAGTCATAACATAACTTATTTATACTAATCATACAACATCATAAAACCCTAGATCATAACATAGCCTAAGTCATAATCATAAATCATAATCTAAATCATAGTTTATAGTCATAAGTCATAGGTCATAAGTCATAATCATAATCATAACAATAGGTCATAGGTCATAAGTCATAAGTCATAATAATAGGTCATAGGTCATAATAACAAGACAAATACAATAAAAAGATATGTGCTTATATAGGGGTGGCAATTAAGCCCCGGACATAAGTCTGTTATACAAGTTTGGCAGCTGAGCCTACCGGACTTTAGTCCATCATACATCATTGAATACCTTAGGTCTAGCCACACTTACCCCTTTATTGTACTTGAAATGTTAGGTCATATAAAGTATAAACTAGGTCATAAACTAAACTACCTAATTTTCCTTACCTTGAGTGTGGGGAGAAAAAGAAAGAGAAGAGATTGCTTGCTATAGAAAGCGTGCAATCAACCTTAAATACAACATAAGATATTTATATTAGAGCCTTATAATAAAACTCTACTTTCAAGAATTTTCTAAACTTCATAAAGTCATACCTATCAACCTAGAACCAAAATGATGAAATCCCGAGTCTTCTCTCTAATGTCTATCTCCAACAACAACACCAAGAGTTTGGATACTTGGGTATATTTTGGCTATATATTGGCTTGATGGGGTTCAATATTTTGGCTATAATAGGGATTAGAAAGGAAATAGTGTTTAAGGCAAAATAAATAAAATAGAAGAAAAAGATCTCGAGCACTATAAGGACTAGTATTTCGGCTATGGCCATGTAGAGTGTTTATGAAAAAATGGAGAGAGTCTTTGGGACTATGGATTTCAAAATTATGATAAGTCTCTATTTATAGGCTTCAAACCCCAACTCCATTCCTTCATTTTCTCCACACTATTCAACTTAAATTTTAAAAATCAAACCTTCCCTCCACTATATGGATTTTTCCAGCCTAGTCTTACTCCCTTCTTGTTGCTACATCATCTCCAAGTATGCCACATAATCTCCATTTGGTTCAAACTTTAGTCAAAGTCCAAACTACTATTATATATCTCGTAACTCTAGGCCCTTCTGTAGTAAAATTAGCATAGCTGGAGCTATAAAAGTCAGATTTAAACCATTTTTATACATTTGGAAATCTAATTCAATTATCTACAACTTTGTAGAAATACTACTTTTCCGAAATCATAGTATAACTGGGTCAAAACTAGGTCTGAAGTTACAGCATCCTAAAATTACGAAAACTTCATTTACTTATCTTACTCTTAGTTCAACCATCACACTACTATCTCTACTTAGTTATTTGACTACTTAAATTAAATCTTTTAAATCCTCATTTATCTAACTCTTCTTGACACATAGTCACTTAATTCAAATAGATCTAATCTTGCCTGTCTTTAAAATTTAAAAAGAGTTGTTGACGTCGTTTTTCGTCAACAGTGAAAGGAGAGCACGTAAACAATAACTGATAATAGCCAATTAAAATATAACAACACAAACACACGATTTTTACGTGGTTCAGCAGTTAAATCTGCCTAGTCCACGAGTCTCTGTTATTAAACTCAAGATTATCTCTGAAAATTCTTAAGCATGAATTCTTCAGAGTTTTCTCTCAAGCTTCAGAATTTCGGTCCATTACAATGGTGCATGACCTCTCTATTTATAGAGAAAGATGCAGAATACTATCCCACATATTTTGGGTAGTTACTCTTTTCGTGTAAATAAAATAAATGGCTTTAAATGCCCACAATCAGATATAAAAGGAAACGTCCCCTGAAGACCAGGGGACGTATAACTGACTAAATAATATCCCACGATTCTAGGAGATTTATAATAATAAATGAGGATTACATATCGTATGGACAACACTTATAGATATTCAAGGTTTTTATCATATATCTCCAAGGCCTTAACTTCCCATGTTTCTTGCCATCTTTCAAGCTAGAGACATCTCCCGAGGTCACATGGCTTTCGAGATCGTATGTGCGTCGAGCTTGGGACCCCTGATCCGAGGTCATCCCTGAGGATGGATGCGTCTCCGGAGCTACTTTTCGAGATCATGAACACTTCAAGGTCACCATATTCGAGGTCGTCTATGTCTTGCAGGCTCGATATTTAGTCCTGGAGCATACTCTAAACCTTACGAGTCCAATTGTTTGTGAATCCAACTTTCGAGGTCATATTTAACATAGCTCGAAATCTGGGTATAACAAGAGTAAAATTCTTCCTATTTTTGTGCCAAACCTAAGACTAAGCTATTTTGGTTTTCATTTTAATTCTAATACTTGGACTTAGTTTAATGCCACATGTTCACTTTTTAATCCATCAAATAACATGTGCATTTAATACTTAATAAAACTATACACTGATTTAATCATATGCTAAAATAATTATAATTACCCAAACTATAATTATTTCTAAGTCATAAAAGCATAACTTAAATAATTTAAAGTTAAAGCAATCTTTATTCCATAACTTAAGTCATAATTAAATCTAACCTAATATCATATTTAAGAAGCTTATAAGAAAATAATAATCTTTGTTATTACATCAACTTTGGTTGTAGCTGGGACAGGTTGGTAAATTCTAATAAACTAGGAAATGACCCTATCAAATCTAATACACTGTAAAAAAAACTGGGGCTATACCAAGAACGAAATTCGATGGCAGAAGTCCGGATGTTCTCAGTATACCCTCTACTGAGACAGTTCTCAATACAACCTCCTTGGTAGTCATCAACTTCTACCGATGACTTATTTATGTCCTTAGTATAGCCGATACTGAGGACAAATGTTGTCAGTATGTTGTGGACAACGTCGTCGGTGGAGTCTGTCCAATTTTGTCATCTGCTAGAGCTATACCAAGGACAATATCCTCGATATAGACTGAAACGAGATTTTTTAATAGTTCATTATTTATTTATTTATTTAATTATATTATTTGAATTAAAACTAAAACAATTAATTTAAATTAAAATAGTTATAATAAACATTTAAATAAAAACATAAGGGTATGTTTGATCAATGAAAATAAAGAGTTGTTCGAAAGATGAAAATATAATAGTCTATAAAAATAAAGCTCATGCATAAGTCCTCTTACTAACTCGGTCCTCCAACATCGGGATCATAAGGTGGAGGTGGGACACATTAAGATCTCAGAGTGATACAACGAGTCCGGATGTGCTCCTCCAATGGTTGAAGAGGCTTTCTCATCTCAACAATCTCTTCATCTCTAGTTTGTGGAGGATCAGTAGTAAATAGAGCTTGGTCCCTTATGTTAAGGATACAACCATATCCTTTCTAGTGGCTACGTCATTTTTCGAAGACAGTTTGTACCAAAGACAAGTCGTCATCTTCAGGCGCACTCGAAACTGGTGTGGAACTCTCTGTATCAGTTGATTATGTTTGTTGTGTGTCGCGATATGCACACATTCGTTCCTATGATACAATATATATAATGTAATTATGTATTGTAAATACACAATTAAAATTTTGAAAAATGTTTTAAAAAAAACTTAACATACCCAAGTTTTCTCAGCTGTTTCTGTCACCCATCCTATCTTTGTGGTGAGTATCCATCCAGGTATCGGAGATCAACTCAAGTTGCCCATTCTCTAAATTGCGCTGCCAGATACATATTTTTTTAAAAATAATCAAACGTAGATAAGAAAAACAAACTTAAAAAAATTTAATTAACTCACTTTTTTGTAGTGCAACACTGGGATGGACTGAAAATCTTCGTAGCTGAGCTCTTTTAGTTTCTTCCTATTTTCTTTGCTGACCTCGGAACGTTTCTAGAAGAAGTTAGTGTTAGTAATATATTAAATTGATAGATTTAAGTTAAAAAAAATTAGTACCATCATGTCTGGGCATTGGAAAAACTCAATGGCTTTTTTCCACTGCGTATTTGTACAACAACCATAACAATTTTCTAGCCCATTATTCATTAATTGTTTCTTAATATCATGCTTCCAATCAGAATGCTTTTTGGCACATGATGTATCAATGTCTCTCAAAATCCCAAGCATGTGCCCCTATCCATATCGCGTACTATATGTATATAGTAAACCTGAATGGGATTGGTTCTTTAACCTTATAGAAATGGAGTGAAATTGTGGATTAGAATACACACACACACACACACACACAAATTGATTGTAAGTTTTATGATAAGTGTTTCGTGCAGTGCTACACACACACAATGTCGATTGACAAGAGCTAGATTAATTTTACAGATCGATTATCAGATATGTATGAAGCTGGTGAGATGGATTTTCTTTAGAGAGCTAGGCAGTGTGTTGACTCAAGGGGATTGGTGAAATGTCCGTGTAGGAGGTGTTTGAGCATTGAACTTAAGACAATTGATGTATTAGAAAATCATCTATTTGTAAATGGTTTTCTACGGAAATATACCAATTGGCATTGGCATGGAGATGATGAAATAATACCAATGAGGAAAGGGATAGATATGTACCGGGGCGTACCAGATATGGACCGGGGCACATGCCTAGGATCTTAAGAGGCATTGATACATCATGTGCCAAAAAATATTTTTATTGGAAGTATGATATTAAGGAACATTTAACGAATAATGGGCTAGGATATCACGTTATGGTGGTTGCATAGATACACAGTGGCAAAAATCCATTGAGTTTTTCCGACACCCGCAGATGTGATGGTATTAATTTTTTTTTAATTAACTCTCTTAATTTAATATATTACTATAACACTAAATTTTCGCAGAAACGTTCTGGGGTCAACAAGGAAAATAGGAAGAAATTAAAAGAGCTCAGCTACGGAGGTTCTAATTCCATCCTAGCGATGCGCTACAATAAAGTGAGTTAATTAAAAAATTTAAGTTTGTTTTTCTTATTTACGTTTAATTATTTTTATAAAAAAAAATAATTATGTGGTAGCACATTTTAGAGACTAGGCAACTTGAGCTGATCCCGGATAACAGGATGGATACTCACCACAAATTAGGCACAGTATGGGTGACATAAACAGCCAAAAAAACCTAGGTATGTTAAATTTTTTTAAACATTTTTCAAAATTTTAATTTTTTACTTACCATGCATAATTACATTATACATTGTATCATAGGATGAATTGTGTGCATATCGCAACACACAACAGACACAGTTAACTGGTACTGAGAGTTCCACACCAGTTTCGAGCGCGCCTGAAGATGACAACTTGTCTTTGGTACAAAATGTCTTCGGAAAATGACGTGGCCACCAAAAAGAATATGGCTGTATCCTTAACATAAGGGATCAAGCTCCATTTACTACTGATCCTCCACAAACTAAAGATCAAGAGATTGTTGAGATGAGAGAGTGACTTCGACAATTAGAGGAGCACATCCGGATTCATTGTATCACCCCAGAATCTCAATATGTCCCACACCACCTGATGATCCCGATGTTGGAGGACCAAGTCAGTAGGAGGACTTATGTATGAGTTTTATTTTATAAACTATTATATTTTCATCTTTAGGACAACTCTTTATTTTAACTGAGCAAACATATCCTTATGTTTTTATTTAAATGTTTCATATAAGTGTTTTGATTTTAATCTATTATTTTAGTTTTAATTAAAATTAATTCAATAAATATATAAATAAATAATGAACCAATAAAAAATCTTGGTTCATTCTATACCAAGGACATTGTCCCATCAGATGACAAAATTGGACAGGCTCCACCGAAGATATTACCCCCGGTATACCGAGAACATATTTCATGTCCACGGTAGAAGTTTACCTCTACCAACGAGGATGTAGTGAGAACTTTCTACCGAGAACATGTTCTCGGTAGAAGCTACACCGAAAACATTCCGGTTTCTACCGACGATTTTTGTTCTCGGTATAGACCATATTTTTTTATAGTGTTTCAGTAATTGAAATAATTTTTTTTTTATAATTTAAAATAAAAATAATTAAATTTATAATTTAAAATTTTTCAATTTTTGAAATAATTTAAGGAAGTCATGCTGCTAAAAAATCCACTTAACAATTTAATTGTAACAAATATATAACTAAATAGTAGTTATAATGTTGCAATATTTATTTTAATTTTTTATCCAATCTAGTGCGACCGCATATCTCTAGATCTAGAACACAGTGATGGCCGCTTCAAAACATTGATCATATGGAGTTATGCTGTTAAAGTTTTTATACAGCCATTTAAGTGCAATAAATACAACATAAAGAGTTATGTTGCAAAGTTTCCATAATTATGAGGAGTGTGGTGCATCATAATAACTCTCGACTAAGTTATAACTATATATTTTTTAGTTTACATGTGAAAAAGTGGCCTGAAGAGTATGCCATAGAGGAGTTGCAAGAGAAGTATACTGCCCTCGATTGGATCGCAAAAATTTTGTTCTTATTTATATTGTTTAAATGCTTCTTTATATTTAGGTAGCTTTAATAATTTCAAATTATGTCTCGGTATTTGACTAAATAATACAAAAGAACCTCGTAATCTCATCTAATATAAAAGTTAATTTTAAATGGACAATAATATTTTTTTCTTTAATTGATTAAACTTATTTTTATATTTTAAAATATTTTATAAAAAGTATTAAAAATATTTTATTCAAATAAAAAAAATTATGGAATATATAAATTCTTTAAAATTTTGAAATAAAAGTTTACTATAATAGTATTTTAAATAAATTATTTGTTAAAAAAAAACCAATTTCTTAAAATATGAAAATTTTATTTTATTTTTAAAATAAATAATTTTTTCTTATTTTTTTTATTTTTATAAGTGAAATAATAATTTCAAATATTTATGTTTATTTATAAAAATCTTTAAAATATATATAAATGAAGTAACTAACTTAAAACTATTATTGCCTAATTGAAATAAATTTTAAATTAAAAAAACAAGAAAGTAATACTATTTTATAAAATACGTATTATAATTTTACATTGTTGAAACAAAATGAAATGTTAGTATTTAAGTAAGCAAAGTATTGTGTAAGTGAGTATATATATATATATATATATATATATATTCATTTTTGTTTATACATATATAAATTTTAACTATGGATTTTATCCTAAGGAAGTTTTGGATGGATGCAGTTGTAGCCATTACATTGATTTTGCATAAATTTTTTTACATCAAAAATGTATTTTTTTCTGTTTGTTTTTAATATTATTTGTGTATTATCGAATTAAAGTGTTACATCATTTTTATTTGATTTTTTGGAGAATTTTTCAATTATATAAAAAATAAATAATCAAGATCATGAGAAGAAACGTAGCTAAAACCATATAATATATATAAATTTATATATATATAAATGAAATTGTGATCATGGAGTCTTGCACACCGTTTATAAATTAGGGACCGAATCGTAAGAGAAACAAAAACACTTATATAGAAGTCTTCCCATAAAAATTATGCGAAAAAATCTTAGTCAAAAAGCCAAATTGATCACAAACAGTAGCGTACGTACCAATAAATAATGGAGAAGCAATAAATAAAATTCCTTCTGCGTGAAACATAAACGACAAAAGATTAGTAAAGGCAAAGAAAGAATTTAAAAATAGGACAGAATATAAGAAACTCCATATCCTAAGATTTAACATGTCTCTCTCAAGTACTACTTTATATATCGTGACAGTGTAAAACCCCAACGAAAGAAAGGCCAAGCCAACAGGACTGAAGAGAACCGGCCTATATATTCACTCCTTTTGCATGCACTATCCATCATCCATTTTCTTCAAATTCTAGAGTCTTACACTCACATTCTTCATTGCCAAAGCCAAGAATGGACACAAAAACCACGGCAGCCATTCCAACTCAAAATCTGGCCTCTGCAACACCGACGGCAGCCTCTGCCTACGAAGTACCTCAAAACCAGCTGACACCAACTGCAGCGAATGCAACTGAATCACTGACATCGACTGTGGCAGCGTATGCACCCCAGAGCTTGACTACGATAACCACACCTCATCATCAGAATACAACGTCTGGGGTTGCGCCGCACCAGAGCCTAGCCTCGTCAGGCATTGTGCCTTATCAGAATCGAGCTGCTCGTTCATCAGCAGTTGGACTCAGTGGTCGCACGGCTCGCACCGCACTCGGAGTAGACGGCCGTGCATCTCGCACTCTCGGACTTGACAGTCGTGCAGCTCGTGGTGGAACGTCCGATGAGACTGAGCTAAGCAAAAGAATCATGGAGCTTCATGAGTCTGATGAGCGCGGTCTTGCGGTTAAGCCTGTTCTTCACATTATTGATGTCATTTTTCACCGCGCTACTGCTGACCTACCTGGATTCAGTCTTCAGGTATCATATATTAATTATATAAAACACTTTACTCTCACACTACTCTTTCTGTTTAGATCTCTCAGTCTTTAGTATTATGTTTAACTCTTTGCTATTTTCAATTATCTATTACAGAATTCAGATATTGGTACGGATGAAAAGGCTGTCATGTATTCTGTTGCTAGTCTTCAAGACAATGTCGAAATCCCAGCCAGGATTACGAGCGCAATTTCATGTGAGGTAATAATTATATATATATATATATATCCTCCCAAATCATTAAAAAATATACTACTTGTATAACGAGTTATAAAATAAACAAATAAATTGCCATGCATATTAATTTACGAATACGAGCAATGCATATACTATATATTAATAACATTGCTATTGGTGACTTAATTCATTGATTTGTTGGACCTTTTGAAAACACACATGCATTTTTTGTTTTATGACAGATCCTCAGCAAGTGCTCAGCTGGAGTGGATGTGCACACCATTACAATGGAAATACTACAGATAATTAAGCACTACGGATGGGACTCGAAGGTGTTGCTAGCCTTGGTGGCATTCGCGGTGACCTTCGGCGAATTTCGGCTGGTTCTTCAGCAATACTCCACCAACCCACTCGCCAAAGGGGTCGCTCTTCTCAAACAATTGCCTGAACTTTTGGAACATGCTGGGGCTTTAAAACCAAAACTCGACGCTCTCTACGATCTGATAAAGGAAATCCTTGATGTGACCAAGAAAATCGTTGACTTCTATAACCTTCCCAGGAATGAATATTTTACAGCTGACTCACCTGAAATTCTAGCTGCTGCTTCTCATATCCCAACCGCTGTTTACTGGAGCATTAGAAGTATAGTCGTTTCTTCAACTCAAATTTTGGCCCTCACCGGCATGGGCATCGAGTATGTATAAAATCGTGTTGGTTTAATTGTGCTTACTTCTATATGTCTAAGGATGTGACCATATAATTAATGTTGTGTTTTGACATGTTTCACCAGGTATCTAACAGAGCCGTGGGAGCTATCTTCCTTGGCCCATAAACTTAACAACATAAAAGGGCATGTTGTCGACATTATCGAACGTTGTAACAAGTTTGTTGGTGAGTTCAGCATCTTATATTAATTCAATATTTGTTTTTTTTTAAATATATTTATATATATATATATTTCTTTATTAATGTTGGTACAGAGAGGAAGAAAGAAGATGAAGCATACGAGTATCTTGTGCGTATTTTCCAACTCACACACATCGATAACTCAAAGCCTTTGAGTGTGTTGTTCAATGAAGATCGGCAAGCACTCTATGACTGCTACAACAAGAAAAGGGTTTACTCTTAAACCAGTATTCAATTTCTTAATTTCCACTTTGCTGTTTTTTAAAGTAAATTTCATATATATTATCAATTTGAAACAGATAGTGATCGAGGATTTGAAGAGAAAGGTCGTCGCCCTATTCATCACAGAAGTAGATCCCGAAATTATTCGTTCATCTGAATTTGCAATCTTACAACAAATGTATGCCGAAAAAAGGCAGAGCATAACAAGATCCGAGAGTCAGTATGAAGTGGTTTGGGTTCCAATCTCAAATGTGTGGAATGATGACAAGAACAGAGCGTTTGATAAGCTAAAAGAACAAATGGAATGGCACTCGGTGCACCATCCTTCAGCAGTAACCCGAGTGGCCCCAAGATTCTTTAGAGAAAAATGGGGCTTTGTCAAGAAGCCTGTGCTTGTGGTGATAGACACTCAAGGCAGAGTTGTGCACCACAATGCCATTCACATGATGTGTATTTGGGGAAGCCTATCCTACCCTTTTACCGCCAACAGAGAAAAATTGTTGTGGGAGGATAATGCGTGGACCATGGGCCTGCTCATCGACGGCCTTGACCCCAATGTTGCTGTTTGGGTAAGTCTTTATACTATATATATATATATATATATAATAGTTGACATACGAATATATATGCACTGATTTCATCTTCATTTAATTGTTTAGATCCAAGAACAAAAGTACGTTTGCTTATATGGAGGAGAGGACATTGACTGGATTAGGAAATTCACAAGGATTGCTAAGGATGTGGCCCGCGAATCTGGGATTCAACTGGAGTTGCTTTACGTGGGGAAGAGCAAACCTCACGAGAAAGCGACAAGGAACATCATCGACTTGATTTCGAAAGAGAACTTGAGCAGAACCTTGGACTGGAACCTCATCTGGTACTTTTGGATGCGGTTGGAGAGCATGTGGCACTCAAAAGGGCAACTGACAACGGCTGAAACTGTCAAGCACGACCGTGTAATGCAAGGAATCATTGCCATGCTGAGCTACGGGTCCAGCAGCCAAGGCTGGGCCGTCATCAGCAGAGGTTTCGAGGGAATGGTTAAAGGCAATGGAGAGCACATGTTCAGGGGTTTGACCGAGCATGGTCTATGGAAGAGGAGGGAAGCAGTGATCGGTTTCGTGCCTGCTCTAGATGAGTACCTCCAGAAGCTCCATGTCGACGCACCACACCACTGCACCAGCCTAATTTTGCCAGCCACAGGCGCGATGCCCGACACTGTGGCGTGCTCGGAGTGTGGCCGTTTGATGGAGAGGTACACCATGTTTCGTTGCTGCCTTGACTACTGATCTTTCATCGTGAGCCTGATAATGCCTTGATATGCATGCATATACTAGCATGGCGTCTCCTTTTAGACTAAGAGGACGTCGTCATAATAAATTAGTATGGGAATAATGATGTTAATTGTTTTACGATATATCTTTATGTTTATTTTTTAGTTTTAAAGATTTTGGGGAAAAAAATTACACCACAATATTGTACTGTGTTGCTTGTTGCTTCGGCCGTTCGGCGACTACTACCAAGTTTGCTACTATTTTAATTATTGAATAAATAAATAATATTTGTTGTTTTCCATGCATTCCAATTATGATGACTCTGTCTTATCAATATGAATATAAATATTATTAGTAAGTGACAACAATTCTGGTGTCGTCAGTAGAACAAACTTTTTACCGACTAAGGTTTACCAATAACATGTCGTGGGAAGAAGCTTTACCAACAACATTCTGGGTTCAACCGACATTCGTAGGAATCAAGATCACCAGTTAGATTATTGTGAGTACATACGATCTAAGATTCATTGGTGTAGGTAGACATCTCAATGGAGGTTTTTTATACAATAAGATTATATCGAACTAGACCAATATGATTTTAACTCCTTAATAAATATTGTTTACCTTAAAGAGTTATAATATCAACTCATGATTATATACAGACCAGTTTGAATCTTAAAGTGATCATGAACTTCTGGTTATGTCATTTAGACATTTTGATTCACTTGTTATTGTTTATTAGAATAACATAATATAAGAACTTTTGTTTTGGAGATTCGTTGAAGTAAATGGCTATAGGGACATGATTTATAGATATGGAATCCAAACCTTCTTTATAAGAAGATTGAACAATAGTTCTCTTAAGTGTTAATTCAAGGAATTAATGATTATTGGGTTCAAATTTATAATAAAGATTACCAATTAATTGTTTGATGGTGGGATTAATGATACTAAGGGTAAATAGGTAACTAGAGGGATTAAATAGTTATTTACTCTAGCTCTCATTATGAACTAATATTATTGGAGGATTAAATTGCACATAGTGATTATATCAATGGAATACTTTATCATGCTCATTAAATTATTCTATATTTTATGAGTGCAATTTCATATTTATAGTGCAAAATAATGAGATTAAAAAATATGATTTATTTGATTAAAAAAATTTAATTAAATGGTCTAATTGTAAGAGCTTGAAATTATAGGTCCATAAGTCCTAAAGGCTACTCTATAAACATTGAATCGGATTAAAAATGTGTTTATAAAATTTAGAAGGGGCATATTTGTAAAGGAAAATAATTTTTTTGGTTAAATATGTAATTATAAGATAATTATGTGTTATTAATTAATTGATAATATATTGATGAGTCGGTTTTTAGTAGTTTTTAACCTATGTTTAGGGTAAGTTTGAGTAGATTTGGTGGAGTGTGGTGCGATCACTACACCAAATACCCCCTAGCATAACACAAGAATATAATACTACTGAAAAGGTATTATTATATACATATATGTGGTAAAATAAAAAAATGGCGCTAATTTATTTTGGTGCCCGCCTATTCTTTTTTCCTAGCTAATTCTTTTTTCCCTTCTTTTTTCCTAGCCCACCGTTCTCTTCTTCGCACCCATTCTTTTTTCCTAGCCCACCCATTCTTCTGAGCCTCTCCCTGCTTGAAATCTTCCTTTAAGCATCTCTACCATCCCGACTGCATTCTGCCCTGGCTCGCTCACCGTAACTCCTGCCCCGTTTGTCGGTTCCAGTTACCAGCAGAGCAAGCCAAGCTGGACTCTTTTGGGTCCCCGGAAGGGGTTTTGAGGTTAGGGGACTTGATGATGGGGGATGAGGATTGGTAGCGGCGGCGTTCAGGGCTCATTCTCTCCCAACCAGATTGCAGAGGTGGAGACAGAGACGGAGACGAAAAGAGACTCTTCGTCTAGTGTTTCTTTCGTTCAGGGCTCGAGGCTATGGAGATGAAATGGAAGAAGATGGAAGAAGAAGAAGAATATGAGGAACAACGAAAGAAGGCACGAAGAGTCTCGGAAACAACAGGTACTTTCTTCTTTTCTTTACTTTCTTGGAGTATTTTGGTTTTAACGGCTGATTGGCTGCTGGAAAAGAATAAAAAAACTAACCAAATTAATATAATATACCTAAAGGTTTGAGATATTGATATGGAAAGAAGAACTTTGTTTGCCTTGTTATAGAATGTTTTGAGTTTTCGCTGATTGACAGAGAGAATATGTAATTCTAGCAAGGAAATTATATTTGCTTTGTTAAATTTATGACAGGCTGAGACTGCACATGAGGGTAATGAGAGTGATGAAGGGGAATACGAAGAAGGGCCTGTTGAAATTATATGGTAAGGAAATGAGATCATTTTCAAGAAGAAAAGTATGCTATATATAATTTTGTTTTTAGTTGTGGATGAGATTTTGTGACTTGCTTGGTTATGTTTATTATTTTTTCAGTTCTTTGGTAAGATACATATATCTTTGTACTGAATAACCTTTCTAATGTTACTTATTTTTATATAACACAATTCTTTCATGAAGTAACTGTTGAATATAAATTGTTACAGAAAGAAATTGTCTAGCATAGAGAGGGATCGTATGGACTTGCAATCAACTATTGATGCTCTTCAAGAAGGTTAGTGTTATAATATCATGAATTAAGGTATCGCTTTTGTCACTTTATATGTTAGGTTGTGCTACTAATTTATGCCAAAATGAGAGTAGAAAAGTAGGGGTTGATGGCCAGAGTGTGAACCAAATTAATGTTTATTGAAACTGCTTTACAAATTCGTATTTGTATCAAGGACTGTCAAGTCTGGTGTAAAGATGGCAAAAGGGAAACAAATTATCTGGAATTAGGAAAGTGTTTATTTAATTACTTGAAATTTAACCGAAACTTAGTCTGAAAATATTCTCATTGTTCTTCTATTATGTGAATTTACACCGACACTGTTCATGTTATTAATACTTATTCCTCTTTTGTTGTTATTTGGGCAGAGAAAAAGTTGTTGCAGTCCAAGTTACGCAAAGCTTCCACTGGTGGAAAATCCATTGATGTTACCCAGAGTAGTACACATAAGAAAGATTAATCTACTTCTACCGAAGATTTAGGTAATAATTCGTACTTGGGACTCTTATTTTTACTCTGAGAAGTCTCTCTGGGATATTGCTTGTGATTAAAACTTGATTTAATATGCAAAAATCAGTTTTGCTAATTCGTGCCTGTGGTATTTATGCTAGTCAAGAACTGGTCTTGATTCCCCTAAAAAAAACAACAACAACAAAAAAAAAAAACTGGTCTTGATTGTTAAGGCTAAACAGCAGTTCGTAGTTGTCCACTTGATTTGTACATCTAACCTTTTATTGTAGGGTCAGGTGTGAAGTCTAGTTAATTTTTTTTTGTCTATCACACTATGCTGTATTTTCATTAAGAATAATTGTATATTACCAATACCTCATTCGGGTTTAAGCTTACTAGTTTGAATCTATTTGAATCCACACAGAAAATGAAGATACCATTACCAATACCTTGAATCAGGAAGTGCAGGATACATCTTTTATTGGAATTGATGCCTCCAATTTTTCAATGTTGCCTGACAATGGCTATTCAAATATACCTCCTGATCAGATGAGAATGATTCAAAACATTAATGCATTAATTGCAGAGGTATCATCTATCTAATCATTTTCTTAAATCATTTCTTGCATGATTTGTGATTTTTCTGCTCAAAAGATTTACTATTTCGAGCAAAAACTAGTACATCAGATGATGTTTGTTTATATCATTATTTTGCTAATGAAACAACTACTGTACATTTTTTTCTTGCAGTTGGCTATGGAGAAGGGAGAGTTGGTTCAAACTTTGGCGTCTGGGTCATCTCATTGTTCTCAGTTGAAGGTAATGCAGATGTGATTTTTATTGTTTCTTTGTTAAATTGCAGTAAGCTAATTTTCTTTTAAGTTGCTGGTATTCAATTCATGTTGTATCTGGAGACATGGTGAAGCAAGCACACACTTGGACTAACATATCTCCTTATGTTTGTTCAATGAATGAAGGAGTTGAACTATGAGTTGACCCGAAAACTTGAAGCTCAGACTCAGAGATTAGAGTTTTTGACTGCTCAAAGTATGGCTAATGAGAATATCTCTGCAAGACAACCTGATTCTCAGGATGTCCGTGAGAACATTCAATATGTCGATGAAGGTGACAAGGTACGTATCCTTTTCATCTTTCTTAATAACTATGGTAAACAAATAGAAGGAACACTTAAATGGGCATTGTGGAAAAACTGTTTTGATTTTGATATTTTCACTTTAATTGTAAACATGTTTAATTTATTAAGTATATTTGACAGTGGTTATTGTAAAATAAGTTGCATCAAACTGGTGGATTGTGTAAATGTGCATAAGGGCCTATGCAAATTCTTTTATGTCTCAAGACATGTAACATGTTATTAGTTTTGTACTCGAGATTAGATTTGTATTCAAAATAATTTAGCCTTGTAATAATTGCTTTCTTGGATACAATATGGAAGAGGCAAAAAGAAAATTTATGCTTGTAGCACAACAACTTACACAGGCTTTCAAGCTGTAATGACCGAAGAAGAGTCAGAGAAAGTGACACAAAAGTTTACTATCGAAAGTTTATGGAAGTTCAATAGTCATGATCTTAACTTTTTGCCTTGAACAGGTCTACCTGGAGTTATCTTTGTACTCCCTGATTCTTACATCGATCCACAAAACAAGGAGTATGGAGGTATTTAACATGAACTTTTGTTTGTTTGTTACAATATCTATTTATTGTGTACTTAGTTGCATTTATATCCAATGATTTTTAGAGAACTAGATTATATCATAGACTATAGTTGGACCTGTGTAGCACTTATTTATTTATTCAAGTGTTGTAGGCTCAGTTGTAAATTGCTGATTGAAAGTTTCTGTTTTGGATTTATTTTCTATAGATGTTGTTGCGCCTCGAGCTAAGATGAATCAGCAAAGGTCACGGCGTTTCAAGACTGCTAAGGATGCAGTTGAGGAGGTGAGTTTTGTTGTCTTTGAGCTCAAACAATTGCCTTTGTTATCTGTTATGATTGGGGTAGTATTTTGTAATGACCCAACTACTCTAGACTTTTGGACCATTAACGAAAAATATACATACTAATCCTTAATAAAACTTACAAAAAGAAAATACTATAACTTTATTAGGAAATTTGTAAGAATAAGAGTTACTTACATAAAATGTCAAGTAGGATATGGGATCCCATTTTTTTAAAAACAAAACATACTTTAAAATAAAAAGGAGTTACATAGCAAGTGCGGAAAAATACATGTAAAACCATAAAAACAAGACTACATCCTCGAAAATCGAACTCTCGACTCCTTGAATCCATTCATCACCGATACACATTCCCCAAGCATCCACGAACCTTACTGCCACTATAGCTATTTTCCTGCACATATAAACAAAAATGAATGAGCCTAATGCCCAGCAAGGAAAAGTCTAACACATAGTTCATATACATAAATTTCATAAGAAACATAAAAAAAAACATAACATAACATTACACTTATATCATACACATACTATAATGGCCATTATTACTTGGGGTCCCATAGACCAAACAAGTCATATGCCCATTAGATTAGTGGGGTCCTACTAGCTAAGTAGGTCATATGCCCATAATCTATTTGGGGTCTTGTTAGTCGTATGGGTCATATGCCCAAGCCTACATACATATATATCATAACACATTTCATATCATAAAAACATAAGATAACACATATAAAACATATAACATATGAATTCTATCCTATTTTCCTTACCAAAATTACTGGGATAAGAGGACAGAGTTGAGACTTGGAACACTCCTAAGAACCATTTGAAAAAGAGTGAGTATAGAGAAGAAGAGAATTGAAAGGAATGGAAGGACTAAACCATTGAGAAAATACTTACCAAAAACTTATGTGCGAGTTCTTAGATTTCCTAACCAAAATAAGAATGAGGTTAGAATAGGTAAAAAGACTATGAGAACTTTTAAAGAAAAGTACAGAAACGAACTAGAGTTTGGGTTACCTTGAAGACTTGTAAGACCAATCTAAACCTCGAACCGAAATACTATAAATCCTTACTTTCCCGAGTGTTTGATAAGCTTATGATTTCCCCACCCAAGTGTTTACACTCTCACACTCACCTAGCAACTTGCAGCCTCTGAACTTAGAGTAAAAGGTGAATAATGGCTGGGTACTAGGTCCTATTTATAGAGTTTAGGAATGAAAGGATCTTAATTTAACTTGAATAAAAGTAATGGCTTTTTAGGTGAAAATAATTTGAATAATCGTTCAGCAGAGGCTGAAGACTCGTTCAAAAAGGTGCTGGACTTATCAAAAGGTTGAATGGTTGAATGGAAAACGAATTCAAAAGCATTCAAAATATGCTGAAGGAGGCGATATATCGCCCTCTATAGGCGATATATCACCTGGACCATTATGCCCGAGGCAAACGTGCATCGTTTCGTGTTTTTCGTATCTACGTGCTGCGATATATCGCCCCCTATGGCTGCGATATATTGGCATTCGCTGATTATTTAAACACGAAATTACACATTTTTAGCTTAATTCAAATTGAGTAAACAGCCTTGACTAAGCCCTCAAACGTATTCAAAGGTGCTGACTGACCTTAGAGCATTCAAACTTTACCCTTATTAAATTAAATCCTCAAAATACTTAATCCTTAATCACCCATACATAACATGTGCTTAAAATCCTATTGGTTCTTATTTAAACCTTATAGTATAATAAATATTATCCTTAATATCAGTCATATTAATCAAACCTTAGGTTAAAATTAATATTCTTAAATTATAGGTTAAACTTAGGAAACCTACAAGTACTACTATGAGTGTCCAAATAAATCCCGATCTGAACCAAAAATCCACAGTTATAAAGATATTACTATAAATACTATAATACTACTATCTAACTAGCTAAGTAAAGTTCTTGGACTCTATAATTCTCCCCTACTAAAAAGAATTTCGTCCTCGAAATTTACTTACCAAATAATTCCGGATACCGGCCTTGCATGTCCTCCTCCAACTCCAACGTTGCCTCTCGTTCAGAACTATTACTCATAGGACTTTGACTATAGGAAAGCTCTTGGACCGTAACTGCTTCATCCCCCTATCTAGGATGCTAACTGGTCATTCCTCGTAACTCAAGTCTTTCTGGAGTGCTATTATATCGTACTTGAGGACGTGAGATGGGTCTGACACATATTTGCGTAACATCGAGATGTAGAACACGTTGTGACTATCGGCTAGTGCTGGCGGTAGGGCTAGTCTATACGCAACTGGTCCCACTTTGTCCAATATCTCAAAAGGACCTATGAATCAGGGACTAAGCTTGCCTTTCTTCCCGAACCGCTTGACACCTTTCATAGGAGATATCTTCAGGAAGACTTGATCTCCGACTTGGAATTCCACATCGCATCGCTTGGCATCCGCATTGCTTTTCTGACGGCTTTGAGCAGCAAGCATACGCTGTCTAATGAGCGCTACTGCTTCTTGAGCTTGTCTAATAGCTTCGGGCCCTAGAAGCTGCCTTTCTCCTACCTCGTCCTAGTGCAACGGTGATCGGTACCTTCTTCCATATAGCAACTCATAAGGTGCCATCCCGATCGTTGACTGGTAGCTGTTGTTGTTTGAGAACTCGATCAGCGGCAAGTACTTGTTCCATGATCCTCCGAAATCAAGTACACACGCGCGTAGCATATCCTCTAAAATCTGTATCGTACGCTTGGACTGCCCATCTGTCTGAGGATGAAAAGCTGTACTAAGACTTAACTTAGTACCCATAGCTTGCTGTAAGCTTCCCCAAAATCTCGATGTAAACACCGATCCTCTATCTGACACTATTGTCTTGGGGATTCCATGCAACCGTACTATCTCTTTGATGTAGATGTCTGCATATTGGTCTGTCGTGTATGAAGTTCTAACAGGCAGGAAATGAGCCGACTTGGTTAGTCTATCTATTACTATCCAAGCAGAATCATGCTGCTTATTCGTCTTTGGCAGACCTGTCACGAAGTCCATGGCTATATCGTCCCACTTCCATTCTGGTATGCTAAGTGGTTGCAATAAACCTGCAGGCCGCTGATGCTCCGCTTTCACTTGCTGGCATACAAGACACTTAGATACATACTCCGCTATGTCCTTCTTCATCCCTGGCCACCAATAGATTGCCTTGATGTCATGAGTCATCTTGGTAGACCCTGGATGAACTGAGTACGGGGTGCTGTGCGCTTCTTCTAGAATCGTCTTCTTAATACTTTGATCATTTGGCACGCATGCCCGATCCTTATATCTCAATAAGCCTTGGCTAGATATTGAGAAATTTGTAGTCTTGCCTTCTCCGACTGCATCCATATGTGCTGCTAGCGTGTCATCATGTCTCTAACCAATCCGTATGTCCTCTAGCAGATTCGATTGGATAGACAAGCTAGCCAGCTTGCCTATAACTACTTCTATTCTGGCACTGATCAGCTCCTGCTGTAGCGGCTTTTCTATTCCGGCTAAAGCTGCTAAATTCCCATAACTTTTCCTCCTAAGTGCATCGGCAACTACGTTTGCCTTCCTCGGGTGGTATAGGATTTCGCAGTCGTAATCCTTTACTAACTCTAACCACCTGCGCTGCCTCATGTTGAGCTCCTTCTGAGTAAAGAAGTACTTTAAACTCTTGTGGTCCGTATAAATCCCGCACCGTTCTCCATAAAGATAATGGCGCCAGATTTTCAACGCAAAGACCACTGCTGCCAACTCCATATCATGAGTTGGATAACGCTGCTCGTACTCCTTCAATTGTCGTGAGGCGTAGGCTATCACCTTGTCATTTTGCCTTAGTACGCAACCCAATCCTTGCTTCGATGCATCGCAGTAGACCACGAACTTATCGTTGGGTGTCGGTACACTAAGTACTGGTGTTGAGCAAAGCTTATCCTTAAGCAACTGGAAGCTTTCTTCACACTTATCATTCCAGTTAAATTTTTGTTGCTTCCAGGTCAGGTTGGTGAGCGGAGTGGCTATCTTTGAAAAGCCATCTACAAACTTCCTATAATAACCTGCTAACCCTAGAAAGCTTCTTACTTCAGATGCGTTCTTTGGTCTGGGCCAATCCTTCACGGCCTCTACCTTTGATGGATCTACTGCAACTCCATCTTTCGATATAATGTGCCCGAGGAACGCCACTTGCGAAAGCCAAAATTCGCACTTCTTGAACTTGGCGTAGAGTTGATGCTCCTTCAATCGCGTCAAAATCAACCTCAAGTGTTCCTTGTGCTCTACTTCATTCTTGGAGTATATTAAAATGTCGTCGATGAACACAACGACGAATTTATCCAAGTAGTCTTTGAAGACCCTATTCATTAAGTCCATAAATGCGGCTGGTGCGTTAGTAAGACCAAAGGACATAACCAAGAACTCGTAATGTCCATAACGAGTCCTAAAGGCTGTCTTAGGAATATCTTCTCCCTTTTCCTTGAGCTGTTGATACCCGGACCGTAGATCGATCTTTGAAAATACAGTCACGCCTCGGAGTTGATCAAATAAATCGTCAATCCTGGGTAGCGGGTACTTGTTCTTAATCGTTACTTTGTTCAGCTCATGACAGTCTATGCACATCCGCATACTTCTGTCCTTCTTCTTCACGAATAGTACCGGAGCTCCCCATGGTGAATGGCTTGGCCTAATAAAACCCAAGTCTAGGAGTTCTTGTAGCTGCGTCTTTAACTCCTTGAGTTCCGTAGGTGCCATCCGGTATGGTGCCTTAGAGATAGGCTCGGTGCCTGGTACTAATTCTATCGTGAAGTCTATTTCCCGAGTTGGCGGTAATCCTGGCAAGTCATCGGGAAATACCTCTGGAAATTCTTGTATAACTCGGACATCTCCAACCTTAAGTGGCGTCTCCCTTTCCACGTTCGTGATGCTGGCTAAGAATGCTTGACATCCTTTCTCCATCACTCTCTGAGCTTTGAGAGATGATACTAACGGGGTGTGCAATCCTGAAGCTTGTCCCATGAAGCATAGTCTTTGGCCGTCAGGAGTCTCGAACATCACCTTCTTGCGTTTACAGTCGATGGTTGCGCCATGTCGTGCTAGCCAATCCATGCCTAGTATCTCGTCAAAGTCTTTGATCACCAGTTCTATCAGGTCTCCTTCTAGTTCTATGTCCTCATTCTTGATCGGTACGCCTCGTACTATCCGTGATGATAGAACTACTTTGCCCGAAGGCAACTCGGTTACGAACCTAGTTCTAAATCTTTCACAAGGTTTGCCTAGTTTTTCTATCATTCCTAACGAGATATACGAATGAGTGGCTCCCGAATCAAATAATACATAACATAAGTTATTGAGGATAGAAACCTAACCTGTGACCACCTTGTTGCTAGCATCAGCCTCTCCTTGGGTTAAGGCAAAAACCCTAGCAGGAACCATCTTTTCGTCCTTCTTACCTTCTGGCTTCTGCTGAGGACAATCTCTCTTATGATGCCCTTCCTGACCACAGTTAAAGCATTCCTTGGTGTTTGTGCGGCATTCACCAGGATGCTTCTTCTGACACTTAGCACATGGCGGGTATTCTACGTAGCCCGGCCTATTTCCTCCATTATTCGTACGTGCCTTCTTATCGCTGTCGAACTTCTTGTTATCCGGATGCCGTCTTTTCTGGGCGTTACCGTTGATGCTGGACTGATTGTTGCCATTATGGTTGTTGTTGTTCCGATTGGTCTGAGGTTGATTTTGCTGTCTAGGTTCAGGCTTACTGGCTTCTTCTTTGCTTACATTGGCCTGCAACCTTTCTACTTCGATTGTTGTCTCAAGAACGTCAGCATATGTAGTGTTTCCCGGGTTTGCTAGCTTAACCCCCATCTCGATCTTCGGTCGAAGTCCTCTAACAAACTTGTTCACCCTCAGAAAATCAGTTGGAACCATCTTTGCTGCGAACTTTGCTAAGCGGTCGAACTGACGAGCATACTCCGCCACTGTTAAAGTACCTTACTTCAATTTGGCGAACTCCTCAACTCTCGAAGCGAGTACAACTGAGTTGTAGTACTTTTTGTGGAAGAGCTCCACAAATCGGGTCCATGTCATGGTGGCAGCATCATGAGATTGCTGGACCAAGTCCCACCATATCCTGGCATCCTTCTTGAGCAGAGATGAGACGCAGGATATGCGGTCCGCATTGCTGAGATTCATATGCGTCAGAATTGGTTCCACATTCATTAGCCACTCTTCTGCCTCAAAGGGGTTTGTAGTCCCTTCGAAGTTTGGAGCATGTTGCTTGCGGAACCTCTCATACACTGGCTCCATGTTCGGTACTGGATATGGCGCGTAATTCTTCATTGGCCATCCCCCATATGGACCAACTTGTTGGGGTGCTGGGGCCATTTGTTGTGGCTGCGGTGGAGGCTGAGGCTGAGTTTAAGCCTGTTGGCGTTGTTGCTGCAAAAGTTCCTCGACTTGCTGTCGCAGTCTGGCGATCTCTGCAATGTTGTCAGATGGCGGTGTCGGCGCGTTGCGGCGGGCAGTAGCACGCACTCCCCTTCGGCGAACTGGAGGGACTTCATTGGTCACTGGGACAGCGTTGGAGGCATTTCCGTTGGTGCGTGCGGATCTTCGGAGCGACATCGTAGCAGAGTTCTAACAGTTGAAAGAAACATGTTCGAACTTTACCTAATAGGCTCTAAGGCAAAAACTTATTCTAAAACAAACATATCTCGGACCTATTCATTATGACTTCTTATGAAAAAGTATATAAGTCTTTATTTATTATTTAGAGTGGGTTTCTATACTTAGAAAAACAAGTCATCTTTATTTTCTAAGTGTGTTTCTATTTATCCTATATGACTTAATTCTCAGGCTCGAAACTTATCTTTGTTCCAAAGTTAACCATATTGAGGGAGGGCTGGGATCAGTAAAATCGTTCCCACTACTATGGCCCCCTAAACTCTCAATAAGGAAACTTGGTTCATTGATTTGTATCCACCCTCACCGAACTTAGTCATTATTCATTTTATTTATTACTTATTATGATTGCGAAAAATAAAATCAAACTCATACATGATAATAAAATAGCATGTTATTCATTTGGAAAAAAAATTCACTTATTACAATCACACAAAAAAAAGAAAGAAATAAAACAAACAATGAAAACTACTATTCTAAAAATCAGGACCTTCTACATCTGATCCTTCATCTAGCATATCGTCATCTATCTCTTCATAATCATCATTGTCATGTGCATCAAAATGTCCTCTAGGAAGGTTTGTGAGAATCCTATGTTTTTGCTCATTTGTGAATTGAAACTCGAATTTTGCAGTGAACCTAACTAAGAGGAAATAATAACGCATTGCTAATGGTAGTTCATCCTCATCATTCATGGTTTCCCATATTTCTTCTAAGGCTGCTATTACAGGATGGAAATCTTTAAATAGCCTAATTATTAGTACATATTGTTCCGTTGATCTTAACATTATTTGCTTAGACTCTTGAAGGTGACCTATCTCTTGGTGGAACAAGAGCAATCTTCGATTGATTCTTTCTAGTGCTCCTACAGTGTTTCTTGGCTCCCTTATTCTTTTTAAAGCCTTAATGGCTCGGATATCTTGATAGGTTAGAGCTCCGTTCATACTTAACTGAAAACATAAACACTAGAGTTGTTAGCTATACACATAAGCAAAATAACTATAACTTAAATATTTACTTGGCGGTCAGATTCGGAGCTTTTGAGTGTGTGTATCGAGGAGAACTTCATGCGAAGGAACCGTTGCTTTGATACCAACTGTAATGACCCAACTACTCTAGACTTTTGGACCATTAACGAAAACTATACATACTAATCCTTAATAAAACTTACAAAAAGAAAATACTATAACTTTATTAGGAAACTTGTAAAAATAAGAGTTACTTACATAAAATGTCAAGTAGGATATGGGATCCCATTATTTTAAAAACAAAACATACTTTAAAATAAAAAGGAGTTACATAGCAAGTGCGGAAAAATACATGTAAAACCATAAAAACAAGACTACATCCTCGAAAATCGAACTCTCGACTCCTTGAATCCATTCATCACCGATACACATTCCCCAAGCATCCACGAACCTTACCGCCACTATAGCTATTTTCCTACACATATAAACAAAAAGGAATGAGCCTAATGCCAAGCAAGGAAAAGTCTAACACATAGTTCATATACATAAATTTCATAAGAAACATAAAAAAAAAACATAACATAACATTACACTTATATCATACACATACTATAATGGCCATTATTACTTGGGGTCCCATAGACCAAACAAGTCATATGCCCATTAGATTAGTGGGGTCCTACTAGCTAAGTAGGTCATATGCCCATAATCTATTTGGGGTCTTGTTAGTCATATGGGTCATATGCCCAAGCCTACATACATATATATCATAACACATTTCATATCATAAAAACATAAGATAACACATATAAACATATAACATATGAATTCTATCCTATTTTCCTTACCAAAATTACTGGGATAAGAGGACAGAGTTGGGACTTGGAACACTCCTAAGAACCATTTGAAAAAGAGTGAGTATAGAGAAGAAGAGAATTGAAAGGAATGGAAGGACTAAACCATTGAGAAAATACTTACCAAAAACTTATGTGCGAGTTCTTAGATTTCCTAACCAAAATAAGAATGAGGTTAGAATAGGTAAAAGACTATGAGAACTTTTAAAGAAAAGTACAGAAACGAACTAGAGTTTGGGTTACCTTGAAGACTTGTAAGACCAATCTAAACCTCGAACTGAAATACTATAAATCCTTACTTTCCCGAGTGTTTGATAAGCTTATGATTTCCCCACCCAAGTGTTTACACTCTCACACTCACCTAGCAACTTGCAGCCTCTGAACTTAGAGTAAAAGGTGAATAATGGCTGGGTACTAGGTCCTATTTATAGAGTTTAGGAATGAAAGGATCTTAATTTAACTTGAATAAAAATAATGTCTTTTTAGGTGAAAATAATTTGAATAATCGTTCAGCAGAGGCTGAAGACTCGTTCAAAAAGGTGCTGGACTTATCAAAAGGTTGAATGGTTGAATGGAAAAAGAATTCAAAAGCATTCAAAATATGCTGAAGGAGGCAATATATCGCCCCCTATAGGCGATATATCACCTGGACCATTATGCCCGAGGCAAACGTGCATCGTTTCGTGTTTTTCGTATCTACGTGCTGCGATATATCGCCCCCTATGGCTGCGATATATCGGCATTCGCTGATTATTTAAACACGAAATTACACATTTTTAGCTTAATTCAAATTGAGTAAACAGCCTTGACTAAGCCCTCAATCGTATTCAAAGCTGCTGACTGACCTTAGAGCATTCAAACTTTACCCTTATTAAATTAAATCCTCAAAATACTTAATCCTTAATCACCCATACATAACATGTGCTTAAAATCCTATTGGTTCTTATTTAAACCTTATAGTATAATAAATATTATCCTTACTATCAGTCATATTAATCAAACCTTAGGTTAAAATTAATATTCTTAAACTATAGGTTAAACTTAGGAAATCTACAAGTACTACTATGAGTGTCCAAATAAATCCCGATCTGAACCAAAAATCCACAGTTATAAAGATAATACTATAAATACTATAATACTACTATCTAACTAGCTAAGTAAAGTTCTTGGACTCTACATGTTTTAAGATCCAACACTCGTTAAGAACACAATCAAGGATGTATTACAAGAACAATGAGAGTAGTGTAAACTAGCAAGATGTAAATGGCAATATATGTTTATTTTGAACCTTTCATGGTTTTTCGTGTCCTCTTCACAACTTTAAGAATAACATGGTGCATCATATATACTTGGTTTACTTCATCTGTTGTAGGAATTTGGGCTACAATTTCTTGACAGGCTCTCTTTCTCCATCAATTGGAAACCTTATTAACATGAAATCCTTGTAAGCTTACCTAAAGTTTGAGCTTGGAATTAACAAGATTAGTATGATATGTTAAAAATATTTCTCTCCACTTGATCATTATTTTTTGGCAATTACTAGGGCCTTAAGCGCAAATGAACTGTCAGGGGAGGTACCAAAGGAATTGGGACTACGTACTGACCTATCTTTTTTGTAAGTTATAGGCATTTTTTTCATTTTAATGGTAACTATATCGTTTTTTCTCCTTTCTTTATGAATTTTCCATTGCCCATTTCAAGCATATCATTGAAGACTATTTCACAGTTTATGATATTAATGACACTTATTCTTGGAAATAATTTTGTCTATAGGTACTTACCAATGAACAATTTCTCTGGTCAGCTACCGCCAGAACTAGGCAATTTAAACAAATTAAAAATACTGTACGCTTGTATTATTACGGGTCTTTCGTTTCATTTCTTTTTCTGTTTATGATTGGGTGCATTTATTTATAGTCCATACAGGTATCATGAAACCCATTGAGAATTACTATTCAACTTAATGATTGCAGTAGTACATTGGTCCAATCCTGATTCCTTTTTTTTTTCATTGTTTATATTTGATAGTAGTCTTTTCAGTTCTGGAGTTAGTGGCGAGATTCCTTCAACATTTGAAAATCTCCGAAGCTTGGAACAATTGTAAATTGTTTCTTTTACCTCTCATGGTATAATAGGCATACTATTATATAAGAAATAAAAATAGTTATAAGTTTTTCTTGTCTAATAACATCTTCAACTTGCAGGTGGGCATCAGATAATGAGCTTACAGGCAAGATTCCATATTTCATAGGAAGTTGGTCAAATCTTACTAACATGTAAGACAAGTTGAATAGATGGGTGTATTTTGATAACATTGCAACATCTATATCTGTATATTAACATAAAGTTAGCCACTTGCTTATGTTAATGCAGGGTATTACAAGGAAATTATTTTCAAGGGCCTATACCATCAACGTTTGTGAATCTGACTTCTTTAGTACAATTGTGAGTAACATGCTCAATACAAATCTATCTACAAATTTTTAAAGCTAATAATCTTAAGTGTGAACTATATACATATGTTGGCGGTTGAGTGATATATCTAATGCAAGCTCTTCCCTTGCATTTGTCGCCAATATGAAGTCTCTAGTAGTGTTCCATTATCAGTGATTCATTTGTGAGAATGGAAATGTTTATAAAATATACAATTTAACTATATACTTAATGTAGTTATGATGTTTGATTGAATGTTTGAATGAAAAAAAAAAGCTATAGACATCTATTTATTTGATCTAGTTTTTGTAACCTGTTTCCGATTTTCTTTCTTGCTAGGTACTTGGGGCATTGAATTAGCTGCGCAGTTGTAGCTATTAGGTTTTGAAATTTTTTTGTCTTCTGATTTTTTTTTTTTCATAAAGCTTGTCAAGCATGGAGGCTATGCAAAATGTTCTGGAACTCCTAAGTGACATGCTACAAGCAGTAAATCCACTAGACTCTGCGGTATGAGCAATGAATTTTTTTCATCTCTATGATCTATGATATGAGCTACTTGTCCCCTTTTTTTAATCTCTATGAGCTACTTATCCCTGAAACTTAATGTGGTTCTTTTGCCATTCTGTTCAGGCTGTAAAAGACGAAGTGATAGTTGAGCTTGATAATAGGTGTCGCACCAACCAGAAAAAGCTGATGCAGATGCTCACTTCAACTGGGTTAGTTTCATCTATATAGTCAGGATATTTAATTAAGAATAATTTGCTCATTGTATTTTATATTACTTTTTTCCTGGTGTGCCCTTTTATGCTATGCATCTTTACAAGGATTGATAGTCATGCCAGGTTGTACTGTTATGGTTCATCTCCATGGCTGCCAGAATATTGTTTAGCCGTATCCATACATAGATATATATACATAATTTTAGACCTCATGTTATAAGCTACTGCATTCATTCATATATATATATTTGGATATAATTGTAGATTTTCTATCTGTTATAAGCTACTAAATCCATACATATGCAGGTTCTGGCTACTATACATCTCATTACCATGATTTGAAATTTGTGTACCACAAGCATATCAGTGTTATTAAAAGCATTTTTTCTTGTAGCATGCTATATAAACTTTATTGCATGGTCCTCTCTTGATGATGCCTTGTCTTCTGTTTTTATAAGTATTTTGTCTTTGTAACAAAAGCTATCTTTGAGTTGGTAACAAAAGCTGTCTTTGAGTTGGTATCAACTGAAACATATAAGTGTAAAGATTTAATTACAATGGTAATTAAGTAAGTAACATTCTGAGTGCATAATCAACTACTGATTTTATGTCTATTACTTTTCAGCTTTTTCATGTAGCTCTTTCTTCTTCTTTTTTATTATTATTATTCATCTCTATCTACCCTCAATTAACTAGCTTGCTTAGTTTAATAATCAAAAGTAAACAAAGGCTAGTTTTTTTTTCTTATTTACTATTTTTATCATTTAATTTTCTTGTATCTTTTTTCTTCTTATTTACTATTTTTTTAGCAAGGATATATAATGGAATTTGGATTGGAAAATCTGCAGGGATCATGACGAGGTGACCTTTGGTCTTGCAGCTTGACAAGACAAATGAGGGAGCTCAGAAATACACCGAGTTTCTTCATCTTTGCAATAGGAGATTTACTGATTTTGGTATGTGGTGTATAACTTAAAAATAAATTTGATTTGTATCTGTTTGTACATGATCAACTTGTTGCTCATTTGTTCTCGTGTTGATTTTTAGCTTGATAACTTGTGTTTACATGAAACAACAATTGATGTTCAGTTTTTAAGTTACATAATTATTTTTGCCAAAATTTGAGAAGAGAGCTGGCAATTAGGAGTCAGAAAATCTGTGGTCAAATTTAGGTAAAGTTCTCGAAACTTCTGATTTTTATGGATTTGATCCCAGAAACTTGGCCTTTGTTTTTGGGGAAATTTCTCATGCATAGTTCAAAGTACCGATCAATAATAAAAGAGTTCTGTGCTTTTCTATGTGAATGCAAGGATGTGTTGGATGAGGCAACTACAATGAAACTTTTAGAGAGGTAACTATCTATAGGATCCTATGTGAGTTAATCACATTTTTCATAAAAGTATGAAAGCAATAGCTAATTCTTTTCTGTTTTAGTTTAGAGCTGTAATTAACTTCTTTTCTGTTTTAGTTTACAGGATCTTAATATTAAGTTGTAAAGGATAGTCTGGCAGTGTGGGGATTTTTATAGTATTATTTTATATAGTTGTTCGATCTCACTAGATTAGCATGATTAGTGATACTCATTTTTATAGTTAGAAATGGCAATACTTTCTATACCAATTGCCAATTATTTGTTTGAATTCTCCCCTTGTCATTGTATATATAGTCCAAATCCAATAAATCTATAAATTGGACTTACCACTGTTATATGCCCTTACCATTGTTATTTACATGAATTCTAGTTTTACTACAGTCATTGGTTCATAAACGAGAAATTAATTCCACAAATCTATGTTGACCAGTAGTTTGGTTTAGAGAAAAGTTTTGCATTTAATCAACTAGACTATGTTTTTACTTGTTCTGGTTCATCAACTTGGATAATGGCATATCCACTAATTAAATATCTATGAGCTGAGTACTCAAGTCTCAGAGCATCTTATTAATTTAAGTATTACTAGTAAATAGTTGTTTAAATCTGATTTCAATTTGGCTGGTGCCTTGTTACTTAATGAAATTATTTGATGATATTTCTTATGAAGAGTCTAAACATGTGCTCTAACTATCTTTGATAGACAATGCTCTGTTGAGGTTAGGTTTCTTCATTCATGTTTTGTCTAGTGCAACTTAAGCAGTTTATTCATTTTAGGCTTGTTGTTCAGAAACTTTAACCCAAGGATCCTGCACTAGCAATTAAAATCATTGAAGAGAAACCATTCATTTGAGCAGCTTTTATTTACACTTTAATTGTAAACATGTTTAATTTATTAAGTATGTTTGACAGTGGTTATTGTAATCCTAGTGATGACTAAGTGATTATAATGCATTTATATAGTAAATACAAGAGGTGCACAAGAAAGTAAGGTAATCCTAGTGATGACTAAGCTTCGACTCTGCTGTATGAACTTACTTGTGTCAATATGATCTTCTGCTTTAGTGGCAGCTATGATTATGGCAGTGAAAAAATTTGATAACTACTGAATTGAAATTGGATTTTTTTTTTTTTTGTCGATAATAGATACTTGTGACAGACTTTGAATTCTTTAGTTTGGACTATTAGGAACTGGTGTAGTGCTATGAATGTATGGCCTGTCCTTATTGTTGAGACAAGCAATGCTTTCAGGGCTTTATACAGGGCATTCTAACATCATCTGAACAGGTGGGCTTTTTATTTCCCTTGTGCACACTATAAATGATTAATGGAAAGATTCTAGTACTTTTATTACTACAAATTTTATCTATTAAGTGGTAGTTGCTAGATCTGTTATGGTATTCTATGAATCTGTTAGTCTTACTCTAATTTTTAGCTCATTATAAGTGATGTATTCTCTTTTTCTATTTAACACTTCAATAAAGTTCAGTTCATTCATTCTCTATCCTCTCTGATTTTGTCATTCACTTTCATTTATGAATTTAACTGTTTGTTTTGTGGGAAATTCATATGCTTATATTTTTCTTTCTTAATAGGCTGATATGACCATGTTAGAAGACGAACTACCAACAAAAAGATGACTTTCATCAGCCCTTATCAAGGTATAAAGAAGAAAGTCTTCTGTTGTGCTTTAGAATTATGCTGCTGAATGTTTCTTTCATTTTCATTAAGTTTTAGGTAATGATAGAGTACTCTGTTTGGCAGTGGAATTTTTTCTTCGTTCATCTCTTAGCTTATTGTTTTAAGTTGCATGTTTTGTTGCTTCAGTCATTGTTTTGCATGGTAGTACATCTTGCTATACCCTGCTGTTTCGTCAAGTTTTGGAGTTATTACAAAGTTAATTTAAACTTTATATGCTTACAGGTGGAAACTAGCTTAAGTCTTATGTTCTTAATATTAAAAGGACTTTTTTTTTACAATGTGCAGGTATATTGAGATGATTTCTTTGGAGCAATTCTTGACAACATTTGTAGTTGAGGCCTTTAGAATGGAAGAATGTATTTCACTACTTTTTGTATACATTTCTTGTTTTGTATTTAGAGATAAAGGAATCTGAATTGGGCATAAATTATGTTGTAATATGATTTCTTAAGCCTAGACTAGTAGACTAAATATTGTAATTACATTTGAGTAAGTAATAAAAATCTATTTATGTTACCTTATTTGGCTTCAACTTTCATATTTGTTTTCCTAGTTTTGTGTAAGTAAAAAAAGATTATGTTTCTCTAAGCTAATATAACACATGTGTTATACTAAAGTGTAGTATAACACAAATAATGTGTTATACTAAAGTGTAGTATAACACAAAAAATGTTATAGTAAAGTGTAGTATAACACAAAAAAAGTGTTATATAATCGACTATAAATAACATAATTCAACACTTATCTATATATTAAAATAACACAGAAATTGTGTTATCGTTGACAGTACAATAACACATCTGTATAACACTGATAAAGTGTTATGTAAAGTACTCTGACCTACGATAACAGAGTCGGTCTTAACACATCAGAAAGTGTTATCGTATGTTTTGATAACACATTCTTGGTGTTATTAAAAGCATTTTTTCTTGTAGTGGGTATTACGCTTGTTTTGGTATGTTTGCAGGAAATAGAACGAGGAAGTAAGGAGTTGAGGAAACGAGCAAAAAACCATAGCAATTGGGAAATTTCTGCAAAAATGTGATAAGAAGCAGTTGAGGATATTAACAATGAGAGACTTGTTCATTTTGGAGCCTTGGAAGTAAGTTTTGAGGTTAATGTAAAGGGTTGTGGCGCTCAAATGAAGAGTTGCGGCATAAGGGAAAATAGAGAGAACTTGTATTCTAGAATTTTCAAGGGCCACAGCGCGTGCTGGAACCCGAGACCAGGATTGTGCAAACTTAGAGAGGTGGGTCGCGGCGCTTAAACACCAGGGTCGCGGTGCGTGTAACTTTTTTGTGGCCATTAGAAGGGCCAAATCGTCATTTATTTTGAAAAATAGTTTTTAGGGTTTCTATTTAAATGTTTTGTTAAGAGTTGATTGGGGAAGTCATTGGTGAATTTCAGAGATTACTAGAGACCTTGGAGATAACATTGAAGATCTGAGAGTTTTATTTCTTGATCTCTTTATTTTCTTTATTCTCTTTAGTCTTGAGTTTATGTTTATATTTAGTTTGATGGATTCCATTATGTTTGTCATGAACTAATCTTGTTTTTAGGGTGTTAGTGGATTCTTCTTGAAGCTTTTGATTTCTTAATGCAGTTTTTCTGAGTTTGTTTCTACTGTTGTGAATTATTTATCTTATGCTTAATGCTTGTGAATGTTTGACCACCATTTACATGTTTTAGATGATTTTAACCTTGGCTCTGAGAAGAGAAGGCTAATTATGCTATAGGTAGATAATCACAAATTTATATTGGACAAGAGTACCTCTATAATTTGTGTAGTTTAGGGATTACGTGTTTAATAGCCTGCAATATGTTGATTTACCACAGAGATGTAGGAAATAATATGTTGTAGAGAATTATAGATCCTATCAAGACTATAATATATCATTGTAATCTGCTATCACAGTACTATTAAGAAATATTGAAAATTGGTTAGAAATCATAAGTGGATGGTTGATGAAACTAAAACCCTAACTTTTACATACATTGAATTAATCATATTTTTATCTCTGAATTTCTCTAGTGATTAATTACTTTCTTTAATCTTAGTAGTAATTATTTAATTCATAATTTTGAAATTATCATTTAAATCAATTAGAGTCAGGAGTTAATTATTGGTGATTAATATCAATCCTTGTGGGAATGATACTCTACTTATTATTATATTACTTGTTAGCGATACGTACACTTGCGTATATAAATTTCCACAACAAGTTTTTGGCGCCATTGCCGACGATTGTTATTATTAATATCAATAAAGTTAATTTTTGTTCTAATTTGATTTGTTTTTTTTATTTTTTTCTATTTAACATTTATTTGGATCAAGGTTCTCTTGTGTTTCAGAAATTGTTGGTATATGCGAAGCAATAGACGATAGGAGATTACACCAATTGATCTGGAAATTGAAAGAACGTGTAGACAGAACCGAAAAACAAAGAGGAGACTGGAGTTTACCATGGCTGGCAATTTGGGAAACGGTGCTAATAATGGTCAAGGGAACAAAGACCAAGGACTTTGAGAGATTATGTACTTCCTACTGTAACAGGAGTGCATTCATGCATTAGACCTCCAACCATTGCTGCAAACAATTTTGAGATTAAGCCAGCAATTCTCCAAATGGTCCAAACAATTGTTCAGTTTGAAGGTATGCCAACGGAGGACCCCAATTTACACATAGCTAATTTTCTGGAGTTATGTGCTACATTCAAGATGAATGGGGTGAGTGATGTGCTATAAGATTGAGGCTATTCCCTTTTTCACTGAGGGATAGGGCGAAGAGTTGGCTAATATCCTTGCAGGAAAATTCTATCACTACATGGGAGGAGTTAGCTCAGAAGTTCCTTGCCAAATTCTTTCCTCCAACGAAGGCTGCAAAGCTAAGGGGAGAGATCAATAACTTTTATCAGATGGAAGGAGAGTCACTGTATGATTCTTGGGAACGCTTTAAGGAGTTGTTAAGGAAGTTTCCACACCATGGAATATAAAAGTGGATGTTGGTGCATAAAATTTACAATGGGTTGAATGGAACAACTAGGACAATTATAGATGTTGCGGCGGGAGGTGCTTTTATGAGTAAGAGTGCTAATGAGGTGCATGAGTTATTAGAGGAGATGGTGATGAATAATTATCAATGGCCAGCTGAAAGGGGACAACCAAAGAAGGTGGCTGGAATAATGGAATTGGACGCTATATCCATGCTTACAGCTCAAGTAGCAGCCTTGACAAAGCAACTACAAAAGACTACACTCCCATCTCAAGCTATGCAAGTTCAAAACCTGTGTGAATTGTGTGGTACATCCCATCCACCAAACCAGTGCCATGCTCTAGATATGAATAACATGCCCATGGAAGAAGTACAAGCTATATGGAATTACCAAAGACAACTTAATAATCCCAATTCTATGTCCTACAACCCAGGTTGGAAGAATCATCCGAATTTTTCCTGGTCCAATAATCAAAATACTCTACAACCTTACCCTCCACCTTAGCCACAATATCAACCTGCCCAAAATAGACCACCATATCCATAGAAACATGCACACCAACACCCTCCACCTGGATATTATCAACCACAAAATAGACCACAACAAGTGCCAATGAAACCAGATGAACCTCAACCTAATGTATTTAACCAATTTATGACTGAAACCAGGGCGTCCATAAGGAGTCTGAAGACTCAAATAGGGCAGTTGGCTACTTTAATGTCTAATAGAGCTCAAGGAAATTTTCCTAGCACTACAGAAGTTAATCCTAAAGAGCAGTATAATGCAATATCCTTGAGGAGTGGGACTAAGTATGAGGGGCCTACAGTAGACAACAAGGGCAAGAAGATAGAGGATCAACATGTCACTAGGCCAGCACAAGAGGAGGTTGCTAAAGACATTCCAAAGAAAGAGAAGTCTAATGAAGATAAGGTTACTGAAGACCTTAACAAGAAAGAAATGGTACCACCAGTGAGCATTGACCATTATGTTAGAATTCCATATCCACAAAGGCTTCGCACGCATAATTTGGACAAGCAGTTTGCAAAGTTTTTAGAGATGTTCAAGAAGTTACATATCAATAAACCATTCGCAAAAGCATTAGAGCAGATGCCCAGCTATGTGAAGTTTATGAAAGAATTTTTTTCAAAGAAAAAGAAGCTAGTGGATTATGAAATGGTTGCATTAACTAAAGAGTGCAGCGCAATACTACAGAAGAAACTACCTCCAAAGCTTAAAGATCCAGGTAGTTTCAATATCCCATGTTTTATAGGGGGTTTAGTAGGAACAAAGGCATTATGTGATTTAAGGGCTAGTGTGAATTTGATGCCCCTATCAATCTTTCAAAAGATGAATTTGGGAGAAGCTCGGTTGACTACGGTATCTTTGCAGATGGCAGATAGGTCAGTTAAGCATCCTCTTGGAGTGATTGAGGATGTATTTGTAAAAGTTGGTAAATTCACCTTTCCTACGGACTTTATTATTTTAGATATAGAGGAAGATGAAAATATTCCAATAATACTTGGAAGGCCATTCTTAGCGACTGGTAAGGCGTTAATTGATGTACAAAAAGGTGAATTAAAGCTGCGAGTGCAAAAAGAGGAAGTTATATTTAAATTTTTTGCAGCAATAGAAATTCCAACTTGTTGTAGAGTTGAAGTGGTGAACCAAGGAGAGAACAAGATAGAAGCCTCTAAGAAAAGTTTCATAGTTAAAACCGGAATGAGAAAGGGGCGTAATCGGTTAAAAAATACTTTAATGAAAGGATTTGAATGTTATATGAGCGAGGGAAAGTTCCGATAATTTCTAATCACAAGAAGCAAGGGCCAACTCATGCTACTGTGGCTCTAAAGGATGTGAGGGGAGGACTTGATCCGAGTTGAGTATAAAAGAAAAGACGCGTCCGGCTAAATGACGTTAACGACAGCGCATTTGAGAGGCATCTCATTATTTTTACTTTTCATTTGTTTTAAGTTTTAAAGTTTATGAACAACTTTAGTTTTTTTATTTTTAGTTTTCATTTTACATTTGATTTTATTTTAGTTTTTATTCTTAGTATTTTTTAATGTAATAGAACCGTGGAAATCGTGAAAATTATAATAATAAAAAAAAATTGAATATGCTGAAGACTGAGGAGAGGGCTGCGGCGCATGGAGCAAGGGTTGCGACATTGACAAAACCCGAAAGGGTGTAGTTGGCTCGGCATGGAGCAAGGGTCGCGACGCTTCATCGGGTTCTCAGAAAGAAAAAAAATAATAATTTTTTTTTTAAAAGACACAGGTCGCAGCGCTTATGGGATCTGAGGGCTTAAGAGGGCCTGCCTTCTTCTAATTTTGTCACTTCTTTCATTTTGAAAAAAAAATTCAAAATTTTCTCTCCTTCAACCCAGAATTTTCTCTTCCAATTTTTTTTAACACCTTGAATCTCTAAATCTTATTCTCCAAACATATTTTTTCACTCATATTCCCTATTTTGCTATACAAATCCCTAATTCCCAAAACTTTCAAACCCTTATTTTTCCAATTTTATCCATTGGAGTCCAAATTGAGATTTGTTGGTTACTTGGTGCATTTGAAGGGTTCAAGAGGAGTTTATCACAGTCAAGTGAGTTTTTCTACAAGGATTTTAATTCTTTTTTATGATTTACTTATATTAAAGATATTGTTGAAGGAATTATAGTTTTGGGATTATTGTGTTGATTGAGAAGCATTGTGGTGTTATTTTGAACTGTTTGGGATTATTATTAGTATATTGTAAAGTTTGGGGAATATTGAAAATATAGGGGAGGTGCTGTCAAATTTTTAGTAGGATATTATGGGACCTAAAAGAAATCCTTCTAGAGCATCATCCTCTAGGAACGCCAATAGAACATCTTCCTCTAGGGAACCTAAACAGCCCCCAAAATATGATGCTACAAAATTTGTGAGTAAGGCAGCTTTTTATCGGTATAAAAGGATACATAAACGAAGGTTGATAAGTGAGAGAGGTTTTGAGTATATTGAAGAATGTGAAATTGCTACTTATGAAGAGATTTGTGCAGAAATTCAACGAAGGGGTTGGGCTATGTTTGATGCGGAGGATGTAAGTCATGCTAATTTTTCAATGGTTTTAGAGTTTTATGAAAATTATGTTGAGATGAAAAATACAGAAGTGTTTGTGAAAGGTGTCCAAGTTCCTATAGGTATAGACATTATTGTTGTTTTGTACAACATGCCGACAAAGGATGATGAGTATCATTAGTGGGCTCATGGGGATGAAATTAATTGAACTGAGGTGGCTGAAACTTTGAGTATACTAGGGGCTCATTTTACTATTGTTGGTGGTGTTCCAAAGTATCTTTTGCGTTATCAGTTGAATCATGTGGCTCATGCTTGGGTGCATTTTGTGAGCACAAGATTGATGCCGACTACTCACATGTCGGATATTAACAAGGAGAGGTTGTTATTGATATATGCAATTACGACTGGGATGACTATTGATGTGGGTAGAATTATTAGGAAAAGTATGAAAGATATTAGCATGTTGACTACTACGGCAGGATTAGGGCATGGCTCCTTCTTCACTAATTTATGTCGTACGTATGGAGTTGTTATGAGTGGAAGTGATGTAGTTAGGAAGCCTATATTTGCAATTTCTAAAAATAGGGTGCTTAATTATGAACCACCTTCCTTAGAAGCACCACCACCTCAACAGCGTTCCACTGATAAGAGACAAAAGAGTATTGATGTAGAAGATGAGGATAATGAAGCAGAAGTAGAGGGTGATCTTCCTGAGGATCCTAGGCATGAGGTACCAGTTGCACAACCACTTATTCAGCCTGAAGCTGGTACTTTTGATCCATATATGTAGATGATGCAGAACCAATTCAACTATATGGTTCAACAGAACAATTATCAGATTGCTCAATAATAGCATATGCAGCAGTATCTGGCGCAGCAAAGTGAGTATCAAATCGCTCACATGGACCAACTCAATGTGTTGGTGAATCGGTGGTCTCTCCACAACAATGAAGACGTAGCCCCATTCCAACCACCATCTCAGTTTTTTCCTTATCAACCGCCATTGCCTCCACCATTTTGAATGTTTATGGTAAGTTTTTTTTTTTCTTACTTTTTTTTTTTTAAAACATTGGGGACAATGTTTAGATTCAGTTTGGGGGAAGAGATTTATTGTTGTTTGTTTTGTTTGTGTTGTCTTGTTTTGCGTTGATTATGTCTGTTTTGTGTTAGTTGTGTTTTGTTTAGGTTGTTTAGGGTGTCAGTTGAATCAAGTTGACAATGATTAGCCAATGATAATATGATTTAATGATGAGCTGTATAAATTGAATGGGAATAATACTGTAAAAATTTGTGTGCTTGGTTGAATATTTTGTTCTATTTTTATTTAAACATTTAAATAATTGAGAGCTTAATCATGATTTTGATAAATTTTGTGTGATTGAATAAAATTTATGCTTGCTGAATTTAAAATAAGAAGGGAAGATTGAAACTGGTTTATCCTAGAACTTGTTTGCTTGCTTTTTGAGGCAAAATCCTAGATGATGCATGCTTAGAAAAATGATTTAGGCATTTCTTTGGACTGTTTGAGCCTTTCAAGCTAACCCTTACTTGTTGGAATCCTTAGTTACCCATTTTTGAGCCTAAATTGATTCTTTTATTGATTGACATTTGTTTTGAGCTTATAATGTGAGAACCTAACTATTATTTTTCTTTCCCTTTAATGTACCATGAGCATAGAAACAGTAATTGGGATTGATTTGTAATGGGGGGGGGGGGGGGGGGGGGGGGGGGGGGTTATGTATGACAAGTTGTGTCAACGATGAAGAAAGTACATTTTGAGAGAAAGAAGATAAAAGTAGAAAAAAAAATACAATGTTGAGAAATCATTATACTCCAAATAATAATATCAAGGAATAAGTTTGGGGGAGTGTAATGTCCTTTACAAAAAAAGCATTCAATGATTATGCAATTTCTCTAAAAATGATAAGATATTGGGAACTTTGGGATTGGTTTTGTTGTTTGTAATAAGGGTTGAATTAGTTGGTTAGTGTTCTTGGTACATTTTGAGCTTAAATGAATTTATCATCTACATTTACCTAAGCCATTCAATTATAAGCTTGAAAAGACCTATTGATTTCTGAGCATGTTTTGTCTACATTAGTGGAGATTAGAGAGTATAGCAAGCCTATAGGATATTGTTGGTGGTTGGATTAAAGTGGAAATTTGGTGAGCATAAATTAATTCAATTACATGTTATTTATTAATTATGATTTTGAGAGCTTTTATTTTTGTTGTTTAATTAAAAGGAACAAATGTTTTAATTGAAATTCTGGATTATAAGTTGAGTTCCTTGAAGATTATATAAGTGAGTTGTTTATCATAGCTTGAGGCTTAGTATTTTTGTTGGCTTGATTCAATTGTGTGTGTATGTGTATGTGTGTGTTTGTCTTTTGTTCTTTAGTTGTGTGGTTTGTTTTTTTTTACTCGGGGACGAGTAAAAGTCATGTTTAGGGGAATTTGATGAGTGAGTTTTTATTATAGTTTTTAACCTGTGTTTGGGGTAAGTTTGAGTAGATTTGGTGGAGTGTGGTGCGGTATTACGCTTGTTTTGGTATGTTTGCAGGAAATAGAACGAAGAAGCATGGAGTTGAGGAAACGAGCAAAAAATCATAGTAATTGGGAAATTTCTACTAAAATTTGATAAGAAGACGGTTGAGAATATTAACAAGGAGAGACTTGTTCATTTTGGAGCCTTGGAAGTAAGTTTTGAGGTTAATGTAAAGGGCTACAGTGCTCAAATGAAGACCTGCGACGTAAGGGAAAAATATAGAGAACTTGTTTTCTGGAATTTTCAAGGGTCGCGGTGCAAGTTTGAATGGCCGCGGCGCGTGCTGGAACCCAAGACCAGGATTGCGCAAACTTAGAGAGGCGGGCTGCGGCGCGTGTATCTTTTTCGTGTCCATTAGAAGGGCGAAATCGTCATTTATTTTGAAAAATATTTTCTAGGGTTTCTATTTAAATGTTTTGTTAAGAGTTAATTGGGGAAGTCATTGGTGAATTTCAGAGATTACTGGAGACCTTGGAGATAACATTGAAGATCTGAGAGTTTTATTTCTTGATCTCTTTATTTTCTTTATTCTCTTTAGTCTCAAGTTTATGTTTATATTTAGTTTGATGGATTCCATTATGTTTGTCATGAACTAATCTTGTTTTTAGGGTGTTAGTGGATTCTTCTTGAAGCTTTTGATTTCTTAATGCAGTTTTTCTGAGTTTCTTTCTACCATTGTGAATTATTTATCTTATGCTTAATGCTTGTGAATGTTTGATCACCATTTACATGTTTTAGATGATTTTAACCTAGGCTCTGAGAAGAGAAGGCTAATTATGCTATAGGTAGATAATCACAAATTTATATTGGACGAGAGTAGCTCTATAATTTGTGTAGTTTAGGGATTACGTGTTTAATAGCCTGCAATATGTTGATTTACCATAGAGATGTAGGAAATAATATGTTGTAGAGAATTATAGATCCTAGCAAGACTATAATATATCGTTGTAACTTGCTATCACAGTAGAAAGAAATATTGAAAATTGGTTAGAAATCATAAGTGGATGGTTGATGAAACTAAAACCCTAACTTTTACATCCATTGAATTAATCATATTTTTATCTCTGAATTTCTCTAGCGATTAATTACTTTCTTTAATTTTAGTAGTAATTATTTAATTCATAATTCTGAAATTATCATTTAAATCAATTAGAGTCAGGAATTAATTATTGGTCATTAATATCAATCCTTGTGGGAACGATACTCTACTTATTATTATATTACTTGTTAGCGATACGTACACTTGTGTATATAAATTTCCACAACATATATATCATATATATTTTCAAAATTTGTATGTATAAAAATATAATTAATTTTGAATTAATTATGGTTAGTTAATATTAAGATATTGGTTAAATGTTTAAATATTAAATAATTATAGGTTTTTCCCTACGAACTAAGGCAATAAATAGAACTAGGCTAAATCACATTGGCTCCACAACTGAATCACCTTATCCACACTCGCGTCACTGGGTTCCTTGAATGGAAGAGATATAAGGGGTGAGCTTATGAAGCCCAGTAGGAAAACAACAAATGTCAAAAGACCAGAAGTTCAATAAAACCCCTACATGGTCAGCTTTTAAAACAAAACATATTTCATCATGTATAAACAAAAAATAGTGATAAACTACAAATAATCACAGATAACATGCTACATGCGCACATCACACCGTCTACTAGATCCCTAGTTCCTGTTACCCACCATAGAAAAACTGACATCCTAAACTGGGTAGCCAGACCTGATAACCTTCACAAGAGGGAGGCTTAGAACACTTCCTAAATATATGCTAGGTCCTTACACATACATGTGAGTGAACACATGAACTACCTATGATGACACAAAGACTAGGTCATGAAACAACAACGGCACAAATCATGATCATTATGGCTCTCATTAGTGTAACCACATGTTGGTAAACATGAATAACAAGAAACATATTCATTTTTTATTTTAGAAAATTGGGCAGCATAACTGTAGCACCCACATTATTTTGATATAATATAGCCAATAATCACATGATTGCATTGCATTATATATCATACAATATGTATAATTTGAGCATATGTATATTCTTATAAGTGTTTTCATGTATAAGTATAAAAGTTGTGTATATGATGTCTATGTGTATGTTCAATATTATTAACCTTGTGGCATTTGAGTTGTCTTTTATGGGTGTTTGATGTGCTAAAGTGTAACGCCTTGCTAATTAGGGTCCATTACCAGGTGTGTTTTGAAACCAGTGCTGGACTTACTAACAATTCATTTGGATTAAACATGTGATTAAACCACTAAGGTTTGGGTATTAAAAACTTTTGATCATTTCATAAACATTTCCATTAAGTTAATAACCAGTTCTTTACATGGGATCCCAAAAACATTGGTTTAAAAGCCTATTACAAAACTCAGATTACACATTAAGTCGTCCTAAGCGGCAAAAGCTGGGTTTAACCCTAGTTCCTCTGAGCATCTCGGTCGTGGTGGTCGAGCAGACTGCATATGTACATATCAGTGCTAATGCCCTCTGACTCATGGCTGGTTGAGCTTCTCTTTACCTTTACCTACACCACAAAGCACCTGTGAGCCAGAAGACTCAACAAGAAAACTTAATCATCAGTTCAGCGAATAAACAACCATCAAACAGTAATAACTGAATCCAATGCATTTATTAAACTCAATTGGAGACCATAGAGTCACACAAGTGCATGTCGCACTTCCTTTCCAGTTGTTGGCATCCGAGCTAGTCAAGTGCATGTTGCACTCCCAGGGTGGCCCAGCCATGGTTGCCTACACTCCACGTGCATTATGCTAATCTTAGCTTATAAACTAAGTCCCTTATGCCCTTGACTTATAAGTCAAGCCACCACGTGCCTCCAACTTATAAGTTGAAGCCTTGAGATTCTTAACTATTAAGAATCTCTCAGAGCCCATCATATTCTCAACTAATAAGTTGATCTCCTTTTAACACTCTAATGATACCCTAGTTTATAAACTAAGCCTCACAGACATAACAGACAACCATATGTTTCATATAGCATACTTAACGGATAATCACACAATGCATTATAATACATTCACTCAACAGTCATAAGCATAATCATAATCATGCACGTTACAGCGTATCTAATCAGACATTCACAACATAATTATAATCATGTTCATCACCTTCACTATGCTCTAATCATGCATTCACATAACAGGTGCAGTTTTCTTACCTTTGGTCCGTATGCGGGTGACTAGTGACAACCCTCCGAGCACGATCCCCGATTTAAGCCCTTAGCGAAAACCTAGTCACAACCGCGATAAAGAAGTTCCCATCACTAACAAGTAAATAACAACTTCCAGACCAACTCTTAGCTTCCAAGACATCGAATTCCACTTAACAAGGAAGTGGGATCGATCCTGAGCCCAAACGGTTAAGTTTCCAACCTAAAAATCCCATTAAGGTCAATGTTCCCCTTAAGAGTAGCGGCCCCTCACAGCCGAGCCGCGGCCCACCTCTAATTGTAGAGGCTCGGCCTCCCTGGAAACCAACGCGCACCGCGGCGCGCCCATGAGGCACCGCGGCCCGCCCCTGCATCTGAGCCCTGCTGGCTCAAAATCCTCTTCGTAGGCCGCGGCTCATCACCATGAACCCAGAATTTTCTGGGTTTTTCTCCAACCGAACCCAGCCAAAACTCACTAAATTCCATCCCAACCTTCTAATTAATTCCCCCAAAACAATATACCTCTTACCAGTAATCAAACCCAACCAAATACTAAATTAAACTCATCAAAATCCCAAAACCCAATCTCCCAATTAACAAACATGCATGAACTCTATAATTCTAGATATACCAACTGAATTAACATAATATCCCTTAATTCAAAATCCTTACCTCAACTATATGACTCTAGTAGCAATAATTCCTAGCAATCCCCTGGTTTCAAGCTGTTGACGCCGTTTTTCGTCAATAGTGAAATAAGAGCACGAAAACAATAATTGGTTATGGCCAAGAAAAATATGATAACACAAATGGGATTTTTTACGTGGTTCAGCAGTTAACTCTGCCTAGTCCACGAGTCTTTGTTATTAAAACTTAAGATGATCTCTGGAAATTCTTCAAGAATGAATTCTCCAGAGTTTTCTCTCAAGATCACAAAAATTCTGTCCTTTTTCATGGTGCATGACCTCTCTATTTATAGAGGAAATTTCATAATACTATCCCACATATTTCGGGAAGTTATTATGTATATGTAAATAAATTTAATGTCATTAAAAGCCTGTAATCCTATATACAAGGAAACGTCCCCTGAAGAATCAGGGGGCGTATAACTGAATAATAAATATCCCTTTATTATAGGGGATTTACAACAATTAATGTAGACCGCATCCCTCCAAAATGACTCACTAGGATATTCAGAGCTATCAATCTACATTGTCAGTGCTGTTCCCACCTAGGTCTCTTACTGACTTTCGAGCTATGACATTTCCCGGAGATCATGCGACTTCGAGCTCATACTTATGTCAGGCTCGGAGCCTCTGTTCCGAGGCCATCTGAGAACAGACATGTTTTGATGTCTGTCTTTTGAGCTTGTAATGGTTTCGAGGCCACCATCTTCGAGGCTGCCCGCTGCTTGTAGGTCCGGTGCCTAGGTTGTGGACACGTGTTCCAGACATTACGAGCCCATTCCTAATGAATCTAGCTTTCGAGATCACAATTCTTAGGGCTCGAAATATGGGTGTAACATAAGCCTTCCCTCCAAGCAAGATCCTTCAAGATAATCAAAATCACTAAAGCCCCAAGAGAGAAGGTGTAGTACGAGAGAGAGAAAGAAAGATGTTGATCCCAAAAGAAGGTGTTTTAATATTTAAACTAGCAAGTGCACGAATAGTTTCGGAATATAATGTTCATGTAAGTACGAGGTCGAACCCATGGGAGTTGACTAACATCAAAAGAAACTATTTCAACAAAGCAAGAATATTCTAACCTAGTTCCAAATATTTGATGATATTTTGATTTAGAAAAATAAAAGACAAGTAATAAAAAGATTTAAGATTAAATAGAAAAATGGTTTTCAAATAAGATAAGTAAACTAAGATTATTAAGATATTAGAATCCACAAAATGCAAGTTCAATAGTATTTATAAGTATATTGATTCCCAAGTTTTGATATAGTTGAAATAAATCACACTATATATTTTTTCAAAATATATTTTCTATTCAAGCACAAGTTACTCTTTCAAAAATGTAGGATTTTTCTTCACTTATATAAGATATAATTTCTAAGCATTAATTATGTTACAACCTAATGAAACTACAAAAAATCAAAGAGATTATGTTTAGGCAAAATATGATACTTATGCTCTAAGAATTAGATGTGAACAATTTAATGAAAAACATTTAATCTAAGAATATCATATTTTTGCATAATGAAGAACTAAGTGTAATATGCTTTAACAATCAACACTAGATGAAAAATGCATATCTTTGATAGAAAAATCCATAAACAATGTTGTACAAATGAGAAATCAACATACAACAAAAATACTATCTAGTTACATTTTGCTTCATCATCATCTTAATAACCTTTGAAAAAGATTAGAAGCTCATAACTAGATAAAAATTACAAAATAACATACTTGACATGCTCTTCAAAAGATGAAAATGGTAGAGAGAAACTAGTGAAAAGAAGAAAAATATGAAGTGTAGAAGAGATTGAAAAAAGATGAAGAAGAAGAGCTCCCCAAATGGTCTTACAAGACTTTATTTATAGGCAAAATATGGATATTAAATTAATCAAATTAAAATAAATAAATTGATTAATTTAATTGTGTTGGGAAGTGGTAGGATAAATAGAGTAAGTGTAAGAGTATTGGAAAAATGAAATGTTTGGTTGGGTAAAAGATTAGTGAAAAGCTAGGGTAAAAAAAATAAATTAGGAATGTTTATTTAGGTAAGAAAAATAGGAAAAAGTGAATTGATATTTGAGTGAAAGGAAAAAATATTGGGAAGAAAAATGTGATTTTTTGGGTCTTTTTGGTGGCTGTTTGGTGCTGAAGGAGATAGCTGGCGTGGTGGGCCTGACTGTGGCGTTGGGCCTGAAGAGGCAGCCGGCCTAAATGGAGCAGCTGGTGTAGGGGCCTGGGCTGGGCTTCGGTGGGATGTTGCTGAAGAGGCTATATGCTGAATGTTGGCTTGGAGATGCATCACTCTTGGCTGGGAGAGCTTCAGGTGTACGGCATTGGTGCTTTGGAGTTAATTGTGAGGTGCTGAAGGAAAGTTGGTGAGAGCTGGGACAGGTGGCGTTGGTGTGCATATGTGTTGGAGTTAATTGTGGGCTGAGGCATGATGGTGTGGAGTCTACAGCTGGGTCATGTCTTTGTGGGCCTGGCAGCTTGGAGACGTGGGCTTGGGCCATGGAGCTTCTTTGGTATTTTAATAATACCATTTTGTTCCTTTCTTTCATTTGAAAATGCCACTTTCTTCTTTATTTTTCTTTCTTTTTAAGAGCATACATTCCCTACAAAATAAATATAAAATAAATCATAATACAATATTTTCAACTACAAAATAAATCAATTTAATTTTGTGAAAATATTAATTATAACTTAATTTATATTTTACATTTAAGTTCAATAATACAACATTTTTTTACCACTAACTTACAATAATAATTCAAATAATTAACTACAACATTTTACAACAAAATACTTATAAAAACACACAAAAATCTAAAAAATTAAAATAAACCTAATAAATTCAAAATTACTTAAAAACTTAATAAATCAATTAAAAACTCAAGAATTAAGCAACAATTAGCACATAAAAAGTGGTAAAATAACTCTATTTTATAGAGTTATCAAAAGAGATGCTGCATTTCTTTCCTCTAGCTTCCTTAACCTTCTCAGCAATCCCAGCTCACCCAAACACTAATCTTAGCCCAAGAATGACCATTTTACCCCTTGTCCTTATCTTATTCATCGAGTTTTCACAAGGGCGATTTTGTCCTTTGCCTTAAATCCCGCTATCCACAATTTGCATTCTATAATTCCCGCCACTCCCAATATTCTCACACAATTACCAATAAATTCCCATTACCCACTAATTCCTGATAATGTAACAAATTACTAAAATACTTCGAACCAGGTATTTAGACCCCGTTGTGACTTTTTCGCTAACTTGCTCATCGGGACTGCCTCTCGTCAAGTAACCCAAATATATCCACATAATAATGTGGTCTCAATCACACAAACTCATATTTGCATTTATACCCCAAACGGGTCAAATTACTACTATACCCTTCTTATAAGAAACGGGCCCACATACACATATTCAATATCTTTAAAATACAAGCATGATTATATTATAATATAATTCACATAAATAATTCAATTATTGCCTCCCAACCCCTAATCTAGGCACTAAGCCGTATTAGGAAATTTGGGATGTTACATAAAGATATAAGAAATGATGAAATATAAGGACAAGGCATGAAATCAAGTGAGAAAAGTGAGATAAAGAAGGCAAAAGATGTTAAGCGGTGAAAAATAGTACAATGTCGATTACTAGTATTTCGGTGCAAAATTGAGTATTAGTGGATTTAACAAATATAATTAAGGTATGATTAAGGTCTCATTGATGAGGTAAAAATTTGTTTAGAACCATTAGATCATGTCTTGATGGGAGGTATACATAATCAGTAATGTTGACGCAAAGTCAAAACGAGCTTAGCATAAGTGTGTTACGCTCAATCAAGTAAGCATAACTATTGGGTATGAACTCATATGAACATAAGGTTTGGTGTGAGTGTTTCAAACATAAGGATAATGGACCTAGAAAATTATTAAGTTGAAATTATTGAAGTGATAAGGTTTTCATAAGTCAAAAAGTGTAATGATAAGGTGAAAGGTGTCAAATTTTGATACAATAAGGCCAAGTCATTGAAAATAAAGGATTGTCATCAACCTTATCACTTTCTATGGCCAAGACTCTGAAAAACATAGAGAAAAGAAAACCAAAAACCATTTCTTGGCTTTCTTGAAGAGATTCTAAGGAGATCCAAGTGAAATCAAAGCCAAAGAAGTGGATTAAGCTTAGTTCATGCATTTTTATGGTAAGTTCTTGTACTTGGAAGTTAAACAACGTTTTTGATTTTTTTTTGAGAGATTATCTATGGTATTTTATCCTTTTTAAGATATTTATTGGTGGTTTCCAAGTGGTTTGAGGTTTAGAAAAGCTAGAAGAGATTGTTTTCGCCGAAAAGTTGCTCAGTAAGTGAAATTTTGTGTCTTATGAGGTCTTTGTGGTTCTTGGAGTACAAACTGATTTTTGGTTATTTGATTGATTTTATAAGAGGGTAGATATGTTTATAAATGTTTGAATAGATGTGGAGACTCATTTAATTTGGGTGATGATCTTGGAAATTAGAATTTTATCAAAATCGGTATATGATAACTTCGTGATGAATTATGTTGGTATTTGGGATATATGGTCATGGCAGGCTATTTGATGTAGATTACTAATTTATTTTTATGTTTTGGGATAGCTAAAATTAAGGGGAAGCTCTGTCAAAAATTTTCCAAGTGTCTAAGATAAATCTAACGCTCGATCTAAGTGGTTTAAGGCAATTTAGGCATGATTTGGATATGATGTTTTATGGATATTTTTAAATGATAGTTCAATGTCTTATTGCCATAATTATGATGTGAAATTCATGCCATTGTTAGGATAAGCACATCAACACCTAAGACACCATTTGTTACACGGTGAAATATATTTTGGACAGAAGGTAAGTACAGTACTCAACTGCAACACAAGAATTACATGTTATGTGAAAGTATGCATTATATCAATATGTTGTGAGTAAGTGGTATTAACATACATGGACACTTCATCATAAATTTGTATGCATGGCATAATAGTGATATGGTGAATTATTGTATGATATAAGACCATGCATGATATTATGATTATTAATTATGTGATGCCTTGGCAAGTTTCATGCAACATAAAAGTAAGTTGTAATAAGAAGTTTAAGTTCAGTGCCACTGTTTTGAAAAGGAAAATGAGAATATAAGTAAGTGTAAACGGAGGCCTATAGTTAGGCTCATAGTGGCAGCCCAATAATTTGGGCTAGGTTTTAGTGAACCAATTATATTGTTTGCTATGTTCCCGTTTTTATTTCTCCTCCATATGAGTTATTGTTATATGTATTGACACCACAGTGTGTGGCCGCCTTAACTCTTGAGCCCGACGGGGCAACGATGGAATAAGGTTTTTAATGCGCCCTACTGTGGTCATGGCTAGCCATAGAAGAACCCATGAGATTTTATATTATATGTGTAATAAGCCCTACATGCATTGGCCTAATCAAACAGTGTGCACAATATTAAGGGGCCCAAAATTTAAAAAGAAGTTGTGTATGTCCATTGACATTGGGTAATAATTAGCATTGCATGCATTACTTTACTTACTGAGCTTTAGGCTCAGAGTTGTCTTATGTTGTAGGTATAGAAAGAAATGAGTGAATGACATATCGACATTTTGTGGGTTATTTCAGTTTATCAGTGTGTATGTTTGTAATAAAGTGTGAATTTGTGTTTTGAAAAAAAAAATGGGTTATTTAATACTTATGTATAATATGTTTGAAACACACTTTATGTTTAATGTAAATAATGTGAAATAAGTTTTCAAAAAAAAAAATTGTCCCAGACTTCTGCTGAAAGTAATTATGATATAGTTTTAAAATGTAACACCTCAAATATGATTTTAACTAAAATAAGTGAGGGTGTTACAATAACATCTGCATTTGAATAAAAATCCAAAATCATAACTTGCATCAATATATGTATAAAAATATAATTGGTACATAGTGCCCTCAGAACAGTCCATAAAATCATGCAGGTTAAGTTTTCCATTTTTCAACATCTTACAAATATCAAAATTGGAATATGTTTAATGCAATTAAATACAAGTAAAATAAGTCCAATAATCAAGTTGAGTCCCTACCTCTTTAGGATCGTTCTCCTCTATCCAAAGAGAAGCTCCTAAGACCCATATTCCTAGGTTCCAAGTAGTTTAGCCCGCTTCAAAGTAACTTTGTCCTACAATCCTCAATTGAACAAATAATTATCATCATCGTAGTGTACTCTTTAAACCAAGTCCAATGACATATACCATTTAAAGAATTTTAAAAATCTCACCTCAGCCACGCACAATGGTGGTTTGCGATGGTCAATGGTGGTGCTCCGAAAACGATGACAGAAATCGACTTTCTATATATCAAAACGATCCTCTCGTTGAGTACTTCACGGAAGTACAACCCATTTTCCCAAATGACCCCATGTGTCACCGAAAAATGCTTCCAAAGGGGCAGAGATAGTGAAACACACCGATTTTTTTATTTAATTTATTTGTGTGCTTTAATTTAAGATTTATTTGTTAAGTGTTAGAAATTTAATTATATTTGTTGAATTTTTTGGTAGAAATTATGTGCATTTAATTTTGTTATTTGTTTTATTTAATTATCCTATTTTAAGAGCCTTCTTGAGTTTTGATTAGGTGCACTAAGGTACATGCTTAGTAGAAATGCACCCTAGCACTTGTGTGTGTGCATGGGCATGGTTGCATGGTAAGCATGCATAGTTTTTTCACATGCATTATTTTCTTTAATTTTTTTATTAGTCAAGTAATTAAAAAGAAAAATGAAAGGAAAGAAATAGAGAGAAAGGGCATGAGCATTAGAATGGCAAACCATTTCTAAGTTTTTATTGATTCTATTAATTGTCTTGATGGAAATTAGGGCTGAGTAAATATTGATGGATGTGGTCATAGTTGTCTCTTAGCTATTATGGGTAAGTAAGACTTTGGCTTCAAGAGTGTGCCTTGGCCTTAGTTAGTCGTGTAGGAGAAAGGAAGAGAGAGATAGGGAGTTACTCATGTGATAGAGAGAGAGAAGGAGAGAAATGGGTGAGTGTTTTTCCATTTTAGGATAATTAACAAATTACTTTAATTGTAGGGTGATTTTTAGGCAAGACAGAAAGGGATTGGATTTGGGGAAAGTTTCACATTCTCACTTGAAGGCTAGGGCTTGGCACTAAAGGAGATAAAAAGAAAAGAGATGAGCCTTTGACTCATTGTGGCTGCTGAGTTAGAGAGAGAAAATGAGTGCACGAGTGAGGAAGATAGAGAGAGAGATCGTGGAGGAAGAAGAGAAGACAAGAGGAGGGGTTCGAATCTCTATATGGCCTTGTTTGGTTGGTTTTTGGTTTGATTCTTAAGTCTAGTTCTTTTCTTCAATTCTATAAGAAATTCGACATTTACCTACCAATATTAATCGTGGGTAAAGATAGCGTATTGGTAGGTAAATCATTTTACCTACATATTTTGACCAATTTTGTATTGGTAGGCTATAGTTAGTCGAGAAAGGTACCATTGCCTACGATTGGCATATTGGTAGGTAAAACTCATGTGGACCCCACAAAAATGACTTGGAGTTGTTTGACGTGGCATCTAATGTTTCAACTGTTGTGACAAGTCTTGTAGCAAATTTTTAGTGAAACACGTAGCACTAAATGATTGGGTTATGTTACACCCAGATTTCGAGCCCTAAGAATTGTGATCTCGAAAGTTGGATTCGTTAGGAATGGGCTCGTAATGTCTGGAACACGTGTCCGCAACCTAGGCACCGAACCTACAAGCAGTGGGCAGCCTCGAAGATGGTGGCCTCAAAACCATTACAAGCTCGAAAGACAGACAACAAAATACGTCTGTTCTCAGATGGCCTCGGAACAGGGGCTCCGAGCCTAACATAAGTATGAGCTCGAAGTCGCATGATCTCCGGGAAATGTCATAGCTCGAAAGTCAGTAAGAGACCTAGGTGGGAACAGCACTGACAATGTAGATTGATAGCTCTGAATATCCTAGTGAGTCATTTTGGAGGGATGCGGTCTACATTAATTGTTGTAAATCCCCTATAATAAAGGGATATTTATTATTCAGTTATACGCCCCCTGATCTTCAGGGGACGTTTCCTTGTATATAGGATTACAGGCTTTTAATGCCATTAAATTTATTTACATATACAGAATAACTTCCCGAAATATGTGGGATAGTATTATGAAATTTCCTCTATAAATAGAGAAGTCATGCACCATGAAAAAGGACGGAATTTTTGTGATCTTGAGAGAAAACTCTGGAGAATTCATTCTTGAAGAATTTCCAGAGATCATCTTAAGTCTTAATAACAAAGACTTGTGGACTAGGCAGAGTTAACTGCTGAACCACGTAAAAAAATCCCATTTGTGTTATCATATTTTTCTTGGCCATAACCAATTATTTTTTTCGTGCTCTTATTTCACTGTTGACGAAAAACGGCGTCAACAGGTTACTTGTCCCTTTTATTGGTTACAGGGCACTAAATGACTGGTCCACGTGGCATGAGCTGGTATACCTATTTTTACCTACACTTATTTATTTGTGAGTAAAGATAATATTTATATGTAGGTAATTTTAATTATATCAATAAATTTAATTTAATATAAACAATAAATGAAAGTAATTAATTTTAAAAATATTTACCATTATTCCTCAAATAAATTATTTAACATGAATAACAAAATAAACAAACATATATTATAAAATATTCATTGCTTATTAAATGATGAGCGTTGCACTTATTACATTTCATAAAATAAAATACTAACAATTCTATACAATTCTCTTTTCTCTAACTACATTTTTCTTAATATTCTTCTTATTCTTCACTTTGGAATTATTGCACGAGAGCCTTCTTTCTCTAACTGAACTTTGAGAATGTCGATGATGGCTTTGAGAGGTGAGGTTTGGGCTGGCGATAGTGGGAATGACTATAATTAACTTCAACATAAAAAATATCCCAAATTTAATCATCATAAGGATTTCAGATTATATATGACTTATTATTATGGGCATTTATGACACTTGACATACTAGCATATATTAAAAACAAATATATGAGCACATCAAGTCTCATAATCACCAACATAAATAAGTACACTTATTCTTGAACATCATAGGCAAAATAAATTCAAAGTAACAATGGCATAAATCCACATTCTAAAATTCAGATTATAGACACAGAACCAGACCCTACAACCAAAGAGCAACACTAAATCTTAATACAAATATCAGAAATAAAGTATCAAACAAAATATACTAAAACATATCCTAGCTCAAAATAGATCCCTTCATATATAGGCATTAAAACAGATTCCTTCCTCAAAACAGAACCAGGCCCTACACTCAAATAGCAACTGTAACGCCCTAAACTCCAGGGACCGTTACGGTGCACATTATAAACAGTGCTAAACTCGCTAATCGAGTCATTTGGCCATAATCGTGTAACTAAGTATGATTAGCGGTTTAGGGATTAAAAATTTTGGTTAAGATATAACGTTTCATTAGAACGTTTACTGTATGCATTGGGATCCCAAAAAAAATATAATTTAAAGGTCTATTACAAGAAAATATTTACAACCAACCGATCTAAGCAGCAAAACAGGGTTTAACCCTAGTTCCTCTTTCAACTCTCGGATGTGGCGGTCGAGCAGCCACATATGTACACATCGTCACCTAAGCTCTCCAACTCAAGGATGGTCCAGCTTCTTTTTGCCTTTACCTGCACCACATAGCAGCAGTGAGCCGAAGCCCAGCAAGAAAACTCAATATGCTCATGATCAGAAATAACATGTCATCAAATAATAAGGCGCATGCCTAGCAAATATAGCCATATTCAAGCAGGCAAATAAGTTCAAACAATGAACGAGTGACTGATTAACAAGTCACTATCAGGGGGTCTGTACCTTTAAACAAGTGACTAATTACCAAGTCACTAACAGGGGGTCTGCACCTTTAAACGAGTGACTAATTACCAAGTCACTAAAAGAGGGTCTGTATCTTTAAACGAGTGACTAATTACCAAGTCACTAACATAGGATTCCACTCCCTCAGCCATGTGAAAAAATAGTCACCTAGGCCTTTGGCCCTGGCTCTGAGTAACTAGTTGTTGACTAGGAAGTACCAGATGTAAAATAAAATAAAAATGCTAGATGCCTAGATTGATGAAGTAATTTCCCCTCAAAAAAGAAAAAAAAGAAAAAAGGCCTTTGTAAGTTGTAACCCACGTGGGGTAGGTTTAGTTGGCAAGTCCACAGTGTTCTGTGGTTCCATTTCTTATGGGGCTACTTAAAATTTGTTGTACCTTTTTGTCTCCCAAAGATTGTGGGATTCAGCAAGAAGATCTAATAATGAGGAGAAATTATTTTTTGATAGTTTGTGGCCCCCTTAAAAAACATGCTTGAGTTCATGTCAGTTACAATTAGTCAATAAAACTGACACCCTTAAATTGGGTTACTGTTATATATCATTTTTTTTGCTGATATGATAATTGTGTGGTTGAGCTATGCTTAAATCTTGAATTCAATATTTACTTCGAGGTGTTGTTAAAACTTTTCCAGTGTTGCTAATGATTTAATTCTTTAATTTTATTTTCTCAGTCATTACTAAGAGATTGGTTCTTGCGTAATGGAAGTATGGTTGAGAATGAGAGGCCCTCTTTTGTGGCTGAAAGTGAATTAGGCTTATTGAGGCAAAGGCATACAGTCTCCGGTCTAAAGTATTTTCTAATTCAGAGCTCAGTAACTTTATTTTTATTCTTTTTTCTTGAATAAATATATAGTATAAGATATGAATGGTTTTTGCTCAAACATTTTGGATCCTTTTCTTTCAATTAGGGAAGGGTTCTCCAGACTGGATAATTCTGTTTGTGCTTAAGCAAGCAACAGTCTTTCTGATACATCTAACGAGGATAATATTTCAAATCGAAATGGAGAACCTCAAGAAAATAACTTATATGAAGTCAGAGATGATATTTGAAAACAATCAGAACTTAATTATGAAGCGAGTGAAGATCAAGAACATGACAGCCATGGAATATTGGATGGTTGGAGTGAGTTTGGAGGCAATGCTATTGAAGATATAGACTCACGGGAATCAAATGCTCATATTATAGAAGGATGGCAGGAACAAGTGCCAGATAATGTGGTAAGACAGTGGCAATGGTATGGAAAAAATTTGGCCAGGTCTTCTGCATTAATCTTTGTAGATGTGTGATTTATTTATTTATTTTTGTGGATTCTTTTTCTTCATTTTCAGGAGAAGAGTATCTAATCTACTTCACAGTGGCTTTCGCGAGAGTCTTGACCAGTTGATACAATCATATGTGGAAAGGCAAAGCCATGCCGCTGTAGACTGGGAGCTGGATGGTTCATCACCATCACCTGCGTCTGTCGAACAAGATCTCGATCAAGCAATTCCAAATCATAGTGAGGTTCAGGAGGATGCTGTTGTTAGACCACCTCCTGTTGCTCCACCCTCACACCCAATTCCTCCTCCTCCCCCAATGTGGGACCAGAGGCCACACCGTGATACGTGGACACAGCATGACATGCATCAACGATTTGGAATTGTATGTGTATGTCTCTTCAACACTTCTTGGATTTTGGTTCTTTCACATATGATGTTTATGTTGCTAATCTTTTTTTCCTATATAGGAGTGGGAAATCATCAATGACATGAGGATTGACATGGCTAGACTACAATAGAGGATGAATAACTTGCAAAGAATGATGGAAACTTGCATGGACATGCAACTTGAGTTGCAGCGCTCAATAAGGCAAGAAGTCTCTGCTGCCCTGAATAGGCCAGCTTGTTCACAAGGTACACCAACAAATTTAGATCGAGTTTTGCTTATAATTAATTTGGAAATAAGATTTTTTTCCATTAAGATTAACATATAATTTGAAAGGACCATAATCATATAAATCGTTCGCGGCTGCTCCAGCAGAGTTGTGTGAGGGTGAGGGTGAGGGTGGTTTGGCCGAGGATGACACCAAGTGGGATCATGTTAGAAAAGGAATGTGCTGTATATGTTCTAATACCAATATTGACTCTTTACTATACAGATTGGTAGAGATCTCATACTTTTTTTTTTTTTTGATAATTATATAGCTTGATCTAATCAAAGGCTATAATGGATTTAATTTTTAGTACCTGAAAATGATTGTCTTTGAAGATACAGATATTTTGATGATGTCTTTTAGTTTTCTATTTGTATTTTCCAGAGTTTGTCTAGATATGTTGTTTAAATTATTTTCTATTTTTTTCTTTCTTATTTTGTTTCTGGTACTAAGATGTGATTAGTTTCCTCTGCTTATAAGGTTTTTCTAATGTTGTTCTGCATTTTTTTGGACCCGAGCATGTGCTTTGTAGTAGGTTAGCTTAAATAGGCTTCATCTGCTTTTATGCTTTCTCTTGTTTTTTGAAAGTTAATGTATGTAAAGCAAGTAGTGTATTGTCTAAGTTGTATGCTTTTGTGTTGCTGAAAGTTGTATGCTTCTTATTAGGACACTTCTCGATCATATATCAAATAAGGTGTTCCTCCTATCCATTACAAGTCCTTATTTGCATCCAGTATTTCAAAACAAAATAAATTTTATTTAGGGTAATGATCTCTTCCTGCTTGCTTCATCCATCTCACATGCTGAACAGAGAGAAGTAGATACCTTACACTTCATGTAAATAGCCCCTTGGCTGCAAGTATTACATTCTCAAAATAGTCCCTTGATATTATTATTACTTGACTTGGTTAGGCCATGCCCTTTTAATATAAATATCTTAGTATATTTGTTGTTTTCAAATATCTGACTATATAGTTTCGTGAGTATATTTTTGGATTTGACATTTGATCTTGTTTGTGATTATGTTTTATGGGTTTGAGATTATTTTAGTTTCAGTTTTTTTATCCTATTTTTGGATTTAAACTTTCAGTGTGCTGAGGTTGTTTTGGTTCTGTATTTGATTTTCTTGTGACTAATTTTTGTTTATGAGTAAAGGTTACATTAGATCTTTGACTTTTTTGTGTATAAGTTTTCTGTGTTGAGTTCATGCAAAAAAAATTCAAATTTCATAGCTGCAACTATTCTGTTAAAAAGTGATTGTTTGTTAATCAAAATATCCAAAATGTATTGTTATGCTCAATATTTTTATTTTTGAAACAGAGGTTTAACTAGTGGCTGAAATATACTTTATATGATAAAAATATTGCCAAGGAAGCCTAGATTTAAGATGCTTGTAAGTTGAAAGTGCTTGTTTTTCTTCAAACAAAACAAAGCTCTAATATATCTTAGCATCTTGAATGTGGCTTTGGCTGACCTCCAGCTTTGGGCTTTTGTTTTGCTTGTTTCTTAGTTTTAGCTCTCGGACTTGGAAATTGTGATAATCAAGTCGTGACCCAATTTTTGTTTAAATCCTTTGATGCTTTCCTCATATTAATCTATATTCTATTTGTGGTGATATTCCTTATGTTTGGAGGCCTTTGAGCTTTGACTACATTTAAGTTTGCCACTAAAATACTCTAGGGAAGCTATATATTTTTAATTGGCTATTCTTACTGCCTTCTGCAACAATACCTGCTAGGCTGTGTGTTTTGCTTTAATGGGCATTGGCAGCTCATTTCATGCTCAAAAAACTGCTGTGAGTAGGCAATTGGAGAGTCGAGTGTGATAAATATTGTTCTTTTCCTGTGTACTGTGTTATGTTTGTTTCTTGCCATGTTAATGCCCTTGTCTCTTATCATTTGCCCACGATTGCTGAGATCATCTGCACTTTGGTCAGGAAATTATCTCCTAATCCTAATAGTGCTGCTATAATGGCAATGGGTGTTAACATCTTGGCAAAGAGATTGAAATGGTAAGCTAATCCATATTGCATTTTTTTTATACTTTTGGGTATAAACTTATATATGGATCTTTCCACCAGCATGTTTCTTATGAGAAGATTTTGTATTCTTCTCTGTATCAATTTGTATGCTGACTTGAAACGTAAAATAAAAAAATTGTATAAATGTGTAATGACCTCTATCGTTATGCTTTTTTTTCTTTCTTTTTCAACTCTCCTTTGTTTATTGATATTTATTTTATTCTTCACTTTATGCCATCTGAAATTTGTACTTATTTTGTTAATTTAGTTGTGCATTGCTTACATTGATACCATTTTGGTAAATATGCAAGAAGGATGCTTTCTCTTCAATCTTGTGATATTTGTGATTGTAGAGTTATTTTGACTAGATTTGGGTAGTATTCGATGCTTTGCTTCTGTTGTGTTATTATTGTGATTGTTTCTTTTTTAAAGATCACATGAATGTTTTTGTTCATCCTGGTTTTTTCTTCACCCTGTTAAGGACATTTGTTTGTTTCCTTTTTGATTGTAGTTCCCATAGTATCTTTTATTTGATAATTTCTCTAGTCCAATAACCAATTTCATGAACCTTAATATTGCTGTCTTATTGGGTGTTCAGTGTATTATTATGCAGGATTCAATATTAATTTGTTACTGGATGTTCCTTACCAGTTTTATTTTCATTTTATCTTAACCTGTCTTCATATCTATATGGTCAATTTCTTGATGCATATGTCCAAACTTAATCTAATATGTTGAAAAAATAATTTCTTTAAGTTCTTTCTTGATTATGAGATTGGATTCATAGTTGAGTTGCTCATTTTAGTTTGAAACTTTATGAAGTTAAGAATAAGTTTTATACAACAATGCTTATGGTTTAAGACAATTAAAAAAAAATTGCACTCTATATGTTTTATATATTTCTCTAAAATGGCTGGATCCTTTTTCAGATTGGGGTTCTTGATTGAGTTTCTATCCCATGCTGCCATTGTTGGGTTCACGGGAGGAGCTGCCATTACAATTGCCCTTCAGCAGCTCAAAGGATTGCTTGGCATAAGAAAGAATTTCACAAAGAAGACTGATATTGTCTCTGTTTTGCGCTCAGTGTTTAATTCAACCCACCATGTTGTAATATGATTTCTTAAGCCTAGACTAGTAGACTAAATATTGTAATTACATTTGAGTAATTAATAAAAATCTATTTATGTTACCTTATTTGGCTTCAACTTTCATATTTGTTTTCCTAGTTTTGTGTAAGTAAAAAAAGATTATGTTTCTCTAAGCTAATATAACACATGTGTTATACTAAAGTGTAGTATAGCACAAATAATGTGTTATACTAAAGTGTAGTATAACACAAAAAATGTGTTATACTAAACTATAGTATAACACAAAAAATGTGTTATACTAAAGTGTAGTATAACACAAATTTATAAGTATTGAAATGTGTTATATAATCGACTATAAATAACATAATTAAACACTTATCTATTTATTAAAATAACACAGAAATTGTGCTATCGTTGACTTTATAATAACACATATGTATAACAATGATAAAGTGTTATGTAAAGTACCCTGACCTACGATAACATAGTCGGTCTTAACACATCAAAAAGTGTTATGGTATGTTTTGATAACACATACAGGATTGAAACCCCGAGCCAAAAACCCTTAAAAACACACAAAACAAGATTATGATGAAACAGGGTAGCGCCTCAACGCTACCCTCTAGCGCCCCAGCACTTTTTCCAGAACCAAAACGCCCAAAACCACTCTGAGTAGCTCTGTAGCACCCCTAGTGGGCGCTATAGTGCTACATTCAGCGAGAAAGTGCCCTGAAACTTTCTCCTTCGAATCCTCCATTTCCAACCTGAACCAAAAGCTTCCCAACTTCATTTTAAGTCCCAAATGAACCCAAAAACCATCCCCACGTGTCCTAGGCATCACAACCCCAAGAACCCTAGCCAAAAACATCCATTGAAACTCAACTTTCCAACTCACAAACCAGCTGAAACTCAAATGGAAAAACAGAGCAAGAATTAATGTTTTTATGGCTAGAAACTCACCTTAATCTCATAATCACACCCTCTTCAATGGTAGAGCATAACCCTAGATCATCAAGACTTGGTTCCTTGGCTTGACTCCTCAAAAAGAGCTTAAGAATTCAAAGAGAAAAAGAGGGAAAAACCATTGGGAGAAGAAGAAGAGCAATACTCTATTTTCCACAGCTTTCTACAACCTTAATGGTTAATATATATCCTTTAGGGTGAAAAGACCTAAATGCCCTCAAGTCTAAATAAAAGCCTTAACAGCCACCAAGGGCATAACCGTCCTTCTCCGCCTATTTCATTAATTATAATTAACACCCTCCAATTCCCGTTATTCTCAAAATTCTCAAACACCAACAATTCATATCCCGTTACCCTTTAACTCCCGGCAACGCTCTAATCATCAAAATCACCCCGAGACTCACCCTGAGCCCCGAACTTAATCCCATTATAACTAAACCGCTACTTTGCACTCAGGATCGTCTCATGCCGAATGGCTCGAACAAATCCACATTGCAATATGGCATTATCAATTAATCACAAACATGCACCAAAATAAACAATTATGCCCTCAACGGGCCAAATTACCAAAATGCCCTTATAATAAAATGTGGACTCATATGCATGCATTTATCATCATATAATAATAGAATTCACATAAACATGCATATAATCATTTAATAATATAATAAATCAATTATGGCCCTCCTGACCTCCTAATCAAGGTCCTAAACCTTATTAGGAAATTCGGGGCATTACAGCAACACTAAAGCTAAATACAAATATCATAAACAAATTATCAAACATCTTATATTAAACCAAATCCTTACTCAAAATAGATCCCTTCATATATATAGACATATTAAAACAGATTGCTTGCTCAAAATAGAACCAGACCCTATAATCAAAGAGCAACACTAAAGCTAAATACAAATATCATAAACAAGAACAAATTTAACTTGTAAGATGGCACATTTAAAAGTATTAGGAAGTGTACCCAAAAAAACCAACTGCAATTATATAACACATAATTACAATAACATAAATTAGTGTGAAACTTTTTTTTAAAAGGAAACATTGTGAATGGAAAATTTAACAGAAATTTGAGAATGAAAAAGTACCCAAAATAGAAACAGAGAGGCACATGGCAGTATACAAGAAATTCCCATGTACAGGAAATTCTTTTCTTTTTTAGTATAAACATGGTAGTATACAAAACAAAGCAATATAACACAATGCAAAATAAACATGGAAAAACACAAAGCAGATTAGAAACACACAAAAAAAAAAACTAAATCGCAAACTATTATCAACATAAGAAATAAAAATATCAATAAACAAAACATAGTAGAAACATAGAATTCCTAACTCTAAATCTATCAATATCATAAATATATAAGCAATAAACATTAGCTATAATACATAAAAGAAATCTTGATCAATCAGATTTAGGGCAGTGAAACACACTAATCATCAAAACACACTAATACTTGAAATATATTAGTTACTCTATAAAGAAATATACATTTCCTAAGTTTCCATTAAAGTTTATACATGAATAAATTAAAGTTGAAAACTGCAAATGGATTATAGACACAGAAAATTACCTATATTAGGATTAACTTACAAACACAGTCCAATTGGATTAAACCGTAAAACACAATTCAAGATTAACTAAGGTATTTTTCAATGACATATTAACAATGTTGTTTGAAATTTTAGAAACAAGAAATAAACCACAAAACACAATCCAATTGGATTAAAAACAAGTTTACAAATATTATTTATGCAATAGAAAAACACTTGAGACTAATGCTTGGAAACATAGCAACAAATAAATAAATAGAATCAGTGCTTAAATAATAAAAAAACTCATCCTTAGTCAATTTCATCAGCTATAATACATAAAAGAAAGCTACAGTGAAACACACTAATACTTGAAATATATTAGTTGCTCTATAAAGAAAGATATATTTCCTAAGTTTCCCATTAAAGTTTATACATGAATAAATAAAAGTTAAAAGAATGCATTCAAGTATAATCAATCAAATTTATATAGAACTACATGTAAAACTAAGTTTTCGTCAAAATAAAACTAATGAAAGCATAGGGAAAACAATATCAGATATGACAAACTCCCTGAACATGAACAAAACCCCAAAACCATGAATCACAACTCAAAGCTTAAGGACAATCAAACAAATAAACTAGAATATAGCAATGAAACACATAAACCATATTACAACAATGAAACATAATTGAAAAACTCTACACAACTCAAAGCCGAAACACACTAATCATCAAAACAGAAATTTGTCAAACCATAAATCTAAACCATATAATAAATATACATAGCAAATAACAACCAAACAACCTCAGAACAATGGATCTTCATTAATCCTTCAGATTAGTGGGGATTTAATCAAATGAATTAATCATAAAAATATACCTCAAAGCCACCAAGCCAAATTGTCCGAAACTCAAAGCCACCAAACCAAAGGTTCAAAAGTCTTAAAGCCACCAAGCCACGGAATTTGAAATATCAAAGCCACCGTAAAATCTTAAAGCCAAGCCAATCCAAGCAGTTCGAAATAATCAAAGCCTCTAAACAAACCAATATCAAACCTTAAGAAAAAAAGTAAAGACATTACCAACAATAATATCAGAAGCTTGACAAAAAAAATAATCACAGAGGAATTGCAAAAAATCTAAAAAAGAAAAAATACCCAAAATTATCTTCAATTAATGGATACCCCTCAGAATATGAATCTCACACAAGAATGGTAAAGAGAACCATACCAACAGTTGGAGATATCAAATGGAGAGTGAGGAACTTATAGAACTGAACAACAATGGTGACAACTCAAAGACTTGAAGAACAATGGCAGGCACAACTCAGAGATTTGAAGAACAAGGCAGCGGCTCAGAGATTTGAAGGAAAGTGGCAGCGGCTCAGAGATTTGAAGAATAAGGAGGAATGGAGCAGCAAGCGTCGATGGCTGAGGCAGGTCGACGGCTGAGCATCAAGCATCGATTGACCATGGAGATTAATGTGAAGTTGACAATGGAGATAGGTCCGAATATGGAAGAGAGGTTCTAAAATTGGGAGGGATGATCAGAGAAAGTGAGGGATACGACTGAGAATGAGGGAGACGGCTGAGAGAGAGTTAGTTTAGGGTTAGATGATATTATTTAGGTGTATATATAACTTAAAATAAATTAATATTAATTTAATTTTTTCCAAAAAAAAAATATTAAAACTAGTGCCACATGTCACATAACTCACTTGACATATCATCATATACATAACATGTCAGTAAACACACCAGCATTTAAATATATAAATATATGTATATTATGTAAAAATTGGGGGGAAAAATAAGCAGGAATCATTAAAAAATTTCCCTCCAAACATAATCGTAGGTAAATTGAATACCTACCAATACTAATGGTACGTAATGATATTTTTGATATTCTCTTGCAATTCCTAAAAGAATCACCTACCAATAGTTGGTACGAAAAAATAAACTAAGGTAAAATACTACTTTAGCTACCAATAAATATATGTAGGTAAGAAATGCGTAGGTAAAGGCCAAATTTCTTGTAGTGCTAAGGGTTTGTTCTTTCTTTTCTTTGTGGTGGTGTTCGAAAATTCTAGGTGCCAAAAGTGTTCTTTTGCTCTTATGTTTCTAAACACAATCAAAAGGTAATAGAATTTTTTCCAAATCTCTTGTTGTCTTGGTGATTGTAATCTTGGGTCATGTAACGTCCTACGTTTTTGGGTACATTTAAACGACTCGGGTCGGGATTTTTCCCCCGGGTTAAGAATATTATTTTAAATAATATTATATTTTGTTTGTAAGTATTCCATGAGTTATTGCTAGCCAAAATATGAATTTTGTGATTTTAAAAGTCAAGATAAGACTTTCGGTCCTGGACCGACACAAAAACCCTGATCGGGTAAAAATCTTGGAAAATAAAACGAAAAATCATGGCAATTATATTTTGGGCATAAAATACATTCATAAAAGTTAAAGTCTGGTCAAAAATAATAAACCTAAAAGAAAATGGAAATTTTAAGGCATTTTGTGCTAAATGCCTAATTTTGCCGAAATGGGGAATTTTATTCCATGAATGGACCTTAGGTTAAATTTTATTATGTGATTAATTAAATTAAATGTGAGAGACATTTAATTTAATTAATTAATGTTAAGTTTGGTAATTAAAACTTAATAAGAGTGAAAAAGGTGTCAAAAGTCAATTTGGACTTTTCTTCTTATGAAACATTTATTAACCCTTAAAAAAAAAAAAAAAAAATATGAAATGATCATATATGGCAAAGGGTGGCCGGCCATGTGGTCTTTTAGAGTTGTGTGAACCCACTTTTATAAGATTTAAATCCCATTTAATTAAAGGTAAGGGATAAAAGCAAGTGGGTAAAACACTTGAGTGTTTTTAGGGTAAATTAGATAGTATATAACTCTTCCATCCCTCCCCAACCGACCACACCACTCTCTCACATTCAATCATCTGATTTTTGAAGACCTCTCAAAGTGTTCTCTCCATTTTTCAAGCCCAAGAACACCAAGGAAACTTTGAGGCTAAGTCTTGGTCTAGGAAGTATTTTCCCTAAGGTAAACTTTCACTAATCTAGGTTTTTGTAAAGTTTTAAGCATAGAGTTTCAAATAGCTAATTGACTATGTTGTTGGGGGAAGTTTGTTAGGGTTTTTTAAAGGTTTTGAAGGAGTCAAAGCTTATAGGAAGGTCCAAACCTTAAGCAAGAACACCAAAGAGGTAAAAAGTTTACTTTTGATGAGTTTGTTGTAGGGTTTTTAGTTTTAAGCATTTTTTTGTATATCTAATGCTTAGAGTTTCTTGTTGATGATGTAATAAGGTTATGGTAGTTGTTTAATAATTTTTATGATGCATGTGTATTGATTTTTGAAAATGGGAACCAAAACCCCCAAGGGTTTTGTAGGATACCCTAAAACAAAACATGTTTTAAGCTGTGACTTCCAAGGGTTCAAGCAGCCACTGTATATTGTTTTTGTAAAATTAAATTATACTGTTATGTTGTTGAGATTGAGTACATAAAATTGAGCTTTTGAAACACTAAAAAATGTTTAGAAATGAGTAAGTTATGCTATTTCAAAGTTTAGGTAAAAAACTGTTTTTTCGTATTCTCATTTTCGGAACCAAGTTTGGACAGCCACTGTATAGGGAAAATGAACCCAGTTTTTTGTAAAATTTTGTGGACACATTTCTGGCATAACCTATTAGTCCACTGTAAAATTTGGTAAGAAAATATTAAACGGTTTGAAAGTTATTAGCTGTCAAAGTTTGGAAAAAATAAGGACTTGAAAATAAGGTAATTTTTACCTCATTGTTGGAAAATGATTTCACCAATCAAAAATGCTCATTTTGACCTAAGATTTTACAAAGACCTAAATGGCATAACAAAAATGGAATTGGGAAATTTTGGTAACAATTGGGTAAGTAAATTTCAAGATATGAACTAACGAAGTATGTAGTTAAAAATGTGAAAAATAGGTTTTTCACACTTAGTGTAAAAATGATATTTTGGAACATAAGGTAAAAAGTAAAATTTTGTTTATTTCAAGATATAAAATGGTAAGTCTTGAAATCATATTTTCACTAAAATTTACCCTTTGAGTTTAAATGAATTATTTTTATTAAAGAGTTTTTATTCTTTCTAAAAATAAGAGATTTAATTTATTAATAGTTAATAAATTAAAAGAGGGTTTAAAACCCTATATTTTGAGAAAATAATTAAATGAATGATTTTTCTAGTAAGATTGATTAATTTCTTTTAGAAAATTAATTAGTCAAGATGAGAAATTTATAACGGTTTTCCTAATTAAGACAAATTAGGCAATTTTCTTAAAACGATTTTTAGATATTAAAACCTTAAGAAAAATAAAAGGAAAATTTAAAGAGTTTATTTTCTTTAAAAATAATTAAGGAATTTATTTGTATTTTCTGGATATAATACCGGCTAAAATCTTACATATTTTAACCGACTAGTCGAAAGTGCGGGTTAATAGCGATACCTTGAAAGAGTAAGATTTTTAGCGGGTTGTGGGGAAATACCATTGTGATACCCGAGCCTAGGTATCGAGACCTTAGGATAGGTCTCCCCGAGACTTAGGGTTTAGTCTCGAATATTTTGTATAACTTTCCTTAATAGGTTTAAAACCCAAATAAGGATTATAAATCCTTACAAATGACTTTTATTAAAATGACCAAACTGCCCAAAATAATAATAACGAATTATTAGTGCCATAATTAATCCGAGTATACTGTATGGATAACTACAGTATTGGCTAAGCGTAACTGGACTGAACGTTGGAGGGTGAAAACTTGCTGAGCGCTAAGAACTCCAAGTAAGTCAACTTATATTGTATGGCTGCAACATGAAATGATTATTGTCTTGTATGTTAGTATAGGGATACATGCACATATATAGGCTGTCATAGAAAGTTGCTTAGAGACGTTAGTCTAGTGAGTGCTGATTTAGAAAATATGAACGGTAGAAGTCCGTCATATCCTAGACGGTTGATCCCCGTCACACTGCTTGATTTTATTTATGTCCGGTTCATTACCGCGACGAGTGGCCATGAGATGAGGATAAGCTGGTTAAACCTAGGGGTGCCAAGATAAATGGGACCTAGGGGCCCTCATGCTTACTTAATCATTGGACGGTTAGAATCCGAGCAAGTGCTCTGATAAGTTATTCCCGGATAGCAGCCGTGAATATTGGCCATTCCGTGAGAGTGCCTAGAGATACTAGGGGTTGCCAAGATAGAGTGAGGTTGAACACCCTAGGGGCAGCTGCTCACCAGCACCACTGATTAACATAGAAGTCTCCGTAAAACCGTGTAAATTGGATTACGCTCTTGGATAAGTAGCGATGCCCTAGGTAACACGATAGTTACCCTTGATGAGAATATTTATTGGCTAGATCTTAGTGTGGAGACTCGGTTCTCTTTTACAGATTAGCAATTATGTTGGAGGGCGCGTTACGCATGAATTGTTAGAAATTGTCGAGCGTTGGTCTCGAATTATGTTGTGATATAATATATCTGCTTGCTCTGGGATTTTCTGAGTGCAGGGATATAATTGTTGATAAGATATAGTTGTGATATAATATATCTGCTTGTTCTGGGATTTTTCTGAGTGCAGGATTTTTATCTAGATATGAATTAATTTATCCTTGGTTATCAGGCATGACCATAAGTTTGCCAGGACGCTTTAGCGTTCTTGAAATTGATTGTGTAGGGTCCGGATGGGTCCGGATCCCTATTTCTCTATCTGCTTTGTTTGAAAGTTGATCTTACTAAGCGTTTTCGCTTACCTAGTTGTTTCATGTTGTAGGTAAGGGCAAGGGCAGGGCAGAGCAGTGAGCGCTGGAGTCTTCCTTGCAAATGTACATGTGGACCGACCTTTTGGGAAGCCTTTTTATTTTTGGAAATATTGTGTAATTTTCCTAAACTAGGCTCACTCTAATCTTTATAAAACATGTTTGTAACTAAATGTTAAGTATGGCCATACGACTTTTTAAAAAGTTTTTTTTTTCTATGGGTTTTTGAGACATTTTGTTAAATGAAAAAATTTATATTTCCGCATTATCGAGTCTTGAAAATCCGGGTCGTTACAGTTGGTATCAGAGCTCGAGTTGAGCCGGTTCTGTAGACAACCCACATGTACATTTCGCAAAGATAGACCGGCACTCACTGTAAGTACTGTTTCTTCCTGTAGTGTATTGTTTTCTTTTTATTTACCTAAATTTTTATAAATTGTAGGTTAGTAAGAAAATGGCTGGCGAACCAGAAGTGATGAATCCCATCGTAATCGACCCTCCTATGGTGTATGACAATTGGCAGAGAGTCCAAATTTTCCGTGCCTTCACCAGCATAGCGCCTGCCGTGTTCAACGGAGAGGTAGATCCCGAGCAAAACCTATATCAGAAAGGTTCGGCAACCAAAATCCACCTATATTCGAGGGGAGCAGTGACCCTTCAATGGCAGAGGAATGGATTAGTATTTTGGAAAGAATCTTCGACTTCATTGGAACTACTGAGAGAGAGAAGGTAGTCTGCGCGACCTATATGCTGAGAAAAGATGCCCGCATCTGGTGGGACGCAGCCAAGAAAGGGCATAACGTTGCCGAGATGGAATGGCTAGAGTTCTTGACCTTGTTCAATGGCAAGTACTTTAGTAAGGCGGTGATTGAGCACAAAGTGAATGAGTTCACTAATCTGAAGCAGGGAACATCGAGCGTGCAGGACTACGTTCAAAAATTTGACCAACTGTCTAGGTTTGCGAAGAACCAGGTGAGCACTGAAGAAAATAAGACCTGGAGTTTTATGAAGGGCCTACGCAGAGACATCGCTAGGTGTGTAGACACTGGTAGAACTGGTCCAGAGACGTATGCTGAAGCTGTGGAACGGGCTCTTCGCCAAGAGTCTTGGGCTGTGTCTGACAAGCCAGATCCACAGAAGAATGAAGACCGGAGGTTCACTCCCAACAACCCCGGACAGTTTCAGGCCAATCAGAATGGCTCAAGGGGAAGGTTCAACCCGAGGTTCGGCCAGAACTCGGGGCGAACAAACAATCCAAGAGGCACAAGACCGATTTTTGGGGGAAATAACAAAAGAAAAGGGGGACCTCCCAATCAGGCAATGGCTAGTCACAACAAACAGCCGAGACGTGAGTTTGAACAATGGCCACTGTGCAACAAGTGTAACCGCCGCCATCGGGGCGAGTGCGGGGTCTGTTTTAACTGTGGAAAGCCATGGCACTTTGCTAAGGATTGTCGAATGCCAGCCAAGGGCAATGGAAATGACCAACATAAACAAATTGGAGCTCCGCCTCGAGTTTATGTGCTTACACAAAGTGACAAAGGAGCTGGCCCATCTGATATGGTGTCAGGTCAGATTTCTATTGCCCAAACCTCAGCATATGCATTAATGGATACTGGTGCATCACATTCTTTTGTATCTGCATCCTTTGTGGAAAAATTAAATAGAAGTCCTGAGCCTATGCCTGTTATTTGTGGGGTATCCTTGCCTTCGGGTGAGGATATGCTGGTGCGGACATGGGTTAGAGCCGTACCAGTTTGGGTTGAAAATCGTGAGCTAATGGTGGATCTATTAGTCTTGGACCTACATGAATATGATGTCATATTTGGGATGGATTCGTTAACCAAATATGGAGCAGTTATCAATTGCAAGCGTAGAAAAGTGGTCTTCACCCCAGCAGGAGAAGAACCATTCGAGTTCAAGGGTACGTCAAGAGAAAAGAAGTGTCCCATGATTTCTGCGATAAAGGCGAGAAAAATGTTGAGTGACGGGTGCATCGGTTTTCTGGCAAACATAGTGGATAAAGATAAAGAAACGAGTCAACAACCATCGGATGTACCGGTTGTGTGCAAGTTTTCTGATGTATTTCCTGAAGATCTCCCAGGGATTCCACCAGACCGAGAGATTGTGTTTGAGATAGAGTTGATTCCGGGAACTGCGCCGATCTCAAAGACTCCTTACAGAATGGCACCAGCTGAACTCAAGGAGTTGCAGTCACAACTGCAAGAGTTACTGGACAAGAAGTTCATAAGGCCAAGCCATTCTCCATGGGGAGCCCCGATCTTATTCGTTAAGAAGAAAGACGGTACGATGAGAATGTGCATTGACTATCGGGAGTTGAACAAAGTGACGATCAAGAACCGATATCCATTACCGAGGATCGACGATCTTTTCGATCAACTACAAGGAGCGTCAGTATTTTCCAAAATAGACCTGCGATCAGGCTATCATCAGCTCAAGGTTAAGGAGATGGATATACCAAAGACGGCCTTCAGAACGCGCTACTGTCACTACGAGTTCTTAGTGATGTCCTTTGGACTAACCAATGCGCCTGCTGCATTCATGGATCTCATGAACCGAGTATTTCGTGAGTATTTGGATAAGTTTGTCGTCGTGTTCATTGACGATATTCTGATATACTCGAAAAGCCAGGAAGAGCATGCAACACATCTGGAACTGGTCCTCCAGTGTCTGCGAGACGAAAAGCTTTATGCTAAGTTTTCGAAGTGCGAATTCTGGCTAGAGAAAGTAAGTTTTCTGGGGCACATAGTGTCGGGAAATGGAATTTCAGTAGATCCCGCCAAGATAGAAGCTGTTAAGCAATGGAAACCTCCGAAAAATGCGCATGAGGTTAGAAGTTTTCTTGGGTTAGCGGGATACTACCGGCGATTTGTGGAAGGATTTTCCAAAATAGCCGCACCAATGACTGCCCTTACCCGCAAAAATATCAAATATGAATGGACTGACAAGTGTGAGGAGAGTTTTCGGGAGCTGAAAACAAGATTGACGACTGCCCCAGTGCTGACAATCCCCAATGGCACAGAGGGATATACTATTTATAGCGACGCCTCAGGCCGAGGGTTGGGAGCAGTGCTGATGCAGCACGGAAAAGTAATTTCTTATGCTTCTCGACAGCTAAAGAATTACGAGAAGAACTATCCCACTCATGACCTGGAGCTTGCAGCAGTGGTTTTCGCTCTAAAAATATGGAGGCACTACCTATACGGGATACACTGCGACATCTACACTGATCACAAAAGCCTGAAGTATTTCTTCACTCAGAAGGAATTGAATATGAGACAGCGTCGATGGTTGGAACTATTTAACGACTATGACTGCGACATTCTGTACCACCCGGGAAAAGCAAACAAGGTGGCAGATGCATTGAGTCGACAACCAGGTGCTTATGTGATGACAGTGAAGGAAATTTCGCCGCAGTTACAAGCCGACCTTGCTACCTTGGATTTAGAGATAGTAGTTGGTCAACTGGCTAATCTTTCAATCGAGCCTACCATTATGGAAGCTATAAGAGGCGGGCAGTTAGTCGATCCTTGGGTTCAAGGATTGATGCACGAAGTGAGGAACGAGGGGCGACCAGGATTCCATATCTCCGAGGATGGAATATTGGGGTTCAAGGGAAGAATATGTGTTCCTGATGATGACGAGATCAAGAAGCAAATCTTTTTCGAAGGACATAATGCTCCTTATGCCATGCATCCGGGTACCACAAAAATGTACCAAGACTTGAAGAAGTACTTTTGGTGGCCTGGAATGAAAAAGGAGACGGCAGTATATGTGGCACACTGCTTGACTTGTCAGCAGACAAAGGCCGAGCATCAACGACCAGCCGGATTGTTACAACCCTTAGAAATTCCGGAATGGAAGTGGGAGATGGTCACTATGGACTTTGTCACAGGTCTACCAACCACTCCCAAGGGGCACGATGCCATTTGGGTTATCGTGGATAGGCTGACTAAGTCCGCTCATTTCTTGCCGATCAAGGTAACTTATGGCGCACATAAGTTAGCAGATATTTACATTGCAGAAATAATGAGACTGCATGGTGTACCCAACTCCATCGTTTCAGATCGCGACGGACGTTTTACCTCGACATTCTGGAATAGAATCCAAACGAGGTTGGGTACTAAACTGAAGTTTAGCACTTCTTTCCACCCGCAAACAGACGGTCAAAGTGAACGAACAATTCAGACACTGGAAGATATGCTAAGAGCCTGCGTGCTCGACTTTCAAGGGTCATGGAATGAGAAGCTTCCACTAATAGAGTTCGCTTACAATAATAGTTATCATGATTCCATCAAGATGGCTCCGTATGAGGCATTGTATGGAAGGAAATGTCGATCACCGATTCATTGGCACGAGACCGGTGAAAGAAAGTTTCTCGGATCGGATGAGGTTGATCAGATTACAGAGGACATCCGACGGATAAGGCAACGCTTGCAAACTTCGGTTGATCGACAACGCAAATATGCTGATAGACGCAGGAGACCCCTGGTGTTTGAGGTTGGCGATAATGTGTTGCTGAAGGTAGCTCCACTACGAGGGGCTATGCGATTCGGAAAGAAAGGAAAGCTTAGCCCAAGGTTCGTTGGACCTTTCGAAATCATAGAAAGGATCGGGGAAGTAGCTTATCGTTTAGCTCTTCCGCCCGCCCTGTCTAAGGTGCATGACGTGTTTCATGTATCCTTATTGAGAAAATACATGCGTGATCCCTCGCATGTAATCAGCTATGAGCAGCTGAGCGTGGATCCTCAACTCGTCTATGAGGAAAAACCGGTTATGATACTAGACCGAAAGGAAAAAGTGTTGAGGAACAAGACGGTGCCATTGGTAAAGGTGCAGTGGTGTAACCATGGCATTGAAGAGGCAACCTGGGAAACAGAAGACAAGATGAGGGAGCTGTATCCTCATTTGTTTTAAGTTTCGAGGACGAAACCTTTATAAATTGTAGGTATTGTAACGTCCTACGTTTTTGGGTACCTTTAAACGACTCGGGTCGGGATTATTCCCCCGGGTTAAGAATATTATTTTAAATAATATTATATTTTGTTTGTAAGTATTCCATGAGTTATTGCTAGCCAAAATATGAATTTTGTGATTTTAAAAGTCAAGATAAGACTTTCGGTCCTGGACCGACACAAAAACCCTGATCGGGTAAAAATCTTGGAAAATAAAACGAAAAATCATGGCAATTATATTTTGGGCATAAAATACATTCATAAAAGTTAAAGTCTGGTCAAAAATAATAAACCTAAAAGAAAATGGAAATTTTAAGGCATTTTGTGCTAAATGCCTAATTTTGCCGAAATGGGGAATTTTATTCCATGAATGGACCTTAGGTTAAATTTTATTATGTGATTAATTAAATTAAATGTGAGAGACATTTAATTTAATTAATTAATGTTAAGTTTGGTAATTAAAACTTAATAAGAGTGAAAAAGGTGTCAAAAGTCAATTTGGACTTTTCTTCTTATGAAACATTTATTAACCCTTAAAAAAAAAAAAAAAATATGAAATGATCATATATGGCAAAGGGTGGCCGGCCATGTGGTCTTTTAGAGTTGTGTGAACCCACTTTTATAAGATTTAAATCCCATTTAATTAAAGGTAAGGGATAAAAGCAAGTGGGTAAAACACTTGAGTGTTTTTAGGGTAAATTAGATAGTATATAACTCTTCCATCCCTCCCCAACCGACCACACCACTCTCTCACATTCAATCATCTGATTTTTGAAGACCTCTCAAAGTGTTCTCTCCATTTTTCAAGCCCAAGAACACCAAGGAAACTTTGAGGCTAAGTCTTGGTCTAGGAAGTATTTTCCCTAAGGTAAACTTTCACTAATCTAGGTTTTTGTAAAGTTTTAAGCATAGAGTTTCAAATAGCTAATTGACTATGTTGTTGGGGGAAGTTTGTTAGGGTTTTTGAAAGGTTTTGAAGGAGTCAAAGCTTATAGGAAGGTCCAAACCTTAAGCAAGAACACCAAAGAGGTAAAAAGTTTACTTTTGATGAGTTTGTTGTAGGGTTTTTAGTTTTAAGCATTTTTTTGTATATCTAATGCTTAGAGTTTCTTGTTGATGATGTAATAAGGTTATGGTAGTTGTTTAATAATTTTTATGATGCATGTGTATTGATTTTTGAAAATGGGAACCAAAACCCCCAAGGGTTTTGTAGGATACCCTAAAACAAAACATGTTTTAAGCTGTGACTTCCAAGGGGTCAAGCAGCCACTGTATATTGTTTTTGTAAAATTAAATTGTACTGTTATGTTGTTGAGATTGAGTACATAAAATTGAGCTTTTGAAACACTAAAAAATGTTTAGAAATGAGTAAGTTATGCTATTTCAAAGTTTAGGTAAAAAACTGTTTTTTCGTATTCTCATTTTCGGAACCAAGTTTGGACAGCCACTGTATAGGGAAAATGAACCCAGTTTTTTGTAAAATTTTGTGGACACATTTCTGGCATAACCTATTAGTCCACTGTAAAATTTGGTAAGAAAATATTAAACGGTTTGAAAGTTATTAGCTGTCAAAGTTTGGAAAAAATAAGGACTTGAAAATAAGGTAATTTTTACCTCATTGTTGGAAAATGATTTCACCAATCAAAAATGCTCATTTTGACCTAAGATTTTACAAAGACCTAAATGGCATAACAAAAATGGAATTGGGAAATTTTGGTAACAATTGGGTAAGTAAATTTCAAGATATGAACTAACGAAGTATGTAGTTAAAAATGTGAAAAATAGGTTTTTCACACTTAGTGTAAAAATGATATTTTGGAACATAAGGTAAAAAGTAAAATTTTGTTTATTTCAAGATATAAAATGGTAAGTCTTGAAATCATATTTTCACTAAAATTTACCCTTTGAGTTTAAATGAATTATTTTTATTAAAGAGTTTTTATTCTTTCTAAAAATAAGAGATTTAATTTATTAATAGTTAATAAATTAAAAGAGGGTTTAAAACCCTATATTTTGAGGAAAATAATTAAATGAATGATTTTTCTAGTAAGATTGATTAATTTCTTTTAGAAAATTAATTAGTCAAGATGAGAAATTTATAACGGTTTTCCTAATTAAGACAAATTAGGCAATTTTCTTAAAACGGTTTTTAGATATTAAAACCTTAAGAAAAATAAAAGGAAAATTTAAAGAGTTTATTTTCTTTAAAAATAATTAAGGAATTTATTTGTATTTTCTGGATATAATACCGGCTAAAATCTTACATATTTTAACCGACTAGTCGAAAGTGCGGGTTAATAGCGATACCTTGAAAGAGTAAGATTTTTAGCGGGTTGTGGGGAAATACCATTGTGATACCCGAGCCTAGGTATCGAGACCTTAGGATAGGTCTCCCCGAGACTTAGGGTTTAGTCTCGAATATTTTGTATAACTTTCCTTAATAGGTTTAAAACCCAAATAAGGATTATAAATCCTTACAAATGACTTTTATTAAAATGACCAAACTGCCCAAAATAATAATAACGAATTATTAGTGCCATAATTAATCCGAGTATACTGTATGGATAACTACAGTATTGGCTAAGCGTAACTGGACTGAACGTTGGAGGGTGAAAACTTGCTGAGCGCTAAGGACTCCAAGTAAGTCAACTTATATTGTATGGCTGCAACATGAAATGATTATTGTCTTGTATGTTAGTATAGGGATACATGCACATATATAGGCTGTCATAGAAAGTTGCTTAGAGACGTTAGTCTAGTGAGTGCTGATTTAGAAAATATGAACGGTAGAAGTCCGTCATATCCTAGACGGTTGATCCCCGTCACACTGCTTGATTTTATTTATGTCCGGTTCATTACCGCGACGAGTGGCCATGAGATGAGGATAAGCTGGTTAAACCTAGGGGTGCCAAGATAAATGGGACCTAGGGGCCCTCATGCTTACTTAATCATTGGACGGTTAGAATCCGAGCAAGTGCTCTGATAAGTTATTCCCGGATAGCAGCCGTGAATATTGGCCATTCCGTGAGAGTGCCTAGAGATACTAGGGGTTGCCAAGATAGAGTGAGGTTGAACACCCTAGGGGCAGCTGCTCACCAGCACCACTGATTAACATAGAAGTCTCCGTAAAACCGTGTAAATTGGATTACGCTCTTGGATAAGTAGCGATGCCCTAGGTAACACGATAGTTACCCTTGATGAGAATATTTATTGGCTAGATCTTAGTGTGGAGACTCGGTTCTCTTTTACAGATTAGCAATTATGTTGGAGGGCGCGTTACGCATGAATTGTTAGAAATTGTCGAGCGTTGGTCTCGAATTATGTTGTGATATAATATATCTGCTTGCTCTGGGATTTTCTGAGTGCAGGGATATAATTGTTGATAAGATATAGTTGTGATATAATATATCTGCTTGTTCTGGGATTTTTCTGAGTGCAGGATTTTTATCTAGATATGAATTAATTTATCCTTGGTTATCAGGCATGACCATAAGTTTGCCAGGACGCTTTAGCGTTCTTGAAATTGATTGTGTAGGGTCCGGATGGGTCCGGATCCCTATTTCTCTATCTGCTTTGTTTGAAAGTTGATCTTACTAAGCGTTTTCGCTTACCTAGTTGTTTCATGTTGTAGGTAAGGGCAAGGGCAGGGCAGAGCAGTGAGCGCTGGAGTCTTCCTTGCAAATGTACATGTGGACCGACCTTTTGGGAAGCCTTTTTATTTTTGGAAATATTGTGTAATTTTCCTAAACTAGGCTCACTCTAATCTTTATAAAACATGTTTGTAACTAAATGTTAAGTATGGCCATACGACTTTTTAAAAAGTTTTTTTTTCTATGGGTTTTTGAGACATTTTGTTAAATGAAAAATTTATATTTCCGCATTATCGAGTCTTGAAAATCCAGGTCGTTATGGTCATGCTTTGGTTTTATTTGATAAGTGTGATTATAATCTATAAGGACCTTAATGTTTGGTTATTTTGATGATGTTGTTATGTTTTGGATTTCTTGAAAGGAATTTTCGAATGGTAGGATAATAGATGATGTTTTGTGTTTTGGGGTTCCAAGTGCCTATGGGATTCAGCTAGGGTAATGGCCTTTATGTTGTTGTTGAATTTTTGTTTTAACTTGTTCTTAGAAAGCATGTTAGAACTATTTGAGGTTGTATTTTAGTTTTGTACTACCATATGCTAATGTTGTTTCTTTATTATTCTTATAAGCATGCAGAAGGAATTTGTTGTTATTTTTTAAACCATTAATGTGGAATAAGACTATTGATATTATTTTCATGACTTGTTGGTCATGTAGGTTTTAGCCTAGGGGTCCTTTTTGCATGTTGATTTATATTTTTGTTTGTATATCATGGTGTCATTTGTGATCTGAGGAGTATGCTAGGTTTTGCTTTAGGTTTTGGAAACAATAAGAGATAGGAACATGCTATAGGTTTCGGCCTAGGTGTTTAAAATGAATAAAGAAAATTTTGGTTATTTTAAAAATTCATTTACTATGATGTGTTTATTTGTAATATTTTTTAGGATAAGGCTATGTGGGTCTTGGCCTTGTGAGGATGGTAGGGTTTAGAGTGGTTTGATTTTGTGTTGATTAATTTGCATGCTAAATTGTCATATTAAAATGCATAAAGTGTAGAACCATGTTAAGTTAATTTGTTAAATTGTTGTGTTGACCACAGTTTTGGCCAACCGCGAGTAGACGCAAAAATGACGATCAATATAATAGCCTTGAATAGAAAATAAACGACACAAATGATTTTATAGTGGTTCAGCCCCAATTTGTTGGTAATAGCCTAATCCACTTAGAGTTGTGATATATATCAACCTATACTCAAGATCAGATGAACCTGAGCCAACTGAGTTTCTTAAGTATTAGTCGTAAAAACAGAGTTTCTATAAGGAGAATACAAGCTTTCCCTCTCTAAGCTCTCTCAGAAAATTCCCCATGAATTAACCAAGTAAAAGTTCCCAGAAGTTCCCAAAGTCCAAAGTTCCAAAAGTCCCCCAAATGATGCCATGAGCTCTCTATTTATAGGCTCATGGATTGTACAAGAAAGGTCTCCCATTTTGACGGAGTCTTCGGTTGTTTTAACCAACTTTAAGTATTAAAGTAATAAACAAATTAACAATACAAAAATATGGCTATTACTTCGGGATATCTGAGAGATTCTCGCAGTAGTTACATGCAATTCTGGTTGTAGTTGTTACTGAGAATCGTAGAAAAGTCACCGGCCAGCTAACTCTTGAGACTCTGACATACACGATTGGCTACACTTCTTAATTCTGACATAACTGGTCAGCTGAATCTTCCTTCTGATGTAGCTGGTTGGGTAAAACACTCCCTGACCAGGTAAATTCATACTTGGTCGAGTAAATCACTTATTGACCAGGTAAAACCTTATTTTCAGACAATATTCTTCTGACCAGTGATATAAAGACGTTGTAGGTCATCTTCCAATCTTTGCACTTTCCTTGGTAAACACATTCATTGACCATTAATGTGTCACTTAATGACCATGCATTGTCACTTGTCACTTCAAATTGCCATGTCATTGAACTGAAATTTTGGGGATAACATTTGCCCCCCAAGTTTATTATACAATTCACTTATATGATAAACTTTTCTCTAGCCGATAATTATTGAGGTCGTCCAAAAGCTCACGCCTGGTCAGTAACTTTCACAAACAATAAAAGTACAACCAGTTAAATCTCCAAAAAATTGAATAGCCAATCAGAGATTTAATGAATATCCTAGCAGTTGATTCCACGTGGTGACTTACTAATAACCTTAATATTTATGTGTCCCAAAATTCCAAAAATGGATTTCTATATTCTCTCGCCTTTTCAAATAGACCCACGACTGAACTTTTCAGTCCATGAAAATGGTAGTTATCAGTTTCCTAAATCGTGGGATAATGGGATAATGGGAGAGAGGAAATACTAGGAGTTGTAGGGTAATTGAGGATTCCCTCTTTCCCTATAAATAAGCCCATGCATGCATATCCCTCACAAGCAAAATATATACCACAAAAACAACTCCTCCTTGTCTTGGCTGGTTCTCTCTCAAAGCTCCCAAGAGTGCTCCATTTTCTTTAAGTAAATCAAAGGAATTTCTCAAGAAATCAAAGGCTCTTCCATCCATTTGGGTAAGTTTTCTATTCTTTAACTTCACTTTTAAACATTTTGAAGCTTTTAAATTCTGCACAAAATTTGCTAGAACTTGTAGTAGCTGAAACCCTATTTTAGAATGCTCTCTTTGGAATTTTTGTGATGAATCTTTGTAGGATAGTGCTTTTGTGGCTGTTTTGATGTAGTTTAGGCTTTGGGTTAGCCAATTTCACTTCCAATTTCATGAAATTTTAGAGAAAAAATAATTTCCCATCTTCCATTTCACTTTCAGGTTCATGGGTTAGTATGAACTTTGAAGTTTTCTATAGACTTTTTGAAACCCTTGAAACTCCCTCTTTGATCTTATTTGTGTGCCCCATGAATAGGAAAACGTGTTTGTATCCCACATTTTTTAGTGTTTTTGTGCTTTCTGAGTGATATTTTTTTTTAAACAAAATCACTACTCAGTCATTGTCTTTTAGCAAATCGGATATGTTGAAATAGGCCTTGACTGCTTGGATTTTTTTGGTAAATTAAATCGGGTATTATGTATTAGCTACTCGGAAAATTTATGAGCTGCTCATTTCGCCCCAGTCAATTACGCCTTTTGGGCTGCTCGATTCGCGTTTAACCCCATTAAACCTCGTAGTCGTTTAGGTGTATATTTAGCCTCTTGGATTCCACCTAGCCGCTTACCTCCTCGAAAACCTTCTAGCCGATCGGGTTCCCCGTTTATCCCCTCGATTTCCACACTTAGCTCCTCAGAACTCCATGGCCACTCGGGTACCTTGGGGTGCCTTGAGTCCTCGGAACCCCCAGCCACTCGGGTAGCTTCGGCTGCCTTGTCTCCTCGGAATCCTGCAAGCCGCTCAGGCATTCCTGGCCCCTCAGAAACCGCTTGGATCATGCACTTACCTGCCTGAGTTTTTACATTTTTAGCCACCCGGGTTTGTGTACATAGCCGAGCACAAAATCATTTAGCACACAAACTCTAAGCCTTATTCCCCTGAACACATGGTACCAAAAAAATTTCTTTTCTCTTGTCGACTACTTAGAATCGTCACCACTGCTCACATACGCTGTTATTTGGGCAGTAAACTGTTTTCACTACTCAGAGAAATTTTTCACTAGGCAATAAATATTTTTACTTTGCATTCATTTTTTGTTTGGTTTACTCACCTCCCTATATTTTTTGTAGATGAATTGTTTCGACTACAGGGGAAGTGACAACCAAACAGACTTCGATTCTTTTGTTAGGAAAACTTATATAGGATTGTTATTTATTTTCACGTAGATCTAATATTAAACTAGTTAATATGAGACAACCTAGAACATATTTCTAAAATTTAATTCAAAGAGAAATAATGATAAGAATACTTAAACTATACGCAGCGGAATAATAGAGTCCTTCCTTCAGTTTCTCTAACCCTTGTATCCTTTCTGTCGTAGAGTATTACCAAGAAACTGAACCAATCTTCAATTTTCTTCACAGCCTTCCAAAGTATCCTTGGAATCACCTAGAGTAGAGTGGGCAATTATCAACACATGAGATAAATACAGAGAGAAGAAGAGAAAAGAACAATAAGGCTTTGAAAATGACTTATGTTTAGAGATAATCTAAAACCTATAAGAAACTTATGTTTCAACTTATGTTTTTTACTTATCTAAACTTATGATTTCAACTCTCTCTTAACATTCCTTTAATAGACTTAATTAAGTCATTTATTTAATAAAAAAATCAATAAAATAATAGCTAATAATCAGCCCTAGGTTGAAATTATCATGGGCTTTAGGCCCGTGAAATTTCCCATTTGATTATAAGTCCGTTGGACTTAAAATCAAGGCCTATATTATTTTCTATTGATTTAATTATTTAAATCCTTTATCAAATTAATTATTAATTCCTCGTGACTCCACTAAAGACTCAGAATTGCACTCTTGAATTCATAAAACACTCTATAACAAATATAGATACGCTATTAATTATCTATTGTTACAGTCATAATTTTCACTCAATCATATATAGACGGTCTACAATGAGATGGGATTAAAATACCGCCCCTCATTGTATTTTATCCTTAAAACACTTAGTTCCTTGTAAATGATATTTCAGTAAACTAATATTAATTACTGAAATGAGATCTCTATCATTTGGCGCCTTGAACCAAACTAAAAGGAAACCATCATTTCATTTCTTCGTCAGAAGCTATAGATGTTCATATCTATGGTTAACACTCTCACTCAATTATACTACCGAGTTCCCAAGATGTAAGTATGGGCTAGTCCGTAGGGTAAGCTGGTAACAAACAAGTCAAAGAACTCAAATAATACAATTAGTTAGAATACTAACAACTCAGACCCCTAGTTCCTCTGAGAAACATCTTGGTCGTGGTGGTCAAGCAGCCGCATATGTACACATCGCTACCTAAGCTCTCCACACAGGGCTGGGTGAGCTTTTCTTTCCTTTTACCTGCCCCACATAGCACCCGTGAACCAAGATTCAGCAAGAAAACTTATTACTGCATGTATGTAATATCAATATATGATTCTGGTAATCATTCTGGGGCTTGCAGCCCTAATCAAATAGTGAGTCACACTCTGGGGCTCCGCACCCTAATCAGATGAGTGACTAATGAGTCACAGTTTGGGGCTTCGCACCCTAATCAGATAAGTGACTAATGAGTCACGCTCTGAATAGATGACTAATGAGTCTATCTCTGGGATCCACTCCCTAATCCATGTGACATTCAGTCACCTGAGCCTTTTGGCTCTGGCTCTACATAACTAGTCTTTAGACTAGACAAGCGCTTTTAGTTTTCATCGAACTTGGGGTTAGTCAAGCATTTCATGCTCATTTTGATTAGATCTAATCATTTCAGCCTGTGTTAAACACATTAATGTCGTTCTTGACTCTTAAGCCAATACCATACGACCAGCACTCAGTATCACCGCTGAACTTGACTGATAAGTCACAGCTTCAGGATCAATACTAAACACCATTGTCATTCTCTGACTAATAAGTTAGTACCATACATAGATAAGCAAAGTTTCTATGCATTTACTATGCAATCAATGTCAATATATAGAGCACTCAACATGATTCATCAATAACCATGCATGTCACATACTGGTGCAGTTTTCTTACCTTTGGTTCGAGCGTAAAATAATTTAAGAACGACCCTTGAGAATGATCGATCCTTAAGTCCCTTAGAGTCCCATCAATAAAAAAATAAAATAAAGGGTTCATGGACCACTCTTGTGCTATCGGGACTTCCAATCCACCCAACGGGGTGGTGGAACCATCCCCCGAGCCCCCAAAGTCCTCCCAAGCCCTAAAAATAGGTCTTTCTGAAATAGACATAGCGCTGGGGCGCTGCCCCAAGTCAGAGAGTACCTGAGCTCTCCCTTGCCTAGCGTTGGGGTGCCAAAAGTGGCGTTGGGGCGCCAATTCAACAAACCGTCAAATTTCGGTTTTCTCCCCTACACTTTCCCCTTAATACCAAGCTTCAAAGCAAACTCAAACACCATCCAAACTTATATTTTCACCCCCACAACTTCATCTATACCTCAACCTCATCTAAACCCAAACAAACTTTCCCAAAAACCTCATTGATTTCCCAAAACTAGCATCAAACTATAAACTCTGTAAAAGCTGTAAAAACAGAGGAAAAACATAAGATCAAGCTTGGAGAATCATTACCTCAAGAACTCAAGAGCTTCCTAGCAATCCCCTAGCTTAAACTTCTCAAATCCTAGCTTTTCCACCAAAGAAATCCAAAGAAAAGAAAGAGAGAGAGAGAGAGATGATCGAGTGAAGAAGAGAGAGTTACCTTGCTTTTTGCTTGAATCTTCTACAACCATCTGACTTAAATATAACCCATGGTCAAAAGACCATAATGCCCCTAGGTCAATTAATTTCCTACTCAGCCACCCAAGGGTAAAACTATCATTTCGCGTCTATCTCATTAATTATAATTAATGTCCTCTAAATCCTGCTACTCCCAATATCCTCAAATAATTTCCCTCATTACCCGACCCCGGTAATGTACTAAATTACCAAATTACCCCTAGGCTCGCCCCGAGCCTGGTAATTAATCCCGTTATGACCAAACTGCTAACTTGCATTCTAGGATTATCTCATGCCAAATAGCTTGAACATATTCACATTATTATGTAGTCTCATCCATAAATCACCAACATGCATATAAATATACAGATATGCAGTTATCATCATATATTCTACATAATAATGCATTTAATCACATATTTGCATAATAAATCAATTATGACCATCCTGACCCCCTAATCCAAGCATAAACCACATTAGAGAATTTAAGACATTACAATTAAAAAGTTAGATAAATTATTTAAATAATTTATTTTTAACTAAAAGAAATTTAGTATTAAAAATTATTAATTACTACTTTGACAAGTTTTATTTCAGTATTAATTAAGTTTTTTTTAAATAATTTTTATTAGTCTTAAAAGAAAAAAATAAAATAAATAAGTATTATTAATGAATTTTTATTTAAAAAAACTTTTTTATTAAATATATAATTACTAATTGAATTAATAATTAATCCAATAGTGTGTAAGCATTGCCTTATAAAAAAAATTATAACTAATAAATTTATAGAAATTTTAAAATTATTTTACAATATTTAACCAATCAATAAAACAACTTGTTTTTAACTAATATTAATATTATAAATATGTTAATTTAACTATATTATTCTTTATATCATAACTAATTTAAATTTTAATATAAAAATTATTATAAATACAAAAGTTAATAATATGAAAATTTTAGAAACAAAAAAATATAGTTTTAAAAGTTTTTAATATATACATAGTTTTTATAAATATATATTTGCATAATTTAGTTTATTGTTAAAATTAATTATTCATTAAATATATTTTTAGATTTTTTATTTGAATTTCAGTGACATTTTATAACTGTTAGTGTTGGGCTTTTATTAAATGTCGGTGTTGAGGTCAATAGCGACAATTTTTAACTGTCGGCATTGGTCTCAAATTAACTGTCAGCGTTGGGGTCAATAGCGACAATCAAAAGCAACGAAGACAATTATTCACTGTCGACGTAGAGTCGCGCTAAGCAATTACGACAGTCAACGTTGACTGTCGTGTTGGGTGTCGGGAAAGCCCAGTTTTGTAGTAGTGTGTGTGCCAATTATATTTTTATATACATGATAACTCTACAAAATAGAGTTATTTTACCACTTTTTATGTGCTAATTATTGCTTAATTCTTGAGTTTTTAATTGATTTATTAAGTTTTTAAGTAATTTTAAATTTATTAAGTTTATTTTAATTTTATAGATTTTTATGTATTTTTATAGTTATATTATTGTAAAATGTTATAGTTTAATTATTTAAAATTAATATTGTTAAGTTAGAAGTAAAAAGATGCAATTTTGAGCTTAAATGTTTAAGTAAATTAAGTTTTAATTAATATTTTCATGGAACTTTTGTCGTATATTTTATTATTGAAAATATTTAGTTTTAATTTAATTTATGATTGTTTTATAGGGAATTTGTTGTAATTTATTTGCTCTTGTAAAGCAATAAAAATGAGGATAAAGAATGGTATTTTTGAAATAAATAGCATGAAATATGACATTTTTCCTCATGCCTTCAGCACCTACAAATGGGCCTGCCTCTTCCTTCAAGCCAGCTGCCTCAAGGCCCAAGTCTCCAGGCTCACAAAATCATTTGATGCTCCAGCCTTCACTCCCACGTCCAAGCTTCATTCAGAAATCAACAATGCCACTTCCAGCAAGTCTTCTCCTCCCACCAATCACATATGGCCGAATAACTCAAGCACCCAATTCCACCTGATGCATTCCTTCACCTCACAGCCATGCATCAATGATGCCAGCACCCAAGCCTGCGCCTCCTTTTAGCCTCCCACACAAGACTCAACAGCCACAAAGCAACATTTTGAGCCCACAAAAATGCTTTTGTACCATTTGTCCCCTATGACAAAAATACCACTTTTTACCCCACTTTCTATACTTTTTACCCCAAAACATAATTATTACACCCTATAATTTATCCCTATTTGTCATATTATAATTAATTAAATTAATTTAATCAATTTAATTATTTTAAATTGATTATTTTAATTCCCATTTTTGGCTATAAATAAGGGAGTTTGGTGTCATATATTTGGAGAGGAGGTTACTCTACACAAAGTTTCTACACATTCAAAACCTCTCAATTCTCTTCATCTTCTTCTTCTTTTTATTTTTTTCTATGTATTTTTAGAGGAAAAATTTGGGGGTTTCTCCTCCAAATTTTCCTATTTATGTTTGTAATTTTTAGTTTGTATTTGCTATTCTAGTTATGTGTTTCTAATCTTTTTAAGATTATTAAGGTGATGATTAAACAATTTGTAACTAGATAGTATTTATTTTGTATGTTGATTTCCCATTTTGTGCAACAAAGTTTATGGAATTTTCTTCTTCAAATATCTTCTTTCATCTTAAATATCATGTATTTTGGATTGTTAGCACATATTTACACTTTGTTATTCATTAGAGCTAAAACATAATATTCTTTGTGTAAGATGTGTCATTAATTTGTACACATCCATGCTTAGAACAAAAATATTATCTTTGGCCTTATAAATAATATTCATTGATTTATTTGTTATTTCATTAGATTGATTTACACTAAATGCTTTGAAATTATAACTTTGAAAAGTGAAGAAAAATCTTATCTTTTTAGAAATAATTTGTGCTTAAAATTATAAATCTATTTAGAAAATGATAGTTTGATTTATTTTAACTATCACCAAAACTTGGGAATCAATGTACTTATAAATATTATTTAACTTACATTTTGTGGATTCTAATCCTTAATAATCTTATTTTAACATCTTGTTTACAATTATTAATTTATGTTTATATATTGTCTTTTATTTATTTATATATATTGTCTTTAATTTCTTTATTAGTATCTTATATTTTATTTTTATTATACAAAAATCTCATCAATCTTTGGAACTAGGTTAGAATTTATTAATTTTTGTTTAAAACAGTTTCTCTTTTTCGATTTTAGTCAACTCCTTTGGGTTCGATCTCGTGCTTACACGAACACTATATTCCATATACGATTCGTGCGCTTGCGAGTATAAATATTTAAACATACCCGTTTTGGGTCCATCAATACATATTGATGTAGGTTATAATTTTTGAGTTTGATTCAAATGCAGCTATTATGCTGCTCAATTTTCTAAAATATAAGGAAATATATTTCTTGATATTCATGTTTACTTGCATTTTGTTATACTGATGAGAGTCATGCACTACTACAAAACTGGGCTTTCCCGACACCCTACCATGACAGTCAACTCTGTTAACTGTCGTAATTATTGCTTAGCGCAACTTTACGCCGACAGTTAAAAACTGTAGGCATAGAAACCAACGCCGATAGTTAATAACTATCAACGTTGCTTTTGACTGTCGCTATTGACCCCAACGCCGACAGTTAATTCAAGATCAATGCCGACAGTAAAAAATTGTTGCTATTGACCCCAACGCTGATAGTTAAAAAAAGCTAAATACCGACAGTTAAAATGTCGTCGAAATTCAAATAAAAAAATTAATTTAATATAATTTAATAAATATCCTTAATATATAAAATAATATTAATTAATAATTTGTAATACTAAATGTATTTTAATTAAAATAATTTATTTAAAATTTTAATAATATTTAATATTATTTATTAATAAATTATTTATTATATTATATTTTCAGTTAAGTATAATTTTTTAAAGGTATAAAACATAATTATTTTTTCAAAAAAATTTATCAACAAAATTTATATATTTAAATGATGAATGAAATCCCCTAGAAATAAATGATGAATGAAACCCTGCTTCTTTATTGATTAAAAATAAATATGTGCCTTAAAAAAACCAAATAAATGATTTTCGCATTACCCCAATATTTTAACCTAATTTTCCCTCATCATCCCCACCTCTCACTTGTTCGACCACCTATCTCTCTTGCACCTTCTCTCTCACTCACTCACGGCGGGGTTCTTGAGAACCAGGCAAACGACATGAATAGTGGGCTCGTGGTCTTCGGCGAACGATGTATTATCATAATTGGAATTTAAATAATTTTATTTTTTTAATTCGTATTATCATTATTTATTGAGGAATAAATAATAAGAACTCTTTCAATTTATAAATGGAATTTATTAAGAATTGAAAATTTTACATTTAAAATTGTGAGATTTAAAATTAAAAAAATTGATCGCTTAGTTATTATACTATTTATGAAAATAATATCAAAATATTTTTAATTTCAATAAAAATATAATTATATTAACTCATGGTGATAAATTGGTTTAAAATATCATCTAATTATTTTTTGGGATTTAAAAATAATTTAGATAAATATTGTTTTGTGGCACATTTAGGTAAATATTTGTTTAACTTAAAAAAAAGTTTATTCTAGTAATTAAGTGGTAAATTAACAAAGAGAGTCTCTTTCAAAAAAAATTAACAAAGAGAGTAACTAATAAAATAATTGATGAATAATCGGATTAATATATTAAATATCAGATTTTATTTAATTAAATAAGAAAATTGTATCAGTATCCTAAATGAATTCCTAGAATGCCCTTTCTCTCCTCTTTCTTCTTCCCAGCCCGATACGACTCTTGCTTTCCATCTCTCGCATCTCAGTCGCCCAGACCAGATGAGCCATCTCCGGCCACCACCCAATGACACGCACCCCACCAAGAGCTTCCTTGGCCTCCGAAACCCCCAACCCGTGAAGCTCGCCTCCGCATTCGCCGGCCTCCGTCGTCGCGACTGGCTCACTGAAGTTCCGTCGCCGCTGTGAGTTTGGAGGATTTTTCTAGCCTCCACCATGGACGATGAAGGCTCCAGCTGGCAACGACGATGGCGAAGGCAACGGCGAAGGCTCTTGAGCTGGTGAAGTTCTCAGGCATGGGTGGTGCTGCCATTCTCTTCAAGGTAAATTTGTATTAATTGACACTTATTTTAATAACAGAGGTACTAAAATCCTTCCGTGTTTCTTGTCTGTTATGCTTTAATTAATGTGAAAATGGATATGCGCATACTTGGTTTTGTTAACATTGTCACATCTTTGCTGACTTCATTTTCCTTTGTTATTTTAGGTTTTACTTAAAAAATCCATCTATTCTTCAAGCCAGGGATGGTACGTATGATCTGTATATGGATTTTTTGTTGTTGTGCTGATTAAACATCACATATTAATAGAATGGGCTTTATGTTTGAAGACTCTTGTCATGCTTGCTACTTCTATTTCTTGTATTTTAAATGTAATGTTTTGGACTGTCAGAAAATTTCAAATTTTCAAATACACAATTATAGAGCAAAAGAATAAATTACATGTATACATATGTTCTGCAATATTCTTTTTCAAAATAGTTTGCGCTCTTTGATGAGCTCCTTCTGCCATTGTTATTTTTTATAAGGAAGATTGTAAATGATTGGTACTTGTTGTCATTATTTGTTCTTTTGTACGTTTTCTGTCTCCAACTCTATGATGGACTATGTTACTGCTTATATAACTTTCACTTTGCATATCTGTTGAGTTGCCTTATAAAAATGAGTTGGATGTTGACATAGCTTCCTATTTTAAGGTAAACTTGGACAAGCATCTAATAATTTAAAATCTTTAAAGAGCTCTACCGCGAACGATGATGAAGATCTCGATTATCTCAATTGCATGCAAGGTATTGAATCAAATATGGCATGTTCTTTTGCTATGTTTAATTAATATAATATAATGCTATGTGGACCTAAAGATGGTAAGTTTTAGATGGCTTTTCAAACTAACACATTTTTTTTTGCTGATAAATAAAAAAGATAATTTTATTTAAAGAAACTGATACATAAAGATTATCCATTTAAGAAGCATTAATGCCTTTATACTTTTTGCTTTTTCCACGTTCTATGTGGATGACAACACTATGTATCACCTCCTTATATTTATGCATTATTATAATATCATTTTTACCATGAATAAATGCGTTAAGCTAACTTGACTATCATTTGCAAACTTCTATTAATTACTAATTTAGTTGTTTGGTATTAATATTAGTCTCTAATATCTGATATTAGATTTATACAGAATTTCATATCGATGTTCTAGTTTTATATAAAAACTTTGGTGGTATATAGGTTTGATCACCGTTTTTGTTTATTCACTAGAAAGGATAAGGAATACTAAAATGCAATTTTGTACAATCATGTTAAATGCAGAAGCGCAAAGAATGAAATAATATTTTTGGCTAAGCCACCCTCCTGCTCATGTACAAACAACAAGATAGGGAATGCATAAAACGCAAGTCTGTACAATCATGTCTAGATAGGAAATACATAAAAGGCAATTTATGCTTAAACGGTTAAACACTCTTGTTCATGCTCTGACAGCTTCAGTCATGTGCTTGCACTTTGACCTACCTGCTTAATGTTTTATCCTTGGGTGTGTTAGCAGTCATAGATGCTGCATTTTAGAATTATAACTCATGCCTAGTTTGGCATGAGAGCTTTCATATATGACTGAATTTGATTGTTTATTGACTACTATATAGTATATGCCCATATATGAAGAAGCAAGTGACTACTATATAATAAGCAGGTGACTACAAAACAATTTGATTGTTTATTCCTTTTTGAGGTAGTAGGCAAGGTACTATCTCACATCCTTAATTTCTCTACCTCACTTTTTATATATTTATTTTGCAACCTTTTATTGGAAGTGGGAATTGAGGAAATAATAAATGAGTATTGTTCAAAGTGCTGTCTCATACTGAATCAGGTTTTGTACAGCATGTTAGGAACGAGTTTCCTAATACGCAGCAGAATGGTGGTGGGGTTGACCTAGTGTACAACAATTTTTTTTTAACATATTTAAATTATTTTTAAATATGCGGATCCATTAATATACATACATTAATCATAAGCAATATAAGAATAGAAATCATACCTCTTGAAGTCTATTAAGTGTCATTCTATCTTTTCGTAATAAGAACGATCTTGTGGGCACTTAGAGAATAAATGATAGTTTATTTATGATTCTACTTTATGTACTCAACACATGAGATCAAGATAATAGGCTTGAAGATCTTCCACAACGTTCTCTACACATCAAGAAGTGTGTGGGCACTTAGAGAATAAATGATAATTTATTTATGATTATACTTTATGTACTCAACACATGAGATCAAGATAATAGATTTGAGAATTGGTTACAAAAGTATCGTTCTATTTTTCACAGAGTTAATGACTGAGATAAATTATCTGTATATTTTTTGATAAGTCTTACTTAAAAAGAAAATATTCAAATTTAAAAATTAAATCTGTAACTAACTAACCATTTATCTTTTAATTAATTAATTATCTTATTAATGAAAATATCCAAAAATTAATTTTTGAATTATTTATTAATTAAATAAAATTGAAAAATCTGTACCTGAAAATATGCAGTACACGTACTATGCGTGGTTGTGTACCACCCTAATTTTTAGGAATATTTAATTTTTCTATTTTTATTTAATTATTTATTAAAAAAAATTTGTTAGATAAAAATCTAACAGTCTGATATCTAATTCAAATTTAAATTAAATATATTTTTAACTAATTATTAAATATAATTAATTATTTGAATAAATATCAATATTTTAAATTCAAATCCAATTTAAACTTAGATTATTATTTAATTAATTCTACTAATTAATTAAAACCAATATAATTTTAAAAATTAGATATTTAATTTATTATAATTTCAAAAATTATAATTAATTAATTATTTAATTTAATTTGGAAATTAATTTAATTATTTAATATAATTTCAAAAATTATACAATAATTAAATATGAATTAATTTTGTTAATCACAACTAATTAGTAATTAATTAATTAATCACTATTAACATATAATTGCATATTTGGCCCGAAGAACAATTTTTTTCTTAAATATGACTTTTAACTATTTTTCTCTTTATATCAACTCTTACTTTGAATAGTGTTGATAGAGCCACTGTGGGGACCTATGGACCTATAATTCCAAGCTCCAATAAATTTGAGATTATTAATTAAACTATTTAATTAAATAATCTTAATTTATTAATCTCATGATTACTCCACTATAAATATGAGATTACATTCTTGTAATTATAGATATTTCATTTACTGAGTACTTTATAATGATAAAGTGTTCATTGATATAATCATTGCATACAAATTAACACTCTAATAATGATTCATAATTAATCAGGAATAAAATTACTATTTTAACCTTTTAATTATCTCTTGTTTTCTTAAGTACCATTGACTTTACTATTGAAAGTTAATTCACAACTAAATTATGAATTTGAGCTCAATAACCTTTCAGTTTCAAAAGTCAACCCTTAAGAGAACCAATATTCAATCTCTTGCGAGAAGACATAGATTCCATATCTGTATACTATATCCCCAACCATTTACATTAATGAGTTCCCAAAACAAAAGTTTATAGTCTGATCATTCTGACAGACCCTAACGAGTAAATCAAAGAACTCATATAACATAAACAGGAGTTCATATTAACTTCAAGATTAATATCTATTTGTATATGATCATCAATTGATATATTTAATTAATACTTCGAAACGGTATTAATAAACATATCTGGTCTAGTTTATATATTCTCTAATATATAAAGTACCTCCACTAAAGTGTCTTACTACACTAGTGATCCGGATCTAGATCACATATATTCATAATACTAGTGGACCATACTTGCAGTAATTAATCTAAAGATTCCATAACCTTATTTTACTGCGAACTATTCAAGTTCATTTATCTCAAATACAATCCTCTCGTACCAATATGTGTGTTGAGATCACATATATGAACTTAGGAATTTTTCTGATATTTACATAATATTATCACAAAATAATATAGTCCATAAAATATATGCATAAAAAATTCAATTTATTTATTTATTTCATAAAACAATGTCTAATACATATACTTTCAGGGCACAATCCCCAACAATCTCCCACTTGCCCTAAATCAAATGAGACGTCTCTTTTATTCCCATGTTTCTTAAAAGATTTTATGGATAAAATCTTTGTGAAAGGATCTGCAAGATTATGCTTTGAAGCTATCTTCATAACTGCAACATCTCCTCTTAGAACTATCTCTCTAAGCAAGTGATACTTCCTCTCGATGTGCTTTCCCCTCTTGTAACTCAGTGGTTCCTTTGAGTTAGCTACTGCCCCACTATTGTCATAGTATAGGACTAGTGGCTTATCCACATCTAGCACTACTTCCAGATCGAAATAAAACTTTTTGAGCCACACAACCTCCTTAGCTGCTTCACAAGCTACTATATACTCGGCTTCCATGGTGGAGTGTGCAATGCTGGTTTGTTTAATACTTCGCCAGACTACTGCTCCTCCTCCAAGAGTAAACACTGATCCAGAAGTCGATTTCCGACTGTCTGTCTTATTGAAAATCAGAATCAGTGTAACCAGTGGGGTTCAGGTCTCCACCTGAATATATAAGCATATAATCTCTAGTATTTCTACGATACTTGAGAATATTATTCACTGCAATCCAATGACTCAATCCATGATTGGATTGATAACGGCTAACTACCCCTACTGCATAACAAATGTCAGGTCTTGTACACAACATGACGTACATTAGACTGCCTGCCACTAAGACATAGGGATACTGTTTCATATCTTCCTCTTCCTGAGGTGTTTGGGACACTGCTCCTTGGAAAGGAATACTCCAGAACGGGTTGACATATCACCCTTTTTGGAGTTTTGCATATTAAAGCGTTGTAGCACCTTATCAATATAAGTTGCTTGAGACAGTGCCGAAGTCTTGTTCCGTCCATCTCTAAGAATCTTAATGCCCAGAACATACTTGGCATCTCCCAAATCTTTCATTTGGAATTATTCAACTAACCAGTTCTTTACCTTTGATAATGATGTTACGTCATTTCCAATCAGTATTATATCATCAACATAAAGAATGAGGGATACTACTACACCATTTTTTATTTTTTTATAGACACAAGGTTCATCAACGTTTCGTTCAAAATCAAACGTTTTAATTGTGTCATCAAATCTAGGATTCCAAGATCTAGAAGCTTGTTTGAGTCCATTGATGGACCTAAGAAGCTTGCAAACTTTTTGCTCTTAACCTTTTAATTTGAATCCTTCTGGTTGAGACGTGTAAATGGTTTCGTCAAGGTAGCCATTCAGAAAAGTTGTTTTGACATCCATTTGCCAAATCTCATAATCCATGCACACAGCAATGGACAAGAGTATATGAATGGATTTTAGCATGGCTACAAGAGAAAATGTTTCTTCATAGTCAACGCCTTCTTTTTGTGTGTAACCTTTGGCTACAAGCCTTGCTTTGAAAGTGTAATGACCCACTACTATAGACTTTTGGACCATTAACGAAACTATACATAAAAATCCTTAATAAAACTTACATTTGCGAAAATACCATAACTTTATTGGAAACTTGTAGAAATAAGAGTTACTTTCATAAAATAAGTAGGATATGGGATCCCATTGTCTTTAAAAAAAAAACATAATTTAAAATAAAGGAGTTACATAGAAAGTGCGGAAAAATTACACATAAACCCATAAATAAAAGACTACATCCTCGAAATCGAACTCTCGACTCCTTGAATTCATTCACCATCGATACACAATCTCCAAGCATCCACGAACCTTACCGCCACTAATAGCTATTTTCCTGCACATTTAAACAAAAATGAATGAGCCTAATGCCCAGCAAGGAAAATCTAACACATACTTCATATACATAAATTTCATAATAAGCATAAAGACATAACATAACACTTATTACATACACATACTATAATGGCCATTATTACTTGGGGTCCCATAGACTAAACAAGTCATATGCCCATGAGATTAGTGGGGTCCTACTAGCTAAGTAGGTCATATGCCCATAATCTATTTGGGGTCTTGTTAGTCATATGGGTCATATGCCCAAGCCTACAAACATATATATGATAACACTTATCATAACATAAGAAACATAAGATAACATATAGAACATATAACATATGAATTTCTATCATATTTTCCTTACCAAAGTTACCAGGATAAGAGAGGACAGCGTTGGGACTTTTAATACACTCCTAAAACCATGTAGTAACAGGGTGAGTAGATTGAAGAAAAAGTAATGAAAAGAATGGAAGGAATGGAATGACTAAACCTTTGAGAAACATACTTACCAAAAACTTATGAGCAAGTTCTTAGATTTCCTAACTAAAATAAGAATGAGGTTAGAAGACTGAGTAGAAGACTATGAGAAAGAAAATAACATAAAACCAATGAACTAGAGTGTGGAATTACCTTGAAAACTTGTAGACCAATCTAAACCTCGAACCGAAATACTATGAAACCTTACTTCCCCAAGTGTTTGATAAGCTTATGATTTCCCCACCCAAGTGTTTAACTCTCACACTCTCCTAGCACTTGCAGCCTCTGAACTTAGAGTAAAAGGTGAATAATGGCTGGGTACTAGGTCCTATTTATAGAGTTTAGGAATGAAAGGATCTTAATTTTACTTGAATAAAAATAATAGCTTTTTAGGTGAAAATAATTTGAATAATTGTTCAGCAGAGGCTGGAGACTCGTTCAAAAGATGCTGGACTTATCAAGAGGTTGAATGGCTGAAAGGAAAAAAAATTCAAAAACTTTTGAAATATACTGAAGGACGCGATATATCGCCCCCTGTAGGCGATATATCGCCCCCTGTAGGCGATATATCGCCTGGGCCAGTATGCCCGAGGCTGTCGTGCATCGTCTCGTGTTTTCCGTATCTACGTGCTGCGATATATCGCCCCCTATAGCTGCGATATATCGGCACACGCTGATTAATTAAACACAAAATTACGCATTTTTAGCTAAGTTTGAATGGAGTAAACATCCTTGACTAAGCCCTCAACGTATTCAAAGCTGCTGACTGACCTTATAGCATTCAAACTTTTACCATTATTAAATTTAATCATCAAAATACTTAATCCTTAATCATCCATACATAACATGTGCTTAAAATCCTATTGGTCCTTATCTAAACCTTATAGTATAATAAATATTATCCTTAATATCAGTCATATAATCAAACCTTAGGTTAACATTAATATTCTTAAACTATAGGTTAAACTTAGAAAATCTACAAGTACTACTATGAGTGTCCAAATAATTCCCGGTTTGAACCAAAAATCCACAGTTACATAAATACTATAATACTACTATCTAACTAGCTAAGTAAAGTTCTTAGACTCTACAGAAAGTCTCTACTTTCCCATCCGTTCCTATTTTCTTCTTGAATATCCACTTGCAACCAATGGGTTTGATATTCTCAGGTGGATCTTCAAGAAACTAGACAGAAATGGAATACATTGATTCCATTTCTTGGTTCATGGCTTCTTTGCCATTTGTTATTGTCAGAATCATTCATTGCATCTTTAAATGTTAATGTATTTTCTTTGTTTGTGTCAGACACAAGCATTTGAACTTCGTGTTCATAGCGTGTGTTGCTTACTAACCCTCCCACTACGACGAGGCTCTCTACAATTCTGACTAGAACGAGCAGTTTCCTCTTGCCGTTTTTCATTGGTTGTTGCTGGTAACTTTACAACTTCATTCGAGACCATCTCCTCCAGTACAACCTTACTGTGAGGTTTGTGGTTATTAACGTAGTCATGTTCAAGAAAAAATGCATTTATCGATACAAATGTTTTATTTTCTTTTGGACTATAGAAAATTCCACCTCTAGTCTCTTTGGAATATCCCAAAAACATGCACACTTCAGAGTGTGATTCCAACTTCCCGGTCTTTCCTTTAAGTACCTGTGCAGGACACCCCCAAATTCGAAAGTGATGTAAACTAGGTTTACAACCATTCCATAATTTCATGGGTGTCATTTGGATAGATTTAGATAGAACAACATTCAATATGTATAGAGCACATTGAATCGCATAGCCCCAGAATGACAGTGGTAATGATGAAAAACTCATCATTGATCTAACCATATCTAATAACGTTCTGTTTCGTCTTTTTGAAGCACCATTTTGCTGTGGCATTCCAGGTGCTGTGAGTTGGGATTGAATGCCATGCTCACGTAGATGGTCCTCAAATTCAAAATCTAAGTACTCTCCTCCTCGATCAAATCGAAGAACTTTTAGTGATTTACCTAATTGATTTTCAGCCTCTGCTTGAAATTCTTTGAACTTTCCAAAAGTTTCAAATTTTCTTTGCATTAAGTGTAGGTAACCATTTCTTGAATAATCGTCAATAAAAATGATGAAGTATTCATAACCTCATCTTTCTTGTACATTAAGTGGACCGCAAACATCCGTATGTACAAGCTGAAGTGGTTCAGTGGCTCTTGAACCTTTAGCAGAGAAAGGTCTCTCGGTCATCTTGCCTTCTAGATAGGATTCACAAACAGGGAGAGATCCAATAGATAGTTCTCTTATGTGACCATCCTTTACAAGCCTATTTATTCTATCTAGACCAATACGACCCAATCTCAAGTGCCACAGATATGTTTCACTATCGGAATCAGTCTTTTGTCGTTGAATTAATAGATCTAGGATTAGCTGTTTTAAATAATTAAGAATTATAAAAAAATTATCATTCATTATAAGTATGTAAATTTTGTTTATCCCAAATCATTTTCATAACAAGTAAATAGATAATTTCTTTAAATAATAACCACTTTATTAATAAAAGAAATATATGTTATGCAAAAATAGAAATAAGTTTCCAAACATTAATAATCAAAATTACTAATAGTAAACTAAATTTCTAGACTGTAGTTTTCTTTGTTCAAATAAATCTAGAATTTCTAAAAACAAAATAAAAATTTAAATTGTTCATCTAACAATAAAATTTCTAAATAAAACCACTCTCAAACTCCTCCAGCTTTACTTGCTATCAAAATCCTCATCAGTCTCTTCCTCCTTTTCAGGGTTCTGATTCTACAAAAGGAAAAACAAAAAGAAAAATAGATTAGTGGCATATATTTTTGAATCTACTATCCAAAAATTTGAATATGCTATTCAAAGTTGAAAAAATATATGTAAATCTTATTTACCTTTTTTGTTTGATATAGACGATAACACTCAGCAAAGACTTCCTCTGTCATTGCTCGCCACATCTCATGTGCTGAGGTATAGTGTATATATTTTTCTTTTAATTCATCAGGCATGGTTGAAAGCATGCAATAACGTGCCAACTGATCAGATTTCATCCAATTTGCATATTTTTCTTCTCCTTTATAGCTAGTAGCCAAAGGTGGTTCCGTTGGAGGTTTGTTATAGACAGTTGACATCAACTTCTTATAAGAAAAAATGGTCAACATGCCTCGAAACCATTGTTGCATGTTTTCAGGTTCAAAAACCAAGGATTTGAGAAAGGTGTAATTCACCAATAGACATATTTGCTGGGAATAAATAAATAAACTAAAATAAATTTATGCATATAATAAATATCAGTAATTTTCAGAATAGTAAACGTGATGCATGAATGCAACAATTAAATAACACATAAAAAATAATTACTAATTCCACGATTAATTAATTTGAACATTAATGGATCAGTCTTAGGGTAGACCAGACTAATTCCAAATTAATTTCGAGACAAGTTCTCAAATTTATAAGTGAAAACTTAAATCAATAACTTTTTTTTTGACTTATAAACAACCGCTTGTTTTGTCAAGAATACACTAGTTCACTCGAAAGCCTAATGTACCTTGTGAGTGTAACCCATTATTTTAGATCAATGACTTAACTCAAGAGTGTGCCTTAGAGTCAATCAAACTTGAAATACATCATTAAATCCTATTCTTGAAAACGAAGTTTTCCTTGAGAATAACACATTCGGAAGCCATCCTTAAGGGAAACACAAGCAATGGTACTGCGAGGCCCTCTCCATGCTACCTCGGTGCCAGCTAATAATGGAGACCATGAGACTTATTGTCATAACTCCCCCTCCCACTGACTATTTTAGAATATGTGTTTTCTCAAAACTGTTGGAAATGTGCCCTGAAAGCATATGTAGTAGACATTGTTTTTATGAAATAAATAAAAGAATTAAATTTGTTATGCATATATTTTATGGACTATATTATTCTGTGATAATATTAAGTAAATATCAGGAAAATTCCTAAGTTCATATATGTTATCTCAAACGCGTATTGGTACGGGAGGATTGTGTTGGAGATAAATGAACTTGAATAGTTCGCAGTAAAATAAAGTTATGGAATCGTTAGATTAATTACTGCAAGCACAGTCCACTAGTATTATGAATACATGTGATCTAGATCCGGATCACTAGTGTGGTAAGACACTTTAGTGGAGGTGCTTTATATATTAGAGAATATATAGAACTGGACCAGATATGTTTATTAATACTTAGTTAAATACCGTTTCGAAGTATTAATTAAATATATCAACTGATGATCATATACAAATAGATCTTAATCCTGAAGTTACTATGAACTCCTGTTTATGTTATATGAGTTCTTTGATTCACTTGTTAGGGTCTGTCAGAATGATCAGGCTAGAAACTTTTGTTTTGGGAACTCATTAATGTAGATGGCTGGGGACATAGTATACAGATATGGAATCTATGCCTTCTCGCAAGAGATTGAATGATGGTTCTCTTAAGGGTTGACTTTTGGGACTAAAAGGTTATTGAGCTCAAATTCATAATTTAGTTATGAATTAACCTTCACTAGTAGAGTCAATGGTACTTAAGGAAACAAGAGATAATTAAAAGGGTAAAACGGTAATTTTATTCCCGATTAATTATGAACCATTATTAGAGGGTCAAGTTGTATGCAATGATTATATCAATGGACGCTTTATTATTATAAAGTACTCAGTAAATGAAATGTCTATAATTACAAGAGTGTAGTCTCATATTTATAGTGGAATAATCATGAGATTGATAAATTAAGATTATTTAATTAAAGAGTTTAATTAATAATCTCAAATTTATTGGAGCTTGGAATTATAGGTCCCCATAGCGGCTCTATCAACACTATTCAGGTAAGAATTGATATGAAGGGAAAATAGTTTAAAGACATATTTAAGAAGAAATTTGTTCTTCAGGTCAAATATGCAATTATATGATAATAATGATTAATTAATTAATTACAAATTAGTTGTAGTTAACAAAATTATTTAATATTTAATTTTTGTATAATTTTCGAAATTATATTAAATAATTAAAGTAATTTCGAAATTTAATTAATTAATTATAATTTTCGAAATTATAATAAATTAAATATTTATTTTTCAAAAATTTTGGATTTAATTAATTGGTAGAATTAATTAAATATCTTTATTTGAGTGGGAGATAATAATCTGATAAGTTCAAATTGGATTTGAATTTAAAAGATTAATATTTATTCAAATAATTAATTATATTTGATAATTAATTAAAAAGATAATTAATTTAAATTTGAATTCAAAAATTGAATTAGTTATCAGGTTGTTAGATCTTATCTGACAAAACAGTTTGAATAAATAATTAAATAAAAATTGAAAAAACAACATCCCTAAAATGAGGGAGGCTACACGTGCACACACAGTGGCGTGTAGGGCAATTTTCAGGGATGAGATTTTCATTTTTATTTATTTAATTAATTAATTAATGGATAATTCAATCATTGGTTTTTGGATTTTTTTTCATTAATAGAATAATTAATTAATTAAAAAGTAAATTGTAAAATGGTTACAGATTTATTTTTTAAAATTTGAATATTTTATTTTAAGTATGACTAATCAGAAAAATATTCAGAGAAGTGAGACAACTCAGACTATTCGCTCTGTGAAAAATAGAACAATAGTTTTCTCTCCCTGAAAATAAAGAACCAATTCTCAGGTCTAATCTCTTGATCTCATGTGTTGAGTACATCAAGTAGAATCACAAATAAACTATCCTTCATTCTCTAAGTGCCCACACATTTCTTGAGGTGTAGAGAACGCTTTGGAAGATCTTGGTGTGAGTACGTGGGAGCGGCTTGGATAGGAAGATCGTTCTAAATACGAAAGATAGCAATGACACTTGATAAGCTTCAAGAGGTATGATTTCTATTATTATCTTGCTTATGATTAATGTATGTATATTAATGGATCCGCATATTTAAAGGTGATTTTATTATGTTACAAAATTTTTGTTGTACACTGGGCCAACCACACCACCATTCCGCTGCGTATTAGGAAACTCGTTCCTAACAATTGGTACCAGAGCGGTCATTAATCTCTGCATACATTAATTACTGTGTGGGCATAATATGCATTCTTACGTTATTGTAATATATGTGAATGGATGGATGTATGTATGATAATAGTTTATTCTTAAGGGTCGTTAATTATATGGTGTTTTGGGTTTAGGAAATGTTCTTAAAATTCTAGATGAAAAATGTAAGCCATTTTGGGGCATAGGAATTTTTGTAATTTTAATTTTCTGTGTTAAAATTATTTGAAAATTTCTGTAAGGCCCGAAGCCCAAGCCTCACCCAGCCAGACTACTGCGTGCCCCAGCGCCAGCTGCTGCTGCTCCCAGCCGTGCGCCCCTGTGTGCCGCATCCAACAGCAGCATGTGCACCCCAACCGCATGCCCCATGCCGAGCCACCATATGCAGCCGCCCCTAGAATTTTAAAACCTAGGGCTTGCATCCAAAAAAAAATTGTCCATTTAAATTATGGGCTTAATTAAATTAACCCATAATTAAAAATTGTTTTATTTTGAATTAATTGTATGAGCCCAAATTCAAATCTGGGCCTAATAACTTATCGAGCATTAAACCCAAGTTAATTATTCTTAAAATTTGTTTAAGATAATTAAAAGTTATTTTAATTCAAAATTAAATGGATAAGTGACTTAATGGATCAAGACTGCTTGTGAAGCCCCTAAGTAATAGATAGAGATCTATTTAGGTCTTATTTAGTTTCTTACATTTTTGTGTATATTTTTGCAAGTGTTGTAATTTTTCTAGAAATACCCAAGACACCCGGCCCGCTTTTATTTATTTATTTAGCTAGTATTTATTTATTTAAATGTTTGAATGTGATTAAATTGTTTAATACTTTATCATGCATTTTTTGACATGCCATACATATAACCCACATAGTATTTAAAATTGTGCATGCATCTCATATGAGTAGAAACATGCCTTAGGATTGTCCTATGTGATTATATGCTGGTCCATATAATAATAAATCTAGTTTTTAACTAGTTCAAGAGCGGAAATAGATTTTAAAAGTTGTTTAATTTCTAGTATTTAATAAAAAAAATTATTAAATTATAAATGATATTCTTCGTAATTATAGCAAAATAAAATTGAACTAATTAGGGCATAGTTCTATAATTTTAATTTTGCTTAATTTGATTAGTAATTATTAGAATATCATTTGGTAAAAATAGATCACTTTATTTTTACAACCAATTAAAAAGCATAGGATGTTTTGAGAAAACACATGTTCTATAATAGCGAGTGGGAGAGGGAGTTATGACAATAAGTCCCATGGTCTCCATTATTAGTTAGCACCGAGGTAACATGGAAAGGGCCTCGCGACACCATTGCTTGTGTCCCCCTAAGGAAGGCTTCCGACTATGTTATTCTCAAGGAAAACTTCTTTTCCAAGAATAGGATTTAATGATTTATTTCAAGTTTGACTGACCCTAAGGCACACTCTTGAGTTAAGTCATTGATCTAAAATAATGGGTTACACTCACAAGGTACATTAGGCTTTCGAGCAGACTACTATATTCTTGACCAAACAAGCGGTTGTTTATAAGTAAAAAAAGAAATATTGATTTAAGTTTTAACTTATAAATTTGAGAGCTTGTCTCAAAATTAATTTGGAATTAGTGTGACCTGCCCTAAGGCTGGTCCATTAATGTTCAAATTAATTAATCGTGGAATTAGTAATTATTTTGTGTGTGTTTTTTGTTGCATTCATGCACCACGTTTACTATTCCGAAAATAACTGATATTTATTATATGCATAGATTCATTTTGTTTATTTATTTATTTTCAGCAATTATGTTTAGCTCAAATCTTGTATCTTCTTTACTTGCTAATGAAAAGTTGACTGGTGAAAACTACATGAAATGGAAATCAAACTTGAACATTGCATTAATATGTGAGAAGCCTAAAAAGTCATCCAAAAGCAAAGAGAACAAGAACACTAAAACCTCCAAAAGGAAGACCCCAAAAGGGACTTGCTTTCATTGTGGAGAAAATGGTTACTGGATGAGAAACTGTTCAAAGTATCTCGCTGACCTCAAAAAGAAAAATACAGGTAAATTTGATTTACTTGTGTTAGAAGCTTGTTTAGTGGAAGATAATTCCTCATCCTGGATAGTAGATTCAGGAGCCACTAACCATGTCTACTTTTCTCTTCCGATTCTTAGTTCAACGAGGAAGCTTGCTGATGGAGAGGTGACTATGAGGGTAGGCAGTGGTCAGATTGTCTTTGCAGCAGCAGTTGGAACAGCCCGTTTGGAATTTGAGAATAATAAATTTCTTGTTTCAGAAATTTTTTATTATATTCCTGGATTTTCTAGAAACTTAATTTCTGTTTCTATGTTGCATGAACAAAATTTTAAAATATCTTTTAATAATAATTCGATTATTATTTCAAGATATGGTTTTAAGATATGTTCTGCAAAATCTATCGATGGGCTTTATAAACTGCAAGCTAAAGAGAAATCTGTTAATAATTCTGAATTATTTAAAACAACCAATCCAAGATCTATTAAACGACAAAAGACTGATTCCGATAGTGATACATATCTGTGGCACTTGAGATTGGGCCATATTGGTCTAGACAGAATAGATAGGCTTATAAAGGATGGTCCTTTAAGAGAACTATCTATTGGATCTCTTCCTGTTTGTGAATCTTGTCTAGAAGGCAAAATGACCAAGAGACCTTTCTCTGCCAAAGGTTCAAGAGCCACAGAACCACTTCAGCTAGTACATACGGATGTTTGCGGTCCACTTAATGTACAAGCAAGAGGAGGTTATGAATACTTCGTCACTTTTATTGACAATTATTCAAGATATGGTTACCTATATTTAATGCAAAGAAAATCTGAAACTTTTGGAAAGTTCAAAGAATTTCAAGCAGAAGCTGAAAAGCAATTAGGTAAGTCACTAAAAGCTCTTCGATCTGATCGAGGAGGAGAGTACTTGGATTTTGAATTCAAAGACCATCTGTGTGAGCATGGCATTCAATCCCAACTCACAGCACCTGGACCGCCACAGCAAAAGGGTGTTTCGGAAAGACGAAACAGAACGTTATTAGATATGGTTAGATCAATGATGAGTTTCTCATCATTACCACTATCATTATGGGGCTATGCGATTCAATGTGCTCTATACATATTAAATGTTGTTCCATCTAAGTCTCTCCAAAAGACTCCCATAGAATTATGGAATGGTTATAAACCTAGTTTACACCATTTTCGAATTTGGGGGTGTCCTGCACACGTGCTTAAAGGAAAGACCGGGAAGTTGGAATCACGCTCTGAAGTGTGCGTGTTTGTGGGTTATTCCAAAGAGACCAGAGGTGGAATTTTCTATAGTCCAAAAGAAAATAAAACATTTGTATCGACAAATGCAACTTTTCTTGAACATGACTATGTGAATAACCACAAACCTCGCAGTAAGGTTGTTCTAGAGGAGATGGTCTCAAATGAAGTTGCAAAGTCACCAGCAACAACCAATGAAAAACGGCAAGAGGAAACTGCTAGTTCTAGTCAGAATAGTAGTGAACCTCGTCGTAGTGGGAGGGTTAGCAAGCAACCCACACGCTATGAACACGAAGTTCAAATGCTTGTGTCTGACACAAACAAAGATGATCCATTGACATTTAGAGATGCGATGAATGATTCTGACAAGGAAAAATGGCAAGATGCCATGAACCTAGAAATGGAATCGATATATTCCAATTCTGTCTAGGTTCTTGAAGATCCACCTGAGAATATCAAACCCATTGGTTGCAAGTGGATATTCAAGAAGAAACGAGGAACGGATGGGAAATTAGAGACTTTCAAAGCAAGGCTTGAAGCCAAAGGTTACACACAGAAAGAAGGGGTTGACTATGAAGAAACTTTTTCTCCTGTAGCCATGCTAAAATCCATTCCTGTACTCTTATCCATAGATGCGTGCATGGATTATGAGATTTGGAAAATGGATGTCAAAACAGCTTTTCTGAATGGCTACCTTGACGAAACTATTTACATGTCTCAACCAGAAGGGTTTGAGTTAAAAGGTCAAGAGCAAAAGGTTTGCAAGCTTCTTAGATCCATTTATGGACTCAAACAAGCTTCTAGATCTTGGAATCTTAGATTTGATGACACAATTAAAACGTTTGGTTTTGAACAAAACGTTGACGAACCTTGTGTCTATAAATAAATCAAAGATGGTGTAGTAGTATTCCTCGTTCTTTATGTTGATGATATATTACTGATTGGAAATAACGTAACATCATTATCAAAAGTAAAGAACTGGTTAGCTGAACAATTCCAAAGGAAAGATTTGGGAGAAGCCAAGTATGTTCTGGGCATTAAGATTCTTAGAGATAGACAGAACAAAACTTTGGCATTGTCTCAAGCAACTTATATCGATAAGGTGCTAGAACGCTTTAATATGCAAAACTCCAAAAAGGGTGATATGCCAACCCGTTCTGGAGTATTCCTTTCCAAAGAGCAGTGTCCCAAAACACCTCAGGAAGAGGAAGACATGAGACAATATCCCTATGCCTCAACAGTAGGCAGTCTAATGTACACCATGTTGTGTACAAGACCTGACATTTGTTATGCAGTAGGGATAGTCAGCCGTTGTCAATCCAATCCTGGATTGAGTCATTGGACTGCAGTAAAGAATATTCTCAAGTATCTTAGAAATACTAGAGATTATATGCTTGTATATTCAGGTGGAGACCTGAACCCCACTGGTTACACTGATTCTGATTTTCAATCAGACAGAGATAGTCGGAAATCGACTTCTGGATCAGTGTTTACTCTTGGAGGAGGAGCGGTAGTCTGGCGAAGTATTAAACAAACCAGCATTGCAGACTCCACCATGGAAGCCGAGTATATAGCGGCTTGTGAAGCAGCTAAGGAGGCTGTGTGGCTCAAAAATTTCTATTCTGATCTGGAAGTTGTACCAGATGTGGATAAGCCATTAGTCCTATACTGTGACAACAGTGGGGCAGTAGCTAACTCAAAGGAACCATAGAGTCACAAGAGGGGAAACCACATCGAGAGGAAGTATCACTTGCTAAGAGAGATAATTCATCGAGGAGATGTTGCAGTTATGAAGATAGCTTCAGAGCATAATCTTGCAGATCCTTTCACAAAGACTTTCTATAAAATCTTTTAAGGAGCATGTACGAAACATGGGAATGAGAGAGATGCATCATTTGCTTTAGTCCAAGTGGGAGATTGTTGGAAATGTGCCCTTAAAGCATATGTAGTAGACATTGTTTTTATGAAATAAATAAATGAATTGAATTTGTTATGCATATATTTTATGGACTATATTATTTTGTGATAATATTAAGTAAATATCAGGAAAATTCCTAAGTTCATATATGTGATCTCAAATGTGTATTGGTACGGGAGGATTGTGTGTTGAGATAAATGAACTTGAATAGTTCGCAGTAAAATAAAGTTATGGAATCTTTAGATTAATTACTACAAGCACGGTCCACTAGTATTATGAATACATGTGATCTAGATCCGGATCACTAGTGTGGTAGGACATTTTAGTGGGGGTTTTTTATATATTAGAGAATATATAGAACTGGACCAGATATGTTTATTAATACTTAGTTAAATACCGTTTTGAAGTATTAATTAAATATATCAATTGATGATCATATACAAATAGATCTTAATCCTGAAGTTACTATGAACTCTTGTTTATGTTATATGAGTTCTTTGATTCACTTGTTAGGGTCTGTCAGAATGATCATGCTAGAAACTTTTGTTTTGGGAACTCATTAATGTAGATGGCTGGGGACATAGTATACAGATATGGATTCTATGCCTTCTCGCAAGAGATTGAATGATGGTTCTCTTAAGGGTTGGCTTTTGGGACTGAAAGGTTATTGTGCTCAAATTCATAATTTAGTTATGAATTAACCTTCACTAGTAGAGTCAATGGCACTTAAGGAAACAAGAGATAATTAAAAGGGTAAAACGGTAATTTTATTCCCGATTAATTATGAACCATTATTGGAGGGTCAAGTTGTATGCAATGATTATATCAATGGACGCTTTATGATTATAAAGTACTCAGTAAATGAAATGTCTATAAGTACAAGAGTGCAGTCTCATATTTATAGTAGAATAATCATGAGATTGATAAATTAAGATTATTTAATTAAAGAGTTTAATTAATAATCTCAAATTTATTAGAGCTTGGAATTATAGGTCCATAGGTCCCCATAGCGGCTCTATCAACATTGTTCAAGATAAGAGTTGATATGAAGGGAAAATAGTTTAAAGACATATTTAAGAAGAAATTTGTTCTTCAGGCCAAATATGCAATTATATGATAATAGTGATTAATTAATTAATTACAAATTAGTTGTAGTTAACAAAATTAATTAATATTTAATTATTATATAATTTTCGAAATTATATTAAATAATTAAAGTAATTTCGAAATTTAATTAAATAATTAATTAATTATAATTTTCGAAATTATAATAAATTAAATATTTATTTTTTGAAAATTTTGGATTTAATTAATTGGTAGAATTGATTAAATATCTTTATTTGAATGAGAGATAATAATCTGATAAGTTCAAATTGGATTTGAATTTAAAATATTAATATTTATTCAAATAATTAATTATATTTGGTAATGAATTAAAAAGATAATTAATTTAAATTTGAATTCATAATTTGAATTAGTTATGAGGTTGTTAGATCTTATCTCACAAAACAGTTTGAATAAATAATTAAATAAAAATTAAAAAAACATCCCTAAAATGAGGGAGGCTACACATGCACACACAGTGGCGTGTAGGGCAATTTTCAGAGATGAGATTTTCATTTTTATTTATTTATTTAATTAAGTAATGGATAATTCAAAATTTGGTTTTTGGATTTTTTCATTAATAGAATAATTAATTAATTAAAAAGTAAATTGTAAAATGGTTACAGATTTATTTTTTAAAATTTGAATATTTTCTTTTAAGTATGACTAAGAAAAATATTAAGAGAAGTGAGACAACTCAGACTATTCGCTCTGTGAAAAATAGAACAATAGTTTTCTCTCCCTGAAAATAAAGAACCAATTCTCAGGCCTTTTCTCTTGATCTCATGTGTTAAGTACATCAAGTAGAATCACAAATAAACTATCCTTCATTCTCTAAGTGCCCACACATTTCTTGAGGTGTAGAGAACTCTTTGGAAGATCTTGGTGTGAGTACGTGGGAGCGGCTTGGATAGAAAGATCGTTCTAAATACAAAAAGATAGCAATGACACTTGATAGGCTTCAAGAGGTATGATGTCTATTATTATCTTGCTTATGATTAATGTATGTATATTAATGAATCCGCATATTTAAATGTAGTTTAAATATGTTACAAAATTTTTGTTGTACACTGGGCTAACCACACCACCATTCCGCTGCTTATTAGGAAATTCGTTCCTAACAAAAACATCTTATGCTTTTTAATTGATTGTAAGATTAAAGTGATCTATTTTTACCAAATGATATTCTAATAATTACTAATCAAATTAAACAAAATGAAAATTTTAGAACTATGCTCTAATTAATTCAATTTTAATTTTCTATAATTACTAAGAATATCATTTATTTCTTTAATAAAACAATTTTATTAAATACTAGAAATTAAACAACTTTTAAAATCTATTTCCGCTCTTGAACTAGTTAAAACTAGATTTATTATTATATGGTCCATCACATAAAGTATATAATCACATAGGACAATCCTAAAGCATATTTCTACTCATATGAGATGCATGCACAATTTTAAATACTGTGTGGGTTCTATGTATGGCCTGTCAAAAATGCATGATAAAGTATTAAACAATTTAATCACATTCAAACATTTAAATAAATAAATACTAACTAAATATATAAATAAATGTGGGCCGGGTGTCTTGAGTATTTCTAAAAAATTTACAACACTTGCAAGAATATACACAAAAATGTAAGAAACTAAATAAGACTTAAAGAGATCTCTATCTTCAACTTTGGGCCTTCATAAGTAGTCTTGATTCATTAAGTCACTTATCCATTTAATTTTGAATTAAAATAACTTTTAATTATCTTAAACAAATTTTAAGAATAATTAACTTGGGCTTTAATGCCCGATAAGTTATTAGGCTCATACAATTAATTCAAAATAAAACAATTTTAATTATGGGCTAAAATTAATTAGGCCCATAATTTAAATGAATAACAATGTGCAAACTCTAGGATTAAAAACCCTACGGCTGGCGGCGACAAATAGGCTCGGCATGGGGCATGCGGCAAGCAGCAAGAAGGTGCGGCTGGGGCGCACGAGGAGCTGTTGGGTGCGCTGGCGAGATGCGCAGGGGCGCGTGGCAGGGTGCGGCACGCAGGGGCGCGCGACTGGGTGTGGCACGCAAGGGCGTATGACTGGGTGCGACAGCAGCTGGCGCAGGCGTGCGGCTGGGCGAGGTGCGTAGGGGCACAGGGGTGCGGTTGGGTGAGGCTCAGGCTTCGGGGCACGGAACCTGAGGCTCGGGCCTTACAGAATTTTTTCGAATAATTTAATGCAGAAACTTAAATTACAAAAAATTCTTATGCCCCAAAATGGCTTACATTTTCATCTAGAATTTTAAGAACAATTCATAAACCCAAAACACCATATAATTAACGACCCTTAAGAATAAACCATAATCATACAGACATCCATCCATTCACATATATTACAATAACATAAGAATGCATATTATGCCCACACAGTAATTAATGTATGCAGAGATTAATGACCGCTCTGATACAAATTGTTAGGAATGAGTTTCCTAATACGCAGCGGAAGGGTGGTGGGACTGGCCCAGTGTACAACAAAAATTTTGTAACATATTTAAACAACCTTTAAATATGCGGATCCATTAATATACATAGATTAATCATAAGCAAGATAGGAATATAAATCATACCTCTTGAAGCCTATCAAGTGTCATTGCTATCTTTTCGTAATAGAATGATCTTCCTATCTCACACCAAGATCTTCCACAACGTTCTCTACACCTCAAGAAGTGTGTGGGCACTTGGAGAATAAATGATAGTTTCACAACAAGAAAAAGGGCTTTTACTTCGGTTTTTAAGCTGGATTTACTTCGGTTTTCGCTAAAATTCGCAACCGCAGTAGTTCGGAGCGAAGTAAAAAGTAGTTAAAAACCGAAGTGAAAAATAGGCTTTCTACTTCGGTTATTATGTAAAAACTGAAGTAGAATGTGGGGATTCTACTTCAGTTTTTACATAATAACCGAAGTAGAAAGTGGGGTATGCTTCCTTGTTGGGCACTTTCTACTTCGGTTATTATGTAAAAATCGAAGTAGAAAGTGGGGTTTCTACTTCGGTTTTTACATAATAACCGAAGTAGAATCCCCACTTTCTACTTCGGTTATTATCTAAAAACCGAAGTAGAAACCCCACTTTCTACTTCGGTTTTTACATAATAACCGAAGTAGAAACCCCCCCACCCCATTTTTTTTAATAATTATTTCTAATTATTTTTAAATGGCCCAATTCTATGTTTTTTCTGTTTTTTTGCCCTAATTATTTTAAATAGTCTAATTATATGAATTTATAGTTATATATATTTTTACAATTAGAATTGGTTTATTTTCATTTAATTTATAACAGAAATAAAAATCACAAAATTTATACACTTAGAATTAAAATTCTTATAAAATTAAATATTTATACATTCACATAATTGTTAAGTAGAATAACCTAATCATTCATATATACATTCACATAAAACTAAAGGTATGTATAAACAAAATAGTCTTACTAATAAATTTAAGTCATCAATCGGCTTAACTATTCTTGTTGGATTGGCAAGATGCCCTCCCGGCCTTTGGCGACAATTTGACTACTAGTAACTTTGTCATTTAGTTCATTCTACGAAACAAACCAATGATAGATTAAATTAGTAACTTGTAACAACACTTAAAATTTCTTACTTTGCTTTAAAACACTTACATCTCTTTCTTCAATTTTTTTGTCCAAATTATCTTCGACAAGAGTCTTCTTCGTTTCTCGCGCTCTTATCCAAATTTCATATCCATCTACATCCTCCACTCCTAGTTCTTTTTTCTAGGACATCAAACATAATTGAAGTTTAATTATTAAATTTTCCTAAGTCTAACAAAATTTCGGTAGCATAACTACTGCATTTTACCATCTCCAAAAATTTAAAAATCTGTAAATAACACACAAAATATATCGACATAGTGTGCAAATTGAAAAAGAAAAACAATTAATAAAATGTATAAAAAATTGGCAGAGTTTCCTTTGTTTTTGTAGCATATCCCAATTTTATAATTATATATAAATTCAACACAAACAAACACAAAATCAACATATATAATTCCATTCTTATATCACCGCCAACAACAAATTTCTCAGAACCTACTTCACTAAAGTAAAGCATGCAAGATTTAACTATAATTTTATAAATAAATATTGCAATAGTAATAAATAAAATTTAAAGATTACTCACCTCCAATATTACTTTTGAAGTCACCCAAAATCAATACCGAATTGGCAACTAAATCAACAACTCTACTAAAAAGCTTAAACAAAAACAAATAAAAATCAATTACATAATTAATTAAACTAGCTACATAATCATCAAACAACATATCAAGCTAGCTAGTTATAGAAAACAAAAAACAAATGTCACTAATAATCCAAACATTTCAAGTTCTAACATTGGCAACAACATTACTTATTGAAGCTATGTTTAGAAATTTAAATAGCAAGTCACAACAATTTTTAAATTTTACTAATATATATATATATATATAGATATATAATTAATAACATTATATAAAATAACAAAATAAATAAAAAAATATAACACAAATATACTAAAAAAGAAGTATTAAATTCGAAATAATATAAATAAATTAACACAAACAAAGTTTTAAGGCAACAAACCTTCTTTGATGCTCAAAATAACCTCTAAATCAATATTAGCAACTCTAAAACCTATATATAATAAACACATTATATCTATAAGAAAAAAATCTGAAAATATTATAGAAAATAAAAAAAAATCATACAAACAAAGATTTAGTGATTCATACATTTTTTGAAGCTCAAGAACTTATTTTAATGTAAGAAAACCAGCCAAAGTCCAATAACAATACCCATTTTCGAACCCTAAAAATACCCACACCCAAAGTCTTTATTTTCTTCCTCAAAAATAAAAATAGAACTAATATTTCTATTTTAAGTAAGAAAAATGGTTTCAAATGGCAAAAAAAAACATAAAAAATGGTATATTTTGTGAAACCCTCGTGGGCGTACGACAACAATGGAGGTTTTCTGGGTTTGGCGTTTGGGATTTTTGCTTCAGAGAGACAAATGAGTTGTGGGAGCTATATATTAAGGGAAAACTCTTTTACTTCGGTTCTTATATAAGAACCGAAGTAGAAAGTACCCTTTCTACTTCGGTTCTTATATAAGAACCGAAGTAAAATCCTTCAGGGCCGCGTTTGGTTGCTCCACTTTTCACTTCGGTTTTTTCATAAAAACCGAAGTAAAAAGCCCCGATATAGTGTGCAATCCAAACATAGCCCTTGTCTATTTTCTATTTTAACTTCGTTTTTTTAAGAAACAGAAGTAATAGCCTTTTTTTTATGTACTATCATTCCCAAAAGCGAAGTAAAAACCCATTGAAAGACTTTTACTTCAGTTTTTTTTATATTCTATGTGTAAAAAACGAAGTAAAAGCCTATATTTCTAGTTGTGTTTATTTGTGATTTTACTTGATGTACTCAACACATGAGATCAAGAGAATAGACCAGAGAATTGGTTCTTTATCTTTTTAGGGAGAGGTAGAAAAGTATTGTTCTATTTTTCACAGAGCGAATGACTGAGATAAATTATCTGTATATTTTCTGATAAGTCTTACTTAAAAACAAAATATTCAAATTTAAAAAATAAATATGTAACTAACTTACAATTTACCTTTTAATTAATTAATTATATATTAATGGAAATATTCAAAAACTAAATTTTGAATTATCCATTAATTAATTAATTAAATGTAGAGTCCCAGAATATTTACTATAACGCCCTACTTCCTTAGAGTCATTACTAAGGGAGTTTAAAACGTGCATTCAACTCGCTAATCGAGGTTTTAGGTCAAAAGTGTAATTAAGTCATAAACATAGTTATAAACTTTGAAAATAATCCCATTTACTAAAAATCATAAAGTGTTTGACATTTGGGATCCCAAAATATTGTTTAGAAATATTTACAACATATAATTACAACCAAAGTTGACTGGACGACAAAATCTGAGTTTAGTTCAATCATTTCCCAAAAATACTCGTGGCCGTGGCAGCTAGGCAGGTCAAACATGTACGCGCCGCTTCACGCTCTTCGTACTCATGGTTGGTCGACTTTCCTCTTGCCCTTATGTGCACCACAGAGCACCCGTGAGCCGAAGCCCAGCAAGAAAACTGTCACAAGAAGATAACATATGCATAACAATCACTTAGCATATAACAAGCCATCAATAGACTAAACACATACGACCATGCCGTCCCAGGCGCTTTACCAGGTCCTGGATTCGCGGTCCACACCGTGAGGATATCCCAGGTATCCTTTAGGGTCTCGCCCTGGCAGCTCGCACTCCACGTGCTAAACGCTGCACCCGGCCCCTTGCCACACTCGGCCTTGCACCCTACGTGCCTAACGCCGTTCCCGGCCTTGCCGAACTCGGCCTGCGCCGTTCCCGGCTCTTGCCGAACATTTACACATTTGCATTCATAGCATAATAAAGCATATACTAAACCTGAGCAAATTCAATCAAAGGGCTACACCCTGCAATACAATCATATAGGGCTCTGCCCTGCATACAAGCTCTATCGGAACAGTGGTTTTCATACCTGTGTCCCGAGCTTTCCAAGCACCGTGTCCCAAGCACAGTCTCCCTCACCGAAACCCTAGTCACAACACATTAACAATATTCACTCATTAAGTTCTAATCCGTTAAATAACTTCGAGCCATAATTCCAATCTCCGGGACCTTGAATTCTATCAATCCGGGTGATAAAATCCATCCCGAGCCTTAACTATTGAATTCCCGAGCCTAAAACCCCTCTAGAATCCAAAAATGCTTTAAGCTCCGCGGCTTGAGGGACTCATGCCTCGACCCCTAGCTCAACCTGAGGCCCTGCCTCAAAATAGCCCACACGCGCCGCGGCCCTTCATGAAGGGCGCCGTGGCGCGCCTCCAATTCCAAACGCCCCAAGTTCTAAGGGGCTGCAGCTCCGCAAGAACAGATCCGCGGCCCAACCCCTCGAACTCAGAAAAAATTACCATTTTCACCTCAAAAACCAGTCCAATTATCCCCAAAATCAAGCCTACAATCTAAACTAATTATCACAAAGGTTCTAACACAATCTCAGCATCAAAACCTAACAGAGACTAGTCCCAAAATTCAGCCAAGCAATCAAGAACAATCTAATTTTAGCTAACATGCAAACCCTGAGAATATACCTGCAGCTAATCAGTACAAACTACCAAGATTTTTGCTTACCTTTGCTAAACTACGCCTCTATGTTGATCCTTTAGGTTCCAAGCTTTAATTCCTCAAGACTACCAGTCCAATTTCCTTAGCTTCTAGTTAGCTTCACCAAAATTCCCTTGATATGCCTTAGAGAAAGATAAAGAGAGTGAAGAGAAGACAACTTCAAGAGAGGGAGAAAGAGCCAGTTTCTGAGTTTCTAAAAACTTCTTAGGCTTTGTTTTATTTAACTTAAATTTTAAGGTTACCTCAAGGCTCGGGGTGCCAAAAACGTTCCCGAGGTCAAAATGGTAAATCTCCCCAATATTCCCTTCTAGACATTCTAACCTCAAACATATCTCCAAATATTTATTTCCATAACTCGATAACCCCATAAGACATCTAATACCCGAAATACCCCTCAACTCACCCCGAGTCAGATATTCAACTTCGTTGTGACTTTCTGGCTAACTGCTTCCTAGGACTGTCTCGGATCGTGCTATACAGATATATCACAAACATATCACATTTATGCCCTCAATGAGCTAAAATTACAAACTTACCCCTAATATCCAAACGGAGCCCACATGCATATTTAATTCAACTAAACATGCATCTCTATCACATATTTACATAAAATTCACATATTATAGCAATAATTCACCTATTGCCCTCCAGGCACACTAATCAAGGCCCAAAGCCTTATTAGCAAATTTGGGTCGTTACATTTACTTAGTTAGCTAGCTAGTAGTAGTTGTAGTATTATAGATTTCGTGGATTTTGGTTCAAACCGGGACTTAGTTGGAAACTCCTAGCAATATTTATGGATTTTATAAGTTTAACCTATAGTTTAAGAATATTAATTATAACTTAAGGTTTGATTAATATTGCTGGTTATAAATAAGATAATTATTATAACCTAAGGTTTAGATAGAGCCAATAAGAATATGATACTTGTCATGAGCATGGTTATTCCTAAGGTTTAGATAGAGCCAATAGGATTATGACACTTGTTATATGCATGATTATTAAGGAATTATTATTTTAATGATAAAATAAGGGAATATAAGACTTAGTCTTCACCAGAATCTGTTAGGGTCATAATTTGACTCAGTCAAAGTAGTTATCCAACCTTAATTATGCCGAAAAGTTCAATTACGCGTTTAAAATAATCACGTATGCGATATATCGCAGCACTAGAGTCGATATATTGCCTGACGCTGAATACGGAAAACACGTTGGTGTTGCACGATCGTACGAACGGAAGCTCGGATTTAGGGTACATCCGATATATCGCCACATAGGGGTGATATATCACCCATATTTATTTATTTTTTATTTTTTAAAAACCACCTTTGACTCCTTAGACCTACCTCTGTTAGTTTTGACCGAGTCTTCAGCCTCTGATTGACGAAAAATCAATTATCTTCAATTAAATTCATTATTTTTATTCAAATCAAAATGGGGTCAATTTCACTCCTTACCTCTATAAATGGGACCTAGTACTCAGCCCTTTCACTTACTCTTCAGCTATGATCAGACTCCAAGGTGCTAGTGAGACCATAAGAGTGATACACTTGGGTGGGAAAGAAAAAAAGCTTTATCATTCTTAAGCTTTATCAAACACTTGGGAAGTAAGGATTAGAGTAGTTCGGTATTGGAGTTAGGCCAATCTATAAGGTCAACAAAGGTACCCTTATTCTTAAGTTCAATTCTGTTTGATTCCTTAGTCTCTTTAGTTTTCATTTAGGTTCTAACTTTTGTTATGGTTTTGTGGTTAGGTTTTTAAGTTCTTTGAACTTAAGGTGTCTCTTCAGTAAGTTTTCCCTTGGTGGTTTAGTTCTATTCTTGTTATCTCTTTCCTTTAGAAATACTCACTGTTCTATTGCTGGTTTTAGGAGTATTCCAAGCCCCGCATTTGTTCTCATATCCCAGTTTTGGTAAGGAAAACAGGCTAGATCTTGTATGTTTGTATGATATGTTATGCTTTTATGTTATGTTATGTATAATATGTTATGATAAGTTTATGTTTTAATATGTTATGTTATGATTTACCCTACCTCAAATATTAGACAGGGGACGTAGATGGGTTATCATACACTATATGTGATCTAACATGCCTCAAATATTAGACAGGGGACGTAGATGGTTTATCACATGTCATAATGGCCATTATTAGTATAGTCTTATATGGAATATGTTATAATATGTTTATAGTATATGTTATGATATGTTTATAGTATATGTTATGATACGATGTGTATGTTTATATTGTTAGTTTTTTTCTTTGCTGGGCATTAGGCTCACTCATTTTCTTTTAGTGTAATGCATGAAAATAGATGTAGAGGCGGAAGGATTTATGGAAGCTTGGTATGTGTATGGAGGTGAATAGAGTGGATGGGATGCGTGTCGATTCGAGGACAATGTTTTTTTAGTCTCTTTAAATTACATTTTTATGTATTTTTCCACATCTAGTTTTGTAAACAATTTTATTTAAAGTTATATTTTATTTTAAAACAATGAGCTCATTTATGTATTACACATATTATTTTTAAAGTTTTCAATAAAGTTATGAATTTTCTTATGTATGTTTCTTCAATGTTGTAGTTATGTCTAGTAGGCTTAATGACCTAAGTCTCATAGATAGTTGGGTCGTTACATTAAATAAATAAAATTGAAAAATTTGTCCCTGAAAATATGCAGTACACGCCACACTGTGTGTGGTCGTGTACCACCCTAATTTTTAGGGATATTTGATTTTTCTATTTTTATTTAATTATTTATTCAAACTTCTTTGTTAGATAAAAATCTAACAACTTGATATCTAATTCAAATTTAAATTAAATATCTTTTTAAATAATTATCAAATATAATTAATTATTTTAATAAATATCAATCTTTTAAATTCAAATCCAATTTGAACTTATCAGATTATTATCTCCCACTAAAATAAAGATATTTAATTAATTCTACCATTTAAGTAAAACCAATATAATTTCAAAAAATTAGATATTTATTTTATTATAATTTTGAAAATTATAATTAATTAATTATTTTATTTGATTTGGAAATTAATTTAATTATTTAATATAATTTTGAAAATTATACAATAATTAAATATTAATTAATTTTGTTAATCACAACTAATTTGTAATTAATTAATTAATCACTATTATCATATAATTGCATATTTGGTCCGAAGAACAAATTTCTTCTTAAATATGTCTTTCAACTATTTTTTCCTTTATATCAACTCTGACCTTGAATCGTGTTGATAGAGCCGTTGTGGGGACCTATGAACCTATAATTCCAAGCCACAATAAATTTGAGATTATTAATTAAACTCTTTAATTAAATAATCTTAATTTATTAATCTCATGATTACTCCACTATAAATATAAGACTGCACTCTTGTAATTATAGACATTTCATTTACTGAGTACTTTATAATGATAAATCGTCCATTTATATCATTGCATACAAATTAACCCTCTAATAATGGTTCAAAATTAATCTGGAATAAAATTACCATTTTACCCTTTTAATTATCTCTTGTTTCCTTAAGTACCATTGACTTTACTAGTGAAAGTTAATTCATAACTAAATTATGAATTTGAGTTCAATAACCTTTCAGTCCCAAAAGTCAACCCTTAAGAGAACCATTATTCAATCTCTTGTGAGAAGGCATAGATTCCATATCTGTATACTATGTCCCCAACCATTTACATTAATGAGTTCCCAAAATAAAAGTTTCTAGTCTGATCATTCTGACAGACCCTAACGAGTAAATCAAAGAACTCATATAACATAAAGAGGAGTTCATAGTAACTTCAGGAATAAGATCTATTTGTATATGATCATCAGTTGATATATTTAATTAATACTTCTGAAAAACCTAAGTTTTAGCCTATCTTTCCAGTTTTACAATATTCATCTAGGTTGTATCTTGAAACATACATGACATTAACAACACAATCATAAGAGTTGACACACAAAATTACAAGCTTCGTCTGCACTAAAAACTCATTCCAGCCGACTAGTGCTTGGGTTCCCTGAACCAGGGTAACAACTCTCACTATATTCAGAAGTAATTTTACATAAACCAGTTCAAGAATCAATATGTAAAAACTGTACAAACTATCTCAAAATACAGTGAAGCTTTTTACCCTAAACAACCAAATCCCTTGGTTATAAATGCAAGATCCCCTTGCTTCAATGTTGAACTCCCTTCAACAATATCTCAAATCCGAAAACCTTCGGATCTATAGCATCAAGACCCAGCTGAACTCCTTCAGCAATCACGGCTTGATTCCAGTGCTTGCAAAGAAACCTTCAACCATCTTCAATGGAGTTTCTTGCCAACACCTGCAAAAATCAATGGAAGAAAAAGAAAGAAAACAGAGCAAAAACACCCAATCAAATCTTTCGAACAAAGAGAGTTGGTTATAACTGATTAACCAGCCCAATATATATCCTTGGCTGCAATTAGGTATAATCCCGAACCAACTAACATCTATAACTCACTAACAGCCATGCTTTACACACATGCTGACGTGGACTCTAACTAAAAATGACTAAACTCCAGACATAACAAAAGTCCATTCCAGACGCGACTGGACCTAATTTGTCATATACAAAATATTGGTCCTTACAATCTCCCCCTTGACAAATTATGGTCAATGACAAAAAAAATGTAAATCAAAAGATTAACTATGCAACCAATAATAGTCTGGTCAAACAGTAAACAAAGTCTTAAACAGCCAAAATACGAACAAAATATAAAAGAGTATGTGAAAGCAGTAAACAGAGTACTAAGCGATCAAAATAACAAAGAGTAACACATGATCAAAGCGACAAGAGAAGTAATAGAAGTTCATCTCCCCCTTCATTAAGCATAATCTTCTAGCACAATCAATTGATAGCGCCAGCTGATTGCTCCTCCTGGAGAGGTGCAGTCGAATCAGGAGCCTTAGGAGAGGCATCAGAAAGCGTAGGTGCAACGGATGGGTCTAACACTGTGTCAGCAGGAGGCACTATAGATGAGATTGGGGGCACATGAGATGCAACTGGAGCAAGAGTAGTGGACTCCCCCTGAATAGGAATAGAAGACTCAGGAGGCACAGAAGATTCACCGAAGGAATCACTACTACAAAATATACTTTACGATACACTTTTTTAGGACACGCACCTAAATGTAAGTCCTAAAAAATGTCTATGGAGTTTTCAGGACTCTCATTGAGAGTTCTTAAAAATCACATTTTAGGACTCGCAATAAGAGTCTTAAAAACATGTGGGAATCCTAAAAAACATGAATAAAATATTTAAGAGTGATAACTTTTAAGGACTCACTTTGAGTGTCCTAAAAAAATATTAAGGACTCCCAAAGTGAGCCTTAAAAATTTTTAACTATTAACTAAAATTTGATAAATACACTAAAATATTTTTAAAATTGGGGATTTTTACTTAGGGATCCACATAGAAATTTTTCAGCACACAAAGAAGAGAATAGGGTCTCGGCTGCTGGGTTTGAAACCAGGGGCGACAGTAGCAAGGCAGCGATGGCATCGACGATCTCCACGGCAGGCGCGCGTACCACAAAGGATCCTGCTGCAGACGGTGAAGTCGACTGGTGTGTTGTCGTCGACGTGGGTTCCTGTTGCAGGCATACGAAGGCGGAGAAGAAGGCACGCACGACTCCTAGGTTCTCTCGGCTCCGACAACTGTAGCAGAGGGTCTCGGCGGCGGTACTGTTGCATATGGTCTCGGCAACAGTTTTTTTTTAATATTATGTTGAATTTCTATTCATTTGTTTATGGATACCTGAGATTGTTCAAGCTATTGTTCTGTTTTGGATTCATTTCTTCGTATTTTGATTGATAGTTTAAATGGTTTTTTTTCTCTCTCTCAGTATTTTTAGGTATCTTTTTTTCGGTTTTGATTGATGGTGATGAAAATTTTGGCAGTTTTATTTTCTTATTAATTTGTTCATTTGTCAAATTATGGCAGTTTTCAGTGAGTTTTAGACTTTAAGTTGATGAATTTTGACTTTAAGTTATTCTGAACTGGGTTTCTTCTATGTCAGTTCTCTGTCTCCCCCTTTTATGGAATTGTTTGTTTGTTTGTTCATTTGGGACTGATCAAGCAGAGATAAGAACTTAGATGATGGAAAATATATTTTGCATTGGGGTTATGAAAGTTGATAGTTTCATAGAGCCTCTTTGGCTTCATAACTTAAAAACAGTTTTCTGTTCTAAAAAATAAAAAAATGTTTTCAGAGAACAAGTAGTAGTGTTTGGCTTTGTTTTCTATGAACAACTTTTAAAAACTGAGTTATAAAAAATAGAAAATTCAGAAAACAACTTAAGTGTGTTTTCAAAATTCTCAGAAAACAAACAAAGAGCAAAGGAGAGAGCAACAATGGAGTTCTTCCCTACGAAGTGCTTTGGCTCCAATGGTTTTACACTAATCTCAGCCTCAACATCTCCATTCTCTTGAGCATTTCACTCAATCAAGGTTTATCCATATCTTTCTCTTATCTCTCTCTTTTTGTGCCCTAGAAAAAAGATTCAAATCTGAGAAAGAATCTTTGAATTTCTTCTATGAATGATTTTCCAGCTTATATTGGTTGATTTATTTTCCATGAGAATTTCATTACTCTCAATTTCAATATAGCTTAGTTTAGCTTAATAGTCAATTACCTCATTTCTTTTAGAGTCTTTTTTTTTTTTTTTGTATTTTTAGTATAAGTTTTGCTCTTGTTCTAATGATTTGGCAGCTTATGTACATTAATCTTTGGTTAATTTTTCTTGGCTTGTTGTAAAGGTAAATGATTCACGTTATAGTTGAGAGATTTTTGGCCTCTGCCCACCATATGTTTGTAATAATGCTCTAATGAGATTTAGGAAAACATGGTATAAGATGTTAGGTTCATTTTTTTTTTTTTGTAATAGCAAAATCATTGCTGGTTATGCTTTGAACAATTTTCATGTGAGGGCCTTAGAATTGAGTAGAAGGGACAAATGGAAGGAGTGGTCATTGATTGAATGATGATTGAAAGTATTTTGCTGGCCATTGATTGAATGATGATTGAGTAGACCCATGCAAGGATGTCTATTTATAATAGTCTTTTAGGTAGCCAATATAACGATAGGAGTTTCATCTTTTATAGTCTTTTGAGTTTGTTTGAGGTTCCTTACAATTCTCAATGAAGTATATGTTAATGCATTTAATATAAATATATTGAATATCTACTCTGCGTGTTCTAATCTTCAATAATATGTGAATGTTTTTAGTTTTCTAGTTTCACAGTTTTTGGTTTAGAGGTGAATTAAGTCTCCAAATGGGTATTTTTTTTTTTTAAATACTTAATTTGGTAGTGTTTTATGTTAGTTATTGTGTCTTTGGTTCTCAATGCTAAATTGTTAAAGTATCAATAATAAATTGGGAAGGAGAGATTGAAGATACAACAACAGGTACCTTCTTCTCTCTACTACTAGTTTGAGAGTTCTCTTAATCAAATTTCACCGACAATGGTTGTCTTTGAAGTATTTAATATAGTATTTTGAGGTTCTGATGTAACTTTTCCATGGTTGATTTAGTCAGTAAAGACAGCTATATGTTTTCCATGATAAACATGGTTCAGTAAAGTTCTTAATACTTGTATTAAGAATAATTATACTTATACACAGTAGAAGATCACATTTCCTATAGTACTGCACTATAGCCATTTAGCACTGTGAGATATACTGTCATTATTTTTGGGTAAAATGTACATTGATTTTGAATTTGGTGTCATTTACAGTTAAACATGGATTTTTCAAAATTAATCAAATCAACTTTATGGGGTTTTACTTATTAATTTAAAACGTCGAAAAGTCTTTCTTTTTTGGATTTAGGTGTGTGATACCAATCCATCCATGCAGTGTTTGAATTTTCCTTTATTATTGTTTCATGAGTGCCTTATTTAATTTTTTTTAACATAATAAATTTATTGTTTAGCTAAAGTACATGTAAATTAATACAGTAGGAAACCTGCATTTAGTATACTGTTTCATACTGAAGTCACTGAACCAAGAATGGCTCATATCATTGATGTTTCATTTCATTTCCATGTATAAATGAGAATACAACTCTTCTTTTTCCTGTGCTTATATCGGTGTTTGGTTGTTCTACTAAAAGTTCTCTGTCATTGTTAATTATAAAGTTCCATAATTTTGATAATGATTGTAAAACTCGTCTCAAAAACAATAAAAAATGGATATAAATCTTTTGCAAAGTAAAAGAGAAATCACATCTGTAAAAACGTGCTTGTGTGAGACTAAATATGCTGATATGTATGTTGAGTCTACTTTGCTAAAGTTTATTTTAAGATTTTGGTATCAATATCAACTTTGACGAAGTGGGTGAGTTCAAATAATAAAAAAATGCAGGGGGTCAAAACATAAGATTCTCAATGGTATGCGAGTTATTAATACATCTGCTAATCAGTTTTTTCTAAGGCTTATTGGTAGCAGTAATAACACTCCCATGAAATGTTGCAGAGCCTAATTTCCTCATTAAACTTGGATTCTCGCAGGTAAAACCACAATGATAAAACTTGAATACTAATAAAATAGTCCCAACATGGACAAATTACTCATCTAGTTAATTTTCATAACAATGATCAAAGTTACATATGAACAAACATGGAAAACCACAAGGTTTCTTTTTTAAAAGAAGGATTAATAAAGAAATAATATAAGATAAAACCACTGTTGTTACATTTATTTGATATTCCAACTTTTATTTTTGGTTTTTTGAGCTAGCTTGCCATGTTGTTTAGTTTGTTAGTTTATCATACATGCTTGTTTAATATCTATTGACAAATTTTAATTTTGTATTAATCTTTTAAGTATTGATTATATTCTTCAGGTTGGGGATCGAATTGGCAAGGAGCATTGCAAAGGTAATTTGCAAGAGGTACGAAATTTGTTCTTTTAACTCTTATTATTAATATCTTTAAAATGTTAGAGGAGTTTGAATATCTTAAATATTCATCCATAGAGAAGTAGGTTCTGAGATTAAAATTGTGTGCTGCGGTGATAACGGAAGGTTGAAAACTTGTGTGTATTAGAGAAGTAGGTTTTGGAAAATTTGTTTGTGTGTTGCGGTGATATAAGGAAGAAAACTTATTGTGTGTTGTTTGAATTTTTTGGCTTGGTATTGATAGATGGTTAGGTATTCTTTTATATGTATAGATTAGATTTTTCATTATATGTATAGATTAAATTTTTCATTTAGTCATATTGTTTTCATTATTTCCATATGTATAGATTAGATTTAATTGCCACAACCCAAGCTAAAATCTTGTCTTTGATCCAAACCCAATTAGTTAGTGGCTACCATTTTAGAATCTGATTATTAAATTAAAAACAACACTAGAATCTCTTGAAAGCTTAATGAAACTAAAGTACTAGAAATTAGTAATAGATTTAGACCAATAAATCTTTAGTGGGACTAAGAATCATGGTACTAGAAAATCAAGCAACTGCTATAACATACAATTAAAAATATCAGCACTAGAACAATCAAAACCATTTGAGCAATAAGGAATACAGAGTTTATGGATCACAACAAAAGCTTTTGCAAGCGAAATTTGGTCGCTTATCTGCCTCGCCACTGAGTTAGGGTTCAACATTTCTTCAGTAACATTAAGACCTTCCATGATTCTGTCATGCCTGAAAGATCTCTGCATAAGAATACAAGCATATACTGTATTATATTCCAAAGAAAACAAATTTTAGAACAACCAACTCCTGTTTATTTCCCAAAAAAAAATAGAAAGAAAGAAAATATATGACGTCCTGCCAAAACAGCAGTGCCTTACCAACCATAACAAATATGCAAATAATTATGTTGTTCATTATCAAAAATCATATAAACTGTAATAACTAATAATCGCAGTACAGTCAATCAAACACACACCAGCCAATGTATTCCCAAACAAGTTTAAAGGGAATATTTAAATAGTGTCATCACCAATTGACAGAGCAAGAATATATGTCAAACACACTAGATTGCCTTGTTTTTTTGTTTGGAATGGCATGCAACGGTTAAGGTCTGAAGCTTGATTAGACAAGTGGAATACAATACCATAGACATTTCTTCACAAATAATTTGATTCAACCAACAATTTAGCCTACAAAAACTCTGTATTGTTACTCAAACTGAAATCTTTTACATGCTTAAAAGATCATTAAAGGGTCCATAAGATCCATAAAAAAAACGTTAGAAACAAATCAATCATCTTAAGTTAATAACTGAAGCTAACAAATATACCAATGGCAACCATTCTTCATGAAAATAACTGAAGCTAAAAAAATAACCTACTATTATTATTCTTCATGAAAGTGAACCTTTTAAACAGTAGGGGGTGCTAAAATGTATTCGATAAACAACCAGCCAAGAAGAAACAAAGAGAGAGACTATGAACCATACTTGAAACTCGTTTAATCATAACTTACAAGCTAGCTTCTCAAGTCCCATCCTTAGTTTTCTGAAATTAGAAAGATTATACAGAAACAATTAGAAGTAAATAACTATAGTTAACTTTCTTTGATAATATTTTCTCTAATTAATCCACTAGACAACTACATACAACTATATTAAAGCATTAGATCATATTTAAATCTTTATGATTACAGTTATTATATTAAAACTACATAATCATGCTATTTTAGATCATATAGCTATAAACCCAGCTACACAATTTATCATCTCTTTATGCTTTCTTTAGTTCTCAAGATAGCAAATTAGAATCAATCAAGTTTTCCATAGTCTGTAGCAATACTATGGGAATCAATCAAGTTTTCCATAGTATTGGACCTTTTTTAAATTTTCTCTTAAATAAAACAGTGAGTTACTAAAATATTACCCCTTTAATATCTAATTAATCTTAATAATCATTTGGTGTGCTAAAGTAAATTTTACCATTACCAATATAAATTTGTAGCTTTCTTAGTTAAATACTTAGAAAAGTCCTCATATGTTTCTCTAAGTATAAACTTTATAAGTCCTAAGTTATAACTGGATTAGTTTGAAAATTATAATTGGAAAACTACATCTCCAAAAATTCTCAAACTTCACAGAATTAACCTTGGCTATATCAAGCAGTTTCTTGTAAAATTTTACACAAAAATAATTATTTTTACTTAGTGACATTTATTTTCAAAAATCTTACTTTAAGGCTGTCTAGGAATAGGTCAATCTTTTTAACAAATTTTGAGACTTTATAAAATCTATTTGGTTTATTAATCTGGTCCAAAATTTTTTAGGACCATAATAGGCTGTGTAAAAAACACTCACACCAAAAATAAAATCATTTTAGGCATTTTTACTTGGTAAAACGGATACTCAAAGTTGGCTATCCAGAAACTATGGTAAATTCTCATAATTTTTTATCAAAATTTGAAAATTCATAACTCACAACTCTTTTAAAATTCTCCTATTGTTTGATATCAATTTAAGCCTATCATACTTGTCGCTAAAATTAAAATCAGTCTGCAGAAAAATTGAACACATCTGTTGAATATGAATCTAATAATTTGGATACAAGCTAGAGTAGAATGAAATGAAGCCTAGTCTAAAAATGCTTAGGACAGTACCAAACAATAGTTTTTTTCCTGTGTAATCATACACACATCAAAGATCTATTTCTTTTTCCAACGTTGGAATCCAAAGAGTACTTGCTTTTCACATGATATCATGCATCTTAAGTAAAGGTTTATGCCTCCATTGAAATTTTTATTATTATATTGATTCAAATGCTTGATATTTGACATATTCCCATTAAAGTCTAAATGTTATGCTTGATATATTAACTTATTCTGTATTTAATATGGCAGTATAGGGTCCAAAATTTTTTTGGGTGTTTTTTTAGTATTTTCTTTTCAAATTTATTTTAATACATTTTGGACACTCAAAGGGATATATTTTTTAAATCAAAATAAAAATTGTAGCAATTGTGAATAAACTTATTTATGTACACTACAATAAAAATCTAGTTATAATTTTTCATGTTCGGTGTATTATAATGTGATTTTTCATGTTTCAGGGATGATTTTAGAAAGAAATTCATGGCAGCCAATCATTACTTTGGAAAGGCAGTGACGAGGGTGAGTACAAGGACAAGAAGAAGAAATATATGTTGTTTGACAATGAATTTAGTGTTTTATTATATTTGTAATTTTTATTAGAGTAAATGATTCTTGTTTAAATGGTTAATTATTTACTTTGGAAATCTAGTTATATATTTTTTAAGGTCAAGACGATTATAATTTTAATAATTTTTGTTATTTTAATCTATAAATTTTTAGATTAATTTGTATATAAATGTTTCATTTAAATCATAATTTTTAATTTAAAATAACAATAAATAAATTTTTTAAAAATTAAAAATATAACTTTTAAGGTCACTCAAAGAGAGTCCTAAAAACCTTACTTAAAGGCACTCAGCAAGATCTTTTAGGACTCGCAGACATTTTTTTAGGACTCGCAGTGCGAGTCCTAAAAACCTTACTTAAAGGCACTCAACAAGATCTTTTAGGACTCGCGGACATTTTTTAGGACTCGCAGTGCGAGTCCTAAAAGCATCATTTTAGGACTCGCAACGCGAGTCCTAAAAACCTTACTTAAAGGCACTCAGCAAGATCTTTTAGGACTCGCAGACATTTTTTAAGACTCGCAGTGCGAGTCCTAAAAGCATCATTTTAGGACTCGCAACGCGAGTCCTAAAAACCTTATTTAAAGGCACTCAGCAAGATCTTTTAGGACTCGCGGACATTTTTTAGGACTCGCAGCGCGAGTCCTAAAAACATTATTTTAGGACTCGCAATGCGAGTCCTAAAAACCTTACTTAAAGGCACTCAGTAAGATCTTTTAGGACTCGCAAACATTCTTTTAGGGCTCGCAACTCGAGTCCTAAAAACCTTAGTTTTTAAGGCTCTCAAATAGAGGACTCGCGGGGCGCGAGTCCTAAAAACTTTTTTAGGACTCGCAATGCTAGTCCTAAAAAACCTTTTTTGTAGTAGTGAATCCCGATGAAATGCTGGAGAAGAAACATCTATCGATGGCGATAACTGAGAGCCATATTCAGACTGAACAACCAGAGCCTTGACCACATGAACAAGCTTGTACATTGATGCTTCAAAGGCCTTTTGCCGCTTTTGATCTTTCTTGTAACGTTTAGTAAATGCCTTGAACTCAGTATATAACTGGACTTGCCAACTAGAATCCGACAGACCTTTAAACATAGGAGCTTTGAGCTTAGATGGCTGCGAAGAAGGAGCAGTGGAGGAGACCTTCTTGTTGAGAGTTTCCAGAAATCCTTTACACAAAATAGGATTGGGAACCTGGAAGTCATGAGTGGTCAGCGGTGGTTTGGCAGGCTGAATAATCTGCTGAATCAGGCTCGGAAAGGGCAACTTGTTACGAGTACCAGTGGAGGAGGCGACATCAACAATGCGATCATAAATGAGAGTAGCCAAATCAATAGACATGCCTGTATGCATATCATATAAAAGCTTCCCAATCTCAAGGGTAATGGATGAAAGGTGAGAATTGGGAAACCAATTATACAGGGCCACACGATGAAGAACCCGATAGAAGGAAGTCAATTTAGTCACAGGAATCTCATGATTCCCCCACACATAATCAGGCTGGCCAGTTAAAACATGACCCATGGTAGATTGATCTGGACGGTATGACTTATTATATTCAGGTTTAAGAACTTTTGGAACCTTTAGTGCACGAGATATAGTGGACGGTGCAAATTTGATACGACTACCCCGAACAAATGCAGTAAGACAATCCTCATTTTTCCCATCGATAACAGACTTATCTAAATTAGCATAAAATTCCCTAATGAGAATGGGATGAGGAGACACCAATTTAGACACGGTATTAACCCATTGCCTAGACTGTAAAAGTTCAACTAACTCAGGAAAATCTTCTAAAACAACAGTATATTCAGGCCACAAGTCTCGCACAGCAAACCATCTCTGATAGTGCGAGGCCTTGGTAGCATCAACAAAGTATTGAATAGATGATGGATCAACAAGCAACACAGAATCCTTAGAACTAGAGGTAAGCTTGGACTTTTTAGGAGAGGGTGCAAATTGAGTGTCCTTGGGCTTACGTTTTGGAGCCGATGGTTTGTTGTGAGGTGAGGACTCATGCATTTTAGCTTTTCCTTTGGACTGCACAAGAGCATGGGGTTTGGGGGTGGGTGTGGGTTGAGGTTTGGGTTGGGGTTTTGGTGGGGGTTGAGGTTTGGGTTGGGGTTTTGGTGTGGGGTTGGGGTGCGGGTTTGGGTGGGGGTGTGAGTTTGGAGTTGGGTTTGGAGGCAGACCGAGTCTTGGGGGTTCTGGTTAAGGACGGCTTAACAGGCGACTTAAGAGGAGGAATAGATGGTGTGTTTGGGGTCGGCAATGGAGAGGATGCAACAGGGGAAGACGCAGACACAACCGAGGAACGAGTATCACGTTTAGGTGACTTACCAACATAACAAGGTGGACGGGCATGGAGTACATTGACCGAAGGACTGATGAGAGGAACAGACGCAGTCGCCACCTCTAGAAGGGACGACGACAGAGAAGATGGAGATGACTCCGCGACGGTAGGCAGAACCGGAACAATAGCCATAGCCACACTAGGATCAAGAGCAGGGGACACAACTCGACTGGGTGATGTGGCGACTGCAGATGGCACAGATGCATCCATAGAAGATGAGATAGCCACCTCCGGAGAAGGAGAGACCGGCACATCGACGAAAGGAGAAGATCGAAGACGGGAACGACGGCGATTGTCTTTTTGCTTCATAATGCCGAACTCGGTTAGGGTTTCTGCAATTGGACCACTGTAAACACAACTCACACAAGCTCAAATGATGGTATATTTATACAATGACCTTATGAATGCCCCTACAAGAAATTGACCGTGTAAAAATAATGACAAAGCCCATTAAAAAATAACCCACACTAATATATGAAAGACCAAACAAGACATATTTTTTTTTAAAAAAAATGAAACAAGAATAGAATCTAAACAGCCAATGTAAAAAAAATATGCACACTTGAATGCCAGTAGAGATTTATGAACAACAACTCTGATAAGCTCAACATGGATTAAACTTTTTTTTTTATGTATTTGTATTTGATATATCCTCTTTTGACAACAAACACTCTGAGTTTTCCAAATACCTAGCACTGGCTTTCACTCATTATCAGAGATGTAGCCGTCTCCTTTCTTTTAATTTTGCTCATCAAACACCAAGAGGAGGAGCAAACTCCTCAGGGCATATGATGGTACAAAGGAAGCTCTTCTCATTGCATCCAATAATGGTAGCCTTTTGAGCTGGAGAAAATAAGGGTTCAATTCTAAATCTTGGAAAAAATAGTGTGATTAAGAAGCAGTGACCAAGAACCAAGTAATTCACACAAACTTGGGGAAAAAAAAAAATTTGGTAAAGCATGATAAAAAATGTGACCAGACGAAACACCAAACCTCTCAGATGGTGCAGAGACCAATGCTGGTTCGGAGATGAGCATAATTTTGAGCATCAAGAGCTTTTGTAAACAAATCTGCTAACTAGGCATTAGTGGAAACATGAGAAATTGTTAGCAATTTAGACTCAACCATGTTTCTAATGAAACGATAACGTATGTCAATGTGTTTGGTCCTTGAATGTTGAACTGGGTTTTTTGAAATGTTAATGGCGCTTGTGCTATCACAAAAGAGGGTCAATGACTTTTGGGGATAGCCATAATCAGTGAGCATCTTATTGAGCCAGATGAGCTGAGTACAACAGCTGCCAGCCACAATGTACTCTGCTTCAGCAGTGGAGAGTGAAATAGAATGTTGTTTCTTGCTAAACCAAGAGACCAAATTGTTCCCTATATAGAAACAACCCCCAGAAGTACTTTTCCTATCATCTAGAGATCTTGCCCAATCAGAATCACTATACACTACCAGGGACATATTTGTATCACATGAATACCATAAACCAAATTCGATAGTCCCTGCAAGATATTTAAAAATATGTTTGACAGCAGTAAGATGAGACTTTTCTAACATGGACTTGGTATACTTAGACTGAGAAATAAACATTCCCTAATCTGATTGCTTAATCTGAAGTCCTAGAAAATAAGATAGATCTCCTATTAGACTCATCTCAAACTCACTTTGCATAAGTTCCATAAACCTAGTAACCTGACTCTCACAAGTTGACCCAAAAATTATGTCATCCACATATATCCGTGCAACAAATATTCCATCATTTAGATACCTGATAAAGAGAGTATTATCTGTACTACCACGGGTGAATCCATTTGACAGAAGGTAGGCAGTAAATCTGTTATACCATGGGCGAGGAGATTGATTTAACCCATATAGGGCCTTTTTCAATTGGAAAACATGGTCAGGGAACTGAGGGTCCTCAAAACCTTGAGGTTGTTTCACATAAACTTCCTCTTGGAGAATACCATTCAAAAACGCACTTTTTACATCCATTTGATGTAATTTGATTCTCAGATGGCATGCGATTGCAAGAAGTAACCGAATAGATTCCAACTGTGCAACTGGGGCAAAGGTTTCTTCAAAGTCCACTCCTTCCACCTGATTGTAACCTTGTGCAACTAACCTTGCCTTATTCCTTATGACAGTGCCAAACTCATCTGATTTATTCTTGAAAATCAATTTAGTTCCAACAACATTAGCTCCTTCAGGTAGGGGTACTAAGATCCACACATCATTTTGTTTGAATTGGAACATCTCATCTTGCATAGCAGCAAGCCAGAACTCATCTAAAAGAGCATCCTTGGCACTTTTTGGCTCAATCTGAGATAAGTAACAGGCGAAGGCAATCAGATTTTGTAATTTTCTTCTGGTGACCATGGTAGCATTTGGATTTCCAATAACAACATTAGGGGGATGAGCCTTCTGAATCCAGGAAGGGGGGTCCGTTTTTATAAAGCTTTGCATGTTGGGACTCCTTTTGCAGAGCACTGGTAGCTTCCTCATCACACTGTGAGCCGCTAGGACCGGCTTCTTGTTCCTCTGACGCGGTTGGTTTAGTATGAAGTGACCTAGACGGAGTGTTAGGAACCATTTGATTTTGTCGAGCTGTGACTGGAACAAGTGTAGTTAAGACTGGAGCTTCATCATCTGCCACTGGTTCTTCAGAGTTTTCCAAGTCATCAAATCGAACATTGATGGACTCAACCACTGAACGAGTTCTTTTGTTGAACACACGATAGGCACGACTGTTAAGCGAATACCCAAGAAACACTCCTTCATCACTCCTTGGATCAAATTTTCCTAAATGTTCTCGATCATTTAGGACATAGCACACACATCCAAAAATACGCCTGCAACTTGTAGCATCTGGGTCTAATATGTCCTCTTTTGTTACAAAAATGACAAATGGGAACAAATCTCTCCTTTTGAACCTGACCATCCAGGATAGTTTTCCTTCCTTCGAATTTCAACTTAATGGGTCCAGATGAGACACTGATCCGTTTAGTGGAATCTGGAAAACCAGGACTGAAAGTATTGTGCATTGAGTCATCACGAGTCTTATCTTCCTTGTTCTTGGACGAAGAGGGATCATTAATTCCCAATTTTTCCCCTTTCTTGTAAAGCATTTTGTACCCAATGGATGTTTGATCTCCATATGGTTTTTGTAACTGCAAGGTGTGGTTAATTGCAGCAGTTCCTGGAGGGATAAACTCAAGAGATTGTCTAACCCTTATTAAATCTGCAGTCAATTTGTAAATCTCACTGTCCTTCTCATCAAGCTGTTTTGTGAGCTTTTTAACAGTGTCCTCCAACCCATCCTTCTCAAATTCAAGTTGTTGTTTGGCACTAGTGAGACTTTTGATTTGTTTAGCCATATACTCCCATTGAGCGAACATCTCCTCATATGCATGCTGTCTCCCATTGTTGTCCTCATCTGTTGAGCTTGAGTTTCCATCTTCCTCTGAACACATAGATTGATGACTCTTTGCCACAAAAGCCACCACCTGTTTCTCTTCATCAGACCTGTCACTTGAGGTGGAGCTCTTTTCTTCATCACTATCACTCCATGTAGCTGCTAAGGCTTTCTTCTTCTTAAGAGTGTTGGCACACTCAGCTTGAATATTTCCAAAACCATCACATTCTCGGCACTGTATTCCCCTGTTTTTCTTGTCACCAAACTGCTGAGTTTGCTTATTGTTTCCACCAAAGTTTCTTCTAGGACCATTCTCTTTTCCTCCAGGAAAGTTTTTCTTGTAATTCCTCTTCAAGAATTTAACATAATTCTTGGTTAGTAGCGCAAAAGTCTCATCAGTGAAACCCTCAGATGCATCTGAGATCAACTTCTTTTCCTCCTTATGCACAAATGCAAGACTATTATCAGCTTTTTCTTTTTCAGGATCTTTCTGCTTCTTGCCTTTCTTCCACCGGGTGAGACTCATTTCATAGTTCTGCAATGACCCAATTAACTCATCAAGATCAAATTCCTCGACAATTCTCATTTCTTCTCTAGAGGTAACCTTTGACATGAACTTCCGAGGCAGAACTCCAAGCACCTTGCGAACCAATTTTGCGTTTGAGTAAGTCTTTCCAAGTGCATAAGATTCATTTGAGATATCACACAATTTGGCATGGAATTCCGCTACAGTTTCTTCCTCCTCCATAGACAGATTTTCAAATGCTTTTGCCAAATCCCTCAGTCTGGACTTCTTTACAGCATCAGTTCCTTCATTTTTTTATTCTCAGTTTCTCCCAAGATTCTTTGGCAATTTCACAATTGGCTATGAATTTCAGCTGATTTGTAGAAACTGCATTAAAGAGAGCATGCATAGCCTTTGAATTAAAATTGGCCCTTTCCATCTCTTCTGTAGTCCATAGACTCATTTGTTTAGGCTTAACAACCTCATCTTCAACAACGGTTGGACACTTCCATCCATCTTCAACAACCATCCACACCCGTTCATCAACAGCTCTCAAGAATGCACGCATTTTTGTCTTCCAGTAAGGATAATTTTCCCCTTCAAGCATTGGGGGTCGAGATGTGGAACCTCCTTCTCTGAACATCTCCATTATGTACAAACAATTGAACAAAAACAAAAGACAATATATTCCCAGAGTCGGAACTCAGAGGGGGTCAGTGTTAACTGGAGAACCCAACAAAAACAAGAATTGCGAATTACACGAAGACAAATCAAAAATCAATTTTATTACACAAAAGATAGGAGGATCGAAAGAAAAAAAAACAATTAGAACAACCTGGCTCTGATACCAGTTGAAAAACCTAAGTTTTAGCCTATCTTTCCAGTTTTACAATATTCATCTAGGTTGTATCTTGAAACATACATGAACATTAACAACAAAATCATAAGAGTTAACACACAAAATTACAAGCTTCGTCTGCACTGAAAACTCATTCCAGCCGACTAGTGCTTGGGTTCCCTGAACCAGGGTAATAACTCTCACTATATTCAGAAGTAATTTTACATAAACCAGTTCAAGAATCAATATGTAAAAACTGTACAAACTATCTCAAAATACAGTGAAGCTTTTTACCCTAAACAACCAAATCCCTTGGTTATAAATGCAAGATCCCCTTGCTTCAATGTTGAACTACCTTCAACAATATCTCAAATCCGAAAACCTTCGAATCTATAGCATCAAGACCCAGTTGAACTCCTTCAGCAATCATGGCTTGATTCCAGTGCTTGCACAGAAACCTTCAACCATCTTCAATGGAGTTTCTTGCCAACACCTGCAAAAATCAATGGAAGAAAAAGAAAGAAAACATAGCAAAAACACCCAGTCGAATCTTTCGAACAAAGAGAGTTGGTTATAACTGATTAACCAACCCAATATATATCCTTGGCTGCAATTAGGTATAATCCCGAACCAACTAACAGCTGTAACTCACTAACAGCCATGCTTTACACACATGCTGACGTGGACTCTAACTAAAAACGAATAAACTCCAGACATAACAAAAGTCCATTCCAGACGCGACTGGACCTAATTTGTCATATACAAAATATTGGTCCTTACAACTTCAAAATGGTATTTTACTAAGTATTAATAAACATATCTGGTCCAGTTCTATATATTCTCTAATATATAAAGTACATCCAGTAAAGTGTCCTACTACACTAGTGATCCGGATCTAGATCACTTGTATTCATAATACTAGTGGACCGTACTTGCAGTAATTAATCTAAATATTCTATAACTTTATTTTACTGCGAACTATTCAAGTTCATTTATCTCAAACACAATCCTCCCGTACCAATACGTGTTTGAGATCACATATATGAACTTAGAAAATTTTCTGATATTTACATAATATTATCACAGAATAATATAGTCCATAAAATATATGCATAACAAATTCAATTTATTTATTTATTTCATAAAACAATGTCTACTACGTTTACTTTCAGGACACAATTCCCAACACAACAACTCTTAAAATTTTAGTTTAGGGTTTGCTTTTGAGCACTGGCTTTGTCACAATTGATATGTAGATTAAATCTTCTCCATACCTAGGATGTCTCACCTAATTTATCTGTGGTGTTTATTGAGTAATATGGTGAAAGTGGAAAATTCACAAGGTTTGAGATTCCAGTCCTTCTTGGATTATACTAATCATTATATGATTTGAGAATGTCTTGGTAAATGGGGACATGCTGCCCAAATTTAAATGATCAAAAATTTTTAAATCCATCTTACAATGGCTGGTTTTAGCTAATTTGGTTTTTTTTTTTTTTTTCTGTTCTAAGTATATCATTGTTATACTTTCTTTATTTTGGAACACTTAACACAAGTCTTATGTAGAAAGACTCTTTAAGACATGGTTTTAATGATGGATAAATTATATAGATCAATGTTGTAAGCATCACACCTACATTCTCATGTTTTCAATTGTAATTTAGTTTTCCTATGGTACAGATCAATTTCTCTTAAACCTATAAATTAAACCTATCAATTTTATGCTAAAAACTTGCATTTTTATAATGAAGCTATTGATCAATTTTGCAAGTAGTATTTAACTCTTGCCTTTTATTTCTACAGGTGCATTATTTAACTGATGAATGAAATGCAATATTTGGAGGCTCGTGTTCAGTGTATGGTCAGGTCCTCCTCTCAAATTTATCTCTGGATTATTGTTTTCAAATTTTTACATTCTGGTTTACCAGGCTATATGACTTACCTTTTTTCCTCTCACTGTCATGATTGTTCAATTTATATTGGTATTTTACTTGGCTTGTTTATTTTTATAATGGTTTTGAGCACACTTTGACATGTAGGGATCCGAGGAGAAAATTGTTGAGAAATTTTTGGAGGCAGAAGGATTAGAGGAGGAGATGAAAACTAAGATCTTGGATATTATTAAGGGCATGGGTAAGCCTTTCTAATGCTGTCATTTTACAAATGGTCATCATGCTTTATTTGCTCTGTTTATAGCATTTTTTTTCTTTCTTATTTGCTCTGTTGTAGATAATAGTTTCTATTTAAATCAATAAACTTGTCTATTTCATCGTATATGTATGAAGTAGTGAACTAAACATTTTGTGCTCTTTTGAACTTGCACCTGTGGGTTTCAAAGAAGAGGTTTCAAGGAATGGAGTTGGTGAACTGTCTATAGAGTTTGAGGTTGTACAAGATGTTGATCGCCTGGAAGCAATTGGTGATATTGGTAATATGTTTCTTTGATAATTTCCTTGCTTTTAAAACTATTGATTTATATACTTAGGAATAAATGTGAGGTCATCATGTAAGTTGTACACAATGACCTTATGATGTTTACTAGTAGCCTTGCTTTGGAATTTTATTAACATATTTAAGTTTAAATGCTAAATGCTTTGAAGATTGGAACAAATTTTGTTGTGTCTATATGGTACGCAACGATAACTTCTCTCTCGATTTCAGGAATTGCTTGATGCTTTACTTTTGGCAAAAGTGGGAACAGAGTTCTCCATGATCCTAACATCCAGCCATGGTTAGACTTATCCAAGGGACAATATATGAAAATAGATGAGCTGACTACTGTAAACCAATTCCATGAGAAGCTTCTCAAGCTTAAGGATATGATGAAAACCAAGGTATAATGGTTAGAAAAAGTTGAAATCAAAGATCAGTACTCTACATTTTTTCCCACACCCATTTAATTATTTTTGTATTTATGTTCAAAACTCATTTCTTACTAGTTATATTTTGGAATATAGTTTGATTTAATGTATAATGTTAAATTTTTGCAGGAGTTGGCGAGTGATGTTCCACACTACGTTCATGATGCCAAATTTTCACAAGAACTTGTGTTTTTGAGATCTTTTGTGAAGTTGTACTATTTTTTCCTTTTTTTTCATTCTTGTACACAGTTTTATTTTAGGGAATACATTCATTATCTTTTACTCATGATATATGATTAAGTATTCTATGTTTACACACAATTTGTTTTTTAATATAAGTGGCTGACGTAAAGGATTACCTTTGTTGTATTTTTTTTCTTCTACATTTCTGTTATGCTATTGAGGCTTAAGGATTACTGAATGGTGTGGAGGCTTTTTAAGGATTTTTTTTTAAAAATTTTTGGTATGATTTTCAACGACAGTTAAAAACTGTCGCCATAGAGAGCCAACTATGACAGTTATTAGTTGTCGCCGTTGCTGGCAACGCCGACAGCTAATGAGTGTCAGCGTTGGCAGAAACGACGACAGCTAATAACTATCGGCATTTCCAACAACAGCAATAGTTTTTAACTGTCGGCGTTGCCACCCCTACATCGGCATAGGCAAATACGACAGTTAGTCGATTGTCGTCGTTGCTCAATAGCGACAGTTGAAAACTATCGGGAAAGCCCATTTTTGTAGTAGTGATGGTGATCATGATATGTCCATATGTTGTTATTTCACAACCTAGTCTCTATGTTATCATAGGTAGGTCAGGTGTCCACTCACTTGTAGGTGTAAAGAGATAGCATCTGTATACATTAAGTGTTTTGAGCCTCCCTCTTGTGGTGTTATCAGGTCCGGCTACCCAGTTTAGGATGTCAGTTTTTCTATGGTAGGTAACAGGAACTAGGGATCTAGTGGACGGTGTGATGTGTACGTGTAGTTTGTCTCTTGTGATTATTTGTGGTCTCTCTGTTTTTGTTTAGACATGATGATGATATGTTTTGTTTTAAAAGCTAACCATGCATGGATTTTTATTTATTAAAACTATGGGTCATTTGTGATTAGTTGTTTTCCTACTGGGCTTTATAAGCTCACCCCCTATTTCTCTGGCCTAGGAAATGCTCAATTGAGACTAGTGGATATCAAGATGGATGAGAACCCGACATTTGGATTTTTTTTTTCTAGTTTAGTCCAATCTAGATTTCTTTGTTTCAAGGAAATGTGTATGACTTTGTAATTATCCTTGATTCTATTAAGGTATATAAATTGTAATTGAGCTATATTATTTAGTTTTGAGGAATTACGGATGCTAAGTATGTATTTTTTATTTGTTACTTATTAAATTTAACTATTTGGTGATCAAATAACTATGTGAATATTACTTTCAAACGTATATATGATGAGAGTGATCCCAATCTTATTACTATTATTTTTTATATAATTATAGGAGTTATTCCATAATTTTTGGACTTATGATTATTGTAATTTATAGTATAAACTAACATATCGCTTATAAACATTATTTTCCAAAAAGGGTCAAAATTTGACTGTTGACCACCCAAGTTATGGATATTACACATCTGTGACTGCCTAGGGCTCGGGTCGTGACATATATCCTCTAAACTTTACAATTTAGTACTTTTTATGTAAATTTTGACATTTATGTGTGCTCTAAATTTTACAATTTACTACTTTTTATTTTTTATGTATATTTTGATATTTATACACCTTCTAAATATTTTTTTAAAATTTTCGCCCTAGCAAACAAAATTTCTAGGTCACTGCCTGGGGACTCACTAATAAGTAAACACTCAAGTAAGCAACGCTCACACAAGATGCTCTTATATCTGCGTAGCATATGGGGTACTCATCATGAGTCATTAGTATATAGTAACATAAAGGATCAATTATATAAAGATAAACAGTAGTTGAGTTTATCTCTTTAACTAAGATTTATGTAATTCTAGAGTATAGTCATTATGTACTTTATATATTATTTGCTGTTTATCGCTTTGGATTAATACTATTTAGAGTAACATATCAATCAGGATACTTAACAAATATTGCTGTGCATGCAAAATATGCATTAATATTTATAAGATCGATATAGATACTCAGCAAATAGTAGTATTAATATGGTAGTGGCCGTAATTAAATGTACTGCATGAAAAGTGGCAGATATTATTTATTTATTCAATAATTAAAATACCAACAAACATGGCTGTAGTCACTGAAGAGCCAAGAGCAATACAATACAAGTTATAATTTTTGTCCCAAAATATTTTAAAATAAAAAAAAATATTAAAAAAAAAAAACGTTAAAACAACAACATTTTCTCAATTTATTTATGATGACGACCCATAGGGAAGCACCGTGCCAGTATGCATATCAAGGATCACCAAACTCATTATGAATCAATAGTCAAGGCAGCAGCGGAACATGGTGAACCGCTCCATCAAACGACCACACTCAGAGCACGCCACGGTGTCGGGCATTGCACCAGTGGCTGGCAAAATGAGGCTGGTGCAGTGGTGTGGTGCGTCGACATGGAGCCTCTTGACGTACTCCTCTAGAGCAGGCACGAAACCAATCTCTGCCTCCCTCGAACTCCATTGGGCATGCTCGGTCAAGACCCTAAACATGTGCTCCCCATTGCCCTTCACCATTCCCTCAAAACCTCTGCTGATGACGGCCCAACCTTGGCTGCTAGACCCGTAGCTTAGCATGGCAATGATTCCTTGCATTACACGATCATGCTTGACGGTTTCAGCTGTGGTAAGTTGCCCCTTGGAGTGCCACATGCTCTCCAACCGAATCCAGAAATACCAGATGAGGTTCCAGTCCAAGGTTCTGCTCAGGTTCTCTTTCAAAATTAGGTCAATGATGTTCCTTGTTGCTTTCTCGTGAGGTTTGCTCTTCCCCACGTAAAGCAACTCCAGTTGAATCCCAGATTCGCGGGCCACATCCTTAGCAATCCTTGTGAATTTCCTGATCCATTCAATATCCTCCCCTCCATACAAGCAAACATGCTTTTGTTCTTGGATCTAAATTAATAAATGAAGATGCAATTAGTACGTTCATATACATATATACTCATGTCAACTATTATATTTATAGTATAAAGACTTACACAAATAGAAACATTGGGGTCAAGGCCGTCGATGAGCAAGTCCATGTTCCAGGCATTATCCTCCCACAACAATTTTTCTCTGTTTGTGGTAAAAGGGTATGATTGGCTTCCCCAAATACACATCATATGAATGGCATTGTGGTGCACAACTCTGCCTTGAGTGTCAATCACCACAAGGATAGGCTTCTTGACAAAGCCCCACTTCTCTCTGAAGAATCTTGGGGCCGCTGGGGTTATCGCTGAAGGATGGTGCACCGAGTGCCATTCCATTTGTTCTTTTAGCTTATCAAACGCTCTGTACTTGTCATCATTCCACACATTTGAGATTGGAACCCAAACCACTTCATACTGACTCTCGGATCTTGTTATGCTCTGCCTTTTTTCGGCATACATTTGTTGTAAGATTGCAAATTCAGATGAACGAATAATTTCGGGATCTACTTCTGTGATGAATAGGGCGACGACCTTTCTCTTCAAATCGTCAATTATAATCTGTTTCAAATACCAAATATATATATGTGAAATTTAGTTAAAAAAAACAACTAAAAGAAAATGAATATTGGTTTCTGAACAAACCCTTTTCTTGTTGTAACAATCGTAGAGTGCCTGTGGATCTTCATTAAACAAAACCCTTAAAGGCTTTGAGTTATCAATGTGCGTAATTTGGAAAATACGCATAAGGTACTCATATGCTTCATCCTCTTTCTTCTTCTCTGTATCAATATGCATACCATTTATATTAGTCGTAGGTACATACACTAACGTAGATAAGAGAATATATATATATATATATATATATATAGCACATTGAACTGGTATAAGAGGTAGAACTCACCAACGAACATGTAACAACGTTCGATAATGTCGACAACAAGCCCTTTTATGTTTTTGAGCTTATGGGCCAAGGAAGATAGCTCCCACGGCTCCGTTAGATACCTAGTAAAACAGGTCAAAGGTCAACAATATATGGTTACATCGATCCTTACCCTAGACATATAGTACTAAACCAAATTAAACTAATATGCTTGTATACATACTCGATGCCCATGCCGGTAAGAGCCAAAATTTGAGTTGAAGAAACGACTATACTTCGAATGGTCCAATAAACAGCAGTTGGGATATGAGAAGCAGCAGCTAGAATTTCAGGGGAGTCAGCAGTAAAATACTCATTCCTGGGAAGGTCATAGAAGTCAACAATTTTCTTGGTCACATCAAGGATTTCCTTAATCAGATCATAGAGAGCGTCAAGTTTTGGTTTTAAAGCACCAGCATGCTCCAAAAGTTCAGGCAATTGTTTGAGAAGAGCAACCGCTTTGGCGAGTGGGTTGGTTGAGTATTGCTGGAGGACTAGCCGAAACTCGCCGAAAGTCACCGCGAATGCCACCAAGGCTAGCAACACCTTCGAGTCCCACCCGTAGTGCTTGATTATCTGTAGTATTTCCATTGTTATGGTGTGCACATCCACTCCAGCTGAGCACTTGCTGAGGATCTGTTATAATACAAAACATGAATGTGTGTGTCCAAAAGGTCAAACAAGTCAACAAACTCAGCCACCAATAACAATGTTGTTAATTTATAGTATGTATTCTTATTTTAGTACATGCATGCACGGCAATTTATTTGTTTAATTTATAATTTGTTACAAAAGTAGTAGAATTTTTTCTTAATAATTTGTGAGTATATATAAAATTATTACCTCGCATGAAATTGCGCTGGTAATCCTAGCAGGGATTTCGACATTGTCTTGAAGACTAGCAACTGAATACATGGCAGCCTTTTCATCGGTACCACTCTCCGAATGCTATAATTGATTGAAAAGTAGCCAAGAGTTAAAAATAATATACAAGATAGAAAGTAGTTTGATGAAAAGGATTGAATAATATTATAATATGTGGTACCGGAAGACTGAATCCAGGTAGGTCAGCAGTAGCGCGGTGAAAAATGACATCGATGATGTGAAGAACAGGCTTAACAGCAAGACCGCGCTCATCAGACTCATGAAGCTCCATGATTCTCTTGCTCAGCTCAGTCTCATCGGACGTTCCACCACGGGCTGCACGGCTGTCAAGTCCAAGAGTGCGAGACGCACGGCCGTCAAGTCCGAGTGCGGTGCGAGCCGTGCGGCCATCGAGTCCAACTGCTGATGAACGAGCAGCTCGGTTGTCTGATCCCAAAAAGCGAGAAGCATTATTTGGCAGAATTCCAGCAGCAGCAGCAACACCACCAATCTTCTGAAGAGGCGCACCGATCCCAGACGCGGCCAAGTTCTGATGAGGCATAATGCCTGAAGAGGCTAAGCTCTGGTGCGGTGCAACCCGAGATGTCAAAGGCTGATGATGAGGTTGGATTGCTGAAGTCATTGTGTGAGGTGTATACCCCGCCGCAGTCGGTGCCAGGGTTTGAGGTGCATACCCCGCCGCAGTCGGTGCCAGGGTTTGAGGTGCATACCCCGCCGCAGTCGGTGTCAGCGTTTGAGGTGCATACGCTGCCATAGTTGGTGTCAGCGTTAGCGGTGCATAAGCCGCATTTGGTGTCAGTTGATTTTGAGGAACTGCATAGGCAGAGGCTGCCGTTGGTGTCGCGGCCAGGTTTTGAGGTACTGCATAGGCAGAGGCCAAATTTTGAGGTGGAAGGGCTGCCGTGGTATTTGTGTCCATTCTTGACTTTCAGAGAAGAATGTGAGTGAGACACTAGTACTAGAAGTTATAGTAAGAAAAGAATGGATATGTTTGTGTTTGGTTGCCATTTGGTTAAGTTCTACTATCCTTTATATAGTCCATGCATAAGGGTAAAAAGTACTGATAGTCGGTACCTTGCTTCCAACTGGGTTTAGATACCATTTTTTTGAAAGTGGCAATTCTTCTAGACATATCAAAGTTTCGGATATGGGCTTTGCTTATATTCTGTCTCAATCCCATTACTTCTTTTAATCATTCTTTGCCTTTACTAAAGGTTTTATATATATGACTTACTCATTGTGTTCAATAAACTACTCTTTGCTTTAACTGTAGAATATTCCTCGTGAGACATGTGCATTGCTTAAAAAAATAGTATACCTTGCTGAGTAGTGTACTTGTTACAAAAAAGATAATGATAATCATTGCCTATTATATCCACTACGTACCTTACTGTGTTGATTTGTTTGAAAACTTAAAACCGCACTCACAGCAAGCAAAGTAAATTTTACAAATTTCTCAATATTATTCTTTTGGCCGGAGGCCTTTAGCTTGACTTGTATGCTTTGGCCTTTGATTATTGTCTCCATTCTTAGATGACAAAGAATATATCATATATGTATGGTTCTTCTCATATGATATTATCTGACCCTTCTTTCTCTCTTACTTTTTCTTTTTCCTATTAAGATCAGATAATATTAGTTTTTAATAACTGTAAAGGTATACTTCAATAAGCAGATACATATGCATTAATGTGTAAACGTATAATTATACACAAGCACTGTATAAATTATATATAAATTTAATTAATATTGATGTTAGCTTAGCTAGAGTGAATCTCCCCAAGCAATAAAATATACTGGATACCGCCGGAAGACTCCTTATACTTTAGGCTTCGTACAAATTTAAGCTACAGCTTTTGAATACAAATCGACTGTCGCCAACTCTCTGTCGCCCGACTGTCCCTCTAATAAATAGTTACCAAGTGTCAATTACTTCCCTAATTCACGTGACTACTAATCTACTTCACATTTGTTAATTCTCCTCCGTTTGGACATTTTAACAACGCATGTGAATATAAAAACATTCTATCATATATATAGTAAGTAGTAACTATTTAAATATGTTATTTTATTAAAATTATATTGTTTTAAATTTTCTTTATTATTTACTTGTAATAACATTTCGTAGCTGTCAAAATGATATAAAATAGTACAAATTTATTTTTTTGTTTTTTTATTTAATTATATGTTTAATATGATATTATTCTAATAAGTGATTTTAAGTTTAATATGATATTATTCTAATAAACTATAGATTATATTATATGTTTAATATAATATTATTCTAATAAATGAGTTTAAGTTTAATTTAATTTTATTTACATTATAAAACGTATACTTTTATTAGATTTAAATAATATATATTTTGTATTAGAAATAAAAATTATAAATATATTAAAGAATCAAAGTTGATGGTATTTTTAATTATTAAAACAATTAATTTGCACAAAAAAGATACTATTTTGAACTAAAAGCAATAAATTAATTTTAATTTTTTCAAGAATCATAGATAAACGCAGAATTTCTCTATTGCTTTATTGATAATCTGACTTTTAAGTCTTATTTAAATTTTAATGAATTTTTTTATTATAACAAAGATATAAAAGATTATAAAATATAAATACATTTAAAAGTAGAATTACTAAAATACCATCAACGTTCATACTTTAATATGTTTAAATTTAGTCTATAATTTTTATTACTAAGAATTTTTTTAAAAATAATTATTTAAAGTTATATAAATAAAAATTATACATAGAATTGAAGAAAAAAACAAAGAAAGAAATTTGTTATAAAATTATATATAAAAAAAAAGTATTACATGTCAACGTATTTCAGATATAATTGTTAACATTATATACTATTTTATAACCTTTTCACAGCTACCAAATGTTATTAAAAGTAAATAATAAACAAAATTTAAAACAATATAATTTTAATAAAATAACATATTTAAATATGTACTACTTACTAGATATAATATATATGATAGAACTTTTTATATTCACATGTGTTAAAATATCCAAACGGAGGAGAATTAACAAACGTTAAGTAGAATCGTTAGTCACGTGAATTAGGGAAGTAATTGACACTTGGTAACTATTTATTAGAGGGACAGTCGGGCGACAGTGAGTTGGCGACAGTCGATTTCTATTCACAGCTTTTTTGCTATAGTGCAAAGCTATACCTAATCAATAGTATTTAAATACATTGTTTTTCTTTTTTAAAGGTGAATTAAGCTTTTGGTTAATATTTCTTTTTTCTAACCAATTATTTGACAAGATATCTCTAGCTAGATACTTGAGAAACTTAAAAAAAATATTCATTATTCTAATGACATTGGTTAGATATAAAATTAGAGAAAAGATCTTATAGGTTCTGAGGAAGGAAGATAATTATAAAATAAACCAGAAAAAAGGAAGAATCCTATCCAAAAGGAGATTTGTGCTGTGTATTCTTACAAAATCTATTGGTCACAGCTGGAACGGTGAGGTCGACAAAAATGCATAGAAAAAGAAAAAGCCTTGGCTAGCCTTAAAGAATTGTAATCATTTTTGTTCTCTTCCAAAATCACTTGTCTCATTGGTCCCTACTTTATAACAAGAAAAAAAATTGTCATTCCTTGCATTTGTTACTTTTTTGTGGGGTTAAGTTTACCGTTACACAAACATTAATCCTTTTTCTTTTTTTTTTGGATATTATATGGGGTATTGTAAATAGCCATTAATTGCTTCATTCATATGATGTAACAAACACACTTTTGTGCTCAAGAAGGGACCAAAAAGAGTTTCAGAGACTGCCAATGAAAATTTTATGTGAACAATATTATCCAGATGTGTTATCTGAACAATATTATCCAGATGTGTTATCTGTTCCATGATTAGCGTAGATAATATTTATTATTATAATGGTTTGAAAAGTTGTGCATGCATAGCTTAAAAGGGTCACTTGAATCAATATGGAAAAAAGTAATATTAAACAATTAAGTCATCAAAGGTTTCAGAAATAATGAGGTTAAGGGGGTTGGTCGTGTTAAAACCAAAAGGTCTAAATTAAAATCTAGTGTAAATAGAGCCATAGAGAGTGCAAGATACTATCATGATTGAGACTAGATGCTGATTTATAACGTTTAGGCTCCAGACTAATTAGGTCCCAACCTTGGAATTTTAGCATTTAAATCCCAATATCTTAAAAAATTAGCATTGTTACTCTTTTTTTACTTTTCCATTTAAATTTCCCATATATCCTTTGGTATGTTCCTATTTTAAATTTTGGCATTAATTTTTTTCCTCTAAAAAAAATAACTTTAAATTTATTAAGAAAACATATTTTATAATTATTTTTAATTCATAATAAATTAGATTTATATTCCAATATCTAATTTATCTTTTTAAAATGTATTGCTACCATAGTAACAATAAAATCTCCATAAATTTAAAAGATAAAATTATTTATATTTTTTTAATTCATAGGAAATAAATCTATGTTATTATTGTTTTTTTAAAATTGTTATTATTGTTATTTCGATTGTTTAAAATTTATAAAATAAAAATTAAAATTGGAAACATACGTGCAAAGGGATATATAAGTTTGAGATTTTTGCCATAAAACTGATAACCGAACAATATACAACAGAACACAGTATTACCGGCGGAGGCTTTCGCCGGTATTAATAGCGGATTCCTCCAGTAATGTATATTACTGGCGGAGGTCCGCCGGTAATAATCGGTCGGTGATTATGGTTATTACCAGCGAACTGACAAAAAATTTGACAGCATAACAGTTTAATACAATCATTTCAAAAAATTTAAAATCCTGCACTCATAAAATCCCAAAACATTTATTATAAAACATAAAATATTTATAATTAACCAATTTCAATTATTCAAATTTTTTTCCTATTATAAAGCTCAAACATCTATAAAATTACTAACACATAATTAAATTTTTCTAACAAATACCCAAAATAATATATACATAAAAACATACTTTAGATACTGAAATGGAAGCAGAGCGGGGGCAGTGGCAACGGAACAGCGACAGTAGACCTTGGACACAAAAATAGAATGTGTTAGAAATTTATACAAAAATTAAAAAATATATATATAATGAAAAATTTAATACACATACACAATATGTAGACTAGTGGAGGGCTCAGGTGGAGCTCTGGGTCCGCCACTTATTAGAGGCGAATTCAGGTCTGCCTCTACTGGGTCCGCCCCTAATAATTATATTTCTTGTAGTGGAGTTTTAGACTCATTTTAGTGTATCTTTTTAGGGAGTGTTTTCGTTAATTAGGTTTATTTTGTTCTATTTTACACTTATTTTGGTGTGTTTTTAGGTTTTGAAGGGCTCGGGGTGCTTTGGAGTGAAAAGGGGCTAAAAATCGACAAAAGGACCAAATTCAGGAGAAAATTGGGGATTTGGAGCAGGTAGCTGATAACTCCATTTTAGTGTCATTTAAGATGTGTTTTTGTGGTAATATTGAGTCTTTGTGTTTGTTTTGTGCAAGATTATGCTTGTGTTTGTCTTTGTTGTAGGTCGTTGTTTTGGATCATGAGCTAAACGCGAAAAGAAGAAAAAAATTGTGGAAAAATGGAACTTTTGGTGGTTGTTTGAGTTAAATTGGCATTAAGGAGGAGCTAGAAGAAGTTTTTGATGAAGTTGATGAAGGAAGGATTTAAATTGGTCAAATTATGAAGAAAAAAAATAGAATTAGAGTCGTGACATTGGCTTAGGGGTCGTGACTCTAGCAAAGTCAGAGGCTAAATGTTTGCTGAAAGGAATTAAGGTTGCGACTTGGTCAATAAAGTTGCAGCGCTAGAAGAAACAGAGGCAATTCCAGGAGGTCCATGGAGAGGTGGGCCGTGACATGGAATTAGAGAGCCATGACGCCTGCAAATCCTGACAGGTGCTGAAGTGCTTAAAAAAGACAAGGGCCGCGACCTAGGAAAGGCCAAGTCGTAGCCTGCCTTTGAAAAAAAAGAGGAAATCGTGTTTTTTTTAGTATAAATTTAGATTTTAGGTTTCAATTAGGTTTAGGTCAGACTTTTAATTACGAATTTAGAGAGCAAATTTGATTGTTAGACATTTTTTTTCTGCACTTTCATATTTTTATTTCTTCTTCAAGCTTTTGAAATTATGTTTCTGAATAATTATTTTGTTGTTTTAGTCATGTATGATATGAAATAAATCCTCTATCTAGGGGTTAATGTTGTCGTTTGGATTTCTATTTAATTTTATTATGATGTTCTATTGATTCTTCTTCTTTATTCTAATCTATATAATGTTTGCTTAATGCTAGTAAATACCTGATCAATATTTGTTTGATTTATGATTTTGATTCAAAATTCGAAAGATGCGAATTGAATATGCTATCGTTATATAGACATATGTTACATATTGGACGAAAGTACCTGTATGGCTTGTGTAGAAATTAGGTTTCTATGCTTAATGTCTACTATGTGTTTAAGTTTATCACAGAGATGTAGAAAACATGCACATAGATTATTAGATTTTTGAAAAAGAATAGGAATTGATTTTTGTTAACTTGTTATTGGAATAGGAAGAAGATATTTGGAACTGATTAGTAAAACTAATAGAATAAAAAGTTGATGAAGTTAATACCTTGGGTTTTTAATTATTAAATCAATATTTATTATTGCAAAGTTTATTTCAATTTTAAGTCTTATTTTAAAAATCACTCTATTTTCGACAGCCAAATAGAAATTTAAAAGCAATTATTAGTAATTGGTTAATAGTCCTTGTGGGAACGATACTTTACTTACTATTTTATTACTTGAATCGATTGTGTATACTTGCACATCATATTTTTACTGATCAAGTTTTTGGCGCCGTTGCTAGGGACTATTTAATCAATATCAAATATAATTGATTCTTGATTCTAATTTGGTTTTTATATTTTATACTCATTTGGATCGAGGTTGTATTGTGTTTCAGGAATTATTGGTATATACGACGAAGTAGACAAAAGGAGCTCATACTGGTAGATCTTGAACTTGAAGAACATGCAGACAAAACCGAAAGATAAAGAAAATGTTGGATTTTTCCATGGCTGAGAATCAAGGAAATGCAGCAAACAATGATGCTAATGTTAATAATATCTCAAATATTGCAGAGGTTCCAGTGGAGCAAGGAGCAAGGACGCTTAGAGACTATGTACTTCCTACTGTCATGGAGTGCATTCATGCATTAGACACCTTACTATTGCTGCAAATAATTTCGAGATTAAGCCAACAATATTACAAATGGTGCAGTTAATTGTTTAGTTTGGGGGATTGCCCATGGAAGATCCTAATTTGCACACAGTCAATATCCTGGAGCTATGTGCAACGTTTAAGATGAATGGGGTGAGTGATGATGCGATTAGAATTAGACTATTCCCATTCTCTCTACGAGACTGGGCGAAGAGTTGGCTAATTTCACTGCAAGAAAATTCTATCACAACATGGGAGGAGTTAGCCTATAAGTTCTTAGCAAAGTTTTGCCCTACAGTAAAAGCAGCAAAATTGAGAAGGGAAATAAATATTTTCTACCAGATAGAAGAGGAATCGTTGTATGATGCATGGGAAAGATTTAAAGAGTTGTTAAGGAAGTGCCCACACCATGGTATAGAGAAGTGGATGCTAGTTCATAATTTTTATTATGGGTTTAATGGTACTACTCGTACCATAATAGATGTTGCATCAGGAGGAGCGTTCATGAGCAAGAATGAATGAGGCGTATGAATCGCTAGAAGAGATGGCAATGAATAACTATCAGTGGCCAACTGAAAGAGGACAAACAAAGAAGGTGGCTTGTATGATTGAATTGGATGTTATTTCCATTCTTTTAGCGCAAGTGGCAGCTTTAATGAAGCAGTTACAACAGAGCAACCTGTTAGCCCAAACCATGCAAGTTTAGAGTTTATGTGGGGCATGTGGGAGTGCTCGTCCATTAAATCAGTGTCCTGTCATGGATATGAATAATATACCTATGGAACAAGTCTAAGCTATAGGAAATTTTCCAAGATCAACCAACAACCCCTTTTCGATGTCATATAACCAATGGTGGAGGAATCATCCTAATTTTTCATGGACAAATAATCAAGCTGCACAACAGCTTTTCCCTCAAAATCAGCAACAATACCCACCTTGTAGAGTCCAAGAACTTTACTTAGCTAATTGTTTAGTAGTATTATAGTATGTTTAGTGTTATTATTGTTACTTTGGATTTTTGGTTCAGACCGGGAGTTATTTGGACACTCATAGTAGTACTTATAGATTTTCTAAGTTTAACCTATAGTTTAAGAATATTAAGTATAACCTAAGGTTTGATTAATGTGTCTGATATTAAGGAATATATTATTATATTATAAGGTTTAGACATCAACCAATAGGATTTTAAAGCACATGTTTTGAATGGTAATTAAGGATTTAGTATTTTTGAGGATTAAATTAAATAAGGGTAAAAGTTTGAATGTATAGGGTCAGTCAGCAGCTTTGAGCACGTTGAGGGCTTAGTCAAGGCTGTTTACTCCATTCAAACTCAGCTAAAAATGTGTAAATTCGTGTTTAAATATTCAGCGTATGCCGATATATCGCAGCTATAGGGGGCGATATGTCGCAGCACGTAGATACGGAAAACACGAATCGATGCACGGTCGCCTCGGGAACAAAGGTCCAGGCGATATATCGCCTATAGGGGGCGATATATCGCCTCCACCAGCATGAATTCAAATACATTTGAATTCTTTTCCCTTCAGCCATTCAAACTCCTTCAACAGTCCAGCATCTTCTGAACGAGTCTTCAGCCTCTGCTGAACGATTATTCAAATGATTTTCACCTAAAAAGCCATTATTTTTATTCAAGTAAAATCAAGATATTTTCATTCCCAAACTCTATAAATAGGACCTAGTACCCAGCCATTATTCACCATTTGCTCTAAGTTCAGAGGCTGCTAGTGTTAAGTGAGTGAGAGAGTGTAAACACTTGGTTTGGGGAAAAACTATAAGCTTAAACATCATAAGCTTATCAAACACTTGGGAAGTAAGTGAGTGCTATAGTATTTCGGTGGATGTTAGATTGATCTTGCAATCTTTGAGGTAAACCCAAAACTCTAGTCCTTTCTGTATTCTATGTTATTTCTTTTCTCAAAACCTTCTACTCAGTCCCCTAACCTTATTCTTATTTTTGGTTAGGGAATCCAAGTTCTTAAGCACTTAAGTGGTGGTAAGCATATTTTCGTTTAATGGTTTAGTCTTCCTATTCTCTTTCATTTCATCTCCTTTCTTTAGACTCACCCTTGTTCATTGTGGTTTTAGGAGTGTTCCAAAAGTCCTAACTCAGTCCATTTTATCCCGGTAACTTTGGTAAGGAAAATAGGCTAGAATTAATATGTTATGTGCTTATGTTATCTATATGTTTATGTTATTAAAAGTGTTATGATATGTATATGTGTATGTAGGCTTGGGCATATGACCCATATGACTAACAAGACCCCAAATGGGTTATGGGCATATGACCTACTTAGCTAGTAGGACCCCATTAACCCCATGGGCATATGCTTGTTTAGTCTATGGGACCCCAAGTAATAATGGCCATTATAATAAGTGTATGTTATATGTATTATGTTAAGTCTTTATGTTTTCTTATGAAATTGTGTATATGACTATGTGTTAGGTTTTTCCTTGCTGGGCATTAGGCTCACTCCTTTCTGTTTATGTGCAGGAAAATAAGTTTAGAGGCGGTAAGATTCGTGACGCTTGGAGGATGTGTATCGATGATGAATGGAGTCAAGGATCCGAGCGTTATTCGATTCGAGGATATAGTCTCCTTTTATGTTTTTTATGGTTTTTATGTGTCTTTTCCGCATTATTATGTAATGTCTTTTATTTTAAATCTTGTTTTGTTTTAAAGACAATGGGATCCCAAAATCCTTCTTAGTATTCTGTTTATTTGTAAATAACTCTTATTTTCAAGTTACTCAATAAATTATGGTATTTTCGTAAAAATGTAAGTTTTATGTATAGTTTCGATAATGGTCCAGTTAGTCTAGATTAGTGGGTCATTACAGTTGGTATCAGAGAAAACGGTTCCTTCGCATGAAGTTCTCCTCGATACACATGCTCAAAGCTCCGAATCGGACCGCCAAGTAAGTGTTTAAGTTACAAGTTACAAGTTACTTTGTCTATGTGTATAGCTAACAACTTTAGTGTTTATGTTTCAGTTAAAAATGAATGGAGCTTTAACCTACCAAGATATCCGAGCCATTAAGGCCTTAAAAAGAATAAGGGAGCCAAGAAACACCGTAGGAGCCTTAGAAAGGATTACACGAAGGTTGCTTTTGTTTCACCAAGCAATAGGTGGCCTTCAAGAGGCTAAACAAATAATGCTAAGATCAACAGAACAATATGTATTAGTGATTAGGTTGTTTAAAGATTTCCATCCTGTAATAGCAGCCTTAGAAGAAATATGGGAAGAAATGAATGATGAGGATGAATCACCATTAGCAATGAGATACTATTTCCTCTTAGTTAGGTTCACCGCAAAATTTGAATTTCAATTCACCAAGGAGCAAAAGAATAGGATTCTCACAAACCTTCCTAGAGGGCATTTTGATGCTCATGATAATGATGACTATGAGGCTATAGATGATGATATGTTAGATGACGGATCGGATGTAGAAGATCCCGATTTTTAGATTAGTAGTTTTTATTTGTTTTATTTACTTTTATGTTATGATTGTAATAAGTGAATTTTTTCCAAATGAATAAACATGCTATTTGAATATCATGTGTGAGTTTGAATTTTTTTTTTTTCAATCATAATAAATACTAAATAAAATGAATAATGACTGAGTTCGGTGAGGGTGGATACAAATCAATGAACCTGGTTTCCTTGTTGAGAGTTAGGAGGCCTTAGTAGTGGGAACGATTTTACTGATCCCAGCCCTCCCTCAATATGGTTAACTTTGGAACAAAGATAAGTTTCGAGCCTGAGAATTAAGTCATATAGGATGATTAGAAACACACTTAGAAAATAAATATGACTTGTTTTTCTAGGTATAGAAACCCACTCTAATAATAAATAAAGACCTATATAATTTTTCATAAAAAGTCATAATAAATAGGTCCGAGATATGTTTGTTTTAGAATAAGTTTTTTCCTTAGAGCCTATTAGGAAAAAGTTCTAACATGTTTCTTTTAACTGTTAGAACTCTGCTACGATGTCTCTCCGAAGATCTGCTCGCACCAACGGGAACGCTTCCAACGATGTTCCAGCGACCAATGCGGTCCCTACCGTTCGCCGAAGGGGAGTGCGTGCTACTGCTCGCCGCAACGCGCCGGCACAGCCAGCTGACAACACTGCAGAGATTGCCAGACTGCGACAACAAGTTGAGGAACTTCTGCAGCAACAACGCCAGCAGGCTCAATCTCAGCCTCAGCCTCCGCCACAGCCGCAGCCGCAGCCACAGCCAATGGCCCCAGCACCCCAACAAGTTGGTCCGTATGGGGGATGGCCTATGACGAACTACGCTCCTTATCCTGTACAGCATATGGAGCCAGTGTACGAGAGGTTCCGCAAGCAGCACGCTCCGAACTTCGAAGGGACTACGGACCCCTTTGAAGCAGAAGAATGGCTAAGGAATGTGGAGCCGATCCTAGCCCACATGAACCTCAATAATGCTGACCGCATATCCTGCGTCTCATCTTTACTCAAGAAAGATGCCAGGATATGGTGGGATTTGGTCCAGCAATCCCACGATGCTGCCACTATGACGTGGACCCGATTTGTGGAGCTCTTCCACAAGAAGTACTACAATTCAGCAGTGCTTGCTACGAGAGTTGAGGAGTTCACCAATCTGAAGCAAGGGAACTTAACAGTGGCGGAATATGCTCGTCAGTTCGATCGCTTAGCGAAGTTCGCAGCAGAGTTGGTTCCAACCGACTATCTAAGGGTGAACAAGTTTGTTGGAGGACTTCGCCCGAAGATCGAGATGGGGGTTAAACTAGCAAACCCGGGAAACACTTCATATGCCGACGTTCTTGAGACGGCAATTGAAGTAGAAAGGTTGCAAGCCAACGTGAGCAAAGAAGAAGCCAGCAAGCCAGAACCTAGGCAGCAGAGCCAACCTCAGGCCAGTCGGAACAACAATCAGTCCAGCAACAGTCAGTCCAACAACAACGGTAACGGACAGAAGAGAAGGCATCCTGACAACAAGCAAGCCGACAACAATAAAAGGGCACGACCAAATAATGGGGGAAATAGGTCGGGCTATGTGGAATACCCGTCCTGTGCCAACTGTCAGAAGAAGCACCCCGGAGAATGCCGTGCCAACACCAAGGAGTGTTTCAATTGTGGTCAAGAGGGGCATCGCAAGAAAGATTGTCCTCAGCAAAAGCCGGAAGGAAAGAAGGACGAAAAGATGGTTCCTGCTCGGGTTTTTGCTTTAACCCAAGGAGAGGCGGATGCTAGCAACAAGGTGGTCACAGGTCAGGTTTCCATCCTCAATAAATTATGTCATGTATTATTTGATTCGGGAGCCACCCATTCGTATATTTCGTTAGGAATGATAGATAAACTAGACAAACCTAGTGAAAGATTTAGAACTAGGTTTGCAACCGAGTTGCCTTCGGGCAAAGTAGTTCTATCATCACGAATTATACGAGGCGTACCAATCAAGATTGAGGACAAGGAACTAGAAGGAGACCTGATAAAGCTGGTGATCAAGGACTTCGACGTCATACTAGGCATGGATTGGCTAGCACGACATGGCGCAACGATCGACTGCAGACGCAAGAAGGTGATGTTCGAGACTCCTGACGGCCAGAAACTGTGCTTCATGGGACAAGCTTCAGGACTACGCACACCGTTAGTATCATCTCTCAAAGCTCAGAGAATGATGGAGAAAGGATGTCAAGCATTCTTAGCCAACATCACGAATGTGGAGAAGGAGACATCACTCAAAGTTGGAGATGTTCGAGTCATACAAGAATTTCCAGAAGTATTTCCCGATGACTTGCCAGGATTGCCACCAACTAGAGAAATAGACTTCACGATAGAATTAGTACCGGGCACCGAGCCTATCTCTAAGGCACCATACCGGATGGCACCTACGGAACTCAAGGAGTTAAAGACGCAGCTACAAGAACTCCTAGACTTGGGTTTCATTAGGCCAAGCCATTCACCGTGGGGAGCTCCGGTACTATTCGTGAAGAAGAAGGACGGAAGTATGCGCATGTGCATAGACTACCGAGAGCTGAATAAAATAACAATTAAGAACAAATACCCGCTACCTCGGATTGATGATTTGTTTGATCAACTCCGAGGCGCGACTGTATTTTCTAAGATCGATCTACGGTCCGGGTATCATCAGCTCAAGGTAAAGGGAGAAGATATCCCCAAGACAGCCTTTAGGACTCGTTATGGACATTACGAGTTCTTGGTTATGTCTTTTGGTCTTACTAACGCGCCAGCCGCGTTTATGGACTTAATGAATAGGGTCTTCAAGGACTACCTGGATAAATTCGTCGTTGTGTTCATCGACGACATTCTAATTTACTCCAAGGATGAAGTAGAGCACGAGGAACACTTGAGGATGATTTTGACGCGATTGAAGGAGAACCAACTCTACGCGAAGTTCAAGAAATGCGAGTTTTGGCTCTCACAAGTGGCGTTCCTCGGGCACATCATATCGAAAGACGGAGTTGCAGTAGATCCATCGAAGGTAGAGGCCGTGAAAGATTGGCCTAGACCAAAGAACGCATCGGAAGTAAGAAGCTTCTTAGGGCTAGCAGGTTACTATAGAAAGTTTGTAGAGGGCTTTTCTAAGATAGCCACTCCACTCACCAACCTGACCCGGAAGCAACAAAAGTTTAACTGGAGTGATAAGTGTGAGGAAAGCTTCCAGTTGCTTAAGGATAAGCTTTGCTCAACACCAGTACTTAGTGTCCCAACACCCAACGACAAGTTCGTTGTCTACTGTGATGCATCAAAGTTAGGATTGGGATGCGTACTGATGCAAAATGACAAGGTGATAGCCTACGCGTCACGTCAGTTAAAGGAGTATGAACAACGCTATCCAACTCACGATATGGAGTTGGCAGCGGTGGTCTTTGCGTTAAAAATCTGGCGCCATTATCTTTACGGAGAACGGTGCGAGATTTATACGGACCACAAAAGTTTAAAATACTTCTTTACTCAGAAGGAGCTTAACATGAGGCAGCGCCGGTGGTTGGAATTAGTGAAGGATTACGACTGCGAAATCCTATACCACCCGGGGAAGGCAAACGTAGTTGCCGATGCCCTTAGCCGAAAATGTTATGGGAACTTAGCAGCCTTATCCGGAATAGAAAAGCCACTGCAACAGGAGCTTATCAGTGCCGGAATAGAAGTGGTTGTAGGCAGGCTGGCTAACTTGTCTATCCAATCGAATCTGCTAGAAGACATACGGAATGGTCAGAGACATGATGATTCACTAGCAACGCACATGGATGCAGTCAGAGAAGGCAAGACTACAGATTTCTCAATATCCAGTCAAGGTTTATTGAGATATAAGGATCGGGTATGCGTGCCAGACATCAAAGTATTAAGAAGACGATCCTAGAATAAGCGCACAACACCCCATACTCGGTTCATCCAGGGTCTACCAAGATGACTCATGACATCAAGGCAGTCTATTGGTGGCCAGGGATGAAGAAGGACATAGCAGAATATGTATCTAAGTGTCTAGTATGCCAGCAAGTGAAGGCGGAGCATCAGCGGCCTGCAAGATTATTGCAACCGCTTAGCATACCGGAGTGGAAGTGGGACGATATAGCCATGGACTTCGTGACGGGTCTTCCAAAGACAAATAAGCAGCATGATTCTGCTTGGATAGTCATAGATAGACTAACCAAGTCGGCTCATTTTCTGCCTGTTAAGACTTCTTATACGGTAGACCAATATGCAGACATCTACATCCAAGAGATTGTACGATTGCATGGAATCCCCAAGACGATAGTATCAGATAGAGGATCAGTGTTTACGTCAAGATTTTGGAGAAGCTTACAGCAAGCCATGGGTACTAAGTTAAGTCTTAGTACAGCTTTCCATCCTCAGACAGATGGGCAGTCAGAGCGTACGATTCAGATTTTAGAGGATATGCTACGCGCATGTGTACTTGACTTTGGAGGATCGTGGAACAAGTACTTACCGCTGATCGAGTTCTCGTACAACAACAGCTACCAGTCGACGATCGAGATGGCACCTTATGAGTTGCTATATGGAAGAAGGTGTCGATCACCGTTGCACTGGGACGAGGTAGGAGAAAGGCAGCTTCTAGGGCCCGAAGCTGTTAGGCAAGCTCAAGAAGCAGTAACGCTTATTAGACAGCGTATGCTTGCTGCTCAAAGCCGACAGAAGAGCTATGCGGATACCAAGCGACGCGATGTGGAGTTCCAAGTTGGAGATCAAGTCTTCCTGAAGATATCTCCTATGAAGGGTGTCAAGCGGTTCGGGAAGAAAGGCAAGCTCAGTCCCCGATTCTTAGGTCCTTTTGAGATATTGGACAAAGTGGGACCAGTTGCGTATAGACTAGCCCTACCGCCAGCACTAGCCGATAGTCACAACGTCTTCCACATCTCGATGTTACGCAAGTATGTGTCAGACCCATCTCACGTCCTCAAGTACGACACCATAGCACTCCAGAAGGACTTAAGTTACGAGGAACGACCGGTTAGCATCCTAGATAGGGGGATGAAGCAGTTACGGTCCAAGAGCTTTCCTATAGTTAAAGTCCTATGGAGCAATAGTTCTGAACGCGAGGCAACGTGGGAGTTGGAAGAGGACATGCAGAGCCGGTATCCGGAGTTATTTGGTAAGTAAATTTCGAGGACGAAATTCTTTTTAGTAGGGGAGAATTGTAGAGTCCAAGAACTTTACTTAGCTAATTGTTTAGTAGTATTATAGTATGTTTAGTGTTATCATTGTTACTTTGGATTTTTGGTTCAGACCGGGAGTTATTTGGACACTCATAGTAGTACTTATAGATTTTCTAAGTTTAACCTATAGTTTAAGAATATTAAGTATAACCTAAGGTTTGATTAATGTGTCTGATATTAAGGAATATATTATTATATTATAAGGTTTAGACATCAACCAATAGGATTTTAAAGCACATGTTTTGAATGGTAATTAAGGATTTAGTATTTTTGAGGATTAAATTAAATAAGGGTAAAAGTTTGAATGTATAGGGTCAGTCAGCAGCTTTGAGCACGTTGAGGGCTTAGTCAAGGCTGTTTACTCCATTCAAACTCAGCTAAAAATGTGTAAATTCGTGTTTAAATATTCAGCGTATGCCGATATATCGCAGCTATAGGGGGCGATATGTCGCAGCACGTAGATACGGAAAACACGAATCGATGCACGGTCGCCTCGGGAACAAAGGTCCAGGCGATATATCGCCTATAGGGGGCGATATATCGCCTCCACCAGCATGAATTCAAATACATTTGAATTCTTTTCCCTTCAGCCATTCAAACTCCTTCAACAGTCCAGCATCTTCTGAACGAGTCTTCAGCCTCTGCTGAACGATTATTCAAATGATTTTCACCTAAAAAGCCATTATTTTTATTCAAGTAAAATCAAGATATTTTCATTCCCAAACTCTATAAATAGGACCTAGTACCCAGCCATTATTCACCATTTGCTCTAAGTTCAGAGGCTGCTAGTGTTAAGTGAGTGAGAGAGTGTAAACACTTGGTTTGGGGAAAAACTATAAGCTTAAACATCATAAGCTTATCAAACACTTGGGAAGTAAGTGAGTGCTATAGTATTTCGGTGGATGTTAGATTGATCTTGCAATCTTTGAGGTAAACCCAAAACTCTAGTCCTTTCTGTATTCTATGTTATTTCTTTTCTCAAAACCTTCTACTCAGTCCCCTAACCTTATTCTTATTTTTGGTTAGGGAATCCAAGTTCTTAAGCACTTAAGTGGTGGTAAGCATATTTTCGTTTAATGGTTTAGTCTTCCTATTCTCTTTCATTTCATCTCCTTTCTTTAGACTCACCCTTGTTCATTGTGGTTTTAGGAGTGTTCCAAAAGTCCTAACTCAGTCCATTTTATCCCGGTAACTTTGGTAAGGAAAATAGGCTAGAATTAATATGTTATGTGCTTATGTTATCTATATGTTTATGTTATTAAAAGTGTTATGATATGTATATGTGTATGTAGGCTTGGGCATATGACCCATATGACTAACAAGACCCCAAATGGGTTATGGGCATATGACCTACTTAGCTAGTAGGACCCCATTAACCCCATGGGCATATGCTTGTTTAGTCTATGGGACCCCAAGTAATAATGGCCATTATAATAAGTGTATGTTATATGTATTATGTTAAGTCTTTATGTTTTCTTATGAAATTGTGTATATGACTATGTGTTAGGTTTTTCCTTGCTGGGCATTAGGCTCACTCCTTTCTGTTTATGTGCAGGAAAATAAGTTTAGAGGCGGTAAGATTCGTGACGCTTGGAGGATGTGTATCGATGATGAATGGAGTCAAGGATCCGAGCGTTATTCGATTCGAGGATATAGTCTCCTTTTATGTTTTTTATGGTTTTTATGTGTCTTTTCCGCATTATTATGTAATGTCTTTTATTTTAAATCTTGTTTTGTTTTAAAGACAATGGGATCCCAAAATCCTTCTTAGTATTCTGTTTATTTGTAAATAACTCTTATTTTCAAGTTACTCAATAAATTATGGTATTTTCGTAAAAATGTAAGTTTTATGTATAGTTTCGATAATGGTCCAGTTAGTCTAGATTAGTGGGTCATTACACACCTCCACAGCTACAACCACATCAGCCAACACATATGAAACAACCTGATGCACAGTCTGATGTACTGAACCAGATCATGACAGAAACTATGGCATCTATTAGGAGTTTGATACTCAATTAGGGCAGTTGGCTACTTTGATGAAAAACCATTCTCAAGGGAACTTACCAAGTATTGCTGAGGTAAACCCAAAAGAGCAGTGCAATGTAATATACTTGAGGAGTGACAAGGAGTTAAAAGAGCCAAAAGTGGTTGATAAGGAGAAGGAAGTGAATGGGTCAAATGTTACTGAGAACTTAGAGAAATGACCAGAAATAAGCATAGATCACCATATAAAGATCCCATATCCTTAGAGGCTTCAAAAGAATAAGCTTGATAAGCAGTTTTCTAAATTTTTGGATATCTTTCAAAAGCTACACATCAATATTTGGTTTGCTGAGGCAATTGAACAAATGTCAAGTTATGTGAAGTTTATGAAATAAATTTTTTCAAATAAAAGGAAACTGGGGGACTATGAGACAGTGGCACTTACTGAGGATTGTAGTACGATACTTCAAAAGAAACTACCTCCCAAGCTTAAAGATCCTGGTAGTTTCAACATTCCATGTTCTATAGGAGGTTCAGTAGAAATGAAGGCTTTATGTGATTTAGGGGCCAGTGGGAATCTAATGCCTCTATCAATCTTTCGGAAGTTGAATTTGAGGGAAGCTCAGCCTACTACCGTGTCTTTGCAAATGGTAGATCGATCAGTCAAACATCCTCGTGGAGTGATTGAGGATGTATTGGTGAAGGTGGATAAATTCAAATTTCCTGCGGACTTTTTCATTCTTGATATGGCGGAAGATGACAATATTCCAATAGTACTTGGAAGGTCATTCTTGGCTACTGGTAGGGCTCTAATCGATGTACAAAAGGGTGAATTGAAGCTGCGAGTGAAAAAAGATGATGTAATATTTAATGTTTTTGCAGCAACGGAAATTCCAACTTGTTGTAGAGTTAAAGTTGTAAAAAGAGGAGAGAACAAGTTGGAAGTCTTTAAGCAAAGATCCATGGTTAAAAATGGAATGTTAAAAGTGTGCCATCGTATAAAAAGGTTCTTTAGTGAGAGGATTCGAATGTTACATGAGCGGGGTAAAGTTCCACCAATTTATAATAACATGAAACGAGGACCAACTCATGATACTATGGCTCTCAAGGATGTGAGGGGTGGCCTTGATACTTTACTTACTATTTTATTACTTGAATCAATTGTGTATACTTGCACATCATATTTTTACCGATCAGTAGCACGGTCGCAAAGGGTGTGTAGCGCGATCGTGCTCATAGAGCTGCAAAGTAAACCATTGGTGTAGCGCAACCGCAGTAGACCCTGGCGCGACCACGCTGGTGCTTTTGAAATGAAATTTTTTGCATATTTTTAATTAAGGACATTTTGGTCTTTTCACTTGGGAGAAACGCAAGGATTAGTACTTGATCACGATTTTCATAAAAAAAAACACACACACACACACACAATTTTCAGAGCCTTAGATTTGAAGAGGAGGATTGGGAACTCATTGGAGAAGATTGGATCGCTTTTTGAGTTTTTTTCTTTTTCCTTTTATCTTTAATTTTAGTTTAATGGAGGTTGAAATTATGAATATGATTTGAGTTAATTTTTAGGGTTTTTAATGGAGTATCTTGAAATTCTTCTATGAATTAATGCAATTTCATATTTTCTTCTTTATTATTGAGATCTTTTCAATTTGAGTTTAATTATCTGTAATTGATTGGCCATTTATTGCATGATATGTGTGTGTGTTTGATTCAAAATTTGCAAAAGTGAGATTTAAACATGCGGCAATTGATTAGGCAAAAATTTCGATATAGGACAAGAATACTTATATGGTTAGTGTAGTTTTATGAGTTTTATGCTTAATGCCTCTTATATATTGAGTTTATCATAGAGATGTAGGAAATTCTCATACAGGTTGAAGTTTATAGGTCTTAATTCAAGTATAAATTATTTTTGCAAACTCACTATCTCAATAAGAAGAAGAATTGTGAAATACCACATTACCGAAACAGGAGAGTGGAAAGAAGATGAAATTAAATTCCCTAGTTTTTCATCCATTAAAGTAATTCTATTTAGTGCTATTTGTTTTATGTTTGTAATTGTTTTCGCGTCATAATTTTTATTTTTATGTTTTAATTTTATTTTATAATCAATCTTTTGTTAACCAATTAGAAATAGGAAATTAATTATTGATAATTGATTATTGAATCTCTATAGGACGATACTCGTATTTACCGAATTATTACTAAATTGGGATTACGTTGTTACACCCAGATTTCGAGAATGGGAATTGTTGATCTCGAAACTCAGGCCCGTAAGGTGTAAGCTCGAGATTAGCACGGTCGTCATGTGAACCACAAGTCAGGGACAGACTCGCTAAGGCAGAAGTGGCAACCTCGGATTGGTGAGCTCAGAAACTACGCAGTCTCGGAGGTGCTCCGAGGTTATAAGTTAAGCTCGCAACAATGGTTCAACACTTTTTATAAACTTCTTGACTCCTTTCTTGCCCTTAGATAAGATGGTTCGAACTCGAGAGGTGTAAGCTCGAAGAAGATGGTTTTGTCAATAATTACTTGTTGGGAGCAGAGGCAAACTAAGAGAATGAGCTCGTAGTAGGCAAACAGTCTCGAAGGCACGTGAGTCTAGTATCCAAGCTCGTCGGTTGTGTATGAACGTATTCATTGTTATAAATTCCCTATGTTTAAGGGATCTGATATAATTTGTTATTAAATCCAACATATTATGGGATATTACCGCGTACGTGATAACTGTATGCATTTAATGGAATTATATTATTTGATTTGTAGAATAACTTCCCGAAATATGTGGGAAGTGATTCAGAAAACCCCTCTATAAATAGAGTGGGATAATTCTTTTGTAAGGACCAAAATATTGAGATTGGAAAACTCTATACAATTGCTTCAAGAAAGCTATCAGAGAATTCCAAAGAGTTAATAACACAGACTCGTGGACTAGGCAGATTTCAACTGTTGAACCACGTAGAAATCCTGTCTATATTTTATGTTTCCTCTGGTATATTTTGTTTAATTGCTCTTCTTCTTTAAGTTGACAAAAAACGGCGTCAACAGTTTGGTGCTTTCATTGAGAGCTATTAAACAAGACGTGAGCCTGTTTGGTGAGAAAGCCTCTCAAATCATCAATCGTCGCTGCAAGTAACCCCAATACAAGTGAGCGACCAATGCCCAATATACCCGAGGAGGAGATTCCTCATGACGAGAATCACCCACGACGGCCTGGAAAGTATCCCACGGTGGACCCCGATCCCGAAGAAAGGAGTGATTCATCCAACTCTCGAAGGCCACCTGCCCCCAGGCCTGACGAGGATATCTTTTATAATTCTGAAAGGTATGTTCCAATTGTGGAACTTGAAAATCGCTAACTGTGCAAACAGTTGGTAGAAGCAACGAGACGCAATGAATAGTTAGCCAGGCAGGTTGCTGGCGCCCAGGCCCCTCCTCGGAGGCCTAGGGGACATCCTCGTGGGAGCACGACCGCCAGAAGGGTGGAGCAGGTGCCGCCACCAACATTCCCTCCTGTTCATCCAAGGCCCCATAGGAGTAACCGGGCTGAGGGTACCGCCAACCCGACTGCAGAAGCACAAACAGGAACGGGAAACAACCGAGCCTCCTCAGTGGATCGGAACCCAAATCCTGATGCTATGCAGAACGACCCAGAGCCTAATCGGGAAAATTCGGGACCATCTAGGCCCAACCATGGGAGACAGCCACCATCTCCCATAAGACACCTACCTTCACCAATAAGGCACCCCTCGCCAGTCCAGGAAGTTCCACAACCTGCACATCAAGATGGAAATCAACGGGCTAGGCACGGATAGAGGAGTGAAAGAGAAGTTGCCCGAGATCGTAGGGCTCCTCAGCCTAAGGGAAGTCAGATGTCACGATCACAAACTGCTGGGACAAGGAGGCCAGCAGGGGTCCCACCTCGTAATAACCGAGCTACGAGCCATGTAAGTGAAAGCTTGGATTACACTAATTCCGTGAGTTTTTACAACACAGAACCAATGAATACAGGGAATCGAGGGAATCACCCTGATCTGCGGGAACACTTAAACCACAATTGGGGTCGAGACAATCCCCCAGACCTAGATCTGCGAGACCATCTGAATGGCCGCAAACAGCCAGTGTATAACCCTGCACCGAGACAGGGAGCTGGAGTTTTTATTAACAATAACCAGCCCCCTCAGGTCCAAGCTAGACCTCCCGTGGATTTATTCCAAGAAAGGATTGAACAATTGAAGAGAGCGTTCAGGCTCTTACAGAACGAGCGTAACCAAGAGAAGGATGAAGAGTTCGATGAAGAGCTCGAGCCCTTCACCCCGCATATCTCCAACACCCTGTTTCTTCAGGGATTCAGAATACCTTATGTCCCGCCATTTGATAGAAACTCAGATCCTTATAGCCATCTGAGCAAGTTCAACACCATCATGCGAGCCAGCAATGTTGGTTACGAGCTCAGGTGAATGTTGTTCCCAGCCACACTTATAGGACCAACAAAAAACCGGTTTGAGAATTTCAAAGGCATTCGATTGCATCTTGGGATCAGTTGTCTAGGGACTTAAAAAAAAAATTTAAGGCTATGGTTGGAATTAGGCCCGAGGCCTCAGCCTTAACCAATGTTCGACAACAACAAAATGAGTCACTAAAAAGTTATCTCACAAGGTTTAACTTAGAAGTGGCCCGAGCTCGAGATGTCGATGATAGTGGTCACCTAATGGCAGTTAGAGCTGGCATAATGCTAGGAAGTCCCCTCTAGGAGGACTTACAAAGAAAACATGTCAGGCCTTTAACCGAGTTCAATCGGAGGGCCTAGAGGTTTGTTAATGTAGAAGAGGCGAGGTCAGCACTGAACATGACCTCTCAACCCGTAACTACAATGACAAAGAATAACTCTGCTTCGATCTCAGTAGACCCCTCGACTTTGAAACCCCTTGGGGATAACCCTTCTAAAAGGAAGAAAAATGAAGGGAATAACCCCGAGGCAGATGAAGGAAAGGAGAAAAAATGGGAAAGAAACTTCTCCGTATACAAAGTGTATACCAAGCTCAACGAGTCTCCGGAGAATATCCACCTAGCTAATGAAAACCAGGTTCCATTTAGACGACCTGACCCCATGAGGAACCAAAAAGCAAAGAAAGATTCTAATAAATACTGTAGATTTCACCGAGATATCGAACATACAACCGATGAGCGTCGACAATTAAAAGATGAGATCGAAGGCTTGATCTCGAGGGTTTATTTCGGACAATATGTCAGAAACTGAAACCCCAATCAAGCCTCCACCAGCCAAAGGGCAGCGGCTGCACCACTTGCCCAAAACAGTTACTCCCAAGCTCGGTAAGATGAACGTCCCCCTCCAATTGATGGAGAAGATGTAATAACCATCTCTGGGGGACCTCATATCGCAAGATCGGGCAGGAATGCCCAAAAGAGATATGTAAACGAGCTTAAGACAGGTGACGGTTCTCCCTACGAACCTGAACCACGAGCTTCGAAACAACAAAGGGTTGAAACTCAACCCATAACCTTTACTAAAGAGGACGCATCATGCGTCCAATTTCCTCATAACGACCCCCTAGTCATAACCCTCCAGCTCGCGAACAAGAGGGTACGCCGAGTCCTGATTGGTAACGAGAGCTTGGTAAATATCCTCTATAAAGCCACCCTAGAAAAGATGGGACTCGCGCTTCGTGACCTAAAATCCTGTGCAACCACACTGTACGATTTTTCAGGAGAAGGGATTGCCATTATGGGGTCCATTGAGCTCCCGGTGACCTTGGGAGACTATCCAGTCTCTGTAACCAAGATGATGGAGTTTTTCATAGTGGATGTCCCATCGGCCTACAATATACTGCTCGGGAGATGCGCCCTAGTTGGGCTGGGGGCAGTATCATCTGTTAGGCACTTGGCCATCAAGTTTCCGACTTCTAGTAGCATTGGGACACTGAAAGGGGACCAGCTCACAGGAAGGGAATGCTATAGCATCTCCATTAGGGGAAAGAATCAAACAAGTGCATAGGCAATTGTAATTATTCAAAACAAGGATGGGAAAATCTTCGAGATAGATGAAGAGATCAACCCCAGAATAGAAGAAAGGGCTGACCTCGAACCTTTAGAAAAGCTCAAGGAGGTCAAGCTTGAAGACTCCACAAAGATGATAAAGGTGGGTAAGAGTCTTTCGGAAGAAGTGAAATAGCAATTCATTCGCTTCTTAAAAGAAAACCAGGATGTATTCGCATGGTCGCATTCAGACATAGTGGGAATCAGTCCAAATGTCATGAGTCATGCACTTAACATTGACAAGAGCTTCCCCCCGAAGCAGCAAAAGTGAAGACTCTGGACGCGATAGAAAAAAGGCCCTCAAGGAAGAAGTTGACAGGTTAAAGACAAATTGATTCATGCGAGATGCCTTCTATCGTGATTGGATTGCAAATCTTGTGTTGGTTCCGAAACCCAACGGAACGTGGCGAACTTGTATCGACTATTCCGACCTTAACAAGGCATGCCCCAAAGATTATTTCCCCTTACCTAGGATTGATCAGCTCGTAGATGCTACAACAGGTCATGGCCTTATGTCATTCGTGGATGCTTATTCTGGTTATAACCAATTCGCCATGCACGCACCGGACCAAGAGCATACGAGCTTTGTAACCGATAAAGAACTATACTGCTACAATGTCATGTCTTTCGGGCTTAAAAACGCTAGAGCAACGCACCAAAGACTTGTGAACAGAATGTTTGCCGAGCAGATAGGTAATAACATGGAAGTTTATGTTGACACATGCTAGTCAAGTCTAAAAATAATGATAACCACGTGGATGATCTCGCAAAATTCTTCGCCGTACTGCGAAAATATAACATGAAACTCAACCCATAAAAGTGCTATTTCGGAGTATCTTCGGGAAAGTTTCTAGGTTTTATAGTGAACGTACGAGGGATAGAAGTCAATCCTAACAAGATCAATGCATTGATTGATATGCCCTCACCTCAAAAACATAAAGATGTCCAGAGTCTAACTAGATGATTGGCGGCACTAAGTAGGTTTGTTTCAAAATCTACAGATCGTTGTCTTCCTTTCTTCAACCTTTTGAGATGAGGTAAAAAGTTCGAGTGGACAGAGGAATGCGAGCTTGCATTCCAGGATTTAAAGAAACATCTCACCGAACCTATGATCTTGTCGAAGCCTATCACAAGAGAGGTCTTATACTTGTATCTCGCTACTACCGAGCAAGCCATTAGTGTTGTGCTCGTTCGAGAAGACAAGAAGGTACAGAAACCAGTATACTATGTCAGCAAAAGGTTACTGGGGGCAGAATCGAGATACCCTTTAATGGAAAAACTGGATCTCAGCCTGATCCACTCATCTCAAAAGCTTCGACCTTATTTCCAAGCACACCTTATTCATGTGTTAACCGATCAACCACTACGACAAGTTTTATCTAAACCAAAAGCCTCTGGAAGATTGTTAAAGTAGGTGGTTGAACTCGGATAGTTCGAGATCACATATCACCCAAGAACGACCATAAAGGGACAAGCCCTGAGAGATTTCATCGTAGAATGTACTAGAGTATCTAACGACGAAGTTATAACCCCAACCCGCGAGCTGTGGAAACTTTATGTTGACGGATCCTCCAACAAAAATGGATCGGGGGCAGGTATATATTGATCACTCTTGTGGGAAGTCAATTTCATTATGCATTAAGGTTCAACTTCGAGGCGTCAAATAACGAAGCTGAATATGAAGCATTATTGGCAGGACTTCGAATAGCCAAAGAACTCAAAGAAAAGGCTATACACTGCTATAGTGATTCACAGTTAGTGGTCAACCAAATTTTAGGGGAATATCAAGCTCGTGGCATGAGGATGGCTGCGTATTTAGAGAAAGCCAAGGCTACACTCGAACAATTAGAGTTCTACGCTATAGAGCAAGTTCTCCGAGAGCAAAACTCAAATGCAGATGCATTGGCCAGGCTCGCTACGACCAACAAGGCTGACACATTGAACGTGGTCCCAATAGAATTTCTATCGACCCCGAGTATCAGTGAGCCTGACAAAGAAGACGTGTGCATGATCGACTCCCAACCAACCTGGATTGTAATGCCCTGGTTACTCCAAGACCATTACTGTGAGCTTTGAACCGTGCTTAACTCGCTAATCGAGTTCTTTGGTTATAAACATGCATCTAGGTATTATTAACAGGCTAAGGTGAAAACTGCTTAAGTCAGTTGTGAACCCCCTAAACTTTCTTTATTCTTATATAACTACAGCTTGTAAGAGCAACGAAAGGTCTTGAAAAGCGAGTGTTAGGTTCAGGTACAATGATGGCAATCCAGTGAATTAACTTTGAAGCAAAGATACTTTTATCTTAGGAAGAAACTTCATACAGGACTCATCACGAAAAAACTTCTAAGAAAATGAAAGGACTTGCTCTAATAAAAAGGAAATGATATATTTTATTTAAAATATAAAACAGTTCATGGGTCCATAAAAGCGTTTACAAGTTATTTACAATTCAAAAAGGTCATTACATTGCAAAATTACAACCCACTAACCTAAGCGGCAAAAATAGAGTTAACCCCTAGTTCCTCCGAGAAAATCCTTGGTCTTGGTGGTCAAGCGGTCACATATGTACACATCGCCGCCTAAGCTCTCCACTCAAGGCTAGGTCAGCTTTTCTTTCCCTTTACCTGCACCACATAGCACCCGTGAGCCAAGGCTCAACAAGAAAACTCATTACTGCATGTGTATAATATCAAATGATGATCATGATAATCATACAAAGCTTATAGCCCTAAACAGATGAGTGAATATCACTTCAAGGTATTGGAAACCTTGTTGGGGCTTGCAGCCCTAATCAGATGAGTGACTAATGAGCAGGTCACTAACTTAAACCAGATAAGTGACTGATGAGTAAGTCACGAGCTGAAACAGATAAGTGACTAATGAGTAAGTCACTAGCTTAAACCAGATGAGTGACTGATGAGTAAGTCACTAGCTTAATTGAGTCACTAACGTGGGCTAAGCACCCATATCCATGTGACGATGCAATCACCTGGACCTTCTGGCCCTGGCTCTAAGTGACTAGTCATGAGACTAGACAAGCACTTTTAGTTTTCATCGAACTTGAGGTCGATCCGACATTAATGCTCATGATGAGTCATGCAATGCTGATGTCGATTAGATATAATCTTTATCGGCTTACGTTAAACACACTAAAACCGTTCTTGACTTATTAGTCAATACCATATGACCAGTGCTCAGTACCACTGCCGAACTTGACTAATGAGTCACAGCTTCACAGTTAATACCGACACCATTGCCGATTCTGACTAATGAGTCAATTCCATTCATAAGTAAGCAAGATTTGCTAAGCATTTGATATGCAATCAATGTCCACATTTAAACACTCAACATGCCTCATGAATAACCATGCATGCCACATATGGGGTGCAGTTTTCTTACCTCTAGTTCGAGCGAGAATTAGTAAAAGAACGACCATTGAGAACGATCAACCTTTTAGTTCCTTGACGGTCGCCTGGTCATAACCAATTATGGGATTCCATCAATCAAATAAATAACAAAAGGTTCCCGGACCAAGACCTAGCCTTCGGGACATCAAATCTTACTAAATCAGGTAGTAGGAACAATCCCGAGGCCTAAGGTTTGAATCCCCACACTGAAAACATCATTCTGGCCAAAATGCCACTAAGGGCTACGGCCAGCCTTCCCCCATGCCGCGGCCCGCCTCCCCAAACAGAAGCGGCCACACTCCAACCCCCAATACGCACCGCGGCCCTCCTCCACCATGCCGCGGCCCAATGGCCCATCAGAGACACCCTTCATCTTCAACAAGCTTGGGCTGCGGCGCTCTAGAACAGAGCTGCAGCCCCACCTGAAACTCTGCCAAAAACCCATGTTTTCACCTTCGAACTCATTTCAAAAACCTATTAAAACACTCCCAATATCACAAAGCAAAGCTCCCAACTATTATCACAACTTAACCACCATATATCCAACAAAACCTAAGCCTTAAACCATTCAAAACTTCATCAAATTCTCATTCCTAATATCAAAACTCCAATCTCAAAACTAACACAAAAACAGAGCAAGGAACCATAAAATTGAACTAAAACCTGACCTTAAACTTAGTTTTTCTTTCCCTTCAATGGCTGAACACTAGGCTAAGACCTCAAGCTTCAATCTCTAAGTTTGAATCCCCAAACTTGCTTCAAAATTCAAAGGAAAAGAGAAGGGAAATGATGATCGTGAGGGAGGTAGAATAAAGCTTTGTTTTGGTTCTATTTTCTACAGCCATCCACTTGATATATAACCTAGGTCAAATGACCAAAATACCCCCCCATGCCTAACTCACCTCTTAACAGCCCCCAAGGGCAAAGCCGTCCTTTCCTGCCTATCTCGTTAATCATAATTAACGCTCTCCAATTCTCATTATTCTCAAATAACAATTAAATCATATCCCATTACCCTTGCATTCCCGATAATGTTCTAATCTTCAAATTACCCTGAGACTCACCCCGAGCCCCGAAATCAATCCCGTTATGACCAAACCGATAACTTGCATTAAAAGACCATCTCATGCCGAATGGCTCGAAAAAATCCACATTATAATGTGGCCTTATTCATAATTCACCAACATGCATAAAAATATACAATTACGCCCTCAACGGGCCAAATTACCAAAATGCCCTTATGATTAAATGTGCACCCACATGCATGCATTTAGCATCATATAATAATATAATTCACATAAAAATGCACATAATAAATTAATGGGATAATAAATCAATTATGGCCCTCCCGGCCTACTAATCCAACCATTAGACCTCATTAGGGATTTTAGGGCATTACATGGATGACCCCAATAGTTGATTACCTCGAAACCGGCATTCTCCCAGCATAACAGAACGAGGCTCGAAAACTAATGTATCAGATCCCAAGATACACTATTATGGAAAGAAGGTTGTACCGAAGAGCATATTCTATGCCACTACTCCGATGTGTAAGTCCACCAAAGGCAAAGCAAATTCTAAAAGAAATTCATGATGGATTTTGTGGAGATCACACAGGGGGGCATAGTCTATCTAAAAAGGTGATGAGACAAGGATATTTCTGGCCCACTGTCAAGGCAGACGCGTTTGAGTATGTCAAGAAATGTGATAAGTGCCAGCATTTTTCTTTGGTTCCACAAGCCCCACCTACCAAGCTAACCATGCTGACCTCCCCATGGTCATTTGCGGTATGGGGAATCGATCTCATAGGCTCATTACCAACAGGCAAAGGTGGAGTGAAGTATTTAATGGTCGCAGCCAATTATTTTACAAAATGGACCGAGGCCGAACCCCTAGCAACAAGTACCTCGAAAAAAGTTTTAGACTTTGTGGTAAAAAAAACATTATCTGCTGATATAGAATGCCCAGAAAGATAGTGTTGGACAATGGTACCCAGTTCGACAGTGATTTATTTACTCATTTCTGTGAAAAAAATGGAATAATAAAAAGCTTCTCCTCCATCGCCCATCCCCAATCAAATGGCCAGGTCGAAGAGGTCAACAAAAGCCTTAAAAGCTCCATAAAAAAAAAAATTGGAGGAGGCTAAAGGAAGATGGCCCGAGGAGTTGCCCCAAGTTTTGTGGTCTTATCGAACAACAGTTCGCACTTCCACAGGACATACTCCCTTCTCCCTGGCATATGGATGTGAAGCCATGCTGCCAATTGAGGTTGACATACCCACAATTCAGAGTCATGCTTACGACTAGGCCTCGAACCAATCCCAGCTCGAAGAAAGTTTGGACCTTATTGAAGAAAGACGAGATGAAGCTCATTTGAAAAATGACGCATATCAACAACGAGCTACCCGATACTTCAATAAAAAGGTTCAAAATAGAAAATTCAGGTTGGGAGACTTGGTATTAAGACGTGTATTCCTGACTACAAAGGCCTCGTCTGTTGGAGTACTCAGACCTAACTAGGAAGGACCTTACCAGTTCAAGTCTATTATTCGACCTAGCGTATATAAATTGGCAAGATTAAACGGAGGATTAGTACCGCGAGCTTGGAATGGTGAACATCTACGACCTTACTATCAATGGTGTAGGAAAGATGCCTTTGTTGTAACCAAGCTTGTATGTTTTTCAGACTTTTTGTTAATAAAGTGTTCAACTCTTCTTTCTTTACTAAATGTTGTTGTTGACTGTGGTTTTTAGCCAACGACGTGAGAACGTCAATAACGACAAGCCTTCAAGAGAATGTAAACGACAACAGATAGTTTAATCAATGAAAGTAAATAACACAAGAGATTTTTATAGTGGTTCAACCCCGATCAGTCGGTAATAGCCTAATCCACTTAGAGTTGTGATTATAGATCTGTACTCAAGATCAGATGGACTGAGCCAACTGAGTTTCTTCAGTACAGATTGCGAAAATACAAGAATCTTTTCAAATACCAGCACTTTCTCTCTCTAGAATACTCAGACCCAAATTTTCTCTCTCTAGAAAGAAGAAGCAGAAGAACCCCCTTCTCTAATCCCATAAGCCCTCCATTTATAGGCTTAGGGTCATACATCTGATATCCCCTAGAATCGGGATATTTTATTATATTTATTACATTTAAATTACAAAAAACATTCAAAATGTAACAAACCCCCCATTTGTGGGAAGAATGAGAGATTCCCGCGTATCTTGTTGAAGCTATTTCTGGGAATCTTGACTTAATCCTCCTCTAGCTAGTTGATCCACCTCTCCTACTGACCACTCATGCAAGTGCTGGTCGGACATGTGCATGGTGGTAGGACATGCACTTCTCTCCTCTAACATGGCACTCTCCTCTAGCATGCCATGTTTCTCCTCGGACCACACCCTTTAGCTCTCCTAGGATGCACTCTCCTTAGCTCTCCTAGGATCACATCCTTGGGGTCTCCTCCTCAGACCTCATCCTTGGGGTCTCCTAGGACCACTCTCTTGGGGTCTCCTAGGACCACTCTCTTGAGTTCTCCTCGGACCAAGGTCCAACCTCACCTTGGCCTTCCATCGGACCAAGGTCCGACCGGGCATTTGGACTGCTCCTCGGATGTACTTGGCTTGGACGTGACACTCTAAAGCAGTCAAAACTCTTCATCAGTCTACCGGGTCACTTTATCATAACTCTCAGGAGTCAATGTATTTATTGACTATTAATATGTCTTTTACTAACCATGCACGGCCACTTGTCACATGTATTGCCACGTCATTGATCTCCAATTTTTGGGTATAACAGTTGTATTTTTTGCAAACTCTCTTAATTCAATAACCTATGGTCACACTCATAGGATATTAAGGGGGCATCAATGGTATACAATAATACCATAAGTTTGAAAAAAATAAATAACAAAGAATAGAAATGTCTGGATTTTTAACCCAACATAGAAGTTATAAGTGTATACGCGAGCTAAAGCTGTCTGGGCATAACCAGATGCAGAAGCTAAGATGATCTGGTCGTAACTAGATTATCAAAGTTGTGTCTGGATATGACTAGATGCGCGAGCTAAGACGATTTGGACATAACTAGGTCATCAAAATTACAAGTGTGTGGATCACAAACCAGACACGAGCTAAATTAGTTTCCTTCTTATAGGATTTGAACTGATACTTTTGAGGGGGCAAAATGTTACACCCAGATTTCGAGAATGAGAATTGTTGATCTCGAAACTCAGGCTCGAGAGGTGTAAGCTTGAAGAAGATGGTTTCGTCAATAATTACTTGTTGGGAGCCTAGGCGAACCAAGAGAATGAGCTCGTAGTAGGCAAACGATCTCGAAGGCACGTTAGTCTAGTATCCAAGCTCGTCGATTGTGTATGAGCGTATTCATTGTTATAAATTCCCTATGTTTAAGGGAGCTGATATAATTTGTTATTGAATCCCACATATTATGGGATATTATCGTGTAAGTGATAACTGTATGCATTTAATGGAATTATATTATTTGATTTGTAGAATAACTTCCCGAAATATGTGGGAAGTGATTCAGAAAACCCCTCTATAAATAGAGTGGGATAATTCTTTTGTAAGGACCGAAATATTGAGATTGGAAAAACTCAGTACAATTGCTTCTAGAAAGCTATCAGAGAATTCCAAACAGTTAATAACACAGACTCATGGACTATGCAGATTTTAACTGCTGAATCACGTAAAAATTCTGTCTATATTTTATGTTTCCTCTGGCATATTTTGTTTAATTGCTCTTCTTCTTTAAGTTGACGAAAAACGGCGTCAACATACGTATACTTGCATAGCAAAATTTGGGTTAAAAAATGAAAAAGACTAAAGATGTTAATTTTTTAAGAGTTTAGTAATTTAAATGCAAAACAAATTGATGTTAAGGACCTAAATGCAAAAATCATGTTAGACTCGAAATTTTTGCTAAAAATAAGCCTTATTTAAATTTTCATTAAAAAAAATGTGTGCTTAAGAATTGAAATGCTTTATGAAGTGTATGCATTACATTTGTGCCGTCTAGAATCGATCAGATTGTAACAAACTTGTATATTTGATTCTTTCTCCAAGCACTCCCTTGATCCAAGGATGATTGAGCTAACCAAAAAAAGAGAGTGAGGTCATAACATAGAGAAGGGTTGAGAGAGAAAATTCTTGTAAAAGCAGAGGTGGTATTGATAAATCCCATAGTTGAGTGTATAAGGATTTTGTGTGAAGCGCTATGACATGTATCATTGTAACTACTAGGATATAATTATCTAGTGAATTTCAAAGGAAAAGGCAAATCTAAAAACTGGATAAAAGATTACTCGTTGTAATCTGAACCTAATAAAGTTTCTGGTGTCATTTTATGTTCTGCCATTTGTTTTTGTTATGCAGACTTTGTTTTTTGGTGTTTGCTGTGTTTATTGATCTGGATTTCTAGAAATAGGTTCTTATTCACTGCGCTCTTTATTTTATTTTTCCAAATTGATGTGATTAAGAGTTGATGATATCAAATTCACAAATGCTGCCATTGAGAATTAATAATTATTAAGTTTGCATTAGAATTACAACAGTCAAATTATTATTTGCTCACTAAAAACTTCACGGGTGAACAAAGACTGTCACTGTACGTATAGTGAGTCTAGTCGTGCTAATCATATCCAAATGAAGCTCTATCAGTGCAACAGCTGTACTTGACCATCTTCTCCATCGGTTTGTTACAAGCAGCACAAGATATTCCCTTAAGTTCAGTGTCAGACAGTATTAAACTAATACAGTGTGGGAGATCATTGCAAAGCTGGTGGTAGTAGATTTCAAGAGCTCTTACAAAGCCATCATTCTCTGCTCTCTCCTTCCACTTCTCATGCTCAAACAAAGCTTTCAACAATAACTCCCCATCAGCCTCAAACAGCATTTTCTCAGTATCTCCACTGATCACCGCCCACCCTTTACTGCTGGAGCCAAAACTCAGCATATTAACAATTCCAGTGAATATAGAATGACGCATCTTCCCCTGCGCCGGTGCCACAAAGTAAAGATCATCTGGCATGAAAAACTCATCATCCACTCCCTCCTCTTCTGGGATGGCCAGTGGGGGGGGCTCAGACACACACATCTTCTCCATCCTTAGCCAGAAGTATGAGATGAGTTTCCACTCGAGTGCTTTGCTTAGCCTTTCTCGTTGAGTAACATTGATCATCTTTTTCACAACTCTTTCACGAGATCTGTTCTTCCCTGCATAAAGCATCTCAAGCTCAATCCCGCATCTTAGTGCAACTGCTTTTGCAGTTCTTGTGAAACTCCGAATCCATTCCATGTCTTCTCCTCCATATAAGCATATATGTTTCCTTTCTTCAATCTGAAAAGTTAAGATTTTATAAGAAATTTCAATAAGTCGTATACATGTAGGACATAACATCTCAAAAAGATTGTTGAGATGGCTGTAAAGCCTACCCAAGTGGGCAAATATTGGTCAATTCCTTCAGCAAGAAGGGAAATCGTCCAATTTCTTTGCTGCCAGAGTGACATCTCTTTGGCCAAACTAAAAGGGTATGCTTGATTTCCCCAAATGCACATCATTTGGGTTGCATCCTTATGCACGATTTTGCCGTCAGTGTCCATCACCACAAGAAGTGGTTTCTTTACAAAGTTACATATCTCCCTGATGTACCTGATGACCTGCAGTGCTACCTGAGAAGGATGACGCACTGAAAGCCATTCCATCTGATCTCTCAGGTTCTCAAACTGCCAGTATTTATCATTTGTCCAATTATCCATAACAGGGATCCAAACTATTTCATACTGATTCTCAATTCTGTTGCGGTCATCCAGCTTTTCAGGGTAAATTTGCTGTAAGATCAAATAATCTTCAGAGACAATGTTGAGGTCTGTAATGTACAGCCCCACAACCTTACCCTTCAGATCTTCAATAGGAACCTGTTTCAAAAACATGTCTTTGGCTCTTAATAGTTAAAACCTTAATTAGCTAGAAAGAGGAGAGCTTGATTTTGTTAGAAGTTTCTTTCAGATAATTAATGCCACGATAAAAATATTAGAGATTGTTCCATTAAAGGTGAATTGCATAGACTTGTTTCATCTTTATACACATGACAGGCATCTTTTTCAACACAGACTTGTTCAAAAACATGACTTTATCATTATAATCAGAATCTTGATCAACTAGAAAGGGAAAAGAATTCTTTAAATTTGTTCAACACTGCTTTCTGATCTTTAATTTCATAAATAACATTACTAGAGACGAAGGAATTCAAGATTAAACGTCACAGGGCTGCTTGATTTATAGACATGGCAGGCATCTTCTTCAATCTCAAAAATAAAAAATCAAGCAATTAAAATTGTTCTCTAGATGTGGTTAAATGCTAGTTCACATTCATATAGGCCTCAAATATTGGCTTGGGGGTGGAATTTATTGTAGTGAAGATACTTTGAAGATTGAACAACAAAATCTAAGATTCAGAAAGCAAACCAAATTCTGATGGAGGCAATCATAGAGCATAGGTTGAGAACCATCCTTCTCTCTAAACAGAAGATTGAGGGATATCGAGTTATCAATATGTGATGTTTCCAAAACTCTCGCCATCGAATTGAATATTTCATCATCTTTCTTCTTTTCTGAATGAGACAATTTTTATCACTCAATAGGCAGTCACAAATAGGACAAGGGCAAAGGTTCACACTCACATTAAGCAGGTATAGGGCTCACCAATGAATTTATAACAAAGATTGATTTGCTTCACAAGTTGGCTTCTTATCATCTCAAGCTTATGGGCCAAAGATGATAACTCCCATGACTTGGATAAGTATCTGAGATAAGCCGAAGTCAGAAATTCATAAGTTTAGCAAAACTCTCTACCTCTATTTTAAAACATAAACATACAGATCAACAAAAAATCTGAATTGTTTATATGAGCATAGAAAACATACTCGGGGTCCATGGCTGTGAGGCTCATAATTTGTGAAGCACAGTCCACTGTACTCTGGATGGTCCAGTAAACAGCAGTTGGGATATCAGCAGTGGCAGCTATAATTTCAGGTGATTCAGCGGTGAAATATTCATTGTGGGAAAGCTCATATAATTCTATAACGCTCTTTGTCATATCAAGTATTGCCTTGACCACAAGAAATATAGCCTCAAGCATTGATTTCAAAATCCCTGCCAACTCCAACGTTTGTGGAAAATTTTTAAGGAGAGCAACTGCTTTGGCAATTGGATTGGTAGAGTGAAGCTCAGATACCAGCCGAAATCCACCAAAGCTCATGGCAAAAGATCCAACTGCAAGTACCAGCTTCGCATCCCAACTGTAATGTTTGATGATGTGTAGTATGTCCATTGTCGTATTGTGTGCAGCAACCCCCTTAAACCAATTGCAAAATACCTGTCTTGGGAAATAAGAACTTAGTTGATAAGCAAAACAACTATCAGGAATACTTTTTGATGTATATATTACTCTAAATTAAGACTAAAAAAACAAATATTTTCATTTTCTGTAAGTTGTAATGTACTTAACCTCGCGGGAAACTGCAGCAGTTATAATTGGAAGTTCAACCAATATGTCTTGGTGGCCAGAATACAGCACTTTCTCATTGGCTAAACTCGCCTGTGATGAAAACACCTATTATATCACTTCACCTCAAAATATGTAAATATATATCACTTGAAAGTGCAAGAGCAATTATAATAGGCTTCCTCTACCTGAACATTTCCATGGAGATCAGTTGTAGTACGGGAAAATATGACCTCAATTATGTCAAGAACAGGCTTCAAAGCAAATGTAAGCTCATCAGAGTGATGAGTTTCAATAATTTGGTTCCTCAACAAGCTCCCATTGTAAGAGGAGACAGCATAAGTTGAAGCTCCCTCTCCTTTGGACTGTTCAATTGCCATCTGGGTTGCTTTCTGGAAACTAGAAGCCCTTGCATCTGCCATTACATGTTGCTTTCACTCACAAAAACTAGGGATGATGTATTTTCAAAATAATTAAATAAATAAAGTGTGGGGCTTAATTCAATCTCTTTTGTGTAGAAGAAATTTTTGCCAAGAAAAAAAAAACCTAAAAGATGGAGTCTTTTACACAATGAGGGGCAGCATTTTTGATTGGTTGTTTTTAGAACTTTCTGAAATTGTTCTCAGCAAGCAAAGTAATACGAATATATTCACTCTTGGCAAACACATAAGTGTGATAGTTACAACAAGTTGTACATTGCTAAATGTAGTGAAATATTCTCATTTCAGCTTAGATGGAAACCTCCATTTCTGTTGAAGCTGAATGAGAATCAAAAAACAAGCCCCACTTTAAAGCTTCCATGAATGAACATATATGAGAATTCAAGAACAAGATATGCTTTAAATTTTCATGAATGTAAGAAAGGACAAAGAAAACAAAACAAAACATAACAAAAAGCAACGTACCTTGTTGGAGTCAATAGAAGCGTAAAACATGCGAGGAAAATGTAAAGGAAAATCCTTCGGGAAACTTATCGGAAAAGGTGTATTGTAGGCCTGAAGAAACCTATTCGCCATGGACGCCAATGTTGGCTCTCGATTCCCCGCGCAATAGATGGAATCGTAGAGAAATCTACTTTATTTATATATATATATATAGCGAATTCTTTAGACCTCCCAAGACTTGTCTTTCAGTTTTGGGCTTTTTTTTTTTTTTTTTTTTTTTTTTCCGAGTGTTAAATTTTTATAGGAATTTGTCTCTTTTTCACATTTGTTTTTGACTTGCAATGACTGGTTGTGTGAACCGGTTGGAAAATTACTGGTGATGTAGGTATAAATAGTAGGGGCAAAAAAGTAATTCTCTGTCAAAAAATATATACAGTTGAAGACTTGATTGTAAACTTAATATGAATTTGAGAGTTATTTATAATTTTGGTAACGTAAGCATTGTGCTTCCGCCAAGTGATTTATGTTATGTTGAGTGAGACGCAACAATAACCGCATAAGTAAAACTGATATATATTTTGTAGTTGTTTTATAAGATTTTTTAAAGTTTTTTCCAGGAGATGTTTCATTTATTCCCCAACAATCATAACTCCCCCCCTATCAATCATAAATATATATGCATATATATATATATACACATATATCATTTTCAACAACATATCGAAAAATTTAAACATCATTCATAAAAACAAATTATAAAAATGCACACAAAACCTTATTTTGAACTAACCCAAGGCCACCATCACGTGCGAAGAGCTCTGTTAGCCACCGTTAGCGAAGAACTCGACCCACCATAATGGAAAAGTTGAGCCACCATTTCTAGTCTCGTGCTTGTGCTCTACTCCTTGTCGCCGCTAACCCAAGAGAATGAAAGAGATGAAGATATTTTACAACCAGTAGAAATGATTGATTCATGGAGTATATCCAAAAGAAGAATCAACATATATCTAATGCCCAACCAAAAATACACAAAAAAATAATAGATATAATAGGAAAGGGAGATTCAGAGTTAGAGTCGACTTGGCAGTTGGGTGGAGTAGAAAATCGACTGGATCCACTGAGTTAGAGTTGCATTCTTGAGGCTACAGCAGCCATGCTGACAAGGATTGAGATGGGAAGACAAATATGGTCTTTTGAAGTGAGAAGGAAATGCATGCACAGATGATGGACAGGAGGGAAGAAGAGAGACGAATGATTGCTTTTTTTTTCTAAGCAATTGATTGATAAAGAGTAATAGACCCACCGAAAAAAAATTCTAACCAGTTACAAGTTTTTAAGGGTAGTGTGGTATTTTAACAAATTTTTACAAAATAAATTGATCTGATGGCTCACAATCTTTATAGCTAAATCTAATGATTAAAAATCTATGATAGATTTAGTCCCTCCAAAGCAAGTGAGGGACTAAAGAATTGCCCAATTATATATATATATATATATATTACCGATAAGGAAAATCTTTGGTTTTAAATGTTTTTTTCGTTGACTTAAAAGAAATGTCTTTATATTTAACAGAATATTTTTATATTTAACGATAGTTTGTAAACACTTAAACTTAAATAAAATAAAAAAAATTAATTAAAAAAATTAAAATATGATATTTTTGAAATAGTTTATAATAATAATTATTTAGAAATAATAAATAATTAAACAAATTAGAATAAGATATTTTGAAGATATTTTACAATGATAACTATTTAAAAATAATAAATAATTAAACAAATTAAAATATGATAATTATTTAAAATAATAAAATCATACGTTTTATAACTTAAATAAAATATAATTAAGTTTAAACTCACTTATTAGAATAATATCATATTAAACATATAATATAATCTACTGTCAATTAGCAACAAATTACTTTAAAAAAATAGCAAGAAACTTAAATTTAAAATCCACGTATAATATTTAATATTATATTAAATATATAATATATAATCTCTTGTTGTCACTCCAAAATTCAAAAATTAAAATAAACATAAACTTAAACAAAAATAAATAAATAAATAATTTAATTAAAATAATATATTTATTTGAAATTTATATGACATTAATATAAATTTAATAAAAAAAATTAATAAATTTTATAAATAAAACTAAGCAAACGTGCATATTGCACGTTGTTTGTATCTAGTATATATATATAAAGTTATTGTAAGAAGCCAGATTAGGTTGAGTTTGAACATTCTCAAAAATGATAGTTTCTAAAATTAGAAATTTGGAGTGAAATGATTGTAACACACTTAAATTGCACATAATTTTTAATCTCAACTATACAATTAAAAGTTATGTGGTTCCACTTACAAATATATATATGGCTATAATTAAATACACATCATTGTGTATAAAAAATGTATGTGTTATCCGTATTTTCACCTCTGACACGTGGCAACCTCTAGTAACTGGCTCGGACGCTCATAGACATCAACGGGGTATGTTACTCCCTGAGGCCTCTATTCGGGGCAAGGGTCCTCCTAGGTGAGACTTACAGCACGCCCCTAGGCATGTTCCCCATAAAGTAGGTGTTTTTCTGCAGTGGGCCCCGCAAATCTCGATTGGGTCGTGGTTTCCATTCAATGCAGTCTAATGAATTGAATTGGTATTAATCCCCCAATAATGGGAAGAATGTGTGTTAATTACTGATGTTTAGTATTAATGACCCCATCCTCTATAAATAGGGCTGGGAGTCTCATTGTAAAGGGATCGATTTTTTAGAGAGAAATGACATTGTATTCAAAGCATCTAAACGCTGCCTAAGAATACACCATTAGATATCATCATCACAAGCTTCCAATCCTCTTAACACCAGAGACTCATGGACTAGGATTCTTTTATAACCTGAACCACGTAAAAATCCTTGTGTTTGTATTGCTTGTTTCTTTAATCTCTCTTCTTAGGTTGCTAACAAAAAAGGCAGTCAACAATATGCAATTTAAGTGTGTCTCACATTAATCTTTTTAGGAACCAACATATTTTGTTTTTACTTAATTGATATTTTTCCTCCTTGTTATCAACTAAAACGAAAATGTATTCATTAAGGCGATGTTTGGAAAATAGAATTAATTGGATTGTATTGGTTTAAATTAAAAAATTTAATTATTTACTAATAATAAACTAAAATAAAATAAAATTATAACATCTTTTTCTTTATTATTGAAATACAAAATGTAGAATAGATTATTTAGGAGAGTTATTTTGATTGTTTTTTTTTTTAGAAAGATGTAACCTCCATTGATAATCAAGTGAGTACAAGGTTACAAATGAGAGGATGGCAAGGAATGGAGCCATTCCAAATTAACTCATTATCTAACCCTTGAAGCTTTCCTGGATAATTGGTGAGCCAAATCAATGGCCAGTCTCGGAACATAGGAAATAGTAGCTCTAGGGAAGGAAGATAATGAAATTCTAATATCATGCACTAAATCATACAAAGAGATAAATCAGCCCAAGATGAATTAATTCTATTGACAATAGCAAGTGAATATGATTTTATTTGGGAAATAGGAAGTTGAATGTGATGGTACCAAAGGAGACCATGATATAATGCTTGAGCTTCCATTACTGAGGAATTAAAGTTGCCCATCAAAGAAATCATGAGGCCTACAACCACAGAGTCATTATGGTCACGAACCACAGCCCCTAAGCCAACTTTACTTTTATTATGATCAATGGCAGCATCAACATTTAGTTTGAATTCCCCTTCTATTGGCGGCTTTGAGACAGCATCAACTCTAGAACTTTGACTAATTGAGCTTGGTGGTATATCTAATTGTCTTGAGCAGTTTTGTAATCTAGGAGGAAGGAAGATGACCAGTCTGCAACATGCTTATGATTTATAGACGATTTCCTGAATGACACAACATTTCTATTGTTCCAAATGACCCAAATAACATAAAGCAAATTCTCAAATAGGTTAGTAGAGGCAAAAAAAAAAATCAAAAGCACACAAAATGGAATCTTTTACATCTAAGTTCTTATGCTTAAAAAATAAATCATCGAAGGGTGAGTTTTCCAAACATTCTGAGCTCTAGAACAGTGGATAAGGGCATGTGAAATTGTTTCATAAGTTGAAGAACATGTTGGAGATGAAATGATGTTCAATCTAAACTAGTTAGAGGTTAAAGGAAAGAAATTGTGATATGTTCTCACAATGAAATGTTTGACCTTGGGGGAATTTTAAGGCGCCAAAGGGTAGACCACCATTGTATGCTAATAGAAGGCTTAGAATAAGAGGAAGAATAGGCTTCATCTGAGAGGGCTAAGTGGTAAGCAGTTTTAACAGTGAAGATCCCTGAGGTGGTAAGACTCCAAATAAGGCAAGCTAGCTTCGGAGAGGGGGAAATAGGAGTTGTTAGCTTAGCTTATACAGGATCTTTATTTATTTTCATGTATATCTAATATTAAACAAATTAATACAAGATAGCCTAAAACATGTTTCTAAAATTGAATTCAAAGAGAAACAAAGAATAGAATACTTACAGTATACGCAGCGGAATTAAAGAGTTCTTCCTTCAGTTTCTCTAACTCTTGTATCCTCTCTGTCGCAAAGTATTATCAAGAAACTGAACCGATCTTCTATTTTCTTCACAATCTTCCAATGTATCTGTAATGACCCAACTATTCTAGACTTTGGACCATTAATGAAAACTACACATAGACCATAATCCTTAATAGAACTTACAAGTGAAAAGAACATAACTTTATTAAAACTTGTAAAAAGAAATGTTAAACTTACATAAAATTTAAAGTAGGATATGGGATCCCATTGTTTTAAAATCAAAACATAACATAATTGTAATTAAAAGAGATTACATAAATAAGTGCAGAAAAATACACATAAAACCATAAGTAAAGACTTCATCCTCGAATCGAAACTCTTGGCTCTTTGAATCCATTCCACCTCAATACACATTCCCCAAGCTTCCAAGAACCTTTCTCGCCACTAAAGCTATTTTCTTGTACATATAAACAAAAAGGAGTGAGCCTAATGCCCAGTAAGGAAAATCTAACATATAACCATATACATAAAATTCATAATGTAACATAAAACATATCATAACACTTATGTCACATACATACTATAATGGCCATTATTACTTGGGGTCCCATAAACTAAACAAGTCATATGCCCATTAAATTAGTGGGGCTTGCTAGCTAAGCAAGTCATATGCCCATAATCTTTTTGGGGCTTGTTAGTTGTATAGGTCATATGCCCAAGTTTACAAACATACTTAACATAGCATATTACATAACATAAAATCATAAGATAACATATAAAATCATATAACACATAAATCCTATCCTATTTTCCTTACCAAATTACCGGGATATGAGAACAGATTTTGGGACTTTGGAACACTCCTAAAAACCATTAATAACAGGGTGAGTATATTGAAGAAAATGAGATGAAAAGAATGGAAGAACTATACCATTGAGAATATACTTACCAAAAACTTATGTTCAAGACCTTAGGTTTCCTAACCAAGAATAAAGAATAAGGTTAGAATGCTGAGTAGAAGACTATAAGAATTTCAAAGAAAACAATACAGAAATGGACTAGAGTTTTGGAATACCTTGATGAATTATATGACCGATCTAAACCTTGAACCGAAATAAGCTATAAACCTTACTTCCCAAGTGTTTGGTAAGCTTATAGTGATCAAGCTTATGATCCCCAACCCAAGTGTTTACACTCTCACAATAACCTAGCAACTTGCAGCCTCTGAACTTAGCTTGAAAAATGAATAAATGGTTGGGCACTAGGTCCTATTTATAGAGTTTAGGAATGAAAAGATCTTCATTTAACTTGAATAAAAATAATGGATTATTAAGTGAAAAACATTTGAATTATCGTTCAGCATAGGCTGAAGACTCGTTCAGAAAGATGCTGGACTTATCAAGAGGTTGAAGATTTGAATGGAGAACATTTTCAAAAGGTTTCAAAATGCCCTGAAGTAGGCGATATATCGCCCCCTGTAGGCGATATATCGCCTGGGCCAGTATGCCCAAGGCAATCGTGCAACGTTTCGTGTTTTTCATATCTTCGTGCTGCAATATATTGCCCCTATAGCTGCGATGTATCGGCATACGCTGAATATTTAAACACAAAATTACACATTTTTAGCTTAATTTGAATTGAGTAAATAGCCTTGACTAAGCCCTCTAACGTTTTCAAAGCTGCTGACTGACCCTAGGATATTCAAATTTTAACCTTAATAAATTTATTCCTCAAAATACTTAATCATTATTAAACATACACATGACATGTGCTATTATCTTATTGGGTCTTATATAAACCTTATAATATAATAAATATCACCCTCAATATCAGTCATATTAATCAAACCTTAGGTTAAAATTAATATTCTTAAACTATAGGTTAAACTTAGAAAATCTACAAGTGTTACTATGAGTGTCCAAATAAATCCCGGTCTGAATCAAAAATCCACAGTCATAACAATAATACTACTATTACTATAATACTACTATCTAACTAGCTAAGTAAAGTTCTTTAGACTCTGCAGTATCCTTAGAACCACCTAGACTAGTGTGGGTAATTCTCAACGCATGAGATAGATATAGAGAGAAGAAGAGAAAATAACAAAGAGGCTTAGAAAAGGACTTGTGTTTAGAGATAATCTAAAACTATCAGAAAATCTGACTTGTGACTTATGTTTTGACTTCTCTCTAAGCACTCCTTTTATAGACTCAATTAGGTCATTTAATTTAATTAAAAAATAAATAAAATAATAGTCATTTTGAAGCCCTAGGTCAAAACTATCATGGGCTATAGGCCCGTGAAATTTCCCATTTGATTATAAGTCCATTGGACTTAAAATCAAAGTCTGTATTATTTTCTATCTATTTAATTAATTAAATGATTATTTAAATCCTTTATCAAATTAATTATTTATAATTTGAACCTTGATTTAAACTTATTTATTAATTTAGATACCAATTTATCTTAATTAATAAATCTGCCATAATTTCTCTTTTCTTCTCAAAATTACACAACTCTGTGAAACTATCCAAAATTAACCTGGTCAACTTTGATAATTCTAATTGATGATTAAATAAATTAATTGAGACTATCTAGATGATTTTATCCAAGGTACAATGGGGACCATGGGCCTATGAAATCATGCTCCAATAAGTTATCATAAATCTAACAAATAGATTTACTAACTTAACATGAATATATGATAGTGATGCATGTTTAGTGAGTTAAATGTGCATGTGGGCCCCGTCTGGATATTAGGGGCATGAATATGATATATGTTATAAATATGTGAAATGTCTGCGCAGCACGATCCGAGACAGTCCTGGGGAGCGGTTAGCCAGAGAGTCGCAACAGGGTTGAGATTCCAACTCGGGGCGAGTCGAGGAGTAATTTGGGTACTAGGTGTGTTATGGGATTATCAGGACACGAAAATAAATATTTGGAGATATATTTGAGGATAGAATGTCTAGGTGGGAATATTGGGGAAATTTACCATTTTTCCCTCGGGGACGTTTTGGTACCCCGAGCCTTGAGGTAACCCTTTAGACTTAAGTCAAATAAAAAAAAAAGGAATTAATTGGAAACTTGGAGAAACCGACTTGCACTTCCCTTCACAACCAAGGTTAGCTTTTATTCTCCTCTCTCTTTCACTCTCTAAGGAAAAATCAAAGGGAAAACTTTGGGAAACAACTTGAGGATCTAAGGAGTTCAGTTGGGATTTAGGGAGCTTGGAGCATAAGGGGGCTGGTTCTAAGGCTCAATTCAGCAAGAGGTAAGTTTTGAATATGGTGGATAAGTCTAGAGTTGCAGCTGGTTATTAGAGTATGCATGCTAGCAAGTTTGAATTGTTCTTATGTGGTCTAGTTGAACTTTGGGGTGGATTCTAATGGGTTTTGATGTTGTTACTAAGTTATTATTGAGCTGGAGTATATGTGTTAAATATTTGGGTTAGATAGGTGAGTTTTGGTGAGGATTGGCTTGAAGAAAAGGTAGAAAACTGATGAAGAATTCTGGGTTCGGTGTTGAGAGTTGTGGCCCTAGGAGGGGTGCGCCGCGGCCCGTGTGCGCGCGCGGCCATGGGAGGCCGAGAAGCTCATGCGCGCCGCGGCCCGTGTGGGGGTTAGTGAGGTGCTAGCCTCTGTTTCGAGGCTAGCTGTGACTCTTGTGGGTGGGGCCGCAGCCCTTTGTGCCAGTTTGAGTTTTAAGGATATTTTAGGCTCAGGAACTCAAGGGGTAAAGCTCGGGATGGATTTTATCACCCGGATTGATAGAATTCAAGGACTCGGAGGTTAGGGTTATGGCTCTAAGTTATTTATTGGATTAGAATTGGATGGATGGACATTGTTAATGTGTTGTGACTAGGGTTTCGGCGAGGCTCACGTTAGAGGACTGTGCTCGGGGCATCGGTGCTCAGAAAGCTCGGAACTCAGGTAAGAGAACCCTTGTTCCCATAGAGATTTTGTGCAGGGCTGAGCCCAATGTGTTTGAATGGATTGATATGTAGGGTTGAGCCCAATGTGTTTGAATGGTTTGATATGCAGGGCCGAGCCCAATATGTTAGAACTACAGGGCGTAGCCCTTTAACTGATTATGCTAGGATTCTGTACTTGCTTGCTATGCTACATGTATTATGATGTGAATGATCGGCTAGAGCCGGGAACGGTGTGGACCGAGAACGGTGAAGGGCCGGGAACGGCATTGGGCACGTTGAGTGCAAGGCCGAGAATGACAAAGGGCCGGGAGCAGCGTTAAGCACGTGGAGTGCGAGTTGCCAGGGCGAGTCCCTAGAAGGATACCTGGGATATCCTCATGGCGTGGTCCGCAAATCCAGGGCTTGGTAAACGCCTGGGACGGCTAGGCCATATGTGTTTAGCCAATTGGTGGCCTATTTATATGCGTAATATATGTGTTGCATATGTTATCTGTGTGTGGGTTCTCTTGCTGGGCTTTGGCTCACAGGTGCTCTGTGGTGCAGGTAAGGGTAAAGAAAAGATTAACCAACCATGAGTATAGCAGGCGTGGGGCGGCGTGTACATGTTTGGCCAGCCTGGCTGCCACAGCCAGAGGATTTTGGGAGATGCTTGTAAATAAACCCTGATTTTTTCATCTAGTCGACTTGGTTTAATTAATATGTAGTAAACATTTCTAAACTGTATTTTGGGATCCCAAGTGTAAACCTTTTATGATTTTCTATGGAAATTACTATTTCTAAGGTTTTTCCTCTGTTTATAGCTTAATTACACTGTTTGATCTAAAACCTCGATTAGCGAGATGAAAGCACGTTTTTAAACTCACTTAGTAACGGCTCTAAGGAAGTAGGGCATTACAGAAGCACTGCAGCCCTTTAGTGGTGGTCGTCGTGACGCTAATTGGGAAAAGTTTGAAAGTAAGGTTTTGGGTTTTGGAAACCCAAGTCTAAGGGCTCGGGAATGAATCTACTACCAAGTTTAATAGAATTTAAGGTTCTGGGGGGCAAGGGCTTGGTCTTAAAGCCTTTATTGGTTCAATTCTTGATGAATAGTTCTTATCATGTTGTGACTAAGGGGTACTGCTACACTTAGGAGAAAAGGATCGTGCTCGGGGTTGCCTTGATTCATTTCTTAGGACTCGAGGTAAGAAAACGGTTATATGCACAGAGAGCTAATCGGTTGGTATGCTCATTAGTATTGAATTATCTGTGAATATGTGGTATACCTAATATTCAGACATCGTGTTGAACGTGGAGTCGGACGACCATCACATTGAACATGGGGCTAGTCAACAAAGCATGTGGAATATAGGTCGTGAAGGCGAGTCCAGTATGAGAGTGTGGTCTCCACTAACCCGGCATGAACCGTGAGCTGAGTGCCTGAGTACGCATCTCGCTCGGTTGGGTCACTTGGCAAGACTGTTTTCCTAGGCCTTGTAATTGATTATATGATTAAAATGAATAGTTTTGTAAACTGTGGAACGTGTTTACAAGTTATATGGTTGGAATGAATGTCTCTGATATCTGTGAAACATGTGTTTATTGCTTTTGAATATTTGGATTACTGTTATACTTTGTGAGGTTTTCTTGCTGGGCCTTGGCTCACAGGTGCTCTATGGTGCAGATAAGGGCATGGGTAAGCTGGACCAATCATGAGTTGGAGAGCTTCAGGGGCGGTGTGTACATATGTGGTCTGCTTTGTAGAGTCCTAGAATGTTTACTTTGTTTATAGTATATTAGTTACTGTGGATTTTGGTTCAAGTCGGGACTTAGTTGGAAACTCATAGCAACAGTTATGGATTTTATAAGTTTAACCTATAGTTTAAGAATATTAATTATAACATAAGGTTTGATTAATATTGCTGATCCTAGATATATTATTTATTATAACCAAGGTTTAGATAGAGCCAATAAGAGCATGACACTTGTCATAATCATGATTTTTAAGGAATTAAGTATTTTGATGAATAGTTTTAATAAAAGAAAGATCTAGAAGCTCTAGAACCTTCCAGTAGCTGTTAGAATCATATTATGACTCAGTCAAAGCTGTTTATCCAATTCAAATTATGCTGACAAAGTGCAATTACGTGTTTGATATATCAACGTATGCCGATATATCGCAACATAGGGGTCGCTATATCGCCTATGGAAGATACGGAAAACACGGCGACTTTGCACGAACGATCGAACAAGCCTTGGGAATATAGGGGGAGGCAATATATCGCCTATGGTGGGCGATATATCGGCTCCATGAGTATATTTTTGAAAGTTTGATTTTTTGAATTTTAAAAATAGCCTTAAATTTTATAATAATTTATTTATTCAAATTAAAAGGGGTTAGTTTCACTCCTTGAACTCTATAAATAAGACCTAGTGCTCAGCCATTTTCTTCATTCTTCAAGCATTTGATCAGAGCCTCCAAGGTGCTAGTGTTACTATAGAGAGATGCACTTGGGTTTTGGGTTATAGCTTTATCATTCTAAGCTTTTATAAACACTTGGGAAGTGAGAAATAATGTGATTTCGGTATTGAGGTTGAGACCAATCCATAAGGTCATTCAAGATATTCCCATTCCTTAAGTCCAGTTCTTTATGATTCTTTAGTTTCTTTTATTCAGATCCTTACTCTTCTTATTGATTCTTGATTAGGTATTTAAGTTCTTGAAACTTAAGGTCCTTCTTGGTAAGTTTCTTCTTGATGCTTTAGTTCTCATTTCATCTTTACTCTTTAGAGATTCTCACCATTTTACTGTTGGTTTATAGGAGTTTCTAAATCCCATTCTTGTTCCCAAATATCCCGGCTTTTGGTAAGGAAAATAGGATAGATTTTATGTGCTTATATATTTATGTTATGATATGTTTATGTTATGGTATGTTTTATTCTATGAGATGATATATGTTATGTTATATGCTTTATAGTCCTTGAGCATATGACTTGTTTAAACAACAAGCACCAAGAATATGTTTTCAGTCACTTGGGCACATGACTTGCTTAGATAAGTAAGCCCCGAGAATCTATGATTGGGCATATGACTTGTTAAGATAGCAAGCCCCAAGAATGGATGATTGGGCATATGAATTGCTTAGATAAGGAAGCCCCAAGAAGTTATATTGGGCATATGACTTGCTTAACTAGCAAGCCCCACAAATTTATGGGCATATGACTTGTTAGCTAACAAGCCCCAATAATTTGTGATGGTCATTAATATTGTAGTCTTATGTGATATATGTTTTACAGTCATATGTTTTATAGTATATATTTATGATATATGATTGTTAGTAGATTTTCCTTACTGGGCATTAGGCTCACTCATTTATTTTTGTGTGATGCAGGAAAATGATTATGGAAGGTGGAAGGATTCTTGGCAGCTTGGTTTGTGTGTTAAGGATGAATGGATTCAATGGACTGCGTGTTGATCGAGGATGACGTTATTTATTTTATGTCTTTTAAATTATGTTTTTATGTAATTCCGCAATTGGTATTTAAAGTTATAAACAATGGGATGCCATACTATATCACATTTTATTTTATATTTTTATGTTATTTTGTATTTGATACAATATTTATTTTGGGGTTTTAATAAAGTTATGATTATTTCTTATGTATGTTTTCTCAAAAATAGTTGCTATGTCTAGTAGTTTTAATGGTCCAAGGTTTTAGAAATAGTTTGGTCATTACAATTGGTATCAGAGAAACGATCCATTTGCATGAAGTTCTCCTTGATACACACGCTCAAGCTCTGAATGTAACCGCCAATGTAAGTGTTTATGCTATAGTTATTATGTTTATGTGTTTACCTAACGTTTTAGCCCTTATGTTTTTAGTTAAGAATGGATGAAGCCTTGACCTATGAGGATATTTGAGCCGTTAAGGCCTTAAAAAGGATTAGAGAGCCAAGGAATAAAGTAGGTATAATGCCCCAAATTTCCTAATAAGGTTTAGGACCTTGATTAGGAGGCCGGGAGGGCCATAATTGATTTATTATTATAGTATTTAATGATTATATGCATGTTTACGTGAATTATATTATTATATGATGGTAAATGCATGCATATGGGCTCATATGTTAATTATGAGGGTATTTAGGTAATTTGGGCCACTGTGGGCGTAATTGTATATTTTGGGTGCATGATTGTGATTAATTAATATAGCCACATTATAAGGTGGAATGGTTCGAGCTAGTCGACATGAGACGATCATGAGATGCGAGTGTTCGGTCTAGTCATAACGGGTTTAAGTTCGGGGCTCGGGGTGAGTCTCGGGGTGAATTTAATGATTAGAGCATTACCGGGAATTAAAGGGTAATGGGATATGGATTATTGGTGTTTGAGGTTATTGAGAATAGCGGGAATTGGAGGGTGTTAATCGTGATTAATGAAATAGGTGCGAAAGGACGGTTTTGCCCTTGGTGGCTGTTAAGGTTTTATTTTAGACCTAAGGGTATTTAGGTCTTTTTACCCTAAGAGATATATATCAGCCATTGAGGCTGTAGAAGAGTAACAAAAACAGAGCCTCTCCTCCTTCTCTCCCGATAGATTTTCTTCCTCTTTTCTCTTTGGATTTTCGAGCTCAGTTTGAGGAATCGAGCCAAGGAACCAAGCTTAGCCAAGCCAGGGTTGTGCTCCACCATTGAAGAGGGTGTGTTGCCAAGGTTAAGGTGAGTTTCAAGCCACTAGAACTCTTGTTCCTGCTCTGTTTTCTAAGTTAAGTTTCAGCTGGTTTTTGGGTTGGAAACTTGGGAGTTGGTTGGAGTTTTGGCTAGGGTTCATGGGGTTGTGGTCCCTAGGACATGTGGAGATGGTATTTGGGTTCATTTGGGAGTTAATTTGATGCTTGGAAGCTTTTGGATTGGGTTAGAAATGGTAGAATCGAAAGAAGGAAAAATCTGGGAATTGGCTGGCTGAAGGTAGCGCTACAGCGCCCAGTGTAGGGCGCTACAGCGCTACCTGCAGGGAGGCTGGGCGGTTTGTGGTTCTGCCTTGAGCGCTGGGGCGCTAGAAGGGCAGCGCTGTAGCGCTACCCTGTTCCTTCATAACCCTGTTTTGGGTGTTTTTAAGGGCTTTTGGCTTGGGGTTTCAATCCTTAAGGCCCGGGATCGAATCTACTCACTATGTGGGCATGTTTCGAGGTCCCGAGAGTGGGGTTTGAGTTAAGACCCTATCTTTGGTAATTTTCATTAATTGGAGATTGTTTTGGTTATGACTAGGTGACCGTTAAAGGATTAAGGATCGATCGTTCTCAGGGGTCGTTCTTGTTCTAACTCTCACTCGAACCGGAGGTAAGAAAATTGCACCCTGTGTATATGTATGACATGCATGGTTATTATGATGCATGCTGGTTGATTAATGAGTATGACATGCGTGGTTATTATCGATGCATGTCGGTTGATTATTATGTATGACATGCATGGCTATTCTTGATGCATGTTGGTTGACTATTAAACGTGACATGCATGGCTGTTATTTGTGCGTGTTAGATTGTTGGATTATCGCATATGATGCATGAGAAACTTGTGATTGGGACATGCTTTATATACTGAGTATGATATTGTTCAGAGATTGAGCCTCTGTGGTTGTGCATGGTCCTAATTGTACTGGTATCTGTTTAGTAAGCATGCTAAATACCTTGTTTATGGATATTGAACATGTGGTATACGATTGGTGGCATGTCTTGCTTGTGGTTGACACTGACTAGTCAGGGACCGACTCTAAAGTCGAGAATCATGCATTGAATGGCTCCATGGCATTAATGCTGGACCGACCCTAAAGTCGAGAATCGCACATTGAGTGGCTCTAAGGCACTAATGCCAGTCCGACCCTAAGGTCGATGATCACGCATTGAATAGCTTCATGGCATTAATGTGGGACCGACCCTAAGATCGAAGAACTTATAAGCGCTTGCCTGGTCTACGACCAGATGACTATAGCCAAGGTATATGACCCCGGTGACCGTTTGTCACATGGCTAAGGGACGTTGTCCATAGTTTCGACTCCAGAGTCGTGAGGAAGGTTATGTTGGTGACTAATCACCTTGCACCTGTCCTAATCAAACTTAAGAAAGTATTACTTATCAGTTAAGCCCTGGTGACCCTATCGTCACATGGCTAGAGGGAGCGATGCTCATTATTGTGAATTTTGGCTATTGTCACCTATTTGTTTGGACTGATAGTCCTGAATGGTTATTATGATCGTTGTTGATATTATATCATGCTTTATTGTGTTTTCTTGCTGGGCTTTGGCTCACGGGTGCTACGTGGTGCGGGTAAAGGTAAGGGGAAGCTGGACCATCCTTGAGTTGGAGAGCTTAGGTGATGACGTGTACATATGCAGCTGCTCGTCCACCACGGCCGAGGTTTAAAGTGGAACTAGAGTTGAACCCTGTTTTGCCGCTTAGAACGGCCTGTTGTAAATATTTTCTGTAATAAACTCTGAAACTTTATTTTCGGGATCCCAATGTATATGTTAAACGTTCTAGTGAAACGTTACATCCTAACCAAAGTTTTTAATCCCTAAATTGCTAATCATACCTAGATCACGATTTAGGCCAAATGACTCGGTTAGCGAGTTTAGCACTGTTTACAAGGCACAGCGTAACGGTCCCTGGAGGTTGGGGCGTTACAGTAGGAGTGTTAGAAAGAATCACTCGGAGACTACTCTTATTCCACAGGGAGATAGTTCACCTCAAAACAACTAAGCAAATCATGATGAGAGCTAAGTGATTATACTTTTTAAAAATTATCCTACTATAATTTCATCTTTAGAAGAAATATGGTAGACTATAGATGATGAAGATGAATTACCGGTAACTATGAGATATTATTTTCTCATACTTAGGTTCACCTCTAAGATGGAATTCCAATTCACAAATGAGCAAAAAGATATAATCTTTACGAATCTTCCAAGAGGAAATTTTGAGGCTCAAGATAATGATGATTATGAGGAGATAGATGATGATATGTTAGATGAAGGGTCAAATGTAGAAGATCCTGATTTGTAGATTAGTTTATTTTATTTATTTATTTATCTATTATCTTTGCATTTATGATTGTACTTAGTGAAAACATTTTTCCAAATGAATATTATTGTTATTTTTGAATGACATGTATGAGTTTGATTTTTCTTTACAATGATAATAAATAATAAATTTAATAAATAATGACAAAGTTCGGTGAGGGTGGATACAAATCAATGGACCGGGCTCTATATTGAGAGTTAGGGGGCCATAGTAGTGGGAACGATTTTACTGATCCCAGCCCTCCCTCAATATGGTTAACTTTGGAACAACGACGAGTTTCGAGCCTGAGAATTAAGTCATATAGGATGATTAGAAACTAACTTAGAAAGTAATAAAGATGACTTATTTTTCTAAGTATAGAAACACACCCTAATTATAAAGAAGGCTTATATAATTCTTCATAAGACATCATAATTAATAGATTTGAGTTATGTTTGTTTAGATTAAGTATTTGCTTTAGAGCCTATTAGGGTAAGTTCTAATATGTTTTCTCGACTATTAGAACTTTGCTGAAGATGTCACTCAGAAGGTCTGCACGCACGAATACCAATGCCTCCAGTGTCATTCAAGAGACTAATGAAGCTCCTCTAGTTCACAAAAGAGAAGAGCATGCTACCTCTACTGCTAACCAAAGTACGCCGCCGCCACTGGTTGACATCACCGTAGAAATTGTCAAGCTACGACAACAAGTGGAAGAGTTGCTGCAGCGATAATGACAACGACAACAGCCTCAGCCACAACCGCATCCTCGGCATAGTAACAACAATAGGCAGAAGAAAAGGCATCCTGATAATAAGCAAGCCAATGGTGACGAAAGAGTATGAGCAAGTGATAGGTCGGGTTATGTAGAATACCCACAGTGCTCCAAATGCCAAAAGAAACATCTTGGGAAATGTCGTGCAAACACCAAAGGACGTTACAGTTGTGGCCAGGAAGGTCATCAAAAGAAGGAATGTCCACAGGTCAAGTAAGAAAAGAAGAGGGATACTAAGATGGTTCCAGACCAGAGTCTTTGCCTCCCAGGGAGAAGACCCTGCTAGTAAAAAAGTAGTCACAGGTCAGATTCCTATTCTTGATAGTATATGTTCAAGTATTGTTTGATTCAAGAACAACATACTCGTATATCTCGTTAGGAATGATAGAGAAATTAGACAAACCTTGTAGAACTAGGTTTGGTATAGTTGCCTTCGGGCGAAGTAGTTCTATCATCACGAATAGTACGAGGCGTACCGATCAAAATTAAGGACGTAGAACTAGAATGAGACTTGATAGAACTAGAGATTAAAGACTTCAATGTAATACTGGGCATGGATTGGCTAGCAAGGCATGGTGCAACCATCGACTGCAGACGTAAGCAAGTGAAGTTCGAGACTCGTGACGGTCAGAGATTATGTTTTATGGGAAATGTTTCAGGACTACGTACGCTGCTTATTTCATCTTTCAAAGCTTAGAGGATGATAGAAAAAGGATGTCACGTATTCTTAGCCAGCATCACGGATATGGTAAAGGAAACACCACTAAAGGTTGGACACGTCCACATTATAAAGGAATTCCGAGAAGTATTTCCTGATGACTTACCAGGGTTGCCGCCGACTCGGGAAATTGACTTCACAATCGAACTAGTACCAGGCATCGAGCCTATCTCCAAGGCACCAAACCGGATGGCACCTACCGAACTCAAGGAGTTAAGGACGCAGTTGCAAGAACTCGTAGACTTGGGGTTTCATTAGACTGAGCCATTTTCCATGGGGAGCACCGGTTCTATTTGTGAAGAAGAAAGACAGAAGCATGCAGATGTGTATAGATTATCGCGAGTTGAATAGGGTGACAATTAAGAATAAGTACCCACTACCCCGAATTGATGACCTGTTTGATCAACTCCGAGGAGCGACCGTGTTTTTAAAGATTGATCTATGATCCAGGTATCACCAGCTCAAAACAAAATAATTTCATAAAGAGTAATAAATCTTATTCAATTCAATCAAACTCTCCAAACATAATTTATAATATTTCTAAGCCAATCACTTAATCATATCATACTAAAATGTACATATTATAAGAGCCTCAAAATATTACTCTATAGATATTAAGAAAACAAAAATCTTCAATTTCTCAACATTTTTCAATGTTAAGAGACATTTGTGATCACCACATTAATACATATGTAGATATCTATTTTGGTGTGTGGTACTTAGTACTCATATATAATAATAATAATAATAGTCCATGAACATAAAATTACGTTATGAAAACAAATTATTCCGTTTCAAGAGTCACCAACCAAGATCAACAATTAGTCTTTATTTATAAACGACAAACTCTTTCCATGGGAGATTGCACTTTTCACAAATTTCCATGGCATCCACCGCTTTTTCTTCCCCATAAGGAATGGTTTTGGATTCATGACCACAAGGCTCATCACTAAGTGGGGCGTCAGGAGGGTCAATGGCAGTTCTAAGCGCACCCCAAAATCCCAACTTTCCCACTTTTGCATCCCACCCCAGAAGGCTATCTAGGCACTTCATCATGTTGCTTCCTTCAACTATAACAATGTCGTCTGAAGATCCTCTCCCTATAGCCACCCAACTCTTGCTATTGTCATTATTGACCAGAGCTGAAGCCTCTTGTAGAGCTTGATCAGTATCAAGTGAGTAGCCAAGCCTGAGTTTTGATCTTATTATACTTTCCAACCTAATCCAGAAGGACCTTCTTTTGGTTAAACACAAAGAAAACAATGAGTTTCTCAGATCTCCTTCCTGAATCCAAGATAGAAAATTCTTTACATGTTCACTTTCATTCCTTGTACCCACGTAAATCATCTCCAGCTGAAGACCTGTGTTTTTAATCTTCTTAAACTTTGAGTTAAATTCTAGTATCCAATCAATGTCCGCACTTCCATAAATGCAGATGTACCTGTCTTCTTTCACCTGAAAATGAAGTCAAAGGTTTGATCTTTAAGCATCTAATTATATATAACTTTGGTAAGTACATGAAAAAACAGAGTTGAGAGAGTTGAAGAATAATACCCAATTAGAAATTAGGGGATCAATTTCATCTACCAGAAGTTGGAGATTCCAGCTCTGCTCTTGCCAAAGCTCTTTTTCTCTTGAATCTGAAAAAGGGTATGCTTTAACACCCCAGATAAAGACCATATCTAATGCATTAAAGTTTGAGACATTTCCTTGTGAATCTAGAACAACCATAAGCGGGCCTTCTCTGTAGTTCCATTCTTGTTTGACAAATGTTACCACTGCTGAGTTGAGTGACCATGGCTGCTTTATTGAGCACCATGGAATAGACTGTGATAGAACCCTGAAACTTCTCTTCTCAGCATCAGTCCAATAATTAGAATCTGGAATTGGAATCCACACAATTTCATAACTTCCCTCTAGTATTTTGTTGCAAGGATTATCACAAATTTGCTGAACCAGTAAGAGTAACTCCTCTGTAGGTAAAAGCTCTGGCTCTGTGATCAAGAGTATGACCACCTTGTTTTTCAGTTCAGTCAAACCAAGCTGTCAATAGACATAAATAAGAAGGTAAAGAAGTTGAGCAAAATTTGCTTTGAAGTAAACAACGTTGGGCCGATAAACAATGCTTAAAGAAAAAGCAAAAGCTGGAAAGAAAAACATGCCTTTGCTTGTGTGGAGCAGTCAAGTAGTGGAAAGTCATCTCTGACGGCAAATAATATTCGAAGCACTTCTTGGTTTTCATTGTGTTCCTCCGTAAAAATATTCAACAGACTTTGATACAGCTGTGACTCTATTAAGTTTATGTGTAAATACACACACACACACACACACATATTGAATTAAAATTCATCAAGCAGAGTCAAAAGTTTTTAAATTGTACTATGAAGTATCAAGTAGTGACCTGTTTGTTGACTGCATTCCTCCACCTGCTGATTGAGGTGATTGTCCATGCCTTTCAGTCTGTGGATCAGACTTGAGAGCTCCCATGTTGCAATTGTTATTGAATCTGAGTACTTGAATATATAATCAGATAATTATTAAAGCAGATTTTAAAGTCAAAAAGATTAAAGCAAGTAGAATTAAAGGAAGGAGAATGCACTTGAAGAGGTGTCGTTGCTTTCAAGTCTGAGATTTGTGAAGAACATGTCAAGATGCTTCTGATTATCCAATAAACAGCTGAGTAGATATTATACTTTGTAATAGACATGTTCTCCTTATCCAACTTTACTTGTGAAAGAGGCAGGGATTCAAATTTGATGACACACTTGGTTAAATCTATCACTGTCTTCATCAGCAAGCTCAAGGCCTTAAATTGACGAGTGTAGGCGGTCAAATCGCTTGGCAACTGCTTAAGCATTGCAACTGATAGTGCCAATGTGTTCTTTGGATATAGCTGCATTAAGAGCCAAAATTCACCATAGCTTTTTACAAAAGTTGCAAGCACTAGAACTGCTTTAGCCTCCCATGTGTAATTTCCCAGTAGGTCGAACAAGATCATAGTCTTCTCATGTAGACTCCCTTCAGCAGAGCACTTGCATAGTATCTGTCATTGTTTCGAGAATTTGATCACATTATGTATGTACCTAATGAAAGTTGAGAGGAAGGGAAGAGAAAGAATTACCTCATGTGAGATCTTGTTAATGAGATGTGAGAGTGCTTCTTTAAATCCAACAGCTTCAATGTCGGTGACTTTTCTCCAATCATTGGCAATGAAATCTAGATCAGAAATCTGGAAAAAGTCCTAGAATGGATCAACTACATGGACCAAAAGATTGTAACTCAAGATACAGAAGTATGCATACATAATAATGTGATATATATCGATGCATACTATGTAAAATTCCTCAATTCTTCTCTAGTTTAAGAAACAAAAAGTTTGCCAAAGAATATTTTCAAAGTGTCACATTTCCAGATGACTTAGATGCATGATTGATGAGCAACTGAAAGAAACGGATAATGGAATGAGATGGTGAGACTGGTTAATTAGTATTACATCTGATATAGTAGCATAAAGCATGATATCTTCCATGGCATGAAGCAGCTGCTCCGAATCAAGACGGCGGCCATCTGGGTCATGGCTTAGGAGTAGCTTCTTGATCAGAATATCTTCCAAAGTTGAATCGGTATGAAGTGTGAAGGTGGCTGTTCCCTGCAAGTTCATGGCTATGATGGATAAGGAGTAAAGGAAATCTAGTGCATGTATAAGTGTTATGCGGCTACATTACAAACGGGAACAATAATAATAAAAAATTAACACTTTGTAATAGGGAAGTGATGTGCAGGATTTTCATGTGTGGGAGACCACAGAAAAGGAAAGAATGTTTCTTTTAAAGATTGTTGAGCTACACACGCCAATTCACATTCAAGGCCTTCATACGTATCCCTTTTCTTTTGTGCTTTTTGTATACTACTTTTAGTAACAAGCATCGACAACTACAGCTCTCCCCTGTGTAGTGAACAATAGTATGTGAGCGAGCTTGGTTTTAATATTACTACTTACTAGCTATTGTACTTATTTTTTATGCTTCTGGAAACCATTTGTCAAAAAAGAAAGGGTTAGTTTTTGGTACATGGTAAGGGCAGGCAATGAAAATGAAATTGCATGGGAAAAAGGAAGAAATGAATTTAAAAACAAGAAGTTATGTCATGAATCATTACCTTCTTATTAACTCATTAATTAGACCATAATAGTCTTTTGTGTTTTTTAACTTTATGGGGCTTTAATTTTGCGAATTGGGAATCCAAAATCCAAATATATGTACCAAGCCTTTGTACTTTGCAGGTTAGTAAGGAAATTTTATTATAGATTGAGAGCACACCTTTTGCTGGGTGTTTTTACTTTAACTTTGTTTCTTTTAGAGTATTCGGTGAAAATAATATATTTTTTTGGAGTTATTTTGCAATTTGACATAGTTTTGATAATCTTTTGCAAAATGACATCTGTCTAAGATTTCGACCAGCTATCTAAAAATTTCGATTAGCTGTCTAAATTTTTTGACCACCTGTCTCGAGTGTCGGAGACAATTTTGTAAAAAATTATCAAAATTATGTCAAAGTGCAAAATGACTTCACAAAATAGATCATTTTGTCAAGGGGCCATTAAATTAATAATGATGGGATAATGGCAGCAAAACTACTCAAATAGTTACAAATCTTGCAATAAAATACTTATGTAAAAATTTTGACAGCAAAACTACTTATAAGTAGTGAATTTTCTTGCACTTAACTCGATTCCGTTAAGTCAGTGGTTAAAATTAACTCCACGGGTCACGTGACAGCCTCCAATTCGTCTAAAATATTTTTAATTTTTAAATATTTTAAAATCAATTAAAAAATCATGACAAAATAAAATTAAAAAATTTTCATTCCTAAAAAAATAAATAACATAATTTAAATTCATAAAAAATTAAAATAAGTATTTTAAAAACTAAAAAAAACAACATTCATTTAATAAAAAATATAAATAAAAAGCATAAAAAAATTATTTTTAATTAACATGAAATTAGATTGTATTTAGATTTTAATCAAAATAAAAATGAAATTTTTATGACTTTATTTAGATTTTTTATTAAATTACTATTTTTTAGTTTTTAAATATTTGTTAAAATATTTTTATTTTATTTGTTAATATTTTTAAAAATATTTAAAAATTAATTTTTTAGGAATTAAAATATATGTTTTTTTATTTTTTTCTGATTTTTTTTATTATTTTTAATTAATTTTAAATTATTTAAAAATTAAAAATATTTTGGACAAACTGAAGGCTTTTACGTGTCCCACAAAGTTAATTTTAACAATTGACTTAACGACAGAAAGTTAAGTACAAAAAAATTCACTACTAAGTAGTTTTGCCGTTAAAATTTTTACATAACTATTTAACTTCGTAGCTACTTGAATAGATTTACCGTCATTATCCCAATAATAATATAGTACAATAGTTCACCCACAACTAGTTAGAACGACCACTCTTAAATCTGTGTTACCAAGTTTCTCAAAATTCATTATTATTACACCTTTTACATAATTTTTAGCATCACAGTACTTTTTTGTTAATTTTCTTGTAAAAAAATTTCCTTGCATTTTCAGCCATAGTCTGCACTTACAAAGAGGTGTTCATAATACGAGACGAGAGAACTAGTTTGGAAATGAAGAAAGAAATAAATTTAGAAAATTTAAGTGAAACAATTTTTTAAAAATATATCAATTTTAGAACTTAAATATAAAAAACTAAAGACAAAAAATAATAAAAGATGTTTAAAATAAGGACAATATATAAATAAAAGATGAGGAAATTCTACCATAAGCTACACATTTTTACTTTATTTATAGGTCACGCGATAACTCTACAAAATAAAGTTATCTTATCACATTTTATATGTTAATTATTACTTAATTATTGAGTTTTTAATTGATTTATTCAATTTTTAAGTTATTTTGAATTTATCGAGTTTATTTTAATTTTATAGATTTTTGTGTGTTTTTATAGTTATTTTGTTGTAAAATGTTATAGTTTAATTATTTGAATTATTATTATTTAGTAAAAGGTAAAAAAAATATACTTCTATTGATCTTAAACGTGAAATTTAATTAGGATTTAATTAATATTTTCAAATAATTAAAATAATTTATTTTATAATTGAAAATATTTTATATTATTTATGTTGACGCCATTTTTCGTCAACTTATAGAAAAGAAGAGCAATTAAACTAAATATACCAGAGAAAACAAATAATTTAGACATGATTTTTTACGTGGTTCAACAGTTAAAATCTGCCTAGTCCACGAGTTTGTGTTATTAACTTCTCGGAATTCTCAAATAGCTTTCTGGAAGCAATTGTAGAGAGTTTTTCCAATATTTTTTTTTCTCTCCTCTACAAATGAATCGTCCCACTCTATTTATAGAGTGGTTTACCGAATCTCTTCCCACAAATTTCGGGGGGTTGTTCTACAAAATGAATTAAAATAATGTCATTAAATGCATTAGTTACTATGTACGCGGTAATATCCCATGATATTTGAGATTTAATAACAAATTACATCAGATCCCTTAAACATAGGGATTTTACAACAATAAACATGTTCACACATAACTTGCGAGCTTGGACGCTTGTAACTCCCACTTCTTTCTACAAATGCATTATAATAATTATGAAAAATAAGAGAATATATTTTTATTCATATTTTTTAGTACATTACAATATTAATCAAAAGCTAGAGATATTAAGTAAAGTGGAAGAATAACTAATGAATACACAACTATAATATCCATAGGCATTTCATTAGTATAATACCCATAGAATGATGCAAAATACAAGCAAATAATCACTAAAGTTATGAGCAATAAAGAGAAATTCATGATTAGATGATGAATTTTAACTAGAAGGGTAAGAAATGAAGAAGTTGTTGCAAGTAAATGGTTGAAGGAACAAGTATTTATAGGACAAAAACTAGCTGTTATGACCATTGGTGAATAGTGATCTGACCGTTGGAAACAGTAACCTGACCGCTGGGAATATAGCTGTATTCTACTGTGAGATTTTAACAATTCTAAGTTGTTGAAGTAACTAACACATGAGAATAATTAATTTATGGATGTTAGAGAAACTTTTTCAGAAAAGTTTGTGAGTAAAAAAATGTTGGACTAAGTACTATAAGAAGATTGAGAAGTTTTCATTTTTTGGTTACTATTCACCGGGTACTATTCATAGTGGGTCCCACAGCGGGGTCCACCCCATGGTTCCCACATAATGATGCAGTAGTGATACAATGATGACTTTAGCAAACCCCTATGCTTAATATTTTGAATATTTTATTATTCCACTATGCTTGATATTTTAAATATTTTATTAGCATAGTAACCCAAAGTTTTCCTATAAATAGTTCTTCCAAAACTCATTTTGAATTACAAAACCTCATTTTCTTTGTTTCACTCTAAAAATCTTCTTAACACTCTTTTAAGAGTTCTAAATCTCTAAGATCTAAGCGAAGTTCTGTCTGTAACGCCAACTTACGAAAACATTTTAGGTAAGCTCCTTCCCAAGCCTTTCAATTAAGTTATTTAGCTATTGTATATATATATAGATTTTTTTTACTATGCCGTTATAATGCCAAAATTTATAAATAGATTATTTTACTATGCTGTTATAATGCCAAAATTTATATATAGATTATTTTACCACTCCGTTATAATGCCAAAATTTATATATATATATTTTATTTTATCATGCCGTCATAATGCCAAAATTTATATAGATTATTTTACCATGTCATTATAATTTACAATGCCAAAATTGAAATATAAACTATTTTTTATGTGTCATTATAATATTAAACTTATATAGGCTATGGTCACACTTTGGACTATTATGGACTTTTATTACATGACATTATTCCCTACTATTATGGACTAATATTATGACCTGGACATTTCCGTATGACCATGACCACGACTTTTAGACTGAGATCTTTCCATGGACAATTATAGTATGACCATATGCCTGGACATAAAATAAACAATAAAATAGAAAAAAATGGAATAATAACAATTATAAACTAAAATGACATCAAGTAGATTTTATGTAAGTTAATAGTTTGTGTTTTTATCAGGAAGCTAACAATTTCGGTTGTTTTATCAGGACGCAAGGTAAGTAGAATCCTCATCGACAACATAAGTATTTTATGTGTCTTATGTGCATTTATATGCTTTACATGTTATTTTGCCTTATTGTTTTTATGCATAATTTATTTTCAAGAATGTCATATTTATTATGCATAAGCTCGTTTAATGTTTACAAACAAGTTATTGAAAGGGTTAAAGTAGAGGTGCTGCTTGGGAGACCTATGTCCCAAAATGTAATAAGGGAGACGTACTTCCCTATATAATGAATGTTTATGAGGGAGAAATTCCCTATTATCATGTTTATGTTCAAGTGGGAATGTGATTCCCTATGTAATGCCGGCAGCAGCATCCTCTAGGGCCCAAATGAAAAGAAAGTGAAAGAAAGAAAATACATAACATGTTGCACGTTTATTTTAATGCATATGAGGAATTTATTATGCTTACTGAGCCTTAGCTCATCAGATAATGTTTGTGTTGTAGGTAAGATACCCCAAATATAAATTGTTGATGAGTATACGTGGAGCCAACGTGATTGTACATATGGGGCTGACCTGAAGGGAGTGGAGTTCTGCTATGCTATATTATAAATAAACGAGAAACTTGATTTATATTTATATTTCATAAAAAAAAAGTATTTTGTGAACTTTACATAAAGCTTTAAAAGTATTTCATGAACTTTGTAATTTACATAAAACTTTTCAATTTATCGGTTGGATACATCTCTAGTTCTACGTTAAGGTGTAGTAACGCCACGAAGATTATTTATAAAAGTATTAAGATTTGTATGTAAGATAAAGTTTTATTTGGTTGTGGGTATTGTATGGTTTGAAGTTATGAACACTAGTTTATGTATTGTTTAATAAAGTTTTTTTTTTTTTTTGTAAATTCAGAATTTCAGTATTGTCGTATTCAGGTTAAACTTTGATTTTACATTATATATATGTATGTTAAGAAAGGAGGTCGTTCAGAGTGGTATCAAAGCGGATCGGTTTTGAAGACAATCCCATATGTACAAGCATGACGATAAATGTGGTACTCATCAAGTAAGTCCTTAAAAAAAACTATTAGCGTTAAATTTAATCCCTTAGCAAAGTTATATCTAGCGCTACTTGACGTGTAAATAAGTGATATGGTCATTTATTTTCAAGAAAGTTTTATTCATGGTAATGAATCCAATTCATGACCTTTTAGAATTGAAGAATGGAAGGGCATGCAGATGGAGAGCCTACTGCAGAGCACACTACTCCAAATGTTGCTGAGCTAATGCGGAAATTTCAAGAGGAAAGAGAGAAAAACCGACGGTTAGAAGATTTATTAGAACAATTCCTAAGGCAACAAAAAAATGAAGGACGATCACAAGGTAATGAAGAATCACCACAAGATAGCGCAGACCACCCACCAACAAATGGAGCACAACAACATGCACCACCGCCGACTCCTCCAATAGAAGTCAGAAATGCAACAGCCAATTACTCTCCGGAGACCTTTATGAAATTCCACCTTCTTGAATTCTATGGAAGCATTGATTCGAAAGTAACAGAGAATTGGATTTGTATGATGGAAAGACTTTTTGATCTAGCTCGAGTCCCACAAGTAGACAAAGTTCGTCTAGTGATATACTTATTGAGGGAGGATGCTAGCTATTGGTGGGATACTATGGCGGCCATCCATGGAGTTGACACGATGACTTGGGGACAGTTTCGAACCTTATTGGAAGAGAGCTACCTTACAACTGTCTTGAAAGATGAGAAAGCAAGAGAATTCACTTACCTGAGGCAGAAAAAGATGTTGATGGAGGAGTTTATCCTAAAATTTAATGAACTCTCAAGATATGCACCACACATGGTTTGCACTGATGAATTAAAAATCAAGCATTTCAAAAATGCTATTCATCCTGACATTCATAAAGATCTTGAAGTAGAAGACTTGGAGGGAGCTTCTTTTTCCAAAGTAGCTGACAAAGCTTTGAAGATTGAAAAGGCGATATTGATGCAAGAACGAGAGAAAGAAGCTGAAAACAAAAGACAAGGCGCAAGGAACATCCAAAATCGGAAAAATAACCATTTCGTGAAAGGTGGTCCAAGCCAGGAGAATAGTGACAAGAAGCGGCCTAACCAATGGAGTTTTAACAACAACCACAAGAGAGGAAAGTATCAGTCCCAAGAAAAGCCAGGATTTCCTCAATGACCAAAATGTAACAAATATCATCCTGGTGAATGTCAGGTTGGAACTAACACTTGTTACATATGTGGGAAGTCGGGGCACTTTGCAAGGGAATGTTCCAACCGTAACGAACAATATAAAGGAGGAGAAGAAAATAAAACAAATGGCAGAGTCTTTGCCTTAACTCGGGAAGAAGCGGAAGCAAGTCCATCCATAGTAATCTCAGGTCAGCTCCTTTTCAATAACATCCCTGCATCAGTATTAATTGATTATGGAGTTACACATTCATTCGTATCAGTGCATTTTGTTGGTAGATTGAATGGATTACCTGCTAAGATGGATACAATTTTTAGTATAGCACTGCCCTTCGGGGAAGTGCTATACTCAACTCATTGGTATAAGACTATACCAATTACAATCAATGACAGGGAACTATATGTTAACCTGATCATTATCGACATGAAGGACTACGACGTCATTTTAGGAATGGATTTCCTAACAACGTATAACGCTAGAATCGACTGTAGTAAGAAAGAAGTCATTTTTGCACCGGTAGGAGAAGACGAAGTTCATTTTCAAGGGAAAGTGAAACGAACCCCTTCACCAATGATTTCTGCAGCAAAGGCAAGGAAACTATTAGCAAACGGATGCACCAGTTTTCTAGCAACGATTTGTGATGTCTCGAAAGAGAAGCTTGTGAGACCTGAAGACGTTCATATTGTACGCGAATTTATGGAAGTATTTCTAGAAGATCTTCCTGGAATTCCTCCCGATCGTGAAATTGAGTTTGAGATCGAGTTGTTACCTGGTACAACTCCGATTTCAAAGGCCCCTTATCGCATGGCGCCTGCCGAACTGAAGGAACTAAAGACTTAATTGGAGGAACTTTTGGAAAAGAAGTTTATAAGACCCAATCATTCACCATGGGGAGCTCCAGTACTATTCGTGAAGAAGAAGGATGGCACAATGAGAATGTGCATTGATTACAAGGAGCCCAACAAAGTGAAAATTAAAAATAAGTACCCGCTACCCAGGATTGATGATTTATTCGACCAACTACAAGGAGTGGCAGTATTTTCAAAGATAGACCTTCGTTCGGGATACCACTAGCTCAAGATGAAGGAACAAGATATTCCTAGAACGATGTTTCGAACTCGTTATGGACATTACGAATTCCTGGTGATGCCATTTGGACATACTTATGCTCCTGCAGCTTTCATGGACCTCATGAATAGAGTATTTAAGGATTTCTTGGATAAATTTGTCGTTGTTTTTATCGATGATATCCTTATATACTCAAAGTCAGAAAAAGAACATGAGGAACATCTAAGATGTACGCTGGAAACTCTAAAAGAGGAACAACTATATGCCAAATTCAAGAAGTGTGAATTTTGGCTTGATAAAATTAACTTTTCGAGACATGTTGTGTCAAAAATTGGGATTTTGGTGGATCCAGCTAAGGTAGAAGCAGTAAAAGGATGGTCTCAGCCAAGGAATGCAACTGAAGTAAGATGTTTTTTGGGCTTAGTTGGATATTATCGACGATTCATAGAAGGATTTTCCAAAATTGCAACCCCACTTACAATGCTCACTAGAATGAATAGTCAATTCATATGGACGGAAGCTTGTGAGGAGAGCTTTATGGAATTAAAGAATCGACTAACTAATGCTCCAATCCTCACCATCCCGAATAGTACAGACGAGTTTGAAATTTTATATGACGCTTCAAAGATGGGATTAGAAGCGGTGTTGATGCAAGAAGGGAGAGTAGTAGCTTATGCCTCCATACAATTAAAGGATTACGATAAGAACTACCCCACACATGATCTAGAGTTAGCTGCGGTAGCTTTTGCCTTGAAATTTTGGAGACATTACCTCTACGGAGTAGTAAGATCGGGTATAGAAGTAATAATCGGAGGATTGTCCAATCTGACGTTGCAGTCGACTTTGTTGGAGGAAATAAAAGAAGGTCAAGAATCAGATCCTCACCTAACTAAGGTCAAAGAAAAAGTCAAAGAATAAAAAGTGAAGAATTTTAATGTTTCTCACTCAGGAATATTAAAATTTAACAAAAGAATTTGCGTACCTGCAAGAGAGGACATTAAGAAAAAGATTATGAATGAAGCTCATAACACTCCATACACGGTACACCTAGGCTCAAAAAATATGTACAGAAGTTTGAAGGAACACTTTTGGTGGCCTACCATGAAGAAAGATGTAGCCCAATATGTAGCTCGGTGTTTTACTTGCCAAAGGATTAAGGCAGAACATCAATGACCTGGAGGAGAACTGTAGCCTTTGGAAATACCATAATGGAAATGGGAGCAGATTGCAATGGACTTCTTTATTGGACTTCCACGAACGGGCAAAGGATATGATTCGATATGGGTCATCATCGATCGATTAACAAAATCTGCTCATTTCCTTCCGGTAAAGGTGACGAACACAGGGGACCAGTTAGCGGAAGCTTATGTGAAAGAGATAGTACGATTACATGGAATTCCAATTTCCATAGTGTCAGATAGAGACTCAAAATTTACTTCAAAGTTCTGGCAAAGCTCGCACAAGGCTATGGGGACAAGTGCAATGCCCCAAATTCCCTAATAAGGTTTAGAACCTTGATTAGGAGGGCGGGAGGGCCATAATTGATTTATTATGATATTTAATGATTATATGCATGTTTACGTGAATTATATTATTATATGATGGTGAATGCATGCATATGGGTGTATTTATAATTATAAGGGCATTTTGGTAATTTGGCCTGTTGAGGGCATATTTGTAAATTGGGTGCATACTGTAATTTGTGAATGAGATTTCATTATTATGGAGATATATTCGAGCTATTCGGCATGAGACGGTCATATATAATGGATTAGCGGTTTTGTCATAACGGGGTCAATTTTGGGGTAATAGAAATGTTTATTTGGTGATAGATTGGGAATATTTGAGACCAGGGTGAAATTCTGGAAGTTTTGACTATAGTGTCCCCGGGAGTGTTTTCGGGACCCCGAGCACTAGGTTTTATTTGAGGTTACTTAAGCTTGAAGTAGCTTCCCAGATAAGAACGTACGTTAGAAAACCTCTCGTTCTCTCTCTTGCGGTCCGTTTTACCGTTTGAGCCTTTTTGAGGAAATCTTGAGTTCTAGGAGTCGGAATCAGGCGAGGGTCGAGGCATAGCGATCCTAGGAAATATTAGAAGCTTCTTGATTGAAGGATTTGACGAAAAACAACCCAATCAAAGGTAATCTAAGTTTGAAGTTTTTAAAGTTTCTAAGCTTAGAATTGGACTTTGTTAATTGTTGAGTTTTTGGTTGGTTTGAACCTTGGGTTTTGAGGGTTTTGGAGTTTTGGGAAGCTTGGGAACTTTGATTTGATGATTTGGGAATGTTTGGGTATGTTTTTGGAGGATTTGTTGTGCTTAAAACACGTTTGGGAATGGCCCAGAGTTGGGGGCCGCGGCCCTGTTCTTTAGCGCCGCGGCCCTAGTTCGAAGAAGTAGGTGTCAGGAAATTGGCCTTGCTGGGCGCCACGGCCCTTGCCTCAGAGAACCCTGGGGGCCGCGACCCAAGGTGCTAGGGCCGCAGCCCTTGCCTTGTTTTCACCCCGTTTGCTCGTTTTGACCCCGGGAACTTAGCTATGGGCCTCGGGAGTGTCCCTACTACTTGGATTAGTTTGGATTGACCTCTTGGGGGCTAGATATTGGTGTGGAACCTTTGATTATCATGTTATTGATGGTGTTCCATATTTGATTATGATTAGGTGACCGCTAAGGGCTTAAAGGTTGATCGTTCTCAAGGGTCGTTCTTATATTGGTTCTAGCTCGAATTTGAGGTAAGAAAACTGCACCCTGTGTATATGTGACATGCATGGCTATTATTGATGCATGTCGGTTGATTATTATGTGGGACATGCATGGATATTCTTGATGCATGTTGGTTGGTTATTAAGCGTGACATGCATGGCTGCTATTGGTGCATGTTGGATTGCTGGATATATTGCATATGATGCATGAGAAACATGTGATTAGGACATGCTTGTATACTGAGTATGATATCGTTCAAAGCTTGAGCCTCTGTGTTTATGCACGGTCCTAATTGTACTAATACCTGTTTAGTAAGCATGCTGAATATCTTGTTTATGGATATGGAACATGTGATATATGATTAGCGGCATGACTTACTTGTGCATGACACTGACTAGTCAAGGACCGACTCTAAAGTCGAGAATTACGCATTGAATGGCTCAATGGCATTAATGCTAGACCAACCCTAAGGTCGATGAATCATGCATTGAATGGCTCTATGGCATTAATGCTAGACCGACCCTAAGGTCGATGAATCTTGCATTGAATGGCTCTATGGCATTAATGCTAGACCGACCCTAAGGTCGATGAATTATGCATTGAATGGCTCCATGGCATTAATGCTGGACCAACTCTAAAGTCGAGAATCGTGCATTGAGTGGCTCTAAGGCACTAATGCCAGACCGACCCTAAGGTCGATGATCACGCATTGAGTGGCTCCATGGCATTAGTGTGGGACCGACCCTAAGGTCGAAGAACTTATAAGCGCTTGCCTGGTCTATGACCAGATGTTTATAGCCAAGGTATATGACCCCGGTGACTGTTTGTCACATGGCTAGGGGACGCTGTCCATAGCACGACTCTAGGGTTGGGAGGAAGGTTATGTTGGTGACCATTCACCTTGCACCTGTCCTACTCAAACTTATGAAAGGATCACTTATCAGTTAAGCCCTGGTGACCCTATCGTCACATGGCTAGAGGGAGCGATGCTCATTACTGTGACTTTTGGCTATTGTCACCTATTTACTTGGACTGATATTCCTGAATGGTTATTATGATCGTTGTTGATATTATATCATGCTTTATTGTGTTTTCTTGCTGGGCTTCGGCTCACGGGTGCTACATGGTGCATGTAAAGGCAAGAGGAAGCTTAACCATCCTTGAGTTGGAGGGCTTAGGTGATGACGTGTACATATGCAGCTGCTCGTCCGCCACGGCTGAGGTTTAAAGTGGAACTAGGGTTGAACCCTGTTTTGCCGCTTAGAACGGCTTGTTGTAAATATTTTTCTGTAATAAACTCTGAGATTATATTTTCGGGATCCCAATGTATATATTAAACGTTCTAGTGAAACGTTACATCCTAACCAAAGTTTTTAATCCCTAAACCGCTAATCATACTTAGTTCACGATTTTGGCCAAATGACTCGATTAGCGAGTTTAGCACTGTTTACAAGGCACACCGTAACGGTCCCTGGAGTTTGGGGCGTTACAACAAGATTGAAATTTAGTACAACTTTCCACCCATAAATAGATGGACAAACAGAAAGGACTATACAGACCCTTGAAGTTATGCTAAGAGCGTGTGTCCTGGACTTTGAAGGATCGTGGAGTAAATATTTACTGCTGTTGCTTCAAACACTTGATCTCTTCCTCATGCTTCTACAATCTTGATTGCAAATCTGTGAACATCTGCTGAAAATTCATAGGAGCAGATGAAGAACTAAAACCTTGGTTGTAACTCCCAGCCTCTGTATAACCACCACCAGGCCTCATTATCTGCCTTGGATATAAACCTGCTGATTGAATCTGCAGTCAATAACTTGACCCATTAAACATGATGAGCATATCAAGAGCTTTCCCCATGGAATCAATCTTACCACACCACATTCATAAACCACTTGCAGTGCTATAAACAAGCCCATGGCATTCATACACCCATCATAATCCCTGCTCTTCCTACATTCATACCATGCCTCCAACTCCAACATGAAAATATCACAGTTATATATTTATGGAGCAGGTAATCATATGATCACATTCATATATATATATATATATATTCACAGAGCATATAATCATATAGTCAAGAACCAGGCTCTATCAGAATCTCATGCTCCCTAATACAATGTACAGGTAAAGCATTTGCATTCTATTTAAGTAGTTAAGCACATAACTACAGAAATAGTTACCATTCCCTGAATGAAGCTGTCTTCAGTGATGAGTGTACATGCCCAGCTTGTCTTCAGGAACCCATAAACCTTGACTGGCTCTGATACCTAATTGTAATTCCCTAAACTCCAGGGACGGTTACAGTGCGCATTATAAACAGTGCTAAACTCGCTAACCGAGTCATTTGGCCATAAACGTGTAACTAAGTATGATTAGCGGTTTAGGGATTAAAATTTTTGGTTAAGATAAAACGTTTCACTAGAACATTTACTGTATACATCAGGATCCCAAAAATATAATTTAAAGGTTTATTACAATAAAATATTTACAACCAGCCGATCTAATCGGCAAAACAGGGTTTAACCCTAGTTCTTCTCCTTCAAACCTCGGCTGTGGCGGTTGAGCAGCTGCATATGTACACAACGTCATCGTCACCTAAGCTCTCCAACTCAAGGATGGTCCAGCTTTCTTTTGCCTTTACCTGCACCACATAGCACCCGTGAGCCGAAGCCCAGCAAGAAAACTCATTATGCTCACGAACAGTCATATCTTGATATCAAATCATATCTGGCATGCCTAGCAAACATAGCTCTATTCAAGCTTGCAAGTAAATTCAAATAATGCGGGGGAATATAGGATAAGAAATCCTGCCCTCCTAATTGGATGACTATCAAGTCAATCCTAATAAGATGAGTGATTTAACACTTGAGGTTCTGGTAAACCATACTGAGTGATCGAAAAGCAAGTCACTACGGGGCTCAGTACCTAAAGCCATGCAAATGATTATCAGAATGATCATACAGAGCTTATAGCCCTGAACAGATGAGTGAATATCACTTTGAGGTTCTGTTAAACCATAATGAGTGACTGACAAACAAGTCACTATGAGGCTCGGTGCCCATAGCCGTGTAACGAAACCGTTACCTGGGCTTTCTTGCAATGGCTATAATCAGATGAATGACTGATGGGTAGTCACTAGCTTAAACAGATGAGTGACTGATGGGTAAGTCACACAAGCGCTTTTAGTTTTCATCAAACTTGAGGTCGGTTCGGCATTAATGCTCTTGTTGAGTCATCTAATGCAGATGTTGATTAGATCTAATCTTTGTTGGCTTGCGTTGAATACACTAAGGCCGTTCTTAACTTATGAGTCAGCACTGTGTGACCAGTGCCTAGTACCACTGCCGAACTTGACTAATGAGTCACAGCTTCACAGTTGATACTGACACCTTTGCCAATTATGACTAATGAGTCAGTGCCACGCACAAGTAAGCAATGCTACCAAACATATATCGTATGTCAAATATCCAAATACAGGGCATTCAGCACGCATACTTAACAATTGATAGCATAATTGGAATCATGCATAAACACAGAGACTCAAGCTCTGAACAATCTCATATTCAATATTCATGGCATGCCCTAATCACGTGTTTCTCGTGCATCACATGCATCACACTTAAACATCCAACATGCCTCAATAATAACCATATACAAGTGAGCAAGATTGCTAAGCATTCAATATGCTATCATTGTTAGGAACATATTGTTTTCCTTCAATGGAAATGATTAAAATATTACAACTCTATGTAATAATATTACAAGTAAATATAGATTGATTAAATAAGGTTACAACTCTATAACTGAAAATACAAATAAACTAAAGAAAGGAAGAAGATGATGATGAAGGAGAGAATAGTGAGAATACAACTCTAAGCAAAAGATTACAAGTAAAATAAAGTGTTTAGACCAAATGAAAAGATTACAACTCTTAAAAAAAATATACAAGTAAATAGAACAAGAGAATAAGAAGAAAAGCAATAGAATAAAAAGAAGAACAGAAACACAATCAAACTCTCACTTACACAACCTAAGTGAAGAGGATTGGGGATCACCAACTTGAACAAGGTTTAAAACCTTTGTCCAAAATCTTATTTCCCCCTAACTCAAGCACTAAGGGATCTCTCTCAGATATTGGAAAAGCTTTCTGGAATTATCAAGCCTCAAGGTGTTTCTAGCCAAGTGCTCTAGTGGATAGAAAAGTTGTGTCTTACAAGTGAGCTATAGGCTCCTATTTATAGAGTTTAGAGACACCCTTTGAATTTCAAATTCCACCAACCCCCATGGCTGTTACCAATGTTTAATTGGATTAATATGGAATAAAAAAGGAGATTTGGGAGTTATTTGGGTTTTTTGAGCCGTTCAACAAATATTGAAAAAACTGAAAATTGGTCAGTTTTTGGCCTGTGGCCGCAGCCAGAGACAATGGTGGCCGCGGCCACTGGTCTCTATCCCATAGGCCGCGGCCACTGAATGTTGGTGGCAGCGACCACTGACAAATTTCAACACAAAAAATTGTGTTGTTTTTCCAAACGGTTCCAAACCCTCCCAAATGATTTTGTAACTCCCAAAACACATTATTGGGGTTAAAATCATATCTCTACAGCTATATCACATATGGCTTTATGAAATTCATCTCAATATTGTGTAACAACAATTTTACACAATAAAGGGTAATATTTGGAAGTTACAAATTTGTAACACCAAATATGTTACATTATTTGGATATATCTCAATATTGTAACTCTCTATTATATGTTACAATATGTGACACACTTTGTCACATTTATTTAATCTAAAACATTATATTATAATATAATATAATTTTTCATTATATTATAAAATAATGTAACATTCCCCCACAAGATTAAATAGTTATCTATTGTAACACTTATTTAATCAATCATTATATTTTGAAATATAACATATCCCCCACTTGATTAAATAAGAGCTCTCTCTTATAGGAGTCATTGCATTAGTGCATAAAGTAAAGTGTTTTTCAACTTGAACTTTACTATAGTGTAATTATCACAAAATTTGTCGAAAATTAGGTTGCACTAGGCATTGAACCATCTTTTCATGATGACAAATCAGTGATAACACACACCTTTGCGATGTTCACTTGAGACCTCTATGTCTCGCTTTGCACCGTTAATGGCCATGTGCACTTTCCATTCATGGATGTTCTTGAGAATACTCCCAATTCTCATGAGAGGCAGCACCACCCCTAGGTCCATATAGGTAGAATTCTTACAGTATTTTGTTACCAAAAATATTTGTCTTTACAAGACTGAATTCTATTAAAAAACCTTTCGGTTTTAACCCTCCACTTGGTAACACACAAGTACTCAATATCTCAGATGGGACTTGTTTTGAGTACAACTAATATTCAATTGATTGACTTGTTATTACCTATTGAACCTAACACTAGTTGAATAACTAGTGTTAAGATAGGTTACCATCAATCGTGAATCGCTTTAGGGAGTTTAAGTCCCATCCCTCGAGATGATGCAGCCACTAAATCCCTCGTTAGTGGCTTAGTGAAAGGATCCGCCAGATTTTCACTTGTTCTCACATAGGATATTGAGATGACTCCTCTTTGAATCAATTCTCTTACATATCCATGTCTTAGACTAATGTGTCTAGACTTCCCATTATACACTCCGCTGTATGCTCTAGCCAATGTCGCTTGGCTATCACAATGTATCGATATAGTAGATACATTATCTTTGATTAGGGGAATCTCTATCAATAGATCCCTTAACCATTCGGCCTCTTTGCCGGTAACAGCTAGAGCTATGAACTCTGCTTCCATAGTGGAATGAGATATACAGGTTTATTTCTTGGAACCCCAAGAAATTGCACCTCCACCAAGTGTAAATACCCAACCAATTATGGACAAGTTGTCCCCAAGATTGGATATCCAACTTGCATCTGTATATCCTTCTAAAATCGAAGGAAATTTGGAGTAGTGAAGGCTTAGTCCTTTGGTTTTCTTAAGATAACCTAGGACTCTTCCAATTGCCTTCCAGTGATCCACACTTAGATTACTTGTAAACCTACTAAGTTTACTTACCGCAAATGCTATATCAGGTCTAGTACACTGGGTAGCGTACATTAGACTCCCTATAGCACTAGCGTACTCCAATTGAGCCACCGCTCTTCCTTCATTCATCTCTAGTTTTACACTATGATCGAATGGAGTATTGGCATCTTTAACCTTGAGATGGTTAAATTTGTTCAATACTTTCTCAACGTAGTGGGCTTGCCCTAGCGCAAAACCCCCACTATGTTTCTTTACTTTGATACCGAGTATGGTATCAACTTTTCCAATATCTTTCATCTTGAAGGTTGATGATAGAAACCTCTTCGTTTCATCTATCCCTTTCATGCTATTACTTAGAATAAACATGTCATCCACATATAAGCAAACAATGATCACATATCCCTTACAAGTTTTGGAATACAAACACTTGTCTCCATTGTTATGTCTAAACCCATTAGACATGATGGCTTGATCAAATTTCATGTCATTGCTTAGGAGCTTGTTTCAATCCATATAAGGATTTTACAAGTCTACACACTTTATGTTCATATTTTGGTAGGACAAACCCTTCGAGTTGTTCCATATAGACCTCCTCATTGAGGTCACCATTAAGGAATGTCGTTTTGACATCCATTTGATGAACATACAAGTTGTGTATAGAAGCTAGAGCGAACAAAATTCTTATAGAAGTTGTTCTTGCAACAGGCGCATAGGTATCGAAATAATCGATACCCTCTTTTTGCATAAACCCTTTAGCTACTAATCTAGCTTTAAAGGTTTGGATAGTGCCGTCAGTGTGGTATTTTCTCCTAAATACCCACTTACACCCAATTGGCTTAGACCCCGGTGGGAGGTTTGCCAATTCCCAAGTGTTATTGGAAAGAATGGAATCCATCTCATCATCGATGGCTTATTTCCAAAATGCACTATCTCTAGATTGCATAGCTTCTCTATAAGTCTTAGGATCATCCTCAACGAGACGTACAATAGGAATTTTCCTAATGACTTCCTCTCTATTTCCTTCTACCATGTAGAATGAAATTCGTTGAGAATCTATCTCATCCACTACTAGACTTTTATGATTTTTAAGCCTTTGACTTCTTCTAGGTTCAAAGGGTTGCTTTATATCCTTTTGAGAATTCTCCTCTTGAGAATCAACTTTGGATGTAGAAGCTTGAGAATTTTTCTCATATAACAAATTCTCCTTTAGAGATGTTGAAGCTTGAGAATTGTTGTCACATAACATATTCTCAAAGAATTCAACTTCTCTAGATTCAATCATAATATTAGACTCTAAGTCTAATAGCCTATAAGCTTTACTATTGTTGGCATAACCAACAAAAGCACACTTTATGGCTCTTGAACCTAACTTTGTTCTATTAGGTTCGGTTTTCTTGCAATATGCAAGACACCCCCACACTTTGAAGTACCCTATGTTGGGTTTTCTTCCTTTCCATAACTCATATGGAGATATCTCATTTTTCTTCATCGGTATTCAATTAAGAATGTGACAAGCGGTTAAAAGCGCTTCACCCCATAAGTTGAAGTTCAACTTAGAAAACACCAACATAGAATTTATCATCTCTAGATAAGTCCTATTTTTCATTTCGGCAACACCATTGTGTTGTGGTGTATAAGGTGTAGTGCACTAATGAATTATACCATTTTCTTCACAAAATGTATTGAATTCATTAGAGAAGTACTCTCCTCGTCTATCACTTCTTAGTACCTTAATCTTTTTATTTAGTTGATTAAATAATCTCAAAGTCACTTAACCAACTTTTGTGCATTTTCTAAGAGTCTCTTTGAGATTCTTTTGAAAACATCATTTTGACATCCATTGATTTTTTCGTCAAAATCAATTTGAAGATGTCAATTTTAAACACTTAAATAAAAAAAAATAAACCCTCAATGATTTATTTAAACACTTTGATTTCTAATGCTTTGATTTAACATTATCTCCTCATTGAGATTAATTTAAAACATATCACCATCTTTAACAAGAATGAATAAAATTCTCTTCAACCTTATTCATTATTGGTATAAATATTCAAAATTTCTTCTCCAATTTTGTAATGTCACCTCATTGAGACATTGAATATTTGAGAATTATTGTCACTAAATAATTCTCAAATATTTTCTCTTTTGACCACACTTTTAGACTCCAAGCCTATATGTAACGCCCCAACTCCAGGGACCGTTACGGTGTGCCTTGTAAACAGTGCTAAACTCGCTAATCGAGTCATTTGGCCAAAAACGTGTAACTAAGTATGATTAGCGGTGTAGGGATTAAAAACTTTAGATAAGATGTAACGTTTCATTAGAACGTTTAACATATATATTGGGATCCCAAAAGTATAATTTTAGAGTCTACTATAAGAAAATATTTACAACAGGCCGTTCTATGCGGCAAAACAGGGTTTAACCCTAGTTCCACTTTAAACCTCGGCCGTGGCGGACGAGCAGCTGTGTATGTACACGTCATCACCTAAGCTCTCCAACTCAAGGATGGTCCGGATTTCTCTTGTCTTTACCTGCACCACAAAGCACCCGTGAGCCGAAGCCCAGCAAGAAAACACAATACAACATGATATAATCTCAACAATAATTGCATTAATTGTTCAGGACCAACAGTCCAAGCAAATAGGTGACTATCACAAAAGTCACAAATGTGGGGACAGCATCCTTAAGCCATGTGATGATAGGATCACCAGGGCTTCCACAAGATAGGTGCATGGTGATTGGTCACCAACATAACCTTCCTCCCGACTCTAGAGTCGTAACTATGGAACAACGTTCCCTAGCCATGTGACAAACAGTCACCGGGGCCATATGCCCTGGCTCTGAACATCTGGTCTTAGACCAGGCAAGCGCTTGTAAGTTCATCGACTTTAGAGTCGGTCCATCGTTAATGCCATGGAGCCATTCAACGCTGATATCGATTAGATCTAATCTTCATTCGGCCCTGCATCCTCGATGCTTATGTCGTTTCTGACCTTCAGGTCAGTGAAACACGACCAGTGCTCAACCCATTGTGAGCTTAACTAATAAGTCACAGCCTCACAGACGAATCCGACACCATTGCTGATTCTGACTAATAAGTCAGTGCCATACACAAGTAAGCCATGCCACCAAACACATATATCACATGTCCAATATCCATAAACAAGGTATTCAGCATGCTTACTTAACAGGTACTAGTACAATTAGGACCATGCACAAACCCAGAGGCACAAGCTCTGAATGATATCATACTCAGTACTCAAAGCATATCCTAATAACATGTTTCTTGTGCATCACATGCATTATATTTAGCAATCCAACATGCACCAATAATAGCCATGCATGTCACATTTAATAATCAACCAACATGCATCAATAATAGCCATGCATGTCACATTTAATAATCAACCAACATGCATCAATAATAGCCATGCATGTCACATTTAATAATCAACCAACATGCATCAATAATAGCCATGCATGTCACATTTACGCAGAGTGCAGTTTTCTTACCTCAGATTCGAGCTATAATGATTTAAAGAACGGCCCTTGAGAACGATCAACTTTTAGTCCTTTAGCGGTCACCTAGTCATAACCAAAGGATATCATCAATAAAATGATCAACACAGGTTCCCAAACCAATATCTAGCCTCCGGGACATCAATCCACACTTAACCGGGTTGTAGGATCAACCCCAAGGCCTATGGGTAGCATCCCCAAGTCAAAAACCTATTTCTGGCCAAAACTTCCTCCATGGGCCGCGACCCTCCCTAGCCATGCTGCAGCTCACCCTCAGACAGAGGCTAAATCCTCCCCAGAAACACACACAGGCCGCGGCACACCATAGCCAGGTCGCGGCCCTTTACGCGCACCAGCAAGCCACCAGCTTGCTTCCCCTGCGTTTTTCCTCGAAACCAAATCCTCAAACCAATCCCAAACCTCAACCTAACACCCAATTCAACCACTAAACATCATCTACAACTCACCCACATCAAAACCCAAGTTAAACATCAACCAAACTTCCATTAATTCCAACCATTTACCAAGAAATCACAAGCTGAAAGTTTAAAACCAAAAACAGGGTATACCATAAAACTAATGGCTGAAACTTACCTCAAACTTGATTTTGAATCCCCCTCAATGGCTGAATCACGACCCTAAGCTCCCACTTTTGATTTCCTAGCTTAACTCCTCAAGTTGGCTCAAAAACTCCAAAGAGAAAATGGAAGAGAATGATGTACGGGAAGGAGAAGTATAACTCTATTTTTGTTCTGTTTTTCTACAGCCATCTAAAGGTCATATACATCCAACCAAATGACCTAAATACCCCTAGGTCTTTAAAAGTTTCTAAAGCCTTCCCAAGGGTAAAATTGGTACTTTCCACCTATCTCGTTAATTATAATTAACGCTCTCCAATTCTCGCTATTCTCAATATTCTCAAATGCCAATAAATCACATCCCATTACCCTTTAATTCCCGGTAATGTTTTAATCATCAAAGTGACCCCGAGACTCACCCCGAGCCCCGAACTTAAACCTGTTATGACTAGACCGAACACTTACATTTCACGATCGTCTCATGCCGAATAGCTCAAACCAATCCACCTTATGATGTGGCTATATTAATTAATCACAACCATGCACCCAACATACACAACTACGCCCACAGCGGCAAAATTACCAAAATACCCTTATAATTATAAATACTCCCATATGCATGCATTTACCATCATATAATAATATAATTCACATGAACATGCATATGATCATTAAATAGCATCACAATTCAATTATGGCCCTCCCGGCCTCCTAATCAAGGTCCTAACCCTTATTAGGAAATTCGGGGCATTACACTATAGGTCAATTTGTCATCCCATAATTTGGATCCACCTTGATCAATTTTTCTTGCAATAGCAAGATACTTATCAAAAGATGTAACCTTTTTAGGTTCATCTTTTCTTATCTCATAAGTTGAGATGGTCAACACTTAAATGAGAAATTTTAATTTCTCAAATAATTCTTTTTATTTACCAAATAAATGGTAACTCTTCACATTGCAATAATATAGGATAAAACACATTTATATTATTATCACCTTAATAATCATATTATTTAGCACACCATAATAATCATGATAATTCTCATGTATATATCAATATACTTTTATATATTAACATAATTATGTCTCAAAGAAATTTCACATAATTTGTCAACATATATCAATCATATTAGCATGCATTTTTGTTATACCCAGATTTCGAGCCATGATAAATATGACCTCGAAAGTTGGATTCGCAACAAATGGTCTCGTAAGGATTGAAGTATGCTCCAGGATTGTATATCGAGCCTGCAAAGTACGATATATGACCTCGAATATATGAGCTCGAAACGATCTCGATCTCGAAAGGTAGCTCTGAGAACACACTCATCTTCGGGGACGACTTCGGATCGGGGGTCTCGAGCTAGATGTACGTACGATCTCGAAAGACACGTGATCTCAGGAGATGCCATTAGCTCGAACAATGACATGAGACCTGGGATGCTAAAGCCTTAGAGATACGCGATAACCACCTTGAATATTTACAGGTGTTATAAATATGAGATGTAATCCTCATTTATTAATGTAAATCCCCAAGAATAGTGGGATATTATTTGGTCAGTTATGCGTTTCCTGGTCTTCAGGGACGTTTCCTTTTATATCTGATTATAGGCATTTAAAGCCATTTATTTTATTCACAAAAGAGTAACTACCCAAAATATGTGGGATAGTATTCTGCATCATTCTCTATAAATAGAGAAGCCATGCACCATTGTAAAGGACTGAAATTCTGATCCTTGAGAGAAAACTCTGGAGAATTCATGCTAAAGAATTTTTCAGAGATAATCTTAAGATTAATAACAGAGACTCGTGGACTAGGCAGATTTAACTGCTGAACCACGTAAAAAACCGTGTGTTTGATTTGTTTGTTTCGTTTGGCCATTGTCATTCATTGTTTTTGTGCTCTTCTTTTATCTGTTGACGAAAAAAGGCGTCAACAGTTTGGTGCTTTCATTAAGAGCCTTAAGAATTCATCCCTGAGAGATTCATGGCGACAAACAATCAGAACACCCCTGACGAAAACTACCCAAGGCATCCTGGAAAACAACCAATGGAGAACCCGGAGTCTGAGGAGAGAAGTGGGTCCTCCGATTCCCGGGGACCACCGCCTCCACCGAGGGATGAGGATATGTACTACAATCCTGAGCGTTACGTTCCTATTGTAGAACTGGAAAACCGGCAGTTGAAACAGCTGTTGGCAGAAGCCAACAAACGGAATGAGGAGTTGACTAGGATGGCCGCAAAGGCGCAGGTGGCTCAGTCCCCGCCTCCGCGCGAAAACCAAGTCCCTCCTCCAAGGGACGTGCATGTTCCTCCCCGGAGGCCCTGTGGACGACCACGAAAAAATGCTGCCACGAGGAGGCCGACTCAACCTCCGGCACCAGCAGAGCCATCTGCTCCTCCTAGGCCCCAGAGGAGTACCCGAGCTCGGGTCCCGCCTAATCCAGCTGTGGAAGTGCCTGCAGGAACTGAGAATAACCGAGCTCCTACCGAGGCTCGGACTCAGGTTCCTGGTAGCGCACCGAACGCGATTGACCCATCTCGGGCAAATTCTGGACCCTCTAGGCCGAGGCAAGGGAGGCAGCCACCGTCGCCTATACGGTTCCCTCCATCTCCCATAAGATATCCTTCACCTCCCCGCCGAAACGCTCAACCTGTTCGGGATCAGGATCAAGGGCGTACGGGGGAAAGACAAGGACACAAGGAGACTTTTCAGGAGCGAAGAGGCGCACAATCTGAGAGAAGTCAGACGTCCCGGTCTCGCACTGCGGAGACGAGGCGACATGGGAAGAACCCATCTCGAAACGACTGATCAATGAGTTTCACCAGTGACGAGTCCGGAGAGACCAGGTCCGTCAGTAAACGCGACTGAGGTCGTAAAAATACTGGAAGCCGCAAGATCCGTCCTGACCTACGAAATCATCTAAATCAGAGTAGGGGGAAGGGAGATCAGACGAATCCGGACCTAAGGAATCACCTAAATGGGCGTAGAGATCCCTCACGGAGGCGCGAACCTGGGATCATGATCAATGACTGTCAATTCCAGACACCGCCTAAGGACCCAGTCCAAGAAAGGATTGATCAGCTCGAAAAAGCCTTTAGGCTTTTAAAGAATGAACGAGGGAACGATCGATACGAGGACTCTGATGAGGAGCTCGAGCCGTTTGCTCCCAATATTTCTAACACTCAGTTTCCTCAAGGGTTTCGGATTCCTCACGTCCCAACGTTTGAAGGAAAAACCGACCCATGCAGTCACCTGAGTACATTCAACACTATTATGAGAGCTAGTAACGTGGGTTACGAGCTCAGGTGTATGTTGTTTCCAACATCATTGGCCGGACTTGCTAAGAGTTGGTTCGAAAAGTACAAGAGGCACTCGATAACTTCATGGGATCAGTTGTCTAGAGACTTCAAGAAGCAGTTCCGAGCTATGATGGGAGTCAGACCAGAGGCATCCACTTTGACTAACGTCCGACAACAGCCGGGCGAAACATTGAAAAGCTATCTGACAAGATTTAATCTAGAGGTCACCCGGGCTTGAGATGTGGATGACAGTGGGCACCTGATGGCTATCCGAGCTGGTGTTTTACCCGGAAGTGCCCTTTGGGATGACATGCAAGGGAAACCGGTGAGGTCAATAACCGAATTTAACAGACGGGCGCAGAGATTTGTCAATGTAGAGGAGGCGAGGTCAACGCTGAAGGCGACCTCGCAGACCGAAACTACAACGATAAACATTAACTCCGCCTCAACCTCGGCTGACCAAGCAGCTCCACAGCCTGCCTCGAAGAATCCCTCCAAGAGGAAAAAGAGCGAGGGAAATAACCCCGAGGCTGAAGGAGGAAAGAAAAAGAAAGGAGAAAGGTATTTCTCCGTATATAAAGTACACATCGAACTCAACGAGTCTCGAGAAAACATATACCTGGCTAATGAAAACCAGGTCCCCTTCAGGCGTCCGGACCCAATGAGAAATCAAAAGTCCAAAAGGGATTCCAGTAAGTATTGCCGGTTCCATAGAGACACCGGACACACCACTGATGAATGTCGACAGCTGAAGGACGAGATCGAGGGGTTGATCTCGACAGGTTATTTCCGGCAGTACGTCAAAAACCAGAGTACTGGACAGACTACTGCGAGTCAGAGAGTAGTCACGCCTTCGACGGCACAAAATAATAACTCCCGATCTCGGGAAGAAGACAGGCCCCCGCTGATTGATGGAGAGGATGTAATAACCATCTCGGGAGGGCCTCATCTCGCGGGAGGGGGCATAAATGCTCAAAAGCGATACGTTAACGAGTTAAAGACAGGGGACGGGTCTCCTTATGAACCCGAACTAGGACACCAAAAAGCCAAAGGGTTGAAACGCAACCGATAACCTTCACTGAGGAGGACGCATCTCATGTTCAGTTCCCTCATCATGACCCATTGGTTATTACTCTTCAGCTTGCCAACAAGAGAGTCCGCCGAGTTCTCATAGATAATGGGAGCTCGGTCAACATTCCTTATAAGGCGACCCTCGAGAAAATGGGACTCTCCCTTCGCGACCTGAAGGCATGTGCAACTACTTTGTACGGCTTTTCAGGAGAAGGGACTGCTTGTATGGGATCCATTGAACTCCCTGTGACCTTGGGAGACTGTCCAGTCTCGGTGACCAAGATAATGGAGTTCGTGGTGGTAGATTTACCATCTGCCTACAATGTACTGCTCGGGAGACCCGCCCTGGTCGGGCTGGGGGCAGTGTCATCTGTGAGGCACCTGGCCCTTAAGTTCCCAACCCCAAGCGGGGTCGGGACTTTAAAAGGAGATCAATTGGCAGGAAGGGAGTGCTATAGCATTTCTTTGAGGGGAAGGAAACAAACGAGCGCTCAGGCACTCGTTATCATACAAAATAAAGATGGAACGATTTTAGAAATTGACGAGGAAATCAATCCAAGGATTGAGGAGAAAGTTGACCTCGAACCATTGGAAGAGCTCGAAGAAGTTCAGCTCGACGAAGTTGATCCCTCGAAGAAGGTGAAGGTCGGGAAACACCTCCAAGACGAAGCAAAATAGCAATTAATTTGCTTTCTGAAGAAAAACCAGGATGTCTTTGCATGGTCACACTCAGACATGGTGGGGATAAGCCCGAATGTAGCGAGCCACGCATTGAATATAGACAAAAGCTTTCCCCCGAAGCAACAAAAGCGAAGACAGCTGGACGAAGACAGAAAGAAAGCACTAAAGGAGGAAGTTGACAGGCTGAAAGCAAACAATTTCATTAGGGACGCTTTTTACCCTGATTGGGTAGCCAATCTAGTGTTAGTCCCGAAGCCAAATGGGACATGGAGAACCTGCATTGACTACTCAGACCTCAACAAGGCCTGCCCAAAAGACTGTTTTCCGCTGCCAAGAATTGTCCAGCTCGTGGATGCCACGGCGGGGCATCGCCTGATGTCGTTCATGGATGCCTATTCTGGATATAACCAGATTCCTATGCATGCCCCCGACCAAGAGCATACGAGCTTCATCACAGATAAAGGGCTCTACTGCTACAATGTCATGCCATTCGGACTCAAGAATGCTGGAGCCACGTACCAGCGGCTCGTAAACATGATGTTTTCGAAGAAAATAGGGAACAACATGGAAGTTTATGTTGATGACATGCTTATAAAGTCTCAACTTAACAAGAACCATGTTGATGATCTCGAAGAGTGCTTTGGCGTACTCAGGAAATACAACATGAAGCTAAATCCTCAGAAGTGCACTTTTGGGGTATCTTCGGGAAAATTTCTGGGCTTTATTGTCAACTCTCGAGGGATCGAGGCTAATCCCGACAAACTAAAGGCCCTAATTGATATGCCTTCACCTCGGAAGCATAAAGATGTCCAAAGCTTGACTGGCAGGATGGCCGCCCTGAGCAGATTCATCTCGAAGTCAACGGATCGTGGCCTTCCATTCTTCAACTTATTGAAAGGAAGTAAGAAGTTTGAATGGACAGAGGAGTGCGAGCTGGCCTTTCAGGAGCTCAAAAAGCACTTAGCTGAACCGCCCATCCTATCGAAGCCTGAGACGGGAGAAGTATTGTTCCTATACCTCTCAACTACCGAACACGCGATAAGCGCGGTGCTTGTTCGAGAAGAAGAGAAATTGCAGAAACCCGTCTATTACATCAGCAAAAGATTACTGGGGGCAGAGTCAAGATATCCATTGATGGAAAAGCTTGCCCTCAGCCTAATCCACTCATCTCGCAAGCTCCGCCCCTACTTTCAAGCACATCCCATCCATGTACTGACAGATCAACCACTTAGGCAAGTCCTGTCTAAACCAGAGGCGTCAGGTCGGCTCCTTAAATGGGCTGTTGAGCTCAGACAGTTCGAGATCACTTACCATCCAAGAACGACCATTAAGGCACAAGCCTTGGAAGACTTCATAGTGGAGTGCACTGGTATAGCCGTCGACGTAAAGTTTCCACAGCTCGTGGGCCGCGGTATAGCCGACGACGAGGTAATAACCACGGCCCACGAGCTGTGGAAACTTTACGTCGACGGCTCGTCAAATGAAAATGAAGCGGGGGCAGGAGTTATTCTGATCACTCCTGCAGGGAGCAAATTTCACTCTGCTTTAAGATTTGGCTTTAAAGCATCTAATAATGAAGCTGAATACGAGGCTCTACTTGCGGGACTACGAATAGCAAAAGAGCTCAAGGCCAAAGCTATACATTGCTACAGCGACTCCCAGCTCGTGGTTAATCAAATCTTGGGGGAGTACCAGGCTCGTGGCACAAGAATGGCAGCTTATCTGGCGAAGGCAAAATCCGCATTAGAGTATTTCGAGTTTTATGAAATCGAACAGGTTCCCCGAGAACAAAACTCAAATGCAGATGCCTTAGCTCGGCTCGCCACTTCCGTCGAAAATGAAGAACTGAATGTTGTGCCCGTAGAACACTTATCAACACCCAGCATTGCTGAGCCAGACGAGGAAGATGTATGTATGATTGAAACAGAACCAACCTGGATGAGTCCAATAGTTGATTATCTCGAAAATGGAATTCTTCCAAGAGATCGAAATCAAGCTCGAAGGTTGATGTATCAACTTCCTCGTTACATCATTCTGGATGGAAAGTTATACAGACGAGGGTACTCCATGCCGCTACTTAGATGTGTAACTCCTCCCGAAGCTAAGAAGATCATTGAAGAAATTCATGAAGGGTTCTGCAGAGACCATACCGGGGGGCATAGCCTGTCCAAGAAGATTATACGCCAAGGATATTTCTGGCCAACCATTAAAACGGACTCTTTCGAGTACGTGAAAAAGTGCGACAAATGCCAGAGATTCGCCACGATACCCCGAGCTCCACCTTCCGAACTGACCATGTTGACATCCCCATGGCCTTTCGCGGTATGGAGCATCGACCTCATAGGCTCACTCCCAACTGGCAAAGGCGGAGTAAAATATGCTGTGGTCGCCGTTGATTACTTCACAAAATGGACAGAGGCTGAACCATTGGCGACCATAACTTCGAAAAAGATCCTTGATTTCGTGGTAAAGAACATCGTATGCCGATATGGAGTACCAAGAAAGATTGTATCTGATAATGGGACCCAGTTCGATTGCGACTTATTCACCAACTTTTGTGACAAGAACGGTATAATAAAGATTTTTTCATCAGTGGCTCACCCTCAAGCGAATGGTCAGGTCGAAGCCGTTAACAAAACCCTCAAGAGTTCTCTAAAGAAAAAGTTGGAGGAGGCAAAGGGACGATGGCCCGAGGAATTACCTCAAGTCCTTTGGGGATATAGAACTACAGCTCAGACATCAACGGGACATACCCCGTTCTCTCTAGCGTACGGATGCGAGGCAATGTTGCCCATCGAGGTCGAAATCCCAACGATTCGAACTCAAATTTACGATCAGGATTCAAATCACACTCGGCTCGAAGAAACCCTAGACTTGATCGAAGAAAAAAGGGAAGAGGCTCAGCTGAGAAATGATGCTTACCAGCAACGAACCACAAGATATTTCAATAAAAGGGTTCAAGATCAAAAGTTCGGAGTGGGAGATCTGATATTGAGACGCGTATTCTTAGCAACCCGAGATCCAGCAGCTAGAGTGCTCGGGCCAAACTGGGAAGGACCATACCAGATAGAATCAGTCATCCGACCTGGCGTTTACAAACTTGCGAGATTAGATGGGAGCCTGATACCACGAGCATGGAATGGCGAACACCTTAGACCATATTATCAATAGTGTAGGAAGTGTTGCCTGTAACCATGAATTTCTATCTGTACTAGTTTGTTTGTTTGTTTATGAATTTCATCAAATAAAAGGTCTGCTTTGTTTCACATGTAATGTATTTTTATTTTTGCAATCTCTCTTAATTTAATAACCTATGGTCACACTCATAGGATATTAAGGGGGCATCATTGGTATACATACCACCAGCTTAAAAAATAAAAAATATATATAAAGTATTTGGATGTAACCAAGTACGCGATCTTAGATAGTTCGGACATAACCGAATTATCAAAAACATAAAGTATTTGGATGTAACCAAGTACGCGATCTTAGATAGTTCGGACATAACCGAATTATCAAAAACAAAGTATTTGGATATGACCAAATACGCGAGCTTAGATAGTTCGGATATAACCGACCATCAAGAACCTAAAATATTTGGAGTTAACCAGATGTGCAAACACAACAGGTTTGGAACAAACCAGCCAAATTATCGATCGATGATAAATGGGAACCTAAACCTATTGCGAAATATGTCGAGATCGAGGCTGGAATATCTTAAAGAAAAATAATTTCGAACTCATAACCTCGGAGCCAAAATACTGAGGATGAGGAAAAGTGACTAAAAAGATAACCAAATCATTCATATTACATACCATATAAGTACTTTCCAGTTCATGGTTAAAGTAATATCCGACCTTGATAAATAACGAGGTCGGAAGCGGATAATTCGAATAAACTATGCATGAATGCATCGAATTTCGAGCCCAAATCCAAACTATGTTTGTATGAATAAATAAACATAACCGGTTCATCAGTATAAAAATATGCAAAATATTTCGAGCCAATAAATGTAAAGCATATAAAAGAATAGGAAAGAAAATTGTATCAGCCCCTTGGGAATAAATTAAAATAATTACAGAGATAAGGGGACGCAGCCCCGATAACTGATCTCTCCGAGGCCAGATTCAAGGAAGAGGAGTCTCCTTGGCCTTCTCAGCATCAGTAACACTGGACCCACCAGGATGAATAGCATGACTATCCCCCTGAGCTTCCATCGAAACGGTGCCCGGAGCAGCACTTTCTCTCTCGAGCTGCTCAGCCTTTTCCTTCTCGAGCCGTTCGGCCTCTTCCTTCTCGAGTCGAGCGTTCCATCGCTCGAGAAGCGACGCCTCGTGGGGACCCAAGAAGCTGGTGTCTAGCTCTTCGTTAAAAGCCCACATCCGGTACATGGCTGAGTCGACCGCCTTTTCCTTCTTTTCTTTGTACTCGGCAGTAAGGCGAGCTTTGACATCCTCTATGAGGTCGAAGGTGGCGATCTTGTCCTCCTCGAGCTTCTTATTGGTCTCCCGAAGCTGGGTGTTATCTTTCTTTTGCTCCTCGAGTTCAGTTTTCAGCTTTCCGAGCTCCTTGGCCATATCCTCACGCTCCTTAACCACTGCCTCGAGCTTAGCATTCGCCGCCTTCAGATCATCGTTCGCTCTAAGGTGGAGATCCTTCGCCTCTTGGGCATGAGTCTTGCTCGAATGGACCTCGTTATTAAGCTCGTAGTTGAGCTGGGCAGTGAAGGCAAGAGCCTGAAAAAAGGAAGAAACCACCATTAGCCTCATGACAGTATGAATGTAAGCAAAAGGAATATAGAAGGATACTTACCGCAGCAGTGTGCTCGATACTCTTCTCGTACAGGACAGTGCGGTCTCGGGTGCCAGTTAGGCACTACCACTGAGGAGCTTCGAAACTGCCGTAGCTCTGGCCGATCCGGGACATGACATCCGAAATCAACGTTGATCCATGAGGTCCGGCAGCGTTATCCACCACATATGAGTCCATATGGGTGGAGATGGTTAGCTTCTGAGCTCGAGAAGCAGAAGGTCTCTTGGCGAGCTGAGCAGAAGACGTTTGACCCACCACAGGAGGTTGGGATTCAACCACGACAGGGGTACCAGCCAGCGAGGCCGGTGCCACCGCAGAGACGATGGCCTGCGAGGATGGCATCGTCGTGGGGGCGCTGATCTGGCCAGTCGACGCAGCAGCAGAGCTCGAAGCCGGCGGGGGAGGAGGAGGCGTTTTCTTAGATCTCTTGGAGCCTTTCCCCGGCTGGCTGATTTTCAGTGACCCTGCCCTGGGGCGTTTGCTCCTCTTGGCACCCGCATTGTCAATAAGGGTATCAAGATCGGAGTCCATCTCGCCTGCACAAGTCACAACACTGAGTCAGTAAAAGAGAAATGTACATCAGGTAATTTCGGTATCAGACATATAGAGTGATGATGGAGGAAACCTAACTGGAACTCTCCCCCGAGCTCGAGCTTGGGGACCATGAAATTCCCCCGTCTTCAGAGGAGGCGGGGGGAGTGCCTTCCCTATAAGTGGGGGATAACCTCGAGAGGTCCCTATAGTCATTGGTCCCGTACTACACCGCTATCCCATTCCACACCTCGTCCGTGGTGTACATGGTATCATATTTCCCAAGCCCACTATCGAACCTATGGACACAGTCGTCTACCCAACTCCATATGTAGAAGTGGTATCTATCCTGTGGGCACGAGACAAACCTATTGGGCTTGTGTTCTAGTAGTGTGGGGGACCACATCCTCGAGGTAGGGAGGACTTTACCTTCATCTGAGTCCGAGCTCGAGGCTTCATCATTGGCCTCATTCCCGGACCGCGGACTCCTCAGACGAACTGGGAGTGTTGGCCTCCTCTCTCTCCTCGGAGGAAGGGCACCTGTAGGCAGTGGCACCTCTTCCCAGCGTTTGTATTTTTTGCTGGACCAGTCAGAGGTTGACTGGCCCTCTCCCAACAATCCGCAAGCTCGGAGCTTGTCCTCGTGTAATAGATACGAGAGAGACCTCCTGCCATAAGGAAGCTGGAGCAACGCCTCTCTGTGCCTCGTCATTTCTTCGTTGGGGGTGGGACGCTTAAAATTAGCTGAAAAGCAAAACACATTTCAGCTAAGTATGGTCTTAAGGGCTAAAATTCCGAGCTCAATAAAAAAAATAAAAGTAACAAGAGTACTTACGAATCTGCCTGAACGAACGATGTCGAGACAGGGACAGACCGTCTGTCCAGAAAAAAGCCTTTTTGGAGTCAGGAGGGTGGTTTGGAAGATCTTCAAAAATCATCGTCTCTTTGGGGTAGCTCGAAAGATAATAAAAACCATCTCCTCCCCGAGCTCAGGAGGGGTTACTTTTCAAACAAAAGAGATATAAGATCTCTTGATGTGAAGGTCCTTCCCACCCCAGCTCGTGGAACAAGGACCTCATGGCAGACAGCACCCTGTATGAATTGGTGTTGAGTTGGAATGGAGCCAACCCAACGAAATCAGTGAAGTCTCTGAAAAAGGACTTCAAGGGCAGCAGAGCTCCTGCCCTTATATGTTCCTGGCTCCAGACCGCGTATTTCACACTGACATCGCGGCCCCCAGGGGCGAAACAGCTCCGTTAATGACTAGCCGGAGCTCGACACTTCAGGGTGTCCAACGAACTAAGGCCATGGAGGGCCAAAATGTCAGTTATTTGGTCGGTGGTAGTAACCGAGCTCTGGTAGAGCTCGGCTTCGAACATCTCTCTCTGAGGTTGCGAGGACGAAGGTTCCGCCATTAAAGAAAATTGGAGTTCCCCTGGATGATATGCAACCGTGACTTTTAACGCAGGGTCGAGGGGAATTGGCCAAGGTCCTGGGTTGGGCTCCGGATAGATAGCCTCCCGAAGGACCCTTCTCTTATTTTCAATGACCTCGTCTATCTGACGGCGATAGTGGGCTCGAATATCCTTTTGCTCGCGCGCAAGCTCGTATTCTTTTATCCGACGCTGATTCCGGGCGAATAACGATTCTGGGCTCGGAGATTTAGGCTCGTAAGGGATGGCTCGCAATGACCCCCACCGTCTTTCCAGATTCTGTGACATCTAATGAGAAAGAAAAAATGGTGAGGGCCATGCATGCAAGAATCACGAGCTCGATGGTATGAGCTCGGGGATTTAGGAACAAGAAATTAAATATTGAGACCCTTACTAAAGAGTCAGAACGTGTGTTCCACGGGAAAGAAAAGGAGCGTGGAAGATTTTTTGAAAATCCCGAGATTCAAGGGAAAGAAAGGTGGCGGTTAACCAGAAAGGGTATTCTTGGGTTTCGTGCATTTGTCAAGGACAAGGGTTTTTACCCGAAAACTTAGCAGACAAGAAACATGGTCTAAAATTTTCAAAACATAGAAAATTGAAACTTCGCTCAAACGTTAAAACTGGATATAAACCAGTGATGCAAAATCCAGCAGGGGAAGTCTAAGAAACTTGAAAGCCTATCGAAATGAAACCCCCTATCTTATTATGCTAAGAACGTAAACTAGCATACACAATAAGAACAGTATGGATAAAAAACTGAAAACAAAAATGGCATACTTACACAGTGATGGTGATTGTAGAGAAATCGTCGACTGAAGAAGAGGTTGCAAGAAAGAACTCACTGACTCGAACAGACCAGGATTCCTGTGTTTCTTTGGCCGAGAAAACATGCACAGAGTAGAAACTGTGGCAAGGGGTTTCTTGGGATGTTTTTCTTCTTCTCTTGCAGACAAGGAACAAAAGTGAAGGGGAAGATGAAGTCGGGTCTTTTATATATAGGTGGGAAAACGGAATTAATCAGGAGCGTTGAATAAAATCCTCACTAGATCGAACGGATGGGGATCAATGACAAGAAGGCGCCGAAAATTTGTCAGACGGACGATCGTGGGCGTGTTTCCAAGGTACTCAAGTACCTAAAATGAGCAATACCCAGCTGACGCGTGTCCATTTTCAAAGGTGTGACGGTACAGTTCCCAGAGAAAGTAGTTCAAAAGTTTCCTTCTCTTAGGATTCGAACAAATACTTTTGAGGGGGCAAGATGTTATACCCAGATTTCGAGCCATGATAAATATGACCTCGAAAGTTGGATTCGCAACAAATGGTCTCGTAAGGATTGAAGTATGCTCCAGGATTGTATATTGAGCCTGCAAAGTACGATATATGACCTCGAATATATGAGCTCGAAACGATCTCGATCTCGAAAGGTAGCTTCGAGAACACACTCATCTTCGGGGACGACTTCGGATCGAGGGTCTCGAGCTAGATGTACGTACGATCTCGAAAGACACGTGATCTCGGGAGATGCCATTAGCTCGAACAATGACGTGAGACCTGGGATGCTAAAGCCTTAGAGATACGCGATAACCACCTTGAATATTTACAGGTGTTATAAATATGAGATGTAATCCTCATTTATTAATGTAAATCCCCAAGAATCGTGGGATATTATTTGGTCAGTTATGCGTTTCCTGGTCTTCAGGGACGTTTTCTTTTATATCTGATTATAGGCATTTAAAGCCATTTATTTTATTCACAAAAGAGTAACTACCCAAAATATGTGGGATAGTATTCTTCATTCTTCTCTATAAATAGAGAAGCCATGCACCATTGTAAAGGACCGAAAGTTTGATCCTTGAGAGAAAACTCTGGAGAATTCATGCTAAAGAATTTTTCAGAGATAATCTTAAGATTAATAACAGAGACTCGTGGACTAGGCAGATTTAACTGCTGAACCACGTAAAAAACCGTGTGTTTGATTTGTTTGTTTCGTTTGGCCATTGTCATTCATTGTTTTTGTGCTCTTCTTTTATCTGTTGACGAAAAACGGCGTCAACAATTTTGAATCTCATAATTATATTGTAAGCATATCACAAATATCATACAATAATTCACATTTCTATTGATTCACAAAATCAATATATAGGCATGTCAAAAACAACCTAATTATCATGCTTTATAAATTCTCAAAAAATAATTTTCATGTCAAATGTATGTACTACTATCTCACTTATAGCATACACATAAGATTAACAATCACTAGATTATGTAGAGCTTCTCAAAAGTTCACTTCTAAGGATTTTTAACTTTCACGAATAGATGTGTAACCTATGTTACAATGTATCTCATATTATATTAACATGTTAACATTTACACAATTTATTCATATATCAACATTTGGAAAACATGCTAATACATGATTTAAAATTTCATCACTATTATATAAAATTTACACTTACCTTGTCTTACCACCAAGTTCAATTGAATCCATGAAACCTATTCCACCCTACTAGGTATTGGTTCATGATTTTGATAGTCTCACCTTCCATTGAAACAAACAATGGGGATAAGCTTTTGAATGTTAGGAAAATATTGTTTTGCCTCAATGGAAATGATTAAAATATTACAACTCTATGCAATAATATTACAAGTAAATATAGATTGATTAAATAAGGTTACAACTCTATAACTGAAAATACAAATAAACTAAAGAAAGGAAGAAGATGATGATGATGAAGGAGAGAATAGTGAGAATACAACTCTAAGCAAAAGATTACAAGTAAAATAAAGTGTTTAGACCAAATGAAAAGATTACAACTCTTAAAAAAAATATACAAGTAAATAGAACAAGAGAATAAGAAGAAAAGCAATAGAATAAAAAGAAGAACAGAAACACAATCAAACTCTCACTTACACAACCTAAGTGAAGAGGATTGGGGATCACCAACTTGAACAAGGTTTAAAACCTTTGTCCAAAATATTATTTCCCCCTAACTCAAGCACTAAGGGATCTCTCTCAGATATTGGAAAAGCTTTCTGGAATTATCAAGCCTCAAGGTGTTTCTAGCCAAGTGCTCTAGTGGATAGAAAAGTTGTGTCTTACAAGTGAGCTATAGGCTCCTATTTATAGAGTTTAGAGACACCCTTTGAATTTCAAATTCCACCAACCCCCATGGCTGTTACCAATGTTTAATTTGATTAATATGGAATAAAAAAGGAGATTTGGGAGTTATTTGGGTTTTTTTGAGACGTTCAACAAATATTGAAAAAACTGAAAATTGGTCAGTTTTTGGCCTGTGGCCGCGGCCAGAGACAATGGTGGCCGCGGCCACTGGTCTCTCTCCCACAGGCCGCGGCCACTGAATGTTGGTGTCCGCGGCCACTAACCAATTTCAGCACAAAAAATTGTGTTGTTTTTCCAAACGGTTCCAAACCCTCCCAAATGATTTTGTAACTCCCAAAACACATTATTGGGGTTAAAATCATATCTCTAACAGCCATATCACATATGGCTTTATGAAATGCATCTCAATATTGTGTAACAACAATTTTACACAATAAAGGGTAATATTTGGAAGTTATAAATTTGTAACACCAAATATGTTACATTATTTGGATATATCTCATATATCTAAATATTGTAACTCTCTATTATATGTTACAATATGTGACACAATTTGTCACATTTATTTAATCTAACACATTATATTATAATATAATATAATTTTTCATTATATTATAAAATAATGTAACAATCATTGTCCACATTTAAACATCCAACATGCATCAAGAATAACCATGCATGTCATATACATAGGGTGCAGTTTTCTTACCACGGGTTCGAGCAAGAATTAGTAAAAGAACGACCCTTGAGAATGATAAATCCTTTGATCCTTTAGCGGTCACCTAGTCATAACCAAATATGGAATCCCATCAATAAAATAAATCTTAAAAAGGTTTATAATCTAAAACCTCACTCCCGGGATCCATCCCACACTTTCGGGACTCTCAATCTACCCAAACGGGGTAAAGGAACCCATCCACGAGACTTAAAAGTGATACCGAGCCCTAAAATAGGCTTGCTGGAAAATGCACTAGTGTTGGGGCACTGCCCCAAAGTCAGAGAAGCCCAGAACCTGCCCTGCCTAGCGTTGGGGAGCCATCAGCAAACCAGAGAAAATTCTGGTCTTCTCCCCTGGGATTTCCCCTGAAAACCAAACCTCCAAACCAATCCCAAACTTCTCCCAAACATCAAATTCAATGCCTAAAATTCATCTACATCACACCCTCATCAAAACCCAAGCAATCTTACACAAAACTTCCATGAATTCTCACAACTAACACCTCAAATTCCTTTGACTGAAAACCATAAGAAAAATAGGGTAAAGCTTAAGTTCATGGATGAAATCTTACCTCAAGTTGGATTTGAGTCCTCTTCAATGGATGAAATAAGTTTCTAAGCTCCCACCTTTGATCTTCTAGCTTGTTTCTTCAAGTTGGCTTCAAAAATTCCAAAGGAAGAAAGAGGAGAAATGGTGCATAGGTGAGGGAGAGAGATGAGGATGATGATGCTCTATTTTTCTCTAACATTCTATAGTCCATAAGTTGATATATATCTTAGGGTTGAAAAGACCATTTTGCCCCTAGGTTAAATAAAGGCTTCTAAAGACTCCCAAGGGTAAAATCGTCCGTTCCCGCCTATTTCGTTAATTATAATTAACACCCTCCAATTCCCGTTATTATCAATATTCTCAAATTCCAATAATTCATATCCTGTTACCCTTTAATTCCCGGCAATGTTCTAATCACCAAATTACCCCGAGACTCACTCCAAGCCCCGAAACTAACCTCGTTATGACTAGACCGATAAATTGCATTCCATGATCGTCTCATGCCGAATGGCTCGAACCAATCCACATATAATGTGGTATTATTTATAATTCACCGACATGCATGAAAATACACAATCACGCCCTCAACGGGCCAAATTACCAAAATTCCCTTATAATTAAATGTGGACCCATATACATGCATTTATCATCATATAATAATATAATTCACATAAACATGCATATAATCATTTAATAACATGATAAATCAATTATGACCCTCCCGACCTCCTAATCAAGGTCCTAAACCTTATTAGGAAATTTGAGGCATTACAATAGTAACCCAAAGTTTTCCTATAAATAGCTCTTTCAAAACTCATTTTGAATTACAAAACCTAATTTTCTTTCTCTCACTCTAAAAATCTTATTAACACTCTTTTAAGAGTTCTAAATCTCTAAGATCTAGGCGAAGTTATGTCTGTAACGCTAGCTTACGAAAATATTTTAGGTAAGCTCCTTCCCGAGCATTTCAATTCAGTTATTTAGCTATTATATATATAGATTTATTTACTATGTCGTTATAATGCCAAAATGTATATATAGATTATTTTATTATACCGTTATAATGCCAAAATTTATATATAGATTATTTTACTATGCCGTTATAATGCCAAAATTTATATATAGATTATTTTACCATGTCGTTATAATGCCAAAATTTATATATAAATTATTTTACCATGTCGTTATAATGCCAAAATTTATATAGATTATTTTACCATGTCGTTATAATTTACAATGCCAAAATTGAAATATAAACTATTTTTTTTATGTGTCATTATAATACTAAACTTATATAGGCTATGGTCACACTTTGGACTATTATGGACTTTTATTACATGACATTATTCCCTACTATTATGGACTGATATTATGACCTGGACATTTTCGTATGACCATGACCACGACTTTTAGACTAAGATCTTGCCATGGACAATTATAGTATGACCATACGACTGGACATAAAATAGAAAAAAAATGGAATAATAACAACTATAAACTAAAATGACATCAAGTAGATTTTATGTAAGTTAATAGTTTGTATGTCTGGCCCTCACCCTTTTCTTTCTTGCTAGATGTCGTAGAACTCTGAGAATCGATGGGGGTCAGTGCTCGCAATCCCTTATTCTCCTTCAACTCCCAGTCCAGAATCTCCCTTCACCCGGAACCAGCGACTGGTACGCGAGCACCGCATGAGGTGCGAACAAGAGGATATCCGAGCTAATTTCCGACGTCAGATTGATGAGGTCAAGGATAGAAAAAGGAAGATACTTCGTGTAATGCCCCAAATTTCCTAATAAGGTTTAGGACCTTGATTAGGAGGGCCATAATTGATTTATTATGCTATTAAATGATTGTGTGCATGTTTAAGTGTATTAAATATGCATGTGAACCCATTTCTGATTAATTGGATATTTTCATATTTTGGCCATTTTGGGCATATATGCGGTATATGTGTGGTGCTTCTTTATTATTTGGTTATGCTAGGGTTACTCAGCACGAGACGATCCTAAGAGGTACGCTAGTGGGAAGGTCACAATGGGATTTATACTTGACTCGGAGTGAGTCAAGGGGTATTTAGTACATTACTGGGATATTGGGTAATGGAAATAAACATTTGATGATAAATTGGGAGTTAGTAAGATCAGGGGAAAATTCTGGAAGTTTTGACTATTTTTCCCCGGGGGGGCGTTTTCGGGGCCCCGAGCATTAGGATTTGCTTAAGGCTACTTAAGCTTGAAGTAACCTGTTAAGAAATAAAAAGAACGGTCAGAACGTTCTCTCTCCCTTAAAGTTCCATTTTCGTCTCTCGATAACATTTTCGAAGGAAACTTGAGTTCTAGGACTCAGATTCAAGGGAGGATCGAGGCATAGCGATTCTAGGGAAGATAAGAAGCTTATTAGCTGGAGGATTTAGTTGGGAAATGACTTAATTGAATGCAATCCAAGTTTTAAGTTCAAAGTTTTTAAATTTTTTATACTTGGATTGGATTTTGTGTTTTGATGAGTTTTTGATTGAATTGAAGCTTGGGTTTTGTTGGTTTTGGATGATTAGGACGTTTGGGAACTTTGATTTTTGTTTTTGGAGATGTTTGGATAGGTTTTAAAAGGGGAAAATCAAGTTTATGGCTGGGTTTCGAGGTGGGGCCGCGACCCAAGCTTAGTGCAGGCGGGCAATGATGCTGAAGGGCTTGAGGGCCGCAGCGCTTGGGAGGTAGGGCCGTGGTGCTTGAGGTCATTTATGGCTAAAATGGTGTTTTGATCCTGGGAACTAAAATCTTAGGCCTCAGGATTGTTCCTACTACTTGGTTTAGTGGGATTCGACGACCCGGAGGCTAGGTATTGGTCTGGGAACCTTTTATTACTCATTTTGATGAGGTTTTATATTATGGTTGTGACTATGTTATCACTAGGGGCTTGGAATCAGGATCATGTTTGTTGCTTGTTTATTGGTAACATGTGGTTGGACCAAATGTAAGAAAACTGCACCTAGTATGTGATGCATGTGATGCACGAGAAACATGTGGTTAGGGCATGCCATGAATATTAATATGAGATTAATCAGAGCTTAAGTCTCTGTATTTGTGCATGATCCTAATTGTGCTAGAAATTGTTAAGTAAGCATGCTGAATATCCTACATTAGCATATTCGACATATGATATATGCTTGGTAGCATTGCTTACTTATGCGTGGCACTGACTTACTAGTCAGAATCGACAATGGTGTCAGAACTGATTGTGAAGCTGTGACTTACTAGTCAAGTTCAACAGTACTACTAAGCACTGGTCGTGTGTTATGGACCTAAGATTCAGGAGCGGTATAAGCGTCATGAACGCAGAGCCGATAAAAGGTTAGATCTAATTGAAATCTGCATTGAATGACTCATCATAAGCATTGATGCCGGACCGACCTCAAGTTCGATGAAAACTAAAAGCTCTTGTCTAGTCTAAAGGCTAGTTACTTAGAGCTAGAGCCAGAAAGGCTAAGGTGACCTACACGTCACATGGCTAGGAGGGTATGGGATCTCCGAGATTGACATACTAGTCATCTGACCAAGATTGACTTACTAGTCATCTGACCAAGATTGACTTACTAGTCATCTGACCGAGATGGACTTACTAGTCATCTGACCGAGATTGACTTACTAACCGAGATTGAATGACTAGTCATCTAACCGAGATTGAATTACTAGTCATCTGACCAAGATGGATTTACTAGTCCTCTGACCGAGATTGACTTATTAGTCATCTACTCAGAGCGCAAGACTCCACAAACATTTATTTGAATTTATTTGCATGCGTGATTAAGGCTATTATTGCTAGGCATGCACATTATAATCTGATGACATGTTATTACTGTTCATGAGCACATTGGGTTTTCTTGTTGGGCTTCGCCTCACATGTGATATGTGGTGCAGGTAAAGGCAAAAGAAAGTTGGACCATCCTTGAGTTGGAGAGCTTAGGTGACGATGTGTACATATGTGGTTGCTCGACCACCATGGTCGGGGGTTGAAAAAGGAACTAGGGTTAAACCCTATTTCGCCGCTTAGGTCGGCTGGTTGTAAATATTTTATTGTAATAGACCTTTAAATTATATTTTTGGGATCCCAATGTATATAGTAAACGTTTTAGTGAAACGTTATATCTTAACCAAAAATTTTAACCCTGAACCGCTAATCATACTTAGTACCACGATTATGGCCAAATGGCTCGATTAGCGAGTTTAGCACTGTTTAAAATGCACACCGTAATGGTCCTTGGAGTTTAGGGCGTTACAACTTGGTATCAGAGTGAGCCAAGGTTAAGGGTTCCTGAAGACAAGCTGGGCAAGTACACTCGTCACTAAAGATAACTTCACTCAGGGAATGGTAACTATTTCTGTAGTTATGTGCTTAACTGCTTAAATAGAATGTAAATGTTTTACCTGCACATTGTATTAGGTAGCATGAGATTCTGATAGAGCTTGGCTCTTGACTATATGATTACCTGCTCTGTGAATATATATATATATATGATATATATATGATATTTATATGCTGGAGTTGGAGGCATGGTAGGTATGCTGGATAAGCAGGGGTTATGGTTGATGTATGAATGTTGTGGGAATGTTTTTAGCACTGCAATTGGTTGTGATTTAGTGTGGTATGATTGTTCCCATGGGGAAAACTCTTGATATGCTCATGTTGTTTTATGGATCAAGTTATTGACTGCAGATTCAATCAAAAGGTGTGTGTTCAAGGCAGATTATGAGGCCTAGTGGTGGTGGTTATACAGAGGCTGGGAGTTTCAGCCAGGGGTTAAGTTCTTCATCTGCCCCTCAGAATTTCCAGTAGGTGCTTACTGATGTGCAATTAAGATTGTAGAGGCAGGAGGAAGAGATTAGGTGTTTGAAGCAACAATGAATTCTATCGGGGAGCACCTCTTCCTTTGCTATGCCAGGAGTGGCACCAGTTTTGGCTCAACCTAGGGTTGAGAACAGATGGGAATTTCTCTATGGAAGATTCTAGGAATATTACCCTATGATATATGAATGTGATCATATGATTACCTGCTCCATGAATATATAACTGTGATATTTGCATGCTGGAGTTGGAGGCATGGTATGAATGTAGGAAGAGCAGGGATTATGATGGGTGTATGAATGCCATGGGCTTGTTTATAGCACTACAAGTGGTTTGTGAATGTGGTGTGGTAAGATTGATTCCATGGGGAAAGCTCTTGACTTTAATGGGTCAAGTTATTGACTGGAGATTCAATCAACAGGTTTATATCCAAGGCAGATAATGAGGCCTGGTGGTGGTTATACAGAGGCGGGGAGTTACAGCCAAGGTTTTAGTTCTTCATCTGCTCCTATGAATTTTCAGCAGATGTTCATAGGTTTGAAATCAAGATTGCAGAGGCATGAGGAAGAGATTAGGTGTTTGAAGCCACATCGGAATCTGTTGGGGAACACTTCTTCCTTGGGTATGCCGGGAGTGGCATCATCTTTGGCTCAGCCTAGGGTTGAGAGCAGGTGGGAATATCTCTATGGAAGATTCCAGGAGTATTACACTCCAGTCTTCGAGGGAGGCCTAGATCTATTCAGAGCTGAGCAATGGATGGGCATGATCAGTTCCATTCTTGACAATCTGGGGTTGGTGGGGCACGATAGGGTGATCTGTGCTACATGTGTATTGCGGGTCCGGACATGGTGGGAGGTAGTATCCTAGACACGAGACACAGCTGTGATGGACTAGAAAGAATTTAGGCAGTAGTTCAATGAAAGATATTATTGTGATGTAGTCCAGACTGCTAAGATGAATGAGTGTCTGAACCTGGTTCAGGGCAATGCAACAGTAACCGAGTATGTTAACAGATTTGATGGGTTGGCCAAGTTTGTTTTTGACATGGTACCCACAAATGCAGCTCAAAAGAAATTTTTTATTCAAGGATTGAATTCCAGGATAGCTCAGGGCATTAAAGTTACCCCAAAGCAAGAAATCTCTACCTATGCTCAGGTGGTAGGAAAGGCTCTTACTGTTGAAGGCACATGAAATCAGATTAAGCAAGAAAGTGTTGGAGAGCACGGAGCTCAAGCAGGGATGCCTCCATTTATTGGAGCAAGCAAGAATGAAAACTAGAGGATTTATCCAATATGTGCTCGGTGCAAGAGGCGTCATCTGGGAGAATGTCGAGCAAGGGCATGTTTCTTATGTAAAATATTTGGGCATTTCAAGAAGGATTGCCCAAGGCTAAGAAAGGATAAGCAAAAAGGGGTGGACAACTCGACTCCAGTTTGAGTGTTCATTCTGAAGCAGTTAGAAGTTGAGACTGAGACTAGTTCTTCAGGGATGGCAGGTCAGCTTTCTAGTTTTGATTTTGTATTGTGCTGACTGATTTTGGTACCATGTTGTTATTCGCTTGTTGCATATATAGAGGCATAGAGATGATATGCAGATTGCATGATTATGTTGTGATGAGTTAGGTTATGGTGGAAATGACTCATCAGTTGTTCTGATAAAGTTGGTTATGATTGACTTCAGTATGATCCTGGATTTGGAATGGTTAACCAAGTGTGAGGCAATGCTAGATTGCAAGGAAAGGATAGTAACTCTTGGGTTTGAGAGTGGGAAACCCTTGTGGTAGTTAGCACTGTGCATGGATTTTGTATGCTTATGAAATCTGTATTTAAAGCTAGAGATCTATTGCAGGGGGATGCATAGAACTCCTAGCTAGTGTGATGGATACCACTTAGGTTGTGCCAGTGGGATCAAGACAGAATGGATTAGTCTATGAAGTTCTGGATGTATCTCCAGGGGATTTGTCAGGATTACCTTTACATAAAAAGATAAATGGTGATTGGATTAGTGTCAGAAATGGAACCAGGCCTAGGGCGTTGTATTGAATGACTTCAGCAAAGTTGTAAGACCTAAAGGGGTCAATTATTGAGTAAGATGGTATTCTCCAAGGTGGATCTTTGTCTGGTTATTACCAGCTAGAGATCAGGGAGAAGGATATGCAGAAGACTGTTTTTATATCAGATAAGGGCATTGGGAGTGTTGGGTGATGTTCTGAGAATTTGGTTAATGCCAAGTTGTTTTTATGAATTAGATGAATAAAGTATTCAACAATTATCTGAATTGGATGTGTGATCATTTTGAACGATGGTATTATGGTATACTCTCAATTAGAGATTTGCCAAGGTCAAGGAACGCCTTAGAGGGCAGGAGTTTCCTTGGACGGGCATGATATTATATGTGTTTTGTGGAAGAGTTCTGAGTCTTCTTACAGATCAGAATCAGTTGTAGGTTGTTATGACACCTCAGTGACAGGGAAAAGTAATTTCATACGCATCATGTTGGTTAAAAGATCTGACCAGGACTAGGGTAGAGTTTCTGATGGGCCAGGTGGCCAGCTTTATACTCGAGATTGTTATTTTAGAAAAGATCAAGGGAAAGACGATTAAGTGAATCACAGATAGGAAGATTGAGAGGAATGTCTTAGCTTGATTAGCTAAGGATTATACAGTGTCAGATATGAGTTTATCATGGTATACAGATCGGATTTGGAGTCCGATGGACACTGGGATTAATTAGAAGAATCTGGATGAATCTCATATTATCCTCTTATTCTCTTCATTCAGGCATCATGGAAATGTAACAAGATATGAAAGCTTTATAGTGGTGGCCTGGGATGGAGATGGACATAATGGAATACGTGATAAAGTTCCTAACTTGATAAGCAGGTCAAGTCAGACTATCATAAACTAGTAAGGCTATTGTAGCCTTTGAGTATTCTATAGTGGAAATAAATAGACATCGCAGTGGGGCTGCCTAGGATAGTGGGTCAGCGTGATTTGGATCAGGTTGTTATGGACCAGTATTTAAAGAAATCCCACTTATATCAGTAAAGACAAGTAACACAGTTGATCAGTATCCAGGTCTTTGTGTGAGAAAAGTAGTACGCCTTCATGGGAATTCAAGGTCCATCTTATCAGATAAAGACTTTATTATTACTTCCAAGTTTTGGAAGGGTTGCACAAGATGATGAATATACATTTTATTACTCTCAGACTTATGGTAAATCAGAGAGAGAGAGAGAGAGAGAGAGAGAGCTATCCAATTATTATTGGAAGAACATCTTATAATATGAATGAGATATTATATCTGGATCCTGAGGTAGTTCAGAGGTTCATTGAGATTATTAAAAGGGTAGAGCTTGGATGCTCGCTTCTCAGAGTAAATGGAAAAGTTATGTTGATTTGAGATGCAGGAACATGAAGTTCCAAGTAGAAGATTGTATCTCCCTTAAAATATCACCATGAAAATGGGTTAAGAGGTAAGAGCAAGTTGAGCCCTAGATTGATATGATTGTTTGAATCCTAGATAGGACCAATCAGGTTGCCTTTGGATTGGCCATGTCATTGGCACTGTTAGCTGTATATAGTTTATTTTATATTTCCATGTTGAGGACATGGGTTAAAAGAAACTTATGAGTTGAGTTATGCGAATCTGGGAATTTAGGTTAAGTAGCCAATTCATATTTTGACAGAAGGAACGAGGTTCTGAGGAACAAAGTTACACCTTGAGTTAAGGTATGATACAGAAACAATGAGGTCAAGGGAACGACCTGGGAAACTAGAATCAGTTGTGCGGAATTCTTATTCCAGGCAGTTCAGATAAATTTCGAAATGCCCCAAATTTCCTAATAAGGTTTAGGACCTTGATTAGGAGGTCAGGAGGGCCATAATTGATTTATTATGCTATTAAATGATTATGTGCATGTTTAAGTGTATTAAATATGCATGTGAACCCATTTCTGATTAATTGGGTGATTTTCATATTTTGGCCATTTCAGGCATATTTGGCATATATGTGGTATATGTGTGGTGCTTCTTTATTATTTGGTTATGCTAGGGTTACTCAGCACGAGACGATACTAGGAGGTAAGCTAGTGGGAAAGTCACAACGGGATTTATACTTAACTCGAAGTGAGTCAGGGGGTATTTAGTACATTACCGGGATATTGGGTAATGGGAATAAACATTTGATGATAAATTGGGAGTTAGTAAGGTCAGGGGGAAATTCTGGAAGTTTTGACTATTTTACCGTGGGGGGGGGGGGGGGGGGGGCGTTTTCGAGACCCCGAGCATTAGGATTTGCTTGAGGCTAATTAAGCTTGAAGTAACCTGTTAAGAAATAAAAAGAACGTTCAGAACATTCTTTCTCCCTCAAAGTTCCATTTTCGTCTCCCGATCACATTTTCAAAGGAAACTTGAGTTCTAGGACTCGGATTCAAGCGAGGATTGAGGCATAGCGATTCTAGGGAAGATTAGAAGCTTATTATCCAGAGGATTTAGTTGGGAAACGACTTAATCGAAGGTAATCCAAGTTTTAAGTTCTAAGTTTTTAAAGGTTTTAAGCTTGGATTGGATTTTGTGTTTTGATGAGTTTTTGATTGAATTGAAGCTTTGGTTTTGTTGGTTTTGGATGATTAGGATGTTTCGAAACTTTGATTTTTGAATTTGGAAATGTTTGGATAGGTTTTTGGAAGGTTTTAAAAGGGGAAAATCGAGTTTATGGCTGGGTTTTGAGGTGGAGCCACGACCCTGTTCTTGGGCGCCGCGGCCCAAGCTTGGTGCAGGTGGGCGATGGTACTGAAGGGCCTGAGGGCCACGACGCTTGGGAGGTAGGATCGTGGAGCTTTAGGTCATTTATGGCAAAAATGGTGTTTTGATCATGGGAACTCAAACCTTAGGCCTCAGGATCGTTCCTACTACCCGGTTTAGTGGGATTCGAAGTCCCGGAGGCTAGGTCTTGGTCTGGGAACCTTTTATTACCCATTTTGATGAGGTTTTATATTATGGTTGTGACTAGGTTATCACTAGGGGCTTGGAATCGAGATCATGCTTGTGGCTCGTTTATTGGTAACCTGTTCTTGGACCAAAGGTAAGAAAACTGCACCCAGTACGTGATGCATGTGATGCACGAGAAACATGTGGTTAGGGCATGCCATGAATGTTAATATGAGATTGATCAAAGCTTGAGTCTATGTATTTATGCATGATCCTAATTGTGCTAGCAATTGTTAAGTAAGCATGATGAATGTCCTACATTCGGATATTTTGACATATGATATATGCCTGGTAGCATTGCTTACTTGTGCGTGGCACTGACTTACTAGTCAGAATCAGTAATGGTGTCAGAACTGACTGTGAAGCTGTGACTTACTAGTCAAGTTCAACAGTAGTACTGCACTGGTCGTGTGTTATTGACCTAAGAGTCAGGAGTGGCATAAGCGTCATGAACGCAGAGCCGATAAAAGGTTAGATCTAATCAACATCTGCATTGAATGACTCATCATGAGCATTGATGCCGGACCGACCTCAAGTTCGATGAAAACTAAAAGCGCTTGTCTAGTCTAAAGGCTAGTTACTTAGAGCCAGAGCCAGAAAGGCTAAGGTGACCTACACGTCACATGTTTAGGAGGGTATGGGACCTCCGAGATTGACTTACTAGTCATCTGACCGAGATTGAGTTATTAGTCATCTGACCAAGATTGAGTTACTAGTCATCTGACCAAGATGGACTTACTAGTCATCTGACCGAGATTGACTTACTAGTCATCTACTCAGAGCGCAAAACTCCACAAAAATTTATTTGAATTTATTTGCATGCGTGATTAAGGCTATTATTGCTAGGCATGCACATTATGATATGATGACATGTTATTACTATTCATGAGCATATTGAGTTTTCTTGCTGTGCTTCGGCTCACGGGTGATATGTGGTGTAGGTAAAGGCGAAAGAAAGCTGGACCATCCTTGAGTTTGAGAGCTTAGGTGACGATGTGTACATTTGCGGCTTCTTGACTACCACGGCCGAGGGTTGAAAGAGGAACTAGGGTTAAACCCTATTTTTCCGCTTAGGTTGGCTGGTTGTAAATATTTTCTTGTAATAGACCTTTAAATTATATTTTTGGGATCCCAATGTATACAGTAAACGTTTTAGTGAAACATTATATCTTAACTATAATTTTTAACCAAAAAACGCTAATCATACTTAGTACCACGATTATGGCCAAATGACTCGATTAGCGAGTTTAGCACTGTTTAAAATGCACACCGTAACGGTCCCTGAAGTTTAGGGCGTTACACTTCGGGTCGCAATTTATCCAGATCCAGACCCTGAGCTCAGACCTATCCCTCTCGATCCCAAAATCAAAGTCACCGTTGCTTACGAGCTGGGTGCACTTTCCTTTTCGTTGATGAATGACCCTTCAGATCACCCTTCTATTTTGCAAGCGACATCAATTCCGACTACGCAAGAGGGTTTTTTTGAGGCAGAACATTAGTGGAGCTCGGTCACCTCAATGGGCCAAATTTTTGACATTCTATCTTGCCATGGACTAAATCTTTTCAGCACGTTGAAGTGTCGTCCTGCAACTCCGAATGAGTGGAGTTGCTACGACCCGGATGATGGCAAACCCGATAGCAAGATTAAGCTCGCGACCTGGAGTCGCAAGCATATGAAGGCAGGGGCCCTACTGCCCCTGAAATCCTTTTTTAAAGGATTTTCTATAGTTTTTTGGGCTCGCCCCCTTCCAACTCCAGACCAATTCATATAGGATTATGTCCACCCTCAAGTCTCTGTACCATGAGCTGAAGTGGGAAGGACCCTCACCGCAAAAGATCCTGTACCTCTTCTGTCTGAAGAGTAACCCTTCTCAAGCTCAGAGAGGGGATGGCTTCTACTATTTTTTGTGCTACCCAAAAGAGAAAAAGATTTTCGAGGATATGCCGAACCATCCTCCAAATTTCAAGCTGGCCTTCTTCTGGACAGATGGCCTCGCTCCTTCCAAATTCTACTCATTCCATCGAATCCATAAGTACTCATACCCATTCCTTTTTTTGTTCGTTTAATGACTAGGCTTGAAATAATAATCTGTCCATTTCTTCAACAAATTATCACTGTCTAACACCCTCAAATTCAATGGTGGAGCACAAATCAACTATGCTTCAACTACCGTATGGTCGGCGCTCCCTATCCTATCTTCTCCATGAAGATAGGCTTCGAACCTGTGGCCTTGTGGAGTAAGAGCAGTCGATGGATGACTCTGCATACCATAAGTACCTTCAGTAGGAGCACGTGATACTTCCTACTGAGGAGCTCCCCCCAAGACGGAGGTCGTCGAGCTCACGGGTCCACCCCTCTGTGGCTCGCCATCATGACAGCCTGCTTCGAGAAACAAAGCCTAAGACGAGGCCTCGAGCTCGGGTGGTAGAGGTAAAGTAATACTTAGCTCGACCATGTGGTCTCCTTCTATGCTTAAGCACAAGCCTGACACTCTGATCCTATTCCCGGGTTCTAGAGATAACTTTCATGTTTGGTCTTAGATAGATGAGAGGGTTCATAGGTTCGATAGTTGGTTAGGCGAATTCCAAACTATGTATAGTTTAAACGAAGTTTGGGATGGGGTCACCATTAAATATGGGACCAATGACTGTAGAGACCTTTTGAGGTTATCCCCTACATATAGGGAAGGGACTCCCCCAGCATCCTCTAAAGATAGGGGGATTACTTGGTCGCCAAGCACAAGCTCGGGGGAGAGTACCAATTAGGTTTCTTTTGACTTTAGCCTTGTTTCTTTTTGTAGTTTAAGCTTGATCACTAATGTGTAAATTGTGTATATGCAGGTGACATGGAGTCTAATTTAGACAATGTGCTCACCCGCCGCTCCAGCACTAAGTAGAGCAAGCGCCCGAGTGCTTCACAGAGGTCGGGGCGCCCCTCCAAGATTCTGAAAAAATCCGAGGTGACACCTCCTGTCTCAGACACATATAGCCTGAGCCAGGCTGCTGATACAAATCCTGAGGTCAGAGTCTCCACCGAGGTCTTGCTCCCCTCGCCTCCTGCCATTCAAACTTCTCAAAAGACTGCTTCGGCCCCAAAGAAGGTTGTTCCCACTCGGAAACGCTTGTTGATGATTTTAACCCATTCCCCTAAGTATGTGATCGACAATGCCGCGGGGACACACAGAGCCACTTTGGGCTCAGATGTACTATCCCAATTTGGCCAAATTTTCAGCAACCTTGGCACCCCTCAATGGAAATTCCTACCCTTCTGCCGAGACAACAACACCATTTATGATAATGGTAGCGATCTCATCTCTTCGATAATTCTTTTTACTTTGTCATGCTGCCCGTTCGGATTTATTCTGTATGTGTTCTAACCCATTTTGTTTGTGTATAGGCCTTTTCCGCGTTTGCTCAGCTTAACTACAAGCTGAATAACGAAGTCAACTCGAGCTTGTCCTGTGCTCAGGAGTCGAAGAACCTCCAGATTAAGCTCGTAGACGAGCTTAAGGCTACAAAGTCTGAGCTCAAGTCAAAGCTAGAGGCTAAAGATTCTGAGATCAAGGAGAGGGACTCTAGAATCAAGGAGCTTAAAGAGTTGAATTCCAAGCTCGAGGAGGAGAAGAAGGCCACCTTTGATATAATCGAAGGTGAGAAGGCTCGCCTTCTTGAGGAGTTCAAGCGGAAGAAAGATCATGCTATTGATATGGTAATGTACCGAATCTGGGCCAACAATGATGATCTCAATACCAGCTCTCTGGAAACTCTTGAAGATAAGTTCCTTGAGAGGTAGAAGGCTCGACTAGACGAGGAGGAGGCCAAAAAGGCGGCGGGGAAGCCTGATGCTGCCAAGGAGGATGCATCTGCTTCATAAAAGCGAGGTCATAGCTCACTTTAGGGCTATTTTATACTTGTTCAAACAGTAATTTTAATCCTTATGTATATGATTTTCTTTGCTCGAAAACCTTTATACACTTGATTTTTACATTCAGCTTTTACTTTAATATTTTTTCTTTACATTTCTAGGTCAAAATATTTCAAGCATCTTATATTAAAGGTTTGCTTTTATGTTTGTTTATTCATACAAACACATCTGTTGGATTTGAGCTCGAGTTTTAATGCATTCATGCACAGTTTACTCGATGTATCCATGTCTTATATTAAAGGTTTGATTTATGTTTGTTTATTCGTACAAACACATTTGTTGGAATTAAGCTCGAGTTTCAATGCATTCATGCACAGTTTACTCGATGTATCCATGTCCGATCTCGTTATTTGTCAAGGTCGAACCTTACTTTCACCATGCACTCGAAAGTACTTATATGGCATGTAAGATTAGTAGTTTAGTTATACCTTGCTTTTCTAGTCACTTTTTCTCTTCCTCAAGTAGCTCCCCAAGGTAGTGAGGTCGAAACTATCTTTTTTGCAAAATATTCCAACCTCGAACTCGACTTAGCTCGAAGTAGGTTTATTTATATTCCAACTTTCTGTCGATTAGTTTTAGCTGGTTTGTTCCAAACTTATTTAACTCGTGTCTGGTTTGTAATCCATACACTTGTAATTTTGATAATCTGGTTATGTCCAGATCATCTTAGCTCGTGTATCTGGTTATATCCAGGCACTTATAATTTTGATAATTTGATTATGTCCAGATCATCTTAGCTCGCGTATCTGGTTATATCCAGACACTTATAATCTTGATAATACAGCTATGTCCAGATCATATTAGCTCGCGTATCTGGTTATATCCACACACTTATAATTTTGATACTCTGGTTATGTCCATATCATCTTATCTCGCGTATCTAGTTATATCCAGAAACTTATAATGTTGATAATCTGGTTATGTCCAAATCATCTTAGCTTGCATATTTGGTTATATCTAGACATTTTATTCTATGTTATTTTTTAAAACTTATGGTATTATTGTAAACCACTGATGCCCCCTTAATATCCTATGAGTGTGACCATAGGTTATTGAATTAAGAGAGTTTGTGAAAAATACAACATTTAGTAAAGAAAATAACTTTTGAGAAAAGTTTAACATTTTAATAATAAAAAGTCTGAAAAATAAACAAGCTTAGTTACAATAAAACATTATCCTACACTATTGATAGTAGGGTCGTAGATGTTCACCATTCCAAGCTCGCGGTACCAGTTCTCCATTCAACCTCGCCAATTTATAAACCCCAAGTCAGATAATAGACTCGATCTGGTAAGGTCCTTTCCAATTAGGTCCGAGTACACCAGCCGATGGGTCCCTTATAGCTAGGAATACACGTCTTAATACCAAGTCTCCCAATCTGAATTTTCTATCTCGAACCTTTTTATTGAAATATCGGGTAGTTCGTTGCTGATATACGACATTTCTTAGTTGAGCTTCATCTCGTCTTTCTTCAATAAGGTCTAGACTTTCTTCGAGCTGGGATTGGTTCGAGGCCTGATCGTAGGCATGGCTCCGTATTGTAGGTATTTCGACTTCAATTGGCAACATGACCTCGCATCCATATGCTAGGGAGAAGGGGTACATCTTGTCGAAGTTCGAGCTGTGGTTCGATAGGCCCACAAAACTTGGGGTAACTCCTCAGGCCACCTTCCTTTAGCCTCCTCCAACCTTTTCTTTATGGAGCTTTTAAGGGATTAGTTGACTGCTTTGACCTGGCCATTTGATTGGGGATGGGCGATGGAGGAGAAGCTTTTTATCATCCCATTCTTTTTGCATAAATAGGTAAACAAGTCATTGTCGAATTGGATACAATTTTCCGACACTGTCTTTTTGGGCATTCCGAATCGACAAATGATGTTTTTTACCACAAAGTCTAAAACTTTTTCGAGGTAATTGTTTCTAGGGGTTTGGCCTCAGTCCATTTTGTGAAATAATTAACCACGACCACAACATACTTCACTCAACCTTTTCCTGTTGGTAGTGAGCCTATAAGATCGATTCCCCACACTGCAAATGGCCATGGGGAGGTCAGCATGGTTAGCTCGATAGGTGGAGCTCGTGGAATTGAAGCAAACCATTGGCACTTATCACATCTTTTGACATATGCGAATGCGTCTGCCTTAACTGTGGGCCAAAAATACCCTTGTCTTATCACTTTTTTGGATAGGCTATGCCCCTCACTATGGTCTCCACAAAATCCTTCATGAATTTCTTCCAGAATTTTCTTTGCCTCGGGTGGAGTTACACATCGGAGTAGTGGCATAGGATACCCTCTTCGATACAACCTCTCTTTCACAATAGTGTATCTCGGGATCTGATACATCAATTTTCGAGCCTCGTTCCGTTCTGCTGGGAGAATTCTTGTTTCGAGGTAATCGATTATTGGGGTCATCCAGGTAGGTTAAGAGTCGATCATGCATACATCTTCTTCGTCAAGCTCGTTGATACTCGGGGTCGATAGAAACTCTTTTGGGACCATGTTCAGTGTATTGACCTCGCTAGTTGTAGCGAGCCTGGCCAATGCGTCCGCGTTTGAATTTTGTTCTCAGGGAACTTACTCTATAGCGTAGAACTCGAACTTTCCAAGCGCAACCTTGGCTTTCTCTAAATACTCAGCCATCTTTATGCCACGAGCTTGGTATTCCCCTAAAATTTGGTTGACCACTAACTGTGAATCACTATAGCAGTGTATAGCCTTTGCTTTGAGTTCCTTGGCTATTCGAAGTCCTGCCAATAATGCTTCGTATTCAGCTTCATTATTTGATGCTTCGAAGTTAAACCTTAAAGCAGAATGAAATTGACTTCCCGCTAGAATGATCAGTATGATACCTACCCCCTATCCATTTTCGTTGGAGGATCCGTCGACATAAAGTTTCCACACCTCACGGGATGGGGTTACAACTTCGTCGTTAGACACTCCATTACATTCTACAATGAAATCCGCCAGGGCTTATCCATTTATGTTATTTCTCAGGTGATATGTGATCTCGAATTACCCGAGTTCGACAACCCACTTTAACAATCTTCCAGAGGCTTCTAGTTTAGGTAGAACTTGTCGTAGTGTTTGGTCAGTTAACACATGAATAAGGTGTGCTTGGAAATAAGGCCGGAGCTTTCGAGATGAGTGGATCAGGTTGAGAGCCAGTTTTTCCATTAAAGGGTATCTCGATTCTGCCCCCAGTAACCTTTTGCTGACATAGTACACTGGTTTTTGTACCTTATTGTCTTCTCGGACGAGCATGGCACTAATGGTGTGCTCGGTGGAAGCGAGGTACAAGTACAAGACCTCTCCTGTGATAGGCTTCGACAAGATCGGTCGTTCGGCGAGATGTTTCTCTAGGTCCTGGAATGCAAGCTCGCATTCCTTTAACCACTCAAACTTTTTGCCCCCTCTCAAAAGGTTGAAAAAAGGAAGACAACAGTCTGTAGATTTTGGAACAAACCTACTTATTGCCGCCATTCATCCAGTTAAACTCTGGACATCCTTATGCTTTCAAGGTGAGGGAATATCAATCAATGCCTTAATCTTGCAGGATTAACCTCTATTCCTCGCGCATTAACTATGAACCCCAGAAACTTTCCCGAAGATACTCCGAAATAACATTTTTGTGGGTTGAGTTTCATATTATATTTCCATAGTACAGTGAAGCATTCCGCAAGATCATCCACATGGTTATTGTTATGTTTGGACTTGACTAGCATGTCGTCAACATAAACTTCCATGTTATTACCTATCTGTTTGGTAAACATTCTGTTTACCAGTCTTTGGTACGTTGCTCCAGCGTTTTTGAGTCTGAAAGGCATGACATTGTATCAGTATAGCCCTTTGTCGGTTACAAAGCTCATATGCTCTTAGTCCGGTGCATGCATGGCGATCTGGTTATATCCAGAACAAGCATCCATGAACGACATGATGCCATGACCTATAGTGGCATCTACAAGCTGATCAATCCGAGGTTAGGGGAAAAAATCTTTAGGGCATGCCTTATTAAGGTCGGAGTAGTCGATACAGGTTCGCCATGTGCCTTTGGCTTTGGAACCAACACTGGATTGGCAATCAAATCAGAATAGAAGGCGTCTCATATGAATTGATTTTCCTTTAACTTGTCGACTTCTTCTTTGAGGGCCTTCTTTCTATCGTCATCCAAGAGTCTTTGCTTTTGCTACTTCGGGGGGAAGCTTTTGTCAATGTTAAGTGCATGACTCATGACATTCGGACTGATTCCCACCATGTCCAAGTGTGACCATGCAAATACATCCTGGTTTCTTTTAAGAAGCAGATTAATTGTTATTTCGCTTCTTCAGAAAGATTCTTACCCACCTTTACTATCTTTGTGGGGTCTGTTTCTTTGAGCCTAACTTCCTCGAGCTCTTCTAGAGGTTTAAGGTCAACCATTTCTTCTATTCTGGGGTCGATCTCTTCATCTATCTCGAAGACCATCCCAACCTTGTTCTGAATAATTACAAAATCATGTGCACTTGTTTGCTTCTTTCCCCTAACGAAGATCCTATAGCATTCCCTCCCCACTAGATGGTCCCCTTTCAGCTTCCCGATGCCACTAGAAGTCGGGAACTTGATGGCTAGGTGCCTAAAAAATGACACTACCCCCAGCCCAACTAGGGCGGGTCTCCCGAGTAGTACATTGTAGGCCGATGGGAGTTCCACACGACAAACTCCATCATCTTTCTTACAGAGACTGGATAGTCTCCCAAGGTCACGGGGAGTTCAATGGATCACATACAGGCAATCCTTTATCCTGAAAAAACGTATAGTGTGGTCACACATGCTTTTAGATCACGAAACGCAAGTCCTATTTTTGCTAGAGTGGCTTTATAGAGGATATTCACCGAGCTCCCGTTATCAATCAAGACTCGGCGTACCCTCTTGTTCGCGAGTTGGAGGGTTATGACCAGGGGGGTCGTTATGGGGAAACTGAACGTGTGACACGTCCTCTTCAGTAAAGGTTATGGGTTGAGTCTCAACGCTTTGTTGTTTCAGAGCTCGTCGTTCGGGTTCGTAGGGAGAACCATCGCCTGTCTTGAACTCGTTTACATATCTCTTTTGGGCATTCCTGCCTGAACCTGCGATATGAAGTCCTCCCGAGATGGTTATTACATCTTCTCCATCAATCGGAGGGGGTCGCTCATCCTCCTGAGCTTGGGAGTTATTGTTTTGGCCAGGTGGTGCAGCTGCTGCCCTTTGTTGGGAATTGTGCCCTAAAAGCATATGTAGTAGACATTGTTTTATGAAATAAATAAATAAATTTAATTTGTTATGCATATATTTTATAGACTATATTATTCTGTGATAATATTATGTAAATATAATAAAAATTCATAAGTTCATATATGTGATCTCAAACACGTATTAGTATGGGAGGATTATGTTTGAGATAAATGAACTTGAATAGTTCGCAATAAAATAAAGTTATGAAATCTTTAGATTAATTACTGCAAATACGGTCCACTAGTATTATGAATACATGTGATCTAGATCCGGATCACTAATGTAGTAGAACACTTTAGTAGAGGTACTTTATATATTAAAGAATATATAGGACTGGACTAGATATGTTTATTAATACTTAGTTAAATATCGTTTTGAAGTATTAATTAAATATATCAACTGATGATCATATACAAATAAATATTAATCCTAAAGTTACTATGAACTCCTGTTTATGTTATATGAGTTCTTTGATTCACTTGTTAGGGTCTATCCAAATGATCAGGCTAGATACTTTTGTTTTGGGAACTCATTAATGTAAATGGCTAGGGACATAGTATACAGATATGGAATCTATGCCTTCTCGCAAGAGATTGAATAATAGTTCTCTTAAGGGTTGACTTTTGGGACTGAAAGGTTATTGAGCTCAAATTCATAATTTAGTTATGAATTAACCTTCATTAGTAAAGTCAATGGTACTTAAGAAAACATGAGATAATTAAAAGGGTAAAACGGTAATTTTATTTCTGATTAATTATGAACCATTATTAGAGGGTTAATTTGTATGCAATGATTATATTAATGGACACTTTACCATTATAAAGTACTGAGTAAATGAAATGTCTATAATTACAATAGTGTAGTCTCATATTTATAGTGGAGTAATCATGGGATTAATAAATTAAGATTATTTAATTAAAGAGTTTAATTAATAATCTCAAATTTATTGGAGCTTGGAATTATAGGTCTATAGGTCCCCACAGCGGCTCTATCAACACTATTGAAGGTAAGAGTTGATATAAAGGGAAAAATAGTTGAAAGACATATTTAAGATGAAATTTTTTCTTCGGGCCAAATATGCAATTATATGATAATAGTGATTAATTAATTAATTACAAATTAGTTGTAATTAATAAAATTAATTATAATTTTTGAAATTATAATAAATTAAATATTTATTTTCAAAATTATATTGGATTTAATTAATTAATAGAATTAATTAAATATCTTTATTCGAGTGGGAGATAATAATCTGATAAGTTCAAATTGGATTTGAATTTAAAAGATTGATATTTATTCAAATAATTAATTATATTTGATAATTAGTTAAAAATATATTTAATTTAAATTTCAATTAATTATTAGGTTGTTAGATTTTTTATCTCACAAAGTAGCTTGTATAAATAATTAAATACAAATAGAAAAATCAAATATCCCTAGAAATTAGGGTGGTACACGACCACACACAGTGGCGTGTACTGCATATTTTAGGGACAGATTTTCAATTTTATTTATTTAATTAATTAATTAATGGATAATGCAAAAAATTAGTTTTTGGATATTTTCATTAATAAGATAATTAATTAATTAAAAGATAAATTGTAAGTTGGTTACAGATTTATTTTTTAAATTAAATATTTTCTATTTAAGTAAGGCTTATCAGAAAATATACAAGACAATTCATCTCAGTCATTCGCTCTGTTAAAAATAGAACGATACTTTTCAATCTCTCCCTGAAAAGATAAAGAACCAATTCTCAGACCTATTCTCTTGATCTCATGTGTTGAGTACATCAAGTAGAATCATAAATAAACTATCCTTTATCCTCTAAGTGCCCACACACTTCTTGAGGTGTAGAGAACGCTGTGGAAGATCTTGGCGTGAGTACATGGGAGCAGCTTGGATAGGAAGATCGTTTTTATTATGAAAAGATACCAAGGACACTTGATAGGCTTCAAGATGTATGATTTCTATTCTTAACTTTCTTATGATTAATGTATGTATATTAATGGATCCACATGTTTAAAGGTTGTTTAAATATGTTACAAAATTTTTGTTGTACACTGGACCAACCCACCACCATTTTGTTGCGTATTAAGGGACTCGTTCCTAATAATTGGTATTTGAGAGGTCATTAATCTCTGCATTCATTAATTACTGTGTGGGCATAATATGCATTCTTATGTTATTGTAATATATGTGAATTGATGGATGTATGTATGACTATAGTTTATTCTTAAGGGTTATTAATTATATGGTGTTTTGGGTTTAGGAATTGTTCTTAAATTCTAGATGAAAAATGTAAGCCATTTTGGGGCATAGGAATATTTTGTAATTTAAGTTTTTTCATTAAATTATTAAAAAAAAAATGTAAGGCCCGAGCGCCAGGTTTCGTGCCCCGAAGCTCGAGCCTCACCTATTTGCACGCCTGCGCCCCTGCGCACCTCGCCAAGTCATGTGCACGCGCCCCTGTGCACCTCGCCCATCCCTGCGTGCCGCACCGTGCTCCGTGCCCCTGTGCATCTCGCCAGCGCACCCAGCAGCTACCCGTGCGCCCCAGCTGCACCGCCTTGCTGTTTGTTGCATGCCTCATGTCGAGCCTATTTGTGCCGCCAGCCCTAGGGTTTTCACATTGTTATTCATTTGAATTATGGGCCTAATTAATTTTATCCCATAATTAAAATTGTTTTATTTTGAATTAATTGTATGAGCCCAAATGCAAAACTGGGCCTAATAACTTATTGGGAATTAAAGTCCAAGTTAATTATTCTTAAAATTTGTTTAAGATAATTAAAAGTTATTTTAATTCAAAATTAAATTGATAAATAGCTTAATGGATTAGGACTACTTGTGAAGGCCCAAAGTTGAAGATAAAGATGTCTTTAGGTCTTATTTAGTTTCTTACATTTTTGTGTATATTTTTGCAAGTGTTGTAAATTTTCTAGAAATACCCAAGACACCTGGCCCACATTTATTTATTTATTTAGTCAGTATTTATTTATTTAAATGTTTCAATGTGATTAAATTGTTTAATACTTTATCGTGCATTTTTGACATGCCATACATATAACCCACACAATATTTAAAATTGTGCATGCATCTCATATGAGTAGAAACATGCCTTAGGATTGTCCTTTGTGATTATATGCTTTATGTGATGAACCATATAATAATAAATCTAGTTTTAACTAGTTCAAGAGCGGAAATAGATTTTAAAAGTTATTTAATTTCTAGTATTTAATAAAATTGTTTTATTAAATAAATAAATGATATTCCTAGTAATTATAGCAAATTAAAATTGAATTAATTAGGGCATAGTTCTATAATTTTAATTTTGCTTAATTTGATTAGTAATTATTAGAATATCATTTGGTAAAAATAGATCACTTTATTTTTACAACCAATTAAAAAGCATAGGATGTTTTGAGAAAACACATATTCTAAAATAGTGAGTGGGAGAGGGAGTTATGACAATAAGTCTCATGGTCTCCATTATTAGTTGGCACTGAGGTAGCATGGAGAGGGCCTCGTGGCACCATTGCTTGTGACCCCCTAAGGAAGGCTTCCGACTGCGTTATTCTCAAGGCAAACTTCTTTTTCAAGGATAAGATTTAATGATGTATTTCAAGTTTGACTGACCCTAAGGCACACTCTTGAGTTAAGTCATTGATATAAAATAATGTGTTACACTCACAAGGTACATTAGGCTTTCGAGCGGACTGGTGTATTTTTGACCAAACAAGCAGTTGTTTATAAGTCAAAATAGAAATATTGATTTAAGTTTTCACTTATAAATTTGAGAACTTGTTTCAAAATTAATTTGGAATTAGTCTAACCTACCCTAAGGCTGGTCCATTAATGTTCAAATTAATTAATCGTAGAATTAGTAATTATTTTTTATGTGCTCTTTAATTATTGCATTCATGCATCACGTTTACTATTATGAAAATTACTGATATTTATTATATGGATAAATTCATTTTGTTTATTTATTTATTTTCAGCAATTATGTCTAGCTCAAATCTTGTATCTTCTTTACTTGCTAATGAAAATTTGACTGGTGAAAACTACATGAAATGGAAATCAAACTTGAGCATTGTATTAATATGTGAGAACCACAAATTTTTCTTGACTAAGGAATGTCCTAAAGTCCCTCCCACTACTGGTGCCAAACTGCAAGGGAAAAGTTTGATAATTGGATCTTATCAAACAACAAAGCAAAGTGTTATATGCTTGTGAGTATGATCGATGTGCTCATAAAGAAGTTTGAGAACACTGAAAATGCTTATGATATCTGGGATTCCCTTCAATGTTTGGGCAACAGTCAGACCAGTGCAAGCATGAGGCCACCAGATCCTACATGACCAAGAAAATGAAGAAAGGAGTTTCTGTCATAGAACATGTATTAGACACGATCAATATAATGCACGATGCCATTATCCATGGGGAAATCATTGATGAAAGGACTCAAGTAAGCATTATACTTGAATCGCTTTCTCCAGCTTTTAAAGGTTTCACGACCAATTATGTCATGAACAAATTATCATATAACATGACACAGCTGTTGAATGAGTTGCAAACTTATGAATCTCTTAACAAAGGTTTGAGAAAGAAGGAGAAGCAAATGTTGCTGATTCTAACCCATCCTCTTCAAAGGCTAAAAGCAAAAAGAGGAAAAATTGAAATGGCAAGGACAAGGAGAAAGACAAGAATACAAAGAGGCCAAAAAAGTCATCCAAAGGCAAATAGAACAAGAACACCAAAAACTCCAAAAAGAAGGCCCCAAAAAGGACTTGCTTTCACTGTGGAGAAGATGGTCACTGGAAGAGAAATTGTCCAAAGTATCTCCCTGACCTGAAAGAAGAAAAGAAAGGTAAATTTGATTTACTTGTGCTATAAGCTTGTTTAGTGGAAGACAATTCCTCATCCTGGATAGTAGAATCGGGAGCCACTAACCATGTTTGTTTTTCTCTACATATTCTTAGTTCGACGAGGAAGCTTGATGATGGAGAAGTGACTATGAGTGTAGGTAGTGGTCAGATTGTCTCTGCATCAGCAGTTGGAACAACCCGTTTGGAATTTGAGAAGAGTAAATTTCTTGTTTTAGAGAATGTTTATTATATTCCTGGATTTTCTAGAAACTTAATTTCTATTTATATGTTGCATGAATAAAGTTTTAAAAATTCTTTTAATAATAATTCGATTGTTATTTCAAGATATGGTTTTAAGATATGTTCTGCAAAATCTATTGATGGGCTTTATAAATTGCAAGCTAAAGAAAAATCTGTTTATAATTCTGAATTATTTAAAACAGCTAATCCTAGATCTAATAAACGACAAAAGACTGATTATGATAGTGAAACATATCTGTGGCACTTGAGATTGGGCCATATTGGTCTAGACAGAATAAATAGGATTGTAAAGGATGGTCCTTTAAGAGAACTATCTATTGGATCTCTCCATGTTTATGAATCCTGTCTAGAAGGCAAAAATGACCACGAGACCTTTCTCTGCTAAAAGTTCAAGAATTACAAAACCACTTTAGCTAGTACATACAGATGTTTGCGGTCCACTTAATGTACACGCAAGGGGAGGTTATGAATACTTCATCACTTTTATTGACGATTATTCAAGATATGGTCACCTATACTTAATGCAAAGAAAATCTTAAACTTTTGGAAAGTTCAAAGAATTTCAAGTAGAGGCTGAAAAGCAATTAGGTAAATCACTAGAAGCTCTTCGATCTGATCGAGGATGAGAGTACTTGGATTTTGAATTCGAGGACCATCTGCGTGAGCATGGTATTCAATCATCCTCACAGCACCTGGAACGCCACAGGAAAATGGTGTTTCAAAAAGATGAAACAGAATGTTATTATATATGGTTAGATCAATGATGAGTTTCTCATCATTACCACTGTCATTCTAGGGCTATGCGATTCAATGTTCTCTATACATGTTGAATGTTGTTCCATCTATGTCTATCCAAAAGACACCCATGGAATTATAGAATGGTTGTAATCCTAGTTTACACCACTTTCGAATTTGGGGGTGTCTTGCACACGTGCTTAAAGGAAAGACTGGGAAGTTGGAATCATGCTCTGAAGTGTGCATGTTTGTGGGATATTCCAAAGAGACTAGAGGTTGAATTTTCTATATTCCAAAAGAAAATAAAACATTTGTATCGAAAAATACAACTTTTCTTGAACATGACTATGTTAATAACAACAAACCTCGTAGTAAGGTTGTACTGGAGGAGATGGTCTCGAATGACCTTGCAAAGTCACCAGCAACAACCAATGAAAAACGGCAAGAGGAAACTGCTAGTTCTAATCAGAATAGTAGAGAGCCCCGTCATAGTGGGAGGCTTAGTAAGCAACCCACACGCTATAAACATGAAGTTCAAATGCTTGTGTCTGACATAAATAAAGACGATCCATTTACATTTAAAGATGCAATGAATGATTCTGACAAGGACAAATGGCAAGAAGCCATGAACCAAGAAATGGAATCAATGTATTCCAATTCTGTCTGGGTTCTTGAAGATCCACCTGAGAATATCAAACCCATTGGTTGCAAGTGGATATTCAAGAAGAAAAGAGGAGTGGATGAGAAAGTAGAGACTTTCAAAGCAAGGCTTGTAGCCAAAGCTTACACACAGAAATAATGGGTTGACTATGAAGAAACATATTCTCCTGTGGCCATGCTAAAATCCATTCGTATACTCTCGTCCATTGCTGTGTGGATAGATTATGAGATTTGGCAAATGGATGTCTAAAAATCTTTTCTGAATGGCTACCTTGACGAAACCATTTACATGTCTCAACCAGAAGGGTTCGAATTAAAAGGTCTAGAGAAAAAAGTTTGCAAGCTTCTTAGGTCCATCTATGGACTCAAACAAGCTTCTAGATCTTGGAATGTTAGATTTGATGACACAATTAAAACGTTTGGTTTTGAACAAAACGTTGACGAACCTTGTGTCTATAAACAAATCAAAGATGGTGTAGTAGTATTCCTCGTTCTTTGTGTTGATGATATATTACTGATTGGAAAAGACGTAACATCATTATAAAAAGGTAAAGAGCTGGTTAGCTAAACAATTCCAAATGAAAGATTTGGGAGAAGCAAAGTATGTTCTCGACATTAAGATTATCAGAGATAGACAGAACAAAACTTTGGCATTGTCTCAAGCAACTTATATTGATAAGATGCTAGAACTCTTTAATATGCAAAACTCCAAAAAGGGTGATATTCCAACCCATTATGGAGTGTTCCTTTCCAAGGAGCAGTGTCCTAAAACACCTCAGGAAGAGGAAGACATGAGACAGTATCCCTATGCCATAGCGGTAGGCTGTAACATCCCAAATTTCCTAATAGAGCTTAGTGCCTAGATTAGGGGGCCGGGAGGCAATAATTGAGTTAATATGTGAATTATATTACAATATAATTATGCTTGTATTTTAAAGATATTAAATATGTGTACGTGTGCCCGTTTTTTATAAGAAGGGTATATTAGTAATTTGACACGTTTGGGGTATAAATGCGAATATGTGATTGTGTGATTGAGACCACATTATTATGTGGATATATTTGGGTTACTCGACGAGAGGCGGTCCCGATGAGCAAGTTAGCGAAAAAGTCACAACGGGGTCTAAATACCCGGTTCGGGGTATTCTAGTAATTTAGTACGTTACCGGGAGTAGTGGGTAATGAGAATTTATTGGTGACCGTGTGAGAATATTGAAAGTAGTGGCAATTATAGGGTGCAAATTGTGGATAGCGAGATTTAAGGCAAAGAACGAAATTGCCCTTGTGAACACTTGATGAATAAGATAAGGGCAAGGGGTAGAATGGTCATTTTGGGCTAAGTTTAGTGTTTGAGTGAGCTAGGATTGCTGAGAAGGTTAAGGAACAAAAGGGAAAGAAAGAACTCAGCAGCTTCCTTCTCTCTCTCGTTTATTCTAGGTGCCAAGGAGGCTTGAGGAGTTTTTGGAGAGTTGAAGAGGATCAAAGCTTGGGAAATCAAGGTGTTAGGCTTGGGGATTAGTTCAAGGGCGTTTTCATCACAGCTGAGGTAAGAATCTTGAATTGAATTGGTTGGTTAGCTTGCTGAATATTTAGAGAAAATATGTTTATGCATGCTTGATAATTGAAGGGATAGGTTTGGGTAAATTTGATGTGTTTCACTATGATAATTGGTTAGGTTTGGTTGGTGAGAATGATTTTATGAGTTTGGGAATTGAATTGGAGGAGTGGGACGGATTTGGTTAAGTTTTGGCTGGGTTCGGTTGCAGAAAAACCCAGAAAATTCTGGGTTCGTGGTGATGAGCCGCGGCTCTTTTATGGTGAGTCACGGCCTGCGAAGAGGATTTTGAGCTCGTAGGGCTCGGATGCAGGGGCAGGCCGCGGCGCCTCAGGGGCACGCCACGGCACGCATTTGTTTTCAAAGAGGTCGAGCCTCTAGAATTAGAGGCAGGCCACGGCTCGGGTTTTTGGGGCCGCGACCCACAAGGGGAAAATTGACCTTAATGGGATTTTTAGGTTAGAAACTTAACCGTTTGGGCTTGGGATCGATCCTACTTCCTCATTAAGTGGAATTTGATGTCCTGGAGGCTAAGAGTTGGTCTGGAAGTTGTTATTTACCTGTTATTGATGGGAACTTCTTTATCGCGGTTGTGACTAGGTTTTCGCTAAGGGCTTGAATCGGGGATCGTGCTCAGAGGGTTGTCGCTAGTAACCCGCAAACGGACCAAAGGTAAGAAAACTGCACCTGTTATGTGAATGCATGATTAGAGCTTAGTTAAGGTGATGAACATGATTATAATTATGTTGTGAATGTCTGATTAGGTACGCTGTAATGTGCATAATTATGATTATGCTTATGACTGTTGAGTGAATGTATTATAATGCATGGTATGACTATTTGATAAGTATGCTAAATGGAACATGAGACTATTTGTATGACTGTGAAGCTTAGTTTATAAACTAGGGTACTAATAGGATGTTAAATGGGGATCAACTTATTAGTTGAGAATATGATGGGCTCTGGGAGATTCATAATAGTTAAGAATCTCAAGGCTTCAACTTATAAGTTGGAGGCACGTGGTGGCTTGACTTATAAGTCAAGGGCATAAGGGACTTAGTTTATAAGCTAAGATTGGCATAAGGCACGTGAAGTGCAGGCCACCATGGCTGGGCCACCCTGGGAGTGCAACATGCACCTGACTGGCTCGGATGCCAACAACTGGAAAGGAAGTGCGACATGCACTTGTGTGACTCTATGGTCTCCAATTGAGTTTAATAAATGCATTGGATTCAGTTATTACTGTTTGATGGTTGTTTATTCGCTGAACTGTTGATTAAGTTTTCTTGTTGAGTCTTCTGGTTCACAGGTGCTTTGTGGTGCAGGTAAAGGTAAAGAGAAGCTCAACCAGCCATGAGTCAGAGGGCGTTAGCTGTAATATGTACATATGCAGTCCGCTCGACCACCACGGCCGAGATGCTCAGAGGAACTAGGGTTAAACCCAGCTTTTGCCACTTAGGACGGCTTAATGTGTAATCTAAGTTTTGTAACAGGGTTTTAAACTAATGTTTTTGGGATCCCATGTAAAGAACTGGTTATCAACTTAATGGAAATGTTAATGAAGTGATCAAAAGTTTTTAATACCCAAACCTTAGTGGTTTAATCACATGTTTAGTCCAAATGACTTGTTAGTAAGTCCAGCACTGGTTTCAAAACACACCTGGTAATGGACCCTAATTAGCAGAGCGTTACATAGGCAGTCTAATGTACGCCATGTTGTGTACAAGACGTGACATTTGTTATGCAGTAGGGATAGTCGATCGTTATGAATCCAATCCTGGATTGAGTCATTGGAATGCAGTGAAGAATATTCTCAAGTATCTTAGAAATACTAGAGATTATATGCTTGTATATTCAGTGTAGACCTGAACCCCACTGGTTACACTAATTCAGATTTTCAATCAGATAGAGATAGTCAGAAATCAACTTTTGGATCAGTGTTTACTCTTGGAGGAGGAGCAGTAGTCTGGCGAAGTATTAAACAAACCAGCATTGCAGACTCCACCATGGAAGTCGAGTATATAGCGGCTTGTGAAGCAGCTAAGGAGGCTATGTGGCTCAAAAAGTTCTATTCCGATCTGGAAGTAGTGCCAGTTTTGGATAAGCCACTAGCCCTATACTGTGACAACAGTGGGGCAGTAGCTAACTCAAAGGAACCACGAAGTCACAAGAGGGGAAAGCACATCAAGTAGAAGTGTCACTTGCTTAGAGAGATAGTTCATCGAGGAGATGTTGCAGTTATGAAGATAGCTTCAATGCATAATCTTGTAGATCCTTTCACAAAGACTTTATCCAAAAAATCTTTTAAGGAGCATGTAAGAAACATGGGAATAAGGCAAGTGGGAGATTGTTGAGAATTGTGCCCAAAAAGCATATGTAGTAGACATTGTTTTATGAAATAAATAAATAAATTGAATTTGTTGTGCATATATTTTATGGACTATTATTCTGTGATAATATTATGTAAATATTAGAAAAATTCCTAAGTTCATATATGTGATCTCAAACACGTATTGGTATCAGAGGATTGTGTTTGAGATAAATGAACTTGAATAGTTCGCAATAAAATAAAGTTATGGAATCTTTAGATTAATTACTGCAAATACGGTCCACTAGTATTATGAATACATGTGATCTAGATCTGGATCACAAATGTAGTAGGACACTTTAGTAGAGGTACTTTATATATTAGATAATATATAGGACTGGACTAGATATGTTTATTAATACTTAGTTAAATACCGTTTTGAAGTATTAATTAAATATATCAACTGATGATCATATACAAATAAATATTAATCCTAAAGTTACTATGAACTCATGTTTATGTTATATGAGTTCTTTGATTCACTTGTTAGGGTCTGTCCGAATGATCATGCTAGATACTTTTGTTTTGGGAACTCATTAATGTAAATGGCTAGGGACATAGTATACAGATATGGAATCTATGCATTCTCGCAAGAGATTGAATAATGGTTCTCTTAAGGGTTGACTTTTGGGACTGAAAGGTTATTGAGCTTAAATTCATAATTTAGTTATGAATTAAACTTCACTAGTAAAGTCAATGGTACTTAAGAAAACATGAGATAATTAAAAGGGTAAAACGGTAATTTTATTTCTGATTGATTATGAACCATTATTAGAGGGTTAATTTGTATGCAATGATTATATTAATGGACACTTTACCATTATAAAGTACTGAGTAAATGAAATGTCTATAATTACAAGAGTGCAGTCTCATATTTATAGTGGAGTAACCATGAGATTAATAAATTAAGATTATTTAATTAAAGAGTTTAATTAATAATCTTAAATTTATTGGAGCTTGGAATTATAGGTCCATAGGTCCCCACAACGGCTTTATCAACACTATTAAAGGTAAGAGTTTATATAAAGAGAAAAATAGTTTAAAGACATATTTAAGAAGAAATTTGTTCTTCAGGCCAAATATGCAATTATATGATAATAATGATTAATTAATTAATTACAAATTAGTTGTAATTAACAAAATTAATTAATATTTAATTATAATATCATTTTCGAAATTATATTAAATAATTGAATTAATTTTGAAATTTAATTAAATAATTATAATTTTCGAAATTATAATAAATTAAATATTTATTTTTGAAATTATATTGGATTTAACTAGTTAATAGAATTAATTAAATATCTTTATTTGAGTGGGAGATAATAATCTGATAAGTTGAAATTGGATTTGAATTTAAAAGATTGATATTTATTCAAATAATTAATTATATTTGATAATTAGTTAAAAAGATATTTAATTTAAATTTGAATTCAAATTTGAATTAGTTATCAGGTTGTTAGATTTTTATATGACAAAGTAACTTGAATAAATAATTAAATAAAAATAGAAAAATCAAATATCCCTAGAAATTAGGGTGGTACACGACCACACGGCATGTATTGCATATTTTAGGGACAGATTTATTAATTTTATTTATTTAATTAATTAATGGATAATTCAAAAAATTAGTTTTTGGATATTTTCATTAATAAGATAATTAATTAATTAAAAGATAAATTGTAAGTTGGTTACAAATTTATTTTTTAAATTAAATATTTCCTATTTAAGTAAGACTTATAAAAAAATATACAAGATAATTCATCTCAGTCATTCGCTCTGTGAAAAATAGAACGATATTTTTCAATCTCTCCCTGAAAAGATAAAGAATCAATTCTCAGTCCTATTCTCTTGATCTCATGTATTGAGTACATCAAGTAGAATCACAAATAAACTATCATTTATTCTCTAAGTGCCCACACACTTCTTGAGGTGTAGAGAACGTCGTGGAAGATCTTGGTGTGAGTACATGGGAGCAGCTTGGATAGGAAGATCGTTCTTATTATGAAAAGATACCAAGGTCACTTGATAGGCTTCAAGATGTATGATTTCTATTCTTAACTTGCTTATGATTAATGTATGTATATTAATGGATCCACATGTTTAAAGGTTGTTTAAATATGTTACAAAAATTTTGTTGTACACTGGACCAACCCACCACCATTTTGTTGCGTATTAGGGGACTCGTTCCTAACACCCTCTGGCTTGTGGAAGCTTGATTGGGATTTCAGTTTCTGACATTCTGTCCGAAATAAACCCTCGAGATCAAACCTTCGATCTTGTCTTTCAATTGTCGACACTCATCGATTGTATGTTCGATATCTCGGCGAATTCTACATTATTTTTTGGATCTCTCTTTGCTTTTTGGTTCCTCATGGGGTTAGGTCGTCTGAATGGGACCTGGTTTTCATTAGCCAGGTAGATATTATCCCGAGACTCATTGAGCTTGGTATACACCTTGTATACAGAGAAATATATGTCCCATTTCTTCTTCTTCCCTCCATCTGCCTTGGGGTTATTCCCTTTGTTTTTCTTCCTTTTAGAAGAGTTAACCCTAGGGGGTTTCGTAGTTGAGGGCTCTACCGAGGTCAAGGCAGAGTTCATGTTTGTCAGTGTAGTTACGGGCTGAGAGGTCATGTTTAGCGCTGACCTCGCCTCTTCTACATTGACAAACCTCTAGGCCCTTCGATTGAACTCGGTTAAAGGCCTGACAGGTTTCCTTTGTAAGTCTTCCCAGATGGGACTTTCCGGCATTACGCCTGCTCTAACCACCATCATATGACCACTATCATCGACATCTCGAGCTTGGGCCACTTCTAAGTTAAATCTCGTGAGGTAACTTTTTAGCGACTCATTTTGTTGTTATCGGACGTTGGTTAAGGCTGAGACCTCGGGCCTGATGCCAGCCATAGCCTTAAATTTTTTTTTAAAGTCCCTAGACAATTGATCCCAAGATGCGATCGAATTCCTTTTGAACTTCTCAAACCAATTTTTTTCTAGTCCTGTAAGTGTGGCTGGGAACAGCATACACCTAAGCTCGTAACCAACATTTTTGGCTCGCATTATGGTGTTGAACTTGCTCAGATGGATATAGGGACCTGAGTTTTTGTCAAATGGCAAGAGATGAGGTATCCTGAATCCCTAAGAGAATGGGGTGTTGGAGATATGTGGGGAAAAAGGCTCGAACTCTTCATCAGACTCTTCAGCCTTGTCCCTGCCACACTCGTTCTGTAAGAGCCTGAATGCTCTCTCTAATTGTTCAATCCTTTCTTGGACTAAATCCACTGGAGGTCTAGCCTGGACCTGAGGGGGCTAGTTATCGTTAATAAAAACTCCTTGGTATAGGGTTATACGCTGGTTGTTTGCGACCATTCAGATGGTCTCGAGGATCTAGGTTCGAGGGATTGTCTCGACCCCGATTATGGTTTAAGTGTTCCCGTAGATTAGGGTGATTCCCTTGATTCCCCATATGTCTCGGTTCCGTGTTGTAAATGCTCACGGACCGAGTGTAATCAGAGCTTTCACTTACATAACTCGTAGCTTGGCGATTACGAGGTGGGTCAACTGTTGGCCTCGTCCCAGCAGTCTGTGATCTTGACATTTGGCTTCCCGTAGGCTAAGGAGCCCTGCGATCTCGAGTAGCTTCTCTTTCATTCCCTTGTCAATGCCTAGCCCATCAATTCCATCTCGATGTGCAGGTCGTGGAACCTCCTGGACTAGCGAGGGGTGGGTGTCTTATGGGAGACGGTGGCTGTCTCCCATTGCCGGGCCTCGATGGTCCCAAATTTTCCTAGTCAGGCTCTGGGTTGTTTTGCGCAGCATCAGGATTCGGTTTCCGAGCCACTGAGGGGGCTCGGTTATTTCCCATTCCTATTTGTGCTTCTGCAGTCGCTTTGGCAATACCCTCAGCTCGGTTACTCCTCCAAGGCCTTGGTTGAACTGGCTGGGATACTATTGGCGGCACCTGCTCCGCCCTCCTGGCGGTCGTGCTCCCATGAGGACGTCCCCTAGGCCTCCGAGGAGGTGCATGGGCGCCAACAGCCTGTCTAGCTAACTCTTCGTTGCACTTTGTTGCTTCTTCCAACTGTTTGCGCAGTTGGAAATTTTCAAGTTCCACAATTGGAACATATCTTTCCGGATTGTAATACATATTCTCGTCAGGCCTGGGGTGCTAACAATTTAATAACTATCTTTGTAGCTCCAGAATGTTTTAGTTTATGCTCCTACCTATTATCTGGATATACCAAGAAAGATGTACGGTCTAATGAGGCTACTACGAAATATTTACTCATGGGTGGGGCAAGCTCTTCTATTCTGGCAGGCGGCCCTTGACAGTTGGATGAATCGCTCCTTTCTTCAGGATATGGATCCATCATGGGCTGCTTTCTAGGCCATCATGGCTAATCTTCAGCATGAGGAATTTGCTCCTCAGGTATATTAGGCATTGGTCACTCACCCGTACTGGGGTTACTCGCAGCGACCATTGATGATTCGAGAGGCTATCTGATTAAATAGTCTCACGTCTTGTTTAATAGCTCTCAATGAAAGCACCAAATTGTTGACGCCGCTTTTCGTCAACTTAGAAAAGAAGAGCAATTAAACTAAATATACCAGAGGAAACAAATAATATAGACACGATTTTTTACGTGGTTCAGCAGTTAAAATCTGCTTAGTTCACGAGTCTGTGTTATTAACTTCTTAAATTCTCTGATAGCTTTCTGGAAGCAATTGTACAGAGTTTTTCCAATATTCGTTTTTCTCTCCTCTACAAATGAATCGTCCCATTCTATTTATAGAGTGGTTTACCGAATCTCTTCCTACATATTTCGGGGAGTTATTCTACAAAATCAATTAAAATAATGTCATTAAATGCATTAGTTACTATGTACGCAGTAATATCCCATGATATTTGAGATTTAATAACAAATTACATCAGATCCTATAACACATAGGGATTTTACAACAATAAACATGTTCACACACAGCTTGCAAGCTTGGATGCTAGATTCACACACCTTCAAGACTGCTTACCTATGACGAGCTCGTCACCTTGATTCACCTATGTTCTCAGCAAGTGAGGTTAATGAGACCATCCCCTTCGAGCTTACAATACTCGAGCTCGAATCATCTTGCCTGAAGGCAGGAAATAAATCAAGAAATTTATACAAGTGTTGAACCATTGCCACTGCGAGTTGCGAGCCTAACTTATAACCTCGAAACACCTCCGAAACTACGTAGTTCCCGAGCTCACCAATCCCGATGTTGTCACATTTACCACTCAGCAAGATTGTCTCTGACTTGCTGATCACATGACGACTGTGCTAGTCTCGAGCTTACACCTTACGAGCTTGGATTTGGAGATTAAAATTCTCATTCTCGAAATCGGGGTGTAACAATTTAATGTATGTTTATTTTGTAGGAAGTAAGTTGCATTTTATGCTTGAAAATTCAAAAAAATAAAATAATAGAAAAGTGTTAGTTTTGAAAGAAAAGCAAAGAAAATTGGTGACTGAGGAGCTCAATCCACAACCTCCATTTGAGCCCATGACCCAAGTGAAACCAGCAAGTGAGCCCGCAGGCTCACTCCACTAGCACTAGGCCCAATTCGCGACCATACGAGCCCGCTTGCCTCCAAGTGGCCTCCCCAGCCTTCTCTCTCCTCATATGGACCCGCCTGCCCTTCCAAGCCCAGTCGCCTGCAAGAAGCCTCAGGCCCATGCACTTGCCAGAAGCCTCAAGCCCATCCGCCTGCCTCCTCCTCTATTGAGCCCACCAATGGTCCCCTTATCTCACCTGTTTTGCATTTCAAAAATGCAACATTTTCCCCAAATTTTCTACATATTTTACTACAAAATTTATCATTACACCCCAAAATTATTTTTCACATGACTCAAGACATCTTTTTACACTACCTATGTCATATTGTTCCTCATTTAAAATTTAATTTAATTAATTTAAACTGATTATTTTAATACTTTATTTTTGCTATAAATAGGTAGTTTCAAGAGCATTTTGGGAGGTACTTCACATTTTGGGTTACTATCATCTTTTTACACTTTCTCTCTTCATTTTCTCTCTCCCTTTTGGAAGACCATTTTTTACCAAGTATGTATTTCTTTTGTAATGTGTTTTTTATTCTAGTTATTTGCTTCTAATTTTTTTCATGAGAATATTAAGATCATGATGTAGCAACTTGTAACTGAATAGTATTTATTGTTGAATGTTGATTTTCATTGTAGTGCAACAAAGTTTATGGAATTTTTCTTCTTCATATATGTCACACATCTTTAATATCTTGTATTTTGGGTTGTTATATAATATTACACTTTGTTCTTCATCTTACAAAAATATAATATTCTTTGATTAAGATGTGTCATTACCTTATAAATAATGTTATTTGATTTTTTTTGTTGTTTTATTAAGTTGATTCACGTTAAATACTTTGAAATTATATTTTTGAAAAGTGAAGAAAAATCATATCTTTTTTATAAATATTTTGTGCTTAAATTATAGATCTATTTTGAAAATGATAGTTTGAATTATTTTAACTATCAATAAAACTTGAGAATCAATATACTAATAAATATTATTAAACTTACATTTTGTGAATTCTAGTATCTTAATAATCTTTCTCTTACAACTTGTCTACAAATCATAACTTGTTTACTTTTCTTGTCTTAAATATCTTTATCTTCTATCATTTATTTTATTTTCTTGACACAAAATCTTATCAATATTTGGAGCTTTGTTAGAGTTTATTTAATTTTGGTATGAAATATTTTCTTTTTTATTTTAGTCAATTCCATTGGGTTCGACATCCTTGCTTGCACGAACACTATTCTATATACATAATTCGTGCACTTGCGATTTACATTTTAAAACATACCATTTTTGGAGCCAACAACACAATCCAGTTTTTGGTATGCAAATCAATTATTACCATGGTTTCTTTCATGAGTGTTTACGACTGAAATTAAGATTTAAAAAGTATGTTGCAGGCATGCATTATATATATATACAATTGGAAAATAGACTTTTTGAACTTTGGTTTCGACATCGTAAACTATCTGAAATTTCTCGAAATTTTGCAAGGGACATGTTAACACTATAAAAAATGAGTTATAATTGATTTACTTGCCTAAAAAAGAATCGTGCCCTACTAGTACAGTAAAAAAGTGTATTCTGTTTTAAAATTCCCCTAAAATATGATGATTACTATATAAGAATCTTGAGAAATGGAAAAACAAATGTGAAATCTTTTCTCCATTCAGTAGAAGATTTAGATATTTTCAAATTCATAAAAGTGAATCTAAAATATTTGTTTTTCTCTTATTTTGACTTGTAAAAAAGTATATATAATTTCTCTTTTTGTGATCATATGCATAACCTAACTGTCCTACATCACTTCTCACAAAGAAAATATCTCAAGTTCAAATCCCTTTCATCAATGTATAAAAAAATATGGATGAACACAAAATTCAAAAATACGACCTAGCAAACAAGCCCTTCTGATTTAAACCCATCTACAGCCAAAATCTTTAAAAATTTACTAATATACTACAATAATACATAAAAAAATATTAAAAAAATTAAATGGGGCCATTGGAGCGGGAAGCTCCATCCTCGCCACCCCTCCACGTTAATTTTTCAGGGAGGAGATGATTGTCCTCGTCACTGCCCTGTGTTTTTATCCCCATTAGGGACAAGTCCTCACTGTTATATTATCTTAAATAATATAATGTTAGATTAAAAAATGTGACAAAATGTGATTTGTCACACCTTGTCACATATTATTGAGAGTTATAAATTGGACACATGTGTGTGCTCAAAAGTAACATATTTTGGAGTTACAAAATCAGTTACAATTTGTAACCCGCAAATATTACCCAATAATGTGTAGATTGTATGTTACATATTTGAGTTTGGATTTCACAGAGCCATTATGTAACATGGTTGTTTAAGAAATATTTTTAACTCTCATTAGGTGTATGGAGATTACAAAATCATGTGGGAAGAGCTTGAGACATTTTTTGGAAGACTAAAATTTGCATTATAGCCGCGCCCACTAATTATCATTGGCTGCGGTCGCCAGCCACTGAGACTACTGGTTGCGGCCAGGAGTGCTGACACCCAATTTCTTTTTTTCTTCAGTTTTTTCCAATTTGAGTGATTCTAACACCACAAGTAACTCCCAAATCTTCATTTTAATTCCATAAACATCCAATTAAATATTGGTAACAGCCATGAGGGTTGGTGGAATTTGAAATTCAAAGGGTATCTCAAACTCTATAAATAGGAGTCTAATGCTCACTTGTAAGAAAACTATATTTCTATCCACTAGAGCACTTGGCTAGAAAGACACCAAAATGCTTGATTATTCCAGAGAGTTATTTCCAATATTGAGAGAATCTCTTAGTGCTTGAGATAAGAGGAAATAAGTTTTTGGACAAATGTTATAGATCTTGTTCAAGTTGGTGATCCCGAATTGCTCTTCACTTTGGTTATGTGAGTGAGAGAGCTTTATTTCTTGTTCTTATTTCTTTATTATTTCTTATATTTTTCTTTTGTCATCTTTCTTCTATTTCCTCTTTATATTTAGTTGTATCTTTTTCACATATTTTGCTTTACTACTTCTAGCTTATTTGTAACTTTTGTCATAGAGTTGTTATTTCTTCTACTCTCTTCATCTTCTCGTTTCTATATTTACTTGTATTTTTGCAATAGAGTTGTAAACTTATTTAATCATCCTCTTGTCATTTATATTCTCTTGCTTAGAGTTGTAATAGTCTTACTATTTTCCATTGAGATAATTTTATTATCTCTAACAATCAAAAGTTTATTGTCTCTTATTTCAATGGAAAAAGAAGCCATAGAAATCTTGTGAAAATATGGTAAGATAAGGTAATGTTCCTCTTTGTTTTTTTTTTCTTAGAAGATCTAATGGCTTTCATATTGTGATAGAAATGAGTAAAAGAAAAAATTATAAATGAGGTTCATGGTTTTCTAATATTTTGTGATTTCGCAAATATAGTGGTTAGATTAGATGATATTTCAACATCTTGGGTTTTAACCATATGTATATATGTAAGTTATCATATTAATGTAGTATTTTATATGATAAATAAAGTAATAGGAATGTGTTTATCCTATTTTTTTGTGATAAGTTACCGTTTATTTGGTAAATTAAAAGAATTATTTGAGAATTTAATTTGTTTCATTTAAGTGTTGAGCATCTCATTTTATGAGATAAGAAAAGATGAACCTAATGGGGTTACATCTATAGTGGTTGTATCTTGCTATTGCAAGAAAAATGGCTCAATGTGGATTAAAAAATTATGGAATGACATATTGACCCATAAGGTTTGGAGTCTAAAGTGTAGACAAATGAAAAATATTTGAGAATTATTTAGTGACAATAATTCTTAAATATCTAATGTCTCAATGAAGAGACATTACAAAATTGAAGAAACAATTTTGGATATTTACACCAATGGTGAATTGATTGAAGAGAATTTTATTCATTTTGGTTAAAGATGGTGATATGATTAATTTAATCTCAATGAAGGGACATTTTTAATTGTAAAACCAATTTTAAGGTATAAGAAATCAAAGTATTTAAATAAATCAATGAAGGTTTATTTTCTTTGATTTAAGTGTTTTAACATCTTCAAATTGTTCTTAGTGAGGAAAATCAATGGATGTCAAAGTGGTGTTTTCAAAAGAATCTCAAAGAGACCCTTAGAAAATGCAGAAAATTTGTTTAAGTAATTTTGAGATTATTTAGATAACTAAAAGTGAAAATTAGTGATTATTTGCTTGAGAAATAGTCACATGGCATTTGTTCACATATTTCATTTTTGTAAAATATATAAAAGAAGGTAACCAAGTGAATGTTACTTTCAAAGAAGTATGTCTTGCTTTAGCAAGTAAATCAAAATAAACAAACATTGAGGTTTTGTTTACCTTGATATATTGAGAGTTAATCATGTGGCTTAAATGACTCATGTTGAACTTTGAGAATTATAAGTCTAGATTTATCTTGGGGGATAAATGACTTAATAGAAATAAAGAGAATTCTATTTAATAGATGATATTTTCACTCTATGTGAGAAATGTGGGGGTGATGCTCCAAAGTTAAATCAATTTATTTGTTGATAATAATTGATTAATTTGGTTATCCTATCAAATAGGTAATTTTGAATTCCATATTCTAAATTACTTTGGCTATATGAATATAGAATTAATAAATCTAGACATACTTGATGTCTAAAGTTGATGCTTGTAAAATATTTGATTCAAGAATGAATCAATTTAAAACAAAAGGATAAATTCAGAAACAAAGAGGTTTCTAGAATTAATAATCAAGAAAAATGTTTATCCTGGGTATTGAAGTGTAAAATAGTGGGGGTGTTGACTATGGTCAAACTCATTACTTTAAAGGTATAACTATTTTATCAAACTATAGCTAGCAACATAGTTTGAATCAAATAATGTGAGAATGATTAAGTATGCATACATGAGAAAATAAATGAAATCATTTCTGCATCTCAAGGAATAAGACTTAGACTCCCTATAGAGATTCACGATTGATGGTAACATATCTTAATACTAGTGACCAAACTAGTATTAGGTTCAATAGTTAATAATAAGTCAATCAACTGAGTAGTAGTAGTAGTACTCAAATTTTGTCTCGTCTGAGATATGAGTACTAGAGTGTTACCAAAACAAAATGGTTAAAACTGAAAGGTTTTTTTTTTTCTTAGAACTCAGTTTTGAAAAGACAAATATTGTAGGGTAACAAAATACTGTAAGAGTTCTACCTATATAGACATAGGGGTGGTGCCGCACCTCATGAGAATTTGGAGTTATTCTCAAGAAAGGTCTATGAATGAAATGTGCACATGGCCATTTACGATGCAAAAGTGAGACATTTAGGTCTCAAGTGAACATATCAAAAGTGTGTGTGTGTTGTCACTGGTTTGTTATCAAGGGATAGTTGTTCAATGCTTCGACAACCAAAATTTCAACAAACTTTGTGATAATTACACTAATGTAAAATTCAAGTAGTCGAAAGACATTTTACTTTATGCACCAATGCAAAGGTTTCTATAGAGAGTAATTATTTAATCAAGTGGGGGAATATTATATTTTAATATAATGTTTGATTGATTAAATAAGTGTTACAAAAAGTGATTATTTAATCTAAGTGGGAGAATGTTATATTATCTTAAATAATACAATGTTAGATTAAATAATGTGATAAAAAGTGATTTGTTACACCTTGTAACATATTATTGAGAGTTACAAATTGGACACATGTATGTGCTCAAAAGTAACATATTTTGGAGTTAAAAAATTAGTTACAAATTTATAACACCAAAATATTACCCAATAATGTGTAGATTGTATGTTACACATTTGAGTTTAGATTTCACAAAGCTATTATGTAATATGGATGTTGGAGACATGTTTTTAACCCTCATTAGGTGTATGGAGGTTACAAAATCATATGGGAAGACATTGAGACGTTTTTTGGAAACCTGAAATTTGGAGGCTAAAATTTGCACTGTGGTCGCGGCCACTGATTATCCCTGGCCGCAGCCAGGAATGCTGACATCCAATTTCTCTTTTCAGATTTTTCCAATTTGAGCGATTCTAACACCCCAAGTAACTCTTAAATCTTTATTTTAATTTCATAAACTAATTGTTTAAACATTGGTAACAACCATGAGGGTTGTTGGAATTTGAAATTCAAAGGGTATCTCAAACTCTATAAATGGGAGTCTAACACTACTACAAAAATACATTTTTAGGACACTCATATAAATGCGAGTCCTAAAAAAGCCTCCTGGACTTTTTAGGACTCGCGTTGCGAGTCCTTAAAGAATTTTTTTTAGGACTCACAAAGCGAGTCCTAAAAACAATGTGTGTCCTAAAAGTTTGAGTTTTTTTTTCAAACAAACATCTCCTGGACTTTTTAGGACTCGCTAAAAGAATGTTTTTAGGACTCATATTGCGAGTCCTAAAAACTTATGTGTATCATAAAATTTTGAATTTTAAAAAATTTCAAATTCCCTCCAATTTTTTTAACAAAAGTTTTATTATTATATATTAAAAAAAACAAAAAAAAATCACTCAGCTCATTTTTCACTCTCTCTCCTCGGTTCCCTCTCTCTCTCTCTCCCCCAAAGTTTATTCTCTCTCCTCTCTCCTGAAGTGCCATCGCTGAACGGCCGCCGTCCCGTCTCCGACCACCGCCACGCACCGGACCAATGGAAGCGCCGTCCCCCGAAACCCCCGACCCCCAGAGTTGGCGACCTCACGCGCGGCCTAAGGCCCTCAACGGGGCACTTGAAGTTCGGTCGTTCATGGGTTTCTCCCAAACTTTCCGAGCATATTTCGGTCACCTCGAGCCACCACGAGCTGAACCACCACCACCACCATACTCCTTGCTTCTTGGGCTTTAAAACCCAATAGTTTGTTTTCCGAACCACCACCTTTGAATGGTGGCGCCGCCACTGTCGCCGGAGCCCCACTGCCGAATTCAAAACCCACCAATTAATTTTTTAAAAATAAAACTTTTCAGGACTCGCATTGTTTTTAGAACTTGCAATGTGAGTCTTAAAACCATTCTTTTAGGACTCGCAACGCGAGCCCTAAAAAACCTCAGTTTTTAAGGCTCTCAAATAGAGGACTCGCGCCCCACGAGTCCTAAAAATGCTTTTTTGTAGTAGTTTAATGCTCACTTGTAAGACAATTCTATTTCTATTAACTATAGCACTTTGCTAGAATTACACCAAAATGCTTGATTATTTGAGAGAGATATTTTTCAATTTTGTGAGAATCTCTTAGTGCTTGATATAGGAGGAAATAAGTTTTTGGACAAAGGTTGTAAATCTTGTTCAAGTTGATGATACCCAATGCTCTTCACTTGGATTGTATGAGTGACAGATTTTTATTTCTTGTTCTTGTTCTTTATTATTTCCTCTATTGTTCTTTTGCCATCTTTCTTCTCTTTCCTCTTTATATTTAGTTGTATCTTTTTCACATCTTTTGATTTACTACATCTAGTTTATTTGTAACTTTTATCATAGAGTTGTTATTTCTTCTACTCTCTTCATCTTCTCATTCTATATTTACTTGTATTTTTGCAATAGAGTTCATCATCTTACCATTGTATTCTTTTACTTAAAGTTGTAATAGTCTTACTAATTTCAATTTAGACAATTTTATTATCTTTAACACTCACGAGATCCCGCACTATAGTAAGAAAAATGTGCATTCTTAAAAATAGGTAAACATTTATCCCTACAAATTATAAGGAATTTCATGTATTACACATTCCACCATATGAAAAAAGAAATGATCCTTATGTGATGTGAAGTGATATAAATTATATTGGAAAAAATTAGTATAATCATGTAGTTTATATACTATTTTATCTATTTATATTTTGCCAAACAATACAAAATACACGCTTGAACAAATTTTAAAATTATTTATGATAAAAAAATTCAAAATTATTTACAATAACGATACTAATACCTCTATTTATTTATTTGATTATTTTATATTCAATACTTGAAATATATATATTTTTTCATTAATATTATTTCACTTTTTGGAAAAAAAATATTTTAAAAGTGATTACAGAAATCATTTATTTTAAGTGAAAATCAAGTAGATTTATAAATATTTTAAGAAATTATTTTCAAAACAAATACTTTATTTATCACACTTAAATAATAAAATTGTATTTCAAATAGTAAATTAATATTTATTTTTATTTTATTTAAATAAAGTCTTTCTAATATTTTATCAAATGTTTTAAATAATAATAATTTCAAGTAAATAAAAAGAATAATATTATTGTCTTATTAAAATTAATTGAGTAATGATATACATACCCAAAATATGCACACAAACATTACACACAATAACATATTTTGTGTGTAATGTTTGAGTACATATTTTGGATGCACATATCATTAGTCAAATTAATTTCTACTAAAAAATTGTTTGAATGTTACCACAAAAAGGTAATATACCGCTATTGGTACAATTCAATATCAAGTCCACCTCAATAAATATTATAGGGTATCACTAACCAACCATAATATCTTATCTCATCTGGTATTGGGCACCTTAATGTGTCAAATACTAACACTTTTATTAAAAAGATAATATGTAAATAGGTCTTTAAACAAAACACAATACTGTAATTTGGTAAATTTTAAATTTCAGACATGTAAGTGAGGATTTAAGCAAAATGGTGTATACCCCTCAAATTAATAGAGTAGTACTCACTTTTAAAAAAAATTATATATAAAATAATAAATAATATATTAAACATGTAAATTTATTTTTTATTTTTTAAAAATAGTTTAATTTTTAATTATAAAAATAGAAGAGTAAAATCAGAAAATTATTATGTTAACATCGTTTTTCGTCAACTTGAAATGTAGAGAACGTAAACAGTAAAGATTATGGCCAGAAAAATACAATAAAACAAGGAAAGTTTTTTACGTGGTTCAGCAGTTAACTCTGCCTAGTCCATGAGTCTTTGTTATTAGAACTTAGAAAATTTTTTGAAATTCTTCAGGGATGAATTCTCCAGAGTTTCTCTCAAGATTACAAAATTTCCGGTCATTTACAAAGGTACATGACTTCTCTATTTATAGAGGAAGTCTCAGAATACTATCCCACACGTTCAGGGAAGTTATCCTGTATATTAATAAATTTAATGCCTTTAAAGCCTGTAACTCCTATATACAAGGAAACGTCCCCTGAAGACCAGGGGCGTATAACTGACTAATGAATGTCCCTTTATTATAGGGAAGTTACAACGTAGATTGCGTCTCTTCAAGTGGCTCACTAAGTTGTTAGAAATCAGCGATCAGTATCATCAGCATCATGCCTGTCTAGGTCTCTGAGTAATTTACGAGTTACATTATTTTCCCCGAGACCACACTTTTTCGAGCTCACACTCGTGTCAGGCTCAGACCTCTCGATCTGAGGTCACCCGAAAATGGACGTCTTCCGATGTTGGTCTTTCGAGCTTATAAGGACTTCGAGGTCACCCATCTTTGAGGTTGTCACCAACTAAGAAGACTCGGTGCCTAGGTTGCGAACACGTATTCTAGATATCGCGAGCTCACACCTGACGAATCCAGCTTTCGAGATCACAATTCTCAAGGCTCGAAATCTGGGTGTAACATTTTGCCCCCTCAAAAGTATTTGTTCGGATCCTATGAGAAGGAAACTTTTGAACTACTTTTCTCGGGAACTGCACCGTCACACATACTCGAGTATGGACACGTGTCAGTTGGGTATTGCTCCTTCAAGGTACTTTAGTACCTTGGAAATCTGCCCACGATCATCCGCCTGCCACCTTTTCGGTACCATCTTGTCATTTATCTCTGGCCATCGGATTTGATAAGAATCCTGGCCAATGGCTTGGATTAATCCCTTTCTACAACTTCTGATGGTCTATATATAAGGCTCCAGTCACCTTCTTCCTCTTACTTTTACGTTTATTAGAGAAAAAAGATGAGAGAAAAAACCAGAGGCCATCCCAGAAAGTTTTCGCTTTTGCATGTTTTCCCAGCCGAAGAAGCAAAGGACCACCAGCTTGTTCGAGACCGTGAGATCATACCTGCTTCTTCAGTCATCCGTTTCTCTGCAACCACCATTTTCAGTGTGTAAGTATATGATCTTAACTTGTATGTATATCTTCTTTTTCTTTACACCAGTTTATGCCTTTGTTGCTTTTGCATTTCTAAGAATGTGCTGGTTTATTCTGTAGTTTGATATACTAGGATACTTTGACCGATAGATATTAGATTAGGTTCCCCATTACTGGTTTTGAATCCAGTTCAAATGTGGGAAGACCCAAATATGGTTTTTTTTTTCTAGGTTTTCAAAATTTTGAGGACATATCTTGTACACCAAGATATCGGGTACAAAATCTTGATTTTAAAGAATTCACGATACCCGAAAATACCATTTTTAAATAACCGCCACCTTTTTTTTCCTGATATTTCGGGATTCTCAAAAATTAGACCCACTTCCCTCCTTTTTTTCATGGAATACACATCGTGACCCTTAATCGGGTCTCCAGGATCGAGCTCGTCTCGTGTCCAAGCATTTTCGAGCTTGACCTACCAAGATTGTTATTCTTGATTCCTTGCATGCATGGCCCTCACCATTTTTTCTTTCTCGCTAGATGTCACAGAATCTGGAAAGACGGTGGGGGTCGTTGCTTGCCATCCCGTATTCGCCAAAAACTCTGAGCCCGGAGTCATTGTTTGCCTGGAACCAGCACCTGATTCACGAACACGAGCTAGCTCGCGGACAAGAAGAAACCCGAGCCCATTATCGTCGTCTGATCTTTGAGGTCATAGAGAAGAAGAGAAAAGTCCTTCGAGAGGCCCTTTACCCAGAATCTGACTCAGGGCCTAGACCGATCCCCCTTGATCCCAGGTTAAAAGTGACAGTCGCGTACAACCCGGGAGATCTTCGATTCTCACTGATGGGGGAGCCCTCCACCTCGTAGCCGAGGAGGGAAATTTTCAAGGCCGAGCATTATTGGAGCTCGGTTACCTCGCTAGGTCAGATAAATGATATCTTGACCTTTCATGGCATAAGACTATCAGGCTCGCTAGGGAGTCGAGCCCCTACCTCCCACGAGCGAAGCTGCCGCGTTCCAGGAGATGGAAATCCTGACAAGAAGCTAAGATATGTGGCTTGGATCCAGGAACATATGAAGGCAGGAGCATTACTGCCTTTGAAGTCTTTCTTTAAGGACTTCATAGACTTCGTTGGGTTGGCTCCATTCCAGCTCAACACTAATTCTTACAGGGTTCTGTCTGCCCTGAGGTCGATATACCACGAGCTGAAGTGGGAAGGACCGCCGCCAGAGGAAATCCTGTATCTTTTCTGTTTGAAAAGCAATCCCTCCCGAGCTCAGGGAGGAGACGGCTTCTATTACCTTTTGAGCTATCCCAAGGAGAAAAAGATGTTTGAGGACCTTCCCAACCATCCTCCTGATTTTAAGAAGGCCTTCTTCTGGACAGATGGCCTAGCTCTGTCTCGATGCTATTCATTCAGAAGGATTCGTAAGTACCCCAACCTTCTTTATCTCTGTGCTCAGACTTTTGTCTATAGGCTCGTACTTTGTTGAAATATATTTTATTTTCCAGTTCCGAGCTTGCAGGCTCTTGGGAGATGGCCAGTCTACCTTGGATTGGTCCAACAAAAAATATGACCGCTGGGAGCTCGTGCCTTTGCCAACAGGCATCCTCCTTCCAAGGAGTGAGGCGAGGCCCCCACCTCCAGTTCGCCGAAGGAGCCCGCAATCAGGGAACGAGGCCAACGATGAAGCCTCGAGCTCGGGCTTGGATGATCAAGGTATAGTCATCCTAAGCTCGAAAATGTGGTCCCCCACCCTATTAAAACACAAACCCGATAGGTTAGTATTGTGCAAGGAAGATAGGGACCATTTTTATGTATGGACTTGGGTAGATGAACAGGTTCATATGTTCGATAGCTGGCTCAGGAAATACGACACTATGTATAGCCTGAACGAGGTATGGGACAGAATAGCCGTCCAATATGGGACCAACGACTATAGGGACCTTTCGAGGTTGACGTCCACCTATAGGGAAGGTACTCCCCCCACCTCTTCTGAAGATGGGGGAATTTCATGGTCTCCGAGCTCGAGCTCAAGCTCGGAGGAGAGTTCCAGTTAGGTTTCTCTCCACTCGTCTTTTCATCACTTTGTATATTTGCATAATGTTGAGTTACTTTATATATTTTTTCTTTTTTTGATAACTCATATTGTGGTGTGACTGTGTAGGTCAGATGGACTCCGATCTTGACAATATTCTCAAGAGTGGCGAAGCCAAAAGGAGCAAGTGCCGCAGGGGGTCACAAAAGATTGACCGGCCTGCCAAGGTCCTTAAGAGGACCGAAAAGACACCTCCTCCACCAGCTCCGCCTGCCACGAGCTCCACTGTGGGGCTGACTCCACAGGTCGGGGCATCCACTATGGTCGAGTCCCAACCTCCTATTCTGGTTCACCCGACGCTCAGTCCACCTCCTAGAAAACCCTCTGCTTCCCTAACCCACAAGTTTTTGGTTTCTACTCACGTTGAGGAGTATGTAGTCGACAATGATGTTGGGTCCCATGGGGCTACGCTGGGCTCAGAAATCTTATTCCGAGTGGGTCAGAGCTTTAGTAGTTTTGATGCTGCTCACTGGCAATTTTTTAACAACCCCCGAGATTGCAACACACTCTACGAGAAGAGTGTCGAGCTCACCGCTGCGATAAATTTCCTTTTCTCGCTACTAGCTATATTTATAGACGATCTGTATCCTAATGTTGATTTCTTTGTATGCCAAGCTCTTGCTGTCTCTGCTCAGCTCAACTATAAGTTGAATAATGAGATCCATTCGAGCAAATCCTATGCTCAGGAGGCAAAGGATCTTCAGCTCAAACTGAGTGATGAACTAAAGGCAACAAAGGAAAAGTTTGAGGCAGGAGCCGAGGAGCTTAAGGCCAAGACATCCGAGCTTGAGAAGGAGAATGCTTGGCTCAAGGAGGCTAATAAAAAGCTCAAAGAAGACAAGGCCGCCACTTTTGATATAATTGAGGGTGAAAAGGCTCACCTGCTTGCCGAGTTCAAAGAGAAGAAGGACCAGGCGGTCGATCTGGCTATGTACAGAATATGGGCCAACAATGACGACCTCGATACCAGCTTCCTAGGTCCTCTTGAGGCGAAGCTCGTAGATAAGTGGAATGCTCGGCTTGAGGCGGAGGAGGCTGCTCAGAAGGATAGTCATGCTATTCGTCCTGGAGAGTCTAGTGCTGCTGGTGCTGAGAAGGCTAAGGAGACTGCTCCTTCTTGAATCTCACATTGGGGTTGCGTCCCTTTATTTTTGTAATTGTTTTAATTTATGCCCGTAGGGCTGATACAATTTCTTTTTCTTTTCTTTTAATATATATGCTTTACATTTCTTGATTCGAAATATTTTGCATGTTTTATATTAAAGAATCGTGTATGTTTGTTTATTTTCACAAACATAGTTTGGATTTAGGCTCGAGGTTCAATGCATTCATGCACAGTTTGCTCGAATTATCTGCTTCCGATCTCTTTATTCGTCAAGGTCGGATATTACTTTAACCATGAACCCGAAAGTACGTGTATGGTGTGTAATGCAAACGGTTTAGTTATATCTTATTCTTTAGTTACTTTTTCTCGTCCTCGGTTATCTCTCCGAGGTTATGAGTTTGAAACTATTGTTTTATAAGATACTCTAGCCTCGATCTCGACTTAACTCGAAGTAAGTTTATGTTCCAACTTATCGTCGATTAGTTTTAGCTGGTTTGCTCCAAACCTGTTAAGTTCGTGTTTGGTTTGTAATCCATACACTTATATTTTTTAATCTAGTACGCATATTTGGTTACATCCAAACATTTTTATCTTTTGATACTTTGGTTACGTCCAAACTATCTAAGCTCGCGCATTTGGTTACATCCAAACACTTGTATGTTTTTGATAATTCGATTATATCCAAATTATCTTAGCTCGCGTATTTTGTTATATCCAAACACTTGTGTGTTTTTGATAATTCGGTTATATCCAAATTATCTTAGCTCGGGCATTTGGTTATATCCAAACACTTGCATGTATTTCGTATATGTAACTTTATTTTTCAAGCTGGTGGTATTTATATATACCAATGATGCCCCCTTAATATCCTATGAATGTGACCATAGGTTATTAGATTAAGAGAGATTGCAAAAATAAACCACATTAGACGAAATAAATCTTCATTTGATAAAATCCAAAAGTAAGCAAAATAGTACATATAAACAAGCATAGTTACAGGCAACATCCTTCCTACACTATTGATAATAAGGTCTTAGGTGTTCACCATTCCATGCTCGCGGTATTAGGCTGCCATCCAATCTCGCTAACTTGTAGACACCGGGTCGGATGATTGACTCTATCTGGTAGGGTCCTTCCCAATTTGGCCCGAGCACGCCAACTGCTGGATCTCGCGTTGCCAAAAATACACGCCTTAGCACCAAATCTCCCACACCGAATTTTCGATCTCGAACTCTCTTGTTGAAGTACCTGGTAGCTCGCTATTGGTATGCATCGTTTCTTAGCTAAGCTTCGTTTCTTCTTTCTTCAATCAAGTCCAAGGTTTCTTCGAGCTGAGTGTGGTTCGAGTCTTGGTCATAAGCTGGGTTCGGATTGTAGGAATTTCGACCTCAATTGGTAACATAGCCTTGCAACCGTACGCCAGAGAGAACGGGGTATGTCCTGTTGATGTTCGGGCGGTAGTCCTATATCCCCATAGGACTTGGGGCAATTATTCGGGCCATCGCATTTTTGCTTCTTCCAACTTTTTCTTCAACAAACTCTTGAGAGTTTTGTTTATAACTTCGACCTGGCCATTCGCCTGGGGATGAGCTACTGACGAAAAACTCTTTATTATTCCATTTTTTTTCGCAAAAGTTGGTGAACAAGTCGCTATCATACTAGGTTCCATTGTCGGATACAATTTTCCTCGGCATCCCATATCGGCATACAATGTTCTTTACCACAAAGTCAAGGACTTTTTTGGAGGTTATAGTTGCTAATGGTTCTGCTTCTGTCCATTTTATGAAGTAGTCTACGGCAACCACAACATACTTCACTCCGCCCTTGCCAGTTGGGAGAGAGCCTATGCGGTCGATTCCCCATACCGCAAATGGCCATGGGGAAGTCATCATGGTCAGCTCAGATGGTGGAGCTCGAGGAATCGTGGCGAAACGTTGGCACTTATCACACTTCCTTACATACTTGAAAGAATCCGACTTAATGGTAGGCCAGAAATAACCTTGGCGTATGATTTTCTTGGACAAGCTATGCCCCCCAGTATGGTCTCCACAGAACCCTTCATGAATTTCTTCAATGATTTTCTTGGCTTTGGGTGGAGTCACACACCGAAGTAATGGCATGGAATATCCCCTTCTATACAGCCTTCCATCTAAAATGGTATAACGGGGGACTTGATACATCAATTTTCGAGCTTGGTTTCGATCTTTCAGAAGGACGCCGGTCTCGAGATATACGACTATCGGAGTCATCCAAGTAGGCTCGGAATCAATCATACATACGGCTTTTTGCTCTGGCTCGTTAATACTAGTTGCCGAGAGATGTTCAATTGGCACAACATTGAGCTCATCATTCTCGGCGGAAGTAGCGAGCCAAGCTAAGGCATCTGCATTCGAGTTTTGCTCTCTGGGAACCTGGTCGATCGCATAAAACTCGAAATGTTCCAACGCTGACTTTGCCTTTTCTAAGTAAGTTGCCATTTTCGTGCCACGAGCCTGGTATTCTCCCAAAATTTGGTTAACCACTAGCTGGGAGTCGCTGTAGCAATGTATTGCTTTGGCTTTGAGCTCTTTGGCTATACGAAGTCCCGCTAGTAAAGCCTCGTATTCGGCCTCATTATTCGATGCGTTGAAGTCGAATCTTAAGGCAGAATGAAATCTGCTTCCTGTGGGAGTGATCAAAATGACCCCTGTCCCCGATCCATTTTCATTAGATGACCCATCGACGTAAAGTTTCCACAACTCGTGGGCTGGGGTTATAACTTCATCGTTGGTCATGCCAGTACATTCCACTATAAAGTCTGCCAAGGCCTGTGCCCTAATGGTCGTCCTTGGGTGGTAGGTGATCTCGAATTGCCCAAGTTCAACCGCCCATTTAAGAAATTGACCTGAAGTTTCTAGCTTAGACAAGACTTGTCTTAGTGTTTGATCAGTTAATACATGGATGGGGTGTGCCTGAAAGTAGGGTCGAAGTTTTCGAGATGAATGAATTAAGCTGAGAGCTAGCTTTTTCATCAAGGGGTACCTCGACTCTACCCCCAGTAATCTTTTACTGATATAATATACGAGCCTCTGCACCTTCTCTTCCTCCTGCACGAGCACTGCACTTATTGTGTGCTCGGTACTGGCAAGATATAAGTATAGCACTTCTCCCGTAATAGGTTTTGATAAGATGGGGGGTTCTGCGAGGTGCTTTTTAAGCTCCTAGAAGGCCAGCTCGCACTCTTCCGTCCATTCAAATTTCTTGCCTCCCCTCAATAGGTTGAAAAACAGAAGACAACGGTCTGTAGATTTCGAGATAAACCTACTTAGTGCCGCCATCCTGCCAGTCAAACTTTGGACATCTTTGTGCCTTCAAGGTGAGGGCATGTCGATCAGAGCCTGGATCTTGTCTGGGTTAGCTTCTATTCCACGAGCATTTACAATGAAACCCATGAATTTTCCAGATGATACCCCAAAGGAGAATTTCTGAGGGTTAAGCTTCATGTTATACTTCCGGAGCACGGCAAAGCACTCTTCGAGATCATCAACATGGTTATCGTTAAGTTGAGACTTGACTAACATGTCATCAACATAAACCTCCATGTTGTTCCCTATTTGCTCTGAAAACATCATGTTCATGAGCCGCTAGTATGTGGCCCCAGCATTTTTGAGCCCGAATGGCATGACATTATAACAATATAGTCCTTTGTCTGCTATAAAGCTCGTATGTTCCTGGTCAGGGGCATGCATGGAAATTTGGTTATATCCAGAATAGGCATCCATGAACGACATCAGTACATGCCCTGTCGTGGCATCCACGAGCTGATCAATCCTCGGTAAGGGGAAGTAGTCCTTCGGACAAGCCTTGTTGAGGTCCGAATAGTCAATGCAGGTTCGCCACATCCCATTAGGCTTTGGGACCAGTACCAGATTGGCTACCCAGTCAGGGTAAAAAGCATCCCTAATGAATCAGTTTGCTTTTAACCTGTCGACCTCCTCTTTCAGTGCCTTTTTTCTATCATCGTCTAGTTGTCTTTGCTTTTGTTGCTTCGGTGGGAAGCTTTTGTCGATATTTAGCGCGTGGCTCACTATGTTCGGACTTATTCCTACCATGTCCGAATGTGACCACGCGAAGACATCCTACTTTTTCTTCAAGAAGCAAATTAATTGCTATTTGGTTTCTTCCTGGAGATATTTCCCGACCTTTACCATTTTGGAAGGATCTGACTCTTCAAGCTCTTCTAATGGTTCGAGGTCAGCTTTCTCCTCCACCCTTATGTCGATTTCTTCATCTATCTCCAAGATCGTCCCATCTTTATTTTGAATAATGACAATTGCCTGTGCGCTCGTATGTTTCTTTCCTCTCAAGGAAATGCTATAGCATTCCCTTCCAGCCAACTGGTCTCCCTTCAACGTCCCGATGCCACTAGGAGTTGGAAACTTAACGGCCAGATGCCTTACAGACGAGACTGCCCCCAGCCCTACTAGGGCGGGTCTTCCAAGCAGCACGTTGTAGGCCGAAGGTAGATATACTACTATGAACTCCATCATCTTGGTTGTTGAGACTGGGTAGTCTCCCAAGGTTACGGGGAGTTCGATGGACCCCATGCAAGCGGTCCCTTCTCCTGAAAAACTGTACAGTGTTGTGCACATGCTTTCAGGTCACGAAAAGTGAGTCCCATTTTCTCTAAGGTGGCCTTATAGAGAATGTTCACTGAGCTCCCATTGTCTATGAGAACTCGGTGAACTCTCTTATTCGCTAGCTGGAGAGTGATGACCAGTGGGTCATGGTGAGGAAACTGAACATGGGACGCGTCGTCCTCAGTAAAGGTTATTGGTTGAGACTCAATCTTTTGGCTTTTTGGAGCTCTAGGTTCGGGTTCATAACGAGACCTGTCCCCAGTCTTTAGCTCGTTCACATATTGTTTTTGGGCATTCCTGCCCATACCTGCGAGATGAGGCCCTCCCGAGATGGTTATCACGTCTTCTCCATCAATTGGAGGGGGTTTATCTTCTTCCCTGGCTCGGGAATTGTTGTTTTGTGCAGGTTGTGCCGTAGCTTCCCTCTGGCTTGTAGATGCCTGATTAGTATTTGGGTTTTTGACATATTGTCTGAAATAGCCTCTCGAGATCAATCCTTCGATCTCGACTTTCAACTGTCGGCACTCATCAGTAGTGTGCCCGGTGTCTCTGTGAAATCAACAATATTTGCTGGAGTCCCTCTTGGACTTCTGATTTCTCATGGGGTCTGGACACCGGAAAAGGACCTGGTTTTCATTAGCCAGGTATATGTTCTCCCGATAATCGTTGAGCTCGGTGTACACTTTGTACACGGAGAAATATCTTTCCCCCTTCTTCTTCTTTCCCCATTCGGCCTCGGGGTTACTCCCTTCGTTCTTCTTTCTCTTGGAAGGGTTTTCTGTAGTAGGCTTTGAGGCTGGTGGGTCCACCGAGGTTGAGGCAGAGTTTACGTTTATCGTTGTAGTTACGGGCTGGGAGGTCATATTCAGTGTCGACCTCGCCTCCTCTACATTGACAAACCTCTGAGCTCGTTTATTAAACTCGGTTAGGGACCTCACCGATTTTCTCTGCATATCGTCCCAGAGAGTGCTTCCTGGCATTACTCTAGCCTGGACAGCCATTAGATGACTGCTGTCGTCCACATTTCGAGCTCGAGCAACTTCCAAGTTGAACCTCGTAAGGTAACTTTTCAATGTCTCGCCTGGCTGCTTCCGAACGTTAGTCAGAGTTGATGCCTCAGGTCTAACTCCCATCATGGCTCTGAACTGCTTCTTGAAATCCTTTGATAGCTGATCCCAAGAAGTGATTGAATGTCTTTTATATTTCTCGAACCATCTTTTAGCTGGTCCCGTAAGTGATGCTGGAAATAACATGCATCTGAGCTCGTAACCCGCGTTACTTGCTCTCATTATGGTATTGAATGTACTCAGATGGATGTATGGGTCGGACTTTCCCTCAAAAGTTGGGACATGAGGGATCTAAAATCCTTGAGGAAACGGAGTATTGGAAATATGGGGAGCGAATGGTTCGAGCTCCTCGTCAGAATCCTCATGCCGACCCCGACCTTGCTCATTTTGCAAAAGTCTAAAGGCCTTTTCCAATTGATCAATTCTTTCCTGGACCGGGTCCGCGAGGGGTCTTGCCTGAAATTGGCTGTCGTTGATCACAATTCCAGGCTCGCGCCTCTGCAGGGGATCTTTATGCCCATTTAGGCGATCCCTTAGGTCCGGGTTTGACGGGTTAATATTACCCCGATTCTGATTCAAGTGCTCCCGCAGGTCGGAGCGATTCCTGTGGTTCCCAGTATTCTTTCGACCTCGATCATACATACTGACTGACCTAGTATCTCCTGAGTCGTCACTGGTAAGACTCGTCGCATGATTATTTCGAGATGGGCTCTTTCATGCTACCTCGTCTCTGCAGTGCGAGACCGGGACACTTGACTTCTTGTAGATTGGGCGCCTCTCCTCTCTCTGAAGGCTTCTCTATTCCTTTGCCTCCTTCCCTCACGTCTTTCCTCATCATCTCGAACTGGTTGAGCATTCTTGCGAGGCGGTGAAGGGTATCTTATAGGCGATGGTGGGAAACGTATAGGTGATGGTGGCTGCCAACCATTTCGAGGCCTGGACGGTCCAAAGTTTGCTCGAGATGGGTCGGTTGCATTCTGCGTGTTACCAGGGATTTGAGTCCGAGCCTCTGTAGGGGCTCGGTTATTCCCAGTTCCCGCTGGTAGCTCCGCAGTTGAATTAACCGGAGCCCTAGCTCGGGTACTTCTTCGGGGTCTCGAGGGAGCGAATTGCTCTGCTGGTGTCGGAGGCTGCTCTGGCCTCCTCGTGGCAGCATTTTTTCGAGGACGTCCATGAGGCCTGCAGGGAGGAACATGCACATCCCTCGGAGGAGGGGCTTGGTTTTCACGCGGAGGTGGGGGCTGAGCCGCCTGAACCTCTGCGGCTAATCTAGCCAAGTCCTCATTCCTCTTATTAGCTTCAGCCAATTGTTTTTTCAGCTGTCGGTTTTCGAGTTCCACAATGGGAACGTACCGTTCAGGATTGTAGTACATATCCTCATCCCTTGGAGGTGCTGGAGGTTCCCAAGAATCGGAGGACTCGCTTCTCTCTTCATTATCCGGGTTTACCATTGGCTGCTTCCCAGGGCGTCTTGGATAGTTTTCTTCAGGAATGTTTTGATCGTTTGCGGCCATAACTTGTTCAAGGATCGCACTGCTTAAGGCTCTCAATGAAAGCACCAAACTGTCAACGCCGTTTTTCGTCAATTTGAAATGTAGAGCACGTAAACAATAAAGAATTATGGCCAGAAAAATACAATAAAACAATGAGAGTTTTTTACGTGGTTCATCAGTTAACTCTGCCTAGTCCACGAGTCTTTGTTATTAGAACTTAGGAAATTTCTGGAAATTCTTCAGGGATGAATTATCCAGAGTTTCTCTCAAGATTACAAAATTTCCGGTCCTTTACAAAGGTACATGACTTCTCTATTTATAGAGGAAGTCTCGGAATACTATCTCACACGTTCAGGGAAGTTATCCTGTATATTAATAAATTTAATGGCTTTAAAGCCTGAAACTCCTATATACAAGGAAACGTCCCCTGAAGACCAGGGGGCGTATAACTGACTAATAAATGTCCATTTATTATAGGGAAGTTACAACGTAGACTGCGTCTCTTCAAGTGGCTCACTAAGCTGTTCAAAATCAGCAATCAACATCATCAGCATCATGCCTGTCTAGGTCTTTGAGTAACTTACGAGTTACATTATTTTCCCCGAGACCACATTGTTTCGAGCTCACACTCGTGTCAGGCTCGGACCTCTCGATCCGAGGTCACCCGAAAATGGACGTCTTCCGATGTTGGTCTTTCGAGCTTATAAGGACTTCGAGGTCACCCATCTTCGAGGTTGCCACCAACTATGAAGACTCGGCGCCTAGGTTGCGAACACGTATTCTAGATATCGCGAGCTCACACCTGACGAATCCAGCTTTCGATATCACAATTCTCAAGGCTCGAAATCTGGGTGTAACATATTATATTTGGTAAATTTTATAAATATTGAAAATTTCTAAAACAAAAATTAAATTTGTTAATTAGTTAAAATACATAGAACCAAAATAACATTTTTCTCAAATAAAAATAGGAGATAGATGTCTTTTTCCGCTATTAATTCCATGACAGCATCATTTGTAAAAATTTAGGAAAATGAAATAAGGGAAGAAAGTGATATTTATATATATTTCCTAAACAAAAAATTGATGAGTGTTAAGAAAATTCTCTTTTGCACGTAAATATTATTTATTTTTTTATATTCTAATATTTTTTTCAAATCATTAATAGAAGTACAAATGAGAGTATAATTTAAAATGTATTTAGCATTCTCCTCATCACAAAGGACATATTTTTTGCCAATGAAGTAGAGCCGAAGAAGACATACTAACCATGCCTTTAATTAACATTGATTATATAGCAATCTTCATTACTACTTTTCATGTTTTTATGCTATTCTTTTCTTTCACTTTAATTAGATGTATAATCCCGAAACTCGTATCTTGAACAAAGTATAAGATATTAAGTATCTAGTTTAATTTTTATATTTTAGAAATAAACAAAAAGAAAAGAAAACCGACTAAAATATAGCTCGAGTGACGCAGACGCAGTAGTCTTGAAGTGTCGTTTTCTTGAGATTCTTTAATTTGGGAGTGTACTAATTACCCTCCACCGCTAATCTACCCTCTAACTTATGAGGTCAAAGAAACAGTTACCTTTTCATTAATTTTCCTTTGTACATTTCCAATCAATTTCGATTAAAAAAAAAGTGTGCTTCATTGATAACCAGTATAGTTATGGTATATAGCTACATCAGCTACCTGCATAGCTAGCTATCTCACTCATTATCAGTCAGATGAACTAGTCTACAAACAGTATATAACATACCATTTGAGCAGAGAAAACAAAGAAAAAGAATTCAGACCAAACAAAAACAAAGAAAAAGAAGTTAAAAACATGACCAAAATAATGGCTTTCTTCGAAGCTCTGAGCTTGGTTTATGTCCACCTCTCTTTCTGGGACATAGCTTTTGCCTTTCTTGGACTATTTCTTTTGACCTGCTTTCTTCAGAGAATGACCAACAAAGGTCCAATGTTGTGGCCTGTCATGGGGATAGTACCCTCTGTGGTCATCAATATCAATGACCTCTACGATTGGGTCACCATTGCTTTCATCAAAGCCAAAGGCACTTTCCCCTATAGGGGAGTGTGGATGGGAGGGGCTCATGGAATCCTGACCGTTGATCCATCAAATATCGAATACATGCTCAAAACAAGAATCAAAAACTTCCCAAAAGGCAAGTATTATAAAGAGAGGTTTCGTGATTTGCTTGGTGATGGTATTTTTAATGCAGATGACGAGTTATGGCTTCGGCAAAGAAGAGTGGCTATTATAGAGATGCATTCGAGCCGGTTTGTGAAGTACTCATTTAAGACAATGCAGGATTTGGTAATACAGAAGCTGTTGAAGTTGACAAACAAGTTGGTCAACTCAAAAGAAGATCACATCATTGACCTTCAAGAATTGCTTCTTCGTTTTACGTTTGATAATATAAGTACTGCTGCTCTTGGAGTTGACTCAGGGTGCTTGGCTCTAGAGTTACCTGAAGTACCCTTTGCCAAAGCCTTTGAAGAAGCTACAGAGTCGACTCTGTTCAGATTTTTGGTACCTCCTTTTGTATGGAAGCCTATGAAGTTGTTTGGACTTGGTTCTGAGAAACGGCTTAAAGAAGCAACCAAATTCGTTCATGACTTTGCTGAGAAGATAGTTATGGATCGAAGGAGTGAACTCATTGAGCAAGGAAGCTTGGATGGTCGTTCTGATCTCTTGTCAAGGCTCATGGTCATGGACAATATCATCACTACTAGATCAAATGAAAAGAACTTTTTCTCAAACAAGCTTTTGAGAGACTTCTGTATAAGTTTCATCTTGGCCGGGCGCGATACGAGCTCGGTGGGGCTGGCTTGGTTCTTCTGGTTAGTACAAAAAAGCCCAGAAATCGAAAGCAAAATCCTTGAAGAGATCAATGATATTTTGTCAAGGCGCGAGGCTAAAGAGGATGATGAAGAAGAAGAGATAGTTTTCACAATGGAAGAACTAAAGCAAATGGTGTATCTCCAAGCAGCGTTAACAGAGTCCTTAAGGCTATACCCGCCAGTGCCAATTGACATCAAAGAGGTCACAAACGACGACGTTTTCCCTGATGGAACCATCGTTAAGAAGGGAGCTAGGGTTCTGTACTGTATATTCTCAATGGCTCGAATGGAGTGGATATGGGGAAAAGAGTGCTTGGAGTTTAAGCCCGAAAGGTGGATCCAAAATGGTCAGTTGGTGAACGAGAGCCAGTTCAAGTACACAGTTTTCAATGGGGGTCCGAGGTTGTGTTTAGGAAAAACATTTGCTTACATGCAGATGAAAATGGTGGCCGCTGCTATACTCCTGAGGTACCAAGTTAAGGTTGTCGAGGGTCAGAACATTGTCCCAAAAATCACAACTACTCTTTACATGAAGAATGGTTTGTTGGTCAGTTTCAAGCCTAGGTTGGCCAACTCTGCAATGTGACTCATCCACACTCCTCTTCTATCTATATATCTATATAGCTTTTATTGTTAAATGTTATTGCTATTATAATAATCAGCTCGATGGACCAAATATACAAGCTTTGTTAAGTAGTATGAAGCTCCTATAGCTAGTGCATCTATTCACTCCAAGTCAGTTTGTGATATCAACAAAAATCTTTGTATCTTAGTGAAAGTTAATCATGTATATCCACTTACTTTGAATAAAGTTTAACATTTTGTTAGACCATAACCAACCCGACTCTCAAGTCGCTCGACTTTTCTCTAGTTAGTTCGCTTAATTACATGCACAAAGATATATATATTTATATAAAAATATAAATAATATATATTAGTTGCAAGCTGGTTAGTTTTATTTAAAAAAATTATTAATTATTTTTATTAAATTTTATTATTCTCATATAAATTTTAAATAAATAAACAATATTATATATAAAAAAAATGACATAAACATATTAAAAAAAAAATTAAAACCAAAACCAAAACATTATTCATAGTTTTTTTTAAATAATACGATAACATTTTTAGATCACGAACTATCAATTCAATAATTTGTGAAGAAATTTCTTTATTTTTGATAGAAAATAAATGTTATTTTAATTTCTTATTTAGTTACACAATCATACTAATTGTAAACACATGACACTTATATAATGTATTTATTATGTATTATATATTATTGTAATAATAATATTTTATAACATGTGAATTTATATTAATATAATTAGTAAATATTTATTCTAGCAAAATTTTATAAAGATTAGGATTATATATTATTATAATAATATTTTATAACATTTGAAATTATATTGATATAATTATTAAATATCTAGTCGTGCATTATATATTAATATAATAATGATATTTTATAACATTTTAATTTATATTAATGTAATTAATAAATATTATTACACCCACATTTTGAGGATAAATAAACAACCTCGAAATATAGGCTCGTGAAGTGTAAGGTCGAAGATAACAAGTATTGGCATTGTGCTTGCACAAATAAACACGAAGTTCTAGTGTCATGTCATCAGCACTCGAGCATGACTCTCCTCCAAAAGGATGAGTTCGAAGAACTAGTCGAGTAAAAATGTGGTGATAGTGTTAGGATTAGTTTGGTATGTTTTTATGGTGTGTTTTAAGATGCAATTTTAGTCTTTTATTTGGTTTTGTGTGATATTATGCGAATGTTTATTGTGTTTTCAAAATTAAGTATGGTTATTAAGGAAATAGCTTGAAATTGGAGGAAAAGCGCTTAATTCTTGATGAAACTGTGTTAAATGTGATAAGGAATGGAAACTGGGCGAAACCGGGGATCAAATTTGTGATTTGGTGAAAATATGGAATTAGAGCCGCAACTCTGTGGTGTAGAGCCGCAGCCCTAACAGTTACAGAGAAGAAAACAAAAGTCAGCCAGAATTAGAATTGCAACTCTACCAGACAGAGCTGCGGCGCTACATACTCCAGAGACAAAATCTGGAATGCGAAGCACATTAGAGCTGCGGCTCTACATACCAGCGTCGTGGCGCCAGTCCGTACGGAAGCTGAATTTAGGGCAATTTTTTCCTTTCGCACAAAATTAATTAGGGACTATAATAGCTTTCCTAATGATGTTTTTAAGTGGAGATGAACCTTAAGAGACGGATTGAGGCACATTGTGGAGGATTTCATGTGGAATCAAGTAACTTATCATAATTTTTCTTCTTTTCTACTTTTAATTTCTGTATTTTGGATGCTTTTTAATTCTTCTATGGTTATTATGAATTATGTCATGAACTAAACTTTTTTTCTAGGGTGTTAATGGATTCTCCTAAAACTTTATTTTGAATTAATGCAAGTTTATTGATTTCTATTCTATCTTGTGATCTATTCGAATTTATGTTTAATGCTTATGATTGACTGGCCATCTATTATATGATTTTGATTCAAAATCTGAGAAGTGAGAATTGATTATGCTGTAATTCAATAGACATAGATTTCATTATAGGACGAGAGTACCTATTTGGTCTGTGTAGCTTTAGGGTTGTCGTATGTAATGCCTGTCTTATGTTCATTTATCACAGAGATATAGAAATTTTACATAAGGTTGAAACTTGTATATCCTAATATAAGTTACTTTTGTTAACCCGCTATCACGAGAGAGAATTGAATAGTATAATGTGTATAACTGAAATATAAAGTGGATGGTAGATGAAGTTAATTTCCCTAGTTCATTTAATTATTGAATTCTATTTCCTTTGCAATCTTTTATTCTGCAATTACGTTCTTATTTCAATAGTTTTACTTAATTCTTATAATCAAATTATCATTAACCAAATAGAATATTAGGATTAATGATTGGTACTCGGTAACAGTCCTTGTGGGTTCGATCTTTCTTACATTATATTACTTGTTAAACGAACACATAACAAGTTTTTGGCGCCGTTGCCAGGGTCTGTTTTTAATAATATCAAGAGATTAATTATTTTTCTAATTTGGTTGCTTTTCTTTTATACCATTCTCCTTTTTTTTTTTCAATTTTTGATTTCAGGTATTCACATAGTTTATGCGACGACCGTGGTCTAAATCAAGGGTGCCTGTTGATCGTGAAATTAAGAAAACCTCCAGAAGAAATCGGAACAGAAAAGGCTAGAATGAATGGCTCATAACAGAGGTAATGGAGGGGTTGACAGCATTGCCCATGACAATGTTGAGAATATTAATGTTGGGATAGCAGCGGGCAATGTTGGAGGAGTAGGAGTTGTTGAACGAGTAGCACCAATTCAGCAACCAATACAAAGAAGTTTGAGGAACTATGTGCTACCTACTATCACGGGGGCACATTCATGCATTAGACCTCCACCGGTTGAGGCTAATAATTTTGAAATTAAACTTGCTATTCTGCAAATGGTACAATCATCAGTTCAGTTTGGGGGATCACCAATAGAAGACCCAAACTTACATTTGGTTGATTTCCTAGAGCTCTACACCACATTTAAGATGAACGAAGTGACAAATGATGCGGTGAGGTTGAGATTGTTCCCTTTTTAACTAAGGGACCGAGCAAAGAGTTGGCTTATTTCCTTGGAAGCCAATTCTATCACAACATGGGAGGAGCTCACTTTGAAATTTTTGGCAAAAATTTTCCCACCATCGCTGTCTGCAAGGTATAAAGGTGAAATCAATAATTTTCACCAAAGAGATGGTGAGTTGTTGTATGATGCGTGGGAGAGGTTTAAGGAGTTTTTAAGAAAATGTCATCACCATGGAATTGAGAAATGGATGTTAGTCCATATTTTTTATAATGGTTTGTGCAGTACTACTCGCATAATCATTGATGCAACGTCTGGAGGAGAGTTCATGAGTAAGAGTGCTAATGAGGCTTATGACTTGTTGGAGGAGATGTCAATGAACAATTATCAGTGGCCATCAGAGAGGGAGACCCCAAAGAAGATGGTTGGGATGCATGAATTGGATGCCATCTCAATGTTGTTCGCTCACGTGGCAACATTAACCAAGCAGTTATAGCAGAAAAACATTCAAGCTTAAGCTTCAGTTATGCAGATGCAGGTTATGTGTGAGTTATGTGGGGGACCTCATTTGTTTGAGCAATGCACAGCAAGAGATTTTAACGATATGCCTCTGGAGCAAATGAAAGCAATAGGTAATTTTCCAAGGCCCTCAAATAACCCATACTCAATGAACTACAATCAAGGGTGGCGGAATCACCCTAATTTCTCATGTACAAGTGGTCAAGGTAGTCAGCAGCAGTTTCAGCAAAGCCAACCTTAGTACCCAAGGCCTCCTCCTGGGTTTTATTAGCAACAACCAATAATACCTGCACAGCAATAGAGGCAAGCAAAATAAGATGGTCAGGCTGATGTGTTAACACAATTTATGATAGAAACGGGGTCATCAATTCGAAGCTTGGAAACTCAAATTGGACGGTTGGCCACGATAATGGCAAACCGAACTCAAGGGAACTTGCCAAGCACTACTGAAGTAAATTCGAAGGGAAATCTTAATGAACAGTGTTAGGCTACTACCTTGAGGAGCGTAACCATGTATGAGGGACCAAGTATGGAGAAGAAAGTTGAGCAAAAGCATGATCAACAGGCACCTCTTATAGAGAACAAGCAGAAAGGTGAAGAGAAGGTTACTGAGAATCTTCCAGCAAGAGAAGTGGTACCTCCGGTGTCTATAGATCATCACATCAAAATTCCATATCCACAGAGACTCCAAAAGAATCGTCTTGGCAAGCAGTTTGCAAAGTTCTTAGAGGTATTCAAGAGGTTGCATATCAACATCCCCTTTGCAGAAACATTAGAACAGATGCCCAGTTACGTTAAGTTCATGAAAGAGATTTTATCAAAGAAGAGAAAAATGGAGGACAATGAAACTGTGGCATTGATAGAAGAGTGCAGCGCTATTCTTCAAAGGAAGCTTCCACAGAAGTTGATGGATCCTGGAAGTTTCACAATCCCATGCACAATTGGTAACTTTGAGTGTAAGCACGCACTATGTGATTTTGGAGCCAGCATCAATCTCATGCCTCTATCAATATTCAAAAGACTTGGTTTGGGTGAGGCAAAGCCAACCACTGTTACACTACAATTAGCAGATCGATCACTAGCTCATCCGAGGGGGGTCATAGAAGATAAATTAGTAAAGGTCGATAAGTTCATCTTCCTAGCATATTTTATAGTTTTGGATATGGAGGAAGATACAAATGTGTCAATTAGTCTTGGAAGGCCATTTTTAGCAACCGCTAGAGCCTTAATAAATGTGCAAAAAGGTGAGTTGAAGTTGTGAATGCAAAAAGAAGAGGTAACATTTAATGTTTATGCAGCAACGGAGGTTACAACTTGTTGTAGAGTGGATGTGGAGGAAAATGAGGGTAATAAGATTGAAGTTACTAAGAAGAAATCTATTGTTGAAGGTGGAAAAAAGGATGTTTAGTGCGAAAGTTCGATTGATTCATGAGCGATGGAAAGTTAAAAAAATGTGCAGTATCAAGAAACGAGTATCTTCTAATGATACTATGGCTCTCAAGGACATGAGGAGTGGTTTGGATCTGATTTGAATTTAAGAAAGTGGTCAGCGTCCAGCTAAATGACGCTAACGACAGTGCCCTTGAGAGACATCTCAAGTTTATGTTTTCTTTTTATTTTATTTTTTTATGTTATTTTTAGTTGAAAATTTTTATTTTATTTTATTTTTGTTTAGTTTTTGTAAATACTTTATGTAATTAAAACCGTGGAAAATGTGAAAAAAGAAGAAGAAAGAGCAGCAAAATAGCACAGAAGTTGAATTAGAGCCCCACCTCTAGAAATTAGAGCAGCAGCTCTAATGTGATCAGAAGGGGAGGAGCCAGAAAATTTTAATTAGAGCTGCAGCTCAAGAAGTTAGAGCTACAGCGCTGCCTAAGTCAAAGGCATTGAGGATTTTGGGAGAAATTAGAGTCGCAGCTCTAGGGAAGTCAAAGAGCAAGTGTTGAGAAAAGTCATAATTATAGCTGCAGCTCTATCCACCAGCATCGTGGCACCAATTGGGCCCAGAAACTAAATTTAAGGGTTTCCATCAGAATTTTTTTAGCGCAACTCCCACTCCACCTCCTCCTCCATTTTAATGTTATCCAATGGGATCTTAGGTAAGTCTTTTCTTTTTATTTGAGTTTAACATTGGGGACAATGTTAGTCTTAAGTTTGGGGAATGGATTTATTTTTAGCTTTTCTTTTCATTGTTGCTTTTCAAGTTTAGTATTAGTTGTTATTGTGCTTGAGTCTAGTTTTCACGGTGTTGTTAGAGTGTAAACCAAGTTGATAATTTGTTGCCGATGAGATTGAATGAATGCTATGTTGTATAATCTGAAGGAAGATCTGTGCATATAAAAACAATATGTTTGCTTGATTGAAATACTTTGTCACTTCACTGTGATTAATTGAATACTTGTTTAAACTATTGCCCATAGCTGTAACTGTGGGATTTGAACTTTGTATATGCATGTTGAATTTGGATTGTGGATTGTACAAGTTGAAATTTTTCTAGAACTTGCTTGCTTGTTATTTGAGACGAAATCCTAAACAATACACACTTAAGAAGAGGATGTAGGCCATCTTTGGAATGATTGAGCATTTCAAGCTAACCCTTATATATTTTTATCTCTTGTTACCCTATTTGAGCCTAACAATTTACTTTCTCATTGTTTAACATATGTTTTGAGCCTACACTTGCATCCGCGTATTCATTATTCCTGTTGCCCTATACCATGAGCATAAAAACATATCTTTTGATTGGAAGGGGGAGTGAATGTTTAAGGGACATATGAAGAATCATGTGATTACTTAGTGCAAAAAAAGATTAAAGAAGAGAAAGGAAAAAAAAAAGAGAAAAGAAATTATAAATTCAGAATAAACTACATTCCTTAAGTTATTTACTGAAAAATATAAGTTTGAGGGAGTGTAGTTTGAAGAAAAAAAAATGTGAAGAATAAATAGTCAACTTTTCTCAATCTTGAAAAAGAAGAAAAAAAGGGGGTAGCAGTGGGATGTGAAGTTGAGTCAAAGAGATAGGTTGCTTGGTTTGAATGCTTATGGTATACTTGAACCTAAAATGTCTTCTAATCCACCTTTACCTAAGCCATCTATTACAAGCTTTGTAAAGTCCTATTGATTTTTAAGTGTGTCTTTGTTTACATTAGTGGATAATAGTAAGTATAATAAGCATATGGAATAACAGTGTTGAGTGGATTGATGGTGAGAATTTGGCATGCATAGATTGGTTCAAATGTTTGCATTTATTGGTTATGAGTGAATGAGCATGAGTACTGATGGATTACAGTGAATGGGTGAAGTATTTTGATCGAAATTCTGAATTAAATTTTGAAGTGGCACATTACTTTTCTTTAGAATTATATGCATATGGTATTCATGATTTTTTAAGCTATTTTACGGTTGTCAATTCAGTTTTTTTAGGTTTTATTGAGTCTTAGTTGTGTTATTTACTCGAGGGTGAGTAAAGGATAAGTTTGGGGGAATTTGTTAGGATTAGTTTGGTATGTTTTAATGGTGTGTTTTAAGATGCAATTTTAGTCTTTTATTTGGTTTTGTGCAATATTATGCATGTGTTTATTGTGTTTTCAAGATTAAGTGTGGTTATTAAGGAAATAGCTTGAAATTGGAGGAAAAGTGCTTAATTCTTAAAGAAACGGTGTTAAACGGGCTAAGGAATGGAAACTGGGCGAAACCGGGGACCAAATTTGTGATTTGGCGAAAATTTGGAATTAGAGCCACAGCTCTATGGTGTAGAGTCGCAGCCCTAAGAGTTACAGAGAAGAAAACAAAATTTAGCCAGAATTAGAGCTGCAACTCTACTAGACAGAGCTACAACGCTACATACTCCAGAGACAAAATCTAGAACGCGAAGCACATTAAAGCTGCGGCTCTACATACCAGCACCGCGGCGCCAGTCCGTACGAAAGCCGAATTTAGGGCATTTTTCAAGGGCAATTTGTCCTTTCGCACATAATTAATTAGGAACTATAAAAGCTTTCTTAATGATGTTTTTAAGTGGAGATTAACCCTAGGAGACAGATAGAGGCAAATTGGGAGGATTGCAAGTGGAATCAAAGAACTTATCATAGTTTTTCTTATTTTCTACTTTTAACTTTTGTATTTTGGATATCTTTTAATTCTTCTATGGTTATTATTAATTATGTCATAAACTAAACTCTTTTTCTAGGGTGTTAATGGATTCTCCTGAAACTTTATTTTGAATTAATGCAAGTTTATTGATTTCTATTCTATCTTGTGATCTATTCGAATTTATGTTTAATGCTTGTGATTGATTGGCCACCTATTACATGATTTATATGATTTTGATTCAAAATCTGAGAAGTGAGAATTGATTATGTTGTAATTCAATAGACATAGATTTCATTATAGGACGAGAGTACCTATTTGGTCTGTGTAGCTTTAGGGTTGTTGTACTTAATGCCTGTCTTATATTCTTTTATCACAGAGATGTAGAAAATTTACATAAGGTTAAGACTTGTATATCCTAGTACGAATATAAGTTACTTTTGTTGACTTGCTATCATGAGAGAGAATTGAATAGTATAATTTGTATTACTGAAATATAAAGTGAATGGTAGATGAAGTTAATTTCCCTAGTTCATTTAATTATTGAATTCTATTTCCTTTGCTATCTTTTATTTATGCAATTACGTTCTTATTTCAATACTTTTACTTAATTCTTATAATCAAATTATCATTAACCAAATATAATATTAGGATTAATGATTGGTACTTGGTAACAGTCCTTGTGGGTTCGACCTTTCTTACATTATATTACTCGTTAAACGAACGCGTATACTTGCATGTAGAAAATCCGTAACAGATAATTGGAACTGTGAGCTCGAAACTACGTGATCTCGAAAGCGTTTTGATGCAGTGTTCAAACTCGAAGATGCATTAAACATGCACACGAAAAAGTTGTTAGGAAATCCATATTTCTTTGGGAATACGTTAAGCCGTGTATTGAATCCCTATTTTTATGTGATCTTTATTTAATAATGCATTTAAGTTGTATTATTACTATTATTATTATTATTATTATTATTATTATTATATTCATTTGAATTTAGATTTGAATATATGTTGTAACTTCCCTAAACTTGTGGGAAGATATTCTTATAACCTGGTCTATAAATAACCTAGATTTAGTCATTTGTGATCATACGCAATTGGGCACTGAAAAACATTCTGTGGAAATTGCTTTTTCTTGAAGCTTTAACGCAGACTATAATAAAAGTGACTCATGGACGTAGGCAGATTTTAACTGCTGATCCACGGAAAATATCTCTTTCTTTTCTTTTCTTCTCCTTACTAATTGTTTAATTGCTCTACATAATTAAGTTGACGAAAAACGGCGTCAATAGTTTGGTGCTTTCATTGAGAGCATTAACCAATTCTTCCTACCGTTCAGCATAAAGCTTCCCGCTTAGCAACAATGATTGCCCTAAACATTCCTAGAACCAGTGGGCAACCTCTACCCCAAATCCCTGAGGAGCATACTTGTTGCGAAATTTATATGCTATGCAAGTGCACACAGTCGCAATTTGTAATAATATGGTAAAAAACCAAGTATCGTCCTCAAGGACTGAATTCTCAATTACCAGTCAATTAATTTCTCTTTCTATTTGATCAATTAAAATTCTTTATTCTTTTAGACACAGCAAAAGAAACTATAATATTCAGAAACAATAATTAAAATTTAAATAAAATAACAAATAATAGCAAAACCTTGGATTGAATTCACTGTAAAACAATTAGGAATCCTAATCTTCTCTACTATCCACTATATTAATCTTTGATGCAATTACTACTGAAACTCTTCTTATTGAAATGATAGGTATGCAAAAGTGTTAACTATTCAAGTTAAGAAATAGAAAACTCGACCTAGTGTGAATTCCCTGTATTTCTATGGTCAATTCAAACAATAGGAAGCAATGAACACAACCTTCAATCACATAAACCAATTTGATACTCTCGTTCTAAATTGAAATCTATGTCTATTCAATTTTAGCATATTCAAATCTCACTTTTCAGATTTTGATTCAAATTCGCAAATCATATGTAAAAGATGCGCAGTCAATTACATACACAATAAACACAAATTGAATAGAATTCAGATGAAGGGGAAATAGATAATTGCATTAAATCATAATAGAGTTTCAAGAGAGTCAATTAGAAAACCTAAACAGAAATTTAGTTCATAAACATGACTAAATCAAACATAAACATAGAATCAAAAGATAAAGAAAAAGAAAAAGAACTCCGAGTTTTCTTGTTGTTTCTTCTCTAGCCTCCTTGCTTAATCTAGGGTTTTTGTCAATCTCCCCCTCTAAAACTTCTAAAGTCGCAACATTATGTTTCTTAAGTAACCCTCCAAAGTTCCAAGTGAAAAGACCAAATTGCCATTCAAAAAGTGGTCAGAGATGTGAAAATCGCGTCACTAGCGTTGTAGCGCTACTTCTGGAGCACTGTATCGCTATTAATAGTGGGAAAATGCCTCAAAATCTGGTGCACTAGCGCTGTAGCGCTCTTATTATGGCGCTATAGCGCTAAAATCAGAATAGAACGAAACTCGTTTCGAACAGCCTGCAGCGTCAGCTCATCGTATTTTGATCATAACTCCTTCAATATAATTCCGAATTGAATGATTAAAAACGATATGGAAAGCTAAGAGAAATATCTACAACTTCTATTTCTAGAAGTGTTTCCAGAAAGTGAATACATCATGGTCAAAATGCGGCTTGAAGTCTCAGACTTGCGTTATAGAGCATAAACGACGTGTGTTGAGCATCTTCAATGTAGTATTTTCCACACATAATGTCTTGAAACTCCACAATCAACACGAAATCCATCTTATTTATCATATTTAACATGTTTCTTCTCATTTCACTCCATATTATGTACTTGACCATTAAAGCCTGAAACAAGAAGAAAACAAGCATAAATCTGCGCTAAACAATCCTAAATAACTAAAAACATAACATAAAACAATCTCTAAAACAAACCTAAAATGAACCTAACAATACTCCACGAACCGAGGAGCATCCTTGAAGGTCTGGTAAACAACCAATGGTTGACCAGAGTCCCAACAAGAAGAGTGCCTCGTTGTCTCCTAGAGAATAGCCCGGTCAAAGTTCTAAACCTAATGAGCAGGATTATTATAATCTTGAAAGATATGTGCCAACATTTGAGCTTGATAATTGTAGGTTTTGTGAACAGTTAGCCGAAGCTACACGACTAAATGAAGAGATGTCAAGAAGAGCTACTGAAGTCCAAAAACCCCCGCAAAGGACCAGGGGGCGACCTCGAGGGAGTACGGCTGCCAGAATGACCGAACAAAGGGCCTAACAGGCTCAACCAAGGCCTAGGTGAAGTACTGGAAAAAACAGGCCTAGGGGGTCATTCGGAACCCTGTCATGAACAACCCAACCAGGGACGTTCACGCAGATCTTGGGAATAACCGAGATCCTCAGATAGCTCTGAATGATAATCCAGAACCTATAAATAACCCTAAGCCTGCCATGTAGAACAATGGGAGGCCACCACCCTCACCAATCAAGCATCCTCCCTCGCCAATTAGGCATCTCTCTCAAGCACGGGGTGTACCTCAGCAAGCTCCCAGCGGAAAATGAGCTGGGGAGAGGGCACCTAAGAGGTCTTCACGAAGTGCTAGAAGTGAAAGTTGGGACAGGAGCTAGCGACATCGAACTAAGCATAAGGATGAATGTGAGGCCTCACAGAGGGAAGATCAGGAACATAGACAACCCCAGCCATCAGGGAGTTATATGTCAAGGTCACAAACAACCAGGATAAGGACACGCGTAAATAACCCACCTTGCAATCAAACCCCACAACAGCAGCAGCCAAAGGAAAACGTTAGCTTCCTTGACGGAAGTCAAGATTACAGCAGGTCAGTGACTGTTTATAACACCGAGCCTAAATAGTATGAGAACTACCCGAATGATTATCATGATCTTCAAGAACATTTGAACCAGAACCCAGGGCAATTTAATCAGCCGAACCCGGACCTGTGAGCACACTTAAATGCCCGAAGGGAGCCCTTACAACTAGTATATGGAAATCAATACAACCCTATGTTGCGACAAGGAGCTAGAGTTCCTACGAACAATAAATAGTTACCAGTAGTACAAGCTCCCCCTCTGGTAGATTTGGTTCAAGAGAGAATCAACCAACTTGAGGAAGCATTCAAGCTCCTTCAAGAAGGAAGAAATAAAGAAAAGACTTACGATTCCGATGAGGACCTCGAGCCTTTCGCCCCTCATATATCGAATACACCATTTCCAATGGTTTCAAGATACCACACGTAGCGCCCTATGATGGGACTACCGACCCCGGCAGCCACCTAAGTACGTTCAATATTGTGATGCGAGCCAGCAACGTTGGATATGAGCTTAGATTTATCCCCACCATACTCACCGAACTAGCAAAGAATTGGTTTGATAAGTTTCGAAGACACTTGATCTCGTCTTAGGATTAGTTGTCTAGGGGATTCAAAAATCAGTTCCAAGCTTTAAATAGTATCAAGCCCGAGGCTTCCGCCCTAATGTTAGGATTAGTTTTGGTATGTTTTTATGGTGTGTTTCAAGATGAAATTTTAGTCATTTATTTGGTTTTAAGTGATATTATGCAGGTGTTTATTGTGTTTTCAAGATTAAGTGTGCTTATTAAAGAAATAGCTTGAAATTGGAGGAAAAGCGCTTAATTCTTGAAGAAACGGTGTTAAACGAGCTAAGAAATGGAAATTGGGCGAAACCGGGAGTCAAATTGATGATTTTGTGAAAATCTGGAATTAGAACCGCAGTTCTATGGTGTAGAGCCGCATACCTAAGAGTACAGAGAAGAAGAAAAAAGATTCAGCCAGAATTAGTGCTGAGGCGCCACGGAGACAGAGCTGAGGCTCTATTAAAATGGGAATTAGAGTTGTGGCTCTACCAGATAGAGTTGCGACGCTACATACTCCAGAGATGAAATCTGGAATGCGAAGCACACCAAAGTCGCGGTGCTATCATATGGAGCTACAACGCCAATTCGTATGGAGGCAAAATTTAGGGTATTTTTAAAGGGCAATTTTGTCTTTTCACACAGAATTAATTAGGGACTATACAAGCCTTCTTAATGACATTTTTAAGCACGAGATTAACCCTAGGAGATAGATAGAAGCACATTGTGGAGGATTGCAAGTGGAATCAAAGAACTTATCATAATTTTTCTTCTTTTCTACTTTAAATTTCTGTAATTTAGATGCTTTTTAATTCTTCCATGGTTATTATGATTTTTTTCATGAACTAAACTCTTTTTCTAGGGTGTTAATGGATTATCCCGAGACTTTATTTTGAATTAATGCAAGTTTTATGATTTTTATTCTTTCTTGTGATCTATACAAATTTATGCTTAATGTTTGTGATTGATTGACCATCTATTACATGATTTATATGATTTTGATTCGAAATCTGAGAAGTGAGAATTGATTATGCTGTAATTCAATAGACATAGATTTCATTATAGGATGAGAGTACCTATTTGGTCTGTGTAGCTTTAGGATTGTCTTACTTAATGTCTGTTTTATGTTCATTTATCACAGAGATGTAGAAAATTTGGCATGAGGTTGAGACTTGTATATCCTCATACAAATATAAGTTATTTTTGTTGACCTGCTATCACGAGACAAAATTGAATAGTATAATTTGTATTACTGAAATATAAATTGGATGGTAGATGAAGTTAATTTTACTAGTTCATTTAATTATTGAATTTTATTTCTTTTGCTATCTTTTATTCCTACAATTACGTTCTTATTTTAATAGTTTTACTTCTTATAATCCAATTATCATTAACCAAATAGAATATTAGGATTAATGATTGGTACTTTGTAACAGTCATTGTGGGTTCGACCTTTCTTACACTATATTACTTTTTAAACGAATGTGTATACTTGCGTGTAGAAAATTCGTCACACCTAACAAATGTTCGACAACAACCAGGTGAATCATTAAAGAGCTACCTAGCGAGGTTCAATATAGAGGTGGCTCGATCTCGTAATGTTGATGATAGTGGTCATCTTATGGTAGCACAAGCTGGAGAACTGCCAGGAAGTCCTCTTTGGGACGACATGCAGAGGAAGCCTGTAAGGACAATAGTTGAATTCACCACTCGGACCCAGAGGTTTGTCAATGTAGAAGAGGGAAGGTTAGCACTTAAATTGACTCCCCCATACTCAATAACTACAACGACAAACGTTAACTCAACCACTACCTCGGCTACACCCTCCACGGCGCAACCTTCAGGAGATAACATGTAACGACTCAAAATCACTAATATGGCTTAAGGGCCCTGATTAGTGTGCCGAGAAGGCATAATTGACTTATGAGTGAATTTATTGATTTAATGCATGATTATATGAATGTAAATTGGTTAAATGTTATATTTGTGAGAACCACATTATTATGTGGGTAGATTTGCAGTGAGCGACTTGAGGCGATCCTAGGGAGCTAGATAGTGGGAAAAAGTCACAACGGGGCTTAATATATGACTTTGGATAAGTCAGGGGTATTTTAGGTATCGGGTAATTATTTAGACTATCGGGTTATGGAAATAAATATATGGAGATATATTTGAGGATAGAAAGCTTAGGCGAGAATGTTGGGGAAAATTACCGTTTTGCCCTCGGGGACATTTCCGGTACCCCGAGCCTCGGGATTGACTTAACTGGCCAAGATTAGATTAAGTTAAAAAAAAACAAGGGAATAAAACATAAACCGACCCATGCTCTCTCTCCTCTTCTCTTCTCTTTTCTCTCCTAAGAAACTACAGGAAACCTAAGGGAATCAGCTGGGGAAAACTCTGTGTTTGAGCTAAATTCATGAAGGCTTAGCTCAGTTCAGACTAAGGGACACTCAATCAAGATTAAGGTAAGAGTTGAATTGTATTTCTAGGTATTAGAACTCTAAGTTTTTTGTAGAATATTAAGGTGATTATGATTTTGATGTTTAAGGGCTAAATTGAAGATAAGTGCTTGGGTTTTAGCTCAGAGATTGTCAAGGAAGTGGTTCAGTAAAAGAAGTAAGATTCAACTCGTAATCTAGAGGTTTAAATTTGAGTTTTGCATGACTGGTTTTGGTGTTTTGAGTTGCTGGGTTTCAGAGAATCAAAATGGAGTTTTGGTAGGTTTTTAGGCTGAATTTCTGTTGGATTATGTTGTTAAAGTGATGATAAAAGTTTTGGAAGTAATGGGTTTTGAGTTAGGGTGCTTTGGAATGGTTTTGGATGGGGTTAGGATGCTAGAAAAGGTGGATTTTCTGGGCAGGAAGGGGAGGGCCGCGGCTTTGTTCTAGAGCGCTGCGGCCCTACGAAGCAAGAGAGTCAGGGAGGCTCGGCTAGGGGAGAGTGTCGCAGCGCCCTTGGGCAAGGCCGCGGCGCGTGTCTATTTGCTGAGGGTCTTGGGCTCTGTTTTAGGGGCGGGTCATGGCTAGGGTTCAAGGGTCGCAGCCCTTAGGTGCATTCTCGATCATTTGGGGATTTTAAGCACAGGAATCTAGCCTAGGGTGCTCGGGATCGATTTCACCACCGTGCTTGGTGGAATTTGATGTCCCGGAAGCCAGTATTGTACCCAGAAACCTTTATTTGAATATTAATGGAATCCAATATCTTGGTTGTGACTAGGTTTTAAGGCTAGGGCTCAGGAAACGGATCGTGCTCGAGAAATGTCGCTCGTAATCAGTGAGCGTAGGAATTAAAGGTAAGAAAACTGCACCCGGTTGTGTATTTGTAATGGGACTAAGGGCTACCTAATATGTATGCTTGAAAGGATGGTATTATGCCATGTAAACAGTGAACCAACAGCCTAAGAGTGCCAAGGGTTACACTTGCGCACAGAGCGAGGCTTGGCAACTAGTAGCCGAGGATAGCTTATTATGCACTGAGCTCGGTTTAAGCAAGATGGAGTCAGTGGGGTAAACAGAGGGTACGGCCTAAGTTTTCGGCCCTAACTATTATGTGACCTAATTGTTAGTTGTGATTAGTTGCATTATTGGTTATGTATAAGTGCTAAGTGGTTAATGTGGAGTATTAAGTGGTTAAACATGCTTAAAGACTTGATTATCTGTTATTATTGTTTGTTCTGCATATTATGTTTTCTTGCATGGCCTTGGCTCACGGGTGCTACGTGGTGCAGGTAAAGGCAAGGGCAAGCTTGAACAGTCCTGACATGGAGAGCTCTACAAGCTGAATGTACATGACCAGCTGCTCAGCCGCCATGGTTGGGGATTAGGCAGGGACGTGAGAACCAGAAATGTCTATTTTGCCTTAGTACAGCTAATGGTTGTCTGTATTTTGGAGATTCTGTAAACCAACTTTTAAACTCTATTTCTTTTTTGGATCCCATGTATAAAACTGTTTAATTATATAAAGTGTAACTTTTGAGACCAAAACCTTTTTAACCCTAGCTCATACATGTTTAGTGACACATTTTTAAATTAATGACTTGATTAGCAAGTCCTGCACCTTTATAAGTACACAGTGTAGCGGTCTTGGCTATCCAGGGCGTTACAACTTGGTATCAGAGCGTCCTAGGTTTAAGGGTTCCTAAAGACCGACTGGACATGTACATTCGCTGCTAGAGACAAGCTCGATTCAGGGTTTGGTAATGTGTATAGATGCTTATATGCTTATATGCCTGAAATGAGTTAGGAATGTTGTTGTTTATTGGATTAATAGGAAGCACGAGATACTGATAGGGCCTAGCCCTTGACTATTGTGTGAAAATATTAAGGCATGCTTATCAGCAGCGCAGTGCATGTAAATGAATATTTGAATGATTAACTGTATATTGTGTATTGGTGAATGCTCTTATCTTAGCTGTGGTGTGGTAATGTTGGGGCATGCTTATTAGCAGCTGGTGCATGTGGATGGATTCTTATATTTTGAATGTTTGTGATTGGTTATGTTCCTTTGATGGGTTTTGGAGAAGTTTTTACCCTGTCGTCATGGTCTGACTGCCGAGTCGTTGATTGCAGATTGACTTGGATAGCTATGCGTCCAAGAAAATCTATGCGACTAGCCGGCACTAGGTCCAAGACCAGGGGTGATGACCAGGGCCCAATTCCTCCGCCAGCCCCTAAGAACTGGCAGCAACTCATGGCAGATATGCAGACTCGATTACAGAGCCAGGATGAATAGATTCGCCTACTGCAATAGCATGCTCCATCAGGGAGCGTTGCCCCTATTGTACCACCTGCAGTGGTAGCAGTTGTATAGTCTAGGGAGGTTGGGAACAGGTGGGAGCACTTATATGAACGGTTCAGGAAGCAGCAACCTCCAATCTTTGGAGGGGGACCTGATCCACTGAAGGCTAAGCAATGGCTGACTATGATTACTACTATCCTGGATTTTATGAGGATAGAGGGGCATGATAGAGTGGCATGTGCCACGTATATGTTGAGAGAGGATGCCCGCATCTGGTGGGAAGTGGCTTCACAGACCAGGGATGTCACTACTCTGAGTTGGGAAGGCTTCAGAGACTTGTTTAGCCAGAAATACTATAATGTTGCTGTCAGGGCAGCAAAAGTTAATGAGTTTGTGGGTTTGGTGCAGGGCAATATGACTGTTACTAAGTATGCCCTAAAATTTGACAGGCTTGCGAAATTTGCACCAGATCTTGTGCCTACTAATGCTGCTAGGCAAGATAGATTCATCGGGGGCTTAATGCTATGATAGCCCGGGATGTCAGGATTACAACGGTACCTGGAGGAACAACTTATGCCCAGGCCGTTGAGAAGGCTCTTACCGTTGAGGAAGCAGAGAATAAGATTTGGAGGGAAAGTGCGGTGAGGCGCGAGGGTCGTAGAGTGGTGCCTCCTTATTCGGGGACAGGTAGGGGCGGAGGCCCCAGTGACTTCAAGAGAAAGACTCCTGGCACTTCGACCGCTGCTGGTCCTGATAGGAGGGGTCGGGGTGGTCAGGGTGGCGGCGAGTCGTGGCGGACCTATCCAAAGTGCCCGAGGTGTAGAAGGCGTCACTTGGGTGAATGTCAGGCCAAAGCTTGTTTTGTGTGTAGAACAGTGGGGCATCTCAGGAAAGACTGCCCAACAATGAAGAAAGGTGAAGCAGGGAAAGTGGATAGCTTGACTCCAGCTCGAGTATTCACTTTGACGCAGGCAGAGGCCGAGGCTAGTCCCTCGGTAGTGACAGGTCAGCTTTCTAGCGTTGGCTCTCCTTTTAATGTATTGATTGATTCTGGTGCCACACATTCCTTTGTTGAGTGATTGATAGATTGTGTAGACCTAGTGAATATCAGACCGCGGGGTTTGGGACTTTGTTGCCTACAGGGGAACTGGTAATCTCTAGGAGATGGATTAGGGCCCTCCCAGTGATGGTTGATAGTAGGGAACTTTTGGTGGACTTGATTGAGTTAGACATGGAGGATTTTGACATGATTCTGGGGATGGACTGGTTGGTCAGATATGGGGCTACTATTGACTGCAGGAAGAAGATGGTGACTTTTGAGCCTGAGGGCGAGGATCCTTTTGTCTTTGTGGGTGCGGTATGTGGACCCTGCGTACCCATGATTTCAGCATTGAGAGCTAGAGACTTGTTGCAGGGAGGATGCATAGGTTTTCTGGCCAGTGTAGTGGATACTACTAGGGTTATGCCGGCAGGGTTGGGATAGACCAGATTGGTGTGTGAGTTTTTTGAAGTATTCCCTGAGGATCTACCAGGGTTGCCACCACGCAGGGAGATTCAATTTGAGATTGAGTTAGCACCGGGGATAGAACCAGTATCACGGGCACCATATAGGATGGCACCAGCTAAGTTGAAGGAATTAAGGATACAGCTGCAGGAACTTCTAGATCTGGGTTTCATCAGACCTAGTTACTCACCATAGGGCGCTCTAATGTTGTTTGTTAAGAAGAAGGACGGGATGTTGAGGATGTGTATAGACTACCGAGAATTGAATAAGCTGACTATAAAGAATAAGTACCCTTTGCCAAGGATTGATGACTTGTTCAATCAGCTGCAGGGAAAGACGGTGTTCTCAAAGATTGATCTACGATCTGGTTATCACTAGTTGAGGATCAAAGATGAAGATATACCGAAGACGGCCTTCCAGACGCGATATGGGCACTATGAGTTCTTGGTCATGTCTTTCGGTTTGACCAATGCCCCAGCAGCTTTTATGGATTTGATGAATAGGGTGTTCAAGGACTTCTTAGATCAGTTTGTTATTGTCTTCATCGACGACATTCTAGTATACTCCAGTTTAGAGGCAGAGCATGAGCAACATCTTCGACAGGTTTTATAGAGGTTAAGGGAGCATCAGTTGTACGCCAAGTTTAAGAAGTGTGAGTTTTGGTTGCCAGAGGTGACTTTCCTTGGGCATATAGTTGGTGCAGAAGGGATTAAAGTGGATCCGTCCAAGGTGGAAGCAGTGAGAGATTGGCCGAGGCCAAGGAACGCCTCGGAGGTGCGGAGTTTCCTTGGGTTGGCAGGTTATTACAAGCGGTTTGTGGAGGGATTTTCAAAGATCACTTCACCGATGACAGAGTTGACAAGGAAGAATCAGAGATTTTCTTGGTCAGAGAGGTGTGAGAACAGTTTCCAAGAGTTGAAGCGACGGCTTATTTCTGCACCTGTGCTGAGTCTTCCTTCGGAGGAAGGAAATTTCGTGGTTTGCTGTGATGCATCGAGGATGGGTTTAGGCTACGTGCTGATGCAGAATGAGAAAGTTATAGCCTATGCATCGTGGCAGCTGAAGGAGTATGAGCAGCGGTATCCTACTCATGATTTGGAGCTGGCGGCAGTGGTATTCGCACTGAAGGTTTGGCGGCATTACTTGTATGGAGAGAAGTGTGAGATATACACGGACCATAAGAGTTTGAAGTACTTCTTCACTTAGAAGGATCTAAACATGGGACAAAGGCGTTGGTTAGAGTTGGTTAAGGATTATGACTGCGATATCCTCTACCGCCCAGGGAAAACCAACGTGGCAGCGGATGCATTGAGCCGGAGGGGCCCAAGACAGTTGTATAGTTCCACCCAAATCTCGAGAGAGTTAGCAGATGAGATGACCAGAGCAAGGATAGAATTGGTGGTGGGCCAGTTAGCTAATATTACCTTGCAGTCAACCCTGCTAGAGAGGATTAAGGAGGGATAATTGGTGGATGCGCAGTTGCAGGAAGTTAAGCAGCATGTTTTAGCGGGGACAGCTAATGATTATTTCGTCTCTGAGACTTGTATGCTTCGATATCAGGGGCAGATTTGTGTTCCAGCAGATGAGGGGATCAGACGAGAGATACTGGATGAGTCTCACACTACGCCATACTCGCTTCATCCGGGTACCACGAAAGTGTATCAAGATCTACGGACATTATATTGGTGGCCCAGGATGAAGAAGGATGTGGTAGAGTATGTGTTTAGATGTTTGACATGTCAGCAGGTAAAGGCTGAGCATCAGCGACCAGCGGGATTGCTTCAGCCTTTGGGTATCCCGGAGTGGAAGTGGGAGGACATCACGATGGATTTTGTGGGAGGACTACCCAGGACAGTGGGACTTTGTGACTCAGTGTGGGTAATAGTGGGCAGATACACCAAGTCAGCTCATTTTCTGCCAGCGAAGTCGACGTACTCAGTGGAACAGTATGCAGAGTTGTATGTGAGGGAGATAGTTCGTCTCCATGGGGTTCCAAAGTCTATTGTATTTTATTGAGACCCTATCTTTACCTCTAAGTTTTGGGGAGCTCTGCAGAGAGCTATGGGGACCCAGCTGAAGTTTAGCACAACTTTTCATCGTCAGAATGATGGACAATCTAAGAGGACGATTCAGGTGTTAGAGGACATGCTTAGGGCATGTGTGATTGATTTCGAGGGGTCTTAGAGTAAGTATCTACCATTGATTGAATTCTCGTATAACAACAGTTATCAATCCACGATTGGAGTGGCTCCTTATGAAATGTTATATGAGATGAAATGTAGATCACCCATTCACTGGGATGAGATGGGTGAGAGGAGGTACTTAGGGCCAAAAATGGTTCAGAAGGCTAATGAGGCTATTGAGAATATTCGAGCCAGAATGCTTGCTTCGCAGAGTAGACAGAAAACCTACGCTGATCCTAAGCATAGAAATGTGGAGTTCCAGGTTGGGGACCATGTGTTTCTGCGAGTCTCACCGTTGAGAGGAGTAAGGAGATTTGGAGTAAAGGGCAAGCTGAGCCCTCGTTTTGTTGGACCTTTCGAGATTTTAGAAAGGATTGGACAGGTGGCTTATAGGTTAGCCTTGCCACCGTCATTGTCGGGAGTTCATGATGTTTTCCATGTCTCTATGCTACGAAAGTATGTCTCAGATCTAACGCGTGTATTGAGGTATGAGGATTTGGAGTTATAGAAAGATTTGTCCTATGAAGAGCGACTAGTTCAGATTTTGGACCGGAAGGACAAAGTTTTACGGAATAAGACAATTCTGTTAGTTAAGGTATTGTGGAGAAATAGAAAGGTCGAGGAAGCGACCTGGGAGTTAGAGACAGTGATGCGGGATCAGTATCCTGAGCTATTCAGGTAAATTTCGAGGACGAAATTCTTAGTAGGAGGGGATAGTTGTAACGACCCAAAATCACTAATATGGCTTAAGGGCCCTGATTAGTGTGCCGGGAATGCATAATTGACTTATGAGTGAATTTATTGATTTAATGCATGATTATATGAATGTAAATGTGGTTAAATGTTATATCTGTGAGAACCACATTATTATGTGGGTAGATTTGCAGTGAGTGACTTGAGGCGATCCTAGGGAGCTAGATAGCGAGAAAAGTCACAACGGGGCTTTATATATGACTTTGGATAAGTTAGTGGTATTTTAGGTATCGGGTAATTATTTAGACTATCGGGTTATGAAAATAAATATATGGAGATATATTTGAGGATAGAAAGCTTAGGCGGGAATGTTGGGGAAAATTCTTGTTTTGCCCTCGGGGACGTTTCCAGTACCCCGAGCCTCGGGATTGACTTAACTGGCCAGGATTAGATTAAGTTAAAAAAACAAGGGAATAAAACATAAACCGACCCATGCTCTCTCTCCTCTTCTCTTCTCTTTTCTCTCCTAAGAAACTACAGGAAACCTAAGGGAATCAGCTGGGGAAAACTCTGTGTTTGAGCTGAATTCATGAAGGCTTAGCTCAGTTCAGACTAAGGGACACTCAATCAAGATTAAGGTAAGAGTTGAATTGTGTTTCTGGGTGTTAGAACTCTAAGTTTTTGGTTGAATATTAAGGTGATTATGATTTTGATGTTTAAGGGCTGAATTGAAGATAAGTGCTTGGGTTTTAGCTCAGAGATTGTCAAAGAAGTGGTTCAGCAAAAGAGGTAAGCTTCAACTCGTAATCTAGAGGTTTAAATTTTAGTTTTGCATGACTGATTTTGGTGTTTTGAGTTGCTGGGTGTCAGAGAATCAAAATGGAGTTTTTGTAGGTTTTTAGGCTGAATTTATGTTGGATTATGTTGTTTTTTGGGGAGTAATGGGTCTTGAGTTAGGGTGCTTTGGAATGGTTTTGGATGGGGTTAGGATGCTATAAAGGTGGATTTTCTGGGCACGAAGGGGAGGTCCGCGGCTCTGTTCTAGAGCGCTGCGACCCTACGAAGCAAGAGAGCCACGGAGGCTCGGCCAAGGGAGAGTGTCGTGGCGCCCTTGGACAGGGCCGCCGCGCGTGTCTGCTTGCTGAGGGCCTTGGGCTCTGTTTTAGGGGCGGGCCACAGCTAGGGTTCAAGGGCCACAGCCCTTAGGTGCATTCTTGATCATTTGGGGATTTTAGGCGCAGGGATCTAGCCTAGGGTGCTCGGGATCGATTTCACCACCGTGCTTGGTGGAATTCGATGTCTCGGAAACCTTTATTTAAATATTAATGGAATCCAATATCTTGGTTGTGACTAGGTGTTAAGGCTAGGGCTCAGGAAACGGATCGTGCTCGAGGAACGTCGCTCGTAATCAGTGAGCATAGGAATTAATGGTAAGAAAATTGCACCCGGTTGTGTATTTGTAATGGGACTAAGGGCTCCCTAATATGTATGCTTGAAAGGATGGTATTATGTCATGTAAACAGCGAACCAACGACCTAAGAGTGCCAAGGGTTACACTTGCGCACAAGGCGCGACTTGGCCACTGGTAGCCGAGGACAACTTATTATGCACTGAGCTCTGTTTAAGCGGGCCGGAGTCAGTGGGGTAAACAGAGGGTGCGACCTAAGTTTTCGGCCCTAACTATTATGTGACCTAATTGTTAGTTGTGATTAGTTGCATTATTGGTTATGTATAAGTGCTAAGTGGTTAATGTGGAGTATTAAGAGGTTGAACATGCTTAAAGAGTTGATTATCTGTTATTATTGTTTGTTCTGCATATTATGTTTTCTTGCATGGCCTTGGCTCACGGGTGCTACGTGGTGCAGGTAAAGGCAAGGGCAAGCTTGAACAGCCCTGACTTGGAGAGCTCTGCAAGCTGAATGTACATGACCAGCTGCTCAGCCGCCACGGTTGGGGATTAGGCAGGGACGTGAGAACCAGAAATGTCTATTTTGCCTTAGTACGACTAATGGTTGTCTGTATTTTGGAGATTCTGTAAACCAACTTCTAAACTCTATTTCTTTTTGGGATCCCATGTATAAAACTGTTTAATTATATAAAGTGTAACTTTTGAGACCAAAACCTTTTTAGCCCTAGCTCATACATGTTTAGTGACACGTTTTTAAATTAATGACTTGATTAGCAAGTCCTGAACCTTTATAAGTACACAGTGTAGCGATCTTGGCTATCCAGGGTGTTACATAACACTTCTAAGAGAAAGAGGAATAAAGGGAACAACCTCGAGGTTGAAGGGGGTAAGAAAAAGAAAGGAGATAAGTATTTCTCCATTTACACAATATATACCAAGCTCATGGATACTCGAGAAAAGATATTTGTCGCAAACGAGAACTAGGTCCCTTTCAGACGACCCAACACAATGCGACACCTGAGAACCAAGAGGGATTCAAACAAGTTCTACAGATTTCACAGACACATGGGTCATACCACTGATAAATGCAGAAAATTAAAAGATGAGATCGAAAGATTGATCTCGAGAGGCTACCTCGGACAGTATGTCCAAAACTGAAACCAAGTCCAGGCTTCTCCTGGTCAAAAGGCAGTTCCGACTCAGCCTGTCCTGCAAGTTGCGGCCCTAACTGCGAGGGTGGTTAATTGACCTCCCCCAATCAATGGAGAAGATGTAATAACCATCGTGGGAGGGCCACACATTGCAGTATCGGACAGGAACGCAAAAAAGAGGTATGTCAAAGAGCTCAAAGCAGGGGATGGATCTCCCTATATGCCCAAATCGCGAGCTCCGAAACAATAGAGAATTGAATCCCAACCTATCACCTTCACCGAAAAGGACGCTTCGCACGTCCAATTTCCTCATAATGTCCCTCTAGTCATAACCTTCCAGGTCGCCAATAAGAGGGTGCATCGAGTCTTGATTGATAACGAGAGTTCGGTCAAAATCCTCTATAAAACAACCTTGGAAAAAATGGGTTTGTACATTCAAGACCTTAAAGCCTGTGCAACAATGTTATATGGATTCTCTGGAGAGAGAATCACTAGAACCTGGGGCATCGAGCTCCCAGTGACCTTGGGAGACTATCCGATCTCGATAACCAAGATGCTGGAGTTCATCGTAGTTGACACCCCGTTGGCCTATAATGTACTGCTTGGGAGACCAGCTCTGATTAGGCTAAGGGTAGTCACATATGTTAGGCATTTGGCTGTAAAATTTCCAATTCCCATCGCTATTGGAACACTGAAGGGGGATCAATTAGCATCCCGAGAATGCTATAGCATCTCGATGAGAGGAAAATTCCAAGCTAGTGCGCAGACCCTAGTAATCATTGACAAAATGGACAAAGTGATATACGAGGTTGAAGAAGAGATCGACCCAAGGGTAGAAGAATACAAGGCCAAAATCGGTCCAATCGAAGAGCTTGAAGATATTCAGCTCGATGAAAAGAACGCCACCAAGGTGGTAAGGATTGGGAAGAACCTCCCAAAGGACGCGAGATATCAGTTAATTCGCTTCTTGAGGGAAATCAGGATGTATTTGCATGGTTGCTCTCATATATGATTGGGATCAATCCCAATGTTATAAGCCATACATTAAATATCGATAAAAAAATTCCCTCCAAAACAGAAGAGGAGAAGACTACTTGACGACGAGAGGAAGAAATCCTTGAAAGAGGAGGTCGAAAGAATAAAAGTAAATCGGTTTATCCGAGACGCTTTCTATCCAGACTGGATTTCCAACCAGTATTGGTCCCGAAACCCAATGGCAAGTGGCGAACTTGCATTGATTATTCGGACTTCAACAAAGCATATTCAAAGGACTATTTTCCTTTGCCTCGAATTGATCAGCTCGTGGATGCAACCTCGGGTAATGACATCATGTCATTCATGGACGCATATTTTGGATATAACCAGATAGCCATGCATGCACCCAACTAGAAGCATACAAGTTTCATGGACGATAAAGGGTTGTATTGTTACAACGTGATGCCCTTCTAGCTCAAAAATGTTGGGGCTACATATCAGAGACTGGTAAATAGAATTTTTGTCGAACAGATAGGAAACAACATGGAAGTGTATGCGGACGACATGCTGGTCAAGTCCAAGAACAATAGTAACCATGTTGACGACCTCGCTGAGTGCTTCGCTATACTTCGAAAGTACAACATGAGACTCAACCCACAAAAGTGCTCATTCAAAATATTTTTGGGAAAGTTTCTTGGAATTATAGTAAACGCTCGAAGCATTGAGGCAAACCCGGATAAGATAAAGGCCTTAATTGACATGTCTTCACCTCGAAAGCATAAATTTGTCCAGAGTCTAACTGGACGAACGATAGCTTTTAGTAGGTTCATCTCAAAATATACTGACAAATGTTTACCATTCTTTAATCTTCTAAGTGGGAGCAAAACGTTCAAATGGTCAGACGAGTGTGAGCTTGTTTTTCAGGCTCTCAAAAAGCATCTTGCTAAGCCACCGATCTTATCCAAACCAGTTACGGGGGAAATATTTTAATTATACCTCGCTACAACCGAGCATGCAATCATTTCAACACTAGTTCGGGAGGATAAAAAAGTACAAAAACTTGTTTATTATGCCAGCAAAAGATTACTGGGGGCAGAATTGAGATATCCACTGATGGAAAAGCTCGCATTGTGCTTAATACATGCGTCCTGGAAACTTCGACCTTACTTCCAAGCACACCCCATACATGTGCTGACTGATTAGTCGTTGAGACAAATATTATCGAAACTTGAAGCATCTGGAAGACTATTGAAATGGACAGTCAAGCATTGGCAATTCTAGATAATGTATCACCCAATAACGACAATAAAGGGACAGGCCTTAGTTGACTTCATAGTTAAGTGTACTGGAATAACCAACGAAGAAGTCGTAACCCCAGCCTGCGAGATGTGGAGACTATATGTCGATGGATCCTCTAACGAGAATGGATCAGGGGCATGCATCATCCTAATAACCCCATCAGGAAATAGGTTTCATTCAACTTTATGGTTTGGCTTCAAGGCCTCCAATAATGAGGCTGAGTATGAGACACTATTAGCAGGGCTCCGAGTAGCTTCCGAGCTAAAGGCAAAAGTCATTCACTTTTATAGTGACTCTCAATTGGTTTTCAACCAAGTCCTAGGAGAATACCAAGCTCGGGGCACTAAAATGACAACATGCTTAGAAAAGTCAAGACATCATTTGGACAATTCGTGTGACAGTCATAATCCCGTGATCTGTAAGGGGAAAGACCGGGTAAGCTGTGCAATCCCACACCGCCTGGGGAAGGTCAAGTGTGATGATTCTAAGACTGTGTAGGTATGGGACTACACAGTTGAAGATGGCTTAAATGGATTAATGGGTACTACCTATATCAACAAGATGCATCTTCTTTTTGGTAGCCCATCACTTGAGAACTCCAAAGTTAAGCGTGCTTGACCTGGGGTAATCTAGGGATGGGTAACCTCCTGGGAAGTTTTCCCAGGAAGCGTGCGAGTGAGGACAAAGCACGCTAGAAAGACTCGTGTTGGTTTGTAGGGCCAGTCGTCATTCCAGAAAGCAGCCATAGTGATGCGGGGCGTCACAATTTGAGTTCTACGCGATTGAGCAAGTTCCACGAGAACAGAACTTGAATGCAAACACTCTGGCTCGACTCGTAACAACAAGAGAAGCTGACACACTTAATATGTTACTAGTGGAATTTAAACCAGAACCAAGTATAATAGAGTCTGACGAAGTCGAGGTCGATATGATAGACTCACAACCAACTTGGATGACGCCCATAATCAACTACCTCGAAACCGGGAGCCTCCCAACAGACCGAAACGAGGCTAGAAAATCGATGTACAAAATATCATGTTAATTATAGAGTATTTGATCTTCTTGAAAAAAAATATTGGGAAATTGACGGCTAAAGTTCTCGTTCTTTCAAATAGAAGCATTTAAGTCCTCGATTTTTTTTTTGCGGGCAATAGACGCTTACAATTATGTTTAATCCTTATTTTAACGGACAGATAACGGTTTGAGGAAAATGTGCACTATTGTATGACGTTAGGGACATTTACTGGCAAAAACAAAAAAGACAAGGTAATTAAATGCTACACTTGTAAAAGAGTAAGGAATTTAGCCTCTAATTATTATAACATTTGAATTTATATTGATATAATTATTAAATATTTAGTATTGTATTATATATTATTATAATATTTGAATTTATATTAATATAATTAATAAATATTTATTTTTAATTAGTTTTAAAAGTATATTCCGTTAAATATTTTGAATATTCCGTTAAAATTAACAAAAGAAACTGTTAAAACCAAAAAATTATGTTATCTATACATTTTTTAATAGAAGATTTATATATATAGTTATTTGGTGTTGTCGCTACTTTTGACTAAACTGGTAGGGTCGAATTTTTCGGCACTTTGAGAAATTATAATCTATTTTTTATATGATGATATACATTATAGTTATAGCCGACATCCCACAAATTTTTCGAAAAATTATGAATAATTTACGATATCAAAAACAAGGTTTAAACAATGAGTTGTACACATGTTTGTTCATTTTTATTCTCGTGTAAAACAAACTCTTTGAATATTGTTTTCGACATTGTAAATTATTTAGAATTTTAAAAAATTAATAGAATGTCTGTCATAACTATAATATATATTGTCATATAAAAAAAATGTCTTAAAAAATTGGTATGAAAAGCAATCCTCTCTCGAATAATGGCATGTTACTTTAGAAATAGTTGGATGTCCCATTAATAAAATATGAGTGTGGTTATATATATGGCTTTTATGTTAAATATTATGTGATGTGATGTGATACTTTATGTGTAATTGATAGTGTTTAACATCACTTAGTAAATTAAAATGAGATATTTGCGACAAAAATATAAAATATTTCATAATATAGTTTCACTTAAGTACTAATTTTTTTTTTTTTGCATTAATACTAAATTTGTATTAATAGTTGCACTTAAATACTAAACTAATTTTTTTATGGCATTAATATAAAATATTTGTTAATAAGTGCACTTAAGTACCAAATTTTTTTTTTAATGTAGTAATAATATCATATCCTTGTTAATGTTACACTTATTAATAACGGTACTATTACTATACAAAAATTAAATTAGTATTTATGTGCTACTATTAGTAAAATTTTGGTATTTATGTTGTGAAAAAAAAAATTATTTGGTACCAAATTGCTCCAATTATTAGCAAAGATTTTTTATATTATTATTACCATAAAATATAGATTTATTATATAAGTGCAACTATTATAAAATATTTGGTAATAGAACTTGGTTTTAAATTCAAGAACACATAATATGTCAACTCATGTAATGTAATGGGTGTCTTATAACATTAGTTTAAAATATTAAGTATACATGTAATGTCGATCCTGAGCTAAGGTGAGATAAGCCTCTGCCTAGGTCTCCCTAGCCCAAAGACTCCAATTTATAAAAAAATTATTGAAAAATATATATATATATATATATAAAATAAAATAAAAGTATAACCCCATAAATCAAATTTTTACTAATAACCCAATATAATGTATTGACAAATGATACTTCTATTGGCACACTTTTTTTTTTTTGTCTCATTTCACCCCTTTATAATTAATTATATGTAAAATTTTAAAACATAAACCCAATTTCCGTATACACCCAACACATTAGGTATTGAAAATATTATTAGTTCATCAATTTAAGAAACTAAAATTATAAACAATATAGCTATTGGAAGAAGAAAATATATATGGAAGTGGGTGTGAAAGATTGTGATTCTATTAAAAAAGTTAATTCTAAGGTAATATTTTTTCAATTGTTATTATTAATATTTTGTATTTTATAACATATTATATCATACATATGAACTCTTCAAAAAGATGTTGTAGTATGTTTTTTTATTTAATTTTAATTATTGTTAAAATTGTTTATTGGATGTGATTAAGTATTCTTTTATTTTAGAAATCATATTAAATACGATTTTATAAGAACTAAATAATAATGTAGAGGGGTTGGAAAAGAAAAAAAAAACATATATTTTTAATGAATAATTTTTTACTTATTAAAAATTTAAGAAGGGTGTGATTTTTTTTATAATTTTTAAATTTTATGGGGCTTAATTAAAAAAGGGGTGATGAGGAGAGGAAAAAGTTAATGCAATTATATGCGCCTATTAAAAAATGATAGGCATACAACTATACATGCATGTTTTTCCATATTTTCAAGCTTCTTAAAATATTATGGGCTATCTTATTTTAGTCTTGTAGCATAGATACACATAAAGATGTGAATGTGGGTCCTTTACTCTAGAAAATTTGTGTCGTGTCTTGTTAAGCCCGTGTACCAACATAACATTTAAATAAATATTTTCATGAAATTTTAAAATATACATATTAGTTTTACAAGTTAAATTAATTTTTTATTAAAAAAATTCTTATCTATATTTTTTAATTTTAATGATTGCATTATCACGAAATTATTAATATTTATTATGTACATATTTAATTTATTTTATAAAAAATTTCTATAGTAACTTATAACTAATCATATATATATACACATAAATAACTTTATATATACTATTAAATTTATAAAAAAAATGTATGAAATAAACAAGCATAAACATAATAAAAATTGATAATATCAAGATTGTCAAGATAACATATTTATTAATATTAATTATAAAACAAACAGTGTAGAATATTTTTTTGAATGAAACATTAATTTAATTTATAAAAATATTAAATATTAAATATTTTTAAAAATTCCATGAATTTTTTTTCTCATGTCGTGTTTGTTATATTATTATAAATTAAAAGTTCAAATATTTTAATAATGATTGACCATTTATTTGTATTTTTTTTACATATAAAGAAAAAAATGAAAAAAGCATTTAGGAAACGAAATGATACAACTTGAAAATGTTTGAGACCTAATTGATACACAATTAATTTTTTGGACCTAAGTGTTACAAAGTGTAAAAAATAAATACTGCAATTGAAAAAAAAAACCATTTTATTGTTAATAAAAAAAATCAAAGATGACGATTTGAACACTCCACCACTTCTTCAACAATTAATGAGTCAACCAATAAGCTAAATGCATTTCTTTATTTAAATGAGAGTTTATATTTTTTAAATTATGTGTTTTGTCCTATTAGATATTTGAATTATGTATTTTAATAAATTTCTTTTTGGACTATACATTTAGTAAAATGATTAAAAAATCGCCTAAATCTAATTTTGAAGAAGAGAGGTCGAATATAACAACATAGTAATTATTGTTAAAAAAAATTAACACATCAGCAAATATAAAGCAAAATGATCAACCAGCCAAAAAAAAATTCACGAAACCACCGACATTATGCCACGCAATGGCGAATAAAATTAAAATCATTGTCCATATATAGTATAAATAAATAGACCAAACAAGGTATTAATTAAACAGGTACGCATAAGACACGTATGTACGACTCAGGAGTGAAAGACTCGAACGATCAACTTGCCTACACTTACAAACCTACATTATTATTCTGTAATATTACAGAGGCTTGATGAGGACATTGGTGGGAATTTAACTTAAGGTGATGGTGTTGTCTCCTCAGACACATTAACAACACAATTAATTACTCTCTGAATCATTATTATTATAGTGCGGTATCTAGTTTCAAATAAAAAATCAAACATTTATATGTCGCTTCTATATAAAGAGTGCGTCGAAAACAAAAATATATAAATATATGTTATTAACAGTTTTTTTTATTAATTTAACCTAATATTTTAAATATTTAATAAAATATACTTTTAAAATTAATTAAAAAAAATTATTTATTAATTATATTAATATAAATTAAAATATTATAAAATATCATTATTATAATAATATTTAATATAAAACTACAAATTTAATAGTTATACTAATATAAACTTAAATATTATAAAATATTAGTATAACAGTAATATATAATGTATAAACTTAATTTTTATTAAAAAATTTATCATTTATATATAAAAATTATATATATTTTAAAAAACCGTGAACAATATTTTAACTTAATTTTTTTTAATATATTTATGTTATTCTTTTATATAATATTATTTATTTATTTAAAATATATATAACAACGATACAAATTTAATAAAAATAATTAATGAACATTTGCTTAGTTTTATTTATAGAATTTATTAATATTTTATTAAATTTGTATTATTTTCATATAAATTTTAAATAAATAAAAAATATTATATATAACACATTAAATGAAAAATTAAACCAAAATATTGTTTATAATTTTTTAAATATAAATAAAATATGATAATTTTTGTAAACATAAATGATAATTTTTTAAATAGAAATTAAGATTATATATTATATATTATTATAATGATATTTTATAATATTTAAATATATATTAATATACGTATTAAATATCTAGTTTTGTATTAAATATTATTATAATAACAATATTTAATAATATTTGAATTTATATTAATATAATTAGTAAAAAATTAGGATTACATATTATTGTCATAATAATATATAAATTTATATTAATATAATGATTAAATATTTAATTTTATATTATATATTATTAAAATAATAATATTTTATAATATTTGAATTTAGATTTATATTAATATAATTATTATATATAATGTGTTATATTATATGTTATTATAATAATGATATTTTATAATATTTAGATTTATATTAATATAATTAATAAATATATATTTTTAATTAGTTTTAAATGTAAAATATTCTATTAAAATTAACAAAACAAATTGTTAAAATTAAAAAATTTCGTTGTCAACACATTTTTTATATTGAAGAGATATATAAGATTTTTATAATTACGTTTTTAAGATGTTGAATTGTAAAATTTATCAAATATTTTTTTTAAATTACCAAATTAATTATAATTATTGAATACAAATTTAACCCCTAAAACCAATATGATTATTTATAAATAAATATTCACATATAATATTTATGTATGTATATATATATTTATATATATATATTTATATATATATATTCGCTTATGTTTTATTTTTTATTCATTGTAGGAATTGAGGATGACCGATCGGATGGTGTATCAACCTAGCTAATAAATAATATAATAATATCGGAAGGAGTATTTGTGAAGGAAAAAAAATTTTGGAAGAGATTAATAAGATCTTATTATTGTTATTATTACTATATTATATATATATAATAAGGATGCTTATATATACATATATATACTTATATTTATATATTCATAAAGAGAGGTGGTTGTGAAATTTGGAGTTCCAAGCTCACATATTATAATTAGTAAGTATTCAATTATATTATTACCATTGTCTAGTCGTTTTCAGCTTTTTCTCATGTTAGTATTATTGTATAACTTTGTTCTTGAACCATAAGTAACAATGACGTATTGCAGCCGAATTAAGTTGCATGTTCTATAAGAGGCTAAATATCACGTGAACTCCAATTTAAAAATAGTGAAAGCAAAATTAAATGGATTTTCATACTCTTTGCACGTATTATATATTAATAATTGTCCACTTTGTGATTGCGATAGACATATATTATTATTGGGGTCATTAGATATTGATAGCGAAAGAATTAATGACTAGTTATTAATTGAGACAGGGAACATTTGTACTTTCTCAAAGTTTAATTAATTAATTAATTATAGCATATGTTTTTTCATTCTTATTTTTCGTGCTGTATGTATTTTCTCAACTGTTATTAAAATATCTCATGTTTTTATATAGAACATTGGTATGTGGGGCTCTAATGTGTGAAAAACCACTTGATACAATATATGGTAATCAGTGCAATTTATAATTGAGTTCTACATATTTTATTGGCATAATTGATAACCTATAACAATACTCTTATTAATATGTTTACAAGTATTCATAGAGGTAGAAATGTTCACTTGAAATTTTGTTATATGTTGTTTGTTTATGATTTTTGATTTAGTTTAGTGTTGTTGTTAATAATGGAGTTTATCACTTTTATTTTTTTGCTAATCTTTAAGATTTTTGCTTTTATATCTGGTTTTGTCTAAAATCCCGGTAAGTTAGTTACTGATGCAAAACTGGGTCTTATTTGACTTTTCCTCTTGGGGCTTATGTTCTTTGCATTTGGGAGTTTTTTTTTTGTACGGTTATTAAATATATATGTCTCAAATTGTTGTTTTTGTATGTTATTATTTATGTATGGAAGTTTAAATTTAAATAAATTTGTGAGAGAGTAAACTTGATTAAATAAATAGATTATTTGTGCAAATTTTGACTGGTGAGAGTGTAAGGAGAAATACTATTTCATTAAGGACATACTTCACACAACCTAGATGACAAAAAAAAACGTAAACTAGGTTGGTTACAAATGGAACAAGTGAAATAATAAGAAGTGTGAAACCCCAAGAGGGACTGACATGAACCCACCACCCCAACAAAAGATCTATTAAATCTCAAACCAAACACAAAGATTGGATGGACGTCTTTTAAAAATCTTACAAATAACAAAGTTTCAAACTGAATAAAATTTAAGAAATAAAATAAAAAAAAAAACAATATTAATCCAAAGAAACGGAAAATCAATAGGATTTTAATGACTTTTTTCTTCATCTCTCGGTGGATTGAAATTTTAGCGTTTAATATATTATACCCTTATATAAGAAATAAATTTTTAAGAATTTTTGGAGTCCATCGTGCAAATTTATGTTTCATTAACCACAGTTTTAGATTTATTTTCAATTTCCTCTAAAGTGACTTACTTTTTCGCCCATCCAACTGGATAGTTGAGCCGATAATATTATCTAATTAATGCATATCATCTATTCCTATATGTAACATAAGCGTACTTTTGTATGTAACATTAGTACAAATACTTAATAATTAATTAGTACAAGTACCTATATGAGAATGAATAACCAATAAAAATTATGATTCTCACAATAGGAAAACACTCCATATATATGTACATACATTATAAGAGATAAGATCTACATAGCGACGTTAGTTGTCATCCCTATAGCCCAAAAAATTGTCACAATTAGTAGTGGTCCAAATGTCTACAATAATTTATTATCACAATATATAGAATCTATTACACAAAAGTGTATCGACCGTCTCGTGGTTATAGAGTGCATAGTCGTCAATCGTCATTCATGTCATTGCTATCAAACTTTTCTTTTTGCTTTATGCAACTTTAGGTATTTTTGTCTACTTTGGACCCCCAATTTTAAATAATTATACAAATGGAAATTTCTATATTGTAAATTGGTAAGAGAATGCATTAGCTCAACAGTACTTTTTCACATTCTTCTCCCACGAATTCAGTTTGCTAAGAGACTAGCGATGAAAATGCATATCCATTTTGAGTTTATTATTGACCAAACTTAAGATAAAGAGTATCAAATTAAAAAAATTTATATTTTATTTGTAATTATTTAAAATTGAAGTTCATGAGGAACTTCAGATTCACATATAATAATTAATATACTGTCTTTTTATTTTAAATGAGACAAAGTAATTTAAGGTATAAATTATTATATATATTTTTAAAAAAAGTAATAGTTAATTACTACATGTTTCAATTCCACAAACATTTGTTAAGACGAACCAATATTTTTTTTTTATAATAATTAACAAAAAAAAACAATATATTTAATAATAATTAATTAAATAAAATGAGCAATGAAAGGGAAGAAAAAAAAAGATGCAAATAGTCATACTCTAACCTCAATACTCAAAATGGAATTGGTAGTAGAGAGATAGTGCAACGGAAGAATGAATTTTTGGTTCAGGTCTTGTTCATTTTTTTATATATAATGGTGTATATGATAGTTATAGTAGATATCTTACTAATTTTTTTTTTAAAAAATAAAATGATTTAGGATGTCAAAATCAAGATTCAAACCGTCAATTTTACACGCATATAAAATCAAATCAGACATACGCGTGCTATGAATTTAGTTACAATTTCTCATTGTGTTAAAAAAAAAAAATGCCCCCTACCAAAGAATTTTTATATAAATATATATATATATTTTAAATTAAGATTCTTATATAATTCTTAAATATTTGAGAACTAAATAATTATAACTACAATTATTATGAAATAAGAATATATATAGGAAGAATAAGAGAGCAAACCCTTATATAGATTACAATCTAAGTATTTTTAAGTAAGGGGGTATGATATATGGTATGATCAATATACAACAATTGCATATAATATATTATTTTATGATTCATCTGATTTAAGATGATATAAAATAACGTAACGATTGTCATAATATAGATGGTTTTTCACATATCTATATAGACGAAGTAAACAATCTTAATAATACTGGTTTTGAGCTAGAATAAATCAAAACCATATATAAATTATTCTCTAAAGATAACATTGTGAGCAAAGACTTCCATTATCAGATTCCTCAATCGGCAAGTCCATCATTTGTTGGAGTTATCATCATCTTAGAAAAAGATCCTGCCTTTGGTTTTCTTGTGCTGTAAACAAGTTTGAACCATTGCCTAGACGGGTCACACCAACTATCTTCACTCACGCAATAACAAGCATTTACGACAACCTCATTCGCACTACTGTCAACGTCTAGGCAAACGGTGTCGTTTTTGCCAGTCGTAGTGGAGAGTTGCAAGTTAGAATCCGATATGGGCTTCCATTTGGAGTCAACGGCAGTACAATCTTTGCTAAGTTGGGCTGGTTTCCCCACTTCTTGTGCTCGTAAGCAGAAGGGTGTTCCTCTGATCGTCAGTGTATTCTCATAATGTGAATAATGCCAAGCATCAGAACTAGAGCAAGGACCTAATGCCAATGGACCCGATTGGGATTTTCTTACAACACAATCACCAGTTGCTGGGTGGAAAATGACTTTGTGTGATCGACTTGTTGATAAGCCTGGCCCTGCAAATTTCATATTTAGCATTGTTTTCAACCATTCTAAAGTCTAAATTATAAAGTGCATTGATATACTATGATACGTATATTAATTGGTTAGCACTACACAATAATACAACTAGATCCCACATCATTATTAAATTATCATGTAGAAATTATTTTTATTATTTGTGTGGTGTTCAATTTATTGGTGTCTATTAACCTAGAGGTAGCCTCACCTAGAGGTGAGTGAGCCTCATAACATAGACAGAGCATCAATCATGCATAATAAACAAACTCAAATGACAACATTTGTATTTTTGGTTCAAGTTTATCTAGAGATCCTATTGATCTGTTTAGAATTTTGATTTGTTTATACATTTTTAAAGTTTCAATATATTTTGTTTACTTGTAGTTTATTTAATGATCTAGCCTCATTTTTACTTGTATATATATTTCTACAACAAGCACTTGAATTTAAAATATTTGCATTTATTAAATGGGTGTAAAGATTTTTTTGTCATCTTTTGAATGATCTATATTAAGGTAAAACCTTTGAATTTTTTTTCCTTGGAAAAGAACTCATTTTAAAATTTTGCCTAAAGGCTTCCAAAATTTTGGGCCACGCCAGATGCTCAGCACAACAATTGCAAATAAAATCTACAACATTATATCACATGGTTGTGCTAAGCAACACATATACCTATTCAAAAGAAGAAAAAAAAAGTATTGTTCTACTATATTCTATGACATTGGCATATTATTATTGGTAAACTTTAGTAGTTGGGTTATTTTTTTTAATTTAAATTAAAAAAATTGCTAAAGAGCATCATTGTTGTCTACACGACAAAAAAGTGACATAGCAATACAATATGAAAAAAAATCTGATGCCCCAATTCTCTGTCTCCATAGTTGAGAAAAGAGAAAGTTATAAATAATTTAAATATATATTAAATAAATAAATGAGGTGTCTTTAAATAATTGGTGGGACATGGAGGAGACAGATGATTTTTTTCCATACAAGTCCCACTTATTTGAATTTAATAAGTATTATCGGATATGCTTAATCAAAGACATCACCTCATGTACACATGTCAAATAGGAACAATCTTAAATTAATTAGTTATTCAGCTTCTATATTATGAAAAATAAAATAGTATGACATTCATTAATTATGAATACATACCTTGAAATGAGTGTCGGAGTGAAGTGATCTTGTGTAAGACAGTTGCATTTCGGAGTCCATTGAAATCCTTGTTTAAGACTGCATAAACCTCATCTAATCCAACAACACCTTCTCTGAAGTAGTAACTACCAGCCAAAGTCCACAAAGCCCAATCCAAGTCCAGTTCAGCTGCTACAGCTAAGGCACAGTTCAAGTACCTGTTGTCATTCTCATTGGTCCCCCTTTCATCCACTCCAAACTCACTTAAAAACAAAGGGAATCCTTTCTTTACCAAGAACCCAGATTGTGTCTTCATGTTATCACCCACCCAACCACACACTTTATTTGCATTCTCACTTTCCCATGCCTTGCCATCTATAAACGAATACCAATGAACTTCAAATACTAGCTTCCCAGAAAATGTGAGCCTGAATGCTCGATTTCGTAGGTATGACAAGTGCGTATCGAAATGTAAACCAGAGATAATCACAAGAACATTTGGGTTTGCCGAGTGAACTGCCTCGGCTCCTCTTTGCATGTACCTGTAAAAATGATCAAATAAAAGGTTAACACTGTGTTTAGTAGTTGAGAATCAAAAAACAAAATAAAAAGAAAGACAGCAAAGTATGGGAAGAAGAAAATAAGTGCTTTTTTTTAGGAGAATTCTTCCATCCTCGGTTGATTTCGAAGGACTTAGTCTTACGTTGGTTTTAAGCCATTGGATCTAGTTATTTCCAAAGTGGACGGTTAAACTTATTTGGTGAGTGTATTGGGTGTCAAAATACCAATATGCCCCTAATTACCCCTTAGCAACCGACCACCCTTTACATCTTATTTTTGTTTTTTTCTTCTTCTTCATTGTTTGAAGGACTTATTTCAAAAGGTTCATTCCCTCTTAAATCGAACAATAAATCTTATAAATTTTGGGTCATAGTTTTTTTGTTGAGAGTAGAGGATGGGCACATAGAGGTTGATAATTGAAGAACTGGTGTTGTTCGCCATGAGTTGGAAGGAGCGTCAGGTGTTGTTTAAGACCTTCCCATTAAACTTATGATATTATATTAAGAATATTTTAACACTTAATTTATGTAAACACTAGTTGCAAGGTATTATATGTTTGTGTCAAATATATATCAATCAAACAAATACTGAGTCTCCTAATTAATCAGTCATCTAAATAACATTTTCCCATACCTAATTGAGTTAGTGATTCATTCATCCCAATATTGAATAAATGAAACCTCTCCAGGGAAAAAACTTAAAAAAATCTTATAAAACAACTGCAAAATATATATCAGTTTTACTTACGTTGTTATTGTTGCGTCTTACACAACATAACATATAAATCACTTAGCGGAAGTATAATGTTTACGTTACCAAAATCATAAATATCTCTCAAGTTTATATTAAGTTTACGATCAAGTTCTCAACTGTACATATATTTAGAGAGAGAATTACTTTTTTGCCCATACTTTTTATACCCACATCACCAACAACTTTCCAACTGGTTCACACAATCAGTGATGGCAAGTCAAAGGAACATGTGAAAAAGAGACAAACTCCTATAAAATTTTGACACTTGGTAAAAAACTAGACCTCACATTGAAGGATTGAGTTCTCCGAAGGACTAAAGAATTCGCATTTTTTTATGTATATTATTTTGACTTAGAATTAAGGGGCGATCATATTTAAAATTTTATAAAGATATCTTCTCACATTACAGATGATAGGATATAAGACTTTTAAAGATATATGCACATTCTTTTCTCTGTGTGTGTTTTTAATTATGTATAAATATAATATAAAAAAATTGCAGAGGCAAGAAAAAAAAATAATTAACACAATAAATTAAACAAAAAAAAAATGTTAACAAAATAATTCAATTTGAGAGAGCCTTACTCTAAAAGATCTTATTTTTCACTTTTCTCTTTTAATATATAAGTTTGTTTGGGATATTTCATTGTAACCGTTCAATTTTCTTTTTTTTTTTTAATTTTATTTTTCAGTTGTGTATAGATAATGTACATAATGTATTATTCTCTTGATTTTACACTATATAAAGTATATTCACACATGCGACTATGATTCTATGAACTAGCAATAAACATCTACACATAGCCATGTGTACCATTGATTTGTCACTATATGTAGAACATTTTATTCTTTTTGTATACTTACTTGTACCAATCGTCTTCATTCTGCCTGGGCCCACGGAGCTCGTTCCTCAAGCTCATGCCGACGACATTGCGGTGACCCTTGAACAACGTCGCCATTCGAGTAAGCCCCTCAATCCACTGCTCTGGGTCGAAGTATTTATCGCCGAAGAACCCATTGCCGTCAGTATTGTGGCAACACCAGCTGGGATTGCTAACATGATTGTCCAGGATCACCATCACCTTCCCTTTTCCAAGCCCAGCTACCACTGCCTATAATATTACATATATATAGTCAACACTAACCTAATGGGATATAGTATATAAATATGTATATTACGTACCTGGTAGGCTTTGATGAGGGGAATATCGATGATGGAGGGATTATTGGCCTCAATACCAGCTATGGCTTCTGCAAGACCGAACCTTTGGAAGGACTGTCGAACCGTGAGAGAGGCGAGTGAGTTGTTGGTGGCCAAGTAGACTGGCCAAGTGAGGCGAACACAGTTAAACCCCATCGACGAGATTCGGCCAACGATGGCATCGATGGGCTGCTTGTTGAGCCCTTCGGCCAGCACCACCTCAAGATGAGAAACCCAATTCACGCAGGCTAGTTTCACTCTCTTCCCGCTGATCTCATTCACAATCCATCTCGAATTGGTGGCCAGCGGCAGACCAGTCGCCGGCCCGGTTTGGGATACTAAGAAGAATGTAGTGAAGGTTAAAACAGAGAGAAAGTGAAGCAGAAAGGACCGTCCCATCTTCATTTTTTTTATTGACTACAGACAAGAGATATATTGTATGGAAATTCAACGCTGGTAGTAGAGTACTTGTTGTCCATGCATTAATACCATATGTAAATATTATAGTGATATTTTCATGATGCGTTACACAATCATATTCGGCATTTGTTTTTGTATAATTAATAATAGGCTTCAATATCAATTTCACTCAAGTAAAAATATTAAAGAATTGGAGATTTGCTTCTCCTTTCGACTTGTTTTTCAAAAAGTAAATGTTAAATAGCTATTTGCTGGTATTTATTTCCATGTTTTAAAGCTAAATATATATATATATATTTATTTGTGGTATTGATAAAACGTAACTAATACGCGAGCAAGGGATGATTATATCCTACCTGTATCATTATTTATTACCAATGCAAGTCATTTTCAGCCTTTTTTTTCATTCTGAATTTTGCAGTCACTTTTATTACTTTTCTCTCTCACCTCAATCTCCAAGCCATCTCTCTCTCTCTCTCTCTCTCTCTCTCTCTCTCTCTCTCTACTTATTTAATTATAAATATGCAGTTTTTTCTCCTCTATAAATGCCTTTCCAAAAAGTCCTTACTCATGTGGACGTGAATTCTATAAATGTCAAGATGATTAAGTCGAAGTTTTTAAGAGAGAAAAGTAGGTGATGGAAAAAAGAGGAAAGAGATAAATAGTAAAAGAGGCAAATCCTCTAGTATGGCAAGAAGGATTATGGGAAGAAAAAAAGAGGTGGAATAATTGGAAATCCTCATTCAGAATCCCTTTATTAATGATATAATTACAGTATCTATTTTAATTTATATATAAACACCGCCAAAAACATTATCATTGATGATTTTTTTGTGGTAACATAAATTTTGTACGACTAAATATTGTTTTTAATCCTAACAAATGATTATTTGTGACTGAAAGTATTATAGAGTAACAATTTGTCCTTGAGCAAAAATATATTTAGTCACAATAAGTTATTATTTTTATTGCTAATACTTTTAAATATATTTTTAGTCACAAATTTTTTTGTAATCATATAAAAAATATAATTTCATATGTCATTCTACCTTGATCACTATCTTTTTCTACCAAAAAATTTACAGGATTTATACTCTTATTTGTTGGCAATTAAGTTTCAAAATTTTCCACATTCCCACATATTGTAAACTTTCATTCACAATTTCGATTGATTTTATGCTACTCAATATCAATATTAGTCGATCAATTCTATTAAAAAAATTGAGACCAACAATTGATTTATGAGTTGAGAATTTGAATATGAAATTGTCCTTTTTTTCAAAATTTTATTCAGGTAACCAGTAATAAGATAAATTATAACTGGTTACAACTTTTTCAAGTTTAAAACTAGTAACAGGTTACAAGTTTAAAACTGGTAACAGGTTACAAGTTTAAAACTGGTAACATGTTACAAGTTTGGGAAAACTTTTTTCTTTTGGTTTCAAAATCGTAACCAGCTACTACTCTTGAACGAAGAAAAGTTGTAACTAATTACTACTTTGATCGTTGTAATAAAGTAATTTTGATAGGATCTTACATATTTTGGAAGAAAAAAATTCAGATCCAAGATTTGACAGATAAATCTATTGCAACATTCTATTTTTTTTGTTGGAATTGCATATTAACCAATTATGTTATTTATCCAATGAAAATAATAGATAAAGATTTAGAACAATCAGATGAAGACGGACGAAAAAAAATGAAGTAAGAAATAGAGGGAGATAATAAAAACGAGGGAATGAAAAATAAAATTAATCACGGACTATATTTTTAAGTACAAACTAATAAAAATGAATTAAAAAATAATAATATTAAATTAAAAAAATACAAAAAAAAATGTCATTAAAAATAATACAACAAACTGATTAATAATGCCATATATTAAAGAGAAAAACAAGAAGTCATATGAATTGTAAAAAATTGGAACTTCCATTTTAATCAAAGTACGACAAAAAAAAAAGTCATGTACCATGTGCAATGTGTCTTATTGATGTGAAATCACCATTGTATATAGAGCTGTAAAATATGGGTTGGGTCGGCCTAGGAATCCACATTTCATGCCTCTAAGCAAATTCGAACCATGCTTGGCCAACTCCTGTAAAAATGTGTGCAGGACATGGACATGGCGGCCTACATTTGAGGAAGGTGAGCCCAAAACTACTCATTCAAGTAGAGTTGAGAAAATTACACTAAATGTTCAGTTTTAGAGATGTCATTTAATTTTTAGCCACTTTTAAAAAAAAATCATTTTATACCCAATATTTATTTGAATCTACCAATTATAACATTTAGTCATACTTATGTTATATATGTATAAGCAATAGTACTATAAGAAATGTCATTATAATAATGAGTAAAATTTAACTAAATTTATTTAATGGCTAATTTTAATTTACTAATCTTAAAACTGGGTAGTTATCAGGAAAAATTACACATTGTACCCATTTTAAATGATGTCCTTTCATTTTTACCTATTATTTTTAATTCTTATTTTAGTATCCAAATTTTTAATTAATGTGCCCATTATACCCCTTTAATTACATGTTTTTTTTTTATCTTTAAACACATTACAATTAGAATGCATTTCTAATTTAACTATAATATGACACATATAATACACATTACAAAAACACTTAGAATCATGTGCTCAAATAAGGGTAAATTAGGAAATCTCATGATAATAATGGGTAAAGTTCAACTAAATATATTTAGTATATAATTTTAGTTAACTACTTCTAAAAGTGGGTAGTTCTCAACTTTTCCCTAATTATCAAGTAATCCTCATTCAGTTCGTGTCGTGCCCTATTTAGGTCAGGCCTTTTTCTCAATTGGTGCTCAAATTCAAGCCCAATTAATTATTTCTTATAAAAAATAATTTTTTTATTTATATACATTTAACATAAAATAATTACAAAAAATAACTTCAAACATTTTATTTATAAAAATATCTTGCCACACCTCATCAAAAGATAGAATTTAAATTATAATATACTTGAAATGGAAAAGTTCACGAAAGCCAAGATTATTTTTCATTTTTCTAGGTTTTCAAAATAATTATTTTGTTACTTAATATATTAATCGATTACTTTTTCATATAAGCTTATTTGTAGACTACATTATTTCATATATATTTGGTTACTAAAATTTGTTATCTTAATATACGTCTTTTTAGTTAATATTAAGATTATATCTTAAATAAAAAGTCATGTTTTTACAACTAACCAGTATCTTTAACATGATAATAAGACATCATCATAAGATAACCTTATCCATTATTTTTTTAAATCCAAATTAATGAGAAAATCCAACCAGTGAGGATGTTGCCTCTTTATCCGTGCTGATAAGAATATTATGATGGTGTGACAAGATATATATATATATATATATATAAATATCTCTTTTATAATAAGTGTGTAGATAAAGAAATTTTTTTGTTTTAACGGTTTTTTATTTTTTTAATATTAATTTTAACGGAATATTCTTATATTTAACATAATATTCTTATGGTTAATGGTAGTTTGTAAACACTTAAACTTAAATAAAATAAAATAAAATAAATAATTAGAAAAATTAAAATAAGATATTTTGAGATATTTTACAATGATAATTATTTAAAAATAATAAATAATTAAACAAATTAAAATATGACATTTTTAAGATATTTTACAATGATAATTATTTTAAAATAATAAATAAATTAAAATAAGATATTTTTGAGATATTTTACAATAATAATTATTTCAAAATAATAAAATTATACGTTTTATAACTTAAATAAAATTTAATTAAACTTAAACTCACTTAATAGAATAATATCATATTAAACATATAATATAATCTGCTGTCAATTAGCAACAAATTACTTTAAAAAAAACTAACAAAAAACTTAAATTTAAAATTCACATATAATATTTAATATTACATTAAACATATAATATATAATATCTTGTTATCACTCCCAAATTAAAAAATTAGAACAAACATAAACTTAAACAAAAATAAATAAATTATGTAATTAAAATAAGGTATTTATTTAAAATTTATATAACATTAATATAAATTTAATAAAAATAATTAATAAATTTTATAAATAAAACTAAGTAAACTTGCTTTGCAAGTTAATTGTATCTAGTATATATATATATATTTATAAATAAAAAAATTTAGGTGAATTTTGTAAATAAAGCTTGAAAAAGAAGCTGATGTGTAAATATTCCTATAATAAAAAGAATGGATATTTGCGGCTAAAATACCTAAATTTACAACCTACTAACACTTAAATACCCAAATTGATTTTTTGGTGGAAAAAGTACCCAAACGTGAAATTTACTTGCAATTAGATATACACAGCGTTAAATGTTAAAGTTGACCGATCAAAGAACACGTGTCACCACATGATTGGTCCACATTGTTATTATTCTTAAAATAATTTTCAATTTATTTTTCAATTTAACAAAAAATAAAATTTACATTTTTTTCAAAAAAAAAAATTAATATTTTTTTCAATTTAAGATTAAGTATCAAAAATACATTTTTTTTAATTTATTTTTTCATTGTTAATCCTCAAATTTATTTATTTATTATTATTATTATTAAAATCTTCCTATTTATCATTTTTTTCTACTTTTTTTTTAATTTGTTGACGCCGTTTTTCGTCAAACAGTGAAAGAAGAGCACATAAACAATAATTGATAATGACCAATTGAAATAAGACAATACAAACACACGATTTTTACGTGGTTCAGCAGTTAAATCTGCCTAGTCCACGAGTCTCTGTCATTAAACTCGAGATTATCTCTGGAAATTCTTAAGGAATGAATTCTCCATAATTTTCTCTCAAGGTTCAAAATTTCGGTCCATTACAATGGCGCATGACCCCTCTATTTATAGAGAAGGCTGCAGAATACTATCCCACATATTTTGGGTAGTTACTCTTTTTGTGAATAAAATTAATGGCTTTAAATGCCTATAATCAGATATAAAAGGAAACGTCCCTTGAAGACCAGGGGACGTATAACTGACGAAATAATATCCCACGATTCTAGGGGATTTACAATAATAAATGAGGATTACATTTCGTATAGACATCACTTATATATATTCAAGGTGGTTATCAGGTATCTCCAAGGCTTTAACTTCCCAGGTTTCCCGTCATCTTTCGAGATTGTATGTGCGTCGAGCTTGGGACCTCTGATCCGGGGTCATCCCTGAAGTTGGATGCGTCTCCGGAGCTACCTTTTTGAGATCATGAACACTCCGAGGTCACCATATTCGAGGTCTTCTATGTCCTGCAGGCTCGATATTTAATCCTGGAGCATATTTCCAACCTTATGAGTCCACTTGTTTGCGAATCCAAATTTCGAGGTCATATTTAACATAGCTCGAAATCTAGGTGTAACATCTTGCCCCCTCAAAAGTATTTGTTCGAATCCTAAGAGAAGGAAACTTTTGAACTACTTTCTTTGATAACTGTACCGTCACACTTTTGAAAATGGACACACGTCAGCTGGGTATTGCTCATTTTTGGTACTTGAGTACCTTGGAAACATGCCCACGATCATCCGTCTGCCACCTTTTCGGTGCCATCTTGTCATTGATTCCCATCCGTTCAATCTAGCAAGGATTTCATTCAACGCCCCGGATTAATCCCCCTTTTTCCATCTATATATACGAGACCCCATTCTTCGTCTTCATTTTTACCTTCGTTCACCAAAAGCAAGAAAAGAAGAAAAACGAAACCAGAGACCTCTTTATAAAGTTTCTATTCTGTGCATGTTTTCTCGGCCAAAGAAACAAAGAAACCCTGGTCTTGTTCGAGTCCGTGAGTTCTTATTTGCAACCTCTTCTTCAATCGACAATCTCTCTGCAATCGCCATTATTGTGTAAGTATGCAATCTTTGTTTTCCATTTTGTCAGTTTTTATTCATGCTGTTCTTGTTGTGTATGTGTATATACTAGTTTACATCCTTAGCATAACATGATAGGAGGTTTTGATCCGATAGGCTCTTATGCTTTTTAGACTTCCATACTGGATTTACATCACTGGCTTATACCCAGTTTTCATATTTGAGTGAGGTTCCTATTTTCTGGGTTTTGAAATTTTTTAGGTGACGTTTCTTGTACACTAAGTTTTCGGGTAAAAAACATGGGCCTTGACAAATGCACGAAACCCAAGGCTGCCTTTCCTGAGAAACCGCCACTCTCTTTTCCCTTGATTTTCGGGATTTCCAAAAAAATTTCCACTCTCCTTCCTTTCCCGTGGGACGCACGTCCTAACTCTTTAATAAGGGTCTTAATATATAGCTTGTTTTGCTCCTTAACCCCGAGCTCGTAAGTTCGAGCTCGGAACTCTTGCATGCATGGCCCTCACCATTTTTTCTTTCTCGCTAGATGTCACAGAATCTGGAAAGACGGTGGGGGTCATTGCTGGCAATCCCTTACGAGCCAAAATCTCCGAGCCCAGAATCGTTGTTCGCCCGGAATCAACGTCGGATAAGAGAATACGAGCTTGCGCGCGAGCAAGAGGACATTCGAGCTCACTACCGCCGCCAGATAGACGAGGTCATAGAGGGGAAGAGGAGAGTTCTTCAGGAGGCCCTCTATCCGGAATCCTATTCAGGACCTAGGTCGATTCCTCTCGATCCTGCATTAAAGGTTACTGTCGCGTACCATCCAGAAGAGCTCAAATTTTCACTAATGGGGGAACCTTCTTCCTCGCAGCCGAGGAGAGAAATGTTTGAGGCCGAGCACTACTGGAGCTCGGTTACCACAACTAGTCAGATAACTGACATCCTGGCTTTCCACGGCCTTAGCCTGTGAGGCTCCTTGAAGTGTTGACCTCCGGTCGACCATGAACGAAGCTGCTTCGCCCCTGGGGGCCGCGACGCCAGTGTGAAATACGTGGCCTGGAGCCAGGAACACATGAGGGCAGGAGCTCTGTTGCCCTTGAATTATTTTTTCAAGGACTTCACGGATTTTTTTGGGTTGGCCCCGTTCCAACTCAACACCAACTCTTACAGGGTACTGTCTGCCCTGAGGTCCTTATACCACGAGATGGGGTGGAAAGGACCTTTGCCTCAAGAGATCTTGTATCTCTTTTGCCTGAAAAGTAACCCCTCCCGAGCTCGGGGAGGGGATGGCTTTTATTACCTCTCGAGCTATCCCAAGGAGAAGAAGGTCTTTGGAGATCTTCCCAATCATCCGCCTGATTTCAAGAGGGCCTTCTTCTGGAGAGACGGTCTGTCCCCGTCTCGACACTACTCGTTCAGGCGAATTCGTAAGTATTCTTGTTATCTTTATTTCTGTGCTCGAGATTTTAGCTCTTAGATCCATACTTAGTAGAAATATGTTATCTTTCAGCCAATTTTCAGCGTCCCACTCCTGACGATACAATGAAGGAGCATAGAGAGACCCTGCTCCAACTCCCCCGTGGCAGGAGGTCTCTCCTATACCTTTTACACGAGGATAAGCTCCGAAAGTGCGGACTTTTGGAGGAGGGCCAGTCCACCTTTGACTGGTCCAATATAAAATATGAACACTGGGAGCAGGTGCCCCTGCCCACAGGTGCCCTCCCTCCCTCCGAGGAGAGAAACGAGGCCACCACTTCCAGTTCGCCAGAGGAGTTCGCCGTCTGGGAATGAGGTTAATGATGAAGCCTCGAGCTCGGATTCAGATGAAGGTAAAGTCCTCCCTACCTCGAGAATGTGGTCCCCCACCTTACTAAAACACAGGCCCAATAGGTTAGTCTCACGCCCACAGGATAGATACCACTTCTACATATGGAGTTGGGTAGATGACTGTGTCCATAGGTTTGATAGTGGGCTCGGGAAATACGACACCATGTATACCACGGACGAGGTGTGGAACGGGATAGTTGTTCAGTACAGGACCAACGATTATAGGGACCTTTCGAGGTTATCACCTACATATAGGGAAGGCACTCCCCCCGCCTCCTCTGAAGACAGGGGAATTTCATGGTCCCCAAGCTCGAGTTCAGGGGAGAGTTCCAGTTAGGTTTCTTCTATCATCACTTTATATGTCAGTGATACTGAAACAACTTGTATGCTTCTCTTTTACTGACTCACTCTGTGTTGTCACTTATGCAGGCAAGATGGACTCCGACCTCGACAACATCATCGATGGTGCTGGCGCCAAGAGGAGCAAGCGTCCCAGAGCGGGGTCGTTTAAGACTGACCAGCCGGGCAAGGGCCCCAAGAGGTCCAAGAAAACACCTCCCCTTGCTCCGCCAGTTTCGAGCTCCATCGCTGCGGCGACTTCCCAGGCCGACACTTCCACAATGGCGCCGTCCTCGCAGGTCGTCGCCTCTGCTGTGGCGCCAACTTTGCTGGTTGGTCCCTTCATTATGGCTGAGTCCCAACCTCCTGTGGTAGGTCAGTCATCCTTAGGTCCGCCTACTAGAAGGCCTTCTGCTTCTCGAGCTCAGAAGCTATCAATTTCCACCCACATGGATGCATACGTGGTCGATAATGTCGCTGGGTCCCATGGATCTACGCTGGTCTCGGATGTTATGTCCCGGATCGGCCAGAGCTATGGCAGTCTCGAAGCTCCCCAATGGCAGTGCTTAAATGACACCCGAGACTGCACTGTTCTCTACGAGAAGAGTATCAAGCATACTGCCGCGGTGAGTATCCTCCTATAGTCCTTCCTTTTCTACTTATAATCACATTGACCTGGAGCTAATGGTGGTCTCTTCCTTTTTCAGGCTCTTGCCTTTACTGCCCAGCTCAACTATAAGCTGAACAATGAGATCCACTCGAGCAAGTCTCATGCTCAGGAGGTGAAGGATCTCCAGCTCAAAGCATGCGATGATCTGAAGGCAGCGAATGCGAAGCTTGAGGCAGAAGCCAAGGAACGTGAGGACATGGCCACCGAGCTCGGGAAGCTGAAAGCTGAGCTCGAGGAGCATAAGAAGGAGATCACCCAGCTTCAGGAGACCAACAAGAAGCTTGAAGAGGAAAAGGTTGCTACCTTCGACATCATGGAGGATGAAAAAGCTTGCTTCCTTACTGAGTACAAAGAGAAGAAGGATCAAGTGGTTGACTCTGCTATGTACCGAATGTGGGCCTACAATGAAGATCTGGACACCAGCTTCTTAGGTCCTCACGAGGCATCGCTTCTTGAAAGGTGGAATGCTCGGCTCGAGAAGGAAGAGGCTGAGCAGCTCGAGAAGGAGAAGGCTGATCAACTCGAGAAGGAATAGGCTGCTCGGGACGCCGTTTCGGAGGGAGCCCAGGAGGATAGCCATGCCATTCGTCCTGAGGAATCCGGTGCTGCAGATGCTGAGAAGGCCAAGGAGACTCTTCTTCCTTGACTCTGATCTCGGGGAAACCATTTATTGGGGCTGCGTCCCCTTATTTCTGTAATTATTTTAATTTATGCCCTCGGGGCTGATATAATTTCTTTAAATATTACTTATATATGCTTTACATTTCTTGGCTCGAAATATTTGACACATTTTATATTGATGAATCAGTTATGTTTATTTAGTCATACAAACATATTGTGGATTTAGGTTCGAAGCTCAATGCATTCATGCACAGTTTGTTCAAATTATCCGCTTCCGACCTCGTTATTCTTCAAAGTCGGATATTACTTCAACCATGAACCCAAAAGTACTTATATGGTATGTAATGTGGATGATTTGGTTATATCTTTTTTGCTTAATCACTTTTTCTCATCCTCAGTTTTTGCTCCAAGGTTAAGAGTTCGAAACTATTTTCTTTAAGATATTCCAGCTTCGATTTCGAAATAGGTTTAGGTTCCTACTTACCATCAATTAGTTTTTTTTTTTTGGCTGGTTTGTTCCAAACCTGTTAAGTTTGCACATCTGGTTAACTCCAAACGTTTTCGGTTTTTGATAATTCGGTTATGTCCGAACTATCTCAGCTCGCGTATTTGGTTATATCCAAGTACTTTATATATTTTTGATAATTCGGTTATGTCCGAACTATCTAAGCTCGCGTATTTGGTTACATCCAAATACTTTATATGTTTTTGATAATTCGGTTATGTTCAAACTATCTAGGCTCGCATATTTGGTTACATCCAAATACATTATATGTTTTTGATAATTCGGTTATGTCCGAACTTTCTAGGCTCGCGTATTTGGTTACATCCAAATACTTTATATGTTTTTTATAATTCAGTTATGTCCGAACTATCTAGGCTCGCGTATTTGGTTACATCCAAATACTTTATATGTTTTTGATAATTCGGTTATGTCCGAACTATCTAGGCTCGCGTATTTGGTTACATCCAAATACTTTATATTTTTTTTTGTATATGTTATTTTATTTTTTAAGCTGATGGTATATGTACCAATGATGCCCCCTTAATATCCTATGAGTGTGACCATAGGTTATTAAATTAAGAGAGATTGCAAAAATAAAAAGAAATAACATATTTGAACGAAATGGATCTTTTATTTGATGACATTCAAAAACAAATAAGCTAATACAAATAGAAACTCATGGTTATAGGCAACACTTTTCCTACACTACTGATAGTAAGATCTAAGGTGTTCGCCATTCCATGCTCGCGGTACTAGGCTCCCGTCCAATCTCGCAAGTTTGTACACACCAGGTCGGATGACTGACTCTATCTGGTATGGTTCTTCCCAGTTCGGCCCGAGCACTCCTGCTGCCGGATCTCGAGTTGCCAAGAATACGCGTCTTAACACCAGATCTCCCATTCCGAATTTTCGATCTCGAACCCTCTTGTTGAAATATTTGGTAGTTCGGTGCTGGTAGGTAGCGTTTCTCAGCTGGGCCTCTTCTCTTTTTTCTTCAATCAAGTCTAAGGTTTCCTCGAGCTGAGTATGGTTTGAACTTTGGTCGTAAATCTGAGTTCGGATCGTTGGGATTTCGACTTCTATGGGCAACATTGCCTCGCAGCCGTATGCTAGAGAGAACGGGGTATGTCCTATCGAGGTTCGAGCCGTTGTCCTGTATCCCCAAAGGACTTGGGGCAATTCTTCGGGCCACCGTCCCTTTGCTTCCTCCAACTTTTTCTTTAGTGAACTCTTGAGAGTTTTGTTCACAGCTTCGACCTGACCATTCGCTTGAGGGTGAGCCACTGATGAAAAACTCTTTATTATACCGTTCTTTTCACAAAAATTGGTGAATAGGTCGCAATCGAACTGGGTTCCGTTGTCGGATACGATCTTCCTTGGCACTCCGTATAGGCACACGATGCTCTTTACAACGAAATCAAGGATCTTCTTTGAGGTTATAGTTGCCAACGGTTCAGCCTCCGTCCATTTTGTGAAGTAATCCACGGCGACTACAGCATATTTCACTCCGCCTTTGCCAGTCGGGAGAGAGCCTATGAGGTCGATGCCCCATATCGCGAAAGGCCATGGGGATGTCAACATGGCCAGCTCAGATGGTGGGGCTCGAGGTATCATGGCGAATCTCTGGCATTTGTCGCATTTCTTCACATACTCGAAAGAATCCGCTTTAATGGTTGGCCAAAAATATCCCTGGCGTATGATCTTCTTGGACAGGCTGTGCCCCCCAGTGTGATCTCCGCATAACCCTTCATGAATTTCTTCAATGACTTTCTTAGCTTCGGGAGGGGTTACGCACCTGAGTAACGGCATGGAATATCCCCTTCGGTACAACCTTCCATCCAAGATTGTGTAACGGGGAAGTTGATACATCAACTTTCGAGCTTGGTTCCGATCTTTTGGAAGAATTCCATTTTCGAGATAATCAACTATCGGGGTCATCCAGGTCGGCTTTGTTTCGATCATACACACATCTTCCTCTTCTGGCTCGTTAATGCTAGGTGCTGATAGGTGTTCTATGGGTACGACATTCAGCTCTTCATTTTCGGAGGACGTAGCGAGTCGAGCTAAGGCATCTGCGTTTGATAACTGCTCACGGGGAACCTGTTCGATTGCATAGAATTCGAAACACTCTAACGCTGATTTTGCCTTCTCCAAATAAGCTGCTATTCTCGTGGCGCGAGCCTGGTATTAACCCAAGATTTGATTAACCACTAGCTGGGAGTCACTGTAGCAATGTATAGCTTTAGCTTTGAGCTCCTTAGCTATACGAAGTCCTGCGAGTAAAGCCTCGTATTCGGCCTCATTATTCGACGCTTTGAAGTCAAATCTTAGGGCAGAATGAAATCTGCTTCCCGCGGGGGTAACTAAAATGACCCCTGCCCCCGCTCCATTTTCATTTGACGAGCCGTCGACGTAAAGTTTCCACAGCTCGTGGGCCGTGGTTATTACCTTGTCGTCGGCTATACCAGTACATTCCACTATAAAGTCCGCCAATGCCTGTGCCTTAATGGTCGTTCTCGGGTGGTAGGTGATCTCGAACTGTCCGAGCTCAATAGCCCATTTAAGAAGCCGACCTGATGCTTCTGGTTTAGACAGGACTTGCCTAAGTGGTTGATCAGTCAGTACATGGATGGGATGTGCCTGAAAGTAGGGGCGGAGCTTACGGGATGAATGAATTAGACTGAGCGCGAGTTTCTCCATCAATGGGTACCTTGACTCTGCCCCCAGTAATCTTTTACTGATGTAATAAACGGGTTTTTGCATCCTCTCTTCTTCTCGGACGAGCACCGCACTTATCGCGTGTTCGGTAGTTGAAAGGTATAGGTACAGTATTTCTCTCGTTTCCGGTTTTGACAGGATGGGTAGTTCCGCAAGGTGCTTTTTGAGTTCTTGAAAGGCCAGCTCGCATTCCTCTGTCCATTCAAATTTCTTACCTCCTCTCAGTAAGTTGAAAAATGGAAGACCACGATCTGTAGATTTCGAGATGAATCTGCTTAGGGCTGCCATCCTGCCAGTTAGACATTGGACATCTTTGTGCCTTCAAGGTGAGGGCATGTCAATTAGGGCCTTGATCTTGTCGGGGTTAGCCTCGATTCCTCGAGAGTTCACAATAAAGCCCATAAATTTTCCTGAAGATACCCCAAAAGTGCACTTCTGAGGATTTAGCTTCATGTTATACTTCCTGAGCACGCCGAAGCACTCTTCGAGGTCATCAACGTGGTTCTTGTTGAGTTGAGACTTTACAAGCATGTCATCAACATAAACCTCCATGTTGTTCCCTATTTGCTCTGAAAACATCATGTTTACGAGTCGTTGGTATGTGGCTCCATCATTCTTGAGCCCGAATGGCATGACATTATAGCAATATAGCCCTTTATCCGTGATGAAGCTCGTGTGTTCTTGGTCGGGGGCATGCATGGGAATCTGGTTATATCCAGAATAGGCATCCATGAACGACATCAGGCCATGCCCCGCCGTGGCATCTACGAGCTGGTCAATCCTTGGTAACGGAAAACAGTCTTTTGGGCAAGCTTTGTTGAGATCTGAGTAGTCAATACAGGTTCTACACGTCCCATTGGGATTTGGGACCAACACCGGATTGGCTACCCAATCAGGGTAAAAGGCGTCCCTAATGAATTGGTTTGCCTTTAACCTGTCAACCTCCTCTTTTAACGCCTTCTTTCTGTCTTCATCCAGTTGTCTTCGCTTTTGTTGCTTCGGGGGAAAGCTTTTGTCTATGTTTAGTGCGTGGCTTGCTACATTCGGGCTTATCCCCACCATGTCTGAGTGCGACCATGCGAAGACATCCTGGTTTTTCTTCAAAAAACAGATTAATTGCTATTTGGCCTCGTCTTGGAGGTGTTTTCCGACCTTCACCTTCTTCGAGGAATCAGCTTCCTCGAGCTGAACCTCTTCGAGCTCCTCTAAAGGTTCGAGGTCAACCTTCTCCTCAATCCTCGGATCGATCTCTTCGTCAACCTCTAAGACTGTTCCGTCTTTGTTTTGTATGATGACGAGTGCTTGAGCGTTCGTTTGTTTCTTTCCTCTCATGGAGATGCTATAGCATTCCCTCCCTGCCAATTGGTCTCCTTTCAACGTCCCGACTCCGCTAGGGGTCGGGAACTTAAGGGCCAGATACCTTACTGATGAAACTGCCCCCAGCCCGACTAGGGCGGGTCTCCCGAGCAGCACATTGTAGGCAGATGGTAAGTCTACTACTACGAACTCCATTATCTTGGTCACCGAGACTGGATAGTCTCCCAAGGTTATGGGGAGCTCAATGGATCCCATACAGGCAGTTCCTTCTCCTGAAAAGCTGTACAAAGTAGTTGCACATGCTTTCAGGTCGCGAAGGGAGAGTCCCATCTTCTCGAGGGTTGCTTTATAGAGGATGTTGACTGAGCTCCCATTATCTATGAGAACTCGGTGGACCCTTTTATTGGCCAACTGAAGAGTAATAACCAGCGGATCATGATGAGGGAATTGAACATGGGAAGCGTCTTCCTCGGTGAAGGTTATTGGTTGCGTTTCAATCCTCTGGCTTTTTGGTGCCCTGGGTTCGGGTTCATAAGGAGACTTGTCCCCTGTCTTCAACTCGTTAACATACCTCTTTTGGGCATTCCTGCCCCCTCCTGCGAGATGAGGCCCTCCCGAGATGGTTATTACATCCTCTCCATCTATCGGCGGGGGCCTATCTTCTTCCCAAGATCGGGAGTTATTGTTTTGTGTGGTCGGAGGTGCGGCTACTCTCTGGCCCGCGGCCGCCTAACCAGTATTCTGGTTTTTGACATAATGCCGGAAGTAACCTCTCGAGATCAACCCTTCGATCTCGTCCTTCAGTTGTCGACATTCATCGGTTGTATGTCCGGTGTCTTTGTGGAACCGACAATATTTACTGGAATCCCTCTTGGATTTTTGATTTCTCATCGGGTCCGGACGCCTAAAGGGGACCTGGTTTTCATTAGCCAGATATATGTTCTCCCGAGACTCATTGAGCTCGGTGTATACCTTATACACGGAGAAATACCTCTCCCCTTTCTTTTTCTTTCCTCCCTCAGCTTCGGGGTTACTTCCTTCATTCTTTTTCCTCTTGGATGGGTTCTCCTAGGCAGGCTTTGGTGCCGCTGGGTCCACCGAGGTTGAGGCAAAGTTGATGTTTATCATTGTAGTTTCGGACTGGGAGGTCGCTTTGAGCGTCGACCTCGCTTCCTCTACATTGACAAACCTTTGCGCTCGTCTGTTAAACTCGGTTATTGACCTTACCGGTTTCCCTTGCATGTCGTCCCAAAGGGCACTTCCCGGTAATATGCCAGCTCGGATAGCCATTAGGTGTCCACTGTCATCCACATCCCGAGCTCGGGCTACTTCCAGATTAAATCTTGTTAAGTAACTCTTCAATGTTTCGCCCGGTTGCTGCCGGACGTTAGTTAAGGTGGATGCTTCTAGTCTGACCCCTACCATTGCTCTGAACTGCTTCTTAAAGTCTTTAGACAACTGCTCCCATGAGGTTATTGAGTGTCTCTTATACTTTTCGAACCAACTTTTGGCAGGTCCTGCCAATGATGTTGGAAACAACATGCACCTAAGCTCGTAACCCACGTTACTGGCTCTCATGATAGTGTTGAACGTGCTCAGGTGACTACACGGGTCGGTCTTTCCTTCAAACGTGGGGACGTGAGGAATCCAAAACCCTTGAGGAAATTGAGTGTCAGAAATATGGGGAGCAAACGGCTCGAGCTCCTCATCAGAGTCCTCATATCGACCATTTCCTCGTTCATTCTTTAAAAGCCTAAAGGCTCTTTCGAGCTGATCAATTCTTTCTTGGACTAGGTCAGTAGGAGGTGCTGTCTGGAATTGACTGTCATTGATAGTGATTCCAGGCTCGCGTCTCCGCAAGGGATCTCTACGTTTATTTAAGCGATCCCTCAGGTCTGGATTTGTTTGATCTCCATTCCCCCGACTCTGATTCAGATGATTTCGCAGGTCGGGACGATTCTTGCGACTTCCAGTATTCTTACGACCTCGGTCGTGTTTACTGACGGACCTGGTCTCTCCGGACTCATCACTGGTGAAACTCATTGCTCGGTTATTTCGCGATGGATTCTTTCCACGTCGCCTCGTCTCCGCAGTGAGAGACCGAGACGTCTGACTTCTCTCAGATGGAGCGCCTCTCCGCTCCAGGAAAGTCTCTCTGTTTCCTTGTCTTTCCCCCGCACGCCCTTGATCCTGATCTCGAACAGGTTAAGTGTTTCTGTGTGGGGGCGAAGGATATCTTATGGGTGACGGAGGGAACCGTATAGGCGACGGTGGCTGCCACCCTTGTCGCGGCCTGGAGGGTCCAGAATTTGCCCGAGATGGGCCAACCGCATTCGGTGCGCTCCCAGGTACCTGAGTCCGAGCCTCTGCAGGGGTTCGGTTATTCTTAGCTCCTGCAGGCACTTCTACAGGCGGGTTAGCCGGGGCCCGAGCTCGAGTACTCCTCTGGGGCCTAGGTGGAGCGGATGGCTCTGCTGATGCCGGAGGTTGATTCGGCCTCCTTGTGGCAGCATCCTTTCGCGGACGCCCGCGGGGCCTCCGGGGAGGAACATGCACGTCCCTTGGAGGAGGGACTTGGTTTTCGCGCGGAGGCGGGGGCTGAGCCACCTGCGCCTCTGCGGCTATCCTTGTCAACTCCTCATTCCGTTTGTTGGCTTCTGCCAACAGCTGCTTCAGTTGTCGGTTTTCAAGTTCCACAATAGGAACGTACCGCTCAGGATTGTAGTACATATCCTCATCTCTTGGTGGAGGAGGTGGTCCCCGGGAATCAGAGGACCCACTTCTCTCTTCAACATCCGGGTTCTCCATTGGTTGTTTTCCAGGACGTCTTGGGTAATTTTCCTCAGGGGTGTTTTGATTGTTTGTGGCCATGATTTTCTCAGGGATGAATGCTTAAGGCTCTCAATGAAAGCACCAAACTGTTGACGCCGTTTTTCGTCAAACAGTGAAAGAAGAACACATAAACAATAACTGATAATGGCCAATTGAAATAAGACAATACAAACACACGATTTTTACGTGGTTCAGCAGTTAAATCTGCCTAGTCCACGAGTCTCTGTTATTAAACTCAAGATTATCTCTGGAAATTCTTCAGGAATGAATTCTCCAGAATTTTCTCTCAAGGTTCAAAATTTCGGTCCATTACAATGGTGCATGACCCCTCTATTTATAGAGAAGGCTGCAGAATACTATCCCACATATTTTGGGTAGTTACTCTTTTTGTGAATAAAATTAATGGCTTTAAATGCCTATAATCAGATATAAAAGGAAACGTCCCTTGAAGACCAGGGGACGTATAACTGACGAAATAATATCCCACGATTCTAGGGGATTTACAATAATAAATGAGGATTACATTTCGTATAGACATCACTTATATATATTCAAGGTGGTTATCAGGTATCTCCAAGGCTTTAACTTCCCAGGTTTCCCGTCATCTTTTGAGATCGTATGTGCGTCGAGCTCGGGACCTCTGATTCGGGGTCATCCCTGAAGATGGATGCGTCTCCGGAGCTACCTTTTCGAGATCATGAACACTCCGAGGTCACCATATTCGAGGTCGTCTATGTCCTGCAGGCTCGATATTTAATCCTGGAGCATATTTCCAACCTTATGAGTCCACTTGTTTGCTAATCCAAATTTCAAGGTCATATTTAACATAGCTCGAAATCTGGGTGTAACATAATTAAAGATTAAGTAATTTTGTTTGAAATCCAAACAATAATTTAAGATTAAACTTTTTTTACTAAATCTTAAATTGATTCAAAGCAACAAATTTGATTTTTTTTTTAAAAATGAAAAATATAAAATGATATTTTTTTTGAAAAATTATTTAAAATAATAATAATAACAATGTAGATCAATCATATGGTGCCACGTGTCCTTTAACCGGTCAACTTTAACATTTAAACTTATTCATCCTCTCTGTTAGTTAAGAGAATAATCATTAAGTAAAATGCACTTTTTTATTTAAATTATAGTTTTCATAATTTTTATATGTTTTTCAATAAAATGTATATTAAAAATATTTATATTTATTAATTATTAGAATTTAAATACCTACTAATAAAAATTCAAATTTTGTTACTGGAAATTTTTTTTTAAAAATCACTATAGTTTTTAGTTCATGATTTTTACCCACAATTTCATGTTGAGCAAGGCTCATATTTTTCGTGGCATGTCACACCTATCTTTGGACTCATGCATGTCATTTAACTTTTGCATGTGAACTAATTTCTTACTATGAGAATTGCTAGGGGCACTAGTCATGCCCAATATCATATCATATCATGTAATTGAGTACGAGGTTATTTAAATTTAATAAGTTTTATTGGATTATTGCTAACCAATTATAATTATAAGATATCACCTAATGTTTGGTTACTTAAGGTGGCTAATGAGACTCTTTTACTATCTGTATTTTCTATTATGAACGGGTATGATATGGTAAGATCAGTCACAAATGCATACATATATATATATATATATTTATATATTTCATTTAAGAAAGATGATGAAACGATTGTGCTAAACAATTGAAAGTAAACTAAATAAATTATTTGTCATACTTATTAAATATAGACAAAACTAAACAATTCTAAAACTGGTTTGGAACATAAATTCATAACCATGCATGCTTATTCTGTAACGTTCTGGACAAAAGCCTTCCATTCAGACTCCTCATCAAACCTCAATCGGAAAGTCAATAAATAGTTGGAGTTCAACTTAATTGGAAAAAAATTCTAAGTTTGGTTGTCTTGTGCTGTGAACAAGCTTGAACCATTGCCTTGACGGGTCGCACGAACTATCTTTACTCACGCAATAGCAAGGGTTTATGACAATCTCATTCGCAGAATCAACGTCTAGGCAAACGGTGTCGTTTTTGCCAGTGGTAGTAGAGAGTTGCAGGTTAGATTCCGAAATGGGCTTCCATTTGGAGTCGAAGTCGGCACAATCTTTGCTAAGTTGGGCTGGTTTCCCTGCTTCTCCTGCTCGTAAGCAGAAGGGTGTTCCTCTGATCCTCAATACCTTCTTATCACGTGAAAAGTGCCATGCATCAGAGCTAGAGCAAGGACCCAACGCCAATGGACCCGATTGGGATTTTCTTACAACACATTGACCAGTTGCAGGGTGGAAAATGACTTTGTGTGGTTGACCTGTTGATAAACCTGGTCCTGCAAGTATTGTTTTGGACCATATTCAAAGTACACCATTTTAAAAGTCAAAAGAAAAAGAAGAAGCACACATTATCACATGGGGTGGTACTGGTACTGAGTATATATACCATATGTGCCTTAGTATATGAGATTCAACTAAATATAACATACCTTGAAAAGGATATCGAATTGAAGTCATCTTGTGTAACATAGTTTCATTTCGAACTCCATCAAAATCCCAGTTCAAGACTGCGTAAACCTCTTCTAACCCAACAATACCTGATCTGTAGTAGTAACTACCAGCCAAAGTCCACAAAGCCCAATCCAAGTCTAGCTCAGCTGCCACAGCTAAGGCGCAATTCAAGCACCTGTTGTCATTCTCTTTGGTCCCCCTTTGGTCGACTCCAAACTCACTAAAAAACAATGGAAATCCTCTCTTTACCAAGAACCCTGATTGTCTCTTCATGTTAGCGGCCAACACACCACACACTTTGTTTGCGTTCTCACTTGCCCATGCATCCGAGTCCGAAAAGGAATACCAGTGAACTTCAAATACTAGTTTACCAGAAAATGTTAGCGCGAATGGTCGATCGTGTAAGAACGACAAGTGCGTATCGAAATTTAAACCAGAGATAATCACAAGGACATTTGGGTTTGCTGCATGAACTGCCTCGGCTCCTCTTTGCATGTACCTATTATAATGTGATCCAATGAAAGAGTAACCTATTATTATGTTTGTTTGGTGGGGAAGAATATGAAATAATTGTGATAAAAAGAAAACTGCATTTAGTAGTTATATCTTATCAATAAAAATAATAAGATATAAGTTTAGTGGTATTTAAATAATTTAATGAAAATGTAAAAAGACAAGAAAAAGAAAAATATGTTCCCAAAAAAGATAAAAAAATTATTTTGAAATTTTAATTAACATAATAATTTTAAAAATATATATATAAGTAAATAATTTAATGAAATTATCCTAATAAACAGTTCGTTCCACTTTTCTCTCTAGTTTGTTTTAATAATAATAATAATAACCCCTTCTGTTTTCCACTTATTTCTTCCCTGCCAAACAACAAATTTGTATTTTTCTCTTGATTTTTCACTTTAGAAAGTAAGTTTCACACACAAGTAACGCCTATGAATATGAACTAGAACTAGTAATATATATATATATATATATAAGTATACATATATAAACATACTTGTACCAATCGTCTTCATTCTGCCTGGGCCCACGGAGTTCATTCCTCAAGCTCATGCCGACGACATTGTGATCATTCTTGAACAGTGTGGCCATTCGAGTAAGCCCCTTAATCCACAGGTCTGGGTCGAAGTACTTTTCCCCAAAGAACCCATTGCCATCGGTTTTATTGTTGCAACACCAACTGGGATTGCTAACATGATTGTCCAGGATCACCATCACCTTCCCTTTTCTAAGCCCAGCTACCACTGTCTACAATATTATTGTTTATATAACATGAGTAGTGTCCTTAATATGTAATGAAGACTATATAAATATATATACATAGATATGTAGTATATACGTACCTGGTAGGCTTCGATGAGGGGAAGGTCGATGATGGAGGGATTATTGGCCTCAATACCAGCTATGGCTTCTACAAGACCAAACCTTTGGAAGGACTGTCGAACGGTGAGAGAGGCGAGTGAGGTGTTGGTGGCCAAGTAGACAGGCCAAGTGAGGCGAACACAGTTGAACCCCATCGATGAGATTCGGCCTACAATGGCATCAATAGGCTGCTTGTTGAGTCCTTCGGCCAGCACAACCTCCAGATGAGAAACCCAATTCACGCACGCCATTTTCACTCTCTTCCCGCTCATCTCGTCCACAATCCATCTCGAATTGGTGGTCAGTGGCAGACCAGTCGCTGGCCCGGTTTGGGATACTAAGAAGAATGTGATGAAGGTGAAAACTGAGAGAAGGTGAGGGAGAGAGAAGCTTCCCATCTTCATTTTTTTTTACTTGTGTTAACTACTGAGAGGTGAGTTTGTTTGACAATGGCATATACATTATATAGAGAGATATTTTTCTCAAGCGTAATTATAGGCTCTTTTATCTAACTGCGTTTATATATCCATTCAACCTTTGAAAACAAAAATAACTATTCACGTGTACTTTTTCAATTATGGTATTGATAATACGTTAAATATATATTTTATTATTATTATTTAGGAATTATCATCCCATAATTAAATGAAATAATCATTAATTCATTTATATAAATTTTTATAATTTAGATACAAAATTAAAAGGGAAAATACTCATTTGGTACCCTATGTTTTTGCAAAGTATCATTTTGGTACCATGCTCATATGGTATCCTGTATTTTAAAATCGTACATATTTGGTATCCTAAACTCAGATTTGATAGATAAAATTTTGTCAATTTAATCAAACTGCTGTCAATTATGTAAGTTACAAATTTAAATTTAATTACATAATTACATATAACTGATGACAGTTTGATCATATTGACAAAATTTTATTTATCAAATCTGAGTTTAGGGTACCAAATATGTACGATTTTAAAATACAGGGTACCATATGAGCATTATTGAAAATAGAGGGTACCAAAATGATACTTTGCAAAAACACAGAGTACCAAATGAGTATAAATGAATATATTAATATTAAAAATATTAAATAATATATTAAAACACTTCTGCCTTTGGCATGCCATATAAAGATGTTGTATTGTATTAAATAAGTAGAACACATGTATTATTCAATACATAAAAAATGGAATTAGGTTTTATTGTGGTATGGTCCGGGTCATGACTGGGATTGAGGTCGAGGGTCGGGGGTCGGGGTTGGGGCTAGGAAGCTGGGGTAGAGGCCAGGGTTAGGGTCGGGGTCGGGGCCGTGGTTGAGGTAGTATCACATTTGATATCGTTTGAAAATATTTATTTTATTTAGTTTTAAGTAATACAATATAACACAATTGCTTACCAAACGTAATATAATTTAGGGACATTTGCGGCAAAAGTACCAAAATTATTAATTTTGTAGCACTTAAGTACCCAAGTTATATTTTTGCAGGCGAAAGTACATTCCGTCCATGTTTTACTACAGCCGTCAGTTCCAACTGTTAAGTGTGTTTGTGGCATGTTGGTGAAAGTACCAAATTAAATGAATATTTGTGGTGAAAGTACCTAATTTAATATATATGTGTGTGTGTGTGTGTGTGTGTGTGTGCGGCAAAAGTACCAAAGTTATGAGATATATGCGGCAAAAGTGTAATGCCCCGAATTTTCCTAATAAGGGTTAGGACCTTGATTAGGAGGTCGGAAGGGTCATAATTGATTTATTATGATATTAAATGATTATATGCAAGTTAATGTGAATTATATTATTATATGATGGTAAATGCATGCATATGGGTTCATTTTTAATTATAAGGGCATTTTGGTAATTTGGCCCGTTGAGGGCGTGAATGTGTATTTTCATGCATGTGAGTGAATTATAAATAATACCACATTACATGTGGATTGGTTCGAGCCATTTGACATGAGACGATCATGGATTGCAAGTTTTCGGTCTAGTCATAACGAGATTAAGTTCGGGGCTCGGAGTGAGTCTCAGGGTAATTTGGTGAGTAGAACGTTGCCGGGAATTAGAGGGTAACGGGATATGAATTATTGGTGTTTGAGAATAACGAGAATTGGAGGGTGTTAATTATAATTAACGAGATAGGCAGGAAAAGACGACTTTACCCTTAGGAGTCTTTAGAAGCCTTTATTTGACCTAGGGGCAAAATGGTCTTTTCACCCCTAAGATTTATATCAGCCTTTGAGTTTAGAAGGCTGTGGAATTGTTGAAAACAGAGCATCCTCATCTTCATTTCTTCTCTCCTTCCTGTACACCATTTATCCTCCTTCCTTTCAATTTTTGAGAGCCAACTTGAGGTATCAAGCTGGGAGATTAAAGGTGGGGGCTTAGGACTTTGGTTCAATCATTGAAGGGGATCTAAATCAAGCTTGAGGTAAGAATTCATCCTTGAATATAGGCTATACTCTGTTTTTCCTTATGGTTTTTCAGTTGAGAATGTGAGGTGTTAGTGGTGGGGATTAATGGAAATTCTTGAGTTTGGTTGCTTGGGTTTTGGTGGGGATTCTGGGGTTCTCTGACTTTGGGGCAGCGCCCTAGCACCATTAGGCAGTGCCCCAACGCTAGTGTATTTTCCAGCAAGCTTATTTTAGGGCTCGGGAGGACTTTTAAGGCTCGGGGGTTGGTTCATTTACCCTGTTTGGGTAGATTAAGAGTCCCGAGAGTGTGGGATGGATTCCGGGTGTGAGGTTTTAGATTGTAAACCTTTTTATGATTTATTTTATTGATGGGATTCCATATTTGGTTATGACTAGGTGACTGCTAAAGGATCAAAGGATTGATCATTCTCAAGGGTCATTCTTTTACTAGTTCTTGCTCGAACCTGAGGTAAGAAAACTGCATCCTGTGTATGTGTGACATGCATGGTTATTATTGATGCATGTTGGATTATGAAATGTGGCATGCATGATTATTGTTGAGGCATGTCAAGTGGTTAAATATGATGCATGTGATGCATGAGAAACATGTGATTAGGACATGCTTTGTATACTGAGTATGATATTGTTCAGAGCTTGAGCCTCTGTGTTTATGCATGATCCTAATTGTGCTAGTATTTGTTAAGTAAGCATGTTGAATGCCTTGTATTCGGATATTGGATATGTGATATATGTTTGGTGGCATTGCTTACTTGTATATGTACTGACTAGTCAGGGATATTGACCTAAGAGTCAGAAATGGCATAGTGTCATGAACGCCGAGCCAAATGACGATTAGATCTAATCAATATCAGTGTTGAATGGCTCTAAGGCATTAACGCTGGACTGACCCTAAGGTCATGAACTTATAAGCGCTTGTCTAGTCTAAGACTAGTTACTATAGTCAGGGCCTAAGACCCAGGTGACCGATTGTCACATGGCTAGGGAATGATGTTCCAAAGTTATGACCCTAAGGTCATGAGGAAGGTTATGTTGGTGACTAGTCACCATGCACCTATCCTATTTGAACTAATAGAAGTTCACCTATCTGTTAAGCCCCGATGACCCTATCGTCACAAGGCTAAAGGGAGCTAGACCCAACTTAGTGACTTTTGCAACTGTCACCTATTTGTTTGAACTAAAAGTCCTGGATGATTATTATGATCATTGGTTGATGTGTTATACTCAACATTACGTGAACTCATTTGCCTGCTGGAATAGGGCTATATCTGCTAGGCATGTGCCTTATGACTTGATGACATGTTATTACTGTTCATGAGCATATTAAGTTTTCTTGGTGGGCTTCGGCTCACGGGTGCTATGTGGTGCAGGTAAAGGGAAAAGAAAGCTGGACCATCCTTGAGTTGGAGAGCTTAGGTGATGATGTGTACATATGCAACTGCTCGACTACCACAGCTGAGGTTTGAAGAGGAACTAGGGTTTAACCCTGTTTTGCCGCTTAGATCGGCCTATTGTAAATATTTTCTTGTAGTAGACTCTGAAATTATATTTTGGGATCCCAATGTATATATTAAACGTTCTAATGAAACGTTATATCCTAACCAAAATTTTAATCCCTAAACCGCTAATCATACTTAGTTACACGAATTTGGCCAAATACCTCGATTAGCGAGTTTAGCACTGTTTACAAGGCACACCGTAACGGTCCCTGGAGTTAGGGCGTTACAACTTGGTATCAGAGCGAGCCAAGGTTTATGGTTCCTGAAGACAAGTTGGGCATGTACACTCATCACTGAAGATAGGTTCACTCAGGGAATGGTAACAATTTTTGTAGTTATGTGCTTAACTGCTTAAATAGAATGTAAAGGCTTTACCTGCACATTGTATTAGGGAGCATGAGATTCTGATAAGAGCCAGGCTAAACTCTTGACTATATGATTATATGCTCCGTGATTATGTATATGATTGTGATCATATGATTACCTGCTCCATGAATTTATTTAACTGTAATATTTGCATGCTGGAGTTAGAGGCATGGTTTGAATATTGGAAGAGTAAGGATTATAGTTGATGTATGAATGTCGTGGGCATGTTTTTTAGCACTATAAGTGGTTGTGATTGTGGTGTGGTAAGATTTATCCCGTGGGGAAAGCTCTTGATATGCTCATCATGATTAATGGATCAAGTTATTGACTGCAAATTCAATCAGCAGGTTTATATCCAAGGCAGATTATGAGACCTGGTGGTGGTTATACAGGGGCTAGGAGTTACAACCAGGGCGTTAGTTCTTCATCTGCACCTATGAATTTTCAGCAGATGCTTACAAATTTGCAATTAAAGTTGCAGAGGCATGAGGAAGAGATTAGGTGTTTGAAGCAACAATGGATCTGTTGGGGAGCACCTCTTCTTTTGCTATGCCAGGAGTGGCATCAGCTCTGGCTCAGCCTAGGGTTGAGAATAGATGGGAATTGCTTTGTGGAAGATTCTAGGAATATTACCCTCCAGTCTTCGAGGGAGGCCTAGATCCATTCGGAGCTGAGCAATGGATAGGCATAATCGGTTCCATTCTAGATAGTATGGGGCTGGTAGGTCACGATAGGGTGATCTGTGCGACTTATGTATTGCGGGATGATGCCCGGACGTAGTGGGAGGTAGTATCCCAGACACGAGACGCAGCTGTGATGGATTGGAAAGAATTTAGGCAGCTGTTTAATGAGAAGTATTATTGTGATGCAGCTAAGACTGCTAAGATGAATGAGTTTCTGAATCTCATTCAAGGAAAGGCAACAATAACCGAGTATGTTAATAAATTTGATGGGTTGGCCAAGTTTTCTTTTGACATGGTACCCACAGATATAGCTCGGAAGGAAAAGTTTGTTCCAGGATTGAATCCTGGAATAGCTCAGGGCATTAGAGTTGCCCCAGTGCATGAAGTTTCCACCTATGCTCAGGTGGTAGAGAAGGCTCTTGCTATTGAGAGAATAAAAGATGAGAAGAAGAGTGACAGGGAGCACGGAGCTCAGATAGTGGTATCTCCACCTATTGGAGCAAGTAAGAATGAAAGCTGGAAGACTCGTCCAATATGCACGCGGTGCAAGAGGCGTCATTTGGGAGAATGCCAAGCAAGGGCATGTTTCGTATGTGGCATGGTTGGGCATTTCAAAAAGGATTGCCCAAGGCTAAGAGAGCTTGAGAAAAAGAGGATAGACAGCTCGATTCCAACTTGAGTGTTTATTCTGAGGCAGTCAGAGTCTGAGACCGAGACTAGTTCCTCGAGGGTGGCAGGTCAGTTTTTGGTTCTGCTCTTTATTTTGTGCTGACTGATTTGGTGCCATGTTGTCCCTTTATTTGTTGTATATAGAGAGGTATAAAATTGATATACATGTCATATGGTTATGTTATGATGAAAAGTGATATTGTATTGGTAATTTAAGAGACCAAGTGAATTATTGTGGAAGGACTTATTAGTGACTTTGTTAAAGCTGGTTATGACTGGCTTTGGTTTGATCCAGGGTATGGATTGGTTAAGTGACTATGAGGCAATGTTAAATGGCAAGGAAAGTATAGTAACTCTTGAGCTTGAGAGTGGGAAGCTTTGTGGAAGTTGGCACTATGCATAGATTTGGTATGCTGACGACATCTGCATTGAGAGCTAGAGTTTTATGGCAGAGAGATGCATAGAACTCTTAGCTAGTGTGGTGGATACCACTTAGATTATGCCAGTGAGATCAGGAAAGACTGGATTAGTCTGTGAGTTTCTGGATGTGTTTTCAGGTGGTTTGCCAGGGTTTCCTTTATATGAAGGGAGATTAGAATGATGATTGGATCAGTGCCAGGGATGGAATCAGATGTAAGAACTGTTTTGAATGGCTCAACAGAGTTGTAAGAATTAAAGGTTTAGTTATTGAGTAAGATGGAATTCTCTAAGGTGAATCTTGGACCTGGTTAGGACCAGTTAGAGATCAGAGAGGAAGTTATATATAAAAAAAAGATCGTGTTTGTATCAGATAAGAGCACTGAGAGTTCTGAGTATGATTTGGGGAAAATCGCTTAATGCCAAGTGTTTATGAATCAGATGAATAGAGAATTCAAAGGATTATTTGAATGGGATCTGTGATCGTCTTGGGCGATGGTATTGTGGTGTTTTCTCTGCGGAGATTTTCCAAGGTTAAGGAACACCTTAGGGGCAGGAGTGTCCTTGGGTGGTGAGGATATTACAGGTGCCTTGGGAAAGAGTTTTGAGTCTTCTTACAGATCAGAACCAGCTAGTGGGTTGTTATGACATCTCAGTGATAGAGAAAAGTAATTGCCTAAGCAATATGTTGGTTAAAGGATCTGACCGAAACTAGAGTAGAGTTTCTGGTGGGTCAGATGGCCAGTTTATTGTTTGAGATTATTATCTCACGGAAGATCAAAAAGAAGAAAAAAAACAACTAAGTGAACTACATATAGGAAAGATTGAATGGAAAGCCTTAGCTAGATTAGCTAAGAGTCGTGTAGTGTCAAATATAAATTTATTGTGGTATAAGGGTCAGATATGGAATCCGATGGACATTGAGATTAATTAGGAGATTCCGGATGAATCTTGTGTTATTCTTCTACTCTTTTCATTCAGGCATCATGAGAATGTAACAGGATATGAAAGCTTTATAGTGGTAGCTTGAGATGGAGAAGGATGTAATGGGATGTGTGGTAAAGTTTTTAGCTTGATAGCAGGTCAAGACATTGTATCAGGAATCAGCAAGGTCATTATAGCCTTTGAGTATTTCATAATGGGGATAAGAGAGCATCGCGATGAGTCTCGCGGTTGGATTGCCCAGGTTAGTGGGTCAGTGTGAGTTGGCATTAGGTCATTGTGAACCAGTTTATCCAAGTGAGTTTACTTTTACTAGCAAGGATGAATAATGCAGCTGATTAGTAATCAAATCCCTATGTAAAAGGGATAGAGCGCCTTCATGAAACTCAAGGTCTATCTTATTAGATGAAGACTCTATTGTGACTTCCAGGTCTTGGAAGGGATAAGGAAGGCGATGAATATATAGAAGAAATTCAATATAGTTTATTACTCTCAGACTGATGGTAAATCAGAGAGAGAGGGTTATCCAATTATTATTGGAAGGACATCTTATAAGATGAATGAGTTAGTATATATCTGGATCCTGAGGTGGTTCAGGGGACTATTGAGATTATTAAATAGTGGAGCTTGGATGCTCACTTCTCAGAATAAATGGAAAAGTTTGCTGAATTGAAAAGTAGAAACATGGAATTCCAGGTAGAAGAATGTATCTTCTTTAAAGTATCACCATGGAAAGGGGTGAGGAGATAGGGGCAAGTTGAGCCCTAAAGTAATTTAACAGTTTGAATCCTGGATTATTTGACAGTTTAAATTCTGGATAGGACTGGTCAGGTTGATTTTGAATCAGCCTTTCCTATGGCACTGTCAGTTGTATACAGTGTGTTATGTATTTCCATGCAGTGGACATGGGTTAAAGGAACTCATAAGTTGAGTAATAGGAATCTAAAGGTTAAGGTTAAGTATTCCGGTAAGGAATAGCCAGTTCCGACTGTAACAGAATTAACAAGGTTTTGTTGAACAGAGAGTACCTTGGGTTAAGGTAGCACTGTAGAGACAGTGAGGTCGAAGTAACGACCTGGGGAAACTAGAATCAGTTGTGCGGAATTTGATGTTCTGGCAGTTCAGGTAAATTTCGAGGACGAAATTTCTATAAGGAGGGGATAGTTGTAATGCCCCGAATTTTCCTAATAAGGGTTAGGACCTTGATTAGGAGACCGGGAGGGCCATAAGTGATTTATTATGATATTGAATGATTATATGCATGTTAATGTGAATTATATTATTATATGATGGTAAATGCATGCATATGGGTTCATTTTTAATTATAAGGGCATTTTGGTAATTTGGCCCGTTGAGGGCGTGATTGTGTATTTTCATGCATGTGGGTGAATTATACATAATACCACATTACATGTGGATTGGTTCGAGCCATTCGGCATGAGACGATCATGGAATGCAAGTTTTCGGTCTAGTCATAACGAGATTAAGTTCGGGGCTCGGAGTGAGTCTCAGGGTAATTTGGTGATTAGAACGTTGTCGGGAATTAGAGGGTAACGAGATATGAATTATTGGTGTTTGAGAATAACGGGAATTGGAGGGTGTTAATTATAATTAACGAGATAGGCGGGAAAAGACGACTTTACCTTTGGGAGTCTTTAGAAGCCTTTATTTGACCTAGGGGCAAAATGGTCTTTTCACCCCTAAGATTTATATCAGCCTTTGAGTTTAGAAGGCTGTGGAATTGTTGAAAACAGAGCATCCTCATCTCCATTTCTTCTCTCCTTCCCGTACACCATTTCTCCTCCTTCTTCCTTTCAATTTTGGAGAGGCAACTTGAGGTATCAAGCTGGGAGATTAAAGGTGGGGGCTTAGGACTTTGGTTCAATCATTGAAGGGGATCTAAATCAAGCTTGAGGTAAGAATTCATCCTTGAATATAGGCTATACTCTGTTTTTCCTTATGGTTTTTCAGTTGAGAATTTGAGGTGTTAGTGGTGGGGATTAATGGAAGTTCTTGAGTTTGGTTGCTTGGGTTTTGATGAGGGTGTGATGTAGATGAAGTTTGGGGGTTGAATTTGATGTTTTGATGATGTTTGGGATTGGGTTGGAGGTTTTTTTTTCAAGGGAAATCGCAGGGGAGAAGACCAGAAAAGTTCCTGGTTTGCTGATGGCGCCCCAACGCCATTCCTGGCACCGCAGCGCTAGGCAGGGCATATTCTGGGGTTCTCTGACTTTGGGGCAGCGCCCCAGTGCCACTAGGTAGTGCCCCAGCACTTGTGTATTTTCCAGCAAGCTTATTTTAAGGCTCGGGAGGACTTTTAAGGCTCGGGGTTGGTTCATTTACCCCGTTTGGGTAGATTAAGAGTCCCGAGAGTGTGGGATGGATCCCAGGTGTGAGGTTTTATATTGTAAACCTTTTTATGATTTATTCTATTGATGGGATTCCATATTTGGTTATGACTAGGTGACCGCTAAAGGATCAAAGAATTGATCGTTCTCAAGGATCGTTCTTTCACTAGTTCTTGCCCGAACCTGAGGTAAGAAAATTGCACCCTATGTATGTGTGACATGCATGGTTATTATTGATGCATGTTGGATTATTAAATGTGGCATGCATGATTATTGTTGAGGCATGTCAAGTGGTTAAATATGATGCATGAGAAACATGTGATTAGGACATGCTTTGTATACTAAGTATGATATTGTTCAAAGCTTGAGCCTCTGTGTTTATGCATGATCCTAGTTGTGCTAGTATTTGTTAAGTAAGCATGCTGAATGCCTTGTATTCGGATATTGGATATGTGATATATGTTTGGTGGCATTGCTTACTTGTATATGTACTGACTAGTCAGGGATACTGACCTAAGAGTCAGAAATGGCATAGCGTCATGAACGTTGAGCCAAATGAAGATTAGATCTAATCGATATCAGCGTTGAATGGCTCTAAGGCATTAATGTTGGACCGACCCTAAGGTTGATGAACTTATAAGCGCTTGTCTAGTCTAAGACTAGTTACTAGAGTCAGGGCCTAAGGCCCAGGTGACCGATTGTCACATGGCTAGGGAATGATGTTCCAAAGTTATGACCCTAAGGTCATGAGGAAGGTTATGTTGGTAACTAGTCACCATGAACCTATCCTGTTTGAACTAATAGAAGTTCACCTATCTGTTAAGCCCCGGTGACCCTATCATCACAAGGCTAAAGGGAGCTAGACCCAACTTAGTAACTTTTGCGACTGTCACCTATTTGTTTGGACTAAAAGTCCTGGATGATTATTATGATCATTGGTTGATGTGTTATACTCAACATTACGTGAACTCGTTTGCCTGCTGGAATAGGGCTATATCTGCTAGGCGTGTGCCTTATGACTTGATGACATGTTATTACTGTTCATGAGCATATTAAGTTTTCTTGTTGGGCTTCGGCTCACAGGTGCTATGTGGTGCAGGTAAAGGGAAAAGAAAGCTGGACCATCCTTGAGTTGGAGAGCTTAGGTGATGATGTGTACATATGCAGCTGCTCGACCACCACGGCCGAGGCTTGAAGAGGAACTAGGGTTTAACCCTATTTTGCCGCTTAGATCGGCCTGTTGTAAATATTTTCTTGTAGTAGACTCTGAAATTATATTTTGGGATCCCAATGTATATATTAAACGTTCTAATGAAACGTTATATCCTAACCAAAATTTTAATCCCTAAACTACTAATCATACTTAGTTACACGAATTTGGCCAAATAACTCGATTAGCGAGTTTAGCACTGTTTACAAGGCACACCGTAACGGTCCCTGGAGTTAAGGCGTTACAAAAAGTATCAAGGTTATAAGCAAAATTTGACATCACGTGGTGGAGTTAGTGACAAAATAAACAACTACAACAAAATATGGACGAAAAGTACTTTTGCTGGAAAAAAAAAATAACTTTGGTATTTAAGTGCTACAAACGTAATAATTTGGGTATTTTCACCGCAAATATCCCTATAATTTAATACAACATTTTAATACAAGTTCATACCAAACATAGTAATGTATAAAACTAATACTATACAATACAATCTAATATAATTTTATACAATACAATATTGTACAAAACATGCCCTAAAAATCTTTCTTTGATACAATAGGAATGAACCCTATTCCTACTCACACACCCAACCACCTCTAAAAAAATCTTTTAGGTGGTTTATATAATTAGAGGAATATATTATATCTCTTAAAAGTGTAGATAACAGAAATTCTTGGTTTTAACGGTTTGTTTGTTTAACTTTAACGAAATATTCTAAATATTTAACGGAATATCCATTTGAAACTAATGAAAAATAGATATTTATTAATTATATTAATATAAATTCAAATATTATAAAGTATCACTATTATAATAATATTTAATATAAGTCTACATATATAATAATTATATTAATATAAATTCAAATTTAAATTCAATTGTTATAAAATATCATTATATAATAATATATAATACAAAACTAGATATTTAATAATTATATTAATATAAATTTAAATGTTATAAAATATTACTATGATAATAATATATAAACTTGTATTTTGCAAAATTGAATAAAATAATACTTAAAATCTATTTTGATAAAGAAAATTAAATAGGACTAAAATATTAAATATTAACTTTCAAAATTTAAATTATATAAAATAATGTTATTATTAATTAACGTTAAAATAGAGAAAGAAATTAAAATAAATAAAATGTAAAATCTTAGTGAATTCAAAGAATAAACTAAGTAAATTAAAACTAATTAAATATTAAAAATTGTAATTTTTCTTCATCGATCTTCTTTCTTACTTTTCTAAGTTTTTTGCACTAGCACTACAAGAAATGAGACTTTTGTCGATGCAATTCCAATTGCGCCGGCAAAAATCATCACTTTCACCAGCATGAATTGGTGTCGGTAGAGGTAATTTTTGTCGACGCAATTCTGAAACGCGTCGACAAAAGCTAGTGCACTTTAGACGGCATACTTTTTGCCGGCGCACAAGGCATTGTTGCGCCGACAAAAGTGATTTTTATACGAACCTTATTTTAACGGTGGTACTTTTGCAAGCGCATTACGATGTTGCGCTGGTAATAGTCATAAACGCGTCGAGAAAAGATAAAATTGCACCGGTAAAAGTATTAAAGAATAGAAATACACAATTTTTTAAAATGTTTATAAGTGATTATAGTTTTATATAGTATCATTCATTAATTAATAATTATTTAACGTCCAATCAAGAGTATAAACTTGTTAGATTGATCTAAGATCAACAATAATATTAATTAACTTTGTAATTAAGAACTAAGATTGTTGTGATCATTGTCGATTATGTTTATCTAACCATACGATTATCATTTATTTTTAAAAATTGCTATCGTAGGTCTAATAAATTGTTGTATTACACACAAGTTTATGAATATATACAATCTTGATCTTACTCAACATTATTAATGTTACTGATCATATGATTGAGTATTGTTATTTTGTTAATATATATATGTACGTTTCATTATTGATAATTTCTTGAAACGTTAAATAATTATTCATTTTTTGAGGAACAAAGAAATAATCGATCATACCACTGATCTTTTATTATCATTAACAAGAATTAATAGTAATTGTATTGAATGTGTAAGTAGATAAACTCTTATGATATATAAATATTGTTGTATGTCATCAAATTTCATCAATTTTTTTATATTTTTATTATTAATTATGAAAATTATAAATAGTCGATTAAACCCTAAGTGTTAAAATATTTGAAATGTTAAGCAGTACTGCTAATTAACCTAGTTCGTTGGTAGTGCCTATTTCGATCGCGTTCGATATAACGCCTGAAAAGTACATTAAGCATATAAATTTTTAGATATATTTAGTATGTTTTAATAGTTATGGACATTATAAATAGTTCGTTTAAACCGTAAGTGTTAAAATATTGTAAATGTTAAGCAATACTGATAATTATGTAGTTTGTCGGTAGTGCATGCCTATTTCAATCTCCTTCGCTATAACACCTGAAATTAGTACTACGTTAAGCATTTGAACTATTATTTTGTTGTTTAGACAATAAAATGTTTCTATTATTGTGTGCGGATAATTGAAATAATTATAATAATTAAATGAGAAAAAGGAAAAAAATTGCTGGTGCAAACTTCCACCGTCATAAGTACTTTTCTCGGTACATTTGCTGAAACGCGCTGGAAAAAGTGGAGCAGGAAAATTCCTACCTTTCCCATTTTAAAATACGCTTGGGAAAATACTTTTGCCAACGTGTTTCACCTAACACGCAAGAAAAAGTGTTACCAATGGGACTTTTGCCGGCGTGTTAGGTGAACTGTGCCAGCAAAAGTGTGTCGTATTAAATATGGTAGGTGAAAATTGTTATGAAAAATGTAACTTTCCTCAATGAAATTGGTAAGCAAATTACAACTCTTGAAAAAATATTACAAATATATAATTATTGATTAAATGGTGTTACAACTCTATGACTAAAAATACAAATAAACCATAGATGAATTAGAAGAAGAGAATGAAGAAATACAACTCTAAGCAAAATGATACAAATAAAGTGTTTGAAACAAAAGAAATAAAAGGATTACATCTCTAAACAAAAATACAAGTAATAGAACAAGAATAATGATAAGAAAAGCAATAGAAGAAAAGGTAAGAACAAGAACAAAAACCAAGAAACTCTCACTCACACAACCAAAGTGAAGAGTGTTGGAGATCACCAACTTGAACAATGTTTGAAACCTTTGTCCAAAAGCTTATTTTCTCCTAACTCAAGCACTAAGGGATCTCTCACAAATTTTGGAAATGCTTTCTGGAATAATCAAGCATCTAGGTGTTTTCTAGCCAAGTGCTCTAGTGGATAAAAAAATTGTGTCTTACAAGTGAGCAATAGGCTCATATTTATAGAGTTTAGAGACACCTTTTGAATTTCAAATTCCACCAACCACCATGACTGTTACCAATGATTAATTGGATGTTTATGGAATTAAAAATGAGATTTGTGAGTTATTTGGGTCTTTGGAGCCGTTCAAAAAGGTTGGAAAAAACTGAAAATAGTTGGTCAGTAAATCACCTGTGGTTGTGCCCAGGAACATCAGTGGCCGCGACCACTGGCCTCTGTTCCCCAGGCCGCGGCCACCAACATCTTGTGGCCACGGCCACTGACCAATTTCAGCACACAAAAATGTGTTGTTTTTCCAAACGATTCCAATATACTCCCGATTTATTTTGTAACCCCCAAAACACATTATTGGGGTTAAAATATTATCTCTAACAACCATTTCATATATGGCTTTAAGAAATTTATCTCAATATTGTGTAACATCAAATCTACACAATAATGGGCAATATTTGGAAGTTACAAATTTGTGAGTGAATTTGTAATACCAAATATATTACATATTTAGATATTCACACATATCTAAATATTGTAACTCTCTATATGTTACAATATGTGACACTCTTTGTCACATTTATTTAATCTAAAACATTATATTATAAAATAATATAACATTCCCCCACTAGACTAAATAGTTATCTATTGTAACACTTATTTAATCAATCAACATTATATTTTTAAAATATAATATATCTCCTACTTAATTAAATAATACCTCTCTCTTATAAGAGTCATTGCATTGGAGCATAAAGTAAAGTGTTTTTCAACTTGAACTTTACTATAGTGTAATTATCACAAAATTTGTTGAAAATTTAGTTGCATTAGGCATTGAACCATCTTTCCATGATAACAAATCGGTGATAACACACACACCTTTGCCATGTTTACTTGAGACCTCTATGTCTCACTTTGCACCGTTAATGGCCATGTGCATCTTCCATTCATGGACGTTCTTGAGAATACTCCCAATTCTCGTGAGAGGCGGCACCACCCCTAGGTCCATATAGGTAGAACTCTTACAGTATTTTGTTATCAAAAAATACTTGTCTTCACAAGACTGAATTCTATTAAAAACCCTCTTGGCTTTAACCCTCAACTTGGTAACTTACAAGTACTCAACATCTCAGATGGGACTTGTTTTAAGTACAACTAATATTCACTTGACTGACTTGTTGTTACCTAACATTAGTTAAATAACTAGTGTTAAGATAGGTTACCATCAATCGTGAATCTCTTTAGGGAGTTTAAGTCCCATCCCTCGAGATGATGTAGCCACTAAATCTCTCGTTAGTGGCTTAGTGAAAGGATATGTCAAGTTTTCACTTGTTCTCACATAGGATATTGATATGACTCATCTTTGAATCAATTCTCTTACATATCCATGTCTTAGACTAATGTGTCTAGACTTCCCATTATACACTCCGCTGTGTGCTCTAGCCAATGTTGCTTGGCTATCACAATGTATCGATATAGTGGATACATTCTCTTTGATTAGGGGTATCTCTATCAATAAATCCCTTAACCATTCGGCCTCTTTGCCGGTATCAGCTTGAGCTATAAACTCTACTTCCATAGTGGAATGAGATATACAGGTTTTTTTCTTGGAACCCCAAGAAATTGCACCCCCACCAAGTGTAAATACCCAACCATTTTTCGATAAGTTGTCCCCAAGATTGGATATCCAACTTGCATCTGTATATCCTTCTAAGATTGAAGGAAATTTGGAGTAGTGAAGGCTTAGCCCTTTGGTTTTCTTGAGATAACCTAAGTGTAACGCCCTACTACCCAGGGACCATTACATTGTGCATTTTAAACAATGCTAAACTCACTAACGGAGTCATTTGTCCATAATTGTTTAACTAAATGTGATTAATGGTTTAGGGTTAAAAATTTTGGTTAAAGATACAACGTTTCACTAAAATGTTTATCGTACACATTGGGATCCCAAAATATATTTTAAAGGTTAAGTACAATAAAAGATTTACAACCAGCCGACCTAAGCAGAAAAATTGGGTTGAACCCTAGTTCCTCTTTAAACCCTCGACCGTGGTAGTCAAGCAGCCGAATATGTACACATCGTCACCTAAGCTCTCCAACTCAAGGATGGTTCAGCTTTCTTTTGCCTTTTCCTACACCACATAGCACCCGTGAGCCGAGGCTCAGCAAGAAAACTCAATATGCTCATGAACAGGTAATAACATGTCACTGAATCATAATAAGCATGCCTAGCAATAATAGCCCTATTCATGCATGCAAGTATGTCCAAATAAATTATTATGGGCCTTGCCCTCTTATATGGATGACTATCAAGTCCATCCTAAGTGAATATCAATAATGATTCTGGTAATCATGCTAGGGCTTGCAGCCCAATCAGATAAGTAAATATCAATAATGACTCTGGTAATCATGATGGGGCTTGCAGCCCAATCAGATAAGTGAATATCAATAATGATTCTAGTAATCATGCTAGGGCTTGCAGTCCAATCAGATAAGTGACTAATGAGTCACAAACTTGGGCGTTGCACCCTAAGCCATGTGACATTACGATCACCTGAGCATTTTGGCTCTGGCTCTAAGTAACTAGCCTTTAGACTAGACAAGGACTTTTATTTTCATCGAACTTGAGGTCAGTCAAGCATTTCATGCTTTTGTTGATAATGCTTATGTCGATTAGATCTAATCTTTTCATCTTGCGTTAAACACGCTAATACCGTTCTTGACTCATAAGCCAATACCATACTACCAGTGCCCAGTACCACTGCCAAACTTGACTAATAAGTCACAACTTCACAATCAATACTGACACCATTGTCATTGCTGACTAATAAGTCAGTACCATTCACAAGTAAGCAATGCAACCAGGCATATATCATATGTCAAATATCCAAATACAGGGCGTTCAGCATGCTATTCAACAATCACTAGCATAATTATGATCATGCACTTTTACAGAGACTCAAACTCTGATCAATTCCATATTCAATATTCATGTCATGCCCTAATCACATGTGCTGTTATGCATTTTCAATGCAATCAATGTCCATATATAGAGCACTTAACATGCCTCACTAATAATCATGCATGTCACATACTGGGTGCAGTTTTCTTACCTTTGATCCAGGCACAAATTACCAATAAATGAGCCACAAGCATGATCCTGTTTCCAAGGCCCTAGCAATAACCTAGTCACAACCGTAATATAAAATCCTCATAAAAAAAATGAGTAAATAAATACTTCCAGACCCAACCCATGCCTCTGGGACGTCGAATCCTACTCAACTAGGTAGTAGGATCGATCCTAGGCCCTTAAAGTTAAGTTCCCACAATTAAAAACCAAATCTAGGCAAAAATGCCCAAACCGGTCGCAACTTGGCCTAGTGAGTCGCAACTTGCTCCAAGTCAAAGAGCCCCCTTGCCTGGGCACTAGGGCGGGCCACAACTTGACCCTTCTTAGGTCACAGTGCGCCCCCCAGGCTTCCTCCTCTTGGCTTCTGGCTTCATCCAAGTCGCAACTTGCAAGAACAAGGTCGCGACTTGACCACGAAACCAACCATATCCTTCAAATTTTCCCACTTAAAACCTTCCAAAAACATACCCAAACATATCCAAATCCCAAAATCAAAGTTCTCAAACATCCTAATTATCCAACACCAATAAAACCCAAGCTTTAATTCATCCAAAAACTCATCAAAACATAAAATCCAATCAAAGCTTAAAAAATTTAAAAACTTAGAACATAAAGCTTGGATTACCTCCAATTAAGTCGTTTCCCAACTAAATCCTCCGGCGAATGAGCTTCTAATCTTCCCTGGAATCACTATGTCTCAATCCTTGCTTGAATCCGAGTCCTAAAACTCAAGTTTCCTTCGAAAATGTGATCAGGTATCGAAAAAAGAACGGGAGGGAGAGTGAGAACGTTCTGAACGTTCTTTTATTATTCTGATAGGTTACTTCAAGCTTAAGTAACCTCAAGCAAATCCTAATGCTCGAGGTCTCGAAAACGCCCCCGGGGATAAAATAGTCAAAATTCCCAGAATTTCTCCCTGATCTCACTAACTCCCAATTTATCATCAAATATTTATTCTCATTACCCAATATCCAGGTAATGTGTTATATACTCCTTGACTCACTCCGAATCAAGTATGGATCCCGTTGTGACTTTCCCACTAGCTTGCCCCCTAGGATCGCCTCGTGCTGAGTAACCCAAGCATAACCAAATAATAATGAAGCGCCACACTGTAGAGTCCAAGAACTTTACTTAGCTAGTTAGCTAGTAGTAATAATAGTAATAGTAGTAGTATTTTTATGACTGTGGATCTTGGTTCAGACCGGGATTTAATTGGACACTCGTAGTAACACTTGTAGATTTTCTAAGTTTAACCTATAGTTTAAGAAGATTAATTTTAACCTAAGGTTTGATTAATATGACTAATATTGATGGTGCTATTTATTATATTATAAGGTTTAGATAGACCCAATAAGATAGTAACACTTGTCATATGTATGTTTAATGAAAATTAAGTATTTTTGAGGAATAAGTTTATTAAGATAAATATTTGAATATCCTAGGGTCTGTCAACAGCTTTGAAATCGTTAGAGGACTTAGTCAAAGCTGTTTACTCAATTCAAATTAAGTTGAAAATGTGCAATTTCATGTTTAAATATTCAGCGTATGCCGATATATCGCAGCTATAGGGGGCGATATATCGCAATACGGGGATACGAAAAACACGTAACTTCGCACGATCACCTCGACGAGCCTCGGGGATACTGGCCCAGGCGATATATCGCCTACAAGGGGCGATATATCGGCTCCTTTGGTATATTTTTTAATGTTTTTTAAAACGTTCTCATTTTAATCTTTAACCTCTTGATAAGTCCAGCATCTTTCTGACCGAGTCTTCAGCCTCTGCTGAACGATAATTCAAATATTTCTCAATTAAAAAGCCATTATTTTATTCAAGTAAATGAAGATCTTTTCATTCTTGAACTCTATAAATAGGACCTAGTACCCAGCCATATATTCATTCATCAAGCTAAGTTAAGAGGCTGCAAGCTGCTAGGTTATTTTTTAGAGTGTAAACACTTGGGTTGGGGATTATAAGCTTACCAAACACTTGGGAAGTAAGGTTTATATCATATTTCGGTTTGAGGTTTAGATTGGTCATAGAAGCATTCAAGGTATTCCAAACTCTAGTTCATTTTTGGTATTGTTTTTCTTAAGTTCTTATAGTTTTCTACTCAGCACCCTAACTTTATTCTTTATTTTTGGATAGGAAATCTAAGATCTTCAACATAAGGTTTTTGGTAAGTATATTCTTGATGGTATAGTTCGTCCATTCTTTACATTCCTTTTTCTTCAGTATACTCACCCTTTCATTGATGGTTTTTAGGAGTGTTCCAAAGTCTCAAACCTGTTCTCATATCCCGGTACTTTTGGTAAGGAAAATAGGATAGGATTTTATATGTTATGTTATGTGTTATCTTATGATTTAAGTGTTATGTATTTGTTATATGTTATATTATGTATGTTTGTAGACTTGGGCATATGACCTGTATAACTAACAAGCCCCAATAAATTTATGGGCATATGACTTGCTTAGCTAGCAAGCCCCACAAATCTAATGGGCATATGACTTGTTTAGTTTACGGGACCCCAAGTAATAATGGCCATTATAGTATATGTGACATATGTTATGATATGTTTTAGTATATGTTGATATGAATATTATGCATATGATTTATGTGTTAGATTTTTCTTGTTGGGCATTAGGCTCATTCCTTTATGTGTATATGTGCAAGAAAATAGCTTTGGTGGCGAAAAAGGTTCTTGGAAGCTTGGGGATGTGTATTGAGGCGGGATGGAATCAATAGACCGAGAGTTTGATTCGAGGATGAAGTCTCTTTAATTATGGTTTTCTATGTATTTTTCCGCAATTGGTTGTAATAAGTTTTAATTGAGTTTTCATTATGTCAAAGTTATATTTTGTTTCAAACAATGGGATCGCAATGTCCTACTTATGAATTTTATATAGTTTTAAACCTTTACCTTACAGTTTTGAAATAAAGATATGTTATTTCAAATATATGTTTTCGTAAGATTAGTATAGAAATTAGTAATGGTCCAAAGTCTAGAGTAGTTGGGTCATTACACACACACATACCACATATATGCCAAATATACCCAAAATGGCCAAAATATGACAATTACCCAATTAAACAGAAATGGGCCCACATGCATATTTAATACACCTAAACATGCATATTTAGTCATATTATATGTTATTCACATAATGATACACATAAATATCACATAATCATAAAATTTTAAAATTCTCCATCATGGCCCCCTAATCAAGGCCGTAAGCCTTATTAGGAAATTTGGGTCGTTACAACTATCCCCTCCTTACAGAAATTTCATCCTCGAAATTTTATCTGAGTAGCCCAGAATATCAATCCCGCATATCTGATTCCAGTTTCCAGGTCGCTCCCTCGACCCTACTGTTTTCTTATGATACCTTAATCCAAGATATAACTTTGTCTCTCATAACCTTGTTCTTTCTATCTCATATCTGAACTGGCTACCCTTTATAGGATAACTTAACCTCTAATTCTAGATTCACATAACTCAACACACGAGTCTCATCTAACACATGTTTCCTCAACATGGAAATATGAAATACACTGTATACGACCGACAATGTCAAAACTAAGGCCAATCCAAATGCAACCTGACTGATCCTATATAGGATTTCCAATAGTCCTACTAATCTAGGGTTCAACTTGCCCTAATTTCCTCAGCCCTTTCCATGGTGATATTCTAAAGAAGATAGAATCTTCCACTTGGAACTCCATGTTCATGCATTTCATATTAACATAACTTTTCCATTTACTCTGAGAAGCGAGCATCCAAGCTCTAACCTTTCCGAAAGTCTCTATGATCCTAGAATCTACCACAGGATCCAAATATAACATCTCACCCATACAACATCTCATAAAGTGTCATTCCAATAACTGGGTAACTCTATCTCTGATTTACCATCAGTCTGAGGATAATGAACTGTATTAAACTCCAACTATATACTTATATCCTTCTGCAATCTTTATCAAGACTTGGAAGTAAAAACAGAGTCCTCATTTGATAAGATAGACCTCGAATTCCATGAAGGCGTACTATCTCTCTCACATAGAGATCTGCATATTGATCAACAATATTAGTCATGACTTTGTATATTGGTCCATAATGACTTGAATCAAATCATGCTAACCCACTATCTTGGGCAGCCCCACCACGAAACCTATCGCGATGTTTCCTTACTTCCACTATGAAATACATAAAGGCTGCAATGGCCCTACTGGTTTCTGATACTCTGTCTTGACCTACTAACAAGTTAAGAACTTTACCACATATTCTATTACGTCCCTCTCCATCTCAGGTCACCAATATAAAGCTTTCAAATCCTGTTACATCTTCATGATACCTGGATGAAGTGAATAAGGGGTAATATGAGATTCATCCAGAATCCCTCCTTTAATCTCAGTGTCCATCGGATTCCTAGTTCGATCCCTATACCATAATAAACTTATACTTGACACTGCATAATCTTTAGCTAATCCAGCTAAGACATTCCCCTCAATTCTTCCCATCTATGGGTTCACTTAACTGTTTTCCTTTAATCCTCTCTAAAAGAGTAACTCAAACATAATGTTGGCCACCTAGCCCACCAGTAACTTTACTCTAGTTCCGGTCACATCCTTCAACTAACATGTTGCTTGGGCAATCACTTTTCCCTGACACTGAGGTGTCATAACAACCTACAAAATGGTTCTGGTCTGTAAGAAGACTCATAACTCTTCAACAAATCACACATATAATATCATGCCCATCCAAAGAAACTCCTGCCCTCTGAGGTGTTCCTTGACCTTGACAAATCTCCAACCGAGAATATACCACAATACCATTGATCAAGACATTCACAAATCCAATTCAGATAATCCTTGAATATCCTGTTCATCTGATCCATCAAAACAACTGGGACATTTATCAAATCCTCAAGACAGAACTAAGCACTCACAGTGCTCTCATCTGATATAACAATCAGTCTTCTTGCTTTCTTGGACCCAAGGATGTCTCGTTACCCTTCTTGCATTTCCCTTTGTTTTGGGGATGTTTTGGTTGTGGCACCGCATTTGCTTTGGAAGTCTCTCCATTATACTCCTCCACAAGTTTATCTCTACATATCGATTCATCCTCGATTCAAATATGCTTTTGGATTTCCTCTAAAGAATAATCCTCATTTTTATGAAGGATTCTTTTCCTATAGCTCTTCCAAATTGGTGGTAATTTAGCCATTATAGCACCAAATTGAATGGCCTCAGGAAGCTCAATCTTCAAAACTTTCAATTTGTTAACAATTATTTTCAATTCATGTATTTGAGGAAGAATAGGTTTATCACCAAAAAACTTGGAATCAAAATATTGAGATATCAAACCTTTTTGGTACCTTCCTTTTCCACCTTGAATTTTGTCTCAAATGCATCCCATATCTCCTTTGCCGATTTGGCCTTAGTGTAGAGGTCATAGAGCCTATCAGAAAGAGCGTTGAGGATATGACCCCTACAAAGAAGATTGTCTTCCTTCCTCTTCCTTCTTTTCTCCACCTCCTCAGGAGTATCCTTGTCGGATGGCGTTGGGAGAGGTTCTAGAGTGGACTCTAGAGTGTAGGCGATCTTGAGAGTGGTCAAAAGGAATCTCACTTTGTCTTGCCATCTAGTGAAATTGGACCCATCAAACCTATCCAACCTCACTAGGTCTTGATTCAAAATCTTGATACTCTCACCTTCCATTGAAACAAACAAAGGGCAAGCTTTTGAATGTTATGAAAATGTAATTTTCCTCAATGGAAATTGGTAAGAAAATTACAACTCTAGACAAAATATTACAAATAAATAATTATTGATTAAATAGTGTTACAACTCTATGACTGAAAATACAAATAAACAATAGATGAATTAGCAGAAGAGAATGAAGAAATACAACTCTAAGCAAAAGGATACAAATAAAGTAAAAGTGTTTGAAACAAAAGAAATAAAAGGATTACAACTCTAAACAAAAATACAAGTAAATAGAACAAGAATAATGAGAAGAAAAGCAATAGAAGAAAAGGTAAGAACAAGAACAAAAACCAAGAAACTCTCACTCACACAACCAAAGTGAAGAGTGTTGGAGATCACCAACTTGAACAATGTTTGAAACCTTTGTCCAAAAGCATATTTTCTCCTAACTCAAGCACTAAGGGATCTCTCACAAATTTTGGAAATGCTTTCTGGAATAATCAAGCATCTAGGTGTTTTCTAGCCAAGTGCTCTAGTGGATAAAAAAAATTGTGTCTTACAAGTGAGCAATAGGCTCCTATTTATAGAGTTTAGAGACACCTTTTGAATTTCAAATTCCACCAACCACCATGATTGTTACCAATGATTAATTGGATGTTTATGGAATTAAAAATGAGATTTGGGTGTTATTTGGGTTTTTGGAGCCGTTCAAAAAGGTTGGAAAAAACTGAAAATAGTTGGTCAGTAAATCACCTGTGGCTGCGGCCAGGAACATCAGTGGTCGCGACCACTAGCCTCTGTTCCCCAGGCCGCGGCCACCAACATTTTGTGGTCGCAACCACTAACCAATTTCAACACACAAAAATGTGTTGTTTTTCCAAACGGTTCCAATACTGTAACGACCCAAAATCACTAATAAGGCTTAAGGACCTTGATTAGTGTGTCGGGAGGGCTGTGTGAATTTATTAACTTAATGCATGATTATATGATAAGCATGATAGTAAGGTTATATGAATATAAATGTGATTATATGCTTTAATTGTGAGAACTACATTATTATGTGGGTAAATATGCAGCTAGTGACTTGAGGCGATTCTAAGGAGCTAGTTAGCGGGAAAGTCACAACGGGGCTTAATACTTGACTTTGGGTAAGTCAAGGAGTATTTTAAGTATTGGATGGTTATTTAGGTTATCAGGTGATGGAAACAAATAATTGGATATATATTTGAGGTTAGGAAGTCTAGGCGGGGATACTGGGGAATTTTACCATTTTTCCCTCGGGGACGTTTCCGGTACCCCGAGCCTCAGGATTAACTTAATTACCTAAGGATAGACTAAATAGAAACTCAGAACTTAGTGGAAACCAAGGAACCGACCTTCCCTCTATCTCCCTTTCTCTCTCTAAGAACACTACAAAAACTTGGGGAAAACTCAGCTGGAATTCATTGGATTGAGCTGGAGTTTAGAGGATTAAACCAGTGTTCAGCTTAAGAGTTCAATCAGAGTTAAGGTAAGTTATAAGCTTTGTGCAAGGTGATTAATTATGTGTTTTTTTGGCTGGTTTTTGACGTGTTTATGGATTTTGATATTGAAGGGTTGGATTGAAGCTGAAACTTGGGAGTTAGCTCAGAAACCTTTTAGAAAGCTGGTTCATCAAAGAGGGTAAGCTCGAATTTATGGTTTAATGGCTGAACTTTAGTGTTTCCATGACTTGTTTTGATGTTTTAAGCTTTTTCAGTTTCATAGATTGAAGAAAGATTTTGGTGAGTCTCTAGGTTAAGTTTTTGCTGGGTTGTGTTGCTGGATTGTGTTGGAAGCTTTGTGATAATTGAGTTGTGGAATTGGGATAGTATTGGATGGGTTTGAGTGAGGTTTGAGAGTCAAAATGGAGGTTTCTCTGGGTTCGAAGGGGTCGGGCCGCGACATGGGTGGCTTGAGCCGCAGACCTTAAGGGATTTTGGGACTTTAAGCATGGGAATTTTACCTAGGGTGCTCGGGATTGAATCTACTATCATGTTTGGTGGAATTCAATGTTCCGGAGACTAGAAATTTATCTAGAAGCCCTTTTACGATTATTGATGGCATCCCTTATCTTGGTTGTGACTAAGTACTAAGCTAGGGCTCGGGGATCGGATCGTGCTCAAGAGACATTGCTCGTAGTCAGTACATTTGGGAACTAAAGGTGAGAAAACTGCATCCGGTTGTGGATTTATAATGGGACTATGGGTTCCCTATTCTGTATGCTTTGAAAGGATGGTATTATGCCATGTAAATAGTAAACCAACGGCCTAAGAGTGCCGAAGTTTACACTAGCGCACAGGGCGCGGCTCGGCCACTAGTAGGTGAGGACAACTTATTATGCACTGAGCTCGGTTTAAGCGGGCCGGAGTCAGTGGGGTAAACAGAGGGTGCGACCCAAGGCGTTGACTCTGATTGTTATGTGATTTGTTTGTCATTATTGATTGGTAGATTGTTATGATGTATAGCTGAGTGATGATTAGCTGATTCTTTGGTTGAATCTTCATGATTTGTGATTACTGTGGTATGTTAAGTGTATGAGCATGCTTAAAGGGTTATTCAAATGTTATTATTGCTTGTTATATAATATGATATGTTTTCTTGTTGGGCCTTGGCTCACGGGTGCTTCGTGGTGCAGGTAAAGGCAAGGGCAAGCTTGATCAGCCCTGATTCGGAGAGCTCTGAGAGCAGAATGTACATGCTCAGCCGCCACGGTTGAGAGGGAGACAGGAATAAGAGAATCAGAAACGTCTGTTTTGCCCTTAGAGTGGCTAATGATTGTTTAAACTTTGGAAATTTTGCAAACTGACTTTTGAACGCTGTTCTTTTTTGGGATCCCATGTGTAAAATGTTTAGTTATATGAAAGGTACCCTTTTGAGACCAAAACCTTTTAACCCTAGTTCATTAGTGGTTTATGTATCACGTTTTTCACTAAATGACTTGATTAGCAAGTCATGCACCTTTATAAGTACACAGTGTAGCGGTCTTGGCTATCCAGGGCGTTACAACTTGGTATCAGAGCGTCCTAGGTTTAAGGGTTCCTGAAGACTGGCTGGACATGTACATTCGTTGCTAGAGACAAACTTGATTCAGGGTTTGGTAATGTGTATATGTGCTTATATGCTCGTATGTCTGAAATGAATTATGAATGTTGTTATTTATTGGATTAATAGGGAGCATGAGATATTGATAGAGCCTGGACCTTGACTGCTATATGAAAATATTAAGGCATGCTTATTAGCATCGTTATACATGTAAATGAATATTTGGATGATTAACCGCATATTGTGTATGGATGAATGCTTATATCTTAGCTGTTGTGTGGAAAGGTTGGGGCATGCTTATTAGCAGCCGGTGCATGTGGATAAATGCCTATATTTTGATTGTTTGTGATTGGTTATGTTCCTTTGGTGGATTTTGGAGAAGCTTTTACCCTGTCATCATGGTCTGATTACCGAGTCGTTGATTGCAGATTGACTTGGATAGGTATGCGTCCAAGAAAATCTACGCGACTAGCCAGCACTAGGTCTGGAACCGGGGGTGATGACCAGGGCCAGATTCCTCCGCCATTCCCTGAGAGCTGGCAGCAACTCATGGTAGATATGCAAGCACGGTTGCAGAGCCAAGATGAGTAGATCCGTATTCTGCGACAATAGGCTCCATCAGGGTGTGCTGCCCCTATCATACCTCCTGCAATGGTACCAGTTGTACAGCCAGGAAAGGTTGGGAACAAGTGGGAGCCGTTGTATGAGCGGTTCAGGAAGCAGCAACCCCCAATCTTTGAGGGTGGACCAGACCAACTGAAGGTCGAGCATTGGCTGACTATGATTACTACTATTCTGGATTTTATGAGGATAGAGGGGCATGACAGAGTGGCTTATGCCATATATATGTTGAGAGAGGATGCCCACATCTGGTGGGAAGTGGCTTCACAGACCAAGGACGTCATTGCTTTGAGTTAGGAAGGATTTAGAGACTTGTTCAGCTAGAAATACTATAATGTTGCCATCAGGGCATCAAAAGTTAATGAGTTTGTGGATTTGGTGCAAGGCAATATGACCGTTACTGAGTATGCCCTGAAGTTTGACAGACTCGCAAAGTTTGCACCAGATCTTGTGCCTACTGATGCAACTAGGAAGGACAGATTTATCAGAGGGCTTAGTGCTATGATAGCCCGAGATGTGAGGATTACAACAGTTCCTGGGAGGACAACTTATGCCAAGGCAGTGGAGAAGGCTCTTACCGCTGAGGAAGCAAAGAATAAGATCTGGAGGGAAAGTGCAGTAAGGCGGGAGGGCCACAGAGTGGTGCCTCTTTATTCCGGGTCAGGTAGGGGCGGAGGCCCCAGTGAATTCAAGAGAAAGACTCCTGACACTTTGACCGCTGTGGGTCCTGATCGAAGGGGTCGGGGTGGTCAGGGTGGCCGTCAGGGCAACAATGAACCATAGATGAGTTATCCGGAGTGCTCGAGGTGTAGAAGACACCATCAGGGTGAATGTCAGGCAAAGGCTTGCTATGTGTGTGGAATGGTGGGGCATCTCAGGAAGGACTGCCCAACAGTGAAGAAAGGGGAAGCATGAAAGGTGGATAGCTTGACTCCAGCTTAAGTATTCACCTTGACACAGGCAGAGGCCGAGGCTAGTCCCTCGGTAGTGACAAGTCAGCTTTCTAGCGCTAGCTCCCCTTTTACTGTATTGATTGATTCTGGTGCTACACATTCCTTTGTTTCTAGTAAAGTGATTGATAGACTGTGTAGACCTAGTGAGTATCAGATTGCAGGGTTTGAGACTTTATTGCCTACTAGGGACAGGCGTTGCCGCCGCCACCAGATATCCCGCTGGAAACTATAATGATCCTCCCCAAGATGATGTTCAACATCGCGACAAGTATGACAATTTATTAAAGGAGATGTCAAGTGAACTATACCCGGGTTGCAGAAAGTATTCCGCGTTGAACTTCTTGGTGAAGCTGATGCATTTGAATGTTATTAACAAGTGCAGCAACCATTACTTTGATGGTTTGCTAGAATTGTTAGTCGATGTTATGCCTAACGGAGCGATTTTACCTAAGTCTAACTATGAGGCAAAGGCAAAGTTGTGGAGTATTGGATTGGGATATGAGTCCATCGATGCTTGTAAGCATGACTATGCACTGTTTTGGAATGAGAATGCGAAATTGGAATTCTGTCCGGTTTGTGGGGAGTGTTGCTAGCATGATAATCGTGGGAACGGGAAGAAAATGGCTCATAAGGTAATGCAGTACTTTTCGTTGACGCCGAGATTGAAGAGGTTGTACAGTTTGAGATATAGTGAAGAGGATATGCGATGACATTATTCTAAAAGGCCAAAGGAAGATGGTGTGATGAGGCACCCCGCTGACAGTAAGGCGTGGAAACATCTTGATGAGTTGTACCCATCTTTCGTAGCCAAACCTTGAAATGTTAGGCTTGGGTTGGCTACTGATGGTTTCAATCCTTTTGGGAACATGAGCAACTCTTACAGCATGTGGCCTGTGATACTTGTCCCATACAACTTGCGGTCGTGGAAGTACATGAAACCACAGTCATTAATGTTGTCTATTATGATTCCAGGTCCTTCTTCACCTAGAAAATGTATCGATGTCTATATGAGACCTTTGCTTGACGAGTTGAAGGAGTTGTGGGTGAATGGTGTCGAAACACGAGATGCATACAATAGTACCTTATTTAATATGCATGCAGCAATCTTGTGCAGCATTAATGACTACCAAGTTTATTCTATGATGTCTGGGTGGAGCACAAAAGGGTACAAGGTGTGCCCCACATGTAATGAAGAAACAACCTCTGTAGGGATTATAAGTAATAATTGCATACATTGGCCACGGAAGGTTTCTTGATATGGATCATGAATGGAGGAGTAAACGAGCACTATTCGACGGTAACAAGGAACTCAGGCCACCATCGAAAGATTACTCCGATGATGATGTGTTGAAGCAATTAGAGAATTGTAATGACCCAACTACTCTAGACTATAGACCATTAATGAAAACTTAAGCATAGACACTAATCCCTAATAATAATTACAAGTGAAATAATCATACTTTATTAAAAACTTGTAAAAACAAATGTTAAACTTACATAACTCAAAGCAGGATATGGGATCCCATTGTTTTAAAAAGGAAAAATATAACTTAATTGTAATAAAAAGGAGATTACATAAATAGGTGCGGAAAAATACACATAAACCATAAAACAAAGACTTCATCCTCGAAATCGAAACTCTCGACTCCTTGAATCCATTCTACCTCAATACACATTCCCCAAGCATCCACGAACCTTTCCCGCCACTATAGCTATTTTCCTGCACATATAAACATAAAAGGAATGAGCCTAATGCCCAACAAGGAAAATCTAACATATAGCCATATACATAAAAATTCATAATGCAACATAAAAACATACCATAACACTTATGTCACATACATACTATAATGGCCATTATTACTTGGGGTCCCATAAACTAAACAAGTCATATGCCCATTAGATTAGTGGGGTCTTGCTAGCTAAGCAAGTCATATGCCCATAATCTATTTAGGGCTTGTTAGTTGTATAGGTCATATGCCCAAGTCTACAAACATACTTAACATAGCATTTTTCATAACACATATTCATAAGATAACATATAAAAATCATATAATCACATAAATCCTATCCTATTTTCCTTACCAAAATAACCGAGATATGAGAACTGATTTGGGACCTTGGAACACTCCTAAAAACCATTTAAAATATGGTGAGTATATTGAAGAAAAGGGATGAAAGTGAAGAAGGAACTATACTATCAAAATATACTTACCAAAAACCTTGTGCTTAAGAACTTAGATTTCCTAACCAAGAATAAGAATAAGGTTAGAATACTGAGTAGAAGACTATGGGAACTTTAAAGAATATAATACAGAAATGGACTAGAGTTTGGGATACCTTGAGTACTTCTATGATCAATCTAAACCTTGAACCGAAATGTGAATAGAACCTTACTTCCCGAGTGTTTGGTAAGCTTATAGTGATCAAGCTTATAATTCCCAACCCAAGTGTTTACACTCTCACACTAACCTGGCAACTTGCAGCCTCTGAACTTAGAGTAATAGATGAATAAATGGCTGGGTACTAGGTCCTATTTATAGAGTTTAGGAATGAAAAGATCTTCATTTAACTTGAATAAAAATAATGGCTTTTTAAGTGAAAATAATTTGAATTATCGTTCAGCAGAGGCTGAAGACTCGTTCAGAAAGGTGCTGGACTTATCAAGAGGTTAGGGATTTGAATGAGAATGTTTTTTAAAACTTTCAAAAACACACTGAAGGAGGCGATATATCGCCCCCTATAGGCGATATATCGCTTGGGCCATTATGCCCGAGGCAATCGTGCAACGTTTCGTGTTTTTCGTATCTTCGTACTGCGATATATCGCCCCCTATAGCTGCGATATATCGGCATACGCTGAATATTTAAACACGAAATTACACATTTTTAGCTTAATTTGAATTGAGTAAACAGCCTTGACTAAGCCCTCTAACGTTTTCAAAGTTGCTGACTGACCTTAGGGTATTCAAATTTTTAACCTTAATAAATTTAATCCTCAAAATACTTAATCATCATTAAACCTATATATGACATGTGCTATTATCTTATTGGGTCTTATCTAAACCTTATAATATAATAAATATTACCCTCAATATCAGTCATATTAATCAAATCTTAGGTTAAAATTAATATTCTTAAACTATAGGTTAAACTTAGAAAATCTACAAGTACTACTATGAGTGTCCAAATAAATCCCAGTCTGAACCAAAAATCCACAGTCATAAAGATAATGCTATTATTGCTATTATTACTATTATACTACTATCTAACTTAGCTAAGTAAAGTTCTTGGACTTTACAAGAATTTACAGATTAGACAACCTAGGAAACATAAAGAATTTGGGGGTGTGAAACGCAAAAAAGCTCCAACTGAACTTAATTGGTCGAAGAATAGCATATTTTTCGAGCTTGATTATTGGAAGGAATTATTGCTTAGGCATAAGTTGGACGTAATGCACATTGAGAAGAATGTTTGTGATAGTGTCTTGGGAACTTTGTTGAACTTAGAGAAAAAATATAAAGACACTAACAAGGCAAGATCTAGCAGACATGAAAATTAGGGGAAAACTCCACCTTCGCAAGGAGGGAAACAAGTGGAAGAAACCTCACGCCAGTTACACCATCAATGTCCCAGAGTGTCAAGTTTTCTATGAATTTGTGAAGTCGGTTGAATTCCCGGATGGATTTGCTACAAACCTTTATGATCTATGTGCCAATATCTTTATGATTAATGATTATGGACTAAGATTAAAAAAATGTAACTAATGTTGTCCCTGTATCAGGGAGCTTATGGACTAAGTTAATTTGTTCATGAAAATCCATATCTAAATCACAACACATGCAAATATTGTTGATGTATATGTTTAGAGACGTAAATTCCCCATTAATGGAATTAACTGCTCTTACTTTATATATCAACAATATCTTCATTATTGTGATTTAGATATGGATTTTCATGACCAAATTAACTTTAGCTCATTTGCTCCCTGATACAGGAATAAAATTAATTACATTCTTTTCCAATCACTGGTCTATAGTCATTTAATATAGGATGTTGGTAGATAGATAATAAAGTTAAACTTTATTTGTAGTTATGTTAAAAATTTATAAGTTAGGTTTTCTAATAATGTTATATTGGAATGTCATATATGCGTTTTTTATTGTGCAAACTCAGATGACCGAACGCCGAGCATTGCAGAGTAGAGCCCCTGCATCATCTGTTGCTTCTTGTGTCGACGATAATGTTGGCAGTCAATTCCCGTCTGATATGGACATTGTCACGGATGTCCTTGGGCCCCGCTCGCATTATAAGAAAGGGTTTAGGGGGTTGCCTAGGTTGAGGGCAATTGGCGCAAAGAGGGCAGCATCTTCATCAACTTCTCAAATGTCCGGCCAATTGCCACCTGAAGTGGACACCATTTTGTAGCAAAGTCAGGACATTATGCAGGAAAATCGGAACCTAAAGAAGTATACGACTAAACTTGAGAGTCGTCAACGACGTCAAGATTTGGTGCTCAGTGCTTTGTTGAAGCAGGTTGGCGTATTAGCTTCTGGTTTTACTGTCAACTTACTAGAAAAGGATCTAGATGATGACAAGGACGATGGTCTAGGTGACAAGGATGCTCACGGGGGCGGGGATGATAAGGAGGACAATACCCATTTGTAGAACTTTTTTTATTTATTTAATGTTTAATTAATTAGAGATAGAGTTTAGTAGAGACAATTAACATTAATAGTTATAAAATAATTTTTATTTATTTATAACGGATTAAGTTTTATTTTAATACTAATTAAATTAAATAATACTACTAAACAAATTAAATAATTATTAATATATTAAAATCGAAATTTATTAATTAATATTAATATATTTTAATTAAAATTAGCAATTTTTTTTAATTTAAAAAATGCTTTCATTGGCGCAAAATTGCGTCGACAAAAATCATCATCGCCAAAAATAAAAAACTTTTGTCGGCGCAATTTTACGTCAGCAAAAGTCTCCACCTTTACCGATGCTAAAACACGCCACTAAAAAACCTAGCTTTTACTAGCGCAAAATTGCATTGCTAAAGATGCCAATTTTGTGCCACTGGAAACACTAACTTTTGTCTGCGCAATTTTGCTTCGCTAAAAGTGTTCTTCACAATTCCGTGGCATAGTTTTTCGTCAGCGCATCCATATTTTTCTCGGCGCAGTACGTTTTGCGTCGGCAAAAGTTTTATTACCGACGCATTTTTGCCGTCACCTTTTGCCGAAGCAAAAACGCGTCGGGAAAGTCCATAGGACTTTGGTCGGCTCAAAAACGCGCCAAAAAAAGTGTCGTTTTTTGTAGTGTAGGCATCTAGGCTACTACATATGCCTGGGTGGTCGACATTTGCCTCAACGCGACAACAAGCGGACATCGACGGCGACAAACTTGTTTAATCTAAAACCATTATTGATGAAATTTTATTTCCAAAGCCATAACAAAATTGTTTTTACAAAAAAAAAAAAAAAAAAACCAGTCCATTACAATTGAACATTATTCTACCTCACATTGGTTACACACTACGAAGAATAATTTGTTACTTTAGTTTTTTCCCCCAAATCATCTCACAAAAATTGAAACCAAAGTATATCTAGACAAAGCTAAAAGTCTCAAAAACTAAAAGAAATTTGACAATTAAAAAGTGTTGAAAGTACCTGATTTTGGCAAAGACTTATTACTTTGGTTTCTTATAAAGAACGAAAGTAATAGGCTATATCAATATATATTTTATAAATATAGATTATTCTGTCTGCACACTCATACTTCTATCATCCTTACATTCAAAATAATCAAACATAAAATATAATTGATCAAAGCATTACAATAATGTATGGCTGCAAAACTATTCAAGTAATTGCAATTATTGCAGTTAAGTTAAATATCCATGTAAAAAATTAAAAATCAAAACTACTCAAGTAGTTATAATTCCTGTAATTAAATACCATGTAAAAAATTTAACAGCAAAACTACTTAAGTAGTGAATTCTCTTGCACTTAACTCTCTGTCATTATGTCAACTATTAAAACAAACACTATCAGACACGTGACAACCTCCAATTTGTCATTTTTTAATTTTAAAATTAATTAAAAATTTAGGAAAAAAAATTAAAAAAATACTTCCTAAAAAACAACAAAATATTTTTAATTCATAAAAAAAAAACATGTATTTTAAAAACTAAAAAAATAATATTAATTTGATGAAAATCTAAATAAAAATCATAAAAATTCATTTGTAATCAACAAGAAATTAGATTGTAGATTTTAATCAAAATAAAAATAATTTTTTTATGATTTTATTTTAGATTTTTCATTAAACTAATGTTTTTTAGTTTTAAAAATACTTGTGTTAATTTTTTGGAATTTAAAATATTTTATTTTTCTGAATTTTTAATTATTCTTAAATATTTAAGAATTAAACTTTTAGGAATTAAAATATTTTTTTTATTTTTTCCTGAATTTTTTAATATTTTTAAAATATTTTGAACGAATTGAAGGCCATCATGTGTGTCATAGGGTTAGTTTTATCTATTAACTTAACGGCATAGGATTAAGTGCAAAAGAATCACTACTTAAGTAGTTTTGTTGTGAAATTTTTTAGATGGGTCTTTAATTGCAATAATTGTAACTACTTTAATAGTTTGTCGTTAAATTTTTTACATAAGTATTTAACTGCAAGATTTGTATCTATTTGAGTAGTTTTGCCGCCATTATCCCTAAATAGTCAAAGCACTGCTCTCCTATTCTAAGGCCAAATAGCAATTTGTCCTGAATATTGTAGACCATGCATTTCGTAACCAAATTGCAATCTGTTTTTTTTTTCAGCCAACATTAACAAGACAAATAGCAATCAAGCATATTGTAATTGTGTTTTAAAATCCAAATGTTCTCCTTTAATGAGAGGTTAAGGTATTCTTGCTAAATGTTCTAAATCTAAATAATACTAGAAAGTACTAAATTATAGTAATATCACTAAACTTCTCATCCTCTCATCCAAAACTCACTATTTGAACGATTTCGATTTTTCAAACTACCTTAAAAATATTACAATGGATCTTTATGTGAGAAAAAATTACAAAGACAAGAATCTCAATAGTTTGTAATGTTGGGATATGTACCCTTAAAGCATATTTGTGTCAAAAAATTACTGAGTATTTAATAAGGATAGACTCATATTTGTATCTTATCTATATGTCATTTATTTAAAAAGATGAAATGCTATTACACGTAATCTTGAATTAAGTATATATATAAATATATATACAAGAGGATTTGATTAAAGATAATAACATAAATTTTGTCTGTAATTGATAATATTAAGGTGAGAGATTTTATGTTAATTAAGATTATGAGCATAATCTATATTCTCTCTTCACTACAAAAACTGAGACCTTTAATGACGCATTTTTGCATTGTAAAAATTACTCAAATTGTGTCGCAAAACTTTTCACGACATGCTTATGAGTCACAAACAATTGTCGCTGAAAGTTCCTAGCCAAAAGTATTCAGAGGACTTTTGGTGACACATGTCTAAATGAGCAATAACTCAACAGTCTATCTTCAGCATCTGTCCAATCCAGTTTAGATTTTACCTTCGTAATGTCACCGCTTTCTGCGGGAGGATTCCAACCACTCAAGACTGCTCTATAAGCCTTTTCATCTTGAGATTTGATGAAGGCTCTCATTCTAACTTTCCAATATGGATAATTAGAGTCATTGAGTAAAGGGGGGCGAGTTATGGAACCTCCTTCTGTGAAAAAAGGCATTGCATGAACATAAAAGAAAAAAAAAACACAACAAACGGAATATACCTAGATCACACTATATAAATAAGTGTCCCACTCTGATACCAATCGAAATTTCATTTTTAGTAATTAACAAATTAATTAAAATAAGTAGTTTAATTAAGATGCAAAATGGTAATCGAATGTTAAAACATATTTCAGCTATGTCGTGACAGAATGAGGATTATTCGTGATAGAAACTGAACACAATAAAAAGACAATACAAAAACAATAAAGAACACAATGAATTTTTACAAGGTTCAGAAACTCTCTCGAATAACCTACTCCTTGGGGCCACGCCTAGAGAATAAAATCAATTAATAAAGAATCACAAGTACATAAATATTGACTTAAACAAAACTAGACTCCCTCTTGAGATTTGCCGCAACTTTGTTGTACTTCTCTTCACTAATCTGATTTTGATTGAAACACCTAACCACTTGAACTCCCTTCACTAACCAGCAAGTGCTTACATCCTCCCAAAGCAAGGCTTGTAAAAATCTCCTCCTGAAGACTTCAAGAATTGTGTTCAAATTACAACCTGTATTCACTCATGAACGTGGTATATACTCCCCACAAAACTAAAAACTCATTTTATTACAAGAACACGTGAATACTGTGATCTTGAATACAAACTATGATTCCTCACAAATATTACAATTCACTCACAAAAATAATACACGAAAGAGTTCACATTTTCTCAACATCCTAGTACTCTATTTATAGAGACCATTTCGAGCTCAGAAGGCTGAGAAAAAATCCACAATAAAAGCAAGAATATTTGTTAATATTCTTGATTGATGGAGATTTTCCAATCTGTTGATTTTGTTCCGACATCCGCACAATTCGCTGAGACAACTTATGTAATGCCCTACTACTCAGGGACTGTTACACTGTGTATTTTAAATAGTGCTAAACTCACTAAACGAGTCATTTGGTCATAACCGTGTAACTAAACGTGATTAACGATTTATGGTTAAAAAATTTGGTCAAAGGTACAACTATTTCATTAAAACATTTACTTCATACATGGGATCCCAAATTACATTTAAAAGGATTAACTACAAATAGAAAAGTTACAACCAGCCGACCTAAATGGAAAAATAGGGTTTGACCCTAGTTCCTCTTTAAACCCTCGACCGTAGTGGTCGAACAGCCGCATATGTACATATTGTCACCTAAGCTCTCCAACTCAAGGATGGTCCAGCTTTCTTTTCCCTTTACCTGCACCACAAAGCACCCGTGAGCCAAGGCTCAGCAAGAAAACTAAAACATGCTCATAAACAGTTAATAACATATATCTAAATCATAATAAGCATGTATAGCAATAATTACCCTACTCATGCATGCATACCATCCATATAAATGACTACAGTGTCATATGGGCCAATAGCCCAATATAAACGATCAATGAATCATACTGGGGTCAAATCCCTAAATTACATGATTATGGAATGATACTGGGGCTCAACGGCCTAGGATATGGGACTAATGAGTCACCTCAGGGCCCTTTGCCCTATCCTCTGTATAACCAGCCTTGGAGCTGGCCCAACATAACTGGCACTCTAGTTTTCTCACGACCAATAGGTCGGTTAAGCGTATGATGCACTCCTGGTTAGGCATAACCCTATCGGCCAGCGCTCAGCGCGCTATTGCCATCCTTGACTAATAATTCAATGCTTTACGACCAGCATTCAGCATGCTAAGGTCGTCCTTGACTAATAAGTCAATACTTTACTACCAGCACTCAACGTGCTAAGGCCGTCCTTGACTAATAAGTCAATGCTTTACGACCAGCACTCAACGTGATAAGGCCATCCTTGACTAATAAGCCAACGCTTTATGACCAAAACTCAACGTGCTAAGGCCATCCTTGACTAATAAGTCAATGCTGTACGACCAGCACTCAACGTGCTAAGGCCGTCCTTGACTAATAAGTCAATGTTTTACGACCAGCACTCAACGTGCTAAGGTCGTCCTTGACTAATAAATCAATGCTTTATGACTAGCACTCAACGTGCTATTATTGTCCTTGACTAATAAGTCAATGTTGTATGTGTTGGATTAGCTTATACAGGATCTTTATTTATTTTCATGTATATCTAATATTAAACAAATGAATACGAGATAGCCTAAAACATGTTTCTAAAAATGAATTCAATGAAGAAACAAAGAATAGAATACTTACAGTATATGCAACGGAATCAAGCATTCCTTCCTTCAGTTTCTCTAACTCTTGTATCCTCTCTGTCGCAGAGTATTATCAAGAAACTGAACCGATCTTCTATTTTCTTCACAATCTTCCAATGTATCCTTAGAACCACCTAGACTAGTGTGGGAAATTCTCAACACATGAGATAGATATAGAGAGAAGAAGAGAAAATAACAAAGAGACTTAGAAAATGACTTGTGTTTAGAGATAATCTAAAACTATCAGAAAACCAGTAATTAAACTTATGTTTTGACTTCTCTCTAAGCACTCCTTTTATAGACTCAATTAGGCCATTTAATTTAATTTAAAAATCAATAAAATAATAGCCATTTTGAAGCCCTAGGTCGAAATTATCATGGGCTTTAGGCTCGTGAAATTTTTCATTTGATTATAAGCCCATTGGACTTAAAATCAAGGCCTGTATTATTTTCTATTGATTTAATTAATTAAATAATTATTTAAATCCTTTATCAAATTAATTATTTATAATTTTGAACCTTGATTTAAACTTATTTATTCATTTAGATACCAATTTATCTTAATTAATAAATCTGCCATAATTTCTCTTTTCTTCTCAAAATTACATAACACTGTGAAACTATCCAAAATTGACCTGGTCAACTTTGATAATTCTAATTAATAATTAAATCAATTAATTGAGACTATCTAGATGATTTTATCCAAGGTACAATGGGGACCATGGGCCTATGAAATCAAGCTCCAATAAGTTATCATAAATCTAACAAATAAATTTACTAACTTATTAATTCCTCGTGACTCCACTATAGACTCGGAATTGCACTCTTGAAATCATAGAACGCTCTATAACAAGTATAGATACGCTATTAATTATCCATTGTTACAACCATAATTGTCACTCAATCCTCTATAGACGGTCTACAATGAGATAGGACTAAAATACCGTTTTACCCCTCATTGTATTTTATCCTTAAAACACTTAGTTCCTTGTAAATGATATTTCAATAAACTAATTTAATTACTGAAATAAGATCTCTGTCATTTAACACCTTGAACCAAACTAAAAGGAAACCATCATTTCACTTCTTCATCAGAAGCTATAGATGTTCATATCTATGATTAACACTCCCACTCAATTATACTACCGAGTTCCCAAGATGTAAGTATGGGCTAGTCCGTAGGGTAACCTGGTAACGAACAAGTCAAAGAACTCAAATAATACAATCAGTTAGAATACTAACCACTCAGAATTGAGATTGAATTGACCTATGGTCAACCATATGATATGACTAGAATAGATAATAACAGTATGTTTCCTTATCTTATCAATTGTCAATATCGGTCCTGTCCGATGTAACAAATACATTCGATCTTATCTACTTTGCTAATGTTTTGGAAAGAACATAACACTGTAATGTGTAAGTAGATCATATCGTAAATTGGCAAGTCAGTGTAAATCCTGTGCACTGACTAATCTTAGGACTAACTTATTTTGAACATATAATCATATTTATATTCCACTGTGATTACGTCACTATAAATAAGATTAGCTATATGCTCAGGATTTAATAGAAGTTTATATTAAACAAATAATCATGAAAATAAAACATGTGAGAAAAGTGATTAACCAAGTCAAAAAATGATTTCTATTCTTTTATTGATAATAAAATGAGATTACAAAGAATTTGGGTTTTAATTAGGGCATAAAACCCCAAAAAACTCCCACTTGCACTAATTGAAACTAATGCCTTAATTCTACTAATCCTATTTCCTTGATATGCTTATCAAATGTAGCTTCTGGTAGTGTCTTTGTAAATGGATCAGCAAGATTGTCTTCAGTTCCAATCTACATAACCTTCACATCTCCCCTGGCCACATATTCTCGAATAATGTGATACTTCCTTTTTATATGCTTTTGTGACTTCGAGGTTCTTTCAAGTTGGTTATCGCTCCTGTATTGTCACAAAACAACACACAAGTGGTTTATCCATTTCTGGAATAACACCAAGATCTGAATAGAACTTCTTTAGCTTGACTATTTCCTTAGCTGCTTCTGATGCGACTATGTACTCAGCCTCCATGGTGGAATCTGAGATTGCAGACTACTTTATGCTTTTCCAAATCACAGCTCCACCCCCAAGAGTAAACACCATTTCAGAAGTAGACTTCCTATCATCGACATCAGTCTGAAAATCTGAATCGATGTAGCCTATAGGGTTCAGAACACCACCCTTGTAGACTAACATATAATCCCTAGTCCGTCTCAAATACTTTAGGATATGCTTAACTGTTATCCAATGTTCCTTAAATATATAACAGTGAGACATATCATGATCAAAAACTTCAAACTCTATGCCTAGATTGACACACTCGCCATCAGCCCAATGAGATACGATATTTTGTAATCGTTCCAATGGAGTGTGGGGCAATTGTGTTGGAGGAGTTTGTGGTCGTCTTCTTTCTCATGGTTGTTGTGTTGATGGAGCTTTTGGTCGTTGTGATCTGGTCCTACTTGTAGAGGGAGCCTGTATACAACAATATGAACAATTAAAAAAATGCAAAATAATAAATATAGAATTGTAAAGATAATTATGTAAAAATTTGGCATCACTTCATGATATATATCTTCAGATATAATGACCAAATCCTTAGGCCACGCTATTGGCGTCCTAATGGCTTCTGCAACTATGTACATGTCCAAATCAAGATATGCAAAAGGGAGAGGAAAAGTTGGCTTAATAACGCTAGTAATCATAACTTGGTAGTTGTTGCCTGCCTCTCTTTCAATGAGTTTACCTGATGCAGCAACGTTTGAAACCGAACCAATTGCTAATTGGCATGCTCAGCCCAGCGCAAGAAACATATTATATACAAATAAGCATGTTGAAACAGTAAAGAAATTTATTTGATTTCAGAATATTCAAGAAAGTTTAATTACCTCTTGCAAGAGCGGTTGTAGTGCAATAATTTGTTCTTCTGCTTGAGGCACTAGTGGGTCAGGACTATAGTAGGATGCATGCGCTGGTGGCACTGGTGGGTCGAGCACATAGTATGATGGTGGTGCTGGTGGGACTCCAACGTTGGATCCCGACCCACTTTGTTGGGCCATGAATTTGCTCAAGAGCACATCTTGTTGCTGAAGGCGCTCTTCTAGACGTTGTGCTTGTTGACGATGATCTTCTTCTTGTTTTCGAAATCTTTCTTCAAACTCCTTTCTAATGTCGTCATTCGAAGAAGAGGCTTTCGATTTATTTTTTGTTGAGGTAGGTGTCAGAGTATTACAGTATACTGTGCGGGACACACCGTGTCTTCCAGCCCTAACACGTCCTCGGGGTTCAGGAGTGCCCAATGCCCTCGTCAGCACATCATCACGGTCATCAGGTGCCCATTTACCCTCAACTTGGAGTTGTCGGTAATGATCCTGTGAAACAATATTCACAGAAAGTTATATATAGAAGCTAATATATAATTTGATATATCAACATTATTAAATATGAACATTTACAATATTTTTTTGAATCTCAGAGGCCTCTCCAACTAGCTCTCCTTTTGCATTCCGACGACCCATGCTCCATAAGTTTGCCCTATCAAGTTCAGTCAGACTTTTCCCACTTTGTTCCATTAACATCTCTTCAATACACACTTAGCCTCCTCTAGAGAGGTTGTGATTATATTTATTCAATGCTCGATAATTTTGCATCTCTTCTCTCTTTCTACGCCACTCGGGAGTTAATCTTGAGTTCACAAACTTTAACCATTCATCTGGAGTTATGCCATTCTCAAATCCAAATGGAATAGCTGGCAGGAACTCATTTGGGAATTTTTTTCATAGCGCCATACACGTGTACCCTTGTGAGATTAGTCTTCCAATTTCGGAAATACTTTTCCGCATCCATCAACATTTGTTTCTTTTGTTTGAGGTCCAAATCATAAGTTTTCTGCAAGTTTGAAAGTAATAAGAATCATATTATCAAAACAATATATATTTTAAAAACAATAAATGAATTATAATTAATAAAATCATATCTTCATTGTATCCCATATTATATTTTTATCCACCATACTAACATCCTTCCAACTGTTAGTGTTCATGGACACAGTGGCTCGAACAATAGCTCCAAGTTGTGATGAAACATTGCTTCTAGTCTCACCAACTATTTGACCATACTCATTGTATTCAACAAGTGTAAGATGTCCTTCACTCCTTTTTTTGATGTTTTTAGACATCCATGTACATCCTCTCACAGTTTTTTGTTCTTGTTCCACTGGTTGAGAATGAGGGCGATGTTCCCCCTCTTCTGAACTACCACCAAAAGGATCACCCTCCATTTGTAAAACATAAATATCATTATAATAACCATTTTGGAACCTCATAATCATAAAAAAAAGCTAAACAAACATTTGAATTAAAGATGAAACAAAAATATGAAACTAAAAATTTCACATATCATAAACATATCAAACTCATTAAATGGTACCTCAAGACCCATTATCATCAACCCATAATCCTTCACCGTTTTCACGGAAACAAATGCAATCATCATCAACTTCATCATTATCTTCTATTGCGGTGAATGTGACAAGTTCTTCTTCAAGAGGTATATCATGTAAATCATCATCTTTAATGTTCCATTCTCTTGTTTGCGTTGGAAGAACAATTGACCATCGGTTGTCTGAAGGATCATTCACATAAAATACTTGTTTGGCTTGTGAAGCTAATATAATTCGGCAGATTTGTGCCCAATTCATTTTAGATTAACTAATGTGAAACCAAAATCTTCATATATTATGCTGCTACACTTTTCACCCAATCACAAAAGAAAACAGGTACTCGAGTTGTGATATAATCTAACTCCCAAATTTCATTAACTACTCCATAAAAAGTCATATCACATTCAACTGGATTTTTATCTTTTGCACTAGAGACTTGCACAGTTTCAGCAACAAGGCTAACACCACTGCTTTGTGTGTTTCTGCTGTTATCGCGCTCCCTAGTGTTAAATAGAGTATCGTTAATCATGTATGATGAAAACTTGATGACATTAACAGAAGGTCCTCGAGAAATCCACTTAGCAATGTCTGAAACCTTATTTGATGTGTTTTGTAATTCTGCCACAACCTATTAAATCAACATACCAAAAATAAATCCCTAAAAACAACCAGCCATGTCATCTTGTAATTACCAATTAATGACAACTTTCCATAGTCAACACAATTTACCTTTTGTTCTATCCAACTACTAAAAGTTCGATAATGTTCGTCTTGTAACAATTTTGAGTTCCTTGACTTGGTTGGAAATTTGGTCTTTATCCAATTAAAATGTTCCCTTCAATTATACATATGTTGTTACATAACTAAACATACAAAATTACACAACTTAAACTAAATGTATTATATGAATATAACTCACTCGATATAAGGTTGAATTTCATTTATATTCTGCAACACAAGGTGATGCGCTTCATCTAGTATATCTTGACTTACTGTGCATACAACGCTACCACGACGACTCTGAATCTCAACATTTTCAACATCATTTAACCCAATTCTTTGTACACCAGTCATGTATTCAGAACAAAATTCAACTGCCTCTTCTGCAATATAGCATTCGGCGATGCATCCTTCTGGCCGACTTCTATTCCTAACATACCCCTTAAGAATCTTCATATATCGCTCATATGGATACATCCATCTTAAATAAACGGGACCACAATATCTTAGTTCTCTAACCAAGTGAACTGTCAGATGGATCATTATATCAAAAAATGCCGGCGGGAAATATTTCTCCAACTCACACAATACCTCAACAATTTCATCTCTTAACTTAGGTAACTTAAGCGGATCAATCACCTTACAACACAATGACTTGAAAAACAAGCATAACCTTGTGATTACAGCTCGAACTTTCCTAGGCAACACAGATCGAATGGTCACTGGTAGTAAATGTTGCATTAGAATATGACAATCGTGAGATTTCATACCAATCAGAATACAACTTTTCATGTCTACCAATGACCTTATATTTTAGGAATATCCGTCTGGAACTTTTATATTAAACAAACATCTGCAAATTTCCATTTTTTCCTCTTTTGTAAGAGTGTAAGCAGCAGGAGGTAAATATGTTCGTCTCTTATCTAGTTTTGGAGTTAATTCATCCCTTATACCCATTGCAACCAAGTCTTGTCTAGCCTTAATTCCATCCTTAGTTTTCCCAGGAATATTCAACAAAGTGTCAATCAAACTATCACATACATTTTTCTCTATGTGCATAACATCTAAATTATGGCGTATAAGTAAGAAAGGCCAATATTCAAGTTCAAAGAAAACATATTTCTTTTTATAACACCATTTTGGCTCCTCCACAACCTTAGCTTTACGACTACGTTTCATCTTTGTAGGTGTACGAACTTTAGGCTTCCCTAACTTGAACATAATTTTAGACATCTTCTCAAGTACTTGGATCCCATTCAATGGCTCAGGAGCCTCCTCAAACTCTTGTTTACCATTGAATGCCTTCTTCCAAGTCCGAAGTTTATGCGTATTAGGCAAGAACTTTCTATGTCCTATATAACATATTTTTCGAGAGTGTTTCAAGTATTCAGAACATGTTTTTTCTTCACAAACGGGGCAAACCATATTTCCTTTCACACTAAACCCAAATAAATTTCCATAAGCAGGAAAGTCATTAATTGTCCTTAATAAGACCGCTCTAAGATTAAATTCTTCCTGCCTTTACACATCATAAACCTTAACCCCTTCATCCCACAAAGTTTTCAAGACATCTATAAGAGGATCTAGATAGACGTCAATGTCATTACCATGTTGTTTAGGTCCTGATATCAACAAGGTCAAAAGCTTAAACTTTCTCTTCATACACAACCATGGGGGTAGATTGTAAATAACAAGCATAACAGGCCAACAACTATACTTACTGCTAAGAGATGCGTGTGGATTAAACCCGTCAGTCGAAAGACCTAGACGAATATTACGAGATTCATTTCCAAAAGAAGGCCACTTCAAATCAACTCTCTTCCAAGCTAGGGTGTCAGTTGGATGTCTTAATTTACCATCCTTTATTCTTTCATTAGCATGCCACGACAAACTTTTAGCATATTTGACATTTCTAAACAATCAGATGAAACAAGGGATTGGTGGAAGGTACCACAAAACTTTGGCAGGTACTCCTTCCTTGACATCGTCACCATTTCTTTTCTTTTGCCATCGTGACTCACCACAAGTAGGACACAATTTTGGGTCTACAAAGCTATTTCGATATAATATGCAATCATTAGGACATGCATGAATTTTTTCGTACTGCATGCCTAATGAGCATAACGTCTTCTTTGCCTCATAAAATAAAATTGGAATTTCATTATCTTCGGGCAATAACTCCTTCAAAAAACTAAATAAATGAGTAATGCTTTTATCACTCCAGCCATGTTTAGCTTTTAGATTGTACAACCTAAGAAGCGCAGATAATTTTGTAAATCTTGTACAACCAAGGTAAATTGGTTTCTCAGCATCATTAAGGAGTGTCTCAAACTTATTTGAGTCTACTCCTGATCCAAAATGTGCATCTTCAATCATTTCATCTAATGGATCCCAGTTCTCCTCTACTATATTTCTCCTCACTCATTTTTGTCTACTCGGCAAAGTTGGAGCAATAGGAGCTATCTCCCCATGGTAATACCAAATTGTGTAACTCTTATCGATCCCATTGAAATATAAGTATTCTTTAATCTTTTTAAGATCCATCTTTTTAACATTTCCACACTTAAGACATGGACAATAAGTAAAATTTGGGTCTTTCACATTTTCCGAACAAAACCTTAAGAACAAATCGACCATGTTCCTATATTCCGCAGATAACCTATTCTCTGACATCCACTGTTTATCCATATATTCTCCTATGTCTATCAAAAAGAAAAGAAACGACACTAAATAAGCACGTGATAAAGTGGGATGTCTATATAAAACTAATCATTTATTATCCTAAATAAAATGGGCAGCATTTCCCCTATAATAGTGACCTAACCATTTGCATGTGAATAGCAAAATAAACAATTCAAACAACATACAATAAGTTTCTTCCTTATAAGATGTCTATATAAAACTAATTGTTTATTATCCTAGATAAAATCGGGCAGCATTTCTCCTATAATAGTGACCTAACCATCTGCATGTGAATAGCAAAATAAACAATTCAAACAACATATAATAAGTTTCTTCCCTATAGCTCCGCAGCACACAACCAAATTTCTCAGAACCTACTTCACTAAAACACACAAGTTCTCAACCTTCCGTTATCACCGCAGCGCACAATTTTAATCTCAGAACCTACTTCATTATGGATGAATATTTAAGATATTCAAACTCCTCTAATATTTGTTTAATAATATTAAAAGTAGAAGTAAGAGAATATATATGTACCTCTTGCAATTAATAATCCAAAAGCTAGCAAAATTACTTCACGTAGTAATCAAATTCGCTATTAAATCCACAAACCAATAAAATTAAATTAATAAACAATAAATAAAATATCACTATATATCTAGCAATATATAACTTATTATTGTAATTTTATAAACTTAATTACCTCAAATGTGTGATTGATATAGAAATTTTGATGCAAAATACTCTCTAAAATCTCACCACCAAAATCACAACCTACGAAATTAAATTAATTAATATGTTAAACATTACTAAACAAATATCACTAAATATCTAATAATAGTAAATGATTGGTAAACAAATAAAAAAAACTCCAATGCGCCACTAATTATAACCTAAACAAAAAATCAATAAAAAATTTCATAACCTAAAAACTTAATAATCAACAAAAACATAAAAAATTTCATATATTTATATTTTTAAAATTATTTAATAAATTTATTTTAACATAACTATATATATAACAAAATAGTTACAATTTAAAAAAAATTAAATATATATACAAAAATATATCTAAATTTCGAAATAAAAAATGATAAAAATTAAAAAAAATCATTAACATATATATTCTAATGAAATCTATACAATGTGATAGGTTAAATTTAAAAAAAAAAAAAATCATAAATCTATAAAAAAACTGCCATGAAAAAACTAATAAATCCTACAATGTATAGAAAAAAACGCATAAAAATGTAAAACTAACACAAAATCATGTATATTACTCATCCTAATGCTAAACCTATGATTTTTTTTTTAAATAATTAACTAAAATTCAAGAAATTTAAAAAAAACTTACCTTAAAACCCTAAAAATGCAGCTTTGTATGCTCTCATTTTGCTCTCTGGTTCGCGCATATGTGAGGAAAAAGAAGCAAAAATTAAGTAAATATGTTAGGATGTACCCCCGTATACATCCAACGTCTCCCAGTAGGAGACGTTGGATGTCCTCCTGGCCACTTCTCCAGCCTATTTTCAACGTCTTCAATCGTTTTTAATGTCTTCCAATTGTAGCCATTAATAAAAACTTTCAATGTCTTACACCATAAGACATTTAAAACATCTGATAAGTTTTAATGTTTTATACCAATGGTGTAAGACATTGTAGGCAGTGACGGAGGCAGTCAAGCCTTTGGGTAGGCTTAAGCCCTCACTGAAAATATTAAAAAAAACAACATATACATATTGATATTTATTAATTATTGTCTTTTTTCGTTTATATATTTATCAAAAGAAAACAGATGTATGTAGCTTTTATAAAACATAAGGCATTACTTAAATTTGTTAAGCCCATTTATTTCAAACCAAACCCAGCCCAATAAATTGATAATTATATATTTAATAGATAAGCAATTGTACGGTTCTATTTGTTTCCTATTAGGCTATTAGATTTTTTTTTTCTTTTATAGGAAGTCTCTTCAAATTCTCTAGAAACTTCCTTCTCAGACCAAAATTTTTACAGTCAAATAAAATAAACTTTGAGAGCAAGCTATCATCTCAAAAAAAAACCTTTGAACTAGAGAGCAAGCCCATACGTTCTTGGTTGGTGAGGCAAGTGTGAGCCAAAATTCAAAAGGGTCTTAGAAAATAGCACAACCAATTGCAAAAGTGAGTAACTTCTTCTTTCTTTTCTTTACTTTTTTTTAATATAATAAATGGTTTAAATAACACAGCAAATTAGTTCATTTTGTTTTTCTTTCTTTTATTTTTCAATTTCTGTTAGTGATTGATTTTTTTCTTCTATTTGCATTTGTTTAGAAATTAGATGTCGTATAAAGATATTTATATATTATATATATATCTTTTTCTTTTCTTGAGTGAACCCATAGAAATAGTACAAGGGGCCACAAACTATTAAACTAGATAAAAAAAATTCTTACAACAATACTACAAATAAAAAATTGAAAAAGAGACATGAAAACAACCATGAGCAACACTAAATGTAATTAATAAACTTCAAGGAGAAAAAGTGGCCTTATAATCATTGAGGATATATATATATATATATCCTTGAATGAATTGATGATATAATTTTTGAATTTATAAAAGAAAAGCAAATTTACAATTACTTTAAATCGAATCTTTATTGAGGTATGTTGTGTGTTTTATAGTTAACGTTGTTTGTTTGCTTCCTTGTTTAGATTCTAATTAAGTAATATTTTTATATTTCATAATTATAATCATATTCACAAGTCTTATTATTAATCTTTCATATATTTAACTACAATAGGTATGAAGAGGAATTTTAAAAGTATACAAAATTCCTCAACTTCTATAGGAAAGAATGATAAAATTACAAAATCAAGTTATGCGGATGTCAACATAAATCTTGAAGATCTTGAAAGTGACCCAGGATTGAGAACACCGATTATGGACCATCCTTTAAAAATTTGTGATCAAGTTCGGCGAGCATATATGCAAAAAGGTCCTTGTCAACCTCACCTCAAGCCATTTCCATCGACAAAAGTTGGAACTCAATCAAGAGCATTCAACGGTGCTTGGTATAAGGAATTTGAAAATTGGCTTGAATATAGTGTATCAAAAGATGGTGCATTTTGTCTGTATTGTTATCTGTTTAAATCAAATTGCGGAGGACAATCAGGTGGTGATTCATTTGTTGGTCAAGGATTCAGAAATTTTAAAAATGGAAAAGCAAGACTTTATACTCATGTTGGAGGTCCATCTAGTGTTCACAATCAAGCTAGGAAAATGTGTGAAGCGTTAATGAACGAAAAACAACATATTCAAACATTTTTTGAAAAACAATCAAAGCAAGCTCGTAGTGAGTATCGGAGTCGTTTGGAAGTAGTAGTTGATTGCATTCGTTTGTTATTGCGACAAGGGCTTGCTTTTCGTGGTGATGATGAATCTGGAGACTCGAGTAAGCAAGGTAACTTTCTTGAGATTTTAAAATTTCTTGCGGATCATAATGAAGACATCAAAGCAGTTACATTGACAAATGCTCCTGAGAATTTAAAATTAACATCAACTGATATTCAGAAAGATATTGTGAGGGCTGCAGCTTTTGAAACACTTGATATCATTATTAAAGAAATTGGAGATGCGTTGTTTTCTATTTTAGTTGATGAATCTCGTGATATTCAACTAAGGGGCAAATGGTTGTTGTGTTGCGATATGTAGATAAAGATGGGCGTGTGATTGAACGATTTGTGGGAATTGAACATGTGGCCAATACCACAGCTGTGTCACTTAAAGGTGCTATTGATAAATTATTTTCTAGATATGGATTAAGCATATCTAAATTGCGGGGACAAGGTTATGATGGGGCAAGCAATATGCAAGGAGAGTTCAGTGGTCTTAAAACTCTTATTTTGAATGAGAATCCATCAGCTTTTTAATGTTCATTGTTTTGTTCACCAACTTCAACTTGCTCTTGTAGCTGTCGCAAAGAACATATTCTAGTTGCTTATCTTTTTAGTGTGGTAACTATGGTGATAAATGTCGTTGGATGTTCTTCTAAGCGTTGTGATATTCTTAGAGAAAAGCAAGATGCTATTATTTCTAAAGCACTCAAGTGTGGTGAAATTTCAAGTGGAAGATGGCTAAATCAAGAAACCAATCATAAACGTCCCAGTGATACTTGTTGGGGTTCACATTATGCTACATTGGTAAGCTTGATTAACTTATTCTCCCCTATAACTAATGTTCTTCAAATAATAGTAGACGATGGCCAAGCAAACTCTGAACAAAGGTTTGAAGCAAGTAATTTATTGTCTTTGATGTTAACATTTGATTTTATATTCAATCTACATTTAATGAAAGCATTGTTGGGAATAACAAATGAATTGTCAAAAGCACTACAGAGAAAAGATCAAGATATTGCAAATGCCATGAAATTAGTGGAAATTTGCAAGAAAAGATTACAAGCAATGAGAGACAATGAATGGGATTCCTTTCTTAATCAAGTCTCAACCTTTTGTGCTAAATATAATGTGGATGTTCCTGATATGGATGATACATTTGTTGCCCAAGGTCGATCACAGCGGAAAACTCAAGAAATGACAAATTTACATCACTATCGTGTGGAATTCTTTTTTGTTGTTATTGATATCCAACTTCAAGAGCTAAATGAACGTTTCAATGAGGTAAACACCGAACTACTTCTTTGTTTAGCTTCTTTGTGCCCTGGTGATTCATTTGTAGCTTTTGACAAAAAAAAGTTGGTCCGATTTGCTGAGTATTATCCCAAAGACTTTTCTACTTTTGAGCTTATGATACTCGATGATCAACTTGAAACTTACATTATTGATGTACGTACTACTGAGAAGTTCTTGGGTTTGAAAAGTATTGGAGATCTTGCTCAAAAAATGGTCGAGACAAAGAAAAATAGTGTCTATCCACTGGTGTATCGACTTATTACATTGGCATTGATTCTACCTGTTGTTACTGCTACGATGGAAAGAGTATTTTCTTCTGTGAATATTTTGAAAAATAGATTGCGTAATCGAATGGGAGATCAATGGATGAATGATTGTTTACTTGTGTACATTGAAAAAGACATTTTCAATAGCCTTGACAATGAAGTTATTATGCAACGATTTCAAAACATGAAAACCCGTCAAGGCAGATTGTAATTTTTATTTTATTTTTTATGACAGTGTCCTATTTTATTTTGTTGAACATGAAAATTTATAAGGACAATTTATTAGTTATTTTTGTTAGTTTCGAATTAATATTTGTCCAAGCCCCCACTGAGCATAATTTCTGGCTCCGTCACTGATTGTAGGGAGTCATTGTATATCAAATTTGTTGTAGTGAAATCAACACCGCTTAAACATGGAATAAAAATAAAAACATAATTAAGAAAAGACCCCAATCACAAACTAAACAAAGGCCAAAGGATAGACCTGAGACTACAACAACAGTATTATTTGAGACTGGGAAGTTGGAGCTGCATCATTTTGTTTATAAACTTTTAATGTTAATCTTATTGGAATGTATATATCAATAAAACAAAGGATATATTTTTAAATGAAACTAATATATCTAATCTCTTCATATTTATGTTTACACTGAAATAAAACAAAGGATATATTTTTAAATGAAACTAATATACCTAATCTCTTCATATTTATGTTTACACTGAATATTGGACACTAACAGAGTTCAACATCAACTACATGTCTGTGTTTGCGCTCCACACGGCCTTGTTGTTGATGTGTGTGTGGGAAAGAATTCCTTCGAACAATGCCCAAGCTCTGAAACAGCGTGTACAATGGTTGATATTCTCGGCCTAGATCAGTTTGCACACATTTGATTTTTGCTTGAAACACTCTCTCAACATATGCATTAAACTGAGTAAAATCTGGTGAACTTCAGATTTAGTATTCATTGGAAAAATCCATACAAACTTGGTGAAGTCATCAACAAAACTTACGTAGTACTTGTATCCATCAAGAGACGTGTAAAATGAGGGACCCCAAACATCTAAGAAAATTAGTTCAAATGGAGCACAAGTTTCATTTATTGAATTTTTGAAGCTGAATTGATGGAGTTTGCCGATTTGGCATGCATCACAGAAATCAAACTTGGAACATTTGACAGTTGGTGTTACTATAGAAAGTACTTTAGCTAAAATAGTAGAAGAGGGGTGGCCAAGCCTACAATGCCAAACAGAAGCAAGTTTAGACTTGTCATGCACAGGGTTACTAGTAGTGGTACAATTGAGAGCAACCGTTGGACAGGATGAATGCTGGGAAACTGTCTTGAACTTGGGAGGGAGTACTGCTTTAGAAGCTGACGACAGACCTTGTAACTTGTAGAGACCATCACTGAGGGTACCCCGAAGAAGTACTTGCTTCATCATCTTGTCCTTAACAAGACAACATTGAGAGTCAAATTCCAAAATAACATTGTTATCGTGTGTGAACTGAGATATACTGAGAAGATTCTTAGTAACACTAGGAACGTGGAGCACATCTTTGAGTATTAATGATTGATTAGCCTTGAAAGTTTGTAGTGAATTAGAGCCAATATGAAGAATAGGTAGAGAATGACCATTACCTACAACCATTTTTGCTTTGCCTTTGTAATCGGTTTTGTTGGGGATCTGCTGAGCATGGTTGTCCATGTGATGGGTGGCACCGCTGTCGAGAAACCAGTCATGCGGAGAAGCTTCTGTGATGTGCGTTTCAGTGACATATGCTTGAGGAGATTCAGTGCGAACAGGATTAGTGGACTGTGCAGGAGAAATAGGACCTGAGTAATTAGCATCGAATCTGTGATAGCACTTTTGTACGGTGTGACCAATCCGACCACAGAGTTGGCACAGAGGTTTGGTTTCACGACCATATGAGCGACTAGTAGAGTTATACCGTCCACCACGATTCATGTTGCGATTGCCTCGCCAGTTTCCCCGAAAGTTGTTACGAAGCGATAGGCTGGCAAAATTGGCTTAGACATTATCAAAGGCAGTGCTCGATTGTTGATGAATCCTCATTTCTTGACTATGGAGACTAAACTGAAGATCTTGAATGTTTAGTGGCTCAAAGCGATTGGTGAGATGAACAACCGTGGCTTCAAATTCAGGTCCAAGACCACCAAGGATGTAGAGGCAAAGACTATCATTAGAAATTGGCTCACCAGCTTCGGACAGAGAGTCGGCATATTGTTTCATTTGAAGAATATACTCATCAACGGTGGAGGAACCTTTTTTGGTTGATTGAAGAAGTCCTTTGACTTGTAGAATACGAGCCTTAGACTTAGTGGCAAAGAGACGAGCAAACACTTTCCATATCTCAGCAGAGGTGCGACAATTCACAATGTGACCAAGCATGGTTTCGGTTAAGGAATTCATCAACCAGTGCATTAAAAATTGATCAAATCGAAGCCATTCATGAAAGGCAGGATTAGGTGTGGTACCTGCTAGTGTAGGTGGTGGAGGAGAAGTCGTTCCAAAGATGAAACCATCCAGATTGTAGGCTCGAACCGCAGCAAGAACCAGTGCACGCCAGTACGAGTAATTGTTCCGATCAAGACGAAGTGTGAGCGGCAGGAGGTTGTTGCTAGGGAGGCCAGCAGGACCGGCTGCCGGTGGCGGAGCTGGCTGAGCATTCTGATTAGTGACAGAATTATCCGATGCCATGGCAGTTGGATCTGATACCATAACAGAGTTCAAGAACTTGGAGAGAAAGAAACGTGAATAGAATGAGAATGAAATGCCTCAGACTTGCCTACTGAGCATTCAACTGAATATATATGTAATGAGCCAAAACCAACTCAATACTCGTGTGATGGAGTTGTTAGAACAGCTGTACAGCTAACAAAATTGGTTACAAAACAATACATCATAACCGAATATGGTCCTGAGGTGACTCACTACACTCTATATTCCTAACAGACACAGAGATATAAATTCATTTCATATTTACATTTGTAAATGTAATGTAATGATACACTAATTAATAATAATGACATGTAGTACTCATTAACATCCGCGTCCGCGTCTACATTCTCTACTCACAATTTTTCGCAGTGCCATTTGTAACATACTTTTCAATGCACAAATAAATTTATTTTAAAATATAAATATAGATTGGAAATAAAACTTCACACATATAAATGGATGAAGAATTTCTCATTGCATTACATTGTTGATGTGGGATAATCACAATTGTATATACGTGATTCATTCATTTAAGTAATAATAATTAAATATATATGTGGTATTTGGTAACTTGTTATATAAATGAAAGCATATATATATTACACCATGTACTTTTTTTCCCCTCTCTCTAGCAAGACAAGGAAACAGTAGTTTTGTACATAAACTTCCTTTACTACTAAACAATATATACTTTTGGTCCCATACATATCATTCACTTGTTACTTTTCTCTCACATTGTGGTCAATGGCTTCCATTCAGAATCCTCAAACGGCAACTCCATGATGGGATTCATCTCAGTAAGAGATTCAGCTAACCTTGGACTTCTCGTACTGTCAACGAGCTTGAACCATTGGCTTGAAGGGTCGCATGAACTATCTCTACTTAAGCATTTACAAGTGGTTGTTACAACTTCATTTGCAGAGTCAATGTCTAGACAAACAGTGTCACCATTGCTAGTTGTAGAAGAGAGTTGCAACTTAGAATCTGATATGGTTTCCCACTTTGAATCAGAATCAGTGCACTTTATGCTAAGTCGTGCTGGTACCCCTATATCAAATGCTTGTAAGCAAAAATATGTTCCTTTAATTGTCAATTTCTTCTGAGGTGAATAATACCAACCATCCGAGCTAGAACAAGGACCTAATGTCAATGGTGCAAATACAGATTTTCTTACGACACAAAGACCTGTTGATGGGTGGAAAATGTTTTTGTGTACTCGAGTTTCTAGTAGACCAGGCCCTGTGAATTTCACTCACCACATGTTAGTATTATTTTGAACTTTATGGTCATTTAAACACTACTAAAGAAAAACGTAGATCTCATTAACATACCTTGAAAAGGGTATTGGATAGCAGAGATCTTCTGTAAGAGACTTGCATTTCGAATTTCATCCCAATCCCAGTTCATGATTCCATAATACTCGTTCATCCCAATAACACCTTGTCTGTAGTAGTAGCTACCAACTAATGTCCACAAAGCCCAATCCAAGTCTAGTTCAGCGGCTAAAGCTAAGAAGCAATTCAAGTACCTATCGTCATTCACATTAGTCCCCCTTTGGTCCACTCCAAACTCACTCAAAAACAATGGAAATCCTTTCTCTAACAAGAACCCTGATTGTCTCATGATGTTATTCATTACTGTACCACACACTTGGTTCGGGTTGCCACTTTCCCATGCCTTGCCATCTGTGAATGCATACCAATGAGTTTCAAAAACTAGTTTCCCAGAAAATGTGAGACTCACCGGGCGATTTCGCAGGAAGGTAAAATCTTTATCATAATTCAAACCAGAGAGAATCACAAGAACATCTGGGTTGGCCGAGTGAACTGCCTCGGCTCCTCTTTGCATGTACCTATGATATAAATAAAATACTATGATCAAATCAAATTGTAATCAAGTAACTAGAATCTTCATTCACACTACAGATAATTCATACTTACTTGTACCAATCGTTTACATTCTGCTTGGGGCCACGGAGCTCGTTCCTCAAGCTCATGCCAACGACATTGCTGACGCCATTGAACAATGTCGCCATTCGAGTAAGACCCTCAATCCAGAGGTCAGGGTCGAAGTACTTGTCGCCAAAGAAGCCATTTTCGTCGAAAGTGCTGCAACACCATGTGGGCTTGGTAATGTGATTATCTAGGATGACCATCACGTTCTTGTCTCCAAGGCCAGATACCACTGCCTATATATTGTTTTTTTTTTTAAAAAAAATCACAAGCTTAAACCAATTATATGGAGATATAACGTATAAATTAATTAGGGAAATAACAATTTGACTCCTTTCTATTTTAAATAAATACTAAATCCAATCATCTATTTTAGAACATTCTAATAATAACCCTTTATTTTAAAAAAATTATCAAAATTAACTTTATACTTGATTTTATTCAGGGCCGATGCTGAACAGAGCAGTGTAAAATATGATATTTTTATAAATATTATATGTAAAATAGTTTTTTTTTTTTAAATTGGGCCTTTATGTATAAAATTTATATTAAAGAAAGTCTAATAAGGCCCTAGATATAGCCTGACTTGCCTTAACAAGGACCATCTTATTCAAACTTTTTTTCAATCAGATATTTTTACTTTGTATTATTATAATAATAAAAATTTAACAAATATTTTGTTTTTGAATTTGAAATTAAATTTACATGTTTAATATTTTATTTTTCAATATTATTTTACTTTTTCAAAAATAAAATATAATAAATTAACAGCAACTACTTATGAGTAATAGTCCTATTTAAAAAAGGTTGATCAAAATTAGTTGCACTGTTAATTTAATATATTTTGTAAAACAAATCACTATTAAAATTTTGAAAAAAAATAGAGAATTAAATCTAGCATTTAATTAGAATATAAGGAACCTAAATAGTTATAGTATATTCCTATTAATTATGTTTATTACCTACAATTAATAATAATAAAAAAACTATTGACCTATGCTCAATTTGTTCTGACGACAAGTAGCATTCTAACATAATAGTATTATCACAATATGGTATTATTGTAGAGATAAATTGTACGTAACATATGTAATTTGTTACGCAACTGATATAGATATTATATATATACTTTTGTCAGAGATACATTATATTATTAAATGTAGAAAGAAAAAGAAAAGAAGGATAAGATGGAACGGTTGCAACTTATTATTATTATAGTGTCAAGAAGTCTTTGTTTGTTGTTGCTATCTTAATGGACGCATAGAACGGAACCTCCTAGTTTATTGGTAAAGTTATATAGGATAATTCTTATAGAGAGGGAATTCGCCCTAAGTTCTAATGGTGGGCTTTTAGTTTTTCGACCGTGAATAATTTTCTAAAAATTAGTATGTTGTTGATTTTAATTTTTGGGGTTGAAAATTATTCGGAAATTTTTAAAAATTTATTGAATTTTCTAAATAACTACCCTATGTCAAAAACTGTTCATAAATTGAAAATACTTGTATTAAGTGAAGCCGAACAATAGAATTAGCAAGTTATATATGCGCACAGTGAATAAGAATGCCAATCATATGTATTTAACATGTTCCATGAAACGACAATGAATTGAACTAAACGACCATATTTTTTTTGAAAATAAAAATAGTCGAGAGTAAAATATCTCTATCTACACATGTGACTTAGAATTAAAAACTTATTGTAAAGGGTACCGACCTGGTAGGCTTCTAGGAGAGGAAGGTCGACGATGGAGGGATTATTGGCCTGAATACCAGCTATGGCTTGGGTAAGACCAAGCCTCTCGAAGGACTGTCGGACCGTGAGAGCGGCGAGCGAGTCGTTGGTGGCCAAGTAGAGCGGCCAAGTGAGGCGAACGCAATTAAAACCCATCGACGAAACTCGGCCAGCGATGGCATCGATGGGCTGTTTGCTGAGGCCTTCGGCCACCACGGCCTCCAGATGGGAAACCCAGTTCACGCACGCCAGTTTCACTCTCTTCCCGCTCTCGTCCACAACCCATCTCGAATTCGTGCTCAGTGGCACACCAGTCGCCGGCCCGGTTTGGGATATGATTATTGTAATTATTGTAAGGGATAAAGTGGAGAGAAAGGGAAATAGAGAGGATCTTCTCATTTTTTTTTCTTGGACTTGTGTCAGACTTTGAGGTGTAGTACTAGTAGTTTGAGAATTCAAGGTAGTAGTACTTATCTATATTTATAGTTACTAAAATAGCAAAGAAAGAATTTGTATTATTCCTCAACTTTTTTATTATTTTCCTTGACATGGTCCCAATGTTTTTAGCTTTATCCCTGAAAGTTATTAAAATATAGATTTTTATTTTTATGAAGTAATAAACTAAAACTGCTTTAGCATTATGAATATTGAGCATTGAAAATTGGTAGAAAATTGATTAAAGCATTAGAAATTATTACTTTACACATAATTCATACATATGTGGGTGTGGCGTGTACTAAATAATGCATGTTTCCCATCAAAGGCAAAGAAAAATAAAAAAGTGAGGTTTGGCTAAGTAGTTAGGACGGCTACATTTGGATTTGTTCCTTAAACCAAAATGTTAGTATTTTTCAATTGAAATTTTAGTGCATATTTTTGCTGCCCATTGATGTTGGTAACACGCTAAGTAACTCAGGCAAACGTGGTGAGGGGGGTGGGTCACTCATGCAATCCAAAAGTACAAGGATCAAAATATCGGCTACATCTTACTTATGGAGAAAGAGATGTCTTAGCTAGGACTTGGGTACTTGGCATACTTGCAAGGCAATGCATGTTATGTTAAATTAATTAATTGCTTTTGTGTCTTTGTTTATGTACGTATCTTATCTTGACTTTTGGGAGCATTTTATATGCAACACTTAGAAGAGAATAATCGATTACGATGTTGAAAATATATTGCAAAAGAACTCATATGATAAGGCATTGAATCACGCCAATGTGGGGCTTCTTTGCATTATTGTCGTTCTTGTGTTGTTGCAAGTCTAGTGTTGTTGTTAGTGTTTTCTATGATATTATTTATCTATTTTGAAAAGGGAATGAGCTTCTTTTATTAGGGTATGAGATTATAATATGATATACTACCTATTATTATTATAATAATAATACAAAATATATACCAAAAATAAAAACAATTAGTATTCTATTGATGGCAGAGATATAAAAATTTCCTTTTATAATTGCCAGCCATAATCAAACAATTACCATAAAAATGCATATATTGTGGAATACTAAAAAACCAAAAAAGGAAATAAACAACTGCATCTAATATGAACCAAATGAGTTGGCCCAAATTCAAATTTTAAATGTTTTTGCTCAAAATTTTTACCAGAAAATCAGATTAAACAAAGGCTACTGGAGTTAGAAGTTGAAGTTTTCTGATCAAGCGATACTAAACAAAAATATATATTCTAATTCAAATATGTTTTCAATCTATTCAAAATAAAAAATAAAAAAAGTGTAATCGGACGTTAGTATTGGTGAATAAACTATTTTTCACCATTTTTCACGACAATGTATATTATTTTCAGGTTGTGTTATTTGTCTATTTTTTAATATCTATGTTCATCATGAGATTTAATTTTGTGAAAATATGTATATAATTGTAAAGATTGTAAGCATGTACAAATCTTTAGAAATAGAAATATGGATTCTAACATTCACTAGCAATAACGTTGAAAGTAATGTAATTTCAAAATAAATATAAACATTTATTTTTAGTGCAGCATGACAACCAAAACATTTTAAAAAAATCTATGAAAAATCATTAAAAATTAAAATAATAAAATAAATGATTTTTGAATAAGCTACAAAGTTTATACAAATGACGATTCAACTTTGTACGCCCTGATATTCAACCCAGGTCTTTTATGCAGCTCGAGTACAGCTGACCATCTAAGAATACTACTGAGGGACCCACAAACTAACATCTCCTCGGCAGAGGCAGTTCAACCCCCTAGATAATAACATGAGCTGAGGAGCACGAAACATTAAAGTACGAGCTGGAGATGGATATAATTTACAGACTCATGGACACAAGCTGACATTATGCTCAAGTCGGAGTCCTCTGACCACCTGCCATGCCCACGAGTTTATTAAGCTGGATACGTTATATATAAATGTGCATGGTCAGGGATCGCATGTCCATTTATCCCTGAATTCTCGGACACGTAATATAAGCGTGCGTAATAATTTTTAACTAATGATTACACCAGGCAGCCCACGATCATTTTTACCTAATGATTAGACCTTATCTTAAGATATATTGTAATATTCACTATTTGTAGATGACAGGTCACAAAGAGGGATGTATATTCACGTGACAACCCCAACACCTATCATAGGATGGTTCTTTTATAAATACCAAGACCTTTGATAGAAAAGGGGTTGGGTTTTCTCTGTATAATGCAAATATTCTGTCAAAATATAGTGAGACATACAGTAATAATATCGACTCGTGGACTATGGGGATTTTGACCTCTGAACCACGTAAAAAAAAGGAACGAGTGTTCTTACTATATCATTCAAAGTATCTTTAAGAGTGATTACTCTTGTTACGGTTTATCCTTAAGCGGTAGTTTATTTCAGCTAATTTTTGTAATACACTATTGGCGAAAAACCGCATCAACAGTTTGGTGCTTTCATTGAGAGCTGTGAATTAGTGCCATTGAAAAAGATTCAGGAAAAAGTTCATCATGGTTGTCACTTTTTCAAGGCACGGTAACGAAACGGATCAGCATGGTGGGTAGGAGGCTCACCATACCGCTGTTTCCGACGAACGAAATCCAGAAATCCAGCAGCGATCGGGAAAACAACTAATGGGCCACGATGACACCAGAAGTTCGGCACCTCTGCCACCAAACCCAAACCCAGGTTACTTAATTGCGGTGGAGTTGGAGAACATGCAATTGAGAAGTCATCTAGCAAAAGCAAACAAGCAAATTGAGGAAGTCCTGGCTCGGTTACCCCCTCTTGCAACCGACATTAACGTCGGAAAGAGGCAAAGCGGAACTCGTAAGTCCCGCCGGGATAGTCGACCCAGGCCCAGTCGATCGGTTAGAACCTCAACTCCAAGTTCTACGCCCGTTTCACACAATCACCAAGAAACCCCGTTTGGTGGCTTTCCCAGAGATCATCAACGAGCCAGCATGTCGGTCAGAACCTCGACTCCGAGCTCGACGTCACCGTCAAATGCCCATGGCCACCCACACAGATGGTCAAGGACAAACTCGCAAAGATGAAATGTCCCAACTGACTCCCTTGTACCGCAATCAGATCGCCAAGCTCAAAGAACCAGGAATGGTGGAGCAGAACAATCACAAACTAACTTGAACCGGCCTGATGGGACAAGGATTGTCTCACCGATCAGGCATCCTCCATCGCCGATAAGGCACCCGTCCCCACCTCGTTCAGCTCGAGATGTTCCAACCTACAGAGACAGCAGGAGGAATCCTCCTCCCTCATGTCCTGCGGGCACGCGGGAATATCCCAGATCCTCATCCTCGGCCGCAAGTTCTGAGTTTTTCTAACGGAAGCTATTAGACGGAGGGCCATCGAAGCGAGAGGACCAGCGTAGATTTGAGGAATCAGCTGAGTTTGGCACAGAACCCTCGAGTTGATCCACATACCGATCTCTGCGATCGCCTAAATTCACAAAGAACTAATTCAGCTCGCGATGGAGTCCGCGGCACTCACAACGAGGAAAGTCCTTCTAAAGTGTGCGATAACGAGAACGCCCCACCAAACCAAGCTCGAACTTGGAGGGACAATAACCCGTCAAACGCGTACGGTTGAGCGAGAGCTATTGAACATCCCCAGGGAACCAAGGACCCAACCCTCGAGAGGTTGGCCCAGATGGAGGAACTGATGAAAAGACTCCTATCAGAAAAGGAAAAAGATGAGTACGACTCAAGGGACGGGCTCGATCTTTTCGCCCCCAACATCGCAGCAACACCATACCCGCGCAGGCTTCAGAATACCCCACTTATCAAAATTCGACGAAGATGGAGATCCGTCCGACCACTTGGGAATGTTCAATACCCTAATGATGGCCTGTAACGCCCTTGATAACCAAGACCGTTACACTGTGTGTTTAAAATAGTGCAAGACTTGCTAATCAAGTCATTCAGACAAAGTGTAAACTCTATACCATTATCTGAGTAGGAATAAAAAGATTTTGGTTGCAAACAGGCTATTTTCATTAAAAATGACGATTTAATACATGGAGACTCGAAATAGGGTTTAGATGTCTTAATTACAACAAATTCTAGAAGTTACAAATAGTTCAAGCCACTCTAATGGAAAAATATACATTTTAGGTTTCCGTCCTGTACAATGTGTCGACCGTGGCAGCCGAGCAGCTGACAATGTACACCTCGCCCCCAGAGCTCTCCAACTCATGGTTGATTCAGCCTACCCTTGCCTTTACCTGCACCACGTAGCACCCGTGAGCCAGGGCCCAGCAAGAAAGCATAATAACATAGCAAGATTAACATCAATAATCAAATATTCCACAGTGCATAATCAGAAATTCATCAGTTCATAACACCTATCCACGTAATGATAACATTTGTCATCCAGACAGTCAATCAACTATATTCATAGCACAATATTCACGTTCATAACTAATAGATTGTCATATCCATCAAATAACATTCAGGGTTGGCGCCCTTAGTCGCACCCTTTATTTAACACACTGTCTTCGGCTCAATAGGGCTGCCCCCAGTGTAATACTCACTGACTCCGGCCAGCTTAACCGAGCTCAGTGATAAATAAGCTGCCTCAGCTCCCAGTGGCTGAGCCGCGCCCCAGTGCGCAAATAATGATTCCAACACCCTTAGGCCGGTAATCGCATGTCCCATGGTGTAATAACACCATCTCATGACATGATATACAAATATTGGGAACTCTTAGTCCCATCGTGACCACATGGTTAATCACATTCACAAAACAATGCATACAAACATAGGGAACACTTAGTCCCAACCTAACCACATACTCAGGTGCAGCTTTCTTACCTGTATCCCGAGCTTCCGATGCCCCAAAGCCACGAGCACGGTCCTCTAACCCGAGCCTCACCAAATACCTAGTCACAACACAAACGAAACATCCTTTATCATTAACCAATCCAAAACTACTTCCCGGAACCAATCCCACACTCTTGGAATGCTCCAAATCCCTAAAACAATGCACCGAAGACATCCCCCGAATCCTCGGAGCAAAGGCTCAAAATTGCAAAATATCACATTCTGAAAATGGCCTAGCGCCGCGGCGCTGCCCTATAGGGCCGCGGCGCCCAGCAAGTCAGAGAGCTCGCCCCTTCCCTGAAACAGCCTTGCGTCGCGGCGCTCCTTCGCGAGCCCAGAATTCTGGGTTTTTCCCCTGCGTTTTCCCGAACCCAAAACACTCTAAATCACCCCAAACTTATACCTAAGCCTCAAAATCAATTCAGAACCCCAAATGAACCCCTTTAACAACCTATAAACATCACAAACAACCCCAATCACACAAACACACCCCAAAATCCTATCTTGAGTTTCAAATTCCTAAAACTTTAACCATGGCTTCCAAAACTACAAATCATGCTTCAAAAGTCTTAAACCACACCAATTACGAAATTAAACATGCTAAAGATTCTTACCTCAATCAAACTCAGCTTGAACTCCTCCCAATTCCCAGCTCCCAACCTCTTTGCTCTTGATTACCCTAATTGAGTTTCAAAGTAAAACCAGCCATATTCCCTTTAAGTTTTCTCACTTATTCTCTGAAAATTCAGACTTAAATTCAACTTAAACAGAGCACAATTCTTACCTTTGAGAAGTCCTAGCTTAAACCTGGTTTTGATTGCCTCAAACTCCCTTTGAGTCTCCTCCTAGGTCCCAAGTTCAGCCCCTTCTTCATTTCCCTTTTCTTTCTAGCCCTTTCTTTCAATTTCAGCATAAACCAAAATATCACAAAGTATAATACGTATTCCCTTTTCCTACAGCTGAAGTAATCCTAATCCTTGCCTAATGACCATTTTACCCTTCCATCTAACTCCCATTCCAACTAAACCTCAAGGCCCTTCTTGTCATTCCTACCTCCTTACAATTCTACCACTTCTTTAACCAATCTTGTTACTCTCTATGGTTACTAGCAGTTATACAAGTTACCAAATTACCAGTTACCATTATCTCATAAGAGCTAACTTACAAAATCCCCAAAATACCCCGAGACTCCTCCCGAGCCGGGTATAGAATTCCCGTTGTGACTTTTGAGTTATCTAGCTCTCTAGGACCGTCTCGGCACGTGCATCGCATTGATATCACCACACCCACGTGGTACAAATCACATCACATAATTATCACACTTATGCCCTCAACGGGCTAGAATTATCACATATCATAATACACATAGTCATGCATCTCAAATACTCAAATAGTCATATAACATGCTTAAAATCACAATCATGCGTCTCAATCATTAAATTCACGCATACTTCCCATTATGCCCTCCAGGCACGCTAATCAAGGCCCTTAAGCCTTATTAGCAAATTTGGGTCGTTACATGGCCCATAACATCGGACCCAAGTTAAAGTGCTTAGTATTCCCTTTGAATCTGGTCGGACCGGCCAGGCAATGGTTCAAGGAATACAAGAAGCATTCTATCAGCTCGTGGAAGAGCTTCTCTGCTAACTTCAAGAGGGAAATCCGGGCTTCTCAAGCAGTTCGGATAAAGGCAAACTCCCTGGCAAACGTAAAGCAGTAGCCCAGAGAGCCTCTGAAAGCTTACTTAAGTAGGTTCGCCAACATCGCTACGCGAGCTAGAGACACGGATGAAAGCTCTAGGCTTGTGGCGATGAGAACAAGAATCCTTGTCGGAGGCGACCTATGGAAAGAGATCCAGAGAAAGGGCGTCAGCACAATGGACGAGTTCCTGAACAAGGCTTAGAGGTGGATAAACCTGGAAAAGGCGCGAGCTTTGGTCACAGGAACCAGCCAAGTCCCTGCCCAACCCGTTGGAGAGGTAACAGACGTGGCAGCTACGACTCAAACCGTTACCCAGAATAACCACGGGAGAGGAAGCAAGAGGAAGGGAAGTGGCGAGGGTGGTCAGAATGGTTCGAAGAAGAATAAACTTGTGGAGAAGTTCAAACCAATCTATGCGACTTACACCGACCTCATGGATACCAGAGAGCGCATCTTCTTGGTGAACTCTGCCCGCCTTTCATAGAAGAAGTCGGAGCCTCTAAAAAACCAAAGGGCGAAGAGAGACCCTTCAAAATTTTGTCGATTCCACAAGGATATCGGTCACAACACTGATGACTGCATGCATTTGAAGGATGAGATCGAGACACTCATCAGGGTCGGGCCCCTGGCTCAGTATGCCCGGAATCGAGTCACTCCTAATCAGCCCGCTGGGCAAAACATTCAATTAGCTCCGGAAGCCCCAACAAATCAGACCGGAGCCTAGGTGAGTCAGAACACCCCTCCTCCAATAATAGGAGGAGAAATAATCACCATTTCTGGAGGCCCTCATCTAGCAGGCACGAGCATAAATGCCCAGAAGAAGTATGTCAATGTGCTGAGGTCTCACAATGGAGTTGAGTTCGTCCCAGAGCAGCATTTTTCTAAACAACAACGATTGGAGAAACAACCGATCAGTTTTACTGAAGAAGATGCTAGTCATGTCTAGTTCCCGCATAACGACCCTCTAGTCATAACCGTCCAGCTCATCAATCGGAGAGTTAGGCGGACCTTGGTCAATAACGGGAGCTCTGTGAACCTGCTATTTAGGTCCACACTAGAGAAAATGGGATTGTCTATGGCCGAACTAGAGGCAACCTCCATGATGTTGTATGGGTTTTCCAAAGAAGGTTCGACAACTATCGGAACGATCGAGTTGGTGATAACCCTGGGTGAAAGACCATGAACTATTTCTAAGCTGCTCGAGTTTGTGTTTGTGGATTGTCCGACCGCGTACAATGCAATCTTGGGTAGGCCCACACTGATGGCATTCGAAGCTATAACTTCCGTCCGCCACCTCGTGATAAAATTCCCTTCATCCACGGGAATATGTACCGTCTAAGGCGATCCGCTCGCTGCTAGGGAATGCTATAGCATTTCCATGAAGGGAAAATCACAACCCGGGCAGCAGACGATGGTCGTGCAGGATCGAGGAGAGGAATCCCAAGAAGTCAGAGATAATCCTAGGATGGAAGAACCTCAGCAAGTCAGTTGCAGGGGAACCACCCCGAGTGAGGATATTGATCCCCGAATCGATGAAGATAGATCTGAGCTCTAGGCTATTGAAGATCTCGAAGAAGTAAACATTGATCCCAAAGATGCTTCGAGGGTAGTTAAGCTCGGGAAAAATCTCGACACCGAAAGAAAGGTGGAGCTGGTAACTTTTTTCAAGAAAATCTAGATGTTTTCGCTTGGTCCCATGAAGACATGATAGGAATTAGCCCGAGTGTCATTATGCATACGCTAAATTTGGACAAAAGCATGCCTGCGAAATCCCAGAAACAAAGGCGTCTAGGTACGACCCGAGCTGAAGCGCTGGAGGAAGAAGTAGCTAGACTTTTGAAGTGCAGCTTTATTCCCGAGGCTAAGTATCCGATCTGGGTCGCCAATCCTATCCTGGTCCCAAATCCAAATGGGAAATGGCAGACCTGCATCGATTTCTTCGATCTAAATAAAGTCTGTCCCAAGGATTGTTTCCCCTTGCCAAGGATTGACCAGTTGGTGGACGCCACCGCAGGGAACGAGTTCATGTCCTTCATGGATGCGTACTCAGGATACAACCAGATCGCCATGAACCCTGCAGACCAGGAGCATACTAGCTTCATGACTCCAACCAACGTGTACTGCTATAAAGTAATGCCCTTCAGGCTGAAAAACGCTGGGGCGACCTACCAGAGGCTGGTCAACCGAATGTTCGCTGATCAGATCGAAAAAAACATGGAAGTGTATGTTGATGATATGCTGTTCAAGTCAAAGACTACCAATAACCATGTCTCCGATCTGAAGGAATGTTTTGGGATTCTAAGGAAGTATAATATGAGGCTAAACCCCCAGAAGTGTACTTTCGGAGTGACGTCGGGAAAATTCCTGGGGTTCATAGTCAACACCAGGGGGATAGAGGCGAACCCGGACAAAATAAATCGCTCCTAGAGATGCCTTCGGCCAGGTCGCATAAATATGTCCAGAGTCTGAAAGGAAGGGTGGCGGCCCTCAATCGGTTTATTTCTAAATCCATCGACAAATGTCTGCCATTCTACAACCTGCTTCGGGGGAAAAAAAGTTCGAATGGACTGAGGAGTGCGAGCAAGCTTTCATCGACCTGAAGACACATTTGGCCGAGCCACCAGTGTTATCTAAACCAATGGCAGGAGAGCCCATTTTTCTATATTTAGCCGTAACAGAGAGTGCGGCTAGCGCCGTGTTGGTCCGAGAGGAGGACCGAGTTCAAAAGCCAGTATATTATATAAGCAAAAGACTCCTCGGAGCAGAATCTCGGTATCCTCTAATGGAAAAGATGGCGTTATGCCTTATTACGGCTTCCAGGAAGCTTAGGCCATATTTCCAATCCCATTCAATCCATATCATGACCGATCAGCTTTTAAGGTAGGTGCTGCAGAAACCTGAGACATCGGGACGACTGTTGAAATGGGCGATCAAGCTCAGCCAGTTCGAGATACTGTATATACCCTGAACTATGATCAAAAGCCAAGCCCTGGCTGATTTCATGGCTGAATGCACTGGATTCCAGGAAGAACCCTTGAAAGAACCAGTGCAGGAATTATGGAGAATCTTCGTAGACGGGTCATCTAATGAGAATGGGTTCGGAGCTGGGATCATCCCCGAAGGGCATCGTTTCCACTCCGCACTGCGGTTCAAGTTTGTGGCGTCCAATAACGAAGCCGAATACGAAGCCCTATTGACCAGGCTTAGAGTGGTGAAGGAGTTGAAAGCCAGAGCCATCCACTGCTACAGCGATTCCCAGCTCGTGGTAAACCAAGTGTCTGGGGAATATCAAGCTCGGGGGGTCCAAATGGCGACTTACCTGGCCAAGGTCAAGAAGGAGCTATCAGAGTTTGAGCATAGCCTAGGCGAGCAGAACGCCAATGCCGACGCTCTGGCTAGACTCACTACCTCCAAAGAAGTCGAGACTCTAAGCATAGTACCAGTGGAATTCTTGGAAAGCCCGAGCGTAGCGGGAAGTGTGATGGAGGTCGAGATGATCAATGCCAGACCGACCTGGATGACTCCTATAATAGAGTATCATACGACAGGGGAATTTCCTGATGAGCAAAAAGATGCGAGGAGAATACTCTATCAAGCTCCAAGGTATACAATCATAGACGGGACGATGTACCGACATGGATATACCTTGCCCCTCATGCGGTGTGTTCTGCCATAGGAAGCCAAAACTATTTTGCAGGAGGTGCATGAAGGCTTCTGTGGAGATCACGCTGGGGAGCAAAACCTGGCCTTAAAAATATTAAGGCAAGGGTACTTTTGGCCCACGTTATCAAAGGACTCCACCTCCTATGTCCAAAAGTGTGATAAGTTCCAGTGGTTTGCCACCATCGCCCGAGCTCCTCCAGGTGAGCTAAAAATGATAGCATCCCCCTGACCATTCACGGTATGGGGAATCGATTTAATTGGAGCCCTGCCCACGGGGAAGGGAGGAGTTCGCTATGCAGTAGTGGCCATCGATTATTTTACAAAGTGGGCAGAGGCAGAGCCCCTGGCTACAATCACTGCAAAAAGAGTCCTCGACTTCGTGGTCAAGAATATTGTCTGCCGGTTCGGACTGCCAAGAAAGATTGTATCAGACAATAGGACGCAGTTCGATAGCGATCTCTTCACTGAATTTTGCAAAAGACACGGCGTAATCAAAAGCTTCTCCTCAGTGGCCTACTCGCAGGAAAATGGGTAGGTTGAGGCTGTGAATAAAACCCTCAAAGCAAGCCTTAAGAAGAGGTTGGACGAGGCCAAAGGAGTATGCCCCGAGTAGCTCCCACAGGTGCTGTGGGCATACCGAACCTCCCACCGAACTTCCACGGGGCACACCCCTTTCTCCTTAACTTTTGGAAGTGAGGTCGTCCTCCCTGTCGAAACAAAGATAGCCACACATAGGCTCCAGACCTTTAGCCCGAAGCGAACGACGAACTACTTAGCGCGTCCCTCGACCTAATTGATGAGAAACGAGAAGATTCACAGCTACGGCTCGCGCATTATCAATAAAAAATCACTCGTTATTTTAATTCAAAGGTCAAAAAGTGTGTCTTTGGTTTAGGAGACTTTGTAATTCGAAGGGTATTTTTAGCAGGCAAGGGCCCCAAAGATGGTGTCTTAGGCCCGAGCTGGGAAGGGCCCTATCAAATAGTGGAAATCATACTAGAAGGTACTTTTAAATTGGCCCGACTTAGTGGAGAAACGGTACCACGGACCTGGAATGCTATGCATTTGAAAAAGTAGTTACAATGATCAAACCACCTGTCTATGTAAGGCTCGAATATAAAAGTCATTTAATTTTAGAAATATATATATATAAAAAAATGTTTATGGTATATTTGTATCTTTGTATGTTTTCATCTGCGGGTTAGTTCAAAGTAACCCAGAAATTCCTCTTCCTGATTACTTGGGGGGCAGACAGCCTGGGAACCAAGATCCGAAACTTGGAAGTTGGTTAAATTGATTAACCAGTGTTTTTCTAAAGAATGTGAGGTGTCAATAAAACTAACGCGAACTAAGTTTTTTATTAAATATCCTGGACACGACCAGGTTCCGAAACTTGGAAGTTTGTTAAATTGATTAACCAATGTTTTTTCTAAAGAAAAAGCGAAGTGTCGATAAAACTAACGCGAACTAGGTTTTTATTTAAAATACCCCGGATACAACCGGGTCCAGGGCCTGACACTTAACAGGTAAGATATAAATCTTTTTTTTTTGTTACGACCAGGAGTATCAATCTCGACACTACAAGAAAAAACAGTATTCATAACACTTAAAAAGTGCTATCTGGGACTATTGATAGCACTTCTGAAAATGCTAACGTAGCCCATGTTATTAAAAGTCCAGTCTTTTCTATAACATTTTTTTAATGTTATGTTCGGTGTTATCTTAAACTATTCAATAACACATTTTTAGATGCTATAATATTCAAATAATAACATTTAGATAGAGTTTTTTATTATAAATTTGAAATTTAATCTTGTATTTTTTTCATAACACTTTTCAACTGTTACATTTGATTATTTTAATAACATTTTTAGTTTGTTATATTATATAAACCATAACGATTTTTTACGCTTATAATATGCTTTTAAATCATAACATATAGTAATAAAATTTTAAATTTTATTTTGATAAGTATACTTATATGGTTTTTTTTTAATTAAAAGATTTTCATTATTGTATTTTGATAAAAAAAAATTCAAAATTAATCATAAAATGTAATTCTCAATAGATTGATAAACCATAAGTATTACATTAAACAATAACTAATTCAAACCATAAATGTGTCTACTTCATGAAATCTTAGTTCTAACTTAAGTTTGAAAACATAACATAATAAAGTTTTATAATCTTGAACAATTTTTACTTCAAAAATGAAAAATAGAAACAAAACTTTATAGTAATTTTCCTAAACAAGAAAAGTTTTTGGTCATTGAAGATGAGAGAAATACAACATCCATAAAGTTGACCATTACAAAAACAACAATAACAACAACATGATACCAGCCTGCCATCATTTAATTTGGAAAGGCTGAATATACATGCCATTCTCAACATAGAACAAACACTTGTGCAACATTTTCTCAGTAAACTCCGGGGATGACCCTGTACCGAACCTTCTCGCAGTACGATTTCCAGTATTTTCCATACCTACAATAACAATCACATGTCAAGATTTTATGCCTTTATCTGTATGAAAACGCGCAAACCATTATTTATTTCGTCTACTTATTTATTTTTCTCTACATTGGCATCGGTTTGTAAATTGTCTACACCTGTTGGACCAGAAACCACTAACATGATCAGAGTTTGTCTCTCCCATACAAGCAAATAAACTAGTAGCACTCGTAAGGTAAGTTACGTGGTTAAAAAGAGCTGGAACAGTCCAGAAAAATGCAGCTAATATTTCTGGGACATAGTGGTTATGAATGAAAGCTAATATTGCACAAGTGGCAGTTATATTTACATGGATCAGCTAAAATTACTTACTTGGATCAGCTAATATTTCTTCTTGGTTATAAACCCCCCGCATTCATAACCAAGAAGAAAAAAAAATCCAGTTAGTTCAGATTTACATGGCAGAGCCTGAAAACGTACCATCCCGAAGTTAAAAGAATGCTGCTTTTTGTTTCCCCAGTTGTGGTAGTGTAAGTGGCAGTTATCTGTGAAACAGAAAGGGAAGAATTATGCAGGATTTAGCAGCAGATATACAGAAAATTGTATGTATAATGAGAACCAAATAACGAGTTTCAGAGAACCATATACCTTTGATGGAGCTTTACCCCAAACCAAAGCTTTGCCATTTGTTCTGTGAAACTCTTGCCTTTGCCTATCACAGTCGTAGTTGATGTATATGCAAAGAATGCCTGCTACTAGGATGTAGAGTGCCAACTGTGACAAAGCAAAGTAGACAACTAAAATTAAGAATTAATTTAACAGGGACAATGGGGAAATAGGACAGAAAAGAAAGTATGGTTGGTTGCAAAAAAAATCAAGTCTACGCTCATCTCATGGGCTTGGCAGCTTACAAACAAAGTTACAAGCATTCAACTTTTGCATTTGGCTGGTAGAATAGATTTGCAGCTTCTAACTCAAATCTAGAATCAAATTGCCAATATACAGCTTTTACAAGCTAATAATAATATTACTGGTGCATACCAAGGGGAGTTAGCTCAAATGGGAAGACATGTGGTTTGCTTCCATAAGGTCTAAAGTTTGAATCCCACCAAGGTATCTACATAGCCATTGCTATAGTTTCCTACTCTCTAGTAATGCAGAAAAGTGTTCACATTTTGAAAAGGTTGAAAAACATTTTGGAACTGTTCCTGAACGAAAGCAGTAATATTACATTTTATTGACCAAATAAACTTAGAATAGAAAACTTTATACCTGAGTTCCAAGGTGTACGGGATGATTGACCAGGTGCATGCCAGGAGAAGTATATATAGAAGGCACCCATACAAGGCATCCCCAGCAAATATAAAAACCAGCTGTCAAAATGATAGGTACAATGATCCAAATGAGAGAAAGTATGAACAAACCAAAAGAATGGGAAAGAAGCAATAGATAAATTCAGCACTACAAGAACATTTGTTTAATAATTATTTGGTCTCTTCTAATCACAGTGAAAAATTAGGTAGTAGAAACAATTTATCTGCTAAAATTAAGGCCAAGAATTTGCAACGTCATGGTAGCCAATCCAAGTAATTGGGATCAAATACAGCAATAGATGGAAAAGGTTAAAGGGGAAGTAACTATAATCTTCGAATGGTAACGAAAGTAAGAGACTTTAATGATGATGACTTCATAGAAGACGAGTTATCTTATTTCTATCTCACTTAATTCATAAATATAAGTTATGCTTAGTATGCATTCAAAAAAATAATAAGACATCTAAATTTGTACATGTTCCAAAATATCAAACCATCCAGAAGATTATTGCCAAAATGATGTTTAATAAAATAATGGATAACAAGGATGGAAAGTTAAAATAAAAGGATGTAGAACCTCGATCATGTGCAATATCCATTGTGCTCCAGTATCCAGCTTCCCACCAAAAAAACTTAGTAACATACACCAGCATCAATATGGTATTAACAAGCATTGAATCAGCCACTTTGTCGTTCACTTCATACTGGTAAAAAGAAAAAAGATAGACGTTAAATACTAGCAAAAGAGCTAAAGAGTGTGTCCACAAAGCAATCTGTTGTAGAAGTGTAAAACAGGAAGGTCGGGTCTGATTTAGAGGTAAGAAATAACCACCAGGCCAGCTACACGGGCACACAGTAAAGTAAGATTAAGTGTTCTTTTTGTTCAAATGAATTATCAATTCACTTCCCATCTATCAATCTCCTCAATCTTTCGCACAGGAGAACTGATATCAAGAGCCAAATGGAAAATTTTAAACACAATGCTAACCTATAAAATTCAGAGCATGAAAATAAAAAACATGACAAATACATACATGAAGACAATCCAAAGCAGATTCTAAGATTTTCAAGTTCTTTGTCTCAAATGCAAGTCGAAGAGGACTCAACACAAGTTCTGCCACAGACCCCTCCAAAGTATTCCCAGCACTTGCCAAGACAGTGGAAATAGTTGCACTTATGCTCACTGGCTTAGCAACTGGAATAGCCTCGGCATCGTGAGGAACTGTTTGTGACTGGCTTTCCTCTGTTTCAGATTTTGCAGCTCCATCTTCAAGTGAACTGCAACAGAAAGAGATACCATACACAACAATTAAAGGACATCTTATTGTTACAGAGGATTTGATAAGTAAAGTTTTACATGTTAAAGATGTGCTACTTGACCGGATTGCATAAAAAAAAATCAACAGAAATTACACAAGAACAAGTTAAAGATTGTAACAGTTACATTAATCTTTAACCATGGAAAATAATCTTCTCGAAGGTGTCATTCCGACTTCTTTGGGGAAGCTAAGGCTCTTGCAAATGCTACTGTTGAATGGGAATGCATTATCAGGAGAAATCCCCTCATCCTTATGAAACCTCACACAACTCTCAGTGCTTAATTTATCAGAAAACAATTTCAATGGAAGCATAACTCCAAATATTGTTGACTGCCAAAGGCTGCAGAAACTTGACCTTTCAAAAAATAATTGACTATATATGACTATATAATCCTATAAGTTTCTTTTTATGGGATCTCAATACTACATTGTATATATGTAAAGCCATTAATATTTCTCAAATTTGTAAATGATGGTAAACTCTTAACAGATGGACAGGACTTCTGTTCTGGGAGATGCCATCAATTATGTAAAACATCTGAAAGAACGAGTAAAGACACTAGAGGAACAACAAGAAATGAAAACCAAAAACCATAAACCAGTCATTTTGATGAAGAAATCTCTGCTATGTACTGTCGAAGATTCTTTGTCTGATAATGACATGGTTATGCAGCCACTGCCTGAAATTGAGGCCAGAGTTTCCAACAAGGATGTTTTGATAAGAATCTATTTTAAAAATAATAAGAAAAAAGTAATCATTCCTTTTAAATCGAAGTCAATAATATTAAGTGAACTGATCTAAAAGCATGTTGCTACATGCATTTTAATTTCTCATTAAAACCTGGCTAAAAGCAATCAATACAAAATATTATATAACCACTATGTCAAAAAGCAATCAATTGAATATTTATATTAGATGAAATTAACGCATAAATGATCAACTCTTAATATACCTTAATGTAGCAACAAGGAAGGGGTGGCCCTACACGGCCCATTGCTGTGTCATCTGCCTCAGAAAAAGCAGCTCCAGCAAAAGTTTCTATCAAGCCATATCCTTGGCCAATAGGAGCCCTATTTAAGCATAATCAACCAAAAAGAAAAGTATGCAATAATAAGCAATAGATACACATGAAATGAAAAATAACACGACCCATTGCAAGAATTTCACAGTGAGAAAAGAGACATATTCTCTGTTTTTGTTTCCAATGCATTAAGCTCTGTTAAAAGGGACTTTGGAAGAGCTACTAAGTTTTGTTTCCAATGCATTAAGCTCTGTTAAAAGAGCATTGAAGCTCCAATCAGGTTCAGGGTCGGCAGCAATTCCCTCAACAGTTTGGGGACAACGAAGTTCCAACTTAACAGCTCCCCTAAACAAATCCAAATTGATCCCACAGATCAGAAACAACCCATGATATCAACAGCCATTTGCTTATACGATTTAAAAATCATAATTTTCAGTCAAAAAGAAAAGTGTCAAATTCGTATCTCTATTCCTAGATGATAATCAAACTATGAATTCCAATAAAAAAAACTGCATTCTCTCTTTATAAATGTAACTGAATTACAGAAGAAAATTTAACCAAAATATGAACGATAGAAAGAATCAAGCTTGAAACTTACATTGCGTAAAACTTCAATTCGAAAAGCTTCGGTTCCCCCAAATAATAGGGTTTCCGCAATCCACTGTATAGTACCTCCCCTCGTTCGTGGCTCAAAACGCAATCACCAACACCGAGTTAGGGTTTTTGGTTTTTGACCGTTGGCAGCAATACCACACTGGACGAAAGAGGTTGTTCAGTGATGGCCAAGCAAGCTGTTTTAGTCCCTTCTTGGATTAAAAAGAAAAGAGAGAGAGTACTCACCATGAGACAAGAGCAAAAGCTGGGCCTAGCCTCGCACTGAGAGAGAGCCTCCTCTGCTGGCTTGCGGACGATTTCGTCGCCACTCAATGAATCGGTCAAGAACGAGTATATCGCTGGGAGGTCCGATTTCGATAGCGTCATTACAAGCGAGCTTTCGAATCAGTGATTATCTGATATTAAATTGCAATCTTAAATTAAAAAAATACCTCACATAGACAAACGAGGTTAGAGTGCTCTTGCCTGGGTTTTTGCTTCCAGCAGGAGAAATGCCGTGAAGGAGCAGCAAGACTTGCATGAGGGAGAAGGGGGAGACTGAGCAACAAAAATCGCGTGAGGGAGAAGGAGCATCAAGAATCGTACAGATCGTGGTGATCCAGCAGTTGAATGGATTAGAGACATAGTGTGAGAGAGAGTGAGAGAAGGAAAGATAGTGGAGTCTGAAAGAGAGGGGCAGAGGAGGCAAATGGGTTAGACAAAATTTTCATTAGGCGCTTCTTTCTTTTTTAATTGGCGCCTAAATTGGCTGTGAAAAAAAATTAAACGTGTATTAATAACGTTTTTTAATAAGTGCTATTTTTTACTGTAATATATACTCTAAATTGTTGTAGTGCGACCTAAGGGTCATTTCCTAAGGCTTTAAACGTGCACATCATGAGGCATGAGAAAGAGATCAAGGAATAAATAAAAATTAGATAACTAAAAATAATATATATAAATAGTCTCGAGGAGAATAACCTTGTGCTTAACGTTTACAAAAGAAAAATATACATAACATAAATAAGGGCAAATAAAATCTAAGACCCTCCAGGCCGCTCTGAGGACGTCACCTCCTCGACCTCCTGCTCGCCAGCGACAGAGGCCTCCCCGGTCTAAGACTGTAGCTCTTATTGTAGCCGAGCCTTGAACTTCTCGAGGTAGTGCCCCCACACTTCGGAGGCCATGAAGAAGAAGTTGTCGTCCTGATTGAAGGCCCAGCAGTGGTACAACATGCTCTCCATGGAGGATGTCGATGCTTTCTTCTCCTCCTGAATAGTCGCCTCGACCTCCAGCTGTTTGGCCTTGGCCCCCTCGAGCTTGGCCTGAAGGGCTGCCGAGGAAACCTTTGCCACCTGCTCGCCTTCTTGAGCCATGGTTAAGGTAGCCTTTGACGCCTGTTCACCTGCTTGGGCAGCCGCCAAAGCAGCCTTGGCACTTTGTTCACTCTGTTGAGAGGCGGCGAGAGCAGTTTGGGTCGCAGTCAGGGCGACCTGAGCAGTTTGGAGCTCGGCCTTGAGTTCATCATTCCTGGCCCTGGCCCGAGATATGCTGCGATGTTGAGCCAAGGCTGTCTGCAAAAAGCAAGGAAACAATTAGGCACATACCAGGGAAAAATAATAAAAGTCAGGTAAGGGAAAATGCTGACTGTGAGGTTCATTCCTAGGGCCAATTCCATAACGCTCTCCGGGCTCCTCTCCTCGATCACCCTCAGGTCGCTAGGCTTGGTCTTATAAAAGTGCTCCACCGCGTAGTTCGCCGTCTCGTAGACAGTACCCCGAAAAGTGTCTGGAATTTGCTCCAGGTCCTGGCTGTTGACGGGGATGCGAACTGTGGCGGCGGGGACTACCGGAGCTGGGGGACCAACTGGTGCTACCAGGTCTTGAGCAAGGACTGGTGGAAAGCGAGGAGGGGGTGCAGCCAGACCTCTCTTCTCCGGGGCTGCGGTGGGTGGAGCTCCCGAGCCCGAGCCTTTCCCTTTGGCCGGGGATTTGGAGGTAGTCGAAGCCGAAGGAGGCGTTTTCTTTGACGTGGGCTGAAGTTTCTTCACAAGGGGACCCTCGTTGGATCTCCCTTCCTGGAACATCAAGCGGATGTCAGGTTCCCCTCGCTGTGCCATCGCCTCATATGAAAAAGAATGGGAAATGCGTTAAGTATGCATATACATTCATCGGTTTACAAAGAAAATATGTACAAAGTAACAAAAAATCCTACCCTCCAAGCTAGAGGAGGAGTCTATTTCCACGACCTCCGGCCTCGGAACTGCTATAGGGGAAGGAGAGTCTAAGCCAACCACTTCTTGGATTAGGGGAGGTTCCGGGTTAGGCTCTACCTCAGGACTGGAATCCTCTACGTATTGCCTAAGTCCAGGAGCAACAACACCTTGGAGAAGGGATGGCCATGACCTAAGATTGGTTCCATACTCTTCAAAAAAGGCCGACCTAAAGGACAAGGTATTGTCTACTACTATGGTCCCCCTAGGATGGCCCATGTCATGACGAAGAACTAAATGGTCTACACACTGGAGCAAGGTTATGTTACGGTCGAGGTCATTAGGATGACGATGCACGAGCTGGTTTGGGTTAAACCTGACTAGCCTAAGGTTGGCAACAGCTCTATCTAAATCCCTAAAGGGATATGGGTTACCTTGGCTGGAGGGGCCGGCTGTTGCCCCCGACGCAGCCGCTCAGTAATGGGGTCCTGGGCGGCCTCAGGAGCTCGCCTCTTCCGCACGAGGGGTACCTCGTCCTCTTCTAGCTCCTCGCTATTGACGGCCTCAGCATTCCTTTCAGGGACATGCGGGAGCTCGCAGATTATAGGAACGTTGGCCCGCGTTCTTCTCAAGGCCAGGGTTTGGCCTTCAACAAGTAACTTACACGCCAACATCGTGTCGTTAGACACAAGCTGGCGGTAGTCCTTCTCGCTAGACGGGAGCCCTGCCAAAGTTTCATATTGACCCCTAAGGGTCACTGATTTGGCCGTCCTCACAAAAATGGTTGCACGAAGACACTCCAATCAAAATACACGCAAGAAAAACTAAGTGTGAAATGAACTTTTTTTTTCTCAAGCTAAGAACAGAAAGAAGACTTACGAGGGTGGTTGAAGTATCGGTGTTCGCAGTTTCAAAACCCATTTCGACATAAAAAATTGGTCTTTGAAGTCGTTGGGATGACTGGGCAGCTCAATGAATGCAGGCGAGTTCAGGAACCGGGTCAAGTAATAGAACCCATCGCCTCGTCCCCTTTGGTTTGGGCTGGCTTTGAGGCAGAAGAAATAGATGATGTCTATCGGAGTGGGGACCTCCTACTCATGCTTCAGAAAGAGGTACTTCAACCCCGCCAACAGTCGATACGAGTTGGGGGGGAGCTGGAATGGCGCCAACCTCACATAGTTGAGTAAGTCCGCGAAGTACTGGTTGAGGGGGAGGAAGGCCCCGACCTTTAAGTGTTCATCACTCCAGGCCGCAAAATCGTCCTGGAGTGGTGCACAGCTCCGCTCCCCCTCGTAGGGAGGTCGGGCGATGAGAGCCCCTGTCCCAGCCTCGATGTTATGGGACAACAGGATCTTGTTGACCCTTCCTTGGGTCGTTATCTTGGAGACAATCCTTTTGGCCTCGAACTCAGGAAGGGGGAAATCAGGGACGACCTCATTTCCCTTGTGAGATTGCTGGGACGACGAGCCAGCTACGTTCTTCTTGGATGCACCTTTCTTGGGTGCCATCAGCTCGCCTATCAAATAAGAACGACATAGTTTTTAGTGGGCGACGTAGAATTTTTTTAACAGAAGAAATAACAAAGGCCAGGGGTCCTAACATGCGAGCTGATGCAATATCAGCCCGTGTGATGCCACTCGTTGCTTATGCTACGCGCCTAGGTTTCCCAACAGACCCCTGATATTTAGGGATCTGTGTGTCAGAAAGTCAGGCCACCACCCTCCTTGGGGAACGATCTATAGCAAAACCGCCCAAGAAGCGTAGCCCCTACGCAACCTAATGTCTAAACCTAAAAATATTTCATCTCCTACATAGGGGTGTGCACGGCGTGGTTTGGGCGGTTTGAACACTTTTTAATACACCACGCCACAAGTGCGGTGTAGTAGCTAGAACACACCGTGCGGTGTGATTTCGTTGCACCAAACCGACCAAACCAAACCATTTTTTGCGGTGTGGTTTAGGTGGTTTTCCACGGTGTAAGTGTGTTAAAAAATATATGTGAGATAGAGATGGTGATAGGGAGGAGGCGCAAATGAGATGAGAGAGGAAGAAGTTGTTGTCGTGTATGATGTGTTAGAGAATAAGGTATACCCTAATTTAAGTGGGTTCCTAGTTTCAAATTGGGTTACTAAAAAATGATATATATGTAAAGTTTAATTTTTTTTAACATATTTGTAAGTATACGGTGCGGTGTGGTGCAAACCAAAATTTTACACCGCCAAACTGCGCACCGCACCGCGCGGTTTAGCTAAGATACAAACCATACTGAACCATTCCACTTTTGACACCGCGATTTGCGGTGTAATGTGGTGCGGTGTGTTTGGTCACCGCGGTTTACCAGTTTAGATGCTCACCCCTACTCCTACATGCCTAATGGATATTCTCTAAAAATTGCCCAAGAATCACCCGAAGATTTACCCAGTTTATGAACATCACAACCCTAGATATATTTTAGAGCATACTCAATAAACCTAAACCGAAACATGTGTACCGAAAATATGTGGGAACAGCCTAATGCCAGTGACGATGAAGTGTAGAGTGGTGTTATAAAGAAGGATGAAATACACAAAAAACCAGTAAAAGAAAGTTCCAATAGAATAGAGAACTTACAGTGTGTTCGTCGATGGAAAGAATGTTCAACGTAGAAGGAGAGTTCGTAAAAAATCCTTGGTGGCTGGGCTCACGAAGGTTTCAGTGGCAGATTTTTGGGATCTTATGAGAAAAGGAAGAAGGGTTTTCAAAGTTCAGAGGAAAGAACAACTAGGAAAAAATTTCAAATGAGAGGGTATGCACACTGAAAATTGCCAGCCCTATTTATACGTAATAAGCAAAAGAAACACGGACCATCCGATCAAGCTAATGTGAGATGCGAGGGTCATGTTTCAAAAGATTAAATGACGACAAAAAAGGTGGCCAGACCATTTAATGCAATCCTCGAAACCCGAACAGATGCCAATCACGGCGTTCCACGTGTCCAGTACTCAAGTAATGAACAAACATGGATAATTGCAATAGAAGTCTAAAAGTCCCCATCGTATCGGTCAGAGAATGACGTCATAAGACATGGGCAGGAACTTGGGGGCAAATGTACGCCCTGATATTCAGCCCAGGTCTTTTATGCAGCTCGAGTACAGCTGTCCATCTATGAATAATACTGAGGGACCCACAAACTGACATATCCTCGACAGAGGCAGTTCAACCCCCCAGATAATAACACAAGCTGAGGAGCACGAAACATTAAAGTATGAGCTGGAGATGGATATAATTTACAGACTCATGGACACGAGCTGGCATTATGCTCAGGTCGGAGTCCTCTGATCACCTGCCATGCCCACGAGTTTATTAAGCTGGATACGTTATATATAAACGTGCGTGGTTAAGGATCGCATGTCCATTTATCCCTGAATTCTCGGACACGTAATATAAATGTGCGTAATCAGACATCACGTGTTTGATTACACCAGGCGGCCCACGATCATTTTTACCTAATGATTAGGCCTTACCTTAAGATATATTGTAATATTCACCATTTGTAGATGACAGGTCACAAAGAGCGATGTATATTCACGTGACAACCCCAACACCTATCCTATGATGGTTCTTCTATAAATACTAAGACCTTGGATAGAAAAGGGGTTGGGTTTTCTCTGTATATTGCAAATATTCTGTCAAAATATAGAGAGGCATACAATAATAATATCGACTCGTGGACTAGGGGAATTTTAACCTCTGAACCACGTAAAAAAAGGAACGAGTGTTCTTACTATATCATTCGAAGTATCTTTTAGAGTGATTACTCTTGTTACGGTTTATTCTTAAGCACTAGTTTATTTCAGCTAATTTTCGTAATACACTGTTAGCGAAAAACCGCGTCAACAAACTTAAACTAAAAAAAATAGTTTATTTAGTTGTTTAAGTGATCATATAATATATAGTAAAATAATCAAATTATAATAAACAAATTAGTTTAGATTAATATATAACCAATTATTTTAGGAACATATGAAAATATAAAAATAAACTAAATTGTTAAATTTGAGAACTAAATTAAACTTGTTTGTACATTTTATTATATAAACAATTAAAAATAATATGATAGTTTAACCAAATTAGTATACTTAACAAAATTAAAAACAAATTAGGAAAGTAATGGATTTGGTTTATTATATTAAATAAACTTATTGTGCAAAGTTTAAATCATTATAATTACATAATCAGTAAAATAAACTAATGTTTTTTAATGTATAGGATTCGAGATAAATATACATATATTAAATTGTGAATCTTAAAATATTGTGATGATAAAATATACATATTCAAATAGATTTATTTATAACTACTCAATATAAGGCATATAATATTCTACATAAAAGTATATTCACAAAAACATAATTTGAAACATATTAAAAACAATTGAAAAAGACAGAAAAATAAAATAAATTATTTATTTGGTTATATTCATATAGACAATACATGTCTTAAATTTGTTTATAAATACTCAATATAAGGCATATAAATATAAGTATATTTACAAAAACATAGTTTAAAACATATTAAAAATAAATTGAAAAGGACAGAAAAATAAAATAAATCATTTATTTCATTATATATATAAATCATATGTACAATATTTGTATTTTGTTTATACTTTAATATTTTTTTAGTGAGCTACACAATTAAATTTTATAATATCAATTAGAGGCTATAAACCAATGCTTTATTTTTTTCATTTAACAATATTCAAACAATGACAACTGTTTATGTTTATTATACAATGGTATTTGGGAAGACCGTTTTACCTGCAATGACTTTCAGGTGATCGGTATACTCATACCATGTTAATATAGCTTCCAACAACTAAATGATATGATTTCAAAGAAACTCAAATTACATCCAAATTTCACACGTCTTGAAATACAATTTCAACCAAGTCCTTTTATACCTCCAATGATCATAGATGATGATGATTCAATGCGTTTTTTTATGGAACTACACAAAAAGAATATGGATCAACGACAACATCCTTTAATAATAGGTTTTTAAAGAGAAATCAATCATCAATCAAATTGAACAACATCACCATATAGCAAGTACATCCAGACCTAATAGTTAGGTAAAGTTTATTTTGCAACATAAGGTTAAGATTTTTTTATATATAGCATCGTTCAATACATGCATTATTTATTGCAGTTTCGTATACATGAAGATGCTGCTAATGAACCAAATTGGGATGAAATAACACAAGTTGTAGCAAATACAGTATTTGAAAATAATACTGGGATGAAAGAGAACAATTCGATTCCCTGAACATAGCAAGTTGTTCATCCGAAAGATTTGCCTTGATCACTTTTATAGGATCATAATCTGATGTGTATACAATCTTCCCAGCAAGCCTATCCAGGGGTTTGGAATATAAATCACAAACATGTTTATATTTACAAAATTAAATACATTAAAGAAATAAAAAAAACAAGAATATTTATCAACTCAAAAGAAAAAAAAAAAAAAACACAACAATAAGATATAAACCAAAACAACAAACTTGGCTAGTTAGAGTATATTATAAACATTTAAAAATAAACTAATTAGTTTAATAACACAGAGTATAAATCAGAGTATATTCTTTTTTTTTAATAGAAATTCTCTAATTCCTTATTTTAGTAAATATATGAGTGAGAATCATTACCACATAAGTGATTTTAATTGTTAGAGAATATATACTATTCAATGGAAATTGTGAAAACCAAATTACACATCTATGCAATAATACAATAAACAAGATAGTAGATTAAATAAATATTACAACTCAATTGCAAAAGATACAAGTAAAATAAAAAGATGTAGAAGAAGAAGAATACAACTGAAATCATAAATAATAAAGAAACATAATTCAAATAATTTTTTTTATAACTACTCAATATAAGGCATATAAAAATCTACATAAAAGTATATTCACAAAAACATAATTTATCACAAAGTTTGTTAAAAATTTTGTTGCCGAAACATTGAACCACTGTTCTTTGTTAACAAACTAGTGATAACACACACATTTGCTATGTTCACTTGAGACCTTAATGTCTCTCTTTGCACCGTTAATGACCATGTGCACATTCCATTAATAGATTTTTTTTTTAGAATGACTTTCAATTCTCACGAGGGGCGACACAAACCCTAGGTCTACATAGGTAGAACTGTTACAATATTTTGTTGTCCTAAAATACTTGTTTTTTCAAGACTGAGTTCTATTAAAAAATCTTTCAGTTTTAACCCTCATTTGGTAACACACTAGTAATCATATCTCAGATGGAACACAAATTTGAGTATTACTAATATTCACTTGATTGACTTGTTATTATATATTGAACTTAATACTAGTTTGGTAATTAGTATTAATATAGATTATCATCAACCGTGAATCTCTTTAGGGAGTCTAAGTCTCATCCCTTGAGATGTAGAAATGATTCAATTTGAGTCTTTTCTTTTCTCATGTATGCATACCTAATCACTCTCTCATTATTTTATTCAAACATTGTGCTAGCTATAGTTTGATTAAAATAGTTTATTCATCAAAATAGTGAGTTTGACCCCAAGTAAACATTCCCACTATTTTCACACTTTAATACTCAAGATAAATACATTTTCTTGAATATTAGCTCTAGAAACCTCTTTGTTTCTATAACTCCCCTGATGTTTTAAATTAATTCATTCTTGAACCAAATATCTCACAAACAATAATTTTAGACATTAAGCATGTCTAGATTTATTTATTCTATACATATATAGCTAATGTAGTTCAGAATGTAAAATTCCAAATCACATAACTTATATGTATATATTTTAATAAGATGGCCAAATTAATCAATCATTATCAACAAAATAAATTGATTAACTCTGGAACATCACTCCCACATTTCTCACATAAAGTGATAATAAAATATCACTTTTAAAATAGAAATATATTTATTTTTATTAAGTCATTTATCCTCCAAGATAAATCTAGACTTATAATTCCCAAAGTTCATCATTAGTCCTTAAGCCACATAATAAACTCTTAATAGATCAAGATAAACAAAACTTCAATGTTAGTTTATTTTGATTTATTTACTTGCAAAAGCAAGACACGCCCATTTGAAATTAACATTCACTTGGTCTACTTTCTTTTATATATTTCACAAAAATGAAATATGTGAACACAAATACCATGTGAAAATTTCTCAAGCAAATAATCACGAATTTTCACTTTTAGTTGTCTAAATAATCTCAAAATCACTTGAACAATTTTTGTGTATCTTCTAAGAGTCTCTTTGAGATTCTTTTAAAAACACCACTTTGACATCCATTGATTTTCCCATCAACATCAATTTGAAGATGCCAATTTTTAACCACTTTAAATAAAAAAAATAAACCCTCATTGATTTATTTAAACACTTTGATTTCTCATGCTTTAGTTTAAAAGTATCTCCTCATTGAGCTTAATTTAAACATGTCACAATATTTAACTTAAATGGATAAAATCTTCTTCAATAAATTCACCATTGGTGTAAATATTCAAAATTGTTTCTCCAATTTTGTAATGTCTCCTCATTGGAACATTGCATATTTAAGAATTATTGTCACTAAATAATTCTCAAATATTTTTCATTTGACCACACTTTAAACTCCAAGCTTTATAGGTCAATATGCCATAATTTTGGATCCACCTTGATCCAATATTTTTGCGATAGCAAGATACTTCTACCAAAAGATGTAACCCTCTTAGGTTTATCTTTTCTTTTCTCATAAAATGAGATGCTCATCTCTTTAAATGAGAAAATTAAAATTCCCAAATAATTTTTAATTCACAAATTAAATGGTAATTCATCACAACATAATAGGATAAACACATTCCTATTAGTATTACTTTAGTTATCATATAACACCATATTATTAGTCTGACAACTCACACATATATATATAGCTAAAACTTTAGATGTTGAAATATCTTCTAATCTAACCACTATATTCAAAAGGCAAAAGAAATTGGAAAACAATAAATTTGTATAAACCTCATTCACCAAATTTTTTTCTTTTCATTTCTATAACCACATGAGAGCCATTATATCTTCTAAGAAAAACAAAGAACATTACTTTTTAAAGTTGGATCCTCACAAGATCTCTATGGTTTCTCCTTCCATTGAAATGGAAAGAATAACTTTTTGATTGTTAGATAATATATATTATTCAATGGAAATTGTGAAAACCAAATTACAACTCTATGCAATAATATAATAGGCAAGGTAGTAGATTAAATAAATGGTTTATACCTTTTTGGACCTTGTATTTTTTCTCATTACCTGTTTGGACCATGTGTTTTGATAAATTACTTTTTGGACCCTATGTTTTGTAAAATGATTAAAATAGAATCCTAAACCCGATTTTGGTCAATGTTTTCTCAACTAAAACTACAAATAATTTACCAAACTAACAATTCAGAACAAAAATAAAATCATTCTGCTTAAAAACTATGTTGTTATATTCAATTTTTTCTTCATCAAAATTGAGTTTATGGTTCTATTTTAACAATTTTACAAAACATAGTGTCCAAAAAATAATTTGTCAAAACACAGGGTCCAAACAGGTAATGGGACAAAACACAGAGTCCAAAAAGGTATAAACCCTTAAATAAATATTACAACTTAGTTGCAAAAGATACAAGTAAAATAAAATGATGTAGAAGAAGAAGAATGCAACTCAATTCATAAATAATACAAATAAATATGTAGACTAGAATAAAGAAATAAGAACAAGAACAAGAATTATCATACAACCAAAGTGTAGAGTAGTGAGGATCACACCAACTTGAATAAGGTCCAAGACCTTTGTCCAAAAGCTTATTTCCCCATATTCTCTAAGCACTAAGGGTGTGTTTGGTATGATGTAAAGTAAATGTGGGAATGAGAATCTAATTCCCTTCCTATGTTTGTTTCAAATTTTAAGGGGGTAAAGTTAATAATTTGTGTGAGCCCCACATGTATTTTAAGGGTTAAGTGAACTTTTTTGTACACAAGAGTTTAATATTACATCCATTCTAAGTCCCTCTACACTTTTCAAAGCAACTTAATTACTCAAAACAAACACCCCATAAAGGACTTTCAAGTTTGAAAATAGTTCTATGGAATTATCAGTCTTTTGGTGTATTTTATAGTCAAGTACTTTGTTGATAGAAAATTGTATTTATCACAAGTGAGCATTATGCCTCTATTTATAGAGTTTTGAGAGACCCTATGAATTTTAAATTCCACCAACCCTCTTAGTTGTTACCAATGTTTAATTTGATGTTTATAGAATTAAAATGAAGATTTGAGAGTTGTTTGGGATGTTAAAACCATTCAAATTGGAAAAAAAAAGACAAAATAGAATTTGGCTACCAGTACCCCAGGGCACAGTCTGTGGCATTTCATGGTCACAGCCATTAGTCCCTGTCTCCCAGGCCACTGCCTTGGATGCTTTTGGCCGTGGCCTGAAGGTTGTTACAGCCTCCCAATTTTGCATCTTTTCTCAAAACGTCCCAATACCTTTCCTATATGATTTTGTAACCTCCATACACTAAATGAGAATTAAAACATATCTTCAAGAGCCATATCATATTATGACTTTATGAAATTCAATAAAATGTGTAACTCTCAATCTACACATTATTGAGTGATGTTTAGATATTGCAGATTTATAGCTGATTTTGTAACTCTCAAATATGTTATACTTGGTCACACATATATAAAATTTTTGTAATTCTCAATATTAAGTTATAAAGTATGACAAATCATATTTGTTTGACAAATCATATTTTATCACATTATTTAATCTAACATTATATTATATAGAATAATATAATAATTCACCGTAACTAATCATGCCAGAAGTATAATTATTAGTAAAAGTTTGGTATTATTTATGCAAATGTCCATTTATTTTAATTAGACCTGATGCGTAATTATTAAGCTTACAATTAATAAGTATAATTAAATATTTATGGTTTTTATATTTTATTTAAAATAAAAATACAGTAGGTTGTTTTTATTAATCAAACTCTAATTTAAAATTAATTTGGTTAATCCAAGAAGGGACTAAAACAGTTTGTTTGGCCATCACTGAACAACCTCTTTCGTCCAGTGTGGTGTTGCTGCCAACGGTCACTCGGTGTTGGTGATTGCGTTTTGAGCCACGAACGAGGGGAGGTACTATACAGTGGATTGCGGAAACCCTATTATTTGGGGGAACCGAAGCTTTTCGAATTGAAGTTTTACACAATGTAAGTTTCAAGCTTGATTCTTTCTATCGTTCATATTTTGGTTAAATTTTCTTCTGTAATTCAGTTACATTTATAAAGAGAGAATGCAGTTTTTTTTTATTGGAATTCATAGTTTGATTATCATCTAGGAATAGAGATACGAATTTAACACTTTTCTTTTTGACTGAAAATTATGATTTTTAAATCGTATAAGCAAATGGCTGTTGATATCATGGGTTGTTTCTGATCTGTGGGATCAATTTGGATTTGTTTAGGGGAGCTGTTAAGTTGGAACTTCGTTGTCCCCAAACTGTTGAGGGAATTGCTGCCGACCCTGAGCCTGATTGGAGCTTCGATGCTCTTTTAACACAGCTTAATGCATTGGAAACAAAACTTAGTAGCTCTTCCAAAGTCCCAATGCCATTCACTAAAGTGCAATCGCGGTAAGTATGTATGTGTGTGATTTAGATAACTGCTTGGTGCATATGTGTTTTTTTGTTTAACTAAGCGTTCAGTTGTAAATTTTGTATAGTCAGTTTTCAAATGTGAAGAGCGTAGAAAGAAGTTCTAGGCCATTTGTAATGCGTGTCCTCGATGATGAGGTGGATGAAATTGACAATGCATATGAGGAAGCTCAAGATAGAAGCTCCCTTTCTGCTAATCGGTTTAATTTTAACGACCTTTATGTTAGGTATGCATTTAACTGGCCTTGATTGTTTTTCTTTACTTATATTCCATGTTTTTATCAATTCAAGTTTTGCATCCCTATTCTGTCATCGAAAGCTTGATTCAGCTGTTGTGTATTCATGACAGACTTCTATGATATATCTATGTTATGTTATATCACATTGATTGTTAGAGATCTCGCTAGTTTCTATTAATAATTTGTATTCTCTTGATTTATCTCTTAGTGATGATGGCGACTCTGAGAATGAGTCAGCTCTTGAAATTCAGCCATACTTGATGGAGGAAACAGGATTGGTGGAAGGAGGTTTGATTGAGCTAACTAGTGAACATCAGCTTGGGGTCAAGGTCTGTAGCTATCTAGTGGATGATGTTTCGTCTGATGTAGAATTCGTGCATAATTTTTGTTGCAAAATGTTTAATTATTCAATTAGTATTATGAATAACTAGGGCACATATCTCATGAAGAGCTTATCTCATACCTTGGCTACATGCTCGAGCTCCAGGGTTTCCCTGCAAATTTTTCTTCTTATTGTGGTTGTAGAATTCCCTTCTTGGTGCATGACAATATTAATTGACTCAATAACAGGAGGAGATTAGGAACAAAATTTTTACAATAGAGTCAGATCTGATGAGTGAAAATGAAAAGGTTTCTTCTGCATTTCTTCGAGTTAATAAGTATGGAGAAGCAAGGCGCGAAAATGAGAGAAAGCTTGATACCCAATATCAACGAAAAATGTAAGACTGCAATTCCTTTGTTATAATGCTGTATTTTTTTTTTTTGCCTCCCCTCATTGAAGTGCCCATGCTTTTGAATGTTTTTTCCTTGGAATTTTAATGGTTTCTCATCTCCTTCTGCATTTTTATTGTTTAAGTCAAATTTGGACTTTCTGTTTTCTAACTTTTGGGCCATCATCTGTAGTGCCGAAGCACTTGATAATCACTTGACTGCTATCCAAAGGGACCATGAACTCAGGTCCCAGATAGAAGAAAGGAAAATAAGAAGTGATGCTGCTTATGAAGGGGCCAAAAGAAAAGAGAAAGCTCTCCTGGAAGAAAAGCTCCGCCAAGAAAAAGCCAAAGCAGAAGCTGAGGTTTGTTGACTTTGCCCAGATTATTCATTTCTTTTGGTAGATGTCTAAAGATGGTTGTCACAGTCCTCTATTCTTACATATTCTTCTGATATAATCTTAATGCGCTTTGTTATATTATCTTGGTTTTATGCTGTTGTTAGTAATAAAAGAATTTTCTGATGCAGGCAAAACTCAGAGCTGAAGAAGCAAATAGGGCTGCAATGGAAGCTCAGAGAAGAGAAGCAAAAGAGGCTGCTGAAAGGGAGGCCAATGAAGCGTCAAGCCAGGTTGCAGTTCAGAAGGCAGCTTTAGGATTGCAAACTAAAGCCAAAACCAAGGAATCTGAATTTGAAAAACCAATAAATTCAGCATCAGCAGGTAATTTGGCTACCAGGCAAATATAGCAACCTTGTACTGATCTATAGATAAAATCATTTGCCCTTTCATCTAAAAATCTAGTTTAGCCCTAGTTTTCACAAAGACCAGCTAGGTTTGGGCAACGGTTCATTTTTGACACACTACTGTATTCCCCTCGTTTTTTTTTAGTTAATTCATGTTCTCTGTACGCTTTTAAGAAATATTTTGTTATCTGATGCGTGAAAGGGGCTACTGGTGGCAGGTGACATTACTAAAGCTGCTGAAGCTGCGCTAAAGTTGGAGCGGGAAAGATTAAAAAAGTTGGAAGACTTGGATGAAGGAAACAAGGCATTGGGATTGAATGTAAATAAGGTTTGCCCCCCATTTTGTAATTCATATTCATTTGAAAATTCTTAATCTCTTACCATTATGGTGCAATTCTAAATTGAATTGAATTTACTTCATTCAGCTTATTTATGTCTGTTTTAAATATATTGTACTGAAAGAATGCATTTATACATTAAATTCAACTGAGATTTTACTGGATTTCGTAAACATGGATGTTACTGTATATTAAATTTCTTATTTATCATTCCACAGTTATTGCCATGTATGATTGTCATTTTTAAGCACATCTCATGTTTTTTTCTTCTTAAAGTTCTTTTTGATATGTGAAATATTTATTTTCTCACATAATGTTATTTCTTTTTCAGGATTATGTTCGCCATGAAAGAAATATCTCTAAATTGATACGGCAGATTACAGGGACTAATGATGTTGTCAAGTAATATTGGATTTCTGTCCATCAATCTACATATTTTTATTCAACAACTAGTTATCTAATTAGCTTATTATCATGTTACATAACTAGTTGGTTTTCACGTAATGTGTTTTCTTTCTAATGTAAATGACTAAATTGTTTTACATAATATGGTGGAAAGATTTTGCACTTAAAGTAATTTTCTTTTTGCAGACAAAAAGCAGCAGAACTTGTCAAGATCCTCAAAAATCCTGCTTACCCTCAATCTATCAGTGCTGGAGCATTTGCTAGAAAGGTACGTTTAGTTTATTGTATCTTTGGATCAGCTTCTTATCTCTTTGCTTTATTTGGTGATTGAGAGAGTGGAAACGAAATTTGAGAATGTCTCTTTTCTCACATACACCACACATATATAGATATGATATGAGATATGGTTCTTCATATCAAGGGACTAGAAATGTTGTGCATGCATTGTTACTAAAATACACTTTTTGACGGCAGTATGTAGAATTTTATTCTGTTGAGTTTATAGAAATCATGTGGGGAGTTCTTATATTGTTCACTAGTCATTTCATTTAATGGTTTATGTATAAAACTGCATCCTGATAGGCAACTAGAATGAGGGGTAAAGTGGTTAAATAATAGAGTATAGGTAATAGAGGGGTATGTGGGTAACTGTAGTATTGAGTGCTGGTTATGATGAAATAGAGCAGTATATGTAGGAATAGGTTAGAAATGAGAGGATCTTGAGAAATATATTGTTATTGAGCTTTTGCTATTGGGAGAGTTGAGGTCTCTCAAATACATCATACAATTATCAGATTTGCCTTTTTTCCATTTCCTTCCATCTCCAATTTTGTCTCTGTTTTTTTTGCCTACTGGTTTGAGGACTTGCTGTCTATCTCTATCACATCCATTATGCAAAGCGCCAATTATTCTATTTGATGCTTTAAATATGGCCACTATGGCTATTCTTCTTTAATATACTTGCTTTGCTCGGAGTGGATAGGTGCCAGATTCATATACTAAAACAAAGTTTTGGTATTGCAGGTTGTCTCACATTGTGAAAGCCCTGGTAGCGCTGCTTTTGCATGTGGTTATGTCATTGTTCTTGTCACTTCAGAGGTAAATAAGGAGTTCATGAAATTGATTATTCTTGATTGCATTCTCTTCTGTTTTCCTCTCAGGTGCCCTTGTGTATTGTTTTCGCTACAAGTCAGGCTGCAACTGACCAGAAATTTTAAATAATGAAATAGAAGAACAAAATTGTTCTTTAATGGACAGCAAGAAATGGTTGGCGGAATTAATTGACCCAATAACAAATAAAAAGTTGTAGCAAGAAAAAGAAAAAGAAGAAAAATGTTAGAATGGAATGCCTCTTCATTTACATTTCAATTAATTTTGGGACCAAACTGTTGATTCTTCAATTGAATATTTTTCAAGTGGATTTTAAGTTGGATTTTCTATGTAACATTGTGTACCGCTTTCTTCTTTTTCATACCTTATAATATCATAAGAAATTAAGATTTTATATGTTGATCATGCTTTATGTGTTTCAGGTTCCACATCTTATGGATCTTATTCTTGCCGAGCTTCACAAAGCTTGCATCTATACTGTTCCAAAGCACATAGTATACACACAGGTGATCAATTGCCATCATTTAGTTAATTATGTTTCTTCCAATGGGTAATGCGGGATCTTTGTTATTTTGAGGGTGGCAGTGTATGCTATGTCGAAAATTTGCTCCCTAATTACTATAGGTTATTCAATACTGCAGTCAGCATTTGAATCAAAAGAGGCATATTGCAAGACTCTTGGATTTCGAGAAGACGAAGGAAAGGTTGAGAATGTTGAGGACTATTTGAAACGATTAGAATCATACATGAAACTATACGGCGCTCTGGTTCAGGTAAGGCAGTATGTTCTTTGGCCAAATTTTTGATAATTTGATATTGAGACGCAGCTCTAATTATATCAGTGTTCACTGCCATACCTTTTTGTGCTTCTCTATTTGAAAAAAGCTAACAAATTTTATGTGTTGTTAGACTGAAATTAACGGCTTTCAAAATACACATGGCTTGAGAGAAGGTTGGGCTTGGATTGCAAGATTCTTAAACACTCTCCCTGCTAATAGATATACTGCCGTTGCACTAAGTGCATTCCTACGTGTAAGTCATAGAAAACCAAATACATTTTTTTTTTACTCTGAAACAAAACAGCAACACCCTCTGAAATTTCGCAACTTGAACAGATGGCAGGATATGCTCTCTTCAAAAGATACAAATCCCAGTTCAGAAAGATTTTGAGCATCATCTCTGACCACTTTTTGAATGCTCTAAGATCTCGGAAAAATCCGGCGTTAAACCCTGTCATTGCAGAGATTCAGTCCTACATAGAAGACAATAAGTTCCTTCAAGAGCCAGAAGGAAGAAGCCTGGAGTCGTCGTTGCTATCGAGTGTCATGGTGCCCGAGTCAGATCACAGAAATTCGTATCAACGCGTTGATCACCGAAACTCGTATCAACGCAATGATCATTATTACTGATGTGTACATAAATATACGTATGCAAATACTATAAAGTTGTGTTGCACGGTATTTGTAATCATTTATTATGTATGATAGAAAATTTTGGTTAACTTTGTAAGTTATACTGATATGAAATGCATTGACGTGAATAATTTCTGACCGGTTCTAAATTTATGTTGCTCAGGATCTGCCACTGATAAACTAGCCACTAAAAATTAGTGTTAGAGATTGATGGGTCCATTTTTGGGTAAATAATCTTTGGGACCAATAAGATTGTAACCACTGCCAATCACGAATTCTTGATTTAACAAATTTTTTGTTTGTTTTTTTTGTCAACTTCAACAGAATATGTTTACACTTAAAAACTACGAATGTATAAAATTTTACAAAACTGTCTCAGTATTTTTTTTTGACATAAATATCAATGCTCATAGATAAAAATTGTTTAAGTACATCACTCAAGATTTAAGGTGGAATACCATTGTCACAAGTAAACTCATAATCAATCGTAACTCGTAAGTGTAGCTATGATAATTGAAAAATCTAAAATTTTATTATATAGTATTTTTATTTCATGCTCTTATGGAGTGCTATAATGTTTTATGTAGGAAGATTTTCTATCATTCTAGCAAAAACAATAACAGTAATGGTGATTTTGGATTGGTCTTTTCTATGTAAGTTACATTTACACTTCATAGAGACTGACTATTTATCTTTAGTCTCTGCTTACTCTAAGAGATTCTTGTATGTTAATGAGTTAGGATCTTTGTTAGAGGATATAGCAAGTTCATTGTTTAGTTTTCTCAAGACATCTCTAGTTCATGTTCGTTGTTCGGCCAATAAAGCTACTCATGAATTAGTTACGCATGCACTCAGGGTGGAAGGTGAACTTGCATGACTGGATGATTTTCCATCCTTCTTATTTGATGTATTGCACTTTAATTATTTTCAATGAACTTAAATTTTTTAGTGAAAATATGTATGGAAATTTTTTAAACAAACATTTTTTCTTATCTTAAAATTTTAATTTAACATAATATATAGAAAAATATTAATTTATTATAATGTAGATTTTATACAACCAGCAAAAATTGAGATTGTGTACATAATCAAAACTTATTTACAAAATATTGCTGCAAAAAAAAAACTTATTTACAAAATATGACTTTTGCAGTCCCAAAACTTGATCTCACCCTAATTTCAAAATTACTAATGTTGAAGCTTAGACAAAAAATCAAACACAACATAAAGAGATGAAAAACTTCAGCTTTGAGCGCCAACTCTGGCTGTAGATCTATTAGTATTCAAAATTTCCCGTATGTACGAAGCCACAGCAATCGTAGTCCTCTTCTGCTCATATATTTTACACAACTTTTCCACAAACCAATTCCTCATAGCCATAGGCCACAGCCACATTCGTCCACAAACAAGTCCTGCACATCCTTGAATAGTCCAGGTTTAAGAAAGTTGTCACATTATTGGTGTAAAGGTTTTAATGTCCTTGCCAAAATTACAGGTAACAAGGCTAACCTTCATGTGCCTTGATAACATGAGAACTATCACAAGTGATGCAGATTTCGCAGATCAAACAGATGATGAGTAGGAACTCAGAATTTGGGATTTGTTTAGATCAGTGTTGGCTGACTAATAGAGCCTTATTCTAGTTTCGATTGAGCTCCGGCAAATGGGGCATGTTTGGAGCACTTCTCCACAGTCAAAACAAGTCTGTCAAACACAGAAACATATAACTACAATCTCTAAATCTGAACATGAGTCCCTGAATTGATTGATAATAAGAGGAGAGAATGGTTTACCTGATGCCCACAACCAAAGGCCAAGTTTTTTGGATTAGTCAGACAAATGGGGCAGACCTGAATAAGTATATCAGTAAAGAACAATGTGAGTATATGATGCTTGGCCATCTCACTAAACAAAAAGACAAAGTATCCAAATATCTTGAAGAAACAGATGAGTACCCAATTATCATAAGTAGAACTTTGAGATGGTGGCGTGTTGACTTCTGTTTCATATGCAGAATAAGAAGGTGCATTGTGCTGAAAATTGCTTGAGCTGTGAATCTGTGTCCTGCTGCTCGAAGGTACATCGGCAGTGATTGGTGGAGGAAGAGGTTTTCTATTTGGAGCACTTCGCCATTGTTGACTGAGTTTCAAAGGAAAATAAGAAATGGTGTAAATTGTTAATTAACTTGAGGCAACAGTATCAACAAGCGAAAAATTTTGAGTACTAAGATTTGGCTATTACCCTAGTATGCCGAGCTCTATGGTTGCTTTGTATTGAGAAGGTATTTCCATCAAAGCTGATAGAGCAAATTCTGTTTGCTTTTTCATTGGATTTATATTTTTTGACATAATCTCAGTAAAGTTCACAAACTACATGCACAACGAAAACAAGTGTTTTTCAGTTAAGCACATATTGAAAGGCAGCCATGATCACCTATTTCATATGGACTACAAAAAGTTTCTTACCTGGAAATTGTCAAATGCTCGTGAAGGAATGTTATCATCAAAGGCCCTCATCATGTCCCAAGGCCCATCTCCAACCCCAACTAAGATTATTGATAAGGGATAGTCACTGCCAAACAAACAAAAAAGATATGAAACCACAAGGTTTACTAATATATGTGCTTGTATGACAGTTGCATTGAGAGAGAGGCCATGAGTGGCATACCTTGCCTTGACAATTGCATCAATTGTCTTCTGTTCTTGTGAGCTAAGTTGGCCATTTCTTGTATCCACACTTCTCGTTACCTAAGGCAGCACAAATATTTTGTAAAGGACTCTAATGACAGAAGACACTTCTGAAAGAAATAATCATATGGTTTATGCTTTCTAGGAAAAATTTCACACCAAACAAACTAAATATTAGATAAAGGCAGAGTATTTACCTGTCCATCAGCAATGATCAATAGAACATGGTATTGGCCACGGCTCTGCTCGACTATAGTCATGGCCATCTCAATCACAGGCGCAAACGATGTAGGTCCTGAACCCAAATGGGGAAAAAGTTATTACAAAGAGTAACTAAACTTCAAAAGAAAACTATGCAAAGAATTCAAGTTTACCAGCAAGCCGAAGGTGGGGAACCAGTTCTCTGTATCGTGTTAGCACTTCCTCGAATCCATTACAGTACCTATGATTTGGAAAGAAGTTGAAAACATCTTTGTCATGTGTTGATGCTACAAAATATATCAGAGACAATATGTTATATTCAGTTCCATGGTTCAAAGAAGTTCAATCTCAAAGTAAAACTTGTACTCATTTTTTTTTTTGGTGAACTTACCATCTCCAAATCCATAACATGGAATTAAGTTATCCTCATCAAAAGCTGATAAAGTCTTTCCAATAATTGATATTGCTTGTTCATATGGATTTAGTTCATTTCCTATGTGGTGTAAGCTTTTGTGGTTGAAGGACCTCGAACCTTTAGATATTAGAGAGAACAAAGTTTATATTTAAGCATTGATATCTATCTTCAAAGTATAATTTGGTAAAATAAAACAAGTCCAACCATCAACATGAAACCGAACCTGTCCAGTCATTGCTCTTTGTGAAATCAATTCCAACAATTAGATTGGAAGACTCAAGGCCAGCATGTGCAAGAGCAGAGGTAACCTGTGTATTATATAAGTTCAAATTTTAAGTTTTGCAGACCACAAAAACTAACACACTCTCACTACATTTTGCCTTATATATGAGTAAGGGACTTATATTCTGTAATCTTGTTAATTCAGAATATGAAGCCAAGGCACTTTATAGGCTTTTTATCCCCATGCCACTGTTGCATTAAAAATCTTACTTTTATATATATGCTGAAGTTGACTTGGAGTCAATCACAACTGTTCATCCTTTTCTAGGACCTAAAAGATATTTAATCCATGGAAAGACATACATACTTACATATAAACAACATATAATTCTTTAAGTTTAAGACCCCCCTCCAAAAAAAAAAAAAAATGCAAGTCAAGAATATTGTGACGTCGTCAATGCTAACAAATAGTATTATGTTTCGTTTGACTTGTGATTTTATGATCAGAGTTTTAGAAAATATGACAAACATGGAAGATGCATACATATACATACATATATATATTTATGTAATATATTATTGTATATAAGGGCTATAACTAACCTCATCTAAGGAATGGTAATCATCAGAGATTCTTGAGTATTTTCTATCCAAATTTCTTTTTGGTGATCTATAGCCAAAAGATGACGATGAAGGTGGTCCATGGCGATGTTGAGGCGTATAGTAGGGACTTGGTTGAGGCAAAGGTGACTGAGGATAGTCATAATTATTCCATGAAGAGTTATCAGCTGACCTGTAATAATGATCAGAAACTTGTCTCTCACTTGAACATTTTGATGAGTTAGTTCCCATGACCCCTTTAAAAATCTACTTCAGCTAAGAAAAACGCAGAAGACAATCAATCAAACTAAGCAGCTAGCTAGCTATATATCCTTTTAAATTTTGTTATAAAACAAAAAATTTAATGGTATAATGTAACACAGATTCATATATATATATATATATTTGGCTTTATATAAAAGCTCTAACAATAATGAAATAAGGACGAAAAATCCCTGGTAGAAAAACAATTGATACCAAATTAATTGGGCGGCTGGAAGAGACTGTTTCAAACCTCTGTTTTTTTCTTTGCCGACCTTTCAACGTGTAATAAGTTTTTGTTAATTTACAGTGAAAAAACGCGTGAAGAAACTTAAGAAGGATGGAGAAATGAGAGTTTCTGACTTAATCATAAACATAATTAAATATAATCCATAGGGAAAAAAAAGATGGACTATGATGGAAGTTACCTTGCATTGCAAGAAAACCAGGATAAGAACAGATTCAGTCAGCTACTTGTATAGATTATATTTATAAACAACTAGCCATTATGCATGAAGTTTGCGTTGCTATTAAGAGCTAATTATATTTATATTGTTATATATATATTGATGTATGTTGGTCGTATTAAAAATCTTGTGGAAAATGTTTTCACGTCAAACTAAATATGAACTGGACAATGCTAATTAATAAGCCTATTAATGTTGTATGATGTGGTTCATATGACTACTACGGTCAACTTTGTCCTGCTTTGTCGTCGGCTATTGGACTTTGTAATTTGTAAGTCGGTCAATGAATTTATTTTTAAAGTGTTTGGATAAATATTTAAAAGTATTTTATGTATTTAAATTTTCTTTTTTTTTTCCTCTTAAAAAATAAGTGTTCTGTGAGTTTATTTTAAAATATTTTATTGAGTAAAATATTATTTTATTTTTATTTATTTATAAGTTTTCTATTCTTTTTATATATTAATTAATAAAATAAATTATATTAAAGTATTTGTATTATTTTAAAATAAATTATTCAAATAGTAATTATAAAAAATGTTAAATTTGACTTATTTTTATTATTTATCAGAAAATACAAATGAAAACTTATGTTAAACAAACTCTTAAAATATATATATATATTATATTACTTGGAGTCATTAACTCAATATTTATATTAGTTGACATAGTTGTGCGGCCTATAATACTTAACTTTACAATTAATTATAAACCAAATTATATTTTACAATCATATTTATTGGTTTTAAAAGTAGTCTCCAAGCTAAAATTATTAATTAAAGAGAATTCCCAAATTCACCAAGTTCATAATTATACTATGCTGCTCCAAGAATTTGTTGTTTTTTTTTTAACTATTACATACAAAGTATATTAATTGTCAAATTAATTAATATCTAACAAGTGATACACTAATTCTAGTTTATACATATTATATTATAGAGAATTGCAAAGTTATATCTCTTTTATATAAAAAGAGCGGATTTAGTAATTTTTTGTTGACGAATATATCTTTAAAATTAAATATTTATTAATTATATTAATATAGATTCAAATATTATAAAGTATCATTATTATAATAATATTTAATACCGTTGACTGTCTTTTTCCCAATCAACCCTAAGAAGAGATATTAAAGAAATAAGCGAATAGAGCACAAAGATTTTTACGCGATTCAAGTTATAAAAGAACCCTAATCCACTAGTCTCTCGTATTAAGAGGATTGCAAGCTTGTGATGATAAGATTCAATGGTGTATTCTCAAGCAGCGTTTAGATTATTCTAAATACAAGATGTTTTCTCTCTAAAAAACCGAACAATTTACAATGAGACCTCCAACCCTATTTATAGAGGCTGGGGTCATTAATACTAATCACAAGTAATTAATACACATTCTTCCCATTACTGGGGGATTAATATCAATTCAATGCATTGGGCTGCATTGAATAAAGACCACAACCTAAGCGAGATCTGCGGGGCCCACTGCAGGAAAGCACCTACTTTATAGGGAACATGCCACATGTACTGTCAAGGCGCGCTATAAGTACCTCCATGTCAGATGGCGTAGTGGGTGTGCGAATTGTCGAGTCATACACTCGACAACATTGTTGACAGATCACCCATAAAGGTTGTCAGATGATCCTCTAGCTCTGAAAACCCGCATTTGCTTACACGCTACGCCTTATCTTAGGTCCGAGAACCAGATCCTCAGATTTGGGAGACGATTAGGGGTGCGAGAGCCTTCGCCTTAATTGCCTGAGCTAGAGAACCTCCAGCTTCAAGGGCGGAACCTCGGGAAGTATTCTACTAAGGCACCCACGACCCACTGTTAAAGGCAAAGTCTCACCTAGGAGTACCCTTGCTCCGACTAGAGGCCTCAGGTAGTAACATGCCCCGATGATGCCTATGAACCTCCGAGCCAGTCACTGAGGGTTGCCACGCGTTGAAGGTGAATATACGGACAACATTTTCCCCTCAAGTCTCTACTTGCCCTTGGGCAGTGGAGACTTAAATTAAAGGTGATTTGAAAAAATGGAGGGAAAAAACGCTTGGGCTTTCCTCTGACGTCACTGTGAAAAGAAAATCCACGTGTCAACGCCCCATTGTTGGGCCCATCAGTTCGTGCATTTAATTAAGGGTCAACTCCAGGATCCCAAATGTCCACTCTACACTTGAGGTATCTTTTCCCAAAGAAAAAACAATGATTGCGATTCGTGCCTTTTGAACCCTGACCGTTGGATCACTCTCATGATCTCACCAGGGCAAGCCATCCGACGGTCGGGGGGAAGTTTCTTCCCTCATAAGTTTTACTGGGTATAAAAGCTCAGGAAAACCATCTTCAGCCTCACACGATAACCATACTAAAATAAAAAACCTTCTCAGAACACTCTCTTCTCTCTCACTTGGCCCTCACCTTCAATCCCTTTTTTGCACGAGCTCTGGATGACTGGCGTGAATCGTCGTATTTTGGGAAGACAGCAAGCGATATTTCAAGGTTAGGACTCGCCTCAGCACCTACCTCCGTTTCATCTCGGGTAAGTACCTTTGACCCACCTTTCTGTTTTTGTACGTGCTTGAGGTTTTTTCGATATATGTTTAGGAATACCAATGGTATGGGATTTTAGAGTCTGTTTCTAGTTTTCACTAGTCATTTTAGGCACATTTTGACGTTGGGGACGTTCAAAATGACCCTCAAAAGTCTTTAAGTCAACTTTGCATTTCTGAGCCTGTGACCGAAAAATGGGGAATTCCCAGATTCGATAAGTATATCTCCTCCGGCTTGTCCTTAGGCGCCGGGGATACCCCACATTTCCAAAACCTTTCTCTTCTTCTCTAGCAGTACCCCTAGAGTCATTCGTGTTTTGGCCATCTTTCCTTCGGTCAAAATACTAACTGCTTGGTTTTGTCTCAGATGTCCGAGGAACTTCAAAAATTACACGAACACGAGTTTTATCTCTTCAATTAGGAGATCTCTGATATGGCTCGGGCACAAAATTCCTTCGAAGGAAATATAAGGACGGGAAACCAAGAGCCAGCTGGGGAGCTAGTCGTTCGTCCCGACATCCAAGTGGCAGTGAGGCTCGAAATGCCCAAAGACAGTGGCCTCACTGTGGAGGAGGTTAACAGGGCTTCTCTTCCACACCCTACCCAAAAGTACAAGGGTGACGCATTCGAAGTAGAGGATTATCACACTCTGCTTCGACACCCCGACGCCATCGAGGCGATCATGAGGTATTACTCGGTCGGAGACAAGTGCCTCATCCGTCTCTATCGGGAGTCTGAGAGGGCGCATCGTAGCGTCAATGACCTGAGCGCCTGGAGCCAGGCCGACCTGATGGCAGGGGCTACCTTTCCCCTCAAACAGTACTTCGTGAACTTCCTGAAGTTCACGGGGATAGCTCATTTCCAGCTTTCCCCCAACGGCTATAGAGTGCTCGCGGGGATGCACATTCTGTACTGGAAGCAGAAATGGCCCGAGCCTTCGCTGGCGGAGATCCTTTACTTCTATAGCTTCCGCACCACTCGGAAGAAGAGCTCCAAGAGAGATGGTTATTATGCCCTGGTGAAGTACGTGGCCTCGTCGGTCGACTATAAGGTTCCTCACCATAACGAGAATCACTCTCGGGACTACAATGACACCTTCACGGACGGCTTCCCGACCCGTAGCAACCCGACCCTGATTCTTGACTTCGCCCGAGTTGGTGAGTATCTTCCTGAACGTGTTATCCTTTACCTTATTAGGACTTTTCTGTATTCGACTCAGTCAATTCCTTTTGAATAGGTCCTTTCCGCCAAACCCACTATGTCCAGCTCTTCGAGGATCATCTCCAAGAAATGAAGGCTCTCCCCTACCGAGATTTGGACCTTAGCATTCTGGTAACAGAAGCAAACCTCATTAGGTCAGGGCTTCTTAGCATAGAATAATGAATTAGTAACCTGGAGCTGACCAAATACCTCCAGTCCAAAAAGTCTCCGGAGTTGGCATCCAGTCACGTAAATTACATAGACGGGTTGGCCAAGAGGGCGTTACAGAAAAGGTTTGCGGAGGAGAGGTTGATGAATGTGCACGCTGCGAAGGAAAATCGAGAGGCACAAGAGGATCGGGAGCTTGAGGAAGAGCTTTAGGCAGGGATGGAAGCTTCCCATCTTGACCGAGGTAAATCACCTCTCGCTCTAACTTATGCTTCCCGAGTAGTTGATAGCATAAGTCCTGAGCACGTTTGGGTTTCTCCAGCCCTCCTCCATTATGGTCAAATTTCACATCGATGCTGGACTAGGGAAGAACTCCAGGATTACCTAGATTTAATTGACGTGTATCTCCACCGCTCGAGGAGGCAGTCAACTTCTTGAGGTTTCATACCCCTAGACCAAGTGACGTCTTTCAACTCGAGCTGGTTTTTCCAATATGGTACTAACATTAGTTGTGAGGTCAGAAATAGGATAAAACACCCTCACTGTTTGCACCGAGGCTCAACTTACGGTGGGCCTCTGAGTAGCTTATGTTATTTCATTAACCTTTTGTGTAGAATGTACGCTAACTATTTAATTTTTTCTTGCAGCTCATATGGGACTGGCGGACATCGCCCAGTCTGCGCTAAGGTTAGGAGTGCCCCCCAGCTCTTTGACATGAGAAGGGTCGTCGTGTCCTCAGGAGCAACCCAAATCCTCTCCTCCGGCCAAGAGGCAGAGAGTCTCCACTCCCCCTGCAGAGGTCCCTGCCACCGACTTGCCCTCGGTAATGGAGATCCCTTCCTTGCCCGGGTCAGATTAGGTGATTCAAGAGCCAATGCAGGAGGAAGTCCCAGAACTGGATCAAGGGTCAGTTCAAGACTCGGAGCAGGAGGCGGTGCCACCCCAAATCTGTCTCCTGGTGTACCCTGAGAAGTATGAGGGGGCCTTGCTAGAGCAGTACGAGAAGATGCTTCAACACTTTGAAGCAAGGATGGAAGAAGGCAACAAAGATTTGCACGAGATAGCTGAGGCACTTCGTTAGCTCAAGCCACCCCGAGAGAGGCCCATCATCCCTCCAATTGTTCGGGCCGAGTTGGAGACTTTGTTCTTTTCCAAGCTAGGGGAGATCGTTGCTCCTCTCGCCGCCAAGCTCTTCTATGGGGTCAGCTCCACCATGTGCGAGTTGACTGCCCAAAGCTTCTCCCAACTCGGCGATAGTAACGAGGCTTCTCTCATGGCCTCATGTTGATACGCCTCTGTCCGGGTAAGCTAATCATTCCCGTGCTTGAATTCAACTCAATAAGGTTTTATTAGGCTAACACTTTCCCTCTTTTTTACTTTCTCGTTTTGCAGTCTGCCCTGGCCTGCCAGTGCCTGGGGGAGATTATGATGGAGAAATCGTACGCACTCCAGAAGTCCCAGGACAAGATTACCTCCCTTAAGGAGAAAATGAAAGGCCCTCGGGAAGAACTTGACCGAGCCAAGGTTGCCCTCGAAGTCGAGCGAAAATGCTATCGGGAGCTTGAGGAAATTGTCCAGAAGGTCGCCGAGGACATGCAGCAGGCCAAATAGGAGACAAAGGCAGCATTGAGGGCATGCAGCGAGCCCAGGAGGAGGCTAAGAAGGCCATAGCTGAGGTCGCTCAAGTGGTCCTGGAGAACTCCCAACTTCACGAGCAGGCTAAGGGGGCCATCGACCGGGCTGAGCTAGCAGAGAGGAAGGCCCTCCAAGCCATGGAGTTGAATAGGTATGCTCGGCGTCAGGTGGAGAAGCTTGAAAGAGAGACTATCGCCGAGGACGCTTCTACATGGCCTGGTATCACAACCAATACATGAGCTTGGATTTCACTGGGGGGGCCCGAGAAGTATAGACTCCTCTTCAACGAGTGCCTCCAAGCTACCCAAGCTGTCGAAGCGACCCAAGTGGCTCCAATAGCCGAGGCAACTTTATTTGCTGAGGCCGCTCAACCAGTTGAGGAAACTCCAGCTGCTGAAACGAGCCAGGCAGGGGGTTCCCCGAGTGGAGAACCGATTAATGAGCTGGTGGTGGAGGTTCCCAAAGACTTATCATCATTTTTACACTTAGGCCTGCGTGCCATAAAATTTTTTGGGGTAGAGACAAACAATCGCTCGAGCCTCCGAGCATAGTTGTAATTATTCACCCGTTTCAGATTTATGTAGCTTGCCTTGATTTTTATTTGGGTTGGTTCTATGAATTCACTGTAACTTAAATTTTGATGAGAATAAGCACTCAAACCATATTATACATTTGGTTCTATAAATTCAGCGTAACATGAATGTCACGAGAATAAGAACTCAAACCACTTTAAACACTTGGTTCTATAAATTCAACGTAACACGAATGTCACGAGAATAAAAACTCAAACTGTTTTAAACACTTGGTTATATAAATTCAACGTAGCAAGAATGTCACAAGAACAAGAACTCACATATGTTTTGAACGGTTGGTTTTGTAAATTCAATGTAACATGAATGTCACAAGAACAAGAACTCAAACCGTTTAAAACACTTAGTTCTATAAATTCAACGTAACACGAATGTCACGAGAACAAGAACTCAAATCGTTTTAAACATTTGGTTCTATAAATCCAACATAACACGAATGTCACGAAAAGAAGTCACATATGTTTTGAACAATTGGTTCTGTAAATTCAACATAACACGAATGTCATGAGAACAAGAACTCACATCTGTTTTGAATAGTTGGTTCTGTAAATTCAACGTAACACAAATGTCACGAGAACAAGAACTCAAATCGTTTTAAACATTTGTATCTATAAATTCAACATAACACGAATGTCACGAAAAAAAGTCACATATGTTTTGAACAATTGGTTCTGTAAATTCAACATAACACGAATGTCATGAGAACAAGAACTCACATCTGTTTTGAACAGTTGGTTCTGTAAATTCAACGTAACACGAATGTCACGAGAACAAAAACTCATACCATTTTAAACACTTGGTTTTATAAATTCATCATAACACGAATGTCACGAGAACAAGAACTCAAACAGTTTTACAGGTGGTTCCCGCATTTAGTCCCTTGTAGGCTCATAGTCCTAGAAGTAACTTTGACATGAAATTTACCGTTGGTCGTCACTCGGCGTCCTATGCCCCTGTAATCCAAAGCTTCGGGCTTTCAGGGGGCTTAACACATGAAACCACCTGCCCCATGAGTATGCACTACTCGAGAGGTCGGCCGGGGGTTTCAACACTGCTTTCTGAGTGCATATTTCGTCACTTCCATACCATCTTGCACCTCCTCGGGAGGCGATGTTAATGAGGAACCCAAGCATAGGTTGCTTGGGTATCCGCCCATATCTCATAGATTAGGATTTAGTTATTACTCTTTGGGTGCGCGCTGTCCTCGGGAGGTAACCTAAATTTCTTAAGTCTCCATTATACTGAGTTTTCTAGCTATGATATATAGACATTAGGGGCTCTTCGCTTGTCGACTAGCCAAGCTCCCCATGTCACAGATTTCCCGAGGCCAAGTACGGGGTACCTGGCCTTCCTTTCGTATCTCGAGATCAAGAGACTTGGTTAGAGCTCCTCGGGCTCGGTGTCCACAGGAGGTGACAATAGTCTATTCTCGCGCTACTTGTGTTATCTAACTCCTAGGTGATAAGCTTAGTTCTGCTTGGAACAAGATGCCTTCTAGGCTAGACCTAACTAGTTTCCTAGCATTTTCTATTCTCGGGATGACGGCGCTAGGCTTACTCTTGACAATTGACAAGTTTAGTTTCCTAGGTCATTCCCTATGAGCTGTAGTGCTGCCCTAACTCCATGCCCTCAAGTGATCAAAGACTAGTCTGCGATCACTTATCAGGCGAGTGGGTGCTCTTACACTGTAACAACCCAAAATTTCTAATAGGGCTTAGGGCCTTGATTAGCATGCCAGGAGGGCATAATTGTTATATGTATGTTTAATTGGTTAAATGAGTGATTACGTGGCATGCATGATTGATATGATTATATGAATATGTGCTATGCATGTTTACGAGTATTAGATATGCATGTGGGCCCTTTATAGCTTATAAGGACATATTTGTAATTTTGGCACGTTGAGGGCATAAATGTGATTAAATGTGGTAAATGATTGAGACCACATTATTATGTGGATATATTTGCAGTATATGGCTCAAGACAGTCCTAGTGAGTGGATTAGCGAAATAGTCACAACAGGGTTTAATACCTGGCTCGAGGGAGCCTAGGGGTATTTTTGGGAATTTAGGGAAATATTTTGTGAGTTATTGGATAATGAATAAGTATTTGTTAATTAATTGGACATGACGGGGTTAACTGATTAATAGTAGGAACACTTGAAGAATTAGCGGGAACCAGGAACAGAATGACCATTTTACCCTTAGGGACAATTTGAGGAATAATAAGTTTTGAGGGGCAAAATAGTCTTTTTAGGGGTTGAAGGATATACTTTATGGGATTCTAGACTTAGCCAGAAATCACCTGAGTACTCTCAATTCCTACTCACTCTCTATCTCACGTTTTCTTCTCTCAAGAAGCCTAAGGAGAATTTTTGAATTTTAAAATAAAAGCTAAGGAAACAAGTTGGGATTTGAAGCTGATTTTGGCTGGGTTAAATTGAGGAGTTAAGCTGAAAAGGGGCAAAGGATAGCTGGAGAAATTCAAGTTGTAACTGAGGTAAGAATTCTAGTTTCTCATCTCTGAATTTATGGTTGGGTTTAGATAAGGTTATAAGAGCTTGGTTAACTTCTGAATTTGGGTGTTAGTGAGAGTATGAATTTCTACTGAATTGGGATAGTGGCTTCAGCATAATTGTTAACGTTTTGTGTTTGGAATCTATGATTAAAAGTACTAAATTCGTAGCTAATCTTGGTTTTGGGTTGGGAGGTTTGTTAAGACTGAATTTTGGGAAATTTGGCTGGGAAGGATGTTGAGCAAACCCAGAAATTCTGGGCACGAGGGGGCACGCCGCGACCCAGCTCATGGGCGCCATGGCCTGCATGCCCAGTTTGCCCTGGGTGGGCTCTGTTTTGAAGGTGCGCCGCGGCCCTAGGGGGAAAGTCGCGGCCCGCCTCCCCCTCATGCTTGGAGATTGTGTCTTTGACTCGGGGGCGCGCCGTGACCCTTAGGGCCAGGTCGCGGCCCGCCTAGGGGATTTTTCCTTAGGATAGTTTCTAGGATTGGTAAGGCTCGGGGGTTTGAACTTAGGCGCTCGGGACAATTTCTACTACCCGATTTAGTAGAAATTGAGGTCTCGGGGGCTAGTTTTTGTCTCCTAAGTATTTATTTGGTTTAGAAATTCATAATTACCCATTGGTCACTCTGACTAGGTTTATCGCCAAGGCTCAGGACTGAGGATCGTGCTCATGATCATTCTGTATCCTCCGCTCAAAATTCAAGGTAAGAAAACTGCACCTTTGTGTGGCTGTGTTGGGACTGAGATTCCCTGTATCTGAGTATATATGTTGTGTAACTGTGATACTGTTATGCGAAACATGCAATGAATGGCCTAAGAGAGTCAGGGCTGATGATTTGCGCACAGGACGCGGCTCGGCCACTGTGAGCCGGGGTTAGCTAGATAAATAAATCACTTAGCCTAAGAAAGTCGGAGTCAGTTGAGTAAACAGAGGGCTCGGCCTAAGGGCGCCGACCCTGAGCACTTGTATATTGGTTGAGATATATTTCTGAATGTACATGTTTACTATTGTCAATTTGATGCTTACGATCTGTTGAGCTTTTGAATGACTGTCTCATGATTGATTTGATGTTATTACTGATTAATTTTTTGCTGTTATGGTATTCTTGTTGGGCCTTGGCTCACGGGTGCTACGTGGTGCAGGTAAATGCAAGGGTAAGTTGGACCAACCATGAGTTGGAGAGCTCTGGGGGCGAGGTGTACATTGTCAGTTGCTCGTCCGCCATGGCCAAGGGAAAATACACGGACAAGGCCTAAAATTTGTATTTTTCCATTACAGTGGCCACTAGTTGTATATAACTTTTGAGAATTGTAAATTTGTCTCTGTTGACACGGTTTTTCGCCAACAGTGTATTACGAAAAATAGATGGAGTGAAGTAGTGCTTAAGGATAAACCGTAATGAGAATAATCACTCTTTAAGGTACTTAGAATGATATAGTAAGAATACTCGTTCCTTTTTATGTGGTTTGGAGGTTAAAATCCCCCTAGTCCATGAGTCAATATTATTGCTGTATATCTCCTTCTATTTTTATAGAGTATTTGCATTACAGAAAGAATCCAACCCTTTGCACTACCCAAGGTTTTGGTATTTATAGGAGAATGGTCTCTGGGTAGGTGTTGGGGTCATCTCGTGATCTCTTGATCCTTCACATCATCTCTGTAACATTAATGATTAATATCTAAATTTTATATTGAAATGTGGTCTAATCAATAGGTAAATTGGATAATGGGCCGCATGGCCTAAATCAGGCATGCGATGTCTGATCATGCACGTTTATATTGCGTATCCGGGAATTTGGGAATAAGCAGACACGCGATGTTTGTTTTATGCACGTTTATATTGCGTAGTCAACTTTATAAAGATCCTGGGGCATGTCAGATCTCTGGCTTACCACGAGCTAGGGTAGTGCCAGCTCGTGCCTTCCGATGCTATATTCCGCAGGTGGTTCCAGGCGGTATGCTGCTTTGAACTCACCAGTTCGAGCTATTTATCTAGGGAATCGTAGTGAATTTCCTCGGATGAAAGGTGAACACGTGGCACATCCATTATAGCTTTTTGCTAGCCCGCTGTACCTGAGCTACCTCAACAAGGTACGTGCTGATTTTCAGGGCGTACATTTGCCCCCCAAGTCCCTGCTTGTGTTCTATGACGTCACTTCTAACTTTCACAGCAAGGACTTTTAAACTTCCTTTGCGATTATCCAGACCCTGCCCACCATTTGAGTTTCGAGGATTGTATTAAATGACATGGCCACCTTTTTGCCGTCGTTTCATCTTTCGAATCATAACCCTCGTATCTAGCATTAACTTGATCGGACGGTCCCCGTTTCCTTATGCCTTTTACGTATAAATAGGGCTGGCAATTTTCAGCACTCAACACCTTGTCATGTGAATCTGCACTTTATAGTTACCATCAGTAGGCTGCTTCTAAATAACATTGGTGCATAAGTTTTGATTTTAGGCATATTGAGTAGATCCTAAAACATGCATAGGACTGTGATGTTCATAACTAGGTAATTTCTGGGTAAGTTTAGGAAATACCCATTCATCATATGGAAGACGAGAGGTTTTTAGGGTACAAAATCGGGTAGCTTAGGGGTCACGTTTCTTACGCGGTTTTTCTTTAAAACCCTTTCCCCAAGGCAAGTAATGGCCTGACTCTGCTGACACATGGATCCCTGAATATCAGGGATCTATTGGGAAACCTAGGCGCGTAGCATAGGCAACGCGCGGCATCACACGGGCTGATATCACATCAGCTCGCGTGTTAGGACCCCTGGCCCTTGTTATTTCTCATGTTAAAAAATTCTACATCGCCCACTAAAAACTCTGTCGTTTTTATTCGATAGGCAAGCTGATGGCACCCAAGAAAGGCGCATCCAAGAAGAACATAGCTGGCTCGTCGTCCCAGCAATCTCATAAGGGAAAGGAGGTCGTCCCTGATTCCCCCTGTCTGAGTTCGACCTTGTGGTGGAGAAGGAGGTCGCGGTCGCTTCTAACACCTTTTTTGAGGTTGAAAGGATTGTTTCGAAGATAACGACCCAAGGAAGGGTCAACAAGATCCTGCTGTCCAATAACAACAAGGCTGCGATGGGGGCTCTCATCGCCCAACCTCCCTACGAGGGGGAGCGGAGCTGCACACCACTCCAGGATGATTTCGCGGCCTGGAGTGATGAACACTTAAAGGCTGGGGCCTTCCTCCCCCTTGACCAATACTTCGCGGACTTCCTCAACTATGTGAGGTTGGCGCCGTTTCAACTTCCATCGAACTCCTATCGTCTATTGGCTGGGTTGAGATATCTCTTCCTGAAGCAGATGTGGGAGGTCCCCACTCCGGCAAATATCCTTTACTTCTTTTGCCTCAAAGCTAGCCCGGACCAAAGGGGGCGAGGTGATGGGTTCTACTACTTGACCCAGTTCCCGAACTCACCTTCGGTCATCGAGCTGCCCAGTCATCCCAACGACTTCAAAGACCAATTTTTCATGTCAAATGGGTTTTGCGATTGCGAATACCATTATTTCAATCGTCCTCGTAAGTTTCCTTCCTATTCTCAGCTCGCAAAATTATTATTATTTTTTTATTCTTAGATTTTTTGCGTGTATACTGATTGGAGCATTATCGTGCAGCCATTTTTGCGAGGACAGCCAAACCGGTGACCCTTGGTGGTCAATATGACACCCTGGTGGGGCTTCCGCCTAGTGAGAAGGACTACCACCAGCTCGTGTCTGATGACATGATGTTGGCGTGTAAATTAATTTCCGAAGGCCAGACTTTGGCTCTAAGGAGGATGCGGGCTACTTACACAGTAGCTCGCGAGTTGGCACCCATCGTCGAGGGAGACACCACAGTCGTCGATGGCGTCGAGAAAGAAGAGGAGCCTGAGGTGCCACTTGTACGAAAGAGGCGAGCTCCTAAGATCGCTCGGGAACCTGATGTGGACGGAGCTCAATCGGGGGCAGCAGCCGGCCCCTCCGGCCAAGGTAACCCATACCCTTTTCGGGACCTAGATAGGGCAGCCGCAGACCTTAGGCTAGTTAGGTTTAACCCAGACCAGCACGTGCATCGTCACCAAAATGACCCTGACCGTAATATAACCTTACTCCAGTTGTAATGCCCCAAATTTCCTAATAAGGATTAAGACCTTGATTAGGAGGCCGGGAGGGCCATAATTGATTTATTATGATATTTAATGATTATATGCATGTTTACGTGAGTTATATTATTATATGATGGTGAATGCATGCATATGGGTTCATATGTTAAATATGAGGGTAATTTGGTAATTTGGCCACTGTGGGCGTAATTGTGTAAATTGGGTGCATATTGTAATTTGTGAATGAGATTTCATTATTATGGAGATATATTCGAGCTATTCGATATGAGACGGTCATATATGATGGATTAGCGGTTTTGTCATAACGGGGTCAATTTCGGGGTAATAGAAATGTTTATTTGGTGATAGATTGGGAGTATTTGAGATCAGGATGGAATTCTGGAAGTTTTGACTATAGCATCCTCGGGGGTGTTTTTGGGACCCCGAGCACTAAGTTTTATTTGAGGTTACTTAAGCTTGAAGTAGCTTCCCAGATAAGAACGTACGTTAGAAACTTCTCGTTCTCTCTCAAAACAGTCCGTTTTACCGTTTGAGCCTTTTTGAGGAAATCTTGAGTTCTAGGAGTCGGAATCAAGCGAGGGTCGAGGCATAGCGATCCTAGGGAAGATTAGAAGCTTCTTAACCGAAGGATTTGACGAGAAACAACCCAATCAAAGGTAATCTAAGTTTGAAGTTTTAAGTTTTTAAAGTTTCTAAGCTTAGAATTGGACTTTGTTAATTGTTGAGTTTTTGGTTGGTTTGAGCCTTGGGTTTTGAGAGTTTTGGAGTATTGGGAAGCTTGGGAACTTTGATTTGATTATTGGGGAATGTTTGGGTATGTTTTTGGAGGATTTGGAGTGCTTAAAACACGTTTGGGAATGGCCCAGGGTTGGGGGCCGCGACCCTGTTCTTGGGCGCCGCGGCCCTAGTTCGAAGAAGCAGGTGTCAGGAATTTGTCTTCGCTGGGCGCCGCGGCCCTTGATGGAGGGCGCCGCGGCCCTTTCCTCAGAGAACCCTGGGGGCCGCGGCCCAAGGTGCTAGGGCCACAGCCCTTGCCCTGTTTTCACCCTGTTTGCTCGTTTTGACCCCGGGAACTTAGTTATGGGCCTCGGGAGTGTCCCTACTACTTGGATTAGTTTGGATTGACCTCTTGAGGGCTAGATATTGGTGTGGAACCTTTGATTATCATGTTATTGATGATGTTCCATATTTGGTTATGATTAGGTGACCGCTAAGGGCTTAAAGGTTTATCGTTCTCAAGGGTCGTTCTTATATTGGTTCTAGCTCGAATCTAAGGTAAGAAAACTGCACCCTGTGTATATGTGACATGCATGGCTATTATGATGCATGTTGGTTGATTAATTAGTATGACATGCGTTGTTATTATATGATGCATGTCAGTTGATTATTATGTATGACATGCATGGCTATTCTTGATGCATGTTGGTTGACTATTAAACGTGACATGCATGGCTGTTAATGATGCATGTTAGATTGCTGGATATTGCATATGATGCATGTGAAACATGTGATTGGGACATGCTTTATATACTGAGTATGTTATCGTTCAGAGCTTAAGCCTCTGTGTTTATGCATGGCCCTAATAGTGCTAATACCTGTTTAGTAAGCATGCAGAGTACCTTGTTTATGGATATGGAACATGTGATATATGATTGGCAGCATGACTTACTTGTGTATAACACTGATTAGTCAGGGACCGACTCTAAAGTCGAGAATCACGCATTGAATGGCTCTATGGCATTAATGCTAGACCGACCCTAAGGTCGATGAATAATGCATTGAATGGCTCTATGGCATTAATGCTAGACCGACCCTAAGGTCGATGGATAATGCATTGAATGGCTCCATGGAATTAATGCTAGACCGACTCTAAAGTCGAGAATCAGGCATTGAATGGCTCTAAGGCATTAATGCCAGACCGACCCTGAGGTCGATGAACTTATAAGCGCTTGGTCTATGACCAGATGTTTATAGCCAAGGTATATGACCCCGGTGGCTGTTTGTCACATGGCTAGGGGACGCTGTCCATAGCACGACTCTAGGGTCGGGAGGAAGGTTATGCTGGTGACCATTCACCATGCACCTGTCCTAATCAAATTATGAAAGAATCACTTATCAGTTAAGCCCTGGTGACCCTATCGTCACATGGATAAAGGGAGCGATGCTCATTATCGTGACTTTTGGCTATTGTCACCTATTTGCTTGGATTGATAGTCCTGAATGGTTATTATGATCGTTGTTGATATTATATCATGCTATATTGTGTTTTCTTGCTGGGCTTCGGCTCACGGGTGCTACGTGGTGCAGGTAAAGGCAAGAGGAAGCTGGACCATCCTTGAGTTGAAGAGCTTAGGTGATGATGTGTACATATGTAGCTGCTCGTCCGCCACGACCGAGGTTTAAAGTGGAACTAGGGTTGAACCCTGTTTTGCCGCTTAGAACGGCTTGTTGTAAATATTTTATGTAATAGACTCTGAAACTTTATTTTCGGGATCCCAATGTATATATTAAACGTTCTAGTGAAACGTTACACCCTAACCAAAATGTTTAATCCCTAAACCGCTAATCATACTTAGTTCATGATTTTGGCCAAATGACTCGATTAGCGAGTTTAGCACTGTTTACAAGGCACACCGTAACGGTCCCTGGAGTTGGGGCGTTACACCAGTGCATCGATCAATCAGTACTACGTCACGACATGGGCCACCTTAGGGGCACCGTAGTAGTAGATAACACCTTGTTTTTTAGGTCGGCCTTCTTTGAGGAGTATGGAACCAATCTTAGGTCGTGGCCATCCCTTCTCCAGGGTGTTGTAGCTCCTGGACTTAGGCAATATGTAGAGGAGTCCATTCCTGAGGTAGAGCCTGATATGGAACCTCCCCTAATCCAAGAAGTGGTTGACTTAGACTCTCCTTCCCCTATAGCAGTTCTGAGGCCAGAGGTCGTGGAAATAGACTCCTCTAGCTCGGAGGGTAGGATTTTTGTTACTTTATACGCATTTTCTTGGTAAACTAATGAACGTATATGAAGGCTTAGCACATTCCCATTCTTTTTTAGGTGAGGAGATTGCACAGCGAGCGGAACCTGACATCCGCTCGATGTTCCAGGAGGGGAGATCCAGTGAGGGTCCCCTAGTCAAGAAACTTCGGCCCATGTCGAAGAAAACGCCCCCCTCGGTCGTGACTGCTTCCAAATCCCCGGTTAAGGGGAAAGGCTCGGGCTTGGGAGCTTAGCCCGCCGCAGCTTCAGAGAAGAGAGGTCCGGCTGTACTCCCTCCTCGCTTTCCCCCACCTCCTGCTCGGGATCCGGTAGCACCGATTGGTCCCCCAGCTCCAGTGGTCCCTACCGCCACTGTTCGCATCCCCGTCGACCCCCAGGATCTGGAGTTGATTCCAGACACTTTTTGGGGAACGTCTACGAGATGGCGAACTACTCGGTGGAGCATTTCTACAAGGCCAAGCCCAACGACCTGAGGGCGATCAAGGAGAGGAGCCTGGAGAATGTCATGGAGTCTGCCTTGGGGATGAACCTCACAGTAAGCATTTTCCCTGACCTGACTTTTATTATTTTTCCCTGGTATGTGCCTAACTGTTTCTTTGCTTTTTGTAGGTGGTCTGGGCTCAACACCGCAACATATCTCGGGCCAGGGCCAGGAATGAGGAACTCAAAGCCGAGCTCCAGACTGCTCAGGCCGCCCTGATTGCGGCCCAAGCTGCTCTCGCCGCCTCTCAACAAAGCAAACAAGGCGCCAAGGCTGCTTTGGTGGCGGCCCAAGCGGGTGAACAGGCGGCGAAGGCTACCTCGGTAGCCCTTCAGGCCAAGCTCGAGGGGGCCAAGGCCAAACAGCTGGAGGTCGAGGCGGCCATCCAGGAGGAGAAGAAAGCATCGACATCCTCCATGGAGAGCATGTTGTACCACTGTTGGACCTTCAATCAGGACGGTAACTTCTCCTTCATTGCTTCCGACGTATGGTGGCACTACCTCGAGAAGTTCAAGGCTCGGCTACAACAGGAGGTGTAGCCTGAGACCGGGGAGGCCTCTGTCGCTGGCGAGCAGGAGACCGAGGAGGTGACGTCCTTAGAGCGGCCTGGGGGGGTCTTAGATTTTTTTGTTTTTACTTATGTATTTTTCCTTTGTAAATGCTAAGCACGAGATTATTCACCTTGAGACAAATATTTTTTTTATATATATTAATTTTAGTTATCTAAGTTTTAATTATTCTTCGATCTCTTTCTCATACTTTATGATGTGCTCGGTAGAAACTTAGTTCGCGTTAGTTTTATTGACACCTCGCGTTTTTTAGAAAAAAAACTGGTTAATCAAATTAGCCAACTTCTAAGTTTCGAAACCTGGTCATGTCCAAGATATTTAATTAACAACTTAGTTCGCATTAGTTTGATTGACACCTCGCGTTTTTCAGAAAAACACTTTTAATCAATTTAACCAACTTCGAAGTTTCGGAACCTGGTCGTGTCAAGGATATTTAATTAAAAACTTAGTTCGAGTTAGTTTTATTGACACCTCGCGTTTTTTTTAGAAAATACTGGTTAATCAATTTAACCAACTTCTAAGTTTCGGAACTTGGTCCTCGGGTTGTCTGCCCCCCAAGTAATCAGGAAGTGGGCTTTCTGGGTTACTTTGAACTAACATGCATATGAAACCATACAAAGATACAAATATACCATAAACCCCCTTTTTTTTATATATATATTTCTAAAATTCAATGGCTTTTATATTCAAGCCTTACATAGATAGGTGGTTTGATCACTGATAATACTTTTTCAAATGTATAGCATTCCAGGTCTGTGGTACCATTTATCCACTAAGTCGGGCCAATTTAAAAGTACCTTCATGTACGATTTTGACAATCTGATAGGGCCCTTCCCAGCTTGGGCCTAAGGCACCGTCTTTGGGGTCCTTGCCTGCTAAAAATACCCTTTGGAGTAGCAGGTCTCCTAAACCAAAGACACGCTTTTTGACCTTTGAATTAAAATAACGCGTGATTTTTTGCCGATAATGCGCGAGCCGTAGCTGTGAATCTTCTCGTTTCTCACCAATTAGGTCGAGGGACGCACTAAGTAGTTCGTCGTTCCGCTCCAGGCTAAAGGTTTGGAGCCTATGTGTGGCTACCTTTGCTTCGACAGGGAGGACGACCTCACTTCCGAAAGTTAAGGAGAAAGGGGTATGCCCCGTGGAAGTTTGGTGGGAGGTCCGATAAGCCTACAACACCTTGGGGAGCTGCTCGGGCCATACTCCCTTGGCCTCATCCAACCTTTTTTTAAGGCTTGCTCTGAGGGTTTTGTTTACAACCTCGACCTATCCGTTGGCCTGTAGGTAGGCCACCGAGGAGAAGCTTTTGATCACGCCGTGCCTTTCACAAAACTTAGTGAAGGGATCGCTATTGAACTATGTCCGATTGTCTGACACAATCTTTCTTGGTAGTCTAAATCAGCAAACAATATTCTTGACCACGAAGTCGAGGACTCTCTTTGCGGTGATTGTAGCCAGGGGCTCTGCCTCAGCCCATTTTGTAAAATAATCGATAGCCACTACTGCATAGCGAACTCCTCCCTTCCCCGTGGGCAGGACTCCAATTAAATCGATTCCCCATACTGCAAATGGCCAGGGGGATGATATCATTTTTAGCTCGACCGAAGGAGCTCAGGCAATGATGGCAAACCGCTGGCATTTATCACACTTTTTGACATAGGAGATGGAGTCCTTTGATAGCGTGGGCCAAAAATACCCTTGCCGTAATATTTTCAAGGCCAGGTTTTGCCCCCCCAGTGTGATCCCCACAGAAGCCCTCATGCACCTCCTACAAAATAGTTTTGGCTTCCTCTGGCAGAACACACCGTAGTAGAGGCAAGGAGTGGCCACATCGGTACAGCGTCCTGTCTATGATTGTGTACCTTGGAGCTTGATAGAGTACTCTCCTCACGTCTTTCCTCTCGTCAGGAAATTTTCCTGTCGTAAGATACTCTATTATGGGAGTCATCCAGGTCAGTCAGATATCGATCATCTCAACCTCCACTGAGCTTTCTGCCACGCTCGGACTTTCTAAGAATTCCACTGGTACTATGCTCAGAGTCTCGACTTCTCTGGAGGTAGCAAGTCTAGCCAGGGCATCAGATTGGCATTTGGCTTGCGAGGAATCTGCTCGACAAAGCTATTCTCAAACTCGGATAGCTCTATCTTGACCTTGGCTAGGTAAGCTGCCATTTAGGCTCCTCGAGCTTGATATTCCCCAGATACTTGGTTTACCATGAGCTGGGAATCACTGTAGTAGTGGACGGCCTTGGCCTTCAATTCCTTCGCCATTCTAAGCCTGACCAAAAAGGCTTCGTATTCGGCTTCATTGTTGGATGCCACGAACCCGAACTGCAACGCGGAGTGGAAGCGGTGCCCTTCCGGGGATATTAGGATGATCCCAGCTCCGGACCCGTTCTCATTAGATGACCCGTCTATGAAGATTCTCCATAATTCTCGCACTGGTTCTCTCAAGGGCTCTTCTTGGAATCCAGTGCATTCAACCATGAAATCATCCAAGGCTTGGCTTTTTATCATAGTTCGGGGTACATACAGTATCTCGAACTGGCTGAGCTTAATCGCCCATTTCAAAAAACATCCCAATGTCTCAGGTTTCTGCATCACCTGCCTTAAAGGCTGATTGGTCATGACGTGGATTAAATGGGATTGGAAATATGGCCTAAGTTTCCGGGAAGCCGTAATAAGCAGAACGCCATCTTTTCAATTGGAGGATATCAAGATTCTGCTCTGAGAAGTCTCTTGCTTGTATAATATATTGGCTTTTGAACTCGGTCCTCCTCCCGGACCAACACGGCGCTAGCCGCATTTCCGGTCACAGCTAAATAGAGGAAAAGGTGCTCTCCTGCCTTTGGTTTAGATAACACCGATGGCTCGGCCAAATGTGTCTTTAGGTCGATGAAAGCCTGCTCGCACTTCTCAGTCCACTTGAAATTTTTTTCCCCTGAAGCAGGTTGTAGAATGGCAAACACTTATCGGTGGATTTAGAAATAAACTGATTGAGGGCCACCACCCTACCTGTCAGACTCTGGACATCTTTATGCGACCTGGGCGAAGGCATCTCTAGTAGCAATCTGATTTTGTCCGGGTTCGCCTCTATCCCCCTGGTGTTGACTATGAATCCCCAGAATTTTCCTGACGCCACTCTGAAAGTACATTTATGGGGGTTTAGCCTCATATTATACTTCCTTAGAATTCCGAAACAATCCTTCAGATCGGAGACATGGTTATTGGCAGTCTTTGACTTGACTAGCATATCATCAACATACACTTCCATGTATATCTGATCTGATTTGCGAACATTATGTTAACCAACCACTGGTAGGTCGCCCCAGCATTTTTCAGCCCGAAGGGCATGACTTTATAGTAGTACACATTGGTTGGAGTCATGAAGCTAGTGTGTTCCTGGTCTGCAGGGTTCATGGAGATCTGGTTATATCCAGAGTACGCATCTGTGAAGGACATGAGCTCGTGCCTTGCGATGGCATCCACCAACTGGTCAATCCTTGGCAAGGGGAAGCAATCCTTTGGACATGCTTTATTTAGATCGGAGAAATCGATGCAGGTCCGCCATTTTCCATTTGGTTTTGGGACCAGGACAGGATTGGCGACCCAGATTGGATACTTAGCCTCACGGATGAAGCCGCACTTCAAAAGCCTAGCTACTTCTTCCTCCAGTGCCTCAGCTCAAGTCGTACCCAGACGCCTCTGTTTCTGGGATTTCGCAGGCATGCTTTTGTCAAAATTGAGCGTATGCATGATGACACTCAAGCTGATTCCTATCATGTCTTCATGGGACCAAGCGAAAATGTTTAGATTTTCTTGCAAAAAAGCAATCAGTTCCGCCTTTCTGTCGGCGTCAAGTTTTTTCCTGATCTTAACAACCCTCAAGCATCTTTGGTGTAATGCCCTGAAATCCCTAATGTGGTTTAGTGGCTGGATTAGTAGGTCGGGAGGGCCATAATTGTTTAATTATACCATTAAATGATTATATGCATGTTTATGTGAATTATATTATAATATGATGTTAAATGCATGCATGTGGGTCCACATTTGATTATTAGGGTGTTTTGGTAATTTGGCCCGTTGAGGGCATATTTGTGTATTTTGGTGCATATTGTGATTTATGGATGAGATCCCATTATTATGGAGATATATTCGAGCTATTCGGCATGAGACGGTCTTATATTGCAAATTAGCGGTTTTGTCATAACGGGGTCAGTTATTGGAATATTGAGTAATGAGAGTGTTTATTTGATGATAAATTGGGACTTATTGAGATCAGGAGGAAATTATGGGAGTTTTGACTATTATGTCCCCGGGGCTGTTTTTGGGTCCCCGAGCATTAGGTTTTATTTGAGGTTACTTAAGCCTGAAGTAGTTTGTCAGATAGAACCGTACGTTTAAAGCACCTTTCTCTCTCTCCCGTTAACTTTTGTGACCAAATCATAATTATTTAAAAAATATTATTGAGCTGGACCAATCACGGAGTGACACGTGTTGGTCCAGTCATCACGAAACGGAGACCTAACGGAGGAGGCTGACGGAATTATACTTTTACTGACTTTGGGTACTATTGCCACTAAAAATAAACATTGGGTCTATGCCGCGTACAAAACCCAAACATTGGGTACTTATGCCGCAAATATCCCTAAAAACAATAATGACAAGCTTAGTTTTGGTAATCTCAATATCTTTAATAAAGAACTACTAGCTAGTGAACAGAGCGTGGCAGCTTTACGAGAATCCCTACTCTTTAGGAGTAAGGGTTAAGAAGGACTTGTACTTCTCATAATCTTCTTTTTTGTAGGCAAAAGTCATCTCCAATGCTTCATATATTTGATGAAGTATTCTATAGGGGAGGGAAGAGCGTTATGCAAAATGGAATCCCGATGGCTTATTTATTTTGACAAATGAATCCCCGAAAAAAGATGCATTAATTATTAGCCACGTTGAAGAGGGTGTTGTAGTTGGGAACCACTATTGATTCATTTATGCATTAGTCTCTAATTTGCCAATCTTTTTCTATGGATGACGCTTCGAGCCATACTAAAGGCCTCATTTATGTCAAAACTAAGGATATATCTAATTTGGCATTATGAGGACTTGGGAGCATATTTGTGGAATGAGGTTCACACTATACAAATGGGAGAGACATCTTTAAATTTTTACCTTCATCGTGGTTGGAGGCTCTTTGGAACCTCAAGATCCTTTTCAAAATCAAGATTTTCTTTTAGAAAGTTTCTCTTGATTGGCTTCCTACCAAGGCCAACTTGGCAGTGCATGGAATGAAGATGGGCACCACTTTTCCTATCTGCCAACATGGTGTGGAATCTACATACCATGCACTTCTGGGCTGTAAAGAATTGCATGTACGCTAACTTGAATATTGTACTATTTCAAGATTGTAAGGAACTTCCCTCAATCTTTCTAAATGCGAGACTTAGATGTTATATTATTTTATAATATGATATTTATATTAAATGATGTGATAATAAGTGTTACATATTGTAACATATAAAAGAGAGTTATAATATGAGGCAAAGAGCAAAATAGCTCCCAAAACAACCATTATTTAGATAAATGTCCAAGTTTTAAAAAAAATCAACAAATGACCCAATACATTAAATTAGTATAGCGAAATTCCATATTTACCCTTACCCTCTTTAACCTCTTTAGCCTTAGGTAAATTCTAATATTCACTTGGGGTTTGGTATAAAATGATAACTTAGGTAATCAATAATATAAATGGTCATTTATCTACCATTTTAAAAATGAGGACATTAACTTCTTCATGCCATTATTTTGGGTCATTTACTATAATTTCTCTTACAATATTTTAATATATGTGAATATTCAAATATGTAACATATTTGAAGTTACAAATTCAGTTACAAGTTTGTAACCCCAAATATTACCCAATAATGTGTAGATTTGATTTTACACAATTTGATTTGAATTTGTCAAAGCCATAAGAGAGTGGTTGTTAGAGACATGATTTTAAACCCCGTAATGTGTTTGGAGGTTACAAAGTCATGTGGGAAGAGTATAGAGTCATATGGAAAACTGCACAAAAATAATGTGCTGAAATTGGGCTGTGGCCGCGGCCACCAATGTTCTTAGCCGCGACCTGGGGAACAGAGACTCACGGCCGCGGCCAGGTATAGCTCTAGCCACGGCCAGAGGAGATGCTAGCCAAACCCAATTTTCATTTTCCACTTTGAACGGTTCTAACAACTCATGTAACTCCTAAAACGCCTTTATAATTCCATAAACATCCAATTAAACATTAGTAACAACCATAGGAGTTGGTGGAATTTGAAATTCAAATGGTGTCTCAAAACTCTATAAATATAAGCCTATTGCTCACTTGTAAGACTCATCAATTTCTATCCACTAGAGCACTTGGCTAGAAATTCACCTAGAGACTTGTTTATTCCAGAAAGCTATTTTCAATTGTGAGAGTTCCCTTAGTGCTTGAGATAAGCAGAAATAAGCTTTTGGATAGATGTTGTAAACCTTATTCAAGTTGGTGTCCCCCAAAGCTCTTCACTTTGGTAGTGTGAGTGATAGAGTTGTTTCTATTCTTGTTCTTGCTTTTATCTTATTCTTTTACTTCTTTTGTTTCATCTTCTTATTTCTTCTTCTATATTTATTTGTATCCATTTATTATAGAGTTGTATTTTCTATTACTCTCTTCATATACATCTTTCTATATTTACATGTATTTTTTGCAATAGAGTTGTAACTTATTTAATTAATCACTTTGTCTTTGTATTATTTTGCTTAGAGTTGTAAGGTCTTACTATTTTCCATTGAGGCAATATATATATATAGGATTTTTCTTTGGTAGGGGCTAAAAAAGAGGCGCACTGGTGCACCTCTTTTGTGTTCCTGTACCGTGAATAGTTTTCAGGGCTATTCTTTTTATATAATTGTGTTTATTCTAGTTATCTAGAAGATTCTACAAATTTTCGGGAGTTCCGAATAATTTATAGTGCCGAAAACAAGCTTCAAACTGGTCGTTGCACGTGTGACTAATTTTTTTTATGCGAGTGGAAAACAGTATGTTTGAACCTAGTTTTCGATGCTGTAAATTATTCGGAATTTTCTGAAAATTTGCAGGATGTTCTAAATAACTACAGTATACATTATCATAAAAAAAAAAATCGCGCCAAAATTTGTTCACGATAGGAGAACACAATAAAGGTGCACTGATGCGCCTCTTTTTCTAGCCTCTACCATAGAAACACCCTATATATATCTCTAACATTCAAAATCTTAACTGTTGTTTGTTTCAATGGAAGGTGAGACCATCAAGATCATGAACCAAGGCATAGTGAGGTTGGATAGGTTTGATGGAAGCAATTTCACTTGATGGCAAGACAAGGTGAGATTCCTCTTGACCATTCTCAAGATCGTCTACATCCTAGAGTCCACCCTTGAACCTCTTCCGGTGTCATCCGACAAAGACACTCCCGAGGTGATGGAGAAAAGAAGGAAGAGATAGGAGGACAATCTTCTTTGTAGGGGTCATATCCTCAACGTCCTATCCGATAGACTCTATGACCTCTATACATAGACCAAGTCAGCAAAGGAGATTTGGGATGCACTTGAGACAAAATTTAAGGCGGAAGAGGAAGGTACCAAAAAGTTTTGATTTCTCATTACATTGATTTCAACACTTCAACAAAAAACCATTTCCATAACACAAAAATATAACTCTTTTCAAAAAGTATTATAATATATATAAGTATATATATATGTATATAGGCGGGACTTAATTTGCGCCTAATTTTCCCCAGCCACCCCCCCCCCCCCCCCCCCCAAATTTTCACACGGTCCAATTGACCAAAAAAAAGAAGTAAAAAACCATTTCCCCATTTCACAGTCGGTCCCCATTTCCCTTTCACAGTCGGTCCCCATTTCCCCTCTCTCTCTCTTTGTTCCCCGTTTACCCTCTCTCTCTCTCGTCGTTCCCCGTTTACCCCCTCTCTCTCTCTCTCTCTTCGTTCCCCGTTTACCCCCTCTCTCTCTTCGTTTCTTGACCGATCTGCCCAGGAGGAGGACGATTAAGCTTGCCCGCCACTTATACAATCTGCCCAGGAGGAGGACGACGACACCGTGTGTGTCTTCATCACCTCGACGCATGGTGGAAGCAATATCTGGTATGTTTCTCCAATTTGTGTCCCTCTCTCAATTACAGTAAGCTTTTTTTTAATATCCATTTTTGTATTTATGGGGTATTTTTATGCTCTGATCACTCTGTTGTGCTCATAATTTATTGTGTTTTTTTTTTCCGGTCTCACTTCATTACAAATATGGTTGGAAAAAGTTGATTTAGGGCTTGATTTAAACTTTCAAAAAAGGGGAAAGATCTCTAGAAACTGAATAAGAAGGTATATTCTTTTAAGATATTCTGTTTTTTATTTCAAATATTATGCTTGATCTATATACATGTATGTGTTATATATATGTGTGTAAAGAAAGTATGTATTGTATCATTTAGCTTTCTTTGAAGTCCTGAACTTGAGTTACAGTTTGTTGAATGGAGATAGTATATCATGGGTTATCCTTTCAACGTGCAATCCTTATCTTATTACGAGACTTGTGTTTTATACGAGTGATTGAGGCATAAATTAAGCTAGTTGTTTTGAGGAAGTGAGATCTTTGCATTTCTCTTAAGGTTCTATGGTTGAAAGGTATATGAGAATATTTAAAGACTGGTCTGACTCTTAATAATAGTTTTGTATGCTAGAGTTTAGTTTTGGGCTTCTCTTTAGGTTTATACTTGAAATTTGTTTTAACAGTATTGCCTTCATCAGCCACGAGTTACTGGGACTTTTATGCATTTGGAGAATTCCTAGTACTCTTTATCCATTTATTTATTTTTAATGGTTTTTTTAGTTTTACTGTAATTTTCTTTTTCTTATAAACGATATTATTCAAATCCGGCTGGAAATGGTGCTGTTGTTAGTTTTTGAGGATAAGAATGTCTAGTGTTTATGTTATGTTTCTTCACGTAAAACTTTGTTTGTGCTACTGCAGGCAAAGGGAACTGCCTCTTCTCAGGACAAATGGCTCTTGGTAAACTTGCAGTCTACTAAGGAGTTCAACTCACATATGGTAGGTAGCGTGTTTCATTGGACTTTTCTAAATTGACTGAAATTGGTGTTCATTTAACATAGATTTTGGTGTTCATTTCTTACTTTTATTCTATTTTGAAGCTTAATCGAGATACATGGGCTAATGAAGTTGTCTCTCAAACGATCAGTACAAACTTTGTCTTTTGGCAGGTAAGTATTCCATTTTTGGGGGGTTTCACACTAAAATATAATAATATTCAAGGCGGTTTGGCAAAATAACATTTTTTTAATGTCACTTTGCAAAATGACCTTCTATTAGTAATTTTCATTTTTTATTTTGCTATAAGGATTCCTTATATCTAGTAGCAAATGCCTATTTTCATATTGTTTCAAAGCCTTGTATGTACATCTGTAGATACATGGTCATTATTGGACTAGAATTTTAAGATAATATGCTATACTTATATAAAGTTTGGGGCAGGGATCTTTATGTATTTTTCTTAATTGCATTATGACTTCATATTTTCGGTCTACTGTTAACTTTGTCGTTTGATATTTTGGCACTTTTGATCTGAAATGTTGTTTAGATGATTAAAATTTAAAATTTGCCTCATCATATATATATATTTTCATTGTTTTTTTTACTGAGTAACGTTGTCATATCTGCGATCTCTTTCCTTTAATAACTTTCTTTTATTGCGTCTTTTGTAAAAAAAAAAAACTTTTATTAATTATATACGTTTTTTTTCTCCACGGTTCTTTGGTTTGTTTCTAGATTACTTTGTGCCTGATGATGAAAACTTTTATTTTTGTATTGATATGTGCATTGATTTCATTTTGAGCCTCCATCTTTTCTGCTCTCACCATCTTTGGTACTCACCATGATCCATTATTTTATTTTATTTATTTATTTATTACTATTTTCTCATGTTGGCTGTGGTGATGATGATCTGTGTTTGCTGTTGGTGGTGGTGAATGCCAAAGGTGATGGTTGAAGTGGTGGTGTTTAAACCTTGAAGATGTGATTGGTTCTTAATGAATTTTCAATGTTCATGAAATTTCTAGCATTAATCTCTGAGGGCATTTATATATTAAAATGGTCTCTTTTTTCAATATTCTCTATATGTTGATGCTGCAAGTCATATGCATTGTCTTATAGTGGACACTCTCTCTGTGCTTCTTAGGCTTGGTCGCCATTTGATCTCAGTCTGGAGTTTTCTAGTCACGGAAGAGAAGGTGATAAAAACCAGGGGGGACCAGTAGACTCCTATGTAAGTTAGTTTCTCTTTCTTCCTTGTCAGTCTTAATTGCATTTCTAAATACATGTATTTCTCCTGGTTGTTGGATTTTGTATATACTTTGAATAAGATTCTGAAATGCTTTCTCATCTCCATGCCATAACAAGTTTAAGACATTGTGTTTCTCGATATGACTTTGCCACCTTATATTAATATCTGGACCATGCATTTCCTAATGAGCTTGTGGCTTGCTGTTACCTTTTCCTATCCTTGTCCTTTTCAACTTTCCTATGAGACGAAAGCTTGGTTGAGGAGATTTGTACATTCAAGAAAAAAATAATAGATAAACATGTAATTTTTTTAAAATATATTTTTTTTTTTGCTCTGTATATCTAGCCATTTTTATAACCTAGAAAATGATGAAAAAGTTAGTAGTGTAAAAGAAAGCTCATTCATTTCATGGCTAACGTCCAAGTGCTGAATTGTGTTACATGTATTTGTTCAAAGCATTTGACTGTTATTGATTGCTTAGGTATGATACTTTCACATTGTATAATGTATCATCTTCTGAAGCATAGGACTTTCATTGCCTGATACAAGACCTTGTTCATGTGACTAATGGAATGAACTTTCAAAGGTCTGATACAAAGGTTGGTTATCTAGTTTCCTTTTCAATGTTTATTGTAATTTAGGACTTTTTTGTAATTGATAATTATATTTAACCAAGTATGATATGTCTCTGGTTAAATTCCTGGAAGCTAATGACATCGTATACCAAGGTTCATGGTGATGAAGCCAAGAATGGTTCAATAATGTCTTGTGTGAAGTAAATACTTGATATTTGTTTTATCATCTATTGGATATACATGATCTCATATATAAAGTGAAAACAAATTTGGAGCTTAGAAATGTATGGAGTATGACTGTAACTAGGGAAAGCTGTAGAAATATACAGGTCACTGATAATTACACTAACCTTTATAGTTTTATAATTACTGATATTTTCTAAACTTTCTAGTTCTTTGATTTTGCACCACGCAATAGTGCATGTGAAGGTAGTTCATATGATTGTGTTTATGGTTTGTCTTTATTATTATTATTGCTGTTGTTGTTTTTCGTACTCCATTTCTTGAATCCCACTGCTGCTCAATTAATTACAATACCTTGCTCGTTACTGTTCATGGCTATAAAGCCTTTACTTCTGGAGATTATTAATACATACCGTCTGTCCAAATATTTTCACTTTTTCATGGCATCCTTGCCCTTCTTGTAATGCTTTAGACAATACTTGGCTATTGGCTCTGCTTTGAACTTGTCAAGTGAGATGCATAAATAATGCTGTTTCTTTTTTTTTTAGACTTTCTAAAGTTATAATTAATTTTCTGACATTTTTAATTAGTTTCTGCTTGTTTGAAGTATATTTCAATATTTGTAATTGTAAGGGGCAATTCATCTAAATACTAGCATGCTTCTTTAATTCTATGTTGTTTATTACAGTCCTTTTTTTTTGTGCAGTCCCTGAGAAACCTGTTATTATTTCAATATCTTGTCAACATTCATGAAAGTGATTTTGTACCGCGCAATAGTGCATATGAAGGTAGTTCATATGATTGTATGTATGGTTTTATGGATTTAACTCCATGGCTACATTCTTAAGCTGTAAATCACTGTTGTTTGCAGGTCTCATGAGCTGGGCGCATTTGAAAGAGTCTTTGCTTAACATGCTTTTGGTATGTACTATCTTAAGAAAAGAATAATGAAGGGATTTATTCTTGTTGATGTGCTATTTTCAAAGTGATTTTTACTGCAGCATGGCTCTTATGTATGAAGCTAATCTTCTACTGCAGGGATCACGTAAAATAAACTACAAAAACTTGGTGAAGGATTGTTTAACTTTTATGTGTCAACTGTACCAGAGTACTGTTGCATTTAATGATGATGAAATACATCCAGAAATTTCTGAAGAAAAATCAGCTAAAAGTTGTGATACAGCTGTGATAGTTGCTTTATTTGAGGTTGGAAAGAATGCCTGCATTGCTATGCAAAAATTTCTCACAATTGTAAGTCCCCCATGAGAAGTCGATTTGTATTGTTTTGAGCCAGTTTCATATGAGTCACTGATTTTTAGTTTTACACGATATTTAGATTATGGAGCTAGATACATCTAAGAAGAAAGCAAATAAGGAAGGTTCTACTACAAGAGCGGATGGTGTCAGGTATACAGTAGCTCTCTTTACAAAATTATTTTTTCAGCTCTTTTATATAATACTCTTATAATAATAAAAAAAAAATCGAAAAATATGATACAGGACTCCGATGGTGGAGCTAATTGTAGATGAGCTTACTTATAATAGGGATATTTTCCACCCTTTTCTTGAGGTAATCATCTCCACTTCCTGCTTTTTTTCAGGCCATTTTTCAACATAGTTTTTGTTCCTATGCGCGCATGGTATAAAATATAAAACTCTAAAGTGTTGAGACAGCTCTTTTGCCCAAGATCAATTTTATGTATTGTTTTTTTAACTTTCTTATGGTTACAAATTGTGGGTTATAATATTTGATGGCTCTACAATAATTTTCTTACTGGTTTAGGAACAAGTAAGATTTCGTCTAACTTCTAAACAATGAATTTGCCCCGGTTTGTTTCCCCTGTTTTATGGTTTTATATATGATGAATTTGTAGTTATTTTTCTATGTAAAAATATATAATTTGCCAAAAACATGGTCACTCAGCCAATCCTGAGGATGTTTTGCAGGTATACGATGAACCTAAATGGAAGCTTGAAATTGTTGTGCAGTACTTTTGGAAATATGTGGGAAAGGTAAGTGATTTCTTGGAATGTTGAAAGAACAAAGTAGTCAACCAATGATAAGACTTCACATATATTGACCAAAGAACTTTCTTCCATGGTCATTGCTGTAGTTTGTTATTGTTGTCCTAAAGTGTTATTTTGTTGTAATGATAAAGGAATTTTTTTACTCATTGCTGATATTCTTATTTACCTTGTATCATTCGATATTGCAGCCTTCTATCCGTACTCGTAGGTCTAATGGTTCTGTAGATGATACAACATTTAGTGGAGCATTGAAGTGCTTTTCAGATATCACCGGCACAAAAAGCGCTGTTAAAAGAATTGGGACTGAAGTAATTCAGTTACTCTTAGTACATGGATTTCAGGTGATTGGTCTTGCTCTTTATGAACTTATCTATATACCTGTTAATAAGTAACACTGTCTTTCAAATTTTAACCTGTTGTATGTAAAGAGACCCCTGTACTCTATTTTATGCAATTGCTTTAGACCCCCACAACTGCTCTTTGTAGTTCTTTTTTAAATTTTGTAGGATGACTGAGAAGATAAAGTATTACTCTTCTTGCTAAACGTATCGGTTTTAAAGAAAAGATTCTGATTATATAATTATGTAGAGCATGGTTTTTCAAACGAAAATTTGTTTGCTGCTGACTTTCCTTCTCCAGATAATCCCAGTTGTTTATTTGAACATGGAAAAGTTTTGAACTCTAGTCATCTGATAAGCCATTCTAAATTGTTTAATATTGTGATTCAACCAATTTTAAGGTCCTTAACCAGCATTAGTAATAGCATGGTGCCAATTTGATAGGCACTAATACAGATATAATCTTTGAAAGAATCTGTTGTAGAGCTCTTATTGATACCATCCACCAAAATATATATAATCTTTGAAAGAATCTGTTGTAGAGCTCTTTGTAGTATTCCTGCTGTTGGGCTGCACTTATTTGGTTTTCAAATTGTTGCATTGCATTGCATTGCGTCCAATATTTTTGAACTTGTTTGAGGACATTTACTTTATTTTTATAGCTAAAAAAATTCATCACTAGGATCTAGAGAGTCCTTTTGATACAAGCCTATTAGACTACTAACTTTGAACTTTTATTTATTTTTATTTATTGTAGATTGGATGTAGCAGAGAAAAGTGGAGAGGTTACACGATCTGTCTCTAGCCCAGTACTTCCAAGGTATTAGAGGCTCAGCTTGACAGGAGCATCATCTAGATCTTGTAAATATGTTCTCAACACCCTCATGCAGGTAAGTTTGGTTTATGTTGTTGTTGAATGTCTTAATGCTAACACTGTACTCTGTTTTTCCATTTTTTTATATACCTAACTAGTTGATGTGAAATTCTAATTGATTTTTAGACATTTCAAAACAAGAGACTGGCTTATGCTGTCAAGGAAAGCACTCTTGATAGTCTAATTACTGAGCTCCTTCTTTGGTTGTTGGATGAGAGAGTTCCACATATGGATGATGGCAGCCAGCTTTTAAAAGCTTTGAATATTCTGATGCTAAAGATTCTGGTTAAGACTTGCCATTTCATTTCTTCCCTCTAATTTTTTCATTTATTCTTATCTTGACTCGCATGTTTTATTTTAGTCTGATTTGTTATTCAACTTTACAAGATAATGCAGATCGAACTTCATCCTTTGTTGTTCTCATCAATCTCTTACGTCCATTAGATCCTTCAAGGTGGCCCTCACCTACATCAAATGAGACATTTGCTGTCAGAAATCAGAAGTTCTCTGATCTGGTTGTTAAATGTTTGATAAAACTTACAAAGGTAACTTCTTGTTTTAGCTATTTTCTTCTGCATTGCTCATATTTTGATGCTTCTCTGAATTTTCATAATGTGTTTTCTAACCAGGAAGGCAATGTTGCCAACCAGAGGGAACATCTAATTCTTCTCCTTGCCAATATTCACATTCAGAAAGCTAATAAGCAGTCTGTCTTGAAGGTATTCTGATTGTTAATTAAGGTTGTAAAGCTTTGGCTTTAACTAATCCTCTTATATAAATTTGACTTTATGATATTTGGAGTCTAATGTCAAAACTGGATATTTATGCAGCATTGTTCCTTTGTAAATTTCTATTTAATTAGCATTTGAAACATTAGTGGTGAAATTTGGGTTTTCAATAAGGTCTTCTATTTCTTTGAAACTCTTTTATGACTCTTTAATTTAAGGTCAATCACGAGAGTCTTGAATTTAACATAAGGATGTAATATTTGCCTTTACATTTACTCTTATTCTAGTCATAGAAATTTAGTATAGTTTAGTTACAAGTAATTTAGTTGCTGCTGTTGACAATTTGTGGTATCTAAAAGATGGAATACATACTGTAGTCTTGAAAAAACTTTCAGAAGATGGTAAGAGCTATGTGGGTTTTACAGTTTTATTTTTGTATGATACTTCAAGCACTGATCTGTAGACTTATCTCAGTTTTTGGTGGATCCTACTCCATTTTCTAGGATCTTGCAGGCAAAGGACACCAAGTGAATTAGATAGAGAGGTTAAGAACTTGAGGGTGGCATTTACTGACCTGTTTTTGAAGCATAACACTTTCAAAGAAACTGCAAAGCCATCGAAATATTGATGCAAAGAATGGAAGAATGTATTTCACTAATTTTTGTATACATTTCTTGTTTTGTATTTGGTGATAAATGAATCTGAATTGGACATAAATTATGTTGTAATATGATTTCTTAAGCCTAGACTAGTAGACTAAATATTGTAATTACATTTGAGTAATTAATAAAAATCTATTTATGTTATCTTATTTGGCTTCAACTTTCATATTTGTTTTCCTAGTTTTGTGTAAGTAAAAAAAGATTATGTTTTTCTAAGCTAATATAACACGTGTTATACTAAAGTGTAGTATAACACAAATAATGTGTTATACTAAAGTTTAGTATAACACAAAAAAAGTGTTATACTAAAGTCTAGTATAACACAAAAAATGCGTTATACTAAAGTGTAGTATAACACAAAAAAAGTGTTATTCTAAAGTGTAGTATAACACAAAAAAAGTGTTATATAATCAACTATAAATAACATAATTCAACACTTATCTATATATTAAAATAACACAGAAATTGTGTTATCGTTGACAATACAATAGCACATATGTCTAACACTGATAAAGTGTTATGTAAAGTACCCTGACCTACGATAACATAGTCGGTCTTAACACATCAGAAAGTGTTATCGTAGGTTTTGATAACACATTTTCGGTGTTATTAAAAGCATTTTTTCTTGTAGTGCAAAAAATTTGGTGATAAACCTATTCTTCCTCAAATTCATGAGCTTCAAATAATTGTTAACAAATTGAAAGTTTTGAAGATTGAGCTTCCCGAGATCTTAAAATTACCACCAACTTGTAGGAGCTATAGGAAAAGAATCCTTCATAAAAATGAAAATTATTCTTTGGAGGAAATCCAAAAACATATTCGAATCAAGGAGGAATCGATATGTAGAGATAAACTTGTGGAGGAATCTAATGGAGAGACTTCCAAAGCAAATGCGGTGTCACAACCAAAACATCCCAAAAATAAAGGGAAATGCAAGAAGGGTAATGAGAAACCTTTGGGTCCAAAAACCAACCCAAACAAGTTTAAGGGAGAGAAAGGTCATTGCTTTGTGTGTGTGAAAAATGGTCACTATGCTAGAGAATGTAGGCATAGAAAAGACCAACAAGGACCTAAGGTGAATGCAATTCAAGAGGAGAATATAGTTGCTGCCTTTAGTGAGGTGAATGTGGTCCAAGGCAAGGTGAAGGGATGGTGGTATGATACAAGTGCCACCATCCATGTCACCTATGACAAATCATTTTTCAAGACATTTGAAGAGTCAAAAGGTAACCATAAGATTCAAATGGCCAATTAGGGAAAATCCAAGGTACTTGGAAAATGTACCATTGAAGTATTTTTCACCTCCGACAAGAAGGTCACATTAGTTAATGTGCTTTATGGTCCTGAAATGAGTAGAAATTTGGTAAGTGGAGATTTGCTTGGAAAACCCGGCATTAAGACCATTTTTTAGTCCGGTAAACTTATTCTTACCAAGTCCAATGTATTTTTGGGAAATTGGTACTGATTAGAGGTGAAAAGTGCACCTTTATTGATTTTAATTGTCAAAATAAATTAAGTTTTAATTAATATTTTTATGGAATTAATATGATTTATTTTATAAATGAAAATATTTGATTATGATTTAATTTATTGTTATTTTGTAGGAAATAAAGTTGTATTTTGGCACTTTGAAATGAGGAGAAAAGAAAACAATTAAATCTGAAAAAAAAAAAAGAAGTGAAGAAAATGATATTTTTCTTAAGTAATGAAGCTCAGCCCACTTGGCCCAAGCTCAACAATTGCCTCCAGCCATCCTCTACGCCAGATGGCGCCATCACAGTGCACCACACGGAGCCCAAGCCCAGCCACCCCAGCGGCTTAGCATCCCGCCAGCCCAACGCTGAAGCTTCTTCAAGCCAGCAGGCCCAGTTCACCCAAAGCCAGCCTCACTCCAGGACCAACCCACAATCCTAGCAACTCCCAACCTCACTCCAATGCCCATGCCTCCTCCAACTCCTTTTTCTTCAGCCAGCCCAACGCAGCAAGCCCATCAGAAGCTCCCAAACATCCAGCAGCCCAATCTCTCTAGATTTCTCTTCCCCAGTCGTGCCACGTGGCGCCTCCCCATTGGCTGGGAATGGGTCAAAACCCACTTCTGCCACCAGCCACCTTCAACCTATATTTTGTGGGTATTGGGCCTTGCAAAATTGCCATTTTGAGCTTTAAAGCTCATCTTTTTAGGTGCTTTAGAAAAATGGCATATTGACCATACACCAAAATAACTAGGTTAATATTTATAATAAGATTTGATTTTTCAAAATCATATTTTATTATTAATATTTCATATTTATTTTGTAAACCCCAAATTGTTGTTTAATTTCTTTTTAGTTTTTTTCTCCCTCTATAAATAGGGACTCTTCTTTCACATTTTCTATGTAATTTTTAGGTAGCAAAACTCTACCAAATTTTAGTCTCATTTCTCATATTTTCTCTCTAGAATTTCATGAGAATGTCTAGCATAATAGGCTAACATTCTTAGGAAGGTTAGGATGATCCTATATGCACTATGACTTTGTTTGGTATATTTGATTCACCATGTGCTTAAAGTTTATATATTTTAGAAATTTATTTTCTTTCATCTCTACTTCTTCATCTTATTATCTATATTTATGTTTACTAATAGTATATAGATTTTGTCATGCACTTTTTATGTATTATCAAATTAGTGAAAATAATATAGATAATATCTTTATCATTTTCTCCATCTCACTCATATATATGTACTTTTTCTCAAATCTATATAGAATTAGTCATACTCTTAGTAAAAGTAATATTTGTGTTAGGTTTTATGTCCAATCTTTTATTGCATTATTGCCAATGATATAATGTCATTTTTAGATTTCTCATAAGATTTATCTCATCCTTCCATGGTAAAGAATAATAATCACTTGAATACATTTTTGTAAAATATATTTGTGCATCAATGTTAAATCTTCCAAATGAATAGTTGGGATGTGAACTTCTCATTTGTGTAACTTTTGTGAATAAAAAATCCAAATAAATAAGTATGCATATTGGTGACTCTTGATCCTTCCTACTTGATACATATTGTTACATCACACTTTATTCTATATTTATTTCTAATCTTTAAATTTCAAAAACAAAAAAAAATATCACTTGTTCTATTTTCCTCACATTATTTATCTCTAAACTTTATTTATTGATTAACTTTATTTCTTTGCCTCCTAGTGGAATTGACTGCCCGATCTATACTACGACTACCGCTAAGTGGAAGTCACGTTTGGGCGTTAAACAGGTACTCTTGTGAGGGTATGGTTAAGTTGTGCACCAATGATGTAACTTTCAATTTTAGCAATAAAGATGATAATTCTGCTTATAGTGTTAAGTATGATTCTTTATTTTTATGGCATCTTAGACTGTCTCATATAGGTTTTTCAACCATGAAAAGAGTAGTAAAATGTGGTATAATTGCATGCAACATTAAAAACTATGTAAAGTGTGAAACATGTGTTAAAGCAAAAATGATAAAGAAACCATTTCCTAGTGTAGAAAGATCATCTAATTTACTTGATTTAATCCATAATGATCTTTTTGAATCAAATAATGTTTTAACTAGAGATGGTAAAATGTATTTTATTACTTTTATAAATGATTTTAGTAGATATACCTATGTATTTATTTTAAAGCATAAAATGAGATTTTTGAAGCTTTTAAAGTTTATAAACTAGAAGTTGAAAATCAACTAAATAAAAAGATTAAGGTGCTAAGAAGTGATAGAGGAGGTGAGTACTTCTATAATGAATTCAATGCATTTTATGAAGAAAATAACATAATTCATGAGTGCACTGCACCTTATACACCACAACACAATGGTGTTGCTGAAAGGAAAAATATGACTTATCTAGAGATGATAAATTCTATGTTGGTGTTTTCTAAGTTGAACTTCAACTTATGGGGTGAAGCGTTATTAACAGCTTGTCACATTCTTAATCGAATACTGATGAAGAAAAATGAGATATCTCCATATGAATTATGGAAAGGAAGAAAACCCAATATAGGGTACTTCAAAGTGTGGGGGTGTCTTGCATATTGCAAGAAAAACGAACCTAATATAACAAATTTAGGTTCAAAGTGTGCTTTTGTTGGTTATGCCCTATTAGACCTAGGGTCTACTGTTTTGATAGAATCTAGGGAAGTTGAATTCTTTGAGAACATGTTATGTGACAATAATTCTCAAGCTTCAAACTCTCTAAATGAGAAACGAGAATTTGTTATATGAGAACAATTCTCAAGAATCTACTTCCAAAATAATTCTCAAGAGTAGAATTCTAAAAGGAATGTAGAGAAACCCATTGAACTTAGAAGAAGTCAAAGGGTTAGAAAAGAGAAAAGTTTAGGATTGGATGAGATAGATTCTTAAATAATTTCATTCTACATGGTAGAAAGAAATAGAGAAGAAGTCATTAGGAAAATTCCAATTGTACTTCTCGTTAAGGATGATCCTAAGACTTATAGAGAAGCCATGCAATCTAGAGATAGTGCATTTTGAAAAGAAACCATCAATGATGAGATGGATTCCAATCTTTCTAATAACACTTGGGAATTGGGAGACCTCCCACCGGGATCTAAGCCAATTGGGTGTAAGTGGGTATTTAGGAGAAAATACCATACTGACGACACTATCCAAACATTTAAAGCTAGATTAGTAGCTAAAGTGTTTAAGCAAAATGAGGGTATTGATTATTTTGATACCTATGCGCATGTTGTAAGAATAACTTCTATAAGAATTTTGTTCACTTTAGCTTCTATACACAACTTTTATGTTCATAAAATGGTGACCTCAATGAGGAGGTCTATATGGAACAACCCGAAGGGTTTGCCCTACCAAAGTATGAACATAATGTGTGTAGACTTGTAAAATCCTTATATGGATTGAAACAAGCTCCAAAGCAATGACATGAGAAATTCGATCAAGCCATTATGTCTAATGGGTTTAGGCATAACAATGGAGACAAGTGTTTGTATTCCAAAACTTGCAAGGGATATGTGATCATTGTTTGCCTATAAGTTAATGGCATGCTTATCTTAAGTGATAATATGAAAGGGATAGTAGAAACGAAGGTGTTTCTATCATCAACCTTCAAGGTGAAAGATCTTGGAGAAGTTGATACCATACTTGGTATCAAAGTGAAAAAAATAGTGGGGGTTTTGCTTTGAGGCAAGCCTACTATATTGAGAAAGTATTGAACAAATTTAACCATCTTAAGGTTAAAGATGCCAATACTCCATTCGACCATAGTGTAAAACTAGAGAAGAATGAGGGAAGAGCGATGACTCAATTGGAGTATGAAAGTGCTATAGGGAGTCTTATGTACGTCGCTCTGTGTACTAGACCTGATATAGCTATTGCGGTAAGCAAACTTAGTAGGTTTACAAGTAATCCAAGTGTGGATCACTGGAAGTCTATTGGGAGAGTCCTAGGTTATCTTAAGAAAACCAAATGACTAAGCCTTCACTACTCCAAATTTCCTTCAATCATGGAAGGGTATACGGATGCAAGTTGGATGTCCAATCTAGGGGACAAGTTTTCCACCACTGGTTGGGTATTTACACTTGATGTGGGTGCAATTTCTTGGGGTTCCAAGAAACAAACCTGTATACCTCACTGTACTATGGAATCAGAGTTCATAGTTTTTGCTGCTACCAGCAAAAAGGTTGCATGGTTAAGAGATATTTTGATGGAGATGCCCCTAATAAAAGAGAATGTACCCACTATATCGATACATTGTGATAGCCAAGCAACATCAGAGTATATAATGGGAAATCTAGACACACTAGTCTAAGACATGGATATGCACGAGAACTGATTCAAAGATGAGTCATCTCAATATCCTATAAGAACAAGTGAAACTTGGCGGATCCTTTCACTAAGCCACCAACGAGAGATTTAGTGGCTACCTCATCTCAAGGGATGAGACTTAAAATCCCTAAATATATTAACAATTTATTGTAACGTATATTAATAGTAGTTACTTAACTAGTATTATGTTCAATAGGTAATAACAAGTCAATCAAATGAATTAGTTGTACTCAAAATAGTCCCATCTGACATATGAGTACTTGTGAGTTACCAAATCGAGGGTTAAAACTGAGATGTTTTTTAATAGAACTCAGCCATGAGAAGACAAGTATTTTATGGTAACAAAATACTGTAAGGGTTCTACCTATATGGACCTAGGGGTGGTGCCGCCTCTCATGAGAATTAGGAATATTCTCAAGAATGTTCAGTTGGGAAAACTTATACATGATCTTTATTTATTTTCATGTAGATCTAATATTAAACAAATTAATATGAGATAACCTAGAACATGTTTCTAAAATTGAATTCAAAGAGAAACAAAGACAAGAATACTTACAGTATACGTAGCGGAATGAAAAAGTCATTCATTCAGTTTCTCTAACTCTTGTATCCTTTCTGTCACAGACTATTATCAAGAAACTGAACCATTCTTCTAATTTTTTCACAATATTCCAATGTATCCTTAGAATCACCTAGACTAGTGTGGGAAATTCTGAACACATGAGATAGAGACAGAGAGAAAAAGAGAAAATAACAAAGAGGCTTAGAAAAAGACTTGTGTTTAGAGAGAATCTAAAACTATCATAAAACCAGTGATTAAACTTATCTGTCGTATGTCTTGATTTCTCTCTAAGCACTCATTTTATAGATTCAATTAGGCCATTTAATTTAATTAAAAAAATCAATAAAATAATAGCCAATTTGAAGCCCTAGGTCGAAATTATCATGGGCTTTAGGCCCGTGAAATTTCCCATTTGACTATAAGCTCATTGGACTTAAAATCAAGGCATGTATTATTTTTCTATTGATTTAATTAAGTAAATAATAATTTAAATCCTTTATCAAATTAATTATTTATAATTTGAACCTTGATTTAAACTTATTTATTAATTTAGATACCAATTTATCTTAATTAATAAATATGTCATAATTTATCTTTTCTTCTAAAAAATACATAACTCTGTGAAACTATCCAAAATTGACCTGGTCAACTTTGATAATTCTTATTGATAATTAAATCAATTAATTGAGACTATCTAGATGATTTTATCCAAGGTACAATGGGGGCCATGGGCATATGAAATCAAGCTCCAATAAGTTATGATAAATCTAACAAATAAATTTACTAACTTATTAATTCATCGTGACTCCACTAAAGACTCGGAATTGCACACTTGAATTCATAGAACGCTCTATAACAAATATAGATATGCTATTAATTATCCATTGTTACAACCACAATTGTCACTCAATCCTCTATAGACAGTCTACAATGAGATAGGAATAAAATACCGTTTTACCCCTCATTGTATTTTATCCTTAAAACACTTAGTTCCTTGTAAATGATATTTCAGTAAACTAATTTAATTACTGAAATGAGATCTCTATCATTTAACACCTTGAACCAAACTAAAAGGAAACCATCATTTCACTCCTTCATCAGATGCTATAGATGTTCATATCTATGATTAACACTCCCACTCAATTATACTACCGAGTTCCCAAGATGTAAGTATGGGCTAGTCCATAGGGTAAGCTGGTAACAAATAAGTCAAAGAACTCAAATAATACAATCAATTAGAATACTAACCACTCAGAATTGAGATTGAATTGACCTATGGTCAACTATATGATATGACTAGAATAGATAATAACAGTATGTTTTCTTATCTTATCAATTGTCAATATCGATCCTGTCTGATGTAACAAATACATTCGATCTTATCTACTTTGCTAATGTTTTGGAAAGAACATAACATTGTAAGGTGTAAGTAGATCATATCGTAGATTGGCAAGTCAGTGTAAATCATGTGCACTGACTAATCTTAGGACTAACTTATTTTGAACATATAATCATATTTATATTTGTAATGCCCCAAAATCCCTAATAAGGTTTAGGACCTTGATTAGGAGGTCGGGAGGGACATAATTGATTTATTAAGCTATTAAATGATTATATGCATGTTTTTATGAATTATATTATTATATGATGATAAATGCATGCATATGGGTCCACATTTGATTATAAGGGCATTTTGGTAATTTGGCCCGTTAAGGGCGTAATTGGGTATTTTCATGCATGTTAGTGAATTATGAAAAATACCACATTATAATGTGGATTTGTTCGAACCATTCAGCATAAGACGATCTTTGGATGCAAGTTATCGGTCTGGTCATAACGGGATTAATTTCGGGGCTAGGGGTGAGTCTCGTGGTAATTTGAGGATTAGAGCATTACCGGGAATTAAAGGGTAATGGGATATGATTTATTAGCATTTGAGAATATTGATAATAATAGCATTTGGAGGGCGTTAATTATGATTAACGAGATAGGTGCGAAAGGACGGTTTTGCCTTTGGTGGCCTTAAGAGGATTTTAAATGACATAGGGGCATTTTGGTCTTTTGACCTTAAGGACAGATATAAACCCTTAAGCTGCAGCAAAAATAGAGCACCATTTCTCTTCTCTCCCGTACACCATTTCTCTTTCATTTCTCTTTGAATTTTGAAGCTCTTTTTAAGGAACTAAGCTAAGGAACCAAGCCTTGAGGGTTTTGGGTTGTGCTTTACCATTGAAGAGGGTGTGTTACTAAGATTGAGGTGAGTTTTAAGCCATTAAAACTCTTGTTCTTGCTTTGTTTTTCTATTTGAGTTTCAGCTGGTTTTAAGTTGGAAAATTGGGATTTGATGGGAGTTTTTGGCTAGGGTGACTTGGGTTATGATGCCTAGGTCATGTGTAGATGGTATTTGGGTTCATTTGGGGGTTTAAATGGATTTTGGAAGCTTGATTTTTCAGGTATGAAATGGAGGATTCGAAGGAGGCTAAAACTAGGGTGAATCTGCCTGGTGAAAGCGCTATAGCGCCCAAAGGGTAGCGCTATAGTGTTAGCCAGGGAAAATTTCCCCTGGTTGTAGCCCTGGGGCGCTAGGGGGGTAGCGCTGTAGCGCTACCCTGTTTTCTCATATGCATATTTTGGGCACTTTTGAGGGTTTTTGGCTCGGGGTTTCAATTCCTAAGGCTCGGGATCGAATCTACTCACAGTAGGGGTACAATTCGAGGTCCCGGGAGTGAGGTTTAGGTCAAGACCCTTTTATTGTTGATTTCATTAATTGAAGATTGTATTTGGTTATGACTTGGTGACCACTAAAGGATTAAAGTATCGATCATTCTCAAGAGTCGTTCTTAACGTATTTCTTGCTCGAACCAGAGGTAAGAAAACTACACCCCATATGTGACATGCATGGTTATTATTGAGGCATGTTGAGTGTTTAAATGTGGACATTGATTGCATATCAAATTCTTAGCAAATCTTGCTCACTTGTGAATGGCGCTGACTTATTAGTCAGAATCGGCAATGGTGTCGGTATTAACTGTGAAGCTAGACTTACTAGTCAAGCTCGACAGTAGTACCGAGCATTGGTCGTATGGCATTGAATTATGAGTCAAGGACAGTGTTAGCATGTTTAACGCAAGCTGACAAAGATTAGATCTAATCGACATCTGCATTGAATGACTCATCATGAGCATTAATGCCGGGCCGACCTCAACTTCGATGAAAACTAAAAGCGCTTGTCTAGTTTAAAGGCTAGATATTTAGAGTCAGAGCCAGAAAGGCAAAGGTGACCTACACGTCACATGGCTAGGAGGGTATGGGACCTCCGAGATAGACTTATCAGTCATCTGACCGAGATAGACTTATCAGTCATCTGATCGAGATAGACTTATTAGTCATCTAATCGAGATAGACTTATTAGTCATCTAACTGTGATGGACTGATCATTTATCTGACCGGGATAGACTTATCCGTCATCTGACCAGATGAACTTATCAGGTATCTGACCGAGATGGACTTCTCAGTCATCTGATTGAGATAAACTTATCAGTTATCTGACCGAGATAGACGTAGCAGTCATCTGATTGAGATAGACTTATCAGTCATCTGACTGAGATAGACTTATCAGTCATCTGACTGAGATGGACTTATCAGTCATCTGACCGGGGTAGACTTATCAGTTATCTGACCAAGATAGATTTATCAGTCATCTGATTGAGAATGACTTACTAGTCATCTAATTGGAGAGTGACTTATTAATCAATTGTTCAAAGAATGACTTACTAGTCATCTACCTCAGAGAGACTTATTAGTCATTTACCTCAGAGCGAGAGACTTATTAGTCATCTACTTAGAGCGCAGGACTTCACAGTCCTTTGTTTGTACCTGCTTGCATGCATGAGTAGGGTTATTACTGCTAGGCCTGCCTGTTATGGCTTAGTAACATGTTATTACTTGTTCACGAGCATATTGAGTTTTCTTGCTGGGCTTCAACTCATGGGTGCTATGTGGTGCAGGTAAAGGCAAAAGAAAGTTGGACCATCCTTGAGTTGGAGAGCTTAGGTGACGATGTGTACATATGCGGTTGCTCGACCGCCATAATCGAGGGTTTAAAAAGGAACTAGGGATTAAACCCTATTTTGCTGCTTAGGTCGGCTGGTTGTAAATATTTTGTTGTAATAAACCTTTAAATTATATTTTTGGGATCCCAATGCTTTTGGTAAACGTTTTAGTGAAACGTTATATCTTAACCAAAATTTTTAACCCTAAACCAATAATCGTACTTAGTTACACGATTAAGGCCAAATGGCTCAGTTAGTGAGTTTAGCACTGTTTAAATGCACGCCGTAATGGTCCTTGGAGATTAGGGTGTTACAACTTGGTATTAGAGCAAGCCAAGGTTAAGGGTTCCTAAAGACAAGCTGGGCATGTACACTCATCACTGAAGATAGTTTCACTCAGGGAATGGTAACTATTTCTATAGTTATGTGTTTAACTGCTTAAATAGAATGTAAATGCTTTACCTGCACATTGTATTAGGGAGCATGAGATTCTGATAGAGCCTGGCTCTTGACTGTATGATTACATGCTCCGTGAATATATATATATATATAGGAATATGATGATATGATTACTTGCTCTGGGAATATATACTTATGATATTTTCATGCTAGAGTTGGAGGCATGGTGTGAATGTTGGAAGATCAGGGATTATGATTGATGTATGAATGTCATGGGCATGTGTTTAGCACTACAATGCTTTGTGATTGTAGTGTGGTAAGATTGTTCCCATGGGGAAAGCTCTTGATATGCTCATCATATTTAATGGGACAAGTTATTGACTGTAGATTCAACCAGCAGGTATGTATCCAGGGCAGATAATAAGGCATGGTGGTGGTTATACAGAGGCTGGGAGTTTCAGCCAGGGGTTGAGTTCTTCATCTGCCCCTTAGAATTTCTAGCAGGTGCTTACAGATGTGCAATTAAGATTGCAAAGGTAGGAGGAAGAGATCAGGTGTTTGAAGCAACAACGAAATCTGTCGGGGAATACCTCTACCTTTGTTATGCCAAGAGTGGCACCAGTTTTGGCTCAGTCTAAGGTTGAGAGCAGATGGGAATATCTTTGTGGAGTATTCCAAGAGTTGTACCCTCCAGTCTTCGAGGGAGGCCTAGATCCATTAAGAGTTGAGCAGTGGATGGGCATGATTAGTTCCATTCTTGATAGTATGGGGTTGGTGGGTCACGATAGGGTGTTCTGTGCTACATATGGATTGCGGGATGATGCCCAGATCTGGTTGGAAGTAGTCTCCCAGACACGAGATACAACTGTGATGGATTGCAAAGAATTTAGGCAATTGTTCAATGAAAGGTATTACTGTGATGCGACCCAGACTACTAAGATGAATGAGTTTATGAAACTGGTTCAGGGAAATGCAACAGTAACCGAGTATGTTAGCAAATTTGATGGGTTATCCAAGTTTTTTTTTTGATATGGTACCCAAATATGTAGCTCGGAAGGAAAATTTTATCCAAGGATTGAACTCCAGGATAGCTCAGGGCATTAGAGTTGCCCCAGTACATGAAACCTCCACCTACGCTCAGGTGGTAGGGAAGGCTCTTGCTGTTGAGAGCGCAGGAAATCAGATTGAGCAGGAGAGTGCTAGAGAGCATGGAGCTCAAGCAGTGATGCCTCCATTTCTTGGAGCAAGCAAAAATAAGAACTGGAGGACTTATCTAATATGTGCTCGGTGCAAGAGGCGTCATTTGAAGGGGTGCCGACCAAAGACATGTTTCTTATGTGGAATGGTTGGGCATATTAAAAGGGATTGCCCAAGTCAAGAGACAGAGTAGCAAAAGGGGATGGACAACTCGACTCCAGCTCGAGTGTTCATCCTAAGGTAGTCAGAGTCGGAGACTGAGACTGAGACTGAGACTGAGACTGAGGCTGGTTCCTCAGGGATGGCAGGTCAGCTTTCTAGTTCTGATTTTGTATTGTACTGACTAATTTTGGTACCATGCTTCTTCTTTGTTTGATGCTTCTATAGGCATAGAGATGATATGAAAATTGCATGATTATGTTGTGATGAGTTAGGTTATGGTGGAAAGGACTCATCAGTTGTTGTGATAAAGTTGGTTATGACTGACTTCAGTATGATCTTGGATATGGATTGGTTAGCCAAGTGTGAGGCAATGATGGATTGCAAGGAAAGGATATTAATTCTGGGGTTTGAGAGTGGGAGACCTTTGTGGTAGCTGGCACAGTGCATGGATTTGGTATGCTGATGACATCTATACTTAGAGCTATAGATCTATTGCAGAAGGATGCATATAAATCCTAGCTAGTATGGTGGATACCACTTAGGTCGTGCCAGTGGGATCGGGACAGACTGGATTAGTCTGTGAGTTCTGGATGTATTTCCAGGTGATTTTCCAGGGTTACCTTTATACAAAAAGGATAGAATGGTGATTGGATTTGTGCTAGAGATGGAATCAGGCCTAGGGCACTGGGAATGCCAAGTTGTTTTTATGGATTAGATGATCAGAGTATTCAAAGATTATCTAAATTGGATTTGTGATCGTCTTGATCGATGGTATTGTGGTATACTCTCAGTTGGGGATTTGCCAAGGTCAATGAGCGCCTTAGAGGGCAGGAATTTCCTTGGACGGGCATGATATTATATGTGTTTTGGGAAAGAGTTCTGAGTCTTCTTACATATCAAAACCAATTTGTAGGTCGTTATGACGCCTCAGTGAAAGGAAAAAAATGATTGCCTATGCATCATGTTGGTTAAAGGATCTGACCAGGACTAGAGTAGAGTTTCCGGTGGGCCAGGTGGCCAGCTTTATGCTTGAGAGTACTATTTCAGAGAGGATTAAATGAAAGACAGTTAAGAGAACCACAGATGGGGAAAAATTGAGAGGAAAGTCTTAGCTGGATTAGCTAAGGATTATACAGTGTCAAGTGTGGGTTTATTGTGGTATAAGGATCAGATTTGGAATCCGATGGACACTGAGATTAAATGGGAGATTCTAGATGAATCTCATATTATCCTCTTTTTCTCTTCATCCAGGCGTCGAGGAAAAGGTACCAGAGTTTGAAAGCTTTATATTGATGGCCTGAGATGGAAAGGGACATAATGGGATATGTGGCAAAGTTCTTAACTTGTTAGCAGGTAAAGACAGAGTATCAGAAAGCAGTAAGACTATTGTAGCCTTTGAGTATTCCACAGTGAAAATAAGGAAACATTGTGATGGGTTTCGCGGTGAGGCTGCCTAGGATAGTGGGTCATCATGATTGGAATTGGATCATATGGACCAGTATTTAAAGTGAGTTCACTTTTATCAGTAAGGGAAAGTAACACAGCTGATCAGTATTTAGATCTTTGTGTGAGAGAGGTGGTATGCCTTCATGAAAATTCAAGGTCCATCTTATCAGATGAAAACTCTATTATTAATTCCAAGTTTTGGAAGGGTTGCAAAAGGTGCTGAATGCACAGTTGGAATTTAACATAGTTTATTGCTCTCAGACTGATGGTAAATTAGAGAGAGAGAGAGAGAGAGAGAGAGAGAGAGAGAGAAAGTTATTCAATTATTATTGGAAGGACATCTTATAAGATGAATGAGATATTATATCTGGATCCTGAGGTAGTTCAGGGGAGCATGGAGGTTTTTGAAAAGGTTAGAGCCTGGATGCTCACTTCTCAGAGTAATTGGAAAAGTTTTGTTGATATGAGATGCAGGAACATGGAGTTCCAAGTAGAAGATTGTATCTTCCTTAAAGTATTACCATGGAAAGGGGTGAGGAGATAAGAGCAAGTTGAGCTCTAGATTAGAGAAGACCGTTTGAAACCTGGATAGGATTGGTCAGGTTGCTTTTGGATTGGCCATGTCTTTGGCACTATTGGTTGTATACAGTGTATTTTATATTTCCATGTTGAGGACATGGGTTAGAGGAGACTCATGAGTTGAGTTATGAAATCTGAAGAGTTAGACTAAGTTATCCTTGGAGGAATAGCCAGTTCAGATTTTAAAAGAAAGAATAAGGTTCTGAGGAACAAAATTACACCTTGGGTTAAGGTATGTTGAAGAAACAGTGAGGTCGAGAGAACGACCTGGGAAACTGGAATCAGTTGTGTGGAATTTATATTTTGGGCGGTTCAGATAAATTTTGAGGACGAAACTTCTATAAGGAGGGGATAGTTGTAATGCCCCAAAATCCCTAATAAGGTTTAGGAACTTGATTAGGAGGCAGAGAGGGCCATAATTGATTTATTAAGCTATTAAATGATTATATGCATGTGTTTTGTGAATTATATTATTATATGATGATAAATGCATGCATATGGGTCCACATTTGATTATAAGGGCATTTGGGTAATTTGGCCCGTTGAGGGCGTAATTGTGTATTTTCATGCATGTTGGTGAATTATGAAAAAGACCACATTATAATGTGGATTTGTTCGAGCCATTTAGCATGAGACGATCTTTGAATGCAAGTTATCAGTCTGGTCATGACGAGATTAATTTCGGGGTGAGGCTTGGGGAAATTTGAGGATTAGAGCATTACCGGGAAATAAAGGGTAATGGGAAATGATTTATTAGTATTTGAGAATATTGAGAATAACAGGAATTAGAGGGCGTTAATTATGATTAACGAGATATGTGCGAAAGGACGATTTTTCCCTTGGTGGCCTTAAGAGGATTTTAAATGACCTAGGGGCATTTTGGTCTTTTGACCTTAAGGATAGATATAAACCCTTAAGCTGCAGCAAAAACAGAGCACCATTTCTCTTCTCTCCCGTACACCATTTCTCTTTAAATTTTGAAGCTCTTTTTGAGGAACTAAGCTAAAGAGCCAAGCCTTGAGGGTTTTGGGTTGTACTCTACCATTGAAGAGGGTGTGTTACTGAGATTGAGGTGAGTTTTTAGCCATTAAAACTCTTGTTCTTGCTCTATTTTTCTATTTGAGTTTCAATTGGTTTTGAGTTGGAAAGTTGGGATTTGATGGGAGTTTTTGGCTAGGGTTACTTGGGTTATGGTGCCTAGGTCATGTGTAAATGGTATTTGGGTTCATTTGGGGTTTTAAATGGAGTTCGGAAGCTTTATTTTCAGGTTGGAAATGGAGGATTCGAAGGAGGCTAAAACCAGGGTGAATCTGCCTGGTGCAAGCACTATAGCGCCCAAAGGGTAACGCTACAGCGCTAGCCAGGGAAAATTTCCCCTGGTTGTAGCCCTGGGGCGCTAGGGGGGTAGCGCTACCCTGTTTTCTCATATGCATATTTTGGGCACTTTTGAGGGTTTTTGGCTCGGGGTTTCAATTCCTAAGGCTCGGGATTGAATCTACTCACCGTAGGGGTACAATTTGAGATCCCGGGAGTGAGGTTTAGGTCAAGAACCTTTTATTGTTGAATTCATTAATCGGAGATTGTATTTGGTTATGACTTGGTGACCGCTAAAGGATTAAAGTATCGATCGTTCTCAAGAGTCGTTCTTAACGTATTTCTTGCTCGAACCAGAGGTAAGAAAACTACACCCCATATGTGACATGCATGGTTATTATTGAGGCATGTTGAGTGTTTAAATGTGGACATTGATTGCATATCAAATGCTTAGCAAATCTTGCTCACTTGTGAATGGCATTGACTTCTTAGTCAGAATCGGCAATGGTGTCGGTATTAACTGTGAAGCTGTGACTTACTAGTAAAGTTCGGTAGTAGGAGCAATGGTCGTATGTCATTGATTTATGAGTCGAGGACGGTGTTAGCGTTTTTAACGCAAGCCGACAAAGATTAGATCTAATAGACATCTGCATTGAATGACTCATCATGAGCATTAATGCCAGACCGACTTCAAGTTCGATGAAAACTAAAAGTGCTTCTCTAGTCTAAAGGCTAGTTATTTAGAACCAGAGCCAGAAAGGCTAATGTGACCTACACGTCACATGGCTATAAGGGTATAGGACCTCCGAGATAGACTTATCAGTCATCTGACTGAGATAGACTTATCAGTCATCTAACCGAGATAAACTTATTAGTCATCTAATCGAGATAGACTTATCAGTCATCTGACTGAGATGGACTTATCAGTTATCTGACCGGGATAGACTTATCAGTCATCTGACCGAGATAGACTTATCAGACATCTGATCGAGATGGACTTAACAGTCATCTGATTGAGATAGACTATCAGTCATCTGACCGGGATAGACTTATCAGTCATCTGATCGAGATGGACTTATCAGTCATCTGACCGGGGTAGAATTATTAGTTATCTGACCGAAATAGATTTATCAGTCATCTGATTGAGAATGACTTACTAGTCATATAATTGGAGAGTGACTTATTATTCAACTGTTCAAAGAATGACTTACTAGTCATCTACCTCAGAGAGACTTATTAGTCATCTACCTCAGAGCGGGAGACTTATTAGTCATCTACTCAGAGTGCAGGACTTCATAGACATTTGTTTGTACCTGCTTGCATGCGTGAGTAAGGTTATTACTGCTAGGCATGCCTGTTATGACTTAGTAACATGTTATTACTTGTTCATGAGCATATTGAGTTTTCTTGCTGGGCTTCGGCTCACGGGTGCTATGTGGTGCAAGTAAAGGAAAAAGGCCCATCCTTTGTAAGTCTTTGAATCCTATCATAGCCAATGTGACCTAGTCTCAAGTGCCATACATATGTCATATTATCGTTATCGGTCTTTTGACGTTTATTGGTCCTAGGTTGAGCTAGTTTGAATAAATCATTGTTAAGAGTGAGGGGTTCGTTAGGTCACAGAATATAAAGCTCGTTTTCCAAACATGCAATACACAATTGTGATCCATTGAAGGAAATAGATATATTAGAACTTGTGAAAGTCATAAGAAATCGTTCTAATTGCAACATGGAAACTGAAATTAAATTTCTACTAAAATTCGGAATAAAAAATACATTTTTTTAAAAAATTAAGTATTTATTTCTGAACTTCAGACGAGCTATTCCTCTAGCTTGGACCTTAACGAACGCTCTGTTCCCAACTCTAAGCTTTAAGCTGCCTTCATTCACTTCCTCCCACGATTCAAGAAGTTGTAAAGAGTTGCAAACATGGTTGGTAGATCCAGAATCAATAATCCAAACGAATTTATCATTCTCTAAAACACATGTTTATAAGATAAATGAACTATAATCATTACCTTTGTTTTTCGCTGCTAGAAACTTGGGGCAATCTCGCTTCCAATGCCCATTCTCTTTGCTGTGAAAACACTTTTCTTTACCTTTCTTATTTTTCTTGTTCTTCCCCTTAGACATATGTGCACTAGGTTGTGCACTCGTCTTTGCAGCCTTTGCAGGCTTGGGGTTGTTTTTTTGTCCACCTTTCCTCTTGTTTCCAGCTTTCGAAGACTAAGCTGGGTTAGCTTCAGCCTTAGCTAGATCAACAGCAAAATCATTAGTCTTATTTTCTCCTCCTTTACTAGGTCCACCCATGATAGACTCAAAAGTTTGAAGCTCGTTCATGAGCTGCATCAAACCATAGTTGAGTTGATCACGAATGTGCAGACACGATGTCATTCGAGCATTTACGGTGTCTTCACGTATGTGCAGAGACTGTGCTATCCAAGCATTTACGGTGCGATCATGAGCATTGACGGTGCCATCACTAACGTGCGGACACGGTGCTCGTTCTGAGGATTCCTCAATCATGACGAATTCTAAGTTGTCACCAATCAACTCTATGTTGATATTTTTCTTCCAATTAAGGAAGTTTTCTCCAGTGAGTTTCTCCATCGAAAGTTGAGAAAGGATGGGAGTAGACACTGACGCTACTTAGCTTAAAACTACAAATTATCAATAAAATAGAAATCAATCACTTTTGCTCAATAAAACATCTATTCTCAAAATTTCAAGAAATAGCACAACATATACAAAAAATATGAGGAAAAAAAAATACTAAAAAAAATCATATCTCTATTTCCTTAGGTTTTTAACTAATCTATGATATCCTTGTCCCGGTTGGCGAGAGTAAAAAAATACTACTAGTTAAATAGAGTTGTAAACTCATTTAATAATGGACACCACTATTAACAACCTACTATTCGATTAAAATAAGAAAACAAAATCTCTTATTTTATGAGCTAGACCCATTGTTTCAATTGTTATGAAAAAATAGATTACCTCAATGGAAATGGGTAAGAATATTACAACTCTATACAATAATATTACAAATAAATATAGATTGATTAAATAAGGTTACAACTCTATAACTGAAAATTACAAAATAAACAAAGAAAAGGAAGAAGATGAAGAAGAAGAAGAGAATAGTGAGAATACAACTCTAAGCAAAAGATTACAAGTAAAACAAAGGTGTTTGAAACAAAATAGAAGATTACAACTCTTAAACAAAATATACAAGTAAATAGAACAAGATAATAAAAAGAAAAGAAATAGAATAAAATGAAGAACAGAAACACAAGTAAATTCTCACTTACACAACCTAAGTGAAGAGGGTTGGGGATCACCAACTTGAACAAGGTTTAAAACCTTTGTCAAAAAGCTTATTTCCCCCTAACTCAAGCATTAAGGGATCTCTCTCAGATTTTGGAAATTCCTTTTGGAATTATCAAGCCTCAAGGTGTTTCTAACCAAGTGCTCTAATGGATATAAATGTTGTGTCTTTCAAGTGAGCTATAGGCTCCTATTTATAGAGTTTAGAGACACCTTTTGAATTTCAAATTCCACCAACCCCCATGGCTGTTACCAATGTTTAATTGGATTAATATGGAATTAAAAATGATATTTGGGAGTTATTTGGGGTTTTTGAGCCATTCAACAAAGATTGAAAAAACTGAAAAAATGGTCAGTTTTGGCCTGTGGCCGCGGCCACTACTCTCTGTCCCATCGGCCATGGCCACTGACCATTTTCAGCACTTAAAAATGTTGTGTTTTTCCAAACGGTTCCAAACCCTCCCAAATGATTTTATAACTCCCAAAACACATTATTGGAGTTAAAATCATATCTCTAACAACCATTTCACATATGACTTTATGAAATTCATCTCAATATTGTGTAACACCAAATTTACACAATAAAGGGTAATATTTGGAAGTTACAAATTTGTAACACCAAATATGTTACATTATTTGGATATTTCTCATACATCTAAATATTGTAACTCTCTATTATATGTTACTGTTGACTGCGTTTTTAGCCAACGACGTGAGCACGTCAATAACGACAAGCCTTCAAGAGAAATCAAAACGACAACAAACGGTATAAACAAGAAAAGTAAAGAACACAGGAGATTTTTATAGTGGTTCAGCCCCGATTGTCGGTAATAGCCTAATCCACTTAGAGTTGTGATTTATAAATCTATACTCAAGATCAGATGGACTATGCCAACTGAGTTTCTTCAGTATAAATTGTGAAAATACAAGAATTCTCTCTAATTTCAGCACTTTCTCTCTCTAGAATAGACAGACCCAATTTTATCTCTCTAGAAAGAAGAAGCAGTAGGAAGCCCCTCTCTCATCCCATAAACTCTCTATTTCTAGGCCTGGGATCCTCAACTGATATCCCCTTATGATAGGGATATTTTATTATATTTATTACATTTAAACATTCAAAATTCGAAATGTAACAAACCCCCAATTTATGGGAAGAATGAGAGATTCCCGCGTATGTTGTTGGAGTTGTGTCTGACTTAGTCTCCTCTAGCTAGTTGGTCCACCTCCTACCCACTACCCATGCAAGTGCTGGTTGAACATGCATGGTGGTAGGACATATTTTTGGTGGGTTGAACGTGCATGGTGGTAGGACATGCACTTCTCTCCTCTAACATGGCACTCTCCTCTAGCATGCCATGTTCCTCCTTGAACCAATCTCCTTGCTTCTCCTCGGACCAAGGTGGTCCGAGGCAACCTCCTTGGCACCCCACCTTGGACAACATTAAGGCAACCTCACCTTGGACAACATTGAGGCAACCTCACATTTGACAACATTGAGGCAACCTCACCTTGGACAACATTGAGGCAACCTCACCTTGGACAACATTGAGGCAACTTCCTTTAGCATCCCCCAAACATGTCCGATCAAACATTGTATAGCTCTCCTTATCAAAATCTAAGTCTCATTCCTCTTGCATGAGACTCCTCCTCCTTAGCTACTTACCTTGGACACGTTCGAACCAACACTTAGGAAATCTTGGGAGGCTTGCCTCCTACACACCCTTGGGGTCTCTTAGGACCACATCCTCATTGGGGTCTCATAAGACCACTTTCTCCTTGGGGTCTCCTAAGACCACCCCCTTGGACAACATTAAGGCAACCTCACCTTGGACAACATTGAGGCAACCTCACATTTGACAACATTGAGGCAACCTCACCTTGGACAACATTGAGGCAACTTCCTTTAGCATCCCCCAAACATGTCCGATCAAACATTGTATAGCTCTCCTTATCAAAATCTAAGTCTCATTCCTCTTGCATGAGACTCCTCCTCCTTAGCTACTTACCTTGGACACGTTCGAACCAACACTTAGGAAATCTTGGGAGGCTTGCCTCCTACACACCCTTGGGGTCTCTTAGGACCACATCCTCATTGGGGTCTCATAAGACCACTTTCTCCTTGGGGTCTCCTAAGACCACCCCCTTGGACAACATTAAGGCAACCTCACCTTGGACAACATTGAGGCAACCTCACATTTGACAACATTGAGGCAACCTCACCTTGGACAACATTGAGGCAACTTCCTTTAGCATCCCCCAAACATGTCCGATCGAACATTGTATAGCTCTCCTTATCAAAATCTAAGTCTCATTCCTCTTGCATGAGACTCCTCCTCCTTAGCTACTTACCTTGGACACGTTCGAGCCAACACTTAGGAAATCTTGGGAGGCTTGCCTCCTACACACCCTTGGGGTCTCTTAGGACCACATCTTCATTGGGGTCTCATAAGACCACTTTCTCCTTGGGGTCTCCTAAGACCACCCCCTTGGGGTCTCCTAGGACCACTCCCCTTAGCTCTCCTAGAATGCATTCTCCTTAGCCTCCTAGGATGCATTCTCCAATTTTTGGGTATAACAGTTACAATATGTGACACTCTTTGTCACATTTATTTAATCTAAAACATTATATTATAATATAATATAATATTACATTATATTATAAAATAATATAACATCGATAATCATAGATTTAGTTCTAGTAGTTACCATAAGGGTGAGTCTTGTAGAATTTGACCTATAATTATCTATCTTTTGAAATCTAACCTTGTCAAAATAGCTAGTGAACACCTTCCGTAAGGGGACGAATCAAAGCGTCTCGTGGCCCCATTAAGCTATTGACTATGTTAAACCAATAGTGGAGATCGAATAAAATTCTTAAAATAAGCTCATTATGAAATTAAAAAAATAGTATTTTTATTATTTATTTTTAGAAAATTAATGACTATGGTTCTTCAAAAAATTTTTAAGATTAGAATTTTTTGAAACCAAAGTCCTGTAATTTCCTATTAATTCTAAAGTGTCACATTGAAACAAATTCAATTAATTTAGAATTAATTTGTTACTATTCACTATTTATGTTTAACTAATATAATGAACATATACAATTAAGTCAAACTCAGGTAAATGAGCCTTAACAATTGGACTTGTATGGAGGAGGGCTAGGTCCAGTATGTCATTCCCACTACAAAGGCCCTCAATGTTCCATACAAGGTCCAAAAGACAAGAATTTAAACATTTGTTTTATTAATTGTTATTAATTGATTAAACCCACTGTAGTCATGCAAAGCAAATGAGCCTTCACAAGTGGAATCACCCACAAGAGAGGAATTTAAACTTTACATTTTCTAATGGGCCCAAATAAAACCTATCATTTTATGAATATTTTATTTGGCAAAATACCATATATCTAACAAACATATGTGCCACTATATGCATCAAAGCCCAATTGCAAAAATACCACATATAGTGCAAATTGACATGTTATAATTGTATGGGTCTAATCATATTACTATATGAGCAATTCTATGAATTTATGCAAAAATACCACAATTTATTTCATTTGCAAAAATACCACAATTAATTATCTAGAGGTTATCAAAAAAATTCAAATTAATTAAATTTTTACAAAACATAACTCAATTTATATTAAATTTATCAACAATTAACAATAGTTAATTTAAATTTCATTTATCAACAATCAAATTGGTTTAGGTTAATTTGAAAAAAAAATATTAATTTAATTTAAATAGGATTTATCAACAATTAACCAAATTTAATTTAAATCTCATTTATTAAAAAAATTATTTTATTAATTGGCTGAAAAAAATTGGTATTTTTCAAAATTTAACCAATTTTAAATTTTAAAATCAATATCTAAACTGTTTTTTTTTTAAATATCTTGTATTGTTACAACTATTAGCTAATGTTATAACCATTTAAAAAAATAAAATATAAATAGTTATAACAACTCTAAAATATCTTAAAACAGTTAAACAAATTCAAATATTCATAAAAATATTTAACTAATAATATTCAAATTTTAAATAATTTAAATATTAAAAACTATAGAATAAAAATATATTTATATTTTCAAATAAAGAATTGATAAAAATATCAAGAATTTAAAAGAAAATATCTTAAATATCTCATATCTTAATTCTATTATTTTAATATATTAAAAGATTTAAAATTAAGTTGTTACTCTATTTTTATATTTGAATTTGAATCTTTGTAGAAAATATCTAATTATTTAAATCTCAACTAAAAAAATATATCTTATTTTTAAAATAATAATTTTTAATGATAAAACAAAAAAGATATTTTTTGGTTTTGATTATAAATAATTAATTTTCACAAATTTTATTTTTCTTTAAATTTCAAAAAAAAAAATAAAAAAAAAATTGAAAGGGCTTGGCGTGCGTGCGTGGCAATCAGTGCAAACAACTTTTCAAAAATATTTTTTGAGTAATTTTTCAAACAAAAACTATTTTCTAATTAATTTTTAACATGTTTTGCACAAAATAAAACATATATAAAAATTAATAGTATAGAAAACACAACAAAATAACCTAAAAATTGCTAATAATCACATAAAATCAATATAATGCATAAAACACATGAAAATCTATCCAATTATTCAAACACATCAAATAATCCAATTTTAAACATGTTCATGCATGAAAATAAAGATTAACCTGACTCTAATACCAGTTTTTGAGAAAACGTATACATGATCTTTATTTATATTCATGTAGATCTAATATTAAACAAATTAATATGAGATAACCTAGAACATGTTTCTAAAATTGAATTCAAAGAGAAACAAAGACAAGAATACTTACAGTATACACAACGGAATGAAAGAGTCATTCATTGAGTTTCTCTAACTCTTGTATCATTTCTGTCACAGACTATTATCAAGAAACTGAACCATTCTTCTAATTTTTTCACAATATTCCAATGTATCCTTAGAATCACCTAGACTAGTGTGGAAAATTCTGAACACATGAGATAGAGACAGAGAGAAAAAGAGAAAATAACAAAGAGGCTTAGAAAAAGACTTGTGTTTAGAGAGAATCTAAAACTATCAGAAAACCAGTGATTAAACTTATCTGTCGTATGTCTTGACTTCTCTCTAAGCACTCATTTTATAGATTCAATTAGGCCATTTAATTTAATTAAAAAAATCAATAAAATAATAGCCAATTTGAAGCCCTAGGTCGAAATTATCATGGGCTTTAGGTCCGTGAAATTTCCCATTTGATTATAAGCCCATTGGACTTAAAATCAAAGCATGTATTATTTTTTTATTGATTTAATTAATTAAATAATCATTTAAATCCTTTATCAAATTAATTGTTTATAATTTGAACCTTGATTTAAACATATTTATTAATTTAGATACTAATTTATCTTAATTAATAAATATGCCCTAATTTATCTTTTCTTCTAAAAAATACATAACTTTGTGAAACTATTCAAAATTGACCTGGTCAACTTTGATAATTCTAATTGATAATTAAATCAATTAATTGAGACTATCTAGATGATTTTATCCAAGGTACAATAGAGACCATGGGCCTATGAAATCAAGCTCCAATAAGTTATCATAAATCTAACAAATAAATTTACTAACTTATTAATTCCTCAGGACTCCACTAAAGACTCAAAATTACACTCTTGAATTCATAGAACGCTCTATAACAAATATAGATACGCTATTAATTATCCATTGTTACAACCACAATTGTCACTCAAGCCTCTATAGACGGTCTACAATGAGATATGACTAAAATACCGTTTTACCCCTCATTGTATTTTATCCTTAAAACACTTAGTTCCTTATAAATGATATTTCAGTAAACTAATTTAATTACTGAAATGAGTTCTCTATCATTTAACACCTTGAACCAAACTAAAAGGAAACCATCGTTTCACTCCTTCATTAGAAGCTATAGATGTTTATATCTATGATTAACACCCCCACTCAATTATACTACTGAGTTCCCAAGATGTAAGTATAGGCTAGTTCGTAGGGTAAGCTGGTAACGAACAAGTCAAAGAACTCAAATAATACAATCAATTAGAATACTAATCACTCAGAATTGAGATTGAATTGACCTATGGACAACTATATGATATGACTAGAATAGATAATAACGATATGTTTACTTATCTTATCAATTGTCAATATCGGTCCTGTCCGATGTAACAAATACATCCAATTTTATCTACTTTGCTAATGTTCTGGGAAGAACATAACATTGTAATTTGTAAGTAGATCATATCATAGATTGACAAGTCAGTGTAAATCCTGTGCATTGACTAATCTTAGGACTAACTTATTTTGAACATATAATCATATTTATATTCCACTGTGATTACGTCACTATAAATAAGATTAACTATATGCTCGGGATTTAATAGAAGTTTATATTAAAACAAATAATCATGAAAATAAACACATGTGAGCAAAGTGATTGACCAAGTCAAAAAATGATTTCTATTATTTTATTGATAATAAAACGAGATTACAAAGAATTTGAGTTTTAATTAGGGCATAAAACCCCAACACGTTCATGAATGGAAATCGCACATGACCATTAACGGTGCAAAGTGAGACAAAGAGGTCTTAATTGAAAATAGCAAAAGTGTTTGTTATCACTGGTTTGTTATTGTGGAGAGTTGGTTCAATGCCTAGTGCAACCAAATTTTCAACAAAGCTTGTGATAACTACACTACAGTAAAGTTCAAGTTGAAGAACACTTTACTTTATGCACCAATGCAATGACTACTATATGAGAGAGTTATTATTCAATCAAGTGAGGGAAATGTTATATTTTAAATATAATGTTGATTGATTAAATAAATGTTACAATAGTGAACTATTTAATCTAGTGGGGGAATGTTATATTATTTTATAATATGATATTTAGATAAAATAATGTGACAGTGAATGTCACATATTGTAACATATAAATGAGAGTTACAATATTTGAATACATGTGAATATTTAAATATGTAACATTTTTGGAGCTACAAATTCAGTGACAAGTTTGTAACCCTAAAATATTACCCAATAATGTGTAGATTTGATGTTACACAATTTGATTTGAATTTTTCAAAGTCATAAGAGACAGGGTTGTTGGAGACATGATTTTAAACCCCATAATATTTTTGGAGGTTACAAAATCATGTGGGAAGAGTATAGAGCCATTTGGAAAATTGCAAAAAAAAAAAAAAGTGTTGAAATTGGGCTGTGGCTGCGACCACTAGTGTTCCTGGCCGCGGCTTGGGGAACAGATACTCATGACTGCGACCAGGTATAGCTCTGACCGTTGCCAGAGGAGCTGACAGCCAAACAAAAATTTTATTTTTCCACTACGAACGATTTTAACAACTCATGTAACTCCCAAAACTCCTTTTTAATTTTATAAACTTCCAATTAAACATTGGTAACAACCATGAGGTTGGTGGAATTTGAGATTCAAAGAGTGTTTCAAAACTCCATAAATATGAGTCTATTGCTCTCTTGTAAGACACACTAATTTCTATCCACTAGAGCACTTGGCTAGAAATTCACCTAGAAACTTGTTTATTCCAAAGAACTATTTCCAATTGTGAGAGTTCCCTTAGTGCTTGAGATATGAGGAAATAACCTTTTGGACAAATGTTGTAAACCTTGTTCAAGTTGGTGATTCTTATTGCTCTTCACTTTGGTGGTGTGAGTGATAGAGTTGTTTATATTATTCTTTTACTTTTTTGTTTCATCTTCTTATTTCTTCTTTTATATTTATTTGTATCATTTTATTATAGAGTTACTCTATTTTCTATATCTTTCTATATTTACATATATTTTTTGTAATAGAGTTATAACTTATTTAATTAATCACTTTGTTTTGTATTATATTGCTTAGAGTTATAAGGTCTTACTCTAATGCTAGTTTTTTTTTTAAGAGAGAAAGAAGGAATGTATGCTTTTAATTTTGTGTTAATAAGATTAAACCAAACCAAAGAAAAATCATAATTTATTGAATAACAAATAAGAGACAAATAATAAGAAAATGAGTAACTTGCTTTTAAGAGTTTTTATTTTTATTTTTTAAAGGGAATTTTTTTAGGAATTACGTCGTTTCCCTTAAATGATGTTCTTTTTCCTAAACAATGTCGTTTCCCGAAATCTTGACTCTCGACTGAGAGAGAGGAAGGTGTGTTACAATCAGCGCAGTCATCACTCTCCATCGTGTCCGGGCTCCCAAGACATCCTCCAATTAATTCTCAACTTCTTCTTCACCACTTTAAAAAAAAAGACCAAAAAAGCTGACTATACATGATATGGAGACGTGGCAACATCTCAACGACTCCCGAATATTCATCAGCGGTGGATCCAAATAGTTATTGTTGTTAAAAGAAAAGAAATTTTTTATTTATTTAATAATTCTAAAAGAGAAGGAAAGAACAAAGGAGGAGGAGAAGACTGGTTGGTAATGCTACCTATTGTTCTTGCTTTTCTGCCACGGACTGTCGTTTCGTCGTCTTCTTCTTCGACTTCCCCGTCGTTTTAGGTTTAGGTACGCATTCTCTGTCTCAATTCACTGAATCACTTTCCCCCAAATCTGACTTTCCAATCTCAATTTCGGTTTCATTGTAATCCCTAACCAAATTGGGGTGTTATTGTATTAGAAATTCACCGATTTGGCGATCATAGTTGGAATTAGAGGTTGCTTGATGAGTCGGTTATAGCAATAGCAACGAAAAAATTGTTTGGTGTTTACAAAAATGGCTGGTTCGGGTGACGATGATGCCGACGCGGTTTTAAGTGATGTGGAAGGAGACGATCCAGCGCCGATTATGATTAAGAGTTCTTCCGAGGATGAAATCTCGCCGGAGCGGTTCCGGGAGCTGAGAGCGGAGCTCGATCGCGAGCGTCAAGGTCGTTTGGCGGCGGAGAAAGCGAGAAGTGATTTAGAACTGCCGTTTACTCGTTTGAAGGCTTTGGCTCATGAGGCGATTAAGAAGCGAGATGAGTTTGGGAGGCAGAGAGATGAAGCTTTGCGCGAGAAGGAAGAAATTTCCGGGAGTTATGAGAAGGTCGCGGCTGAGTTAGCAGAAGTGAGTAGAGCTAGAGATGAGGTTTCGAAGCAGGTGAGTGAGATCGCTGGGCAATTGGATGAGGCAGTGAAGGAGAGAGATGGTTTGAGATCGGAAATTGGGAATTCGACGCATATGTTTGTGACTGGGATTGAGAAGATTTCTGCGAAAGTCAGTAGCTTCAAGAACTTTGGGAATGGCGGATTGCCTCGTTCAACAAAATACTCGGGCATGGCGTCTGTGGCCTATGGCGTCATTAAGAGGACGAATGAGATTGTGGAAGAACTCCTTAAACAGATTGATGCAACGGCCAAGTCCAGGAATGAAACCAGGGAGCAGATGGAGCAGAGGAGTTACGAGATTGCTATTGAGGTTTCTCAACTTGAAGCCACCATTAGTAAGTTGAGAGATGAGGTTTCGGGGAAAGCTTCTGCGGCTGAGAATTTGGAGAAGATGGTTGCTGAAAAGGAAGGAAGGATATCTGAAATTGAAAGAGAGATGGAAGAGAAGGTAAACAAGGTGGAAAGTGAAGCTACGGAATTGAGGCAATTGGTGGAAGAGTACGAAGATAAGTTGACAGAGTTGGAATCGAAAATGGAAGCACAGAGGCCTTTATTGTTTAATCAGTTGAATTTGGTTTCGAAAATTCATGACCGAATTTATGGTGTTATCAAGATTGTTGATGCTGGTAATTTGGATCAGTCAGAGCTCTCGGAATCGTTGTTTCTCCCTCAAGAAACTGACATGGAGGAAAATGTACGTGCATCTTTAGCTGGGATGGAATCCATTTATGAATTAACTGGAATTGTCACTGAGAAGACAAAGGATCTAATTGAGGAAAAGAATCGTGAAATTAAGAGCTTAGATGAAACGGTTTCTCGTTTAACTAAGGAGAAAGAACACATTGGATCTCTGCTTAAGAGCGCTTTATCGAAGAGGATTACATCAAATCCATCTTCAAAATCGAATGATTTGTTCCATGTTGCTGAAAACGGTTTAAGAGAAGCTGGAATAGATTTCAAATTTGGTAAGCATATTGGGAATAGGAGTGTTCTAAATTCTGACCACAAAGTGGACTCACTGAAGGCAGAGGATGACGAAGTATACACTTTGGTAAGTTTAGCATTTGTTCAGGTTTGGATTGACTATAATTTCAAACTCTGCATTCCGTTGCAAAGACAAGTTTCGCCTTATTGAGTATTATATGTCTAACAGGCTGAAGCGTTGGAGAATATTGTAAAGGCATCTCAGCTTGAGATCATTGAGCTACAGCATTCTGTGGAGGAATTAAGGTACTCTTATCATTATCACATGCTAATCTGCATCTATGTCTACATATGCACCGTTTTCAAAAGAAATTTTTTTTTTAAATTAAGATTATTATATTGGTTTTGTGAGCAGTTTTTCATGTATTCTGATGTGGTACTCTCTGTTTTTGTACTGCTTGTGTGTATGAAGGGCAGAGTCAAGTTTACTTAAAGAGCACGTAGAGGCTCAAGCCAAGGAGCTTGACAACAGGCTGCGTCAGATTGAAGAACTTGAAGAGAAAGAAAGAGTGGCGAATGAAAGTGTATGCTTTTTTTTACTTTGTTGACAGCTTAATTATATTTCCAATCTCATCTCTTCTCATCTAATTTCATTTCTGATTAGAAGTTGGTTCTAATGTATTTGTCAGGTGGAAGAACTAATGATGGACATTGCTTCTGCTGAAGAAGAGATTACAAGATGGAGAGTGGCAGCAGAGCAAGAAGCTGCTGCTGGCAGGGGCGTTGAACAAGAATACGTTGCACAGGTATGATTTTCAAGCTGGTATCACTATTCATTCTGGGTTGTTGCACACAGTTATTGGTTTTCTGAACTTTCTGCCTACTTTGGTTTTAGTATCTATTACAGCCTTTGGGGCATATCTTTTTTAAGAAAGATGTAAGTTTTAGTAGAATCTGGACCTTATATAATGTAGGGAAAAGATGAGGCAGCAATATGGGTAGTGTAGATATTAACCAGTATTGTGTGCTGTGCATGGAATTCAATCAACAGAAAGATAATTGGGAAAATTGATGACTTTGCGTTAGCACTAGGTCATGAAACATTGATCATTCTCCCTCTTTAGCAAGTTCCAAAATGGAATAGGTGAGCGATTATTTGGACGATAATTAATACTTGCGACTCTCTGATGCATAATTGAAGGAAGCCTTGTCTTTTTAACATGATTCTGTGCTCCTTAATAGAATATTGGTATCCTGTTTAACATCAAAATAACAGTTATCGTCTGATATGTTAGTGATAGGATTCATTGTCTTGGTCGTTTAGAATGTAAACAAATTCTGGTGAATGTCAAGTATTTGACTGTGATTAAATCTGCAGTTGTCGTCAGTTAAGCAAGAACTTGAAGAGGCAAAGGGAGCCATGTTGGAGTCAGAAAAGAAACTCAGATTCAAAGAAGAGACGGCTGCAGCCGCCATGGCAGCTAGAGATGCAGCTGAGAAATCATTGAGGTTAGCTGACTCAAGGGCATCAAGGCTCAGGGATAGAGTAGAGGAACTTACCCGTCAGCTTGAAGAGTTCGAAAACCGGGAAGACTCAAGGGGCCGAAGTAGGCCTAGATATGTATGCTGGCCTTGGCAGTGGCTTGGGATGGATTTCGTAGGGGCTAGTCGACCTATTACAGAACAACAGACGTCAAATGAAATGGAGCTCTCTGAACCTCTTCTGTGATTAAACTTATTTATTTATTTTTTCCTACCTCATTACACTTTTTCCGGTGTATTTATCGGATTTTTTTTTAACATCAGTACAGCCAAAAAGAACAAAAGGAAAAAAATGATAGCTTTAGATCATCTTTGTCGCAAGGGTTTTCTTGTTTCAGTCGTACAAAGCTGTTTAATAAGTTTGCTAGTTTCTCAATCATCATTGCAAGTTGATGATTATTTTGTTTATTGGATTTTAAACCCCAAACCACATTGTCTGAAATTTGTCTCAAATCTTGTTGACATAATTTAAGGACTGATGGCCTTGCCAACTATAACGAATTAGCATAAAAAAACCTCACTAAAATGAAATACACATAATATGTAAGCAAGGAATAACTACTATTATTGAGTATTAAGAGGGCTACGTTAATATTGTTTTTAGCTATAGCAGAGTAGCTTCCCCAAACCCAGTTTGCACTTTATCTCCATGTACATATTCTCTTAGAACATCGATTATATAGTGTCTTCTTTCCTTGTTAATTTGTTCTCCTAGAAACTGAGATGATCATTTACCATTCTGGGAGACTTTGGGTGCATTTGGAAAGCGGATTACTTAATTTGATGTGTTTGTTTGGCCATGTAATTACACAGTAACTATATAATTATAATATTATAATTAAAGAACTATGTAAGATAACAGAGGAGTTTCAATTGCACCCAATTACTATAATAATAGTATTTGTTATATAATTCATAAATAATTATCATTTGACATTAAAAATATTTAGTATTTTAAAATATATTGTAATACTTGTTTCAAACACACCCTTAATCAACCTCATGAAAAATCCTCTTTCTTTATCTTTTATTTCATAGAAACATCAATAATTAACTCCAACGGAGAAGAACTTTCATATTAGAACTTCTCTGTCTTTATTTTAACACCAAATTCAATACAACTGATGCAATCTTATTGAATAAAAGAAATTAAAAAAACACAGTTATTCCCTCAGAAAACGAGCAATTCAGGCATTCTTCTCTGCAGTACCCTGCATCAGTTTTGAGGCCTCATCATCCCCATAAGAGTAGTCACTCAGTCTCAGACGTACACCAGATGAACGACTAGAATACTCCTTACATTTGTCAAGATCAGTATCAACTTTTTCTATTTGTTTTTGCAGCCGCGACTTCTTCTGATGCAATTCATTGGGAATTTCACTTTCAAGTCTGATTGGAATTTGTGAGACGAAATCACGCTTGATTTTCTCAAGTTGTTCGTACAAAAACATAATTCTAAGCCCCATACGCCTCACAAACTTGAGATAGCCATACCATTCCCTAATAAGCTCTTCAGTAATGTCTCTCCTCCTCGTTCTATCCTTGTCATATATGACTCGACATAGAAAGTGAAAGGCAAGACTCTTCATGTCCCCACTTAGTTTCGATTCTTCATCAATAACATCTCCATGCTTTTCAAGCAAACTCTTCAGAACATTACGTAGGTACCAAGCTACCTTGTAATTCTTAACCGTCACAACTTTCACTTCTAAATCATTAGTATCTAGTTTCAACCTTCTAAAGTTACAGTATGTGTCAAACTTGTAAACTTGGTTATCCAAATCCGCAGGTGAATGTGGGAAAATGTATTTTTCTGGTTGTCTGCCATGGCTTTCTCCACAAGTACTATCAAAAACCACATTATTGCTAGTGTGCCAATAGAAGTGCTCTTCGAACGTTTCTTTGTCTTCTTTGGTTAAGTTTTGTATGAGGTCCATCAAGGTCATATCATTTTTGTCAACTTGGTCATCTGTGTCGTCGCTTCCACTGCTTGTACTTAGGAGTATAAGGTCTTGATCTTCAACGCTTCCTGTGAGTGCACTCGTAATCTGATAGGACCCAAAAAAAGACCATCTACGTGAAAAGAGCATTGCTATTGGGCAGTCATGGATGGTGCCCAATATCTTTGACAGATCAATTTAGTATCCCTTAACAATACTTACTTGAAAATGTATAATGTACAGGACCTACTCAAACTTTTCTAGATAAAATTTTAAATTAAGTATTTTTTGTTTTTGGAAGACAAATTAGTATTTTAATATTAACTATATTATCCTATTATTGCCAACCAAAAAATTATTAACTATATTATTATCCAATAATAACTCAAAAAATTATATTTAATTGACATTACTATTTTTTTAAATACAAAAAATATATAGTAATTAATTTATATGAAGAAGCAATGCGCTTTTCAATTAAATATATATTATTGAAAATAACATTATTTTTTTCTTTATGAAACCAAGTATTAAAATTCTAGTTAATTTATATACACATATATAAATATTATTATGAATAAATAATTAAAAAATAACTAATAAATCTACATTTTTCCAATAAAGTTTAAAGCAATACTTAATGTGAAAAATTTATTGAAAAAAACGAAAAAGAGGCTTTTATTTAATTATTAACTAAAAAAGAGATTCTCCCTATAAGCAAATGTTATTCATATTAATTGATGGCATATTAAAAAATACACAAATTTTCGTTGCAATTAAACTATATTGAATTGACACATCCTAATCATAGAATTAATTAGAGTATACATACCTGAGGAATTAAGCAGTGAACATGAGCGACGAATTTGCAGTCTGCGCAATAATAAACACAAATACGTTCATCTCTGGTATCTTCGCAAATATCACAGTAATATTCATCATCTTCATCTTGGGATTCATGGTGGTTGTTGTCACTATCAATCACCGAGGGTGTAAGAACAAGAGGGTGCATGTGATACTCGTAACGAATGCTGCGCGGCAACGGACCACACAACAAGTGAACGATGTTGAAATTGCAAGGGACGCAGCGCAAGATGGAGGAGTATGCCGTGCGATCAAGCTCGTCGCATACAAAATCTCGCTTACAGTAGCCATCGTCAGCATCGCACTCAACATCTTCTTCTTCCGTTTTCTCCATGAAACACAGCTTGTGCTGGTGACCTGGATAGTCGATGTTTGGCTCCACACTAGAGCATTCCCGGCACAATCTGAATTTGCACTCCGGGTACTCCTCGCACTGGTAAACATGGCTCGAAAAGCTTGTTCGACTACATGTGCTGCAACGCTCCATGTTGTGATCATCTGTGAGGATCAAAGAGTGGTTTGGATGAAAGGGATGGTTTTCTATTTTCTCTTTTATCATGATTCTGATTAAATATAACAATCACGAGATATATATATATATTTATATGATAATAACAAGGATGACTAGCTAGAATTTTGGATCGGAGAGATGTATTAGTTAATGAGGGGTGTATACTATGCAATGCATATATAATGGCTCAAAGCATATATAATGTGTGTGCTGATGGGTAAACTATATGACCTTGTAGATGGAGCTATGCTAGCTGGGGTCGATCATGACAAGTTTGGTATAAAGGTATAAGTAGTACTAATGCATATGCATTTCATCTCTGATATATATAAATATATACGGACTGATTTCCTTCTTGTAATACTTTTAGGCTTTTAGCTCTAATGAAGGAAAGAATATTGAATATTTGAGTAAGACACGTAAAAGGGCACACAACCAAGGAAAATAAAGAATAAGTTAAAGATTTAAAAAAAATATATATATTCTAATTATTTTTGGTAAATTGCAATTGGACTCATTAATCATTGCGCATTGTATACATTTAGACCTAATGAGCAATTATCTATCCTTTTGCCGTTTCTTTATTTTTTTTTCTGAAGCAAACTGTTTCTCTATTACCATCCAATACTAAAGTTTGTTTCGTCTCGTATTTGTGATCTATTTAAAATTTTGAGTTTTTAGATTTTGAACAAATAAATATGTTTGAGGTCATATATTTAATAATTATTAATGCAATTTTCAGTTTTAAGTGATTGGAATATAATAATTATTTATTTTTATTTAGTTATAAGTGTTAATTTATGATCTATTCACTTTTCATAAAACAAAATATTGGGGTATCATTGTAGGTTCTCTCAGCGGTGTGCTGAAGCTATGGCGAAGGGAACCAAAGGTCGGGGTAAGTTTCAGGCTGCTGTCAATACAAAGAAGAAGAAGGGTCCTACATCTTCAAACAAGGTAACCAAGACCAGACGATGGCCGATTTACTGGGTGTAGAAGCCCTGGAGGTTTCAGAAGAGGAAAAGGAGGAGGCGGAGATTCAAACTGTTGAAGAAGAATGATCCTTTCTCCGAAGTCGTCCTTGCAGCATCTTCAATGGGAACATGAGTCTCGGTCTGTCTTTGTGAGTTGCCTGGAGGCAACAAAACACTGTGAAGCTGAGATTAAATCAGGGCAACACGTCTCTCCTCCGATTTTACGCTCAGGTAAGGTTATTCAAAACTTGAGTCAGAAATTTGGGGATACTGCTAGAGAGAGTTTTACAGAGAAGTCATGTGTGAAAATAGATATGGAGGATATTGAGGATGAAATTCTGTTTTGGAATTCAGCACTGGTTTGTTATGTCCTTGGTGCTAACTCGCCCCTGAGTATTTTTGAGGGTTATGCTAGGTGAGTTTGGAAGGACAAAGGGGTTGATAAGGTTGGATTGCTTACTCGTGGTGTTTACATTGTGCGATTTCAAGATACGATAACGAGGGATGAAATTCTTAAAGGAGGATATTTGTTTTTTGATCGTAAGCCAGTAGTTATGAAACCATGGGATGCTTACTCTGACTTTAAGAAAGAGGATGTCAACTCTGTTTCTACTTGGATTAAAATTCATGGTTTAGACTTGAAGTATTGGGGGGAAAAGGCACCCTTCAAGATTGTGGGTCAGATTGGGACTCCTTTGATGTTAGATCAGATAACGAAGGATAAAGATAGGCTTAATTTTGCTTGTGTACTGGTGGAGGTTCAGTTGTGTCAAGAGTTTCCTGAGAAGATCTCATTTACTAATGAGATTCATCACGAGATTGAATTTCTAGTTAAATATGAATGGCTGCCTGTTTCGTGTGGTTACTATCATGAAATGGGACATATTTCAGCAGTGTGTAGGAAGAAGGATGAATCTAAGAAAGTTTGGGTGGAAAAACAGAAGGATAAAAAGATAGTGGAACCTGATGAGCAAGAGGCTAAAGATGGTTTTCAAGAAGTTAAACATGGGAGGAAAATGGTATCATCACTGCTACAACCAACTAAGATCTCTAATAACTTTCAACTTTTGGGTGAGTATGGCAAGAGTTCATAGATTGGTGTTGATGAGGTTGCTATTACTCAGGGAGGGGGAGTTCCTCCTTTGGGTAATGGATAGAATTCTTTGTTGGAATGTCAGGGGGATCAACAAACGCCAAAAGTAAGAAGAGGTCAAGAAATTGATCTATACTATGAAGGTGGGTTTGGTTGGTCTCCTTGAGACAAAAATATAGGCTCAAAATTTGGGTTCTGTTTATATCAATATGTTCTCTGGTTGGTGTTTTCTTCGAATAACGCGTGGCATAAAGGAGGAAGGATAATTGTGAGTTGGAACCCTCAGATGTTTGCAATAAATATACTGAATTGTTGTAGTCAATATATGCATATGGAGGTGGAATCTTTGGTGGGTAAGGAGCACTTTTTTGTCACCTTTATATATGCTTTGAATGATGAAGCTGGTAGGAAAGTTCTCTGGGAGGATTTGAAAATGTTATCCAATGGAATTTCTGAGCCTTGGTTGATGCTTGGAGATTTTAATGATATTTGAAGTGTGGAGGAAAAAGTTGGAGGTCATAGAAGTCATCAGCCTTCCAATGCATTTAAGGAATGTGTGGATTGGTGTAAAATGGAGGATGTCAAATATATAGTGAGTTTTTTCACTTGGAATAACAGGTAGGCGTTAGGGGATAGAGTTTATTCCAAGATTGACAGAGTGTTAGCGAACCAAGTATGGCTCCAACAGTTTCAAACTGCTGAAGTGGCTTTCTTGCCTGAAGGTCTCTTTGATCATTGCCCTGCTTTATTGTCAATATATTCAGAACTCAAGATAGGAAAGAAACCATTCAAATATTTCCGCATGTGGCAGAAGGCACCTGGATTTTCTGAGAAGTTACGGCAGTGTTGGCAAGATCCTTTTTCTGGTACTGCAATGTATAACATAGTTCAGAAGTTGAGAAGGTGCAAGGAGATGTTAAGGAAGCTAAATAAAGATCATTTTGGAGATATTCAAGCGACAGATATTACCAGCTATCAAGAACTTCTGGAGTGTCAAGTTGATCTTCAATAGAAACCTCTAGATTTGACAGTGATTGCAAAAGAAAGTGCAGCCAGAAGTAAGTACAACTCATTTCATAGTGCTTATTTATCCTTTCTTAAGAAAAATGCTAAACTTCATTGGTTGAAAGACAGGGATGAAAATACTTACATGTTTCATGCAAGTATTAGAGTAAGGGGAGTGCAGAACAGAGTTTACTCTATTAAGGATATGGATGGTAACTGGGTTGATAATTATGATCTGATCAGTGAGGCTTTTTTGCGATTCTATACAGTCCTGTTGGGTAGTAGAATGGAAAACAGGAAAAGAGTGAAGCATAGTATTGTCTTGCAAGGACTCGTGATCACTAATGCTCATAGTAAGATACTAAACAGGGAATTTTCAAAGGAAGAGTTTAGGCGTGTTATGTTTGAGATTCCTGGTAGCAAGGCCCCAGGTCTGGATGGCTTTAGTAGTTATTTTTTCCAAGATAATTGGGATCTTTTGGGGGAGGATGTTTGTGAGGCTGTTATATCTTTTTTGTCAACAGGAAAGATTCTCAAAGAGATTAACAACGCGGTTCTTACACTGATTCCAAAAATGAAATGTCCAGCTTCGGTTAGTGACTTCAATCCAATAGCATGCTGCAATGTTGTATATAAGGTAGCTACAAAGCTGATTTGTCTTCAGTTGAGGTTTGTGTTAATTGGTATTGTAGCTCAAAATCAGAGTGGTTTCGTCCAAGGCAGATGCATTGCTTATAATATCATGGTGTGTCAGGACTTGGTTAGGCACTATGGGAGGAAGAATTCAAAGAAAAACTGGTTGATAAAGTTGGATTTGAGGAAGGCATATGACACAGTTGAATGGAGTTTCTTAGAAGAAGTTTTGTATGCCTTTCGTTTTCCTACGACCTTAATTAAGTTGATTATGATTTGTGTAACCACTCCTCAATTTAGTCTCATGTTTAATGGGACTATGCATGGGTATTTTGAAGCAAAAAGAGGCCTGAGACAAGGGGATCCAATGTCTCCCCTTCTCTTTGTTCTCGGTATGGAGTATTTGTCAAGGGTGATGATGAAAGTGGGGCAAAAACTTGACTTTAAGTTTCATGAAAGGTGTTTGTCATTGAAGCTTAATCATTTATGCTTTGCGGATGATGTACTTTTTTGTCATGGGGATTTCATCTCTATTTACCACACCTCAAGCTATTTTCCCAAACCTCAGGTTTGCTGCCTAGTGATGGTAAATAAGCTATATATTGTTGTGGTATGGATGGCAGCGAAGTGCAGAGAGTAGTAGACATGTCGGGTTTTACTATTATTAGGATGCCTTTTCGATACTTGGCTATTCCTATTTGTGCAAAGAGGTTGTTTGCAGCTGAGTGTGAAGAGATAATAGAAAAGATGGTGCAAAGAATTCGAGTTTGGAGTACAAGGCACCTTTCCTATGTAGAAAGATCGATACTAATCAATGCGGTGCTCCTTTCTATTCACTCTTATTGGGCCCAAATCATGGTGTTGCCAAAATGAATTCTTAAGAAGGTGAACATGATTTGCAGAAGCTTTCTTTGGAAATGTGTTGTAGAATCTACCACTCCTGGTCAGGTTTCCTGGGATGAGATGTGTAAGCCGAAAAAAGAAGGGGGCCTTGGCTTTAGAAGGATTCAAGTTTGGAATGAAGCTGCGCTAGGGAAATATGTGTGGGCAGTGGCTACTAAACAAGATAACCTTTGGGTGAAATGGGTACACTCAGTTTACTTAGACAATGAAGACTGGTGGGCTTATGTAATGCCCCGAAATCCCTAATGCGGTTTAATGGCTGGATTAGTAGGCCGGGAGGGCCATAATTGTTCAATTATGCCATTAAATGATAATATGCATGTTTATGTGAATTATATTATAATATGATGTTAAATGCATGCATGTGGGTCCACATTTCATGACAGGGGTATTTTGGTAAATTGGCCCATTGAGGACGTAATTGTATATTTGTATGCATGTCGGTGATATATTGTTAAGGCCACATTATAATGTGGATTTTTTTAAGCTATTCGACATGAGACGATCTTTGAATATTAGGTAGCGGTTTAGTCATAACGGGATTAAGTTCGAGGCTCGGGGTGAGTCTCGGGATGTTTTAATGATTAGAGCGTTGCCGGGAATAAAAGGGTAACGAGATATGAATTATTGGTGTTTGGGAATATCGAGAATAGCAGGAATTGGAGAGCGTTAATTATGATTGATGAAATAGGTGGAAGATGACGATTTTACCATTGGGGAGACTTTAGAAGCTTTAAATGACCTAGGGGCATTATGGTCATTTGGCTTAGGATATACATGGTTTAAGTTGGCTGTAGAAACATACAGAACAAAAATAGAGCAAAGCTTCCTCTTCCCGTACATCATCTTCCCTCTATCTCCCTTTGAAGTTTTTGCTCCCAAATTGAAGTATCAAGCTAGGGAATCAAAGCTTGGAGGTTATAGACTTAGTTCATCTACCAAGGAGGATTCAAAATCAGCTGGAGGTAAGAAATTGTCCATGAGTTTTAAGTTATACTCTGTTTTTCTTTTAGTTTTCAGCCTATGAATTTTGATGTAGAAAGTTGGAATCAATGGGAGTTTTTGTGTAAGATTGATTGGGTTTTGGTGAGGGGGGTGATGTAGATGAGGTTTAGGGGTTGAATTGGATGTTTTGGTAAGGTTTGGGATTGGTTTGGAAGGTTGGTTTCAAGGGGAATCGCAAGGAGGGAAAATCAGTGGAGCTGCTGGTTTGAAGCTGGCGCCCCAGCGCCAATCCTAGCGCCCCAGCGCTATGCAGGGAAAAGAGTAGCCCTCTCTGTTTCTGGGGCAGCGCCCCAGCGCTGGTTGGCAGCGCCTAGGCACTAGGTCAGTTTCAGGGAAAGTTATTTTTAGGGCTCAGGATGGTTTTTAAGGCTTGGGGGTTGGTTCCTTTACCCCTTTTGAGTAGTTTTTGAGTACCGAGAGTGAGGGATTGATCCCGGGAGTGTGGTTTAGATTGTGAACCATTCATTGATTTGCTTTATTGATGGTTTCTAATTGGTTATGATTAGGTAACCGCTAAGGAATCTAAAGGTTGATTGTTCTCAAGGGTCATTCTTATATTATTTCTAGCTCGAATCAAAGGTAAGAAAACTGCACCCCATATGAGACATGCATGGTTATTCATGAGGCATGTTGAATGTTTAAATGTGGACATGGATTGATTATTGAATGCTTAGCAAATCTTGCTCACGTGTGCATGGTACAGACTCAGTAGTCAGATTTGGCAAAGGTGTCGGTATCAACTATGAAGCTATGACTCATTAGTCAAGTTCGGCAGTGGTACTAGGCACTGGTCACATAGAGCTGACTCATTAGTCAGGACGGCTTTAGCGTATTCAACACAAGCCAATAAAGATTAGATCTAATCGACATCTACATTGGATGACTCAAAGAGCATTAATGCTGGACCGACCTCAAGTTCGATGGATACTATAAGCGCTTGTGTGGCTTACCCATCAGTGACTCATCTGTTAAGTTAGAGACTTACCTATTAGTCTCTCATCTGGTTAAGGCTAGTGGCTTACCTAGCAACCACTCTTTTGTTTAAATTAGTGACTTTCTTGTCAGTCACCCAGTATGGTTTTCTAGAACCTCAAGTGATATTCACTCATCTGTTTAAGAGCTATAAGCTCTGTATGATTATAATGATAATCATTTGATAATGTTTATATCCAATACTGTGTTTTCTTGCTGGGCTTTGGCTCATGGGTGCTATGTGGTGCAGGTAAAGGGAAAGAAAAGCTCACCCAGCCTTGAGAGGAGAGCTTAGGTGGTGATGTGTTCATATGCGGCCACTTGACCACCACGGCCAAGGAGTTCTCAGAGGAACTAGGGGGTTTACCCTATTTTTGCCACTTAGGTCGGCGGGTTTGTACTTTTGAAGCAGTAATGACCTTTTTGAGTTGTAAATAACTTGTAAATGTTCTTGTGGGCCCATGAACAGTTTTATGTACTTAATAAAATATATTATTTCCTTTTTGTTGTTTTTCACCTTAGCTTGTTAATAACACTTAGAACACGTTTTTAACCAAAGGACTCGGGTAGCGGGTCAAATTTTCGGTTCACCGTAACGGTTCTGGGGTAACCAGGGCGTTACAACTTATAAGGCTCCGATTACTAGCAGCTGGTATTGGAAACAGGTGGTGAAGGTGAAGGATAAAGTTAAAGGCATACAAAATGTTCAGAACTTGATGAGTAACTACAAGATAACAGTAGGGTACAAAGTTCTTTGTCCTTCCCAACCAGCAGTGCCTTGGAGGAATGAAGTGTGGAACAGACTCTCAATTCCAAAGCAGAGGTTTGTTCTTTGGTTAGCTGTGTTAGATAGGTTACACACAAAACAAAGACTCTATAGATTACATATTACGTCTGATGAAGGTTGTTTGATTTGTGGTTCATGTATAGAAATGAGAGACCACTTATTTTTTTAATGTCATCTTAGTTGGTCCTGTTGGAAAGAAGTGAAAGTCTGGCTGAATTGGAAGACTTCAGTCTATACCCTTGCAGCTGCCTTGAAATGGATCTCAAAAGCTAGAATATCCAAGTTTAAAAAACAGGTGTATTCGGCTACTGTGGTTGCTGTAGTGTATCATGTTTGGAAGAGTAGGAATGAGGCTTTCTGGAATCAACAAGTTCCCATTTTGCAGGTGATAGTTAAAAGAATACAGACAGAGGTTAAGTATAGAATTCGGTACATAATGCCTAGAAAAGTCAATATAGAGGACTCCACTTGGTTTGAATCACTGTAATAGATGTTTATCAGGCCTTATTCTATAGAGGTGCTGGATAGGTGTAAATTGTTGATTTGGTTAATACATGATTCTGATTTACCAAAAATAATAATAATATTGGGGTATCAATGTCTAACCAAAGGGGGTCTCTTTGGTTAGAATTGGTGTGTCTTCTTTCCTTTCCTTGGTTTTAAAAAAACTGATGGGTATCTATCTTGCTTTGTGACCCAGGTAACTTACTAACTTTTCAAGAAGAAACTCTTGTTTTTTAATGGCGCTGAATTGAGCACAATCTTTAGGACTCTTTGTTAATAAAATGTCTTCAAATTCTCTTTCTTGAGTTTGACTTTAAGTAGGAACAATGTTTATCAAAATGAACTCTGTATAATTTTTTACTGATACTAAAGCTCTATTGTCTAATCTTCTAAGGGTATCTCTTTCTCATGTTGGTTGCAAGTTTAATATTGTGGCCCGTGGATTGGTTAAGCATGTCTTTTGGTTAGACGATGATTTTTTTTGGCTGGAAGATCCTTCCTCCAATATCATAATTTTTAAATTTTGAATAGTGATACATTCTATTTCGACAAAAAAAATCTAGTAAGAAATTATATATAATAATACTAAGAGACAAATGTTGTGCTCAATACAATAATACATATAAATAATCTCAGTCACATATCATGATTTAAAATTGTAGGTTTAAATTCTAAAATTGGCAAATTTTATAGAGATATCATTTTAGTTAAAAGACGATTTTAAATTCCTTTTTATTGTGATTTTCATAATTAATACATTTGATTAATTGGCAAGGTTTGCAAATACTTCCTTATTTAGTTTGATATTCTCACAATATGTTTATAAAAGAAATTTGTATCTTATTTTTATAAAGAAAATATTCTGTGCTTATTCGAATTCATTTATGGAATATTTTCTATTGATTTTTGTGCTTTCCAAGATAATTAGCACATAATATTTGAGAAATTAATTGTTATTTCTATCTTGAGCAATTTGATCTGACTCACGTATTAGCTGTCCCCACAAAATCCGTGTCTGTCAGATCAGAATCAACTAAATTGACAAATCTTCATCAATGAAGAATATCTTCAAATATTCTTGCTTTTATTGGAGATTCTTTCTAACTTTTCTAAGCACGAAATGATCTCTATAAATAGACTTCTAGGGCCTTGAGAAAAAGTAAACTCTTTGGTGTATAATTTTGTGAGTGAATTGTAATATTTGTGAGGGTTCATAGTTTGAATTCAAGATCATTGTATTCACTTGTCCTTTTAGTAAAAAATGAGTGTTTAGTTTTGTGGTGAGTCTATACCACATTCATGAGTGAATACATGTTGTAATTTGAACACAATTCTTATAGTATTCGAGAGAAGATTTTTACAAGCCTTGCGTCGAGAGGATTCAAACACTCACAGGCCATTGAAGGGAGTTCAAGTGGTTAGGTGTTTTAATGAAAACCAGATTAGTGAAGAAAAGTACAACAAAGTTGCATCAAATCTCAATAGGGAGTCTTGTTTTGTATAAGTCAATATTTTTGTACTTGTGATTCTTTATTAATTTGTTTTATTCTCTGGGCGTGGCCCCAAGGAGTAGGTTATTCGAAAGGGTTTCTGAACCTTGTAAAAATTCGTTGTGTTCTTTATTATTTTGCACTGTCTTTTTATTGTGTTCAATTTATGTTGTGATAAGTTCTTAGCCTGCCCCGACAGATCTAAAATTTGTTTCAACATTTAATTACCATTTCGCACCTTAATTAATATCATATGGTTTAATTAATTTGGTAATTACTAAAAACAAAATTTCAATTGGTATCAGAGCGGGTCACTCATTTCTGAGTGTAATCTTAGTTTATTCTATTTGTTGTTCTTGTTCTTGCAATGTCTTTTTTCACATAAGGAGATTCTATAATGCGCCCCCCTTTACTCAATGATTCTAACTATCCATATTGGAAAGTTAGAATGAGAGCTTTCATTTAATCTAAAGATGAAAAGGCTTGGAGAGCAGTTTTGAGTGGTTGGACTCCTCCAGTAGAAAGCAATGACATAACTAAGGTAAAATCTGAACTTCATTGGACTGATGCTGAAGATAAACTATCCAGTTACAACAATAAAGCATTACATGCTATTTTTGGTGGTGTTGGTGAAAGTTACATTAAATTGATTTCTTCATGTGTTACGGCCAAAGATGCTTGACAAATCCTTCAAACTCAATTTGAAGGAACTGCTGATGTCAAGTGTTCTAGGCTTGTTATGCTCACAAAAAAATATGAAAATGAAACCCTTACCGAATTTTATGAAAAATTGTCAAATATTGCTAACGAATATTTTTCTCTTTTGTAAGAAACTTGAAGATAATGTTTTGGTCCAAACAATTGTTAGAGTTCTTCCTGACAAGTTTCAGACTAAGTTTACTACAATTGAGGAACCAAAAGATCTGGAAAAAATAAAAGTAGAAGAATTGATGGGTTCACTTCAAACTTTTGAACTGAATCAACAAATCAGACAAATAGATAAAATAGAAGAAATAAAGGAGAAATCTATTGCCTTGAAATTTTCTAGAGAAAAGAAGGATAGTTCGGATAATGAGGTGGCCTTGTTAACAAAAAAATTTCAAAAGCACATAAAAAATTGGGAAACAAAAAGGCCATATTCAAAACCCCAAAAGGTAATTTTTCTAAACCCTTTAAAACTAGCAAAAAGGGTATTCAATGTAGGGAATGTGAAGGATTTTGACACATTCAGTCCGAGTATGCCAATACCTTAAAGAAAAAGAAAACCACGACAGTTACTTGGAGTGACCAAGACTATGAACAGAGTGATAAGGAAGACAATAGTGTTGCCTTAACCTCTATTCACAAAGGTATGTTATTCTCTTCACTCAATTCCAAGGATTTTGTATGCCTTAATTATTCTGTTCAGAATGATGAAGAATCTAACATTGACTCTAATGAATCTGACTTAGATAAGGAGTCGTTGAAAGATTCTTACAAGATAATGTATGATCAATGACTAAAAGTTTGCTATGAGAATCGATTAATGACTGTTTATGGTGATAGTTATTAAGTGTCGTGATTGGCTGTCTACGGTGACAGTTTTTAACTGTTGCAAAGTTTCCACACCAGAGAACACTGCAAATATGTTGTCAATGCCCCCTGGTTTCAAAATCAACGCAGCAATTGCAGTAAAAAAATGCACATAAGAAATTAAATTAAATTAACATTGGTAACATTAACTTTATATTTGATTAGTTCTAACACTTTCTAAATAAAAGAAATATATAGTTCAAAAAAAAATTATCATAAAATGAATATTTAGCACAGTATGCATCTCAAAAAGCTAAATTAACTCAACCTATAATTTGTTAGATTGTTTTTGTATTTGATTAGTTTTAACAATTTCTAATAAAAGAAATACAAAGTGCCAAAAATGACTAAATCCCCTCACATAGGTACTAAGCATGCTTGTCCTCATTTAGCAAGATGCGGTAGAATATATTTTTCCCACTCTTCTTGAACTTTTCAGCGTCAATTTATGATAAAACCCATAATAGAGACCTTCCTTTTATTATCCACTTACACTGAAACTTCTCATCTGCAAGTGTGCTTAACTTAACCAACTAAAACACAGTTTACAAAATGGATATACCAATTTACATAAAAATATAATTTATTTTGAGGGAAAATCAACACATAAACATTATTGAATTCCAAAGCTTACTAGTGAATTAGCCAAGAGAATAAACAGAGAACTAATATTCCCAAGAAATACTTAGGGAAAAATGAAGTGTAGCTTCGCAGTTAATCATCATATAATATGGGGTATGTTAGACACTCTGTTTAACGCCCAAAACGTGCATCCACTAAACGGTGGTTGTAATATAGATCGGACGGTCGATTCCACAAGGAGGCAAAGAAATAAAGTTAATCAATAAATAAAGTTTAGAGATAAATAATGTGAGGAAAATAGAACAAGTGATATTTTTGTTGTTTTTTAAATTTAAAGATTAGAAATAAAGATAGAATAAAGTGTGATATAACAATAGGTAATAAGTAGGAAGACTCAATAGTCACCAATATGCATACTTATTTATTTGGATCTTTGATTCACAAAAGTTACACAAATGAGAAGTTCACATCCCAACTATTCATTTGGAAGATTTAACATTGAAGCACAAATGTGTTTTACAAAAATGTATTCAAGTGATTATTATTCTTTACCTTGGAAAGATGAGATAAATCTTATGAGAAATCTAAAAATTACATTATACCATTGGCAATAATGCAATAGAAGATTGGACATAAAACCTAATACAAATATTACTTTTACTATTTATAAAATACATAGAAAGAGCATGACTAATTCTATATAGATTTAGCAAAAGTAAATATATATGAATGAGATGGAGAAAATGATAAAGATATTATCTATATTATTTTCACTAATTTGATAATACATAGAAAGTGCATGACAAAATCTATATACTATTAGTAAACATAAATACAGATAACAAGATGAAGAAGTAGAGATGAAAGAAAATAAATCACTAAAATATATAAACATTAAGCACATGGTGAATCAAAAATACCAAACAAAGTCATAGTGCATACAGGATCATCCTAACCTTCCTAAGAAGGTTAGCCTATTATGCTAGACATTCTCATGAAATTGTAGAGAGAAAATATGAGAAATGAGACTAAAATTTGGTAGAGTTTTGCTACCTAAAAATTACATACATAATGTGAAATAAGAGTCCCTCTTTATAGAGGGAGAAATGGACTAAAAAGAAATTAAACAACAATTTGGGGTTTACAAAATAAATCTGAAATATTAATAATAAAATATGATTTTAAAAAATCAAATTTTATTATAAATAGTAACCTAGTTATTTTGGTGTATGATCAATATGCCCTTTTTCTAAAGCACCAAAAAAGATGAGCTTTAAAGCTCAAAATGGCAATTTTGCAAGGCCCAATACCCACAAAATATGGGTTGAAGGTGGATGGTGGCAGATGTGAGTTTCGACCCATTCCCAGCCAATGGGGAGGCGCCACGTCAACAGGGGAGCTGAAGAGAGAAGGCTGCTTTGGACTGGGCTGCTGTTGGGCTGGCATTGGGGAAGCTTGGGACAATGTGGCTGGGAGATTGCTTGGGCCGTTGGAGGCTGAAAGACTGGACACAGAGATGATGAGCTTTGAATGGTTGGTTGGGCCGTGGGGGAGCTGGGCCTTTGAGAGCTGAAAGGCTGGACGTTGGGTGTTGGAGGCTGGTGGTGGAGTGCTGCTGGGACTGCGTGGGTTGCAGACAGGTGGCGCAAGGAGGCTGGTGGTGTCAGGCGGCAGGCGGCAGGCGGCAGGCGGCTCGCAAACATGTCAGGCGCTCGGCTTGCGGCTTGGCTTGGGCTGGGAAGGAAACGGGCCTGGGCTGGGGCCTTTGGATTAGGCCATTTGTTTCAAAAAATGCCATTTCTCTCTTTTTTTTTATACAGATTTAACTCTTTCTTTATTCTTTATTTTTCTTTATGCCAAATATCAATTAATTCCTACAAAATAACAATAACTTAAATCGTGATCATATATTTTCATCCATAAAATATATCATGTTAATTAAATGGAAATAATAGTCAAAACTTAATTTATTTTGACATTTAAGATTAATAAAGGTGCACTTTTCACCCCTAATCACAACCCCCAACTAGCTTATTGCTAGTCCCTAGCAATTCAAGCGGATAAAAATTATTACCAAGATGAATTAGTGACCTAAATTATGTAAAATCATTTAAAAAAATGTTTGGTGAGAATTTAGAAAATGCTATTTAAAACTATCAAAATTGTAATTCAAGAGTTTTGTGTGTGTGCATCAAACCATATCGTTCTCTCCAAAATTTACAACACAAACAATATCGAAAAATCACCAAAGAATAAAGTCTCAACTCCAAATCCTCACAAAGGTATTGAAAGTATTTTTATGGGAGATGGTTGACACTCTTGGAGTTGGAAATTGATCAATTAACACTAAAAAATGGATGTTATCGTTTTAGGACAAACAATGTTAACGACTATTGATCAAAAGATAGGCTAATCAATTATTGGAATCTAAATGACATAAGAACCTTCCGGATTTTACAAAATGATATTAAGAGCCAAAATAAAGAACAAAACAAAATTAAAATACACAAACTTTTTTTGTTTTGTTTTTGATGACATAAATTGAAAACAAATGTAGTAATGCTGATTTTTTTTTATTTGACAAATTTTTTTTTTTCAACAAAACTACAAAAAATGTTGATGAAAAATGTTGCTCTTGTTCTCTTTTTTTTTTTTTTTAAATTTTTTTTTTTTTGATAAGAGACAACATAAGAATAATAAAAAAAATTACAAGAATTTAAAAGGAAAATTACAATAAAATACAACAAAGGCTCTTAAAAACAAAAAAAAATTATCCCTATAGTAAATGTCATGTTTTAAATCCCAAAAATTAATTTTACCAACTCAAATAATCAATAGAAGTTTTCAAAGTTGTTTTCTCATTCTCACATCTCACAAAAATTATAAGCTTTAAACTTTAAGATTTTTCTCAATTGAATGTGTGTATTTTTTTTCAATGTTTGGTTGTGCATGAAATTGCTCTAAAAAATTACTTCTTAATAGTAAAAATAGCAAAAACTATCTCACCAAGATTTTGTTGTCATGAATTTTGCAAAAAATTAACTCAAAATTTCAAAATGGTAATATATTTCAACGCATGAATATGCATACTACCCCCAACTTTAAATGAGACATTGTCCTCAATGTCTAACGTTAAGCTCATTGTGTGAGAAAAAGGGAATATGATAACCAACAAAACCCCAAAAGTAAAATTTCGCAACATAAAATAAAGACACAAATTAAAATAAAGCATACTAAAGAGAAAGATAAAACATGATCAGTCTTTGGTAGACAAAATCATCACTCTCAGGTAAGTCTACCAACTGCATGTGTCCATACTATCATGTATCAAAAATGAATTTTCTCTTATCCTGCGTCTAAAAAATAGAAGCGTTAGTAACATTTTCAGGATAAATAAAATGTTTGGGTTCAAAATCGTGGAAGAAAGTGGGTGAATGTTTCATTGCAAATATGTTTATGATTTCTTCAACGATTAAGTTTATCACATCAGTATGATAGTTTCCATTTTTCTTTTGAGTGGTTAGAAGAATTTTGGTATGGGAAAGAGTTTCACTCCAAATGGGAATAGCATCATCCTCATCGGGTTTAGAATTGAGAGTAGGGGATGGTGTTATGGCCTCAGGTTGGGACGGGAATTGACTTAAATTATGTGAAATAATAGCGTTGGTCAATTCTAATAGTTGAGTACTAGTTTCCCTAAAATCTTCCACAAATTGTTTATTGAATTCTCTTTGCTCCTCTATAAATGTGTGTAAAGTGTCCTCTAAAGAATACGTATTAGTGCAAACATTATATGGAGGTGCATGTGGGAAGTTAGGAAAATTTTACTCAAAATTCATGTTAGGCGGTGCATGGTAGTTGTACTCAGGCTTCCAACTAAAATTTACGGGGTTGGTCCAACTAGAATTATGATTCCTTTGGTCAACTCTTTCAAAGTCACAATAACGTTCATCATAATCTATCTCGGGAACCTCGTAACTTTCTCTTTCAAACTTAGTTTCTAAGACCTCAAGTTCTCGTTATTCTCTAACACTAAGTTTGCATGCACTCCTAAAATGGCTAGTACCCTCAGTAGCACTAGAATTACGATTGTTTCCGAATGAAGAATAATACATTGGAAAATACATCTCGAAACGTTTCTTTTCTTCTTCATTCCTTTTTTTTATTTTGCTTTTGTGATTTTGTGATTTTGTGATTTTTTGTTGTTTTACTTGTTTCCAGGTCGATTTGAGGTTTTTAGAATGGTCCCACTTAAGACCCACACTTTATCTAGAACTCCCCGAGGTTGCTAGATAATTGTGGATGGGTCACAATTCATAAAAACGGTCCTCTTGCAACCAATACTTACTAGAACTCCTTGAGATTACTAAGTAAGCAAGGATGAAACTTTACTCAAATTGACCTTTAAGCAAAAATTTCTTATGTTGACAAAACAAGCTTTGTTTTTATTATTATTAGTTTTTTTTTGTATTTTATGATTTTTTTTAAGATTTAAAACCTAAAAATAAAAATAAATAAAAAAACTAATAACAAAAAATAAAAGATAAAAAATAAATAAAGATACAAATCTAACAATAGAAAATAACAAAAAAAATACTTAAACAAAAGGAATAAGATGCTCACAAAACCGAAAAAAGAAATTTTAGGAAAAGAAAAACACTAATAAATTCTAAAAAGTTACTTTTTTTTTTCAAAGACGAGGAAAGACTAACTAAGTAACAAAAAAAAGTTCAAGTAATCCTACAAACACATAAAAAAACACAAAAGTAAGATAGAAAAACAAATGTAACAAATCCTAAACACAAATAATAAAAAAAAAAGAAACGAAACCATTTTTTAAAAAAAATTTGTTAATAAAAAATAGAAATAAAATGAAACAAGCTATCAAAAATAAATTAACAAGAAAAAAAAACTAAATACTGACACAACAAACTTTTTATTTTTATTTTTATTTTTTTAATTTTTTTTACAACAATAATAAATAAAAAGAGAAAAAGAAAACTAACAAAAGAAAAATAACAATAAAATAAACTAAGAATAAAACTAACAAATCCTAGAAAAGAAAGGATGGCAATATTTTTTTATGTTTTTTTTCTTAGAGCACAACAATGTAAAAAAAATAAAAAACTAACTAAAAAGAAACAATAAAAAAAAATAATGATAGTGATTTTTTTTTAAAGTTTTTTTTAAGAGTAAATAAAATAAATCTAAAAAAAAATGCTAGAGAAATATACACAAAAAGAAAATGATAGAATTACTTACCTCTTTTACAAAATGTATTGAAATACTTTTTTTTTCTATTACCTCCCCGCCAACGGTGCCAAAATTTGTTTAACGCCCAAAACGTGCATCCACTAAGCGGTGGTTGTAGTATAGATCGGGCGGTCGATTCCACAAGGAGGCAAAGAAATAAAGTTAATCAATAAATAAAGTTTAGAGATAAATAATGTGAGGAAAATAGAACAAGTAATATTTTTGTTGTTTTTTAAATTTAAAGATTAGAAATAAAGATAGAACAAAGTGTGATGTAACAATAGGTAACAAGTAGGAAGGCTCAAGAGTCACCAATATGCATACTTATTTATTTGGATCTTTGATTCACAAAAGTTACACAAATGAGAAGTTCACATCCCAACTATTCATTTGGAAGATTTAACATTGAAGCACAAATGTGTTTTACAAAAATGTATTCAAGTGATTATTATTCTTTACCTTGGAAAAATGAGATAAATCTTATGAGAAATCTAAAAATGATATTATACCATTGGCAATAATGTAATAAAAGATTGGACATAAAACCTAACACAAATATTACTTTTACTATTTATAAAATACATAGAAAGAGCATGACTAATTCTCTATAGATTTAGCAAAAGTAAATATATATGAATGAGATGGAGAAAATGATAAAGATATTATCTATATTATTTTCACTAATTTGATAATATATAGAAAGTGCATGAAAAAATCTATATACTATTAGTAAACATAAATATAGATAACAAGATGAAGAAGTAGAGATGAAAGAAAATAAATCACTAAAATATATAAACTTTAAGCACATGGTGAATCAAAAATACCAAACAAAGTCATAGTGCATATAAGATCATCCTAACCTTCCTAAGAAGGTTAGCCTATTATGCTAGACATTCTCATGAAATTGTAGAGAGAAAATATGAGAAATGAGACTAAAATTTGGTAGAGTTTTGCTACTTAAAAAATACATACATAATGTGAAATAAGAGTCCCTATTTATAGAGGGAGAAAATGACTAAAAAGAAATTAAACAACAATTTGAAGTTTACAAAATAAATCTGAAATATTAATAATAAAATATGATTTTGAAAAATAAAATTTTATTATAAATATTAACCTAGTTATTTTGGTGTATGATCAATATGCCCTTTTTCTAAAGCACCAAAAAAGATGAGCTTTAAAGCTCAAAATGACAATTTTGCAAGGCCCAATACCCACAAAATGTGGGTTGAAGGTGGCTGGTGGCAGATGTGGGTTTTGACCCATTCCCAGCCAATGGGGAGGCGCCACGTCAACCGGGGAGCTGAAGGGAGAAGGCTGCTTCAGACTGGGCTGCTGTTGGGCTTGCATTGAGGAAGCTTGAGACAATGTGGCTGGGAGACTGCTTGGGCCGTTGGAGGCTGAAAGACTGGACACAGAGATGCTGAGCTTTGAATGGCTAGTTGGGCCATGGGGGAGCTGGGCCTTTGAGAGCTGAAGTGCTGGACGTTGGGCGTTGGAGGCTGGCGGTGGAGTGCTGCTGGGACTGCGTGGGCTGCTGACAGGTGGCGCCACTACACCAAATACCCCTTTCCATAACACATGAATATAATACTAATGAAAAAGTATTATGGAAAATATTATATATGTGGCAAAGTTAATGAAAAAGGTGGTAATTTTTTTGGGAGCCCGCCACTTATACATTTTTCAGAATAATTCCTTCCAATTTCGGACTCACCCATTTTCTTCTTCGGTTAAGCACAGTACGTCTCCGAACTCTATCCAGCTTCGGTTTCCTCCATCCTTGCTTCAAATCTCAGCTCAAATCTCCTCCATCCCTCAAATCTCAGCTCAAGTCTCCTCCATCCCTCATATCTCCTCTCTCTCTCTCGTCTTTCTCTATCTCTCTGTCAATCGGTTTCCATTCGTTGGGTTTCTGTGTTTCACTCCTTCTCTTCGATCTTGGCAAGCCAGGTAAGTATATTTAGTTTTAGGTGTTACTGGAAGCATTAACCTCACAAGTTATCAGCATTTTCAAAATTAATTATGGGTTTTGCAGATTGTTGGCAATTTTTCAATCCGAGGCCTCACTCCCTCGATCTCGGCTCAGTTGCACCTCCGTTCCTCACTCAGTCTACGACCAGTTCAAGACTTGGGTTACCTCAACTACATTAGCTTTCACCAATTACGGTTTGGGCATTTGCTGATTTGAAATATTTTCAGACTTTTTATTTGAAGCATTCATTTGATTTTGAGTTTTTTCAACTTTGTGGGTCATTGTTTGAGTTTATGTTTAAAGATCATATTTTGATTGCTATTTTGAATTGTTCTTGAGACAAGATACTTTGATTGATTTTTGGCTCTGAAATATACTGGTATAAATGTTTGGAAAGTTGGATTAGATCAGAGAGGCTTTAGTAGTTACAACATAATTTTCTCTAATTGTTCTCAGATTGCTTTCAAGATCATATCTTTAGTCGATTTTATGGGGTCCATTGTGACCTAAACAATCACTGATCATCTTTTGTTTTGCATACTCTGATATTTTGGTCTCCTATCACCACAGAAAATATGTTTAGACAACTTAGCTTACTTGGGATTAGAATGGAATCAAATTATTTCCATGTTGTTTTTTTGGCATGTTTTGAATTGAGCCAAGAATTGCTAGCAGCCCTAGTTGGAAAGGAAAAGAATAAAAATGAAAGATGCTTATTGCTTGTTCCAATGTATATAATCTATATGATAAAATGTATTTGATATAGATTAAAAAATTATGGACAATCTTATTGATATAACCCATGCTGTGACTATGAGGACCACCACACTTGTTGCTTTGCTTATCTTTCTATTTTCTCTTTATTCCTTCCTGTAATGAAAAAACTCTGTCCTGCAGTCTTGGAGAGCCTTTTTACTGCTATATATTGTCCATTAGATAGCCTACCCTGAAGAAGCAGTACATGGAATAATATGCAAGGAGAATGAGTCAAATCTCAATCAAGATAGTGATCAAATATCTTTTTGATATATAGTTCATAGAATAATTTATTAAAACATATAGAGCCAAGACCAGAGATCACAACAACAAGCACAAACACAATTTGATCCAAAGAAACAGCCACAAGAACAAACCAGTTAGAAGAAACACACAAGAAATCAAACCAAAGAAAACACAACACCAAGAATTACGTGGTTCGAATTAGAGTCAAAACTTAGAACTCTAAGCTACATCCACGGGCAGGCACTTTTATTAGAACTTCCTTCTTCTTTCAGTACAAATCTCTCTTCTCTCAGTTACGGATTTTTTTTACTGAATTACAAGGAAACGTTTCTAAAAAACTATATCTAAAAGTATACAACTCAATAGTATATATAGCAGTAGTAAACATAACGAAACATAAATAACTGCTTTACAAGAATGTTGTAAACATAAAAGATTGCTGACTGGACCAAAATAACTAACAAATTCTCCAACTTGGTGCAGTAACAATCTTAGATAAGTGGCTGCACTTAAGGCCCCGAATGGCTTAGTTTCCTTTCAGTTGAATCAGATCCAAGCAGTGGAAAAACTTACTACTTGGAATCACCTTAGTAATCATATTTGAGGGATTATGATCAGTTGAAATCTTTTCAATTTTAACTGATCCTTGAGCTATTATTTCTCTAACAAAATGCAGTTTGATGTCCACATGCTTTGTCCTTTCATAATACACTTGATTTTTTGACAAGTGAATGGCACTTTGGTTATCACAGTGAACGGTGATAACTGTCTTGTATCTTCAATTCTCGAGCAAGGCCTTCCAGCCATATAGCTTCCTTGACAACTTCTGTTAAAGCTATATGTTCAGCTTCTGTAGTAGATAAAGCAACCATCTTTTGCAAACTGGCTTTCCAGCTAACAACTGTACCGAAAACTGCAAAAACATAACCTGTAAGTGATTTTCTAATATCTAGACAGCCTGCAAAATATGAGTCAACAAAACCTTTTATAGCAACTGTCCTATATTCGTTTCCAGCTCCACCATAAACCAGAAATATATACCCAAAATTCGTTTTGCAGCACCCAAATCTTTCATCTCAAATTCTTTTTTCAGTTCAGCCTTTACCCTTTCAATTTCTCTCTGTAATTTCAGCCAAAGTATATTCAGTATATACTCTGTAATTTCTATTAGAGTATAAATGTCCCCTAGAAAAGAAATTATTGGATAATAACATCTCAATCATCCTCGGAAAGAAAAAATTCAATTATGGAAAAAGTACCATTTAATCCCATATATTCAGAAAACGATCAAAACTTACTGTTGTATTGTGTGAATTAGGTACACTCTCTTATCCATTTTGTCAAAATTTACTAAGTCATACTTAAAATGCCTTTAAAGTAAATGTGTGTATATTTTATCCCCAAATTTTAAGATCGAATTAGATAAATTTTGGATTTCAAAGGCTGTTTTAATATCTATTGACAAATTTTAACTAAGTTGCATATGCAGCAGGCAGTAAAGCAAATATTAATTACCAACAACAAAAGATAAATCAAACTTACTTTCAAGATTTTCCCTTGGCTTCCTCGTCAACTTTAAGAAAATGCATACAAGATTTTCCCTCTGCATACATAAATTTAGGCGTGTTGCTTTAAGTTCTGTGTCTAACATCCCTGGTTTACCTGTAAGCATTAATAGAATTTGTCACATGATCATAGGAAATTAAAAGTCACTTAATTAGTTTACATGTGTATATGTATATATATATATGTGTATATTTCTTAATCGAATTTGATGGTTAGTTTCATTCATCTGATCTTAAGAAATTACTAACCACTTTGAAGATAAGATACTACCATGTAAAATGGCTTCACACACATCTTTATGTTCAGCTCTAACGATTTAACCCTACCGAATAAACTATTTTGACTTTCAACTGATAAGTAATTTAATGAATTTTATGGTTCTTTTGTATCATTTAATTTTAATTTTGTATTAATTTTTTAGGTACTAATTATATTCTTTAGGTTGTGGATCAAATTGGCAAGGAGCATTGCAAAGTTAATTTGCAAGAGGTACAAAATTATGTTCTTTTAACTCTTATTATTAATATCTTAAAAATGTTAGAGTTTGAATATCTTAAATATTCATCCATAGAGAAGTAGGTTCTGAGATTAAAATTGTGTGCTGCGGTGATAACGGAAAGTTGAAAACTTGTGTGCATTAGAGAAGTAGGTTCTGGAAAATTTGTTTGTGTGCTGTGGTGATATAAGGAAGAAAACTTATTGTGTGTTGTTTGAATTTTTTTAACTTGGTATTGATAGATGGTTAGATAAACTTTTATATGTATAGATTAGATTTTTCATTATATGTATAGATTATATTTTTCATTTAGTCATATTGTTTTTATTATTTACATATGTATAAATTAGATTTTTCAGCCATAGATATTGATGAAAAATAACTCAAATAACAATTATATATATAATCAAAGATAAAAACAAGTTATACTAATATATAATCAGCCAAAATTATTCCTTAGTGCAAAACCAAGTGGGATGCTATCATAAATTTTTAAATTATATTTTAAGAGAATCAAGGCTTAAATGCCACTGTAGACTTAATTGCCACAAATAAATAAGCAATTAATAATATATAAATATATGTTTACCTTGACATATAATTCAAATTTAGCAAGGATGGCTGCAACATGCCAATAATATAAAACAGAACATCCCACCACACATTCAGAAAAAAAGAATATAGACCCAATGAACAACCAAAAGAGAAAAAGGGTCTTCTCAGTTCATATTTTTTGTTACAAATGATCAAACACTAGGTGAAAAACAAAGAAAAGAAATATAAAAGGATACTATTTAAAAGTAAATAAAATCTACAAAGCTACTTAATGAGTAAGAGAATTAACACTGAACTGATACATGTATTGTGAAGAGTATCCATGTTTAGAAGTTGGAACAGACCTTGTGGTGTTATTCATAGATTTATGTAATCTGTAATAGGAAATTTAGATTTAGACCTGTGAGTTTGTGAAACATAAAAATAAATAAAAAAGTGCTAGCATGTGATGTAGTTGTGGTAACTGTGTTTAGAGTTGTGTGTAAGCAGTCTAAAAAATGTGATGGCAAATATTTTATGCAATCTGATATGGTCCTTCGATAACCTTAGCCATAACCCAAGCTAAAATCTTGTCTTTGATCCAAACCCAATTAGTTAGTGGCTACCATTTTAGAATCTGATTTTTAAATTAAAACAACACTAGAATATCTTGATATTCATTTCAAGCACAAATGTTGTTACTTATTTTTCAAAGATAATATAAATAAAAAAACACAAAAATATGGGTTGGAAAGATCTCACCTCAATCCTCTCTTTCCATGCCAACGATTCCTAATATACATGTGTTTATGTGTGTGTGAGTGAGTGTGTGTATGTATATGTATAGAGAGATAGAGAAAGAGAGAGAGGTAAAGACTAAGATAATTACTAAAAGGCTTGAATAGAAAAGTATTTATTGAACTAGAGACTATTAAATGGATAGAAAATAAACCAGCACAATTAACAAAAAAATGGTGGTCAAGGCACAACATAGACCAGTGCCAAGTTACTTGATATGAGTTCACCAACCAAGATGCAAATTCATTGCCAACCAATAATAGATAATTTCAATGTAAAATTACCAATAAAAATGACCAAGATGAGACTGTGCGTTTGAAATATAAAAGACCGAGAGAAGTTCAAAACCACAAACCCTATATTGTATCATTTTATAAGAATTGTATACTAGACTTAATTTAAAACATGTGTGTGTGCAAAGTGGTTGGAATATAACCTAAAATGTGTGACATCAAAGCAATAAACACCTATTTGTCACCATGTGTTAAACCATTCGATGCGTTTCAGGCATTGTCCCTAAATATTCTCATATTACATGCCAGCATGATTTTTCATTATTGTGTGCACGTGTGAAAGGGAAGTACTCTGGAATAAAAATCCTAATATTGGTCAACTGCCTAAAAAGCTTAAGCTTAAGCTTTTCGCAGAGCTGGAAAACTGATATGTAACAAAACTTGTATGTGAAAGGGGAATGTGCTGGAATAAAAATCCTAATATTTGTAATCCTTCTAAGCTTAAGCTTTTTGTAGGGCTGGAAAACTAAGATCTAATAATTTTGCATGTAAATATGGTTGTTGCTCACATGCAGTCTATCATACAAAAACAATGAAATTTAGCCAAAACTTGAAAAGTATTTTTAATATTGCAACATAAACCTATTAAAAAAATGCTGCTACATAATACCATCAAGTTGAACGTATACTATTAAAGGATATTGATACTAATAAAACAACAATAAATTTCCTTTGCTTTGCTATATTTCAAAAGACTACCCTTATAAAGCTATTTCACAAAGGTGTTTTTGTAAAAATATCTTGTTGCAACAACTTTGTGAGCCACACCCATTTAAAATTTTAATAATGCAAATGAAAACTAATTTAACCGTTAGTGAATTATGTAAGAACTCATATACACTGATACTTACTGTAGCTTCTGGGTTTTGAATCAACACACAAAGCACATCAACCAACTCCCCAAGATTGTGAGGAATATTGGTCGCCATGCCAACTCCCCAAGTGTTATGGTATGTTTTGATAACACATTTTTGGTGTTATTAAAAGCATTTTTTATTGTAGTGCAAAGAGGTTGGCGATGTCAGGCGGCAGACAGCTCGCAGGCGTGTCAGGCGCTCGGCTCGTGGCTTAGCTCGGGATGGGAAGGAAACGGGCCTGGGCTGGGGCCTTTGGATTGGGCCATTTGTTTCAAAAAATGTCATTTCTCTTGTTCTTTTTTTTTTTTTTTTTTTTCCAGATTTAACTCTTTCTTTATTCTTCTTTTTCTTTATGCCAAATATCAATTAATTCCTACAAAATAACAATAAATTAAATCTTGATAAAATATTTTCATAATTTATTTGATTTGGTATTCAGTACAACAATTATACTTGTATATCGATAATACTATAATAGATACCAACTATCTTTGTTGTAACCAATCTATCAGCTCAAACATCAACCCTGAGACATATATATATAATATGTGTGTACTGTCATAGACTTATCAGACAAATATATATTGTCTTTCTTAAGTTATGGCAAACCTAAATCCAGTGCTTATATCTTAGTCCAGTGCGCAAAACCAAAACACTAGTGCTTATTTCTTAATCAACACAACATTTAAATTAGTCTTAATAATATATCTTAAAGAATATAATAAGAAAAATTATATTTTGATGATCATTATAGGATTTCCTGCAGTCTTACCAATGCCAGGTGCACGCAGAGGAGGCAATCCAGCCATGGGTTGTTAAGTACAAAAAAAGAACTCTTTGATTGAGAATATATCTGTAAAAAAAATTTAATACATGACAATCATTTTTAATGCTACTTGGACTAATCAATCGACTATTATTGAAAATTTCAAACGTTTCAAAAGTCCTCATGATCCTTTCACAAGATTAATGCTCCTCATTCTTCACTACCTGATTTTTATACCAAATTTAGTCGCCTTCTCTTTGCTATATCTCCTTACAGGCGCAAAAGAACACATCAACAAGACAAAGATATTGGGAAGCTTACCATGGATGGATGATTGAGCTCATCCAACTTTTTCCTTCTAGCTTCAGAAGCATCAACCACACTACCTGATACACAAAAAAGACAGTAGCAAATCTACCAAAATAACCAAACTCACTACAAAAATAACACAAATTCACTAGTCCAATTTTAAAGCAAATTAACAAGTATTCACATTAATCTCAAACTCAGATAACTTCTCCATATGAATAGTTAAGCATGTTTGCTAGGACTATTTATTTTCTCTCTTTTGAAAATGAGAGCAAAAACGGAAAGAAAAATATAAGCTAAACACTAAACAAATTGTTGTAATCAAACAACACAAACTGAAAAATCACAAGAATAAAATCAAAGCAACAATTAGCAAAGAATAAATAAAGGCAAGAAAACAAACACAAAGAGAACATCAACTTTTTCACTGCTTCGTCGCCGATTGCCGCCGCTAACCACCGCCAAAGGACCTGTTAAGAACCTACTTCTTAAAATTGACCGAAATAAGATCTTAATTTAGACAGATGATGCACCAGAAAGCCCAAAAAAATTGAGATTTTAACCTCAAAGGCAGCTATCGAACTGATCTTTCTACAATAGCCGAAGACCACAACCCCAAAAACTGCCAAAGCGCACCTGAAATTAGTTGAGGGAAAATAGGTTAAGGGCTTTGAAACTTAGAAAACTACAAAGGGCTAAAGAGGGAAAGGTTTCGAAGGAAGGAGGTCTGAAAAATGTTTGAGAAAATGGAGGCGTGTTTCAATTTCAATTTCAATGTTTATGAAAATAGTGGGGAGTTATACAGAGAGAACGAAGTGAGAAAGACACAGGAGCAAGAAAAAAGTAATCCCACCTTAATTTTTTTTAGTTTCCCTCTAAATTTTTTTCGCTTCAATCGTAATTCTCTTTATAACTTTTCTAATTTTTTTTATAGCTTAACAAACATAATTATATATATGAAATATATATATATTTTAATATTTTTAGCAAAACAAATTTCTCACTTTTATTTTCTTTACATTAAAATATATTTTATTTGATAAATATTAATAAAATTTGTTAAAAAATATTATTAACCTTTGTAAATATAAAATAAATTGATTAATAAAACTAATATTAATATGAATAAAAAAAACTAATTTTTAGCATTACCCATGATAGCGTCCTTAAAAATAAGAAAAATCTTTTAAATCAAAATATTGACAAAGAAAAAAGACTACAATCAAAATAATATAATGTACTAAGTCATCCATAAGCGTAGTAATAAATAAAAATAATATAATGTACTAAGTCATTCATAAATAAGTGATTGACATCAATTGATAGTTGCAGGTGGTGGTCGTTCATAAAAATAATATACCGTTCTTTAATTGTTGCAAAAACTCGTGTCATTCATTTCTTACCTCTTCAAGAATCTCATTTCGTATTTGTTTCTCACATATTGGCAACATGATCTTCAACTATTTTCTCAACTTGGTGGTCTGATTTCTTTTTATTAGGAGCGGGTCCTATTCCAGGTATATGACCACATCTCTCATTACCCAAAACTTCGGCAAGAATTTCATCCTCCATTACTTCTTCATTATTCTCTTGACGTTGTCGCCTTAACTCATCCATTTGTTCCTGTAATTTTAAAACAAATAATGTTAGAAGAAAATTATACAATATAATTTAGAAAAATATAATAAGTAAAGACATACATATCGTGTCCTTGCTTCCTCATTACACCAACTATTTTCTACATTCCAATGGGTACCCCTTTTGTTCGATGTTGAATAAAAAACTTGGATCCACCTCTATGGTTATATGGTACTTTAGCTTTATTTTTAGCCGCTGAGACCGAACATTTCTAAATAATTTAAAAATAAATGACATTATGTTATGTTAATACTATGTCATTAATTAAATATATGAAAACATAAATTATACCTGCCAATCATTATTGTTAAAGATATTATCACATAACCAACTCCAATCTTCATCTGTAATTCTAACATCTGTAGGTCGATTGATTCGTGGATTTTTTCCATTTATGACAACATCGTTGTAGTAGGAATGAAACTTTTGTCGATAATTTTTGTAACGATTTGCACAATGGCGTTCAATGACATCATACATGGTTCTTTTATTCCCGGGTTCAATGATGAATTTATCCTACATAAACACACTAAAACAATTAATATTTTATGGATAGAGAGATGTTATATAGTAGAAGAAATAACATATGAATAAAATAAGTAACCTTAATACGAGTGTGAATCATTGCCTTGTCCTCTTTTGAAACTTTGCTCCACCCTTTCACTCTAAGAGGTGCATGATTTCGTACTATGAAACCAACTTCAGATGCGAATCGTGAAGCATTGGCTCCGGTAGGGTGAAGTTCTCCGTCTCTAGCTGATATTGGTATTTTTTTTTGTGTCAGCAACAATTTTGCTCGTGTCTTTACTCCTATTAGGTCCACGAGTTCTTTTCTTGGGTTGGGCTATTAAAAAGGAAAAAAAATTAGATAAATATACTAATGCAAACTATTTAAATTTAAATATGTTGACGCCGTTTTTTGTCAACTAAAAATGTAGAGCAGATAAACAATAGGAGCTATGAAGCAGATGAATGATCTAATAAGACAACAAGAGTTTTACGTGGTTCAGCAGTTAACTCTGCCTAGTCCATGAGTCAATTTTATTAAGACTTTGGAAATTTCAGGAAATTCTTCAGGGATGAATTCTCCAGAAATTCTCTCAAGATATCAAAAATCTGTCCCCTCTAAGTGTTCATGATCTATCTATTTATAGAGGGTTCTCAGAGTTCGTTCCCACATATTTCGGGAAGATACTCCTCTTCATTAATGAGAATAATGACATTAAATTCTGTAACTCCTACATACAAGGAAACGTCCCTTGAAGATTAGGAGGCATATAACAGACTAGTTAATATCCCTTTAATGTAGGAAAGTTACAACAATAAATATCTTTAAATACATGGAACGTGTCCCATTACGTCGTTTGAGATCGGTAATCAGTATCATGTCGGACCAAGTCTTTAGGTAAATTATGAGCTAGCCACCTTACCCCAAGACCAGCTCGGAGCGGGTAAATACCACCGAGGCCGTTACATTCCGAGCTTATTCCCATGCCAAGCTCGGGCTACTTGATCCGAAGACACCCGACAACGGATATACTCCGATGCTATGTCTTTCGAGCTTACAAAGAACTTCGAGGTTGCCACCTTGCTTCGAGGTTGCCACCTAGACCACGAACATGCACTTTAGATATCACGAGCTCACACCTGACGAATCCAGCTTTCGAGATCACAATCTCAGGTCTCAAAATCTGGGTGTAACAAAATATTAAAAAAAAACATACCAACTGATTAATTCATTTCTTTCTCTGAATATTTAATTAAAATTTACTAGTTACAAATACAAACAAAATAACAATTTTAAATTGTGTATTTGTAAGTTAAGCACTAAAAGACCTAATAAACGATTGACATCTATGAGCATCAAATTATTAAAAAATTAGTAAATAATGAATAAATCAAACTAATAAATTAATACCAATTTTGCCACAAAATTGCACAATAAAAAATTATAAAAAGTAACATTTGATAATAATAAATAAATAATTATATTAAGAACAACATACATTCACCTCCTCTTTAAGTGATATATACGATCTATGATGTTTTTTTTATTAAAGATTAATTGGATTTTTGACATACTTTTCTATAATCCATATAGAACAATTGTTTTTCTCTGAAAAAAATACTATTGCAACAAAAGAGTGTGAAAATAATTAAATTACTTACATGAATCAGTCCTCAGATTACTAAGGTTTGAATGAGCAAAGAAACTTCAAGATATGAAAATCATGAATTGATAAAAAAGAGAAACTTTGAGATGTGAGAAGAAGATATAGAAAAATAAAATTTAATGAGATATCAAAAATGCTATATAGGAAAACATTTAGTAGTATTTTTAAAATTTAATTTAAAATATACTTTTTCTAAGATAATATACATTTGAATTTAAATTACCTATTTTTATAACTAATTTTCTAATTAGTTTGGATGTTGTTATCATTAATTTATGTATTTATTTATTTTTGAAAGATATGTCATCTGTTATAATATGTTTGCTTCCTCTTGTTACTTACATTATTATTAATCTAATATTTAGTTGAGAAAAAATTAAAACTTGTGGCAATGAATTCTGCTTTATATATTAAATTTTATTACAATATTTTTCCAATCAATAAAACAAATCTTTTTTAACTAATACAAATTTTATAAATGTGTTAAAGAATAATATAGTCAATAATATAGTTAATTTTATAAATATGTTAAAGAATAATAAATTTAAATTTTGATATAAAAATTATTATAAATACAAAATTATATAATATGAAAAATTTAGAAAAAAAAATCTATTTTTAAATTTTTTTTATAAATACATATTTACATAATTTAGTTTATTTTTAAAGTTATATTATTCATTAATTTTTTTACAATATTTTTCCAATTAATAAAACAACTCTTTTTTAGCTAATACAAATTTTATAAATATGTTAAAGAATAATATAGTTAATTTTATAAATATATTAAAGAATAATAAATTTAAATTTTGATATAAAGATTATTATAAATACAAAAGTTAATAATATGAAAAATTTAGAAACAAAAAAATCTAGTTTTAAATTTTTTTAATAAATACATAATTTTTATAAATATATATTTACATAATTTAGTTTATTTTTAAAATTATACTATTCATTAATTTTTTTATAATATTTTTTCAATTAATAAAACTACTCTTTTTTAACTAATACAAATTTTATAAATATGTTAAAGAATAATAAATTTAAATTTTGATATAAAAACAAAAAAAATCTAGTTTTAAAAGCTTTTAATAAGTACATAATTTTTATAAATATATATTTACATAATTTAGTTTATTTTTAAAATTATACTATTAATTATAATTTTATATTTGAATTTTGGCGACATTTTAAGACTGTCGGCATTGGACTTTTATTAACTGTCGGTGTTGGGGTCAATAACGACAACGTTTAATTGTCGACATTAGTCTTGAATTAACTGTCAGCGTTGGGGTCAATAGCGACCCATTTTAACTGTCAGCATTGGTCTCGAATTAACTGTTAACGTTGTGGTCAATAGCGGCACATTTTAATTATCGGCATTGGTCTCGAATTAACTGTCGGTGTTGGGGTCAATAGCGACACATTTTAACTGTCGGCATTGGTCTCAAATTAACTGTCAACGTTGGGGTCAATAGCGACAGTCAAAAGCAATGGTGACAGTTATTAGTTGTCGGTGTTGGTCTCTATGCCTACACTTTTTAATTGTCAGCGTAGAGTCCCGCTAAGCAATTACGACAGTCAACAGTGGTTGGGTGTTGGGAAAACCTAGTTTTGTAGTAGTGGTAGTGGAACTGAAAAATCGTACATTGCAAGAAATTGCCAGAGCTATGCTAAATAGCAAAAAACTCACAAAGAAATTGTGGGCTGAAGCAATTAACACTGCTTGTTACATAATTAATCGTGTTTTTCTGCGTTCAGGTACAAATAAAACTCCTTATGAGATCTGAAAAGGTAGGAAACTCAATGTCAATTATTTTCATGTTTTTGGGTGCCTTTGTTATATTCTTAAAGATTGTGAGATTCTTGGCCAATTTCATGAGTGTTCACGTGTTCATAGTTTGTATTTAAGATAATTGTATTCACGCGTTCTTGTAGTAAAATGAGTATTTAGTTTTGTGGTGAGCCTATACCACATTCATGAGTGAATACAGGTTGTAATTTGAAGACAATTCTTATATTCTTCGGAGAAGATTTTTACAAGCCTTGCGTCAGGAGGATGCAAGCACTTGCTGACCATTGAAGGGAGTTCAAGTGGTTAGGCATTTCAATCAAAACCAGATTAGTGAAGAGAAGTACAACTAAGTTGCGGCAAATCTCAAGATGGAGTCTTATTTTGTTTAAGTCAATATTTTTGTACTTATGATTCTTTATTAATTGGTTTTATTCTCTGGAAGTGGCCCTAAGGAGTAGGTTATCCGAGAGGGTTTCTGAACCTTGTAAAAAATTGTTGTGTTCTTTATTGTTTTTGCATTGTCTTTTTATTGTGTTCAGTTTCTGTTGTGACAAATTCTTAGTCTGTCGCGACAGATCTGAAATCTGTTTCAACATTTAATTACCATTCCAGACCTTTAATTTATTCACATAGTTTAATTAATTTGGTAATTACTAAAAACAGAATTTCAATAGGGTATACCTATATTCATGGTTGCATCAAGCTTTTAAGGAGCCTAGAGCGAAATTTGAGAACTTGGGCTTTTTATTGTAAAAAATAAAATAAAAATTTAAATAATAATAATATATTATTAAAACATAATTAATAATTTTTTTTACAATAGTACTTTTAATCCCTTATCAAATATCTTTATATATAAAAAATGTGTATTTAACAATTTTTTTTAGTTTTAACGGTATTTTTTTATTAAATTTAACGGAATATTATAAAATATTTCATGGAATACACTTTTAAAACTAATTAAAAATAAATATTAATTAATTATATTAATATAAATTAAAATATTATAAAATATGCTTATTATTATTATAATAATTTTTAATATAAGATTAAATATTTAATAATTATATCAATATAAATTTAAATATTATAAAATATTACTATTATAATAATATATATAATACAAAATTATATATTTAATAATTAATATTATAAATTCAATTGTCATAAAATATTATTATTATAATAATATATAATATATATTCCTAATTTTATAAAATTTTGGTAGAATAGTTATTTATTAATTATATTAATATAAATTTAAATGTTATAAAACATCATTATTTTAATAATATATAATCTTAAACTTTATCGTTTATATATAAAAAATATGTTATTTTTATTACTTAATATAACTTATATATATTCATATTGTTATCCCAAAAATTTGCATATCTGACGTGACACTAAACTTGGACACGTGGAGCAGACTGGGCAGCTCCCCTGGCAGGTTGGTTAGTGTATACCTGTAAGGGATACGACAAGTTACTGCTCGACATGCTATCTCTAGAGGTTCAGCTGCTCGGCAAGACTACTAGAAACTTGCTAGTCAGTATCGTAACGCCCTGGATAGCTAGGATTGTCACACTGTGTACTTTAAATAGTGCTTAACTGGCTAAATGAGTCTTTAGGCCATAAATGTGCATCTAGGTATTATTAATGGCCAGGGTTAAAATTTCGGTCAAAAGGAATGTATATTTTGTTAAAAACGTTAAGTTGTACATGGGATCCCATAAAAGTTTTACAAAGTTGTTTACAATCCAAAATTGTTATTACAATTCAAAAGTTACAACCTGCCGACCTAAGCGGCAAAAATAGGGTTAAAACCTAGTTCCCTTGAAACACCTTGGTCGTGGTGGCAAGCAGCCGCATATGTACACGTCACCACCTAAGCTCTCCACTCAAGGCTGGGTAAGCTTTTCTTTCCCTTTACCTGCACCACATAACACCCATGAGCCAAGGCTCAACAAGTAAACTTATTACTGCATGTATACAAGTATTAATAAATGATTTTGGAATCATTCTGGGGCTCATAGCCCTAATCAGATGATTGTGTGTCATCCTGGGGTCCTGTGCCTCGAATAGGTAACTGTGAAGTCATTCTAGGGTCCTGTGCTCTGAATAGATGACTATTAAGTCATCCTGGGGTCCTGCGCCCTGAATAGTTGACTATTAAGTCATCCTGGGGTCTTGTGCCCTAGCCATGTGACTATCAAGTCACTATGGGCCTTTTAGCCCTGAGTCTGAGTAACTAGCCATAAACTAGCGAAGCGCTTTAGTTGTCTTCGACCATTGGGTCGAACGAGCGTATAATGCTCTGTTGATTAGAACTAATCATATCGACTAGCGCTCGTTGCACTATTGCTGCTCTTGACTCATAAGTCAATGCCATACGGCCAGTGCTCAGCACTATTGCCGTTCCTAACTGATAAATCAAAGCTTCACGACCAGCACTCAACACTATTGCCGTTTCTGACTAATAAGTCAGTCTGTTTCTCAAGTAAACAATGAAACCAAGCATTCATGATGCAATAGATATCCATATATAGAACACTCAACATACTTCATCAATAATCATGTATGTCACATAATGGGTGCAGTTTTCTTACCTCAGGCTCGAGCGTAAAATAAGTTAAGAACGACCCTGACCTTAGGCCCTCAGCGGTAACCTAATCATAACCAAATATAAAATCTCATCAATAAAAGTTGTTATAAAAGGTTCTTGGACCAAGACCTAGCCCTCTGAACCTCGAACTCTACAAAATCGGGTAGTAGGTTCGATCCCAAGCCTTAAGGTTCGAAAACCCGCCCTTAAAACCAAGTAAAGCCAAGCCTGGCCAAAAAGGAACATACAGGCCGTGACCTGCCCCCAAGGGTCGCAGCGCGCCTCCCAAAAAAACAGCCCCCCTATCTGGGTGCCAGGGACGGGCCGCGACTTGCCCTTAAGGGTCGTAGCGCGCCATGCAGACAGAGCCTCATCAAGGCTCCGGGGTTCGCTCAGGTCGCAGCGCCCAAGAACACGGCTGCTACTTGACCCCGTGAACCTAGCTCCCCTGCATTTTCTTCAATCCAAACTCAGCCAAAACACAACCAAACAATCCCAATATCAAAACCAAACCTTAAAACCACATAACCACCAATCTAGCAATAAAACCCAAGCTTCATAGCACTCAAAACACCACCAATAACCGAATTCCATGATCAAACTTCCAAGCTTAAAATAACATTAAAAACAGAGGAAAACTCAAAGTTTAAGCTTAGAATCATTACCTTAACTATGAATCAACACCTCCTAGTTGAAGCAATTCAATCCTAAACCTCAAGCTCTAGAACTCCAAGCTTGAATCCTTAACCTTAGCATCCAAAAGTCACACCGAGAGAGAGAGAAAGGGAATGGTCGAGAGAGAGAAAGAGAGTACTCTATTTTTGTGGTTCATTCTACAACCTTCCCCCTTTGGTCAAGACTATCCAATTGGCCTAAAATGACTAAATTAGCCCTAGGGCCAATCTACTTCCTCAAAGCCACCCAAGGGCAGTTTGGTCATTAACACCTATCCCGTTAATTATAATTAACGTCCTCCAATTCCTGTTATTCCCAACATCCTCAAATAATTACCAAATCATTTCCAATTACCCGCTCATTCCCGGTAATGTACTAAGTACCAAATTCCCCTAGGCTTATCCCGAGCCCTGTAATTAACCCGGTTATGACTAAACTACTAATTTGTTTCCTAGGATCATCTCTTGACGAATAGCTCAAATATATCCACATAATAATGTGGTCTCACCCATATATCACATACATGCACATAAATATACAAATATGCCCTAAACGGGCCAAAATTACAAAAATGCCCTTCTTATAAGAAATGGCCCACATATATGCAAATACAATGATATGATAATACAACACACATAATCATGCATATCATCACATAGTAATGCATTAAATCAATTATTGCACTCCTGGCCTCCTAATCCAGGCACTAAGCCATATTAAGGAATTTGGGACATTATAAGTATGATAGACAGATTGGTCAGAATACACTATACAAATGGATAACAGTCGCTGCTTGGTACGCTTGCCAGGAGAACAACTGATTGGTATGACGTGCAGGCACACCTACTCGGATGAAAGTAGTTACACTCCCTATTCACACTTCGCAAGAATCGCCCAACCATCAGCAAAGAGCGCCTAACATCCCTGAAAACTCGGTTAAGACTCATGAAGAATATGACAACAACTACTTTTGAGAATGTAGGGATATTTCCCCATCCATTATGCTCAGGCATAACCCTTGGGCGAGAGGAGCAGTATAAATACAAACTCTCCACCAGAGTGGTGGGGATTCACGAAAAATAGCCTACCGACCAACACCAGAAACATATTGAGCAGTCTGGCTTGGTACTTAGCAGTGATTCTGTCATTCGGTATTGTCTTTTACACCTAGAACTCTACTTGTATTCACTGGTTATCTTTTGTAAACATTTAAGATCAATACAAATCTAAGTGGAAGTAGGTCATTACCATTTCTTGGGGACGAACCTCTATAATTATGGTGTTCTTTATTATTTATTGCTCATCATTGCTAGGTTCTTGGCTTGTTTGTTGTTCATTGATTGTCTAATTGAAATCTCTTTAATTAATTATTTTGACTCATCGTCAGTTGGCTAAAAAACTACTCAACATTTTGGTGCTTTCATTGAGAGCCGAAGACAACCACATTTAGATTCCATTGTTGCAAGGATGGTTCTCTCAACCAGAATTTCAAACGAAGAGCCTCCAGAGCCCGAGGCTGAAATCTCTCACCAAGTTCCATCGATGAGAAATTTGAATGGGCAGTGATGTGATTCGTCGCTTAGGATCCCATATGGTGTTGGGGGGCAAACCACTGGGCCCACTACACCGCGGAGCTGCTGCCTCTGCTGGAATCACCCATGCAAGATCGTTAGGTGGAGTTGCTGCAAGGGGTACCGATCAGTCAAGACCAAGAGCTAGAGGTCCTAGACAGTATGAGCCCCACGTAGACATCGAATGAATTGACCCCAAAATGGAGCAGATGAGGTAAGTCATGGGACAGATGCAAGATCAGCTTGCCACCATGAATCAGGGGCGACCTATAGCTAAGGAGGCCTTTAATGAGGCTTTTGGAAAATAAAGGAGAGACTTCCAAGAATGGATGGATCGACATGCCCGGGAGGTGCAGACCCATCAGGACGACATGGAGCGTCGAACTAGGGAGGTTGCTAAATCCATCCAAAATTATATGCAATAGCAACAAACCCAAGGTATGGAAACTGCAGCTGGAACTACTGCCCAAAACCAACAACGTCCTCCTGCTTTTGGTTTCGGTGAGGGTGTCATTCACGGACCAAAGGCTCAACCTTAGAATAGGAATCAGGGTTTGACTAGGAGTTACAGATTTGGTCAGAGTGCCCAAGCCAACAACAATAGACAACCCCTGCTGCTTGATAAGCAGGTTCTTCCAAGGCGCGGTATGGGACAGGACTAAGTAGGAAACTTTCGGCTGAGATCTTTGGTTGGTTGTCAATACCGAAATCCAGGTGCTGCCAGACAGGATGGCAACCCCCGAGAACCGACATCGAATAGGAGTGGTCAGCCCCAAAATTACCATCAACAACCTGGTTGGTATAGCAGTACTAAGAATACCGACCAAGATCCTGAAGAGAGGAGCCGGAAGTTAGTAGTGCATACAGACCCCATTATCTTGATGGGTATGACCATGATGAGGCAGCGAGCCAAGTTCGCCAGCAAAATGAACAAGACCAACAGAATAACCAGGGTCAGAGAGGTAACCAACCCGAAGGACTGTTTATCCCACAAGGGCAGGATATCCCAAACAACCAACCACCCCAAGGTGGAGGGTTTCAGGGAGTACCTCCAGTACCAGGCCGAGCAGACAGCCAGAATGCAGAGGCCAAGCCTCGACCAAACTCCATTTTCAATCGAATGGGTCCCATGGGAGGTGAAGACCTTCAAGATTCTCTTAGTCGTAGCAGGGAAAATCGGGATTCGAACAACATAGCTCTGCCTGAGCCAGTTCAAGACCCGAGACATCTGCAGATCCTAATTAGGACAACTAGATCTGTTAACTCGACTGGTAATGGACATGAAAGCCCCCAAGTTAACAGATATTGAATTGGAGAGGCAGAGATGTAACGACCCAAAATCACTAATATGGCTTAAGGGCCTTGATTAGTGTACCAGGAGGGCATAATTGGTTTATGTGTGAATTTATTAAATTAACGTGTGATTATATGATAGACATGCTTGCATGGTTATATGAATGTAAATGTGATTATATGTTGTATTTGTGAGAACCACATTATTATGTGGGTAAATCTGCAGCATGCAACTCGAGGTGATCCTAAGGAGCTAGTTAGTGGGAAAGAAACAACGGGGCTTAATATTTGACTTGGGGCAAGTCAAGGGGTATTTCAGGTATTAGATGATTATTTGGGTTATCGGGTTATGGAAATAAATATATGGAGATATATTTGAGGTTAGGAAGCCTAGACGGGAATATTGGGGAATTTTACCATTTTGCCATCGGGGACGTTTTCGGTACCCCAAGCCTCGGATTGACTTAATTAACTAAGGTTAGACTAAGTAAATAGAAGACAGCAGAACAAAAACCCAAACCAACCCTTTTTGTTCCTCTCTCCCTTCTCTTCTCTCTCTCAGGAAAAAAACTACCGAAACTTGAGGGAATTCAGCTGGGAATTCAATGGTTTGGGCTGGAATCTTGAAGGTTTAGTCCAGTGTTCAGCTAAGGAAACTCAACCAGGATTAAGTTAAGGGCTGAGTTACACTCTTGATCATTAGAATTCTAAGTTTTGGTTGAGTATTAAAAGTGTTTATGGTTTTGATGTTTAAGGACTGAATTGAAGCTGAGAAGCTTGGGTTTTAGCTCAGAAATTTGTTAAGGAAGTGGTTCATCATAGAAGGTAAGCTTCAATTCGTAATTTAGAGTTTAAATTCTGAGTTTGCATGATTGGTTTTAGAGTTCTTGAGCTACTGGGTTTCAGAAATCAAAATAGGATTTTAATGAGTTTTTAAGCTAGGTTTTTGTTGGGTTATGTTGCTAGAATCATGTTAAAAGTCTTGTGATCAATGGGTTTTGGAATTAGGGTGCTTTGAGGTGGCTTTGAGCAAGGTTAGAATGATGGTAATGGTGGATTTTCTGGGCACGAAGGGCTGGGCCGCGACTCTGTTCTAGAGTGTCGCGGCCCTGCGAAGCAAGGAAGAGCCAAGGAGGCTCTGCAGTGGGGAAGCACCGCGGCACCACAGGGCAGGGCCACGACGTGTGTCTGTCTTTAGAGAGGCCTAGCCTCTATTTCAGGGGCGGGTCGTGGCTGGGTCTCAAGGGCCGCATCCCTTAAGGATATTTTTGGTCTTTTGGAGGTTTTAAGCGTGGGAACCTAGCCTAGGGTGCTCGGGATCGATTCCACCACCGTGTTTGGTGGAATTCGATGTCCTGGAAGCTAGAAATCTGTTCAGAAATGTTAACGCAATTATTAACGTTACTCCCTATCTTGGTTGTGACTAGGTATTAAGCTAGGGCTCGGGAATCGGATCGTGCTCGAGGGGCGTCGCTCGTAATCAGTAAACTTGGAAATTGAAGGTAAGAAAACTGCACCTGGTTGTGGATTTATAATGGGACTAAGGGTTCCCTATTTTGTATGCTTTGTAAAGGATGGTATTATGCCATGTAAACTGTAAACCAACGGCCTAAGAGTGCCGAAGTTTACACTTGTGCATAGGGCGTGACTCGGCCACTAGTAGTTGAGGATAACTTATTATGCACTGAGCTTGGTTTAAGCGGGCCGGGTCAGTGGGATAGACATAGGGTGCGACCTAAGGCATTGACCCTGACTATTATGTGACTTGTTTGTTAATATTGACTGATTGATTGTTATGCTGTATAGCTGAGTTATGATTAGCTGATTCTTTGGTTGAATCTTCATGCTTTGTGATTACTGTGGTGTGTTAAGTGTATGAACATGCTAAAAGGGTTATTCAAATAATATTATTGCTTGTTATGTAACATGATATGTTTTCTTGCTGGGCCTTGGCTCACGGGTGCGTCGTGGTGTAGGTAAAGGCAAGGGCAAGCTTGATCAGCCTTGATTTGGAGAGCTCTAAGAGCATAATGTACATGATCAGCTGCTCAGCCGCCATGGTTAGGAGGGAGACAGGAACAGGAGAACCAGAAACGTCTGTTTTGCCCTTAGAGTGGCTAATGGTTGTTTGAACTCTGGGAATTTTGTAAACAGACTTTTTAATACTGTTTCTTTTGGGATCCCATGTTTAAAATGTTTAATTGTATAAAAAGTATCTTTTACGGCCAAAACCTTTTATCCCTAGTTCATTAGTGATTTCAGTAACACGTTTTTAACAAAATGACTTGATTAGCAAGTCCTGCACCTTTATAAATACACAGTGTAGCGGTCTTGGCTATCCAGGGCATTACAACTTGGTATCAGAGTGTCCTAGGTTTAAGGGTTCCTGAAGACCGGCTGGACATGTACATTCGCTGCTAGAGATAAGCTCGATTCAGGGTTTGGTAATGTGTATATGTGCATGTATGCTTGTATGTTTGGAATGAATTATGAGTGTTGTTATTTATTGGATTAATAGGAAGCATGAGATACTGATAGGGCCTGGCCCTTGACTGCTGTATGAAAATATTAAGGCATGCTTATTAGCATCGCTGTGCATGTAAATGAATATTTGGATGATTAGCTGCTTATTGCGTATGGGTGAATGCTTTCATCTTAGCTGTTGTGTGGTAATGTTGGGGCATGCTTATTAATAGCCGGTGCATGTGGATAAATGCCTATATTTTGACTGTTTGTGATTGGTTATGTTCCTTTGGTGGATTTTGGAGAAGCTTTTACCCTATCATTATGGTCTGATAGCTGAGTCGTTGATTGCAGATTGACTTGGATAGCTACGCGTCCAAGAAAATCTACGCGACTAGCCGGCACTAGGTCTGGGACCGGAGGTGATGATCAGGGCCATATTCCTCCGCTAGTCCCTGAGAACTGGCAGCAACTTATGGCAGATATGCAAGCACGATTCCAGAGTCAAGATGAGCAGATTCGCTTGTTGCGACAACATGCTCCATCAGGGAGTGATGTCCCTATTGTACCACCTGCAGTGGTACCAGTTGTACAGTTAGGGGAAATTGGGAACAAGTGGGAGTCGTTATATGAGCGGTTCAGGAAGCAGCAGCCCCCAATCTTTGAAGGAGGACTTGATCCATTGAAGGGCGAGCAATGGTTGACTATGATTACTACTATCCTGGATTTCATGAGGATATAGGGACATGACAAAGTGGCCTGTGCCATGTATATGTTGAGAGAGGATGCCCGCATCTGGTGGGAAGTGGCCTCTCAGACCAGGGATGCCAGTGCATTGACTTGGGAAGGATTTAAGGACTTGTTCAGTAAGAAGTACTATAATGTTGCCATCAAGGCAGCAAAGCTTAATGAGTTTGTAGGATTGGTTTAGGGCAGCATGACAGTTACAGAATATGCCCTGAAATTTGACAGACTCGCAAAGTTCGCACCAAACCTTGTGCCTACTAATGCAGCCATACAGGATAGGTTCATTAGGAGGATTAATGCTATGATAGCCCGTGATGTTAGGATTACAACGGTACCTGGAGGAACAACTTATGCCTAGGCTATTGAGAAGGCTCTTACCGCTGAGGAAGCGGAGAACAAAATTTGGAAGGAAAGTGCAGTAAGGCGCGAGGGTCACAGGGTGGTGCCTCCTTATTCTGGCTCAGGTAGGGGTGAAGGCCCCAGTGAATTCAAGAGAAAGACCCCTGACACTTCGACTGCTGCTGGTCCTGATAGGAGGGGTCGGGGTGGTCAGGGCAGCCGTTAGGGTGGTAGTGAGCCATGGAGGAGTTATCCGGAGTGCCCGAGGTGTAGAAGACGCCATCAGGGTGAATTTTGGGCCAAGGGTTGCTATGTATGTGGCACGGTGGGGCACCTCAAGAAAGATTTCCCAATAGTGAAGAAAGGGGAAGCAGGAAAGGTGGAAAGCTTGACGCCAGCTCGAGTGTTCACCTTGACGCAGGCAGAGGCCGAGGCTAGTCCCTCGGTAGTGACATGTCAGCTTTCTAGTGCCGGCTCTCCTTTTTCTGTATTGATTGACTCTGGTGCTACACATTCCTTTGTTTCTAGTAAAGTGATTGATAGACTATGTAGACCCAGTGAGTATCGGACTGCGGGGTTTGGGACTTTATTGCCTACTGGGGAACTGGTAGTTTCTAGAAGGTGGATTTGGGCACTGCCAGTGATGGTTGATAGTAGGGAACTTTCGGTTGACTTGATTGAGTTAGACATGGAGGATTTTGATACTATCTTAGGAATGGATTGGTTAGTCAGATATGGGGGTACTATTGACTGCAAGAAGAAGATGGTGACTTTTGAGCCTGAGGGCGAGGATCCTTTTGTCATTGTGGGTGCGGTGTGTGGACCCCGCGTACCCATGATATCTGCATTGAGAGCCAGAGACTTGTTACAGGGTGGATGTATAGGTTTTCTGGCTAGTGTAGTGGACACTGCCAAGATGTTGCCAATGGGGCTGAGTGAGACCAGGGTGGCCTGTGAGTTTTTAGATGTATTTCTTGAAGAGCTACCGGGGTTACAGCCACGTAGGGAGATTTAGTTTTTTATTGAGTTATCACCGGGGACAGAACCAGTATCAAGAGCACCATATAGGATGGCTCCAGCAGAGTTGAAAGAACTGAAGATACCACTGCACGAACTTCTGGATTTGGGATTCATCAGACCTAGTTACTCTCCATGGGGTGCTCCAGTTTTGTTTGTTAAGAAAAATGACAGGAATTTGAGGATGTGTATAGATTACAGGGAATTGAACAAGTTGACTATTAAGAATAAGTACCCTCTACCAAGGATTGATGACTTGTTCGATCAGCTGCAGGGAAAGACGGTGTTCTCAAAGATTGATCTTTGATCTAGTTATCACCAGCTGAGGATCAAGGATGAGGACATACCGAAGATGGCACTCCTAACGCGGTATGGGCACTATGAGTTCTTGGTCATGTCTTTTGGTTTGACCAACACCCCATAAGCTTTTATGGATTTAATGAATAGGGTGTTCAAGGATTTCTTGGATCAGTTCGTCATTGTCTTCATCGGTGACATCTTAGTGTACTCTAGTTCAGAGGTAGAGCACGAGCGACATCTTCGACAGGTCTTACAGAGGTTAAGGGAGCACCAGTTATATGCTAAGTTTAAGAAGTGTGAGTTTTGGTTACCTGAGGTGACTTTTCTTGGGCATATAATTGGTGCAGAAGAGATTAAGGTGGATCCGTCCAAGGTGGAAGCAGTGAGAGATTGGCCAAGGCCAAGGAACGCCTCAGAGGTATGGAGTTTTCTTGGGTTGGCAGGCTATTACAGGTGGTTTGTGGAAGGATTCTCGAAGATTTCTTCACCAATGACAGAGTTGACAAGAAAGAACCAGAAGTTCGCTTGATCAGAGAAGTGTGAGAACAGTTTCCAAGAGTTGAAGCGGCGGCTTATTACTGCACCAGTACTGAGTCTTCCTTCGGAAGAAGGAAAGTTTGTAGTATACTGTGATGCATTGAGGATGGGTTTAGGCTGTGTGTTGATGCATAGTGAGAATGTTATAGCATATGCATCACGACAGTTGAAGGAGTATGAACAGCAGTATCCTACCCATGATCTGGAGCTGGCGGCAGTGGTATTTGCACTGAAGGTTTGGCGGCATTATCTGTATGGGGAAAAGTGTGAGATATACACTGACCATAAGAGTTTGAAGTATTTCTTCACCCAGAAGGATCTGCACATGAGGCACAGGCGTTGGTTGGAGTTGGTTAAGGACTATGATTGTGATATTCTTTACCACCCAGGGAAAGCCAATGTTGTAGCAGATGCATTGAGCCGGAGGGGCTCGGGGTAGTTATTTAGTTCTATTCAGATCTCAAGAGAATTAGCTGATGAGATGGACAGGGCAAAGATAGAGCTAGTGGTAGGCTAGTTGGCCAATATTACCTTGCAGTCGACCCTGCTAGAGCGGATCAAGGAGGGACAAATGGTAGAAGCGCAACTTTAGGAAGTTATGCAGAATGTCTTAGCAGGGATAGCTAAGGATTATTCTATTTCTGAGGCTGGTATGCTTTGATATCAGGGGCGGATTTGTGTTCCGGCAGATGAGGGGATCAGACGAGAGATACTAGATGAGTCTCACATTGCGCCATACTCGCTTCATCCGGGTACCATGAAGATGTATTAGGATCTACAGACATTATATTGGTGGCTTGGGATGAAGAAGGATGTGGTAGAGTACGTGGCTAGATGTTTGACATGTCAGCAGGTGAAGGCTGAGCATCAGCAGCCAGCAGGGTTGCTTCAGCCTTTGGGTATTCCTAAGTGGAAGTGGGAAGACATTACAATGGATTTTGTGGGAGGTATACCCAGGACAGTGGGACTTTGTGACTCGATGTGGGTGATAGTTGATAGATACACCAAGTCTGCTCATTTTCTGCCAGTGAAGTCGACTTATACGGTGGAACAGTATGTAGAGTTGTATGTGAGGGAGATAGTTCGTATCCATGGGGTTCCCAAGTCTATTGTATCTGATCGAGACCCTATCTTTACCTCTAAGTTCTGGGGAGCTTTGCAGAGAGCCATGGGAACTCAGTTGAAATTTAGCACAACTTTTCATCCTCAGACTGATGGACAGTCTGAGAGAACAATTCAGGTGTTGGAGGATATGCTTAGAGCATGTGTGATTGATTTCAAGGGATCTTGGAGTAAGTATCTTCCGTTGATCGAATTTTCATATAACAACAGTTATCAGTCCACGATTGGAATGGCTCCTTACGAGTTGCTATATGGAAGGAAGTGTAGGTCGCCCATTCATTGGGACAAGATGGGTGAGAAAAAGTATTTGGGGCCAGACATGGTTCAGAAAATAAGTGAAGCTATTGAGAAGATTCAAGCCAGGATGCTTGCTTCACAGAGTAGGCAGAAAAGCTACGCTGATCCTAGGCGTAGAGACGTGGAGTTTCAAGTTGGGGACCACGTGTTTCTGCGAGTTTCACCACTGCGAGGGGTGAAGAGGTTTGGAGTAAAGAGCAAGTTAAGCCCTTGGTTTGTTAGACCTTTCGAGATTTTAGAAAGGATTGGACAGGTGGCTTACAGGTTGGCCTTGACACCATCGTTGTCAGGAGTTCACGAAGTATTTCATGTCTCCATGTTGCGAAAGTATGTTTCAGATCTGACACATGTATTGAAGTATGAGGACCTAGAGTTACAGACAGATTTATCCTATGAGGAGCGCCGGTTCAGATTTTGGACAGGAAGGATAAAGTTCTACAGAACAAGATGATTCCGTTAGTTAAAGTGTTGTGGAGAAATAGCAAGGTCGAGGAAGAGACCTGGGAACTAGAGACGGTGATGCGGGATTAGTATCCCGAGCTATTCAGGTAAATTTCGAGGACGAAATTCTCAGTAGGAGGGGATAGTTGTAACGACCCAAAATCACTAATATGGCTTAAGGGCCTTGATTAGTGTGCCGAGAGGGCATAATTGGTTTATGTGTGAATTTATTAAATTAACGTGTGATTATATGATAAACATGCTTGCATGGTTATATGAATGTAAGTGTGATTATATGTTTTATTTGTGAGAACCACATTATTATGTGGGTAAATCTGCAGCGTGCAACTCGAGGTGATCCTAGGGAGCTAGTTAGCGGGAAAGTCACAACGGGGCTTAATATTTGACTTGGGGCAAGTCAAGGGGTGTTTCAGGTATTAGATGATTATTTGGGTTATCGGGTTATGGAAATAAATATATGGAGATATATTTAAGGTTAGGAAGCCTAGACATGAATATTGGGGAATTTTACCATTTTGCCCTCGGGGACGTTTTCGGTACCCCAAGCCTCGGATTGACTTAATTAACTAAGGTTAGACTAAGTAAATAGAAGACAGTAGAACAAAAACCCAAACCAACCCTTTTTGTTCCTCTCTCCCTTCTCTTCTCTCTCTCAGGAAAAAAACTACCGAAACTTGAGGGAATTCAGCTGGGAATTCAATGGTTTGGGCTGGAATCTTGAAGGTTTAGTCCAGTGTTCAGCTAAGGAAACTCAACCAGGATTAAGGTAAGGGCTGAGTTACACTCTTGATCATTAGAATTCTATGTTTTGGTTGAGTATTAAAAGTGTTTGTAGTTTTGATGTTTAAAGACTGAATTGAAGCTAAGAAGCTTGGGTTTTAGCTCAGAAATTTGTTAAGGAAGTGGTTCATCATAGAAGGTAAGCTTCAATTCGTAATTTAGAGTTTAAATTATGAATTTGCATGACTGGTTTTAGAGTTCTTGAGCTACTGGGTTTTAGAAATCAAAATAGGATTTTAATGAGTTTTTAAGCTAGGTTTTTGTTGGGTTATGTTGCTAGAATCATGTTAAAAGTCTTGTGATCAATGGGTCTTGGAATTAGGGTGCTTTGAGGTGGCTTTGAGCAAGATTAGAATGATGGGAATGGTGGATTTTCTGGGCACGAAGGGCTGGGCCGCGACTCTGTTCTAGAGTGTCGCGGCTCTGCGAAGCAAGAAAGAGCCAAGGAGGCTCTGCAGTGGGGAAGCGCTGCGGCACCACAGGGCAAGGCCGTGGCGCGTGTCTGTCTTCAGAGAGGCCTAGCCTCTATTTCAGGGGTGGGCCGCGGCTGGGTTTCAAGGGCTGCAGCCCTTAAGGATATTTTTGGTCTTTTGGAGGTTTTAAGCGTGGGAACCTAACCTAGGGTGCTCGGGATCGATTCCACCACCGTGTTTGGTGGAATTCGATGTCTCGGAAGCTAGAACTTCGTCCGGAAATGTTAACTCGATTATTAACGGTACTCCCTATCTTGGTTTTGACTAGTTATTAAGCTAGGCCTCGGGAATCAGATCGTGCTCGAGGGGCGACGCTCGTAATCAGTAAACTTGGAAATTAAAGGTAAGAAAACTGCACCCGGTTGTGGATTTGTAATGGGACTAAGGGTTCTATATTTTGTATGCTTTGTAAAGGATGGTATTATGCCATGTAAACTGTAAACCAACGACCTAAGAGTGCTGAAGTTTACACTAGCGCATAGGGCACGGCTCGGCCACTGGTAGCTGAGGACAGCTTATTATGCACTGAGCTTGGTTTAAGTGGGCAGGAGTCAGTGGGATAGACAGAGGGTGCGACCTAAGGCGTCGACCTTGACTATTATTTGACTTGTTTGTTAATATTGACTGATGGATTGTTATGTTGTATATCTGAGTTATGATTAGCTAATTCTTTGGTTGAATCTTCATGCTTTGTGATTACTGTGGTATGTTAAGTGTATGAACATGCTAAAAGGGTTATTCAAATGATATTATTGCTTGTTATGTAACATGATATGTTTTCTTGCTGGGCCTTGGCTCATGGATGCTTTGTGGTGCAGGTAAAGGCAATGGCAAGCTTGATCAGCCCTGATTCAGAGAGCTCTGAGAGCAGAATGTACATGATCAGCTGTTCAGCCGCCACGGTTGGGAGGGAGACCGGAACAGGAGAACCAGAAACGTCTGTTTTACCCTTAGAGTGGCTAATGGTTGTTTGAACTCTGGGAATTTTGTAAACAAACTTTTTAATACTGTTTCTTTTGGGATCCCATGTTTAAAATGTTTAATTGTATAAAAAGTATCTTTTAAGGCCAAAACCTTTTAACCTTAGTTAATTAGTGATTTCACTAACACGTTTTTAACTAAATGACTTGATTAGCGAGTCATGCACCTTTTTAAATACACAGTGTAGCGGTCTGGGCTATCCAGGGCGTTACAAGAGAGGTTCCCATTTTTCTGAACGTATTAATCAGTTGCCCATACCTATCAAATTCAAAATGTCGACATGGAAGATGTGCATTGGGCTAGAAGACCCAGTATCCCATGTTCACAACTTTGAACTGCCGACTGATCTCCAGCGGGTTCAAGATGATGCCAGGTGCAGGATGTTCCAGGCCACCCTGTTAGAAATCGCCTAACAATGGTTCTTCAAGCTACAACCAAGGTCAATTACATCATGGGATTGATTTGTACGCATATTCTATTCCCAATTTTCTTTGACAATGCCTCTTTTGACTAACTTGAATGACCTGGTGGACATAAAAGAAAGAGATAATGAGCCTTTAAAGGACTACATTCAACGTTTTATGCGAGAAGCCACCAGGGTGAAATCCCTCAGTGATAATGGTAAATTAATAGCCATCAATTCGGGAGTCAAAGTAAAGAGTATGTTCTTGAGCAGTTTGAAAAGGAAGTCTACGCGTACCACCCAGGAGTTCCTTGATCGGGAAGATGTATTAATCAAGCTTGAAGAAGTCGAGTGGAAGGAGGATAATCCAACTCAAAAAGTTGCTGGGCAGGAGAAATAGTTGTTGGGAATACCACTAACCCTATAGAGGGGGGGGGGGGGGGGGTAAGAATGACAAATGCAGTAATGGGGCTGGAAGTAGCGGTAACTAGAATGACAATAAGAAGCCTAAGACCGTCGAGCAGCCCAATTCACGAGAATATATTCCTAAATTTTCTACTTCCTCCATCCTATTGGAGCCCCGTGCAGATGTTTTCAATGCTACACAGGCAGTCGTACCATATAGAAGACCTCCACCAATGAGGAAGGATGTTAACAAACGGGATATGACCAAGTTCTGCCAGTTTCACAATGACTTTGGTCATGAAACCAATGAGTGTAACCACCTGAAGGAGGAGATAGAATTCCTCATTCGACAAAAAAATGCTCATCTAAAGAGGTATGTACGACCGACTACCGACCAACATCCTCAAACAACCTCCTCAGCAATAGTCTCAACAATATCAGAGCAATCGGCCTCTCCTACCACCACCAGTTGCTGGTCAGCTAGATATGATCTAAGGCAGATCGCATTTGGCCGAAAATTCCATCAAGGCTTGATAAAGATACATTCACTCCATTAGGCACGAGCAGGAGGAAGATGTACTGGCTGTCCAGGAGCGTACTCCCAAACAGCCTCGCCACAAGTGTGAGCCCATCACATTCAGCGAGGAAGACACAAGTCACATACAGCATCCACACAATGATCCTTTGGTGGTAGAAGTGCAGATTGACAATATGATCGTGGCCCGAATGATGATTGACCATGGGTCTTCTGCCAACATCTGGTTCAAGAGTACCCTGGAGAGAATGAATTTACGTATCAGAGATTTGGAACCATGCGATCATCTACTGATGGGTTTACAAGGAATGGCATGGCGTCTATAGGAAGCATAAGGTTGCCTTTGATAGTGGGGACAACACCTAACACCAACACTGTAATGGCTTTGTTTGTAGTAATTGACATCCCTTCTCCGTACAATGCCATGATAGGCCGACCAGCCCTGTATGACCTTCGAGCAGTCACTTCAGTCTTCCATCTCCCAACCCAGGCAGGTATAGGATGTCTCAAAGGGAACCAACTAGTGGCTAGAGAATGTTATAATTAATCAGTAAAAAAAGGCAGGGAAGGCAGTCTGCCTCGCACAGCCTGCAGGGCCCAGTCACCAAAAATAGGATGCATCCCAAAACGGGGGGGGGGGGGGGAGGATATAGACCCTCATTTTGGGGATTTTGATATAGGGGTGGGGTCATTCGAAGAATTAGAAGAAGTCCCGCTTAACCCAAAGCACTCGACCAAGGTTGTCAAGGTAGGGAAATGGTTGTTCGGGAACATAAGATCTGCCTTGATCCAATTCCTGTGGGACAACAAAGATATATTTTTCTGGTCTCATGATGATATGGTGGGGATCTGCCCAACTATTATAAGCCACGCCCTCAACATTAATACCGAACACTTCAAGCCCGTACAATAGAAAATGAGGTTACTGGATCCAACAAGGGTAAATGCATTGAAGGAGGAGGTGGAAAAGCTTCAAATAACAATTTCATTAGGGAAGCCTTCTACCCAGTATGGGTGTCCAATCCTGTATTGGTACCAAAGTCTAATAACAAGTGGAGGGTGTGCATAGATTTCACAGACTTAAATAAAGCATGCCCAAAGGACTTCTTCCCACTTCCAAGAATTGACTAGCTGGTGGACTCTATAGCTGACCATGAAATCTTAACCTTCATGGATGCCTACTTGGGGTATAACTAGATAAGTATGCATCCACCCGACCAGGAGAACACTAGCTTTCGAACGGATGTGGGACTGTACTGCTATAAAGTTATGTCATTCGGCCTGAAAAATGCTGGAGCCACGTATCAGCAGCTGGTCAACTGTATGTTCAAAGACCAAATAGGAAATAACATGGAGGTTTACGTGGATGATATGTTGGTGAAATCCAAAAAGGCTGGGGGGCACATTGAGGACTTGAAGGAATGTTTTAGCATCTCGAGGCAGTATAGAATGAAGTTGAACTCCTTGAAGTGCTCTTTTAGTGTGGGGTTGGGAAAATTCCTGGGATTCATAGTGAACTCCAGGGGAATTAAAGCAAACCCTGAGAAGATAAATACATTGCTGGACATTCCCTCACAAGCCACGATCGAGGACGTGCAGAGCCTAACAGGATGCATAGCAACACTAAGCAGATTTGTGTCCAAATCCACTAATAGGTATTCTGTTTTTTTAATATCCTCAGAGGTACAAAGAAATTTGAATGGATTAAGGAGTGCGAACAAGCCTTCCAAGCTCTAAACCCGCAACTGGCACAAACCTCAATCCTTTCAAAACCTCTGAAAGGCGAAGAACTGTGCATATACCTAGTAGTAACTCAACACGCTGCCAGTGCAGTCCTGGCCAGAGAAGAACACAAGATTCAACATCCAGTCTACTATGTCAGTAAAAGGCTGGTCGAAGTCGAGAATGTGTATCCTCTAATTGAAAAATTAATTTACTGCCTGGTCTTATCTTCTAGAAAACTTTGCCCATACTTCCAAGCTTATCCCATAAAGGTTCTTACCGACAAGTCCTGCAAAATTCGGACACCTCTGGCCGGTTACTCAAATGGTCTATAGAGCTTGGGCAATATGAAATCACATACCAACCCTGAAGAATAATTAAGGGACAAGCTCTCGCAAATTTTGCAGTTAAATGTATTGGGTTACCAGGGACAGAAGACAAAATGGTCGAGCAGCCATCAGAGTCTAGACCACCACCCGATATAGGTGTTGAGCAGAACACCGAGCATCCAGAATCCAAACCTGTTCATTCTGAAGAAGAACCCCAAGTTTGGAAGTACACATCGATGGCTCGTCTACCAACCAACTGTCTGGGCCAGGTCTTTCCCTCATCACACCTAAGGGGCAACGCATCCACTATGCACTCCATTTTGGGTTTAAAACATCTAATAATGAAGCAGAGTACGAAGCATTAATCATGGGGCTAAGGTTAGCAAAAGAAGTGAAGGTTGAATTCTTGGACATATACAATGATTTGCAACTTGTTGTTAATTAGGTACTCGGTGAGTACACTGCTCAGGGAGAAACAATGATGACCTATCTTAGTAAGATCAAAGACCTGCTCTCCCAACTCAAGAAATACACCATCCAATAGATACCAAGAGAATAGAACGCCACAGTATATGTACTGGCTAGACGGGCCAACAATCTTGTGATGGACAGGGCAAACCTGGTTCTTATTGAATACCTAGTTGAACCTAGTATCAACTTTCTAGAACCAGTCCTTTTGATAGACGACACTCCATCCTGGATGACCCCAGTTGCAACTTATCTAAAACACGGAGTCCTGCCCAACAGTCGCAATGAATCCAGGAAAATGATGAGGAAAGTTGCTCGATATCTAATCCTGGATGGGGTTATGTACAGAAGGGGGTTTTCCATGCTGGAGGAGGTACATGAGGGTTTCTGTGAGAACCATGTAGGGGGCAAAGTTTATCTAAGAAAATTTTGAGGCAACGATACTTCTAACCAACTATGAATGGAAATGCCTTTGCATTTGTTCAAAAATGCGACAAGTGTCAGAGGTTTTCCAAGATACCCTGAGCAGTCCCAAACAAGCTTACTCAAATGAAAAGTCCATGAGCCTTGACCTTATTTGTCGGTTACCAAAGGGAAAATGGGGAGTACAGTATGTAGTTGTGGCAATTGATTGCTTCACCAAGTGGATGGAAGCTGAGCCACTAGCAACCATCACTTCCAAAAAAGTACTGGACTTTGTGATGAAGGATATAATCTACAGATTTGGTCTACCCCAGAAGATAGTCTCCGATAAAAACACCCAATTTGACAGCCAACTATTGACTGATTTTGGTGCTAGGCATGGCATCACAAAAAGCTTTTCAGCAGTCTCGCACCCTCAAGCCAATGGGTAGGTAGAAGCAGTTAACAAGACTCTCAAAGACACTCTGAAGAAGCATCTAGAAAAGGCTAAACGAAACTAGCCTGAGAAATTCCCTGAAGTACTCTGGTCATGTAGGACTACCGAGCGAATAGCTACTGGTGATACCCCCCTTGCACTCACATATGGTTATGACGCAATGTTGCAAGTTGAGGTAACTCCCCTATATCATCGGCGTGCGACGTACGACCAAGAACATAACCACCAGCTGCTAGTCGAATCCTTGGACCAATTTGAAGAAAGACGTGAAAAAGTTTTTGATGAAGTTGATGAAGAAAGGATTTAAAATGGTCAAATTCTGAAGAAAAAAAATTAGAATTAGAGTCGCGGCATGGGCTTAAGGGTCGCGGCTAGAGAAAAGTCAGAAACTATGAAAAATCTGGAATGAATTAATGTCACAGCATGCCCTTTAGGGCCGCGACATAATGAGTGGCAAAGAGCAAAGGAAAATCTGGGCACTCACATGGGCCACGACTCTTGAAGATGGAGGCACAAACCTCCTGGGTATTTTGAAGACACAGGTCGTGGCATAGAAATGCAATGGCTGTGACGCGCCTCCTTGAAGAGAAAAAAATTATTATTTAGTTTTAAAACATTAGAGATTAGATATTGATTAGGGTTTTTAATTACAAATTTTTAGAGAGTTCTTGACGGCTAAGCTTATTTTATTTATTTTCTTCTTCAATTTCTTTTCAAGTTTTTGATATTAATGATGATAACAATTATTTTTATGGTGTTAGCTATGTTTGTCATGAACTAAATATTTTTCTCTCGAGTTTAATGTAGTTGCTTGGATTTCTATTTAATTTTACTGTGATGTTTCTATTGATTCTTGCTCTTTATTCTAATCTATGTAATGTTTGCCTAATGCTAGTAAATACTTGATAAATATTTGCTTGATTTATGATTTTGATTCAAAATTCGAAAGATGTGAATTGAATATGCTATATTGAGCAAGAGTACCTGTATGACTTGTGTAGAAATTAGGTTACAATTCTTAATGCCTGCTATGTATTTAAGTTTATCACCGAGATTTAGAAATCCTACATATAGGTTGAGATCTTATATCTTGAAAAAGAGTAGGAATCAATTTGATAATCTTCTATTAGAATAGGAAGAAGAGATTTAGAATTGATTTGTAAAATTAATAGAATGAAAAGTTGATGAAGTTAATACCCTTGGTTTTTAATTATTGAATCAATCTTTATTATTGCAAAGTTTATTTCAATTTTAAGTCTTAGTTTAAAAATCACTCTATTTTCGGCAGCCAAATAACAATTTAAAAGTAATTATTGGTAATTGGTTGATAGTCCTTGTGGTAACAATACTTTACTTGTTATTTTATTACTTGAATCGGTTGTGTATACTTGCACATCAAATTTTACCAATCATGACTAAACTGCTATCTTGAAGGATCGAGTCCTGCTAAATATCTCAAATATATCCACATAATAATGTGGTCTCAATCATATATTGTCATATAATAATGATTAGACCCTCAATGGGTCAAAATTACAAATATGTCCCTTTATATAAAAGCGGGCCTGTTTCACACATTTAATACACTTAAATATGCATAATTAGTCATATAATAATATAACCCATGCAATTCACATAATCACATAACTATTCAATTAATTCAAATAATATTCCAATATTGCCCTCCAGGGCCTCTAATCCAGGCATTAAGCCTTATTAGGAATTTTGGGACGTTACAATCATCCCCTTTCCACCCGTGCCTTCTCGTCCACTGGAAGTGCCTTAAATTCTTTCTGCAAATTATCCTTTGTCTGAAAATGAGAATTAATTACTCCATTAGCACCAGTACAAATAGAACAAGAATTGGAAAAAAAATAAAAAATAAAACAAAGAGACAAGACAATGAGTAATATGAATTACTATAAACTAACCTCTTTGTTAGTCATTTCCTTGTGTGCAGCCCGATACAGTTTATACTGTGCTTTGCTGCATAAATACAAATGAGTTAACAAATTAAATTTAATTGAGCAACATAGGCTAGTCCAATAAAAACAATGCATAAACAGTGAAAAAGACCAAGATATTACAAGAAGTTTTGCCATGATGCAACATTGCCGTTCAGATTGATCTCAACGTTCTCGGTTTCTGCCTTTCGCTTCTTCCTACTTTTAGAAGCCATGTATGCAGACCTATTAAGAATAAGAGAATTTATCAATATAGAAAATCTAATAATATATTATCTTACTAAAAGTATCTTCATTCCAGAGTTTCAATTCAATGCCTAATTATCAATATAAGCTAATCCGACTAAGTACACATATTCTAGCTCTACCTTGATTTTTATAAACAAATCAAGACAAAACAAGACAAAGATTTTGAAGCCACCTAAAACAAAGTCAAAGATTTCTTCTATTTAAAGTTCTAATAATCTAAGACACAGAAAGAAACCCAAACCATTTCATGTATAACAGTACATATCATTTTGGAAAGATTTTCTCCACTTTTAAAAACCATTTATGAATAAACAGTGATAAGATGTATAACATCTCATGCAATGAATATCATCATATTTAACCTCAGAATTAAAATACTCGAACCCAATCCCTTTTCTCAGAACAAAAAATTAAATCACACTACACCAAATACCCATTTTTATAACATAAAAATATAATATTGATGAAAAAGTGTTATGGTATACTTTTATATATATATATATGTGGTAAAAAGAAAAAATAGCCGTAATTTATTTGGGAGCCCGCCTATAATAAAAATTGTGTTTTTTTTCTTCAGCAAATTCATTTTTTCCTAGCCCAAATATAACTCCCCCATTTTCTTCTTCGACTACAGTGTCCCCAAAGTCAATCCCAATGGTTCAGCTTCAAATCTCCTCCATCCCTCAAATATCCTCTCTCTCGTCTTTCTCTATCTCTCATTCTCTCCGTTTCCAGTCAGTCCTCCTCTGACCCATCTACGCCTCTCCTTGCTTCGAAATCTTCCATTGACGCAATACCCACCATTAGAATCGACCAGTCCCTTCTGAATGATGACCCTTTTATGCTCTGCGCCGTTTGCAAGGACCAGTTCGAGCTTGGCATTGAGGCCAAGCAACTTCCCTGTAAGCATCTCTACCATCCCTAGGAGGCATGATCTTCTGTTTTTCGCTGGGAATGGTGGTAGTAGCGGCGTTCAGGGCTCATTCTCTCCCAACCAGATTACGAAGGTGGGGACAGAGACAGAGATGGGAGCAGTCTCCAGTTGTCCAGTTGCGGGTAGAGCTCGTATAAATGGTGAATATGGAGGGTTGAGTTTAAGTCCCGGGGTCATTGAGGAGGGCGATGTTGCCATTTCTGAAAATTTGAGGTCTGTACTATTTCTTTAGCTACTTGAAATTGGGTTTTGGAATCTTGATTGGTGTCTCAGTTAGGATTATTGAAAAAAAGGGTAAATTAGATCTTGGAAAATTCTTCAAGAAGGACTTTTATAAGACTCAATAAATGGAAGTTTACTTCGTTTTGTAGGAATTCAGTGGTTACCAGAGGGGTTTCTACGTTACCAGAGATATGGGGTGGTACATTTTCTCCTACTCAAATCTGGGCTCAGCTTCCATTTATGGGTCTCCCTGTAAGTATTTCTATATAGATATATATATTTATATATATATAAATACAAATTTTTACAGGAATTAAATTGAATGCATAATCATTGTTCTAATCTTGGACACACTTTGGGCACAGATCTCCAATTTGTACAAGATTGCATTTTGTTTGAGTGTGAATCATTTATGATTATGTACTTTTGTTTAATTGGGTAATTATTTGTTTTATCTTAGTCACCCTAAAATATGAACATGAATTATTTTATAATTTACTAGCTAGAATAAGATCGAACTGCAAATAAAGTTAACTGATGAACTATCAAGAACCATATCTTGTCAATTTGGTTTAGGCTCTCTATGCATCATGGTATAGGTATTTATATTAGTTTTTGAAGAGAAAACTGTATATGTTATTCTAAGTAATGACCTACATATATAGCATAAAGCAATATAAGATTCTGTATAGTTATAGAGTTGTCCCTTGACTACTTATTTTTTTTTCAAGAGAAATATAGTTATTTTCCTCTTCTTGCTATATAGTTGTAAAACTTATATTATCTCTTTTATCATATATATATATATATATATATATAGCAAAAAAATATAGTTGAAAATGATTAACGAGAAAGATACACATAATGATAGTGTTATATTATGCTTCAGTAAAAGAGAATTATATACCTTATTTGTGCCTATTTTGGTTAATGAGAATTTCTTTGCAGAAGGATTACTGACTTAAATGGGGAGATGAGCTCAAATTTTCCGAACTTGATGAAAATGACAAACATACAAAGATTGTAAGCTATTCATAATTTGAAAATTCTAAAAATCTTGAACTGCCCAATATTTGAAAAATATTGAACTTATAGGACCATGTATGAAGTTAATACAGTCCATCCATTGCTTTTAGAAAATGTTATTCCTCTCTTTTGTACATGTGTTTAAGTATTATATATGTATACAAACAATACTTTTTTTTTTCTTTCTATACAACATATGTAAATATGTAAGAATAGTTCCTCTTTACATTTTCAGTGGATAAATTCTTCTTGGTTGTGTGTTTGGGTTATTAAATTTGAGTATAAGTTTTGGCCTATTAAATTTTATTTTTTCTTGTTAGTGCTTTAAAAGCAGTTGAAATTCTGGAAGCATATGAAGGGACACTAGAAGATGATTTTCCTCCTGATAATGAACGTTGTGAACATGGGGAAATGCTTTTGTATAAGGTATTCTAAGTGGTATCTTATGTCTATTGTTTCTTATGTTATATATTAATGTAGATCTTATAGGTGACTAGCTGTCTATTATGTTGATTTTTAGGCTTGTTTTTTTATATGGGTTTTAGTTATTGTTAGGTTTTGTAGTTGTCTAGAAGTTTTGTGTGTATTGGAGCTGTTACTGGCTATTTATGTTTCAGGTTTTTCCCCACCTATTCTTGTGGTCTTTTTTTTAGGTTCCCTTGGTTTTCCCCACAGAAGTTTTTGCTTGCCTTTTAGGTAAGCTTTTGTTTAAGCGTGTGGCTGAGAAGCTTGTATTTTGATCCTCTTTTTGTCTTGAGCTGCATAAGGCCAACTGGTGACTAAATTGTCTAGAAATCTATTATTTTGCTGTTGTTCAGTTGATTTGATATGGTTTTACTAACATCTGAACACTTTTATTTACATTTCTGTTTGGAAATTGTATTTTAAGAAGGGGAAAGAAAAAAAAAATAGAATTTCAAGGGATTTCATTTTCTCTTGGTTATTTATTTTTTACATACAAAAAATGACCTTATACGCTAAAGAATATTTGTGCTTGTCATTTTTTCCCCAGATTTTCAAACATTTTACTACCTTGAGGTGCATACACGGATCCTTGTATTGCTATATGAATTGAGGGCAACTTAATTTTCTTATTGGTATAGCACTTTACAACATTTTTTTCTTAGTTGTAAATCTGATTTTTTAAACATACTGCTGCTTGAAGTATATTTTAAGGAATACTTTATTCATTATTGCAGCAGTTTCTCTCGCTCTTTTTCTTGTTGCACTTGTTCATTAATGCTATGCTCTCAGACTACAGAATTTGTTTGCTTGCTGTTTTTTTATTTTGCTGGTTTGTTTTCTGATTATTGTCTTGAATAATGATTGTTCATAATGAAGATCATTTTTTAGTGTTCAGATTTAAAAAAAAAATATCAAGTATATGGTTGCTTAGTACTTTTTTCTAATACTAAGAGTCTAAGACCTCTACTTTTGTCTTCAGTACACTCCTGCAATAGATATTTGGAGCATAGGATGTATTGGCTGCATAATGATTGTCTTTCAGGGTCATTTATTGATTATTAACTTGATTTCTCTTTTTTGAAAGTGAAACAATGTAGGGGAAAAGATGTATTCAAGACGTTATCTTCTCTATTTTATTTTATTTTCCCTAAAGAATTTGTTAACTGTACTGGTTTGTGCACATGCTCCTTTTGATGGTTTATGTATTTGGCATAAGTAAAATAATAATAGTTAGTGGTAGTTTATTTTTGGAAATTGGTGAGAAGATGTGTTTATTAAAAATCGATTAAGTCATGGAGTTTTATTGGGTCAAAACATGATAGGTCTGTTTCCTATTCTATTACTAAGAATGGTAAAGCTGATATTGATTGATAGTAAGATTTTCTTTTGTGCTTTATTTATTACTATTTTCTCATGTTGGCTGTGGTGATGATGATCTGTGTTTGCTGTTGGTGGTGGTGAATGCCAAAGGTGATGGTTGAAGTGGTGGTGTTTAAACCTTGAAGATGTGATTGGTTCTTAATGAATTTTCAATGTTCATGAAATTTCTAGCATTAATCTCTAAGGGCATTTATATATTAAAATGGTCTCTTTTTACAGCTACAAAATATATATTTTATTGCCTTATGTAATAATAGGAAGATATTGTCATTTTTTTTGTTAGTTTTCACTTTCTTTGCATGCTTATTTGCCCTGTGATGGAAAATCTAATTTTCAGAAGCAGTTTCATGGTTTTGCATTATAAGCCTTGTCTCTCTCTCTCTCTCTATATATACATACATACATACATACATACATACATACATACATACATACATACATACATACATACATACATACATACATACATACATACATATTGCTCTCTCTCTCTCTCTCTCTCTACTTTTTCACTTGAAAAAGTCTATTTTAAAGAATCTATTGTGAGTGCTCTTAAGGCTTATAATGAAAATTCTCATGTACTCTGTTAATGGCCATATTAGCTTATGAGATCTGAGGGCTTTTGAATATCTAAGTTTGTTATTCTCTGTTTTGAATAGATTAGAGGAAGAATTATTTAAAGATTACCTTTATTATTAATCTGTTTTATAATGCATGTTTTTGAACACTACTTGACAATGCCTTTGATGCTTTTGTATCAAGTAACTTGAACCTGTTTGCAGTGCATTCTTGTTTACATTGGATTTGATTTTGTCGATATCTATTTTGGCCCATCTTTGCTTCTTAGATTGTGAACTTTTTTTTTGGCCTGATGATGATAGTCTTACACACGAGTCTTCGGTTTGCTTTTATCTTTCTGCTCCCACCATTATCAACATTCATTATAAGCCTCCAAAGGCCATTTGCTGCATATTTTGTGTCAACGTATCGTTACTCTTATTATTATTGTTGTTCTCTAAAGGATAGAATAAATTATCTGTTGGAAGTGCATTTATGGTGGTTTTGGTGAATGTCAATGGCAGTGGTTGTAGTGGTAATGGTTTAACCTTCTAAATGATGTGATTGAAATTTTAGCAAGTTTTGCTACAAGGTGGCTTCAACATTGTTGTTTTCTTGAGGAACTTGTTGGATTGAGTACCACATTGTTGTTTAACGTCTACTCTCATTGATACTTTTCTGGGAATGGATTTCATTCTTTTCAGTACTTTTTTTTATTCAAACCTTTGTTGTAAATATTGTATTTTGTTTCTCTTTGTAAAATTGTATTATATCTTTCTTCTTTTGATGTTTTCTTTGGAATTTGTATCTTAGATTGGACAGTTTTAGTCTACAATTTATTTCTAATACTTTACAATACTATTAAAATAGATTTAGTTATGATTTCTTGTTAAAATTCTTTTATTTGTAATTTACTTTTCTAAAATGTTCTTACAGTGGCAAAATCTATTTTTATATGCTAGAGTAAATTGATTTTTTCTTCCCCATGTTGATAAATTTACTGACCTTATGGTTAAAGATGAGAAACTGGGACTTGCTATCGTGCCGATCACTTGCTCAAGGACTTCTGCAGTGAAAAGCTTCAAAAAGACCTTTCCATAACTGCCAAGGAGGCTGCAGAACTTACTTGCTGTTTTGGATGATCTTTCAGCGGAAGAGCTGGGTGCCAAACTTAAGGAGCATGGCATTACAGCTCCAGACACTAAGAATCCAATTTCTTATCCATATCCATTCAATCTTATGTTCCAAACATCAATAGGCCCATCTGGCTTGAGCCCTGGGTGAGCACGTTACATTTTGGTACTTATTATTCTTAGCGATTCTTTTTTATTAAGACTCCTGTTTGGTCAGTAATGATATGTAATTAAATCTCCTCTGCTATAGGTTCATGCAGCCAGAAACTGCACAAGGCATATTTGTTAACTTCAAAGACTTGTACTATTACAATGGGAATAAGCTTCCTTTTGCTGCTGCTCAAATTGGCTAGGCTTTCAGAAATAAGGTTCTTAATTTTCTTATCTTTGGACTTTAGCACTTATGTATCTTAACAAAATTTACATTTGGTTGTCTATGTAGGTTCAAGGTCACCTCATGAGAAATCACATAGCATGGAAGGTGTAAGGTTCTACTACCTCTAATTGTAACTTTGATTGGTAAATAATATTTGCATCTCTAATGTTTGATATAATTGTGCCTATTTATTTCACTGTAAAATGTTAGCTGTACCAGTCTGTGGTACCCTTTTGCAAAATGGTCATGAAATATCTATTTGCTATAAATTAAGATTGTGACCCATTAGCAATTTATAGTATTGTCAACTTTATGTGGTCTTTTGAGATGTTGGACCTTACTTTTTTAGTATGATTGATGAAGGGTATTAGCACATATCTTGGAGCAGCTCCCATTGTTGAATGTTTGGAAAAGCACCAACCTAATGTAGTAATAACTTCTCATGTTGCAGATGCTGCCTTATTTTTGGTGCCAATGGTATGCATTTTGTTTATTCTCATACAAAATTAATTACTCTTAAGATATTTCCAAGTTTGCCAAGTATAAAAAAAAGGTTTGCTTTATAAAAATATGAAAAGCAGCAATGTTTCTTCCTTTCTTATCCATCTGTGTAAAACTGTTATTGGAAAGGTTGTAATATTAGGTAGTGAGATCATTGAATGGGTAATTTTACCTAAAATTTTCATCACATCTCTTGATTGTGAGCAACATAACTAGAATTTTGCTTTATTAATTGTGTCATAGTTTGATTTAGACAGGATAATTTCTAAAGGATTATTTTGTTGTATGAATAGATATATGAACTGGGTTGGAACTGGGACAATTTAGAACTTCTAGCACAGGGCAGAAACTTCATGTTATGATAAATGGCAGTGTAAGTAACATCTCATTCAATGGAAGTCTTAAAGGCAGTGCTAATATAACAATAAAACTTTTTCTATAAGCCTTGCTAATTTAAAATTGTATTTGTCCTCTGTTTTTGCTAGTCTACTTAGTTTTGTTTCCTCAACTGAAATATATGAGTACTGCCCTGTTTTTGTTTCTCAGGCAAGTAAAAAAGCCTTGGATCTAGTTGCCTCAGTTTATAAGTACTGCCTTGTATCAGTATCTAACATATTAACTTCAACATGCCAAAATGAGGTTAGCTGTCTCCATTTTCAGCGTTCAAGTCTAGCGCTAATCCATATTGCATTTTTTTTTCTACTTTTGGGTATAAACTTATATATGGCTCTTTCTTGCATGAAGTTTGGGGTGAATTTTAGTTAGTCATTTTAAAGTCAACACCATACGTTTGCTATTTTAGCGTGTTCGAGTTAATGCATTTTCTTTCCTGATCATTAATTTTTTTATTTGAACAACTGACCCATTGTTTCTCATTTAATATATTTTAATTAATACACCGTCTAGGTTGCTGATTTGAAAGATTCTGTAAGCTTTATTCTAAGAATAAACGAATTGTACTGAAAAGAACCAAATCTTGCACAAAGTCTAGGTTAATTTGAGAAAACCTAGCAAAAACTCCCAGAGTAGAAATTCTAAACTTTAAACAGTAACCAAATTCTTCTATATATCCCTTCCAAGTATTCTCTTATACTATTTATAGACTAACAATAACACTTACTAGCCAACCAATAGAACTTGAGTAAATTTACAAGTCAACACACTAATCCTATATAGCTCTATTCAATATCTGATGCCTAACAAAATGTTTGCAGATCATAGAGTTTTAGATGGATTCTTTGATGTGATTACTGATTATTGGCATTTTAAGTTAATTTATATTGTAAATATATGCAGGTTTCTGCCAGTTTAGTCATGGTGCATTTGATTGAGAAATTAGCTGCTGGTGATACTGGAAGTTTATCTGTATCAATACTTCACAAGATGAGCACCATGTCTAAAAAGGTTTGCTGCTTCCCTTTTAAGATTGGTATAGTTAGTTTAGATAAATAGTTTAGGCATGTTGTCCTAAATTAATTGGGAAGTATTGAGCTCTTTGAGGGCTCATTTTAACTAAAATCTTAACTGGAACTTGTTCACTTTCTTTCAGTTTTTCATAAATTTTAGGTAGCATAATATCTCTGTTTTTTTTTAATTCCATTTGCAGCTTAAAAGTCATCATGTTTTCTCTGAATTGTTAGCCCAATACTCACAGAGCGGTTATAGGTATTAAATTCATTTTTGTTGTAAATCAAAGCATATTGATTCATGATACCATTATTGAACTTCTGAAAAAGCTTTGGAGCTTATTTGTTTAATGGTCATTAACTACATGAGGTGTTCCTTTTATTTAGTATTTTAATTTATATTAGACTGAGCATAAACTTCTTAGTTGCATGAGTGATCTTTTTGAAAGTTTTTTTAAGTTATGATAGGTTTCTTACATTTTGTGGTGTATCTCTCTGTTTAGAGATAGAGTTCATCTCTTAAATTAACAAAATTTTCCTTTAGATTAGATTGTATTAGTGTTGATAATCCAAAAGTCTGTTAGTAACAACTTTGTCTTAATTTGTTATTGCTTTGTGTGTCTTTATTTTGTTAATAAGGTCTCATTACTTGGAAAGAGTAAACAATCACACAGTATGCTTAGAGGCTCTCCAGGTAACCTATTAGTTAGTTTGGAAATACCATGCTTTATGGTTGTCAGAAATTATTCTCTTGTCAAGAATCTAGGCATTGCTTGAAGTACTCTGTATTTGGAATCTTGGATTTACTATTTGTATGCCTGTGTGGATGTATCAGGTTTTCAATGGTGGAATTAGCTATTTTTTTCTATTGATATTATATAATTATGAATTTCATGTTATAATTGTAGTTATTTATCTCATGTGAAGTGAAGGCATGAGTGTGTATTAGGGTATGTGTTTTTGTTAGTTAGTTATACAGTTTATGAAAGATAAAATAGAAGCGAATAGAAGATCTGAGTAGTATCTGCTCAAGCATTTTCCATTGATTCTGCGACATGCTTCTGCAATGGTTGATTAACATTGACATGATATCCTTAAGTATAAAGTAACTAAGAAAAGACAATTCATTATCATTCTTTTTTCTTTCTCTGCAAAGTGTTAATCTGTTTAACAACCCATGTAATATTAATTATCAAGAATTGACAGAAGTTTAGGTTTATTAATTTAGGTAGGATTTTTAAAGATTGATTATAAGCCCCTAAAGTTTCGGTTTATCAATTTAGCTTGGACTTTTAAGTGTTTGTAGTTACTTCTGAACCACCTCTATGTGTTCTGCAAGGTGAGAGCTGCATCAGTAACATGTTTTGCGGGCATAACTTCCTCTGTATTCTTCTCTCTTGCGAAGGAGAAACAAGATTTCATTCTTTCTGCTGCGGTAAGCATTGATTATGTGTTTTTGACTTGTTTCTCTTGGAAATTAATTATTTGCAGACAAGTTTATGCATTATAACTAAGAGACTTTGCAGATTAATGCAGCTAAACAAGACAAGGTGCCTTCAGTTAGATCAGCTTCTTGTTGAGCCATTGGTGTCATTTCATGTTTTCTTGAAGTTTTCCAGAGGTGATTTTAATTTTTTTTTTCATGCTTTCATGTTTCTTTGAGCTCGAAATATAGACAGAAGAATTACTAGAAACTTAAATGGTATAGTGTAGAGATCCTGAACAAATTGATTCACGTAGTGGAGATTAATACACGCGACCCCTCAATATCGGTATTTCTCTTTTACTTTTAGTTTTTATAATAACACTGCTCTCTAATTTGTTCATAAGGGAGTAATATTTTCCTGTACGTTTGTTGTTTCAGGGGCGAATAACTGCTTCTTGGGCTTTGGCAAACATATGTGATTCTATCTGGCACTGTATTGATACTCTTGCTTTGGAAGGCTCCACAGGTGGGTTATATGTTACAGAAGCTATTTATTATTTTCAACTACTTTATTTGAAAAGTTATTGATGTATTATACTTTTCCTTAGACTATACTGCAATCTCTGAATCAGTGGCATTACTAACTGATTATACTGAAATGACAGCACATAACACCAAAATGAATCATCTGATAGTATCAACCGTGATAGTGCCCCTGTGCTTAAACTGAAATGACAGCACATAAAGTATTGCATTTTTTTGTTGATTTTCTGATGATCTTTCGAAGTTCTTCTTTCGTGTTGTTTCTTCAATTTCTTCTATTACTGATTCCACAGTATTGTTCCCTTGCAATATATATATATATATATGAGTTGGCATGTTGTATTGGCTTCTTCTATTGTATATACTACTGGTATGTGGCCATCATTATTTTGTTTATAAGCTTGAATCACCAAAATACATGTTTCTCTTAGCACCATTAATCTATTTCTCTTCATTTTATTTGTAAATATTTTTTTTTTTCAGCATTTGGGTTAGCATTTATAACTTGAATTTCAAATTGGAAGGTCACTTTTGTTTTAATACTATGAAAATTTCAGGGTCATGTATAGTTTCTTATGTAAATGATTTCTAAACATGAGCTAGCTAGCTTTGGCAGAGAAACCAGTTATGATAGTTATTTATATATATTTATATATAAGAATAAAAGAATATCATTAAATATGATAGTTTATATATAGCAGTATAGTATCTACAGTCCCAACTGACTTTTTTGAGTCATCAGACTCATCACCATAGAGAAATTCTCTATTGATTCTCTCTTATTTTATTGTTCATCTGAAAATTCCCTAGCTCTTTCTTGATAGCTCTCTTATTTTATTGAACTAAAACAGATAAGTATTTATCTTAGTTTTCCATTTTCTTATTTTGAAGTTTTCAATGTATCATTTAAGAAAAGACTGTAAGTTTGTTGTTGTGGTGGCAATAACTTTTGTTCTTAATAATAAAATGAATTTTTTTTTTACAATGTGCAGGTATATTGAGATGATTTCTTTGGAGCAATTCTTGACAACATTTGTAGTTGAGGCCTTTAGAATGGAAGAATGTATTTCACTAATTTTTGTATGCATTTCTTGTTTTGTATTTAGTGATAAAGGAATCTGAATTGGGCATAAATTATGTTGTAATATGATTTCTTAAGCCTAGACTAGTAGACTAAATATTGTAATTACATTTGAGTAATTAATAATAATCTATTTATGTTACCTTATTTGGCTTCAACTTTCATATTTGTTTTCCTGGTTTTGTGTAAGTAAAAAAAGATTATGTTTCTCTAAGCTAATATAACACATGTGTTATACTAAAGTGTAGTATAACACAAAAAAAAATGTTATACTAAAGTGTAGTATAACACAAAAAAAGTGTTATATAATCGACTATAAATAACATAATTAAACACTTATCTATATATTAAAATAACACAGAAATTGTGTTATCGTTGACAGTACAATAACACATCTGTATAACACTGATAAAGTGTTATGTAAAGTACCCTGACCTACGATAACATAGTCGGTCTTAACACATCAGAAAGTGTTATCGTATGTTTTGATAACACATTTTCGGTGTTATTAAAAGCATTTTTTTCTTGTAGTGTCAATAAATAGACCAATTCTTTAATCTCATATCAAATGACTCAAACCAAACTAAAGAACATTATAAATACATCAATGCAAAATCGTTGCCAAACTTAGAAACACTATACCCCTAAAAAAAAAAAAATCAATTCCTTGTATAAGCAATTAATAACAAAATAAGTTCTTTACTTTAAACCCTAAAAATATAAAGGTCTCAAATAGTTTTAAAATCCCTAATCGAAATGTACTTACAAATTAACAACCCTTGAATGCACCCAAGAAACAAAATGAAAAATAGATTCCCAAACTCGAACCCAACTTAGGCTAACCCACGACTGCCAACAACGACACATAATAAATTTTTGAGAAACACCAAAAGTACAACGATACTTACTCGGCACTAACAATTTCTGAATATTTTTTTTTTGAGAAAAACCAAAAAAATGACAAACAAAAGAAAAACAATAAGAAAAATATCAATAGATGATATACACGATTTCAAACCCTATAACTATGAATGAAAATAAAAATTGAGAAAATTTTGAAAAAATACCTTACAGTACAATATGAATCTCTTAAAATCTTTCACTCTTTCAACCCTCTGAAAACAACTCTGATGCAACCCCTTCTTCATGACTGTTTATAGAGAAATGCAGAGCAAACAAAACTTTAGAAATAAGAGAATGCAAGGATTAGTGAAGACAATGTTGTTATGAACGAAACTACAAAAAGTACCTTAAAGTACAGTTCCAATCTCTACAAAATATATCACTCTTCAACCCTCCTAAAGAATTCCCATGAAAAATGCAGAGAGTTTGAATGGTTGCAAAGAAATGAAGAGGAAAAATAATTTAAAAAATGAGAGTAGTGAAGAAAGTGAAGACGGTTTGTGGATGGGCAGTTTGAGAGAAATGGGGTTAAGTGGATAGGTGGTTTAAAGTATCTGTCACATCCATGTCATGTACTTTTTCAAATAATTAATTATTTATTAAAAAAATTATTATTGAATATTTAATGATAAATACACAATCGATTCCTGATAAGTCTAGTGTATGGTAGTTTTAGAGTGTGTTTTAGTCTTAGTTTTGAGTCAAATTGTGAGTTTTGTACAATATTATGATTGTGTTTGTTTTGTTTTTAGGGCTTTTCTGTGAATTGGCGAATAGAGAGGAAATGAGCGGATTTAATGATGAAAATGAGTATTTTGGGAGCTTTTGGCCATTTTGTGTGAAATTGGGAGAGCTGGGAATATTTGGATGACTCTGGTGCGAAAAGAATGTGAAAAAAAGGTGTCACAACTTGCCCTTACAAGTTGCGGCGCACATGAAGACATAGGTGAATAGGTGAAGGGGATTAAGGACAGGCGGGTCGTGAATTGGTCTATCAAGTCGCGGGCCTGAATTTCCAGAGGAGGAAGGAATTTGCAGAAATAGAGGTGGGCTGCGACTTAGGAATAGGAAAGTTGCGACCCGCCTCACAAAATACTGAAAAAAAATGTGATTAAGTACGATTTTTAGGTCATTTGTAAAAGGAAGTTCATGGATTCGGGATTAGGAGCAATTTAGCATTATTGATCTATTTTTCTTCACTTTTCTCTTAGTTTTTAGTAATTTAATTTTATGTTTCTGAACAATTATTTTATTATTTTAGTCATGTCTGATATGAAAAACAACATCTATTCTTGGGTTTAATGTAGTCACTTGGACATTTGTTAATTTTCTATGAAGTTTATATAATTTTTTCTTCTTCTATCTTTTATCTATATGATTTTTGCTTAATGCGTGTGGATAACTGATCACTATTTACATGATTTATGATTTTGATTCGAGATCCAAGAGGGGAGAGTTGAATATTCAATAATCATATAGACACAAATTGCATATAGGACGATAGTACCTATAAGGTTTGTGTAGCTTTTAGGGTTTCTATGGTTCATGTCTGCTATATGTTAAAACCAATCACAGATATGTAGAAAGTTTGCATATAAGTTGAGATCTTTTTATCTTGAAAAAGAATTTGGAATGTTTTAGTTAACTCGCTATTAGGATAGAAATTGAAGAATTATATGCGTTGATTAGTAAGATTAACAGGTTGACAAGTTGATGAAGTTAATACCCTAGGTTTTTAATTATTGAATCAATTTTTATAATTGCATAGTTTATCTCAATTTTAAGTTTTAGGTTAAAAATCACTTTATTTTCGACAGCTAAATAGAAAGCTAGAATTGGTTATTGGTACTTAATTGATAGTCTTTGTGGGAACGAATCTTATTTACTATCTATCTTACTTGAATCGATTGTGTATACTTGCGCATTATATTTTCGCTATCAAGTTTTTGGCGCCGTTATCGGGGGCTATTTAATCAATATCAAATATAATTGATTCTTATTCTACTTTGGCTTTTCATTAACAATTTTTTTTGACGTGTTTCTCTACTTGTTTCTCAATTACAGGGTCAATTAGTATATGCAACGTCAACGATTGGAGCTACTAGTACCTGTTGATCCTAAAATTGAAAAGACCTATAAGAGAAATTGAAGTCAGAAATAGTTAGAGAGAATGGCTCAAATTCTGAATAATGGTGTAAATAACGGTGCTGATGCTGCTGAAGTTGATTCATCATTAAGAAACTATGTATCCCTGTAACAGTCAGGGACTGTTTTTATTAATATCAATAAAATAGTTTGATTCTAATTTGGTTTTTATATTTTATTTTATTTTAATTTTTTCCTTTTTCCTTTTATGTTTTTTTTTCTGTGTTTGTTGTTTGTCTTGTGAGGAACTTGAGATGTCTCATATGCAAGTCCTCATGAATTTTGTTCAACACAACTTGGAGCCTTTATACAAGGCATGGTGGAGATACAAAGCTTTGCTAATGAGGTTCCTATACCATGGTTTGTCAAAAGTGTGTCAATTAGAGGTCTTCCTCAATGGGTTGAATGTCGAAGCAAGAGAATGGGTAGAAATAGGAGATGGTACCACCAATTTCTACCAAGTATCCGTGGATGAAGCCTATTGGATGTTTGAAGACATGGCATAATACAATGAATGGTGGTACTTGAATTGTTCAATGAACAACCAAGGGTAGGAGATCAATTATAACAATATGGAACCAACTTTTAACACTTGCACTCAAGGACCAAATGAGGAAAATTTGGATAATTTTGAAGAAGTAATTATAGAAGAGAAACCTCACCAAGCGGCTCAATCATGTTCATTGGAGGTATTGATGATGGGGTATATGGCTAAAAATGTCGCCTTAATTTAAAGCCAAGATTCATCCTTGAGGAGTTTGGAAAATTCAGGGGGGGGGGGGGGAGAACAAAGTAAGGATGTTGATTTGGGGAGTGGTAAGGAGATGGAGCTACCAATGGAATAATTTGAACATCAAATGGATCCCTCTTCAATCCAAAGTAATGAAGAAAAGTTAGAGGAAATAGTAATATCGAATGCTATCTCTACCCATGACGTGGATAAATTGTTTGAGCAAAGTAGTGAAGACAGGCCGAATCCACCATCACACTTCATGCAACAAGTACTTGGTCCTCAATATAGTGAGCTAATGGTAGTGAAAGAGTACACATATGATGATCCTTATTGGCCACCACCATCTCCAACTCCATTAGCATCATTCATTGGCATCCATCATGCTTATATTTCCAAAGAAATTCAAGTTGAATATTGGAGCTCATCAATTCCAAATCTAGCCAAGCTTGAGGGCATTCACAATGACAACCTTCAAGTTGTCTTGTATGACGCTTATTATGGGCATCAACCACCTATTGATGTATGTCAGCATGTAAAACACTAAGGAGGATAGCGATGAAAGTCACTACAATAATGCAATGCATTGGATTACAGGAAAATTTTCTTTTTCTTTTCTTTTATTTATACATTGGGGACAATGTTTAGATTAAGTTTGGGGGAAGGAATTTGATTTTTATTGCTTTGCTCATTGTAGATATCTTAGTTTGTTTAAGTTTTGTTAGGTTTTATATTTATTTTATGTTGTGTTTAGTTTTGTTTAGGGTGTTAGTGTGAATCACATTGACAATGATTAGCCAATGACAATATATTTAATGATATGTATAAATTGAATGTGAATGAAGCTATAAGAATCCGTGTGCTTGGTTGAAAATCTCTTTTGGTTTACATGGGTCCACTTATATAATTGAGAGCTTAATCATGATTTTTGATCAATTTTCTGTAATTGAACAATTTTTATGCTTCCTGATTTTGAAACTAAAAATAAATTATGAAATGTTGTTATCCTAGAACTTGTATGCTTGCTTTTTGAGATGAAATCCTAGATGATGCATGTTTAGGAAGATGATTTAGACAATTATTTGAACCATTTGTGCCTTTCAAGCCAACTTCAAGGTGTTAAATCCCTAATTACAAACTTTTGAGCCTAATTTGATTCTTTTTTTTTTTTACACTTATTTTGAGCTTATTTGAAACTTTGTTATTTTTCCTTCCCTTTGATATATACCATGAGTATATGAAAAGTGATTAGGAGATAATTTGTAATGGGGTTTATATTTGGAAATTTGTGTCAATAGAATAAGAAAAAATGAGAGAGAGAGAGAGAGAGAGAGAGAGAGAGAGAGAGAGAGAGAGAGAGAGAGAGAGAGAAAGAAAACGTATATTAAATATGAACATACTCCAATTGAAAATACGAAGAAATAAGTTTGGGGGAGTGTAGTATCATTAGAAGAAAAAAAAAACCAATTTATGAATTTCTCTCAAAGTAAGACCAGTTGGGATTGTGTTTTTGGGGTTTGCAAGTTGATACAAGATTGGTTTGTTTGGTTTGTGTGCTTATGGTATATTTGAGCCTAAATGATTTTGTCATCTACCTTTACCTAAGCCCTTCAATTATAAGCTGTGAAAGTCCTATAGATTTCTGAGCATGTGCTTTCTACTTTAGTGGAGATTAGTAAGTATATAGCAAGCTTATGTGATAATGATATTAATTGATTATAATGAAAATTTTTGGTGTGCATGAATTGATTCGAATGCATTTTATTTATTAATCATGATTTTTGAGAGCTTTTATTTTTGTTTGGACTTAAGTGAATTGGAAGAATGTTTTGACTCAAATTCTGGATTATAAGTTGATTTTCCTGAAGATAATATTAGTGTGTTTGTCATCATAGCTTGAGGCGTGATTATTGTTGTTGGCTTGATTCAGTAGTGTTGGTTGTTTAAGTTCTGAGTTTTGTCATGTGAGTTTGTGTCCTTTGCTCGAGGGCGAGCAAATATTGAGTTTGGGGGAATTTGATAAGTCTAGTTTATGGTAGTTTTAGAGTGTGTTTTAGTCTTAGTTTTGAGTCAAATTGTGAGTTTTGTACGGTATTATGCTTGTGTTTGTTTTGTTTTCAGGTTTTTTTCTATGAATTGGTGAATGGAGAGGAAATTAGTGAATTTGATGATGAAAATGGGTATTTTGGGGGCTTTTGGCCATTTTGTGTGAATTCGGGAGAGGCGGGAATATTTGGATGATTGGTGCGAAAAGAAGGTGAAAAAAAAAAGTGAAATCAAGAAATTTGGAACAAGAAGTCGCGACTTGCCCTTACAAGTCGTGGCGCATATGACGACACAGACGAATAGGTGAAGGGGATTAAGGACAGGCGGGTCATGACTTGGTCTATCAGGTCGCAGGGCTTGAGTTTCCAGAGGAGGAAGGAATTGGCAGAAAAAGAGGCGGGCTGCGACTCAGAAATAGGCAAGTCGCGACCCGCCTCACAAAAAATTGAAAAAAAAAATGTGTTTAAGTATGATTTTTAGGTCATTTGTAAGAGGAAGTTCTTGGATTCAGGATTAGCAGCTGTTTAGCATTATTGATCTATTTTTCTTCACTTTTCTCTTAGATTTTAGTAGTTTAATTTTATGTTTCTGAACAATTGTTTTATTTTTTTAGTCATGTCTGATATGAACTAAACATTTGTTCAAAGGGTTAATGTAGTCACTTGGATATTTGTTAATTTTCTATGAAGTTTATATCCTTTATCTATATGATTTGTGCTTAATGCATGTGGATAATTGATTAGTATTTACATGATTTATTATTTTGATTTGAGATCTGAGAGGGGAGAGTTGAATATTCTATAATCATATAGACTCAAATTGCATATAGGATGATAATACTTATAAGGTTTGTGTAACATTTAGGGTTTCTATGCTTCTTGCTTGCTATATGTTAAAACTAATAACAGATATGTAGAAAATTTTCATATAGGTTGAGATCTTTTTATCTTGAAAAAGAATTAGGATCGGTTTAGTTAACCCGCTATTAGGATAGATATTGAAGAATTATATACGCTGATTAATAAGATTAACAAGTTAAAAAGTTGATGAAATTAATACCCTAGGTTTTTAATTATTGAATCAATTTTTATAATTGCATAGTTTATTTCAATTTGAAGTTTTAGGTTAAAAAACACTCTATTTTCGACAGCTAAATAGAAAGCTAGAATTGATTATTGGTACTTAATTGATAGTCTCCGTGGTAACGGTTCTTTTTTATTATCTATATTACTTGAATCGATTGTGTATACTTGCGCATTATATTTTCGTTATCAGCTCCCATTCTTTAAGTTAGCTAAGATCCCTACTTACCCCTACTATTGCTAACAATCTACCCCAAATTCATCCCATCCCTTAAAATTCAATCCAACGGCTACTATATGAGCGGAACAAAATCCATTCCATATATATATTTATATATATGTTCCATTACTTTCCCACAACACAAAGTTTTCCTTACCACCTGCTAAATTGATCAACTGATATGGAATTGACTAAATATAAACATATATGTTCACATTCTTTTTTGTTGCATATATAGGCATTGATTTTTAATTTTGGAAACTCTCCAAGTTTGGGGCCTTGGGCCTATGCCCAACTCGCCCCTGATATAAGTGTATGTGGAGTCCATAACATTGCTCAAGTGATTATACATGAGTATGTGCCTCCATTGAAATATTTTTTGTTTAGAAATACTTATGAAAGCTCTTAAAAAGTTATCAATTTTTTTAACATATTACTGGCATTTTAAAGTTGGAAAAGATATTATTTAAAAAAATTGTAATTGACATCTTTTTAAACAATGTAAAAACTATTTAAAAACCGACGTAGTAGCCGAATGCTTTTATGTAGATTTTTATACAACAATCAACTTAAAAGGTGCTAAAGACCAGCGTAAAATGAATAATTTAAGTGTCAGTTGTCACATTAAAAGGTTTACAATTTGAAAAATAAAAAGCGAGGAGCATATTCATTTAATATCCACCACTTCTCTCAACTTCTTGTGCAACAAAAATATTAGGTAAATATGACAACTTTTAATAGCAGTTTCGAGTGCACGTTGTTGAAAGGAATTAAGGACAGAGGTTCTAAGTGAACAATCATTCCATTTCATATTTTGAGAGTATAATCGACGATTCCAAGGGAACAACTGACAATAGTTACAATAACAACGATTCACTCAAAATCGTCGTTAATTCTATATAAAATAAAATATATAAAAAAACAAAGCTTACCATTTTCCCTCCATATATTGTAATCCATACTCTTTTCTCCTACTCCAATTTCAGCCCCTCCAAACCATCTCCTACCTCCATTTTCTAGTTTTCCACCATATTTTTTAACCCTAAAAGACTAAAATGAAGCTTTTAGAATTGATGGGTACTAATTGGTAAGGTATTTTTTGTTGGCTGACTTTTTAGCCAACTGATGCAGAGTCAAAATAATTAATTCGAGAGATTTCAATAGATTAATTAATGACTAATAAATGAGCAAAAAATCTAATGATAATGAGCAATAAATAAAGAAGAACACCAAAATTTATAGAGGTTCAACCCCAAGAATTAGTAATGACCTACTTTCTCTTAGTTTTGTATTAATCTTGAAGGTTTATACAGGATCACAAAGGATTACAAGACAATACAATAAGGCAGAATCGCTGCTAGGTATAAAAATAGGTTGTCTAGTATATTTCTAAATACTGGTCGGTAGGCAAGTTTTTTTGAACCCCCTTTACTGTGGTGAATGGTTTGTATTTATAATGCTCTGTTGGCCTAGGGGACTGCACACGACGTAACTGATGGTGAAAATATCCCATTATTCTTGCATGTAGTTTCGATCCTATTTGTTAGGAGGCTTGACTGAGTCTTCAAGGTTGTTAGGCGCCCTCTGCGGGTGGTTGGACGATTCTTGTGGAGTGCTAACGGTGAGTGTAACCTCTTTTCCCTGACCATGTTTGGCTATCCATCATACCGAGCAGCTGAGCTTCTGGTGATATTCCACCGAGTAGTGTTAGAAGGACTTCCCCTCAAGATTGGGAAGTGTGCAACTATCGTGGACGTAGGCTTCCTGAGCATCTCTCACTATCGTTTTCTTAACAACGTTCCTTACTAAGCACCCCTTATAAGAGATTCAAGGCTATGCCTTGGTGTAAGTCTTGGGACAAGTGTTTACCATTTTTAAACTGCTTACCCCGCTGAGCAGTAACTTATCATATACCTTGCAGGTGTACACCGACCAGCCTGTCGGGGGGTCTGCCCAGTCTACTCTACGTGTCTAAGCTTAGTGTCACGTCAGATATGTCAATTTTTGGGATAACATGTTCAATTTCATGAATTTTGTAAAAAAATAAATTAAAAACCCAATTCTTTACTTAGGTTTTATTAAGAAAATTTAGTTTTTTAACTTGTTTTACTTGGAATGTAGGTTGTATTTTGGTTGAAAATTGTTGGGCAATTGTTTGGAGGGTTAGCAATGTATGTTGTTACTATTTTTCTTAATTTTACATTTTTTTAATATTATGAATTATTTATTTGCATATGATGTTTGAAGATTTTGCTTAACTATTAATTTCTATTTGTTTAATGTGCAATTGTCTAATGTTAGGTTGATTTTGTTTCAAATTTTTTTATAAATTTTGATTTAGGGTAGCTAGGTTAATAAAAATTATAAGGGGAGGGGAACTTGTGATTTTAGTTTAAGGTTAATTATGATTTAGTTTAGGTTAGCTTTAATTGATTTAATTTATATAGGGTTAATTTTGTTTTAGTTTAATGCTAATAAAATTTAATTTAGGATTGGTGATAGGTTTATTGTAATTGATTTTAGGTCATCATTTGTATTTAATATTTGTTAGTTTAGTTGTCAATTTTGCTTTATTTGTAATTAACTCTAAATTCTTAGAAATTTATTTATTGTGTTCTACTTTTTTTTTTTAAAATTTAGGTGTTTCCAAATTGGAAGAAGATGATAAGTGTATAATTTTTTTTTTTATCACGAAATAAAGACTTTATTAATCACAAACCAATACAACCTCAACAAAGTCCAATAAGACCAAAGCTCAGCTACAATACAAGGAACCCACTATTCATTTTACTATTCATTTTATTAAGGAATTAATTGGTGCATAGAGTTGTAATACTTTTTAGAAATTATATTATGTGTTGCAGAGTAATAAGGATGAAATAACTAAATTACAACGACAAACATCCCTAGAAGATAAATAACAATAAAATATATTTAAATTTTGAAAACTATTTGTGGCAACATTTTTACATATTTGAGACAAAAAATTTAAATAAATTGTCCCAATTAATCCAATAGTACAGATATGTTAGCCCATACTGCGGCGACATTTTAAAAATATTTGTGGTGGCATATGTAAGGCTACAACTGCTTACATATTCTTATTTGGTGATCACTCTGTTTAATGGAAATCACAACTTCGACCAGTTGTTGCATTGTCTACAACAAAATCAGAATTTATATATATATATATAGATATAGATATAATGCAGGGATTATTGAATGAAATCAAAGTTTTGAATGAGAAGGCAACTTTTCAAATACCAAGTCTTCAATTTTTCTTACGGATAATCCAACTTCTCATGAAAAATCAAAACATATTGATATTCTTATGTTTTTGATTCGAGAAAAGCTAGAACAACAAGTTGTGAATCTTGAAAAAATGTCTTCTGAAAAGAATCCAGCTGATGGTGGAACAATTAGGAGAGTCACTATGTCGTCTTGACATTTTAAAGAATTAAGGTGGAAATTATGGAGTAATTCTCCAATCTGTCAAGACTCATTTAAAAGGAAGATTACTAACCAAGTCAAGGAGGAGTCAATATATATATATATATATATATATATATTTTAACGGCTTTAACTACCTGACTTGTGTTTGTGTTTGTCTATAGATACTATTCTTTTATTGGTAATAGGAGCAATGTTGGAAATTATGTTATGTTGTAAGAGAGAATTGAAAGATTGATGTGCGAGAAAGACTTGAGTATGTGAGGTATTTGAGAGATAAAAAATGAGTGGGGTAACTTGGGTGTAATTAGGAAGAACTCAACTGAGATCAGGAGAGTCTTGACTTGAGTATTAGAGACACTATGTTCACAGTAAGGCTTGGTGGTCATCAATTCAAGAAACAGGTTGTAATTTTCATTACTACTAGATGGAGGTTAAAATTTCGTCCGAAACAGTATAATATTCTTTGTACTTTTTGCTTTAATTTTTTAGTTTCCAGTCTTTTGGTTGCTGTCATTTTGTGTTGTTTGTGCAGATTAGGATGAGTAGGGAAGTTTGGTATTTCCCACAATATAATAATATATATTATAAATTTCTCACATTTAAACTTTATTCTAACAATATCCATTAGATTTTTATATGAACTGGATTCTTTTCTGAGACTTTTTGTCTTCTGTAATAATTATCCCAGTATCAAGCAACCCATAATATATAAATATATACATATATATATATATATATATGTCTGAATGCTTCTGGACAGGACAACCTGCTTGTACTTGGCTAATTTGTAATGGTCTAAATAGCCTTAATTAACTTTAACAAGGGAAGGCATATAAACCACATCTAAAGCAAGGTATATAAATATAAACTTATATATATAGAAGAGAATTTTCACTTTATATTTTTTTTCCTTTATTCCTGCTGGATTTTTTTAGGTAAAAGTAACTTGTACTTATATTGCCATTGTACTGTGGGTTCGAGTAGTTGGTACCTATAAAAAGGAGAGCAAAAGAGGGTGGCCAAAATGACACATCTACACTAGACAATATATACCAAATGGAATCACCAAATAATTCAGGTGAACATATCGACGACGACGATGATGACGAATTGAACATCAGTGGCAGCAGCCTTGACTCCGAAAATAGTTGCATTCTCCATTTGAAGCCTCTTCTTAAAATTATAGATATCATTTTTAATAACGGTTCAACTCATCTCTCTGAATTTATTAAGGTAAGCAAATTATACTTGCTTAATTTTTGACATGTTTTTTTTTAAAAGAGTTTATAGTGTAATAGGTACTTGTAATATATGTGTAATTTTGACTTTGTTTTTTTGGGTAGTTTGTTGGGAGCAATTGGATTGTTGTGATACTATGTGATATTTCTCAATCAGTACTTTTACATTGTGGATTACATGCATGGCCTAAAAGTAGTATAGCAGTACTCGTGGGTAGTTTCATAAAGGTATCACGTGTGAGTTTGAGATAAGCCAATAGAGAAAAATAAACTGAATAGAACAGAGGAATAGAATACATACTAATCATCTTCAACCACCAAAAAAAATCATCTTCATAAACACCTCAACCTCAACCACCTTCTTCTTGAGCTTGACCCTTAAGTGTCTATGTATAGCACCCAATCTCATAACAATTCCCAAACCCACACTTACTCCCATGGTGAATCATCGACCTCCAACTTGAGCCCTTTCCACTCATACTATAACAAATCCCGCAATCTCTTACATAATATGCATGCAGGTGCAGCACGTTTTAATAAATCTAATGGTATTGTATTGCAAAATAACAACAGGGTAACATGGCTGCAACCGAAGAGCCTAATCAATACCAGACCATGCACGAAGAACTTCCATACAGGGTGATTGTAGCAATCAGCAAGGTCATCAAAATCATTTTGTAGAACTTATAAGACTTCTTTGACCTATATATATATATATATATAAAGTCTAACAAATTATATTACTGCAGATACTGAACAAGTGCTGGGATGGAGTAGATAATACACACACGATAACGGTGGAGATATTACAGATGACGAAGCACTACAAATGGGATTCAAAGGTGGTGCTAGCCTTACTGGGTTTTGCAATGACCTTTAGTGAGTTTCCGCTTGTGCTCCGGCTTTACAAGACCAACCCAGTGGCTTATGCAGTCGCTCTTCTCAAGCAATATTTGCCACGCTTAAGATTGGATCATAAAGTGGCTGATGCGTTCTTCGCATTGAATAGACAAATTCTTGATGTGACTAACAAAATTGTCGATTTCTATGACCTTCCTCTTCATAACTTCTTTACTGCCGAATCGCCTGAAATTTTAGCTGCCAATTCTTACATTCCCCTAGCTGTTTACTGGGTCATCAGAAGTATTGTCGTTTCGATTTCACTAGCACAATTTTTGACCTTGGGAGACGAGGGAATCGAGTACGTAACATATGTATATATATATAGGTTTATACCAAATTTTGTTTCCTATTTGTTTTTTATTTTAAGAAAAATGCCAATTTAGATTCCATCTCAAACGGTTAAAAATAGGACCACTGAAAAAAAAAATACCCTCAGCTTAATAATTCAATAATTTGCACTCGATTTTTTTTTTCACTTGTCTAACTCTGTCTGATTTTTTTAATTTAAGAAACATAATATTTTGATATAATCCAAATTAATAAATTAAGACAGAGCATCATATATAATTATAGTGTCACCCTAATTTGTTGTTCTAATTAAAACTCTCAATCTATTAGCTTGCTAGAAACAGATCGATTGGAATCAACCGGAAAACTCGACAGCATAAAAGGCCTTCTTGCGGAGCTAATTGAAAACCGTAACAAATCAGCTAGTGAGAACCAATGGTTTTTTCTTTCTTTTATATAGTAGACTACACTAATGCAGAGTCATATATGCATGTTTTAACTCATAAAGTTTGTCTGATTCAGCAATCGAGAAAAGTAGTACTGCAGATGGATATCAGAACATGCTAAGCATTTTATTAGGATCATCGTTATACACTACAGATAACTCAAAAACCTTGAACATTTTGTTTGATAAACCAGGACTCTATGATTGTTACAACAAGAAAAAGGTGGAATTACTAGTGCAATATTATTTACATTGCAACTAACTATATTTATGTATTAAGTTAAATAACTGGTGTCTTACTGAAACAGGTCTCTAATAAGCATTTGACTAACAAAGTTGTAGCATTATTCATTACGGGTCTGGACAGTGATCTGACAACTGGGGCTGAGTGTGCAATCCTTCAACAAACGTACCTCGAAAAGTGGCACAATCCCTCAAGTATTGCGAGTAATTTCGAGGTTGTTTGGCTGCCAATCAATTGGGATACTAATAATAACTGGAGTGAAGAGAACTTGGAGCTGTTTAAGAGCCTAAGAGACCAGATGGAATGGTATTCAGTGGAAAATCCTTCAAAAGTGGATTTAATGGTATTTAAGCTCATCATTGAGCAGTTAAACTTTTTGGAGAACCCTCTGCTAGTGGTATTGGACACACAAGGAAAAATTGTGCATAAGAACGGCATATACATGATGTGTACCTGGGGAAGCCTTGCATACCCTTTTACTACTCACAGAGAAGAGTCATTGTGGAAGGAAATGAGTTGGTCAATTGACTTTTTGATTGACAACATGGACCGAAATAAGGATATCTGGGTACATTTTTGTGATAGTACTATGTTACTATTTGAAAGGTTAATCAAAGGACTACCAATATATATATATTTATATTTAACAATGATGTCTTATAACACCTTTGTTTCAGATCAACGAGGGAAAACACATTTGCTTATACGGAGGAGATGATGTAAAATGGATTCAGAAGTTTACTAAGATTGCAAAAGATGTTGCTAATATAGCTGCAATCGATTTGGAGTTTCTTTATGTGGGGAGGAGCAAGCTTAAGAAGAGACTGGTAAAAGTAATTGACATTATTCGGAAGGAGAATCTAAGCAACTCACTAGATTGGAACATTATATGGTATTTTTGGGTGCGCTTGGAGAGCATGCTATACTCCAAAAATTTGAACAAGAGAGGGAATTGTGACTCTATAATGCAAGGGATAATTGCATTGTTGAGGTTCGACGCTGAACACCAAAATTGGGCCATAATTAGTAGCGAGTCCGGTGACATGGTTATGGCTAATGGGCAACAAATGCTCCAAGGTTTGCGTCAGCTTTTGAAGATGAAATCAAGGCAGAAAAAAAGAGGCAGCTTTGTGCATTCTCTAAATGATTACTTTGACAAAACATTTCCTGCTCCATCTGCAGTCCTGGACATGTATGCCAGTCACATATTCACTGTCACAGGTGAGAGTTCTTCTACCTGAAAAACATGTCTTTTATTTAGTGTATACATATGTAAACATAGGAAGCAATATATATATTTCTCTTTCAGTATCAAAGAAAGATTACGAAGTATTTAAGGTGGTTGAATGCATTTTGGAATCAACGAACATTCACGATTACTCAAAGTCTAGGAGTACTTTATTCAACTACAACCACAACCACAACCACAACAATAGAGCAGTATTCAACGATTTCAACAGCAAGAAGCGGGTTTGTTCTTGAATCCTAGTGTTTTTGCTTCAATTTGCAAATTATATCTTCAATGTATATCATAAATTTGTTAGCACAAATAAACTACTTGCTTAATCATAATATTAATTGATTCAGATTAACACTTGGGCGAAGGTGGCTTCTCTGAAGCCATTAGCGCTATCTTCAATTTTTCTAGTTATATAACAATTGGATATCCTACTGAATCAGATTTCCAACCATAACTTGAGAAGAAAGGCTGTAGTCTTATTCATCACAGATCTTGACCCTGAACTCCCATATGGACTTGAATATGTAACTCTAAAAAGAACTTACCTTGAAAAGTGCAATAATCCAATTAAGACCGAGAGTCAATATGATTTAGTTTGGGTACCAGTTGTGGATGTTTGGGCTAGCGAGAGTCATGAGATTTTCGAAAGCCTTAAAGAACATATGGAGTGGCATTCAGTGCACCATCCTTTGATGTTGCCGCTCAAAGTAATAATGTACATCAGACAAAAGTGGAACTTTACTAAGAAGCCTCTGGTTGTGGTGATGGACACGCAAGGTAAAATTGTGCACCAGAATGCGATCCATTCGATGAGTATTTGGAGGAGCCAAGCTTATCCTTTTAGTACCGATCATGAGAAATTGATGTGGAAGAATACGCGTTGGTCGATCGACCTTATAGTGGACAACCTCGAACCAAATATGCATAACTGGGTAAGTTTTTATACTTTCATATATACATACTTGATCACGAACAAGTGTTTTACTGTCTCAGCATGAAAGCAATGAACTTTTGATCATGATGTTATGTTTTAGGTCCAAGAGAAAAAGCACATATGCTTGTATGGAGGTGAAGACATAGATTGGATTAAGAAATTCACAAGGATTGCTAAAGACGTTGCAAAAGAAGCTAACATCACCTTAGAGTTGCTTTATGTGGGAAGTAGCAACCCTGATCAAGATAGAGTGAAGAACATTATAGAGATTATTGTTAAAGAGAATCTAAGCAGAACGCTTGTGTGGGACCTCATTCGGTACTTCTGGATGCGGCTGGAGAGCATGTGGAACTCCAGAAGGCAACTACCTCAGTCCAAGAATATGAGGAATGACTCCATAATACAGGGGATCGATGAAATGCTTAACTATGGCATAAGTGAGAAAGGATGGGCTATGATCGGCATGGGACTTGGAAAGATTGCTAGGGGCAGTGGAGAAAACATGCTCAAGGCCTTGGTCGACCATGAGAAGTGGGAATCAAGGGATAAGGATGAGTTTGTGCCTGCATTGGATGAGTATCTTCACACCATGCAACTCATTTCGCTACAGCAGCACGGTGAGTCCTTTCATAAGCATGTATATATACACACACTTAATTTTTCTACAACTATTCTTAATAATTAATTGTTGAAAATAATGATCTGATTCAGAAATAAATAAAGGAGAATTTGAGTTTCTTGAATGCCTTTTCAAAACTACTCACATTGATAACTCAAAGCATTTGAATGCCTTATTCCATTACGATGGTAGACAGCCAGCTCTCTACGATCGCCTTAACAATACAACGGTTTGCTCTAAGCTCACATGCATGCACTTTGCTTCATTAATCTTTTTACAAACCTAATCCTTTGAACGTAATCTAGTGATTTTGATATTTTGTTGAAATAGATTTTCGCTGAGAAACTGGTGGGGAAAATTGTAGTCATGATCATTACAGATATAGAACCCCAACTAACACTTGAGACTGAATACAAACTCTTGAGACAAGTGCACGTCGAAAACAGGTTCAACACAAGTCCCGATTATAATCAATTTGAGATGGTTTGGGTCCCAATTGCAGAGAATTGGACTGACGAGAAATACAAGTTGTTTGGGACACTGAAAAACCAAATGGATTGGTACACGATCCACCAACCATCAGTGGTGTCTCCAGTAGTCATAAGGTACATCAAAGAGAAGTGGAACTACAACAACAAGCTTATGCTTGTGGTTATGAACGAAAGAGGTGAAATCGTGCACCACAACGCCTTCAACATGATGTGTCTATGGGGAATCGATGCTTATCCTTTTTCTATTGAAAAAGAAAAATCCATGTGGAAGAGCTACGTAACCTGGTCCCTTGACCTTCTTGTTTATTACAACCTTGAACCAAACGAAATACGTTTATGGGTACGCATACTTTACTACACTTAACTATAGATCTTTTTATGTACTTCTTCAAATAGATGAGTGAAGTATTTAAATGTGTTTTTTATTAGGTTCAAGAAGGAAGAAAACACATATGCTTTTACGGAGGAGAAAGCATGGAGTGGATGCAGAAATTCACAAGGACGGCTAAAGATGTGGCAAGAGAAGCTAATATCACCTTGGAGTTTTTTTACGTGGGAATGAGGAAATCAGAAGAGCGACAAGGGGCTGTGATCGAAGGCATAGTCGATAGGATTCCTAAAGTGAACCCAATAAGCAAAACGCTTGATAAGTACTCCATTTGGAACTTTTGGATGAGACTGGAGAGCATGATGCACTCCAGGTTAGGACAACTGACCGATACTGATAAAGCAAAGAAAGACCCGGTATTAAAAGGGATCAATACAATACTTAGTTATGGATTAAACGAGCAGCAAGGGTGGGCGGTGATCGGTAAGGGTAGCAATGAGATTGTCATGGGCAATGGAGAAGACATGTTGATGGGGTTGGTTGAGCATAATCTGTGGAAGTCGAAGATGAATTGGTGGACTGGCTTTGTGCCTGCTTTGGATCAGTACCTCCCCACCGTGCAACTGAAGCGCGGTGAGTCCCTGTGTTCTTACATATACATAGTACTAGATGGTTTTTACCATAATTGCCTGAGTTTTTCGTGTTTTAAAATAGTAATAACTCCTTTCTAGTTAATTCTTTAACAAAAGTCTAAATATTTCAAATACAATTTTAGTAATTTTTTCATATATTATGCTTTTCAAAATATTTATACACCATAATTAAGTTATAGATTATTGATAAATAATTAAGTTATATTTAGAGTATCCACATTGAATAGATATGAGCATACTAATTAATCTACATACAAGACCAAGAACTACTTCAATCATTATTAATAAGTTTTGAGATAGAATATAATCTCATGTATATATCTTATACCAAATTCCATACTCTCTAATACTACCATACTCTCTAATACAAATATGAGCATATGATTATAATTTTCTAATTTTTTAATTTTATGAAAGGTGTAAGAATTTTCTATCCCCTCTATGTCCCACCAATTATTTTAAGACATCTCATTTATTTATAGTTGGGAAAAGAGAAAGTTATAAATAATTTAAATATATATTAAATAAATAAATAATGTGTCTTTAAATAATTTGTGGGACATAGAGTAGACAGAAAATTTGAGTACAGATAATTTTTTTTCATAAGATAAATGGGCGATGAGAGGGAAAAAAATGGCGTGCCAGTATAATATAAGCACTCTATTTATTATATTGTGTGAAATATATAATTTTAATTTTGATACTTCATCATCCAAGATCTGAAAAAAAAAATTATATCCTAATCACTGACAGGGGATTTTGTTTTGACTTTTGTCCTTCTTTTTTCAAGAGTGTTACACATTCAAATCATATTAAATTACACCACCAATAGCAGTATGCACATTTTTTTTCGTTGTGTTTAATCTTAGCAATTTTTTTTTAATGGAATCGTTTTTGGTAGTGTGTGTATATATTGTATGATTTTATGATTTGGTTTTTTAAAGAGTAATATGATTTTCTATTTATGTATAACTGCATGCTTATATGTGATGCCTAATATAACATTAATTGAAAATAATATATAGGTATGGAGATGCTTGGACGCAATTTCATGGACCAACCTGATAACACAAAGCCACTGGCTGCTTTGTTCCACTTCAAGGATGGCCAGCCAGCACTCTACGATTCTTACAGAACGAGAAGGGTTGTCTCCCAATTTCCTCGCTATATACGTTGTTTTAATCATAATGCTAATAATTTAATATACATAATAATTTATATATACTAATTAATATTATCACTTGTTGTCTACTGAAACAGGTTCCAGTTGAAACGCTCAAGGGGAAACATGTAGCCCTGTTCATTACTGATCTAGATTTTAAAGTCACAAATGGGGTTGAGTACTTCTTGCGTCAGATGTCCTCAGAAAAGAGGCAAAAATCCCCCAAGAGATCTGAGAGTCATCTTTACGAGGTAGTTTGGGTCCCAATCTCAGACAATTGGGATGACAATCGATATAAGCTGTTTGAGACCCTCAGGAATGGAATGGAATGGCACACGATCTACCATCCTTCTGCAGTGTCTCCGGTGGTCATCAGCTACATAAAAAAAAAGTGGAACTTCACTACTAAGAAACCTATGGTTGTAGTTATGGACGCCCAAGCTCAAATTGTGAACCGCAATGCTTTCTACATGATGTGTATCTGGGGACCTAAAGCCTACCCATTTTCGTTTGCCGAAGAAAAATTATTGTGGGAGAAAACTAGCTGCTTCTTAGACTTAATCATGGACGACCTCGACCAAAATATGGCTATCTGGGTACGTACGTACCTTTTATGTGTGTATATTATATATATTAGAGAATTTAAATTTGAACTCCAAGTTTTAAGTCGAAAATTAACAAATAATTTATGTACTATTTCAGATGCAAGAGAAGAGATATATATGCTTGTACGGAGGAGATGATATAGAATGGATCCGAAAATTCACGAGGACCGCAAAAGAAGTAGCGAGGCAGTCTGATATCCCCTTAGAGTTGCTTTACGTGGGAATGAGAAATGCCGAGGCAAGTAATGAGAAAGTTAGAAGTAACATTATAAATATAATTTGTAAAGAGAACTTGAGCAAAACGCTTGACATTACCAATATGCGGTTCTTTTGGTTAAGAGTGGATAGCATGATGCGCTCCAACGAAAGGTTAACGATCAACACCGCAACGCAGCCGATCCTTCAAATGTGGAGCTATGGATCCAATAAGAAAGGGTGGGCCTTGGTAAGTAGGGCTTCATCTCTTGAGGTGGCCATGGGTAATGGGGAACACATGTTCAAGGTCTTCGTCGAACACCTTCAATGGATGCCGATGGAGAAGGAGCTTGGGTTTGTGGCGGCTCTGGATGAGAACCTTCGCAAAATACAAGTTCTACCTCACTCTTTTAGAAGCGGATATCTACTCGCTTCGTCCTGTCCCGAATTCATGGCTTGCTCTGAGTGTGGTCGCATAATGGAGAAGTACAACATATTAAGATGTTCTACACACGATTGCGACCATGGGTTTGCTACTTAACTCAAGATGGGGCTGAAAACCCCCCACCCAAATTTGTAAATGTATATAATATTGTGTGTCTTATGTTGGTTTGTTCTTGTTGTTTTTTTTTGCTTTGGTGGTGTTTTTGGTCCCTTCTTGAGAGTTGTTCCATACTATTTTCTTTCAAAGATCCATACTATTTTCTTTCAAAAAATGTGCTAAAAAATGTGTTGCAAATAACAAAGATCAAATATGTAGTCCCCTTAAATATCTCTATTAGTGAGTAGTGTTCGCCTTGAAGATAATTATTATGAAGTTAGGATTCAACATGACATATTATAAAAAATGTAAAGCTTTTCGGTTGTATCACTTAGGCCCCAACTTTTTTTTTGTAGCAATTAGACCCAACTTTAATTCTTTTGGCTCACGTATGTCTCAAATGTAATATTTTAAAAGATTAAAAATTGAAATTTTTAACCCAAAAAAAACATGGTACCCATTTTTTTAAACCCTTTCAATTAGTTAATACCAAATATATAATTTTAGTAAATTAACTTAAATATTCTCATCAAATATTAAAAAACAATAAACATTTATTTTCTTTTACACCTCTAAAATACTATTAATATATCACTTATGTATTTATTATTTTAACATTTTTAAATTAAAAATTATATTTTTAAAATTTTAAAAGCATGAAATTTATTAAGTGTGCTTCTATTTATATTCTAATTTTGTTGCTTACTACACTACCCACATTTCATGACGAGTTTTATGTGTGAAAATAATTTTTAACAATTTATGAGGAGTTTAAATAAATTGTTAAAAGTTATTTCCACGCTTATAAACTTCTCATGAAATGTCTGTGTAATGAGAAAAAAATTAGAATTGTTTACTTTAAATATTTGCATGATGACGTGGCATAGCAAGGCGTACGTGGATAGCACATGACTTATTATTGCTGGAGAACTGGTCGACCAACGATCAGGTAGTGAAAGGAAAATTACGTTGCTCGATGGATGCAAGGAATATGTTGAACAATAAGGAAGAAGATGTGTTGACATATGCAACCAGATCAGCTCGTAGGAATGAAGCTAGAATCAAATACAGTTATGAGGTAGATATTTCTAAGATATTTAAATCTCTTTATATGTAAATATCATTAATTATGTTATTACTCAAATATGCTTGTAACAAAACTTGAACATGGCCCATATACCCATATGTACATCTTGGAACCTATAAATAGCCTCCATGTGATTCATTGAGGGATACTCAATAATTTGTAGAGAGAACAAGTGTTTTTATACACGACTTTTGTATTCCATTATGGAGGTTGTGAAACTTAGTGAACCCTAGTTTGCTGATCGCTGTTGTGAAAAATCCAACACGCAAGTATACGTATCGTTTCCCAAGTAATAACTCACGTGAGTGAGATCGTTCCCACAAGGACTGTAGCTAAGTACCAATTAATTGAATTTTTGTTTCTATTTGGCTATCGAAAAATGGATTGTTTAAACTAAATAATCTAAGAAATAAATAAATAACAAAACAATAACCAAGATTCAATCAAGAAATTAAATATAGGGAAATTAATTTTAATTGCTTCCACTTCCTATTTCAATAATGCAAAATAATTTTCCTTCTTCTTCTAATGTGATGGCAGATTATAAAATTACCAATATTCCTATTAAGACGTAAAGGTACTAAATTGCAAGGTAAAATACTGCATTTCTGAGATAAATTACACAATCAATCAGCATTAAGCAATAATCTAAAGTCACACAAGCTACACAAATACTTTCGTTTTGCATCAAAACCTATGTTTATTCAATTAGAGCATTCCTAATATTCACTTTTCAGATGTCATATTAGATTCATAGATCATGTAAAAGATGGCCAATCTAAAACATGTATTGAGCACGAATATGAAAAAATCACATATCAATAGATGAAGGAAAAATATCAAAATTGCATTAATCCATAGATAATCTCAGACAATCTCCATTAAAATCCCTAAATTGGAGTTTAGTTCATAATCTCCATTGACATGTTCTTAACTGATTCAAAAACAAACATAATCAAAAGCAGAAAAATAAAGGGAGAAGAGTTTAAACTAGTTTAGGATTGTCACGATCCGCCAATCCCTGCTCCAATCTCTTTTTTCTTCTTTTTCTAGGGTTCGAGAAGTCTTAATATCTCCAAAATCGCGACTCCCTCTCATTAAAACGAAGACCTAATTCTATTTTTCTCCCAAAATGACGAAATTTCCCTTAAAATTCTGACACGTACGGACATCAGCGCTGCGACGCCACTCTGAAATTAAGACGTCTCAGTTTTCTGGAAAATGGGCTTGCCTCGACTCAAATACACTCGAGCGCCGCAGCGCTAAAAGCTGCACCGCAGCCCTAATTCAGTCTGGGACATCGACTCCCAATCTGTGATCGTTCCTCGCCACGGCTGTAAAACACATTAGCGTCACGGCGCTAATTCTTGCACCGCGGCCCTAATACAATTTCAACAAATCTTGAATAACCCTTCAGTTTAGCATATTTTCTCCACAATCCACTCCAAATGCCCAAAACATATGCTTAAACCTGAAATCAAGCAAAACAAGCATAAATCCGCTCCAAAAACACATAAACCATTAAAAAGACAATGATCAAGACACTTAAAAAGTAGGCTAAACTTAGCCTAACAAAATCCCCCAAAATTGCTTCTTACTGGTCCTCGAGTAAGGAAACGACACATTAAACTAAAACAAATAGACATGACAAGTTAAGCCTCTAGTCTTATTTAAACCACGCCGTCATCACTCACAAAACTTCAACTGTTAAACAACCAGAATTTCAATTCAATAACTCCAACAATTAATCTGAACGCCTCAATTGGAAATTAGATTATACCTTGCAAATAACAATAGAATAATTAGATAACGCCATACATGCCCCACTCATTCCAACAGTCTACTAACCAATATTCAATAAGCTTGCACACTATTACCTTTCTCCACTAATGTCAACAACACATGTTATGGAATCAAAAAGACTTCAAAGGTTCATAACATTTTGGCTTAGGTAAAGGTAGATAAAACGACATTTAGACTTCATTATACCATAACCACATCAAAAACCAATCAAACAACCCACATTGCATTCAATTACCATCCCTTAATTCACCCACTTTCCATCGATTGAGAACTCATAATCAATGCTCCAACATCACTTTATTTAATTATTTATCACTTTTTTTTTCTCTTCTTCTTCTTCTTCTTTTTTTTCTTTGTTTTTTTAGAAGAAAAATATCAAAATTTAGTGATGTTACAAGTACTTTTACATTTTACACTTGTCTCAATCGAGAAATTACATCGTTCACCCATCATACAAACACTTTTTACCCAATTACAATTCATTCCCCCAAACTTATTTCTAAGCTTATGGCATAATTCACAGACAAGAAAAAATAATAATGGGTACATTTTTGGCTTAATGAAGTGGTTAAACAATCAAACAAACAAGTTAAGGCACAAATAGGCAAACTAGGGATAATAATGATAAGGGTAAGCTTGAAAGGCCCAAACGTTCCAAAAGATTGCTTAAATCATATTCCAAAACACATGTCATCAAGGATTTCATCTCAAAAGGCAAGCAATGCAAGTTCTATCCTATTCATCAATTCATACCTCAAACCCAAGTAACACATGTATAACACAATCCACTTATTCACATTTGCAACATATACTAAAATTTCCAAAAGGCATTAAAATTAATCCAAAGAGTAATAAAATCAAGCACACGGTTAAAAACAATCTACATTTTACAAGTGACAACAAACGACAATTATTCATATCATCGACTTAACTTTTGACACACACAACAACTAAAACAACGAAATTTTAACTAAACTAAACTAAAACAGAAAAGTAAGCCCTCCCCCAAACTTTATTTCACATTGTCCCCAATGTGAACATGACAACCCAATAGAAGAGAACTTACCCGAATGAGCCTTAAAAGGAAGTCCCAATGTACCGTCGTGGCTCTAGTCTTCAGTGCTGCGACTCTAATGTTTTTTTTCACGTATTGCACGATTCAACATTACAATCCCAAAACTAAAAATAACTAAAAAAAACTAAACAAAGTCTAATTAAAAATCAAAACTGAAAACAAAAACAAAAAATAAAATAAAATAAAAGTAAAAGCCAAATTGTTCATACTTCAAAACTAAAATTAAATTAAAAGATTTGGGGTACCTCCCAACATCGCTTTATTTAACGTCTTTAGCTGGACGCTCACTTCTCTACACCTTCAAATTGCGTCAAGTCCACCCCTTGCATCCTTGAGAGCCATCGTGTCATACGAGGAAAATTCCCTTCTACTGTTGAGAATATTGAAATTATCCCTAATGTCATCGAAACCTTCAAACTTGCCACACAATAATCTTTTCATACGATGTCGAACTGTTCGAAATCATTCTTTGGTCTTCTTCTTCTTTTCACCAATTGATTCTTGACAATCATTCACCACATCAACTCTACAACAGGTAGGAATTTCAGTTGCTGCAAAGACATTAAAACTTATTTCCTCATTTTGGACTCGCAACCTTATCTCCCCCTTTTGCACATCGATTAAAGCTCGTCTTGTGGCTAAGAATGGTCTTCCCAAAATAATGGGAATGTTTTCATCTTCCTCCATGTCAAGAATTATGAAGTCAGCGGGGAAAATAAATTTACCCACATTCACCAAGACATCCTCTATCACTCCACGAGGATGCTTAATGGAGCGATCCGCCATCTGTAAGGAAATCGTTGTAGGGCAAGCTTCTCCAAATTTTAGTCATCGAAAAATAGATAGAGGCATTAGATTCACACTTGCCCCTAAATCACATAATGCTTTTGTTTCGACTGAGCCCCCTATAGAACATGGAATGTTGAAACTACCCGGATCTTTATGCTTGGGAGGTAGTTTCTTCTGCAAGATTTCACTGCACTCCTCAGTAAGTGCCACTGTCTCATATTCCTCCAACTTCCTTTTCTTGGCCAAAATATCCTTCATGAATTTAACATACCTTGGCATTTTCTCCAAGGCCTCCGCAAATGGGATATTGATATGCAGTTTCTTGAATATTTCAAGGAACTTTGAGAATTGTTTATCAAGGTTGTTCTTGCGGAGCCTTTGTGGGTAGGGAATCTTGATGTGCTGATCTATGCTCACTTGTGGTGTAACTTCTTTGGTTGGGAGGCCTTCAGTAACCTTGTTTTCACCTTGCTTCTTTTCCACTGCGCCCTATGTCTGTTAATCCTGAACCTTGTCTTCATCTGACTGCTCCACACTTGGCCCTTCATATATCTTCCCACTTCTCAATGTAATAGCCTGGCACTGTTCTTTTGGATTGACTTCAGTGGTGCTAGGCAGGTTACCTTGAGCACGGTTGGCCATAAGAGTAGCCAATTGCCCAATCTGGTTCTCCAAATTTCTAATAGAAGACCGCGTTTCAGTCATGAATTGATTAAGAACATCAGTCAGAGTATCAGCCTATCTAGTAGGATTTTGCTGTTGTTGCATGGGTGGTTGGTGAAACCCAGGAGGTGGCTGCTGAAATGGTTGCTGTGACGGCTGAACTGAAGATTGGCCTTGTTGATCATTCTTCCAAGAAAAATTATGGTGATTTCTCCAACCCTGGTTATAGAAATTTGAATAAGGGTTATTATTTTGACGAGGAAAATTCCCAATTGCTTGAGCTTGTTCCAATGGCATATTATTGACATCCGCGTACTGATATTTTTCATAAGCATGAGGACCCCCACATAATTCACACATAGTCTGAGCTTGAATCACGGGGGCTACCATTGTACTGCCTTGCAACTATTTAGTCAAAGCCTTAACCTGAGCAGTTAACTTAGATATTGCATCAATCTCATGCAAACCAACCACTTTCTTTGAGTTGCCTCTCTCACTTGGCCACTGTTGATTATTAATGGCCATTTCTTCTAAAAAAACCATACGCCTCATTGGCGCTCTTCCTCATAAATGCCCCACCAGCTGCTGCATCAATGAGTGTGCGAGTGGTACCACATAACCCATTATAAAAGTTATGGACTAACATCCATCTCTCTAACCCATGATGCGAGCACTTCCTTATCAGGTCTTTAAATCTCTCCCACGCCTCATATAAAGATTCATTATCCAGCTGGTAGAAATTGTTGATCTCCCCCCTCAGCTTAGCTGCCTTAGCTGGAGGGAAGAACTTGGAGAGAAACTTCAGTGCAAGATCATTCCATGTATTGATTAAGTTAGGTGGCAGACATGTATTCATAATGCTAGTGGACCATACTAGTAGTAATTAATCTAAAGATTCCATAACTTTATTTGACTTTGAAATATTTAAGTTTATTATCTTAATCTTTATCCTCCCATACCAATATGAGATTAAGACCACATAGATAAACTTTGGAATATTATGATATTCACTTAATATTATCATATAATATCGGACATACTCTATATATATAATAATTCAATTCAATTATTTATTTCATTTAAAACATTTGTCAACTACAATTACTTTAAGGGCACTATTCCCAACAACTTTGATAACCAATCCATCCCCAGGATCATATCAAAGTTATCCATCGCTAGCTCAATCAGATCCACAGACAACTCCATACTGTCTTTCTCTACTGGTAATGCTCTAACCCATCTCCTAGAGACTACCAGTTCCCCAGTTGGCAACAAAGTCCTAAATCCCCTAGCATATATATCACAAAGTATACACAAACGATCTATCACTCTAGAATATACAAAAGAATGAGTAGCTCATGAATTAATCAGTGTAGTAAATGAAGAACCGACACTGGAAATCTGACCTGTCACGACCGAAGGACTAGCCTCAGCCTCAATCTAGGTCAAGGTAAATACTCTGGCTGAAATGAGGTTGTCACTCTTCTTCGGTTCTTCTTTCCTGGCTTGTGGGTAGTCCTTCCGTAGGTGACTGACACTCCCACAAGTGAAGCACACTCTGGCCCTGCACTCCCTCTGATGTCGTCACCTGCAACGAGGACACTCTGGGAAGCTTCACTAGCTCTCTCCCCCACCCTGACGGCCACTGAAAGCACTTTGTGCCCTCCTATTTGAACCAGGAGGAACAAAAGAATATGGGGCCTTCCTCTTCTGCTCACTGGAGGCATTAACCCGGCTAGAGTCAGTGAAAGGAGGTACCGTCCTCCGAGCATTGTGCCTTGCGGTGCCCTCTCACCATATCTGACCCTCGGCCCCTGTTGTGTAAATTCGATACGCAAGTGCACGTAATCGTAACAAGTGATAAAGAGTAAGTGAGATCGTTCCCACGAGGACTGTATACTGAGTACCAAAACTTAATTCCTATATCTATTTGGCTAACAATAATTGAGTCACAAGAATTAACTAAAATTGTAAAACAAAAATCTAAAATTAACTTCAATAACTGAAAATAAATAACGTTAAGAAAATTCAATAGATTAAAAACTAGGGCAATTAATTTCATCAACCATCCTCTTTAATTCTCCTTAACACAAATCTTACTATTCAATTTCTCTCTATTGATAGCAGGTCAACAATAATAACTTATATTCGTACTAGGATATATAAGTCTCAATCTTATGCAAATTTTCTACATCTCTGTGATAAATAAACATAAGATAGGCATTAAGATTAACAACCCTAAAACTACACAAATCACACAGGTACTCTCGTCCTAATATGAAATCTATGTTTATTCAATTACAACATATTCAATTCTCACTTTTTAGATTTCGAATCAAAATCATATATTTCATGTTAATGGTGATCAATCATTCAAAAGCATTAGATTCGAATTGAATAAATCACAAGATAAAATTGAAATGATAAAACTTGCATTAATTTAAAATAAAGGTTCAGGAGAATCCATTAACACCCTAGAAAACTAGTTTAGTTCATGATCAAATCCATAATAACCATAGAAGAAATAAAAGGCATCCAAAATACAAAAATTCAAAGTAGAAAAGAAGAAAACTGTGATGAATTCTTCGATTCCGCTCGCAATCCTCTACAATGTGCCTTCAGCCGTCTCCTTAGGTTAATCCCCTCTTAAAAACGTCATTAAGAAAGCTTTTATAATCCCTAATTAATTATGTGAGAAAGGACAAAATTGCCCTTGAAAAATGCCCTAACTTCGGCTTCCGTACGGACTGGCGCCGCGGCTCCATTTGATAGAGCCGCAGCTCTAGTGCATTTCGCGACCCGGATTTCCTCTCTGACTTCATGTAGCGCCACAGCTCTACTTGATAGAGCCGCAGCTCTAATTCAGATTTTAATAGAGCCTCAGCTCTATCTGATAGAGCCTCATCTCTAATGCTGACAGATTTGTTTTTCCTTCTCTGTAACTCATAGGGCCGCGGTTCTACACCATAGAGCTGCGGCTCTAATTCCATTTTTTCACCAAATCTTCAATTTGACCCCCGGTTTCACCTAGCTTCCATTCCTTAGCCCGTTTAACACCGTTTCTTCAAGAATTAAGCGCTTTTCCTCCATTTTCAAACTATTTCCTTCATAACCACACTTAATCCTGAAAACACAATAAACACCGGCATAATATCGCACAAAACCAAATAAAAGATTAAAATTGCCTCTTAAAACACGCCATAAAAACATACCAAAACTAGTCCTAACAAATTCCCCCAAACTTATCCTTTACTCGCCCTCGAGTAAAGAACACAACTAATACTCTATAAACCTAAACAAACCAAATTGACAACCATTAAAATAGCCTCAAAAATCATGAATACCATATGCATATAATTCTAAAGAAAAGTAACATGCCACTTCAAAAATTAATCCAGAATTTCAATCAAAATACTTCACCAATTCACTGTAATTCATCGATATTCATGCTCATTCACCCATAACCAATAAATGTAAAGAATTGAACCAATCTATGCATGCCAAATTCTCACCATCAATCCACTCAACACGATTATTCCATATGCTTGCTATACATACTATTCTTCACTAATGTAAACAAATACACACTTAAAAATCAATAGGACTTTACAAAGCTTGTAATAGATGGCTTAGGTAAAGGTGGATGAGAAGACATTTTAGGCTCAAGTATACCATAAGCATTCAAACCAAGCAACCTATCCCTTTAACTCAACTTCACATCCCATTGTTACTCTTTTTTTTTTTTTTTCAAGATTGAGAAGAGTTGACTATTTATTCATCACACATTTTTTCTTTCAAACTACATTCCCCCAAACTTAGATTTTTCAGTAAATAACTTAAGGAATGTAGTTTATGCTGAATTTATAATTTCTTTTCTCCTTTTGTTTCTTTTTTTTTTCTCTTCTTCAATCTCTTTTTTTTTTATATGCACTGAGTAACCACATATTTCTCCATATGTCCCTTAAACATTCACTCCCCCTTCCAATCAAAATATATGTTTTATGCTCATGGTATAGGACAAAGGGAATAATGAATATACGAATACAAGTATGGGCTCAAAGGTCAATTGTAAGGCTCAAATAGGGTAACTAGGGATAAAAATATATAAGGGTTAGCTTGAAAGGCTCAAACGTTCCAAATATGGCCTATATCCTCTTCTTAAGTGTGTATTGTTTAGGATTTTGTCTCAAATAGCAAGCAAGCAAGTTCTAGAAAAATTTCAACTTGTACAATCCACAATCCAAATTCAACATGCATATACAAAGTTCAACTGCCACATTTACCACTATGAGCAATAGTTCAAACAAGTATCAAATTAACTACAGTGAAGTGACAAAGTATTTCAATCAAGCACACAGATTTTTTTATATGCACAACTCTTCCTTCGGATTATACAACACAGCAATCATTCAATCTCATTGGCAAACAATTATCAAATTGGTTTACACTCTAACAACCCCGTGAAAACTAGACTCAAACACAGTAACAACTAATACTAAACTTGAAAAACAACAAATAACAGCAAGCTAAAAAAAATAAATCCCTTCCCCCAAACTTAAAACTAACATTGTCCCCAATGTTAAACTCAAATAAAAAGAAAGGAGAGACTTACCTGAAACCTCAGAGCAAAAGATTAAAAGGGAGGAGGTGGTGGAGTGGGAGTCGTGCTAAAAAATTCTGATGGAAACCCTTAAATTGCGTTTCTGGGCCCAATTGGCGTCGTGGCGCTAGTGTGTAGAGCTGCGGCTCCAATTCAAATTTTCTGGCACTTCCCCTTCTGATCACATTAGAGTTGCAGCTCTAATTCAACTTTTGTGCTATTTTGCTGCTTTTTTTTTCTTCACGTTTTTCACGGTTCTAATTACATAAAATATTAAAAAAAACTAAACAAAAATAAAATAGAATTTTTCAACTAAAAAAAATCATAAAAATAAAAATAAAAGTAATAAAATAAAAATGAAAGCATAAACTTGAGATGCCTCTCAAGGGCGCTGTCGTTAACGTCATTTAGCCGGACGCTGACCACTTTCTTAAATTCAACTCGGATCCAAACCACCCCTCATGTCCTTAAGAGCCATAGTATCATGATTAGATGCTCGTTTCTTGATATTGCACATTTTTGGAACTTTCCACCGCTCATTAAACAATCGAGCTTTCTCACTAAAGATCTTTTTCACTTTATGACGAATTGTTCGCTTGCCACCTTCAACCATAGATTTCTTCTTAGTAAATTTCAGCTTACCACCCTTACTTTCGACCACATCAACTCTACAACAAGTTGGAACCTCCGTTGCTGCAAAAACATTAAATGTTACCTCTTCTTTTTGCACTCGCAACTTCAATTCGCCTTTTTGCACATCTATTAAGGCCCTACCAGTTGCTAAAAATGGCCTTCCAAGAATAATTGGAATATTTTCATCTTCGTCCATATCAAGAATAATAAAATCTGCAGGAAAGATGAATTTATCGACCTTTACTAACACATCTTCTATGATCCCCCTCGGATGAGCCAGTGATCGATCCGCCATTTGCAAAGACACGGTAGTAGGCCGAGCTTCTCCCAATTTTAACTTTTGAAAAATAGATAGAGGCATTAGATTTATACTAGCCCCTAAATCACATAAAGCCTTTGTCACCATTGAACCCCCTATAGAGCATGGAATGTTGAAACTACCCGGATCTTTAAGCTTGGGAGGTAGCTTCTTTTGAAGTATCGCACTGCACTCCTCAGTAAGTGCCACTGTCTCATAATCCTCTAGTTTCCTTTTCTTAGTCAAAATTTCTTTCATAAACTTCACATAACTCGGCATCTGTTCAAGTGCTTCGGCAAAAGGAATGTTGATGTGTAGTTTTCGAAAGATATCCAAAAATTTAGAAAATTGCTTGTCAAGCTTATTCTTTTGAAGCCTCTGAGGATATGGGATCTTTATATGGTGATCTATGCTTATTTCTGGCTGCTTTGTCTCAAGGTTCTCATTAACTTCTTCAACTTTACCCCTTTTCTGCTTGTTCTCTGTGATAGGTGCCTGTTGATCCTGCTTCTGCTCAACTTTCTTCTCTATACTTGGTCCCTCATACACTGTTCTGCTCCTCAAGGTAATAGCTTGACATTGTTCATTAAGATTTCCCTTTGGATTCACCTCAGTAGTGCTTGGCAAGTTCCCTTGAGCTCGATTTTCCATTAACGTGGCCAACTGTCCAATCTGAGTTTCCAAGCTTCGAATAGATGCCCTCGTTTCTGTCATAAATTGATTAAGTACATCAAGTTGTGCTTCAGGTTGCCTCATAGGTATTTGCTGTTGTGGTGGTCTATTTTGTGATTGATAAAATCCAGGAGGAGGCCTTGAGTACTGAGGTTGGCTCTGCTGAAACTACTGCTCACTACCTTGACCACTTGTCCATGAGAAATTAGGGTGATTCCTCCACCCTTGATTGTAGTTCATTGAGTATGGGTTATTTGAGGGCCTTTGAAAATTACTTATTTTTTGCACTTGCTCCATAGGCATATTGTTAAAATCCCTATTTGTGCATTGTTCAAATAAATGAGGTCCCCCACATAACTCACACATAATCTGCATCTGCATAACTGGAGCTTGAGCTTGAATGTTGTTCTGCTGTAACTGTTTAGTTAATGTTTCCACTTGAGCGGACAACATTGAAATGGCATCCAATTCATGCACTCCATCCACCCTCTTAGTGGTTTCTCTTTCTGATGGCCATTGATAGTTATTCATGGCCATTTCCTCCAACAGATCATAAGCTTCATTAGCACTCTTACTCATGAACGTTCCTCCAGACGCTGCATCTATGATTGTGCGAGTAGTACCACACAAACCATTGTAAAAAATATGGACTAGCATCCATTTTTTCGATTCCATGATGGGGACATTTTCTCAACAACTCCTTAAACCTCTCCCACGCATCATACAACGATTCACCATCTTTTTGGTGAAAATTGTTGATTTCACCTCTATACCTTGCAGACAGCGATGGTGGGAAAAATTTTGCTAAAAATTTCTGAGTTAGCTCCTCCCATGTTGTTATAGAATTGGCTTCCAGAGAAATAAGCCAACTCTTTGCTCGGTCCCTCAATGAAAACGGGAATAGTCTCAACCTCACTGCATCGTTTGTCACTCCGTTCATCTTGAATGTGGCGCAGAGCTCTAGGAAATTAGCCAAATGTAAGTTTGGGTCTTCCGTTGGCAATCCCCCAAACTGAACTGATGATTGTACCATTTGCAAAATGGCAGGCTTAATTTCAAAATTATTAGCCTCAACCGTTGGAGGTCTAATGCATGACTGTGCCCCCGTTACAGTAGGTAGCACATAGTCCCTCAAACTTCTTTGCATTGGTTGCTGAACTGGTGCAACTCCTATTCCTCCAACATTACCCGCTGCTATCCCATCATTTCTATTCTCAGTGTTATCGTGGGCAATGTTGTCAACCCCTCTGTTACCTCTGTTTTGAGCCATTCTTTCTACCCTTTTCTGTTTCCGATTTCTTCTATAGGTTTTCTCAATTTCCGGATCAACAAGCACCCTTGACTCAGACCCCTGTCGTCGCATAAACTATATGAATACCTGAAATCACAAATTGCAAAAGAAAACCAGAATGAGAACGGTATAAACGAAAGGCAACCAAATTAGAAAAAGAATTAATTTCTTGATATTAGTAAAAACAGTCCCCGGCAACGGCGCCAAAAACTTGTTGTGCAAATTCGATACGCAAGTGCACGTAATCGTAACAAGTAATAAAGAGTAAGTGAGATCGTTCTCACGAGGACTGTATACTAAGTACCAAAACTTAATTCCTATATCTATTTGGCTAACAATAATTAAGTCACAAGAATTAACTAAAATTGTAAAACAAAAATCTAAAATTAACTTCAATAACTGAAAATAAATAACGTTAAGAAAATTCAATAGATTAAAAACTAGGGCAATTAATTTCATCAACCATCCTCTTTAATTCTCCTTAACACAAATCTTACTATTCAATTTCTCTCTTTTGATAGCAGGTCAACAATAATAACTTATATTCGTACTAGGATATATAAGTCTCAATCTTATGCAAATTTTCTACATCTCTGTGATAAATAAACATAAGATAGGCATTAAGATTAACAACCCTAAAACTACACAAATCACACAGGTACTCTCTTCCTAATATGAAATCTATGTTTATTCAATTACAGCATATTCAATTCTCACTTTTCAGATTTCGAATCAAAATCATATATTTCATGTTAATGGTGATCAATCATTCACAAGCATTAGAATCAAATTGAATAAATCACAAGATAAAATTGAAATGATAAAACTTGCATTAATTTAAAATAAAGGTTCAGGAGAATCCATTAACACCCTAGAAAAAGAGTTTAGTTCATGATTAAATTCATAATAACCATAGAAAACATAAAAGACATCCAAAATACAGAAATTCAAAGTAGAAAAGAAGAAAACTGTGATAAATTCTTCGATTCCGCTCGCAATCCTCTACAATGTGCCTTCAGCCGTCTCCTTAGGTTAATCCCCTCTTAAAAACGTCATTAAGAAAGCTTTTATAATCCCTAATTAATTATGTGAGAAAGGACAAAATTGCCCTTGAAAAATGCCCTAACTTCGGCTTCCGTACGGACTGGCGCCGCGGCTCCATTTGATAGAGCAGCAGCTCTAGTGCATTTCGCGACCCGGATTTCCTCTCTGACTTCATGTAGCGCCGCAGCTTTACTTGATAGAGCCGCAGCTCTAATTCAGATTTTAATAGAGCCTCAGCTCTATCTGATAGAGCCTCAGCTCTAATGCTGACAGATTTGTTTTTCCTTCTCTGTAACTCATAGGGTCGCGGCTCTACACCATAGAGCTGCGGCTCTAATTCCAGTTTTTCACCAAATCTTCAATTTCACCCCCGGTTTCACCTAGCTTCCATTCCTTAGCCCGTTTAACACCGTTTCTTCAAGAATTAAGCGCTTTTCCTCCAATTTCAAACTATTTCCTTCATAACCACACTTAATCCTGAAAACACAACAAACACCGGCATAATATCGCACAAAACCAAATAAAAGATTAAAATTGCCTCTTAAAACACGCCATAAAACATACCAAAACTAGTCCTAACAGCCCCCTTAGCTGTAAGGGCCTTCTCCACTACCTGAGCATATATGGTAGTCCTCAGATCTAACGTTATCTTGACGTCATGGGCTATCATCACGTTCAGTCCCAGCACAACCCGATCCCTCCAGGCCATATTAGTGGGCACCAAGTTCGGCGCGAACTTTGTCAACCTGTCAAACTTCAGTGCATACTCTGTAACCGTCATTCGGTTTTGAGTCAGATTAACAAATTCATCCACCTTTGCAGCTTGGATTGCAACACTGTAGTATTTCTCGTTGAAAATGTCTCCAAATTCTTCCTAAGTCATAACTATCACATCCCTCCTTTGGGACACAACTTCCCACTAGATGCGGGCGTCTTCTCTCAACATGTAGCTGGTGCAGACCACCCTCTCATTCCCTTCCATTCTCATGAAATCCAGGATGGAATAAGTCATATTCATCCACTGTGCTACCCGCAGTGGGTCTGGACCGCCCTCAAAGGTGGGAGTGTGTTGCTTCCTGAACCTCTCGTATAAAAGCTCCCACCTATTCTCCATCACAGGCTGGGTTGGCACTGGTGCCACAGCCTGTGGAATCTGTAACCCAATACCCCGAGGAGGGGCCTATTGCCTCAGTTCTTGGAGCTCATCTTATGTTTGTTGAATTCTGGGTTCCATTTCGGCAAAAAACTTTTGCCAATTCTGTGGGGCAGGTGGAGGGTCCTGACCTTGGCTGTCATCTTCAGCCACATTGTCGCGGAGTCTAATCGATCATCGAGGCATAGCTTCAATATGTCTGCAATCAATGACATTGCACATCAGGCAGGATAAAAACTTCAAAATCCACCTCCTAATCCCATCAATCCAATACAAACATCTATTCACACCACATACACATAACATAAGCATATAGCAATCAAGGGGTCGTGCCCTGGCATCATACATATATAAACACATTCATCATGCTCTACATATAATATTCAGGCAAACATGGAAACTTAAACAAGCAGTTAAGCACATAATTCATATAATATCGACCAACCCTGAGTCGAGCTTGTCACTGGAAATGAGCATAAATGTTTGGTCCATCTCCAAGAACCATAATGTAATGCCCCAAATTTCCTAATAAGGTTGAGGACCTTGATTAGGAGGTCGGGAGGGCCATAATTGATTTATTATGTTATTTAATAATAAAATGCATGTTCAGGTGTATTAAATATGCATGTGAATCCATTTCTGATTAATTGGGTGATTTTCATATTTTTGCCATTTCGGACATATTTGGCATATATGTGATATGTGTGTGGTGCTTTATTATTATTTGGTTATGCTAGGGTTACTCAGCACAAGACGATCCTAGGAGGTAAGCTAGTGGGAAAGTCACAATGGGGTTTGTTCTTGACTCGGACTGAGTCAATGGGTATTTAGAACATTATATAGTTATTGGGTAATGGGAATAAATATTTGATGATAAATTGGGAGTTAGTAAGATCTGGGGAAATTTTGGAGGTTTTGACTATTTTGCCCCCGGGGACGTTTTCGGGACCCTGAGCGTTAGGATTTGTTTTAGGCTACTTAAGCTTGAAGTAACCTTTTAAGAAATAAAAAGAACGCTCAGTAAGTTCTCTCTCCCTCAAAGTTCCATTTTTGTCTCCTGATCAGATTTTCGAAGGAAACTTGAGTTCTAGGACTCGGATTCAAGCGAGGATCAAGGCATAAAGATCCTAGAGAAGATTAGAAGCTTATTAGTAGGAGGATTTAGTTGGGAACAACATAATTGGAGGTAATTCAAGTTTTAAGTTTTTTAAGTTTTTAAGCTTGAATTGGACTTTGTGTTATGATGAGTTTGTGAATGAATTAAAGCTTGGGTTTTATTGGTTTTGGATCATGGGGATGTTTGGGAACTCTGATTTTTGAGTTTGGAGATGTTTGGATAGGTTTTTGGAAGGTTTTAAAATGGTAAAATTGGGGAAAAATGGTTGGTTCGAGGTTGGGTCGCGACCTTGTTCTTGGGCGCCGTGGCCCAGGCTCGATAAAGTAGGTGGAGGTTGCTGAAGGGGCCTATGGGCCACGGTGCTTGGATAGGGGGCCACGACACTTGGTGCTGATACCTGATGTTGGCACCTCTGTTTTGGCTGGGGGTCGCAGCTCAGTGAGTTGAGGTCACGGCGCTTGGTGCCATTTATGGCCAAAATGAATTTTTGAATATGGGAACTCAAACCTTAGGCCTCGGGATCGTTCTTACTACCCAGTTTAGTGGGATTCGATGTCCCGGAAGCTAGGTCTTGGTTCCGGGATTGGTTTTTAGAACTTGAACTCATTGAATCACCGTTTATGGTTGTTACTAGGTTATCACTAGGGGCTTGGAATCAGGATCGTGCTTGTGGCTCGTTTATTGGTAACCTGTGCTTGGACTAGAGGTAAGAAAATTGCCCCCTATATATATGACATGTATGGTTATTATTGAGGCATGTCGAGTGTTTAAATGTGATGCATGTGATGCACGAGGAACATGTGGTTAGGGCATGCTATGAATGTTAAATATGAGATTGATCAGAGCTTGAGTCTCTGTGTTTGTGCATGATCCTAATTACGCTAGCAATTGTTAAGTAAGCATGCTAAATGCCCTGTATTCGGATATTTGACATATGATATATACTTCGTAGCATTGCTTACTTGTGTGTGGGTGTTACTGACCTAAGAGTCAGAAGTGGCATAAGCGTCATGAACACAGAGCCGATAAAAGATTAGATCTAATCGACATCAGCATTGAATGACTCATATGGGGTATTAATTATGGACCGACCCTAAGGTCGATGAAAATTATAAGCGCATCTCTAGTCTATGACTAGTTACTTAGAGCCAGGGCCAAAGGCCTAGGTGGCTGTTTTGTCACATGGATGAGGGAAACGGAATCCCACATTAGTGACTCTATGGTCACTTGGTAGGTTTATGTTGGTGACTATTCATCAGATACCTATCTCATTTAAGCTAGTCAAATGATCACTTATTTGTAAATCCCAGGTGACTATATCGTCACATGGTTAATGGGAACGAAACCCACCTTAGTGAATTTTACAACTGTCACTCCTCTATTTATGACTAAAAGTCCTGGTTGATTATTATGATCGTCAGTTGATGTTATATACTCATCATTATCAGAACTTATTTGCATGCATGATTAAGGCTATTATTGCTAGGCATGCACCTTATGATTTGATGACATGTTATTACTGTTCATGAGCATATTGAGTCTTCTTGCTGGGCTTCGGCTCACGGGTGCTATGTGGTGTAGGTGAAGGCAAAAGAAAGCTGGACCATCCTTGAGTTTGAGAGCTTAGGTGACGATGTGTACATATGCGGCTGCTCAACCGCCACGACCGAGGGTTGAAAAAGGAACTAGGGTTAAACCCTATTTTGCCGCTTAGATCGGTTGGTTGTAAATATTTTCTTGTAATGAACCTTTAAATTATATTTTGGAATCCCAATGTATACAGTAAATGTTTTAGTAAAACGTTATATCTTAACAAAAAAATTTAATCCCTAAACCGCTAATCATACTTAGTTACATGATTATGGCCAAATGACTTGATTAGCGAGTTTAGCTCTGTTTAAAATGCGCACCGTAACGATCCCTGGAGTTTAGGATGTTACACATAAACCTTGGCACGCTCTGATACCAAGTTGTAACACCCTACTACCTTAGAGTTGTTACAATGTGATTTATTAATGTGCCATTAGCTCGCTAATCAAGATTTTAGATTAAAATGTGTGATTAAATTGAAATAAAGACTCATTTGATAACATAAGTTATAAAATATTTGGAAATTCATGAAAATCATAAAATTAATACCTTTGGGATCCCAAAATACTGTTTCGAAAATGTTTTACACCTAAAAATTATAGATACATTCAACCTAGGCGACAAAATCAATTGTTACAACATATCTCGCAAAACAACCCCGGCCATGGCAGCCAGGTAGGTTGAATATGTACACGTTGCTCCATGCTCTCGAATTCATGGTTGATCGACATTTCCCTTGCCCTTACCAACACCATAGAGCACCCGTGAGCCAAGGCCCAACAAGAAAATTCAACGCATACATATCACAATTCAATCCAATAATATACAACATAAACAGACAACATATTAAACATATAGCGACCTATGCCGACCCAGGTGCTTTACCAAGCACTGGGTTCACGATCTTCACCGAGCGAGTGGATACAACACCCTTAAAAGGTCTCACCCTAGCAGCTTACACTCAGTGTGCTTAACATCGATCCCTGCCCTTTCCGTTCCCCGCCTTTGCCATTCTCGCCCTTCGTCGTTCATTCATAATCATGCACAACATAGCATAGCATTTACAAGTATTCACACATATATTACACACAAGTAATATGGTCATGCCATGAAACACAAATAATAGGGTCATGCTCTGCTCTATGGGCATAAATAGTTTTCTTACCTGTGTCTCGAGCTGATTGACTACGGCGATTCCGAGCACGATCCCCTAAACCCGATCCTTGATGTAAAACCTAGCCACAACACATTGATAAATAGAAATCCATCAATTCCTAAACCAAATAAGAACATCTTAATATTATTCTAGCCTCTGAGACCTCGAATCCTACTAAATCGGGAAGTACGATCCTTCCCGAGTCCTAAGATTTGGGTTCTCAAGCTTAAAACCCAACATAGGCCATTTCCCCTAATTTGAGTCGCGACCCACCCCTTAGGGTCGTAACTCACTGCAAGTCAAAGAGCTTGGCTCTCACCAAGGGGACATGGGCTGTGGCGCGCCTCAGCCTGTGCCGGGGTGCCTGGGCAAAACCAGAGGCTTCCCGGCCTCTTTGCACACATGGGCCACATCGCTTGAAGAATAAGGCCGCGACTCGAGCCCCAAAACCCAAAAATCCTCAAGCATATTTACGAGCTAAACTCCTTAGAATTCACCAAATTCGAACCCTAAACCTAGAATTCATATCCAAGCAACCTAATCAGTATAAACACCTCAAAATTATCCCATAACCTCATCAAAAACCCCAAACTAGTCTAGAGTTCAAACCTCATGCAAGCCATTGGATCACAGTAGAATTCAATAGAGAAAGATCAAATTAAACCCTTACCTCACTGAGAATTTGACCTGGGCTAATCCCCAAGCACTTCAAACCTCCAGTTCTTCAATTCCTTTTGAATTCTAAGCCTTCTCCCTTTAATCAAGCAAAATTCCTCCTTAGCCTTGAGAGAGAGGGGAAACGAGAGGGAGAGATGGATATTACAGCTGAGAGGATTCTACTTCCTTTGAGTGTTGTGTTTTTGTTTCTCACATGTTACAGAATTCTGATTGGCATGGGTCTATCCTCAAGTGCTTAATGTCCAAAATGCCCCTAAGTAAATTCCTTAGTCCTTTAATGCCACCGAGGGAAATCCCATCATTTGCCACATCACGCTAATTCCTCGAGTGTTCCTATAATTCCCCATTTTATCTCCAACATACTTAAATGATCGCTAAATCGCTACCCATTACCTAGTAATCTTGAACACATACTATGTCCCCAAATACCCCTAGGCTCCCCCCGAGCCGGGTATTCAACCCCGTTGTGACTCTTTCTCTATTCCGCTCCCTAGGATCATCTTAGATCACACATCACAAATATATCACCACAATCTTTTGTTATCAAGCACAACATACATATAATTTGCATTTATGCCCTCAATGAGCCAAAATTATAGTTATGCCCCTATTAACCGAAATGGGCCCACATGCGTATTTAATTCACCTAAACATGCATTTCTAACCACATAATCATTTAATCCAATGTATTAACATAATTGAATCAGTTATTGCGCTCCCAACACTCTAATCAAGGCACTAAGCTTATTAGCAAATTTGGGACGTTACATTCCCTTCCAAGCCTCCAAATCCAAGAATCCTCAACCAAAAGATCTAGAAGTGGTCTCAAGCTTTGTTTGTCTTCAAAACCTCACCAAGAAGAAAACATAAGAGATAGAGAGAGAGTGTTACGTAAATGAGCCAGATTGCTCTGCTTTTGGCCAACCTAACTCAGCCTAAGGGTCAAAATGACCAATTTTCCCTTACCCAAGCTAATGCCCCTTTAACCAAACCTATGGCATTTTGGTATTTTCCCGAGATTCTCACTAATCCCAAATATCACTCTAATTTCCCAATTAAATCCATTACACCCAAATACTCATCAAATAATTTCCCATTACCCGATAAATCCCGATAATTTACTAAATTACCAAAATACCCTTATGCTCACCCCAAGCCGGATATTTTTCCCCGTTGTGACTAAACCACTACTTTGCTCACTAGGATCGCCTTGTGCCGAATAACTCAAATATATCAACATAATAATGTGGTCTCAACCACAAATCACATATATTTATAAATATACCCTCAACGAGTCAGAATTATAAAAATACCCTTCTAATCAGAAACGAGCCTACATCATATTTAATACACTTAAATATGCAAACATAGTCATATCATAATATAACTCATATAATTCACATAATAATATACACACATCACATAAACACTTAATTAATCCAAGACACTGAGCCTTATTAGGGAATTTGGGATGTTACAGTCAGATACCTGTTCCCCATGAAGTTGGTAGGCAACTTTCTGTAAATGGGCCTCGTGCAATCTGTCTGGGCCCATGGTCTTTGTTAGTGCATTCCCATGTAATTAATTAGCAGTTTACTCCCAAAATAATGGGGAAGGTTGTATTAATTTTACATTAAGAGTATTAATGACCCAAATCTCTATAAATAGGGTTGGGGGATCTCCTTGTAAAGGGTTCAAAACTTTGGCTAATTAAGCAATGTAAACTCAGAGCAATATAAACACCGCTTAAGACTCCATTGAATCTTGCTCAAACAAGCTTCAAGCTCACTAATACCAAAGAATCGTGGACTAGAGCCCTTTTATAGCATGAACCACGTAAAACCTCTATGTTATTTTCTTCTATTTTTTCTCAAGTTCTTTGATTAGGTTGATAGCGAAATAGGCAGTCAAAAATTTGGTGCTTTCATTGAGAGCCTGAAGAAATCTTGAAGAAAAATGATCACGGTAAGCACTAGACGAAATGCACCTGACAATGTAGCTTCTTCCACTGGAGCTGAGGGAGGAGAAACCAGTTTTCTACCTCCACAAAATCTCTTGGAGATGGTCTAAGAGGATTATAACAAAAACACTGATTATGACGGCGTAGGAGGCAGGGCGATGATGAGTATTATGAGGGGGATTATCCTCAGCGTATGGATGCGGAAGACCCACCAGAGGTGGTGGTACTCCGCAACCAGATGGCCATTCAATAACAAAAGCTTGACACCCAAAATGGGAACATAGCAGCCTTTTAAAAGATGGTTAATGCCATGAGGGCCACTCTGGCGGCTCAAGGGCAGCGAGTGGACTCATATGGGGAAGTACCATTTGGCAGACAGTCGGTGTGCCACCCGTGCACCTAGCTGGAGTGCCTCTTGTTAAAGTAGCAAGTGTATCTCCCGAGCACCCCATTAGGATGGTGCAAGATCCGCCAGCTAGTGTGTCGCCCGTGCCCCCAGCTGGAGTTGGAGCCCCACTTGTGCCACAAGAGTGTGGCAAGGACAGAGTCGATGACAACCTCGCTCCGCGGCAGAAGAAGGTTCATCGAGACTCCAAACAAAACAAGGCCCCGAGGCCAGTAGGCAAGAGGAAAGGGCAAGGTACCCGAGGACATCACCAAGCCGCCAACGCCCGTTGTGCCACAGGCATCTCACCTAAGCGCGCCAAGACAGACCGCGCTAGGCCCGGAGGAGGTGTCCCCTCCGCACCTCGCCAACTTCGCAAAGCACCTGGCCAAGGTGCCAACCAGAGGAACGTCTCTAGTAACTGAGAGTAAGGCTTCAACATCTCAGTTAATAACAAAAACATTGAGTCTGATGGGGAGACCAAAGTAGGGCATCCTGAGGATAGTGGTTTCCACCAAGATCAACCAGACCTAAAGGATGACTTAAATGATCGTATGGGTATAGCAGTCTTACGCAGCAAACCCGGGAAAGGTTATCCAGGCCTCCGAGACGATCTTAATGCACGAAAGAGAGAACACCAGGCACAGAGTGCCAATCAAGACCGTGAACCTCTCCGTGCGAAGTTGGAGAGCTTAAAAAGGATTATGCTCATGATGGCCCGAAGGCAAGGCCAAGACTACGACTCGGAGGACGAGGATGGGGAGCCATGTGCTCCCCACATAGTGGAAGGCCCATTGCCACGAGGCTTGAAAACTCTTACCATCACGTCTGTTGACGGTGAGAACTCGTCAACCAAGTTAAGTTAGAAAAATTGAAATGTAGAGATTATCAAATGAAAAACTTCAAAAATCTAATTGGAAACCCAAAGAACAGTTGCAGAAAGAAAATGGTGAAATGAACTTGTATTTCTTATGGTGTAGTGCTACAATGTTTTTTCCAACCCCCTTCCATGTAGAAGTGGGGTTCCCTTTATAGTGGGCTCTAATGGCCTTTGATACATTGTGGTCCAGGAGACCAGATTGTGCATAAGTACATTGTCAAGAGAGTGGCCTCAAGGGTAGTGGTGTTGGTTCCAGTACATGGTCAGGTTCTGTGGGAATGTCCCCACTACTTATTCAGTACAAGTGTCAAAGGAGTGGCGCCAGGCATAGTGGTGCTAGTGGTGGTGTCGACTCTGATATCTGGTTAGAAGCGTACAGGCCATATCCCCTCTCCTAGTACTCCCACTACTTGTCTGGCATGAGCTTAGTGTCTGTACTTCTTCTGACTTGGTGTGAATTGCTATGGGGCCCTTCCAATTCGCCCTTATTGGTGTGTTAGAGGGATCCATGATTTCACCCCTTGTTGGCCTTATGGTAAGAGTGGTGCCCAGTGGTTGGAGCCAATCTTAAGGGGTGAGATAAGACCCCTCTAGTGAGGCCAATTTTGGGGAGGTGACCCCTTGTGGTGCGGATGAGGTTTGGTAGGGTCGAGTGCACCAAGAGGAGGCATGATGCAAAGCTTCTCGAGACGCCTCCATCGAGGTGTGGCTGCTGGGCGCGAGGCCCTCGCGAGACTCCCCTCGCGAGGCGGTGCATCTGGGCAGGCCGAGCGGTGGCACGCTGCCTTCGCGAGACACCTCCAGCGAGGCGCAGCTACTGGGTGTGAGGCCCTCACAAGACGCCCCTCACGAGGCGGTGCATCGGGGCAAGTCGAGTGGTGGCGCACTGCCTTCGCGAGACGCCTCCAGTGAGGCGCGGCTGCTGGGCGAGAGGCCCTCGAGAGACGCCCCTCGCGAGGCGGTGCATCGGGGCAGGTCGAGTGGTGGCGCACTACCTTCGCGAGACGCCTCCAGTGAGGTGCGACTGCTGGGCACACGGCCCTCGCGAGACGACCCTCGCGAGGTGGTGCACCTGGGCAGGCCGAGTGGTGGCGCACGACCTTCACGAGACGCCTCCAGCGAGGCATGGCTGCTGGACGCGAGGCCCACGCGAGACGCCCCTCGCAAGGCAATGCACCTGGGTAGGCCGAGTGGTGGTGCACGGCCTTCGCGAGACGCCTCCAGCGAGGCGCGGCTGCAGGGAGCGAGGCCTTCGCGAGACGCCCCTCGTGAGGCGGTGCACCTGGGCAGGCCGAGTGGTGGCGCGCGGTCTTCGCGAGACTCCTCCAGCGAGGCGCGGCTGCGGGGCACGAGGCCCTCGCGAGATGCCCCTCGCGAAGCGGTGCACCTGGGCAGGCCGAGTGGTCGCGCGTGGCCTTTGCGAGACGCCTTCAGCGAGGCACAGCTGCTGGGCGTGAGGCCCTCGTCAGACGCCCCTCGCGAGGCAGTGCATCTAGGCACACCAAGTTTTGGCACGCAGCTTCCAGCAGCCTTGCGAGGCCTATATTTAGGCGTTTATGGGACTTGAGCATGTGCTTTAGGTCTTTTACAATCATGAAATTTTGAGCATCCACAACGTCCTATGATGGGGGCACAGATCCCATCGACCATCTGTCAAAGTTAAACCAATTAATGTCGGTTCACCGTTTCTCCGAATACGCGAAGTGCCATGGGTTCCCGTTGACCTTGATGAGACCAACAGATGAGTGGTTCAAAAAGCACAAGCCAAGGTCCATTAACTCTTGGAACCGACTCTACTATTCATTTCGAAGATAGTTAAAGCGGCGAGGAATGTAAGCTTTGAGGTCAATGTCTTGGGCAACATAAAGCAAGGACCCCTCGAGACCCTCAAGGCCTACATCAAGCACTTTAAGAAGGAAGGAACTAGGACCAAGAGGGTCGAAGACGACCAGCAGAGGTAGGTATCCGGGCGGGATCTCCTTTGTGGGATGACCTTTAGTGGAGAGGATGTCGCAGGCTCGATGACTTCATTCATTGAGCATAAGATTACATAAACTAGGAAGATGCCCAAATTAAGCCGTTTGTCAGACCCATCACTTTCCCTTACATTCTAGGCATCGAGCCTTAATCTGGGTACTAGGAAGATGCCCAGATTAAGGACTTATTGCCCTCCTCACATTCCCTTCCAGCTGAGTGCGGCAGGTACCCCGCAATTCGACCTGGCTGTCCATTCAGTTGGCTTTAATGCCATGCCTTCTGCTTGCTTCAGTGTCGCCTCGATGAGATATGGAGCTGTGCCCACTGGATATAATGATTTTTAGCTTGCGTTCAGTGCTGGAGCGATGGCTCTAGCCTAGTCAGCTGCACCAAGTAGGACCCCCAACAGAAGTAAGCGCAAGGGCAGAGGCAAGGGCATAAAGTCCAAGGGATATGGGGCAGCGCTGGCATGACAAGGAGCGGCCCCCGAGGATAAGTATGTCTCTCAATACTCCGAGTACACGTACCTAGTGGAATTTCAAGAGATCATCTTCTTAGCCACAGAGAAGCGTGTCCACTACCAGAAACCATAGCCCATTCGCAAGGACATGGAGAGGAAAAAAGGGTGGCATCTTTTTATAGAGAGCTCTCCATCTTCAATAGAGCAAAATAGCTAAAAGGTAAATACAAATATAATCCATGGCTTGCCAGATCAGTAACAATGACTAAGTAGATCTAGGCCATCTTCTTGAGGTTTAACCACTATAAATCTCTCTTTATCCATTATTTTTGGGAACTACAAACATCTCATATACTTTATTTATCTCTCACAAATCTTCTCAATATTATTCTTTGGGTGTTAGACGAATTAACGAAAAAATGAGTCAACATGCTATTCTGTTGTTGTGTTGATGTTGAATTGTTGTTTAGTTATTTTCAGATATATTTTGATTTAAAAAAAAAACCATGTTAGCATGCAATGGGTTAATGTTTAGTTGTTGTCTTATTGTTGTTTTTTAGTTGTTTCATTGACACTATATTTTTGTAAATATAAAACTTTAAAAAATGTATTTTTGAAAACTTAAGGTAGTATTTTTTTTAAAAAAAAATAATTAGGGACCGTAAAAAAGTAAAAAAAAAACACCAAAAATAATTATATAATGTAACAAATATATTCAGTAAAATAAAAAATAATAATTATAAAAGATTAGAGTAATTTGGAGAAAATACTTAAGTTTTATATAAAATCGAATTTTAATACTCAATTTTTTAAAGGGTTCTTTCATTAATACCCTTTTTTTTTATAATTTTTTAACATTTTTACGGTCTTTCATTTTTTTTTTTACATTTTTACTAACTTAAGTTTTCAAAAATACGATTTTAATGTTTCAAAATTACAAAATACGATTTACACTAAACATCAACCCACAAAACATAACATTAAAATAACAAGAAAGCGACACGACAATAACCTCACAACAATACAGTGTTGAAAATGCAATTAGACATCAATTCATTGCATTATCTCAAAATAAACTAAAAAACAATTTCAAAGCAATTTTTCTATGCATTTTTAAATGTGTCAAAAATAAACTCAAAATATATCTAAAAAAAACTAAACATATATCCAAAATAAAAAAATAAAAAAAACAATTAGAAAACAACTAAACATTAACTCACTACATACAAACACATTAAAAACCAACAAAAAACAACAATTGAACAACAACTAGAAGTCAACCCATTGCATGCTAACATGTTTTTTTTTTTAATTCAAAATATATCTAAAAACAACTAAACAATAATTAGACATCAACACAACAACAGAACAACTATATATAAACTCAAACAACATGAAAACAACTATACATAAATCTAAATAACACAAAAACAACTAAACTGACCTTGAAAAAATTATCAAAATATTACTCAATTTGAAATCAACTAGACATCAACAAAAAATATAGGAAAACTACATATATATAAAAAAAATAATAAAAAAATTCACAATATGTAACGCCCTGAATAGCCAAGACCATTACACTGTGTATTTATAAAGGTGCAGGACTTGCTAATCAAGTCATTTAGTTGAAAACGTGTCGCTAAAACCATTAATGAACTAGGGTTAAAAGATATTGGTCATAAAAGATACATTTCATATAGATAAACGTTTTGTACATGGGATCCCAAAAGAAGTAACGTTTGAAGGTCAATATACAAAATTTCAAGGTATAAACAACCGCTAGCCACTCTAAGGCAAAACAAACATTTATGATCCTCCTGTTCTTGTCCCTCCCTCAATTATGGCGGCCGAGCAGCTAGTCATGTACATTTTGCCTCTAGCTCTCCAAGTGAGGGCTAATCAAGCTTACTCTTGCCTTTACCTGCACCACGTAGCACCCGTGAGCCAAGGCCTAGCAAGAATAAATAATATCATAACACAAACAATGATGATAATCAAATAACTCTTTAAACATGTTATTACACTTAGCAGTTCATACTAATCACATAATCCATAGATACAATCAGGAAATTCACGACTTAATACTCAACTACTTAGCACACCAAATTCATCAATTAACAATGATAACCAAATCACATGATAATCAGGGTCGACGCCCTTAGGTCGCACCCGCTGTTTACCCCACTGACTCCGATCCGCTTAAACCGAGCTTAGTGAATATTAAGCTGTCCTCAGCTACCAGTGGTTGAGCCACACCCTGTGCGCCAATGTAAACTCCGGCATTCTTAGGTCGTTTGTTTATTATTCACATGGCATAATACCATCCTTCATAATGCATACAAAAACAGGGAGCCCTTAGTCCCGTTATAAATTCACAACCGGGTGTAGTTTTCTTACCTTTAATTCCAAGTATTCTGGTTACGAGAGATGATCCTTGAGCACGATCTGTTTCCCGAGCCCTAGCTTACACCTAGTCACAACCAAGATAAGGGGTTCCATCAATAATTGTATAAAGGTTTCCAGACTAAGTTCTAGCTTCCAGGACATCGAATTCCACCAAACATGGCAGTGGAATCGATTCTGGGCACCCTAGGTTAGGTTCCCGCGCCTAAAACCTCCATAAGGCCAAAAATTCCCTTAAGAGCCATGGCCCAAGCTTCCTATGTCGCGGTCCACCCCTATCCAGAGGCCCAGCCTCACCAAAAATCAGACACAGGTCGCGGTCCAACACTCCCCATGCCACAGCCCGCCCCTCTTCCTCAGCTCCCATCTGCTCCAGAGGGCCGCGGCACACCAAGAACTGAGTCGTGGTCCGACCCCTTCGTACCCAGAAAACCCACCATTTTTAACACTGAAACCTCACTCAAATCCACCTAAAACCTTCCTAATGATACAATTCAATTATTGCAAACATTCTAACATGTTTCCAGCAGCATAACCCAACCAAAACCTAGCCTAGAAACTCATCAAAATTACATTTTAATATTTGAAACCCACAAGCTTAAGAACACCAAAACCAGCCAGGAAAACACAGAATTCAGACACTAAACCATAAATTAGAGCTTACCTTCACTGAAGAACCAATCCTCCAAGAAATTGCTGAGCTAACTCCCATGTCCCTAGCCTCAATTCAGTCTTAAATTCAAAACCCAAGAATTCGTAGAATCCAGCCCAAAGCTACATAATCAAATGAACAAAAATATAATTTAAGGCTTACCTCAGTTCCTGGTTGGATTCCTTAGCTACTACTGGGATAATCTCCAAACTTCAACTCAATTCTCTGAGTTTCCAGCCAAGTTTTTTCTTTTGTTTCTGTGGTTTCCCTTGAGAGAGAGAGAAAAGAGAAAAGGGTCGGTTTGGGTAAATTTCTATTGTTTCCTTAGTTTTGTTTGATCCATCCTTAACTAATTAAGTCAATCCCAAGGCTCGGGGTACCAAAAACGTCCCCAGAACAAAATGGTAAATTTCCCCAGTATTCCCTCCTAGGCTTCCTAACATCAAATATATCTCCAATTATTTATTTCCATAACCCAAATAACCATCTAATACCCAAAATACCCCTTGACTAGCCCCCGAGCCAAGTATTGGGTCCCGTTGTGACTTCTCCGCTAACTGTCTCCCTATGATCGCCTTAAGTCGCATGTTGCAGATATATATATATATATCCACATAATAATGTGGCCTTCACAATTATAACCTATAATCACATTTATGCCCTCAACGAGCTAAAATTACAAATATACCCCTTTAAGCTGAACAGGGCCTACATGCATTCTAATACTCTTAGACATGCATTTCATATATCCATATAATCATACAAGCATGCTTATCACTGAATCATACATTAAATTAATTAATTCACAAAAAACCAAGTATGCCCTTATTAATGATTTTTGGGTCATTACAACTATCCCCTCCTACTAAGAATTTCGTCCTCGAAATTTACCTGAATAACTCGGGATACTGATCCTGCATCATCGACTCAAGCTCTCAGGTCACTTCCTCGATCCTGCTATTCATCCACAATACTTTAACTAGCATAATTGTCTTATTTCATAGAACCTTGTCCTTTCAATCTAAAATATGAACTGGTCATTCCTCATAAGACAAATCTGTATGCAATTCCAAGTCCTCATACTTCAGCACATGTGTTGTATCTGAGACATACTTCCGCAACATACAAATCTGTATGCAAGGCCAACCTGTAAGCCACCTGTCCAATCATTTCTAGAATCTCGAAAGGTCCAACGAATCGAGGGCTCAACTTGCCCTTCATCCCAAATCTTCTCACCCCTCCCAGTGGTGAAACTCGCAGAAACACGTGGTCCCCAACTTGGAACTCCATGTCTCTACGCTTAGGGTCAGTGTAGCGTTTCTGTCTACTCTGTGAAGAAAGCATTCTGGCTCGAATCTTCCCAATACCTTAATTTGTCTTCTGAACCATGTCCAGCCCCAAATATTTCCTCTTCCCCATCTTATCCCAATGAATGGGCGACCTACACTTCCTCCCATACAACATATCATATGGAGCCACTCCAATCGTGGACTGATAACTATTGTTATAATAAAAATTAATCAACAGGAGATACTTACTCCAAGATCCCTCGAAGTCAATCACACACGACCTAAGCATATCCTCCAACACCTGAATTATCCTCTCAGACTGTCCACCAGTCTGAGGATGAAAGGCTGTGCTAAACATTAACTGAGTTCCCATGGCTTTTTGCAGAGCACCCCAAAACTTGGAGGTAAAGATAGGGTCTCGATCAGACACAATAGACTTAGGAACCCCATGGAGATGAACGATCTCTCTCACATAGAACTCTGCATATTGTTCCACTGTCTAAGTCGACTTCACTGGCAAAAAATGAGCTAACTTGGTGTATCTGTCCACTATCACCCACACCGAGTCATACAATCCCACTGTCCTGGGCAAACCTCCCACATAGTCCATTGTAACATCCTCCCATTTCCATCCGGGAATGCCCAAAGGCAGAAGCAACCCCGTTGGTCGCTGATGCTCAGCTTTCACCTGCTGACAAGTCAAACACCTGGCCATGTACTCCACCACATCCTTCTTCATCCTGAGCCACCAATATAATGTTCGTAGATCCTGATACATCTTTGTGGCCCCGGATGAAGCGAGTACGGCTTAGTATGGGACTCATCTAGTATGTAACGCCCCAAACTCCAGGGACCGTTACAGTGTGCCTTGTAAACAGTGCTAAACTCACTAATCGAGTCATTTGGCCACACTACAAGAAAAAATGCTTTTAATAACACTGAAAATGTGTTATCAAAACATACGATAACACTTTCTGATGTGTTAAGACCGACTATGTTATCGTAGGTCAGGGTACTTTACATAACACTTTATCAGTGTTATACAAATGTGTTATTGTACTGTCAACGATAACACAATTTCTGTGTTATTTTAATATATAGATAAGTGTTTAATTATGTTATTTATAGTCGATTATATAACACTATTTTTGTGTTATACTACACTTTAGTATAACACATTTTTTGTGTTATACTACACTTTAGTATAACACATGTGTTATATTAGCTTAGAGAAACATAATCTTTTTTTACTTACACAAAACTAGGAAAACAAATATGAAAGTTGAAGCCAAATAAGGTAACAAAAATAGATTTTTATTAATTACTCAAATGTAATTACAATATTTAGTCTACTAGTCTAGGCTTAAGAAATCATATTACAACATAATTTATGCCCAATTCAGATTCCTTTATCACTAAATACAAAACAAGAAATGTATACAAAAATTAGTGAAATACATTCTTCCATTCTAAAGGCCTCAACTAAAAATGTTGTCAAGAATTGCTCCAAAGAAATCATCTCAATATACCTGCACATTGTAAAAAAAAGAAGTCCTTTTATTATTAAGAACAAAAGTTCTTGCCACCACAACAACAAACTTACAGTCTTTTCTTAAATGATACATTGAAAACTTCAAAAGAAGAAAATGGAAAACTAAGATAAATACTTATCTGTTTTAGTTCAATAAAATAAGAGAGCTATCAAGAAAGAGCTAGGGAATTTTCAGATGAACAATAAAATAAGAGAGAATCAATAGAGAATTTCTCTATGGTGATGAGTCTGATGACTCAAAACAGTCAGTTGGGACTGTAGATACTATACTGCTATATATAAACTATCATATTTAATGATATTCTTTTATTCTTATATATAAATATATATAAATAACTATCATAACTGGTCTAGCTCATGTTTAGAAATCATTTACATAAGAAACTATACATGACCCTGAAATTTTCATAATTTTAAAACAAAAGTGACCTTCCAATTTGAAATTCAAGTTATAAATGCTAACCCAAATGTTGAAAAACAAAATCATATTTACAAATAAAATGAAGAGAAATAGATCAATGGTGCTGAGAGAAACATGTATTTTGGTGATTCAAGCTTATAGACAAAATAATGATGGCCACATACCAGTAGTATATACAGTAGAAGAAGCCAATACAACATGCCAACTCATATATACATATATTGCAAGGGAACAATACTGTGGAGTCAGTAAAGAAGAAATTGAAGAAACAACATGAAAGAAGAACTTCGAAATATCATCAGAAAATCAACAAAAAAAATGCAATACTTTATGTGTTGTCATTTCAGTTTAAGCACAGGGGCACTATCACGATTGATACTATCAGATGATTCATTTTGGTGTTATGTGCTGTCATTTCAGTATAATCAGTTAGTAATGCCACTGATTCAGAGACTGCAATATAGTCTAAGGAAAAGTATAATACATCAATAACTTTTCAAATAAAGTAGTTGAAAATAATAAATAGCTTCTGTAACATATAACCCACCTGTGGAGCCTTCCAAAGCAAGAGTATCAATACAGTGCCGGATAAAATCACATATGTTTGCCAAAGCCCAAGAAACAGTTATTCGCACCTGAAACAACAAACGTACAGGAAAATATTACTCCCTTATGAACAAATTAAAGAGCAGAGTTATTATAAAAAATGAAAGTAAAAGAGAAATACTGATATTGAGGGGTCGCGGGTATTAATCTCCACTGCGTGAATCAATTTGTTCAGGATCTCTGCACTATACCATTTAAGTTTCTAGTAATTCTTCTGTCTATATTTCGAGCTCAAAGAAACATGAAAGCATGAAAAAAAAATTAAAATCACCTCTGGAAAACTTCAGGAAAACATGAAATGACACCAATGGCTCAACAAGAAGCTAATCTAACTGAAGGCACCTTGTCTTGTTTGGCTGCATTAATCTACAAAGTATCTTAGTTATAATGCATAAACTTGTCTGCAAATAATTAATTTCCAAGAGAAACAAGTCAAAACACATAATCAATGCTTACCGTAGCAGAAAGAATGAAATCGTGTTTCTCCTTCACAAGAGAGAAGAATACAGAGGAAGTTATGCCCACAAAACATGTTACTGATGCAGCTCTCACCTTGCAGAACACATAGAGGTGGTTCAGAAGTAACTACAGACACTTAAAAGTCCAAGCTAAATTAATAAACCGAAACTTCAGGGGCTTATAATCAATCTTTAAAAATCCTTCCTAAATTAATAAACCTAAACTTCTGTCAATTCTTGATAATTAATATTACAAGGGTTGTTAAATAGATTAACACTTTGCAGAGAAAGAAAAAAGAATGATAATGAATTGCCTTTTCTTAGTTACTTTATACTTAATGATATCAGGTCAATGTTAATCAACCATTGCAGAAGCATGTCGCAGAATCAATGGAAAATGCTTGAGCAGATACTACTCATATCTTCTATTCGCTTCTATTTTATCTTTCATAAATTGTATAACTAACTAACAAAAACACATACCCTAATACACACTCATGCCCTCACTTCACACGAGATAAATAACTACAATTCTAATAGGGAAATGTATTCAGAATTATATAATATCTATAGCAAAAAATAGCTAATTCCACCATTGAAAACCTGATACATCCACACAGGCATACAAATAGTAAATCCAAGATTCCAAATACAAAGTACTTCAAGCAATGCCTAGATTCTTGACAAGAGAATAATTTCTGACAACCATAAAGCATGGTATTTCAAAACTAACTAATAGGTTACCTGGAGAGCCCCTAAGCATACTGTGTGATTGTTTACTTTTTCCAAGTAATGAGACCTTATTAACAAAATAAAGACAAACAAAGCAATAACAAATTAAGACAAAGTTGTTACTAACAGACTTTTGGATTATCAACACTAATACAATCTAATATAAAGGAAAATTTTGTTAATTTAAGAGATGAACTCTATCTCTAAACAGAGAGATACACCACAAAATGTAAGAAACCTATCATAACTTAAAAAAACTTTCAAAAAGATCACTCATGCAACTAAGAAGTTTATGCTCAGTCTAATATAAATTAAAATACTAAATAAGAGGAACACCTCATGTAGTTAATGACCATTAAACAAATAAGCTCCAAAGCTTTTTCAGAAGTTCAATAATGGTATCATGAATCAATATGCTTTGATTTACAACAAAAATGAATTTAATACCTATAACCGCTCTGTGAATATTAGGCTAACAATTCAGAGAAAGCAGGATGACTTTTAAGCTGCAAATGGAATTAAAAAAATAGAGATATTATGCTACCTAAAATTTATGAAAAATTGAAAGAAAGTGAACAAGTTCCAGTTAAGATTTCAGTTGAGGAAACAAAACTAAGTAGACTAGCAAAAACAGAGGACAAATACAATTTTAAATTAGCAGGGCTTATAGAAAAAGTTTTATTGTTATATTAGCACTGCCTTTAAGACTTCCATTGAATGAGATGTTACTTACACTGCCATTTATCATAACATGAAGTTTCTGCCCTGTGCTAGAAGCTCTAAATTGTCCCAGTTCCAACCCAGTTCATATATCTATTCATACAATAGAAGAATCCTTTAGAAATTATCCTGTCTAAATCAAACTATGACACAATTAGTAAAGCAAAATTCTAGTTATGTTGCTCACAATCAAGAGATGTGATGAAACTTTTAGGTAAAATTACCCATTCAATGATCTCACTACCCAATATTACAACCTTTCCAATAACAGTTTTACACAGATGGATAAGAAAGGAAGAAACATTGCTGCTTTTTATATTTTTATAAAGAAAACCTTTTTTTTTACTTGGCAAACTTGGAAATATCTTAAGAGTAATTAATTTTGTATGAGAATAAACAAAATGCATACCATTGGCACCAAAAATAAGGCAGCATCTGCAACACGAGAAGTTATTACTACATTAGGTTGGTGCTTTTCCAAACATTCAACAATGGGAGCTGCTCCAAGATATGTGCTAATACCCTTCATCAATCATACTAAAAAGGTAAGGTCTAACATCTCAAAAGACCGCATAAAGTTGACAATACTATAAATTGCTAATGGGTCACAATCTTAATTTACAGCAGATAGATATTTCATGACCAATTTGCAAAAGGGTACCACAGACTGGTACAGCTAACATTTTACAGTGAAATAAACAGGCGCAATTATATCAAACTTTAGAGATGCAAAAATTATTTACCAATCAAAGTTACAATTAGAGATAGTAGAACCTTACACCTTCCATGCTATGTGATTTCTCATGAGGTGATCTCGAACCGACATAGACAACAAAATGTAAATTTTCTTAAGATACATAGTACTTATTGCTATCCAATTAAAATAAAGACATAATTAAATCATAAAACATTCCTTGATTTAATTGAATGTTGTGTAGCATAGACCCTGTCGACCGTATGAAGAATCAAATGTAATAATGCACAAGAATCTGAGATTACACCATAAGTCTTTATTAAGCATCAACAATCTGTGATTACACCCTACACACAATTGAGAAGAACTAGCACACTCAAATTATAACAGTTCACACATAATAAACCATGCAAATATTGAGGACATAAATAATACAAGAAAGGAAAATGCAGCAAAAGTGGCAAAATGATAAAATTTTAAAGAAATGAATATCAGTAAGGGAAAAAAAACCAACTCTTTATTAGCAATTACTCCACAAAAGTGGTGTAGAAGATACTCCAGACTATTTCTCTCCAATTTTAGTACCCTTGAGGCCTGAGGCAAAGAAAAAAGAGAAAAGCAATTCAATAATGAAATAATAGCAGATAAATGTTTAAATAATTAGTAGGTGGAGGCATTTCAAAATTTAGAAGAGTAACAACACAGCTCACAGTTACTCCTAATTAAAAGGAAAATCACTATAGCCTATTTCTATAATCACTGCTCACATATGGTATTATATTACCATCATAATATCAATTGACAAAATTTGAAGCATTATAAGAAAACACAAATTAGTCAGCAACTACAAGGCAGGAATTTATTGTTACGGAAATCCCATGATTTATATTTATATATAGAGAAGATAAAAAAATTACATCATCACCCAAGGAAGAAAAAAATACATCCAGTTGATATATTGTATTAAAATATCAAATATACATGAAGAATTTATTCAACAGCCTAGAGTGCAAATTGCAAATAGATTTCAGGTAAAGAGGAGTGTCCTTCAATCAACAGACTCCCAATACAAGATCAGGGGTAAAGGCTAATAGATCCATGAAAGCTGCTTATTTTTAAGAATATTTACCAACCTCACACATGGTTCATATAAAATAAACTAAGACAATAAAGAAAAGATTAATCCAGAATTACACTACAATATCTACAATTCCATTTATGTTTAAAAATTCAAGACCTTAAGAAAGTAATTAAACATACATAAATCAGGAAATGGTAATTGTACAAAGAACATATTTATAAGGGTTTGGAGTGGCATTATGATCACGAATAGTTATTAGATGCATCGCTTCCTTGTCTTGGAATGTTCAGAAAAAAAATCATAATAATAAAGAGCATAATTAACAAAAATTTGGAACCACCACTGAAAGTATGTACACCAAATATCCCAAAAGAATGAAAATGAAACAAAATATTGAGGCTAAGATACCAATGAAAATAAGAAACTACTTCTCCATGTGTAGAAATTATACATATTAATCAATCTCCAGAAAGAGCAACTGAAATTAACTCCAAATACCAATAATTTTTTAGTACAATACCTGGCCGGTGCCAAACATATTGCAGATTTAAATGCCAAAATCTCTTTGAAGCCAAAAAAATATCACGGTCTGCTCCGTGCATCACCTAATTCAGTTCACTATCTTTATCAACAAAATCCATATACGAAAACTGCTTCTGCACCCATTAAAGAACGCTACCAATCATAAACAAAACAGGAAATCAACCCAAGAACAGAGAAACAAGAAACTACTACAAGCAAAGCCATTATAACTATATCAAGCTTAAATAAACAAAGCCTTTCAAATAATTAATTAGATGAAGATTAAAGAAAACCAGAGATTACTAACCAGCGGGTGAATATACTCTTTACAATTACCATCCTCTCTCTTCTGCAACCAAACATGCTCAAACGGTTGGCTCACATTATTAACAAAGATTTTGAACTCCTGTTGAGGTCTCGGAATCGACGATATATGAAATGGAGTCTTCGGTTTCGTCCCAATGATCTTATCCTTCGTCGCCACCTTACGGGTGATGAATTAGAATCCTGCCCACTCGGCAACTGACTCGCCCCCTTCTTTTTCTTCCCACACACTAACTGAAACCCATCATCCACAACCGAAGTCCCATTCGTCACCCTCCCATCATCCAGCAAACTCTGAGCAAGAGAACGAGAGAGGCAGTGAGAAAAAAAAAAAAACAAGAACAAAATTAACCCAAAACTCAACACTCCAAACATACATATATGCATATATAAAATAGAGAGAGTCGAGAGTGTCGGGGATCACAGAAGAAAACTATATATATATTCCTGAATATATATAAGCAGAGGGAAATCGGAAGAGTCGAAAAAAACTGAGAAAAAAAATGAAAATCAAGAGTTGAGGGAGGGAGTATATACGTTGTGCTAACTGAGGGATGGAGAAATGTGAATGGGTTTGGGGGTTTTGGCATTTGGGTTTGGGTTTGGGGGTTTCGGCGTTTGGGTTTGGGTTTGGGGGTTTCGGCGTTTGGGATTTCTGAAAGTAAAAAAGGGAAAGTGACAAAAACTCTACCAAAGGATGCGATAAGCCAGTGATAGAAGCCATAGATTTGAGGGGTGGAGGAGATTTGAGGGATGAAGGAGACTGAAGCAGGGATTGAGTTCGGAGACCGTACATAGCCGAAGAAGAAAATGGGTCACTGTTCTTTGTGTCCGAAATGTTGAAGATAGTCTGAAAAAAAAATGCTAAGTGGCGAGCTCACTAAAAAAACTACCGCCCTTTTTTCATTAATTTGCCACATATAATAATTTTTCATAACACATTTTTATTAGTATTATATTCGTGTGTTATGGAAATGGGTATTTGGTGTAGTGCCAAAATCGTGTAACTAAGTATGATTAGCAGTTTAGGGATTAAAAATTTTGGTTAAAATATAACGTTTCATTATAACGTTTACTGTATACATTGGGATCCCAAAAATATAATTTAAGAGTCTATTACAAGAAAATATTTACAACAGGCCAATCTAAGCGGCAAAACAGGGTTCAACCCAAGTTCCTCTTTCAACCCTCGGCCGTGGCGGTCGAGCAGCCGCATATGTACACATCGCCACCTAAGCTCTCCATCTCAAGGATGGTCCAGCTTTCTTTTGCCTTTACCTGCACCACATAGCACCCGTGAGCCGAAGCCCAGCAAGAAAACTCAATATGCTCATGAACAATCATATCATGATATCAAATCATATCTGGCATGCCTAGCAAACATAGTTTTATACAAGCATGCAAATAAATTCAGATAATGCTGGGGAATTAAGGATAAGAAATCCTGCCCTCTTGATTGGATGACTATCAAGTCAATCCTAATCAGATGAGTGATTTAACACTAGAGGTTCTGGTAAACCATACTAAGTGACCGACGAGCAAGTCACTACGGGGTTCAGTACCCAAATCCATGCAAATGATGATCAAAATTATCATACAAAGCTTATAGCCCTGAACAGATGAGTGAATATCACTTTGAGGTTCTGTTAAACCATAATGAGTGACTGACAAGCAAGTCACTATGGGGCTTGGTGCCCATAGCCGTGTAACGAAACCGTTACCTGGGCTTTCCTGCAATGGCTCTAATCAGATGAGTGACTGCTGGGTAAGTCACTAGCTTAAACAGATGAGTGAGTGATGGGTAAGTCACACAAGCGCTTTTAGTTTTCATCGAAATTGAGGTCGATCTGGCATTAATGCTCTTTTGAATCACTTAATGCATATGTCAATTAGATCTAATCTTTAATGGCTTGCGTTGAACATGCTAAGGCCGTTCCTGACTCATGAGTCAGCACTGTGTGAACAGTGCCTAGTACCACTGCCGAACTTGACTAATGAGTCACAGCTTCACAATTGATACTAACACTTTTGCCAATTCTGACTAATTATTCAGTGCCATGCACAAGTAAGCAATGCTACCAAGCATATGTCATATGTCGAATATTCAAACGTAGGGAATTCAGCATGCTTACTTAACATTTGCTAGCACAATCATAATCATGCACAAACACAGAGACTCAAGCTCTGATCAATCTCATAGTCAATATCCATGGCATGCCCTAACCACATGTTTCTCGTGCATCACATGCATCACAGTTGAACATAAAACATGCATCAAGAATAACCATGCATGTCACATATGGGGTGCAGTTTTCTTACCTCTGGTTCGAGCGAGAATTAGAACAAGAACGACCCTTGAGAAAAAACGATCCTTTAATCCTTTAGCGGTCACCTAGTCATAACCAAATACAATCTCCAATTAATAAAAATCAACAAGGATAGGGCCTTGACCTAAACCCCACTCTCGGGACCCCGAAATGTACCCACACGGTGAGTAGATTCGATCCCGGGCCTTAAGGATTGAAACCCCGAGCCAAAAACCCTTAAAAACACTCATAATAGGATTCTGGAGAAACAGAGCAGCGCTACAGCGCTGCTCAATAGCGCACTGGCGCTATACTCAGAACCCCAAACCTCCCAAACAAATCTTGTGTAGCGCTATAACGCCCTCTGATGGGCGCTGTAGCGCTACCCCCAACCAGATACTCCCCTGAAATCTCTTCCTTCGACTCCTTCAATTCCAACTCGATTCCAACGCTTCCAAACCCCAATTTTTGATGCCAAATGAACCCAAAAACCATCCTCACATGCCCCAAGCATCACAACCCCAAGAACCCTAGCGAAAACTCCAATCAATTCCCAACTTTTCAACCCAAAAACCAACTGAAACCCAACTAAGAAAACAGAGCAAAATCAATAGTTCTAATGGCTAAAAACTCACCTCAATCTCAGCAACATGCCCACTTCAATGGTGGAGCATAACCCTAGCTTATCACAGCTTGGTTCCTTGGCTTGATTCCTCAAAAAGAGCTTGAAAAATCAAAGAGAAATGAGGGAGAAAACCATCGGGAGAGAAGGAGGAAATGGGACTTTGTTTTGGTAAGCTTCTACAGCCTTAATGGTTGATATCTATCCTAGGGGTGAAAAGACCAAAATACCCCTAGGTCAAATAAGGATTTCTAAAGGCTCCCAAGGGCAAAATTGACATTTCCCACCTATTTTGTTAATCATAATTAACACCCTCCAATTCCCGCTATTCTCAATATTCTCAAACACCAATAAATCATATCCCATTACCCTTTAATTCCCGGTAATGCTCTAATCATTAAAATCACCCCGAGACTCACCCCGAGCCCTGAACTTCAACCCGCTATGACCAGACCGAACATTTGCATTTCATGATCGTCTCATGCCGAAAGGCTCGAAAAAATCCACATATAATGTGGTACCATTCATAACTCACCCACATGCATGAAAATACATAATCACGCCCTCAACGGGCCAAATTACCAAAATGCCCTTATAATTATAAATACACCCACATGCATGCATTTATCATCATATAATAATATAATTCACATAAACATGCATATGATCACTAAATAACATAATAAATCAATTATGGCCCTCTCGGCCTCCTAATCAAGGTCCTAAACCTTATTAAGAAATTCAGGGCATTGCATAGTATCTCTCGTCTGATCCCTACATCTGCTGGAACACAAATATGCCCCTGATACCGAAGCATACCAACCTCAGAAATAGAATAGTCCTTAGCTACCCCCGCTAAGACATTCTCTCTAACTTCTTGTAACTGTGCATCCACCAATTGACCCTCCTTAATCCGCTCTAGTAGGGTCAACTGCAAAGTAACATTGGCCAATCGACCCACCACTAGTTCTATCCTTGCCCTGGTCATCTCATCAACCAACTCTCTTGAAATCTGGACAGAACTAAATAACTGCCCCGCACCTCTCCGGCTCAACGCATCTGCCACTACATTGGCTTTCCCTAGGTGATAAAGAATGTCACAGTTGTAATCCTTTACCAACTCCAACTAACGTCTCTGCCTCATGTTCAGATCCCTTTGGGTGAAGAAATACTTCAAACTCTTGTGGTCAGTGTATGTCTCGCACTTCTCCCCATACAGATAATGTCGCCACACCTTCAATGCGAATACCACTGCCGCCAGTTCCAAATCATGGGTAGGATACCGTTGCTCATACTCCTTCACCTACTGTGATGCATAAGCTATAACTTTCTCATTCTGCATCAACACACAGCCTAAACCCATCCTTGACGCATCACAGTATACTACGAACTTTCCTTCCTCCGAAGGAAGACTCAACACAGGCGCAGTATTAAGTTGTCGCTTCAACTCTTGGAAACTATTTTCACACTTCTCAGACCAAACGAACTTCTGATTCTTGCTTGTCAACTCTGTCATCGGTGTAGCAATCTTTGAGAATCCTCCTACAAATCGCCTGTAATAACCTGCTAACCCGAGGAAACTTTGAACCTCTGAGGCATTCCTTGGCCTCGGCCAATCTCTCACTACCTCCACCTTGGACGGATCTACCTTAATCCCCTCTGCGCCAACTATATGTCCAAAAAAAGTCACCTCTGACAACCAAAACTCACACTTCTTAAACTTGGCATATAACCGATGTTCCCTTAACCTTTGCAAGACCTGTCGAAGATGTTGCTTGTGCTCTGCCTCTGAACTGGAGTACACTAAGATGTCGTCGATGAAGACAATGACGAACTGATCCAAGAAGTCATTGAACACCCTGTTCATTAGATCCATGAAAGTTGTCGGGGCATTGGTCAAACCAAAAGACATGACCAAAAACTCATAATGCCCATACCGTGTTCGGAAGGCCATCTTCGATATGTCCTCATCTTTGATCATCAGCTGGTGATAACCAGATCGAAGATCAATCTTTGAAAACACCGTATTTCCCTGTAATTGATCAAACAAGTCATTGATCCTTGGTAGAGGGTACTTATTCTTGATGGTCAACTTGTTCAATTCTCTGTAGTCTATACACATCCTCAAAGTCCCATCCTTCTTCTTAACAAACAAAACCGGAACGCCCCATGGAGAGTAGCTAGGCCTGATAAATCCCAAATCCAGAAGTTCCTGTAGCTGTATCTTCAATTCCTTCAACTCAGTCGGTGCCATCCTATATGGTGCTCTTGATACTGGTTCTCTCCCCGGTGCTAACTCAATAACAAACTGAATCTCCCTGCATGGCAGCAGTCCTGGTAGATCCTCAGGGAATACATCTAAGAACTTACAAACCAATCTGGTCTCTCCCGGCCTTGCTGGAAAAACCCTAGTAGTGTCCACCACACTAGCCCGAACACCTATACATCATCCCTGTAACAAGTCTCTGGCTCTCAATGCTAATATCATGGGTATGCGGGGTCTACATACCGTACCCACGAAAACGAAAGAATCCTTGCCCTCAGGCTCAAAATTCACCATCTTCTTCCTGCAGTCAATAGTATCCCCATATCTGACTAACCAATCCATCCCTAGAATCATATCAAAATCCTCAATGTCCAGCTCAATCAAATCTACTGAAAGTCCCCTACTGTCAACCATCACTGGCAGTGCTCTAATCCACCTCCTAGAAACTACTAGTTCCCCAGTAGGCAATAAATTCCCAAACCCCGCAGTACGATACTCACTGGGTCTACACAATCTATCAATCACCTTACTCGAAACAAATGAATGTGTAGCACCAGAGTCAATCAATACAGTAAAAGGAGAGCCAACACTAGAAAGATGACATGTCACCACCGAGGGACTAGCCTCTGCCTATGTCAAAGTGAACACTCGAGCTGGAGTCAGACTGTCCACCTTCCCTGCTTCCCCTTTCTTCACTGTTGGGAAATCCTTCTTGAGGTGTCCCACTGTTCCGCATACAAAGTAGGCCTTGGCCTGACACTTTCCCTGATGGCGTCTTCTGCACCTCGGACACTCCAGATAACTCCTCCATGCCTCACCGCCTCCCTGACGGCCACCCTGAGCACCCTGACCCCTCCTATCAGGACCAGCAGCGGTCGATGTGTCAAGGGTCTTCCTCTTCACATCACTGGGGCCTCCGCCCCTACCAGACCCAGAATATGGAGGCACCATTCTGCGACCCTCTCGCCTTGCAACATTTTCCTTCCAAATCTTGTTCTCCGCTTCTTCAGCGGTAAGAGCCTTCAAGAGCCTGGGCATAAGTCGTCCCCCCAGGAACTGTTGTAATCCTCACATACCAGGCTATCATAGCATTAACCCTCTAATAAATTTGTCTTGCCTAGCTGCATCTGTAGGCACAAGATCGGGTGCAAATTTTGTAAGTCTATCAAACTTTAGGGCATACTCAGTAACAGTCATGTTTCCCAGCACCAACCCCACAAACTCATTAACCTTTGCTGCCCTGATGGAAACATTGTAATATTTATGGCTGAACAAATCCTTGAATCCATCTCAACTTAGAGTAGTGACGTCCCTGGTCTGTGATGCCACTTCCCACCAGATGCGGGCATCCTCTCTCAGCATATACGTGGCACATGCCACTCTGTCATATCCTTCTACCCTCATGAAATCTAGGATAGTAGTAGTCATAATCATCCACCTTTCAGCCTTCAGTGGATTAGGTCTTCCCTCAAAAGTTGGGGGATGCTTCTTCCGGAACTGCTCATACAATGGCTCCCACCTGTTCCCAACTTCCACTGGCTGAATAACTGGTGCCACTATAAGTGGCGCAACGGGTGCAGCACTCCCTGACAGAGCATTCTATCGCAGAAGATGAATATGTTCATCTTGGCTCTGAAGTCACGCTTGCATCTCTGCCATAATCTGCTGCCAGTTCTCAGGGACTGGCGGAGGGATCTGGCCCTGGTCATCATCTCTAGTCTCAGATCTAGTGCCGATTAGTCATGCAGATTGTCTTGGACGCATAGCTATCCAAGTTAATCTGTAATCAACGACTCGAAAATCAAACTATGATGACAGGGTAAACACTTCTCCAAAATCCACCAATGGAACATAATCAAACCCAAGCAATCAAGATATAGGCATTTATCCACATGCACCAGCATTGCTAATAAGCATGCCCCAACATCACCACACAATAGTCAAGATATAGACATCCATCCATACATTCACCCAGATAAACGCAATATACAGATAATCATTCAGATATTCATTTACATGCATAGCAATGCTAATAAGCACGCCTCAATATTGTCACACAGCGGTCAAGAGTCAGGCTCCATCAGTATTTCATGCTTCCTATTAAGCCAACAGATAAAAACAATAATAATTCTTTCCATTCACTTAAGCATGTAAACACATATACACTTTTACCAAACCCTGAATCGATCTTGTCTCTAGCAGCGAATGTACATGTCCAGCCGGTCTTCAGGAACCCTTAAACCTAGGACGCTCTGATACCAGGTTGTAACGCCCTGGGTAGCCAAGACCGTTACACTGTGTATTTATAAAGGTGCAGGACTTGCTAATCAAGTCATTTAGTTGAAAACATGTCGCTAAAACCATTAATGTACTAGGGTTAAAAGATTTTGGTCATAAAAGATACATTTCATCTAAATAAACAATTTGTACATGAAATCCCAAAAGAAGTAACGTTTGAAGGTCAGTATACAAAATTTCAAGGTATAAACAACCGCTAGCCACTCTAAGGCAAAACAGACATTTATGATCCTCCTGTTTCTGTCCCTCCCTCAATCAGGGCGGCCGAGCAGCTAGTCATGTACATTCTGCCTCTAGAGCTCTCCAAGTCAAGGCTGATCAAGCTTACCCCTGCCTTTACCTGCACCACGTAGCACTCGTGAGCCAAGGCCAAGCAAGAATGCATAATATCATAGCACAAACAATGATGATAATCAAATAACTCTTTAAACATGTTCTTACACTTAGCAGTTCATACCAATCACATAATCCATAGTTACAATCAAGAAATTCACGAGTTGATACTCAACTACTCAGCATACCAAATTCATCAATTAACAATGATAACCAAATCACATGATAATCAGGGTCGACGCCCTTAGGTCACACCCTCTGTTTACCCCACTGACTCCGGTCTGCTTAAACTAAGCTTTGTGAATATTAAGTTGTCTTCAGCTACCAGTGGCTGAGTCGTGCCCTGTACGCCAATGTAAACTCCGACACTCTTAGGTCGTTTTTTTATTATTCACATGGCATAATACCATCCTTCATAATGCATACAAAAATAGGGAGCCCTTAGTCCCGTTATAAATTCACAACCGGGTGCAGTTTTCTTACCTTTAATTCCAAGTGTTCTGGTTACGATAGATGATCCTTGAGCACGATCCATTTCTTGAGTCCTAGCTTACACCTTGTCATAACCAAGATAAGGGGTTCCATCAATACTTGTATAAAGGTTTCAGGACTAAGTTCTAGCTTCTGGGACATCGAATTCCACCAAACACGGTAGTGGAATCGATCCCTGGCACCCTAGGTTAGGTTCCTGCGCCTAAAACATCCATAAGGCCAAAAATTCCCTTAAGAGTCGTGGCCCAAGCTTCCTATGCCACGGCCTGCCCCTATCTAGAGGCCTAGCCTCACCAAAAATTAGACACGGGCCGCGGCCCAACACTCCCCATGCCGCAATCTGCCCCTCTTTCTCAGCTCCCATCTGCTCTAGCGGGTCGCGACACACCAAGATCTGAGCAGCGGCCCGACCCCTTTGTACCCAGAAAACCCACCATTTTTAACACTCAAACCTCACTCAAATCCACCCAAAACCTTCCTAATGATACAATTCAATTATCACAAACATTCTAACATGTTTCCAGCAGCATAACCCAACAAAAACCTAGCCTAGAAACTCTTCAAAATTACATTTTAATCTTTGAAACCCACAAGCTCAAGAACACCAAAACCAGCCAGGAAAACATAGAATTCAGACACTAAACCATAAATTAGAGCTTACCTTCATTGAAGAACCAATCCTCCAAGAAATTGCTGAGCTAACTCCCAAGTCCCTAGCCTCAATTCAGTCTTAAATTCAAAACCTAAGAACTCTTAGAATCCAGCCCAAAGCTACATAATCAAATGACCAAAAATATAATTTAAGGCTTACCTCAATTCCTGGTTGGATTCCTTGATAATCTCCAAACTTCAACTCAATTCTCTAAGTTTCCAGCCAAGTTTTTTCTTTTGTTTCTGTGGTTTTCCTTGAGAGAGAGAGAAAAGAGAAAAGGGTCGGTTTGGGTAAATTTCTATTGTTTCCTTAGTTTTGTTTGATCCATCCTTAACTAATTAAGTCAATCCCGAGGCTCAGGTACCAAAAACGTCCCCGATGACAAAATGGTAAATTTCTCCAATATTCCCTCCTAGGTTTCCTAACCTCAAATATATCTCCAATTATTTATTTCCATAACCCGATAACCCAAATAATCATATAATACCCAAAATACCCATTGACTCGCCCCGAGCCAAGTATTGGGTCCCGTTGTGACTTCTCCGCTAACTGGCTCCCTAGGATCGCTTCAAGTCGCATGCTGCAAATATATATCCACATAATAATGCGGCCTTCATAATTATAACATATAATCACATTTATGCCATCAACGGGCTAAAATTATAAATATACCAATTTCAGCTAAACAGGGCCTAGATGCATTCTAATACTCTTAGACATGCATTCCATATATTCATATAATCATACAAGCATGCTTATCACGAAATCATACATTAAATTACTTAATTGACATATAAACCAGTTATGCCCTTATTAATGATTTTTGGGTCGTTACACGACAACAATAAAAAATAAAAATAAAAACAACTTAAATGCAACACGACAACAACCTCACAACAACAAATCTTGAAAAAGACTTAAAAATACTACTTCGTACGTATATTAACTAAAAGACAACTACAAAAAAATGATAAAAAAAACACAGTTTAATTAAATTTAAAAGAAAAAATCAACTCAATATATACGTAATAAAAACTACTTCGAGAAGACAAATCATGATGATGACCTACAACTCGAGTAACACGTGATGGTTTAAGGCATATCCAAAATAAACTTAAAATATACTAAACACATACTGAAAACAAATTATACTAATTTCCTTATATATTAAAAAAAATTGTAAATACTATTTTAGATCTTATATTTTGCAAAAGTTATCAATCGAACTATGTGTTTTGTTAAATGACAATTTAGACCGACTAAATTTTTGGTCAAACTTTTTTTATATATGACCAAAATTCCCTCAAGTTTTATTAATTAATCAATTAATTAAATAATTAAATTGATTTTAAATAAAAAATAATTGAAAAACTATTTTAACCCTAAATCTAACCAAAATTAATCTTAAATCTAAAATAAAATAAAATCAATCCTAAACAAAAAATAATTACAAAATTTAGACTTTTTTCATTTCCCTCCACATTCATCCCTAAATTTTTCCAAAACATAGGAGTGATTGATTTGTCATTCAAATACAATTTTATGTTTTTGAATCCTTAAAATATAAAAATCTCATATAATCTTTGATTGGTAGGTTATTTTAAAAAACAAATCCAAAACAAATTTTGAAAAATGAGTATGTTTTTACACATAAAAATTGAAAACGATATTTTGTCATTTCCTATCATTTTCTTACATTTCAGAAGGGCCCACATCATTTTAAATATAAAATGACTAACCAATCAAAATTTTGACAAGTGAAAATATTATCTTCAAAATGAGTATTTTCAAATTAATTTAACTATCCAAATACATTATTTTGGAACACTGTACCAATCAATTCCCAAATTAAAAATAACATATCCAAAGTTCATGAACACACAACCTAGAAACTCATATCATCAACACAAATCAAAATCAAAATCACAACATCAACAAATCTATGAACTCAAAACCAACAAATCCTGTAGAAGAACATGACTTGCGACCCAGATTTCAAACCAAACCCAGATTTCAAAATCAAAACCCAAATCCTTTGTTTGTTCGTCTTCCTCAAACATCAAACCATATGCATTAAAAACAAAAACCCAATGGAATAAAAGAAAAATAATCAAGCCCAAAAAATCAATCAAACCCAAATCAGATTCAAAAACAAATCATACAAAATTATTCAAACCAAAATCTTGAACTTACAAATCAAAATACATTAACTCAGATTCATTAAACCAAATGAGATTAAGAAATACAGATGCAACAGTTAAGAACAATCTATTCAACCCCCCAAAAAAATCGATATTGAACACTCACAAATCGATATTGCACAACACAGTGGCCCTCCTCGTCTTCTTCTTTCTAGATCTAGCCTTCTTCTTCTTTGCATGAGGCTTGGGCGACTGCAAAAGTGGAGATTTGTTGTGACAGACGAAGGCTTGGTGCGACTGCGAAGGTGGAGCTTTGTCGCATCGAAGGCCTGGTTTCAACCCATGTCAGTCCCCTTCTCTTCTTCTCCGCCAACGATGACCTTGGAGGCAAGCAGAGGTGATGGCACTAGGCAAGGAGAGGCGCTTGGCTGGCTGGAAGGAAACAACTCCAGGGATGGGTATGGGGGCTCGACGATAATGCGGACAACCCAGATCTGGAACGACGATGACACAGATCGGATGGCTTAGATCTGGACCGTGGTCAGTGATGGTTGGGGCTCTATTGGCGTTAGGTCGATGAGGGCGATGATGCTTGGGGTCAACAGTATGCTAGGTTCCTGCAAACGGAGGAATGAAGAAGATGGAGGAGGGAAGAAGAAGAAAGTTCTTATTTTTTAATTTTTTGATTGAGATTTTTTTTATTTTATATGTAATGTTATTTTTAAATTAAAATGTTTATGTTTTTAAATTAATTAATGTATTTTTTTAGTTTAAAATTAATTTAATTTTTTTAAATATATTTTTAATTGTTTATATAATTCATTAATTAAAAATCTAGAGGTATTTTGCTCATATTCAAACTAAATTTGACCAAAATTTGGCTCAAGGTATTATTTTGTTTCTTATTGCAAAACGCATGATTTAAATTGTTATTTAACAAAAAGGGTCTGATCGTTAACTTTTGTAAAATATAAGGTCCAAAATAGTATTTACCCTTAAAGAAATAAGATGATTATATTTTATTTTTACTTAACATATATGTCAAATTTTGAGAACACCATTACATGCAGTACATATGCACGTGGCAATTATGCTCGAATTACAATAATAAAATGTTGATAAAAATTACAATTATATTAGACATTATAGCATGAGTAAAAGATATAGAGCATATATATGTTGTGGTAGACCACATAATTGACACCTAGATTTTTCTTCGTTGAAGAAAAATATATATAATTTAATTAAAGATTAGAACAAATCCTGCTAGCAACATTGGAGGTAACTCCTAAAGTGACATATGCCCAAACTTGGTTTCATTTCTATCCCACTTGAAAATTCACTGTTAGCACTAACATTAGACTATAAATCCATTAGACCTATATAGATTCAAACAAAAACAACTTAAATCCAAGGCTAAATCTAGTACTTAACAAGAAGTCCACAGATCTCCAATTGAACCTGATGCATGCACACTTCCTTTGCATGCACACTTCCTTTTTAAACATTAATGCCTAATGCTCTGCTTCTTGATTTGTTGCTGGGTAGTGATGAATACCCATGTATAAGACTGCTTTCCTCATCTCAATAACATCACAGAAGCAGCTTATATGAAAAAGACTAGGTAGCATCCATCTCACGTTAGTCTCAGTATGAACCCTATTGTTTAAACCATAAATATCATAAGAAACTAAAGCAATAGAAAACTGGTTTACAAAATCATCAACTCTACGCTTAAGATTCTTAATATATATTTTTATGCCATTGGCACCAAAACTCGTGAACATCCCTGTTGTAAAAAAAATGCTTCATTTAAGTATTCAGGCTCATACCCCTTCATCCATCATTTAGGTCTAATAATATAGGGAGAGAATGAGTGGTACCTTGGTCCCAATTTCATAATTGAAGTCATACTTTTCAAAAATAGAGTGAAAATCATCTGTGTTAAAAGTGACTCTGCAAGCCAAGTATGATGCCACCCAAGGGAAGAGGTAGTAAGATGATCCAGAGCACCGTAGTAGAGGGCTCGACAACTAATGGGTCTCTTAATTGTCCCCATAAAATTGAAATTTAAAAATAGAAATTGTAAAAGTGAAAAAAAATACCGTCTCACCGTATAAATGAAACTCTTTCATTTAATAAAGTGTATGTAGTAAAAATCTCATATTTTTTTTGTGTGGATAAAATACCTTGTTCGCAGATTTATAGACCCACTAAAGTCAAGGTTTGTAGAAAAGAAAAGGACTATATATCTTGTTCGGCTTACCTAAGAGGATTCCAGTCACCCCAACACATGTTTATTCTTGGCGGCGGCGATTACATTATGTTTCCAAGGTTAATACTATTCCAAAAGAACAACAACCTTGCCCAATAGCTTCCTCGGATTATGAATCAGAAGATGATCTACTAAGAATGCCACATTTATGTTACCAACTTAAATGAAACGTGTTAAATTGCTTTATGCTTTAGAGCATGAAGCATCACATATTGTACTTTAATACACATTGCATATGCTCGTCCATACACACTCCCCAAGATCCAATCACAGTGTTAGGCCCTCGATGGTTTACTTTTATGGTTATTGATTTTTATTATTGTTATTCATCTATGTTATTTTTATTTAGTGTATATTGATTTTGGAAGGGGAAAGGGTTATCGATTATTGTATAAGTAAGGGCTTGGTTTGTAACTTTGTATGGGTATCTCGACAGTGTTTTATCTGTTTGGAGGGTGGGTGGTCTCTCCAATACCACCAAGTGATTGGGTGTGCTTTTCTCTCTCGAGGAAATATCATAATTATTATTCTCCAATTTCTTTCCAGATTTGTACTTTGTTCTTGACAGTATACTTGTTGATTTTTCAGCACCAAACACAGTTTATATAAGTTGTTTATTAAACTCAAATATTATACATATATATATATAAGGTGCATCTATGGTAAAAAAAAAATTTAGCTAAAATGTCATTTTGATACCTAAATAATTTTTTTTTAATTTTTTATGACAGTGTACATTGTAATCATTTAAGACATCCTATAAATTTTTAAAAATTTTAGAATAATTTATCGTACTAAAATCAAACTTCAAATAGCTTTTTGCACTCATATTTATTTTTTGTATGCTCGAGTAAAATTGAATTGTTTGAACATTGTTTTCGGCACTGTAAATTATTATAAATTTCTTAAAAGTTTTGTAAAATGTCTTAAATGATTACAATATAACCCATAAAAAAAAATGTAAAAAGAAAATTATTTAGGTACCGAATTGACATTTTGGGTGCACCACTGCACTGTAATCAGCCCGCAATGCAATCTATATATCAAAGAGTATATACTAGAATGTTTCAGGATTAACGAAGACAATAAGACAGTTTATTTTCATTTATATATAACAAACTTATATTAAAATATTTAGTAGTAGATGAATCTAGAGGTGTTTCTCCGGGACAAGCTTGAGAGCAGTTCTCTTGGAGATGGTAAGAGAATGACCAGCAAACTCATCCATGTTGATATCTTGCTCTTTCATTCCACCAGGCAATTTCCAGTCAAAGCTGTATAAGAGATTGGCAAGGCCAAGCTCAACTATTGTTGTTCCCATGTACATGGCAGGACATACCCTTCGTCCGGATCCAAATGGCAACAGCTCGAAATGTTGACCTTTAAAATCAATGGAGCTATCCCGAAACCTCTCTGGGATGAACTCTTCAGGATCTTTCCAGCTCTTGGGGTCTCGTCCAATCGCCCAAGCATTCACTTGAATAATTGTTTTTGGTTTAATATCATAGCCATCGACGGTGAAGTGTGACATGCTCTCTCTTGTAAGAAGCAGAGGAGCTGGAGGGTGCAATCTAAAAGTTTCTTTGACTATCATTTTGAGGTATTGAAGCTGATCAGTGTCACTTTCTGTGACTTTTCCTTTGTTTCCAATGCAAGCTCTAACTTCATCTTGAGCCTTCTTCATCAGTTTAGGTCTCTTGGCTAGCTCTGCCATTGCCCACACCATGGTGATTGCACCAGTATCTACCCCACCAAGAAACATATTCTGCAACAAGAGATATATTAGTAGTCAAGCCATGATTGGTGAAACTCACGCTTAACGAATAACTCGTTAGAATACGATTAAAATTGCCCAAAGTATATATAAACACGAATCCAAACAAAAGCTTTTTTTTTAAATAGAAAATCTAAAGGTATTTTGAATTTGATCTATATATACACAATAAATCCCAATATCACCCCTGCCAAAAAAATCAAGAATAACAATAAATATAATTAGAACGGAAGCAAACCTTGATTATTCATAGATGATAAATATGAGTAAATATAAAAGAGCGGAAGCAAACCAAACCATTATGCATAATGAATAGCTAGATGGCTGTGAGCTATGAGATCCTTCTATTCATTATGTGGATGGAGATTAATTAGATAAATTAGAACGACATGTATGGAGGACAACTACTACCTATAATTAGTGATGTCGAATTTTATTAATAATCATTTAATTATAGATAGGCTCACATAAATTATTTTCGAATATACTGTCTAGTTAATTACTTTTTGTTACAGGGCATTACTTTTGGAAAAGGGCTAGTTAGGACTAGCTATGGTTATGTGTGAATAACAAAGTAAAAACAGGCCAAGAGAACTCTTTTAATTTTGTCCGTATCTTCTACAATTTCTTAATTTGTTTTAAGGAAGTAAGGCTAAAGAAGAAAAAAACAAAGACAGAAGAACTTACCAAGAGGACCCCCTTGACATTGTTTATGGTTAGAGAAGCAGATCGAAAACCAGCTTGCTCTTTCACTATTTTGAGAAGCACATCAACAATGTCTTCACGCTCTTGTTTTTCTCTCCCGGGACTGAGATGATCATCAATCACCCTTTGAAAGAAATCATCCATCTGGTGGAAAATTCTTTCACGCCTTTGTTCTAAACCAGAAAGCTTGTCAACAATCCATCCCACATATGGAAAGTACTCAGCTGCACAGAAAGTTGCCATGATGATTTCGACCTCTTGAACAATTTCATGAAATTTCTCATCAGAAAAATTAGCTTTTTTGAAAGTTGTCCCAAAAGCAGTCCTGAAAATTATGCTAGCAGTAAGAGGAAACAGCTTCTTAGTAAGATCAACAGGAGCACCGGGAGAAGATGAGGAGTGATGAGATATGGACTTGATGAGCTTAGTAACTTCTTCTTCCCTAATCGATTGGTATGAACTTACCCTCTTCACACTGAAGAGCTCAAGAACACAAATTTTCCTGATTTCTCTCCAATATTCTCCGTATGGACAAAATGCTGAGTCTTGGAAATTGTATGTCATTTTCCGAGGACCATGTAATTGAGGTCTGCTGCAACTGCTGAGATCATGAATCTTCATGACTTGTTTTGCAGCCTCAGCAGATGATATAACAACAGTTGGCATGTTTCCGAGGTGAAGAAGCATAACTGGGCCATATTTTTTGGAGAGTTGGCATAAAGATTGGTGAGGCAATGAACCAAGTTGGTGTAAATTGCCTATGAAAGGAAGATTTGGAGGGCTTGGAGGAAGGTTTTGTTTCTGAACAGTTTTCTTTATGAAGATAATCAGTAATGGAAGGAGGAGGAGAAGTGAAACAAGCAAAGCTGGTTGAGCATCAATTGCCATTTTGTTTTTGTTTTTTTTTTTTTGTTTTTTTTTGCCTTTGATTTTATCACCAAGTATTCCAAGACTACTCGTTTCTTTAGCAACTATAAATAAGGAAATGGTTATTGTCTTCTTCTGAGATTATTTAGAAGAAAAAATGAAAAGAAAAGAAGAAGTTTTCCACTGCTACTTTCAATAGTATTCATTACGGGTGTTCGGTGTACGAGCAGTGTGATTTTTTGCCAGTCTGATTTTTTGACCGCATGACATATGCGTTTGAGCAATTTTTCAAATCGCAACTCATACCGCATAACCATAGACCTCAAATCGCATCATACAAATATGGTATAATGCGGTGCCATGTGGACAATTTATATATATCAACAAATAATTTAATAATTAAACATTATAATTAATAAAAGTCCATAATAAAGCTCATAATTAAATAATGTTTAACAAAATAATAAATATTCAACCAATAAACTTTTAGTTAAACAATTAAATACAATAAACTAATAAAGAAATGTGATATAGAAATAAAGATTTTAATTAAGAATGAATATCTTAAGGTTGAAATATAATATGTGTTAGCATCTTATTTAACATAATAATTTTTCTAGATATTATATATATTACAATATATAAATATATATATATGCATTTAGTTTTATGTAGTAAAATTGAAAATATATATATAAAAAAAACTAATATATATAATGATGTGGTGCGATTTGAACTGCATTTATAAAATTCAAAACTGCACTGCACCATACGGTTTGTCGAAAATGCAAACTGCAATTGCACTGTAAAGAATTCCAAACAACAAATTATAATGCAGTGTGAATGGTTTAATGAACACCCCTAGTATTCATTTTGAATAGCTTCCTTAAAGTTGTGATAGTTGATGTATTGTCCGGAGGTTTTTTTCTCATGTAGAATCTGCGAGGAATATTAATTAAAATTATATACCTTTTCAAATATTTTAATTTCTCCGTGCATTCTTTAACTAGTTTATAAAATTTATCTAAAAAAATCTATTTTATAATTATTAAATTTATTATTTAAACAAATTAACAAAAATAATCTTATTAAATATCAAGAAAAAAAATTATTTTTTGAGAATACTGCCAAACACTATATGAAGTAATTAATTAGAAAAATAAAATAAAGAGGTGGATAGAATTTCTTCCATCCAAAAAAGTTTGTTGTCTAGCTTCTGGAATAAAAATCTTCATATTACACATAATTTGTCAAATTATTTATTTACTTTAATTCATACCCTCACATATTTATTTAAATGCATAGTTTCCTAAATGATGATTTGTCAAATTTTAACTAGTGAAATAGAGTAAAAACGTGTAATTTAGAGACAAGATTTCTATTCCTTAAGACCATCTATGACAAGAAGATTGGAGACGAGGAATGATGGATAGGGTAGGAAGGAAGGAAATTGTAGAGAAGTGGAAAGAAAAGTAGATCTTTAAGGAGTCAATTATTATATGGGAAGTGTTAGAATGGGTTGGCATTTGTAGTGTCTCTCATGTTTTGTGTCATTTATTAGGTGGATATATGGTGGCACCCGCTGAATTTTAATGGGTAATGTGAATACTTTTGAAATTGTGAGTTTTAAATTACCCCAAGTGTGAATTCATGCAACATATTCTCGTGATACCCAAAACTTATAACAAAGGCTCTCCTAGTTGTTTAGCTAGAAAGGAAGGAAGAAATATGATATTTTATTCTTTTGTTTGGTATTGGAAAGAAAATTGGAAGGATTGAGAGTGATTTGTTTATAAAATTACTATATTACCCTTTTAGTTGTTCATTATATTTTTCAATTTAATTTGTTGAGTTACAAATATTTTATTTCTTCAAAAAGAAAATTATATATATTTATTGTTACTAGTTTATATACTTTAATTTATTTATTATGTATTTCCTCTAAAAATAGTAATAATATTAATATTAATGTTAAAAAAATATATATCAAAATAAAATATAAATAAAAAATATTGACGGCAAAAGTACATCTTTTTAAAATTTTGTGATTTAGTCCCTAATTTTTTTTTTTGGAAAAATAGGTAGTGACTCACTAGATAGAATATGTTATTTGTTCATTTGTCCAAGTCATAATTTTTAAAGAAAATAAATTAAAAATAAAATAGCATATTTTAAAAGGGTAACTCCATGAAATGACCCTATTTTATAGGGTAATACTAACTCCAACCCCACATTAATGTTTCTCATATTTTTAACCTTATACCCATGTGAAAAGACTAGCTTACCCTTATTAACATTAGGCTTTTTCCTCCCATTTTTTCCCTTCCCATTTCGTCTTCAGCCCCTTCTCTCTCTTCCTTCTCTCTCATAAAGAGAATAAACACTCTTCCTTCTCCCTCTCTCTCAAATCATCATCAAAGAGAATCATCACAAATTTTCTTCTCACGAAGCTTGGAAAATGATGTAATCTATCATAATTTTTTTTTCTTCTCACCCAAGTTGAAGAAGATTGAAGATTCTCAAAACTTGAAGAAGTTTGAACATTTAATTTGATAATGAGTAAGTATTTTTTTATTTATAGGTTATGGGTGTCTTGTGTAATAGTTTAAATAGAATTTTGGAACTACTATACACTAAAAAATCTGTGAAAAGAGATAATTTTATGTTGAGATGACGAATTTTCGAATGATTTTCGCGATTTAAGTCACTGTGTTCTCACTGTGTTCACACTTTGTTCACACATTATTCACACTTGGTTCACATTTTTGCAATTTTGGTCACTGCGTTCACACTTTGTTCACACATTATTCACACTTTGTTCACACATGATTCATACTTGGTTTAGACTTGGTTCACGAGTATTTAACACATGATTCACATTTGGTTCACACATGATTCACACTTGGTTCACACATAATTCACACTGGGTTCACACACAGTTCACACATTGTTCACACACGTTTCACACTTGGTTCACACATGCTTCACACATGCTTGCTTTACACATTTATTTCTTATTTCTTTTGGCTAGTTTTACCTAATAACCTTTGGATTTCGAACCTTTTGTCATATGTTATGCAGGTCAAACATATATAAATATTGTGGTGTTATATAATGGATCGTGGGAACAAGTTTTGAACGAAGGTTGGTCATTTAGTGCTAAACAAAGCAAGGGTATGAAGGTGCCAAAGACTATCACTTACAATAGTCTTGTTGATCAATTGTATACTTTAATCGGAGCTGACAAGTCTCGTATTGATCTTGACTTAAATGTAATCTATCATTTTGGAAGTAAAGGTATCCCTCCATCTTTAATTAGTAATGATGAAGATGTTGCTTTTTTTCTTGATGAGATAGGAACATCTATCAATCATCGGACACCCCTATGTGTGTCTACTACAGAGAAGAGAAGTAATGATCCTTTGGTTACTAAAACACGTGAGTTGTATACTATTCCTCCAGTTGAAACCAAAGTGAATGATGATTTTTGCATTGATGGCAATGAAGACAGTTGTGATGATGATAATAATGATGCAGATGGCAATGAAGAGAGTTGTGATGGTGATAATAATGATGCAGATGGCAATGAAGACAGTTGTGATGATGATAATAATGATGCATTAAGCTCAGATGATAATGAAAATATTGATAGGTCTACCTGCAATGATGTACTTGTGAAGCATAATTTACAACAGTCAACCTCCAATGAAGTATTGAAGAGCCATGATTCCTCAAATAATAGAGGTCGTAAAGTAAGACAGGTTGGCGAAGATAATCTATGGAGTACTCCACTTTTGTTGAATCAAGGGGAAAAAGGCTCTACTTCAGCCTCAACAGCTCAATTACTGACATCTTCTTCGAGTATCAATTCGTGGGAAATAAAAGAGGGTCAAATATTTGAGAACAAGCAAGAGTTGAAGATGAAACTCCATCTTTATGCATTAAAGAAAAACTTTGAGTTTAAAGTAAAGAAGTCTGCGAAAAATATATGGTGTACAGTATGCGTTGATGATAAATGCAAATGGAGGTTGAGGGCTACAAAATTGGTTAATTCCAATATGTTCGAGGTTCGTAAATTTTTCGGTGAACACACATGCTCATTGGATGTTCGACATAAAGATCACCGTCAGGCATCCCCATGGCTTATTGGACATGTCATAAGGAGAAAATTTGAGGGTGATGATGTTAATTACAAGCCAAGGTCAATTGTAAAAGATATGAGTTTATCATATGGAGTTCATATGAGCTATGCTAAAGCTTGGAGGTGTCGAGAGCATGCATTGGCTTACATAAGAGGTACACCAGAATCATCATTTCAGAAACTTCCCTCATTTCTATACATGATGGAACAAAAAATCCTGGAACTGTTACTCATTTGCAGATGGACAATGAAGGTAGGTTCAAATATTGCTTCATGGCCTTAGGTGTTTCTATAATGGGGTTTAAGACATATATTCGCCCAGTTATATGTGTAGATGGAACCTTCTTGACTACTCGGTGTGGAGGTACTTTGTTATGTGCCATGGGACAAGATGCTAACAAGCAAATATATCCAATTGCATTTTCAGTAGTTGACTCAGAGAATAATGACTCATGGTTGTATTTTCTACTGAGGTTGAAGGAAGCGATTGGTGAAGTGGAGAATCTAGTATTCGTGTCTGATAGACATACTAGTATAGCAAGTGCCTTGACTAAAATTTTTCCTGAGGCACACCACGGTGCTTGTATACATCATGTTAGCATGAATATTCGTGCGAAGTTCAAAACTGACCATTTCCATGAAGAATTCTTCCTTGCAGCGAAAGCTTATAGAAAGCGAGAGTTTTTACGCCATTTTGAGAAGATTAAATTCAAAGATCTTGCAATTGCTCAATACTTAGAGAATCAAGTGGGTTTTGAAAAGTGGGCTCGTTCTTTCTTTCCTGGCCATCGATATAATTTAATGACTACAGGTATTGCCGAAAGCTGGAACAATGTCATTGCTGAGGCACGTGGGTGGCCAATTACTTGTCTCATGGAATTTATGAGGCACACTTTACAAAAATGGTTTTTCCAGCGTCGAACTGCAGCATCAGCGGCTACAAGTCCTCTTGCCACAGAAGTGGAAGCTGATTTGCGAAAGTTAGCAGACAAGTCCACTACCTCGTTCTCTTTTCCGTCTAGTCAGTATGAAATAACAGTATTGGATGGTGATCTTGATGGAGATGTCGACCTAAGGAGGAAAACATGTAGTTGTAGAAGATTTGATTTGACAGGTCTTCCTTGTGAACACGCTCTAGCTGGTGCTCGAGATCGTGGCATTAGTCCATATAGTTTATGCTCCAGATTCTACACAGTTGAAGCGTGGTTGTCATCCTATGGTGGATCTGTATATACGTTGGGTAATGAAGAATCTTGGGTGATACCAAATGACATAGGAAGTATGATGATAGCTCCTCCTTTAGTGAAGCAGAAGGCTGGTCGTCCAAAGAAGAAACGACGTTTATCAAAGGGTGAGAAGAATAGAAAACAACATAGATGTAGTAGATGTGGTGTCCTGGGCCACAATCGAGTGACGTGCACCACTGTTTGTCCCCCGCCGTCTAGACATGCTTAGTTTGTACTTTTATTGTTTTACTTTGTACTTTTATTGTTTTACTTAGTTTGTACTTAGTTTGCGGAATTTGAATTTTTAGATTGGTTCAGTAATACGACTTTTTGTGTTAAAGTTTGTTGTTTCGGACACACCTAATTCATATTCACACATAATTCACACCTAATTCACACATAGTTCACACATTATTCACACATATTTCACACACGGTTCACACATAGTTCACACCTAGTTCACACATAGTTCAATCCTGGTTCACACATATTTCAATCCTGATTCACACTTAATTCACACCCAATTCACACATAGCTTATGTAGAGTCCAAGAACTTTACTTAGCTAATTGTTTAGTAGTATTATAGTATGTTTAGTGTTATCATTGTTACTTTGGATTTTTGGTTCAGACCGGGAGTTATTTGGACACTCATAGTAGTACTTATAGATTTTCTAAGTTTAACCTATAGTTTAAGAATATTAAGTATAACCTAAGGTTTGATTAATGTGTCTGATATTAAGGAATATATTATTATATTATAAGGTTTAGACATCAACCAATAGGATTTTAAGCACATGTTTTGAATGGTAATTAAGGATTTAGTATTTTTGAGGATTAAATTAAATAAGGGTAAAAGTTTGAATGTATAGGGTCAGTCAGCAGCTTTGAGCACGTTGAGGGCTTAGTCAAGGCTGTTTACTCCATTCAAACTCAGCTAAAAATGTGTAAATTCGTGTTTAAATATTCAGCGTATGCCGATATATCGCAGCTATAGGGGGCGATATGTCGCAGCACGTAGATACGGAAAACACGAATCGATGCACGGTCGCCTCGGGAACAAAGGTCCAGGCGATATATCGCCTATAGGGGGCGATATATCGCCTCCACCAGCATGAATTCAAATACATTTGAATTCTTTTCCCTTCAGCCATTCAAACTTCTTCAACAGTCCAGCATCTTCTGAACGAGTCTTCAGCCTCTGCTGAACGATTATTCAAATGATTTTCACCTAAAAAGCCATTATTTTTATTCAAGTAAAATCAAGATATTTTCATTCCCAAACTCTATAAATAGGACCTAGTACCCAGCCATTATTCACCATTTGCTCTAAGTTCAGAGGCTGCTAGTGTTAAGTGAGTGAGAGAGTGTAAACACTTGGTTTGGGGAAAAACTATAAGCTTAAACATCATAAGCTTATCAAACACTTGGGAAGTAAGTGAGTGCTATAGTATTTCGGTGGATGTTAGATTGATCTTGCAATCTTTGAGGTAAACCCAAAACTCTAGTCCTTTCTGTATTCTATGTTATTTCTTTTCTCAAAACCTTCTACTCAGTCCCCTAACCTTATTCTTATTTTTGGTTAGGGAATCCAAGTTCTTAAGCACTTAAGTGGTGGTAAGCATATTTTCGTTTAATGGTTTAGTCTTCCTATTCTCTTTCATTTCATCTCCTTTCTTTAGACTCACCCTTGTTCATTGTGGTTTTAGGAGTGTTCCAAAAGTCCTAACTCAGTCCATTTTATCCCGGTAACTTTGGTAAGGAAAATAGGCTAGAATTAATATGTTATGTGCTTATGTTATCTATATGTTTATGTTATTAAAAGTGTTATGATATGTATATGTGTATGTAGGCTTGGGCATATGACCCATATGACTAACAAGACCCCAAATGGGTTATGGGCATATGACCTACTTAGCTAGTAGGACCCCATTAACCCCATGGGCATATGCTTGTTTAGTCTATGGGACCCCAAGTAATAATGGCCATTATAATAAGTGTATGTTATATGTATTATGTTAAGTCTTTATGTTTTCTTATGAAATTGTGTATATGACTATGTGTTAGGTTTTTCCTTGCTGGGCATTAGGCTCACTCCTTTCTGTTTATGTGCAGGAAAATAAGCTTAGAGGCGGTAAGATTCGTGATGCTTGGGAGGATGTGTATCGATGATGAATGGAGTCAAGGGGCCGAGCGTTATCGATTCGAGGATGTAGTCTCCTTTTATGTTTTTTATGGTTTTACATGTATTTTCCGCATTATTATGTAATGTCTTTTATTTTAAATCTTATTTTGTTTTAAAGACAATGGGATCCCAAAATCCTTCTTAGTATTCTGTTTCTTTGTAAATAACTCTTATTTTCAAGTTACTCAATAAATTATGGTATTTTCGAAAAATGTAAGTTTTTATGTATAGTTTCGATAATGGTCCAATTAGTCTAGATTAGTGGGTCATTACAGCTTAATAAGATAAAAGTGACAAAGATTTATCCATTCCACTATTAAGATGAAATAAACGAAGTCATTCAATACCATTTAATGAGATGAAGTTGACATAGTTTCTTCATACATTCAAAAGTAAGATACATATAATTAAATAAAAGACAACTATGGTTGTAAGTTATGGTAAAACAAATCTACACAAGTCTTTTTTCTAAAGAAATCCATGTTGTCGTCATTCACTTCGGATAGCGGTTTTTTGGCTAGCAAGTACTCTAGATGTTTGATGATATATACCCCACAATCGCCACTGCAAAGGAAATAAAGTTTTTTAATTATTGGAAGACCATATTGATTATTGGAAGACCAAAGTCCTTTAATATAAATATGGTTAACAGAGTTATACCTAGTTTTGGTTTGTGGCACTTTTTCTGTGCCAAGTCTTGTGAACTCAAAACGCACTTTCTGTGCTTGTAGTTGGACATCTTTCCTATGGCTTAACAGCCCACTGGATTGAATTAGAAATGGTAGCATTTTTCCCCATCTGCTCATTTTATTCTCAAACTCCTTGTTGGAGACCACAGTGATATCAGAGTCATAAGCTTTTATAAGACAGCTTGTCAATGATATCTCTAACAACACCCAATGTGTCCCAGAAAAATTAATTGGGGTAAACAATTCATCAATGTCTTTCCAACTCCTTTTGAAATTGTTATCATCACCTACCAAGTAATCAAGCACTTCTTGTGGCCAAATGTAGCTTGATTTGATTTTCTTCTTGTTGAATTGTTCCCAATGTGGTTCGAGAACTGTTGGAACATAGAATCCACGATGGTGAATCTTTCGGAGTAAGTCTTCTTGTAAGTGTACACTCGTTCTTTCATCAACCCTAAAGCTGCATCAATGTGCTGCATGCCAAATATTATAAGTATATATGCATTCAAATTATATATATTTTTTAAAAAAAATTATTTCAGTAGTCTTACCAGTCCGTCCAGCCATGTACGTGGTGTAAGTAGCTGAATAAACCATTTCGCAGTGCACGAACCAGCCAAGAGAGAAATAGGCTTATCATTCTTTTTTAAACCAATTACCCATTTCTTAAAACGTCTCATTTGCTTTTCGTCATATGGCTGTAGGGGATTAATTTCACAAGGATCAGTTACAATTGTCTTTGCTTTCTTTTTCTTCTTAGTTGGATCAGTAAACTCGGAACCAAAAATTCTTTTCATTGGAACCCTCCTTCTCTTGAATTCCACCCCAGCCATATCTCCAGGAGATACCACCTTACAGCTAGGGCTATCTTCTCCAACAACGTGCTCCATAATAAATGTATGGTGTGGTGAAGCAAGATGCTCATCTGATAATGAATCCTCAGAATCACTACCTTTACGTTGCGAGAGCACTAATTCAATTAGATAATCCAACTTCTCCTCCATTCTTTGTTGGTTACATTTCAAAGTGTCAATATCAGCTAACAACTTTTCATGGTGGGTGTTAATTGGAGTTGGTATCTCTTTCTTGTCTTGCTCGTGACGATGCCCGTCTGCTACATCGGGCTTTGTGGGAGATTCCTCACGTTCTTCCCTTTCAAACTCCAATTCCACATCATCGTCTACAAAGCTAATAACACGTCCCATGAGTAGTTCATCTGGTCCTTGAATAATAGAGTCGTGAAATTCTTTCTCTTCGGGTCTTGGATTGAGCGTGGCCTTCACAAGATTCTGCAACAAAATAATAAATTAATAAAGTATAAACATTACTTATAAATCACAAACTCAAATAAAATCTTAACGACTTACACTTTTTTTCTTAAATACACCTTCAATATCTTTCTCTTTCAGCATTTTATGCGCTGACCAGCTAAGCATTCTTGGAAAGGCCAGGGGTTGTTGATCAGCAAATGCAGAGAACTTTGTGAAAATTTCATAGGCCCAATATTGCAGAGCAATGGCATAACCATAAATTGTGTACTGAGGTGCTGGTCTTTTTCTCTTTTGCTCAACATTCTTCAAGTATTTATTCCTTAGCCTTTCCATATCTTTTGCCAAGCCGAATAATGTCTTCTCGTACGATAATCTCCCCCAAGGATAGTTGAAGAAGTCATCTTCATTTTCCACCATAGAAAGGACATCAATAAAGCATTTCATCTTTGGTTCACTAGGTAATAAAAGAGAGTCTACCAAAAAACATAGACCTAATTTCCATACGTCTTCTTTCACATCGCACCTTTTGAATCCATCTTCCAACTCTTCAGAAGACAAACATTCTTTATTGTTCAAGTATGTCTGGAGAAGTCTTTTACTCTTGGTCATTTCTTTATACTTTGCCTGATCCGGAGAAATTCCACAATTCAATCCAGTGATCAAACCAAATTCACTAATTCCAAACCTTGTATTCTGACCACAAATATTAAAATTCAAGCAGTATTCGTTCTTTCCTCTACCAACAACTCTCCTAAGCAGTAACTGGTGAATAATAACTCCAGAATATTGTAGAGGCGGAGCTAAGAAGAATTGCTTGAATGGTGACTGTTTCGCTCGTTCCAACAAGTCAAATGTCGTGAACTTTGCTATTATTGTACTCATAATGCTCCCTCCCCTATACGCAGCCTTTGCTGGATAATGCCTTTCAGTAGGAAGCATGAGGAGTGACATCTGAAAAGGTAAATTAAATAAGCGCTTAATACATAACTCATATATATTCACACTTTCTTCACATACGGTTCACACATTATTTACACATGGTTCACGCATAGCTCACCCAAATTCACACCAACCTCACATAGTTCACACACAGTTCACACACAGTTCACACATAGTTACTATTGAGGTACATTTTATGTACACTAGTTTAGAAACTCTACAGCAACCAAATCACACCAAACCAAAATACCAAACACTGCAGCAATGACAAGTAAAGAAAACACAGGGGAGTTTAGAGCATAAAGGTCTCCTAAGTTCATTTTGCTAGTCTTGCCATCTCAATTCGCTATTCTCAAAGAGTTACAGAGCTTCTCTTCTCTCTTTTTCTCTATTCTCTACCTTTTTCACCAGCCATCTACCGTACATGTTTTCCATAACTCAGCCAATCATTTGTACCAACTGCAAATTCTAGTTGTCACCTTAATTTTAAACCACCTTGGCTGCAATTGCAGAACCAAATGCAACTCTGGCCAGCATTGCCATAAGCTATGTCTTACTCTTGACCACTTAGTACATATGGTAACTAATGTGAGAGACATCCTTAAATAACAGTTATTATAACTAAAACAAGCCTAATCATAGTGCATACCCCACAACAACCAGAATATATTTTCCTCAAAAGTTCCCAAAATACAGTCCCATTCCTCATTCTAGTCAACCTTTTCTTGGTTATATTAAAGAAATATATGTATATATATTCATGATTTCAGCCGAGGCCATACCATAATACACATCACTTAGAAATTATTTCAACACTTCAAAATAAGACAGTACAATTTGATATTGACAGTATGTACAAGTTTCTCATCATACTCTTGCCTCACTACAAGGAAATAAGTCTAATAATGGCTTATTATAATCAAGAAAAGGTTCAAGAATCACTTTTAATAGGGTTAGTTAGTATAGTTTCCTTTTATAATTCACACATTATTCACCATAAGTTCAGAACATGGTTCACACACCATTCACACCAAATTCACACATGGTTCACACATCATTCTCACATTGTTCACCATAATTTCGGAACATGGTTCGCACATCGTTCACACACTATTCACACCAAATTCACACACTATTCACACTAAAATCACACATGGTTCACACCAACTTCACTTCATACATGGTTCACACCACAATCACACATGGTTCACACCAATTTCACACATTGTTCACACTTAAATTACATATGGTTCACAACAACTTCACTTCACACATGGTTCACACTAAATTCACACCACAATCACACATGGTTCACACCAATTTCACATATTGTTCACTGAAATTACATATGGTTCACACTCGTTCCTTCACACCAAATTCACACTAAATTCACTCCTTATTTCCCAATTAAAACATGCCTCAAGTAGTTAGAAATTCCGAAATTTAACCAAAGTAAAAATTCAAAATAAACAAAGGAGTCATAATAACAACAAGGGATCCCAACAACAATACCTTGGGCTAGGGTATCGGGCTTGCAAGGGGAGTGTGGGGTCTTAGGTGTTGTAAACCTTGGGCTCCGGCGACGTGGGCTCGAAGATATGGCTGAAATGTGGGTGGGTTCGGCGTCGGGACCAAGCGGAGGGGATGGGTTCGTGGGTTCGGGACCAAGAGTGTAAAAGGGGCTGGTGGCTGTGGAGATGATGATGCAAGTGGGAGGAGGGACGAGGTGGGTGCTGGCCGGAGTACCACCGCAGCTTCGACGGGAAAAAATCTGAGTTTGGGAGGGAGGGTTTTCAATGGACGGGAAGGGGGAAGAGTAAGAAACTGAAAGAGTTATTTGGGTTGTTTAACAAAAGGGGTAATTTTGTCTTAAAGAGTTAAAAATGTGAAAATTTTTAACTAAGGGTTAGAGTTATAAATATGGGCTGAATAGGGTTAGTTCATGGAGTTACCCTTTTAAAATATGTTTCAAATTAAAAAAAACAAAAAATTAAAAATTAAAAAAAAAAACATAATTTTTCTTGCTCTCTCTTCTTCTTGACTCTTCTTCTTCTCCCTTCGTCTTTCATCCATCCTCACCCAGAAGTCAGGCGCCTCAGCCATCTACCTCCTAGATCTCCCAGATCTCTCCCAAAACCCAGAATTTAGAACCCAGATCTCGTCCTTTGTTCTTAAGCTCTTTTCATGGCACTGACGTGGTGGGCGAATGCTGAAGGTGGTTCTCATATGGGTGGGTTCGTTGTTGGCGATTTGGGCCACGACGGATTTAGATCTTCATCGTCGAACCACGGTAGATTTGGATGGATGACTGCAGAATTTTCGGATCTCAGCCTAGGCGACGGTAGGGTGCTCTCATGGTGGTCATCGTGCAAGGAGAAACACAGCGGCAACGACGTTGGAGTCAGAATCAAAAAATTTGGGTCGGGTCATGTCTGAGTTTGTTTTTTGTTTTTTCAAATCTGTAAAAAAAAAAAAAATCTAGGCTTGTTTCTAGGAATCATGGTTGACTATCATTGTACAGCAATGAAAAAATGGGGAATCGCCTACTGTTTTTGCCGTAATTAAGCATTTTAACTCTTTTGGCTGTTATAATTTGATTTGTTGTGCATTGAGATTGAGAAAGTCTCATATATATAATAGACTTTAATTTATGAACGGGGATATCGTGCTCATGATATTTTTTTTAGTGTTTTTTTTAACAATTATATTTTTTAGTTTAGATTTTAGGATTTATTATAAAATAATTTTTTGTTTTATTTATTTTTTAAAGCAGAGATTTGTTTTTGTTATAAAATTAGTATTTTCAACTAGCTATTTTTTTATATATAAATGTATAGTTTTTACTAAATAGTATATATTTTTATTATTTTTTTAATTTTAAAATTATTTTAAATAATTTTTAATAAAAAGTAATATATGGTGAACTAACGAGAAACTGACACGTATTCACCCAGTAAAAAATGGGATACTTTTACTGCCAACATCCTTTTAAAAAAATATATTTTACCTTTCTAAAAAAATAAAAGAATATAATTATCTTTAGGGATTTTTTTATTAATGCATATATTGAAAACATTTTATTCATTTATAGGGTTTCTAAAAGTATATTTCATTAATATATAATCTTAAGTATTTTTTTCAAATATACGGTATCTCTTCTACTAACTATTGTTGTCATTTATTCTGGTTAGAGCCAGACTCATATGGGATATGAATGAAGAAGAAGAAAAGTTGGGTGAGTTGTGGTTGTGGTTGTGGTTGTGAAACTGAATATATTATTGGGTTGCCATCGATTTTGATGGAGGAAATTGATAAGGAAGTCATTTTTGGTGCTCCTGCTTATCTTTTCGGCGCCGCTGGCACTTCTGCCGTTGATGCTTTTTTCATTTTGGTTTTCTTGCTTCTCCTTCTCATTTTCTTAGCTTTGTTTCCTGTAGCCTAGCTGCCTAGTGTTGTTGACTCTCCACTTTGACTTTTATGAACAAATATATTCTCATCACATTTCTTGTACACATGCATGCATCGATCCTTTCCATTTCTTGTTTTTTCTTTTGCATTATATTTAGTGCATCAATTAGCTTGAGTGGATCAATGAAAGGAATTGGTTGGCTGTGATGCACATGGTAAGATGGCAAATTAAAGCTAAAATGGTGACAACAATAAGGATACATGTCTATCTCACTACAACATATATTATATACATGCATTATATATATATAGACAGTGTGTTAGGTTGCATAAGTTAAATAAGGATGAAATTAACATATAAGATATTAAGTTGCATGAGCTTACATTTGAGATTGTTGTGAGTTACTTTAGGTTGCATTGAGCTTACATTTGAGATTGCAGTAAGTTGTTTTATGTTGTATTAGGTTTGCATTTGATGATGCATTTGTTACATAAAGATGAAATTTGCAAATGAGTTTTTAAAGTTGCACTAGGTTGCATGGGCTTGCATTTGAGATTACAATGGGTTGATTTAGGTTGTATTGAGCCTACATTTGATGTTACTTTTTGGTTGCATGAGTTGCATAAAAATGAAATTTTCAAATGAGTTTTTAAAATTGCATTGGGTTGCATTGGCTTGCATTTGAGATTGCACTGGGTTGCTTTAGGTTGCATTGGACTTTCATTTGAGGTTGCTTTATTGCATGAGTTGCATAGTGATGAAATTTGCAAAGGAGTTTTTTTAAAAGTTGCTTTGTGTTGCATTGGGTTGCTTTAGATTGCATGGAGTTGCATTGGACTTGCATTTGAGGTTGCAGTGAGTTGTTTGAGGTTGCATGTGGTTGCATTCGTAATTCAAATGCATAACTCACATTAGGAGTTGCAGTGGGTTGCACTTGGACTAGTCATGTGTTGCTTTAGGTTGCATGTGGTTGCATTCGTAATTCATATGTATAACTCACATTAGCACTTGCAGTGGGTTGCACTTGGACTAGCCATGGGTTGCTTTAGGTTGCATGTGGTTGCATTCGTAATTCATATGTATAACTCACATTAGCAGTTGCAGTGGGTTGCACTTGGACTATCCATGGGTTGCTTTAGGTTGCATGTGGTTGCGTTTGTAATTCATATATATAACTCACATTAGGAGTTGTAGTGGGTTGCACTTGGACTAGCCATGTGTTGCCAAAAAATAAGACCTACATGGAAGGGCTTCATGGCCTAAGAATTGGTATTTTTATAATAAAGCTAAACTAATTTTAAAATGCCATTTCCATCCAAAAATAACTCCAGTTAAAAAAAAATAATTCTTTATCGGCTATGGGTACAAAAACATACCCTGCCACGGTAGAAATTTTATATATAAAAAAAGACATATTAGTGGTAGGGGTGTTCATAAAACTGCCTACACTACACAAGTTGACTACATCGCACCGCAATTTGCAGTTTAGAATTGGCCCACCAAGATATCCGTATCTCGGTGGTTTTTTACCGCAATAAAGTATTTTTCTTGTGGTGTATATAATTCTAATTTATCATTTACTTTGTTTATAACATTTATATAAGTATATGACACATTGGTTATTGGAGCATGGCTGTGATGAATGAATGTAGGTGTTTTCATTCTTATAGTGAAGTCCAAAGGGTCACAATCATCATGTTCTAGCTGGCTACAAAGAAAATGACTTTTATCTTTATTTACATAGGGGCAACATGCTTTTGTTCTAGTATAAAAACTATATGAACATATATAAAATAAATTATGCTGATAACTTGAGATCATAATTAGAATCAATAAATATAACACGTGACTACATATGATACTTGTAACGACCCAAATTCACTAAAAAGGCTTAAGGGCCTTGATTAGTGTGCTTGGAGGGCATAATGGGAATTATGTGTGACTTTAATGATTAAAATGCATGATTATGATTTAAAGCATGTTATATGACTATTTGAATATTCGAGATGCATGACTATGTGTATTAGTATGCATGTAGGCCCTAATTAGGTTAGAAGGGCATAATCGTAATTTTGGCCATTATGGGCATAATTGTATACATATATGTGATAATTGTCGAGACCACATTATTATGTGGATATATCTGTGATCTGTGACTCGAGACGATCCTAGGGAGCAGATTAGCGAAAAAGTCACGGCGGAGATTTATACCCGGCTCAGGGTGAGCCTGGGGGTATAAATGAGAATTTGGTGAGTATATTGGAGTCTATTTTGATATCGAGGAATATAATTGGTGATTAATTAGGTATCGGGAATTAAGCAGTGAATATTAGAGACACTCGAGGAATTAGCAGGAATTGGGGTGAAAGGACTAAAATGCCCCTAAGTGGATTAAAGGGTTTAGAATTAAAAGGGAGGGCATTAAGGTCATTTGGATTTTTAAATATAGGTATTACTGAGGCTTTATGTTAGTGGAAGTGGTAGAATACTACAGAAGTCTGAGGAAAGAAAAGAAGGAAAAGAAAGAAAAGAGAAAGGGAGGAAAAACAGAGTTGTTTTCCTAGGTTCAGTTTGTGGTTCTCTCACCATTTCCCTTCATTCTTCTTGGAGAAAAATTCAGAGGAGAGATAGTTCAACTAAGCCATAAGGTTTCTGAGCTAAGCTTGAGGATTTGGCAAGGGTTTAGCAAGGACAGGCCATCACTTGAGGTAAAATTCTGTAGTTCCTTCAATTCTGGTTTTGGTTTCTAATTAAGATATCTAAGCTGAGTTGATGGGAAATTCTAGGGAAGTTGGAGCCAAGGGTTGAGGAAGAGCAAGCTAAGAAGGTCTAGAGGCAACTTGAGGTTGAATTTCCATCAAAGGTATAAACTCTAAGCCTTTAACTTTGATGTTTTGACTGGTCTCTGCTGAGTTCTGAAGTCTAGAAGTGGCTATGGTGAATTTTGAGATTAGGGATGCATGTGTTTGGGTTTTTAGTATTTGGGGTGCTTGGGATGAGTGGAATGTGTTAATAAGGTTGTTTTTGAGTTTGGTGAAGGTTTGGAGAAGTTTTGGTTCAGTTTGGCTCGAGGAAATTGCAGGAAGGAAAATTGGGAGGTTGGCTGTCTGTGACTAGCGCTACAGCGCTAGCCTTTGGGCGCTGTAGCGCTAGGCCATGCTTTCTGGGGGATTTTGGTTCTGCTTGTAGCGTTGTAGCGCCCTCCTAAGAGCGTTGTAGTGCTGCCCTGTTTCCATAAAGGGATTTTAGGGTTGTTTTCAAGGGTTCGGGGTTCGATTCCACTACCTAGTTTGGTGGAACTAGGACTTCCCGAGGGCTCAGGATTGAGACCAAAACATTTTAACCCTAGTTCTTTTATAGTTTCAATAGCACGTTTTTAATTAAACGACTTGATTAGCAAGTCTAGCACTTTATAAACACATAGTGTAACGGTCTTGGCTATCTAGGGCGTTACAATACTCTAGCTAGATTCTAGTACAAATAGGATTATTTTAGCTTGTTATAAATCGAAAAATAAAATGTGACAAAAGAGGTTTGTTTCTTTCATTCTTTGGATGACTTGAAAATTTAAAGGTTTATTTAGTCAAATGATAGTTGGATGGAGTAGGAAGTAGTTGGAGGACATATATAAATTTAGGGTTGATATAAACTCTTCCGTCTTGTCAATATAATGATGCATTTAATGAAATGCACAGAAGTAAGTATATATATATATGCCATTTATAAGTACCATTGTTCAGTTTTACACGAAGACGTAGTACTAAAGACACACATGACACACGAGAGAAAAGAAAAGAAAACAAACACATAAAGACCATATCCTTAATACTTACATATTTATAAACAAATTAATTTATTGGCCTTTGAACCAAACATGTTGGGAGAAAGGGAAAAAAGTGGGCATCCTGGGAGAGAGGGAAGAAAGTGAGATAGAGGTTTCACCGTATAAATCGTATTAATAAAATTAAAAAAAAAACATATTAACGTAAAATTGAAAAAACACACATATAAAATTGAAACAAAATAAAAACGTACGTAAAAATGAAATGAAAAGAAAATGGAACTTACCGTATTTGGGGGTAATTTCCCTTATCACAGTATTAATATATATTTTTTTTAGCTATAAATAAAAAAAAATTATATAGGACGAAAAACGTATAAGAGAGAAGTATGTTTAGAAATAAACGTGTAATTCAATATTGTTGAGTAAGATTTTTTATGTAAAACGAATGATTTCATTGCTTACATACACACTCATTAATTAATTTGTCGTGCTTGGTATTATTATTGAAATGATATGTTGTAGAGAATTTTTTTTAACATAATAATTTCAATTAGGAAAAGATAATTGTACATATGCACTATATTCTTTTAACATTGAATATATTTTTTTTTACTTATGATTCTTATATATAGTGATAATTATATTATATCTTATAGAGTAAATAGCAGTTAAAATAATTAATGTTTTCAAAATGTTGCACTTTTAAATCTATTGCACCCAAATTTCAAAATTGAATAGATAGCATAGAAATGTAGGCTCGTAAAGGGTAAGTTCGAGATTAACAAGTGTTAGCAGTACACTTGTACAAATTGTCAAACAATTCTAGATCTGCTATCAGTGCTCGAACATGAGTTGCAGGCTTGAAGATACCGACCTTCTCCGGGGGATGAGTTCAATCGACTCAACAAGAGAGGAGGAGGCAACAACTGAAATGGTGAGCTCGAAGTTCGGTTGGTCTCGAAAAGTGTTAAAGCGACGATCGAGCACAATGACGTGTTTACCACATGGAAAAGTTGTTAGGAAATCCCTATTTCTTTGGGATTCGTTAAAACCGTGTGATGAATCCCTATTTTTATGGGATTATTATTTAATTAATGCATTTGATTTGTATTATTAATTCGGATATTTATTTGAATTTAAACATTTGATTGTAACTTCCTTCAATAAGGCAGAAGATATTCCTACAACTGGCCTATAAATAGCCTGGACTAGGTCATTTGTACTCACGCACAATTTTGTACTGAGAAGAGACTCTGCCAAATTGTTTTCATCTGAAGCTTTTACAGAATGTTCAAAATAATAGTGACTCGTAGACGTAGGCAGATTGTAACTACTGAACCACGTTAAAAATCTTTGAATTCTTTTTTTCTTCCTAAATTAATTGTTTACTGTTCTACATAATTAAGTTGACGAAAAACGGCGTCAATAGTTTGGTGCTTTCGTTGAGAGCATTAAGCAATTCTTTATATTGTTTAGCAAAAATCTCTTGCACAACATCAATGGTCGCCTTGAACATCCTCGAAACTAGTGGGCAACCGTTACCTCAAATCCCTGAGGAGGCCTGGAAAGCAGCTCGTGGTGGATCAGAGCCCTGATGAAGGGAGTGCATAATCGGCCTCAAGGAGACGGCCTGGTCAAACCCCCAGGCCTTATGAAGACTTGTATTACAATCCTGAAAGGTACGTGCCAATAATGGAATTAGAAAATCGCAGATTGCGTGAACAGCTGGCCGAGGCTACACGGCTAAATAAGGAGTTGGTGAGGCAAGCCACTGAAGTATAGGGACCACCCCGAAGGGCTAGAGGAAGACCCCGGGGGAGTACGGCTGCCAGGATGACCGAGCAAAGGGCCCAACAGACACTACTACAAATATAGGCTTTCTCTGCGATTTTTTTCAACCTTAAAGAAAAAGCGCAGAGAAAAGGTTTGAATGAGTCTAAAATATTATATTTAATACCCGCGCCCTATTTTATTGCGGTTTTAAAAAAACGCAGTAAAAAATTTGAAGTGAGGACTTTTCTCTACGGTTCTTTAGTAAGAACCGCAGAGAAAAGTGTAAGGGTTTTCTCCGCGGTTATAAAGTCAAAACTGTGGAGAAAAGTATATTTTTCTCTGCGGTTTTGGCCATAGAACCGCGGAGAAAGACCCCCCCCCCCCCCCCCCCCCAGTAAAAACACCATGAGACCCTACTTCTCCCCTCACTTTTTATTTGGCAGAAAACTTCTCTCAATTGCACGGCTCCACCTTCGTCCCAGCCGCGGGTAAGTCTCATTTTTACCATTTTAGATTGTTTTTTTTCTTTTCATTTTCTTGCATATTAAAGCTTTAAATCATGTAAATATACTTAATATTGATTTATTTTGAAGTTTTATGGCAAAAATGAAGAAATATTGAGTGAGTTTAATGGGGTTTCAATGTATGTTTATAGGGTTATTTAAAAAAAAAAAAACTAACATTTTTTAAAGTTTCTATAAGATTAGAAGACATTTTCATTATTCAAAACATGTATTGATCACTAAAACTTGATTTTTTTTTAATATATATTTCGGTTTTAGGGTATTTATATTATTTTATATTATAACAATGTTATTTACATAATTTTTTATATTATAATATTATTTCTTATATAATGTGTTATATTATTTATGTAATGAATTTTTTTAGGATCAATTCAATTACCATTTATTTACTAATGTTTAAACTTTTATTGTAGAAAATATTTTTTTTGAATTTGAGGTGTGTTGAAATTGTTGAAGATTAATTTTGAAGGTGAGTAATAATTACTACTTAATTTTTTATTTTTTTTTTATATTTACAAACTATTGTTAGAGGAGTTTGAATATATTAGATATTCATCCGTAGTAAAGTAGGTTCTGAGATAAAATTGTGTGTTGCGGAGATAACAGAAGGTTGAGAACATGTGTGTCTTAATAAAGTAGGTTCTGCGAATTATGTGTGTGTTGCGATGACTTATGGTTGAGAACATGCATGTTGTTTGTGTTAGAGTATATATATTATTTCTCAATGGAATTATGGAAAAACCAAATATAACTCTATGCAAAAATACAATGGACAAGATAATATTGATTAAATAAGTATTACAACTCAATTGCTCAAAATAAAAGTAAATAAAAAGATGTAAAAGAAGAAGATTACAAACTCAATACTATAACAATACAAGTAACTAAGAAGAACAAAAGAATGAAAACACAAACAACCTCTCACACAACCAAAGTGTAGAGTAGTGGGAATCACCAACTTGAACAAGATTCAAGACTTTTGTCCAAAAGCTTATTTCCCCCTATTCTCTAAGCACTAAGGGATCTCTCTAGGAAATAGCTCTCTGGAATTATCAAGCCTTTTGGTATATTTTTCAGCCAAGTTCTTTGTGGATGAAAAATGGTGTGTCATACAAGTGAGCATTAGACTCATATTTATAGAGTTTGAGATACCCTTTGGATTTCAAATTCCACCAACCCCCATGGCTGTTACCAATGTTTAATTGGATTAATATGGAATTAAAATTGAGATTTGGGAGTTATTTGGGTTTTTAGAACCGTTCAACACATATGGAAAAAACATAAAATTTGGCCTGAAATGCACCTGTGGCCGCGGCCACAGCCCATTTTCAGCACTTGAAAATGTAATGTTTTTCCAAACGGTTCCAAACCCTCCCAAATGATTTTGTAACTCCCAAAACACATTATTGGGGTTAAAATCATATCTCCAACAGCCATATTTTATAATGGCTTTAAGAAATCCAATCTCAAATGTGTAACGTATAATATACACATTATTGGGTAATATTTGGGAGTTACAAATTTGTAACTGATTTTGTAACTCCAAAATATGTCACATTTGGGCACACACATGTGTCCAATTTTGTGACTCTCAATAATATGTTACAAGGTGTGAAAAATCACATTTGTGTGACAAATCCCATTTTGTCACATTATTTAATCTAATATTATATTATATGAAATAATATAAGATTCCCCCACTAGATTAAATAATCACTTTTTTTAACACTTATTTAATCAATCAAATATTATATTAAAATATAATATTCCCCCACTTGATTAAATAACCACTCTCTATAGAAACGTTGCATTGGTGCATAAAGTAAAATGTCTTTCAACTTGAATTTTACCTTAGTGTAATTATCACAAAGTTTGTTGAAATTTTGGTTGCCGAAGCATTGAACCACTATCCCTTGATAACAAACCGGTGATAACACACACACATTTGCTGTGTTCACTTGAGACCTAAATATCTCGCTTTTGCACCGTTAATGGCCATGTGCACATTCCATTCATAGACTTTTCTTGAGAATGACTCTCAATTCTCATGAGGGGCGGCACCACCCCTAGGTCTATATAGGTAGAATTCTTACAATATTTTGTTACCCTAAAATACTTGTCTTTTCAAGACTGAGTTCTATTAAAAAACCTTTCGGTTTTAACCCTCATTTTGGTAACACACTAGTACTCATATCTCAGATGAGACAAAATTTGAGTACTACTATCTATTCACTTGATTGACTTGTTATTACCTATTGAACCTAATACTAGTTTGGTTACTAGTATTAAGATAGGTTACCATCAACCGTGAATCTCTTTAGGGAGTCTAAGTCCCACCCCTTGAGATGTATAAATGATTCCATTTGAATCATTTCTTTTCTCATGTATGCATACTTAGACACTCTCATTATTTTATTCAAACTTTGTTGCTAACCATAGTTTGATTAAAATAGTTACCCCTTTAAAATAGTGATTTTGACCATAGTCAACACCCCCACTATTTTTATAGTTTTATATCGAAGATAAACATTTTCCTTGAATATTAATTCTAGAAACCTCTTTATTTCTAAAATTCTCCTTTATGTTTAAATTGATTCCTTCTTGAATCAAAATATTACAAACAATGACTTTAGACACCAAACATGTCTAGATTTGTTCATTTTATTCACATATAGCCAATGTGATTTAGAATGTGGAATTCCAAATCACATATTTGATAGGATGACCAAATTAATCAATTGATTAACAACAAAATAAATTGATTAACTTTGGAGCATCACCCCCACATTTTGTCACATAGTGATAATAAAATATCACTTTAAAATAGAAATCTCTTCATTTCTAATAAGTCATTTATCCTCCAAGATAAATCTAGACCTATGATTCTCAAAGTTCATTGTGAGTCCTTAAGCTTCATGATAAACACTCAATAGACCAAGATAAAAACATCAATGTTTATCTTGATTCATTTACTTGCTAAAGCAAAGACACATTTCTTTCAAAGCAACTTTTACTTTTAGTTGTCTAAATAATCTCAAAATCATTTAAACAACTTTTGTGTATTTCTTAAGAGTCTCTTTGAGATTCTTTTGAAAACATCAATTTGACATCCATTGATTTTCCCATCAAAATCAATTTGAAGATGTCGATTTTCATTTTAAACACTTTAAGTCAAAGAAAATAAATCCTCATTGATTTATTTAAACACTTTAATTTCTTATGTTTTAGTTTAAAAATTATCTCCTCTTTGAGATTAATTTAAACATATCAACATCTTTAACCAAAATGAATAAAGTTCATTTTAATCTATTCACTATTGGTGTAAAGATTCAAAATTGCTTCTCCAATTTTGAAAATGTCTCCTCATTGAATATTTAAGAATTATTGTCACTAAATAATTCTCAAATATATTTTATTTGACCACACTCTAGATCATAAGTCTATTGAGTCAATATGTCATCCCACAATTTTTGAATCCACTTTGATCCATTTTTCTTGCAATGGCAAGACACAACCATTAAAAGATATAACCCCCTTAGTTTCATCTTTTCTTATCTCATAAAGTGAGATGATAAACACTTAAATGAGAAATTTCATTTCTCAAATAATTCCTTTTATTTACCAAATAAATGGTAACTCATCACATTGCAATAATATAGGATAAACATATTAACATCTCACAAATGTTTGCATGATTATAATTTCACATAGTTGTCAACATACATGACTAATATCATACTAATATGGCTCTTTATTAATATGAAAACATGAATTACAAATATCATACACATATGATTTCACATTTCTATTGATTCACAAAATCAATATATAGGCATGTCATATAAAACTCATAGTTGTCATTCTAATAATTTCCCATTAGCACAAAATAAGTTCTATGACATGCTAGCATATTACCCAATAATCTACTAGATTATTTACATATTGATCACATATCATAAAACTCAAGATATTAAATTATCTTCTAATATAACTACTAAAAAACAAAGGAGATTAGAAAACAATGAATCTCATTTATAACATTTTCTTCTTCTCATTTCTATCACTATATGAAAATCATTAGATCTTCTAAGAAAACAAAAGAAGAACATTACCTTATATTACCATCTTTTCAAAGTTGGATCCTCATATGATCTCCATGGTTTCTCCTTCCATTGAAAAGGAATTTAAGCTTTTGATTGTTAGAGAATATATATTATTGCTCAATGGAATTATGGAAAACCCAAATACAACTCTATGCAAAAATACAATGGACAAGATAATATTGATTAAATAAGTATTACAACTCAATTGTTCAAAATACAAGTAAATAAAAAGATGTAAAAGAAGAAGATTACAAACTCAATACTATAACAATACAAGTAAATAATAAGAACAAAAGAATGAAAACACAAACAACCTCTCACACAACCAAAGTGTAGAGTAGTGGGGATCACCAACTTGTACAAGATTCAAGACCTTTGTCCAAATGCTTATTTCCCCCTATTCTCTAAGCACTAAGGGATCTCTCTAGGAAATAGCTCTCTGGAATTATCAAGCCTTTTGGTATATTTTTCAGCCAAGTGCTTTGTGGATGAAAAATGGTGTGTCATACAAGTGAGCATTAGGCTCCTATTTATAGAGTTTGAGATAACCTTTGGATTTCAAATTCCACCAACCCCCATGGCTGTTACCAATGTTTAATTGGATTAATATGGAATTAAAATTGAGATTTGAGAGTTATTTGAGTTTTTAGAACCGTTCAACACATATGGAAAAAACATAAAATTTGGCCTGAAATGCACCTGTGGTCGCGGCCACAGCCTATTTTCAGCACTTGAAAATGTGTTGTTTTTCCAAACGGTTCCAAACCCTCCCAAATGATTTTGTAACTCCCAAAACACATTATTGGGGTTAAAATCATATCTCCAACAGCCATATTTTATAATGGCTTTAAGAAATCCAATCTCAAATGTGTAACATATAATATACACATTATTGGGTAATATTTGGGAGTTACAAATTTGTAACTGATTTTGTAACTCTAAAATATGTCACATTTGGGCACACACATGTGTCCAATTTTGTGACACTCAATAATATGTTACAAGGTGTGAAAAATCACATTTTGTCACATTATTTAATCTAATATAATATTATATGAAATAATATAATAGTTTGTTATATGTGTTTGTTTGATGTGAATTTATAGGTAGATAACTTGGGATATGCTATAAATACAGAGGAAACTCTGCCCAATTTTTTTTATGATATTAATTGAACATGTTTTATAGATTAATATATGTAATAATTATGTTTGTTTATGTTGAAATTGTAAATACATATGAATTTTGGATATGTTATAGAAATAAAGGAAACTCTGCCTATTTCATTTTAGAATTTATTAACTGAACATAATTTTTTCAATTACAATGTTAATTTTCTTTTCATTATTGACTTAGGAATTAGGTAGATATTATCATCATGGATAAGTCATGGATTCTTGAGAATAGAGAAACACAACAATTTCAAGACGGATTCAACCAATTTTTAGAATTTTGCCAAACAAATTGTAGTGATCCGAAAAGAATTCATTGCCCATGTATAGATTGTTGTAATGGATCAAAAGGAAATATTACCATGATAAAGAATCATGTATTTTGTCGGGGATTTGATACAAGTTATCGTACATGGTATTGGCATGGGGAATCATTGAAAAATAATAATCCATATCCATTAGGGAGGCGAGGGATTGATGATTTGGGTTATAGTGATTTTGACGATCATCCTATGGAATTGCTCAATGAAGCACAAGAAGAGTTTGTTGATGATCCTTCAAAATTCAATAAATTGGTTAGAGATACAGATAAACAATTATTCAATGGTTGTCTGAAACAAATATTACCAATGATGGTAAAATTTTACAACATAAAAGCAGAAAATGGAATTACCGATAAATGTTTTAGTCCATTTTTAGCTGCTTTTAAAGAGATTTTGACGTCAGATAATTGATTCCCTGAGTCTACGTATGAAGTGAAGAAAACTTTAAATTGTATAGGGTTGAAGTATGAGAAGACCCATGCATGTCCGAACAATTTTGTGTTATATCGTAAAGAGTATGCAGACATGGACACTTGCCCAGAATGTGATTTACCCCGCTACAAACCTAACAAGAGTAAGGAGATTAGGAAACTTATTCCTCATAATGTGATGTGGTACTTGCCTTTGATTCCGCGGCTTAATCGATTATATCGAAGTGCAAAACACTCTAAAAACTTAATATGGCATGAGACTAGGTGAGTGAAAGATGGTAAACTTCGACATCCTGCACATTCGCAGGCTTGGAAAAAAAGTTAATAACTTAAATCTAGAATTTAAAACTGAAGCGAGACATCTTCGTCTAGGTCTAGCTGCCGATGGTGTAAATCCACATAAATCTCTAAGTAGTAGGCATAGTTCGTGGCCTGTCTTCCTTGTTATGTACAATCTTCCTCCGTGGTTAGTGATGAGAAGAAAGTTTTTGATGCTCACGTTAATGATTTCAGGCCCAAAACAACCGGGACAAGATATATATGTTTATTTGGCACCATTAATTGATGATTTGAAAGATTTATATGAAAATGGTGTTGAGACATATGACGGTTTTAAGAAAGAAGTCTCTAACTTAAAAGTTGTTTTGTTGTGGACTGTTAATGATTTCCCAGCTTATGGTAATCTATCAGGATTAAGCACAAAAGGTTACTAGGAATGTCCAATATGTTGCACTAACACAAGGGCTCTTCGTCTGTCGAATGGGCACAAAATTTGTTATATGGGTCATAGATGATTCAGTTGCGAGGGTTTGGCTTATAGATGTCTTACAAGAAGAAACTGAGATCCCTATTCCCTTTGGTAACATACGCTGTCTTGGGGACGCACAAGACACATTCCTGCCTTGACCAAAAAATTTAATTGTGACTTGTCAGGTATAAAATTATTTGCTCAGATATTTAAATTTTATTTTTAAATGGGTACACTATATTGATATGTTAAATGATATTATATAGGGTCCATCTTCATCTAAACACAAATCTCTATCACTAAGCCCACATTTATCATCAACTGGATCTCACATAGTCATCCCAACTGAAATAGCTTAATTAGAACCTTCAAATTGATTAATAGATAACCAATGGGAAAAAATTGATGTGAGCCTAAAATTTATAGTGAAGGAGTATTATTTCATTAAAGGAATAGATGGGGTTGTACAAGTTCTTGTTGACCCAGAGTTTATAGGAGAACGTGAGGCTATCTTCATCACTTCGGAAGACGTTTATCAAGCAGCCTCCATGGATAATATTGGATCCTCAGCTATGTTGTTTGGTATGAGGTATGTATCAATTCAGATTGAACTTAATCTGTTATGTCATTAGAAAATATTAGAGGAGTTTGAATACATTAGATATTCATCCGTAGTGAAGTAAGTTCTGAGATGAAATTGTGTGCTGCGGAGATAACAGAAGGTTGAGAACATGTGTGTTTTAGTGAAGTAGGTTCTATGAATTTTACGTGTTGCGGTGGCTAATGGTTGAGAACATGCATGTTGTTTGTTGTATGTTTTATTTTAATTGAATTTATAGGTACTAATAATTTTGGATATGCTATAGAAACAGAGGAAACTCTGCCCAATTTTTTTTTGATGATATTAATTTATTAATTGAAAATGTAATATGAATGATTGATTCTACAAATGCATTTGGGAAAGCATGCACCCAAATTCACGACAACCATACAAATTTTTTCACACCGAACATCTTTCTATTGGCAATGATGAAAGTAAAAATTATAGGGTGGATCTTATAGCCAAATGGATGATGACTATGGATAGACGAGGCCAAATATATTTCATTCCTTGAATTGTTGAGTAAGAATGAACTACTTAAATAATATCACTACTATGGTTGGATTTTAATCTTATAATAATCATAATTTATTATTGTTTTAGTCGACATTAGATGTTGGTGCTCATGATGATACAGGGGATGACCATAATTTTGGACCCTTTGAAAAATCATAAATCTCCACCAATAATTAAGGAGGTTATGGAAAAGTAAGCTCTTCAATTGTAATGTATGCATTGTTAATTTTTAAAAGTTGAGAGTATAGTATTATTTAATTAATTTTAATTTTTGTAGAGCATACACACAATGTTTGGAAAATGAATCCATTGGCACATTTACAAAACTGTTGAGAGGTTCTTGTCCAAAACAAACTGAAAGTCATGAATGTGGTTATTATGCACTTAGATACATTTATGATCTTGTAAATGCACTGAATCCGACAGAAGTTATCAAGAAGAAAGTATGTTATATTTTACACTCTTTTTTGCTTAAGAAAAACTAGATATTGTATTTAATTATCTAATCTATATTAACTTTTCAATTTTGCAATGGTTTGACAAAAAGGAATACAATGTCAGAGAGGATCTACTACCACTACAAAGTGATTGGTTAGCAAGATTAATGTCATTTATTTATGAAATCTAAGTTTTCATATGTATGGAACTTGCTAACTTATTGACATATTGGTTAGCAAGATTAAAGTCATATATTCATTAGCTAGTAATTTTGTATTAGTTATGAAATGTATATATAATAATTTAACAAATTAGGTTATAATATTGAAAATATATATAATGAGAATTGAAAATAATTATATAATTCAAATTGAAAATTAATTTTTTTTATTAAAAAAACTAGCTTATAATATTGAAAATATATATAATCAGAATTGAAAATAATTATATATAATCGAAATTGAAAATTATTTTTTTTATTAAAAGGCTTTCTCAGCGGTTGTAATAAGCCAACCGCGGAGAAAGATTTTCTTTCTCTGCGGTTGTATTAACAAAACTGCAGAGAAAGAACATATTTCTCCACGGTTGGCTTATTACAACCACAGAGAAAGATGTGGCTTTTCTCTGCGGTTTTCATTCCACTTTTCTCTGCGGTCAAATACACTGCGCTTTTCAATACTCTCGAAAACCGCAGTGTATTAAGTAAAAAAATCGCAGAGAAAAGCCTTTTTGTAATAGTAAGGCTTAACTGAGACCCAAGACAAACACTGGCAACGGTTGACCTGGAGAGAACGCTTGGTACCCCGTTAGAAACAATCCTACAGGAAGCATTCCTGCAGGAACTAGGAATAATCGAGCTCCTTCGATAGCTCAGAATTATAACCCGAAACTTGTCAGAAACAACCCGGAGCCTGCCCGGGTATATTTCGAACCTTCCAGAACAAATAACTAACCGCCCTCGCCAATAAGGCATCCACCCCCTCCAATAAGACATCCCTCTCCAGCGCAAGAGGTACCCCAGCTAGTTCCAAGTAGGAACTGGGCAGGGGATTGAGTGCCTCTAAGGCCCTCTCGGAGTGCTCGATGTGGGAGCTAAGACAGAAGCCATAGGGCTCGACCTGAGCACAAGGGCAAACTTGAGGCCCCGCGATAGGCTCATCAAGGAAATAGACCACCTCAACAATCTGGAAGTCGTATGTCGAGGTCAGAAACGACCGTGGTGAGGGTGTAAGTAGAAAAACCACCTCGTAATAATCGAGCCACACAGCAACAGCAGTCAGAGAGGAATGCCAGCCTCCTTAGTGGAAGTCAGAACTATAGCAAGTCAATGAGTGTATATAACACCGAGCCTAGAGATTTTGAGAATGATTATCCTGACCTTCGAGATCATATAAATCAGAACCAGGGGCAATCTAATCTACCAAACTAAGACACACTTAAATAACCAGAGAGAGCCTTTACAGCCCGTATATGGGAATCAGTATAACCCTATACTGAGACAAAGAGCTGGAGTTCTTACGAACAATAACCAGCTACTACTTGTGCAAGCTCCCCCTCCGGTGGATCTGGTCTAAGCGAGGATCAGCCAGCTTGAAGAGGTGTTCAAGCTCCTTCAAGAGGGGAAAAATAAGGAAAAGGCTTACGATTATGACAATGAGCTCGAGCCTTTTACTCCCCACATCTCAAATACCTCATTTCCTAATGGCTTCAAAATACCCCATGTGGCACCTTTCGATGGGACTACCAACCAAGGCATCCACATGAGTATGTTCAATATGGTAATGCGGGCTAGTAACATTGGATATGAACTCAGATGTATGCTTTCCTGACCACACTCACTGGACCAGCGAAAAATTGGTTTGAAAAATTCTGGAGACACTCAATCTCGTCATGGGAAAAATTGTCACGGGATTCAAGAAGCAGTTCCAGGCTGTGAAGAGCATTAAACCTGAAGCATCGACTTTGACTAATGTCATGCAGCAGCCAGGTGAGTAATTAAAAAGTTACCTGGCGAGATTTAACATAGAAGTGGCATGAGCTCAAAATGTCAATAACAGTGGTCATCTCATGGTAGTACGAGCTGGAGTATTTCCAGGGAGTCCCCTTTGGGACAATATTCAAAGGAAACCCATGAGGTTAATAGCTGAGTTCAATACTCGGGTTCAGAGGTTTGTCAATGTAGAAGAGCGAGGTTGGCCCTCAAGCTGACTCCTCAGCGCGTAATAATTACAATGACAAACATTAACTCAACCACCGCCTCAGCTACACCCTCCACGTCACAACCCTTCCAAGAGAAAGAAGAATGAAGGGAAGAACTCAGAGGCTAACGGGGGTAAGAAGAAGAAAGGAGAAAAATACTTATCCATTTATACAGATTATACCGAGCTCACAGATACTCGGGAAAATGTATTTGTCGCCAACGAAAGCCAAGTCCCTTTTAGACGACCTGATCCGATGTGAAACCAGAAATCCAAGAGGGATGCAAACAAGTTCTACAGATTTCATAGTGATATCGGCCATACCACTGATGAATGAAGGAAATTAAAGGACCAGATGAAAGGTTTAATCTAGAGAGGATACTTCAGGAAATACGTTTGAAACAGAAATCTGGCCCAAGCTTTGCTTGAGCAGAAGGCAGCTCCAACTATGCCTGCCCAGCAAACTGCGACCCCACATGCGAGGGAGGATAACGAACCTCCAACAATCGATGGAGAAGATGTAATAACCATCACGGGGGAGGCACATATCGCAAGGTCAGGCAAAAATGGCCAAAATAGATTTGTCAATGTGCTCAAAATGGGGGATGGGTCTCCCTATGAACCTGGACTCTGAGCTCTAAAATAATAGAGGCTTGAGTCTTAACCCATTACATTTACTGAAGAAGACACCTCGCACTTCCAATTCCTTCATAATGACCCTATGCTCATTACCTTTTAGCTCGCCAATAAGAGGGTGCACCAAGTCCTAATCGATAACAGAAGCTCAGTCCACATCCTCTATAAGGCCACTCTTGAAAAAAAATGGGACTTTCCGTTTGGGACCTAATGGCTTGTGCGACAACTTTATACAGATTTTCAGGGGAGGGAATAGCCAGTACAGGATCTATCAAGCTCCCAGTAACCTTGGGAGACTATCCAGTCTTAATAACCAAGATAATGGAGTTTATGGTAATTGACACTCCTTCAACCTACAATGTATTGCTCGGGAGACCAGCCCTGATTGGGCTGGGGCAATTAAATCTGTCAGGCACCTGGCTATAAAATTCCCAACACCTAGTGGAATTGGGATGGTGAAAGGAGACCAACTGGCCGCCCAAGAATGCTACATCATCTTGATGAGGGGAAAGAGCCAAACAAGTGCACAAACACTAGTTGTCATTAAGGAAATAAGCGAGATGGTGTACGAGGTCAAAGAAGAGATTGACCATAGGATACATGAGGACAAGGTCGATCTTGGGTCAATTGAAGAGCTCAAAGACATTGAGCTCGATGATAAGGACACCACTAGGGTTGTAAGGATATGGAAGAACCTTCCAAAGGATGCAAGATAGCAATTAATTTGCTTCTCGAGGGAAAACCACGATGAGTTTGCATGATCGCACTCGGATATGATTGGGATCAGCCCAAACATTATAAGCCATGCATTGAACATAGACAAAAAGTTCCCACCTAAGAAACAGAAAAAAAGGCTCCTAGATGACGAAAGGAAGAAGGCCTTGAAAGAGGAGGTCGAAAGACTGAAAGCAAATTGGTTTATCCGAGATGCTTTCTATCCAGATTGGATAGCCAATCCAATGTTAGTCTCAAAGCATAGTGGAAAGTGGCGAACTTGCATTGACTATTTGGACCTCAACATGGCGTGTCCAAAGGATTGCTTTCCCCTACCTCGAACCAATCAATTCATGGATGCTACCGCGGGTCACGGCATCATGTCGTTCACGGACGCATATTCTGGATATAACCAGATTGCCATGCATGCAGCCGATCAAGAGCATACGAGCTTCATGACCAATAAAGGTTTATAATTTTACAATGTGATGCCCTTCGAGATCAAGAACGCCATGGCCACATACCAGAGACTGGTAAATAGGATGTTTGACGAGCAAATAAGGAACAACATGGAAGTGTATGTGGACGATATGCTGCTCAAGTCCAAGCACAATTGTAACCATGTTGACGATTTCGCAGAGTGTTTTGACATACTCCAAAATTACAACATGAGATTTAACCCGCAAAAATGCTCATTTGGAGTATCTTCGGGAAAATTTCTCGGATTTATAGTAAACACTTGGGGTATAGAGGCAAACCCGGATAAGATAAAGGCTTCAATTGATATGCCTCCACCTCAAAAGCATAAAGACGTCCAGAGTTAACTGGACGAATGGCAGCCTTAAGTAGGTTCATATCGAAATCTACTGATAGATGCCTTCAGTTCTTTAATCTTTTAAGGGAGGGGGGCAAAAATTTTGAATGGTCAGACAAGTGCGAGCTCACTTTTCAAGCCCTTAAAAAACACTTCACTGAACCACCAATCTTATACAAACCAATCACAGGTGAAATATTGTACTTATACCTCGCAACAACCGAGTATGCAATTAGTGCAGTACTTGTTCGGGAGGATAAGAAAGTACAAAAATCCATTTATTATGTCAGCAAAAGGTTATTGGGGGCAGAGTCGAGGTATACGTTGATGGAAAAGCTAGCCTTGTGTTTATGTTGACCGCGTTTTTGGCCAACGACGTGAGAACGTCAAAAACGACAAACCTTCAAGAGAAATAAAACGACACAGACAGTTTTTGAACAGAAAGTAAATAACACAGCAATTTTTATAGTGGTTCTGCCCCAATATATTGGTAATAGCCTAATCCACTTAGAGTTGTGATTTATAGATCTGTACTCAAGATCAGATGAACTGTGCCAACTGAGTTTCTTCAGTACAGATTGCAAAAATACAAGAATTCTTTATGATACCAGCACTTTCTCTCTCTAGAAAACTCAGACCCAAAATTTCCCCAAAAGTCTCAAAAGAGGAAGAAGCCCCTTTCTAATCCCATAAGCCATATATTTATAGGCTTAGGATCATACACCTGATATCCCCTAGAATCGGGATATTTTATTATATCTATTACATTTAAATTACAAAAAACATTCAAAATGTAACAAAACCCCCAATTTGTGGGAAGAATGAGAGATTCCCGCATGTGCCAAGACCGGTTCTTGTTGAAGCCGTTTCTGGGAATCTTGACTTAGTCCTCCTCTATCTGGTCGACCCATATCTCCTACTGACCACTCATGCAAGTGCTGGTATGACATGCACTTGGTGGACACATGCATAAGGACCAGACCCTTTGGACTCTCCTCGGACCAAAGTCCGACCAGTCACTTTTTGGGCTCTCCTCGGACCACATTCTTGGGGTCTCCTCGGACCAAGGTCCGACCACACCTCTAGGCTCTCCTCGGACTAAGGTTCGACCACACCTCATGGTTCTCCTCTCTTCTAACATGGCACTCTCCTCTAGCATGCCATGTCTCTCCTCTAACATGGCACTCTCCTCTAGCATACCATTTCTTTATTTGGACAACCATGCACTTGTTGGACATACGCATAAGGACCAGACCTTTGTCTCTCCTCGGACATGTGTCCGACCACGTCCTTAGCCTCTCCTCGGACCAAAGTCCGACCACGCCCCTTGGGCTCTCCTCGGACCAAAGTCCGACCACGCCCTTAGGCTCTCCTCTGACCAAAGTCCGACCACGCCCCTTGGGCTCTCCTCGGATGCACTTGGCTTGGACGTGACACCTCTCAAGCAGTCAAAACTCTTCATCAGTCTACCGGGTCACTTTATCACAACTCTGAGGAGTCAATGTATTTATTGACTATTTTATGTGTCTTTTACAGACCATGTACTACCACTTGTCACCTCTATTGCCACGTCATCGATATCCAATTTTTGGGGATAACAGTTTAATACATGCATCCTGCAAACTTTGACCCTACCTCCAAGCACATCTTGTACACGTGTTGACTGATCAATCGTTGAGACAGGTATTGTCGAAACCTGAGGCATTCAGGAGACTATTAAAATGGGCAATCGAACTTGGGCAGTTCGAGATCACATATCACCCGAGAACGACGATCAAAGGACAGGCCTTGGTAGAATTCATAGATGAATGTACAGGAATTACCAACGAGGAAGTCACAATCCCAGCCCGCAAGCTGTGGAGACTTTACGCCGATGGATCTTCGAACAAGAACAAGTCAGGGCCAGGAATTATATTAATTACTCTGATAGGAAATCATTTTCACTCAACCTTACGGTTTGGCTTTGAGGCATCAAATAACGAGGTTGAATACTAAGCACTATTAGCAGGACTTCGGATAGCTTTCGAGCTAAAAGAAAAAAACCATCCACTGCTATAGTGATTCCAGTTGGTTGTCAACCAAGTCTTAGGAGAATACCAGGCTCGAGGAGTTAAAATGGTAGCTTACTTGGAGAAGGTCAAAGAAATAGTCGGGTAATTTGAGTTTTACGTGATTAAACAAGTTCTGCGGGAACAGAATTCGAATACAGATGCTTTAACTCGACTCGCCACAATCAAGGAAGCCGATACACTCAATGTGGTACCAGTCAAATTTTTACCAGAATCGAGCATAGCCGAGCCTGACGAGGATGATGTTAACATGATAGACTCGTGACCTACTTGGATGACTCCCATAATAGACTATCTTGAGCTTGTCAGCGAACCGGAACGAGGCAAGAAAGCTACTGTACAAGATACCAAGGTACACTATCATGGAAGGGAGACTATATACTAGAGGATATTCTATGCCATTGTTAAGGTGTGTAACTCCACGTGAAGCTAGAAATTTTTTAGAAGAAATCCATGAAAGATTTTGCAGAGACCACACTGGGGGGCAGAGTACAAGGATACTTCTAGCCTACCGTAAAAGCGGAATCGTTCGAATATGTCAAACACTATGACAAGTGTCAGTGATTCGCTTCAATCCCGCGAGCTCTACCAACCGAGCTCACCATGATCAGCTCCCCGTGGCCATTCACGGTATGGGGAATCGACCTCATTGGATCCCTGCCAACAAGAAAAGGGGGAGTGAAATATGTTGTAGTTGTTGTTGATTACATCACTAAGTGGATTGAGGTCGAACCTCTTGCCACAATTACCTCGAAGAAAGTCTTGGACTTCGTGGTAAAAAATGTAATCTGCAAATATGAGGTACCAAGGAAAATAGTGTCAGACAAAGGAACCCAGTTCGATAGCAAAATATTTACACGGTTTTGTGAAAAGAATGGGATAATCAAGAGTTTTCCTGAGTAGCTCATCCACAAGCAAATGGCCAGGTCAAAGTTGTGAACGAGACTCTAAAGAGCTCCATTAAGAAAAGGCTCAAGGAAGTTAAACGAAAATGGCCACAAGAACTACCACAAGTCCTATGGGCTTACCTGGCTTACAGTTGCGAAGCTATGTTTCCCATTGAGATCGAAATCCCAACAATAAGACCCGAAGCATACAACCAGACCTCAAACCAATCTCAGCTCGAAGAAACTCTAGACCTAATTAAAGAAAAATGAGACGAAGCCCAACATAAAAATATTGCATACCAACAAAGGGCCACAAGGTATTTCAATAAGAGGGTTCAAGACAGGCACTTTGGATTGGGAGATCTATTGCTTAGGCGCGTGTTTGTGGCCACACAAGACCCCTCTGCAGGCGTGCTTGGCCCTAATTAGGAGGGACCCTGCCAAATTGAGTCCATTATTCGACCTGGTGACTATAAACTAGCGAGGTTAAATGGAGAATTGGTTCCACGAGCTTGGAATAGTGAACATCTACGACCATATTACCAGTAATTTAGGAATGATGTTTATTCAGCTGTAACTAAGCTTGTACTTAATTTTTGTTTTTCATTAATAGCGCACCGATTCTTATTCCAATTTTATATTTTTATAGTTATAATTTTTGCAAGCTCTCAAAATTCAATAACCTAAGATTTCAATCATAGGATATTAAGGGGGCATAAGTGGAATACAATCATACCATAGGCTCGAAAATATAGCATCAATAAAAATAAAATTAATAACAGTATATGGATTATTAATCAAACACAAATTAAACAAGTCTAGAACAAACCAGCAAACTCTAATCGACACAATTAAAAGTTGGAATTCTAGATAAACCAACGAAATTCATGAGTCGAGACAAAGCTGGAAGTTTTTGCAAATAAGTTTCGATCTCGCAACCTCAAGACCATACTTGACGATGAGGAAAAGTTACTATAGTTAAGTAGGAAATAACTAAACTAACAAGGTTACATGCCAATGAGTATTTTTTAACAAAAATAAGTGGTAAAAGTAATTATTGACCTTGAGGATGACAAAGTCGAAAATGTGCAATTGAATGAACTATGTATGAATATATGGAATGTCGAACTTAAGCATGACAGTGTGTGTGTGTATAAATAAACAGATATAAAAAAAGTCCATGTATGCTCGAAATATTCCAAACCTGGAGTATGATGCATAACGATAACACAAAAGTTATATGTAGATAATACGCATAAAGATTTCGAGAAAGAGATTTAAGCATAAAAAAACTACCATTAAAATATAATTCGTCAAATAACTTAAGCTTGAGTTATAATTGTTTTCACCCAAAGGGCACCAAGAAGTTTAATCACAAAGGAAATAAAAAACTATGGGTCACAACCCATAATTTGGCCTTTAAGGATCGGCAGCTCCGGCATCCATCGTCTCGACTTGTTTTGTGGCCTCCGCCGCTTCTTCAGCTTTGAGCCTGGCTTCTTCCTCCTCCAGCCGAGCTTGCCATCTGTTGACATACTTGGTCTCCTTGATGGACGTGAAGCTGGTGTCAAGGTCGGGATTGGTGGCCTAAATGCATGTCAACAATGTTTTCTTTCTTGGTCCTGAATTCCTCAAGAAGACGAGTCTTCTCACTCTCTATGAACTCAAAAGTCATCTTCTTGTCCTCCTCCAGCTTGGCATTCAGTTCATGGACCCTCTTAATCTCCGTCTCCTTAGCCTCCACCTCCTGCCGAGTCATTTCCAGCTCCAACCGAGCTGCCTCCAGCTCCAGTTGAGTCTGTACGCCCTGAAAATCAGCACATATCTTCTTAGGGAGCTCGGGTATAGCTGGCTAGCAAAAAGGCTATAATCGATGTTCCACGTGTTCTCTTTTCATCCGAGGGAATTTAGCATGATTCCCTAGACGAATAGCTTGAGCTGATGAGTCATTTAGCAACTTACCACCTGGAACCATTTGGGTAATATGGCATCAAAAGGCACGAGCTGACATTACGTTAAGCTCGTGGTACGCCAGAGGTCTGACGTACCACAGGATCTTTATAAATTTGACCACGCAATATAAATGTGCATAAAACAGACATCAGGTGTCTGTTTCATTCCTAAATTCCTGAATACACAATATAAACGTATGTGATCAGACATCGCACGCTTGATTTAGGCCATGCGGCCCATTATCCATTTTACCTATTTATTAGACCACACTTCAATATAAAATTTAGATATTAATCATTAATGTCACGGAGATGATGTGAAGGATCAAGAGATCATGGGATGACCCCAACACCTACCCAGAGATCATTTTCCTATAAATACCAAGACCCTGGGTAGTGCAAGGGGTTGGATTCTTTCATTACTACAAAAATAGAAAGAGATATACAACAATAATATTGACTCGTGGATTAGGGGGATTTTAACCTCCGAACCACGTAAAAAGGAACAAGTATTCTTATTATATCATTCTAAGTACCTTAAAGAGTGATTATTCTCATTACGGTTTACCCTTATGCACTAGTTCATTCCAGCTAATTTTCGTAATACACTATTGGTGAAAAACCGTGTCAACGGTTAAGGCAGCCTTTGCCGCCTGTTCACCGGCTTGGGCCGCCGCCAAAGCAGCCTTAGCGCCCTGTTCGCTCTGTTGAGAGGCGTCGAGAGCTGCTTGGTCTGCAGGCAGCTCGGCTTTGAGTTCCTCATTCCTGGCCCTGGCCCGAGATATAATGTGGTGTTAAGCCAAGACCGCATACAAAAAGCAAAGAAACAGTTAGGCACATACCAAGGAAAATAATAAAAGTCAAGTCAGGGAAAATGCTTACTGTGAGGTTCATCCCCAAGGCAGACTCCATGACATTCTCCGGGCTCCTCTCCTCGATCGCCCTCATGTCATTGTGCTTGTCTTTTTAGAAATGCTCCACCGAGTAGTTCTCTGTCTCATAGACGCTCCCCTGAAAAGTGTCTGGAATCAGCTCCAGATCCTGGGGGTTGACGGGGATGCGAATAATGGCAGCAGGGACCACTAGAGCCGAGGGACCAACCAGTGCTACCGGATGGGTGCTAAATCGCGAGCTACTGTGTAAGTAGCCCACGTCCTCCTCAGGGCCAAAGTCTGGCCTTCGGAAATTAATTTACACGCCAACATCGTGTCATCAGACATGAGCTGGCGGTAGTCCTTCTCACTAGATGGAAGCCCCGCCAGGGTATCATATTGACCACCAAGGGTCACTGATTTGTCCGTCCTCTCAAAAATGGCTGCACGATGATGCTCCAATCAGTATACACGCGAAAAATCTAAGAATAAAAAATAATAATAATTTTGTGAGCTGAGAATAGGAAGGAAACTTACGAGGATAGTTGAAGTAATGGTATTCGCAATTGCGAAACCCATTCGACATGAAAAATTGGTCTTTGAAGTCGTTGGGATGACTGGGCAGCTCGATGGCCGAAGGCGAGTTCGGGAACCGGGTCAAGTAGTAGAACCCATCACCTCGACCCCTTTGGTCCAGGCTGGCTTTGAGGCAGAAGAAGTGAAGGATATCTGCCAGAGTGGGGACCTCCCACATCTGCTTCAGGAAGAGATATCTTAGCTCGGCCAGTAGATGATAGGATTTCGGTGGAAGTTGAAACGACGCCAACCTCACATAGTTGAGGAAGTCCGCGAAGTATTGGTCAAGGGAGAGGAAGGCCCCAGCCTTTAAGTGTTCATCACTCCAGGCCGCAAAATTGTCCTGGAGTGGTGTGCAGCTCCGCTCCCCCTCGTAGGGAGGTCGGGCGATGAGAGCCCCTATCCCAACCTCAATGTTATGGGACATCAGGATCTTGTTAACCCTTCCTTGGGTCATTATCTTCGAGATAATCCGTTTGGCCTTGAAAAAGGCGTCAGGAGCAACCGCGACCTCCTTCTCCACCACAGGCCCAAACTCAGGCAGGGGGAATCAGGGATGACCTCCTTTCCCTTGTGAGATTGCTGGGACGACGAGCCAACTACATTTTTCTTGGATGTGCCTTTCTTGGGTGCCATCAACTCGCCTATAGAATAAAAACAACGGAGTTTTTAGTGGGCGACGTAGAATTTTTGAACAGGAGAAATAACAAAGGCGAGAGGTCCTAACACGCGAGCTGATGAAATATTAGCCCATGTGATGCCACGCGTTGCCTGTGCCATGCGCCTAGGTTTTCCAACAGACCCCTGATATTCAGGGATCCGTGTGTCAGGCGAGTTAGACCACTACTTGCCTTGGGAAAAGGGTTTTAAAACCGCCCAAGAAGCGTGACCCCTAAGCTACCCAATTTTATACCCTAAAAACCTCTCGTCTTCCATATCCCGAATGGGTATTTCCTAAACTTACCCAGAGATCACCCAAAAATTACCTAGTTATGAACATCACAATCCTAGACATGTTTTAGGATTTGCTCAATACGCCTAAAATCAAAACCTACGCACCAAAGTTATTCAAGAACAACCTACTGTTGGTGACTATGAAATGTAGATTCACATGACAAAGAAAAAGGAAGAAAATCGAAACACAAGAAAAACAGGAGACTTACAGTACGTTCTCCACGCGAAGTTGCAAGCAACGTAGATGTAGGAGTCCTGGAGAAATCCTTAAGACTGGGCATCCGAGGGGTTTTTGTGGCGAGAATGGGATTTTTTGGATTTTAATCAAAAGAAGAAGAAGAGTTTTTGAAACTCCGAAGAGAGAAAATGAAGAATTTTTTTGAATGAAAGGTGATGAGTACTGAAAATTACCAGCCCTATTTATACGTAAAAGGCATAAGGGAACGAGGACCATCCGATCAGGTTAATGCGAGATACGAGGGTCATGATTCGAAAGATGAAACGGCGGCAAAAAGGTGGCGAGGCCATTTAATACAATCCTCGAAACCCAAACAGACGCCAATCACGGCGTTCCACGTGTCCATTACTCAAATGGTGGGCAGGGTCTGGATAATCGCAAAGGAAGTTTAAAAGTCCCTGCCGTGAATGTCAGAAGTGACATCATAGAGCACGAGCAGGGACTTGGGGGGAAAATGTACACCCTGAAAATTAGCATGTATCTTCTTAGGCAGCTCGGGTACAATTGGCTAGCAAAAGGCTATAATCGAGGTTCCACGTGTTCGCTTTTCATCTGGGGGAATTTAGCATGATTCCCTAGATGAATAGCTCGAGCTGATGAGTCATTTAGCAACTTACCACCTAGAACCATTTGGGTAATATGGCATCAAAAGGCACGAGCTGACATTACATTAAGCTCGTGGTACGCCAGAGGTTTGACATATCCCATGATCTTTATAAAGTTGACCACGCAATATAAACGTGCATAAAACATACATCACGTGTCTGTTTCATTCCCGAATACGCAATATAAACGTGTGTGATCAAACATCACACGCCTGATTTAGGCCATGCGACCCATTATCCATTTTACCTATTGATTAGACCACACTTCAATATAAAATTTAGATATTAATCATTAATGTCACAGAGATGATGTGAAGGATCAAGATATCATGGGATGACCCCAACACCTACCCAAAGATCATTCTCCTATAAACACCAAGACCCTGGGTAGTGCAAGGGGTTGGATTCTTTCGGTACTGCAAATACTCTGTAAAAATAGAAAGAGATATACAACAATAATATTGAATCGTGGACTAGGGGGATTTTAACCTCTGAACCACATAAAAAGGAACGAGAATTCTTATTATATCATTCTAAGTACCTTAAGGAGTGATTATTCTCATTACGGTTTACCCTTAAGCACTAGTTCATTCCAGCTAATTTTCGTAATACACTGTTGGCGAAAAACCGTGTCAACAGAGTCATTTTCAGCTTCTGCCGAGTCTTTTTAAGGTCGTCTTTAGCCCTGAGTTGTGTATCTCTGGCATCTTGGGCGTGCATTTTCCTCGTCGCGACCTTGCGATTCAAGACATATAGAACTGGACCAGATGTAATTTGTTAATACTTGTTTAAACACCGCTTCGTAGTATTAATCAAACACATCAAACGATGATCATATACACGATGATCTTAATCCTGAGGTTACTATGAACTCCAATATATGTCATATGAACCCTTGATTCATTTGTTAAGGTTTGTTAAAATGATCATGCTAAGAATAATTATTCTGGGGACTCAATGATATATATGGCCGGGGACATAGTTTAACAAATATGGAATCTATACCTTCTTATAGATTGAATAATGATTTCCTATTGGGCTGACTTTTGGAACTCAAAAGGTTATGAGCGCTCACGTTGCAACCTTGTTGTGACACAACCTTCACTAGTAAAGTCAATGGTACACTAGGAACTAGATATAGTTAAAGGGTATAACAGTAATTTTATTCCCTTTTTAATTATGAACCATTAATAGAGGATTAACGTTGTATGAAATGATTATATCAATGGACACTTTATTCTTTAATATAGTACTTTGTAAATATATGTCTATAATTATCAAGAGTTCAATCTATTATTTATGGTGGAGTAATCATGAGATTAATAAATATGATTATTTAATCAAAGGGCTTTGATTAATTATCTAATATTTATTGGAGCTTAATATTATAGGTTCATGGCTCCCCAGGGTGACTCTATCAACACCATATCAAGGTGTTGACGCCGTTTTTCGTCAGTAGTGAAATAAGAGCACGAAAACAATGATTGGTTATGGCCAAGAAAAATATGATAACACAAATGAGATTTTTTACGTGGTTCAGCAGTTAACTCTGCCTAGTCCACGAGTCTTTGTTATTAAAAATTAAGATGATCTCTGGAAATTCTTCAAGAATAAATTCTCCAGAGTTTTCTCTTAAGATCACAAAATTTCGGTCCTTTACAATGGTACATGACCTCTCTATTTATAGAGAAGATTTCAGAATACTATCCCCCATATTTCGGGAAGTTATTCTGTATATGCAAATAAATTTAATGGCATTAAAAGCCTGTAATCCTATATACAAGGAAACGTCCCCTAAAGATCAGGGGGCGTATAACTGAATAATAAATATCCCTTGATTATAGGGGATTTACAGCAATCAATGTAGACCGTGTCTCTCCAAAATGACTTACTAGGTTATTCAAAGTTATCAATCTACATTGTCAATGCTGTTATCACCCAGGTCTCTTACTGGCCTTCGAGCTATGACATTTCCCGGAGGTCATGCGACTTCAAGCTCATACTTATATCAGGTTCGGAGACCCTGATCCGAGGCCGTCCGAGAACAGACGTGTTTTGGGGTCTGTCTTTCGAGCTTGTAACGGTTTCGAGGCTACCATTTTCGAAGTTGTCTCTGCTCCGCAGGCTCGGTGCCTAGGTTGCGGACACGTGTTCCAGACATTACGAGTCCATTCCTTACGAATCCAGCTTTCGAGATCACAATTCTTTATGGCTCGAAATCTGGGTGTAACATTTTTCCCCCTCAAAAGTATTTGTTCGAATCCTATGAGAAGGAAACTTTTGAACTACTTTCTTCGGGAACCACACCGTCACACACTTGATAATGGACACGTGTAAGTTGGGTATTGCCCTATTCAAGGTACTCGAGTACCTTGGAAATCCGCCCACGATCGTTCGCCTGCCACCTTTTTGGTGCCATCATGTCATTAATCCCTGACCGTTGGATTTTATAAGGATTCTGGCCAACGACTCAGATTAATCCTTTTTACCACTTTTTTCCCTCTATATATACAAGGTCTTCTTCTTCCTCTTATTTTACACGCATCAGAAACAAAAGAGAGAAGGGACGAAACCAGAAGCCATCTCAGAGAGCTTCTTGCTTGTGCATGTTCTCCCAGCCGAAGAAACAAAGGACCACCAGTTTGCTCGAGACCGTAAGATCATACCTGCAGCCTCTCCTTCAATCAACGATTTCTTTGCAATCGCCATCATTATGTAAGTATCTGATTATCTTTTCGTTTTCTTTTATGCTAGTTTCTGCTGCGTTGTTCTTTTATTTCTGGGAATGCACTAGTTTATTTTCTTAGTTTGTCTCGCTAGGAAACTTTTGACCGATAGGCTTTCACGTTTAAGTCTCCATGCTAGGTTTAAGTCACTGGTCCAAATCCAGTTTTGATGTAGAACAAGGTCTCTTTTTTCTGGGTTTCAAAATTTAAAAGACATATCTTGCACACCAAGATATCGGGTACAAAATCTTGGTTTTAAAGAACGCATGATACCCAAGATTACCATTTCTGAATAACCGTCACCCTTTTTCCCTGATATTTCGGCATTTTCAAAAAATTTATCCACTCTCCTCCTTTTACTCGTAGAATACACGTTCAGACTCTTTAATCGGGTTTTTAGTATCGAGCTCGTTTCGCACCCAAGCATTCTCCGAGCTTGTCCTGTCAAGCTTGCTATTCTTGAACCCTTGCATGCATGGCCCTCACCATTTTTTCTTTCTCGCTAGATGTCACAGAATCTGGAAAGACGGTGGGGGTCGTTGCTGGAAATTCCTTACTCGCCAAAAACCCCGAGCCCAGAGTTGTTGTTTGCTCAGAATCAACGTCTGGTTCGCGAATACGATCTCGCACGCGAACAGGAGGAAACCCAAGCTCACTATCGCCGCCAAATCGTTGAGGTCATAGAAAAGAAATGGAGAACCCTTAGAGAGGCCCTTTATCCAGAATCTGATTCAGGACCCAGGTCGATCCCCCTCGACCCTAAATTAAAAGTCACAATCGCGTACAGTCCGGGAGAGCTCCAATTCTCGCTGATGGGTGAGCCTTCTACCTCGCAACCGAGGAGGGATTTCTTTGAGGCCGAGCACTACTGGAGCTCGGTTACCTCGATAAACCAGGTAACTGATATCCTGGCCTTTCACAGTCTCAGGCTGTCAAGCACCCTAAGGTGTCGAGCTCCTACCTCCAGTGAGTGAAGCTGTCGTGCCTCAGGAGATGGAAACCCTGATAACAAGCTAAGGTACGCGGCTTGGAGCCAAGAGCATATAAGGGCAGGAGCGCTACTGCCTTTGAAGTCATTCTTCAAGGACTTCATGGAATTTTTTGGGCTGGCTCCATTCCAGCTCAACACCAATTCTTACAGGGTTCTGTCTGCCCTGAGGTTGTTATACCACGAGTTGAAGTGGAAAGGACCTTCACCACAGGAGATTTTGTATCTCTTCTGTTTGAAAAGCAATCCCTCCCGAGCTCGGGGAGGAGACGGCTTCTACTATCTTTCGAGCTACCCCAAAGAGAAAAAGGTGTTTGAGGACCTTCCTAACCATCCACCTGACTTTAAGATGGCCTTCTTCTGGATAGATGGCCTGTCCTCATCTCGATATTACTCATTCAGACGGATCCGTAAGTATCCCAACCTTCTTTATCTCTGTGCTCGGACTTTTGTTTGTAGGTTCGTACTTAGTTGAAATGTGTCTTATTTTCCAACCAACTTTCACCGTCCTACTCCCGACGACGTGATGAAGGAGCATAGAGAGACTCTGCTCCAACTCCCGTATGGCAGGAGGTCTCTCTCATATCTTTTGCATGAGAGTAAGCTCCGAGCTTGCGGGCTTTTGGGAGATGGCCAGTCCACCTCGGATTGGTCCAATAAAAAGTACCACCTCTGGGAGCTCGTGCCACTGCCAACTGGCATCCTCCCTCCGAGGAGAGAGGTGAGGCCCCCGCCTCCGGTTCGCCGGCGGAGCCCGCAGTCAGGGAACGAGGCCAACGACGAAGTTTCGATCTCAGGCTCGGATGATCAAGGTACAGTCATCCTTAGCTCGAAAATGTGGTCCCCCACCCTATTACAACACAAACCCGATAGGTTAGTATTATGCCCGGATGATAGGGACCACTTCAATATATGGACTTGGGTAGATGACCGGGTTCATAGGTTGGATAGTTGGCTCGGGAAGTACGACACTATGTACAGTCTGAACGAGGTGTAGGACGGGATAGCCGTCCAATATGGGACCAATGACTATAGGGACCTCTCGAGGTTGACGTCCACATATAGGGAAGGTACTCCCCCTGCCTCTTCTGAAGATGGGGGAATTTCGTGGTCCCCGAGCTCAAGCTCAGGGGAAAGTTCCAGTTAGGTCCTTCTCTACTTGGGTTTTTTTTTTTTTTTTATCCTCCAAGTTTTTTTAACATTATGTTTAACTTCGATTGGAACTGTGCAGGAGCTATGGATCCTGACCTTGATGTTGTGCTTTTCAGTGATGAGGGAGCTGGAGTTCAAAAGAGTAAACGCCCAAGAGGCTCGCAGAGATCCGACCGACCATCCAAAATCCCCAGGCGCACCGAGAAGACCCCAACGGCTCAAACTGCTGTGAGCACAGCTGAGGAGCCGAATGTCCAAGTCGATGCCTCAGTTTCGACCGCACCTGCTACACTTTCTCCAGCCACAACTCAGCTAATAATCGGCCGACCTCCGAAGAAACCCTCAGTTTCCAAGGTCACCCTGCCGTCGGCCCGACCTCACGTTGAAGAGTTCGTGCTTGATGGTACGGCTGGGACCCAAGGAGCTGTACTTAGCTCAGACGTCCTTTCTCGAGTGGGTCAGAGTTTTTCAGGGTTCGGCGCTGACCACTGGGATCTCGTGCACAAGGCCCCAGACTGCAATACTCTTTATGATAAGAGTATTGAACTTACTGTCGCGGTAATTTTCGCAACTCTCCTTTAATTGCTTATGTCTTGGTTTTTGCTCTAATTCATCCTTTGTGTTTCAGGCCCTTGTCGTTTCAGCACAACTTAATTATAAGCTGACCAACGAGGTGCATACAAGCATGTCTCTGGCCCAAGAGTCGAGGGATCTCCAGCTTAAAATGGCTGATGAACTCAAAGACTCAAAGACCGAGCTTGAAAAGGTGAAGGCCAAGCTCGAACAGGGGAAGACTCGTCTTTCGGAGCTGGAGAAGAAAAAGGCCGAGCTTGAACAGGCAAAGACTTGTCTTGCGGAGCTGGAGAAGGCTAATGCTAAACTCGAGGAGGAGAAAACTGCCACTTTCGAGATCATGGAAAGCGAGAAGGCCCGCCTCCTTGACGAGTTCAAAGAGAAGAAGGAAAAGGCGGTCAACCAGGCCATGTACAAAATCTGGGTTGATAATGCCGACCTCGACACCAACTTCCTAGGTCCCCTTGAGGCGAAGTATGTAGAGCGATGGAATGCCCGCCTTGAGGCGAGTGAAGCTGCTCGGGAGGCTGCTCAGAAGGATAGTCATGCTATTCGTCCTGAGGGGTCTAGTGCTGCTGATGCTGAGAAGGCCAAGGGAACTGCTCTCTCCTGAACCTCACCCCGGGGCTGCGTCCCTTTATTTTTGTAATGGCCTTAATTGATGCCCATGGGGCCGATACAATTTCTTTTTATTTTAATACATATGCTTTACATTTCTTAGCTCGAAATATTTTGCACATTTTATATTAAAGAATCGTATATGTTTATTTATTCGTACAAAAATAGTTTGGATTTAGGCTCGAGACTCAATGCATTCATGCATCGTTTGCTCGAATTATCCGCTTCCGATCTCGTTGTTTATCAAGGTCGGATATTACTTTCACCATGAACCCGAAAGTACTTGTATGGTGTGTAATGCAAACGGTTTAGTTATATCTTATTGCTTAGTTACTTTTTCTCGTCCTCGGTTATTGTTCCGAGGTTATGACTTCGAAACTATTTTTTCATAAGATATTCCAGCCTTGATCTCGACTTATCTCAAAGTAGGTTTAGGTTCCAACTTATCGTCGATTGGTTCTAGCTGGTTTGTTCCAAACCCTTTAAGGTTGTGATTGGTTTGTAATCCATTCAATTGTATGTTTTTAATAATTCGGTTATATCCAAATTATCCTAGCTCATGCATTTGGTTACATCCAAACACTTGTACGTTTTTAACAGCTTGGTTATATCCAAACCGTCCAAACTGGCGCATTTGGTTATCTCCAAACGCTTGCATGTATTTCGTGTATGTTATTTTTTTTCAAGCTGATGGTATATATACCAATGATGCCCCCTTAATATCCTATGAGTGTGACCATAGGTTATTAAATTAAGAGAGATTGAAAAAATAAAGAGAAATATAACATATTGAACGAAATAGATCTTTATTTGATGGAATTCAAAAGCAAAAAAAATAGTACTAATAAATAATCATGGTTACAGGCGACATCCTTCCTATACTATTGGTAGTAAGGTCTTAGGTGTTCGCCATTCCATGCTCGCGGTACCAAGCTCCCATCCAATCTCGCTAGTTTGTAAATACTGGGCCGGATGACTGACTCTATCTCGTATGGTCCTTCCCAATTTGGCCCGAGCACACCAGCTGCTGGATCTCGTGTTGCCAAAAATACGCGTCTTAACAGCAGGTCTCCCACATCGAACTTTTGATCTCGAACCCTCTTGTTGAAGTACCTGGTAGCTCGTTGCTGGTAGGCAGCGTTCCTCAACTGAGCTTCGTTTCTTTTTTCTTCAATCAAGTCTAAGGTTTCTTCGAGATGAGTGTGGTTCGAGCTTTGGTCATAAATGTGAGTTCGTATTGTTGGGATTTCGACCTCGATAGGCAGCATAGCTTCGCAACCGTATGCTAGCGAGAATGGGGTATGTCCCGTTGATGTTCGAGTTGTAGTCCTATATCCCCATAGGACTTAGGGCAATTCTTCGGGCCATCGTCCCTTTGCTTCCTCCAACTTTTTCTTTAGCGAACTCTTGAGAGTTTTGTTTACAGCTTCGACCTGGCCATTCGCCTGAGGATGAGGCACTGACGAAAAACTCTTTATTATTCAATTCTTCTCACAAAAGTTGGTAAACAAGTCACTATCAAACTGGGTTCCGTTGTCGGATACAATCTTACTCGGCATCCCATATCGGCATACGATGTTTTTTACCACGAAGTCAAGGACCTTTTTGGAAGTTATCGTTGCCAACGGTTCAGTCTCCATCCACTTTGTGAAGTAATCCACGGCGACTACAGCATATTTCACACCGCCCTTGCCAGTTGGGAGAGAGCCTATGAGGTTGATTCCCCATACCGCGAATGGCCATGGGGAAGTCAACATGGTCAGCTCGGATGGTGGAGCTCGAGGAATCATGGCGAATCTCTGGCATTTGTCGCATTTCTTTACGTACTCGAAAGAATCCGATTTAATGGTAGGCCAGAAATATCCTTGGCGTATGATTTTTTTGGACAGGCTATGCCCCCCGGTATGGTCTCCACAGAACCCTTCATGAATTTCTTCGATGATTTTCTTGGCTTCGGGTTGAGTTACGCACCGTAGTAATGGCATGGAATACCCCCTTCTATATAGCTGTTCGTCCAAAATGGTGTAACGGAGAAGTTGATACATTAACTTTCGAGCCTGGTTTCGATCTTTTGGAAGGACGCCGGTCTCGAGATATTCAACTATCGGGGTCATCCAGGTAGGCTCGAACTATATCATACACACGTCTTCTTCTTCCATCTCGTTAATGCTAGGTGTCGAAAGGTGTTCTATGGGCACAACGTTTAGCTCATCATTCTCGGTGGAGGTAGCGAGCCGAGCTAAGGCATCTGCATTTGAGTTCTTCTCTCGGGGAACCTGTTCGATTGCATAAAACTCGAAATGTTCCAATGCGGATTTTTCCTTCTCTAAATAAGCTGCCATTTTTGTGCCACGAGCCTGGTATTCTCCCAAGATTTGATTAACCACAAGCTGGGAGTCGATGTAGCAATGTATTGCTTTAGCTTTGAGCTCTTTGGCTATACGAAGTCCCGCCAGTAAAGCCTCATATTCGGCCTCGTTATTCGATGCTTTGAAGCTGAATCTTAAGGCGGAATAAAATATACTCCCTGTGGGGGTAATCAAAATGACCCCTGCCCCCGATCCATTTTCATTAGATGAGCCGTCGACGTAAAGTTTCCACAGCTCGTGGGCCGGGGTTATAATCTCATCGTTGGCCATGCCAGCACATTCCACTATAAAGTCTGCCAATGCATGTGCCCTAATGGTCGTCCTCGGGTGGTAGGTGATCTCGAACTGTTTGAGCTCAACCGCCCATTTAAGAAGTCGACCTGAAGCCACCGGTTTAGACAGGATTTGCCTAAGTGGTTGATCAGTCAACACATGGATGGGGTGCGCCTGAAAGTAGGGTCGAAGTTTATGAGATGAATGAATTAAGCTGAAAGCCAGCTTCTCCATCAAAGGGTATCTCAACTCTGCCCCCAGTAACCTTTTGCTGATGTAATAGACGGGTCTCTGTACCTTCTCTTCTTCTCGCACGAGCACTGCACTTATTGCGTGTTCGGTGGTGGAAAGGTATAGGTAGAGTACTTCTCCCGTAACAGGTTTTGATAAGATGGGGGGTTCTGCGAGGTGCTTTTTAAGCTCCTAGAAAGCCATCTCGCACTCCTCCGTCCATTCAAATTTCTTACCTCCCCTCAAAAGGTTGAAAAACAGAAGACAACGATCCGTAGATTTTGATATGAACTTACTTAGGGCCGCCATCCTGCCGGTCAAACTTTGGACATCCTTGTGTCTTCGAGGTGAGGGCATGTCAATCAGGGCCTGGATCTTGTCAGGGTTGGCCTCTATTCCACGAGCGTTCACGATAAAGCCCAGGAATTTTCCTAAAGATACGCCAAAGGTGCACTTATGAAGATTTAGTTTCATGTTATACTTCCGGAGCACGCCAAAGCATTCTTCGAGGTCATCAACATGGTTATTGTTAAGTTGAGACTTAACAAGCATGTCGTCAACATAAACTTCCATGTTGTTCCCTATTTTTTCTGAAAACATCATATTTACGAGCCGCTGGTATGTGGCCCCAACATTTGTGAGCCCGAAAGGCATGAAATTATAGCAGTATAGTCCCTTATCCGTTATAAAGCTCGTATGTTCTTGGTCGGGGGCATGCATGGGAATCTGGTTATATCCAGAATAGGCATCCATGAACGACATCAGCCCATGCCCCGCCGTTGCATCCACGAGCTGGTCAATCCTCGGTAATGGAAAACAGTCCTTCGGGTAAGCTTTGTTGAGGTTTGAATAGTCAATACAGGTTCGCCACGTCCCATTAGGTTTTGGGACCAACACCGGATTGGCTACCCAGTCAGGGTAAAAAGCATCCCTAATGAATCGGTTTGCTTTTAACCTGTCAACCTCCTCCTTCAGTGCCTTCTTTCTGTCGTCATCCATCTGTCTTCGCTTTTGTTGCTTCAGAGGGAAGCTTTTGTCTATATTTAGTGCGTGGCTTGCTATATTCGGACTTATCCCTACCATGTCCGAATGTGACCATGCGAAGACATCCTGGTTTTTCTTTAAAAAGAAAATTAGTTGCTATTTTGTCTCTTCCTGGAGGTGTTTTCCAACCTTTACCCTTTTTGAGGGATCTAACTCTTCGAGCTGAATCTCTTCGAGCTCTTCTAAGGGTTCGAGGTCAGCTTTGTCCTCAACCCTTGGATCGATTTCTTCATCAATCTCTAAGATCGTCCCGCCTTTATTCCAAACAATGACGAGAGCCTGTGCGCTCATCTGTTTCTTTTCTCTTAAGGAAATGTTGTAGCATTCCCTCCCAGCTAACTGATCTCCCTTCAACGTTCCGACGCCACTAGGGGTCGGGAACTTAACGGCCAGATGCCTCACGGATGAGACTGCCCGCAGCCCAACCAGGGCGGGTCTTCCGAGCAGCACGTTGTAGGTCGAAGGCAGGTCTACTACCACGAACTGCATCATCTTGGTTGTTGAGACTGGGTAGTCTCCCAAGGTCACGGGGAGTTCGATGGACCCCATGCAGGCGATTCCTTCTCCTGAAAAGCCGTATAGCGTAGTCGCACAATCTTTCAGGTCGCGAAGGGAGAGTCCCATCTTTTCAAGGGTTGCTTTATAGAGAATGTTAATTGAGCTCCCATTGTCTATGAGAACTTGGTGGACCCTTTTATTTGCCAGCTGGAGAGTGATGACCAGCGGATCATGGTGAGGAAACTGAACATGGGATGCGTCTTCCTCAATGAAGGTTATTGGTTGAGATTCAACCCTTTGATTTTTTGGAGCTCTAGGTTTAGGTTCATAGGGAGACTCATCCCCAGTCTTCAGCTCGTTAACGTATCTCTTTTGGGCATTTCTGCCCATGCCCGCGGGATAAGGCCCTCCCGAGATGGTTATCACATCTTCTCCATCTATCGGTGGGGGCCTATCCTCTTCCCTAGCTCGAGAATTATTGTTTTGTGTGGGCTGCAGCGCGACTGCTCTATGGCTCGCGGTCGCTTGACTAGTACTTTGGTTCTTGACATATTGTCTGAAGTAACCCCTCGAGATCAATCCTTCAATCTCATCTTTCAGCTGTTGACATTCATCGGTAGTATGCCCGGTGTCTCTGTGAAATCGGCAATATTTGCTGGAGTCCCTCTTGGACTTCTGATTTCTCATTGGGTCCGAACGCCTGAAGGGGACCTGGTTTTCATTAGCCAGATATATGTTCTCCCGAGACTCGTTGAGCTCGGTGTATACTCTGTACACGGAGAAATATCTCTCCCCCTTCTTTTTCTTTCCTCCTTCGGCCTCGGGATTACTCCCTTCGTTCTTTTTTCTCTTGGAAGGGCTTTCCGCAGTAGGCTTTGAAGTTGGTGGGTCTGCCGAGGTTGCGGCAGAGTTCACGTTTATCGTTGTAGTTACGGGCTGGGAAGCCACATTAAGTGTCGACCTCGCTTCCTCTACATTGACAAACCTCTGTGCTTGTTTGTTAAACTCGGTTAGGGACCTCACTGGTTTCCTTTGCATGTCGTCCCAGAGAGCACTTCCTGGCATAACTCCAGCTTGGACAGCCATTAGGTGACCGCTGTTGTCCACATTCCGAGCTCGAGCAACTTCCAAGTTAAACCTTGTAGGGTAACTTTTCAATGTCTCTCCTGGCTGCTGTTGAACGTTAGTCAGGGTTGACGCCTCAGGTCTAACCCCCATCATGGCTCTGAACTGCTTCTTGAAGTCTTTAGACAACTGCTCCCAAGAAGTTATTGAGTGTCCTTATATTTTTCGAACCAGCTTTTGGCTGGTCCTGTCAATGATGCTGGAAATAACATGCATCTGAGCTCGTAACCCACGTTACTGGCTCTCATTATGGTGTTGAACATACTCAAATGGCTGTACGGGTCGGACTTTCCCTCAAACGTTGGGACGTGAGGGATCCAAAATCCTTGGGGAAATGGAGTGTTGGAAATATGGGGAGCAAACGGTTCAAGCTCCTCATCAGAATCTTCATATCAATCCTGACCTTGCTCATTTTTCAAAAGTCTAAAAGCCTTTTCTAACTGATCAATTCTTTCCTGGACTGAGTCCGCGAGGGGTCTTGTCTGGAATTGACTGTCGTCGATCACAATTCCAGGTTCGCGCCTCCGCAGGGTGTCTTTACACCTATTTAGGCGATCCCTCAGGTCCAGGTTTATTGGGTTAACATTACCCAGGCTTTGATTCAAGTGTTCTCGTAGGTCGGAGCGATTCCTGTGGCTCCCAGCATTCTTTCGACCTCGATCATGCATGCTGACCGATCTGGTATCTCCAGAGTCATCACTAGTAAAACTTGTTGCATGATTATTTCGAGATCGGTCTTTTTTGTGCCGCCTCGTTTCTGCCGTACGAGACCGGGACGTTTGACTTTTTCAGATAGGGCGCCTCTTCGCTCCTGGAAAGCCTCCCTGTTTCCTTGTCTCCTCCCCACACGCCTTTTGTCCTGATCTCGAACTGGTTGAGCATTCCTGCGAGGAGGTGAAGGATATCTTATAGGCGATGGAGGGAACCGTATGGGTGACGGTGGCTGCCACCCATTTCGTGGCCTAGATGGTCCGGAGTTTGCCCGAGATGTGTTGGTTGCATTTGGTGCGCTCCTAGGGACTTGAGTCCGAGCCTCTGCAGGGGCTCGGTTGTTCTCAGTTCCCACAAGTACTTCCGCAGGTGGATTAACCGGGGCCCTAGCTCGGGTACTTCTCTGGGGCCTAGAGGGGGCCGACTGATCTGCTGGTGTAGGAGGTTACTCCGGCCTTCTTGTGGCAACATTCTTCCGTGGACGCCCACGGGGTCTACGGGGAGGAACATGCACGTCCCTCGGAGGAGGGGCTTGGTTTTCGCGCGGAGGCGGGGGCTGAGCCGCCTGCGCCTCGGCGGCTATCCTTGCCAACTCCTCATTCCACTTGTTGGCTTCTGCCAACTGCAGTTTCAACTGTTGGTTCTCAAGTTCCACAATGGGAACATATCGCTCAGGATTGTAATACATATCCTCATCTCTGGGTGGAGCGGGTGGTCCCCGAGAATCGGAGGATCCGCTTCTCTCTTCAACATTTGGGTTTTCCATCGGCTGTTTCCCAGGACGTCTCGGATAATTTTCTTCAGGAACGTTCTGATTATTAGCGGCCATAACTTGTTCAGGGACTGAATGCTTAAGGCTCTCAATGAAAGCACCAAACTGTTGACGCCGTTTTTCGTCAACAGTGAAATAAGAGCACGAAAAAAATGATTGGTTATGGCCAAGAAAAATATGATAACACAAATGAGATTTTTTACGTGGTTCAGCAGTTAACTCTGCCTAGTCCACGAGTCTTTGTTATTAAAACTTAAGATGATCTCTGGAAATTCTTCAAGAATAAATTCTCCAGAGTTTTCTCTTAAGATCACAAAATTTCGGTCCTTTACAATGGTACATGACCTCTCTATTTACAGAGAAGATTTCAGAATACTATCCCACATATTTCAGAAAGTTATTTTGTATATGCAAATAAATTTAATGGCATTAAAAGCCTGTAATCCTATATATAATAAAACGTCCCCTGAAGATCAGGGGGTGTATAACTGAATAATAAATATCCCTTGATTATAGGGGATTTACAGTAATCAATGTAGACCGCGTCTCTCCAAAATGACTTACTAGGTTATTCAAAGTTATCAATCTACATTGTCAATGATGTTATCACCCAGGTCTCTTACTGGCCTTCGAGCTATGACATTTCCCGGAGGTCATGCGACTTCGAGCTCATACTTATATCAGGTTCGGAGACCCTGATCCGAGGCCGTCCGAGAACAGACGTGTTTTGGGGTCTATCTTTCGAGCTTGTAACGGTTTCGAGGCTACCATTTTCGAAGTTGTCTCTGCTCCGCAAGCTCAGTGCCTAGGTTGCGGACACGTGTTCCAGACATTACGAGTCCATTCCTTACGAATCAGCTTTCGAGATAACAATTCTTATGGCTCGAAATCTGGGTGTAACACAAGGTAAGAGTTGATACAATGGTAAAACTGTAATTTAAAATTTTGAGAAGAATTTTATTCTTCGGGTCAAATATACAATTATATGATAATTGAGGTTGAATAATTATTTTAGAATTAATTATTAAATTTTCAAAAATATATTTATTTATTTATTTAAATATATAATTTTGAAATATATACATAATAAATTAATTAATTTTTTAAATTAATTAATTTATTTGAGTGGGAGAAAATAAAAATAGTAAGTCAAAATAGTTTTGATTTATTGATTTTTAAAATATGATGATAATGATGATCATAAATTTGAATTTTGAATTTAAAATTTAAATTTGAATTATTATTATGATATTTTCCTTAAAAAGATAATACCATATTTTTGCTGGAATGATTTATTTAATTAAATAAATAAATAAATAGGAAAAATGCAACATTCCCTGAAAGGGAAAACTGCTACATGCATGACACAGTCCAGGGTGTTGTGTCATCCATGTAAGATGATACTGATAAAGTATCAGTATTATTTAATTTAATTAATTAATAATTTGAAAATAGATTTTTTTTAAATTTGGTAAATTAGATATTACCTAGGTCAATTCCTATTATTATTATTATTATTATTATTATTATTATTATTATTATTATTATTATGAGAGTGGTGATTCAGAAGTGTTTCAGAAAATTGTCAGACAAGAAATTCACATCTTCTTCTCTTATTGTTCCAACATTTCTCAAGTCATAATCCAAGTACTCATGTGTTGAGATAAACTTGTGATTTCTAAATTACAAACCCTTGTTCTCTATGTGTCCACACACATCTTGAGGTGTAGAGAACACTCCAGAAGATCGTGATCTGAGTACTCAAAGCGTTCGATAGGAAGATCGTCATTTATACAAAAAGATTCAAGGACACTTGATAGACTTCAAGAGGTAAATATTATGTTCTTGAATATTTGTATACATGTGCATATGATATATAAATATGTGTATATATATGTGTTGCATGATTAATGATACTGCATATTAATGGTGTTGACCCTCGTTTTGGTCAACTAACACGGAGTCAAATGCTTGATGTGATAGAAAGTATTGAAATAAATCTAATGGAAAGAAAAATAAACGACACAACAAATTATAGTGGTTCGGCCCCACGAATTTGTAATGACCTACGTCCACTTAAGCTATTATTGATCTTGATTCTCAAAGTAGTGATCAAAGAACTAGGGTTCTTTGAGTTTCACAAACCTTAGAGGGATGAGTAATACAACCGAAAGATAATAGCTAAAATTCTCTTCTAAAGCATAAACCAAAATCAGCCAAAAAAGTCCCTCCCTTGAGCTATTTCTCTCTATTTATAGGCTCAAGGAGGGTTACATGAATTAGTTACAGATATTTTTTCCTAACTAATCGGATAATCAGGTATCATGGGAGATAATTTCGGATATGATTACAATTGTACAAGATTATCTCAAAATATACGGAGTACACGACCAAGCTAGTCGTATATAAAACCAAAATGTTGTGTCAGGGGAATCTCCCTAGTCGATGGTCGAACAGAACCTCTGCCAGGTGTCAGCCATGTGTTAAAAAATGTTTGCCACGTCATCCACACCTGCTTTTTGGATAACATTTGCCCCCCAAGTTTATTTATTACGACCAGCAATAAATAAACTTTTAGGAAAACGACCATTCGATTACCCCACCAAATCTGTCAGAGTAGTTCGTGCCTCCTTGGAAAAAGTGACCTACCCACGTCCAATCATGCATTTTTGGTTCCCAAGCAAACCTTTGACGGCTATTACTCTTCCCCATGCTTCGAAAAAGGGGAACTTATGATTACCTATTTTTTCCATATCTCAGACAATATATATAGCTTCCAAAATTTCCTTTTCACTTTTTACAAGCTATTTTTCTATCAAGAACTCTTCCAGGAACCCCCAAGTCAGAACCCATAATTTCTTTGAAGACCATCCTTCGTCGTTCCAGGAATCTGCTATTCGCACACCTAAACTCGAAATTTCTCCAGGACTTCACAATCTTCGTATAGGTAAGCTTCAAAACTTTTGCACCCTTTAGTTTGCTGTGCATGCCGATTTAAGCTAGTTTTTTAGGTTCTGATGCTGCTCCGTGTTCTTGGGTAGAGATACATGAAAATAGGGCATTTGTCGAGTAATGCTAGATATGGTAGTGTATATTTGCCTTTTAGGGGTTATGAATCAGTTTGATAGTCGAGATCATAAATTTAGGACGTAAAATCGAAGTAAAAATTTGATTTTTAGACTAGTTGAAAAACTGGGTTTTTCCCGCCCTTATTGAAGTTGAAAAAGCTTTTCAGAAAAAAACTTTTTACTTTCACTTTTTGATCTGTTTTTCAAACTGTTCGTATGAAAAATTTAGTTTTCATTAGAATGCTACTGTATAAAAGTTAGACTTTTATACACGAATAGCGTTATTCTAACCAACTTTTTAGGCTCTTCATCCTCACCTCCCCCTTTTTCTGTTCGCAGCTTTTAATGCCAGATTTGTGGGGAGGTGAGAGGCCGATAGACGACGACCTACTTGCGCAGCTGCTCGAGGGCGAAGAACAGCCAGCCCAGTGCATCCACGAGATTCCTTTCTCCATAATTTCTCCTCCCAGACCTCAACCAACTCTAGTTAGAATGGGTCGTGTTAAGTCCACTGCCCAAAAGAAGAAAAATCCTGAAAACCCTTCAAATCCTCCAGCCGAGCCTAACTCGCAGGCTGGGGTTCCTTCGACCAGTGGTCGAGAAAATATTGTTCCTGACCCTCAAATCCAAGTTAGGGCCCGTCCCCGGTATTCAGTTCTTCCCGACGTCGAGTGGTATCTTTCCCCACTCAGCCATGTAACCCCTAGGATGCTAGCCAACTACTTCTAAAAGTACGACCTTTCTGGGGTAACCCCAAAATTCCTACTGCGGATGAGCGGGCGAATTTTCCTGGAGGCGTTTACAGCGCCTGGTCGAGATATCACATAGAGACTGGGGCTACCCTTCCTCTCCATCCATTCTTCCAGGGGGTGGCGAACTATTTTGGAGTCGCCCCCTTCCAAATTACACCAAATGGATATAGAATGCTTGCTGCACTCTATAGCCTTTATAACCACAAGAAATGCCCAGAGCCTACCCCCCACGGGGTCAATTACCTTTTGACCTTAAGTCCAACCCCCAACAATTTGGTACGGGGTTCTTTCACTTTTGTCACCAGGAGACCAACCGAACCTTCCTGAGTGACACAACCCACATTTCCAACGTGGGGAAATACAATCAGGAGTATTTCCTCACGCCTAACATGGTCGCGAATAACCTGGCCTTCACTCGAGGAGGTAAAAGTCTTTTTCCATTGGTCGCTATTTTTACTTAGCAATTTTCCTTGCATTTTTCTGAAACTTCTTGTGTTTTTCAGGCCCATGGTTGCGACCAGACCCAACACCAGACATGGTGTTGAGGTCTGCCATGTTGGCCAGCATGACAGACGTTGGGAAGAGCGTCAAATCCCTGGTCACCGAGGCTAACTTGAGGCTAGTTGGCCTCCTGGCCCCTCACCAGGATGTGAGGGAACCTGCGACAGGAAGTGCCACAGCCAAGGAAAATCCCGAGCAGCAACCACCAGCGTCTCCTCCTCGACAGAGACCGACTGGGGTTACAATCAGGGAACCCGTTGGCACTCCCCCAGCAGAAAGGTCTTCTGCCCCCCAAGGAAAAGGAAAACAAAAGGCAGCCAAGCCTGTCATAGACTTAGATGAGTCCTTTGACGAAAACGGTATATTTATTTCACTCTTAGATAACTTGCCAATTCCCTGTCATTTATTCAACGGGGAGGGCAATTTTACATATGCTCCAAACCTAGGGCCAAACTTCTTCATGCCAGAGAGTGAGTGTATGACTAGTAGAGTCAATAGTATAGCGACCAGTAGTAATAGCTCGGGTATTTGACTTTGTAATTTTCTTTATTTCTTTTCTGGTGCAACATAACTTGTCATCTATTTTTGACTTACTGTCCACATGTTTACCTCTTTTGCAGAAATGGCTTCTGCAAACGCCTTCGATGTCTACAGCACTCAGGAGGATGAAGAAGTTCCCTTGGTCCGAAAGAATAAATTGACCAGGAAACATGACGGGGAGCCTAGTCAGATGCCTTCGGCTAAGAAGAACCGAGCCGCCGATCCTTCGGCGGATGGGCCCTCTGCTCAAACATCTGTTTAGCCTCCTGCTCCTCATGAGCAGGAAATTCCGCCTCCAGCTGCTCCTGCTGCCACGACTCCTTCACCTCTGGCCCCTACTGAACAGACTCAACAAGCTGAGGGTGTTCCCCATGGGGCTAAACTATCGGGCCGCGCCCTAAGGTCGGCCAAGGATCGCCTTGCTCACATTCTTAAGCATGACCGCTGCAAAGAGGCCATGGTTGAAGCAGAAATAATGGGGGTCAACCAGATCCTTAATAGAGCCCTCAATGAAGTGGCCAGTGTAAGTAATCTTCCTTCTCTTTTGTGCTCATGGTCTTGATTTTCCTTTTTGAAGTCAGTCTAACTCTTATTCTTTGATTGCAGGCAATGCTAACCATGACGGCTGCTCGTGCCCGCGCGGGTGCAAGCATCGAGCAGTCCCGTGCTAGGGAGTCGAAGCTAATGGAGGAGCTTCAAGCCGCGGAGGCAAGGCAAGCCGCGGAATCTCCCTGGTCGATGGTCGAACAGAACCTCTGCCAGGTGTCAGCCATGTGTTAAAAAATGTTTGCCACGTCATCCACACCTGATTTTTGGATAACAAATGGTTTCCTACATTGATGTATTCTTGAACATATAAATTGTTTATATAAGAGGTGGAATTTTTTTTGTCTAATATCAACTAGGCCCACCATGCTATTTTGTTGCGCACTCTGATTGTTTTTCCAACAAGGACATGAGTAGAGAAAAGAGTACTCGAGTACTCTCGATATGCAATCCCCTAGGGCATGTGTCCACACTCGAGTATGGTAGGTGGGCACGTTTTTTGAAAATGAAGTTCAAAAGTTTCATTCTCAGAGGATTCGAACCAACACTTTTGAGGAAGAAAAATGTTACACCCAAATTTCGAGATTAAACAGATAGCCTCGAAATGTAGGCTCGTAAAGGGTAAGCTTGGGATTAACAAGTGTTAGCAGTACACTTGTACAAATTGTCAAACAATTCCAAATCTATTATCGCCGCTCGAGCATGAGTTGCAGGCTCAATGATACCAACCTTCTTCGGGGGATGAGTTCGATGGACTCGGCGAGAGAGGAGGAGGCAACAACTGGAATGATAAGCTTAAAGTTTGGTTGGTCTCGAAAACGCATTAAAGCGACGATCGAGCTCGATGACGCGTTTACTACACAGAAAAGTTGTTAGGAAATCCTTATTTTAATGGGACTCTTTAAAACCATGTGATGAATCCCTATTTTTATGGGATTATTATTTAATTAGTGCATTTAATTTGTATTATTAATTCAAATATTTATTTGAATTTAAACATTTGATAGTAACTTCCTTGAATTAGGGGGAAGATATTCCTACAATCAGTCCTATAAATAGCCTAGACTAGGTCATTTGTACTCACACACAATTTTGTCCGGAGAGGAGACTCTGCCAAATTGCTTTCATCTGAAGCTTTTACAAAGTGTTCATAATAATAGTGACTCATGGACGTAAGCAGATTATAACTGCTAAACCACATTAAAGATCTTTGATTTCTTCTGTTCTTCCTAAATTAATTGTTTATTGCTCTACATAATTAAGTTGACAAAAACGGTGTCAACAATACTCGATCTTTTTTTTTTTGCGGTAAATATATTCAATGTCTTCAAAATGTTACACTTTTATACCCAATTTTTTTTGCAGTAAATATACCTAATGTTTTTAAAATGTTGTACTTTTATACCTATTTTTTAAAATTATTTTGAGAAATAATAAGAAAGTGAAGGAAAAAATAGGATTTTAGTTACTTATAAAATTTTAAATTATTTCACTTTTCAAAATAATAAAAAAAAATCAGATTAGTAAAATTAATCAAAATAATTAAAACATATATTTTAAATTGATGAAAATATATAAGTTTTTAATTATTTTAAATCATTTTTATTAATTTTAATAGAATATTTATTAATGTTTAATTTAAAATAGTTATTTTGAGAAAGAATAAAAAAGATAAAATAATTTAAAATTTTAAAAATAATTAAAATCCTATATTTTTCATTCACTTTGTTATTATTTATCAATATAGTAAAAAAAAATAAGTATAAAAGTAGAACATTTGAAAAATATTGCCGCCAAAAAAAGTTTGGGTATAAAAGTGCAGACATTTAGTATATTTAGCGCAAAAAAATTGAGTATAAAATTGTAACTTTTTAAAAATATTTAGCATTTTAGCCGTCATTTACTCTATCTTATATGATAGATGAGATTGAAGATTTTTTTTTTTTTTACTTATGTGAGTTTTGTTCATTTTTAAAATTTTTAGCAACATATGTTTATTGAAAAAAATTATTTAATTTTTAGTTGTAATATTTTAGATTTTATCATCTCATTTATTTTTAACTTCAATTAAATTAAAATTGTGGATCCGTTCATCTAATTAGTATCTAATTAAAAAAAAAAGTTAGATTGTGTTCCCATTTATTAAGAGTAATATTACGAACAAAATACACATATAACGTCATTAATATCAACTCTAATATTTTCACGAGTCCTAAAAAAAATCATTAGGCATATTATTGTGTGTATATATATTATGTGTAATTTATAACTATCTGTATCAGTACTCTTTACTTATACTTTTATACTTCTTGTTTTTTTAGACTATGATTCTTATTATGGGCTACGACAATGGCCATCCTCAAGCCTAGAAGAAAAATATAAATTTTCTGTAAATTCAAAATAAATTAAAAAGCTAGTGGGACAAATTAGTATAAATGTATTAATAAAGTATAAAAATAAAAATGGAGAAAATATATTATTTTGATCCTGTAAGTGGAATATTATATTGCATTTGTCTCAATATTTCTAAAAAGACAAACTTACTCTCACTTTCAATTAAATCCAAAATAATCAAACTAATTTTTTAAAATAAAACTACAATATTTTCAATTTTAACACCCTACTATATTTAATAATCTATCTTTTGAATTGGGGAATTGATTTGAACTTAGGCACTGTTTTTTTTTTTTTTTTGTGAGAACAAGAGTGTATTATCAACTCAACTATGCTTATGGTCTCATTATTTCTATTCCTTAAAAGACACACAAATTCAAATTATGGTCTTCTAAGAAAGAGAATTTATTCATTTGGTATTCTACATTTTGTAAATTATTGTTTTAGTACTCTTTTTTTTCAATAATGTTTATATGGTACCATATATTTTAAAATTATACATATTTAGTACCATAGACTCAGATTTGATACAGACTTAGAAAATAATAATAATAAATCCAATAATTGAAGAGTTTCTATTAATTGGTCAATAATTTACCTGAAAAACTCTTAAGATTTGATAAATTACAAAATAAAATAATAACAAATAGGGTAGATTAAAAAAAAAACCAATTGACATTTTTGATCAAAGAATAATACATAAGAGTATAAAAAAACTCACATCATTAAATAAATTTACAGACATATAAATTAAATATTGTAATTTTGATAATAATTTTAATTTTAATTACATAAATATTTTAATTTAAATTTATTGATGCTTATTTTTTTATTTGGAGTTAAAAGTTAAATTAAATTTGAGATTATACCTCTTTTCATTTTATAAATAATTTTTTATGTGATAGTTGTAAAATATGTTTAATTTATTAATTATAGAGTTATTAGGAATCAAAAAAAATTAAATGGTAATTTTGTATTGAAAAATTCTAGAAAGTATGTCAAAATAAAAGGTTTTTGCTATACTAATAAGGTGTATAACTTTTTAACAATCCACATACTTGCTCTTGCAATTTTTTATACGAGTAAAACAAATTTTTTAATGGGATTATAATATTTTGGATCGTGTTTTTTGTCTCATTAATTATTTGTTTGTATTCTGTATTTTAATAAATTAATTTTTAGACTCTGTATATTATAAAATAATTTAAATAAACCCTTGAACCGGATTTTAATTAAAGTTTTTTAAACTAAAATCATAAATAATTCACCAAACTAACAACTCAGTATAAAAGTCACTATAACAAAAAATGTCATTTGCGTCAGTTTCTAACTGCCCCAATTGAGTTTTTGCGTCAATTTTATATGTGACGCGGAATTCCATGACGCAAACCAGGCTGCCATTTGCGTCAGTGGGGCACTGTCACAAACCTGGCATTTGTGGTAGTGCCCCGCTGACGCAAATGCCAGGCGTTTGCGTCAGTGGGGCACTGTCACAAATGCCAGGTTTGTGACAGTGCCCCACTGACGTAAATGCTATATAAAAAAAATGTTATGAACCGCGACCCCGTGTACTCAGCCACCCCATGCGACTAGGGGTGTGCACGGTGTGGTTTGGGCAGTTTGAACACTTTTTAATACACCACGCCACAAATGCGGTGTAGTAGCTAGAACACACCGTGCGGTGTGATTTCATTGCACCAAACCGACCAAACCAAACCATTTTTTGCGGTGTGGTTTGGGTGGTTTTCCACGGTGTAAGTGTGTTAAAAAATGTGTGAGATAGAGATGGTGATAGGGAGGAGGCGCAAATGAGATGAGAGAGGAAGGAATTGTTGTTGTGTATGATGTGTTAGAGAATAAGGTTATACCTTAACTTAAGTGGGCTCCTAGTTTTATATTGGGTTACTAAAAAATAGTATACATGTAAAGTTTAATTTTTTTTTAACATATTTGTAAGTATACAGTGCGGTGTGGTGCAAACCAAAATTTTACACCACCAAACTGTGCACCGCACCACACTGTGTGGTTTAGGTAAGATACAAACCATACTGAATCATTCCACTTTTGACACTGCGGTTTGCAGTGTAGTGTGGTGCGGTGCGGTCGGTCGCCGCGGTTTGCCAGTTTAGATGCTCACCCCTATATGCGACCCTATGCTACCCCAACCCCCCTATACCTAGTCCCCAGCCAGCCACCTCTCAACCCCCGCGACCCTAACCACCCCCCACGACCCCCGTGACCCCAACCATCCCCATGACCCTTGCGAACCCAGTCAGAGAAAAAAATCAAGATGAGAGTTTTTGGGTTTTGGTTTTTCAAACAAGAATCTTCAAAATAAAAAATCTATACAAAATATATATAAAAAAAAAACTATGTATAAGATTCATAAACATATTATATTCATCAATTTAACCTTAAAATAAAAAAAAATGAAAAAAAACTCACCTAATGGGTTGAGAAATTCGGAGGCGTTGCTGGTTGGGAGAAAACCTAAGTTTTCGAATTTGGGAGAATAAGGGGCTCGGGGACGATGGCTAGGATTTATAACTTGGCGCACCGTTTGCGTCAGTTGCCCACTGACGGAAATGGTTAAGCAAACGCGTGTTTTGCTTAATCGTTTGCGTCAATGCCCCACTGACGCAAACATGTTGTTAGCATCACTGGGCAACTTATGCAAACTGTGCATTAATGGTGTCAGTTGGCCATTGAGGCAAACTTCGCCAATTAACAGCGTCAGTGTTATCACTAACGCAAATACCCCTTCATTTGTGGCAGTGCTCAACTGCCACAAATGTTGATTCTTGGTCAATGGCGTCAGTCAATGCACAAAAATGGTATTTTGGTGTAGTGAGTGCAATCACTCAGCCTCACAATTGTATTGTTATATTCATTTTTTGTTTATCAAAATTGATTTTATGAATCTATTTAAATTATTTTACAAAATACAGAATCTAATAAAGTAATGAAACAAAATATAAAGTCTAAAATAATATACTTTTATCTTTAATTGACAAACCCTTCATAATTCAAATCAAGTCGGCTAAAAGTAAGATTTTTTAAGTAAAAAATGATTTGCTTGCTTACACGTAACACACGCGTTAATTAATTTGTTTTGCTTCGAATTATTATTAAAAATGATATGTTGTAAAGATTTTTTTTAGCATTATAATTTAGAAAGACAATTACATACTCTATCTTCTTCAACTTTTTCTCTATTTTCTTATAGTCAATAGTCACATGGCCCACATACATATGGTTCAGTGTTCGCAGTCAATCCCATCTACATCAACTTATCAACTTACACGTGTTCTTCCACCATCGATAATCACTATGTATATGATTTTTATATGTAGTGTTAGTCATATTATATCTTATGATAGAGATTAGGCATTGAAGATATTTTTTTACTTACGTGAGTTTTGTTCATTTTTGCAAAATTTTAGTAACATGTGTTTACTAAAAAAAATTATTTAATTTTTAGCTGTAATATTTTATATTTTTATCATCTCATTTATTTTTAACTAATAAATTAAAAATGTGGATCCGTTCTTCTAATAAGTATCTAATTCTAATTATGATTATGATTATTTAAAAAAAAAATAGTTAGATTATATTGTGTTTCTATTTATTAATGGAAAAATATCAGTTTGACTCTTATGTTTTTCTTAAATACGCGATCGATTATTGTGTTTTATTAAATAACAATTCGGATCATGTACTTTACGAAATTGATCAAAATAGTACCTTATACTTAATTTTGATAAAAAAATTTCAAATATAATCTTTCATGCTCAGTTCCCCGTCTACTTTTTTCACTTCTTTGAACGTGAGCATTGATCTTATAATTGAAAATATTTTGACCAAAATCATGTTTAGAATACTATTTTGATCCATTTTGTAAAACACACATAATCTGAATTGTCATTTAATAAAATACAGAGACTGATCACGTATTCAAAAAAAAAAAGCACATGGACCAAAATGGTATATTCCATCTATTAATAGGCATGATATCAGGAATTACATTTCCATGCTTAATATTTTCGTAAGTAAGTAAATTTAAAAAATAAACTATTATATATTTAGCTATAGGTGTATATGTAAAACAATACTTCTACCTACCATAATAAAAGAGTAATGCTATAGACTTATTACAAATTACAAACAAATTAAACGACACATATAAAGTCATTAATATTGATCAATTCTAATACTTTCACGAGGACCCTAAAAAAAAACCGTAAGGCATATTATTGTGTGTATATATTCTGTGTAATTTATATCTATCTCTATCATTACTCTTTACTCATATACTATTATTCTTTGTTTTTTTTTTAATGAGTTTATATTTTTTTAGATCCTGATTTGTCAAATAACTTGTTTGGATCTTATGTTTTAACAAATGATTTTTTGGACTCTGTATTTTATAAAATAGTTCAAATAGAACCATAAATTCAATTTTAGTCAAAGTTATCTAAGTTAAAATTACAAATAATTCACAAAACTAACAATTTAAAACAAAAACAAAATAATTTTTTCTAACAACTGTGTTGTTATATTCAATTTATTATTAATCAAAATTGGGTTTAGGGGTCTATTTGAACCATTTTACAAAACACATGGTCCAAAAAAAATTTGTCAAAATATAAGGTCCAAACAAGTAATGAAACAAAATACATGGTCCAAAAAAATATAAATTCTTTTTTAAACTATGATTCTTATTATGGGCTATGACAGTGACCAACCTGAAGCCTAGAAGAAAAATATAAAATTTCTGCAAATTTAAAATATAATAAATTAAAAAGTTAGTGGGACAAATTAGTATAAATGTATTAATAAAGTATAAGAATAAAATTAGAAGAAAATATATTATTTTGATCCTGTTAGTGAAATATTATATTATATTTATCTCAATATTTCTAAAAAGCTTACTCTTACTTTTCAATTAAATCCAAAATAATCAAACTAATTTTTTTTAAAAAAATAAAACTAAAATATTCTCAATTTTAACACCCTAATATGTTAGGGAAAATTACCAAATACACGGTATAAAAAATATATACCTTTGGTTACATTTATACGATTACTTCCTCCATATTTACGTTAAATTACAAGTTTTTTATACGTTGTATTTTTTAATATAATTTTATACCAAATAAAAGTTATATTTAAAAGGAAATGCAATTCTTTCTCTCCCTTTTTGTGATATCACTTACTCAATTCTCTGTCTTACTTTACTCTCTTAATCATTTCATCTTCCCCTTTCTCATTTCTCAATAAATTTTCTCCATATTTCTGATTGAGCCAACCTTTTGTAATCATCCATGGTGCTAATTTTGTAGCTTTGAGCTCATTTATTTGGGTTTTAAGATTTTTCATCTTAATTTTCGTTTAGTTCTATTATTCCTAAAATTACAGTCATCCACTCGGAGTTTGCTTCTCCTGCTACGAAGGAGGGGGCCTAAGGAGGCGGACATTGATGGCTCCATAGTGTCTAAGGAGAAATAATTAAAACCAAAATCGTCTCCCTTTGCCTAAGATAAAAGCCATTTCAAAGAAATCAAAGAAATTGACCCCTGGAGAAAGTTGTAGGCAAGTGGTGAAAGAAAATGTTAAGTCAATTGCTAATGTTTTTTTGAAGAGGAATACTAATTCAGTCTCTAAACCCAAAGTCTTTTTTTTTGTTCATGATCTTCATTGAAATAGGTTGTTACAGGTTTGTAACATAAGTCACATTTTCAATTCTTCTATTGTATTATCTGTAAAAGTTTGTTATAAGTTTGTAACATAAATTTTTGTACTTTTTTTTTTTTAATTTTATGTCGTCTATATTTTGACCTGGACGTAATTATTTGTAAAGTTTTGTCACAAATTTGTAACTTTGGTTTTTATACTAATAAAGTCTTCTTATGTTATGTAAAAGTTGGTTATTTGAACATAAACTTACAAATAATTAATTAATAATCATAAGAAATTCTTATGAAATTTGTGTTAATATATATAGATTTGTTGTTCAGGGTATTATCTGTAAATTCATTTCCTATACTATGATGTATGTAAAAGTTTGTTACAGATTGTTCTGTAAAGAATGGTTACAAATTCATTACAAAACCAAATGTCAATCAGCAAAAGAGTGAAGTACATAAAGCTACTAAGCTAAGGTATCAAATAGGTGGTTGTCAAAACCATATTCATGAATTTGAAGAACTAAGTAAAGAGAAATTTAGAGAAGAATTGAAAATTGAACCATGCTAGTATTGTTTCTTCCTTTTATTGTGTTAGCTATTTAAGGCACTCATTATTCTTGTTTGAGTATCAACTTCAGATGTTAACATGATTGTAATAATAATAGACAAAATATGAGAAAGATGGCTATAATATCATAATGATTTGTTTTATAATTTTTTTTTTATCTTGATTAAGAATTTTGAACTTTGGTGTAGCTTGTTGATTTTACAACTGGACCTAGCTTTTCATATGATATGAGCTCACTAAGGAAAGATAATCAACATGGTTAGTTGGAGTTCGCTATTGTAAAAAAATATAACAAAGGCTTGATTTATGACTTTTACCTCATGTTGCAAATTTTGCCGTGGGATTCATGTGACAAAATTTATGATTTGCCCAGATTTTCTTAGTGATTTTGGGAAATAAATATTTGATGGTTATGTAGTTTATGCAAACTTCCAATTTCGAAAAAATGGTTGTGGGATTTTAATAGAAAAAAAATACGAAATTGCCCATAATTTTTTAGAATTTCGGAAGTTTTTGAATTAGCTTTTTTTAAGATTTTTCAATTCCAGCCTTCATAATTTCGAATGTCTTTTCATATCAGTTTTATAGATGCTTTTTCCGATTAGTTATGTAAGTTTTCCGATTCCAGGTGATAGAATTTTCAGACCTCTTCCATTATTTGATCAGTTCTGTAATAGTACCAATTTAGGTGGGTTGTGCTTCAATTTGTAATGAGCTGGATAATATGGGTTGTGAGTAATGAGTGATGGGTTTCATAAGGGTAGGTTGTTGATAGGGAAATCTACAAAAAATCACTAAAACTTGAAAAAATATATGAAAAATACGGTGCATTACAAAAATACGGAGCTTTTGTACAAAAACACAGATGGACATAAGTGTAAATACGGAGTTGCAAAACTATAAGTATAAATTAGTTATATGTGGTGTTTTTGTGAACAACGTTTACAAACAAATATTTGTTACAAGTGTAAATAGTTGTTGCATTTTTATAAATATCTGTTACAAAAATAAAGTTTTAACAAAATTTAACAAAACTAGTTTTATAACTAAAAAATATACTTTTGTAACTAATATTTACAAAAATAATTTATGATTTTAACATTAAAATGATGGTAACAAAGATTTACAAATCTAATATAAAAATATTCAAATTTTAAAATGGTCACTATTAACAACTATATTGTAACACACAATTATTAAACCAATAACAATTGTTACTACATTATAACAAGTAAACATAAGTTGCGTTTTAGTAAAATAACATTTACATTTTTGTGAACAATTTATAGAAAAAAAATATCTTTTTGTCAACAAAAAAAAATTATAGACTACTTTATAACTAAAAAAAATCATTTTTATAACAAAAATTTTAAAACTAGAAAGTAAGAAATTTATTTTGTAGCTAAAATTTTTAAAAATATTCTAACAATAATGATATTGTGATTATCCTTAATTGCATATTATATCATATAGTTATTAATATTAATTTCAATTAATTATATATTGTAACATACACACCATAATAATCTATATATATGTTAATATTTCTTTTAGTATTAATAAATAAATTTACATTCTATGTATAATATGAAAGTTATAAAATAAAAAAGAAATATGTCATTTGTTCAATTAAAAATATTATATATATATATGAATACCAATAATATCAATATGTCTTTATATTTAATTAATATATCCCTGTTATCCCAAAAAATTGGAGATCGATGACGTGGCAATAGAGGTGACAAGTGGCAGTGCATGGTCCGTAAACGACACATTAATAGTCAATAAATATATTGGCTCCTCAGAGTTGTGATAAAGTGATCTAGATTAGGAGTGACCCGGTAGACCAATGAAGAGTTTTGACTGGCCAGTCAAGTGTCATGACCGACCAGGCATGACCTTGTCCGACCAGTCATATGATTGTCTGCTCAGGCATGACCTTGTTTGCCCAAGCATGACCTTGTCTGCCCAGTCATGACCATGTCCGACCAGTCATGACTTGTCTGCCCAGCCAAGTGCATGTCTGCCCAGTCATGACCTGTCTGCCCAGTCAAGTGCATGTCTACCCAGTCAAGTGCATGTCTGCCCAGTCAAGTGCATGTCTGCCCAGTTAAGTGCGTGTCTGCCCAGTGAGGTTTGGCTGACCAGACTGAATGTGATATGGATCGACTAGATAGAGCAGGACTACGTCAAGATTCCCAAAAACGGCTTCAACAAGAATTGGTCTTGGCTTGCGTGGGAATCTCTCATTTATCCCACAAATATAGTGTACTGTTACATTTTGAATATTATTATAATTTAAATAAAATGTGAATAATAAAATATCCCGAATATGGGGGGCCTAAGCCTATAAATACAAGGCTTATGGCATCATAAAAGGGACTTGGGGGGGGGGGGGGGGGGATTTTTGAACTTTTGATCTGAATTTTCTAGAGAGAGAGAGTACTTGTATTTGAGAGAATTCTTGTATTCTTGTAATCTGCATTGAAGAAACTCAGTTGACTCAGGTTCATCTGATCTTGAGTGCAGATCTATAATCACAACTCTAAGTGGATTAGGCTATTACCATCACATTGGGGCTGAACCACTATAAAAATCGTCTGTGTCGTTTATTTTCTCTTGAAGGTTTTATCGTTTTTGACGTTCTCACGTCGTTGGCCAAAAACACGGTCAACATTTTGGTGCTTTCATTGAGAGCCTGAAGAGAAAGACAGACGGTCCCTGAGGTATTATGGCGCCTAAGAACACCAACGCGGCCTCCAAGAAGACAGGCTCCTCTAAAGAGCCTGCCAGATTAGAAGGTCCTAGCCTTCAAGATCGTGAAACTGAGCCTAGAGTCGTGCTCGAGGATGTAACCCCAGAGGTTGAAGAGCTCCAGGAAGCCATGAGCGCCTTCCAGGAGGAGATGGCACAGTTCCACGCCAAACAGGAGGCGTTCGCTGAAGAGATGGCTAGGCAGAAAGCTGCGTTAGAGCAGCAAAGGCGCGATATGGAGGCCAGAAGCGAAGAGCTCAGACAACAACAGGAGGAGGTCAATCAGAGACATCGTGAAGCAGCACTTGCTCTAGAAGTGGCTACACAATTGGCCTAAGACAATGCTCAAGCCGCAGCACAAGCAGCCACCCTGGGAGCAAGAAATAATGACGCTGGTCGAAGGACCACTGACAGAACTGATTCTCGAGGACCGGGCAAAAGCAGGAGTAACCCCCTGGTCGGTAAGATGATGGGGACCGATTCAGAACTGCCTCGACGCAAAGGGAGCGCTCTAGAACCCCCTCCAGGAGCCACCGATCAGAGACTTCTAGATCAGGGAGTCACCGGTCGGGCAGTAAAAAGACCCCACCTAGGCAGGATCAAACCAAGACTCCTCGAGAGAAGAGGACTTCACAATTCAAAGATGGTCATGGTCGTGATGAGACTGATAGTCATCACATCGACCAATCAAAGGAAAAAGAGGGCAATGACCAACAAGGAGGAAAAGACTGCCCGGGGCGTACCGAAAGGCCTCCACTGCACCCCGACCAGCAGCGTAGTGGGAGAATGCAAGTCCCACGTAGTAAGCCTTCTGGGAAATCGAAGAGTACGGTGGTCGATCGAGTAGGAGAGCAGGCTTCCCGGAAGGATCTAAGGGTTGTTATCACCAACATGAGGAGGACCGTCCCGGTCGAAGGGAAAAATCTAGACCGCCCTGCCAGTCAAGTAGAAATACTTGACGATGGCGCGCTAGATGGTAATTCCCGACCAGGTGGTCAAGATCTTGGGACTCCATCAGTTGCACCAGCCATCCAAGCCCAACTGAATGTACTAGCAGCTGCAGTGCAAGGTTTGTCAAAACGACCTTCCGGGATAGATGCAATAGACCACCGGAGTGGCAGCCCATTTTGTGCCTGGATTAGAGCAGCTCAGCCACCGGAAAAATATAAAGCATCGGTACTACCAGTATATACAGAAAAGGCAGATCTCATCAGACATATTGGGAAGTTCAAGGACCAGATGGAATTGCTCGGAGTAAGTGACGATTATCGGTGTAGAGTTTTCCCGACTACATTATCAGATACTGCCCAGGAATGGTATTGGAAGTTTAAGCCAAACTTCATTACCTCTTGGGAAGCATTCAGGAAAGAGTTTTGTAGACAATTCAACACTTCCTGGACTCCACTAGTTTATGCCAACCACTTGGCAGATATCAAACAAGGAAAAGATGAGTCTCTAAAGAACTATATACAGAGATTCATGAGAGAAGCCAATAGAGCAACTGCTGTAAGAGACGAGGGAAATATGGTTGCCATATCTGCTGGGATAACTTATCGGAGCCCTTTGTGGGACAGTATACATAGAAATCCAATTTCAACACTTCAGCAATTTCTTGACCGGGCAGACAAGTATATGAAATTGGATGATGCAATAGAGAAAGAGGAGAATGACATAAACAATCCAGGCGGATCAAGTGACTCTGGTGGAAGGAAACGTGGAAATAACGGGTCTGACCACCATGAGGAAAAGAAAGCAAAGTTGAATTCAAACGAAAAGCCAACCAAGTATGAGCCTCAATTCACTAACTACACCACTCTCTTGACCAGCCAAGCAAAAATATATCTTGCTAGTCATAACGAGGTTCCCTACAAGAAGCCTCCCCCCATCAGGAAAGAGATGAGGAAGAGAGATATGAATAAGTTTTGTCGTTTCCATGGAGATTATGGTCATGACACGAATGAATGCAATCACCTCAAGGAAGAAATAGAATTTCTTCTCCGATCGGGCAAGTTGAGAAAGTATCAGGCAGAGACACCCCAGGGAGAAGGAGGCAGCAGCAATCCTGGTTTCAAGCGACAAAGATCTCCACCATTGCAGCCCGGACCTGTGGACTTTACCTTAGACACTATATGTGGAGGTCCACACTTGGCTGAGGAAAGCAACGAAGTAAAGGAGAAGTATGCTGAGTGGGAGTGCTAGGATCAGAAACCACTGGAGTGGCGAGCATCAAAGGATATATTATTTTTAAATACCGCTTTTCAAAGTGGTAGCTTGATTTCGATTTGTTTGACTTGTTATTTAAGTTTGGTTTATGAGCTGGTTATTTGCTAACCAGTCATTTTATTTTTGAACAATTTTGGTTGTTTAAGACTTTTTGTTAGACATGTTTTGTCCCTGTTAATTTACGAGTAATAAAAGAGACTGCGCGCAGCGTGGTCGATTCTTGCTACAAATATGCATGTGTGTTAGTTATCCGAGCAGTGTTCAACTGGTCGGTAAAATCGGACAGTGTTCAACTGGTCGATACGTTCAAGCAGTGTTCAACTGCTCGAATATTTTCCATATATTCTATGTATTTCACGAGTAATTAACTGCTCGAACAGATTCAGTCAAGTAGCGAGTGACTAAGGATCTTTCAACCCTCGATCACCTGGGGGGCACATGGGGTATACTGGTATATAATTTAACATAGGAAATAAGAGCACGAGTTAATATATCTGTTTTTAGGCTGACTTGTAAATTTTCGAAGTCCAAAAAGGCCATTAAGCTAACTTGTTTGACAAAGCTTAAGTAACTTGGAATTTTTTTAAAATTTCAAGTTAGGAGTAGATATTCGTGTGACAATAAACATTATGCTCATAAAATTTTAGAGCAATAAGAGTGTGAGAAAATATACTTAGTATGGACTTATGAAATGTCTAGAATTTCTAAGTTAGAAAACTAAGTACTCATGCGAAAATATAAGGCATACATCAGAGTGACTTTACTATTCACAAAAAAACTTATAACTTTTTAAGTCTAAGAAGACTTAGAATGTTTTAAGTTAACAAAGAAAAGTAAAGTATAAATGCCAACAACTCGGTTGTACGAGAAAAATATCAAAGCTGCTAAGCAACAATTGTCTTCACAACAAAAAAGAGTAAACTACTGGCAAGGTACAAAGTCTAGCTGATCAGGTGCAACGTTTTCCCGGTTGGGAGGGATACAACTTCCCTGGTCAGTTGAGCATGTATCACTGGTCGAGTAGGAAACTCTATTGTTGAGCATGACTAACAACGAAGAGGCGCTACTTGGAGGAGTATCGCTCGATTGCGGGATGGCCGTATTAGAATTCGTGTGGTTGTCACCTCCCCTACAGTCAAAGCGATTCATCTACAAAAAATAAAAAATGGGGAGGTGAGTAACCATACAGATAAAATTCAACAAGAGCAAAATAATTTTAACGAAATCTTTCAATTTCTTATTTTACTATGTTCAACTTTATGTATTCCTCTATCCGTAGAGTACATTGAATGTACAGAAATGGCTATAACGGAGTTTCTGTTATTCGTATTAACAGCTACTCTAGGAGGAATGTTTTTATGCGGTGCTAACGATTTAATAACTATCTTTGGAGCTCCAGAATGTTTCAGTTTATGCTCCTACCTATTATCTGGATAGAAATTTTTTATCTAAGTAGTGAAAATATAGTATGTATGGAGAAAAAATAAATTTTGTGCCTAAAGTGCCTAAACAGTGCTTAAGGTCCCTAGGATGAGCGTGAATTAAAATTTTTGGACATAGAAAATTTTTTGGTCCAAGTGGCGCGCCAAGTGCCTAAGGCATGCCATGCTTGGTCCGAGGAGCCAAGAAATTTTTTTGGTCCAAGTGGCGCGCCAAGTGCCTAAGGCATGCCATGCTTGGTCCGAGGAGCCAAGAAATGCCAAGACACCCGAGGAGTGGTGTGGTGTTCGAGGAGGCGTGTCCGAGGGTTTCGTGGGGTCTAGTCTGAGCAGCTTAAGCATCCGAAGGACCTAGTTCGTGCTGTAGCCAGCATCCGGTCGGATGCATCTTGGGACCGAGGGGCTGTTGTGTGGTCCGATCGGACCATAATTTTTACAAAAGAAATAGCAATGGCCAATCGGCCATGTCCCTTACCACAACCCAAATCCTAAGCCGAAAAAATCAAGGCCCTAAAATCCCTAGCACAAACACATTTTTTCACCCAAACACACACAGCCATAAGATCAAAGAATAGAATTTGAAGAAATCAAAAGGCAAGTGCAGTCGTGGGTTTACGTGAAAGTTATCGACCGGATAGGAGCTTTTGAATGACCTCAAGAACATTTTGCTAGAAGAAAAGTTTATCATACGAGAAAATCGTATAATAAACTTGGGGGGCAAATGTTATCCCCAAAAATTGGAGATCGATGACGTGGTAATAGAGGTGACAAGTGGCAGTGCATGGTCCGTAAACGACACATTAATAGTCAATAAATATATTGGCTCCTCAGAGTTGTGATAAAGTGATCTAGATTAGGAGTGACCCGGTAGACCAATGAAGAGTTTTGACTGGCCAGTCAAGTGTCATAACCGACCAGGCATGACCTTGTCTGACCAGTCATATGATTGTCTGCCCAAGCATGACCTTGCCTGACCAGTCATGACCATGTCCGACCAATCATGACCTGTTTGCTCAGCCAAGTGCATGTCTGTCCAGTCAAGTGCATGTCTTCCCAGTTAATTGTGTGTCTGCCCAGTGAAGGTTTGGCCGACTAGACTGAATATGATATGGATCGACTAGATAGAGCAGGACTACGTCAAGATTCCCAGAAACGGCTTCAACAAGAATCGGTCTTGGCTTGCGCGGGAATATCTCATTTATCCCACGAATATAGTGTACTGTTACATTTTGATGTTAAATATAAAATAATATTATGAGCATAAATCCATAAATCAGATTCAAATCAACATAGCATGCTCATAAAACAATCCAGGAACACATTTTATTTAGAGCATTGAATTGAATATATTGAGATGAAACATACCTGACATTGAGTCTCCAATGTTCATCCTTGAATCTCTCACGATCTACACAAAACAATATTAGAAAAACAATACAAGAGAGATCTTATGGAGAACAACCCTTACCAAACCATATGCCATTGTGTTTATTCCAACAACATATATGTTCAATATATATGTCTCATATGCCTTCTTACCCTAAGGGGTATATTGGGCCTATTGGGCTTATATTATCAGATATGGTGGACTATGATTTAATGGGCCAACATATAGTCTTTAGGGTGCTACCATGTGCCTCAATTGCAATTAGATTAATATTAACCATCCCATTATGGTCTTTAACTATTCGTAGGCACTCTAGAAAATGATTGTGATAATGGAATTATGTTTGTAATTATATTAGTCCATATAAAATTCTAGCATTTGAATATTATTGTAATTTAAATAAAATGTGAATAATAAAATATCCCGAATATGGGGGATATCATCTGTACGATCCTAAGCCTATAAATACAAGGCTTATGGCATCATAAAAGGGACTTGGGGGGGGGGGGGGGGATTTTTGAACTTTTGATCTGAATTTTCTAGAGAGAGAGAGAGTACTTGTATTTGAGAGAATTCTTGTATTCCTGTAATTTGCACCGAAGAAACTCAGTTGACTCAGGTTCATCTGATCTTGAGTACAAATCTATAATCACAACTCTAAGTGGATTAGGTTATTACCATCACATTGGGGCTGAACCACTATAAAAATCGTCTGTGTCGTTTATTTTCTCTTGAAGGTTTTATCATTTTTGACGTTCTCACGTCGTTGGCCAAAAACGCGGTCAACAATCCCATATAAATAATTTAATTTAATTCTATCACAATATAAATGAAAGAGAAGAAAAGATTTATAGTTTGTTTAGGAAAACTAGTACGACTGTTTGTATATAGACCGTATTTTAGTAATTATTTTGGATTACCGTATAAATCATTTTTTTTTTAAATTATTGTGTTATTTGTAATTTTTCCTTATTGATAGCCGTAAATTTGTAAATATAAGTAAGTGTTGTATTTTTAGATTTTTTTTTTTGTAATTTGTCATATGTTTGAAAATTTCCCATTGTTTAATTATCTATCTGTAGAATTTTTTTTCTTTGAATTAGGGAAGAGATTTGAACTTAGAACTCTTTCTTTTTGTGAGAACAAGTGTATTACCAACTGAACTATGCTTATGGCCTCATTATTTTTATTATTAACACTAAATAAGCTTTTGTAAAAGTATTATTTAAAACAATACAAATTATTGAAATTTATTCTTATTTAATATATAATTGAAAAATATATAAGCTCTAAATCAGTTAAAAATTGTTTTCAAAACTATTTTAAAAAGTTTTATCATCATGAATTGAATCTTCATGAGTTGTTTTGGTGGATGAGCAGAGGATAACTGAGCCATATTTATTTGGTAGAGTTAGCAAAGGTTTGTGAGACAATGAACCAAGCTGGTGTAAATTGTCTATGAATGAAAGGGATGTTTTGGAGGTGTTGGAGGAAGGTTTTTGTTTTGTTTTCTTTATCACAATATTCAGTGATGGAAGGAGGAAGAGAAGTGAAACAAGCAAAGGTGGTACCACAATTAATAATTGCCGTGTGACTTTATCACCAAGATTCCGGATAAGATTAGTAGGTCTTTTTCTTTTGTATAAAGAATGATAGTTGCCCGGGGCCTGGCATTTTGCCAAAGTTAGGGGTTCAAACTCACAAGTCTATATAATGTGTGTAAATATATATATAGAAGTGTTTAGAGATATTGTAAGTCTATATAATGTGTGTAAATATATATATATATATAGAAGTGTTTAGAGATATTGTAAGTCTATATAATGTGTGTAAGTTTAGAGATATTGATAGTTTTAAGTGTTTTTAATGACTTTAATTTTATTTTTAGTATTTTGTGATTTTTAGGTTATAAAAAAAATTAGGAGTTAAAATACATATTTATTATAATTAAAATTGACTTGATTTTTAATTAGTATTTCCATGAATTTATTTTGATATATTTTCAGTTTGGATTTATTTATTTTAATAGATTCTTTATATAAATGTGGGATTATTGTAGTTATAAAAAAAACTTGTCAAAGGAATAAAAAAAGGGAAAATTACATAATACACCGTATAAAGCAAAAAAATTTGAAATATACGGTTGCTTACTTTTATACGGTTTTTTATTTCAAATATACGGTTTTTTATAAAGTCTTTTTTTCAAATTTCAAACCCCGAAGTTTTTTTGTATTCTCTTTCTCTTTCATCTGTTTCATTCTCCGTTTCTCATTTTTTCTTTGGCCGAGTCCGAAAACCTAACTGAGTTTCTTCATTTTTTTTCAAAATCGTTTGGCATTGACTGGTTAAACAATGGTTGTCACTCGTGCGGGGTCTGCATCTCCTGCTCGGTCGGGTGCTGCGTTCTCTGGCCCAGCATCCTCGAAGCATTCCGACGATCAAGAGTCTTCCGAAACGAAGGGGAAACTTCTGAAGAGTAATCTTTCTCCTTTGTCTAAAGGGAAAGCTGTTTTGAAGTATTCATTGGATTCTCCCCTTCCTAATGTGATCGAGGATGATGTTGGTGGTTCAAATGAGTTGAAGGAGGGCGACATGCATGCGAGTGTTGACTTAATTGGGAAAAAGTTGAAGCGAAAACATGTTGCATTGTCAAAGAGCAAAGTCAGTGCGAAGAAATCTAAGAAACTATCTATTGGAGGTTCTAGTCGAGTAAAGTGCAAGGCTAACAGAAAAATTGCGAAGAAGAATGTTGGTTTACTGGATAAACCGAAGGTATTTATGTTTGTGTCGTTTAAATTCGTTTTGTTCTTTTTTTTTCTGTTTTTTATGGGTCTATTTGTCTTGTTGCTGTTAACAATTGTTATTTTTTTGTATCAAAGTGTTACAGGTTTGTTAATGGTATTTCTGATGTTTGTAACCTTGTTTTCCATTTTTGTAAACATATGTTACAAGTCATAATTTGGTAGTTTTGTAACGAAGTGTTACAAGTTTGTTAATGTTCTTTCCGATGTTTGTAAATATGTTTTTCTTTTCTTTAAACTTATGTTACAGGTTCTAATTTGGTAGTTTGTGTATTTTATATATTAGGTTTTATATTCTTGAAATATGTTTTCTATGTTGTTCATGCTCTGATCTGATTTATGTTTTTAATTTTGTTAATTTTTGTTAGGTTTTTGTACCTATATGTTACATGTTTGTTAATGGTATTACTGATCTTGTAACCATGTTTTTGTTTTTTTGTAAACATATGTTACAGGTCCTATATTGTTAGTTTTGTAACCAAGTGTTACAAGGTTGTTAATGTTCTTTCTGATGTTGTAAATATGTTTTTCTTTTTCTGTAAACATATGTTACAAGTTCCTATTGTTAGTTTTTGTAACCAAGTGTTACAAGGTTGTTAATGTTCTTTCTGATGTTGTAAATATGTTTTTCTTTTTCTGTAAACATATGTTACAAGTTCCAATTTGTTAGTTTTTGTATTTAAAGATAATAGGTTTTATATTATTGAAATATGTTTTCATTTTTTCAAGTTTTGATTGTATCTGTTTTAATTTCATTTCATCAATTTGTGTTTTTCTTGTCATCTAATCATTTGATTTGTCTTGTTTTAAAATTTTGTTGGTTGTCTATTATTCTATGCAGCATATGGAATGTTTTATCAAACATGAGGATCATTATAGAGCAAGAGTCAATTTTCACTGTGGTTTTGAGAAGATCAATGTGATCTCAGAAAAATTGACTGACTCTCAAAAGGTTTTGTTTAGTAAGACTTGCTTTGGTCATTTTCTAAACCTTAAATCTTATGCTAATCAAGCTAAATTGGTTCACCATGTTTTGTTGAGAGAAGTTAACCAACCAAACTTAAATGAAATGTGGTTTAAAGTTTGTGGAAAGCTGATTAGGTTTTCTTTGGGTGAATTTGGGTTATTGTCTGGGTTAAATGTGTTTGGTGATATTGATAGAGGTGGAATTAAGAATAGTAATCCTATTGGATTGTATTCGAAATTTTTTGGTGACCATACAAGGGGCATTTCAAGAATTATTGTTGAAGAAAGGTTTAAGGCTGCCAATTTTGATAATGATGATGAGGCTGTTAGGATGGCTGTACTTTACCTGATCACTAACTTTTTGTATGCTTGGCAAAAAGAGAAGAACATTGAAAAAACTGACTTGTATCTTTGTGATAGTGGTGGTTTTAATCATTTTCCATGGGGAAAGGATATTTTTAATGTGACTCTCTCATCTTTGAGAGATGCTTTAAGGGAAAATGAAGTTGTTATTACTCGGCAAGGTTCTTACCCAACCTATAAGTTGAATGGTTTGCCATTTGTTTTCCAAGTTTTCATTTACGAATCAATTCCTAGTTTAGAGGGAACTTATTGTGAGAAGGTTAGTTGTGGTCTGCCTAGGATTATAAATTGGTCATCTGTTGCAATCCCATCTCATAAGGAGCTTGAGAGGAATGTGTTTTCATTACATAAGGTAATTTTTATTCTTTTTGCTTTTCTTTATATATGAATTTATTTGATTTTTTTAATATTGTAAACTGATTTTTCTGTGTTGTTATTTGCAGACCAAAATTGTTAAAGTTTTGCCCACTGATGAAGAGAACAATGCCTTCAAGCTTGAAGGTTTTTTCCAGTGCAACAAGGATATGAATGTTGCTGATTTTGAGGATGATGATTTTGTTGCTCCTCCAAAGAAACCAACCAGTGAGGCTCCTTCCTCATCATATGTTCCTTGTGTGACATTTGGTTTTTCTGATATGAAAATTATTGTGGATGAATGTCAGAAGAAGTGTAACATTATGTCTAAGGAAATTGCATTTTTAAAGTCTGCTAGTGAATCTAGACATAGGGCATTGATGGAGATGTTGGTTAATTTGAAAAACGATCAAGATTTAAAACACAAGGCAGTTATGGAAATGTTAGGTGAGTTGAGGCCAAAATCATGTGGTATTAATGATGATATTGATCATGTTGATGTTGGTTTTGTGGGAGCTGATGTTGGTGATACTTCTGGTGGTGGTGGTGTTTCAAAGGAAAAGGATAAGTTTTTTGAGAATGAAAGTTTTACCCAAGTTTTTGATGAATGCATTCAAGCAATGCAAGAAGATGCTGCTGGAGATATGGTAATTGCAGATGATAAGAATGATACAGTAAATGAGAATGAGAAGACTACTGGGAATGATGTTGAAGAAACAATGGTATGTATTCTTATCTAAATATTAATTTTATTGCTTGGTTGGTTTGTTATTTTTTATTTTATATTTTATAGATGTTTATATTTCTGTTAATATATATAATTAATATTTTCTTTTTATTAATTTTTGTTTTCCCTTTTTGATAGGAATCTGATTTTGTTTCCATTGGAGTATGAGAAGTGGAAGAGAAAGTTTAGAATTCTTGTTTTGTAAACCTCTTGTTATTAATTTGTAAACTTTTTATTTCTAAGTTAGTTTTGTACAAGACTTTTCCAGAGCATGTATAAACTCTGTTATGTTTTTGTAAACTTATGAATTTTGGAATTTTTTGTTTGGCAATTATTATTTTTTATTATATATACAAATTTTTTTTCCAGAGCTATGACCAGGTTATTTTGGTTTCATGATTTGTATTTTTTTAAGGTAATGTATTCATGTATTTCTGTATTAATTTATAAAATTTTGTTTTTCCATAGAATATTGTCAAACCTCATGATGATGTAGCTGATGTTGTTAAAGATCTAGAAGAAGAGGCTCATATTTTTAACAACATGAATGTGGAGATTTTTGATAAAGTTGTTCATGCAGCTGTTGGTGATTTGGCAAAGAAAAAGGTAACTAAACAAGGCAGATATTGTATTTTGTTTTCTCTTTTTGCAATATGTTCCAATAGTTGTATTATTGAGTTTTTCATATTATTTTTGTTTCTAGGAAGTTATTATGGCAACACCCATTGCTGGTTCTTTGATGAATCCAGTAGTTGTGTCTACTCCTGTTGTTGGCAAAAGGAATCCAAAGCCTGCTACAGTTTTGCAATCTCCTTTTGTTAACCAATTTGGATCATCTTCTTCTAAGGATATGAAACATTTGGAGGTTGTGAAGTCTAAAAGGAAGGTTGTGGGACGATATGCTTTTGGAGACAATCTTTTTGATCTGCCTAATCAAATTGACCAAGACTCTTTTAACAAGTGGTTTTCTCTGGGGCTGAGAAAAAATAATAAGTATGCTTCTATTTTTTAATTGTTTTTTTATTTATTTTGTATTTCAGTTTCTGTTTCACCATAATTCACTTTTAAATGTTTATAATTGTTATAGGTATAAGAAATTTGATGATAATAATAGTATCATTAAGGAGCCATTTCAGTTTTGTGTAACTGAGATTGAGAGAAAAATTTGGTTTTATGATTTAGTTAAAGATGGGAGGGATTTGGACAATGAGGTATTTTTTTCCCTTATTATTATTAAGTTGTTTTAGTTTTACTGTTTTCATTATTCTTATTATGGTTTGCTTCTTGTTTTTTCAGCATATTAATGTGGCATTTTATTACCTTAGAAAAAAAGCCAAGTATTGTGAGTTGATAAATGTTTGAGTTACTACTACAGATAACTCTTTTGATCAAGTTATCACTGCTCTGTATGATGTGTATCTGTCAAGTGACTGTGATCGATCTGTTATATCGCATAACAGTGTTATTTTTGAGTATATTTGTGGTTATAAAATGCTTTGTAACACCCCTTGGTCGCTAGTAGATTTCATTTTATTCCCTATTAATATGACTGTTGTTGGCTGTAATCATTGGATTCTTGGGGAGTTCAACGTGAAGCAGAGATTTTTTAAAGTCTACAACTCAATGAGGAATAGAGTTATGGATAAGAAAGTGTTGAAAGTTGTTGAAGCATATTCTACTTTGTTGCCCTTGTTTCTTTCTTTAAATAATTTTTATGAGTCAAGGGAAGATATTGATCTAAATGCACAAGCATTCAAGGGCATTGATATGTGTCACCCGTTGGACATTGTGTTTGATGATGAGGTTCCACAACAGAGTAACAAGTAAGTGGTTTTTTTTTAGTTATTGTTATTTTTTGGTTGCATTATTTTGTTTATATGCATTTATGTGTTACTGATTTTGTTGTTTTTTTTTTTGTAGCGATTGTGGGATTTTTATCATAAAGTTTGCTGAATTTCTTATGCATGGACTTATTGAAAATATCCCCAATCCTCTGAATGTTAGTTTCCAGAGAAACAAAATTGCAGTCGAGCTATATGTCCATGCTAAAAGAAAGAAAGATGAAGGCTATCTATCTGATGGGGAGTTCAGAGGAAGAATGAGCAAGAAGATGTTGAATGTTAATGCAATGGAAGTATGAGAGCATCAAAGTAGTTAACATTTTGGCTTTTATCTTGTAAAGAAGATACATACTTATGGCAAGATAACTTTTGTGTCTTTGTTTTGCAAACTTTCAAGCAAGTATCATGTTTGAATATTTTGAATACTGTGGCATATCATTGAATTTTGATATTAGCCCTTTTTTATGAGGAATGTTGTACAGAGGTGTCTCAAGTTTGTAACTTGAGTTCACAACTTTATTTTTATATTTCATGTTTTAGGTAACATCTGTTAAAAGTTTGTAACCTAAGTTCATGCAAAATTGCGTAGCATTACTTAACGTCTATTAATAGTCACGATAACTTCAGTTTCAAATATGTATCAAATCGTTTCAAACTTTTGAAGTTAATCCTTTTAAATGGACTGGAAATTTACAAATGAAAATCAAATATTTTTGTTTCAAAACTGTAACATAAGCTGATAAAAGAACTTATTTCACATTTATTTGATGTTGGAAGTGTCTGTGAGAAACTAGTAACATATCTGTAACAATTATGTAACAAAATGTTACATTAATATTCATTTCAGATATATCTGTATCAAATATGTAACAAAAATTTACAGATAACGCCCTGAACATTAATTCTGATATATTGATGCAAATTTTTTCCTAAGTTTTTATAATATTCCATATATTCAATAAAATTTCATAATTCTTTATCACAAGTAATAGTGATAAGTAATGTTCCAATCACCGTACTGAAACATACAAAGTTTCAAAATTCAAATAAAAAGTATTTTTAATCTATAAGCTTTGAGTGCTTTTTTGTTTTTTTGTTCTCAATAGAGGCTGGTTTGTGCAGGTTTTTCGGTTGTGCCCAAGCTCTCCACACCTTCCACATTTAAGCTGATAAGACCCTTCTCTTGCTGAGACAAACCTTTTTTTCCTTGGCCTTCCACTTTTTCTGTTTCCCTTTGGAGGTAGTACTTCTATTTCCTCAACATCAGGCGGAACTCTCCATGTTTTTGGATCTCCCAATGGATGTATTGATGCATTATAGGTGTTCAACATGGCTTGTTTTGTGAAATAATATGAGCAATATTTTTTATACTGAAGGTTCATCTTTCTAATGACTGCCATGGCATGTTCACAAGGTAATTCATCCAAATCAAACTTGTTACAAGAGCAAGATTTCTTTGCAATGTCAACAATGTTTGTTGTTAAACCATTGTGTACACTGTAAATGAGTGTGCTAGCTGGTTCTACCTGCAATGAAATTATAATAATGAACAAGGAAGTATATTAATACAGAGGTATTTATAAATAAAGGAAATAGTTGTACTTACAGTCATTCTTAATGACTTGACAAAGTTCTTTCTTAAGTATTCCTCTTGTTTCTTTGGCAATTCTGTAAATGTTGCTTCTGCTTCTTTTTTGTTGTTGTAGCTCCATTTTTGAATCAGGTTTCTAAGGCACTCGAGTAATGTTGTTACTGGAAGCTCTCTCATTTCTTTTAGTGCTGCATTAATGGATTCAGCTATGTTTGAAGTCATAGCTGCATATCTACGACTTTTGGAGTGGATTCTTGCCCACTTTTCATATTTAACCTCATTGGCCAGAAAAGGACGGATTCCTTCATGTAAACTGTCCAAGTCCTTCATGTATTTTTCAAAATCTTCCATGTTATAAGCTTTTGCAGCAGCATGAAATGCAATACTGGTTGCCTCTGCGTCTGTTTTAAACTTGGTCTTTATGTTGCAGAAAAGATGGTAGGAGCACACTCCATGAGTTACATTTGGAAAGACATTTTTTATAGCATTCTCTATGCTTTCGTGTCTATCTGAAACTATACACAACTCTTCTCTTTCTCCATAACATTCTTTTATTTTTCTGAAGAACCACTCCCATGAATCATTGTTTTCCGAATCTGTTATAGCAAAAGCCAATGGGAAGATGTGTCTATTTGCATCTTGTGTTGAAGCTGTGAGAAGTGTACCGCCAAATGCAGCTTTTAGGAATGTTCCATCAACAACAATTACTGGAATGCAATGTTTCAAACCTAGAATTGATTGTCCCATAGCCATATAAAGATATTTAAATCTGTTTAGACTATCAATTTGCAAATCTGTTACAGTACCTGGATTTTTGTGCTTCAAAATGTGCAGATATCGTGGAATGTCTCGGTAGGAATCTTGACTTGAACCATGTACATAATTAACTGCTTTTTCCTTAGATCGCCATGCTTTTTGGTAACTCATGGAAACTCCATATCTGTCCAACATGTCTTTAGCTATATCTTTAGGTCTATAATTTGTTTTTGGATCTGTGAACTTGGTCTTCACAACATTCCCAACCATACTACTTGAAGCCTGTCGGTGATCTCCAAGAATAATGTCCAAGGAACATGTGTGGGCACGATTGAACTTCCTAAGTTGGAACATATCTGTCTTTCCATATCTTGCAGCACGAAATGACCACGTACATTCTGAATCAAGGCACTTCAACTGATATTCTTTTTTGCAAGATTTGTGGACCTTGAACTGAAAATTGTTTTTTATGGCATAGAGACCAATTGTTGTTGTAAGAACCTCTTTGTTTTTGTATACCTGTTTTTCTCTTATTCCATCAGAAATTGCATGAGTTATAATTGTAGTTTCTGTTCCAATATGTTCAGGAATTGATTCATGTCGTTCCTTCTCCAAAATCAAATCTGTAATTTGATCTGCCAACTGAATAAAATTTGGTAGTCCTTGAGGTTCATCTATAGAGAATGTCGATGTGTCCGAAATATCATTCTCTATATTATTACTACTTGAAGCAACAGTAGAACTCATCTTTTGAAGTGCTCCACAGGTAATTGTTTGGTTGTTCTCTGTTACAGAAACTATCAAAGGGTATTTTGTGAGTGTTTTGTCATTTCTTTTGCACTCCAAGTAGAATTGTATAGAGCTATCACTTTTGATCTTCAATGGAGGCAATGTTTCTGCAATCTGGTACTCAATTGTTGCATTTTCTGTTGACAGAATGGTAGACAACTCTGTAGACAAGATATTCATTAGTGTTGTAAATGAGCAATCTAATGGTATTAACACTCCCAGCATTTTGAAATCCTCATACACATTATTTTCATTCCAATGACCATCATAATATACCAAAGATGTTATTGGATTCATGGCTGCAGATGAATAAAAAGAAAAATTAGATTGATATGTAGAAATTTTATATTTTCATTATAAAACAAAATAGGATATAAACTACCTTATGGGTTAAAAACTACCCAATCCAGCACAAGCTATTCAATAACACATCCCCCAACAAAATGAGAATTTAGCATATAAACTCGTCCCTTTATTGGTTTTTAAATGACCAAATTCTGCACAAGGAAGAGCAAATAACTTAAAGATGAGACAATCTAAGAAACATCTTTATAATATTGTAACAGTTTCTTTTTTTTATAAAAGGTTTTCAGGATTTTCAAATGTTTCTATGGTAAATTTTGTTTATGATTCTGTGGAGATATGTGTTAAAATATATGTTTTTGCTATAATTATCTTAATGATTTCCGAAAGCTATAAATTATGTTCCAATAACAAAATAGAAGACCCATCGATTCAAGGAAACTTACCACAAAACAGATATCGTGTAATTTGTTTTGTAGACCCATCGATTCAAAAAATTTGCAGTAGATTGCAGAAGAAAATTTCTCATTTTTTCCCTGTTTTCTCGGTTTTGTAAGCTGAAATCCATGGAAATGTTGAGTACAGCATGTTACAAAAACTTTGGCCGAGTTGTGATGGTTGGGTTGGGTCTTCGGTATATAATGGTGGGAAATGTTGGGTCTTCCGTATTGGATTGGGTCTTCCGTGAATTGTGGGCTTCACTTTTACCGTAATATTGTAAGAAGTATGTATTACCGTATTTTTCGAATTCTTTTGGTGAAATGCCGTATATATAAAATTTTCCCATAAAAAAAGGGGCCAATAGATAGAAGGCCCAGCCCGTCTGTCTAAGAGACAAGCCAGCCATTTGAGCCGCTGAGCCACGTCGAGCTGAAGCCAGCTATTTAAGCTGAGTTGCAAGCTATCTTCTATTTGCATGCCATGTGTCAAAGTAAGAGCAATTGGCAGCATGTCTTACTCAAAACTCAAACCACGTGATCTCTCCAAGTCAATTATCAAGGAATTAACAACATCATTATATCAAAATGATGGATCTCACGTGTTTGACTCATTCAGTAGCATGCCACTCTCCAACAAAGTTTGAATCTCACAAGTGAATGTTTGTTTAGCTTAATTGCACTCACGTGTGTATAGGGAATTTTGTTTCAGCCAGCATGTGCCAAAACACGTGGGACCCGTGGGCAGTGTGTGTTATATAAGCTTTTAATTTCTATTTCACGTGTGGATTCAACAACATTTCGAATGGAAGGGTTGCTACAGTATATCTTATGAAGACGGAATTATTGGGAATATCACAAGGCAAAATTAAATTAATTTGTTTTTAATTAATTTTTGAATTTTTATTTTAGATAGTTAATTTTTTTTTAGTAATTTTGAAAATTAGAAAAAAATAATAAATAAAGATTTTAATCTTTATTTTTGGAGGCTTTTTAATAGAGTAAACTTAGTACTATTTTTGAGTGAATTTTCAAGATAAAATTAGGGTGAGTTTTTGTGTGTCAATTATATTCTTTTTCATATTTTTATATATTTTTATGAAATTATTGTGCTTATTTTTAGGGTAAATAGGAAAATTTCCTATTCATATAGTTTTGCCCCTTAAAAATTTTTTTCGGGCAAAAATCTTCCATGAACTATAACAACTATTGCAAATGTTCTCTTTATATTGTATTTCGTTTATTTTTTTAACAGTTTTCTCATGTAGCACTGGTATTGCACTATTATGACATGATTCGATAATCCTAACAGACAAATACATATATACATAGTGATATAATGACAATTTTTGAAAATATGTATGTGCATTTTAGAACTAATTTTTGTATATTTAGTGTCTCGATTTCGACTAACTTCAGTTAGTTAAATAGACCATTATATTGTAACTATGCATGTGACATGTGACTATATAACAAACTGCTTAAAAAATGAACAGAATGTAACAAAAATGGCACATTTGCAATGATTTTTATAGTTCATGAGATATTTTTGCTACAAAAAATAGTTCAGGGGACAAAACTCTATAAGGGTTTCTTCAATGTGTCACTAAAATGGCATATATGCAATATGAGACTCTCTAATGAAGCAGCATACATATATCAAATTTGCTGTCTTGGCTACAGTACACAACATATATGCCGTGTACTGTAGCACACGGCATACTTCTTTTTTTTTTTTTTTTCTTTCATTATTTTATTATATTTAATTATTATTATATATATTTATATTATTATTATTTATATATATATATTTATATTATTATATATAATTTAGAATTTAGTTTATTAGGTAGAAATTAAATTGTATATACCACAAATTATTTTTTTTAATTATAATTTAAATAAAACATTATTAAATATTTGTATTTTTTTAATATTACACAATAGAAACATTACAAATTTAAAAACACATTAAAAAAATTAAAATTGAACACATTAAATATCACATTATCATCATAATTAATAGTACACATTCTCAACATTCACAATCACATTCCAATTTTTTTTTTAATATTAACCATAGTAATGTATACGAAACATACTCAAAATTATACAATAAAACATTATAAACTTAAATCATAATCAATATTACACAATAAAAACGTTACAAACTTAAACATACATTGGAAAATTAAAATTAAACACGCCAAAATCAAACGGAAAGCAATCACATAGAAATGAACCTTATGAGATACAAAGACAACAATTCAATAATGTGGAAAATTATTCCCTGTTCCGCCAAGATAGTCAAAATATGGACTATAATCTTGTGAGTTATTTTCAGATCTTTCACCTTGATCTTGAGATCGTTGCCCTTCATCTTGAGCACTTTGTCCTTGATATTGAGATGCTCGATATTGTGATCCCTGATATTGAGATCCTTCTCCTTGTTCCCCAACTTCGGATGTTCGTGCTCTTTCTCTGTAAATTCTTCTTCTTTCGCTTTGAATGTACTGGCGAAACTCTGGATCGGATATAGAATCCAAATCCGTGAATAAAAGATTATTTGCAATGAAACAAGAAGCATGTAGAAAAGATGTGGAACGTGCATTTGGAGTACTGCAGTCTAGATTTGCAATTATTGCTGGACCGGCACGTCTTTGGAATAAAAAAGTATTACATGATATAATGACTTCATGTATTATTATGCATAATATGATAATTGAAGATGAACGTGATATTAATGCATCAATTGAAGAGCGAGTCGAAGTGCCAAGTCCAGAAGTTCAGATGGTAGAAGATGATAATGCTCGATTTCAAGAATTTCTTACTAGAAATAGAAAAATCAAGGATAAGGAAGCTCACATTGAGCTTCGAAATGCATTAATTGAGCACTTGTGGGACGAATATGGTAACTCACAAAATTAAAATATATATTTTCAAGTGTGTCTTTTAGGTTTAATTTAATCTAATGTATTGTAATATTTTTTTTTCTATGAATGTAATATTTTTTCTCTAGTGATGCAATCTTTATGTTACTACATGCAATATGATTTTTTAATTTATCGAGTTTTAATTATTTATATAGTATTATTGTCATGTAATTAATGAGTAGTTTTATTTAAAATATTAATTAGATATAATAATTGTGATGATTTTGATAAATTAATATAATAATAAAAATAATATTCAATTTATTTAAAAAAATAATATAATAATAAAGAATATTTTTGTGTGTGTAGTTTTTAGTGTTGTGATTGGAGTGAAAATAGTTTTTGACACCAAATTTGATGTTGGTGTGACACCAAATAAGGTGTCGAGGTTGGAGATGCTCTAAGAGTTATAGTTTAGAGGGAAAGTGCTATTTGTCCTTATTTTTAATTATGTTTAGCTAAGTTTTTATTTAGTTAGTAAGGGTGATTTCAAATCCTTAATTAGTAAGATTTCTTATTCTTAATAATTTTCATTGTTCTTATATTCCCGTATGTCAAATTGCTTTTATTCGTCCATGCTTAATTTCATGATTACTGTTTTAATCTTATTTTGATAGCCACTGAATAGGGTTTTGCTATAGTCTACTGTCATCCTAGGGTTTCCATTCACCTTATCATTTAGAATTTTAAGTTTTTGTGATAATTTGCAATCAAGGATAATGTCAAATGTGTCTCTAATTGTGATGAAAAATATAACCTAGGCTGATTGCTTAGATTAACTCATCTCCATGAAAATTAATGATTTTGCTAGATTAAGTCGAATGTGTTTTTCCATTAGGTTGTTTAGTTAAAAGAGTTTATTAAGAGCGCTTTCGCTTTAATGAAGTACATTAGGAAGATTTGAGATAATGACTGCTTATGTGTTATCTGCGTGGTTAATAATTTGATAGGGAATATAAATCAATGTTATTATTAAAATGCTTGAATGACTATTTAGTGGTGGAGATTGACCTCTTAACTATTTCAACCATTATATTTATTTTCAATTGTTTTATTGTTGTTTATATTTTTATTCTCAATTCATCTTCTTTTTTTTTAAAAGCCCGCATTTATTAACTTTTTGTCCTTTTATTAATAAATTGAAATAATAGTCCTAGTGGGATCGGCCCTACTACCGCTTTACTAATAATTTAGTGAGTAATAAGAAATAAAAATAACTAAATTTGGTACAACTAACGACACGCATCAAGTTTTTGGGGTCGTTACCAGGGACTATTTTAATTCATATTTATTGTTCAATTTATTTTAAAAAAAATACTTACTTGGTTTTCTTTTGCTGCTTACTCTCATGCTTATTAACTTTTTGATATTTTAATAATAAATTGAATTAATAGTGCTCGTGCGATCGACCCTTACTACCGCTTTACTAATAATTTAGTGAGTATTAAGGAATAAAAATAACTAAATTTGGTAGGCTTACAACACACATCAATTTTTTGGGACAGTTACAGGAGACTATTTTAATTCATATTTATTGTTCATTTTTTTTAAATACTAACTTGGTTTTCTTTTGCTGCTTACTCTCAAGCTTATATGTATGACGACTATACTCAAGACAAACTTTAAGTGATAAAGTAATATCTTGAGACATTGTCGTCTTGCTTTTCTCTCACTATCACTGATTATCAACTCTTTAAACATTAAAAAAAAAGAGTCAATCCTATACAAATTCCATTACAATTTGACAACGGCTCTAACTCATATTCATTAATTAAATCTCACATAGCACTGGCTCAGGATAGGATATTGAAAGAGTTGGCTGTTGTATAACGTGCCCTAATTCTATTCCTTTATAAAAACGTCGCTCAACTCACAAGTATTAGAAAAATATCATTTTAAGGAAAAACTCAGTGTGGCCTTGATAAAACATGCAATTTGGGTCCAATTGTTTAAAAATAAAAATAATGCGTCTTTATGCAATATTCAGAAATAAAATAAAGTTGTAAGTCCCACTGACGTAATTGAAATAAAAATCATAACATAAGCTCTTATTTATTCTTGGCGCTCAACTTGATCGTTATTTGTTCACAGGACACCCCACGCCATACATACTGAGATGTTGGAACTCCTCACATCACTGCGCGTGCCAAGGAGAAACCCTATTGTTTACCTGAAAGGGAGAAAAGTAAGGGGGTGAGCTAAAAGCTCAGTACGGAAGTACAACAAATACAACAATATCAAAGAAAGCGCAAGAAGAGCATATTTGTATTGTAAACTCAGGGCAAAACATATCATCTTCATACTCATAAATCATAATCATAATCATAGTCATACATCATAATCATACTTTTTGTGATCATGACACCCCTATTGTTCATGTCACATCTTGAGGTAACCAGCAAAAGCATAAACAGGTAAGCCCTCCTCTATGAGGTAAACAAGATCTCAGGTCCTCGAATAACCTTGGCGCGTCCGCCCTATGAGTTATGCCACATCCTTAGTAACTCCTTTGCTGTGTCGTGTTCAACACACTAGCTAGCAACCCTTTTGATTTTCATTCATCATACAAGCACATGTATCACAGTTCATATCAGAGCATAGAATTCATACTTTTCATAACAATTGACTTATCATAACATATGCTTTCCATAGCACTTTATCTCTTGCAACATAACAAGTCATACATTTCATAACATAATTCATAGAAAATTCTAACTAACTTCCTTACCTCAGGTCCAAGCAAAAGTAAAGTGCGAGTACGTCGCAATGAGCCTATAATCATAATCAAACATTCATCTTTAAAATCACGTAAGAATACACATGCCCAACATACATACCCCATGTGTGCATGAGCCATGCACATGTGGCACAAGTTGCACTATAGCTCTATTCACACAACAACGTCACATAAAATCATAGAGAATAATGTCAATTCTAATAGTTAATCATTCATGGTTACAAAACAAATACTTTTGAATAATAGGCATATGTTTGAACGTAAAAGTACACTTGCATGTAACATGCATACGTGAGAGTGTTCTTAAAATTAACGTTCAAGTTGATAATCCTACTTGTTCATTTTATAGCCATTTTCTTAAAAATTCAGCAAGTATAAAATAATTTACCACTTAATTATTACTTTATCATTCCTTTAAATCACATATTTGTCATTCATAAAATTTATTACAAAAATTTAATTTACTAAAATAAATTGTTAGCTTTTAATTTTTCATAAAATAATAATCTCATTTATTATTAAATAACAATTAAAAGAATGTGACAAAGTTTGAAGTTACTTAAAAATATTAAATAAATTTTTTGATCACCTTTAGAAATAATTTTAATAAACTATTTTGTAAATATATAAATAAAAAAAATTGCATAAGTATAACTGAGAAAATACATATTTAAAGTGTGGAAAAATCACATTTATCATATACATAGTTTAAGATTTAATTGATTTGATAAACATGTTTTACTTATTTCATTTAAAAGACATTTTCTCCTAAAACCAAAAATTCCAGCAAACATTTTATTTTATTAAAATCACATAATTAATTTAAGACCATATTTTCTTTCACAAAATATAAAAAAATAGCATGTGTTTATTTTGATAAAAACCTCCATTTTAAAACCGTTGATCTATCATCACCATCACAAAAATAAAAAAACAGCAAGCATATATTTATCAAAATTACACCTTTAATCATGTTAACACATACCTAATTGTTTTGTTCTGAAGCAAAGACATCCACGGAGCTGTTCATCCTATTCAGATATTCGTAAGTACTATATTATCTTTTGGATAGGCCCTGAAAGGAGAAGGGAAGCTGGAATGTCAAAAGGTGTCTATTATTGAATTCACTCGACGTGATAGTACCCATTTTGGGAACGTTTAGTGCCAAAGTCACTGAATGGGTAAGTCGCCAATCCCTAAAAAGAACTATGTAATGTACTTTATCTATTGGGTTGGGCATTTTACCATAGGTTTATATTGTATCGATCTACCCTTATGTAATGCCCCAAAATTCCTAATAAGGTTGAGGACTTTGATTAGGAGGCCGGGAGGGCCATAATTGATTTATTACAATATTAAATGGTTATATGCATGTTTATGTGAATTATATTATAATATGATGATAAATGCATGCATATGGGTGTATTTTTAATTATAAGGGCATTTTGGTAATTTGGCCTGTTGAGGGCGTAGTTGTGTATTTTCGTGCATGTGGGTGAGCTATGAATGGTACCACATTATATGTGGATTTGTTCGAGCCTTTCGGCATGAGACCATCATGAAATGCAAGTGTTCGGTCTGGTCATAAGGGGATTAAGTTCGGGGCTCGGGATGAGTCTCGGGGTAATTTTAATGATTAGAACATTACTGGGAATTAAAGGGTAATGGGATATGATTTATTTGTATGTGAGAATATTGAGAATAGCGGGAATTGGAGGGTGTTAATTATGATTAACGAATTAGGTGCGAAAGGACGGTTTTGCCCTTGGTGGCTGTTAAGGTTTATTTTAGACTTGAGGGCATTTAGGTCTTTTCACCCTAAATGATTTGTTCAGCCATTTAAGCTTAGAAAGCTGTAGAAACCTTCTCAAAACAGAGCACCAAAATCACCTTCTCCCATACATCATTTCTCCCCCATTTCTCTTTGAATTTTCAAGCTCTCATTTGAGAAACCAAGCCAAGGAACCAAGCTGTGATAAGCTAGGGCTATGCTCCACCATTGAAGATGGTGAGTTGCTGAGATTAAGGTGAGTTTTTAGCCATTAGAACTCTTGTTTTGCTCTGTTTTCCTAGTTAAGTTTCAGCTGGTTTTTGAGTTGGAAAGTTGGGAATTGATTGGAGTTTTGGCTAGGGTTCTTGTGGTTGTGATGCTTGAGGCACGTGAGGATGGTTTTTGGGTTCATTTGGCATAAAAAATGGGGTTTGGAAGCATTGGAATTGAGTTGGAATTGAAGGAGTCGAAGGAAGAGATTTCAGGGGAGTATCTGGCTGGGGGTAGCACTACAGCGCCCATCAGAGGGCGCTATAGCGCTACACATGATTTTTGTTGGGCGGTTTGGGGTTCTGAGTATAGCGCTGGGGTGCTATTAAGCAGCGCTGTAGCGCTACCCTATTTCTTCAGAACCTCGTTTTGAGTGTTTTTAAGGGTTTTTGGCTCGGGATTTCAATCCTTAAGGCCTGAGATCAAATCTACTCACCATGTGGGTACATTTCGAGGTCCTGAAAGTGGGGTTTAGATCAAGACCCTATCTTTGTTGATTTTCATTAATCGAAGATTGTATTTGGTTATGACTAGGTGACCGCTAAGGGGTTAAAGGATCGATCGTTCTCAAGGGTCGTTCTTGTTCTAATTCTCGCTCGAACCAGAGGTAAGAAAACTGCACCCCATATGTGACATGCATGGTTATTCTTGATGCATGTTGGATGTTTAACTGTGATACATGTGATGCATGAAAAACATGTGTTTAGGGCATGCCATGAATATTGAGTATGAGACTGATCAGAGCTTGAGTCTCTGTGTTTGTGCATGATCATAATTATGCTAGCAACTGTTAAGTAAGCATGCTGAATGCCCTACTTTTGGATATTTGACATATGAGATATATATTGATAGCATTGCTTACTTGTGCATGGCACTGACTAATTAGTCAGAATTGCCAAAGGTGTCAGTATCAACTGTGAAGCTGTGACTCATTAGTCAAGTTCAGAAGTGGTACTGGGCACTTGTCATACAGTGCTAACTCATAAGTCAGGAACGACCTTAGCGTGTTCAATGCAAGCCAATAAAGATTAGATCTAATTGACATCTGCGTTAGATGACTCAACAAGAGCATTAATGCCGGACCGACCTCAAGTTCGATGAAAACTAAAAGCGCTTGTGTGACTTACCCATCAGTCACTCATCTGTTCAAGCTAGTGACTTACCCATCAGTCACTCATCTATTCAAGCTAGTGACTTACCCATCACTCACTCATCTGTTCAAGCAAGTGACTACCCATTAGTCACTCATCTGATTAGAGCCATTGTAGGAAAGCCCAGGTAACGGTTTTGTTACATGGCTATGGGCAATGAGCCCCATAGTGACTTGCTTGTCAATCACTCAGTATGGTTAACAGAACCTCAAAGTGATATTCACTCATCTGTTCAGGGATATAAGCTCTGTATGATCATTCTGATCATCATTTGCATGGATTTAGGTATTGAGCCCCGTAGTGACTTGCTTGTCAGTCACTCAATATGGTTTTCCAGAACCTCAAGTGTTAAATCACTCATCTGATTAGGATTGACTTGATAGTCATCCAATCAGGAAGGTAGGATTTCTTATCCTTGATTCCCTAGTATTATCTGAGTTTATTTACATGCTTAAGTAGAGCTATGTTTGCTAGGCATGCCAGATATGATTTGATATCATGATATGACTGTTCATGAGCATATTGAGTTTTCTTGCTGGGCTTCGGCTCACGGGTACTATGTGGTGCAGGTAAAGGCAAAAGAAAGCTGGACCATCCTTGAGTTGGAGAGCTTAGGTGACGATGTGTACATATACAGCTGCTCAACCGCCACGACTGAGGTTTGAAGGAGGGGAACTAGGGTTAAACCCTGTTTTGCCGCTTAGATCGGCTAGTTGTAAATATTTTGTTGTAATAAACCTTTAAATTATATTTTTTGTATCCCAATGTATACAGTAAACGTTCTAGTGAAACACTACATATTAACCAAAAATTTTAATCCCTAAATCGATAATCATACTTAGTTACACGATTTTGGCCAAATGACTTGTTTAGCGAGTTTAGCCATGTTTACAAGGCATACTGTAACGGTCCCTGGAGTTTAGGGCGTTACACCTTATGTGATTCCTGTTGTAGCATATACTTGAGGGGTGGGTGCAGGGCGGACAATTTCAAAGCGGACTCCCCATTAATTAGATAGAAAAAATCACCAAGATTTCGTGATCTGCTGCCGAACTTATTCCAATTCAATGAGCATTCTCAATGTTCAATATTATGCCTTGAAGAGGACTCGAACCTCCATGCTCTTTAGCACGAGATTTTGAGTCTTGCATGTCTACCATTTCACCACCAAGGCATCTTGAAAGTGAATCGTATTCCATGAATATGATATTTATCCAGTGTGATGTCTGAAATATATGACAAAGGCAGAGTGTTAGAGTATTTCTATTGATTGATCATGTCATATAGGCCCATGTCAGACATCCAATTGCTTCGATTTGAATTATCAGGAGGATGCCTTATATTTATATAAATTATATCAAAAAGATGGACAATCAAACCTATTTCTCAATTCAATAGAAGCCCAAAGAGGTGAATACGGTCCCAAATAACGAGAGATATGTAGAAAGCAAGTTTGATTACGCCTATTCCTAATCCTAAATGGAATGTAATGAACATGTTTCTACACTTGAACAATTCAAGAATACAATTAATCATGCAAAACCAACATCAAAATCAAAACAAACTTACACCACAATGCATGCTCATATCGAATTCTATACAACCTAATAACATGAAATATCACAAGTAACAATATTCTCATTACCCAAAAATAGTAAAGTAAAGTCACGAAAACCAAACAAAGTTCATAACCCTTTTATTAAAGCACTAGGTCGAAACCTATAGCATGTTTCTATCTCTTGTTGTTTCCAAACCAAAGACAAAACCTAGCATAACTCCTATGATCAACAATGACAACATGTAATACAAATAATAAAAAAAATATAACCCAACATGCAAAAGGACCCTTAGGCCGAATCCTACATGTTCCAACAACAACAAATCTCTTGCATGTTTTCTAAAAATTAAAAAAAAAGAACCCTAAAACATACACTAGGCCGAAACATACATCAAATCTCATTCTTGTTTCCATTTATATATTAAATCCTAACATGCCTCTATTAAAAATATCTTACCAATACATGTATTTGCCATAGCAATATTAATAAAAATATATATTAGAACCTGTACACATGCTTGGCCGAAACTTAGCATCAAAACAACAACCACAATTCAAACTAAAAATGATAATAACAACACTCAACATCAAAATAGCAAAAGACTAGGATTTCCCATTACCTCCTTTGTAGTGATCAAATATACACAATATTTGATCAACCCTTTGGCACCTTAAGACCTAGGTTCAATCAAAATCCAAAGAAAACATTCTATTGCTTAGAACTTAAGATGAATAGAATAGATGAAAAAGAAAGAAAAGAACACTAAAATACATTACCCTAGGGTTCGGAATTCCCTTCTTCTTCTTCTTCTCCTTCTCCTTTGTTCTCTTCTTCTCTTCCTTCTCCAAGTACACGATAGCCACCAAGACAAAATGAGAACACTCATGCTCTCTTTGCCTTTATAGAGGCCCTAGTGGCCGAAATCTAGCAAGTGGGAAAAGGGTAAGGTCCCAAATTTTCTAATTTCCTTGATTCCCTCTCCTATAATTCATGTAATTTCCAACTTGTAACACCCTCCTAATCAAGGACCATTACACTGTGTACTTTAAATTGTGTCAGACTTGCTAATCAAATCATTTAATTATAAACGTGTAACTAAGGTTAACGTCAAAGGTTAGGGTTAAAATTTTTAGTCAAAGGAACTGTTGACTTTTATTTAAAAAGTTTATACATACATGGGATCCCAAAATATTACAAACAAATGTTTAAAAGGGTGTATATCCATCAAAAGTTACAGTCGGCTGACCTAAGCGGCAAAATCAGGGCTACAACCCTAGTTCCTCTGAGATATCCTCTGCCATGGTGGACGAGCAGTCACATATGTACACACCACCACTAAAGCTCTCCAACTCATGGTTGGTCAAGCTTTCCTTTTCCCTTACTTGCACCACAAAGCACCTGTGAGCCAAGGTTCAGCAAGAAAACTTAAACATGTGCATGAACAGAAAGTATAAATCTCCAGATACTTATCTGGCATGTCCAGTAGTAGTAACCTACTCATACAGGCATACAATTACAAATAAATGGTCATTGGACCATTTTGGGGCCATTGCCTTGAGTAGTTGACCATAGGGTCAACCCCGGGGCCCTATGCCCTAGCTATGTGACCATAGAGTCACTTGGGGCCCTCGCCCTTACCTCTGGGTAACTAGCCATAGAGCTAGCCAAACACTTTTGGCTTTACAATGACCATTGGGTCGACCAATGTAATAGTGCGTTGCTGATTTAGGCCTAAGCCTTTCGACCAGCACGCAACGCGCTATTGCCGTCCTTGACTAATAAGTCAAGCCCTGAACCAGGTATTCGAATATCGATATAGAAACAGATATTGATAGGCATACCTCAACAAGACATACACGCATACATATTAATCACATAACATCATCAAGTAACCATAATCATAATAATAATCATGCTTATTTAACGGGGCCAAGCCCTAGCCACGCAAACCATGTGAACAGTCATGAAACACTTAAGCAGGTATAGAATATTCAAGTATGTTTAATCAATAAACGGAATGATAATTAATCATAATCATTCTCAGGGGCCCAAGCCCTATTCATAATTATTATTAACAGTCGGGCCAAACCCTATTCACATATAACACGTATTAGGTGCATTTTTCTTACCTCAGGTTCGAGTATAACGTAAAATAAGAACGACCCTCGAGCACGATCCCAGTTCTGAGCCCCTAGCGATAATCTAGTCACAACCATAGTATAGGATTCCATCAATAACGAGCAAATAAAGGCTTCCGGACCGAGTCCTAGCCTCAAGGACCTCGAATTCTACTAAAACGGGTAGTAGAATCGATTGCGAGCCCTAAGGAAAAGATTCCCATCTCTAAAAACTCACCATGGCCAAAACAGCCCAGGCAGGCCGCAACCTGCCCTTGAGGGTCGCAGGGCGCCCCTCAAGTCAGAGGCCCTCCTCCTTTGGAAATGGAACATGGCTCACGACCTACCCTTGAGGGTTGTAGTGCGCCTCCTAGACAGAAGCCCCCAAGGGCCTTGGGTTCAGTTGGGTCGCGACCCCACAAGAACAGGGCCGCGACTTGGCCCTGCGAACATAGATTTCCTCCATATTTCATCAGCCAAATTCAACCAAAACCATCCTAATTCCACCTTAAAACAATAATGCAATCATCATAACAGTTTTAATATCTTCCCAACAATAAAACCTAGCTAAAACCTAGATGCGAAACTCACTAATACTCCCAAGTCAACTTTTGAACTATAAGACTCAAGAACACTTCAAGAACAACCTATAACTCTAACAGAATTCAGTTAAAAACATAGATTAAACCATTACCTCAGTTGTGAATGGTGATCCCCTAGCCTAGCCACAAGCTATCCGAGTTCTAATCCCGAGCCTTAAACAAAATGTGGCAATCATGTGATTTTAGCCCATAAATCTTACAGTCATGGACATTAACATTCTTTTATAGGTTGGTTGCGAAACCATCCAGAAACTTGACCGATTTCACAAATTCACAAAGTTCTTGACGCTCACCAACACTGAGAAGTTGATTACCAGGAGGTCTCTTCCACTTGTTCCCATCCTTGAAAAGATGGAGCTTTTTCTTAATTTTCATGTTTGCTAGATCGAGTCTTGCTTAATTTATCTATATATTTAAAATTTCCATCTATGCTTAACAAAGTACCCAAGACACTGTCACAAAAATTATTATCAATAAGCATTACATCTAGATTTTGCCTAGTTAACAAGTTTTTCAAATAATCACGTTAAAAAAAAATGTTTTTCTTAGACCAGTTAAGTTCAGCCGGAGTCCGTTTGCGTTTCACACCCCCCAAATTGCTTCAAGATATCATCCCCTGAATAATCTTTCGGCAGTCCCCTAAGTTCTTTGTTACCATCGAACAATGCACATTTATTCCTCCATTCATGATCCATTTCAAGAAACTGTCAATGCCCGATGTAAGAAATTTTACTTTGAATTCCTACAGAAGGATTTTCTTCATTACAAGTAGGACACGCCTTATACCCCTTTGTGCTCCAAATGGACATCATAGAATAAGTTGGGTAATAATTAATAGTCCACAAGATTGCTGCACACATAGTGAATAAAGAACTATTGTATGCATCTCGTGTTTCAACATCGATCACCCATAACTCTTTCAACTCATCAAGTAAATGAATCATATACACATCTATATCTTTTTCAGATGAAGAAGGGCCTGGAATCAAAAGATACAACATTACATTATGTGGTTTCATACACTTCCACGATGATAAGTTGTCAGGGACCAAGATAACATGCTACATGTTGTAAGAGTTTCTCATGTTACCAGACAGATTGAAATCGTTTGTAGCCAACCCCAGTCTAACATTTCTAGGTTTGATTGTGAAAGAAGGGTACAAATGATAAAAATGCTTCCATGCCTTACTACAGTAGGGTGTCTCATCCCACCTTCTTCCTTTAGCCTTTTAGAATAGTGCCACCTCATATAACATATCTCTTGTGGAACATCCTCTTTAGTCTCAGTGTCAATGGAAAGTAATGCATTGCCTTATGAACAACCAAAGAAAATTTATAATTACCAAATTTATTAATTGATAATTAAATTATTTATCGTTAAACTTTTGCCGAAGCTTTTCGCTGCGCTGGAAAAAGTAATTATTGCGCTAACAATAGTGTATCCGAAAATCCTGAATCAAAACGCTAATGTTTCATTAAGTCAGACTTTTACTGTTATATTATTTTATAATATAATATAATGTAATATTACATTATTTTATAATATATTGTTTTAGATTAAATAAATGTGACAAAGAGTGTCACATATTGTAACATATAATAGAGAGTTACATTATTTAGATATATGTGAAATATCCAAATATGTAACATATTTGATGTTACAAATTCAATCACAAATTTGTAACTTCCAAATATTACCCATTATTGTGTAGATTTGTTGTTACACAATATTGAGATGAATTTCTTAAAGCCATATGTGAAATGGTTGTTAGAGATGTGATTTTAACTTCCATAATGTGTATGTAATACAAAATCAAGTGGGAATGAATTTGGAACGTTTTGGCAAATTGGTTGCTGAAAAAACGTCTTGGGCCGCGACCTGTGTTTTTCAGGCCGCGGCCCAAGAGGCAGAAAAATATCGTGGGCCGCAACCAGTGTTTTTCAGGCCGCGACCTGAGCGGCTGACAACATTTTCCAAACTTCAGTTTTATCCAATTTTGAACATTTCCAACAGCCAAGTAACTCCCAAATCTCTATTTTAATTCCATAAACATCCAATTAATCATTAGTAATAGCCATGGGGTTGGTGGAATTTGAAATTCAAAGGGTGTCTCAAAACTCTATAAATAGGAGCCTATTGCTCACTTGAAAGACACAACTTTTCTATCCACTAGAGCAATTGGCTAGAAACACCTTGAGGCTTGATTATTCCAAAAAGCATTTCCAAAATATGTGAGAGATACCTTAGTGCTTGAGTTAGGGGGAAATAAACTTTTGGACAAATGTTTCAAACCTTGTTCAAGTTGGTGATCCCCAACACTCTTCACTTTGGTTGTGTGAGTGAGAGTTTCTTATTGTTTTGTTCTTGTTCTTATTTTTCTTCTATTGCTTCTCTTTTCATCATTCTTGTTATATTTACTCGTATCTTTGTTTAGAGTTGTAATCTTTATTTCTTTTGTTTCAAACCCTTCACTTTATTTGTATCTTTTGCTTAGAGTTGTATTTCACTATTCTCTACTTCTATTTCTCCTTTTGTTTATTTGTATTTTCAGTTATAGAGTTGTAACACTTTATTTAGTCAATCATTCTCTACTGTATTTTTTGCATAGAGTTGTAAATTTCTTACCATTCCCATTGAGGCAAATATGTATTTTTCCTAACATTTACCATCACATATATGAATTTTCCTGATGCAATGAAATGCGTCAACAAAAGTCTTCTCATCTACCTCATTAACCACGTGGACTTTTGCCGATGCATTTCACTTAACACACGGGCAAAAGTCCCAATGGTAAAAAAACGTGGGACTTTTGTCGGTGTGTTAGGTGAAATGCCCCGACAAAAGTTTTTAACTACGAGAAATTTCAATTGCCAAGGCAGAATTTTTCCCGCTCACAGTTTTCCCGGTGCAATTGGGAATGCGCTGGGAAAACTTTCTACACCGGTGCAAATACGCGCTGAGAAAGGAATTTTTGCGTCGGTAAAAATAATGTAGTTTTTTATATTATTTTTTAATAATAATTGGGGGACAATAATCGAAGCATTCATTATTTCTAAACAACAAAATAAAAAATAAAAGTCTAAACAAACTAATACTTTAGGGTGTCATCGATTGGCAACGATTCAAATAGAGATGATCACATTATATCAATGAACAAGATTATTTCTCATTATTATGGATATTCAACACTTAGGGTTTAATCTAACTATGTTTTTTAAGTACAGAATAACTAATAAATAAATGTCGCAACAAAGTGGTAAATTTGGATGAGATTGATGCTCCCTGATACAAATTACAAGAGAGTATCTACTAACATTCAATACGAGCATAATTAATTAATAATTTTTTTTATTCAAGTAGAATAGTGGTATATCGACCCCTTCATTAGTTGTTAAATAATGAATAATTAGTTAATGTTGCCATAAGCTAGCATGTTGGTTTGATATATATATATATATCAACATCGATAGATACAAATTATAACAATGCCCACTAATTTTAAAATTGTGGATATACATACACTCTGTGTGTAATCAAACTTTTGATTAGGTCTAAGATAACATATAGTAAAAAGAAACTTTAATCGTGTGTTTAGATCAGCAACAATCTACACCGACTACAACACTTTAACCACTAATAGTTAATAAAAACAAGGTTGATTAGTATCATTGTTAATCTTGGAAGACTCTCGAGGAAATCAGATGGTTGATTATGTCTTAAATACTCATTAGTTTGAATATAATTCAAGAAAAAAAATTAAATATGGTTATATAAATCTAAAAAAATGTGTTTTTTTTAATTATAAGATACTTTTGCCGGCACAATTCACACATTTCCAAACGCTTTTAATACCTTCACAGACGCATTTTTCTAACATTTTTCGGCGCATTTACATAATGCTCCGGCTAAAGTCAAATAGCTTTTGAAAAAATAAACTTTTACTGGCGCAATTACATTAAACGTGCCGACAAAAATATCTTCGTGAAAATGTTTTAACTTTTGTCAGCATATTTCAGATTTGCACTGGCAAACATTATTTTTACCGACGTGTTTTGTTGTTTCGTTGGTATAGGTTGATTATGGCAACAAATGTGCCGACTATTGCTGACACAATTCTCAAATGCGCCGACAAAAGTCATGATTCTTGTAATGATAAGAGTATTAAAATACTTACATCGTTAAATTAGTTTATAAACATATAAATTAAATATTGTAATTTGCTAATAATTTTAATTTTAATTACATAAATATTTTAATTGAAATTTATTGATGCTTATATTTATTTTTATTTGGAGTTAAAAATTAAATTAAATTTGAGATTATAGGTTTTTTTCGTTTTATAAATAATTATTTTTTATGTGAGAGTTGGGAAAAAATGTTTAATTAATTAATTATAGAGTTATTAGGAATTAAAAAAAATATTAATAGGTAATTTTGTATTGAAAAATTCTAGAAAGCGACGTATTGGTTCTTACAATTTTTATAAGAGTAAAACAAATTTTTTTATTGACGAATCCTGCTTGCCTAATAAATTTAAATCAAGTTGGCTATCAATTCAATCTAATTGAGTAAGATTTTCTATATGTAAAAAATGATTTACTTGCTTACACGTAATACACTCGTTAATTAATTTGTTTTGCTTCAATTAGAAAAAGACAATTACATGCACTATCTTCTTCAACTTTTTCCCGATTTTCTTATAGTCAATAGTCATACATATATGGTTCAGTGTTGATAGTCAATCCCATCTACATCAACTTATCAACTTACACAAATTCTTCCACCATCGATACTCACTGTATATATGATTTATATATGTAGTGTTAATTATATTATATCTTATGATAGAGATTAGAGACATTGAAGATATTTTTTTTTACTTATGTGTGTTTTGTTCATTTTTGTAAAATTTTAGTAACATATGTTTACTGAAAAAAATTATTTAATTTTTAGTTGTAATATTTTATATTTTTATCATCTCATATATTTTTAACTCCAATAAATAAAAATTGTGGATCCGTTCTTCTAATTATGATTATTTTTTTAAAAAATAGTTAGATTGCGTTCCTATTTATTAATATATAGGCATGATATTTCCATGCTTAATGTTTGGTAAGTAATAAATAAATTTAAAAAATAAACTATTATTTAGCTGGAGTCGTATGTATGTATAACAATACTTCTACCTACCATAATCAAAGAGTAATTCGATAGAGACTTACGAATTACAAACAAAATACATATATAACGTCATTAATATCAATTCTAATATTTACATAAGGTATATTATTGTGTGTATATATATATATCTTCTATATAATAAGTGTGTAGATAATAAAATTTATTAGTTTTAACGGTATTTTATTTTTTAATATTAACTTTAATGAAATATTCTTATATTTAAATATAGTTTGTAAACACTTATACTTAAATAAAATAAAATAAATAACTAAAAAAATTAAAATAAGATATTTTACAATAATAATTATTTAAAAATAATAAAATCATACGTTTTAAAACTTAAATAAAATTTAATTAAACTTAAACCCACTTATTAGAATAATATCATATTAAACATATAATATAAATTAGTAACGAATTGTTTTTTTTTGAAAACTAGCAAAATCTTAAATTTAAAATCCACGTATAATATTTAATATTACAGTAAACATATAATATATAATCTCTTATTGTCACTCCCAAATTAAAAAATTAGAACAAACATAAGCTTAAACAAAAATAAATAAATTATTTTATTAAAATAGGATATTTATTTTAAAATTTATATGAAATTAATATAAATTTAATAAAAATAATTAATAAATTCTATAAATAATATTAAATAAACGTTACTTGTATCTAGTATATATATATTCTGTGTAATTTATAACTATCTCTATCTTATTCTTTTAAACTATGATTTTTATTATGGGCTACGACAATGACCAACCTCAAGCCTAGAAGAAAAATATAAATTTTATGTAAATTTGAAATCAAATTAAAAAGTTAGTGGAATAATTAGTATAAATGTATTAATAAAGTATAAAAATAAAAGTAAAAGAAATATATTATTTTGACTCTAAGTGAATATTTCTGTTAAAATTTGGGTAAAGGTAGGAGAAATAACACTTATTATCTAATTAATTATTTAATTTTTAATTTAAAAGATATAAAATTATTAATAAATTTGATAATTAACAAAATTACTTGTTGACGCCGTTTTTCGTCAACAGTGAATATAGAGCATGTAAACAACAAATAGTTATGACCAGAAAAATACAATAACACAAGTAGAATTTTTTACGTGGTTCAGCAGTTAATTCTGCCTAGTCCACGAGTCTTTGTTATTAGAACTTAAGATGATTTCTGGAAATTCTTCAATGATAAATTCTCCAGAGTTTCTCTCAAGATTACAAAAATTCGGTCCCTTACAAAGGTACAGGACTTCTCTATTTATAGAGGAAGTCTCAGGATACTCTCCCACATGTTTCTGGGAAATTATTCTTTATGTAAATATATTTAATGGCTTTAAAAGCCTGTAACTCCTATATACAAGGAAACCTCCCCTGAAGACCAGGGGGCGTATAATTGAATAATAAATACCCATTTATTATAGGGAAGTTACAACAATAAATGTATACTGCATTTCTCCACATTGACTCATTAAGATGTTCAAAGTTAGCAATTCACATCGTCAGTGCTGTGCCAACCCAGGTCTCTTAATGACTTTCGAGTTGTAGTATTTTCCCCGAGATCATGTGGCGTTGAGCTCATACTTATGTCAGGCTCGGAACTCCCGATCCGAGGCCATCCGAAAATAGACGTACTTCGATATCTGTCTTCCGAGCTTGTGAGGATTTCGAGGCTACCATCTCCGAGGTTGCCACCTGCTTTATAGGTTCGGTGCCTAGGTTGCGGACACGTTTTCTAGATATTGCTAGCCCATACCTGACGAATCCAGCTTTTGAGATCACAACTCTCAAGGCTCGAAATCTGGGTGTAACATTTTGCCCCCTCAAAAGTATTTGTTCGAATCAAACTTTTGAACTACTTTCTTCGGGAACTGCACCGCAACACATACTTGAGTATGGACACGTGTCAGTTGGGTATTGCTCATCCAAGGTACTTGAATACCTTGGAAATCTGCCCACGATCGTTCGCCTGCTATCTTTTCGGTACCATCTTGTCATTTGTCCCTGGCCGTCGGATTTAATAAGGATTCTGGTCAACGGCTCGGATTAATCCCTTTTTACCACTTTTGATTGTCTATATATAAGGCCCTGGACATCTTCTTCCTCTTACTTTACATTAATCAGAGAAAAAAATAAAGAGACAAAACTAGAAGCCGTCCCAGAGAGCCTTTTGCTTTTGCATGTTCTCCCAGCCAAAGAAACAAAGGACCGCCAGCTTGTTCGAGACCGTGAGGTTATACCTGCAGCCTCTCCTCTAATCAATGATTTCTCTACAATCGCCATCATTGTGTAAGTATCTGATGATCTGTTCACTTTTCTTTATGCCGGTTTCTGTCTGTGTTGCTCTTTTATTTATGGGAATGTGCTGGTTTATTTTTTAGTTTGACACGCTAGGAAGCTTTGACTGATAGGCATTTAGGTTTAAGTTTCCCCGTTACTGGTTCTAAATCCAGTTTTGATGTAGAACAAACTCAAACAAGGTCTCTTATTTCTGGGTTTTTCAAAATTTAAAAGACGTATCTTGCACACCAAGATATCGGGTACAAAATCTTGGTTTTGAAGAATGCACGATACCCAAGAATACCATTTTTGTACAACCGTCACCTTTTTTCCTGATATTTCGGGATTCTAAAAAATTAGTCCTACTTCACTCCTTTCTTTCGTAGAATACATGTTCTGACCCTTAATCGGGTTTCCAGGATTGAGCTCGTTTCGTACCTAAGCACCTTCCAAGCTTGTCTTGCCAAGCTCATAATTCTTGACTCCTTGCATGCATGGCCCTCACCATTTTTTCTTTCTCGCTAGATGTCATAGAATCTAGAAAGACGGTGGGGGTCCCTGCTTGCCATCCCGTACTCGCCAAAAACTCCGAGCCCAGAATTGTCATTTTCTCGGAACCAATGTCTGATTCGCGAATACGATCTCGCGCGTGAACAGGAAGAAACCCGAGATCATTATCGCCGCCAAATCGTCGAGGTCATAGAGAAGAAGAGAAGAATCCTTGGAGAGGCACTTTATCCGGAATCTGGTTCAGGGCCCAGATCGATCCCCCTTGATCCTAGGTTAAAGGTGACGATCACATACAACCCGGGAGAGCTTCAATTCTCACTGATGGGGGAGCCCTCTACCTCACAGCCAAGGAGAGAATTTTTCGAGGCCGAGCACTACTGGAGCTCGGTTACCTCGCTAGGTCAAATAAGCGATATCTTGGCCTTTCATGGTATAAGACTGTCAGGCTCGCTAAGGTGTTGAGCTCCTACCTCCCAAGAGCGAAGCTGCCGCACCCCAGGAGATGAAAATTCTGACAACAAGCTGAGGTATGCGGCCTGGAGCCAAGAACATATGAAGGCAGGAGCGATACTGCCTTTGAAGTCTTTCTTCAAGGACTTCACAGACTTCATTGGGTTGGCTCCATTCCAGCTCAACACTAATTCATATAGGGTTTTGTCTGCCCTGAAGTCGATTTACAATGAGTTGAAGTGAGAAGGACCCACGCCAGCAGATATCTTGTATCTATTCTGTTTGAAAAGCAATCCCTCCCGAGCTGGGGGAGGAGATGGATTTTATTATCTTTCGAGCTACCCGAAGGAGAAAAAGATGTTTGAGGATCTTCCCAATCATCCTCCTGACTTTAAGAAGGCCTTCTTCTGGACGACCTGTCTCCGTCACAATGTTATTCCTTCAGACGGATTCGTAAGTATCCCAACCTTCTTTATCTCTGTGCTCGAACTTTTTTCTATAGGCTTGCACTTAGTTGAGTTGTATTTTATTTTCCAGCCAAATATCATCGTCCCACTCCTTCTGACGAGATAAAGGAGCGTAGGGAGACCCTGCACCAACTCCCTTATGACAGGAGATCACTCTCATACCTTTTGCATGAAGATAAACTTCGAGCTTGCGGGCTCTTGGGAGATGGCCAATCCACGTCGGACTGGTCTAACAAAAAATACGACCGCTGGGAGCTCGTGCCCTGGCCAACAGGCGTCCTTCCCCCGAGAAGAGAGGTGAGGCCCCTGCCTCCGGTTTGCCGAAGGAGCCCGCAATCAGGGAATGAGGCCAACGATGAAGCCTCAAGCTCGGGCTCGGATGATCAAGGTACAGTCATCCTAAGCTCGAAAATGTGGTCCCCTACCTTACTAAAACACAAACCCGATAGGTTAGTGTTGTGCGAGGACGATAGGAACCACTTCTATGTGTGGACTTGGGTAGATGAACGGGTTCATAGGTTTGATAGCTGGCTCGGGCAATACGATACTATGTATAGCCTGAATGAGGTATGGAACAGAATAGCCGTCCAATATGGGACCAATGACTATAGGGACCTTTCGAGGTTGACGTCCACGTTTAGGGAAGGCACTCCCCCCGCCTCTTCTGAAGATGGGGGAATTTCATGGTCTCCGAGCTCAAGCTCGAAGGAGAGTTCCAGTTAGGTTCCTCTTCACTTGCCTCTTCATCACTTTGCATACTTGTGTGATGTTGAGTTACTTTATGTATATTTTCTTTCTTTTGTGGTGACTCATACTGTGGTGTGACTGTGTAGGTGAGATGGACTCCGATCTCGACAGTATTCTCGAGAGTGGCGGGGTCGCGAAAAATAGACCGGCCTGCCAAGGTCCTTAAGAAGACCGAAAAGATGCCACCTCCCCCACCAGCTCCGCCTACCACGAGCTCCGCTGTGGTACCGACTTTGCAGGTCGGGGCATCCACTATGGTCGAGACCCATCCTTCCGTCCTTGTTCACTCGACGCTCGGTCCTCCTCCCAAAAAACCCTCTGTTTCCCGAACCCACAAGTTGTCAGTTTCTACTCACGTTGAGGAGTATGTAGTTGACAACTCGCTGCTGGCTATATTTATAGATGGTCCGTATGCTAACATTGATTTCTTTGTATGTCAGGCTCTTGCTGTCTCTGCTCAGCTCAACTATAATTTGAACAACGAGGTTCACTCGAGCAGATCCTACGTTCAGGAGGCCAAGGATCATCAACTCAAACTGAGTGATGAACTGAAGGCGACAAAGGCAAAAGTTGAGACAGGAGCTGAGGAGCTTAAGGCCAAGACATCTGAGCTCGAGCAGCGGAATGCTAAGTTCGCGGAGCTTGAGGAGGAGAATGCTCGGATCAAGGAGGCCAATAAAAAGCTCGAAGAAGACAAGGCTGCCACTTTTGATATAATCGAGAGTGAAAAGGCTCGCCTCCTTGCTGAGTACAAAGAGAAGAAAGACCAGGCGGTCGATTGGGCCATGTACAGAATGTGGGCCAATAATGAAGACCTCGATACCAGCTTCCTAGGTCCTCTTGAGGCGAAGCTCCTTGATAAGTGGAATGCTTGGCTTGAGGCGGAGGAGGCTGCTCAGAAGGATAGTCATGCTATTCGTCTTGGGGAGTCTAGCGCTGCTGGTGCTGAGAAGGCCAAGGAGACTGCTCCATCTTGAATCCCACCTTGGGGCTGCGTCCCCTTATTTTTGTAATTGTTTTAATTTATGCCCGTAGGGCTGATACAATTTCTTTTTCTTTTCTTTTAATATACATGCTTTACATTTCTTGATTTGAAATATTTTGCACACTTTACATTAAAGAGTCGCATATGCTTGTTTATTCGCACAAACATAGTTTGGATTTAGGCTCGAAGTTCAATGCATTCATGCACAGTTTGCTTGAATTATCCGCTTCCGATCTTGTTATTCATCAAGGTCGGATATTACTTTAACCATGAACCCGAAAGTACTTGTATGGTGTGTAATGTAGACGGTTTAGTTATACCTTATTTTTTAGTTACTTTTTCTCGTTCTCGGTTATCTCTCCGAGGTTATGAGTTCGAAACTATTTTTTATAAGATATTCCAGCCTCGATCTCGACTTAACTCGAAGTGGGTTTATATTCCAACTTACTGTCGATTAGTTTTAGCTGGTTTGCTCCAAACCTTTTAAGGTTGTGATTGGTTTGTAATCCATGCACTTATATGTTTAGTCTAACTCACATATTTGGTTATATCCAAATATTTCAATATTTTGATGATTTGGTTACGTCCAAACTATCTACGATCGCGCATCTGGTTACATCCAGACACTTATGTTTTTGATAATTGGTTATATCCAAATTATCTTATTTCGCGCATTTGGTTATTTCCAAACACTTGTATGTATATGTAACTTTATTTTTCAAGCTGATGGTATTTATATATACCAATGATGCCCCCTTAATATCCTATGAATGTGACCATAGGTTATTAGATTAAGAGAGATTGCAAAAATAAAGCATATTGGATGAAATAAATCTTTATTTGATAAAATCCAAAAGTAGGCAAAACAGTACAAAAAGACAAGCATGGTTACAGGCAACATCCTTCCTATACTATTAATAGTAAGGTCTTAGGTGCTCGCCATTCCATGCTTGCGGTATTACGCTCCCATCCAATCTCGCTAGCTTGTAGACACTAGGTCGGATGACTGACTCTATCTGGTATGGTCCTTCCCTGTAACGACCCAAATTTGCTAATAAGGCTTAGGAGCCTTGATTAGCATGCCGAGAAGGCATAGATGGGATTAGAGTGGACATTGTTGACTTAAATGTGCGAATATGTGATTAATGTTGATTATATGATAGCTGATGATATTATGTGATAATATGAAATAAATATGTGATATATGTGAGAACCACATTATTATGTGGACAGGTTCGCAGAGCACGACTCGAGACGATCCTAGGGTCAGATAGTGAGAAAAGTCACAGCGGGAATTAAGATATGACTTTGGATAAGTCAGGGGTATTTTAGGTATCGGGTAGCGATTTGGACTATCGGGTCATGCAAATAAATATATGGAGATATATTTGAGGTTAGGATGTCTAGGCAGGAATATTGAGGGATTTTACTGTTTTGGTCTTGGGGACGGTTCCAGCACCCCGAGCCTTGGGATTGACTTAGCAATAAGATAGACTTAAGGAAACTTTTAGAAGGAAAGATAAACCGACTACGACTTTTTACCTCAGTTCACTCTCACTCTCAAGGAAAACAAAGGGAAGGAGAACACAGAAAACTTAAGGGAATTAAGCTGGAATTTCTGAGGATTGAGGTGGGGATTTGGAGGCTTAGCTCAGGGATTAATCAAGAACTGAGTCAGGGTTAAGGTAAGCAATTTAATCTTCTCTTCTGTGGTTGGAAATTCTAGGTTTTGGTTAAGTTTTGAGGCAAACATGGTTTTGATGTTTTAAGGCAGAATTGAGGAGGAAACTTGGGGACTTAGCTTGGCTTTGGCTTGGTGAAGTGGTTCAACAGAAGAGGTAAGTTTCAACTCATGGTTTAGAGGTTTTAAATTGGATTTGAATGGCTGGTTTGAGTGTTTATAGCTCTTGAGTTTCAGAAATTGAAAAGAGAAGATTAGTGTGTGTTAGGCTGTGTTTTCTATGGAATTATGTCGTTTAAGTCATGTTAAAGGAGTTGGGATTAATTGGTTATGAGTTGGGGAGATTTTGGATGTTTTAAGGTGAGGTTTCAAGCTTAGAAATGATGGGTTTTCTGAGCACGAAGGGGAGGGCCGCGACTCTGTTCTAGAGCGCCGCGACCCTAGGATGAAAAAGGGCCAAGGAGGCTCGGCCATGGGAGGGCACCGTGGCAAGGGCCATGGTGCGTGTGTTTTTCAGCATGGGCTTGGTTCTGTTTTGAGGCAAGGGCCGCGGCTAAGCTTCAAGGGCCGCAGCCCTTGGTTGCACGCATGAGTTTTTGAGGGTTTTAGGCACGGGAAAGTGGTCTAGTGTGCTCGGGATTGGTTTCACCACCGCGCTTGGTGGAATTCGGATTCCCGGGAGTTAGTTTTATGACCAGAAACCTATATTCGAGTATTAATGGAACCTTATACTTTGGTTGTGACTAGGTGATAAAGGCTTAGGCTCGGGAACAGATTGTGCTTGAGGGGTGTGGCTCGTAATCAATAACCGTACAGACTAAAGGTAAGAAAACTGCACCTGGTTGAATATATGTGACGGGACCAAGGGCTCCCTATTGTAAAAGCTTGAAAAGATGGTATTATGCCATGCAAGCCATTTAGTGGACCAATAGCCTAAGGGTGCCAAGGGTTTCACTAGCGCACAGGGCGCGGCTCGGCCACTAGTAGCCGAGGACAGCTTATTATGCACTGAGCTCGGTTTAAGCGGGCCGGAGTCAGTGGGTTAAACAGAGGGTGCGGCCTAAGTCGTCGACCCTGAATATTATGTGATATGAGCGTAATATGTGATTGATTGTATCTTGAATCTAAATGTATGTGTTGAACATCTGTTGTGGATTATCTGATGGGAATACATGCTTAATGAATTAACTGTCTGTTATTATTGATTGAGTTGTATAAGATGTTTTCTCGCTGGGCCTTGGCTCACGGGTGCTACGTGGTGCAGGTAAAGGCAAGGGCAAGTTAGACCAGCCTTGATTGGAGAGCTCAGCGAGCAGAATGTACATAGCCAGATGCCCGGCCGCCACGGTTGAGGTTTAGGCAGGGATGCGAGACCTGGAAACTGTCTGTTTTGCCTTAATATGGCTAGCGATTACTCATGTACTTTTGGGAGTCTGTAAACTTATTTTAACCCTGTTTCCCTATGGGATCCCGTGTTTATAATAGTGTAAATATATGAAATGAGTCTTTTGAGACCAAAACCCTTTTAACCTTAGCTCTTACATGTTTAGTGACACGCTTTTAAAATAATGACTTGATTAGCAAGTCTTGCACCTTTATAAGTACACAGTGTAACGGTCTTGGCTATCCAGGGCGTTACATTCCCAATTTGGTCCGAGCACGCCAGCTGCTGGATCTCGCGTTGCCAAAAATACACGCCTTAGCACCAGATCGCCCACACCGAACTTTCGATCTCGAACCCTCTTGTTGAAGTACCTGGTAGCTCGTTGCTGGTAGGCAGCATTCCTCAGCTGAGCTTCGTTTCTTCTTTCTTCGATCAGGTCTAGGGTTTCTTCGAGCTGAGTGTGGTTCAAGTTTTGGTCATATGCGTGAGTTCAAATTGTAGGAATCTCGACCTCGATGGGCAACATAGCTTCGCAACCGTATGCCAGAGAGAACGGGGTATGTCTTGTTGACGTTCGAGTTGTAGTCCTATATCCCCGTAGGACTTGGGGTAATTCTTCGGGCCATCGTCCTTTTGCTTCCTCCAATTTTTTCTTTAGCGAACTTTTGAGAGTTTTTTTTACAGCCTTGACCTGGCCATTCGCCTGGGGATGAGCTACTGACGAAAAACTCTTTATTATTCCATTCCTCCCACAAAATTTGGTGAACAAATCGCTATTAAACTGGGTTCCGTTGTCGGATACAATTTTCCTCGGCATCCCATATCGGCATATGATGTTCTTTACCACGAAGTCAAGGACCTTCTTGGAATTTATTGTTGCTAACGGTTCAGCCTCTGTCCACTTTGTGAAGTAATCTACGACAACTACAGCGTACTTCACACCGCCCTTGCTAGTTGGGAGAGAGCCTATGAGGTCGATTCCCCACACCGCAAATGGCCATGGGGTCCTAGTCATCATGGTCAGCTTGGAGGGTGGAGCTCGAGGAATTGTGGCGAACCGCTGGCACTTATCACATTTCTTTACGTATTCTAAAGAATCCGATTTGATGGTAGGCAAGAAATAGCCTTGGCGTATGATTTTCTTCGACAGACTATGCCCCCCAGTATGGTCTCCACATAATTTCTTCAATGATTTTCCTGGCTTTGGGAGGAGTCACACACTGAAGTAATGGCATAGAATATCCCCTTCTATACAACCTTCCATCCAAAATGGTGTAACGGGGAAGCTGATACATCAGCTTTCGAGCCTAGTTCCGATCTTTCGGAAGGATGCCGGTCTCGAGATATTCGACTATTGGGGTCATCCAAGTAGGCTCAGAATCAATCATACACACGTCTTCTTGCTCTGACTCATTAATGCTGGGTGCCGAGAGATGTTCTATTGGCACAACATTCAATTCATCACTCTCGGGGGAAGTAGTGAGTCGAGCTAAGGCATCTGCATTTGAGTTTTGTTCTCGGGGAACTTGTTCGATTGCATAAAACTTGAAATGTTCCAATGCGGACTTGGCCTATTCTAAGTAAGCTGCCATTTTCGTGCCACGAGCCTGGTATTCTCCCAAAATTTGGTTCACCACAAGCTGTGAGTCGCTGTAGCAATGTATGGCCTTAGCTTTGAGCTCTTTGGCTATACGGAGTCCCGCCAGTAAAGCCTCGTATTCGGCCTTGTTATTTGATGCGTTGAAGTCGAATCTTAATGCAGAATGAAATCTGCTTCCTGCGGGAGTAATCAAAATGACCCCTGCCCCCGATCCATTTTCGTTAGATGACCCATCGACGTAAAGTTTCCACAGCTCATGGGCCGGGGTTATAACTTCATCGTTGGTCATGCCAGTACACTCCACAATAAAGTCTGCCAGGGCCTGTGCCCTAATGGTCATCCTCGGGTGGTAGGTGATCTCGAATTGTTCGAGCTCAATTGCCCATTTAAGAAGTTGACCTGAAGCTTCTGGCTTAGACAAGACTTGCCTCAGCGGTTGATCGGTTAATACATGGATGGGGTGCGCCTGAAAGTAGGGTCGTAATTTGCGAGATGAATGAATTAAGCTGAGAGCTAGCTTTTCATCAAGGGGTATCTCGATACTGCCCCCAGTAATCTTTTGCTGATGTAATATACGGGCCTCTGTACCTTCTCCTCTTCTCGCACGAGCACTGCACTTATTGCATATTCGGTAGTGGCAAGATACAAGTATAGTACTTCTCCCGTAACATGCTTTGATAAGATGGGGGGTTCTGCGAGGTGTGTAATGCCCCGAATTCTCCGATGTGTTTAGTGGCGGTTTAGTAGGCCGGGAGGGCCATACTTGTTTAATTACGCCATTAAATGAATATATGCATGTTTATGTGAATTATATTATAATATGATGATATATGCATGCATGTGGGTCCACATTTGATATATTATGCTGTTTTGATAATTTGGCCCATTGAGGGTAATTTGTGTATTTGGGTGCATGATGTGATTTGTGAATGAGATTCCATTATTATGGAGATATATTCGAGCTATTTGGCATGAGACGGTCATATTTAGTGGATTAGCGGTTTTGTTATAACGGGGTCAATTTTGGGGTAATAGGAATGTTTATTTGATGATAAATTGGGAATATTTGAGATCATGGTGAAATTCTGGAAGTTTTGACTATAATGTCCCCGGGGGTATATTTGGGACCCCGAGCACTAGGTTTTATTTGAGGTTACTTAAGCTTGAAGTAGCTGTCAGATAGAACGTACGATTAGAAAACCTCTCGTTCTCCTTCGTTAGTTGATTTTTGCCACCCGAAGCATTTTCGAAGAAATCTCGAGTTGTAGGAGTCAGAATCGAGCGAGGATCGAGGCATAGCGATCCTAGGAAAGATTAGAAGCTTCTTGACCGAAGGATTTGACAGAAAACAACCTAATTGAAGGTAATCTAAGTTTTAAGTTTTGAGTTTTTAGAGTTTCTAAGCTTTGAATTGGACTTTGTGAATTGTTGAGTTTTCAATTCATTTGAACCTTGGGTTTTAAGGGTTTTGATGCATTGGGAAGCTTGGGAACCTTTTTTTGATGATTGGAGAATGTTTAGGTATGTTTTTGGAGGTTTTGAGAAGTTGAAAACGTGTTTGGGTATGGCCCAGGGTTGGGGGCCGCGGCCCTGTTCTTGGGCGCTGCGACCCTTGCTCGATGAAGAAGGAGGGGTTCTGTTTGCGCTGGGTGCTACGACCCTTGGGTTGGGCGCCGCAGCACTTGCCTCTGGAATTTCTGGGGGCCGCGGCTCAGGTGCAGGGTTGAGCCCATTTGCATGTTTTGACCTCGGGATCATGGTTTTAAGCCTCGAGAGTGTCCCTACTACTTGGATTATTTTGGATTGATCTCTCGGAGGCTAGATATTGGTGTGAGAACCTTTGATTATCATGTTATTGATGGTATCCTATAATGTGTTGTGATTAGGTAACCGCTAAAGGACTAAAAGCTAAACCGTTCTCAAGGGTCGTTCTTTTGTTCATTCTAGCTCGAATCAGAGGTAAGAAAATTGCACCCCAAGTGTGACATGCATGATTATTCATGAGGCATGTTGGTTGTATAAATGTGGACATGAATTGATTGTGGAATACTTAGCAAATGTTGCTCACTTGTGCATGGTACTGATTCATTAGTCAGATTTGGCAAAGGTGCTAGTATCAACTGTGAAGCTGTGATTTATTAGTCAGGTTCGGCAGTGGTACTGGGCACTGGTCACATTGTGCTGACTCATTAGTCAGGACGGCCTTAGCGTGTTCAACACAAGCCAATAAAGATTAGATCTAATCGACTTTCTGCATTGAATGACTCAAAGAGCATTAATGTTGGACCGACCTCAAGTTCGATGAATATTATAAGCGCTTGAAGGCTAGTGGCTTACCTAGCAGCCGCTCTTCCATTTGATTTAGTGACTTGCTTGTCAGTCACTCAGTATGGTTTACCATAACCTGTTGAAGGCTAGTGGCTTACCTAGCAGCCACTATTCCATCTGAATTAGTGACTTGCTTGTCAGACACTCAGTACGGTTTACCAGAACCTCAAGTGATATTCACTCATTTGTTTGAAAGCTTTGAGCTCAGTGTGATCATAATGATAATCATTTGATGATGTTTACATATAATGTTATGTTTTCTTGCTGGGCTTTGGCTCATGGGTGCTATGTGGTGCAGGTAAAGGGAAAGAAAAGCTCACCCAGCCTTGAGTGGAGAGCTTAGGTGGTGATGTGTACATATGTGGCCGCTTGACCACCACGGCCAAGGAGTTCTCAGAGGAACTAGGGGGTTTACCCTATTTTTGCCGCTTAGGTTGGCGGGGTTTGAAATTTTGAAATAGTAATGACCTTTTTGAGTTGTAAATAACTTGTACATGTTCTTGTGGGCCCATGAACAGTTTTATGTATCAATAAAACATATCCTTTCCTTTTTATTGGTTTTCACCTTAACCTGTTAATAACACTTAGAACACGTTTTTAACCAAAGGACTCAGGCAATGAGTCAAATTTCTGGTTCACCGTAACTGTTCTGGGGTAACCAGGGCGTTACAAGGTGCTTTCAACCTGTCCGAATAGTCAATGCAGGTTCGCCATGTCCCATTTGGCTTCGGGACCAACACCGGATTGGCCACCCAGTCAGGATAAAAAGCATCCCTAATGAACCGGTTTGCTTTCAACCTGTCGACCTCCTCCTTCAGTGCCTTTTTCCTGTCGTCATCCAGTTGTCTTCGCTTTTGTTGCTTCGGTGGGAAGCTTTTATCGATATTCAGTGCGTGGCTTGCTATGTACGGACTTATTCCAACCATGTCCGAATGCGACCACGCGAATACATCCTGGTTGTTCTTCAAGAAGCAAATTAATTGCTATTTAGTTTCCTCCTGGAGATGTTTCCTGACCTTTACTGTTTTGGAAGGATCTGACTCTTCGAGCTTGATTTCTTCAAGCTCTTCCAATGGTTCGAGGTCAGTCTTCTCCTCTACCCTTGGGTCGATCTCCTCATCTATCTCCAAGATCATCCCATCTTTATTTTGGATGATCATGAGTGTCTGAGCACTCGTCTATTTCTTCCCTCTTAAGGAGATGCTATAGCATTCCCTTCCGGCCAACTGGTCTCCCTTCAACGTCCTGATGCCACTAGGAGTAGGAAACTTAATGGCCAGATGTATAACAGACGAGACTACCCCCAGCCCTACTAGGGCTGGTCTTCCGAGCAGCACGCTGTAGGCCGAAGGCAGGTCCACCACCACGAACTCCATCATCTTGGTTGTTGAGATTGGGTAATCTCCCAAGGTTATGGGTAGTTCGATGGATCCCATGCAGGCGGTCCCTTCTCCTGAAAAACCATACAGTGTTGTCGCACATGCTTTCAGGTCGCGAAGAGTGAGTCCCATTTTCTCTAGGGTTTCCTTATAGAGAATGTTAACTGAGCTCCCATTGTCTATGAGAACCCGGTGAACTCTCTTATTTTCCAGCTGGAGAGTGATGACCAGTGGATCATGGTGAGGAAACTGAACATGGGACGCGTCGTCCTCTGTAAAGGTTATTGGCTGAGACTCTATCTTTTGATTTTTAGGAGCTCTGGGTTCGGGTTCGTAAGGAGACCCGTCCCCAGTTTTTAGCTCATTCACATATCTCTTTTGGGCATTTCTGCCCACTCCCGCGAGATGAGGCCCTCCCGAGATGGTTATCACGTCTTCTCCATCGATCGGAGGGGGCCTATCTTCTTCCCTGGCTCGGGAATTATTGTTTTGTGCAGGTGGTGGCGCAGCTGACCTTTGGCTTATAGGCGCCTGATTAGTATTCTGGTTTTTGACATATTGCCTAAAGTAGCCCCTTGAGATCAAACCTTCGATCTCGTCTTTCAACTGTCGGCACTCATCAGTAGTATGCCCAGTGTCTCTGTGAAATCGACAATATTTACTGGAGTCCCTCTTTGACTTCTGATTTCTCATTGGGTCTGGACCTCTAAAGGGGACCTGGTTTTCATTAGCCAGGTATATGTTCTCCCGAGACTCGTTGAGCTCGGTGTACACTCTGTATACGGAGAAATATCTTTCCCCCTTCTGTTTCTTTCCTCCTTCAGCCTCAGGGTTATTCCCTTCGTTCTTCTTTCTCTTGGAAGGGTTTTCCGCAGCTGGCTTTGAGGTTTGTGGGTCTGCCAAAGTTGAGGCAGAGTTCACGTTTATCGTTGTAGTTACGGGCTGGGAGGTCACATTAACTGTCAACCTCGCTTCCTTTACATTGACAAACCTCTATGCTCGTTTGTTAAACTCGGTTAGGGACCTCACCAGTTTTCTCTGCATGTCGTCCCAAAGGGCACTTCCTGGCATTACTCCAGCTTGGACAGCCATTAGATGACTGCTGTCATCCACATTTCGGGCCCGTCCAACTTCTAAGTTAAACCTCGTAAGGTATGTTTTTAATGTCTTGCCTGGCTGCTGTCGAACATTAGTCAGAGTTGATGCTTCGGGCCTGACCCCCATCATGGCTCTGAACTGCTTCTTGAAGTCCCTAGACAGCTGATCCCAAGAAGTGATTGAGTTCCTTCTATATATTTCGAACCAGCTCTTGGCTGGTCCTGTTAGCGATGCCGGAAATTTTTAGGAAAATATTGTTTTGCCTCAATGGAAATGATTATAATATTACAACTCTATGCAATATATTACAAATAAATAATGATTGATTAAATAAGGTTACAACTCTATAACTGAAAATTACAAATAAACAAATAAAAGGAAGAAGATGATGATGAAGAAGAGAATAGGGAGAATACAACTCTAACCAAAAGATTACAAGTAAAATAAAGTGTTTAGACCAAATAAAAATATTACAACTCTTAAACAAAATATACAAGTAAATAGAACAAGAGAATAAGAAGAAAAACAATAGAATAAAAAGAAGAACAGAAACACAATCAAACTCTCACTTACACAACCTAAGTGAAGAGGATTGGGGATCACGAACTTGAACAAGGTTTAAAACCTTTGTCCAAAAGCTTATTTCCCCCTAACTCAAGCACTAAGGGATCTCTCTCAGATATTGGAAAAGCTTTCTGGAATTATCAAGCCTCAAGGTGTTTCTAGCCAAGTGCTCTAGTGGATAGAAAAATTGTGTCTTTCAAGTGAGCTATAGGCTCCTATTTATAGAGTTTAGAGACAGCCTTTGAATTTCAAATTCCACCAACCCCCATGGCTGTTACCAATGTTTAATTGGATTAATATGGAATTAAAAAAGAGATTTGGGAGTTATTTGGGTTTTTGAGCCGTTCAACAAATATTGAAAAAACTGAAAATTGGTCAGTTTTTGGCCTGTGGCTGCGGCCAGAGACATTGGTGGCCGCGACCACTGGTCTCTGTCCCACAGGCCGCGGCCACTGACCAATTTCAGCACAAAAAATTGTGCTATTTTTCCAAACGGTTCCAATCCCTCCCAAATGATTTTGTAACTCCCAAAACACATTATTGGGGTTAAAATCATATCTCTAACAACCATATCACATATGAATTTATGAAATTAATCTCAATATTGTGTAACAACAATTTTACACAGTAAAGGGTAATATTTGGAAGTTACAAATTTGTAACACCAAATATGTTACATTATTTGGATATATCTCATATATCTAAATATTGTAACTCTCTATTATATGTTACAATATGTGACACACTTTGTCACATTTATTTAATCTAAAACATTATATTATAATATAATATAATTTTACATTATATTATAAAATAATATAATATAATTTTACATTATATTATAAAATAATATAACAGAAATAACATACATCTGAACTCGTAACCCACGTTACTTGCTATCATTATGGTATTGAATGTACTCAGATGGTTGTACGGGTCAGACTTTCCCTCAAATGTTGGGACGTGAGGGATTCGAAATCCTTGAGGAAATGGGGTATTGGAAATATGGGGAGCGAACGGTTCGAGCTCCTCATCCAAGTCCTCATGCCGACCTTGGCCTTGCTCATTTTGCAAAAGTCTGAAGGCCTTCTCCAACTGGTCAATTCTTTCCTGGATCGGATCCATGAGGGGTCTTGTCTGAAATTGGCTGTCATTGATCACAATTACAGGCTCGCGCCTCTACAGGGGATCTTTTCGCCCATTTAGGTGATCCCTCAGGTCCGGGTTTGTCGGGTTAACATTACCCCGATTCTGATTCAAGTGTTCCCGCAGGTCGGAATGATTCTTGCGGCTCCTAGTATTTTTTCGACCTCGGTCATACATACTGACCGATCTAGTATCTCCCGAGTCATCACTGGTAAGACTCGTTGCATGATTATTTTGAGAGGGGTCTCTTTCATGCTGCCTTGTTTTTGTAGTGCAAGACCGGGACATTTGACTTCTTGTGGACTGAGCGCCTCTTCGTTCCCTGAAGGCTTCTCTGTTCCCTTGCCTCCTTCCCGCACGTCTTTCCTCGTCATCTCGATTTGGCTGATCATTCTTGCGAGGTGGAGAAGGATATCTTATAGGTGATGGCGGGAAGCATATGGGTGAAGGTGGCTGCCACCCATTTCGAGGCCTATATGGCCCGGAGTTTGCCCGAGAAGGGTTGGTTGCATTCTGCATGTTACCGGGGATTTGAGTTTGCCTAGACTTGTATGTGAGTTTCTGGATGTGTTTCCAGAGGATTTGCCAGGGTTGCCACCACACAGGGAGATTGAATTTGTTATAGAATTGGCCCCAGGAACGGAGCCAGTGTCTAGAGCACCATACAGGATGGCCCCAGCTGAGTTGAAAGAATTAAAGGTACAGCTGCAAGAGCTGTTGGATTTGGGTTTTATCAGACCTAGCTTTTCACCTTGGGGTGCGCCAGTTCTTTTTGTAAAGAAGAAAGATGGTTTTTTGAGGATGTGTATAGATTACAGAGAACTGGATAAGCTGACAATTAAGAACCGGTATCCTTTGCCAAGGATAGACAATCTGTTTGATCAATTGCAGGGCAAGACGGTATTCTCTAAGATCGACCTTCGTTCTGGTTATCATCAGTTGAGGGTCAAGGAGGGAGATATACCGAAGACCACTTTTCATACTATGTATGGGCATTATGAGTTTCTAGTTATATCATTTGGATTGACTAATGCCCCTGCTGCTTTCATGGATATGATAAACAGGGTGTTCAAGGATTATTTGGACCAGTTTGTGATCGTCTTTATCGATGATATTCTGGTATATTCTTAGACTGAGTCAGAGCATGAACATCATCTGAGGTTGGTTCTGCAGAGATTGAGAAAGCACAGATTGTTTGCAAAGTTCAAGAAGTGTGAATTCTGGTTGTCTCAGGTGTCCTTCCTTGGGCACATTGTCAGTAAGGAGGGGATTAAAGTAGATCCATCAAAGATTGAAGCGGTCAGAGACTGGCCAAGGCCAAAGAATGCTTCTGAGGTTAGAAGTTTCCTTGGATTGGCAGGGTACTATAGGCATTTTGTGGAAGGGTTCTCGAGGATTACTACTTCGTTGACTGAGCTGACACGCAAGGGTCAGAAGTTTGTATGGTTAGACAAGTGTGAGAACAACTTTCAGGAGTTGAAACAGAGGTTGATTACAGCTCCGGTTCTGAGTCTTCCAACAGACCAAGAGAAGTTTGTGATATACTGTGATGCTTCTCATCAGGGTTTGGGCTGTGTTTTGATGCAATCAGAGAGAGTTATAGCTTATGCTTCTCGTCAGCTGAAGGAGTATGAGAAGATGTATCCTACTCATGACTTAGAGTTGGCAGCTGTGGTTTTTGCTTTAATGATATGGAGACACTATCTCTATGGGGAGAAGTGTGAGATTTATACAGACCACAAGAGCCTGAAGTACTTCTTCACCCAGAAGGACTTGAACATGAGACAAAGGCGTTGGCTAGAATTAGTGAAAGATTATGATTGTGAGATTCTGTATCACCCAGGAAAAGCCAACGTGGTAGCTGATGCTTTAAGCCGGAAGGGTCCGGGACAGATTCATGGTATTAGGCTGATAGCCAAAGAGTTAGCTGATGATATGACCAGAGCTGGTATAGAGTTACTGGTGGGCCAGTTGGCCAACATTACGCTACAGTCTACGCTGCTAGAGAGGATCAAGGAGGGTCAGTTGAGTGATCCACAATTGATCAAGATTATAGAGGATGTCTTGGCTGGAGCATCCAGGGATTATACAGTGTCTGATTTGGGGTTTTTGAGATACAAAGGACGGATATGTGTTCCGTTAGACACTGCGTTGAGGCGGGAGATTCTGGATGAATCTCATACCACACCTTACTATTTGCATCCAGGCACCACGAAGATGTATCATGATGTGAGATCATTATACTGGTGGCCAGGGGTGAAGAGAGATGTAGTAGAGTATGTGGCTAAGTGCTTGACATGTCAACAGGTCAAGGCTGAGCATCAGAGGCCGGCACGGTTACTGCAGCCTCTGGATATCCCAGAGTGGAAGTAGGAAGACATCACAATGTATTTTGTGGTGGGCTTGCCCAAGACTGTTGGTCAGCATGATTCCATTTGGGTAATAGTGGATCGCTACACCAAATCAACTCACTTTCTACCAGTGAGGATTACCTATACCGTTGACCAGTATGCAGATCTCTACGTGAGAGAGATCGTGCGCCTCCATGGAGCTCCTAGGTCGATCGTGTCAGATCGGGACCCTACATTCACTTCCAAGTTTTGGAAGAGTTTACAGACAGCCATGGGTACACAGCTGAAGTTCAGTACAGCTTATCATCCTCAGACAGATGGGCAATCTGAGAGGACGATCCAGATATTGGAAGACATGCTGCGGGCATGTGTGCTGGACTTTGGTGGTTCATGGAGTAAGTATCTGCCTTTGATAGAGTTCTCCTATAATAACAGTTACCAGTCTACCATTGGTGTTGCACCTTATGGGATGCTATATGGTAGGAAGTGTAGATCTCCCATCCATTGGGATGAGACAGGTGAAAGGAGATACTTAGGTCCTGAGGCGGTCCAGAGGACCAATGAGGCTATTGACAAGATTAGAGCTCGAATGCTTACTTCTCAGAGTAGACAGAAGAGCTATGCAGATCCCAAACGCAGGAACGTGGAGTTCCAGGTAGGAGACTATGTCTTCCTTAGAGTCTCGCCATGGAAAGGGGTGAGAAGGTTTGGGAAGAAAGGCAAGCTGAGTCCCAGGTTTGTAGGTCCATTTGAGATCCTTGAGAGGATTGGTCAAATGGCTTACAGGCTATCTTTGCCTCCGGCGTTGTCGGCTGTGTATAATGTGTTCCATGTATCCGCTCTTCGGAGTTATGTATCTGATGAGAGTCATGTTTTGAGTTATGAAGATCTGGAGCTTGAGCCAGATCTCTCCTTTGAGGAGCAGCCTGTTCAGATACTTGATCAGAAAGATAAAGTCCTCAGGAACAAGACAATACCTTTGGTTAAGGTATTGTGGAGGAACAGCAAGGTCGAGGAGGCGACCTGGGAGCTGGAGTCTGATATGCGGAGTCAGTATCTCGAGCTGTTCAGGTAAATTTCGAGGACAAAATTTCTGTAAGGAGGGGATAGTTGTAATGCCCCGGATTCCCTATTATGGTTAATGGCTGGATTAGTAGGCTGGGAGAGCCATAATTGTTTAATTATGCTATTAAATGTGTTTATGCATGTTTATGAGAATTATATTATAATATAATGTTAATTGTATGCATGCCGATGATATGTGTTGAGACCACATTATGATGTGGGTTTGTTCGAGCTATTCGACTTGAGACGATCGTAGAATATTGATTAGCAGTTTAGTCACAACAGGTTTTAGTGTCGGGACTTGGGTTGAGTCTCGGGGTGATTTTAATGATTAGAGCATTACCGGGAGTTGTAGGGTAACGGGATGTGAAATATTGGTATTCGAGAACATTGAGAATAGCGGGAATTGGAGAGCGTTAATTGTGATTAACGAGATAGGAGGAAAGTACCAAAAATGCCCTTGGGAGCCTTTAGAAAGTATTAATTAACCTAGGGGCAGAATGGAAATTTCACCCCTAGGATAGATATAACTCTTGATGGCTGAAGAAAGTAGTGGAAAAACAGAGTATACTTTAGAGTTCTCCCGTACCTTGTTCTCTTCACTTTTCTTTGTGGTTTCTGAATCAATTTTGAGGATTCAAGCTTGAGAAGCAAGCCTTGGGAGTTTGGGAGTGTGTTCCATCATTGAATACCATCATAAGCCAAGCTTTGGGTAAGTTTCTAACCATGGTTTTCTCTGGTTTTCCCTGTTCTGGTTGTATTTTGCAGCTGAGATTTCTAGGATGAACTCATGGTTTTGTTGGAAGTTTTGGCTAGGGTTCCCATGCTTGTGATGTTTGGGGCATGTTAGGATGGTTTTTGGGTTTATTTGGCATCAAGAATAGGATTTGGAAGCTTGGAAATCAAGTTAGAATCGAAGGAGTTGAAGAAGGTCGGTTCAGGGGAGTTTGGGCCTGGAGGTAGCGCTACAGCGCCCACCCTAGGGCGCTATAGCGCTCCTCAGGAGGCTTTTTGGCTTTTGGGAGGTTCTGAGTAGAGCGCTGTGGCGCTAGGGGTTGAGCGCTGTAGCGCTACCCTGTTCCTTCCAAACCCCGTTTTGAGTGTTTTTAAGGGTTTTTGACTTGGGGTTTCAATCCTTAAGGCCCGGTATCGAATCTACTCACCGTGTGGGCATGTTTCGAGGTTCTGAGGGTGGTGCTTAGGTTAAGACCCTATTATTGTGGATTCTCATTAATGGAGGTTATAATTGGTTGTGATTAGGTAACCGCTAAGGAACTAAAGGATCGATCGTTCTCAGGGGTCGTCTTTATCATACTTCTCGCTCGAACTTGAGGTAAGAAAACAGTGAATGGAGACAATTGCACCCTGTACAGGTATATGACATGCATGGTTTGATATTGAGGCATGTTGGTTGATATATGTGAACGTGGATTGCATATTAAATGCTAATGAATGCTGATTACCTGTTTATGACACTGACTAGTCAGGGACTGACTCTAAAGTCGATGATCACGCATTGAATGGCTCTATGGCATTAATGCGGGACCGACCCTAAGGTCGATGAACATATAAGCGCTTGCCTGATCTATGACTAGAAGACTATAGCCAAGGTATATGACCCCAATGACCATTTGTCACATGGCTAAGGGACGTTGTCCATAGTTTCGACTCTAGGGTCATGAGGAAGGTTATGTTGGTGACTAATCACCATGCACCTATCCTGAGCAGGCTTACGAAAGAATCCCTTATCAGCTAAGCCCTGGTGACCCTTACGTCACATGGCTAGAGGGAGCGATGCTCATTATTGTGACTTTTGGTTATTTTCACCTATTTGTTGGACTGATAGTCCTGGATGGTTATTATGATCGCTGTTGACATTATATCATGTTTTATTGTGTTTTCTTGCTGGGCCTTGGCTCATGGGTGCTATGTGGTGCAGGTAAAGGAAAGGAAAAGCTTAGCCAACCCTGAGTGGAGAGCTTGGGCGGTGTGATGTACATACAGGGCCGCTTGACCGCCACGGTCAAGGTGTTCTCAGAGGGACTAGGGGTTTACCCTATTTTTTCCGCTTAGGCCGGCGGGGACTGTAAATTTGAAACTGTAGCGACTCTTTTGTATCACAAACTACTTGTAAACGTTTTAAAAGGCTCATGAGCAGTTTATTTACTTAATGAAATGTACCCTTTCTTTTTTACTGGTTTTCACCTTAACCTGATAGTAACGCTTAGATCACGTTTTTAACCAAAGGACTCGGGTAGCGAGTCAAATTTCTGGTTCACCGATCACCGTAACTGTTCTGGGGTAACCAGGGCATTACAAACATCAGCCATTTCTTTTGCTATTTTTGGTTTTCTTCCAAAGATGGACGAAATCTTCGCAAATGACCTACAATAATCAACCCCATAATATGTCATAGTACCAGCTACTGGATCATTGTCTTTTGCACTAGCAAAATGCATTGCTTCTGCAACAATACTGACTCCACTATTTTGAACCATTCGAGCATCATCTCTTGAATTTGTGTAAAATCTTTTTCCTCCAACAATGTAAGCATGGTGCTTTATTACATGAACACTTGCTCCAAATGATATGCGTTTTAACTTCGTCGACACTCCATGGTTTTCTTCTCCAAACCTTGCTAGAATAGTATTTTTCAACCATCGACTAATGTTTTATGATGCTCATCTATAATCCATTTCTGTTTATTTTTAACCTTGTGTGGAATCATTGATTGTAATAACTCCATGTGCTCACTGCAAATACAAAGTACAACATTAAAATTTCAATTATACATAAAAATGAGCATAATGTTTATTAAATTTATAACTTACTTTATATATGGTTGAACCTCAGGATTGTTTTCCAACACAACTAAATGAGCTTGATCTAATTATGCACGAGATATGGTCACTACTGTTCCTTTCCCTCGTAATCCTCTATCAACTCCATTTGAGTTATTCCGTGGTTTGCTAATTCCGATTGTGTCGACTCCAACCATGTACTCTGAACAAAATTTCACACCTTCTTATGCTAAATAACACTCAACCATACAAGCTTCAGGGCGATGGTGATTACGTACATATCCTTTCAACACCTTCATATTCCTTTCAAATGGATACATCCATCTCGCCCAAACTGGCCCACACAACTTTGCTTCTCTTACTAAATGGACCATCAAATGTATCATGATGTCAAAAAAAGATGGTGGAAAATAATTTTCAAGCTTGCATAAAGTTTCAACTATTTCATCATGCAATGCATTCAACTTCTTCATTTCCAATTCTTTTCCTCATAGTTGATTACAGAAGATGCACACACTTGCCACACTATCTCGAACTCTTTTTGATAAAACTGACCGAATGGAAATTGGAAGTAATTGTTGCATTAATATATGAAAATCATGTGATTTCATTCCAATTAACTTCAAATCTTGCATAGACACAAAGTTTCGAAATGTTATCCCCAAAAATTTGAAAACGATGACGTGGCAATAGAAGTGACAAATGGCAAGGAATGGCTGGGTGATCTGGCTTAAGAGCGATCCAGTAGACTGGTGAAGATTTTTGACTTACCAGTCAAGTGTCATGACCGACCAGTCATGTGATTGTCTAACCAGTCATGCGCTTGGCCGACCAGTCAGGTGCTTGTTCGATCAGTCAGGTGCTTGTCTGACCGGTTAGGTGCTTGTCTGACCAGTCAAGTGTTTGGCCGACCAGACATGTGTTTGGCCGACCTGCCACTTGTCTTGCCCGACCAGTGAAGATGTGGCCGATCAGTGAGGATGTGGGCGACCAGTGAAGTGTTTTGGCCCTTCAGTTTTCCTTCTGGGTGTGACGTGGGTAGACTAAGCAGAACAGTGCTACGCCAAAGATCCCAGTATCGGCTTTAGCAAGAATCGGTCGTACCTACGCGGGAATCTCTCAGATTATCCCACAAAAGTAGTGTATTGTTGTATTTTGAATATTGTTATTAATTAAATATAGTGAGAATAACAAAACATCCCGATTATGGGGGACTTCATTTGTACGATCCTGAGCCTATAAATACAAGGCTCATGGCATCATAAAAAAGGATTTTTCAGATTCTAATTTTCCAGAGAGAGAAATATTGTATTCTTTTAATCTGCACTGAAGAAACTCAGTTGACTCAGGTTCATCTGATCTTGAGTGTAGATTCATAATTATAACTCTAAGTGGACTAGGCTATTACCAACGCATTGGGGCTGAACCACTATAAAAATTGTCTATGTCGTATTTTTCTCTTGAAGGTTTTTTGTCGTTTTGACGTCTACACGTCGTTGGCCAAAAACGCGGTCAACATTTTGGTGCTTTCATTGAGAGCCTGAAGAGAAAGACAGATAATCACTGTAGCATCATGGCGCCTAAGAACACCAATGCGACCTCCAAGAAGCCAGGTTCCTCTAGAGAGCCTGCTAGATCAGAAGGTCCTGGTCCTCAAGACCATGAGACTGAGCCTAGAGTCCTGCTCGAGGACGTGACTCCAGAGGTTGAAAAACTCCAGGAAGCCATGGGGGCTTTCCAGGAGGAAATTACACAATTCAACGCCAGACAGGAGTCGTTCGCTGAAGAAATGGCTAGACAGAAGGCTGCATTTGGGCAGCAAAGACGGGAGATGGATGCTAGGAGCGAAGAGATAAGGCGACAGCAAGAGGAGGCCGATAGGCGACATCGCAAGGCTGCACTCGCTCTGGAGGTAGCTACGCAACTGGCCCAGGCCAATGCCCAAGCTGCAGTACGAGGAGCAATCGCCCAAGGAGCAAGGACCACAGAAGTTGGTCGAAAAAACACTGACAGACCCAATTCTCGAGGACCAAATAGAAGCGGTAGTAACCCACCTGGTTGGGAAGAAGATGGGGTCCGATCGGGCACTGCCTTAACCCAAAGGGGGAACTCCAAAACCCCCCTCAAGGAGCCACCGATCAGTGACTTCTAGATCCAGAAGTCACAAGTCAGGCAGTAAGAAAACTCCACCTGACCAGGAGCAAAATAGAGCTCCTCGTGGTAAAGAAACTTCACACTTCAAAGACGGGCATGGTCGTGATGAAGCTGATAGTCATCACACTGACCAGTCGAAGGAGAAGAATGACAACAACCAGCGAGGAGGAAAAGACCGCCCAGCGCAGACAGGAAGGCCACCACTGCATCCCAACCAGCAGCGCAGTGGCAAGGAGCATGTCCCGCACAGCAAGCCTTCCGAAAAAAATCAGAGTATGGTGTTCGATCGGTTAGGGAGGCATACCTCTCAGAAGGATCTAAGAGATGTCATTGCTGACAGGAGAAGGACTGTCTCGGTCGAAGGGCGAGATCCGAACCGACCTATCAGTCAAGTAGAAATACTTGATGTTGGTGTGCCGGATAGGAGCGCCCGACCAAGCAGTCCCGAGAATGAGTCCCAAGCAGTGGCCCCAGGCATCCAAGCCCAGCTTGATGCTCTGACAGCAGTAGTTCAAGGTCTGTCAAAATGACCTTCTACAATCGATCCAATAGACCACAGAAGTGGCAGCCCGTTCTGTGCTCGAACTAGAGCAGCCCAGCTACCAACGAAGTACAAAGCACCGGTACTGCCAGTTTATACAGAAAAGGAAGATCCGATAAGGCATGTGGGGAAATTCGTAGACCAAATGGAGCTGTTCGGAGTGGGTGATGACTATTGGTGCAGAGTTTTCCCCACTACATTGTCCGACATTGCCCAAGAGTCGTATTGGAAATTTAAGCCAAACTCCTTCACTTCTTGGGAAAGTTTCAGGAAAGAGTTTTGTAGGCAGTTCAGTGCTGCTCGGACCCCTCTAGTTTATGCCAATCACTTGGCAGATATTAAACAAGGGAAAGATGAATCTCTCAAAAATTACATACAAAGGTTCATGAGAGAAGCCAACCGAGCAATCGAAGTTGGAGATGAGCGGAAGATGGTGGCCATTTCTTCTGGCATAATCTATCGGAGTCCTTTGTGGGACAGTATTCATCGCAACCCAATTTCAACATTACAACAATTTCTTGACCGGGCGGACAAATATATGAAATTGGACGACGCGATTGAGAAGGGCCTGAACAATCCGAGCGGATCAACTGATCCCCCCAAGAATGGTGGAAGTGATCAAAGTGGTGGTAAGAAATGTGGAAATAGCGGGTCTGACCGCCACAATGAAAAGAAGGCTAAGTCGGGACCAAATGACAAGCCAACTAAGTATGAACCTCGGTTCACCAATTACACCACTCTTTCGGCCAGCCGGGCGGAGATATATCTCGCAAGTCATCAGGAGGTCCCCTACCGGAAACCCCCATCCATCAAGAATGAGATGAGTAAGAGAGATTTGAATAAGTTCTGTCATTTCCATGGAGACTATGGTCACGACACGAATGAATGCAATCATCTCAAGGACGAGAAATAATTTCTCCTTCGTTCGGGGAAATTGAAAAAAATATCGAGCAGAAAAGACCCAAGGAGAGGGAGTAACAATAATCCTGGGTTTAAGCGACAGCGGTCTCCACCCTTACAACCCGAGCCTGTGGACTTCACTCTTGACACCATATGTGGAGGTCCACATCTGGCTGGGGATAGCAACACGGCAAGGGAAAGGTATGCTCGAACACTCTGACATGAGTTGGATGCAGCATCGACGTCCGAGGTCATGACTGTAAAGGAGCGGCCTCCGAAGAGTCCACGATACGAAAGTGAGTCCCTCACTTTCACTGAAGATGATGCACGACATGTGAGATATCCTCATAATGACCCTCTCATCGTGATAGTCCAAATAGCAAACATGAAGGTGAAGAGATGCCTCGTCGACACATGGAGTTCTGTGAACATTATCTACAAATCATCCTTTGAAAGGATGAAACTATCTATCAATGACTTGAAGCCATGCTCTCAAGTCATTTATGGATTTACTGGAGAAGGGTTGTCACCGGCTGGAACGATCAAGTTACCGTCACAACAGGGGATGCTCCCAAGCATGAGACAGTTATGACATAGTTTTGATAGTTGACTGCCCATCCGCCTATAATGTGGTTATTGGTCGACCACTACTCACAACCTTGCATGCGAAAATCTCTATATGGCACCTTTCTATGAAGTTCCTGACCAGTGCAGGCATAGGTTGCGTTCAAGGAGACCAGAGAGAGGCTGGGGAATGTTATAATGCCTCGGTGGCTAAAGCACAAAAGGGGGCTAAAGAAAACAACATGATTATATGTGCAGATAGAGAGGATGTAGAGGAGATGGATGTCGACCAAAGCTCTACAGTCGTAGCCGATCAGGAAGAAATTTTTGAAGAGGTTGGCCAAGAAAGCACTCTTGGTTTAAGTGAACAACAAGCCCCATCCGGTGATGAAGTCACCAAATAGGGCGTTGCCCAAAGCGAGGGAATGGACTTTGATCCTCGCTTTGGGGATTATGAAAGTGAGGTGGGACCTACCGAGGAGTTAGAGGAGGTTCCAATAGATGAGAATGACTCGACTAGAGGGGTCAAGATTGGAAAAAAGTTGAAGTCAGAAGTAAAAGCGCAGCTGGTAGTATTTTTGTGGAGGAATCAAGATGTCTTCGCCTGGTCTCACAAGGATATGGTGGGTATCTCATCAACTGTGATCAGCCACGTGCTCAACGTGGATGAAAGCTATCCAGCAGTGCAGCAGAAGAAAAGGTTGCTTGACCAAGATCGAGTAAATGCTCTTAAGGAGGAGGTAGATCGGCTAAAGGAAAACAGGTTTATAAGGGAAGCATATTACCTTGCCTGGGTTTCAAACCCAGTGTTAGTGCCCAAGTCCAATGGAAAGTTCATGGATGCTTACTCGGAGTATAACCAGATTAGTATGCACCCTCCCGATGAGGAGCATACCAGTTTCCGAACAGACATAGGGCTGTACTGTTATATGGTCATGCCATTCCGCTTGAAGAACGCGAGAGCCACATACCAGCGTTTAGTGAATGGCATGTTCCGTGACTTAATTGGCAAGAACATGGAGGTGTACATAGACGATATGCTGGTGAAGTCAAAGGAAGCTGAAGGACATGTATGAGATTTGGAGGAATGCTTTGCAGTACTGAGAAAGTATAGCATGAAGTTGAATCCCCTCAAAGGTTCGTTTGGAGTAAGTTCGGGAAAATTTCTTGGGTTCATTGTTAACCTCACGAGGGATTGAAGCAAATCCAGAGAAGATAAAGGCACTCGCAGAAATGAAGTCTCCAGCCAGAATTAAGGATATGCAAAGCTTGACTGGGCGGATTACTGCTCTAAGCAGGTTCATCTCTAAATCAACGAACAAGTGTGTCCTGTTTTTAACTTGCTTAGAGGAAGCAAGAAGTTTGAATAGACAGAAGAATGTGAGCAAGCTTTTCAAGCCATAAAGGAACACTTGGCTCAGCCTCCTGTTCTTTCAAAGACAGTTGATGGGGAAGACCTCTTTATTTACGTAGCTGTCACAGAGTATGCTGTTAGTGCTGCTCTAGTACGAGAAGAAGATAAAGTGCAGCGTCCGGTGTACTACGGTAGCAGGCGATTGATAGGAGCAGAGTCCAAGTATCCCGTGATCGAGAAGTTGGCATCTTGCCTGGTACTTGCATCATGCAAACTGCGACCATACTTCCAGGCATATCCCATTAAAGTCTTTACCGACCAGCCCCTACGTCAAGTCTTACAGAAGCCGGAGTCATCTGGTCGTCTACTTAAATGGGAGGTTGAATTGGGCCAATTCAAAATAAAATACCAACCAAGGTCTGCTATCAAGGGACAGGATTTGGCGGATTTTATTGTTGAATGTACTGGGATTGCTGATATTCCTGACCAGCAAGAGCGTGTAACCGGGTAGAGAGATGATCTTCTTGCTTGGCAACTTTTTATTGATGGGTTGTCAAACGAACATCATTCGGGAGTAGGAATTATATTAGTCACGCCGGAGAAGCATCAGATTCATTGCGCATTAAGATTCGAATTTAACGCTTCTAATAATGAGGCAGAGTAAGAAGCCCTCCTAGTAGGCTTGCGCTTGGCTAGAGATGTTCGTGCTCGGTCGGTTGAAGTGAACAATGATTCCCAATTGGTGGTCTACCAAGTCTTAGGGGAATATTAAGCAAGGAGCCTACGTATGATGGCATACTTGAATAAAACCAAGGATCTGCTAGCACAATTCGAAGAGTATACTATCAAGCTGGTACCACGAGAGCAGAACTTTAACGCAGACGCTCTAGCAAAATTAGCTAGTGCAAAAGATGCTGAAACTCTGAATATAGTACCAGTGGAATACTTGGCAGAGCCGAGCATTAATGAATAAGAAGCAATGCCCATCACAATAGTTGACACTTGGATGACACCCATCATTGCTTACTTTGAGCAAGGAATCCTCCCAGATAGTCGTAACGAAGCAAAGAAGATTATGACGCAAGCTGCTAGGTACATTATGATGGATGGGGTGTTGTATAGAAGAGGGTACTCTTTGCCTCTACTAAGGTGCATAGCACCCAACTAGTCAAAAAACTTATTGGCTGAGGTGCACGAGGGGTTCTGTGGAGATCATGCTGGGGGCAGAGTCTATCTAAAAAGATTTTGCAGCAAGGATTTTTCTGGCCTACAATGAATGAAGATTCCATGGAGTATGTGAAGAAGTGTGATAAATTCCAGAGATTTTCTAAAGTACCCAGGGCGCCTCCGAATGTCTTGAAGCAAATGCAGAGCCCATGGCCTTTTGCAGTATAGGGCATTGATCTGATCGGGAAACTACCCAAAGGGAAAGGAGGAGTACAGTTTGCAGTAGTTGCTGTGGATTATTTCACCAAGTGGACCGAAGCCGAACCACTAGCAACGATCACCTCGAAGAAAGTGTTAGATTTTGTGGTTAAGAATATAATATGTCGCTATGGTCTGCCCAAGAAGATAGTCTCTGACAACGACACTCAGTTCGATAGTGACTTATTTACCGATTTCTGCACTAGGCATGGCATCACGAAAAGTTTCTCCTCGGTAGCTCATCCGCAAGCCAATGGGCAAGTTGAAGTCGTAAATAAAACTTTGAAGGATACTCTAAAAAATCGTCTAGAGCAAGCTAAGGGTGCTTGGAAGGAAGAATTATCAGAAGTCCTTTGGTCATACAGGACTACTGCCCGGACAGCAACTGGTCATACCCCCTTTTCCTTGGCATATGGGTATGAAGCCATGTCACCTGTGGAAGTAGACCCACCATCACATTGGAGAACCATGTACGACCAGGAGGAGAATCACCAGTGGCTAGCTGAATCTTTAGATTTCCTTGAGGAGAAACGAGAAAAAGCAAGCTTGAGAGTTGCTGCTCATCAGCAAAAGGTGGCCCGCTATTTTAATTCCAAAGTCAGAGATCGAAAGTTCTAGGTCGGAGATTTGGTCCTCAGAAAGGTGTTCATCAGAGATCCGGTGGCTGGAGTGCTAGGACCAAACTGGGAGGGACCATATCAAATTGAGCAAGTCTTGCCACCCGACACTTACAAACTTGCTCGATTAAATGGAGAGCTGATCAGGAACTATTGGAATGGCGAGCACTTGAGGAAATATTATCAATAAATACTGCTTACAGAGTAGTAGCTTTGTCTCAAGTGTTTAACTTGTTATTTAAGTTTGTTTGTGAACTGGCTATTTGCTAACCAGTCATGTTATTTTGAACAATTTTATTTTGTTTGAGACTCGTAATTAGACACGCTTTGTCCTGTTTTTTTACGAGTAATAAAAGAGATCATGCACAGCGCGGTCGAATCTTGCTAAAATTTTTGTATGTGTTGATTATTCTTCCTTTGGCAGTGTTCAACTGTCATTACAACTTAAAACAAAAAAGGTTTTCTGAAGGAAATACCGGGCAATGTTCAATTGGTTGGTATCCATCAGATGAATGACCAACGTTTAAATAGTTGCATGTTTTTGCAGTGTTTAACTGCTGAAATATCCTCTGTATATTCAATGTGTTTCACGAGTAATAACTGCTCGGATGAATTCGGTCAAGTAGCAAGTGATCAAGGATTTTTCAACCCTCAATCACTTGGGGGGCACATAGGGTATACTGGTATACAATTCAACACAAGCAATAAGAACATGAGCAAAAATATTTGTTTTCAGGCTGACTTGTAAATCTTTGAAGTCAAAAAGGCCGTTAAGCTAACTTATTATACAAAGCTTAATTAACTTGGAATTATTTCAAAATTTTAAGTTAAGAACAACTATTCATGTGTAAATAAAACGCTATGCTCATAAAATGTTAGAGCAATAAGAATGTGAGAAAGCATGCTTAGTAGTAACTTATGAAATGTTTATAATTTCTAAGTTAGAAAACTAAGTACTCATATGAAAATATAAGGCATCTATGTAATAAAACTTTTAAAAGACTCAAGTCTAAAAAAGTGAAGTGTTCATGCCAATAGATCGGCCATACGAGCAAAAGTACAGTAGCAAAATAGAAAATAAATGTCTACTAGTATGCTAAGGAGTCAGCTGGTTGGATGGAGGCTCACTGGTTGGCTATGGGGCTCCCTGGTCAGGTTGTCACTCAGGTTGATCAACACCTTCCTCAGCATCAGTGGCTTCTTCTGGTCGGAACGATAGCGTGGGGGAAAAAGGTGTGGTACCAGCAGGATTAGCTGCCTCCTCAGCAGCCTTTGCCTCGCATTTGGCAAGCTCTTCTGCCTTGGCCTCCTCTGTGAGCAAGTCGAGGTTGAGAGGTTTGTTCAGCTTCCACACTTGGTAAAAGCAATTGAAACAAATCTCCTCGTAGCGAGCGAGATCGGCTTCTTTCTCTCGCTTTAGCTCCTCGTTCTCACGAGTCAATTTCTCTAGCTGATCAGTCAACGACTTGTTGATTTGAGTTTGTTTTTGGTTTTCATCAGCCAGCCCCCTAAGAGACTCATTCCGCTTAGCCACAGTCTTCTCTGCCTGCTCCACCTTGGATTTGAGATCTTTTTCCGAGGAACTTAAAGTCTCCACTTTAGTTTGGGCGTCCACTAGTTGATCATTTAAGGCCTTGATCAATTCCTTGTAGTCTACTGCTTGATGCTGAGCGTGGCTGATAGTGATAAGCGATTGCATGGAAAACATGAAGTTACTACAAGTAAAAATGATTAATAACAAACTGTCTTGTGATAAAATACTTACATTCATCAACTGAGGGAGCCCTCTTTGCAAGACGACTTCAACACTAAGCCGAGGCAAGGATTCAAAGCTTTGAATCCTTGAAGCATCATGAAGGGTTTGGTCGAGCAGTTCCTTCCCAATGTTACCAGCAGTACGAAGGGGCTCACTTAAGCCAGTTAGGAGAGTGGGGGTTAGGCTCGCAGAGGGAGAAATCGACGAAGGGGTCAGCTGCGGGATTGTAATCGGCTCCTCGGGTTGTCTTCCTTGGCTGGTCGGGGTTTTCCTTGGAACTTTTCTTGGGGGGTTTGAGCCACTTCCCTCCCCAGATTTCCTCTTTTGGGCAAGAGTGGTGTTGAATTGCCTGAACATCTCTGAATTAGCAAAAGAGTAAACACAAGATTTGTTAGTAAAAAGTAGAGCAGTATGTAAATAAATACTTTACAACTACCAGACAACTCTATAAATCCCATATAACCAAGTTATTTAAAATCAAACATCACACTATTAGGATTTGGTCAAGGAAGTCATCCTCTTCATCAGAGGATGAGCTTAAGTCTCTATGAAGCTGGATGGTCTTTCCTTTCCCAGGCTGTGTGGGAATGACATGTCTGCGTTGGTCCTCTGGCAGGGGTTCCCTAATGATAAGGTCACCCGATCTATGAGAGTAGGGAGACGGTCCAGGAGAGAACTGATCGGTCACTACCTCGGTGTCAGCGTTGGACTGGTTAGTTGCATTTGCTTCCTCAGTGGTACTTTCTACTATGATGTCCTGGTTACTTGGTAACAGCCCCACCATCTGAAGATTATCCACGGTAACCAAGTCTTTGACATTCTTCTCCTCGGTGCACATATTAGCCAATTCTTCTGCTCGGGAACACATTTCCTTGGTAGGCAAGGGCTGGTGAAATTGACCCGCATGTGTAAAGGCTAAGTTGTTGGCTTTGATATCTGAAGTAAGAAAATACTCTGTATAGTATTTTCCAGGATTTGACTTATGAGCGATACCATGGAGGTATTTAATCCCTTTATGCCTGTGGAAGAGGTGGAAAAAACCTGTATTCTTGTGGCTTGGGTTAGCTTGAAGTCGAAGAGATAATGCACTTCATGAGGAGTGGGTGGATCCCAACCTTGTAGGAAGTAAAGGATGTATAGAGCAGACAATGCCTGAATCCCATTGGAAGCAATCTGGAAAGGAGAGACGTTGAAGTAGTCCACTACTGACCGAAAGAAAGAATGCAGCGGGATGGTAGCTCCTGCATATACGTGGTGCCTAGACCAGGCACAGTATGGTCCGCCAAGCTTGTTGGCTCTCTGATGAGGGCGCGGACATCTTACGTTAACCCCTCTCAGGCATGAGGCTTGAATATGTTTGTCGAACATGCCATGGTTAAGTTTGGAGGGTTTGGCTGTAAACCAAGAAGGTGTTTCTAGATCTTCGTATTTTCTTGGTTTTTGAACGGCTAATTGTTGAATCTCGGTGGTAAATTTCTAAACAATTTTTCTCCAAGGCTTGCTGGGTTTTTGTGTCTGGCGAGGCGGTCTTGAAGAAGCCACAGTTCAGACTTCATTGCGTTCCACTAATTTCTGTGCTGCTCTGTGAGCAACCTGAGGGTCCTGGTCTTGAGGAAGTCTGTTAGATTTCTTTACCCTCATTTCTGAATGTTCAGCCTACTGATTGAGAAACTGTTCTTCGTGGAGGAAATATAAGGCTGATCGGGGGAGGATCTTTTTAAGACGGCGAAGGCGATCTTCAGGGGTGCGACTGCTTGGAGATTTCGATGAAGAGTCACTGCTTTGAGGAGTATCGCTTGATTGCGGAATGGAAGTGTCATAATTTGTATGGTTATCACCTCCCCTATAGTCGAAGCGATTCATCTACAAAAAATAAATACGGGGAGGTGAGTAACCAAACAAGCATAAATCAATTATTTTAGCAGAAAAATATTTATTTTTATTACTTAGATAAATATTTATCTAAGTGGTGAAATATATAATGTGCATAAGGGAAAAAAAGAACTTTTGTGCCTAAAAGTGGTTAAAGTGCCGAGGAGTTAAGCCTGCTGTCCGATCGGATGGCGTGTGGTGCCTGAGCGGCTGAGCGTGCCATCCGAACGACTGTGTGCGCATCTGGGCAGGTGAATGGCATCCGAGCCAAGGCGTGCATGACCGAGCAGCTGGCTTCTTGTGCGGTGTTCAAACAGAGGCGTGTGTGCACTCGAGGAGCCCAGCAGCGCGCGCGTCTAGTTCCGAGTGGATGGCTTGGACTGAGTAGCTGTCTTGTGTCCGAGGGCCAGGAAGCGTGTGCGCACCCGAGGAGCCTAACAGGCGTGCGTGGTGACCGATCGGTGTCCTGTGGTTACGCTGAGGCATCCTAGGAGCCAGCGTGCGTCCGAAGAGAAGATGCGGGGCACCCGATCGGATGGGACACCAGCCAGCGCGTGTCTGAGGGGAAGGTGTGAGGCACCCCGATAAGATGGGTGTTGGTCCGATTGGCTATTGAAGGGTCCGATCGGTGGGACATTAACTCAAACCAAATGAGAGCTTGGAAAAGGCATGCCCAATTGGTTTAAGGGCATGACCGAATACTCAAAGGAAAAAGGGCCATGGCCGATCGGCCACAAACATTTTTCCCTAAACCCATTTCGAAAAAACCTAAATCCCATAGAGCACAAACACTTTTCCTCACTCAAAATGGGGGATTTGAAAGGTTCCAAAAGTTCTAAGGACCCTATCTATCATCAAATACCCATAAACCCATATATGCAATTTAGGTTGAAAAATTCATTTTTCTTTAAATTTCCATGAAATTGAAGACAAAATTAAGTTATCCATAGCCTAAACAACATCAAAACAACCACAATACACATTATATATCAAAGATTCATACACAAGTTCAAGGGAAAATTTATTATGGGGGTTTCGGCCTACACATATTATTTCTTAAGCTTTGAGAAAAAAAAACATAAATGGAGATGAGGAAGAGGACTTACCCAAATATATCTTGAAGAGGTTTTGATTTCTTGAAGAACCCTTGGATTTGCGTGAGGAAATTGGAGCTTTTTCTTGAAAGCCTTGAAGCTTTTCGGCTTTGAGAGTGCACGGCTAAGGGAAAAAAAGATGAGGGAGATGGGGAGCTTTTTGCTCTTCTTTTTTGCTTATGAGATTATGAGCACTTGTGGGTCTATTTAAAGAGAAAAATTGAAGATTGTCACTTATTCTTAGACTCTTGGAATTCCCTCGGGTATATTTTCTCCCCACGAATGGGAGCAGTTAATTCCAATGATCGTGGTCTGCTGTCGCGTCGTGGTTTGCTGCATAGGCAGGAAGATGTACAGTTATATTTTTTTTATTATTGTGCCGTCAGTAGTGGAGAAAGAAAGTTTATCACGTGAGTATATCATATAATAAACTTGGGGGGCAAATGTTATCCCCAAAAATTTGAAAACGATGACGAGGCAATAGAAGTGACAAATGGCAAGGAATGGCTGGGTGATCTGGCTTAGGAACAATCCGGTAGATTGGTGAAGATTTTTGACTGACCAGTCAAGTGTCATGACCGACCAGTCATGTGCTTGTCCGAACAGTCATGCGCTTGACCGACAAGTCAGGTGCTTGTTCGACCAGTCAAGTGCTTGTCCGACCAGTCAGGTGCTTGTCCAACCGGTTAGGTGCTTGTTCGACGAGTCAAGTGTTTGGTCAACCGGACATGTGTTTGGCCGACCAGTCACTTGTCTTGGCCGGCCAGTGAAGTGTTTTGGCCCTTCAGTTTTCCTTCTAGGTGTGACGTGGACAGACTAAGCAGAACAGTGCTACGCCAAAGATCCCAGTAACGGCTTCAGCAAGAATCGGTCGTACCTACGCGGGAATCTCTCAAATTATCCCACAAAAGTAGTGTATTGTTGTATTTTGAATATTGTTATTAATTAAATATAGTGAGAATAACAAAACATCTCGATTATGGGGGACTTCATTTGTACGATCCTGAGCCTATAAATACAAGGCTCATGGCATCATAAAAAAGGATTTTTCGGATTCTAATTTTCCAGAGAGAGAAATATTGTATTTTTTTAATCTACACTAAAGAAACTCAATTGACTCAGGTTCATCTGATCTTGAGTGTAGATTCATAATCATAACTCTAAGTGGACTAGGCTACTACCAACGCATTGGGGCTAACCACTATAAAAATTGTTTGTGTCGTATTTTTCTCTTGAAGGTTTTTTGTCGTTTTGACGTCTACACGTTGTTGGCCAAAAACGCGGTCAACACGAACATTTGATGAATAACCATCAGGCACTTTCATCAGTGCCAATGATTGACATACGGCTTGCTTCTCTTCTTTAGACAATGTAAAACAAGCAGGAGGCAAATATGTGCGTTTACCTTTTTCTTCAGGTGCCAAGCGGTGTCTTATACATAAACGGCTAGACAAACCATCTTTGGTTTTACCTGAGATATCAAGTAATGTACCGATTATACTTTCACACACATTTTTTTCTATGTGCATGACATCCAAGCAATGTCTAACGAGTAAATCTTTCTAGCAAGGAAGTTGAAAGAAAATTGATTTTCTTTGATAACATCCATTGACTTTTTTTTTTTTTTATTCTTCTTCCCATACCTACAGTCAACTTTTTCTACTTCCTTAAGAATTTGCTCACCTGACAATGGCAAAGGAGCAAGGTCTCATTCCACAGTACCGTCAAATGCTTTTTCTTTATTTCTGTCAGGATGAATTAAATGCAAATATCGTCTATGACCCATATAACACATTTTGTGTCCATTTGAAAAGCGACGGGCCCTTGTGTTGGTGCAACAAATTGGACAAGCTTGATAACCTTTTGTGCTCAAACCTGATAGGTTACCATATGCTGGAAAATCATTAACAGTCCATAACAACACCACTTTCAAATTAAATACTTCTTTTTTAAAATCATCATATGTCTCAACACCATTTTCATACAACTCTTTCAAATCATCAATTAATGGTGCCAAATAAACATCGATATCGTGTCCTGGTTGTGTTGGGCCTGAAATCATTAATGAAAGCATCATAAACTTCCTTTTCATGACCAACCAAGGAGGAAGATTGTACATAACCAGGAAGACAGGCCATGAACTATGCCTACTACTAAGAGATCTATGCGAGTTTACTCAATCAGCAGCTAAACCGAGACGAAGATGTCTTGGTTCATTTTTGAATTCTGTATTGATATAATCTACCTTCTTCCAGGCCTGTGAATCTGCAGGATTTCGGAGTTTACCATCTTTCACTCGTCCAGTCTCGTGCCATATTAAGTTCTTAGAGTGTTCTGCGCTTCGATATAATCGCTTCAGCCGCGAAATCAAAGGTAAGTACCATAGCACTTTATGAGGAATAAGTTTCCTAATCTCCTTACTTTTGTTAGGTTTGTACCGTGATAAACCACATTCTGGGCAAGTGTCCATGTCTGCATACTCCTTACGATATAAAATACAATCATTCGGACATGCATGAATCTTCTCATACTTCAACCTTATCAAACTTAATGTTTTCTTTACTTCATATGTAGACTTCAGAAAATAATTTTCTAGCGGAAAAATCCCCTTGAAAGCAACTAAAAATTGACTAAAACACTTATCACTAACTCCATTTTCTGCTTTTATGTTATAAAATTTAACCATTGTTGGCAATCTTAGTTTATTGCAACCACTGAACAATTGTCTATCTGCATCTCTAACCATACTATCAAATTTTTTTGGATTATGAAAAAACTCTTCTTGTGCTTCATTAAGCAGTTCTATAGGATGATCATCAAAATCATTACTTTCAAAATCATCTACACCTCGCCTACATAATGGATATGGGTCGTCATTTAATAATTCTCCATGCCAATACCATTTACTATAACTTATATCAAATCCCCGAAAAAATACATGATCCTTTATCATGGTAATATTCCCTTTTACTCCATTACAGCAATCGATACAAGGACAACAAATTTTTTGTGGATCACTACAATTCTTTAGGCAAAACTCTAAAAATTTGTTGAATCCATCTTGAAATTGTGATGTTTCTCTCCTCTCAAGCATCCATGATTTATTCATACTAATAACAATATTAAATTCCTAATAAGTTAGAAAAAAACTTATATTAGGTTCTAGTCTTATAATTTTTTTTAAAAAATCGATAGAGTTTCCTCTGTTTTCATATCATACCGTAATTTCATAATTACCTATAAAATCAATACAAACAAACACAATAATCAAGCATAGATGAATCAATCATTATTATTAGGTTCTAGTCTTATAAAATTTTTAAAAAATTCGGCAGAGTGTCCTCTGTTTCTATAGCATACTGCAATTTCATAATTTCCTATAAAAGCAACACAAACAAACACAATAATCAAGCATAAATGAATCCATCATTATTAGGTTCTCGTCTAATAAAATTTTTAAAAAAATTCGGCAGATTATCCTCTGTTTCTATAGCATACCGGAATTTCATAATTTCCTATAAAAACAACACAAACAAACACAATAATCAAGCATAAATGAATCCATCCTTATATCACCACATCACGCAAATTTCCCTGAGCCTACTTCACTAATTTTCGAAAATAACTTTCACTAAATCCAATATGCATGATTTAATTAGCCTTATCTTTATACATAAATCTTGTAGTAATATAAATAAAAATAAAAAATAACTAACCTTCAATATTACTCTTCAATTCACCCGAAATGAACAACAAAGTTCACAACTCAATCGACGACCATACTAAAACATTACTTACATAATTAGTAAACTACATAATTAATTATCAAATCAATAAATAAAAAAAAATCAAACTAGTTATAGAAACTAATGAACAACACTTTGATCATCTTCAAGCTATTTATTTTTTCAAATATTTAAAAAGCAAATTCATCTCTTGTCACAATTTCTAAAATTTACTAATATACATATATATATTTATAATAAACCAAAATTTTATCACATTATTTAAAATAACAAAATAAACAAATAATTAGAAAAGTTAACAAAATATTAATAATTTTAATTATAAAATTCGGAATAATATAAAAAATAAATAAAAACATAGAAAAATAAAAAATTATCATCAAAACAATGTTTTAGTAATTCATACCTGTTTTGAAGCTAAAAAACACATTGCAATGATAGAAATCCGGTCAAAATCCTGCAAGAAACACCAAGAAACCATGAGAAATAGTACCAAATGTATTTTTTTCTATAAAAAAAAAAGGATTTTGGGACTATATTTCGGTTTATAATGAAGGAAAGTGGTAAGAAATAAAGAAAAAACAAAAAAAAAGTTTGAAAAACGAAAATGGTGTTGAATTACGGTTGTTAATGGAGGTTTTGAGGTTTTTTTCTACAGAGGAGAGAGAGATATGATCGTTCGGGTGGGAGAAGAGGGGTATATAACCCTTCTACTTCGGTTTTTACCTAAAAACCGAAGCAAAAGGGTTATATAAGGGCTGGGTTGTGCACCTTTGTAGTGTCCCAGAATTTTACTTAGTTAGTTAGATAGTAGTAGTTGTAGTATTTTAGAATCCGTGGATTTTGGTTCAAACTGGGACTTAGTTGGAAACTCATAGCAATAGTTATAAATTTTATAAGTTTAACCTATAGTTTAAGAATATAAATTATAACATAAGATTTGATTAATATTGCTGGTCCTAGGTGTATTATTTATTATAACCTAAGGTTTAGATAGAGCCAATAAGAATATAACACTTGTCATAAGCATGATTATTAGGGAATTAGAGTTTGTTATTTTATGGTTAGTTAAGAAATTTGTGGATTAGGTTGTTCTTTAGATAATTAAATAGATTTTCCCGTAACTTTAGGGTACTGTAATTTCCGACCTATTTTTGACCCAGTTATATTATGCATTTCGAAAAATAGTATTTCTAGAAAGTTGTAGATAATTGAATTAGCTTTCTAACGGTATAAAGATGGTCTAAATTGGAGTCTTACAGCTCAAATTATGTTGATTTGACTACATGTGAATTTAGAGTTACGAGATTTAGGAAGTTAGAAGTTAGTATTCTATTTTTTTTTAAACAAGCTTTGACTCCTTAGACCTACCTTTGAACGATTTGACCGAGTCCTAAGCCTTTGACTGAAGAATATTCAAATATTTTCAATTAAAGTCATTATTTTTATTCAAAGCCAAAAAGAAGATCTTTATTCCTAGAACTCTATAAATAGGACTTAGAACCCAGCCCTTCCATTCAATTTTCAGCTGTGATTAGACTCCAATGTGCTAGTGAGACCTTAAGTGTAATAAACAATTGGGTTGGGAAAAAGCTTTGCCATTCTTAAGCTTTATCAAACACTTGGGAAGTGAGGATTAGAGTGTTTCGATATTGGAGTTAGACCAATCCATAAGGTCAACTGAGGTACCCTTATTCTTAAGTTCAATTCTGTTTGATTTCTTAGTTTCTATAGTTTTCATTGAGGTTCTAACTTTTGTTATGGTTTTGTTAGGTTTTTAAGTTCTTTGAACTTAAGTTGTCTTTTTGATAAGTTTCCTATTGGTGGTTTAGTTCTATTCCTTGCATCTCTTTTCTTTAGAAATACTCACCATTTTTATTACTGGTTTTAGGAGTGTTCCAAGTCTCGCATTTGTTCTCAATTATCCCGGTGTTGGTAAGAAAAATTAGATAGTTTAGTATTATGATCTAGTTTATGTAATGTATGATATAGTTTATGTTTGTATGACCTAACATTTCAGGTACAATAAAGAGGTAAGTGTGTCTGGACCTAAGGTGTCCAATGATGTATGACGGACTATGTCTGGTAGGCTCGGTTGCCAAAACTTTATGACGCACCTATGTCCGGTGTATGACAGAATTTTGTCTGGGGCTTAATTGCCACCCTTGTATAAGCACTTATCTTTTTATTATATCTCACTTGTTATTTTTATTTATGATTATGATATATGACCTATAGTTATGATTTATGATCTATGACCTATGACTTATGACTTAGAATATGACCTGTGATCTATGACTTAGATTTATCATTTAGAATTATGACTTAAGATATGATATGATCTAGATGTTTGTGTTTGTATGAATTTGATGAATATTTATTATGTTTGATTATATGACTAACCCTTATTTGTATTTTCCTTACTGGGCTTAGAAAGTCACTCCTTATGATGTTGTTATTTCAGGAAATTAAGGATAGAAAGGCCGGTGGCAAGTGGGAGCTAAGAGCTTCGTGATGTATTCGTTGGGGACCATACAGTCGAGCAAGATCAAGCAGACCAAATTATTTATTTATTTTTTAAGAAATTTATTTTAAAGTTTTATTTAAATGTTGCTCATTTTTATGTTAAAGACAAGTATTTTATTTTTATAAAACCATGGATCCATGTATTTATTTTCAGGTTTTTATTCAATAAAAGAGCAATATTTACGATTACAACCCAACGCTGTATTCTCGGTAATCTATGAGAAATTAGGGCGTTACAGGTGGTATCAGAGACCACGACTATATTGGTCCTGAACGTTCCCACAAAATATACACGATAGCTACAAAGGACCTACTCGTTACCAAGTAAGTATATACATTGTTTTCCAAATATGTTTGTAATGCTTTTCTTGTGTTATTTTTAAAAATCAGCCCAATGGACAAAGGTTACAGCTATAAGAAAAATACCAAACCCTGAGTATGATGATGGATCCAATGTGGAAGATTAGACACATATAAGAACACATCATTAAATTTTATTATATGTTGTTTTAGAATATTTTCATTAGTTGTTTTTTTTTACATGTTATTTGCTTTTATTATTGTTTCATTGTTTAGTAAGTGTTAAGAAAATTTTGGATTCAATTGAAAGTGTAAAGTTTAAATTCCTCTCTTATGGGTTAGCCCATTTGTGAAGGTCCATTTGCTTTGCATTATTAGATTGGATCCAATTTCAAATAAATAACAATTAATAAAGCAAGGGTTCAAATTCCTATCTTTTGGGTCCAAGTGGAAGTTAGGGGGCCTTAGTAGTGGGTATGATATACTGAACCTAGCCCTCCTCCATTGAAGATTCAATTGTTAAGGCCTATTTACCCGAGTTGGACTTAATTGTAATAGTGTAGTTTTATAGATAGATGGACCTAATAGATAGTAGTACAATAGGCTAAGTTGTATCCTCTACTTGTTTTGTTTGTCTTAGTTTTCTTTTTCATCTTTTCTCTTTTGGGGGAAAATAGAAGAGACACATGGAGCAAGAACCAAGAAGATCCGAAAGACTAAATGGCCAAGGTAGAGGCTATGGCAGGGGCTGAGGCCGAGGAAGGGGGCGAGGAAGAAGAGTAGCCGCCACCCCTACCTATGAAGAATTTCCAGCAGCCCCAGGAGTCCCTGAGGCACCCAATGTAGTGGAAGATCTGGTAGCTGCTGCTACTCGAGAAAATTTGGAAAGGGAGAATGTCCGTCTTAGGGCAGAGCTAAGGAGAAGGGAAGAAGAGTTCCAAATAAATTTAGGGCAACAGCAGCAAGTGGTGCAGCAAGTCGTTCCTCTAGCGTAATTGCTACAGCTGGCAGAACCTCGCTACGAGGCGGTATATGAACACTTTAGGAAGCAGCAACCACCGAACTTCGACGACGGGTCAGACCCAATAGAAGCAGAAGAATGGATTCGATCGATGGAGTCCATACTAGAACATATGCGGCTGGGAAATGAAGATCGAGTCTCTTACACTTCAAGCTTGCTAAAGAAGGACGCCCGCATCTGGTGGGATATAGTAAAGCAGACTCAAGATGTGAACGTAATGAATTGGGATGAGTTTATCTAAGTGTTCAATAAGAAGTACTACAGTCTTGCGATTCTAGCCACAAAGGTGGACGAATTCATCGCGCTTACTCAAGGGAATTCGACTGTGATGGAGTATGCCAGGTATTTTGATAGGCTGGCTAAGTTCGCGGCGGGCATGGTACCCACTGGGACGCTAAGAATTCAAAGATTCGTGAAGGGACTGAAACCTATGATAGCCCGTGACGTGAAGTTGATCTGGAGGATAACCACTTATGCAGAAACATTAGAGGTAGCTTTGGAAGCTGAGCAGGCTAAAGAAAGAATCTGGAAAGAAGACACGGCGAGAAGGGATGCCAAAAAGAATAACAATGACCAGAACGACCACAAACGAAAACATGACGGTGGTCAAAATCAAAAGGCCGACAAAAAGAATAAGACTACATCAGAAAGTAATGGGAATAAGAAGCCCTATGTGGAATATCCCCTGTAACGTCCTGGATAGGCAAGACCGTTACACTGTGTACTTATACAGGTGCAAGACTTGCTAATCAAGTCATTAATTTAAAAACGTGTCACTAAACATGTATGAGCTAGGGTTAAAAAGGTTTTGGTCTCGAAAGTTTCATTTTATATAATTAAACTATTATATACATGGGATCCCAAAGGAACAGAGTTAAAAAGTTGGGTTACAGACTTCCAAAATAATACAAACAGCTGTTAGCCATACTAAGGAATAATGGAAATCTTTGGGTCTTGCGTCCTTGCCTAAACCTCAACCGTGGCGGCTGAGCAGCTGGTCATGTACATTCTGCTCGCAGAGCTCTCCTAATCAAGGCTGATCAAGTTTGCCCTTGTCTTTACCTGCACCACACAGCACCCGTGAGCCAAGGCCCAGCAAGAAAACATGTGCAACATAGACATTAATAACAGATAGTAAATTCACTAAGCATGAACTCTCATCAAATAATCCACATTAATCATTCAACATTTATTCAGAATCATGGATGCAATCAAACACTTATAAAATTCATATCACATAATAATCAGAGCCGACATCTTAGGCCACACCCTCTGTTTACCCCACTGACTCCGGCCCGCTTAAACCAAGCTCAGTGCATATTAAGCTGTCCTTGGCTACCAGTGGCCAAGTCGCGCCTTGTGCGCTAGTGTAACCCTTGGAACCCTTAGGCCGTTGGTTCACTAATTAGCTTGCATGGCATAATAACATCTTTTCAAGCATACAAAATAGGGAACCCTTAGTCCCGTCACAGATATTCAACTAGGTGCAGTTTTCTTACCTTTAATCTTTACGGTTTCGGATTACGAGCAACGCTCCTCAAGCATGATCCGTTCCTGAGCCTAAGCTTTTATCACCTAGTCACAACCAAGGTATAGGGTTCCATTAATATTCAAATTAGGGTTTCCGATTACAAAACTAACTTCCGGGAATCCGAGTTCCACCAATCACAGTGGTGAAATCGATCCCGAGCATTCTATACCACATTCCCATGCCTAAAATCCCCAAATGTTCAAGTGTGCACCCAAGGGCTGCGACCCTTGAAGCTTAGCCATGGCCCTGCCCTCAAAACAGAACCAAGGGATTTCCTGGAAGGAGACACGCGTCGCGGCCCTTGCATTGGGTGCCGCGGCGCTCACCCTTGGCCGAGCCTCCTTGGCTCATCTTCATCCTAGGGCCGCAACGCTCTAGAACAGAGCCGCGACCCTTCCCTTCGAGCCCAGAAATTTCACCATTTCAATCCTTAAAACCTTACCCAAAATCACCCCAAATCTTCCTAATTCAAAAACAAACATTCCCAACGCTGTTAGGATGACTTTAGCAACATAATTCACAGAAAACTCAGCCTAAAACTCATAGAAATCCATGTTTCAATCTCTGAAACTCAAGAACCTCAAAACACCCAACCAGCCATGCAAAACTTGAATTTACACCTCTAATCATGAATTAGAGCTCACCTCTCCAGTTGAACTCCATCTCTAAGCAAACTCCCAGCTAAGTCTCAAGTTTATCAGCTCAAATTCAACCTTAAACATTAACAATACAATCATCTCAGTACCCAGCTAAGAACTCAAAGCTTCTAACTTCAAAACACAGTTTAATTCTTACCTTAGCCTTGATTAAGTGTTCCCTGAATAATCTCTGAGCTAAGCTTCGAAATCCCCCACTGAATTCCCAGCAATTCCCAGCTCAAAGTCCAGCAAAATTCCCAGTTTTCCCCTTTGTGGTTTGCCTAGTTTACTTGAGAGAGAAAAGAGCTGAGAAGGAAAAGAGAAAGGTCGATCTATTTTTAGTTCTATTATTTTCCTTAAGTTTATCTTATCCTGTTAAGTTAAACCCGAGTCTCGGGTGCCGGAACCGTCCCTGAGGGCAAAACGGTAAATTTCCCCAATATTCCCGCCTAGACTTCCTTACCTCAAATATATCTCCTTATATCTATTTTCATATCCCGATAGTCTAAATAGCCACCCGATACCTAAAACACCCCTGATTTATTCAAAGTCAACTGCTAAGCCCCCTTGTGACTTTTCCCCGCTATCTAGCCCTAGGATCGCCTCGAGTCGTGCTCTGCAGACCTACCCACATAATAATGTGGTTCTCACAATACCATATATATATCACATTAATACCAATATAATCATGCAAGCATTATTAATCATATAATTATGCATTTAAATCTATAAAATCATTCAAATCACATTGAACCCAATAATGCCATCCTGGCACACTAATCAAGGCCCTTAAGCCTCAATAGCGAATTTGGGGTCGTTACAACTATCCCTTCCTAATGAGAATTTCGTCCTCGAAATTTACCTGAATAGCTCGAGATACTGATCCTGCATCACTGTCTCTAACTCCCAGGTCGCTTCCTCAACCTTGCTATTTCTCCACAGCACTTTCACTAACGGAATTGTCTTATTCCGTAAGACTTTGTCCTTCCGATCCAAAATCTGAATTGTTCGCTCCTCATAGGACAAGTCTGTCTGCAACTCTAAGTCCTCATACTTTAGGACATGTGTTGTATCAGAAACATACTTCCGCAACATGGAGACATGGAAAACATTATGAACTCCTGATAGCGACGGTGGCAAGGCCAGCTGTTGACCCTCGTTTTGGTCAACTGACACGGAGTCAAATGCTTGATGTGGATAGATGTGTTGGAATAGATTTAATGACAAAAACAGTAAAGAACACAGTAAATTATAGTGGTTCGGCCCCAAGAACTGGTAATGACCTACATCCACTTAAGTTATTATTGATATGAGTTCTCAAAGGAGTGATCAAAGAACTAGGGTTCTTTGATTTTCACAAGCCTGAGAGAGATAAACAATACAATCGTAATACAATAGCTATAATTCTCTTGTAAGTGTATAACTTCAACTAAAAGCCAAAATGTCCCTTCCTTGAGCTATCTTTCTCTATTTTTAGGCTCAAGGAGGATTACATGAATTTGTTACAGATATTCTTTCCTAAGTAATTGGATAATTAGGAATCATTGGAGATAATCTCGGAATTGATTATGATTTACCCAATATCATCTTGAAATATGCGGAGTGTACGACCATGCTGGTCATAAAGAATCTTCAAATGTTGTGCTAGGAGAATCTTACTGGTCGATGGTCGAGCGTACCTTCTGCCAGGTGTCAGCATGTGTTTAAAAACGTCTGCCACGTCACCCGTGCCTAATTTTTGGGATAACATTTGCCCCCCAAGTTTATTTATTACGACCAACAATAAATAAACTTTAAGGAAAACGCCCCTTCGATTACACCACCCAATCTGTCAGAGTGGTTCGTGCATTCTTGGAAAAAGCAACCTACCCCTGTCTAATCACGGCTTTTCAGTTCCCAAGCTATCCATTGACGGCTATCACCTTTCCCCATGCTTCGAAAAGAGGAAATTGATGATTACCTCTTCTTTCATGCCATAGACAAAATATATATAGCCTTCTCAGAGCCTTCTTTTTCTTTTTACGCAAGTTATTTCTCTTTCAAGAAACCTTAAATCAGAACCTTCATTCTCTCTTAAGATCATCTTTCAGTGTTTCAAGAACCAGCCGTCCGTTCGTCTACGCTCGAAATTCCTTCAAACCTCCACAGTTTTTGCTTTGGTAAGTTTCAAAACCTTTCTACTCTTTATTTTCGCTATGCATGCCACTGTGAGTGAACTTTTAAGTTCTGGCATTGTCTGTGTTCTTGGTTTGAGATGCATGAAAGTAGGGGATTTATTGGGTGATACTAGATAGGATGATGTTTCTTTGCCATCCAGGAGTTACGAGTTAGTTTGATAGTTGAGATCATAAATTTAGGACGTAAAACCGAAGTAAAAATTCAATTTTTATGCTAGTTGAAAAACTGAGTTTTTCCCACCCTTATAGGAGTTGAAAAGGCTTTTTAAAAAAACTTTTTGCTTTCACTTTTTGATCTGTTTTTCAAACTGTTCGTGTGAAAAAATTAGTTTTTTGTTAGAATGCTGTTGTATAAAAGTTTGACTTTTATACTCGACCTGCGTTATTCTAACCAACTTTCTAGACTCTCCATCCTCACCTCCCCATTTTTCTGTTCGCAGACTTTAATGACATGTTTGTGGGGAGGTGAGCTGCTTATCGAAGACGATCTTCTTGCCCAACTGCTTGACGGTGAAGAACAGCCGACCCAACGCGTTCACGAGATTCCATTCTCAAGACTCTCTTCTTCCAGACCTCAACCATCACCACCTAAAATGGTCCGTTCTAAATCTCCTGGCAAAAAGAAACCAAATCCTCAAGACAATCCAAATCCTCCTGTCCAGCCTGATTCGCAGGCTAAGGTTCCCTTGACCAGCGGTCGAGAAAACATTGTCCCGGACCCTCGCATTCAGGTCAGGGCTCGCCCTCGGTATTCAACCCTTCCTGATGTCGAGTGGTATCTTTCTCCTCTCAGCCAGGTGACCCCCAGGATGCTTGCCAATTATCTTAGTAAGTATCCTCTCACTGGGGTCAATCTCAAGATCCCCGCTGCTGACCAGAGGGCTAACTTGCCTGGGGGCGTCTACAACGCCTGGTCAGGGTACCACATAGAGGCGGGGGCTACCCTTCCTCTACATCCGTTCTATCACGGGGTGGCAAACTATTTCGGTGTCGCCCCCTTTCAAATTACTCCAAACAGATATAGAATGATTGCTGCACTCTATATCCTTTACAAACTTAAAAAATGGCCAAAGGCTACTCATCACGATGTCAACTTCCTTTTTGACCTCAAGTCCAACGCTCAACAGTCCGGGACAGGCTTTTTTCATTTTTGTCACTAGGAAACAAACCGAACATTCCTGAGTGACACCACCCATATCTCCAACGTGGGGAAATACAGCCAGGAGTATTTCCTCATGCCCGACATGACTACAAACAACTTGGCCTTCGCTCGAGGAGGTAAATGTCCTTTTCCACTGGTCGCTACTTTTACATAGCCATTTTCCTTGTACTTCTCTAAAGTATCTTATGCCTTTCAGGACCATGGCTACGCCCAAACCCAACACTAGACATGGTGTTGAGGTCCAACGCACTGGCCGGAATGACTGACGCTGTAAAAAGCGTTAAGTCTCTGCTCACCGATGAAAACTTGAGGCTGTCTGGTCTCCTGAACACTCATCAGGAAATGAGGGAACCCGCGGTGGTTGACGCCACTGCCGAGGGGCATCCCGAGCAGCAACCCTCAGTGTCCACTCCTCGAAGGAGACCTACTGGGGTTACGATCAGGGAACCGACTGGCGCCCCCTCAGCAGAAAGGCCTTCTACCCCCAAGGAAAGGGGAAACAAAAGGCAGCAGAGACTGTCGTAGACTTGGATGAGTCTTCAGACGAAAACGGTACTGTTATTTCTCTTGTAAATAGCTTGCCAATTCCCTGTCACTTATTTGACGGGGACGGCAATTTTACATATACTCCAAATCTAGGGCCAGACATATTCGTGCCAGAGAGTGAGTGTATGACTAGTAGAGTCAGTAGTGTAGCGACAAGTAGTAATAGCTCGGGTATTGGACTTTGTAAATTTCTTTACTTCTTTTCTTATGTGCCATAACTTATCATCTATTTTTAGCTTACTATTTGCATGTTTATGTTTCTGCAGACATGGCCTCCGCAAACGTTTTCGACCTGTACAACACTCAAGAGGAGGAGGAGGTTCCCCTGGTCTGAAGAAGGAAATCGGCCAGAAGACAAGATGGCGAGTCCAGCCAAGCACCCTCGGCCAAGAAGAGTCGAGCAGCTGATCCTCCAAAGGATGGGCCCTCTGGCCAACCTTCTGCTCAACCATCCGCTCCTGTTGAGAAGGAGACCCCACCTGTTGCCACAAACCCTTCGCCAGTGGCTCCAAAAGAATAGGCCCAGCAAGCCGAACTTCCTGGGGCCAAACTCTCGAGCCGCTCCCTGGGATAAGCTAAGGATCGCCTCGCTCATATCCTGAAGCGCGACCGTTGCAGGGAGGCAATGGCCGAGGCTGAAAACATGGGGGTCGATCAGATCCTCAACAAGGCTCTTAATGAAGTGGCCAGTGTAAGCACTCTTTCTCTTTTGTAATTATGGTTTTGATTTTCCTTCCTGTAAGATAGCCTAACTCTTATTCTTTGATTGCAGGCCATGTTGACAATGACTGCTGCTCGTACTCACGCTGGTGCCAGCATTGAGCAGTCTCGGGCGAAGGTTATTGAGGAGCTTCAAGCCGCGGAGGCAAGGCTTGCTGGGGAGATGGAGGTAGTCACCCAACAGAAGGATGCCTTGGTGGCAGAGCTGGCAAAAAAGCAAGCTTCTCTGGAAACTGCCAGAAAGCAGAGGGATGACTACTAGGAATCTAGCCGAATCCAATGGCATGAAGTAAAAAAACTTAGGGAGGAGCATCTTGTTAAGGACACGACCATTGTTGTCCTTCAGAGCCAGGTGGAGCAGCTTAAACTTACTAATGCCAAGGACCTGGAGAGGTATAAGAATGTGACACTTCAGTGTTTTTATGATTTTTGGAAACACAACCAAAGTGCCGATTTCAGTTACCTTCCAAAGGACGCTGGAAGGCCGAGCTAGCTCGTTGCACTGCTCGGTTGGCTGCCGAAGAGAGAGCTAGGGTCCCTGCTTCCCCAAACATTCTGCTGGCCTCCAGAGTGGAAGGAGGAGAAGCTGCAGGAGACGTGGTCGATCAGAATGCTCCACAAGATCCTCTTGCTCCTCAAGCTCCATAAAGTTTTTTCTTTTATTTTTCTTTAATTACACGACCTACGGGTCGTGATGCAAAGACTGATTTTTCTTTTAAATTTTTGCTGCATGGGAAACATATTTTACTTTTACTTTTGAACAATTACATCCAAGCAGTACTGCTTGCGGTGTAAAAGGATCCCCTTTGATATTATAATATTTCTGCTTATTATAACATCTGTTCGCATGACCGAACTTAGCATAGTACTTTGGCTTGATTTAACAAAATATAAATTTTGAAAAATACTCTAAGTACCTTATCATGCTTTCACTTATTTTGTTCATGTGTTTACATACCTCTTGGTATGCTTTGCTATCGATGTACCTTATATGCCCCCCAAGTGACTAAGGAGCTTTAGGTCCTTGGTCACTTGCCTTGACCACGACCTGTACGAACATTTCTGCTCGGTATAGAACAGAACACTTATAATACAGCAAAACAACACACGTAATGAACAAATACTTGTAAATTTTTTTTTACAAAGGTTTGGCAAGAATGACTGGCTGCGCACAGTCCCTTATAATTCTCGTATTAAAATGGACTAAACATGTCTTTACGAGTGATCTTTAAAAAGATCTTACACTTATAAGAGATTAGCCATATTACATGACTAACCCTTTTTCAAAACTTGTAAAAAGTAAATATTAATACAAGCCAGTCCTTTAAGAAGGATTGTTTACTGATAATACTTGCGCAGGTGTTCTCCGTTCCAATAGCGCGGAATGAGATCTCCATTTAAGCGTGCAAGTTTGTATGTGCCTGGATGAAGGACTTCTTCAATCTGGTCCTTCCCAGTTTGGTCTGAGTACTCCAGCAGCTGGATCGCAGGTGTTTAAGAAAACTCGTCGAAGTACTACGTCTCCGATGTTGAACTTTCTTTCTTTTACTTTTGAGTTAAAATACAGGGCGACTTTTTGCTGGTACACAGCTACTCGGAGTTGGGCTTTTTCTCGTTTCTCCTCAAGCGAGTCTAGTGAATCCATCAATAGTTGGCTATTCTGGTCCTGGTCGTATGTAATTCTTCGATGTGAGGGTGGATCTAACTCAACTGGCAACATAGCCTCGTACTCGTATGCTAAGGAAAACGGGGTATCACCTGTTGCTGTTCGATGAGATGTTCTATACGACCTGAGTACTTCAGGCAGCTGTTCTGGCCATGCTCCTTTAGCTTCCTTGAGCCTTTTCTTTAGAGTATCCTTAAGTGTTTTATTTACCGCTTCGACTTGTCCATTTTCTTGTGGATGCGCGACTGAAGAAAAGCTCTTGACGATTCCATGCCTTTCGCAGAAATTTGTGAATAAGTCGCTGTTAAACAGGGTGTCGTTGTCTGATATAATCTTCCGGGGCAATCCATATCGGCAAACAATGTTCTTGATGACAAAGTCAAGAACTTTCTTTGTCGTAATGGTAGTGAGTGGCTCAGCTTCGGCCCATTTGGTGAAGTAGTCGACTGCTACGACGGCGTACTTTACTCCATCTTTTCCCATTGGCAAGGACCCAATTAAATCGATACCCCATACTGCGAAGGGCCATGGACTTTGCATCTGCTTTAACTCGTTGGGAGCTGCGCGTGGGATCTTGGAAACCTCTGACACTTGTCACATTTTCGCACAAACTCCATTGAGTCTTCGTTCATAGTTGGCCAGAAATAACCCTGCCTTAGAATTTTCTTTGATAATCTCTGCCCCCCAGCTTGATCTCCACAGAATCCTTCATGTACTTCCCTCATCAGCTCTTTAGCCTTTTCTGGTGTAACACATATGAGTAGTGGCATGGAGTATCCTCTTCGGTATAGAACACCATCGACCAGAATGTATCTAGTAGCCTGTCGCTAAAGAGTCCTGGCTTTGTTTCTATCTGATGGTAGTGCGCAACTAGTGAGATACTCTAAGTACGGTGCCATCCATGTATCTTCTAACCGTATCTCCATACTGGCTTCATCTGCTCGTATGCTTGGCTCGCGCAGTCGCTCCACTGACACTATATTTAAAGTGTCAGCATCTTTCGCACTTGCGAGTTTGGCTAAGGCATCTGCGTTTGAATTCTGATCTCGAGGTATCTGATGGAGGGTATATTTCTCGAATTATGCCAACAGATCTTTGGTTTGTTCAGGTAGGCCACCATTTTCAGGCCTCGTGCTTGATACTGCCCTAAGACCTAATTCACTACCAGCTGTGAATCACTGTAAATATCCAACACTTTTATACTCATTTCTTTGGCCAACCCCAGCCCAGCAAGGAGTGCTTCATACTCAGCCTCATTGTTTGAAGCGGTGAAATCAAACCTAATCGCGCAGTGAAATTGATGCCCTTCTGGCGTTATCAATATCACTTCTGCTCCTACATGAATAACTTCCACGAAGGAGCTTCAACTTGGGGCTCAGGTGCACTAGGTTTTTTGCATTGTTCGTCGTCTGGGAGCTCAGGGAATTCGGCGATAAGATCAGCCAAGACTTGTCCTTTTACTGCTACTCATGGTGAATATGTTATATCGAACTGCCCATTTCAACAAACGCCCATCATCCTCTGGTTTTTTTAGAACTTGCCGAAGGGGCTGGTCAGTTAAGACTGTGATGGGATGGGCTTGGAAGTAAGGACGTAACTTCCTTGAGGCCAAAATTAAGCAATAGGCTAATATTTTGATGGGAGGATACCTCAATTTAGCCCCGATTAACCTCCTGCTAACATAATAAACTGCCTTTTGTACACCCTCTTATTCTCGTACTAGCACAACACTAGCAGCATATTCGGTGATCGCCAGGTAAATGAACAAAGTTTCTCCATCTATAGGCTTTGATAAAATAGGTGGCTATGCCATGTGGGCTTTTAAGGCTTGGAAATCCTGTTCGCAATCTCTAGTCCACTCGAACTTCTTGTTGCCTCTAAGTAGATTAAAGAAAGGGACGCATTTATCCGTCGACTTTGAAATAAATCTACTGAGTGCGGCAATCCTTCCAGTTAAACTTTGCACATCCTTGATTTTCACCGGTGATTTCATGTCGATCAGGGTTTTGATCTTTTCGGGGTTGGCCTCGATTTCTCTTGAATTGACAATGAATCCCAAAAATTTCCCTGATCCTACTCCGAAGGAACACTTGAGAGGATTTAGCTTCATCTGATATTTGTTCAAAATATTGAAACACTCCTATAAATCCTTCACATTTCCTTCTGCCTTCTTTGCCTTTACTAGCATGTCATCCACGTACACCTCCATGTTTACTCTGATCAACTTCTCAAACATGTAGTTAACCAATCACTGGTAAGTCGCACCAGCGTTTTTTAGTCTGAAGGGCATTACTTTATAACAGTATAACCCTGTATCGGTCCAAAAGCTAGTGTGATCCTCATCAGGGGGATGCATACTAATCTGATTGTAATTTGAGTATGCATCCATGAAAGAGAGGATCTCATGTCCTGCAGTTGCATCGACCAACTGGTCGATCCTTGGGAGTGGGAAGAAATCTTTTGGGCAGGCTTTATTAAGGTCTGTGAAATCCACACAGGTTCACCATTTGTCGTTAGGCTTGGGAACTAGTACTGGATTAGAGAGCCACGATGGATAAAACGCCACCCTAATGAACCCATTCTCCTTAAGTCTTTCAACTTCTTCTTTTAAGGCTTTCGATCTGTCCTTATCGAGTAGCCTTCTTTTCTATTGCACGGGTGGAAAGATTATGTCAATGTTCAGGATATGGCTAATGACTGCAGGATCTATCCCAGCCATGTCTTTTTGTGACCAGGCAAAAAATTCCTGGTTCTTTCACAAAAATTCCACTAGCGCGTGCTTCGTTGTTGCTTCTAAATTTTTACCGACCTTTACAACTTTGGTCGAAATTTTTTCGTCAAGTTGGACCTCTTCAAGGTCCTCGACGGGTCCAACATCTTCCTCAAAATCCCCAAAGCGAGGATCTAAATCTCTATCCTCACTTTGGGCAACACTCTATTTGGTGACTCCATCACCGGATTGGGCTTGTGTATCAATGGCCATCTGCAACCTCTCTGGGGGAGTGTTGTTTGACGTTCCCTTATTTGCCTTCGTGATCGAGGCATTGTAGCATTCCCTTGCTTCCCTCTGATTTCCCAACACGTGTCCTACCCCTGCGTCTGTCGGGAATTTCATGGCCAGGTGCCATACTGAGGTGACGGCCCGAAGGTCAACCAGTATGGGCCTTTCGATTATAGCATTGTACGCCGAAGGACAATCGACTACTATGAAAGTAGTGAGTAATGTCCTGGTAGCAGGCGCTGTACCTGCTATTACCGGAAGTTTGATTGACCCTGTGGGGGTGAGTCCCTCACCAGAGAAGCCGTATATTGTTTGGTTCCAAGGCTCCAAGTCCTTGACGGACAACTTCATGCGTTCCAGCGAAGATTTATACAGGATGTTAACTGAAATTCCTGTATCGACCAGTACTCTCTTTACCATCATATTGGCGATTTGAACATCCACGATCAGCAGATCGGAATGCGAGAACCGAACATGCTGGGCGTCGCTATCAGAGAAGGTTACTTCACCGTCCTCTGACCGAGCCTTTTTGATGCTCAGTCCTCCACAGTCATCATCTCGATGTCCTAATTGTGGCGTAGGGTCCGAGCATATCGTTCCCTTGCCTTTCTGCTATTTCCCGTGAGGTGCGGGCCTCCACAAATGGTGAGTAAAGTGCCAGCTACGGGTTCAGGCTGCAAAGGTGGCGAGCGTTGGCGTGCAGGCGCCTGCTCGTTGCCACCTGGAGCCTCTCCTTGGGAAGTTCCTAAGGCCCGTACATATCTCCTCAAGTGTCCTTGTCTGATAAGGAACTTGATTTCGTCTGTTAGCTGGTTGCACTCATTTGTATCGTGTCCGTAGTCATTATGATAACGACAGAACTTGGTAGTATCTCTTTTCGAAATATCCTTTCGAATGGGAGCGAGTTTCTTATAAGGCACACTGGAACTCGTTGCCTGATACACCTCTCCTTGAGACTCAATAAGGGCAGTGTAGTTAGTGAACCGCGGTTCATAACGGTTGCCCTTAATGCGCTTGTTCTCAGAGGTGGAAGGTTCATTATGGGGTCTCTTTCCCCCATTCCTGCCGTTGTCGTTGCCGTTCCCGTTGCCTTTACCGTTGCCGTTGGGTTTTGACCCATTGGTGGCTTTGGCAGGTTCTGCAGTCCCCTTATCTTTGCCTGGGGGCTTTCCCTCGCTAGCAATGGCATCTTCGAGCTTGATGTAGCGATCAGCTCGATCCAAGAATTCCTGGGTAGTCCTAACTCCATGCTTCTTGAGGCTACTCCACAAAGGCATACAATGCCTAACTCCTGCAGTTATGGCCATCATCTTGCCCTCATCTCCCACTGTTTTAGCTCCAGCTGCTGCTCGCATAAAGCGCTGGACGTAATCCTTCAATGGCTCTCCTTCTTGCTGGCGTATCTCAACCAGCTAGTTTACCTCAGTTGGGTGCAGTCGACCCGCATAGAATTTTCCGTAAAATTCCTTTACGAACATCTCCCAAGAAACAATACTTGCAGGAGGGAATTTGAAAAACCTCTCTTGTGCAGCATCAGAAAGTGTTGCAGGAAAGATCCTGCACCGAGCGTCTTCGGACACTTTCTAAATGTCCATTTGTATCTCAAACTTGATGACATGAGATACCGGGTCACCATACCGTCAAAGTTTGGAAGCGTGGGCATTTTAAACTTGCTAGGAGTTTTTGCCATAGCTATCCTTTGAACGAAATGAGTGCCTCTTCTCCTGTCATACTCGATATGAGACGTCCTTCCCCCGACCAGCTGTTGTACTGCCTGGTTCAGGGGATCTATTTGGGCTTGCACAACGTCAGGAATTGTCGGGTAACCTACCAACCAATAACTCTATACACTACAAGAAAAAACAATATTCATAACACTTAAAAACTGCTAACCGGGACTGTTGATAACACTTTTGAAAATGCTAACATAGCCCCTGTTATTAAAAGTCCAGTGTTTTCTATAACAGTATTTGAATGTTATGTTCGGTGTTATCTTAAACTATTCAATAACACATTTTTAGATGCTATAATATTCAAATAATAGCATTTAGATAGAGTTTTTGGTTATAAATTTGAAGTTTAATCTTATATTTTTTTCATAACACTTTTCAACTGTTACATTTGATTATTTTGATAACATTTTTAGTTTGGTATATTATATAAATCATAGCAATTTGTTACGCTTATAATATGTTTCTAAATCATAACATATTAAGGTTTTTTATTGTGATAAGAGTACTTATAAGTTTTTTTTTTAATTAAAAGATTTTCATTATTGTATTTTGATAAAAAAAAATCAAAATTAATCATAAAATGTAATTCTCAATATATTGATAAACCATAAGTATTATATTAAACAATAACTAATTCAAACTATGAATGTGTCTATTTCATGAAATCTTAGTTCTAACTTAAGTTTGAAAGCATAACATAATAAAGTTTCTTGAACATTTTTTACTTCAAAAATGAAAAACAAAAACATTACAAGATACACAAAAGTAAATCATGCATGAAACTTGCTCCATCCTTCAATTCATCATCCTTTGTGCACTTGTCTAGAAGAGAAAATTCTCACATTCTATGATATCCCTTTGGGTCTGGTTGACATGACAAGTCCTGGAAGTGATCTAAACCTAAAACAGCACATATGGACATTAGACACATATTATTTCCCTTAAAACCAAATAGATTATTACATAAATATGCATGAACATCAGATGAGATGAACCTCATACCACTAGCTATTTTGCACAGCTTAATGATTATATGTGCTAAAGACAAAAAAAAATGGAGATGCTTAAAAATTAACAAAGACCTGTAAAAGATTTCATTAACCCACTTGGGATCCAAACTAACATGTATTTAGCCCAGGTAATGAATGAATGCTATATTATAATTTTTACAGACTTATAATACCTCACTAACATTCATTGCTTCATCTGTTAATGCAGCCACTGTAAACACAACTCCTAACAAACCCTCAACAACCAGAGTTATTGCATGAGCTTCACTAGCAACTAAGACCGTAACAAACCCATGGGCAAGGCAAGCCAAGATGACAACCCAAGCAGTAACAAGTTCCTGAAATGCCAGAAAATCAACTAGCAAAGAAATATCAAAATATAAGTAAGCATAATAGAAAACAAAATGAAGATTCAAACAAAGCTTGGGAACATCTGCAAGATGAAAACTAAAATAAATAAAAAATATAACAAGTGAATGCAAATCCAATCCCATAACTATCATATAAACTATAACTTACCAAAGCTATAAATAAGAAAAGAGAATACAGTGCAAATAAAATCAAACTTGTCAAACAACTTGCTGCCATTAAGACATTATAGTTTTTCAGACAGTAGGGAGCAATGAAGACATAAAGTGTTTCATAACTTTCTTCATAAAGCAAGGCAAAGGCTTGATACATTACAAACATAATCAAGCAAAGTTTTTTTTTTTCAAATAATAAAAAAAAACAGCTATATGTCCTTTACTGATATTAAAACAGTGAAATACAAATCAATGAAACTTAATCTTAACTAGAGTTTATAAGAGCAAGCATATTCCTACTGAATTCTCAATAACTTAGTAATATAATCAGAATTTGGTATTATTCCATTGTATGCACTACAAGGAAACAAGATCTTAATCATATTAAGTCACACAATAGACAACACATATATTAACATCAAAATAAAATAATTATAATAAAATCAATGATATTACCTCAAGATCTTAATCATATTAAGTCACACAATAGCAGAGTGAAAAGAGCTTACCCCACAGCTCAACAACATTTTCGAATTTCTAAAAACAAAATCTGAAATAAAATTGAATAGAATCTAAAATAGAAAGATTCATATTTTACCCAAAATTGCAGAAAAAAAAAGATTGGATTTCTAAGAGAAAAATCTAAAATGACAGAGAGTAATCTATATTCATAATTCTACTTTGGTTAGAAGTGCCCAGCAAGAGTAATAGTTGCATACTTAATTGCTACATTGTACCTATAGAGATGAAATGATAAAAGAAAAATTATGCCAGGCATAAAGAGTATAAGCAAGGGAAAATGATTTCACAGCACAATAAGATTAAAACAAGAGGAATTATGTATATGTATAGGACAGTGGTGATGCATGAGAGAGAAAGTACGAGTGCTGGGGCATTGTAACTAACTAATGGGGAAGTTTTGGTTTTATTTTGAAGCGGTGGATTACCAATCACTGTAAAAATAATCATATAGTTCTTTTTTATGCCCTGTTTTCTATTTCTATTGTTGCTCTTTGCAACTACTTAGAAAATAATTCCCTTAAAAAGCACAACCTTTTATTTACTCTCTTGCTAACTAAACTATGAAAAAGAAACAACAAGGTTTGTACATGAAACAAAGAAAGTTCAAAGAAAAGTCCAGAAAAAAGAGTTAATAGTATGAATGCAGTCCCAATGGAGTGACTAATAAACCTTTTAATATGTGGACGGAAAGAGAGGCATACTTGGTTTCAAATATGTATCCAAGGAAAAAGAGTCCATTCTAGAGTTGTCATTATTTTGTAGGCAACCCCGTATTAACACAAGTAATTAAGTCAAAAATTTCAACACTCAATAGCTTTGCAAGTTGCAATGGCCACAATTAGCAAAAAATCACTAGTTTCCATATATCTCAAGTTCACATGTTGTGCTTACTTCAAAACTAAGAGAACAAAACTAACAATTGTATTAATGTTAATCAATGCAACTATTTTAATAGCAAAAAATCACTAGTTTCCATCCCGCTTGTTTATGCTAAAATTGGTAGGAGAAGGGAGAAAAATTATATTCTGTTAAAAAAAAACAGTTTCATAGCTTAAGTTGCTGTTTATTTTCAAATAAATGGAAACTAAAAACAAAAAATAATAACTGGTAAAAAAATATATTGGAATGGTTATATTTACAGCCTCTAGAGAATCCCTTTATAACCCATTTGAGTATACTAATTTATGATACATAAGGAAAACAAACACCAACGCAAATCCCTAGCAAAGAATGCAAAAATTACATTATTAATTGAGGCCATCAGAACTCCAGTTGTAACATGGTAATAGTTGACATCCATTGAAATTCAGACAATTTTGACAGTTAGTGACATTCAAAAGGCAAAGATAAGTGATGAGCATGGACTGTATCAAATTAAAGGTTCAAGTTTATTTGTCTATTTTGAATTATGATAATATGGAACGTAGCTTCTATAATTCAAACTATGGTGCCAAATTATTTAAAGAACCACATGTATCGGCCACTTAAAAAAAAATCTGCATTAACAAAATTGGTCTTTTCCTAAGTCAAATCCCAAGTTATTGTACCACCTGTTTATTATTATTATTGTTGTTGAATGAACATACCTTATCACTCTTTGTAGAACGAGATGGAGGGAGTGGAACAGGAATCTTGGGTGGTGGATGACTACCTGCAAGGACAGCTACAGAGCTCAAAAAAAAACTTGGACTTTTTTTTTCGAGGATTCACAGGATACAAATTATTTTTGTGGGCAAGATAAATATATAAAATTGTGTGTGTGTGTATGGGATTTAAATTGATTCTGATAAAAAAAAATACACACATACAAGTTGCACACACATCTATAAGTTTATATAGATGAAAATAAATTAGCATAATCTACCCGTTAATCATTAGGACAACTCTGTTTCCTCTCGTAATCGGAACATAGTTGGTCTCCTGCAAACAACAATATTTGGACAATGTGAGATTGGATATCTTGTAAGATGAAATTCAAAATGTTTTCACTATAAGCTCAGCAATGCCTAATATCTAAAGGGAGTGAGAGACTTGAGCAAAAAAAAAAATAAAGGGAGTGCAAGAAAAAATTATAATTTTTTTTAATATCAGGGGGATACTTTTAGAAGAGAGCTGGGAATGGGAGAAAAAAAAATAGAGGGTGTAACATTACCCACCATAAATTTTTTTTGCTATTTTTCTAAATAACAAAGCTAAATATGTTAGTAGAATATAGAGAATGGAACACAGGAACTGAAACAAATATGGAATTGAATCCAAAATATGTTGCAGATTCATGTGTCTTTCAATTTCCATTTACCATTACTAAAAAGGCTACCAAACTAACACCCCCTGTAATCTTAGCATCTCCCCTTCCCTCCAAAACCTTTTAAGAAATCAAATACCAAACCCACCTTCTCAACATCAATTTTTATAACAAGTTTCTTGCCATTATTCTATAATCACCTGACACTTCATTATTTTAATGGCTGATAATTGATCACAGCCAACTCAATAGTAAATTATTTTAATTAAAAGTGTTAAATAAAAATAAAAACTATATATCAAAGAAACCATTGTTACCTGATCAAATAAAACCCTGTAGGCATTGAGATCGTGATACAATGCACGCCCTTTGCTGCTACAGTACTCCAGAGCTTGTGTCAGATGCAAAGCCACCCTCAATCTCATGGCCCATTTCACTGGTTGAGCATCCCATATAACAGTGCAATCATAAGAAACAAACTATCCAAAAAAAATCACAAAATCATTCTTAGCTAAATTCAATTCAATTGAGTCGTGAATGAACATTAGAGGTTTATTTGAGAGAAGAAATATCAATTCATAAGCACTACTTTCCATCAATAGCACTTCCAAAATGATAAACAAGCAAGTACTTGGGCAATCAAGGCAATTAAATACCAATATTATATTTGGAAAGACAACAAAAAAAAAAATTACTTTTTGATTCATAATTGAGTTGCCTAGACATAATTAAGGAATTCATCACATCACAACATCAATATGAGAAATGAAAAAATAAAATTAGGAATTTTGAAATCTTAAATTTCATGGCAAACAAACAACAATCAATTTCACAAAAAATAAGAATCGTCAATTCAGAATTAACAAACAAAACTTAAAAAAATACATGAAAGAAAATACTTGAGAAAAGCTATACAAAATATGCTGTGAAAAATTGGGCCCTCTTAAGAGAAGCTACATAAACATTCAGCACATACATTGAATATAATAACTTCAGCATTGAGCCTATGAAAGTTGTGTATGTGCATGCAAAAACCAATAAATCACATAAACTCAGACTGCTAGATCGTTGTGTAAGTTATTTTAACTAAACAAAAAGACAAAACAAATAAACTTACTGCTAGATCATTTGCAAAAATCAAATAATGTTTGCATTAGATATCAAAAGGATTTTAGATCAAGGTTATATGTTTGCCAATGTTAAGTCAAATCGTCAACTGCTTTACTATCTAATAAATCAGGCAAAAGGTCAATACATATACGAAATGATAAGCATTAATCTCTTCTTGTGTAGGGATATATTCTTTAGAGGGATTGTATGACTCTTCGTGACCTAAAAGAGGGGAAATTTTAACAAAAATTTAATAAAGAAAATTATGAAAAAAAAGGGCTAAATCCTATGTTGATTTTCATTCCAGAAAACAGGTGATCAGTTGTACCTGGCAATTTCGGCTTCGGCGCAGGAATATAAGCTAAATGCCCAGACTTTTCGTTAGAGTTGGATTCATCTCCCCACAAGAGGTAGACAGATGGTTCTTCTTTAGGCTCATCAAATTTAATCAACCCCTTACGAATAGCCCGACAATAGCGAACAACCTGTAGATACAGCAAAAGTGCAAGGCCTGAATAATTAAACTCATGTTTGAAATTCCTTCTATTGTTCTATCTCAGCAACCAGTAGGTGAAATGAAAGCTCAGAATGAAAACATAACATAAATTTCATTCATTACATTAGAGATAAAAGAAAATACTAAAAAATTTACCAACTTCTATATAGAAACAGTGAAGTTGACAATAGCATACCATTTTATCTTCGCTCTTTGAACGAGTGAAGCATCTCTTGGGTTCAGGTGCATTTGAAAGGGGATGTTTAGCACCATCCCATTTGAACCAGTCAACATAAGGCTGCATTTGAAACACAGATAATTGTATGTGAAAAGAATCTTACAAACAATTGACCAATAAAATGGACAGCTAAATATATACATACCGCATACATACATCAAATGGCAGTATAAGTTCTCATGTGTGCATGACTTAAGAAATCAGATATTAAATTTTGCAATTTCGCAATTACATAATTTAGGCTTTTGTCTTTCAAGTGTATACACAAACTTTTCAAGAAATTCATACAAAAGTTAATCATATACAAAAACTTGTCAAACCTTGTTGGCTGCCATAATAAACATATTAATGAATTGAAAATTTATAACTGTCCTAAATAACTTCTATCTCACACTACAACTTGATTCATTCCAATAATCTCCTTGTAGTCCATAAAAGGGATTTAAATATTAAGATTTCAACTTGCCATTAGTTCTGTACAAAAGTGTTACAATTTTAAGCAGAAAGCACATTACTTTATTTGAGTTCTTGAAAGATAGAAGCCATACCACTCCAGAAAAGATTAAGAAGGCATATATATAACCAACCCAAGATGGATCGCCTCGTTGCATGGACTGCAGATCGGAACAAGATAAATAGAAAGTCCATGATTCAAATTCAAAAACTACACTCTACAATGCATAAAACAAATTTAATGGTAAAAGTGGATTGAAACAGGTTTCATTTCACATTGAGCTAATTTATTGTTGCTATGTCGAATATATAGCTTCTCTAATGAACATACTAAATCTTTCTCGTTATTGCAGTAAAAATGTCAAAAATCATTAGCTTCAGATTCCAACCATAACCTTTTCACACTGCAAACTTGGGCTAATAACAATGGTATCAGTGCTCAAATCATCTTTAAACCATATGTATTAAGACTTTGGGAAGATTAATAAACATGGCCAAGTTAGTATATTCTCATCTTTCAAAATTAGAAGCTTCTGATTTTAACATTATTAACACAAAATAAAGATGCCATTTTTTTCTCCTTTTATTATTAACACAAAGTAATTTTGAACTTCGTGCCTATACAAACCAAAATACAGAGAAAATGGGTCAAAGAGGGTTGGTCAACATAGAAGAAATTGGAATATGGAATGTCACAGATCAAATGGGAAATATAACCCTGACAAATTTTCTTTGACAAAGTCCAACGCAACCAAAACTCTCCTGAAAGATAACCCAAAACAATATATTGAAAACAACCAGACTATTATTTCTTTATAACAGAAACAAGTACAAATTGTAACACAAAAAAAAAACCATATAACAGTTAATCATCAAGACCAAAAACAGAGATAACCACAGCTAAGAAAAGAGATTATGCACATCATAGCAGGCAGCAACGGACGAAACTGGTATGGGTGCTCATCACTACTTGAATTAACTTCTTATGAGTGATCAAAGTTTAGTAACTTGTAATTTGAGTTGACAACTCAAGTAGTGTTCAGCATCATATGTTAGTTTATAATTGCTTATTATTATTATGGGCACATGATATACATTGACCTAAACTGGTATGGGTAAACTTTGAATTATTGCTGCATGTGAAAAATATTAACAAAAATCATAAACTCTTTGTCAATGTTGAAGGAGAAATAAAGATTACCCTTTTTATTTTGCTATTCTTCAACGAGGGAAAAGAGTGAGAGAAAGATCAAAAAGAAAAAAGCATATGCAAAATAATCTAATGAGCTGCAAGTCATCTTTTTTGCCAAACAAATTGAAACAAAGAATGAAAAAATCGCTTTCTAAATCAAAGAAAGACTCACCTCAACTACTGCATGGAAGACATCAGCCTTGAAAAAAATCCCACCGACCCTCCAAGAATGGCGACCTGATTAGCTTGAACAAGTAAAAATCCCATAAAAATTGAAGCTTGGAAAAACCCCCAGAATCCTTAAACTGAATAAATAAATAATCTCAAATTCAAAGCTCAAATGCTAGGTCTTATCAACTACAATACACAAATTCTTAAAACTTGAGACTCACAGCAAGAAGAAGGGATTCTTTAGCGGTTAGCCTCTCCATTTCTTGGGCGTAAGCAGCTGGAGCTCCTCTCTGTACAGCCTGCTGGACCATTGCTCTGCAAGTCAATCTCCGTCGGAGTCAGCGAAACATGGGGAGGGAAGTTGTGGTAGATGAGACGGAGGAAGACAGCCACGCCGTAGACCCAAGAGTCGAGCCTCCCTGTCACACGACCCAAGCCGCAGGCCCCATCACCTTGTCACACACCTGCAACAAACAGAGAGAAAGAAAGAAAGATTGAACGAGTGAGAGAGAAAGAGAGAGTTACTGAGTGTGAGAGAGAAACAGAGGAGGCGTGTAGAGTAATTAGGGATTCAACCTTAGAGATTGCTTTTGTGTTTCATTTGGCGCCTGTGTATTTCATTTATCGCCCATTTTCCGTCTTTTTCTATTACCATGCGACAATAACACTTATTAAAATATGCTATATTTTAATGTAATATATGGGCATAACTGTTGTAGTGATACCTGCTCTGGTCATCTCCTCAGCTAATCTGTCTGATACATGCCTCGAACTAAACAACTGTCCTGGACCCTTCCAGCTCAATGCATCAGCCACTACATTAGCCTTCCCAGGATGATATAAGATATCACAATCATAATCCTTTACCAAATCTAGCCACCGCCTTTGGCGCATATTCAAATCTTCTGGGTAAAGAAATACTTTAAACTCTTATGATCAGTGTATATCTCGCACCTTTCACCATATAGGTAATGTCTCCAAACCTTAAGTGTGAATACCACTGCAGCCAACTCCAGATCATGCGTGGGATACCTCTGCTCGGACTCCTTTAATTGCCTTGATGCATAAGCTATTACCTTCCCAGCTTGCATCAACACACATCCCAAACCCTGTCTAGAAGCGTCACAGTAAACCACGAACTTCTCATTGTCTGTCGGCAGGCTCAAGAATGATGGAGTAATCAATCGTCGCTTTAATTCCTTAAATCTATTTTCACACCGATCTATCAACACATACTTGGTCTTCTTTCTTTTCAATTCTGTCAATGGAGTAGCAATTCTGGAGAACCCCTCTACGAATCGTCGGTAGTATCCTGCCAACCCAAGAAAACTTCTTACCTCAGGAACACTGCTCGGTCTAGGCCAATCTCTCACTGCCTCTATCTTACTTGGGTCAACCAGTATCCCCTCCTTAATGACAATATGGCCCAGAAATGTAACCTGCGGTAACCAGAATTCGAACTTACTGAACTTGGCATATAACTTATGCTCTCTCAATCGCTGCAATACAAGGCGCAGATGATGCTCATGCTCTGTCTCTGACTGGGAGTACACTAGTATATCATCGATAAATACAATCACAATCTTATCCAGATAATCTTTGAAAATCCTATTCATCATATCCATAAAGGCTGCTGGGGCATTGGTTAATCCAAAGGACATAACCAGAATTCATAGTGCCCATACCTTGTCCGAAAAGTAGTCTTTGGTATGTCTTCCTCTTTAATCCTCAACTGATGATAGCCCGACCTGAGATCAATCTTTGAAAACACCGTACTCCCCTGTAACTGATCAAATAAATCATCGATCTTGGGTAGTGGATACTTATTCTTAATAGTCAACTTGTTCAACTCCTTGCAGTCAATGCACATCCTAAGCGATCCATCCGTCTTCTTAGCAAATAACACTGGAGCACCCCATGGCGAGAAACTTGGTCTAATGAGCCCCAAATCCAGTAGCTCCTGTAACTGAATCTTCAACTCCTTTAACTCTGTTGGAGCCATTCTATAAGGTGCCCTAGACACTGGCTCCGCTCCTGGTGCCAACTCTATGACGAACTCGATCTCCCGCTGTGGCGGCAATCCTAGCAAATCTGCTGGAAATAAGTCAGGGAACTCACAGACCAGTCTGGTTTCATTCGGTCCCACTGATACCACTCTAGAGGTATCTACAACACTTGCTAGGAATCCTATGCAACCTTCCTGCATCATGTCTCTAGCCTTCAGTGCTGAGATCATAGGCACTCATGGTCCATTCACCGTCCCCACAAATACAAAAGGTACCTTGCCTTCTGGTTCAAAAGTCACCATTCGTTGTTTGCAATCAATCGTTGCTCCGTATCTCGTTAACCAATCCATTCCTAGTATCATATCAATACCAAGTTGTAACGCCCTACTACCTTAGAGCTGTTGCTAAGTGAGTTTAAAATGTGCAATTAACTCGCTAAACGAGGTTTTTATTACAAAAGTGTGATTAAATAGAGATTAAGGCTGTAATCTTTGAAAATTCATTAATTCACTGAAAATTTCAAGTGTCTTACATTTGGGATCCCAAAATACAATTTATAAAATATTTACGATTCCAAAATAGGTTTACAGGTGATTAACCGTCAAAATCAGAGTTCAATACAACCATTTCTCAAAATGTCCCCAACCAAAGCAGTCGGGCAGGCCAAACATGTACGCGCCGCCCCACGCTCTCCATTCTCATGGTTGGTTAACTTTTTCCTTGCCCTTACCTGCAACACAGAGCACCCGTGAGCCGAAGCCCAGCAAGAAAACTCACACAGCACATAACGTATGCAAATTATTCAACCTTTATAACAGATAACTCATAGATAAACAGATAGTCCATCAGACGAAACACATATACGGCCATGCCGTCCCAGAAGCATTAGCAAAGCCTTGGATCTCGGTCCTCACCGTAAGGATATCCCATGTATCCATTGAGGTCTCACCCTGGAGGTATGCACTCTACGTGCCCAATGTTACTCTCGGCCCCATTGCCGTTCTCGGCCCTTTGCCGTTTCCGACTCCTTGCCGTTCTCGGCTCCTTTGTCGTTCATTCAACTATAACCACATATAGTTTAACTCAAACAACATTCAATCATATAAAAATTCAATCAAGGCTACACCCTAGCATGTAATACAATCTAGGGTCGTGCCCTGCAACAATTCTATGGGCCCATGCCTTGCTCTACGGGTACTACAGTTTTCTTACCTGTATCCCGAGCTTTCCAATGCACCAAAGTCATGAGCACGGTCCTCTAGCCCGAGCCTCTCCGAAAACCTAGTCACAACACATATAAAACACTCTTTAATACTAACCAATCCAAAACCGCTTCCCGGGACCAATCCCGTACTCTCGAGACCCCTATTTCCCAAAAACAATGCAACAGAAACATCCCCTGAGCCCCCAGGGAAAATGCCCAAAAAATACAAAAATACACTGTCTGAAAATGCCTAGGGCCGCGGCGCCCAGAACCATTACTGCTCATGATACAGCCCTGTGCCGCGGCACCGAAGAACAGGGTCGCGGCGCCCCTACGCGAACCCAGAATTCTAGGTTTTCCTCTGCGTTTTTCCCGAGCCAAAACACCTCCAATTCAACCCAAACATATACCTAAACCCCAAAATCAATTTAACACCCCAAATAAACCATTTAACAACCTTTAAACATCAACAACAAGCTCAATTACACAATTACACCCAAAATCCACACTTGAGTTTCAGATTTCAGAAACTTAAACCATGGCTTCTAAAACTTAAACCAGAGCTTGAAAAATATAAACCATGCTTCTAAAATCTTAAACCACATCAAATACGAAATTCAAACATGTTAAAAACTCTTACCTCAATCAAGAATTCAGCTTGAATTCTCTTCAATCTCAGCTTCAAGTCACTTTCCCCCTTGATTATCCAAACTGAATTCCATGCAAACCATCCATAACTTTCTTTAAATTCCCACGCTTAATCTATAAAAATCAAACTTAAACTAAAACCAAAAACAGAGCATAAATATTACCTCTGAACAATCTTAGCCTAAACTTGATTTTGGTTGCCTCAAACCTCTTGATTCTCCTCCTAGGTTTTAAATTCAGCTTTCTTTTTCTTCTAGCTTTTTCTTCAAATTTCAGCATAAACTCAATTGTTACTAAGTGTTGAACGTGATTCACCCTTTCCTTTAGCTGAAGCTATCTAACCTTTGCCAAATGACCATTTAACCCCTCCATAAAAATCATTTCCTAACTAAACCTCAAGGGCATATTTTCCATTTCACCTTTCCTACAATTCTACCATTTCTCTCATCTAAACTTGTTACCCTTAATAATTACCAATGGTAACTCAAGTTACTCCATTACCAATAACCATTAACTCACAAACTCAAATTATAAAATTCCCAAAATACCCCTAGGCTCCTCCCGAGCCGGGAATCTAATCCCGTTATGACTTTTAAACTAATTAGCTCCCTAGGACCGTCTCGGCACGTGCACCACAGTAATATCACCACTCACACGTGGTATTAATCATATAGTACATTTAACACATTTATGCCCTCAACGGGCTAAAATGACCAATTTACCCCTAACAAGCAAACGGGGCCCACATGCATATTTATTCCATCTAAACATGCATTCTAATCACATATTCATTTAAATTCATATATTGACATGTCATTTCATTTCATTTATTGCCCTCCAGGCACGCTAATCAAGGTCCTAAACCTTATTAGCAAATTGGGGTGTTACAAACCAACACAAGTCTTTTCAGCGTGCTTTGTCCTCACTCACATACTTCCTAGGAAAACTTCCCAGGAGGTCACCCGTCCCTAGATTACCCCAGGTCAAGCATGCTTAACTTTGGAGTTCTCAAGTGATGGGCTACCGAAAAGAAGATGCATCTTATTGATATAGGTAGTACCCATCAATCCATTTAAGTCATCTTCAACTGAGTAGCCCCATACCTACACAGTCTTAGAATCATCACACTTGACCTTCCCCAGGCGGTGTGGGATTGCACAGCTTACCTGATCTTTCCCCTTACGAATCACGGGATTCTGACTGTCACAATAACCCCCCCCCCTTACGGGCCTGACGTCCTCGTTAGCCACACTTCCGGCTGGGTCAAGGCTCTGATACCATTTGTGACGCCCCACGTCACAATGGCTACTTTCTGGAATGACGACTGGCCCTACAAACCAACACGAGTCTTTTCAGCGTGCTTTGTCCTCACAACACATGCTTCCTAGGAAAACTTCCCAGGAGGTCACCCATCCCTAGATTACCCCAGGTCAAGCATGCTTAACTTTGGAGTTCTCAAGTGATGGGCTACCGAAAAGAATATGCATCTTGTTGATATAGGTAATACCCACAAATCCATTTAAGCCCTCTTCAACTGTGTAGTACCATACCTACACAGTTTTAGAATCATTACACTTGACCTTCCCTAGGCGGTGTGGGATTGCACTGCTTACCCGGTCTTTCCCCTTACGGATCACAAGATTCTGACTGTCACACTTATCATATAGAGTATTGCAGTCCCGAGCTTTATTCAAAAACTCCCAATGTTCAGCGTCGAAACCACCAAGGCTCTGACCCACCCGAGACAGGATGTCTGAACCAAGTATAGCCCCGTGGGTGCCAGCGGCATTTTCAATTGCGAACTCATCAACATGAGGTAGGATTGACATCATATGTGGTTTGGAAGTCGAGGGCTTCTTCGGGGGTGGGCCAAGTACTAGGTGGACTGTGACCGGGGGAAACGCATAAGAAACGACCGAGGTGAATGTGTCGACCTGGGCAGTCGAGTCCTCGACTGTGCTCGCAGTAGTCGAAGCTAGTGGAGTCTTCTCAGTGCACTTGAGGACTTTGGAGGGTCGGTCCGACCTCCGCGAGCCTCTCGGGGGCTTACTCTTTTGAGCCCCCTCGCCACTAGCGAGCACGACATCAAGGTCGGAATCCATGGCACCTGCACAATTTCAATTATGATTTAGCATGGCACTAACAAACATAGAAGGGATAAAAAGACAAGTGGAGAAAAACCTAACTGGAACTCTCCTCCGAGCTTAAGCTTGGCGACCACAAAATTCCCCCATCTTCAGAAGAGGCGGGGGGAGTACCTTCCCTATAGGTGGACGTCAACCTCGAAAGGTCCCTATAGTCATTGGTCCCATATTGGACGGCTATTCCGTTCCATACCTCATTCAGGCTATACATGATGTCGTATTTCCCGAGCCAGCTATCGAACCTATGAACCCGTTCATCCACCCAAGACCATACATAAAAATGGTTTCTATCGTCCTCACACAATACTAACCTATCGGGTTTATGCTTTAATAGGGAGGGGGACCACATATTCGAGCTTAGGATGACTGTACCTTGCTTATCCGAGCCCGAGCTTGAGGCCCCGTCGTTGGCCTCGTTCCCTGATTGCCGACTCCTTTGATGAACTGGAGGTGGAGGCCTCACCTCTCTCCTTGGGGGGAGGTTTCCCATTGGTAGAGGCACGAGCTCCCAGCGGTCATATTTTTTATTGGACCAATCCGAGGTGGACTGATCCTCTCCCAAGAGCCTGCAATCTAGGAGCTTGTCTTCGTGCAAAAGATATGAGAGGGATCTCCTGCCGTAAGGGAGTTGGAGCAGAGTCTCTCTATGCTCCTTCATCTCATCAGTGGGAGCAGGGCGATGATAGTTGGCTGGAAAATCAAACGCATTTCAACTAAATAGAGGCCTAAAAACAAAAGTTCGGGTACAGAAAAGGAGGTTGAGATACTTACGAATCCTTCTGAACGAGTAGTATCGAGACGGAGCTAGGCCATCTGTCCAGAAGAAGGCCTTCTTGAAATCAGGAGGATGATTTGGAAGATCCTCGAACATCTTCTTCTCCTTGGGGTAGCTCGAGAGATAATAGAAGCCATCTCCTCACTGAGCTCGGAAGGGATTTCTTTTCAAACAAAAGAGATACAGGATCTCCTCGAGCGATGGTCCTTCCCACTTCAGTTCACGGTATAGCGACCTCAGGGCAGACAGAACCCTGTAAGAATTGGTGTTGAGCTGGAAGGGGGCCTACCCAACAAAGTCTGTGAAGTCTTTGAAGAAAGACTTCAAAGGCGTACCGCTCCTGCCTTCATATACTCCTGGCTCCAAGCCGCATACCTCAGTCTGGTGTTAGGGTTTCCATCCCCCGGAGCATGACAGCTCCGCTCGTGGGCAGTCGGAGCTCGGCACCTAAGCGAGCCCGACAACCCTAAGCCATGAAGGGCCAGAATATCAGATATCTAGCCCAATGATGTAATCGAGCTCCAATAATGCTCGGCCTCGAAAAACTCCCTCCTCGGCTGTGAGGTAGAGGGCTCCCCCATCAGTGAAAATTGCAGAACACCTGGTTTGAAGGCAACTATCACTTTAAGCTTAGGGTCGAGGGGAATCGATCTAGGCTCGGTATCAGGATCTGGATGAAGGGTGACCCTTAGTCTTTTCCCTTTCCCTTCCTCGACCTCGTCTATCTGATGTCGGAAGTGATCTCGAGTGCCTCTTGTTCACGCCTCAGTTCGTGCTCCCGAATTAAACGCTAGTTCTGGGTAAACACCGACTCCGGGCTCGGAGTTTTTGGTGAATACAGGATGGCAAGCAACGACCCCCACCATCTTTCCAGATTTTGTGACATCTAGCAAGAAAGAAAAAATGGTGAGGGCCATGCATGCAAGGAATCGAGAATAACGACCTCGGTGGTTCAAGATTGAAGACGCTTGGATACGAGATGGGCTCGATCATGGGGACCCGACTAGTGTCATGACGTGTATTTCACGAAAAAAGGGAGGAAAGTGGATTTAATTTTTGAAAATCCTGAAATATCAGGAAAAAAAAGGTGGCGGTTATTCAAAAGTGGTATTCTTGGGAATCGTGCATTCTTTAAAACCCAGATTTTGTACCCAATATCTTGGTGTGCAAGATACATCTTCCGAAATTTAAAAACTCAGAAAAAAAGACCATATTTGGGTCTTCCTACATATGAATTGGATTTAGAACCAGTAATGTGGAAACCTAAACCTAATATCTATCGATCAAAGCATCCTAATGCATTAAATTAAAGAATGAACCAACACAGTTCCAGTGACTAAGATGCAATAAAGGCAGAAACACGCGTAAAAGAGGAAAAAATATATAAAGCCAAAATCGGATACTTACACAATGTAATCGGCGGGAACAGAGAAATAGATGACTGAACGAGCGGTTGCAAGTACGATCTCATAGATTCAAAAAGTCCAACCGTGTTTTGTCTTCTCGGCTTGGAGAACATGCAAGAATCGGACAAGAATGGCTCTGGTATTTTCTCTCTAAAAAAATTTCAAATGTAAGGGAAAAATTAAGAAGCGACTGGAAGCTTATTTATAGGCCTGTGGAGATGTTGAAATTCGAACCAATCTAGGCCATTGGCCAGATTCCGTGCCAAATCCGACGGCCAGGGACATGTGACATGATGGTACTGTAAAGGCAGCAGGCGAACGATCGTGGGCAGATTTCCAAGGTACTCAAGTACATTGAGTGAGCAATAACCAATTGACGAGTGTCCATACTCGAGTATGTGTGACAGTGCGGTTCCCGAAGAAAGTAGTTCAAAAGTTTCCTTCTCATAGGATTCGAACTAATACTTTTGAGGGGGCAAAATGTTACACCCAGATTTCGAGACTTGAGGTTGTGACCTCGAAAGTTGGATTCGTCAGGTGTAAGCTCGCGATAGTTAAAATACATGTTCGTAATCTAGACGCCGAATCTTCAAAGCAGGTGGAAACCTTGAAGATGGGTAGCCTCGAAGTCCTTATAAGCTGGAAAGACAGAACATCGGAGGACGTCCATTGTCGGGTGACCTCAGATCAAGAGATCCGAGCTTGGCATAGGTGTGAGCTTGAAATAAGTTGGCTTCGGTGATATTTACCCACTCCGAGCTGGTCTTGGGGAAAATAATGCAACTTATAATTTATTCAGAGACCTAGACTGGCGTGATGCTGATTGCTGATCTCGAACGACTTAATAGGTCACCTGAGGAGACGTAGTCTATGCATTCAAGAGATATTTATTGTTGTAACTTTCCTACAATAAAGGGATATTAACTAGTCGGTTATACGCCCCCTGGTCTTCAGGGGACGTTTCCTTGTATATAGGAGTTACAAACTTTAAAGTCATTAAATTTATTAATGTACAGAATAATTTCCCGAAACGTGTGGGATTGTATTCTGAGATCTCCTCTATAAATAGAGAGATCATGTACCTTTGTAACAGATTGAAATTTGGTGATCTTGAGAGAATCTCTGGAGAATTCATCCCTGAAGAATTTCCAGAAATTTCCTAAGTCTTAATAAAAAGGACTCGTGGACTAGGCAGAGTTAACTGCTGAACCATGTAAAAAACTCTCGTTGTTTTATTGTATTATCCTTTTTGGCCATAGTTTTTACTGTTTACGTGCTCTACATTTTAAGGTACATAAAAAATCATTAATTAGTTGTTATTTTCAATATAAGATTTAAATAATAAAATCTCAAATTTGAAATAATAATTTTGAAATTAAAATTTAATAAGTTAAATAAATTAAAAAAATATTGCAAAAAAATATATTTCAATTAGTACATTGGAAATTACATAAATTTGCACCAAATAGTATTTAAAATGCTACATTGGAAATTAAACAAACTTATTTCGATCAACAATATAAAAATACAAAAGTAAACCAAATTACTACTCCACATCTTCCTAATTATTGATTACATTACTACTAATAATGATATCTTAATTTTGGTCTTCAGATCTTTGAGATGCATCACATAGTTTCCGTACAAAACAATAAATAAATAAAAAAATTAGATAAACATATATCAACCAGATAATGTTTCATACTATGAAATTAATTAAGATATACCAACCAGACGACGACGAAGTTGATGGATAATATTATTTGAACCATTTAACCTATCTCTAGATTCAAGGATCTTCGTAACCAAAATATTTTGCAAACCAACAACCATTATGAGCAAAGCATTTACTTTTGCCACCCCAATCTGTAAAAAATAAATTAATATAAAATTTTGAAAATAATTTAAAAAAATAATACATTCACATTTTGCATGGTCTGGAATTTGAAGGATCCCTTTGTTTACATCTGATGGAATATTAATGGTCATTGCATCACCATCCTCATCAGGTATGACAAAACTCCATGGTAGGATAGGAACATCACGATCTACCTCATCTACTCATACATGGTTTTCATATTCCTATTTTTTAAATGGAAAAAAGAAAAAAGATTTTAGAAATATAATAATCCAAGTGTTCTAACATAAACATAAAATGAGATCTCAATCATAGACACATATATAGATATGAAGATATTACCTTACAAAAAGAACAATAAGACTCACTATGAAGACAACGTCGAGTTCTACTTTTGAACATTGAAGATGATGACTCCAAACATTTCATAGGAGATCTATACCGACAAGCGCAGACTAAAAACAATTTGGACCTGTTCGATTAGGAGACAATGAGTTCTCATAAAAAATTTGTCTCTTCTTTCCAACCCTTCCTCCTAAATCCTTAGATCTACTTCTTTTGTTCTTCATCCCCTTCCCCTCTACTCCCATGCGTTTTCTCTCTCCCCCTCTATTTTTTTCCCACACGATTTTTTATTTCTTCTTCACATGCTCACAAAATCATGGGTGCAATTATGATTTTTTATGTTTATTTTTTTACTTTGAATGAAGAAGAAGAAGAAGAAGAATAGAGAGTTTAAGAAATGAGTCTGCATTTATTATGAAACCCTAATTTAAATTTTTTTAAATTAATTCAAAACTTGAAAAAAGAGCTTACATCTTATTGGTTGGAATCACCATTCCTAATGACAAAAAAATAGCAATTTCGAAATTAATGCCCCCCAAAAAAAGATTCTATGCAACAAAAAAAAAGAATCTTTACTTGTTGGTAACTTGATGTACCAAGTCACCTACATGCCATGTCAGCATATTTGCACATTTTCCTAGGTACCCATGTATGGGTAATACCCATTGAGAACTTTTCCATATATATTATAGCGTATAATCAGTTCTATTAATCCAATTCACTATATATATGACAATTCTTCTATAAGGTCTTCACTTTAAGTCCTACCGGTGGGACTCTCAGTGTTCTCAACCCGTGAACAATTTTCGGTGAGTTTTTTTATGACTGTGTATATTGTAGCTATTTAGAGCTTCTTGCAAATTTTCAGAAAATTCCGAATAATTTACAGTACTGAAAACTAGGTCCAAACATGTTGTTTTCCACTCGCATAAAAAACATTAGTCACACGTGCAACAACATGTTTGAACTTAGTTTTCGGTACTGTGAACTATTCAGAATTTTCTGAAAATTTGCAGGAAGCTCTAAATAGATACAATATACACAGTCATAAAAGAATTGCACCGAAAACTATTCACGGGTCGAGAATACTGAGAGTCCCACCAGTATGGCTTAAAGCGAAGCCCCTATAGGAGAATTCTCATATATATATATATATTCTATATAATAAGTGTGTAGATAACGGAAATTCTTGATTTTAACGAGTTTTTATTTTTTTAATGTTAACTTTAACAGAATATTCTATATTTAACAGAATATTCTTATATTTAACGGTAGATTGTAAATCCTTAAACTTAAATAAAATAAAATAAATAATTAAAATATGATATTTTTGAAATATTTTACAATAATAAATAATTAAACAAATTAAAATAGGATATTTTTCAAATATTTTACAATGATAATTATTTTTAAATAATAAATAATTAAACAAATTAAAATATGATATTTTTGAGATATTTTACAATGATAATTATTTAAAAATAATAAAATAATAATAAACTTAAACTCACTTATTAGAATAATATCATATTAAACATATAATATAATCTACTATAAATTATCAGCAAATTGTTTTTTTTTTTAAAAACCTAGTAAGAAACTTAAATTTAAAATCCACGTATAATATTTAATATTACATTAAACATATAATATATAATCTCTTGTTGTCACTCCCAAATTCAAAAACTATAACAAACATAAACTTAAACAAAAATAAATAAATTATTTAATTAAAATAGGATATTATTTCAAAATTTATATTACATTAATATAAATTTAATAAAAATAATTAATATAATACATAAATTAAACTAAGCCGCACATTGCTTGTATCTAGTATATATATATATATATGAAATACAATATACATATACGTATATACTAGAATATGTCTCAGGATTAACTAAAGAATACAAGCTGAAAAACACATAGTGTTACACCCAGATTTCGAGACACGAGATTGTGACCTCGAAAGCTGGACTCGTCAAATGTGAGCTCGAGATATCTAAAGCGCATGTTCGTGGCCCAGATGTCAAACCCTCGGATCAAGATGGCAACCTCGAATACATTTAACCTCGAAGTTCTTTATGAGCTCGAAAGAATTTAGCTCGGGGTATATCCGTTGTCGGGTGTCTTCAGATCAAGTAGACCGAGCTTAGCAGGAGTACAAGCTCGGAATGTAACAGCCTCGATGGTATCTACCTACTTCGAGCTAGTCTTGGAGTAAGGTAGCTAGTTCGTAACTTATCTATAGACCTGGACCGACATGATGTTGATTGCCGACCTCGAAAGATTTAATGGGTCGTCTGATGTAACGCGTTCCATGCATTTAAAGATATTTATTGTTGTAACATCCCAACATTAAAGGGATATTAACAAGTCTGTTATTCGCCCGTGGTCTTCAGGGGACGTTTCCTTGTATATAGGAGTTACAGTATTTAAATCATTATTTTAATTAATAAGCAGAAGTATCTTCCCGAAATATGTGGGAATGAACTCTGAATACTCTCTATATATAGAGAGTTCATGAACATTTGTAGAGGACGAATCTTTTGATATACTGAGAGAAATTCTAGAGAATTCATCCTTGAAGGATTTCCAGAAAACTCCAAGTCTTAATAAAATAAACTTGTGGACTAGGCAGAGTTAACTGCTGAACCACGTAAAATTCTTGTTGTTCTACCATATTATTCGTCTGCGCCATAGTTCTTATTGTTTAATTGCTCTACATTTTAAGTTGACGAAAAACGACGTCAACAGTTTGGTGCTTTCATTGAGAGCCTTAAGCAATACAATCCCTGATTAGCAATGGGCGCAAATGATTAGAATGTTCCTGAAGAAAACTATCCACGACGCCCTGGGAAGCAGCCAATGATGAATCCATAACCAGAAGAAAGAAGTGAGTCTTCCGATTCTCGAGGACCTCTGGCACCTCCGGCTTCCAGGGATGATGAGGACATGTATTATAATCCCGAGCGGTATGTCCCCATTGTGGAACTCAAAAATCGACAGTTAAGAAAATAGTTGGCTGAGGCCAAAAAGCGGAACGAGGGGCTGGCTAGGTTAGCTGCGGAGGCGCAGACTGCTCAGCCTCAACCTCCTCCTGAAAACCAAGCCCCACCTCCGTGGGACGTTCATGTTCCTCCCCGCAAGCCTCGTGGGCGACCTCACAAAAACGTTGCCACAAGAAGAACGGAGCAACCTCCGCCACCGGCAAAGCAACCTGCTCTCTCGAGGCCCCGAAGAAACACCCATGCTAGAGCTCCGATTAACTCAACTGCTGAACTACCAGCTGACACTGGGAATAACTGAGCCCCTGCAGAGGCTCGGACTCAGAATCTGGGTAACAGGCAGAATGTTACCGAGTCGGCACAGGCGAACTTGGGACCATCCAGACCCCGAAATGGGTGGCAGCCACCATCACCCATACAGTTCCCTCCATCGCCAATAAGATATCCCTCACCGCCTCGGAGGAACACACAACCGACTCAGGGTGATAGGGAAAGGCGGGCTGGACGGAAGCAGGGGAATGGAGAAGCGGCTAGAGAACAGAGAGGCGCCCAGCCTACGAGAAGCCAAATGTCTCGGTCTCGCACAGCAGAGACGAGGCAGCCTGAAAGGAATCCATCTCGAAACAATCATACGACGGGCCTCGCCATTGATGACTCTGGGGACACCAGATCAGTCAATATGTATGATCAAGGACGTAGAAATACTGGGAGCCAAAGGAACCACCTTGACTTGTGGGAACACCAGAATCAGAATCGGGGTAGTGGTAATCCCTCGAACCCAGATCTGAGAGATCGCCTAAATGGGCGCAAGGATCCCCTGCGAAGGTGCGAGCCTGTAATTGTGATCAATGATAACCAATTTCAGGCGAGACCCCTGTGGACCCAATTCAGGATAGAATTGACCAACTGGAAAGAGCATTTAGGCTCTTACAGAATGAGCAAGGTCGGAATCAGGACGAAGATGTTGATGAGGAGCTCGAGCCATTCGCCCTCCCACATTTCCAAAATTCTATTTCCTCAAGGGTTTCAGATTCCTCATGTCCCACCTTTTGAAAGGAAATCCGACCCATATAGTCATTTGAGTGCATTTGACACTATAATGAGAGCAAGTAATGTGGGTTACGAGCTCAGATGCATGTTATTTCCAGCATCACTTACAGGACCAGCGAAAAACTGGTTCAAAAAATATAAGAGACATTCAATCACTTCTTGGGATCAGTTGTCGAAAGATTTCAAGAAGCAGTTTAGAGCCATGATCGAGGTAAGACCCGAGGCATCGACCCTGACCAATGTCCAGCAACAACCAAATGAAACGTTGAAGAGCTACCTTACAAGATTCAATTTGGAAGTCGCCCGAGCTCGGGATGTAGATGACAGCGGTCATTTAATGGCCGTCCAAGATGGGGTAATGCCGAGAAGTCCCCTCTAAGAAGATATGCAGAGGAAGCCTGTGAGGTCCTTAATCGAGTTTAATCGACAAGCTCAGAGGTTTTTCAATGTAGAATAGGCAAGGTCAACGCTGAATATGACCTCTCAGCCTATAACTACAATGATAAACGTAAACTCTGCCTCGACCTCGGTGAACCCGTCAGCCTAGAAACCCCCTGCCGAAGAATGAAGGAAGTAACCCCGAGGTAGAAGGGGGAAAGAAGAAGAAAGGGGAAAGATACTTCTCCGTGTACAAGGTGTACACCGAGCTCAATGAGTCTCAGGAGAATATTTACCTGGCTAATGAAAACCAGGTCCCTTTCAGGCGTCCAGACCCCATGAGAAATCAAAAGTCCAAGAGAGACTCCAGTAAATACTGTCGATTTCACAGAGATACTGGGCACCCTACTGATGAGTGCAGGCAACTGAAGGACGAGATCAAATGACTAATCTCGAGAGGATACTTCAGGCAGTATGTCAGAAACTAGAACAATAATCAGGCTTCTACCAGCCAGAGGACAGCTGTGCTGCCGCCTGCTCAAAACAACAATTCCCGAGCTAGGGAAGAAGAGAGACCCCCTCCGATTGATGGAGAAGATGTGGTAACCATCTCGGGCGGGCCTTTCCTCGCAGGATCGGGCAAGAACACCCATAAGTGATACGTGAACAAGCTGAAAACTGGGGACGGGTCCCCTTATGAACCCGAACCCAGAGCTCCGAAGTACCAAAAGGTTGAATCTCAGCCTATAACCTTTACTAAGGATGATGCATCCCATGTTCAGTTTCGTCACAACGACCCACTGGTCATCACTCTCCAGCTCACGAACAAGAGGGTTCACCGAGTTCTCATTGATAATGGGAGCTCAGTGAACATTCTCTATAAGGCCACCTTAGAAAAGATGGGACTCACGCTTCGTGACCTAAAAGCTTGTGCAACGACGTTGTACGATTTTTCAGGAGAAGGGATTGCCTGTATGGGATCCATTGAACTCCCTGTGACCTTGGGAGACTACCCAGTCTCAGAAACCAAGATGATGGAGTTTGTAGTAGTGGACCTGCCATCGGCCTACAACCTGCTGCTCGGGAGACCCGCCCTTGTAAGCCTGGGGGCAGTCTCATCTATAAGGCATTTGGCCATCAAGTTCCCAACTTCTAGTGGCATCGGGATGCTGAAGGGAGACCAGTTAGTCGGAAGGGAATGCTATAGCATTTCCCTATGAGGAAAGAAGTAGGCGAGCACAAAAACGCTCGTCGTTATTCAAACTAAGGACGGGACAGTCTTGGAGATAGATGAAGAGATTGATCTAAGAGTGGAGGAAAGAGCTGATCTCGAACCATTGGAAGAGCTCGAAGAAATCAAGCTCAAAGAATCAGACCCCCCGAAAACGGTAAAGGTCAGGAGAAACCTCCACGGAGAAACCAAATAGCAATTAATTTGCTTTTTCAAGAAGAACCAGGATGTCTTCGCATGGTCACATTCGGACATGATAGGGATAAGTCCAAATGTAGTGAGCCACGCGTTAAATATTGACAAAAGCTTCTCGCCGAAGCAGCAAAAATGAAGACTACTTGATAACGATAGGAAGAAGGCCCTTAAAGAGGAAGTCGACAGGTTAAAAGTAAACCAATTCATCAGGGATGCTTTTTACCCCAATTGGGTAACCAACCTGGTGCTGGTTCTGAAACCTAACGGGACATGGCAAACTTGCATTGACTAGTCAGACCTTAATAATGCGTGTCCTAAGAATTGCTTCCCTTTATCGCGGATCGATCAGCTCGTGGATGCCACAGCAGGGCATGGACTCATGTCATTCATGGATTCCTATTCTGGATATAACCAGATAGCCATGCATGCCCCCGACCAAGAGCATACGAGCTTCATAACTGACAAAGGGATGTATTGTTATAACGTCATGCCATTCGGGCTCAAGAATGCTGGATCCACTTACCAGCGGCTCATGAACATGATGTTCTCCGAACAAATAGGGAATAACATGGAAGTTGATGTTGACGATATGTTAGTTAAATCTCAACTTAACAATAACTATGTGGATGACCTCGAAGAATGTTTTGCCGTGTTACGGAGATATAACATGAAACTTTACCCTCATAAGTGCTCTTTCGGAGTGTCTTCAGGAAAATTCCTGGGTTTCATTGTAAACGCTCGAGGAATAGAAGCTAATCCAGACAAGACCCAGGCTCTGATCGACATGCCTTCACCTCAGAAACATAAGGACGTCCAAAGTTTGACTGGCAGGATGGCAGAATTACTTAGGTTTATCTCAAAATCTACAGACCGTTGTCTTCCATTTTCAACCTTTTGAGGGGAGGCAAGAAATTCGAATGGACGGAGGAGTGCGAGTTGGCCTTTCAAGAGCTTAAGAAGCACCTCGCAGAACGCCCCATCTTGTCAAAACCCGTTACGGGAGAAGTTCGTTACCTGTACCTCGCTACGACCGAGCGCGCCATAAGCGCGGTACTCGTGTGGGAAGAAGAAAAAGGGCAGAGGCCCGTGTATTACGTCAGCAAAAGATTACTGGGGGCAGAATCAAGAGATCCCTTGATGGAGAAGTTAGCTCTCTGCCTAATTCACTCATCTCGAAAGCTCCGACCCTATTTTCAGGCGCACCCCATCCATGTACTTACTGATCAACCACTAAGACAAGTCTTGTCCATGCCAGAAGCTTCAGGTCGACTACTCAAATGGGTTGTTGAGCTCAGACAATTCGAGATCACTTATCATCCAAGGACGACCATTACGGGGCAGGCCTTGGCAGACTTCATTATGGAGTTTATAGGCGTGGCCAACAATGAAGTTATAACCCCGGCCCGCGAGCTGTGGAAACTTTATGTTGACGGGTCCTCTAGTGAAAATGGATCACGAGCAGGAGTAATTTTGATCACCCCTGCAGGAAGCCGATTTCACTCTGCCTTAAGATTTGACTTCGACGCGTCGAATAACGAGGCCGAGTACGAGGCTCTGCTGGCGGGTCTTCGCATAGCCAAGGAGCTCAAAGCCAAAGCAATACATTGCTACAGTGACTCCCAGCTAATGGTTAACCAAATTTAGGAGAATACCATGCTGGTGGTACGAGGATGGCAGCATACTTAGAAAAAACGAAGTCGACAGTGGACCAGTTCGAGTTCCATGCGATAGAACAGGTCCCCTGAGAACAGAATTCGAACACAGACGCCTTAGCAAGGCTTGCTACCTCTACCAAGAATGACGAACTGAATGTCGCGCCAATTGAACATCTCGCGAAACCCAGTATTAACGAGCCAGAACAAGAGGATGTTTGTATGATCCATTCTGAGCCAACCTGGATGACTCCGATAGTTGATTACCTCGAGACCGGCGTTCTCCCGGAAGAACGAGCCAAGGCTTGAAAGTTGATGTACCAAATCCCTAGGTATACCATTATAGATGGAAAGCTGTAGAGGAGAGGATATTCGATGCCGCTACTCCGATGTGTGACCCCATCCGAAGCTAAGAAAATCATGGAAGAAATTCATGAAGGGTTCTGGGGAGACCATATTGGGGGGCATAGCCTGTCCAAGAAGATCATACGTCAGGGATACTTCTGGCCTACCATCAAATCAGATTCACTCGACTATGTCAAGAGGTGTGATAAGTGCCAACGGTTCACCACAATTCCTCGAGCTCCGCCATCCGAGCTAACTATGATGACCTCCCCGTGGCCATTTGTGGTCTGGGGAATCGACCTCATAGGCTCCCTTCTGACTGGCAAGGGCGGAGTAAAATACGCGGTGGTCGCCGTAGATTACTTCACAAAGTGGACTGAGGCCAAACCTTTGGCAACAATAACCTCGAAGAAAGTCCTTGACTTCGTGGTGAAGAACACCATCTGCCGATATGGGATGCCAAGGAAGATTGTATTCGATAATGGTACCCAGTTTGACAGTGATCTATTTACCAACTTTTGCGATAAAAATGGGATAATAAAGAGCTTCTCATCAGTGGCCCATCCCCAGGCGAATGGCCATGTCGAAGCTGTAAACAAGACCCTAAAGAGTTCGCTAAAGAAAAAGTTGAAAGAAGTTAAGGGAAGATGGCCCGAAGAATTGCCCCAAGTCCTGTGGGCATATAGGACCACGACCCGTACATCAACATGACATACCCCATTCTCTCTGGCATATGGATGCGAGGCTATGTTGCCAATCGAGGTTGTAATTCCCACGATTCGAGCCCTCGCTTATGATAAAACCTCGAACCACTCTCAGCTCGAAGAAACTCTAGACTTGATCGAAGAAAGAAAGAACAGAGCTCAATTAAAAAATGCTGCATACCAACAACGAGCTACCTGGTACTTCAAAAAAAGAGTTTGAGATAGAAAATTCGGCGTAGGAGATTTGGTGTTGAGGCGTGTATTCTTGGCAACGCGGGATCCAGCAGCTGGCGCGCTCGGGCCAAATTGGGAGGAACCCTATCAGATAGAATCAGTCATCCGACCCGGCGTGTACAAGTTGGCAAGATTGGATGGAAGTCTGGTACCACAAGCATGGAATGGCGAGCACCTACGACCTTACTATCAATAGTATAGGAAGGATGTTGCCTATAACCATGCTTGTTTATCTGTACTGTTTTTATATTTTTGGATTTATCGAATAAAGTTTGATTTCGTTTTAATATGCTGTATTTTTTGCAATCTCTCTTAATTTAATAACCTATGGTCGCATTCATAGGATATTAAGGGGGCATTAGTGGTACATATACCATCAGCTTGAAAAAATAAAAAGCATATACGAAAAACGTACAAGCATTTGGATATAACCCAATGCGCGAGCTAAGATAGTTTGGATATAACCAAACTATCAAAAACATGCAAGTGTTTGGATATAACCAAATGCGCGAGCTAAGGTAGTTTGGATATAATCAAACTATTATAAACATACAAGTGTTTGGACATAACCAAATGCGCGAGCTGAGAAAGTTTGAACATAATAAAATTATCAAGAGATAAGAATATAAGTGTATGGATTACAAACCTAACGCAACCTTAATAGGTTTGGAACAAACCAGCTAAAATTACTCGACAGTAAGTTAGAGCATAACCCACTTCGCGTTAAGTCGAGATCGAGGTTGAAGTATCTTGCAGCACAATAGTTTCGACCTCATAACCTAGGGGAGCTACCCAAGGACGAGAAAAAGTAACTAAAAAAGTAAGATATAACTAAACCATCTGCATTACACACCATATAAGTACTTTCGAGTGCATGGTAAAAGTAATATCCGACCTTGACAAATAACGAGATCGGAAGCGGATAATTCGAGCAAACTGTGCATGAATGCACTGAACCTCGAGCTTAAAATCCAAACTATGTTTGTATGAATAAACAAGCATATATGACACTTTAATATAAATTGTGCAAAATATTTCAACCCAAGAAATGTAAAGCATATTTATTAAAATAAAAACAAAAAATGGTGTCTCAAATATCATATAAAGAAAGCTCTTTTACGAGCTGTAGAATTGTCTTGGCTCTATGGGCATAAATAATAAATCAAACATAAAAGGCTATTACAAAAGATTCAGAGGGACGCAGCCCCGAGGCAAGTACTAAGAAAGGAGGAGATTCTCCTTGGCCTTCTCAACATCGGCATTCTCCCCGGCTCCTTCCGCCTCATCTCGAGCAGTCTCCTCATCATCCAGCCGAGCATTCCATTGGGCCACGAGCTTCGCTTCAAGAGGGCCTACGAAGCTGGTGTCAAGGTCAACATTGTTGGCCCAGATTCTGTACATGGCCATGTCGACTGCCCGGTCCTTCTTCTCCTTAAACTCTTCGAGAAGATGATTCTTTTCACCCTCCATGATCTCGAAAGTGACAGCCTTCTCTTCTTCAAGCTTGGCATTGGTCTCCTTGACCTGAGCATTTTCCTTTTCAAGCTCCGCGAGCCGGGCATTCAGCTTTTCAAGCTTGGAAGACTTAGCCTTTAGCTTCTCAGCTCCTGCCTCCACCTTTGCTTTTGTTGCCTTGAGCTCATCACTTAGTTTGAGCTGAAGATCCTTCGCCTCCTGAGCAATAGACATGATCGAGTGGACCTCGTTGTTCAGCTTATAATTGAGTTGGGCAGAGACAGCAAAAGTCTGGCATACAAAGAATTCAAATGAGCATATGAACCAAGTGTAAATACGTCTAATACCGAAAGATGAGGGAAGTTGCCGCAGTAGTGAGCTCGATACTCTTCTCATAAAGTGTATTGCAGTCTCGAGCATTGTTAAAAAACTGCCAATGAGGGGCGTCAAAGCCACTAAAGCTCTGGCCCACTCGAGACAGAATGTCCGAGCCAAGTGTAGCCCCATGGGATCCGGCAACATTGTCGATTACATACTCATCGACATGAGTAGAAACCGACAACTTGCGTGTTGTGGAATCTGAGGGCTTTTTCGGAGGTGGGCCGAGTGTTGAGTGACCATGATCGGAGGTGGTTGGAGATCGATTGTAGTGGCAACTTCAACCTGAGGAGTCGGCTCCATAGCCGGGCTCATAGCAGCTGGAGCTGGTGGAGGAGGCGTCTTTTCAGTCCTTTTGAGGACCTTGGCGGGTCGCTCAGACTTCCGCGAGCTCCTCAGGCGCTTACTTCTCTTGGCCCTGCCACTCTCTAGGATGTTGTCAAGGTCGGAGTCCATCTCGCTTGCACATTTACACCACATTATGAGTTCTCCCAAAAACAAAATAATTTGACATGATACGGACAGACAAGGGATAAAAAGACAAGTGGAGAGAAACCTAACTGGAACTCTCCCCCGAGCTTGTGCTCGGGGACCACGAAATTCCCCCGTCTTCAGAAGAGGCGGGGGAAGTACCTTCCCTATAGGTGGATGTCAACCCTGAAAGGTCCCTATAGTCATTAGTCCCGTATTGGACGGCTATTCCGTTCCATACCTCGTTCAGGCTATACATGGTGTCGTATTTCCCGAGCCAACTATCGAACCTATGTACCCTCTCATCTACCCAATACCATACATAAAAATGGTTCCTATCGTCCTTACACAATACTAATCTATCTGGCTTATGTTTTAGTTGTGAGTGAGACCACAAATCCGAGCTAAGGATGACTTTACCTTGTTCATCCGAGCCTGAGTTCGAGGCCTCGTCGTTGGCCTCATTCCCCGATTGTGGACTCCTTCGACGTTGAGTCGGAGATGGAGGCCTCACATCTCTCTTTGGGGGGAGGTTTTCGGTCGGCTGAGGCACGAGCTCCCACCGGTCGTACTACTTGTTGGACCAGTCAGATGTAGACTGATCCTCCCCTAAGATCCCACATGCCCGGAGCTTGCCTTTATGTAGGAGGTAGGAGAGGGATATCCGGCCATAGGGAAGTTGGAGCAGAGTTTCTCTGTGCTCCCTCATCTCCTTGGTGGGGTTTGGGCGTTGGTAGTTAGCTGGAAGGTAAAACAAATTTCAACTAAATACAAGCCTAAGAAAAATTCAATCACAAAAAAGAAAGAAGTTGAGATACTTATGAATCCGTCTGAAAGAGTAGAATCGGGACGGGGCTAGGCCATCTGTCCAGAAGAAGGCCTTCTTGAAATCAAGAGGGTAGTTGGGAAGATCTTCAAACATCTTCTTATCCTTGGGATAGCTCGAGAGATAGTAGAAGCCATCTCCTCCCCGAGCTTGAGAGGGATTGGTTTTCAAGGAAAAGAGATATAAGATCTCTTCTGGCGAAGGTCCTTTCCACTTCAGCTCGTGGTACAGCGACCTCAGGGCAGACAGAACCCTGTAAGAATTGGTGTTGAGCTGGAAGGGAGCCAACCCAACAAATTATGTGAAGTCCTTGAAAAAAGACTTCAAGGGCAATATCGCCCATGCCTTCATATGCTCCTGGCTCCAAGCTGCGTATCTCAGCTTGCTGTCAGGATTTCCATCTCCTGGAGCGCGGAAACTCCGCTTGTGGGAGGTCGAAGCTCAACACCTCAGTGAGCTCGATAGTCCTATGCCGTGAAAGGCCAGAATATCAACTATTTGACCTAACGACGTAACCAAGCTCCAGTAAAGCTCGGCCTCAAAGAATTCTCTCCTCAGCTGCGAGGTAGAAGGTTCCCCCATCAGTGAAAATTGAAGAGCGCCCGACATGAAGGCGATTGTCACTTTGAGCGTAGGATCGAGAGGAATCGGTCTGAGCTCGGTGTCCGGGTCCGGATAAAGGGCGACCCTTAATCTTTTTCTCTTCCCTTATTCGACCTCGTCTATCTGACGTTAGAAGTGGTCTCGAGTGTCCTCTTGCTCACGCCTCAGTTCGTGCTCCCGAATTAAGCGTTGGTTCTGAGTAAAGGGAGATTCCGGGCTCAAAGCTACAGGTGAGTAAGGAATCGCAAGCTTTGACCCCCACCACTTTCCTGAATTCTGCGGCATCTAACAAGAAAGCAAAAGGGTGAGGGCCAAGCAAACAAGAAATAAAGAGACAAATAGTACCTAAGCTTGAATGATCGAGGCTATAAGGCAGGCTCGATCCAAAGGATGAAACCAATCTCAGAGCGTGTATTCCACCGAAAGGAGGGAAGGTGGATAAGTTATGGGAAATCCCGAAATATTAGGGAAAAAAGGTGGCGGTTATTAAAAAGGTGATATTTTTTGGAATCGTGCATTCCTTAAAAAACCCTGATTTTGTACCCGATATCTTGGTGTGCAAGATATGGTCTCTAAAATTTGAAATCCCAAAAAAGGAATCATATTTGGATCCTTTTTCGCAAAAACTGGTTTTGAACCCAATGTCTATCAGTCGAAGCACCCTAATCCTAGTGCATTAAACTAATGAATGGGTCGAAAATAAATCCTAGTGCCCATGGTGTAACAGAAGCATAAACATACAAGAAGGAAAAAAATGTATGTTAATGCAAAGAAGCCATGAACCGAAAACTCACAGAATATGATCGGTGGAAACAGAGAAATGGATGATTGAATGAGCGGTTGCAAGTGCGATCTCACTGAGTCAAAAAGTCCAACGTTGCTTTGTCTTCTCGGCTTGGAGAACATGCAAGAACTGGACAAGAAAGGCTCTGGTTTTTTCTTTCTGAAAGTTTGAATGTGAAGGAAAAATGGAGAAGACAACCGAAAACTTATTTATAGGCCCACGAGCATGATAAAAGTTGAACCAATCTGGGCCATTGGCCAGATTCCGTATCAGATCTAACGGCCGGGGAGTAGTGTAATGATAGTACCCAAAAGGAGGGCAGGCGGATAGACATGGATAGAGTTTCAAGGCACTCAAGTACCTTGAGTGAGCAATACCCAACTGATGCATGTCCATACTCGAGTGTGTGACAGAACGATTCCCGAGGAAAGTAGTTTAAAAGTTTCCTTCTCATAGGATTCGAACTGATACTTTTGAGTGGGAAAAATGTTACACCCAGATTTCGAGACCCGAGATTGTGACCTCGAAAGACGGACTCGTCAAATGTGAGCTCGAGATATGTAAAACGCATGTTCGTGGCCCAGATGTCAAACCCTCAGATCAAGATGGCAACCTCGAATACATTTAACCTCGAAGTTCTTTATGAGCTCGAAAGAATTTTGCTTGGGGTATATCCGTTGTCGGGTGTCTTCGGATAAAGTAGACTGAGCTTAGCAGGAGTACAAGCTCAGAATGTAACAGCCTCGTTGATCTACCCGCTCCGAGCTGGTTTTGGAGTAAGGCGGCTAGTTCATAACTTATCTATAGACCTGGACCGACATGATGCTGATTGCCGACCTCGAAAGATTTAATGGGTCATCTGATGTAACGCGTTCCATGCATTTAAAGATATTCATTGTTGTAACATCCCAACATTAAAGGGATGTTAACAAGTCTGTTATTCGCCCCCTGGTCTTCAGGGAACGTTTCCTTGCATATAGGAGTTACAATATTTAAATCAATATTTTAATTAATAAGCAGAAGTATCCTCTCGAAGTATGTGGGAATGAACTCTGAAAACTCTCTACAAATAGAGAGTTCATGAACATTTGTAGAGGACGGATCTTTTGATATACTGAGAGAAATTCTGGAGAATTCATCCCTGAAGGATTTCCAGAAAGCACCAAGTCTTAATAAAATAGACTCGTGGACTAGGCAGAGTTAACTGCTGAACCACGTAAAATTCTTGTTGTTCTACCATATTATTCGTCTGCGTCATAGTTCTTATTGTTTAAATGCTCTACATTTTAAGTTGACAAAAAATGGCGTCAACACATAGAAATCAATTTATTTTTCATTTAAACATAATACACACTTATATTAATTTTTTGAGCAGTAGATAAATCTAAAGATGTTTCAACGGGACAAGCTTGAGAGCTGTTCTCTTGGAGATGGTAAGAGAATGATCAGCAAACTCATCCATGTTGATATCTTGCCCTTTCATTCCACCAGGCAATTTCCAGTCAAAGTTGTATAAAAGATTGGCAAGGCCAAGCTCAACTATTGTTGTTCCCATGTACATGGCAAGACATGCCCTTCGCCCAGATCCAAATGGCAACAGCTCGAAATATTGACCTTTAAAATCAATGGAGCTATCCCCAAAACTCTCTAGGATGAACTCTTCAGGATCTTTCCAGCTCTTGGGATCTCGTCCAATCGCCCAAGCATTCACTTGAATAATTTTTTTTGGTTTAATATCATAGCCATCGACGGTGAAGTGTGACATGCTCTCTCTTGCAAGAAGCAGAGGAGCTGGAGGGTGCAATCTAAAAGTTTCTGACTATCATTTTGAGGTATTGAAGCTGATCAGTGTCACTTTCTGTGACATTTCCTTTGTTTCCAATGCAAGCTCTAACTTCATCTTAAACCTTCTTCATCAGTTTAGGTCTCTTGGCTAGCTCTGCCATTGCCCACACCATAGTAATTGCGACAATATCTATCCCACCTAAGAAAATATTCTGCAATCAGAGATATATTAGTAGTCAAGCCCCATGGTTGGTGAAACTCAAACTTAAAAGAATAATTTGTTAGAATAGGATTAAAATTACCCAAAACATATAAAAACTTGAATCAATCGAAGTTTTTTTTTTAATACATGAGTTTCAATCAATACACATGTGTTGGCGACATCTAATAAATGTTGGCGTTGCCAGCAACGACGACACCTAATAATTGTCGGCGTAGCCAGCAACAGCAACACCTAATAACTGTTGGCGTAGCTACCCATACGCCGACATAGGCAAATACGACAGTTAGTCGACTGTCGTCGTTGCTCAATAGCGACAGTTAAAAACTGTTGGGAAATCCCATTTTTGTAGTAGTGACAATAAAATCCATACATGGTGGCTTAAGTGTCTTTCTATATAATATGTAGGATTATTTGTGGTAAAACCTCATATTCTTTTAAAAGTTGCTACAAACCCCTAATTAAAAAAATTGGTGGTAAAATCTCATGTTGTTAATAGTTTGTTGCAAATTGCCAATTTTAGGTGTTAAATGTCATGTAAATAAGTTAAGTGACAACTAAGATACACGCGACAATATTTTATAGAGCCACGTGTTAAAAAATAATGAATTATTATATTTTAAAAAATAACTTTAATTAATAAAAAATAGAAAAAATAAATTAAAAATCTTTTTTTCAATTTAATTTTTTTAATTATGCATTATTACTATTATTTTTAAATATTAAAATAATAGAAAAAAATAATTAATACACTAAGAAAAATTAAAATCCAAAAATAAATTTAAAAGCTTTTTTCAAAACTTAAATTTTTTTTAAAAAAGTTTTTAAATTTATTCCCTTAAAAATTTAAATTTATTTTAAGTTGTTTTAGTGTTTTAATAATTTTTTTTATAATATTTTAAAATAATAATACATAATTAAAATTAAACAAAATTTAAAATTGAAAAAAATTAAAATTTATTTGTTCGATTTTTTATTAATTGATTTTTTTAAATAATAATAATTTTTTAGTTGACACTTAACTTTCTTAAATGAAATTTAACTTGCTTACGTTTCAAATTGTTCTTGGCCAAAAATATATTTGGTTTTCTTATTGACCCTACAATAAGAAAGAAAGGATGAACCAAAAATAAAACTAAAGAGGTTACCAAGAGGACTGCCTTGACATTGTTTATGGTTAAAGAAGCTGCTCGAAAACCAGTTTGCTCTTTCACTATCTTCAGAAGCACATCAATAATGTCTTCATGCTCTTGTTTTTCTCTCCCGGACTAAGATGATCATCAATCACCCTTTGATAGAAATCATCCATCTGGTGGAAAATCCTTTCACGCCTTTGCTCTAAACCAGAAAGCTTGTCCACAATCCACCCCACATATGGAAAGTGCTCAGCGGAAGAGAAAGTTCCCAGGATGGTTTGGATCTCTTGAACAATTTCATGCAATTTCTCATCAGAAAAATTAGCATCTTTAAAAGTTGTCCCAAAAGCAGTCCTGAAAATCATGCTAGCAGTAAGAGTAAACAGCTTCTCGGTAAGATCAACAGGAGCACCGGGCGAAGATGAGGAGTGATGAGATATGGAGTTGACGAGCATGGTAACTTCTTCTTCCCGGACTGATCGGTGTGAAAGTACTCTCTTCACACTGAACAGTTCAAGGACACAAATTTTCTTGATCTCTCTCCATTATTCTCCGTAAGGTGAAAATGCCAAGTCTTGGTAATTGTACGTCAGTTGTCGAAGACCATGTAATTGAGCTCTGCTACAAGTACTGAGATCATGAGTCTTCATGACTTGTTTTGCAGCCTCAGCAGAGGATACAACAACAGTTGGCACCTTGCCGAGGTGGAGAAGCATAACTGAGCCATATTTTTTGGAGAGTTGGCATAAAGATTGGTGAGGCAATGAACCAAGCTGGTGTAAATTGCCTATGAAAGGAAGCTTTGGAGGGCTTGGAGGAAGGTTCTTGTTTTGTTTCTGAACAGTTTTCTTCATGAAGATAATCAGTAATGGAAGGAGGAGAAGTGAAACAAGCAAAGCTTGTTGAGCATCAATTGCCATTTTTTATTTTTTTTTGCCTTTGATTTTATCACAAAGTACTAAGACTACTCTTCCTTTCAGCGACTATAAATAAGGAATTCCCACTACTACGTTCAATAGTTTTCATGTTCAATATTATAACATTAAACTCTTAGTTGTCGAGAAATTGTTGGATACACATATTTAAATATTATTTTAATCTCTTCTTATCCTTTTTTTTTTTAAATAATTATTTATTAATTACATTAATTCTTATAAATTAATATTAATATTAATATTCTTATTAAATATTAAGAAATAATTATTGTTTAGAACACTTCCAAACTTATTGATTAGTTAATATTATTTTATCTTTTTTAAGAAATAAGAATCTATATGTTTTAATTTTTGTTTAGTTATACGACAGGTCCCTAAACTTTATATACTTTGACAAGTTGGTCCCTAATTTTTTTAAATTAATCCCTAAACTTTCTATATGTTAGGAGACGTGGCCATATACATCGTTAAATGACCAAAATATTATCTTCGTGCACAAATAGTTTAGGGACTAATTTGTGAAAAAAATAGTTTGAGGGTGCTAAAACATGTCTAATTATAATCAAAATCCCCCTAATTATTTTTTTTAATTAAAATTCTTTTGAATTTTAAAACAAATCTCTAAATCAAACAAACAATAGTACTAATATCTTGTATTTGAATCATAAATCAATATAAAATTTTACTTTTGATAAAATTTATTATGACTAAATAGCTCCGACTTATATATTTAAAATTTTAAAATATATTTATAAAAAAAATTCATCAAAATTTGTATTAATTTTTTAAACAACATAATACTAAATATAATATTGTTATACTTATTTTTGGAATGTCACTACCCATCGGCCCAGATCATGCCTCTACAAAAGATACTTTTTAGGACTAGGATCGCGAGTCCTAAAAAAGTTTTTAGGACTCGCGGGGCGTGAGTCCTCTATTTGAGAGCCTTAAAAACTAAGGTTTTTTAGGACTTGCGTTTTAGGACTTGCAACGCGAGTCCTAAAAAATCCCGTAGAGTGCCTTTAAGTAAGTTTTTAGGACTCCCAATGCGAGTCATAAAAAATCAGGTTGAGTGTCTCTAAGTAATTTTTTAGGACTCGTATTGCGAGTCCTAAAAGATCGGGTTGAGTGCCTTTAAGTAAGTTTTTAGGACTCGCGTTGGGAGTCCTTAAAGAATATGGTGTAGTAAAAGAATGCACATCAAAAATTAAATTAATTTAACATTGGTAACATTAAATTTATATTTGATTAGTTCTTAACACTTTCGAATAAAAGAAATAAACTTATAAACTTTTTTATTCAATAATTTTATAAATTTATTATACCAACAACAGTCAACAATAAAAAAATAAATCAAATTTACATATTAGAAAGACAAATATTACATTTATAAGTAATCAGTTCTCTGCAACATGAACAAGTTATCATCAAAAGCACATACATCCCCAAAAACAGCAAACTTTTCCTGAATAGCATCTTGCAAGCGATCTTCAGCTTCATCTTCTGTAAGCTCTGCACAATAACAATTAGGATCACAATCATTACAAAAAATGTAAAAGGAACTTACAAAACTATATAGAGTAAAAAAAAATTACTCTAATGAAACATTTACAATAGAATGCAAGTGCAACGGTGTTCATCTCATTAATTAGAATCTTCAGCAATTTTTATTTTTCAAAATGTAATTTACTTCAAACATGTATGGATCTGAGCCAATGTCATCCAATTATCTTTCAAACATTTTAACCATGAATGAAGATCACAGCATCATAACGGAGGAAATGACAGTATAGTTCAATGGACTTTGTTTTTAAGAAAAAATAACCAAATCATAGACAGAGAGCAACAAGAGTACCTGAAACTGAGCCAATTGTTTTTTCTACATTTGGTAAACTCAGTTCTGTCCGCACACCTTCTCCACCAATCAACCATGGTACTTTATCAATCAACAAAATAAGTTTGTTGCACTACACATCAATCAAAGAAAATGTGTCAATATACAATCACATAGATTACCCAAGAAATAATATATACATACATATAGGTCCTACTATTGCAGTAAAGATTCATATATATATATATATATATATATCTATTCAGAGAAAAGTAACACCATTCAAGCAAACCACATTCAGAACAAGTAGAGTACAGTTAGTCATAAATTTTCTGAAACTAACGCTCCTTCGGCCTAAAAAAACAAAGCATCTTCAACAAGTATAAGTACCACTACTAAGTAAGATTGCAATCATCACATATTAAACTACAAATTCTATCAAATCTCGTTCAAAAATCCATTGCCACTTGCAGCCAAATTTCAAAGGTACCTCAGCCACATTGGCAGAGATTAGCACCACAATTTGAATCAACAACCAAAATTTCCAACACTTTCATATTCAAAACCAAAAAATACATATCTTAGGTAAAAAAGCAAAAGAGAGTTCACTACAACTCTCAGAATCTCAAGTTCCTATTAATTTGAACAAACTTATATAGAGCTAAAGAAAAGTCTTCTGATTATATTTGGCAACTAAACTACTTAGTAATTTTCACACTCGAGTTTATTATTGCAGAAACTTGGTTCAAATTGGTCTGACAAGAATATATCTACATACAAGTAAGTTCAATTGAGATAATCTGCCGTGATCAAGAATGTTTTCAGAAAGATAAAATGACCTGTCAATAATAGTGCTCATACCGAAAATTAATGTTAGCTTAATCTAAATATGGGACTATCCAAGTTAAGCTAAAAACAGACCACATCAATTAACCAAGAAAACATTCCAACATCATCACTCCTTTTTTTTTTTTTTTTTTGTGTGTGGGTTTGAATTGATAGAGCATAACTAGTTAAATTAAAAAAACATAAAACAATAACTGAACCCACTCCTCCACTCACTTAAAACTCTAACTCTAACAACTCTAACAACATGATTCACTCAACTAGACTATACATGTCCTATTAAAGCAATAATAAAAGGAAATAGAAAAAATTTATGGATTTCTGCGCCATTTTTCTTCAATCACAGCAAAATGCAAGTTCAGAGGCAGTTTGAAACATTAGACCCTAAAAAAGAACTCACAAACATGGAATATAGATATGATAATAAAGTAATTCATGACTGAACAAAAAAAAATAGAGGAAATTCATAGTCACAACAACTAAACACAGTCTTAGTTCATGAAATGACACATGCTAAAAGCACACAAAATGTCAACAACCGATGGATGTTTGAAGAAAATAAAATTTAGTAGCCTAGGATAGTATAACTATTACTATTAAAGTTCTAAATAAACTTTAAGTCTCTAGTAAAATATATTGATAGCTAAGAGCCTAAGAAGGTGTTCCTTAATGCAGACAGAAAGATTGAGAGAATACTAAAGGCTTTGTTGTAGACAATGCAAATTGTGATAGAAATTAGAACATGTTCAGAAAAGGGTTTTACAAATTGAGCATGACTAATATGGGTATGTAACACTCACCCTCTCAACTCCCTCTCCCTCACGCTCCCATAAACAAATATATATATACATAGATTTGTAAAATATATACATAAACAGAAGAAAAAAAACTTTGGATGTGTAAAGGAAAGAGATACCGTAGAAAGCCCCATTAAGATGTGCTCCATCATCGCCACCACCTCTCCCCGTAGCCCCATGGTTCGACCCCTCTGCGAGACTGAGCCACCCACGACCCCTCCACGAGACCAAGCCACCCAAGACCCTCGAGCCCCTATCATTTGCCCATGACCGGCCCCCAAGCCCCCACCGTTTTCCCAATACCCACGATCGTTCGCTGATCGTGCTGTTTGTCTGGTTTCCAAAACCCTTGAGCGTCGTTGAGTGAGAGAGGGAGCATGAGGGAGAGGGAGTTGAGAGGGAGAGTGTTGCGGCTGAGAAGTGAGAAAGATAGAGAGAAAGGGTTTAGGGGCAAAGGAAAAAACGTGGTTGAGTAGAATTTATTATTTTTATTTTAATTTTAAATACAAAAATTTATGATATTAAGAAAAAAATACAATAAAATATTGATGATATCTTATTCATTTTTATTTTCTAATTATATTTAAAAACTAACAACTTATAATTTTTTAAAATAAAATTTAAGTATATTATTCTTTATCTGATAATTAATTTAAATTTTGATATAAAAGTTATTATAAATAAAAAGTTAATAATATTAAAAATTTAGAAAAAAAATCTAGAATTTAGGACACGCAAAAGTTTTTAGTACTCGCTCCGCGAATCCTCAAATAATTCTTTTAGGACTCGCAAGTCCAACAAATGTATATTAAAAAAAATCAAACTTTTAGGACACACATCAGTTTTTAGGACTCGCTAAAAGAACTTATTTAAGGACTTGCAACGCGAGTCCTAAAAAGTCCAGGAGTAGTTTTTAGGACTCGCATCTAGGTGAGTGTCCTAAAAAAAATGTCCTAAAAGGGTGTTTTTGTTGTATCCTCTGCTGAGGCTGCAAAACAAGTCATGAAGACTCATGATCTCAGTACTTGTAGCAGAGCTCAATTACATGGTCGTCGACAATTGACGTACAATTACCAAGACTTGGCATTTTCACCTTACGGAGAATATTGGAGAGATATCAAGAAAATATGTGTCCTTGAACTGTTCAGTGTGAAGAGAGTACTTTCACACCGATCAGTCCGGGAAGAAGAAGTTACCATGCTCGTCAACTCCATATCTCACACTCCTCATCTTCGCCCGGTGCTCCTGTTGATCTTATCGAGAAGCTGTTTACTCTTACTGCTAGCATGATTTTCAGGATTGCTTTTGGGACAACTTTTAAAGATGCTAATTTTTCTTATGAGAAATTGCATGAAATTGTTCAAGAGATCCAAACCATCCTGGGAACTTTCTCTTCCGCTGAGCACTTTCCATATGTGGGGTGGATTGTGGACAAGCTTTCTGGTTTAGAGGAAAGGCGTGAAAGGATTTTCCACCAGATGGATGATTTCTATCAAAGGGTGATTGATGATCATCTTAGTCACGGGAGAGAAAAACAAGAGCATGAAGACATTATTGATGTGCTTCTGAAGATAGTGAAAGACCAAATTGGTTTTCGAGCTGCTTCTTTAACCATAAACAATGTCAAGGTAGTCCTCTTGGTAACCTCTTTAGTTTATTTTCGGTTTATCCTTTCTTTCTAATTGTAGGCCAAGAAAATTTTGAAACTTAAGCAAGTTAAATTTCATTTAAGAAAGTTAAGTGTCAACTAAAAAATAATTATTATTTAAAAAAATCAATTAATAAAAAATCGAACAAATAAATTTTAATTTTTTTCAATTTTAAATTTTGTTTAATTTTAATTATGTATTATTATTTTAAAATATTATAAAAAAAATAATTAAAACACTAAAACAACTTAAAATAAAAAAATAAATTTAAATTTTTAAGGGAATAAATTTAAAATCTTTTTTCAAAAAAATTTAAGTTTTGAAAAAGGCTTTTAAATTTATTTTTGGATTTTAATTTTTCTTAGTGTATTAATTATTTTTTTCTATTATTTTAATATTTAAAAATAATAGTAATAATGCATAATTAAAAAAAATTAAATTGAAAAAAAGTTTTTTAATTTATTTTTTCTATTTTTTATTAATTAAAGTTATTTTTAAAAATATAATAATTCATTATTTTTTTAACACGTGGCTCTATAAAGTATTGTCGCGTGTATCTTAGTTGTCACTTAACTTGTTTACATGGCATTTAACACCTAAAAATCAAAATGAGATTTTATCACCAATTTTTTTAATTAGGGGTTTGTAGCAACTTTTAAAAGAATATGAGGTTTTACCGCAAATAATCCTACATATTATATAGAAAGACACTTAAGCCACCATGTATGGATTTTATTGTCACTACTACAAAAATGGGATTTCCCAACAGTTTTTAACTGTCGCTATTGAGCAACGACGATAGTCGACTAACTGTCGTATTTGCCTATGTCGACGTAGGGGTAGCTACGCCGACAGTTATTAGGTGTCGCTGTTGCTGGCTACGCCGACAGTTTTTAGGTGTCGTCGTTGCTGGCAACGCCAACATTTATTAGGTGTCGCCAACACATGTGTATTGATTGAAACTCGTGTATTAAAAAAAAAAACTTCGATTGATTCAAGTCTTTATATGTTTTGGGTAATTTTAATCCTATTCTAACAAATTATTCTTTTAAGCTTGAGTTTCACCAACCATGGGGCTTGACTACTAAATATCTCTGATTGCAGAATATTTTCTTAGGTGGGATAGATACTGTCGCAATTACCATGGTGTGGGCAATGGCAGAGCTAGCCAAGAGACCTAAACTGATGAAGAAGGTTCAAGATGAAGTTAGAGCTTGCATTGGAAACAAAGGAAAAGTCACAAAAAGTGACACTGATCAGCTTCAATACCTCAAAATGATAGTCAAAGAAACTTTTAGATTGCACCCTCCAGCTCCTCTGCTTCTTGCAAGATAAAGCATGTCACACTTCACCGTCGATGGCTATGATATTAAACCAAAAGCAATTATTCAAGTGAATGCTTGGGCGATTGGACGAGACCCCAAGAGCTGGAAAGATCCTGAAGAGTTCATCCCAGAGAGGTTTGGGGATAGCTCCGATTTTAAAGGTCAACATTTCGAGTTGTTGCCATTTGGATCCAGGCGAAGGGCATGTCTTGCCATGTACATGGGAACAACAATAGTTGAGCTTGGCCTTGCCAATCTCTTATACAGCTTTGACTGGAAATTACCTAGAGGAATGAAAGAGCAAGATATCAACATGGATGAGTTTGCTGGTCATTCTCTTACCATTTCCAAGATAACTGCTCTCAAGCTTGTCCCGTTGAATCATCTTTAGATTTAACTGCTGAACCACGTAAAATTCTTGTTGTTCTACCATATTATTTTTCTTCTGCGTCATAGTTCTTATTGTTTAATTGCTCTACATTTTAAGTTGACGAAAAACGACGTCAACACATAGAAATCAATTTATTTTTCATTTAAACATAATACACACTTATATTAATTTTTTGAGCAGTAGATAAATCTAAAGATATTTCAACGGGACAAGCTTGAGAGCAGTTCACTTGGGATGGTAAGAGAATGACCAGCAAAATCATCCATGTTGATATCTTGCTCTTTCATTCCACCAGGAAATTTCCAGTCAAAGCTGTATAAGAGATTGGCAAGTTCAAGCTCAACTATTGTTGTTCCCATGTACATGGCAAGACATGCCCTTCGCCCGGATCCAAATGGCAACAACTCGAAATGTTGACCTTTAAAATCAATGGAGCTATCCCGAAATCTCTCTGGGATGAACTCTTCAGGATCTTTCCAGCTCTTGGGGTCTCGTCCAATCGCCCAAGCATTCACTTGAATAATTATTTTTGGTTTAATATCATAGTCATCGACGGTGAAGTGTGACATTCTCTCTCTTGCAAGAAGCAGAGGATCTGGAGGGTGCAATCTAAAAGTTTCTTTGACTATCATTTTGAGGTATTGAAGCTGATCAGTGTCACTTTCTGTGACTTTTCCTTTGTTTCCAATGCAAGCTCTAACTTCATCTTGAACCTTCTTCATCAGTTTAGGTCTCTTGGCTAGCTCTGCCATTGCCCACACCATGGTAATTGCGACAGTATCTATCCCACCTAAGAAAATATTCTGCAATCAGAGATATATTAGTAGTCAAGCCCCATGGTTGGTGAAACTCAAGCTTAAAAGAATAATTTGTTAGAATAGCATTAAAATTACCCAAAACATATAAAGACTTGAATCAATCGAAGTTTTATTTTAACACATGAGTTTCAATCAATACACTTGTGTTGGCGACACCTAATAAATGGTTGCGTTGCCAGAAACGACGACACCTAATAACTATCGGCGTAGCCAGCAACAGCGACACCTAATAACTGTCGGCGTAGCTACCCCTACGCCGACATAGGCAAATACGACAGTTAGTCGACTGTCGTCGTTGCTCAATAGCGACAGTTAAAAACTGTTGGGAAATCCAATTTTTGTAGTAGTGACAATAAAATCCATACATGGTGGCTTAAGTGTCTTTCTATATAATATGTAGGATTATTTGCGGTAAAACCTCATATTCTTTTAAAAGTTGCTACAAACCCCTAATTAAAAAAATTGGTGGTAAAATCTCATTTTGTTTTTTAGGTGTTAAATGTCATGTAAACAAGTTAAGTGACAACTAAGATACACGCGACAATACTTTATAGAGCCACGTGTTAAAAAATAATGAATTATTATATTTTAAAAAATAACTTTAATTAATAAAAAATAGAAAAAATAAATTAAAAAACTTTTTTTCAATTTAATTTTTTTTAATTATGCATTATTACTATTATTTTCAAATATTAAAATAATAGAAAAAAATAATTAATACACTAAGAAAAATTAAAATCCAAAAATAAATTTAAAAGCTTTTTTCAAAACTTAAATTTTTTTGAAAAAAAGTTTTTAAATTTATTCCCTTAAAAATTTAAATTTATTTTAAGTTGTTTTAGTGTTTTAATAATTTTTTTTATAATATTTTAAAATAATAATACATAATTAAAATTAAACAAAATTTAAAATTGAAAAAAATTAAAATTTATTTGTTAGATTTTCTATTAATTCATTTTTTTAAATAATAATAATTTTTTAGTTGACACTTAACTTTCTTAAATGAAATTTGACTTGATTAAGTTTCAAATTGTTCTTGGCCAAAACTATATTTGGTTTTCTTATTGACCCTACAATAAGAAAGAAAGGATGAAACAAAAATAAAACTAAAGAGGTTACCAAGAGGATTGCCTTGACATTGTTTATGGTTAAAGAAACAGCTCGAAAACCAGTTTTCTCTTTCACTATCTTCAGAAGCACATCAATAATGTCTTCATGCTCTTGTTTCTCTCTCCCGGACTAAGATGATCATCAATCACCCTTTGATAGAAATCATCCATCTGGTGGAAAATCCTTTCACGCCTTTGCTCTAAACCAGAAAGCTTGTCCACAATCCACCCCACATATGGAAAGTGCTCAGCGGAAGAGAAAGTTCCCAGGATGGTTTGGATCTCTTGAACGATTTCATGCAATTTCTCATCAGAAAAATTAGCATCTTTAAAAGTTGTCCCAAAAGCAGTCCTGAAAATCATTCTAGCAGTAAGAGTAAACAGCTTCTCGGTAAGATCAACAGGAGCACCGGGCGAAGATGAGGAGTGATGAGATATGGAGTTGACGAGCATGGTAACTTCTTCTTCCCGGACTGATCGGTGTGAAAGTACTCTCTTCACACTGAACAGTTCAAGGACACATATTTTCTTGATCTCTCTCCATTATTCTCCGTAAGGTGAAAATGCCAAGTCTTGGTAATTGTACGTCAGTTGTCGACGACCATGTAATTGAGCTCTGCTACAAGTACTGAGATCATGAGTCTTCATGACTTGTTTTGCAGCCTCAGCAGAGGATACAACAACAGTTGGCACCTTGCCGAGGTGGAGAAGCATAACTGAGCCATATTTTTTGGAGAGTTGGCATAAAGATTGGTGAGGCAATGAACCAAGCTGGTGTAAATTGCCTATGAAAGGAAGCTTTGGAGGGCTTGGAGGAAGGTTCTTGTTTTGTTTCTGAACAGTTTTCTTCATGAAGATAATCAGTAATGGAAGGAGGAGAAGTGAAGCAAGCAAAGCTTGTTGAGCATCAATTGCCATTTTTTATTTTATTTTGCCTTTGATTTTATCACAAAGTACTAAGACTACTCTTCCTTTCAGCGACTATAAATAAGGAATTCCCACTACTACGTTCAATAGTTTTCATGTTCAATATTATAACATTAAACTTTTAGTTGTCGAGAAATTGTTGGATACACATATTTAAATATTATTTTAATCTCTTCTTATCCTTTTTTTTTTTAAATAATTAATTATTAATTACATTAATTCTTATAAATTAATATTAATATTAATATTAATATTCTTATTAAATATTAAGAAATAATTATTGTTTAGAACACTTCCAAACTTATTGATTAGTTAATATTATTTTTTATCTTTTTTAAGAAATAAGAATCTATATGTTTTAAATTTGGTTTAGTTATACGACAGGTCCCTAAACTTTATATACTTTGACAAGTTGGTCCCTAATTTTTTTAAATTAATCCCTAAACTTTCTATATGTTAGGAGACGTGGCCATATACATCGTTAAATGACCAAAATATTATCTTCGTGCACAAATAGTTTAGGGACTAATTTGTGAAAAAAATAGTTTGAGGGTGCTAAAACATGTCTAATTATAATCAAAATCACCCTAATTATTTTTTTTAATTAAAATTCTTTTTAATTTAAAACAAATCTCTAAATCAAACAAACAATAGTACTAATATCTTGTATTTGAATCATAAATCAATATAAAATTTTACTTTTGATGAAATTTATTTTAACTAAATAGCTCCGACTTTTTTATTTAAAATTTTAAGATATATTTATAAAAAAAATTCATAAAAATTTGTATTAATTATTTAAACAACATAATACTAAATATAATATTGTTATACTTATTTTTGGAATGTCACTACCCATCGGCCCAGATCGTGCCTTAGGTCTAGTTACTTGTTAGTTTGTGTAATTAATGGGCGAAGCCCAATAATTTAAGCTCCCTCAAATGTAATCATAACTCTTCAATATAAATAAGAGGAGTAGGGACCAAAAGAAGAAGGAAGACAAGAGAAGGGATGGCAGCTTTTCCCAGAGAGAGTTCTCTCCATCTTCAATGGAGCCAAATAACTAAAAGCTAAATACAAATGTAATTCATGGCTTGCAAGATCAATTACAATGACTAAGTGGACGTAGACCGTCTTTTTAGGGCTGAACCACTGTAAAATTCTCTCTATCTATTATTTATGGGCACTAAACACATTTCTTATACTTTATTTAGCTCTAAAAAATATTCTCAATATTATTCTTTGGATGTTAGACGAGTTAACGAAAAAACAAGTCAACATTTTGGTCATTGAGAGTTGAACTCAAGGAAAGAGACATTGGAGTCTATGAAACTTCACACATATCTCAGACATATCGCTACAGTAGCTAGCAGATAGGCTCGTCAGCCCCCACATTGGCGACTAACCTTAATAAGCCTCTTGCTCGGTTCCTAGAGTGGTCCTCGAAACATAGAGCATTCATTTTTCTTGGTTCATAGAGTGGTCCTCGAAACCTTGAGCATTCCTCTTGCTCAGTTCCTAGAGTGGTCCTCGAAACCTTGAGCATTCCTTTTTCTTGGTTCCTAGAGTGGTCCTCGGAACCTTGAGCAATCCTCTTGCTCGGTTCCTAGAGTGGTCCTCGGAAACTTCCTCTATCTCGGTTCTTAGAGTGGTCCTCAGAACCTTGAGCATTCATTTCGCTTGGTTCCTAGAGAGGTCCTCAGAACCTTGAGCATTCCTCATGCTCGGTTCGTAGAGTGGTCCTCGGAACCTTGAGCATTCATTTTGCTCGGTCCCTAGAGAGGTCCTCGGAACCGTGAGCATTCATTTTGCTTGGTTCCTAGACAGGTCCTCGTAACCTTGAGCATTCCTCTTGTTCGGTTCCTAGAGTGGTCCTTGGAACCTTGAGCATTCTTCTTCCTCGACTCCTAGAGTGGTCCTCGGAACCTTGAGCATTCTTCTTGCTCGGTTCCTAGAGTAGTCCTCGGAACCTTGAGCATTCCTCTTGCTCAGTTCCTAGAGTGGTCCTCAGAACCTAGAGCATTCATTTTTCTTGGTTCCTCAGAACCTTGAGCGTTCATTTTTCTTGGTTCATATAGAGATCCTCGGAACCTAGAGCATTCCTCTTGTTCGGTTCCTAGAGTAGTCCTCGAAACCCTGAGCATTCCTCTTGCTCAGTTCCTAGAGAGGTCCTCGGAACCTTGAGCATTCATTTTGCTTGGTTCTTAGAGTGGTCCTCAGAACCTTGAGCATTCATTTTGCTTGGTTCCTAGAGAGGTCCTCGGAACCTTGAGCATTTCTCTTGCTCGATTCCTAGAGTGGTCCCCAGAACCTTGAGCATTCCTCTTGCTCAGTTCCTAGAGTGGTCCTCAAAACCATGAGCATTCATTTTGCTTGGTTCCTAGAGAGGTCCTCAGAACCTTGAGCATTCCTCTTGCTCGATGCCTAGAGTGGTCCTCGGAACCTTCAACATTCCTCTTGCTCGGTTCCTAGAGTGGTCCTCGAAACCTTAAGCATTCATTTTGCTTGGTTCCTAGAGAGGTCTCGGAATCTTGAGCATTCATCTGGTCTTTCTCAGATCTTGGAACCACTCGCCTAGCTTGGAAGTGGAGCGTCTCGGACAAGCTCGCCCAATAAGCCTACTAGCATCTTAGATCTTCTTATTGTTACTATTAAAGGATCGACGAAGTCAGGTAATGACACGTCCGAGGCCTAAAGATCTGGTCCTCATGAAAGAGAGAGTTCACACGATAAGTCAGCCTTATCCAAACATGAAGACTAACTTGGGGGGCTATTGTTATACCCATTTTTGGAATGTCACTGCCCATCGGCCCAGATCATGCCTAAGGCTCAGTCACTTGTTATTTTGTGTAATTAATGGGTCAAGCCCAATAACTTAAGTCCACTCAAATGTATCCCTAACTCCTCAATATAAATAAGAGAAGTATGGACCAAAAGAAGAGGGAAGAGAGGAAAAGGGGCGGCAGATTTTCCCAGAGAGAGTTCTCTCCGTATTCAATGGAGCCAAATAGCTAAAAGCTAAATACAAATGTAATCCATGTCTTGCAAGATCAATTAGAGTGACTAAGTGGATGTAGGCCATCCTTTTGTGGCTGAACTGCTATAAAACTCTCTCTATCTATTATTTCTAGGCACTAGACACCTCAATATTATTCTTTGGGTGACGAGATAATGAAAAAACCAGTCAACAAATATATATATGAACATTTTGCAAGATTTTAAATGTGATTGTATTTAATTAAAGAAAATCAATTTTATATCATAAGCTAATTTATAGAAGAAAACAATATTTTATTTAATTATAGAATAATATCATGTTGAATTTTTAGTTTGAAAGTAACGCCATATCATAATAATACATCAAATATATATATTTAATATCCTATTATTTAATTACTATTATATTTTGATTTAAAATATATTTTAATTATAAAAAATAAATTTACTCAAACTAAATTAAAAATTCTCATTTTATGGTTTTGTTTTCCTAAAATCTTATGTTTATGGGTTTTGTTTTCATATATTTTTCTATAAATTTGTGTTTGTACCATACTTGTTCTTAATTAAGTTATTTTTTTGAAATTAAGAGGCTAGTTGTGTATTTTTTTATATATATAAATTCTTTTAGAATCACTTTTTTTTTTTATAGATTTGTATATTATATGGTTGGTTTATTTTATATTTTAATTTTTTAATTTATTTTTGGCCTTACTATGTTTACAATTTAGTTTTTTTTTTTTTTTGCTGTACGTATTCATTTTTTCAATTTTTTTAGAATAATTTTTTTCATGTTTTTTTCTTCCTCTTTGTCAGTATTTTTTTTTAATTATTTCAGTTTATGTAATTTTTTTTAGAATCTTTTTTTCAGGTCTCGGTTAGGCATTTTTTTCTTCTATTTCTTTTCTCCTTTCATTTTTTTATTCCATCATCTTTTGATTAGTTATTATTTTTTCTAATAGGTGGGAGTAGAAACAACTAAGTTGGAGAGACTAGTACTATTTGGTGGATCAATGGGTTAGTTGGAGCTTTTAGTAGTGTAGATTTAGTTTTAGCTCTTCATAATGATGTGAAGATAAAATTGTATGGGCTTTACAAGAGCTCTTGCTTGGATCCCCAACCAATGGTGTTGAAACAAATATTGGTATTTTTGCCACAAATAGAAAAGAATTGGTACTTAAATTCAATTGTTAACAAATATTTGGTATTATTTCTGCCAAAATAAAAGAATTGGTATATAAGTGCAACTATCAGTAAAGATTTAGTATTTTTTCTGTAAATATCCCTAAATATAATCAACATTAATCTCATGAAGCATGAACACACTACTACAAAAATGGTCATTTGTGATAGTTTGCGACTACCACAATTGAATTTTTGCTTTAGTTTTGAAAGTGGCGCAGAATCCCATGACGCAAACCAGCCTTGCATTTGCATCAGTGCCCAATTGTCACAAACGTAGCATTTATGACAGTTGGGTGCTGGTGCAAATGCTATGAACCCCGATTCCGTGTACCCAGCCCCCAGCCACCTTCTAAAAGCCTGCGACCCCAGCCACCCCCCACGACCCCCGTGACCACCACCAAGAGGCTCCTACAAAATGAAACCTAAGAAGAGAAAAAAAAAACAAACCCCAACCCCGAACCCCTAACCCTACAGCTCACAACCCAAGAGAGGAGGGTTTTTTCGTTTTGGGTTTTCAAATAATAATCTTCAAGAATTAAAAATCTATAAAAAAAAAAAAAAAACTATGTATAAGGTTTATAAAACATATTATATTCATCAATTTTACCTTAAAATTGAAAAAAAAAAATCACCAAAATGGGTTGAGAAAGTTGGAGGCGCTGCTGGTGTGGAAGGTGTTTACACAATTTCTTTTAGAAGTTTTTAGAGCAATTGGAAATCAGGGACGAAGCTATATATGTAAAGTGGTCTAACAACGTTAGCGTCAGTGCTTAATTGATGCTAATGGAAGGTTTGCGTCAGTGGGGCACTGACGCAAACGTCTAAGTAAAACACGCATTTTACTTAGACGTTTGTGTGAGTGCCCCACTGATGCAAACATTCTGTTAGCGTTAGTTAGGCATTGACGCTAACATCCTCGTTAACAACATCATATTGCCACTGACCCAAATTTTCCCCATTAACGTTGTCATTTTTTAAACTAACGCAAATACCCTTGCATTTGTGGCAGTGCTCAACTGTCACAAATGCTAATTCTCGATCAACGGCGTCAGTCAACTGCATTGACTGGTGTGTTTGACTGACACAAAAGGAATATTTTGGTTTAGTGATATTCACCTATCCATTTTCATGTTCTTGATCTTCGGGGCCACTAGTCCTTCTACATAGCAAAACACAGAAAAAATGACAAGATAATTAAGCCAAGTGCCACAACCCCATTTAGTTATCAATGACCAGATATATCACAATTACATTTCAGTTGTGAGAAACTAACAAAAAGAAAAAAGAAAAGAAAAACACTTACCATTCTTCATCACAGAGAGAAACAACCACAACCACAACCACAACCCCATCGCCAGAGCCACCACCCAAGACCCCTCTGCGAGACCGAGCTACCCACAAACCCTCTGCAAGATTGAGCCACCTATGACCCCTCTGCGAGACCGAGCCACCCACCCCCTCCGCGATACTGAGCCACCCACGACCCTAAGCCCGTAGTTTGCATTGTTTTCATAAGAACCCTGAGCCCCTGTCGTTTGCGCCGTTTGTCGATGACCGCCCCCCGAGCCCCCACTGTTTGCCTACTACCCATCCCTGCCAATGAGCCCGCATCTGGCACAAGGAAGACCACGAGCCCAGACCCACACCTTTTCCTTATCACCCATGACCTCTCCGCAAGACCAAGCTACCCATGACCTCTCTGCGAGACCGAGCCACCCACGACCCTCCGCGAGCCCGAGCCCTCCAACCCCGTCCATAGCCCCATCCGCGACCCACAACCCTCCGCAAGCTCGACCCTCCGTGAGGGTAAGTAGATAAGGAATAGAGAGAGAGACAAACAGATAGAGAGAGAGTTGGCAGAGAAAGTGGAGAGAGAGAGAGAGGAATTTGGGAGGGATGAAAGAAAGTGAGAGTAAGGGAGGGGCAGAGATGCAGTCGGGGGTCTGTGCTGGAGGTGTAGGGGAAGAGAGCAAAAAAGGAGAAAGAGAAGTGAGAGAGAAAGAGGGAGTAGTCGGGGAAGAAGTTGAGAGAGAAGAGGAAAACCATTTTTTTCTTTTAATTTACTTTGTTTGAATTAATATATTTCTTATTTGTTTCATATTTTAGTGTTTTATTAATAAATAATTTAATATAATATTTAATTAATTATTAATATAACTTAAGGTAGTTTGGTAATTTTTTAAAAATAATTTAACCAATTTAAATTTAGGGTACCAAATAGGTACGATTTGCAATTACAAGGTATCGAATGAGTATTATTGAAAACATATGGTACCAAGATTACAATATTTTTCCAATCAATAAAACAACTCTTTTTTAACTAATATTAATTTTATAAATATGTTAAACAATAATATAGTTAAATTAAATTAAAGTATTGTTACTCTTAGTAACATAATTAATTAAAATTATTATAAATACAAAAGTTAATAATATGAAAAATTTAGAAACAAAAAAAATCTAGTTTTAAAAGTTTTTAATAACTACATATTTACATAATTTAGTTTCTTTTTAAAATTTTATTATTCATTAATTATATGTTTAAATTTTTTATTTGAATTTTGGCGACATTTTATAACTGTCGGCATTGGTCTCGAATTAACTTTCGGTGTTACGGTCAATAGCGACACATTTTAACTGTCGGCATTGGTCTCGAATTAATTGGCAGCGTTGGGGTCAACAACGACACATTTTAACTATCAGCGTTGGTCTCGAATTAACTGTCGGCGTTGAGGTCAATAGCGACACATTTTAACTGTCGGCATTGATCTCGAATTAACTGTTGGCATTGGGGTCAATAACGACATTCAAAAGCAACGGTGACAGTTATTAGCTGTCGGCATTGGTCTCTATGCCTACAGTTTTTAACTGTCGGCGTAGAGTCCCGCTAAGCAATTATGACAGTCAACAGAGTTGACTATCGTAGTTGGGTGTCGAGAAAGCTCAATTTTGTAGTAGTGCGATCTTCAAAACCCAGCCAGATTTCCTCAACTTCTTCTTCAACCTTTTCTCTTGCACCTACAACAAAAGGCTAAGACCAAGAATTGAAATCTAGGGTTTTATATCAGAGTTAGTTAGATCTGATCAGCTCAATATTTTATTTATAGTAAGTATGACAGGACCAGGTGACATCACACAGTCACGTGTGAACTGCCAACTGGAGAAAACAATGTCAGTTAAACTAAACAACTAGCCCGTCAATTTAATCTATACAATTCATAATATTGAGATAAAATAGACCGCAGCACAGACAGAACAAGACTCATAATTTTTACCTAACAAAAGCAGCTTCTAAAACTAACATTAACACCACCAAGTGATTGGGTGTGCTGTTCTCTCTCGAGGAAATGTCATAATTATTATTCTCCAATTTCGTAATGCTTTCCATATTTGTACATTGTTCTTGGCAGTATACTTGTTGATTTTTCAGGACCTAACACAGTTTATATAAGTTGTTTATTAAACTCAAATATTATACATATATATAGGATGCATTTACAGTAAAAAAAAAATTGGCTCCACTGGTGTAGCCAAAATACCATTTTGGCACTTATATATATATAGATATATATATATATTTTAACGATGTACATTGTAATCATTTAAGACATCCTGCAAATTTTTAAGAAATTTAGAATAATTTACAATGCTAAAAACAAAGTTCGAACAACTTGTTGCACTCGTGTCTATTTTTTGTATGCGCGTGTAAAATTCAATTCTTTGAACATTGTTTTCGGTACTGTAAACTATTCCAAATTTCTTGAAAATTTTGTAAGATGTCTTAAATGACTACAATGTACACCGCAAAAATATGTAACAAGAAAATTATTTAGGTACCGAAATGACATTTTGGGTGCACCGCTGCACTGTAATCAGCCCTATATATATACTAGAATGTTTCAGGATTAACGAAGACAATTTTAAGAAGACAGCTTATTTTCATTTATATATAACAAATTTATATTAACTACCTATACCATGAATCTGCCCCGGACCCTTCCAGCTTAAAGCATCAGCTACCACGTTGGCCTTTCCTGGATGATACAGGATCTCACAATCATAATCTTTTACTAACTCCAGCCAACGCCTTTGCCTCATATTCAAGTCTTTCTGGGTGAAGAAGTATTTCAGGATCTTGTGGTCTGTATAAATTTCACACTTTTCTCCATAGAGATAGTGCCTCCATATCTTTAAAGCAAAAACCACAGCCGCCAGCTCTAAATCATGAGTAGGATATCTCTTTTCATACTCCTTCAACTGACGAGAAGCATAGGCAATTACCTTCTCTGATTGCATCAGAACACAGCCCAAACCCTGATGAGAAGCATCGCAGTAAATCACAAACTTCTCTTGATCTGCTGGAAGACTCAGGATCGGAGCTGTAATCAATCTTTGCTTTAGTTCCTGGAAGCTGTTCTCACACTTATCTGACCACACAAACTACTAACTTTTGCGTGTCAGCTCAGTCAAAGCACTAGCTATCTTTGAGAACCCTTCCACGAAACGTCTATAATACCTTGCCAACCCAATGAAACTTCTAACCTCAAAAGCATTCTTTGGCCTTGGCCAATCTCTGACCGCTTCGATCTTTGTTGGATCCTCTTTAATCCCCTCCTTACTAACAATATGTCCAAGAAAAGATACCTGAGACAACCAGAACTCAAATTTCTTGTACTTAGCAAACAGCCTGTGTTCCCTCAGAATTTGTAGAACCAATCTCAGATGATACTCATGTTCTGACTCTGACTGAGAATACACCAGAATGTCATCAATGAAGACACAAACTGGTCTAAATAATCCTTGAACACTCTGTTCATCAAATCCATAAACGCAGCAGGGGCATTAGTCAATCCAAGTGACATAACTAGGAACTCATAATGCCCATACCTGGTACGGAAAGCGGTCTTAGGTATATCTCCCTCCTTGACCCTCAACTGATGATAACCAGAGCGAAGGTCGATCTTTGAGAATACCTTCTTGCCTTGCAACTGATCGAACAGATCATCTATCCTTGGCAAAGGATACTTGTTTTTAATTGTCAGCTTATTCAGTTCCCTGTAATCAATACACATTCTCAGAGAACCATCCTTCTTCTTTACAAACAGAACTGGCTCACCCCAAGGTGAAAAGCTAGGTCTGATAAAACCCAAATCTAACAGTCCTTGCAACTGTACTTTTAATTCTTTCAGCTCAGCTGGGGCCATTTTGTAAGGCGCTCTAGACACTGGCTCCATCCCCGGTGCCAGTTCTATAACGAACTCAATTTCTCAATGTGGTGGCAACCCTGGAAAATCTTCTGGAAACACATCCAGAAACTCACAAACTAACCTGGTATTCTCTGGTCTCAATGGCACGAGTTGAGTGGTATCAACCACACTGGCTAAGAATCTAATGCAACCTCCTTGCAATAAATCTTTATCCCTTAATGCATAAATCATAGGAATACGAGGTCCATGCACAACACCAACAAACACAAAAGGATCCTCACCTTCAGGCTCAAAGGTGACCATTTTCCTTCCGCAATCAATGGTTGCCCCATACTTTGCCAACCAGTCCATACCCAATATCATATCAAAGTCAATCATAACCAACTCTATTAAATCCACTGATAACTCCCTGCCCTCTACTGTCACTGGTATAGATCTGACCCACCTCTTGGATACCACTAACTCCCCAGTGGGTAACAAAGTACCAAACCCCACAGCACAAAAATCACAAGGTCTACACAGTCTATCAATAACACTACTAGCAACAAAAGAATGTGTAGCACCGGAATCAATCAACACATTATAAGGGGTTCCAGCACTAAGAAGCTGACCTGTAACAACTGAGGGAGAAGCCTCAGCTTCTGCTTGAGTCAACGTGAACACTCGAGCTGGGGCCGAGCTGTCCACTTTTTTGGGTTCTTCCTTTCTTGCCTTAGGGCAATCCTTTTTAAGATGACCCACTGCTCCACATGAGAATCAGGCCTTTGCCCTACATTCTCCCAAGTGATATCTCTTGCATCTAGGGCACTCAGGATAAGACTTCCAGGCTTCACTGCCTCCTGGACGACCCATAGAAATACCACGGGGCTGCCTGTCGGGACCTAGAACTGGGAAGGTGTCAGGAACCTTCCTCTTATGATCACTGGGGCCAACACCCCTACCTGAACCCACAAATGGAGGACCTGGCCTCCTAAAATCCTTTCTGGCTGCACTGTCATGCCAGATCTTGATCTCTGCACTCTCAGCTGTGAGAGCCTTCTCAACCACCTGTGCATAGGTAGTAACCCTTGCCACAGTGGTGATACATACATCTCGGCCTAATCTGGGCTGTAGCCTTTGCAAGAATCTCTCTCTCCTGGTCCCATCAGTGGGCACCAACTCCTTGGCAAACTTTGCCAAACGATCAAACTTCAAGGCGTACTCAGTGACTGATAAGTTCCCCTGAAGTAGCCTAATAAACTCCTCGGCCTTCGCCGCCCTAATAGCACCATTATAATGTTTTTCATTGAATAGAGTCTGAAACTCTTCCCAAGTCAAAGCATTAACATTCTTGGTTGGGGTAATCACTTCCCACCAAATTCGGGCATCCTCCCGAAACATATAGGTGGCACAGGCCACCCTCTCATTACCAGATACCCTCATAAAGTCAAGGATAGTGGTAATCATGCTCATCCATTGTTCAGCCTTGGCAGGATCTGCACTGCCCTCAAATACTGGAGGTTGTTGCTTCCTGAACCTTTCATACAAAGGCTCCCACTTATTCCCAACCTCAGGCAGCTGCCCAGCTGCTGGCACCGACACAGGAGGTGCCTCTGATCCACTGGCCACAACAGGCCCTTGCTGTTGTTTCAAGAGACGAAGCTCTTCTCCCTGTTTCAATATTGTAGCCTGCAGATCACTGACTATCTGCTGCCAATTAACATGAGTTGGTTGTGGAATCTGAGACTGGTCATTTTCCTAACCCTGGCTATTATTATTATTCTAGCCCTGATCACTCTGGCGTGTGTCTGTCTGTCCTGGATTCATAATTATGTCACTGATACCTTGCTGAAATAATGATCAATACGGCCAGTCAGGTAGTAATAACTAAACCTCTTGCCGCTTTACGGTCCAAGAACAAACAGACAATTATCACATCCCACAGTCATACAGATATACAAGCAGATACATGTCTATAGCATTTAGCACTCAGCATGTATCACATAATAGTTCACAATCAATCATACTTATAAGCATGTTCCAGCAATTCCCAGTACTAATAAGCACACAGTTGCTGATGATATAATATTTCAAGGCATAGGTTTAACATCGTGTCTCATGCGCTCATGTAGAGCATATATACCACATTTAAGCAGTTATACACATAACTACATAAATAGTTACCAAACCATGAGTCGAGCTTGACTTCAGTGATGTGTGTACATACCCAGCCAGTCTACAGGAACCCTAACCTTGGCATTGCTCTGATACCAAGTTGTAACGCCCTGGTTACCCTAGAATAGTTACGGTGAACAGTGAACCAGAAATTTGACCCGCTACCCGAGTCCTTTGGTTAAAAGCGTGCTCTAAGTATGATTAATAGGTTAAGGTGGAAAACTAATAAAAAGGAAATGGATATTTTTCATTACAAACTGCTCTATAGAGCTAATCAAAACATTTACAAGTTGTTCTCAATAGAAAATGGTCATTACTATTTCAAATTTACAATCCCTCCGACCTAAGCGGAAAAATAGGGTAAACCCCCTAGTTCCTCTGAGAACGCCTTGGTCGTGATGGTCAAGCGGCTGCATATGTACACATCACCACCTAAGCTCTCCACTCAAGGCTGGGTGAGCTTTTCTTTCCCTTTACCTGCACCACATAGCACCCATGAGCCAAGGCCTAGCAAGAAAACATAGTACAGCATGATATAATATCAACAATGATCGTAATAATCATCCAGGACTATCAGCCCAAACAAATAAGTGACGGTCGCAAAAGTGGGTACAGCCCCCTCTAGCCATGTGACGTTAGGGTCACTCGGGCTTAACTGATTAATGAACCTTTCATAAGTTTGAACAAGATAGGTGTATGGTGAATAGTCACCAACATAACCTTCCTCATGACCTTAGAGTCATAACCCTGGAACAGCGTTCCCTAGCCATGTGACAAGCAGTCACCGGGGCCATATGCCCTGGCTCTGAATAACTAGTCTTAGACCAGCCAAGCGCTTATAAGTTCATTGACCTTCGAGTCGGTCCAGTGTTAATGCCTTGGAGCCATTCAAAACTGATATCGATTAGATCCAATCTTCATTCAGCTCGACATTCATGATGCTATGCCATTTCTGACTCTTTAGGTCAGTATCCTTGACTAATCAGTGCCATATACAAACAATCAACATTCACTAGCATTTAATATGCAATCCATTTCCACATTTATCAACCAACATGCCTCAATAGCAAACTCGCATGTCACATATTCACAGGGTGCAGTTTTCTTACCTCAGGTTCGAGCGAGAATTAATAATAAGAACGACCCTTGAGAACGATCAACCTTTTGGTCCTTTAGCAGTTACCTGGTCATAACCAATTATGGGATTCCATCAATAAAATGAATAATAAAGGGTTCCCAAACCAAAACCTAGCCTCCGAGACATCAAACACTACTAAACCGGGTAGTAGGAGCGACCCCGAGGCCTAAGGCTAGCATCCTCGAGCCAAAAAGCCACTAAGGGCCGCATCCCTCCTTGGCCATGCCGCAGCCCGCCCATCAAATAGAGGTGGCCAACTCCAGCTCTCTACAAGGGCCGCGGCCCTCCCTGGCCATGCCGCGGCCCAACCTCCAGTTCAGCCAAAATCCATGTTTTTCTTCCCTTGCAATTTCCCTTAGAACCAACCTTTCAAACCAAGCTTAAACACCACTCAAACCTCCAATACAACCCCTAAACCTGATCTATATCACTCCCTTAGCAAAACCCAAGTTAAACCCCAATCAAAACTTCCATAAATTCCAACAATCCACCACAAAAATACAAGCTGAAAACTAACACCAAAACAGAGTATACTAGTAAACTAAAGGCTGGAAACTTACCTCAAACTCAGGTTGTGATGCTCTTCAATGGTGGAACACTCTCCCAAACTCCCAAGGTCTACTTCCCAAGCTTGAATCCTCAACAAGATCACCAAAAATCACAAAGAAAATGGAAGAAGGAGAAGGTACGGGTAAGCTTCAATCTTGCTCTGTTTTTCTCTCTACTTCACAGCATAAAGGGGTTTATATCTATCCTAGGGGTAAAAAGACCATTATACCCCTAGATCAATTAAGGGTTTCTAAAGGCTCCTAAGGGCAAAATTTTCCTTTCCAACCTATCTCGTTAATCATAATTAACACTCTACAATTCCCGCTATTCTCAATAACCCCAAACACCAATAATTCACATCCTGTTACCCTTTAATTACCAATAACGCTCTAATCATTAAAATCACCCTGAGACTCAACCCGAGCCTCGAACTTAAACCCGTTATGACTAAACAGCTAATCAATAATCCAAGATCGTCTCATGCCGAACAACTCGAACCAACCCACATTATAATGTGGTCTCAACACATATCATCGACATGCATACAATTATACAATTATACCCACAATGGGCCAAATTACCATCACACCTCTATAATTAAAGTGTGGACCCACATGCATGCATTTAACATCATATTATAATATAATCAACATACACGTGCATAATATCATTTAATGGCTTAATTAAATAAGTATGGCCCTCCCGGCCTACTAATCCCGCCATTAAACCACATCGGAGAATTCGGGGCATTACAGATAAGGTGTGTTATCTATCCATATATAATATCAACTATTTATTTCTATGTTGCATGTTGGTATTTAATGCATTATATGACAGTTAAAGTGCAAGTTTTTATTGTTTGCCCTGAAAGAAGCTGTAGCTAGTAATAAATTTATAGTTATGATGAAACTTAGTCTAAGCCTCAATTGGTGCTTTTATTGGAAATCTTGTACTAGTTTAATAGAATGAGATGTATTGGTTATACTTAAGGACTCTATAAGAATCAAGCAAGAAAATTGTCCTTGGCTCGATTCTTATTTATTTCCTTTTTTATGACTTAATTTGCATTATGAGTACATATCAGTTTCCACAGGCTTCAGTCATCATTTCTTATATAATTAATATGATTTCTTTCTCTCTTTTTCAGGAAAAAGTTTGAGAAATATATGGTGATGGTAATAATCCTCGTTACAAACTTTTGCTTGTAACTTGTTCTGTATGCAACACAACTTTCTGAATTATGTTGTTGTGTTGCAAGTCTTAACAGTTGAACACTTTTCTTTTGTTTGAATTATAGATCAAGACAGAGCTATGTGAATTTGTTTGAACGCAAGCCTTAATGGGAATACATACACATGCAAGATTTTCCTTGTATTTTGCCAGGATATTTTGTCCTCAGATATTGTTGGCTTGCTTTAGTAGTATAAATCATGTATGAATATAATATTTATGTCCTTTAATATTAATAGTGCTTTAATATTGTTGTTGGGCTCCACAAACAAGCTTTCAAATCAAATACAAAGAACAAAGCATCATAATATTTTTTAGATTTTTTTGTTCACTTTTTAAGTAAACATGGAGGTTTTTTTAAATTTTAACTAAAAGTTTATTATGATACCAAATAAAAAAATTCATACAACACACAATAAGTTTTCTTCCTTATATCACCACAACACACAAACAAATTTTCCAGAACCTACTTCTCTAAGACACACAAGTTTTCAACCTTCTGTTATCACCGCAACACACAATTTTAATCTCAGAACTTACTTCTCTATGGATGAATATTTAAGATATTCAAACTCCTCTAACATTTGTATGATATGAATAAAAGAGTTAAGAGAACATACTTCCGTACCTCTTGCAATTAATAATCAAGTTAATTAACTTTGCAATGCTCCTTGCCAATTCGATCCACAACCTAAAGAATATAATCAGTACCTAAAAGATTAATACAAAATTAAAATTAAATGATACAATAAGTAAAAAAATTATTTTATATATTAATTTTTGGGTATATATGGTTATCATATTATTATAGGGACTAAGGAAAAGAATTTTAGAAAACTGAACTAACGAATTATTTATATATATATATAAACCGAAACTGCAAGCGTAGAAGACTTACTGTAACGCCCTGGATAGCCAAGACCGTTACACTGTATTTATAAAAGTGCAAGACTTGCTAATCAAGTCATTTAGTTAGAAACGTGTTACTGAAACTATAATTGAACTAGGGTTAAAAGATTTTGGTCACAAAATTTGCATTTCATATATTTAAACATTTAGTACATGGGATCCCAAAAGAAATAGAGTTTAAAAGATAGTTTACAAAATTTCAGGTTATAGGTACAGCTACTAGCCACTCTAAGGGCAAAACAGACATTTAGGCTTTCCCATCCTGTACCACTCCTCGACCGTGGCGGCCGATCAGCCGACCATGTACATTCAGCCTCAAAGCTCTCCCACTCAGGACTGGTCCATCTTACCCTTGCCTTTACCTGCACCACGTAGCACCCGTGAGCCAAGGCCCAGCAAGAAAACATAATAACAGAGCATAATCATCAATTAAACAATCAAATAACTCAAACAGTATAATCATATACTTAACAACCCAAAATATCCATATAATTAGGCATGCATCATACCAAGTTATTCAATTAACATTAATAACCAATTCACATATAATAGACAGGGTTGGCGCTCTTAGGTCGCATCCCCAAATCATCCCACTGACTCCAGCCCGCTTAAACCGAGCTCAGTGAATATTAAGTTATCCTCAGCTACCAGTGGTCGAGCCCTGCCCAATGCGCAAATATTGATTCCAACACTCTTAGGCCGTTTATCATATGTCCCATGGCATAATACCATCTATGACATCATACAGATATAGGGAGCTCTTATTCCCAACATAATCACATAACCGGGTGCAGTTTTCTTACCTTTGGATTCCGGTAGCTTTGATCAATGCTAACCACCCTCAAGCACGATCCCTTCCGAGCACGATCCCTTCCGAGCCCTAGCGTACACCTAGTCACGGTCACAAGTTAGAACCATTACCAAACTTCAATCCCAAAACCTAACCTCGGGACCAATCTTGAGCCCTCGGGAAGCCTTAATTCCACCAAATGGGGGGGTGGAATCAAACCCGAGCCCCTGGGCAAAAACCCTAAGAAATAACCCCAAAACCCCCCTTCTGGAAACAGGGTAGCGCTACAGTGCCATAAAGAGGGCTCTATAGTGCTACAAGCATAGACAAAAATCTTTGAAAGAACAAGGTGTAGCGCTGTAGCGCCCAATGACTAGCACTACAGCGCTAGTCACAGCACAGCCGAATCCAAATTTTCTTCCTTCGATTTTCCCCGAGCCAAACCTCTCCAAAGCTCATCCAAACCTCAACCATATCCCAAAATAAGCCTACCAACATATATAACTCATCCCATAAGACCCAACCATATGAAAATCAATCACATGCACCCCAAGATAAATAATTCACCATGATTGAGCTTAAAGCTCAAAACTCAGCAAAACAATAGAAATTCAGGACTTTGAAGCTAGAACTTCTTACCTTTGATGGAGGATTTCAACCTAGGTTATCTTCCACACCTTCTTAGCTTTCACTCCTCAAAACCACAGGCTTAATTCCCTAGAATTCCCATCAAAACTCAGCTTAGAACCACCATTTCAACACCAAAAACCAGGACTGAAAAACACTTTGAAACTTACCTCAAATGGACTGAATTACTCTTGCTAACTCCTCAAGCCAAATCAAGGGGCCAAGTGTGAAGTCTTAGCCTAAAGTTCCTCAGAATTTCAGCCTCAAATTCCAGCAGAAAGGGTGAGAGAAACCTAAACCGTGAGAGAGAAAACAAGACTTCTGTTTTTCCTTCTTTCCTTTTCTTTTCCTTTTGTCTCTTTCCTTCCTTCAGACTTCTAAGGTTTTCTACACATTCCACTAAAGAAATAAAGCAAAAATAATACTGAAGATGGCCTAAAGGCAAGGATAGGACTACGACTTGAAGGACGAGGATGGGGAGCCATGTGCTCCCCACATAATGGAAGCCCCATTTTCATGAGGCTTCAAAATTCCTACCATCATGTCCTATAATGGGAGCACAGATCCCACCAACCATCTGTCAAAGTTCAACCGATTGATGTCCGTGCACCGTGTCTCCGAGGACGTGAAGTGCCATGTGTTCCCATTAACCTTGATGAGACCAGCAGATGAGTGGTTCAAAAAGCACAAGGCAGGGTGCATTAACTCATGGCACCAGCTCTACTTCTTCTTCTTCCAAAGACAGTTATAGCGGTGAGGAAGGTAAGCTTTGAGGTCAATGCCTTTGGCTAATGTAACGTCCCAAATTCCTTAATATGGCTTAGTGCTTGGATTAGGGGACCAGGAGGGCAATAATTGATTTAATGTGTTATTATATGATTATATGCATGATTACGTGGGTTGTATTATTATATGGCTGTTTTTGCATGTATATGGGGCCATTTCTTATAAGAAAGGAATTTTCTTAATTTTTGCCTGTTGAGGGCGTATTTGTATATTTATGTGCATGTATGTGATATATGGGTGAGACCACATTATTATATGGATATATTTGAGCTATTCGGCATGAGGCGATCCTAGGAAGCAAGTTAGCGGTTTAGTCATAACGGGGTCAAATATCGGGCTCGGGGTGAGCCTAGGAGTAATTTGGTACTTAGTACATTACCGGGGATTGAGCGGGTATTGGGAAATGATTTGGTAATTATTTGAGAATATTGGAAGTAACGAGAATTATGAGACATTAATTATGATTAACGGAACAATTGGCTAATGACAAATTTACCCTTACAGACTTAAGAAGGCAAGGCTTAGGCAAAGGGGCATAGTGGTTTTTTGGTGCCAAAAGCAGTGGCTTAGGTCATGGGTTACTTCAGCTGAAGGAATCCTCAAAACAGGGCATATTAAACACCCTAGTTTCTTCTCCCTCCCTCTCACGTTTTGCTCTTTTTCTCTTTCTTTCTTGTTGTGCCTTGGAGCTTTATACCTTCATTGCTTGAAGCCAAGCTTGGGCACTCTTTTAGGTAAGGGAATTAATAATTTTGAAGCAAGTTTGGGAGCTATAGAGACTTAGAGAACAGCTAGGAATCGGAATAACAGGGGTAATTCAAGGTTAAACTATGTTTTGTTTATAGTTTTTGAGTTTTGAAACTTTAAGCTGAATTTTTTAATTTGTTGAGTTTAAAGTTAGGTTTTGATGTTTATGGTGTGTTGAAAATGTTTTGGGATTGAGTTTTGAAGTTGGGATATGTTTGAATAGATTTATGGAGAGATTTGGTATGAGAAAAATGGAGAAAAAATCTGAGTTCCAGGTCGAGTCGTGGCCCTATTCTTGGGCACTGCGGCTCAAGCTGGACGAAGGAGAAGATGGTGTTGTTGGGCTATTTGAGCCGCGACGCTAGTTAGGAGTGTCGCGGCGCTAGTGCATTCAGAGAGGGCTTTGGGCCCCTGACTTGAGTGGGGTTGTAGGTCAAGTGCTTGGGGTCGCGACTCAAAATGGGAAATTTGGTCAAAATGGGTTTTAAGCAACAGAAACTCAAACCTTAAGGCTCGGGATCGAATCTACTTCCTGGTTTGGTAGAATTTGAGGTCCCGGGGGTAGGCTTAAGGCCAGGATTGTGGTCAAGGGTCGTTCTTAATTTATTTTACACTCAAGCCTGAGGTAAGAAAATTGCACCCATTATGTGACATACATGATTATTGATGAAGCAGGTTGAGTGCTTTATATATGGATATCTGTTGCATTATGAATGCTTGGTTGCTTACTTGAGAAAGGCACTGACTTATCTGTCAGAAATGGCAATAGTGCTGAGCCCTGGTCGTAAAGCACTGACTTATCAGTCAGGAACGGCAATAGTGCTGAGTAATGGCCGTATGGCATTGACTTATGAGTCAAGAGCGGTAATAGTGCATCGAGCGCTGGTCGATATGATTAGATATAATCAACAGAGCGTTACACGCTCGTCTGACCCTATGGTCAAAGAAAACTAAAGCGCTTGACTAGTTCTATGGCTAGTTACTCGGAGTTAGGGCTAAAAGGCCCAAGGTGACTTGATGGTCACTTGGCTATGGCAAACGACCCCAGGATGACTCCAAAGTCATCTATTCATGGCAAAGGACCCCAGGATGACTCCATGGTCATCTGATTAAGGGTGTGGGCCCCACAATGATTTCATAATCATTTATTAATACTTGTATGCATGCAGTAATAAGTTTTCTTGCTGAGTCTTGGCTCACGGGTGCTATGTGGTGCAAGTAAAGGGAAAGATAAGTTTACCAAGCCGTGAGTTCGAGAGTTGAGGTGGCAACATGTACATATGCGACTGCTTGACCACCATGGGCAAGGTTTCTCAGGGTAACTAGGGTTTAACCCTATTTTGCCGCTTAGGTCGGCGGATTGTAATTTTTAATTGTAATGACCATTTTGGAACTGTAAACAACTTTGTAAACACTATTATGGTATCTCATGTATAGTTTAATGTTTGTAATAAAATATCCATTCCTTTTGATCGAGATTTTAACCCTGGCCCATTAATCACACTTAGATGCATGTTTATGGTCTAATGACTCATTTAGTGAGTTAAGCACTATTTAAAATACACAGTATAATGGTCTTGGCTATCCAGGGCGTTACAACCAACAAAAAGCAAGGACCCCTTGAGACCCTCAAGACCTACATCAAGCGTTTTAAGAAGGAAGCCGCTAGGACCAAGAAGGTCGACGATGGCTAGCAGAGGCAGGTATCTAGGCGGGATCTCCTTTGTGGGATGACTTCCAGTGGAGAGAATGTCGCAGGCTCGACGACTTCATTCGTCAGGCACAAAAGTATATAAACTGGGAAGATGCCCATATTGGGGCGTTTGGCGGACCCGTCATTTTCCTTGTTTCGTGGGCTCCAAGCTAAGTGGCTCCAAGGACCCAGTACCCCCCTTACACTCCCATCCAGCAGAGTGTGGCAGGTACCCCGCAATTCAACCCAGCTGTCCAATTAGTTGGCTTTAGTGCCATGCATTCTGCTTGCTTCAGTGCCGCCCCGACAGGATATGGAGTTGTGCCCACTGGATATAGTGCTTTTCAGCTTGCGTTCAGTGCTGGAGTGGCGGCACCAGCCCAGTCAGCTGCACCAAGCAGGACCCCCAGCGGAAGTAAGTGTGGGGGCAGAGGCAAAGGAAGAAAGTCCAAGGGAGTTGGGGCAGCATCGGCATGACAAGGAGTGGCCCCCGAGGATAATTATGTCTCGCAATACTCCGAGTACACAAACCTGGTGGAATCTCAAGAGAACATCTTCTTAGCCATAGAGCAGCGCGTCCACTACAAGAAACCACAACCCATCCGTAAGGACATGGAGAGGAAAAAAGGGTGGCTTCCTTTTACAGAGAGAGCTCTCCATCTTCAGTGGAGCCAAATAGCTAAAAGGTAAATACAAATGTAATTCATGGCTTGCAAGATCAGTAACGGTGACTAAGTGGATCTAGGCCATCTTTTTGGAGCTGAACCACTATAAAACTCTCTCTATCCATTATTTTTGGGCACTAGAAACATCTTATATACTTTATTTAGCTCTCACCAATCTTCTCAATATTATTTGTTGGGTGTTATACAAGTTAAATAAAAAATGAGTCAACAAGTTGTTATGTTGTTGTGTTGATGTCGAATTGTTGTTTAGTTGTTTTTAGATATATTTTGATTTAAAAAAAAAACATGTTAGCATGCAGTGGGTTAATGTTTAGTTGTTGTCTTATTGTTGTTTTTTAGTTGTTTAATTGATATTGTATTTTGTAAATATAAAACTTTAAAAAGTATTTTTGAAAACTTAAGGTAGTATTTTTTTAAAAAATAATAATTAGGGACTGTAAAAAAAACACCCAAAAAAATGTATTTTTGAAAAAACTCCAAAAATAATTATATAATGTAACAAAAATAATAAGTAAAATAAAAAAATTATAAAAAATTAGAGTAATTTGGAGCGAAAATACTTAAGTTTTACATAAAATCGCACTTTAATACTCTATTTTTTTTGGTTCTTTCATAAATACCCATTTTTTTTTTATTTGTTTACATTTTTACTAACTCAAGTTTTCAAAAATACGATTTTAATGTTTCAAAATTACAAAAATACGATTTACACTAAACATCAACCCACAAAATATAACGTTAAAATAACAATAAGAAAGCAACACGACAACAACCTCACGACAATACAAAAACAACATCAAAAAACTCATTCATACATTTTTAAAAAGCAACACATTGCAATACAATATCAAAGAAAGCAACTTAAATGCAACACAACAACAACATCACAACAATACAGTGTTGAAAATCAATTAGACATCGATTCATTGCATTAACTAAAAATAACAAAAAAACAACCTGAAAACAATTTTTCCCTGCATTTTTAAATGTGTCAAAAATAAACTCAAAATAAATCTCAAAACAACTAAACATATATCCAAAATAAATAAAAAACAAACAAACAAAAAAATAATAACAATTGGAAAACAACTAAACATTAACTCACTACATACAAACACATTAAAAATCAACTAAAAAACAACAATTGAATAACAACTAAAAGCCAACTCATTGCATACTAAAATGTTTTTTTAAATAAAAATATATCGAAAAATAACTAAATAATAATTAGACATCAGCAACATGAAATCAACTATACATAAATCTAAATAACACAAAAACAACTAAATTGACCTTGAAAAAATTATCAAAAATTTACTCAATTTGAAATCAACTAGACATCAACAAAAAATATAGGAAAAATAAATATATATATATATATATATATAAAAATCAATTTTCACAACAAAAATACAAAATTAAAAAATTAAAAAAAACAACTTAAGTGCAACACGACAACAACCTCACAACAACAAATATTGAAAAAGACTTAAAAATACTCATTTGAACATATAATAACTAAAAAGCAACTACAAAAAAATGATAAAAAACACAGTTTAATTAAATTTAAAAAAAATCAACTTAATCTATACGTAATAAAAAACTAGTTCGAGAAGATAAATCATGATGATGAGCTAAAACTTGAGTAACACGTAGTGGTTTAAGATATATCCAAAATAAACTTAAAATATACCAAACATATACTGAAAATAAATTATACTAATTTCCTTATATATAAAAAAAATATGATGATTATATTTTATTTTTATTAACATATATGTCAAATTTTGAAAGCATCATTACATGCAGTACATATGCATGTAGCAATTATGCTGGAATTACAATAGTAAAATGTTGATAAAGAATTACAATTATGTTAGACATTATAGCATGAATAAAAGATATAGAGCATATATTGTTGTTGTAAACCACATAATTGACACCTAGAATATTTTTTTTCGTTGAAGGAAAATATATATAATTTAATTAAAAATTAGAACAAATCCTGCCAGCCACATTGGAGGTAGAGCCTAAAGTGACATCTGCCCAAACTTGGTTTCATTTCTATCCCACTTGAAAATTCACTGTTAGCACTAACATTAGACTATAAATCCATTGGACCGATATAGATTCAAACAAAAACAACTTAAAACACTTCTCAACTATATGACAAAGCTTCCATGGTGTATGCCTCAAATTCAAGGCTAAAGCTAGTACTTGATAAGAAGTCCACAGATCTCCAATTGAACCTGATGCATGCACACTTCCTTTTCAAACATTAAGGCCTAATGGTTTGCTTCTTGACTTGTTGCTGGGTAGCGATGAATACCCATGTATAAGACTGCTTTCCTCATCTCGAATAACCTTATATGAAAAGGACTAGGTAACATCCATCTCACGTTAGTCTCAGTATGAACCCTATTGTTTAAACCAGAAATATCATAAGAATCTAAAGTAATAGAAAACTAGTTTACAAAATCATCAACTCTACGCTTACGATTCTTAATATATATTTTTATGCCATTTGGTACCAAAACTCGTGAACATCTTGTAGGAAAACTCTTATCTTTTCTGTGATCAAGATTCTTATAATATAATCAGGAATGACATAAAACAATTGCAATAACTAATATATCAGATTAGTTATAATGAAAGGCTAGTAATCAAAAGTTAAATGCAGAGAAATAAAGGAAGAACACCCATAAATTTTATACAGGTTCGAACCAAATCAATCTGGCCTACATCCTGTTTGATCCACTATCATCATCATCAATCGATGCAATCTCTGAATACAATTATAGTTGAGAACAAGCACTTCAGGACTCCCAAGAACCTTTCTCTCTCTAAGGTTCTAATCTCAAATACTTTCTAACAGTTGTGTTTTTCTCTCAGTCCTCACAACACACACGCTCAAATTCTCTTTCTTTGTATTCTCTCTTTCTCTCAATACAACTTCTCTTTTTCACACTTTTTCACACCCTAAAATGAAAGACAACAACATATATATAGGCTACCAAGATAGTTGACAACTAATACAGTTGGGTTAGTTAGGATTTGTAGGAAAGATCTCCACAAATTCCACCTCTTTTCTTCAAATCCTAGCTTCAGCAAAGTGGTCTTTGACTCCAATAGTGGACCATAAAATCCTTACTTAGTTACTAAGGTTAAGAAAATCCAAGCAATGCCTGAATTTGCCTATAGATAGCACCTTAGTACCAATGTCAGCAGGATTTTCTTCTGTCTTCACCTTTTCCAGCTCAACTACTTCCTCTTCAATCTTCTCTCTAATCCAGAATAGTCTAATATCGATGTGCTTGGTTTTCTCATGGTAAACCGGATTCTTGCATAGATGAATCGATGATTGACTATCTGAGTACAGAATAGCTTTGCCTTTGAGAAGTTTCATCTCCTTTAAGATTCCTTGTAACCATATTGCCTCTTTGAATGCTTCGGTAGTGGCCATGAACTCAGCTTCAGTTGTTGGTAGTGACACCACTGACTGTAGTTGGGACTTCCAACATACGCAATCTCCATTTGTTGTGAATACATATGAAGTAGTTGACCTCCTTGTATCCTTACTTGCTGCATAGTCTGCATCTACAAAACCTTCAAGTGTAACTTTCTGATCTATCTGTCTGTATCTCAGTCCTATCTCAGTAGTTCCCTTTAGATATCTAAGTAGCCACTTAAGAGCATTCCAATCCTCTAATCCGGGGTTGGTCATAAACCTGCTAAGAATGCTTAGAGCATGTGCTATGTCTGGTCTAGTGCTGACCATGATGTACAATAAGCACCCTAGAGCCATAGCATAAGGGACTTTTGCCATTTCCTTTGTCTCCTCGATTGTCTTTGGACTTTGATCTTTTGAAAGTACAAATTATCCTCCTAGAGGTACTAAAACACTCTTTGAATCCTGCATGTTGAATCTTTGAAGTACCCTCTAAATATAACTTGCTTGTTTAAGATTCAGAATCCCATCTTTTATGTTCCTTGTCACTTCTATCCCAAGTATCTTTTGAACTTGACTGAGCTCCTTCATTTCAAATTCATCTTTAAGCTTGTCTTTGATTCCCTTTATCACTGTTTTGTCTTTCCCCATGATGAGCATATCATCTACATACAGCAGTAAATATACTCTTGTTGATTCCTCAAGATGCTTATAGTACAAGCAGTGATCAAATTTTGATCTTGTGAAACCAATTTCTTGGACATAATTGTTGAATCTATTGTTCCATTGTCGTGGAGATTGTTTAAGGCCATACAAGGACCTTTTCAGTTTGCATACAAACTCCTTTCCCTCTTGTTCCACCTGAAATCCAGGTGGTTGATGCATGTAGACCTCTTCTTCCAAATAACCATTTAGAAATGATGTTTTTACATCTAGCTGCTCTACCTCCAGATCTTGTTGAGTAGCCATAGATAACATTAGTCTTATGGTTTTAACTTTACTACAGGTGGGAACACATTAGTGTAATCAATTCCTTCCACCTGAGTAAAGCCTTTAGCCACTAACCTGACCTTAAATCTCACTGGTTCTTCTTGTGTTACTCCTTCCTTTACTTTAAAAATCCACTTGCAAGCTATTACCTTCTTGTTATCTATTTTTTCCACCAATTCCCATGTGTCATTTCTGTTCAGAGAGTCCATCTCATCTTTTATAGCTTGATTCCACTCCTTCTTATATTTTCCTAAAGTAGCTTCTTCTATGCTTAATGGTTCTGGTATGTCACCTGTTTGAACTATAGCCAAAGCATAGGCTATCAAGTCTACCTCATCATATCTTTCAGGTGGGTGAATTTCTCTTCTCATACAATCCCTTGCTAGCTGATATCCTGTTAAATCTGTGGACTGGTCTGATTGATCTTGAGCATAATCTTCACCTGGTGCGTTGCTTTGCTTATTTTCTGGTTCATATCCTTTCAGTTTATCTCAAACTCAGTCAAGTCATCATTCTTTTTCAATGCACCTGCACCATAAACATCACGACCTTTCTCGACTTTCAAGTGAGGAAAATCATATTCATTAAACACTACATTTCTTGAAATTATGACCTTAGGTCTACCATTTTGATTCAAACAAATCCTATATCCTTTTGTGCCTAAAGGGTATCCAAGAAAAATTCCCTTAATGGATCTAGCATCTAGTTTGTCCTCTGTTTGGTGTGCATATGCTGCACAACCAAAAACTCTCAAGTGTTTAAGACTAGGAGGCTTGCCATACCACATTTCATATGGGATCTTAAGTTCTATAACACGATTTGGGCTTCTATTTATAAGATAACCAGTAGTTGCTAAAGCCTCTGCCCAATATGACTTCCCTGTACCAGAACTAATAAGCAAACATCTCACTTTATTCAATAAGGTCATATTCATGCGTTCAACCACTCCATTCAATTGTGGGGTTCTAACTACAGTTCTGTGCCTTGTGATTCCATACTCATTACATAGATCATCAAACTCATTATTTATAAATTCTAATCCATTGTCACTTCTAAGTGTCTTAAATTTAAGATTTATTTGATTTTCTACCTGGTTTTTCCAAATTTTAAACTTCTCTAGACACTCATCTTTAGTCTTAAGAAAATATGTCCAAACACACCTACTAAAATCATCTATAATGGATAAGAAATAAAACTTACCAGAATGAGTCGGAACTCTACTTGGCCTCCACAAATCAGCATGAACATACTCCAAAACCTTCTTTGTATTGTGTGTAGCAGTTGTGAATTTAATCTTGTGTTGCTTTCCAAATACACATGCTTCACAGAAAGGTAATGCACAAGTCTTCAACTTGTCTATGCTTCCTTGTTTGTGAAGCTCTCTCAGCCCCTACTCACTGATATGTCCCATCTGTTGGTGCCACAGATGCATCTCACTTTCTTAAGTCTTAACAACAGATGTTTTAGCAATGGCTACAGTTTCTCCTTCTAGTACATACAGTCCATTGACTCTCTTTCCTTTCATGACCAGTAAAGATCCTTTTGTGATCTTTAGGTTCACATTCAAAGACTTGTATCCATATCCTTCTTCTTCAAGAGCTCCCAAGGATATCAAATTCCTTCTCAGTTCGGGTATGTGTCTCACATTGTTGAGCACTTTCACCTCTCCATTGAACTATCGAATTGCCACCTTTCCTAGACCAATTACCCTGCAAGAAACATCATTCCCCATTAGTACTCTACCACCATCAGTTTCTTTATAATCAAAAAATGAATCTAAGTTAGGACACATATGGTAAGTGCATCCCGAATCAAGGATCCACTCTTTGATATCTGATTTCTCATATATTGAGAAAAGTTCTCCTCCTGATGAGCAGTCATCTTTGGTTTCTACCACAGCTGCAGAATCATTATGAGACTTCATTCCTTGCTAGTGTTTGTTTTCATTATGAAATTGATTGTAGATTTGTCTTCTCCGGTCCTGGTTTGATCTGGACCCTTGTTGATTTCTTAACAGATTGCAAAATCTCCTAATATGTTCAGTTTTCCCACAGTGATAAGACTGTCTTGAGTCTTTCCCTCTTGACTACGACCTTGAATGGTGTGATTGATTTCCTCTGGATGAGCCTCTCTTTAGATTTCTTCCTCGGACAAAGTAAGCCTCATCTTTTCTGGTTTCTTTCTCAAGTTGTAACTCGAACTCCTTCGACTTTAAAGCTCCAAGAACATCCTCCAAAGCAATCACATCTTTGCCATACTTTATTGCTACTTTGACTTCTTGATAGGCAATTGGTAATGATCTGAGCAAGATAATTTCTTGACTTTCTTCATCTGCCTTATGTTTAATATTAGCCAAACCAACAATAATCTCATTAAATTTATCAATATTTTCATCTAAAGAAATAGAGGAGTTCATTCTAAAACCATATAATCTTTCAAGAAGATTTATTTTGTTCGAAATAGATGGCTTCAGGTACAATTGTTCCAGCTTGTCCCAAAGACCCTTTGCAATCTTTTCTGAGGTTAATTTCCTTCTTATTCCATTGGAAAGATACATGATGATCGTGTAATAAGCCATCTCCTCCATTTCAGTGATTTCTTTTGGTTTCTTCTCTGCCAAAAGCTTTTGATCTCCGAGCACTTTAGCCACCTTTTGATGCACTAAGATACCTTTTCAACTCTCTCTCCATAAGGAAAAATCATTGGTGCCATCGAATTTTTCCACTTCAAACTTTTCCATTTTTGACATACTTTCTTGATTGTGTTCTTGAACAATTCTTTATGCAGAAGCTTTGAATCTTGATCTCTCCTCTTGATCGTAGAACCTGACTTTGATTTTGTAGGAAAACTCTTATGTTTTCTATGATCAAGATTCTTAGAATTTAATCAGCAGTGACATAAAACAATTGCAATAACTAATATATCAGATTAGTTATAATGAAAGGCTAGTAATCAAAAGTTAAATGCAGAAAAATAAAGGAAGAACACCCATAAATTTTATACAAGTTCGAACCAGATCATTCTGGCCTACATCTTGTTTGATCCACTATCATCATCATCAATCGATGCAATCTTTGAATACAATTACAGTTGAGAACAAGCACTTCAGGACTCCCAAAAACCTTTCTCTCTCTAAGGTTCTAATCTCAAACACTTTCTAACAGTTGTGTTTTTCTCTCAGTCCTCACAACACATACGCTCAAATTCTCCTTCTCTGTATTCTCTCTTTCAATCAATACAACTTCTCTTTTTCACACTTTTTCACACCCTAAAATGAAAGACAACAACATATATATATAGGCTGCCAAGATAGTTGACAACTAATATAGTTGGGTTAGTTAGGATTTGTAGGAAAGATCTCCACACATCCTTATAGCAAAAGAAATGCTTCATTTAGGTATTCAGGCTCATACCCCTTCATCCATCATTTAGGTCTAATAATATAGGAAGAGAATGAGTGGTACCTTGGTCCAAATTTTCAGAATTGAAGTCATACTTTTAAAAAATAGTCAAAATCATCCATGTTAAAAGTGACTCTGCAAGCCAAGTATGATGCCACCCAAGGGAAGAGGCAGTAGGATGATCCGGAGCACCGTAGTAGAGGGCTCGACAACTAATGGGTCTCTTAATTGTCCCCATAAAAAGGAAATTTAAAAATAGAGATTGTAAAAGTGAAAAAATACCGTCTCACCGTATAAATGAAACTTTTTCATATAATAAAGTGTATGTAGTAAAAATCTCATATTTTTTTTGTGTGTGGATAAAATACCTTGTTCGCAGATTCATAGACCCACTAAAGTCAAGGTTTGTAGAAAAGAAAAGGACTATGTATCTTTTTCGACTAACCTAAGAGGATTTCCAGTCACACCAGCACAACATGTTTATTCTTGGCGGCGATTACATTATGTTTCCAAGGTTAATACTATTCCAAAAGAACAACAACCTTGCCGAATAGCTTCCTCGGATTATGAATCAGAAGATAATCTACTAAGAATGCCACATTTATGTTAGCAACTTAAATGAAACGTGTTAAATTACTTATGCTTTAGAACATGAAGCATCACATATTGTACTTTAATACACATTATATATTCTCGTTCATACACACTCCCCCAAGATCCAATCACAGTGTTAGGCCCTCCTACTCATATCACGGAAATAGAATTGATATTCCATATTCCAATGGTTACAGAATTGGGATGGTTTACTTTTATGGTTATTGATTTTTATTATTGTTATTTATCAATGTTATTTTTATTTAGTGTATATTGATTTTGGAAGGGGAAAGGGTTATTGATTATTGTATAAATAAGTAGGGGGTTGGTTTGCAACTTTGTATGGGTATCTCAACAATGTTTTATCAGTTGTGGAGAGTGGGTGGTCTCTCCAATACCACCTGAAGTTGGATTTGCTACTTTAATGACAAATTCAGATTATTTGTGAGTAATTAATGAAACTTAATCACTATGAGTGTAAGTATTAAAACAAAGTAACATCAATTTCTAAACTCAAGAAAGATTATCATAGATCTGAAAATATACAAGAAATTGTTAACAAAACTTGTACAATCTAAAGTAAAGTATCTATTCAGATTGTACAACAAAATCAAGAATTAGAAAAGAACAGTGAAAGAGCAATTCCAAAATAGCAAACTTTGACAGAACACTCTCTTTGAACTCCCTTCAAACACCTGATTGAAATCCTTCCAGTTACTGTTTGATCCAAGCTTTTGCTTCCTCTCTGATCTTCAAAACCCAGACTGATTTCCTCAGCTTCTTCTTCAACCTTTTCTCTTGCACCTGCAACAAAAGGCCAAGACCAAGAACTGAAATCTAGGATTTTCTATCAAAGTTAGTTAGATCTGATCAGCTCAATATTTTATTTATAGTAAGTATGACAGGACCAGGTGACATCACACAGTCACATGTGAACTGCCAGCTAGAGAAAACAATGTCAGTTAAACTAAACAACTAACCCGCCAATTTAATCTATACAACTCATAATATTGAGATAAAACAGACCGCAGCACAGACAGAACAAGATGCATAATTTTTACCAAACAAAAGCAAGTTCTAAAACTGACATTAACAATCTCCCCCTTTGGAAAAAATTATGATCAGTGTAAAACATATTAAGATCAACATAGAATCCCAAAGAAACACAAAACAAGAGTCAGACAAACCAAACGTCTAGAAAACAGAGTCAATAAATCGATAAACAAGATAAGTAGCCAAAACAGAAGATTACAAAACCAAAATGTACAAAACAACTGTAACCTTCCAAAAAGCTTACAAAAGAAACCAGAAGTACCTAAAATAGTAATGAAACCAAAGGCAACTAGCACCTAACCTAAAACAGTAAAACAGTAATATATCTCCCCTTCAGTTACTAAGACGAAGGCGAATCCTGAGACACGTCTGGAGGAGCAGAAGACGGGACTAAGGGAACAGACTCCCCTTGCGTAGATGAGCCAGGAGCAAGACACTCCCCCTGAGATGATGCATGAAGTTGAGCCAATTGTGCCAAAACTCGCCGCTCAAATTACAACGTTCTTTGCCTATCTTTTTTGTAAGTATCCAAAAAGTCATTAAAAGCACCGTGAAACTGATGCAAATAATCAAACAACATGAATCTCCAACCAGATGATGGAAAGCCAGGCAGCACATTCTCAGAACCTGGGTCAATAGTAGGTAAAACCTGAGGAACTTTAAGACTACGAAGAGTGTTGTCAATGTCTGGAACAGATAAAAACACTTCTTGAGCAGTGAACTCAGGTGAAATAGACACAGTCAGACGATGAAGAAGGCAAGGAAATGGTAAGAAGGGCCAAGTGCCATGAACTAAAGCTTCATTATAAATGCGATTAAATATCAACATAGACAAGTCAATGGAGACCCCAGTGCCAACAACAAACATAAAACGTGCCATAGAAGCACCAACAATGAACTTGTGAGTAACTCGAAAAATCACATTATAAAAACGAGGACCGTGCAGTAGCAGGAATAGCACCCTTACTATTAGGCCATTTAAAAATTAAGAATACTAGATAATTTAGCAGCAACCAAGTTTATGTCAGGAGAATAGTCAGAGAAAAAAACAGGAAATTGAACCAAATGTATATTTAGAGCTTTGGCAATATCAGATGGAGAAAAACAAAACCACTTGCCCCGACAAAACACCTTAAACTGATTAGGATTAGAAGATTCTAAAAGTTGTTTGTCAATATTAGAATAAATTTCCCTAACAAGATTTTGAGATGGCATGAGCATATTAGAGACCGAATTAACCCAACCCCTAGAGACCATAGACTCTTTAAACCTAGGAAAATCATCAAAGACAACATTAGACTCCACATTCAAGGGCCGAAAAGACATTCGATCTTTGTATTTTTGAAACTTACGATAATTTAAAAAGACCATCAAAGGAGGAAGGTCACAAACACCACCAGAGGGAGCTGGAACACGAGAAGGACCAGAAGCTGCTTTAGGAAGATCTGAAGACTTTTGGGAAACAAATTTCTTCTTTTTGGGCACAGGAGAAACATGAGGAGAAATGGATCAAGGCTTATGTTTCTTCAGTGGGAGAGGAGATCCAGAACCTAAAAAACGCTTCTTTGAAGACACTTTGGAAATTTTGGAGGTTGGCTTATGTTTTCGGTGAGGTTGGTTTATTGTTTGAACATTGTTTTCGGCACTGTAAATTATTCCAAATTTCTTAAAATTTTTGCAAGATGTCTTAAATGACTACAATGTACACATTACAAAAAATGTAAAAAAGAATGATTTAGGTACCGAAATGACATTTTGGGTGCACCGGTGCAACAAAAAAATTGGCTGCACCGTAATCAGCCCCTATATATATGGTGTAATTAGTTGTATTAATGCAATCTATATATCAAAGAGTATTGTACGCCCTAAATATCCACGGGTTATTAGCGAGCTGGAAAAGGACATAATTCTATCCGCCACGTGGAAGCCACCTACTCGGAGCTGCTGTTACGAGTCTCCACCTCTTTAGCCCGAGCTAGTCAAAGGGTTAGTAAGAATACTCGAAGGCATCGGGTCAGCAGTGTGGACACCACGAGCTGGAACTACATCAAGCTCGAGGTGCGGCATAGAACTGACACCCCCAGCCATTTATGAAGTCAACCACGCAATGTAAACGTGCGCATATCAGACATCACGTGTCCACTCCATTCCTAAATTCTCGGACACACAGCATAAACGTGCGTGTTCAGGCGCCCCACGACTGGTTTGGTCCATGCGGCCCATTATCCCCTTACCTATTGATTAGACAACACTTCATTGACAGGTTTTAGGAATTAATCATAAGTGTCACAGAGGTGACATGATGGGTAAGAAGGTCACGGGATGACCCATTTTACCAACACCCAGGTGTCCTCTCCCTATAAATATGGAGACCCTGGGCGTTGCAAGGGGTTGGCGTCTAGTTTATAAAGAAACACCCTGTAAGGAATACTAGAGATATATCAATAATATTGGTTGGTGGACTAGAGGGATTTTAACATTTGAACCACCTAAAAGAAAAGGAGTTATAACCTTCCCCCTATACTATTTTCGCCAATTTGGAATATAAATATTTACATATTATGGTTCATTATCAAGCACTAATCCATCTCGTCTAGCAAAATCATTAATTTTCATGGAGATGAGTTAATCTAAGCAATTAGCCTAGGTTATATTTTTCATCACAATTAAAGACACATTTGACATTATCCTTAATTGCAAATTATCACAAAAACTTAAAATTCTAAACGATAAGGTGAATGGAAACCCTAGGATGACAGTAGACTATAGCAAAACCCTATTCAGTGGCCATCTAAATAAGATTAAAACAATAATCATGAAATTAACCATGGACGAATAAAAGCAATTTGACATACGGGGAATATAAGAACAATGAAAATATTAAGAATTAGGGATTTGAAATCACCCTTACTAACTAAATAAAAACTTAGCTAAACATAATTAAAAATAAGGACAAATAGCAATTTCCCTATAAACTATAACTCTTATAGAGTTTTGTCCCCTGAACTATTTTTTGTAGCAGAAATACTCCATGAACTATAAAAATAATTGAAAATGTGCCCCTTTTGTTACATTCTGTTCATTTTTTAAGGAGTCTGCTATGTAGTCACATGTCACATGCATAGTTACAATATAATGGTCTATTTAACTAACTGAAGTTAGTCGAAATAGAGCTTATTGACGCTAAATATACAAAAATTAGTTCTAAAAATGCACATACATATTTTCAAAAATTGTCATTATATCACTATGTATGTATGTATTTGTCTGTTAGGATTGTCGAATCATGTCATAACAGTGAAACATCAGTGTTACATGAGCAAACTGTTTAAAAAAAAATGAACGAAATGCAATATAAGGGGTACATTTGCAATAGTTGCTATAGTTCATAGGAGATTTTTGCCACGAAAACAAATTTAGGGGGCAAAACTATATGAAGGTCATAGTTCAGGGGAAATTTTCCTATTTACCCTAAAAATAAGCACAAAAATTTCATAAAATTAGATGAAAATATGAAAAAGAATATAATTGACGCACAAAAACTCACCCTAATTTTATCTTGAAAATTCACTCAAAAATAGTACTAAGTTTACTCTATAAAAAAGTACCTCCAAAAATAAAGATTAAAATCTTTTTTTATTATTTTTTTTTTCTAATTTTCAAAATTGCTAAAAAAAATTAACTATCTAAAATAAAAATTCAAAAATTAATTAAAAACAAATTAATTTAATTTTGCCTTGTGATATTCCCAATAATTCCGTCTTGATAAGATATACTGTAGCAATCCTTCACTTGAAATGTTGTTGAATCCACACGTGAAATAGAAATTAAAAGCTTATATAACACACACTGCCAACGGGTCCCACGTGTTTTGGCACATGCTGGCTGAAACAAAATTCCCTGTACACACGTGAGTGCAATTATGCTAAACAAACATTCACTTGTGAGATTCAAACTTCGTTGGAGAGTGGCATGCTACTGAATGAGTCAAACACGTGAGACCCATCATTTTGATATAATGATGTTGGTAATTCCTTGATAATTGACTTGGAGAGATCACGTGGTTTGGGTTTTGAGTAAGACATGCTGCCAATTGCTCTTACTTTTGACACATGGCATGCAAATAGAAGATAGCTTGCAACTCAGCTTAAATAGCTGGCTTCAGCTCGACGTGGCTCAGTGGCTCAAATGGCTGGCTTGGGCTCTTAGACAGACGGGCTGGGCCTTCTATCTATTGGCCTCTTTCTATTCCTTTCCCAAGTTTTTTTATAACTACAATGATGCCACATTTATATAAAGAATCTATTAAAATAAGTAAATCCAAACTGAAAATATATCAAAATAAATTCATGGAAATACTAATTAAAACTCAAATCAATTTTAATTATAATAAATATGTATTTTAACTCCTAATTTTTTTTATAACCTTAAAATCACAAAATACTAAAAATAAAATTAAAGTCATTAAAAACACTTAAAACTAACAATATCTCTAAACTTAAGAAAATTAAAAATATATCATCGAAATTGCTACTTATCACATATTCATTGGAACTCTTTTATTTGGGTTGGATCAAATGTAGTCAAACTAACCAGCTTCAAAATAAATAAACATGAAGTATGCATACAACTTAAGCACATACACCAGCTCACATATTGTTCTCGTATGATTAGTAAACTAAAGCTAGTAGTCGTACACTACTCACACCTCTAATGATTTCCACAAGACAAGCCTAAGTGTCCTACTTGCCCAAGGCTTCATCAACCATCCAAATAAGATAATTATATCTGTATGAGGCTTGAAAATATATTTACTCATTTATAAGCAGAGGGGTCTTAGTTGGATGTATTGACTGTGACTACTTCATGCAGTGAAAAAAAAATCTCACAATTTCTTTCCACGTCCAAGTTGGCTATTGACTATAAGAAACTCAGAACTTGTTCATATATGGTCAACACATGCATTTTAAATTGAAAAATCACCTCAGAAATTTTCTATAATTATTAGATGATATCTGTAAAGGGAATGAAAGAAGGAAAAAAAAAAAGACAAGAAAGAAGAGAAAACAACTATCATTTTTTTTAAAATCATTACATGTTAATTATAGCACATAACGTGTCAATGAACAACTAATAAATCTGACAACAATCCACTAAAGTTAGCAAGGGTCGGTCTGTGCCATATGGGGGCCCAAGTCAGTTTTGTAGTTTGTAGCCCCCTTAACATATATAATAATTTGAAAATAAAATAAAATTATATGATTTATATTAACATTGTACTAAAATAAGTGAATTTTGGGCCTAGGTAGGCATGTGCCTAGCCCACCTATGCATAAGTTTACCCTGTTAGCATATCTTCGACATCACTTTAGTGTGAAAGAGTGTCGAACGTCAGATAATTTAACGTCATCAATCTAAGGAAATCTAAGGAGATAGAAAGACTACTAGACCTCATAGCATCAAATAAGACCACTTGTTTACAAGCACAAATATCCACACTTTATATATATATATAAATTTTCTTATAGGAGGCTTACTTTAAGTTTTATTGGTGGAATTTTTAATATTCTTCACCTGTGAACAGTTGTTGGCACAATTTTTTTTATAATCGTGTATATTGTAGCTATTTAGAACATCTTGCAAATTTTCAGAAAATTTCAAATAGTTTACAGTATCGAAAACTAAGTTCAAACATGTTGTTGCACGTGTGACTAATTTTTTCTATGCGCGTGAAAAACAACATGTTTGAACTTAGTTTTCGGTACTGTAAACTATTCGGAATTTTCTGAAAATTTGCAGGATGATTTAAATAGCTACAATATACACGTTAATAAAAAAAAATCGCGCCGAAAACTGCTCACGGATCGAGAAACACTGAGAGTCTCACCGATATAACTTAAAGTGAAACCCTGTAAAAAAATTGTCTTATAAATATATATTTACACACATTATATAGACTTGTGAGTTTGAACCCTAACTTTGGCAACGGGCAACTATCATTCTTTATATAAAAGAAAAAGACCTACTAATCTTAATCGGAATCTTGGTGATAAAGTCACACGGAAATTATTAATTGTGGTACCACCTTTGCTTGTTTCACTTCTCTTCCTCCTTCAATCACAAAAACCTTCCTCCAACACCTCCAAAACATCCTTTTATTCATAGACAATTTACACCAGCTTGGTTCATTGTCTCACCAACCTTTGCTAACTCTACCAAATAAATATGGGTCAGTTATCCTCTGCTCATCCACCAAAACAACTCATGAAGATTCAATTCATGATGATAAAAAATTTTAAAATAGATTTGAAAACAATTTTTAACTGATTTAGAGCTTATATATTTTTCAATTATATATTAAATAAGAATAAATTTAAATAATTTGTATTGTTTTAAATAATACTTTTACAAAAGCTTATTTAGTGTTAATCATAAAAATAATGAGGCCATAAACATAGTTCAGTTGATAATACACTTGTTCTCACAAAAAGAAAGAGTTCTAAGTTCAAATCTCTTCCCTAATTCAAAGAAAAAAAAATTCTAAAGATAGATAATTAAACATAGGGAAATTTTCAAATATACGACAAATTACAAAAAAAAAATCTAAAAATACGGCAACTCCTTATATTTACAAATTTACGACTATCAATAAGGAAAAATTATAAATAACACAGTAATTTAAAAAAAAATTGATTTATACGGTAATCCAAAATAATTACTATAATACGGTCTATACAAACAGCCCTACGAGTTTTCCTAAGCAAACTATAAATCTTATCTTCTCTTTCATTTATATTGTGATAGAATTAAATTAAATTATTTATATGAGATATATTAATTGAATATAAAGAAATATTTATGCCGTATTGGTATTCATATATATATATAATATTCTTAATTAAACAAATCACATATTTCTTTTTTATTTTATAACTTTTATATTATATATACAACGTAAATTTATTTATTAATATTAAAAGAAATATTTACATTTATATAGATTATTATAGTGTATACGTTACTGTTTACCGAGGTTTTCGGAAACCACACTAATGAATATTAGCTGAAAATAATGATATGGAAAGTAGAAGATTAACACAGGATTTTTACGTGGTTGGGGCGTTAATAAGCCTTAGTCCACGAGTCAGTTGTATTAGAGATTGGAAAGTCTTTTACAATGGAGTTCTCTCTATGTTTTGATAGAGTAACTACATATAAGTCGAAGAGAGGTCTTTTTTCTAGTGTTCTATCGCCTGTATTTATAAGCTCATAGGAACACTGGGTCTGGGCCGGGTATGACCCGGGCCCATCAGAGATATGGATACTCTTGGCTTCTCTGGTGGAAGCCCAATATAAAAGATAAAACATGCATAGATTCAAGACTAATTAAGGCCCAATAGGGTGGCCCAAGAACTATACTTCGCCCGACAAAACGATGCTTTTGGTCTGGGAACTTCGAGTTTCGAGGCAGATTAAGGGGACAAGACCAGTCAGAGTACTTGGAAGTGCAGATCTGAAACAGTGCCGTGCAATCCCGAGGTGGCCTTTTCCGCAGGTGAAAAGTGGGGACAACCCTCACGCGTCGTGGGGCGGCTTCAGGATCACAGATGCTTTTCCTTGCCCAGCGAGAGGACCTGATCTGGGTTCATTTACCTTTATCCCTCTTTGTTTACCACGACCCCGGACCGTGACCAGGCTCCGGGATCATTTTACGTGTGCTTCTATTACGATCCGAACCATCTGTCGTCTCCTAGACGACTGTCCTGGATCATCATCCCGGACACAATCTGGGTCCAGAATCACACTAGGGTCGTGGCCCTCAGTTACTCCTGTACCAAGCGGGCTTGGGCCGAGCCAACATCCGAACGCCCCAGACCATGGGCCTGGGCCATCGTCCCGGGCCCACGACAGGAAACGAGGATAACATTTACCCCCAAGCCTTCACCTGGGGCCGCCAAGAGGAGGCTTTCCTTGTTCCCGGACGCTCCACGGTTTCCTTCCCCAATTCCTGCCTGGAATCGTTGGTCCGTGACAAAGGGCAGTGACGCTAGCCGTATGCTGGGCCCGGACCATTTACCAGTGTCCGGGTACGTTTACCTGAGTCCCGCTTCGTGGCAGGGGGACACATGTCGCTAGGTGACTGCAGCATGGATGGATTTCGACCTCGAAAGGTCACCTAGCTAACTCAAGGGTCGCTAGGCCTAGGCCAGCGCGTCAACACAGATCTCGAAGCGTCCCATCTGCACGTGGGTCCTTCATTAATACTTCTGGGTTGATGTGAACCGTAGAATGGGGCGACCTTTGGCATCCGCCCTTCTGGGCTGTTAGATCTGAGATGGCGAGGATCCAGCCTGAGAGGGCTCATAAATGCCCCTGCACGACTTTGGACCGTTCGATGGGGAGATACCTGTCCGTAGGATCAGAGGCCAGGATTTGGGCCTTTATAAATACCCTACAGACGCTCATTTGACATTTTTACACTCTCGAGCCATTTCAAGAACTGATAAGCTTTGCCTAAGCTTTGCATGTCTGATATCGCCGACGACATCCATCGTTGCTTGCTAACTCTATGCCGTCGTCTATTCCCCATGGCCCCAGCGTCTGCCCATCCGCCTGAGAATTCGTCCTGTGTCTGTCCTATCGACGAATTGTTGAACCGGCTTCACCATTTCAAGAACAAAGTTATGCCATTCTTACCATCGGACAACCACCATCTTCTACGGCCGACAACTCACAGTAAGTCCTTCTGACCTTCTTGATGAATATATGAACTTAGGTTGTTCTTTTAATTCGCATGTTTAGGCTGCTAGAATCTGATTACGTTTAGGAGTTGTTAGGAAGGTCGCCTGGTTCGGGTTGCTCCGTATCTGGATGCTTCCCGGACAGATGGCGGAGCCTTAGTAGCTCTTTTTCCATTCCCGATTAGGGTCTCGTGGTTCCTTGGTGATCCCGGACCCGATCCGAAGGGGCTCCAATTAGTCCTTAGGAGACCCTTCGTAACTTAACCGACTTTCTTGGGTTTAGGTACTGACTGCTTGGCTTTCTTTCTTTGTTCTCAGATCATCAACTATGACAACGGGCATCACACTCCACTCCGAGGAAGAAGTCAACAGGGCCCCTGTCTTCATCGCTGGGTCCCGGACACCTAAGGGTAACAGGTGGGAAATGAATGTGGTGCCCAACCTGTTCTAGAATTATCGGATGATGCACCTCCTGGAGAAGCGTCTGGGCATCGAATCCACTCCTGGACTCTTCCACAACCGCATGGCCAGAATCGAGGAGTGGGCGCACACGTCCATAGAGGGGTTCGGGGCCTGGAGTGCCGGCCACATCAGCGTGGGAGCCACGCTCCCGCTCCACGACTACTTTGTGTGATTCCTGACGTATGTGGGGATCGTGCCGTTCCAGCTCCTGCCGCAAGCGTACCGGCTACTCGCGGGATGGCGAGTGTTCTGCATTGCGCAGGAAATCACAGAGCCGACCCCTGCGGAAGTCTTATATTTCTACAAGATGGAGCTGCAGGTCAACGTCAAGGACAAGACCTTGGATGGCTTCTACAGACTGAAGCCGTGAGGTAGCTACCCTGCTCCCACCAGCTCCTGGAAGCATCCCCCGGACGTCCGTCATTACTGGTTTATGACGTTCGGGTTCCTCGTGGAGAAGAACCCCACGCTGCTGCTGGATTTCCAGCGAGTGGGTAAGTGCTTCCCCGGACCTTGTCCCCTTTTCGTTTTATTTTTCTCTTTTTCTCCTTTTCTTATTATCTTCTTCCGGGTGGCAGGACCTTTTGCTCAAACTCCCCTCACCCCGTTCATTATGGAACAGAGGAAGTTCTATGCCGGGCTGAGCGCGGATGAACTGGACGTGGGAGGCTATGTCACCACGGACAACCTCCAACTGGTTGGGATGCTCGCGGCCACCCAAACCATTGTCATCCCAAACCTTTGGGGCATCCAGTGCGAGAAGATCGTCGCCATCCGGGAACAACTAGCCCTGGACCACATTGCCGAAGTGGAGAAGGCAGCGCGAGCTGACGCGGCCAAGCGAAAGAAAGACCAGGCCCAGACGGAGGTGGCCTCTTCGGAGGAGCTGGAGGAGCTCTTCGAGGACGCCCTACCGAACACGGGGACTCCCGGGGCTAGCGTATCGGGGTGAGGTAACTCTCCTTTAATCTTGACTTATGCTCCTTAAGTCGAGGACTTAGCTAGGGATAGGCTAGTACTCCGAGGCTCCGCGTTTGGGGCTGACGGGGAGACGAGACCTTCGTCTCCCGTCCCCGTAGGCTCGGAGGTCCTTATGTTCCTGTCTGGGTTCCTTCAGCACGAGAATTTCCTGAACCCGGACGATATGGGGGATCAAGTCCATTCCTTCGCTTTAGAGTAGTTGAGTCGCGCCCAGGGCATAGACAAGGGTTCGTCCCGGGTCATTATTAGTTATGATGTTGATATTTATTTTTTCCTTTTTTGTTTGGTTTGCCATACTAATTCCCTTTTCTGTGCTTTTACAGGAGACTCCGGTATGTTTACTCCCGCCAGGGAATGAGGCAGCTCCTTAAGGACAGGGCAGCCAGGAAAGCAGCCAGGAAGGCAAACGAGGCGACGGGCCCGGAGCCCAGCCTCAACAAGGAAGTGTCCGAGACGGAACTTCGTCCCTATAACGCCCCAACTCTAGGGACCGCTACAGTGCACATTGCAAATAGTGCTAAACTCGCTAATCGAGTCATTTGGCCATAAACGTGTAACTAAGTATGATTAGCGGTTTAGGGATTAAAAATTTTGGTTAAGGTATAACGTTTCACTAGAACGTTTACTGTATACATTGGGATCTCGAAAATATAATTTCAGAGTCTACTACAAGAAAATATTTACAACAGGCCGTTCTAAGCGGCAAAACAGGGTTTAACCCTAGTTCCACTTTCAAACCTCGCCCAAGTATTGGTCGAGCAGCTGCATATGTACACGTCATCACCTAAGCTCTCCAACTCAAGGATGGTCCAGCTTCCTTTTGCCTTTACCTGCACCACAAAGCACCCGTGAGCCGAAGCCCAGCAAGAAAACTCATATGCTCATAAACAATCATATCATGATATCAAGTCATATCTGGCAGGCCTAGCAAACACAGCTTTATTCAAGCATGCAAATGAATTCAAACCAATGCTGGGGTATCCAGGATAAGAAATCCTGCCCTTCTGATTGGAGGACCATCAAGTCAATTCTAATCAGATGAGTGTCGCAACACTTGAGGTTCTGGTAAACCATGCTAAGTGACTGTCAAACAAGTCACTAAGGGCTCTGATAAGAAATCCCGCCCTTCTGATTGGATGACTATCAAGTCAATCCTAATCAGATGAGTGTCTCAACACTTGAGGTTCTGGTAAACCATGCTGAGTGACCAACAAGCAAGTCACTAGGGCCTCAGTGCCCAAAGCCATGCATATGATGATCAAAATGATCATACATAGCTCATAGCTCTGATCAGATGAGTGAATATCACTTTGAGGTCCTGTTAAACCATACAGAGTGACCGACAAACAAGTCACTAGGGGCCCAGTGCCCATAGCCGTGTAACAACACTATTACCTAGGCTTTCCTGCAATGGCTCTTATCAAATGAGTGACTGACAAGCATGTCACTGGGGCCGGTGCCCATAGCCATGTGACCTAACAGTCACGAGGTTCGCTGGCCTTGGCTCTAAATGACTAGCCTTTGGCTAGATAAGCGCTTGTTTATATTCATCGAACTTGAGGTCGGTCCTGCATTAATGCTCTTTGAGTCATTCAATGCAGAAGGTCGATTAAATCTAATTGACATGGCTTGCGTTGAACACGCTAAGGCTGTCCTGACTAGTGAGTCAGCGCAATGTGACCAGTGCCCAGTACCACTGCCGTACTTGACTAGTGAGTCACAACTTCACAGTTGATACTAACACCTTTGCCAATTCTGACTAGTTAGTCAGAGCCATGCACAAGTAAGCAATGCTATCAATATGTCATTTATCCAAGAGTAGAACATTCAGCATGCTTACCTAACAGTTGTGAGCATAATATTGATCAAGCACAAACACAGAGACTCAAGCTTTGACCAATCTTATATTCATCATTCATGGCATGCCCTAATCACATGTTTCTCGTGCATCTCATGCATCACATTTAACCACCCAGAATGCCTCAATAGTAACCATATGCAAATGAGCAAGATTGCTAAGAATTCATTATGCTATCAATGTTTACATTTAAACATCCAACATGCATCAAACATAACCATGCATGTCACATATGGGGTGCAGTTTTCTTACCTCGGGTTCGAGCTAGAATGATTAAAAGAACGACCCTTGAGAACGATCAGTCCTTTGGTCCTTTAGCGGTCACCTAGTCATAACCAAATATAGGATACCATCAATAAAAATGATCAACATAGCTTCCCAAACCAATATCTAGCTTCCGGGACATCAATCCACACTTAACCGGGTAGTAGGATCGACCCCGAGGCCTAAGGCTAGCATCCTTAAATCAAAAATCCATTTCTGGCCAAAAATTCCCTTATGGGTCGCGACCCTCCCTAGCTGTGCTGCGGCTCGCCCCTCAGACAGAGGCAAAGCCTCCCCAGAAATCCACTCAGGCCGCGGCTCACCATAGCCAGGCCGCGACCCTTTACGCACACCAGCAAGCCACCAGCTTGCTTCCCCTACGTTTTTCTTTGAAACCAATCCCTCAAACCAATCCCAAACCTCAACCTAACACCCAATTCAACCACTAAACATCATCTACAACTCACCCTCATCAAAACCCAAGGTAAATACCAGCCTAGCTTCCATCAATCCAAACTTTCCATCAAGAAATCACAAACTAAAACTTAAATAAAAAACAGAGTATAACAAGACTTTCATGGCTGAGTTTCCTTACCTCAAGCTTGGCTCAAACCTTGATTTCCTAGCTTATTCCTTCAAATTGGCTTCAAAATTCCAAAGGGAGAAAGAAGGGAAATGGTGCACGGGTGAGGGAGAGAAAGAAGGTTGATGATGCTCTGTTTTTTAACAATTCCATAGCCTTCTAAACTCAATGGGCTGATATATATATTGAGGGTGAAAAGAATATTTTGCCCCTAGGTCAAATAAAGGCTTCTAAGCACTCCCAAGGGTAAAATCGTCCTTTCCCACCTATCTCGTTAATTATAATTAACACCCTCCAATTCCCATTATTCTCAATATTCTCAAATACCAATAATTCACATCTTGTTACCCTTTAATTCCCGGTAATGTTCTAATCATCGAAGTGACCCCGAGACTCACCCCGAGCCCCAAACTTAAACCCGTTATGACTAGACCGAACACTTGCATTTCATGATCGTCTCATGCCGAATGGCTCGAGCCAATCCACATATAATGTGGTATTATTTATAATTCACCCATATGCATGAAAATACACAATCACGCCCCCAACGGCCAAATTGCCAAAATGCCCTTGCAATTAAGATATGAACCCATATGCATGCATTCACCATCATATAATAATATAATTCACATAAACATGCATATAATCATTAAATATCACAATAAATCAATTATGGCCCTTTCGGCCTCCTAACTAAGGTCCTAAACCTTATTAGGAAATTTGGGGCATTACAACTATCCCCTCCTTACAGAAATTTCGTCCTCGAAATTTATCTGAACAACTCGAAATAAGAATTTCGCACAACTGATTTCAGTTTCCCAGGTCATTCTCTCGACCTCCACTACAAGAAAAAACAGTATTCATAACACTTAAAAACTGCTAACCGGGAGTATTGATAACGCTTCTGAAAATGCTAACATAGCCCGTGTTATTAAAAGTCCTGTCTTTTCTATAACAATATTCGAATGTTATGTTCGATGTTATCTTAAACTATTCAATAACACATTTTTAGTTGCTATAATATTCAAATAATAACATTTAGTTAGAGTATTTGATTATAAATTTGGAGTTTAATCTTATACTTTATGCATAACACTTTTCCACTGTTACATTTGATTATTTTGATAGCATTTTTAGTTTGTTATATTATATAAATCATAACGATTTGTTATGCTTATAATATATTTCTAAATCATAACATATTAAAAGTCTAGTAATAAAATTTTGTTACTTTAGTGTAGATAATATATTTTAAATTTTATTTTGATAAGTATACTTAAAAGGTTTTTTTTTAATTAAAAGATTTTCATTATTGTATTTTGATAAAAAAAAAATCAAAATTAATCATAAAATGTAATTCTCAATAAATTGATAAAGCACAAGTGTTACATTAAAAAATAACTAATTCAAACCATGAATATGTCTACTTCATGAGATCTTAGTTCTAACTTAAATTTGAAAGCATAACATAATAAAGTTTTATAATCTTGAACATTTTTTACTTTAAAAATGAAAAAAAGAAACATTACAAGATACACAAAAGTAAATCATGCATGAAACTTGCTCCATCCTTCAATTCATCATCCAACCAAGTACTTGTTGCTGAAGTTGTTTGTTGCCATATGAAGCTCTCTAAATTGAAATCTCCTCAGGTTTCCAAGGCAAACCTCCTCATGATGTTGCTCTGAAATTTTTTAAAACATATATGAAAAGCAAAAAGCAATAAAACCCAACACTACTTAAGTAAGTAATGTTAGATTAAACAAAAATATGTTAAGTATAAACCATAACAAAGCAGCTTTGCAAGATATGAAACATATATGAAATAGTCATGTTCATTAGTGTAAAACTAAACCCAAATTCTCTTCTGAACTAATCAGTAATGTTTTTTACCTTATATTTTTTAATCCAACCTAATTTCACATTCCAAACCTGACCTAAAAATACTAATGTTGTGCTTCTTGTAATGTTCGATTTGTCTCCAGATATGTTTATGCTTATTTTTATAAGAATTGCTCAAACCATATAGCAAATTAGATACTTCAACAAAAATCATGAAAAAGATGGCCTACAACTGTGTTGAACAAGTCTAATGGTCAACCAATTAAGTAAATAAAATTTCTTTAAGATTAATCATTCAAATCTATTTGAACAAACAGATCTGTAGATAAGGGACATGCCTAACACATCTAATTGCAATTGTATCATGTGATTGCAATATGACAGCACCAAACAACAATCTCATCATTTATGATCAAAACCCATACAATCAATATTATATATTTTCACATGAATAAAAGCCTGATAAAATCATATTATAGAATATGCATAAATAAAAAATGTAAAAGGCTCAGCACAGTTTAACTTCCAACATAAAAAAATGAGCAATTAGTTTAACTTCAACATTAAATAAGGAGAAAAAGGCTCAAAAATTCCCTGACCACATAATAGAGTTTCTAAACATGTGCAAACAATGTCCACTAGGGCAGTGTTGTGAAAATTAATATACGCAAGTATACGCAGTCACACAAGTAATACAATGATAAGTAAGATCGTCTCCACAGGGATTGCAAACAAAATACAATGTAAAATCAACTAATTACAATTTAGAAATTTAAGAAACTGAATTGAGTGGTTGTTGAAACTAAAATAAAATGAAAGAAATTAAAATATGCTTAAAATTAACCACAAGTTCTAGAGAAATAACAGCAAGAAGAATTATCAATGGAACAATTGGACTTGAATAGCTAAATCCCCCTATGTCAAAAACTGCCCAGAATGCTATAGCATTAAATTTAGCAAATCGCACCAGAGTTAACTAGAATTCCCAATATGCTCACCAGATTTTTCCAAAACTCGTGAATATAGTTCTACCATCCAATTAAATATATTCCTATATCAAATCAGACTTAAGAACACAAATAACAGCACCAATTCTCAAAAGTTATGCAAGGTAAGTAAATATTCCTATTCTACTCACTAAGAACAACCTAACAATGGTTATGCTCTTGCATCATTCAAGTACAAACTACTACATTCAACCTTTCCAGAATTAAATCTAGCTTAACAATCTGCCATTGTTGGCCAAACAACAACAAACAATAATCATGAACAACACTTGAATGAACAATGGTGAATTTACGTAAATATGCATTTAAACTTTAATAACTATGACATAGGGTTCTTTAACCATTCAAGTCTCAAAAAGCTTAGCTCATAGCTAAATTAGTATCCAAAATCTGAAATGGAAACTTGATATCCATGAGTTCTAAAATAGCTATTCTAAATTAGGAAATACAAAAATTAAAGAAGAAGAGTAAATGGGACAAATCCGATATAGTTGGTGTGTGAATCCTCCTTGTCCTTCTCGTTCCCCTTCAACAATTGTACTTCTCTCTATTTTTCTCTCTGTTTTTCTGTACTTTTCTCTCTGATGATAGTCCTTCAATGGCTGCTACTAAGGTGATATGGCTCGTTCTGGTTTCTTTCCAAATTAGGGTACAAAAACATCATGCTTTCCCAATTGGAAAGCCCACCTTCTTTTACTCCACTTAGGCCCACTAAATTGGACCACTTTTCTGCCCAAAAATAACTCCAGCTGGCACCAGTTATGGACCCATGCCACCTGGCCACGAATTAAAAAGAAATGACACAGCTGCCTTTAATTTCCACGTCAGCAAGTGAGCTCCAGCATGCTGCAGCATGAATTTTAGCAATCTGGAAAGTTTCAACTTTTGCTTCCAAACCAAACTTCCAATTTTTCTTCTTCAATCCTTCCATGGATAGCTTAATTCCCTTTTTACACAGAAAAATAGAACAAGATTAGTTATTTAATTCCAATTTAAACCCAAAATATTGTAAGACTCCAATATTAGATCAACTAATTATATAGATAGATAACAACTTAAAATTGACAAACAAACACCAAAGTCACACTCTTTTTATGCATAATTAAGTGTAAAAGTCAAATAAATAACTCTATATCATAGAGTTATCAGGCAGCGAGGGTGGATGTTTCCAAGAAAAAAAAAAGAACAAACCTGAAGGTCTCTCTATTCTCTCTGCAGATGGCCCAGGATTTAGAACCAGTTTCCCACTTGGTTGCTACAAAAGGGGGAAAAACAGAATAAACATGAATAAGAGAGAGTATACAGAATAAACAAAGAACCTGTCAAAGTAGTAGGCATATCAGTTTGTGCGTGTGTGAAGATTTTAGCTTGAGTAGGGAATACCCGCAAGTGAGTGTGCCATTCCTGTTCTAATATTTGAAACAGATATTGGTACATGTGAAACGAAATTCCAAACACTGACAAAAAATTATCTCTGAAATGTCTCAAATTTTGCTTCCTCATCTAAACATCTAAACAAAAACAGATCCAAATACATACCAAAAACTTAATGGCCTTCAAAACATGAAAATCACCGTATAAAAGCAACTAGTCAAAGAGACTGAACCCCATATCCTGAAACAAAGAATAAAGAAATAACTAACCATTAGAAAAAATTCAAATAGTTAAAACAGCCAAAACCAGATAACTTAATAAATGAATTAAACTTACATCATCTGACTCTTCTTTCTCTTCCACTTTCTCTTCCTTCTTTGACTCAGCAGTAGCAGCTGGGGCAGCGGCTGCTCCACCTGCTGGAGCAGCGTAAGCAACTGCACCACCACCTGATGGCACTGATGCTAGCTTCTCCCTTCTGGAAGCAATTAGCTCAGTGAAATCTTTACCCTTGACCTCAGTCAAAAGAAAGTTAACCTTCTCATCCTCTGCCTCAATTCCAACTGTAACCAAACAATATATTTATTCAATTCACATGTCACATGGTTTCTTATATAACTAAAAGAATAAACAATATTCATTCATTCATTGCAGGGAAAGAATCTGCAAAAAAATTTAACACTACAAAATAATCTTACTCTACATCTCCAATGTATTAAATTCTATATTAAATCAAGGCAAGATTTCCCACCAAAAATTATAAACAAAAATATAAGGACTAGAAAAAATAAAGCATTTCATTTCAACAAATTCAAAATACTTGATCAAAATGACAAATAAAAAGATCCCTAAATTTTCAAATAACCTTCTCCATATATTTCTCTATTTATCCAACCTTTCAACATTATTCCAATATTCATTCCTTCATATTAAGGAAAAAATCTGATTTTTTTTAACACTAGCCAAGAATCTTAATCAAACAAAGATTAATACTTCTTCAATGAATTCTGTTCAAAATTACATCTAGAATAGCCTTCCCACAAAAAATTGAAGTGCTTGATTTCAACAGCAATATCCAAAAAACTTCCATTCAAGAAAAAAAATTCCCAACTTTCCAATAACATTCTCAATACATTTTCTCTCTTTATACAACTTTTTCAAGTGAACCAAAACAAGCACTTCTCCTCCTATACTAGTTATCAAATATCATATGCACAATTTACAATTAGAATATAGTTATGAAATGACATAATCCAGTATATAAAAAGCTAAAAAAAAATTACACTCAATATTAACAAGGGTAATATTAGTTATCTACTGGATTTTTTCCTAGCTCTGGTGTTTCTCAAACATCATTTGAAGTGCTTTAAAGCACAACCATAAATTTAATATATTTCTCCACCATAAGCACAACTTCTACCAATAAAAAAATGGCAAAAAATTCACACTCGATCAATCGAGAAGAAAAATAAAGAAATGCTGAATGAATTTTAGAAAGAAAAAAAAACTAATTACAAGAAATAGCATACCTGAAGAGAGAATAGCCTTCAAATCAGCAGCGGAAGGAGAAGCATTTCCTCCCATAACTGGTGGAAGACTATTGATCTGTTTAACAAAAAGGTTTGTTATTGAGAATAATTAGTAAAATGATATCCATTTCAATGAACCATTTATATGATAAGGAAAGATACCAATGGTAATATGTAGAAATATCAGAAAGTCTATAAAATATCGTTATACCTGAGATGCAATTCCCAATTCCACAGAAGAGCCAATTGTAATAAGGAATAACAAGAGAGCTATTACATATTGTCAATCTAACAATGAAGAAAAATGAAAAATCCAAACTTTCACTGAATTTACATCCCTAAATTTCCTCCTTCAACCCTCTTTATAATGAAAATCCCATAAATCTTGCTTTTCCCTTTCGTCCTTAAAATCATGTTTCGAATAGACCATAAGGAATAACAAAAGTAGAAATTGATTTTGCTAAGTCCATAATTCCATTCAAGCAACACAAAAAAAAAAAAAAAAAAATTCTTGAAATAGATACTTACAAAAATACTGCTGAATATAGATAACAGATAACAAAGAAAAAAGATACCTTGGAAGAAATCGGAGCAGGCATCTCACCCTCAAGCTTTGTCTGCGGTGTCTCTTCGGCCTCTTCCGGGGGTTCCGTTGTCGCCGTTGTCAAAGTGGTGGAGGCTACGGAGTCAGTATATATATATATATAAATATGATATAGATACATAGCAACGTAAGGGAGAAATCGCCAAAAATCTGAAACTAAAAGTGTAGAAACTTACCCATCCAAAGAAGATGTTGAAATTTGGGCAAATTTTAGGGAATATAACATCTTTAGTTTCGGTTGTGAGGTTTTGAAGAGGAAAGAGGGAAAGAAAAAACCCTAATTTCTGAGAGGAGCACACATTCAAAATTGAAGAGAGAAAGAGGGAAAGGGGAAAGAGGTTCAGATGGAATGAAGGGGTTCTTTCCATAGGCAGGAGACTCTTGGGTTCTTACTTCCAGCAAGAGAGATGCCGTGATGGAGAATCGCGTGAGGGAGAAGAGATTCTATGGAGTGAGTGTGAAAGAGAGGGCAGAGGAGGCAAATGGGATTTATAGAATTTTCATTAGGCGGCAAATGAAATAGATGGCGCCTAAATTGTCTCTGAAAAATAAAGCGTGTGTTCCCATTACTAACACTTTGTAATATATGTCATTTTTTACCGTAATATATAGTCAAAATTGTTGTAGTGCTCACTGTTTTTGCAACATACCTTAACCTGTTGGACCAGGTGGGGAACACCATGTCCAACCTCCAACTTAAGCGGTACGCCACTATAGGCAACCCGGACGTGCTGTTCATCTCCCAGGCGCTCCACCACCAGGCCACTGCGGTAAGTTTTACTTGTCTTTTTCTTTCCCCTTCTTACATGTTAATAAGGATTTCTCCTAACTTTTCTTTGCTCCAGGTTGATCTGTTGTCCCATCGGAGTGCTGATCTGGTGGCCGAGCTGGCCATGAAGATGGAGACGGCCAAGTTGGAGCTGGAGGCGGCCGTTAATCAGAGGGAGACCGCCAAGGGGGCCCTTGGCCGGGAGATGGCCCAGGCCCGGGCAGATCGTGAGGAGTTCGACCGCGTCAAGGCCAGACTGGAAGAGGCTTTGTCCCGGAAGGGAAAAGAGGCCGATGAGAGGGCAACACTCCTGGAGGCGGCCGCGACTCAGTCGGTCCGAGACAAGGAGGAGATCCAGACCTTGAAGGCCCGGGTCTGCAAACTGGGCGATTCTCTCCTCGAGGAGAAGGCGGCGTATGAAGCATCCCGCCGCGAGAAGGAGGAGGCAGAGGGCATGCTGAAGGTCACCTTCGAGGAGGCCATTTACATGGCTTGGTGCAAGGACAAGAGTATGAACCTCCTGGTCTTCCCCGATCCATAATCGAAGCGGGCCGAATTCGAGGCCAAGGAGAAGGAAGACGCGAAGCTCCTGGTGGATAAAGCCTAGGTCCGGATCCTCGCCTCGTCTCCTCTATCTCTTTTTTCTTTGTAATTTTGTCTTTACGTTGCTTTATGTTGGACAAAACACTTTGTTGCTTTCTCCGGTTTTTATATATATATATATATTTTTTTCGTTATTCCTTGAGAAGAAATTTCACTTTATTGTCGTGCCTGATTGATTCTGAGGGTTTGGTCCCGGTTCCAACGGCCTGGACTAGACCAACTGACTAGCTTGTCGAGTTTTCAGAACTAACCGCCAAGTTTCTAATCCCGGCTCCAACGGCCAGGGCCAACGTGGCTGAGTTTATTTAGGAACCTTGTTCTCCCTTTATCAGTTGTAGGCCACAGATTTGCCTTGGGGCATACCAGTTGCTTCTCTCTCCCGGACATCACTCGTCCGGAGTGGGACGATCCTCGGACTCATTCCTTTCTAATGTGTACCCCCGGACATCGCTCGTCCGGGGTGGAACCAGCGTTGGGCTTGGTCCTCTTTAATTTATACCCTCGGACATCGCTCGTCCGGGGTAGGACCTGCCTTAGGCTCGGTCCTCTTAACTTTATACTCCTGGACATCGTTCGTCCGGGGTGGGACCAGCCTTGGGCTTGGTCCTTTTTAATTTATACCCCCCGGACATCGCTCGTCCGGGGCGGGACCGGCCTTGGGCTTGGTCCTCTTAACTTTATACTCCTGGACATCGTTCATCCGGGGCAGGACCAGCCTTGGGCTTGGTCCTTTTTAATTTATACCCCCCGGACATCGCTCGTCCGGGGCGGGACCGGCCTTGGGCTTGGTCCTCTTAACTTTATACTCCCGGACATCGTTCGTCCGGGGCAGGACCAACCTTGGGCTTGGTCCTTTTTAATTTATACCCCCGGACATCGCTCGTCCGGGGCGGGACCGGCCTTAGGCTCGGTCCTTTTTAATTTTATGCCCTCGGATCTCACTCGTTTGGGGTGGGACCGGCCTTGGGCTCGGTCCTGTTAACTTTATACTCCCGGACATCATTCGTCCGGGTGGGACCGACCTTAGGCTCGGTCCTCTTTAAATTTTATACCCCCGGACATCGCTCTTCTGGGGTGGGACCGGCCTTAGGCTCGATCCTCTTTAATTTTACACCCCCAGACATCGCTTGTCCGGGGTGGGACCGGCCTTAGGCTCGGTCCTCTTCGATTTTATACCCCCGGACATCGCTCGTCCGAGGTGGGACCGACCTTAGGCTCGGTCCTCTTCAATTTTATACCCCCGGACATCGCTCCTCCGGGGTGGGACCAGCCTTTAGGCTCGGTCCTCTTCAATTTTATACCCCCGGACATCGTTTGTTCGGGATGGGACCGGCCTGAGGTTCGGTCCTCTTTAATTTATACCCCCGAAAATCGCTCGTCCGGGGTGGGCCCGGCCTTAGGCTCGGTCCTCTTTAATTTATACCCCTAGACATCGCTCGTCCAGGGTGGGACTACAAGGTTTGTATCACCCGGACCTCGTTGGTCAGAGTTAGGACTAGCCTGAGCTTGCGCCCCGCCTGGTATTTGCTTATACCCGGGATACCCCCCGCAAGTGAGCAGAGATTGGTATGGGGTCACTTGAGAAAAATTATCATTGTTTTTCAACATTTCTTTATGACGTTTTGTACACGCCATTTTTATTATTCAAAGGGGGTCGCCCTGAGGCGTACACCGTTTACAATGAAAATACTAAATTGGAACACGCTCTCCCGACTACTGATAGTATTTACGAAGATGTTCCGCATTCCAGGCTCGCGGGACTTCCTAGCCATCGAGCCGCTTTAAGCGGTATGTCTCAGGGCACACTTCGTGTTGGATCTCGTATGGCCCCTCCCAATTTGGGCCTAGAACCCCCACTCCCAGATCTTGAGTAGTAGGGAAGACTCTTCGCAAGACCAAGTCGCCGGTTCCAAACTTTCGGATTTTGAATTTGGAGTTGAAGTGCCGTGCGATCTTGCCTTGGTACATCTTTAGATGCACCTGCAATTCCTCTCGGATCTCCTCGATGAGATCTAGCGAATCTTGGAGTAAGGCGTGGTTCTGGGCGGGGTCATACGTGTCTCTTCGATGAGACGGAATGGTCGTCTCAATGGGGATGACAGCTTCACATCCATAGACCATGGAGTAAGGAGTGTGGCCGGTTAATTTCCTTTCGGTCGTCCGGTAAGCCCATAGTACGCGGGGCAGCTCCTCGGGCCATTTGCTCTTGGAGGCCTGAAGCTTTTTCTTTAGCGTCCCTTTCAGGATTTTGTTCACGGCTTCTGCCTGCCTGTTTGCCTAGGGCCTGGCGACCGCGGAGAAGCTCTTGACGATGCCGTGTCTTTCGCAAAAATTCGTGAAGTGGGCGCTGTCGAACTGCTTCCCGTTATCAGATACAATTTTGTAGGGTAGGCCATACCAACACACTATGTTGTTGATGACGAAATCCAATGACTTCTTGGAAGTGATTGTGTTCATGGGCTCCGCCTCAACCCACTTGGTATAGTAGTCCATGCCCACGATGGCATACTTCACCCCTCCCTTCCCGGTTGGGAGCGATCCCACTAGATCGATCCCCCACACCGCGAAGGGCCAGGGGCTAGTCATCAAGGTTATTTCAGTCGGGGGGGCCCGCGGGACCTTCGCATACCGCTGGAACTGCTCGCACTTGCGGACGTAATCGATACAATCTCTTTTCATGGTCGGCCAGAAGTATCCTTGGCGCAGGATCTTCTTGGATAGACTGAGCCCGGCTGTATGATCTCCGCAAAAGCCTTCGTGCACTTCATGCATGATGGAGCTTAGCTCTGTCCCGGACACACACCTTAGGTAAGGCATGGACAACCCCCAGCGATATATTTTTCCGTCCATCATGACATATCGGTGGACTTGGTACTGAAGCTTCCTGGCTGCGGCCTTGTCGGCTGGTACCTCCCCGGCTTTCAGATAGCGGATAAGCAGTCCCATCCAAGACGTGGAGTGATCGACGGTGTGGACCGCGGGGGCCCTGATGCTTGGGACGGGGAGGTGGTTGACGGGGACTAGCCCAGTCAGTTCTGCTTCGACGTCGGTGGCCAGCTTTGCTAGTGTGTCTGCGAAGACATTTTGTTCTTTGGGAATCTAGCGGATGGATTGCTTTGTGAACGCTTGCAGCATCTCTCTCTTCTGGGTCACGTAAGCCGCCATTCTCTCTCCTTTAGTTTGATATTCCCCCGAGATTTTCCTGACAACCAGCTGGGAATCGCTGTAGATTTCCAAGTTCGCTGCCCCTACCTCCCGGGCCAAACGCAGCCCGGCTAGGATAGCTTCGTGCTCCGCTTCGTTATTCGACGCCTTTGAACTGGAAATGAAGGGAATTTTGTAACTGGTGTCCCTACGATGAGACCAAGATGATCCCAGCCCCGACCCCATTCTCATTCGAGGCCCCGTCCACGAAGACTTTCCAGAAGGGCCCCGCGGGGACCTCGGGATCATTGTCTTCCTGAGATACTCTGGAACATTCAACAATGAAATCGCCCAAGGCTTGTCCCTTGATGGACACTCTAGGGACGTAGGATATATCGAACTAACTTAGTTCCATGGCCTACTTCAGGAGTCTTCCCGATGACTCGGGCTTCTTTAACACTTGCCCCAGAGGGTGGTTGGTCAGGACCTTGTGGCATGGGCCTAGAAGTAAGGCCGGAGCTTCCGGGATGCCATCAGCAGGCAAAAGGTCAGATTTTCGATTAATGGATATCGAAACTTAGCATCCAACAATCGCTTACTTACGCAATACACCGGGAGCTGCGTCCTTTCCTCCTCTCGTACCAACACGGCGCTGATCGCGTGCTCGGTCATGGCCAGATATAGGTACAAAGGCTCCTCGTCTACCGGTTTTGCCAGGATTGGAGCTTGGACCAAGTGTTCTTCCAGTTTCCAAAAGGCTTCTTCGCACTCGACTGACCATTCGAAACGCTGGCTTCCCCGAAGGACGTTAAAGAACGGGATGCACTTGTCCATGGCTTTGGAAACAAAACGGCTTAAGGCGGCTATTTGCCCGATCAGGCTTTGCACGTACTTATGTTTCTGGGGAGAGGGCATATCAATCAGTGCCTTGATCTTATCTGGATTGGCCTCTATTCCTTAGAAACTCACTATAAAGCCCAGGAACTTCCCGAAGGCCACACCAAAAGTGCACTTCTTGGGATTCAGCTTCATCCCGTACTTCCGAATGACTGCGAAAGCTTCCGCCAGGTCGTTCGAATGCTTCCCGGACGTCTTGGACTTAACCAGCACGTCATCGATGTAGAATTCCATGTTTCTCCATAACTGGGCCCGAAACATTCGATTGACGAGCCTCTGGTTGGTTGCCCCGGCGTTTTTCAGTCCGAAGGGCATGACTATGTAGTAGTATATTCCCTTGTCGATTTGGAAACTGGTGTGCTCCTGGTCTTCCACATGCATAGAGATCTGATTGTAGCCGGAGTAAGCATCCATGAAGCTTAGGATCTCGTACCCGGACGTAGCATCCACCATTTGGTCAATCCTGGGCAGCGGGAAACAATCCTTCGGACAGGCTTTGTTGAGATCCGTGAAGTCGATGCACATTCTCCATGTCCCATTTGGTTTCGGCACCAGGATGGGATTGGCCAGCCACACGGGGTACACAGCCTCGGGAACGAAGTTGATTGAAGACAGCTTCTCAATTTTCAGCTTAAGGGCCTCGACCCTCTCCGTCCCCAAAGGCCTGCGTTTCTGGCGGACCGGGGTGGCGTTCGGGTCAATACTCAACGCGTGGCAGATGATGTTGCGGTCAATCCCCGTCATGTCAGAGTGAAACCAGGCCAGGATATTCTGATTCTCCTTAACTTGGGCGATGATGGCGGCCCGAACATCCGCCGGCAGATTTTTCCGACTTGGATGACCCGGGTCGGATCGGTGTCGCTGATACACACCTCCTCTATCTCGTCCATTGTATCTAGGACGTGGTCGTCCCCTATCCTTGGGTCCAGGTCATCTTCTTCCCGGACCACCCTCTCAGCAGGTGGGGAAGGAATCAGGTCGATGAAGTCCCCAACTGGCTCGTTCCGGACCATATAGATTGGCCGGGCTGACACGTGGTAACACTTCCGGGCACTCTTATGACCTCCTCGGACAGTACCCACCCCTCTGTTGTCGCAAGGGAACTTCATGCAAAGATGTCGGATAGAGGTGATGGCCCCGAATTCTACTAATGCGGGCCGACCGAAAATGACGTTATAGACGGTGGGGCAGTCCACCACTACAAAGGTGCAGAACTTGAAGGAGTGCTGCAACTCGCTTCCCAACGTAACGGGCAACTGGATCTTCCCCATGGGGAGTAGTGCATCCCCGTTGAAGGCGTAGATCTGGGTCCGGCACGATGCCACATCCGCTTCGGTCAAGCCAATGGCGGTGAAGGTGGGTTTGAACAAGAGGTTGACGGAGCTCCCGTCATCCACCAATACGCGGGACACCAACTTGTTGGCAATTTGCGCATCTATGACCAGCGGGTCATGGTGTGGGAAATGGACGTTGCGGGCATCGTCCTCCGTGAAGGTGATGGGGAGGTTCATCAACTTCGGGCACTGAGCCGGTGCTTGGACAAGGGCGCATACTTCCTGATCATGGTCCAGTTAACTCAGGTAGCACTTTTGGTCGTTCCTGGACAGTCCTCCCAAGTGAGGTCCGCCCGAGATGGTGGCCACATGACCATCCACTTGAGGGGGTGCGACCCTTGATGGGTAAGGCATTCCAGGGCTGGGAGCTTGCGTGACGGGGGCCCCCTGAGGGGCCTGCGCCGTCGGACCCTGCGCATACCCTCCCTGAGGCGGGTATGCCCTTGGGGCTCCTAGGACCATGGGTTGTCCGGGGCCTATTGACAGGCTTGGGACTCCCACGGGCATCCTGACCCATTGGTGGAGATGCCCCAGCTTAATGAGATTTTTGATCTCATCCTGGAGCTGTCGACATTCTTCGGTGGTGTGGCCTACATCCTTATGATAGGCGCACCTTTTGCTGGTATCTCTCAGATTCCTTCCCCCCTTGAACATGGGGCTTCGCTTCCGGTAGTGAACCGCCCTTTCTGTGGCCAGATAGATGTTCTCCCTGGTGTCCACCAGATTGACGTATTATGAATATTGGGGCTCGTAGCCCCTTTTTCCCTTCTTAACCGTCTCGGGCCGGTTCTGGCCTTTGCCAGATCGCTTACCCCGGGAGGGGTTCACGCTTGCTTCTATCACTCCCGCCTGTGTCTGTTGGGCCTCGACAGGGGCAATGCTGTGCCCACCCGGCGCAACTCCAAATCCAGAGAAGTGGGTGGATTGGGTTGGGGCATATCCCGAAGCGACAGGATCGTACACCGTAGGGGTGTAGGTGATTCCAGGCGTAACGGCTGGTCCCGGGGCGATCGGGGGTGCGACATAGGACTTTGCCGGGAACTACACCCCGTACCCCGGGAACGATTGAGCGTTGGGCTGTGGTGCCAAGGGCCACCCGAAAGCCTAGATCTGGGCCTCTTCCCAATTGATAAATCCTTGGGCCCTCTTGATGAACTCTTCCAAGGTAGCTGCCTTGGTACGCTGCATGTCATCCCAAAGAGGGGACCCCGCCCGGATCCCAGACTGCAAAACCACCAGGCGCTGTCCGTTGTCCACCTTTGTTTTGGAGGCTTCCTCAGTGAAGCGCTGGATGTAGGCCCTCAGTGTCTCCGTGGGGAGCTACTTGATATTTGCGAGGGCGCTGATCTGCATGTCCATCCTCATGGCAGCCACGAACTGCTTGTGAAACGCTGACTGCAGTTCGGACCAGGATTGGATGGATCCCGGCTTAAGTCTCTTCCACCACTCCTCGGCAGGACCACTTAGAGTGATCGAGAAATAGAGGCACTTGCCGTCGTCACTGACGTGGCCCACTATCATGAGTCGATTGTATCGGGACAGATGGTCCCTGGGGTCGGTATTTCCAGTATAGGCAATGAGGCTTGGCATGTTGAATCCCTTGGGGGAGTACAGCGTCCAGGATGTGCCTCGCGCAGGCTCTTTATCCTCTTCATCGGAGTCGGTGTCCGCTCTTTCCCTCTTGTAGACCAAACGACCCGTGACCTTTTTCAACGCGGCCAGCTGCTCCATGAGCTACCTAGTCGTGCCGTCCTCCAGGGGGATTCTTTCGTTCCTCTTGTCGTTGATGTTGTTTCTGAGGTCGCCACCTCGGGGGAGAATCTTCTCCGTACGGGCTCGCTCTTTCCGCGCATTCAGTCTGTCGCGTAGGTCTATCCAGGACGTATCGTCCCCTAAACTAAGGGAATGTCGCTCTTCGCTGTGCGACCGCGCCTGATGGTTTTTGTTAACCGAGGCACTTGGGTGCAAATACCTTTCCCGTTCGTCTCGCCCTGGGGCGTGTCGGGGCCGTGCGTTCCGCGGCCGCGTCCCCTGTGGATCGATCGGGTGGCCTCGTCCTGGGACGGGGCGCACCTTCTCTTTCCTAGGGAGCGGCTGGGAATGGGTCCCTACTTTCGTGACGGGGGTGTTCTTTTCTCGGGTCTTTCCACCGGCCTTCTTTTTCACCCTGTCCGGGTTTCCTGGGCTAGCTCAGAAAACTGCTCCGGGGGAGGGACCTGCCTTGCTTCTTCGAGGGCCCCGGCTCGGGCTTACAGAGCGGGCTGCTACGCTCCCGGGAGTGGGCCAGTGGTAGGATTGGTTGCCGGACCCTGGGCGACTATGAACGCCTGCAGGGCTTGGAGGGACTCTTGCATCCGTCGATGCGCCTCTGCTTGCTCAGCGATCCTGGCCTCCTGGTCTAGGACTTGCTGTCTCAGTCTGGTCACCTCCAGGTCCTGCTGGTTGGGCTCTCCTTCGGGGATCTCGGGATCTGCAGCTTCTTCGTGGTACTCCCCCTCATTTTCCTCTTCATAATATTCCTCCTCATTTTCTTCTTCGTATTTTTTCCCACCCTCATAGTCTTGTGACTCGTCATGGTGAGAGGTTTGAGAAGGCGCGTTCTCGGGCTGATTCTGAGGAAGATGCTGAGAAGGCAACGAATCTCCATTGCCCTGCTCTGGATTGCTAGGGTCGAAGGTTGTGTGTCGTGTGTTCACCATTGTAGTAAAGGCTTGGTGTTAGCGCTAGCTTTCTTCAGCTCTCAATGAAAGCACCAAAATGTTTACCGAGGTTTTAGGAAACCACACTAATGAATATTAGTTGAAGATAATGATATGGAAAGTAGAAGATTAACACAGGATTTTTACGTGGTTGGGGCGTTAATAAGCCTTAGTCCACGAGTCAGTTGTATTAGAGCTTGGAAAGTCTCTTACAATGGAGTTCTCTCTATGTTTTGACAGAGTAACTGCATATAAGTCGAAGAGAGGTCATTTTTCCAGTGTTCTATCGCTTGTATTTATAAGCTTATAGGAACACTGGGTCTGGGCCGGGTATGACCCGGGCCCATCAGAGATATGGATACTCTTGGCTTCTCTGGTGGAAGCCCAATATAAAAGATAAAACAGACATAGATTCAAGACTAATTAAGGCCCAATAAGGTGGCCCAAGAACTATACTTCGCCTGACAAAACGGTGCTTTTGGTCTGGGCACTTCGAGTTACGAGGCATATTTTGGGGACAAGACCAGTCAGAGTACTTGGCAGTGCAGATCTGAAACAACGGCGTGCAATCTCGAGGTGGCCTTTTCCGCCGGTGAAAAGTGGGGACAACCCCCACGCGTCGTGGGGTGGCTTCAGCATCACGGATGCTTTTCCTTGCCCAGCGAGAGGACCTGATCCGGGTTCATTTACCTTTGTCCTTCTTTGTTTACCACGGGCCCGGATCGTTACCAGGCTCCGGGATCATTTTACGTGTGCTTCTATTACGATCCGAACCATCTGTCGTCTCCTGGATGACTGTCCTGGATCACCATCCTGGACACAATCTGGGTCCAAAATCACACTAGGGTCGTGGCCCTTGGTTACTCCTGTACGAAGCGGGCTTGGGCCGGGCCAACATCCGAACGCCCCAGACCATGGGCCTGGGCCATCGTCCTGGGCCCACGACAGGAAACGGGGATAACAGTTACAATATATAGTTAATTAAAATTAATATTAATTACTATATATTACAATACACAGTTAAGGATAATCACAATATCATTATTGTTAGAAATAATATTTTTAAAAATCTTAGCTACAAAATAAATTTCATACATTCTAGTTTTAACAATTTTTGTTATAAAAATGATTTTTTTTTTAGTTATAAAGTAGTCTATAATTTTTTTTTGTTGACAAAAAGACATTTTTTTTCTATAAATTGTTCACAAAAATGTAAAAGTTATTTTACTAAAATGTAACATATGTTTATTTGTTATAATGTAGTAACAATTGTTATTGGTTTAATAATTGTGTTACAATATAGTTGGTAATAGTCACCATTTTAAAATTTGAATATTTTTAGATTAGATTTGTAAATCTTTGTTACCATCATTTTGATGTTAAAATCATAAATTATTTTTGTAAATATTAGTTTCAAAAATATACTTTTTAGTTATAAAACTAGTTTTCTTAAAAATTGATTTTTGTAACAGATATTTATAAAAATGCAACAGCTATTTACACTTGTAACAAATGTTTACAAGTTTGTAAACATTGTTGACGCCGTTTTTCGTCAACAGTGAAAGGAGAGCACGTAAACAATAACTGATAATGGCCAATTAAAATATATCAATACAAACACACGATTTTTACGTGGTTTAGCAGTTAAATCTGCATAGTCCACGAGTCTCTGTTATTAAACTCAAGATTATCTCTGAAAATTCTTAAGCTTGAATTCTTCAGAATTTTCTCTCCAGGTTCAAAATTTCAGTCCTTTACAATGGTGCATGGCCTCTCTATTTATAAAGAAGGCTGCAGAATACTATCCCACATATTTTGGGTAGTTACTCTTTTTGTGTAAATAAAATAAATGGCTTTAAATGCCTATAATCAGATATAAAAGGAAACGTCCCCTGAAGACCAGGGGGCGTATAACTAATCAAGTAATATCCCACGATTCTAGGGGATTTACAATAATAAATGTGGACTGTGTCTCTTGTGGATAATACTTATAGATTTTCAAGGTTATTATCATGTATCTCCAGGGCTTTATTTTCCCAGGTCTCACATCATCGCTCGAGCTAACGACATCCCTCGAGATCATATGGCTTTGAGGTCGTACACGTGTCAGGCTCGGAGCCCCCTGATCCGAGATCATCCCTGAGGATAGATGCCTTAAGGGAGCTACCTTTCGAGATCGTGAACGTTTCGAGGTCGCCACATTCGAGGTCATATCGAGTCTTGCAGGCTCGATATTCAATCCTGGAGCATACTTTAAACCTTACGAGACCATTTGTTGCGAATCCAACTTTCGAGGTCATATTTAACATAGCTCGAAATCTGGGTATAACATCTTGCCCCCTCAAAAGTATTTGTTCGAATCCTAAGAGAAGGAAACTTTTGAACTACTTTCTTTGGGGACTGTACCGTCATACACTCTTGAAAATGGACACGCGTCAGCTGGGTATTGCTCATTTTTGGTACTTGAGTACCTTGGAAACACGCCCACGATCGTCCGTCTGACACCTTTTCGGCGCCATCTTGTCATTGACCCCTGACCGTTGGATTTTTCAAGGATTTCGTTCAACGTCCCAGATTAATTCCTTTTTTCCCTCTATATATGCGAGACTCCATTCATCATCTTCTTTTATTTTCGTTCATCAGGAGCAAGAAAAGAAAACGAAACCAGAGACCTTCCTATAAAGCTTCTGTCCCGCGCATGTTTTCTCGGCCAAAGAAACAAAGAAACCCTGGTTTGTTCGAGTCCGTGAGCTCTTACTTGAGGCCTCTCCTTCAGTCAACGATCTCTCTGCAATCGCCATTATTGTGTAAGTGTGCAATCTTTGTTTTCCATTTTGCCAGTTGCTGTTCATAGTGTTCTTGCTGTGTCTTTGGAATGTGCTTGTTCATTTTCTTAGCATAATACGATAGGAGATTTTCACCCGATAGGTTCTCATGCTTTTTAGATTTCCATACTGAATTTACATCACTGGTTCATACCCAGTTTTGATGTTTGAACAAGATTACTGTTTTTTGGGCGTTGAAATTTTTAAGAGTCAGGGCGTGCGTTCCTTGACAAATGCACGAAACCCAAGGCTGCCTTTTCTGGTTAACCGTCACTCTTTTTTCCCTTGATTTTCTGGATTTTCAAAAATTATCCACGCTCTTTTCTTTTTCGTGGAACGCACGCCCTGACTCTTCAATAAGGGTCTTAATATTTAGCTTGTTTTGTTCCTAAACCCCCGAGCTCGTAACTTCGAGCTCGCAACTCTTGCATGCATGGCCCTCACCATTTTTTCTTTCTCGCTAGATGTCACAGAATCTGGAAAGACGGTGGGGGTCGTTGCTGGCAATCCCTTACGAGCCAAAAACCCCGAGCCCAGAATAGCTGTTCGCCTGGAATCAACGTCGGATAAGGGAGTACGAGCTTGCGCGCGAGCAGGAGGATATTCGAGCTCATTACCGCCGCCAGATAGACGAGGTCATAGAGGGAAAGAGGAGAGTTCTTCGGGAGGCCCTCTATCCGGAACCCAATTCAGGACCTAGGCCGATTCCCCTCGACCCTGCACTAAGGGCCACTGTCGCATACCATCCAGGAGAGCTCCAATTTTCACTAATGGGGGAACCTTCTTCCTCACAGCCGAGGAGAGAAATGTTTGAAGCCGAGCACTATTGGAGCTCGGTTACCACAACTAGTCAGATAACCGAAATCCTGGCTTTCCATGGCCTCAGCTTATCAGGCTCTTTAAAGTATCGAGCTCCGGTCGACCATGAACGAAGCTGCTTCGCCCCTGGGGGTCGCAATGCCAATGTGAAATACGCGGCATGGAGCCAGGAACACATGAGGGCGGGAGCACTGTTGCCCTTGAAGTCTTTTTTCAAAGACTTCACGGATTTCGTTGGGTTGGCTCCGTTCCAACTCAACACCAATTCTTGCAGGGTGTTGTTTGCCCTAAGGTCCTTATACCACGAGATGGGGTGGAAAGGACCTTCGCCTAAAGAGATTTTATATCTCTTTTGTCTGAAAAGTAACCCCTCCCGAGCTCGGGGAGGGGATGGCTTTTATTATCTCTTGAGCTATCCCAAGGAGAAGAAGGTCTTTGAAGATCTTCCCAATCATCCGCCTGATTTCAAAAGGGCCTTCTTCTGGACAGACGGTCTGTCCCCGTCTCGATACTACTCGTTCAGGCGGATTCGTAAGTATTCTCGTTATCTTTATTTCTGTGCTTGAAGCATTAGTTATTAAATCCATACTTAGCTGAAATGTGTCTTGCCCTTCAGCCAATTTTCAGCGTCCCACCCCCGACGATACAATGAAGGGGCACAGAGAGACCCTGCTTCAACTCCCCCATGGAAGGAGGTCTCTCTTATACCTTTTAAACGAGGATAGGCTTCGAAAGTGCGGACTTTTGGGGGAGGGCCAGTCCACCTTTGACTGGTCCAATAAAAAATATGAAGACTGAGAGCAGGTCCCCCCGCCCACAGGCGCCCTTCCTCCGAGGAGAGAAACGAGGCCGCCACCTCCAGTTTGCATAAGGAGTCCGCTGTCGGGGAATGAGGCTAATGATGAGGCCTCGAGCTCAGATTCGGATGAAGGTAAAACCCTCCCCACCTCGAGAATGTGGTCCCCCACCTTATTAAAACATAAGCCCAATAGGTTAGCCTCATGCCCGCAGGATAGATACCACTTCTACATATGGAGTTGGGTAGATGACTGTGTCCATAGGTTTGATAGTGGGCTCGGGAAATACGACACCATGTATACCACGAACGAGGTGTAGAATGGGATAGCTGTTCAGTACGAGACCAATGATTATAGGGACCTCTCGAGGTTATCACCCACATATAGGGAAGGCACTCCCCCCGCCTCCTCTGAAGACGGGGGAATTTCATGGTCCCCAAGCTCGAGCTCGGGGGAGAGTTCCAGTTAGGTTTCTTCTATCATCACTCTATATGTCTGTGATACTGAAACAACTTGTATGCTTCTCTTTTACTGACTCACTCTGTGTTGTGACTTATGCAAGCAAGATGGACTCCGACCTCGACAACCTCATCGAAAGTACTGGCGCCAAGAGGAGCAAGCGCCCCAGAGCGGGGTCGCTGAAGATCGATCAGCCGGGCAAGGGCCCCAAGAGGTCCAAGAAAACACCTCCCCTTGCTCCGCCGGTTTCGAGCTCCATTGTTGCGGCGACTTCCCAGGCCGGCGCTTCCACAACGGCGCCGTCCTCGCAGGTCGTCGCCTCTGCAGTGGCGCCGACTTCGCTGGTCGGTCCTTCCGTTATGGTTGAGTCCTAACCTCCTGTGGTGGTTTAGTCATCCTTAGGTCCACCTTCTAGAAAGCCTCCTGCTTCTCGAGCTCAGAAGCTATCAATTTCCACCCACATGGATGCATATGTGGTGGACAATGCTGCTGAGTCCCATGGATCTACGTTGGTCTCGGATGTTATGTCCCGGATCGGCCAGAGCTTTGGCAGTCTCGAAGCTCCCCAATGGCAATGCTTAAATGATACCCAAGACTACACTGTTCTCTATGAGAAGAGTATCGAGCACACTGTCGCGGTAAGCATCCTTCTATAGTCCTTCCTTTTTTTATTATAATCACACTGACCTGGAGCTAATGGTGGTCTCTTCCTTTGTCAGTCTCTTGCCTTCACTGCCCAGCTCAATTATAAGTTGAACAACAAGATCCACTCGAGCAAGTCTCATGCTCAGGAGGCGAAGGATCTCCACCTCAAAGCAAGCGATGATCTGAAGGCAGCAAATGCAAAGTTTGAGGCAGGAGCTAAGAAACATGAGGGTATGGCCACCGAGATCGGGAAGCTGAAAGCTGAGCTCGAGGAGCATAAGAAGGAGATCACCCAGCTCCAAGAGACCAACAAGAAGCTTGAAGAGGAAAAGGCTGCCACCTTTGACATCATGGAAGATGAAAAAGCTCGTCTCCTTGCTGAATACAAAGAGAAGAAGGATCAAGCGGTTGATTCGGCCATGTACCGAATGTGGGCCTACAATGAAGATCTGGACACCAGCTTCTTAGGTCCTCACGAGGCGACTCTTCTTGACAGGTGGAATGCTCGGCTCGAGAAGGAGGAGGCTGATCAGCTCGAGAAGGAAAAGGCTGCTCGGGATGCCATTTCGGAGGGAGCCCAGGAGGACAGTCATGCTAATCGTTGAGGAATCCGGTGCCGCTGATGCCGAGAAGGCCAAGGAGACTCCTCTTCCATAAGTCTGATCTCGGGGAAACCATCTATTGGGGCTGCGTCCCCTTATTTTTGTAATTATTTTAACTTATGCCCTCGGGGCTGATACAATTTCTTTAAATATTACTTATATATGCTTTACGTTTCTTGGCTCGAAATATTTTGCACATTTTTTATGGATGAATCATTTATGTTTATTTATTCATACAAACATATTGTGGATTTAGGTTCGAAGCTCAATGCATTCATGCACAGTTTGTTCAAATTATCCGCTTCCGACCTCGTTATTTTTCAAAGTCGGATGTTACTTTAACCATGAACCCAAAAGTACTTATATGGTGTGTAATGTGAATGATTTGGTTATATCTTTTTTGTTTAGTCACTTTTCCTCATCCTCAGTGTTTGCTCCGAGGTTAAGAGTTCGAAACTATTTTTCTTTAAGATATTCCAGCCTCGATCTCGACTTATCTCGAAATAGGTTTAGGTTCCTACTTATCATCGATTAGTTTTTTTGGCTGGTTTGTTCCAAACCTGTTAAGTTTGCACATCTAGTTAACTCCAAACGTTTTCGGTTTTTGATAATTCGGTTGTGTCCGAACTATCTAAGCTCGCGTATTTGGTTACATCCAAATACTTTATATGTTTTTTATAATTCGGTTATGTCTGAACTATCTAGGCTCGCGTATTTGGTTATATCCAAATGCTTTGTGTTTTTTTTTTGTATATGTTATTTTATTTTTTAAGCTGATGGTATATGTACCAATGATGCCCCCTTAATATCCTATGAGTGTGACCATAGGTTATTAAATTAAGAGAGATTGCAAAAATAAAAAGAAATAACATATTTGAACGAAATGGATCTTTTATTTGATGAAATTCAAAAACAAACAAACTAATACAAATAGAAACTCATGGTTATAGGCAACACCTTTCCTACACTACTGATAGTAAGGTCTAAGGTGTTCGCCATTCCATGCTCGCGGTACTAGGCTCCCGTCCAATCTCGCAAGTTTGTACACACCAGGTCGGATGACTGACTCTATCTGGTACGGTCCTTCCCAGTTCGGCCTGAGCACTCCAGCTGCTGGATCTCGGGTTGCCAAGAATACGCGTCTCAACACCAGATCTCCCATTCCGAACTTTGGATCTCGAACCCTCTTGTTGAAATATCTGGTAGTTCGTTGCTGGTAGGCAGCATTTCTCAGCTGAGCCTCTTCTCTTTTTTCTTCAATCAAGTCTAAGGTTTCTTCGAGCTGAGTGTGGTTTGAACTTTGATCGTAAATCTGAGTTCGAATCGTTGGGATTTCTACCTCAATGGGCAACATTGCCTCGCAGCCGCATGCAAGAGAGAACGGGGTATGCCCTGTTGATGTTCGAGTCGTGGTCCTGTATCCCCAAAGGACCTGGGGCAATTCTTCGGGCCACCGTCCCTTTGCCTCCTCCAACTTTTTCTTCAGAGAACTCTTGAGGGTTTTGTTTACAGCTTCGACCTGGCCATTCGCTTGAGGGTGAGCCACTGATGAAAAACTCTTTATTATACCGTTCTTTTCACAAAAGTTGGTGAATAGGTCGCAATCGAACTGGGTTCCGTTGTCGGATACGATCTTCCTCGGCACTCCGTATCGGCACACGATGCTCTTTACAACGAAATCAAGGATCTTCTTTGAGGTTATAGTTGCCAACGGTTCAGCCTCCGTCCATTTTGTGAAGTAATCCACGGCGACTACAACATATTTCACTCCGCCTTTGCCAGTCGGGAGAGAGCCTATGAGGTTGATGCCCCATACCGCGAAAGGCCATGGGGATGTCAATATGGTCAGCTCGGATGGTGGGGCTCGGGGTATCGTGGCGAATCTCTGGCATTTGTCGCATTTTTTCACATACTCGAAAGAATCCGTTTTAATAGTTGGCCAGAAATATCCCTAGCGTATGATTTTCTTGGACAGGCTGTGCCCCCCGGTGTGATCTCCGCAGAACCCTTCATGAATTTCTTCAATGATTTTCTTAGCTTCGGGAGGGGTTATGCACCTGAGTAACGACATGGAATATCCCCTTCGGTACAACCTTCCATCCAAAATTGTGTAACAGGGAAGTTGATACATCAACTTTCGAGCTTGGTTCCAATCGCTTGGAAGAACTCCGTTTTCGAGATAATCAACTATCGGGGTCATCCAGGTCGGCTCTGTCTCGATCATACACACATCTTCCTCTTCTGGCTCATTAATGCTAGGCACTGATAGGTGTTCTATGGGCACAACATTCAGCTCTTCATTTTCGGCGGACGTGGCGAGTCGAGCTAAGGCATCTGCATTTGAGTTCTGCTCGCGGGGAACCTGTTCGATTGTGTTGAATTCGAAACATTCTAACGCAAATTTTGCCTTCTCCAAATAAGCTGCCATTCTCGTGCCGCGAGCCTGGTATTCACCCAAGATTTGATTAACCACTAGCTGGGAGTCACTGTAGCAATGTGTAGCTTTAGCTTTGAGCTCCTTAGCTATTCGAAGTCCCGCGAGTAAAGCCTCGTATTCGGCCTCATTATTCGACGCTTTGAAGTCAAATATTAGGGCTGAATGAAATCTGCTTCTCGCGGGGGTAACTAAAATGACCCCTTCCCCCGCTCCATTTTCATTTGACGAGCCGTCGACGTAAAGTTTCCACATCTCGTGGGCCGTGGTTATTACCTCGTCGTCAGCTATACCAGTACATTCCACTATAAAGTCCGCCAATGCCTGTGCCTTAATGGTCGTTCTCGGGTGGTAGGTGATCTCGAACTGACCGAGATCAACAGCCCATTTAAGAAGCCGACCTGAAGCTTCTGGTTTAGACAGGACTTGCCTGAGTGGTTGATCAGTCAGCACATGGATGGGATGTGCCTGAAAGTAGGGGCGGAGCTTACGGGATGAATGAATTAGACTGAGCGCGAGTTTCTCCATCAATGGATACCTTGACTCTGCCCCCAGTAATCTTTTACTGATGTAGTAAACAGGTTTTTGCACCCTCTCTTCTTCTCGAACGAGCACTGCGCTTATCGCGTGTTTGGTGGTTGAAAGGTATAGGTACAATACTTCTCCCATTTCAGGTTTTGACAGGATGGGTGGTTCTGCTAGGTGCTTTTTGAGCTCCTGAAAGGCCAGCTCGCATTCCTCTGTCCATTCAAACTTCTTACCTCCTCTCAGTAAGTTGAAAAATGGAAGACCACGATCAGTAGACTTCGAGATGAATCTGCTTAGGGCCGCCATCCTGCCAGTCAGACTTTGGACATCTTTGTGCCTTCGAGGTGAGGGCATGTCAATCAGGGCCTTGATCTTGTCGGGGTTAGCTTCGATTCCACGAGAGTTCACAATAAAACCTAGGAATTTTTCTGAAGATACCCCAAAAGTGCACTTATGAGGATTTAGCTTCATGTTATACTTCCTGAGCACGTCGAAGCACTCTTCGAGGTCATCAATATGGTTCTTGTTGAGTTAAGACTTTACAAGCATGTCATCAACATAAAACTCCATATTGTTCCCTATTTGTTCTGAAAACATCATGTTTACGAGCCGCTGGTATGTGGCTCCAGCATTCTTGAGCCTGAATGGCATGACATTATAGCAGTAAAGCCCTTTATCCGTGATGAAGCTCGTATGTTCTTGGTCGGGGGCATGCATGGGAATCTGGTTATATCCAAAATAAGCATCCATGAACGCATCAGGCCGTGCCCCGCCGTGGCATCTACGAGCTGGTCAATCCTTGGTAACGGAAAACAGTCTTTTGGGCAAGCTTTGTTGAGATCTGAGTAGTCAATACAGGTTCTCCACGTCCCATTGGGCTTTGGGACCAACACCGGATTGGCTACCTAGTCAGGGTAAAAGGCATCCCTAATGAATCGGTTTGCCTTTAACCTGTCAACCTCCTCCTTTAACGCCTTCTTTCTGTCCTCGTCTAGCTGTCTTCGCTTTTGTTGCTTTGGAGGAAAGCTTTTGTCTATGTTTAGTGCGTGGCTTGCTACATTCGGGCTTATCCCCACCATGTCTGAGTGCTACCACGCGAAGACATCCTGGTTTTTCTTCAAAAAACAAATTAATTGCTATTTTTCCTCGTTTTGGAGGTGTTTTCCGACCTTCACCTTCTTCGAGGGATCAGTTTCCTCGAGCTGAATTTCTTCGAGCTCCTCTAAAGGTTCGAGGTCAACTTTCTCCTCAATCCTCGGATCAATCTCCTCGTCAATTTCTAAAACCGTTCCGTCTTTGTTTTGTATGATGACGAGTGCTTGTGCGCTCGTCTGTTTCTTTCCTCTCAAGGAGATGCTATAGCATTCCCTCCCTGCCAATTGGTCTCCTTTTAATGTCCCGACTCCGCTAGGGGTCAGGAACTTAAGGGCCAAATGCCTTATCGATGAAACTTCCCCCAGCTTGACCAGGGCGGGTCTCCCGAGCAGCACATTGTAGGAAGATGGTAAGTCTACCACCACGAACTCCATTATCTTGGTCACTGAGACTGGATAGTCTCCCAAGGTCACGGGGAGCTCAATGGATCCCATACAGGCAATTCCTTCTCCTGAAAAGTCATACAAAGTAGTTGCACATGCTTTCAGGTCGCAAAGGGAGAGTCCCATCTTCTCGAGGGTTGCTTTATAAAGGATGTTGACTGAGCTCCCATTATCTATGAGAACTCGGTGAACCCTTTTATTGGCCAGCTGAAGAGTAACGACCAACAGATCATGATGAGGGAACTGGACATGGGAGGCGTCTTCCTCGGTGAAGGTTATAGGTTGTGTTTCAATCCTCTGGATTTTTGGTGCCCTAGGTTCGGGTTCATAAGGAGACCCGTCCCCTGTCTTTAACTCGTTAACATATCTCTTTTGGGCATTCCTGCCTCCTCCTGCGAGATGAGGCCCTCCCGATATGGTTATTACATCCTCTCCATCAATCGGCGGGGGCCTGTCTTCTTCCCGAGATCGGGAGTTGTTATTTTGTGTCGTCGGAGGCGCGGCTACTCTCTGGCCCGCGGCCGTCTGTCCAGTACTCTGGTTTTTGACATACTGCCGGAAGTAACCTCTCGAGATCAACCCTTCGATCTCGTCCTTCAGTTGCCGACATTCATCAGTTGTATGCCCGGTGTCTCTGTGGAATCGACAATACTTACTGGAATCCCTCTTGGATTTTTGATTTCTCATTGGGTCCGGATGCCTAAAGGGGACCTGGTTTTCATTAGCCAGGTATATGTTCTCCCGAGACTAATTGAGCTCGGTGTATACCCTATACACGGAGAAATACCTCTCCCCTTTCTTTTTCTTTCCTCCCTCAGCTTCGGGGTTACTTCCTTCGTTCTTTTTCCTCTTGGAGGGGTCTGCCGAGGTTGAGGCAGAGTTGATGTTTATCGTTGTAGTTTCGGACTGGGAGGTTGCTTTGAGCGTCGACCTCGCTTCCTCTACATTGACAAACCTCTGCGCTTGTCTGTTAAACTCGGTTATTGACCTTACCGGTTTCCCTTGCATGTCATCCTAAAGGGAACTTCCCGGTAATACACCAGCTCGGATAGCCATTAGGTGTCCACTGTCATCCATGTCTCGAGCTCGGGCTACTTCCAGATTAAATCTTGTTAGGTAACTTTTCAATGTTTCGCCCGGTTGCTGCCAGACGTTAGTTAAGGTGGATGCTTCTGGTCTGAGCCCCACCATTGCTCTGAACTGCTTCTTAAAGTATTTAGACAACTGCTCCCATGAGGTTATTGAGTGTCTCTTATACTTTTTGAACCAACTTTTGGCAGGTCCTGCCAATGATGTTGGAAACAACATGCACCTGAGCTCGTAACCCACGTTACTGGCTCTCATGATAGTGTTGAACGTGCTCAGGTGACTACATGGGTCGGTCTTTCCTTCAAATGTAGGGACGTGAGGAATCCGAAACCCTTGAGTAAATTGAGTGTCAGAAATATGGGGAGCAAACGGCTCGAGCTCCTCATCAGAGTCCTCATATCGACCATTTCCTCGTTCATTCTTTAAAAGCATAAAGGCTCTTTCGAGCTGATCGATTCTTTCTTGGACTGGGTCAGTAGGAGGTGCTGTCTGGAATTGACTGTCATTGATCGTGATTCCAGGCTCGCGTCTTCGCGAGGGATCTCTACGCCTATTCAAGCGATCCCTTAGGTTCGGATTTGTTTGGTCTCCATTCCCCCGACTCTAATTCAGATGATTTCGCAGGTCAGGACGATTCTTGCAACTTCCAGTATTCTTACGACCTCGGTCGTGTTTACTGACGGACCTGGCTCTCCGGACTCATCACTGGTGAAACTCATTGCTCGGTTATTTCGCGATTGATTCTTCCCACGTTGCCTCGTCTCCGCAGTGCGAGACCGAGACGTCTGACTTCTCTCAGATGGAGCGCTTCTCCGCTCCTGGAAAGTCTCCCTGTTTCCTTGTCTTTCCCCCGCACGCCCTTGATCCTGATCTCGAACAGGTTGAGCGTTTCTGTGTGGGGGCGAAGGATATCTTATGGGTGAAGGAGGGAATCGTATAGGCGACGGTGGCTGCCACCCTTGTCGCAGCCTAGAGGGTCCAGAATTTGCCCGAGATGGGTCAGTCGCATTCGGTGCGCTCCCAGGTACCTGAGTCTGAGCCTCTGCAGGGGTTTGGTTATTCTCAGTTCCTGCAGGCACTTCCACAGGCAGGTTAGCCGGGGCCCGAGCTCAAGTATTCCTCTGGGGCCTAGGTGGAGCGGATGGCTTTGTTGGTGCCGGAGGTTGAGTCGGCCTCCTTGTGGCAGCATCCTTTCGTGGACGCCCGCGGGGTCTCCAGGGAGGAACATGCACATCCCTTGGAGGAGGGACTTGGTTTTCGCGCGGAGGCGGGGGCTGAGCCTCCTGCGCCTCAGCGGCTATCCTTGTCAACTCCTCATTCCGTTTGTTGGCTTCTGCCAACAGCTGTTTCAGTTGCCGGTTTTCAAGTTCCACAATAGGAACGTACCGCTCAGGATTGTAGTACATATCCTCATCTCTTGGTGGAGGAGGTGGTCCCCGGGAATCAGAGGACCCACTTCTCTCTTCAACATCCGGGTTCTCCATTGGTTGTTTTCCAGGACGTCTTGGGTAATTTTCCTCAGGTGTGTTCTGATTGTTAGTGGCCATGACTTTTTCAGGGATGAAAGCTTAAGGCTCTCAATGAAAGCACCAAACTGTTGACACCATTTTTCGTCAACAGTGAAAGGAGAGCACGTAAACAATAACTGATAATGGCTAATTAAAATATATCAATACAAACACACAATTTTTACGTGGTTCAGCAGTTAAATCTGCCTAGTCCATGAGTCTCTGTTATTAAACTCAAGATTATCTCTGAAAATTCTTAAGCATGAATTCTTCAGAGTTTTCTCTCCAGGTTCAGAATTTCGGTCCTTTACAATGGTGCATGGCCTCTCTATTTATAAAGAAGGCTGTAGAATACTATCCCACATATTTTGGGTAGTTACTCTTTTTGTGTAAATAAAATGAATGGCTTTAAATGCCTATAATCAGATATAAAAGGAAACGTCCCCTGAAGACCAGGGGGCGTATAACTAATCAAATAATATCCCACGATTCTAGGGGATTTACAATAATAAATGTGGACTGCGTCTCTTGTGGATAATACTTATAGATTTTCAAGGTTATTATCATGTATCTCCAGGGCTTTATTTTCCTAGGTCTCACATCATCGCTCGAGCTAACGACATCCCCCGAGATCATATGGCTTTGAGGTCGTACGTGTGTCAGGCTCGGAGCCCCCTGATCCGAGATCATCCCTGAGGATAGATGCCTTAAGGGAGCTACCTTTCGAGATCGTGAACATTTCGAGATCGCCACATTCGAGGTCATATCGATTCTTGCAGGCTCGATATTCAATCCTGGAGCATACTTTAAACCTTACGAGACCATTTGTTGTGAATCCAACTTTCGAGGTCATATTTAACATAGCTCGAAATCTGGGTATAACAAACATTGTTCACAAAAACACCACATATAACTAGTTTTTACTTATAGTTTTGCAACTCCATATTTACACTTATGCCCTTCCGTGTTTTTGTACAAAAGCTTCATATTTTTGTAATGCACTATATTTTTCATATATTTTTTTAAAAGTTTTAGTGCATTTTTGTAGATTTCCCTATCAACAACCTACCCTTATGAAACCCATCACTCATTACTCACAACCACTATTATCCAGCTCATTACAAAGTGAAGCACAACCCACCCAAATTGGTACCATTACAGAACTGATCAAATAATGGAAGAGGTCTGAAACTTCCATCACCCGGAATCAGAAAACTTACATAACTAATCGGAAAAAGCATCTATAAAACTGATATGAAAAGACATTCGAAATTATGAAGGCTGGAATTGACATTTTGTTTTGTAATGAATTTGTAACTATTCTTTACAAAACAATCTGTAACAAACTTTTTACAGACATCATAGTATAATAAATGAATTTACAGATAACACCTTGAACAACAAATCTATATATATTAACACAAATTTCATAAGAATTTCTTATGATTATTAATTAATTATCTGCAAGTTTACGTTCAAATAACCAACTTTTACATAACATAAGAAGACTTTATTAGTATGAAAACCAAAGTTACAAATTTGTGACAAAACTTTACAAATAATTACGATCAAGTTAAAATGTAGACGACATAAAATTTAAAAAAAAGTACAAAAATTTATGTTACAAACTTATAACAAACTTTTACAGACAATACAATAGAGGAATTGGAAATGTGACTTATGTTAAAATCCTGGAACAACCTATTTCAATGAAGATCATGAACAAAAAAAAAAGACCTTGGGTTTAGCGACTGAATTAATATTCCTCTTCAAAAAAATATTAGCAATGGACTTAACATTCTCTTTCACCACTTGCCTAGAACTTCCTCCAAGGATCAATTTCTTTGGTTTCTTTGAAATGACTTTTAACTTAGGCAAAGGGAGATGATTTTGGTTTTAATTATTTCTCCTTAGACACTATGGAGCCATCAATGTCCGCCTCCTTAGGCCCCCTCCTTCGCAGCAGGAGAAGCAGACTCCGAGTGTATGGCTGTCATTTTAGGAATAATAGAGCAAAACAAAAATTAAGATGAAAAATCTTGAAACCCAAATAAATGAGCTCAAAGCTACAAAAATAACACCATGGATGATTACAAAAGGTTGGCTCACTCAAAAATATAGAGAAAATTCATTGAGAAATGAGAAAGGGGGAAGATGAAATGATTGAGAGAGTAAAGTAAGAGAGAGAATTGAGTAAGTGATATCATAAAGAAAGTGAGAAAGAATTGCATTTCCTTTTAAATATAATTTTTATTTGGTTTAAAATTATATTAAAAAATACAATGTATAAAAACTTGTAATTTAACGTAAATATAGAAGAAGTAATCGTATAAATGTAACCCAAGGTATATTTCATATATTTTTTTGGTTTATACCGTGCATTCGGCAATTTTCCCTTAAACATATTAGGGTGTTAAAATTGAGAATATTTTAGTTTTATTTTTTTTTAAAAATTAGTTTTGATTATTCTGGATTTAATTGAAAAGTAAGAGTAAACTTTTTAGAAATATTGAGATAAATATAATATAATATTTCACTTATAGGATCGAAATAATATATTTTCTTCTAATTTTATTTTTATACTTTATTAATACATTTATACTAATTTGTCCCACTAACTTTTTAATTTATTATATTTTAAATTTGCAGAAATTTTATATTTTTCTTCTAGGCTAGGGTTGGTCGCTATCATAGCCTATAATAAGAATCATAGTTTGAAAAAGAGTTTATATTTTTTTGGACCATGTGTTTTGTCTCATTACCTGTTTAGATCCTATGTTTTGACAAATTTCTTTTTGGACACTGTATTTTGTAAAATAGTTCAAATAAACCCCTAAACTCAATTTTGATGAATGATAAATTGAATATAGCAACACAGTTGTTAGACAAAATAATTTTTCTTTTGTTTTAAATTATTAGTTTGTTGAATTATTTGTAATTTTAGCTCAAATAACTTTGACCAAAATCGAGTTTAGGGTTCTATTTGAATCATTTTACAAAATACAGGGTCCAAAAAATCATTTGTTAAAATACATAGTCCAAACAAATAATTTGATAAAACATGGTCCAAAAAATATAAACACTTTTAAAAAAAACAAAGAATAATAATATAAGAGTAAAGAGTAATGATAGAGATAGTTATAAATTACACAGAATATATACACACAATAATATGCCTTACGGTTTTTTTTAGGGTCATGAAAATATTAGAATTGATCAATATTAATGACTTTATATGTGTCGTTTAATTTGTTTGTAATTTGTAATAAGTCTCTATAGCATTACTCTTTTATTTTGGTAGGTAGAAGTATTGTTTTACATATACACCTCTAGCTAAATAATAGTTTATTTTTTAAATTTACTTACTTACGAAAATATTAAGCATGCAATTGTAATTACTGATATCATGCCTATTAATAAATGGAAAATACTATTTTGGTCAATGTACTTTTTTTGAATACGTGATCAGTTATTGTGTTTTGTTAAATGACAATTCAAACTATGTGCTTTACAAAATGGATCAAAGTAGTATCTTAAACATGATTTTGGTCAAAATATTTTCAATTATAAGATTAATTCTCAAGTTCAAATAAGCGAAAAAAGTGGTCGAGGAGCTGAGAATGAAATATTATATTTGAATTTTTTTGACCAAAATTATGTATAAGTTACTATTTTGATTAATTTCGTAAAATACATAGTCCGAATTGTTATTTAATAAAACACAATGGTCGATCGCGTATTTAAGAAAAACACAGAAGTCAAACTGATAAATAGGAACACAATCTAACTATTATTTTTTTTTAAAAATAATCATAATTAGAATTAGATACTTATTAGAAGAAGGGATCCACAATTTTAATTTATTGGAGTTAAAAAAAAATGAGATGATAAAAATATAAAATATTACAACCTAAAATTAAATAATTTTTTTCAGTAAACATATGTTACTAAAATTTTACCAAAATGAACAAAACACACATAAGTAAAAAAAAATATCTTCAATGTCTCTAATCTTTATCATAAGATATAATATAATTAACACTACATATATAAATCACATATGCAGGGAGTATCGATGGTGGAAGAAAGTAAGTTGATAAGTTGATGTAGATGGGATTGACTATCAACACTGAACCATATGTATGCCGGCCATGTGACTATTCACTACTACCAAAATGTACTTAGAAGGCACACATCGACGTTTGTAGTAGAACTGTCGTGTCATGTTAAAAATATATATGACACAACAGTTACTCTCGAACTGTCATGCCATGCAAATTAAAACTCATATCAGATGACATGTCTAGTGAGACTATTGTAACATGACTACTTTTAACACGAGACAACATTTCTACTCAAACCATCGTCTAATGCAATACAAATTTTTAAACCAAAAACTAATTTGAATTGTATTTTTTAATAGAAGGGGAAATAACCACCAAAATACTCAATGTTTTGAAAAACTAGTAAATTAATACCCAATATTTTTTTTTTGTAGGAAAAGTACCCAATGTCTACTTCCGTTGGTATCGGTTGGTGACCCCTTCTTCCTCCTCCATTCGACCTCGCGCACATCACCTCCTCAGTGGCGGCGATAAAAATAAATTTTAATTTTTTTAACTGATTTTAATTTTTTTTACTGATTAAATTATTTTTTAATAATTTTTTATTTAAAATTTAATTTTAAAAAATATTTTTAAATGAGCCAATAAGGAGCTAACATCTGGGTCCACGGTCAGCTTTTAACTGACTTAATGGGCTGGGTACTGACAGATACCAACGGAAGTGGACATTTGGTATTTTTCTCAAAAAAAAAGATTGGGTATTAATTCACTAATTTTTCAGAATATTGGGTACTTTTGTCAATATTTCCCCTTAATATAATTTAATATATTATGTTAATATTTTCATAAAAAAGTATTAATTAATTGAGTTTTTTTTTTTTTTTTTGTGAAAATGAGTTATTCAAATAATAATCATTTAATTTTTTAATAATTTGTAATATCAATTATTAATTAAATTATTATATATTTAAGGGATAATTGTGGCAAAAGTACTCAAAGTTTGGGTTTTGTACTCGGCATGTACCCAATGTTTATTTTTAGTGGCAATAGTACCCATAGTACGAAAAAGTGTTATTCCGTTTAGTTCCGTTTGGTTTCCTCCGTTGGTGGCATCTGGGTATACACGTGTACGCACCAGATAATTCAGAGTTTTAATTAAATTGAAAATATTTTTTCAAATCTATTTCTAAATTAATTAAATTAAATCTATTTCCTAAAACAAATTATTTAATTTAGTTGTATTTCCATATTAATTTAATTTATCAAATTATTATTATTTGATTTTAAACATAAAAAAAACTAAATTAAAACAAATAAAAAAGAGAATACTAAATTAAAAACTAAAATCTAACTAATTCTAAACGATCTTGCTCTATTCATCATCAACAAAAGCTTCAAAACCCCACAAAATATTCATTCTAACAACAAATCATCAACAAAAATCTAAAACCCAACAACATATACAAATGTTTAAAATTTCAATATCCAATTCAACTCAAAATCAAACATTAACATTAAAATCACCCAAATTTTTACCCATTCAAAATCTAAGACAAAAAAAAAAAAAAAAACCCAGATTTCACCCAATTTACCCATTCATTGTTCTCTCCAGCTCGTCGGCGACCAAGCAGAAGCCCCAAGCCCTCATCTTCTTTCTTCCCAACTTCAATCTCAAACCCATAAAATATTTTATACAACAAACACCTCAAGAACTAGGTTATTTCAAACCATTCAATCATATATCTTATCAAACCATTATATTCAAACCAGAAAATAAAAAGAAAACAAAAACAGAGATCCAACTACCCATTACCCAAATCACCATCCTTGGCTAGTTTATATATTTGACAAGTGGCCTACCCCGTGCCCAGCCTCTCCGACAGTTCCCCCTAAACAGTCCTCCATGGTCGGTGATAAGGTGGAGAAGAAATTGCAGATTTTGGAGTGTAATCTCATCTTCCCCAACTCGACGACACTAGCCTGATTTACCCCAACCAGAACCATACCCACGCCACTGCCTCGCATCTTCCCTAACCCAAAACCAGACCCACATCGCTGCCATGCTTGGAGCCTGTCGACGTTGTCCTTGCCTTCCCTTCGCAATTGACATCAACAACAAGAAGAAGAAAAAACAATGGAGGCATATCTGATTAGGTTTTAGGTTTTAGTGGAGAGATATAAGAATTAAATATTTCTTATATTATTATTTATCTTACTTTTAAATCAGTTATTATTATTATTATTTTAAATTGATTTTTCTAATTTAAAATCAATTAAATGAATTTATTTTTTAATTATGAGAAGGCCCAATCATGTGGTGACAAGTGTCGTCACAGTCATCAACTAAATTTAATTAAAACTCTGAATTATCTGGTGCATACACGTGTATACCCAGATGCCACCAAAGGAGGAAACCAAACGGAACTAAACGGAATAACACTTTTTGGTACTATGGGTACTATTGCCACTAAAAATAAACATTTGGTCTATGCCGCGTACAAAATCCAAACTTTGGGTACTTTTGCCATAATTATCCCTATATTTAATAAAAGAAGTTTTCTATTATGAATAATTCATTAACGATAATCTTATTAAAAAATTATAGTATTAATTTTATATTTTCTTTTAAAACTAATCAAAACTATTTTTTTTTAAACAAAAATGTCAATAAACTAAATTAAAACTTGAACGATAAAAAAAAACTGCTAACACTCTTTTCTTCTTTATTTTTTTTTAAAGAAAGACTTTCTTTAACCATTTCTTTCCTCTCCTTTCGACCCCTTCCTACTTTTTCTCCCAACGCACATCACCTCTTTCTCCCCAATCGTGACCCCTTCCTCCTCCTCCATTCGACCTCGCGCACAGCACCTCCTCAGTGGCGGCGCCCCCACTTCCCTTAGATAACTCGGGACCCATGACAGTTGCCCAGCCGCCGTTACCCAGCCATCTTCGACCACAACAACCCGTTTGACTGGAGTTAGCCTTTCTTCTCCAGCGACTGGTTTTTTCCTTCTCCCTACGCACAACGAAAGTGCGGCAACAACACCTCTGGCACTCTACAGATTCAATAGGTATGGAGCTCTGCCTTCTCTCCACATTCTCTCTCCAAGGTCTCTTTCTGTATTCTTGTTGCAATGTTTCTTACCACATTCTCACTGCAATGTTTCTCACCACATTCTTTCTGGATTTCTTTATCTCTTGTGCTTGCCTTTGGCTCCAACATTTTCTTTATATCCTCCTGTCTTGCTATGTATTCTTCCCCCTCCTTTTTTTTTTGAAAATAATTTCATTTTCTTCCTTTATCTGCCACTTGTTATGTTGGTGTAAGTTTATGGAAATTGATTTATCTGCCACCTCGCCATTTAGTAATCAAAGTGAATATGGGTAATGATATGGGTTATTTTTTGGCTGCTTGATTTTGGTTAAGCTTAATGTTTTTTGGGTAATGTTAAGCTTCTACTCAGCTTTGACACCTTTCTTATTTGCCGAATGGTATTCAGCCAAGAACTTGGTAGACCTCTCCAAAAGCTTATGATCAAAAGGAACAACTTGACAAAAAAATTAGCTTTTTTATTAACAAAAAAATACTTTTATGTTTTTATTATTTTCTAAATGTAATATTGACACTTTTACATTTCTATTTTAATTATGTTTTATTATAATTTTCATTGATCCTTCTCCTACATTCTGTTTCCACCAAATGATTATTTGTTGTAGTCATTTGTTACAGCTCGATTGAAATTAATTTTCATTGCAAGCTTAGATATCTTGACTATCTCTTGCTTCTAAATCATTTTTGGCTGCAGAAGGAAGTACATCTTGGGATGTGGTGAGTGCTAATGATTTATGGGAGGGAGAGAACATTGATTTGAATGAAGATGAGTATGTTCTCGTGAGTCAGGAGGAAGATTATAATGGAACAGAAGCACGTGTTGTTGTCAGCTTTGAGTGTTGGAGTTGGGGTAGGAGTTGGGTTGTTGAGTTCAGGGCAGTCAGTGAGTAAATGGGTTAAAGGAACGAATGGCTCCCCGGATTTGATTTCTGCGGACCAAATTGAGTATGAGCTGATGAGGTTGTTTGATAGCAGAGAAAACAAGGTTTCGTTTGAGAACTTTCCATACTATTTAAGGTAATTCAAGATTAAGATTTTTTGGGTTAATCTTGTTTTGTTTTTCTATGTTTTCTTTCCCGGAAAATGGGAGCTTGTAGCTTGGTATATTGTGCTATTAATATGGATAATGCCATCAGAGTTCATGTTAGAGATGATCTCTTTTTCTAGTGTTTTGCTCACTTCTCATGGATTTGTTATAACTAGTCCTTTGTAAAAGGCCTACTCTATATTTGTTTTAGCTTCTTTTCAATTAATTTTGAGACATTCTATTTTAGTTTTAGGGGCTTCACTGTTGCAGATTGTATTATTTTAAGAGATGACTCTTCTTTCCGAATCTAAATCTTCTCCCTGTTAATAATATAAGTTTTATTATTATGTAAGGGTAGTTTAGTCTTTTAGCCTCTCATTATTTTGGCTATATATTTTGTTGCTCTTGTACTCTTATTTTCATCTCTTTTGACATAATGAAAACCTAGCCTCCCTTTTGATTCTCTCTAAAATCTCATATGTCTATTTTGCCAAATTATCATGGTATTAGAGCCAGGTTCTTGAGTACTCTCGATTTGGTTGCGCTAGGATTATAATCTCGGTGATTTGATTTTGAGGTTTTCGCACCAATCTTGGGGATTTCGCACTTTGTTCTATTTATTTGGATTTCGATTGTTCGTCATGGCTGGCGCAAAAGATGATTCGCTTCAGTCCATCAATGTGCAATTGAATGGGTAGAATTATTCGTATTGGTATTATGTTATGAAATTTTTTCTAAAAGGGAAACATATGTGGGGTTATGTTTCTGGAACTTCCACAAAAACGAAGAACGATAAGGATGAGAGATTTGTAGAACAGTTGGATCTTTGCGATGCCAACAATTCGAAAATAATCACTTGGATCAACAACTCGGTTCAACAATCAATCGGTATCCAATTGGCGAAATATGAGACGGCGAAGGAAGTTTGGGAGCACTTGGAAAGGTTGTATACATAGTCTAATTTCGCAAAGCAGTATCAGTTGGAGATTGACATTCGGGCCCTTCAACAGAATAGCATGAACGCTCAGGAATTTTATTCTGCTATATCTAATATGTGGGATCAGCTTGCTTTGATTGAATCAGCGGAGTTACGGGCATTTGCCCCTTACATTGCTCGGAGAGACGCACAACGTCTGGTTCAGTTTTTGATGGCTCTTCGAGATGAGTTTGAAGGTCTTGCGTGGAACAATCCTGCATCGCAGTCCTCTTCCGTCGGTTGATTCGATGGTTAATGAGTTGTTAGCAGAAGAGATTCGCTTGAAGTCTCGTGTTGATAAAAGGGGGGGGGGGGGGGGCGGAAAAAGGGATACTTCCTTCTCCGAATTCCTCTGTCTTTGCAGTTCCTCATCGGCCAGCCTCCAACAATCAACACAAGACTCAAGCCAAGGGACACTGGAAGGCTCAATGTCCCAAATTGTTGAACATGGTGCAATCACCGAATCAGTCTCCTCACTGGAAATCTGGCAACCAACCTTATCGACCTCTTCACCCTATGTCTTCGAACATGGCAGCTATTGTTCCACCTGTAGATTCTGGAAGCACTCGTGGTACCTCTATTGCTACACTCACAGAGCAGTTTCAGAAGTTCATTGCCTCGCAGCCACATGCCATGTCAGCCTCCTCACATATAGGTTTGCCTTCTAGTAGTACACCATGTATATCTTCCTCTATATGGGTCCTTGATTCTGGAGCTTCACATCATATGTCACCTAATTCCAATTCCTTCTTGTCCATTAAATCAGCACCCTTTGTATCTGTCATGACTGCTGATGGCACTCCCATGCCATTAGCAGGGATTGGCTCGATTTGCACTCCAAAAATGTCATTCTCTGATGTATATCATATTCCAAATCTTACTTTGAATCTTGTCTCTGTTGGTCAATTATGTGACTCTGGTTTCTCAGTTATTTTCTCTAATTCTTGTTGTTATGTGCAGGATCCTCATTCCAAGAAGCTGATTGGGACAGGCCGTAGGCAGGGGGGGCTTTACATTTTAGATGAGTTGAGAGTTCCCGATGTTGCAGCTTCTAGAGTCGATTTGTCTTCATTTCGTTTAAGTTCGTCTTCGTCTAGTTTTTATTTATGGCATTCTCGTCTTGGACATGTATCTGGTTCACGTTTAAAGTACTTAGCTTCCACAGGAGTATTAGGAAAGTAACAAACCCATGATATTTCAGATTGTTGTGGTTGCAAATTGGCAAAATTTTCTGCTTTACCTTTTTATAAGAGTGTTTTTGTTTCTCTTGCACCTTTTTATTTGATTCACTCTGATGTGTGGGGGCCATCACCCGTTCTAACAAAAGGTGGATCACGTTACTATGTCTCTTTTATTGATGATTATACTCATTTTTTTTGGGTCTATCTTATGAAACATCGTTCTGATTTCCTCGCGATTTATCATATGTTTCGTGCTTTTGTTAAAACTCAACATAATGCTGTTATCAAATGTTTTCGATGTGATCTGGGTGGTGAATATACCTCCAATCGTTTCTTTGAATTGCTTGCTTTAGATGGTACCTTACATCAAACCTCTTGTACCGATACACCAGAGCAAAATGGGGTTGCCGAAAGAAAACACAAACACATTGTTGAAACTGCTCGTTCTATCTTATTGTCTGCTTATGTTCTTAGTGAGTTCTGGGGGGAAGCCATTCTGACTGCAGTTCATTCAATCAATATAATTCTGTCATCTGTCACTTCAGGTCTGTCTCCCTTTGAAAAACTTTATGGTTACGCTCCTGATTATTCTTCATTGAGAGTCTTTGGTTCCACATGTTTTGTTCTCCATCCTCATGTTGAACGTAGTAAGCTTACTTCTTGTTCCGCTCTCTGTGTATTTCTTGGTTATGGTGAAGGTCAAAAAGGATATCGATGTTATGATCCTGTTAGTAAAAAACTCTATGTTTCTCGCCATGTTGTGTTTCTTGAGCATATACCTTTCTACTCTATTCCATCGGACACCCCCAATCTACACAAATCTGATCTCACTCATATTGATCCATTTGATTCTTGTACTGTTGATACTCTTAACTTTACAGATGTCGGTTCTCAACCATTCGAAGTCCCTTCTATCCCTACTACTGCCCAAGATGCTTCTGAGATTGTGGATCCTGCTCCTCCTCCTCGCTACCCTCAAAGAATTCATAAGTCCACATAGTTACCTGATTTTGTCTACTCCACTTATTCTGATTCTTTCTCTTCTTTTTTGACTTCTATTCACCAACTCTTTGAGCCCTCTTCCTATAAAGAGGCTATTCTTGACCCTCTTTGGCAGCAGGCAATGGCTGAAGAACTCTCTGCGTTGTACAAGACAGGTACTTGGGATATTGTTCCTCTTTCTGTGGGGAAGCGTGCTATTGGTTCCCGTTGGGTTTACAAGATCAAGACTAAGTCTGATGGGTCAGTAGAGCGGTACAAAGCTTGTTTGGTGCTAAAGGCTTTGCTCAGGAGTATGGGATGGATTATGAGGAAACTTTTGCTCCAGTTTCCAAACATACCACTATTCGTACTCTCATTATTGTTGCGTCTGCTCGACAGTGGTCCATTTCTCAAATGGACGTTAAAAATGCCTTCTTGAACGGGACTCTTCAAGAAGAAGTTTACATGGTTCCTCCACCAGGTGTTCCTCATAATTCAGGAGAAGTTTGCAGATTGAAGAAGGCTCTTTATGGGCTTAAACAAGCTCCCCGAGCCTGGTTTGAAAAATTCTCCATCGTGATTACTTCTCTCGGCTTCCACCCCAGTGCACATGATTCAGCTCTCTTTATTAGGTGTACTTCTTCTGGCCGCACTTTACTCTCTTTATATGTTGATGATATGCTTATCACCGGTGATGATGCGAATGGGATAACGGAGTTGAAAATGCACTTGACTCATGAATTTGAGATGAAAGATTTGGGTTCCCTACGGTAATTTTTAGGGATAGAAGTAGCTTACTCTCCTCGTGGCTATCTTCTTTCTCAATCTAAGTACATTGCTGATATTCTCGATCAGGCTCGTCTCTCTGATGCTCGCACTGTTGATACCCCTCTTGAGCTTAATGCCAGGTATTCTTCATCTGATGGTGTTGCCTTGTCAGATCCCTCTCTATATCGCACTCTGGTTAGTAGCTTAGTGTACCTTACTATCACGAGGCCAGACATCGCTTATGCAGTTCACATTGTCAGTCAGTTTGTTGCATCTCCCACTACCGTTCATTGGGCAGCTGTGCTTCGCATTCTTCGATATCTTCAGGGAACTCAATTTCAGAGTCTGCTTTTTCCATCTACGTCAATTTTAGAGTTACGTGCCTACTCAGATGCAGATTGGGGTGGTGATTGTACTGATCGCAAATCTACCACTGGTTTTTGTATATTTTTTTGGAGATTCTCTTATTTCTTGGAAGAGTAAAAAACAGACTGTTGTCTCTCGATCGTCTACAGAAGCAGAATATCATGCCATGGCCTCCACTACCACTGAAATTGTTTGGTTGCTTTGGTTACTTGCTGATATGGGTGTTATTCTCTCAGATCCTACTCCGATGCATTGTGACAATGTTAGTGCTATTCAGATTACTCGCAACTCCATTTTTCATGAGTGCACGAAACATATTGAGATAGATTGTCATCTTACTCGTCACCACTATCAGAATGGGACCATCACTTTACCATTTTTCACTTCCACTATGCAGATTGCCGACTTGTTTACGAAGGCTCATACTATTTCTCGTTTTCATTTCTTAGTTAGCAAACTCTCGATGCTTCCCACAAATGCATCGTGAGTTTGAGGGGGGATGTTAATAATATAAGTTTTATTATTATGTAAGGGTAGTTTAGTCTTTTAGCCTCTCATTATTTTGGCTATATATTTTGTTGCTCTTGTACTCTTATTTTCCTCTCTTTTGACATAATGAAAACCTAGCCTCCCTTTTGATTCTCTCTAAATTCTCATTTGTCTATTTTGCAAAATTATTACTCCCATCATTACTATTTTAGATTTTTTTTTCAACTCCATCTAGTTTTGCATTTAGTTGCCAACCTAGGTCAACATAGTAAGAAGGTTTTGAGTGTTTAAAAAAGTCAAGGTGATGGTGGGAATAGTGTTCAGTATAAGGATTTATATATTAAGTATAAAGTCATGGATCACCTTTGCATTTCAGTAATAAGATATTCTATAAAATATGAACTTAGAGAAGAATTCACATTAAACCAAAAGTTGTGTATCATAACAATGCAGGAAAAAATTGAATTGGTTTAATTTGATGATTCCTTATCTTGACTGGCTATAGTAAGGTTATAATTTAGGCTTTTGATGTTAACTGCATGTATGTTAAGGTTAAAGATTCAAGAATGATAACTTCTGGTTTATGTGCACTTATATCTTCTAAGACATAGATGGAACTTTCTAAGATTAAAATCTGGATTTACATACTCTTTCTCATGTCCATGGAGTTCAGATTCTGAATCTGTTATGTCAAATATCTTGACCATGACAGAATTCTAAAGTAACTTAAAGTATTGCTGCTCTTTCCCTTTTCATGTTAATCTTTGCAATATGAATCTGTTTTGCTAATGCAACATCATCATGCTTCGTACTCATTGAATGGTGCCAATGACAGTGAGAAAACAAAGGTGTTGTTGACAAGTACTACACATGTTCATTTGAAGTACTCAGAAATCATCTTCGACTACCTCAGAAAGTGTACAACTTATATGTTATGGTAGAATTTCTTGTATTTTTTGCTGTGTTTGAAGTCTACTCCTAAAAAGAATAAATGTTCCTAGCAGAACAAGAAACACTATCTTGTTTTATGTAACTACAATTCTCTCTCCTCCATTTATATTAGAAAAGCTATAGAGAATTAAATTGGAGGATTTCTTAGACTAAAGCTTCTGGATACACACTGCATCTGCATGGATTGTTTGTTTGTCTAGAAAATGCAAAAGGTAAAAACTTTGTAATAAGCTTGATTTTGACTTTTTTTTTGGGAATTTTCAGATGGATTTCAAGTCTGGGCTCTCTTGCGTTTGATGGTATTTATTAGTTCTGATTGAAAGTTGTATTGATTAAAACTTATATAAGTGTTTGATATTTGACATTTGACATTTGGTGTTTGGTATTTTGGTTTGTGAATTGAAAGCCTGTATCTGTTTTGGTGTTTTGGTATTTTAGGTGCTTGATGATATGCATTTTTAATGGATATAAGTGGATGACCAATCTGAACTTTGATATTTCTTTTTTGGTTATAAAAAGCTGTGATTCCTCTCTTTCCCTTATTAATTTAAGTAAGAACTTCAGATCTGTTTCAAGTACTTCATGGATGATTGGCCTTTTTTTATTTTTTTGGGCAAAAGATAACTAGCTTTTTAGTTTGCACTTTTGTTGTGTTAGTTGATTATGTCTCATTAATTATGTACTGCATACTCGATGTCAAAACATATTTGGAAATATATTAGCAAATTCACAATGTATGGTTATCAAACTAAGCTACTACCTTGTAAATTTGGCGCTGACATCACATCGATATTGTATATGTATACATCATTTATATCATTTGGTTTAACTTTGAGTTTTTTTTAATCATTTTTCTTATTATTGAATTTTTTCCTTGTAGCTTGATTTTTTTTTCTCCCTATGCAAATAATAGTATTGAATTTGATTAAGAAAATTAAAAGAAAAAATAAAAAACAACATAATATTCAAAGTTGTAAATTTTTGTCTTATTAATGATACGAAGATAGAATTTGATAAAATAAAATTGTCATAAGTTTCTCAATGAGACATTATCTTTTGTTGGGTGGATTAATTTGGTTTTTGAATTAATTTTTCTCATATATGTAGAAAAAAAATTATATCATATTCTACTCTACTTTTCAAACATGACTTAAAAGTATTGGTGTTGCTGCAAATATGTTCTCGACAACCTATATGGTTTACTAGTTCACTTTATTCAAAACTTTTCTAATAGAATTTCTTCTGCATATCTGCTTGATGTTTCACGATATAGATTAGCTGTTAAAATATTTGTTTGAATAGATGGCAGGAATCTTTAAGCCATTTTAAGCACATTTTTTATCTGGGTAAGCAAGGAAAGCATAGAGATGTCAAGGTTTACTTAATTCCTGGAAACCATGACATTGGCTATGAAAGTAACCTCATTCATAGTCCAGAGGTAATCAAGCACCTTAATTCTATAAAATGTCATGTATTTTCAAACTGTCATGATTATTTTGTTAATTATATTTGTTCTACTTATAATCAGGAGTTTGGAAAGAGAAACTATCAATTTACAGCAGGAGAAGTAGAATTTACTGCAATTGATGCCCAAACTTTAGATGGTAAAAGAGAACAAGAAACTATTTTTTGTTTATCTATCATATAATTGTTGTTTGAACTCTGAAATTTGGATGTGATAATAATGAATGTGACGTCAGCCAAGAAATTATTTTTCCTGGACATGGAGGTTTAATATCAATTAACCCGTGCAGTTGGTATCTTTATTATAATTGATCTTAATTTCTCATGGAATTTGCACTCCTTGTATAATGCAAAATGATTTATTATTGCTCTGATGGCATTTAGATGACTCTGTATTAGAGTGTAGATGACTAGATTCTTTAATTAACAATGGTAAATCATCCACAACACATCATCAAAAGAATCGAGCTTTCTTGTCTCAGAATTTGTCAAGAATGTATCAATGGGTATAGAATGTTGACTTATGTTTATTTTGTGTTATTAAGTTTGTGGTTACAATATAATTAACTCATTTACGTATTCTGCATGTTTTAGCTTTTCAATGTTATCCAAGGGTTTTATTGACCCATATTCCATTGTATCGAGGCGATTGGACATATTGTGGACCTAATCGTAAATCTCCAATTATCAACCAGGTATTGATTTATCTGTTCTTTTTTCTTGGTTTCCTATCAGTGCATTTTTTTTCATTATTCATTACTTCATATCCTAACCTTTATGTAGAGTGGTTGTGAATAATTTTTATGGTTTCACTTTTGTCAACATTTTTCACATGTATCAGATTGTTATTCTCTTTTGTTTCTGATTCCAGCGAGTGACGCGCATGGCTGATAGAGAAATAATGTTTGATTATATTATTGCTTTTCTACAAAATGTGCACTTGAAAGAGTACTTTGAGTTGGTGACCTCGTAGATGCTTTCGGATTGATCTTTGTTTCAAATAAATAAGTACCAGAATTACATTTCTAAGGAGTCATCAGATTTCTTACTGGAGTTGATCAAACCTGTAAGTACTTTATTTTTTTTTTATGCATGTAAGTTGGCCCCAATACAGACTTTAGGCAGAGATTGACACATTATAGACACGCAGGCAACTATCTTGACGTCATGTGCAACTATGGTCTCAACTTGCAATGAAGAAGCATGAGCTAATTTATTGATTTAAGACACTTTATATTGTGTCCATGAAAAGTTTAAGTTCAAGTTGAGCAATCATTAACATGTACTTCTTTTCAGGTACTTATCTTGTCTAGTCACGATCATGATCAATGTACTATAACTCATAAGTCAACATCCGGGTCTGTAATGGAGGTATGCATCCACTTTATTTGGTTTATGTAACAATTATTAAGGCATGATATATCGATAACAATAGTCTACAGCACACTGTAGGGACTGTAAGTTGGCAGCAGGGAATTCTGTACCCATCTTTCATGTTGTTGTCTGCTACTAATGTTGTACTTTCAAACACTTCAAGTCCTGATGAAGCAATATCAACTCAGCTGTGCTTTCTTCCAAGGAAAATTTTCATTTGCATATGGTAACTTTCCTTGTTAATTTGTAAAAACTATGAATGAATTTCACGCTTTAATTGACTTGTTCACAAACTCCCATTTGCTCTGTAATATGTCAGGTATATCGTACTATTCATGTTTACCCTTCTTGCTCTGATGCTTTGGCCCACTAGTAGTGTGAGATTTTGGCATTGTTTGAGCTGTTGTATTCTCCCATGTGGATGACCAATTGGAATTCCAATAAGGGCAAGAGATGAAGTTGTAGAAAATAAGGGTATCAACAATGGAAAACCTACTTTAATGGAAAAAGAAGATTGGGAGGTTGCTCATCAAAATGTCTTGGAAAATACAGTTGATGATTAACCTTATATAGAGTAAGTACATTATTTAAATTAATTTTCTTAACTTAAACAAATATTTTTAGTGATTATTATGTTGTAGTAACAATATTATTCAATACAGAGAACATTTGCAACATCTAAATAAGGAAAATCGAACGAAATCTAGAAAGCATATTCAAGATGAGCATCATCGTACCTTTTGACATTGGTTTCCTGATAAGGTGATATTTTACTTTAAAATGACAACTCCAATATAAATTATTTTTAACGACTGTTTGCATAAATGTAATTAAGGTATTATTCATTCGTGTAGATTCAGAAAGAGTTGACCAGTGAGTTGCATGAAGTTACCGAAACTTTGAGATGGCTTTCATTAGGTCTGACTCGATTGGCAATTAAGCACGATGTGTTTATAATTAATGGTTGTAGGTTCAACACTAAAGCTCGTGATGATGTTAGGGTCACCCAAAATAGTGGGGTATAAACATTATATAAATTAGTTTCTTTTTAAGTATAAATATAATATCGTTAACTTTCATGTATGTAGTATAATATATTATGAGTTTTTCGATAGAGAAATATCACACTTTTTTTGGTTTCATTGAGCCATCGTGGTCATCGAGAATTGGGGCAAATATGGATAATCGGGCTGATATTATCTCAGAGTGTATCAATGACACAGTGATGGGTCAAACTTGGGTAATGTCATACCATTTCTTGTAAGTAAAATTTCCATTTAATATTAATTTTACTTATACCTTATGTTTATTTTAATAACTTTGTTTTAAATGTAGACGTCACTGGATGTTAGTGATTATTTATCCAGATGACCATACATGTTACTATCTTGATCCACTTAGAAAATCTCCTCCAAATGATTTGAAGAACCTTATGAATAGGTAATACTTTTGAAACTCATTTTAGAATATAATATGTTTATTTGATATGGAGATAAAAAATTAATATGCTCTTCATATTGATGTATATATAGTGTCTCTTTACACATTAAGCAAAAGATAGGAAGGAATGAAAAAAATTACAAGTGGAAAATAGTCAATTGCCCTCGTCAAACATCGTTAGTAGAGTGCGGCTTTTATATCATAAGGATGATGGACTATTGCTTGAATGAGACACCCATGCGATGACTAACTAGTAATGCAAGTGTATACAATTCTATTGAATTTAATTTCTGACTTGGTTTTTTATTTTGTGTTTTGTAGTGTGGTGGGAATAATACATATACACTTGACGAAATTAATGAAACTCGAAATGAATGGGCAACCAAGCTTCTTGAGCGGATGAGTCATAGCTAGAGTAACTTTTGAAATAAGAATTAAAAAATATACTAATTGTATTTTTTAGTTAGCACTTAGTTATTGCAACTGTATATTTTGATATTGTAATTTTTAGATTTAGAACATATTGAGTTCTATTGATTTTGTCTACTTGTTGATTCTGTCTGAACTATGTTGTAATTATACAGGAAATTATGAATGAATATAGTGGTTGAAAATAGAGAAATGAAAAAATTCACATATTTTACATGAGACGTCGGTCTCCACAAAACTGTCATCTTATGTATTGCAGGAGACGATGCTTGCACATCAATTGTCATCTCATATACTACAGGAGGATGATGCTTGAGTAGGAACTGTCGTCTCATTTATTTCAGTGGACGACGCTTGCACAAAAACTGTTGTCTCATGTACCACAAAAGACAACGTTTGTATAGGAACTATCGTCTCATGTTCAACACGAGATGACACTTTTATTTAAACTATCGTTTCATGCTTTACATGGCATGACATTGCATGAGACGACGATATTAGAACCGATGTACGAGAGTCTATACGACGGTTTAAAACCATCGTCCTATGTCAATTTTGTAGTGGTGATTGACTATAAGAAAATAAGGAAAAAGTTGAAGAAGATAGTGCATGTAATTGTCTTTCTCTAATTGAAATTATAATGCTAAAAAAATTCTTTACAACATATCATTTTTAATAATAATTCGAAGCAAAACAAATTAATTAACGTGTGTGTTACGTGTAAGCAAGTTAATCACTTTTTACATAAAAAAATCTTACTTTTAGCCAACTTGATTTCAATTAAAAATAAAATTATATCATTTTAGACTTTATGATTTGTCTTGTTATCTGATTAGACTCTCTATTTTGTAAAATAATTTAAATAGTGTCATAAACTCAATTTTGATAAAGAAAAAATAAATATAACAATACAATTGTCAGGCAAAGTAATTGCACTTTTATACTGAGTTGTTAGTTGGTGAATTATTTATGATTTTAGTTCAAATTTTTTAATCAAAATCTAGTTCAAGAGTCTACTTAAACCATTTTATAAAACACAGAGTCTAAAAAATAATTTATCAAAATAAAGAATACAAACGGATAATTAATGAGACAAAAGACATGATCCAAAATAGTATAGTCCCATTAAAAATTTTGTTTTACTCGTATAAAAAATTGTAAGAACAAGTATGTAGATTGTTAAAAATTTATCCACCTTAGTATAGCAAAATCCTTTTATTTTGACATACTTTCTAGAATTTTTCAATACAAAATTACCATTTAATATTTTTTTTAATTCCTAATAACTCTATAATTAATAAATTAAACATTTTTTACAACTATCACATAAAAAATTATTTATAAAATGAAAAGAGCTATAATCTCAAATTTAATTTAACTTTTAACTCCAAATAAATAAAATATAAGTATCAATAAATTTAAATTAAAATATTTATGTAATTAAAATTAAAATTATTAGCAAAATTACAATATTTAATTTATATGTTTGTAAATTAATTTAATGATGTGAGTTTTTTTGTACTCTTATGTATTATTCTTTGATCAAAAATGTCAATTTGTTTTTTTTAATCTACCCTATTTTTTATTATTTTATTTTGTAATTTATCAAATCTTAATAGTTTTTCAAGTAAGTTATTGACCAATTAATCATAAACTCTTGAATTACTGGATTTATTCTTATTATTTTCTAAGCCTATAATTGTTGGGAAGCTTTTTCTTATCATGTTGGTCGCAATCTTACCCAGTGTTTTTGTAAAGTAGATCGTTTTGGTACCTTGTGTTTACAAAAATTAATGTTCATTTGGTACCCTGTAATTTGAAATCGTACATATTTAGTACCATGTATTTTGAAATCGTACATATTTATTACTCTAAACTCAAATTTAATTAATAAAATTTAATCATATACTCTCAATTATATGAGTTACAAATTCAAATTTTATTACTTAATTACATATAACTGATGATTGTTTAGTCATACTGATAAAATTTTATTTATTAAATCTGAGTCTATGGTACTAAATATGTATAATTTTAAAATATATGGTACCATATGAACATTATTGAAAAAAGATGGTACTAAAATGATAATTTGCAAAAACACAGGATACCAAATGAGTAAATTCTCTTTTTTAGTAGACCATAATTTGAATTTGTGTCTTTTAAGGAATAGAAATAATGAGACCATAAGCATAGTTCAGTTGATAATACACTCTTGTTCTCACAGAAAAACAGTGCCTAATGTTGACGCCGTTTTTCGTCAATTTAAACAGTAGAGCAATTAAGCAAGTGGAAAATGGAGCGAATGAATTTAAAGAGGAAGACAAGAAGAATTTTACGTGGTTCAGCAGTTAATCATGCAGACATCCTCCTGTTCAAGCTCGTTTATGCTGGGTGTTGATAGGTGTTCGATTGGCACAACATTCAGCTCGTCGACCTCGGTGGATGATGCGAGCCTAGCTAGGGCGTCTGCATTCGAATTTTGTTCTCGGGGAACGTGCTCTATCATCTAAAACTCGAAATGTTCGAGTGCTGCTTTTGCTTTTTCCAGATATGCAGCCATTCTTATCCCACGAGCCTGGTATTCCCCTAAGATTTGGTTGACCACCAACTGAGAGTCACTGTAGCAATGTATCACCTTAGCCTTGAGTTCCTTGGCTATCCGAAGTCCTGCCAGTAGAGCTTCGCATTCAGCCTCATTATTTGACGCTTCGAAGTCAAATCTCAAAGCAGAGTGAAATCGACTCCCATTTGGGGTGATTAGTATTATTCCTGCCCCCGATCCATTTTCATTGGAAAACCCATCGACATAAAGTTTCCACAGCTCGCGGGCTGGGGTTATAACTTCGCCGTCAGTCACTCTGGTGCATTCCACTATGAAGTCTACCAGGGCCTGTCCTCTAATGGTTGTCCTCGGATGATAAGTGATCTCGAATTGTCCGAGCTCAACAACCCATTTCAATAATCGGCCCGAGGCTTCTGACTTTGATAAGACTTGTTGTAGTGGTTGGTCAGTTAACACATGGATGGGGTATGCTTGAAAATAAGGTCGGAGCTTTCGAGATGAGTGAATTAGGCTGAGAGCCAATTTCTCCATTAAGGGGTATCTCGATTATGCCCCCAGTAACCTTTTGCTGACATAATATACTGGCTTTTCCACCTTCTAGTCCTCTCAGATGAGGACGACGCTGATGGCGTGTTCCGTTGTAGCGAGATATAGATACAAAATATCTCCTGTGACAGATTTCGACAAGATAGGAGGCTCCGCGAGATGCTTCTTGATCTCCTGAAATGCTAGCTCGCATTCCTCTTACCACTCAAACTTTTTGCCCCCTCTCAAAAGATAAAAAAATGGTAGACAACGGTCTGTAGACTTCGAGATAAACCTACTTAATGCCGCCATCCGTCCAATCAAACTCTGGACATCTTTATGCTTTCAAGGTGAGGGCATGTCAATTAATGCCTGGATCATGTCAGGATTAACTTCTATTCCCCGTGCGTTTATAGTGAAACCTAGGAACTTCCCTGATGATACTCCAAAAGAGCATTTCTGGGGGTTGAGCTTCATGTTGTATTTCTGAAGCATGGCAAAGCATTCTTTGAGGTCGTCCACATGGTTATTGTTATGTTTAGATTTGAACAACATATCATCAACATAAACTTCCATGTGATTTCCTATTTGCTCAGAGAACATCATATTTATGAGCTGTTGGTAAGTGGCTCCAGCATTCTTGAGTCTGAACGACATGACATTGTAGCAATACAATCCTTTGTAGGTTACAAAACTCGTATGATCTTGGTCCGGGGCATGCATGGAAATCTGGTTATATCCAGAATAGGCGTCCATGAATGACATAAGTCCATGCCTAGCTGTGGCATCTACGAGTTGGTTGATTTGAGGTAGGGGAAGCAGTCCTTAGGACATGCTTTATTAAGGTCAGAGTAATCGATACAAGTTTGCCATGTTCCATTAGGTTTCGAAACTAGCACCGGGTTAGCGACCCAATCCGGATAGAAGGCATCTCGTATGAATCGATTTTCCTTTAACCTGTCGACCTCTTCCTTCAGGGCTCTCTTCCTGTCATCATCCAGGAGTCTTCGGTTTTGCTGCTTCGGGGGAAGCTTTTGTCAATATTAAGGGCGTGGCTTATCACATTCAGGCTTATCACTACAAGAAAAAATGCTTTTAATAACACCAAAAATGCGTTATCAAAACATACCATAAAACTTTTTGATGTGTTAAGACCGACTATGTTATTGTAGGTCAGGGTACTTTACATAATACTTTATCATTGTTATACAGATGTGTTATTATACTGTCAACGATAACACACTTTCTGTGTTATTTTAATAAATAGATAAGTGTTTAATTATATTATTTATAGTCGATTATATAACACATTTCAATACTTATAAATTTGTGTTATACTACAATTTAGTATGACACATTTTTTGTGTTAATAATGAAGTTTGCATAACAAAATTCTTTACATAAAAAGTGTTATTGTAATAGATATTATAACACAATTTTCGTATTATTTTAATATTTAGATAAGTTTAAATTATCATTATATAACACTAATTTATTCTATTATATTTTAATTTTTTGATATATAATTAAAATTAGCTTTCTAATATATACTAGCATCATCAAATGAACTTGATTTTCAAATAACAAAAAGTAAAAACATTCAATATTGTATTAACAATCCACAAATTAGTTTAAAACATTCTACATTGTCATAAAAAAAATGTTCTTTAAGTATTCAAGTAGTCTTAAATATTCAACATGAGAGGAATACTTAAGTATCCTACAGCTGCCCAACACAAAGCCTTCAACATTAAGTATCCTTTTCTATTTCGCTTATCACATCAGCAAAATAAACAAAGAAATATTTTATTGTTATTATCTAGCATCACAAATTACTTCAAGAAAAATACTATGGAAATTATATACATGAGAGGACACCACATACAAAATAATGAATTCACAACTACACCAAAGCAAACAAAGAAACCAAGCACTAAATTTCATTCAACTTGAAAATAATAAATAATTACAACAAAGCATTAACTCAATAGCATAAAATAGTGCAAAAAAGAAAAACAAAAAATAGACAAGTAAATAATACCCTTCCTATTAACGAACAAGCCCCTCCAAGAGTTAGACAAATTCAATAACAACCTCTAATCTTTTAAGAAATGCAGATATATATACAACAAAACAATAATACAAAAACATATTCTTCAGATATAAATATCCAAAATAAGACACATCTCAAATATCACAACACCATTGAACAATTGATAAACATATTTAGAAAGCCAATGTTACACCAATAAAGAAACATTTTGAGAAACCAAATCCTTTAAAAATAACATTTCAATATGAGAATATCAAAATACAACAAAGATAGGTTGTAAGAAATGAAAAATCAAGCAATAAAACGTTTAATGGAGGACTCGTGATAATTCAAACGTAAAAGCAAGACTCATTATTTCATTAATAAAGGACTTGTGATAATTTGAAAATGCTAATGTGATTATTCATAAATATTTGTAACCAAATTTAAAAAATTCCCTTCTTAATTAAAATGAAACTCAAAGCAATTAGGAATCTTTGATTGCACAAGTAATTCTCTCAATTAAATTAGCTGCAGAAACAAGTTCTATGGTTATGGTCAAATCCAAAATAACTAGAAAATCAAGTTAAAAGTAAGGCACAACTCACAAGGGGCTTGACAGGAAGTAAAGCATTGGCAATATAATAATTAGTAATATAATAAACCTTCTTTGTATGCTTAGTGGCAATACATGTGATCAGGAATAAAAATCACACAGTTTTCCTTTTTATGTGAAGAAAAACCTCACTATATATAAAATCCTTCCTCCTTCTACTACTCTCTCTCTCTCTCTCTCTCTCATATTATCTTCTCATACATTTGTTGTGTTCAAGTTAGTGATTTTTTTTTTTAACATATATAACCTTTTTCCTGGTCGCATAAAGACATGGTTGGAATTGACCCAGCATTTATCAGCCATGCCCTGAACACAGATAAAATCTTTCCACCAGTGCAACAGAAAAGAATGCTGCTCGACAAAGATAGATCGAAGGCTCTAAAGGAAGAAGTCGAGAAGCTAAAGGAGAACAGATTCATCAGGGTAGAGTTTTATCCATCATGGGTCTCTAATCCCATACTAGTACCCAAGTCGAATTGCAAGTGGAGAACATGTGTGGATTTCACAAATCTTAATAAAGCATGCCCGAAAGATTGTTTCCCTCTTCCAAGGATCGACCAGCTGGTCAATGCTACTTCAGGGCACGAGATTCTATCATTTATGGATGCATACTATGGGTACAATCAGATCAGTATGCACCCACCTGAAGAGGATCACACTAGCTTTCAGACCGATACAGGGCTTTACTGTTACAAAGTAATGCCATTCGGTTTGAAAAACGCTGGTGCGACTTACCAGCGACTGGTCAATCACATGTTTAAAGAGTTGATCGGTACAAACATGGAAGAATATGTTGATGACATGCTGGTTAAGCCGAAAAAGGTATAAGAACACGTAGGGGACCTGCAAGAGTGCTTTAACGTCTTGAACAAATATCAGATGAAGCTGAATCCTCTCAAGTGTTCCTTCGGAGTTGGATAAGGGAAATTTTTGGGATTTATAGTGAACTCACGAGGAATTGAAGCTAATCCCGAAAAGATCAAGGCCCTAATCGATATGAAATCGCCAACAAATATAAAAGATGTCCAAAGTTTGACCGGGAGAATCACTGCTCTAAGTAGATTTATCTCCAAATCAACAAACAAATGTGTTCCATCTTTTAATCTACTTAGGGGCAATAAGAAATTTGAGTGGACAGAATAGTGCGAGCAAGATTTCCAGGCACTGAAGTCTCATATGTCGCAGCCAATGATTTTATCTAAACTGGTTGAAAAAGAAACTTTGTTCATCTATTTGGCGGTCATGGAATATGCTGCTAGTGTTGTCTTGGTAAGAGAGGAGGAAAATCTACAAAAAGTCATATATTATGTAAGCAAAAGGCTAATAGGAGCAGAATTGTGGTATCCGCCCATTGAAAAATTAGCCTACTGCTTGATCTTAGCCTCCAGAAAGCTGCGATCATACTTTCAAGCTCATTCCATCACAGTACTGACCGACCAGCCCCTACAACAAGTTCTGTAGAAGCCAGAAGCCGCTGGTTGATTATTGGAATGGGCAGTTGAACTTGGGCAGTTTGAAATTTCTTACCTACCACGGGCAGTAGTAAAAGGGCAAGCCCTGGCCGACTTTGTTGCAGAGCTCACTAGGCTTCTAGACCGTGAATAGACAGAAGAGGCTAAGCCTCAAAGCCAAACTCCCCCTTGGAAGTTGTTTACAGATGATTCTTCTAATGAACATCATTTTGGCGCTGGAGTGATTTTGGTAACACCTGAAGGACATCGATTCCACTGTGCAATCAAATTCGACTTCACAGCGTCCAACAAGGAAGCCGAGTATGAAGCGCTGTTCACAGGTTTACGATTAGTCAGGGACATGAACATAAAGTCACTTGAAATCTATAGTGACTCCCAGTTGGTGGTTAATCAGATTACTGGAGAGTATCAAGCTCGAGGGCTGAAGATGGTTGCTTACTTGAACAAAGCAAAGGATTTGTTGGCACAGTTTGAAAGATATACTCTCCAGCAAGTACCTCGTGACCAAAACTCAAACGTTGATGCCTTGGCCAAGTTAGCAAGTGCAAATGATGCAGACACGCTGAATATAGTGCCTGTTGAACGATTGTCCACACCAAGCATCAGCACAGAAGAAACTTTTCTGGTAATTCAGGCAGCAGATACATGGATGGCACCTTTCACTAAGTACTTGGCGCATGGATGGCACCCTCCAGAGGTAGGCTGCTCAGTTTATCCTGGTCGATGGAATTCTATACCAAAGGGGGTACTCAATGCCACTCCTAAGGTGCGTTTCAAAAGAAAAGGCCAGAGAATTAATGCGAGAAGTCCATGAAGGTTTCTGTGGGGATCACGCTGGGGGGCAGAGTTTATCAAAAAAGATCCTAAGGGAAGGATACTTTTGGCCAACAATGAACGAAGATTCTGTGGATTTTTTGCGAAAATGCGACAAGTGTCAGAGATTCTCTAAGATACCACGAGCAGCGTCCAATGAACTAAAGCAGATGCAAAGTTCGTGTCCATTCCCAGTATGGGGAATAGACTTAATCGGGTCTTTGCCCACGGGAAAGGATGGCGTCAAATACGCCGTGGTGGCTGTTGATTACTTCACGAAGTGGGCCGAAGCTGAGTCACTTACAACCATAATGACCAAGAAAGTACTGGATTTTGTGGTCAAGAACATAGTGTGTCGCTATGGATTACCAAGAAAAATTATCTCAGAAAACGACACTCAGTTTGATAGTGACCTGTTCACGGACTTTTGCAAACGACATGGAATTATCAAAAGGTTTTCTTCAGTAGCTCATCTGCAGGCAAACAGACAAGTCAAGGCTGTCAATAAAACACTAAAAGATACTTTGAAGAAAAGGCATGAAGAAGCAAAAAGGGCATGGCCAAAACATTTGCTTGAAGTCCTCTGGTCGTATAGAACATCGCATCAAATAGCAATAGGTCACACTCCATTTTCCTTGGCTTATGGATATGAGGCTATGTTGCCTATTGAATTAGATCCGCCATCACATCGACGGATGGCATACGATCAAGACACTAATAGCCAATTATTGATGGAATCTTTGGATTTGGTCGATGAAAGGCGCGAGCAAGCCCAACTCCGAGTAGCAGCTTACTAGCAAAAATTCGACCAGTATTTCAACTCTAAAGTACGTGAAAGAAAATTTAATGTGGGAGATCTGGTACTTAGAAGAGTTTTCCTTAATACCCGCAATCAAGCTGTCGGAGTACTCGGACCTAATTGGGAAGGACCATACCAAATCGAAGAAGTCCTCCATCCAGCCACTTATAAACTTGCTCGCTTAAATGGAGATCTCATTCCTCGCTATTGGAATGGAGAACACCTGCGCAAGTACTATCAATAAACAATTCTTCTTAAAGAATTGGCTTGTATTAATTTTACTTTTTACAAGTTTATGAACAAGGGTTAGTCAATCTTTTGACTGATCGCTTATAAGTGTAAGATCTTATTTTTGATCACTCGTATAGACACGATTGTCAATTTATTACGAGAAATAAAAGGGACTGTATGCAGCCAGTCAATCTTGCCAATCATTGTATTTATTACAAGTATTTGCTCATTACGTGTGTTGTTTTGCTATATAATCATTTTTTATATATCTCTATTACGAGCAGAAATGTTTGAACAGGTCTTGGTCAAGGCAGGTGAACGAGGACCTAAAGCTCCTCAATCACTTGGGGGGCATATAAGGTATCTAGTAAGTAAAGCATATCAACAAGTATGTAAACACACGAGTAAAATAAGTGAAAGCATACTCTAGTACTTAGAGTATTTTTTTTTAATTTAGTTTTGTTAAATAAAACCAAAGTACTATGCTAAGTTCGGTCATGCGAACATATGTTATAATAAAATGAAAATATTATAATATCAGAAAGGAAGCCCTTTACACCGTGAGAAGTTACTGCTCGGATGTAATTGTCTATTAAAAGGAAAGTTGCCCGTGCAGCAATAAAAATATATATTGTTTCGACATCACAAACTATAGTTCGTGTGTCTTAAACTACAAGTTAAAATTAAAGAAAAACAAGTAAAAGTTATGAAGCGGTTGAATGATCATGCTGAGGCTCTTGTGGTTGTTGATCAACTGTGACCTCGGCATCTTCATTGGCACCCTTAATGCCTATTGCTAGATATATCTTGGGAGACCCTTGATCCTTCTCTTCCTCTAAGTGAGCAACGCACCTCGCCAGCTTAGCCTCCTTTATATGATCTGGTAAGTAGGAAAAGTCAGCCTTGGGGTTGCATTTCCAGAACATGTAGAAACACTGAAACGCCGCCCCCTTATATTTCTCAAGGTTGCGAGCGTTCGCCTCCTCCAGATCACCAATCTCCTTGCGGCTTATCTCCAGCTCCGTTTGGAGTTTGTTGGCTTCCCGATAGTTGATCAGCAAGGCCTCCTTATACTTCTCCCTGGAAGTGATAATCTTGGTAATTGATGCTTCCTTTTTCTTCAGCTCCTCTTCGAGAGAGGCGAGTTTGGCCTCAGCTGTTTGCAACGCTTCAGTATGCTTCGCCTCGACCTCCTTGAGTTGCTCCACACATTTGGCCTCAACCATGCTGAGCTGATCACTGAATCTCTGTTCGAACTGAGCAGTCAGTGTCCTCAAGCGCCGCCAACCGGAGCTCATGGTGAGAACTCCATGTGACAAGAAAAAGATAAAGCTGTTAGTGGGAATAAATTGACAAGGTAAATTGGTAAAGCATAATAAGAACAACGATTCACGCTAAGCACTTGGTTCAGCGCACAGTTGAAGATCTGGTCGACCTCTATAGAGTCAGTCTCGTGGACGGCCTCTCGATTGCGTCGGTGCCTTGTTAGCTTAGTCAGCCTATCTTTGGCGAAGTTAAGGACCACGTTTGTTAAAGCTTCTCCTAGAGCTTTTTCTGGATGACGAGAAGGTGTCTGGTCAGTGGAAATTGGAGGAGTGATATCAGCAGGGGCTGCAGGAGGAATCTGTTCGACTAGAGCTGGTGGATTTTGATTGACAGGAGTTGGGGGAGGAGTCATCTCTTTGGTAGGAGTTGGTGCTGGAGGATCTTTCGTTCGAGCCCTCTTTGCAGAGGGGTCGCTATAGCCCTCCCCAGGTTGGCGTCTGCTAGATTTCTTCGTGCTCGATGGATTCGTGAGAGAGATAGTGTGCCTTCTTGAGAATTCAAGGTCTATCTTATCAGATGAAGACTCTATTGTTACTTCCAGGTCTTGGAAGGGTTAAGGAAGGCAATGAATACATATAGATGGAATTCAGTACAATTTATTCTTCTCAAACTAGTGGTAAATCAGAGAGAGAAAAATAAAGTTATCCAGTATTGGAAAGATGCCTTATGAGATGAGGTATGTTGGGAATACTTAGCACCAGTTCATTGAAATGAGATGGATGTGGTGTTGATTCTGGATCATGTGATGGTTCAGGGGACCATTGAGATTATTAGAGGTTAAAGAGTGAATTCTCACTTCTTAGAGTAAACAGAAAAGTTTTACTGAATTGAAAAGTAAGAACATGGAGTTCCAAGTAGAAGATTGTATCTCCCTTAAATTATCACCATGGAAATGGTTGAGGAGTTAAGGGCAAGCTAAGCCCTCGACTATCTTGGCAGTTGAGTCATGGATAGGACTGGTTAGGTTGACTTTGGATCAGCCTTATCTTTGGCACTATTAGCTGTATACAGCGTGTTATGTATTTCCATGCAGTGGACATGGGTTGAAAGGAACTCATGAGTTGAGTCATAAGAATCTGAAGGTTAATGTTAGGTATTCTGGTAAGGAATATCCAATTCAGAGTGTAATGTAAGAAATATGGTTCTGAGGAACAGAATGTACCTTGGGTTAAGGCATGTTGCAGAAACAGTGAGGTCAAGGGAGTGACCTGGGTAACTGGAATCAGTTGTGCGGAATTCCTATTCCGGGCTGTATAAAAAAATTTCGAGGATGAAATTTTTGTAAGGAGGGGATAGTTGTAATGCCCCAAATTTCCTAATAAGGTTGATGACCTTGATTAGGAGGCTGGGAGGGACATAATTGATTTAATATGTTATTAAGTGATCATATGCATGTTTATGTGAATTATATTTTAACTATAAGGGCATTTTGGTAATTTGGCCCGTTGAGGGCGTGATTGTGTATTTTCGTGCATGTGGGTGAGTTATGAATGGTACCACATTATATGTGGATTTGTTCGAGCTTTTCGGCATGAGACGATCATGAAACGCAAGTGTTCGGTCTGGACATAATGGGTTTAAGTTCGGGGCTCGGGGTGAGTCTTGGGGTGATTTTAATGATTAGAGTGTTGCTGGGAGTTAAAGGGTAACGAGATATGATTTATTGGTAATTGAGAATATTGAGAATAGCGGAAATTGGAGGGTGTTAATTATGATTAACGAAATAGGTGCGAAAGGGCGATTTTTCCCTTGGTGGCTATTAAGGTTTATTTTAGACTTGAAGGCATTTAGGTCTTTTCACCCTTAAAGACTTATATCAGCCATTAAGGCTGTAGAATCCTGTTAAAAACAAAGTGTTGCTTCGTCCTTCTCTCCCGATGGTTTTCTACCTCATTTCTCTTTGAATTTTCAAGCTCTTTTTGAGGAACCAAGCCAAGGAACCAAGCTGTGATAAGCTAGGGTTATGCTCCACCATTGAAGAGGGTGTGTTGCTAAGATTGAGGTGAGTTTTTAGCCATTAGAACACTTGCTTTTGCTCTGTTTTCCTAGTTGAGTTTCAGCTGGTTTTTGGGTTGGAAAATTGGGAATTTATTGGAGTTTTGGCTAGGGTTCTTGAGGTTGTAGTGCCTTGGACATGTAGAGGAGGTATTTGGGTTAATTTGGGACTTAATTTGATGTTTGGAAGCTTATGGTTTGGGTTGGAAATGGTGGAATCAAAGGAAGAGGTTTCTGGGCATTTTCTGGCTGAAGGTAGCACTACAATGCCCAGTATGGGGCGCTATAGCGCTACCTGCAGGGGTACTGGGCGATTTTGGTTTTGTAAAGAGCACTGGGGCGTTAGGAGGGTAGCGCTACAGTGCTACCCTGTTTCTTCAGAACCCTGTTTTGAGTGTTTTTAAGGGTTTTTGGCTCGGGGTTTCAATCCTTAAGGCCCGAGATCGAATCTACTCACTGTGTAGGTACATTTCGAGGTCCCGAGAGTCGGGTTTAGATCAAGTTCCTATCTTTGTTGATTTTCATTAATCGGAGATTCTATTTGGTTATGACTAGGTGACCGCTAAGGGGTTAAAGGACCGATCGTTCTTAAGGGTCGTTCTTGTTCTAATTCTCGCTCAAACCAGAGGTAAGAAAATTGCACCCCATATGTGACATGCATGGCTATTCTTGATGCCTGTTGCATGTTTAAATGTGAACATTGATAGCATATCAAATGCTTAGCAATCTTGCTCACTTTTATGGTTATCATTGAGGCATGCCGGGTGTTTAAATGAGATACATGTAATGCACGAGAAACATGTGTTTAGGGTATGCCATGAATGTTGAATATGAGATTGATTAGAGCTTGAGTCTCTATGTTCGTGCATGATTATAATTGTGCTAGTAACTGATAAGTAAGCGTGCTGAATGCCCTATGTTTGGATAATTGACATATGATATATGCCTGGTAGCATTGCTTACTTGTGCGTGGCACTGACTCATTAGTCAGAATTGGCAATGGTTTTAGTATTAGCTCTGAAGTTGTGACTCATTAGCAAGTTCGGCAGTGGTACTGAGCCCTGGTCACGTGGAATTGACTCATAAGTCAAGAATGGTCTTAGCGTGTTTAATGCAAGATGTTAAAAGATTATATCTAATCGACATCTGCATTGAATGACTCGAATGAGCATTAATGCCGAACCGACCTCAAGTTCGATGAAAATTAAAAGCGCTTGTCTAGTCTAAGGGCTAGTTAATTAGAGCCAAAGCCAGAAAGGCTAAGGTGACCTACATGTCACATGGCTAGGAGGGTATGGGACCTCCAGAGTGTGACTCATTAGTCACCTATGCAGGGTATGACTCATTAGTCATCCACATAGAGATAGACTCATTAGCTATCTATACAGAGTGTGACTCATTAGTCACCTATACAGAGTGTGACTCATTAATCACCTAGACGGAGATGGACTCATTAGTCATCTACACAGGGTATGACTCATTAGTCATCTACACAGGGTATGACTCATTAGTCATCTATACAGGGTGTGACTCATTAGTCACCCACACCATGATTGACTTACTAGGCATTTATCCAAGAAGCAGGTCCTCAGAGAATGACTCATTAGTCTTCTATTCAGATGCATGACCCCATAATCATTTATCTAAACTTATTTGCATGCATGATGAAAGATATAATTGCTAGGCATGCACATTATGATTCGATGACATGTTATTACTGTTAATGAGCATATTGAGTTTTCTTGCTGGGCTTCGGCTCACGGGTGCTATGTGGTGCAGGTAAAGGCAAAAGAAAGCTGGACCATCCTTTAGTTGGAGAGCTTAGGTGACGACATGTACATATGCGGCTGCTCGACCGCCACGGCCAAGGGTTGAAAGAGGAACTAGGGTTAAACCGTATTTTGCCACTTAGATCGGCCTGTTGTAAATATTTTTCTTGTAATAGACCTTTAAATTATATTTTTGGGATCCCAATGTATACAATAAACGTTCTAATGAAACGTTACATCTTAACCAAATTTTTTAATCTCTAAACTACTAATCATACTTAGTAACACGATTTTGGCCAAATGACTCGATCAGCGAGTTTAGCACTATTTATAAGGCACATCGTAACGGTCCCTGGAGTTTGGGGCGTTACAAGTGGTGTCCTTATCAATGAACTCAATGTCTTCGAGCTCTTCAATTAGGCTGAGATCGGCCTTGTCCTCATCTATCCTGGGGTCGATCTCTTCTTCGACCTCGTACATCGTCTCGCTTATTTCTTTAATGACAACCAGTGCCTGTGCACTTGTTTGGCTCTTTCCCCTCATCGAGATGTTGTAGCATTCTTGGGCAACCAGATTGTCTCATTTCAGCGTCCTAATGCCACTGGGTGTTGGGATTTTTTTAGACAGGTGCCTGACAGATGTAATTGCCCCCACCCTAATCAGGGCTGGTCTCCCGAGCAATACATGGTAGGCTGAAGGAGTGTCAATTACGATAACCTCCATTATGTTGGTTATTAAGACTGGATAGTCTCCCAATTTTACTGGGAGCTCGATAGATCCCGTATTGGCCATTCCCTCCCCCGAACATCCGTATAATGTTGTCATGCAATCCTTTAGGTCCCGAACTGAAAGTCCCATTTTTTTAAGAGTGGCCTTATAGAGGATGTGGACTGAGCTCCCGTCATCGATCAGGACTTGGCACACCCTCTTGTTGGCAAGCTGAAAGGTAATGACCAGAGTTTCATTATGAAGGAATTGGAAGTGCGAGGTGTCTTCTTCAGTAAATGTAATGGGTTAGGACTCAAGCCTCTATTGTTTTGGTGCTCAAAGTCCAGGTTCATAAGGAGACCCATCCCCTGTTTTGAGCACATTGACATATCTCTTTTGGCCATTTATGCCTAACCTTGCGATATGCCGCCCCCCCCCCCCCCCCCCACGCGATGGTTATTACATCTTCTCCATCGATTGGGGGAGGTTGGTTATCCTACCTTGCATGTGGGGTCGCAGTTTGCTGGGCAGGCATAGTCGGAGCTGCCTTCTGCCCAAGCGAAGCTGGGGCCGGATTTCTGTTTCGGACGTACTGCCTGAAGTATCACCTCTAGATTAAACCTTTGATCTTATCCTTTAACTATCTCATTCATCAGTGGTATGACCTATATCACTGTGAAATATGCAAACCTTGTTTGCATCCCTCTTGGATTTCTGGTTTCACATCGGATCAGGTCGTCTAAAAGGGACCTGGCTTTCGTTGGCGACAAATATGTTTTCCCAAGTATCTGTGAGCTCGATTTAAACTGTATAAATGAGGAAGTATTTTTCTCCTTTATTCTTCTTACCCCCGTTAGCCTCCAAGTTCTTCCTTTCATTCTTCTTTCTCTTGGAAGGGTTATCTCCTGAGGGTCGCGATGTGGAGAGTGTAGTCAAGGTGGTGGCTGAGTTAACATTTGTCCTTGTAATTATTACGGGCTGAGGAGTCAGCTTGAGGGCCGACCTCGCTCTTCTACATTGACAAACCTCTAAGCCTGAGTATTGAACTCGACTATCGACCTCACGGGTTTCCTTTGCATATCGTCCCAAAGGGGACTCCCTGGAAAAACTCCAGCTTGTATTGCCATGAGATGTCCGTTGTCATTGACATTTCGAGCTCGTGCCACTTCTATGTTAAATCTCGGCAGGTAACTTTTTAACGACTCACCTGGCTGTTGCCTGACATTAGTCAAAGTTGATGCTTCAAGTTTAATGCTCTTCACAGCCTGGAACTGCTTCTTGAATCCCGGGATAGTTTTTCCCATGATGAGATTGAGTGTCTCTAGAATTTGTCAAACCAATTTTTCGCTGGTCCAGTGAGTGTGGTCGGGAAAGCATACATCTGAGTTTGTATCCAACGTTACTAGCCCGCATTACTATATTAAACATACTCATGTGGATGCCTTGGTTGGTAGTCCCATCGAAAGGGGCCACATAGGGTATTTTGAAGCCATGAGGAAATGGGGTATTTGAGATGTGGGGAGCAAAAGGCTTGAGCTCCTCGTCAGAATCGTAAGCCTTGTCCTTATTTTTCCCCTCTTGAAGGAGCCTGAACACCTCTTCAAGCTGGTTGATCCTCTCTTGGACCAGATCTACCGGAGGGGGAACTTGCATCAGCAGTAGTTGGTTATTGTTTGTAAAAACTCCAACTCTTTGTCTCAGTATAGGGTTATATTGATTCCTATATACCGGCTATAAAGGCTCTCTTCAGTTATTTAAGTGTGTCCGAGTTTGGAATATTAGATTGCCCCCGGATCTGATTTAGATGATCTCGAAGGTCAGTATAATCTTTCTCAAAATCTCTAGGCTCGGTGTTACACACACTCACCAACCTGCTATAGTCCTGACTTCCATTAAGGAAGCTGACATTCCTCTCCGACTATTGTTGCTGTGTGGCTTGATTATTACAAGTTGGGTTTTCTACTTACACCCTCACCCCCGTTGTTTCTGACCTCGACATACGACTTCCAGATGGTTGAGGTGGTCTATTTCCTTGATGAGCCTCTCGCGGGGCCTCAAGTTCTCTCTTGTGCTCAGGTCGAGCCCTATGGCTTCTATCTCGACTCCCACTTCGAGAACTTTGAGAGGGCCTCAGAGGTACCCGATCCCCTGTTTGGTTCCCACTTGGAACTGCTTGGAGTACCTCTCGCGCTGGAGAGGGATATCTTATTGGAGAGGGTGGATGCCTTATTGACGAGGTTGGTAGCCTCCCGTTATTTGGTCTGGAAGGTTCAAAATTAACCTGGGCAGTGTTCGGGTTGTTTCTGACAGGTTCTGGGTTATAATTATGAGCTATCAAATGAGCTCGATTATTCCCAGTTTTTGCAGGAATGCTTCCTGTAGGATTGTTTCTAACAGGGTTCCGAGCATTCTCTCCAGGTCGACCATTGCCGGTGTTTGTCCTGGGTCTCGATTAATCCTGTTGGGCCCATTACTCGGCCATCCTGGCAGCTGTACTCCCCTGGGGACTTCCTCTAGCCCTCCGGGGTGGTCCCTATACTTCAGCGGCTTGCCTCGCCAACTCCTTGTTTAGCCGTGTAGCCTCAGCCAATTGTTCACGCAATCTGTGATTTTTGTATTCCACTGTTGGCACGTACCTTTCAGGATTGTAATACAAGTCTTCATCAGGCGTGGGGGTTTGACCAGACCGTCTCCTTGAGGCCGATTATGCACTCCACATATTAGGGCTCTGATCCCCCACGGGCTGCTTTCCAGGCCTCCTCGGGGATTTGAGGTAATGGTCGCCTACTAGTTTCGGGGATGTTCAAGGTGGCCATTGATGTTGTGCAGGAGGCTTTTACTAAACAATACAAAGAATTGCTTAATGCTCTCAACGAAAGCACTAAATTGTTGACGTCGCTTTTCGTCAACTTAATTATGTAGAGCAATAAATAATTAATTTAGGAAGAATAGAAGAAATCAAAGATTTTTAACGTGGTTTAGCAGTTACAATCTGCCTACGTCCACGAGTCACTATTATTATGAACACTCTGTAAAAGCTTCAGATGAAAACAATTTGGTAGAGTCTCGTCTCAATACAAAATTGTGCATGAGTACAAATAACCTAGTCCAGGCTATTTATAAACCTAGTTGTAGGAATATCTTCCCCCTTATTGAAGGATGTTACAATTAAATGTTTAATTTCAAATAAATATCTGAATTAATAATACAAATTAAATGCATTAATTAAATAATAATCCCATAAAAATAGGGATTCATCACACGGTTTTAACGAATCCCAATGAAATAGGGATTTCCTAACAGTTTTCCCGTGTGGTAAACGCATCATCGAGCTCGATCGTCGCTTTAACGCGTTTTTGAGACCAACCAAACTTCGAGCTCACCATTCCAATTGTTGCCTCCTCCTATCTCACTGGGTCGATCGAACTCATCCCCCGGAGAATGTCAGTATCTTTAAGCCTGCAACTCATGCTCGAGCGCTGATAATAGTTCTGGGATTGTTTGACAATTTGTAGAAGTATACTGCTAACACTTGTTAATCCCGAACTTACTCTTTACGAGCCTACATTTCGATGCTATCTATTTAATCTCGAAATTTGGGTGTAACATATTTAAAAATACAATATTTTAAAAACATAGAGTATTTTAACCGCTATTTACTTCATAAGATATAATATAATTAACACTATATATAAGAATCATAAGTATAAAAAAAAACTTCAATGTTAAAAGAATATAGTGCATATGTACAATTGTCTTTTCCTAATTGAAATTATTATGTTAAAAAATTCTCTACAACATATCATTTTCAATAATAATACCAAGCACGACAAATTAATTAATGAGTGTGTACGAAAGCAATGAAATGTTACATAAAAAATCATACTCAATTAGATTGAATTACACGTTTATTTCTAAATATACTTCTCCCTTATACGTTTTTTTTCGTCTGCCTCTTTTTTGTCCCGTATAATTTCTTTTTTTATTTATAGCTAAAATAAAAATATATTACTATTGATAAAGACAATTATATTATTTTATTTTTTTTAGAAAGGAAAATTATTTTTTTTATAGGGATGTTGGCAGCAAAAATATCCAATTTTTTACTGAATGTATACGTGTCAGCTTCTCATTAGTTCACTTTATTATTTTTTTATTAAAAATTATTTAAAATAATTTTAAAATTAAAAAAATAATAAAAATATAGGACAATTCTTCTATAGGGGCTTGACTTTAAGCCCTACCGGTGGGGCTCTCAGTGTTTCTCGACCCATGAACAGATTTCGGCCCGATTTTTTTTGTGGCTGTGTATAATGTAGCTATTTAGAGCATCTTGCAAATTTTTAGAAAATTCCGAATAGTTTACAGTACCGAAAACTGGGTTCAAACATGTTAATTTCCACTCGCATAAAAAAAATTAGTCAAGAGTGCAACATGTTTGAACCTAGTTTTCGGTACTGTAAACTATTCGAAATTTTCTGAAAATTTGGATGATGCTCTAAATAGCTACAATATACGTGGTCATAAAAAATTCGCACCGAAACTTGATCACGAGTCAAGAACAGTGAGAGCCCCACTGGTAGGGCTTAAAGTGAAGCCCCTAACGGAGAATTTCCCTACATTTATATATGTATACAATGGTGAAGAGAATAACTGTCTTGTTTATTTCATTGAGAAAATAGCATATATTTATACACAACTTAGGGAAGCTATTCTAGGAAATTAAGAGAATAAAAGAAACTAATTTGCCTAATGTTATCCAGATTTCCAGATAGCGTTTAGATGGATAGCCTCAGGGAAGCAGAATTATCAAAATCTTTCACGAAGGGTGACCAGGGCTCGCGGATGAACTCAAAGGCTTCGCCTCTCCCGTTTAGTGTCTAGCACACTCTTTCAATCAACTGCGACCTGGAAGCTCGTCAATTCTCCCGGACTCCCGAAGGGATATCCTTCGGGGAAGGTCCTTCCAGGAGAAGCACTTCAGGTTACCTTCGCGGATACAGTTCCGTGCCTCGCACGGAAGAAAACCAAGCGGCCGAGTCACGGAAGAAGCATAGTAGAAATGATACTCACCTGACACAGGATCCCGCCTGACAGGTCGAGGCCGCACACATCCCAGCACGCCTAAAAGTGCCTTTTCGCCTACTGTTCCGCTGACAACCTAGAAAAGACAGCTGCCTTTTGGCATTCCCCATATTTTTATGTAATTATACCCACGTAGAGCCTTGTAGCCATGCTATTAGGGTAATTGTATTCCCTATTTACGGCTGGTGTAATTAAGACTCATGGGGGCAGAGAAAAACCCTAATCCAAAACCCTAGCTATAAAGACCTCCTCATTTTATGATAGGAGGGGGGTCAAGAAAATTACAGAGCAAGAACTCTGCCAAAAATCTCTCTAGATTCATCTTCTTCAAGAGAACCCGAGAGGAACACTGGGAGTTTGTGAGGGTCTTATACACCAGCCATTTTACTGTAATTCTCGACAAGTATAATAACATCGACTCGTGGACTAGGGCTCGTTAACGCCTGAACCACGTAAAAAACCTGTTTGTCTACTTATATTTCTGCACTTCTACAGTTCTTATCTTTTCATTATTTTGTTTGTATTCGTTTCCGAAAAACTCGGTAAACATTTTGGTGCTTTCATTGAGAGCTGTAGGAAGTTGTTAGTCAACTCTCTTTCTGTGTACGTTTTTTGTATTCACTCCGTACTGAAAAGATGGTGACTACGAGAAAATCCGCGATTGACAAGAATGCTAGGGTCAACCCCGATACTATGATGGAAGATGCGGTACAAAACGATCCTTCGACAACCCAGACCGAAGGAGAAAGTACCCACGACTCGGACTACCAAGGTGAAGACCCGACATCCCGCCAGGATCGGGTCAGTACTGAAGATACGACATACTTAGAAAATGAAGAAGAGTATGTCCGAGATGGTTACTACCAAGACAGCTACTACTACAAGAAGGATCCAGAATTGGTCCAAGTAGCCGAAGAACTGGTGGCCACTAAGGCCAAGCTTGCTGAGCAGGAGCACGTCTCCGAAAAAATGCAGCGCATGATGCAGCGCATGATGGAGCGCCTCCAAAGCAAGTCCGGAGATCTAGGCGACTCGGACGAGGACGCCTCTGTTTTAGGTGGTGCTGATGCCACCATGTCGAATCCCGCCGCTGCTAGACCATCCAAAGCCGCCCCTAACAAGGGCAAAGAAAAAGTTGGGGAGCCTGTGCGCACTAACGCCCCTGCACCTCCTAGAGGCGTGAATCACCAGGCCGACTGCCCCCCCCCCCCCGCGCGCAGAAGGTCTCTGGCGCTCCTAAGCCCAGACGTCCTTCAGCCCCAAGGGGGCACTCTGTGCCTAAAGGGCCCGGTGCTAAGGCACCCAGGCCTAGGGGAAGGAACAACCGCCCCAGTGATTCCGTCAACCAGGACGGTCGGGCTGCGGACACGCACTCCGAAGATAGCTGGTCCACGGTGGACCTAAGAAAAAGGTTGGAGGCCAAGTATGAAAAGGCCAAAGGAGAAAAGGCCCGGCCTCGCGGAGACGACCTGCGAAATCATCTCAACGACAAGCTCCGGGGACGTGACCTCCTGGAGAGCGATACAAAGAGGCTCGAGGAACAGATCGCTGCCTTGACCAAGCTGGTCCAGAAGCAAAGTGGGGCCCTGTCAGACTCTGAGGAGGAAGACCTGGAACCATGTATTCGGAGGATCGCGGAAACTCCCCTCCCATAGAACTTCAAAATGCCTCATATAGAATTATATGAGGGGAGGACAAACCCGCGCACCCACCTAGCTAAATACAACAAGATGATGCAAGTGGCGCGCGTAAGTGAGGATGCCAAATGCATGTGCTTCTCACTCACCCTTACCAAGTTCGCGGAGGACTGGTGGAAAAGATTAGCTCCCGGATCCATCCACAGTTGGAAGGAGCTACAGTCCGCATTCAGGAGGCAGTTCATTGCTGCCCGGGACCACGACATGGAGGTTGGTTCCTTAACCAACATCAAGCAGCTACCCAATGAGAGCCTCAAAGCCTTCATTCAAAGAATGATGGAAGCTGCTGCTAAGACCAAGGTCAGCGATGACATGAAGCTGATCGCCCTTCAATCGGGGCTTACCGTCAGCTCCCTGCTATGGGGAGAAATGCAAAGGAGACGAGCAGAAACTCTGTCCGAATTCATATCAAAAGCTCATGGAATCATCAACCTTGAGGATGCCTACCAACAGGCCTTTGGAGTTCCCCCAGCTCCGACGCCCTCCGTGACTGCACCGAGCTTTGCTTCGCAAGCTCCCGCACCAGCCCTCACGCTTCCAGGAGCCCAGTTCACTCCGAGTGTGTATGGGCCTTCCGCGTCTGCTCAGACGCCGAGCCAAACCCATTTCTCTGGGTACGGAGCTGTACAAACCGGATGTAGTATCGCTCCCGGACCGTTGCAACCGCAAGTGGGAGGCCCAGAACAAAATCTGAGTCAATCGCGGAATAAACGAGGCGGAAGAAACTCCAATCGGGGGGACCATTCAAAGAAACCCCGGAAGGACTATGAGCCCAAGTTCACGGAGTACACCAGTTTGATAGACTCACGAGAGAATGTCTATCAGGCGACCTGTAATATGGTCAACTACAGGAAGCCCCCGAAAGTGTCTCACGGAGGAAGGCGTCCGCGAGACTCCAATAAGAGGTGTGAGTTCCACGGAGACGTGGGGCACACCACAAACAAATGCCTTCAGCTGAAGGATGAGATCGAGTCCCTGGCAAGAGCGGGACACCTCAGTCAATGGGTGAGGATACCCATAATTTATCCCGGACAGGGAGTAGTTCACGGAGCTGCGTATTCTCCGGGACAGAGGGGGACCGCTAGCGCTCCTGGAGCCGGTCACCCCCGAGCTCCTAGATCTCAGTTCCCAGCGCTTCCTGCTCCGACCTCTCCGGCACCCATTGCCATGTTGACTCCAGGACCCGGAAAACCATATCTGCCTGGCCTTGCTCCGCCACCCGTTGACGGACACGTAGCCACCATTTCCGGAGGACCGCACCTTGCCGGAAGCACCCGCAACTCCCAGAAAAGGTACTTGAGGGAGTTAGAACACACCGGGGAGATGTGCGCCTTGGTTCAGTCACCTGCTCAGCGTCCCCGGATGATGGATCTGTTAGGAGTGTGTCCTAAAAGCATGTAAAGACATTTGTTTTTTCTGTGAATAAATAAATACGATGGGTTTATTATTATTATTATATTTATATTGTTAAATTATTGTTTGAATAATTTTGTAAATATCAGAAAAATTCCATATTCATTATTGAGGATGTGATCTTGTATTAGTACGAGAGAATTAAGATCACATGAATGAATAAAAGTAGTCAACAACAACAAATTAAAGTTATGGAATTCTTTAATTGGAGTTGTAAGTACGGTTTACTGAGTATCATTATGATACAAATAATCTAGATTCGGATTATTGATGTTGTAAGACATCTCGGTAAAGGTGCTTTATATAATATGATTATATATGACAAGGACCGATGTGAATTAAAGTCTTTATCCAAAAACCATTTAACAATAAAGACTTGTAATTCATGTCATAACTGATGATCATTTATAGATCAACCTGAATCCTGAGTGTGCATGAACTCCTGTTCATGTTTATTAAATCTTTTGATTCACTCGTTAAGGTCTCTTCAAAGAATGAGGCTAATGACTTTTGTTTTGGAGATTTAATATCATGGATGGCTGGGAACATGTATCAACAATAAGGAATCTAATCTTTCCTAACGGATCGTATATTAGTTCCCTTAAGGGTTAATTCTGGAACTGAATGATTTTGAGCTCAAATCTATAATTAGATTATAGATTAATTATTCACTAGTGAATTAATGGTACTTAAGGAATAAGAAATAAATTAGAAAGGTTAAATGGTAATTCTTCCATTCTAATTTATGAACTAATTAATTAGAGGGTTGAACTATTGAAAGATGGTTATATCAATGGACGACTTAAGAAAAAGATTCCCGTAAAAGTATATCTATAACATAAAGAGTGCAATTATGAATTTATAGTGGAGTAATATCATAATTAATAAATTAACTATTATAATTAAAGAGTTTAATTATTTAGTTTCAATTTATTGGAGCTTAATGTTATAGGTCCATGGTCCCCAGAATGGCTCAAACAATCACTGTCAAAGGCAAATACAAAAATGGGTAAAAAGGACTTATGTGATAAGTAAAATATTTTTCTATGTATCAAACATAATTATTGTTTAATTATGTGTAATTAATTAATTAAGTATTTGATTTAACAAAAATATAATTAATTTTGAATTAATTTATTTTTGGTATTTAAATAATAATAAAAATTGGGAAAAATCACATGCATGCACATGCATGTGGTACACGTGTGGCACAGTGCACATGCACTGTGCTACACGCATAAGAGATAGACTTGGTCTCTTGATTCCACAATTTTAGTTATTTAAATATTAAATAAATAATGAGATATTTTGATTTGATTTAAATATTATTATTTAAACAAAAATCTGATAACTGATCAGTTATTTTGAATTTGTTTAAAATAACAAATATTTTAATATATTGGATATTATAAAATATTGGATATCAGTTTTCACAGAACGTAAGTTTTCAGGGATAGAAAAATATATAGGATTCTCTCAGAGAAAAAGAACAGTGACAAAATCAAAGGTCATTGTTCTTCACAAAACCTAGGCCCAAACTTTATTAGATCTCATGTGTTGAGAATATCTGATAAATAGTTATTGCCTATTTTTGTATAGCGAGCCCACACTCGTTCTTTGGGTGACTGAGAACATTTTGGAAGATCTTGGTGTGAGATCTCAAGGATTCAGCCATACGAAAAGATAGCAGCAAGGAAGGACCTGAGGTAATGTTTTTATTCTTGTCCTTGATTCAATACATATATGAGTGTGAAGAAATAGATCTAGAAATCTTATGGGATTAATCTGACAATTTGATTGTTGTTCCGCTGCGCATAATCTCTGATTTGATCAATAAAAACCAACAGGATCTTCCCATCACCTTCACGGAAGATGACGCCCGACATGTGCACTTCCCCCACAACGATCCCCTCGTCGTGGAAGCCCAGATCGCCAATAAGCAGGTATCACGGATCCTAGTCGATAATGGAAGCTCCGTAAACATCCTCTTCAAAGCTGCCTTCCACGCGATCGGATTAACCGAGACATATCTGACCCCATGCCCCATCCAGCTTCAGGGGTTCAATGGGGATGCACTCATGACCTTAGGCAAAATTCAACTTTCAGTCACCCTCAGAGGAGACAGCGACGCTTGTGCCTTCAGGCACTGCACATTCGTGGTGGTCGACTGCCCCACGGCGTATAATGCCATCCTAGGACGAACGGTCCTAATCGATTTTGGGGCCGTAACCTCGATACGCCACTTATGCTTGAAGTTTCCATGCGACAACGGGCGTATCGGCACCCTCCGGGGAGACCAACGAAGTGCACGAAGCTGTTATAACGTCTCCGTCCGGTCCGTCTACACGGTCTAGGAGGCGATTGTTGCCGCTCCTTTGGCGGAGAATTTACCAGAAACTGGGGGTGCCCAAGGGGCATACGTTGACGAACTCGACCCTAGATTGGGGGTCGAGAGGGTGATAGAGCCGATGGAGTAAGTCGAAGAGGTGATCCTCAACTTGGGAGATCCCACCAAAGTCATTCAGGTGGGGAAAAACCTTCCATCGGCCATTCGAGAAAAGATCGTGGCCAATGTGAAGAATAATCAGGATATCCTGGCATGGTGCCACGCTGATATGACGGGGATTAATCCTAATGTGGTGTGCCACGCACTCAACATAGACCCATCTGCAACTCCAGTTCGCCAAAAGAGGAGGCCGTTAGACCCAGTGAGGGCCGAAGCAGTCAAAGCTGAAGTGGATAAGCTGATGTCCATAGGCTTCCTCCAGGAGTCACACTATCCCGTGTGGTTGGCCAACCCGGTTCTGGTCCCGAAACCCAATGGGTCCTGGAGAATGTGTATTGACTTCACGGACCTAAACAAAGCCTGCCCAAAAGACTGTTTCCCTCTTCCGCGAATCGATCAAATGGTAGACGCTACTTCCGGGTATGAATTCTTATCCTTCATGGATGCATACTCCGGGTACAACCAGATCAAGATGCATGTCGCGGACCAGGAACACACCAGCTTCCTCACGGACAAGGGTGTCTACTGTTACGTGGTCATGCCTTTCGGTCTGAAGAATGCTGGGGCGACATACCAGCGTTTAGTAAACAGGATGTTCAAGGACCAGCTGGGGAGGAACATGGAGGTGTATGTAGATGACATGTTGGTGAAATCCAAGACCTCCGGGGACCACAGTGACGACCTTGAGGAAGCTTTCGCTGTGATCCGAAAGTAAGGAATGAAACTGAATCTGAAGAAATGTACTTTCGGGGTCTCGTCTGGGAAGTTCCTCGGTTTCATTGTCAGCTCCCGCGGAGTGGAGGCCAACCCTGAGAAAATTAAGGCGTTCATAGATATGCCTTCTCCCCGAAAGAATAAGGATGTCCAAAGCGTTACCGGAAGGATAGCTGCTCTCAGCCGCTTCGTATCTAAGGCCACTGACAAATGTGTCCCCTTCTTCAATGTGTTACGAGGAAACAAGAAGTTCGAGTGGACCCCCGAATGCAAAGCAGCCTTCCAACACCTCAAGGAACATCTAACTCGAGCTCCCATTCTGTCCAAACCTGTCGAAGGAGAGGCGTTGTTCTTGTACTTAGTTGTGACAAAGCATGCCGTAAGTGCCGCTCTCGTCCGGGAAGACGGCCGTCACAGGTCCAACTCAAAATGTACCAAGGCAAGATAGCCCGACACTTCAACACAAGAGTCAAGAGTCGTACATTCAAAGTTGGGGACCTTGTCCTACGGAGAGTATTTCCTGCTACGCAGGATCCGGGAGTGGGAGTCCTCGGACCCAACTGGGAAGGCCCCTATGAAGTCCAAGAAAAAGTGGGCCATGGGACGTATCACTTAAAGAGACTCGACAGATCTAAAGTCCCCCGCGCCTGGAACGCGGAGCACCTCCGCCGTTACTATCAGTAGGCCCCGGACTATCTAGTCGAAAGCCCTTGGTGGACGTAGAAAAAATGTAAAATATGGAGATAATCCTCCCAGCTGTAAAACACATGCCCAACAGGCTAATTTAATAAAACACGGAGAGATTCACTCCGCTTTTACTGCATTTTTTTTATCCCTTCGTTCCAAGCTGCATTTTAACAAGTGACCACGCGGTCCGGAGACGTCCGGACCCCACGCTCACTTGGGGGGGTATACATGGCTAAGGCATAGCCATACGCCCCTTGAACAAAACATACAGAGAACACCACTTATGTGTTAGCATTGTGTTTGAAAATTTTAAATTGTTAAGCTTAGGTTGATTTGTTGCCATGAACATATTTGCATTACGTGTCATGTGTGCATTATGTGGATATGTGAAAATTGCCATGAAAATGTCTGCCATTATGCATCATGAAAATTATCTCCTGTGTAGCCCTGCGATGAACAGGACTGGGGGTTGAGGCACATTCAGAGAGCTACGCCGAAACACCCCCCAACTTCCTGACAAGTCCTTCGCAGAATACTCCGCGACCGCGGTAAAGCTTTGCTTCGGAAGCTTCAGCTCCAGGTCTCATAAAGTAATGAATGGCAAGATCCGCGACCGCTGTAAGCTTTTCTTCGCAAGCTCCAGCTCCGGGTCTCGCAAGGCGAAAGATGGCAAGATCCGCGATCGCTGTAAGCTTTGCTTTGCAGGCTTCAGCTCCGGATCTCACAAAATAATGCGTGACGAGCTCCTCGACCACTGCAAGCTTCGCTTCGCAAGCTTCAGCTCCGGGAGCAGATATGATCGATCCCCCAATTACAGCATGCCTTGCTTCGCAAAGCCCCTGCTCCGGGATCGCACATGGTAGGCGTGGCGATTTCCCCGACCGCAACGAACCTTGCCTCGCAGGGCTTCATGCCCGGTCCCTGAAGTCGGCCACCGTGAGGTCCGCAACGACAGTTAGTTTTGCTTCGCAAAGATCTAGCCCTAAGTCTAGCGACGCTCACCAAAAGAACTCCCGTTCCGGCACCATGGAACGGGTCACCTTAGCAATCCCAGCGAACAGTATAACTACAAGTCCCGGGATTGGCTATTTGCCTTAGGAAAGCTGAGTACGGTGAAAGGAGTCTGGCCGTTGGGACTAGGAAACCTTCGTAACCTAGAAACTACGTGGGAAAAGACATAAGCCGTTGGAGCTTCAAGTTAGAAATGCATAGGGTCTGGCCGTTGGAACCAAAACCTCATGCGCCCCTATAGCAGTTTCTACCATATAAAAATCTCTACCCTAAGCGCAAAATTAAAACTCGGCAGAAAAGGAAAGAAGAATGCTATAATTATTGCAAATATTTCCGCAGTTAGGAAAGAATACAGGGAGCTTCGCCCCAAAGGAAAATAAAAATAAATAAAAAATATTTTTTACAAAAGACAAGACCCCTTCAAGCATTGGGGGTGGCAGCGGCTTCCACGACCAGGGCCTCAGAGACAGCAGTTTCAATTGGGGACGGCGGAGTCGGCTCGTTGGAAGGAGGGACGGCATCCCTGGCAGGATCAGAGGTCCCCGCCTCTTCGAGGTCTTCTGCCTCAGGGGCTCCAGCAGGCTCATCGATGTTATAAGTTTGGACGTACACCTCTGGGCTTTGATCCCACGCCAGTAGCTTCTCCCTCATGGCGTCGGTATCCTCTCCCAGGTAGCCTACTACCTCCGGGTTTATTTTCCAAAGTTGGTGCATGAGGACCACGTGAGATAAATTAATCGTCCTGTTCAGCACCACCTCGGCATCTTCCTTCTCCTTCAAGCGCTCCGCCTCAGAGGTCGCCAGCTTTGCCTCCGCGATAGCCAACTGAGCCCTCAGTTTTTCCAGCTCGGCCTTGGATGCATCCCGCTCTCCCTTAAGGGAATCAATCTCCTTGCGCTGCACCTTATTTTGGTTCAGCAAGGATTGCTTCTCGGTCACATGCCCCCTGACAGTGAATTGCAAGGCTCTAATCTGTTTGTCCTTCTCAGCGAGCCCCAACTCCAGCATAGACGCGAGATCCTTGCTCCTCATGTGATCTTGCTCCTCCACGTGCAGCCTATTTTGAAGAGTGGCATATTCCTCGTTCCGCTTAAGGAGAAGATCGTTTTTCGATTGCAAGCGGGCATCCAAGGTATCCTTCTCCTCCCTGGCCAGGGATAGCTCTTCCTCGAGCTTGGAGTTTCTGGCCCTCAAGTCATCCGACCGCAGCTTGAACTCATTCTCCGCGCTGGCCCGGTACTCTTGATATTTGGCAAGATATTTCTTGTCCGCCTCTTCTTCAGCCTCGCGCCGGGCCTGGTTAATCTTCTCCATAGCCTCCCCCTTTATGCCCTCGACCTGTTGGGTCAGTTTCTGCTTCTCCGCCTCCAAGGCCTGGCGACCCGCCTGGCTCTCCTCCAGCTGAACCAGAACTGCACCCACCTCCCGAAACGAGCGTTCCGCGATGAGAGAGGCCTGCAAGGAAAGACAGCAGAATGAGCTAAGCAGAACCAAATGTACTAAGACCAATGACCCCAGAACACAGCAACTGATAGCTTACCCCAGAAAGTTGTTGCTTTACGGCATGTGTCAGCAACAGCGAGTCCTTACTGCTACTGATGGCCCATTTCTCAGAATTGAGCTCGCACAAGCTCAGGGCCATGTCCTCCATCATCTCCGCTCTGAACGGCGCCAATGCACACCCGAGCCTAGGCACCAGCCTCTTCTCCAAGGCTGGGCCATCCAAAACCGCTCCAGCCGGGTGAAGGGATCTCACCCCTTCTGCCAGCTCAGCTCTCTTCACGGCAGACAGGTTGTCTGCCCTTCCCTGAGTAACAACCTTCTCGGCCTTCAACCACCTCTTCAAAAAATTATCAGCCCGTCTTACACCCTCCAGGAGGGCAGCGGGGAAACGGGTTGGTTTCTGAGGGAAGTGGAACTTCAGGCTAGGCTGAGTGTAACTCCCATTTTCTTTTTACAAATTATAACAATTATGAAAGATAAGAGAAGATATTTTTATTCATTTTTGAGTGCATTACAATGCTAACCGAATGTTAGAGCTATTAAGTAAAGTGGAAGAATAACTAATGAATATGCAACTATAACATTCATGGGCATTTCATTAGTATAATACCCATAGAATGATGCTAAATACAAGCAAACAATCACTAAAGTTATGAAAAATAAAGAGAAATTCATGTTTTGATGATGAATTTTATCTAGAAGGTTAAGAGATGAAGAAGTTGTGCAAATAAATGGTTGAAGGAACAAGTATTTATAGGGCAAAAACTAGCCGTTTATGACCGTTGGTGAATAGTGTTCATGACCGTTGGGGGTGTAGTTGTTTTCTATTATGGGATTTTAACAATTCTAAGTTGTTGAAGTAACCAACATGTGGGAATAATTAATTTATGGGTGTTAGAGAAACTTTTTCAGAAAAGTTTGTGAGTCAAAAATGCTAGACTAAGTAATATAAGAAGATTGGGAAATTTTCATTTTTTTTACTATTCACCGGGTACTATTCATAGTGGGTCCCACAGTGAGGTCCGCAAGGGTCCCACAGTAGGGTCCACATGGGTCCCACAGCGGGGTCCACCCCATGGGTTCCACATGTTGATGCAGTAGTGACACATTGATGACTTAAGCAAATTACTATGCTTAATATTTTGAATATGTTATTATTCCACTATGCTTATTATTTTTAATATTTTATTAGAATAGTATCCCAAGTTTTTCCTATAAATAGCCCTTCCAAAACTCATCTTGAAATCACAAAAACCTCATTTCCTTTCTCTTACTCTACCCAAAAATATTCTTAACATCCTTCTAAAGTTCTAAACCTCGGAGATCTAGGCGAAGTTCTGTCCATAACGCTAGCCTTTTAGGTAAGCTCTTCCCGAGCCTTTCTTTTCAGTTATTTAGTTATTATATATGTATAGATTATTTTACTATGCCGTTATAATGCAAAAATTTATATATAGATTAATTTACTATGCCGTTATAATGCAAAAATTTATATATAGATTAATTTACTATGCCGTTATAATTTATATATAGATTATTTTACTATGCCGTTATAATGCAAAAATTTATATATAGATTATTTTACTATGACGTTATAATGCCAAAAGTTATATGTAGATTATTTTACTATGCCGTTATAATACCAAAAATTTATATATAGATTATTTTACTATAATGCCAAAATTGAAATATGAACTATTTTTTTATGTATCCTCATAATAGTAAACTTATATAGGCTATGGTCATACTTTGGACTATTATTATGGACTCTTATGACCTTATTCCCTATTATTATGGACAAGTATTATGACCTGGACTTTTCAGTATGACCATGACCACGACTTTTAGATCAGGACCTTGTCATGGACAACTATAGTATGACCACACGCCTGGACATAAAATAAGCACTAAAACAGGAAAAATGGGATAATAACAATATTAAGCTAACATTTCATAATGTAGATTTTATGTAATTTAATAGTTTGTGTTTTTATCAGGAAGCTAACAATTTCGATTGTTTTATCAAGACGCAAGGTAAGTAGAATCCTCATCTACAATACAAGTATTTTATGTGTCTTATGTGCATTTATATGCTTTATATGTTAATCTGTCATATTGTTCTTATGCATAAGTTATTTTCAAGAATGTTATATTATGCATAAGCACGCTTAATGTTCACAGACAAGTTATTGAAAACGTTAAAGTAGAGGTGCTGCTTGGGAGACCTAAGTCCCAAAAATGTAAGGAGGGAGATGTACGTCCCTATATGATGAATGTTTATGAGGGAAATTCCCTATTATCATGTTTATGTTCAGGTGGGAATGTGATTCCCTATGTAATGCCGGCAGCAGCATCCTCTAGGGCCCAAAAGAAAGGAAAGTGAAAGAAAGAAAATACATAGCATGTTGCATGTTTATTTTAATGCATATGAGGTAGTTATTCTACTTACTGAGCCTTAGCTCATCAGATAATGTTTTGTATTGTAGGTAAGAGACCCCAAATATAAATTGTTGATGAGTATACGTGGGGCCAACATGACTGTACATATGGGGCTGACCTGAAGGGAGTGGAGTTCTGCTATGCTATTTTATAAATAAACAAGAAACTTGGTTTTATTATATTTCATTAAAAGTATTTTGTGAACTTTATCATTTACTTAAAGCTTTAAAAAGTATTTCATGAACTTTGTAATTTACATAAAGCTTTTCAATTTATCAGTTGGATACATTTTCATTTCTACGTTAAGGTGTAGTAACGCCACGAAAATGATTTATAAAAGTATTAAGATTTGTATGTAAGATAAAGTTTTTATCTAGTTGTGAGTATTGTGTGGTTAAGGTTATAAACATTATTTATGTATTGTTTAATAAAGTTTTTGTAAATTCAGAATTTCAGTATTGTCATATTTAGGTTAAAATTTGTTTTTACTCTATATATATATATATGTATGTTAAGAAAGGAGGTCGTTACACTGAGGAAGGCTTGTTTGTTGAGAAAGTGGAAGAGAAGGAGAAGAAGGAGACCCCGAAAGGGTGGACTCCCTTTGGACTGGAGGAGGAGGTAGACGGGGTATTAGGGACGGTAGAGAAGACACTACCGCCCCGGTTTGTTGTTGCTGCTGGTGTTGCTGTTGTTTTTGCTGCTGCTGTGGCGGTGGTGATTGTCTTTGTTGTTGCTGCTGATGTTGCTGTTGTTTTTGCTGCTGCTGTGGCGGTGGTGATTGTCTTTGTTGTTGTTGTTGTTGTTGTTGTTGTTGTTGTTGTTGTTGTTGTTGTTGTTGTTGTTGTTGTTGTTGCTTTCGCTGTTGGGGTTGTGGTTGCTGCTGGGTGAGGGTAGTCTGGCGGGGACTGCGCGCAGCCCGGAGGTCTCCATCACCTCCGGGAGAAGAATGTCTAAGGCGTTTCTTCTTGTCGCCCTCAGCCTCTCCTCCGGGGCGCTTGCTCACCCCGGTCGTCTTCACGGGGAACACAAGACCTTCCCCGTCGCTGCTACTACTCGAGACCACCGTGCTCTCGGAAGGCCCCTTGACAGGAGGCTTCTCCACCACGGGCACGATTGCCCTCTCCACCACCGAAGACCCTTGCGCCTCGCCACTTGTCTTCTTGGGTGTGGCAGCTTTACCTCCCCTACCAGCTCCGGTCTTTCGTCCTTTCCGCTTGGACGGGTCTTGACTGGTGGCGGCCTTCTTGATAAGTGAGGTAGCTCTCCCCAACATCTTTGCTTCGGGATGTTCTGCAAGAAATGAACGAAGCAAGGTTAACCAACCAGCAAGCGATGTGAAAAAAGATAAGCAGAAGACAAAACAAGTAACAACATAAAAGCACAAACAAATCCACCAGCAGGGAACAAGAAGCAAAAAAGAGAAAAGTTTGAAAGGGATGACCATGCACGAGAAACGTGGATGGCCTTCCCCGAGCAAAACAAGACATCGCTTCCTGCTCCAGGAAGCTCCCGTGCTCCTCGAAGTCCGGGAATAACATGCTGAGGGAAGAAGGGTCAACCATGGTGACACCTTCTGGAAGACTACCGTCACTCAAACACCCGAGGAGCTCATCTACCCTATCGCAATATCTGTCAAAGGGTATCCTACGCGGATCTAGCCTAAGGAAACGGGGATCGAACCCTATCTGAGAAGTCCGAGAAACCTCAGACAGGCTGGGGGTGTGGATCAATCGAAAGCTAGTCTTACCTTTCCCGGAGGTACCAGCTCCCGGAGTCCCTTCATTGGGGTAAGCTGCTGCGTAACGAGCCTCGATTTCTTCTTCCTCCGACTGGGGGTCGGGGAACCTCTCCGCCCAACTGGGGGATAAATTATTCTCGTCCTGGGCCACCTGGCAGATCACCTTGGACAGCTTCAGGGCAATCTGCTCCCAGACGTCAGCTGACACTTGACTTTGCCCCCTGCCACTCACTGGCTCAATATTTTGGAAAGAGGCGAGTAGCCCATACTCCCTCAAAGATTCGGTGGTCACAAGTCCTTCCACCTTCAGCTCTTCCTCCAAGAGCCCCTCGTAGAAGTTTGACCTCCTTATCATCTCCGCACAGCGAGGTGTCCGCGGGACGGCTTCTGCAAAATCCAAACACGAGTGTTAGAGACCCTCCCGGAAGGCAAACCAAACGTGAAGAAACAAAGTTAGAAAAGAAAGGAAGGAGCACTTACCAGGGACTTTGAAGTCCAAAGACAGAGCTGACACCCTCTTCAATGGGAAGCCAGTCGTCAGGAACCAGTACTCCCGGAGATCTGGAACCCTCGCGGTATGACATGTGGGACATATCACGTCCGGATACCTCTCCAGCCTATAGAACCCCACCTTGTCTGCATGACCTCTCATGGGTTGAGACTTCAGCCCATAGAAGTATAGCACCTCCTCCAGGGTAGGGGCCTCCAGGTCCCGGGACTTGCAAAAGATATACCACCCCGCTAGAAGCTTGTAGCTGGGGGGAATCAACTGGAAGGGGGCAATCCCCGCCTTCACGCAGAAGTTGGCAAAATAACTTCTTAGGGGCAAGTGTGCCCCACACACTATGTGTGCCCAGCTCCAGGCACCAAAACCCTCGTGACTCTGACTGGCAGACTCACCCAGCACCGACAGACGGTGCCACATCAGGCCTGGGATGTTCTTCAGGCCTGCCTCTGAGGAATACAGCTCCAGCATACCATAGTTCCTGAATAGGTTCGGCTTCTGGTCCATCTCCCAGATGGAACTGTTGATAGTCGGTGGGCTAGCCACGACCACTTTAGTTTTTGCTTTCCCCTTTGCGCCGGAAACAGGGGAACCTTGCTCCTGGGAAGATTCAGCCTCTACCGCAGCGATGATTGGTTCCTTTGAGGTGTTCGTCACTGAGCAAAAGAAACAAAGAAGAAAACACTCCAAGCAGTCAGCACCCTTGTCATACCCTAACGGTATTAAAGGCGTCGGGGAGACCCTCCCCGAAAACTGCTTGGAGAGGCTCCCACCGAGCTTGCCGAGGGGCTGGCACCATGCCACCCGAAGGACAGCAAGGAACCAGATTCAAACTTCGAGCCTAAGCCCGCCGAAAGAGGTGTTTTCCCAGGGGAAGACACCCTAAAGGCGTTCACGCTTATGCCCTAAAATAACAAACCAGAACAGCACAAGCAGACGAGAAACAACTTTCCAAAAGCAAATCGTCCAGGCATGCAAAGAGATGACTTATTGACTCACATCAGTCACATGCCTATCAAAGCCCTACTCACGCATGCATAAAGATGACACCGGCAGAAAACTCAACCCTAACAACTACCAACAATCTGAGGCGTAGAAGGAAAAAGCAAAGTAAAAATACTTACTGGTGTTCGGATAGTTGAAGATTGAGGGAGTAACCGGGTCACTGCACCGCACGAACACGTGAAGTAAAGGCTGCAAAGACAAGCAACGATTCAAACCTAGAGCTTCAGCGAACAAACCTACTGCCAAATCGAAAGAAAGGTTTCTGGATTCCTTACCAAAAGAAGTGGCGAATTCGAAGGAAAGGAAGCTTGGAGGCTTGAGAGTTCGAAGATTTGGGAATCTGAGAATCTGAAAGCTCGAGAATTTGAAAGCGTAAAGAGGAAGAAGGGTCTGTTCCCTCATTTTTATAACGGGAATGAAGTCATTTCAAATTCCATAGATGGACGGTCCCGATCTTCCCATACCGCATGCATCAGATCCAACGGCTGGGGATGAAGCGCCGGTCCCATTTATGACTCCTCGGATGGGAATAAAGTATTTATTTCCCATCATTGTGCCATCTCGGGCCCGGTGTACCATTAAATACCGTCAAATCACTACTCAGACGCCTGACGCACGCATACTCAGCCAGTCACCTCACGCACACGTCTTGGTCACAGAGCCATTCCCTGCATGACGCGTGGCCCTGGCCACACTTGAGTATTTGAGTTCAAACAGAAGAAATTTCCTTTTTTTTTCGTACTAACGCTCAGACGGGAAAAAGGAACCCTTCCAGGAACGCAGGAGGTGACCCCACGCCTAATCTAGAAACCAGAATACCCGGAGGACTGTACAAGCTCCCGGACCTCTCAAGTTCCGTGACCTTGGGGGGTAAATGTTATCCAGATTTCCGGATAGCGTTTAGATGGATAGCATCGGGGAAGCAGAATTATCAAAATCTTTCACGAAGGGTGACCAGGGCTCGCGGATGAACAGAAAGGCTTCGCCTCTCCCGTTTAGTGTCTAGCACACTCTTTCAAGCAATCGCGACCGGGAAGCTCGTCAATTCTCCCGGACTCCCGAAGGGATATCCTTCGGGGAAGGTCCTTCCAGGAGAAGCACTTCAGGTTACCTTCGCGGATACAGTTCCGTGCCTCGCACGGAAGAAAACCAAGCGGCCAAGTCACAGAAGAAGCATAGTAGAAATGATACTCACCTAACACAGGATCTTGCCTGACAGGTCGAGGCCGCACACATCCCAGCACGCCTAAATGTGCCTTTTCGCCTACTGTTCTGCTGACAGCCTGGAAAAGACAGCTGCCTTTTGGCATTCCCCATATTTTCATGTAATTATACCCACGTAGAGCCTTGTAGCCATGCTATTAGGGTAATTGTATTTCCTATTTACGGCTGGTGTAATTAAGACTCATGGGGGCAGAGAAAAACCCTAATCCAAAACCCTAGCTATAAAGACCTCCTCATTTTATGATAGGAGGGGGGTCAAGAAAATTACAAAGCAAGAGCTCTGCCAAAAATCTCTCTAGATTCATCTTCTTCAAGAGAACCCGAGAGGAACACTGGGAGTTTGTGAGGGTCTTATACACCAGCCATTTTACTGTAATTCTCGACAAGTATAATAACATCGACTCGTGGACTAGGGCTCGTTAACACCTTAACCACGTAAAAAACCTGTTTGTCTACTTATATTTCTGCACTTCTACAGTTCTTATCTTTTCATTATTTTGTTTGTATTCGTTTCTGAAAAACTCGGTAAACACCTAATTTCTAGCTAATTTTACAGCTAACATATTACAGGTAATATACATATCTAACACTCCCTCAAGCTAGATCATATATGTTAATCATGCCCAACTTGTTACAAAAATAATCAACCCGCACCCCATTAAGAGATTTTGTGAAGATGTCCCTTAGTTGCTCTCCAGTATTCACATATCCCGTAGAAATTAAACCTTGCTGAATATTCTCACGAACAAAATGACAATCAATTTCAATGTGCTTAGTCTACTCATGAAACACAAGATTAGATGCAATATGAAGAGCAGCCTGGTTATCACACCACAACTTTGATGGTACTGAAGTTTTGAGTCCTACTTCAGTCAATATCTGATATATCCGTATTACCTCACACACAGATTGTGTCATAGCTCTATATTCTAACTCTGCACTGGATCGTGACATAACATTCTACTTCTTACTCTTCCAAGAAACCAAATTTCCTCCAATAAAAATACAGTAACCCGAAGTGGATCTTCTATCTTCCTTGGAACTTGCCCAATCTGCATTTGAGAAACACTCAATATGAGTGTGCCCATGATCTGTGTACACGATGCCTCATCCTGATGCTCCTTTCAAGTAGCACAAAATTTTCTCTAACACTGCCCAATGATGAATTGTTGGAGATGACATAAACTGACTAACCACACTAACATAGAATGCAATATCTGGACGAGTCATAGTAAGATAATTCAACTTTCCAACCAACCTGCGATACTTTTCAGGGTCTTCAAATGGTTCCCCATCTCTTGTAAGGTGCACAACACGATTCATTGGAGTACTACAAGGCTTTGCTCCCAACTTTCCTGTCTCAGTCAACAAGTCAAGTACATACTTTCTTTGGGATAGAAAAATACCTTGTCTACTACGAGTGACTTCAACTCCCAAGAAATACTTGAGCACCCCCAAATCTTTCATGTGAAACTCAGTATGAATGAAAGATTTAAGAGATGAGATTCCTCTAGTATCATTTCCAATAATAACAATGTCATCAACATATACAACTAACAGAATGATACCAGCAGTTGATCGCTTATGGAACACATAATTGTCTGACTTACTCTTCAACATTCCAAATTTCTCAACAGTATGACTAAATTTACCAAACCAAGCACGAGGACTTTGTTTCAAACCATATAAAGATTTTCGAAGATGACAAACTCGCCCTGACTCCCCCAAAGCAACAAAATCAGGAGGTTGCTCCATATACACCTCCTCTTGAAGATCTCCATGAAGAAAATCATTTTTGATATCTAACTAATGTAAAGGCCAATGGTGAGTAGGGACCATAGAAATAAACAATCGAACAGATGTCAACTTAGCAACAGGAGAAAAAGTATCACAATAGTCCACTCCATAGGTTTGAGCATAACCCTTAGCAACAAGACATGCCTTTAAGCGAGAAATTGAGCCATCCGGATTGACCTTGACAGTGAATACCCATTTGCACCCTATGGCCCATTTTCCGGAAGGTAAATCAACTAAGGCCCAAGTACCATTTTCATCTAAAGCATTCATCTCTTCTACCATTGCATTATGCCAACCAGGATGAGATATGGCTTCATGAATAGTTTTAGGAATCGAGATAGAATCAAGGGAAGCAATAAAAGAGCAAGAAGAAGATGACAAGTGATTATAAGAAACAAAAGAAGAAATAGGATAAGTGCACTGGCGTTTACCTTTTTGTAGTGCAATGGGAAGATCATCACTCGAGTCCAAATCTGATGACGAAGAAGCAGGTGCAGGACATGAAATAGGAGGTGGACGCCTGGAGTACACTTTAATAGAAGGCAGAAGCATGTCAGGAGCTGTAGCTGAGACAGGTTGAGGATCAGGAGAGGTTTTGTGTGTTGTGTCTGAGAAAGGTGTAGAAATAGGAGACTCATTAGAACATGTGTCAGGGTTAGAAGTTGTGGTAGAATACACCAACAAATCATCATTCTCCCCCTGACGAGAAGGAGTAGATGAAGACGAAAAATAGGGTGTATTTTCCATGAAGGTAACATCAATGGAGAACAGATATTTATTAAAATCGGGATAGTAACACCGATATCATTTCTGAAGACGAGAATAAATGAAAGACACATTTTAATGATTTAGGATCTTATTTGGTGACATGTGGACGAACAACTCGAACAAAACAAACATTACCAAATATCATAGGGTCAATAGGAAACAATGACTTACCAGGAAAAAGAACTTGAAATGGGATCCCACCATTAAGAACAGAAGATGGCATGCAATTAATAAGAAAACATGCATTGGAAACGACATCGGCCCAAAAAGGTTTAGGAACATGCATTTGAAACAAGAAGGCTCGTGCAGTTTCAAGTAGATGTCTGTTTTTACGTTTTGCTACACCATTTTGAGATGCAGTATCAACGCAAGAGTTTTTATGAAGCATGCCATTAGAGACCATATAAGACTGAAAAAGAGCAGATGTATATTCCTTGGCATTATCACTTCGCAAAGTACGAACATAAACATTAAATTTATTTTTGTTCACAACACAAAATGCACAAAATATAGAAAACAACTCAGAACGATTTTTCATTAAATATAACCAAGTTACACGAGAATAATCATCCACAAAAGTGAAAAAAATACCTGAATCTAGGTTTAGACAAAATAGGAGAAGGACCCCAAACATCAGAATGAACGAATTCAAAAGGAACACTAGCACATTTATTGACTCGAGGACTCGAACTAAGATGATGATGTTTAGCAAACTGACACGACTCACATTCTAATGAAGACATCTTACTAAATTGGGGACAAAGTTTCTTGAACAAAGGAAGGGATGGATGATCCAACCAACAATGAGCCTCAAAAGCAGAAGCGACACTCGAACAAGCAATAGAAGTTGGTGGCAGTGGATCAAGAACATACAAGTTTCCAGATTCATGTCCTTTACCAATAATCTTCTTCTTCATAAGATCCTGAAATAAACAATTATTGGGAAAGAATGAGATGCAACAATTTAGATTACGAGTGAGTTGGCTAATCGAAAGAAAATTAAAGGATAAATTAGGTAGGTGTAAGACTAATGACAAAGTAAGCAGAGGTGTAGGAGTAATGGTGCCAGATCCAAGAATAGAAGATGATGATCCATTAGCTAAAGTAATAGTAGAAGTGGGACTATGAGATTGAAAAGTCGAAAAGAGACTGGAATTACCTGTCAAGTGATCTGTGGCACCAGAATCAATGACCCATTTTGAGGATGTGGAAAGAAGGCATGCATTAGAGTTACCTGAATCAGCAATAGTAGTGACAGAAGGAGATAAAGACTTAAGTGATTCCTAGTACCGTGAGTAGGCAAATTCATCAGCAAAAATAACGACTGATTTGTCAGATGCACCACTAGTGCTTGCAACATTAGCGAACTATCTTTGAAGATTTTTAAATTGCAGCTTTCTACACTCAAATTTGGTGTGACCAAGCCTTTTACAATAGTTGCAAAAAATACCTCCAGAATCCGATGTTCGATTGTCAGACCTTTATGGATATCCCCCTTTCTATCCACTTGAGGTAGAAGATCTCCCAAGCGCATTACTATTACTGCGACTTACCAAAGCACTAGTAAGTGGATCAGATGGAGTAGTTTCAGTGCAGAGAACATGACTAAAGACATCTTGCAAAGATGAGATGTCAGACCTAGAAAGAACTTGTGTTTTCGCAGAATGAAATTCAGGGGAGATCCCTGCTAGAAAGCTCATGATAGCCATCTGCTCCCGCTGACGTTGTTGAACCTTCACATCAGGACTAAAGGGCAACAACACATTAACTTCCTCATATGTCTTCTTGAATTCCATAAAATAGTTTATGAGGGATTGATTTTGTTTTTCCGCACGATAAAATGCTTTGCACACGTCATACATACGGAAGAGATTTCCTTTTCGAGAGTACAAAAATTCCAAATAATCTATTAGTTCTTTAACAAATTCACAGTGATTAATCAAACCAATTACCTCATTATCAATAGAATTTTGAATCTGAAGGAATGAACGAGCATCATCCCTAAGCCATGTCAGATCAACTTTCTCCTTCGAATATGATTTTGGAGGATCACTAGTCAAGTGATCATCTTTGTCAATACTCTATAGATAGAGGCGAATAGTCTTGCTCCAATCCAAATAGTTTGAACCATTGAGTTTATGGTCGATAATTTTAGACATTATCAGCACCATATCCGTCACAATAGCTGACTTATTTGCTACCATAATCCTAAAACAGCGAAGCAAGAACAAAGAGACAGAAGGAAGAATCACACCAGACAAACAAACCTCAATGATCACAAAAGAAGAAAGCGATAGTAGAAATGGATGCACCACAGGGTCAGAAACACCAAAAAAGTCAACCGGCAGAGAAACGACCGGAAAAAGGGATCTCACGCGCGCTCACGCCCTGGCGCGTGGGTGCTGTCGCAGAAACTTCAGGCGGTGCGTGTGGCTCACGCGCTACGATTCTGGCCACCAAACTCCAGGGTTTTGCAGATCGGCGGTTGGGCAGTCTATTGGTGCCGGCGGTGAGAGTTCACGAGCTCTCTAAATGTGTTTTCAAAAAAAAAATGGACCCTAAGGAAGATGAAGAACAAACCCTAATTGCAAATCTCAATTTTGTGATAAACCCTAATTTCAAATTTCAAAATTTTCTCTGATACCATGTAAACAATGTTGAAGAGAATAATTGTCTTGTTTATTTCATTGAGAAAATAGCATATATTTATACACAACTTAGGGAAGTTATTCTAGAAAATTAAGAGAATAAAAGAAACTAATTAGCCTAATTTCTAGCTAATTTTACAGCTAACATATTACAACTAATATACATATCTAACAATATATACAAAAATAACTAGTTTGAAATACTAATTTTATAACAAAACAAATCTTTGTTTTAAAAAATAAATAAAACAAAAAATTATTTTATAATAAATCCTAAAATGTAAACTAAAAATTATCATTGGTGAAAAAAAAACACTAAAAAAATATCATGAACACGGTCTAATATCCCTGTTCATAAATTAAAGTCTATTATATATGAGACTTTCTCAATCACAATGCACAACAAAACAAATTATAACATCCAAAAGAGTTAAAATGCTTAATTACAGAAAAAACAGTAGGCGATTCCCCATTTTTTCATTGTCGTACAATGATAGTCAACCATGATTCCTAGAAACAAGCATAGATTTTTTTTTTTTTACAAATTTGAAAAAACAAAAAACAAACTTAGCCATGACCCGACCCAAAATTTTCGATTCTGACTCCAACGTCGTTGCCGCTGTGTTTCTCCTTGCACGATGACCACCATGAGAGCACCCTACCGTTGCCTAGGCTGAGATCCGAAAATTCTGCAGTCATCCACCAAAATCTACCGTGATTCAACGATGAAGATCTAAATCCATCGTGGCCCAAATCGCCGACAACGAACCCACCAATGTGAGAACCACCTTCAGCATTCGCCCACCATGATAGTGCCATGCAAAGAGCTTAAGAACAAAGGATGAGATCTGGGTTCTAAATTCGGGGTTTTGGGAGAGATCTGGGAGATCTAGGAGGTAGATGGCTGAGGTGTCTGGCTTCTGAGTGATGATGGATGAAAGAAGAAGGGAGAAGAAGAAGAGTCAGGAAGAAGAGAGAGCAAGACAAATTATGTTTTTTTTTTTTTAAATTTTATATAATATATTTTTATATTTTTGTTTTTTTAATTTGAAATAGATTTTAAAATATACTATTTTATATTTTTTAAAAAAATTTATGACCTAGACAAATAACAGACTTGTGTCTAGTGAGTCACTACTCTATGGATTGAGTACCAATGGAGACCAAGAAAATTGAACATTTGCTATTTTTCCTACAAAAAAGAAGATTGGGGATTAAATCACAAATTTTTAAAAAGATTGGGTACTTTTGCCGTTAATATCTCTTATTTATATCTTATTTATTTTTTACATATATTTTTTTACATTAATATTACTATTATTACTTTTTTTTTATAAGAAATACATAATAAATAAATCAAAATATATAAACCAGTAACAATAAATATATATAGAAATTTTCTGTGGTGCGGGCGTACGAAAAGCCCGCACCTATGCGGTTGTTTTCTCTATAATCTAATTGGCTTAAGATAGTAGTTACATAATATATATACTAGGAATGCATATATGTTATATTTGTCTTCAAGTGTGTATACGACTGTTAACTCCCTTGTAAAATACTGTCTAATTTTTTTTTTCAGATTATATATTTCTCTCAATTTATAGGCATCTTTTATAAATTTTATTTTCGAACAAAATTTTTATACATTTTTTTATATTTTTGATACAAGGCTTTATATATAGTTTTAAATATTTATATTATTTTTATAGGGTTATTTATAATTTGATTATATATTTATTTTGTATTTAAAATTAATAATTTATATTTATATATGATAAGCTTAATTAATAAATTATTTAACACATAACTTTTTTTTTTTTTTAAAAACGTTCTAAAAATTATACATATATACAAGTGATTGACTTATACACATATAAAATCAAATATATTTTTATTTCTTAAGCAATATATATAATTAGGCAATATAAACATGTCTTATGCTGTCTTTATAATAAAGAAAAATATCAGTTTGGCCCCTATGTTTTATCTGAATACTCGATCGGCTTCTTCCAACTAGCTCCAACGAACTTAATATAACCTATACCACAATATATCATATTTATGAAGAAGAAAAAAAACATGTAAATATATTGCTAATATAAACAACTTATATGTTTCTCGACTCTCTACCAGCAAACACAAAATATCAATCAAATAAAACCTCAAAAAATAAGGTTGAAGTAGAAATAAATGACAAATAGATTTGAGAAACTTAATAATTATAAGTAAAACAAGAGAAATTATAGTGATTCGGCCTCGACTAGTAGTAGTGGCCTACATCCATTTAACACTTTTGTTGAATAAGTCAATTCAAACTCAAGAGAAGATAAACTTGATTCAACTAAGTTTATTAAGCCTAAGAAATGTTTACAAGATTAAATAGATTTTCTATTTATAAAAGTGTTGCTAAATCTAAGCGAATCCTTTTATAGAAATATTTACATTTAACACATTTTTTTTATTATCTTAATTCCAAATATGTCTTCACTCATCTTGATTAAAATATAATATGGGTTTGAATACTTCTGAGCTTTTTACGTCTAGGATTTTGTACAGCTTACCTATTTGAGTTTGATTTTTTGTGATTATAGCATGGATCTAGATTAATTTGTTTGTAATGTGATTTTGAAAGTTTTATTTGTTTCTAATTATAAAATCAATTTTACTTATTTTGTATTTTTAATTGAATAATATTTTATTTTATATATTTTAAATTAAATAATTAACAAAACCAATGGAATTTTAGTCATATTGAAAAAATATTTGGCCAAAATCTAGTCAGAGGTACTACTTTGATCCATTTTGTAAAATACGGGGTCTGAAATACCATTTAACAAGACACAGAAGCCGATCGAGTATTCGGACAAAACACAGAGGCCAAAATGATATTTTTCATTATTATAAAGACAACATAAGACATGTTTATATTGCCTAATTATATATATATTGTTTAAGAAATAAAAATATAGGGAACGACTACAACACATCACCTTTTTTTGCAACACTGGTGCATCATTTTTCTATTTCGGCACCTGAATAGTTATAATCCCAAAAAAATTTATACGATGGTGTACATTGTAGGTATTTAGAATATCCTGCAAATTTTCAAGAAATTATGAATAGTTTACGAAGCCGAAAATAAAGTTCAAACTGTCAAATTTTATACGCGTACACAAAAAAACAGGCATGCGTGGAACAGACAGTTTAGACCTGTTTCGGCATGATAATTTATTCAGAATTTCTTAAAATTTTGTAGGATGTTCTATATAGCTATAATGTACACTATCATATAATTTTTTTTTGGATTATAACTATTCAGGTGTCGAAATAGACAAAGGACGCACCGGTGTTGCAAAAAAAAAGATGTGTTGTAGTCGCTCCCTAAAAATATATTTGATTTTATATGTGTATGTCAATCCTTTGTATATATATAATTTTTAGAACTTTTAAAAAAAAAAATTATATGGTTAAATCATTTATTAATTATGCTTATCATATATAAATATAAATTATTAATTTTAAATACAAAATAAATATACAATTAAATTTTAAATAACCCTATAAAAATAATATAAATATTTAAAACTATATATAAAGCGTAGTACCAAAAATATAAAAAAAAATGTATAAAAGTTTTGTTTGAAAATAAAAATTATAAAAGATGCCTATAAATTGAGAGAAATATATAATCGAGAAAAAAAAATTAGATAAGTGTTTTACAAAGAAGTTAACAGCCATATAGAAGACAAATTTAACATACATGCATTCCTAGTATATATACTATGTGACTATCATTTTGAGCCAATTGGATTATAAAAAAAACAGCCGCATAGGTCGGGCTTATCGTACGCCCGCACCAAAGCCAGACCCTATATATATATATATATATATATATGATTTGCTTTTTGAAGAAACAAAATATTTGTAACCTAACAAATTAAATTGAAAAATATAATAAATAACTAAAAGGGCAATATATTAATTTTATAAACAAATCACTCTCCATCCTTTCCATTTTTTTTCCAATACCAAACAAAAGAATAAAATATCATCCTTTCATCATTCCTATCTAGCCAAACAATTTGGGGAGCCTTTGTTATAAGTTTTGGGTATCAAAGGAATGTGTTGCATAAATTCACATGTGGGGTAATTTAAAACTCACAATTTAAAAAATATTCACATTACCTATAAAAATTCTGCGGGACCCACCAAATAAATGACACCAAACATGAGGGACACTATAAATGCCCACCCATCCCAACACTTCTCCATATATAACAATTGACCCCTTAAAGATGTACCACTTTTCTTTCCACTCCTCTACTATCTTCTTCTTTCCTACCCTATCCACCATTCCTCATCTCCATCCTTCTTGCCATACATGGCCTTAAGGAATAGAAATATTATCTCTAAATTACACGTTTTTACTCTATTTCACTAGTTAAAATTTGACAAATCATCATTTATGAAAATATGTATTTAAATAAATAAATATGTGAGGGTATGAATTAAAGTAAATAAATAATTTGACAAATTATGTGTAATATGAAGATTTTTATTCCTGAAGCTAGACAACAAACTTTTTTGGATTGAAGAAATTCTATCCACCTCTTCATTTTATTTTTCTAATTAATTACTCCATAAAGTGTTTGGCAATATTCTCAAAAAATAATTTTTTTTTCTTGATATTTAATAAGATTATTTTTGTTAATTTGTTTAAATAATAAATTTAATAATTATAAACTAGTTTTTTTTAGAGAAATTTTATAAACTAGTTAAAGAATACACGGAGAAATTAAAATATTTGAAAATGTTTATATTTTTAATTAATATTCCTCGCAGATTCTAAAAACCTCCGGACAATTCATCAACTACCACAACTTTAAGGAATCCGCTCAAAATGAATACTAGGGTGTTCATCAAACAATATCCACACCACGCCATAATTTGTAGTTTGGAATTTTTTACGGTGCAATTACAGTTTGCATTTTTGACAAATTGCGTGGTGCAGTGCGGTTTGCAGTTTTGAATTTTATAAATACAGTTCAAACCGCACCGCATCATTATATATATATTAATTTTTTATATATATTTTTTTTAATTTTACTACATTAAAACTTAATGCATATATATTTATATATTGTAATATATACAATATCTAGAAAAATTATTATGTTGAATAAGATGCTAACACATATTCTACTTCAACCTTAAGATATTCATTCCTAATTAAAATATTTACTTCTATATCACATTTTCTTTTTGTTATTAGTTTGTTGTATTGAATTGTTTCGCTAAAAGTTTATTGGTTTGTTGAATATTTATCATTTTGTTAAACATTATTTAGTTATGATCTTTATTATGAACCTTTATTAATTATAATATTTAACTGTTAAATTATTTGGTGATAGGTATAAATTGTCCACACTGCACTGCATCATACCGCATTTTTATGGTGCAATTTGAGGTCTATGGCTATGCAGTGCAAATTGTGATTTGGAAAATTGCTCAAACGCATATGCGATACAGTACAATAAACTGGCAAAAAATCACACTGACCGTACACCGAATGCCCCTAATGAATTCTATTGAAAGTAGTAGTTGAAAACTTCTTTTCTTTTCATTTTTTCTTCTAAATAATCTCAGAAGAAGACAATAACCATTTCCTTATTTATAGTTGCTAAAGAAAAGAGTAGTCTTGGAATACTTGGTGATAAAATCAACGGCAAAATAAAAATAAAAATGGCAATTGATGCTCAACCAGCTTTGCTTGTTTCACTTCTCCTCCTCCTTCCATTAATGATTATCTTCATAAAGAAAAATGTACAGAAAAAAAACCTTCCTCCAAGCCCTCCAAAGCTTCCTTTCATAGGCAATTTACATCAACTTGGTTCATTGCCTCACCAATCTTTATGCCAACTCCCCAAAAAATATGGCCCAGTTATGCTTCTTCACCTCGGAAACATGCCAACTGTTGTTATATCATCTGTTGAGGCTGCAAAACAAGTCATGAAGATTCATGATCTCAGCAGTTGCATCAGACCTCAATTACACAGTCCTCGGAAAATGACATACAATTTCCAAGACTCAGCATTTTGTCCATATGGAGAATATTGGAGAGAAATCAGGAAATTTGTGTTCTTGAGCTCTTCAGTGTGAAGAGGGTAAGTTCATACCAATCGATTAGGGAAGAAGAAGTTACTAAGCTCATCAACTCCATATCTCATCACTCCTCATCTTCTCCCGGTGCTCCTGTTGATCTTACTAAGAAGCTGTTTACTCTTACTGCTAGCATAATTTTCAGGATTGCTTTTGGGACAACTTTCAAAAAAGCTAATTTTTCTGATGAGAAATTTCATGACATTGTTCAAGAAGCCGAAGCCATCCTGGGAACTTTCTGTGTAGCTGAGTACTTTCCATATGTGGGATGGATTGTTGACAAGCTTTCTGGTTTAGAACAAAGGTGTGAAAGAATTTTTCACCAGATGGATGATTTCTTTCAAAGGGTGATTGATGATCATCTCAGTCTCGGGAGAGAAACACAAGAGCATGAAGACATTGTTGATGTGCTTCTCAAAATAGTGAAAGAGCAAGCTGGCTTTCGATCTGCTTCTTGAATAATAAACAATGTCAAGGGGGTCCTCTTGGTAAGTTCTTCTGAGAGGCTAAAAGACTAAAATACCCTTACATATTAATAAAACTTATATTATCAACATCCCCCCTCAAACTCATGATGCATTTGCGGGAAGCACCGAGAGTTTGCTAACTAAGAAACAAAAACGAGAAAAAGTATGAGCCTTCGTAAACAAGTCGGCAATCTGCATAGCGGAAGTGACAAATGGTAAAGTGATGGTCCCATTCTGATAGTGGTGATGAGTAAGATGACAATCTATCTCAATGTGTTTCGTGGGCTCATGAAAAACGGAGTTACGAGTAATCTGAATAGCACTAACATTGTCACAATGCATCGGAGTGGGATCTGAGAGAATAACACCCATATCAGCAAGCAACCAATGCAACCAAACAATTTCAGCAGTAGTGGAGGCCATGGCACGATATTCTGCTTCTGTAGACGATCGAGAGACAACAGTCTGTTTTTTACTCTTTTAAGAAATAAGAGAATCTCCAAAAAATATACAAAAACCAGTGGTAGATTTGCGATCAGTACAATCACCACCCCAATCTGCATCTGAGTAGGCACGTAACTCTAAAGTAGACGTAGATGGAAAAAGCAGACTCTGAAATTGAGTTCCCTGAAGATATCGAAGAATACGAAGCACAGCTGCCCAATGAACAGTAGTGGGAGATGCAACAAACTGACTGACAATGTGAACTGCATAAGCGATGCCTGGCCTCGTGATAGTAAGGTACACTAAGCTACCAACCAGAGTGCGATATAGAGAGGGATCTGACAAGGCAACACCATCAGATGAAGAATACCTGGCATTAAGCTCAAGAGGGGTATCAACAGTGCGAGCATCAGAGAGACGAGCCTGATCGAGAATATCAGCAATGTACTTAGATTGAGAAAGAAGATAGCCACGAGGAGAGTAAGCTACTTCTATCCCTAAAAAGTACCGTAGGGAACCCAAATCTTTCATCTCAAATTCACGAGTCAAGTGCATTTTCAACTCCGTTATCCTATTCGCATCATCACCGGTGATAAGCATATCATCAACATATTAAGAGAGTAAAGTGCGGCCAGAAGAAGTACACCTAATAAAGAGAGCTGAATCATGTGCACTGGGGTGGAAGCCGAGAGAAGTAATCACAATGGAGAATTTTTCAAACCAGGCTCGGGGAGCTTGTTTAAGCCCATAAAGAGCCTTCTTCAATCTGCAAACTTCTCCTGAATTATGAGGAACACCTGGTGGAGGAACCATGTAAACTTCTTCTTGAAGAGTCCCATTCAAGAAGGCATTTTTAACGTCCATTTGAGAAATGGACCACTGTCGAGCAGACGCAACAACAATGAGAGTACGAATAGTGGTATGTTTGGAAACTGGAGCAAAAGTTTCCTCATAATCCATCCCATACTCCTGAGCAAAGCCTTTAGCATCAAACAAGCTTTGTACCGCTCTACTGACCCATCAGACTTAGTCTTGATCTTGTAAACCCAACGGGAACCAATAGCACGCTTCCCCACAGAAAGAGGAACAATATCCCAAGTACCTGTCTTGTACAACCCAAAGAGTTCTTCAGCCATTGCCTGCTGCCAAAGAGGGTCAAGAATAGCCTCTTTATAGGAAGAGGGCTCAAAGAGTTGGTGAATAGAAGTCAAAAAAGAAGAGAAAGAATCAGAATAAGTGGAGTAGACAAAATCAGGTAACTATGTGGACTTATGAATTCTTTGAGGGCATCGAGGAGTAGGAGCAGGATCCACAATCTCAGAAGCATCTTGGGCAGTAGTAGGGACAGAAGGGACTTCGACAGGCTGAGAACCGACATCTGCAGAGTTAAGAGTATCAACAGTACAAGAATCAAATGGATCAATATGAGTGAGATCAGATTTGTGTAGATTGGGGGTGTCCAATGGAATAGAGTAGAAATGTATATGCTCAAGAAACACAACATGGTGAGAAACATAGAGTTTTTGACTAACAGGATCATAACATCGATATCCTTTTTGACCTTCACCATAACCAAGAAATACACAGAGAGCGGAACGAGAAGTAAGCTTACTACGTTCAACATGAGGATGGAGAACAAAACATGTGGAACCAAAGACTCTCAATGAAGAATAATCAGGAGCGTGACCATAAAGTTTTTCAAAGGGAGACAGACCTGAAGTGACAGATGACGGAATTCTATTGATTGAATGAACTGCAGTCAGAATGGCTTCCCCCCAGAACTCACTAGGAACATAAGCAGACAATAAGAGAGAACGAGCAGTTTCAGCAATGTGTTTGTGTTTTCTTTCGGCAACCCCATTTTGCTCTGGTGTATCGGTACAAGAGGTTTGATGTAAGGTACCATATAAAGCAAGCAATTCAGAGAAACGATTGGAGGTATATTCACCACCCAGATCACATCGAAAACATTTGATAACAGCATTATGTTGAGTTTTAACAAAAGCACAAAACATATGAATAATCACGAGGAAATCAGAATGATGTTTCATAAGATAGACCCAACAAAAACGAGTATAATCATCAATAAAAGAGACATAGTAACGTGATCCACCTTTTGTTAGAACGGGTGATGGCCCCCACACATCAGAGTGAATCAAATCAAATGGTGCAAGAGAAACAGAAACACTCTTATAAAAAGGTAAAGCAGAAAATTTTGCCAATTTGCAACCACAACAATCTGAAATATCATGGGTTTGTAACTATCCTAATGCTCCTCTGGAAGCTAAGTACTTTAAACGTGAACCAGATACATGTCCAAGACAAGAATGCCATAAATAAAAACTAGACGAAGATGAACTTAAACGAAATGAAGACAAATCAACACTAGAAACTGCAACATTAGGAACTCTTAACTCATCTAAAATGTAAAGTCCCCCTGCCTACAGCCTGTCCCAATCAGCTTCTTGGAATGAGGATCCTCCACATAACAACAAGAATTAGAGAAAACAACTGAGAAACCAGAGTCACATAATTGACCAACAGAGACAAGATTCAAAGTAAGATTTGGAATATGATATACATCAGAGAATGACATTTTTGGAGTGCAAATCGAGCCAATCCCTGCTAATGGCATGGGAGTGCCATCAGCAGACATGACAGATACAGAGGGTGCTGATTTAATGGACATGAAGAAATTGGAATTAGGTGACATATGATGTGATGCTCCAGGATCAAGGACCCATATAGAGGAAGATATACCTGGTGTACTACTAGAAGGAAAACCTATGTGTGAGGAGGCTGACATGGCGTGTAGCTGTGAGGCAATGAACTTCTGAAACTGCTCTGTGAGTGTATCAATCGAGGTATTAGGAGTGCTTCCAGAATCTACAGGGGGAACAATAGTTGCCATGTTCGAAGACATAGAATGAAGAGGTCGATGAGGTTGGTTGCCAGATTTCCAGTGAGGAGACTGATTCTATGATTGCGCCCTGTTCAATAGTTTGGGACATTGAGCCTTCCAGTGTCCCTTTTGCTTGCAAAAACTGCATTCGTCGTAGCCAACCTTTGCTTGAGTCTTGTGTTGATTGTTGGAGGCTGGCCGATGAGGAACTGCAAAGACAGAAGGATTCGGAGAAGGAAGAATCCCCTTTTCCGCCCCCCCCCCCCCCTTTATCAACACGAGACTTCAAGCAAATCTCTTCTGCTAACAACTCATTAACCACCGAATCAACTGACAAAAGAGGACTGCGATGCAGGATTGTTCCACGAAGACCTTCAAACTCATCTCGAAGAGCCATCAAATATTGAACCAGACGTTGTGCGTCTCTCCGAGAAATGTAAGGCGCAAATGCCCGTAACTCCGCTGATTCAGTCAAAGCAAGCTGATCCCACAGATTAGACATAGCAGAATAAAATTCCTGAACGGTCATGCTATTCTGTTGAAGGGCCCGAATGTCAATCTCCAACTGATACTGTTTTGCGAAATTAGACTGTGTATACAACCTTTCCAAGTGCTCCCAAACTTCCTTCGCCATCTCATATTTTGCCAATTGGATACCGATTGATTGTTGAACCGAGTTGTTGATCCCAGTGATGATTTTCGAATTGTTGGCATCCCAAAGATCCAACTGTTCTGCAAAGCTCTCATCCTTATAGTCCTTCGGTTTCGTGGAAGTTCCAGAAACATAACCCCACATACGTTTCCCTTTCAGAAATTTTTTCATAACATAATGCCAATACGAATAATTCTACCCATTCAATTGCACATTAATGGACTGAAGCGAATCATCTTTTGCAAAATAGACTGAGTTCGATCACCGAGATTGTAATCCTAGCGTAACCAAATCGAGGATACTCAAGAATATTGCTCTGATAATTTTGCAAAATAGACAAAAGAAGAATTGAGAGAGAATCAAAAGGGAGGCTAGGTTTTCATTATATCAAAAGAGATGAAAATAAGAGTACAAGAGCAGAAAAATATATAGCCAAAATAATGAGAGACTAAAAGACTAAAATACCCTTACATATTAATAAAACTTATATTATTAACACTCTAACCATAAACAATGTCAAGGGGTCCTCTTGGTAAGTTCTTCTGTCTTTGTTTTTTTCTTCTTTAGCCTTACTTCCTTAAAACAAATTAAGAGATTGTAGAAGATACGGAAAAAATTAAAAGAGTTCTCTTGGCCTGTTTTTACTTTGTTATTCACACATAACCATAGCTAGTCCAAACTAGCCCTTTTCTAAAAGTAATGCCCTGTAACAAAAAGTAATTAACTAGACAGTATATTCGAAAATAATTTATGTGAGCCTATCTATAATTAAATGATTATTAATAAAATTAGACATCACTAATTATAGGTAGTAGTTGTCCTCTATACATATCGTTTTAATTTATCTAATTAATCTTCATCCACATAATGAATAGAAGGATCTTCATCTCATAGATCACAGCCATCTAGCTATTCATTATGCATAATGGTTTGGTTTGCTTCCGCTCTTTTATATTTACTCATATTTATCATCTATGAATAATCAAGGTTCGCTTCCGTTCTAATTATATTTATTGTTATTCTTGATTTTTTTGGCAGGGGTGATATTGGGATTTATTGTGTATATATAGATCAAATTCAAAATACCTTTAGATTTTCTATATTAAAAAAAGCTTTTGTTTGGATTCGTGTATATATATACTCTGGGCAATTTTAATCGTATTCTAACGAGTTATTCGTTAAGCGTGAGTTTCACCAATCATGGCTTGACTACTAATATATCTCTTGTTGCAGAATATGTTTCTTGCTGGGGTAGATACTGGTGGAATCACCATGGTGTGGGCAATGGCAGAGCTAGCCAAGAGACCTAAACTGATGAAGAAGGCTCAAGATGAAGTTAGAGCTTGCATTGGAAACAAAGGAAAAGTCACAGAAAGTGACACTGATCAGCTTCAATACCTCAAAATGATAGTCAAAGAAACTTTTAGATTGCACCCTCCAGCTCCTCTACTTCTTGCAAGAGAGAGCATGTCACACTTCACAGTCGATGGCTATGATATTAAAGCAAAAACAATTATTCAAGTGAATGCTTGGGCGATTGGACGAGACCCCAAGAGCTGGAAAGATCCTGAAGAGTTCATCCCAGAGAGGTTTCTGGATAGCTCCATTGATTTTAAAAGTCAACATTTCGAGCTGTTGCCATTTTGATTCGGGCGAAGGGTATGTCCTGCCATGTACATGGGAACAACAATAGTTGAGCTTGGCCTTGCCAATCTCTTATACAACTTTGACTGGAAATTGCCTGGTGGAATGAAAGAGCAAGATATCAACATGGATGAGTTTGCTGGTCATTCTCTTACCATCTCCAAGAGAACTGCTCTCAAGCTTGTCCCGGAGAAACACCTCTAGATTCATCTACTACTAAATATTTTAATATAAGTTTGTTTTATATAAATGAAAATAAGCTGTCTTCTTAAAAATGTCTTAGTTAATTCTGAAACATTCTAGTATATACTTGTTGACGCGGTTCTTCGGCAACAGATAATTATACTAATAAACGGGATGGATTAGTACTTGATAATGAACCGTAATATGTAAATATTTATATTCCAAACTGGCGAAAATAGTATAGGGGGAAGGTTATAACTCCTTTCCTTTTAGGTGGTTCGAAGGTTAAAATCCCTCTAGTCCACCAGCCAATATTATTGATATATCTCTAGTATTCCTTACAGGGTGTTTCTTTACGAACTAGACACCTACCCCTTGCAACGCCCAGGGTCTCCATATTTATAGGGAGAGGACACCTGGGTGTTGGTAAAGGGGGTCATTCCGTGACCTTCTTATCCATCATGTCACCTCTGTGACACTTATGATTAATTCCTAAAACCTGACAATGAAGCGTTGTCTAATCAATAGGTAAGGGGATAATGGGCCGCATGGCCCAAACCATTCGTGGGGCGCCTGAACACGCACGTTTATGCTGCGTTTCCGAGAATTCAGGAATGGAGTGGACACGTGATGTCTAATATGCGCACGTTTACATTGCGTGGTTGACTTCATAAATGGCCGGGGGTGTCACTTCTATGCCGCACCTCGAGCTTGATGTAGTTCCAGCTCGTGGTGTCCACAATGCTGACCCGATGCCTTCGAGTATTCTTACTAACCCTTTGACTAGATCGGGCTAAAGAGGTGGAGACTCGTAACAACAGCTCCAGGTAGGTGGCTTCCACGTGGCGGATATAATTATGCCATTTTCCAGCTCGCTAATAACCCATGGATATTTAGGGCGTACATTTGCCCCCCAAGCCCCTGCTCATGGCACGTGACGTCACCTGTGGCCACAGTGGAGGCTTTTAGGCTTCCTTTTTGACTCTTCATGTCCCACCTATTGCACTAGTATTGGATACGTGGAGCATCGTGGTTGGTGGCGGTCCGTCTTCCGAGAATCGCATTAAATGGCCTAGCCTATCTTCGGCAGTCGTTTCGTCTTTCGAGTTGTGACCCTCGTATCCCGCATTAAGACGATCGAATGGTCCTCGTTCCTTTGCCTTTTACGTATATATAAGGTTGGCCACCTTTCGCATGAGCCACCCTTTATTTGAAAATTTTCCTTATCTTCTCTCTTCTTAACCTCAAAAGCCTTTTTCCTTCCAGTTATCGTTCCAGAAGTCCCTGAGTTCCAGACACAAGGGTTTCTCCGTGACTCCAGTTCTAAAGGCTCCACCAGCATTCCGACTCCTACGCCCTTTTCGACTCTCACATAGCAAAAACTTCTGTAAGTCCTCTGCCTGTTGTATGTTTAAATGTTTCCGTTTTTCTTTGTTTAGGTAAACTCCTTTCTTAGTCGCATGATGGACCCAAAATGGGTATATTTTAAATATTTATAACTCGCAAGCACACGAATCATATATGGAATATAGTGTTCGTGTAAGCACGAGATCAAACCCAAAGGAGTTGTCTAAAGTCGAAAAGAAAACTATTTTAAACCAAAATTAATAAATTCTAACCTAGCTCCAAAGATTGAAGAGATTTTTGAATAATGAAAATAAAATAAAAGACGATAATATAGAAATTAAAAACAAAGTACAAACATAAATTAATGGTAGAAATCAAGATGGTAAAATAAGATTATTAAGGATTAGAATCCACAAAATATAAGTTCAATAATATTTATAAGTATATTGATTCCCAAGTTTTAGTAATAGTTAAAATAAATCAAACTATCATTTTCCAAATAGATTTATAATTTTAAGCACAAATTACTTCTAAAATGATAAGATTTTTCTTCACTTTTCAAAATTATAATTTCAAAGAATTTAGTGTAAATCAATCTAATGAAATAACAAATAAATCAATGAACATTATTTATAAGGCAAAACATAATATTTTTGTTCTAAGCATGGATGTGTACAATTTAATGACACATCTTACACAAAGAATATTATGTATTTGCACTAATGAAGAACAAAGTTTAAATATGTGCTAACAATCCAAAATACATGATATTTAAGATGAAAGAAGATATTTAAAGAAGAAAATTCCATAAACTTTGTTGCACAAAATGGGAAATCAACATACAAAATAAATACTATCTAGTTACATATTGTTTCATCATCACCTTAATAATCTTAAAAAGATTAGAAACTCATAACTAAAATAGCAAATACAAACTAAAAATTACAAACATAAATAGGAAAATTTGGAGGAAAAACCCCCAAATTTTTCCTCTAAAAATACATAGAAAATAACCAAAAAGAAGAAGAAGATGAAGAGAATAGAGAGGTTTTGAAATGTGTAGAATTTTTGGTATGGTAACCTCCCCTCAAATTGACACTAAACTCCCTTATTTATAGCCAAAAAATGGGAATTAAAATAATCAATTTAAAATAATTAAATTGATTAAATTAATTTAATTAATTTTAATATGGAAAATAAGGGTAAATTATAGGGTGTAATAATGATGTTTTGAGGTAAAATATGTAGAAAGTGTGGTAAAAATGTGGTATTTTTAGACAAAGGGACAAAGTTGAAATTGTTGGGCTCCATGAGAGAAAAGGCTGCTGGGCGTGGGTATGGTTGATGTTGAAGCTGGCAGGTGGCATTTGGAGAAATGGCAGGGGAGTTGAACGTGAGCTGTGTAATGATCCTCTAATCTAGACTATTTGGACCATTAACGAAACTATACATAAAACTTACATTTTTATGAAAATACCATAATTTTATTGAGTAACTTGTAAAATAAGAGTTACTTACAAATAAATAGAATACTAAAAAGGATATGGGATCCCATTGTCTTTAAAAACAAAACATGATTTAAAATAAAAGACATTACATAAATGGTGCGGAAAATACATGTAAAAAGACATAAAACAGAAACTACATCCTCGAATCGAATAACGCTCGGCCCCTTGACTCCATTCACCATCGATACACATCCTCTAAGCGTCACGAATCTTACCGCCTCTAAAGCTTATTTCCTGCACATAAACAAAAAGGAATGAGCCTAATGCCCAGCAAGGAAAATCTAACACATAGTCATAAACATAACTTCATAAGAAACATAAAGACTTAACATAATACATATAACATACACTTATTATAATGGCCATTATTACTTGGGGTCCCATAGACTAAACAAGCATATGCCCATGGGATTAGTGGGGTCCTACTAGCTAAGTAGGTCATATGCCCATAACCCATTTGGGGTCTTGTTAGTCATATGGGTCATATGCCCAAGCCTACAAACATACATGCATACATATCATAACACATTTAACAACATAAAACATAAGATAACATAAGCATATAACATATTGATTCTAGCCTATTTTCCTTACCAAAGTTAGCGGGATATGTGGACTGAGTTGGGGCTTTTGGAACACTCCTAATAACCATAATGAACAAGAGTGAGTTGAAAGAAGAAAAGAGATGAAAAGGAAAATGGGAAGACTAAACCATTTGAGAATCATGCTTACCGAAACTTATGTGCTCAAGAACTTAGATTCCCTAACCAAAATGAAGATTAAGGTTAGAGATTGAGTAGAAGACTATGAGAAAGAAAATAACATAATACAGAAATGAACTGGAGTTTTGGTTACCTCAAATACTTGAAAGACCAATCTACACCTCAACCGAAATACTATAGAACCTCACTTCCCAAAGTGTTTGATAAGCTTATGATGTTTAAGCTTATGTTTTTCCCAAGCCAGGTGTTTATACTCTCACACTCACTTAACACTAGCAGCTTCTGAGCTTAGAGCAAAAGGTGAATAATGGCTGGGTACTAGGTCCTATTTATAGAGTTTGGGAATGAAAGTATCTTGATTTTACTTGAATAAAAATAATGGATTTTTAGGTGAAAATCATTTGAATAATCGTTCAGCAGAGGCTGAAGACTCGTTCAAAAGATGCTGGACTTATGGAGGAGTTTGAATGGCTGAAAGGAAAAGAATTCAAAAGTATTTGAATTTATGCTGGAGGAGGCGATATATCGCCCCCTGTAGGCGATATATCGCCTGGGCCAGTATGCCCGAGGCGACCGTGCATCGTCTCGTGTTTTCCGTATCTACGTGCTGCGATATATCGCCCCTTATAGCTACGATATATCGGCACACGCTGAATAATTAAACACGAAATTACACATTTTTAGCTAAGTTTGAATTGGAGTAAACAACCTTGACTAAGCCTTCAACGTATTCAAAGCTGCTGACTGACCCTATAACATTCAAACTTTACCCTTATTTAATTTAATCCTCAAAAATACTTAATCCTTAATTACCCATTCATAACATGTGCTTAAAATCCTATTGGTTGATATCTAAACCTTATAATATAATAAATATAATCCTTAATTATCAGTCATATAATCAAACCTTAGGTTATACTTAATATTCTTAAACTATAGGTTAAACTTAGAAAATCTATAAGTACTACTATGAGTGTCCAAATAATTCCCGGTCTGAACCAAAAATCCACAGTAACAAAGATAATACTAAACATACTATAATACTACTAAACAATTAGCTAAGTAAAGTTCTTGGACTCTACAAGCTGGGTGTGGAGGGCCAAAGCTGGGCTGGCGTCTGGGCTTCTAGAGGCTGAGAAGCTTGAGCCTTGGAATTTTTAAAAATGCCATTTTCCCTTCTTTCTTTTCCTTAAAAATGTCAATTTTCCTTCATTTTTCTTGCTTTTTCAAGAGCAAAAAATGTCTTAAATTCTCTACAAAAATCAACATAAATTAAATTAAAACTAAATATTTCTAATAATAAAATATACGACAAAAGTTCCATGAAAATATTAATTAAAATTAAATTTACTTAAACATTTAAGCTCAAAATTGTATCTTTTTACTCATAACTTAACAATATTAATTTTAAATAATTAAACTACAACATATTACAACAAAATGACTATAAAAACACACAAAAATCTATAAAATTAAAATAAACCTAATAAATTCAAAATTACTTAAAAACTTAATAAATCAATTAAAAACTCAAGAATTAAGCAACAATTAGCACATAAAAAGTGGTAAAATAACTCTATTTGTTCGTTAGGCGACCAGATGAGACCCAAGAAGAACATGTCCAAGAAGAGTGCCGCCAACTCGTCATCCCAACAGGCCAGCAAGGGGAAGGAGGTGGTAGCAGATTCCCCTATCCCCCACTTTGGTCCCACCGTGGAGAAAGAGGTCGAGGTTGGACCTGATGCCTTCTTCGAGGCCGAGAGGATTGCCTCGAAGGTTACAACTCAGGGGAAGGTTAACAAGATCTTGCTTTCCCACAACATCGAAATAGGGACAGGCGCTCTTGTTGCCCGTCCTCCCCTTGAGGGCGAGCGGAGCTACGCACCGCTCGACGAGGAGTTCACGGCCTAGAGCGACGAACACCTCAAGGTCGGGGCCTTTCTTCCCCTGGACCAATACTTCGTAGACTTCCTGAACTTCCTGAAGCTAGCCCCCTTTCAACTCCCCCCTAACTTCTACCGCCTGTTAGCGGGGCTGAGGTACATGTTCCTGAAGCAGAAATGGGAGGTCCCTACACCGACAGACATTCTCTGCTTCTTCTGCCTCAAAGCCAGCCCGGATCAACGTGGGTGAGGTGACGGGTTCTATTACTTGACCCGTTTTCCCAACTCTGCCGCATTCATCGAGCTGCCCAGCCACCCTAATGACTTCAAGGACCAATTCTTCATGTCGACGGGGTTCCGCAACTTCGAACACCATTTCTTCAACCGTCCTCGTAAGTTCTTTCTATCCTTAGCTCGCAAAATCATCGCTGACTTGTCTCTTTCCATGTGTATTGACTTGAATACTATCGTGCAGCAATTTTTGCGAGGACGGCTAAATCAGTGACCCTCGGGGGTCAATACGAAACCTTGGCGGGGCTCCCTCCAAGAGAAAAAGACTACCGCTAGCTCGTGTCTGATGAGACGATGCTGGTGTGTAAGTTAATTTCTTCGGGCTAGACTCTGGCCTGGAGGAGGCCGCAGATCGACCCAGAAGCTCGCGAGATGGCGCCCATCCCCGAGGAGGGGGCTGCGGATGATGACGAGGAAGACGAGGTGCCCCTCGTGTGTTGGAAGCGGGCTCTTGAGGTCGCCCAGGGGGTCAACGCAAAGCGGACCCAGTCCGGGACAGCAGCCGGCCCCTTCGGCCAAGGTAACCCATACTTGTTTAAGGATTTAGACAGGGCTGCTGCAGACCTACGGCTTGCTAGGTTTAACCCCAACCAACTCATTCACCGTCATCAAAATGACCCAGATTGTAACATAACTCTACTCCAGTGCGTTGGTCAACTAGTGTTGCGCTATGACATGGGCCACCCTAGGGGCACTGTAGTAGACAATACCCTTGCCTTTAGGTTGGCCTTTTTTGAGGAGTACGGGACCAACCTTAGGTCGTGGCCCTCCCTTCTAGAGGGTATAGTAGCTCTGAGGCTTAGGGAGTATGTAGAGGAGTCCAGTCCTGAGGCGGATCCGGACCCAGAGCCCCCCCTTAGTTGTGAAGTTATAATCTTAGACTCCCCCGTAGAAGCTCCGCGACCGGAGGTCGTGGCAATAGATTCCTCCTCTAGCTCGGAGGGTAGGAACTTTTTCAATACATTTTTTAGATTTTTTGCGATCAAATATTTTTACATGCATACTGACGCTTCGTTTTCTTTGTTTCAGGTGAGGAGATGTCACAGCCCGGGGACAACGTTCTGCGATCCATGTTCCAGGGGGGAAATCCTTCCTCCGGGTCGTCTGGACCCTTGGTAAAGAGGCTCCGGCTGACCAAGAAAACTCCCCCTCTCGGGACCTCCTCCAAGTCTCCTGCCAAGGGGAAAGGCCAGGGTCCTTCCGCCATAGAGAAGGTGCCTCCACCCCCTCCTGCCACAGAGAATATGGCTCCACCTCCCCCGCAACCTCCTGTCTCTACCCGGGAACTGGAGGTACCAACCGGGACCTTTCTAGCTCCGACTTCCACCGTGCGCATCCCAGTTAACACTGAGGCCTTGGAGAAAATCCCCGAGGCCTTTTGAGGGACAGTTTACGAAACTGCAACCTATATGGTGGATCACTGCTACAACACCCCCTCAAGGGACTTGCAGGAGATTGAGACGAGGAGCCCCGAGAATATTATGGAGTCTTCACTGGGGATGACCTTCACGGTAAGTTTGCTTTACCAATGGTTCTCTTTGCTTTTTCTAAAGCACTAGACTTATTATCTTTTTATCTTGCAGGTGGCTTTGGCTCTCCACCGAAGCATATCTCGGTCCAGGGCCAAGTTTAACGAGATCAGGGGCGAGCACTAGGTTGCTCAGGCCGCCCTCGCGTTTACTCAACAACAAGAGCAGGATGCCAAGGCTGCCCTGGCGACTGCCAGGGAAAGCGAGATGGTCGCGCAGGCCGCCTTGATTGCTGTGTAGGCCGACTTGGAGGCATCCCAGGCCAAGCTGCTGGAGGCCGAGGCTACCAAGGTCACCTTGGATGTCGCGAAGGTCAAACTTGAAAAGGCCAAGGCCGCCCTTGTGGCGGAGAGGGCATCTTCCAGCTCCTCCATGGAGGCCATGTTGTATCATTACTGGGCCTTAACCTAGGATGGTGACTTTTCCTTCCTGGGACCGAAGGTGTGGGAGTCCTTCCTAGAGAAGTTCAAGGCTCGACTTCAACAAGAGGCGCCCTCTGAGACTGGGGAGACTTCCGGTGCAGCCGAGCAGGACGCCGAAGAGGTGACTTCGTCAGAGCGGCCTGGTGGGGCTTAGGATTTTTGCTCCTTTTTCTCGTATTATATATATTTTTATTTGTAACTTTATATTACGAGGTTTTTTTATTCTCGAGACAATTGGTTTCCTCAGATTTACTTTAATCTATTTATATATTTTTTGCGGTTTAACTTTATTGTTACTCCTCTTTAACGCATTTGGTGAGAACTTAGTTTCTGTTGGTGTTATGATTGACATCTCATGCTTTTTAGGAAAAAACATCTATTAATCCATTTGAACCAACTTCTAAGTTTTTAGGACCTGGTTGTATCCAGGACATTAACTTTAAAAACTTAGTTCGTGTTAATCATTTATTGATATCTCACGCTTTTTAAGAAAAACATCGATTAATCAATTTGAATCAACTTCTAAGTTTTAGGACCTGGTTGTATCCAGGACATTGATTTCAAAAACTTACTTCGCGTTAATTTTTTATTGATATCTTGCGCTTTTTAAGAAAAACATCAATCAATCAATTTGAATCAACTTCTAAGTTTTAGGACCTGGTTGTATCCAGGACATTGATTTTAAAATCTTAGTTCGCATTAATCCTTTATTGATATCTCGCGCTTTTTAAGAAAAACATCGATCAATCAATTTGAATCAACTTCTAAGTTTTAGGGCCTGGTTGTATCCAGGACATTGATTTTAAAAACATAGTTCGCGTTAATCCTTTATTGATATCTCGCGCTTTTTAAGAAAAACATCGATCAATCAATTTGAATCAACTTCTAAGTTTTAGGACCTGGTTGTATCTAGGATATTAATTTTAAAAAGCTTAGTTCGCGTTAATCCTTTATTGATATCTCGTGCTTTTTAAGAAAAACATCGATCAATCAATTTGAATCAACTTCTAAGTTTTAGGACCTGGTTGTATCCAGGATATATGCCCCCCAAGTAATCAGGAAAGGACCTTTCATGGTTACTTGACATTACATCCACAAACATATACGACAATGCGAAAAGATTATCTCTTATCATTTAATAAACAAAGGTGGCTTTTGTAACTAAACCTTACAAAGATATTACTGATAATATTTCTTCAGGTGTATAGCGTTCCAAGTTCGTGGGACTGCTTCTCTGTTAAGCCGAGCTAGTTTGAAGGTTCATTCTTTCACGACCTCTGTTATTTGATAGGGCCCTCCCCAGTTTGGTCCCAACACTCCGTTCTTGGGATCCTTACTGGCTAGGAAGACTCTTTTGAGTACCAGGTCTTCAGCACTAGGCTAATCCCTATCATGTCTCCATGAGACCAGGCGAACACATCTAGATTTTCTTGTAGAAACCTAATTAGCTCCGCCTTCCTTTCGCTACATAGATTTTTCTCGAGCTTCACCACCTTCGAGGGGTCTTGTGGGTGGATATTTACCTCCTCGAGCTCTTCGATGGCCTAGAGCTCGGACCTATCCTTGCCTACTCTAGGGTCGATATCATTATTTAAGATGATACCCTCCCCTCTGGCATTCTGAGGTTTTTCTATCTCAGGACTAGGTACAATTTCCTGAGATTCCTCAATGTTATGGCTTCGAATGCTATCAATGTAGGTCAGCCCAAAATAGCATTGTACGCGGTAGGACAATCGATGACCACAAAATCGAGGAGTTTTGAGACAGTCTGGGGTCCCTCTCCCAAGGTAATCACCAGCTCGATTGTTCCTATTGCTGCCGACCCTTCTCCAGAAAATCCATATAGCATCATGGAGGTGGCTTTCAACTCGGTGACAGATAAACCCATCTTTTCCAGTGTAGACCAGAACAGTAGGTTCATCGAGCTCCCATTATCGACCAGTATCCTCCTAACTCTCCGGTTGGCGAGCTGGGCGGCTATGTCCAGAGGGTCGTTATGGGGGAACTGGATGTGACTGGAATCTTCCTCGGTGAATATGATTGGTTGCCTCTCCAGTCATTGCTGCTTGGGTAGATGCTACTCTGGGATGAACTCCACTCCGTTATGAGCCTTCAATTATTTGACGTATCTCTTTTGGGCACCTCTGCTCGTGCCGGCCAGAGGGGGCCTCCGAAGATCGTGGAGATCTCTCCTCCTATCACAGGAGGAGGTGTGTCCTGATTTATCTGAGACCCGGGCTGACTTATCGGAGCTTCTGGTGCTGGTTAACCGGCGGGAACTCTATTCCGCGCATACTGAGCCAAGGGTCCGGCTCTGATGAGAGTCTCGATCTCATCCTTCAGAGGCCTACAATCGTCAGTGTTGTGGCCAATGTCGTTGTGGAATCGGCAAAACTTGGAGGGGTCCCGCTTAGCCTTCTGGTGCTTCAAAGGCTCCAGCTTCTTCCAGGGAAGGCGGGTAGAGTTTTCTAGGAAAATGTTCTCCCTAGTGTTTGTCAGCTCGGTATAAGTCGTGTAGACTGGTTTAAATTTTTCCACGGGCTTGTTCTTCTTTGGGCCGTGTTGGCCGCCCTCGCTGCTCCCTTTTCTCTTGCTTCCACCCCATTGGTGATTTTGTGTAACGGTTTGGGTCATTTTCACGAAATCCGTTCCCACTCCAGCGGGCTGATAAGGGGCTTGGCTGGGTCCCGCGGCCGATGCTCGCGCCTCCTCCAGGTTTAGCCATCCCTGGGCCTTATTTAAGAATTCGTTCATGGTGCTGACACCTTTTCTCTGTATCTCTTCCCAGAGTCCGCCTCCAATGAGGATCCCAGTCCTCAAGGCCATAAGCTTGGAACTATCATCTGCGTCCCTGGCTCGAGCCGCGATGTTTTTGAATCTGCTTAGGTAAGCTTTCAAAGGTTCCTCGGGCTGCTACTTTACGTTTTCCAGGGTGTCGACTTTGACGCGGGCAGCCTGAGAAGCTCGGAATGCCCTCTTGAAGTCGGCAGAAAAGGTTTTCCACGAGCTGATCGACTGCTTTTTGTTCTGCTTGAACCATTGCCTGGCTGGCCCAGTCAAGGTGGACGGAAATATCAAACACCTTAGCTCGGGACTGATGTTGTGGGCCATCATCAAGGTGTTGAACATACCCAAATGATCCGACGGGTCTCCGTCCCCATCGAATTTGGACAAGTGGGGCATACGGAAACCAGGTGGATACGTCATGGCTGCTATGCTGGGGGCGAAGAGCTCGAGTTCGTCCCCCGAGTCGTACTCATCTTTTTCCTTTTCCGATAAGAGCTTCCTCATCAACTCCTCCATCTGAGCTAGACGCTCTATGGTTTGTTCCTTACTTCCTTGGTTGTTCAACAGCCCCAGTCCCATTGTAAGCGTTAGGCGGGTTATTGTCCCTCCCAGCTTGAGCTAGGTTAGGCGAGACATTCCCGCTGTCACGTACTTTCGACAGACCCTCCCCTGGGTGAGCACGACTACGATTTCTGGCTAGATCTCCTCTCTGAGAGTTGAGGCGATCTCGGAGGTCAGCCCGAGGGGTGGCCCGAGGGCTTTAAGTCGAATTCAAACGATGGCACAGGTCTTCGCTGGACATGCCACTTCGATGACTCCCGGTCCAGTAACTTCCATTTGAAAAACTCGGAGCCTGCCGCTGAGGGTGAGGATCTGGGATTTCCCCGTGCGCCCGGCTGCGAAGGGAAGGTCTGACGGAAGGAGGATTTCTCCTGCTACTCCCATGAGCCGGAATGTCTCGGACTGTACGGGGAGGAGATGGATATCTTATCGGTGACGGGGGATGCCTAACTGGTGATGCGATCCTAGTCCCGTCAGGTCAGATTAAGCTAGGTCGCGGCCGCTCCGCTCTACCATTCCCCGCGTCTTGCGCTCGGCAGTCTGACCGTGGTGCAGGACGGCCAGCCAGGGCGAGCTCTCGTCGTGAGCCCTCCCCAGATCTCTTTCGCGAGCTGCCTCGGGCCCTCCTGGGTGCACTCGAGGGTGGAATTGAGCTAGGAGTTGAGGTCTGGACCGATCGGCTGAAATGCTGATCGGCCCTAGGAAGTTCCTTAAGCACAGTTTCCTGGTGGTGTGACGTGGGAGTAGAATTCGGAGTCGAGGTTCTGACCGACCGACTGGACCTGAACCGGTTACCCGAGCGGGACTTATGAGTCCCACTATGCCTCTTTCCGATGTTAGCGTTGGTTGTAGGAGGGGGTAATCGGGCCAAGACCTCTTCGATTTGCTTGTTTGCTTTCGACAGCTGACTTCTCAACTGTGCATTTTCCATTTCTACAGCCGTGTAGAAATCTGGGTTCGGATTGGGCGGTCGGGGAGCCGAACTTCTAGTATCGCCCTGGCCCATTGGCTATTTTCCCGGTCGCTGCCGAACCTCAGGGTTTTGCTCATCGGATATGGAGGCATGGTGGGCCTCCTGCCCATCACGTTGATCTGCTTCATTACCATGCCTCGAGCGAGTAACCACCATGGTTGGGTTTCTGCAATAGCACCAATTTAAATTCTCTCAATGAAAGCACCAAACTGTTGACGCGGTTCTTCGGCAACAGATAATTATACTAATAATATTTCAACCATTAAATTTATTTTCAATTGTTTTATTGTTGTTTATATTTTTATTCTCAATTCATCTTTTTTTTTTTAAAAGCCCACATTTATTAACTTTTTTTCCTTTTAATAATAAATTGAAATAATAGTCCTAGTGGGATCGGCTCTACTACTGCTTTACTAATAATTTAGTGAGTAATAAGAAATAAAAATAACTAAATTTGGTACAATTAACGACACACATCAAGTTTTTTGGGTCGTTACCAGTGACTATTTTAATTCATATTTATTGTTCAATTTATTTTTAAAAAATACTAACTTGGTTTTCTTTTGCTGCTTATTAACTTTTTGATATTTGAATATGTAATGCCCCAAATTTCCTAATAAGGTTTAGAACCTTGATTAGGAGGTCGGGAATGCCATAATTGATTTATTATGGTATTTAATGATTATATGCATGTTTACGTAAATTATATTATTATATGATGGTGAATGCATGCATATGGGAGTATTTATTATTATAAGGGTATTTTGGTAATTTGGCCGCTGTGGGCGTAATTGTGTATTTTGGGTGCATGGTTGTGATTAATTAATATAGCCACATTATAAGGTGGATTGGTGCGAGCTATTCGGCATGAGACGATCATAAGATGTAAGTGTTCGGTCTAGTCATAACGGGTTTAAGTTCAGGTCTCGGGGTGAGTCTCGGGGTCATTCTGATGATTAGAGCATTACCGGGAATTAAAGGGTAATGGGATATGATTTATTGGTATTTGAGAATATTGAGAGTAGCGGGAATTGGAGAGCGTTAATTTTAATTAACGAGATAGGCGGGAAGGGACGGTTTTATCCTTGGAAGCCTTTAGAGGGATTTATTTGGCTTAGGGGCATTATGGTCTTTTGACCTTAAGGATTTATATCAGCCTTTGAGTTTTAGAAGGCTGTGGAAAGCAGAACAAAACAGAGCCCATCCTCATCTCTTCCTTTCTCTCCCGTACAAGATTTCTCCCTCATCCTTCTTTCAAATTTTGAGAGCTATCTTGAGGAGTTAAGCTAGGAGATCAAAGGGGGAAGCTAGGGAACTTGTTTCAGCCATTAAAGGGGATTCAAAATCAAGCTTGAGGTAAGATTTCATCCTTGAATATAAGCCATACTCTGTTTTTCTTTATAGTTTTCAGCTTATAGTTTTGATGTGGATAGTTGGAATCAATGGGAGTTTTTGTGTAAGATTGATTGGGTTTTGATGAGGGTATGATATGGATGATGATTTGGGGTTGAATTGGATGTTTGGGTGATGTTTGGGATTGATTTGGAGGGTTGGTTTTAAGAGAAATCGCAAAGAAGAAGAATCAGAAAGTTTCTGGTCTGTTTTTGGCGCAGCAGCTCCATTCAGGGCCCAGCAGCGCTAGGCAGGGCAGAGAGCAGGGTTCTCTGACTTGGAAATAGGGCTGCAGCGCCATTTAATAGGGCTGCATCGCTGGTCCATTTTTCAGCAAACCTATTTTAGGGCTCGGAATGATCCTTAAGGCTCGGGGTTTGGTTCCTTTGCCCCGTTTGAGCATATTAAGATTCCCGAGAGTGCGGGATGGATCCCGGGAGTGTGGTTCTAGATTATAAACCTTTTTATGATATATTTTATTGATGGGATTCCGTATTTGGTTATGACTAGGTGACCGCTAAAGGATCAAAGGGTTGATCGTTCTCAAGGGTCGTTCTTTTAATCATTCTAGCTCAACTCTGAGGTAAGAAAACTGCACCCTGTGTATATGTATGACATGCATGGCTATTCTTGATGCATGTTGGTTGGTTATTAAACATGACATGCATGGCTATGATTGGTGCATGTTGGATTGTTAAGTATAATGCGTGTGATGCGTGAGAAACATGTGATTAGGACATGCTTTGTATACTGGGTATGATATCGTTCAGAGCTTGAGCCTCTGTGTTGTGCATGGACCTAATTGTATTAGTACCTGTTAAGTAAGCATGCTGAATGTCTTGTTTATAGATATTGGACATGTGATATATGTTTGGTGGCATGGCTTACCTGTGTATGGCGCTGGCTTATTAGTCAGAATCGGCAATGGTGTTAGATCCGTTTGTGAAGTTGTGACTTATTAGTTAAGTTCACCACGGGCTTAGAACTGGTCGTGTTTCACCGACCCAAGAATCAGAAGTGGCAGTGCGTTGTGAACGCCGGGCCAAATGAAGATTAGATCTAATCGAGGTTGGCGTTGAATGACCCATATAGGGTATTAATGCTAGACCGACTGGAAGGTCAATGAGAACTATAAGCGCTTACCTGGTATAAGACCAGATGTTTACAGCCAAGGTATATGACCCCGGTGACTGTTTGTCACATGGCTGGGGGACGATGTCCTTAGTTACGACTCTAGAGTCGGGATGATGGTTATGTTGGTGACCAATCACCATGCACCTATCCTGATCAAACTTATGAAGGAACCACTTATCAATTAAGCCCTGGTGACCCTATCGACACATGGATAGAGGGAGCTGTACCCACTTCTGTGACTTTTGGCTATTGTCACCTATCTGTTTTGGACCGTTGGTCCTGAATGGCTGTTATGATTATTGTTGATATTATATCATGCTTTATTGTGTTTTCTTGCTGGGCTTCAGCTCAGGGGTGCTTTGTGGTGCAGGTAAAGGCAAGAGAAAGCTGGACCATCCTTGAATTGGAGAGCTTAGGTGATGATGTGTACATATGCAGCTGCTCGTCCGCCACGCCCGAGGTTTAAAGTGGAACTAGGGTTAAACCATGTTTTGCCGCTTAGATTGGCCTGTTGTAAATAGTTTTTGTAATAGACTCTGAAATTATACTTTCGGGATCTCAATGTATATATTAAACGTTCTAGTGAAACGTTACATCTTAACCAAAATTTTTAATCCCTAAACCGCTAATCATACTTAGTTACACGTTTTTGGCCAAATGACTCGATTAGCGAGTTTAGCACTGTTTACAAGGCACACCGTAATGGTCCCTGGGTTTGGGGTGTTACAGAATAATAAATTGAATTAATAGTGCTCGTGGGATCGACCCTTACTACTGCTTTACTAATAATTTAGTGAGTAATAAGGAATAAAAATAACTAAATTTGGTAGGCTTACGACACACATCAAGTTTTTGGGACTGTTACAGGAGACTATTTTAATTCATATTTATTGTTCATTTTTTTTTTAAATACTAACTTGGTTTTCTTTTGCAGCTTACTCTCAAGCTTATATGTATGACGACTATACTCAAGACAAACTTAAAGTAATAAAGTAATATCTTGAGACATTGTTGCCTTGCATTTCTCTCACTATCACTGATTATCAACTCTTTAAACATTCAACAAAAAGAGTCAATCCTATACAAATTCCATTACAATTTGACGACGGCTCTAACTCATATTCATCAATTAAATGTCACATAGCAATGGCTCAGGATGGGATATTGAAAGAGTTGGCTGTTGTAAAACGTGCCCTAATTCTATTCCTTTATAAAAATGTCGCTCAACTCACAAGTATTAGAAAAATACCATTTTAAGGAAAAGCTCAGTGGGGCCTTGATAAAACATGCAATTTGATATATCAACATTGATAGATACAAATTATAACAATGCCCACTAATTTTAAAATTGTGGATATACATACACTCTGTGTGTAATCAAACTTTTGATTAGGTCTAAGATAACATATAGTAAAAAAAACTATAATCGTGTGTTTAGATCAGCAACAATCTACACCGACTACAACACTTTGACCACTAATAGTTAAAAAAAACAAGGTTGATTAGTATCATTGTTAATCTTGGAACACTCTCGAGGAAATCAGATGGTTGATTATGTCTTAAATACTCATTAGTTTGAATATGATTCAAGAAAAAAAATTAAATATGGTTATATAAATCTAAAAAAAATGTGTTTTTTAATTATGAGATACTCTTGCCAGCATAATTCACACCTTTCCAAATGCTTTTAATACCTTCACATATGCATTTTTCTAACATTTTTCGGCGCATTTACATAATGCTCCGGCTAAAGTCAAATAGCTTTTGAAAAAATAAACTTTTACTGGCACAATTACATTAAACGTGTCGACAAAAATATCTTCGTGAAAATGTTTTAACTTTTGTCAGCATATTTCAGATTTGCATTGGAAAACGTTATTTTTACCGACGTATTTTGTTGTTTCATCGGTATAGGTTGATTATGCCAACAAATATGCCGACTATTGCTGACACAATTCTCAAACGCCCCGACAAAAGTCATGATTCTTATAAGGGTTTATACTTTTTTGGACCCTGTGTTTTGTCTCATTACCTGTTTGAACCCTGTGTTTTGACAAATTACTTTTTGGACCCTATGTTTTGTAAAATGGTTAAAATAGAACCCTAAAGTCAATTTTGATGAATAAAAAATTGAATATAACAACACAGTTTTTAAGCAGAATGATTTTATTTTTGTTATAAATTGTTAGTTTGGTAAATTATTTGTGATTTTAGTTAAGAAAACATTGACCAAAATCGTGTTTGGAGTTCTATTTTAACCATTTTACAAAACATAGGGTGCAAAAAGTAATTTGTCAAAATACATGGTCCAAACAGGTAATGGGAAAAAACACAAGGTCCAAAAAAGTATAAACTCTTCTTATAATGATAAGAGTATTAAAATACTCACATCATTAAATTAGTTTATAAACATATAAATTAAATATTGTAATTTGCTAATAATTTTAATTTTAATTGAAATTTATTGATGCTTATATTTATTTTTATTTGGAGTTAAAAATTAAATTAAATTTGAGATTATACTTTTTTTCGTTTTATAAATAATTATTTTTTATGTGAGAGTTGGAAAACAATGTTTAATTCATTAATTATAGAGTTATTAGGAGTTAAAAAATTATTAATAGGTAATTTTGTATTGAAAAATTCTAGAAAGCGACATTGGTTCTTACAATTTTTATAAGAGTAAAACAAAAATTTTAATTGACGAATCCCTGCTTGCCTAATAAATTTAAATCAAGTTGGCTATCAATCTAATTGAGTAAGATTTTCTATGTAAAAAATGATTTACTTGCTTACACGTAATGCACTCGTTAATTAATTTGTTTTGCTTCAATTAGAAAAAGACAATTACATGCACTATCTTCTTCTTCAACTTTTTCCCAATTTTCTTATAGTCAGTAGTCATACATATATGGTTCAGTGTTGATAGTCAATCCCATCTACATCAACTTATCAACTTACACATATTCTTCCACCATCGATAATCCCTGTATATATGATTTATAACAATACTTCTACGTACCATAATCAAAGAGTAATTCAATAGAGACTTACAAATTACAAACAAAATACATATATAACGTCATTAATATCAACTCTAATATTTACATAAGGCATATTATTGTGTATATATATATTCTATATAATAAGTGTGTAGATAACAAAATTTATTGGTATTAACAATATTTTATTTTTTTAATGTTAAATTTAACTGACTATTTTTATATTTAACGGTAGTTTGTAAACACTTAAACTTAAATAAAATAAAATAAATTATTAAAAAATTAAAATAAGATATTTTACAATAGTAATTATTTAAAAATAAATAAATAATTAAATAAATTAAAATAGAATATTTTTTCATATATTTTACAATGATAATTATTTTAAAATAATAAATAATTAAATAAATTAAAATATGATATTTTTGAGATATTTTATAATAATAATTATTTAAAAATAATAAAATCATACGTTTTATAACTTAAGTAAAATTTAATTAACCTTAAACTCATTTATTAGAATAATATCATATTAAACATATAATATAAATTAGTAACAAATTACTTTTTTTTTAAAACTAGCAAAAGTCTTAAATTTAAAATCCATATATAATATTTAATATTACAGTAAACATATAATATATAATCTCTTATTGTCACTCTCAAATTCAAAAACTAGAACAAACATAAGTTTAAACAAAAATAAATAAATTATTTTATTAAAATAGGCTATTTATTTTAAAATTTATATGATATTAATATAAATTTAATAAAAATAATTAATAAATTCTATAAATAAAACTAAATAAACATTACTTGTATCTAGTATATATATATATTTTGTGTAATTTATAACTATCTCTATCTTGTATTTTTAAACTATGATTTTTATTATGGGCTACGACAATGACCAACCTCAAGCCTAGAAGAAAAATATAAATTTTATGTAAATTTGAAATCAAATTAAAAAGTTAGTGGAATAATTAGTATAAATGTATTAATAAAGTATAAAAATAAAAGTAAAAGAAATATATTATTTTGACTCTAAGTGATTATTTCTGTTGAAATTTGGGTAAAGGTAGGAGAAATAACCCTCATTATATAATTAATTAATAATAAATAATTATTTAATTTTTAATTTAAAAGATATAAAATTATTAATAAATTTGATAATTAACAAAATTACTTAATTTAATATTTATTAAATTTATCAGTAATCATAAAAATAATTATTAATAGGCATTTAATTAATTCATAGTAATAATTATTTAAACAATTAAATTAAGATTTTTTTTTTAGAAAATGACATTTTACTAATTAATAAAAGTGTAATATTTAATAAGAAATAAAACTATTACTAATTATAAAATTAATTAATAATAATAATTAAATTAAAATAGTTAAATTAAGCTTTTTAAAAATAACATTATTCATAAATTTAATGATTAAACAAACTAAGTTTAATGACTAAATAAACAACCAACTAATTATGAAGATAATTACTTAAATAATTGTGAGATAGATTTTTATTTTTTTTTTGACAAATATGAGATAGGTTATTTACTCTTAGGGGTGTTTGGTACGAGAGTTTGATTTTATGGGATGAGAATGTTAAATCTATTCGATGTTTGGTAAATTTATTTTTGATAGCTTGAGGGTTTGTGTTTTTTAGTAGATCCTATTTTTATAGCTTGATTTAATAGTAATCTTAAATCCTTTTAACATTTGAATTTCACATTCCCTTACTAAACTCTCTAACTCTTCTCCCACAATGTAGATTGAAAATTTGGTTTAGGACACACATACCATATTTTTTTTTTCTGGTTATATATATATATATAAATTTATATATGTGTGTTTAAAACTAACAAATTTATCATACTTAGCATAAAGATGCCAGTAAATGTAGCTAGGGCGCACGGTGGAGATGCTTGTAGGTGATCTTCCATCGGATCCTACTAGTATTCTGACTACATGTGAGTCAAGTAATTTTATTTTTCTTTTTGTTATTTAATTAACATGCTTAATATGAGTAGTGAATGTCAGTATTTTGGTTATTTGAAACAGATATACAACAGTCCCATCAAAGAGATTCGTGGTTGTGCAGTGCTACCAGGAAAAGCCTACATGACAAAAGGCAAGAGTTTAGTGCACTATTGTCTGAAGTGTTTGATCCACGCTCATACAAGGTTGTGGGAATAGAGCAGAACCATTTCGTCTACCTCATCAGCACCACAGCAACATCGAAAGTTCCCAGATGATACGATTCTTGGGCAGATGTGTCTCAACAATACAAGGACCAAGTCCTTAAGTTGTCAAGATAAATAATTTAAAATTTATTTTTCTAAAAATATGTTATAATTAATATATTATTAAAAAATATTTCAATGTAGTATTATTATTATCAAATAGATGGGCGAGAGGACTACTACAAGTGTCCGGAGAGTGTTGATCGACAATATCTGTAAGGAACTAGTTTCTAATACGTAGTAGAATGATGATGGGTTGGCCCAGTGTACAACAAAAATTTTGTAACATATTTAAGCTACCTTTGAATATACAGATAAATTAATATGCATACATTAATCATAAACAAGAAAAAAAATAAAGAACATACCTCTTGATGCCGATCAAGTGTCCTTGCTATCTTTTCGTAAAATAAACGATCTTCCTATCCATGCTGCTCCCAGGTACTCACACCAAGATCTTCCACAATGTTCACTAGACCTCAAGAAATGTGTGGGCACTTAGAGAATAAAGGATGATATATTTTTTATTCAACTTGATTTACTCAACATATGAGATCAAGAAAATAAGCCTGAAATTGGTTCTTTATCTTTTTCAGGGAGAGATAGAAAAATATCACTCTTTTTCTTTTAGAGCAAATAAAAATTATGTATCTTTTATTTTCTGATAAGTCTAACTTAAATAGAAAATATTTGAAAATAAATATATAACCAATTTAAAATTTATCATTTAATTTATTAATTATCTTATTAATGAAAATATCAAAAACTAACACAACAAGAAAAAATTGCTTTTACTTCGGTTTTCGCTAAAATTCGCAACCGCAGTAGTTCGGAGCGAAGTAAAAAGTAGTTAAAAACTGAAGTAGAATCCCCACTTTCTACTTCCGTTTTTACATAATAACCGAAGTAGAAAGTGGGGTACGCCTCCATCGTGGGCACTTTCTACTTCGGTTTTTAGGTAAAAATCGAAGTGGAAAGTGCACCTTTTACTTCGGTTTTTACCTAAAAAACGAAGTAGAAAGTGCCCCTCTTTTTTTTAATAATTATTTCTTATTATTTTTAAATGACCAAATTCTATTTATATATATATTTTGCCTAATTTTTTTTGAATGGTCTAATTATATATATATATATATTTGGCCTAATTTTTTTAAACGGTCTAATTATATGAATTTATAGTTATATATATTTTACAATTTGAATTGGTTATGAATTTTTTTTGAATGAAAATATGCTAACTTTTATTAATTAGAAATATCATACATAAACATATAAAATACAAGTACTTAAGTAAGATAGCTAGCCTTAACATTAATACATTTACATAAAACTAAACTTAGAACTAAACGAACTTATACAAAAAATAGGCTTACTGATAAATGTATGTCATCAATCGACCTAACCATTCGTGTTGGATTAGCAAGAGGTCTGCAATCTCACAATATTGCTTCTTCCCATCAAACTATAAAATTAATAAATATAAATTAATTAATAACAACATTGATTATTTTATAGATTATCGATACCAAAATAAGTTATAAAAAATGAACTTACTTTTTCTTTTAAGGTATCCATTGCATTTGATGCCCGTACAATATCTCTAATGTACTTCAACACATAAAAACCACATTCATGACTTTGTGGTTTTCTTGGACATGAAACCTTGAATATCTTTGTAGGATTGCCGAGTAATTCATTGGAAGAATCCTTATAATATGCACTATTTAAAAAGAAAAATAACAAAAGTTATTAAAATGTAGTAACATGTAATAGTTGTTGTGTATTAAGACATATTTTTAAAAATTTAAAACTTACCTCATTATCATTGAATCAATTTCTTCAGGACGTTTGTGTGCTTTCAGTGGATCCAAGAACGCGATTTTCCTGTTGGCATAGCAATCACCAACATCCAATGTTCCCTAAAATAATAAGCGTGTTAAATAAATAAATTTACTAACTTATTAATTCCTCGTGACTCCACTAAAGACTCGGAATTGCACTCTTGAATTCATCAAACGCTCTATAACAAATATAGATACGCTATTAATTATCCATTGTTACAACTATAATCGTCACTCAGTCCTCTATAGACAGTCTACAATGAGATGGGACTAAAATACCGTTTTACCCCTCATTGTATTTTATCCTTAAAATACTTAGTTCCTTGTAAATGATATTTCAGTAAACTAATATTAATTACTGAAATGAGATCTATATCATTTAGCACCTTGAACCAAACTAAAAGGAAACCATCATTTCACTTCTTCATCAGAAGCTATAGATGTTCATATCTATGATTAACATTCCCACTCAATTATACTACCGAGTTCCTAAGATGTATGTAACGCCCTAGATAACCAAGACCGTTACACTGTGTGCTTAAAATAGTGCAGGACTTAATCAAGTCATTTAAATGAAAACGTGATCCTAAATTCGTAAACAAGTTAGGTTTAAAAGGTTTTGGTCATAAGCGGATAATTTTCATTAAAATAAACGTTTAGTACATGGGATCCCAAAAACAGGGTTTAAAGAACATATTTACAGGATTTCCAAAAGTTATAAACAATTGAGGCCACTCTAATGGCAAAATTCACATTTTAGGTTTCCGTCCCTGTACAATCCCTCGACTGTGGCGGCCGAGCAGCTAATAATGTACACCTCACCCCCAGAGCTCTCCAACTCATGATTAATCCATCATACCTTTGCCTTTACCTGCTCTACGTAGCACCCGTGAGCCGAGGCCCAGCAAGAAAGCCATAAAATCTTAGCATAACAAACAACGATAATCAATAATTCATAAAACATCACCAAATACTCAGCAGTCCATAGCATTCTCATAATCAGTGATAACAGTTGACTAATCAACAATCTATTATCCAAGTATTCAACATGTCATATTCATCGAATTAACCACTGCAAACATATCATACAATATACAGGGTTGACGCCCTTAGGCCGCACCCTCTGTTTAAGTCATTGTTTTCGTCTCACTTAGGCCGAGCCCAGTGTTCAACCCACTGACTCTGGCTCGCTTAGGCCAAGTTCAGTGGTTATTTAATTAACCTCAGCTACCAGTGGCCGAGCCGCATCCTTATGCACCAATATTGATTTCGGCACTCTTAGGCCGTTTATTTCATGTTCACATAGCATAATGCCATCATACAACATTGCATACAAATATAGGAAACTCTTAGTCCCAACATAATCATACAACCAGGTGCAGTTTTCTTACCTTTGATTTCTAGCGGAGAAAAATGAACTTATTCCGAGCACAATCCTTAGCCTCGAGCCTCGACGATAAACCTAGTCACAAAGGCCATGGATATCTATCAACTTCCAATTAGAAACAAAATACCTAGGGAACAAAACTAGTCTCCGGGAGCTCAATTTCTACTAAACTGGGCGTAGAAATTGTCTTGAGCCCCTAGGTTCGAACCCCCAAGCCCTAACAACACTTGAAATACTTCCAAGACCAGAACTCCCAGGCGGGTCGTGACTTGGCTCAGCAACTCGCGACTTGCCCCAAGTTAGTGAGAAAACTCCCAAGCCAAAAGGGAGGTGAGTCGCAGCGTGCCTCCAAATCAGAGAGCACCCAAGCCAGAAGGGCCACACGCACCGCGGCGCCCCCTGCCCAGGTCGCAGCGCGCCCCCTTCGACCCAGAAAATTCAGGGTTTTCTCCTCTTTCTCCCAGCCAAGAACTCCAAAGCTAAGCCTAGAATTTCCTTAACCAATCTCCCCAAATCAACACTAAACCAACAAAAGAATTTGGACCCATAAACAAATATTTTCATCCTATAATTCCTAGCAATTAAACAAGAACTAAATCCTCTATTCAACCACAAAAATCACAGTAACAACCATTGGATTTTCTACTCAATTCCTTAATAAAAACAGAACCAACCTACACTTATACTTCCATCCAAAATTCAACCAAAACTTTAAAGATGATAATCTAAAATTTTACCTCAATTTGTAGCTTAGTTTCCCAACTGAAGCTCCCCCATGTTCCAGCTTGAACTTCCCTCTGAATTTCCAACTCCAACACCTAACTAGGTTCCCATCAATTCCTTCTATTCCCTCAAAGACTTTTAGCTCAACTCCAAGAGAAAGAGAAGAGAGAAATCGTTAGAGAGAGAAAAGGAGACTTTCTGTTCTTATTCAACATTCCACTACCTTTTGTAATATACTAACTAAAAATTTGATTATATCCTTTACTAACAAAATTACCATTTTTCCCTCCCAAACCATAATTACCCTCAATTCAATCTAGGGGTAAAATAGTCATTTGTCCTCAATTCCCACTAATTCCTCGAGTGTTCCTAATATTTATTACTTAAATCCCGTCATCCAATTAATCACAAATTATTTACCCAATGTCTACTAATCCCTAAATATAATTTCTAAGTTCCCAAAAATACCCCTAGGCTTCCCCGAGCCGGGTATAAATTCCTGTCATGACTATTTTGCCAATCCGCTCACTAGGACCTTCTCGAGCCATAAGCTGCAAATATATCCACATAATAATGTGGTCTCAAGAATTCATCACATATAATTACATTTATGCCCTCAACAGGACAAAATTACAAATATGCCTTCACATGCTAGACATGGCCCACATGCATATCTAATACTCATAAAGATGCATTTAATCATATCCATATAATCATGCATTTTATCATTAATTCACATTATACCAATTATGCCCTTCTGGCACACTAATAAAGGCCCTTAAGCCTTATTAGTAATTTTGGGTCGTTACAATGTAAGTATGAGCTAGTCGGTAGAGTAAGCTGGTAATGAACAAGTCAAAAGAACACAAATAATACAATCAGTTAGAATACTAACCACTCAGAATTGAGATTGAATTGACCTATGGTCAACTATATGATATGACTAGAATAGATAATAACGGTATGTTTACTTATCCTATCAACTGTCAATATCGGTCCAGTCCGATGTAACAAATACATCCGATCTTATCTACTTTGCTAATGTTCGGGAAATAACATAACACTGCAATGTGTAAGTAGATCATGTCGTAGATTGGCAAGTTAGTGTAAATCCTGTGCACTGAATAATTTAAGGACTAACTTATTTTGAATCATATTTATATTCCACTGTGATTACGTCACTATAAATACAATTAGCTATATGCTCGGGATTTAATGGAAGTTTATATTAAACAAATAATCATGAAAATAAAACATGTGAGCAAAGTGATTGACCGAGTCAAAAAATGATTTATATTCTTTTATTGATAATAAGTGAGATTACAAAGAAATTGAGTTTTAATTAGGGCATAAAACCCCAACAATGTCCGACTTCAAAAAAATTGTGGATAGTTCCTTTATTTTTAATAATGATGTTTTCATTCTATTTAGGTCTTTAATATTATTGGGATTGATAACTATTTGATGGTGAACAATATAAACGACTCAAGAAGCTTGTATTAGCACTACAAAAAAATGTAGTATTGCTAGCAGAGGATTCCGCCAGTAATAATAGGTGCCTCCTCCATATCTGTAACTTTTATCAGAACAATGTCTTTTTGTGCTTCCTCCATATTTGTAACATTTATAGTCCTCGAATATACTTGCCTGAAAAAATTACACAGTTCAGAATTGGTGGTCGATATATCTTTTGGGAGAAACTTGCGAACACCCACTGACAGTAATCGTTGCGTTATAACATGACAGTCGTGGGATTTCAACCCAATGATACTTGTTTCATTCTCGATTACTTTTTTCTTCAAATTTGAACAAAAGCCATCTGGAAATTTTACGTCTTTAATAAATTGAAAAAATTGTTGTCTATGAGCATGAGTTAACACGTAAGAAGCATGCGGCTTTATCAACTTTCTATTCTCATCTTCATAAATCCACAAGATTCCCTTACTCCCATCTTCTTCAAATCATATCTTGCATTAGTGGTGTCCTTAGACTTGTCATTGTCCAAGATTATGACGAGGAGACTATCACACACATTTTTTTTGACATGCATGACATCAATGTTATGTTTTAAAATGTTTGTACACCAATAAACAAGCTCGTAGAAGATGCTTTTTTTCCTCCAATTTCTGTCTTCCGCAACTCTTCTACGTTTCACACCTCTAAACTGCAAGTGTTTTCCAGGAACTTGGGGTGGAAGGTTGTTCACTTGTTCTAATATTTCCTCACAAGTAAATCATCTCAGAGGACGTCTTCTCTCAATTTGGCCTTCGAACTCAGTGTCCCTTCTCATTCGATGTGTACTGGGCAAGAATCTTCTGTGACCAACATAAGATGTCTTACCGATCACTCGAATGGAAGATGTGACTTCATTACATGTGCGACAAGCTTTGTATCCCTGACCACTCCATCCAGACAAACTACTTCGAGCTAGAAAATCATTGACTGTCCATAAAAGGGTTGCACGCAGCTTGAACATAGTGTTGGTCGTACTATCTCTCGTAACAACTCTATTAGCCCACAACTCCTTCAACTCATCCACCAATGGTCTTAGAAATACATCTATGTCCTTACCCGGTGATTTTGGACCAGGAATAAGGATGGTCAGCATCAAATTATTGTCTTTCATACATAACCAAGGGGGAAGATTATAGTTCGACAACACCACAGGCCACATGCTGTATGCTAGGTTCATGTTGCCAAATGGATTAAATCCATCAGCAGCTAAGCCTAAACGAACATTCCTAGGATCATTTGCAAAAGTAGGATGATTGACGTCAAAGTTCTTCAATGCCGTCCCATCCACCTGGTGTCGCATCACCCCATTATCTTTCGATTTCCCAGTGTGGTGCCATAGCATGTCCTTCGCTGTAAGCCATGAGCTGTATAGTCTTTTCAACCGAGGTGTCAATGGAAAGTAACACATCATCTTATGCGACACCTTTTTTCCTTTAGTTTTTCAAAAGTAACCCATCGACTACTTCCGCAAACTGGACATTCCTCTTTGTTTGCATGCTCTTTTTAAAATAAACAGCAATCATATTGGCACACATGAATTGACTCGTATCCCAACCCTAATTTCTTCAATCTCTTTTTAGCCTCATAGTACGTTGATGGAATTTTATTTTCCTTAAGAAAGGAAAGCTTTAACAACTTCAATAATTCATCGAATATGTTGTTAGGAATCTTCACTCTAACTTTCAAATGTAATAGCTTAGCTAAGAAGTTAAGGGAAGTAATCCAATCACATCCAGGATACAACTCAGCTTCAATCTCCTCAGATAACTCGTCGTAATACTGACTTGCGCCGTAATTTTTGTCTACTTGCTCAGTTGTCGGTAAGAGGAAGTCCTCCACTATGGGAATCATCTCGTCAACTTCATCATCATCAACTACCTCATCAACAACATCTAGTTCCACTTCCCCATGATAAATCCACCTCTCATAACCTTGATAAAAGCCCCTATCGAATACATGTGCTTCGACAACAGGTAAAATTTCAAGCCTATTATTTATGCATTTGACACACGGACACCTAATTCTTCCATCAGAATCCTTATGTTTCGAGGCCATCGTAAAAAAAGATTGTAGACCATTCCAATATTCTTGACAAGCACGATTTCTCAATGTTGTCCAAGTCTTGTCAATCGCCATCTAAAAGTGTTACAAGAGTCTCTGACTTTTAGTAATGTGAATAGTAATGGATAACAAAAAAAAATTGTTATCATTTTTGAAATCTTATGCAATATTATAATATCTTATGTTATTTTATGATTTTTTATTAGATAATGTAACTCAAATTAAAAAAAAAATTCATTCATTATTTTATTATTAATATTTTAAACTTATCATTTCTATGTCGATATCCCTGTAATTGATGGTTGTAGTTAACAACCATCAATCACAAGCATACTGGGACAGAAAAAATAAATTATTATAAGATATGTAGTAATTTTAATTAATCATTATTAATTGTAAAAACTTTTATTAAATAAAATTTTCAATTTCTATATTCAAATAATTCAGTACTAGTTAATATTAGATAATAATATTTAATAAATTTTTTTAAAATTTATTATTTATTTAATTAATCATTATTAATTTTTAACATTTTTATTAAATTAAATTAAATTATTCAATTAGATAATGTTATTTAATAAAAAAATTAAATTAAATAACGTTGAATCAAACTTTTATTATTTAATTAATTACAAAAATTAAAAAATCAATTATTATAAGATATGTAGTAATTTTTAATTAATCATTATTAATTGTAAAAAAATTTATTATATACAATTTTCAATTTCTATATTCAAATAATTTAATACTAGTGTTACACCCAAATTTCGAGACCTGAGGTCGTGACCTCGAAAGCTGGATTCGTCAGGTGTGAGCTCGCGATAGCTAAAATACATTTGCATGATCTAGATGCCAAACCCTCGAAGCAAGGTGGCATCCTCGAAGATAGGTAGCCTCGAAGTCCTTTCTAAGCTTGAAAGACGCAACACCGAGTATATCTATTGTCGGGTATCCTCGGATCAAGTGGCCCGAGCTTGGCATGGGTGTGAGCCCGAAATGAGGCGGCCTCGGTGGTATTTACCCGCTCCAAGCTGGTCTTGGGGAAAGTAGTGCAGCTCGTACTTTACTCAGAGACCTAGACTGACATGATGCTGATTCCTGACCTCGAACGGCTTACTGAGTCATCTGATGAGACGTAGTCCATGCATTCAAGAGATATTTATTGTTGTAACTTCCCTACAATAAAGAGATATTAACTAGTCGGTTATACGCCCCCTGGTCTTCAGGGGACGTTTACTTGTATATAGGAGTTACAGAATTTAGTGTTATTATTAATAACATTGGAGTATCCTCTCGAAATATGTGGGAACGAACTCTAAGAACCCTCTATAAATAGAGAGGTCAGAAACACTTGAAAATGACCGAATTTTTGTGATCTTGAGAGAATTTCTGGAGAATTCATCCCTGAAGGATTTCTAGAAAGCTCCAAAGTCCTAATAAAAAAGACTCGTGGACTGGGCAGAGTTAACTGGTGAACCACGTAAAAAATCCCCATTGTTCTATTGTATTATTCATCTTTGCCATAGTTTATTGTATACATGCTCTACATTATAAGTTGATGAAAAATGGCGTCAACAGTTTGGTGCTTTCATTGAGAGCCTTAAGCAGTACAATCCCTGAATTGCTATGGCCGCGAATGATCAGAATATTCCTGAAGAAAACTATCCACGACGCCCTGGGAAGCAGCCAATGGTAAATCCATAACCTGAAGAGAGAAATGAGTCCTCCGATTCTCAAGGACCTCCAGCACCTCCGACTCCCAGGGACGATGAGGATATGTACTATAATCCCGAATGGTACGTCCTCATTGTGGAACTTGAAAACTGACAGTTAAGAAAACAGTTGGCTGAGGCCAAGAAGCGGAATGAGGAATTGGCTAGGTTAGCTGCGGAGGCCCAGGCAGCTCAGCCTCAACCTCCGCATGAGAACCAAGCCCCACCTCCGCGGGACGTTCATGTTCCTCCCCGCAGGCCTAGTGGGCGACCTCGAAAAAACGCTGCCACAAGGAGAACGGAGCAACCTCCGCCACCGGCAGAACAACCTGCTCCCTCGAGACCCCGGAGAACACTCGAACTAGAGCTCCGGTTAACTCAATTGTAGAGTTACCAGCAGAAACTGGGAATAACCGAGCCCCTGTAGAGGCTCGGACTCAGACTCCTGGCAACCCGCAGAATACCACAGAGCCGGCGCGAGCGAACTCGGGACCATCCAGACCCCGGAATGGGTGGCAGCCACCGTCACCCATACGGTTCCCTCCATCGCCAATAAGATATCCCTCACCACCTCGGAGGAGCAAGAGGCCAACTCAGGGTAATGAGGAACGGCTGGTAGGACGGAAACACAGTAATAAAGGAGCTGTGAGGGAACGGAGAGATGCCCAGCCTACGAGAAGCCAAATGTCTCGGTCTCGCACTGCAGAGACGAGGCAGCATGAAAGAGATCCATCTCGGAATAATCATGCCACAAGCCTTGCCAGTGACGACTTAGGAGACACTAGATCAGTCAGCATGTATGATCAAGGTCGAAGAAATACTGGAAATCATAGGAACCGCTCCGACCTACGGGAACACCTGAATCAGAATCGTGGTAGTGGTAATCCATCGAACTCGGACCTGAGAGATCGCCTAAATGGGCACAAAGATTCCCTACGAAGGTGCGAGCCTGGAATTGTGATCAATGATAGCCAATTTCAGGCAAGACCCCCTGCGGACCCAGTTCAAGAAATAATTGATCAACTGGAAATGGCCTTTAGGCTCTTGCAGAATAAGCGAGGTCAGAGTCAGGATGAGGATTCTGATGAGGATCTCGAACCATTGGCTCCCCATATTTCCAACACTATGTTTCCTCATGGTTTTCAGATTCCTCATGTCCCACCTTTTGAAGGGAAGTCCAACCCGTACAGTCATCTGAGTACATTTA